>NC_141693.1:55317752-60117752 GCF_964263255.1 Lissotriton vulgaris | reverse complement strand
AAGTGGTGACAACCACCGGCAAGGCACAACAAGCAGCAACACGCAGTAAAGAGCGACTGACTACAAGCGAGAGCAAGTAGGGACTAGTGACAAGCACTGGGAAACATTGACAAGCATTAAGCACTGACAAGGGACAACAAGCAACAGCAAGAAGTGAACAAGCAACGTTGAGGAGCGATGAGAGGCTAATGAGGTCAAGTGATGACGTGACAAGCATGGCGAAATGATGAAAAGTGACAGCCACTGTGATCTCGGGTGCACCCTAAGGTGCTGCGCAGCATCCCGCCCCTCTCGCTGCTCTTCATCGGCGTGATCACCTTCAACAACCTCTGCCTCATGCACCTGGGGGTCGCCTACTACACCGTGGGCCGCTGCCTCAGCACCGTCTTCAACGTCCGCCTGTCCCACCTGGTCTTCAAGCAGACCATGTCCGCCTACGTCAGAGGTCTTCAAACTTTTGGATGCCGAGACCCCCCTGTCAACATTTTCAAGCGTAAGGACCCCCTCCTGACAAATATTTCTATACCTCTTAGGTTATGAGGAAGGTGAGGACCAAATTATGCGACAAGCTTGACTAAATTGTGTGAGTAGAAAATGTAAATAATGTTCTGTGATGCTGCGTATTTTGGGGGAGCATTGCTTTATTATTTATAATTTTTTTAAACACAGTGATACTGAGGAAAGATTTCACCCCATCAGTACCAGTTTATAACCAAAATACAGCAATTAACATCAGAAAGATGTCTAGTCAACCTCTGTGAAGGGCCTCCCAATCCGCAGGAATACGCGCTGCCACATTAGAAGCTCACCTGGCCATGGCCAGGAGCAGCAAGGGTGAGTGCATGGTGATTGGTGTGAGTGCATGGTGATTGGTGTGAGTGCATGGTGATTGGTGTGAGTGCATTGTGATCAGTGTGCGTGCATTGTGATCAGTGTGCGTGCATTGTGATCAGTGTGCGTGCATTGTGATCAGTGTGAGTGAATTGTGATCAGTGTGAGTGCATTGTGATCGCTGGGAGTGCAGGGTGAACGTGAAAGTGAAGGCGAGAATGAGAAGTGAGTAGTCTGAAAGCAGGGTGCATTCCCAAAAACTTTAATTTTAGGGTTTCAGATATAGTTAAATTATTGCTATAATGGCATTAATCAGGGTTCGAGGGTGGAGGAAATAAATAATGTGCTGATCCTGCAACAAACTTCCAGTCTAATGATTAGGGTTACCAGCTCATTATTTTGATGGCCCAGAAATAAGCAGTCACCTACAGCTGTATTTTTTGCACTTATCTGTGAATACTTAGAACAGCAAATATAAATAGAAAGCACTTTTAATTGTGTTCTAGGGATGCCTTAATGATCCATGACTAATAATTAAAGAGAATAAAGACAGAAAAGTCACATACCTAATTAATACATACTTTTTATTTATAACTAAATTTAGTGTCAAGAGCAGGCCTCTGCAGGATCTTTAAACAACACATAGCAGGGATGTTTCTTTTGGCAACCCAACTTTATATTTATTTTCATTAAATGCATTCTCACACTACAGCAGTAAGTGTAAAAATACAAATGTAAGGAATAGGCAGAGTGGGGGCCCAGGGGGTACTGGAACCATAAAAAAACGAATCTTTGGTAATCGGTGAACAAAGGCATGTTAATATGCTAATGGTCTTCAAAGACCTGTGAAAACTCGGGCCGGAGATAAGACTCCAGACACTGCCCAGCCGGGGACCCAGGAGCGCGAGCTGCACTGCAGCAGCCCGGGCGGAGAGAAAGGAAGGGGAAGGAGGGGGGCTGAAGCCCTGGAGGCAGAAGTGACACTGTGAAGGCGCGACCCCCTGTGCATCGTTCCACGGCCCCCCTGGGGGTCGCGCCCCACAGTTTGAAGACCCCTGGCCTACGTGCTCCTGGCCTGCGGGGTTATTCTAGGTAAGTCCAGTGCTTTAAGTGAGGTGAAAAAAATGGGGGGGGCTCTCAAAGGGGCGTTGCCAATGTAATTAAGGGCATGGCTTAAACACACGTAAGCCAAAAATCTGTGCTCAGCATAGTTGTTCTTTGTTAATTTTATTTACTGTCCAAGAAATGCATGTCATGTTGTATTAATTATTAAAACAGATCGCTGTGGCTTTCTGTTGGGCTTTATCTCTCTAAAGTCTTGATGTCTCTTCTTGTCCATGTTTTGCATTAGCGATCACTGCTTTCTTAACAAGCATTGAAAATGTAATAGGTCTTGCCTTTGATTAAGTTAAAGCCATTTGCTTTGCTAATGGTATTGTATAGCAAAGCAAATGGCTTTAACTTTATGAAAAATTAGGATGGGTGTCCAGTACATGACAGTCAAGCGTCACGTCACTCTTTCGGGTGCTAAGATTCCGTTTAAAAACGAAAGAGTGAGAGACTGTGTGAGCAAATGTACCTTCTTTGTGTGTTTTTCATTCCGCAAGCATAGCTCTGCAGACACTGTCACACTGCTAGCCACTCACTACCTACCTGCGGGAGGTGTCCTAAAGCATGATACACAAGGGTCCGGCTGAAAACTGTGGCCCATGTACAAATTGAAAGGCACTGGGTGAGAGGTGGTACACCACTGGGCAAATGGTGCATGGAATGAGGCAGCGAGCGGTCACAGAGTGCTGAACCTGGACGCTCAAGAGGCACTGGCGGCGGCGCCTCCTCCTCCCGACTCTCTTTCACCAGCTTCAGTGGCGCAGCGAGGTCGCCCAAAGGCACAGAACATCAAAATGTGCAACAGAGATCCAGACATACTGACGGTGAACACACTCGCCAAAGCACACACACGCTTTCCAAAGCGTTTTAAACAAGCAATGAAGTGCGTGCGAACAAGCAACAGAGATGTGCGTGCATCAGCTACATTGCTTCATTCACCTAAAGGCACAATCTCTACTGAGTGTCGGAGCCAGGTCTCTGTGCTTTCCTGTTGGAAATGGCCCTTTTTGCAGGGTTATCCTCAAGCTTTTTGCTTCTTCCTCCTATTTTTCCCTGACCTGTTTGTGTTGGTTTTAGGACTCTGGGCACTTTACCACTGCTAATCAGTGCTAAAGTGCATATGGTCTATGAGTAAATTGTGTTATGGATTGGTGTTTCCATGATTGGATATTTGATTTACTTGTTAGTCCCTAGTAAAGAGCACTTTGGGCTAGATGTAGGTAAAATAAATTTACCGATTTTAAATTACCGAATTTTACCGATTCGGTAATTAAAAATCGGTAAATCTAAGCTGTGGACATGTAGGTATTCCAGATGTGCTGGAATACCGATTCGGAAGTATTCGGTATTTACCGATTTGGTAAATACCGAATCGGTAATGCCCATTCATTCCTATGGGCTTTGAAGCCCATAGGAATGAATGGGCATTACCGATTCAGTATTTACCGAATCGGTAAATACCGATTTTCACAAGGGTGCAGGGGGTGTCACTTTGACACCCTCTGGCACCCCCAAAACAGGCTCGGGTGCCATGTGGCAGGCATACATGCCCTAAGGGCAGGTCTGCCTGTCACATGGCATAGGTGTGCATGCACACATGTGCATGCACACTCGAATCGGTATTTTACCATCAAATTGGATTTGATGGTAAAATACCGATTCTGTAAGGCCTCTGGGACTCAGAAGAGTCCCACCTACATATGGGAGCCTCAGATTCGGTAAATTTACCGAATTTTTATTTTACCGATTCGGTAAAATTACCGATTCGGTAATTTTACCGAATCGGTAAAAAAATGCCCCCTACATACCTGTCACCCATTTACCGATCGGTAACGGCGAAAATCGGCCGTTACCGATCGGTAAATGGCCTGAAACGGCCACCTACATCTGGCCCTAGGTGTGCCAGGGCCTGTAAATCAATGCTACTAGTGGGCCTGCAGCACTGATTGTGCCACCCATGTGAGTAGCCTTAAAAAGGTAAATCAGACCTACCATTGCAGAGTCTGCACTTCCAAAAATAAAATGCAGCTATATGCGGGTTAAAGAAATAAAGTAATACAATGGTGAGCATGTTTGGAAACCGGAGCCTGTGTAAGGGGAGGGATGCATGGATTGGAGAGAGGCAGGCTGTACCGTGCAGAGTTTAGCAGCCATGTTGGGAAAGAGACTACCAAGAGATCTGTAGCACGAGCAGCGGGAGGAGCCGAGAGGTGGGGCACAAGCGTACACGAAGGAGGATGTGGTTTCAGATTTATCTTCTGCGAGGGAGGGCTATATTTTAATTGAAGCATTTGCTTTCGTGATGACCTCATGCCGTAGTGAGATGTGAGGAGAGAGACGTTTGAACAGGATTCCACTCGGGAAACAGTACCTCTTGTTTGCTTTCTGGTTAAACAGCAATACAAACTAGGTGAGAATAAAAATATTTGAATTTATTGCCCAGTCCGCACCTAACCGAAAAAAAAAACTGGGATCACGTCAAGGTGCGTGAACGCCATACACCCTTTCTTTCTCCAGATAAAGGGCCTCGTTCATGTGATGTCTCTCGACTGCTCCTCTGCAGCTTGCTGTCAGGAGAGGGAGCTAGCAGAAGAGCAGAGTGTGGGGAGATTTAAGGGTGCGGAGAGTCCAAGGTTACTGAAACATAAAAAATAAAAAAACATAAAACCAGGGGCGGCACCCGAACACATTAATTAAACAAGAAACGGCTCAGTGCCGCTCGATGTAAACAAGATGGGAAGAGAGAAGACAGGCAAAGGCAACATTTGCTTATATTTGCATCGCATTTTCACTTTAAGTGAAAGCGCGATGCAAAAATAAACATGCGGCTAACTTTGCCAAAGCAGAATGAGAAGAAAAAAGTGCGTACCGAGTAATAAAGTGGAGAGTGTCATGCTGCCAGTAAAGCATCCAGTTCAGGTTGACGTAAATAATTAATTTACTCTCTTAATTTCTATGCAGGTAAGTACTTAATCAATAATAACTCAAATCGGAAAGAAAGAACCAGAGTCCGTGGTGTTAGAGTTCTTAGGGGTTTTATTCCTCAAAAAGGAATGGTCAGGACCATAATATCATGTTCTTCCCACCGCAGGGGTGGAAGAAGGGATAGAGCGCTACATTTTATTGACAGTACATAGCTTATATACTTAATTCATGTCATAGGAAACAGTATAGTAGGCGTAACAGCTGAGAGAAGACAAGATAACAGTATACACGTGTTACTAGTACGTAATCAGAAGGCGTGGACTAGGCGTGAACTGGAGGTGTGTGCTAGAAACGTCACAGATGGGTGTCACAAAGGGGTGGCACTAACAGAAATGTTGCTATGTCAGCAGAAATCGGAAGCTTGGATGCGCGCGCAGCTGCATGACGTGTGATAGACGTGAAACTGGAGGGGTGCAGGGGACTTGACATTTACACTGACTGAAAGAGACAGAAGTCTGGCATGTCAGATCAACTTGTACTTCTATCATATCTGATATCCGATGTTTAGGGACCATATTATCTGGACGGAAAGGTCTCTAGGGCAGAAGCCATTCTATACTAACTGTGGATGCGTGTATAAGCGCCTAAGTGTCTGCATGAGAAGCGTGGGGCACGGGGCCTTCCATGGAAGCATGGTAACAGAAGCTATGAATTACTTGCACTGAGACAGGTCGGCCCTTTGGCTCTGCAGCTGGGGAGGATGTTTACTGAAACTAGTAGGCAAGAATGCATTTTCGAGGAGCGGAACAGATAACTCGAAGGTTATAGTCAGTCTTGGCAGAAAGCAGGCTGAGCTGAGCGCGAGGGGCCGCGCTGGAAGTAAGTCAGAGTTCACGGGTACAGAGGCAGCCTGGGCTGAGGCTGTCAGAGTCAGAAGCCAGAAAAGAGGCTCGATGGCAGAAATTCAGGGCCTACTTTGCCAGAGCAGGAAAACATGTAAAGTACACTACAAAAAGACGTTGGCATAGCATACTTAGGAACGGGTTATTTAATCCATTCAGGGTGGATCTGAAAGAGGACAAGTTAACGTTGGACGCAAATGTATTTGCGTCTTCATAACTGACACAGGAGGGAAGTTACATGCACTTTAAGCTGGTACATGGAGTCGGTGGGGCACGCGCTAGGGAACACAACTTGACCATAAAATTTATATTTCCTCATTCCCTCCTTGTTCCCTACGGACCCTTCATGATATATCGATCCTCATGAATCGATCAGTTTGTTCTTGTAACATCATTTGTTCTTCTTTCTTTCTTTTACGTTTTGAGAGAAAACTGGAATGTTCAATACAAGAGGTGGCACACAGTCTACAAATCGCTGGCCCGCACTGCAGGCACAGGCAGCAACTGAATACTAGGACTAGGCCAATGCCTAGGAAGGATAGGATCTTCCATCCCCAAGCGGTTAACGTTGTCCAGAACCAATCGGACCAAGTCCAGGTGCCTGGATTCTGATGTATCTGATTTGCAATTTTATGGAGACGTGTAATAGCTTGATATACAGATGGTGCGTTTTGTGGTATGAAAACACAGCAACTTGACCCGATGACCTTACAAGCTCCACCTCTATCTGCCAAGATGACGTCAATAACAAGACGATTCTGAAGGACAACAACCCGCATGGCGGACTGCTCTTCTGTTAAGTTACCTAGGGCGGAGGCAGTTTCATTCACTACTGCTTCAAGTGTTCTAGTTAATCTGCGTATTAATTTACTATTCTGAACAGGTCCCAAGAAGAAAAAGAATCCTTTATTAAAATCGGTGTACTGTTCCCATGCCGTTTCTGTGTAGTCGACAAGTGAGATATCTCTTCTGGGTCTATTCTTTACTAGATTTGTGTTTCTGTGGTAATCAGGAGGAGCTAGGAAAACAGGTGGCAGAAGGAATGCAATGTAACAGGTACCATCCCAATCTGGAGGTAGGCGTATGTATGCGGTATGACCACAAACAAAGTAAGAATGACGAATAGCTTTAAAGGACGATTTTCCATGATCACTGAATTCGATCACAGTAGTGCATTTACTATGACCTAAGTGTACTGAACCTTTCTTCCTGATACATAATTCGCCAGTGACTGGCAATACTGACATAGTGGGTATAACAGGTGCGGCTTCGGATTCAACAGTAAGAATCATAAGGCTAATTGTATAATTACCTAATCCATACACTTCATTTTCTAGATCAGTTCCTATTCTAGTGGGGAGTCCCTCCTTATCAGGGTAACAGACGTCGAGCAGGACCAAGTTCAGGTTTCCCCAAACCCAGCCCCCGTCGAAAACAGCAATATCAGGATCTAAGGAATTATTTTAAACCATGCACCGCAGGAGCCATTGTGAGTGAACGGGTACGGAAAGAGGGGCAGAGCTCCCTTGTAATTCTGGTAGGGAGGGAGTCGGCCACATATCCAGCAATCTGTAGCATTGTTAGTTTGATGGGAATGGTGTAGCATACTAATGAATGTGTTGTTGCGCAGCGCAAATCTGTAGGAGAGTTCATGAGGAGGCAACTCACTAAAAGTGTGTTCAGCAGATACATTGTAAACAGATTGTTCACGCTTGAAAATAGGACAATAGATAGGTAGAAGGATGCTAGCAACAATAATTAAAATACTCAGAATAAACATGATTAATAGTGTCACTATACAGTGACTACGAAGTGATTTATAATATGCATGTTTCTTAATTCGTCTCTCTCTCTCTCTATCTCGATCTAGGGGATACATGTCAGAAACTATTTAACCGATTCACCTAGGGGAGGACTTAAACAATTAAACTGTCTGACTTGCTAGATCGGAGTTTCGATCGGTACTCCTCTTGGGGAGTCTTTTCTTGTTCAGATACTGTAAAGTCTTTTGGCTCAACACAGTCTTTGGTGGGGGTGGACGAGTCTCGGTCTGGTTTCAGTTCATGGAATTTTTTCACATGACTCGTATGGACCCACCCCTTTCTCCCTTCGATCTTCACGGCGGTCCTTGTGGTGAGAAGGACGGTCTTCGGCGATTTCCAGCGGGGCTCCAGCGGGCTCTTCCTATCAAAGTTTCGCACCAATACTAGGTCCCCAGGACGGACATCATGTGGCTTTACATCAGTGTTGTCAGGGAAGGCTGCGGCAACCTGTGAACGACATGATTGGAGTGCAGACATCAAGGAGGCAAGGTAATCTGTCAACATATTGCAATCAACATCAGTAATTTTTTTCGGAATGGGCGTCCCCCACATATTCGGTGGTCTGCCAAAAACCACTTCGTACGGAGATAGCCCTGATCTCGAATGGGCAACCATTCTCATATAGAATAGTGCCACTGGCAGGGCGACTATCCAGTCGACCCCTTTCTCCTGACATATTTTTGCGAGGCAGATCTTTAGTGTCTGGTTATGCCTTTCTACAAGGCCTGCGGCTTCAGGATGTCGGACACAATGGAATTTCCACTGGTATCCTAGCAATAAAGAAACTTCTTTCATTAATGCGGATGAGAATGGCTGACCGTTATCTGAGTACACGACACGAGGCAAGCCGTACCGTGGGAAGAATTCACAAACCAACTGCCTGGCAGTGGTCGGAGCAGTGTAATCTGGGACTGGGTATGCTTCGGTCCAGCGGGACAGAGCACAAACAACTACGAGAACATATTTAAATCCTCGACAACGGTCCATCTGGATATAATCCATCTGGAGGACTTCAAAAGGGTGATCGGGAGGATGAAATCCACCTTGCTCTACAGGGACGCTTTTACCTGGATTGAACTGACAACAGATCATGCAAGTACGCACTTTCTGTTTTGCTGCTGCTCGTAAGTGTTTATTGTTCCAAAGATTTTGTAAACTGTCTAACATCGCTTTCTCTCCTAGATGTGCTGGACTATGTGCTGTATTAATCATGACTTGAACCATAGAGTCAGGGAGAAACCATGTAGATTTTCCCTTCGTCATCCAACCTTGATCTGTCTGGATCCCTCCTAGTTCAATCCATTTCTTTATTTCTTCTGGGGTAGCATGTGTCTGAATATCGATAACATCTAGTGTGGGATCTCTGACTGTCATACAATGTGTCGGTCCGGTTGTCTTTGTCATGTCAGTTGTCTGAGTGTGAGTCAATGCTGTATGTTTTGCTGTCTGGTCTGCCAGGTCGTTACCCTGGGAAACAGAATCTGTAACTTTAGTATGTGCTTTACACTTCATGACGGATATGCCTGAAGGCAGATGTATTGCTTCTAGCAGTGCTTGAATGAGGGGACCATGTTGGATCTTGGCACCGTGAGAGGTCAGAAAACCTCGTTCTTGCCATAACATACCGTAGTCGTGTACAACTCCGAACGCATAACGGGAATCAGTATATATGTTGACATTTCTGTTCTTGGCTAGAATACAGGCTCGGGTCAGAGCAATAAGCTCTGCCGCTTGAGCGGACAGTGTATCGATACGATGTGTTTCTTTAACTTCGGTTTCAGTGGTCACGGCATACGCGGCCACTAATTCTCCTGTATTTGTTCTCAGGCATGAACCGTCCACATAAAGTGTCAGGTCTGGATTTGTCAATGGAACATCTGTTAAGTCTCGTCGGGGCTTTGTTACTGCATTAATGATCTCTATGCAATCATGCAGGGCTGGATCTGTCATAATTGTAGGTAACAGTGTTGCGGGGTTCAGAATGCTGCAGCGCCTGATTTCTATGAGTGGCTGGAATAGCGTTAATTCGTAACCTGTCAGTCGTGCTATAGTCAAGTGCTGAGTCTGGGTTCTGTTTAACAGAACCTCTACAGCGTGTGGAACTTGTACTGTTAATTGATGGCCTAGAACAATTGAATCGCTCTGTCTTATTGCTAACGCGGTGGCTGCTACTGACTTTAAGCATGCAGGGAGTGCCTGGGCTACGGAATCCAATGTACTTGAAAAATAAGCGCAAGGCTTATGTGAACCTGCTTGATCTTGAGTGAGGACAGACAATGCTGTACCATCACGTTCTGTAACAAAAAGTGTAAACGGTTTGCTGTAACATGGTGTCGCTAAAACTGGTGCTTGGCATAATGCTTTCTTTAATTCCTCAAAGGCTTGTGTATGTTCCTGAGTCCAAGGGAGGGCAGTCGAAGTTGCTGCCTCCTGCGTCGTTAACTGGATGAGTGGTTTAGCTAGAAATGCATATTGAGGAATCCATTGTCTGCAGTACGAGGTGAGGCCTATGAAGGCCCGCACTTCCTTTTGTGTCTGGGGTCGTGGCATATTTATAATTAACTGAATGCGATCGGGAGTGAGCTGTCTCCCCACTTTGGACAGCAAGTGACCCAAGTACACAACTTGCTGAACACAGAATTGCAGCTTCGAAGGAGACACCTTGTGTCCTTTGTCTGCCAGAAAATGTAGAACTGTCAGTGATGCTTGTTCACATTCGGGCTCACTTCGTGCGGTGATCAGTAGATCATCGACGTATTGCAGTAAAGCTGTGTTAACTGGCATTTGAATACAATCTAGTTGCCTTTTCAGTGCTTGACTATAGATGCTGGGGCTTTCTGTGAATCCTTGAGGTGCGCGGGAAAATTTGAAACTTCGTCCATTTAAACTGAATCCGAAGAGATATTGGCTCTCCGGATCAATAGGTACACTGAAGAAAGCGTTCTTGAGATCAATTACAGTAAAGAACGTTGCTTCTGAATCAATAGCAGTCAATAGGGAAGAGATATCGGGGACCACAGGGTACTGTGGTACAATACATTTGTTCAATTCTCTTAAATCAATCACCAGCCGATATACTGGCGGTGCATTGGGGTCAGTACGTTTAAGAATCGGAATGATCGGTGAATTACAGATATTGGAGTCGGTCTCTACGACCACTCCTTGGGCAATGAGCTCCTCAATGATTCCCAGTAAAGCCACTACAGCATCGGGTGGTAACTTGTATTGTCTGATTCTCGGTAAAACAACACCTGCTTTGAGTGTAACGCGGTATGGGGTGATATGCATGCAACCTACATCTGTTGGGCCTTTGGCCCACAAGTGATCTGGCACATTTTTCAATCTAATATCAAACTCTCGCAGGACATAATGACCCTTGAAATCCCGCAGAAAGAGTCTAACTCCTTCCGGGGAACAGCATATTATAGCTCCTAGAGCCTTCAGAGTTTTTATTCCTAACAGGTTTTCTGGGCATGATTTCGTGAGCAACAAGTCTGTAATACGTGATAATGGACCCACAGCCAGGGGAACGGGTTGCGATACCTCATTTACAATAGGCTGTCCTGAAAAACCAAGGGAAACATTCTGTGAGCCTGAGAGGGGTGCCCCTGGGACTTCATCATGGCTGATCGTGGTGCGACTTGCCCCTGTATCAATTAAAAACTTTCTGTCTTTTCCCAAGACGTGACTGTGTACATAAGGACCTTCTTGATCTACAGGAATTTCAATAAGAGGCAAGCCACCTTCCCTCTCTAGGCTGTTTCATGTATATCGGGGGTAATCTGGATATGCAGACTGGGCATACTGGTACATCTGTTGTGAAACTTGCTGAGTCGCGGCAATGGGCTGTGGCTGTGGTACCGCTACTGTCTGTGTTGTGTGTGGTGGAGCATGCATAGGCTGTGTGTTCTGCATTGGCTGTTCGTTCTGTGAGGTCTGTTGATGCCCATGGTCATGTCTAGGCGGATGCGGTCTTTCTTTAGTTTTACCTGTTGCTATATTATGTTTCAGGACGGGGCATTCATGTACGTAATGACCTGGCTGCTTGCAATAATTGCATGTCCCTTTAACGGGAGCTGTAGTGTGACTTGTCTGGGTCCCACCCTTCCTTTGACCGTCGGCTGGGACCGTCTGAGCTACTAACATTTTCATCTTTGTGTCTTTCATGCATTTTTGTTCCTGATCTTGTTCTTCTCTAATTCTGTTCTGATGATATTGGAGCATCTGTAACATCTGGGATGGCGTATTTGCCTGCCAAGTACTTTCAACTTTGTACACTCTGTTTTTAACTAATGGTAGGGAGTTCTCGACTAGTTTTGATACAAAAAGGTGTGGATATGATTCGCTACTTGGTTTTAGGCCACTATTAATAATGAAACATTTCTCGAATCTTGAATAGAAGTCACTAGTATCTTCATCATGTTTCTGTTTACAGGACGAGATGGCGTCCCAATCTTCCTTTCTAGTTGTCAATAATCTTGGCAGGACCTGTACTATCAAACCGGGTAATGCTTTAGTCTTATCCCCAAGGCCTACCCCTGGGACACGTTTGCTTTCTTCGTCTTCTATTTCTGCCCATGCAATCTTTTTGTCCCCCACCTCCCATTCTTTTTCCTTTAATTTCTCGTAGATACCCGTGGGCAACAGCACCTTCAACATTTTCATGATATCCTCATACGTGTAATCCCCCATTAGTAACATGTCTTTAAGCTCTCTGTGAAAACCTGCAGGGTCTTTATCATGACACGGGACTAGTTTCTTCATTTCTAACAGTTCTAACTTAGTCAGTGGCGTGTGTACATATACACGTTTCAAGAGGTGATCCGCACCCATAACTGGGTGTACTTCTCGTAAGGGGTTCTGGCTTTCAATGCCACTCCCGCATTGCATGTGGTACATTTTCCTTTCTGGAGGCGGGGCGGGAACATACTCAGAGCTTACGAAATTGTTATATTTATGTCGTTGTTCTAGAATTATTTGTATTAACTTGGTACTGAAACCTCTCAATCTATCCATAAGTAGTGCTTCTAATGTTTCGTGTAAGGGACCTGGATCAGAATGTTGGTTTCTGTATTTCGTGAGGAGGTGCTGAATCATGTATACACCTGCTACTTTCTGTTCGTCTGGGGAAAGGTTCAGAAACGTCTGTGCTAAGGTGTCATCATTATATATGTCTGGATTTTCGGCCCATAATATGGCTGACCGGGCTAGTTCTTGTTCATCCATCGAATTGAGTACATGGTACCCCATTATTTCTCGTAGTCTTTTATCAGTCTCCTGGAACTGATGTTCAGAAGAATTCGGGTTTGTTAAAGCAGAGAGAAAAACTCTCTTGTTTTCTGGACGGATGCCCTTCCTAAGGTAAGTTCCCTTACCTACATACGCTATAGTATCTGTAGTCCTTTCTGGTTCTTCAAGTTCTTCTTCCTCCTCGGAGGAAGCTTTTTCTTTCTCTTTTTGGTGTACTGCTATCACTGCTTTTCTAATTTTCTTGTACATACTGGCTATGCAAGTCCCCTTGTCATGTTTTCCCTCAGCTATATTTTGACCCCACTTGTTCAGTGCATCTAATTCACTCTGATCTGTTCCAGGCCTGTCTCGTTCTCTTATTAGACAATTTATAAAAAATCGTAGTATCTGTGCTTGAACGTCAACTTTCTGTTTCTCCATGGCATCCTTGATACTGTCAGGGTCTTTCCCTGTCTGAACAAACTCATATATTCTATCTAGACGGTCCTTCATTCCTACATAGCACAGCAAGATATCAGTAGCAGATCTTAACCGTAGTGATGCCAATATCATTAGATCGTCTTTTCCGGGTACTGGATCATATCTGCAAACTGAAAGGTTTTCTTTTAATGCGTCAAGGCGGGGTGACCTGAACGTGAGAGGACTCTGCATATCCCTGAGATTGAATCTGTGTGTTAATGGCGGGGTCCGAAGACCCGCGGTCGCACCTCCTGCAGCGGAGGTTTGGGCATTATCTCCCTGTGGAGTCTGTATCTGAACTTGAATTTGTCGTTTAGTAGGATCAGGTAGACGTGGTTTCGGTAGGTCAATTTTGGGTGCGGGAAGTGGTGGGGCTGGCGGAACGGGGGAGGTCTGTCGCGGTACCGGCGGAACATGATCTGGGGGCGGGGTACCACCCCCGTCCCTGTCAGTAGGCAAGGCACGAACAGGCAGATTGGTGTAAGCCGGTGCTACATCCTCTAGATAAGAATTTAGGAATATGTCTTTAGTGGTCCTATGAGTTACTTTAGTTGGAACCAATGGCGGCGGTAAGTTTTTCGGTATTTCTGATAGGGCCTCAGGTGTACCCTCGGCCGCGAGATACATACCGTTTACGAGATTGTTTCGGGCACGGTCTATTTGTTCTGTTTTTACTCGGATCCCTTCAGTAACTAATTCGTTTCTTGGGCTTTTTCTGATTCTTTAAGTCTGTCTTCTCTACGGAGTGCTTTCTCAGCACGCTTATGTGATTCCTTACGCCAAAATTCTATGGCGTCTTTCTGAGATTGTCTAGCTTTCTTTTTCCATAATGCTTCTTCTACCTTCATGATGCACTCGGCATCCCATGTTCCGGTAGCAGGCCATCTGTGTCTTTCGTCTAGGTGTTTAGTATAGTCGGCCCATAAGTCTAGATACAATATGGCATCTATGCCATGTTTGTGATACATAAAGTTACCTGGAGTGTCCCTAGGGGGAATAGGAATTTCTTCCTCCAGTATCCCTTTCCTAGTTCCTATCTGCTTCAACTTGTTGAAAAACGGCATTTTGCTTACTTATTACTAAATGCTCAATCCTTACTACTTAATACTGGATACAGCTAGTTTTACAAGAAACACAATAATGCACATTAAAACGGTCACATTCATACCACGACATTAATCACATGAAAAGACATTTGAGACATAGATGACTACCCCCTATACTGGATGTACTGCTAAACAGTACAGATACACTGGTGTAACAGTGCAGAAATTCAGAATACTAGATATACTGCTAAACAGTACAGATACACTGCCTAGAAACAGTGCAGACCGGACTTGTGTACCCAAACCCGTCTAGATACGTCCCAGCAATGGTACTCACCGGGAAGCACGGAAACAGAAGGCCTCAGAAAACTCGACTGGACTCGACTCGACACTTCGGGAAACTTCGGAAAACTTCGGAAACCTGGTGGGCCTCTTGACACCTCGGACCTTGCTTCTTTCAGCTAGGCTCTGGTCGGGATCCTCCGCACTCCTCACCGCCTCGTCTGGGCACTGATCGCAGTCTTCGTCACCTCCGTGGGTCAGAGGGAGATGCAGGAAATCCTGCCGGTACGCGTAGTTTCCATCTAACTGATGGCAGGGGACAGATCTTGCAACGCACCAACCGGCGCGTGAGGTGGGGGAGGGGTCCCTGTTCGGGCGCCAAAATTACGTAAATAATTAATTTACTCTCTTAATTTCTATGCAGGTAAGTACTTAATCAATAATAACTCAAATCGGAAAGAAAGAACCAGAGTCCGTGGTGTTAGAGTTCTTAGGGGTTTTATTCCTCAAAAAGGAATGGTCAGGACCATAATATCATGTTCTTCCCACCGCAGGGGTGGAAGAAGGGATAGAGCGCTACATTTTATTGACAGTACATAGCTTATATACTTAATTCATGTCATAGGAAACAGTATAGTAGGCGTAACAGCTGAGAGAAGACAAGATAACAGTATACACCTGTTACTAGTACGTAATCAGAAGGCGTGGACTAGGCGTGAACTGGAGGTGTGTGCTAGAAACGTCACAGATGGGTGTCACAAAGGGGTGGCACTAACAGAAATGTTGCTATGTCAGCAGAAATCGGAAGCTTGGATGCGCGCGCAGCTGCATGACGTGTGATAGACGTGAAACTGGAGGGGTGCAGGGGACTTGACATTTACACTGACGGAAAGAGACAGAAGTCTGGCATGTCAGATCAACTTGTACTTCTATCATATCTGATATCCGATGTTTAGGGACCATATTATCTGGACGGAAAGGTCTCTAGGGCAGAAGCCATTCTATACTAACTGTGGATGCGTGTATAAGCGCCTAAGTGTCTGCATGAGAAGCGTGGGGCACGGGGCCTTCCATGGAAGCATGGTAACAGAAGCTATGAATTACTTGCACTGAGACAGGTCGGCCCTTTGGCTCTGCAGCTGGGGAGGATGTTTACTGAAACTAGTAGGCAAGAATGCATTTTCGAGGAGCGGAACAGATAACTCGAAGGTTATAGTCAGTCTTGGCAGAAAGCAGGCTGAGCTGAGCGCGAGGGGCCGCGCTGGAAGTAAGTCAGAGTTCACGGGTACAGAGGCAGCCTGGGCTGAGGCTGTCAGAGTCAGAAGCCAGAAAAGACGCTCGATGGCAGAAATTCAGGGCCTACTTTGCCAGAGCAGGAAAACATGTAAAGTACACTACAAAAAGACGTTGGCATAGCATACTTAGGAACGGGTTATTTAATCCATTCAGGGTGGATCTGAAAGAGGACAAGTTAACGTTGGACGCAAATGTATTTGCGTCTTCATAACTGACACAGGAGGGAAGTTACATGCACTTTAAGCTGGTACATGGAGTCGGTGGGGCACGCGCTAGGGAACACAACTTGACCATAAAATTTATATTTCCTCAGGTGGGCGGGGCTAAAACTGGACAGGATGGTAACTAGGGGGGACTAAAAAGCCTCACAAACAATGAGAAGCCAGGGATTAGCATGCGCGATGACGCTAGCAAATGGAAACAGGGGGCGGAGCCTACACTCCACTTCCAAAACTGTATCGATTACAAGAAGCCCTCGCATGGCGAGACAGCGCATGCGCGCTGCTAACGCCTGGCGAGACCTAAAAATGGGATCTTGGTAATTTTTCCCTAAACTTTAAAGAAACAATGTATGATGCGTGCCCCCATGCGAACTGTTCTGATGAATTCAGACAGCGTACGGTCCCGTTATACATCCTATCTTGGAGATGAAAAATACGTCTGGATCTTATATGAACAAAATGTATGGAGTAGTAGAGAGCTAAAGCTCTCATTGCCCAGATCCAAGAAGGAAAATAGAGAGCATGTATTTTTGCATCGTATTCTTCCACATCAAAAACTTTTGCAGTGCATTTTTTTTTACCTTCACTGAGCATACATAGTTCACCCGTTAAAAAATGTGCGTTTGCATTTAAGGGGTATAAGGGCGTGGGTCAGAATACTATTTACCGATAAAGGGATCTGTCCGCATGAAAAAATAATATTTGCTATGGGGTGAAAATTAGCAAGTGGAGTTGGTAATCTACTTCAAAGCTGGTAGGTTTGTGTGAGAAACTGACATTCTTGGCTGGGAAGAATCTAGAATTCCTTTTTAATGTATAAACCGCTATATTCTCCACCCTCTCCTCAGTTCAAACAGCTACACTCTTTTCAGCAACCAAATCAGGATCCCCTGACGATCCCTGCCCCCCCAAAATCCTTCAAAGCATTACTCATATTGTTAGCCCACTGCTAACTAACTTGTTTAATCTGACGCTACTACAAGGACATTTCCCATTTCGGTGGAAACAGGCCTGTATCCTGCCCCTCCTTAAAATGAATTTGGACATAACCAATCCTGCGAATTACCGCCCTATCGCAAGGCTTCCACTTGCTGCAAAAAATTATAGAGACATTATTAAATACTGAACTCTCTACTTTTATCACAGAGAACAACATCTTAGACCAAAGTCAATTTGGTTTCAGAACGGGTCACAGTACCGAGACGGCTCTAATAAAAACTACAGAGGAAATCTTTAAGGCATTAGATGGTGGAGGATCGGCTGCCCTCGTTTTGCTCAACCTGTCTGCGGTGTTTGCTACCGTGGACCATTCTCTTTTGGCCGAACGCCTAAAAACAATAGGGATAGGAGGAAAAGACCTTTCCATCCTGACTTCATTCCTTTCGGATAGAATTCAAACAGTGCATCTGGGCAATTTTAAGTCTGCGCCTTTTACACTGCCTTGCGGGGTGCCACAGGGGTCCTCCCTAAGCTTGACGCTTTTTAATATGTATTTCTCCGAATTGGCTCCCTTGATCAGAAGTTTTAATTTAGTACCTACTTCCTACGCTGACGATACGCAGTTGGTTATCTCAGCAGTTGACTAAACTTCATGACTGAATGGTCACCCTGTGCAACTGGATTGGCAGGCATTGCCTGAAGTTGAATTCAAACAAAACTGAGGTGGTGTGGTTTGGTAACTTCAAACCTCAGTGGTCGCCAGTTTGGTGGCCAGACACCCTAGGCTCTCCTCCCACGCCAGTAGCTAAAGCAAAGAATCTGGGGTTTATCATAGATACAAAATCTTGAGTCCCAGTTCACCAAGGTAGTGTCCTCTTCTTTTCTTACTATTATAATCTTACGCAAGATACTACCTTTTATCCCCTTAAATACCAGAAAAAGTGTACTGACCCCCTGGTGTTATCCAAATTGGACTACTGTAACGGGTTGTATCCGAATTTACAATCCAATTTACTCAGAAGGTTGCAGGCAGTACAAAATGCCGCGGCTAGACTGGTCTTGGATATCCCCAAACACCTGTCTATCAGAGCAGGGATTACATTGACTACCAGTTGGTCAGCGAGTCAAATTCAAGGCTCTTTGTATTGCTCATAAGGCCTTGCCCAAAGAAGGACCACAATTTCCCTGGAACCTTCTTAGTTGGTACTCTCCAAATAGACTACTTCGCTCTGCTAATGCCCACCTGATGTCCACCCCAGAGTTAAAAGGGCAAACTGGGGGGAAGGAGTTTCAGCTACAATGCAATAAAGGAATGGAACTCCCTTCCGCTCCCCCTTAGGAAGACTTCCTCCCTACTTGAGTTCAGGAAACTGCTCAAGACATGGCTTTTTAGAAATGAGCGTTGCCTGACTCAGCATGGTAGACCGTGAGCGCCTAGACACCTGCGGGTATTAGTACGCACTACAAACTGTTATAACATATGTCTTGAGTTTTTCCACATTTGTGTCTGTCCCAGCTCATGTTGGATTCTGTTTTTACTTTTGTCCCCATCATCTATAACGTGTGTCAGATTTATGCGTTGAATCTATTTTCTGTGAAAAATGTTATTACCTCTTCTATCCCTCCGCTACCATTTTCAATAAAAATAACTGACTAATAAATCCACCACTGAAATTACTTTCATATTTCACTATACTAATTCAACACTAATCCTTATAGGTTCCGGAGCAGAATGCTACTCGCCAAAAAAGTGCTTCAACACCCCATAAGGAGTAACAGGCACTATATAAATACAAACCTTTTCCCTTTTCTATCCCTCCGCTATCCTTCTGAATCCAAATAACAGACTAACCTATCCACCACACAAATGACTGTCATATTTCACTATACTAATTCAACACTAATCCTTTATGGGTTCCGGATTAGTGTGTTACTCGCCGAAAAAGCAGTTTGACGCCTCGTCAGAGGTAGTAAGCGCTATATAAATGCAATTACAATACAATAAGCACCAGGAAGTGCCACCCGCCCGATTACACTGATTAATGCTGACCTAAACATCTTCTCTAAAACATTAGCGAACAGACTTGCTAGGGTAATAGAGCAATTAGTAAGCATTAATCAGCATGGCTTTATTCCACACAGAGGAACTACACTCCATGTTAGAAAAATGATCACGCTATTTGACGTAAAAGGGGCGGAGGAGAAACCTATGGCAGCTATGTTACTAGATGCTGAAAAGGCCTTCGACCGCGTGGCGTGGGAATTTCTGTGGGCAGTGTTAAGGAAAGGGAGAATCGGAGAAGGATTTATAAAATCGATACAATCATTGTATGTAGGACCAACGGCATGTGTAAGGGTGAATGCAAGCTGCACTACCCCATTTAGAATTACACGGGGCACACCACAAGTCCGTGCTCACCACTGTTCTTTGCACTTTACATAGACCCATTAATTAAGAAATTGGAGCTAAATGATGGAATTAGGCCGCTAGACACTAAGAAAGGGTTGACTAAGGTACTAGCATACGCAGATGATATCGCGATTATCACACCCTCACCATCAGAGGCCATCAGTAAAATAGAACAGGAGGCGGAGAAATTTGGGCGGGTCGCAGGGTATGCACTAAATAAAACTAAGACACAAATTATAAAGAACGTATACGCAACTTGCACAGATTCACGGGTGGTGGCTGAGGGGGTTTATTTAGGAATAACAATCACTGCTGACCTGGGCAATCTAGTGGACTTAAACACTTCTCCTATCATCGCGAAAGCGAAGAAGGATTTGGATAGGGTACATAATCTGCACATGTCTATAGTTGGCAGGGTAAATTATATCAAAATGAATCTCCTCCCGAAATTTTTATATATATTTAGAACTATACCTCTATTTTTTAGCCCACTTTTGTTCGGTAGAATAGAGCTCATAATAAACCGGTTTATTTGGTCACAGGGTAAAACAAGAAGGGCACTAAAATTTATGGCATTACCAAGAGAGGGGGGGGGTGGGCACTACCGGATCTGAGACTCTATTACTGGGCAGCAGTGTTGCAGCAAATAACGGGCCTTATTGGCGGGGCCGAGATGGAAGCAGAATTCTATACCGGCTCGTTAGAGATTTTCGGTTTGATTTTAGATGAGGAGGCACAGAATGTGTTCCTGAGATATACTGAACCGAGTTACTTCAAGAGGACCAGATTCAAGACCCTGGAGGCAGCCTATAAGGTGTGGAAGGCGTTTAAAAAGAGCTTTGGACTGGGTAGATACCATGCATATACTAGGTTAGGGAACGACCCCACATTATCCCCACAGATCTTTGCTGATACTGTTTTCAAGGAATGGGGATGGTTAGGAGTGAAAAGAATGGGGGATTTGATAGGCCCACTAAGAGTGCGCCAATTCTTAGAGATACAGAGAAAATTTGGGGTCAGTACAAGGACGTTTTTTCAGTATTTACAGATAAGAAGCTTATTGGCTGGAAAGAGAGGAGGACCTCTAGGATTTGGAGACAATACAATATTACAAGTAATAGAAGGGGGACACGGCTGCACGATAAAAAGGTTCTATGCCGAACTTATAGCACATAGGGGAGATGACTTGGGTAAATTTGAAGCAAAATGGATGGATGCGCTAATGATCACGGAGGGGATCTTTGAGAAGTCATTGCAGATGGGACAGGAGGTTCTCCGCTCTTCTTCATTGCAAGCCCAGCACTATAAGACCTTGTACAAGCTATACTATACCCCAGCCGGAATTGCACAGTGGGGGGGCACACAAGGGATAACATGCCCAAGATGCGACAGCCAGGAGGCAGACATAGCTCACATGTTTGGCGAATGCCCCAACCTGGTTCCTCTGATAAAAGAAATAGAAGGGTTTTTAGATAGATCACTGAATTGTAAGTTAACGATGACACCCGAAGTAATATTAATGGGATTGGACGGGACTGGAGAGCAATCACAGTTGGAGAACTTTCTGTTTGTAGCCATGGCAGTATTTCGTCTATGCATAGCTTCAGCATGGCGAGACAAGCTCCCCCCCACTATGCAGCTATGGTTGGCCAGGCTTTTAAATATATATACACAACATGGAAAAAGCGCTATACGCCAGAAAAGGGAAGAAGGGAAGATCCCTTGGTCTGCAGATCTGGAAACCAATAACAGATTGGAAGAATAGGGTGGCAGGAAACATAGAACTTCCATAGGGTCTCAAGCCGGTTGTATAATGTAAATCAGGAATATTATTCAAGCTGTATGCATGGGGTTATGTTTAGATTTTCGCCCTTCAAGGGGTTTCTACCAGCTGTTTTTAATGACGCTCTAGCTTACCCAGTATAATTTGCCAGGCTGAATTATTGTAACTTGAGATATAGTAATGTCGTGGAAAAAACGAAACTTGATTGTATTTTTTTGCTTTTTTTCATGTCCTGTGCGGGGGGGGGTGGGGGGGGAGGAGTTAGGGGAATAAACGTTGTAAAATGTTTTTGAATAAAAATATTAAAACAGGAAGTGCCAACGAGAACCAACAATAAAGGCAAGCAAGGACACGCAATACCAAGAAGCATAAAGCGACAACAAGCAACAACAAGCCATGAGGAACAACAACAAGAGACGGCAACAAGTGATGATGTGATGATAAGTGACAAACATTTGAAATTGAAAAGTACCAACAAATGGCAACAACCACTGACCAGAGAAAAAGAAAAACAAGCATTTGCAATGCAATAGGTTTTGCATTTACGCAAGTTTAAGCTATTGGCATTGTAAATGACAATGCCTATTATTTTTGTTTTTTAAAACATAAATTTAAAGTTTTCTCAATTACCATGCAAATAGTTTAAAATTGCGTAAATGTGCAAATGCTTGTCTGACGAAGGTTGTAGTGAGGTGTTTAACTGCACTAATGAGATCAAACCTCTGCTCAGACCATGATTGTGTTAGATAAAAGTGCACGATATTGAAATAATGCGGTCAGAGATTGTTGTTACGCCGCATAATTTGCCTCATCTCGATGTATAATTTACTCAACCCTGCGGCAGAAATTGCTCCTCCGATAGCGCGTGATGCCAGTGACCTGATTATGAATTATTACAGGTGAAGGATTGAGAAAGCAGTTATATTTCAGCCTTTGGAACATTAAGTGAAACAGCAAATGCAGGAAGAAATGGTTTCAGAATTATTTTCGAGCTGTCAATAAAGTTCTAAAATAAATATTATAACAAACAGACGCAGAAAGTATTGCCACGTTAAAAATAACACGGAGGATTTTATACAAATCCATGTTTAGGAGACCGCTCCTGGCACTTACAGAATCTGGGAATAAAACCAAAATTGCTGGTATTTTAACTGAGAAAGGAGGGAAACCTCGAGTCAGAGCACAGACAGCAGAGGAGTCAGTTCACTGCTCTGGGACTGCAACATGGACCCGGAAATCCCAGCGCAGCCAGAGAGGGACAGACGCACAGACACACCCACTGCACTCAGAGAGGGACAGACGCACAGACACACCCACACCCACTGCACACAGAGAGGGGCAGACGCACAGACACACCCACTGCACACAGAGAGGGACAGACACACAGACACACCCACACCCACTGCACACAGAGAGGGGCAGACGCACAGACACACCCACTGCACACAGAGAGGGACAGACGCACAGACACACCCACTGCACACAGAGAGGGACAGACGCACAGACACACCCACTGCACACAGAGAGGGACAGACACACAGACACACCCACTGCACACAGAGAGGGGGAGACGCACAGACACACCCACTGCACGCAGAGAGGGACAGACGCACAGACACACCCACTGCACGCAGAGAGGGACAGACGCACAGACACACCCACTTCAAAAAGAGAGAAACTGAAACTTACCTTCACTTCACGCATTTCTGCATCATGGCGGCAGCAGCTCAGCTCGGGAGCCTCCAGGAAGAGGCCACGTGTTCTATCTGTCTGGAATATTTTTCTGATCCGGTGATGATTATTGATTGTGGACACAACTTCTGCCGCTCCTGCATCACCCAGAGCTGGGAGGGAAGAGATGGAAACTTCCCCTGTCCACAGTGCAGGGAAACATCTTCTGGGAAAAACCTCCGACCCAACAGACAACTGGGGAACATGGTGGAAATGTTAAAACAGCTTCATCTGCCCCCCGTGAAGCCCCCGGAGGAGAATCTATGCGAGAAACATAACCAGGCACAGCTGCTGTTCTGTGCAGAGGATCAGAGGATGATATGCTGGGTCTGCCGGGAGTCCAAGGAGCATAAAGCTCACTCAGCAAGTCCTATAGAGGAGGCTGCAGAGGAGCACAAGGTACGTCTGTGGGTGTTCAGGGATCACAAAGTCGCTTGGTGAGCCACACCAAGGGGTAGTCGAGGAGCACAAGCTGAGTGTGAGAGTGTCCAGAGATCCCGAGTCACTCTTTGCATAGGCTGGCTAGATTGCTCCATGTCACTGGGACAACACATTTCCATTCCTGGATTTTGCTTTTACATATCATGTCAAATCAAGTCAAATGAACCAAGACTACACTTCCCAGAATGCACTGAAATGCTAAATCAAAATCCTAGAAATGAAAAAGTTGTGTCCCGGGGGCATGGAGTCATCTGGTCTCCCTCCCTGTTTATGCCATAGAGGAGGCTGCAGAAGAGAAGAGGGTGTGTCTGTGGGTGTTTATGGATCATAATGCACCCGTGGGCCCCAAAGGAGGTCTGTGCAAGGAGTGTATGTGGGTGTTCATGATTCACAGGTGAAGACAGTGTAAGTTCTACTGAGGAAGAAGCTGCAGAGGAGCACAACGCGCGTCTGTGGACGATCACGATTCACAAGTGAATGAACTTATTAAGTCTTTAAGAGGATACCATGTATATTTAGGGGTGTTAAGTGTCCCTAGAGAAGGCTGCTGAAAAATCCAAGGTATGTTTGTTCGTCTTTAGGGATCGTGAGTGAATCCGCTCCATGAGGGCTTTATAGGAACCTGTAAAAGAGCGCTGGGATCAGCGCTCTGACAGACACACTGTGAGCCACAGAGGCGGCTGCAGAGGATCAGAAGGGGTGTGTGTGTGTGTGTGTTTTGGGACCTTGCACTATACTTAAAGGACTCAGTGTAGCACAGCACTGCAGTGTGAGTTGTCAGTGTCAGAAGACTTGATGAGACAACACAGGGTGTGACACAAGGACTCACATGGACATCAAACAGCAGAACCGCTGTAGCAATGCATTGTGACGCGCACAGGCTCACCAGGGCTTCAGCGCAGATGACTCCCCGGCAGTGCCGGGTTCATCAGACACACAGGGGAGTGTAGGGTCCAGGCGCTAGACTTGCATCGTCATTGAACACAGAGTGAAGATCTCCTGTAGCTTTGGCTGCTTGAAGCCCGCTGGCTTTGGGGACCCTCACAGGATGAATGACCGTCGGGGGAGGGGGGGCTGCGATCACAGGCTCCCGGTCTGGGGGAGCTCAGAGTCTTCGACCTCCTCCCCTCAAGGTGCTGAGCACTGGACTGGGCTCCGGGTGATCGAGACAAGCCCCCCCATAAAGAGCTTCATAAAGAGCTCCATAAAGTTAAAAGGGGACAGTTTCTATCCTGTCCTAGGATAGTTCAATCCAATCCAACTGTCCAGCCAGATTCATAATTAGCCCCAGACCTTTGGAGGGAACCAGTGAACTTGAGAGTGAACCACACACAGTCCCTCCCACCATCGGGATAGATATTCAAAGCAAGCATTGCACTTGGCCTTAAAAGCATTCTAATGGAGGGGGGGGGGGGGGGGGGGGGCAGTGGGGGGTGTGAGGAGCAGGGGATGGCGGGGAGGCTACAGAGAGAAGGGGGCTGTAGGCACAGACTACAACCAAGACTCTGATTCACCCTACAACAGAAAGCGTTTGTTATATATTGAGATTACTTCCCTTTCATTGCGCTCTCGTGCTTGCCAGCACGTGAGTTCTCTTCCATGATTCTGGAACTGAGTTCTTCAGTCGTGAGGATTCCTTGCACGTCAGATTGGATGTTGGCTTCCTCACGACTGGATGGCTCTGGCTGTGGGTGTTTGAAATCGGAATAAGCTTAAATAAAACACAAGCTTTAACCTACGCAAGTTTCCTGCATATGTTTCCTCATAACATATTTGGCGACGATCGGGATTTGCTACACCCACGCCAGCTCACCTGAAATCGACCACTTCGCCTTGTGCCTCCTCGGCTGAGCCTGCCTCCAGTCCGCCTCTCTCCACACCAGGTCGTATACTTCTGGACAATTTCCCTGTCCATTTCCTGGCTCCCGACGCAAAGTTTATCAATTTCATCGCCTTTTCCATTGGCGCTACGTTTCTTTGGCAGTTACCGCCTCGCGCTTGGTCATGCGCGCAGCATTCTGATTTCCTGCTCGCGCTATCTCACGCGCGCCACGCCTCAATTGCGGAACAAGCTCCACTGCCTCTAGAAATCAACGTTTCACCGTCTCCTTGACAACGACGCCGGCGGCCATTTCCAGCTGCCTTTCAAGCCTTCTGCCCTTCGCGCTGTGCTTTTCACGCACCGCGCTGCCTTCCACACGCTCTTTATCAGCGTTTTCCTCGCTTCCTTCACATTTTCAAATCTTTTCACAGCGATAGGCACGCTCATTGCCTACCATGTCTATTTGACTTCATTTTTCACGTTTTGGAGTCAATCACAGCGATAGGCACGCTTTACTGCCTTCCATATTCACGTGATTTTTCATTCATTGCACAAGTATTCATTTTCTCAATCACAGCGATAGGCACGCTTTACTGCCTACCATATTCACGTGATTTTTCATTTGTTTCACAAATTTTCAAGCATCCTCAGCCATAGGCACGCTTAATTGTCTACCATGTTTATTGACTTTTTCATGTCTCATTTTAAGTCATCAGCGATAGGCACGCGTACTGCCTATCACTTATTTACCTCTCATTTTTACAACAGTGTTTAACATTTTCCTTTCATTTTACCAATACAATGGCTTCTTCTCAACAGTTTCAGACACCAGCTCCTTTCCTACAAACTCCTGGCAAACCTACTCTTGCTTGGCGCAATTGGTTAAAAGGTTTTGAAAACTATTTAATAGCCATTGATGCCACCAAGTATGATCCTCCTCGCAAAGTTGCCATTCTCTATGGTTGTCTGGGAGTTGCTGCTCAACAAGTTTTTGAAAATCTACCCCTTATTGCTTCTCCCGCTGGTGAATCCGGTGACAACTGGGACGTTTTCCAAGAAGCCATTGCTCGTCTCAATAAACAATATGACGATGAACCTAGTATTGTACTAGAACGCCATAATTTTTTCAAACGAAGACAAAGTGTTGATGAATCCGTAGAGGACTACATTGCTCAACTTAGAATCTTAGCTTCTACCTGTGACTTTGGTGCTAGCACAGATGCCTCTATTAGAGATCAATTTATATTTGCTTGTTGTTCAAAAAAAATCCAGGAGCGTCTTTTAAGTTGCAAAAATCCTTCTTTAACTGAAACAATTGATATTGCCAAGGGGATTGAGCGTGCAACTTATTCTTCTAAGATTTTACAAGAAAGCATTACTCAGCCTTCTGTTCATTTAGTTGAACAATCCTCTGGGTTCACTTCCATTGACCTTGTTAACAGTTCATCAAGACAACCAAATAGAAAACCTCTCATTTGCTACAGATGCGGATCTAGGAATCATCTTGGCAATTCTCCTACGTGTCCTGCCTCTGGCAAAAAGTGCTCCTCCTGCAAGAAAATTGGTCATTTTCCTTCTGTCTGCAGGGGTCGCAAGAGATTCTCTAGAGTCAACAATATTGAGATTCAAGACAATGTAGACTCTTGTTCCTCCAGACTCAATGATGTCATGTTGTCGATCGAATGTGATTCCCTTGAGTTTACCAAAATTAAGAGCCCTTTGTGTGAATTGTTGGTCGGTACAATTACTATCCAGGTTAAAGCTGATTCTGGTTCTCCCATCACCATTTTGTCTGACCTCACATTTTATGCAAATTGGCCTAAAGTCGTTCTTTCCAAATCTGACCTTCACCTCAAAGCATTTGGCGAAAAAGACATTGATATGTTGGGTTTCTTTTTTTCCAACATTGCTTGCCTAGGCAGATATACCTTCACTAAAGTTTACGTTGCCCTTAAGGGCAGGGATGTTGTAGGTTGGTTTGACCTAGCCAGAATGGGCTTGATCCTTATACCTGGTTCTGACCAACCCATTGCCTTAGGCGACATCCCTCATGACTATTATACTAGTCATGACTCTGGGAACTTCGATGTTTCTGATCTCTCATTTCCCATAATCAAAATAGACTCCTTGCTGAGTTCTTTCCCAAACTTGTTTAAAAACAAGGTTGGCACCGTACTCGGTTTTAAACATGACATTCGACTTAAACCCAATGCTCAGCCTGTTGTCCACAAAGTTCCTCCTCTTCCCTTGAGCGCTAGAGATGAACTTAAAGGCGTCCTTAAAAATCTTTGTGATGAAGGAATCATTGCCCCCTGTGATTCATCTGCATGGGTTTCCCCCATTGTCCTAGTTCGCAAGAAAACTGGAGAGGTCAGGTTGTGTGCCGACTTACGCTCCCTTAACAATAATATCATTGTTGATTGTCACCCCCTTCCCAAAACTCACGACCTATTAGCCAATCTGGGTGGGGCTAAATTCTTTTCCCTCCTTGATCTTAGGTCTGCCTATCACCAAATTCCCTTGTCCCTCAGGTCTCAAGAGTTAACCACCTTTATTACTCCCTTTGGTGCTTTCAAGTACCTCAGACTTCCCTTTGGCTTGGCCTCTGCAGCCAGCATTTTCCAAAAGCTTATGGACAACCTTTTTCAAGACATTCCTGGTGTACAAGCGTACCAAGACGACATCTTGGTCTATGCTAGCGACTCTGTTCAACACAATCGCACTCTCAATACCGTGTTACAAGTCCTAGAAAAAGCTGGCATGACCGTTAGACATGATAAGTGTAAATTTGGTGTCCAAGAACTCGATTACTTGGGTCATTCCCTTTCTCCAAATGGTATCAAACCCAAATTCTCCTTAATTAAAGCCATTCGTGATGCTAAACCCCCCAAGGATCGTGATGCTCTTCGCTCCTTCCTTGGTTTGTCGGAATACTACGCAAGGTTCGTTCATGGCTACGCACAAATTGTTGAACCTTTAAGATCACTCTTAAGGAAAGGTGTAAAATTTGTTTGGTCCCAAGACTTGCAAAAAGTTTTTGACCAAGTCAAAAGGATCATCGAAGACTCACCTGCTTTGAATCCCTTCTGTGACGGCTCTATGTGCTTCATCACTGTAGACGCCAGTCTTACCGGTTTGGGCGCTGTCCTGGGTCAGTGGGTTGAGGGCAAAGAACACACGGTTGCCTTTGCATCCAGAACCCTCCTTCCTGCTGAAACCAGGTACAGCACAATTGAAAGAGAAGCCCTGGCTTGCGTCTGGGCTATTCAAAAGTTCAAATCCTACATTTGGGGTCGCGAATTCGAAATTTACACAGACCACAAGCCACTTATGCATATGCTCTCTGACAGTACCTCCAATAGGGCTTCCGCTAGACTTGTTCGTCTCCTTTCTAAGCTTCACGAATTTCACTTTGTCATCAAACACATTCCCGGAGGTAAAAATTTCAGGGCCGATTGCCTATCTAGAATGTCCCTAACTGATGATTCAATTGTAAATGATGATATTGAGTGTGTTGTTGCCACCATTGATGCAGTTGCCGAGTGTCAACCCATTTCCGAAGCAGAATGGAATACAGCTTATGCCAATGATCTTGTTCTCTGTAAAGTTAAGGATTTCATTGTCGGCAAATGGCCTGAACGTAGAACCTTATCCACTGATCTCAGAGGTTTTGCTAATGTTTCAGAAGAGCTTTCCCTCGTCAATGAAATGGTCATGCGCAATGATCTTTTTGTTCCCCCTCAATCTGTTCGTGATCATATCATTCGCTCTGCTCATCAGGGTCACCATGGCATCTTTAAAACCTGTCAACGCATCAAACAATTTTACTGGTGGCCCTCTATGGACTCTCACATTAGGAAGATGATTGACAATTGCACCCAATGCATTCTTTCTGACAAACATTGGAAAACCCTTTCCACACCTTTATGTCCTGTCTCTCTACCGGCCGGCCCGTGGGACAAAGTGGCTTTGGACTTTTCTGGTCCCTTTGATATTTTACCCTCTGAACACAAGATTCTCATACTCCTGGTTGATTATTACTCCAAATGGCTCTATTATTCTTTTTGCAATTCTGCTTCTACCGACAATGCCATTAATTTTTTACAGTCTGTTTTTGACATTGAAGGTTTTCCCAAGTCCATCGTTACTGACAATGGAACTCATTTTGTCTCCCAAAAGATGTGCTCCTTTCTCAAACGTAACGATATTTTTCATCACAAAGTTGCTTTATACTCTCCCTCTTCAAATGGCCTTGTTGAGAGATGCAATCGCATCATTAAAGAGGGTGTTCAAACCGCCATTTCTTCCCGCCTTGACCCTTTACCCTTTGTTCATGACAAAGTGTGGGCCTACAATACTTCCCCACATTCGACCACCGGGGTCTCACCCTTCAGCTTACTCAGAAAAAGGAAAGTTCATTCTGTTCTCAATCTCACTTGGTTGCATAAGAATGTTGGTTTATCTGATTCCTCCTTTTCTGTTCAAGATCGTGTATCTGCTAAACAATTGTATATGAAGTCACGTTTTGATCAAGGTAAACATTCTGTTGATCAGCCTTTACAAAAAGGAGATATGGTTCTTATCAAGAATCCCAAAAGAGTTTCTAAAGGGTTATCTAAGTTTTCTTCTCCAAATTTGGTCACACAAGTTGGTAAGACATCAGCCCTTCTTGATGACAGCGGATGGTGGAACAAGCGAGCTCTTGTCAAGATCTCTCCACTCCAAGCCCATGTCATCAAGGAACATGCCACTTCAGATTCTGAGCATTGTGATTGGTTTGACTTTCTCTGCCCCCAACCACATTCCTACGAACCAGTTCCCGTAATTCCTACGTCCTCAACGGACACCGCTCCTGCTCTCTCTTCCCTTTCCCCTGAAGCTCTCCCCTCCACATCCGCTTTGTCAACATCCTCTGTTTCCGAGGAGATTTCCCTTCCACATGATTCGACTACTCTAGAAACCTCTGAAGTGGCAACAAAAAGGGCTTTTCGTTTGAAACAACTATCCTGCAGGTTGAGAGATTATGTTTTAGAATGATATCACTTAACCCTGTACTTGCTTACATTAATTTTTGTTTTTCTTCTTGTTAAGTTCTTCTATGCTTGCTTTGTTTCCCTTCTTAGTGGGGAAGATGTTATATATTGAGATTACTTCCCTTTCATTGTGCTCTCGTGCTTGCCAGCACGAGAGTTCTCTTCCATGATTCTGGAACTGAGTTCTTCAGTCGTGAGGATTCCTTGCACGTCAGATTGGACGTTGGCTTCCTCACGACTGGATGGCTCTGGCTGTGGGTGTTTGAAATCGGAATAAGCTTAAATAAAACACAAGCTTTAACCTACGCAAGTTTCCTGCATATGTTTCCTCATAACAGCGTTTCACTCACATTGAGGCCCCCGTCACCTCACATGTCCACAATCATTGCATCCTAAAGTCCTGGGCCTGAAGGTACCTGAGCCTGACAGCACTATGAGGCCCTGCCCATGGTAACACAGCGCTGTACACATCTGTGTCACAACATGTATGCTGCACATGTCATACAGTCTTATGGAGCCCAGAGATGACAAACTACACAGTCAGAAGGCAGAATCAGTAGGCACTCTCCTCTCTGAGTTTGAGAAAACACAAGCCTTTAGTAGTGTCATGGGAGGGGGGTCCACTCAAGTTAAAAGCAGGACCCTTCTGGGTGGACCTCAGCCCCGTACTCTGCTGGAGGGAGCTCGTGGTCCGGCTCTCCTGCACGAGGAGATATCCCGGGCCAGGATAGTAAAATAGAAGCAGTTTGTCACATGGACACTGCGCCAGAACCTTTGACCCCTGTTCACGCTCTCAATCTGACTGCTGCCATCCTTCATGCTTGGGGTCGATGCCTGCTCTCCTGGCTGCCTGTTCTTTGTTGCTCAGCATGTAGCCTGCTCTCTCACTAATGTGTTTAATCCATCGTTATTTTGCTCACCAAGCCACCCCAGTTCAGACATGGCCATATGCAAATCAGTCTTGACCCTGTGCCTCATGGGAACAGTCCAGACCGAACTGCCAAGCCATGATTTCCCTGAACCGGAATCAAGCATCCTAGGACCGGTTTCTGGCTATCAGCTGTCTTCAGCCAGGATAGCTTGACTCCAGTGGCGTAGTGAGCACGGGACCCACATCTGGGCATACCCTTCCCACATAGGGTGAACAGCAAAACACACAAGATGATGGACGGAATGTTGCACAATGGCAAAACAATCACCCCCAGTCACAGATCTGTGGTTTAATCCATTGTTAATTTTGCTCCCCAAGCCACCCCAGTTCAGACATGGCCATATGCAAATCAGTCTTGACCCGGTGCCTCATGGGAACAGTCCAGACCGAACTGCCAAGCCATGACTTCCCTGGACTGGAATCAAGCATCCTAGGACCGGTTTCTGGCTATCAGCTGTCTTCAGCCAGGATAGCTTGACTCCAGTGGCGTAGTGAGCACGGGACCCACGTCTGGGCATACCCTTCCCACATAGGGTGAACAGCAAAACACACAAGATGATGGACGGAATGTTGCACAATGGCAAAACAATCACCCCCAGTCACAGATCTGTGGTTTAATCCATTGTTAATTTTGCTCCCCAAGCCACCCCAGTTCAGACATGGCCATATGCAAATCAGTCTTGACCCTGTGCCTCATGGGAACAGTCCAGACCGAACTGCCAAGCCATGACTTCCCTGGACTGGAATCAAGCATCCTAGGACCGGTTTCTGGCTATCAGCCGTCTTCAGCCAGGATAGCTTGACTCCAGTGGCGTAGTGAGCACGGGACCCACGTCTGGGCATACCCTTCCCACATAGGGTGAACAGCAAAACACACAAGACGATGGACGGAATGTTGCACAATGGCAAAACATTCACCCCAGTCACAGATCTGGGTTTAATCCATCGTTATTTTGCTCACCAAGCCACCCCAGTTCAGACATGGCCATATGCAAATCAGTCTTGACCCGGTGCCTCATGGGAACAGTCCAGACCGAACTGCCAAGCCATGACTTCCCTGGACCGGAGTCAAGCATCCTAGGACCGGTTTCTGGCTATCAGCCGTCTACACCTATCAAGATTCATCCAACGGCTGGACATGCTCCTTTATCCACAGAACAGGGAACCTATGATCTAGCAACAAACTCCTCTGGTAGGGAGGCAGTTAGTCCACATGACCCCAGCCAAAAAGCAGAAGGCAGGACAACAATGTCTTACCTCAATACACAAGAATGGGAAGACATGATAGCAACTTACACATCTGACCACAAGGAGCCCTATGTCCATGATCCACCTTCGGCAGCTAAAAACACAAACACGTCCGTTAAACCCTCCAAGGAGAATGAGCGACGGAAAGAACAAAACACCGGAACTTGGAATTCACTGCTAAATACAATTCAGCTAGCAGTAGATGCCCTGCAATACCAATCTTACAAAATGGAGCTTCAACTCACTCTTCTCAACACACTGGCAGTTTTTACAGCCGGCATAGACGATAAGCTAGGCAACCTAAACAACTTAATAGTGAGAGCACAAACAAACACCTACCCGAGCTGCAATTGCAGCCAGGCACTAGACAAAGTAGCCACATTGCCCTCAATGCTAACCGACCTAATAGGAGACATAAGGAAACTACACAAAGGAAACGCAACTATAGAAATGGGCCTTATTATACCTGAAGGAGTCATTAGGCGTGAAGCATCCAGAACCATAGCAGAGCCAAATGTTCTACACGCTCCCGCAAACGAAGAAACAACTCCGGCGGGACAGGAGCTCCCAAAAAAACCCAACGCCAAACAACGGCGCCAACAAAAAAAGAAAAGGGCGGAAGCAAAAACCTGAAACGTCTACATCTAAATACTTCCCCATCTTCTTCGCTTCAAAGGAGAAATCTTCTCCTAACACAAATAACACTCATTCCACAGAGGGCGAAGATCACTCGCCCCTTAGCTCAACCCACCAGCATCACAAAACAAACTGTAGCCTGCCAAACCAAGAAGAGCAATGGTCCCAAGGATCACCGGCAAAAGATCAACTGGAACAATTAGATGCACATAGAGCTTTGGTAGCAAAGACCAAACAGCCTACACAGTCGATCTGTGTAAAGAACAAGATAGCGAGGGTCTCCGATGGTCAAGTGGGAGATCCAACATCGCAAAGCAAGGAGCCCCCTCCTCAAAGGGAAAGGGAAATATTCAAAGCCACCACCAATCAAGATACAACATCATCACTTATAAGCAACTATCCATTAAGAACAGATACCGAGGAGGGGGACAGGAAAGGTTTGATTGGCTTAACGCTAAGCAAAATCCATGAAGCCCAACTTAGAGATACACTAGTTACGACCACTCATTCGGATCCAACCCAATTTGAGCATCCCCAAGAAAAATTGTCTCTTGAAATACGACCAACATGAAAAAAAACACTCCCCTTTGAAGCAACAACACACATCGCCAATCAGCCAGGCGAAGAAACGACCCCGGCATTCTACGAAGCTCCCCTAGGCTACGGTTCATCAGCTCAAGCATATCACACAATAAAAAAACACCAGAAGGAAGGAAGCATCAAACAAACAACAGAGATGCTCATCTTTCTTCCGGAATACACGTCGCAAGGGCAGCATGACACGCTGAACCGCGGCAACATTCCTAAACTAATGGAATACATTCCCAGTCTGGAGGGAATAAGAACCAATGACTTAATCTCAGTCGAATTTCTGCCCGCCACAAATCCAAATAGCCCGGAGGCGACTAAGACCACATGGTCCTCTAGTAAGGTTGCAGATTTAATTGTAGCAGAAGCGGAGCAATTTAAGTCTTGGGGCATCAACTTAGCTCCTTTAGTAAAACCAGCTTATCCCTTATCTCTTCAGAGGAGGACAAGTTCAGAATCTGAGGCAAAACAGACAATCACCTTCAGTGTTCTTAGAGGTGCCTTGGTAAGCTCCCCTAAAAAAAAGAGAACAGGCCCTGGCAGCGACCGGAAGATAGGCCGAGGGTGGCAGCTGGCTTCGAATTAGCACACACAAGTGGGCAATGCCTGTGCCAATGGTCCATCAGATTTGCACTCTTACCACAAGTCCTTGAGAGGAAGCCCGCCAACCAAAACACACGCAATCCCCGGGGAAGGATAGAAGCTAGCACAAAGGGGGCTTCACACCAAAACCGAGCATTAACAAGAGAAATACTGTCCTGAACAATCTTTACACGTCCAGAAGAGGCCTGATGCCACCAACAAATAAGAGACGACATAAAGGGCAGGGCGCCATCCATAGGCATCTGCTCTTGGAATATAAATGGCCTAACCTCAAAAATGTATGACCCGGATTTTCAAAAGTACATCTCTTCATTTGACATAGTAATGCTGCAAGAAACCTGGCTAACATCTACACAACATATTACGGGTTTTACTTGCTTTTCAACAGCAGCAGTTAGAACCAACAGATTTGGTCACCAGTCAGCAGGTCTGGCTACATACATATCCACCACAACATTATCATCAGCAGTTCTTATAAACTCTTCCACATCCACAACTCTATCAGTAAAGATAAAACTACAGCTCGGCAACAAAGAAGAAGAGAGATGCCTGGTCAACGCATACGTCCATCCTAAACACAGAGTCAGAGACTCGAATGCAATTTCCAACCAACTTGCGGAGTACGGCTCTCAGATGGATAAGCCACTCTTCGTACTGTCAGGGGACTTTAACCAAAATTTTCTCGGCTCATTAGCAGAAGAGGAGGCCCTTGCTCTAAATATAATCTATACCATACCATCACTAAGCTCCTTGTCACACAGGAGAAAGCATCTAAATATTGCCTTACTTAAAGATTTAGAACATCGAAACCTTTGGGCATTAAATGGCAGATTTGCTACCGACTCTCCTCCAGTAGAAACATTCTACTCACAAACAGCCAGCTCCATCCTGGACTATACTTTTGCCAGCTTGGCATTATTTCCCCACATTCTGCGATTCAGAATGGGGGATAAGGGTGAAAGCGACCACCGCCCCCTGGAATGCCATCTAACAGCAAATTCACCCATTTGCACTTATGCCTGATAAAACGAGGGGGGCGATCTATTCTATAAATCAAAAAAGGATCAAATGTACGCCGACCAATCTAACAACTTTGGCTGAAACTGCCCTCCAACTATATAACATACACAAACCAAATGTGGCCGGGCACATCCCCCACTGGGAGCATTATACTGGATCCCTGTTAAGACAACTGGCAATCAAGTCCACTCCAAAAAGTAACCCCCACAAAGAGGGCAGCAAAACCAACTTAAAAAGAGGACCGAGAGCACAACTAAGGCTACACAAAAGACTAGTTAACTTGACCTTACGGAAGTTAAGATCATCCCCCGATAATGCACACCATCGCACAGCGCTGAAGAAACAGAGAGCTGAGCTCAAATACATAAAGTGGAACATAAAAAAAGATGCTGAAAATGAAACGTGGGCAAAATTACTACATGACACCAAAAGCAGTAACAGCGCACGCTTTTGGCAATCAGTTAATAGGACGCTGCGTCCACAGCACAAAGACCTAGGCTCGCACATCGTGGAACGGTCATGGATCAACTATCTTTCCAGCCAATTGAATGCCTATCCGGAACATGCTGGAGCACAAAAAAACCAACAATACAGAGTCTATTTCTATATCGTCCTTGTCGGGGCCCCTGACCAAGAGAGAGCAAGACCTACCTGAAATCATCACGGATACAACAGCCCCTCAGCAAACAATATTAATAACAAAACAGATTCGCAAGGGCAGGAAAGAAGGTGCTCCAGGACCTAACTGTATAACATCAGCTCCATTTAAGGTAAAGAACATAGAATGGGCCACTATTATGCAACTGTTATTCTCGGAAGTCAGACTCTTAAACAAAATCCCAGAATCCTGGAGAGGGTCGACGATTGTCCCCATACACAAAAAAGGCGACAAAATGGACCCGAATAACTATCATCTAGTAGCCCTCATTGATAATGAGGCAAAATACTTCGCGGGAACCATTCTAGAGGAGATTGTGTCATGGGCGGATTCAAAACAGATAATACCATTGAACCAGACCGGTTTCCGGAAAAATACTGGAACAGCTACAAACATTCTGGCTATCTCTCTAATGATTGATGCAGCAAAAACAAAAAAACTGCTGCTGCACATGTGCTACATTGATTTTAGTGCGGCGTTTGATAGCATCGAGAGAGGCAGACTCTGGGGGAAACTGGCATAATGGGCAATACCGCAGTCAACTCTAAGTATGCTGAAGCTTCTCCACTCTAATACCTGGGTGCAGGTGAAGCTAGGCGGCGGCCCGCATCTGTCATCTAAAGTTCGCACCACCAAAGGCCTCAAGCAAGGGTGCGTGCTCGCCCCAATATTGTTCAATCTGTACATGGCGGATTTATCAGGCGTACTAAACACATGCAACTCCCACTCCCCGAGGTTGGGAGGGAAATCTCTGAGTAACTTCTTGTATGCAGATGACGTTGTGCTACTTAGCCATACCTACATCGGCCTCCAGCAGCTTCTGAACCAAATGCACATTTATGCCACGGAAAACAAACTAAAAATAAATCTGAGCAAAACACGCACCATGTCGATAAACGCACATAAAAAGCTTCAGAAGTCTTGGGTCCTAGGCGGCCAATAAATAGAGCCAGCATCCGTCTATAAATATCTAGGTGTCATCTTCGACAGAGAGGGTTCATTTGTACTGCAAAAACTGGAAGCAAAAAGGAGAGGGTCTTGCATTGCCGCCACATAAAAAAGTATAGCCAACCAACTGACGGGACCAATTCTGACTCCTTATCTGAAAGTTATTCAGGCTAAGTTACTCCCTTCTATCTGCTATGGCAGCGAGGCATTACGCGGGAGAGACTCCAAGAACCTGGACACAATCCAGACAAAAGCCTACAGAACAATGTTTTCACTACCGTCTTATTCATGAAAAAGTATCGTACCCAGGCAAAAGACAAGTGTACTGACAAGGTTCAAGCAGTGGCAAATTAGTAGAGAATGATAATAAAAATCAAGCACAAAAATAGCATTTAAAGGTTTAATTTGATTAAAATTGATAAAAATAGTCATAGGGATAATCAATGACAGATAGAAATAACAAATAATGATAAAAAATGCATCCATTAGAGAATCAGTAAATATGCATTGTTATATGTACAGATGTTCCCAATGATCTGAAGGGGAGATGGTTTTCGTTTACGCGTTTCAACACCTAAGTGTCTTCCTCAGGACGCTACCATCTTGTAGCATATGTGATTACTGTTGAGTGTTGATAAAGTAGCCGTGTAGTTATCAATCCGATCAGAGTCTTTGCGTCATCTGTTTCTATCTGTGGGTTACTGGATATCAATTTGTAGATCAGACAATTGTAGTAGCATATGTTGTATCAGGTAGGATAACAAAAAAAAAAAAAACTACAGTCTTACACATAGCCTGCCCAACTCAGGCTGGAATTTGGGTTACAAAAACAAGTTCTTGCTAGACAGGGAGCTTATATTATCTGCTGCCACAAACTTCGCTCTGCCACTACCAACACTCTAAATTCGTTGCTATGGCAAGATATTCAAAGCAGGGATGTATCTCAGGCAAGATCTTATCCGAAGGCAGCGCTGGGGGCCACTAGCCTATCTACGATCTGGGACATGCAACTCGGGCATAATCCGTTCAATAAATTGGTCTGGAAAACCGTCAAATCTCTTTCTCTACTAGAGGATAAAGAAACATTTGCCAAAAGAAACCATGCATGGATGACATTAAATTCGTACAAATCCCTGGCACCACAATCATATTTCAGCCAGGGCAATCCTAAGGCCACAAAACTGAAGTTCTTGAAACATAGATTAGGGGTCTTGCCTACTAGAGAGCATTTCCCACCATGGCTTAGGAGCAACGGCCAGGAAGCTTGCCCCTTTTGTAACACAGAGAAGAGTGACATACTTCATATGACCTGTCTTTGCATAGAGTTTTGGCCGGCCCGACAACAGCTCTTAAAGGACCAGTTCAAGCAGATAGGAACTCGCACCAGAAGGCAAGCGGTGCTCGCTTGCCTGAATCCTGCAACTACGAAACTGAACTGTAGATACGTAAAGTTCCTTGCAATGATCGAGCAAAAACTGTTAAAAAAAAACACCTCGACCATTGACATAGGCAATATATAGGCGCATATCAGGACTTAAGGGAATATGTTGCCCTGCCTTAAGATAAACGCTCCTGTACATTAGGCTGGGCTTTACTGTATGTGTTTTAATGATGATAATAATGAACAAAATTATTAAAGTAATTTTAAACCTTTTTCTGTAAAACGTTTTGCACTGGTTTTAATTAACTATGCATAATAAACTTACCACTTACCACTACCATGCTTTAGGCATAAAGTGTGCACAATGTCAAGTAGCAGTAGGTGCCAGTGATGACGCTTGTTTCCATGGACCAGGGATTCTGATCCTTCTGCCAAGAACCGGTACAAAAAAGGGACATAATTGTCTGTGATACTTGAGACTGGTGCTCACAATCCTGATATGTGTGACTGGTACTTACAATACTAATGTATGACTGGCAAGTACAGTCTGGGCACGTGTGGCAGGCAAGGTAGTTACTTTTTTGTAATTAAGACCACACTCGACAGATCTACACTTATTTCATGCTCTCTCATCCCTACAGGTGAAACTTCAAGAGTGGCTGCTTGTCCTGAAGAAAGAGGAGGTATATTTTCTGGAGTCCAAACTCAAGGAAGAGGAACTATATAAAACCATGAGGGTGAGTGGCTGCAGTGAGTGCTGTGTCTCCGTATATGTCTGTGCCCATGTCTTTGTGTGGCCTCTTAAAGTTCAAGACACACAGAGGCGAATGAGTCGCACTACAGACTGGGTCATGGTCCCCACCAAATAAATATACTGACGGGAGTCATTGCACCTGGATATTGGGGCTGAAATCAGCCAAGGGTAAGTCCTAAAAAAAATAACCTCAAGTATTACTCTTCTGACCTTAAGGTAGTACTTACATACTCACATATGCATGGTGTGTGTTCGAGTATATGTGCAGTGGTGTGGCATTATCTGGCTGTGAGTACGTACCAGCATGTGTGTGTGCATATGTGTGTGTGTGTGTGTGTGTGTGTCTGCGTGTGTGTGTGTGTGTGTGTGTGTGTGTGTGCATGTTAACGCTTAGGTGTACATGTCTAAGTATGTGTTCATGTATGGATGGTCCTGGAGTTCTATTTGGGAGTACATGGATGTCTGCTTGTCACTATATCTGTTTTTTTCGGCATGGATTAGTGCTTGTGTGTGTCTGCATATTCATATATAGATTTTGAGCCCCCCAGTATACAAATACACATCCTTATCTATATGCATGCGTGTTTTAGGGTTGTGTATGCTTTAGTCTGGATTTATTGGCTTGGAGTTAGTACCTACATAAGTGAATGCCTGCCTATGGGTTTGTATATCACAAGGTCTGGTGGCTTTTGTGAGTGTGCAAATACATGTGTGCATCTGTGAGTTTGTTACGTGCATGCATACGTCTGGAGTTATGCGTCCGTGATATTTTATATGCATCTGTGTGTGAATATGTATGTATGAATGTGTGTCTATGAGTCTGTGCATACATGGACTGAAGATATCCATTTGTACATTTGTACAAGGTTTGTGTGTGTGTCTGCAAATTAATGTGTGCGTCTGTATGAGTGTGTACTTCTGTGGATGTGTGCATGCATGGATCTGGAGTTATCTTTCCATCCATCAGACTGAGCAAGCCTGGTGTAAGCCCCTTCCTAAACCAAGGTTTTAGCAATGTAATCATGCTATGGTATTGTATATACATCATCAAACCACAGAACATCCAACAGAGTTCATCAAAGTGATGAAGCGAGCATGGAAGCTCCAACATTGTGTAGATGAGTTTTAGCCCACGAATAGTTCATCTAAACCGAATGCCCTCTAATCTTTACACGTTTCAGGACATGTACATTCCTTTCTTCAGGACATACGCATTTCAAATTCTACGCATTTCAAATTCTACGCATTTCAAATTCTACGCATTTCAAATTCTAGAAATTACTTGGGCACAGCTGAGAATCCCCCACTGACCTTGGGCATTCTGTGTTCTGCTCAAGCCTCGTCCCAAGGTTTCCCTGGAACAGTCTCATTAATCATCATAACCAGTGCACATTTTTTTGTTTTAATATTATTTATTGGTTTATCGGAGGTTTGTACATAGATCCTTGACAATAGTGAGTTTACATAATATCTTTCATACAGGTATACATAGAACATTGATGGGGTACAAGGATATAATACCAGCCTTACACATCCTATAGAATTGTGGTTCGTAGTCAATGTCCCAGCGGGAACTCAGGATCAAATTAATTGTGCAAATATATCACCATGAGCACTGTTAACATTAACAAGTCAAAAATTCTTTATTTCGGCTATTTCCGGCCATAAAAGAGTGCAGAATAATGCATAGTAAAAAGGAGATAAATTGTATAATCATAAAAGGACACCATAGAATTCATTATACACAAAATAAGCGTAATTTGCAAATAAAAACGAGCATCCAATTATTTAAAACTTTAGCATTCAATATTAATTAATTGGCGCCTCTTGGACCATATAGCTAACAAATACTTAGAAAGTGCAAATACAATTATGCTTGATGTGTCGGTTTTTAAAATTCTAAAAGCATACAGACAGTTTTTAAAACCTAGATTTCTACATAGCGGTACCAGCCAACACTTCCTGGATTTAGTGTAGGCTGGACAGAAGAAGAGCACATGAAGCTCGTCCTCTATGTCACAGCTACATCCTGGACAGGATTTGTTGGTGGAGGCTGCTAGTAAAAGCTTTCAGTGGGAAGGTACCGTTTCTCCATTGGATAAAAAGCTTTCTTGCTAAAATCGGGAAGACAACGTCCATAAAATCCTCAAACAAATAAGAATTTTTGAAGGCTAAAAACAAATTAGTCAATGTGCCCAAATTGGAGGCACAGACAATGGAGTTAAATTTTTTCTCCTTGAAAATCCTAGTAAGGGACTTACGCGATACCTCGAGGCAGCCCCTTTCCGGATCGTCCCACATGTCCGGCAGACCCAAAACTTAGAAACATCACGCTTTATAAACGCCAGCCATGGAATTTTGCCTGCGCAATTAAAGCTTAATAACTGATTTAACTCTTCCCTGTAATTTAGCAGGTTTGTAGTTGCCCATATCCTATGCAAAAACCTGAGCAGCTTAAGTGCTAGCTCATCTTCTATGGGTGTCAGTCCCAAGTCTAGCCTTAGGGAGAGAAACGGGGTGCTTAGGTGGAGTGTCAGCAGCCATCTTATGAACCTTGTTTCTATCTTTGCAATGTCTGCCCCGCCAGAGTGACCCCACAACTCTCCACCAAAAAGAGCTGCAGCCCTTGCTTGTGTCTTGTAAATCTCCATGGCTGGGCTCACTGGCTTAAATGTCGATGTATTTGAGACTTTAGAAATACCACCCGCCAACTGTGACAATTTCAATTGGGATTTCACCTGTTGGGGTCCCCAAGAGAGATTTTCATGAAGTGTTACCCCCAGATATTGAAATGTTGTGACCATTTCCAACCTCACGGTGCCCAGGATCGGATTAGGTTGTGTAGATACCGGGGGGTTAAATATCATGAATTTTGTTTTTTCTACATGTATCTCGAGACCACGGGATCGACAAAAGTCCCCAAAACCATTCAATATCCGTTGGAACCCCATCTGGGATTTGGAGAGCAGGAGGGTATCGTCGGCAAACATGATCGCTGGAACCCTCCTGCCTGCCAACCTTGGTGCATCGTTATTGGGGACGTTATCCAAGTGGGAAATTACACCATTAACGTAGAGGCAAAACAGGGTCGGTGCCAAAACACAACCCTGTCTCACCCCTCTGGCAACTGGGAACCTAGGAGACAATGCCCCATTCCTCCCGCATCTAACCTGGGCAAAGTTCCCCTGGTGTAGTCTCACCAGCAAATTCAATATCTGAGACGGTACACCCAAGTCCTGGAGGACACCCCACAATTTCCCCCGTGGCACTAAATCAAACGCAGACCGGAGGTCCACAAACACCATGTAGAGGCTGCCACCCTCAATCTTTGCCGTTTTCCAATACAGGAACATTAACAAAAACTGTCCGTAATTTACCATTCATATTTGACGATTATCTATCTCGTGCCCAGGTCTGATCATGATCGGGTGTGTATGCGTACCTAGCCACGTGAGGTTTAGGTTATGTCTGCAGTGTGTGCGCCACAGTGTGCGACCTCATGAGTTGGGCATGGAGATTCCTATTACCACACATGTGCTGCACATCCACCGTACCTACATGCACTGGGCATGCACATGGAAGGTTAGTGCAAGGGTCTGGGGCTCACACCAAAGCAGTACAGTAGACTGTACTACTTTGCTACTAGCAAAGCTGTTTCTTGGGGACATTACCTTGCTCCTTGTTCCGGGTGCCCTTCCAAACCACTGTTGCAGGTCCGCTGGTCCCCCTCCCGCTGCCGCAAGCCCTACCAACGCGGAGCGGCCAGCAAGGAGCGGGAGGACCTCAAGTTCCAGGTGTCTCTGCGGCGGAAGCCGCCACTGCCGCATTCCGCCCTCATCGCGCCCGGAGGCGCATAAATTACAGCGGAAACCCGGCGGAGTGGGAGCTACTAGCAAAACTGTTTCTTGGGGACATTACCTTGCTCCTTGTTCCGGGTGCCCTTCCAAACCACTGTTGCAGGTCCGCTGGCCCCCTCCCACCGCCGCAAGCCCTACCAATGCGGAGCGGCCAGTGAGGAGCAGGGGGACCACAAGTCCCAGGTGTCTCTTCGGCGGAAGCCGCCACCGCCCGCATCCCGCCCTCATCGCGCTCAGAAGCGCATAAATTACAGCGAAGCCCCCAACCGTTGGAAAGTGTAAGTGTTTTCCCCTTTCCCTATCCCTCCCGATAGTTTATGTAGATCAACTTACATCTAATAGGAGTGCGGTATCTACCGATTTTAATGTTTTGTCCTGGAACATAGCAGGCCTTGAGCCAAGGTTAGAAGATCCAGAGTGGCTTAGTCTTCAACAGGACATTGTAATGTTTCAGGAGACCTGGGCCACCAAGGAGCTTTACCTTAATGGGTTTCATTGTTTTAATTCCCCGGCTGTTAAATCAAGCTCGGGCCGCCCATCGGGGGGACTCTCTATTTGGATCAGTATCGCTGCTGGTGGGAGTTTTAAGTAGATCGTCCCAGATAATTCACATTTGCCAGCCTTATTTGTTTTTAAAGGAAAGTCTCTTTTTTCCGGATCAATTTTTATAATAACGATTTTATTACGATTCCAAATAGGAATTTTATTGCTTTATTTACATTTATCACCAAACTAGAAATTAAGTAAGACTATGAGAAAGCTGGTGGCATTTTGTTGGTTGGGGACTTTAATGCTAGGCTCAATAATGCCCCTTTACATATTAAGAGTAACGAGCAAGGCATCTCCTATCAAAGGGGTCTCGAGCTGCGTTCTTTTTTGAGTTCCCATAACCTGGAAAATGCCCTGGATACTGCTGCGAAATTTTTATCGAATGTCCAGTTTGTGCCAACTTTTAGAGGTAGGGGGTGCTCCTCAACTATAGATTATTTCTTTATTTCAGCCCGCCTTGCTGATCGCCTAATTGAGGGCACTGTTATTCCAATGAGCCAGGGCGACCACAACCCCATCAAGGTCACCATGAGACTGGAATCACGACCGGTCTAGAAAGGGAGTGTGGCGCAAGGAACCTATTGCCCTCAACTGATAATCTTAGACTCAGATGGCGGGGTAATAATATAAAGGAGGTGTTTGGTGTCCTAGTAAGAGACAACTTATGCCTCTTCAATTCATGCCTGTCTGATACGGCCCCTCATCCTAAGGCTGTATGTGATTTTGTTAAGATTTGTTCAGCCTCTAAGTCCTTATTATCAGCACCACAAAGGGAAATTAGATCAGACCCAAGATGGTTTAACTCTGAGTGCTCAGCAGCAAACAAAGAATTACGCAGGGCATGGTCTTCTAAACCCATCTGCCTTATTGGTGTGAGAGAAGCAAGAAAAAGGTACAAGACAATAATTAACAAAAGGAAAAACGACATCCTTGAAGACCGCTGGGATGTATTAGCTAGAGCAGCTGACCTAAGAAAGGGTGTCGACTTCTGGTCTGCTGTTAAGGAACTACGAAGCTCAAGTCAATTCCTGACCCCGATCAGTTGTACCATTACAGGTGAAGCATGGGTGGACCATTTCGCTACCCTCTATGCTCCACCAATTTCCGGGTCAGTTCCAGTGTTCTTCTCCAAACCACCGAGGGTCGATGTAACTTTAGCAGAGGTAGAAGATGGCATTACTCAGAGTGCAGGGAACAAAGCACCGGGCTCTGATGGCCTACCAATTGATATTATCAAATTCAATTTGGAAATTTGGGCACCACTCCTCTTAAACAATCTTACGTTCGCTCCCCTTCCTCCCACCTGGTCATCAAGTATTATTGTTCCCATTTTTAAGAAAGGAGACTGCTCCCAACCGAGCTATTACAGACTTATCTCCCTCATCGATAATACCCTAAAAATTATTGGTAGGATTTTATATAATAAGATTTGAAGCTGGTCTGAGGACAATGGTATTTTGGAACGCTGTCAATTAGGTTTCCGTAATAAAGTAGGAACCATTGAACTGTGTCTCAACCTAAACCTTATTCTAGGCAAATACAATATTGCACGTAAATCAGCACTTTATCTTGCTTTTATGGACCTGTCCTCTGCCTTCGATCTTGTGAATAGATCGAAGCTCTGGACAGCCCTTTTAAATTATGGTCTGGACGAATCTCTTGTGCACTTTTTAGCTTATTTGCACAAAGATCTTAATGCCTGTGTGAGGATTGGCCAGGGGGGTGAAGTAACTAAAGCTATAAAGGTCCACAGGGGGGTAAGACAGGGCTGCGTGCTGGCCCCCCTTCTTTTTATCATCTATATTAACGGCCTGCACAAAACCTTAATTGGAATTACACATGACACTCCCAAAATAATGGGTAAACCCCTACCTGTTTTATTATATGCGGATGACGCAGTGATTATGGGCCGCACCCCGAATGCTCTACGTGCCCTGGTCAAGGGGTTCGCTAACCATATGGAGTCCCTTGATTTAAAAACTAATTTTAACAAATCTTTCATTATGTCCTGTGGCCCTAAAAAACGACAGCTGGGCTGCATTTCTGTGGGCACTGATAAGCTGTGGTCTACTAATAGCTAATTGCTGCGAACAACTCCTGGATGATCATATTGCATATGCCAAGAGTAGGTTCTCAAAGGCCATTAATTCCATCCTCAACTTACCGCGCCCAAAATATACAGGTTCGCTAGTGGCAACTTTAAAGATTTACAAAGCCCAATGTATTCCAGTTGCCACATATGGAGCAGAGGTTTGGGGCTTCGCTAAGAGCCTCCCTATACGATATGAGGAGAACAGGTTTCTTAGAAAGACACTTTGTGTTCCTATTTCTACCCCCCAATATGTCTGCCATGAAGAATTGGGCGTGAATTTTATTGAAGACTTTGTTCGTGCACGCCCAGCCCTCTTCTGGCTCTCTATTTGGAAGAACCATGCGGCACTACTCACAAAAGATATCATCACTGATTGTATGAATTGTGATAAGTGCATGGATATTCCCTGGCTCTCGGAAGTGTATAAAAGCCTTAGTAGTATTAATCAAGGGAGTATTTTTAATAATTTTTCTGTTAATGTTCTCCCACCTAAAAATGATTTGCGAAATTCTTTGTACACACTTTATGCTAGGGAAACATATCACAGGGAATCTTTAAAGAAAACCGTTTCCTCTTATTTGTCTTATGCTTTTTTGATCCCACCACTGCCCTGATATTTGACACTTCCGATGAGCCACTGGGAGCGTGGCTTATTATTCCGCTTTAGGGCGGGCCCTATTAAATTTGCACTTTGTTTCCCCCTTGGCCATCATAATGACTTTGACTCCCTGTCTTGCCCGTGTGATGGCATGAGTGAACAATCCGTCCTGCATTTTTTATTCTTTTGTAAATTTTATATGAAATATATTAATCGGTTTTTAACTCCTTATTTTAGAAAATGTAAACCCATTAGCTTGGAAAATGCTTATCTGATGATATTAACTCTGTATGAGGATGAAATTATCTTTCGCACCAGCACTTTTTTGTGTATAGCTGTTCGAGCAAGACAGTCGATGTTTGATCCATAATTCTGGCTTTTTGTTCCTGTATCATGGTGATCTTTTTATTATTAGGGTGTTTTTAATGTATTGTGTCTTGTTTTTTTTTTTAATGTATTGTACTTTTGTGTATACTTGAATATCCGAATAAAGTTTGACTTGACTGTACTCTCATCGGACACAGCAAAGAGGTCAGGTCATAACTAATGTTCCACCAAACCTGGTACGCTGCCACCACCACTTTAGCTGGCTAACTCAGGGCATGGAAAGTAGTGTCATCTCGGTTATGAGGGGACGCTTGGCACGCCTTTCCAGGTCACCAAACAGGTACTGTTCTGGGCTTCAGGGAGCTATAACATTACAGTTTTGCACAACACAAGAACACATTCCTTATTAGCACTGGTGATACAAGGACACAACCCTCTACCAAGGAGAAAGCTAAGAAGTGCAACCCTCTGCCAGGACTAGTGACACAGCACTACCAGGACTGGTGTCATATCACAGGAGCACAACCCTCTACCTGTATACTAGTGACACATACAGAAGCACAACCCCCTACCAGCAGTGGAGACATACCCAACTCCACAAAATGTCTAACACCAGTCATTTTTGGTATACAGAGACACGGAATACTTCTAGGTGGCGTCAGAGATCAAATTTATTAGCTGCAGCTAGTAGCAGAAATCCCAGCAATACAACACGGTGTACAACTCAAGAAACTGCTCAATTTTACTAAGGCGAGACATCCCTATTTATACACAAAAAGGTACATTTAAAATGCACGCCCCTGCACCAAAATTCAACCAATAGAAAATACATGACATCACACAGCATGATACAGTAAAGCTCATTTTACAGTGTCCCAACCCACAAGTTAATATTTAGGCATATCTAAATAATAATCTGGAAGGCCCGCACAAACCCTTAATTGAAAGCGTAACCCATGAAATGAAGAAATAGTCAAGAAAAGTAGTTTCAGATAATGTGCAGGATAACAGAGACGTAAAGAAACTTAAAAGTTAACAAATGTCTTGAATAGTGATTGGAAAAGCAAATAACGATCTTGCAGGGAAATTGGTTTGGCAGGGTCAATTCCAGGTTAAAGGCCAGCTTCTGAAATTAACTCCAGTGCACGAAGAAATCCTTGGTTAATGTGTATGATTCACAATAGGTCAGACTGCTTTGCTCACAGACTAACTTCTGAGGCCTACATAAAAAGTAACACCAGATGGCAGTCACGATACATGGCAAAAACCCATGTTTCAGGATGTCAAGCTATCCACGTCGTCCCTTACCTTGCTTGCACAGATGCCCTCTAGGATGACGCAGATGATTCCGCAGAGACGCAAGGGACCAACTTCCCTGATTACTAACTAAAACTTACTGGTTCTAAGATCACAGCAAGAATTTAACTAGAAATTAGGGAGGAGGGCCGGTACTGGACGTCGTAGTGAAGAACCTTGATTCTTGCTGTCGACCTGCGAGGCAACAAGTACAAAGACTTTACTATTTGGGTCCAATAGATTCCTCCTAATCTACTCTAGATCTTTTAACTATCTAGTCAAGACTCCAAAGGCTCAGACTGAAAGTTTAGATGTTCCCCTACCTGCGATCAGTAAGATATTGGCCTTCGTCCAGTATTTCTTTATAGGAGGAGAAGGTGATAGGAGAGGAAGATGAAGTCGTCTTCTAGGATAAATGGTCAGCTTGTGGGCTTGAATGCTCAAGTTGAGTTAGGCTGGAAATTAAAGAAGACGGATTACTTTTACATTCATTAAAAGACCTTCGCAAAACCTTCCTAACCAATCTATCACTTACTTGCAATTAACTTCTTGTTTCCTAGACTTGGGGTTCTGGTAATTTTTCCTCTAAATTCGGGAAAGATAAGCTGAGACCAAAAAGATACACAATTCCCTATTCATAACAAGGATTGCCAAAAGTCACAATCAAAATATTGCTCAAAACGTTACACACATAAAATCCTAAATAAAGTTCTTCATTAGAAACCTGAGATACAAAAAATCGGAAATGTCCAAAGTCTTTCCTTGCATTTTCTTCAGTGAATCAAAGTTCCAAAAATTATTGTTGACCTTTCTTGCGAAGGGCGCCTTTTAATAAAATGAAAGTACTTAGCTTTCTGCTTCTTAGCCTTCTCGGGTCATCAACGTGGTTGCAGAGGAAGAATCGCCATGATGAGGAGCATTGAAGAAGTCCTGCCGAGTTGAGAAGCCTTCAGGTAGGTTCCAAGTCCTAACGCGAGCTTCTCCGATGGAAGTCTGAAGGCAAAGCGCCTTCCACACAGGATGTGCGCGAGAAAGAAGTTCCCCGATCCCTTCTGAAGCGCACCAAAAGGCGCGTGCGAGGGATGAGGGGAGAGCGCTTCCCTGAGTGAAGGCTTGGTTTTCCGATAGCGCTCAAAGCGAAGGCTTGGTTTCTTATAAAGCTGGTTTCAAATCCTGTAATACAACACAGAAACCTGCACAAAGCATTTTTAAGATGACAACAACAAGTTACAATAACGCTAGTTCCAAATCCTAAAACACACAAAAAGGAAATACAAGACCTGTATTAAGCATGAAATACTGTACACTCAAACACACTGATTTGAAGCGTGCGGGCGCACGGGACAGGGGTGGGTTTACAAAAGGGAAATACTGCATATTCCTAAAGGGGATATGTAGCCTTTAAGGAAGGGCTGGTGTGGATTCATGACACAGGAAAGAAAGTCTTAAGAAAAGAAACCATTTAGATATTGTTTAAGATAAGATATGTGCAAGGAAAACTAAAGGTTAACGAGGTCCTGAACAATGATTGAAAAACTCAGACAACGATCAGCTAGTGAAACAGGTTTTGCAAAAGGTCAGTTTCAGGTGAAAAGGGTTACTCTCTCTCTGCAGTTCATTCAGAGTCAGAGAAACCCAAATTAATATATGCACGAACTCAGAAGGCAAGGCCACTTGTTCGTTGGGCCTACTTCACTGGCCTACGTGCGGGCAAGACTAAAATGCAGTCAGGTTTGAGAATTACAGAACCACAGACCCTCCTTTTGCCATTACGTAGGCAATAACCTAAACTCATGTCAATCTGAATCTAGGTCTATATCTATTCTCATCAGGTCATCAAGGTGTTGCTGTAACATCATCTTATTAGCCTTCACTTCTCTCGGGACTGGTCTTCTCACACAAATCATAGCACAAAGACTACAAATGGCGGGACCACACTGGATGCATAAACAACACGAGAAAAGGATAGCTAACGCCATACCAAGGAACGTCAGAATCTTCCATCCCCATTTGGACTCCCATAACCATCCCATCAACGACCAGTCTCCTTCGTCCACATGAATAGACTCAGAGATCTTATGTAGTCTAGAGATGGCTTGGTACACTGTCGGGGCATTATCCATACTAATATAATAAAGAGAGAGCCCTAACCTTTGAGGCGGGTAATCTCAGGAACCCCAGCACCAATCACAACACCCAATACAGCGTTGGAAAGGGCAGTTGCAGCAGAAGCACATAGGCTATTCAGACGCCCACCATATACATTTAAAAGGTAAAAGAACCGTGCCAGCAAAACAGTCCCCTGTGGGCGTGTCTGCGTTGTGCTGTGGGCGTGTGCTGTGGGCGTGACAAACGCTGGGGGCGTGTGGACGTTCAGCCCTTCATGCCATGTCTCATATCATGTGCTGTGGGCGTGTGTTGGGGGCGTGGGCGTGTGCGGGGCGCGGGATTACGGGAAAAAAAGCGAGCGTTGTGCCCAATATTTCATTGTTTTTTCTTCCCAGGTTCTGTACATTCCAGCTCCGGGTGTCCACCCTACTCCCTTTAAATACCCCTGCACCCCATAATCATAACCCACCCTTACTCCTTAAAATACCCCAACACCCTTAAACACTAACCCATCTTAAGCCTATAAATATACCCTGTACCCCAAAACCCAAACCTATCCCTAAACCCTAAAAATACCCCTGTACCCCAAAACACAAACCTAGCCCTGAACCCTATAAATACCCCTGTACCTCAAAACCCAAACCTACCCCTGAACTCTAAAAATACCCCTGTACCCCAAAACCCAAACCTAGCCCTGAACCGTAAAAATACCCCTGTACCCCAAAACCCAAACCTACCCCTGAACCCTAAAATACCCCTGTACCCAAAACCCAAACCTAGCCCTGAACCCTTAAAATACCCCTGTACCCCAAAACCCAAACCTACCCCTGAACCCTAAAAAAACCCTGTACCCCAAAACCCAAACCTAGCCCTGAACCATAAAAATAACCCTGTACCCCAAAACCCTAACCTACCCCTGAACCCTAAAATACCCCTGTACCCCCAAACCTAGCTCTGAACCCTAAAAACACCCCTGTACCCCAAAACCCAAACCTAGCCCTGAACCCTTAAAATACCCCTGAACCCTAAAAATACCCCTGTACCCCAAAACCCAAACCTAGCCCTGAACCCTAAAAATACCCCTGTACCCCAAAACCCATACCTATCCCTAAACCCTAAAACTAACCCTGTAACCCATAACCCAAAACTATATCTGAACCCTTAAAATACCCAAACACCCCAAAACATATACCTCAGTACCTCAAAACATATACCCATACTTACCTTATCCAAACATTAAAAAAAACATGCTTTTACCATTCATGCATTTACAACGAATTTCGTTGTAAATGTATGCGTGGTAAAAAGATATAAAATGTAATGCCATGCTTTATAATGGCATTGCGGAGTCATATTACTTTCGTAATGAAAGTGTGCGGAGTGATGGTATGCGGAAAGAAAGTTGCGGAATAATGGGTGTTTACCCTCCCCCGGTAAGTACATTTGTGGCACGGCGGCCCACATCTCCAGCAACATACTCATACTTTTTCACCACCGATTTGAAAAATGCACATGTCTCTCTCAATGATGGCCAGCACCGACATACACTTTTAGACGCACCTCCTGCCACAAGTTCTAGAATTGCAAACTTTAGAGCTGGGGAGCTACGTTTGAATCTTGGCATCAGCTCAACATCCTGTGATTCCAGGCAAATCACTTTGTCTCCCCGCGCCTACCACAAATTAATGTGTTCTTCTGTAATGTAAATTGTGCTCATACAGTTTGCGCTATATAATATTGCAAGGAAAAATAAAGTAGGGAAACTCGAGTTCACACACTCTTGAACGCGCACTCTTAAGTGCATCAGCAGTGCACTGTGAATCGGAGCGTTTCACAGGTCTGTCACAGATAAGAAATGCTATCAAAACGAAATCCTACAAAACAATATACTACTGGCCGGCAGCAATTCATACCCGGACAACGTCGGGACGGGCTGCTAGTCTGGTATACAAACGCAGCAACTAGATCGAATCATTTTGCATACCCCACCCCTATCTGCAAGTATAATATCTAAAACAAAACGGTCTGTAATGTCATAAGACGATCCGCTTGAAGTTCAGCTGTAATATTGCTAAGGGCACCTGCAGTCTCATTTATAGTGGCCTCAACCACTCTCGTAAGCTGACTAATATTCCTACTATTAGCCATAGGACCCCAAAAGGGTAGGAAACCCTTAAAGAAGTCTCCAGCTTCTTGTGCGACAGTATCTTTCACATCGATTACACCTCTACCATATCTTGTCTTATGGTAATCAAAAACAGCAGTGTATGTAGGGGGAAGCAAAAATGCCACATAACATGTGCTAGAAAAATCAGATGGCAACCATGTGTATGCTCTATCGTGACAAACAAAATACGTGCCTTTAGCTGGCACGAACGGAGGAGATTTCTGGGACGTATAAACGTATGTGTGAACACACACACTCTTACCAAGCTGAGCCCTCGGATTCTGACCATTACCTTGCAAACAAAGATGACCTTGGTGGGGTACAATCCAAATAGTAGGAGACCTTCGCTGCCTTTCTTTCTCCGTCAAGCTAGCACTATATGTCGTCTTATTCCAACCGACGTATGCTCGTACCTCATCTCTAGGGATAGCGTTATACGCATCTATATCTCTAATCATATCAACTATTCCCTGTATCAAGGCATTCTTACTTGCATTGTCTTTGACGGAACGATCAGGAGAGGCTTCATTCGCATAGATAAACATTGATTGGAGTGCCCAAACTGACCCGTTAGGTGAAAAAGGCAAAACCAAATATGGCATTCCCTTATCTGTAGTATGTGGCATAAGACCACACACCCAACAATTCGTGGTATTTATGACTAGCTGATGCTGATGCAACATCTGTATAAACGAATTGTTCACAAATTCTGATCTTCGTGTCTGTTCATGTTCAGGTAACGTATGAAACTCGTGGAGAAACAGTAGAAAAAGAAAGAGTAGGTTGAGAAGTTGGTGCTGACGTCAATTGTGTAGAAGAAACAAACCAGAATATAATAGCTAATAGAATACATAAAAGTATTAAAATAGATAAATCTATACCACACTTAGAGAACAACATTCTATAATATCGGTTTTTCATCTCTTGCTTTTTATCGTCATTCCTCAATACAATCTCCATTTTCTAATGTCGCTCACGCAATCTTGACAAAGTACTTCAGCTGTGATTATTAGCAGGTCATAGGGACACTGCAAGTCCTGCAGACCTACTGCCACTACTCAGGTCACAAACTGAACCGTTGGTACTCCTACGTGACCCTGCAACTGGCAAATGGTAACCAATCAAAAATTTAACAGAAAACCATAATACAATTTCAGAAAAAAGCAAGAGAAAAAGAAAAACAAAAGTCAAATGCAAAATACTTGAAGAAATTGTCTCTTTTTGGTCTTAGTGTGGAAAAAAAAATAATGTTCAAAGTCCCTTTATTTATTCCGAGATCGGAGGTTGTAACGTGATTTAGTCGGCACAGTTTGGTCCGTAAACAAAAGTTCAGGTTCGGTAGTGTCCAGTCTCAACTGTGGAGGAACAGCTTCTTGCAGCACATTGTCATCCTCGCGTTCTGACCGTGTCCATGTCAAATGAGCATCACTAAAAGGCACGAATGTGGGGACTCGCTCGCAATCTGTATCAGCTATACCATCCCTCACCCACTGATCATACGGTAACGGCAAAGGAACTTTTTTCGTATGGGTGGCATGCACCCAGTTTTTCTTGCCAGCTACTCTAACAGCAGTTCGAGTGACCAGAAGAACTAAGTAGGGATCAGTCCATCTCGGTTCCAAATTCTTGGATCGCTGGAAGTTCTTGATGAGGACGTATTGACCAGGTTGAATTGAATGTCCTGGATCTGTAGTAGCTGTCGGCAAACTGTCATAGACCTGTTGGTGGAGAACACGTAATTTAGCAGTCAAGTCATGTAAGTAATCCACCAACATAGGGTACTCAATACTGCTGTATTCTTTAGGACAAGGCACACCCCAAATATTCGCAGGACGACCAAACACGATTTCATACGGACTAAGTCCCATTCGAGAATGCACAGTCGTCCTTGTTGACAAAAGAGCCAACGGCAAGGCATCCGGCCATGTAAGACCAGTGCTCGCTTGTACCTTAGCTAATTTCAGCTTCAAGGTACCCTTGTAACGGGGTGATTCACTGCATGGAACTTCTGATTTATTCCCAATCCAGCACACACTTTCTTCATGATTTGACCCACAAATTCACTCCCATTGTCCGACCATACAATTCTCGGCAAACCATACCTAGGGAAGTACTCTCTCAACAAAACCTTGGCTGTAGACAAGGCAGTATTATCCTTTAGGGGGTAGGCCTCTATCCACCTGGAAAAGGCACAAACAACCACAAGGACATACTTCAAATTGTTGCATCTCTCCATATGTATATAATCTAGCTGTATCACCTCAAACGGATACGTCGGAGGAGCAAAATGACCAGCTGGAGTTGGAGTTCCCTTACCAGGATTATATTTCAAACAAATCATACAATGTTTCACCACATTCTCTGCACATTTCGGAATTCCAGCATTCTGCCAAACTGGAGCCAACAACTTGCATATTCCCTTTGAACTTATGTGAGCCATTCCATGAGCCATTGTAACCACTGGGAGCACATACGCATCTGGCAACAGCCATCGCTGGTGTTCTGACAACTCAACCCAACAACCTGTCGAATCCAACATACCCGTAGTTTCTCTCCAAACACTCACTTCTTTCTCAGTCGCTTCAGCCTGAATCATTTTCACACTTTCTATTGTGTCTTCACACATTCCACCAGCCATAACCCAATTAGCTGGGCCTGCAACATACATACGGCTCATAATGTCTTTCGCCGTTCCCTTCGCAACTTCATCCACAAACGCATTCCCTCGACCAACATCGTCCACAACTTTCTTATGCACACTACACTTCATATTTGCAATCTGCTTTGGGAGTGTGAGAGATTCCAAAAGTTCATTCACCAACTGCCCATGCTGTATTTTGGTTCCGTGCAAAGTAAGGAACCCACGCTCTTTCCACAAACGTCCAAAACTATGGGCAACTCCAAACGCGTACTGGCTGTCGGTGTAAACATTCACTCGCTTTCCTTCTGACAACACGCACGCTCTTGTCATTGCAATCAATTCTGCTGCTTGCGCAGAATTCTGTGGTATGCGTGCTGTCTCAACAACTGTATGTAGAGTTGTAATGGCATACGCTGCAGTTGTTTCACCATTCAGAAGCTTAAAACACGAACCATCTACCCATAGGGTACCATCAACATTCGCAAAGGGAGGTCAACTCTAGCTTTCGTTTCTTCCTCTGTACGAAGAAAACAATCATGCTGTTCTTGAGGATCCGTCTCTGTAGAGATCGGTAACAACGTAGCTGGATTCAGCACATTACATCTTTTAATGTGCACATGACTAGCCAACAATGTCAACTCGTAACCTGACAGACGTGCACTAGTAAGGTGCTGTGTCTTAGGCCTGTTTAATAAGGTATCCACTGCATGTGGGACCTTCACAATCAACGTGTTGTCCAATACCAAACCAGCAGACTGTCGGATAGAAACAGCCGCTGCAGCTGTAGCTCTCAAACAACTCGGCAACGCCTTAGCAACTGGGTCTAACGTAGAGGAGAAATACGCACATGGACGCTGCTTGTCCCCAGATGGTTGTGTCAACACTGACAACGCACAACCTTCTCTCTCGTGCACGTACAACGTGAAAGGCTTACTATAGTCTGGAGTACCTAACACAGGAGCCGAACACAATGCATTGCGTAGTTCAGAAAAACTTTTCTGACATTCGTCAGACCAAGGTAGAGGATGCGGAGTATCTTTCAGAGTCAATGCTAACAGAGGTATCGCCAACAGTGAAAAATTGGGGATCCACTGTCTACAATACGATGTAATACCTAAAAAGGCACGCACTTCTCTCTGTGTGGATGGTACATTGAATTGCACAATTGCTTGAATTCGTTCTGGGGTCAATCTCCTTCCCTCCTTCGACAAGAGATGACCTAAGTAGGTCACTTCTTGGCGACAATATTGCAACTTTGAAGGTGACACTTTATGATGAAGGTCAGACAAATACCGCAATAAAGAAAGAGTAGCCTCTTTACAAATCTTTTCATCATCAGCAGTAATCAACAAATCATCGACGTACTGAATAAGAGTAGCACAAACAGGTAATACAAAACCGTCAAGCTGAGTTTTCAACGCCTTACTATAGATGGAGGGACTTTCACAATAACCTTGGGGAGCTCTCTTAAACCGGAAGCTTCGGCCTCCTAATGAGAAGCCAAAAATATCCCTACTCTCCTCAGCAATAGGAATACTGAAGAAAGCATTCTTCAAATCGATGACAGAAAACCAAGCTGCCGAAGCAGGAATCAAAGTCAACAAAGCAGTGATATCAGGTACCACAGGAAACTGTGACACGACAATCTTATTTACCTCTCGAAGGTCGATCACAAACCGGTACACAGGTGGCTGAGAAGCATCAGTACGTTTAAGGATAGGCAAAACAGGACTGTTACAAACATTACCTCTCGTTTCCTCAACTACATCCTTCTCAACCAGATTATAAACAATCGCTGAAAGAGCTCTCTCACCATCACTCGAGATCTTGTATTGGGGAATACGAGGTAGCCTAGCATTTGACTTAAGCGTGACAACATAAGGTGGAATCTTCAAAAGACCAACATCATTTGGACCTGTAGCCCAAAGTGTATCAGGAAGCAAACACATTCCAGTGGCAAACAATCCTTAGACAAATACATTGGAGAAATCACTTTCTTACCGAGGGTAAGTTGTACTCCTGAAGGAGAACAATGTAATGTTGCATACAATCTTTTCAGCAAGTCCAAACCCAACAGATTCTCACCACAACCAGTCGTTAAAATATGTGGAGCTTCCAATTCACAAGGGCCAATCGAAAGGGACAAAGGACAAGAAACCGGATTACGAACTGGGGAGCCTGAAAATCCTACTGAAACATTGGTCAAGCCAGACAAAGGTGCGCCAGGAAGTTTAGAGTGCATAATAGAACTCTTCATCGCACCAGTATCCAAAAGAAAAGGTTCTACCACACCTGATGTAACCACTTCAACATAAGGTCCACTCTGGTCTACTGGAACTGACACTACTCCCTCACTTTGTCCTTGGCTGTCCTAGTTATTATTATAACCAGAACTCTCACCTTCGACATAAAAATTGTGAGAAGTTGGCCTGATATGCAGTGCTCACTATTCTAGTGATCACTATGTATCAGTCCAAACAACCCTCATTCATGATTGGTTGTAAGTCAACCTTATGGACCAGCTATCCTAGTAGCGTGGATACGAGCAGTCTAAGGCTAAAGACTCTTGAGGCGTGTTAAGCCAGCTGTTATACCATCACATATACCCCTTGAACACCAAGTGAAAGGACACCACACAAGTGTTATGAAAATAAACAGTTATTTATTTAGATCACAACAGCCCTGTACTCTTTATGAGGACAGGGTACTAAGCACACAACAAAACTCTTACGAAAATACTTAAGTTAGCACAGTATACACAAATGCCCGAGGGGCACGAAAAACCATATACACTAAAAGTGGAATGCAAAATTACTAGCAGGTAAGTACAGTACTAATAGGCTTTGGAATCGCTAGGACTTGACTATAGAATCTTTAGATTACTTCTAGGAGACCTAGGGGACTCGGGTGCAGAGTGTGCACTCTCACGCGGGATGCGGGACAAAGTCTATGGTAGCTAGTAAAGACAAAGTTAGTGTTCTCGGGCGAACCCGACCTGGTAGGGAGAAAACGGAAGTGGATCCTGACCCTTGGATAGTGAGGCTATGCTGGGGCACCGAAATGCCGAAGTTACCTAGCCCAGGGGCTGCAGCTGCATAGGTCTCAAAAGACGTCGGGAAACCTCGTTGACGAACCAGGAGCCTGAAGAAAAGATGCTGGCAGGCGACCAGTGAAGAGAGTTCGGAGTGATCCAAGCCTGGATCTTGAAGATGGAAGACACCTGAAAGCAGAGGGGACCAAGTTCGTGACTACTAGCCAGTAGTCAGGTGGCACCAGGAGGGCACCGGATGGTAGTCACCTCGGCTAGGTGAGTGGGCGACGCTGGGCTCTGCAGATCTCACGGACCAGGAGGCGTTGTCGGCGACCAGGATGGAGGAGCGAGCTGTCCCACGATGTATGCCGGGTCTGGTGGCTCAGTGGACTAATGCGTCCATTGCAGGGGCCTGTGTTCGACCTCATGGTCACAGGTTCAAATCCCGGCGGGTCCACTCAGCCTTTCATCCATCTGAGGTCGATAAAATGAGTACCATTGAGTTGGGTAACAATGAACATCTGTTATTCAGCGCCAAGAGACCTCTGGGTGAACGTGCGCTTTACAAATACACATGTTATGTTATGTTATGTTATGAAGCTGTCGGCGTCGCTGGACCCAGGATTGGGCAACAAAGCCTTGGCTAATTCAAGCCCACGCGGTGGACCTAAAATGGCGTCTGGAGTGGGCCAGGAGGGTCCGGGGTGCTCCTCTCTTGGAAGGGAGCAAGGGCCAGTCTGGAGCAACCAGACCAGCAGTCGTGATGTCGTCGGGCATCGTTCAGAAGGCCACAAGCCAGCGGGCTAGTAGCCAAACAACGCGGTGAGCAGCAAAAAGCAGAAGGGCCCCACGCAGATCGTGGAGATGCTGGGAGGCTGAACTTCGGTGCTGGAGCTGCTCAGGGTCGGGGCTTTTCGGACCCCAAAGCACTCACCAGAGGATACCTCGGCGGTCGTGCTGGAAAGAAGTCGTGCAGTCTTGAAGATGGCCGGTCCCTCGAGGTCTCGTCGCACCCACAGTTCTCAGCTTGGCTGTAGAGGTGGGTAGAGGTCAGAGATGCCAGGGAAGCCAGTTCTCGTCGAGCTGGGCAGTCGGATTCCGGAGGAAGGACTTGCAGCAGACCGCAGTGTTCTTGATGGTGCCCGCTTGATGCAGGGTGACTACTCCTTAGTCACAAGGGAGAATCTTGAAGAAGAAATCTTAAAGTCCTTTCGTAGAAAGTCGTGTCTTGATTCCAAAGATGATCTAATTTGGAAGGGTCCCCACTCCTGCCTTTATCCTAAAGAAAGGGGTGGGTACGGGGCTAGGTCCTGCCCTAGGGGTGGGACCAGGAAGGGGGGTGGTTACACCCCTCTCCCATGTCGGACCTCCCCAGGCCAGGGGCTGGTGTGCCCCTGGAACTGGTTCTGGCCGGCCTATGCGTAGTGAGCACCGGGGTGCCACTCAGCAGTGACCTTCCTGTAAAGCCCTGCCTACCCAGGATACACAAAACCCTGTCTGGGATGGTGCTAACACCGCCCCGGACAGGAAACCCTTTGTCCAAGCTCTCCTCGCTGGAAGGACTCCCAGCAGCAGGAGGTCAGACTCGTGTCTGTGGTGGCAGCATCCATTTTGTGGAGCTGAGGCTTCAGTTAACTTTAACCGGGGTTCACAGTTACTACCATGTCGTGTCCCTCTAGAAGGGTGGAATGCTAACCCCGTCGCCAGAGTTGGCGAGGGGTTAGTATTCCAATTCGTATGACACCTTACTCGACATGTTTTGATAAAGCGATACCAGAGTTGGCATATAACCGCGAGGAGTATAATGCACTTAAGAGTATATGGTACGCGTTATCATGGAACAGCAATTTGGACTTGGTTCCGCAAGCTGCAGACAGGCTCAGCTCATGCCAGAGCACCATCTCACACGATTCCAAGCACTCTGCCTTCAGGATTGTTAAGGCCTGCCATAGGAGTGACTGATAGGAATCTGCGTGTCCATTTTAGGGTTAGATATAGGTATACTATATCTACAGCAAAGGGTGATTACACCACCTTGCCCCAGCTGTCGTGGAGCCAGTTGTGTCAGATTTAGATGGCCATCCAGGGGTGGCATAATACATGCTTCAGCCCCTGGTAGGCCCTGGGTACACCTATGCCCTGAGTTACAGGGTCTGATAAGGTGGCCCAGTACCAATTAGATATGTACCTAGGGTACATGGAATCCATTTTACAGAGAGAGCAATGGGCCTGGGGTCCTGAATAGCAGGGCCCCAGGTTAACTAAGTCAGAAAACCAGCAAAACACCAGGAAAAAAGTTGGGGGTAACCATAGTCTGGTATCTACCTTCCTACAGTAATCCTCAACATAATACTGGGCAGACTGACCACTTGGAACATTCTGTCTGTCAAAATAATTTGAAGAATTCTGTAGGGAAGAAGAACGCTCATTCTGGGGAAACACACCACGTCCCCTACCCCTAGGAGCTTGCTGAAAACTACCACGACCTCTCTGACCAGATACACCATTTGCACGCTGTAACAAAGCCGGGCAACTATTCTTGTAATGACCTTCCTCTCTGCAATAAGCACACTGATTAGGGCCAGGAAAGAATCGCTGAACATAAGGCTCGGGCTTCTGTAACAATCTCTGAAATTGTGGAGGTTGCTGAAACTGAGGCTGATTCTGACGAGGCGGATAAGCTTGCTGCAAAAGAACTTTCGTTTTTAACTCTTTCGTTTTCTTCTCCACTTTATTCTTCTCATCTTTATCCCTATTCTCGTAATATTGTGCAGTAGCCAATATCTGGGCCGACGAAGAGACAGCCCATGAACTCTCAGAGTCCTTTAACTTATTAGAAAGTTCGGGAAGCAAATTAAAGACAAATTTATCCACATGTATCACCTAATGCAGCAGCATGATTCTCATGACGAATCTTCGCCCACAAGGGTTGAGGGACTACATTACCCATCAACATATCGATGTCAGCTAAATTCATAATACACGCTTCAACTGTCTGGGACAACTCCTTGTAATAACCAGCAGGATTCTTACTAGGGTCAGGTAAGGTCTGCTTTAGAGCCAAGACCTCTGCTCTCTTCCAAGGGACATGTACCCATACTCGCTGAAAATGAGCCGTAGCGGCCTGAATACCCTGATTTACATTAGCCTGAACTGCTTCTTTCCATACCGGAGGAACTTCTCTCATAGGGTACTGTTTCACTTTCCTCCTAACAGAGGAATCGGGTTCATACAATGTCTGAGGCGGAAGTCTAGATCTGAAAGCAAGTATTGTCTCTACGGCATCTGTAACATCCGATTCCACTATCATCCCTTTGGCAAAATCTGACTGAATATCGAGCACATCCTGCGGAATCGGACCCAACCCATTATCTTCCCATTCCTGACGCAGAAAAGTACACATTACATCAAAAACATACCTTTGCTTAGGCGGTTCCCACTGAAAGAAAACATCCATAACTGCTGGCAAATTATACCTCGGAGCATTTAAAATCCACCTACGAGCCAACAAATCCAACACTGTCCCTTCTTCAGAACTAGGAAGCTGACTACGACTCTGCTTACGTTCCGAAACAGGGGTCATATTCAGTGACCCAAACAATGGTGACAATAAATTAGAAACAGTTTCTGTCATTCGTTTTCGAACAAAAGGAGAAGAAGTCGACATAAGAACATGAGAATAAGTATTCTGAGACAAGGAAGGTGTAGGAACAAGAACAGTAGAAATCGAAATTGCAGAAGCAGAAGGCAAAGGAGTTTGAGGCAAAGCTGATAGCAAGGCTGGCGACCCTAGAATGGGTTGCGCAGGAGAAGGCAAAACCATCTGTGGAGCACCGGGTGGCTGAACAACAGCAGGAGGTTGAACAACAAAGAGTGGAACAACTGGGGGTAATAGAGGCGCAGTAGCACCCTGCACATAAGGAGGAGGCAATCTCAGTAAATGAGAGATCAAAGGATCTTTTTCAGGGTCTTCCATCACTTTCGGAGGAGAAGACGGCAAGGCCGGATAACATTTATCTATGGCCATGCAACGCTGTCTATCTAAGACTTCACTCGCACGCTCTTCTCCATCTTCCTTAAACTGTCTAGCAGCTTGTAGTACTGACATATTTTTATCTTTCCTATCTCTCTTTGCTTGCTTAATTTCTCTCTGTTTGGCTTCCTTACGCCAAAGGCGGAAAGAGTCAAACATTGCCAGCCAGGCTTTCTTCTTAAATAGCTTAACTTCTAGATTGTCTAAAATCTCTGTTTCAAAACTACCATGTGGGGGCCATTGCAAAACACCATCCTTTTTAGTGTAGCGGACCCATACTTCATTATAAGTAATAGGGTCCACTCCGTGTTTTGAGTAAAGTTCATAAGTCGGAGTTCCAACCGGAGGTATCGGACATGAATCCTCCAATCGGGAATCCCTGTTACTACCACAAACAAACCAATTACCAAATTTACCAAGACCAGGCATCTTGCTCACTAGTCTGGTTTCAAACTTCAAAGGAAATCAAAAAATGATACACTCATAAATATACAAGCCCTTCGGCTTTGGGTACTGCAGCAACTAAATCAAAACCAAGGAACCAGACAAAGTCGTGGGAGCGACCCACTTATACTTAACTAAATATCTGTCACGCCACCAGAAGACCGTCTATCGTCTCGCTTTACAAACATCAATCGGAGGGTCCAAGACAAGGCGACAGTCAGGGCAGCAGTACTTCGTAGCCGTTGGAAAGCGGGAAGCCTCGCAGAAAAGTCCTTTGGTCCACGTCGACATGCAGGGGTCAATGAAGTGAGGGCCCTCCTCCAGAATTTCCTCACATGGCTCCTCGCAATCTTCGGGCTTGGACCAGTACCACTGAAGTCGGCCCGCGTTGGCCGCGCCAACTGAAGAACCGGGTTTTCAAGTACCCAGCGGCGTCAGGGACACGCCGAAAAGTCCTCTAGGTTCCCTTGCCTTGGTATACAGAGACACGGAATACTTCTAGGTGGCGTCAGAGATCAAATTTATTAGCTGCAGCTAGTAGCAGAAATCCCAGCAATACAACACGGTGTACAACTCAAGAAACTGCTCAATTTTACTAAGGCGAGACATCCCTATTTATACACAAAAAGGTACATTTAAAATGCACGCCCCTGCACCAAAATTCAACCAATAGAAAATACATGACATCACACAGCATCATACAGTAAAGCTCATTTTACAGTGTCCCAACGCACAAGTTAATATTTAGGCATATCTAAATAATAATCTGGAAGGCCCGCACAAACCCTTAATTGAAAGCGTAACCCATGAAATGAAGAAATAGTCAAGAAAAGTAGTTTCAGATAATGTGCAGGATAACAGAGACGTAAAGAAACTTAAAAGTTAACAAATGTCTTGAATAGTGATTGGAAAAGCAAATAACGATCTTGCAGGGAAATTGGCTTGGCAAGGTCAATTCCAGGTTAAAGGCCAGCTTCTGAAATTAACTCCAGTGCACGAAGAAATCCTTGGTTAATGTGTATGATTCACAATAGGTCAGACTGCTTTGCTCACAAACTAACTTCTGAGGCCTACATAAAAAGTAACACCAGATGGCAGTCACGACACATGGCAAAAACCCATGTTTCAGGAAAGAAAGTCTTAAGAAAAGAAACCATTTAGATATTGTTTAAGATAAGATATGTGCAAGGAAAACTAAAGGTTAACGAGGTCCTGAACAATGATTGAAAAACTCAGACAACGATCAGCTAGTGAAACAGGTTTTGCAAAAGGTCAGTTTCAGGTGAAAAGGGTTACTCTCTCTCTGCAGTTCATTCAGAGTCCGAGAAACCCAAATTAATATATGCACGAACTCAGAAGGCAAGGCCACTTGTTCGTTGGGCCTACTTCACTGGCCTACGTGAGGGCAAGACTAAAATGCAGTCAGGTTTGAGAATTACAGAACCACACACTGCTGAAACCCTCCTATTCCTACTGGGACGAGGCGTGCCTCGCCTGATAAAACACAGGCTCCTGCACTAAGCTACAGTGTGACATACCTCACCTGATAACACACAGGCTCCTGCTCTAAGCCACAGTGTGACATACCTCACTGATAACACACAGGCTCCTGCTCTAAGGTACAGTGTGACATACCTCATCTGATAACACACCAGGACCTGCTCTGAGCCATAGTGTGACGAACCTCACCTGATAACACACAGGCTCCTGCTCTAAGCCACAGTGTGACTTACCTTACCTGATAACACATAGGCTCCTGCTGTCGTAAATATTTAATTTACCGTCTTAATGTCTATGCAGGTAAGTACTTAATCAATAATAACTCAATCGGAAAGAAAAAACAGAGTCCGTGGTGTTAGAGTTCTTAGGGGTTTTATTCCTTAAAAAGGAATGGTCAAGACCTGGATATCATGTTCCTGCAACCTCGAGGGTTCAGGAAGGGGATAGAGCAATATTTTATTGACAATACATAGCTTATATACTTAAGTTACATTATAGAAACCAATACAGTAGGCGTAACAGCTGAGAGAAGACAAGATAACAGCATTCACGTGGTAGTGATACGTAATCAGAAGGCGTGAACTAGAGGTGTGTGCTAGAAACGTCACAGATAGGTGTCATAAGTGGGTGGCACAAAGCAGAAATCTTGTAATGTCAGCAGAAATCTGAGGCCTGGATGCGCGCGCAGCTGCATGACGTGTGATTGACGTGAAACCAGAGGGTGCAGGGGGACTTGACATTTACACTGGCGGAAAGAGACAGAAGTCTGGCATGTCAGATCAACTCGTACTTCTATCATATCTGATATCTGATGTTTGGGAACCATATTATCTGAACGGAAAAGGTCTCTGGGGCAGAAGCTATTCTATACTGACTGTGAGTGCGTGTATAAGCGCCTAAGTGTCTGCATGAGAAGCGTGGGGGCATGGGCCTTCCATGGGAGCATGGTAACAGAGGCTATGAATTACTTGCACGGAGACAGTGAGGCCGGCCCTTCTGCTCTACAGCTGGGGTGATGTTTACTTAAACTAGTAGGCAGGAATGCATTTTCGAGGAGCGGAACAGATAATTCGAAGGTTGTAGTCAGTCTTGGCAGGCAGCAGGCTGAGCTAAACGCGGGGAGCCGCGCAGAAAGTAAGTCAGAGTTCACGGGTACAGAGACAGCCTGGGCTGAGGCTTTCAGAGTCAGAAGCCAGAAAAGGGCTCGATGGCAGAAATTCAGGGCCTACTTTGCCAGAGCTGAAAAACGTGTAAAGTACACTTCAAAAAGACGTTGGCATGGCATACTTAGGAACGGACTATTCAACCCATTCAGGGTGGGTCTGAAAGAGGACATGTTAACGTTGGACGCAAATGTATTTGCGTCTTCATAGCTGGCACAGGAGGGAAGTTACATGCACTTTAAGCTGGTACATGGAGACGGTGGGGTACACGATAGGGAACATAACTTGACCAAAAATGTATATTTCCACATTCCCTCCTTGTTCCCTACGGACCCTTCATGATATATCGATCCTCATGAATCGATCAGTTTGTTCTTGTAACATCATTTGCTCTTCTTTCTTTCTTTGACGTTGTGAGAGAAAACTGGAATGTTCAATGCATGATGTGGCACACAGTCCACAAATCGCTGGCCCACACTGTAGGCACAGGCAGCAACTGAATACTAGGACTAGGCCAATGCCTAGGAAGGATAGAATCTTCCATCCCCAAGCTGTTAACGTTGTCCAGAACCAACCGGACCAAGTCCAGGTGCCTGGATTCTGATGTATCAGATTTGCAATTTTATGAAGACGTGTAATAGCTTTGTATACGGATGGCGCGTTTTCTGGAATGATAAACACACCAACTTGACCCGATGACCTTACAGGCTCCACCTCTATCTGCCAAGATGACGTCAATAACAAGACGATTCTGAAGGACAACAACCCGCATGGCGGACTGCTCTTCGGGTAAGTTACCTAGGGCGGAGGCAGTTTCATTCACTACTGCTTCAAGTGTTCTAGTTAATCTGCGTATTAATTTACTATTTTGGACGGGGCCTAAAAAGAAAAAGAATCCTTTATTAAAATCGGTGTATTGTTCCCATGCCGTTTCTGTGTAGTCGACAAGCGGGAGATCTCTTCGGAGTCTATTCTTTACTAGATTTGTATTTCTGTGATAATCAGGAGGGGCTAGAAAAACAGGTGGCAGAAGGAATGCAATGTAACAGGTACCATCCCAATCTGGAGGTAAGCGTATGTATGCGGTATGACCACAAACAAAATAGGAATGACGGGTAGCTCTAAAGGACGATTTACCTTGATCACTGAATTCGACCACAGTAGTACATTTACTATGACCTAAGTGTACTGAACCTTTCTTATTGACACATAATTCACCAGTGACTGGTAATACTGACATAGCAGGGAGAACTGGTGCAGCTTCGGATTCAACAGTAAGAATCATAAGGTTAATTGTGTAATTACCTAATCCATATACTTCATTTTCTAGATCAGTTCCTATTCTAGTGGGGAGTCCCTTCTTATCAGGGTAACAGACATTAAGCAGAACTAAGTTCAAGTTTCCCCAAACCCAGCTCCCTTTGAAAACAGCAATATCAGAATCTAAGGAATTAATTATTTTAAACCATGCACCACAGGAGCCATTGTGAGTGAACGGGTACGGAAAGAGGGGCAGAGCTCCCTTGTATTTCTGGTAGGGAGGGAGTCGGCCACATATCCAGCAGTTTGTAGCATTATTAGTCTGATGGGAATGATGTAACATACTAATGAATGTGTTGTTGCGCAGCGCGAGTCTGTAAGAAAGTTCATGTGGAGGTAACTCACTAAAAGAATGTTCAGCAGAAACATTGTAAGCAGATTGTTCACGCTTGAAAATAGGGTAATAGATAGGAAGCAGTATACTTGCAACAATAATCAGAAGACTTAGAAAAAACATAATTAATAATGTCACTATACAGTGACTACGCAGTGATTTGCAATATGTACGTTTCTTGAGTTGTCTCTCTCTCTCTCTATCTCTATCTCGATCTAGGGGATACATGTCAGAAACTATTTAACCGATTCACCTAGGGGAGGACTTAAACAATTAAACTGTCTGACTTGCTAGATCGGAGTTTTAATTTATACTCCTCTTGGGGAGTTTTCTCTCGTTCGGAAACTTTAAAGTCACTAGGCTCAAAACAGTCTTTGGTGGGGGTGGACGAGTCTGGGTCTGGTTTCAGTTCGTTGCACTGTTTAATATGACTCGTGTGTATCCACCCCTTTCTGCCTTCCACTTTCACTGCTGTCCTCGTAGTAAGAAGGACGGTCTTCGGCTCTTTCCAGCGGGGCTCCAGCGGACTTTTCCTGTCGAAGTTCCTAATCAGGACCAGGTCCCCAGGACGGACATCATGTGGCTTTACATCAGTGTTGTCAGGGAAGGCTGCAGCAACCTGTGAACGACATGATTGGAGTGCAGACATCAAGGAGGCAAGGTAATCTGTCAACATGTTACAATCAACATCAGTAATTTTCTTAGGAATGGGCGTCCCCCACATATTCGGTGGTCTGCCAAAAACCACTTCATACGGGGATAGTCCTGATCTCGAGTGGGCGACCATCCTCATATAGAACAATGCAACTGGCAGGGCGACTATCCAGTCGACCCCTTTTTCTTGACATATTTTAGCAAGGCGGGTCTTCAGTGTCTGATTATGCCTCTCTACGAGGCCTGCGGCTTCGGGATGTCGGACACAATGGAATTTCCACTGATATCCTAGCAGCAAGGAAACTTGTTTCATTAATTCGGATGAGAATGGCTGTCCGTTATCTGAGTACACGACACGAGGCAAGCCGTACCGTGGGAAGAATTCTCGAACCAGCTGCCTGGCAGTGGTCGGAGCAGTGTAATCTGGGACTGGATATGCTTCGGTCCAACGGGAAAGTGCACAAACAATTACGAGGACATATTTGAATCCTCGACAACGGTCCATCTGGATATAATCCATCTGGAGGACTTCAAAAGGGTGATCGGGAGGATGAAATCCACCTTGCTCTACAGGGACGCTTTTACCTGGATTGAACTGAAAACAGATCATGCAAGTACGCACTTTCTGTTTTGCTGCTGCTCGTAAGTGTTTATTGCTCCAAAGATTTTGTAAACTGTCTAACATCGCTTTCTCTCCTAGATGTGCTGGACTATGTGCTGTATTGATTATGACTTGAACCATAGAGTCAGGGAGAAACCATGTAGATTTTCCCTTCGTCATCCAACCTTGATCTGTCTGGATCCCTCCTAGTTCAGTCCATTTCTTTATTTCATCTGGGGTAGCATGTGTCTGAATATCGATTACATCTAGTGCGGGATCCCTGACTGTCATACAATTTGTCGGTACTATTGTCTTTGTCACGTCAGTTGTCTGAGTGTGAGTCAATGCTGTATGTTTTGCTGTCTGGTCTGCCAGGTCGTTACCCTGGGAAACAGAATCTGTAACTTTAGTATGTGCTTTACACTTCATGACGGATATGCCTGAAGGCAGATGTATTGCTTCTAACAGTGCTTGAATGAGGGGACCATGTTGAATCTTGGCACCATGAGAGGTCAAGAAACCTCTTTCTTGCCATAAGATTCCGAAGTCGTGTACAACTCCGAACGCATAACGGGAATCAGTGTATATGTTAACATTTCTGTTCTTGGCTAGTATACAGGCTCGGGTCAGAGCAATAAGCTCTGCCGCTTGAGCGGACAGTGTGTCGATACGATGTGTTTCTTTAACTTCGGTTTCAGTGGTCACTGCATACGCGGCCACTAATTCTCCTGTACTTGTTCTCATACATGAACCATCCACATAAAGTGTCAGGTCCGGATTTGTCAGTGGAACATCTGTTAAGTCTCGTCGAGGTTTTGTTACTGCATTAATGATCTCTATACAATCATGCGGGGCTGGATCTGTCATAATTGAAGGTAACAATGTTGCGGGGTTCAGAATGCTGCAGCGTATGATTTCTATGTGTGGCTGGAATAGCGTTAATTCATAACCTGTCAGTCGTGCTATAGTTAAGTGCTGAGTCTGGGTTCTGTTTAAAAGAACCTCTACAGAATGTGGAACTTGTACTGTTAATTGATGGCCTAAAACAATTGAATCGCTCTGTCTGATTGCTAATGCTGTTGCTGCTACTGACTTTAAGCACGCAGGGAGTGCCTGGGCTACTGAATCCAATGTACTTGAAAAATAAGCGCAAGGCTTATGTGAACCTGCTTGGTCTTGAGTGAGGACAGACAATGCTGTACCATCACGTTCTGTAACAAAAAGTGTAAACGGTTTACTGTAACATGGTGTCGCTAAAACTGGTGCTTGGCATAAAGCTTTCTTTAATTTTTCAAAGGCTTGTGTGTGTTCCTGAGTCCAAGGAAGGACAGTCGAAGTCGCTGCCTCCTGTGTTGTTAACTGAATTAGTGGTTTAGCTAGAAATGCATATTGAGGAATCCATTGTCTGCAGTACGAGGTGAGGCCTATAAAGGCCCGCACTTCCTTTTGTGTCTGGGGTTGTGGCATATTTACAATCAACTGAATGCGATCGGGAGTGAGCTGTCTCCCCACTTTGGACAGCAAGTGACCCAAGTACACAACTTGCTGAACACAGAATTGTAGCTTCGAAGGAGACACCTTGTGTCCCTTGTCGGCCAGAAAATGTAAAACTGTCAGTGATGCTTGTTCACATTCGGGCTCACTTCGTGCGGTGATCAGCAGATCATCGACGTATTGCAGTAAAGCTGTGTTAACTGGCATTTGAATACAATCTAGTTGTCTTTTCAGTGCTTGGCTATAGATGCTGGGGCTTTCTGTGAATCCTTGAGGTGCGCGGGAAAATTTGAAACTTCGTCCATTTAAACTGAATCAGAGGTATTGGCTCTCTGGATCAATAGGCACACTAAAGAAGGCGTTCTTGAGGTCAATTACAGTAAAGAACGTTGCTTCTGAATCAATAGCAGTCAATAGGGAAGAGATATCGGGGACCACAGGGTACTGTGGTACAATGCATTTATTCAGTTCTCGCAGATCAATCACCAGCCGATATACTGGCGGTGCATTGGGGTCAGTATGTTTAAGAATCGGAATGATGGGTGAATTACAGATATTGGAGTCGGTCTCTACGACCACTCCTTGGGCAATGAGCTCTTCAATGATTTCCAGTAAAGCCACTACAGCATCAGGTGGTAACTTGTATTGTCTGATTCGAGGTAAAACAACTCCTGGCTTGAGTGTAACACGGTATGGTGTGATATGCATACAACCTACATCAGTTGGGCCTTTTGCCCACAAGTGATCTGGTACATTTTTCAATCTGACATCAAACTCTCGTAATACATAATGACCCTTGAAATCCCGCAGAAAGAGTCTAACTCCCTCCGGGGAACAACATATTATGGCTCCCAGAGCCTTCAATGTCTTTATTCCTAACAGATTTTCTGGACATGATTTCGTAAGTAACAAGTCTGTAACGCGTGATAACGGACCCACAGCCAGGGGGGCGGGTTCCGATACCTCATTTACAATGGGCTGTCCTGAAAAACCAAGGGAAACATTCTGTGAGCCTGAGAGGGGTGACCCTGGGACTTCGTCATGGCTTATTGTGGTGCGGCTTGCCCCTGTGTCAATTAAAAACTTTCTGTCTTTTCCCAATACTTGACTGTGTACATAAGGACCTTCTTGATCTACAGGAATTTCAATAAGAGGCAAGCCCAACTCCCTCTCTAGGCTGTTTCATGCGTATCGTTGGTAATCGGGGTAAGGGGACTGGGCATACTGGTACATCTGTTGGGATACTTGTTGAGTCGCGGCAATGGGCTGTGGCTGTGATACCGCTACTGTCTGTGCTGTATGAGATGAAGCATGCATAGGCTGCGTATTCTGCATGGGCTGTACATTCTGTGAGGTCTGTTGCTGGGCCTGGTCTTGTCTCGGTGGATGCGGTCTCTCTTTAGTTTTACCTGTTGCTATGTTATGTTTCAGAACTGGACATTCATGTACGTAGTGACCTGGCTGCTTGCAATAGTTGCATGTCCCTTTAACGGGAGCTGCGGTGTGACCTGTCTGGGTCGTACCCTTTCTTTGGCCGTCGGCTGGAACTGATTGGGCTACTAACATTTTCATTTTCGTGTCTTTCATACGTTTCTGTTCATGATCTTGTTCTTCTCTAATTCTGTTCTGATGGTATTGTAACATTTGTAACATCTGTGATGGCGTATTTGCTTGCCATGTACTCTCAACCTTGTATACACGGTTTTTAACTGCTAACAGGGAATTCTCTACTAACTTTGATACAAAAAGATGCGGGTACGACTCGCTACTTGGTTTAAGACCACTATTAATAATAAAACATTTCTCGAATCTTCAATAGAAGTCACTAGTATCTTCATCTGGCTTCTGTTTACATGCTGAGATTGCGTCCCAGTCTTCCTTTCTAGTTGTCAATAATCTTGGCAGAACCTGTACTATCAAACCTGGTAATGCTTTAGTTTTCTCCCCAAGGCCTACCCCTGGGATACGTTTGTTCTCTTCGTCTTCTATTTCTGCCCATACAATCTTTTTCTCTCCCACCTCCCATTCCTTTTCCTTCAGTTTCTCGTAGATGCCCGTGGGCAGCAGTACCTTCAACATTTTCATGATATCTTCATATGTGTAATCCCCCATCAGTAACATATCTTTAAGTTCTCTGTGAAAACCTGCAGGGTCTTTATCATGACAGGGTACTAGTTTCTTCATTTCTAACAGTTCTAACTTAGTCAGAGCCGTGTGTACATACACACGTTTCAAGGTATGATCGTCACCCATGACTGGATGTACTTCTCGTAAGGGGTTCTGACTTTCAATGCCATGCAGACGTTCCATATGATACATTTTTCTTTCTGGTGGCGGAGCGGGAACATATTCGGAGCTTACGAAAGTGTTATATCTATGTCGTTGTTCTAGAATTATTTGTATTAACTTGGTACTTAGACCTCTCCATCTATCCATGAGTAGTGCTTCTAATGTATCGTGTAAGGGACCTGGATCAGAATGTTGGTTTCTGTATAACGTGAGGAGGTGCTGAATCATGTATACACCTGCTAATTTCTGCTCGTCTGGGGAAAGGTTCAGGAATGTCTGCGCTACGGTGTCATCATTGTATATGTCCGCATTGTCAGCCCATAATACTGCTGACCGGGCTAGTTCTTGTTCATCCATAGAATTGAGTACATGGTACCCTATTCGGTCTCGAAGCCTTTTATCAGTCTCCTGGAACTGATGTTCAGGAGAATTCGGTTTTGTTAAGCCAGAGAGAAAAACTCTCTTGCTTTCTGGACGAATGCCTTTCCTAAGGTAAGTTCCCTTACCAACATACGCTAGGAAGCCTTTTCTTTCTCTTTTTCGTGTATTTCTATCACTGCTTTTCTTATTCTCTTGTACATACTGGCTATGCAAGTCCCCTTATCATGTTTTCCTTCGGATATATTTTGGCCCCACTTGTTGAGTGCATCTAATTCATCCTGTTCTGTTTCAGGCCTATCTCGTTCTCTTATTAGGCAATTTATAAAAAAACGTAGTATATATGCTTGAGTGTCAACTTTCTGATGCTCCATGGCATCCTTAATACTTTCAGGGTCTTTCCCAGTCTGAACAAAGTGATATATTCTATCTAGGTGCTCTTTCATTCCTGCAAATAACAGCAGGTAATCGGCAGCATATCGTAACCGTAGTGATGCCATCATCATTCTATCGTCCTTGCCGGGTACTGGATCATATCTGCAAACTGCAAGTGGTTCTTTGAGTAGGTCGAGACGGGGTGATTTGAACGTGAAAGGACTCTGCATATCCCTAAGGTGTAATCTGTGTGTTAATGGCGGGGTCCGAAGACCCCCTATCGCACCTCCTGAAGCGGAAGCTTGGACATTATTTCTCTGTGGAGTCTGTATCTGTACTTGAATTTGTCTTTTAGTAGGGTCAGGTAGAAGCGGTTTCGGTAGATCAACTTTAGGTGCGGGAAGTGGTGGAGGTGGAGGAATGATGGGCTGTCGAACGGGGAAACCTGGTTGCAGTTGTGGCGGGTTGCCACCTCCGTCACCGTCAGTAGGCGGGACGCGGACAGGCAGATTGGTGTAAGCGGGTGCTACATCCTCTAGATAGGAATTCAGGAATATGTCTTTAGTGGTCCTGTGAGTTACTTTAGTTGGAACCAATGGTGGCGGCAGATTTTTCGGTATTTCTGAAGTGGCCTCAGGCGAACCTTCGGCCACAAGATACATGCCATTTACGAGATTGTTTCGTGCGCGGTCTATTTGCTCTGATTTTACTCGGATCCCTTCAGTAACTAATTCGTTTTCTTGGGCTTTATCTGATTCTTTAAGTCTGTCTTCTCTACGTAGTGCTTTTTCAGCACGCTTATGTGATTCCTTACGCCAAAACTCTATGGCGTCCTTCTGAGATTGTCTGGCTTTCTTTTTCCATAGTGCTTCCTCTACCTTCATGATGCACTCGGCATCCCATGTTCCGGTAACAGGCCATCTGTGTCTCTCGTCTAGATGCTTAGTATAATCGGCCCATAAATCTAGATACAATATGGCATCTAAGCCATGCTTGTGGTACATAAAATTTCCAGGAGTGTCCCTAGGGGGGATAGGAATTTCTTCCTCTAGTATCCCTTTCCTAGTTCCTATCTGCTTTAATTTGTTGAAAAACGGCATCTTGTTTACTTAATACTGAATGCTCAATCCTTGCTACTTAATACTGAATACAGCTAGTTACACAAGAACACAATAATGCACATTAAAAACAGTCACACTCATACCACGACATTAATCACATGAAAAGACATTTGAGACATATATGACTACCCCCTATACCGGATGTACTGCTAAACAGCACAGATACACTGTCAGAGACAATGCAAAAACTTGAATAACTGATGTACTGCTAAACAGTACAGATACACTGTCTAAAACAGTGCAGACCGGACTTGTGTACCCAAACCCGTCTAGATACGTCCCAGCAATGGTACTCACCGGGAAGCACGGAAAACAGAAGGCCTCGGAAAACTCGATTGGACTGGACCGGACTCGACTCGACTCGACACGTGAATACTTCGGAAACTGGTGGGCCTCCTGACACCTCGGACCTTGCTTCTTTCGGCTAGGCTCTGGTCGGGATCCTCCGCACTCCTCACCGCCTCGTCTGGGTGCTGATTGCAGTCTTCGTCACCTCCGTGGGCCAGAGGGAGATACAGGAAATCCTGCCGGTACGCGTAGTTTCCGTCTAACTGATGGCAGGGGACAGAGCTTGCAACGCACCAACCGGCGCGTGGGGTGGGGGAGGGTCCCTGTTCGGGCGCCAAAATGTCGTAAATATTTAATTTACCGTCTTAATTTCTATGCAGGTAAGTACTTAATCAATAATAACTCAATCGGAAAGAAAAAACAGAGTCCGTGGTTTTAGAGTTCTTAGGGGTTTTATTCCTTAAAAAGGAATGGTCAAGACCTGGATATCATGTTCCTGCAACCTCGAGGGTTCAGGAAGGGGATAGAGCAATATTTTATTGACAATACATAGCTTATATACTTAAGTTACATTATAGAAACCAATACAGTAGGCGTAACAGCTGAGAGAAGACAAGATAACAGCATTCACGTGGTAGTGATATGTAATCAGAAGGCGTGAACTAGAGGTGTGTGCTAGAAACGTCACAGATAGGTGTCATAAGTGGGTGGCACAAAGCAGAAATCTTGTAATGTCAGCAGAAATCTGAGGCCTGGATGCGCGCGCATCTGCATGACGTGTGATTGACGTGAAACCAGAGGGTGCAGGGGGACTTGACATTTACACTGGCGGAAAGAGACAGAAGTCTGGCATGTCAGATCAACTCGTACTTCTATCATATCTGATATCTGATGTTTGGGAACCATATTATCTGAACGGAAAAGGTCTCTGGGGCAGAAGCTATTCTATACTGACTGTGAGTGCGTGTATAAGCGCCTAAGTGTCTGCATGAGAAGCGTGGGGGCATGGGCCTTCCATGGGAGCATGGTAACAGAGGCTATGAATTACTTGCACGGAGACAGTGAGGCCGGCCCTTCTGCTCTACAGCTGGGGTGATGTTTACTTAAACTAGTAGGCAGGAATGCATTTTCGAGGAGCGGAACAGATAATTCGAAGGTTGTAGTCAGTCTTGGCAGGCAGCAGGCTGAGCTAAACGCGGGGAGCCGCGCAGAAAGTAAGTCAGAGTTCACGGGTACAGAGACAGCCTGGGCTGAGGCTTTCAGAGTCAGAAGCCAGAAAAGGGCTCGATGGCAGAAATTCAGGGCCTACTTTGCCAGAGCTGAAAAACGTGTAAAGTACACTTCAAAAAGACGTTGGCATGGCATACTTAGGAACGGACTATTCAACCCATTCAGGGTGGGTCTGAAAGAGGACATGTTAACGTTGGACGCAAATGTATTTGCGTCTTCATAGCTGGCACAGGAGGGAAGTTACATGCACTTTAAGCTGGTACATGGAGACGGTGGGGTACACGATAGGGAACATAACTTGACCAAAAATTTATATTTCCACACTGCTCTGAGCCACAGTGTGACGTACCTCACCTGATAACCAACAGGCTTCCTCTCTGAGCCACAGTGTGACGTACCTCACCTGATAACACACAGGCTCCCGCTCTAAGGTACAGTGTGACATACCTCATCTGATAACACACCAGGACCTGCTCTGAGCCATAGTGTGACGAACCTCACCTGATAACACACAGGCTCCTGCTCTAAGCCACAGTGTGACTTACCTCACCTGATAACACATAGGCTCCTGCTCTAAGCCACAGTGTGACACACCTCAACTGTTAACTCACGGCCTCATATCTTAGGATAGGACAAGATGTCTAACCAATCTCCTCACTCATCTTTTACAGAAATGCCTGAATTACCTTCAGAAACATTGATTTATCTGGTAATTCTGCATTTTGTAACAAAAAGCACATACATTATTTATGATTTTGAACGTGAAATTCCCACATCACTGATTCCCCTTCACTCTGAATGAGGGCCATTGTAGTACACCCCCTCAGCGCCTCCTTCTGGGCAAACACATCCATTGTGCTGGCAGGACAGGGGCAGCCTGCACTCCCCAAATCTTATGTCTTCCATCCAAATGGGCTGAAACTTCCTGGCCCCCCTTCTTTTACATCATCTTTTGACTTCAGCCGGTCTCTGGGTCTTTGACTGTCTTGGGCTGTGGTGGGTTCTCTTCCTTGCACTCGCTCCATGGATCGAGCGTCCCTGCCCCCAGTGGGTTCTCTTCCATGCACTCGCTCTATGGATCGAGCGTCCCTGCCCCCAGTGGGTTCTCTTCCATGCACTCGCTCCATGGATCGAGCATCTGTGCCTGCAGTTGGTTCTCTCCCTTGCACTGGCTCCATGGATCGAGCGTCCCTGCCTGCAGTGGGTTCTCATCCTTGCACTGGCTCCATGGATCGAGCGTCCCTGCCTGCAGTGGGTTTTCTTCCTTGCCCTCTCTCTGTGGATCAGGCTTCTCTGCAGCTTCACATATTCTGACCTCTCTACAGTTTGTGGAGTGTCTGAGGGAAGGAGTAGGGCAGGAGTGTGTGAAGGACGTAAGACGGTAGAAGGGAAGGTAGTAAGAGGCTGCAGTTCAGAAATTAGGAAAAGCACATTTTTGAAGGAACTATCAACCACACTACCCTCCCTCTGAACTTCGACTCTAAGGATGGCTTGTAGAAAGCTTTTTAATATCTAAACAGCTTTTCTTTGCTTCTGACAGAACAAGCTAAGAGCTGAGAAGAATAAAATTGAATCGGAGTTTGAAAAGCTGCGGCAGCTTCTGAAAGAAAATGAGCAAGCACTGCACAGAAGACTGGAGGAGATGGAGAAGAAAATTACCATGATAGAAAATGCAAATATCACCAAACTGTCCAATCAAATCACCTCTCTCAAGGCCCTGATAACAGAGATAGAAAAGAAGTCTGAGGCACCGGCATGGGAACTCCTGAAGGTGAGATACTGTTTGGGAAATAAGACAGAAGAAGGAAGTGACATATTCATGTTTTGTGTGCATTATTAAATGTCTGAGTTGAACACATATGATCTCCTGGCTGGGTCAATACACAGCGACCCCACGCACTCTACAGACATGGATAATTTACATTGTCCCACTTGATGCTTTGAGCCCAAGTCAATATACAAACTGTGAAATGTACAGTGACTGTTTACAGTGTGATATACAAGTTAATAACCCATCTATTTACAAATTATTTATGTATTTTATCTATTGGGAGAATGCAACACACCAAGCAATTCCAGTGACAGTAAATAATATATGAAGACCAAGGAGCAAAATGTGTTAAAAGTTAGATAGAAATGGAAAGCTTAATGAGTGACAACACCCGAGAGAATTGGAAAGAAACCAAATTCCTCCTTTTCTAAGAAGTTTGAAAACATTTCTGTTCTAATTTTGTTACTTTTCTCCTGATGCTGGTGGGCACTTGGGTTCGTGTGCTCTGAACCTCTTGTTAGGGTGAACAGCTATATAACTAGGAATCTGGAATAGGTAATGGCAGCTCACAGTTTTTTTTGTCACCCCAGATAAAGATAGAGATTGCCACAGAAAACTCTTTAGTTTGAAGAATAGTGACAATTTAATATGACGGGTAACCCTTGGTTATATTAAAGGGTGTGCAAAATGAATGTCCACAAATTGCTGCCCGGCAGCAAAAGAAATTGGATTTATGACTGTGTTTTCCTGACACCCTGAACGGCAACCAAATTCCTTACCAATATGGTTTAGGGTGGGATTAGAGGTATAAACCTCCTTATTGTGATCATACGCTGTCACTTTAACAGTGATGTTCTGTTCAAATAGGTTGAATAGTTTACAGCCAAGAAGCTTCCCGAGAAGTAGCTCCATGTAAAGGGCACTAGATAATGGTGTCAGAGAAAATACAGGATATCCCTCAGAGGGTGAAAGATTGCATCCTTTCGAGGATGACAGAGAGCATCCCTCAGAGGGTGACAGAGAGCATCCCTCAGAGGGTGACAGAGAGCATCCCTCAGAGGGTGACAGAGAGCATCCCTCTCTGGTTCCACTGCCAGTACTGAAACAGTCTGAGTTGAAGTTGTTGATAATGACCATGACATGTCAATGTTGGTAGAAACGTGTAATTTACCAGTTATTCTAAACACATGTTTAAATGCCATTTCTGCTTCTAGGAAAATGATAGATAGTAAACCCATGTTTCTCCGGGTGACCAATTTGGGAATCAAGCCCACCACCACCACTGCAGATAAAGTTTGGCGTACAGTTTTGCGCCAGTGTTGAGAAATGAAATGGGAGCAGTAAGACCCACAGTCCAGGGGAGGCTCATCCTTCTTACAACAGAGGACCACTCTTGCCTCCTGCTAGAATGATGGACCCGGACCCGTTGATATGACCTCGCAACTCATTCTAGGATGATCTCCCGTGACCTTTTGGAGTATCCTCTCTTGTAATAACAGGAAGGTGACTCCTGACCTGTTGATAAACCATTTTTTGTCATCAAGGACGATGACCCATGACCTGTCGATGACTTTCAAAGGGTCCTATACATTTGGTTTATCTGATAAGAGTGGCCCTCTGCTTGCTACCACCCACCAAGGCAGTCACTCTACTGACTTATAATTTCAATAGACCCGGCTTCTCCAATGAGTAGCCTGTGAGCTACTGGTGTCTCTCCAGATACCTGCAAGTAACTCTTGTGTATAGCCCAGCCTACTAAATTAGACATTTTCCATGGTTGAATTAATATATGTTCACTAAAATTCTTAGGCGTGTATTAAAGATGAATATGTATTTAGTTTCAGAACTCATGAACTGATCTTTTGAGGAAAAATTGATTTCTAAAATCTATTTAGAGGTGTTATTTGAGTGTTAATTCCTGCGGCTTTGAAGAGACGTATTAATATTATTACCATGGGCTGGGGGCATTGCACCTATGGCTGTCATGTATTACTCATGCAGCTTTGGAGAGACGTATTATTAATATTATTACCATAGGCCAGGGGCATTGCACCTATGGCTCTCATGTATTACTCATGCAGCTTCGGAGAGACGTATTAATATTATTACCATGGTCCGGGGGCATTGCACCTATGGCTGTCATGTATTACTCATGTAGCTTTGGAGAGACGTATTATTAATATTATTACCATGTGCCAGGGGCATTGCACCTATGGATGTCATGTATTACTCATGCAGCTTTGGAGAGACGTAGTATTAATATTATTACCATGTGCCGGGGGCATTGCACCTATGGCTCTCATGTATTACTCATGCAGCTTCGGAGAGACGTATTAATATTATTACCATGGTCCGGGGGCATTGCACCTATGGCTGTCCTGTATTACTCATGCAGCTTCGGAGAGACGTATTAATATTATTACCATGGTCCTGGGGCATTGCACCTATGGCTGTCATGTATTACTCATGCGCCTCTGGCCTGGTCGCCCCCTCTGCCTACCTGCTGCCCGCTGCCTACCTGTTTTCTCTGCCGCTGCCCCAGACGCCGCAGGGCCGCCCTCCAAGCCTCTGCCTCCTGTTTTTCCCGCCGCTGCCCCAGCCGCCGCAGGGCCGCTCTCCAAGCCTCTGCCTTCGGTTTTCCCGCCGCTGCCCCAGCCGCCGCAGGGCCGCCCACCAAGCCCGACTTCATTTTTCCCGCCGCTGCCAGCCCGCGGCCCCGCCCCCCCGCCAGCCGATTGGTCGGCCCGCTCCCGCCTCCCCGCAGACCCTCCCTACCGGCTCCCTTCTTAAGGGGACCCAGACCCTTCCAAGGGAGCGACCACTGCGCCTCTGGCCTGGTCGCCCCCTCTGCCTACCTGCTGCCCGCTGCCTACCTGTTTTCTCTGCCGCTGCCCCAGACGCCGCAGGGCCGCCCTCCAAGCCTCTGCCTCCTGTTTTTCCCGCCGCTGCCCCAGCCGACGCAGGGCCGCCCTCCAAGCCTCTGCCTCCGGTTTTCCCGCCGCTGCCCCAGCCGCCGCAGGGCCGCCCACCAAGCCCGACTTCATTTTTCCCGCCGCTGCCAGCCCGCGGCCCCGCCCCCCCGCCAGCCGATTGGTCGGCCCGCTCCCGCCTCCCCGCAGACCCTCCCTACCGGCTCCCTTCTTATGACGCCCCCGGAGCGACCGCGCAGCGGACGCGCGCAGCGGGAGCACCGATTGAGCGCCGAAGGTGCGCCAAAGGTAAGCCCGTCTGCGCCTGGCCCGCGCCCAGTGCCAGGACCCCTGGGTCCCGCAGACACCAGCCCACCCGCCGGACCTACGACGCCGCCACCCTCAACGCACTCAACACCGGCCGAATCCCGGGATGCTACCGAGCCACCCCGAGACGAACCCACGGACCCTTCAGCTGCCACGCCTGCAAGTTCACCTGCATCCGGACCTGTCCCGCACCAACACCCACCAAGCCGAACACCAGCAGCAACCACCTGAAGTGCATCCTCCTCAACACCCGCTCCGTCCACGGACACGCCATCGAACTCTGGAACCTCCTCGACACCACAGCCCCTGACGTCGCCTTCCTCACGGAAACCTGGATGAACGACTCCTCAGCGCCCGCCATCGCCATCCCAGAGGGTTACAAGAACACCCGAAGAGACCGCGACAACCAGACTGGAGGAGGCCTCGCCATCATCTACAGGGACACCATCCGCATCAAGACCAACATCGACGACACCCTGACAACCGCCGAACACCTGCACTTCCAGATCCACACGGACCCCAAAACCACCCTCAGAGGCACCCTGATCTACCGAGCCCCGGGACCAAGCACACAATTCAGCGAGGACATCGCCGACTTCATCAGCCCGCATGCCCTCCCCTCCGCCGACTACATCCTCCTGGGGGACATCAACTTCCACCTGGAGAACAACAACGACCGCAACACCATCACCTTGCTCGACAACCTCGCCAACCTCGGTCTCAAGCAGCTGGTGTCCACCCCCACCCACCTCGCCGGACACACACTCGACGCCGTCTTCTCATCCAGCAAAGACCTCACCTTCAGCCACACCACCGGACTCCACTGGACGGACCACAGCTGCGTCCACTTCACCTTCAAAAGAACGACGATCCACCACCACCAGCAACAGGTTGCTCGAAGAAGCTGGAACAAGGTCACAGCCGACCAGCTCGCCGCTTCCCTGAGCCAGCACCCTCCCGCCAGCTCAGCGAACCCCAGCCAGGCCGCCGACAACCTCACGAAGTAGATCAGCAACTGCGCGGACGAACTCGCCCCACTGAGGACCCCGCCCAGCAGACCCGGCAGCAAGAAGGCCCCATGGTTCACCGACGAACTCATGAGCTCCAAGAAGAACTGCCGAGCCCTCGAGAAAGCCTGGAGAAGGGAACCAACTCCGGACAACATGACCACCCTCAAGCTTGCCACCCGGAAGCACCACCAACTGATCCGCGCCACCAAGAAAACTGCATTCAAGGACCGGCTGGACAACAACGCACACAACTGCAAGGAACTCTTCAACATCGTGAAAGAGCTCTCCAACCCCAACGCCGGAAACAACGACATCACCCCATCGCAAGACCTCTGCAACTCCCTCGCCTCCTACTTCCACAACAAGATCGCGGACATACACAACAGCTTCAGCACTCAACCGACGCACGCCACGACCGAACCACCGCCCCCCACCACCACCCTCCGCGCCTGGACTCCGATCAGCACCAAAGACACCGTCCGCATGATGAACTCCATCCACTCCGGATCTCCAACCGACCCCTGCCCTCACCACGTCTTCAACAAGGCCGATGCTGTCATCGCACCCCACCTGCGGGACATCATCAACACCTCCTTCGACACCGCCACCTTCTCGGAGAGCTGGAAGCACGCCGAACTCAGCGCCCTGCTCAAGAAACCTACAGCGGACCCCACCGAACTCAAGAATTACCGCCCCATCTCGCTCCTCCCGTTTCCAGCCAAAGTCATCGAGAAGACCGCCAACAAACAGCTGGCCGCCTTCCTCGAGACGAATGGATCCCTCGACCCCTCACAGTCTGGCTTCCGAGCCAACCACAGCACCGAGACCGCCCTCATCGCTGCCACCGATGACATCCGAGCCCTGATGGACAACGGAGAAACAGCGGCCCTCATCCTCCTAGACCTCTCCGCGGCATTCGACACTGTCTGCCACCGCACCCTAGTGCAGCGCCTCAGCAACGTCGGAATCCATGAGAAGGCACTGGAATGGATCATCTCCTTCCTCGATGGAAGAACACAGAGAGTCCGTCTACCACCGTACAAGTCAGAGGCCACCGAAGTCATCTGCGGTGTCCCTCAAGGATCCTCGCTGAGCCCCACCCTCTTCAACGTCTACATGAGCCCCCTCGCGGCCATCGCACGCCAACACAACCTCAACACCATCTCCTACGCTGACGACACCCAGCTGATTCTCTCCCTCACCAACGACCCCGCCACCGCCAGAGCCAACCTTCACGAAGGGATGAAAGATGTAGCCGAGTGGATGACAACCAGCCGCCTGAAACTGAACTCGGACAAGACGGAAGTCCTCATCCTGGGCTCCTCGCCCTCCGCCTGGGACGACTCCTGGTGGCCCCCAGCCCTGGGCACCGCACCCAAGCCGACGGACCACGCACGCAACCTGGGCTTCATCCTGTACTCCTCCCTCTCCATGACCAGACAAGTCAACGCCGTCTCCGCGTCCTGTTTTAACATCCTGCGCATGCTACGGAAGATCTTCCGGTGGATCCCCACTGAGACCAGGAAGACGGTCACCCAGGCCCTCGTCACCAGCCGACTGGACTACGGCAACGCCCTCTACGCCGGAACCACCGCCAAGCTCCAGACGAGACTCCAGCGGATCCAGAACGCCTCAGCCAGACTCATCCTCGACATCCCCCGACGCAGCCACATCTCCGGACATCTAAGAGACCTGCACTGGCTCCCTGTCAACAAGAGAATCACCTTCCGTCTCCTCACCCACGCACACAAAGCCCTACACGACCAAGGCCCGAGCTACCTCAACAACCGCCTCAACTTCTACGCTCCCAAACGCCACCTCCGATCGACCAACCACGCCCTCGCTGCCGTACCCCGCATCCGAAGAGCGACAACAGGAGGAAGGTCCTTCTCCTACCTGGCCGCCAAGACCTGGAACTCCCTCCCGTCCGACCTGCGCCTGACCCAAGACCACCTCTCCTTCAGGAAGAAGCTCAAGACCTGGCTGTTCGAGCAGTAGCAGCACCCCCCGCCCCCCAAGCGCCTTGAGACCCTCCGGGTAAGTAGTGCGCTCTACAAATGTCTTTGATTGATTGATTGATGCAGCTTTGGAGAGACGTATTATTAATATTATTTCCATGTGCCGGGGGCATTGCACCTATGGATGTCATGTATTACTCATGCAGCTTTGGAGAGACGTATTATTAATATTATTACCATGTGCCGGGGGCATTGCACCTATGGATGTCATGTATTACTCATGCAGCTTTGGAGAGACGTATTCTTAATATTATTACCATGGGCCGGGGGAGTTGCACCCGTGGCTGTCATGTATTACTCATGCAGCTTTGGAGAGACGTGTTATTATTATTATTACCATGGGCCGGGGGCATTGCACCCGTGGCTGTCATGTATTACTCATGCAGCTTTGGAGAGACGCATTATTAATACTATTACCATTGGCCGGGAGCATTGCACCTGTGGCCGTCATGTATTACTCATGCAGAGGCATTTCAAATTGCTGGTAATCGTGCACAGGACGACCACTACTGTAATCTTGTCTGACGTGGTCACTATTACAACACAAATGATAGTATCTCCGGTGCTTTGCTTTGATCATAAGTGGCTCTTATTACAGAAAAGGTTGAAGACCCCAGGAATAGACAATACACAGATGTGGGGAGCAATACCTTCAAAGATGGTAGAATTTCAGAGAAATATGTAAATAGAAACAATATATCAAAAATTCAATGTTTACTAGAAAGAAGTTTTTCTTTGACACATTCTGAATCATATTGAACGTAAAACACCATTTACATCATTGATGGTCATGAATTACTAAAGTAGTCCCATGTTCAGCTCTTCCTAAAAGCTCTGATGTCACAGAGTATTATCACAAATGCTGGTCCTCTGAGAGTGGTCATCAAGGCGCAGTCAATTGCTGTGAATCAATAAACCACTACAACGCACACAGGTTTCACAGTTGTAAAATATTGATCTGAAAGTGCTTCACAATTATTTCTTTAATAGTTTATATTCTCTCTCAGAGTTATTTTGTATTTCTGATGAGGACACTTTCCATTCGCCAGCTTTGAACCTGGCGTCACCCTCTAAACAGTGCGTTTGAGTCCTTATACTGACATGAACTTTAGCCACGCCGCATGAGGGTCATAGACTACTTGTCCTAAAAAGTCCAATATTCCAAATCCTTTGCTCTTGCCTGGTTCTACTTTAAACTTTAATAGAGAGTTTCCCTTCTCAGCCTCTTCACTCTAACAGCTCACCCCATTCTGGGATGAATTAATCCAGTAACTGGCGGGAGCTTCACACAAGCAGATCCTTAAAAAATCCATAACTGCACAAGAGGCGGTCACATGTCTTTGTTCTTCATGGGCAGCTGTGATCTCGTTTCCTAGATGGCTTCCACCTACATGCACTCCTCTAGTGCTCCTTCTGGCTGTACCTCCTCCTGCAGGGCACTCTTCTACTCCTTAGGCTCTTAACTACTCCTTCATGGCACTCTTTTAGTAATGCTTCTGTTTGTACCTTACTCTTCTGAAGAACACTCTTCTAGTCTCCCTGTTGTTCATACCTCCTCCTGCAACGCTCGTTACCTGTAATGCTATTAGTATAATAAAACATGGCACACCAGGATCTACAACAAGGACTTTTGGAAGATTATTCACTGTTAATGTAATAAAAAAGTGGCAGAAAACGGAGGCGGAGCACAACTCTCATAAGGGCGAGCTGCCTCTGTCTTCTTGGCACTGATTTTACTACCTTTGTATCCAGGAGTCGCACAAGCAGTGCCATGGGTCACAAGGGGCAATCCAGGAGTCGTAGCTGCGACCCCTGGCAAGTCGTAAATAATGCTCATGCACGTGACCCTGTTTAGAACATCATACAATGTGTTAAATGACTCCATTCAGAATATCAGAATGTGCTGTGTTTTGTGACTCCCTTCAGAATGATACTTTGCTGTGTCATTACCATTCAGAATATCAGTTTCTGCTACGTCATTTGACGTCATTCTGAATGTCACATTCTGCGCTTGGTCATGCGATGCCACAGAATGTGCCGTGTCATGTGACCCCAGCGACTGTTTTCAAAACGTAGATAGATCAAAGTGTTTCACTCCTAAAAATACTGCCATAACTTCAACATCTTCTCTGGCAACTGATTTCACTGTGTTTGTTTCTCTGTTTTGCAGGATGTCGGAAGCACCCTAAGCAGGTAAGGCTGGTTTATTATCCTCCCCTCAGCGTGTAAGGAGCAGGTCTCACTGCTGCGGTGTGTAAATGCCACTACTAAGCTCACACAAAGTGCTAGGAAACTTTCAGATCCTCATAAAATCACTTTGTATACTCAACAAAACTCTTAAGTACTCGGAAAATACCTTTGATTCCTCTGAAAACTTAAGTCCTCTGAAAACTCCCTTGTGTCATCAGGAAATGCTCTTAAATGTTCCTATATCCTTGTAAGTCATCAGAAAACTCATTTGAATATTGAAATAATTGCTACAGAAATGAGCTGCTGTCCTCACAAAACCTATTTGTATCTATAAAACCTACCTGAAGTCCTTAGAAGAGTTCCCTGTATACACAGAAAACTAATGCACATTCTGGAAACTTCCCCTTCGGTTTCTTCAATTAGGAGTTGTGGAAAAACGAATTCAAAGTTTCCGAACTACGATGCCAGTCTTCAAAACATCCCTTCTCTGCTTCCAAACAGCATTGAAATGTAATTAAAGCCATGTTCAGGCCTTATTCTTTAGTAAATTCTCCATCTTTGGGCATGTTTGCGTAATGTTTCCTTGCTGCTGTGTTACTCAATGTCCCCTTTGCGTAGTGTCCACGCTTATTCACATTCTTAAGTGGTCTCCGTTCACCCTTGGAATATCATGGTACGCCCGTTAGCGTGTATGGTTAGTGTATGGTTCGCTACATCTATTCGCCCACGTCGCAACCAGGCGAATCCTCAGGGTCACTGCCCTCTATCTGTTGCAGCTCATTTAAGAGGTTGTCCCAACATGCTGCTATGGGTTCTCAATGCAGTTCTAACGTTTCTTCACGCTTGATGGAGATGCTTTCTGCCCGGGCCCATGCTAACAATGAGTGACGCCATGCCCGAATATGTGGTGGGTCCACCACTTTCCACCATCTAGTTAGGAGCCTTTTAGCTACTATGATCCCCAAGTCTTGGTACCTAAACCCTACTTTGGTGGCAGGCGTCCTCCTGAATTGATACAGGAGGTATACAAAAGGTAGTGCTCGACCTGTGCATGTGTGTAATATCCTGGTTATCGTATTCCAGTACACTCCTATTCGGGGGCAGCTCCATAACATGTGTACTAGTTCAGCTCCTGGGGGTGTTGTTTTTGTTTGTTGGGGTTGGTAGGATTCCTCAGGGCGCTTGCTGTGATCCATTTAGTGAAGTTGTCCACTGCTTGTTCCGTGTCCTTGTGGAGGTGGGTAGGTGAAAGTTGAGGGTGTTGATCCAGCGTTGTTCTGATGCTTTGGACCGGCTGCGACATGTTTCGCTGGCAGTGGAGGTGGGGGTTTTGAGGGGCTCTGAGATGAAGTGGACGCAGTGGTGGTCGGTCCAGGTGAGCTGTTCAGTGTGGGTGTAAAGATAGGGTCAAGCGTGTCTCCTGTGATGTGAGTGTGGTTGGTGACTAATTGCTCAAGTTTGAGGTTGGCCATACTTTCTGGGATGTCAGCCGTGTTGGTGTCATCAATGTTTTCAAGGAGAAAGTTGAGGTCCCCTAGGAAGATAGTTTCACCTCAATAGTGATAGGAGCGATGAAGTTGGAGAAGGGGTTGCAGAAGGGAGGGCGGAGTCCCGGGGGGTCTGTAGGTGAGGGTTTCTCCATTCGTGGGTTTGCTGTTCGTTTGGAGTTGGAAGTTGAGGTGCCTCATGAAGGGGGTGGTGTTGTCTGTTGTGGTTGCACATTTGAGAGTCTCTTTGTAGATTATGGCTGTGATGGTGCTGTTTCTATTGGTCCGGTCTCGGTGCGTGATCTTGCATCCGTCCGGTATGGCTGTGGCTATACTAGGTGCTGATGCGGGGTTCAGCCAGGTCTCTGTGATGAAGATGGTGTCTGGGGTGGTGATGGTTTTCCAGATTTCTGGGGCGTCTTTTCCAAGAGAGCGTGCGTTGTTCAGCAGGCAGTTGATCTCTCTGAAGGGGTTGGCCACAGCCCTGCTGTTGAGTGAGTGACTTTTTGTGGCTGATGAACGTGTGTCAGTTGTTTCTCTTGTGATGCAGGTAAATCGGCAGTTCCGGCAGGAGAAAGGGCCATCTGTGGTCCTGGGTGAGGCCTGGGTGCAGCAGTTGTTCTGGCATCCGAAGTCCAGGGCTCTAAGTTCGTCTGATGTGAAGCACAGGCAATCCGTGGTGGGTGGAGACCTAGAGTCCATGCACGGCATACCCACTGTGAGCGTCTGCTGCGTTGGTGCGCTGTGGTATCCATGCCAGAGGACTGGGTTACTGGCAGGAGGGTGCCCATAGGGGGAGACAGCAGGCACGACGGGGAGCGACGCGTGAGGCGAGGTGTAGGGAGCCGCAGGGCTGCAGGCAGCTGAAGGGAAGTCCCAGCAGAGCCGGCGGGCAAGGGATAGGTTGGGCAGGCAGGGAGAAAGGGATGGGGAAGAAGCCAGACTGCAAGGTCAAGTGCAGCCGGCCCAGGCTACCAGGGTGAAGAAGGGTGCAGCTGGACAGTAACTACTGGGAGTCTGGTGCAGGTTGGGCTGAGGGGAGAGCGCCGGGCACGGTGTCAGGGGGGACAAAGCCACAGAACACTGTAACTGAAACTGTGGGCGTAAGAGGGGTAGCCCAGCCTCCTCCTGTTTCTGACAGGCATAGACGAGCTCACCCTTTGCCTAGGCTTTGCTCGGGCACCGCCCGCACAGCTCCCGCAAGGCGGGAGCGGCAGAAGGAATTAATCTGCTGCGAGGTGCGAAAAAGGGCCAGGCCCGCCTCCTGGAGGTTGCTGGGAACTTTAGTTCCCTGAGGCTGATGGCGCCGCTGGCTCCCGAGTGGAGCTCGGAGAGTCGTGAGGTAGGAGTCCCGGGCCTGGAGAAGCAGTTGAGGGAGCGGCAGTCTGCAGATACTGCGGTGCCCCATCCTTGGTCTGTTGAAACTCTATCTACCCTCTATGACCATTGCTTGACATCAGTCTTTGTAAGTGCCTGGGTTAGATCCGTAAAGGCTACCAAGTTCTTTGTGAACTTACCACAGTATGTCATCATGCCCAGGAAACGTCCTACTCCTGTCATGAAAGCTGGTGTGAGTGCAGATTTCTTGTCTTTGACTTTGCTGGGATTCGGAGTCACCATTTCCGCTGAAAATCTCTGTCTCGGGAAACTGATGTGTTGCTTTAGAAAGTCACACTTGCAGGGTTTAGCCTGAGGCCGCTTGAAGGCACTGTAGGACTTTTAGGACACAATAATGACTGTCACATTGTGTGCCTACACCAAGATGTCATCACTGATGTTAATTATTCCAGTCAATCCATATAGAACTTCTGGGATGGTGTTCTCAAAAACATCAGCGACACTGAAGTTTAATCTTGTGTATAGTCTCAGACCTAGGTGTGAGGAGAAGGACCTGATATATCAAAAAGTGGGGTCGAGCATCAGCAGGTGATAGCCTGACTTATTATCTGTTTTGGAGAACAAGCTAGCTCCTTTGACCTCATTTATTAGTCTATCCTCTGTAGGCGTGATATGTTGTTGTTTTTGGCATGCCTGATTTAGGAGGTGCATGGCCACACACAGCCACACCTCTCCTGGCTGTTTGGGCTTCTGGGTGACAACAGTTGTGGAAACCCAGGGAGTGGACCCATAATCTCGCTCGATGATGTCAGCCTCTTCCAGCCTTCATAGCTCCTCTTCCAGCCTTCATAGCTCCTCTTCCACTTCTGCCTGGAGATGAATCGCCCCTCATTGATGTCAATAGCTTGATCGATCTGCAGATGCACAGTCTTTCCTTTCAAACACCCAATGCCATGAAACAGGCTGTTGCTTTCCAGGAGAAGATTGTCCAGCTCAGCAGTGGAGGCAAAGTGGATCAGCTGAAGACTTGTGGCTGCCTGGTGCTTAGGAGCATTCCTGCACTCTTTGGTAATGAGCACCTCTGCCCTGACTGCTTGTTTCTCATGAGCGAGTTCCACTTTGAAGACTCCTGTTAAGGGTAGTGGGTTTGGATGTATTTATCTTCTTTGTTTGATTATGGATTGAGCTCTCATCAGTTAACATGCACACACTCGCCAGGTCTTTTAACCAGGCATAAAACTCATCCATTGATCCATCAAGTTTTTATCTCCTTTGACAGAGTATGAAATCTTCACAAGTAGGGTGTACCAGGGGTGCAAAATATATGCACTCACCATGGAGTGTGAAGCAGACTGGACCGAAAAGGGTGTGTGAGAATCTGGAGCTCTCTCTTCCTCTCCTCCAAAACACCATTGATTGCAAAGTACATTTATGTTCTGTCCAGGCACACCTTCCATGTAGGTGCCTGTGGAGAGGATGACCAAGAGATCACGAATGGACTGATGGCGAGGATGGAAGACATCTTGGGTGGTCTTGATGTGTGCACGCAGAGTGGAGCAGGCGGGTAGTCAGTCACACCTTGAGGCTGGTGCCTACGGTGGCGATACTGGAGGGAGAACGGTAAACAACCTTTACAACGCAACTTATACCACACAGTGCCTTTACAACGCGGTATTTACAACACAAACCATTACAACGCATTGCGCTGGGGGGCGCTCTAGGATAGGGAATAAGTTTCATTTACTATCCAACACCTTCCCTAGTGTCCACGGGGACTGGTGTTGGAATAGTAAATTAAACTTTTCACTATCCAGCACCCCAAAGCGCTATGCGTTGTAATGGATTGCGATGTAAAAACCTTGTTGTAAAGGCATGCGTGGTAAAAGCATGCGTTGTAATGTCATACATCCAGGGAGAACACATCTGCAGCAGCCAGGAGTGGTGACCTGTGTTGCAGTGATATCAAGAGCTGAGGCAGTTGGGGTTTGCATGAATAAAAAAAAAAAAGCTTCCAAAATGTAAATTACCCTTCTTTCCAAAAAGATGGGGATGCTTTAGTCCACAAGGGAAAACCAAATAGGATGATGGACGGAGTGTTGAACATTGCAAGCACTCACCCCCAGTCAACTGATCTGGGTTTAATCCATCATCATTCTTTAGCTCACTCCGCCACCCCAGTTCGACATGGCCATATGCAAATCAGTCTGACCCTGTGCCTCATGGGAACAGTCCAGCCTGAACTGCCAAGCCATGCCTTCCCTGGACCGGAAACAAGCATCCTGGGACCAGTTTCTGGCTAATCAGCCGTCATCAGCCAGGCTAGCTTGAAGCCAGTGGGGAGGCAGGGAAGCTACGAAGATGGCTGAAATATATAGATGCAATGGGATGAAAGACGAAAATTCTATTTAAAAGTGTTGCACTACTGTGGGATTTAGTTGTGCTCTTTGGTACCAGTTATGGGAGAGGCCGGGGGTGCAGTTCGTTGGGTAGTCACAGTTCCTGTACTTGTTTCATGTTGTGGTGGGGTGATGGGCACTCTGCAGAGTTTGGTGGCAGGCAGTTTTGAGTTTGCTGTGCAGGGAGGCGGGATGGAGGGTTTCAACATTTGGGGCTGAAGGGAGGGAAGGGAATGGGTTGTGTTGAATTTAATGTTATTTCTCTTGATGATGTGCTCCACACATATTGTAACATAGAGACTACACTTTATGTATATACGGACAGGCCCGGCCCCGCATGGCTACAGACAACACTAGGCCCCTGGAATGATGATGCGAGCAGTCTCTGATATCTGCATCCTATCCTGGAATGTGAAAGGATTGGGAGACAGAATCAAGCGGGGTAGTGCTACAATATGTTAAACATTTACAAAAAAGGGTGGTGAGGGACAGAGTCTCTGAATTAAGCAGAAAGCTCTCACCCAGTCAAAAGATCAGGGCTAGATCCAACACCGTTTTTTAGCTCACTGCACCATCCCAGTTTCAGACCCTGACTGTATGCAAATTAGTCTGTTCCTGTCCCAGTGCATGATGGGAACAGTGAGATAAATAACGGTGATGGATCAAGCCCTGATCTTTGGACTGGGTAAGAGTGGTCTGCTCAATTCAGACACTCTGTTCATCACCACCCCCTTTTGTAAATCGACAATATGTTAAACGGCATTCACCTGATGGTGGTCCTCCTACAGGAGATACATCTGATAGGTAACACTTGCAAAGCTCTAGACGGCAGGGGTCACAAGTTGGTGATATATGCAGGTTTGACAACAAGCTCTAGAGCAGTAGGCATTCTATTAAAAAATAATTGCAGTTGACAGTGAAGCAATCCCCTACAACCCCCTATATAGATGCACAGCCCTCTCTGGGATATGGGAGGGGGAACCGATAAATGTCCTATCAGTGTATAACCATCTGTCCTTACACAGCAGCACTCTTCTGGACTTGGGTGAACTCCTATTAGGGGTGACTTTAATATGACCATGCGTGATTCACTTGACTGTCAACCCCCACGCCACGTGACCACTTCCCACACACATTTGATGGCCTTCTTTACAGCAATGGGGTTGGTAGATGTATGGCAAACATACAATCCCATCACTCAGAATTTTACATTTCCCTCGGAGGCTCATTGGGCGTCTCTCCCGTATTTCCCTCCTACTCACTTTGGCCCACCACATCTCGTGATTCCGAGAGATGCACTATTTGGCTAGGGGGATATCTGACCGCTCCCCCAATTGGGATATATCTGGCATTGCTAAATGGAGCAAACACAAGGAGATGATAGACGGAGCGCTGAAACATTTCAGACACTCACCCCCAGTCACAGATCTGGGCTGAATCCATCATCATTCTTTAGCTCACTTCGCCACCTCGGTTCAGACCCAGTTATATGAAAGTCAGTCTTGACCCTGTGCCTCATGGGAACAGTCCAGCCCGAATTGCCAAGTCAGGTCTTCCCTGAACCGGAATCAAGCATCCTGGGACCGGTTTCTGGGTAACACCCTTCATCAGTCAGGCTAGTTTGAATTCAGTGGCAAAGTGAGCAAGGGACCCACGTCTGGGAAAAGGCGATTCGATGGGTTACCGGGATCTCTCAGGGCACCAGGGTGTTTCTTACAGATCCCCAAGATATTGCGAATGCCTTCTCAGATTACTACAAGCACCTATACTCCCCAGTCGGGGCTACTAATATGTGACATTCCCATGACTTTCTTGGCATTTACGACTTCCTACACTCCCTACTGAAGACAGAGCCTTCATGGAAAGTGATCCTACAGAGGACACAATTGCCCAAGCGATTCGCAATATCGCATCAGGGAAAGCAATGTGTCATAACGTGCTCCCGATCTAGTTATACAAGATTACTATGACTCTTATTGCACCGCAATTACTTTAAATGTACTTGGGGAGTCGGGAAAAGGGGGTGCTCTCCAGAGACCAAAGGCTTGCTTCCATTGTGGTCCTTCATAAGGAGGGTAGGCCAGCTGAGGACTGCTCCTCCTGCAGACCCATTTCCCTCCTCAACGCTGAGATCAAAATTTTGGTGAAACAATTAGCCCATAGATGAATACAAATTATTACCAAATTGGTGCATCCACACCAGTCCTGTTTCACGCCATGTAGAAACGCGACCTTCAATCTGCGATGTCTCCACGGAATGTCGGGGCTCGCCCTTTCTACACAAGAAGACGCAACTATTATGTCCCTTAATGCTCGTATGGCATTCGACACAGTGGAATGGCTATACCTTTTTGCTGTGCTGGAACGGATGAGCTTCGACCCCAAGTTCTTGTCCTGGGTACGATTATTATACGAACAACATAAGGTAGCACAGGGTCAAAACAAGGGGAGGGGGGACTAAGTACAACCCTGAACGGTGATTAGAAAGAATTACTGAAGTGTATAGAGTGGAAAGAAACCTGGGACCACCAGTCTCATTACGAGAAAGTTCCCATCAGTCACCACTCGGTTCCGCCCTTCATCATCTGGGATCTTTCACCTTCAGAGACCGGAGATAGGACCCACAGTGGACTGGTCAGGTGTTGGGAACCTAATCTCAACTGTGGGGTCCAGAATGAGGGAAACCCTTCAGAAGGTGGTGACTAAAAGCAGTGCTAAAATAAGTGAGGTGCAATGTGCAAAAGTGATATGAATAAAAATTAGGTAGAGAAGTGAAAAATAATTTTTAATAAGGAATCACTTCACTCCTAAAGTTAAAAAAGAGTGCGTGGTGGTTTAAACAAATAACCACTGTTGGAAAAAGAAGGTCGACATGTTTCTGCAGACTAACCGGATCAATAAAGTATCCAGCTGCTTCTTCAGGACCAAGACGCTACTGCTTAAGAAATTGGAAATAAACAAATATCACCTGAAATCCAGTGATATAATTCTTCTCCTGGACAGAGCGGTGCCCCAATTTACCTGCGCTGTGTGCCAGGTGAGGTGGGATTTCTTCCTCCTGCCCAATTGCCAGGAGAAGAATTATATCACCGGATTTCAGGTGATATTTGTTTATTTCCAATTTCTTAAGCAGTAGCGTCTTGGTCCTGAAGAAGCAGCTGGATACTTTATTGATCCTGTTAGTCTGCAGAAACATGTCGACCTTCTTTTTCCAACAGTGGTTATTTGTTTAAACCACCACGCACTCTTTTTTAACTTTAGGAGTGAAGTGATTCCTTATTAAAAATTCTTTTTCACTTCTCTACCTAATTTTTATTCATATCACTTTTGCACATTGCACCTCACTTATTTTAGCACTGTTTTTAGTCACCACCTTCTGAAGGGTTCCCCTCATTCTGGACCCCACAGTTGAGATTAGGTTCCCAACACCTGACCAGTCCACTGTGGGTCCTATCTCCGGTCTCTGAAGGTGAAGGATCCCAGATGATGAAGGGCGGAACCGAGTGGTGACTGATGGGAACTTTCTAGTAATGAGACTGGTGGTCCCAGGTTTCTTTCCACTCTAGACACTTCAGTAATTCTTTCTAGTCACCGTTCAGGGTTGTACTTAGTCCCCCCTCCCCTTGTTTTGACCCCGTGCTACCTTATGTTGTTCTAACAGTTTCTAGGGATAGTAGCATTTAGGGGTCGGTAAACCATCCCTACAGACCCTCTCCCTCCTTGTTTATTGATTATTACGATTATTATACACCAATTCCCTGGCCTGGGTAGTCATTAATGCGAAAACCTCTAGATAATTCCCCTTGAGGTGTGAGACCACAACAGGGTTGCCCTCTTTCACCTCTCTTGTTTGCCCTAGCTCTAGAACCACTGACGACCTGTGAATTCTCTGACCCTTTGATACGTGGCCTACACTGGATGGAGGAGTGGGAATACATAATTTCTCTGTACGCTGACAATATATTATTGTATATAGCAGCTCCCGCAGCTCCCTGAGTCGTATACTGGAAATATTCACAACCTTCGGTAGATACTTGGGATACACCATTAAGTGGTCTAAATGGACGCTATTTGTTCTTTGTGGGTACTCTTCGTGACAAGATAGGGGATGTGTAGCAAGGGTAGTTTCTGATGGCTTCCGATATTTGGTATCTATGTCACCACCGATCCCGACTCATTCTATGACAATAATCTCCAGGGTCCCCTACAGAATCTCAGGAGAGACGTTTGCCACTGGAGGGCCCTGCCCTTGTCCCTTCTTGGACCAGCTGCTTTGTCCAAGATGATGGCACTGCAGCGGTTTCTTTACTTGTGCAAAATGCACCATTCTCAGTCCCCGATACCTACTTCTGGACTATAGAGACTGAATTAAGGACCTTGTTGTGGGAAGGGGTGCCCCTCATATAGCCCTCAGAAAAATGACACATGACTCGTATGACGGTGGTATTACGTTGCCCGACATCCTCAGATATTACCAGGCAGCACAGCTCACCACTGTTAACCAATGGGCACATCGGCCTGCAGCCAATACGGCGTTTCATATGGACTGTTATGTGTTACGGCCACTTGAATACACACGATCACTGTCACCTCCCCATGTTATATGATCCTCACAGGACCCACAGCTCTTCCGGTCCAACTGTGGCACACAACTCTTAAAACACTGGACTGGGAGGGTAGGATCACCCAGTCAACACCCCTATGGGACTCAGGAATACTGGGCACATTAGGCCGAAGACCCGGCTTTGAAAAATGGGACCTGATAGGTTTCTCCAGGGAGGGAGATCTATGGAGGGGTGGAACAGTTTTGCCGTTTCCTGATTTACAGCATGAATATTACCTCGTCGACCCAGAAACCTTCTGATACCTTCATGTCCACCACACTTTATGGCAGCCACGTATATATACCCATCAGTAGGCTAATTCCTTATTTGGATGTAACCAATACGAGTAGGTTTGAGTGAGAATAGTTCTTTTTATTTGTCACATGATTTGAGTCCATTTCACTAATTATAATTTTTTCATAGAAAACGTTGTAAAAGAAAGAGAACAGCTGACGCTCACAACCCTTTCTCTACTTGTCCTTTTGAATCTGAAAAAGTCCAGGGCTTTGAGCAAAATTCCTCCATTACATAGGGATTCATTTCCAGATTCAGGATCTCTGGCCCTAAACTTTAATGGCAGCGGTCCCTAAAGGGGAGGTCCAACTGAAGCATCCCTGTTAGAAAACAGAATATTAGATGACTACATGGTATGCAAAGCAATCTCCTTCACGTATAAAAACCTTATTAACAGTGCATCCGGCACATTGCTTCAGCTCCAGCAACGTTGGGTACTGACATAGGAGACATGGAGGATGAGGACTGGCAGATAGCCCTAGCCTCTCCCAAAGAGATGGCGATCAGATCACGATTTCGTCTGGTGCAACTCAAGATACCACACAGGGCCTATGTCTTTTGCAATACATTGGTCAAAATGGGAAGGAGCCCTGAATCAGCTTGCGTGCGGGGGTGTGGGGGAGAAGGCACCTCTTACCATATACTCTGGCACTGTTCAGCAATACAGACTTATTGGACATCAGTGGTGGCCTGTATAAACAGTGTCAGAGGCGGGGGCTCGTCTCCCTCGGCGAAGTGCTGCCTCCTGAATGTGTGGGAGGCCACGGATCTGGGCCGCATGGAGCAAATATGAGTCACTTTAGGCCTCATGGTCCCCAAAAGGAACATGGCAAGATTGGGGGAGCAGAATCACCACCACAGCTCAAGGATTGGAGGCGTGATATGGACCGATGATGGTGGCGGAGAAGGTGATCTATGGGGGTCGCGGTTGCCCCCGTAAGTGGGAAAAGAGTTGGGGGTCACTGGAATGACCTTCTGCTCTGCTTCAGGAATGAGGTCCTCTTTAATGGCCTTGGGCGGGAATGTAGTCACAGATGTGTGTAGTGATGTAGACTTATGATAACGTCGAGTTCCAACTTGTGTGAAGTGGGGGATCTATTATGTATCTCTACAAAGCCTGATGATATTGATTGGATTTTCCTGTCGTCTTATATTCAATAAAAATGTGATTAAAAAAGTCTACACTCTGTAAGCCTGTACCATGTCAGGAGCCAGGCTTCGTATTACAAGAGTCTCCATTGTAACGCTATACCATCTCAGTAGCCAGGCATCTTATTACATGAGTCTACACTCTGTAAGCCTCTAAAATGTCAGGATCCAGGCATTGTATTACTGGTCTGCACTTTGTACACCTTTCCCATGGCAGGAGCCAGGCGACATATTACAAGAGTCTACAGCCTGTGCCATGTCGGGATTCGGCATCGTATTACAGGGGCCTAAACTCTGTACGCCTATACCATGTTGTGGTCCAGACGTTGTCGTACAGGAGTCTACAATCTGTGAGCCTGTAACTTGTCAGAAACCAGGCATCCTATTACAAGGGTCTAGACTGTGTTCGCATTTACCATGTAAGCATCTATGCATCGTAATACAGGGGTGTACGCTCTGTAAGGTTACACCATGTCAGGAGCCAGGTGTCATATTACAGGACACTATACTTTGTAAGGATACATCATGTCATCAGCTAGGCATCATATTACAAGAGTCTGCGCTCTGTAAGGCTATACCATATCAGGATCCCTGCGTTGTATCACAAGAGCGCACAGTCTATAATGCCTACAGGACAACAACAGGTTCTTGCAGGTCCAGGCAGGTCAAGTTGGTACTGGTCAGCAGGGCAATTGCAGGGAGGTCTCTAGAAGCTTGTGGTGTCAATGTCGCTCACACAGGAGGTCAGTCGACTAACCCCTAGAGTCACTCTGGGTAGCCTGTGACCTAGGCAAGCAGGTCCAACCCTCCCTCTTCAGACAGCAATGCAGTCCTTCCAGCAGCATGGCAGTCCTTCCAGCAGCAGGGCAGTCCTTCCAGTAGCGGCTCAGTCCTTCCAGCAGCAGGACAGTCCTTCCAGCAGCAGGGCAGTCCTTCCAGCAGCAGGGCAGTCCTTCCAGCAGTAGGGCAGTCCTTTCAGCAGCAAGGCAGTCCTTCCAGCAGCAGGGCAGTCCTTCCAGCAGCATGGCAGTCCTTCCAGCAGCATGGCAGTCCTTCCAGCAGCATGGCAGTCCTTCCAGCAGCAGGGCAGTCCTTGCAGCAGCAGGGCAGTCCTTGCAGCAGCAGGGCAGTCCTTGCAGCAGGCATTCCTTCCAGCAGCAGGGCAGTCCTTGCAGCAGCAGGGCAGTCCTTGCAGCAGCAGGGCAGTCCTTCCAGCAGCAGGGCAGTCCTTCCAGCAGCATCAGGCAGTCCTTCCAGCAGCATCAGGTAGTACTTCCAGCAGCAGGGCAGTCCTTCCAGAAGCGGGGCAGTCCTTCCAGCAGCATGGCAGTCCTTCCAGCAGCATGGCAGTCCTTCCAGCAGCATGGCATTCCTTCTAGCAGCATGGCATTCCTTCCAGCAGCAGGGCAGTCCTTGCAGCAGCAGGGCAGTCCTTGCAGCAGCAGGGCAGTCCTTGCAGCAGCAGGGCAGTCCTTGCAGCAGCAGGGCAGTCCTTCCCGCAGCAGGGCAGTCCTTGCAGCAGAAGGGCAGTCCTTCCAGCAGCAGGGCAGTCCTTCCAGCAGCAGGGCAGTCCTTTCAGCAGCAGGGCAGTCCTTCCAGCAGCGGGGCAGTCCTTCCAGCAGCGGGGCAGTCCTTCCAGCAGGACAGAGCAGTCCTTCCAGCAGCAGGACAGTCCTTCCAGCAGCAGGGCGGTCCTTCCAGCAGCAGGGCGGTCCTTTCAGCAGCAGGGCAGTCCTTCCAGCAGCGGGGCAGTCCTTCCAGCAGGGCAGGGCAGTCCTCCCAGCAGCAGGGCGGTCCTTCCAGCAGCAGGGCAGTCCTTCCAGCAGCAGGGCAGTCCTTCCAGAGGCGGAGCAGACCTTCCAGCAGCAGGGCAGTCCTTCCAGCAGCAGGGCAGTCCTTCCAGCAGCAGGGCAGTGCATCCAGCAGCAGGGCAGTCCTTCCAGCAGCAGGGCAGTCATTCCCGCAGCAGGGCAGTCCTTCCAGCAGCACAGCAGTCCTTCCAGCAGCGGGGCAGTCCTTCCCGCAACAGGGCAGTCCTTCCAGCAGCGGGGCAGTCCTTCCAGCAGCGGGGCAGTCCTTCCAGCAGCAGGGCGGTCCTTCCCGCAGCAGGGCGGTCCTTTCGGCAGCAGGGCAGTCCTTCCAGCAGCGGGGCAGTCCTTCCAGCAGGGCAGGGCAGTCCTTCCAGCAGCAGGACAGTCCTTCCAGCAGCACGGCGGTCCTTCCAGCAGCAGGGCGGTCCTTCCCGCAGCAGGGCGGTCCTTCCAGCAGCAGGGCAGTCCTTCCAGCAGCAGGGCAGTCCTTCCAGAGGCGGAGCAGACCTTCCAGCAGCAGGGCAGTGCATCCAGCAGCAGGGCAGTGCATCCAGCAGCAGGGCAGTCATTCCTGCAGCAGGGCAGTCCTTCCAGCAGCGGGGCAGTCCTTCCAGCAGCAGGGCGGTCCTTCCCGCAGCAGGGCAGTCCTTCCCGCAGCAGGGCGGTCCTTCCCGCAGCAGGGCAGTCTTTCCAGCAGCAGGGCGGTCCTTCCAGCAGCAGGGCAGTCCTTCCAGCAGCAGGGCAGTCCTTCCAGAGGCGAGCAGTTCTCCCAGCAGCGAGGCAGTCCTTCCAGCAGCAGGGCAGTCCTTCGAGCAGCTGGGCAGTCCTTTCAGCAGCGGGGCAGTCCTTCCAGCAGCAGGGCAGTCCTTCCAGCAGCAGGGCAGTCCCTCCAGCAGCAGGGCAGTCCTTCCAGCAGCAGGGCAGTCCCTCCAGCAGCAGGGCAGTCCCTCCAGCAGCAGGGCAGTCCTTCCAGCAGCAGGGCAGTCCTTCCAGCAGCAGTTCAGTCCTTCCAGCAGCAGGGCAGTCCTTCCAGCAGCAGGGCAGTCCCTCCAGCAGCAGGGCAGTCCTTCCAGCAGCAGGGCAGTCCTTCCAGCAGCAGGGCAGTCCTTCCAGCAGCACGGCAGTCCTTCCAGCAGCACGGCAGTCCTTCCAGCAGCAGGGCAGTCCTTCCAGCAGCAGGGCAGTCCTTCCAGCAGCAGGGCAGTCCTCCCAGCAGCAGGGCAGTCCTCCCAGCAGCAGGGCAGTCCTTGCAGCAGCACGGCAGTCCTTCTTCTGAATCTTCCACATGTCCAGGAGTGTTCTGATGGAATGTTCTGAAGGTCCTCATTTCATACTGGTGCCAGCTTTTTGTGGGGAAATTCCCCAACCAACCCCAAAACTGGTTCTGGTCAGTTCTTCCCAATCCCCTGGTCTTGTTTCTAAACTGTCCAGGGTTACAAGGCAAGACCAGGCCTGATGTCAGTTTCCTTGTGTGAATCTTTAGAAGTGTAATTAGGGTGGGGTCCAGCTTCTCCCCAGCCATTCTTTCAGGAAGGCCCTTACCCCTCACATCCTTTGCTCAGTGTCTGGAAGGGTGTAAACCAACGCCAATATGTTTTTAAGGGAGAATCAGTCGGAGCTGGGAGGCTTTGACTGCAGAATTCATTGCAGCCCACATTTGACCCATCAAAGGTCATCTGATGGATGCATTTTAGGTGTAAATAACCCCAGACTGGGATTGAATAAAGGGATTTGGATGCACATCCTTGTGCACGTGGGGGCTTCCAGAGCACAGTGGGTTCTTATTTAACACATCTCGTTCTCACAACCGTATTGCACTGTGTACTACTGCGTAAGCGTTGTTTTCTGCTTTTCTACTGTTAATAGTGCATCTGCTCGATCCGTCTAAGGCCGCCGGCCATTTTGTTATTGTTGTTGTTGTGTCGCCCTGCCCTGGTCTCTACCCCGCTCCCGCCTTCCCAGCTGACCCTCCCTCCCACTAATACTACCTACGCAGCTCTAACTCTAATGCGCTGTGACCGTCCTGCTCCCTGCAGACACGGTCGCTCCCCCACGCTGCTCCCTCACCTGCCTCGCCTCAGTGACTGGTATCGTAGCTCATCTCCGCTGCCTGCTCTGAGTGATATTGACGAATCTCATTGCTGCCTTACATTGCATTACCATCGCCGTATTGCGCTGTGTACTACCGCTTAAGCATTGTTTTCTGCTTTTCTACTGTTAATAGTACATCTGCTCGATCCGTCTAAGGCCGCCGGCCATTTTGTTATTGTTGTTGTTGTGTCGCCCTGCCCTGGTCTCCACCCCGCTCCCGCCTTCCCAGCTGACCCTCCCTCCCACTAATACTACCTACACAGCTCTAACTCTAACGCGCTGTGACCGTCCTGCTCCCTGCAGACACGGTCGCTCCCCCACGCTGCTCCCTGACCTGCCTCGCCTCAGTGACTGGTATCGTAGCTCATCTCCGCTGCCTGCTCTGAGTGATATTGACGAATCTCATTGCTGCCTTACATTGCATTACCATCGCCGTATTGCGCTGTGTACTACCGCTCAAGCATTGTTTTCTGCTTTTCTACTGTTAATAGTACATCTGCTCGATCCGTCTAAGGCCGCCAGCCATTTTGTTGTTGTTGTTGTTGTGTCCCCCTGCCCTGGTCTCCACCCCGCTCCCGCCTTCCCAGCTGGCCCTCCCTCGCCCCTCCCCTTCCACTATCCATATATGACAGACATATTTGCGCGCAGCGGACGCGCCCCAGTCGCGCCGAAGGTGCGCCAAAGGTAAGCCCGTCTATGCCCGTCTGCGCCTGGCCCGCGCCCAGCACCAGACCCCCTGGTCCCCACCGCTCCCATCCCACTCGACTCACATATGATGCCGCTACTCTCCTCACTCTCGACCCCGGACGTACACCACTATGCTGCAAAGCTACTCCAGGACTTACTCACGGCCCATTCGCCTGCCTCCACTGCAAGTTCAACTGCCTCAGGACCCTCACCAAACCCTCTTCCTCCAATCACAGCACCGACTCTAACCGCCTAAAGTGCATCCTGCTCAACACCCGCTCGGTCCACAGACACGCTACCGAACTCTGGGACCTACTCGACACTGCGTCACCTGACATCGCCTTCCTTACTGAAACATGGATGAGCACATCATCAGCCCCCGACATCGCCAAAGCCATACCGGACAATTACAAGATTATCCGTAAAGACCGCTCCAATCAAACAGGAGGAGGCATCGCCATCATCCATAAGAACACCATCAAAATCACAGCCAGCTCCGACGACAATCTTGCAACCGCCGCACATCTCCACTTTCAGATCCACACCGACCCCAGGACCACACTTAGAGGCACCCTCATCTACAGGCCCCCAGGTACCCGCACTCAATTCAACAATGACATCACGGACTTCATCAGCCCACACGCCCTCGCCTCCGAGAACTACATTCTTCTAGGAGACCTCAACTTCCACCTTGAAAACAAACACGACAGTAACACCACCACCCTTCTGGACAACCTGGCCAATCTCGGACTCAAACAACTTGTTGACACCCCCACCCACACAGCCAGACACACGCTCGACCCTATCTTCACCTCTAGCAAGCACATCTCCTTCGATCGCACTACAGCCTTCCACTGGACGGACCACAGCTGTCTTCACTTCAGCTACAAAACCACCCTGACCCACAACCGTCCACAACCTATTCCTCGGAGAAACTGGAACAAAATCACCTCCGACCAGCTCCTCACATCACTCAACCAAACCCCCCCCACCCTCTCTTGGACCCAAACCAAGCGGCCACCAACCTCAGACAATGGATTACCCACAGTGCTGACGAATTAGCACCCCTGAAAAAGCACCAGATGATATCAGCCAGCAAAAAGGCCCCCTGGTTCAATGACGAACTTAAAAAATCCAAGAAGCTATGCCGCACCCTGGAGAAGAAATGGAGAAAAAACCCAACCTCCGACAACATGGCCACCCTCAAGACAGCCACCCGCAAACACCACCAACTGATTCGATCCGCCAAGAAATCAGCACTCAAGGATCGTCTTGACAACAACTCTCATAACAGCAAGGAACTCTTCAACATCGTCAAAGAATTCACCAACCCCACCGCAGCTTCTAACGACATCACTCCCTCCCAAGACCTCTGCGACGCGTTATCCTCCTTCTTCTACAACAAAATTGCCGACATCCACAACAGCTTTGAGATTACTCCCAGCGATCAACCCTCCCCACCCCCCTCAGATCCTACTCCGCCAACTAACAACCTCAACGGCTGGAACCCAATCACCACTGAAGACACCATTCGCCTCATGAACTCAATCCACTCTGGCTCGCCCACCGATCCCTGCGCCCACCACATCTTCAACAAAGCTGACTCCATCATCGCACCCCATCTCCGTGATGTCATCAACTGCTCGTTCAACTCTGCCACCTTTCCAGAAAGCTGGAAACACGCCGAACACAGCGCCCTTCTGAAGAAACCCACAGCAGACCCCTCTGAACTTAAAAACTACCGACCCATATCCCTCCTCCCATTCCCGGCCAAAGTCATCGAGAAAGCCATCAACAGCCAGCACGCCGCCTTCCTTGAATCCAACAACTCCCTTGATCCATCTCAATCCGGGTTTGAGCCAAACATAGCACCGAAACTGCCCTCATTGCAGGGACCGACGATATCCGAACACTCCTGGACAACGGAGAAACTGTGGCCCTCATCCTACTCGACCTATCCGCCGCTTTCGACACAGTCTGCCACAGCACCCTTATACATCGCCTCAGCAACATCGGCATACAAGGAAAGGCCTTGGACTGGATCATCTCATTCCTCGCCGGGAGAACTCAAAGAGTCCGACTTCCCCCATTCTACTCAGAGGCCACCGAAGTCATCTGCATATTTACAACAAGGGGTGGTGAAGGACAGAGTCTCTGAATTAAGCAGAAAGCTCTCACCCAGTCAAGAGATCAGGGCTAGATCCAACACCGTTTTTTAGCTCACTGCACCATCCCAGTGGCTGTATGCAAATTAGTCTGTTCCTGTCCCAGTGCATGATGGGAACAGGGCAAACCAAACTACAAAAGCCAATTCTTACACTGGGAAGGAAACAAGCTCCCGGGGACCGGTTTCTGGCATTACAGCCGTCTTCGGCCCGGTTTGCTTGAATCCTGATGGTGCAATGAGCAAGGGTCTCACATCTGAGAATACCCTTCCACGCTTAGGGTGGACAAAAATATTTACAACAAGGGGTGGTGAGGGACAGAGTCTCTGAATTAAGCAGAAAGCTCTCACCCAGTCAAGAGATCAGGGCTAGATCCAACACCGTTTTTTAGCTCACTGCACCATCCCAGTTTCAGAACCTGGCTGTATGCAAATTAGTCTGTTCCTGTCCCAGTGCATGATGGGAACAGGGCAAACCAAACTACAAAAGCCAATTCTTACACTGGGAAGGAAACAAGCTCCCGGGGACCGGTTTCTGGCATTACAGCCGTCTTCGGCCCGGTTTGCTTGAATCCTGATGGTGCAATGAGCAAGGGTCTCACATCTGAGAATACCCTTCCACGCTTAGGGTGGACAAAAATATTTACAACAAGGGGTGGTGAGGGACAGAGTCTCTGAATTAAGCAGAAAGCTCTCACCCAGTCAAGAGATCAGGGCTAGATCCAACACCGTTTTTTAGCTCACTGCACCATCCCAGTTTCAGAACCTGGCTGTATGCAAATTAGTCTGTTCCTGTCCCAGTGCATGATGGGAACAGGGCAAACCAAACTACAAAAGCCAATTCTTACACTGGGAAGGAAACAAGCTCCCGGGGACCGGTTTCTGGCTCACTGCACCATCAGGATTCAAGCAAGCCGGGCCGAAGACGGCTGAAATGCCAGAAACCGGTCCCCGGTAGCTTGTCTCCTTTCTGGTGAAGAATTGGCTTGGTAGTTTAGTCTGCCCTGTTCCCATGATGCACTGGGCCAGGGACAGACTGATTTGCATATAGCCAGGTTCTGAGCTGGGATGGTGCAGTGAGATAAATAACGGTGATGGATCAAGCCCTGATCTTTGGACTGGGTAAGAGTGGTCTGCTTAATTCAGACACTCTGTTCATCACCACCCCCTTTTCTGAATCGTTTTTGGCCACTATAGGTGTGGCAGGGTATACTCAGACATGAGTCCCTTTCTCACTGCACCATCAGGATTCAAGCAAGCCGGGCCGAAGACGGCTGAAATGCCAGAAACCGGTCCCCGGTAGCTTGTCTCCTTTCTGGTGAAGAATTGGCTTGGTAGTTTAGTCTGCCCTGTTCCCATGATGCACTGGGCCAGGGACAGACTGATTTGCATATAGCCAGGTTCTGAGCTGGGATGGTGCAGTGAGATAAATAACGGTGATGGATCAAGCCCTGATCTTTGGACTGGGTAAGAGTGGTCTGCTTAATTCAGACACTCTGTTCATCACCACCCCCTTTTCTGAACCGAAGTCATCTGCGGCGTACCTCAAGGATCCTCACTCAGTCCCACCCTCTTCAACGTCTACATGAGTCCTCTCGCCTCCATTGCGCGTCAACACAACCTCAACATCATCTCTTACGCCGACGACACCCAGTTAATCCTTTCCCTCACCAAAGACCCCAACACAGCCAAAACCAACCTTCACGAAGGCATGAAAGAAGTAGCCGAATGGATGAAACATAGCCGCCTTAAACTCAACTCTGACAAAACAGAGGTGCTCATCCTGGGATCTTCCCCCTCAGCTTGGGACGACTCTTGGTGGCCTTCCGCTCTGGGCATAGCACCCACACCCACAGACCATGCACGTAACCTTGGCTTCATCCTAGACTCCTCTCTCTCGATGTCCAGACAAATCAACGCCGTCTCGTCCTCCTGCTTCAACGTACTTCGCATTCTCAAAAAGATGTTCCGCTGGATCCCCCTCAAGATAAGGAAGACTGTCACCCACGCACTGGTCACGAGTCGACTGGATTATGGTAACACACTATACGCCGGAATCACAGCAAAATTACAGAAAAAAACTCCAGCGCATACAAAACGCGTCAGCGAGACTCATATTAGACATCCCTCGCCAAGATCACATCACCGGACATCTAAAAAACCTCCACTGGTTGCCCGTCAACAAAATAATTACTTTCCGCTTTCTCACCCACGCACACAAGGCCCTCTACAATCTAGGACCCGAATGCCTCAACACTCGACTGTCCTTCTACAAACCCACCTGCCAACTAAGATCGTCCAATCAAGCCCTCGCTGCAATCCTGCGCATCCGGAAATCCACCATGGGTGGCAGATCCTTCTCCTTCCTGGCTGCCAAGACCTGGAACTCACTCCCCACCCACCTCCGCCTTACTCAGAACCACATCTCCTTCAGAAAAGAACTTAAAACCTGGCTATTCGACAAACAATGAACCCCTTCCCCTAGCGCCTTGAGACCCTCTGGGTGAGTAGTGCGCTATACAAATGCACGAACTTGAACTTGAACTACACACAAAGAAGGAGCCAAGATGGTAATATTATATATCAATAATTAAATGAATGCCCATTCCGACCCTATGGATCCCCCATAGGATAAATCACAGATAGATCCTATGGATGCCACAGACCAGTTCAGCCAAAGATGAAGGAAGAATACTAAAAAGTAACAGTGCCTCGAGGTCACAACGTATAGTGACATGACATCTCCTCTCTCCAGAGATAGTATAATGCGCTAATACCATTAAAAGTTCTAGAACAGGGAAGACGGGGTCTACAGTGGCAGGGATTGTGTGTTTATTGATCCAAGGTTCTAGAGCAGCGATGAAGGGGTTTAAAGTTGTAGGTTTTGCGTGCTAACCCCACCAAGGTTCTAGAGCAGTGATGATGGTGAATAAAGTTGCATGGATTATGTGCCTGTCTCCCTCTGTAGAGAGGGTATGTGGGCAGAGAACTGTGGGCAGAGATCTCTGGGCAGAGATCTCCCAAAGTACTGCAGCTTTTGAACATTCATCATTGCTGATAACAATATTTCCATTACCCACTGTGTGCAGCGTAACGACCTGAGGATGAAAGGGTGAGTTTGCCTTGCTGGATTTCACAGATATGACTTACAGGTCAGACAGATGCTGGCAGTGAGCACTTACCTCACTGAGCCATCTAGTAAACTTGAGGATATATTTTTAGAGGAGTCTGTGCTCTAAAGTTCTAGATCAGCAATGATGGAGTTTGCAGTAACAGAGGGTGTGTGCTAATCCTGCCAAGGTAGTAGAGGAATGGCTTATATATTCTTGTCCTCAAATCACCATCCAGCTAAGTAAGCTGTTAGCCAAGATGCCTCCATCCGGAGCGTCCAGCGATCGTGCATGCTGAATATTTCTTATAGTTTTGCCTTTCTGTACTGGTCTCTTTACCAGTCCATTGCCTAAGCATTAAAAATGTATAAACTCTGAATATTAGTGACCATTCACCTTTTCCTACCCATCACGAGCACACCCATTCTTCTCCCGTTCCTTGAGCAACCTTTGTACCTTCCTTTTGTCTAAATTTGTCTAAATTAACTTTTGATCTGGTTCAAGTATATAAAATTAAATATACTAGACTTAAACAATTCTTTGGCGCTTTTGTGTTTTACATTGACTGTACGTTTTGAAAAATGCTATCTTAGATAGCAGGGTATGTTGTTGTGTTCATTGTTGGTATGTCTTACCGGTGTTTGACTTAATTAAGCAACACACACATGATAAATTATAAATTACTCTTCTCTAAAGCAGTCGCGGACCACTTTTTCATTACCTGATTGGCTATATGCTCCTAACTAATGGGGCATCTGAATTTATGGTGTTTTCAGAGCACACGTAACCCCTCCAGCCATGCGTGCATTATTGGGGCCAATCTCCGGCTGTGTGTACTTTATATACACAAGACTCCACCAGAAGCAGATTTAACAGGTTATTCAGCCCCCCCCCCTCTCACTGAGCTGACCACCGCTCATAGACGACCCAATCTGAGGCACTCCGTGGACTCACATGAAGCACACTGGTCTCACTGAGCTATCTGCCTTAGAACACCCACATCCTGGCATAAGATGTTAAAGGTGCTTTTGGATATAGTTAGAGCTTTGTCTGTTGTGTATGAACAGTAACTCACCCTGAGCACTAGTCCGCAGGCGCTGCTCCTAATACAGAATCTTATTTCAAATACAGGTCTTATGTGATGTTCATCCTTTGTTCCTGTAGCTGTCATTGCTCTTTAATACAAAGATGATGTGTGTGTCATTTATTACAGGTGTAATAATGTGAAGATTCAATACCCAGAGATGGTGGTGAAGAGTTATAAAGGTAAATATCATTGTGACGATTAGCTCTGTATGTTACGGTTCATGAAAATTATGTGGTATGGTATGGTTTTGTGTGGTATGGTATAGAAGGTTATGTTCGTATGGTATGGGATAGGATGGGATGAGATTGTGCATGGTATGGTATTGTATGATTTGGAACGTTACGAGTGGATGGGATGGTGTGGTGTGCTATGGGTTCGTATCATGGTGTAATATGGTATTATGGGATGGTGTGGTGTTGATTGGTGTGGTGTGCTATGGAATGGTATGGCATGGAATGTTATGGTGGTATGGTATGGGGTAGGAAGGGATTAGATGCGATTGGATGGTGTGGATTGGAGTTTTATGGAATGGTATGTTATGGTGGTATGGTATGGAACGTTATGATGGGATGGTGTGATGTGATATGGGGTGGGATCATAGTATAATATGGATGGCATGGAATTGCACCTCAGAATTTGGCATGTACTGCATAACACATTCTGTATTCCAGAGTTCTAGCTCCAACAGTGACCTAACACATGCTTCTACAATGACCCAGCGCATGCATCTACACTGACCCAGCGCATGCACCTATACTGACCCACACTTGCACCTATACTGACCCAGCGCATACACCCACACTGACCTAGCTCATATACCTACACTGTCGTAGTTCATGCACTTACCCTGAGCTACCCCATGCACCTACACTGACCTAGCTCATACTTCTACTCTGATCTAACATATGCACCTATAGTGACGTAGTGTATGAACCTACACTGACCTAGCACATGCACCCACGCTGGCCTAGCGCATGCACCTACACTAACCTAGCGCATATATCTACACTGATGTAGTGCATCCATCTACAATGAAGTGTAGTATATGACTGGAACTGTATACCTTGGAGTAGATTTGTCATTCTGTACCATCAAATGCAGTGTACTGACTGGTACTGTATACCTTCGAGTAGCTCTCTTGCTCTGTATCATCTAATATAGAGTATTAACTAGTACAGTATGTCTTGGATAAATCCTGTTTTCTGTACAACCTAATGCAGTGTACTGGCTATTACATTATAGCTTGGAATAGCTCTGTAGCTGTGTACCATCTAATGCAGTGTACTGACTAGTACTATACTCCTTGGAGTGGCTTTCTCACTCTTCAACGTCTAATGCAGTGTACTGAGTAGTACTGTATACCTTGGAGTAGTTTGCCATCTTATGCGGATTACTAGCTTCTACTCTATGCCTTTGGGGTAGCTCTGTCACTCTTCACCATCTAATGCAGTGTTCTGACTAGTACTGTATACCTTCTAGTAGCTCTCCTTCCCTGCAGCATCCATTGCGGTGCACTGTTTACTACTATATACCTTTGAAGTAGCTTTGTCACTCTGTGCCATCTAATAAAGTGTACTGACTAGTACAGATCACCTTCTAGCACCTCTGAGATGCACCCCAGCTGCAGAACATTCGCCCCAAGATTTCTCATCCTTTTCTACCTGAAGGACAGCTGTCGAAGCCTGATTTATTTTTGAGAAGCAGCTTCACCACTTGTGAGCCTTTTCTTTCCTCCTAGTTCTTGCTTCTGCTCTAACTTTGCTGCTTTGACTCTTATTTTCAAGTAGTGGGGAAACTTCCAGTAGTAAGGTTGGATCTAATTGTAATAAGGGTTTGCTTATCATGTCACTATTTATTCGACTGGTGTCCTTTTTGATCACTGTGAGTATCTGCCGCCTGAATTCGGTCAAGCTCCTCTCCCAGCGTGTTAACTGATTCTGTTCTGTTAGCGGCTATTTTTTAGGTCTCGCCTCGGCAGCTCGCATGCGCTGCCCTAGGAGGGCCTTTAACCATCGGTCTTCACTTTTCAAGCGCTGCACTCATGCTTGTGGCGGCATCCACCTTGCGGGATCGAGCAGCGACGTGCCACAAGCACAAGTGCAGTGCTTGAAAAGTGAAGAATGCGTGCACAACTCCCGGGCTTGTTCTGTTAGTTGCTTTCTCTATAAGCAGAGAAAAGTGTGTGAATAGATTTACCACAAGGCAGCGTGAGCAAGCGGAGAGCGGCTTGGAAACATGAGGCGGCATACCCAATCACCTCCAGCCTCTGACGGCGTGTTGCTGGGCAACCGAGTACACCGCCTGCACTCCCAGGTGAAACATTTGCACCCTTGCTTGTGTTGTGTGTGAGCATCCGAAGAGTAGTGGTACTGTCCCACAGCATCTTGACCTAGTATACAATGGAGTTGTACTACTTTGGCAGAGTTTGGGACTATTTTGGAATTTATTTATGAGCGCTTTTCACAAGCGCAACTGTTTATCGTAAAGTCACTTTTCACAACCACTACTGTGCGTCCGCCCACTTTTTGTGCATGCCGCTCTGCACCTTTCCTCCCTCATCTTGTGCTACGTGTCCCTTCGTCTAATTACCGCCCCCGCTTTTTGCTCCTCTTATGTTGTTCATCCCTTCTGCCATTAGCGTACCTTCCCCTTTCCTGTGGCCGTAGCGGATCTGCCAAACAGGCTTGGTCAGGGATGCATTTTCAAGTTGAATACAATATACACGTTCCTCATACCCCGCAGACGCACCAACCAAGATACGAGATATCCATTAACTTGATTAGGATTCTCTAATTGTGACTGATTGGCACATGCAGCGGTAGTGCTGTGGACTTCAGGCAATATTTATATATGTGATTTTCTTTTTGCTTGTGTCACGGTGCAAGGAATTAAACTGTTATTACGTCCATGTACCAGACCGAGGTCAAGACAAAGAGTCACTGTACGTGATGCACAGCTTCTTGTTTATTGTCTCCGTTTCTGGGACACTTTGGCATCAAAGTCGGGAGCTTCTTGACAGGATGGTTGTTCTGAATGGACAGATGACGTGGTACTCCCTTAAGTGCAGAAGTCACTTTGCAGCAATGTCCACAGCTTTATTAGTTGCCAAGATAGACTGATTCATTTTACCCCACACAAGTGACCCCTGAGTGCCTGCGAATGTTGGTTTAGGGATCATAATGAAAGACTTTTTCACAAGGGGTAAAGGTTCGAATCCCTGCAGTCCATTCTGTTGATCAATAGCTTTGATTGCAACGATTTGACTAGCAGGCATTGGCACCTTTTCAAGTTATGCAAGCTCATACTGACCTGTTGCTGTGCACAGATTCGGCTATGGGCAGAATCATAGACATCAATACACCAAAATGGACGGTGTACCGGAAGTGACATCACACATCCTTTGACCTTAATGACATCACATATGGGGACGCATATGACTACTACTGACTCCAAGGCATGGTGAATAGTGACACGGCACATGGTCCTCCATGCTAATTCAGCATCATGTCAAGGGAAACAGTGATGTGGCAGTCTCCAGCTGTGATAATTAAGAACACGAAAATGGTGAAAGGACAAAAAAAAACACAGAGTACTCTTTCAAGGAACTTGGTTCCTTTGTTCATGCAGTACATAATGCAGGAAGTTGACATGCAGCCCATCTCTTTGTGTGGGTGTGCAACTCTGATCATGCCAATGTCCACAATTCTTCATTCTTCAGGAAGTGGCTTAGTCAAACGAAGGTGTACTCCAGCCTTCCTGCTCCATGGAAGTATAGGTGATTTCACACAAGATGCAAACACTTGGCGTTCCATTGGTTTCTGGAGGGAGGGAGAATGAGAGATAGGAGAGCAGTAGAGGAAACAGGTAGGAAAAGGACGGATATCAGTTCTGACGACTAGTAAACCCTGCTGATAACTGTAGGGTCTAAATAAATACAGGACTCCTTCCAACGTGGGTGTGCTCCTCCCATCATTTAATTAAGATCTACTCACATATACATGTGGTACTAGTTAGGCAAGCCATGTAAACGACATGGATTTACACAGGAAAAGCTGGTAATCGTTCTCTGCATGGTTTGATCGGCTGCTACTAGTCGTTGTCTTGGCCGATTCATGGGACTGGTCGTCGTTTTGAGTGTATCTCTACCACACATCAGTGAGACACCTTCCGAATCATGTACAGCACCCATCAGGAGACTTGTTACCCGGATCTCTTGCACAAGAAAACGCGTGGAGTCGGTCACTTGAAAGAGAGATCTACTGAGCGGTGACCCTTGGCCCAGAGCCCTGCTCAAGGCCTCGCGCAAGGTCACAGATGATCTTAATGGTGATATTACATCACTATCAACATTTTTGATGATATCACTAAAATCATGTTTGCTGACAGTGGGAATATTGCTGTTTAATTGAGTGACCATTGCAGGGACATCTACATGTTGTGGTAGCGCAACCTTCTCGCTCATTTTAATGTCTGATTATGTGCATTGGTGGAGTTTCAAAGACATCAAGCATTATCTTTAATCAGTCAGGATATTGGTTATGAGTGACTTTTATTGAAGAGTGCAAAACAGACTTTTTTGATAAGGCTTTATTGTTAACTGCAGCAATACAATGTTTTGATTGTTTTCCATGCTGCCTTAAACACTGATCTTGGGATTAAACAGGGCATTTTCTAGTCAGCCTAAGACTTGCTACAGATCGTGTTTTCACACAACTGTCCCATGTTTAACAACACTGAAGGGAACATTTTCTGTTGAGGTACAGTTTTTACTGTTCATCACTGTATTTGTGTTTGAAAGAAAAGATATTAAAATAAAAGTAAATATCCCATCATTCAACACAAAATACCATTCCACATAATTACGCTCATAACACACAATCTCACTCCACATAGTTCCAGTACACTCAACACCACATAATAACCGCATAATTCCACTGCACAAATCCACTCGACACAATTCCGCAACTAAAATTTACAAACCAACCCACATAATTCCACTCCACAACACATGCATACACACACATAAAATGTGTTTTACACAGGTAAAGTACATTGCCATTTACAATGCCACTAGCTCTAACCCAAACAAATGTGAGACCTTTTGCATTTCCAATGCTTGTATTTGATTTTCCCTGTAGGATGAATGAATGAATATACAGCTACATAACAAGAGCAGCTTTGTTTTTATTCGATCGTTAATGCTCATAATATTTGTGCAAAAATGAACCCCTTTGCGGTCGATGCAAAAACAAATTCAGTTTGGGATGGATCCCTAAAGACATTTACTAATTCAGTGACAGCACGGCTTGTAATGCGGGTTTACCCATCGTGAATTTAAAGGCCCAAACAACAATCTTTTTTATTTTAATATCTCTATCGGTATTTCATATAAATAATATAATGGCAGTGACACGGTGTCACACAAGGCCCTTTTCTGTTTCTCGATAGCGCATGGTATATTCTCCTAATGGGACCTTCTTTGTTATTCACATGTAAGGGACTTAAAGCTTGAGTATATCATCACTGCCATTTGCTTTCACGCACACAAAGCACTCCACAACGCCTGACCAGCCTACCTCAACAGCAGACTCAGCTTCTACACCCCCACCCGCCAGCTCAGTTCCGCCAGCCTCGCCCTCGCCGCTATCCCCCGCATCCAACGAATGATCTCCGGCGGCAGATTCTTCTCCTACCTCGCCGCCAAGACCTGCAACACCCTCCCTACCCACATACGGCAGACCCAAAACCTACTCGCCTTCAGAAGACTCCTCAAGACCTGGCTCTTCGAGCAGGAGGAGCCCCCCTCCCCCTCAGCGCCTTGAGACTCTCACAGGTAAGTAGCGAGCTCTACAAGTACTCTGATTGATTTCAAGGTGCCCCAGCACTGACAAAAGTGCACATAATCCGGAAACATCCCACAAGGTTCGTGTTCATGGTAGACATGTGTTGCAGCATTTTTTATGTCATTTCTTTTTTAATACAGGTGTTCAATTATACATAATATAATACTAATTATATATAAGCTAACAGAAATGGCAATAGCGCTCGCTAAACACTTATAAGGTCCCAAAGGTGAGACCTATTAGCTATTCAAATGGTTGTTTTTAAAATTGGGTAGACTTGACCAGACTGACTAGCATGCGATCCACTCTTTTCCGAAATGTGACTTTTTGTAATGTGCTTTCCTAAGCCTCTTACGCTGTCTTTTAGTTGGTTGTGTGATGTCTTCAAGTGGGTCGCACCTTAATAAAGTATGGGTAATATGGGATACTGGTTCTCCCAGATCTATACTAGTTTTGTGAGGTGGACAAAGCAGAGAGACACCACAGCTTTCAGTTCTTCTGTGGCACCTGCTAGTTAACGACCTTTCGGCTCCACCTCACTGCTGTTCCGAAATTACTTCACTCAGCTCCACTGTAACCTTTCCTAATTGTGTTGTTTTTTTGGCAAATAACTTCATTTTTTGAAGCACAATTGTCAGAATTGGTTGGTGGGGTAATGTCCACTGTTTTTGGAGTTTCTTTAACTGCAGCTTAATGTCGTCCAAAACAGAGTCTACAAATCTTGGGAGCGATGCCAGTTTATCTAAAACTGGACTGCAGACACAAGCAGGAACATATTGTGTGTCAACTTGTGCCCTCTGGAATATAGAGAGCTTTTGTATTGAATAAGTCCACCTAGATGTCTGACTTACTAGACTGGTACGGTAAGGCTTCAATGACAGTTTGAAATGAACTAAGCAAAATATCCCACGTATTGTTGTCGTTTCCTCATCGACAAGGGGAGTGGCGGTCCAGCACTTCAGCTTGTAGGGAGATGTCTGGAGACAGTGATAAGGGGGTGGGGGGGGGGGGGGCAGTCAGAGGTATTCCTTCTCCCTGTATCAACACAGGCTTTGCCTGTGGCTCCACCTGTGAGTGGAAAGGTCTCATCCAATTGAGTCTTCCTCCAGAACTCGAATGGAATTCGACAGCCCTATTAGAGAAATACCATTGGTAATTTACTGCTTTGTTCCCTGGACAGGATCCTTGCCGTCCAAGCCTGAAAGTTGAGACTTAAAGCTGTTATCGTTGGAATTAAATGGTTGGTGCACCTCAACTATCACTTGCCTAACCTTGCCCTTTGTCAGGACAGTGTTTGGCTCTATTACACATTCAGCCGCCAGTGACCATTGGAATTAAGAACCAGTCGCTCAGGAACTTTATCCGGCTCAGACTGCAAAATCCCTGAGTCATTCTGACTTCAATGAGCTGAACACCTGAGTTTACCTCCTCTCCATGGCTCGGAAGCTCCTTTTCGCCCAGTCCTCCCACTGGAAGGCAGGTTTTTTTGTTTTAATTTCTGTGGAGGTAACAGATTTTAAAGATATCTTCAGAGTTTTGGGTGTTATTTCGGAAAAACCCGGTTAAAATGCACGTAGCAGGCTTGTAATCCACTTGCCTCGTTGTGATATGTAAGTAAAGCAGTCACTGGATTCTTTAAAAAAAAAACAAATTTCGTCTCGACTTCCCCCTGTACTATTTGGCTGGTAGTTGGAAACTCTGCTATAATTGAAGGAAATCCCCTTCTTGTTCAATCAATCAATCAATCGATCAATCAAATAAACTTTATTCGGTTTCACAAAAGTAAACCATAAAAGTTACCCCCTTCTTGTTTTGTTGTAGCCTCTGCTTGCGTGGGTTTCATTTTTTTTTAATATCAACCGATTGGAACACTTTTGTCTACTCCGAGCAGTTATTGGCCTGTTCTTTCTGAGCTCATAGTGGGCCTATCAATCTCGCTATACTGAGTATCTAAATTGACGCAGTAAATATAATAGCCGTTGTGTGGTGAGTACCTTCACGGGTTTTCCACTTTATGCGCTGTGTTTTCCACTTTATGCGCTGTCAGGGACTTAAAGATTACACTGCGCACCCCACGTAACCACACAATGGTTACTTCAACACGCAAAGTCAGACACAAGTCTTTGCCCCAGCAAGGCTATTAGTGGGAGGGTTTTTTTTTCACTGGACCACTGGCGTGTTGTACGGTCACCTACAGGTGCGGACATCCGAAGGAGCATGCAGCACCGGCCTTGTGCCAGCCGCTCCTGCGCCTCTCGGAGAGTATCACAACCAGTGGCTTAACGAAAGTTGAGGGTACCTCCCTGCAATTTACATGGAGGGGACACATTCCACATTTAATCCGGAGCTCTCAGACCTGAGTACTGTGCTGAGGGGCCCCCTGCAGCCCAGGTTCCCCCTGCACCACAGGGGCTGCGTAGGCCTTTGTTATGCCACTGCCTGCAACCACCTGCCTACCTGGGTTTTTAAGTATAATGTCCAGCTCTAGTTGCTTCCAGTGTCACTTACTTCTTGTTGCCCCTGTGTCCTCGCCGGTTCACCAGCCACACTTCTTGAAATATCCTGAATACCCCAGTTGCAAAGGGGCTGATGCTGAGCGGAGCGAGCCTGAGCGTGGTAAATGTCCCACACAGGGCCACACTACCGCTATGTCGTTTACATGGCTGCTATTATACCTTCTTAGGTCGAGCCTAGAGGCAGTGCGCATACGAGACTACTGTAGTAGAGTATGACAGAGAAGCAGCGTCCCACTCTCCACCGATATTTTTCATTGGCTTGTGTCATTGTCTTTCCTAAATGCTGCCTTCAGATTCATTAATAGGCTTGTTTGTCCCTCCTTGGTACAGCTTTGTCTTCATTTGTAACCTCCCATGGGTACTGGCCCCTTTACTTCGGTTGTTACATGGAACCTGTTATTTTGTCTGTAAGCACTATATACTTAACTGAGTTTCTCTTACTGCAGGCTGAAAATGCGCTGCTTCAGCTGAAACCACTTGTATTTTTTTAATTTACATTATGTGCACTTTGTGATCTGGTTGGTATATGTTCTGTGCAGTAGGCAGATTAGCCCTCTGCGCTACCTTTCCATGAGTCAAAACTTCCACTTGACAAAACTCCATCTCTCTCTAGTACATTAATCACCGGAGTTATCATGTCATTTTTATTGTTGCCTAAAATTGCTGGAGGCCAGGAAGGAGGCAGCAAGTGCTTTTAGAAACATAATATATTTGCAAGCATGTCACCCCACCCGAAGACAGCTCCCGATGCGAACACACAGCCCAAGAGCCACCTTGCTCAAGGGTCCTGTGACCTCGGTGACTGTCGCGCTAGTGTGTGCTGCTCCATAGGCATGCCTGCAAGACTGGCGGTGAACTTCAGTATGGATTGTGGATGACAGGCCTTTAAGGTTAAGCCACATTTGCCACTGTTAGGGTCCACATGCTGGTGCTAAGACACCAGGGCTTCTAAGTTCTAGCGAGGCAATGTGCTTCCTCAGGAGAGTGGTCTAGTGGACTGGTCATGAAGGCTGAACCTGGTTCCCCAGTTCCAAATTCATCTGCTCTGACCATAGTGCCACATCATCTCTTCCACTGAACACCATACCGCCCCATTGAGAGAAATGTGCGCTGCCTTCAGCTACAACCCAATTGTGCCCCGCTATAAACTTCTGGATGTGAGACAAATAAATTACGCATTAGACAAGAGTAATATGCTGCCTAAGAAAAAAAGTAACAAAATCATGGACAAAGCAAAGACTCATAGGTAATGCAAGTTTAAGTAAAGCATGTGAAATGTAAGTATGAATAACATGGTTACCTTACCGCTTTTACATTAATTATTCAGAAATCAGTGAGTGCTTTTCCCAGTGGCAAAGCAGAAGTGGACACTGTCCTGGTCTTTTCTGGGCAAGAAGGAAGAGACAGAGTCCTTTTTCTTCTCTACCCGCCCCGCCCCGCCCCGCCCCGAACTGCCATGACTGCCGATCCGGATCTGTGTGCTTGGCTATTTCTGCCATCCTGTGACGCATGTTTAAAATAAAAAACAGGGTAACGGAACCTTTCAAATTAAAGAAGTAGAGGCAGCCGTGCCCTGCCAATCCCTATGTGTGGTGCTTATAGGAAGCAAGTAGACTACTTCAAGGGTTAATACTCGTCTTGCTACTAGAATGGCTGAGCTAGAGTGCATGAGGTGAATCAACATGAACAGACAGAGTCTCTACAAAAAAGAAAAGGAATAGGATGAACATAGTTTGTTTGCCAGTGAGGGGAGAAAACCCCGGCAGAGCTTCATTTTCATTCTATTGCTGAAAGATGTTTAATTCCCTTCTCTGTGCAGCATGCAGAGTATTTTAATAAAAGCTCTACTTTTTACTCTTGGGGTCATGAATCACGAACACTTAGAATTACCAATCCCATTCCCTTTCCCTGGAAACCTATTTCTTGACCCCTGAACTGATGTGCTCTCAACAGCAGCAACCGTGTGACAAAGCAGTAAGACTGCAGGGCGCCCATCCTTGTGGAGAAGGTGGTAGCTGAGGTAAGGGTTGGGTAATGACCGGAATCTCCCAAAGTCCACTTTTTTCCCAAAATCATTTGTTTTTTTAGAGGTAAAGCAAGGTTTATTGACGGTGAGTCTAGTTAAACAACGATGATTGGAAAAGTGTGGCAAAGCAGAATATTTCCAAAGCAAAGTGTTTTGAAGTATATAAGCGATTATTGCTTTAAACCCAGATCATACAAACAGAATGTCTGAAAATAAGTTTTATAAGCTGTTTTTTAAAAACGCCTCCTACCTCTGCTGGTCGCACTTAAACACTTGTGACGACAATCAAGTCTCGGGATCAAGTGACAAGACCAATACTGTGCCTTCGGTTCATGAAAGTACACATGTTCGAAGGGCACGTCAGGGGCTGAGAAGTTGACTGTTTTGTCAACAATCTCTGTCCAGGCAGATTCGGGGGCTTAGGAGGGAATGGGTCCAGCAGGCTGTAAACTATAACATCCTGCGCAAGAGGCTCAGGTAATGTGACTTCTCTGCTGGAGAGTGCGGAGAGGCAAAATCAAGCCGCCACCTGCCGGTGTGTCCAATCTTCGAAGCATGTGTGTGCTTCTGGTCACCACAAGGGTAGTGTGATTGTGGGAAAACAGCAGGCAAGACCCGCTCCATGGATCACCCACGTGTTTGCTGGTACCCCCAGAGTAGACTCGCAGGAAGGCTGATTGGGGCACGGCTAATTGATCTGTTAATTTCTGGCCTGCCTGCTCAGTGCTGTTCATGAATATTCTATCTCTGATGCATAGCATTTCAAATTTGAAGGCCCAGTTGCATGCTCATATATGTTAGACAATATTAGTGTGCTGGTACTGCCTTCTTAGCAGTATGCCTCAATTACAGTATTGTCAGGGGGGGCACTGGAATACGTGACTAATGCATTTTAATTTGGTGATGCGGACACTGGCATTAAAATGCGTTAGTTGAAAGCTTGATGCGGCCCTACCCTAACCCACCCCTGAAACTGCGAAAAGTAAAATTATAAGAACAACTTTATTATAATTGTATTTTTCCTACATTTGTTAAAGTTTTCATGTTAATCGCAGCGCCCATCATTAACTGAAATGAACATGAAAACTTGAACAAATGCACACAATCACCCCGCAGCCCAGCTCAATTAACCACATGCGTGCGAGCGGAATTCCGCTCGCACGCTCAGATTTTCGAAATCGCACTTTACGTGACGAGCTGGGCTCGTCATCAGCGTGCGAGGAGGCTACGCCATGACGAGCCCAGCTCGTCATCGGCCCCGAAGGGGTTAAGAAAAGATATGCAGCAACATAGCTGCCAAGTTTTCAAATTGCTATGTGGGACTGTTTCAAACAGGCCTTAACACCGTTCACGTGGATTTGTATGGGAGGAAATGCACCGTCTTTTCGCTTTTTTAAGCAAAAGTTTGGAGTGATATTTGGCGCTATACCCACACGCGTGGTCTCGTTACTGGCGCACATTGCCTTAGTTGCAGCGCACAAAGACCTTACACTACCGCACACAGAGGAAAAAATTAGAGGGAACATTGGTTATGACTAGTACTGTATTTCTTCTAGTAGCTCTCTTCCTCTATACCATGTAATATAGAGTACTGACTAGTACACTACTCTTCTTGTATCTGTTACTGTGTGGTAGTGTGGTGTAGTATGTGCTGCGAGTTGCAGTGTAGTGTGTAGTAGACTGCCTTGTCTATGTAGTGCAGTGTGATGTTCAGTGTAGTGTGTGCTCTAGATGAATGTGCGCTTTAGTGTAGTGAGCGGTCTAGTGCTGCGCGCTTTAGTGTAAACAACAGTTACAACGCAGGATCCTTTACAACAACTGCCTTTACAACGCATGACATTACATAGCAGATACTATTACAACGCATGCCATTACTACGTAAGTATAGGTAAGTTTATCTTTTTTTTTAACTTTAATTTAATTTGGGTACAGGGGTATTTTTAGGGTTCAGGGCTAGGTTTGGGTTTTGGGGTACCGGGGTATTTTTAGGTTTCAGGGATAGGTTTGGGTTTTGGGGTACAGGGGTATTTTTAGGTTTCAGGGCTAGATTTGGGTTTTGGGGTACAGGGGTATTTTTAGGGTTCAGGGCTAGGTTTGGGTTTTGGGGTACAGGGGTATTTTTAGGTTTCAGGGCTAAGTTTGGGTTTTGGGGTACAGGGGTATTTTTAGGTTTCAGGGATAGGTTTGGGTTTTGGGGTACAGGGGTATTTTTAGGTTTCAGGGCTAGGTTTGGGTTTTGGGGTACAGGGGTATTTTTAGGTTTCAGGGATAGGTTTGGGTTTTGGGGTACAGGGGTATTTTTAGGGTTCAGGGCTAGGTTTGGGTTTTGGGGTACAGGGGTATTTTTAGGTTTCAGGAATAGGTTTGGGTTTTGGGGTACAGGGGTATTTTTAGGGTTCAGGGCTAGGTTTGGGTTTTGGGGTACAGGGGTAATTTTAGGTTTCAGGGATAGGTTTGGGTTTTGGGGTACAGGGGTATTTTTAGGTTTCAGGGCTAGGTTTGGGTTTTGGGGTACAGGGGTATTTTTAGGGTTCAGGGCTAGGTTTGGGTTTTGGGGTACAGTGGTATTTTTAGGGTTCAGGGCTATGTTTGGGTTTTGGGGTACAGGGGTATTTTTAGGTTTCAGAGATAGGTTTGGGTTTTGGGGTACAGGGGTATTTTTAGGTTTCAGGGCTAGGTTTGGGTTTTGGGGTACAGGGGTATTTTAAGGGTTCCGTTTTTTTAATATTACTTTTACTTAATTACTTAAATAAATTTAATAAAATAAATTAATTAAATTAATGACATTAATATTACTTACAATTTTTAAAAAAATGATATACTTACCTATACTTACGTTGTAATGGCATGCGTTGTAATAGCATCTGCTATGTAATGACATGCGTTGTAAAGGCAGTCGTTGTAAAGGATCCTGTGTTGTAAAATTCGCGTTGTAATGGTATGCGTTGTAAAAGTTCGCGTTTTAACGTCATACATCCGAGCAGTCTAGTGCTGCATGCTTTATTGTAGTGAGCAGTCTAGTGCTGATCGCTTTAGTGTAGTGAGCGGTCTAGCGCTGAGTGCTTTAGTGTAGTGAGCGGTCTAGCGCTGCGCGCTTTAGTGTAGTGAGCAGTCTAGTGCCACGTGCTTTAGTGTAGTGAGCAGTCTAGTGCCACGTGCTTTAGTGTAGTGAGCAGTCTAGTGCTGCACACTTTAGTGTAGTCAGCGGTCTAGTGCCGCTCGCTTTAGTGTAGTGATCAGTTTAGCTCTGCATGCTTTAGTGTAGTGAGCAGTCTAGCTCTGCGTGCTTTAGTGTAGTGAGCAGTCTCATACCTCGCACTTTAGTGTAGTGAGCAGTCTAGTGCTGCGCTCTCTAGCGCTGTGTGCTCCTTCCAGATGTGGTGTAAATTAATCATATGTACAACAGAAGCAGTAATTACAGCCTTTCTTTGTGTCATTATATCTCTAATTCGGAATCTCTTCTCTGCAGTGATGGTGACTCTGGATCCTGACACTGCTCATCCTGAGCTCCTCCTGTCTGAGGGGGGGAGACGTGTGAGATGGATGGACACAGCACAGACCCTGCCAGACACCCCCAAGAGATTCACCTCCTTCTGGCCCTGTGTGCTGGGGAGCGAGGGGTTCACCTCTGGCAGACATTACTGGGAGGTGCAGCCGCTGCAGGAGGGGGGAGGGTGGGAGGTGGGGGTCGCAGCAGAGTCTGTGAACAGGAAGGGAGCGATCACATGGTCCCCTGAGGGGGGAGTGTGGGCTGTGCACAGGGGGTGGGAGGGTCAGTACACAGCTCTCACCTCCCCTAGGACCCCTCTGTTCCCTCGTGAGAAGCCCCAGAAGCTGGGGGTGTATCTGGACTACGAGGGGGGGCGGCTGTCCCTGTACAATGCTGACTCTATGGAGCTTCTCTTCTCCTTCCCGCAGGCCCCCTTCACACAGAGGCTCTTCCCGTACTTCTATCTCTATGGAGGAGCGGAGCTGAGGCTGGTGTGAGAGTGACCCCCCCCCCCCCCCCCCCCAACTGTCATCTACAGTTCAAAGAATCTTCAAACACCAACATTCCAAAGAATCATCTTCACAAGGACCCTCCCACATGTTACCATGACAACCAGAAGCCTCACGTGAAACTGACTGCTACGTATCTTTTTTTCCTTGTACAATTTTAAAACAAGGGCAGGAAATGTTTGCTGTGTGAATTATGCACCAGACATCATGTAACATATGATAAAGTCTCTTTAAACTTCAAAAATGTGTTTTTCTTTGGCATGCAGAGCTTTGACATTAATATGCAGATTATAGCGCTGCGCTGAGAAGTACTTATTGAAAGTGATTGTTTTTAAACATGGCCTTGAAACCAGTCCTGCCCCGCCCAACAACCGGGATATTATTAAATACCTCAGACGCAAGACAGTTGTCACGTGAACCCTGTATGTAACCCAGATTCAGGGCGGCTTTAGGACAGTGCGACCGGTGCAGCCGCACCTGCGCTAACCTGGGAGAGGCACTGTGTTCAGAAATAACGTTGGGTTTTAAAAGCACCTGCTGCTTCCTTGTGTGTCCAGCAGGTTTCAGGCAACAATAAAAATGTCAAGATAACACAGGTGATTAATGTTTCTGCTGGAGAGAGATCAAAGTTTTGTCTTGTCACAGTTTCGACTCATCCTTAAGTAGCGCAGAGGGTTAATATGCCGGCTGCAAAGAACGTGTACATGCAGATCACAGAATGGTAATCCTCATTGGTTTGTGTAACATTTCCTATAGAGTGATTTACATATAAAAGATTCATTGCCTCTGTTAATGTGTGTTTGGTGTAAAGTGCTCTGACACCTACGAGTTGGCATGAGTAGCACTATAAAACAAAAGACATGCGTATGAGAGAGGGACGCTACAGAGATGCGTGCCACTGTTGGAAGGTGGGAGTGAGGGAATATTTGGAAATGGTGTCATGGGCGGAGGGGTGCAAATAAATATTGTCACATCTGGCGCCTCTAATTCTAAAGCCGGCTCTGCCCAGATTCTTTTAGATCCATTAATTCAAACGCAATAGGTTTTTGTAGCGCTGGTATTCTAAACTCACGGTTTTGAAGGTGCTTTAATATGGGATAGGGAAGAAAATGGACCATCGGTGAAGTCAAATATTTGTTTAGGATCACAAAATTTGGTTACGCTGTGAAGCCGCAATTAAACCAGGTGTTCTAGTTTCCCTTTGGACAAATTACCTACTAAATGGGTATCTATTTGTCTCTCCTTTTTACCTTAAATGTTAATGCTTTTGTGATCCATCACCTGTGAATTAAGCTGATATTTCTTTGCAAGGGTTTAAAACTTCTTTCTGAGGACAGTGTTTTTGTAACGTGAGCAGGGAACGGTCGGCCCTTGCAAAGGTTTCGTGGATTCCATCAATGCAGAGAGTTGTATGCCCGACCGCTCACCAACACTAGGTCTTTCAACTGGTTGTGAGCCTGAGTCCACTAGGTCTTTCAACTGGTTGTGAGCCTGAGTCCACTGACGTGCCAAGCACTCCTGAAGCGGACGCATATGTAGTCTCGCTTGCGGGACTATGGAGATGCAGGAGGCCATCATGCCTATCAACTGCATGAACACTCTTGCTGGAAGCGGGCGTTGAGGTCTGAATTTTTGGATCAGCGATTGAATGCTGCTGACTCTCACTGAACTTGGCTGTGCTGTGGCCGCCAGAGTGTCTATGGTCGCACCCAGATACTGCCATATGTGGGCGGGCTGGAGATGGGATTTTGGGTAATTCAATGAGAACCCCAGATCGTGCAGGAGGTGAATGGTGTGGGACACGTGGTCGGCGCACTGCTGGGCCGACTTCGCCTGAATGAGCCAGTCGTCCAGATAGGGGTAGACGTGGATGTTTTGACGTCTCAGATGTGCCGCCACCGTCGCCAGGCACTTCGTGAGGCCAGTGAAGATATATCACAATACAGAACTATTTTAAAATATTGCAGTTCCTAAACTGCAAAGATTCCATCACATTTACAGACCATCGTGTATAAGTTGTTTTCTTGTGAAACATCTGCCGTGCTACACGAGCCACTATTGTAATTTATGAAATGTGTAGTATGCAAAGATCTGCAGATTCTGTGAACAATGTGCAATAATGCTACATTTCAGCAGCACAAATACAACACAATAGCCTCCTGCAGGGATTTCATGACTCCACAAACATTCCAGGTCCTGCAAACATATTCGGTAGAATTAACTTGTCTGCAACATTTCTTCCTTATTGTGTATTTACAGGCCATCCTGTATTAAAAATAGAATCTATTTTTATCATGAAACTTGAAGAATATCAGCTAGATGTGTGACACTGAGAAGTAAATCTGCCTTTCAAGCCGACGCCAGTGCATGCTGGGACTGAGATAACGAGGAGCTTAATAGAAAACGTCAAACTACAAGTCCCAAAATGCAAAGTGCTGTTGATACAAAATGTCAGAGGTTGGAGGGGTCACTTAGAGTGAGATTTTGACACCAGGTCAAGCAAAGCAGAATGATTTTGCTGAGTTTTAAATGCTTCCTGTACAACAGGAATATTGTGTAACACTTGTCACCTCTTCATCCCTTCAGGGGTTTCTGCTTCTTAATATCCTCGTCTTTGCTTCATGGAGAATGGATGTAATTCTTGTCTCTTGAGTAAGACATGGGCTGAGTATGTTCTCTTTCAGCATTAGTGTCATGACGTCCTTTTATAAGGTAGCTCAGTAGGCTGAGGCACATCTGCGAGACCCATAATCTAGACGTCACAGGTTAGACTCTTGGCAGGGGCTTCTCAGACTTTCTAATGGTTGCACAGTATTGTATCATTTATATAAACCTTCATGCTGCCACCAATGGCTGCAGCTGACGTCACTGAGAAATGGACCTCCGAGCCCCAGACATTCATTTAAGATCCTTATGAATTCTGGGCTTGTAGTTTTGGTTTACTTTAGTACAAATATTAACAATATCAGATTAAAAATAATTTTTACTGGTGATAAATTAATATTACCACCAAAACATTTACAAAAACATACTAAACAGATCAATTTCCGATGCTTGCAATTGTCTGACTTTTTTCAGGAGCTCTGTGTCAATCTGGGGTAACTGGACTCAAACTATAACAAAGTGGACCTGTTACCACTGGTTTCCTGGGGCTTCACCTTACTGTGGGGTCCAAGAGTGAACCCCTCACCCCTGGACTCTCAGAGGAGTGAAGTCGAGCTGTCCGAGACTTACTTAAGGAGAAGGTGCGGGTTAGAAACCAAGAACTCTCTAAAGCAGAATACAGTTAAATGATTGTGCAGCCAGTGCTTTTACTCGAAAAATGAAAGGTGCTTTAATCACCAACACACAACTCAGGACCATACACAAAAAATAGAGGGGTCAAACTGATGCACCTAGTGATACTCTGGAGGTTGGGGGGTGGTCCATAGGGACCATCATGTAGATAGCCCTGTTGCCCCGTGGATGATGATAGAACAACATTCGTACTTAGTGCGTAGAAGGGCCTTGTACATGATGTTTGAGGCATCGTGTTAATGTTGTTTGAAACTAGATATGTAAACAGAGCAGTTTCAGAGAAACTAGTCCAACATTGCCGTGCACGCAAATATGTGCAGAAGGTCAGGCAGAAATGTTTGTGAAAAATAGGACAATGTAGGAAACGAGCAGCTTCGCAACATGGGCCTAATTTAGGCATATAACAGTATCGTGCTGGCGCAACGAAGGTGCTGTAGGACCAGGCCCGGACTGGCTATAGCGGGCACCAGGCAATCCCCTGGTGCGCCGCAAGGGTGGGGGCCGGTTTTGAGCCACTGGGGGCCGATTTTGTTACAGGGCGATCGGCCCTGCAACAAAATCGGCAGAAAACCGGCCCTAGCAAAGCGCTCGGTGGTGGCTCCAACCCCCCCGGGAGGGGGGCCGGCCGAGCACTTTGCCAGGGCCGGTTTTGGTTCCCAGTCCGGCCCTGTGTAGGACAGTTGTGAATGAGGACAGTTATCCAGTAGGACAGTTCTACAATAGGACAGAAGGTTGAATAGGACTTGGTCCTCAGGCTCTCGCCGCTCTCTCTGGGTCTGTAGTTAACCCCCCTTTCCTTCTGGAATGGGCTGTGCCAGTTATGGAGCTGTAATGGTGCCAGTGTCTGTGGTGGTCCCTTCGTACAAGGTCTCAGTTCACACTGTGACTTAATTCTAGTTCACTAGAGGGTGTTCTCACTGGACTCGTCAGGGGTCGCCTCTCCAATAGTGCACGTGCCTCACACAGAGCTCCTGGGGGCAGCCAGGCTGACTCTGCCTTGGCCCTACCTTGAGCATTTATCCCCGTTGGTGCCCAGACGCATGTCTCCAGTCCAGGTGAGGGTGAGGGAGAGAGAGAAAGTGGCGGAAGTGATGGGTAGAGAGGGAGCGAGAGAGTGGTGACATTGGAGGGGAATAGGAGAGTAGAGAGAAAGTGGTAAAAGTGAAAGGAGAGGGAGAAAGAGAGAGAGAAGGGAGTGAGATACACTGATGTGGAGAGAAAGAAAGGGGGAGATAGGAAAGAAGTGGAAAGAGAAAGCGAGAGATCGAGGAGTGTAAGAGAGACAAGAGGAGGAGGTAGAGAGTGGAGAAAGAATGAGATAGAGAAAGAGGGTGGGTGGTGGGAAACAGAGAGAGACTGCCAGCAGTCAGTCTACAAGATGAGTGTCTGCTCAGATGAAGGAGCTGCTCGTCTGAGGGTTGTCCGGCTCCCACCACCTGTGATGGACTGAAGTGACCCGGGCCCTTGGGATCTGCATTAAGAGGACACCATGCTTCTGACCTGCCCAGCTAGACCCTAAGGAAGAACAGGTGTGTAATCTACCGCCAAGGTGCCCCGGCCTGAGGATCATGGCAGCCCAGTTAAAATGCACCAAATGAGAGTAGCTGTGCCCTCCACACCCCACACCCCCCAAGGACACGGCAGCAAAGCTGAGGCTGGTGTAGGAACCCTACCCCACCCCCACCCTACTGCAGTAATGAAAATTTAACAAGGGGCACAAGCAGAGATGCTGCCACCAGGGCCAGTCTCTTGCAGCAGAGTGAGAGGATGATGATAGGTTTATCCAGGAGGGTTGCTCTTTGGGTGCCCCCCCCCCCCACTTGGACCTTTAACGATCTATGTGTCATGTCAATGCACGAGAGGCTGACAGTGAGTCAAAAAACCATCAGTGACTATCGGGGGCATTCCTGTCCTAGCATCTTATCATTTTAAAATTATTAGGTACACACATCCCTCAACTTCCTTCACAACTGACCCGTAACACTCTTGCCCTTATGAACTAGGGATCTGCACATAACTCTGCCAATCCCCTCAATTCCACCTTGCAGAGATCTCTGTAAAACCAGACCTGGCAGCTCTACCAGTGTATTAGAATCCTGACATGAAGTACCACACCTAAACACGTGATCAGTCCATCACAAAAGCTGCCGATGGGTGTTGCACGTCTTTACCACGACCGGTGCCAGCGGCACTTGCATCAAGTGGTGTGCCAATTTAATACCAGCCCTTGCTGGCTTGTCCCATCTTTGGGTGGTGGGAAGCTATGGAAGAGCACAGCCGGGGTCCCAAAAGTGGCATGTTACGGATTTAACTGTGGAAAGTGCTTCCACCAGTTTTGCCGCTGTTGGTATGAGTGTTGTGGCTGTGTGTGGAGCACCCGCTTACACAATGTTTGGGCTGTTGACTGTGGTGGAACAGAAGGGGTGGTCCCGGGCCGGGGGCAGCAGCCTGAGCCTTAAATGATCCAGAGAGGGAAGTGGCCGTCAGACTCAAAGGGGGTTTCAGTGGTGGTTTTACATTGAGATATCAAGGCCCGCGGCAACAGTGCTGGTCAGCGTCAGTCAGTGATGAAGGAGAAACCAAGGAAAGAAGTGGAGGAAGAAAGGATTGCAAGTCCAGGTTTGAGTGGTCATTGCCAGTTTTGATGCTGACTCTTTTGGCGGTGAGTTCCAAAGAAAACCCATGGGGAATATTGTTTAGTTCACTATTTATCGTGGCCAGAGGGGGCGTAAGTGATTGGCTGCAAGACTCAGGAAGATGCAACAGAGCAGAATGATGCATCAGTTGATACTATTAGTTTTGGGCAAAACAGGTAAAATGTTACCTTAAGTCGGCATTTTACATAATGCCAGTTCATATAGTGGAGATTTCTTTGCTGGGGATGTCATTTGAAGGGACAATATATGTAGATGGAGTTTTGTCCAGGGGTTGTGCAAATTCGTGTCCTCTTTTTGAATTTTTCAGCACCTTCTTACAATGGGGTTTGTCAACAAGAACTGGTCATCGGATAATTTTCATGGATGATTTCTTGTTTGTTGAGAAGGAGGTTCATTTAATTACCGAGAAGTGTTGGGCATTTTTCAGTACTTGGCAGAGGTTTTTGGGGTGCCCTTAGCACCGGAAAGACAGAGGGACTGAGTACTATATTGATTTTTTCCAGAATTGTCACAAAGAAGATGCAGGCGAGATTGCCAGGAGACAAAGTGCGAGAGATTATTTTATTGGTAGAAGAGGTGTGCAAAGAGCGGAAGTTGGCGCTCCATAAGGTTAAATGTTTGTTGGAGCTTCTCAATTTTGCATGCAGAGTGGTCAGAGCTGGCAGAATGTTTTACACAAGGTTGGGCTTTGCCATGTCAGGGGTGGATTTACTGCACCATAGAGGGTGAATGGTAGGTTCTCCTCAGTCATATCTGCATGTATGCATGCATGTTATTGAGAATTTAAACAGAGTAAGCATGTTTTTTGCAGAGAGTCCCTTGGTTGTGGCTTGATCTGGGATGGATGGCGGTGTGCAGAACAATGACTTTTTCACTGGCGGTTGCTTTGGTGGTTGGTTGTGTGAAACTGATGAACAGAAGAGTAACGTTCAACGTGGATAACATATCAGGGGTTGAGTTGTTTAACAGAAGGCGAGGACCTGAGGGTTTCGCGGCTCTTGTGGAATGGTTGTAGCGTTGTCTGTATTTCAATATTGCTTTTAGAGCAAATCATATTCCTGGAACGAGCAATGACATTGCTGATACTTCATCTTGTTAGCAGTGGAAGAGTTTTCGAAGTTTCGCCCTAGAAACGGCAGAGAGGACAACCAAGTTGTCACAGGACATCTGGTCACTGGGGCAATGAGCACGCTGGAACTTGCCAAACATTCTGTATCAGTAACTACTAGATGATCCCACTGAAAGGCTTGGTGGGAGTTTAAATATGGTTGAGGTGGAAAGAAAGGGGGTGATAAAGTCTGAAACTGAGTAACGAGGACATCATGCATTTTTGATTATCTTTGATTGACAGGAGCGTATCAGCTCTTAACATTGCTGGGAACCAGGGAGGTTTGTCACTATATGTGAAGTTATTTTAGGGTTATGACCCGGCGGCTGGGGAACTGATGAGGCGAGTACTAGCGGGTTGGTCAAAAGTGAATGGAAGGAAATCCATTCTATGGGAATCGATTCCATTTCACTTGTTGACGAGGTTACTCTGGGTGTTGGGGTTTTGCTGTTATAACTATTTTGAAGTTGAAATCTTTTAGCCTTTACCTGTTATGGATATTTTTATGGTGTCTGAATTGTGGGCTCAAGGAATAGCCCAGGTGTAAAAAGACAAGAGGTGGGGGTGGAAGATATGTTTCTGAAAATATGGCTGAGGCGTTGCAAAACAGATCAGAGAGGGCTCAGGAGATGGGGTGTGTTGAAGACTGGGCTTGTGACAGAGGCAGGTGGACTTTTGACAAACTTTACAGTTCCCAGGTGTGTTTAGGAGATGAGGTTGTTTACCCTACTGACAGTGAGAGAGTGACTGCGGCCACTCTTTTGGGAATATTGAGAAAATCATTGGTTTACTTGGGATTGAATGCAAAGGACTTTGGAGTGGGCTGTTTACAGACTGATGCTGCATCTGAGGCAGCAAGGTCTTCAGACTGAGGACATAAAGAGGATTGAGAGATGACGGTCCAGGCATCGTGAGAGGTACATACGAGGTTAGGACTTCAGACTGAGCACATAAAGAGGATTGAGAGACGACGGTCCAGGCGTCGTGAGAGGTACATACGAGGTTAGGACTTCAGGCTGAGGACATAAAGAGGGTTGAGAGATGACGATCCAGGCGTTGTGAGAGGTACATACGAGGTTAGGACTTCAGACTGAGGACATAAAGAGGGTTGAGAGATGACGGTCCAGGCGTCGTGAGAGGTACATACGAGGTTAGGACTTCAAACTGAGCACATAAAGAGGATTGAGAGACGACGGTCCAGGCGTCGTGAGAGGTACATACGAGGTTAGGACTTCAGACTGAGGACATAAAGAGGGTTGAGAGATGACGGTCCAGGTGTCGTGAGAGGTACATACGAGGTTAGGACTTCAGACTGAGGACATAAAGAGGGTTGAGAGATGACGGTCCAGGCGTTGTGAGAGGTACATACGAGGTTAGGACTTCAGACTGAGCACATAAAGAGGATTGAGAGACGACGGTCCAGAAGTCGTGAGAGGTACATACGAGGTTAGGACTTCAGACTGAGCACATAAAGAGGATTGAGAGACCACGGTCCAGGCGTCGTGAAAGGTACGTACGAGGTTAGGACTTCAGACTGAGCACATAAAGTGGATTGAAAGACGACGGTCCAGAAGTCGTGAGAGGTACATACGAGGTTAGGACTTCAGACTGAGGACATAAAGAGGGTTGAGAGATGACGGTCCAGGTGTTGTGAGAGGTACATTCGAGGCAGTTGGGCTATCTGTTTTTAAAGGCATGGGTCATATGAACATATCAGTCACAACTGAAGGAGGAGGGGCAAAAATGTGTCTTGCCACCATTATCCACATCCCATAATGTCAGTGACATCATTAAACTGTGTACAGATTCCCAGGATGAAGGTAAAATAAATGCAGCCTTAAACATCTGCACAGCTGATGCCAAACCTCCAGACAGAGCCCCTCAACCGTCTGTCTACGGTCCCAGCCCTCAGGAGGAAATGTAAACTCACAGGATTTGTACCCTCGCCTCACACTGAGGGGAAGTATGAAAATGCATCTTTGTGACATGTGTCAGGTGCGCACACAAGGAATCATCCTGCATGAGCACGTTTACTTTTACTATAAAGAGGGTCACTATATCTGTCAAATAAAGGTTTCAGCACTTTAAATAGGGATAAAGAAGTGCAGGCGCTCACCCGGAGGTGGGGGGGGAGCCAACTGTGCAGACGCGGCTGTCTATCAAAAGGGAAATGTGGAGGAGGATAGGAAGAGAGAGCGAAAGCAACACAAAGAGAGAGAGGGAGAAACACAAAGAGAGAACAATACAAAGAGAGAGAGAGAGCAACAGAAAGAAAGAGCGAGAGCAAAATAAAGAGAGCGAGAGCAACACAGAGAGAGCGAGAGCAACAGAGCGAGAGCGACACAAAGAGAGAGCGAGAGCAACACAAAGAACAAGAGCGACACAGAGAGGGAGAGCAACACAGAGAGAGCAACACAAAGAGAGAACGAGAGCAACACAAAGAGAGAGCGAGAGCAACACAAAGAACAAGAGCGACACAGAGAGGGAGAGCAACACAGAGAGAGCAACACAAAGAGAGAATGAGAGCAACACAAAGAGAGAGCGAAAGCAACACAAAGAGAGAGCGAGAGTGCCAGAGCAAGAGCGAAACAAAGAGAGAGCGACACAAAGAGAGAGCGAGAGTGACACAAAGAGAGAGCGAGAGGAACGCAAAGAGAGACAGCGCTCAAAACATAGAGAGCAACAGCGTCTATATACTTTCCTGTTGGTTCATGAATGGATCCCTTTGTTGCCACGATTTAGCAAACTCTCCTATTGGGTCCTGAGGTATTTTCATGTATAGTTTGGCATTGTGTACGGCATTGTACCATTGACGTGTATGTGCCCTTTACACATCAATTCCACACAACAGAGGTATAAAAGCAACAGAATCATTTTTAATCAACCATAACATTAAGCAAGAGCTAAAAATCTTCTAGAATTACTTCAATATACCCTTAACCACAGCTATTTTGAATGGAATAACGATTTTTTCTTACAACTTGCCTCACCCTCCCATCTCTCATACTGTCCCTCTCCCGCCCATCTCCAACAGTCCCTCTCCCTCCCATCCTTCATCGTCCCTCTGCCTCCCATCTCTCACCGTCCCTCTCCCTCTCCCACCCTCACCGTCCCTCTCCCTCCCATCTCTCACCGACCCTCTACCTCCCATCTCTCTTCTTCCCTCTCCCTTCCATCTCACTTCATCCCTCTCATCATCCCTCTCCCTCTCATTTTTCATTGTCCCTCTCATCTCTCATCGTCCCTCTCCCTCCCATCGTCCCTCCATCATCCCTCTCATCTTTCATTGTCCCTCTCCCTCTCATCTCTCATCGTCCCTCTCCCTCCCATCTCTCACTGTCTCTCTCCCTCCCATCTCTCTTCGTCCCTCTCCCTTCCATCTCACTTCGTCCCTCTTATCCTCCCTCTCCCTCTCATCTCCCATCATCCCTCTCCCTCCCATCTATCAGCGTCCCTCCCCTTCCAATCTCTCAACGTCCCTCTCCCTCCTGTCTCTCACATTCCCTCTCCCTCCCAAACAAGGTTCTAGAACTAGCGAACTGAGAGGTTTGGGAAAAACACAAAAAGGAGGCTGGGTTGTTGAATAAATGCCCTTTCCATTAAGTGATACTTAAAAAATGAGAGTGGATTGTTGAAAACATGCTGTCCGCATAACCGAGTTAGCTTAAGAACTTGTGGATGTCTTAGAGCCTGTTGTGCCCGACACCAATACAACATTACCATATATGCCAGGGTTCACCAATATTGGTACTGGAGGGCCGGATCCAAGCCAGATTTATAAGATCCTCTCAGTTATCTAAATGTGGTTATGCTAAAAATCTGGCATGGATCAAGCCCTTTTGGACAGATATTGGACAACCCTGATCTATACCCGTAGACTAGAGGTTGAGTATTTTTCTCGATGACACACAAAGTTTATTTAGACCATAGTCTATAAACCATACATAGAACAATGGATCGCATATCGTGATAAGACATTTAAAACCACAATTCATTTTATACAATTACAACACTTATGAGAACCATACACATAAAATTGGGATACTCTATAATTTTCAAACTCTCCCATTCTCCTTTGTTGCCTCCGTTACATATTCTCGTGTTGCTTTCAGAAATTTCCCCAATGCAATTGTAGTATCCAAAGATGACATTTCTGTGAGGAGGTCAATAGCATTAGCCCGTGAGGACACGTCATATTTTAAAAAAATTGGACGTAATTTTTTTTTCTGAATTGCTAAAATACACGTACAATCACACAATATATGTAAAATATCATTTCTTACACCTAGACCACATTTGCAAATTCCATCCGGATGGATCAGGACCCCCTCTTATTTTTCTTTCAATCTTCCATGGATTTAGTCCCACACGAATCTTCAAAATGTCATGTCTTAGCCATTATTTTTCTCTCCTCTGTGTTTTTTCAGCATTAAAGTCCATCCACAAGTGAGGACCTCTTTTCCTTCACCCTAAAAGATACCCAGTACACTTCCTTCACTGAGATTCCCAAGGTGAATACCCAGGCACTAAAGAGAGACTTGGACCACCTATACCTGGAAGGAGGTAGCGTTGTCTTGCAGTAGACTGTTGTTACCTCTCCAGCACTTGCGGCCTGTGAAAAAGATATTGTAGCCCTCCTGAACAACCTCCGGGAGAGAGAACACAAAAGACTCATGGTCAGCATTCCAGAGCTGCTGCCTAAAAACTGGTGATTTCCCAGAGTTATGTGATTTCCCATGGTACAAGCAGCAGGTCACCTGACAGAATAACATTGATTCAGGGCATGCAGCCCCCGTCCATCAAGAAAGGATTGATGTCCCTCATGGTGTTAGATGAGGCTTGTTGATGCTCACGTAATGCAAGTATAATGAAACTAATCTTTTCCAGTTCCGAGAAATACCCTGTGCTCAGTTTCGTTTCTGCAACAAAGAACTGTTAGTGTCAGTGCATAGCTTTCTCACTAGATAAAGGCCTCTCCCACCTGTCTAGCAGTTTGATCGCAGCCAGAGGTGAAACGGCCTTGATATGTTCTGTGTTGTGCAAGATACGAGAGAAGAAACCTTTTTTTTTGTTTTTCGCTGTCCATCCACATCTGCTTGGAAAATTCCACTGTGGGCGTGTTCTTAACTAACCATGCAGTGTACATAATGTATCTTTAGGCCTTATACTGTTCTTCAGTTTACTCTGTAGTATTCTTACGAGACTGTGCAGACGGAGCCCGGCTCTGAGCGTATACAAATAAATGGTTATTGGTGGATATTCTCCACTGCTTCGCCGACTCTTCATTTGGTATGGAAGGCTGAGAGGTGGTCTGTGGTGGCCACGGTGGCCCTAAGCGGGTCACTTCCTTCAATGGGGATCATGAACTACTGCCGCCAGTGGATGCCTGAATGCAGATGCTATGAAGCCAACTTGAGACAGAGTATGCTAAAAGATGCACCCAACAGCATTGTATGGACTAATGAACTTGCAAACTGTTTCAAGAAACTGAAAGAGTCTTTGTGTGCTGCACCAGCTTTGGGGCTGCCGGGCTACAAACTGCCCTTCCATCTCTGTGTCACAGCAAAATGGCATTGCAAGAGGTCTGCTGGCACAGCTGGATAAGACCTGCGGGATACTACTATGTGACTTTTGCCTTCAGCAGTGATTGGGCGTCGGCAGCTGTGATGGGGGCGAAGACGGCTACTATTGTTTCGGCCTATACTTGTATTGTGTAGGTGCCATATTGGGCATTGTGGTTGTCATCTGGAGCAACACAACATTTTTCTGCTGGCAGGCACACAGGTTATGAGGTCAACTTAATTTTTTAAAGCTAAGATCATCTTTAAAAGTTACACATCTGTTAATTTGGCAACAGTGCTACCTGCAATAGGTTATTCTGATGAGACCCCTAAGCATGTCTGTGTTGAGATTGTAGAAAACTGCATCACACTAAGACCAGATTTACAGCAGACCGCATTAGAAGAGGCAGACGATGAGACGTACACTGATGGTTTCTCCAGCAGACTGATAGCAACCCCTGCTCCGTAATTAGTGTTTATTACAACAGTTGACACCACAGTTGAAAGTGCAGCTCTGCCATCTAGTACAACGGCCTAGTAAGCTGAGCTGTATGCGGTAACAAGAGCATGCATCCTAGCTGGGGGGAAACTGTTAACATGTACACTGACCCACGCTATGCCTTTGGAATTGTCGATGAATTTGGCCAGCTGTAGCAGTATCGGGGTTTCATAACAGCAGTCGGGCGTTTCATTCAAAATGGCCCTTTAATAAAGCACTTGTTATAAGCGATACTACTACCCAACGGGATAGCAGTAATGAAAATGTGAAGCCCACACAGGAGTTAATACCATGATAGCCAGAGGTAGCGCCATTGCTGACACTGCAGCAAGAGAGGGCATGTTACAAACAGTACAGATGGTGCCTTTAATGAATAAAAACATTCCAAAAATTCAGCTCATTGAGAGACAACTGTTGCTAGCTGATGTGAAGGAAGCACAATGGTCTGCAACACCAGAAGAGCAGAGAGCGTGGATTGATGCTGGATGTGAGCAGAATGATGAGGGATTGTGGGTATACCGGGATGAGAGGTCTGTGGCGCCACGCAGTATGTACCCTTCCTTTACAAGACTTGAGCATAGACCCACTGATTCTTGCACAAGGGGGAATGGGGTGAAGGTGCAGATACATTTTGCTTCCCATTGAATGACTTTGAGTTTTGCTGTTGTGTGTGGATGTGTTTCCAGAATACGTGGGGGAGTTCCCACAAGGACGAGAACCAGCCACGATCGTGGTACACTTCATGATAGCCATCACTCTAAGGTTTGGGGTCCACTAGGGGATAAATAGCAATAAAGGGGTGACTTTTTGGCTGCAGTTATGCAAAAGATGTGTGACTGTTTGGGAACAGAGTGGAAACTGCATGCCCCATACCACCCCCAAGGTTCAGGCCTGGGGAGAGGAAGAACTGCAAAAGAAACTGTGGAATCATGGTCATGGTGAGAAAAAATAAAAGATGTTTCTCTTACTTCTAAGTGGACTGGACCACAGACTGTGACCGGATGACCTGAATGTATCAACAAAACAACATGCAGAGCTGCACCAACAATGCCTGAGATGAAGGTACCAGAAATTGATGATCATATGTCACCAGAGGAGCGCACAACACACCAGACAAGGAGCGGACAGACCAGACAATTCCTAAGATCCATGCTGAGGGCCCATCATAAAGTGTCGCAGGAATAGTGACACAAACTGACGCTCTTTTTTTATTATATTCTTTATATTTGGTTTTTATTGCATACATGTGATAGGACAACATCGTTACCAATTGAAATTTACATAGAAGCTTGTACATGCATTTGGATACATCATGTCAGCCGTGGACATTGTTCTAGTCTTCCATATTGCTCCAAAAAGTTGATCTTGTTTTGGTCTATGATAAAGGATGTCGCTTCACCGTAAATATTACAGCAGTATTTGACATTGATGAGTGTAAGACTCAATTCTGCAATGGGGAGTATAACTAAACTGGGGAGTGGAACAAAACTGGGGATACACTGTGTATGAAGAAATGTATGGTTCTAGATGTAGACGAGCATTGCTTAGAGTTTTAGTTTAATGTTACTATGAAACAGGCCTCAGGAGTGTGTGCATTGGTAAGGTTTTAGCCTTGGTGCTCATATATGCCCTGTATCGTGCTATGCGTGATGAGATGGCCATCCTGCTCGCACCCTGAATGAGATTCCTCCCAAGGGGTTTGCGGGGAGTTAGGTGTTAACTGAACGGACTCAAGAGTGTGATGCGATATGCTTGAAGGTGTGTAACAGTGTTGTCCACTGCATGGAGATGTGGCGTTTCCAAATGCCTCGGACTTCCTTACATCGTAACGCATCTTCCTTCGATGCTCCCCACTTTATAACTGCTCCCCTCCAGGCAGCCAGAGAAGGTCCCGCTCCAGTACTCCAGTGCATAGCGACGCTCTGTTAGGGCTAGCAGGATAGCCAGAGCCGCAAATCGCGTTTCTACTTTGTGTAGTTTACGGTGATTGAATATGCCTAATGCACTTGCTTCCCATGTTACAGCATCTACGAGCCCTGTCACTAAGCGCAGTGTGGTGTGTATTGTGTTCCGATAAGATTAGTGTCAGATAGCTCCAGAACATGTGGAGAAAGGTTGCGCTAGGTTCTTGGCATCTCGGGCATAAGTATAGTGTGTTCGGGAAATATAGCTGGAGATTTTCTGGCACCAGATACACCCGGTGTAAAATAAAGTATTGTATATTTATTTTTGAATCTGTAATTTCGGGATACTCTTTTGGGATGCTCTAAAACCTGTTCCCATTCCTTGTCATGGAGTGGCCTCTGAAGCTCAGTCTCCCATTTTTCCCAGAGGGGAGTGAGTGTTATTGCATTACATTTTCAGATTGCTTTATATATCTAGGCTTTCCTGTTTTCAGTTTCTATGTTTGGTAAATTCTGGTGGGGTTTTTTCAGTGTTTCCAGTGATTTTAATACCATAATAAACAGTGGTTATCTGTGGTTATCAATTGTCGCACCATTAAAAATAACCGAAACAGTGTTTTTTTAGTGTTTATGGAATGTTTTGTTTTTATTATTCCTGGCTTTCTGCACTGATAGTGCATGGTATAGAGACAATGAATGTACTGTGTATATGAGGTCAAAATGCAGTTTTACAAATCACACTTAATGTAGTACACCATACAATACTTCTTCAGTGAGTCTTTGGTCATGCGTGCTCGCTCTTTCCTTCCCATGTAAACATTTATCTGTGAAAAGACCTCTGAACATTGGCACTTGAGAAGGGCAACGCCTTAACAGCCAGTACACAAATGAAAGTAATAGCCAGCTCTTTTTTTAATTCTTTGCTCTTCTTCTTTCATTAAGTTCAGATCATGAACCCTTTTATCTCTTCGCAGCTGGGCCACCGGCAGGGGCTCAGTATCTCTGTCTTAAAGATTGTTGCCTTCATTCTGTGCAGCTGGTCCAAACCTCTGGGGCCAGAATGGTAAATCTCTGGAACTCTGAGAAGTACAGGAGACAATGAGCGGCCACGATGGGAGTAGGAGCCCTTTATCTACTGCCATGTTTCATGTTTCTAACAGTAATACATCATCATAGAGGGCTGGGCTGATAGGGGTTGATGCAAAACTTGTTCAAGAAAGATTCAGGCTTCACGTTCTCTTGGTATTTAATGGCTGATGGGAAAATATTCGAAGTGGAAGGAATAGTGCGGAAGCAAGACTGATACGTTCCTTGGTCTCTCAACAGAGAAATCACTTCCACTGCATGAACAATAATTAACTTTTCCCTGCCAATCCAACCCTTGCTCACTTTTAAATGATTACCCTAGGTAACACTGCAAAGTGCCCTGCATGCCCATTCCATTATTGGCCTCTGTCAGTAGCGTGTATTCTGAATGCCCATGCCATCTTTGACATCTTTGCTGTAATAATAGACATGTAGCAGTACCATTCAGAAACTGCATCACTGCCACAAACATATTTCACATTGAAGGTATCCAGATCCTTCCTCGTTCCCTAAACAAGGATCCATTCCTGGGATTTCCTTTTCTGTAAACCACGTTTATCAAGCGTATTATTCCGGTGCCGTCACAAAGTGAACCCAGTCTGCAGCTCTGATCCCAGTTTGGAGGTACTGATGGCTGTAATACCGTCGGCACACCATAGCAGGTCAGTTTTCGCCCCTCAGTAGTTCTTCAATGATAACCGTGAACTACGCACAAAAACAGTCTTCTAGCCTCTCCCAGAGCACTCTCCTGTTGGCACAATTTCCTAGAGGTAGGACCTAGTGTGAAAAGAGTGTGCAGAAGTCATCAATCAGTGAAAGCTATTTCTATTCATCCTGTAATGCGCATAAAGTGAAAAGATGGGCACAGAAATCATCTCTGCACAATTGTTTACTTATGGACCTAGGGCTGGCTCTTGGCATGGCATGAGCGTGGCATGGCATGGGCATTGCACGGGCGAGCTGGGCGCTCATCTTCAGAGGGGCAGATAGAACTATTTGCATAAAAGTCCAGCAACGCCCCTTACCTCGGCTCGAGCGGTTTTCTTAACGTGCTGCAATCGATGTATTTTTAGCACCCATTCAGCCCCGCCCTTGGCTCGAGCGGTTTTGTTTAAAGTGCTTTCAAACATTCTTAACGTGCTGCAATCGATGGTTTTTTCGCACCCACTCAGCCCCTCCCTTGTCTAAAGCGGCTTTGTTTAAAGTGCTTTCAAACGTCCTTAACGTGCTGCAATCGATGCATTTTTTGTGCTGCAATCGATGCATTTTTTGCACCCATTCAGCCCCTCCCTTGTCTCAAGCGGTTTTATTTAAAGTGCTTTCAACCGTTCTTAACGTGCTGCAATCAATGTATTTTTACCACCCATTCAGCCCCTCCCTCGGCTCGTGCGGTTTTGTTTAAAGTGCTTTCAACCGTTCTTAACGTGCTGCAATCAATGTATTTTTACCACCCATTCAGCCCCTCCCTTAGCTCGAGCGGTTTTGTTTAAAGTGCTTTCAACCATTCTTAACGTGCTGCAATCAATATATTTTTACCACCCATTCAGCCCCTCCCTTGGCTCGAGCGGTTTTGTTTAAAGTGCTCTCAACCGTTCTTAACGTGCTGCAATCAATGTATTTTTACCACCCATTCAGCCCCTCCCTTGGCTCGAGCGGTTTTGTTTAAAGTGCTTTCAACCATTCTTAACGTGCTGCAATCAATATATTTTTACCACCCATTCAGTCCCTCCCTTGGCTCGAGCGGTTTTGTTTAAAGTGCTTTCACCCGTTCTTAACATGCTGCAATCAATGTATTTTTCGCACCCATTCAGCCCCTCCCTTGGCTCGAGCGGTTTTGTTTAAAGTGCTTTCACCCGTTCTTAACGTGCTGCAATCAATGTATTTTTCGCACCCATTCAGCCCCTCCCTTGCCTTCCCAGAAACCCCCACCCTCTACCGCAGCTGACCTGTGATTAGGACGCGCTGACGCATTTTCATCAGCAAGGGCAGCATATTTCGTCCCGCCAAGGGGGCGATTGGAGCAAGGGCCGCCCCTGTGGGCACTTCTCAAATGAGACCACTAGTGCCTTTCAGATGATGCAAAAAATAGGCCCATGTCAGAAATAGGACTGGATAGTGAGGGACCCTGTAAATATGTGACCCCGCTGCTGCACCATTTTTCACCTAATTAATATACGGCATTTGCCATATAAATTCGCATCTGCTGCATTATAATTTGCAGTTTTTAACAAATGTTCTATCTTTCTATTTTCATTAGATTTTTTAACGCTTCAAAAGTGGTGCCGCATAGTGGTAGATCCTTTACACAGGGCAGAAGGTTGTGCACATTTCAGTTCTTGCTTGCTGTTCTACGGAGTTAAGCAAGTACTAAAACAGTAAAATCTTTGCTCTTATCATACTAATGTGTATTAAAATCAGAGCACGAGTCTGGGGTACACGCGGGTGGACGGCGTTGACCCACTTTTTTCACAGGGTGGAAGCTGTCCACCCTGCCAAGAAGTTGAGCCCCGCTGAAAAATAGGCTGAATTTGTCACGGTGTAACTTGCAAACACCTGTATACATTCAGCAGCGCCTGCACGTTGTTGTCTGTTTTCAATCGCAACAACATGCAGTCTGGGAGGGGGCTTTCTTTGTGGTTCATTATGATGGCGGGCGGACATCATTCCGCACGCCAACATAACGGTGATGGGACCACCTGCCAGACGTGCGGAGGTCCCACCAGCCCAATTAGGATGCGCCCGCCACACTGGCATCCTGGCCTTTTCACATTGCGAACGGTGCTGTGGCTGCAGCACCGTCTGCAATGTGAAAATGCCACGATGTGCATTTCCATGCACTACGTGGCAGGCACCACGGCTTGCCTGCCACCTTTTGCATGTAAATGTAGGGGGTAGCATGGGTACCCCCCAGTGCACCCCCTCCCCACAGAGGGGGCCCTCAACATTCCCCCAAAGCCAGTCTCCGCCTGTCTTTTTGTGGTGGGATATCTGCTGCAAAAAGACAGGCGGAAGGGCTCATCCTAATCACTATGGCGGTGCCTGCACGGCACCGCCGCAATGATGTCCTAGTTCCAGGTTCCTCAAGACGGGCAGAAAAGGACCGCCTTGCGGGACCATGGTGGATGGACTTTACGTCTGCCGCAGAACCAACCATCCTAATTTGCCGCTGGGTGAATCACATTATGATGGCGGGAGCATCGCCACCGCTGGGCGGGCGATCCTCCCGCCATCATATTGAGCCCCTTAGTTCGGACTCCTGCTGGGGCCATAACAAAGGGCCAATTGGAGAGGTCATCAGGCCTCCTTTTGTTCAGTCTCTTGGTTGGGAGCAGTCAGGAGCCTCAACCCTAGATGCCAATGAAGCGGAGGGGAAACAAAGGCTCACACCTTGTTAGCACTTCACACATACTTAAGAGAGGCAGCTTTTCACTTTGTTCAGTCCCTGTTTAGGAGATAGGCATGCACTGTAAGAATGGCAGATGCGTTGGTCTTTCCCTGTATTTACACGAAATATATGTAATTTATATAGTACTTACTACCCCTGAGGAGGCCTTGGAAGAATTTGTTTTTCTTGTAAAGCACTAAGCGTATAGGAAGTTTACACTGACAAAAGGCAGCATGTGTGAATCATCTGCCTAAATCAGGAGGGTTTCCCTGTGTACTCGAAATGTGCTCCAATGTACTCATGATAGACTTTCTAAACATACATGTGAGGTCTTAAGATCTGATATCACTTCTTATGATGCCACTCCCTGTGATGTCACGCGCCGAGATGTCAGAGTTTCTAGCGCTATATGTCATGACGCGATCGCTAGTATCATTAAACCAAGGTTCATAAAGATCAACACTAGATAGTAGATTTTCTAGGGCATAACCTTTTGGGCTGTGCTCAAAATGTTGGTAGTGAGCTGAAGTAGGGCAATCAGTATCTTCAATATGGCAAGAGAGCCCACAGAGATGAGTATTAAAATCCCCCATGACTATGGTATGTGTAAAGGTAGTTTGACGTTCTGTGTGATTAATCAAAAAAAAGCTCTAAAGAGCGAAGGTGATCAGTTGAGTCTCCGTCTAATACGGAGTTATAAAAATTAATAAGAATAAATTTGAGGCCGTTAGCTAAACTGATCTCTAAACATAAAAAGTAGGGGGAACAGGTGGTTATTTGTTTAGCGGTTCCCGCCAGATGAACAGTAATCAGGATCATAAGGCCCCCTTTGTCCCTACCAATAGGGGATGTAAAGCTGGGACAAAATAGGATGTGTACCCAGGAACCCAGAAATTGCTATTGCAGTCCCAGGTTTCTTGCAAGGCTATAATATCATATTGGTTTAAGAGATTCAGCCATGCACTGTCCTCCCTTTTTGATCGAAGGCCGGCTATGTTCCAACTTATAATTTTAGGCCTTCTACTAAGCTTTCCTGGGAGGGGATTGTCCGCTATGGGTAGAGTGAGCAAAGAATCGTTAATAGCTGGGCGTCAATTATGCTCAGCTGCCCAAACCAGAGGCATGAATCTATTGTGCAAGGGCATGGGTCTGTTTGAGGTTGATGGTGTATATGTACCAGAGCTAAAGTTAGTCGGCCTATTACTCATAGTCCAGCTATAGTCAGGTTCCTGTAGAGTGTAGGCAGGTTGAATAGGCAGGGTAGGTGTCCTATCGTGTCCCTTTCCTTGGGCATGACCCTTTTTCAAAGTTAAGTGAGTTTTAGTGGTAGGGTAAAAGAAGCCCAAAGGTACAGCACGGGGTCCAGCATCTAATCCCTCCAGAGGCGAAGCATCCCATAATAATCTGCGAGCCTCCCCAGGATTATTGAAGTTTATTATCACACAGTCACCCTCTACTGATTTGGTTGTTCGCCCTATCCAACCCACCCGCCGGGCTGAGAGAAGCGCACTAGAAATGTCATTGTCTCCCGAGCAAGTCGTGTTTGACCATGACTTTGCCCTGGCTAGCAGTTGGGGCGATTGTTCATACTCTCCTGGCTTAAGTGGAGGAACATTGACCAGAATAGCTACAAAAGGCGCAGCCTCGGGGGGCAGATTAATTATGGGTTGACGTACAGGTTGAGGCAAGTTAGATGACTTCTGTTGTCCTGGAGTCACATATTTAGAAGACATATTATTCCCTCCTGCTGATTTTGAAGCGTCTGCCCGGGTGGTTGCTGGGCCACTGGGAGAAGTGGCTACCGCACTCTTAGCTACTGGGGATTCTTCCCTAGGTCTTTTACAACCACTAGTTAGTTGAGTGCATGAGGGTCCTGGTGCCACCGGCGTGTTCCCTTTAAAGACAAACGTAGCGGGTTCAACAGTTTTTAAGCATACATTCAAGCGCTCACATTTCCTTAAGATACCATCAACACACTGGTGTAAAACGTCAATGATGTCTGAGGCGATTTTTGTTAGTGTGGACTCTATCTTTTCAGTGATTGCTTTTTCCACCATGTCTCTAATTGCATTTTACAGTGAACCCACTGTGCCCTTTCCTCCCTTAGGTTTATTCGTGTTCTTTTTCTTGTACTGTCTTTTCGCTTGCTTTGAGCGTGCAACTGTGTTTACTCCGGCAGCACAAGAAAGGTTACGAGTCACCCCAATGGTCTCAACGGTAGCAATGGTGGGGGGTATCACTGTCTCCTTTGGCGGGGCAATAACAATCCTTGGTTCGAGGGGGATAGTTGTAATACCAATTTGCGGTTGGGTTGTGCCCTCCTTGCTAATCAGCGATGGTTCTAATCCCAGTTTGCGTTCAGTTCTAGCAATTTCTGTAGTCAATTTCCTCACCTCCGTAGTAAGAAAGGAGAGAATACTGTTAGATTTCCTGGGTGCTTTCACCTTTGGGGTCCCACCAGCAGTAGGGGAGGGTAACTTTCTCGTACCCATTTTGTTCTTGTATCCTGGATCCTGGGCGTAAGGGGGATGGCCCGTCCCGTCCCTCGTCGGCCCCGGACGGCCACAGACGGCCCGCCCTCTGCCCGGCGTCGCCCGCGCGCGTCCCACGACGCGGAGGGAGTGTCCGGTCTTTGTAGCGCCTCCGGGCGCGAAGAGTGCTCGAGGCAGGAAGTGCTCGCAAAGCTCACTGGGAGCTGTAGTCTCCAGCCGCGAGGATGGAGCAGCGGCGGCGAGACTTACAGTGTTCCCCACCCAGGAGCAGCTTTCCGTCGTGGCAGGTAAGGCTCTGTGCAGCTTGTCCCCCCTAGCAATACCTGATTTGGATATAGTAGTAGTAAATCTTTATTGCATGATTAATTAAAATCTTTGCAAAATCGTACATTAAAAATTAGGTCACATGTATCAATACATTTGTTAAAAAGTTTAAATATACGTTACAGTTAGAACAGATGATTATAGGTTTTATCAGATTGACTGAGGTAAAAACAGATAAATAAAGGAAGCAAAAACAAAATAACTCCTGATTTAATTGTTATGATTATTGTCAATGTCCGTGATGCAGTACCATGCATTGTGCTCCATTAGTATCTGATTATGATTTCCAGTTAGGACCATGGTTTGAAAGTAGCCGCTTCTGTCATTTGAAATCAGATCTCTGATTTGAATATAGGATTGCCTTTGTGAGGTGGAGCAAAAGCAACAAAAAGTTGTTTTGTCTTACGAAACGGTTTCGTTCTTTCTATGTAATATAATAAAGCTCTTCTAACATCTAAAGTCTGTAGATCTCATTCTGCCACTGAATCTAGTCTAGGAAAGCACACAGGTAATTCAACCGATTGATTGATGTGAAAGGCAGAAACTACTTTAGGTAGAAATCTAGGGTTGGTACGAAGGACTATTTTGTCCTTGTGTAGCTGGAAAAAAGGTTCTTCAATGGTTAGTGCCTGTAACTCACTTCTCTGCATAGTGAAGTAATTGCAGTAAGTGAAGAGATTTTCCAGTAGAGAAATTGCAGTTCATATTTATGCATTGGTTCAAAAGGTGGACCCAATAATCGTGTAAGGACTATGTTAAGATTCAACACTGGGGCAGGTGGAAGTCTTGATGGAATAACCCTTTGGAGTCCTTCCATAAATGCCTTGATAACTGGTACTCTAAACAAAGACAAGCGCTGTCTATTTTGTAGGTACGTAGCTATCGCAGCGAGATGTAAGCGAATGGATGTGTAAGCTAATTGAGACCGCTGCAAGTGTAATAAATACCAGATGATATGTTGCATGGAAGCATCCAAAGGATTGATATTGTTATTATTTCAATATAGAACAAATCGTTTCCATTTCGCTGCATAACAAGCTCTTGTAGTAGGCCTTCTGGCCTCTTTAATAATGTTCATACAGTCTGGTGGAAGATTGAGATAACCAAACTCTATGACTCCAGGAGACAGATGGCCAGGTTCAGTTCTTTGGGATCTGGGTGCCTGACTTCTCCACGGCTCTGTGTGAGGATACTGAATGTGAGATGCAGCTTTTGATGTTTACCTATTGACAGCTGCAGTAGGGTTGTGAACCAAGGTTGACGGTCCTATGTGGGAGCTATTAGGATTAGTGCGAGGGATGTTTGCCTGAGTTTCCGAACCACTAGTGGGAGGAGTGGGAGAGGCGGAAAAGCATAGGCAAATACCCCTGACCAGTTCATCCGTAGTGCATTGTGCCTTTGGAGAGTGGGTGAGGAAACCTGGAGGAGAAGCTTGGGCATTTTGCGTTTTGGTGTGTGGCAAAAATATCTATTTGAGGGAACCTCCAATTTTGAAGGTACGGGAAGAGAAATTGAGGGTAACGTTCCCACTCGTGGATTGGCAAGATTAGGATAATGAAAGACTGGGCAAAAAATACATATAGCTGTAACATAATGCTTGCAGTTTACACACAGCTCTTTGATGACAGTTAATAGCTCATTGTTCTATATTAGGATTGCGACTTATAAAAGACAAGTTACAAAAAGTGCCTCTCTTCAGAAGCAGTAATCTACTGACCTATTTACATTATATACACTTTGTTATCTGCATAGTACACGTTCTTAGCAGCAGGCATTTTAACCCACTGTGCTATCTTAGGATGAGTCAAAACTTCCACTAGACAAACCTCCAGTCTCTTCCAGGAAGACGATTCATCACCAGAGTTATCTTGACATTTTAATTGATGCCTGAAAGTTGCAGGAGGCCAGGAACGCATGCTTTTAAAATGATAATATACTTGTAAAAACGACGCCCCCATCCCAAGTCAGCGCCCAGTGCGGTGGCACCGATCATGCCGCCCTTCAGCCGACCCTGGCTGCCACTGTCTGCTGAGAAGGTCGGCAATCTGATTGTTCACTCCTGGAAGGTGTTCTGCCAGGAGATACATTTTGTGGTGTGTGGCCCATTTCCAAATGGCTTGAGCCAGGCATGTCACTTGGAGAGAGTGTGTCCGCCCCTGTTTTTGTATATATTACATAGCTGTCATGTTGTCGGTGTGGACTAGGACAGCTTTGTCTAGAAGGTGTACCTGAAAAGCTTTGAGCGCTAGAAACACTTCTAGAAGCTCTAGATGATTTATGTGGAGAGCCTTTTGCTGTTGACTCCACAAGCCTTGAATTGTGTGATTCTGGAGATGAGCTCCCAACCAGTGAGCGGCGCTTCTGCTGTTAGAACTCCCTGTGGGACAGGGTCTATGAAGGGCCGCCCTTTTGATACATTCTGTGGGTTCCACCACTGCAGAGAGTGATGGGTGCGGCCGTTTACCAACACTTGATCGGTTAAATGACCCTGTGACTGACTCCACTGACTCGCTTTCCTGAAGGGGACGCATGTGAAGCCTTGCATGGGGGACAATTATAATGCACAAGGCCATCGTTCCTAGCAGTTGCATATGCACTCGAGCTGGTAGTGAGTGAGTGGGCTGGAACTGAGCGATTATAGCCTGCATATTGCACATTTTGGCTGCATTGGGAAAAGCCAGAGCCATTTGGGTATCCAGAGTGGCTCCTAGATTGGTTTGTGTGTTGGAAGGTTGGAGATGAGACTTTAACACATTGACTGTAAATCCCAGTTGGTGCAGTAACTGTAGTGTTATGTGTGTGTGTTGGAGACACTTGAGGTAAGTGTTGGCTTTGATGAGCCAATCATCCAAGGCTTTGCAGGTGAGCAGCGACTACTGTCAGGCATTTGGCAAATACCCTGGGAGCAGTGGTGACTCCAAATGGAAGCACTTTGAACTGGTAATGCGCCCGCTATCACGAATCTGAGGTATTTGCGATGAGCGTGATGTATTGGAATGTGAAAATATGCATCCTTTAAGTCTAGAGTAGACATAAAGTTGCCTTGCTGTAGAAGTGGGAGCACTTGTTGAAGTATCACCATGTGAAAATTATCTGATTGTATGTAATGAGTTTCTCTGAGGTTTAAAATGGGTCTGAGAGAGCCGTCCTTTTTATTAGAAAGTACTGGGAGTATACGCCCAACGCTTGATATTGTAGTGGTACGGGATGTATAGCTCCTTTTAAAAGGAGAGACTGAACCTCTTGTTTGAGGAGGTGTAGATGGTCTGGTGCCATTTTGTGTGAACGTGGGGGAATGTTTGGAGGATGGGCGGTAAGCTCCAGGTAATAACCAGATTGGATAATTCCTAGCATCCATTTGTCTGTGGTTTTGATTGCCAGACAGGGAGGAATTGTGAAAGACGTCCCCCAACAGGTGTTGAATGATCTGGGGGAAGTATGGGCAAGTCACTGTTTGTTATTTGAGGGAGGGGTGCGTGTTGTGGACCTCTACCTTTGCCATTGTTGCCTCTGTACCCTCCTCTAAAGAAGCCTTTTGAGATAGAGGACTAATTGTTGCTTGTATATGGATATTCGTGGACCCCCACAATAGAAGGTGAGCCGAAAGGCACCAATTTGGAACGGGACTGTAGGGCTCCCATAGACTTTGATATGTCTGTGTCCCTTTTCATTTTCTCTAGGGATGTGTCTACCACAGAACCAAAGAGATGGTGTTTGTCGAACAGTATATTGAGAATGGAAGCCTGGACTTTGTTTTTTAAATCCAGAAATTCTTAAACAGGCGTCTTCTTAGTAAAACACTGGTATTGACTAGACTAGCTGCAGTGTCAACGGCATCTAAAGCACACCAAATTGAAGAATTAGAGGTGAGCTTCCCCTCTTGAATCAAGTCTTGAGCTTTCGATTTATGCTCATTTGGCAGAAATTGGAGTAATTGCTCCATTCCGTCCCAATGAGCTCTATCGTACCTGACTAAAAGGGCCTGAGTGTTAGCAATACACCAGAAATGTGCAGCTTGGGAGTCTACTCTTTTGCCAGAAGCGGCTATGAGTTTAGACTCTTTGTTTGGAGGAGGGGAAAACCCTGACGTTTGTGAATTGGCCCGTTTACGGGTATTAGAAACCACTAGAGAATCTAAAGGTAACTGGCCTTTAATGTAAAGTGGATCTGATGGTGCAGGTTTATAATTTTTATCTATCCTGGGGGTGAGAATACGTGGAGGAACAGGGTCTTTAAATTTGTCGTCCACATGTCTTAATATGCCTTTGAGCATAGGAAGTGTGTGATTCCTTTGTAATTGTGCCCAATGGTATTCAGCAGCTCTACTTAACAGCTCTATATAACCTACATTGTCATCTGGTGGGGAAGGCTTAGTAGGGTAAAGGTCAGGATCATTATCTGTGGGGGAGTCAGCATCATAATCCTCCCAAGGGTCTGTAGGTAACGGAGCATTGTACCCATCCCCATCATCCTGATCATCAGGTGTTTGTTGTTGTGGCAAATTAGCAGGCGAAATTAGTAAAGGCTGAGGTTGTGGGGAAGGAGGTGATGAAGGAGGAGGAGAAGGGTTAGTTCCAACATGTTTCCTTGGAATGCAATAAGCAGATTTCCGTTTATGTGGAAATTCGGTTGAGATATGTCTAGTTTTAGGATTAATATAAAGTCTTTTTGTTTCGGGTCTGGTTTTGAAGGCGAAAATCGAAACAGGGCTCCTGTGGTTGTAGCGGAGCATCTTTGTTCGGTGCTGGTGTCTTTGGTGCCGGAGATTTCGAATCTGAAGACTGTTTCGGTATTGATGGAGTTGGATCTGAGACAGGTTTTGGTTTCAAACTCGAAGGCTTTGGCTCAGTGCCTGAGTGTGGCCGACTCGATCCCGAGCCGGTAGGCTTTATTGTGTGTTCTGGTGCCGAGCCGGAAGGACATTTTGTCGGTGCCGTCCATGGGCCAAAGGCAGAGGTGGGACCGGAGCCTTTTTCTTGGGCTGAATAGGACTAGGACTTTGGGGAAAGGGAGGATCGGTACTCACGATAAGGTGACCTTGTGGAATCTCTTTGTCCAAATTGGAGCCGGAATCTATGAAGGATATAGGATATCACTCGGCCCCTAATGCATCACCGGTCTCTTGCTCGGAATCTTCTCCGAAGAGGTTGGGAATGGATCGAATGTTTTGGCTCTGCATGTCGCGACTTCGAGCCTGACGGTCGCAGACTAATTTCTTCGAGCGGAAATATTTACACGTGTCGCAGTCTTGTTAGTTGTGGTCCGGAGATAAGCACAAGTTACACACTTCATATGAGTCGGTGCGTGGAAACTTCGTGTGGCACTGAGGGCAGAATTTAAACGGAGTCTGTTCCATTGACTGTGAGGTGGACCCACGCGGGTAGGCCCGATGGTCTTTCACAAATTTCCCAATCGAAACAGCGGATTTTAATGTATCCGACACGATATGCCAAATAGGATATGCGATCGAAAACAATACGGTTGAGGGTAAGTGGATTGCGCACCGAAGGTAACCCGAGAAGCTCCATCAGTATGCTCACCAGCTAGAAGAAAACAATAGGACTGATGCACATGCACATTACAAACTAATTCACCATAACACGTAACTTAACTTAAAAAACAAAACAAGTAGCAAATGTCTGAGCCCAACACTAGATTGCAGAAGTATGCACAACACATGTATCTAGGGCCACATATGCTACAAACATTAATTTCCTGATGTTTTTTGCAGAGAGGTTACATTTTACTGAAGGGCTTTTGCCACAATATTATTGTGATAGATGAAGTAATACAGGTGATGCGTAAGCCAAGGAGTGTTCCATTCTCAATAAGATCACTGCATAAATAACTAATAGTGGGAAAAACTAGGCATAATAGAGCAGGTTCAGTTTGCCCAATGGGCGAGTCCCATTGTCCTGGTCAAGAAGCCGGATGGAACAATCCCAGAGTGCATTGACCTAAGGGATCTATTAATACAGCAATTTGGGTGGCACAGCAACTGAACATCTGGGAAATGTTATCCACCATTGGAGAAGGTAGTGTGTTTACGACATTGGATTGGTTGGTAGCGTACCATCAGATCAAGTTGCATTCCTCACAGGCACAGCTTGGTACACTCTCAGAGCATGGCCGAGGAATGCAAGGGAAAAGAACTGGCATTCATCGACATGTAATGACCAGTGTCAACGAAAGGCAAGTGATGCCAGGCACCAGCAAGTGGTGACAACCACCGGCAAGGCACAACAAGCAGCAACATGCAGTAAAGAGCGACTACAAGAGAGAGCAGGTGGGGACTAGTGACAAGCACAGGGAAACGATGACAAGCATTAAGTACTGACAAGGGACAACAAGCAACAGCAAGAAGTGAACAAGCAACGTGGAGCAGCGATGAGAGGCTAATGAGGTCAAGTGATGACGTGACAAGCATGGCAAAATGATGAACAGTGACACCCACTGTGATCTCGGGTGCACCCCAAGGTGCTGCGCAGCATCCCGCCCCTCTCGCTGCTCTTCAGCGACCTGATCACCTCCAACAACCTCTGCCTCATGCACCTGGGGGTCACCTACTACACCATGGGCCCGGCCGCTGCTTCAGCAACGCCTTCAACGTCCGCCTGTCCTACCTGCTTCTCAAGCAGACCACATCCGCCTACGCTCTCCTGGCCTGCGGGGTTATTCTAGGTAAGTCCAGGGTTTTAATTGGGGTGAAAAAACTGGGGGTGTCTCTCAAAGAGGCGTGGCCAATGTAATTAAGGGCGTGGCTTAAACACACGTAAACTAAAAATCTGTGCTTAGCATAGTGTGCTGCCCGACTGGTATTTTACTGTTTCTGACATTGGATCTAGATATATGATACAACAAATAACATCATACCTACAACAAGTTAGGACTATTGGCTTTGTCAATGGTTGTTAGTTTGCATAAGATAAATGAACAGCAACTATGGCTTGTATATTATCATATTGAAAAAACTTCCACTTAAAGCCCTGGTGACACCACCACAATGATGCTGCTCCTTCATTTCAAAAAGAGAAGGGAAATCCAGAGAGAAAATGACTCTCTTTGGAGGATTTCCTTTCCCCGACAAGGCTCACCTGGCATGACGTCATGCCGTAACTTCTCCACTAGTGAGAAGTGAGCAGTGTGAGCTTGTGCACATCGAAGTGCCTGTTGTCACTGCAGCCTGCCTGTGCCAGGACACACAACAGAGCCCGATAGAGACCCGTTTCGAGGCCCCCTCAGCGCCGTGAGATCCGGCGCACTTAAAGCCCGGGGTAAGTCACTGACGTGCGGAGGTGACAGGGGTGAGTCGTGAGTGCCAGAAGTGCAGGTAAGTGGCAGAACATGAGCCTCAGCTCAGGCACGCTCCTGAGAGCGAGCCTTCTCCGTGGAGGTGCATGCACACAGACCCATGCCACAACCAGGTGTTCTTGTTAATTTTATTTCCTGTCCCAGAAATGAATGTCGAGGTGTATTCAATATTAAACAGATCGCTGTCTCTCTGTTGGGCTTTATCTCTCTGAAGTCTTGTTTTGCATCAGCGATCCCTGCTTTCTTGAAATGGGATCTTGGTACCTTTTCCCTAAGCTTTAAAGCAGGGTTCTTCAAACTGTGGGGCGCGCCCCGCTCGGGGGGGGGGGGGGGAAGGGGGAGGCGCAGCACCATCCCAGGGGGGGCGCGTGCTCCACTCCGATCTTCCCTTTGTGCTCGTTCTTTTGTCTGGGTGATTCTCCCAGGAGGGGCCAATTCATGGAGTCAACAGCTTCGGCTGCAGTGCAGGCAAGGAGTCTCCTATGCTAAAAACGAAAGCAAACAAACAGACACGCTTTCAGCTTTAGCAGAGGAGACCCCTTGCCTCCCACTGCAGCTGAAGCTGTCGACTCTGTGAATTGGCCCCCTCCTGGGAGAGTTAGCTCTTCCCAGAAGGGAGAGAAGGTTTCCCTAGAGGGTTTGAGGCACGGGCGGGGTGGGCTCTGGCCCAGGGCCCCAGCCTTTCAAGGGGGGTGGGAGTGAGGGGGAGGGGGTGGGGGCGGGAGTCCTTCAGTTATTTTGGGAAGGGAGGGAGAGGTTGCAATCCGGGTTTGGGCCATGAATCAGGACGGTGGGCTCGGGTCTGAGGTCATCAACTCATGAGGATCTTTGTGTGGGGCACTGAAGTGTCTGTGTTCAGGGATGTTGGTCTGCAGATTCGAATTTGAATCATCAAATGTGTGAGGGATGTCCGGTGGAGCCGGCCACCAGACGTCCGTTATGTTGCCATGTGGGTGAATAGATGTATGGGTTGAGTGGTGGATGTATGGGTGGAGTGATGAGTGGAATGGTGGATGTGTGGGTGACATGGTGGATGTATGGGTGGGGGGTGGATGGATGATGGGAGAGAGGATGGATGCATGAGTGGAGGGATGGATGGGAGTGGATGGATGTGTGTATGGTTGGAAGGGTAGATGGATGGGTGGAGGGATGGATGGATCAGTGAAATGGTGGATGGATCGATGGGGGGGGTGGATGGTGGACGAGTCGGTGGGTGGATGGATGAGAGAGGTGATGGATGGATGGATTGATGTATTGATGGGTGAAGGGGTGAATGAATGAATGGATGGATGTATGAGTGAAGGGGTGGATGTGGGGATGGATGGGTGATTGAGGAGGGTGGATGGACAGGGGGATGGATGGAGGAGTGAAGGGGTGGGTGAGAGGTCAATGGATGGATTCATGAGTGGATGAGTGGATGGATGAGTGGGTGGATGGGTGAAGGGTGGATGGAGGGATGGGTGGCTGGGTGAGGGGGAATGGAGAGAGAGGGGGAGGATGGATGGATGGATGGATGAGTGAGGACATGGATGAATGATTGGCAGAGTGGATGGGCAGGTGTTTGCATAGATGGGTGAGGAGAGGAGCATGGAGATGGATGGGTCAGAGAGTGCATGCATGAGTGGGGGGAGGGTGGAGAGCGGGAGGGATGGATGGATGGGTGGGTGGATGGATGAGTGGGGGGTTGAGTGGGTGGACGGATGAGTGACTGGGTGGATGGATGAGTGGGTGGGGGGATGGCTGGATGGGTGAGAGGGTGGGTGGTTGGATGGATGAGTGAGTGGATGGATGGGTGAAGGAGTGGATGGAGGGGTGGAAGAGTGGATGGATGAATGGAGGAGTGGATGGATGAGTGGGGGGATAGCTTGGGTGAAGGGGTGAGTGGTTGGATGGATGAGTGGGTGGATTGATGGGTGGAAGAGTGGATGGATTGGTGAGGGGATGGATTGGGTGAAGGGATGGATGGATGATGGATGGATGGGTGAGGGGGTGGATGGAGGGATGGATGGGTGAGATGATGGGTGGAGGGATGGATGGTGGATGGGTTTGCAAGTGGTTGAAGGGGTTTGGATGTGGATGGGGCACAGATGGAGGGAAGGAATGAATGGTGGGGGAGTTGGTGGATGACAAGTTGTACATGATGGATGGGGAGGGTTGTGATGACTTCCTTTGCCTTGGAGGATTGTGTTTTGAGCTGTGTGGTACGCCTCTGTCGTTTCGCCACACCAACTCATAGGCCTGCAGTTTGCTAGGCACTCTTGTTGTGTTGAGCATTGTTTACCGGATATGGCCCGTGGTGTGCGCGTTGCAGTCGATCATCTGGTATGCCGGATTCCCGAGGTTTCGGTCGGGTGGTGGGGGGGCCCAACATCTGGGGGAATTCAGCTGGGGGGGCTCAACCTGGAAAAGTTTGAATACCTCTGCTTTAAAGTAACAATGTATGATGCGTGCCCCCTTGCGATCTGCTCTGATGAATTTAGACAGCGCACGGTCCCGCCATACATCCATCGAGCAGATGAAAATACCTTGGATTGGTCTGAATCTTATATGAACAAAATGTATGGAGCAGTCGAGAGCCAAAGCTCTCATTAGCCAGACCCAAGAACGAGAACGGAGCTCATGTATTTTTGCATCATATTCTTCCACATCAAAAATGTTTGCTGTGCATTTTTTTACCTTCACTGAGCAAATATAGTTCACCGGTAGGTTGGCATTTAAGGGGTATAAGGGCGTGGGTCAGAATACTATTTACCGATAAAGGGATCTATCCGCATGAAAGAAAAATAATTGCTATGGGGTGAAAATTAGCAGGAGGAGGAGTGCAATGCAATGCTGCTAAAACTCTATGAAAGAAGGTGGTAATCGACATCAAAGCTGGCGGGTTTGTGTTATAATCGGACATTCTTGGCTGGGAAGAATCTAGAATTCCTTTTTAATGTATAAACCGCTATATCTTGAGTTTTTCCACATTTGTGTCTGTTCCAGTTCATGTTGCATTCTGTTTTTACTTTTGTCCCCATCTGTCATGTTTCACATGTTTAATTCGCGGAGGCCGTCTTCTGGGTAACCCGGCCAGCCCCGAACTGTTCTTTGTTTAGGTACTGGAGCCGGTCGGGAGGCCGGAACTACAACTCCCGGCATACCTGCACGGGAGAGACGGAGCGCCAGGCGTCACGTACGTCGTGACGCCTTCCAGGAAGTAAAGGGAGTTGGGTATTCCAGAACGCTGCCGATAATTCTTTGGGTTATGGTGGCGTACGTCCAGAAGTCTGGTAAGGCTGTTCCGACTTAGTCCTGCCTTGGTTCAAGTACTTGTTGTGGTTCGGGATAGACGTAGACGCAGCGTCTTTTGGTCCCCCCGCCTTTTGTGGTTACTTTCCTATCGGAGTTGATATTGACTCGTTCTTTGTATGCAAGGAGATTCAGATTGTTTTGTGGAATCCTGCAAGGGGGATTGACACTCCTATTGTTCTTTGCATTACCTTGGGCATTCCCGTGCTGGGCTATCTTCTCAAGATACTGTTGGCTCTGAGGTTAAGAGTCACATGGGCTGCTGAACAATATATCTTACGCAAATAAATGACAAAAGGAGTTCATTGGAAGAGCTCTGATGTAAGAGCTATTTTTGGGTTGAATTCTACAGTACTTCACGTGTTGAACTTGTAAGGAGATACACAGTGCATTGAGTACGTGCAGTGAACTAATATATGCGGCACTCTGCGTTGGGTTAAGGTGCAAGGACATTTATATGCTGCGCCCTGTGTCTTTGTTACGGAGGTTTATCTATCTATCTTCTTATTTCTCCCTCGTTTGACTATCCCGGTAGTCTGTGTATTTTACTTCAGACTCTGGGGCCGTCATGAGATGGAGCCCATAACATCATCGGTGTAATCCTGAAGAGTCTTGGACCCGAAGCCTGACAGAATTATCGGCCCACGGTTATTACTCTTCCTGGCTTTCTATCTCTCTATCTTCTTATTTCTCCCTCGTTTGACTATCCCGGTAGTCTGTGTATTTTACTTCATTCCCGAAAGGCATCCTTGATGGCAAGCAGCTCCTTCTCCGCTATAGTATAATTTACCTCAGCGGGGCTCCATTTCCGAGACATGAAGGCGATGGGGTGTAAACACCCTGTCTGACTGTTCTTTTGTGATATTACTGCTCCAATCGCCACTTCTGAAGCGTCAGCCTCCACTATAAAGGGGTATATTGATAGGGGGTTTACCCAACTATAGTCACTGGGACCTGGGCTAGCTATGTATTCAGAGGAAGGGGTCCCAGTTTAAGTAGGACAAAAATCAAAATAGTAAAAATATAAGTCACAAAGATAATGAATCCATCCATACTGTTTTATTCACAATGGGAACGTATATTAAATATACTGAATGTTAGAACATTAAATAAGTGGTTTAACAGTGCCCCAAGAAGGGAGGGGAAGTGGGGGGGTGTAAAACAGGAGCCCATATTGCTATCGATGCCCAGGCTGTTGGCGCAAACCGCCTCTTAGTTCCCATGTTGAATAGTTACCAAATAAAGAGACGGGCGCTGGAAGCAGGAATCAAGAACAGAGTTTATTTCTCATGAGGAGAGCCTGTCATTTCGGACACGAAACACGGTGTCTTTCAGGAGGTGCTCTAACAAGTGAGCTGAGACTCAATCTTTTATACCTTACAAAACACTTGGCATTACAGTCACAGCATTGTGAAACAGAGGAAAGATAACCCCATAATCCTCGTGTCAATCCTACCCCACATGTGTTCACAATAGGGACCCTTGACCTGCTGATAAGAGAGGGGGCAATGACGCAGCTAAATGTTCCGCTGATTATTAGGATGTGTGCGCCTGGTCGTAGCCCAGGGGGTGGGGAGACCAGGATCAATAGTGGGTCCTTTGAAGAGGAGTGACTTCATACAATAAAGTGCAGTAAATGGTATCCTCTGGCTTAGGCGATGGCCTCGGACATGTGTGGTCAGCCGGACTCGGGGGAAGGGGTCATCAAAGGAGCGGCATTCATGCCGCGTGGACAATCGAGCGCGGAGGGAGTGCTTGTCAACAGAGGGGCATTCATGGAGGGAAAGGAGGTGTTGGTCAGGCGCGGCCGTGACTCCCAAGGACAGGGTCTTGCAGGAGAAGGTTTATGACTTGCCCGTGTGAAGGAGAAGGGGAAGGGGGAGCCAGGGTGTGCACAGGGACAGAGTCGCACAGAGAGAGAGAGATCTTATGACCCGTACATGAGAGAACAGGGGCAGTCAGGTGCAGCTGGGGAGGGCTATGTCAGCTAAGGCGAAGGGTGCTTCTTCAAGAGGGAAATGGGGGGGGGGTTTGCGTGGGTCAAGCAGAAGGGCTGCCTTTCGGGGCAGGGTCGCGCAGAGGGAGAGGGTTTCATGGTCTATGCATGAGAGAGGGGGTTTAAGATACGCGCAGGAGGGAAGCCGGGGATTCCAATGGGTAAAAGGCCATGGTGCCTAGAATGGCTATACATATGCATATGGGTATGGGCTCTTACTGGCAGAGTGATACGGTCAATAATTTACGGTTTTCATGGTGCTCGCAGGGAGAGGAGTGGGAGAAAATGGGAAATGAATGCTGTTTATGTACATCAATTTCTTCAATTTCCACAGTCGCCCCTTTTTTCATTACAGCGTTCATTTTTGCAATCGATGAAGGTACATATAAACAGGTGCGGTCGAAGAATTAGCATTTGTCAACATTAACATACGGCATATAGTCATGGACAGTTGATGCGTTTGGCAGAATGCAGCATATAGGAGATTACATCTGTCGAGTTCCTATCATTTCAAAGCACTACATAGTATAAATGTTTCTGACGAAAAAAATGTGACCAATGAACATCTCGACCAGGCAGTTGAGGGCGGAATTCAGTTCAATATACAAGATCTCTTCGTCACAGTGTCTTTTTATCGGTGAGCCATCACTGGTAGGCTCTAGTCCGTGTACTTTCGTTGGCGCTGTTGAGCACCGGCGGTGGAGCTATAGGTCCAGCTCGGTTCTATCCTTACGCGTTGCAGGGTGCGGTCAGTCCTCTGCTGTTAGACCACGGTCCTGTTCCCTAAACAATCCGTTTAGCGGTGCCTTATGCTCGGCACCTATATTTCCGTGGCAACACCCTATTCCCACTGAATGCAGTTCTTTCCTTTGGCAATAAGTCACGTGAAAAAGAGGGTGTGTGGTTCAAAATAGTCGATAGGGGAGAGAGAGAGCGGAGTTGGGTCAGAGTTCCTGGGACACACAAAAGGGACCAAGGGAGCAAAGGATAACAAGTAGGCAGGCCCATCAATCGGGCTCAAAGAAGGGGGACGGAGACTCCAGGCACACGTGGGTTAGCAGACGGAGGGCTCCAAGGCGGCCCATCATTTTTCATTCCCCACGTTGGAATTGCGGTCTCGTCCCGTATCTAGTTGCTCTGCAGCTCCACCTTTGGTCGAGGTCACACGTGTCCCAAGATCTGCAGCCAGGCTGTACGTCACATCTGACCCTTCTCCTTCGGTGATCGTGAATCTTTGAATAGGTACAAAACAAGTTTTTAGAGAACTGGCAGAAGAAGACATCTACGCATGTGAATTCCTCCCTCAATCCTACATATTTGAGAGATATGTTCATCGGTCACAGTCAGAGGTCTATTACCAAGCAGTGCATATGTCGGCATTCTTATTGAGGCCATGTCAAGTTTATTCATCGTTTACATAAGATTCCCACCAACTGTGCATTTCATATCCATTTTCAACATTTCGGAACATTTCCCTCCAAGGCTGGCTAACCTTTTCAAACAGGGCAGGGGCGCTATCATCAAGAGTCAGGCAAAACAGTTTTTCCTCGAGGGACGACAGTTACTCATGGTCGTCATGTTTTATATCCGGGACAGCAGCTAGGGTCTATCAAAATGGGGCGGGGATGCTTCGGGTGCTCGCGCTTGGGTGCAAAAGGGGGTGGGGCAATCTGGGCATTGGGGGTCAATCTAGACGTTGGCGTTCGTCTCTAATGAATAGAAATAAAGTGCCACTGACATCAGTTCCCCTATAAAAGGCCGGATTGGGGGACCTTAGTCGTCTTACCTGTCCTTTCCTTCTCAGCCAATTCAAGTTCATAATTTTGCAGAAAGGAGAGGTAGTAACATGGCGAGTTACAATCATTTTTATTTCGGTCAATTTCGCTGAACACCTTCGCGTTCAATAAGTATCCAATCAGACTAGTGCCAGTGAGGCACTATTTTACCATGAAGGGAGATGGAAACAGGGAGACTCTCAGAGAGTGGGAGTCGTCCGTAATCCAAACGAGCCATTTGGTACACGTATGACATGAAGAGAGAGAGAGAGATAGAGAGAGTTAGAGAGTGTTAGAAAGGGAGAGAGAGAGAGGTATAGAGAGGAAAATGGTGGGATAGAGATAGAGAAAGACAGAGAGATGTGTACAAAAATAGGTCGTTTAGTGCGTTCACAACACAGAACAACAGGGGGTCAGGTAACGGAGAGACGCAAACAGAGGGAGAACATAAACCCCTATAGTACACACACACACACTCAGACGAAGGAAGACAGTACATTTATTACATATATATAAGACATTCACGACGAAACAGAAAACAACAGGTGGCCAACAAAATCCATATTGTATCCTACGTATCTTTACTATCCTATTTTATCTATGTGCTTAGCTCTTTCTACCCTTCCCTCCTTTTCCTTCTCGCTTGTTATCTCTGCGAGCGTTCTCAATTGCCAATACTTACACCTCCGTTAGTCGATCAGAAATTAACCTGGTCGCGCTATTTACCCATGGTTGGATCTTAAACCATTTTCAGTTTCTTCCTTTGGTGGGAAGTTCGTCAGGCTGGGGCAGCGGCAAGCATTGATCGGGAGAACAGTCGGACAGCTTGGTTATATCTATAGGAGTGTGAGAAAGGGGGGGCAGTGCATTTTGAACATCAGCAACATTTCTAACTTCCCAGACGGGTGGTGCCTGGGTACCCTTACCTCAGGACTTTCCCTAGTCCTTTCCCTATCTAATTAAACATCATAATCGCGTTATCTAGCGTGCTAATGTCGAGTCAATTTCCGCTATTACAGTACCCGTCAAATTTCTATGTCAGTCCATCCCCCCAGTCGTTACGTTCTAAGGAGGAACAGTCATGTTTAAGTCTACGTCTTTTTAAAAACTTATCGTCATAAGGACTATGCACATATTCCTTCCTTCCTTTTTCGTCGGTGGTTCAATCATCGCTCTCCCACACTTCAGTCGACGTTTTGACGTGACCTGCAGAAGGGAGGAGAAAAAAAAGGGGGTGGGGGTGCGACATTCAAAACACATCAGCGCGCACAGATCCGAAAAATGTTTTTACCTACCACATACTCGACCTATCTCCACGTAATGCATTTCTTCACCATCTCGACGTTTAAGCCCAGAGGTGCCGGTAATGTCAGATATATAACCATTACTGATCTGCGTACCTACGTGAGTTACTTGGTCACAACCCCTCTGGTTGGGTGCAAGGGTAGCGGTCAGGTGGCATTTCTGTGGTGTCGATTTAAGTGCGTCTAAAGCATTTTTCCAGCTGCCTGTGACACATAATACAGTTTGCTAAATATCTGGTCCTTTTTAACCTTCAGCTTTCATCATACTTATTCTTCGCTCATCGTAGTAAAACATCCAAAACTCATTAATGCAACTGCTACAACTATGCTTTCTTTTTCAAAATACTTTTAATAAAGAGGGTTGATGTATAAATACAGGCCTATAACCCAGTGGACCGGCCACGGAGCAGATTGGAACTGTACGTAAGAAGAACGAAGTTGGTGGCAGTTCATTGCATAAAAGTGCAGCAGTGCAATAAAATCGTATCAAACTTCCCTACAGAGCAAGCATGATGCATGTCAAGAATTCAGTTTCAATTAATTCATAAATTCATTATCCAATACTCATTCTTTATCTAAATTACACCAATTCATTTTCCAAATCATAATCAGTACCCACCCTAAGTCAGTCCATTGTCAAAACACATACTCCATATCCTTCATATCTACTTTCATTATCCAAAACTGCATACATATCTCGGGACAAAAAGCTGCGCAATCAGGGTGCAACAAGGTTTATTTGAAAAGTCTCATTTTGTGTCAGCGCCATTTTGGGTGGGGTCAGGCGAGTTCCAGCACAGTCAGTATGTCTCCAATGACTCGTGGTTGGACCAGAACCTTCCGTTGGTAGTTCAAAGAGTTTTGCACAAGGTGGTAACAGTCCAAACAACAGTCAAAGAGTGGGGAGGGCGGCAACAATTTTCCTACCGGGTCATCCTGGTGTTCCTCCGGAACTGAACAAGTCTGTGCCGTGGCTGCACTTTAGCCATTTCCAAACTGAGGCTGGCGCCGGCAGGAGTGCACCGATGTCGCTGTTCCCAGTGAGGGGGGCGGGGGCGCCCATGCGGAGGGATCGGGGTGCCCCCCGGCTCTCATAGAATCTTCAAGGTTGAGGAGAGAAGGCATGGGGTGCGCGCCCGTCCTGGGCAAAAGACCGCTTTTCGATGTGGACCCTCTTTAAGCAAAGAGCGTTGGGGTGTCGCTGGAAGCCTCCACCTGGAGGGAGGTGGGGGAGGCTCGTTCGCGTTACCTCCCCCTTCCAGCGACCCCGCGCCGTTCCTCGGCTCCGTCGCTTCGATATTGGCCGTGCTGGCTATTGAAGATGGGGGGGGGGGTGGTCGGCGGCTGAGGCAAGACAGCTCCCCCCCCCCCTTTTGACCTGTGGCGGGACTACCTCCAACTCTCCAGGGGTGGACATGTGGCGGGACTACCTGTAACTATCCGGGCGTTGGCATGTGGCGGGACTATCTGCAATTGTCAGGCGTTGGGTGTAGTTGCAGCCATTATAGCTCAAAGAAATGCCGTCATCCTTGCTTTGGCTCCGGCCTTCGACAAAAGCCGGATCAGGCGAGAGAAAGAGGGGGGGGGGGGTGGTCGGAGGCTGAGGCAAGACAGCCCCCCCCCGTGGCCTGCAGGGCAGCAGAAGAGGAGAGAAGGAGAGGTCCTTATGATTCTTTGGGCCCCCTGCCCAACATCATCTCCTTCTGGCCGCGGCCAGGCGAGCCCCGCATGCCTCGAGGCCTCGCCTTCCGGATGGGCGTAACCGCGGACCAGTTGCACTTCGGGAGCTTCCGGAATGGGGGTAGGTACCTATTGATTTGTAACAATTTCATGTGACCGTTATTTGGGCGTGGTGGGCAATGAGGCAGACATGTTTGGAGCAGGAGTAGGCAGCGTAACCTAGCTACCTCGTGGCTGTCTTACTGTAGAATCTCCGTCATTCTATATTTCTTATTACGAACTTTTTCTAATGTTTCTTATTTTTAGTGAAGTCAAGAGCTCATCAGGGGGTTACTGACTTAGCCTGATTTCTTTTTATTTTTCCTTCTCTTCCTTAGCGTGTTTCGAGCTAAAGCTTTCTGTTAGTAGGGAACGGTGATCACTTCATATTTTTATGTGTCCTTTTCACTAGGGGGTACTTCTGGACGGACCAGACGAGTTCCCTCCAATAAATGGTCCGGGGTGGAACGAGATTATCGATCAAAAGGGGAACATATATTCCTTCATTAGGGTATCATCCTGGACAGACCAAGCGATGTACTTCCACTTACTAGGGTAGCCTCCTGGACGGACCAGACGGTCTATTTCTACTAAATGGCCCATGAGTGGGGAGCATATGTCCTCCATAAGGGTAGTCTCCTGGGCGGACCATGCGAGCTACCCCCCAAATAACCAATCAGTGGGGAGTGGGTAGGACTGACGAATTCACAAAGGGGCATAACCTACCCTTTACTACTTGCAAAGACTAGACAGAATATTTCTATTCCACGTTGTTTGCAAATAGAAAATACCTCAAACGAAACAATTCCTGGAACAACAATGTCCAGGCAACCAATCAATCAGTGGGGAGAAAAACAGGCATGACGGATTACAACGGGGACAAATGTCTGCATTACCTGCCCTTCGCTATCCAAAAAGGAAGACAGAATATTTCTACTCGTCTCAGTTTGTAGACAGGGAAGATCTCAAAGAGCAACAATCGATTATTAATCGATTTCAAACAATCAGTGGGGAGAAAAGTAGGCATGACGGATTACAACGGGGACAAAAGTCTGCATTACCTACCCTTCTCTATCTGCAAAGAGGGACGACGTTCCTATTCGTCGCTGTTTGTAAACAGAGAATGTCTCGTTCTCAATAAGAGAACCAATATGTCAAGTAGCATCCAAAGCTAAATGAACCAATACCAACAATATCAGTATACAAATACTGATTCCAATACAATCAATCAATCAGGTGGATAGAACCACCCTACCAATCAGGCGTAAAACGCCCTACGTAATCTTACCCGGACCGGACCATACGGACAGTTCTTCGTCTTCCTTCTCCAGCGCCCGATTGTTCTCTTACTCCATGTAGCATTCCTGTGGGATTCCAGTCAGGACAATAGGTCACTCGAGAGAGGTCCGTTCAGAATTGGTGAAGTTCTTTCGATCGGCAGCCGGACGAGGGCCCTCTCAAGGCAGGTATACTCCGATCATTTAGATGTTCACTTCTTCGTCTGGATCTCTCTTACCGGACCTTATGTCACTGATGGACCCCGCGTTGGGACGCCAATTGTAAAACAGGAGCCCATATTGCTATCGATGCCCAGGCTGTTGGCGCAAACCGCCTCTTAGTTCCCATGTTGAATAGTTACCAAATAAAGAGACGGGCGCTGGAAGCAGGAATCAAGAACAGAGTTTATTTCTCATGAGGAGAGCCTGTCATTTCGGACACGAAACACGGTGTCTTTCAGGAGGTGCTCTAACAAGTGAGCTGAGACTCAATCTTTTATACCTTACAAAACACTTGGCATTACAGTCACAGCATTGTGAAACAGAGGAAAGATAACCCCATAATCCTCGTGTCAATCCTACCCCACATGTGTTCACAATAGGGACCCTTGACCTGCTGATAAGAGAGGGGGCAATGACGCAGCTAAATGTTCCGCTGATTATTAGGATGTGTGCGCCTGATCGTAGCCCAGGGGGTGGGGAGACCAGGATCAATAGTGGGTCCTTTAAAGAGGAGTGACTTCATACAATAAAGTGCAGTAAATGGTATCCTCTGGCTTAGGCGATGGCCTCGGACATGTGTGGTCAGCCGGACTCGGGGGAAGGGGTCATCAAAGGAGCGGCATTCATGCCACGTGGACAATCGAGCGCGGAGGGAGTGCTTGTCAACAGAGGGGCATTCATGGAGGGAAAGGAGGTGTTGGTCAGGCGCGGCCGTGACTCCCAAGGACAGGGTCTTGCAGGAGAAGGTTTATGACTTGCCCGTGTGAAGGAGAAGGGGAAGGGGGAGCCAGGGTGTGCACAGGGACAGAGTCGCACAGAGAGAGAGAGATCTTATGACCCGTACATGAGAGAACAGGGGCAGTCAGGTGCAGCTGGGGAGGGCTATGTCAGCTAAGGCGAAGGGTGCTTCTTCAAGAGGGAAATGGGGGGGGGGTTTGCGTGGGTCAAGCAGAAGGGCTGCCTTTCGGGGCAGGGTCGCGCAGAGGGAGAGGGTTTCATGGTCTATGCATGAGAGAGGGGGTTTAAGATACGCGCAGGAGGGAAGCCGGGGATTCCAATGGGTAAAAGGCCATGGTGCCTAGAATGGCTATACATATGCATATGGGTATGGGCTTTTACTGGCAGAGTGATACGGTCAATAATTTACGGTTTTCATGGTTCTCGCAGGGAGAGGAGTGGGAGAAAAAGGGAAATGAATGCTGTTTATGTACATCAATTTCTTCAATTTCCACAGGGGGGAGGGGTTTAGTGATCGTGTGAGGATGAAGTGAAGGAGGAGAAAAAATAATTCTTAAGTGACAGTACAATCAACCAATAGAGATCATTTGGTTACATATTATGTACAAAACACAAGACCAAAAGTTCAAGTCAATTTTCAAAACAGAGCATACTCCACATTGTTCAATTAATGAAAAATTCGGGCGTGAAGTTGACAATCAAAAACAAGTGGTTGTCGACGTTTCGACCCTCATAGATACGCAGGTAATAGAGGCCCGGACTGCACCCACTTCCATAGCTTCTTTTGTTAATACTTCTTAACCTTGAAACTGCTGGTGATGATCTGAGGTAATGGGTTTTTGAAACCTCCGTAACAAAGACACAGGGCGCAGCATATAAATGTCCTTGCACCTTAACCCAACGCAGAGTGCCGCATATATTAGTTCACTGCACGTACTCAATGCACTGTGTTTCTCCTTACAAGCTCAACACGTGAAGTACTGTAGAATTCAACCCAAAAATAGCTCTTACATCAGAGCTCTTCCAATGAACTCCTTTTGTCATTTATTTGCGTAAGATATATTGTTCAGTAGCCCATGTGACTCTTAACCTCAGAGCCAACAGTATCTTGAGAAGATAGCCCAGCACGGGAATGCCCAAGGTAATGCCAAGAACAATAGGAGTGTCAATCCCGCTTGCAGGATTCCACAAAACAGTCTGAATCTCCTTGCATACAAAGAGCGAGTCAATATCAACTCCGATAGGAAAGTAACCACAAAAGGCGGGAGGACCAAAAGACGCTGCGTCTACGTCTATCCCGAACCACAACAAGTACTTGAACCAAGGCAGGACTAAGTCGGAACAGCCTTACCGGACTTCTGGACGTACGCCACGATAACCCAAAGAATTATCGGCAGCGTTCTGGAATACCCGGCTCCCTTTACTTCCTGGAAGGCGTCACGACGGCCGGCTCCAGTACCTAAACAAAGAACAGTTCGGGGCTGGCCGGGTTACCCAGAAGAGGGTCTCTAGTTGGCAGAGGAAGGTACCTTTAACCAATTAGGGCCCCTTGCGTCTAGACAGGGTAAGGGGCTAAAATAACCCCTGCTCACCCCCATGGTAGCTTGGCACGAACAGACAGTCTTATCTCAGAGGCAGTGTGTAAAGTATTACAGTAATACAGTGACCACACTACAGATGGACACCACACATGTTGTACATCAAAAATAAGTATTTTTATATAGACTTAACACAAGACCGCTAACGACAACAAGCATTGGAAATGCAATAGGGCTCGCATTTGGAAAGTTTGAGCTATTGGTCTTATAAATGTTTTTTTATGTGTTTTCTTTTAAAATAGCTAAAGTAATAGCTTTGTCATTTACAATGCCAATAGTTATAACTTTCGCAAATGTGACACCTATAGCATTTGTAATGCATCATGTTTTGTATTTACGTGACTTAGATGTAATGATATTACAAATAACAATGGCTTTTAATTTTTTTAAATAATTAATACTTAAATAATTTATTTAATTTGTAATGGCAATAGCTTAAACTTTAGTAAATAACTTTTGTGAAGATTATGTTCAGTGTTTTTTATTGTGACAAAAATCCAAGCACAGAAGTGGAATATTAACATCTTTTTGCGATTTGTAATAAAGCGTGAAAGCTTGAAAACAGCTTGAAACATTGAAAGAACATATTTGAACCAGTGATGCTGTGGTTGCGCTGAGTGATGCTGTGGCTGCGCTGAGTGATGCTGTGGTTGCGCTGAGTGATACTGTAGTTGCGCTGAGTGATGCTGTGGTTGCGCTGATTGATGCTGTGGTGGTGCTGAGTGATGCTGTGGTTGCGCTGAGTGATGCGGTGGTTGCGCTGAGTGGTGTGTGCATTGGTGGAGCTTAGTGGGTGCATTGGTGGAGCTGTGTGGTGGGTGCATCGGTGGAGCTTAGTTGATGCATCAGTGGAGCTATATGGTGGGTGCATCGGTGGAGCTGTGTGGTGGGTGCCTCGGCAGAGCTGTGTGGTGGGTGCATTGGTGGAGCTGAGTCGGTGGAGCTGTGAGGTGCGTGCATCGGTGGAGCTGGGTGGTGGGTGCATTGGTGGAGCTGTGTAGGTGGAGCTGTGTGGTGGGTGCATCGGTGGAGCTGTGTGGTGGGTGCATCGGTGGAGATGTGTGGTGGGTGCATCGGTGGAGCTTAGTGGGTGCATAGGTGGAGCTGTGTGGTGGGTGCATCAGTGGAGCTTAGTTGGTGCATCAGTGGAGCTGTGTGGTGGGTGCATCGGTGGAGCTGTGTGGTGGGTGCCTCGGCGGAGCTGTGCAGTGGGTGCCTCGGCGGAGCTGTGTGGTGGGTGCCTGGGCGGAGCTGTGTGGTGGGTGCATCGGCGGAGCTGTGTGGTGGGTGCATCGGTGGAGCTGTGTGGTGGGTGCATCTGTGGAGCTGTGTGGTGGGTGTATCTGTGGAGCTGTGTGGTGGGTGTCTCGGAGGAGCTGTGTGGTGGGTGCATCGGTGGAGCTGTGTGGTGGGTGCCTCGGTGGAGCTGTGTGGTGGGCGCATCAGTGAAGCTGTGTGGTGGGTGCCTTGGTGGAGCTGTATAGTGTGTGCCTCGGTGGAGCTGTGTGGTGAGTGCATCAGTGGAGCTGTGTGGTGGGTGCATCGGTGGAGCTGTGTGGTAGGTGCATCGGTGGAGCTGTGTCGGTGGAGCTGTGTGGTCGGTGCATCAGTGGAGCTGGGTGGTGGGTGCATCGGTGGAGCTGTGTGGTGGGTGCATCGGTGGAGCTGTGTGGTGGGTGCCTTGGTGGAGCTGTATAGTGTGTGCCTCGGTGGAGCTGTGTGGTGAGTGCATCAGTGGAGCTGTGTGGCGGGTGCATCAGTGAAGCTGTGTGGTGGGTGCATCGGTGGAGCTGTGTGGTGGGTGCATCGGTGGAGCTGTGTGGTGGGTGCATCGGTGGAGCTTAGTGGTGGGTGCATCAGTGGAGCTGTGTGGTGGGTGCATCGGTGGACCTGTGTGGTAGGTGCATTGGTGGAGCTTAATGGGTGCATTGGTGGAGCTGTGTGGTGGGTGCATCGGTGGAGCTCAGTTGATGCATCAGTGGAGCTGTGTGGTGGGTGCATCGGTGGAGCTGTGTGGTGGGTGCCTCGGCGGAGCTGTGTGGTGGGTGCATTGGTGGAGCTGTGTGCTTGGTGCATCAGTGGAGCTGGGTGGTGGGTGCATCGGTGGAGCTGTGTAGGTGGAGCTGTGTGGTGGGTGCATCGGTGGAGCTGTGTAGGTGGAGCTGTGTGGTGGGTGCATCGGTGGAGCTGTGTGGTGGAGCTGGGTGATGGGTGCATCTATGGAGCTGTGTCGATGGAGCTGTGTGGTGGCTGCATCGGTGGAGCTGTGTGGTGGGTGCATAAGTGGAGTTGTGTGGTGGGTGCATCCGTGGAGCTGTGTGGTGGGTGCCTCGGTGGAGCTGTGTGGTGGGTGCCTTGGTGGAGCTGTGTGGTGGGTGCATCAGTGGAGCTGTGTGGTGGGTGCATCGGTGGAGATGTGTAGGTGGAGCTGTGTGGTGGATGCATCGGTGGAGCTGTGTGGTGGGTGCATTGGTGGAGCTGTGTGGTGGGTGCCTCGGTGGAACTGTGTGGTGGGTGCATCGGTGGAGCTGTGTGGTGGTGGGTGCATTGGTGTAGCTGTGTAGGTGGAGCTATGTGGTGGGTGCATTGGTGGAACTGTGTGGTAGGTGCCTTGGTGGAGCTGTGTGGTGGGTGCATCGGTGGAGCTGTGTGATGGGTGTCTCAGTGGAGATCTGTGGTGGGTGCATCGGTGAAGCTGTGTGGTGGGTGCATCGGTGGAGCTGTGTGGTGGGTGCATTGGTGGAGCTTAGTTGGAGCATCGGTGGAGCTGTGTGGTGGATGCATCGGTGGAGCTGGCTGGTGGGTGCATCAGTGGAGCTATGTGGTGGGTGCATCGGTGGAGCTGTGTGGTAGGTGCATCGGTTGAGCTGTGTAGGTGGAGCTGTGTGGTGGGTGCATCGGTGGAGCTGGGTGGTTGGTGCATCAGTGGAGCTGTGTGGTGGGTGCATCGGTGGAGCTGTGTGGTAGATGCATCGGTGGAGCTAAGTGGGTGCATTGGTGGAGCTGTGTGGTGGGTGCATCGGTGGAGCTGGGTGGTGGGTGCATCAGTGGAGCCGTGTGGTGGGTGCATCGGTGGAGCTGTGTGGTTGATGCATCGGTGGAGCTTAGTGGGTGCATCGGTGGAGCTGTGTGGTGGGTGCCTCGGCATAGCTGTGTGGTGGGTGCATCGGTGGAGCTGTGTGGTGGGTGCATCGGTGGAGCTGGGTGGTGGGTGCATCGGTGGAGCTGTGTAGGTGGAGCTGTGTGGTGAGTGCATCGGTGGAGCTGGGTGGTGGGTGCATCAGTGGAGCTGTGTGGTGGGTGCATCGGTGGAGCTGTGTGGTGGGTGCATCGGTGGAGCTTAGTGGGTGCATTGGTGGAGCTGTGTGGTTGGTGCATCGGTGGAGCTTAGTTGGTGCATCAGTAGAGCTGTGTGGTGGGTGCATCAGTGGAGCTGTGTGGTGGGTGCCTCGGCGGAGCTGTGTGGTGGGTGCCTCAGCAGAGCTGTGTGGTGGGTGCCTCGGCGGAGCTGTGTGGTGGGTGCATCGGTGGAGCTGTGTGGTGGGTGCTTCTGTGGAGCTGTGTGGTGGGTGCATCTGTGGAGCTGTGTGGTGGATGCATCTGTGGAGCTGTGTGGTGGGTGTATCTGTGGAGCTGTGTGGTGGGTGCCTCGGTGGAGCTCTATGGTGGGTGCATCGGTGGAGCTGTGTGGTGGGTGCCTCGGTGGAGCTGTGTGGTGGGTGCATTGGTGGAGCTGTGTGGTGGGTGCCTTGGTGAAGCTGTGTGGTGGGTGCATCGGTGGAGCTGTGTGGTGGGTGCATCGGTGGAGCTGGGTGGTGGGTGCATCAGTGGAGCTGTGTGGTGGGTGCATCGGTGGAGCTGTGTGGTAGGTGCATCGGTGGAGCTTAGTGGGTGCATTGGTGGAGCTGTGTGGTGGGTGCATCGGTGGATCTTAGTGGGTGCATTGGTGGAGCTGTGTGGTGGGTGCATCAGTGGAGCTTAGTTGGTGCATCAGTGGAGCTGTGCGGTGGGTGCATCGGTGGAGCTGTGTGGTGGGTGCCTCGGCGGAGCTGTGTGGTGGGTGCCTCGGCAGAGCTGTGTGGTGGGTGCCTCGGCGGAGCTGTGTGGTGGGTGCATCTGCGGAGCTGTGTGGTGGGTGCATCGGTGGAGCTGTGTGGTGGGTGCTTCTTTGGAGCTGTGGGTGCATCTGTGGAGCTGTGTGGTGGATGCATCTGTGGAGCTGTGTGGTGGGTGTATCTGTGGAGCTGTGTGGTGGGTGTCTCGGAGGAGCTGTGTGGTGGGTGCATCGGTGGAGCTGTGCGGTGGGTGCCTCGGTGGAGCTGTGTGGTGGGCGCATCAGTGAAGCTGTGTGGTGGGTGCCTTGGTGGAGCGGTATAGTGTGTGCCTCGGTGGAGCTGTGTGGTGAGTGCATCAGTGGAGCTGTGTGGTGGGTGCATCAGTGGAGCTGTGTGGTGGGTGCATCGGTGGAGCTGTGTGGTGGGTGCTTCGGTGGAGCTGTGTGGTGGGTGCATCGGTTGAGCCGGTGGTGGGTGCATCAGTGGAGCTGTGTGGTGGGTGCATCGGTGGAGCTGTGTGGTAGGTGCATCGGTGGAGCCTAATGGGTGCATTGGTGGAGCTGTGTGGTGGGTGCATCGGTGGAGCTTAGTTGATGCATCAGTGGAGCTGTGTGGTGGGTGCATCGGTGGAGCTGTGTGGTGGGTGCCTCGGCGGAGCTGTGTGGTAGGTGCATCGGTGGAGCTGTGTCGGTGGAGCTGTGTGGTCGGTGCATCAGTGGAGCTGGGTGCATCGGTAGAGCTGTGTGGTGGGTGGATCGGTGGAGATGTGTGGTGGGTGCCTTGGTGGAGCTGTATAGTGTGTGCCTCGGTGGAGCTGTGTGGTGAGTGCATCAGTGGAGCTGTGTGGCGGGTGCATCAGTGAAGCTGTGTGGTGGGTGCATCGGTGGAGCTGTGTGGTGGGTGCATCGGTGGAGCTGTGTGGTGGGTGCATCGGTGGAGCTTAGTGGTGGGTGCATCAGTGGAGCTGTGTGGTGGGTGCATCGGTGGACCTGTCTGGTAGGTGCATCGGTGGAGCTTAATGGGTGCATTGGTGGAGCTGTGTGGTGGGTGCATCGGTGGAGCTCAGTTGATGCATCAGTGGAGCTGTGTGGTGGGTGCATCGGTGGAGCTGTGTGGTGGGTGCCTCGGCGGAGCTGTGTGGTGGGTGCATTGGTGGAGCTGTGTCGGTGGAGCTGTGTGCTTGGTGCATCAGTGGAGCTGGGTGGTGGGTGCATCGGTGGAGCTGTGTAGGTGGAGCTGTGTGGTGGGTGCATCGGTGGAGCTGTGTAGGTGGAGCTGTGTGGTGGGTGCATCGGTGGAGCTGTGTCGGTGGAGCTATGTGGTGGAGCTGGGTGATGGGTGCATCGATGGAGCTGTGTCGGTGGAGCTGTGTGGTGGCTGCATCGGTGGAGCTGTGTGGTTGGTGCATAAGTGGAGCTGTGTGGTGGGTGCATCCGTGGAGCTGTATGGTGGGTGCCTCGGTGGAGCTGTGTGGTGGGTGCCTTGGTGGAGCTGTGTGGTGGGTGCATCGGTGGAGATGTGTAGGTGGAGCTGTGTGGTGGAGGCATCGGTGGAGCTGTTTGGTGGGTGCATTGGTGGAGCTGTGTGGTGGGTGCCTCGGTGGAACTGTGTGGTGGGTGCATCGGTGGAGCTGTGTGGTGGTGGGTGCATTGGTGGAGCTGTGTAGGTGGAGCTATGTGGTGGGCGCATTGGTGGAGCTGTGTGGTGGGTGCATTGGTGGAGCTGTGTGGTGGGTGCATCGGTGGAGCTGTGTGGTGGGTGCATTGGTGGAGCTTAGTTGGAGCATCGGTGGAGCTGTGTGGTGGATGCATCGGTGGAGCTGGCTGGTGGGTGCATCAGTGGAGCTGTGTGGTGGGTGCATCGGTGGAGCTGTGTGGTGGGTGCATCGGTGGAGCTGTGTAGGTGGAGCTGTGTGGTGGGTGCATCGGTGGAGCTGGGTGGTGGGTGCATCAGTGGAGCTGTGTGGTGGGTGCATCGGTGGAGCTGTGTGGTAGATGCATCGGTGGAGCTTAGTGGGTGCATTGGTGGAGCTGTGTGGTGGGTGCATCGGTGGAGCTTAGTTGATGCATCAGTGGAGCTGTGTGATGGGTGCATCGGTGGAGCTGTGTGGTGGGTGCCTCGGCATAGCTGTGTGGTGGGTGCATCGGTGGAGCTGTGTGGTGGGTGCATCGGTGGAGCTGGGTGGTGGGTGCATCGGTGGAGCTGTGTAGGTGGAGCTGTGTGGTGAGTGCATCGGTGGAGCTGGGTGGTGGGTGCATCAGTGGAGCTGTGTGGTGGGTGCATCGGTGGAGCTGTGTGGTGGGTGCATCGGTGGAGCTTAGTGGGTGCATTGGTGGAGCTGTGTGGTTGGTGCATCGGTGGAGCTTAGTTGGTGCATCAGTAGAGCTGTGTGGTGGGTGCATCAGTGGAGCTGTGTGGTAAGTGCCTCGGCGGAGCTGTGTGATGGGTGCCTCAGCAGAGCTGTGTGGTGGTGCCTCAGCGGAGCTGTGTGGTGGGTGCATCGGTGGAGCTGTGTGGTGGGTGCTTCTGTGGAGCTGTGTGGTGGGTGCATCTGTGGAGCCGTGTGGTGGATGCATCTGTGGAGCTGTGTGGTGGGTGTATCTGTGGAGCAGTGTGGTGGGTGCCTCGGTGGAGCTGTATGGTGGGTGCATCGGTGGAGCTGTGTGGTGGGTGCCTCGGTGGAGCTGTGTGGTGGGTGCATTGGTGGAGCTGTGTGGTGGGTGCCTTGGTGGAGCTGTGTGGTGGGTGCATCGGTGGAGCTGTGTGGTGGGTGCATCGGTGGAGCTGTGTGGTGGGTGCATCGGTGGAGCTGGGTGGTGGGTGCATCAGTGGAGCTGTGTGGTGGGTGCATCGGTGGAGCTGTGTGGTAGGTGCATCGGTGGAGCTTAGTGGGTGCATTGGTGGAGCTGTCTGGTGGGTGCATCGGTGGAGCTGTGTGGTGGGTGCCTCGGTGGAGCTGTGTAGTGGGTGCATCGGTAGAGCTGTGTCGGTGGAGCTGTGTGGTGGGTGCATCGATGGAGCTGGGTGGTGGGTGCATTGGTGGAGCTGTGCAGGTGGAGCTGTGTGGTGGGTGCATCGGTGGAGCTGTGTAGGTGGAGCTGTGTGGTGGGTGCATCGGTGGAGCTGTGTCGGTGGAGCTGTGTGGTGGGTGCATCGGTGAAGCTTTGTCGGTGGAGCTGTGTGGTGGAGCTGGGTGATGGGTGCATCGGTGGAGCTGTGTCGGTGGAGCTGTGTGGTGGCTGCATCGGTGGAGCTGTGTGGTGGGTGCATAAGTGGAGCTGTGTGGTGGGTGCATCCGTGGAGCTGTGTGGTGGGTGCCTCGGTGGAGCTGTGTGGTGGGTGCCTCGGTGGAGCTGTGTGGTGGGTGCATCGGTGGAGATGTGTGGTGGGTGCATCGGTGGAGATGTGTAGGTGGAGCTGTGTGGTGGGTGCATCAGTGGAGCTGTGTGGTGGGTGCATTGGTGGAGCTGTGTGGTGGGTGCCTCGCTGGAACTGTGCGGTGGGTTCATCGGTGGAGCTGTGTGGTGGGTGCATCGGCAGAGCTGTGTAGGTGGAGCTGTGTGGTGGGTGCATTGGTGGAGCTGTGTGGTGGGTGCATCGGTGGAGCTGTGTGGTGGGTGCATCGGTGGAGCTGTTTGGTGGGTGTCTCAGTGGAGCTCTGTGGTGGGTGCATCGGTGAAGCTGTGTGGTGGGTGCATCGGTGAAGCTGTGTCGTGGGTGCATTGGTGGAGCTGTGTGGTGGGTGCCTTGGTGGAGCTGTATGGTGGGTGCATCGGTGGAGCTGTGTGGTAGGTGCATTGGTGGAGCTGTGTGGTGGGTGCCTTGGTGGAGCTGTGTGGTGGGTGCATCGGTGGAGCTGTGTGGTGGGTGCATCGGTGGAGCTGTGTGGTGGGTGCATCGGTGGAGCTGGGTGGTGGGTGCATCAGTGGAGCTGTGTGGTGGGTGCATCGGTGGAGCTGTGTGGTAGGTGCATCGGTGGAGCTTAGTGGGTGCATTGGTGGAGCTGTGTGGTGGGTGCATCGGTGGAGCTGTGTGGTGGGTGCCTCGGTGGAGCTGTGTAGTGGGTGCATCGGTGGAGCTGTTTGGTGGGTGTCTCAGTGGAGCTCTGTGGTGGGTGCATCGGTGAAGCTGTGTGGTGGGTGCATCGGTGAAGCTGTGTCGTGGGTGCATTGGTGGAGCTGTGTGGTGGGTGCCTTGGTGGAGCTGTATGGTGGGTGCATCGGTGGAGCTGTGTGGTGGGTGCCTCGGTGGAGCTGTGTGGTGGGTGCATTGGTGGAGCTGTGTGGTGGGTGCCTTGGTGGAGCTGTGTGGTGGGTGCATCGGTGGAGCTGTGTGGTGGGTGCATCGGTGGAGCTGTGTGGTGGGTGCATCGGTGGAGCTGGGTGGTGGGTGCATCAGTGGAGCTGTGTGGTGGGTGCATCGGTGGAGCTGTGTGGTAGGTGCATCGGTGGAGCTTAGTGGGTGCATTGGTGGAGCTGTGTGGTGGGTGCATCGGTGGAGCTGTGTGGTGGGTGCCTCGGTGGAGCTGTGTAGTGGGTGCATCGGTGGAGCTGTGTCGGTGGAGCTGTGTGGTGGGTGCATCGATGGAGCTGGGTGGTGGGTGCATTGGTGGAGCTGTGCAGGTGGAGCTGTGTGGTGGGTGCATCGGTGGAGCTGTGTAGGTGGAGCTGTGTGGTGGGTGCATCGGTGGAGCTGTGTCGGTGGAGCTGTGTGGTGGGTGCATCGGTGAAGCTTTGTCGGTGGAGCTGTGTGGTGGAGCTGGGTGATGGGTGCATCGGTGGAGCTGTGTCGGTGGAGCTGTGTGGTGGCTGCATCGGTGGAGCTGTGTGGTGGGTGCATAAGTGGAGCTGTGTGGTGGGTGCATCCGTGGAGCTGTGTGGTGGGTGCCTCGGTGGAGCTGTGTGGTGGGTGCCTTGGTGGAGCTGTGTGGTGGGTGCATCGGTGGAGATGTGTGGTGGGTGCATCGGTGGAGATGTGTAGGTGGAGCTGTGTGGTGGGTGCATCAGTGGAGCTGTGTGGTGGGTGCATTGGTGTAGCTGTGTGGTGGGTGCCTCGCTGGAACTGTGCGGTGGGTTCATCGGTGGAGCTGTGTGGTGGGTGCATCGGCAGAGCTGTGTAGGTGGAGCTGTGTGGTGGGTGCATTGGTGGATCTGTGTGGTGGGTGCATCGGTGGAGCTGTGTGGTGGGTGCATCGGTGGAGCTGTTTGGTGGGTGTCTCAGTGGAGCTCTGTGGTGGGTGCATCGGTGAAGCTGTGTGGTGGGTGCATCGGTGAAGCTGTGTCGTGGGTGCATCGGTGGAGCTTAGTGGGTGCATTGGTGGAGCTGTGTGGTGGGAGCATTGGTGAAGCTTAGTTGGAGCATTGGTGGAGCTGTGTGTTGGATGCTTCGGTGGAGCTGGCTGGTGGGTGCATCAGTGGAGCTGTGTGGTGGGTGCATCGGTGGAGCTGTGTGGTGGGTGCATCTGTGGAGCTGTGTGGTGGGTGCATCTGTGGAGCTGTGTGGTGGGTGCCTCGGTAGAGCTGTGTCTTGGGTGCATCAGTGGAGCTGTGTGGTGGGGTAATCTGTGGAGCTCTGTGGTGGGTGCATCGGTGGAGCTGTGTGGTTGTTGCATCAGTGGAGCTGTGTGGTGGGTGCATCGGTGGAGCTGTGTCGTAGGAGCTGTGTGGTGGTTGCATCAGTGGAGCTGTGTGGTGGTTACATCGGTGGAGCTGTGTCTGTGGAGCTGTGTGGTGGGTGCATCGGTGGAGCTGGTTGGTGGGTGCATCAGTGGAGCTGTGTGGTGGGTGCATCGGTAGAGCTGTGTGGTGGGTGCATCTGTGGAGCTGGGTGGTGGGTGCATCTGTGGAGCTGTGCGGGGGGTGCATCAGTGGAGCTGGGTGGTGGGTGCATCAGTGCAGCTTTGTGGTGGGTGCATCTGTCGAGCTGTGTGGTGGGTGCATCTGTGGAGCAGTGTGGTGGGTGCCTCGGTGGAGCTGTGTGGTGGGTGCATCGGTGGAGCTGTGTGGTGGAGCTGTGTGGTGGGTGCATCGGTGGAGCTGTTTGGTGGGTGCATCGGTGGAGCTGTGTGGTGGGTGCATCGTTGGAGCTGTGTGGTGGGTGCATCTGTGGAGCTGTGTGTTGGGTGCCTCTGTGGAGCTGTGTAGTGGGTGCTTCAGTTGAGCTGTGTGGTGGGTGCATCTGTTGAGCTGTGTGTTGGGTGCCTCGGTGGACCTGTGTGGTAGGTGCCTTGGTGGAGCTGTGTGGTGGGTGCATCGGTGGAGCTGTGTGGTGAGGGCCTCGGTGGAGCTGTGGGTTGTGTGCATCAGTGGAGCTGTGTGGCGGGGGCATCTGTGGAGCTCTGTGGTAGGTGCATCGGTGGAGCTGTGTCGGTTGGGCGTTTTGTGGTGGTTGCATCAGTGGAGCTGTGTGGTGGGTGCATCAGTGGAGCTGTGTTGGTGGAGCTGTGTGGTGGTTGCATCAGTGGAGCTGTGTGGTGGGTGCATCGGTGGAGCTGTGTCGGTGGAGCTGTGTGGTGGGTGCATCGGTGGAGCTGGGTGGTGGGTGCCTCGGTGGAGCTGGGTGGTGGGTGCCTCAGTGGAGCTGTGTGGTGGGTGCCTCGGTGGAGCTGTGTGGTGGGTGCATCGGTGGAGCTGTGTGGTGGGTGCATCGGTGGAGCTGTGTGGTGGGGGCATCGGTGGAGCTGTGTGGTGGGTGCCTCGGTGGAGCTGTGTGGTGGGTGCATCGGTGGAGCTGTATGGTGGGTGCCTCGGTGGAGCTGTGTGGTGGGTGCATTGGTTGAGCTGTGTGGTGGGTGCCTCGTGGAGCTGTGTGGTGGGTGCATCGGTGGAGCTGTGTGGTGGGTGCATTGGTGGAGATGTGTGGTGGGTGCCTCGGTGGAGCTGTGTGGTGGGTGCCTTGGTGAAGCTGTGTCTTGGGTGCATTGGTGGAGCTGTGTGGTGGGGTCATCTGTGGAGCTCTGTGGTGGGTGCATCGGTGGAGCTGTGTCGGTGGAACTTTGTGGTGGTTGCATCAGTGGAGCTGTGTGGTGGGTGCATTGGTGGAGCTGTGTGGTGGTTGCATCAGTGGAGCTGTGTGGTGGGTGCATCGGTGGAGCTGTGTCGGTGGAGCTGTGTGGTGGGTGCATCAGTGGAGCTGGGTGGTGGGTGCATCGGTGGAGCTGGGTGGTGGGTGCATCTGTGGAGCTGGGTGGTGGGTGCATCTGTGGAGCTGGGTGGTGGGTGCATCAGTGGAGCTGTGTGGTGGGTGCATCTGTGGAGCTGGCTGGTGGGTGCATCTGTGGAGCTGTGTGGTGGGTGCATCTCTGGAGCTGTGTGGTGGGTGCATTGGTGGAGCTGTGTGGTGGGTGCCTTGGTGGAGCTGTGTGGTGGGTGCATCAGTGGAGCTGTGTGGTGGGTGCATCGGTGGAGCTGTGTGGTGGGTGCATCGGTGGAGCTGGGTGGTGGGTGCATCAGTGGAGCTGTGTGGTGGGTGCATCGGTGGAGCTGTGTGGTAGGTGCATCGGTGGAGCTTAGTGGGTGCATTGGTGGAGCTGTGTGGTGTGTGCATCGGTGGAGCTAAGTTGATGCATCAGTGGAGCTGTGTGGTGGGTGCATCAGTGGAGCTGTGTGGTGGGTGCCTCGGCGGAGCTGTGTAGTGGGTGCATCGGTGGAGCTGTGTTGGTGGAGCTGTGTGGTGGGTGCATCTGTGGAGCTGGGTGGTGGGTGCATTCGGTGGAGCTGTGCAGGTGGAGCTGTGTGGTGGGTGCATCGGTGGAGCTGTGTAGGTCGAGCTGTGTGGTGGGTGCATCGGTGGAGCTGTGTCGGTGGAGCTGTGTGGTGGGTGCATCGGTGGAGATGTGTCGGTGGAGCTGTGTGGTGGAGCTGGGTGATGGGTGCATTGGTGGAGCTGTGTCGGTGGAGCTGTGTGGTGGCTGAATCAGTGGAGCTGTGTGGTGGGTGCATAAGTGGAGCTGTGTGGTGGGTGCATCCTTGGAGCTGTGTGGTGGGTGCCTCGGTGAAGCTGTGTGGTGGGTGCCTCGGTGGAGCTGTGTGGTGGGTGCATCGGTGGAGCTGTGTGGTGGGTGCATCGGTGGAGCTGTGTGGTGGGTGCATCGGTGGAGATGTGTAGGTGGAGCTGTGTGGTGGGTTTATCGGTGGAGCTGTGTGGTGGGTGCATTGGTGGAGCTGTGTGGTGGGTGCCTCGCTGGAACTGTGCGGTGGGTGCATCGGTGGAGCTGTGTGGTGGGTGCATCGGTGGAGCTGTGTCAGTGGAGCTGTGTGGTGGGTGCATCGGTGGAGATGTGTCGGTGGAGCTGTGTGGTGGAGCTGGGTGATGGGTGCATCGGTGGAGCTGTGTCGGTGGAGCTGTGTGGTGGCTGAATCAGTGGAGCTGTGTGGTGGGTGCATAAGTGGAGCTGTGTGGTGGGTGCATCCGTGGAGCTGTGTGGTGGGTGCCTCGGTGAAGCTGTGTGGTGGGTGCCTCGGTGGAGCTGTGTGGTGGGTGCATCCGTGGAGCTGTGTGGTGGGTGCATCGGTGGAGATGTGTAGGTGGAGCTGTGTGGTGGGTGCCTCGGTGGAGCTGTGTGGTGGGTGTATCGGTGGAGCTGTGTGGTGGGTGCATCGGTGGAGCTGTGTGGTGGGTGCATCGGTGGAGCTGTGTGGTGGGTGCATTGGTGGAGCTGTGTGGTGGGTGCCTCGCTGGAACTGTGCGGTGGGTGCATCGGTGGAGCTGTGTGGTGGGTGCATCGGCGGAGCTGTGTAGGTTAAGCTGTGTGGTGGGTGCATTGGTGGAGCTGTGTGGTATTGCATTGGTGGAGCTGTGTGGTGGTGCATTGGTGGAGCTGTGTGGTGGTGCATTGGTGGAGCTGTGTGGTGGGTGTCTCAGTGGAGCTCTGTGGTGGGTGCCTCGGTGAAGCTGTGTGGTGGGTGCATCGGTGAAGCTGTGTGGTGGGTGCATCGGTGGAGCTTAGTGGGTGCATTGGTGGAGCTGTGTGGTGAGTGCATTGGTGAAGCTTAGTTGGAGCATCGGTGGAGCTGTGTGGTGGGTGCCTCGGTGGAGCTGTGTGGTGGGTGCATCGGTGGAGCTGTGTGGTGGGTGCATCGGTGGAGCTGTGTGGTGGGTGCATCAGTGGAGCTGTGTGGTGGGTGCATCGGTAGAGCTGTGTGGTGGGTGCATCTGTGGAGCTGGGTGGTGGGTGCATCTGTGGAGCTGGGTCGTGGGTGCATCAGTGGAGCTGTGTGGTGGGTGCATCTGTGGAGCTTTGTGGTGGGTGCATCTGTGGAGCTGTGTGGTGGGTGCTTCTGTGGAGCTGTGTGGTGGGTGCATCTGTGGAGCTGTGTGGTGGGTGCCTCGGTGGAGCTGTGTGGTGGTTGCATCAGTGGAGCTGTGTGGTGGGTGCATCAGTGGAGCTGTGTCGGTGGAACTGTGTGGTGGTTGCATCAGTGGAGCTGTGTGGTGGGTGCATCGGTGGAGCTGTGTCGGTGGAGCTGTGTGGTGGGTGCATCCGTGGAGCTGGGTAGTGGGTGCCTCGGTGGAGCTGGTTGGTGGGTGCCTCAGTGGAGCTGTGTGGTGGGTGCATCGGTGGAGCTGTGTGGTGGGTGCATCGGTGGAGCTGTGTGGTGGGTGCTTCGGTGCAGCTGTGTGGTGGGTGCATCTGTGAAGCTGTGTGGTGGGTGCCTCTGTGGAGCTGTGTGGTGGGTGCATCTGTTGAGCTGTGTGGTGGGTGCCTCGGTGGAGCTGTGTGGTGGGTGCATAGGTGGAGCTGTGTGGTGGGTGTATCGGTGGAGCTGTGTGGTGGGTGCCTCGGAGGAGCTGTGTGGTGGGTGCCTCGGTGGAGCTGTGTCTTGGTTGCATCGGTGGAGCTGTGTGGTGGGGTCATCTGTGGAGCTCTGTGGTGGGTGCATCGGTGGAGCTGTGTCGGTGGAACTGTGTGGTGGTTGCATCAGTGGAGCTGTGTGGTGGGTGCATCAGTGGAGCTGTGTGGTGGTTGCATCAGTGGAGCTGTGTGGTGGGTGCATCGGTGGAGCTGTGTCGGTGGAGCTGTGTGGTGGGTGCATCTGTTGAGCTGTGTGATGGGTGCTTCGGTGGAGCTGTGTGGTGGGTGCATAGGTGGAGCTGTGTGGTGGGTGTATCGGTGGAGCTGTGTGGTGGGTGCCTCGGTGGAGCTGTGTGGTGGGTGCCTCAGTGGAGCTGTGTCTTGGGTGCATCGGTGGAGCTGTGTGGTGGGGTCATCTGTGGAGCTCTGTGGTGGGTGCATCGGTGGAGCTGTGTCGGTGGAACTGTGTGGTGGTTGCATCAGTGGAGCTGTGTGGTGGGTGCATCGGTGGAGCTGTGTGGTGGTTGCATCAGTGGAGCTGTGTGGTGGGTGCATCGGTGGAGCTGGGTGGTGGGTGCATCGGTGGAGCTGGGTGGTGGGTGCATCGGTGGAGCTGGGTGGTGGGTGCATCAGTGGAGCTGTGTGGTGGGTGCATCTGTGGAGCTGGCTGGTGGGTGCATCTGTGGAGCTGTGTGGTGGGTGCATCTCTGGAGCTGTGTGGTGGGTGACTCGGTGGAGCTGTGTGGTGGGTGCATCGGTGGAGCTGTGTGGTGGGTGCATCGGTGGAGCTGTGTGGTGGGTGCATCGGTGGAGCTGTGTAGGTGGAGCTGTGTGGTGGGTGGCACTTTTTATAAATAATTAGTAAAAGAAATCAATGAAATTCAACTAAAACCCATATATAGCAGAAGAGGAGAAAGCTCTAGTAACGGGATTCAGGATGAATGTATTCCTTTGAAGCAAATCGCCAGCATGTGAAAGGTGTAAAATAGCAATCAGCATAAAACGAAAATTCCAGCAAAAGACTTTATAAAATTCTGTGTGGCCCTGATAAAATAATTAGAGCGTTTAATTATATCATGACCAACAACGGTTATTGTTTCAAGAGCAGCGTGCGAGATGGTTAGGCTGAAATATAAACAAGCCCTCGGCATTGCTGTGGTGGGAAGGGGGGCGGGGAGAGGCAAGAAGGGAAGAATAGGGGCTGGGAGCAGCAGCCTCTGATGTGCCGGCAGGCCGGCCGTGCAGTGAATAATTAGGGGAGGAGAAATGCCGGCTGAGGGAAGCTTGAGATGCCTTAGGAGGCTGGTGGCTTTGATGTGCACGCGCTCTCGGGAACTGCAACAAATCGCCGAGATGGTTAAACTCTGTTTAAGCCACAATATAGCTCGCCAGCTATGCGCTTGAGCGCATCAGCAGGCAAGCCCTAAAAACCCACAATACTGTACTTTAAAATGGTACAAATAGCTTAGTTCTCTTTAGATGATAAATGCAACACTTTACGTTCAATGTACCTTTGGATGCGTAACACTATACAAGCGAAAGAGTTGCAGGGAATGTGATGCGTCGGTTCCTTACACACAAGAACGGTAATGCGTCGGTTCCCTAATGCTGTGAAGGGGACGGTGGTGCGTCGGTTCTCTCCGCGTGGGGAGGTGATGTGTATGTTTCTTACTGAGCTTTTGTGGAGATGCGACCAGCAGTGCTGCGATGCGATGACAAGCCGGTGGAATGAAACAAAATGGCTTCTTCTTTTTTATGCGACAACGAAGAGGCGATGCCTGCATGCCCGATGGCTGTGCGGCGACTCGGTGAATCTTCTGAGCCGCGACAGGCCCTACGCCATGCTTCTCCGGTGATGAGATGGCGTCTGCTGCGACTGCGACACTCTTCTTCAGTGATGCGAGGCGATTCAGTGATGCAATGAGAACAGCGGCGGCACTCTTACTCAGTGATGCGACGACAGCGGCTGTGGCGGCATCATGCTTCTTCTCCGTGAGTCACGCTTCCAGCTCCCAGCGACACGCAGTCTCTCAGAAGGCCCAGCAAAACAACAGACACTTCAAATTCCTAGCAAGGGAATTCAGGGGAGCTGGTTGGTTAAGTCTGATATCCCTGAGACTTCAGCAGGAGGCAAGTTCAATCTTCAAGCCCTTGGAGATCCTTTACAAGATGATGAAAGTAGACAAAGTTCCTTTCTCCTTTCTTTGGCAGTCTGGCAGCCACTGCAGGCCAATCCCCCAAACAGAACTCAGCTTAGAGATAGTCTCCTCCTTCAGTTTCTCTCTGGTTCCTCTCCTCAGCAAAGGTTCTTCTTGTTTCCCAGAAGTGATATAAAGTTCTGGGGTCTAGGTGCCCCCTTTCATACACCCATTCTCTTTGTTCTTTGCAGACAGAGAGTGTCTGTACCTAGTCCAAACCAGTTCTGGTCAGTCCTGGAGCACTTGGTTTACAGGACTCCTTCCTTCCTTTGACAATGTGGGCCAGGGACATCAGACGCACCACAGGAGGTGAAGCCAGCATTGTGACAGGCAGGCACAGGCCTATTCAGATCCAGGTGCCACCCCTCCCCTCACTCTCTATGCAGATAGCTCGATTCAGCCATGTGCTGACTCACCCTGTCTACTGGAATCCCCCAGCCCCTGTCACTCAAAAACCAGACAAGGAATACACAACCTAGCAGAGGCAGGCTTGGATAGTTAGGCAAGAAAATACCTACTTTCTAAAAGTGGTATTTTCAAACACAGAATGTTGAAACCAACTTCAATAAAAGATGTATTTTATCATTCTGAGTTCAGGCATACTAAACTCGAATTTCTACCTAGTTCCCTGAGTCAGTTAGGATTTTAAGATGGTATAATCAAACTGCCCATTCTGGCCTATGGGGAACAGGTAGCCTTGCAATAGTGAAAAACAAAGATGGCTGTAATTCACTATCAGGACATGCCACACACATCAGGGCATGTCCTACCTTTTACATACAATGCACCCTGCCCATGGGCCTACCATAGGGGTGACTAATATGCAGAAAAGGGAAGGTTTAGGTACTGGCAAGTGGGTGCACTTGCCTGGTCAACATGGCAGTACCAGACTGCACACAGGCTCTGCAAAGGCAGGCCTGGGACACACTTTACAGGCTGCTTCTGTGAGTGGCACAACCAGTGCTGCAAGCCCACCAGCAGCATTTGATTTACCAACCCTGGGCACACGCAGTGCACTGTACTAGGGTCTGACAATTAAACCAAACCAGCCAATCATGGAGTCACTAATCCACACATCAATTTACCATAGGGAGCACCTGCACTGTAGAACTGAATAGCAGTGGCACAGTGCCCAAAAGCATCTATAACCAGCAAAAACACATGAGGGAACAGCAAAAAATGGAAGGGAGGCCCACGCCAATGGTGCCAGGTCTAACAAGCGCTACATAAATGCAAACGTTTTCCCTCTTCTATCCCTCCGCCATCCTTCTGAATCCAAATAACAGTCTAACATATCCACAAATGACTTTCATATTTCACTACACTAATTCAACACTAATCCTTTATGGGTTCTGGAGTAGCATTTTACTTGCCGAAAATGCGCTTTGACACCTCGTCAGAGGTAGTAAGCTGTATATAAATGCAATTACAATACAATAAGCACCAGGAAGTGCCAACCAGAACCAACAATGAATACAAGCAAGGACACGCAATACCAAGAAGCATAAAGCGACAACAAGCAACAACGAGCGACTGCAACAAGTGATGATGTGATGATGAGTGACAAACATTTGAAATTGAAAAGTACCAACAAATGGCAACAACCACTGACCAGAGAGAAAGAAAAACAAGCATTTGCAATGCAATAGGTCTCGCATTTACACGAGTTTAACCCTTTGTATGCTCATGACGGCTCCGGGCCGTCATGTATCACTGTAGGCATGTGCACATGATGGCCGGGAGCCGTCCGAATCCCACCGGCCGTTTATTTCTCCCACACAGCACGAGAAATAAACCCGCATGCAAGTGGTTAAGCTATTAGCATTCTAAATGACAATGCCTATTATGTTTGTTTTTTAAAACATAAATAAAAAGCATTCTCAATTACCAGGGCCGTTTCTAGGTGTTTTGCCGCCCTAGGCGAGAATTGAAAAATGCCGCCCCCTCCCTTTTACTACGATCTTGATCGCCCCCGTCATCCAGGCTAGAGGAATTATTCCATGTACCTGGAGAACACTGTATAGGCAACAGACGCTACTACATACATTTCCTCTCTCAGCATCATTGTAGATGAACCAGCCAGAGCGAACCCTTCCCAGCTCTGGTAGAAGGTCGATTCACGTGAGATCTCCAGGGACACCGTTCTGCCCACCCTTTGCACCAATCACTACTCTCTAAGCCCTATTGATTCAATATCTTCATGTCTACCTTATTTTATTTATTAGGCCTGGCTAAACGCAGCAGCTTCGGAAAGACCTATTGTAGCCAAGTCTACAAAATATCCACAGAGTAGCCCGGAGGAGAATTTCCCTCTTCTACCTCTTGCTACTGGATGTTTAATGCACCACTCCTTCTTCCATTGCAATGCAGGACGGATTATTGTACATCTCAAAAGCACAGGGAATTCTTGCACATTATGTTTTTCATTTTATGTGTGCATTGCATACAGAAAGAAAATCGTTTTTTTTCTGTGCATCAGGCTTCTTTGCTCTTTTTGTCAGGAAATGTGCATGAGTCATACACACACATATTTTCAAAAACTTCTATCCAAACAGCCCAGGAATCTAAAATATAATAGCATTGGCTAAACGAATAGGTCTGGCATTGCATGAAGCACAGGCACTCACACATACAGTGTAAATATTTTGCACGCATACAGTTTAAATAATTTGCACATTAACATCAGTTCTATTGGCTTTGCCAAAGCTTGTGGCTCAGAGGCTCGCTATCTTCTTTTTATTTTTTTCGGATGCCTCCACGCACGTCTTTAGTGCTAGCTAGGAGCAGCTTCGCCTTATTGCCTCCATTTTTCCATTCCTGGCTTTTGTTTTAAAAAGTATAATCAGGGTTAGGGCCTGCTGCTGCAACAAACAAATGAAACCCACGCCAACATCAATATCCCTCACAGTTGTGCGCCTGTCTCTGGGGCCGTAAGGACCGAGATGAGTTCATAGACTCACTCACAGGCCTCTTTTAAAATTACAAGTAAGGACTCATTACAAATATTTTGCATGTTCGCAGTCACATGCAGCAGGCCTGAATGATGATGTTCTAACTTCTTACTCACTGTGGTCACATCCACACCCAAGTCCGCTCCAGTGGCGTAACGAAACTTGAGGGGGCCCCCCTGCAGGTTACATGGAGGGGGGCCCCCCATGTTCCGGATTTATTCAAGTCTGTCACCCATGCACAGTGCTGAAGGGGACCACCTGGAGCTCAGGGCCGCCCCTGCACTGCGGGGCCTGCGGGAGCTATCGTTACGCCACTTATCCTTAGGGGATCTGTATCTGTATATGATGATCTGATGTGACACACCTCAAATCAACCCAGCTTCCCCAGTAAAATGGGCATGTAACAGTAGAAGACACATATTAGAGAAAGGGCCAGTCCTAAAACAGCAAAAAAACGCAAAATCCAGGATGCTTCTTTGAATGCCAACCTATCACGGTACCTACGAGCTTTATCGGAATTTCACAAAAGGGTAAAGTTACTATTTGATTCCCTGTCACAAAAACACAATGCACCTGGAGTGTGCAGACCATTGTTTTCTGGGTCAATTGATGTGATAAAAGAAAACGCTAGGAATTGCTTAGGTTGTTAAATCAAACATCAAAGGTGGAAAACTGCATTCCTGCTGACATGGAGTGACCTTACAAAAATGTTTCGAAGGCCTGAGCCATCATTAAACAAGCAGTATGCGATGCCGGCTGTAAGAGCGCTAGAGGACTTAACCAGGCTCAGGTGCATAACTATCATTGGTGCAACCAGTGCAGTGGAACTAGTGCCCAGGGGCGTGAGGGGCCCACTGCACTGTACAATGGCTGCATTTGACTACTCAACCTGTATGCAGGAGGATGGTTTTCCTTACGTGCATAAGGGCCGTGTGCACACTTGCTATGCACTGACCACCTGTGTCATTATGCAGCAGCTTGAGTGAAATCTCCTGGCAGTTGCTTATCTATTTTCTTAGTTGAGTCAAGTCTTGGTATGCAGGACATTCAAAGATCCCAGACTCGGCAGCTGATGAACATCACAAGACCGATTAATTACACCCGTCTTTTAATATGAAAGCAGGACAAATAAATCTGAAGTATATAACTATTCATTTTAAAAGCATTTAATTAGAGACGTGTTTTGCAAACAAAAAACATAAAACAACTGGTCCTACAGAGCGTGGTTGTTACCACTTAATCTTCAAATTAACAAAAACCAGCATCGCCTGTCACGTGGTCTATCTGTCTGCATGCTTATTTCTCGAAACTGACACAATCCATTCATCAACAGAGCAGTGCTTAGTTTGTAAAATATTAAGTGCAGGTGCTCATTTTTTTTAGGAGGCCACACCCACTTTTCCAGCTCCGCCCACATCCTCCATAGGCTCCACTTACTTCCTTTCTTGGTTCCACTCACATCCACAAGCCTCAACACATCAGAGCCACATCCTCACATCTTGAGTTCCACAAGAAGCTGAAGACCTGGCTCTTCACATAAGCACCTCCGGGACCTCAAGTGCCTGGATACCCTCTCGGGTGATTAGTTTGATACACAAATCAATATATCATAACAAAATGTAACATATTGGAAGCCTATGACAACTTAAAAGTGGGTAAATCTCAACGTGCAGCTTTAGGAAAGGTCATTAGAGGACTTGAGGCAGATTTGCAAACTAAAGAGAATGTGCTTCTACTGTGCTGTTTAAAAGATAGGCAGGGGTGAAGGAAGGAATACATTAAACAAGGCAGCAATAAATGCAGGCAGGGAGGGGAGTACTCGAGTGAGGACATATATGAATAACGGTGAAAGAAAAGGAAATAAGAAAAGAATGAATAGAGGGAGAAAGGAAGTGAATGATGTGTGATGGAGGAATAGAAAAAAGGAAGGAAAGGAGCAAGATAAGCATAAGGAAAAGTTGATGATAAGAAAGGAGGAAATTAAAGAAGAAGAGGTGAAGAAGGGAGGAGGAAAAAAGAAAGTAAGGAAAGAATGGAGAAAGAAGGAATAAATGCACCATGGGAGGAAGGATGGGGATTGAATGAGGGTGTAAGGAAGGAAGAATGGAATGAGGGTGTAAGGAAGCAGGAAGCAAGAAGCAGGAGGGGGAAGAAGGCATGGCTGGAGGTGCAGAGGAAGAGAAAAAGGGAAAAGAAAAAGATGGGACGAAAGAAAGGAGGTCAGGGGAATGGATACGAGTGTGAAAGGCACTGGGTGAAGGAGGGACAGTGTAATATTGCAAAGAAATTGAAAAACCAATATTGAAATACAATTATGTCCTTAACATACCATGAATGTTTGTAAAGCACCTAGTCGCCAATTCGGTGTCAAGGCTGGATATGTATCTATTTTTTGTGCAGCTCTTGTTGCTTTTAAGAAGCAAGTAAATCCAAACTATAAAAAGCATACCTGTCTTGATCTTGGGCACTCGTTTAAATTATGGGTTAAGGTTTCGGTGTTATTGAACAGCTCACACAATTTATGTGGATTCCTCAAAGGTTTTGCTGGGTTCTCACGGAGTGGGGCCCATGGAAGAGAAGGGGTGATTGTTTCATTGGGCCTTTCAACAGGATCAACACAGCCAAAACAGTTCTTTAGTTAGTAGGAGTTTGCGCTACCATAAGCCTTTTACTTGCCTAATCGGCTACTCTTTGAATCAAGCTGGGAGGCTCAGTGTATACATGTATGTAAGTTAAGGTTGCATAACACAAACCCAGCTAAAAAACATGTTACTGTTACTTGTTTGCAAAGAAGTAAGCGCTAGCTCCACAGTTCCAAATTACCTGTCTCATATATTATCTTGAGACCCACTCAAATCAAACCTACAATCAATCGATATTAATATCCTAGCAAACCCCAAACCACCCTAGGTCACCTCAGAGTATTGGTCCTTCCTCCTTCTGGGACTTTCCATTGGAAGTTCCTGACAGCAGACACTCATGTACTCCCTCTCTACATGAATTCAAAGCAGAGCTAAAGTAATATATATTTTCGACTTGATGAATGCTAGTGATCGCTTAGTACTAATCCTTACAATGATTGTTGATTGTTTACAATATGTTAACCGCTTGCAGTCATTGATATAGGTCTCTTAATTGTATCCAAGTAAAACGCTTCTGTTTCAGTATTATATATCTTCACCAATATGTTAAGAAAAGTAAAAAAAAACATTTTTCTGAACGTTGTACGGTATTGTAAAACATTTCACCTGCAGCCCTCCACACTTCTAGCCTACCTTACCCCAGTTCAGTGAAAAGTCCGCCCTCAGCCTATCTCCAACGAAATGAAACCATGTTCCTTGCGGAAGGCAGGCGCAATCTGCTGACGTGAGGTGACATCACTAACGTGATGATCACGCTCTTCAATGTGCCTGAACCAGGGTGGGCCTTCCTATGAGGACTTCCAGGAATCAACAGAAGAAGAACGTGGTTTTTAATAATTACCAGGCCATCTGCAAATTAAGCACTGTAACGGAGCCTCTTTGATTAGGAAATCACTGTCATCGTCGATGGATGGCACACGCTGAACAGTTAGCACGAACTCCGAGCAGCCACAGAGTACTGTGCTGAGGGGGCCCCCTGCAGCTGCCCCCCCCCTCCCCACAGCTGGGTCTGCGGGGGAACAGACCCTTGAATCGGATGTACAGTTTGCAGGCTCCGAGGCTCGTGGTCCTGCTGCTGCCTGCATGTTTTTTGCCGCCCCCCACATTTTGCCGCCCTAGGCGGCTGCCTAGTCCTGCCTAATGGCAGAAACGGCCCTGTCAATTACCATGCCAATAGCTTAAAATCGTGTAAAGGCGAGACCTATTGCATTGCAAATGCTTGTCTGATGAAAGTTGCAGTGGGGTGTTTAACTGCACTAATGACATACAACCTCTGCTCAGACAATGATTGTGTTAGATAAAAGTGCACAATATTGAAATAATACGGTCAGAGATTGTTGTTATGACTCATAATTTGCTATATTTTACAGTATAATAATTAAGGCACCCTGTTTTCCGTTTTTACTGATTTTTACAGATAAATACAGACAGAAAACATTAATTTACTTGTCTGTATTTATTTTTAAATGTGGATAAAAACGGAAATTGGGTTGCTTTTTGAGTAATGCTAAATACTGTCTGCCATGACTGCCAGGTCAATTGTTGAGTGGATTGATGGATAAGGGGGTTAAAAAGAAAGGAATTTTAGTAAATAGGCTTTAACAGCTTTAGACATGCACAAGGTTGATGGTGAAATGTGAACATTTTCATATAAGTGCACTGATTTATCTTTTACGGTGTTCAAAGCACTGAAACCTGGTAGACATTCAAGCATGAATGCATATTAATCGGTTAAATAAATGCAGAAATATACTAATTCCATCTTAATTTTTCCACAATACCCAAAATAAATATGGATAAATACAGATGAAATTAGCAAAAAATAAATATGGTTAAATACAGACGGAAATGACAGAAAAATGAATACCATAAAACCGAGAGCCCTAATAATAATTTACTCAACCCTGCGGCAGAAATTGTTCCTCCGATAGCACGTAATGCCAGTGACCTGATTATGAATTATTACAGGTGAAGGATTGAGAAAGCAGTTATATTTCAGCCTTTGGAACATTAAGTGAAACAGCAAATGCAGGAAGAAATGGTTGATAATTATTTTCCAGGTAGTACAGTTCTAAAACAAATATTATAACAAAGAGACGCAGAAATTATAGAAATCCAATTTAGGAGACCGCTCCTGGCACTTACAGAATCTGGGAATAAAACCAAATCGCTGGTATTTTAGCTGAGAAAGGAGGGAAACCTCGAGACAGAGCCCAGGCAGCATCGAGGAGTCAGTTCACTGCTCTGAGTGTAACATGAACCCGAAAATCCCAGCGCTGCCAGAGGGGGACAGACGCACAGACACACCCACTGCACACAGAGAGGCACAGACGCACAGACACACCCACTGCACACAGGGAGGGGCAGACGCACAGACACACCCACTGCACACAGAGAGGGACAGACGCACAGACACACCCACCTCACACAGGGAGGGAGGGACAGACGCACAGACACACCCACTCCACAAAGAGAGGGAAACTGAAACTTACCTTCACTTCCTGCATTTCTGCATCATGGCGGCGGCAGCTCCGCTCGGGAGCCTCCAGGAAGAGGCCACTTGTTCCATCTGTTTGGAATATTTTACTGATCCGGTGATGATCGATTGTGGACACAACTTCTGCCGCTCCTGCATCACCCAGAGCTGGGAGGGAAGAGATGGAAACTTCCCCTGTCCACAGTGCAGGGAAATATCTTCTAGGAAAAACCTCCGACCCAACAGACTAGTGGGGAACATGGTGGAAATGTTAAAACAGCTTCATCTGCCCCCCGTGAAGCCCCCGGAGGAGAATCTGTGTGAGAAACACGAAGAGAAACTGAGGCTGTTCTGTGCAGAGGATCAGAGGATGATATGCTTGGTCTGCCGGGAGTCCAAGGAGCATAAAACTCACTCAGCAAGTCCTATAGAGGAGGCTGCAGAGGAGCACAAGGTACGTCTGTGGGCATTCAGGGATCGCAAAGTCGCTTGGTGAGCCACACGAAGGGGCAGCCGGAGAGCACAAGCTGTGTGTGAGAGTGTTCAGAGATCACAAGTCACCATTTTTTAGATGGCTCCGTGGCCCCGGGACATCACATTTCCATGCCTGGATTTTGCTTTTATATATAATTTTCATCTGGTGAGTTGAAGCAATAGGGTCAAGTAAAATGAACCAAGACTACAACTCCCAGAATGCATTGATATGTTAAATCAAAAGTACAGAAATGGAAATGTTTTTCCCAGCGGCATGGAGTCATCTGGTCCCCCTCCCTGTGTATGCCATTGAGGAGGCTGCAGAAGAGAACAGGATGTGTCTGTGGGAGTTCAGGGAATCAAAAGGCACCGAGAGTCCATAGAGGAGGCTGCTGAAGAGCACAGAGTATGTGTGTAGATGTTGATGGATCATAATGCACCCGTGGACCCCAAAGAGAAGTCTGTGCAAGGAGTGTATGTGGGTGTTCACGATTCACAAGTGGAGTCACTCTTAAGTTCACAGAGGAAGAAGCTGCAGAGGAGCACAACGCTTGTCTGTGGACGACCACGATTCACAGTTGGATTAATTTATTAAGTCTTTAAGAGGATACAATGTATATTGAGGGGTGTTGTGTGTCCTTACAGAAGGCTGCTGAAAATTACAAGGTATGTTTGTTGGTGTTTAGAGGTTGTAAGTGAATCCACTCCATGAGGGCTTTATAAGAACCTGCAAAAGATAGGGTGACCAACTGGCATGGGTCCAAATTCAGGACGGTGAGTGTAAAAATTCAGGACAAAGGGTCAAAATTCAGGACAAAAATTCAGGACAGGGGGTCAAAATTCAGGAAAAAAGGTACGTTTTACAGACACATCAGAGTAGGTCGCGCAATAGTATTTAATTAAGCCCATTCCATATCCAAACATATTCAACCATTTGCACACCTATCCACCATGTATCTTTCCATCCATCATTTCACTCATCCATCCCTCGATCCACCCTTTCACTCATCCATCCATTCACTCATCCATCCAGACGTTTGGCCTTTCACCCATCCAGCCATCCTTTCACTTACTCATCCATCCACCCAGTCACTCATCCTTCCACCCAGTCACTCATCCTTCCACCCATTCACCCTTTCAGTCATCCATCCATCCTCCCTTTCTCTCTCCATCGACCCTTTCACATAGCCATCCTTCCTTCCACCCATCCATCTTCCTTCCACCCATCCATCTACTCATCCACTCATGAATCCATCCATTGACCCTATCCGTTATCCATCCACCCTCGCACTCCTTCACTCATCTACCCATCCTTTTGTCCATCTACCCTCCCTTTCACTCACTCATCCATCTTTACATCCGCCCTTTCACTGATCCGTCCATCCTTTCACTTATCTATTTATCAATCCATCCATCATTTCACTCGCCCATCCACCCATTAACTCGCCCATCATCCACCCTTTCACCCATCCCTCCATCCTTTCATTCATCCATCCACCCTTTTACCCATCCATCTACCCTTCCACCCATAACATCTATCTTTTTACCTTTTGTCTTATACATCCTTCCACGCACTCATTCATCCATTCTTTCTCTCAATATCCATCCATTCCCCCTCTCATTCATCCATTCACCCTTTCACTAATCTAACCAGCCATCCACCCATCTCTTCACTTACTCACCTGTGGAAAGTGAGCCCATATTACTATCGATGCCCGGGCTGCTGGCGCAAGTCGCCTCTTAGTTCCCATTCTGATTAGTAACCAAATAAAGAGACGGGCGCTGGAAGCAGGAATCACAAGAACAGAGTTTTATTTCTCATGAGGAGAGCCTGTCATTTCGGACACGAAACACAGTGTCTTTCGGGAGGTGCTCTAACAAGTTCTCTGAAACATCGCCTTTTATACCTTACAAAACATTCCTTATTACAATAGCGACATTGTGAAACAAGGAAAAAGACATCCCCGTAATCCTTGTGTCAATCCCACCCCACATATGTCCACAATAGAGGCCCTTAACCTGCTGATAAGAGGAGGGGGCAATCACGCAGCTGAGTGTTCCGCCGATTCTTAGGATGTGTGCGCCTGATCGTGCCCCAGGGGGCGGGGAGGCCAGGATCAATAGTGGGTCCTTTGAAGAGGAGTGACTCCATACAATAAGGGGCAGTAAACTGTATCCCCCGGCTTGGGCGATGGCTTCGGACCTGTGTGGACAGTCAATCGCGGAGGGAGGGTTTACCAACAGAGGGGTTATTCATGAAAGGAAAGGAGGTGTTGGTCAGGCGCGGCCGTGACTCCCAAGGACAGGGTCATGCGGACCTGTGCATGTGAGGGAGGGGGCAGCCAGGGTGCGCGGAGGGAGAGGGTCATTTGAGAGTGGGGGGGGGGTGTGTTCAAATGCGCGCAGGAGGGAAGCCGGGGATTTCAATGAGCAGGCAAAGAGGCCATGGTGCCTAAAATGGCTGTCAGGTACATGCGGGCATGGGCCTTTACTGGCGGAGTGATGCGGTCATTGTCTCACGCTCTTCGTGGTGTGTACAGGGAGGGGAATGGGAAAAGACAAATGAACGCCGCTTATGTACATCAATTTTGTGAATTTCCACAGTCGCCGCTTTTTACATAACAAAGTTCATTTACTAATTGATGGGCGTACATATAAACATGTGTGGTTGATGAAATAGCATTTGTCAATACTAACATATTGCATATAAACATGAACAGTAGATGCGATTGGCAGAATGCAGCACATAGGAAATTGCATTTGTTGGGTTCCTAACGTCCAAACGTACTACATAGCATAAGTGCTTCTGACTTTCTCAAAAAAAAATGTGTGACCAATGAACATTTTTGACCAAGTAGTTGAGGGAGGAATTCAGTCCAATACATAAGATCTCTTCGTCACAGTGTCTTTTTCGCAGTGAGCCATCACTGGTAGGCGCTAATCCGTGTCCTTTCGTTGGCGCTGTTGAGCACCGGCGGCGGAGCTATAGGTCCAGCTCGGATTTAACCTTACGCGTTGCAGGGTGCGGTCAGTCCTCTGCTGTTAGACCACAGTCCTGTTCCCTAACCAATCCATTTAGTGGCGCCTTATGCTCGGCACCTACGTTTCCATGGCATAACCCCATTTCCACCTAAATGCTGTTCTTCCTTTCGGCAAAAAGTCACGTGGAAAAGAGGGTGTGTGGTTCAATAGTCGATGGGAGAGAGAGCGGAGTGGGGTCAGATTTCCTGGGACACACCAAAGGGACCAAGGGAGCAAAGGATAACAAGCAAGCAGGCCCATCAATCGGGCTTGAAAAGGGGGACGGAGGCTCCAGGCACACGTGGGTTAGTGGACAGAGAGCTTCAGGGCAGCCCTTCATCCTTTCGTTTACCGCGTTTGAGAGTGCTGCCTCGTCCCGTATCTTGTTGCGCTGTGGCTCCACCTTTGGTCGGGGTCGCATGTGTCTCATGATCTGCAGCCAGGCTGTGCGCCACGTCCGACCCTTCTCCTCCGATGATCGTATATCTTTGAATGGGTAAAACAAGTTTTAGAGAACTGGCAGGAGAAGAGATGTTTACATTTGAATTCCACTCGCAATCCTAGCACCTGGGGTTATGCTCATTGGTCATAGTCAGAAGTCTATTACCACGAAGTAAGTATGTGGGTATTTCAACTGTGTTACATCAAGTCCAGTCGGCGCTCATTCATGACACATATGGACAGAGGTCAGACTCCTATCACTTGCGTATTTTATCAAAAACTTCCAAAATTGGCAACATTCAGGGGATACTCGTCCTTCTAACCCGACCCTTAGCAGTCTTACATTTCCCTTTAGAGCTGGCTAACTCCTTCAAGCAGAGCGCGGGTGCAATCATCGAAGGACAGTGTTAACATTTTTTTTTCTCGAGGGGCGACAGTTGGTCATGGTCATTAGTTATACATCGGGGACAGCAGCTGGGGTCAATCAGGTGGGGCGGGGACGCTTCGGGCATTCGCGCTTGAGTGCAAAGGGGTGGGGCAATCTGGGCATTGGGGGTCAATCTGGACATTGGCGCTTGTATCTCTAACGAACTAAAAAATAGGATGCCATTGACATATAGTTCCCCTATAAAAGGCCAGATTAGGGGACATTACTCGTCTTACCTGTCCTTTCTTTCTTAGTCAATTTGAGTTCATTCATTTTGCAGAAAGGAGAGGTAGTAATATGGCAAGTTACAATTGTTTTGGTTTCTGTCAATTTCGCTGAACACCTTCGCGTTCAATAAGTTTCCAATTAGACTGGTGCCAGCGGGGCACAATTTTACCACAGAAAGGAAGATGGAACAGGGGGACTCTCATAGAGAGTGAGAGTCGTCCGCAACCTAAACGAACCATTCGGTACACGTATGACATGTAGGGAGAGAGAGAGAGGTGGATAGAGAGGGAGAGAGAGAGAGAGAGAAAGAGAGACGTGTACGGGAATAGGTCATTTAGTGCGCTCACAACACAGAACAGCAGGGGTCAGGTAACAAAGAGACGCGAACAGAGGGGAGACATAAACCCATACAGTACATGCACACAAACTCAGACAAAGGAAGACAGGACACGTATCATCATACAAAAAAAATATTCACAACAAAACATAAAACAGTTATTGGCCAAAAAAAAAAAAGATCTTTCTGCATGCTGCGCATCTTTAGTATCCTATTTGTCTACGTGCTGAGCTCTTTTTACCTCTTCCTCCTTTTCCTTTCGTTTGCTATCTTTGCGAGCGTTCTCGATCGCTAATACTTACACCTCGGTCGGCTGGTCAGAAATTAACCTGGTCGGGCTATTGCCCATTGTTGGATCTTAAACCACTTTGAATTTTCTCCTTTTGATGAGAAGTTCTTCAGGCTGAGGCAACGGAGGGTATTGATCGGGAGAACAGTCGGACAGCTTGGCTATATCTAGAAGAGTGCGAGAAGGAGGTGGTACATTTGGAACATCAACAACATTCCTACTTTCCCAGACGGGTGGTGTCTAGGTAACCCTTACCTCGGAACTTTTCCTTGTCCTTTCCCTATCTAGTAAAACGTCATAGGTGCACTATCTGGCGTGCTGGTTCGAGCCAAATTCCGTCATACAGTACTAACCCGTCAAGTTTCTATGTCAGTCCATCCTCCCAGTCGCTATATTCTAAGGAGGAACAGTCATATCTAAGTCTATGTCTTACAAAACTCGTTAGCATAAGTACTATGCTCAGATCCCCTCCTTCCCTTTTCGTCGGTCGTTCGATCATCCCTCCTCCATACTTCAACCGATGTTCTGACGTGACCTGCAGAAGGGAGGAGAAGAAGGGGGTGGGGGCAGCATTCAAAACACATCAATGCGTATAAATCCGAAAAAATGTTTTTACCTACCTCATACTCGACCTATCTCCACGGGGTTCATTCTCTACCATCTCGGCGTTTAAGCCCAGAGGAAACAGTATTGTTAGATAGATAATCATCGATGGTCTGCGCATCTACATGAATCACTTGATCGTGGCCTTTTAGGTCATGTGCAAAGGTGGTGGTCAAGTAGCATTTCTTTGGTATCGCTTAAGGGCGTCTAAAACTCTTTCCCGGCTGCCTGTGACACATAATGTAGCTGCTAAGTATCGGGCCTTTTTACCCTTCAACCTTAATGAGGCTGCTTATTTTTACTTATGTTGGAGACAGTAGTAACACATTCGAAACTCATTAATGCAATCGCTACAATTATACTTTCTTTTTCAATAAACCTTTAATTAAAAAATGTTGGCGCACAAGTACGGGCCTACGACCCAGTGGGCCGGCTACGAAGCAGACTGGAACTGTGCATAAGAGGAACGGAGTCGGTGGCCATTCATTTCATAAAGTGCAGCAGTGCAATGAAATCGTATCGAACTTTCTTAAGGGGCGAGTATAATGCGTATCAAGCTTTCAATAATATCATCTCATTGTCCAATTATTTACTCAAGACCTAACGTTTATCAATCTATTGTCCAAATGCCCAATCAGTGCTTGTTTTATACCAGTTCATTGCTTCCAAACATAATTAGTACCCACCCTAAATCAGTTCACTGTCCCAGCACATAATCAATATCCATCTTATATCGCTTTCTTTTCCAAGCACATACTCAATATCCATCTTATCCACTTTCATTGTCCAAAAACTGCATACATATCTTGGAGCATCAAGGCTGAGCAATCAGGGCGCAACAAGGAGTTTGAAAGTTTCATTTTGTATCGGCGCCATTTTGGGCGAGGTCAGGCAGGTCCCAGTATAGTTAGAATGCCTCCACTGACTCGTGGTTGGACCAGAACCTCTTTTGGCAGTTCAAAAAGCTTTTCGTAATGGGGTAACAGACTAGCGATAGGAACCATCAGTCAAAAGTGGGGAGGGAGGCAACTATCTTTCCTACCGGGTCATTCTGGTGTTCCACCGGAACTGAACAAATCTGTATCTTTGCAGGATTTTAGTCATTTCCACACTGAGGCTGGCGCCGGCAGGAGTGCGCCGACGTCTCGTGGCTCCATCGGAGGACGGGGGCGGGGGGCGCCCCGTGGAGAGGTCGGCCCCCCCGGCTCTTTTAGAATCTTCAAGGTTGAGGAGGCACGGGGCGTGTGCCCGTCCCGGGCAAGAAAACCTGCTTTTTGATATGGACCCTCTTCAAGCCGGAGCGTTGGGGTGTCGCTGGAAGCCTCCACCTGGAGGGAGGTGGGGGAGGCTCGTTCGCGCCGCCTCCCCCTTCCAGCGACCCCGCGCCGTTCTTCGGCTCCAGCGCTTTGGTATGGCCGTGCCAGGCGATGAAGATGGGGGGGGGGGGTCGGAGGCAGCAAGACATCCCCCCCCCCCTTTTTGTGGCGGGACTACCTGCAACTCTCAAGGGTTGCCGCTGTGGCGGGACTACCTGCAACTGTCCAGAGTTGTCCAAGGCATAATTGAAAAGAAAGAGGTGTTGTTGCAGCCATTATAGCTGAACAAGCGCTGCCGACCTCGCCTTGGCTTCGGTCTTCGATGATGGCCGGATCACGCAAGAGAGGGGGGGGGGTTCGGAGGCAGAGGCAAGACATCGCCCCCCTCCCCCCCGTGGCCTGCAGGGCAGCAGAAGAGGGGAAAAGGGGAGACCATTACGATTTTCGGGCCGTCCGCCCTACAGCCTCCCCTTCCGATGGCGGCCAGCCAGGCCCTGCTCTGCACGCGCTGAGGCCTCGCCTTCCGGATGGGCGTAACCGCGGACCTGTTGCACTTCGGGAGCTTCCGGAATGGGGGTAGGTGTTTATTGATTTGTATCTATTTCATGTTACCGTTATTTGGGCGTTGTGGGCAATGAGGCAGACATGTTTGGAGCAGGAATAGGCGGTGGAGCCTAGCTACCTCGTGGCTGTCTTGCCGTCAAGCTTTCGCCATTTTATATTTCTTTTTACGAACTATTTCTAATGTTTCTTATTTTTAGTGAAGTCGAAAGCTCATCAGGGGGTTACTGACTTAGCCCGATTTCTTTTATTTTTCCCTCCTTTCCTTAGCGTGTTTCAAGCTAAAGTTTCTGTTAACAGGGTACGGTGATCACTTCATATTTTTATATGTCCTTTCATTAGGGGTACTCCTGGATGGACCAGATGAGTTACCTCCAATAAATGGTCCGGGTGGAACTAGATTATTAATCAGTGGGGGGGCATGTGTTCTTTCATTAAGGTGCCTGGACGGACCGGATGATCACCTCCAATGAGTGGGGAGCACATGTCCCTTCATTAGGGTATCCATCTGGACGGACCAGATGGTCTACCTCCAATAAATAGTCAATCAGTGGGGAGTGGGTAGGCCTGACGAATCATAAAGGGGCATAACCTACCCTTTACTACTTGCAAAGACTAGACAGAATATTTCTATTCCACGTTATTTGCAAACAGAAAATACCTCAAACAAACAATTCCTTGGACAACAATGTCCAGTCAATCAATCAATCAGTGGGGAGAAAAAACAGGCATGACGGATTACAACGGGGACAAACGTCTGCATTACCTGCCCATCGCTATCTGCAAAGGGAGACAGAATATTCCTATTCGTCTCTGTTTGTGGACAGGGAAGATCTCAAAGAGCAATAATCGATATTTAATCGATATCAAACAATCAGTGGGGAGAAAGGTAGGCATGACGAATCATAAAGGGGCATTACCTACCCTTCTCTATCTGCAGAGAGAGACGAACGTTCCTATTCGCCGCTGTTTGCAAACAGAGAATGTCTCGTTCTCAAGAAGAGAACCAATATTTCAAGTAGCAACCAAAGCTAAATGAACAACAACAGCAATATCAGTATTTAAATACCGATTCCAATACAATCAATCAATCAATCAGATGGATAAAACCATCCTACCAATCAGGCGAAAAACGCCCTACTTAATCTTACCCGGACCGGACCATGCGGACAGTTCTTCGTCTTCCCCCTCCAGCGCCCAATCGTTCTCTTACTCTATGCAGCATTCCTGTGGGATTCCAGTCAGGACAATAGGTCACTCGAGAGAGGTCCGTTCAGAATCGGTGAAGTTCATTCAATCGGCAGCCGGACGAGGGCCCTCTCAAGGCAGGTATACTCCAATCATTTAGATGTTCACCTCATCGTCTGGATCTCTCTTACTGGACCGTATGTCACTGATGGACCCCGCGTTGGGACGCCAATTGTGGAAAGTGAGCCCATATTACTATCGATGCCCGGGCTGCTGGCGCAAGTTGCCTCTTAGTTCCCATTCTGATTAGTTACCAAATAAAGAGACGGGCGCTGGAAGCAGGAATCACAAGAACAGAGTTTTATTTCTCATGAGGAGAGCCTGTCATTTCGGACACGAAACACAGTGTCTTTCGGGAGGTGCTCTAACAAGTTCTCTGAAACATCGCCTTTTATACCTTACAAAACATTCCTTATTACAATAACGACATTGTGAAACAAGGAAAAAGACATCCCCGTAATCCTTGTGTCAATCCCACCCCACATATGTCCACAATAGAGGCCCTTAACCTGCTGATAAGAGGAGGGGGCAATCACGCAGCTGAGTGTTCCGCCGATTCTTAGGATGTGTGCGCCTGATCGTGCCCCAGGGGGCGGGGAGGCCAGGATCAATAGTGGGTCCTTTGAAGAGGAGTGACTCCATACAATAAGGGGCAGTAAACTGTATCCCCCGGCTTGGGCGATGGCTTCGGACCTGTGTGGACAGTCAATCGCGGAGGGATGGTTTACCAACAGAGGGGTTATTCATGAAAGGAAAGGAGGTGTTGGTCAGGCGCGGCCGTGACTCCCAAGGACAGGGTCATGCGGACCTGTGCATGTGAGGGAGGGGGCAGCCAGGGTGCGCGGAGGGAGAGGGTCATTTAAGAGTGGGGGGGGGGTGTGTTCAAATGCGCGCAGGAGGGAAGCCGGGGATTTCAATGAGCAGGCAAAGAGGCCATGGTGCCTAAAATGGCTGTCAGGTACATGCGGGCATGGGCCTTTACTGGCGGAGTGATGCGGTCATCGTCTCACACTCTTCGTGGTGTGTACAGGGAGGGGAATGGGAAAAGACAAATGAACGCCGCTTATGTACATCAATTTTGTGAATTTCCACACACCCACCTCTCATTTTAATTATGAACTGAGCCTTTGTCTGCTGAGTTGGAGACAGAAGAGTCCCATCAAGGTCACCCTTGCTCCAGTTCCTAAAGCAAGGGGTGAGACGGGGAAGGGTTAATTATGCCCTTGACCATAGGCAATCTGAGTCATGAGTCATGCATGATGCACAGTGCCAGGCCATGAGGTGACTGACATGGTTTTGTTTCCAGGGCTTTAAGTGGGAAGCCTTTGACCCCAGTGAAATTAAATAAACGTATACTCTGGCACGTGCAACCATGCACACAACGCACGATAAAGGCCCCGTCTTACATTTTATTTTTCACAATAACCAATATGAATAAATAATTACACAAGAGACTGGACAAACAAAGCTTTACTAACACAACGCATCAGTCAAAAGTCCACAACTGTATGGAAAGGATACTGCGATTCTAAAGAATTACAGTGCACCACAAATGGTAGAAGGGTGCAAAGGCTGGTAGCATAACTGGTCAATACATGGACATGTTCCAGGGCTCTAGACGATTTCAAGAGCGACCTAAATACACAGCAAAGCCCTCATCACTGCTTGACCTGGCTCCATTCTGTACTTGTAAACATTCAAACCTGGTTGGCTCAGATTAAACTATTCTAGTAGGGTGGCATACTCAAAACTTCACAATGTGCATTCAGTGAAATGTTAAGAGGGAAGAGATAATGAATAACTCTCTTTGGATTCACAAATTATGGCGAAACTAATCTTCATTCAATAGTTGAATGTTTTAGTCGATAGACTCAATGTATTAAATAAAAAAAAAAAACAGGAATCAGCCTTGCTAACACGTTTTGTACCTTACAGAAACTTTATCATGGTAAAATCTATTGTTGAAGGGCCAAAAACACATATCACATGGCAGTTTCTAGACATTTGAACGATTAAAAAATCAGTCATTCAAAAAGCTTTTATTATTGGTTACAAACCATAAAAAGACATATTTATACATTTACACATACATCAATATTATATCCATATAAATATTTAAAAAGACCTCAAAACACAACGTTCTTGAATGAGATAAAAAAGGGAAAATATACAAGCGTGGGTATCCCTCAGAAACAGCAAGGGTTCCATACTGGAACGCCTAGTAACTTTAATAAAGGGGGGACCTCCCCTGCAATGTTTTTTTATTTTCCTTTAGTGTTGCACACCTTGTAAACCACATGGACAGAAGACATTTTGCTGTTACATATACTGTCAAAAAAGTGGTATCAGTTTTGAGGATTCTAAAAGTCTCTCTAAAGTCCCTTATGCCCCTGGACTTGCAAAATTGAATTATCCATTTAGCTCTAGCCCGGGAATACGAGGGGCAAAAGAGCAGAACGTGTGGATCTGTCTCTCTGCTACCCGGGCAAGTGCTCACAGGGGCAGGGACTTTTGACCACTTATCAGTGACTTCCCTTAGGGGAAGTGAGCCATGCCTGAACTGGACGTATAGTTTCTTGGCCAGGGGGGGCTGAATATCATCCAAGAATCTCTCAAAATTAGGATGGACCTTGGTCTCTAAGAAGGTGTTAGTGAGCCTACCCAAAGAAGAGTTTGATAGTAAGATAGCCATGCCATGCTCTTTCAGGGCCAAACTCAAAGTTTTTCTAGGGAGTAGGGCACAAGCCTCCTCTGGTAAAGACCACAGATCTCCCCTACCCAGGGCCTGAGAGAGGTGCTTGATGTACTTTAGCCATGGGATCCTCCCCACGCCCCTTCTAGCTAGCAAATCCCGCAAATCCTCCCTATAACTCTCAAGTTCCGGGGTAGCCCAAAGCCGTCTCCAGTATAACAACGGCCGATTCGAGACGACATCCTGTATAGGCACCAGACCTATGTCCAGCCTTAGGGGGGTACTCCGGGGAAGTCTCAAAAGACGCCTCATGAAACTATTCTCGGTGAGGGAGAGGGGGGCCACACTTACATGTCCCCATAATTCCGCACCGTAAAGCGCACCGCCTCTAGCCTGAGCTTTATATGTTTCTACGGGCGGTCCCATCAATTTGAGGGAAGATTCATTAAAGACTTTTAGGATACCACCCGAGGACTGGGCTAGCTTCAGATTAGCTTTAGCAGTCTGTGAACCCCAGTCCATTCTGTCATTTAAGGTGACCCCCAGGTACTCAAATGTAGAAACTCGATCGAGAGCTATTCCGTCCAGGGGACAATTCGGGTGTTTCATGTTATACAACATATACTTGGTCTTAGCAAAATTGATAAAAAATCATCATTCCTTTGAGTCACATCAGCATCTGTCGTTTTTCTAGAGGTGAGAACAAGTGCAGGAACCGCTGGATTAGATGCGTTCACTGCAGAGGATTAAACCCAAGATGCCAATAATGATTACAAGTTTATTCAGCAATGTGTGCATTTAGATAATTAAGGGGGCACTCTATTGGGCATCACCCAATCCAAACTCCCCCACCCCGCCCTCTAAACTGCTTTACACTCCACTTATCCCATTTTCAATTAAATTGAGTAATATTACTGCAAGACTCGTATAGTTACATTGTCTTTAGCCTAGAATACAATTGAAATTGCGAGCTCCTGCCTACAACACAATCCAAACTAACTCTCCGATTTACCACTCTAATCTTTACAAACTAGTTGGCAGCCTGACAAGCCGCCTGAGTGAAAACAACATTCTTATGGAAACGCCATGAAACAACTTAAACCCCCCCCCCCCTCCCCCCCCCCCCCCCCCCACACACACACACACACACACCCCTCAGACAGTCTTCTGTCTGACAGAATGCCCTGCCCTGGACGGAGGTTGTAGGAGGCCGGTCACCACATGCTTTGCAGCCCAGACACTCCCATTGTCATTCTGTATGTGGCAATCAGCAGCATACAGAATGACAATGGGCGGGTGGGGCTGCCCCTGTGCCCCAAGGAGGAGTGAGAGGCGCCCCATCAAGGAGCTGAGGCCTCTGATAGGGAGCAGGGCTGTTCCCTGCAATGGGCAAAATTACGGACAAAGGGCGTCCGTATAAGGGAACCTCGCGGACGTGAGGTCCTAATTACGGACGGTCCGTGAAATTTACGGACGGTTGGTTGGTTGGCCACCCTAGCAAAAGAGCACACAGTGTGTCTGTCAGAGCGCTGGGACCATGGGCGGTATACTGTGAGCCACAGAGGCGGCTGCAGAGGATCAGAAGGCATGTGTGTGGGTGTGTTGGGACCTTACACTAGACTCAAAGGGTTCCATGTAGCACTGCAGTGTGAGGTGTCGGTGTCAGAAAACTTGATGAGACAATGCAGGGTGTGGCACACGGGCTCACAGGAGCAGGGACACAGCAGAAGAGCTGCAGCAATGCATTGTGATGCGCACAGGGTCACAAGGGCTTCAGTGCAGATGACTCCCCAGCAGTGCAGGGTTCATCAGACACAAAGGCACGTGCAGGGTCCAGGCGTTAGACTTCCATCATCACTGGGCACAGAGTGAAGATCTCCTGTAGCTTTGGCTGAAAGAAGCTCGCTGGCTTGGGGGGGGGGCCCTCTCAGGATGAGCCTTGACCTTGCTGGTAGGTCGCTCCCCCACCACACAGGGTGTGTCCTGACCCTGCCCCAGCTGCCGCTGCTGTAGAAGTTGAGGCCTTCCTCCACCCGCAGGCTACCACCGGTGCCTCATCCCTGGTGGCCAGTGGTAGGCCTTAGGTTTGTATCCCTGTCGCTGTCTGTCTGTACTGCCAATACTGTCAATACTGTCTTTTGGTGTCTGTGACCGCTGTTGCCTGTCTACCCCCTGTGCCTGCATTCTTATCTGTCTAGAAACAACAGTGGTCCCCAAGAGTATATAAATTCAAAATCTGATAAATAATAGTCCACAATGGGAACTATATTGGCCACTGTCCAGCCGGACTGGGTAGTTTATTTTTTACAATGAGACAAATACTGGGGTGTGGAAGGGCACAGTCCTGTACCGTTTCCAGGAACAAACAGGGGGAGTTTTTTAGGCAAGAAGGAGCATAATTGGCCACTTATAATTCAGTAGACATTGAAAGTAGTGCCAATAAAAGTGCTAGACACAGCATAAATCAGACATAATAATAGGGGGGTGTGAAAACACTAAAAACAAGTCGACGTTTCGATCCCATATGCTCAATGTTGCGGGACCATCATCAGGACTAACAATACATACATTTGCTTGCCTGGTATAAAAAGTTAACCACACAACCGCCCATATGGGTCGGGGAGTTTTCAGGGATTTTAATAAATGGGTCCTCGTTTTGATATTGATATTCGCCTGTATGGTACAGGTCGTACCGTTATGTCCACCTCATTTCCGTTAGGGCAAAATCATCTTACGGAGGGGATCGGCCTGATAGGTCCGGTTATACTCAAAACGAGTCAGTGGGAGGCGATGCCTCCGTGGTGTCTGTGGTCCCTGGGTGCTCTGCCGAGTCGCAGTGACAGTGACTGCGACTCGGCAGAGCACCCAGGGACCACAGACACCACGGAGGCATCGCCTCCCACTGACTCGTTTTGAGTATAACCGGACCTATCAGGCCGATCCCCTCCGTAAGATAATTTTGCCCTAACGGAAATGAGGTGGACATAACGGTACGACCTGTACCATACAGGCGAATATCAATATCAAAACGAGGACCCATTTATTAAAATCCCTGAAAACTCCCCGACCCATATGGGCGGTTGTGTGGTTAACTTTTTATACCAGGCAAGCAAATGTATGTATTGTTAGTCCTGATGATGGTCCCGCAACATTGAGCATATGGGATCGAAACGTCGACTTGTTTTTAGTGTTTTCACAGCCCTACTATTATGTCTGATTTATGCTGTGTCTAGCACTTTTATTGGCACTACTTTCAATGTCTACTGAATTATAAGTGGCCAATTATGCTCCTTCTTGCCTAAAAAACTCCCCCTGTTTGTTCCTGGAAACGGTACAGGACTGTGCCCTTCCACACCCCAGTATTTGTCTCATTGTAAAAAATAAACTACCCTGTCCGGCTGGACAGTGGCCAATATAGTTCCCATTGTGGACTATTATTTATCAGATTTTGAATTTATATACTCTTGGGGACCACTGTTGTTTCTAGACTATAGCTACCCACGGTCCCCGGATAACCGATTGGGTTCCCTTGTTGTTGCATACTGCATTCTTATCTGTGCCTGTTCTCTTGCACTCTGTTCCCTGATTGTGCTCATTTTCTTGCCTTCTGTTCCTATGATTTGTACTCGTTTTTCGTGCCTTCTGCTCCCCCTCGCTGCCCCTGATTTGTGCCAGTTTTCTTGCCTCCTGTTCACTAATTGTGCATGTTTTCTTGCCTTCTGCTCCCCTGTTTGTGCTGGTTTTCTTGCCTTCTGCTCCACTGATTGTGCTTGTTTTCTTGCCTTCCGTTCCCCCTCGCTGCCCCTGATTGTGCCCGGCTGCCTTGGTGCCCTCGCCGCTCCCATTCCCGCTGCTGCGTCCCCGCCCCCCTCACTGCCCATTCGCTGCCCCTGCCTCCCAGCTGCTCCTCCCTCCCACATCCCCATATATGGCAGCCACTGCACGGCCTAAGGCAAGCCCATCTGTGCCCGGACCGCGCTCAGTGCCAAAACCCCTGGTCCCCGCCAAGATGACCACCACCACTACGATGCCAGCACACTCCATGTTCTCAACCCTGGACGGATCCACACCTGCTTCAAGGCCGCCCCGAAACGCACGCACCGCCCATTCACCTGCCGGAACTGCAGCTACCCCAGCCTCAGAGCAGCCAAACAACCCGCCAAGAAAGACCTCAACCACCTCCAATGCATCCTACTGAAAACCCGCTCTGCACGCAAACACACAGTCGAGCTCTGGGACCTGCTCGACACATCATCCCCGGACGTCGTCTTCCTGACAGAGATGTGGATGAACGACTCCTTCACACCTTACATTGCCATAGCCATCCCAGACGGCTACAAGGTCACCCGCAGAGACCACACCAACGGAGTCGGAGGAGGAATCGCTGTCGTGAACAATAACAGCATCAGGGTCTCGTCCAGCACCGAGGACACTCTCAGCACCGCCGAACACATGCATTTCTAGATCCACACAGACCCCAACTCCACCCTCAGAGGCACCCTCGTCTACAGACCCCCTGACCCCAGTTCAGCGACTCCATCGCCGACTTTATCAGCACGCACGCCCTGACCTCCACCAACTACATTCTCCTCGGAGACCTGAACTTTCACCTTGAGAACAACAATGACAACTCGACAACCCTGATCGATAACCTCGCCAACCTCGGACCGAGGCAACTCATCACAGCCCCTACCCACTCAGCTGGCCACACGCTTGAACCCATCTTCTCCGCTAGTCCCCACGTCTCCTTCAGCCACACCACGAACTCCTCTGGACCGACCACCGCTGCATCCACTTCTCCTTCCAGGAACCTACCACACACCACCGCAGCCAACAGATCCCTCGCCGCTACTGGAGAAAAATCACCGAAGACCAACTACACGCAAACCCAAACCTCGCTCTCAGCCCACCCACCAAACCCTCCAACACCGACGATGCTGCCCACAGCCTCACACGCTGGATCGACGACTGCGCCAACACCCTCGCCCCGCTGAAGAAACCCCCCCACAGAGACACCAGCAAAAGGGCCAGCCGGTTCACACCAGAACTCCTAGCCTCCAAGCGAGCCTGCCGGAAACTAGAGAAGAAATGGCACAGCGAACAGACTCCGGACAGCCACGCAGCCCACAAAGACACCATCCGCAACCACCATCACCTTATCGGGACTGCCAAGAGGACCTCCTTCAAAGAACGCCTCGACATCAACACACACAACAGCAAGGAGCTCTTCAACATCGTGAAAGAACTCTCCTACCCCAGCTCCAAAACCAACGACATCCCGCCGTCGCAAGCCCTGTGCGACTCCCTCGCCACTTTTTTCCACCGCAAGATAGCAGACATTCACCACAGCTTCATAACCCAGACATCCCCACCAGACAGCAACACAACAGACTATCCGCACACCATCGACCACAACCCCCTGCTAGCCTGGGCCAGCGTGAGCATCCATGACACCATCAATACCATGAGTACAGTCCACTCCGGCTCCCCGACAGACCCATTCTCGCACCACATCTTCAACAAAGCCAGCAGCTCCATGGCACCCCACCTGCGCAACGTCATCAATCTCTCCCTCAAGACTGCGACCTTCCCAGAGAGCTGTAAACATGCCAAGATCAACGCCCTACTCAAAAAACCCAAGGCAGACCCTAGAGACCTCAAGAACTTCCGGCCCATCTCTCTGCTCCCATTCCTGGCCAAGGTCATCAAGATCGTCAACAGACAGCTAACCTGATACCTCAAAGAAAACCGAATCCTGGACCCTTCCCAGTCAGGGTTCCGCAGCAACCACAGCACCGAAACCGCCCTCATTGCCGCCACTGACGACATCAGGACCATGCTGGACAATGGTGAGACCGCAGCCCTCATCCTCCTGGACCTCTCCGCCGCCTTTGACACCATCTGCCACCTCATATTACGCGCACGCCTCCACGCCGTAGGGATCCAAGACAAAGCCCTGGAATGGACCACTTCCTTCCTCTCCGGAGGAACCCAGAGCGTCCGCCTCCCCCTTTCCAATCCAAAGCCTCCGAGATCATCTGCGGTGTACCCCAGGGATCCTCCCTCAGCCCAACACTGTTCAACATTTACATGGCCCCGCTCGCACACGTCGCCCGACAGCACAACCTCAATATAATCTCCTACGCCAACGACACTCAACTGATCCTCTTCCTCAGCAAGGACCCCATTACCGCCAAAGCCAACCTCCACGAAGGAATTAAGGCCGTCGCCGACTGGATGAAGATCAGCCGACTGAAGCTGAACTCGGACAAAACTGAGGTCCTCATCCTCGGCTCCAACCCATCAGCCTGGGACGACTCCTGGTGGCCGACGGCACTGGGGGCAGCCCCAACACCCACCGACCACGCACGCAACCTGGGAATCATGCTAGACTTAACGCTCTTCATGACCAAGCAAGTCCACACCGTCTCCTCCTCCTGCTTCAACATGCTCCGCAAGATCTACAGGTGGATCCCGACAGATACAAGAAGAACAGTCACCCAAGCCCTCGTCCGCAGCAGACTCGACTACGGAAACGCCCTCTACGCAGGAGCCCCGACCAAGCTCATCAAACGACTGCAACACATCCAAAACCCTCAGCACGACTGATTCTCAATGTCCCACAAAACGGCCACTTCACCCCCCACCTGAGAAACCTGCACTGGCTGCCCGTCAACAATAGGATATCCTTCAAGCTCCTCATCCACGCACACAAGGCACTCCACGAGACCAACCCAGAGTTGGACATCATCTGCATACTGATGGATCTTGATGCTGTTGTCTGCTAGATTGGGTCCCAGAGATCCCTTGTAGAGGTTAAAAATGATGGGAGAAAGGATGGAGCCCTGAGGTACTCCGCAAGTGACGGGGAATGTTGGTGATCTTGTGGAGCTTATTTGCATGAACTGGTACCAGTTAATCAGGAAGTATGTGGGTGAGAAGTTAGCCTGGCATTTGATGTCCACTAGTTCTAGTGGGCACCTCGCACCCGTCTAATCGACCCTTATTGATGGTGGTTGTAAAGTCAACCTTATAGAAAGCTATCCTAGTGGTAGCATGGACCAGCAGTCATCAGGCTAAGACTTCGAAGGCGATGTTAAGCAAGTTGTCTTACCAATTATTATAATTACAGTTTGTGAGGTAGGATGTGAACCATTTCAAGACAGTGTCTTAGAATCCCATCGTGTTTTTTGTGCGTTGATCAGGGCCAGCTGGTCGCCTGTGTCGAACGCTGCAGGGAGATCCAGGAGGTCAGGGGTCATTCTTGTCGATGAGGTGGAGGGTGTTGTTGACTACTTGGAGGGTGGCTGTGTCAGGGATCCATACAGAGTTATTGCACTTGGAAAACTTGTTAGCTTTGATATTTTCACTTGGTTGTGTGTTGTTTTGGAATGTTTGATGTCTCTGGGACAACCTTTCTTCTTTAGTGTCAAGTCTATCTGTTTCCATGCTTTAGGCATAAAGTGTGCACAATGTCACGTCGCAGTATGTGCCAGTGAGGAAGCTTGTTTCCATGGAGCAGGGATTCTGATCCTTCTTGGCAAGAACCGGTACAAAAAAGGGACATCATTGTCTGTGATACTTGGTGCTGGTGCTAGCAATACTAATGTATGACTGGTACGTACAGTCTGGGCACGTGTGGCAGGTACTGTAGTGATTTCTTTTGTAATTAAGACCACACTCTACATATCTACACTTATTTGTTGCACTCTCATCCCTACAGGTGAAACTTCAAGAGTGGCTGCGTGTTCTGAAGAAAGAGGAGGGATATTTTCTGGAGTCCAGACTCAAGGAAGAGGAACAATATAAAACCTTGAGGGTGAGTGGCTGCAGTGATTGCTGTGTCTGTATAAGTCTGAGCCCATGTCTTTGCGTGGCCTCTTAAAGTTCAAGACACACAGAGGCAGATGAGTCACACTACAGTTTGGGTCGTGGGCCCCACCAAATAAATATTCTGACCGGAGTCATTGCACCTGGATATTGGTGCTGAAATCAGACAAGGGCGTGTCCTAAAAAAACATAAAATCAAGGTTTACTCCTCTGACCTTAAGGCAGTACTTGCATACTCACAAGGTGCGTGTTAGAGTATGTCTGCAGTGGGGTGGCATTATCTGGCTGGGAGTACATACCAGCATATGTGTCTGCATATATATGTGTGTGCATGTTCACGCTTAGGTATACGTGTCTAAGTATGTGTTTATTTATGAATGGACCTGGAGTTATCTTTGGGAGTACATGCATGTCTGCGTGTCCCTATATACGTCTGTTTTTTGGGCATGGATTACTGCTTGTGTGTGTCTGCATATTCATATATACATTTTGAGCCACAGAGTATACAAATACACATCCTTATCTATATGCATGTGTGTTGGAGGGTTGTGTATGCTTTAGTCTGGATTTATTGGCTGTGAGCTTGTACCTACATAAGTGAATGCCTGCCTGTGGGTTTATATAACACAAGGTCTGGTGGCTTTTGTGAGTGTGCAAATACATGTGTGCATCTGTGAGTTTATGACGTGTATGCATAGGTCTGGAGTTATACATCTGTGAGATTTTATATGCATCGGTGTGTGAGTATATATGTATGAATGTGTGTGTCTCGGAGTCTGTGCTTGAATGGACTGAAGATATCCATCTGTGAGTTCGTACAACGTTTGTGTGTGAGTCTGCAAATTAATGTGTGTCTGTATGAGTGTGTACCTCTGTGGATGCGTGTATGTATAGATCTGGAGTTATCTATTTATCCATCAGACGGAGGAAGCCTAGTTAGGCCCTTCCTAAACAAAGCTTTTAGCAATGTAATAATGCTAAGGTATTGTGTATACATCGTCTAACACAATAAAAATAATATCCCTCCCTCTAGACCTCAATTTCTTTACCTTGTAGAATGAACCTTTATGGGTTGTACATACATTTTGTGAAACATCATGGATACAACATCATCCTATTATTCAAAAATTATATTTATTCATTTTAGTTGGTATTTGTATTAATTTACATTGATAGAATCAAAAGGGGGAAAGAAATGTAATCTAAAAAGACATACATGGTGGAGGAGCTACGCTAGCAACCAAGATGGCCGCGTAAGCTCCCGGCTCCGCCGACCTCCGCCAACCTCCGCCAGAAGCTCATGAATCCTGATATCTATCCTGAATTCGAACCGACTCCCGTATGGCTGATGGGTTGCTGAGATTAAAGATCCAATCCCGAGATTTCCATCTTCTCGATTGACGAAGTGTCATTATTCTCGGCCTAATCCATTGTGGTAGCCGGGGCCTCACTTTCTAACCCATCTGGGTTGAAGTTAAACAACATCGGCTGCGAGACCAGGACGGCGTCCGGTCGCTCGGAGTGGAAGACTTTCCTGACCGGATTGGATGGTCGTGCGGTGGCCGGATTGACTGCACTTACGCGGCGGCGAGAAACACCGGTAGCTGTGGGTGGGGGTCCGTTGCGCGGTGGCCCTGTTGGGGCCCCCGGGGCTGACTGGCTCGGACCCTCGCTGGAGGCGATGGTGTTGAGAACGCGACATTGACGATTGCCCACTGTTAACGTCGGCCCTGTCTGTGCCTGTCACACAGGAGTAGTCGACCTCCGGGGTTGAAAAGAGCTGCTTTGTCGCTTTGTGAGAAGAGATGGAGCGAGAGAACGATACGCCGTCACTGCAGACCGTAATGGCCACAATTGAGGCGCTTCACTCGCAGGTCACCGCCGCCATCCATAAAATGGTCGTAACAGTCCTCGATGGACTTGATCAGTTGTTTTAACCGCGAAGCAGGACATGCCTGATACAAAGGGCCCGAGAGGAAACCGGACCTGGTGTGTTTTGTTGGCCCGCGAACAACAGACAGCGAGCCTGTAACTACCGAACACTCATCATACTCTATCCCGATGCCACCCAAGAGGGACATAGCTAACCTCACTCTCCAGGATAATTTCCACAGCGACTTTCGGAGTGATTTCTTGTTCTTTTCTCTCCAGTTGGTTCAAATACGTTTTTGTAACTTATTGTCGATGGACGTACATCTGTCAGATTCATGGTTTTCGAACATTATTACTTTGGACTCAATCCCACCACACGGACTTTGACTCTTTTGAACGCTTTGACTTTCCTTTTGAGATGGCGGCATGAGTGGTGAGAACTCGCACGAAAAACCGTAGTGGCCAGGGTTGAGTGTATTCGTTTGGGTCTGAAACAAAGGCTTTATTTGATACGGGATTTGTAGCCAAAATAATGTGGGAGTCGGATGGTTCTCTTAACCCCCACTGTTTGTTTTTTAATTGCGGCTTCACTTTGTCTGATTATATCCCGGGGGGGTCTGCTTCTGGCGGGGAATAAAGGGGACCGGGAGCCTGTATGACATCTCCTCCTACGCTCTTTTCCTTCCTTTAGATTTTAGTTGTTGGGCGACAGGCACGCTGCTAGTGGGGTTAGGCCGTAGCCATTGCAGGGGTGCAGGGTGGGAGGACTGAGGTTTTTTTTAATTTTTTCCTTATTTAGTTCTATGGCCTTTTTTCTTTCCCTCCCCTTTTACGAGAGGCGATTTGTCCATTCTGAATCTACATTTCACATGTCTGGGTGTCCACTCTGGTCCTACTTATCCTCTATGCGTGGGTGGACGGGCCTTGCTAGTACAAGCTCAATGGGGTTGCTGATTATATTGATTTCTGTTCTGTGTATCCTTATCCATGTTGACACCCCACGCTCCTTGTATTGAATAGGTCACATTGGCCTCTTCTCCTGCGCACCGTTGTAATGTAATATATTGTATGGCACCTGATATGTGTACTATTTTCCTCTTGTTTTTCTTCTTTAAATAAAAAGAAACTTAAAAAAATAAAAAGACATACATATTCATAAAAATCTTTGTCACAGTTTTGCTTTTTTATACATTTTCTACATACACCAACAATTTCATATCTTTATATACAAATTCAATTTAGTGCTCTTCACTGGGCCCCTATATTAATACCATACACTAATCACGTAAACAAACACATTTGCACTCAATCACACCAATAAAACTATCAAACAACCCCAAAAGCACATACACATCCTGGTCAGAAGGGGACATAGATATTGTGAATCTCCATGACCGTGTCATGGGTTGGGTGCATACAGTAAGGTCAACGCGCGTTTCGGTGAAATATGTCTGATGTTAACTACCTTCTTCAGGACCTTACAAAATCATATATCTTTCACCTAGTGGTAGCAGTACAGATAATAATGTTGCGAGAAAAATTCTCAAATGGTTGCCGCTTTCAAATTGGCAAACTATTGGTAAGTCTGTTGGGTCAGTTATAGATGACTCCTATTGGCATAGGGTTCGGTTAAACCTGCGTAGACATGAAGAATCCTCGTTGCTTATTCTTCCAAGATATTTTCTTTGTATTGAACGACATCACTTCTAAGTTATTGTTATTACCTGTTGTCTTTAGTAGTGCCGCCACACTGGGGAACCATGTAGATTAGGCAATCTTATAGTTTATTACATCCCTGAATCATGTCCTGTTAACCCTTTACGTGCATTGGACGGCCTCCGACCATCCGACGTCACGGAGGGCGTGTGCGGAGGACGGCCCAGTCATAAATCACCCACACCGCGGCGGAATTCCCACTGTGGTCAACGGGTTAATAAGGGCGCTGGCTTCCATAATTGAGTCTATTTCTAATAGTATTCGACGTGTACCACAAATGATCCAGGCAGGCTCGGCAACAGCAACAAGCAGCCCCATCATCAAACCACAGATCATCCAACAGAGTTCATCTAAGTGATAAAGCGAGCATGGAAGCTCCAACATTGTGTAAATGAGTTTTAGCCCTCAAATAGTTCATCTAAACCAAATGAAAAAATGCCCTCTAATCTGAACACGTTTCAGGACTTGTACATTCCCTTTTTCGGGGCATATGCATTTCTAATTCTAGAAATTAGTTGAGCACAGCTCAGCATCAGTCACTGACCTTGGGCATTCTCTGTTCTGCTCAATCCTCACTGCAAGGATTTCCTGAAACAGTCTTACTAATCGTCAATAGTTTGATGTGTCATTTTTTTATGCCTTCATTAGACCTCTCACAGGGATAGGCCATAGCTGACTGAAATGTCCCAGGATGACTAGTGCACATTTTTATATTTGTAATATTATTTATTGATTTTTCAGAGGTTTGTACAAAGATCCTTGACAATAGTGAGTGTACATAATATCTTTCATACAGGTATACATAGAACATTGATGGTGTACAGGATATAGTAACAGCATTACACATACTAAAGAATTGTGGTTCAATGTCAATGTCCCAACGGGAACTCAAGACAATATTAATTATGCAAATATATCACCATGAGCATTGTTAACATTAACAAAAACAACTGTCCGTAATTTACCATTCACATTTGACGATTATCTATCTTGTGCGCAGATCATGATCGGGTGTGTATGCGTACCTAGCGACATGAGGGTTAGGTCAAGTCTGCAGTGTGTGTGCCACAGATGTTGGTTTATTTGAGAAGGAGCAGAGGTGGGTTTTCCGTCGGGGCACGGACACCACTGGACTCAATGACTCCATTCCATGGAGCCATTTGCGATGACCTATGGGCTCATATCTATAAGCACGATCTCTTATAGCATTGGCTAAACCCTTATTTAACCTACAAATCAACCTCATTAACGCATCACTTATTCATCCATCTGTAAGTGATACCCCAACCCCTCCTGGACTCATGCCTTCATATCTCCGATATGGGAGCACCTTGAAAAAATATGGGACGCAGCAGCTGTTGCATGTGGACACAGCTTGCATTCGTAAAAATCTCAATTTTTAGGTCTTGCGACCTATCGAGCGGAGCGAGAATTCAAGTGGCGAAAACATCGTCAAACCAAAGGGCTTTCAGCCCCGCGGTTTTCTTGTAGTTCACGTGAACCACGTGATTAAACATGCGCGCGCATTCAGGGCCAGCCCAGCACATCAAAGGGCTTCTCCTCCCCTAATTATTCATGGCCGGCCGCAGGCCGGCCGTACTTTCAGTTTCCCGAAACGGCTTCTCCTCACCTAATTAGGGGAGGAGAAGACCTTTGATGTGCTTCACACCAATGCGCCTCACAGTTATTCCTAAGTCAGTACTCTGCCTCTGCCCAAGACCTGCCTTCTAACACTTTGAGCCTCGCAGGCAGGCCGTGGCCAATTGCTGCTTGTTTGTATTTGCTTCGGCTGCCATTCTTTATTTCACTTTGTCTCCGTGCGTGCATTTATTTTTACTTGCAGAGCCTTTTTCCAATACTTGAACTCATTCGCCCTTAAAGCAACGTCCGCATGTGGTTTCTTAAATAACCAAAGTAAAACATTTATGAAAAAATGTGCTGTTCGTTCAGCGACCTCTTTCAAAATCCTTATTTTTACAATATGTGGTGAAACTATTTGATGTATGTTTACAGTTCACTCGGCCGCAAGGACACCTTGGCTAATCTGCAGTTTCCCTCAGCAACATTAAATTCCACTGATAAGCTCTTTCGACGTGAATGCATTCTGTTCTGCTGCGGCTCGTGTTAGTCCATACTGGTCTGCATCGGTTCTTTCTAGGATTATATCGACCAGCATAGAAGAAAAACAACCTATTTGTTATTTACACCCAACAGTCTGCTGCAATTTGCTGAAAACCCCACCAAATATCAGCTGACGTCCGGCTCGGTCAGGTTTTCAGCTCCTTTTTTGTTAACATTGAATTGCAACCGGGCAAAGCTTGCTAAGCAGGTCCTGTCCAGAGAAATGGCCATTCATCCGAAACTCGTCGGCTGGCTTGAATATGTTCCACAAAGTGGCACATTCTGCAGATCGGCTTTTTTTCCGATGGGAAAGAGCTTTGGGATTGAATACAGAGAAATGTTATGAAGTTGTGTGATCATTTTGGAGGTGGGAGGATCACACATTGTTTGTGGCGACGGGATGTGGGTCTCAGCAGTTCCTTGAGTACTGCTACTTGTTTTCCTTGTGTTCGTTGCCAGTAAACACAGCTGGCTTACAAGCCGAGAGCACCGAGGAACAGTAGGAAAACACATTTGAAAGCGTTTGTACAGCCCGTTTGGCAATCTTTCTGCAGGTCGGCTTTGATCAAGGGATTCTTGAGAGAAGGCAACAATCTTTTCTTCTTGTCCTGGGACATTAAACTCCGCGGTCAGACTCATCAGTCAAAAATGAGAAAAAGGAAAGGTCAACAAGCTTACTAGCAATATGAACTTTGCAGCTGGGAAATGTTAACCATGAGCTCCGCAAGTGACACTGTCACCAGTACAGTGACGTCTTCTTCGTTTCTAAGCACTGTGTTAGTTTGTGTGGAGGAAACTCTAGCTCAGATTCCCAACAGATATGTTCCTTGAGTATGCAAAACACTCAAAATGTCCAAATCATATGTAAATTCTTATTTCCCCAGCGTGTGTCTGTCGTCACGCAGCATAGCCAGCGGACCCTGTGCTCGATGAACTAACCTGGCACAGAGAATAGGTGGGTGTACAGCACTGATGTGGCATGCAGAGGTGGGCGAGCCAATACATTAGCAGAAATATCTGAGCCAAAGGGTCAGCTCTGGCTCTAAAGGCCCATGCACGAGACCAGCCCTGCAAATATCCGGCATATAAATCATGCAAAAAACATCATGTTGGAATACAATATGGCAGGGCCGGCTTTAGGGCAGTCCGTCTGGTGCGGCCCACTGGGTGCTGATCTGGAAAGGGGCAGTGGCGTAGCAAGGTCAGGTGGTACACGGTGCGGAAAAGTACTTGTCACCCCCGGCTTGGCAAAAATATGTTTAAAACACATATTTTTTCCATTTTGTCACCCCTCCTCAGTGATGACACCCGGGGCGCCCGCACCCACCGCACCCCCTTTCCTACACCACTAGAGGGCGCTGAACTCAGGGTAGGCGCTGTACTTAGCAATAACTTACAATTTCAAAACACCTTCTGCAGACTTCCTTGTGCATCTGGCTATCAGGCAGCAATAAAAATTGTAAGATAACTGTGTGATTAATATTCCTTTCTTAGAGAGACAGATCGAAATTTTGTCTAGGTACATTTCACCTTAAATTTTTGTAGAGTTCACTTTTACATCTACATCCCATGTGAGTAAGGTGAGGATAGTTGTGCATATCCTCGTCCTGAAGGAGTTCTTACACTCCGAAACATGTTGATGCACTTTTGAGGTTGACGTACCCTAATATGCAGTAAACAACCTCACCCTGCACCCTTTTAATGATACCAGCCGAGGGCTTAATAAAAACTTTTTTTTTTTCTCCTACGAGCCAGGTATCGTTTAACCACCACTTTTCACCTACTCACAACTCACACACACCAACACATAGCTCACTTTCAGTGCTCCTACGTAGTCGTGAGTCGCAGCACGCCGCATCCCGTAGGGGGGTGCGAAGACCCCAATGATGAGGCATGACACCAAGGGGCCTGTTGGTGTGTGAGGGGTATTCAAAACAACACTGTGTGCTCCCCACCATTGTGGGGATCACTACCACTACCAGAGTGGATTCTATTTTGTTTATGTAAATTGCCAGGGGAGGCCAAATCCACTTCCTCCTCTCCCTCCCTCCTCTTGTTATATTCTTGTTCTTGACAGCGCACAGCTGTGGGAGCCCCTCCTTGACTTGGACACACATAGACAATCGCCACACACTACATCCAACGCCTAAACCCCTTTCCTTAACCAACATCAGAATGGAGGATGAACACGGCCTTACCTTCTGTGAGGACGATATTGACAGGATTCTTGCGGAAGTCAATCCTTTTGAAGGATTAAGCAACAATGACCCAGGCCCAGCAGTGGCAGACTGGGATGAACTAACAAACTTAAGGAAAGTCCAGATTAGGGCTGCCTTACATGGTCTCCTTATGAGGGAATATCTAAGGAACAAAATAGCCCCTCTAGGCCTCATAGTAAAAAACGAACCCTTCATTTTTCAAGACGATCTCGTGTTTAAAAAAGCCTGGTCCCTTATCTCCTAGCATTGTACCAGAGATTGGCTGGTATTGATAGTACAAACAGCCACAAGAAAATCACAGGAACTTAAGGTAGAGATTCAGAAACTTGAGATACAACTCAAAACATTCATTTCACCTGCAGCCCTGAACAAAGGGTTGGAGGAACTTAATCGACAAATGACTGACTTTGAGATCACTCTAAAGCAAAGCAAGTGTAACAAACTTAAAAAAGACAAGGATCGGTTCACGGCTGAGAGGGCATATCCCTATACAAAAGCTGATTATGTGGCTAATGGAAACACAAGTGACTGTGTGAGCTCAGATGGTAGCTCCACCAGCACCAACTCTGGTAGTTTCCAACAAAGAAAACAACAAAGAGGAGGTTACCACCAGCAGAGAACTCCATTTCCACCCCAAAGAGGCTGGAGAGGCTTTCAAGGGCCTCCACAATTCAACCCTTACCAAGGCCAATTCCAATTCCCGCAATATCAATACGGCCCACCACCAATGGGACCAAATCTACCCACAATGGGGGCCAGACCCAACTGCCACACCCCAAAACCCTCAGCCTTTTTTATCGTGGGGCCACGGACCCCACAGAGGCATGAACAAGAAAGGGAACAACGTCACCTGGCAGCCAGCGGACGAGGCAGACCCCAGGGTCCACACCAGGAGCATGACAGCGAACCAAGCCTCAACAAGCAAGAGGGGAACTTAGTCATCAACATATCCCCCTGGCCTTTAACAGAACTACAGAACTAGGTACTTAATAAGGGCCTGGGGTATGTTCCTACCAACAAACCTGACCCTTTCCGCTTACACAAGGAGATCCAAGACTTTGTGAGAACTATCAAGTTGAAAGCATTCTTCAAAAACCAAGAGCCGACCCCGGATCCTTCAGACACGGGTTTGAGGCCAAAATCGACTTTCACGCCATTGGACAACCAACTCCCTGTTGAAGTCCTGGCATTTGAGAAGGCCATTATGCTCGAACTCAGCAAACTAAACACCAACCAGAACATATTTCAGAATATGAGCAAACTGGAGAACGAGGCAATAAGGGAACTCTCGCAGAACAAACAATTGACCATAAAACCTGCAGACAAAGGCGGGGCAGTGGGTATCCAAACTACAACCGCATACGATCAAGAATGTAGGAGACTCCTATCTGATAGGAGACACTACCAGGTTCTCTTGGATGACCCCACTGAATCCTTACGTGTACAGATAGGGGCTTAATAAAAACTTTTTATTATTTTTTCTCTTACGAACCAGGTATCTTTTAACCACCACTTTTTACCTCCTCACCACTCACACTTGTTTCCCTCACACACACCAACACATAGTTCACTTTCAGTGCTCCTACGTAGTCGTGAGTCGCAGCACGCCGCATCCGAAGACCCCAATGATGAAGCATGACACCAAGGGGCCTGTTGGTGTGTGAGGGGTATTTAAAACAACACTGTGTGCTCCCCACCATTGTAGGGATCACTACCACTACCAGAGTGGATTCTATTTTGTTTATGTACAGTGTGCGACTTCATGAGTTGGGCATGGAGATTCCCATTACCACACATGTGCAGCACATCAACTGTACCTACATGTACTGGGCACGCACACGGAAGGTTAGTGCAAGGGTCTTGGGCTCACACCAAAGCAGCACAGTAGTCTGTACTTTCATCAGACACAGGAAAGAGGTCTGGTCATAACTAATGTCCCGCAAAACTTGGTACGCTGCCACTTTAAGTGGCTAACTCAGGACATGGAAGTAGTGTCTTCTCAGTTATAAGGGCACGCTTAGTACGCCACTGCAGGTCACCAAACAGGTACTGATCTGGGCTTCAGGGAGCTATAACATTACAGTTTTGCACAACACAGGAACACATTCCTTATTAACACTGGTGATACAAGGACACAACCCTCTACCAAGGAGGGAGCTAAGACGTGCAACCCTCTGCCAGGACTAATGACACAATACAAGAGCACAATACTACCAGGACTAGTGTCACATCACAGGAGCACAACCGTCTACCTGTATACTAGTAACACGTACAGTAGCACAACCCTCTACCAGCAGTGGAGACATACCCGACTCCACAAAATGTCTGACTCCAGTCATTTTTGGTGACGAATGAGAAACCGCTCTCCACTGCTGAACCCCTCCTATTCCTACTGGGATGAGGCGTGCCTCATGTGATAACACACTGGCTCCTGCTCTAAGCCGCAGTGTGATATACCTCACCTGAAAAAAAAAAAAAAGAAACAATTGATGGATGGAATGCTGCACAATGCGAACATTCACCCCCAGTCACAAGGGTCTGGGTTTAATCCATCATTCTTTTGCTCACCACCCCACCCCAGTTTGGACCCAGCCATATGCAAACCAGTCTTGCCCCTGTTCCTTATGGGAACAGTCCAGCCCGAACTGCTAAGTCAGGTCTTGGCTGATGAGGGCTGAAAGTCAGAAACCGGTCCTTGAATGCTTGTTTCCTGTCCAGGGAGGACCTGGCCTGGCTGTTTGGGCTGGACTGTTCCCATTGGGCGCTGGGTCAATACTGATTTGCATATGGCTGCGTCCAAACTGAAATGGCATGGTGAGTTAAAAAACATGGGTTCAGGCCCAGAACTCTGTATTTGTGTAAATCTATGACATTGTTCTGCATTCTGTCCATCAATTGTTCTTTTCGTACCTCAACTGATAACACACAGGCTCCGGCTCTAAGCCACATTGTGACATACCTCACATGATAACTCACAGCCTCTTATCTTAGGATAGGAAAGGATGTTTATCCAATCTCCTCACTCATCTTTTACAGAAATCGCTGAATTACCTTCAGAAACATTGATTTATCTCGTAATTCTGCATTTTGTAACAGAATGCACATACATTAATTATGATTTTGAACGTGAAATTACCACATCAGTGATTTCCCATCACTCTGAATGAGCGCCATTGTAGGACACCCCCTCAGCGTCTCCTTCTGGGTAAACACATCCATTGTGCTGGCAGGACAGGGGCAGCCTGCACTCCCCAAATCTTGTGTCTTCCCTCCCAAGGGCTGAAACTTCCTGGCCCCCCTTCTTTTACATCATCATTTGACTTCAGCCAGTGTCTCCCCTCAGCCCGACTCTGGGTCTTTGACTGTCTCTGCCTGCGGTGGGTTTCCTTCCTTGCACTCACTCCATGGATCGAGCTTCTCTCCAACTTCACAAATTCTGACCTCTCTACAGTTCATGAGGTGTCTGAGGAAAGGGGGAGGGCAGAACTGTGAGAAGGATGGAAGACGGTAGAAGGGAAGGTAGTAAGAGATTGCTGTTCAGAAATTAGGAAAAGCACATTATTGGTCTGATATTTTTTTAAGGAACTATCAACCCCTCCACCTGACCTCCGACTCCAAGGACGGCTCGTAGGAAGCTTTTTGATATCTAAACAGATTTTCTTTGTTTGACAGAACAAGCTAAGATCTGAGAAGAATACAATTGAATCTGAATTTGAAAAGCTGCGGCAGCTTCTGAAAGAAAATGAGCAGGCACTGCACAGAAGCCTGGAGGAGATGGAGAAGAAAATGACCATGGTAGAAAATGCAAATATCACCAAACTGTCCAATCAAATCACCTCTCTCAAGGCCCTGATAACGGAGATAGAAAAGAAGTCTGAGGCACCAGCGTGGGAACTCCTGAAGGTGAGATACTGTTTGGGAAATAAAACAAAAGGAAGTGAAATATTCATATTTGTGTGCATTACTAAATGTATGAGCGGAACACATATGATCTCCTGGCTGGGTCAATGCACAGCGACCCCATGCACTCCGAGAGCCGCACACAATATACAGACATGGATAATTTACATTGTCCCACTTGGTGCTGTGAGCCCAACTCAATTTACAAACTGTGAAATGTACAGTGACCGTTTACGGTGTGATATACAAGTTAATAACCCATCTAGTTACGAAATATTTATGTATTTTATCTATTGGGAGAATGCAAAACACCAAGAAATTCCAGTGACTAAATAATATATAAAGACCAAGGAGCAAAAAGTGTTAAAAGTTATATAGAAATGGAAAGCTTAATGAGTGACAACACCCGGGAGAAATGGAAAGAACCCACATTCCTTCTTTTCTAAGTTTGAAAACATTTCTGTTCTAATGTGGATACTTTTCTCCTGATGCAGGTGGCAACTTAGGTTTGCGTGCTCTGAACCTCTTGTTGGGGTGAACAGCTATATTTCTAGGGATTTGGAATCTGCAATGGAAAGCTGTTAGAAATGGGATTTCTGGCTAGCTGAGACTTGCGCCAAAGCGAGGCAGAAACCACCACTCTAGTCAGGATAAGGGAGTTACACTCCTAAAATGTCCCCGGTCACCCCCTTGGTAGCTTGGCATGAGCAGCTATGCTTATCCTAGAGGCAGTGTGTAAAGCATTTGCATATAACCAACAGTAATATCGTGTATGCACTACAAAAGGACACCACACCAGTTAAATAGCCAATATGTTTATATATTTTAAGAAAAGACCATGGGCCAGATGTAGGTGGCCATTTACCGACCGGTACCGGCCGATTTCGGCCGTTACCACGGTAAATGGTCATTTGTGATGTAGGGGCCCTATTTTACCGATTCGGTAAATCGGTAAAATACCAAATCGGTATTTTTACCGATTCAGTAACTTGCAGATGTAGGTGGGACTCTTCTGAGTCCCACAGGCCTTACAGAATCGGTATTTTACCACCCAATCCAATTGGGTGGTAAAATACCGAATCCAGGTGTGCATGCACACCTGTGCCATGTGACACACAGACATGCCCTTAGGGCATGTATGTGTGCCACATGGCACACAAGCCTGTAATTGGGGTGCCAGAGGGTGTCAAAGTGACACCCCCTGCACCCTTGCAAGAATAGGTAATTACCGAATCGGTAAATACCGATTCGGTATTCCACATTGATTCCTATGGGCTTCAAGGCCCATAGGAATCAATGGGGGATACCGATTCGGTATTTACAGAATCGGTAAATACCGAATCTTACAGATTTGGTATTTACCGAATCAGAATTACCTACATTTCCCCACCTCTAATTTACCACTTCTTAAATACAGAATCGGTATGATTCGGAATTTTAGAAGTGGTAAATTAGATTTACCTACTTCGGGCCCCAAATATGATAAAAATCCACAATAGTATCTGCCGTTATCAAGTTTCAAACACAGCTCCTTGATGTCGATAGCTCCGTCTGGGGCTATCGCGGTGTTGTAAACAACAAATCCAACAGTTCTGACTGGTGCAAAGTGCAGCGGTGTGGTGCAGAGTGCAATGCCCTCAGGTCGTGTTGCGAGCAGCGGCTAGGTGGCGGCGTCAGATGGCGTCCTCGGTGAGACCAGGGTCACGGTGCGAGATGAAGTCGGTGCTCGCCACGGTGCGGGCAGGTCACGGTGCAAGCAGCTGCGTCGTCGTTGCTGAAACACTGTCATCGGTTAATGAACAGGATTCAATGGCACTGGCGTTGGTAGGCCAAGGCTGCGGTGCTGGATAAGGGCGGCGATTTGTGTGACTTACAAGCGGTGCCAACGAACCTCGGTGCAAGCAGGGGCGTAGATTTAGGCTTTGAACGTCTGCATCAGGGAGGCCAAGGCGTCCTCGTGAAGCCGGGCGGTGCAGAGTGCGGTGCCCACAGGTCGCGGTGCGAGCAGTGGCTCAGAGGCGGAGTCAACAGGTATCATCTGTGAGACCAGGGTCGCAGTGCGGCGTTGCAGCTGTGCTCTCTGCGGTGTCAAAGCTTCGGTGGCGGCATCAACATGCATCGTTGGTGAGACCAAGGTTGCAGTGCGGCAGTGCCCTCTGCTGTGCCTTCAGGACACGGAGTCTACAGCGGCGTTGTAGACGTCGTTGAGTTGCTTTTCCTCTGTTTGCAGCACACACATACAGTCCCCAGTGCTGCGGGCAATAGAGCTTGAAGTCTTTGTGGTTCCTGAGACTTCGTGAACAGGGGGCAATCTCTACCTCAAGCCCTTGGAGAGACTCACAAATTAGGTTGCAGAAAGTCCAGTCCATGCCTTTTACTGCCCAAGACAGAAGCAGCCAATGCAGGTCAGCCCAGCAAAGCAGTCGTTTCTTTTTGCAAATTCTCTGGCTCTTCTTGTCTCAGATGAGTTCTAAAGTTCAGGGGGTTGGGCCCCAGTATTTGTACACAACAATCCTTTGATCTTTCAGGCAGAGTGTGTCTGTGTCCTGACGGAACCTATCCGGCCTACTCTGGTGTGATTTCCTGGCAGGAGGTGGAGACTGCATTGTCAGAGGCAGACCAGACCCTTTGAGGTGCAAGGAAATCTCCCCCCACTTCCCCCATCGCAGCCCAGGTCTATTCAGCCCTTACCTTACATACCTAGACTATCTGGAGTCCCATCCGCTCTCCCGCCTTCTGTCATCCTAAACCCAGACAGGCAATCCACATTCCAGCAGAGGCACTCAGGACGGCCTCGCAAAATAATACCCACTTTCTAAAAGTGGCCTTTATGAACTCAGAATAAAAAGGACACCCTCGCTAAAAGCTGCGTCTTTAGATACTGAGTTCAGGCATATTAAACTTTATTTCTTTACCTCCTTCCCCTGGCCTGTTGGGTTTATACGATGTTATAACCGGACTACCCGATCCATCCTACGGGGGAAGGGGTGACCTTACAATAGTGAAGAGCGAATTTGGCTGTATTCACTATCAGGACACGCCTCATACAATGCACCCTGCCCATCGGGGTACCTACGTGCAGACTCTGCGATGGCAGGTCTGAGTTACCTTTTTTTGTGCTACGTGCATGGGTGGCACAATCCGTGCTGGAGGCCCACGAGTAGCGTTTGATTCACAAGCCCCGGCACCCATAGTGCACTTTACTAGGGACTGACATGCAAATCAAATTTCCAATCATGAAAACATCAATCCATAACATACTTTACCATGATCAGCAGTGCAAAAAGTGCACAGAAATGTTAAGCCAGCAAAAACAGTAAAAATCGGGAGGTCAAAAAGCAAAAACTCAGGGGAAAGAGGCCAAGTCTAACACATGCCCCCTCCAGCTGAAAGTAGAAAGAACTACCCACCCTCCTGGGAGTTCTCTTCACTAAGGTGGAAGAACCTGGACAGACCATCTGCATTGGCGTGTTCGGTGCCAGGGGGTGTTCCATCGTAAAGTCCATTCCCTGTAGGGAGATGGACCACCTCAGCAGTTTTGGATTCTCACCCGTCATTTGCATCAACCATCTGAGGGGCCTGTGGTCGACCTGAACCCAGAAGTGAGTCCCAAACAGTATGGTCTCAGCTTCTTCAGCGCCCAGACCACAGCGAAAGCTTCCCTTTCTATGGCACTCCACCTCTGTTCCCTGGGAAGTAGTGAAGTAATCTGCTTCTTATGTATGCATCTCCCTGGCCCTGATTCTCTGCCTGATGCTCTAGCTATATGATGTCATTTGGAATGTTATTGATGTTTGTACTTTAACACCTTAGCTGCGTGTAAACATTTCTCCCCAGTGCTGCGCTGTCCATTAGAACTAGTGCTGAATGGACGTTCAATGGTCGTGCGCAGCACTGGGGAGGTAGCGCTGCTGACGACCATTGGCCGTCAGCAGCACTTAAGGGGTTAAGGTGGAGCTGTTGCAGAAGAAGGGCTAAGCAGCCAGGAGGCTGCTCCTGGTGGGGCTTATATTAAGCCTTACATTGGAACTTACTAAGCTGTAACTTGAAGAATAAACTACAACTACAAGAGCTGTCTACCAGACTTCATCTATTTCTACAAGAAGTCTCTGGCTAAGGAAGACTACAGGCTGATCTGGGCCCTCTTCGTTTTTTTGTGAGAGCACCGCTCCCACTCCATGCTCTGAAGCGTTGGTCTGCGCAACAAATTCCTTGGAGAAGTTTGGTGCCTTGAGCAAGGGTGCCGTGCACATGGCGGCCTGCAGATCATCAAAATCCTTCTGGCAGGACTCAGTCCAGATCACCTTCTTTGGCTGCTTCTTGGAAGTCCGCTTTGTTAAGGGGGAAACAATGGTGCCGTATCCCTTAACAAACCTCCTGTAGTACCCAGTGAGTCCCAAGAAGGCCATCACCTCCATCTGGGTCTTGGGGGGGGCTCCCAAGCCAGAATGGTGTCAATCTTGGGCTGTAGGGGTGCCACCTGGCTGCTCCCTACCTGGCGTCGCAAGTACACCACCGACCCCTGCCAGATCTGGCACTTACTGGCCTTAATCGTGAGACCTGTTTTCTGCAGCGCCTTCCACACTTAAACAAGGTGCTGCAGGTGTTCGCCCCAACTGGAGCTGAACACCGCAATGTCGTCCAGGTATGCAGCGTTGAATTCCTCCAGCCCAGCCAACACCTGGTTGACCAACCTCTGAAAGGTGGCAGGGGCATTCCTCAATCCGAAGGGCATCACACGGATCTGGTAATTTCCTTACGGGGTTGAGAACGCGGATCTTTCTTTGACCCCATCAGTTAGAGCAATCTGCCAGTACCCCGACGTTAAATCAAACGTACTAAGGAATTTGGCAGCGCCCAACCGATCGATGAGCTCATCAGCTCGGTATGTGGTGTGCGTCAGTCGAGGGACGGCATTGATCCCCCAGTAGTCCACACAGAACCGCAGTTCTGTGGTGGCACCGGGTGTTGTAGCCTTCGGGACCAAGACCATGGGGTTGGCCCATGGACTGCTGGACGTCTCAACCACCCCTAACGCCAACATCTTCGTGGTATACCAGTGAGTAACACCTGTGGTCAAGGAGAATAGCGGGGCAAACTGCCCCAGCAACTGGTGACAAGCGCTCTGTTGCTCAGCGATTAGGGTGGGGGAGAGGATCACACCATCCACCGACCCATCCCCCTCTTGGGCAGACAGGAGGTCTGGGAGAGGCTCACTCTCTGCTTCCTCCCAGTCGTCTGTCGCCAAGAGCATGCTCACTTCGGACCTCTCGAAATGGGGCTTGAGGTGGTTCAGGTGGAGGACACTTAAAGGGTCCCGGGGAGCCTGCAAATGCACCAGGTAGGTGACTTCATTTTTGCACTCCACCATCACAAAGGGCCCGGTCCACTTGTCCTGCAAGGCACAAGGTTCCACTGGGGCCATAACCCACACTTTTTGCCCAGGTTAAAACTCGACCAGAGTGGCATTCTGTTCATACCACTTCTTCATTTCTTCCTGGCTGGCCTCGCGGTTCGCCTGAGCGAGTTTCATGAATCGGGCAGTTTGGTTTCGGAAGACCAGTATGTAGCTGAACACATCCTGGGGCGTGTTTCTGGGAGCGGCCTCCTAGCCTTCCTTCACCAAGCTTAGAGGCCCTCGCACCGGGTAACCGTACTGAAGCTCAAAGGGACTGAACCCGAGAGACTTCTGGGGTACCTCCCTGTACGCAAAGAGAAGGCACAGTAAGAGGACGTCCCACTTTCGCCTCATGGGTCCGGTGAGACCCTTGATCAAGCCCTTCAAAGTCTGGTTGAACCTTTCCTCCAGACCGTTACCTTGGGGGTGGTAAGGGGTGGTGAACTTGTAAGTAACACCACACTCCTTCCACAATGATGTCATATACTTCGATATGAAATTGGTCCCCCTGTCAGAAACCACCTCTCTGGTGAACCCCATGCGGGAGAAGATCCCCATTAACACCCGGCCCACCACTGGCGCTGTCAGTGTCCTGAGAGGGATTGCCTCTGGGTACCGGGTGGCATGGTCCACCAAGACCAGGATAAACCTTTTGCCCATGGCTGTCTTGGGATCCAGTGGCCCCACAATGTCCATCCCTACCCTCTCGAAGGGTGTTCCAACAATGTGGAACGGTTGGAGAGGAGCTTTGACCTTCCTCCCACTCTTGCCACTTGCCTGGCAAGTTTGGCAAGACAGACAATGCACATCCAACTGCCTTCGCATTTGGGGCCAGAAGAAATGGGTGACAAGTCAAAGGTCTTATCCTGCCCCAAATGTCCTGCCAAAGGCACGTCGTGAGCCAGACCCAGTAGGAAGGTCCGGAAACGCTGGGCTGACCCAGGTTCCGTGACCTTAGGCTCGCTGTACAGGAGATGATTCTCACAGTAGATCCAATGTGACCCGGACTGATCATCAGTCGCCTGGGCTGCGGCCTGCCGCCGCAGACCCTCTAGAGAAGGGCACTCTTTCTGCTCCCGGCAGAACTCCTCCCTGGTGGGACCCACTTCTTGCTGCCAATGGGTCAGCTAAGAGATGTCTCCCAGCTCTGCTACCTGTTTCCCTGTAGGCACCAGGGCGTCCCCCTCAAGTTCCACCATCTCCCGGGCCGGGGGAACTTCGGGGTCCTGTTTCCAGCGCCCGACCCTTTCTCTTGGCAGGGACCTGGGCCACTGTTTCAGGCTCCGGGTCCCTCTGATCACCCTCTCTGGCCGCCATGGACCGAGTGGACAAGCATGCCCACTCTGGCAACCCAAACATCTCCAAGTGGGACCCGAGCTCAACATCCTTCCACAAGGACTGCTCCAGGTCGTTACCGAGCAGATCATCTACAGGCATGGAAGGGCTCACAACCACCATCAAGGGACCTGCGACCCATTGTCCCCTAGTGAGACCAGGCTCATTTCTGCCTCCTCCCCAAGCGCTACGCTAGCCAACACTTTGGACTACCCACTGGTGGGTGACTGCAACCCCTTTGAGCACCTGGGGTCCCCCTTCATGTGGCCCACCTGGTCACATGCAAAACATCTGCGGGGGGTGGTCTCAGCTGGCTTTCTGGTCGAGATCACTTGCTTCTTATCTCCGGGGGGATGGGAACCTTTACCCTGGGTTTTATTTTGGGGCCCTTTAGAGAACTCGTGTGTTTTACCTTTGTCCCCCCACCTTTCTGCTGGGGACCCTGCCCACCTTTGGCTGAGTCTCCCCCAAACGCTTTCTTGTGTACCCTGGTACTCACCCAGGGGTCCGCCTCCTTAGCAAGCTTCCTAGGGTCAGCTTACTATCAAGGTGCTAGTGCAGATCTGCAAAACATAGACTGGACCAGTGCTCCCATGCAATCAAATTGTAGAGCCCCTTATAATCTGTCACATTACTGCCTTTTACCCAGCCATCCAACGATCGGCAAAACACATCCACACACTCCAACCATGTGTTGGCATCGGACTTCTTAGTGGACCTAAACTAGTCCCTCTACTCTTCAGGAGTAAGACCATACTTAGTGAGGAGGGCGTCCTTCATGTCTGGATAGGTGAGGTGATTCCCCTTGCGCAAAGCTATTAAAGTGTCCCTCGCTTCTTCAGGGAAGAGGCCACAATCCTGCTCCCCAATTCTCCTCAGGGACCCCATTCATGTGGATTGCTGCCTCGTACCCCTGAAACCACCATTGTATGTCATACCCCCTTCTTGAATTCCTTGCCCACATTCTTAGGGATGTGCACGATTCTGTCTGCCGGTCTTGACAAATTGCTGACACCATCTGAGCCGGGCCTACTTCTTAGCTCTAGCTCCTTAAGACCTTGCTCATGGTCTAACATCATCTTCCTTTCTTCCATGGCTATTCTTTTGTTTTCCCTCTCACTTTCCATCCTGAGTTTTTCCAACTCTAACTACCTTGCTTCCCGCCAGGCCTCCAGTTTCTCAGGGGACAGGGCACTACTGCCTGGCTGGGAGGTTTCCCCTGCCCAACAGCACATCCACCCTAGAACTAGGCTCCTCCGCCTCTCCATTAAGATCACCAGATTGCCACTGGTGTTTCTGGCTGCTACCCAGGCCCTCAGCGCCTTTTGTGAGGTTTCTGACTTAGACTTTTAGGTTTTTGCAAACGGATTTCAATTCTCTAACAGTGTAGAGCTCCAACCTATCCTCCTCAAAGGCAATTTCCATGGAAGCAGCGGATGATGCTACTGATTCCGGCATGATGAAGTAGAAAGTTCACTTGGCAAGATCACAACAATCGGCCAAAAAGAAAACCGGCTAGTATGTAGTACGTAATGGTCTCCAATATGGTGGTAGTGCACATCAATCATTGTAAGTCACGTACAAACGCTGACAACCAGTGTTAGAAATAGGATTTCTGGCTAGCTGACACTTGCGCTAAAGCGAGGAAGAAACCACCACTCTAGTCAGGATAAGGGAGTTACACTACTAAAATAACCTCTGCTCATCCCCTTGGTAGCTTGGCACGCGCAGCTAGGCTTATCCTAGAGGTACTGTGTAAAGCGTTTGCGCGTTTGTGGAGAGGTGTGGCTCACTGGTTAGAGGCGGCAGACCCGAGTGCAGAGAACGGCCCGGGACCAGGGTTCGATTCCCGACGCGGCAGGGTCTTGGACCAGGATCAGCGGACTGATAATTCTCGCATCGGTGCCTACTCCGACCAGGGAGCACACTCGGCAACTCTGGGCATTAGCTTGCCTCATCTCCACAACGGCCCCACACAAACGCCGGGGATGCCTGGTTTCACCTTGGAGACCCCCAGGAGGGACTATCTCACAGGGAAAGCCAGGACGGGTTCCCCAGCGGTCTATAGCGCTACGAGGCCTCCGGGTAGCAGTGCGCTTTACAAGACACAACAATTTACATAACCAACAGTAATATCGTGTATACACAACAAAAGGACACCACACCAGTTTAGAAAAATAGCCAATATTTTTATATACTTTAAGACAAGACCAAATACGATAAAAATCCACAATACTATACTTAAAAATCTGCCGTTATCAAAATAAGTTTCAAACACAGTTCCTTGATGTCGATAGCTCGGTCCGGGGCTATCACAGTGTCGTGAACAACAGATCCAACAGTTATGGCTGGTCCGGGCCAGCTACGGTGTCGGAAAGAAAAGCCAACAGTACCTGTGAGAAATGCAGTGCGATGGGGACCTTTAAGTCACTCCCGTTGCAAGTCGAGCTCCTCTCTGATGGAATCAGGAGCACTGGCGCTGACAGGCGTCGGGTGCTGTGACGTGAAGTGCAGCGGTGAGGCGTGCGGTGCCCTCAGGTCACAATGCGAGCAGCGGCTCGGTGGCGGCATCTGATGGTGTCGTCGGTGAGACCAGGGTTAGGGTCCGAGTTGAAGGCAGTGCTCGTCACGGTGCGGGAAGGTCACGGGGCAAGCAGCGTTGCTGTCGTTGCTGAAGCGCTGTTGTCGGCTGACGAACGGGAGTCGATAGCACCGGTAGGCCAAGGCTACAGTGCGGGATGAGGGCGGTGCTTCGTGACTTACGAGAGGTGCCCTCCAATACGGTGCAAGCAGTGGCGTAGACTTCGGTGTAGAGCAACGGCGTCCGGGAGGCCAAGGCATCCTTGTGAAGCGAGGCGATGCAGAGTGCGGTGCCCACAAATTGCGGTTCGAGCAGTGGCTCGGTGGCGGCGTCAACAGGCTCCGTCGGTGAGACCAGGGTCACGGTGCGGCGTTGCGGCAGTGCTCTCTGTGGTGCCAAAGCAAGGCGTGAAGCGATGCGTTGCAGAGTGCGGTGCCCACCGGTTGCGGTGCAAGCAGCGGCTCAGAGGTGGCGTCAACAGGTGCGTCAGTGAGACCAAGGTTGCAGTGCGGCATGCCGTCTGCGGTGCCTTCAGGACACTGAGTCAGCAGCGGCATCGTAGGGCATCTGAGGGTGACGGAGCATCCCTCCGAGGGCGACCGAGCGCATCCCTCTTTAGTTCTACAGCCAGTTCTGAAAAGGTCTAAGTTGAAGTTGTTGATAATTACCATGACCTGTCAATGTTGGTAGAAACGTGTAATTTACCAATTAATCTAAACACATGTTCAAATGCCATATCTTCCTCTAGGAAAATGATAGATAATAAACCTATGTTTCCCCGGGTGACCAATTTGGGAATCAAGCCCACCACCAACTTAGCTAAAAGTTTGACCCATAGTTTTGCGTCAGTGTTGAGAAATGAAATGGGACCAGTTAGACCTACAGTCCAAGGGAGGCTCATCCTTCTTACAAGAGAGGACCACTCTTACCTCCTGCTAGAATGGTGGACCCTGACCAGTTGATACGACCTCCCGACTCATGTTGGATGCTCTCCCATGACCTTTTGATTTAACCTCTCTTGTAATGACAGGAAGATGACTCCTGACATGTTGATGAACATCTTGTGTCATCAAGGACGATGGCCCATGACCTATTGATGAACCTCAAAGGGTCCTATGCGTTTGGTTTATCTGATAATAGTGGTCCCCTGCTTGCTACCACTCACTAAGGCAGTCACTCTGACTTCTGATTACAATAGACCCGGCTTCTCCAACGAGTAGCTTGTGAGCTACTGGTTTCTCTCCTGCTACCTGCAAGTAGCTCTCACATGTGTAGCCAGCCTACTAATTTGCTTGGTTGAATTAATGTATGTCACTAAAATTCTGAAGCGTGTATTTAAGATGAATATGTATTCATTTTCAAAACTCATGAACTGATCTTTTGAGGAAAAATGGATTTCCAAAATATATTTAAAGCAGTTAAGTGATAAATCATGCAGCTTTGAAGAGACTTATTATTAATATTATTACCATGGGCCAGGGGCATTGCACCTATGGGCGTCCTGTATTACTCATGCAGCCTCGGAGAGGTGTAATATTAATATTATTACCATGGGCCGGGGGCATTGCACCTATGGCCATCATGTATTATTCATGCAGCTTTGTTCACAGATGTCGCAGAGTATTCTATCACAAATGCTGGCTCTCTGAGAGTGTCATCAATGTGTAGTCATTTGCTGTAAATCAATATAGCCACTACAGCCAACATGTGTTTCGCGATTTGAAACATTGGACCCAAAATCCTTGCCAATTCCTTCTTTAATAGTTTACATTTACTCTTAGAGTTATTCTCTAATTCTTATGAGGACACTTTCCCTTCTCCAGCTGTGAACCTGGTGTCACCCTCTAAGCAGTAGATTTGAGTCCTTACACTGACATGAACTAATAAAGCCACGCTGCATGCAACTCATAGACAACTTGTCCTAAAGAGTCCAATATTCCAAATCCTTTACTCCTGCTTGGTTCTTCCCTAAAAGTTTTATAGAGGGTCTTTCATTTCAGCCCCCTCACTCCACCAGCTCACCCCATGCTGGGATGAATTAATCCAGTGTTTGGCGGTAGCATCACACAAGTGGATCCTTTAAAAGTCCTTATCTGCCAAGAGGCGGTCACATTTCTTTGTCCTTCCTGGACAGCTGTGATCTAATTTCCTAGCTGCACACCTCTAGTGCCCCTTCTGCATGTACCTCCTCCCCCTGCAGGGCCCTCTTCTAGTACCCATTCTTCTTGTACCTCCTCCTCCTTCAGGGCACTCTTCTAGTACCCATTCTTCTTGTACCTCCTCCTCCTTCAGGGCACTCTTCTAGTACCCCTTTCTTGTACCTTATCCTGCAGGGCACTCTTCTAGTACCCCTTCTTCTTGTAACTCCTCCCGCAGGGCACTGTTCTACCCCTTCGCCTCTTAACTACTCCTGCATGGCACTCTTTTAGTACTCCTTCTGTTCGTACCTTATTCTTCCGAAGAACACTTCTAGTACCCCTTCTTCTTTTACCTCCTCCTGCTGGGCACTCTTCTAGTACCCCTTCTTCTTGTACTCCTCCTGCAGGGCACTCTTCTAGTGCCCCTTCTTCTTGTAACTCTTCTAGCATGGCACTCTTCAAGCCCCCCTTGTACATCCTCCTGCAGGGCACTCTTCTAGTACCCCTTCCTTGTACCTCTTCCTACAGGGCACTCTTCTAGTACCCCTTCCTTGTACCTCTTCCTGCTGGGCACTCTTCTAGTACCCCTTCTTCTTGTACTCCTCCTGCAGGGCACTCTTCTAGTGCCCCTTCTTCTTGTAACTCTTCTAGCATGGCACTCTTCAAGCCCCCCTTGTACATCCTCCTGCAGGGCACTCTTCTAGTAAAATGTTAATGTAGTATACTTGTAAAGCGCACAGCTGCCCCAGCGCTGTATAACGCTTTGGAACCCTTCCTGGCTCTCCCTGTGAGATGCCCCTCCTGGGCACCCCAAGGTGAAGCCAGGCATCCCAGTGTTGTTGGGGCCGTTGTGGAGATTAAGCAAGCTATTGCCCAGAGTTGCAGCGTGGGACCCATGATTAGAATAGGCTCCGAGGCGAGAATTATCGAGTCCGCGGACGTTGAGCCCAAGACCCTGCCGCGTCGGGATTTGAACCATGGTTCCGGGCCTGATCTCTGCTTCACAGTCTGCCGCTCTAACCAGTGAGCCACACTTCTCCACTTCTACACAGTACCCCTTCTGGCTTTACCTCCTCCTGCGGGGCACTGTTCTACCCATTCGGCTCTTAACTACTCCTTCATGGCACTCTTTTAGGAATGCTTCTGTTGGTATCTTACTCTTCTGAAGAACACTTTTCTAGTACCCCTTCCTTGTACATCCTCCTGCAGGGCACTCTTCTAGTACCCCTTCTTCTTGTATCTCCTCCTGCAGGGCACGCTTCTAGCCCCCCGTCTGCTCATACCTTCTTGTGCAGGGCACTCTTCTAGTACCCCTTCTTCTTGTACCTCCTCCTGCTGTTGTAAATGAATCTAGGACCCTAATATAAAAATCCTGATTCATGCCCTTATATAGGTCTATTTTATCATATCCTTATAAAGGCATACAAATCATTACCATATTTGGCCCAAACCATGCAGCCCAAATACGGCAGGGATACTATCACTAAGCTCCAAGAATTAACAACGTTTTCTTGGAAAAACCCGCCTTCAGCAGCCCGGGACCTCCCCCTACTTGAATATTAAGTTCTCCTAGAACTCTCTATATTTCCAAGAATTGAGCCTTTGAGTGACGTTATTAAGTCCAAACATGCGTCAAACTCGGCACCTTCAAAGTATAAATATGCCTTGATTTGCCCAATCAAACGCCTGGTGGTTTGGAGCAGATCGACTATCTACTTGCCCGACGCCCTGCAGCAGCATGTGCCGTGGATAGCCGACCCTCCAGCAGACACACTGCGAGACTCTTGCATTTCTCCTTGCCGAGAAATCCAGTTTCAGTGTTTCCAGTTTACCCTTGCGGGTATCTGGGCGATCGAGTCCCGAGAACGAGATACAAGACCTCCTTCATTCTGAAACCAAAGGTACGGAGCGGATTAGCCCTCTTAGAGAATTCTTGGAATTAGATTCCTGGCAGAAGAAACCCTAGACTTAAAACTCCTCCTCTTATACTCCCTCCCTCGTACTAGACTTAGGTTAGGTACACCGGGGTAGGCGTATTTCAGAAGCACCAGTTGAGTACTTTTAGTCATCCTTTATTACTGTATGTATTTTATACATTTTATACCTTTTATGCACTTTATGGCTTAACACCCATATCATACTTTTACAGTACTATTTTATAATACTATTCGTATTATATGCATTGTACTTCATAGTAGCAGTTCATTTTCAATGCTTGAGAAAGAAGACTGTTCAATAAATAACCTCTGTTATTGAAAAGCCTATCTCTCTAATTTCTCAGCTGCTCTGGTGAAACAAAGCATGCACGATTGACTGAGTGAATTAGCTATCTATTGTTTCTGCGTCTCTAGAGATTGCTTTTCTTTACAGTAGGAAACAAAGTTGTCATGTTTATGCGGTTGTCAGAAACTAATCCCTTCTTGTGAATTCAAGAAAGTTTCTAGTGACCTCGGAGCTAACTGGCACTCACAATTAAGTCTAATATATTCGGTAGAGACCCAGGGGATCTCACGCCTGCGTCTAAGCTGCAGGATATATTATACCAATGCGCAGAGCCTATTAGGAATATAGGAACTACACTACATGGCGCCCAACGTTTGGTAAGGCGATCATTTAACGCTAGATACTAGAGTAACTCAGTCGTGCTTTTCACACAGACCCCTCTTTCCCGTAAAAACTCCAATAGACGTCTGGAGAGGGTGAAAGGGCATAATATCCGCCAAAACTAAGTAGGACGCGAATCCTATGTATTAGTTGTTGGTTTATTCAACGTTGAAGGATACAGTGTTCCAAAAATATTGTGCACCTAATCTTTGTCTCCTTGAAACTTGCTCTGCAGAACTCACAGTAAATAAAAATGAGTGACGACGAAAGGGAGAGAGCTAGAATAGAAGCTCAAAGAGTGTTAGACAACACAACCTTCCCAGAAACAGACCCGGATGCTAGAGGCATCCCGGCAAATGTAAGAAAAACCATAACTATAAAACTTATAGAACATGGGGTATCATCGAGAGGTGGTAAAGGCATATTTGTGATAGAGGCACACGAATATCGGCAGACAGAGGTATTCTACTCTTGGATTACTTTACCACAAGCAAATCCAGTAACAAAAGAGTTCCACTACTACAAAGCAGAGGAACCTCCAGAGGAATATGTTCCTTCTGAGGACATTGAAATTCCACTAACTTACCAGGAGCATCAGCTCTGGTTTATTGGCGCCATAAAACATCAAAATCACATTACCAGGCTCGGTCCACTAGGTAGACCAGGAGCTACATGGCCGGTACTAGCCAGCTATACACCTCATCCTGACATTGAAGAAATGTCAGATGGAGAACTCTTAGTACAGCTGAGACAATTAATTAAAATACACAGACAATTGGCTCAATATGTCATGAGGACTTTAACAGTCCAACCAGTAATAAAAATTCCGCAACACACCCCGTACCAGGGGAATACAAACAAAATTACACCACTGACTATACAGTCAGTCATTGGCAAGTTGCCTGCCAAAAGAGAACAGATTCTGTTTTGGCTAGCACAAAAAATTACTCAAATAGAGGCTGTATTTCCCGATAGTACACCTCATGAAAAGCACAGGATTCTGACAATCTTTTTACCAATGATGATTGCACCGCATGTGGAGGACTGTGACACTTGGGGTACAAGAACAAGATCAAGAAAAAAGGAGGGAGATCCCCTATGTACCAATATGGGACAGGGTGAAATAATCTAAAACACAAGAGAGTCCCTAATTGTTGGAAAATATCCTCGGGCAAGGCCCCTTATGTCATAAAGGACCCACCCTGACCTAAGAAACACAAGTATAAGTCTAACGTAGTCCTTGATTTCAGTCAGACCACGGCAAATAAACCAACAACAACCAAATGCAAGTTAGAAACTCAGGGTCCAAGAAATAAAGTTAACAGTATAAGATTTAAATTAAAATTAGAAATATAAGTCTTGTGGCATCCAAAAGAATTCCTTACATTTATATATCTTAAAATCAATAATTTTATTAAAATTCATGACATTACAGTACATCACATTGCATATTACATAATCATACAAAACATTATCATAAAAACCAAAGAGTCGACGCGGCGTTTCGGTGTCTTGACGAGTTAGTCACACCTTCTTCAGGACGGTTTTTAAAATCACTTGCATATCAAGTGAGACAGATATTGATTAATCGTCTTTGTTTGGCCTCTATTTCTTAATCCATTAGAGGTATATTTAACCATATCATAAAATATTTCCACCTTTGTCCAGATGTCTATATGCTGGAAAGGTTTGCTGCACCAGGGATGACCACCGTTTGGATAGATTGGTTTTGTACACTTCAACTTTCGTATTGAAGTTAAGAGTCACCTCATGGGGTCTGGAGGGGCTATAGATCCTGCCTCCTGCTTCCGACTTTATGCGTCTGCTTTATTCTTCCTTTCTGTTCAATTTCTCTTCATGACGTCCAGCGGCCTCCCTGTCATCTATCTCCTGGTGCAGCATCCGGGGTACAGTCTTTGCTTCAATCTACACAAAAACACATGGTGTTCCGTCTATGGCGGTGATACCAGGTGTTCTGAGCCAGATTCAGAATGAATATGGTCCGGAACCGGCCTTAAATTTAGGTATGAAATTACTAAAAGATTTCAAACAGGTGTCCGCTATATTATTAGCTAACATTAGAGGTGAAGCAGCATCCGTGTTCATACGCCAAAAGTTAAAGAAAACAGATATAGCAGACCAACCATTTGAAATTGCTAGACTAATTGAAAAATCTTATGAAGAATTCAATTAAATTCAATGTTGCTTTATTCGAGAATGAACTCATAAAAGCTTTACAGACAACATTAAAAAGCTGTTATAAAACATTTAAATTGGTTAAAAAAGAGTTAGGAAAAGTGTAATAAAAATGTATCACATACATTGTCACATAAAATTTACAGATAAAATATGTACACTCTGATTAATGACCTCCAGTTTATTCATTTATCTAAAAACTTTTGTCTAATGGACCATGACCAGCCAAGAAATGTAGAAGTGGCTATTAGTATAAACAATGAAGAACTAGTACAAATAATTCTTAATGTCACTACACTGCTGGTCGTACCTAAGTTCTTACACATGGGAGTAAGCCAGATGCGTCTGGGCTCTACATAGGATTTGCATGCAAATAAAAAGTGACTGATTGTTTCGTCATGTGCTCCACAGGATGGACAAGAACTGTTTGAGGGGCCTCCCCACCTGCCTGTTAGGGATTTAAGAGGGAGAGAACCTGCTCTAATCTGGAAAAACAACTTCCTATCCCTTGGGCTAGTGATAGTGTCCCAGTATGGTACTAGGCTTGGGGGGAACTTTGCTTACAGAAATTTTCCAGCCATAGTCTCTTGGTTGGTTTCATTCCAAGTCCGTTCTGCCACCTTCTCCCAATAGATCTCTTTAAGTTTAGTCTTTGTTGGAAAAGTGGCCACCTCCGGATTTTCCCATAACATGTAGAGGCCTAGTTTGCCCAGCATTTTCCTTAGTTCATTTAGCCATCCTATTTTGTGGAACTCATCTGCATTGATTATATCCTTAAATCCTTCCGCATAGTGTAAGAGTTCGGGTGTAGTCCAAAGTCTGCGCCAATACATAATAGGTCTTAATCTTGCTAAGTCAATTAATGCCTTTCTGCCTAGATCATACCTTAATGGCAGCAGGGGGGTGCTCTTGGGAAGACTTGTAATAAGTCGAAAGAACTTATTTTCAGAAATTTGTGGTTTCCCTAGGTTCTCATAGCCCCATAACTCTGCACCGTAAAGTGATGATCCTAAAGCTTTGGCCTCATATACCTGGAGCGCAGGTTTTACTGGTTTTGTTAGAGATTTTCTGTGCTCGGAGCCAAGTGCACCAACTATTTGCCTATGCTTTATACTTGCAGTGTCTATATGTTTGGTCCAACTTAAATCGTTTGATATGTGGATTCCCAAATATGTAAAAGCATTGACAATCTCTAATGGGCGGTCATTCATAACAATATGAGGTTTACGGCCACAAGGAGGGTTAAAAACCATTGACTTAGTCTTAGATACATTAATTTCTAGTCCGTGGTCCTTACAAAATTGGTCAAAGATTATTAAAGTGCGTTGTAGACCACTTGGGGTCTTGGATAGAATCAGAGTGTCGTCGGCGAACATTAAAATCGGTATCTTGGTACCAGCCAGTAACTGGGCATCAACATTCTCAGCCAACATGCGGGAAACAACTCCATTAATATACAGTGTGAACAGAGTGGGGGCCATAGAACATCCTTGTCATCCCCCACGCTCGACTGGAAAGTCAGAGGTTACCTTACCATGCCCTCCCCACTGAATCTTCGCATAATTTCCCTCATGGAGCCTCATTAACATCGTTAAAAGTTCTTCAGGGATGCCCAGGTTCTTAAACACTTGCCACAGTTTGGGCCTTGGAACGAGGTCGAAGGCGGCCCGTAAATCTACAAAGGCTGCATACAGGCTACCCTTCCTCAGTAGCACGGTTTTCCATTGTAGTAGGGAAAAACGAAAGACCTGATCCATTGTGCTTTCAGATTTTCGAAATCCTGCTTGAAATGGTGACAAGGCGTTATTTTCCTCGGCCCAGTTTAAAAGTCTGTTAACCACCCTACCTATCACCTTTTGGATGGTGTCAATTAGGCTAATGGGCCTATAGTTTCCTGGTTGTGATTTGTCTCCTTTCTTATAGATGGGAATTATAATTGCACATTGCCATGACGCCGGTATATTAGCCCCCTGAGCAACCGCATTCAATAGGAGAAGGATGTATTTACACCAGCGCTCCTTGTCGTTGAGGAAAAGGTCCGCTGGCACCCCATCTAGACCCGGGGCTCTTCCATTTGAAACTGTACTCAAGGCCATCATAACCTCATTACTGCAGAATAAATTGTCTTTATAAAAAGGTCTATGTTCAGTCATCAAGTTATTGGACTATGTGTCTGCATACTGCGGCTTGAAGTAGTTGATCCAATCCTCCTGGGATACATTATTATCAGGGGGCTCTGGTGAACCCCCCTTGCCCCATTTGACAATGTTCCAAAATAGTCTAGAGTCATTTTTGTCGCTTGCTTCCTTTAGCTCTCGCCAATGCTGCTCATCCCACAATTTCTTCGCATTGGCTATGCTTTTTCTGTACGCAGTTCTGGTAAGACGAATAGACACCATGTCCCTCTCCCTGATCGCGGCTCCTAAGGCTACTCTAGTCTGCCTACACTCAGCATTATACCACTTCGCTGGTTTGGCATTTCTTATGTCACCTTTCTTTGCTGGTTTCTGGAAACAGTCCTTAATAGCTATGAAGAGGTTCTCATGGATTTTGGTTGCTTTATCACTCCCTGGATATTTAGGGTTTGATTGTTCAAGAAGTGTTACCGCTTCATCAACCTGGGAATTAATGCTGTTTACAGTTTGCTGGTTAGCCTTAACATGCAACCATTTCAAAGTGCGCATATCATTGGTTGGGACAATCAAAGGGGCATTAACTACCTCACGTGCCTCACCCATACTATGTGGAGCCCACCATTTGTGTTTAACACATAACGGATTGTAATCGCTTTCTATTCTAGTTTTGATCTCCATATCGATCACTTGTCCCCAAAGCTTTAGACTGCATAGAACGTAGTCTATTCGGCTACTGTGTCTCCCGTTGTCAAAAGTGCAAGCCCCTAACCTGTCACTTCTTGTCCTCCCATTTAATGCCCTCAGGCTATTTTCATAGCAAATTGCATTTAAGGAAATGATATCCTCAGACCATCGGGTGACAGGTTTCAGATGTAATTTGGGGACACCCCATTGCCTATCTTCCTCATCTCCAGCCCAGTCGTCTTGAATAGCCAGGGGTTCAAAAGTTCTATTTAAATCACCCGCTACCACAATTCTGTTATCAAGCGAGAGTTTGTAGGAGGGAAACCAAAGCTGCACAAACTTCTGACCTTCCTCCCCTATTGCCCCTGGCATAGACCTGATAGCTGTCAAAGCAACCCTTAGGACCCAAATCGATTCTAATAAGTTGAATGTCTCTACTTCTAGTGTCAATTACTTTAACAGTAAGCGCTAAACATTGGCGGGGGCACTAGTCCTGAATTCTTGGGCAAAGAGGTTTTCAGCAAGGGAGGCATGCTTCGTTGTAAGTTCTATGGAGTCATATTTGTGATTAGGGGCGCTAATCCGTTTTGCCCGCAGGATATCTTCCCTTATCACTGACCGACAACCTCTCATGTGACGCAACCAATGGATGGCTTTGTTTGTGAGGGAGTCGGGTAACTCCCTATTGTCTTTAGCAAGTTTGGGGACACTGGTCATGTAGATTTTATTTGAAGGGTGTCCTTTATTAGTATCGCTAGTCCCTCTTTTCCCCTGGATGCTAGCAACTGGTGTTTTATTCTTTTCACAGGCTCTAGGCATTAAGATTGTTCCTTCTTTCGTATTTCTTAACTTCTGTTGGGTATTTTGGGCATTCGTTTTGACTCTAGGAGCATTAGATATAAGTGCTTCTTGTGGTCTTGTCTGTATGGCAGGTCTATTCTTAATGTTGGGTATTTTGGGCATTCGTTTTGACTCTAGGAGCTTTAGATATAAGTGCTTCTTGTGGTCTTGTCTGTATGGCAGGTCTATTCTTACTCAGATCAATCGAGTGTGGTACGATTAAGTCACTACCATTACCCTTAGCTGAGGCTTGATTGTTTTTACATTTCACGGGGAAGCTATCTTGCAGACTTTTTATTGCATTAGCTTGGGTTTTTCTTCCTCCCTCGCCCTCACCCCTTACTAATATGCTTAGGTTCTTCACTAATGATTTTAGAGACTCTATTTCATCTCGGAGAAGGATGACAAGATTTGTTAAGTTGGATACTTTTTCGCTCACATCTACTCCCTTTTTAGTGCTGTGATTGAGGACAGCGTCCAAGATAGCTATCTCGCCTTCAGCTGGGGTAGTATCTGTTTCTAGTGACATTGATTGAGCGTCAGGGGGTACATTATGAATGTCAGCCAGGACTGTGAACCTATTATGACAGGGTATTAAAGGGACAGCAACCGCTGGTAAAATATCACTGGTGGCGCCTTCCAGTTGATCCTTGGCTGCATGTTCCTGGTCTTTGTTTTGTATGATCACACAGTCCCTATTTTCAATGTCATTATCGGCCAATGTTTTAGGTTTTCTTTTGGCCTGGAACATTGCTGGTATTATTGGTACAATGTTGTTGGCTTCTTGGGGTTCTTGTGTGTCCCCCGCTACACTGATGCTGATCGGAGTCGATAATCTCCCTACATTCATCGAGAAGAACATTGATTCGCTCCAAAACCTCCTCGGATGCATGACTGGACTCTTTTCTAGATTTCTTACCCTTCCTTTTTTTAGGGGGTTTTCCGTCTCCTCCCCCGGCCTCCATAGACTTTTGTTTCCCCATGGGCCAGGTATACGTGCACCTATAGTCAATGTAGACCTGCACACAAAACGTATGTTTTAAGTCTATCTTACCATGGGCGTAGAGGTGGCAATGTTAGAGATGTGGCCTTCCCTACCTCGGTCTGCCCCGGACGGCCACAGATGGCCCGCCCTCTGCCCGGGCTCCGCCCGCGCGTCCCGCAAGGCGGGAGCGGCTGCTTGTTCTTAACTGCCTCCAGGCAGGAAGTGGGAGGTGGCAGTCGGCGTCCCAGGGGACGCTGGGAGGTGAAGTCCACTTTATCCATCCCCGCTCGGCGACCGCGTAGTTGGAGCTGCTGCAGCGGGGGAAGGGAAGGAAATGTCTGTGTTCCTGCAAGGACTTGCCTAGTCCCTTTGGCGGTGAGTTTTGGCCAGGAAATGTCCCCCACTCAGCCGGAGCGGCTGCTTGTTCTTAACTGCCTCCAGGCAGGAAGTGGGAGGTGGCAGTCGGCGTCCCCGTCCCAGGGGACGCTGGGAGGTGTAGTCCATTTTATCCTTCTCCGCTCGGCGACCGCGGAGTTGGAACTGCGGCAGCGGGGGATGGGAAGGAAATGTCCGCGTTCCTGCACGGACTTGCCTAGTCCCTTTGGCGATGAGTTTTGGCCAGGAAATGAAGAATTAGGAAGAGATAGTTTGGGGGGGAAACCATTAAAACCCCAACTAACTGAAAATCCTGAAAAAATATTTATTAAAAATAATCTCACAACTCCAAAGAAGAAGTGGGAGAGTAATAAACAGTCTCTTCCTAGAGAAAAATATTCTCAGCACAGAGGGAGATCTCCCCAACAGAGAGAAGTCTCCCCAAAGGGAGCCCTCTGAAAAAAGATATAACCTTAGAAATAGGGATAATTTGAAAAAACCTGACAGATATCAAGATAATGATACACGTCCCTCTCGATCTTTTCAGACTTCCTCGCAGAAATCGGAAAGAGGTCGATCAGAACAAAAGGAAGAACGCGTCAAGTCTTGGGAAATTCTTGATTTTTTTAAATTGAATTTATACCCTTAATGGCGAAACCAAGTATTATGGTGTTCACCCTTTTTAAGTGTACCTCCAAATTATCATCCGTCAGATAGAGATCATCAACCTAAGATAATGCCTCATCATCGTATTTGTGGAGTAACTGTTACTCTTGCTGAAAATAACCCCGGGCTATTCTTAAATCCCTGGGGCAGACAACAAAATTGTCTCTGGGTTCCCACTATTGAGAAAGCGGTCAAATGCCTGCTTTCTGGTGAAATGTTTTGACAGAAGAATCCATTTGAGATGTCTAATGTTTTATATTTTTTGCACACAATGTTATTCATCAGTGCTGCACTGTTTGAATTTTGTACTGCAAATGTATAGCAGCAAGAGTTTAGGTGTCTGTAATCCAATACTAGACGATGTGTATTGTCTGGTTTGGAGACAGGAAACAAAGGATTGTTCATAGGTGAGGCGCTTGTTTCAATCACCCCTTGGTATACTAGTCTCCCTTACTTGTTTTTTCGCACCTTGCCACCGAGAGAGGCAAGGTGCGCCAAAACCCCATGTTACTCTGTAGGCTCCAGATTGCCCTGTTCACGTTGCCCTCCAACAGGTCCAGTTGAGAGTGATAAATATGGGTGCCCAAATACGGGAGACAGTGACGCTCCCACCTAAGGTTCCCGGTGATCTGGGGTGCATCCTCTCTGGGGGATATTGGGAAAAGGCAGGATTTCCCCCCCCCCCCCGAGAGTTGGCCAAAAGTATGAAGCAGGAGTTTGGCTTCGAGTAGCGAGCCGTCTATATCGGCCAAAAACATCACCAGGTCATCTGCGTATAGAGATATATATTGGGTCTCACCCCTCAGAGTCAAACCTTCGTACGCTTGACCCATCCGAGCATGAGATGCCAAGGGCTCGATGGCCAGCGCGAGCAGGAGGGGGGACAGTGAACACCCTTGGCGCGTCCCACGGCTCACCGAATACGCAGCTGATATTGTGGCACCCGTTTTTACTCTAGCCGAAGCTGCCTTATAGAGCAATGTTGTCCATTTCATAAACCGGTCACCTAATCCAAACGCCTTCAGAACTCGGAACAGGTATGGCCATTCAACACTGTCGAAGGCCTTTTCAATATCAATGGAAAGCACAGCAGCTTCTGGGAGCCCTTCGAAATCTTCCCCCCATGAGCGGAATGAGCCGGCGTATACATGTCGCTGTGGTGCGCTGGGGAAAAAAAACGGCTTGATCCGGATGAATCAGGGCCCTCATGTGCGTTAGGAGTCGCGTCGCAAGGATCTTACTTAAAATTTTATAGTCAACTGTAAGCATGGATAATGGCCGATAAGCCGAGCGAGATCCGGCATCCCCCCGCGATCCAATAACTGGATTAGAAGTGCCTCCCGGGCGGTTGCAGGCAAAACCCCGTGTCCCAAGCTTCCCTGTAAATAGCTTGTAGTCATGGGGCAAGTATGTCCGCGTATGCTGCGTAGAACTCGATTGGTAAACCGTCTGCACCAGGGGTTTTACGGCGAGCCATATGTTTGATCGCTGTACGAATCTCGCTCTCCGCTATCTCTCCCCTAAGCTCTCCGCCAGCTCCGGAGCTAGACGCGTTAGTTGGGCAGGAGCTAGGAAACCATCAAAATCTCCAGGTATGTCAGGCATCGCACTCCTATAGAGGCGTTCATAATAGACGAAGAATTGGTCATTAATTTCTTTCTGGGAATACACCAAACGGCCCTCCACAGTGGACAGGTACAAAATTGGGGTACCGCGGGCGGCCGGATTAGCCAGCCAGGCCAGCAGGGAGCCCACCTTATCCCGCTCCGCATGAGCCCGAATAAGGTATTCCTTATGGTCAAAACAGCGGAGTCTTTAAATTTGTGCCGGGACCTCCTCGCGTGCAGTCAAGACCGCTTCGTGAGACCCCGAATCTGCGTGGCTGGCACGCTCTGCCAGGCGTAGTTGATCCTCACTCTTCGCAAGATCCCGCAGCAGAGTCTTGCGAGCCCCCGCTGTGGATGAAATACAAACTCCCTGAATCACCGCCTTAAAGGAATCCCATTCAAGGGCCCTATTGGACGCCGTCCCCTCATTTTCGGCAAAGTAACGCTCCACACCTTCCTGCACTCCTTACTTAAAAACTGAGTCTTCCAACGCCAGCGGGTTAGAACGCCAGGTGGGAATCGCCTGTCGCTGCCTGGTCCATTGGACCACTACCAAACGGGGATTATGGTCGGAGATTGTTCTCGCTAGGTATTCACTATGGCGAGCCAAACCCTGGATATCTGGTGAGCATAAAACACTGTCTAGTAGGGCATGTGTTGCGGAAAAAAATGAATAGTCTCTCTCAGTAGAGTGGTGTGTCCGCCAAGTGTCAACCAGACCCCATGTGTCTTGCCAATCTCGCCTCGAATTCGCCACCTTGTGCACCGTGGACTGAGCCAGTGGTGGGTGTGACCTATCCAGCTCCACATCAACAACAGAGTTAAAATCCCCCCCGAGTAGGATCGTGCCCGCCAAGACCGTTGCCAGTTTACCTGATAAGCGTGCAAAAAAGGCCGCCTGCTCTACATTCGGGGCGTAAACACTACATAGCGTGAAGTCCCTCCCATCTAGTCGGTCCTGCACTATCACAAATCTCCCTTCGGGATCCACCATTGTAGTCAGGGGTTGGAATGGGACTCCCGCTCTCACCCATATCAGAACCCCCCGTGCAAAAGCTGAAAAGGTAGTATAAAACAATTGGTCCCTCCACCTGTGCTGCAAGGCCCGCCCCTCAATTTGATCCAGATGTGTTTCCTGCACAAAAGCTACCTGGAACCCCTGCGCACCAAATAGGCATGCACTTTGTGTCGCTTTATCATGGTATTCAATCCCCTCACATTCCAGGCGATACATTTCAGTTCAGGTAGGGTCCCCATTCAAAAGCATACATGTAAATGGTCTCTTCATCAAATCCCCGGTGCACTGACAATCCCATGGAACCCCAACAAAACCCACCAAACCCCCTTCCCACCCACCCCCAGAACGGGCTCTAAACTGCAGGCACCCATCCAAAGACAAAATCCCCAATTAAAGAAAGTCTCTGGTAGCCACCAGAGTCTCACAACTAGTGTGAGAGCGAGGGGGGTTTAGCACCTCAGTAGCATGGACAACGAAGTTCTCGTGATCTGGTAACCCAACCTCCCAAATAACTCCCCTGATGTCCCATAGTCCTAGGCAGCCATCATAAAGAATTCGAAGCGGAGGTTGCCCCCATCATCGCGTCAGGCCTACAACCCTCAAAACCACACCTTCCCTCCCCTGCCCCAGGCACTTAAGCACAGTCTCGTACTATACCATGTTGAGGGGGGCACCGGGGTCACTAGTCCAAAAGGCCATCTGCAGTTCGCGGCGTGACATGGGGCAGCGGCTGATCACTGCCCCCTGAGCCCTCAGATGTTGCATCAGCCGATCCCCTCTGAGACCCGGAGTCCACTGCAGAAGTAGAGGTCACCGCCCTGGAAATAGTGGAAACCGCCCTGAGGGCCTCCTTGCGTTCCAGTTCCGTTCGCGACTCCGAGGGCACCCGCGCCGTTCGTCCTCTGTTTCGTCGACTCCGCCTAGGTTTGGGTGCAGTGTTCTGTAGCTCCCCAGTTGCTTTGTGAGCATCCGTCCCGGCTTTGTAAGATTCCAACCAGTTCCACACTTCCTCAGGAGTATTATCGAAGGAGGATTTGCCATCCATCATTATCCGCAGGCGGGCTGGAAACAAGAGCGAGTATCGTATACACTCTTCTCGAGGAGCCTTCTTCACTGCGAGAAACGAGGAGGGATGGCGTTGCACCTCGAAAGAGTAGTCGGGGTAGATGGAGACACGTGCATTGTCCACTTGGTAGGGCCCCATCGCTTGAGCTCTCTGCAGGATTGTGTCTCTATCTTTCTTGTGCAGAAGGCGCGCTACAACTGGTCGAGTGGGTCACCCCGGTGTCAGAGGACGGGCCGGGACCCGGTGAGCCCGTTCCAGTGTGTAAAATTGAGTCAGCCCCTCAGGAGCGACCAGCTCGCGTATCCAGGTTTCCAGGTAGCTCACCATGTCAGTCCCCTCTGTTTTTTCTGGCAAACCCACCACCCGTATATTGTTACGCCGGTTGCGCCCTCTGCATCCTCTGCCCTCTTTTCCAGTAGCTGTACTCTCTTCTGTAGGTCCCCCAGGACGGCGTCCGTCGCCTTGTGAGCCGGTGCCAGCGAAGCCAGCGTGACTTCGGCCTGCGTGACACGGTCCACCAGCTTCCTGTGGTCTGCACACAAGAGTCCCAGACCAGTGGACACCTGGGCGATTTCGAGAAGTAAGGCCTCCTTCGTGTCGGCAATGGCTTTCAGGATCCGTTCCATCTGGCGCTGCTGCAGTCCCGCCGTGGGGTCCCCAGATAGGCCCAGGTCGCGATCTTCGGGTAGGTCCACCGCAGGGTCAGTGGGCATCGCACCCGGTTTCTGGCGCGGTTTCCACATTATGCCAATGTTCATGTAGTTCACCGGCCCTGCGTCTGAGAATGTCCCCCCAAGACAGGTCCGCCAGGAGCACCCCTTGCACAGCAACAGATTGTATCCCCGACCACAAAGGCGATAGGGCTTCCCCCAACAGCAGACTCCTCTCTGCCGTGCCGGACGGCGCTCAGGGCTCCAAGGTGGGCACAGTCGGCCTCGCTCGCCTGGCGTCTCAGGGAAAGACCAAACCCCTCCAGGCCTCCATGACCGTGCCAATCTCAGTCAATCAGCTGCGCTGCAAGCCTGAGGCGGTGGCGAGCTATTGTCGTTCCTCCAGCCATGCAGGGGGGCCCGTGCCAGGTAGTCAAGGCCCAGTACTCACAAAATCAATGTCCGCCCGGGTGCGAGGCCCAGAGACCGCCCTCCGTTAATAGCGTCCTCCGGCAGCAGAGGTGGATCCCCGTCAGCACCCCTGGGTCCCCCTTGCTGGCACGGGCTGACGAGGGTCACCAGCGGACTGCCCCACTCCTCAACCAGGGCCGCAGGGACCAGCACCGGGACAACTGCGCGGAATGTATGACTCCCGCACCCGGTGCTCGCCGGCACTCCAGGTCAGCAAGTACAGTCACAGGTATGATCGCATGCAGGCGGGCAGCCGATTAACACCGCCAGTGATCTCAGCCAGGGACTAGGGACTAGGCCAAATGCACCAGCTCGCGGCTTTATTTTTATAGTACGTCTTGTTCGGTACATTAGTCTCTCCCTGGCAAAATCTAGGTTATCCGTGGTGATGGTCTTCTCTGCGCGGGTTGCTCTGTGCGCTGAACGTCCTCGGGGGTCGCCTTCCCAGGTGCAGCGTCGCCGGAACCCAAGGGAAAGGAGACGGACAGAGGGAGGCCGTTAGTCGCTTATCTGAGATTGTTCTCCACCCAATGGGGACCCAGTGGTTGTGAGGGAGCACCGGTGTTGTATTCAGTCACTCTCGTGGTTTGTGCTCAGGTTTAGGGAGGAGTGAAGTGAGGAAGAGAGGGAGGGGAAAGGTATGGGGAAACGGGAAACTGGTAGCGGGTATCGGATATTACGGAGGAAAGTCTCACACGGGGATCTATACACTATTTACAGGGGCACTCTTTCTCCCCACCCAGGCCGCCCAACGCCGCTGTACCTGACTAAGCTACACTCCTCCCTCTGGAGTGTGGCACGGCGGAACACAGGGTCGTTGGCCTCCTGGCTCTCCTCCGCGCTCTGGTCTTCCGTTTCCTCTGTCTTCTCCTTGTTTTTCCGTCCTGTTCTCCTCGCGTTCTCCGTCCCACGATCCTTCGATGTCGTCACACGCCGCGTAGAGGGCTTCCCCTGTTTTCATCCATCCATGAGTGTTCACGTCAGTTGGAGGCGGGGCCTCATCGCCGTCGTCGTACGCCCACTTAAAGGAACCTGTGTACGTTTCCTCGATCGGTTCCTGCTGTAGCTCCCAATCATCCCTCGATGTTCCAGTCTGTAGGTTAGAAGGGGAGGTATAATCAGGGGTCCACCAGTTTTCCCGGCCTCCCGTCCCGACCCCGTTACAAGGCATCAGCGAGGGCCCCCCGCATCAGTCGGACTCCACTGCTAGGCTACTCACTCTGGTCCCAGGGGTCGAGTGGCCGTTGGGGGTATCCGCATCCCCTAGCAGGCCGCCCGCAACCACGCCTCGAGGGCTAAGCGTCGCAGGAACGTTGTGTTGCAGGTTGGCACTCGCCACAGCGGACGGCTCCCAGGGGCTACGCAGCTGGAGGCAATGATGGCCAGCCCTCCAGAGACAGCAGGGCAAAATTGAACAAGATAAACTAGAGGTGGACACAGAGCTTCGTGCTCACACGTCCATTCCTGTTGGTGGCCAAGCCACGCCCCCTAGTACTACCGCCTCTTGCTGGTAAAAAGGAGAACAGAGTTGTGTCCATCGACCTGGTAAAACAACAACATGTGGCCAATAATAAGTAGGCCAAGTGGACTCCAGAAATGTAGCAGACAGCCAAATCTTGCTACGATCCAAGAGGTTCAAACTGAAAGACTTATCACCTTTGATAAACCTGCAGTGAGAAAGGAAGGACTGAGCAACAAAGTAATGGAACTCGTACCTCTTGAGACCCAAATAACTGTTGGACCAGAAACACCAGTCTACAATGATGTAGCACCAGAATACACTAATATGATGAGAGAGATCTGTTACAGCGATTTCGAAAAACCCCGATGCCATCCAAACAATTGACAGAACTGCATCTGGATACTTCATCAACTTTGATAACTTTTCTGAGGATCCCAGTGAACCTGATGAAAAAAGAGCAAAGAAAACTCTGAAAGAGTAAACTGAACTTTTTCATCAACTTGAAAGAATATACCTGGTTTCACCATGGATTGAATTTTGGTTTGGTTTAGGTGCATTTTTCCTCCTGCTTTGGCTAATATTGGTTTTAAGATTGGGACAAATGATAGATGGAAAATACAGTACAATGGGCACAGCAAGTCAGAAAATCAACTTGGTCCTAAAACCTCACAAATCATCTCATGTCGAAAAAAGGGACCTGTCATCAGTGAACATCACAGCCATCCCTATACCAGGCGGTATAGCATGGGATAAAACCGACTATGATATATATGGCCCGGTGGAAATGCTGAGGATTCCACATCAGTTTAAGGTCTCTCTGAATGACTTTGCAACACCAATCATCAAATACCCTGAGGTGGAATGCGGATGAAGGGATCCATCAAGCTCTGGTACTTTTAGATCTTTCGGCCGCCTTCGACACGGTCGACTATACCATCTTGGTCGACCGTGTCGAACAGGCAGGCCTCAGGGGCCCTGCGCTTAGCTGGATTCGCTCATTTATCACTGACCGAACTCAATCGGTCAGATTGGGCTCCTTCACAGCCCCCACCATACCCACCATCTGTGGAGTACCCCAAGGCTCCTCGTTGTCTCCCCTGCTTTTTAATTTATATCTACGCCCTCTTTTGTACTCCCTCAGGCACGCAAAGGTCACCATTTTCAACTACGCCGATGATTTGCAGCGCATCTTCCCTCTGAACACCAAGGACTCTGTGGTAGAATTCCAAAACACCATGTCCCACATTTTGAGTTGGATGAGCTGCAATCACCTGAAACTTAACCCAGGCAAGACCGAACTGGTCTTGCCTGGACAGAGCACCCTCAGCTGGAACCCCAGCTTCTGGCCCTCCTGTATGGGTGCCCCCCCATCTAAATCATCCTTGGTAAAGAGCCTTGGCATTTTTATCAGTGAGGATTTCTCCCTGAAAAAACAAGTCGGAGCTGTTGTCTCCTCCAGTTTCTTTCAGCTGAAGAAAATAAAAAAAATCGCCCGCTTCTTCTCCCAAGCTGCCCTCACTCAGATCGTCATCTCCCTGGTTTTGTCCAGATTGGACTTCTCCAACAGTCTTTACCTCGGGCTCCAAACTGGAGAGCTAAAACGCCTCCAGCTGGTCCAAAACCAGGCAGCCAGACTTCTCTTGAACATCCCTAGAAGGCAATCAGTCAGATCTGGCTTGAAACAGCTGCATTGGCTCCCGGTTGAGCAACGCGTGGCCTTTAAAGCTGGGTGTATCCTCTTCAAGTCTTTACACGACATTGGCCCTATTTTCATCAGAGACCTATTTAAAAAATACACCCCTTCCCGCAACCTCCGGTCTGCTCATAAAGCCCTTCTGACTATTCCCTCATACAAGAAGAAGCGTCTCGGAGGCAGCTGCTTTGACCATCTTGCAGCTGCCTTCTGGAACTCTCTCCCTCTTCATCTGAAACTTAGTGACAACATCCTCAGCTTCAGACACTCTCTAAAGACCTGGCTCTTTTCCCAGGCACATCACTAAGCTGCCTTTTCTCCTTCAACCGACGGCTACGCCTGTTCCTTCCTACAGCGCCATGAAGCCTCCGGGCGTACGAGCGCTCAACAAATATCATATAACATTAACCAAGCACATTCTCTGATGATTGGGACTTTGAGACTATTAATAATATGATGTATGATTTAGAAATGTCTGCAAAATACACTGAACATGACTATTTAGAAGGGGTATCAGACTATGAACAAATGTATTGTTATAATCATTTTGGTCATCACTATTTGCACAGATCTGCAAACCCTAGAAATGTTTTAAAATATAATCAATGGGAACATTGTCCAACGCAACCAAAAGGCAGCTCTAAAACATTTATTGAAAAATGTCCTTATTTCTCAGGATTTAATGTTACAGATCCAGAAAAGTTTTATTTAAAAAATATGAATAAGACCGGAATGAAAACAATGTTGACCAATACTAAACAAATGTATTCTATAGACTTTAATGCTAAGTTGTCTACATTAGGTTACGACTTCTGGAAAGACAACCTAGAGACAAAAACTGTCTGGGGCACAAAAGAATGCCAGGTGCAAGGTCTGGAAGCTTTATTCAGAGCCTGCATTATACCTGAACAAATAATGTTTTTGAATGACACCGTGCAACAAACATCTTGTCTGGGATTAGCAAAAATAAAAGATTTAAATAAACCGTGTATACCAAAGCCAATATCTGAGAATAAAAATACATCAGAGGGAGAGATGGACGTACAATATGTTTTCACAAATAACAGAACTAGTCCTGATTAGAAAAAATGGTTCATCAGGCCCACAGACACAAACAACTGTCAAGATAGATTCCTGAACAAAGCACAGGGGTTTACATTTAGCAGGCCAGATCCAAGATACTCCCAGAGACCACATCCAGGGATAGTGACAACATATAGTGTAGGGAAGCTATGCCTTGAATGGCTGAAAACTTCTACACTTCCAGAAATTAAACAACACTTAACTTTACTTAAAGAAAGCAATGATTTGCGAGAATTCTTACTGGGACCTTGCAAACCACGGCAGAAACGTTCCATATATACCGGTATATATGCTGCGTACAACGAAGCTTGGAAAGTGACACAATTAGAAACTGCAGAAAGAATACGAGAAATTGATCGTATTAACTTGGAGAAAGCTCTCTCTGTAGTGGACAATGGGTTAACTACTCTGTCCTCCAGAATATATTCACTGGACAGCATTGTATTTTCTGCTATAGACATAGGACTTGCTAATGTTACAACACGGCCAGTCTCAATTACGTTCTATAATGCAGTTAGGTTGGACACTGCAAAATCTGCATTCAGGCTACGTGCCATGGAGGCTAATCAATACAACGTCATTGTTTACTGGGTTTAGCCTTACAGATAAACAAATCTCTGTGGCACAAAGAGGAGCAGACTATACGGTGCTGAGCATTGAAAAACTGGAAAGATTACCATTGACAGTTTCTGAGAAACCTGTAGTCGAATGGATAATTCATGGCACCATAATGATACCAGTGACGATTTTCCACTTTCAGTATTGTCTACAGCATATGCCAGAAGGCCTGTATGAAAGGTTGGGTAAAGAATACATTAAGTCAACATGGACTCTACCATACACACACAAATGTTGGAACAAAGGGAAGGAAGTATTCCTTAGTGGGAAAAATTGTAAAAATTCACTAAGTGGTACACTTCTGTGCCAAGGTATTAATTTACCCGGAGCCTGCAACTGTTCTGCGAATAACCTTTCATGCCTCCTTCCACACGGATAGAACCCGTTTTTAGGCAGCTATCCAATGGCAGTTACGTTATGTTAAATGATCACAGCTGCTGTGGCATGGTGCCAGGAAAAGTTTATCTGGTTAGTGTGTCGTCCATGGTCACTTGTATGCAAGTATTGTATCCAACTCGCAAGTCCGACAGTGAGACGGCAATATGGCCTTCACTGAATATCTCTTCTATATGAATTGATACTTTGAGCAGACTAAAGGCTATTCTTTTACAAAAATCTGTGCCACTGACATCATCAAAAGAAACGTATGATCTGCAAGTTGCAAGGACATCTGCAGAGATGCATGCATTACTATCAACAAACTGCTCTGTACATTTCGCAGAAGTGTTAAGCCAAATCTTAAACATGTCTGATACCAGTGGCATCACACATGTATTTAAGACACTTTTTTCGGGACTGTTAGCACCATTTAAAGCAGTCCGCACGAAATTTGGAAAAATGCTGAGCTCTGTGTTTGGCGGCCTGCCTCTCATCTTGGGACTCTTAGCAGGAATACTATTTTTTAATTCTTCTGCTCCGATATGGCAAGTCCGGCAACCAACGATACCCAGAACATCATGGAACAAACGGTCCATGCCCAGAGGTATCGTGAGAGAATAACACAGATTCTCGGCTTGGCTTGTTTAAGAGATCTGAATACGACATGGCTTCTCTCGTTCAGACCAATCTGGCAAGATTACATTTGACCTGTTCTACGATGCCTGCTTTGCATAGAGGAATGCGTGTTAGACAATTGTCTTACACTTCAATCAATCCTGCCATCGGATGTCGACACCCTGCTAGGTCCGGTAACGGCTCATGCTTTGTGTTGTCCCCAACGGCTACAAATCCTGATGACGGCATTCATTGAGATCCCACCACTAAGTCTGACTGAAGGTGAGATACGAGATTCGACAGGCACACAGGTATCATCTGACGGCAATGCTTCTCATCTGTGCACATTTGATCTGCTAGATCAAGTGGTTCCACTTTCAGCTACTGTGGTAGACGATTTCTTTGCCAGCCTAGACGACCTGATGTTTTCTCCTGACACCCAGAATAACTTTTGATTCATACACACAGCGTTCCCTGAACTCTGAAATTCGGCCTTCAATTTTCAAAACATAAACTTTTGACTTTGGAACAATATTTTTTTTTCCCTTCCTCAAAACAGATTGAAAATGTTTTGTTGTTTTTGGCACAGACTAATCTGCTTAAAGTAGAACTATTCCTAGAGAACAAGAAATTCATTTTATTTTTGAACATTGACAAAAAAAACTATTTGGCCTTGTTACCTATTAATAGTACAATTGATATAACCTGTTATATTGTGAAATGGTCTCGACCTTTTCTTCTGTATTTAAGAGCCATTTTTAGGTCGAAGCCTGCGTTGCAGCGCAGCTGCTGCAGGCAAAGCGATATTGTGAGCAGGGGATTTCAGTACGGCGTGAAGCCACGCCCCTTTTTTCCATTGGCAGGCCTCTCGAAACAGAGACCTGCCATTGGAAAAAGCTCCTGTTTAGCAGATTTGTCTGCTCCGGATCCCGCCTCTCGAAGACTCCATGACCTGCCTTACGGTAGCACGACAATATTTTCAGAAATATTGCCTTGGCAATCATGAGGCAGGTCAGGGAGTCCTAGAGGGGCGGGATTCAGTATCATGTTCCCGCCCCTTTTTTCTTTTTTGTGTGCCTGCGGTTTTCGTCATTGTTGCCTCGTTCTTCTTGCTGGAAGGAGGCATTGCAGTGGACCCTCCTTGTTTCCAAAGTAGCAGGAAATCCAAAAGTTAGCACTTTTCTTCTACAAAAAGAAACTGGGTATAAGGTATTTCTTGCCAGATGGTGATTTTATAGACCGCCTAAGAATCATGCCGTTAAAATGGGTACAGTTCTGGTATTCTGTACACAGATACGGTGGAGTCCGACGAGGCGTGTGGTGTTCATGCCTGACCAGGAGAGCGGACACGGGTGTGTTCGTGAGTGGGTTTTGGGAACTGCTTAGCATAACTATCAGTGTCAGCACGGGAACATGTATCCGTGTCATTGAAAGGGGGCGTGGACCTCTGCACTATTTGGCATCCCTCTATGCCAGGTGAGGACTCTGCCCGTTTTGCTCTGGTGGGCGTCTGAACCCATCTTGCAGAGAGGCAGGGCACCATAGATCGGACCGTAATGGCGTATGGTGTCCACGAGGGATATTTATTATTTATAGTTGAGGTTATATATTGGGGAATATTGAGTTTAAGACCCCAAGAAGGGCGGGTACCCCTCGCTGGTGGGGCGCAGAACAGTTATGCACTGGTTAGTCTTGAAGTATGCCTGGGAAAGGGGGACGTCTGCGCTCGTTTGTCTGGCAGGCCCTGTGCAACAGGCCCTAGTCTGTTCTCGTACCTCAGGGATGTCCGTCCGCCATGTTTGCATCGTTCTCGTATTGCAGCAGAAAAAAGCTCTGCACTGGTTCCTCAACCTAGCTTACTAGAAGAAATCTAGTCCAGCTTGCACTTGTCTTTCTGCTCAAACCTTGCTAAACGGGCCGTCACCACTGGTGTTTCTCGTTGTGCTTTACTTGAAGGGGTGCGGTCCGGGCAGTAACACCAGCCCCAGCGGGGCACACCACTTCAGGGGCCTCCGACCTTCAGGGAACCTATTCAGAGCAAGGTGAATGAATGTTTGAGAGATACGGGAACTCTGAGCCCCTTGATTTCGTTCTGCAGCGAGGCCCTATGATTTTGCATTATGACACTGGGCACGGCGGCCCTGCCCAGTCTGCACTGGTGGAAGGGGCGGCGACGCTGACCAGCCCGCACTGCTCTCTGCTCACACCTTGCTGGTAGGGCACCCTCGCCCTATTCCAGCCAGGGCCTGTCCATGCGGCTGCTGACAGGTTGCTGACTCCGCTGCTCGGTGCTGCCGTGAGGTATCCGGCAGGCGTGTCCTCAGTGAAAGTGGGTGCCGTGTGGCGCACGCCGAGACCTGCTTGCCCAAAGGTGGCACGTGGCGCAGGAATGCTCCCCTGGTGACAGGCTCCTGCCACTGGGCCTGTCCGGACCCATTTTCTGCTGGTCGATGTGAACGGCAGCTCTCTGTATCGGCCCGGCCCTCCTCGGCATGTCCGAGTCTGCCTTGTCCGGTACATGACGGAGCCGGATAGAGGGAATGGCACCAGGACTTAGTCTCAAAGCTGTACGTTAACGTAGGTGTTTCTATAGCTCTGATGTAGAATGTATGGACGCGGTACACATGAGCATTCCTAGGCCTGGCTGCCAGTCGTTGCTGCTTGGCTGGCACGCACCAGCCCCACCTGGCCCTCTGCCTCTATCTACCCCCGGGGAGCTCTTCCCATGTGTGGTTGGGTTCCCTGGTTGGTCCTTATCGGTGTAGGCCTCCACCGTGCAGCAGTGGTGCTGGAATAATTCAAAAGCGGGGTGCTGCATCACTAAAGTCTCAGCGATTGTGAAAAATCCAAGCATCGTACCAAAAACAAGTCTAGCAAACGTACCGCGCCGATTCAGCAGGAGAGCGGTAAAGGTGTGGTGTGTAGCTGCTGGTGCATTCTAGAACACTGTTGTAGTTGCACACCGTCACTTACAGACAGCACATTTTTCATTGGAATGGATATTCCATCTGCATAGACATGCCGTTTTACTCGTATACTACAGAGCACCGAAAAGATAATCACGGATATTTGTCATGTGCGTCAATCACCAAGGAAACGGCCCTGATTTATTTTAATCCTATTAAAATATGTTTTCATCACATTTCAGAATCGCAAAAAAGTGTGCTTCGTTTGCTCTATCCTAATTGCTGAGCTATTTTGAATCCTATGTTTAGTCTATTTACATTATTTAAAGTTTGTTGTGTGTTTGAAGGGAAAAAAGCTGAAGGATATCAGTTTTTTTAAGTTGTGGTACCATAACAAGATTGTCCTCCTATGTCACTTTTACAAAATCTTCTTTAAGTCCGAGAATTATAAGTAAATACAAGTTTCTTAATAAGCAGAGGTTTGTCAGAAGTCATAGCATGACATTTGTAAACGCACAGCAAATGTGACCAGAGAAACAGAAATCTTGCTCATTTACCTTCTGGACTCCAACATGATTATTTTTGTGCTGGTGTACCACCCTTACTTCCAGTGCCCATGCTGTGCAGTGGTCCTGCCAAAGGTTGGTGGTTCTCACCTGGTCTAATACCTGTCCCTACGCTTCTGCCTGGCCTATGGCAGGTCAGGTGTGGAGGAATGCCCTCACAGAATAGGGGTGTGCTGGGCTAATGTACCCCCCCTCCCCCCATGGATTCACCTGGCCTAGTATCTCTCCCAGTTTATGATTACTCATTCAGGAATTCACCTTTGCTACGTGGTTAGCTACAGACTTCTGCTGCCTGTTCGTCCACTTCGTCTGCTGCCACCTTTCGCGACACCCGCTGCGCGGGTGCCGCTCATCCGCTCCCTGAGGCCGTTTCTCCCTGGTGTGAGCGGCTCCGCAGTCGGCGGAGAGCACACGCGCTCCCAGTAGAGGACGGCCCAGGTCGAGCCCTTTGTAAATGTAAATGTAAATGTACATGTATTTATATAGCGCAAATCACCCACATCGCAGGTATCTAAGCGCTTGCTTAGGGAACCCGTCCTGGTATTCTCCTGTGAGATAACCCCGGCAGGGTATCCACAAGGTGAAAGCCAGGCATCCCGCCGCGAGGGGCCGTTGTGGAGATTAAGCAAGCTATTGCCCAGAGTCGCAGAGTGTGAGCCCGTGAGTCGAGTAGGCACCGGAGCGAGAATTATCGAGTCAGTGGAATTATTGAGCCCAAGCCCCGTCGAGGCGGGGGATTGAACCTTGGTCCAGGGCCGATCTCAGCTTCCGGGTCTGCCGCCTCTAACCCCTGAGCCACACTTCTCCTTTGGCGAGAGTACAGTGCGTGGAGCCTACCGGGGGACTACGAGGACCAGCATCCTCAGCTTCACACAGCTGGTGCCTCTTTCCCCGGCGGCCACACCCCCAGCCTCCAGCAATATCAGCGCTTGGGAACACCGGCTGAGTGGGTGCCTCATTCAGGAATTCACCTTTGCTACGTTGTTAGCTACAGACTTCTGCTGCCTGTTCGTCCACTTCGTCTGCCGCCATCTTTCGCGACACCCGCTGCGCGGGTGCCGCTCATCTGCTCCCTGAGGCCGTTTCTCCCTGGTGTGAGCGGCTCCGCAGTCGGCGGAGAGCACACGCGCTCCCAGTAGAGGACGGCCCAGGTCGAGCCCTTTGGCGAGAGTACAGTGCGTGGAGCCTACCGGGGGACTGCGAGGACCAGCATCCTCAGCTTCACACAGCTGGTGCCTCTTCCCCCGGCGGCCACTCCCCCAGCCTCCAGAAATATCAGCGCTTGGGAACACCGGCTGAGTGGGTGCCTCATTCAGGAATTCACCTTTGCTACGTGGTTAGCTACAGACTTCTGCTGCCTGTTCGTCCACTTCGTCTGCCGCCACCTTTCGCGACACCCGCTGCGGGGTGCCGCTCATCTGCTCCTTGAGGCCGTTTCTCCCTGGTGTGAGCGGCTCCGCAGTCGGCGGAGAGCACACGCGCTCCCAGTAGAGGACGGCCCAGGTCGAGCCCTTTGGCGAGAGTACAGTGCGTGGAGCCTACCGGGGGACTGCGAGGACCAGCATCCTCAGCTTCACACAGCTGGTGCCTCTTCCCCCGGCGGCCACACCCCCAGCCTCCAGCAATATCAGCGCTTGGGAACACCGGCTGAGTGGGTGCCTCATTCAGGAATTCACCTTTGCTACGTGGTTAGCTACAGACTTCTGCTGCCTGTTCGTCCACTTAGTCTGCCGCCACCTTTCGCGACACCCGCTGCGCGGGTGCCGCTCATCTGCTCCCTGAGGCCGTTTCTCCCTGGTGTGAGCGGCTCCGCAGTCGGCGGAGAGCCCACGCGCTCCCAGTAGAGAAAGGCCCAGGTCGAGCCCTTTGGCAAGAGTACAGTGCGTGGAGCCTACCGGGGGACTGCGAGGACCAGCATCCTCAGCTTCACACAGCTGGTGCCTCTCCCCCGGCGGCCACGCCCCCAGCCTCCTCGTACTTTACAAGCCTAGTCACTACCGCGACGCGGGACGGAGCACGGTGCGAAGACCGGGCAAAGAGCGGGCCGTTTGAGGCTATTCGAGTACGTGAGAGCCCGGCCCGGCCCCCCCTCTTTAATTGCCACATCTGGCCCTCTGTTCATACGGAACAATGTGTACCAGAGAAACCAGAAGTAAATCTACATTAGCCACGGCAGGAGCTGCAAAGGGCCCCATTGACAACTATTTTGTTAAAGCTGGATCTCTGTTAATTGAAGAAATTGAGATCCTGGAAAGAAGAATCTCCCAAGAAATTGACTGGGTTAGAAGATCCTCAATCGGGCCAATGGCTCAAGCTAGAACACCTGAGGGGAGGACCGAACTCATAACAAAAGAAAAGACCAACCAGGTAACACCTCATCTACCTAACCCAAACATCACCGACCCGGATTTAACAATCGAGGTCCCAAGTGAACTTGATGACGTGAGTATAATGGCCCTCCCAAACACCCAACTGCCACATATATCACCTGTAATTTTACCCTTACCTCTTGATCCAAAAATTACGGTAGTCAATGCCCAAGAGCCTAGCCTCGATAGAGATAGGGGGACCAGGGAAGGAGCCATACAAAAAAAGAGGGGGGGCCCCACCAAAGAAGCCAACAAGACAAAATCCCCAACACCCAAACCTTCTAGGGGAAAAGGGGCAAAGGGAGGCACTACTGTTCCTAACCCAGGAAAGCAGGGCATAACAACTACCCCTACATCCCATACTACAAATGCACCAGCAATGGCCACAATCACTACCCCAGCTGATAACTCCAGTGATGACATCACACTGGAGGATATTGGTGTACTTCTTAGATCACTATTGAGCCCTCTTGAAGCTCGACTGATCAAGATTGAGGCCAGGCTAGTTCATATTGAAAAATCCACTGTGCAACTAGCTGACTCGAAGAAACTTGACCCTAATGCAGCTAAAGTAGCAAAAGGGGGACCTGACCTAAAGTCCAAAAAGGGTAATGTATCCACAGTTGCTAAGAATAACCTACCCTCCACCGATGCTAATAATCCAGCGCCCATATCTGTTAAAACTCCTCTACCCCCACCAAACCTAAATTCTAACAAAGTACCACCACCAATGCCACAAACACTATCCGCTTTACCGACTACTACCCCAACACCCAAAGACACTGCTCTTACTCAGCCTAAATCCAAGGGTGATCAAACATTCACGGGAGAGAAACCCAACTACAACCGCAAACCAAAACCTGTCATCCTCCCTCCAGAGGCTGCCCCTTACACGCTAGTTTTGGCAGGGGTCCCGGAATTAAAATCTACAACAATAGAAACAATGTCATCACTCAGGAATAAAGTTATCAGCTGGTTATCCAAATACAGACCGCTTCCGAGAGGAATAACCAGCGATATCTCTATGGTTAGGCGGGTTACATGGGTGGGATACTCCAGAAAATCAGTAAGGGGAGACTGTGTTTTGGTCACCTTCAGAGAACCGGGCACTGCTGCCTACATCTGTGCCTGGGACTCTGATGACCAAGCCAGCAACATCCAACCTCTCCCTCTATCATTCTTCTATCCATCAAGTCTATATAACTTGGAGGACCAAAGATGGGGGCATCACCAAGACTTACTGGATGAATGGGGAAGTGGTCGAAGGGAGAGAAGCGGTCCTCTTAATTATAGGGGAAGACCCAATGATCATTTCATGCAGTTTGAGGAGGATGAAGGCTGGGAAAACATCACAAGGAGGAGGGGCCGCGGGGGAGGATTTACAAGAGGTATCCAAGGGCCCCACAGAATGCATTATCCAGCCCATTTCCCTGTCTATAACAGATATAGCAGTTTGGAAATGGTGGATTGACGCATGGACAATGGGGGCTGTGAACTGCCAGCATTAGAAGGGACAGGGAACAGTCCACTCTCACTATCCACTTTGCTCACAGGGACACAAAACCCTCTGGGACTAAATCTAGCTCTGGAGTCCTCTTCAGAGGCTCCAAATGCGACCCATACTAATCCAAGATTTGCCCCGGCTCATTCACCCCCAATACATGTGGTTACCCCGGAGATCAGGGAAGGTAACAATAACATTACTACGGGCTTATCCCTTACCAAACTATGCCCCTTAACCCTGGTTTCGTGGAACGTTGCAGGATTAGTCAGTAAGATTGACTCTCCTGACTGGGCCTCCTTTATTAGTTCTAAAAACATCCTACTTTTTCAGGAGACATGGGCGCGTGAGGAAATCTTGCTTCAGGGTTTTGCAGCCTTTTCTAAACCTGCTAAGTGGGGGGGAAGGGGAAGGCCATCGGGAGGACTCGCGACATGGATAGCAACAGATTTAGGCTGCCAGGCCAACTGCCTGGAAACAGATTCAGATGATATTTTATTAGAGTGGCCAAATTCCTCGAAATTGGTGGTTGTAAACATATATTCCAGGCCGGTACCAATGTCCAAGGAATCCAGGACCATAGAGCAACTCTCTGTGTTCCTTGACTGTATTCCCTGTGAACTTGCATGCCTGGTGGGAGGTGATCTAAATTCACAGTATGAACCACTATCAGGTCTACGTGATGGCCCCTCTCTTGAGGAAGACTTACGTTGGCGCGTCCCTGTGACGGTGGCACCTCCCCCGAGAGCTTGGACCCCCCTGTCCTTGCAGATCACTGCCCTCACCCTAAACCAAGGATTAAGGGCCTGCAATGGTCGCTGTAAATCAGACATACCTAGCACTTGTACTTACAATAAAACTGGCAGAGAATCGAGAATAGATTATATTCTCGTAAAACTATCCATGTGGCCACAAGTAGTCGATTTTTAAAATCATCGAGAGAAGGGATAGTGACCATAATGCACTGGAACTTTCCTACATCTCACCAGGGAATGAACCCACTACGCTCGGCACGGATAATGATAAATCAGGGCTCCTACTAGAAAATAACCGGAGGAGTCAGGTGGGAGAAATTAGTCACTAGGGGAGACAGATTACCCAAACTATATGCAAGGATCATTCCGCACTTGGAGAGGGCTTTCCAGATAGGGATAGAGGCGGAAGGGCCAGCTAATAGAGAAAAGCTCGCTCACACACATGCTGAGCTAATTAATACCCTAGAGATAGATCTGTTCTCAAAGTCGGGAAAAAGATCAGGACCCCCAGCCAAGACGACCTGGTACAACGCTACTTGCAGGGAATCCAAGACCAAACTGCTACTTGCCATCAAGAGTGGCAACAACCGGGAGGAAATCCAAGCCAGGAGAAGATCTTATAGGAAGCTCTTGGTAGATGCGAGGACCGAATCGGACCAGGAATACTGGGAAAATCTCTCGAGGTCACTAACCACTCGAGACTCGCGCAAATTCTGGCGCCTGGTCTCAAACGGCACAGAGGATTTATCCTCCGCTATCGAGCCTAATATTGCTCCCAGCTTATGGCAGAGTCATTTCCAGGCACTGTACTCAGCTGAAGAAAGGTCTCCCAACACCTCAAACAGTACGCCAGGTCCAGGCACAAGTGGGGACCGTTTTACAGAAAAAGAGGTAAGGGCGGCTATAGCTGGGCTTTCCGCTGGAAAAGCCCCCGGTCTTGATGGGGTACCTGGGGACTTATTCAAGCAAGAACCAGGGATATGGGCCCCATACCTCACATTGATATTCAACGCCATCCTGGGGGGTATGGAGGTTCCGGATACTTGGCTGGGCGCAGAGGTGGTCCCAATTTATAAAAAGGGGTCCCCTCTGCTCCCAGCCAACTACCGCCCAATCAGTCTTATTGACATATCCCAGAAGCTCTTTGGGAGACTGGTTCTAAATCGACTACAGGACTGGGTAGACGAGATGGACATTCTGACTCCCTATCAGGCTGGATTCAGACAGGGAGTGTCCACAACAGACCAAATCTTTAGGTTGAACCTGCTATATTGGAGGACAGCTATAATTGAGGGCGGCACCCTGTATACAGTCTTTGTAGACTTGCGTGCCACCTTTGATTTGGTACCAAGACTGAAGGTATGGAAGGTTTTGGAGGAGTTGAATGTCCCTGGAGATATTTTGGGTATCCTGATGAGATTGCCACACCTAACGCGGGCATAGTTGTTATGGTGCAGAGGAGGCAACTTAACCGAAAGGTTTCCCGTTCGCAGAGGGGTAAGACAGGGTTGTGTGCTTGCACCGACCATGTTTTGCCTCTTTATGAACGGGATAGTTGACCACCTAACCAGGATTCCCAATACCGACGCCCCTAAGCTGACTGGCAGCAGGGTGCCAGCAATCATGTTTGCAGATGACACCCTGCTGCTGTCTAAATCCCCTATGGGCATTCAACGTGTCTTGGACGGGTTCTTACAGTTCTGTTTAGATCGAGGACTTGAAATCAACCCTCAAAAGACCAAATATATGAGCCTAAACCCGAAGCCGCATAACCGACCCCCACCAAGGTTGGGAGAAGCCCAACTGGAACGGGTGTACACAATTGAATACCTGGGGATCACTCTTAATGAACATCTAACGTGGTCATCCCACCAGTCGAAATTGAACATCAAACTGGCACAGTTGGCGTGTGGCACTATGAGACTGGTGAACAAATCCCCCTTCCGTCCACTCAGCCCCATTATTCACATCTATAAAGTCCAAGCCCGGGGTGGTGTCACGCATGGGGGTGAGCTGTGGGGGCACATTCCATCGTCCAAATTATTAACAACTGAAAACAAATTCTTGAGACAGATTATTGCTCTTCCACAGAGTACTCCACTACTCCCGCTCAGACTGGACTTGGACATTCGACCTATAACGGAGGAGCTGGGCCTAAAGCCCTTGACATTCTGGCGGCGTCTATGGAGTAGTCCAGACCTTTCGAATTACAGAGCTGAGTTGCAGGAATTTCTAGAGCTACCCAATGCCAAATCAATGCCATGGCTGATCTACATCAGGAGAACGCTGGAGGCAATTGGACTCTATGAACTATGGACAGACCCACTAAATATTTGCCCAAAGACCCCAAAAAAGGCACTAGCGAGAGCTTATTACAATCACATGCTCCTTAGAGCCATGGACGGTGCACGGGAGGGGTCACTGTCCAATAAGTTCATACAAACAAAAGATTCCTACCATCTCGAAAGCGTCCTAGATGCCATTTCTCCACAACTAACCAGGAAATTATTTCTCCAATGGAGATATGGAACCCTTCCCCTAGTATCGTTCACAGCATCCTGGTCTTCTCGTTCCTCTTCGGAAACTTGCCCGGCCTGTGGACATCCAAAGGAGAATGACGTTCATGTTGTCTTCTTTTGCAGGGGGTACGAAAGGAGTAGGAAATATTGGCTAGTCCCCTTGCTCAGGAACCTGGGATTCAGAACTTTTCTACCCGCTTATAGAGTCCTAAAGACAGACTTATCCCCCACTCTAGTATTTGCTCTATCTAAATTTTTTACCTCCATGTAGTATGCTCGATGTCGCCGTGTAAAAATGTGTTAGGAAACCTGAAGTCTGAGACAGTCCCAAAATTGTGTTACATTTTTAAACTCCAGTTTTTATCTTGATCACTAATGCTGTTTAATATATATATATATATTCAATCTTTATTTCGGCCATTGGCCATCAAAGATATACAATAAAACATATATAATCACTATAAAATCGACATACATAATCAATCAATACATTTTTATACCATGTAAAACCTTGAGATTACATACTGATAAAATTGCATTTAAAACTGTAGACCTTAAAATTAAGAGGGAGCCTGCATCTTCAGAATACGGGTGCGAGTATGCCAGACATTGGTGAGGAATTTTGCTAATACAAACACAGTTAGGCTTGAGGCATCGGTTTTTAAAATTCTGTACATTGGGAGGTACTCCCTACAACCCAGGTTTCTGATCAATGGTAGGAGCCAATATTTCCTCGCTGCCTTATATACTGGGCAAAACAGGACCACGTGTAAATCACTTTCCTCTGCGGCATCGCAAGCCGGGCACTGCTTAGTGGAGGGGGGTGATGACCAGGAGCTGGTAAAAGATCGTAGGGGCAATGTGCCATATCTCCATTGGAGAAACAGCTTCCTGGCCAGCACGGGGGAGATGGCATCTAAAACCCTCTCCAACCTGTACGAGTCCTTACTTTGCGCAAATACAGAAGTTAGTGACCCTTCACACTGGCTGTCTAGGGCCATGGCTAGTTTTTGTTCATGATAAGCGATGGCCAGATTTGGGGGCGTCCGTGTATTCAGTGGCATTTAGGTGGGCGATAACCCCGTTGACAAAGAGGCAGAACAGGGTTGGTGCCAGCACACAACCCTGTCTAACCCCTCGATCAACAGGGAATCTATCCGTCAGTGCCACGGACCTCCCGCACCTCACTCGAGCATAGTTATTGTGATGTAATCTCTGCAAGATTATCAGGATATCCGGGGGAACGCCCATCCCAGTCAAAACGCTCCAAAGTTTCCCTCTGGGCACCAGGTCGAAGGCGGCCCGCAGATCCACAAAAATTGTGTATAGGCTGCCGCCCTCGAATATCGCTGACCTCCAGTGGATAATATTCAATCGAAAAACCTGGTCCACTGTGGAAACTCCCTTTCTAAATCCCGAAAAACCTGGTCCACTGTGGAATCTCCCTTTCTAAATCCTTAATATGCTTTTTAAATTTTGTATAGAATTGAATGTATATCTTTTATGATCTTGTGATCGAAATAAAGACAATAAACTGAAAACTGATTACTCATCTGCAGCAGTACAGGCACGCGCAGCTCGCCCACGAGGTCATAGACGGACAGCATATTGCTTTCACTTACCGGTGTACTGTGGTTTTATTAGCTTTGTTTTCCGCATCCATTAGCTGTCGTCAAATATTGTGAGCGTTCAGTATAGCTGGTGGATGAAGAGATCTGGTTGTGCCCCGGCTTTAGGGTTGAGGCCGCTTGCACACCGCCCATCCATTCTGTCCTTTCTGATTTGTGCGTTGGTGCAGATGAACGCAGCTTGGACTCCCTCAGGACTCTGCAGTACACCGCCTCTTGTCATGTTGTGGCTTTATTCAAATTACCACACGGTGGACAATACCTGCAGGATGCAGCTGCACTTTTGGATCTCCACTTGGCTGCGTTGCCTGGCTCCACTTTGGGTTAGCAATTGAGGCCCGAGCGACTCTTAGTTGTGACATTAGTATAGCACCACTGCCCCTGTTTCAGGTGCCGAGGGCATGGGTCTTATCAGCAACCCCCTTCTTTTCTGTTGACAAATCACTGGTTGTGCCGTAGAACTGGCCAGGTTGCTTTCTTGGCTTTCCTCTGTCTATGGCTGGCTGTGCTGCCTGTCTTCAGGTAGAGGTCTGTACCCCATACATGACCTGGTTTGTGGCTGTTTTGCTGTGGCCAGCAGCGGTCTTCTGTTTGTCTGGCTAGCAGTGGCTTCGAGCGATTTCTGTTTGCCAGCGATGTGGGTACCTGGGGTCCGTGCCTGCTCCTGCAGCCCACACTAGTATGTGCTGTGCTCTCTGTCCACTGGCTGAGGACATCCTCCGCCGTTATTCCTCGACTGCACTGTCATTCATACTAAACTCTGCATGGTAAGGGTAGCAGGATTGGTTGCTGTGGTCGCAGTTGAGACTTGTTGTAGAGTCGCTCCCCGCAATATGTAGTGCCATTATCCATTTCCGTATGAGGAACATTAAACCGCTATAGTGCAATATTTTTCTATTTTGCATCAGCTTTTGCTATCAGTTTTTTTCTAGTACCAATTCAGCAACAACGCAGCACAACTTCAGCATCACTGCAGCACAACTTCAACAGCACACCACCAAATCAGCATCACTCGGCACCACCTGAGCGCCATGCTTAACACCACCACCAAAGCATGACTACGCTTTACCTCAGGGTCACTCAGCGTCACCTAAGCACCACCTCAGCATCAGCATAGCACCGTCTCAGCAACACTTTGTCAGTGCACCACCAACAGCCCATCACAGACTCCGCATCAGCGCAGCACCAGCCCACCACCTCCGCATCAGCGCAACAGCACCTCAACATCAGCACAGCCCCACCTCCGCATCAATTCAGCACCAATGCAGCACCACTTCAGCATCAGCACTACCACCGCATCAGCACAGTATCATCCCAGAACAGCACCAACTCGGCACCACTAGAGCACCAGTGCAGCACCACCACCTCAGCTTGACTTACCACCACAGCATCACCTCAGTATCACCCAGCATCACCTCTGCACCAGCACACCGCCACTTCATCACTACCTCACCTTATTTCAGCACCACCTGAGTATCATTTACCATCACCTGAGCATCACCTCCACATCAGCACACCACCTCCTCAGCACCACTTCAGTCTTCCCTCAGAATCTGCCATCTTTTCATTCTCTCCTAAAGTCTGTCTGCTGCTCATGTTGTAATTCCGGTACTATTTTCCAGCCTCCAACCTCCCGTTTATGTCCCCCCCCCCCCCCCCCCCCCCCCCATAACAAAAAATAAAACTATAACAAACCAACATTCGAACAGGCAGGAAGAAGTTGCTAGAATTGCAAGGACAAAAAACTAGAAGACATTTTTTAAGTTAATTCTTTATTTGGGTCGTTCAGTTGTACATAATGTCTTCTTAGAGATATAGATATATCTATCTATATCTATCTATATATATATATATTTATATATATATATATATATACACAAAAATGCTTATACAAATGTAATTCCATGATTATTTCAGTTGCATATTTAGACAAAAACTATATGCTTAGAAATTCTTCACTTAAGTAAAAGTGCATACTGTAGAAATGCTAAATGTTTTTTCTCTGTATACCCAGTTCAAATGCATTTCTTTATGTATTTTGGGGTAGTATTGTAAACACTAGCTTTATATATGTTCAGTGCCTACATGGTTAGCTTATTTGAACTTAAAATCGTGGAGTGGGTGTTGTAAATGAGTCTAAGACCCTGTTCTGACCGGGTTTTTGCCCCTTTTCTTGAGTGAAGGTGACTTTAGCCTGCTATCATTCTAATAGGAGGACTAGAACCTCAGACCGGGCCTATTTACAAGGCGTTTGATGCAACTCCCTACCCTTTTCTCTATTCTAGGGCTTATAAACCTATGTTAAGGGATAGATTTCTTAGGATTAGTATTAATCCGTCCTTTTGTAAGAGTGCTAGTACACTTCTAATGGAGTTATGCTTATTTCGGGCCTTGTAGGCCTCGAACGGGAGAGACTCCATCTTTCTTACTGCCTCGGCAGCTCGAGATGCTTTTAGGTCAAATGTAATGTTTTAGTTGAGGTGTTGTTCGCTTGGAGAGAACCGGCTCAGGCTGGCCCTTATCGAAGAACTGTATTTTTCTTCGTATCGAAGACATAACATCAGGCCGGCCGGCTGAGAACCTGTCCTTGGTACGGAGAGGTACAGGAATTTGGTGGGCGGCAGGTTACTGGCCGTAACTTTCCATGCATGAACAAGGTTCCATATTAGCGAAAGCATGAGACAGTCTGAGTCAGTTTTTATAGGCAGCAGCTAGCCGTTAGCATCATTGCAATTAATCATCTTAAGGCAGATAGTCGCCATTTTGAAGTCCAAGAAAGACCGAAAGCTAATACTCTCTTAGAACGATTGAAGTTATTTAGTTGGAGCAGCTGGCGAGCTTTGACATTAAGATCAGAGCATGCAGAGTGAAGCAGTTAGTGGAGAGAACGAATACCAGAGTGATAGAAACTGATTTATAAGATCGAAGCTGGAAGGTGAAGACAGTCCGCGATTAAGAGGAGAGAGGAGTAGTGCAGAACAGCGAGAGAGCAGCTGACGAGACGGAGAATAGGAGGAAGGTACCAGTGACTTGCAGAGAAACGGAGGAGACAGAGCATAGCGGTGCAGACGTGTATACGTGACTGCAGGGGTGATCCTAAGACGAGCCAAGGCACAGACAAGAAGGGAACCCAGATGACTACCGAGTCCAGACTTCATACTCATAAGGTGATGTCGACCCTTTCTTATTAGTGTGCACACACACACACATCCTAACCTTTCCTTTTGCTTTTCAGGCTATGTGTGATATTGTAGTGTTATATTGTTGATGTTATTAATGAATAAAGATACCCCAGTTCTTAGCAAACTAGTGCGTGATGGTTGTTTCCTTATGATAAAGTTAACCTTTCTTCTAGTCAGATGCTGTTATGTGATTGGAATTGGATTGGAAATAGATTTATTGAGCGCGATTGCTGCCCGGGGGCGTCCAAGCGCTGGGGGTAAGAATCGAAGGGACCGGTGACGTGACACATTATAGCTCGGAGACTTTGGTGAATAGTAGGGTCTTCAGCTTTTTACGGAATGACAGCAGGTCCGGGTTGGAACGGAGTGAGAGGGGGAGGGTGTTCCAGAGTTTGGCGGTGTTCACCGAGAACATCCTACCCCCGGCTCTGGCTCTCTTTACTCGGGGGACCACTGCCAAAAGAGCCTCAGAGGAGCGGAGGTTCCTGTTTGGGTGGTAGAGGATGACGAGCTTGCTATTAATAGCAGGTCCTGTTTTCCAGAATGCTCGGTGTGCAATGCACAACGCCTTGAATGACACTCTGTGTTTAACTGGCAGCCAGTGAAGACTTTTTAGTGCAGATCTGGCTGACTGAGCTCGGGGAATCTTTAACAGGGTGCGCGCTGCGCAGTTTTGCACTATCTGGAGTTTCCTGAGGGTCATCTCGGGAGCCCCCACGTATAGAGCATTGTTAGTGTCAAGGCGGGACTGGATCAGGCCTTGGACTGCCACTTTACTGGCTTCTGGAGGCAGGAGTGGAAGGACCTTCCTTAGGGTTTTGAGGATGCCGAAGCAGGTGGCGGACAGTTTGGTAGCCTGGGTGGAGAAGGACAGCTTGCTATCCAGCCACACTCCTAGGCTCTTGACGCTTTCCTTGGGGGTGGGGGGAGTGCCCAGGGCTTGGGGCCACAAGGAGATAAAAGGTGTTGGCGAGGCAGGGCCTAGAAGCAAGAGCTCTGTTTTATCTCCATTTAGTTTGAGGGAGGAGCTGGTCATCCACTCCTTTATGTCCTCTAGGCAGCTCAGCAGGCCTCCTTGGGGGTGACTGATGTTCTTTTGAGCTAGTGATACCACTAGCTGAGTGTCGTCGGCGTACGACACAATTTTGATGCCGTACGGTTCGACGATTCCAGCCAGTGGTCTCATGTAGACATTGAATAACACAGGGCTCAAAGAGGAGCCCTGTGGTACTCCGCAGCTGAGGGGCTTGCTGGCTGATATTGTGTCCCCATCGAAGATCTGAAATGATCTGTCGGACAGGAAGGAGCCTAACCACCTTAGAGCATCGCCAGAGACTCCGATGTCCCGGAGACGGTTCAGCAGGGTGGCATAGCTGACCGTATCGAATGCGGCGCTTAGATCAAGGAGGATCACTGCCACTGATCCTCCCTGATCCAGAGCCCTTTGAGATTCCTCGGCGACCGCTAATAAGGCAGTTTCGGTGCCGTGCTTTGGCCTGAAACCTGTCTGGGATGTATCCAGTAGGGAGTGGTTTTCAATAAACTGGACCAGTTGGACGTTTATATATTTTTCCAACACCTTGCCGGCCCAAGGGAGGAGGGAGATGGGGCGATAGTTGGAATAGTCGTCGGGGTTCAAGTTTGGTTTTTTTAGCAACGCCCGCACCATGGCTTGTTTCCATGCTATAGGAACAACACCTGAAGCTATAGATGTGTTAAGGAGTTCTAGGATAACAGGCAGGGTGGCTTCGTGAGCTTGCATCAGAACTTCTGGTGGGGCTGGGTCGCGAGGGGAACCCGATTTGACTTGCCGTGCCATTTTACCGAGGGTGACAAGGTCCAGGGGAGGGAAGTGCTCGAGGGTTGACTGGGCATGGGGAGGGAGTGTTCTCGGGGGGGGTGGGTCAGCTGTCTCTGGAACTGTGGCTCCTGTTTGAAAGGTGGAGTAAATTTTCAGGACTTTATTATGAAAAAAGTCCGCAAGTTCATTGCATTGAACTTGGGTTTTAGTCGGAGGGGCGGCAGTGGTGACATTAGAACATTGTTTTATTATCTGGAAAATTTCCCTGGGTTTTGATTTAGCCTCTAGGATTTTGTCAGAGTAAAAGGTTGCTTTCGCCATTTTGATCCCCTCTCTGTATGTTTTTATTGCCTCTTTATATGCGTCCTTTTTTTCCGGGAGAAAATCCATGCGCCAGGCTCTCTCTCGTTGCCTGCAACGACGTTTTAATTCTCTTAGAGAGTCAGAGAACCAAGGCGCTGATCTCTGCATTCTTTTAGACGAGGATCTCTGGAGAGGGAGGATCGTGTCTAGTGAGTTCGTAATCCAGCTAACATAATTTTCGTTTGCTGCACTAGGGTCTGAGCAGGGAGGCGGATGGGTGGCGTCCAGGCTGAGCAGCCAGGATTCCAGCTGGAGTTTTGACCAGTTTCTCCTGAGTGTTGTCCGGGGGGGTAACTGAGGGGTCTTGTGGGTTGCCCAGGAAAACTGTATCAGAAAATGATCCGTCCATGGGAGGGGGATAGGAGAGTCGACAATCAGGTCGCTGCAGCTGCTGAAAATTGGATCTAGCAGGTTGCCCTTCTCGTGAGTTGGGGCTGTGACCAGCTGGGACAGCTGCAGAGCTCCTAGGTCGTCTGTTAGGTCTTTGGCAATGTTGTCTGAGGGGGAGTTGAAGTGGAGATTCAAATCACCCAGGACTGTGTAGTTAGCCACGGACATAGCCCTTTTAGCAATGATCTCTGGGAGCGATCTATGAAACAGCTTTGATGGGTCAGGAGGACGGTAGATCAAGGTGCCCGAGAAGGATGTATTGGCATTGAACTCTATACAGAATTCTATGCTTTCGCATTCGGGAATGCTTTCTGTTGTGATGCGGCAACGGTACTGGTTTTTGAGTATAATAGCCAGACCGCCGCCTTTCCCCACTGGTCTGTCCGATCTAACGATGTGGTATCCACTTGGTAGGGCTGCGACTAGGTCAGGGTCAGAATGAGTGGAAAGCCAAGTCTCTGTTAAAAACACATCTGGCTCGCGCTCCTCCAGTAGTATGGACATTTGAGTGCTATGCTTAGGTAATGATCGACAGTTTAGTGCCAGCATGCAGTATTTTGATGTCGGGGGGCCCGCTGAGGTTTTTCGGAATGAGTGTTTGCAGTCAGGGCAACAGGACGGGAGGGATGGGGCTGTGAAGGTACGGGTACATGAGGCAGTAGCTCTGCTTCCAATGGACCGTAGAGCAGTGGGGCTGTAGGTCCTGACCGGGGGAGCGGGAGAGGCAGGGGGGGTGGCCCCTGGTCCCGGCTGGTCGCGGACGGGCGCAGACGGGCTTGCCTTAGGCGCTCCCGCTGCGCTTCCGGTGGCAACACATGATGTAACCAAATAAGGGGCGTGGCCTGCAGTGTGGGCGTGGCCCAGGGGCTCGCCTGAATGGCGTTTGTAGAGGTCGTTGCAGCCGGCGCTACGAAGCGTTTCACGGCTGTTTCAGGTGGGCTAGGTAGGTTTTTCGATACACACAAGTTAAAACACAATTCTACAGTTTTTAAAAAATTGGCGCTGAGAAGCTCCCGGCGTGTGCCTGCGGAGTCCTTCAATTTCTTATGGCGGCGCTCTCAATGGCGCGTTTTTATTCGCTACCTGGCGGAGGGGGCGTGGCCTGCAGTGTGGGCGTGGCCCAGGGGCTCGCCTGAATGGCGTTTGTAGAGGTCGTTGCAGCCGGCGCTACGAAGCGTTTCACGGCTGTTTCAGGTGGGCTAGGTAGGTTTTTCGATACACACAAGTTAAAACACAATTCTACAGTTTTTTAAAAAATTGGCGCTGAGAAGCGCCCGGCGTGTGCCTGGAAAGGATGCGACTCCCGTCCAGGTGAATGGTAACTGAGCAAGGGGGTAGAGGAGCACTCAAAATAGGGAATAACCTTTACATAGTGTAATCTGGCCGTTTCTGTGTGGGAGAGGATTGACCTGTCTATCTATCCCATAATCTATAATATTGTATTATCCTAGTAGATGGAGAGAGAGTTCCCAATATAGGAAAGTGATCGTCGTTATGTAGCGGCGTTATACCCACAGGATTGTTGCTTGCGACAGCACCGGGAGGACACGGTGTGTAACGAGAGCATTGACTGTGGTCAATGTGTATACCCACAGGATTGTGGCTTGCGAGAGCACCGGGAGGACACGGTGTATAACAAGAGTATTGACTGTGGTCAATGTGTATACCCACAGGATTGTGGCTTGCGAGAGCACCGGGAGGACACGGTGTATAACGAGAGCATTGACTGTGGTCAATGTGTATACACACAGGATTGTGGCTTGTGTATATAGTAAATAGTGAGAGCACTGGGGGGATACAGTGCCTATACCCACAGGATTGTGGCTTGCGTGAGCACTGATTGTGGTCAGTGTGTAATGGTAAGTTATCGGAACTGCCCTCTTCACTATGAGTAGGAGGATAGCATAGTCTTGGTCTATGTGGCCGCGAGACTATAAGGTATGAGTGTGATGTTTTAGAAGATCTAAGCTTGTAATTGCTAATTCCCCATCTTTAGGTAGGTACACAGGTGCCTTTTGTAAGTAGGTCCTGAGGAGGGAGATGGTTACGTTTCGGCTGGGTTAGTGGTGTTCTAGTCTGATTCTATCTGGTCCAAGAATCCGGTTGTTACATCCCCAAATATAAAAATCCAGATTCATGCCCTTATATAGGTCTATTTTATCATATCCTTATAAAGGCATACAAATCATTACCATATTTGGCCCAAACCATGCAGCCCAAATACGGCAGGGATACTTCCACAAAGCTCCAAGAATTAACAACGTTTTCTTGGAAAAACCCACCTTCAGCAGCCCGGGACTCCCCCCTGCTTGAATATTAAGTTCTCCTAGAACTCTCAGCATTTTCCAAGAATTGAACCTTTGAGTGACATTATTAAGTCCAAACATGCGTAAAACTCGGCACCTTCTAAGTATAAATATGCCTTGATTTGCCCAATCAAACACACGATGGTTTGGATCAGATCGACTATCTACTTGCCTGATGCCCTGCAGCAGCAGGTGCCGAGGAGAGCCGACCCTCCAGCAGACACACTGCGAGGCTCTGGCATTTCTCCTTGCCGAGAAATACAGTTCCAGTGTTTCCAGTTTACCCTTGCGGGTATCCGGGAGATTGAGTCCCGAGAACGAGATACAAGACCTCCTTCATTCTGAAACCAAAGGTACGCAGCGGATTAGCCCTCTTAGAGAATTCTTGGATTTAGATCCCTGGCAGAAGAAACGCTAGACTTAAAACTCCTCCTCTTATACTCCCTCCCTCGTATTAGACTTAGGTTAGGTACACCGGGGTAGGCGTATTTCAGAAGCACCAGTTGAGTACTTTTAGTCATCCTTTATCACTGTATGTATTTTATACATTTTATACCTTTTATGCACTTTATGGCTTAACACCCATATCATGCTTTTACAGTACTAATTTATAATACTGTTCGTATTATATGCATTGTACTTCATAGTAAGCTTTACTATTGTAGCAGTTCATTTTCGATGCTTGAGAAAGAAGACTGTTCAATAAATAACCTCCTTTTATTGAAAACGCCTGTCTCTCTAATTTCTCAGCCGCTCGGGGGAAACGAAGCATGCACAATTGACTGAGTGAATTAGCTATCTATTGTTTCCGCGACTCTAGATATTGCTTTTCTTAATAATAGGAAACAAAGTTGTCAGGTTTATGCACTGTCTGAAACTAATCCCTTCTTGTGAATTCAAGAAAGTTTCTAGTGACCTCTGAGCTAGCTGGCACTCACAATTAAGTCTAATATATTCGGTAGAGACCCAGGGGATCTCACGCCTGCGTCTAAGCTGCAGGATATATTATTCCAATGCGCAGAGCCTATTGGGAATATAGGAACTACACTGCAGGGCCCTTTTCTAGCCCCCCCTTCTTCTTGTTCCTCTTCCTGGGGGGGAACTCTTCTAGCCCCCCTTGTACCTCCTCCTGCAGGGCACTCTTTTAGTACCCCTTGTTCTCTTACCTCTTCCTACAGGACACTCTTCTAGTACCCCTTCTGGCTTTACCTCCTTTTGCAGGGCACTCTTCTAGTCACCCTCCCCCCTTTCTGGCTTTACCTCCTCCTGCAGGGCACTCTTCTAGCCCCCCCTTCTTCTTGTACCTCCTGCTGCTGCTGGGCACTCCTCTAGTACCCCTTCTTCTTGTACCTCTTCCTGCAGGGCACTCTTCTAGTACCCCTTCTTCTTGTACCTCTTCTTCTTGTACCTCTTCCTGCAGGGCACTCTTCTAGTACCCCTTCTTCTTGTACCTCTTCCTGCAGGGCACTCTTCTAGTACCCCTTCTTCTTGTACCTCTTCCTGCGGGGCACTGTTCTACCCCTTCGGCTCTTAACTGCTCCTTCATGGCACTCTTTTAGTTATCCTTCTGTTCGTACCTTACTTTTCTGAAGAACACTCTTCTTGTATCCCTGCTCTTCATACTTCCTCCTGCAACGCCTTTTACCTGTAATACTATTAGCTAAACAGGATTCCATCAATGTTGTCTGGTTTTAATTGTGAATATAAAGATATACTTACATTATTTTTTTTTAATTTGTAAAGATTTTAATTGATCATATAATACATGATGACTTGACTTGACTATTAGTAAAATGAAACTTGGCACACTAGGATCTCTAACAAGGACTTCTGGAAGATTATTCACTGGTAATGTAATAAAGTGGCAGAAAACGAAAGTGTAGCACAACTTTCATAAGGGCGAGCTGCCTCTGTCTTTTTGGCACTGATTTTACTACCTCTAAATCCAGGGTCGCACAAGCGGTGCCAGGAGTCACAAGGGGAAATCCAGGAGTCGCAGCTGTGACCCTTGGCAAGCCCTAAATGATGCCCATGAATGTGACCCTGTTGAGAACATCATACAATGTGTCAAGTGACTCCATTCAGAATATCCATATGTGCCGTGTTTTGTGCTCCATTCAGAAGGACACTGTGCTGCGTCATTACCATTCAGAATATCAGTTTCTGCTGTGTCATTTGATGTCATTCTGAATGTCACATTCTGTGCTTGGTAATGCAATGCCACAGAATGTGCTGTGTCATGTGACCCCAGCCACTGTTTTCTAATCATAGATCGATTGAAGTATTTCACTCCTAAAAATAATGCCATAACTTTAACATCTCCATTGGTAACTGATGTCACTGTGTCTGTTTCTCTGTTTTGCAGGATGTCAGAAGCACCCTAAGCAGGTAAGGCTGGTTCATTATCCTCCCCTCAGTCTGTAAGGAACTGGTCTCACCGCTGCAGTGTGTAAATGCCACTACTAAGCTCACACAAAGTGCTAGGAAACTTTCAGATCCTCATAAAATCCCTTTCTATCCTCAAACAAGCACTGGCGTTGCCAATAGGTCTCGCAGTAGGAAAGTTGGAGCTATTACAATTGCAAATAACAATGCCTTTTATTTTGCATGTTAAAAACATAAAGAGCTTTGTCATTTACAAAACCAATATCTCCAACTTTCCTACTGCTGCGAGACCTATTGTGCGCTGCACAGTGTGTGTGAAAGTGGCGTTGCGTGTGTGAGTGGCGTTGCGTGTGTGAGTGGCGTTGCGTGTGTGGCATTGCGTGTGTGAGTGGCGTTGCGTGTGTGAGTGGCGTTGCGTGTGTGAGTGGCGTTGCGTGTGTGAGTGGCGGTGCGTGTGTGAGTGGCGTTGCGTGTGTGAGTGGCGTTGCGTGTGTGAGTGTGGCGTTGCGTGTGTGAGTGTGGCGTTGCGTGTGTGAGTGGGGCGTTGCATGGGTGAGTGGGGCGTTGCATGGGTGAGTGGGGCGTTGCATGGGTGAGTGGCGTTGCGTAGTTGAGTGGCGTTGCGTAGTTGAGTGGCGTTGCGTAGTTGAGTGGCGTTGCATAGTTGAGTGGCGTTGCGTGTGTGAGTGGCGTTGCGTGTGTGAGTGGCGTTGCGTGTGTGAGAGTGGGCTTGCGTGGGTGTGAGTGGCGTTGCATGTGTGAGAGTGGGCTTGCGTGGGTGTGAGTGGCGTTGCGTGTGTGAGAGTGGGCTTGCGTGGGTGTGAGTGGCGTTGCGTGTCTGAAAGTGGCGCTGTGTGGGTAAAAGTGGTGTTGCGTGGGTGTGAGTGGCGTTGCGTGGGTGTGAGTGGCGTTGCGTGTGTGAGTGGCGTTGCGTGGGTGTGAGTGGCGTTGCGTGGGTGTGAGTGGCGTTGCGTGGGTGTGAGTGGCGTTGCGGGTGTGAGTGGCGTTGCGTGTGTGAGTGGCGTAGTTGAGTGGCGTTGCATGTGTGAGTGGCGTTGCATGTGTGAGTGGCGTTGCGTGTGTGAGTGGCGTTGCGTGGGTGAGTGGCGTTGCGTGTGTGAGTGGCGTTGCGTGTGTGAGTGGCGTTGCATGGTTGAGTGGCGTTGCATTGTTGCGTGGTTGAGTGGCGTTGCATGTGTCAGAGGCTAAATATAGCTCAGGGAGACCTCCAGCGGTAAGACAATCAAAAACAACTTAGAAAACATTTCACAGTATGAAAAGATCAAACTCATGAACGAGCGTGATACACCTCAGCTAAAAATCATGATAAATAACAACACACATTAGAAGTGAAACTGCAAGTACAGAAGGACCAGCTTTGCTTGTTTAAAACTCAGAGGCAAAAGAAGAGGACATATGTACTTATGACATATGCTCTCTCACTTCAGGCAGATGAGTATGACATATGCTCTCCCACTTCAGGCAGATGAGTGTAATGTGTAAAGCGTCTTGTGGAGCAACCATGTCACATGAGCAGATCGTGGAGTCTGAGAATGGCAGCCGAAGCAAATACAAACAAGAGGAATGACTGTGAGGCGCATTGGTGTGAAGCACATCAAAGGGCTTCTCCTCCCCTAATTAGGTGAGGAGAAGCCGTTTCGGGAAACTGAAAGTACGGCCGGCCTGCGGCCGGCCATGAATAATTAGGGGAGGAGAAGCCCTTTGATGTGCTGGGCTGGCTGGCACTGAATGCGCGTGAATGTTATCACGTGGTTCACGTGAACAGCATGAAAACCGCGGGGCTGAAAGCCCTTTGGTTTGACGATGTTTTCGCCACTTGAATTCTTGCTCCGCTCGATGCGCTTGCGCACATCGATAGGTCGCGAGACCTAAAAACCCTTACGTCCTCAGAAAATACCTTTGATTCCTCTGAAAACTTCCTTGTATCGTCAGGAAGCTCTTAAGTTTTCCTAAATCCCTGCGAGTCATCAGAAAACTCCTTTGAGTCTTGAAATAATTGCTACAGAAATGAGCTGCTGTCCTCACAAAACATTTTTGTATCTATAAAATCTAACGCAAGTCCTCAGAAGAGTTCCCTGTACACACAGAAAACTAATGCACATTCTGGAAACTTCCCCTCCGGTCTACTCAATTAGTTGTGGAAAAACTAATTCAAAGTTTCCTAACTACGATGCCAGTCTTCAAAACATCCCTTCTGTATTTCCAAACAGCATTGAAATGTAAATAAAGCCATATTCAGGTCTCATTCTTTAGTAAATTCCCTCCAATCAGAAGAGGTCTCGTCCAGTTCTCATAAACCTCATTCTATCCCTCAGATCTGCTCCCAGTCCTAAGACCTCTCTCTCCAGTCTGCAGTGACCTCCTTCCAGTCTGTAGCATCCTCTTGACTCTTTAGAAGCCTCATTTCAACCCTCAAACCTCTTCCCCGCTCACTGACCACTCATTCAAGGCACCAAACTCTTCTTCAACTCCTCAGAGACTTCCTTGTGTGTCTTCCAAAGCCTCATTTCAATCATCCTTTTCTTTTACGGTCTTTATGTATCACTTTTGGTAGCAATAGAGATTCAAACCATAAACATCAGTGGTTCAGCGTCATGTCGTATGTCATTGAAAACATGGGGTGTGGTTCGGGGGCATCAGATCATTGTCAATTTTCAATTCTGAGATAAGATAAAGAGACATTTCATTACAGCGACTGCACCATGGTCACACCATTGGAGAGGCCGTCTGTCCACACACATCTCCGTTCCTGTGGTCAATGGTGGGAGGGGCAGACACCAGCCCTCACAGCCGTCACTTCCTCACCTCCAGAGACTGCCCCCCACATCTTGATTTCCTGTGGAGTGCCTCCATTCCAGAGGCATCCTTCCACAGGCCTCATGTCAATCCTTAAACCTGTAAATAAGTTTCCAAATCTTCCCCATGAGGTGCTTGTTTACTGGCTGGTCTTGCTAACTCATTATTAACAGAGCTTAATGAGACATCAAAACCTGTACAGATACACGCCTTCTGGGTCACTTAACGAAACAATTAAAGATGGTGGTGGACCACATAAAATATTTGCACATGTTTCCAACACTGATGTTCTAGTCAGTTTAACGAGGGATGTGCAGCCTTGGCTGTTTGTCTGTTGTGGCCCAAAAAGGTGCAAGGTATGGAAGTTCAAGCGAGGTGTGACAAATAAACTGGCTCGGAGGTGCAGGCGGAGGTCGTTTCAGGTCTTGGCTGCCAAATGGGAAAACGAGCGGATGCCCCTGTTAGTCCGGCGGATGCAACTGGTGGCAGCGAGGGATCCAGATCTGAGTTCCCTGGTGGGCTGGTGTAAGGTCATGAGTTGGTTGAGGAACGCAGGCCCTTCATTGTGTGATGCCTGGTATGACTTGTATTGTACTGGTATGTCTTCATTACTGGGGGCCAGTGAAGTTTCCTGAGGTGAGGGGTTATGTGCGTCCGTCTGGGGAGGTTGAGGATGAGCCTGGCCGCTGTGTTCTGGATCGTCTGAGTTTCCTCATGATTTGGACTGTTATTTAGAGCTACAATAATGTATAGTGATTTATAAATGAAACCAATGCAGTGCTCTGTAAGAGTCCTTCCAGTTCTGACACATTGGGCTTATGAACAGATGAATCCAGAATAAACGAGAAAAACAACAAAAAATGACCTGCCCATGGAAACGTATCTCTCCATCTTCGGGCATGTTTGCGTAATGTTTCCTTGCTGCTGTGTTACTCAACGTCCCCTTTGTGTAGTGTCCACGCTTATTCACATTCTTGAGTGGTCTGCGTACACCCATGGTGTTGGACAGGCCTCGTGAAAGGCCCGCTCCCTCCCCGCATGATAGGGCCCGGACACCGGCTCTCACTGTACCCCCTGAAAGAACCACCCCGGCAACCCGCCGAAGCAACCCGCAACCCGTCCCCAACGGGACGCCTGCTCCCGAACATCCCAGCATCGGCTGTCCCGGGCCTCCTTCAGCACCATCGCCCCGGCCCAGCCGCCATCTTGGACACTGCACCACGAGGCCGCGTGGCCTCAGCTCGACCCCAACCCTGGGCCTGGCCAGGCCCCGACATCGAGGCACCACCATCCACTCAGGAGGTGAAGAGACCACTTGGCAGGTCAATGGGAGAAAGGAGTGTCGATGGCTCTCCCCCGCCAGGTGCCGATCGCCCCCGGCCTCCCCGGGCACTGGCTCCACCCCCCTGCTGGGTGTCTGGACTCCCTCATCCCGGACCTCCCGACCGCCCAGCGCGAGGGTCCGGACATCAAAGGAGGCCAGTCCTATAACTGGGGCAGCTCCAGAGCAGGAAGGCAGTTGTATCCTGGAGTCGAGAGACACCCTGAAGAACTCATCCTTGACGGACTGCTGGCGCTGCCGCAGCCCTGCCTTGTGAACCATCTCTGAAGCCTGCTGGCGCTGCCGCGGCCCTCTGCAACGTGCATCTTCATCGGGACCTGCTGGCGCTGCCGCGGCCCATCCTTAAGAATCATCGCTCTGCCTGCTGGCGCTGCCGCGGCCCATCCTTGAGAATCATCGCTCTGGCGCTGCCGCGGCCTTCTGCAACGTGAAGTCATCCTAGCCTGCTGGCGCTGCCACGGCCCTCCTTGCCGAGAACTATCATCCTAGCCTGCTGGCGCTGCCGCGGCCCTCCTTGCCGAGAACTATCATCCAAGCCTGCTGGCGTCGCCGCGGCCCGACCTTGCCGACACCTGAGCTCGAGGATTGTGAGCTCCTTCTGGCCGCCCCTGTACCACACCGGTACCAAGACTGTCCCGCTACCCCTTATCCTACAGAGACTAGAATTGGGAGGATCCTCGTGTCCTGCCCCCACTGTATCGTTGATAACCTTGCCTCAAGAATCCTATATAAAGTGTGCAGATCGCATCCTTGTGTGGTGTCCATTTGTGGGGGGGGGAAGTTACCTGTCTGTACGATCGCTAGGAGACGGTCCTCACCGGAGGCCTCTCCCCCTGTACTCGGCCGACCCTCCGGGTCTCCGTCTAACACATGGAATATCATGGTACGCCCGTTAGCGCTATGTATGGTTCGCTACATATATTCGCCCACGTCTCGACCAGGCGAATCCTCCGGGTCACCGCCCTGTATCTGTTGCAGCTCATTTAAGAGGTTGTCCCAACATACTGCTATAGGTTCTCAACGCAGTCCTAACGTTTCTTCACGCTGGATATAGATGCTTTCTACCTTGGCACATGCTAACAATAAGTGATGCCATGCCCGTACATGTGATGGGTCCTCCACTTTCCACCGTCTAGTTCGGAGCCTTTTAGCTACTATTATCCCCAAGTCTAGGAACCTAGACATTACTTTGGTGGCAGGCGTCCTCCTGAATTGATGCAGGAGGTATACGGACCATTCAAAAGGTAGTGCTCGACCTGTGCATGTGTGTAATATCCTGGTTATCGTATTCCAGTACACTCCTATTCGGGGGCAGCTCCATAACAAGTGTACTAGTTCAGCTCCTGGTGGGTGTTGTGTTTGTTTCTTGGGGTTGGTCGGATTACTCAGGGCGACTTCATCAGCGCTTGCTGTGATCCAGTTAGTGAAGTTGTCCACTGCTTATTCCGTGTCCGTGGGGAGGTGGAAGTTGAGGGTGTTGATCCAGCGTTGTTCTATGCTTTGGACCGGCTGCGACATGTTACGCTGGCAGTGAAGGTAGGGGTGTTGAGGGGCTCTGAGACGATGAAGTGGATGCAGTGGTGGTCGGTCCAGGTGAGCTCTTTAGTGTGGGTGTACAGATAGGGTCAAGCGTGTCTCCTGCGATGTGAGTGGGGTCGGTGACTAATCATCGCTCCTATCACCTCAAAGGTTATAGGAGCGAGGAAGTCTGAGATGGGGTTGCAGAAGGGAGGACGGTGTCCCGGAGATCTGTAGGCGAGGGTTTCTCCGATCGTGGGTTTGCTGTTCGTTTGGAGTTGAAAGTTGAAATGCTCCATGAAGGGGGTGGTGTTGTCTGTGGTGGTTGCGCATTTGAGAGTCTCTTCGTGGATTATGGCTGTGATGCTGCCGTTTTTATTGGTCCGGTCTCGGTGCGTGATCTTGCATCTGTCTGGTATGACTGTGGCAATACTGGGTGCTGATGCTGGGTTCAGCCAGGTCTCTGTTATGAAGACGGGGTCTGGGGTGGTGATGGTTTTCCAGATTACTGTGGCGTCTTTTCCAAGAGAGCGTGCGTTGTTCAGCAGGCAGTTAATCTCTCTGAAGGGGTTGGCCACGGCCCTGCTGTTGAGTGTGAGTGACTTGTTGTGGCTGATAAACGTGGTGTCAGTTGTTTCTCTTCTGGTACAGGTAAATCGGCAGTTCTGGCAGGAAAAAGGACCATTGGTGGTCCTGGTTGAGGCCAGGGCGCAGAAGGTGTTCTGGCATCCGGAGTCCAGGGCTCTAAGTTCTTCTGAGATGAAGCGCACGCAGTCCGTGGTGGGTGGAGACCTAGTGCAGAGCGAGGTCCATGCACGACATACCCACGGTGTGCGTCTGCTGCGTGGGTGAGCTGTGGTCTCCATGCCAGAGCCTGGGTTAGTGGCAGGAGGGTGCCAATGGTGCCCATAGGGGTAGACAGAAGGCACTACGGGGAGCGATGCGGGAGGCGAGGTGTAAGGAGCGGCATTGCTGCAGGCAGCGGAAGGGAGTTCCCAGCAGAGCCGGGGACAAGGGATAGGTCGGGCAGGCAGGGCGAAAGGGAAGGGGAAGAAGCCAGACTGCAAGGTCAAGTGCAGGTGGCCCAGGATACCAGGGTCAAGAGGGGCGCAGCTGGACAGTAACTACTGGGAGTCTGGTGCAGGTTGGGCTGAGGGAAGAGCGTCGGGCACGGTGTCAGGGGAGACAAGGCCCCCTGACACCGTGCCCGGTGTCAGGGGGCCTTGTCTCCCCTGTAACTGAAACTGTGGGCATAAGAGGGGTGGCTCAGCCTCCTCCTGTTTCTGACTGGCATGGACGGGCTCACCCTTTGCCTATTCTTTGCTCGGGCACTGGCCGCACAAATCCCGAGAGATGGGAGCCACAGCAGGAATTAATCTGCTTCAGAGGTGCGAAAATGGGCCAAGCCCACCTCCTGGAGGCTGCTGGGAACTTTAGTTCCCTGACGCTGATGGCGGCACTGGCTCTGGTTCCTGAATGGAGCTCGGAGAGTTGTGAGGCAAGAGTCCGGGCCCTGGAGAAGTGTCAGATCAGCAGTGTCCCATCCTTGGTCTGTTGAATCACTATCTACCCTCTATGACCATTGCTTGACATCAGTCTTTGTAAGTGCCTGGGTTAGATCCGTAAAGGCTGTCAAATTCTTTGCGAACTTACCACAGTATGTCTTCATGCCTAGGAAACGTCTTACATCAGTCATGAAAGTTGGTGGGAGTACAGATTTCTTGTCTTTATTGGGATTCGGAGTCACCATTTCTGCTGCAAATTTCTGTTTGAAGATTTGGAAAGTCACACTTGCAGAGTTTAGCCTGAGGCCACTTGAAGGCACTGTAGGACTATTTTGACACAATAATGACTGTCACATTGTGTGCCTACACCAAGATGTCATCACAGATGTTAATTATTCCAGTCAATCCATATAGAACTTTCTGGATGGTGTTCTCAAAAACATCAGTGACACTGAAGATTCCGAAGTTTAATCTTGTGTATAGTCTCAGACCCAGGTGTGTGGAGAAGGTTGTGATATATCAAAAAGTGGGGTCGAGCATCAGCAGGCGATACCCTGACTTAAGACCTGTTTTGGAGAACAAGCGAGCTCCTTTGATCTCATTTATTGGTCCATCCTTTGTAGGCGTGATATGTTGTTCTCTTTGGCATGCCTGATTTAGGAGGTGCATGTATGATTGAGATTTATCGTTGGCGGGGGCCTGTTCAATGGCGTACACTCGGTAATGCCCCCCGTCTGCTTTGTCGATATCACGTCACCCATCTCCCCCCCCCCCCCCCCCTTTAAAAGCCCTAGAGTTAGGTGGATCTTTAATTAGGTGCTTCTCTGTTGTACTTAGCCTTACTGCAATTGCATCTAGCTTCGCCTTCACAGGATTCATTATTGCTAATATCTTCTCTTCTAACTGCTTTAAAGTGTCCGATGTCACCTGGGGACAGTTGAGGCCTAGCACTCCCGCTGGTAAACTAGTGCTGTCCTCACCCCCCTTATGGCTATCTGGAACTAGAGGCATAACTACAGGCCCTCCCTGCTCATAATGTTCCTATTCTTAGCCTGCTTGGTAGTCTGTTGGCTTGTTTTGGGAGCGCTACGTGTTTTTTCTCTATTTTGACTGATCTTTTCCTTTGGGCACTGGCATGACCTTCGATTGCCTGGTACGGGTGGAAGGAGGAGAAGGAGATGGTGTTGAACATAGGGAATTAACCGATGTTAATGGTTCAGAGGTACCCTGCTGCTGGATGTATTAAGTTTCCCATAAAAAACGTATAAGGCTATTGGATCAAGTTTAGGATAAATATCACTATTCAATTGTGTTCGCGAGAGGGGGTAAAGACCGTGATTCATAATGTTGTGCTGCGTTTTTTGGATATTTTTTAACCTGTTTGCGGAGAAGGTTTCTTCTGTGGAGATGAAATTAAATGAAATGTTTTATTAGGTAAACTGTTTTAACTGTGGTCATTTTTTGTGTATACCTTTTCGGGGACATTTCCGAAATTTTAACTGCTATGATAAAAAACTTTGTGTGTTGATAAATAAAAACATTGTAAGCGCTACATTTTAGTCTGAATATATTGACAAGAGAAGTGGATCAAATAAGAGTATAGGGAGTAAGAATGAAAGAGTGGTGCGAGGATTAATATAGTTTGCTTCCAGGGATTTTCCCTTAGGCTTTAATTATTAGGAGGTGCATGGCCACACGCAGCCACTCGTCTCCTGGCTGTTTGAGCTTCCGGGTGACAACAGTTGTGGAAACCCAGGGAGTGGCCCATAATCTCGCTCGATGATGTCAGCCTCTTCCAGCCTTCTTAGCTCCTCTTCCACTTTTGCCTGAAGATGAGTTGCTTAACCAAAAAGCATATTCAGGTCTAAATGCTTCAACATAGCTCTATAAAATTGACCCCTGTAAGAATTATCTAGCTCTCCAGCAAACAGCCGGGAATTCTTGAACTGGAAAGCATAACACTAGGCTTGAAAATCCAGCAGAGTCAGACCCCCTTGCTTCAGTTTCCTCCAGATCTTGTTTCATGAGATCCTGGCTCCCTGGGATGCCTATATACAGCTTCAGACTCTCCCTTGCGAATCCTGCAAAATCGTTTTGGGGAAAGGAAGTGGTTTAGTGTTAAACAAGACGATCACCTCAGGAATAACCAGCATCTTAATGATGTTCACTCTCCCATAGATACTGAGGGGCAGATGTTTCCTCCATCTTGTAAGAACGGCATCCATATCATGATGTTGCTTGAACATTAAAGATCTTTGAAAAACAAGAGACAAGAAGCGTTTGGCAAAACCGGTTCAGTTAGTTTGATTAAACATAGCGGCCGGGAGAACAGTTACAAGCACATGGTCAAATTTCAATCGATTTGTAGCAGTCTTATATAAAGTTCATTATTGGCAGAAAAATGTTTCTGGCGATCCTTGTATGGTGAGGAATATAAGTTGCTGCCTCTAGAGTCATATATTATTTTTAATGGATAATCCAGGTGGGCCTCGACCTTATGTGGACGCAATGTTTCCAGAGGGTAACGTGTCCAGATGTCTGGCTTGGGGAGTGCGTGATCACTGTGTGTGCTGTGTTCTGATTTGCTCTATGGTCCTAACTCATGTGGCATCTGACTTTATGGTGTTTTTGGGGTGCGCGTACCCCCTCCGGTCATGCGTGCTCTATTGGGGCCAATCTCCCTTGACTATTGAAGTGTCGCTGCGCCCATCTGTGGGAAAATTCTTCGACCACCAAACCCGCCAGCTAGTGGTTCAGTCAGCCATCCTCTCGCGGATGGACTACGCTAGCTCCCTTTTGTTAGGGGCACGAAATCTAGACTCCAGCGAGTCCAGAACGCCGCCGCCAGAGCTCTGACCGACCTCCCTCGTCATAAGTCAGTGACCACCGTTCTCGCGAAACTCCACTGGCTTCCCGTGGATAAAAGGATCCATTTTAAAACCCTATGCCTAGCATTTAAAATCCTCAAAACTGCCTCCCCCCCAATGTTAAGCCCACTCCTTTCATTCTACGTTCCCCGACGCACATTGCGTTCTGAGGGACAGAATCTAGCCGTAGTGCCCCGCATTAAACTAGCCAGGATGGGAGGCCGGTCATTTTGATACCTTGCGGCAAAGCTCTGGAATGAACTCCCAGTTCAAATACGGGGAATGGAAGATCTGCTACCTTTCAGGAAAGCCATAAATACTCATCTTTTCTGTTAATCTGCAATTATCGCTATTATGTCACTTCAGCATCTCCTCCCGCTCAGTTTCTTGCAGCTAGCGCCGGCACGCCCCTTGGCTGGGGCAGCCGTGCGCTATATAAGTCCATATAACATAACATTGATCTAAGGTTTACTGTCCATGTATATGTCTGCCAGCTACGTGCCACCCCACCTGTGACCTGTCAATCAATAAATTCAGAACTAGCTCTCAGTCCTTGCCTGACTACGTATTTGCGTGTCAGGTTGATGTGGAGTTCACAACTGGCAAATTCGTTAATAAGGATGCAATTTTGTTGGCACAAATGAATGTGTTGTTTTCATATCCGCATTGATTTGTTTCAATATTAACAATGGGATACCTTAGTTAAGTTTACATCCAGTGTTTCCTCCAAACTCCGAGTTACCATGATCCTTAGATAGCTAATCTGGTTTCTGGTTTGAAGCCCTACTTTCTCTTTGACCCATGTCATAATCTGTCTTCCTCTTGTTGATTAGATACCCTGGCAGACCCCCAAAATCTCCGGCATGCATCTCAAGCTGTGGAACAGAGACCTCTTGGTTCGATGTATACAGAACTATGTCATCAGCATACAGTGCTATTCTGGTTGGTAACCCTGCAGCTTCATCGGGGAAAAGGGCTCAATATGTATCATTTGCATCGATAATTCAATGGGTTAATTCATACAGCGGCCTGTCGGGCACAAACCCCTTTTGATCGAAATAGATCAACTTTTGAAGGATATCTGACAACCTCTTAGCCAAGATTCCTATGATTATTTTGTAATCACAGTTCAACAACGATATAGGTCTATAGGAATCTGCCAACCTAGCATCTTTACCCGGCTTAAGGATCATAACTACAGTTGCCTCAAACTAGGAGGGTGGATTTTAACAGCTCTCCACAGAGATCTCATTAAAACAAGACACCCAGCAAGGGACCAAAGAGTTTATCAATTGTTATAGTGTTCAGATGGGATCCCGTCTGGGCCTGCTGCTTTCCTCCCTTTACTGAGCCTCCTAACCTGTTCCCTTATCTCTCCCTCTGTGATCCTTCCCCTAAGGCCTTAAATCTGCTGTTCCGTAAGATGAGGGAAATCTTTGTTTTGCAACTAATCTTTCATTACTAAGGGGTCTGGATTCAAATCTGCCTTAAATATCCCACTAAGGCTACCCAACATCTTGGTTGTAGATGATGGTGACCAGGTTTACACTGGCAGGGGTTGGGTGTGGCAGTGTTGTGTTGTGGGTGCTGGCAGGAATGCACGTGGACCTTAGTTAAGAAGGTATTTATTAAGTATATACACAAGACTGAGCAGATGTAACCTGTCTCAGCCCCCCTCTCACTGAGCTAACCGCCGCTCCTAGAAGACCCACACCGAGGCACTCCATAGCATCACATGAAGCACGCTGGTCTCACTGAGCTAACCGTCTTAGACCACCCACATCTTGTCACAAGATATTTAAGGTACTTTTGGATATGGTTCGAGCTGTGACTGTTGTGTATGAACAGTAACTCACCCTGAGCTCTAGTCCGCAGGCGCTGCTCTCAATACTGAATATCATTTCAAATACAGGTCTTATGTGATGTTCATCCTCTGTTCCTGTAGCTGTCATTGCTCTTTAATAAAAAGATGATATGTCTGTTATTACAGGTGTAATAATGTGAAGATTCAGAGCCCAGAGATGGTGGTGAAGAGTTATAAAGGTATATATCATTGTGATGAGTAGCTCTGTATGTTACTGCTCATGAAAAGTGTGGTATGGTATGGAATGTTATGTTCGTATTGTATGGGACAGTGTGTATGTGATGGTATTGTATGGTTTGGAACGTTCTGATTGGATGGTGTGCTATGGGTTGGGATCATGGTATAATATGGTATGATGGGATGGTGTGGTTTGGAATGGGATAGGATGGAATTAAATGGTCATTTGCATTCAATGGGATGGCATGGATTAGTGTGATGTGCTTTGGAATGGTATGGCATGTTATGGTAGTATGGTATGGGGTAGGAAGGGATTAGATGTGATTGGATGGTGTATGGAATTTTATGGAATGATATGTTATGGTGGTATGGTATGGAACGTTACCAAGGGATGGGATGGTGTGATGTGCTATGGGGCGGGATCATAGAATAATAAGGGATGGCATAGAATTGCACCTCAGAATTCGGAATTTACTGCATAACACATTCTATGTTCCAGAGTTCTATCTCCAACAGTGACCAAAAACATGCACCTACACTGACCCAGCGCATGCACCTTCACCTACCTAGGGCAATCGCCTACACTGACCCAGCGCATGCACCTCCACTGACCCAGCGCATGCACCTCCACTGACCCAACGCATGCACCTACACTGTCCTAGCACATGCACCTACACTGTCCTAGTGCATGCACCTACACTGACCTAACGCATGCACCTACACTGAGCTAACTCATGCTTCTACAATGACCTAGCAAATGCACCTACACTGACCTAACGCATGCACCTACACTGTCCTAGCACATGCACCTACACTGTCCTAGTGCATGCACCTACACTGACCTAACGCATGCACCTACACTTACCTAGCGCATGCACCTACACTGAGCTAACTCATGCTTCTACAATGACCTAGCAAATGCACCTACACTGACCTAACGCATGCACCTACACTGTCCTAGCACATGCACCTACACTGTCCTAGTGCATGCACCTACACTGACCTAACGCATGCACCTACACTTACCTAGCGCATGCACCTACACTTACCTAGCGCATGCACCTACACTGAGCTAACTCATGCTTCTACAATGACCTAGCATATACACCTACCCTGAGCTCGGGCATGCACCTACACTGACCCTAGCGCATGCACCTACACTGACCTAACGCATGCACCTACACGGTCCTAGCACATGCACCTACACTGTCCTAGCACATGCACTTACACTGTCCTAGCACATACACATACACTGTCCTAGCGCATGCACCTACACTGACCTAACACATGCACCTACACTGTCCTAGGGCATGCACCTACACTGACCTAACGCATGCACCTACACTTACCTAGGGCATGCACCTACACTGACCTAACGCATGCACCTACACTGACCTAACGCATGCACATACACTGTCCTAGTGCATGCACCTACACTGACCAAACACATGCACCTACACTGTCCTAGGGCATGCACCTACACTGACCTAACGCATGCACCTACACTTACCTAGGGCATGCACCTACACTGTCCTAGGGCATGCACCTACACTGACCTAACGCATGCACATACACTTACCTAGGGCATGCACCTACACTGACCTAACGCATGCACCTACACTGACCTAACGCATGCACATACACTGTCCTAGTGCATGCACCTACACTGACCAAACACATGCACCTACACTGTCCTAGGGCATGCACCTACACTGACCTAATGCATGCACCTACACTTACCTAGGGCATGCACCTACACTGTCCTAGGGCATGCACCTACACTGACCTAACGCATGCACATACACTTACCTAGGGCATGCACCTACACTTACCTAGGGCATGCACCTACACTGACCTAACGCATGCACATACACTTACCTAGGGCATGCACCTACACTTACCTAGGGCATGCACCTACACTGACCTAGCACACATACCTACACTAATAATGCATTCACCTACAATGCAGTCAAGTCAAAAGATCTTTATTCGGATTGTAAAACATCCATAAAAGTACATGTCAAACACAGCAGAAGTAATAACAGTCATAGAGAATAAAATATACACAAATAACAGCCCGCAGAGTTACAAATTCATAGCAATAGGCGGCTTCATCGTGTGCAAAAAGGCAATCGCTAGTGCGAAATGTACAATGTGCAAAAAGTGCATAGTGCAAATGTCTCAGTCAATGAGCAGAGAAGCACGGGACCGAACAACTGCTTTGAGAAAGCAGCTCACTCTAAAAGTAGCTTCATCCGTCTTTAACATCAACAAAACTTTAAAAGCTAATTTAAAATCCATCAAAGCATTTTTCCTACAGTACGGTATTAGAAAGTTCTTGGTGTGCATTCTATAAAAACCACAAAAGAAAGTAAAATGGAGCAATCTTTGTTTCCCGCCAAGGTTACAGGGGCAGCTTAGATTTTCCACATGTTTATTGAAGCCTAACGGGAAGCAAAGTAGATTTATGATGCTTCAATCCCTGAACCGAAATAACAAGCTCCTGTTTCAGCTGTCTAACTTTATGCGGAGATAGCCCTGAGGCAAGGCATGAGGTTTGTCGCATGGCTCCATAAGGGAGATGTACCTTAATGTGGACGGCTTTGACAGATCGCACCTTTCCCTCTCTTTACAATAAAATCATACAACGCCCTTTTAATTAAATTCTTATGCGTGCAATCAATCAATTGAGGGGAGGTAAAAAGATGTCCCTGCCCCACGCTCAATAAGCTTTTTTCCACAGCCTTAAACCATGGTATAAAGTTAGCCCTCTCACATTTTAGGCAGTCCAGAATGATGTCACGGGACAAGGAGGCAGCGGAATTACTCCAAATGTTTATCCAAAAAAGGGCGGGTCTGGATCTTATAAAATCCTCTATATAATTGAGATTTAATTCCCTGTGACACACGTAAGTTGGTGCTGTAATAACCCCCCCACCCCCCCTCCCAAAACCTTTCCGACAGAATCTATTTTCTTCAATCTGTAATTGGGTACAATTCGAGTAGCCCCACACCTCAGCACCATAGGTTCCTACGGGTAAGCATTGTGTTCTGTAAATTTGTAACAATGATGTGATCACATCTGCCTGCATAGGTTGGCGGAGGGAGGTTAAAGAGTTTATAGCTTTACTCAATTTATTCCTTCCCTGAGCAACATGAGGCTGCCAAGATCCGGTGTTAGAGAACAACAGACCAAGGTAGGGAAAGTGCAAGTCCTTTTTAAAATATTGTCCCCTGACAGCTTCTAGGGCCACATGACATTATAAATGATTTCTTAAAGTTAGTACATAGGCCCAAATCTGCCATATATGTGACAAAGCCAGAAATTAAAATACGCAAAGCATTGGGTGTGCGGCCCATAAGGACCGCATCATCCGCGTAAAGGAGTGCGGGGACGGGTTTGCCATTTACTTGCGGAACATCGTTAGTTAGATTACTCAAAGAATCACTCAATTCATTTATATACAAAATAAAAAGCAGGGGGGCCAATACACAACCCTGTCTGACCCCCCTGCCAATTAAAATATCATTAGAAACTTCGCCGTCATTGTTAATGCGAACGCGAGCTTTCAAATTGCTATGAAGATGTGCCAAAAAGTAAACTAAGGATTCATCTAAACCATAATTCAACAGGACTGACCATAAACGGGAGCCATTTACAAAATCAAAATCAGAACTTAAATCCATACACCCAAAATATAAAGGGGATTTTTTGGCAATTGTATATTTAGCCATAAGCAGGTTTAGATTTAAGCATTGCTCCACCGTACCCACTTTACTTCTGAAACCTAGCTGGCACGGGTGTAAGATGGTATTTTCCTCCGCCCAGGTTCTGATTCTGTTAAAAAGGACCCTGCCTAGAACCTTTAGCGTGTTGTCAATTAAAGATATGGGGCGGTAACAACCAGGGTCAAGTCTGTCACCTTTTTTGAATATTGGTACAATAGTGCTGCTAGACCATGTTTCCGGGACAGAAGTATAAGATAAATTGTTCAAAACATTACATAGCAGGGGTGCCCAAAAGTCAGGTTCAGATTTGATTTGGTCGATGGATAAACCATCGCGTCCAGGGGCTTTATTCCCAGCACTTTCGGCGATGGCATCCTCCACCTCCAACAGCGTGATAATCAAGGGCCTAACTAATGATGCAATTTCTGTGGGGTTGCTAGAAGCATCATAGATTTTAGAGAAATGGTCTACCCACACATCCCCTGTTATGTTACAATTAATAGGGGAAATATTAGAGCCCAATGATCTCAGGTTTTTAACCGCCCTCCAAAACCCGGCTCCATCTTTTAAGGCTGCTGTGCGAACAAGAGAGTCCCAATGGTCTTTTATTAACTCTTCAGATCTGATTTTTGAGGTGTATTTGTATCTAGATCTCAGAGTCCTTACCAGGGACAAATCGCGCGGTTCTGCTGTAAGGGCAGCCCTAAGTTCCCGATTGGCTTTGGAGCATGAGGTGTCGAACCACCTAGGGTTACTGTTATGAGCTGGGACAGGTTTAGAAATTTCCTTTTTTATAGCCTTACAAAGTTCACAAAATGAATTAACAATATCAGGCCCGGGGATTTCAGTTGATAGGCAAACCGGGGCTAGTGTAGGGTGTTTTTTAATGACTCGAGGCAAAACGCCCTGGTTGTCTATCCCCTTCCAAACCACCCTTAGCCTGTCTGTCGATGCCGTTAGATTTTTTGCCCCAATTTCTATTATCTTCTCCGTTTTTTTAATTGATTTGAGACAGATTAAAATTGGGGTTCGAGGCATGTGGGCTGCTGCATTCATATCTGTGCATAGATCGCCGCCTAGTGTTGGGTCCGGATGATCGCACATTGTTGTCCTGGAAGAGTCTTCGAAGTTTCACGAGATAGGTGGCTCCTCCCCTGGACTACAGTGCGCATGGGCATCGACTCCACCCCCAGATTGTTTTTTTCCGCCTTTGGGTTCGGATGTATATTGGTTCACTCTAGTCGGAATCGATATAAAAGTTGTCTTAAGGCCAAAAGGCCTTTAGGTTTTTGTCGGTATAGTCTTGCGTTCGGTGCCCGATTCTTTCCAGCTCGGTTCTGAGCCGGATTTCCGGAAAAGCCGCGTTCTTTTCGACACTGAAGGCCCGGTCGGCGCCAGAGGCCTTATCGTCGAACCATCATGGAACGGAGGCCGTTCAAGAGATGTCCCGTGTGCAACTCCAAGTATCCCCACATCGACGTCCACCCGGTGTGCAACAAGTGTCTTTCGCCGGATCATGATAAAGCCAGCTGCATGGCTTGTTCCCGTTTTCGATCCAAGAAGACTCTTCTGCATCGACGCGCTGCGCGCCAGGAAGCCCAGCAGACGGCACCGGCGCCTGTGGACATATTCGATGCCGGGGATGATGAAGGAGCTGACCGGGAGGTTCGAGAGAACCTGTTGAATCCCGCATCGGAAGTCGACTCCAACTATGACGCGGATGCTGAAATGCTTGAAGCGGAATGAGTCGTCGACGAGGTAGGAGACAACAACGGGGCCTTTGGGGCCATGGAAGATAGCTCGAGCGAGGAGCGAACTCAAACTGACATTGGGGCCGAAACGCTGCATAAGGCTCAGGTCGAGGGATCGCCACTAGGCCTTACCCAAGATCTTCCAATAAGTTCTACGGCCCCGCCTTCGGGCTCGGCTTCGGACATTGCTAAGGAGCCGCTACCTTCGAAACCGAAAGTGAAAGCTCCGGTCTCGACGCAAGTGAAAGCACTGGTGCCTCCATCGAAACCGAAAGTGCGGATTGCTTTGGTCGGCTCAAAGTCCTCAGACCTGTTGGCACCGACAAAGCAGACAAGCGTTATCGACCCAAAGAAGCGGCTCAAGGGCGTCGACGAAGTCTAGTGCGCCAAAGAATACGGTCAAGGTGGTCGACCCGAACAAATCGGCGCCGAAGGCGGTCGACACCGACAAAGGGCTCGGTGATCCAAAGGTTCTTGAGCCTCCCCGTCGACACGACCAGGCCAAAAGCGGACCGACCCACGAGTCGACGTCTGGTGGTGCCTCGAAGGATTCCGTCAAGTCGACGCAGCCGTCCGCCTCCTTCTCCAAGCAGGTGGCAGACTCCCTGAAGCGCATCAAGGATAAGGGCTCAAGTGTCGGGCCTAAAGATCCTCCACCTTCGAAGCCTGTCGATAAACCTCAGAAGACGTCGACGCCCATCCACTTCACGCTGCCGCCGAAAGTGGCGCCGAAGGCTTTCGCCCCTAAAATGGCCGCCGACCTGCCCGAGAAGGTATCCTCGGTGCTGAAGTCGACTACGGTGGTCCCGGCCACAAAGCCTCGACAATCCTCGTTGGAGGAGCAACAGGAACAGTTTATCGATGCCGAGACAGGCAGACTTTCCCTTTATAAACGGAAAATCGCCCCGGAACAGCCAATGGAGTCCTATAAAATTCCACTGAAGAAGAAAAAGGATTCTACTTTGACTCCTGTTCTTGTGGAACCGGTATCTCCACGTGGTTATGATGTCTCACCCACTTATTCAGATGTGGACACTGGGGAAGGTGATGATGAGAAATACAGCTATCCAGTATACACTGATCCAGATGATACCAATGAGCCCTGAGCAGCTGCTGCTGACCCAGGGGATCCTCACTCTGCCCATGACACTCAAATGTATGCTGTGAAAACGTCACCTACAGAGGATTCGGCAGCGTTTAACGCCCTCATTGAAAGAGCGGCTAAAAACCACGACGTCCAGCTACATGCTAACCCCATTGAAGTGGAATTTCTTTTTGACACCTTTTCTGTCTCAGAGAGGACTGTCAAGACTCTGCCTATGTTGAAGGGTGTCTTGAAGCATGCTAGGGAAATTTTTAAGGAGCCTACAAGAGCCAGGGTGATAAACCCCAGAATTGAAAAGAAGTACAAACCGGCACCTAGGGACCCTACTTACATTAGGGGACAGTTGCTGTTGGACTCTCTTGTTGTGTCTAATGCCCGGAAGAGGGCTAATTCACAAACAACGGGTGATGCTCCTCCCCCAGATAAGGAATCTAAGGTGTTTGAGGCATCGGGGAAAAGGGTGGCGGCTCAAGCGGCCAATATCTGGCGCATTTCAAACACTCAGGCACTTCTAGCCAGGTATGACAGGGCACACTACGACACACTTGAGACCCTGTTACAGCACCTGCCAGACGAATACAAAGAGGCAGCTGAGATGCTCATCCAAGAAGGGAAGCTCATATCAAATGCTTCTATCAAATGTGCACTGGACGCAGCAGACACCGCGGCCAGAGCTGTCAACACTAGTGTCATGCTGAGACGACATGCCTGGCTGAGAATCTCTGGGTTCAAGCCAGAAATACAGACCACCATTCTAAATCAGACAGTAAACCCTGATCATCTATTTGGCCCAGAGGTGGACACCACCTTGGAAAAGATCAAAAAGGACACTGAAACTGCTAAGTCCATGGGGGCTCAACAGTCCCAGCAGTTCCGGGGTGGTTCTTTTCGTCGCTCAAGCACTAGAGGTGTTTCCAGAGGCCAGCTCTCCCAAACCACGCAGTACTATAAGGGCGGCACGCAGACCACATACACTAAACAAAGTTGAGGTGGATATCGTGGAAACAGCGCCAAAGGCAGAGGTCCTGGAAACAACAACTCCAGATCCTCCGCCACTAACAAACAGTGACGCCTTGTCACTGCCCCCGACCACACAACACCTGTCGGGGGGAGACTTCAACAGTTCCTGCCAGTCTGGAAGTCCATCACCACAGATAGGTGGGTCACACAGCTTATACAGTACGGGTATTGTCTGGAGTTAACATCCACTCCACCCAACATACCCCCAAGACACCGTCCTATGTCCGCCGAGCATTTGCACTTATTGCAGCAGGAGGTCCTCGTCATGCTGCAAAAAGGGGCAATCGAGCTCGTGCCTGTGGGAGAAAGACGATTTACAAAAGGGGGGTGGTGATGAACAGAGTGTCTGAATTGAGCAGACCACTCTTACCCAGTCCAAGGATCAGGGCTTGATCCATCACCGTTATTTATCTCACTGCCCCATCCCAGCTCAGAATCTGGCTATATGCAAATCAGTCTGTCCCTGGCCCAGTGCATCATGGGAACAGGGCAGACTAAACTACCAAGCCAATTCTTTACCAGAAAGGAGACAAGCTACCGGGGACCGGTTTCTGGCATTTCAGCCTCTTCGGCCCGGCTTGCTTGAATCCTGATGGAGCAGTGAGAAAGGGACTCATGTCTGAGTATACCTTGCCACACCTATAGTGGCCAAAATCGATTTACAAAAGGGGGTGGTGATGAACAGAGTGTCTGAATTGAGCAGACCACTCTTACCCAGTCCAAAGATCAGGGCTTGATCCATCACCGTTATTTATCTCACTGCCCCATCCCAGCTCAGAATCTGGCTATATGCAAATCAGTCTGTCCCTGGCCCAGTGCATCATGGGAACAGGGCAGACTAAACTACCAAGCCAATTCTTTACCAGAAAGGAGACAAGCTACCGGGGACCGGTTTCTGGCATTTCAGCCTCTTCGGCCCGGCTTGCTTGAATCCTGATGGAGCAGTGAGAAAGGGACTCATGTCTGAGTATACCCTGCCACACCTATAGTGGCCAAAATCGATTTACAAAAGGGGGTGGTGATGAACAGAGTGTCTGAATTGAGCAGACCACTCTTACCCAGTCCAAAGATCAGGGCTTGATCCATCACCGTTATTTATCTCACTGCCCCATCCCAGCTCAGAATCTGGCTATATGCAAATCAGTCTGTCCCTGGCCCAGTGCATCATGGGAACAGAGCAGACTAAACTACCAAGCCAATTCTTTACCAGAAAGGAGACAAGCTACCGGGGACCGGTTTCTGGCATTTCAGCCTCTTCGGCCCGGCTTGCTTGAATCCTGATGGAGCAGTGAGAAAGGGACTCATGTCTGAGTATACCCTGCCACACCTATAGTGGCCAAAATCGATTTTCAAAAGGGGGTGGTGATGAACAGAGTGTCTGAATTGAGCAGACCACTCTTACCCAGTCCAAAGATCAGGGCTTGATCCATCACCGTTATTTATCTCACTGCCCCATCCCAGCTCAGAATCTGGCTATATGCAAATCAGTCTGTCCCTGGCCCAGTGCATCATGGGAACAGGGCAGACTAAACTACCAAGCCAATTCTTTACCAGAAAGGAGACAAGCTACCGGGGACCGGTTTCTGGCATTTCAGTGTTGGATGTAGCCCTGATCTCTTGACTGGGGGAGAGCTTTCTGCTTAATTCAGAGACTCTGTCCCTCACCACCCCTTGTTGTAAATATTTTTGTCCACCCTAAGCGTGGAAGGGTATTCTCAGATGTGAGACCCTTGCTCATTGCACCATCAGGATTCAAGCAAACCGGGCCGAAGACGGCTGTAATGCCAGAAACCGGTCCCCGGGAGCTTGTTTCCTTCCCAGTGTAAGAATTGGCTTTTGTAGTTTGGTTTGCCCTGTTCCCATCATGCACTGGGACAGGAACAGACTAATTTGCATACAGCCAAGTTCTGAAACTGGGATGGTGCAGTGAGCTAAAAAACGGTGTTGGATCTAGCCCTGATCTCTTGACTGGGTGAGAGCTTTCTGCTTAATTCAGAGACTCTGTCCCTCACCACCCCTTGTTGTAAATACTTTTGTCCACCCTAAGCGTGGAAGGGTATTCTCAGATGTGAGACCCTTGCTCATTGCACCATCAGGATTCAAGCAAACCGGGCCGAAGACGGCTGTAATGCCAGAAACCGGTCCCCGGGAGCTTGTTTCCTTCCCAGTGTAAGAATTGGCTTTTGTAGTTTGGTTTGCCCTGTTCCCATCATGCACTGGGACAGGAACAGACTAATTTGCATACAGCCAGGTTCTGAAACTGGGATGGTGCAGTGAGCTAAAAAACGGTGTTGGATCTAGCCCTGATCTCTTGACTGGGTGAGAGCTTTCTGCTTAATTCAGAGACTCTGTCCCTCACCACCCCTTGTTGTAAATATTTTTGTCCACCCTAAGCGTGGAAGGGTATTCTCAGATGTGAGACCCTTGCTCATTGCACCATCAGGATTCAAGCAAACCGGGCCGAAGACGGCTGTAATGCTAGAAACCGGTCCCCGGGAGCTTGTTTCCTTCCCAGTGTAAGAATTGGCTTTTGTAGTTTGGTTTGCCCTGTTCCCATCATGCACTGGGACAGGAACAGACTAATTTGCATACAGCCAGGTTCTGAAACTGGGATGGTGCAGTGAGCTAAAAAACGGTGTTGGATCTAGCCCTGATCTCTTGACTGGGTGAGAGCTTTCTGCTTAATTCAGAGACTCTGTCCCTCACCACCCCTTGTTGTAAATATGTGGGAGAAAGAGGCACAGGTGTTTACTCACTGTACTTCTTGATACCAAAAAAGGACGGGTCCCTCAGACCCATACTGGACCTCAGACCCCTCAATCAGTACATTCTATCGGAGCACTTTCACATGTTGACCCTGCTGCAGGTCCTACCGTTGCTCAGTCAGGGGAATTTTCTCGCAACTTTAGATCTAAAGGATGCGTTTTTTCATATTCCGCTGCACCTGTCACACAAAAAATACCTCCGGTTCACCATCCAAAACCAACATTACCAGTTTAAGGTTTTGCCTTTCGGGGTCACCACGGCACCCAGGGTCTTTACAAAGTGCCTGGCGACGGTGGCCGCGCACCTAAGGAGACAAAACATTCACGTCTACCCTTATCTGGACGACTGGCTCATCCAGGCAAAGTCAGCCCAGCAGTGTGCCGCCCACATGTCCCACACCATTCACCTTCTTCACGATCTGGGATTCTCACTGAATTACCCGAAGTCCCACCTGCAACCTGCCCACATACGGCAGTATCTGGGTGCGACAATAAACACTCTGGTAGCCACAGCACAGCCAAATTCAGTGAGGGTCAGCAGCATTCAATCGCTGATACAGAAATTCAGACCTCAACACTCGCTTCCAGCGTGAGTGTTCATGCAGTTGATCGGCATGATGGCCTCCTACATCTCCATAGTCCCGCACGCGAGACTACATATGCGTCCGCTTCAGGAGTGCTTAGCACGTCAGTGGACTCAGGCTCACGGACAGTTGAAAGACCTAGTGTTGGTGAGCGGTCGGGCATACGACTCTCTGCATTGGTGGAATCCACGAAACCTTTGCAAGGGCCGACCGTTCCAAGAGCCTGTGCCACAGTTCATTCTGACGACGGACGCTTCTCTCCAAGGTTGGGGAGCTCATGTACTCCACTACACTGTGCAGGGACTATGGACACCGCAGCAAAGGAAGATGCACATCAATATTCTAGAACTGATGGCTATCTTCATGGCAATGAAAGCTTTCAAAGTACATCTGTGCAACAAGGTTGTGTTGATCCGGACGGACAACATGACGGCCATGTACTACATTCAGAAGCAGGGAGGTACACACTCTCCACAGTTGTCTCATCTGGCTCAGAGCATGTGGAAGTGGGCCATTCAGAGAAACATCTTCCTCATGGCCGAACACCTCCCAGGCAAGGACAATCCGATGGCGGACCTGCTCAGCAGGTACAGCCACCAAATGCACGAGTGGGAGATACATCCATCAGTACTCCACCCGTACTTCCTAAGGTGGGGTCATCCAGAGATAGACCTGTTCGCCACAAAGGAAAACGCAAAATGCCCAAGCTTTGCCGCCAGGTTCCCACACCCACAGTCGCAGGGCAATGCGATATGGATGAACTGGTCAGGCAAATATGCGTACGCTTTTCCCCCAGCACCTCTAATACCGCTGGTGGCGCGCAAGCTAAAGCAGCACTCGATGACTCTCATCCTGGTTGCTCCAACGGGGCTCGCCAACCATGGTACACCACGTTTCTGGAACTGTCCGTGGTACCGCATCAAAGGCTGCGCCTCACACCCAGGCTTTTGACGCAGAGCCATGGCGACATTCAGCATCCAGATCCGCAACCGCTCAACCTGGCGATCTGGCTCCTGAGGTCTTAGAATTTGGCTACCTCAACTTACCTCCTGACTGTATGGATATAATCAGGGAGGCAAGGAAGCCCACCACCAGAGCATGCTATGCGGCGAAATGGAAACGGTTTGTCATTTATTGTGCAGACTACAACATTAACCCGCTGGATGCCTCTATTCAGGAGATCATTTGTTATCTCTTACATCTGTACAAATGTAATCTGGCCTATGCTTCCATTCGTATACATCTATCCGCAATGGCTGCTTATCTCCAGAACAGACCGCACCTCTCACTTTTCAGGGTGCCTGCCATTAAAGCCTTTCTGGAAGGACTCAAACTAGTCATTCCTCCGCTGACGCCACCAGCTCCGGAGTGGAACCTAAATGTGGTCCTCACAAGGCTGATGGGTCCCCCTTTCGAACCACTGCAATCATGCGAGATTCAGTGCTTGACATGGAAAGTGGCTTTCGTTATAGCGATTACGTCGCTAAGACGAGTTAGTGAGCTCCAGGCACTAACTATCCAAGAGCCATTTATTCAAATTCATTCCGAAAGGGTGGTGCTTCGCACTAACCCTAAATTCCTTCCTAAGGTAGTTTCCCAGTTCAATATCAACCAAACTATAGAACTACCTGTGTTCTTCCAAAATCCAGAGTCGGTTGCGGAGAGAATGCTTCACACACTTGACGTCAAGAGGGCCCAAATGTACTACATTGATAGGACCAAAGATTTTCGGAAGACTAAACAACTGTTTGTTGCCTTTTCGCCACAACACAAAGGCAACCCCATTTCCAAGGTTGGTATAGCCAGGTGCTATCAGAAAGCCAAGCGCACTCTCACCATTCCAGTTGGGGGCCTCCATGGCTTTCCTTGGAAATATTCATTTGGAAGACATATGTAGAGCAGCCACATGGTCTACCACACACACATTTACCAAACACTACTGTGTTGATGAGCACTCCAAACAGCAGGCAGCTGTAGGGCAGGCTGTTCTAAAAACACTTTTCCAAACTGCTGCAGCTGGCACGGGCGGCCGCCGATAATGGAGGGACTGCTATGTATTCTATGCACAGATATGAATTCAGCAGCCCACATGCTTCGAACCGAATATGCTACTTACCAGTATGCATCTGTTCTTGGCATGTAGGGCTGCTGACATTCATATCGCCCGCCCTCCTCCCCGGCGCCTGTAGCGGCTGCAGCATTCACACATACTTCTAGCATGGTCATCATTCACATAGTTTCACTCCATCTTGGCCACAATGGCTAAAAACAATCTGGGGATGGAGTCGATGCCCATGCGCACTGTAGTCCAGGGGAGGAGCCACCTATCTCGTGATACTTCGAAGACTCTTCCAGGACAACAATGTGCGATCATCCGGACCCAACACTAGGCGGCGATCTATGCACAGATATGAATGTCAGCAGCCCTACATGCCAAGAACAGATGCATACTGGTAAGTAGCATATTCGTAATGGTCACTATAAGTAGTCCTGACAACCTGTGATTTTAATAAGAGATCCCAGAGAAGAGAAGAAATGAATACATAGTCTATAGTGGTTGAGCTCCCACGCCCAATATAGGTGGGAACGGGCACATTGTCCACACCAGTAGCTATATTCTCCATTACATCAACCAAATCGCGTGTGGCTAGCAGGTCCAGTAATTCATCTCCTCTCTTACAGGGTAGAATTCTGGGGTGAATGTGTGCATTGAAATCCCCTCCTATGCAAATGCCATCAAACCTACCATATTTTTGTCCATCCACAACTTCATCAATGAAATTAAATAATTTTAGGAAGTTGGTGTTGGGGTGAGTTGTGAAATCGTTATTATAAAAGTTAATAAGACATAACTTTATCCTGCCAGTATATCTCAACGCCATGAGGTTTTTGTTTGTCTGCAGTGGTTCGATTTTAGCTGCGACGGTGATTTTAACCCAAATAGATAAGCCCCCGCTAGTGCGACCAGTAGGGAGGGGAAGGTACAATCAAGTTATGGCAGCTATATCCTTCATGAAGTAGAGAGCTCGTGCACCAAGTTTCCTGCAACATTAGGACATCAAAGTTGATTACCCAATCGGTCCAGGTCTTAATTTTCATTTTTGCTTTGAGACCAGCAATATTCCAGCTCAAGATAGATAAATCATCGGACAATGTGGTGGAAATGTGACCCTGGGCACCTATTGTGGAGTCCAATGACGCCCTGGGCCTACCAGGTGAATTGGGTGATACAGCAATAGGACAAATTGACGGATTTCCTACAGGAACATGCATGTTAATGTGATCACTGGCTACATTGTCGGGTAGAATATCTAATGGTCAGTCCAGACTACCTGTTTCAGGTAATGCGGTGTATCTATTAAAAAGTGGAAAAGGCGGTGGGGCTGGGCAGAATTGTCTTGATGGGGACCTATAAAAGTAGCCCAAAGGCAAGGTAGTAACAACAGTAGGTGGACCTGGATAAATATTGTTGTGGTTGAGTATAAGGTTGACAGTGCCAGGGTGCCTGAAATTGACAACAATACAGTCCCCATTGAAGTTTTTACGTAAGGGGCCAACCCAACTCACTCGGCGGGAAGACAAAATTTCATTTGAGATGTCATGACCTACCCCCTTATGTTTGGTCAGCCAGTCGATGCACTTATTATTCAGCTGAACCCAAGACTCACCTTGTCCATCCCTAAGTGGTGGCACGCCTGCCAATACTCAAACGTATGAGCAGGCGTCAGGTGGTAAATGGAGGGCAGGTTCCTGATGTTTTATGGGTCTGCTAACAACCGATTGTCCCTTGCCACCATTACTACTACTTGGGGCCACAGGTTTCACAGTAGTTATAATAGGGCCCTCATTCCGTGTGCTGCTAACTGTAGTAGTGTGAGAAGGACCGGCTACTGCGGGAGGAGTGGGCTTGGCTTTTGGGGCAGGTTGAATTTGCTCTGTAGTATCACATCTAGGTGTAGTATTAGGATTAGTTGTTGGTGTGCTGCTGATAGTTTTAGGCCCACCCTTTAAACTGCTGCTGATAATAGGCCCACCACACAAGATAGCCTTACTAGCAGACTCTAGGTCTTTCAAAAGACGATCACCCCTCATTTGATCAAGGCTATTCACCCCTTTCCTTTTTACCTCTTCCTTTTTTACAAGATTTTCTAGTTTATCAAGTCTTTTAAAAACAGTATTAAATTGTTTGATCAATTGACTTTCCAATTGTTTAAAAATAGTATCAACGATTGTCTCAATAAAATTCCCGTTGGGCTTAGATTGGATGATACTTTCAGTTAAAAACTCAGTCTGTGTGCCCAATGAGTTGTGGTTTTCTGTAGTGGGGGTTAGGGGAACGACCACCTCTACAAGTTGCAGGTTTTCTGTATTAACAGTGTTACCCCCAGATTGTTATTGCTTCCCTCTGGTCCACATACTCTGGGGGGTTGGTTGGTTCTTGTTACAGATAGGTTGCTTCCTCCTATTTGCTGTAAATTTCAAGGGGCCCCTTATCCTTTTTCCAGAGAAAATCTTGTTACTCGGGGGCGGGGCGGGCAATAACAGTCTGTACAACGGAGTCAGGCTGGGAGTCGATAGTTATGACTGGGCTACTGCCCCTAGGCAACACTTCCAACGGAGTTACCCGAGTAGTAGGTTTCAAAATAGTAATTGTTTGGAGAGTGGCAAAGTATTAAAGAGGCTTGCTTGTGATGACTGCAGGTGACTGGTATTACAGCCCAATGACATCCTCCTTTCAGTATTGGCGATTTCCTCCTGGACCATATTAAGGGCGTTCTCCAATAGGCATTCAAAGGAGGGAGGCAGAGGAGTCTACAGAAGCATGCGTTATAGGATTGGTATTACGTTTCCCCATAGTCACCTTTCCCGGAATCACCTCTTAAGACAAGTCAAAGGGGGGGGGCCCGCCCGACCTCTGATGTCCTCTGAGGGCATAAGAGGGCCCGCCCTTTGCCCGGGCTTCGCCCGGCGCCGCCCGCGCGCGTCCGCGATGCGGAGGGAGCTCTCGCTGTTAAAGCGCCTCCGGGCGCGGAAGAACAGGAAGTGGGCGGTGCTGTGAGCTGGACTCGCTGGGAGCTGTAGTTCCCCCCCCACGGCGGCCGTGCAGTGTGGAAAACGCGGCGGGGGAAACCGACAGCGTCGGGGCCCCAGGAGCGAGCACCGCAGCAAGTGTGGCAGTTCAGGTAGGTCTCCAATGTCCCCCGCTCCTCAGTGGGAGCTCTCGCTGTTTAAGCGCCTCCGGGCGCGGAAGACCAGGAAGTTGGCGGTGCTGTGAGCTGGGCTCGCTGGGAGCAGTTCAGGTAGGTCTCCAATGTCCCCCTACAATGCAGTGTAGTATGTGACTAGTACTGTATACCTTGGATTAGATATGTTACTCTTCACCATCTAATGCAGTGTACTGACTAGTAGACTAGTATACCTTCTAGTAGCTTTCCTACTCTGCACCATCCAATGCAGCCTATTGACTAGTACTGTATACCTTGGAGTAGCTCTGTTGCTCTGTACCATCGAATGTAGTGTACCTTCTAGTAACTCTTGTACTCTGTACCATCAAATGCAGTGTAGTGTGCTAGTACTGTATACCTTCCAGTAGCCTTGTCACTCTATACCATCTAACACAGTGTACTGACTGGTACTGTATACCTCCCAGTAGCCCTGTCCCTCTGTACCATCTAACGCAGTGTACTGACTAGTGCTGTATACCTTCTAATAACTCTCCTACTCTGTACCATCTAATGCAGTGTACTGGCTAGTACTGTATACCTTCTAGTAGCTCTCCTTCCCTCCACCATCCATTGCGTTGCACTGATTACTACTATATACCTTTTGAAGTAGCTTTCTCACTCTGTGCCTGAGATGCACCCCCCTTGCAGAACAGTCGCCCCAAGATTTCTCATACTTTTTTACCTGAAGGACAGCCATCGAAGCCTGGTTTAGTTTTGAGAAGCAGCTTCACCTCTTGTGAGCCTATTTTTTCCTCCTAGTTCTTGCTTCAGCTCTAACTTTGCTGGTTTAAAACTCTTATTTTCCAGTAGTGGGGGAGCTTCCATTAGCGAGGTTGGATCTAATTGAAGTAAGGGTTCACTTATATTACTTGTGATGTCACTATATACTCGACTGGGATCCGTTTTGACCACTTTGTGAGTATCTTCCGCCTCAATATGGCCCAGCTCCTCTCCCAGTGCGTTAACTGATTCTGTTGTGTTATCGGTTATTATTTTTAAATAGGTTAGACTTCACCAGAATGACCAGCATGTGATCCACTCCCAAAATGGACTTTTTGTTATGTGCTTTGCTAAGCCTTTTACGCTGTCTTTTAGTCGGTAGTGCGATGTCTTCAAGTGGGTCTGACCATCGTGCCAGTTCAGTCTGCCCTGCCACCACCCAGGGGACTACCAATCCCAGCCTGCTTTTCGGCTTGAATCGCTGCCAATGACCCGTGACCGCACTAGGAGGCGCTTCTAATCAGCTCGGGGCTCCCGTGGTGCGGGAGTCCGTCATCGCGCCAGTTCAGTCACCGCTACGACAACACAGGGGCTACCGATCACAGCCTGCTTTGTGGCCGGAAGCGCCGCCAACGACCTGTGACCGCACCAGGAGGCGCATATAATCTGCTCGAGGATCCCGCGGCGCGCTGGTGTGCCAGGGCCAAGGGCAGGTCCGTCTGCGCCCGTCAGAGATTGGAGGAGACCATGCTGAGCCAGGTCCCTTGGTTCCACATTCCTGGTCGCTAAAACTAAGGTTTGGGTAGTAATTTTTATACTCCTTCCCAGTTAGTAAGAACATATAATTTTTTTAACGAGGTCAGCCAGTGTTATCTCCAAGGAGATAGCTCTTAATGAAGGAAAGCTATTGCTGGAGATAGGAAATCTACCCCCACACAACTACTTTTGACGGCTGTGGAGCAGAAAGAGCCAATCCCGGACCAATGTCCGCTCCAGAGGCCAATATAGTCGTAATAGATCCTACGTTAGATGCAGCTATGAGATTGGCGGAGGATCCCTTGCCCACCCCCCTACTAAGCGGAAGAAAATAGGCAGTAAAAGACCCATTCGTAATCTTCTGCCCGAAAGTTTCGCACCTCCAACTGAGTCTGACCTAAAACATATCATTGACCTACTTTTACCTAAACTGTAATCCATAATTGAACATTTCTTAAGGCCTATATGGGAAACGTTGGAGAAGTTGGTTGCAAGACTCGATGCTGCTCTCCCATTAATATCCTCCCAACTCACTGTAGGGGAGTCAGTGGCAGGTGGTCACTCTGGCCCTGTTGGGAACACCAAACCACAGGTGCCTGATCGAGGGGCCGAAGGCATAGACACAATTGAAGAATCAGTGGTCCCAGGTTGCTTAACTTGGATGCCCTCTAAACCACAATATTCTCAAAATACGCAAAATACTAGGCCACAGGAACAATGGGTAACAAAAAAGGCCAGGTGCTTGAGTACGACCAACAAGTCATCTGGTGATCCCAGACATGGGATACAGGTGAAGGCTTTCACTTGAATGGTTTTACCTCATACGTTAAGCATGCAGTGCCCTCCACGTCGGGCGTGCAAGGGGAGGTCTTCTCCTATTGGTTTCTCTCAACTTAGGCTACCAAGTGAGCCACATTGTGTCATTTTCCCCATATTTTGGCAGTAGAGCTGATTTTTAAGGATCACCACCCGCTATTAGTAATCAACTTCTATAATTACGTTTACTAGACTTTTTGCAAATGAACATTTAGTTGCCTTGGAAGGTTGCATTGATACATATAAAAAACGAAAACGTACTTATTCTGAGATCTTAATTCTGGGCGATTTTAATATACATCTGTGCAAGCTGGACTGTATTTTAAATAAGGCTCCTGGGGACTGTCTATTTGTTAGCCATTTTGAACATACAGAGTCAGGCAGACTCTTAGAGGGGATTCTTGCTGCAAATAATTTGTGTTTAGAGCAAACTGGGTGAATATTTCTATTCCCACTTTTCCAAGTAGTGGATACTCCAGTATTATTGATTTTGTAATTATTGCTTCATCTTTAGCTCCTGTGGTCTGTAGTATGAATGTTTCCTGGAGCACTTACAGTGATCATAAACCCCTTACACTTGACTTGTTATGCGCATCTGCCTTTTATAAGGTAGAGAGTCGGGGTATCTCTAAGCATGATATTCGCACTAAGGACCAGTCACATAGACTGAATTGGATGAAAGTGGTGCCTGAACAGTTTTTAGGTAAGTTGTATGTGGAGTGCACAGCCAAGGTTTCAATATGTATGGACAGCACTGGGTCGGATGGAGCGGTATTAGACGTCTTTGAAATACATCAGATAGCCACTAACTTAACTATCCCATGCAGGGTAACGGATCTAAAACGATGAGATGGTTTGATGGTTCCTGTTCTACCACCCATAATAACTTAGTACTGGCCCTTAAACAAAAACCCAGAAATGTGAGTAAGATCAGGGCATGCAGGGCAGACTATAAGAAGGCCACTCGGGAGAGGAAGAAAGCTATCAGGGAAAGGGCTTGGGAGGATCTCGATCAAGCAAGCACATCCTCTGATAGTAAGATGTTCTGGGCGGTGGTGAACAGCCCATTTTATTTGGAGACTCGAAACACTAATACCGACTGTATAGTAGCCCCTGACCGGTGGATAGAGTTTTTTTGGGTGACTGTATAGTGATGGTAAGTTGGAGAGGCTGGAACCAGAGGGGAAGCCTATCCCACTGTTAAAACCACTTCATTTTAATGTTGTTGAGTCCAGGCAGCTATTCTTGGCACAACTGGGGGGAAAGGCCCCTGGACCGGATGGGGTACCAGCTGACCTTTATAAGACAGACACTCTGGTATGGGCTGCCATATTGGTCCAGGTTTTTAATGCTGCTCGTAGCTGTGGCTTTCCGCCATCATGGGCAAAGGCTATTATAATTCCAATTTTTAAAAAGGGCGCTAAGGACGGCCCTGCCTGTTACAGACCTATCTCACTTTTGGATTCTGCTGCCAAAATTATGGGAAAGGTGATTTTGAAGCGGCTATCACTATGGCTAGAAAATTGTAATGCCATTAGCGATTTGTAGTATGGGTTCAGGCAAGGGAGAGGCACATTGGATCAATGTATAAACTTGAGCCTGGTGATTGGGAAGAATACCATAGCAAAGAGGGGCACACTGCACGTGGGATACATGGATCTAACATTGGCCTTTTGATCGAGTAAATCTATTAAAACTGTGGCGGATTCTGGGGAAATTGGGCATAGAACCGAGTCTGGTATCCTTTTTAGGTCTCGCGCCTAGCGTTACAGTGCGCAGCAGTGCTCGCGCAGCATGAGACCTGATGTAGGGGCTTCTGAAAGCTCACCACACCCTTGTGCGTGTGCTTTTGTTGTTTCGGCTGCAATTGGCTTTTGCGTGTGTTTTTTGTAAAGAAGCCAGCCCGCAATTGGGCAAAGGCATGTCCGGCCTTTGCTCCGCCCATTCCAATTGGTGTCTGTTACGCGCAGCAGCGGTACAGACAACACGCTCCCTCGGCCCTCTCCTCTGTGGTGCACGCACACCACTGGTTTTGTATTGGAGACTCCAGCAGGTCTTCCTGGGCATTTGACACACAAGTGGTGTGAAACTGCACCACCCCTGGGCCTTCATAGCAAGTGCTTTGTACGCCTCGAGCCCAGAAGGTTGTTCAGAGCCATGTTTCTATTCCAGCAGTCCCGTGTTTATACACAATACTTTTGTCGATTTAAAATGAGTTAAAATATTGCATGCATTCGCTTTCAGGGTCACACAGATGTTATGTTACCAGTATTTGTATTACCACGCACATTGGCCTCAGGGCGCTTTCGTGAATTTCTCCATTGATCTGGGGTTACCATCCCAGAACAGTCTGGTTTAGTTTGTTGTGATGTGTTCCACGGAAACTCCGGGACGAAGCGCCAGGAAGAAACGGGGCATCCAGAATGACTGGTTCCCCCGGTCATTTCTCCTTTGCAAGGAACCCTCGGGGTCTCACTTGTGATCGGCGGATAACTCCAACCCTGACGCCACCAGTACTGGCAGCATGGGCACCCCCGTGGAGGCGGTGTTACTGGCCGTGCTTTTGTGGCATTCATAAATAGGCCTCATGCGGCATATCTGGTTTTAATTTGTCTCCTTCCCCCAACCCCCTGTGACACCCTCCCCCACTCTGCCTCTTTTCGCTGACACAAGCCGCTTCTGTATTTAAAACAATCTGACTTTTTCAAGGTCATCAGGGGAAGACTCTGCAGAACAGAGATGGCTCTATAAGGGGGACCTCCTGAAAGTCTGCGGCCCTGTGCCAGTGACCGCTTTGCCCTTGCCTTAGAACAATCCTGGACATCTCTGGCAGGGAGTCGAAATCTCTCACTCATCAGCACCTCGAACGGGACATGATCATGCCCTTTAATGTATTCACAGACAGAAATTGTTGCACAGTTGTTTTTAAATTCTCTCCACCTGGAAGGCCTTGGTAGCCAGAAAAAAATGTATACCAACCTGTGACACATTCTCTAATGCCTCCACTTTAACACTAAACTGGACTATCGATCACATCATAGTCTAAGAAAACATCAAACCATTTTTTTTGCACTTAGTTCCCTCATGTTACTGTCTAGGCCTTCTGCGTGCTTCCAAGACCCTAACTGTGTCTGCCACCTGTAATTTGAGAGTCCATGCCATCAAAGCCTCTTTTGCAAGGTGATACATCACAATACCATGAACAGAAATATCAATCTACACAAGAAAAAACCCCAGATATTATATATTGTGTACCAGTATATCATCAAGGTAAGTATATATAAGGAAGATTTGCTGTTTTAATCTCACATATACATACCTTAAAGCTGTACTGCAAGTCCATAATTGCGCATATCAATATTAAAAGGAGGTATTATGACTCCCCACCCTTTGCAATCTGTGCCCTGGCTATTCGTTTGTAACTCATTTAAGATGGCTTCCTCTTGTCTAAGGTTAGCGATTGGTGAAACCTGGCCTCTAGAGATCTCTGCATGAATGTAGAAAAGCTACGAGTGTGGACAATACCAAATTAAGGCTGCAACGTTTTTGTCCCATTGAACTGCATTGTAGAGAATGCCTAGTTTGCGGATAACAAATAGGCACACGTAGGAAGGTTAATAATGCCACATTAAATAAATTTGTTCGTTTCCTTCATATCCATTTTCATTCATTAGGCTTTACCATAAGAATTGCTGCAAGGTTGGCATGAAATATTATTATAAGCGGCAAATCAGTTTTTATCTATGGGTTTAACATTTCTGGGCAACCAATACATTCAATATAAGGTGACATGTAATGTAATGTAAGTATGCACTTATATAGCGCGGCTGTCACTCCAAGGAGCATCTTGGCGCTTTTAGCCCGTAGCCTAAGGTGGGAGGCCGGAAACAGTCAATTTCGCACATCTGTCTCATCTATACTGAAACACAACTGTGTCTAAACCAGAGTCATACAGACCGTGTCTGACAGGTTGAAAATCCAGGTTTTCAAAGCCTTACGGAAATTATTCTCAGCAGAGATCAGGCGCAGATTGGGTGGGAGTTTATTCCAGGCCTTTGCGCCCAGTGTTGCGAGGGATTTTCCTCCTCTTGTTGAGAGTCTGAATTTGGGACCCCCTGTTCAGAACGACTATAAATATATTTCACAGTTCTATCTAATTCAACCTGTCATTAATTCAGGCAATGTTAAACTATATGTAATGTTACGCTTTTTCAGATATAGGTCACACAAGACGGCCAAAATCACAAGCTGGCCATAATCTGCCAACCAAATTCCACCAAAGTAATCTTGAACAGGCATTGATGAAGTAACTTCTTTTTGGGCAGTGCATGTGCTTCTCTGCGATGCATGCTGTATTTGGTATATGGACTGTCGGGGACTTTGGACATGCACACCGCTTTTGGTTGGTGTGTTGGGCTGCTTTTAAAAATTCATTTTCTCTGGTTGGTTAATAGTGTGCATTTGTCCCACCTTTCGGTGCTTGGTTCCCTCCCAGCAGACATCTCGACTCCTCACTCGCACAGCCTGCCACCCACCCCTCGCACACACATGCAGCGTCCATCCATGTCGTTATCTGAAGGGGGAACGTTTAGGCCCTTTTCTACAGGCCACTGGCCTGCTGTAGAATGTAATGGGATCCCAGAGGTAAGATCAATATTATACAAGCACTTGCAATGTAATAGTTCTCGCATTACTGAAAGTTCGACCTATTGACGTTGCAAATAATAATGCAACGCCAATAGCTCAAACTTTCAGTAATGCAAGACCTATTGCATTTCAGATGCTTGTTACACTATGCCCATAATAACGGCGGCGGTAAGATTTAAAGATGACGGTAGTTTAACAGATTGTTGGGAGGGTGAGCAAGGGGTACAAAAGGGGTATATTGTGGCACCTCTATTGTTCACACTTTACATAAATAAACTAAGAAACCACCTCACATGCAGTAATCAAGACATCCCAAGAGCTGGGTCCAAATTTGTAACTGTAACTGAGCTTATAAAGCGCCTGGTTACACTTAACAGTGTGTCCCCGCACTGTACCGCTGAGGAACCCATCCTGGCCTGTTCCTGTGAGGCGCCCTCTCCTGGGCACCCCAAGGTGAAGCCAGGCATCCTTAGCGATTAGGGCCAGTGTGGAGATTAAGCAAGCTATTGCCCAGAGTTGCAGAGTGGGACCCATGATTAGAATAGGCACCGAGGCGAGAATTATCAGGTCCGAGGAAATTGAGCCCAAGACCCTGCCTCGACGGGAATTGAACCCTGGTCCCGGGCCAGACCTCTGCATCAGGGTCTGCCGTTTTAAGCATTGAGCCACACTTCTCCACAAATTGGTTCCAGCATAACTGTACGCAGATGATGCAGTGTTGTTCGCAAGGACCGCCATAGGTCTCCAAAATCTTTTAAATACTTTTATTGATTTTATTGAGTCACTTGATTTAGCGACCAATTTTACCAAATCGCACACAATGACAATGGGCAGTAAAAAGGCAGCTAAGACAAAGTTTTTAGGTCTCAGCTAGCGTGGTTGCTCACATGCACAGCTCTCTCAGTGAGATTTAATATTTTTGAGGGACTTTCAGTCAAGGGCTTCAAGCCCCGCCCCTCTTTTCAATTGGCCGGCGTCACCGTTTGTGCTAAACGGTGGCCCGCCATTGGAAAAGAGGTTTGTATGACGTATGCTTTTCTCTTTTGCAGACAGTCCACTTGAATGGGCTCGTCTGCCTTCCTCCTGTCGCAAAAGCTTTCTTATCTTTATGGGGCCATGTGTTTAAACACATGGCCCCATAAAGACAAGCTCCAGAGAGAGGGGTGAAAAGGTAGAAGGAAGAGGCGCAGGCAGGGCCGAAGCCGAGGGAAGGTTCTCGGCGGGCCTCGCCGCCAAAAACAGAGCACTTGAATTTGCTTTGATAAAAGCAAAGAACTGTGATCATCTTAATGCACACTTGTTTGTGGACACATTAAGATATGACGGCCTGGCGGGGACAGAGTGGAGTGGTGGACGTATGAAGAAGAGGGCAGAGTGTGTGATGAGGCGGGCGAGGCAATGAAGGTATAATACAGCAGGAGGACGCTGTTGCCTCTCACCGCTCAAGCCTTGTCGTGGGACAAACCCGCCATAAACCCGTAAAGGGCAGCGGAAGTGAGGGGGAGGCCCGCAGCAGAAGGCTTGTGTGGGAGGCAGGGAAGGCCTATTCTCCCCGAGAGGATGTGAGGCAGAGCGTGTGTAGCGCATGTGAGGGGACGGGTACATTCAGTCCTCTGCTGACACCTCAGAATCCAGATGAGGGTTTTTTTATGTGCAGTTTATATAGCGCGAAGTCGACCCGAAGGTATTGGAGCGCTTTCCAGTGGGCGAGGCAATAAAGGTATAATACATCAGGAGGACTCTGTCACCTCTCGCCGCTCAAGCCTTGTTGTGGGACAAACCTGCAATTAATGTATTTGAGACTGTGTGTGTGTGTGTGTGTGCGCGTGGCTGTGTGTGTGTGTGTGTGTGTGTGTGTGCGCGTACGACTGTGTGTGCGCGTACGACTGTGTGTGCGCGCGACTGTGTGTGCGCGCGACTGTGTGTGCGCGCGACTGTGTGTATGTGAGACTGTGCGTGTGCGACTGTGCGTGTGAGACTGTGCGTGTGAGACACTGTGTGCATGTGTGTTACTGTATGTGTGACACTGTGAGAGACTGTGTGAGACACTGTGTGTGTGTGTGTGACACTGTGTGTGTGAGACACTGTGTGTGTGTGTGAGACACTGTGTGTGTGATAGACACTGTGTGGGAGAAACTCTACTCAATCTCTACTACTCACTCTCTACTACTCTCCTACTCTTCTACTCACTTTCTTCTACTATACACTACTCTCTACTGCTCACTCTCTACTACTCTACTCACTCTCTATTATATTCTCTACTACTCACTCTCTACTACTCTCCTCTCTACTCAGTCTACTATTCTCTACTACTCACTCTCCACTACTCACTCTCTACTACTCTCTACTATTCACTCTTTACTACTCTCTACTACTCACTCTACTACTCTCTACTTCTCACTCTACTACCCTCTACTACTCTACTACTCATTCTCTACTCTACTACTCATTCTCTACTACTCTCTACTACTCACTCTCTACCACACTCTCTACTACTCTCTACCACACTCTCTACTACTCTACTCTCTACTCATTCTCTACTACTCACTCTTTACTAATCACACTCTACTACTCCCTGCTACTCTCTACTGACTCTCTCCTACTCACTCTCTATTACTCTACTACTCTCTACCACTCACTACCACTCTCTACTACTCACTCTCTACTACTCTTTCTACTACTAAGTACTAACTAATTCTCTACTACTCTACTACTCACTCTCTACTACTCTCCGCTACTCTCTACTACTCACTCTCTAATCACTCTCCTACTCTCTACTACTCACTCTCTACTACTCTACTACTCTCTCTAAAACTCTACTACTCTAATCTCTACTCATTCTCTGCTACTCTCTACTACTCACTCTATTACTCTCTGCTCCTCTCTACTCACTCTACTACTCTCTACTACTCACTCTCTACTACTCTCTACCACTCGCTACTACTCTCTAAAACTCTCTACTACTCTAATCTCTACTCATTCTCTACTACTCTCTACTACTCACTCTCTGCTCCTCTCTACTCACTCTACTACTCTCTACTACTCACTCTACTACTCTCTACCACTCACTCTACTACTCTCTACCACTCTCTACAACTCACTCTCTACAACTCTCCTACTCTTCTACTCACTTTCCTCTACTATATACTACTCTCTACTACTCACTCTCTACTACTCTACTCACTCTCTACTACTCTATTCTCTACTATACTCTCTACTACTCTCCTCTCTACTCAGTCTACTATTCTCTACTACTCACTCTCCACTACTCACTCTCTACTTCTCTCTACTACTCACTCTCTACTACTCTCCTACTCTTCTACTCACTTTCTTCTACTATATACTACTCTCTACTACTCACTCTCTACTACTCTACTCACTCTCTACTACTCTATTCTCTACTATACTCTCTACTACTCACTCTCTACTACTCTCCTCTCTACTCAGACTACTATTCTCTACTACTCACTCTCCACTACTCACTTTATACTACTCTCTACTACTCACTCTGTACTACTCTCTACTTCTCACTCTACTACTCACTCTACTACTCTCTACCACTCTCTTCTACTCGCTCTAAAACTCTCTACTACTCTAATCTCTACTCACTCTCTACTACTCTCTACTCACTCTACTACTTTCTACTACTCACTCTACTACTTTCTACTACTCACTCTACTACTCTCTACCACTCTCTACTACTCTCTCTTAAACTCTCTACTACTCTAATCTCTACTCATTCTTTACCACTCTCTACTACTCACTCTCTACTACTCTCTACTCACTCTACTACTTTCTACTACTCACTCTCTTCTACTCTCTACCACTCTCTACAACTCACTCTCTACTACTCACTCTGTACTACTCTCAGCTCCTCTCTACTCACTCTCTACTATTCTCTACTACTCTCTACTACTCACTCTCTACGACTCTCCTCTCTACTCAGACTACTATTCTCTACTACTCACTCTCCACTACTCACTTTATACTACTCTCTACTACTCACTCTGTACTACTCTCTACTTCTCACTCTACTACTCTCTACTACTCTACTCTACTACTCACTCTCTACTACTCTACCACTCTCTCTACTACTCAGCTCTCTACTCATTCTTTACTACTCTACTACTCACTCTTTACTACTCACACTCTACTACTCCCTGCTACTCTCTACTGACTCTCTCCTACTCACTCTCTATTACTCTCTATTACTCTCTACTACCCTCTACCACTCTCTACTACTCACTCTCTACTACTCTTTCTACTACTAAGTACTTACTAATTCTCTACTACTCTCTCTCTACTACTCTCCTCTACTCTCTACTACTCTCCTCTACTCTCTACTCACTCTCTACTACTCACTCTCTAATCACTCTCTACTACTCACTCTACTACTCTCTACTACTCACTCTACTACTCTCTACTACTCACTCTACTACTCTACTACTCACTCTCTACTACTCTCTCTACTACTCCAATCTCTACTCATTCTCTACTACTCTCTACTACTCACTCTCTACTACTCTCTGCTCCTCTCTACTCACTCTCTACTACTCTCTACTACTCACTCTCTACTACTCACTCTACTACTCTCTACCACTATCTACTACTCTCTAAAACTCTCTACTACTCCAATCTCTACTCATTCTCTACTACTCTCTACTACTCACTCACTACTACTCTCTGCTCCTCTCTACTCACTCTACTACTCTCTACTACTCACTCTACTACTCTCTACTACTCACTCTACTACTCTCTACTACTCACTCTCTACTACTCACTCTACTACTCTCTACCACTATCTACTACTCTCTAAAACTCTCTACTACTCCAATCTCTACTCATTCTCTACTACTCTCTATTACTCACTCTCTACTACTCGCTGCTCCTCTCTATTCACTCTCTACTACTCTCTACTACTCACTCTACTACTTTCTACAACTCACTCTTTACAACTCTCTACAACTCACTCTCTACAACTCACTCTCTACAACTCACTCTCTACAACTCACTCTCTACAACTCACTCTCTACTACTCACTCTCTACTACTCACTCTCTACAACTCACTCTCTACTACTTGCTCACTACTACCTACTCTTTACTCATTCTTTAATTCTCTCTACTACTCACTCTCTGCTACTCTGCTTCTCACTCTCTAATCACTCTCTCCTACTCACTCTCTATTACTCTCTACTACTCTCTACTACTCACTCTCTACTACTCTTTCTACTACTAAGTACTAACTAATTCTCTACTACTCACTCTCTACTACTCTCCACTACTCTCTACTCACTCTCTACTACTCACTCTCTCCTACTCACTCTACTACTCTCTACTACTCACTCGCTACTACTCACTCTACTACTCTCTACCACTCTCTTCTACTCGCTCTAAAACTCTCTACTACTCCAATCTCTACTCATTCTCTACTACTCTCTGCTACTCTCTACTTCTTACTCTCTAATCACTCTCTCCTACTCACTCTCTATTACTCTGTACTACTCTCTACCACTCTCTACTACTCACTCTCTACTACTCTTTCTACTACTAAGTACTAACTAATTCTCTACTACTCACTCTCTGCTACTCTCTACTCACTCTCTACTACTCACTCTCTAATCACTCTCTCCTACTCACTCTACTACTCTCTGCTACTCACTCTCTACTACTCACTCTACTACTCTCTACCACTCTCTACCACTCTCTTCTACTCTCTCTAAAACTCTCTACTACTCTAATCTCTACTCATTCTCTACTACTCTCTACTACTCACTCTCTACTACTCTCTGCTCCTCTCTACTCACTCTACTACTTTCTACTACTCACTCTACTACTCTCTACTACTCTCTACCACTCTCTACTACTCTCTCTTAAACTCTCTACTACTCTAATCTCTACTCATTCTTTACCACTCTCTACTACTCACTCTCTACTACTCTCTACTCACTCTACTTTCTACTACTCACTCTCTTCTACTCTCTACCACTCTCTACAACTCACTCTCTACTACTCACTCTGTACTACTCTCAGCTCCTCTCTACTCACTCTCTACTATTCTCTACTACTCTCTACTACTCACTCTCTACTACTCACTCTCTACTACTCTCTATTACTCTGCTCCTCTCTACTCACTCTCTACTATTCTCTACTACTCTTTACTACTCACTCTACTACTCTCTACAACTCACTCTATAACTCACTCTCTACTACTCACTCTCTACTACTCGCTCTCTACTACTCGCTCTCTACTACTCGCTCTCTACTACTCGCTCTCTACTACTCGCTCTCTACTACTCGCTCTCTACTACTCTCTACTACTCTGCTCCTCTCTACTCACTCTCTACTATTCTCTACTACTCTTTACTACTCACTCTACTACTCTCTACAACTCGCTCTCTACTACTCGCTCTCTACTACTCGCTCTCTACTACTCGCTCTCTACTACTCTTTACTCATTCTTTACTACTCTCTACTACTCACTCTCTACTACTCGCTCTCTACTACTCTTTACTCATTCTTTACTACTCTCTACTACTCACTCTCTACTACTCTCTGCTACTCACTCTCTACTACTCTCTGCTACTCTCTACTTCTCACTCTCTAATCACTCTCTCCTACTCACTCTAATCACTCTCTCCTACTCACTCTAATCACTCTCTACTACTCACTCAGGGGGCAAACACATACAACAGAGTATCATGTGAGACAGTGAAAGTAGGATCGATTTTATATTGGTAGACAGGAGAGCTTGGAAATCAGTGGTAGATATGGTCATTACACCATCAGTGGAGAGTGACCATAACCCTCTGTCCCTCACACTGGTGGATCCGTGGCAGAGAAGGGAACATGCTTCATCAAATAGTGAGAGGTTAATAACTAAGCGAATTATATCATCCAACTGCAATAGATTTCTCAAGTGGCCCAAGTTTAATATGGACTAAACTAGACTGAGTGCGCTGGATGGAATCCTTAATGAGCAATCCTTAAGGCTTTCTGCAGTGTGTAATGGTGAGGCTGGGCTTGCAGAGGTAGAAGCCATTTACACTGTTACTATGGATCAGATTGGCAAACAGTTCACAGTTCCAGGTAAAAAGAGCTTGACAACTATCAAACCAGTCCAGAAATGGTTTGATAGTAACTGTAGAAAGATGAAAAATAAATTAATACTTGCTATTAAGTCAAGCAATCCATCAGTTGTTCGGCTGGCCAGACTGCACTATAGACAAGCTATAACAGCTAAAAGGGAGTGTGAAGAATCCCATTGGGAAAGCCTCAGAGATGCAAGCAAAAACAAGAATGGTGACCTATTCTGGGCCTTAGTCAGAAGATCGAATGGTTGTGACTCGGATCAGATCCCCAACCACATCACAGACAATGAATGGTTTGAGCACTTTAGCAAACTCTATGGTGGTAATGCACTGCCCAGAGCCCCAGGACATTTGAGCGGTGCCCTGGATGTTGGTTCTGGACAGGATTCTATCAATAGAGTCGACAAAAAAGAGGTCCTGACTGCAATAGCTAAAATTGTACCCGCTAAAGCCCCAGGGCAGGATGGTGTGCCGGGCGACCTTTTTAAAGCCAACCCTGAGGGCTGGGCAATTTACTTTGTAAACTTAACAAATGCACTGCTAGAGGGCTCACCTGTCCCGAATTCATGGAAGGCGGCCAAGGTGATTCCTATTTACAGGAAGGGCCCCAGGGAGGACCCTGCCAACTACCGCCCAATTAGTCTTATAGACGCGGGACAGCAATTGGTTGGCAGGGTACTCTTGGAGAGGATTCTTTCTTGGGCTGAGGAGAATAGCATCATCTCACCCTTCCAGGCAGGCTTTAGGGCTTGCACAGGCACGGTAGACCAAGCATTTAGGATGGCACTCCTATACTGGAAGGTGGTTACTATTGGCAAAGGCGGTCTTTATTTGGCATTCATTGACTTAAAGACCGCCTTTGACCTGGTCCCCCGAGACCGCCACTGGCTGTTCTTGGAGGAGATGGGGTTTCCTCCACCGATCTTGAACCTCCTGGCACGCATGCATGATGGTACCTATGCCCGCATCAGATGGGGAATCACAAGAGCAAAAAACTGATAGAATCCCTGTGAATCGAGGGGTATGACACTCTTCTCGTTATTTGTCAATGGTGTCGTCTCTTTTTTGCTCGAAATAAACGCTGTTGCCCCGACCCTGGCGGGTGACAAGGTCCCCGCTCTTCTTTTCGCGGATGATACATTATTGGTATCAAAAACACCTGCAGGACTGCAGAAATTGCTGGACCGCTTTTGTCTGTTTTGTAAGCTTAGGGACCTCGTCATAAACACCTCAAACTAAGCTCCTTTATCTTAACCAAAGCAAGTCATCCAGATGCACCCTTTCCCTGGATGGAGTGCCACTGGAACGTGTAAAAGAATTCGATTACCTAGGAATTAGAATCTCGGATAAATTAAAGTGGCAGCCTCACATTGACAAAATGGCATTAAATCACAAAAGGGTAGCCGGAGCACTAGGGCGTGAGCATCGTAAGTCTATTTTTAAGCCAATAGCCCCTGCTCTGGATATTTACGCTACAAAAGCTGTAGGCTGCGCCCTTTATGGCGCAGAGTTGTGGGGCTTTGAGTGTGTTGATGCCCTGGTCACCTCTGAGAATGTTTTTCAGGGAGCTGGTATCACGTCCGAGGGGCACTCCTATCAAACCATTATTGAGCGATCTGGTTCGCCGCTCTATTAAGGACCTAGCCAGGTTACGTCCTCTTTTATATTGGGCTCGGCTATGGCGGACCCCGGAGCTTTCAAGGTATTTGGATGGTCTGAGAGAAGTTATGAATCTTCTTGGTGCCCACAAAATTAGTTGGATCCGTAATATAAAGAGGCTCCTGCTCGAATCTGGCTTGCCAACTGATTGGGAGCCTGGGGTCTCTTTATCCAAGGTTGAAACTAAGCGAGCCTACTGGACATGGGTTGATCAAGAACAAAGGGACCCAAACCAAGGTAGGCTGACTGAGGAATTCAGACAGCACAAATTAAAGCCTCGCTTGGAGCCTTACTTGGATTTTATTACGAAACCAAGAGACAAATCCCTCTTTATACAGTTTAGGCTGGGCACACTGCCTCTCCGCGATTACACCTGTAAGTGGAAGCCCCCGCACCAAACCCCTTCTGACTGCCCATTCTGTGAAGGAGTCACTGAAAACATCCCTCATGTCTTCTTTGCATGCCCAGCTTATGGAAAACCCAGACAGAAATGGCTCAAACTTGTGTGTCTGCTGTTAGGAACCAGGGACCACTCCTCTGCACTCAGAATCCTTAAGGCTGACACTAGTACAACCTTAGTGTGTGGGGTGGCCACATTTCTTAACTGGGCCTGGCTGATTAGATTGAAGGCTACTAGATGACTGTATTTTTAGCTTAATTCTTTTAAAATATTCACAAAGCTGCTAATGTTTCATATGTTTTAAAAAAAACATATTTATTGAAGTATGAATAGTCTTATATTGTAATCCATTTAAAAAAAATGTAATGTTAATGAATTGTGGTTTTATATTTTATGTGCTTTTATGATATTCTGTATATCGAAATAAAGCTTTGATTGATTTTACTCACTCTACTACTCACTCTCTACTACTCTCCACTACTCACTCTACTCGATTACTCACTCTACTCTCTATTACTCACTCTACGCTCTACTACTCACTCTCTACTCTGTACTACTCACTCTCTACATCTTACCTCTACCTCTACTCACTCTCTACATCTTACCTCTACCTCTCGCGCTACCTCTCTCGCTGCCTCTCTCTACCTCTCTATGCGCACACATATGCACACATATGCACATAATCCCACAAGTCCTGGCGCTGCTAACTCCTCCCACTCAGGGCGGACAACGCCGTGATCAAATTAAAATGTGTTTGAACATGTAAGGTGAGTTTGGCAGCTTCTTTCTTCAGTCCATGATTAAGGGGCGTGTTCAGGCCCCGAAACGCGTCGGACTTATTTTCTCCTCACCTAGGAGGGAATCGCAACTCTGCTTTGGGTGCCAAAAAAGAAGCCGGAGGCTCGGGCCGCTGTGGTGAGCCCTCATCGAAGCGCTTGCGCTCTTGCTCATAGACATTACCAACGGCCCGCCATGGTCGGGATGAGGAGCTCCACTCCAAGGGCGGATCACGGCTTTCCTGCCACTGGAGGCTGAGGCGAGAGGACTACATTCGCCTGTCAGCACAACGACCCCTGAAATTACAGCAGAGTTGAAGATCGCCCTCAACTCCTACTCAAGGATGTAACGGACAGACAAACACTAAGAAATGCCGACCTACTCAAGGTTTTACGCATCACTCACCTTACAGGACTGCAAATCCCACAAGTCCTGGCGCTGCTAACTCCTCCCACTCAGGGCGGACAACGCCGTGATCAAATTAAAATGTGTTTGAACATGTAAGGCGAGTTTGGCAGCTTCTTTCTTCAGTCCATGATTAAGGGGCGTGTTCAGGCCCCGAAACGCGTCGGACTTATTTTCTCCTTACCTAGGAGGGAATCGCAACTCTGCTTTGGGTGCCAAAAAAGAAGCCGGAGGCTCGGGCCGCTGTGGTGAGCCCTCATCGAAGCGCTTGCGCTCTTGCTCATAGACATTACCAACGGCCCGCCATGGTCGGGATGAGGAGCTCCACTCCAAGGGCGGATCACGGCTTTCCTGCCACTGGAGGCTGAGGCGAGAGGACTACATTCGCCTGTCAGCACAACGACCCCTGAAATTACAGCAGAGTTGAAGATCGCCCTCAACTCCTACTCAAGGATGTAACGGACAGACAAACACTAAGAAATGCCGACCTACTCAAGGTTTTACGCATCACTCACCTTACAGGACTGCAAATCCCACAAGTCCTGGCGCTGCTAACTCCTCCCACTCAGGGCGGACAACGCCGTGATCAAATTAAAATGTGTTTGAACATGTAAGGCGAGTTTGGCAGCTTCTTTCTTCAGTCCATGATTAAGGGGCGTGTTCAGGCCCCGAAACGCGTCGGACTTATTTTCTCCTCACCTAGGAGGGAATCGCAACTCTGCTTTGGGTGCCAAAAAAGAAGCCGGAGGCTCGGGCCGCTGTGGTGAGCCCTCATCGAAGCGCTTGCGCTCTTGCTCATAGACATTACCAACGGCCTGCCATGGTCGGGATGAGGAGCTCCACTCCAAGGGCGGATCACGGCTTTCCTGCCACTGGAGGCTGAGGCGAGAGGACTACATTCGCCTGTCAGCACAACGACCCCTGAAATTACAGCAGAGTTGAAGATCGCCCTCAACTCCTACTCAAGGATGTAGCGGACAGACAAACACTAAGAAATGCCGACCTACTCAAGGTTTTACGCATCACTCACCTTACAGGACTGCAAATCCCACAAGTCCTGGCGCTGCTAACTCCTCCCACTCAGGGCGGACAACGCCGTGATCAAATTAAAATGTGTTTGAACATGTAAGGCGAGTTTGGCAGCTTCTTTCTTCAGTCCATGATTAAGGGGCGTGTTCAGGCCCCGAAACGCGTCGGACTTATTTTCTCCTCACCTAGGAGGGAATCGCAACTCTGCTTTGGGTGCCAAAAAAGAAGCCGGAGGCTCGGGCCGCTGTGGTGAGCCCTCATCGAAGCGCTTGCGCTCTTGCTCATAGACATTACCAACGGCCCGCCATGGTCGGGATGAGGAGCTCCACTCCAAGGGCGGATCACGGCTTTCCTGCCACTGGAGGCTGAGGCGAGAGGACTACATTCGCCTGTCAGCACAACGACCCCTGAAATTACAGCAGAGTTGAAGATCGCCCTCAACTCCTACTCAAGGATGTAACGGACAGACAAACACTAAGAAATGCCGACCTACTCAAGGTTTTACGCATCACTCACCTTACAGGACTGCAAATCCCACAAGTCCTGGCGCTGCTAACTCCTCCCACTCAGGGCGGACAACGCCGTGATCAAATTAAAATGTGTTTGAACATGTAAGGCGAGTTTGGCAGCTTCTTTCTTCAGTCCATGATTAAGGGGCGTGTTCAGGCCCCGAAACGCGTCGGACTTATTTTCTCCTCACCTAGGAGGGAATCGCAACTCTGCTTTGGGTGCCAAAAAAGAAGCCGGAGGCTCGGGCCGCTGTGGTGAGCCCTCATCGAAGCGCTTGCGCTCTTGCTCATAGACATATATATGTATACACATATATATGTGTGTATGTATATATATATATATATATATATATATATATATATATATACATATATACATCTGCATATCTATAAAAATATAAATGCATACATATACATATATGCATACATATGCATGTTATGTACATGAAAGTTTGACAGACACTAAAAAAAGCAAAGCTAAAAAGCCACCTAATTACAAACAGAATTGCTTTAACTTAAACGAGGGCGAGACCTATTGCATTTTCAATGCTTGTTTTGTAAGGGGGTGGAATTGTCGAAAGTGTCCACTTTTCTCTATTTGGGGATGTTATTTGACGATAATGGGTCCTGGGCTGCGAAAAGGCAATTAAAAAAAGAACACTTTGGTCAGAGCAGTCAAGCCGTTTGGGATTTTGCCAAAAGACTGGGGTCGAAAAAATACCTGCCCTACTCAAGGTTTATAAAGAGAAATGTATCCCTATGGCGTCATATGGGTGTGACGTATGGGGTCACAAGGATTTGAGGGACATCCAGGGGGTCCAAAACAAACGTATGAGCAGCCTCCTGGCTCTCCCCTCTAGTACCCCTTCCTTTATTTTACACGAGGAGCTTGGCTTGCAGTACCTCTCGGATTATATTGCTGTTGCACCCCTGATGTGTTGGTGGAGGATTTGGTCAAGTATTTCTCCCGCTCTGAATCAGATGGTCATCATGGATTGCATTGCCCTTGATGGGGCCCTACAAATCCCATGGCTAAACTACATCAGGGAGCAATTGACGCTGCTGGGCTACCACAGCCCAAAGCTACAAAGCGGCCTAGAGCCTCTCCTTCCTCCCCCTGGTATACGGAACATCTTAAAACCTTAAAAATAGGCTGTAAGGAGCAGGAAAGAATATGGAGGCGAGAGTACTGCCCACTAGCCAAGGCGGAACTCTGAGCAGTGCAAAAAGACTACTACGCTGCAATCAAGAAGGCTAAGGGAGATTACTACGCAGACAGGATTCAAAAGGCCAAAAACAACAGCAGAGAAATGTTCTCTATTGTTAAAAGTTTTACGTCTCCAGTGGCAGAAACTCAGGCGGCCCCTATATCTGAGGGCTGGTGTGAGAAATTGTCCACTTACTTAATCGAAAAAATTAAAAAAAATTCAAGAGTCTTAAGCCTATTGACTCTGGTCACTCCATATCAGTTCAGGGGGCCCGAGAACAAGACGACTCTCTTCAACTTTCTATTCCAACCAACGGCATAAAGCCGAAAGACGCATTGTGCTCTTTTAAAAAAGTTGAAGAGAAGGACGTTTTGGCCATCCTTAAAGCGCTGAAGTCTGGGTCTCCTGCTGATCCCTGCCCTGCTAGAGTTCTGAGCGGTGTGGCGGAGGTTATTGCTCCTACAGTAACCGATTTGGTTAATGAGTCTTTACAAACCGGTACTGTACCGCCCCAGTGGAAACAAGCAAAACTCCTCCCACTGATCAAAAAAATTTCAGCGGACCCTCTGATTACTTCCAACTATAGGCCCATCTCCCTACTCCCGGCCCTAGCCAAGGTCTGTGAAAAGGCTGCTTTTCGACAGCTGGAGAAGTTTTTGGAATCTACGGGGGCTTTACATCCTGCCCAATCCGTGTTCCGCTCCTCATTCAGCACTGAGACCGCGCTCGTGGAAGTCACGAGGCCATTAGGGAATGTCTGGACGGGGGCGGCAGAGCGGCTCTAATCTTATTGGACCTCTGCCGCGTTTGACACGGTTCCCCACGTCCAGCTTCTCTCTAGGCTGGAGGACATTGGCATCACAGGCGCGGCCTTCAGCTGGGTCAAATCCTTTCTCACAGACCGGTTCCAACAAGAGTTCCACAAGGGTCAACTTTGAGTTCCCTACTTTTTTTTAATGTTTATCTGACCCCCCTTGTCTGCCTTGCTGAGAGCTTGGGTGCGAAAATAATGGCTTACGCCGACGACACCCAACTTCTCTTCACTTGGGACAAGAACAACCTCTGTACAGAAGGAGTCCAGCAGTGCTTGTCCTCAGTGTTTGCCTGGCTTGCCCGGGCCTGTCTCAAATGTAACGAGGACAAGTCAGAGATTCTTCTGTACGGCCACTTTCCAGCGGCCTTTAAGGAATCCATTTGGCCCAGGGGACTGCCTTGCCCCACTGGGAACTGCGGGGTCGCAAAGAACTTAGGGATCTGGTTCGGAGCTGACTTATGCTTCCGAGATCAAATCACGCGATTGGCGGGAATCTGCTATGGGACCCTAACCACTCTCCGGAAGTTTTTGCCCCTTCTCCCCCAAGAGGCAAAAGAAACAGTAGCCAGAGCACTTATCCTCTCGCGTCTGGATTACGCCGACGCCCTCTATATAGGCTTACCTGACTTTTTGCTTCACAAATTGCAAGTGGTCCAGAACGCGACAGTAAGGCTCCTGTTTAACATTCCCAGTAGTCTCAGTGTACGCAAGCAGCTCTCAGAGTTACATTGACTTCCAGTAACTCTCGGAGTACGCTTTAAGATCCTGACACTGGCTTTTAAAGCCTTACATGGCCCATGTCCGTCCTACTTAAGGGACAGATTTGCTTTCTAACATCCTCCGCGTCAACTGCGATCTGCCACCCTGAGACAATTGGTTACCCCCAGATTCAAGAGAGTTCGTCTAGGGGGAAAATCCTTGGTGGTCAGACACACGACAAACCTCACATATTTCAAAAAACACCTAAAAACGTACCCATTTAGGCAAACCTTGTAGACCATCTGCTTTTATTCTAGCTGACATCTGAATCCTCTCTCGCGCCAGGACAGTCTTGACTAACAGTGCGCGTTACAAGCAACCATATAACATAACATAACATAACACCTATGTATAGTAAACCAAAATCTGTAGGACCGGCAGCGATCAAGAACATTAAAATGAAGTTCTTGGTTAGGCAGCAGATGACTGGGGAGGGCCTCGAACTTGCCAAGCCTATAGTGAGAAGGTATGTCAGCCTCAGTTCGACACCACAGCCACAGCCCTATTTGTCACTAGTAACAAACGTACAGCATCGATTTGTTTTAACTAGATTCCGGCTGAATCACGTGTTCTGGTCTTTAGCCTTCCCAAGAGGTTTTCACGGCCAGGTACCTTAAAGCCGTGTCCCTGTGATAATTTTTCAGAACAGGACACTTTGCATTTTATCTTCTTCTGTGAATTCTATACCCCACTCCGTAAAGCATTTATATTGCCGCTATTGAGAGAGGCAAACTTTGTTCAAGTAAGGCCTGCTCTGTTATTTTTACAAATGTGGCCCTTCCCTGTGGTGTGCTTTGGGGTTGCAAGTTTTCTGGTAGGGGCAATGAGATCTAGGAATAAAATGTCCCTGTAATTGCATAATTGCCTTTTTAAATAAGTTTATGACATTATATACTCTTTTTTTAGCATCTTCTAAATACTTAATCATGGGGATATTTCTTAAGCATTTATTGCTATGATATTTTATTTGTTGTGTTTTTAAATGCATTGATATTTGGATGATTTTTTACAATTTGTTTACTTAAATTTGACCAAAGTGATTCATTGCTGTATATGTAATATGTGTATGATGGGGGTCCTTGTAACGGACATGTATACCATTTCTATCCTTTGTAATGTATTGATAGTCCTTCCAAAGTCTTTATCTGTTTTAAATTGTGTGCTTTTATGGCTTTTGGTAGCTGAATAAAGTATTTTCGATTTGACCTTAATAAAGTATGGGTAATATTGATTACTGGCTTTAGCAGATCTATACTAGTTTTGTGAGATGGACAAAGCAGAGGGACAGCACAGCTTTCAGTTCTCATGTGGCACCTGCTAGTTAACGACCTTTTCGCTCCACTACACTTCTGTTTCAAAATCACTTTACTCGGCTCCACTGTAACCTTTCCTAATTGTGTTTTTTTCTTTGGCAAGGCACAATTGTCGGTTGGCGTGGTAATGTACACTGTTCTTGGAGTTATCTTTAACTGCAGCTTAAAGTCGTCCAAAACAGATTCTACAAATCTTGGGAGTGATGCCAGTTTATCTAAAACTGGACTGCAGACACAAGCAGGAACGTATTGTGTGTCAACTTGTACCCTCTGGTCCAGTGAATTTAATGCCCCAATTTTTTAATCGATTGTAGTAATGTAGAGAGCCATTGTATTCAATAAGTCCACCTAGATGTCTGAGTTACTAGACTGGTATGTTATGGTTTCGACGACAGTTTGAAAGGAACAAAGCAAAATATCCCATGTATTGTTGTTTCCTCCCCGACAAGGGTAGTGGCTGTCCAGTAATTCAGCTTGTCGGGAGATGTCTGGAGACAGTGATGGGGGGGGAGGGGCAGCAGAGGTATTCCTTCTTCCTGTATCAACACAGCTCCACATGTGAGTGGAAAGGTCTCATCCAATTTAAAGTCTTCCTCCCAAACACGAGTGAATCGAAATTTGCCTAGCTATCGTGACGGTAAGTTTCAATTCTATTAAGGACACCTAGTCGAGGATTATGCTTTTTCCTTCTTCGCTTTATTACAAACAAAACACACAGCAGCCAGAAAAAGCACCAAAACAACTTATCTTTCCAAGGTCCGGAAAAGAACAGTTCTAAAGTCCCAAAAAACAACTTTCCAAGTATTGAACTACAAAGTCCATGACTCCACAGGCGCAGAACAGCCGAAGTTCTTCCTTAGTGTCCTTGAAGCCCAGATAGACTCTCCAACTCCACTGCTCTCCCTCTTTCTTCGACCTGCTACTCGAAAACCTCATTGGTCCTGTTTCGCACCAGCATTTCCTGTAACAGGCAAAACATGCATCAAAATCCAAACCGGAAATTGCGGCAAGCATTCAAATCAGCACATCCTCAAAACAGTGTACAGTGACGTCAAGGAATAATCCAAGAAGTTACTTACTCACATACGGGCGGGTTCGCACCTATAGTGCCGTGGAAGGGATAATCCTCGCCTCCGTGTCCTTAATAGAATTGAAACTTACCGTCATGATAGCTAGGCAAATTTCGATTCTATGGCAGGACCGGAGGCTCAGATTATGCTAGTTTGAAGCTTACTTACCACCAAAAGCGCCATATCCACCACCGGTCTGAAATAAAACCGCTTAAAAGTGGAATCGGAGCGGCCTATGCCGATGATGTCCTGGTTTACATGGCTAATCCTGTTTCTTCCCTTCCTCCATTTTTAGAAGAAGTCCGCTTATACTCCTCTGTTTCTGGCTATAAGCTTAATCTCTCCAAAACGGAGGTCCTACCCCTAAATTCATCCTGTTACCAATATATGTTTGCATCAACTGATTTTGCCTGGTGTCCCTCCAAGATCAAATACTTGGGTATTTGGTTTTCCTCTACCTTAGGTGAAACACTTAAACTGACCTTTACCTCTCTTACTCAAAAAATTCAATCACTTCTTCAATCATGGTCTCCCCTTTTCCTTTCATGGTGGGGTCGATTAGACACCATTAAAATGATGATTTCCCCACATATTTTGTACACTGTTTCCATGCTTCCTGTGAAAATTCCTAAATTATATTTCAACCGGCTGAACTCCATCTGCTCCAAATTTCTGTGGAATAATAAAAGACCTCGTATTGCCTTACATAAACTTATACACCCGAAATCTGAAGGTGGGGTTCGCTTTCCTGACTTTGTCATGCCACTCTGCCTTTTTAATAAAGCAAGCTTTCTCATTGGCTTTCAATTTCAATGATACCCCTCTGCCCAGATGGATTGAAGTCGAACGGTCCTTGTTAAAAGATTTTACTTTCCAACAATCTCTTTTTATGTCAAATTGTTCATTCATGACTACCCACCCTGTACTGAAATACTCACATACTCTGCTGCACACTGTATTCTCGAAAGATTCATCCCCCTTACAATGTTTTCTTTCTTCTAGTGTATGGTATAACAAATATATTAAGTATAAGGGTAAATCTTTTTATTTCAAGTATTGGAAAGAAAAGGATATTATGTTTGTATACCAATTTTTCTCTGATTCCTCCATTATTTCATTTTCTGTAATGCAAACCATGTTTGATTTACCTGTACATTTTCGCAAGGAATATGACATTATTACTTCTGCCATTTTATCTCATTTATCTACCCTTCCTACTTTTGATCTCCTTCCTTCCCTTACTCCTTCCACTCCTCTATATCCTTTGTTTACTCATCAAATCCCCAAATCTGCTCTAATTTATAAACTGTTATTAGATAATGTTGGTCTTAGACCTAAAACCATTACTGAAAATGTTTGGGAAACTGATTTATCTTTCTCGTTATCTGTTGATGTTTGGGATCGCTTATGGTGTAAATTGTTTAAGACTTCGATTTCAGCTCGAATTACTCAATCACTTTTTTTTCTATACCATAGAGCTCTTATTACCCCTGTTAGCATAACAAAATTCTCCTCTTCTTCCTCCCCCCTTTGTTGGTCCTGTTCCTCTCACCCTGGCACACTCAAACACCTTTTGTTTGATTGCCCCTCTGTTCTTGCTTTTTGGAGCTCAGTTTGGGATTATTGCATATTTTTCATCTTTCTGAACCATTCTCATCGCTGCACGTTTTTTTAGGTTCCCTATCTGATGTTTTGGACTTACATTCATATAATGCTAAATTATTTGATCTTTTCATTGCAACAGCTTTCAAAGTAATTCTGTCTTGTTGGAAGGATAATACTAAATTGTCTGTGCAGACATGGTGGAATTTCATATGTGATGAGCACAGAATTGCAATTGCTTCTTCTTCTTCTGTCACTTTAAAAATTAAATCTGACCTTACCTGGCTGCCTTTCTCTACCTTCTTATCCTCTTATCCCCCTCCCTAACCTTCCCTCCCTCTCTCTCTCTCCCCCTCTTTTTTCTTTTCTTTTCTTCTCTTTCTCTCTTTCTTCCATTTTCTTCCTTTTCATATTTTATCTGAACCATTTTTCCTCTCCATCTATCTCTCATTGTTCTCTCATATTGGTTCTGATTTTTGTCATGCTGTTATATTATGCTGTACTTTTTTCTTAAACAAAATAAAACTTTACTAAACTGAAAAAGTGGAATCGGAGGACCAATCCGCCGTTCGCATCAAATCCTCCAGACGCGCCCCAAGAGTGAAAGCTTTAGAAGCCATGGCGCCTCTAGCAGAATGTGCACCAAACTGCTTTGTATCAATACCTGCCTCCTGCATGACCCAACGTACCCACCTAGCAATAGTGGGTGAAGACACAGCTTTATGAGGCTTACGCAGAGCAATCAAGAGTTGTCTTTCGCCAGGAGGGCGAAGGTCTTGCGTCATATCCTCATAGGCCTTGAGGCACTGCACCACACACAACTTTGGAACGTCTGAGAAGGCTGGTTATGAAATTGTCCGAGACAAAGACTTAGTTCGACATCCCACCGTAAAAGTGACCCCATCCGGGGAAAAACCCGTGCTGAAATATCCAGTGCGCGGACATCCGAAACTCTCCGGCAAGAGACCAGGCGCAAAAGCATAGCCAACTTAGCCGACAGCTCTTTAAGCGATAAATATTTATTTGCCTGCCAAGACAGGAAAAGATTCAAACACCACGTTGACATCACACAGCAAAGAGCACCGCGGTTACGGCGGTAAGGATAACCGGACTCCTCGTAGGAGCCTGCACACAAGGGGATGCACACCATTCGGAGCCCCGTCCACTGGACAATGTGCTGCAGAGATAGCCGACCGCAAGGCATTGACTGAGCGGTACGCCATACCATTCGTAACCAACTCTGCCAGGTAATTCAAGTCCGGAATGACACCCGCGACCACGGGATCCAGAACCCGTCGAAGACACCAACGTACCCACTTAGACCATGCTGAACTGTATCTCTTGGAAGTGGCATCCGCCCAGGCCCTGGACAAAAAGACCTCAGCTGGTCCCGAAAGGCCTGGGAGAGACCAACGTCGCCGGAAAGCCGCCATGCCATGAGGCGTTTCCTGCTCAGTTCTTCCCCTTAATTCCATCTGGAGCGCTGAGTCGCTCGCCTTCACGCTCAGACTGTCCCCGGGCCAGGCTCTGAAGGGGTTGTTGGTTTATAGACCACCAGGCCCTTTGGGTTCTTTCCTGGAAGATCTGCAGACAGCTGTCTCTGAGTTGGTGCTGACCTCACCGCACTGCGTCATGGCCGGTGATTTCAACTTCCACCTTGACGTAGCGGACGACCCGGATGCGGTTAAACTGTTGGATATCACCTCTCCACTGGGTCTGATACCGTTCGTGTCGGGGCCAACTCATGAGAAGGGGCATACCCTGGATCAGGTGTTTTCGTCTGTCCCTCTTATGGAGGTTGACACCCTGCCGGTGCTCTGGTCTGATCACAGGCTGATCAGATTTTCGGTGCTGGAGAGTGCGCGGCCGGATAATAGTGCCTCGGTCTTGTCTAGACCGGCCTCGAGAGCGCTGCACAGAGTGACACCTGACATGCTGGAACAGGCGCTTCTGGATCACCCTTGTCATCTTTCGGGCGATCTGGATAGCGACACTGAGGCTCTGCAGCTGTGGCTCATTGATAGGCTGGACGATCTGGCCCCCAAGGCAGCCCCCCGATCCACGGTGGCACGGCAATCTGCACCGTGGTTTACGGAGGCTCTTCGTGTGGCTCGCAGCCAATGCAAGGTGGCCGAGAGGGCCTGGCGACGTTTGTATGATGGGGAGGCTAAACTCGCCTACAAGGCGGCGGTGAAGGCCTACCATCGGGACATTCTGGGAGCTAAGAGGGACTATTTGGCTAGGAGGATCGAGGCATCTGCGAACTCCTGTAAGGAGATCTTTACCATTGTGAAGGAGTTCACGACCCCTAGTTCCCAATCGCCCCCTTTAGTTTCTTCGGATACGTGGGCAGGTGATCTTGCCGGCTTCTTTACTAATAAGATCAAGGCGATTCAGGCCTCCTTTGTGGAAGGACCGGAGGATGGAAGCGGCGTCACCGGGGCTGGGTGCAGACTTCCGCACACACCGGCGGCGGTGCTGTCTTATTTTCCTGCTGTTTCCAGCGATGTGTCCAGGCAGCTGTTGGCCAATTTGAAATCTGGCTCGCCACTTGACCCCTGCCCCGCCAAATTCTTGGCTGGGATGGCGGAGGTGGTGAATCCGCTGGTTAATCCCATCCTCAACGCCTCATTGAAGGAGGGGAGGGTCCCTAGCTTTTGGAAAAGAGCGATGGTGATCCCCCTCCTAAAGAAACCGGGTCTCGACGCCGAGGCTCTGGCCAATTATAGGCCAATTTCACTTCTTCCGGCCCTCACGAAGATCACGGAAAAACACGTCCACGGTGTCCTGTCACGCTTTCTGGAAGCTAACAATCTGCTCCACCCATCTCAATCCGGTTTCCGCCCTAATTTTAGTACGGAAACGGCATTGCTAGAGGTCACTGAGATCATCAGGGAGACTCTGAATGTCGGCGGGAGGGCCATGCTGGTCATGTTAGATCTATCGGCGGCCTTCGACACCGTCCCCCCTAGGGCGCTCTTAGCGAGGCTTTATGACATCGGCCTTAGGGGGACGGCGCTCAGGTGGTTTACATCCTTCCTTGAAGGCCGCCGCCAGACGGTCTGGGTTTCCCAGAGCTCTGCCGAGATGCCGCCATTGGGAGTTGGGGTTCCACAGGGTTCTGTGTTGAGCCCCACGTTGTTTAACATCTTTATGTCCCCTTTGGCGGCCTTGGTGGAAGCATACGGGGCCCAGATCGTCTCCTACGCCGACGACACGCAACTCCTCTTCACATGCGGGAAAGACCAGGAGTTTGATGGAGGGAGAATTCGGGACTGTCTTACATTGGTCTTTGACTGGTTCCAACGGAACAGTCTAAGGGCCAATTCTAGCAAGTCCGAGGTTCTATTCTTCGGTTGCGTTGTCGATCCGGAGTGGCAGCACTGGTGGCCGTCCGACATGAGCCCTCCTGCACAGTCTTCCTTGGTGGCTAAAAATCTGGGTGTCAAGCTGGACAACCAGCTGTCGCTGCGAACACATATTCTGGGTCTGGCTGACACCTGTTATGGAATTTTGAAAATGCTTCGTAAATTCCTGCCCCTGCTGTCTGAGGAGCACAGGCGTATTACTGTGCAGGCTCTCGTCGGCTCTAGGCTAGATTATGCTAATGCCCTCTTCCTTGGCCTCCCTGATTACCTAGTTCAGCGCCTACAGATGGTACAGAACTCTGCCGCCCGGGCTATCTTTGGCCTGCGTAGAGGAGCCCGAGCTTCCGGGCTGCTACAGGCGCTACACTGGCTGCCTATCCGGAAGCGGATCCAGTTTAAATCCCTGACTCTGATGCACAAAGCCCTGTTTGGATCAGGGGCTGGATACCTGCGGCGGAGACTGGCCTTTTATCGACCAGTCCGCTCCTTGCGCTCGGAATCCCTTTACAAAGCTGTGGTACCTCGGGTGAGGAAGGCCCGCACGGGAGGGCGCTCTTTCAGCTGCAAAGCTCCACAGCTGTGGAACTCGCTTCCTCTTTCGCTGCGCAGCACTGCCAATTTGTTCCAGTTCAGGAAGAGCTTGAAGACCTGGCTTTTTAATCTTTAGGCTGTTCTTATTGTTTCAGTTTCAGTTCTTTTTCTCATTCTTTTTGCTGTGTTGTGTTATTTTTATTCTGAGCTGCAGGTGGAAAGCGCCGGGACACTCTTTTCGAGTAGCCGTGCGCTATACAAGAACGCTGTAACATAACATAACATAACCCTTGCAGCACCAACTGATGGCTGTCTCCGTTCGGATTCAGAAGAATCTGAGGAAAGTGGGGGAGTAGGATTGAAAAATCCCAAGAAAGTTCCAGAAGAACTGGAAACCACACTTATGCTCTCCAAATCGGCATCCCCATCACCACCGACGCCTTCTGCCGGCGCAACTGGGCCGCCACTCGTACAATCATTGGAAACGGCGGGGACGCAAACCCGTGTTCCGGCGCTGGAGAAAAGCGTCCGTTGCTTCCGCCAGTGGATCCGGCCTCCAACTGAAGAACCGGGGAACCTGGAAGTCCAGGCGAGATGCGAACAGGTCCACTGAGAAAGGACCCCAGACATCGGTTAACTACTGGAACACCTGCCTGTCCAATCTCCACAGACTCGAATCCCTCAGGTGACGAGAGTGCCAATCCGCTACTTGATTGGCCTGCCCCGGCAAATGTTCCGCCGTGACCGAAATATGGTGAGAGAGGTGATACTTCCAAAACTCTTTTGCCAGATTCGCTAGCGCTCGAGAGAGCGTGCCCGCCAGATGGTTGACATAACGGACCGCCGAGACGTTGTCCATTTTCAGAAGAACACACATCATCACTCGGTCCTTGGTCCAGCACCGAACAGCAAACGACCCCGCTAGGAGTTCCAAACAATTTATATGAAGAGAAAGCTAATCTAACGACCACGCTCCGCCTGTAGAGAAATCTCCGCAACGGGCGCCCCAGCCCGCTCTGCCGGCATCGGACTCTATAACCAGGTCGGGAACTGAACCGAAAATCGCTCGGCCGTTCCAAGCCTCCATGTGAGTCAACCACCAAGACATCTCCTCCTTGGCCTCTACCGACAGAGGCACAGACTGGTCGTAGGAGAGGACGACGAGAGAAGCCATACCAGCCGGGCAATCTGCCTGAGGGAAGTCCGGGTTTGGAAATGGTTTGGCGTAATTCGTTCGGAATCTTTGCTATCTTGCGGGCTGGCAAACTCAATGTGGCCTTCACTGAGTCTATGACAAAACCGAGAAAGACCAGAGATTGGGTCGGACACAGGACAGACTTTTGGCTGTTGATCACAAACCCCAAGTCCTGAAATATAGAAACCGTCTGGTGTAGCTGAAGATGTAACCTTGAAGGGCACTGGACCATCAGCAGGATATCGTCGAGATAGACTATGAGACGGATGCCTTGGCCCCACAAGAACTCTACCACTGGGTGGAGAACCTTGGTGAAACACCACGGGCGGAGGCCAGGCCGAACGGAAGAGCGGTAAACTCGAAGACCTGACCCCGCCAACGGAACTGAAGGACCCTGCAATGTGGAGGATAAATCTGAATGACCAGGTAAGCGTCTTTCAAATCCAGGCGGACCATCCAGTCGCCTGGGAGAAGAACATCCCTAAGCAGATGGATACCTTCCATCTTGAAATGTCTGTAGAGCAACCACCCATTGAAATCCTTCAGGTTGATCACCGGACGACGGCCCCCGTCCATCTTGTCCACAAGAAAGAGATTGCAGAGAAAACCATGAGGGTGCAATTCGGAACAACGAATTCCCCCTTTTCGAAGGCGACACCTCCTAGTCGACCACCCTCCTCTGAAAATGCGATGGTATGCTGAGGAAACGGTTGACGAGGAGTGTCGAAGAAGTTGATGTGAAAACCGCAGACGGTCTGCAAGACCCATGCATCTGAAGTCAGAGCCTGCCAAGCCCCCTGAAAGGCTTGGAGACGCCCCCCAATATGCAGATGCGCGGCAGGAAGCGCACTTACCGTTGTTGCCGCCACCGGATTTGGCTCTGAAGCCTCCTCAGCCCCTGAAACGCTGGCCACGGGTGGGATAGAACTCTGTATAGGAAGCTGAGGGATTATATTGCCCTCGACCGGAACCTTGCCCCTTGTTGGGGTTCTGTTGCTGGTGACCACCACGGCCGGGCAAGCGGCCCCTCCCACGCACAGCCCCTTGGGAAAAACAACTCTGGAATACCCGTTTTATACTCGATTGCACCTTGTCCAGAGACTTAAATGTGGACTCAAATTTGCCTAACTCCTTGACGAAGGGATCCCCGAAAAGGCCTCCCTCCGCCACAGAACCTGCCTCCGCCGAAGCCAGGTCACCAAGCTTCGGGTCCAGCTTGATCAAAAGGGAGCGACGGCGCTCTGTGGAGATTGCACAATTTGCGTTCCCCACAAACACGACCGCCCGCTGAGCCCAATTCGACATAACCTCCGGGAAGATGACCGAACCCGTGACCTTGGCCTCTTCGGCCATGTCTAGAAACTTCGTAAGGGGCCCAATAACGTCCAGCAACTTGTCCTGACAGGACCGCCAGGACTGATCTATATCTTTACGCGGATCTTTAGTATATTTGCCGAGAAACGTCGCCATCTTAGAATCCAATTCAGGCGTACAGGCCACTTTATGCTCCAAAGTCGGCCGAGGGCATTCACACCCTCAAACACTCACGCGCCTCCTTCGCAAGTGGCTTGCGGAGGCGACCGGCCTCTAACTTCGCCTCCTTGTCCCCTGGTACCGAGGCAGGGGACTGCGGATGGACAATCTCATCAGGGTCCAGAATACCCGAAGCGTCCTGAGGCAATGTCGCACAAAAACTGGCCGTCCTCCAGGACCGCGAGGACCCCTTGTCGTCTTCTGTGTCCCCCGGCGAATCTCCATCCTGGGCTGGAGAAAGAGGGGGGGAAGATTCAGCGTGCCCTACGGACGACGAAGGCGCAGAGGGAGCGGAGGACGTCCTAGCCAGAAAAGCAGAAAGCAACCGCTCAAAAGCGTCCTTGTCTACTCCCTGCGCCTCCCCAGTACCGCCCTGCACACAAACCTTCTTGGAGGGCGAGGAGGGACCTCCTCTGCGGCTGCAGAGGACGTCTCGGGGACCGCTGAAGCGGGCTGGTGGGCTTGGCCGAGCTTTGCGCACTCTTAAATAATGCGGCCTGTCAACCGCTGTTCAATGGGCCCAACGACTTCATTGACACAGCGGTAGATAGAGCTATCCACTGCGTCATAGAAATCGTCGTCAAAAGGGAGGCATTCATGCACCTCCTCCTCCTCATAAGAGCTTTCAATCCCTGAGTCCTGAATAGGCCCAGCAATACTAACGAGCGCGCTAGAGGGCGCAAGCACCTCCTAAGCAGACCAGGCGCCCGAGATGCAACCGGGCAATGTGGGCAGTCCGAAGGACTGATGAATGTGGGTGGCCACCAGCCAGCAAATCGAGGGACACGCCCCCCAAACGCACAAGGCCCTCACCGCAGTGACAGGGCCTAACTGCCACCTCGCACATCAACCCTAGCTCCGTGTCAGAAAAAGGAACGCCCTCCGGCGGCAACGCAGTCACACCGCAATACAGACCCTGCCGGGGCGTGACAACCAAATGCGGGCAAATGCAGACCCCGAACCAGGGTGTTCAGAGTGTGGCAGCGGGGCAAGGCTCACGGTGACTCTGCTCCTGCATCGTTCCTCGCAGACTAACGCGAGCGCGGTACAGGAGCTTCGAGACGTGAGGAGCCCCCTAGCGTGCCTCCGAGGCACCAGACGGGCGGCGGCCGCGTAAGAAGCGGGAACGCTTCCGCAGCCGCAGGGGAGCTGCAAACGGAAAACCAGACAGCAAGCAATTTTGGAACCAACAACACCTTATGAATATAGCACAGCACACACGGCAAGCCCTGCGAGGCACACAAAACAAAATCACGGAGAAAGAAAGAAACGTGACTTATCTGGCTCACTAGCAGTGAAGAAAGAGGGAGAGCAGTGGAGTTGGAGCGTCTATCTGGGCTTCAAGGACACTAAGGAAGGACTTTGGCTGTTTTGCGCCCGTGGAGTCATGGACTTTGTAGTGCAATACTTGGAAAGTTGTTTTTTGGGACTTTGGAACTGTTCTTTTCCGGACCTTGGGAAGAAAAGTTGTTTTGGTGCTTTTCTGGCTGCTGTGTGTTTTGTTTGTAATAAAGCGAAGAAGGAAAAAGCTTATTCTAAGCCTCCGGTCCTGCCATAGAATTAGGCACACCTATTAGAGAAATACCATTAGTAATTTACTGTTTTGTTCCCTGGACAGGATCCTTGCTGTCCAAGCCTGAAAGTTGAGGTTTAAAGCTGTTATCGTTGGGATTAAATGGTTGGTGCACCTCAACTATCACTTACCTAACCTTGCCCTTTGTCTGGACAGTGTTTGGCTCTATTACACATCCAGCCGCCAGTGGCCCATTGGAATTAAGAACCAGTCCCTCAGGGATATTGCGGTCTGAGCTGGATAAAGTCATTATGACGTCAATGAGCTCAACACCTGAGTTTGGCTTCTCTCCATGGCTTGGAAGCTCCTTTTCGCCCAGTCCTCCCACTGGAAGGCAGGTTTTTTTCGTTTTTATTTCTGTGGAGGTAACAGCCTTTAGAGGTAGGTTTTGAGGTTTGGGTGTGATTTCGGAACATCCAGGTGAAAACTGACGGGCTTTGTAATCCACATGCCTCTTTGTGATATGTAAGTAAGGCAGCCACTGGATTCTTTAAAGAAACTAATTTTGTCTCCATTTCCCCCTGTACTATTTGGCTGGTAGTTGGAACCTCTGGTATAATTGAAGGAAATACCCTTCTTGTTCTGTTGTAGCCTCTGCTTGTGAGGGTTTCATTTTTGTTTTAAGTCAACAGATTGGAACACTTTTGTCTACGCCGAGCAGTTATTGGCGCCCCTCCTGTTCTTCATGAGAGCATAGTGGGCCTATCAACCACGCTATACTGAGTATATAAATTGACGGAGTAAATATAATAGCAGTCATGTGGGGAGTACCATCGTGGGTTTTCCACTTTATGCGCTGTCAGGGGTTTAAAGATTGCACTGCGCACCCCACGTACACTCACGGTGGTTACTTGAACGCGCAAAGTCACACACAAGCCTTTGCCACAGCAAGGCTATTAGTGGGAGTCTTTTTTTCCTGGGCCACTGGTGTGTTGGTTGGTCAGCTACAGGTGCAGACCTCCGAAGGAGCACCCCGCACCGGTCTTGTGCCAGCCTCTTCCACGCATATCGCAGATTACTGTAGCACTAGCCTTACCTGCAACCAGTGGGGTAACTAAAGTTGAGGGGGCCCCCATACAAGGTACATGGTGGAGCCCCGTTCTGGATTTATTCTGGAGCTTTCAGGCCTGAGTACTGTGCTGAAGGGGCCTTCTAGTAGGCATGTCACGTTGTTCCATCTATTGCAGTGTACTGACTAGTACTGTATATGTTGGAGTAGCTTTGTCACACTGTACTGAGTAGAACTGTATACCTTGGAGTAGCTCTGTCACTATGTGCCATCTAATGAAGTGTACTGGCTCTTGCATTTACTTTGGAGTAGCTTGGTTACTCTGTCCCATCTTAAGCAGTGTACAGAGTAGTACTGAGTACTACTGTATACCTTGAAGTACTTATCTCACTCTGTGCCATCAAATGCAATGTCCTGACTAGTACTGTACACTATCTAGTATCTTTCTTGCTCTGTACCATCTAATATAGAGTAATAATTTGTATAGTATGCCTTGTAGTGACTCTGTTACTCTGCACAGCCTATTGCAATATACTTACTTCTACAGTTTACCTTGGAGTAGCTCTGTTACTGTGTACCATCTAATACAGTGTACTGACCAGTACAATGTACCTTGGAGTAGCTATGTCACTCTGTACTATCTAATGCAGTTTTACTGACTGGTACAGTATACCTTGGAGTAACTATTTCACTCTGCGCCATCTAATGCAGTGTACGGACTAGTACTGTATACACTGGAGTAGCCTTCTCACTCTGTACCATATATTGCAGGGTATTGAGCAGTAATGTATACCTTGGAGTAGCTTTGTCACTCTGTGCTATCTAAAGCAGTGTACTGATTAGTACTTCATACCTTATAGTAGCTCTCTTGCTCTGTACCATCTAATATAGAGTACTGACTAGTACAGTATGCCTTGGAACTATCTAATGAATTGTACTGACTAGTACTGTATACCTTCAATTAGCTCTGGTACTCTGTACCGTGTAATATACAGTACTTGACTAGTAAAGTATGTCTTGGAGTGGCTCTGTAACATTCAATACAGTGTACTAACTAGTACAGTGCACCTTCTGGTAGATCTTTTGTACTACTACCTAATACAGTGCACAAACTAGTACACTTTACCTTCTATAAGCTCTCTTACTCCGTATTATCCAAGACACTGTACTGGCTAGTACTGTACATCTTCTAGTAGCGCTCTTACTCTGCGCCATCTAATGCAGTGTGTTGACTAGTACGGTGTACCTTCTAATAGCTCTGTCACTTTGTGCCATATAACGCAGTGTCCTCACTAGTACAGCACACTAGTAGTAGCTCTGTTGCTCTGTATCTTTTAATGCAGTGTACTGACTAGTCCAGTGTTCCTTAGAGGGTCTCTGTTACTCTGTAACATCTAATACAGTGCAATGGCTAGTACAGTACCCTTTCTTGCAGCTCTCTTGCTCTGTACCATGTAATGCAGTGTACTGACTAGTACACTATACAATGAATCAGTCAGATTTGTAAAACGCCCTACTCACCCGTTAGGGTCGCAAGGGGCTGGGTATGAGCAGCTCCAGTAGGGTCATTCAAAGAGCCAGGTCTTGAGGTCCTTCCTGAATTGGTGCAGTGTCTGGCTCCGGCGGAGGTGAAGGGGGAGTTCGTTTCAGGTCTTGGCTGCGAGGTAGGAGAAGGATCTTCCTCCTGCTCTCGTCCTGTAGAAGCGTGGGATGGCGGCGGGGGCGAGATTGGCTCAACAGAGGTTTCTCTGGGGGCGTGGAAGGAGAAACGGTTGTTGAGGTATTGTGGTCTGATGTTGTGGAGGGCCTTGTACATGTGCGTGAGCAACTTGAAAGTTATCCTTCTTTCTGCGAGGAACCAGTGTAGATCATGGAGGAGTTGGGTGATGTGGTTGTGCCTTGGGGTGTCAAGGATTAGCCTGGCTGCGGCGATCTGGATGGTCTGGAGCTTGCGTTGCCATAGTCTAGTCTGCAGGTGATGAGGGCGGGTGCGACCATTTTTCTGGATTCGGAGGCGATCCGTTTGAATGTTTTGTAGAGTATGCGGAGGATGTTGAAACAGGCTGAGGAGACGGCGTTGTTCTGGCGAATCATTGCGAGCGATGAATCCAGTATGATACGGTTTGACGTAGCTCAGGTGCGATGGCTGTAGTGGCCATGTGGAAGATGTGAGGCGGATAGGGGTCTGAGGGTGCTCCTAAGTGGGTACTCTTCATGATCTTTAGGGTCTCTTCTGACATGAGCAGGGTCCAGGTTAGTGCGGTCTGTTCGGTGGCGTTGCTGGGGGTGGGAGTTGAGGTGAAGCAGAGGTCTTGTTTGACGAAGTTATCGTAGAGTGTCTTGATCTTGAGGTGAAAGAAGGAGCTGAGTCTGTTGCAGAGATTTTGGAAGGGCGGGACTTCTGTTGTTTCGCTGCCTGGTTTGGCAAATTCTTCTATGATGGAGAAGAGTTCTTTGGAGTTGTCAAGGTTGGTGAGGATTCTGTCTTGGAGGAAACTTTTCTTTGTGGCTTTGATGAGTTGGTTGAGTGCTGTGGTGGCTGCTCTGTTGGCTGTTCATGTTTCTGGAGTTTTGCTGTTTCTCCAAGTCTTTTCAAGTCATTGGCAGGAGCGTGTGGATTCTTGGAGTGCCGTGGTAAACCAACATGCTTTCTTGTTGCATCATCCTGAGACCTCCCGGAGGGGGGGCGAGTGTGTTGACGCAGTTGGTGATCCATCGGTGGATGTTGCTTGCCACAGTGTTGACATCTGACGTGGTTAGGGGTGGAGTGCTGGTGAGGTCGGATGTGAGGTGTTCTTCTGTGACTTTGTTCCTGCTTCTGCGGGGATGCGGCGCGCATGCTTGTTTGTGGTGGGTTTGCTAAAGGAGAAATGCATGCAGTGGTGGTCAGGCCAGAATAGTTCTGTGGTGTGGCTGAAGGAGACGCTGTTTCCTCCTGCGAAGACTGGGTCGAGTGTGTGTCCTGCTGTGTGAGTGGGGACAGAGACAAGTTGCTTCAGTCCCATGTTGGTGAGGTTCTCTAGGAGGGCACTGGTGTTGGGGTCGTCGTTGTTGTCCAGGTGGAGGTTTAGGTCTCCGAGTAGCATGTAGTTCGTGGAGGCAAGGGCATGGGGTGCAATGCGGTTAGCGATGATGTTGGTGAACGGAGTGCAGGGGCCAGGCGGTCTCTATACCAGGGTTACACAGAGCGTCATTTTGTGTTTGGTCTGGAACTGGAAATGGAGATGTTCCATGGTGGGCGAGGCGTCGTCCGGGTCGCTGGTTGTTATGCGGAGGGAGTTCTTGTGGACGATAGTGGTGCCTCCTCCTGGTTGGGTGGCGGTCTTTTCTCAGGATCTTGTATACGTCGGGGATGGCGGTTGCGATGTCTGGTGTGGAGCTGGCGTTGGTCCAGGTCTTTGTGAGAAGATGAGGTCGAGCGTGTGAGAGTTGAGGAGGTCCCAGATTTTTTTGTCAAGTCTGTGCAGTGAGAGAACGTTGAGGAGGATGCAGTTCAGTGGTTTGTGTGCGCCAGCATCCTGTGGGCAGGAGGCTAATGCTGGGGCCCAGAGCTGGGTCATGGTGTGGTGGCACTGCCAGCAAGAGCTCGGGCCCTGGGTGATGCTTGGCGTCAAGAGCATGGAGGGTGCTGGGGTCATACCGGTGGCAGGGCGGGTCGGGGACCAGGGGCCTTGGTGCTGGTCGGAAACGGGAGAAGATGGGCTTGCCTTTGGTGTGCCAGCAGTGCCCCCGCTGCGCGCAGTGGCAGCCGCCGCTATTAAGTAAGGATCCGGGGAGGGTGGTCAGCTGTAAGCGACAGGCTGGGGGGGACGGGGCACGGGGCAGCAGCAGCAGGGAGCACGGGAAAAGGGACAAAAACAGAAGCAAAGAGAGAAAAGCAAAAACAAAAAGAGCGAAAGATAAAGGGAAAAACAGATAGAGCACAAAGAGGGAAACGGGCACAAAGAACAGAGCGGAAGAGCAGAGTGCTCTTCCACTAGACCACTAGGGATGAGGTGCAGGCAGGAGCCTGCGGGTGGACGAGGGTCTCGAACACTTGCCTTCCACGGAGCTCAGGCTCAAGGGCAGTCCCTCAGTGGTGGAGCTGCGTGGAGGAGAGCAGTGATACTGACCAGGAGGACAGTGGCGTTGTTCTGTCACTCTGTACTATCTAATGCCATGTACTGACTGCACTTATACCTTCTTGTAGCTCTTCTACTTTTCATCATCCAATGCAGTGTACTGAGTAGTACTGTATACCATGGTATAGCTCTGTTACTCTGTGGCATTTAACGTGGTGTACTGACTAGGTCAGTGTACCTTGCAATACCTCTGTCACTCTGACATCTAATGCAGTACATGTGTAATGTATACTTTCTAGTACCTCTGTCACTCTGTACTGACTTGTACATTAGACTTCAGTACCTTTGTTACTCTGTGCCACCTTATGCAGTGTGCTGACTAGCACTGTGTACCTTCTAGTAGCTTTTCTACTCTGCACCATCTAATACTGTGTACTGACTTGTACTGTATACCTTCTAGTAGCTCCGTTAATCTGTGCCATCTAATGCACTGTACTGATTAGTACTGAATACCTTGGAGTAGCTCTTTGACTCTGTACCATCTGATGCATTGTACTGACTAGTACAGTATGCCCTGGAGTGGCTCTGTTTATCTGTCACATTGAATACAATATACTGACTAGTACAGTACACCTTCTGGTAGGTCTTTTGCTCTGTATTATATAATGCAGTGTACGGACTAGTACTGTATACCTTTCAGTAGCTTTGTACAGTGCCCTATCTGGTGCAGGTTTCGGTGTAGTACAGTGTGTGCAGTGTCTGTGTCTAATTTGGTGTAGTGTGTAGTAGAATGTCCTGTCTATGTAGTGTAGTATGCCTCGTGTGGTAGTGTGGTGTAGTGTAGCACGCCTCGTGAGGGATAGTGCAGTATGCCTTATGTGTGGCAGTGTGGTGTAGTATGTGCTGTGTTGCAGTGTAGTGTGTAGTAGAATCTCCTATGTAGTGCTGTTCAGTGTAGTGTGTGCTCTAGATGAATGCGTGCTTCAGTGTAGTGAGCAGTCAGGTGTTGTGCGTTTTAGTGTAGTGAGCAGTCTAGTGCCTCGTGCTTTGGCGTAGTGATCAGTCTGCTTCTGTGTGCTTTAGTGTAGTGCTTTGTGTTTTAGTGTAGTGAGCAGTCTAGTGCTGTGCGCTTTAGTGTAGTGAGCAGTCTAGTGCTGTGTGCTTTAGTGTAGTGAGCAGTCTAGTGCTGTGTTGTAGTGTAATGAGCAGTCGTGTGTCTTGTGCTTTAGTGTAGTGAGCAGTCTAGTGCTGTGTGTTGTAGTGTAATGAGCAGTCGTGTGTCTTGTGCTTTAGTGTAGTGAGCAGTCTACTGCTGTGCATTTTAGTGTAGTAAGCAGTGTAGTACTGTGCGTTTCAGTGTATTGAGCAGTCTAGAGCTGTGCTTTTCAGTGGAATGATCAGTTTAGTGCGTTGCGCTTTAGTGTAGTGAGCAGTCTAGTGCGTCGCGCTGTAGTGTAGTGAGCAGTCTAGTGCCGCGCGCTTTAGTGTAGTGAGCAGTCTAGTGTTGTGCACATTAGTGTAGTGACCAGTCCAGACTGCGCTTTCTAGCGCTGCGTGCTCCTTCCAGATGTGGTGTAAATTAATCGTATGTAAAACAGAAGCAGTTACAGCATTTCTTTCTGTCATTGAATCTCTAATTGTGAATCTCTTCTCTGCAGTGATGGTGACTCTGGATCCTGACACAGCTCATCCTGAGCTCCTCCTGTCTGAGGGGGGGAGACGAGTGAGACGAACAGACACAGCACAGCCCCTGCCGGACCCCCCCAAGAGATTCACCATCTACCCCTGTGTGCTGGGGGGCGAGGGGTTCACCTCCGGCAGACATTACTGGGAGGTGCAGCTGCTGCAGGAGGAGGGAGCGTGGCATGTGGGGGTCGCAGCAGAGTCTGTGATCAGGAAGGGAGGGATCACATGGTCACCTGAGGGGGAGGTCTGGGCTGTACAGGAGTGTGGGGGTCAGTACAAGGCTCTCACCTCCTCTCAGACCCCTCTGGCCCCTCATGAGAAGCCCCGGAAGCTGGGGGTGTATCTGGACTACGAGGGGGGGCGGCTGTCCCTGTACAATGCTGACTCCTGGGAGCTTCTCTACTCCTTCCCGCAGGCCACCTTCACACAGAGGCTCTTCCCGATCTTCTATCTCTGGGCAAGAGTGGAGCTGAGGCTGGTGTGAGCTGCGGGGAGCTTCAGAACCTCATCCTTACCTCCCTCCCCACGCAGTGATAATGGGACCAGGAGCACAAGTAGACACCTTTTTAAATAATAAAACGCTCCCTTTGGGGATAAGTCCTGGGGGGGGGAGGGGGGGCAGTTACTCCAGTGACTGGAATAGAAGGTTTCTTTCATGTAGATTTATTAATGTATAGATGTCAACCGACCCCATGTGCAGAGACCCCCCCCCTCCAACTGCCATTCACAGTTTAAACACCAACATTCCAAAGAATCTTCTTCACAACGACCCTCCCATATGTTGCCATGACACCCAGAAGCCTCACGTGAAACGGACTGCTACATATCTCTTTTCCTTGTACAATTTTAAAACAAGGGCAGGAAATGTTCGCCGTGTGAATCATGCACCAGACATCATGTAACATATGATAAAGTCTCTGTAAAATTCAAAAATGTGTATTTCTTTCACACGTGGAGCTTTGACATTAATATGCACATTATAGCGCTGCGCTGAGAATTACTTATTGAAAGTGATTGTTTTTTAACATGACCTTAGAAACCATTCCTGCCCCCGCCCCGGCGACAGGGCTGTTATTAGTGACCTCAGACGCAAGACAGTTGTCACGTGAACCCTGTATGTAACCCAGATTCAGGGCGGCTCTAAGACAGTGCGACTGGTGCAGTCGCACCTGCGCTAACCTGGGAGGGGCGATGTGTTCAGAAGTAACTTTGGGGTTTAAAAGCACCTGCTGCTTCCTTGTGTGTCCAGCAGGTTTCAGGTAACAAAATGTCAAGATGACGCAGGTGAATAATGTTTCTGCTCGAGAGAGAGATCACAGTTTTGACTCATAAACTAGCACAGAGGGTTAATATGCCTGGTGCAAAGAATATGTACATGCAGATCACAGAACGGTAATCCTCATTGGTTTGTGTAACATTTCCTATAGACTGATTTACACATATAAGATTAATTGCCTCTATTAATGTGTGTTTGGTGTAAAGTGCTCTGACACACTGAGTTGGCATGAGTAGCGCTTCAAAACAAAAGACTTGCATGTGAGGGAGGAGCTGTGTAGAGATGAGTGCCACTGTTGGAAGGTGGGGGTGAGGGAATATTTGGAAATGGACACAATATGCACTGAAAAGGAAAAAGGCAAGTTAGCAAAAGTCATTAAGGGTACTTATATATCCTCTGCTGCAAGTCTCCCTAGTGACTGTAAACAGGAACAGGCAGGGAGAAAAAAAAAAATAAATATGCCAGCGCAGTATTTAGATTACAGAGGATAAAGCGCGGAAGACTCGAGTGAAGGATGGTGCAGGCAGGTGCTGCTACGTTCTTCTAATGCCCTACACAACCTCCTTCATAAGTGAAAACCAACTATCCACGCTTGTGCGCATATGGCAGAACACACAAATCAGTACTGAGTTCACGTGCAGGCGATGTTTGATGACAAATAAAGTCAATGCGCTTGTATTCTACAATGTGTGTTTCCCAGACGCTGTTCTTCCTCGAGTCGTGATACTCTTCCCACGCTGCGTTGTAATCTTATCACTAAGGCTTAAAGGCTTAAAGTACATTTCCAAAAGTCTCTACAGAAAGTTCCGTTATGCTGCGCCTGAGTGATCACACTGCCTCCCACGTCGTGCTTATCAGATGTCTCCCGAGGTGTTCCTCTCATTCATTCTGGCCACTGCGAAGCACCTCGTCTTCCCCGCAGCACTCTGGTTCATTCACACTTGACAGCCGCCTGCCGTGCCACACTCCGACCTCCAACGCAGTCGGAATCCGTCCCTTACATTCCTCAGCTTCTATCACACACTGCCCTGTGCGCGCCTCCAGAGGGTAGGCGTGAAAGCTGTCACGCACTTCGCCAGAAGGGGAAAGAGTCTCTGAGGAGGGTGGTGGCGAGAGGTTTAACACGCTGCTGTAAGTGAGCTTCTATATGCTGCCCTTATGCGCGATGAGGAGACACCCGTTATTCATTTTAAAGGTCTCGTGGCAGCAAACAATTACAAGTGGAGCTCACACCTACGTTCCACTTTTCACAATTGCGCGCATGGGGGGTCACCTTACTTCAGTCAGCAGTTCCCGTCACGCAGTCCCCTGTCACAGCTCACAACTGCGTGTCACCCGATAAACTTCAGGACTGCCACTGTTCTTTTCCGCTTTGAAATCGGAGCTTTCAGCAGGCGCCCGCTTCCTTTTTTTCCTGTCAGCTGTGACACCAACTCGTTCCTCGGGCGTGTTGAGGTCGCGATGAGAAGTTTCCCTCGTCGCCAGTGTGACAATCACCAAAGAAGCACCCGGACACAGTATGGTGATTGAACAGGGAAGTCTTTATTGCCAAGACTTAACTACTGCGACCTCAGCCACAGCCACACTTCTAGGAGCTGCTCCACACAGTCCCCGGCGCTCGCCTTGGAACGCTGGTCGCGGTGACATTCTAAGTGATGTCACCGCGAGCAGCTCCATTACATGCGAGGGCGCCGGGGGAGTTTAGATGTGGAAGATACCACAGGCGGTCATGGGCGAAGGGGCGTGAAAAAATATTGTCACACCTGGCGCCCCTAACTCTAAAGCCAGCTCTGCCCAGATTCTTTTAGATCCATTAATTCATTATTTCTTTATTTCGGCAAATTTTTGCCATAAAAGATCGCAACATTTTACAAGAAAGAAACAAATTATACAGTATACAAGAATGGTCAAGGCAATAAGAGCATGCAGATAAAAGATGTCAAAAGTCCAGTTGCTAGTTATCAGGCTGTTACAATTGGAGCGGGTTGCGGCGCGGGAGACAAGGGCAGCAAGCGAGATCTGGGTAACTTCGGTTTTATTGAAGCAAGTAATTGATCGGTACAGCTTTGTCTGTTAGGAAACTTCCTCGGTGATCGGCTTCTGCTTCGTCGACGACGGGTGTCCTTCTCCTTCTTCCGGATCCCGTCCGGTCGTCGGGTAGGGCTTTCTTCGTCCTCGGAGTCCGTCCCGACTTTTGGAGTAGCTCTCCAGCGATCACCCAACCAGAGGAAAGAAAAGAAAGAACAGTGTCAGGGGTCTGCTTCCAAGATCAACGACAGGTGGGGGTGGGGCAGTGAGGGGACTCCCGGTGCTCTAATTAACGCGTGAGCGAATGTGACGGGTGCAAGAGTAACCCCTTAAACTACACGTCCCGCGGTTTTGTACCTAGCGTACGTGGACCTCCGACCCAGCCCCTCAAACGGTCACGTACCTGGAGAAGCCACGCACCTCCCCTGGGTGAGTGGCTGGGCGGCTCGTGGAAACGTTGGCCTCCTGGCTTTCCTCCGTCCTGGGCGGACGCCGACTCTGCAAGCAGTTCTTCTCCGGGAGTCTGAATCCTGAGTTGTTCCCCGGCTGTTCGGCTCTCGGTGTTTCCGAGGTCTTCTCCCGGTCTTTTCTTCAGTACTTCAGTCCTCCTCCGGTCGATATCTTCCTCCTCTTGAATCTCCGTCTGTTGCACTCTCTCTCCTTCCGTCCTCCAGGTGAACAAGCACACCTGTCTCTCATTAGGATCTCCTTTTGTGGGGCAGGGCAGGTCAGTCGGCTCCTCCCACTCGTCTTGTCTTTCAGAGTTAAAGGGCCAGTCCAGCTCACTCGGTTCCGTCCAGCTCGCTAGCGGGTTCTGTGAGTGAGACAGAGAGAGGGGTGGGGTGGGAACAATAGTTAGCTCGGACCTCCCCTCGAACTCCCCCTTTTCACAACGTAGCCCCTCGCCGGGAGGCACGGAGGTCAGCTTGCATGGCACCTTTTTGTACACCCCGTTACACACCTCCCCCCTAGGACGCTCCCGATCGGGGAGGGGATGACGGGACAGATAGTCCGCATTAACGTTTTCAGTTCCCTTCTTATGATGCACCGTAAAGGAATACGGCTGTAGAGCCAGGAACCAGCGCATCACCCTAGCGTTGTTAGATTTGTTCCTGGACATCCACAAGAGGGGAGCGTGGTCAGTGTACAGGTGGAATGGTCGACCCTCTAGATAGTATGCTAGCTTCTCAATAGCCCACTTTACCGCTAAACACTCCTTCTCAATGGTGGCATATTTGAGTTCTCGGGGAAAAAGCTTGCGGCTGACGTATACCACTGGGTGTTCCAGTCCAGTCCGTCCTTACCTATTTGGGACAATACAGCACCTATTCCATACTCAGAAGCGTCCGTATGCAGCAGAAACGGGACTGAGAAGTCAGGGGATGTGAGCACAGGGGTAGATGTTATGATTCTTTTCAACTGACTGAAGGCATCGGCCATGCTCTCAGAGGGCTTGATGGGGGAGTTGGACTTACCGGGTTGGCGGAGGGCATCTGTAAGGGGTGCAGCTATATTGGCAAATTGAGGGATGAACCTCCTATAGTACCCGACCAACCCTAGGAAGGCCCTCATCTCTTTCCTGGTGGAGGGGAAAGGTGTGTCCATAATAGCCCTGACCTTCTCAATCTGTGGTTCTATCATGCCGTGTCCTAAGACGTACCCAAGGTACTTCACCTTCTGAAAGGCTAGCCTTGATTTCTTGGAGTTCACTTTGAGTCCAGCATTCTCAAGTACCTGAAACACCTGGTGTATATGTTGCAAGTGTTCCTCCCATGTTTTGCTGTGAATGACGATGTCGTCCAGATATGCTGAGGCCATAGATGAAACGGGGGCCAGTACTGTGTTCATAAGCCTCTGGAAGGTGGCAGGTGCTCCGTGGAGCCCGAACGGGAGGACGGTGAACTCATAATGTCCTTCATGCGTGCTGAAGGCGGTTTTCTTCTTGTCCTCCTCCCGTAAGGGCACCTGCCAATAACCTTTGGTAAGGTCAAGAGTCGTTATGAATCGAGCTTCCCCGAGGCGTTCTATAAGTTCATCCACTCTGGGTATTGGGTATGCGTCAAATTCCGATATCTCGTTAAGGGCTCTGAAGTCCATACAAAAGCGCCTACTCCCGTCCGGCTTGGGAATCATAACGATCGGACTGGACCATTGGCTGGTGGACGGCCTTATTACTCCTAGATCCAACATGTCTTGCACTTCTTTCTGTATGGCGGCGCGTCTGGCCTCAGGCACTCTGTAGGGTTTGATGTGGATAACTTTTTCAGGCGGAGTGTTGATTTGATGTTCCGCCATGTTAGTCAGCCCCGGCTGATCTGAGAATAGCTCCTCGTGCTGTTTCAAGAGGGTCTGTATGTCCTGTCTTTGCTCTTGCGTCAGCTCCTCGTTGATATTCAGCTGGTCTTGTGTAGATGTTGTCAGAACGTTATTCGTCTCTATTTCCACATCGTCGGTTGGGGGGGCTCCTAACCACTTCTTTAGTGAGTTTATATGGTAGGTTTGCGTCTTTCTTGGTCCGATTTGTAGGCAGTATGTGGTGTTCCCAATGGTTTTGATAACTCGGAAAGGCCCCGTCCAACTGGCACGAAATTTCTGAGTGGAGGAGGGTAATAATACTAGGGCCCAATCTCCTACCCTCAACTGTCTCCACTTCTTGCCTTTGTCGTAGAAACGTTTCTGCTTTTCTTGACTGTTCTCCATATTGTTATATGCCAGGTCGCGGAGCTTCCCCAGTTTGGACTTGAGGTTCTGGGCATAGTCCAGGGTAGCTGAAGTTTCCTCTGGGATCTCGTTCTCCCAGGCTTCTTTGGTCATTTCCATCAATGAGCGGGGTTGGCGACCATATAACAGCTCAAATGATGAGACGCCCAAACTGCTTTGTCGTTGCCCACGTATGACATATAGCGCCAAGGGAAGGATTTGGTCCCATTCACTCCCATTCACTTCCAACATTTTCCGCAACGTGGTCTTTAGGGTACGGTTATAGCGCTCAACTAGGCCATCCGTCTGGGGATGGTAGGCTGCGGTTCTGATTTGATGCACATCTAAGCATTTGCATACCTCTTTCATCAGTCGGGAGACGAATGGTGTTCCTTGATCGGTTAGCAGTTCCTTCGGAAATCCCACACGACTGAACAATTCAATCATTTTATCGGCTACTTGCTTAGTAGTGGTAGCCGTGAGGGGGAAGGCCTCCGGAAACCTAGTGGCGTAATCCACCAAGACCAACACATACTGGTAACCTTTACGGGTTTTGGGCAATGGACCGATCATATCCATACCGACTCTTTCAAACGGCTTCCCAATAATGGGAAGCGGTTGGAGAGGCACTGCAGGTGGTCTAGTCATGTTCATGGTTTGGCAGATACTGCATTCCTGGCAATATCGTTGGGCGTCCTTGTATATTCCGGGCCAGTAAAAGAACCGTAATATGAGTTGCGTGGTCTTTTCACTCCCTGTATGACCAGCAGTTAAATGCGAGTGGGCGAAGAATAAGATCTGTTCTCGGTAAGAGACAGGCACCAGCAACTGTTCGGGTTCACCTTCTTTAGCCTGACGGTACAAAAGGTCCTTGGAAATGATAAATCTGGGATATCTGGGGTGAGGGTCATCGGTCTCTCTATGGGCCTGTTCCCAAGCGTTTAAGAGGGAGGTGTCATTTATCTGTGCGAACTTGAAACTTCTGTCCATAACCCAGGGTTCGGGTGTTAGAAGAGCTGGTTTTGGTGATGTTGATTGTTGATCCCCCCTACCCAAACTCTGCCTGAACCAGTGTAGGAACTGTGGATTGTCTGTTCCTATGATCAAGGACTCGGGAAGGGTGTCGAGGACGCCTACTCGTACTGATTGTGGGGGCCCGCCTTTGGGATGTATCGGTAACTGTGCTAAAGGGTACGTCCGCACATCCCCGTGTACACATCTTATTGCTACGGTTTGAGATCTTAAGTACTGGGACTTCAGGACATGAGGGGTCTGAACAACCGACTGTCTACACCCCGAGTCTAGTAGTGCCTGTATGACCACTCCATTCACCTGTACACTTACCCTATATGTGCTCCCCATCTCGGCGGAATACAGGACTGTCCTTGGCAGGTACCCGACCTCCATCGGTTCATCTTGGTTTTTCTTGGAGGGGCAAAACCGGGCAATGTGGCCCCAATTTCCACAATCAAAACATTGTGGCCCCGAGCTGGTCGGAACCTCCGATTTCCAAGGACGAGGTTTTGGTGGCTCCATGGGCCTCGGTACCGGTCGTCTCTCCGGTTTTACGGGCAACTTCGGGTGACGTTCGTGTTCCCAGCCCGTGGTGCGGGGTTGGGCTCTTGAGTAGGTGGTGGCCATTTCCACCGCGTCTGCTGTAGACAGGTTGTGATGTTGGCGAAGCCACCTTTGTGTCGCAAATGGAAGTGCCTCCAGAAACTGTTCAAGATATATGCGGTCCATTATCTCGTTTTTCGTACTGGTGTGTGGAGTAAGCCATTTGTCGGCGGCCATCTTTAGCCTCACAAATAAAGTTTTGGGTGTCTCTCCGGGTGTGCCTCTTTCTTTACGAAACCTAATTCGGTAGGCCTCGGGATCCAGCCCCAGGTGATCGAGGATGATGGTTTTTATGTCTTTGTATGCAGTATCCCCATTCGGGTGTGCGACTTGATAGGCTGCTTGCGCCTCCCCCGACAAAAGAGGGGCCAAGAAGAAGGGCCATTTGCTGATGGGCCATCCACAGGCCCTGGCGGCCCTCTCGAAATTTAGCAAAAACGCATCCGGGTCGTCGCCGGGATTGTACTTCTGCAAGGCCACTGCCGAGGTGCCATGGGGAATAGTACCTTCTCCTCGAGTTCCTCCTGTGGCAACGGGGTCTACCCAGGGTTGTTGCAATTCCTCCCGGGCGGCGAGGGCTTTCTTTAGGATTTCCCGGTCTGCCTGGGCTGCGGTTAACTGCTGTTCCGCCACCCATCCTAGTTTCTCCTGTCCCTTCACGAGCTCCTGCAGAATGGTTTCCATCCCTGTGTCGAGATTTAGACTGCCCGCATTCTCCACCACTGTTACAATTGGAGCGGGTTGCGGCGCGGGAGACAAGGGCAGCAAGCGAGATCTGGGTAACTTCGGTTTTATTGAAGCAAGTAATTGATCGGTACAGCTTTGTCTGTTAGGAAACTTCCTCGGTGATCGGCTTCTGCTTCGTCGACGACGGGTGTCCTTCTCCTTCTTCCGGATCCCGTCCGGTCGTCGGGTAGGGCTTTCTTCGTCCGCGGAGTCCGTCCCGACTTTTGGAGTAGCTCTCCAGCGATCACCCAACCAGAGGAAAGAAAAGAAAGAACAGTGTCAGGGGTCTGCTTCCAAGATCAACGACAGGTGGGGGTGGGGCAGTGAGGGGACTCCCGGTGCTCTAATTAACGCGTGAGCGAATGTGACGGGTGCAAGAGTAACCCCTTAAACTACACGTCCCGCGGTTTTGTACCTAGCGTACGTGGACCTCCGACCCAGCCCCTCAAACGGTCACGTACCTGGAGAAGCCACGCACCTCCCCTGGGTGAGTGGCTGGGCGGCTCGTGGAAACGTTGGCCTCCTGGCTTTCCTCCGTCCTGGGCGGACGCCGACTCTGCAAGCAGTTCTTCTCCGGGAGTCTGAATCCTGAGTTGTTCCCCGGCTGTTCGGCTCTCGGTGTTTCCGAGGTCTTCTCCCGGTCTTTTCTTCAGTACTTCAGTCCTCCTCCGGTCGATATCTTCCTCCTCTTGAATCTCCGTCTGTTGCACTCTCTCTCCTTCCGTCCTCCAGGTGAACAAGCACACCTGTCTCTCATTAGGATCTCCTTTTGTGGGGCAGGGCAGGTCAGTCGGCTCCTCCCACTCGTCTTGTCTTTCAGAGTTAAAGGGCCAGTCCAGCTCACTCGGTTCCGTCCAGCTCGCTAGCGGGTTCTGTGAGTGAGACAGAGAGAGGGGTGGGGTGGGAACAATAGTTAGCTCGGACCTCCCCTCGAACTCCCCCTTTTCACAACGTAGCCCCTCGCCGGGAGGCACGGAGGTCAGCTTGCATGGCACCTTTTTGTACACCCCGTTACACAGGCCTAACAGTTAAAATACATCCATCAATTGGTACTTGACATACCTAACAGTTAAGAGACATCCATCCAATCATCTATAGCATTCTGTTATAAAGTGCTTGTGCGAATAAATGTACATTTAGACAGTATTTATTAAGGACCTACGCTTATACCACATAGCTGCCAATAATTTTGCTACAGCAGAAACAGTCGCACTGGATAAATCTGTTTTAAGAATTCTGTAGGCTTGCATGCAGTGTGTGAAACCCATATTTTTACAGAGAGATATGATCCAATACCTTCTGGACTTATGGTAAGCTTGACAAAAAAACAATATATGCAAATCATTTTCCTGCTCGCATTTACAACCAGGACAATTTTTTGGAGAAGACGGGCACCATTTACTCGTAAGGGCTCTAATTGGCAGGGTGCCATATCTCAATTGTAAATATAATTTTCTTGTATAAATTGGAAAAATGTCGTCTAAAACATGCTCAAAATGATAAAAATCCTTGGTCATTAAAAATGTTTCAGATTAGGTGCCGATTTGTGAATTGTGTATGAAGGCAGTTAGTTTGCTATCATAATACAGTTTTGCCAAATACTTGCGTGGGACCCTATTGCAAGCTGTCTCCGGGTCCGACCACAGTAGGGGAACTCCCAACTTCTCGAATTCATTTTTTATATATTTAAACCATGGGATTTTCCCCACATTTGGGAGGCTCAGGATTTCTAGGAGCTCCTGTCTATAGTTGAGGAGCTCCGGCGTGGTCCAGAGCCTTCTCCAGAATGTTAATGGTTTAAGACCCAAGTCCTCGTCTATTGGTCTGAGGCCCTGATCGAGCCTCAGCGGTAAGAGCGGCGTGCTGGGGGGCAAAGCTAGCAACTGTCTGAGGAATTTGTTTTCTGTGACAACAATCTCAGGTCTACACAAGTAACCCCAAAGGTCAGCACCGTACGCTACTGCTCCCCTAGCCTGCAGTTTGTATATCTCTACGGGTGGACCAATGGGTTTGATGGTAGATTTGTTTGAAAGCTTGAAAATGCCCCCCGCTAGTTGGGCCAATTTAAGTTGAGATTTAATTTGATGTGGGGCCCAGGTCATGCTTTCATTTATGGTCACCCCCAAGTATTCAAAAGTCTGGACCCTCTACAGCCTGGTTACGCCTATACTCGGATTTGGGCGTGTGGCTGCTGGAGGATTAAAAATCATGAATTTAGTTTTGAGAGCATTTATCTCTAGGCCCCATTCAGCACAAAATGCCTCGGCACTCGTTGGATCCCCATGGGAGATTTAGAGAATAGCAGCATATCATCTGCAAACATGATCGTAGACACCCTACTGCCAGCAAGCTTGGGGGCATCAGAGTTCGGGACCGAGTTCAGGTGGGCGATTACCCCGTTGACATAGAGGCAAAACAGGGTCGGTGCCAGAACGCACCCCTCTGTCAAGGGGGAATCTAGGCGACAGCAAGCCATCCTTTCCGCACCTGACCTGAGCAAAATTCTCCTTATGGAGCCGCATTATTATATTCAGGAGTTGTGGTGGAATGCCCAGCTCTGAAAGCACAGACCAAAGTTTCCCCCGTGGGTTCCAAATCAAAGGCCGCACGCAGGTCCACAAAGACGGTGTAAAGGTTACCGCCCTCAATCCCAACGGTTTTCCAAAATAGTAGGGTCTGGTGAAAAATTTGGTCCGTGGTGGATATATTTTTTCTAAACCCTGCCTGGTAGGGACTCAAGATTGAATACTCCTCCATCCAGTCCTGGAGGCGGTCTAAAATCAGCATTGCAAAGATATTTTGCGGCACATTGATGAGGCTGATAGGCCTGTAGTTGGGTGGGAGCAGAGGGGAGCGCTTCTTGAAGATAGGGACAATCTCTGCTCACAGCCTAATACTGGGGACCGCCATGCCCTTCAGGACTGCATTGAATATAGCCATTAAATATGGGGCCCAGACCTTGGGTTCGTGCTTAAAAAGGTCTCCCGGGAGTTTGTCCAGCCCCGGCGCTTTTCCAGCTGCAAGTTTAGATATTGCAACATAGACCTCCGCCTCAGTAAAGTCATCCCCATCGATTTGGGGAGTTGAATTTAACGACAGCCCCCCTAGGTCCCCAGCTTGCTCTGCATTATCCCCTCCATACAGAGCACGAAAATGGTCCTCCCACACATTAGCGGCAATGTTTGCTTTGACTGCCGCTAATGGCTCGCCCGACCCCGTATTCACAATCAACCAGAATTTACGTGTATCTCTGGTTTTGAGAGCAGCCGTTTGGTTGGCCCAATTATCGTGATCCCATTCCACCTTGGCACAGTGGATTAAGCGCTTATATTCAATTCTTCTGGCTTTTGTTAATAACTTATTATTTTGCTTCACGGACAACAATAAGTCTGACTTCGCCTTTCTGCAGGCAGCGTTTTACCACGCAGGTCTATTACCCCTAGTCGTCTGCTTTGACACACGGGGATTAAGCACCTCTGCCAGAGTGCTAGTCGGGTCCCGATGAAGAACCCAGAGTTTTTGGTGCATATCAGGGGAATGGTGTTGCATAATTAGAGCACCAACCCCTTCAAATACAGGGACTATCCGAGCATAAAGGTCCGCGACTTCCTCAGGGTGCCCTATTAGCTTGTCCCACCTGACTCTACGTCTATCTTTAGACAGACACCCTCGAGTCAGGAGCATCACTGGCCGTGTAATTATCTTTAAGAATGCCAGGAGAGGAAACTTCCAGAATCAGCGCATTGTGTTCGCTCTCGTCTCTTGTAATGACCCTGAAGTCGGTGACCTTAGCCCAGGCACGTGTTTCAACAAATATATAATCCAGGCGTGACTCCTGCCCAGCCTTGTTGAAAGTGCATTTTGAAGGGATATCAGATTGCACGTGTCCATTGCAGGCCCTAATTGAGTGATTAAGTGTTGGGGCCAAGATTTGGACGGCTAAGGGCGTCCATGACCTGGGTGAGGGGCCCACTATTGGGGGTATTGCCCAATGATCGTCTTCTTCCAGGGTTACGCCTTCCATCAAGCCTGATGGTGGCTCAAAATGGCAGTTCAGGTCACCCCCTACCACAAAGGAGGTGCCTTGAGGAATGGTATTCAGGAATAGGGACAACTCCTCCATGGTTCTGGACTCGCTTGTTATGTTCACGGGTCTAGAATACACATTGAGCAGAGCAAGCTTCGAGGCGTTTGGCCACTCTAAAATCACGCATTGAACGTCCTCAGAGGAAGTATTCAAGGTCCTAGCCTTACATCCCAGATGGGTGCCCACCCAAATAGTTAGGCCCCCAGACGGGCGACACATCTTCTCCCCCCCCCAAGCCCCCCCCCCCACCACCTTGCCGGGACTGAAAATGAGGCGAATTCGTTCCGTGTTTGGTCCTCTCTGGCCCAGGTCTCCTGAAAGAGACATACATCAGTGTTTTCTATGAATGATCCCCAATCTTGGCAGGCCCTTTTATTACGCAAACCTGCCAGATTCCATGACAGTATTAACAATGAACATGGGTTAGCACTACTCTCAATTCCCCGAGTTGGGGGCCTAGGTCCTGTTTTAATCGGAGTTGCCAAAGAAATGGGTAAAGTGTTTGGTCCTTCTACCAAGTTGCAAAAGTCAGTGGCGCCAGGCAGTAAGCATACCAATGGCCTTGAGTGGTCCAGTTTGGTGCCTCGAGTCCTATCTACACTAGTACATGTGATAATCCCCTAGGCTGAGTCAGGTTGTTGATAGAACCGTCAGTTGCCTTGGGTCGGCCTGCTATCCCTTGCTTGTGCTGTAGTCAGTCGACCATCTCCAAACAGCTATACCGATTATAATTCTGATATTGGGTGGGTATATGGATGTTGTGGGACCTATCCCTAATCCCCCTACTCTGCCCTCTAGCTACCACCCTAGTCCAACACTCCTCTGGCCCCATTTTAGGACACGAAGGAACAGGTGGATAAAAGAAGGACAGTGAAAGGGGCTGAATTATTGTATCTGCATCGCCGTACGGCCAATTGCAGATATGGGAGATAGTCCTCTGGTCCCTAAAGTTGACCAGAACACAGTCACCGCTGATGATTTTAGTAGTGTTGCCCACCCAAGACACCCTTCTGACCATCAAAATTTCACTAGAAATTTGAGGGGGGAGAGGTCTATTTTTATTCAACCAACTGGCAACTTTATTTTTGAGTGAAGCGAATGACTCTTTAGCTGGAGTGTCTAGCTCAGGCACTCCAGTTAGGACAACTACAAGAGGAGCGGCATCGGGAGGTAGGTCTATTACCATTTTCTTTCTTAATATATGGCCCTCCGGTGCTATTTGCTCACCATCGTCGGGGCATTATCAGGAGGGGGCCGCTGGACATTCCTGTTGGAAGTGCTCTCAACTATGGGACCTAAGCTTGATAAGGAATGCATAGTAGCTGTGAGCACACCCCACTCATTAATATTGTCATAAAACTTTAAAAGATCATTAACAGGTAAGTCCAAGCCTCTTTCAGGTGTTCTAGCATTCGCTATATGCCCCAGCGAGGATCTCTTAGCATTATCAATTTCTTGTGATAGCCGCCGCTCTAAAATGGTGATTTTGTGAGATAATACAGAGCTTGCTCTCACATTAAAATTGTCCAAAGTACCTCCTACATAAGCACCCGACTACGTTGCTTTGCTCCTGGTCTCCCGGCTCGTCATTGTCCAGGTTGTCGAGTAGCGGTGTATCTAAGGTTAACAGAGGGCCAAGGTCACGCCGCCGTATTCACACTGCTCACCAAGAGGGATGGCCCGGTCCGGTCTCTCTCGGTCTGGAACGGGCTAGAACGGGCCCGGGCTTTGCCCGGCGTGCGCCCACGCGCGGTCCGCGACGCGGTGGGCGTAGGCCAAAATATAGGGCGTGCAGGGGGCGGGAAGAGGCACCAGCGTCAGGGCTGCTGGCCCTCGCAGTCCCACTCAGGTCCAGGAAACAAACAAGCACTCCACTCCTCCGAGCGGCTCCCACGGAGCGGGGGCCGCTAGTCGCTGTTTGTAAAGTGCGGCGTGCAGGGGGCGGGAAGAGGCACCAGCGTCAGGGCTGCTGGTCCTCGCAGTCCCACTCAGGTCCAGGAAACAAACAAGTACTCCACTCTTCTCCGAGCGGCTCCCGCGGAGCGGGGGCCGCGAGGCGCTGTTTATAAAGTGCAGGGGGCGGGAAGAGGCACCAGCGTCAGGGCTGCTGGTCCTCGCAGTCCCACTTGGGTCCAGGAAACAAACAAGCACTCCACTCCTCTCCGAGCGGCGCCTGCGGAGCAGGGGCCGCGAGGCGCTGTTTATAAAGTGCGGCGTGCAGGGGGCGGGAAGAGGCACCAACATCAGGGCTGCTGGTCTTCGCAGTCCCACTCAGGTCCAGGAAACAAACAAGCACTCCACTCCTCTCCGAGCGGCAAAATAGGTTTTTGTGTCGCTGGTATTTTAAACTCTCGGTTTTGAAGGTGCTTTCATATGTGATAGGGAAGAAAATGGACCTTCGGTAGAGTCAAATAATTTTTTAGGATCGTAAAATTTGGTTACGCAGCGAAGCCGCAATTAATGCAGGTGTTCCTGTTTCCCTTTGGACAAATTACCTACCAAATGGGTATCTATTTGTCTCTCCTTTTTACCTTAAATGGTAATGCTTTGTGATCCATCACCCGTGAATTAAGCTGATATTTAGTTGCCAGGGTTTAACCCCTTCCGTGCTCATGACGGAACCACGCCGTCATGAGTCACAGGCGGCGTGTGCTCATGACGGCGTAGTTCCGCCATGCTGCGGCGGCTCCTTCCACACGGCACTAATTCCCCACCTGTGCGGGCGAATTAATGAGCGGGCGTGGTCATGACGGAACCACGCCGTCATGAGCACATGCCGCTCATGACGGCGTGGTTCCGTCATGAGCACGGAAGCGCCGCGCTCCCCCCAACCCCCCACGCTGCAGCGGAATTCACGGCACAGGGAAGGGGTTAAAACTTCTTTCTGAGGACAGTGTTTTTGTAACGTGAGCATGACGAGGCCAGTGAAGATATAGAACAATACATAACTATTTTTAAATATTGCAGTTCCTAAACCGCAAAGATTCCATCACAATTACAGACCATCATGTATAAGTTGTTTTCTTGTGAAACATCTGCCATGCTGCACAAGCCACTATTGTAATTTATGAAATGTGTAAGTGGCAAAGATATGCAGATTCTGTAAACAATGTGCAATAATGTTACATTTCAGCAGCACAAATACAACACAATAGCCTCCTGCAGGGCTTCCATCACTCCACAAACATTTCCAGGTCGTGCAAACATATTGGGTAGAGTTAACTTGTCTGCAACATTTTTCCAGATTTTATTGTGTATTTACAGGCCATCCTGATTAAAAGTAGAATCTATTTTTGTCATGAAACTTAAAGAAGAGCAACTAGATGTGTGACACTCGGAAGCAAATCTGCCCTTCAAGCCAACACCAGTGCATGCTGGGACTGAGATGAGAATGTACTTAATAGAAAGCATCAAAACTACATGTCCCAAAATGCAAAGTGCTGTTGACACAAAACGTCAGGGGTTGGGGCGGGGGGGGGGGGGGGGGGTCCTTTGAAGTGAGGTTTTGACACCAGGTCAAGCAAAGCAGAATGATTTTGGTATGAGTTTTAAATGCTGCTTCCAGGAATATTGGGTAACACTCGTCACCTCTTCATCCTTTCAGGGGTTTCTGCTTTTCAATATCCTCGTCTTTGCTTCATGGAAATTGGATGTAATTCTTGTCTCTTGAGTAAGATGTGGGCTGAGTATGTTTTCTTTCAGCTTTAGTGTCATGACATCCATTTATAGGGTAGCTCAGTAGGTTGAGGCACGTCTGCGAGACCCATGATCTAGACGTCACAGGTTACACTCCTGGCAGGGGCTTCTCCGACTTTCCAATGATTGTCCTTTATTGTATCATTTATATAAACCTTCATGCTGTCACCAATGGCTGAAGCTGACGTCACTAAGAAATTGACCTCCAAGGCCTAGACATTCACTTATGATCATTATGAATTCTGGCTTTGTAGGTTTTTTTTTTTTTGCAGTACAAATTTTAACATTATCAGATTAAAAGGAGTTTTGCTGGTGATAAATTAATATTACCAGTGAAACATTTTGCAAAAACATACTAAACAGATCAAATTACAATACTTGCAATGGTTGAACTTTTTTCAGGGGCTCTGCGTCAATCTGGGGTAACTGGACACAAACTATAACAAAGAAAACCTGTTACCACTGGTGTATTGGGGCTTCACCTTACTGTGGGGTCCAGGACTGAGCTCCAAGTGAACCCCTCACCCCTTGACTCTCAGAGTAGTGATGTCGAGCTGTCCGAGGCTTACTCAAGGAGAAGGTGCGGGGTTAGAAACCAAGAACTCTCTAAAGCATAATACACTTAAATCATTGTCCAGCCAGTGCAGAGGGGACAGAAAAATGCACCTAGTTATACTCTGGAGGTTGGGGGGTGGTCCATAGGGACGCTCATGTAGTTAGCCCTGTCGCCCCATGGATGATGATAGAACGACATTTGTACATAGTGCGTAGAAGGGCCTTGTACATGATGTTCGTGGCATCGGGTTAATGTTGTTTGAAGCTAGATGTGTAAACAAAGCAGTTTCAGAGCAACTAGTCCAACATTACTGTGCAGCCAAATATGTGCAGAAGATCACGGTAGAAATGTTGCTTGTGAAAAATAGGACAATGTAAGAGACGAGCAGCTTCGCTACATGGGCCTCATCCGGGCATATAACAGTATTGTGCTGTTGCAGTGAACGTGGAGTAGGACAGTTGTGAATGAATTAAGAATGGTTGTTTGGGTGGAGGTTTCTGTGTCTCGGTGCTACAATTGTCATGGCCCAAGTTTGTTGTGGCACATTCCTCGTGAAAGGCTTCACCCCAAGAGCCATTATGAAGGTAAATATAAAGGAAGGTAGAGGATTGTGCACTCACAATTGTCAACACATGTTTATAAAAAAATTCAGGTGTTTTTTGAAAGTTTTAGCGTGCTTAAGTTTTATTTCATGTTTCATCTGTATAGAAGGACAGCCGACACGTGTTTTGCCCAAGGGGCCTATTTAGGCCATGGGCTTTTTCAAGGCTGAAAGGGTCAAGAAGGGGAAAGGTAAGGATGGATGTGTGAGAAGGACAGGGTCCCATTTGGAAAGTAAAGAAGGGAAAAGAAGAATGATAAGGTGGAAAAAGTGGAGTCATGAGGAACATAGCAGAGTGGCAAAGCAGAGAGAACAATTCGAATAAGATATCAGTGAAAGGGGAGAATAAAAGAAGGTAAAACGTCAGGAAAAAAAAGAGAAAAGTGGGGCGTGAGGAGGAGTTATGAGGAAAGGGAGGGAAAAGGAAAAGGATAAATTGGTGTATGTTGAAGCGAAATTTGGGTGGATACAGTGAGCCAGCGATAAGTCAGAAAAACAAGCATTTGCAATGCAATAGGTCTCGTATTAGGAAAGTTTGAGCTATTGGTATTGTAAATGACACATTTTTTATTTAGGTTTTGTTTTTGAAAATAGCGAAATTAATAGCTTTGTCATTTACCATGCCAATAGTTATAACTTTCGCAAATGTGACACCTATAGCATTTGTAATGCAATGTGTTGTATTTACGTGACTTACATGTATTGATATTACAAATAACAATGGTTTTTAATTTTTTTTAATAATTAATACTTAAATAAAAGTTATTGTAATTTATAATGGCAATAGCTTAAACTTTGAACATAATCTTCACAAATGTTATTTACAAGTGTATTTTATTGTGACGAAAATCCAATAACATATGTCAAATATTAACATCTTTTTGTTACATTTGTAATAAAGCTTGAAACATTGAGATAACATATTTGAACCAGTTGTTGTTGAATGGTTGCACAGATTGATGCGGTGGTGGAGCTCAGTGATGTTGTGGTGCCACAGAGTGATGCTGTATGCTATGCTATGTTTTGTTATGCTATCCTATGTTTTGTTATGCTATCCTATGTTTTGTTATGCTATCCTATGTTTTGTTATGCTATGCTATGTTTGGTATGCTATGCTGTGTTTTGCTATGCTATTATGTTTTGTTAAGCCATGCTATGTTTTGTTGTGTTTTGTTATGCTATGCTATGTTTTTTTGTGTTTTGCTAGGCTATGCTTTGGTATGAGATGTTTTGTTATGCTATGCTTTGTTTTGGTATGCTATATTTTGTTATGCTATGCTTTGTTATGCTATGTTTTGTTATGCTATGTTTTGTTATGCTATGCTAAGCTTTGTTTTGTTATGCTATGCTGTGTTGTGTTTTGTTATGCTATGCTTTGTTGTGTTTTGTTATGCTATGTTATGTTTTGTTATGTATGCTATGGTTTGTTGTGTTTTGCTATGTTTTGTTATGCTATGTTTTGTTATGCTATGCTTTGTTGTGTTTTGCTTTGTTATGCTATGCTTGATTATGCTATGCTTTGTTGTGTTTTGCTATGTTTTGTTTTGCAATGCTATGCTTTGTTATACTATTCTATGTGTTGTTTTGCTATGCTTTGTTTTGTTATGCTATGGTATGTTTTGTTGTGTTTTGTTATGCTATGCTTTGTTATGCTATGCTTTGTTATGTTATGCTTTGTTTTCCTATCCTATGCTATGTTTTGTTATGCTATGCTATGCTATGTTTTTTTATGCTATGCTGGTGAGGGTGAGTGAGTGAGGGTGAGTGAGGGTGGGTGGGTGAGTGAGTGAGGGTGAGTGTGTTAGAGCGAGGGTGAGGGTGAGAGGATTGTGAGGTTGTGTATCCTATGCTTTTTTTGTTACGCCATGCTATGTTTTGTTATGCTATGCTGATGAGGGTGAGTGAGGGGGGTGGGTGAGAGCGAGGGTGTGATGGTGTGTGAGGCTGAGAGGGTTGGGAGGGTGAGGGGGTGTGAGGGTGAGCGAGTTGGGAGGGTGAGGGGGTGTGAGGGTGTGTGACGGTGAGGGTGAGTGAGGGTGTGTGAGGGTGACGGTGTGTGCGGGTGAGGGGGGGTGAGGGTGGGTGAGGGTAAGGGTGTGAGAGGGGGTGAGGGTGCGTGAGGGTAAGTTGCCAGATGCTCTTTCCTTGCCGTGAAAATAAAAACCGAGCCGAAAGTATTATGTAATGCGTACCTCTAAGTCCGTGGGTACCTTACAGAGAAACAAACTAATATTATTATAACACAATATTCGGATCCGTTCCGAAATAAAAAGGTCAAGGATACTAGGTTGAAGGTGGTACAAAGGTGTACAGAGGATCGTCAACAAAAAAACAGATGACCGCCTTTAAACGTGTATTAGTACGTACAATAAAATTAATGTGGTAGAGTCGCCATCTCCTTGTAATTTATGTACGGAACAATACCACATAACATATGGACAGTCTTATTTAAATAATTATAGAAGCAACATTCATATCCAAATTTACGTGGCTTAAACAAATGTCCAAAACATAAAACAGTACAAGATCTGCACAACTGAGCACATGAAGCTGGAAGACATACTGGGTTTCGGGCGATAATGGGGGAAAAAAAGCATGCTGCCTCGTAAAACGATATAACTGTGGGACTAGTCCTAGTTTAGGACGCTGCCTTTAAGAGGGCGGTTTTAAAGAAACACGGAAATCAGCATGCCCAGCCCTGGCTTTCGCGACTAGGTACAGTTTGAAACTCCCTGCCTGCTTCCAGGGCAAGGCCACCTTCTGTGCCTTTCATACGAGGCATCTGAAGTACAATTTTCGGGAGGCTTAAGAGATCTCCTATTAAAAATTGCGACTTTTATACAAATCTTTACACAATTTATTCCCGGTTTGGAAGCTCCCATGTGCAATCAATTACTGGTTATGCATAGTACTTAGCTTATGGAGTTTAGCAAGCATGTATACGCTTCAATTACGTTTCAAAAACGTTTGACAACTTGAATTGCTTTTTTGTGTTTTATCATAATAATCTTTTGGGGATCTGGAACTATTATTGATTGCGCTTAAGCGTTCAGAGACCCGTGGAAATCGTAATGGCTGTTAAAATATTAATCATTAAAATGACAAGTCGGGTTCCATGGAGAAAAACTGTTTTATTTTAAATAGCCTACTCGGCAGGCAGGAACTGTTCAAGAAAACACGGTTTCTGGCTGGAAACACACCAAGTCAGAGAGATGGATGCGAAAGAGACGGATAACGGCGACAGGAAGGGGAGCAGGAATACGACTAGAGTGAAAGAAGGGCTCGCAAAAAGAGGGAGGACAAAATGCTTATGTATGCGTCATATGGGCTCTCATTAAATAATTGATACTAGTATGTAGCTATTCCTTTGTAGCATAAATCTGCAATTCTGGAAGGGACCATGCCGCCAGGAGGAGTTCTCACAAATCAGAGGCGCAGAAGCAATTCCAAACACCCCTCGGAAACCCGAGACGGCTGTAATCCAGAGTGCAGCTTGGGCGGGGCAGCGGAACCCTTTGATGTGGCAAATGCTGCTGGCAGGGGGAAGCCTGTGGGGAAATGCAAGCTCGTGCACGAAGGAGCTTGTGGTCATGTGATTTCACGTGAACTTTTGAAAATCCGCATCGTAAAAAGTCAGCTTTTGGGTTGACAACAATAGGTTCGAGTAAACTCGACCTAACAAGTAAAAAAAGGGAAAAAACACACATGAAAGTTACATGACTACACTATTAACAAGCAATTGAAAATGAAGTATTTGAAATTAGGAATTGGTATAGAGAAGGACACCCACATGAAATACATGATTAGCATATGTAGCAGTAATATTCGAAAATAGGTATTAATTACATTTCTGAATATCACATCATCTAGAATGAATAAGTGGGATCAAGAAACATTAATACACAAAAGAAATGCTGTTAGAGCAATTTGAAAAAAGACATCAGACTGATGAAGCTGACAGTTCAAAAATACCACATTAGGAAAGTTTGCATCATTTAAGATTGTTGTGAGCACCTTATTAAGACAAAGTTGCAAAGCACAAGGTCATGTTACATAATAATTTAAACAGTGGCCTAGTCGTGGAAACAGCTCACTGAATCTGCAGTAAGTGAAAATATGTACTAGGTTATCTGTCAAAAGCAGTGTGGCAGTCGAAAAGAAGCATTTAAGACAGTTGGGCATAAATATCGTGAATACCGTTAGGATAAATGTCGTTAGGGCTTACCAAAATCAAATGTTCAGTCCGGTCAGATTCGTAATTCTAGGTGTAAAAATGATGTGCAATTACTGATAACTCTCATTGCATATGAAAAGCGCAGTGAATATGGGTAATCAGGGAAGAGAGCAAAGGAGGGGCGGCGATCATTAAGCTTCTCGCGGGAAGCGCTGTTAGTGATTCCAAGTAACTGAAGGGTCAAGGGAACCTCTCAGATGAGGACCAGCCGGTAGTAAGTGAATAGTCAAGCCCGGTAAATTGGAGAACAAAGGGGCCGCATAATAGTTAATGTCAGGGTTAAACCAGGAGAGAAATATGCAAAAAACTAAGGAGGCTTTAACAGGTCTGGAACGTACGTGTGAAAGTAAACAATTAGAAAGTGAGCTGTGACTACATTAGTAAGACAAAGGCGTGAAGGGAAACGGTTAAAGTGCGCGTTTATGAGCAAGCGGTAACAGGAAAACAAAGTCTGCGCCTGAGGGATCACAGTCGAAAGGTCATGTCTTACCAAATGAAGGCCGTTGTCAGAGTCTCTGCGGTCCGTGAGCAAACCGAGTCGCAAAGCCCGCCGTCAGATAAAGTCTAAATCAGGGTGTGACGTCAGAGACTCATTAGTCAATCTGAGGTAAGGGCGGTGCAGGGTCCCCTGAAGAGTTACGGGGATAGCGCTTTCCGTGTTAGTGAAAGGGGCAAAGAAGTGGCCGGAGGGTAAAAGGGCAGGATGAAAGAGGATAGTATCTAATTAGGGGCTGTAGACGAAAGTAAATGGTTGATAGTAATGTGAACCACTCAAGACCATATTAAATACAGAGTATAAAGCCAGATATTAAAAACAATACTTATCATGTGAGTTGTGGAAATCGATCCAAACGAGGGCACAGGTCATTAACCACGCAATCTGTGAGGATAGGTAGTAATAGGGAGGGATGATAGAAACAAGAATGTGTGAAGGACCCACAATAATTCCCAAATGGAATCCCCATTCGTGAAGAAATGAATGACAAGAGTGGCATCTCTGCAGCAAAAAACGGACATGGTGAAAAGTTACAGTCCCAAATTGTTCAATAGTGAATCTGAGCCATCGAAGAATATGGATATTCCAAATATGTGTTTGCATTCATGCGTTTGAACTGCGTCCATGGGCTATTTCTTTTTTTTCATTTACATTTTCCAAGGGAGCAACCAGAAAAAGGTGGCCCTTTTTATTATTATAGCCAGTAATGCATCTCCGCTGACGGTTGCGTTTAGACACATGATATATTCGCTTTCTCTGCGTCTCATGGTCAATTCACGATTACCACCCCTGGAAGCTGGTTTAACTGTCTCTAATCCAAAGAATTTGAAGGTCTTGTTGTGTGGGTGGAATTCCTGGAAGTGTTCAGTTAGTGGTGGTCCCACCTCTTCTTTGTTAATGTTACGGTAGTGTTGCATGATTCTTGTTTTCAATGCCCTAATGGTGCTCCCTATATAAATTTTGTTACAGGGGCAGATTATGATATAGATTACATACGTTGATGTACAACTAATCCAATCGGTGATATGGATGGTGGTAATCCGGTCATGCTGGTAATCTTTCAGTTTGTTCATTCCCAGTTTGCACACATTGCAATCATGGCAAATGTAGAATCCACACGGTTGGTTTAGTGAGGAAGTTAGTTTTAGGTTTGGTCCTTTTTGTCCTTGAATTCCGATTTGCACACAATTTGTTTAAGACTCTTGGCTCTCCTAAAGCCCATTTGGGGAAATTCCTCTATTTGGTCACTTAGTGTTGAGTTACTAGTCGGGAGGTGTGTCTCTTCAGTGTCTTTCCGATGTAATGATGTCCATTATGATAATCTGTTAGGAAATTAATTTTGTTGGGTGTCTCGTTTTCTTTAGCCTCTCTAGGTTTGAGTAAGTCTTCTCTTGGCAAATTCTCGAAGTCTTTGGCCGTCTTCACCAGGAGTTTTTTGGGGTATCCTCGATTAAGAAATCTTTTAGTTAGGAGATCTGAACTCTCTTTATAGACTGGGAAATAACCAAGACCATGATAGACCTGTTTAAATTCACACGCAAACTCAAACTGATGTCCTTCTTTCATAACAGACAATCCAACCAGAGATATAACATCACACCAACCATTAGTCCCTTGACAGTCCAAGATTTGGCAAATATACACATTTAACAAGCATAGGCGATGACCCGGGAGATCCTGCCACTGCTCTGACTCTAGCACAAGAACTGGGCATAGACACATCTTACCCAAACACCAGTAAGATAACTACTAAATCTATCTTCAGGCTTCATTTACCACCAGGTAACACCATTGACCTATTCCACACTGTGGTTTCTAAAGATCTAACCACACTATCTGAAATACCAAAAAAAGAAAAAATGTCTTCCCCACAATCTACCAAGGGCTGAAATTAAGGCCCTCAAGGAACTATAGAGTCTCCCAGAGGTAGAAATAAAGGAAGCTGACAAGGGGGGAAATTTAGTTTTACTACACACAGATGACTACATAGCAGAAGCTCAAAGACAATTAAACGACACGACTTGACAAGGAGACCTAAAAAAGAAATTAGACTTGGTATTCCGACAACCTACTAACTCTTGTGGAACGAAAGGAGCTATATGTAGAACATCCAACGATGGCCACACTATATCTTTTACCCAAAATACATAAAAGTAAAGTCAACCTACCGGGGAGACCCATTATTGCTGGCATGAATTCTATATGTTCCAAATTAGGCAAATACATTGACCATCAGTTACAACCACACATGAAAGACCTACCATCATACATTCGAAATACTAAGGATATTCTCCTTAAATTAAACAATATCCCATGGAATGAGGACTGCATCCTTGCCACGATTGATGTGGTTAACCTATATACCTCAATTCGCCATCAAGATGGACCAGAGGCAGTTCAGAAATGATTGGCTGGGGGGCGTGGCTTCGGCGCGGAGCAAGATGGCTGCCTAGTACGGGACCTCTCCGCCGCCAGGACAAGTCTTCTTCAAAGTGACGGCTGCTTCTCTTCTCCCGTCGTTGGAAAATGACGGAAACGGCAACCGGAATCCTTTCTGAACATTTCACGGTGTTTCTTGAGCTACGGTGAGCCTGCGCTGCAGTTCTATCACCGCGACCCGTTTTCTCCTCCGACTCGGAGAAACAGAGCTCTGCCATTTTCGGCGTTCTGCCCGACCGCGCTGCCTGTTGAGGTGTCGATACATAGGACTCCTCTCAGGTCTGGTGCATTTATTTCTTATGTCGGTTGAATTAAATCCTGAGGCTTTTTGAACTTCCTACAACATTTTGCCTCTGTGTATGATAATTTCCTTGCAACATCAAAATGCAGCATAATGGCCTCTGTCATGGACCTTGCCTGGTTACATATTGTTTCTTATGATGACAGGCGCCCCTCTTCAGTTACCCTGTGAATGCATATCATACTGTTTCACCACTGCAACATTGGGACCAACCATTATTTTTCCTATGAAGCAGTCTATCCCCATTTGGCGCTTCTTTCTCCACATGGTTTTCTGCGTCCTCTTCATACTGCCTTCATTTGTATTTACATGCTGATGAGCCATTTCATATACTGTGTTTGCGTCACGCTATCTGCAGGACACCACTTCCTTCCGAATTGACCTGTTTCTCTATAAATCTCATTCACTGCAGCACAGGACTTTCTCTACTTCTCAAGCCTATTTTTGATTTCTCTTGCTTCCTGCCTTGCATGTCTCGCTGGTTGATGTGGATGGTCAATGCCTTTTCCTGCTATTTTTGACGCCATTTGACTTTCTGACCTCCTGAGGGCGTTTTTCACCTTTCACTCCTCACACCTGGAATCTTCTCAAAGTGCAACGCTTCCTATGTGGCTTTGTGGACCTTCTCACTTATCAGTGGCTTCAGTGTTGTACTCTCCTCAGGTAGACGCATTTCATTGCTTACCTCATACAATCTTCAGGACCTTCTCTCCATCGTGTTCATATGGTCAGTCTTCGTAAGCCGAAGTTTCTCTTTGTTCCTTCCAATTCTTCTTTGTCATCATCTTTAGACCGACTGTCTATTCCAGACTCAATACCAAAAATGGCTGGTTCAGCGCCTCATCGATCCTCAGTCGCTCAGTCTGTCTCCACTAAATCCTCACCACCTACAACCTCTTCCAAACGCCTCAAGCAAGACTCTGCTACCCCGGACAAGCCTCTATCATCATCTTCCACAGACCAGATTCTCGAGAAATACGCGCATTGCGGCCATTTATCGAAGAGACAAGTAAAGATATGCAACTTTTGAAGGAGAAATGGTCAGTCATGGATGCCCGCATCACTTTAGTTAAACAACAGACTCCTATGATCCAGGCTAAGTCACAACGCATCTCCTCATTAGAGAAAACCGTTCTCTCTCTCCAGCAACACACGGAGGACTTAGAAAATCAAAATAGGAGGAACAACCTTCGTATTTACGGCTTACCAGAATCTTTGCAGGGTGATGACCCGGTGACTTTCTTTGCAACATTCCTTCCTAAGCTTTTAGATAGTTTGCCCTCTACCACTCTCAGTATTCAAAGAGCCCATAGACTTGGATCTCGTTCGGCCACTTCTGCAAAACCACGTGGAGTTATTATTCTCTTCCTGAAATTCACAGATTTGCTTGCTGTCCTCTCAGCTGCTAGAGCCAAGCGTCAAGTCTCCTGATTGGGTCAGCGTGTTTTCCTTTCTCAGGATGTCTCTAATGCCACTGCAGCACGACGGAAGGAATTTCTCTCTCTTCGTCCCTCTTTGCGTTCCCTTGGAGCACGATATGGCCTGTTTCACCCATGCATTTTTAGGGTCACACATCAAAATAAGTGTTAGACGGGGACCCGGAGGGTCGGCCGAGCACAGGGGGAGAGGCCTCCGGTGAGGGCCGTCTCCGCGATCGTACAGACAAATAACTTCCCCCCACAGACGGACACCACACAAGGATGAGATCTACACACTTTATATAAGGTTCTTGAGGCAAGGTTATCAACGATACAGTGGGGTCAGGACACGAGGATCCTCCCAATTCTAGTCTCTGTAGGGGAAGGGAGTAGCGGGACAGTCTTGGTACCAGTCTGGTACAGGGGCGGCAAGAAGGAGCTCACAATCCTCGAGCTTAGGGGTCTGCAAGGTCGGGCCGCGGCAGCGCCAGCAGGCTTAGGATGATAGTTCTCGGCAAGGAGGGCCGCGGCAGCGCCAGCAGGCTAGGATGATGGTTCTTGGCAAGGAGGGCCGCGGCAGCGCCAGCAGGCAAGGATGATCGTTCTCGGCAAGGAGGGCCGCGGCAGCGCCAGCAGGCTAGGATGATAGTTCACGTTGCAGAGGGCCGCGGCAGCGCCAGCAGGCTTCAGAGATGGGGTCACAAGGCAGGACTGCGGCAGTGTCAGCAGTCCGTCAAGGATGAGTTCTTCTCGGTGTCTCTCGACTCCAGGATACAACTGCCTTCCTGCTCTGGAGCTGCCCCAGTTATAGGTCTGGCGCCCTTTGATGTCTGAACCCTCGCACTCGGAGGTCGGGAGGTCCGGGATGAGGGAGTCCAGACACCCAGCAGGGGGGTGGAGCCAGCGCCCGGGGAGGCCGGGGGCGATTGACACCTGGCGGAGGGAAGCCATTGACACTCCTTCTCCCATTGACCTGCCAAGTGGTCTCTTCACCTCCTGGGTGGATGGTGGTGCCTCGATGTCGGGGCCTGGCCAGGCCCGGGGTTGGGGTCGAGTTGAGGCCACGCGGCCTCGTGATGCAGTGTCCAAAGATGGCGGCTGGGCCGGGGCAATGGTGCTGGCGGGAGCCCGGGCCAGCCGATACTGGGGTGTTCGGGAGCTGGAGTCCCGTTGGGGACGGGTTGCGGGTTGCCTCGGTGGGTTGCCGGGATGGTTCTTTCCGGGGCTGCAGGGAGAGCCGGTGTCCGGTCCCTGTCATGCGGGGAGGGAGCGGGCCTTTCACGAGGCCTGTCCAAAATGCGTCCCCCCCCAGCTGAAGGCAGGGAGAGTCACCCATCCTCTTGGGTACTCTCCTCGCCGAGGCGGAAAAAGCGTGACAGGCCGTCCGCCTTGGCGTGGTCTTGGCCAGGACGGTGCTCCACAGTGAAGTCCATCCCCTGCAAGGAGATGGACCATCGCAACAGTTTTGGGTTCTCCCCCCGCATTTGCATCAGCCATTGCAGGGGTCGGTGGTCTGTCTGTACCCGGAAATGGGTACCGAAGAGGTAGGGCCGATACCACGGCGAAGGCCTCCCGCTCGATGGTGCTCCAGCGTTGTTCTCGGGCCAGCAGGCGTCGGCTGATGAAGGTCACTGGCTGATCGACTCCCTCGGCGTTGAGCTGAGAGGGGACTGCCCCAACGCCATGATCTGAGGCGTCCGTCTGTACTATGAACTCCCGGCTGTAGTCGGGGGCCTGGAGCACGGGGGCGGTGCACATGGCGGTCTTCAACTTCTCGAAGGCCGCTTGGCAGTCTGGAGTCCAGTGGATTGTTTTGGGGTTTTTCTTGGACGTGAGTTTTGTGAGGGGCCCCACAATGCTGCCGTAGTCCTTCACAAACCGCCCGTAGTACCCAGTGAGCCCCAGGAAGGCCCGGACTTCGGTTTGGGTAGTAGGGGGTTGCCAGGCCTGGATGGCAGCGATCTTGAGCTGAAGGGGGGCCACCAGACCGCTCCCCACTTGGTGTCCGAGGTAGGTCACGGACCCCTGGCCAATCTGGCATTTGCTGGCTTTGATGGTGAGGCCGGCCTGCCGGAGGGCGTGCAGGACTTCTCGGAGGTGGTGGAGGTGGTCTGCCCAGTGTCGACTGTACACAGCAATATCGTCCAGGTAGGCGGCGCTGAATTCTTCGAGGCCCGCCAGTACCTGGTTCACGAGCCGTTGGAAGGTAGCTGGAGCGTTTTCATGCCGAATGGCATCACCTTGAAGTAGTAGTGGCCATCTGGGGTAGAGAAGGCGGATCGTTCTTGGGCCCCGGGGGTGAGGCCGATTTGCCAGGAGCCCGCTGTTAGATCGAAGATGCTCAGGTAGCGGGCGGCCCCCATGCGGTCAACTAGCTCATCTGCCCGGGGGATAGGGTGAGCGTCGGTTCTGGTAACGGCGTTCAGGCCCCGAAAGTCCACACAGAACCGGAGCTCGGGGGCAACGCCCGGGGCGGCAGCCTTGGGGACCAGTACGACTGGGCTGGCCCAGGGGCTGTCAGATGGTTCGATCACTCCCAGAGCCAGCATTTTCGTTACTTCGTTCTGGATGCAGGCGCGCACCCGATCTGGCACCCGGTACGCCCTGTGTCGAATGGGTGGACTATCCCCGGTGTCCACGTCGTGAAGGCACCAGGGGGTGACCCCGGGGGTAAGGGTGAACAGGTTTGCGAATTGTAACAGGAGAGCTCGACAGTCTTGGCGCTGCTCCGGGGACAAAGCATCGGAGAGTCTGACCCCTTCCACTGAGCCATCCTGCTCACGGGTCCTCAGTAGGTCAGGGAGGGGCTCGGAGTCTTCTTCCGTCCCACTCTCGGTAGCCATCAGGAGGCTGAGTTCCGAGCGTACGAAGTGGGGTTTGAGTCGGTTGGCGTGGAGGACCCGTAGGGGGTTCCGGGAGGACTCCATGTCGATTAGGTAGGTGACGGGACCCTTGCGCTCTATCACCTTGAAGGGTCCTGTCCATTTGTCCTGTAGGGCACAGGGTTCGACCGGGGACATCACCCAGACTTGTTGTCCCGCCTCGAACTCGATGGAGGCATGCTGATCATACCATTTCTTCATGTCCTTCTGGCTGGCTTCCAGGTTGGCTTTGGCGAGCTCCCTGAATCGCCGGGTCTGGTTGCGAAGGGTCAGGAGATACTTATATATATCTGGAGGAGACTTCTGGGGGGCCATCTCCCACCCTTCCTTGACCAGGCTGAGGGGACCCCGGACGGGGTGTCCGTACAGGAGCTCAAATGGGCTGAAGCCTAGGGATTTCTGGGGGACTTCTCTGTAGGCGAACAGGAGGCACGGGAGCAGCACGTCCCATTGGCGGCATAGGGGTTCTTCTAGGCCCATGATCATTCCCTTGAGGGTGCGGTTAAACCGCTCGACCAATCCATTTCCTTGTGGGTGATAGGGGGTCGTGAATTTGTAGGTGACCCCGCACTGTTGCCAGAGAGACTTCATGTACTTCGAGATAAAGTTTGTGCCCCTGTCGCTGACGACTTCCCGGGGGAAGCCCACCCGAGAGAAGATCCCCATCAGGGCTCGGCCTACCACGGGCGCTGTCACGGTCCGAAGAGGAATGGCCTCGGGATAGCGGGTGGCGTGGTCCACCAGGACCAGGATGAACCGGTGTCCTTGTGCCGTTCGGGGGTCCAGGGGCCCCACAATGTCTATTCCCACCCGTTCGAACGGGGTGGTGACGACGGGAAAGGGTTGCAAGGGTGCTTTGGTCTTTCGGCCGCTCTTCCCGCTGGCCTGGCAGGTGGGGCAGGTCCGTCAGTGGTTGGAGACATCATTTCGCATTTTGGGCCAGTAGAAGTGGATCACCAGACGACTGTACGTTTTGTCTTGCCCCAGGTGTCCTGCAAGAGGCACATCGTGTGCCAAGTTCAAGAGGAAGTCTCTGAAGCGGAGGAGTACCACCAGCACCCGACTGGCCCCCAGCTCAGCAATCCTTTGCTCACTGTAGAGCAGGTCATTGTCCCAATAAATCCAGTGGGCCCCCGAGGTGTCTCCCGCGCTCTGGGCGAGGGCTTGCTGCCGGAGTCCCTCGAGGGAGGGACATGTCCTCTGCTCTTGTTGGAATTGTTCTTGGGTGGGGCCACCCTCTTGACGCCACTGGGCCAGTTTAGGAAGGTCCCGGAGCCGATCGAGTCCTTTTTCGTTTTGTTCTGGAGGACTGGCTTCTAGGGTGGTCCCCTCTGGGACGATCGGGGGAGGAGGCTCTGGCCATTCGGGTTCTTCGGTACTGGGGATGGCGCGGGCGGCCATGGACCGGGTCGTTACGCAGGCCCATTCAGGGAGGCCCAACATCCCCAGGTGCTCTCTTCTTTCGACGGCTGCCCAGGGGGAACTTTCGAGGTCGTTCCCCAGGAGGCAGTCCACGGGTGCGTCATCGCGGACAGTTACTTTCAGCATTCCCGGACACTCCTCCCCACTCGAAGGGGACGCAGGCCATCCGAGACAGGCTTTCTGAGTTGTCGGCCGACCGTACGGGGCAAAGGATGTTTGGCAAAATCTGGTCCGGGGTCACCAGATGACCGCGGACTCCGGTAATACTCTCTGACGACATCCTTGGGGATGTGGACCTTGGGGTCTGTAGTGGCAGGATGGTTCGGGCGCTCGGGGAGGCCGAGATCTTTGTTCTGTTTCCTAATCTCTAGTTCTTTTAGGTTGCGCTCATGTTCGTAGGCTAGCTTTTTCTCTTCTAACTCTCTCTGTCTTTGTTTCTCTTTTCGCTCCTCTCGGAGCCGCAAGTGTTCCAACGTTATTTTTTGTTCCGCCAGTTTGAGCTCTCCATCTAAACGAAGTCGAGCCAGTTCTAATTCATGGAGCCTGCTTTTTTCCCGTTCTCGGACCTCTTCTGGGGAGAGACCCGCTCTTCTTTCTTCCGTCGGCGTGGTGCTTGTTTCGGGTGCCTCGAGGCTTTGGTTTTGGGGTACGGCCGTACCCGTCTCCGCCCAAGATTCCAGGGCGTTTTTTAAGTCCTCTTTCGTGCTCAGTCGTGTGGTAGCAATGCCTAGTTCTATGCAGAATTGTTTTAGTTCTCTGTGGTTGTATTCTTCCAGTTTTTCCGTCTGGAATTTCTCCGTGGTTCCGCTCTCTTTTGTTGACATTGTGGTTGTGTCGTGGGGTGAGTTACTCTCTGTACGAATATGCGTTGGTTCGGATCGCGCCGCTGGCCACCAATGTTAGACGGGGACCCGGAGGGTTGGCCGAGCACAGGGGGAGAGGCCCCCGGTGAGGGCCGTCTCCTCGATCGTACAGACAAGTAACTTCCCCCCCACAGACGGACACCACACAAGGATGAGATCTACACACTTTATATAAGGTTCTTGAGGCAAGGTTATCAACGATACAGTGGGGTCAGGACACGAGGATCCTCCCAATTCTAGTCTCTGTAGGGGAAGGGGGTAGCGGGACAGTCTTGGTACCGGTCTGGTACAGGGGCGGCAAGAAGGAGCTCACAATCCTCGAGCTTAGGGGTCTGCAAGGTCGGGCCGCGGCAGCGCCAGCAGGCTTAGGATGATAGTTCTCGGCAAGGAGGGCCGCGGCAGCGCCAGCAGGCTTAGGATGATAGTTCTCGGCAAGGAGGGCCGCGGCAGCGCCAGCAGGCTAGGATGATGGTTCTTGGCAAGGAGGGCCGCGGCATCGCCAGCAGGCTAGGATGATCGTTCTCGGCAAGGAGGGCCGCGGCAGCGCCAGCAGGCTAGGATGATAGTTCACGTTGCAGAGGGCCGCGGCAGCACCAGCAGGCTTCAGAGATGGGGTCACAAGGCAGGACTGCGGCAGCGTCAGCAGTCCGTCAAGGATGAGTTCTTCTCGGTGTCTCTCGACTCCAGGATACACCTGCCTTCCTGCTCTGGAGCTGCCCCAGTTATAGGTCTGGCGCCCTTTGATGTCCGGACCCTCGCACTCGGAGGTCGGGAGGTCCGGGATGAGGGAGTCCAGACACCGAGCAGGGGGGTGGAGCCAGCGCCTGGGGAGGCCGGGGGCGATCGACACCTGGCGGAGGGGAGCCATTGACACTCCTTCTCTCATTGACCTGCCAAGTGGTCTCTTCACCTCCTGGGTGGATGGTGGTGCCTCGATGTCGGGGCCTGGCCAGGCCCGGGGTTGGGGTCGAGTCGAGGCCACGCGGCCTCGTGATGCAGTGTCCAAAGATGGCGGCTGGGCCGGGGCAATGGTGCTGGCGGGAGCCCGGGCCAGCCGATACTGGGGTGTTCGGGAGCTGGAGTCCCGTTGGGGACGGGTTGCGGGTTGCCTCGGTGGGTTGCCGGGATGGTTCTTTCCGGGGCTGCAGGGAGAGCCGGTGTCCGGGCCCTGCATGCGGGGAGGGAGCGGGCCTTCCACGAGGCCTGTCCAACATACGTCCCCCCCCAGCTGAAGGCAGGGAGAGTCACCCATCCTCTTGGGTACTCTCCTCGCCGAGGCGGAAAAAGCGTGACAGGCCGTCCGCGTTGGCGTGGTCTTGGCCAGGACGGTGCTCCACAGTGAAGTCCATCCCCTGCAAGGAGATGGACCATCGCAACAGTTTTGGGTTCTCCCCCCGCATTTGCATCAGCCATTGCAGGGGTCGGTGGTCTGTCTGTACCCGGAAATGGGTACCGAAGAGGTAGGGCCGGAGTTTCTTGAGGGCCCATACCACGGTGAAGGCCTCCCACTCGATGGTGCTCCAGCGCTGTTCTCGGGCCAGCAGGCATCGGCTGATGAAGGCCACTGGCTGATCGACTCCCTCGGCGTTGAGTTGAGAGAGGACTGCCCCAACGCCATGATCTGAGGCATCCGTCTGTACTATGAACTCCCGGCTGTAGTCGGGGGCCTGGAGCACGGGGGCGGTGCACATGGCGGTCTTCAACTTCTCGAAGGCCGCTTGGCAGTCTGGAGTCCAGTGGATTGTTTTGGGGTTTTTCTTGGACGTGAGTTTTGTTAGGGGCCCCACAATGCTGCCGTAGTCCTTCACAAACCGCCGGTAGTACCCAGTGAGCCCCAGGAAGGCCCGGACTTCGGTTTGGGTAGTAGGGGGTTGCCAGGCCTGGATGGCAGCGATCTTGAGCTGAAGGGGGGCCACCAGACCGCTCCCCACTTGGTGTCCGAGGTAGGTCACGGACCCCTGGCCAATCTGGCATTTGCTGGCTTTGATGGTGAGGCCGGCCTGCCGGAGGGCGTGCAGGACTTCTCGGAGGTGGTGGAGGTGGTCTGCCCAGTGGCGACTGTACACAGCAATATCGTCCAGGTAGGCGGCGCTGAATTCTTCGAGGCCTGCCAGTACCTGGTTCACGAGCCGTTGGAAGGTAGCTGGAGCGTTTTTCATGCCGAATGGCATCACCTTGAAGTGGTAGTGGCCATCTGGGGTAGAGAAGGCGGATCGTTCTTGGGCCCCGGGGGTGAGGCCGATTTGCCAGTAGCCCGCTGTTAGATCGAAGATGCTCAGGTAGCGGGCGGCCCCCATGCGGTCAACTAGCTAATCTGCCCGGGGGATAGGGTGAGCGTCGGTTCTGGTAACGGCGTTCAGGCCCCGATAGTCCACACAGAACCGGAGCTCGGGGGCAACGCCCGGGGCGGCAGCCTTGGGGACCAGTACGACTGGGCTGGCCCAGGGGCTGTCAGATGGTTCGATCACTCCCAGAGCCAGCATTTTCGTTACTTCGTTCTGGATGCAGGCGCGCACCCGATCTGGCACCCGGTACGCCCTGTGTCGAATGGGTGGACTATCCCCGGTGTCCACGTCGTGAAGGCACCAGGGGGTGACCCCTGGGGTAAGGGAGAACAGGTTTGCGAATTGTAGCAGGAGAGCTCGACAGCCTTGGCGCTGCTCCGGGGACAAAGCATCGGAGAGTCTGACCCCTTCCACTGAGCCATCCTGCTCACGGGTCCTCAGTAGGCCAGGGAGGGGCTCGGAGTCTTCTTCCGTCCATCTATCGGTAGCCATCAGGAGGCTGAGTTCCGAGCGTACGAAGTGGGGTTTGAGTCGGTTGGCGTGGAGGACCCGTAGGGGGTTCCGGGAGGACTCCATGTCGATTAGGTAGGTGACGGGACCCTTGCGCTCTATCACCTTGAAGGGTCCTGTCCATTTGTCCTGTAGGGCACAGGGTTCGACCGGGGACATCACCCAGACTTGTTGTCCCGCCTCGAACTCGATGGAGGAGGCATGCTGATCATACCATTTCTTCATGTCCTCCTGGCTGGCTTCCAGGTTGGCTTTGGCGAGCTCCCTGAATCGCCGGGTCTGGTTGCGAAGGGTCAGGAGATACTTATATATATCTGGAGGAGACTTCTGGGGGGCCATCTCCCACCCTTCCTTGACCAGGCTGAGGGGACCCCAGACGGGGTGTCCGTACAGGAGCTCAAATGGGCTGAAGCCTAGGGATTTCTGGGGGACTTCTCTGTAGGCGAACAGGAGGCACGGGAGCAGCACGTCCCATTGGCAGCGTAGGGGTTCTTCTAGGCCCATGATCATTCCCTTGAGGGTGCGGTTAAACCGCTCGACCAATCCATTTCCTTGTGGGTGATAGGGGGTCGTGAATTTGTAGGTGACCCCACACTGTTGCCAGAGAGACTTTATGTACTTCGAGATAAAGTTTGTGCCCCTGTCGCTGACGACTTCCCGGGGGAAGCCCACCCGAGAGAAGATCCCCATCAGGGCTCGGCCTACCACGGGCGCTGTCACGGTCCGAAGAGGAATGGCCTTGGGATAGCGGGTGGTGTGGTCCACCAGGACCAGGATGAACCGGTGTCCTTGTGCCGTTCGGGGGTCCAGGGGCCCCACAATGTCTATTCCCACCCGTTCGAACGGGGTGGTGCCGACGGGAAAGGGTTGCAAGGGTGCTTTGGTCTTTCAGCCGCTCTTCCCGCTGGCCTGGCAGGTGGGGCAGGTCCGGCAGTGGTTGGAGACATCATTTCGCATTTTGGGCCAGTAGAAGTGGGTCACCAGACGGCTGTACGTTTTGTCTTGCCCCAGGTGTCCTGCAAGAGGCACATTGTGTGCCAAGTTCAAGAGGAAGTCTCTGAAGCGGAGGGGTGCCACCAGCACCCGACTGGCCCCCAGCTCAGCAATCCTTTGCTCACTGTAGAGCAGGTCATTGTCCCAATAAATCCAGTGGGCCCCCGAGGTGTCTCCCGCGCTCTGGGCGAGGGCTTGCTGCCGGAGTCCCTCGAGGGAGGGACATGTCCTCTGCTCTTGTCGGAATTGTTCTTGGGTGGGGCCACCCTCTTGACGCCACTGGGCCAGTTCAGGAAGGTCCCGGAGCCGATCGAGTCCTTCTTCATTTTGTTCTGGAGGACTGGCTTCTAGGGTGGTCCCCTCTGGGACGATCGGGGGAGGAGGCTCTGGCCATTCGGGTTCTTCGGTACTGGGGATGGCGCGGGCGGCCATGAACCGGGTCGTTACGCAGGCCCATTCAGGGAGGCCCAACATCCCCAGGTGCTCTTCTTTCGACGGCTGCCCAGGGGGAACTTTCGAGGTTGTTCCCCAGGAGGCAGTCCACGGGTGCGTCATCGCGGACAGTTACTTTCAGCATTCCGGACACTCCTCCCCACTCGAAGGGGACGCAGGCCATCCGGCACAGGCTTTCTGAGTTGTCGGCCGACCGTACGGGGCAAAGGATGTTTGGCAAAATCTGGTCCGGGGTCACCAGATGACAGCGGACTGCGGTCACACTGGCCCCGGTGTCGCGGAGGGCTTCAGCCCGGTGCCCATTAATGTTGACCCACTGGCTGTATTTCTGCGTGTTGGCGGGCAGGGGGGCCCGCAGGATCATGTCTCTTTCCCCTAGGCAGACCAGGGACATGGCGGCTGGTTCCCATTCGGGCTGGTCGGGCTCGTACTCCTCAGGGTCTTCTGGGGTTTGCTCTTCCCCCAGGGCGGCGGCAGCGACCTGGCGGGGCATAGGGTACTGGTTCTTCGGGCAGTTGGGATCATTGGCGTAGTGGCCTGGTCGCTGGCATCGGTGGCAAGTAACGTTGGCCCGGAAACCTGGGCGCATCGGGAGATTTCCCCTGCCGGCCGGGGGCGGGGCGTTGCTGGCGGGAGCCACCGGGACGGCGTCTCTGCCCCGACCCTGGCCTCCTCCTCCCCCTCGGGGGCGATGGGGTCCTTGGGCGGATCTGTTCTGTTCGCTGGGCCAGTTTCGGGCAACTCGGGTGCTTTCCCATCGGTCAGCTTCGGCGGCGAGTTGCCGAGGTTCAGTCAGTTTACTGTCGAGGAGGTGCTGCCTGAGCTCGACGAAGCAGTTGTTAGAAAGGTGTTCCCACACAATAAGATCAAAGAGTTGTTCGTAGGTGGTCACCTTGCTGCCCTTGATCCACCCCTCGAAGGCTCGGCTAAAGAAGTTCACGTACTCCACCCAGGTTGTACCCGGGATCCGCTATCAGTCGCGGAACCTCTGGCGGTACATCTCCGGTGTGAGTCCGTATCGAGTGAGGAGGGCGGCTTTCATGTGGTCGTAGGACATCATCTGATGGTCCGGGAGTTGCAGCAGGGCGTCTCGCCCTTCGTTGACAAACCTCCCCCATAACCCGGCTCCCCAGTCGCTCCAGGGAATCCGGTGGGAGGTCATGGCCACCTCGTAGGCTTTGAACCATTGCTGGATGTCATCGTTCCGGTAATACTCTCTGACATCCTTGGGGATGTGGACCTTGGGGTCTGTAGTGGCAGGATGGTTCGGGCGCTCGGGGAGCCCGAGATCTTTGTTCTGTTTCCGAATCTCTAGTTCTTTTAGGTTGCGCTCATGTTCGTAGGCTAGCTTTTTCTCTTCTAACTCTCTCTGTCTTTGTTTCTCTTCTCGCTCCTCTCGGAGCCGCAAGTGTTCCAACGTTATTTTTTGTTCCGCCAGTTTGAGCTCTCCATCTAAACGAAGTCGAGCCAGTTCTAATTCATGGAGCCTGCTTTTTTCCCGTTCTCGGACCTCTTCTGGGGAGAGACCCGCTCTTCTTTCTTCCGTTGGCGTGGTGCTTGTTTCGGGTGCCTCGAGGCTTTGGTTTTGGGGTACGGCCGTACCCGTCTCCGCCCAAGATTCCAGGGCGTTTTTGAAGTCCTCTTTCGTGCTCAGTCCTGTGGTATCAATGCCTAGTTCTATGCAGAATTGTTTTAGTTCTCTGTGGTTGTATTCTTCCAGTTTTTCCATCTGGAATTTCTCTGTGGTTCCGCTCTCTTTTGTTGACATTGTGGTTGTGTCGTGGGGTGAGTTACTCTCTGTACGAATATGCGTTGGTTCGGATCGCGCCGCTGGCCACCAATGTTAGACGGGGACCCGGAGGGTCGGCCGAGCACAGGGGGAGAGGCCTCCGGTGAGGGCCGTCTCCGCGATCGTACAGACAAGTAACTTCCCCCCCGCAGACGGACACCACACAAGGATGAGATCTACACACTTTATATAAGGTTCTTGAGGCAAGGTTATCAACGATACAGTGGGGTCAGGACACGAGGATCCTCCCAATTCTAGTCTCTGTAGGGGAAGGGGGTAGCGGGACAGTCTTGGTACCGGTCTGGTACAGGGGCGGCAAGAAGGAGCTCACAATCCTCGAGCTTAGGGGTCAGCAAGGTCGGGCCGCGGCAGCGCCAGCAGGCTTAGGATGATAGTTCTCTGCAAGGAGGGCCGCGGCAGCGCCAGCAGGCTTAGGATGATAGTTCTCGGCAAGGAGGGCCGCAGCAGCGCCAGCAGGCTAGGATGATAGTTCACGTTGCAGAGGGCCGCGGCAGCGCTAGCAGGCTTCAGAGATGGGGTCACAAGGCAGGACTGCGGCAGCATCAGCAGTCCGTCAAGGATGAGTTCTTCTCGGTGTCTCTCGACTCCAGGGTACAACTGCCTTCCTGCTCTGGAGCTGCCCCAGTTATAGGTCTGGCGCCCTTTGATGTCCGGACCCTCGCACTTGGAGGTCGGGAGGTCCAGGATGAGGGAGTCCAGACACCCAGCAGGGGGGTGGAGCCAGCGCCCGGGGAGGCCGGGGGCGATCGACACCTGGCGGAGGGGAGCCATTGACACTCCTTCTCCCATTGACCTGCCAAGTGGTCTCTTCACCTCCTGGGTGGATGGTGGTGCCTCGATGTCGGGGCCTGGCCAGGCCCGGGGTTGGGGTCGAGTTGAGGCCACGCGGCCTCGTGATGCAGTGTCCAAAGATGGTGGCTGGGCCGGGGCAATGGTGCTGGCGGGAGCCCGGGCCAGCCGATACTGGGGTGTTCGGGAGCTGGAGTCCCGTTGGGGACGGGTTGCGGGTTGCCTCGGTGGGTTGCCGGGATGGTTCTTTCCGGGGCTGCAGGGAGAGCCGGTGTCCGGGCCCTGTCATGCGGGGAGGGAGCGGGCCTTCCACGAGGCCTGTCCAACAATAAGGCTTGGTCCTTTCAAGATCCCGGAGAATTGAAGAACTTTATTCTTCTACAATATGGTAGCAGCATGGATACCTCCGCTCCTTCTCCAAATGGCTGACCTGATTGAATGTCTCTTGTTGTCATATAGTTAATGTCATGCATTCCATCTTTGCTGTTTTACTCATCTCTTTTATGCCTTCATTGAGACTGTTGTTACCTTTTATCTGATATTGATGGCTTTTATTTCCTTATGTATACACTTATGCAATACCACTTTGGTGTTGTTCTGATTATATTTTTGTTGTCCTGATGTAGCCTCTAATTAATCTCTTCCCTTCCACAGATTTGTGTTACTGTCTCAAGTCCCCTGTGCTTCCCCCTTCTGTGGCTCTCTGATGTCCCGGTTCGGTCTGGTTGGGTTCCTGTTCCCTGGCTGGTTCATCTTGTTGAGTGTCGCCATCCCCTCTTCTCCCTTTCGTATTTCCCCTTCAGGTATGTTCTTTACAGTCATCCTTTTGGATTTGTGCTCTCTTTTCTATCTATCTTCTTTCCCTTGTTTCTCTTCCTCTTCCTTTCCTTTTCTACTTCTTCTTCCTATTCTTTTTATTTAATATCTTTTTTCCTCCTCTTCTCTTCATGCTTAACTTTCTTCATATTTGCTGTTTATCTTTCCTATATTGTATTTAACATGTTTATCCAGTTTGTAATTTAGAGTTGTTTCTTGGAATGTGAAAGGCTTTAATAATCCCATCAAACGGCAGAGAGTACTCTCTCATTTATCTACTTATAACCCTGACATTGTCCTTCTTCAAGAAACCCATCTTAATGATTTGGAATCACTAAAGTTGAAGAGGAGTTGGGTGGGTTCTGTTTTATTTTCTCCGTCGACTCATAAGAAGAATGGGGTTGCTATTTTAATTCATAGGAAACTCAAATGTAAAATTATATCAGAAGAAAAAGATGCAGATGGTCGTTGGGTTTTAGCTAAACTGCTTATTAATGAAATACCCCTCACTGTATTTAATGTCTATGGTCCCACTGCCCCTGATCCCTCTTTTTGGCCGATGATAACTAGCAAATGTATTCAGTACCGAGATAATTCTTTCCTTCTAGGAGGTGACTGCAACCAAGTAGTTGATCCCTTTTTGGATCGCAAATCCTCTGCCCGGTTTGTTCCAAATAAACCTCATAAACGGTTTTTGGACACCATTTCACAAGCCCATCTTTATGACTCTTGGAGACTTTCTCACCCGGACACGCTAGATTTTTCTTTTTTCTCCCCCCCCCCATGCATCTTTTTCTCGTATTGACTATATTTTTCTCTCATCTTCCTTAACTCAACACCTTCTGTCCTCCTCTATTGAACCTATTGTTATTTCAGATCATGCCCCTGTTGTTACAACTTTTGATTTACTCCCTCCTCATCCTAAATCTTCTCGCTGGCGCTTCAATTCGTCTTTGTTACTTGACCCTAATTTTTCCTCTTCCTTCCGCTCTTTCATTGATGAATTTTTTCAACTTAATTCAGAACCTCACATCTCCCCTCATATCCTTTTGGATTCATTTATGGCCACTGCGTGGGGTTTCATTATTTACTTTGTTTCGAATAAAAAGAAGCAATATCTTCAAAAACGGAAGGTTGCCTTAGCCCATATTAAGACTTTGGAACATCAATTTTATACCTCTTCCCCTAATCACATGTCCTCTGAACTTCTTCAAGCTAAACTTGCATTTAATAAAATCACCACTGACTCTGCCACCTCCAGCCTTCTCCGTAGTAGTGCACGTTACTATGGTGGACGTAATAAATCGGGCAATCTCCTGGCTAACTATCTCAAATCTCGCAAGGAGCGTACTTTTATTGAATCCACCTATTCCCCTACTAATACTCTCCTCCACACGGACAAGGACATTCTTAATCAATTCCATGCTTTTTATGAATCCTTGTATACCCCGGAATCTCCTCCTTCACCGGATCTTCTTCAGTCCTATTTTGATAACCTACCCAAACCCAACACTTCTCACCTCCATTTTTCGGACATTGAATCAGACCTTTCCCTACATGAACTTTCCACTGCTTTATCTTCTCTTACCACGGGTAAAACACCGGGCCCTGAGGGTTTTCCAGTTGAATTTTATTTACACTTTTCTGATCTCCTGTTACCTAAGCTTTTAGTCCTTTTCCAATCATTTTGCTCTTATGGTATTGCGCAAGGTTCTTTTCAGGATGCTATCTATTTGCCTTATCCCCAAAGAGGGCCGTGACCCTAAATTTTGTAAAAATTACCGCCCAATTTCATTAGTTAATGTGGACTATAAACTTTTTGCCAAACTGCTCGCCCTTCGCCTTAATCCCTTCATGCCGCATCTCGTCGGGAAAGAACAATGCGGCTTTGTTAAAGGCCGCATCACATCGGATAATTCTAGACTTCTCCTTAATGTTTTAAATAAGGCCTCCTCCCTTTCTATTCCCCTAGCTGCTATTTCCGTGGACGCGGAAAAAGCCTTTGACCGGGTAGACTGGTCCTTTTTGCTTGCTTCCCTGAAGTGGCACGGTTTTGGTCCTAAGTTTATCTCTTTTATTTCTTTGATATATTCTATGCCCAAAGCTTCAGTCCTTGTTAATGGCCAACTTACCTTCCCTTTTACACTTCAGCGTGGAGTTCGTCAGGGCTGCCCTCTCTCCCCTCTGTTGTTTGTGTTAGCTCTTGAACCTTTTCTTTCTTCTATTCGCAATAACCCCTCCATATCGGGTTTTCCGTACGGAGAGCAACAGCTCAAACTTTTGGCATATGCTGATATTCTTTTATTTATTTCAAATCCAGTAGTCTCTGTTCCCTCTTTACTGTCTGAATTTGACAAGTTTTCTCTTGTTTCGGGTTACAAAATCAATTCTGACAAAACTGAAATTCTCCCTTTAACTAAATTTTGTCTTCCGCATTTCTTCTCCTCCACAGGTTTCGCATGGAATAATACTAAAATAAAGTATCTCGGTGTTCTATTTTCTAACTCCATCTCATCATCCGTTAAATTGAATATGTCTGCTGTCCTCTCTAGAATGAAACATCTTTTTACCTCATAGAATCCACTATTCCTTTCCTGGTGGGGTCGCCTTGATTCTATCAAAATGATGATTGCCCCTATTCTGATTTATTTGCTTTCTATGCTTCCCGTTCATATTCCTTCTATCTATTTCAATCGTATTGACTCTCTTCTATCCAAATTTCTTTGAAAGGGGAAAAAGGCCCGAATATCCTTGTCCGTCCTTCGCAAAGGGAAATCTAATGGGGGTGTCAACTTTCCTGACTTCTGTCTATACCATAAATCCTTTTTTCTCCGTCAAGCGTCCTCATGGTTATTGAATGAGTTCTCTCCTCTTTCCCCTCTTTGGTTGCATATTGAACGTTCTTTATTATCACCTTTTGCTTTTCAGGAGGTGATTAGGTTTACTTCTAAATCTCCTCATACTGATCCTCCGTTATTTAAACACACCTCTTCTCTCTTGAAGTCCTTAATATCTCCGATGACTATTTCCCCGACACTTCTTTCTTCTCTCGCCCATTTGGTATAACTCGCTTATATTATTAAAAAATAGACCTCTTGCTTGGTCCTCTTGGCGTTCCAAGGGTATTATTTGGATTCATCAACTCTTTGATGGTTCTTCCCCATGCCCCTTTCCCCAATTTCAGACGCAATTTTCTTGTCCTCAATCTTTTTCCCAGAAATATTTTATGTTGATGGAAATCATATTAGATCGCTACTACTCTCTCCCACCTGCTGATTCCCCTCTTTCACCTTCCCCTCTTCTTACCATTTTGGCCACTATGCCTAAGGCCTCTCTTATATATTGTTTCTTCTCTGCTCCCAACCCACTACGTTCCAAAACTAAAGTAGAGCTTTCATGGGAGAAGGACCTTGTTTGTTCGAGGTCTATTTACACATGGGATCACCTATGGTCCAGAACCTTGAAGACTTCTCGCTCTGCCTCCCTCACCCAATTTCTCTTTTTCCTTTATCACAGACTTTATCTCTCCCCCTATCTCTCTCTCGTTTCCTCCCTTCTTCTACTTCTCATTGTTGGACATGTAATATGCTTGATGCTGACCTTCTTCATCTTATCTTTTTCTGTCCCTCTGTGGTAACTTTCTGGAAACAGGTTTGGTCTTTCCTTGCACGCATTTTCACAATCTCTATTCCCTACTCCAATACACTCATGTTTTTGGGGAGCATCTCTGAATCTCTCCACCTTCCGCCACACTCCCGAGGTCTTTTTGACCTCATGATTGCTTTAGCATTCCAACATATTGCATCTAATTGGAAATCCCTCATCAAACTTTCCATTCGTTGTTGGTGGAACTTATTATGTAACTTCCATAGACTTGATGTTGCTTTCGCCTCCTCCTGCAAGCCTCGTCGCAATGTTGAACTGTATTGGTTACCCTTTACCTTATATTTAGATCAATCTGCCAAACGAACATATACTCCCCTCTCCTCAGAGAACTTTAAACCCCCTTGAATAATTTGTACTTTCGCTTTTAGCAGCGTTTTTTTACTTTCACAGTTTACGTTATATTATACTGTTTTTCTAGATATTATGCATTCCTTCATGTTATTATATGCCTTCTTTCTATGCTGTTATCATTTATATGAGCATTATTTATACTAGTTTTGTTACTATTTCCCCATCCTCCCCCTTCCTCCCCTCCCTCCTGCATCCCCCCCTTAAAATGTAGAAAATGCTTTTATTATTTTTTTTAGGTTCATCAGTAGTTTGCATACCTTCCTTTGTATGTTTCCAAATTTTTGATTCTCATGCGCTACGGTTGTTCCATTTTTGTCATATCATTATATTCTTAATAAAGCTTTCAAACATAAAAAAAAGAAATGATTGGCTACTAAATCTGTCCATTTTCTAGAGTCTAATGAGATGATCCTTGAAATGCTCCACTTCTGTTTAACCAACAATGTGTTTACCTTCAACTCAAAATACTATCTACACACCCAGGGAATTGAAATGGATGCCAAATTTGCACCTCCAAATGCCTGCATTCTCATGGGGCTCGTTGAGAAATACTGGCTATGGGACGACAAATTTGCAGATTACACCACCCACATACCGTATTGGGGTCGTTACATCGACGACATCTTATGCATCTGGCAGGGATCAGAAGCCCTTCTCAAAGAGTTCCTATATAAGATAAACTCAAACAGATGAATTCTTCAAACAACCAATAACATCGCCACTAAACAAAAAGACTTCTTAGACGTAACCATATATGCGGATGACAACAAATTGCAAACCAAGACATTTCGTAAACCTACAACTGCCAATTCCTTACTCTGAGCGGATAGCTGTCACCCACACAAGACCATCGACAATATTCCCAAAGGGGGAGTATCAATGAATGAGAAGAAATTGCAGTAAACTAGAGGTCTATAAAGAAAGTTCGGATCTCCTAACTAAAAGATTTCTTAATCGAGGATAACCCAAAAAACTCAAACTTAGAGAGGCTACAGAAAATGAGACACCCAACAAAATTAGGTTCCTAACAGATTATCATAATGGACATCATTACATCAGAAAGACACTGAAGAGACACTGGTACCTCCTGACTAGTAACTCAACACTAAGTGACCAAATAGAGGAATTTCCCCAAATGGGCTTTAGGAGAGCCAAGAGTCTTAAGCAAATTGTGTGCAAATCGGAATTCAAGGACAATAGGACCAAACCTAAAACTAACTTCCTCACTAAACCGTGTGCCTTCTACATTTGCCATGATTGCAATGTGTGCAAACTGGGAATGAGCAAACTGAAAGATTACCAGCATGACCTGATTACCACCATCCATATCACCGATTGGATTAGTTGTACATCAACGTATGTAATCTATATCATAATCTGCCCCTGTAACAAAATCTGTATAGGGAGCACCATTAGGGCATTGAAAACAAGAATCATGCAACACTACCGTAACATTAACAAAGAAGAGGTGGGACCACCACTAACTGAACACTTCCAGGAATTCCACCCACACAACAAGACCTTCAAATTCTTTGGATTAGAGACGGTTAAACCAGCTTCCAGAGGTGGTAATCGTGAATTGACCATGAGACGCAGAGAAAGCGAATATATCATGCGTCTAAACGCAACCACCAGCGGACTTAACAAAGATGCAGAGATGCATTACTGGCTATAATAATAAAAAGGGCCACCTTTTTCTGGTTGCTCCCTTGGAAAATGTAAATGGAAAAGAAATAGCCCATGGATGCAGTTCAAACGTATGAATGCAAACACATATTTGTAATATCCATATTCTTCGAAGGCTCAGGTTCACTATTGAACAATTTGGGACTGTAACTTTTCACCATGTCCGTTTTTTGCTGCAGAGATGCCACTCTTGAAATGAAATGAATGAATGAAATGAAATGGGGTTTTATAAAGGGCACTTCTACCCTGAGGCCTCATAGCACTTAGGACCGGTGGGTGGAGGCCGCCATCAGACTGTGCAAGTTACTGGAAGAGAAAGGTTTTCAGAAGTTTGCGGAACTTGAGTAGATCTGGTTCGCTACGTAGGGTAAGGAGCATGGAGCTCCAACAGGAGGCGGCGTTCCAAGAGAACGAGCCCCCCCCCCCCCCCCCCCCCAATCTAGCTCGTTTAATTTTCCGAGTTGCTGCCAGGAAGGTGGTACTGGAGCGTAGAATTCTTGGGGGGTGGTAGGTGGTGATTAGGGAGCAGATTAGTGCAGGGCCGGCGTGCCACATAGCTTTATGGGCTATGCACATCACCTTGAATTAGATCCTGGCTGTATGGGCAGCCAATGGAGTTTTTTCAAGGCGGCTGACCCGGAGTGTCATTCATTTCTTCACGAATGGTGATTCCATTTGGGAATTATTGTGGGTCCTTCACACATTCTTGTTTCTATCATCCCTCCCTATTACTACCTATCCTCACAGATTGCGTGGTTAATGACCCGTGCCCTCGTTTGGATCGATTTCCACAACTCACATGATAAGTATTGTTTTTAATATCTGGCTTTATCCTCTGTATTTAATATGGTCTTGAGTGGTTCACATTACTATCAACCATTTACTTTCGTCTACAGCCCCTAATTAGATACTATCCTCTTTCATCCTGCCCTTTGACCCTGCGGCCACTTCTTTGCCCCTTTCACTAACACGAATAGCGCTATCCCAGTAACTCTTCAGGGGCCCCTGCACCGCCCTTACGTCAGATTGACTAATGAGTCTCTGACGTCACACCCTGATTTAGACCTTATCTGACGGCGGGCTTTGCGACTCGGTTTGCTCACGGACCGCAGAGACTCTGACAACGGCCTTCATTTGGTAAGACATGACCTTTCGGCTGAGATTCCTCAGGCACAGACTTTGTTTTCCTGTTACCGCTTGCTCATAAACGCGCACTTTAACCGTTTCCCTTCACGCCTTCGTCTTACTAATGTAGTCACCGCTCACTTTCTAATTGTTTACTTTCACACGTACGTTCCAGACCTGTTAAAGCCTCCTTAGTTTTTTGCATATTTCTCTCCTGGTTTAACCCTGACATTAACTATTATGCGGCCCCTTTGTTCTCCAAGTTACCGGGCTTGACTACTCACTTACTACCGCTGGCCTCATCTGAGAGGTTCCCTTGACCCTTCAGTTACTTGGAATCACTAACAGCGCTTCCCGCGAGAAGCTTAATGATCGCCGCCCTCCTTTGCTCTCTTCCCTGATTACCCATATTCACTGCGATGAGAGTTATCAGTAATTGCACATCATTTTTACACCTAGAATTACGAATCTGACCGGACTGAACATTTGATTTTGGTAAGCCCCAACGACATTTATCCTAACGGTATTCACGATATTTATGCCCAACTGTGTCTTAAATGCTTCTTTTCGACTGCCACACTGCTTTTGACATATAACCTAGTACATATTTTCACTTACTGCAGATTCAGTGAGCTGTTTCAACGACAAGGCCACTGTTTAAATTATTATGTAACATGACCTTGTACTTTGCAACTTTGTCTTAATAAGGAGCTCACAACCATAATAAATGATGCAAACTTTCCTAATGTGGTATTTTTGAACTTTCAGCTTTATCAGTCTGATGTCTTTTTTCAAATTGCTCTAACAGCATTTCTTTTGTGTAATAATGTTTCTTGATCCCACTTATTCATTCTAGATGATGTGATATTCAGAAATGTAATTAATACCTATTTTCGAATATTACTGCTACATATGCTAATCATGTATTTCATGTGGGTGTCCTTCTCTATACCAATTCTAATTTCAAATACTTCATTTTCAATTGTCATGTAACTTTTATGTATGTTTTTTTCCTTTTTTTACTTGTTGTTCTGACTTATCGCTAGCTCACTGTATCCACCCAGATTTTGCTTCAACATACACTATTTTATCCTTTTCCTTTTCCCTCCCTTTCCTCTCCTCATAACTCCTCCTCACGCCCCACTTTTCTCTTCTTTTTCTGACGTTTTACCCTCTTTTTCCCTCCCAACTTCTGCTCACAACTTTATTCTCCCCTTTCACTGATATCTTATTCGAATTGTTCTCTCTGCTTTGTCACTCTGCTATGTTCCTCATGACTCCACTTTTTCCACCTTATCATTCTTCTTTCCCCTTCTTGACTTCCCAAATGGGACTCTGTACTTCTCAAACATCCTTACCTTTCCCCTTCTTGACCCTTTCAGCCTTGAAAAAGCCCACGGCCTAAATAGGCCCCTTGGGCGAAACATGTGTTGGCTGTCCTTCTATACAGATGAAACATGAAATAAAACTTAAGCACTTTAAAACTTTCAAAAAACGCCTGAATTTTCTTTTTTCTTTTGAACCTGTGTTGACAATTGTGAGGGCACAATCCTCTACCTTTCTTTACAGCTGTGAATGAGGACAGTTGTGCAGTAGGACAGTTCTACAATTGGACAGAAGGTTGAATAGGACTTGGTCCTTAGGCTCTCACCGCTCTCTCTGGGTCTGTAGTTAACCCCCCTTTCCTTCTGGAATGGGCTGTGCCAGTTATGGAGTTGTAATGCTGCCAATGTCTGTGGTGGTTCCTTCTTACAAGGTCTCAGTTCACACTGTACCTTAATTCTAGTTCACTAGAGGGTGTTCTCACTGGACTCGTCAGGGGGTGCCACTCCAATAGTGCACGCGCTCACACAGAGCTCCTGGGGGCATCCAGGCTGACTCTGCCTTGGCCCTACCTTGAGCACTTATCCCCGTTGGCGCCCAGACGCATGTCTCCAGTCCAGGTGAGGGGCGAGAGAGAGAGCGGTAGAAGTGATGGGCAGAGAAGGAGCGAGAGAGTGGTGACATTGGAGGGGAATAGGAGAGAAGAGAGAAAGTGGTAGAAGTGAAATGAGAGGGAGAAAGAGAGAGAGAAGGGGGTGAGAGATACACTGATGTGGAGAGAAAGAAAGGGGGAGATAGGAAGGAAGCGGAGAAAGCTAGAGAAGAGGGGTGTTGGGGAGAGTGAGGGTAAGAGACAGAGGGAGGAGGTAGAGAGTGGAGAAAGAATGGGATAGAGAAAGAGGGTGGGTGGTGGGAAACAGAGAGAGAAAGAGAGAGACTGCCAGCAGTCAGACTACAGGAGGAGTGTCTGCTCAGATGAAGAAGCTGCTCGTCTGAGGGTTGTCCGGCTCCCACCGCCTGTGATGGACTGAAGTGACCGGGGCCCTTGGGATCTGCATTAAGAGGACACCATGCTTCTGACCTGCCCAGCTGGACACTATGGATGAACAGGTGTGTAATCTAGCGCCAAGGTGCCCCGGCCTGAGGATCATGGCAGCCCAGTTAAACTGCACCGGAGCAGAGGCTGGTGCATGGACTGCCTCCTCCACCTCCCCTCCCCCCACAAGGACACAGCAGCAAAGCGAAGGCTGGTGTAGGAGCTGCACCCCCCCCCCTTCTGCAGTAATAAAAAGGTAACAAGGGGCACAAGCAGAGATGCCGCCACCAGTGGCAGTCCCTTGAAGCAGGGCGAGAGGACAGTGATAGTTGTATCCTGGAGGGTTGCACTTTGGGTGCCGCTCCGGACCTTAACGTCATGTCATTGCAAGAGAGGCTGACAGTGAGTCAGAAAACCATCAGTGACTATCAGGGGACAGCCCTGTCCTTGCATCTTATTATTCTAAAATTATTAGGTACACGCATCTCTCAATGTCCTTCAATACTGACCCGTCGCACTCTTGCCCTTCGGAACTAGGGGTCTGCACATAACTCTGCCAATCCCCTCAATTCCACCTTGCAGAGACCTCTGTAAACCCAGCCCTGGCCGCTCTACCAGTGTATTAGAATCCTGACATGAAGTACCGCCCCTAAACACGTGATCACTCCATCACAAAAGCTGCCGATGGGTGTTGCACGTCTTTACCACGACTGATGCCAGCGGCACCTACATCAAGTAGTATGCCGATTCAATACCAGCCCTTGCTGGCTTGTCCCATCTGTGGAGGGTGGGAAGCTATGGAAGAGGACAGCTAGGGTCCCAAAAGTGGCATGTTACGGATTGAACTGTGGAATGTGCTTCCACCAGTTTTGCCGCTGTTGGTATGAATGTTGTGGCTGTGTGTGGAGACACCCGCTTACACAATGTTTAGAACTGTTGACTGTGGTGGAACAGTAGGAGTGGTCCTGGGCTGGGGGCAGCAGTCTGAGCCTTACATGATGGCTTGACCGGCATGTGATCCAGAGAGGGAAGTGGCCGTCAGACTCAAAGGGGGTTTCAAGTTCCGCGACAACAGTGCTGGTCAGCTTTAGTCAGTGATGAAGGAGAAACCAAAGAAAGAAGTGGAGGAAGAAAGAATTGCAGGCCCAGGTTTGAGTGGTCATTGCCAGATTTGATGCTGCCTCTTTTGGGGGTCGTTCCAAAGAAAACCCCCAGGGGAATATTGTTTAATTCACCATTTATCGTGGCCGGAGGGGGCGTAAGTGAATGGATGCAAGACTCAGGAAGATGCAACAGAGCAGTGTGATGCATCAGTTGAGACTATTTGTTTTGGGCAGAACAGGTAAAGTGTGACATTAAGTCGGCATTTCCCATAATGCCAGTTCATATAGTGGAGATTTCTTTGCTGGGGATGTCATTTGAAGGGACAATATATGTAGACTGAGTTTTGTCCATGGGTTGTGCAATTTCTTGTCCTCTTTGAATTTTTCAGAGCCTTCTTATAAAGGGTTTTGTGAAGAAGAGCTGGTCACAGGCTAATTTTCATGGATGATTTCTTGTTTGTTGAGAAGGAGATTCATTTAATTACTGAAAAGTGTTGGGCATTTTTCAGGACTTGGCAGAGGTTTTTAGGGTGCCCCTAAGACAGAGGACCCGAGTACTATATTGATTTTTTTCAGAATCGTCATAAAGAAGATGCAGGCGAGATTGCCAGGAGACAAAGTGCGAGAGATTGTTTTATTGTCGGAGAGGTGTGCAAAGAGCGGAAGTTGGCGCTCCATTAGGTTAAATGTTTGTTGGTGCCTCTCAGTTTTGCATGCAGAGTGGTCAGGGCTGGCAGAATGTTTTGTACAAGGTTGGGCTTTGCCATGTCTGGGCTGGATTTACCGCACCAGAGAGGGTGAATGGCAGTTGCTCCTTGGGTAGATCTGCATGTATGCCAGCATGTTTTTGAGAATTTAAACCGAGCAAGCATGTTTTTGCAGAGGACGGGACAAATTGACATGCACCGATTTTTTCTGTGCAAGAGGCCCTTGGTTGTGGCTTGTTCTGGGATGGATGGTGGTGTGCAGAACAGTGACTTTTTCACTAGAGGTTGCTTTGTTGGTGTGTTGTGTGGAACTGACGAACAGAAGAGTAACATTCAACGTGGATAACATATCAGGGGTGAAATGATTTAACAGAAGGAGAAAGATTTGAGGGTTCCGCTGCTCTTGTGGAAGGTTAGATAGAGTTGTGTGCATTTCAATATTGCTTTTAGAGCAATGCATGTCCCTGAAATGAGCTATGACTTTGCTGACACTTTATCTTGTTTGCAGTGAAGGGGGTTTCGAAGTTTGGCCCTAGGACTTGAAGAAAAGAAGACCAAGTTGCCACAGGTCATCTGGTCACTGGGGCAACGAGCACGCTGGAACTTGTCGAACAATCTGTAAGAGTAACTACTAGATGAACCTACTAACAGGCTTGATGGGAGTTTCAAAATTGACAGGGGCTTATCAGCTGTTATCATTGCTGGGAACTAGGGAGGTTTGTCATTCATGTGAAGATATTTTAGGAATATGACCCGGCGGCTGGGGAACTGGCGAGGCGAGTACTAGCGGGTTGGGCAAAAGTGAATGGAAGAAAATCTAAGCTATGGGAGCCAATTCCATTTCACTTGTTGTGGAGGGTACTCTGGGTGTTGGGGTTTTGCTGTTATGACAATTTTGAAGTTGAAATCTATAGTCTTTACCTGTTATGGATGTTTTTATAGTGTCTGAATTGTGGGCTCAAGGAATAGGCCAGGTGTAAAACGACAAGAGGTGGGGGTGGAAGATATGTTTTTGAAAATATGGCTGAGGCGTTGCAAAACAGATCAGAGAGGGCTAAGGAGATGGGGTGTGTTGGAGACTGGGCATGTGACAGAGGCAGGTAGACTTTTGACAAATTGTACAATTTCCAGGTGTATTTAGTAAATGAGGTTGTTTTCTCTACTGATGGTTAGAGAGTGACTGCAGCCAATCTTTTGGGAATATTGGGTTAGTCATTGGTTTACTTGGGATTGAACACAAACGGCTTTGGCATTTGCAGTTTTCAGACTGATGCTGCATCTGAGGCAGCAAGGTCAGGACTTCAGACTGAGGACATGAAGAGGTGTAAGAGATGATGGTCCAGGCGTCTTGAGAGGTACATATGAGGTCAGGATTTCTGTCTGAGGACATAAAGAGGAGTAAGAGATGATGGTCCAGGCGTCGTGAGCGGTACATATGAAGTTAGGACTTCAACTGAGGACATAAAAAGGGTTGAGAGATGGCGGTCCAGGCATCGTGAGAGGTACATACGAGGTTGGGGCTTCAGACTGAGGACATAAAGATGATTGAGAGATGACGGTCCAAGCATCGTGAGAGGTACATACGAGGTTGGGATTTCAGACTGAGGACATAAAGAGGATTGAGAGACAACGATCCAGGCATAGTGAGATGTACATACGAGGTTGGGACTTCAGACTGAAGACATAAAGAGGATTGAGAGACGACGGTCCAGGCGTCGTGAGGTACACACATGGGAGTAGGGTTATCTGTTTTTTAAGGCATGATGGGTTTTAGTTATTTGGGCACCTGATTGTGTGACTGGCTGAGCTATTTACAGGCATAAGTTGTCCAGATTTACAAATAATACATTTAATAGAAAATGATCTGTGCAGCTATTTGGTCTCTCTTTGCTGAAGAGCATGAAAGAGGACTTGGTGAGGCCGAAGGACCTTTGGAGCTGCACTTGCATCGTATGGACTGTATTTATTCTAAAAAACGGTTTGGTGGGATGACGTGGAACATAGCGCCATGGACGAAGCCAGACGCAAACTGAACAGAGCAATGACAGGTTTTTTTGTGCAAGCATGGGGATCAAAGTTTTATCGCGTGTGAATATTAAAGAAGTTGACACCATGTTATATTGCTCAGATGGAGCGCACATGTCTATTTTGGGAAATTAATATTATTTTGGGGATTTACTGGTATTGGTTGCAAAGCTGTTGAGCGAAAGGGTACAGTATAGAGCATTACAGGAACAAGCTTAAGGTCTGTGTTTCTGTACTAAAGGGCGTTGGGCGGTGGGGAAGGAAAACTCCTTACCATGGTTTTACTGGTTGGCTGTATTTGGGGGGATGGTGAATCACAAGCGGGTGTATCCACCCCTAAGGGGGGAGCACAGCTGAGGGACTGCAGTAGAAGTTTGGGTGAGTTGGATCTGGTTAAGGTGGGGTATTTTTCTCTGCGAACAGCTCAATGCTACACATTAAAAATAATACAAAGATACAGCAGTATATACAGGTTCTGCAAATGGGCACAGTGTTAGTAAGGGGGAGATCTGGGGGTTGTGAACCACCCTCCTTGACTCCCGTCACTCTCATGATTCTCCACATCCCTGGAGGAGTGTGGGCCTTGTATGCTGCTCACAGTAGCTGATATTTAAAGTAGGGAGGGAGTTTCTACCAGCCAGGGCATAACAAAACTTAAGGTACAAGGTATGTTGATGGGTCCCCCACACCATTTCTTCACACCGTAAAAATCCAATATCCACACTAGTCATTTACAACACAACAGACACTGAGGCCTTAACCGGAGGAGGGAGCAGACATTGAGTCCGTAAACGGAGGAGGGAGCATGCACTGAGGCCTTAACCGGAGGAGGGAGCAGACACTGAGGCCGTAACCGGAGGAGGGAGCAGACACTGATTCCGTAAATGGAGGAGGGAGCAGGCACTGTGGCCTTAACCGGAGGAGGGAGCAGACATTGAGTCCGTAAACGGAGGAGGGAGCATGCAATTAGGTCGGAAACAGAGGAGGGAGCAGGCACTGAGGCCGTAACCGGAGGAGGGAGCAGGCACTGAGGCCGTAACCGGAGGAGGGAGTAGGCACTTAGGTCGTAACCGGAGGAGGGAGCAGACACTGAGGCCGTAAACGGAGGAGGGAGCAGGCACTGAGGCTGTAAACGGAGGAGGGAGCAGGCACTGAGGCTGTAACCGGAGGAGGGAGCAGGCACTTAGGTCGTAAACGGAGGAGGGAGCAGGCACTGAGGCCGTAAACGGAGGAGGGAGCAGGTACTGAGGCCGTAAACGGAGGAGGGAGCAGGCACTAAGGCCATAAATGGAGGAGGGAGCAGGCTCTGAGGCCGTAAACTGATGAGGGAGCAGGCACTGAGGCCGTAAACGGAGGAGGTAGCAGGCACTGAGGCCGTAAATGGAGGAGGGAGCAGGTACTGAGGCCGTAACTGGAGGAGGGAGCAGGTACTGAGGCTGTAATTGGAGGAGGGAGCAGGCACTGAGGCCGTAACTGGAGGAGGGAGCAGGTACAGAGGGCGTAACCGGAGGAGGGAACAGGCACTGAGGCCGTAACCGGAGGAGGGAACAGGCACTGAGGCCGTAAACGGAGGAGGGAGCAGGAACTGAGGCCGTAAACTGAGGAGTGAGCAGGCACTGAGGTCGTAAACGGAGGAGGGAGCAGGCACTGAGGCTGTAAACAGAGGAGGGAGCAGGCACTGAGGCCGTAACTGGAGGAGGGAGCAGGTACTGAGGCTGTAACTAGAAGACGGAGCAGGCACTTGGGTCATAACTAGAGGAGGGAGCAGGAACTGAGGCCATAATTGGAGGAGGGAGCATGCACTTAGGTCATAACTAGAGGAGGGAGCTGGAACTGAGGCCGTAAACGGGAGGAGGGAGCAGGCACTGAGGCTATAACCGGAGGTGGGAGCAGGCACTACCTGCCTACATGGCAGACAAACATGTACTAGACAATGACCTTATTTGTGTTGGGCATCTTCTTACTCACTGTGGCACGTATTCTGCATAACGATCGTTAAAATAAACATTTTGAACTTTTCTTGTGTCTGTCAGATCTTATTGTGGACTGGTACAAGTGTGAGAGCAAAAGGGTGTGTCCTGTAACAGCGATTCTTGAGAGGGTCAGGAGTGTTGTGATCTGGGGTGTCTAATCACTTGTTCCTCCGTGAGTAGGAAGGCGAGAGACACTATAGCTAGTCCATCCCGGGCTCATGGGTACTCCGATGGTGAGATGACTCAGTTTCTGCCTACTAAGGTTCTACGATCCCTAGCATAGTTTTGTGAATCCGAAGAATATCTGCAACACCCTAAACATGTGGACCTCATGGTCAAACGCCTTCAGGAATAACAAAAACTAAGGATATTATATTCCCATTGAGACTCGTGTATGTGCTGACAGGTGATGAATTATGGTGCTAAAGTGCAGATTTTTAAAGTGTGAGGGGAATATGACTTTACAGATGGCTAAAAACAAGGTTCTTAAAACTAGCAAACTGAGAGGTTTGGGAAAAATACAAAAATGAGGCAGGATTGTCAAAAAAATGCCTTCTCCATAAAGTGATACTTGGAAAATGAGAGGATTGTTGAAAACATGCTGTCCCAATAAAATCTAAGAAGAATGCAGAGTTACCGTATGAACTTGTGTATCTCTTAGAGCCTGTTGTGCCCGACACCAATGCTATATTACCATCGATGCCAGGGTTCTCCAAGGTCGGTCCTGGAGGCCAGATCTTGAAGATGCCCACATTTAGATAAATGTGGATATGCTGAAAATCTGGCATGGATCCGGCCCTCCAGGACAGATACTGGAGAACCCTGATCTATACCTGTAGAGGTTGAGTATTTTTCTCTTCTCAGGGCTTTTTCAGCATTAAAGTCCATCCACAAGTGAGGACCTCTTTGCCTTCACCCTAAAAGATACCCAGTACACTTCCTTCACTGAGAGTCCCAAGGTCAATGCGCACGCATTAAAGTGAGACTTGGACCACCTATACCTGGAAGGAGGTAGCATCGTCTTGCAGTACGCTGTTGTGACATCTCCAGCCCTTGCAGCCTGTGAAAAAGACATTGTAGCCCTCCTGAGCAACCTCCGGGAGAGAGAACACAAAAGACTCATGGTCAGAATTCCAGAGCTGCCAAAAATCTGGTGACTTACCAGAGTGATGTGATATCCCAAGGTTCAAGCAGCAGGTCACCTGCCAGAATAACATTGATTCAGGCCATGCAGCCCCATCCACCAAGAAAGGACCAATGTCCTTCATGAGGATGATGAACTACTGCCGCCAGTGGATCCCTGAATGCAGAAGCTATGATGCCTTCTTGAGACAGAGTATGCTAAAAGATGCACCCAACAACATTGTATGGACTAAGGAACTTGCAAACTGTATCAAGAAACTGAAAGAGTCTTTGTGTGCTTCACCAGCTTTGGGGCTGCCGGGCTACAAACTGCCCTTCCATCTCGGTGTCACAGCAAAATGGCATTGCAAGTGGCGTGCTGGCACAGCTGGAAAAGACCTGCGGGATACTACTATGTGACTTTGCCTTCAGCAGTGACTGGGTGTCGGCAGCTGTGATGGTGGAGAGAACGGCTCCCTTTGTGTTGGTCTTTATTTGTAGTGTTTAGGTGTCACATTAGGTACCGTTGTTGTTATCTGGAGCGATACAACATTTTTCCGCTGGCAGGCACAGAGGTTATGAGGTTGCCTTGTTTTCTAATGCTAAAATCATCATTAAAAGATGCACATCTGTTAATTTGGCAACAGTGCTTCCTGCAATAGGTTATTCTGATGAGACCCCTAAGCATGTCTGTGTTGAGACTGTAGAGAATTGCACCACACCAGGACCAGATTTACATCAGACAGCATTAGAAAAGGCAGACAATGAGACGTACACTGATGGTTTCTCCAGCAGACTGATAGCAACCCCTGCTCTGTAATTAGTGTATAGTACAACAGTTGACACCATAGTTGAAAGTTCAGCTCTGCCATCTGGCACATCTGCCCAGTAAGCTGAGCTGTATGCGGTAACAAGAGCCTGCATCCTAGCTGAGGGGAAACTGTTAACATGTACACTGACCCACGCTATGCCTTTGGAATTGTCGATGAATTTGGAGAGCTGTAGCAGTATCGTGGTTTCATAACAGCAGTCGGGCGTTTCATTCAAAATGGCCCTTTAATAAAGCACTTGTTATAAGCAATACTACTACCCAACAGGATAGCAGTAATGAAAATGTGAAGCCCACACAGGAGTTAATACTAAGATAGCCAGAGGTAGCGCCAGGGCTGACACTGCAGCAAGAGAGGGCATGTTACAAACAGTACAGATGGTGCCTTTAATGAATAAAAACATTCCAAAAATCGAGCTCATTCAGAGACAATTGTTGCTAGCTGATGTGAAGGAAGCACAATGGTCTGCTACAGCAGAAGAGCAGAGAGCGTGGATTGATGCTGGATGTGAGCAGAATGATGAGAGATTGTGGGTATGCCGGGATGAGAGGCCTGTGGCCCCACGCAGTATGTTCCCTTCTTTTACAAGACTTGAGCATAGACCCACTGATTATTGCACAAGGGGGAGTGGGGTGAAGGTGCAGATACATTTTGCTTCCCAGTGAATGACTTTAAATGTTGCTGTTGTGTGTGGATGTGTTTCCAAAGTAGGTGGGGGAGTTCCCACAAGGAAGAGAACCGGCCACGATCGTGGTACACTTCATGAAAGCCATCACTCCGAGGTTTGGGGACCATTAGGGCATAAATAGCAATAGAGGGGGTGACTTTCTGGCTGAAGTTATGCAAAAGATGTGTGACTGTTTGGGAACAGAGTGGAAACTGCATGCCCCACGCCACCCCCAAGGTTCAGGCCTGGGGAGAGGATGAACTGCAAAAGAAACTCTGGATACATGGTCATGGTGAGAAAAAATAAAAGATGTTTCTCTTATTTCTAAGTGGACTGGACCACAGACTGTGACCGGATGGCCTGAATGTATCAACGAAACAACATGCAGAGCTGCATCAACAATGCCTGAGACGAAGGTACCAGAAATTGATGAACATATGTCACCAGAGGAGCTGCACAACACACCAGACAAGGAGCGGACAGACCAGACAATTCCTAAGATCCATGCTGATCCTAACATCCATGCCCAACATGAAGTGTCACAGGGATGGTGATAGAAACTGGCGCTCTTTTGTTTTTTATATTTTTATTTGGTTTTAATTGCATACATGTGATAGGACAACATTGTTAGGAATTTAATTTTACTTAAGAGCCTGTAAATGCATTTCGATACATTATCATGTCAGCTGTGGATATTGTACAGTCTTCCATATTGCTCTAATATGTTGCTCTTGTTTTAGTCTATGATAAAGGATGTCGCTTCACTGTAAATATTACAGCAGTATTTGATGTCTGTCCTTGGCATTGATGAGTGTAAGACTCAATTCTGCAATGGGGAGTATAACTAAACTGGGGAGTGGAAAACACTGGGGTTACACTGTGTATGAAGAAATGTATGGTGCTAGATGTAGACGAGCATTGCTGAGAGTTTTAGTTTAATGTTACTATGAAAAAGGCCTCAAGAGTGTGTGCATTGGTAAGGTTTTAGCCCTGGTGCTCATATATGCCCTGTATCCGCGCCCTGCATGTTATGCGTGATGAGATGGCCATCTTGTTCAGACCCTGAATGAGATTCCTCCTGATGGGTTTGTGGGGAGTTTGGTGTTAACTGAGGGGACTCAGAGTGTGGTGCGGTATGCTTGAAGGTGTGTAACAGTGTTGTCCACTGCATGGAGATGTGGCATTTTCGAATGCCTTGGACTTTATCATATTGTAACACATCTTCCTCGGATGCTCCCCACTTTATAACTGCTCCCCTCCAGGCAGCAAGAGAAGGCCCCCCTGGGGTTCTCCAGTGCATGGCGATGCTCCGTTTGGCTAGCATGATAGCCAGAGCTGCAAATCGCGTTTCTACTTTGTGCTGTTTACTGCGCTTGAATATGCCTAACCCACTGGCTTCCCATGTTGCAGAATCTATGAGCCTGTCACCTTGCTCAGTGTAGTGTATATTGTGTTCCTGTAAGATTGTAGCATCACATAGCTCCAGAACATGTGGAGAAAGGTTGTGCTAGGTTCATGGTATCTTGGGTAAAAGAATAGTGTGTTCGGGTAATATAGCTGGAGATTTTCTGGCGTCAGATACGCCCGAAGTAAAATAAAGTATTGTATATTTTCGAATCGGTAATTTCGGGATACTCTTTTGGGATACTCTAAAGCAGGGGTCTCCAAACCGGTCCTAGAGGGCCGTATCCATGCCAGATTTTTTGGATATCCCCATTGAGATACATATAGTTATTTTAAAAATCTGGCATGGATCCGGCCCTCCAGGACCGGTTTGGAGACCCCTACTCTAAAGCCTGTTCCCATTCTTTATAATGGAGTGGCCTCTGATGTTCAGTCTCCCATTTTTCCCGGAGGAGGGCGAGTGTTATTGCATTGAGTTCTCGGATTGCCTCATATATCCAAGTCACTATGTGACAGCCGAGGCCCATCTGTAGGATAGCATGAAGGACGGGGTGTGTAGCCGGCTCGGTATCGGTCATGTGCCAGGTTCGACAGCAGTCTGCCTCCAGCCGTCCATACATAAGAAACTGTCCTCTAGGAAGGTCGGTGTCGACTGTCAGCCCTGCAAATGAAAGCAGGTGTCCACTTGCTAACAGTAAACCTGCCTCCGTGAGTAATTGTTCTGTCCATGTTTGCAGGGTTTGCGTTGTGTAGTGATCGCAACCTCTGGGAAGGCCCACTAGCGGCAGAAGTGGGGAATAGACTGATCGTGACATCCATTGTGTGTGTTTCATGCAGGTTAGCGCCACTGTCACTTGTAACAGACACGTTGACATGGGTTTTTCCCCCCGGTAGCAGTATGCATCGAATCACAGAGGCAGATATTGGCCCAGTGCCTGTGTCGGTCTTCCCTACCGCACGTCCCGCTGTCCACTATGACATCCACTGTAATTGAGCTGCTAGGAAGTATGCTTCAAATGAGGGAGCTCCCAGTCCGCCCTGGTTCACTGGCTGCTGCAGTTTGGCCATGGCTATCCATCTATGGCCCTCCTCCATATTAGAGTGCTGAGAAGAGTATCTAGTTCCAGGAAGAGGAAGCAGGGAGGGACTACTGGGAGATTAGCAAAGTAGTAGAGCAGTCGCGAGACGAGGATCACTTTGACCACTGCTACTTTCCTGATGGGTGCTAAGGGGAGGGTTTTCGAGAAATTGACCGAGGAACGAATGCCTGTTAGTACTTTCTGGTGGTTATGCTCGTAGATATCTTGTGGGGAGTGATAGAGGTGCACGGCCAAAGTATCACGTCGCTCGTGTACTCCACACAAAGTCGATTCTTCCAGAATGCACCCGTTCTGGAGAGAGGTCGGCCGACAATGGGTATATTGTAGATTTAGCCCAGCTGACCTTTAGACCAGCTGCAGTCTCAAAGTCTGTCAGGGTGGCAAAGATCGTAGTGAGGTCTGATGTAATATCCTGGACAAAGAGGAGCAGATCATCCGCATACAGTGATATACTATGTCTGGTTCCTGCCAATGGGATAACCCATTGCTCGCCCTCTTTTCGAAGACGGATCACCAACGGTTCCATTGCCAGGGGGAAAAGCAGTGGGGAGAGCGGGCAACCCTGCCTTGTGCCTCTCAATACCGAAAATGAGGGTCATTTCTGGTCAATCCTGGATGTTGGTCTAGTGTATATGAGTTTAGTGTATGCTTGTAAACAGGGCCCCACTCCTCTCCTACGGAGCACTTCAAATAGGTATGGCCATGACAGTGTATCGAACGTATTTTCCAGGTCTAAGACCTGGCACGCAGCGTGAGGGAAACCGCCCCAAACCTGATCCTGCACATGGAACAGCCCCCGGATGTTGTGGAGGTATTTCTTCCCGGAACAAATCCACATTGGTCTTGGTGTATTAGTGTTGGGAGAATTGAGGTGTACCGCTCTGCTAGTCTTTTGCCATAGTTTTGGTAGTCTGCGGACAGCAGGGCAATGGGCCAGTATGAGCCCAGATGATGGGGATCCCGGTCTGGTTTTAGAAAGGGGACAATTAATTATTTCTTTATGGATTGTGGGAGTGCACCTTCCTCTAGTGGGGCTTTATACAATTCTACCAGTTGAGGGACTAACAGGGTGGAGAAGGTGCGGAAGAATTCTAATTGTAGGCCATCCAGACTTGGGGCCTTGTGTGTGGCTAGGGTATGTATAGCTTGCGTCACTTCTGTTGAGGTAATGTGTTCATCTAGGGTGCTTTGATCAGTTGCCGCAATACAGGGTAGTGGGTGTGCATCTAAGAATCTATCCAGTATTTCTGAGATTACCGGGTCAGGGGCTGCATATAACGCTGTATAGTACTCACGGCATGCATGAAATATGTCTGCCTGGGAACGGACAGGTATGCCTGCAATGGTGTGTGCTTCAGTAATCGGATGCGGGGCAGTGTTTTGTTTTACCAGCTATGCTAGCAGTGTACCAGCTTTGCCTCCTTTCCTGTGTGCTCTGGCTGCGTGTGCTCTAAAGTTATATCTCCGGAGGTCTGCAAGTACCTCTGTATATGCAGGTTTTGGCTTCTGCTACCTGTGCAAGTGTGCTTCATTTTTACATGCTGCCAGTGTCAGTGTTGCTAGTTTCTGTTCCTCTTCTAGTATGCGCCGCTCAAGGGTTTTACGCACTTCGGACATGGGTCCCTCTAATCACCTCCTTGAATATGTCCGACTCTACTGCCCTGGTTGATGCTGTGTTGGTGTTTTTGTGTAAATAGTGCTGGATGTGGGTTTTTTGCTCTTGCTTAAAATACTTGATCCTCCAGACATGCAAGTGGCAGGCACCACATGGGTACCGGCTGTAGGGGCAGTTGCCAGGCCAAAGGGAGTGTGTGTGTTTCATGCTCCGATAGTACTCAGCCCAGATATTCGGTCTCCTGGACCATAGGAATGATGGGAGGGGTGTAAAGGGAATGGTCAAGGCAGACGCTGAGGTCGTGTGGTATAGAGTGAAATGAATATAGTATGGTATTGGGATATTTAGCGAACCACACATCTACCAGCATCAAGTGCTCTATTCACGTTTTAAAGCGTTTTGTTTGCGTTATTGCCAGGAAGACTGGGTGTGGTGGTTGAGATTTGTCTACGGAGATGTTTTGCATTCAGTTATAGTCCATCCCCAGTATCCAGGGGGTCACGATATATTGGGCCAGCGTACGGGAAATGGAGTCCCAGTATTTCCCCTGCTCTGTGTTTGGTGTATAAATACTGCCCAGCAGAATTGGTCGCTCATCTAGGAGCCCCTCCAGTAGAGTGTAGCATCCCTCCGCATCTGTCACTCTGGACAGTTCCTGGAACGGAACCCCTGGTCGCAGCCAAATAAGTGTTCCTCGTGCAAATGCAGAGTATGTTCTTGAGCAGAATGTACCATGCCGTAGTTTGCGCAATTTGCCTAGCTACCCTGCCACTAAGTGCGTTTCCTGCAGCATTGCAATCTGCACGTTCTGTCGTTTTATGGAAGCGAACACAGCATATCTCTTGCGGGCCGTGTGCATGCCTCGCATGTTAACTGTGAGGATAGTAACATCGTCTTTTCACGCCATGGGGTTTTGGCTCGGTCTCCTCGGGATGGGGTGGGGCAGGGTTGTTGTATATTCACCTCTCTGAGTTTGGTCTTGATGTCGCACACTCGATTATTTCTATCATCTATCTGCAAACATACCTTCTGTGTGTTAGTGGGTGACGAAATGCGGGAGGTTAACTGGGATGGGAGGTATTTCCAATAGTGGGGACCTACCGCAAAGGGCGGTACATCCAAAGTAAGTATGTTACTGAAACTCTAATGTGTTGTGTGTTCTGGTTGGCCACGCATCTACGCTGGCTCCGTGGGTGTCATTTGTAGGATTATTGTGTATGGAGGAGCTTATCGGTGACCCAGCGTGTGCCACGTGGGGTATTGGACCATGTATGGTGCTATGGCACTATTACCTGAGATATAATTGAGATACACGGTCAGCAGTAGCTACAATTCATATCAACATATCAGCTGTTTGCTGCGTCACCGGTGGTGGGATCATCGGGCCCGTTTGGGATATAGTCTCATCACTGCCTTCTTCTGATGGGGGCCTCAGTCGACATCTGTTGTTGGTGAGGCTGTTCCCATTTCTGCTGCAGCCAATGGGACTTTTTTTGTTCTACAATAATATGCTCTAGGTCCGGGGACCCTGTGAGTTTGGTGCAGATCTCAGATTTGGGATGTTTGCTTTGTCTTTTGGGGCGACGTTGATTGCTCTTCAGTGTTGGAGGACGTTTAGTGTTTTTCAAGTTCGAGCTTGGACGATTTTGACAGTTTTGATCCACCCAGTCGTGGGCTGCCTCGGGATTCGTGAAGAATGTAGTGGACCCATCATGCAGGATTTTGAATCTTGCTGGGAACAGCAGTGAATATTGGACTCCTTCTTGGCGAAGACGCTGTTTAACTTCCAAAAATGAGGATCGCTGGAGCTGCACTGCTCGGGAATAGTCCAGGAAGAGCATTATGTTTATTCTCAATTTAAATGGGATCATGTTGTCTGGCGGCCTGGAGTACAGCATCCTTGTTTCTATAGTGAATTAATTTTGCGAGTAGTGGGCTGGGCGGGGAGCCCGGTGGTGGCCTACGAAGCTGGTACCCTGTGTGCTCTTTCTAATGAGAAGAAAGCAATGAGGTCTGCATCCAGTGTGAATGAGAAGGTCCAGGTTTCCATATATTCAATGGGATTTGTTCCCTCAATGCCTTCTAAAAGGCCTATGAAGCGAATATTGCATCTCCTCGACAGTCCTTCAAGGACATCTGCACATTCCTCCAGGGTCTCCACCCGGCCCAGCACTGTCTGCAATGTTTCTTGTTGTGATTTGGCTGATGGTTGCAGTTGTCTACTCTCCATCTGTCATTCTGTCCGCAAGCTTGCGGCGATCGTCGCAGAGCAGGTTGAGATCCGTTTCCAGAGTGCCAAATCTTTCTTCCATTGAGACTCTGGAGTGCTCAATAACTTCCAAAACCTCAACCAGTTTTTCGGACATGGTCAGTGTGGGGGGGGGGGGGGCTAGCCTCTGTGTCCCCTTGTGGTTTGGTACCTGCAGAATCACTTTGTTTTGCAGCGGCCAACAGAGAAGTGCTGTGGGAGCGAAGTGCTGTGGGAGCGAAGCTTCCCCATTCTGTGTGAAGTTATTATTATTATTATTACATTTCTTAAGCGCACAGCTACCCGTAGGTTTCCCGGCGCTGGGAGTAATAGCAGTATGCAAAATGTGGGAGAGTCCAGTCAGCAGTTTTACAGATCGAAAAGCCAGGTCTTAATTCCCTTGCGGAAGGTAAGGAAGCACTTTTCAGAGCGCAGAGAGGGGGGTAGAGAGTTCCAAAGAGAGGGAGCCAGGAAGGAAAAGGAGCGCCCTCCCATTTTTGCTCTCTTGATGCGCGGAATCCGGAACTTGTTCTGGGTAGAGGACCTAAGCGTACGTGGTGGGAGATAGTGCTGAACCAGAACAGATAAGTAGCGAGGAGCTTTTCCGGACATTATTTTGTGCATGAAGCATAGTGCCTTAAATTTGACCCTGCTCTCGATCTTATGTAGTTTACGCATATGGGACGAGGCTGAGGATCTGGCGGGTAGATTACAAATAAGGCGAACAGCCATATTTTGTACTACCTGGTACTTCTTCGTTACCTCCTTACAGGCACCCAAAAGTAAGATGTTGCCATAGTCCAGGCGAGAGATGACAAGAGCCTGGACTACAGTTCTCAGGGTGTCGGCAGGCAGCATCCACGAGATTTTCCTAAGCCACCTGATGATGGTGGTACAGGTGGCGGAAACTTTCACGACGTGCTGCCTGAAGGACAATTGGTTGTCCAGGAGGATGCCAAGATTACGAGCAGACGAGGTTGGGGTGGGGAGAGGGCCCATCTCCGGTGGCCAATGTTGTGGGCCCCAGAGTGGAATGTCATGGCCAAACAGGAGAAGTTCAGTTTTTTCCCCGTTTAGTTTTAATTTGTGCTCCAACATCCATGCCGAGATCTGTTTAAGACCAGCTTGAAGGGAGGAAGAGGGGAGATGCTTATTAGTAGAAAGGGAGTAGATGACCTGAGTGTCATCAGCGTAGGAGTAAATAGAGAGACCTGCCTGTTCCGCCAAAAAAGCAAGAGGTCTCACATATAAATTAAAAAACAGGGGGCTAAGAATAGAACCTTGGGGAACACCGTGATTGGAAGGAAAAGTAGAAGATGTTAGATGTGTTTCACAGTGGGTCCACCAACTCTCTTGCCTATAACTGAAAACTGGCTGCCCTTCCTACTTTGGTTGGGCCTTAACTGCAAAGGGATGAGAGGAATTTCCCCCTCTGTGATAACGTCCCAATCTTGGGCCGCAACTCGATGCAGGTGCCGAGTGGCGCACTTCCAAGTGCTGAGTGAGTTCCCTTCTCAATGTCAGTTCTTTTCACGCTGCCTCTGTAGGTTGGAGGGGGGGGGAGTCTATGTGTCTATCACATTTGGTAGATTTTCCAGGGAGCTTTCTGAGCTCGCCTCACGTTGTAACGGCGGGTTATATGATGACCTCTGTTTGCTGTTAGAAGCTTACTCTGGCTGGTGGCGATGATACTCAGCGTACTGTGCAGCGATATATTTTGGCATGGATCAGCACGTGGCGCTTTACGACCAAGTCTATTGGGTAATCACTAGTCACTGTGTGACACTGATCCTGATTTATTTCGCTTTACTCCCCAGTTTTATGATTATTTCACAAACCACTGTATTCCGCATCATGTTGGCGTGGCATTGGTTGATTTCACTGCTTCGTGCAGTTTGTGTCCCGCGTTTTGGGGTGGGACATCTGTTGATGGGGGAAGGGTCTACTTTACTGCCAATGTTCTTTGTGTACTCTCTAGGTCTGTTGCAGTCCCCCTTTGGTCATCAATCATACATGTTTCATTGACCCAAGGTGTGCTCCTACGGACTTTGTAACCTGGGCAGGTAGGAACTCTAGATTAGTCCTGTGTGTGTGTGTGTCTTTGCTCAGTTTTGGGATTCACTTTGGCTGGTGGTAGCATTACTGCTTTTAGTTCTTATTTATCTTTGCACTCACATAGTAGTAATTATGCTCCTCGCCTGGGAGCAACGAGGGACTCAGCGGAGGTGGGGAGGGTTGTTCACCTCCCATGGCTACTGTCTCTGGGGCTATCTTCTTTTTCTTTGGCAGCGACTGATTGTGTGTTTGGGGCCCCCAGTCACTCACCTGATGTCCTTGGCTGCGGCCCCCTCGTCTTCTTGTGTCCCACTCCGCTGCCACTCAGCTCCGGCTGGGCCGCGTGTACAGGTCTATTGCTCTTGGAGGGGAGGGGCTGGATAGTCCGCCCTACACGTCACTTCAACAGCTGCTCTTTCTGCGCCCAGGTTCCTGCAAGCACTCCTTCGGATACGCTTCGGCCCCCGCTGGTGCAGTGCTTAAGGCGCAGTGAAGCGTGTGCACCGGAGATTCTGCCCTCGTGGCTTCTGGGCTCCAAGGGTGCCGCCATGTGAAATTCGAGCCTCTGCCGGCATGGCCTCCGCGACTCACAGCCCTGTGACCTTCCGGCGAGTGCTAGATGCTCAAATATCTCCTCTGGCGTTACCGATCTAGGTGGGCCCGCTTGAGGCTTCCCCTGTGCCGGGTAACAGGCGAGATTCGTACCGGCTAACGGAGCCTCAGCCAGACATGTCCGTCATCCTGGCTGGTTTGGTCATGCCCCCGACACAAACTGACGCTCTTGAATGAAGTACACAACAAAGTCTCAAAGAAAAGTGATCGTCTGCACCTGCAGGAAAAATAGGCTGGAGAAGACAGCACAGGGCAGGTCTGTGAAACTCCCCCTGATCAAGATAACCGAGGACCAGGAAGCAGATGACAGCACACTGCGTGCCTTTACATTACTGAGACTTCCAGAAAGTGCCCAGGAACAGAGTGTCTAAGGGACACTGTAGCAATTTGAATTGCATAGTGCAAACAATAGTTGTTAGACACTTACAGGCACATGCATCAAGAAATGAGTTTGCGATATCTTATTTGCGATTTTTAAGGAATCGCAAATAAGGAATCGCAAAACGCAATGCATCACTGAAATAGTGATTATTTAAGGAATCGGTAAAAATCTCAGAAAATATTGCGATTTCTCTTTTTTTGCGAACTCGCAATTTCCGTGGTCGCACTTTGATGACATCAGAACCAGGAAGTGTGCTCTCCAAGCCTCATTTTCAGTGCTGTGGCTCAGGAAGAGGAGGGAGCTGGCTCTGGGAGCACAGGAGAGTGAGAGAGAGAGAGACTCAGAACACCTGCAAGCAACTGAAAAATGGAACCAGAAAATACAGCACAGGACAGCCAAAGTTCAAGGAAAAGAAAAGTTAAATTTTCAGAAAAAGAAATAGAAACTCTCTTTGAGGGAGTAGTGCACAGCAATGACAAGCTTTTTGGAAAAGCTTCACTGAAGGTACCTGAGCAGGAGAAAAGGAAGATATGGATTAGGATTCAGAACAGAGTCAATGCCCTTGGGGTAACTCACCGTACCACAGAAGAACTGAAAAAGAGATGGTACGACCTGCGCAGTCGGGCCAAGGCACGCATTGCAGACCGATTGAAGGAGGCAAATAAAACAGGAGGAGGCACACCACCAGACTCTGGAAACACTCCCATGGAGGAATTGGTTGTGTCAACAATCCAGCCTGAAGCTGTTGTTGGAGTCACGCAGCTGGACACCTCAGGAGCTGCACACACGTCTGAAGGTAAGAGGAATGCATGTTCACATTGTCCCAATTACAGAAGTCAGGATGTCAGCTCAGCACAGCGTAAGCGCACACTGTAAAGCATGTACTACATATCCATTACTATGGGAAGTGCATCATGGGAGTTGTAGTCAGGGCAAGCAGTATTAATGACAAACACACACATATGTTACAATAAAGATTTCCAATAGTGTAGCAGATGTTCAAAAGAACATTAAATGTATTTAATTACAACTGTGACTGGACCTCACAAGCATACATTAATGCTGTTTTGCACTGTTTAACTTCACAGATGCAGAACGTGATGAGGCCGGGGATATAGAGGATCTGGGAATGCACCACAGCAGTGCCTCTGAACAGGAGAACACACCAGCTCTGCCAGCTACACAATCACGTGTACCTCATTCCCCTAGGTCACCTGTCCAAACACTGCTTCCTATGGAGTCAGATCATGAGTCCAGTGCTGCACCTGCGGTCGGTATCCGTCCAAGAATTTGCGCCACAAGTACAACAACGCAGATGCGGAGAGGCAATCGCAGAGTGCAAAGGAGAAGACGCAGAGCACGCAGGCCACAGCAGATTGAGCAGACAAATCAGGTGTGGGGTGGCTTGGAGGGACAGATGCTCCGTTCACATCGCCTGCAGGGCAAGAACACCCGATTAGTGAAGGATGAAATTTCCAAAATGTCAGCCAACATTGCAGTACTGGCCAGTAGTGTCTAGGAAATGACAAAGGTCATGCAGGAGGGGCAAGCATCGCAGTAGACAGCACCGGCAACTAATGCATCAGCTCAAACAGCAAGGAAATTCGAACAATAGGCTTGCAACAGCCACGGCACTGCTGGCGCGTAGATCTGTTACAATGCAGACCGAGATGTGTCATTGGAGTGGAGATGTTGCAAAAGCTCTAGATCAAGTTACTAATGCCGTAGAGATGATGAATGCATCTACTAGCGGAGTGAACACAACTGCACAGGATGAAAGTAGTGAATGTGCCTCAAGCCTAAGCAGTTCAACGATGCCAGTTGCAAGTGCAGTGAGACGCAATACTCTCAGCGCAACCCCATCCACTGCCAACGTAAGGCAGGAAGATGCTGCCGCAGACAGGCGTCTGGGTGTTCGCGGGAAAAGCGCTAGGCTCCCATGAACAATATGTGCCACAAATGGTGACTTAACCGTTGTTACAATGTGACCTATTCACTGACTTTCAAGTATTATTAATTTCAATTTGTTATGTTTTTTTGCAAGACTCTGGAGCCACTAGTCACTCTTGAAGTTTGTTCAAATACCCTGGTCACAATACCTTTACATAAAGTTTACTTTGCATTGCATGTCCAGTGTTTGTGTCATCATTACTCACCTTAGAAGTAATTCTGTGTAATCTCCAATCTGCGCCTGCGGCCTTCTGCTGCGCCTGATCCTTTTTGGGCAGGGTGTTGTTGCACTGTCAGACAGCTCCATTTCCAAACCTCCCTTTGTCGCAATGTTGTGCAGCATGGCACATGCTGCTACTATTTTGCAGCATTGTTCAGGATTGTATTTCATTGCTCCTCCGGTCTTTTGGAGTCGTCTAAATCGGCTCTTCAGCAGCCCAAATGTTCGCTCTATCACGTTCCTTGTAGAAATGTGTGCTGCATTGTATCTCCTTTGTGCGGCAGTTGCAGGATTGAGATCTGGTGTCATCGGGTAATTTCGTAAGGCGTATGCGCTGTCACCTACATGTGAGGGATGAAATGCTGTCATTTCATGTTTGACATTAACATATGTAATAGGAATGGAATGCTGTTTTGCACATATTTACCTAGGAAATGTCCCTCTCCAAAATCTCCCCTTGCTAGACGGGTCTGAATGCCACTTTGCCTGAAGATATAGGAATCAGGTGCACTGCCAGGAAATTGTGACACAATGTCCGTTATAATGTTTTTGGCATTACACACAACTTGAATATTTAGGGAATTATACCATTTCCTAATCCTATACAAATATTCCTGTGCTGCAGGGGGACATATTGCCACATGGGTGCAATCTATGCAACGCAGTACTTGGGGGAAGCCTGCTATTTGGTAAAAATCCTGCTTTGACTTTGCAATTTCATGGGTTGTGTTAGGGAAACTTATGTGTGAGTGTATCTGCAGCATCATGGCATCAAGGAACGCTTTGAATATTCGTGACAATGCACTTTGCGACACACCTCCTGCTACTGCAATGACTCCCTGAAAACTGCCTGACGCCAGTAGATGTAGGCAACATAAAACCTGGACATGCGTTGGAATTGCATTGGTCCTATGAGTCTGTCGTTGCAGGATGGGGTCCAATTCATTAATTAAATCATGTATCATCTGGCCATTCAGTCTATACTTGTCATATATCTCGTCCTCCTGCTGTCCTAGCAATGTTATGCGGACTCTGAAGCTGCGTTCATTGATTTGCCTCCCTCTCTGTCGCGCAGCATGCAGCCTCATCCTCCTCGCCATCAGGTACAGCCCGGCCATTTTGACTTCTGGGACCTCATTGTGGGTGTGTTTAAATCACTTGCTTTGCCTCTTCAGCTGTTTCAGATTTGCACTCATGATTACCACCTGGTTCAGTCCCTTCTTAAATTGCGGTAGCAATTTTGCGATTTTTGAGAAAATCGCAATTTGCGATTTTTCATGCATTTCAATTGCGATTCCTTATTTGCGATTTTGTATTTGAGAATCTCAAATAAGAATTCGCAAGGGTTTTCTCAGATTTTTTTTGCGAATCCTTATTTTTGCGAATTCTTACATATTTTCGCAAAAATTAGGATAATGCATAGCGACAACGGACATTGCGATCGCAATTGAGCTTTTTTTGCGATTCACAATTTGTGCGAGTTCTTAAACGCTTGATGCATGTGCCTGTTAATTAGGTGTATGCTGCCTGTACTACTATCCACTAGGTGTTATAGTGCAGCAGGAAACACTGTGTAATGCTATCCAAAGATATGTAACTTTATATATTTTAGTTTTTAAGCTAGTGTAGTATATAAGTATCCTAAAGGGGTCATTGTTGGATACCCATAAATATACTGACACCATCTCACTTCTCCCCGTTACATCCTGGGAGCAGCTCAGGCTTCCAATCTGGCCTTGCCTGGACAAGCTCCAACAGCTGTTCAGAACCACCTCAGAGGTTACTTTCCTTGTCCTGGCGTCCATGTCAGTTTGCTCATCAGGTTGTTCACTTCTGCTTACACTATATGTCTGTATTAGAATTGGCACAGTGCCAATCTTGCATTTCTCTGTTGCCCATATTTGTCACCTTGTCCTTTTACAGTTCTGATGAAGTTGCATTTCTAATTGCATATATGGCCAAGAAACCAGACATGCAGAGAAGAAGCAGACAGAGCACCATTGGGTGCAATGACTTCTTCCTTGCTGGCCAGAAAGCATGCATGGGTGCCAACAAATACATTTCATTTTGTTCCTGCTAAAACTGCTTTATTGTGTGTTTCTTTCATTGCTCCTGGGAGGATGCTGCAGTATTAACCTAACAACTTTGGTTATTAACACTAGCATTGATTCACACCCCTCAGATTTGAAATGCGACTTTGACTTATGCCTTGTCAGTTCTGTGCGTGTCTCCAGAAAGGATAACCCCCAACACCTTAAACAAGGGTTGCCCTAATCCACCCATCTGGTCGCACCCTACATATCTGGATTTACTCTGTATAGAATCAGCTCATCTCCTGGTCCAAGTGTTTAACACTTACAATAGAGACATAAATATGTATTAGAGCATATATCTATGGTGCCTCCATCCCCGTAGGCAGGCCCAGCACAGCCTTCATCATGTACATCTTCAACTGAAGAAATCACACAAACAGCTGCTGGTGTCATACTCTGGAAGGAACATGTTAATTAACCTGCACACATCTGTTGGCTGCCTGCAGTGCTGTAGATTCACATGCTCTGTTGCAACGTGTGTTTTTGTATGGCAATTCTTTTGGGTCATGGGGAACTATGTGGCTCCAGCCTTAACTAGTAACTCACATGGATACCGACTCCATTCGAATGCTTTCAGTACAGCGGGTGAAAGTTAGTATGGAGTACGGAGTAGAACACGACGGTGACCATGTGTGTGCTGTCTATGAGAAACAGAATATTAAGGGTGATGGTATCTGTAGCAAGAACTGGTTCCATGGAAGCTGGGCGGGCGAATGTGAATCTAGAGTACTATTGCAACAAACAGATACTTACAGGGTAACATATTCTATTTGTAGCATGTGTGGGGTACATACACATGCTCTGTATTGACTGTAAACTGTACTCCCCTGAGCAGTGGTAAGCCAGTGGATGGTGCGGATGTCTGAAACAAAGTCCTTAGGACAGTTTGTCCAACTCTAGCTTCTTGCCTAGCAAGGATCCCCAAACCATGTTTTGTGAAAGTGTGTCGAGGTGACCATGTGGCGGCTTTACAAACATCAGCTAGGGCAACATTGGAAAGGAAAGCCATAATGACGCTCTGTGTAGGAGTGTGGCTTAGGAGGAGGCAGATAGGGCTCTCAGGGCTTTGAGGGAGCAGGCTTGGATGCAAGGGACGATCCACCTGGCCAGACCTGCCTTCAATAAAGGGCGACCTTAATGAGAGTCAGTAAAGGCAACAAATATTTATGTTTTCCACAAGGGCTTAGTGCTGTTAATGTAGTACATTAGTGCATGCTTGACATCAAGAGTGTGTAGTGTCCTCTCAGCTACTGAGCAAGGCCGGAGGAAGACCACGAGCTCTATTGTTTGGTTGAGAGGAAAAGATGACAACCTTGGGTAAGAACTCAGGGTTAGTTCTGAAGACAACCGTTTCCCTGTGGACCTGGAAGAGAGGCCTCTGCAATGTAAGAGCCTGCACATCTCTTTTATGCTGAATAGAATAGCAAAGGTCCAGGGAATTTGAGGCTTTAGACAACACTTGAATAAGTGATCTCAGTGGGTGGGTGGAGACACACTCGAAGCTCTGGACCTCATAAACTTCAGATACGAAACAGGTTTGGGAAGTGGTAAGTGTGTTCTCCACATGCAGTTATATCAATTTTCAAGATTAATGTCCATTTGTTCAGATCATAATATGGAGGACAGACACATTTTTTTGTTTGCAGTGCAATTTCCTTTATTTTAGTTGATAGAGCAAAGGACAGCCGACACGTGTTTCGCCCCCTATTGGCGATTTGCGCCGGGGCTTTCCATGGGGCTTTCCTTCCATGAGAGGAACTGAAGAGGGCAAGAATGTAGTGGTTTAAAAGGAGGGCCCATGAGCTTGATAAGGACAATATTACGGCTCGAAGCTGGGACTGGTGGCAAATGCGGTGGGATAACTGGTTGCCAGGAAAGCTTTGTTGAGAGGGGTTTTAAACTTCAAGCAGTGTTCCCTGTTCTGCATATATGCAGCGATGGCCTCTAGATGTAGCTGTATCGCGGTATAGGCTAGCCCTGCATTTTGTAATCATAGAAGGTAGCCAACAGTGTCTTGGAATGCTGGTTTAAGGGGCTCTCTGTGGTTGCAAATGGAGTAGGGAACAATCTTGTTGCACTTAGTAGCCTAACAGGGCTGTGTGGTGGGTCAATGGGCTTCATTAAGATGTCCATGCATTCTTGAGATAGATTAAGGTAACAGAACTCTAGGACCGGAGGACTAAGGTTACTAGGTTGAGCTGCCTGCGGTCTGGGTGAGGGAGTCGGCCTTGGTTCTCCATGAGAAGGCCCGGCATGTTTTGGCGCTTCGCTTAGGGAGCGATGGACATGTCTAGAAAGGGTCAGAACCAATGTTTGCCTGGCCCAAGCAGGAGCCACCAAGATACGGGTGAGGTATGTTTGCCTTAGTTTCCTCACTTTCTATAGGAGGAAAAAATCATAGGCAAAGAACCTTGAGCAGTTAATCCACAGAGAATTGCCCAAGGACTGAGGGTGTGGAGATTTGAAGGTAAAATTTGACCATCAGCGTTTTCACAAGTGGCAAAGAGATCCATCTCTGGGACACCCTACCAGTAGAAGTACAGGAAAAGGACGTACATGTAGGTGGGACACACTAAGCAGATCTGCAAATGAATTGTCTGCTCCTGGGAGATATTCAGCTAGGATGTGTATCCAGTGGCAACTCCTCCAGAGCGGACAGCTGCGGTGAATGTGCGCCGCCCTGTTTGTAGAGCCAGTACATGGCAGTGATGTTGTGTTTGTACCCGGGCAACTTTGCCTAGAATGTCTTGGAGAAACAGTTTGAGGTCTAGCTGGATGGCTGAATCTTCCAGATGGTGGATGAGGTGGCCAAAGACCCCATACTGCTATATTTAGGGGAAGTACCCACCATTCGGAGAGTGATGCGTCTGAGGTGATGGTCACCTGCAGAATGAGATCCATGAAGGGCCTGCCACGCATGTTTACTGCTGGACCACTGCAGCGGGTGATGGGTGCTGGCCCTTATGAACACTCCATCTTCTTGCTCTGCTTGTGACACTCCTGCAGTGGACACATTTGGAGCCTGGCGTGGGAGAATATGGCCAAGAAGTGGAAATAATCCCTAGGAGGCACATTACCGTTCTGACTATGGGAGCGCAATGTGGCTGAAAAAGAGGCAATAGCCGCTGAAATGAGCCACCCTTTGGTCGCTTGGATATGCCTCAAGGGTGACTGCATTTAGGACAGACGCCAAAGAACCTGTAGGTTGAACCTAAAAGGGTTAGAGGAGGAACTTGGTGGCATTGACTGTAAACACCAGGTTGTGGAGGAGGGAGAGGATAGACTGGCATAAGATAGGCACTCCTGCCTGCTCATACTCTTGATCAGTCAATTGTCTAGACTAGGGAATGCATGTGTACCTCCATCAGAGACGGGCGGCAGGCTAGGGAACGTGTGAGTACCTCCATCAGAGACGGCGGCAGGCTAGGGAACGCGTGAGTACCTCCATCCGTGATGGGGTGCAGACTAGGGAACGTGTGAGTACCTCCATCAGAGACGGCAGCAGGCTAGGGAACGCGTGAGTACCTCCATCCGAGATGGGGGCAGACTAGGGAATGCGTGAGTACCTCCATCCGAGATGGGGGCAGACTAGGTAATGCGTGAGCACCTCCATCAGAGATGGGGTGCAGACCAGGGAACGTGTGAGTACCTCCATCAGAGACGGCGGCAGGCTAGGGAACGCAAGAGTACCTCCATCCGAGATGGGGGCAGACTAGGGAATGCGTGAGTACCGCCATCCGAGATGGGGGCAGACTAGGTAATACGTGAGCACCTCCATCAGAGATGGGGTGCAGACTAGGGAACGCGTGAGCACCTCCATCCGAGATGGGGGCAGACTAGGGAATGCGCAAGTACCTCCATCCGAGATGGGGGCAGACTAGGGAATGCGTGAGCACCTCCATCAGAGATGGGTGCAGACCAGGGAACGCGTGAGTACCTCCATCAGAGATGGGGGCAGACTAGGGAATGCGTGAGTACCTCCATCCGAGATGGGGGCAGACTAGGGAATGCGTGAGCACCTCCATCAGAGATGGGGTGCAGACTAGGGAACCCTTGAATACCTCCAACTGAGATGGGGGCAGACTAGGGAATGCGTGAGTACCTCCATCTGAGATGGGGGCAGACTAGGGAATACGTGAGTACCTCCATCAGAGATGGGGTGCAGACTAGGGAACACGTGAGCACCTCCATCCGAGATGGGGGCAGACTAGGTAATGCGTGAGTACCTCCATCCGAGATGGGAGCAGACTAGGGAATGCGTGAGTACCTCCATCCGAGATGGGGGCAGACTAGGGAACATGTGAGTACCTCCATCCGAGATGGGGGCAGACTAGGGAATGCGTGAGTACCTCCATCAGAGATGGGGTGCAGACTAGGGAACGCGTGAGTACCTCCATCAGAGACGGGTGGCAGACTAGGGAATGCGTGAGTACCTCCATCAGAGATGGGCGGCAGCTGATGCCAGGCATTTGGTGAGGGTCCTTGGTGACTCTGAAGGGCGGCACTGTGAATTGGTAGTGCCGCCCATTTACCATTAAGCAGAGGTAGTGCCGGTGAGCCAGATGAATTAGGATGTGAAAACAGTCGTCCTTCAGGTGAAACGTGGTCCTGATGTTGCCTTGCTGCAGCAGGGGAATGACATCCTACAGGGGGTCATATGGAAATGTTCTGAGAGGATGCATCTGTTGAGAGGGCAATAGTCAAGGATTGGCCTGAGGGAGTCGTCCTTCTTGGAGATGAGGAAGTACAAAGAGTAGACACTTCTGCTCTAGTGTTCTAGGTCCTGGCTCTATAGCTCCCTTGAGAAGAAACACTTGAACCTACTCCTGCAGTGGACAGGTTCTGGGCTGAAAGTGTGGGGTTAGGGTGGGATACGTAGTGGGTTAAAAGGAGTGACAAGCAATACCAGAGCTAAATGAACCGAGGTGATGGCCTCGCAATGAGGAAGGAAATCCTGAAGACAGTAGCGATTGAGATATTGTAGGAAGAGTCTGTGCCTGGAAGCAGAAGCTCTCTTACCAGGCATGCCTTTGCCTTTATTGAACTGCCACCCTGAAGATGCCCGCATGTACCCTTTATCCTCTTGCTGGTACTAGGCTTGCTGCTGCCTTAGGTACAAGTGGGTCTGGTCAGGAGAGATGACCTTGAATCATCCCCTCTACTGTGGCTTCCGAAAGGAGCCCCTAGCAGACGTGGTCCGGAGAGCACCCATAGCCTTGGTCGTTTGCGTGTCTTTTTTAATTTGATCAAGGATCTCACCAAACCGCAGACTGAAGAGGTGCTCTCTGTTGAACATCAGGTTGATGACTGGCTGTGGACTTCTGGCTTGAAGCTGAGCAGACAGAGCCAGAAGTGCCATCTGAGTGTAATGGAAGCATTTACTCCCCTGGCTGAGGTGTGAGCTGGGTCAAGGGCAAACTGTATGGTGGCATGAGAGATGTTTATGCACTTTGAGACTTATCTCCTCCCCCTTTTCTGAATTGGTTAGGGAGGTGCTGTTAAAATTCCTCCTTCCCCTCCCACTAGGCTCTGTCGTAGCGCCAGAGGTGATCGACGATGCGCCATTGGGTAATGGCCAGCCTGCTATCCACTCTCCTGCAGAATCTATGTCTTGTCTCCTTGTCAAGTGGGGAGAGTCGCCTGTCGCTTGAGCAGCAACACATTTGCAAACTCTCTGTACCAGTAGGGAGTCTTGGGGGCAGAGTGTGGAGGGAGGGGGGGAATGACCCTTAAGATATGTGGAGTCAGAAGGAGAAGCCTCGAACATTTTCTATCCTGGGTATATCCACCCATGCTCTTGCTGGCTTCTTATAAATGTCAGTGGCAGTCTTGAGCATCCCCCTGAGCATCGGGCGGCTGGATGGAGCACTCTGTCAGAGAGAGAGTGCCCACAAGCAAGTCATCGCCTTCAGGCGTTGTGTGCATAGTTATCTTACGGTATGCGACTGTATAACCCTGTGGTATTCTGCAGTGTCAGCTGGAGGCCCTTACTGGGGCAAGCTCCACATCTTGATCCCAGGATGGTGTGTGTCATATTCGTCCCATGGGTCTTCCGTGGCTAAAAGGAGGCATCATAGTTCTCTAGTGGAGAGTAGGGGCTAGGGCTCCCAGTATTTGAGTTTGATGGGTGAACCATGTGGGGTGTCTTTGAGGTGGATGAGCTTTGTCACTAGTGCTTTTAGGCGGAGCAGACAGGAGTCTCGGAAGCACCTCTAGGGAGAAGACAGGGATGACAGTCGACAAAAAAATTCTTCTCAGAGACGAGAGTAGAAGATTTGACCCCATTTGCCAGAAGGAAGAAGAATCTAGCCTATGAGCACTGTCGAACACGTCTGCCTCCGATGGAGAAAAACAATCAAACAATGGAGTTGCTAACAATGTGCATAACTAACTATGAAAGGAATCATTTGGTACCTCCTGAATCGAAAAACCTCTTCAAACAAAAACAAGTTGCAATACTCTGAGCACAGAGCCCCACATTAGATGGCAGTAGTATGCAGAGCATGTGTATCTCATGCCACCAAAGCATTATTACACAAGTCCCCTGTTGCACCATCATAGTCCCTCATCTCTCCTCAATGCTACAGCAGTTGTGCCGCATGGGCAGTCCCTGCATCTGTCTCCAATGACGCAGCAGTTGTGCCGCTTGGGCAGTCTCTGAATCTGTCTCCAATGACGCAGCAGTTGTGCTGCATGGACAGTCCCCGCATCTGTATCCAATTATGCAGCAGTTATGCCGCATGGGCAGTCCCTGCATCTGTCTCCAATGATCCAGCAGTTGTGCCGCATGGGCAGTCCCTCCTCTGTCCCCAATGCCCCAGCAGTTGTGCCGCATGGGCAGTCCCTGCATCTGTCTACAATGATGCAGTAGCTGTGCCGCATGGCAAGTCCCTGCATCTGTTTCCAATGATGATGCAGCAGCTGTGCTGAATGGGCAGTCCCTGCATCTGTCTACAATGATGCAGTAGCTGTGCCGCATGGGCAGTCCCTCCTCTGTCCCCAATGACCCAGCAGTTGTGCCACATGGGCAGTCCCTGCCTCTGTCGTCAATGATGCAGCTCGGCTCCAACTTCCTGATGAAAGGGAAACAGTGTTTACATGGCATGCGTTACAACGCTTTCGATTACAACATACGACGCAAGCCATTACATTGCAAGGACCAAGTCCTGTGCACACGTTCTGTGATAGTATGGGTTCTGATGTCAGAGTCCCACTGTGGTTACAATTCTTTTGAATAAATAAAAGTCTGACTTCAGGTTTTTTGCAGGTAATAAAGATTTATCGTACAATCTTGAACAGTACAAAAGGTGATCGCCAGCCGACACGTGTTTCGTCACACCGTGTACTTGATGTGACTCATCAGGGCTGCGAATACTTTTGGGGATGGAAATCGCACGACTGAAAAATTGTCAAGAAACGTGCGTACTGAAGTGAGAACCGCGTGATGGTTCTCTGTTCGTGTTGGGAGTTCTGTAAGGTACGGATGCGTCAGGGAACAGACCAGGGATCTGTGTGGCAAGAAGTAGGTCGCACGGGATCGTGTAATTGAGTAATCCGTGGAGGCTTCAGGTAGCGGAACATTGCAAGTCATTTCTACTACTTGCTGTAGGGGGATGCACTAAACTAAGGAATAGTATAATTTACTATCCCAACACCTTCCCTACTGTTGCACACGCTGGAGTTGGAATAGTATATTATACTATTCCCAAGTCCAGCGAGCCCCCTACAGCATGCGTTGTAGCACATGCAATGTAAAATCGCATATTCCTGACAAAATGCGCTGTCTGACTTCCTTCCTGCATCCCTAAACAGGTGGCCGACTCTGCGCTCTGCTGGACAAAGCCCCTGCTGCAGTCACACAGCTCTGTGTGTTTTACTCTCATAGTCACAACAGAGAAAGTGGCCACAAAACAAGAAAACACTACAAGTGCTGGTGCAAGAAAAGGATTGTTTATTAAATATGTATGCAAGCAAAACATTTTCAATTTTCAAACCAAGATAATAAAGGCTTAAAAAAGGCTAACCAATAACTGACCATGCCAACACAGAAGACATGTGCACCGGTCAACTAAAAACTAGACTTTTATTCCTGTGGTCAGTAAACCGACAACAGCTGGGGTGGGGTAAAGGCGTTTAAGTGCCAGGCGGGCAGACAAGCATCCAAATTAAACAACACTATCTTTACTGCGATGAATTTCTTTAACTCCTTGCGTGCTCATGACGGCCCCTGCCGTCATGCGTCACGGTGGGCATGTGCGGAGGACAGCCGGGGGCGTCCGAACTCTGCCCACTCAGTAAAACTCCCACACAGCGCGAAAATTTGCTGTGCACGCAAGGGGTTAAAGACTGCATAATCATCATGATTTGTTCAAATCATACTTTGAAAAAACTAGATACAGATGGAGAAGCCAAACTCGTCCATACATATTCAACTAGAATTATTTTTAGGTCTCGCTACCTATCAATGCGCGCAAGCGCATTGAGCGGAGCGAGAATTCAAGTGGTCAAAATCCTCGTCAAACCAAGGGCTTCTTGCTGCGGTTTTCTTTAAGTTCACGTGGCCACAGGCACGCGCTTTTGGGCCATAAACTCTGTTCCCCAGCTCCAGCACCTCCCCTCTCTCTCCCTGCAAACACAGCCTTACTCGCATTTCTCCTCCCCCTCCCCAGCCAGCTTCCCCCAGGCCGTAGCAGCACTCCTCCCACACCTTTGAAGTGAAGCTTAGCTTCACTTCAAAGGCCCCTGCTGCTTCACACCGTGTCGCATTTCTCTTCCCCCCTCCCCTTCTCTGCCTTCCCTCCGTCTTGTTTCTCTTCTCCGCATATCAGGAGACCATTTTAATTCACTCACCTAGTAAATTCTCGGAGGGACTGGCAAGTGTGAGGTAACATGGGAAGCAATATCGCAGCTTTCAGTTTTCATACAGCCCGGCCGGACCTTTGCATTACTGCTGCCCCACATTTATTGCTCCTTCATTGCGTCTGTCAGCATTTCCTGACAGCGCATTATGGAGCACGTGGTGCACAGTCTGTATCAATCTGCCCGCGCTCATGCAGCGAGATATAAACAACAGACTTTTGATAACAGGCCTGAAATCGGCTCACTGCAAGGACTGCATGTTCAAAGGGCGGTGGCACCCCCAGGGGCTGCCATGACCGGGCGCTTCTTTAAAACTGCACACACAGGATTGCGCAAGGCAACGCCTACCTCCGACAGAAGGTGCTCTTTCAAAAATAACGGGTGCTCGTATGTTCATTCGATGGAAGCAAGCGCAGGCCCACGGTAACGCTTTCCATTGCACCCTTGCATTTATTATATAAATGCAGACATATTTACAATCCACGTCCCGCCTTCCCAGTCACTGGCACTCCCTAGCACGCTCCCTGGCACCCCACTCCGATATTCCATGCTTACAGTTACTGGAGCGTTTTACTCTTCCATACAGACGTCTAATTCTACATGTAATTACACGGCGCGTCGCTATTAATTGGGGGAAAACTCGAGAATATGTATAATTTACGGACCTCGAGGCCACCCACAAAGCACCACATTTGAAAGATAAAAAGGACGTACTTTACTCCGCCGTACATAAATAATAAAAACAAAAAAATACAAGGGATGTGCTGCAAACGTCGTTACATAAAAAAAATTAACTGATAAACATACCAGAGCCTGGCTTCTTGCTGAGTATTCCTTGTTTTAGTGGAATTCGAACTTGCGATCTGCGTGTTGCATTCAGATGTATGTGCGCTGCCGGTGCGGCCTTCTTGGTGCTTCAGCCAGCTGCCTGCAGGTTGCCAACGCCCTTCTGCAGCGTTTAGAGTAACCCCTTAAACTGCCTCACGGGGAAAGAAGCCTTTGATCTCCCTGTAAAGTTGCACACAGATTTTTTCACATGATCTGCTGTGCTTGGAGGGCACCAGCAGCCTGTCGTTTGTAGCATCTCTGTGGCGTATGCAGTAACCCCCTAAGCGGTCTCACGAGGAGTCCGCGAAGCCTCGGGCCACATTTTGCACAGAGGTCTCTATGCAGCAGGTACAGTAGCCCTGTCAGATCTCTGGTGGGGAGTGCAGCCCGTGGTCTGCACAGATCTACGCAGCAGCTCCTGTGACCCTGTGTGTAAACTGTCTCATGAGGAGTGGCGTGTGAAGTCACGTTACACATACACACTGATCTCTGCAGCAGGAACAGTAACCCTGTAAGCTGTCTCATATGAATTGAAGCCTGAGACAGGCAGCCTGCATGCAGATCTCTGCAAGAGGTACAGTAACCCTCTAAGCTGTCTCGTTGGAAGTGGGGTCATGATCATCGTGTTACACACCGATCTCTGCAGCAAGTGCAACAACCCCATAAGCTATCTCACGGGGTATGGAGTTCATGACCTGTATGTTAGGCACAGATTTCTGCAGCAGGTATAGAAACCCTGTAAGCTATATCAAGGGGTGTGGAGTTCATGCCCTGCATGTGAGACACACATCTCTGCATCAGGTACAATGACCCTGTAAACTATCTCATGGGATGTGTAGGTCATGACCTGCATGTTAGGCACAGATCTCTGCAGCTGGTACAGCAGCCCGATAAGCTGTCTCATTTGGTGTGGAGGTCATGAACTGCACGTCAGGCATAGATCTCTGCAGCAGGTACAGCATCCCCGTAAGTGGTCTCATTGGGTGTGGAGGTCATGACGTGCACGTCACGCTCATATCTCTAAGCAGGTACAGTAAGCTGTCTCGCGAATAGTAGAACCCGATGTTTGCATGTTCCTCGCACTTCCGCGGATACAGTAATGCCCGCAGCTGCCAGACTTGGGGGGTGGATGCAGACCGTGCCCACAGGGCACAGCAGCAGCGCCCACCTCTGCTGTGTCCTCGGCTCTCCTTCCTGCCGTTGGGGCATGTTCATCGCGCGGAGTGATTGGCAGAGCTCGCCACCTCAGACTGAGGAAAGCCACGCTTCCTCTTCCCACCTGTCCCACACCCCCACCCTTTCGGATGAAACAATGAGGGGTCTATCCCAGGCAGCCTCGGCCTCCGGTCCTCGGTTATATCTGCTCGGCGCGTGAGCGCTGGACGTGCAAGGATTTAACTGCTCCTACAGCTGTAATGCCACGTCCAGGCCCGTTTGTTTGCTCTGTAAATAGTTTCTCTTTCTTTCGTGTAACACCTGTCTTCAAACATCACTTACACGAGTTGACAGTAATGTGAAGTTGCAGCCTGGATCGCGTGCCAGCCTTTTGTGTTTTACTAGTAGATAGCTCAGAGGGTTAAAGCTCTGACGACCGATCTACCTACGATATGCAATTAACACGCTCGAGCCCCTTAGGGCCGACTCAGCCTTTCATGTTTCTGCGGTCGATAAAATTTAGAGTATGTTAATAGCAGTTCAATGTAACGCAAATGAAGTTGTTTTCTTGGTATCGTTTTTATGCTTTAAGTGCAGACTTTGTTTTTCGGCATTTACTTCACTATACACTACTATAACACATATCACACATTTAGTTATCATTATTCTAGTTGTCAGAAGTAGTGTTTGTGTGGATTCAATGTCTTCTTTAATCCTTAAGTGTTGTTGTGTATTATTTTATACGCATGGGATTGTTTTTTAGCACACGGATTCCGTATGTCCGCAATTGCTTCCCTTTTGGGTCGTGTGTTTTTAGGTCTCGCCTTTTCCATTCCGAAGGAATGGGAAATGGCGAGAATTCAAGTGCTCAAAATACTCGTGAAACCACTGTTTTTTTCTTGTGCGGTTTTCTTTGAGTTCACGTGGCCACAGGCACGTGCTTTTGGGCCATAAACTTACTTTCACGGCCATCTGTTCCCCAATGTCCCTCCCACCCTTCCTTTGATCTTGCCGTAAGCTAATGGCCCTCCCCCTCCCCCAGCACAGAGCGCGCATCGCTTGTTTTAATAGAATTCGCGATCATTACAGTGTTATACCAACAACACATTTAAGTGAATAAAAGGGAGTATGCCAAGATTTGTTTCTAACGCTTACAATGTGTAATACTCATCGCGTATGCGTGTGTATGTGCATCTGCCACACATTCCTTTGGCGAAAGACCGGCATCCCTGCGTGCGTTTAGCTGCACTTCCGCTCTTGGTCTACCAATCCCCAGACTTGTACGGAAAGCTCAACCAAGACACTCCACCCCAAGTTTCCAGTAATGATGTTTAATTCTAATTAATCTACTGCCTCTACCTAGCTAATATTTGTCCTTCCGACGGTCACTTACGGACATTTGGAAGAGTTTTCGTTTCGTCCCTTGGTTTCGTTCGTAGACATGCCTAGTGTGCATTCCTTTGTCTTCGGCGTTCACGGTCAATTCCAAGCCGACCACTGGCCGCCCGCCTCCCCTCACCTCCCCTCGAAAGCAGATCCGGTTTCAGCCTTGAACCAATTAGTCAAAGGTTTCTGCTTGGCTTTTTTTCGGCTAAGGTCACGTTGAAACCCGCATTATAATTCGCCTTTCTTCAGTTTGCATGCTTTCGAGAAAATCACACAGATCACACAGCCGCACCTACACTCACACTCACACACACTCACCCTCACACACCCTCAGCCTCATAACACCTCACACACACACACCGTCACCATAACACCCTCTACATCATACAAAGGCACATGCACACACCTTCATCCTCACAACACCACACACCATCGGAATACACACACCCTCCCCCCTCACACAACCTCACCCTCACACACAATTACACTCAAAGACCCTTACACACCCTCAATTACATTCTCAAAAATCACACACACTAACACACTCACACACCCTATCAGCATCACACATCATATCACAATCAATCACCCTTTTCAAACTCACTCACACTCACACTCTCTCACATTACACAAATGTCACAAAAAGACATTAATATTTCACTTCTGTTCTTTTATTTTCCTCACAATAAAATACACTGAACATAATCTTCACAAAAGGTATTTACAACAGTTTAAGCTATTGGCATTATAAATTACAATAACTTTTATTTAAGTATTAATTATTTAAAAAATTTCATAACCATTGTTATTTGTAATATCAATACATTAAGTCACGTAAATACAAAACATTTGCATTACAAATAGTATGAGTGTCACATTTGCAAAAGTTAAAAGTATTGGCATTGTAAATGACAAAACTATTAATTTCGCGATTTTCAAAACCAACACATAAATATAAAATGTGTCATTTACAAAACCAATAGCTCCAGCTTTCCTACTGCGAGACCTATTGGCAACGCCAGTGCTTGTTTGAAGTGCTACTTCCTCTCAACGCTTATCCAGTGAGACGCAGAATGGTCTCCTCCCCGCAGCCCCCCCCGCTCCACAGCAAGAGTTTCTCACTGGGAACCACTGGGTAATGATAGGCGTAGACTGTCCAAAGGGAGCCATATGAGCTCCAGTGTGGCCCAACATCCCAGGGCTGCTCCAGGGGGGCAGGGAAGACTCCTCGGCTTTAGCTCTTTGTTGCTATTGTGTTGGTCTGAACCAATCCCAAGCCCAAAAGCGTCCGGCTGCAGGAGATTAGAAAGTGCTGTCAGAACCTGTCCTAAAATGTTTGTACAAAGAAACTTGCAATCCCTCTGCCTCCCCTTCCCCCCATCACACGCAACATAACAGAGCTCAGAGTGGAGCCCCCACATGCTGGATGCTGGGGTCCCTTCACCCCCTGCTGGCACCGCAAGTCCACTCGAACCGTCTCCCGTCAAAGGCAGCAACATCATGTAGAATGGGCAGAAATGGTTTAGGGACGCCAGAAAAAAAACAAAAGGAAAGTAAAGTGTAAACTTTGAATTTCTGTTGTAGAAACAGAGGACAAAATACAATCTTTCCCAAGGAGCATCAGGTGGAGGACCTCTACAATCGGAACTGCAGAATTCGGAGAGGTTCCCCCTTGCCTTCCTTCACACCAGTGAAAAAGAAGGGAAACAACTTCTCAGAGAAAGATTCGCTGAAGGTGTGAAGTGTGCCATCTTGTCCGGGTCGTAGAAGGACCCCTGCCCCTTCTCGTAGTCAAGGTAGATGCCCACTCGCTGCAGCTTCCGTTCCAACATGAGTGGTGTAGGGGGCAGTGTGAAAGCCCGGTAATCCTCAACATTGCGCACCACTGCCCAGAAGCCATTGTCCGGACACTACATGATCTCTCCCTTGCGGGTCACTGACTCCTTCGGCTCACCCAGCCCCCACTCTGACTTCTGGCCGACCATCCCTCCCAGTAGTGTCGTCCTTGGTCGAAGCCAGTAGCGCCGAGCACGCACGCGGCAGGGTCGAAGCGCTCGGGCCTGTCGGCACTGCCCGTTTTGTCTCCACAGCCACCTTCACACTGTCCGTGATCCCCAGGAATGGGCTGGCCGTGTTCTGTCCAGCTTCATGACTTCTGGAGCTGGCAAGTAAAACATGAGCAAAGACATCTTAGGGAAGACAGACGGATCATCCCTGAAAGCAGCCAATGCCCTGTAAATTTCCACCTGCATTTTGCCCCAAAGCGATTTGCGGCTGGAGATTATTGCTTCTGAAGCAGGTTTGTCAAAGGAAATGTCTCCTGCTACTTCATAATCTTCCCTGTCCAATGCATCCCACTTTGCCAGCCCCACAGACCATCTTACATTACCCATAAGGCGCATCACGACCACAAGATGGCGTCCACCCCCTGGCCTTGTTCATTTCAGTGAAGTTCTGCTCCTCTGGGATAGGGCCACGCACTTTTCCCAGGTCTTGTCAACGTCGAGAATTTTCAGCATCTTCTTCTTCCACACCCAGAGCTGTAGGGGGCCCATGTAGTTCTCCTCCTTAAGCTCCACTGAGGTACTGTCCACATCCACTGTTGGGATAATTTGGAGAGTTAATGTGTGGCATTCCACTGGACTCAATGCACCGCCTTTGTGGAGGCGGAATTGTGGGCCTTCTTCCAAACCAATGTGGGTGCGGTATCCTCGGACGCGACGCAGCGAGTAAGCCCACCCCGAGAGGGCTGCTCAAGACCTTCATTCGGCAGAGGGAACTGACACAACAGGCACTAGTGACAGACCTAGAGGCCCTAATCCTTCCTCTGGAACGCTAGGTCAGTGGCTCTGGCCATTCAACCTGAGACTGGTTTCCCTGGAGGAGGTGAAGCAGTGCTGGAGGGCCTCGACTCCATAAGTATATGAATCAAGAGACAACTCAGATAAACTGCTATATTGGCTAGCGATCCGTAATATATCCACTAGAATCATACTCGCTATCGAAGACTCGGCCGGTAACCTCCATGAGGGCCCAATGACAATTGTTCGAGTCTTCACCAGCCTTTACCAAGACCTATTCGAAGTGCACCCCCTGCTGTTGCCGAAGGCCTAAAAAACACTTATCTGGGACATGCCCCTACCTTAGATCCCACCCTCCCTGGCCCATGAACCGGACCAACGCTTAACAGGTGAAGAGGTAGATTAGGCCATCGCCGAATTTGAATAAGGCACGACCCACGACCCAGATAGCTTTCCTATTGAATACTACAAAAGATATCGGACCCATCTGCTACGACACCTACTGGCCCTTTATGCGGAGGCAATGCGGCAGGGTTCATTCCCCAAGATCGCCACTGTGCCACTGTCGCTGTCTTGCCCAGAGGTGTTCTCCCTATGGATCAGGGCTCTTTTTACTGCTCTGCTCAACTGCTGTTATTAATGCTTATGTCAAGATATGTGCTAAAGCCCTGGTGACTCGACTGAGTCAAACCCTGAACCTCCCTATTCATCCATGCCAGAAAGAAGTAGCCACCACTGTACTCGTCGAGTGAAGTTGGCGCTCTCCCCGATGCATCACCTGGGTAGTAATCTAGCCCTCCTTCTCGTAGACTTACGGAAGGCATTTTCCAGGGTTTCTTGGTCTTTCCTGATGCTGTGCTTCAGCAGCCAGGGTTAGGCCCCATGTGTCGGAGAATGGTACATCTTCTATACAATGCCTCCACAGCTAGGGTCCATGTCAGAGTTTTATTCCCCAGAGAAACACATGCATAACAAGAAATTAAATATAGACCAAAATGGGTGCTATATTCCACAGTGTCCAGCCGGACACAGAATTGAATCAAATAATAGAATTTTCATTATCAGCAGAAGAAACAATAGAGCGGGACGCAGTCCTGCATCCAATACAGAAAACAAAGGACAGGTACAGACGAACAGTAAAGATTTCAGGCAAGAAGTAATGGAGAAGTGTGGCTCAATGGTTAGAGCGGCAGACCCTGATGCAGAGGTCTGGCCTGGGACCAGGGTTCAATTCCCCGCCTCGGCGAGTCTTGGGCTCAAAAAAATTCCACGGACCTGATAATTCTCGCCTCGGTGCCTATTCTAATCATGGGTCCCACTCTGCAACTCTGGGAAATAGCTTGCTTAATCCCCACAACGCTAAGGATGCCTGGCCTCCACCTTGGGGGTGCCCAGGAGTGGACGCCTCACAGGGAAAGCCAGGATGGCTTCCACAGCGGTATTCGTACAAGCGCCTTGAGACCCTTGCGGGTGAGTAGTGCGCTATACAAGTATCAATTTACATTTTTTTACATTTACATGGAAGATTAGATTTGATTAGGAAATTAAACAAGCTATCCATAATAGTAACCACACTAGTATCACACAATGGTTAGATGCGTGGACCTATTCCATAGGTCGACGACGTTTCATCATCAGGACGATTAGATTACATATGTCAAAAAAGAGATTTCCTCTGGCCACAATAATCAAAATAGCATAACATCAAACATATAACACATAAAACAAGCAAACTTAAAAACAATGCAGTAGTGATCAAAATTCTGAACCAGCAAATCAATTATCAAGTGCACAAGTTTATTTAAAAATTAAGTTAAAAATTAGATTACATGCCTGAGTATGAAGACACTGCCTGTTAAGAGAGAGAGAGGGGGGGGGGGGGGGGGGTGGGGGAAAGGCAGAAAGATCATGCCACATGATTTTATGTTTCACTTTGTTTCAACACATCACCAGCATAGGTAGTGGCAGAATCCCATTGTCACATCTCACAATGTGCTGTATATCAGTAATCTACCTATTGCTTGCCGTGATCCCAATTGGTCCATCCAATGTACCTGTTAGCCTATCTAAGTGTCCCGCTATGACACTCGCCTATGCACTCACGTATGGGTCACAGCATTGAATCTCCAACACCACTGAATTCACAAACTGCATGGTCTCATCCCTTAATGATGCCTTAAACAAGCGTTTTCTACCTTTCACTACAGATCTCTCGGCCTTTTTTCCCCCTCTCTCTCTTAACAGGTAGTGTCTTCATGCACATGCCCGCAGGTAATTGTGGAGTTAGATCACCCTACAAGGATTCTGGCAGATTCTCCCACCCTAGGTCCACGAGGATATGGAGAGCTGGGTAGGAGCACAAAACAGAATTGTATTTGCAAGCAAACTTATAGATGCTGTAATAGTACAATGGTTGAACTATATATCATTCACCACTCGCAATGTTTCATTGATAGTTGATGCATACACGTTTTAAAAAAGAATCTCAATGCTTCAATAAATATTGAAATGCCAATTTGAGTATTTCTCGTGTTTTCCTTTAAGCATGCATGAGCTACCAAACAGAAAGGTGCTAGGCCTGTTTCCACAATTTCCCTGGGGACTCAGGGTTCTCATGTACTGGGGTTGCACATTCCACCTGTCACCTGCTTGGGTTTGGGTACAGAGGGTACACTGTGAGCTAGCCCGGACTAAGGACAACATATCCCGATGGTGTGCGTGGACTCAGTCTCGCACAGTTTTAATGTTTATGGTGCCCAACAAATGCACAGTTTTACTCAGTAAGTAAAAACCATACGAAAGGTGTGTAACTCAAGAACCAAGACGTTCTGCAAAACACAGCAACATTTCATTCTATTTGCCAAATCCAAAAACGTCACCCTTTGTCAAAAGCGGATGTAGCTAGATGGATTGGTAAGTGCATCCAAACCTGCTACATTAAAGCCAAGCGAACCTTGCCCGATAGACCCGCACCACATTCCAACTACAAAATAGAAACTGGTATGGCTTTCCTGCGGAACATTCCTATAGCTGACATTTGCAAGACAGCTACGTAGTCCACTCCACATACATTCACTTAACACCATTGTGTGTATGTCTTAGCTCGCCAACAAACTAAAGCTGGTCAAACTGTCCTAAGGATATTGTTTCAAGCATCTGTACCATTCACTGGCAGACCACCACTTAAGGGAGTACTGCTTTATAGTCTATACAGAGCATACATTCACACATGCTAGTAACAGGCAGGATAATGTTACTTACCCAGTAAGCATCTGTTCTTGGCCTGTAGAGCTGTAGATTCACATGCTTTGCATACTCCTGCCACCTAGTGTTGGGTCCGGATGTTTGCAAGTTGTTTTTCTTCGAAGACGTCTTTCCAGTCATGAGGTAGGGTACTCCTCCTTTTGGTGATAGGGGGCATGGGCATCGACTCCATTGTTAGATTGTTTTCCCGCAGAGGGTGAGAATGGAGTTAGGAAAGGTAGAATAGAGATATTCATGCGTGTGTATATAAGAAAATAAGAGAACTTCAACAGGTATAGGCAGTGTTCCCAGGAACGTGCGCGCACATGTCTGATCCCCCGAGCGCGCAGTGCTGCGGGTGGAGCGCGCATCCACAGCACATCTCAGAAGAGCATTCGCGCTGTCGCTTTTAGAACAGCAGCGGCGTGAAAAATGTTAATTTCTGGCTTGTTGTGGCTCCTGCACTTGCTGCTGTTTTTCCTTCTTAAAGGAGCGCAGCTGGGGGCTGTTTATGGACCATTGTGAAAATATTCCTGTTAATTGCAGCACTGTCATGCGCTGCAATTAACATAAATATTTTCACAATGGCCCACAATCAGCCCGCAGCCGCGCTCCTTTAAGAGAAGAAATGCATCAAGTCCAAAAGCACGACATGTGCTTTACACGTCATTCTTTTGGGCTTGATGCATGTCTTCTCTTAATGGAGAACAGCTGTGGGCTGATTGTGGGCCTTTGACCCTGCTTGCAGGCAGGTCGCCCCCACACCGCCACTCGTCACCTGCTGACCCACTCGCTTTGCAGATTCCTGTGCCCTTCTGCCACCGTCTTCCCCCACGCCCCCCACCGCTCCCTACCCGGCCTTCCCGCGGCTGCCTCCCTGCAGCCCCTCCCCCCAGCGCACCCACTGGACTCCCCACTCCCGTCTCCCAACTGCTCCTTCCTCCCAAGCCTCCTCATATGCAGGCCGAGAAGCGGGCAGGCGCAGCGGGAGCGCCACTGGGGTGCCGAAGGCACGCCTAAGTCAAGCCGTCTGCGCCCCCCCGCTCCTGGACCGCACCAGCACCAGAACCTCTGGACCCCACGCACGCCACGACACCAGAATCCACTACGACGCCAGCACCCTCCATGCGCTCAACGCCAGCCAAAACCACACCTGCTTCCAGGCCACCCCGAAACGGACCCACGGACCCTTCTCCTGCCACACCTGCAGCTTCACCTGCGACAGAACCACCAAACCTCCAAGAACTAGACCCAACCACCTCCGCTGCATACTCCTTAACACCCACTCCGCACGCAAACACGCCGTCGAGCTCTGGGATCTGCTCGACAGCTCCGCCCCAGACATGGCCTTCCTGACCAAGACATGGTGGAACGACTCATCGGCGCCCGACATCGCCATAGCCATCCCAGATGGCTACAAGATCACCCGCAGGGACCGCGCCAACGGAATCGGAGGAGGAATAGCCATCATCCACAAGTCAACCCTCAAAGTCACCACCCACGCAGATGACACCCTCAACACCGTCGAACACCTGCACTTCCGGATACACACCGACCCCAACACCACCCTCAGAGGAACACTCATCTACAGACCCCCGGACTCCGGGCTCTGTTCAGCGACTCCATCGTCGACCTCGCCAGCACCCAGGCGCTCTTCTCCACGGACTACATCCTCCTCGGGGACCTGAACTTCCACCTCGAGATCAACAACGATGCCAACTCCGCCACCCTGATCGACAACCTCGTCAACCTCGGCCTCAGACAACTCGTCACCACACCCACCCACACCGCCGGTCACACGCTTGACCCTATCTTCTCCACAGGCTCCCACGTCGCCTTCAATCACACCACTAAACTCCACTGGACCGACCACCGCTGCAACCACTTCACCTTCAAGAAACCAACCACGCACCATTGCACCCAACAGCTGCCTCGCCGCTACTGGAGCAAAGTCACCGAAGACCAGCTGCTCACCTCCCTCGCCAAGAACCCACCCACCTACCCCACCAACTCTGACGCCGCAGCCCTCAACCTCAGACAGTGGATCGAATGACTGCGCCAACACCCTCGCCCGCTCAAGAAACCCTCCAACAGCCACACCAGCAAAAGAGCCACATGGTTCACCAACGAGCTCCTGGCCTCCAAACGTGCATGCCGAAAACTGGAGAAGACATGGCTCCACGAACGCACACCAGACAACCACGCAGCCCACAAGGACGCTACCGGCAGACATCACCATTTCATCAGATTAGCCAAGAGATCCTCCTTCAAAGACCGCTTGGATAACAACGCACACAACAGCAAAGAGCTCTTCAGCATCGTAAAGGAACTCTCCAACCCCAGATCCAACGCCAACGACATCCCGCCCTCACAAGAACTATGCGACTCACTAGCCATCTTCTTCCACCGCAAGATCACCGACATCCACGACAGCTTCAACACCACGACCGCCCCAACTACGCCAGACTCCACCTCCCCTGTGAACACCACCGCCTGACCTCCTGGTCCAACGTCAACGACGACGAGACATGCATGGTCATGAATTCCATCCACTCAGGATCTCTGTCTGACCCGTGCCCACACCACGTATTAAACAAAGCAGACGCAGCCATCGCACCCCAACTTCGGAAGGTCATCAACATCTCCTTTGAAACAGCGACATTCCCAGAAAGCTGGAAGCACGCCAAAATCAACGCCCTCCTCAAGAAGCCCAAAGCAGACCCCAAGGAACTCAAGAACTTCCGGCCCATCTCCCTGCTCCCATTCCCGGCTAACGTCATCGAGAAAATTGGCAACATGCAACTGACCGGCCACCTGGAAGACAACAACATCTTGGACCCGTCCCAGTCCGGATTCAGACGTAACCACAGCACCGAGACCGCCCTCATCGTCGCCACAGACGACATCAGGCGGCAACTAGACAATGGCGAAACATCAGCCCTCATCCTTCTGGACCTGTCAGCCTCCTTCGACACAGTCTGCCATCGCACTCTAAAGACACGCCTCCTAGAAACCAGAATACAAGAGAAGGCCCTTGACTGGACCACGTCCTTCCTCTCCGGCAGAACCCAGAGCGTCCGCCTCCCACCCTTCCGATCCGAAGCCACCAACATCATCTGCGGCGTCCCCCAGGGCTCATCCCTCAGCCCGATGCTGTTCAACATCTACATGGCCCCCAGCGCACAAGTGGCCTGCCAGCACAATCTCAACATCATCACCTACGCCGACAACACCCAGCTCATCCTCTCCCTCACCAAGGACCCACACACTGCCAAAACCAACCTCCACAAGGGAATGAAGGCAGTCGCCGACTGGCTGAGGAGCAGACGTCTGAAGCTGAACTCGGACAAGACGGAGGTCCTCATCCTTGGACCCACTCCGTCAGCCTGGGACGACTACTGGTGGCCGACCACACTGGGAAGAGCACCAACACCCACCGACCACACACGCAAACTAGGATTCATCCTCAACTCCTCCCTCTCCATGTCCTAGCAGGTCAACGCTGTCTTCTCCTGCTACAACACCCTCGGCATGCTCCGCAGGATCTACAAGTGGATCCCGACCGAAACAAGAAGAACGGTGACACAGGCCCTCGTCTGCAGCAGACTGGACTAGGGCAATGCACTCTATGCAGGAATACCAGCCAAACACCTACGAAGACTACAACGCATCCAAATCGCCTCCGCCCGACTGATTGCCAACGTCCCCCGCCGCAGCCACATCACCCCCCACCTGCGAGACCTACACTGGCTCCCTGTCGACAAGAGGATCACCTGCAAGCTCCTCACCCACGCACACAAAGCACTCCACAACACCGGACCAGCCTACTTGAACAGCAGACTCCGCTTCCACACCCCCACCCGCCAGCTCCGCTCCGCCAGCCTCGCCCTCGCCGCTGTCCTCTGCATCCAACGAACGACCTCCGGCGGCAGATCCTTCTCTTACCTCGCCGCCAAGACCTGGAACACCCTCCCAACCCACATTCGGCAGACCCAAGACCTACTCACCATCAGAAGACTCCTCAAGACCTGGCTTTTCATAGAGCGTGCCCCCCCCCCTCCTCCTCCTCAGCGCCTTGGGACCCTCACGGATAAGTAGCTCGCTCTACAAGTACTTTGATTGATTGATTCATTCATTCATTGTGAAAATATTTATGTTAATTGCAGCGCATGACGGTGCTGCAATTAACATGAATATTTTTACAATGGCCCTCAATCAGCTCTCAGGCGTGCTCTATTAAGAAAATAAATGCAACCAGCTCAAAAGAACGACGTGTAAAGCACACATGGTGCTTTTAGGCTTGCTGCACACCTTTTGTTTATAGAGCGCGGCAGATTGTGTGCTTTTGAAAAAATGTTTTCATGTTAAATGCGGCCCAGTGCATTAGTATATCGGGCTCTGCAATTAACATAAAAGCTTTCCAAAAGGCACGTAATCTGCCGCTCTCTATTAACAAAAGGCGTGCAGGAAGCCTAAAAACATAACGTTGCTTTTACAATCACTAATATATGTTAGTGATTCTGAAAGCACACGTCCTGCTTCTGGACTTGCTGCATGCTTTTTGTTAATAGAGCGTGGCTGTGGGAAGATTGTGTAAATTTTTTAAAGTATTCATGTTAATTGCTGCAATTAACATGTATACTTTCAAAAAACCACACAATCTGTCCGCAGCCACGCTCTATTAACAAAAAGCATGCAGCAAGCCCAGGGCTTTAAGTGGGCTGGGTCCTGCTGATGCTGAGTTTTTAAGACAGGTCCCTATCAGGCTCTTCATTTTTGCCCTCACCCTTAGGGTAAAAAAAATCTCAACTGCTGAAAGCCTTTGGTGTAACTTCAGAGGACTTTCTATAGTTTTTTCACAGTCTGATCATTTCAGAACTGATGCATTTTCAATATATTCAACGAAGCTGTAGTTGTTGCTTATTTATCCTATGCAACTAGCAATCATTGACAAAGTCAATAGTCCTGGGTTGTTGTAGGTATAATGTTACTTATCTATACTGATACAATAAAGAGAGAGCCCAAACCTTTGGTGCTGTGGTTCCTGAGATTACCCGCCTCAATCACAACACCCAATACAGCTTTGGAAAGGGCAGTTGCAGCAGAAGGACATAGGCTATGCAGACGCCCACCATATACATTTAAAAGGTAAAAGAACCGTGCCAGCAAAGTAGTCCCTTGTGGGCGTGTCTGCGTTGTGCTGTGGGCGTGTGCTGGGGGTGTGACAAACCCTGGGGGCGTGTGGTACGATCAGCCCTTCATGCCATGTCTCATATTGTGTGCTGTGGGCGTGTGCTGGTGGCGTGGGCGTGTGCGGGGCGCGGGATTACGGAAAAAAAAGCGAGCTTTGGGCCCAATATTGCATTGGGTTTTTTTCCCAGGTTCTGTACATTCCAGCTCCGGGTGTCCACCCTGCTCCCTTTAAATACCCCTGCACCCCATAATCATAACCCACCCTTACTCCTTAAAATACCCCAACACCCTTAAACACTAACCCATCTTAACCCTATAACTATACCCTGTACCCCAAAACCATCCCTAAACCCTATAAATACCACTGTACCCCAAAACCCAAACCTACCCCTGAACCCTAAAATACCCCTGTACCCCAAAACCCAAACCTTGCCCTGAACCCTAAAAATACCCCTGTACCGCAAAACCCAAACCTAGCCCTGAACCCTTAAAATACCCCTATACCCCAAAACCCAAACCTACCACTGAACCCTAAAATACCCCTATACCCCAAACCTAGCCCTGAACCCTAAAAATACCCCTGTACCCCAAAACCCAAAACTATATCTAAACCCTTAAAATACCCAAACACCCCAAAACATATACCTCAGTACCCCAAAACATATACCCATACTTACCTTATCCAAACATTAAAAAAAACATGCTTTTACCATTCATGCATTTACAACGAATTTCGTTGTAAATGTATGCGTGGTAATGCCATGCGTTATAATGTCATTGCGGAGTCATGGAACTTTCGTAATGAAAGTATGCGGAGTGATGGTATGTGGAAAGAAAGTTGCGGAATAATGGGTGTTTACCCTCCCCCGGTAAGTACATTGGTGGCACGGCAGCCCACATCTCCAGCAACATACTCATATTTTTTCACCACCGATTTGAAAAATGCACAGGTCTCGCTCATTGATGGCCAGCACCGACATACACTTTTAGAAACACCTCCCGCCACAATTCTAGAATTGTGAACTTTAGAGCTGGGTAGCTACGTTCGAATCTCGGCATCAGCTCAACATCCTGTGATTCCAGGCAAATCGCTTTGTCTCCCCGTGCCTACCACAAATTAATGTGTTCTTCTGTAATGTAAATTGTGCTCATGCCATGTTGTCGAGTTCGCGCTATATAATATTGCAAGGAAAAATAAAGTAGGGAAACTCAAGTTATGTTATGTTATGTTATGTTATTTATATTTCTATAGCGCGCAGCTGCCCCAGCAAAGGGGCGTCCTGGCGCTTTGACAGATGCTGTAACATAACACACAATAAGAAAAAGAATTAGCTAGACACTGGAAAGAGGAAAGTTTTAATCGCCTGCCTGAAGGCGAACATATCCTCAAGAGCTCGAATATGTACTGGGAGCGAGTTCCATAGGCCTGCCGCTAGCACCCTAAAAGAGCGGCCACCCATCCTGCTCAGCTTAAAGCGTGGGCAGACAGCCAGATGAAGCCCCTCAGATCTTAAGGATCTCGACGGCACATAGGGCGTGAGTAGATTGATAAGTGCCGGTGGCGAAGAAGATTTCAGAATTTTGAAGGCCAGACACAGCGTCTTGAACATGATTCGCTGTCTAACCGGAAGCCAATGCAAGGCCGTGATGGTACCAGACACTGAACAGTGTCTGGGAAGGCCCACAATGGCTCGTGCCGCGGCATTTTGTACTCTTTGGAGCCTGGAGGCCTCCGCTTGATTCACCCCTAACAACAGTGAACTGCCGTAGTCCAGCCGAGATAGTATAGAGGCCTGAACTACAAGCTGTCTGGTAGGGGGATCAAAGTACTTTAAGACTGGTCTGATACCACGCAATATTCCGTAGCACGTGGCAGCCACCTTCTTGGTGTGGTCCCTGAAGGTGAGCGCAGAGTCCACCCAGACTCCTAGATTTCTCACTCCAGCCACTGGAATAGGAGTGACACCAAGCTCTGACGGCCACCACTGGTTGCCCCATAGCTCAGCGTGCTTCCCTAGGACCAACACCTCCGTTTTGGTGGCATTTAACTGGAGGCAGTTGGTGTGAAGCCAGCTGGCTACTGCCAAGAGACCCGCACGGAATCTCGGAGCTGCCACCTCTGGGTCTCCACTAAGTGTCACCGCTAGCTGTGTGTCGTCCGCATATGAGGCCATCGTGAGACCCCACTGTTTGACGACACCAGCCAACGGTTTCACATAGAGGTTAAACATTGTAGGGCTCAACGAAGATCCCTGTGGTACCCCCGTCTTCAGGGGATACGTGGTGGATTGGCCAGGTGGTATAGCCACTTTAAAGGTACGGTCATCCAGAAAGGACCGAAACCATTGGAGAGCAACATCAGTCACTCCCGCCTCCCGTAAGCGTTGGATAAGTATTTGGTGGGACACAGTATCGAAGGCAGCGCTTAGATCTAATAATATAAGCGCTGCAGTATGACCTGAGTCAAGTACCTGGCGAAGATGTTCCAAGATGTAAAGTAGTGCCGTCTCGGTACTGTGCCCTGACCGGAAGCCGTTCTGACTGGGGTCCAAAATCTGGTTACGAGCCAGATGCTCAGACAGAACCGAGTTGACGTGAGCTTCTGTTACTTTAGCGATCCAAGGCAGCAGGGAGATAGGTCGGTAGTTTTCTGGCAGTCTGGGGTCAGAGTTAGCTTTTTTTAATATGGGAGTAACCACTGCATGTTTCCAAGCCGCGGGTACTGTTCCACAAGACAGAGACATATTGATGAGATCCAATATGGGGTTACGACACAGCGGGGAAAGTGTGTTAATGAAGGCTGGCTTTAACGGGTCCGCAGGGGAGCCTGATTTGACCCTGAGGCTGAGTCTGTCAAAGACCTCAACCGACAATTCAGGTAAGATAGCCAGGGGCTCATGATCCGACGTATCAGAGACAGTGGCTTCACGATCCTGGTGGAGTGTGTCGAACCCGTTATATATTTTTTCCACTTTCTCCATAAAAAAGGAGGCCAATTTATCACAGTGTGCATCTGTGCAAATCGCCTCTGATGAGGATCTGTTTTTCATAAGGTCCTTCAGTACCTTGAAAATCAGTTTAGAGCGGTTGGTGCTAATAGCGAATTCATGCGCATAGAATGCAGCTCTAGCTCTGCAAATAGCTCTATGGTAAAATTTCAGCTCAGTGAAATACCGGGTTTTCAGAGCAGGGTCATATGATCGTCTCCATTCCCTCTCTGTTTTTCGGCAGGATTTTTTCAATTCTGCAAGAGACTCATTATACCAGGGACTTGGTGTTTTTGTCCGGCCTTTCGCCCATCGTAGAGGTACAAGAGAGTCCAAGGCGTCGGTGATCCAAGTGCAGAACTGTTGGTAGCCTTGTTCCACATTAGTGAAATTGCTCAGAGGTTTCCGCTCTAATATACAGTAGAACTCTTCCAACGTAAGTTTGTGCCACGGCCTTTTAAGGATTGGCCTTTCCATGGATATAAAAGGCTTGTCATGGACCGGGCAGAGCGCTTCTACTAGCAGATGATCAGTCCACCCTATCAACCTTGGATCTGACACCCTTAACCCGTCAAGTGTGGAAAAGAAAGGGTCAAGGATATGGCCTCCAGCATGGGTTGGAAGGGTGACGAGCTGAGTAAGTTGGAGAGCTTCCAAATCGGCCAACAGGGAGCTCACGGTCGTGGATGACCCATTATCGAAATGGATGTTAAGGTCACCCAGGATGTTAAAATTGGCGCAGCCCAATGCTATAGGACTGACCATATCGGCCAATGCGGATCTGAATACTGAATCATTGCCGGGGGGGGCGGTAGACCAGTAACCCACTAAAGGTGAACTGATGGGAGAAGGCGACTTTAAAAATAGCGCTTTCACATGTGGGTAGTCCTGACGGCTTCCATTCAGCTGGAAAACAGGATTTGACTGCCATAGCGATGCCGCCACCTCTTGTGTTCCTATTAGAGGTGAAGATGGTGTAGTTCTGGGGGAATGCAAGGTTCAATATGGCAGAGTCCTGAAGCCAGGTTTCTGTCATTAAGAAAACATCGGGATCCTCTTTATCTATCAGGTCATAGATAGACAGGTGGTGCTTTACGAGAGATCTCACATTAAGGCACCAGATACGGAGATCTCGCGATACAGCACGAGGCCGTGTGACAGGGGTGACATTTTCCAAGGATCGTATTTTAGTTGGGCTCTTAAGAGACCAGCCCTTACAGGCACAGCTGTAAGGGCCAACTAAAGGGTCCACAGGCTTACACGCACAGCCTTTGGACGAATGACCTATGGCCAACAGCTCTGGCCGTGTGTATGATATCATACCTGGCTAGAACATCAATACGCCGCTGAGATTAGTAAGAAGACTGAGCCTGCCCAGCCTCGCGCTGCCTCGACGCGGACGAGCGCAGACGGGCAGGACTCAGGCACGACTCCGGCTAAGCGACGGCGTCCACACCTGCGCGTCCCGCTGCGCGGGAGGGGGGAGCTTTAAATAGGCTCTCCAATCCTGGCGCGAGCGCGAGGACGCTCCAAGATAGCGCCTAAAGCTAGACTTCCTGCCCAACCCAAAATGGCGCCCACAGTGAACCACCCCCGGGATCCAGGCCCGCCAAAACGGCAGTGCGGGAGACAATTATGTGCAGAATGAGGACGGGGGCAAGACCCTGTTAAAACCAGGGGAAAAGTGCAATAAACTAAAATAAGCAAAAAGACAAAATCAGGTAGGTTAAAACGAGCGCGCTAACAGTAGCGCTGGCAGCAGCAATTGCGCGATAAAATAAGCATCTGTCAAGACCTGTCTTGAGTCAGGGTCCGCCTTAAATAGGCTCTCCAATCCTGGCGCGAGCGCGAGGACGCTCCAAGATGGCGCCTAAAGCTAGACTTCCTGCCCAACCCAAAATGGCGCCCACAGTGAACCACCCCCGGGATCCAGGCCCGCCAAAACGGCAGTGCGGGAGACAATTATGTGCAGAATGAGGACGGGGGCAAGACCCTGTTAAAACCAGGGGAAAAGTGCAATAAACTAAAATAAGCAAAAAGACAAAATCAGGTAGGTTAAAACGAGCGCGCTAACAGTAGCGCTGGCAGCAGCAATTGCGCGATAAAATAAGCATCTGTCAAGACCTGTCTTGAGTCAGGGTCCGCCTTAAATAGGCTCTCCAATCCTGGCGCGAGCGCGAGGACGCTCCAAGATGGCGCCTAAAGCTAGACTTCCTGCCCAACCCAAAAAGGCGCCCACAGTGAACCACCCCCGGGATCCAGGCCCGCCAAAACGGCAGTGCGGGAGACAATTATGTGCAGAATGAGGACGGGGGCAAGACCCTGTTAAAACCAGGGGAAAAGTGCAATAAACTAAAATAAGCAAAAAGACAAAATCAGGTAGGTTAAAACGAGCGCGCTAACAGTAGCGCTGGCAGCAGCAATTGCGCGATAAAATAAGCATCTACTGAACGCGCACTCTTAAGTGCATCTGCAAAAACAACAGTTGATGGACAGAATGCAGAACAATGTCATACATTCACCCCAGTACTGAGATCTGGGCCTAAATCCATTGTTTATTTGCACTCCACACCACCCCAGTTCAGACATGGCCATATGCAAATTAGCCTTGACCCTGTGCCTCATGGGAACAGTCCAGCCCGAACTGCCAAGCCATGTCTTTACTGAACCGGAATAAAGCATCCTAGGACCGGTTTCTAGCTATCAGCCGAGGTGAGGGGAAGTGCAGGGGCTATATAATACAAAGGGATAAGTGCAGTGAAACAACTCTATATATACAGTGCAAGGGTGTACTGTCCGTGAGGGGCTCTATGTACAGCTAATTTACAACTATCTACAGGGAGACACGGAGAAAAGATAACAGTGTACTCACGTGCCCCGCCGCAACTCTCCAGCAAGCTGCGGCCGCTCTCCAGCAACCTCCTGAGGACTCCACCAATCTTCGGTCCAGACGTCCTCCTCCTCTTCGCTTCCGCTCTTGCTCCTTCAAATCTCCGTCTCAGGTTCTCCGCACGCTGTCTCCTGCCACGAGTCCGCCGCTTGGAACGCTCTCCTCTCTTCATCGTCGGCTTTTCTGTGTGTCAGGCTGATGATGGGGGCGAGACTTCCGGGGTCACCAGAGTTCACTTCCGGTTCGTCGCGCGACCCTGCTGGGTGTTCCGTTTCCTGTAGGGAAAGAGAGAGAGGAGGAGTCCTGGTCGTCAGGGACGCAGGAGGGTTATCGGTCATAGAATCCCTGCTCGGGCGCCGCCCTGTCGAGGTGAGAGGCGCTCCCTTCCACAATCAGGTACGCCCCTTAGAGAGACCCCCCAGTTTTTTCATCCCATTTGAAGTCCTGAGCAGGCCTAAAAGCACCACACGTGCTTTTAGAATCACTAACATATATTAGTGATTCTGAATGCACACATGGTGGACTTCTATGTACATTCCCCCCTGCGTATCCAAGAAACCATCTTCAGAGCGGATAAGTGAACTCATGATTATCAGTTTTAAAAGTGGAGTAACCCCCGCCTTGTTAGAGCCAGCTCTGTTCTGCAGAGTCTTGCCCTGATGGCCTTGAGTAATTCTTAAACAGATTATTGCAAATAGAAATCTACTTTCATTTATTTTTAATCTGGGTAATGTGTGAGATTGTATTATAGACATTTTGTGACAAATGTGTTTTTGTTTCATGTAACATCCATACAAAATGTTTATTTTAGATCCAAACAGGATCTCAGCTATGAGAAATGATAGGATGTCACAGTGATTATTTGCAGTAGTATTAGTGGGTTTCTACTGTGTTGCAATATTGGAAAAATACATCACTATCCCTGAATGTTAACTATAAACACATTTGGAATTTGAACCAGTGTGCCTGTGCACTGTGTGTGATTTGGCCAAAAGGACACGCGAAAGCTGAAACTGGATCATAAATTCAAAGCTGATCGGCACAGAGGCCCCCAAAATACAGTTGGCAGAGGGTTCTCAAAGTCCTTAAGATGTCTCTGAGCCGCCGCTGTGTAGTTAGTTAGGAATGAAGAGGTTCGCTGGCACTGTGGAATGAGGCCGGTTGCCCCGTTTTCGTAATATATATATTAGTATAGCTTTGTCGTGGTTGCAGATGCTCTGCACTGCACTTTCTCATTTCAAACATGACACAACCATTGTACGCCAGTCACCAATACGAAGGCCACCCCCCTGGCCTTTGCAGACATCAGGCGTTTGCCTGGAAGGCTGGGGGTCAGTTTTGGAGCAGTGGGGGCCAGTTGTGTTACTGGGGGTAGTTTTGCAGTGATGCTGCAATATGGGCCCTCAGTAACAAAAGCACCAGTGCTGGGGACCGGGTTTAAGCAGTAGTGCTTGACACTTGGCCCCCTCCCCACCCAACCCCACCTCGGGTGGGTGGGAGCCAGTGCGGCAAAATTGCCAGCGCTACTTTGGATTCCCAGTCCGGCCCTGCCCCATCAAACAGGCCTCCTCCTTTCCAATACCTAGGACATTTATGTGCACAATCAAGCAGGAACTCCAGTGTCAGAACCCCAGTCGCTGCACCCACACACGCGGTTGGGTTCTTGGCGCACATTACCGTGGCTGGTGCGCACAGAGACCTCACACTGCCGCACACAGAGGAAAACAATTAGAGGGAACATTGGGTATAGGTACCCGGGGAGGCGGGTGGGTGCATGTGAATCTACAGCTCTACATGCCATGAACAGATGCTTACTGGGTAAGTAACATTATCCGTTTGAGGCATGTGAGCTGTAGATCACATGCTTTGCATAGACTAGAAAGCAGTAAACGCTCAAGGCGGTGGCTAACCTGTAGCTGTTGCAGTTGTCTGAAAGACTGTTCTAAGTACTGCTGGCCTACATTAGCTTGCTCTCTTGCTAACACATCTACACAATAGTGCTTGGTGAATGTGTGTGGTGTAGACCAAGTTGCAGGTTTACAGATGTCAACTATGGGGATGTTTCCTAAGAAAGCCATAGTAGCCCCTATTTTGTGATTGGAATGCGGTCTAAGGGGTATTATTAAAGTTCTCTTTGCTTTCGCATAACATGTTTGAGTACATTTAACAATCCATCTAGCAATACCTGATTTGGATATAGGATTGCCTTTGCACGGTGGAGCAAAAGCAACAAAAAGTAGTTTTTTCTTACGAAATGGTTTAGATTTTTCTATGTAGTATAACAAAGCTCTTCTAACGTCCAAAGTGTGCAGAGCTCGTTCTGCCACTGAATCTGGTTGAGTAAAGATCACAGGTAATATCAACCGATTGATTGATGTGAAAGGCAGAAACTACTTTAGGTAGAAACTTAGGGTTAGTACGAAGGACTACTTTGTCCTTGTGAAGCTGAAGAAAAGCTTCTTCAATGGTTAGTGCCTGTAGCTCACCTACTCTGCATAGTGAAGTAATTGCAATAAGGAAAGCGATTTTCCATGAGAGAAATTGTAGTTCACATTTATGCATTGGTTCAAAAGGTGGACCCATTATTCGTGTAAGGACTATGTTAAGATTCAACACTGGGGCAGGCGAAAGTCTTCGTGGAATAACCTTTTTGAGTCCTTGCATAAATGCTTTGATAACTGGTACTCTAAACAAAGACAAGTGCTGTCTATTTTGTAGGTACGTAGCTATCGCAGCGAGATGTAAGCGAATAGATGTGGAAGCTAATTAAGACCGTGCACGTGTAATGAATAACAGATGATATGTTGCATGGAAGCATCCAAAGGATTGATATTGTTATTATTACAGTATATAACAAATCATTTCCATTTCGCTGCTTAACAAGCTCTTGTAGTAGGCCTTCTGGCCTCTTTAATAATGTTCATACAGTCTGGTGGAAGATTGAGATAACCAAACTCTATGACTTCAGGAGCTCAATGGCTAGGTCCAGTTCTTTGGGATCTGGGTGCCTGATTTCTCCATGGCTCTGTGTGAGGAGACTGGATGTGAGATGTAGCTTTTGATGTAGAACTATTGACAGCTGCAGCAGGGTTGTGAACCAAGGTTGACGGGCCCATTTGGGAGCTACTAGGATTAGTGTGAGGGATGTTTGCCTGAGTTTCCGAACCACTAGTGATAGGAGTGGGAGAGGCGGAAAAGTGTAGGCAAATATCCCTGACCAGTTCATCCATAGTGCATTGCGCCTTTGGAGAGCTGGTGTGGAAACCTAAAGGCGAACCTTGGGCATTTTTTTGCGTTTTGCTGTATGGCAAAAAGAACTTGAGGGTGAAGTTCCCACTCATGGATTTGCTGCCTCTGTCTGCTGAGAAGGTCGGCAATCTGAGTGTTCACTCCTTGAAGGTGTTCTGCCAGGAGATACTTTTTGTGGCGTGTGGCCCATTTCCAAATGGCTTGAGCCAGGCATGTCACTTGGAGAGAGTGTGTCCGCCCCTGCTATTGTATATAGTACATAGCTGTCTTGTTGTCGGTGTGGACTAGGACAGCTTTGTCTAGAAGGTGAACCTGAAAAGCTTTGAGAGCTAGAAACACTTCGAGAAGCTCTAGATGATTTATGTGGAGAGCCTTTTGCTGTTGACTCTATAAGCCTTGAATTGTGTGATTTTGTAGATGAGCTCCCAACCAGTGAGCAGCGCGCCTGCTGTTAAAATACTGTCTGTGGAACAAGGTCTATGAAGGGCTGCGATTTTGATACATCCTGTGGGTTCCACCACTGCAGAAAGCGATGGGTGCGGCCGTTCACCAACACTAGTTCGGTTAAATGACCCTGCGACTGATTCCCCTGACTCGCTAAGCATTCCTGAAGGGGACGCATGTGAAGCCTTGCATGGGGGACAATCATAATTCACGAGGCCATCATTCCCAGCAGTTGCATATACACTCGAGCTGGTAGTGAGTGAGTGGGCTGAAACTGAGCGATTAGAGCCTGAATATTGCGAATTCTGGCTGCCTTGGGAAAAGCCAAAGCTTTTTGGGTATCTAAAGTGGCTCCTGGATAGGTTTGTGTGTTGGAAGGTTGGAGATGAGACTTTAACACATTGACTGTAAACCCCAGTTGGTGCAGTAACTGTGAGGGTGTTGGAGACACTTGAGGTAACCGTTGGCTTTGATGAGCCAATGGTCCAAGTACGGGAAGACATGAATGTGTTGTCTTCGCAGGTGAGCAGCGACTACCATCAGGCATTTGATAAATACTCTGGGAGCAGTGTTGACTCCAAATGGAAGCACTTTGAGCTGCTGATGCGCCCGCTATCACAAATCGGAGGTATTTGCGATGAGCGGGATGTATTGGAATGTGAAAATATGCGTCTTTTAAGTCTAGAGTAGACATAAAGTCGCCTTGCTGTAGAAGTGGGAGAACTTGTTGAAGTATCACCATGTGAAAATTATCTGATTGTATGTAATGAGTTAAGTCTCTGAGGTCTAAAATGGGTCTGAGAGAGTCGTCCTTTTTGGGTATTAGAAAGCACAGGGAGTATACGCCCGACGCTTGATATTGTAGTGGTACTGGCTGTATAGCTCCTTTTAAAAGAAGAGACTGAACATCTTGTTTGAGGAGGTGTAGATGGTCTGGTGACATTTTGTGTGAACGTGGGGGAATCTTTGGAGGATGGGCGGTAAGCTCCAGGCCATTACCAGATTGGATCATTCCTAGCATCCATTTGTCTGTGGTTTTGATTGCCAGACAGGGAGGAATTGTGAAAGGAATTGTGAAAGACGTCTGAGAAGGATATAGGATCTTCCTCAGCCCCTAATGCATCACCGGTCTCTTGCTCGGAATCTTCTCCGAAGAGGTCAGGAATGGATCCAATGTTTTGGCTATGCGTGTCGCGACTTCGAGCCTGACGGTCGTAGAGTGCTTTCTTCGAGCGGAAAGATTTACACGCGTCGCAGTCTTATTCATTGTGCTCCGGAGATAAGCACAAGTTGCACACTTCATGTGAGTCGGTGCGCAGAAACTTCGTGTGGCACTGAGGGCAGAATTTAAATGGAGTCTGTTCCATTGACTGTGAGGTGGACCCACGCGGGTAGGTCCGATGGCCTTTCACAAATTTCCCAATCGAAATAGAGGTTTTTAATGTATCCGACACAATATGCGAAATGGGATATGCTATCAAAAACAATACGGTCGAGGGTAAGTGGATTGCGCACCGAAGGTAACCCGAGAAACGGCTCTGACCGGAGCGCAGCAATTCACGTCTGATCCCGATGGTGAAAAAAAACAATCTTGCAATGGAGTCAATGCCCATGCGCACTATCACCGAAAGGAGAAGTCACCTACCTCGTGAATGGAAAGACTTCTTCGAAGAAAAACAGCTTGCAAACATCCGGACCCAACACTAGATGGCAGGAGTATGCAAAGCATGTGATCTACAGCTCACATGCCTCGAACATGTAACTTATTCTGTAAGCATAAGCTCATAGCATGTAGTGCTGTAGATTCAAATGTGCCCACCCTCCTCCCCAGGAGCCAGTGACTACTGCAGATTTAGCCTTCTTTATACATTTTCACCATGGTCATCAAAATGTCCTACACACTGCTCCATCAGTATGCTCACCAGCTAGAAGAAAACAATTTAACAATAGGACTGATGCACATGCACATTACAAATTAAGTCACCATAACACGTAACTTGACTTAAAAAAAAAAAACAAGTAGCAAATGTCTGAGCCCAACACTAGATGGCAGGACTATGCAACTGTGTAAAAGTAAGGTGAGCAATCCATCGTATCCACTTCAGGACTATGCACAGCACATGTATCTACAGCCACACATGCTACGAATATTAATTTCCTGATGTTTTTCACAGAGAGGTTACATTTAACTGAAGGGCTTTTGCCACAATATTATTGTGAAAGATGAAGTAACACAGGTGATGCATAAGCCAAAGAATGTTCCATTCTCAATAAGATCACTGCATGAATAATTAAGTCAGAAAAACTAGGCATAATAGAACAGGTTGAGTCTGCCCAATGGGCGAGTCCCATTGTCCTGGTCAAGAAACCGAATGGAATGATCCCAGAGTGCATTAACCTAAGGGATAAATTAATACAGCAATTTGGGTGGCACAGCAACTGAACATCTGAGAAATGTTATTCACCATTGGAGAAGGGAGTGTGTTTACGACATTCGATTTGTCGGTAGCTTACCATCAGATCAAGTTGCATTCCTCACAGGCACGGCTTGGTACACTCTCAGAGCTTGGCCGAGGAATGTGTAGTATTCTTGCATGATGTTTTATTCCATATGTTTCTCTGTCCTAGCTGTTCTAGCTGCTCAGCCTGTGTGTGTGTCTACTGTACGGAATGTTGGTGAGTGGCCCTTGAGTGGAATGCCTGGGTGACTGGATGAGAATTGACAGGCGGTGGATGGGGCTGAGCAGCTAGCAGGCTGCTCCTGGTGGGGCTGTTACTTATCACCTACAGACTGCCCTACAGGACTTATATACCTGTTAATGATGACCTACCGGTTTATAAGGACTTGCTTAAACTACCTGTGAATAAACCTACTTGGATTACAACTCACCAGCGTGTCATCATTATTACATTAATTTTGGCGACAAGTTGGAGACCTCCCCACGCTCTACAGTTGGTAATGATGCCTTCTACAACATGTTAGGAAAAAGCTACAACAGGGAGAAGACGACAGACGAAAACTACAGGAACAAGACGTGAAAAGGAGGTGCAACAAGATGAAAGAAAGGAACTTAAAGAGTCACAAAAGGAGCACAAGAAACTGGTACAGCACACTCTGCAGCCCCACCAGTGTCCATCAGATCGGACAGCTCCAAACCAAGCGTGCTGTACCCTGTGGCAACATCAACAAGATCAGCGCTTTCAAGTAAAGTATGTCTCTACACCTATTTTATTGACGTTGCACGCATTGACAGACAAAGGGAACAGCTTCTCAACATGTGTGTGCTGGGAATGTGGTGTCTATGAGCTGATTTGTTTTTCTGCATTGGAGCAGAAATGGAGAGTTACCACGTTGGGTCACCACGAAGAAAAGATGTTCATCTGGCATTTGTCTGTGCGCTTCATGGAAGTGCCTGTTAAATGTGCTTGTATGTCTCTGGCACACTGCATCTAAAGCCAGGAAATGGACTTTTGGAATCTTTTTCCCAGGCTGCAGGGTGTGTTTCCTAGCTGTGCCTGGCTGATTGCAAGTTGGACTGAAGATTTTGAGGATTACATAAAGCTCTGGTGTATTTTGGTGTTTAAATAAGACACATGAGGTGAAGAGTATCAGCGTTTCAGTGTATAAAAGGTTAGAGACTTGCTATTTAATGCGGATGCATCCGATTTAAAATCTAAACCGCCACTGTCTAATTTAATATTCATGGCACAAGACCAATTTATTTGGAAATGTCTGCTCTCTGGAACATGATATTGTCAAACACTGTCACAGGGAGCCTCGCACAGATTTTGCCCAGGGTCTGGGTCACAGTGCGGGTCTTTCACGGTGAACATTTCAAGCTCTTTTTGTCAACTTGGGAGTGTCTTTGATGAGTTGCCTTGGCACGTTTTCCTACGTGGAGCTTGAAAAAAAAACCATTTACCCTGTGCCGGCGCATCTATTGGGACACAAGTGGTGAGACATTACTTGTCTGTTATTGTTGGGTGTTACTTCAACCATGGTACTGGATGAGCCCACTATGTGTGTGTGAATACTTGTTGTCACTGTTGGGACCACGATGATGAAGCATGACATCAACCAGGTTGGTGTGTGAGGGGTCTTTTAAACACCCAATGGCTCTCAACTCATGCCACTAATAGTGACAACAAGTATTCACACACACATAGTGGGCTCGTCCTCATTGTTTAAGTGCCATTTGATCCAGGGGACTAGGACGTGCTCCTACAAAACCCTTACTCTCTCTTTGATTTTCCCTGTTACTTGAGCCAACCTGATGACAATGCCAGTTGAACCGCTTTTCCACTGATTTGAAATGGAGGCACGAGTTGTGTTTTGCATGTGGACACCTACCGTCATCTTTTACACACGTGGAGTTCCAGCTTGATAGTCTGCGTCACCTTTGTTCCCGGTGAGCTGATAGAGGTCTCTTGGCAGCATAGACGTGGTGTGAGCCACCCGGCGCACGTCTACACTACGTGCCGCTTTTTTTTTTTTCTTGCAATAAGGTTAATAGGATGTTTCAGCTGACTGGGAACGTCGCTTTGTGGACATCAGCTTCATTTCATTTCTTCATGCCTGCAGGTGAAGGGTCTTATGAGCAGCTGTATATCACAGGTACTTTCTCCTTTACTTGGTGCACAGTTGTGGAGCAGGTACTGGTTTTCTTTGGGACACACAGGGGTAAGTTTATGGGTACATTTCCCATTTACACAAGTTTGGTTTGTATGGGTTTTGTTCCACAACATCTGTTGCAAGGATACATTTTCCTTGCATGCGTATGACACCTTGTGCAGCATGATCAATTTGCTTGCAGGGGTGGGTTCCATGTGTGCGTAAGACACCTTGTGCCGCATGTTTTTTTTTGTTATTGCAGGGTTTTGTTCTTGTGTGCCTCCTCACAAGGAGAGCATATATATTAAAGGTTGTCCCTTATTAATGGTGGGGGCAGGATATTGGGTTTTAGTCCCTTTAGTTCACACGACTTGTCTCTCTACATGGAGAGCATGTACGTACTTTGTTATCCCTTGGTTATGATGGGGGCAGGATATTGGGTTTCAGTCCCTTTAGTCCACATGACATTTTGATTTATATTTATTTTCCGTATTTGAGATGGGGGATGGGTATTGTATTCTGTATCCATCTTTCCTTCTTGCCTTTGTTTCTTTCCCTCTTGTGATGCGGTGTTCCCGTCATCCCTGGGTCTGGGCTTTTGACTCTGTTTTAAATAGTTCATTTCCACTTTATGATGTGGGTGTTTTTTCCTTCACCTTTGGGTTATGGACAATTTATTATTGCTGTATTTTTAAGTTTCTAGTTTAATGCAATGGTTTTGTTAATTCTTCTGTCCAATATGGAAGAGATATGTAGTATTCTTGCATGATGTTTTATTCCAGCTCAACCTGTGTGTGTGTCTTCTGTATGGAATGCCGGTGAGTGGCCCTTGAGTGGAATGCCTGGGTGACTGGATGAGGAGTGACAGTTGGTGGATGGGGCTGAGCAGCTAGCAGGCTGCTCATGGTGGGGATGTCATTTATCACCTACAGACTGCCCTACAGGACTTATATACCTGTTAATGATGACCTACTGGTTTATATGGACTTGCTTATTCTACCTGTGAATAAACCTACTTGGATTACAACTCACCAGCGTGTCATCATTATTACAGAATGCAAGGGAAAAGATCTGGCACACCTCGACATGCAATGACAAGTGTCAATCAAAGGCAAGTGATGCCACGCACCAGCAGGTGGTGACAACCACCGGCAAGGCACAACAAGCAGCAACACGCAGTAAAGAGCGACTACAAGAGAGAGCAAGTAGGGACTAGTGACAAGCACTGGGAAACAATGACAAGCATTAGGCACTGACAAGGCACAACAAGCAACAGCAAGAAGTGAACAAGCAACGAGGAGCAGCGATGAGAGGTTAATGAGGTCAAGTGATGACGTGACAAGCATGGCAAAATGATGAAAAGTGACAGCCACTGTGATCTCGGGTGCACCCCAAGGTGCTGCGCAGCATCCCGCCCCTCTCGCTGCTCTTCATCGGCGTGATCCCCTTCAACAACCTCTGCCTCATGCACCTGGGGGTCGCCTACTACACCGTGGGCCGCTGCCTCAGCACCCTCTTTAACGTCCGCCTGTCCTACCGGCTCCTCAAGCAGACCATGTCCGCCTACGCGCTCCTGGCCTGCGGGGTTATTCTAGGTAAGTCCAGGGCTTTAAGTGGGGTGAAAAAACTGGGGGTCTCTCAAAGGGGCGTGGCCAATGTAATTAGGGAGGTGGCTTAAATACATGTAAGCTAAAAGTCTGTGCTTAGCACAGCGTGCCGCCCGACTTGTATTTTGCTGTTTCTGTCATTGCATCCAGATATATGATACAACAAGTAACATCATACCTACAAGTCAGGACTATTGGCTTTGTCAATGGTTGTTAGTTGCATAAGATAAACGAACAGCAACTATGGCCTGTATATCATATTGAAAAAGCTTCCACTTAAAGCCCTGGTGACACCATGACAATGTTGCTGCTCCTGAGTTTCAAAAAGAGAAGAGAAATCCAGAGAGAAAATGACTCTCTTTGAAGGATTTCCCTTCCCCTACAAGGCTCACCTGGCATGACGTCATGCCGTAACTTCTCCACTAGTGAGAAGTGAGCAGTGTGAGCTTGTGCACATCCATGTGTCTGCTGTCAGCCTGCCTGTGCCAGGACACACAACAGAGCCCGGTAGAGACCCGTTTTGAGGCCCCCTTTAAACAAGCATTTGCAATGCAATAGGTCTCGCATTTGGGAGAGTTAGCGTTGTTAGGGTTGTAAATCATAAGGTCTTTTATCTATGTGTTTTGCTTTGGAGTGTAGTGAATGTATTTGGTGTGGAGTGGAATTATATGGGTTGCATTGGAATTGTTAGTTGTGGAATTGTGTGGTGTTAGAGTTGTGGGTTAGAGTTAGTGGCAGGATTAGGATTGAGTTTAAGGTTTGGGTTAAAGTTGAAAACTAGGATTAGGGGAGGCATTGGAGCAGGTATTTTTTGAAGGTGAAAGCTAAGGTTAGGGTGAGTGATACATTTGATTTAAGAGTGAAAGCTGGGGTTACTGTGAGGGATAAAAGCAAGGTTATGCTTAAGGTCTGGCTCAAGGGTGAAAGCCATAGTTATGGAGAGAAATAGGATCTGGATTAAGGGTGAAAGTTGAGTGTTAGGTCTGGGCTCAGGAGGGACAGTGGGGTTATTTGAGGGACAGAAGCAGGGTTAGGCACTCTATGTTATCGACTGATTTAGGGTTAGGGAGAGTGTTTGAGTTAAGTTAAACTGCAGGACACAGTTAAAATTAGGGTATGGGTTAGTGATAGCGTTCAGGGAGCAAGCAAGGGAAATGTGAGAAAAACATTCGAAAGAAAAGTACATTTTAAACAAATCATCTGAACTAAATATATACTCCAACAGATACTAACAATTTTGATGTATTTGCAAAATAATATTTTGAAATGGAGCGCGTTTATAATAGAATTTGTTTGGGACTATAGTTCTGATACTCAGGGTAACAGTGGAACCAACAGCTGACAAAAAAGAAAATACATTTAAAGAACAAGACCACTGTGAGGGTCCTATGATTAAACCCACCACAGGCCCTGTCGTGAGCGGCACGGGACGGCAGAAGCTGCTTGTATTGAAGTATGTTTCCCTCTCCAGAAACGTATGTGTTGTTTAATTGAGCTGCTATTCTGGCAGCAGACATTGAACCAATATCGAGCTAATTTAAAATTAAAACTCTAGTGATTAAAAGATATGAGCACTTTAATGGAGACTCAATGTAATCCACGGTAAGCATAGACTCATCACAACTAGACCTGCACAGTATCCTGGCAACAGCAACCACCAGAATGACGTAATGCAGACTATCAGCACCCCAAGGACACACCCCGGCGCCCCTTTTACCTGGGCACCAAAATAGTGTCATGTTGCTGTTCCAAAGGACCAGACCAGGAGAAATCAGTGCACGTGTAGCATGTCCATCCATGACCTCGGACATCCATGATGTAAAGCACACAGAGAAGAGACACCATGATTGACTTTGGTACTTGAACCTTGAACCTCAGCCTTTGTGCAGCAGAAGCCCAGAAACACTTCTGCCCTTCAATCCCACAAAATGGCCAACTCTCTTTAAAGCGCACCATCAACTCTAAAGCTATTCGTTGTATTCACATTTTGGCAGCGGTACCAATCATCAAGAAAGTCCTAAGTCGCTGTGCAGCCTTTTGGTGAATAGTAACAAAAAAATGTACGTTCAGAGGTGTAAATATGCCTAAATACAAACCGAGCACATTGTTGCGGCTTCGAAAGGAGCCCCGAGATCCAGAAAGGAACAGACAGCGTGCTGCCACCAAGCCTTTATGAACTACATGACATACACGAAATGAGGAAAATACTTGTAACTGCGTGCCATCTCGACATGCTTTGCTGTCATACGGAGAAATAAAAGTTTCATCAAAGAAAGAAAAAACAGACAAAATATTTACTTCACAGTAGTTCAGTTCAGTTCTTTATTTATTTCGAAGGTTAAAAACCATCATAAAAACACATAGTAATACATGAGCACATGAAAACCATACTAAACATCATAATTTTAACAAGCATTTACAATGCAACGGTCTCGGCAATATTATAGGTAGAGCTATTGGAATTGCTCATTATTTTTTTATCTTTTTTTGTATCCCTAAATAAATGGCATTGTTAGTTGTATTGGCATTAGCTTTATTTTTTGCATATGTGATACCTATTGCATTAGCAGAGAGAGAGTGAGGTAGTGGGATAGAGAGAGCGAGTGAGGTATTGAAATAGAGAGAGAGTGCTCCATGGAAATTCCACCATATCAGCAGAATTTCCTTCACAGCAAATTCAAGTTAGAAGAGTAAACTCCCACCATTCGTGATTCTATAAATCAAGAATTAAATGTTGCTCCTACAAATTACTTTGTTTGAGTTTCTAAAATGAACTAACGTTCGTAAATAGCATTGTGAATCAGGGCCAGCGTAATTAGGGGCGTGTACTATTGCCAACGACGTTTTGTGAAGCATGACTGATATTACTACTTTAAAAAGTTTGCAACTTCATAAACATCTCTCATAGGTGGAACTTCATGCAAAACAGTTTGCACCTAACATATATGCCATCAAAGTGTTTTTTTCCATTTTCCCCCAAAATTAAGTGGTCATGTTTTTCTCGCAGAAAACCTAGCTTGCGGAGAGCGTCATCCAGTTTTTTTAGTTTTTTTTAAACTTCCCAAGTTGCAAAATCTTGGGGAAAAAACTCGAAGTTTGCTAAAGTCAACTTTGCAAATGTTGCACACCCCTAGCCATAACCCCTTCATAATAAAAGCATTATTGAGTGGATGGCCGGTCAACAGCCCTTAAGTCCCATCTCCTGAGTAACAGGAGGTAAGGACACCTTAAGGGGCGCTAAGGACAGAGCTGCAGGTTCGAAACAGTGAGCAAGGTCGGAGCCTCGGCGTCGGCTCACCATCCTGTGATTCTGGGCACATCACAATCTCCCCGTGACTAAAAAAAACATGAATGTGTCCTTGTGTAATGTAACTGGAGCTCATGTAAAGCGCCCTACTACCTTGGGGTCGAGTTGCGCTTCATAAAACTGGGAAAAAATGGGGTTTTATGGGACACTCGTGACTGGTTGGCTCCAAGACCCGTAACGCTTAGCACAACGCCTAGAAAGGGCTAAAACTATACAGCGCTATTTATGTGTGGCAGTGCCACACATAGATAGCCACAGTGGCACATCCCTCCATCAGCACGTCAGTTTGCCAGCATCACCACTCCTCTCACCTCACTTCTTCCCTCCTTTCCAATGCTTTGAGCGTGCTGCTCCCTGACATCCGACTAAGTCCTAAACCTGCACTCTGGCTGTCCCGCTCACCACACTGAAACGGAAGTGCTAATTCACGCGCTTACAGCCGGTCCTTTGTTGCAGGGATTCTGCACACATGAAAACTTCACACTGTGAAGAATAGGCCTGTGATGTCACGCCGGCAGCTGGACTGGAAGCCGCATCACCTGTTCCTCCCCGGCCAGAGATGCCGCTGCCAGGGGATTTGAGTGCTGTAATTTTAGAAGCGGTTCGGAGGCAGGCAGCAAGACAAAGGCCACCGTGCAGGCCGTTCCGGCTGCACCGTCAGTAGTGCGAGCTAAAAGGGACCAAACAAGCCGGATAAAGGACATGCTGTCCTTCCTATGCAATTCACACCACTCGAGCCCTTAACATCGCCCAGAGAGGCCTTCTCTCAAAGCTAAAGCTCTCAGAGCTGGCCCCCCTGCCTACCCCAAAAACTGCCCTCTTGCCTGCACTGGCACCCTTGCCTTAGAACCGACTACATGCCTGCACCGAAAGCCCATATCTGGCATGCCCCGCTGACAATATGCTTTATATTGGATATAGCGCCCACCACTCCCACAGGAAAGGCATCCAAACGCTTGACAATGCATAGGAAAAGTAAAGAGGGAGTCTAATGTGATCTGGGCAGAAGGACAGAGATCCTGATATGTAAGGGAGGGGGGAGCGGGACAGAGGAGAGCAGCGGGCGGAGGGAGGGGGGAGAACGGGACAGAGGAGAGCACCGGGCGGAGGGGGGGGACAACGGGACAGAGGAGAGCAGCGGGCGGAGGGGGGACAACGGGACAGAGGAGAGCAGCGGGCGGAGGGGGGGGACAACGGGACAGAGGAGAGCAGCGGGCGGAGGGAGGGGGGGACAACGGGACAGAGGAGAGCAGCGGGCGGAGGGAGGGGGGAGAACGGGACAGAGGAGAGCAGCGGGCGGAGGGAGGGGGGAGAACGGGACAGTGGAGAGCAGCGGGCGGAGGGAGGGGGGACAACGGGACAGAGGAGAGCAGCGGGCGGAGGGAGGGGGGAGAACGGGACAGAGGAGAGCAGCGGGCGGAGGGAGGGGGGAGAACGGGACAGTGGAGAGCAGCGGGTGGAGGGGGGGACAACGGGACAGAGGAGAGCAGTGGGCGGAGGGAGGGGGGAGGACGGGACAGAGGAGAGCAGCGGGCGGAGGGGGGGGCAACGGGACAGAGGAGAGCAGCGGGCGGAGGGGGGGACAACGGGACAGAGGAGAGCAGCGGGCGGAAGGAGGGGGAGAACGGGACAGAGGAGAGCAGCGGGCGGAGGGAGGGGGGAGAACGGGAAAGGTGTAGCAAGGCGAGGCAGAGGAGGTTTGTAAGCATGAGCAGTGCGAGGAGAGCGGCTGCGCCCGAAGCAGAAGCGCAGAAGAGACCCGGAGAGAGACAGAACAAGGACTAAATAACCCCGTTCCTGTAGGATTATTTCCGGGTACGTCTTCTCAAAAGGTTGCTTGGCATTGTTGTCTTAGAGACCGTCTGCTGAGTCACACTCTAGAAAACGGCACTTTTGACCTGGATATTTGATGAGTCAGAAAGCTGTCGGAGATCCTCCTATCGAGACACTCAGATTACCGGTGGCTCCCGGGCAGCCATGCTAGCCCCAGTCCCCTCCGTATGCACTCTCCGGCGGCTTGCTCTGTGTATCAGCTGATCCAAGCAACTCCTGCCTGTTTACGGTAGTCGTTCGTGAGTGGTTGCACAGAAAATCCCAGCTCTGCGCCTGCATTCAGGGAGTGAGTCACAGCCCAGTCAGTCACTCCAACACGGACTCTTTTGCTGAGCAATGGCGAATGAAAAACGGGAGTGAGAGTTCACAACTGCAAACCCGATGGAATGGCGCGCAGTGCTAGCGAGGCTCACCTTCATTAAATGGCGGCCGGCAAACTCCGACTTTTCAGATTTGGGGGCGTGTTCGGTGGGCGTGGCTAAAAAGTGGAAAGAAGCACACCGAACACACCTCCAAATCCGAAAAGGACGGAGCCTATTTGGAGTGACGGCTCTCTCCTGCAATGGCTGGCCTCCATTTAGGAAGCCAGCCAATGGAAGGGAGCCAAAATGAGAGGCGGGATGAAGAAGCCCTACTAAGAAACATAAGACTCGCTACTTCCGGTTCTGACGAACCGGGTAGTACCTAGCCCTAAAAATAAAGCACAGTAAGTGAAGTGAAAGTAAAGCTGCAGGCTATTGTATCGTAAAGTAGAGAAACCAAATGAAAAAAAATAAGTGCAATTCATAACCTCAACATAAAACTAACTTCAACACAACTCTGGTACCCCCTGGCAGTGCTGTGCCTTATGGCACGCTTTGCTGCCTTCTGTCTTGGTGGCCCCCTTGTCCGTGGACAGGAGGTTTGTGAGGGGTGGACAGCAGGTCAGTAGCATAGCACGCCCTGCTTCGGACAGCCAGAAGCTCTCCCACACACCCATAAGGATGATTCATACAAGTCTCTTTGATCTTTCACTTAATGTCATTAACCAAAGCCTTTTCCATGCGTTTCAACCTGCGTGCAATTTCACTCCGAATGCTTACTTGTCTCGATGCCAATGCATTTTCTATAGGGGGCCTTCCTGTACATGTCTTTTCAGCCCTGGGCAGACAGCTGCTCTGACGGACGAACAGCCACATCCCTGCTTTCTAGCTTATGTTGCACTCAATCAAGAAACGCGTTGCTGCGCACAAGACAACACGCGGCCACCATAACTGAATGTAAAACTGTGCGATATATTTTTGAACTGTGCCACGTTACCCAGGCCGAAGGATACGGCTTTAGTGAGGGCTTAAGGCAGATTGTTTCAGATTTAAAAAAAAAACAGCTATGTGGCAAACCTGTGCACAACACATACAGCCGGCATCATTTAATAACAATTTTAAACACGCCTGGTGGCCTGTATAAATAGAAAATAATAATTAATAAGGTTTTATTCACACAACACTGACTTGTAAAGTAGACCGTGAAGAGAAGCTTGTATCGCTGCATTAGGCCACACAAGCTTCGAACTCGCCACATTTATGTACACCAATTTACGGTGAGGTAAATGGAAAAGGAAGGGAAACCAAAACGGCAAACAGATTGCAAATGAGGGCTTCTGTGATGCCACCACGAGGCAGGACCACAAAAGGACAGGCGTAGCACACACTGTAAACACCCTTGAATTACAGCACAACAATGGTTCAAGCGATGCTTTCACGCTGTAGAACAAAGGGCGCTGACCATGTCACGAGACGCGCAGCAATGATGCCGGCTGCGGAGTGCGCGCGCTGTAACACTGCCCTTTCCCACATGGAGCAGTAACCATGGAGACGGGGACTAAAACTAGTTCAAGAGCAACATATACCATGGCTTTTTATATACCTCCAGAGCACACAGCGCTACCACAATTCACAGCCGTACATGCGCACTATTGCCAGCCGGCAGCAACTGCTTGGGGAGAGTCAAATAGGACAAGCAGGCAGGCGCGTTTGAAGACAACACCTTAGATTACTTCGGATTCAGCAAGTCTCGAATAGTTGATGCATGCAGTACTGCACTGCCATGGAGTTTCTATGCAGATGTCTGACTGAGCAGTTTCAGACGGTAAGCTTGTAGGTATGAACAAACCAATCATGATGACCTGTGGAGAGGAGCCACTGATAATCTGCGAGCATTGCAAGACACACACTGGTAGCTAGATTCTGCTTCCCCGGCTCCAAGAAATGCACCGTTGCTTCGTTGAGAAATGGATCCAAAAATGAAAATGAACAATCCCGCTGAGTGGTGCGGGTGCGCCACAGGAGACGATCTTTCAATTATCGCGCCCATGTGTGAGCACGATAATTGATAATTGAAACCACATGACGGCCTATTGATGTCTATTACGCGCACCAATCGCGTAATAGACACCAATAGGCCGTGGGCGGAGCAATGCACCCGCCTTTGGCCAATAGCGTGCAGTCTTTCATTAAAAGATGCATGCTAAGGCCAATGGGGTAGCTGAAAAGGAAACACACACGCACAAGCGTGTGCCATTCCAGGTCAGCTTGAAAACCCCGTTTTTCACCTACTAGAGGTCTTGCGACTGCGCGTGCACTGCTGCGCAGTGCAGCGCAGGTCGCAAGACCTTACAAGCATTTGCAATGCAATCGGTCTCGCCTTTGGGACCTTATATGTATTTAGCTATGCAGCAGATTAGACTGGGTGCTGAAACATCTACTGTTCTTTAACATGGAGGGAAAGTAAGCACCAAACTACGTGACACGCCAGGTATGAGAACACTTGGAGAGAAATATTGCCTTTCAGCGGGAAATGGTATAGTCCAAAGCTCTGTTTTTAATATAAAATCAGGGGCTTCGGTGGTCATATCACTGAAAATACAAGATTAAAAACAAATATTATTGTCTATGGGTGCTCATGGAAGACAATTTCTATGACCTGGAATCTAGAGAATGCTAAAGTGATTCTGGTATTTTACTGACCTCTACTGGTCGTTTTCTATCAAGACAGTAAAAGAGAAGCAGTTGGACAGAAAAAAAGTACCTACAAGTCCTAGGGCTGATCTCCAGAGCCCACAAAGTACATACACATATGAGTATATACAAGACGGTTTCTAATGCTCAACCTGAAAAAAGCCCACATGTGGGTCCGCACAGTCGCAGGCTCAATGAAAGGGTTGACGGGTCCCCTTTCGGTTGCTGTATTGATGTGTTGAACTGGTACTTATGAGATAAACTTGTGCAAACAGGCTTTAGCATGTGTTAAAGTGACAAAATGGCAAACGAAAACTGCTTTAGAATGTGCTGCATTATGCCGCATAATTAAGTGAGCTATGGCCTTCCATACCACATAATTGCAGCGGCCATGCCGATTTCCTAGTAACAAGTAAAGCTAGAGCCATTTTGTGGGAATAAGTGTGGCCACAGCCCTTCCTCTGTTTTAATCCAATGTTGATTATCCTCCCACCACCGTGGCATGACTGCTCTACGCTACAGATGGCTAATCTCCCATTATTCCATACACCACCGGCTCCCTGCCCGAAGAAAGGCCTCATTACTGTATCATCGCCATCATTTTTTGCACCTCTGTGGTTCTTAGTGAGGGTTTAAGGATTTCATCACGGGCAGATGGCTCTGTGTGATTGTGAAAGGATTATAAGGGTACCAAGATAATTTTCCAAATGTTGTTTATCTAATCTTTTGGTAAGGAACTGTTAATTTGTTAAAGCATGGAAGTGACCCTGAGATCTGGTGGCCAAAACCTGGGTAGATTTACAGTAAGTGCACCCGCAGTTGAGGCACAGATGTTCCATGCATTTCCTGAGGCTTCCCCTACAAATGGATGCAGTCACTCCACCACCTGCAATGGAACTCTGCCTCCCACCACACCCTTGAAATGCGGGCCAGGATGCCAACTGCAGTCAAAGCTAGGCCAATGAGTTCAAACAGATTGTCCCTTTTCACTAATGCACTGTTTATAGTGCAGTAGCAAATTCATGCCTGCACTCCATTTAAAAAAAACTCTTTTTACTGGTTAGTTGTTGAGAGCAAGTCCTTCCTGGGTCAACATATAATATCAAATCCTTACGACACAGTTTCAGCACAACCAATCAAGAGTATAACAGGAAAATGACAGCCAATGGAACATTTGTTCAGTGTACACTGAGGTACCGGGTTTTTAGGAACCCGGTGGTGCCAGGGGAAAACACCCAAAGACCTCTTGAGTTCTTCCTGTTCTGGACCACAGAAACACAGAGTCTTCTAGGTGATGTCAAAGATCGAGTTTTATTGGCTGCAGCCAAGTAACAAGCGTCCCAGAAGTACAACAGCACGGTTTGTATATTCTCAGGAGACTGTTCGTTTTTACAGAGCCAGCCTTCTCTTTTTATACACAATATTACACTTCAGGCAAGAATTCTTTGTTTTACGATGCAACCATATACATATTTTTACAACAAAGAAAAAGCAAAGTCATGATGGCCAGCCTACATTTTCGCATGTCCAGTTCGTGATAGATTACCCGGCCAGGCCCAGAACTACCATCAGATATCCATGAAACCCCAATAAAATCGGGCACCTCCTCCTTGTAAAACTAGCCATAAAGAAGAAACAGGGACAGGTGTGTGTATGATAAGCGTGGTTTGTATGCAGTGAATGGTTTATGACATGTTGTGCCTTGATGTTAATCTCGCTCGGCCATTGGGTTGGGGACTGCCCAAACAGGTTTGGCTTGAGGCAGTGGAAGCAGCTCGCCCAGGTCACAGAAGAGTCAGGAAAGGTCTACGTGTCCTTTCATCTCAAATTCGGCCTTGGTCAATTGACTATGTAAGGGCAACCACAAGATGGATGCCGCTTACAAAATGGAACCCGAGGGTTCGAGACAGAAACTACTGTTTTAAGGTGATTGCATTGCTCGATCATGACGCAAATGCACAGGGGTAATGTCCTAGTCATTACCGGTCTACCGATACCAAATTCGTCATGGTATGATGATATTTTCTGACACGAGTGTTGGACCTCGGTACTATATTATAGCAGGGCCCATAATTTTCAGAACCACAACACACCATCTCTAAGTACAAGTTTCAAGTAACCAAACCTCATTCCCCACCCCTCAGTTTTGCCCCCAATTCCCTCCCAAAGTGATTGCTTCAAATAACACAGTGGTATTCCACAAACATGGTTACATCGAAGCCCTAAATACACATGGCAGAGTGTGCAACCCCCGACTGCCCATAACTCAACCCGACCCGATGGAACTACATCTCCCCTTGCATCCACCGACCACTGCCCCTGTGTGATAGTATTTTCAGTCCCTTGTGATTGTGTGCCCTGTTCATTACTTCTACCCATCCCCATTTACATGGGCTTCAACTGCGTGGTTCAGGAGTCTAAATCCTCCTGCAATTTTTAATCCTATTGATTAGGTTTCATGTGTGCCTCCTCTGCCAGCACCCACTCAAGTACGTCCATAAAGGAATGGAAGGGGCCCTCATACTCAACCACCCTATGGCCACTCTTCCCTCAACCAGTACAAATGCCAACTGTAGGAACCTTCAGTGCATTGTATCCCCTTTAGGTTCTTTAACAATACAGAGCAGACACACCTGAGGCTTTTCTTTGATCGGCTGTGCAGTCACTGCCTGTAACTGTGTTATCACAGTTGTCTAATAGGCATGTACGCTCGAGCATGCCCAGGCCATATGCAGAAAGGAAGCTCTCTCTCCACCACATCTAGGACAATCCACACTCACGGTCTCTCATTAGGTCTCGTCTGTCAATGCGCATGCGCATTGAGCTTGCGAGACTACAGGGGCTTAAACAGAGTTTAACTAGACTGGCGATTTGATGCTGTGCCCGTGCGCTTTTAGGTCAATGCGCAAGCGCATTGAGCTAAAATGCGCGTGCACAACATCAAATCGCCAGCCATCTGTTCCCCAGCTTGGCGCCTCCGCTCCTTCTCTCTCCTGGCTGCTCCTCCCCTAATTATTCACGGCCGTCCCGCCGTACTTTCAGTTTCACGGCCGCCAGGCCGTGTCTCCTTTTATCCAGCGCATTTCTTTATTTATACCTTGGCTCGTGTTATTGCCTATTCTACCGCGACTAGAGAACAGCAAACCTTCTCATGTGCTGTATGCACATGAGGCTTAATTTCGTCATCTAAAGGGCTGAGTTGCAATATTTTAGAATCCCGTTCAATGTTGTAATGCTCCGGTATTGCACAGTGCGTTGGCTTTCACATATTTTGTTTTTTGTAATGACTTAGGGTTTGATAGGCAGGGCTGATCCAGGCAGACAGATATCGACTCTGGTAGCATGCATTTAGAAATTTCGTCATTTAAAGGGCTGAGTTGCAATATTTTAGAATCCCGTTCAATGTTGTAATGCTCCGGTATTGCACAGTGCGTTAGCTTTCACATATTTAGAATAAAGAGAAGGGTTGAAACTGCTCTCCTGGCTGCTCCTCACCTAATTATTCACGGCCGGCCGTACTTTCAGTTTCACGGCCGCCAGGCCGTGTCTCCTTTTATCCAGTGCATTTCTTTATTTATACCTTGGCTCGTGTTATTGCCTATTCTACCGCGACCAGAGAACAGCAAACCTTCTCATGTGCTGTATGCACATGAGGCTTAATTTCGTCATCTAAAGGGCTGAGTTGCAATATTTTAGATATCGACTCTGGTCGCATGCATTTAGAATAAAGGGAAGTGTTGAAACTGCCTCTGCATTTTTTATATTCCACATCAGGATGTTTAGAGGTAAATGTTTTTTTAGGGGCGTTTAATTTAAGGCACGTAATTTCTTTGACACTTGGGCAAAACACAGAAAATTGCATGTTACATGTGAGTCACTCTCAGGTTTGGATTATAGACCCTTGAAAACCAAGTACACATATGTTTAAATTGTGGTCCTCCTATAACTGCATATTTAGGAATTTCTTCTGTTTGTTGTCTGCTGGTTATGTATCGCGCACTTACTGCCCCCGCCCCCTCACCCCCCGGCTCCACTTGTTCTGGTCCCAGCAGCCTCTCATTCAGTCTTTATTTACTAAATAACAAGGCCGCATGCGCGAACAGGGCTGCAAGAGGGCACTTTCCGGGTGTGTTTCTTGCATAATAGGGCTCTGGTGGAGTCGACAACCGCCCCGTTACTAGCAATTAAGTGTTGTAAATATTTAAACAAATTAGAATAATTAGCCAGCATGAAATGTGTTCACATGTCGCAGGGCAGTGCATTTTCACAAAACTAAATGTTTGTATTTACAAGCCTGTTTCTTTTTATAGTCATGTAAATACAACACATATTACATTACAAATGCTATAGGTGTCACGTTTGCGAAAAGTTAAAACTATTGGCATTGTAAATGACAAAGCTATTAATTTTGCTATTTTCAAGACCAACACATAAAAAAAATTGTCATTTACAAAACCAATAGCTCCAACTTTTCTAATGCGAGACCTATTGCATTTCTAATGCTTATTTTGAAAGTGCTGCGTACCCGAATTTTTGGAGAAGGCCTTGTTGGATCCACTCAGTCTTGGTAAACGTGAGATCCGGTTCCTAGTCCTTGCACCTTTGCCTTGCAGGTGATGTTCAAACATGGCTATCAACCTGCGATTAAGTAACAAATTACTAATCCCCCTGATTCCGCTTGCATACTGTTCTGTCAGCGACGCTGTTAAACCCTCCAAGGCTCCCCTTGTCACTGAGTAGAAAATAAACTGTCTCCCTAGCGGTGGCGCAGGGCCTGTTGCAGTTGTCTCCAGTCTTAACACTTTTCTTTGTTTATTGTTTAAGAACGGTCGTGAAACAGAGTCTCTTTCTGTAGGTGAAAGTTTAGTGCCGGTGCAGGAAAGACTTCCTTAGGTCATTCCTGGGTTAATTGCATTTTGGCGTCTGGATGTAGGCGCACTGGTGGGACTCGGGGTGGTGGCTTCAATAGCTGGCTACAGTACTCGATCTTGCAAGTAGGATAATTGCTTAACAAGTTATTAAGCGACATTCATCAAAGGGAATTGCCCTTTCAAGCTGACATGTTTTTTTCGTTTAAAAAGAGTTATTTGTTACTGCGGTTTCGGCGCCGACCGACTGTGGGCGTAGGCAGGTACAGTGCTCTCCTTCCAATCCCACGCGCCTTTAGAGTTACTGTTAAGTGAGCGGGTTCCCTGCGATGTGCACGTGCATGCGCCATCTGAGGTAGTTAGTAGTTCTGCAGGGCCTGGTTATTAAGCGCGCAACAGCATTGGTAAATGATAAACTCAGACTTTTACTGTATGCCACGGCCATCCTGTAAACCGCGCAGGCTCCAATCAACATGGTGTGTAGAGGTTAAAACAAAGTACAAACCACAACAAAGCCCAGTGGAATGAAGAGATTATGCAATAGCTTGTTCGGACATCTGTTGCTATCGCAGTGGGTCTTGCCATTACATTTGTTGATGGTATTATGCAGTAATCTGCTGACATGGTATTGACGTGGAAGGCGAATGTCTTTAATTTTGCTCATAGACCTGGGCTTTTAATTTTTTTGTAGCACTCTTCAAGTGTGAACGTGTGAGGGCACGTGCACGCAGCTGCGATGTTAAGTGTAAGCAGGGTATTTCTATTTTTAATCTATCTGTGGTGTTTATTTAGGTTAAGATACCATTGTTTTTGTTGCTCCTGGTAAGTCAAGTAAATGAAAACAAGCAAACAAATCCCCCCGGCCCTCACTTACCACATGCCGTCTGCAGCACCCAAGCGCGTTGGTACCATGCTGCGGTAAATGGGCCACGGAAACGCTGGAGCACGCACACCGCAAGTCGGCCTGGAGCGTGCCTTGGAAGAGACGCGGGAGGACAGGAGCGTGACACCGTGAGCGTGCACGTTGGCGTTCCCTGCGGCTCGCGCATTCACAGACCGGTGTCTACTCGTGCACCGGTCTGTACCACTTGGGAGGCCTTCACAACGACAATAAGGCTCGCCAGCGGCAGCGTGCTTCGCGCTGCACCGCAGGCGAGCCCTAAAAACTGCCGGTGCTCAGTGAGACCCAGCCCAATTACAGCCCGGGGTAAGTCACTGGCGTGCAGAGGTGACAGGGGTGAGTGTCAAAAGTGCAGGTAAGTGGAAGAACATGAGCCTCAGGCACGCACCAGAGAGCGCGCCTTCGACGTGGAGGTGAGTGCACACAGACGCATGCCACAACCGCTTGTTCTTGTTCATTTTATTTACTGTCCCAGAAATGCATGTCGTGTTGTATTAATTATTTAAACAGATCGCTGTGTCTCTCTGTTGGGCTTCATCTCTCTGAAGTCTTGTTTTGCATTATCGATCACTGCTTTCTTGAAATGGGATCTTGGTAACTTTTCCCTAAGCTATAAAGTAACATTTATGATGCGTGCCCCTTGCAATCTTTTCTGATGAATTCAGACAGCGCACAGTCCCACCATATATCCATCTTGGAGATGAAAATACGTTGGATTGATCTGAATCTTATATGAACAAAATGTATGGAGCAGTCGAGAGCCAAAGCTCTCATTAGCCAGACCCAAGATCGACAAGAGAGAGAGAGAGAGCATGTATTTTTGCATCATATTCTTCCACATCAAAAACCTTTGCAGTGCATTTTTTTACCTTCACTGAGCAAATATAGTTCACCCGTTAAAAAATGTAGGTTTGCATTTAAGGGGTATAAGGGCGTGGGTCAGACCACTATTTACCGATAAAGGGATCTGTCCGCATGAAACAAAAATAATTGCTATGGGGTGAAAATGAGCAGGAGGAGGAGTGCAATGAAATGCTGCTAAAACTCTATGAAAGAAGGTGGTAATCGACATCAACGCTGGCAGGTTTGTGTGAGAATCTGACATTCTTGGCTGGAAAGAATCTAGAATTCCTTTTTAATATATAAACCGCTATATCTTGAGTGTTTCCACATTTGTGTCTGTCCCAGCTCATTTTGGATTCTTTAGGTTTCGCCTGTCGAAAGCTGCGCAAGCAGCGTTTCGCGCAGGCGAAATCTTTTGTTTTGCAGTATGGCTGTTTGTCCCGCCTCTGTTTCCCATTGGCTAGCTCCATAAATGGAGGCTAGCCATTGGAAAACAGAGGCGTCAGTCATTCTGCGAGGCGACTCGTGGGCGTTCCTGAGAATTTTTCTCATCCGGCCCCTTTTAGGACGTCAGTGCGGCGGTGGGCGGGGTTTATTTTTTTGTTCGTCGAGGTTTCTTTTCGTCATTCCGCGGCCGACCGCCGCCGACGGCGGAAGTCAAGGTGAGTGCTTTCCGTGTGCCCGTTCGTTCCCGCACCCCCTCCCACTGTCCGTCTTCCCGTTCCTGCCCCCCCTCCCGCTGTTCGTGTGCCCATTACCGCCCCCCCTCCCGCTGTCCGTTCCCGCCCCCCACCCGCTGTCCGTGTGCCCGTAGGTGCTTGTTCATCCTTGATTTCGTCTCTTGCATTATAGGAATTGTTCGTTTCACATCAATGATGGCTCTTAAATAACAAATTGTAGACGCGCATCCTGGATACTTGTCTAAGTTACACCGATGATCTAATTAATATATGATAGATCAGCTGTCATTGGATTATTTGGGGGGGGGCACTCCTGTGCATTTTGTGCGCATAAATGTGTTTTTCTTCCCTATGTGTGCATTTTAATGTCGTTTTCGTGCAAAACCAGAAGAGAGTCGCTTTTATTAATTAATTCCATATTCCTGTGTGACCTATGCGTTGGTGTTTTTGATTGTGTCATAGTGCGCGTAATTGCTCACGTCCCTACTGATGTGTTCGTTTGATGTGTTATTGAGCGTGGTTTGTGGTGGGAGCAGTTATTCTCCTTTGGGTAACATCTCTCTGGTTTAACTACCTCACCATGGTGCTTGGGTTTAGGCAGCGACTCTGATTAAGCGGCAGCAACGTTTTCGCATTTATAATTACCATATTTGCCAAATAATCCACCAACTGCTTGATAATTTGCAGATTCCAAACTAAGTGAGGTTTGTAACTCGAACGGAACTAGTGACTTTAACACGCCACAAACGTCGTTCCGAGCAGGGGCACACACCTGTAGGGTTAACTTGCCACATTTCACCTGCTTATTGCCTATATTCAGGCATCAGTGAGGTGGAGCCTCTACACAGATAGTATTAACATGTTAAAATGGCGAAATAAGACTACCGCAGAATGGGCCTTATTAGGCCATGAAGTCTGTCTTCTCTTGCTGCATAATTTAACAAACCTTTAGTATAGGCGGATAAATGTCTGTGCTGAAGAAGTGCGTCGGCTGATACAATAATTTTAAGATGTGGAAAAAGGGCCGCATGGTAGAGTTGGGAAAGCTCTGTTTACTGCGGATCTTCCCTATCAAAGTGGCAAATGTTCTTAGAAAATGGATATAGACAATCTTTCACTGAATTGATATAAGCCTGATCAGTGACGTGACAAAGCCTGATGAGTGACATGATTCACACTGCCAGAACAGTGTTTGCACTTCTTACATGTTTAAGACCTTTCCATACACTAAATATCCTGTCACCGTAGTGGTGACCAATATTTGATTAAACAATGGACGTCAGTTTTGTTATTTATGCGAACAGAAGGGCTCGGAAAACATCAAACACGTGATCGTCTATATCAAAAAATATCCTGGTTACTAATTTGTGTTTATTGTCAAATTCGTGCGGTTTGTTAGCTCTACCTTTGAAGCATAAAAGGCTTATTTGGAGTGTAAACCGATGTCTGTAGCAGGTTTGTAAACTAACTAAGTCCTCTTTACTGCCCGCCAGTATCAGACTAAGGAATCGCCAAGTGCCCATTAGGCCCCCTGGTTTCATAATTCAGAGCTAGTATCCCCTTCAAGTCTCTGTTCAACCTTGTCTTACAGTATGAGTAAAATTTATATTTTGCGTATAGTTTTTTTTAGTTCGTTAAAATTATTGCATGCTTAATTTTTGTCTTGAGAAGTAGTAGTGCTGGAGCGAAGCTATATGTCCCAAGGGTACTTCTTGCTTGACTGATTCTGTCACAACTCTCTCACCCTTCCAGGTGCATGACTCATACTGACATGCCTGTCATTTCAGAGATCTTGACAAGTGACTGGCACTGTGTAGCACAGGGTCTCCAGACTGTTCTGTAATAAGAGAAAGTGTGTGTGTGTATGTGACTGCTCCAGTGTGTGTGTATGACTGCTCCAGTGTGTGTGTGTGTGTGTATGTGACTGCTCCAGAGTGTGTGTGTGTGTGACTGCTCCAGTGGGTGTGTGTGGCTCTGGAGGTGTGTGTGGCTCTGGGGGTGTGTGTGTGTGGCTCTGGGGGTGTGTATGGCTCTGGGTGTGTGTGTGGCTCTGGGTGTGTGTGTGTGGCTCTGGGTGTGTGTGTGTGTGCCTCTGGGTGGGTGTGTGTGTGCCTCTGGGTGGGTGTGTGTGTGTGTGGCTCTGGGTGGGTGTGTGTGTGTGTGGCTCTGGGTGGGTGTGTATGTGTGTGGCTCTGGGTGTGTGTGTGTGGCTGGCTCTGGGTGTGTGTGTGTGGCTCTGGGTGTGTGTGTGTGGCTGGCTCTGGGTGTGTGTGTGTGGCTCTGGGTGTGTGTGGTAGTAATTGCTGTCTGCTGAGCTCGTTCGTAGGGTACAATAGGTCTCACATTTGCGAGAGATTAAGCTAATGGCAATGTAAATGACAATGCCATTTATTTATCTGTTTTCAAAACCAACACATAAATACAAATTTTGTCATTTACAATGCCAATAGCTCTAACTTTTCCAAAGGCGAAACCATTGCATTGTAAATGCTTGTTTAAAGTGTTAAACACAACACCCTGGCAGGAGCGGAGGGACACAGCCGCCGGTCACGTCATCCCAGTCACAACCCCTCAGCCAACTCAACTGTCATATGCAAATTACCACCTGGCATTCTCGAATGCCAGCTGGTGGTGAACAGGGTAGCGCGAGGGCAGGGGACGCACAAGGAGGGGAGAGGAGGCCTGAGGGGGACAAGAGGGGATGAAGGTAAAAGGCAACAACATCACACGCAGACTTTACCCGAAGGCATTGGAGCGCTTCACAATAGGAACAGTAATGATACATGAGGAGAAAAGCTCTCTGTGCAGGGTGATGGAGTCATTGCTTTTCAGGCCGCGGGGGTCTATTCTGGACCCTCTGCAATTGGGTCATCATACAGTTCATTGCAGTATCCCAGCTGTAATGTAATGAATAATGAAGACACTAAGTTTTACAGACTTTATTAAAATACAATTTAGAGGGAGCAGTAAATTGCACAGAACACTATTTTTGCCTTGCTTATTCTTTGTTTTCTACTATTGTATTCTGAGCGGTGCCTGTTTCACATGACAAAGTCACAGTAAGGACTGGTCTTACAATTGAATAGCATTAAGGCAGGTGCCCAGTTAACGCCCTCCCACCATCTGTATATTGAATACAATGTATATTTGTCCTTAAAATTGTTTCTGATGATAATTTGTGCATAGGCTTTGGGCGTGGGCTGGGTCTAAAAATCTGGGAACACTGTTTCGAGGCAGCGGGACAATGGCGGCCGTTTCCTTTACAACGTCGCCACCGCAGTTCGATTTTTATACCGGTGACCATTTGCTGGCCCATCTGGCTCCTGAACTGCCCCTCAGGTTTGCCCCCCGCCCCTCAAACTTACTGCACAGAAAACTGAACTGCACGCTGTGCTCGGTTTGTGTTTAAATGCATGCACACGCATTGCATGTGAACATGCGTATTGCATTAGCAATGCCTGCAATTAACTTATGGTGTGGTTTCTAGCTAGCGCCGTGCAACTGCCCGCTAGTCTCTCCGCTTCCTTGCGCTGTGGGGCTCTGGCTCAATGGTGAGGCTCTCCACCATCTCCTGACGGAGCAGACCTGCACGCCCGCTCATCCCATCTTCTGCATGGCCACCCCCAGGACCGTGACCATCGTGACCCTGTCCATGGCTCTCGGGCTCTTCTTCGTCTTCATGGGGACCATAAAGCTGACCCGGTGTCTCAGCAAGGATGAGTACGGGAGATGGTGAGTGCTGTGGCGGCTGGGATCGGGCTGTGGTGTTAAAATGCTTTTTGTCTCCTCCCTGGCGATTCCATGCTACCAGGGTGCCTTGGAATGACCTGGGAATGGGCAAATTAGCCAGGCGAATGTCTTCCTGTCTGGTGCGTTTCAGAGAGCCTTTCCAGTGGCACAGGTGCTGCTGACACCTGTGGCTATTTTTGGAAGGCACATCAAAGTGGGAGTGAACATTTAGACTCGGTGTTCGCTCACTAGAAACTTAATGAACGCATATAAGCACATTAGTAAAAAGCTGTTCATTTATCCGGTTAGAGTAAAGTTTTATTGCGCAATTAATTAAAATCGTTGCAATGTACATACACTGGGATGGACGTTACATATTAAGAGTAAAAGGATACACAGAACAGTTAAAACAGAAATGGATAGACAGAACAGTTAAAACAGAAATGTTGTAAATTAAAAAAGAACGTGCGATAATGTCAACAGAAAAGGAGCTTATGCTTGGTCAAAAAGCAAGTTAGGGGAATTAATTTCTAAAATAAACTTAACAAAACGAGCCGCCAACTGCGGAGAGTCTCCTCTCATGCAGGCGTCTAGTGCTTCCTGGCAGGTCCTGATGTTGAGAAGAAGCCAAAGGGGACGCAACCAGAAGTTTCTTTGGGCTCGAAGTTTTTGGCAAATGCACAGTATATGGATGAGGTTTTCCTCTTCCTGCTGGCAAAAGCGGCATTGAGATGAAGCCCCTTTCCTGTACCCCTTGCCAAACTTGTATGCCATCAGCGGGATTAAACCAAAACGAAATCGCATCAATTGAAGTTTTATATGTACTTTCGTAGAAGCTGCCAGATACGATGGAAGGATCGAGGTGTATAATTTAGAGACCCAGGGGCCATGAAAGAGCTGGGCGGCCCGTTGCTCGTCGAGGTCGCTTGAAAGACTTTTTGCCTGTTTGGTTAGAAGTTTTGTTTTCGCTGCAATGGGCAACGGAGATGACCATATGTCCTTTGCTTTAAGGGATTCTAGACATGACGTCAAATATTTATTCCACAGTGTTTTGTGGTTGCTGAAGACTAACCATAGGCAGCTCTTTAGGGAGTGAGGGCTAGCGTGCTTTGTTTTTAAACAATAGTTAATGTAGCGTGAACTCATTATCCACCTCTGGGAAAATAATGAAAATTCTTTCCGGATTTGGGCGTGGGCAGTAGAATTTGGCAACCGAAAAACCCTACGGTAGCAAGAAGATTGTGCTCTGTCCAACCAATTATTCATTTTGTCCTTGAATATTATTGCACCAAACGAGATAGTGGGGAGTAGTTTTGCGGTAATCAGTTTTATTAATGGTACTAGATTTTGGGAGTGCAGAGCACTTTTTGTTTTGATAAAGGCCCATTCCAGGCTACGGGCAACGGCCTGCATTTCGGTTGTATGCACTGTGGGTCTCCCTTTGTGGTCAACAACACCCCCAGGTACTTATGTTATGTTAGGAGGTTCTTTTAAAGCGCACTGACACCGTGAGTTTCCTGGTGCTGATTGGGATTCAGTGAGATAGCAGATAGAGATTAACCAGATTGGGGGAAAAGCCAAGTTTTGAGAGATTTGCAGAAAAGGATGAGTGTGTTAGCAGATTTGAGAGAGAGGGGAAAAGAGTTCCAAAGTGTAGGAGCAAGATGTGAGAAACTCCGACCTCCAACCCTCGCGAGTTTGAAGGAGGGGGTGGCAAGGAGATGAAGATGGGAGGATCTAAGATTGCGATGGGTGAAGGACTGGGTTCTTTAAGACCCAGCGGTGCCAGGGCACAACACCTGAAACCTTCGTGGGTAACCTGCTCCGGCGTACGAATGACAGAGACACGGGACACTTCCTTCGGCGTCAAAGATTCAAGGTTTATTTACTGCAGGGAACACAGAAGTCACGACAAGTACAACACGTGCAACTTGGGGAGACTGCTTCAAATTGGTTCTGTGGATCGCTCCTTTTATACACGATTTTCCCATAGGTTCGCATAGCAGACAAAGGTTTACAACCCGGTTCCCGCAATCATCTCCCAGAGGGGTCGCTTTGGTCACTTTGATACACACAAGTAACCCTGGGCGGAGTTCGCGGAGTGGGGCTTCGCGGAGCTACGCGAAGTGGGCGAGAAACTACGCCCACCTCCGCACTCCGCGTAGCCCCACTCCGCAAAACCACTGGCCGCCAGCCCCGCCACCCGCCTCCCTCCCGCCCTCCCTAAATACTTTAAAATAAAGGAACGCAATAATTTTAAAAGCACTTACCTTGCCGCCGCTGGCCGCCGCGTTCCCCGGGGCTCGTTATCTTCCGTCTTCCGTATTTTTCAGTAATGCGCATGCGCGGGCGGCCGCGCATGCGCATTTTCTCGTGAAAATGCGCATGCGCGGCCGTCCGCGCATGCGCATTACTGCAAAATACGGAAGACGGAAGATAACGAGCCCCGGGGAACGGGGCGGCCAGCGGCGGCAAGGTAAGTGCTTTTAAAATTATTGCGTTCCTTTATTTTAAAGTATTTAGGTAGGGCGGGAGGGAGGCGGGTGGCGGCCAGCTACGCTCCGTCTGCGGAGTGTGCGTAGTGCCGCCTGGCTCCGCCAGCTCCGCAAAATGCGGAGTGGGCGGCACTACGCACACTCCGCAGACGGAGCGTAGCTGGCCGCCCACCGTTACACACAAGGTCCGGAACATAAGTGCGGAAACATTTGGCGGTTCCCAACTGTAAAAACCCATCTTCCCAACATTAGTGCATTCCAATCGGCAGTAAAACAGATCGAAATAGGAACCAAGACAGGTGCAGAGGAAGATGGAGACAGTGGGGAGATCGGAAAGGGTGTAAAAGGGGAGGTATCGGGAAACACGAGATACAGGCATCAAAGGGACGTGCCTAATGAGATGCACGGCTGAGACAATAAACCGGCACGGCAAGATGAGCCTCGAGCGGGGCCATCTGCCTTACAGTATCATAAAAGACACTTACAAAGAACATGTGCCTTCCGCAAATATCTTGGGAGTCCCAGGGTCGCGAAGCGGACAACGTCCGTTCGCTGGCTACTTGAGGGCAAGAGACAAAATGGATGCCGTATCTAAGATGGAACCCGTGGGTACAGAGGAAAAACCCACATAACAAACGAACGGTTTAAGTTAGCACAGCGAAACTGTGCACACTTACTAAACTCGTCATTTGCGGTTCGTAGATATCAGACTCGACCATATTCGTGCGAGTCGAAAACATCACTTACAATTGTCACGGAACCTCATGGGAGCAGTACGGAGTGATGAGGGATTTCAGGAACCTAGGAGAGGGGCCAGTCAGGGATTTGAATACTATGCAGCCAATCTTAAAGGCTGCCCTGAGATTGACTGGGAGCCAATGCCGTTCTGGCAAGGAGAGGATTGGCCGACTGCCATTTTGGAATCCTGAAGACCAGTCGCGCCGCTTGGTTCTGAGCGATCTGCAGCCTGTAGAGCAAGGTTTTCGGCAGACCATGATATAAGGAATTTGAGAAGTCCAAGCGGGAGAGGACCAAGGCCAGGATGACTTGGAGCAAAACTTCGGGGGACAGGAGATAAGCGACCTTCCTGATCCTGCGGAGCTGGTGCATACAGGAGGAGACCACCGCCCCCACCTGGGCTTTGAGTGAGAGTTCGGAGTCGATGATAACTCCCAGACTCTTTACGGATGTCACAGGGGCGGGGGGAGGGCCAAGCCCTGTGGGCCAGAAGTGTGGACCCCAATGGATGGAGCTCTTGTCTGGAAGAAGGAGCTCCGTCTTTCCAGGGTTCAATTTGAGCTGGTTTTGGCTCATCCAGAGGAGAATGTGAGACATGACAGCGTGAAAGTTAGAGACAGCGGAGGGGGTAGAGAGAGGGAAGATGAGTTGTAGGTCGTCAGCGTAGTTGAAGACGGTGACGTCCCACTGCCTCAGAGAAAGAAGGAGGGGGCGAAGATAGAGATTGAAAAGAAGGGGGGACAAAGAAGAACCTTGGGGGACACCACAGGTGGAAGGTACTTTGGGTCCGCGGAAGGTGCCCAAACTGACCGACTGAGACCTGCCGGACAGAAAGGAGTGGACCCAGGCCAACGCCGGGCCCTGGAGGCCGGCTTGTTCGACACGGCGGATGAGAATGTTGTGATCCACCGTGTCGAACGCAGCCGACAGATCTAGCAATACCAGGGCCTGGGGGGTGCCCTTGTCAGCATTGCCTCTCAGAGTGTCGAGCACGGCCAATATGACTGCCTCCGTGGAGTGGCCGGGTCTGAAGCCGGCCTGATTGGCCTCCAGGAAGTTCGAGCTTTCGACGAACAGTGAGCGGCCGGCAGTGACATAGGCTTCCCGGATTTTGGAGCGGTAGAGGAGAAGGTAAATGGGTCGGTAGTTAGCTGGGACCGAAGGATCAGCCCCAGGCTTCTTCAAAAGAGGCACAAGAACGGCCTCCTTGAAAGAGCCAGGCACCGTACCCGAGGAAAGAGAGGAATTCAGCAAAGGGAGGATACATTCGGGGAGGGTCAAGCAGATGTTTCGTAAAATGGAGGGGGGACAACAATCATCCGGGGAACCAGACTTGACCCGTTTGACTAGTTTCGCTAGGGTGGCGGAGTCAAGGGTAGGGAAGTGTGAGAGTGAGGAAGTATTGTAGGGGACAGGAGTGGTATCAGCGTCAGGAAGGGAGGCAGTGATGGAGTCCTTAATCATAACAATTTTGTCCACAAAGAAAGAACTGAGGGCGTTACAAGATTCCTGAGTGGGGGCTTGGGTGGGAAGAGTTCTGGTGTCAGTGGTAAGTTCCCCAATGACTTTAAAGATCTCCTTTGATTTGATAGGTGCGGAGAGGATTCTTTCAGTGATGTGTGCAGATTTGGCCGCGATGATAGCTTTCTTGTATTTATTACGCGCGGCCAGGTAGATGTCCCTACTCGTGGCAAATAGTCTCTTCTCCACCTGCGCTCGAGTTGGCGAAGTTCAAGATGTTGCTGTTTTAAGCTAGAATTGTACCACTTGTGGGAATGACTGTACCGGGACCGAGGGAATTTAGTTAGAGGGGCCAGGGTATCGCTGGCCGATACCAGCCAATGGGAAATGTCATTGGCCAGCTCGCCAGTGCTGAGGTCAGGCGTGAGGGGAGGACGCGATTTTGAAAGGAGGTCAAGAAAGCCCTGGGTGTCTACAGCCCTCCATTTTCGCGCCATGCCGCCCTCTGAGGGAGGAACCCTGATATGGCCAGTGATGGTGAGGGTGGCCTCGACCAAAAAGTGGTCGGACCAGATGCAGGGAGTGATCACCGGGTGAGAGAGCTTGACCCCGTGGGTCCAGATGTGATCAAGAATATGACCTCCGCTATATGTTGTTTTAGGTTGAGGGACGATAAGGCCTCGAAGAGCTCAGTGGTCTGGGGGCCAGCATCCTTATGCTGGAACCAATAATTAAAGTCCCCGAAGATGGCCACACGGGTGGAAGAAGTGGTGAGGTTGGCCAGCTGTTCAGCAAAGGAGGAGGGAAAGAGGGGCATGGGGTGGGGGGAACGATATAGCACCACGAGCGTGACGGCACCCTCGTTCGTGCCCAAGTTAATCACAAGATTATCGACTGCTGGGAGAGTAAGCGAGGAGGTGGAAATGAGTTGCAAATTTTTCCGGATTACTGCTGCCACGCCCCCTCCATGACGGCCGCCTGGTCGATTGGCGTTCAGCATGTAGTAATCAGAGGGCAGCGCCGCCAGGATGTCTGGGAGCGAGTCCTCCGATAACCATGTCTCCGAGAGTAGGAGTATATCGGGGCTCTCGGCAGTCAGTAGAAGGAAGATATCAGTCTGATGCCTGATGAGGGAACGGGTATTGAGATAGGATATGCGGATGCGTGACTCGGGAATAGCAGGTATGTCTGGCCCCAATAGAGGGGGTGAGCTTCCCGCAATTCCCAAATAGGAAATGCGGGCCCAGATGGTAGGGTGAAGGGGGCAGGAGGGGGACTGCAGTGCTTTAAGTGCCGCAGCGGTGTACAATATGGGAGCGACAGCGTCCCTGGCCCCTGCGCCCGTCTGGGCACGGACGAGCACAGACGGGCGGGACATAGGCGCGACTTCGGTGCGATGATGGCGCGCCCGCTGCGCCCGTCCGCTGCGCTCCCTGAAAGGGGGAACCATTTTATGGGGCCGAGGGCTGGAGGGGGCGAGCGCTGCACCGCTCGCCTACTCCCTCACCCAAGATGGGGGCTCACCAGGTCACGACCCAGGCAGTACCTAGCTCGGCTGCAGTGGGCGGGGCCGGGAGGCGGGGCAGGGTGTCAGCTTGTGGGAGTGCAGCGCGACCGGACGGGTCCCAGCGCGCACTCAAGAAATCACTTATAGGCGGTGACAGTTTCCAGTCTTTTCCCTTCGATGAACCACATAGACTTTTTGGGTTTTCCAGATGATATTATCATTGCTTTGGTTTTCATCACGTTTATCTCTAGCGTGTTCATATTGCAGTACTGAGCGAGGGAGTCGAACAGTCTCTGGAGACCAACCTGAGTTTGATCTAACAGGATGGTATCATCTACATATTGAAGAGTTTGGATCTTTCTTGACTCTATTCGTGGAGGGAAAGTACGGGTACATGACAACCATTCAGGGAGGTCCGCGAGTTACAGGTTGAAAAGCATTGGTGCAAGAGTACACCCTTGCTTTAAGCCTCTGGTGGTATATATTTTATTGGAGGTCGGCCAACTCGATGTAACTCGCACTTTGACCCAGGTGTCGGTGTGTAAAGCGATTAATGCTTTCAGTAGCGACTGTGGGATACCCCATCTTGCTAGTTTTGCCCATAGTTTTGGCCGACTTACGCTGTCAAAGGCTTTTCGAAAGTCGATAAACCCAAGATGTAAGGTTTTTCCTTTGCGGCTAGGGTGGATTCCATCAGATGAGCAAGACATATCAGGTTGTCTTCAATGTGGCAGCCTCTTTGGAAACCAGTTTGAGTAAAAGGAACTAGATTGTTAGTTTCCACCCACGTAGTGAGTGCAGATAAGAGAATGCTGGCATATGCCTTCCCGTCCACGTCTAGGAGAGCTATCATCCGATAGTTATCGGGGTTAGAGCGCGGGTGGTCGTAAATAGGTTGGGCCGCCTGTTTATGGGCTTTTCCCTACTCAGATTGTTAAATGCATGGTGCGAGTGCAAAGTTTTGAAGGCAGGGAGTTAAACTGTTTTCACAGCGCCTGAAAAATACGGACCATGCTTGCATAGTCCGAACATGGAAACTTCCAGAATTAGCAACGAGTGGCTTCATGAACCCTTGGATGAGTGTGAGGCTGTGTGCTGAGCTTTGCAATGTAATTTAATTAAATTTTGATATTTGAATGGAGCCGGCTAAGACCAGTGAGGGCTGATGTAAGGTGGCAAACTTTTAACTGCCTAGTGTCAGAAGTTAAACGGGAATGAGCAGTACCGCTCTTAGTTTAGCTAGTTGTTTTTTATCAAACACCATACCTTATATGCAGACAAATATAAACATCATTTTTTAAATCCACGTCCGTTCAAGTGGGGCCTGCTTCAGCTTTCATACTCTCCGCCTAATAGTTTCTGAAAGGGCCCCCTCGTTAGGTCCGGCTATAATCTGTTGCAATATTGCTTGTTTTGCCGCCCTTTCACAACAAGTGGTTGCGTGTCTCAGCCCTTCTTGAAATTTTGGGGCAGAACCCTACATCTATATTTTACCTGGCCTACACTCACTCATAATATTAGCTGCACAGCACATCCACCACATACCCTTACAGCAATGTTTGGGCTGTGTTGTCTGTTTCTGCAGAAACTCTCTCCTTGTCTGAGCAATTGTTCAGCATTGTGATCAAGACAGTTACAAGCTCCGTATATGAAACTGGCTGCATCGTTTATACACTGTACACAGCCCTTCCGAGGTCTACCTGTTAGACTTAATAATTTTTTTAAAATAACACCTTAGAGCGCTGGCTGCCAGCTATAACCTATGGGGGACTGTTGCACCTCAGCCTCAGTCTTGCCCAATGCCCGGAGCTTCTCTGCGAGTCAGCTAACTGTGTTGATTCATAAGTAGGCAGCTAAGAAGAGATGTTAATGTTGTGGGCCTGGTCCCACTTGTGACAGAAAGGCCCTGGATGCCGCCTCTGATACTCTGCATCCTGATCTGGTTGATTGAAAGCTGGCAGCAGGGAGGATCCAGGGGGCCCAGTGTGGGCAAAGGCTGGCTAACACGTCTGTGTGTTAGTAGTTCAGCTAACTTCCTATGGCTGTTATTAATCATTAAAATGAATGATTCAATCATTCTGAGATGCCTGCAACCCTGGCCTGTAGTGTACTGGTTATAAGAACTGTGCAACCACGCTGTCTGACTCTGCCCTGTTTTTAGCTGCCTGCTGTTAGCACGCTTTAGTTCAATGATAACGAGTGCTCGTTGCTCAAATGGGTGTAATTTCTAATATTTATGTTTCCCCTCATCTTCATCACTTGATTTTGCTCATGAGCAGCCTGGCGTGGATCCCTCTGCTCCAGCTAACTATCGCCCCATCTCGCTTCTACCCTATTTGGGCAAGGTGCTGGAGCGACATGTAACATTGGTCCTCAGTGCCCATGTAGAAGCGAATGGGGGCCTAGCGTCCCGGCAGGCAGGCTTCCGGCCTAGGCACTCCACCGAGTCCGTCGTGGTGTCGGTCCTGAACAACCTCAGGCAGGGCATGGACCAGAACAATCACCAGGCCCTGGTGCTCCTCGATCTTTCCGCCGCCTTCGACACGGTGGATCATTCCATCTTACTTTCCCGTGTCGGAGCGGCGGGGATCGAGGTCTCAGCCCTGGTTTGGCTATCGTCCTTTCTGAGGGACCGCACCCAGGCAGTCCGGCTGGGGGATTTCTCAGCCACCCAACTCAAGGTCACATGTGGTGTTCCCCAGGGTTCTTCTCTTTCCCCTCTTTTGTTTAACCTTTACATCTATCCTTTGATCTTTGCACTTCAGCAACTGGAGGTCACCGTTTATAATTATGCGGATGACCTCCAGCTTATCTTTAATCTTTCTTCCTCTTCTCAATCTATTTCTAATTTTCAGACTATTATGATTTTCATCAGGGACTGGATGAACCACAATCATCTGAAGCTGAACCCCGATAAAACAGAATTGGTTCTCACGGGTGGTTCTTCCAGTCCTTGGAACTCTTTATTCTGGCCTTCTTCTTTAGGACCCCCTCCCACGTCTTCTCCCTCAGTTAAGACTCTGGGCATTAAAATTAACAATCATCTCACTCTTCACTCACAAATAACTTCTGTTGTCTCTTCTTGCTTTCTTGTTCTTCGAACTATTCGCTCTGTTTCTCGCTTTTTCTCCCCCCTCGCACTTAAACTTATCTTGTCCGCTCTGGTGATTTCCTGGCTGGACTACACCAACGCCCTATACAACGGCATTCCAGCGTATAGTTTGCGGAAGCTCCAGCTGGTTCAAAACCAGGTGGCCAGACTGGTCCATGGTCTCCCCCGCTCTCATCATTCTACCCCCTTACTGAAGGCACTGCACTGGTTACCTGTCAGGGAGCGATCCCTTTTCAAAACAGGTTGCATGGTCTTTCAGGCGCGCCAGGGCACAGCCCCTGCCTTCATTTCCTCCTTGCTAAAAGAGTACACCCCTGTTCGTGAGCTTCGCTCATCTACTCAATCGCTTCTTCAGGTACCCCGTTACAGACGTAAGAAATGGGGTGGAGCCAATTTTTCATTCTTGGCACCATCCTTCTGGAACTCCCTTCCCGATCATCTACGTCTGGCCAGACATTACTCCCTCTTCCGTAAAGATCTTAAGACTTTTTTGTTTACCCAGGCCTTTTCCAATGCAAACTGATCTAATTTCCTGTTTCCTTACCAGCATTTGCGTTCCTACTGCTAATTTAGTCTCCACAGCGCCAAGAAACCGCACGGTGTATGTAACGCTATATAAATATTTTAAATTCATTCAATTCATGAGCAAGTGTCACTCATTGTTGTTGCCTTAACATACAACTGACTAGTCATGATTTTGGTCACCTGGGATCTAAACGGGGCACTATGATTGGTAGACATTGCATTTTGTGTGGCCCTAAAGAAAAGTGAATCTCTCAATTCCAAAATGTTCTCAACCAAATAGTGCTTTGAGTGAATGACTGTTATACAGTTGTGTCTGGGTGGATGTCGGGAATATTACTTTATTAGTTAGATTATATTATATCATATTTTCAGCATTTGTATACTCACTTTTGCCAGTGATGTGCCCTTATATCAGTCTGATAATTTGGGACAAAGTGTTCATTGATCTGACTGGAGTCATTCTTATAGTGTATCTTTGTTTGTGTTGTTACTCCAAAACTTGCTGCGTTAATGCATTTGGTCCTATGGGCATGAGGATGAACTTTCATGTGTTTAATGCGTCTTTATGAATCTACAAGTATTATTTCTGTGGGTAGTGGGGTTGTGCAGATGGGGGCATAGTGTCGCCACCTATGTGGCTTTAGTTCTGTGTTTGGGTGCAACAGATATTATGAGTTTAAAAATTGTTCCCTATTGTAGGCACTGGCGGGCTGTTTTATAGAATGTTGAAATGCATTTTATTATTGTGATTAATGAACTTGCCTCTATATTACTCTGTCTGGAGCAATTGAATATATGAGAATAAGCAGTTGCTGCTTCTAATGTGTTGTTGCACTGCTTGAACTGGGTATTGACCTGTTACTTTTGTGTAGGTTTTAATGCTGTGGTTTCACGATTTACCCACTTATGGAGTGTTGTTTGAGTGTCCCTCTTTGCCTTCTAAGCGGTGTCAGGTGCTGTGTTGATTGAGAGAATGAAGTTGTTGAAACAAGTGTCAAAGCTACTGCCACACTTATAATCACTGCCACACAGTCCATTGCAGTAATGTGGGATAATATAATGCATGGCTAAACACTTCTAAGGTCCCAAAGGCGAGACCGATTGCATTGCAAATGCTTGTTAATGTTCTCAATATCATGTGGATATGTTGATTCAGTATTGATTTTGACTATTATTTACTTCCACAGGCCTGTTTGTGCTTGTTTTGGTGGCATCTTCAGCATGTTACATTAGATACTCATGGTATCTTACCACCTCCTTTACGTGGACCTTCAGCTCAGGATCTGTAAGCGTGTCCTTCCTTTCCCCGTCTGGGTTCATGATGGAAGAGCATAGCAGGCCCATGCCTGTGATGACTAAGCGACATCAGAAGAGGACTGTGGATTTGGTTTTGCTTGTTTTAAGGTGCTTTGTCCACAGAAAATGAATGCCTGCATACTCCCTGTTGGACCTGACCTCCTTAGTGTCATTTTACCCAATGTTTTGCCCTCAATCCTATCGTAGTTCTTGACTTTGTGGTTGCTGGCCTTAGAACTCTGCCCATTTTGCCACTGCTAAAGTGCATGTGCTCTCTTTCTAAAACATTGTAACATTGGCTTCCACCCAATTGGCACATTTAATTTACTTGTAAGTCAATAGTAAAGTGGCATTACATGTACCCTGGACCTGTAAATTAAATTCTACTAATGGGCCTGCAGCAGTTATTGTGCCACCCACTTAAGTAGCCTTTCAAACGTTTTCCCAGGTCTGCCATTTCAACTGTATGTGCAGGTTTAAACTGCCATTTCGACCTGGCAAAATAAACCTATTACCAGGTCTACACCTTCCTTCTTTTCTAAAACAGATATGTCACCTGTAGGGTAGGCCCTATACAGCCCAAAGTGCATGGTGCCTTGTATTAAAAAAAAGTGGACATGTCCTTGTAGTGAAAAACACTCAAATTAGTTTTTTACTTCTACAAGGATCACGTCTCCCATAGGATAACATTGAGTTAACTTATTACAGTTAATAAGGAATAACTTTCAATTTGGAGCAGGTAGGGAGGTCGAGTTTTGTTTTCTAATTGTAATTTAAAACCCTCTTTAATGATAACATCGGATTTTAAGTCATAATTCTAAAAATGCAACTTTTAGAAAGTTAAGCAAAAGGAAAAAATGATGGATAGAATGCTGAACAATGCAGACATTCACCCCCAGTCACAAAGATCTGGGCGTAATCCATCACTCGGTTGCTCTTCACGCCACCCCAGTTTAGACCCAGCCATATACAAATCAGTCTTTACTCTGCTCCTCATGGGTATGCACAAAAAGGTGCTCAGGGGGTACAAAGAACCAGGTCACCCCCCACTCACAGAATCCAACACAACAACAGACCTGTTCCATAAATGAATGAACTGCTCAGTGCGTCCACCATACATTTAAGGCACACAATTTTGTGTGACAGGACAGCGGATATATTCTGTCTGCTCTAAGGGGACTTAAATCACTTGGTATTATCTAAAACCAGATGTGTCTGCAAGCTTTATCTCTCACGGTGTATCCCACCCGATAGTGTGAGTGATCAATAAGAGAAGAAAAATAGTGAGAAAAGATTGGCAGTGCCTCACTGGAGTAACACCATGGGAGTTTGCAGACTGGTTCTCGCCTGCATCCTCAGGTTCTCATCATTAGCGACTGCCAACTTATAACCAAAATAGTGATAAAAGTAAAGAAAAAAGCAAAGTGCTCAGTGTGGTGTATATGAACCCTATGAGGTGTATCGGGATCTGACATAGAAACCCGCTACGCCTAGTCTAAAATCGAGCTAAACAACCACTAGCTCTACTACTTCATTCCTTGCTGTGTGTCTGCTCAATTAAAACCAACATGTTTCATTGCCAATGTGATCTTACGCCAATTTCATCAGGGCAAGGGTCAATTCTCCACACTGCACCAATTTTCTCTGTTTTTTATACCGGGTGGTTACCTGGCGTGTGCTCAGCTCCTCGAGGAGCTGAGCACACGCCAGTCACTCGCGTTGACACGACTGACGCACAGCAGCAAGTGTGACGAATATTGTGTATGTGGACTAGTACACACGCACATTTAGAAGGGGTTGCAGGAATGCCCATGAAGGGCAACCACCCGGTCAATCAGGTTACCTCAGCCTGCTTTATGGTCCCTAGAATTATTTAAAAAATCAATTTTTTTCTCACAGCAGATAACCTAAGGATGGTTATCACAGCTCTTATCATGTCCCGTCTGGACTATTGCAACAGTCTCTATCTCAATGTTCAGAAACAACATTGAACAAATTGCAATTGGTCCAGAATGCGGCAGCAAGAATACTGACCGGAACCCCTAGGTTTGTTTCAATCAAAGGAGAACTCAAGAAACTGCACTGGCTTCCAGTCCCACTGAGATCACGTTTTTAAGGCACTATGTGTTGTTTTTAAGGCCGCTAATGCGATTGGTCCGTAGTTTCTGCAAACTAGGCTCACATGGTACGTTCCAAGTAGAACTCTGCGTTCCTCCGGTTCCAAACTGGTCCAAACTTCCCACTTCAAGAAAATGAACTGGGGAGGTAGAAGTTTTCTTCACTGTGCTTCCAAAGCCTGGAATGAACTCCCCTTCTATCTCAGAAATGCCTCAAACCTGAATTCCTTTCGTAAGGATTTGAAAACATGGTTTTTCTCTCTTTGACCTGCCATTGCCACCAGGTAATCCATACTTAGCGCCAGGACACCCCAGGGTAACAGTGCGCTTTATAAGTACAACTAACATAACATAACATAACAGCTGAGTCACATAGGGGTATGTGTTCAGAGAGTCAGAGTTGGGAAGTGATATCCGTTCAGGCAGGATGAGTCAGTGTCACATTTCTGTTTATTCAGGATGAGTCGGGTAGAAGATATCACAGAAACAGAGTTGGCAGTGACATTTGTTCACACAGGATACGTTGGGTGCAGGTATGTGTTCATGGAGCCATAGTCTGGTAGAGATATCGGCTCATTGCGACAGGGTTGGGTAGTGATATCTGTTCTCTCAAGATGAGGCTGGTAGAGATATGGTTCACAGAGGATGAGTCGGGTACAGGTATATGTTCACAAAGGATGAGGGAGGTAGAGATATTTTTCACAGAGGCTGAGTTGGGTAGAGTATCAATTCACTGAGTCAGGTAGAGATATCTATTCACACATGATGAGTCGGGTACATGTATCTGTTCAAAGAGCCAGGGTCGGGTAGAGATATCGGTTCACCCAGGCGGAGTCACTAGAGACATCTGTTCTAATAGGCAGTGATGGGGAACGGTATCGGTTCACAGAGCCAGAGTTGGGTGGTGATATCTGTTCACAGACGAGGAGTTATGGAGAAGTTTCAGTTTGCTGTGTCTGGTAGCAGTTTCTGTTCACAGAGGCTGCATCAGGTAGAGGTTTCTGTTCACAGGGGCTGGGTTGTGTAGAGGCATCTTTTCATAGAGGATGAATCGGTAGAGATATCGGTTCACCCAGGCGGAGTCAGTAGAGGCATCTGTTCAAATAGGCAGTGGTGGGGAAAGGTATCTGTTCTCAGAGCCAGAGTTGGGTGGTGATATCCGTTCACCCAGGCGGAGTCAGTAGAGGCATCTGTTCAAATAGGCAGTGGTGGGGAAAGGTATCTGTTCTCAGAGCCAGAGTTGGGTGGTGATATCCGTTCACCCAGGCGGAGTCAGTAGAGGCATCTGTTCAAATAGGCAGTGGTGGGGAAAGGTATCTGTTCTCAGAGCCAGAGTTGGGTGGTGATATCCGTTCACCCAGGCGGAGTCAGTAGAGGCATCTGTTCAAATAGGCAGTGGTGGGGAAAGGTATCTGTTCTCAGAGCCAGAGTTGGGTGGTAATATCCGTTCACCCAGGCGGAGTCAGTAGAGGCATCTGTTCAAATAGGCAGTGATGGGGAAAGGTATCTGTTCACAGAGCCAGAGTTGGGTGGTGATATCCGTTCACCCAGGCGGAGTCACTAGAGGCATTTGTACATAGCTATGCTCTCGCAACTACATTAATGTTCATCCAATCATGGTACAATGACCAAAGTTTAAAAAAGAAAGCGCAGAAGCAGGTTCTTTGATGTAAGTCTTCTTGTCACAGCAAGATGTTTAATTTTCTCCAGACTTGAGAATAGTACATACGCCGACACGTGTTTCGTCGTGTACGGTTGAGTCACACGACTCTTCAGGGCTGGTAATACAAAATAATGTATGCACTTTGTTAACTAAACATGTTCAGCAATATACTGCATATGGTGACACTTGTGCAACCGACATGCAGTTTGTGGCTTGCGTGGATATCGCACATGGTTGGTGAAATATAGTGAAAATACTTGCATAGTTGAGCAAGTGATTAGTCTATGGTGCTAATGTGCACGTAGTGAGTGAAAAGGAGTTAAAAGACCCATGTGTGGTCATGTGTCACTCGTACACAGTGGTCCTAAAATTTAGAGGGTATTCATAGTGATGGTGAGTGAAATGTGAAATGTCAGAAACATTCTATTTAATAAAATACGTAAGGAGGTATGTGCGTGGCCTCTTGTTGTGGCGGTGATACAGGTGCCTATACGTGTTAAAGATCCAGAGAGCACAAAAACATGCAAAACCTATTGTTCAAGGATAATATAAATTACCTTCCACTCCAAATCCAATATGTGGATGGAGTAAGTCTGGACCTCTGAAAACTCAGTATCAAGCTAGAATGCAGTGGGGGTAGAAGAAGAAAGAAAAAGGGGACTCATAAGGAGGCTAGCAAAGGAAGGAAATGTCTGCGGAACTAATTCGAGTTTTGGGCAACGAAGAAAAAATAAAATATCCCTTACCAATGGGTTTTCTGTAAGTTTATGCAACAGCCGATGCTGTATCACACAAAATTCAGTTGCAGTGTGAGGATAATAAATGTCTTATCCCACTGGTAATTTTCATATGAAGGAATAGCACTATGTATAAACAAAAGGGGATGAGGGATTTATGAGTCAACATTATAAAGTGCTAATTGATTACTTCGAGCAGATTAGCTGGTTCATATGGATTCAAAAAAGCGTTTGCCCAAAAAGCTACTCAGGAATACATATTAACTTCGAAAATGTAAAGGGTTACCTGCTAGTTGCTATGTTGTGAGGCGGAAAGCCGGGAGGGGATTCAATGTGGCGCCAAAAAGAGGAAACGGGTGCGTGTCCTCCGCAGTGGTGTGCTAAAGGTAAATATAACATCTCCAATGAGAAACGTTTCCAGGGACAAGCGTATAGAGCATCGCACACCCGACGCTTAGACTGTAAAGCGCGGGTATGCGGTGTGTCGAAATAGCGGTAGGGAAACATAACGCTTACCCGCTGCAGGCAATCCCTCCTCTGTTGATTCCCGGCGGTCGTCTCCCGTGTACGGACACGTGACCCCGGGAGAGGAGGGATTATGTAGAGAAAGATCAAGATAGAAGACGTACTTCCGCAATTGGATAATTACAGCGCCATTATTGAAAGTGGAAGCTTATGGCGAAAGGAGTACGTATATGTCTATTTACATGTAAATAGCTGTCCTTGTCTGTAGTTAGTCGCCACATTTAGCAACAACGGAGAAAGGGAGAAAGTAAACTACTAACATATAAGAAAATAAAAGTAAAAGGATTCCCGCTGACTACTTATATTATTTCAATGGATATTGTTCGATTATGGGGAAAGATTTTCAGCGCTGATGGGTAACACAACGATCTAAAAACCCTATGTCCATTGAAAAGAAAAATTCAACATAAAAACGGTGACGTTGAGACATGCGGGGCAAGACCTGGGTGTGGCCGGATTACTTCGATGTATTGTGCAATAGAGTAAAAGGTGCAGAAATTAATTGTGAATAAAGGTGAACGAAGGTAGTGAGGCACATCCTGTCCATGTACACTTAAAATTAATTAATATCTTTAAATGCAAGAATGCGAAAACAGGACTCAGGATATGTAAATAGACAGTAAGGATTACGAAATAGTAGAAATTGTTTGTACTGTCCTTCTTGATAATCCAAAAACATTAGCAATAATCTAAAAACATTCGCCCTTGTTAAGTGGTACAATATGCAAGGTTTGTCTTAAAAACACATACATGGAAGTAGAATACATTTGATCCCAAAAGAGAGGAAATCCATTGTGTTGTCATTTGTTTTCCTCATTTTAGGGCTCCTAGTGTTTGCGCAGTATGTCAATCTGTGTGCACCAAGGATCCCCCCGGTAAATTATTAATCTCCAAGAAAATATTGGAGCTCAGAATCATAGTTAAGCCCATGTTCTACGCTGCGTAAGCGCATGATCCAAGTGGCCTCCCTACGCCTGAGCATCAGTTCCCGATTGCCCCCCCTGATGTTGAGGGGAATTAGATCGATCCCAAAAACACGTACTTTGATGTCATCCTCATTGGGTTGACATTCTGCCACATGAAGGGCTACTGGGTATCTGGGGTCCCTCTTCTGTATAGCTCTCATGTGTTCAGCTACCCTCTCTTTAAGAGCTCTAATGGTACTCCCCACATATTTTTTGCCGCATTGGCATTCGATGATGTACACTACAAACTTGCTGAGGCAAGTGATGTTGTGTTTAATCTGATAAACCATACCATCATGTCCTGCAAAGTTTTTTGTACCGTGTTTCCCCCATATGCACATAGAACAAAATCCGCATCTGTGGAAACCAATGCCACGTGTAGAAAGCCAGTTCTGAGCCGTGGTATTAGTGGGAACGGTAGGACTTAGTTTATTCCTCAAAGTAAAACCTTTTTTGTAGGTGATAGACGGTCTCTCTGGGATAAATTCTTTCAGCGTGGGGTCCTCTAGTAAGAGTTTCCAATGTCTGTTCAGACTCTTCCTTGTGAGCTGATTTAGGGCATTAAATTCAGTAATGAATCTGACGTGTTTGTCAGTGGTTTTCATCTCAGTACGTGTTTTTAGACAATCAGGTCTAGTGATGGCTCTCGTTTTCGACTCTGCTTTTTTAAGGGAGTTACTAGTATAACCCCTATTCTGAAACCTTTTCTTCATGTTTGTGATGCAGTTGTCAAGTTCACAGGCTTCACTACAGTTACGTTTCGCCCTAAGAAATTCTCCATAGGGAATAGATCGTATCTGATGTTCAGGATGAAAACTTGAGGCATGCAAAATAGAATTGCATGCGGTAGGTTTTCTGTAAAGTCTCGAATGTAACTGCTCGTTTTTTACATAGAATTCCAGGTCTAAAAATTCAATGTGAGTCTGACTGTGTTGCATGGTAAAACTGATTTCCCAAGTGTTGGTGTTGAGGTATTCAAAAAAGGAGTTGAGGAGTTCCTCAGTCCCGGACCAAAGGAGAAAGCAGTCATCTATGTATCGACCCCAAAACACTATGGAGTCAGTGTATTGTGTACCTTTGGTGCCCCAGATGAGATCAGCCTCCAATGCTCCCATAAAGAGATTTGCAAAGGAGGGTGAAAACTTGGAGCCCATCGCTACTCCCTTCTTCTGTCTATACCATTTACGGTCAAACATGAAGAAGTTATTTTCCAAGATGATCTTCATCATTTGAATTAACATGTTTGTGTGTGCCCATAGTGAAGCCGGTCTGTTAGAGAGAACCTTTGTAATGGCTTCAATCCCTAGGTCTAGGTTGATGCTGGTGTAAAGGGACACTACGTCCATAGTGACCAGTATGGTGTCTTTCTGCCAATCTATGTCAGTCATGATATTGAGTATATGTTTTGAATCTTGTATGTATGAGGGAAGGTTTCTCACTAATGGTCCCAAAAAGAGGTCCACGTATTCCGCGACCCTCTCGGTGGGACCACCAATCCCTGACACTATAGGTCTGCCAGGTGGGAATGGTTTGTCCTTGTGGATTTTGGGTAAGGTGTAGAGCCAAGGCTGTGTAGGTTTGTGGATCTTGAGATATAGATATTCGTTGTCATCTAAAAGACCTGATTGTTTCCAAAGTAACAATTGTTCATTCACTAACTTGGTAAGTGGACCTGTGGGGTTGTAGTTGAGTGACTCGTAGCAAGAGCAGTCGCTCAGTTGGCCATGGATCTCGTTGTTGTAGTCAACTAAGTCCATGACTACTACATTACCCCCTTTGTCAGCCTCCCTTATGATGATGTTAGAGTTCTTACTGAGAGTAGACAGAGCCGACCGTTCTCCTCTAGTTAGATTGTCCTTGTATTTGAATTTGTTGTCTAGGTGTTTGGTATTGGTTCGATCTAGATCTTCTAGAACACGTTTGTGAAAGTTGTCTATAGAATTGCAACCTGATAGTGTTGGTATCCATTTGGATTTACATTTCAGACCACTTGTTATATTGTAATCTGTTTCTATATCTAGTTCTTCTAGTAACTGCTCCATTTCCAATGGACTGTCTTCCCTGTCCGTCAAAGAAAGAAGCAGATGTGTTGCTTGTATATCTTTAATCGTTACAGGTACATCGTCAAATACAGTTGGAACAAGAGTAGGTTGTCTTTGTGACTGTTGTGATCCCACAAAATGTTTTTTAAGTTTCAGGTTACGTGTAAACTTGAACAAGTCAATTTTAGTCTGACACAAGTCACCTGTAGCATAGGGGTTAAAGTTAAGACCTTTGCTGAGTAGGGAAATCATGTCAGGTGTCAATGATAATGAGGAAAGATTGATAACTTGGACAATATCAAGTGGTGTTGTTAGTTCCTCTGTGTCCCTGACCTCAGTTTTCTGCGATATTCCTCGCTTGTTCCCACGTTTGCCCCTATGGGGTTTTGGTCTGCAGCGGCCTGTAGAGGCTGGGTTCTGTTGCCCTTCCGCACCCGCTCCACTTCTAAAAAAAAGGTGGAATTGTTAGGTTGTGCGTTAGCAAGGATTTCGTTTTCAATGTCACTGAGTCCAGTAGAACTCAGGGAGGTAGTGCTCGAGTGGGCGGAATTGGAAGTGGTTGGTTTCCCAGGCTGCGAGCTGCTCCTAGGTTTGGGGATCAAACAGGCCGCTGCAGACCAAAACCCCATAGGGGCAAACGTGGGAACAAGCGTGGATATCGCACATGGTTGGTGAAATATAGTGAAAATACTTGCATATAGAAACAGATTACAATATAACAAGTGGTCTGAAATGTAAATCAAAATGGATACCAACACTATCAGGTTGCAATTCTATAGACAACTTTCACAAACGTGTTCTAGAAGATCTAGATCGAACCAATACCAAACACCTAGACAACAAATTCAAATACAAGGACAATCTAACTAGAGGAGAACGGTCGGCTCTGTCTACTCTCAGTAAGAACTCTAACATCATCATAAGGGAGGCTGACAAAGGGGGTAATGTAGTAGTCATGGACTTAGTTGACTACAACAACGAGATCCATGGCCAACTGAGCGACTGCTCTTGCTACGAGTCACTCAACTACAACCCCACAGGTCCACTTACCAAGTTAGTGAATGAACAATTGTTACTTTGGAAACAATCAGGTCTTTTAGATGACAACGAATATCTATATCTCAAGATCCACAAACCTACACACCCTTGGCTCTACACCTTACCCAAAATCCACAAGGACAAACCATTCCCACCTGGCAGACCTATAGTGTCAGGGATTGGTGGTCCCACCGAGAGGGTCGCGGAATACGTGGACCTCTTTTTGGGACCATTAGTGAGAAACCTTCCCTCATACATACAAGATTCAAAACATATACTCAATATCATGACTGACATAGATTGGCAGAAAGACACCATACTGGTCACTATGGACGTAGTGTCCCTTTACACCAGCATCAACCTAGACCTAGGGATTGAAGCCATTACAAAGGTTCTCTCTAACAGACCGGCTTCACTATGGGCACACACAAACATGTTAATTCAAATGATGAAGATCATCTTGCAAAATAACTTCTTCATGTTTGACCGTAAATGGTATAGACAGAAGAAGGGAGTAGCGATGGGCTCCAAGTTTTCACCCTCCTTTGCAAATCTCTTTATGGGAGCATTGGAGGCTGATCTCATCTGGGGCACCAAAGGTACACAATACACTGACTCCATAGTGTTTTGGGGTCGATACATAGATGACTGCTTTCTCCTTTGGTCCGGGACTGAGGAACTCCTCAACTCCTTTTTTGAATACCTCAACACCAACACTTGGGAAATCAGTTTTACCATGCAACACAGTCAGACTCACATTGAATTTTTAGACCTGGAATTCTATGTAAAAAACGAGCAGTTACATTCGAGACTTTACAGAAAACCTACCGCATGCAATTCTATTTGCATGCCTCAAGTTTTCATCCTGAACATCAGATACGATCTATTCCCTATGGAGAATTTCTTAGGGAGAAACGTAACTGTAGTGAAGCCTGTGAACTTGACAACTGCATCACAAACATGAAGAAAAGGTTTCAGAATAGGGGTTATACTAGTAACTCCCTTAAGAAAGCAGAGTCGAAAACGAGAGCCATCACTAGACCTGATTGTCTAAAAACACGTACTGAGATGAAAACCACTGACAAACACGTCAGATTCATTACTGAATTTAATGCCCTAAATCAGCTCACAAGGAAGAGTCTGAACAGACATTGGAAACTCTTACTAGAGGACCCCACGCTGAAAGAATTTATCCCAGAGAGACCGTCTATCACCTACAAAAAAGGTTTTACTTTGAGGAATAAACTAAGTCCTACCGTTCCCACTAATACCACGGCTCAGAACTGGCTTTCTACACGTGGCATTGGTTTCCACAGATGCGGATTTTGTTCTATGTGCATATGGGGGAAACACGGTACAAAAAACTTTGCAGGACATGATGGTATGGTTTATCAGATTAAACACAACATCACTTGCCTCAGCAAGTTTGTAGTGTACATCATCGAATGCCAATGCGGCAAAAAATATGTGGGGAGTACCATTAGAGCTCTTAAAGAGAGGGTAGCTGAACACATGAGAGCTATACAGAAGAGGGACCCCAGATACCCAGTAGCCCTTCATGTGGCAGAATGTCAACCCAATGAGGATGACATCAAAGTACGTGTTTTTGGGATCGATCTAATTCCCCTCAACATCAGGGGGGGCAATCGGGAACTGATGCTCAGGCGTAGGGAGGCCACTTGGATCATGCGCTTACGCAGCGTAGAACATGGGCTTAACTATGATTCTGAGCTCCAATATTTTCTTGGAGATTAATAATTTACCGGGGGGATCCTTGGTGCACACAGATTGACATACTGCGCAAACACTAGGAGCCCTAAAATGAGGAAAACAAATGACAACACAATGGATTTCCTCTCTTTTGGGATCAAATGTATTCTACTTCCATGTATGTGTTTTTAAGACAAACCTTGCATATTGTACCACTTAACAAGGGCGAATGTTTTTAGATTATTGCTAATGTTTTTGGATTATCAAGAAGGACAGTACAAACAATTTCTACTATTTCGTAATCCTTACTGTCTATTTACATATCCTGAGTCCTGTTTTCGCATTCTTGCATTTAAAGATATTAATTAATTTTAAGTGTACATGGACAGGATGTGCCTCACTACCTTCGTTCACCTTTATTCACAATTAATTTCTGCACCTTTTACTCTATTGCACAATACATCGAAGTAATCCGGCCACACCCAGGTCTTGCCCCGCATGTCTCAACGTCACCGTTTTTATGTTGAATTTTTCTTTTCAATGGACATAGGGTTTTTAGATCGTTGTGTTACCCATCAGCGCTGAAAATCTTTCCCCATAATCGAACAATATCCATTGAAATAATATAAGTAGTCAGCGGGAATCCTTTTACTTTTATTTTCTTATATGTTAGTAGTTTACTTTCTCCCTTTCTCCGTTGTTGCTAAATGTGGCGACTAACTACAGACAAGGACAGCTATTTACATGTAAATAGACATATACGTACTCCTTTCGCCATAAGCTTCCACTTTCAATAATGGCGCTGTAATTATCCAATTGCGGAAGTACGTCTTCTATCTTGATCTTTCTCTACATAATCCCTCCTCTCCCGGGGTCACGTGTCCGTACACGGGAGACGACCGCCGGGAATCAACAGAGGAGGGATTGCCTGCAGCGGGTAAGCGTTATGTTTCCCTACCGCTATTTCGACACACCGCATACCCGCGCTTTACAGTCTAAGCGTCGGGTGTGCGATGCTCTATACGCTTGTCCCTGGAAACGTTTCTCATTGGAGATGTTATATTTACCTTTAGCACACCACTGCGGAGGACACGCACCCGTTTCCTCTTTTTGGCGCCACATTGAATCCCCTCCCGGCTTTCCGCCTCACAACATAGCAACTAGCAGGTAACCCTTTACATTTTCGAAGTTAATATGTATTCCTGAGTAGCTTTTTGGGCAAACGCTTTTTTGAATCCATATGAACCAGCTAATCTGCTCGAAGTAATCAATTAGCACTTTATAATGTTGACTCATAAATCCCTCATCCCCTTTTGTTTATACATAGTGCTATTCCTTCATATGAAAATTACCAGTGGGATAAGACATTTATTATCCTCACACTGCAACTGAATTTTGTGTGATACAGCATCGGCTGTTGCATAAACTTACAGAAAACCCATTGGTAAGGGATATTTTATTTTTTCTTCGTTGCCCAAAACTCGAATTAGTTCCGCAGACATTTCCTTCCTTTGCTAGCCTCCTTATGAGTCCCCTTTTTCTTTCTTCTTCTACCCCCACTGCATTCTAGCTTGATACTGAGTTTTCAGAGGTCCAGACTTACTCCATCCACATATTGGATTTGGAGTGGAAGGTAATTTATATTATCCTTGAACAATAGGTTTTGCATGTTTTTGTGCTCTCTGGATCTTTAACACGTATAGGCACCTGTATCACCGCCACAACAAGAGGCCACGCACATACCTCCTTACGTATTTTATTAAATAGAATGTTTCTGACATTTCACATTTCACTCACCATCACTATGAATACCCTCTAAATTTTAGGACCACTGTGTACGAGTGACACATGACCACACATGGGTCTTTTAACTCCTTTTCACTCACTACGTGCACATTAGCACCATAGACTAATCACTTGCTCAACTATGCAAGTATTTTCACTATATTTCACCAACCATGTGCGATATCCACGCAAGCCACAAACTGCATGTCGGTTGCACAAGTGTCACCATATGCAGTATATTGCTGAACATGTTTAGTTAACAAAGTGCATACATTATTTTGTATTACCAGCCCTGAAGAGTCGTGTGACTCAACCGTACACGACGAAACACGTGTCGGCGTATGTACTATTCTCAAGTCTGGAGAAAATTAAACATCTTGCTGTGACAAGAAGACTTACATCAAAGAACCTGCTTCTGCGCTTTCTTTTTTAAACTTTGGTCATTGTACCATGATTGGATGAACATTAATGTAGTTGCGAGAGCATAGCTATGTACAAATGTTTTGTCTTTTGACTTGTTTGGACGGTTAAGGGTGTTTTGCCGTCTGCTCTTCACGCACTACATGAACGACTATCTTGCCTCTCACACACTTTGTAACGTTTCAACCCAGGCAGCGCGCCCTTATAGTCCTATTTTTCAAAAAACCCCCGTGTCACGAGATCACTAGAGGCATCTGTTCAAATAGGCAGTGATGGGGAAAGGTATCTGTTCACAGAGCCAGAGTTGGGTGGTGATATCTGTTCTCAGTGGAGGAGTTATGGAGAAGTATCAGTTTGCTGTGTCTGGTAGCAGTTTCTGTTCACAGGGGCTGGGTTGTGTAGAGGCATCTGTTCATAGAGGATGAATCGGTAGAGATATCTGTTCACCCAGGCGGAGTCAGTAGAGACATCTGTTCTAATAGGCAGTGATGGGGAAAGGTATCTGTTCACAGAGCCAGAGTTGGGAAGGGATGTCTGTTCACCCAGGCGGAGTCAGTAGAGACATCTGTTCTAATAGGCAGTGATGGGGAAAGGTATCTGTTCAAAGAGCCAGAGACGGGAAGGGATGTCTGTTCACCCAGGCGGAGTCAGTAGAGACATCTGTTCTAATAGGCAGTGATGGGGAAAGGTATCTGTTCTCAGAGCCAGAGTTGGGTGGTGATATCTGTTCACAGACGAGGAGTTATGGAGAAGTATCGGTTTGCTGTGTCTGTAGCAGTTTCTGGTCACAGAGGTTGCATCAGGTAGAGGTATCTGTTCACATGGGCTGTGTTGTGTAGAGGCATCCGCCCATAGAGAGTGAATCAGGTAGCGGTATCTGTTCACTTAGGCTGAGTCTGTTGGAGATATCCATTCACATAGGTAGTTTTGGGTACGTAGGGCTAGTGGTAAACTCCGCTGCGCCGGCTGAGTTCACTGAGTTTTGCCACTCCGCACTCTGCTTGGAACGCGGAGTTCGGCAAACATTCCAGCAACTTCAGCAAAGCGGAGTTTACAGGTGTGATCCACTCAAACATATGATATGGGTCTGGCTGCCTTCTGCTGTTTTCGTTCAGGTGAAGTTGCATTTCAAGTAAGAATATAATGGTCATCGTGAGCACATAGGCGACTCACCTCGGTCTGTAACCGTGGCTTCGTGTTGTTTACTGGCCATAGATGTCAAAGCCGGACTATCTGGAAATGCCCATAAACCTAAATGAAAGACTAATCCCAGAGCCGAGCAAAAGCCCTGGCAGCAGAAATTGAGAACAGACTTCAGTCATGAGAACAGAGGCAGAGGAGAGAGAGCTGTCCAATGCACCAGTCGAGGGGCGCAGAGACAGCAGGGAAGTGGAGCAAGGATGCTGAGGAAGGCAGATTTATTTTTTCAATTTTTAAAGCGTGGACATTCCCTGAAGGCATCAGAGCTCTTTACAACATCTGAAGAAAGTCACTGGGGGAAAGACTGAGCTGCCCGACAACGAGACAGAGAGAAAGCAGAGCTGAGGTCTCAGCTGGCTACACCCGTCGCCTTGCCATGTCCCAGGTGGAGCATGGCTGAGCCAGCCAGGTACGGGATCGGTTCGATTGTGATTTAGGTGAGGGAAGGGTGGGGGGATATCAAGAGGGGAATATCCGGTCATTTTTCGATAAATTAGCAATCTGCTTTGCCAGAAGTTGACATCAACATGAAGCGAAACATCATATCATGCTCTGAGCTGGACTTAGTGGAACGGGCACGAAAGGGTGTTCGATGCGTGTTAATTGCAGCGCCGCTCACGCATACGTGGCATGCTCCAATATGCACGAGCCTGCACGCGGCTTGCTGATCGCCTTTTTGCACATCGCTGCACACTGCAAGGGAAAACTCATAACATAACTAATGTAGAAGATAATGTAGAAGACAGTCCTGAAGTGTTAAGTGCGATATTTAATCAAGGATTGTGCGATCATTTCAATGAAGCTGGCAGAGTCTATACCAATTCTGTCTCTAATTGTTAGCTCATCCAATTGCATACATGTGCCCAAAATTACTATAGTTCGCACAAGGTTGTGCCGTGTGAGAAATAACTGTTGCATTTTAAAATGGTAGAAAGCAGCACAGCACCATAGATTTACCTGCCTATGATGTCATCGGCTGCACTTGTAATAAACGGGGCAGATTTACAAGAAAGTGACTGAGTGCGTTCCGCAAGCCATTTGGCTGCGCCGCACTGAGTCACTTTCAAAGTACAGGGATGCGACACATTTACCACAATATGTCGCATCTCTGTGCTTCCCCCTGTGCTGGCGCACAAACTGCTGCCATGTGCCGGGGCAGGCACACTTGCACCATGGTGCAAGGATGCCTGTGTCGTGGGGAGATTGTTTTTGTTCAGGAAGGGTTCCCTTGCTGCACAAAAAGAATCTGGAAAATGCCTCTTTTCAACTTCTATGTGTGCTGCATTAGCACACATAAAAGTTGGAAATCGTCATTGCTTCAATGATTGTTTTTATTCAGGAAGAGAACCCTTCCTGATCAAAAACAATCATTAGAGGTGATTTCCTTTTTCTATGTGTGCTGCAGAATGCAGAAGGCATAGAAAGAGAAAAAGAACACAAGGAGAAATAAATAAATGTCTCTTCTTTGTGCCTCCCTACGCCTTCTCTGGGGATGCGCAGTATTCACACGCATTCCCAGATTTATGATTCCTCATAAATCGGGAAATGTGTCTGGTTACATGGGTGTTGCGAGGGAACACCCATAGCAACATCCATGGAACACCCCTTTCACGCAAAGTGCTGTGTGCAAAGGGGCCATATTTACAAGGACAGGAAAAGTCATGTAAGGTGGCTTTTCCTGTCCTTGTAAATATGGAACAGTTAAATGCGCCACCGGTACGACTCAAAAAGTGAAGCACCGGTGGCGCAAGGGGCTTGTAAATATGCCCTATGGATGTTAGCCATAGAGTGCAGCCTAACACCATTGTGTAAAGTGGAGTCTTTTCAGTCTAAAACACTAGAGGTATACGCCCCGGTACAAACTCATGTGACGCCTACATAAAAAGGGTCATAAGTGTAAGATATATGCTTTGCTTCCAGCACACATGCTACATATTATGATAGTTTTTTCTTCTTCTCATTCAAAACCAAGATTTCTGCTCCAGAACTGCTGAGCTACAGAGAGATAAAGCTAAACCTGCCCTTTGCTGAAAATGTCGTGTACTGAACAACTGGAGATAAGCATAAAGCGAGTAAGGTATCTCTATACCTTACTCGCTGTTTATGATGTAATCAGAGGGCACAGTTCAGCCGCCAGGTGTCTCAGCGATTCCAACAGCCCACATTTTCATTTGCTCCACTTTTCATTTCAAGTTCATCATAATAGAGAACTCTTGCGAACCGTCGCCTCAAGGGTGACGCAGATGGTTCAGTTCAGTATTTGCATTTCATAGTCCTGGCCTAGAGTACCCAGTAAAACAGCAAGCCTCTGTCTACACTAGGGGTGGCCACGCGATACTCGGTGCAGAACTCAGCGGAATGTGGCTGAGTTTTTTGGCAACTCCACTGAATTCTGCAGAGTAAAGCTCTGCCTTCCCTTGTGCTAGGTCCCACAGGACGACTCAGGTAGAGATATCCATTCAATTCAATTCAATAAAGCTTTATTCGATTACTTTCAGGATAATCATAAAAGCAAATGATATCACACATCAGGAGAGCTTTAAGAACATCATTTAAAAATACAACATTTTTTAATTAAAACACCGCCCTGTGGCTACCTAATATTAGTAAATAAGATGAAATTTCATATTATAAAAAACTCATAATAAAATAGTTTTCCTACATTTGACAACCAATTTTAAAAATGCAGATAGTGACCTTGTAAAATGTTCGTTCTCTAGAAATTGCAATGATAAAAATGCAGGTCGACGTTGTCTGAGGCCGAGTAACTTTAGGATTTGTAAGATCCACCTTTTTCTTTGTTCATGATCAAATTTATAGAATAAAGGAATGTGTAGTGTTGATTGTTGAGAAACATCGTCACATGGACACCTGCACATGTCTCTGGACCAGTCATTCGTAATAGGAAAACTTGTTAATCTGTGGAAGATACCAAATCTAAATTGGGTCAGTAAGAATATGTTGTATCCGCTGTGAGTATTCTTAAAATACGGCTGGGTACTATAGGTGGTTAATATCATTTGATTCGCCAATACCGTTGGCTTCACTTTTTTTGTGGGAAATCTAATTGTGTCCACATGGTCTGGGACTGCCGGCCACCCCCGCCATATCATGCCATCAATAAACAAAACTTATCAATCAAGCAACAGAATTCTTTGGAAGGCAGGGGGTCTCGCGACCCCCCGGCCGTATTTAGTAAAATATAAAAACAAATAAAAAATTAAATAAAACAACATTATTTACATAATTATTAAATGCAAAATTCAGACATTAGATTTACAGCGAGTTAGACAGGTATGATGGGCTAACCTTAACACATGACTAATACAGCGTGTTTCCTACCCGAATCTAACATCTAACATCCTACATATCAATTTTGCATTCTAATAATTTCTGGTCCTACGGCAAGGTCGTTAACCGGTGTCAGATCCTTTACCCAGCTACGCCCTCACGTCTGAGTGCGCATGCGCGACAAGGCCCCGGTTACCGGGAGAGTACGTACCTCTCCTGGTTACCCTCGTACGCACCGTGAACTCCATTTAACCATAACAGGAGGGCCCTTACACTCGCGCCATTTGATGACGTCATAGTGTATGTGTGGGGTGGCAACGAGCCTGAGGAAAGCGTGACTCCCTCCCCCGCACCCTTCCAAGCAAGCGGATATCCTGCCCCTGAAGTTCTGGGAGAGACCAATGGCCCCTCCCCCTGGGCGACCCCATTCGATGAATGGTGCCGCCCCCTAAGGACCTTAAATTGCTGCTCACCGATTATGACCTTACCGCCTGACCCACATAATAAATACGACAATTATACTAAGAAGGGAAAAAAGGCATAAAGAAAACAATTAATGTGTCAGTAACAACACAACCAATTAAGCAGATTAATATCAACATCGCCTGTAAACAGGAAAAAATGCCTAAGGAAGGAAAAAACACCTTATATACCTACAGCGTTGCAAAGCGTTTCAGAGGATACCTACCAATGAACCCAACTTGAATTCTGTTAAAAGGGATGGAGGGTGGGGAAAATACAAGCCCCACGTGGGGCGAGGAGCGAGCCTGGGAAGCGCGGGACACAAAGATGACGCCTCCCGCGCTCCCTAGGCTCATAAAACCCCCCTTTGCTAGGGGTCCCGCCCCCATGACCCGGAAGCGTAAAACCGCTTCCGGTTCACTGGCGGGACCCACGGACCAATCAGGGCGGGCGAAGGGGGCCGGGCCCAGCCATGTGTGCGTGGGGGCCGAGCGGCCCCCCCTTTCCTCATGGTCTGGGACTGCCAGCCACCCCTGCCATATCATGCCATCAATAAACAAAACTTATCAATCAAGCAACAGAATTCTTTGGAAGGCAGGGGGTCTCGCGACCCCCCGGCCGTATTTATTAAAATATAAAAACAAATCAAAAATTCAATAAAACAACATTATTTACATAATTATTAAATGCAAAATTCAGACATTAGATTTACAGGGAGTTAGACAGGTATGATGGGCTAACCTTAACACATGACTAATACAGCGTGTTTCCTAACCGAATCTAACATCCTACATATCAATTTTGCATTCTAATAATTTCTGGTCCTACGGCAAGGTCGTTAACCGGTGTCAGATCCTTTACCCAGCTACGCCCTCACGTCTGAGTGCGCATGCGCGACAAGGGCCCGGTTACCAGGAGAGTACGTACCTCTCCCGGTTACCCTCGTACGCACCGTGAACTCCATTTAACCATAACAGGAGGGCCCTTACACTCGCGCCATTTGATGACGTCATAGTATTCAGCCTGAGGAAAGCGTGACTCCTTCCCCCGCACGCTTCCAAGCAAGCAGATATCCTGCCCCTCAAGTTCTGGGAGAGACCAATGGCCCCTCCCCCTGGGCGACCCCATTCGATGAATGGTGCCGCCACCTAAGGACCTTAAATTGCTGCTCACCGATTATGACCTTACCGCCACAGGCCAGCATAGTTGACCGACTATCTGGCCCCCCCCAACTGCCTACACTGAAAGGTTATACCTTCCTAATAAAACCTTCTACCCGTGCTAGTTTGCTCACTATCAATAGGGCATTCTCTGACTCTGTCAAATGGACCCCATCCCGCAAGTAGAAACAACCCTTCCAACCATGGCCAACTATTCTTTGTCAGCAGCTCACTGCCTGTCCCCTTCCAGTGAACCTCACCCTGCTAATCGAAATTGTCCCTCTCAGATGCACCCATGTGGAATATACTTCAATTGAGGTGTTTGAAATAATTTCTCAATCCAAGTGTTGATCCTCTTTACCGAGTGATTCTTTACCGAGTGATTCAGCGCACTAACAGAGTCCACCCCCCCTCTTCTGCAGCCTAGGAAACAACTTTGACCCCCTATGGTGCAGTCTGGGTTTATTTTTGCTAACCTACTTATACTGAGATTATCCCTTCCACCCGGACCCCCCTGCCCAGTTAAACCAAATTGTTACTACCCGCATGTCAGATAATGACTGAGGGTGGTGGGGTGTGCCTATCGAGTACCTCACACTCCCCACTATGGACGGACAGACACCATCTTTGGGGTCACTGTAGTTGCTGTGACCAGCGGTATCCTGTCCCTCGGCATGTACACCCGACCTACCTCAACATCCCGTTCAAGTTGCAGGGTCTAAAGCTGGGGCTGGCCTACTCATAGGCACTTAACACCCCCTCTCGGTGCCACTATCTGGCCTCCGCCATCCGCTTCATGGTGCACCGGATCTTACCCTTCCCACGTCAATGCTAATTGCTGTTGATGCAACATTGTCATTGTTAGGCTAAGCCCTGCGCCAGCCTACCTTCTTACCATGGAGCCTCCTAACACCACGCAGTGTTATTTACGAAAAAAGGCGCCTGTGAGCCCAGGCGCCCCCCTAGCCGTATCCATTTCCCAACGAGGGTGTTGTTGTTATGCCCCCTCCGTGATTTGTGTTCCTAGTCAAACTGCGACAGCATACACCTGACATGCATTGCCCTGCCCCTGGTAACCCAAATGAGTGACCATCACACACTACAATAATGATACATGGGTAGCACCTTTACCCGCCGGCACCGCTTTAACAGTTGAAATGGCCGCTCATCACACTTGATGCCTTTCCTTGACATTCCCGATCCAGGTGTAACGCTCCCCTCGGCTGTCCACCTCTTGCAGCTGTGGTGTGGAGCCCTTCCCAGGTATCAACCATGGGTCCGGTCAGACATAAAATGAAAAAACAAACACAGACGATTAGTGCTTCTGGCTTCCGGACTAAAGATACAGTACACATGCCCGTACTATCTTGTTGTCACACGCTAAGCCTTAGCTAAGGTCTGCCCCCAGATGCATTTCCAGCCAACCTGCAACTGCCAGTGTGTCACATAGCATCCGTCTTGTGCCACCCTCGGAACATTTACATTATGGCTACCGTGAGGGTGCCTGGTAGCATGACCTTCATGAAAGCCTAGACCTGTAGTCCACAGTGAATGCAATAGCCCATCCATGATTACTTCAGGACAATACACAGTGTGAAATGCCGTGCAATAGCGCTGTATGATGGGTAGGGTTCCTGGCTTCCTAACTAAAGCTGCCCCACACGTGTCTGCATTCATCGTCCTCAGATGCTAAGCCTTAGCTGGGATTAACCCCAGATGTATTCCCCTCCTTACTCGCCGCTGCGAGTGGTCAGCTTAGCATCAGTTTGTGTCACATGTAGCACATTTAACTCAATGCTACCGTGCGGTGCCTATTAGTATAACCTTGCCTAAGAATAAACCTGTAGGCCACAGTGAATGCCATAGCCCCACCATGATTACTTACTGTCGATACCATAGCGCACTACCAGCACATGGAGCCCAGGGGTTTAGACACCGGCCCCCCACTGCCTAAGTGATGCCGCAACTGGGCGCCGGGACACCTTTGAAGGTATGACAACAGGGGCCAGGGTGTGTAGGAATATCAGGACCCCAAGAAAGAGGTCATTAGCGTGGAGAGGTTCCCACGATTGTTGTGACCATCAGTTCGGTTGATGCCATTGATAGTAATTCTAAAATGAGATGAACTTGTGAGATAAAAGCGTTCCCCCCCAACAACAACTCAATGAGAGATACATATTATAAGTATCAAACCCATCACGCCTGACTGTTGGTTTTGACAATGGCTGACCCTTGCGCAATATAACTAAGGGGCCCACTGCCTATATATACTACTGCTGGGATACCAAACTTACGCCCAGTGAACACCACGCCCATAGAGCGGCTCTGAAGTCTTCAACAGAAAGCAGTAACCCAGGTCCAGTTAGACCGTTCCAGTCACCTTGAGCAGAATGAGCATGATTCCCTTAATAGGTTGCATGTAACAGGTGACCCTCCAGCTGCCAGCAGCACCACATATGACTTTGCCAATCAATTCATAGTTTACCGTCATATAGCATAAATCGTGATGCAACATTAATTTCAACAGATCTGGGTTTAAACCGTTACCATTCATTAACCCCCTCTGCCGCCCCCAGTTCAGACTTGGTCATATGCAAATCAGTCCGACCCTCATGCCTGTATAAGAGCACCAGCAGCATAAGAGATGGGATTTAGGCATGGTCACGACCTTCCTTTTTAGATCTACTCTATTATAGTGAGTCATTTGCGTGCTGTATGTCCTCTGAGAAAATGACCTGAAACTAATAGGCATACTATGGCATGGCAATTTCTTGGCTGACATTTGGTACGGCTGACTCATAAGGCAATAAAAAAAGGGGGGGGGATGCCAAATGTTGTGAAGTAAACACGCATGTGTGACATGACTCAGCAAGCACACAGGTGACCCAGAAATTGTATTGTAAATAATACCGATACATATATCAATTACGTAGGCCACTTTGCCATGTTACCGTTTTAAGTAGCATGGGGGGCTTGGGGGAGGGCAGCCGACCACCGGGAGGTCTCCTCCCCCGGGCGGTTTGGGAGATCCGGGTGGGGTATCCATTCTAGCAGGTTCTTTTTGGGCGTTTTTTGGGCTGGTTTTAGTTGTTTTGTGCGCTCCCCTATAAATGGGCGGGGCTCCTCGCTCCGGGCACCATTTTAGGCTTGGTGACCTGGTGGCCGGTTGAGCTTAGAATTTTTTGTGTCCATACTTTGGTACTTTGTTTAGTGTCCTTGGCTAGTCTGATCCGATATCATGTCTGGTGAAGATTATCGTGTATTGGAAGCTATTCGCCTGCTTAGCGAGGCGGGGCGTTTGGACCTGGTCATTGGAGACCGGGGTCGGGCCGAGACCCCGCGCCCCCAGCGGGAGGCCTCTGCGAGGGTGTCGGCTGTGGTGGCAGCATGTTACTCCCCGAAACGTCGGAGGCAGGATGGGGTAAGTGAGCGGGGTCGTTCTAGGACTCGTCGGGCGGGTTCCAGGGCCCGGCGGGGGAGTGATGCTAGTTCTTCTGATCCGGCTGTTTCTTTGGATTCCTCGTTGTTGGAGGAGGCTGGGGTTGGGGGTTTCCCTCTCGGGGAGGGGGAGGTTTCTGAGATCGGTCTGCGGGAAAGAGCGGCCTCTGCTCCTGTTTTGCGGGGCCGTCGTGCCTCCAGGCAACGTGGTTGCACGCGGCGTTCGGCTTCTGCCTCCGCGGGGGTGGGGACTGACGTCATTCAGGCGGGTCGGGCGGAGGCCATTTTGGATGTGGTTTCTGTGGCGCAGCAACCGTTACGGAGTGCCCCGGATCGGGACATTGAGGAGGTGGTCGCTCCCCTGAGCGTTATACGCCGCCATGTGGTTCAGGTCCCGGTGTCGGTTGACGGTGGTGCGGTTGGTGGGCCCATTGCGCGTCCTTTGGTATCTACTGCGGTTGTCGGAGGGCCTGAGGGCCGTGGCGTTCTTGTTCGCTCTGCGGGGAGGGATTTGCAGAGTCCGTTATTGTTTTCCCCATCTGGGTCGGTTGTGGGGGGGGAGGCCGTGTCTGGGGGTTGCAGCTCTTTGGGGGAGGGGGAATGGGCCCAAATGGGTCTGGGAGAGGGTGTGGGGCGGCCTGACTTGTTGATACCTGGTGGGGAGCTGGGCTGCGCGGGCGGGTCGGTTGGAGATTCCCGCCAGTTTCGGGTGGTGGGCGACCTTCCCATCGGAGGGGTTGGGAGTTGTGTGGATGTTGCTCAGCGAGGTGTGGGGGGGGAAGGGGCCTTTTATAGGCTGTCGGGGGATTTTCAGTGTCATAGTGGGTTGGTGGGTTCAGGGCCTGCTTCGCGGGGTGCTCTTTCAGTCGGGGGGGTTCAGGATTGGGACCCTCAGGGGACGGCTTCGAGAATTATTCAGGCTGTGTTGGATGTTAGCTCGGATGAGGAGGTCTGTCCGCCGTCTCCGCGGCTTTGCGATGCTTTAAAGAGAAAGAGTGTTGTTAGTTCTGGAAGTTTTAGGGTGTCTGGTAGGGGGGGCGGTGTTAATGTTGGCGGTTTGTCTTCCGCACATAGAGTTGGTTTTTGTGAGGGACCCGGCACACCAGTCCGGCCTTTTTCTTTACAGGAAGAAGCTCGATCTACGGCAGCAGACTTGGCAGGGCGGCAGGCAGCCCGGGTACGCCGAGGAGAAGTGCGGGTGGAGCCTAGCGCGGCACGTCCCATACCTTCGAGGGATCCCGCCGTGGCCATCACACGCAGGTTTAATACGACCTCGATGGTCCCAACGAGGGATTTCTACGTGGACGGTGCATCCGGGTCCAGTACGACCTTCCCGGCCTCGGCGGTGGATTCCAGCGTTGCTCATGGGAGCGGGTTACGTACGACCTCTCCTGTGCCACGTGGTGTTTTGACTACTGGTTTATCCTTTTCTGGAAGTCAACAGGTTGTCAGTAGTTCTGGTGGGGGGGTGTATAGACGAGTTCAGTCGTCCTCCCCACCTAGGTCCAGAGTGCGGGCTGGTAAGGCCCATGTTCGTTCAAATACGGTGGAGTCAAGACAGACTTCGGTGGTTGTCCCCCCCTCTCAGTTGGAGGACTCCCTGATCTTAGATTATGATGAGGATAGCCCTGAAGAGGGCGAGGTTCGTGATTTTGTGTCTGGGGGGGGGCATGTTAATGTTTCTCGTGACATGTTACAGGACCAAGTGGTTCGGAGTCGTGTGGAATCGTCACGGCCACGAGTGCTCGGCCCCGCGGTGAGGGCTCCTCGAAGGGCAGATGACGGTGCACGGACGGCATGGAGGACGGAAACCAGTCAACCGCCTCTTTTAACTCCAGGTGAGAATGTGGTCCAGGCCATGCGGCCCAATATGGTCTCTATTGGTGTTGGTGTCGATTTAATTTCGACGGAAAAGGATGGTAAACTGTATAAAGGTCGTGTGGTACGAGATCAAGGTGTTGGTACTAATGGTGATGAGGTTAATACAAGTCACATGGTGGATAGTGGCACGTCCACTGTTGGTGTGGGTACTACGACAAAGGTGCTTCACAGTAAAGAACTTAAAATCAAAAAGTTGCCGTACATGGGTGTTACAAAGCCCTTGGGGGCTCATTTGATGCTTAGTACGAAAGAAAAGATATGGAATGGTGAGTATGTGGAACTGTTAAAATTGCTCCACAGGGAAGTCCGTGCTAAGGAAGGTTCTAAAGAAGAAGAGTTCGAGTTAGCTAAACGCCCTAAAGTTCCCCTGAATATAGAAAATTGGACGGCGGCCTTTTTAATTTTTGCCAGCGTCTATTGTGAGAAATTCCCTGAGCGCTGCGTGTCCCTCTTTAAATACATGGATGTTATCCGTAAAGCTCAGCTAACCAGGAATGATTATGCGTGGGCTCAATATGATGAGGAGTTCAGGGCACGAATGGCTTGGGATCCTGAGGCGAAATGGGGGGAGTTGGACTCTGACCTTTGGCAGCAAACGATGGGATTGTCTGCCTCTGGTAAAACCATTTTTACGGCCAGTGGTCTTCCTATATTGTATCGTCCCTTTCAGTCCCGTCCCACCCGGGGAGGGGTGGGGGCCGTCTCTGCCGCCCAGTCGCCCATCGGCACATGCTGGGATTTTAATACCGGGACCTGTACTAGACAGTTCTGTAAATTCCGCCATGAGTGTTCCCAATGTGGGAGGAAGAGTCATCCGTTGTCCCGCTGCTGGGGTCCTAGGACCCCAGGGCCCCAGGGTTCCCAACAAGGTTCAGGAACTTTCGTGCCACCACAACAACCCCCAGCTCCCAGGGGAGGGAAAGGTTCATCTGGGGCTGGGCCCAAAGGCTCGTACTCCGGTTAACGTAACCAGATTGGCCGCGGCTTTGCGGGACTATGAGCCTGCGGAGCAGCGGTCGGTCTTGTTGTTGGGTTTTCAGGTGGGGTTTCGCTTGGGGTATAAGGGACCGCGTCTCAGACGTTGGTCCAAGAATTTAAAGTCAGCGAGCGAACATCCAGACATTGTACAGTTGAAATTGGACAAAGAAGTGAGTGAGGGTCGGATGGCGGGCCCGTTTGATGACTGGCCTCTGGCGAACCTTATCGTGTCCCCAATTGGTGTAGTCCCCAAGAAGGAGCCTGGTCAGTTCCGGCTCATTCAACACCTGTCATGGCCGGACGGTGAGTCAGTAAATGATTTCATTGATCCGGAAGCTGCATCGGTGTCTTATTCCTCTGTGGATGTGGTCATGCAGCTGGTTGTATCGGCGGGCACTGACGCCCTGATGGCAAAATGCGACATTAAGTCCGCATTTCAGCTCCTTCCAGTCCATCCTGAGGACTGGTGTCTTCTGGGCATCCATTTCCTTGGGAAATGGTACGTGGACAAGGCGTTGCCAATGGGCTGTTCTATGTCCTGTGCTTTGTTCGAAACTTTCAGCACCTTTCTTCAATGGTGGTTTACTACACAGAGTGGCCATGACCTTGTCACTCATTATTTGGACGATTTCTTTTTTGTGGGTGCTGCCAATTCCTTAGCCTGCCATGCGGCTCTAACATCTTTTCAATCACTGATGAGTTACTTGGGTGTGCCATTGGCTCCAGAGAAGACCATGGGTCCTTGCGCGACCATGTCTTTTTTGGGGATCGAGCTTGACTCTCATTTGATGCAGGCTCGTCTTCCATTGGACAAGAAACAGAAAATGCTGCAGCTGGTTGGAACTATTTTGGGGAAAGAGAAGGTGTTTGTGAGAGAGATACAGGTTTTGCTGGGACACCTGAATTTTGCCTGCAGAGTGGTTCGGGCGGGTAGGACTTTTTGTAGAAGGTTAGGCAGAGCCTTGTCTGGTCATTCCCTGCCACATCATAGGGTGAGACTGTCTGCGGGGGTGAAGGAGGACTTACGTATGTGGGTCTTTTTCTTACATTCCTTCAATGGTGTGCCTTTGTGTTGGGAGGTGGATTGGTGTTGGGAGGTACAGATCTTCTCTGATGCCGCCGGTAGTGAGGGTTTTGGTCTCTACTGGCAAGGACGGTGGTGTGCTCAACAGTGGCCCATGCAATGGAAGAATGGTGGCAGAAGTATTGCCTTTCTGGAACTTTTTCCTGTGGTTGTGGCGGTCACGCTGTGGGGGGCGGAGTTGGCCCACAAAAAGGTCCTTTTTCGGATCGATAATATGGCTGTGGTTCAGGTGATTAACAAACAGTCGGCCAGAGATCCCCAGGTTTTGAAACTTCTGAGAGTGTTTGTGTTGGGTTGCCTGAAACATGATATTGGTTTTCGGGCCCTTCACGTGCCTGGCGTGGACAATGACATTGCGGATGCTTTGTCTCGTTCACAGTGGGAGAGATTCCGTGGGCTTGCTTTGGAGGCAGACGAGGAGCCGACTCCCATGCCGGAACACCTTTGGACGATAGGAAACACCGGGTCCTTCACTTGGTTTTAGGTTCCCTGGCCCCTTCCACGAGGACGGCGTATGAGTTAGCCTGGAAGGAATTTTTGGAGTCAGGCGCTTGTCGGAGGGATCTGGATTGGCAAAGGTCGGAAGATGTGGTACAGTTTATTTTGGTGTTAATGGATAAGAAGTTGTCTAGAATTACTATATCTGGAAAACTAGCTGGAGTTTCTTTCATGGGTAAGCTTTTGTGGGGTTACTCTCCGTCGGCTGGGGAATTGGGTAGGAGAATGTTGGAGGGATGGTCCAGAGAGAGTGGTGCTATTCGCGCTTTGCGATCTCCTTTGTCGTGGCAAAAGCTGTTTCAGGTTGTTTCTGTTTTACCGGTTGTGTGTACTGACCGAGTGGAAGCGTGTTTGTTTGCCACGTTGATGGTGTGGATGTTTTTTGGAGCTTTTCGTGTGTCTGAATTGCTTGGCAACAGATCCTCTCCTGGCCTCCTGTGGGGGGATGTTCAGATCACGGAGCGGGGGGTCCACATTTGGCTTTCGCACTCCAAAACGGATCAGAGAAGTGTGGGCAAGGGTGTCTGGTTAGAATCGGTTTCACCTCAGGAAACGTGCCCTTTACATTGGGCTCTTTGTTGGAGGAGACTGTCGGGTGGGTTGGTGGATTTTCGAGTTTTTCAACATGCCAATGGGTCTAGTGTGACGAACTATCAACTGCGCATGGTACTGCGTAAAGCGCTGCAACATATTGGTTTGGATGGGTCTTCATACGGTACTCATTCTTTTCGGATTGGGGCGGCTACAGAGGCCTTCCACAGGGGTTGGTCGAGGGAGGACATCATGGGTCTGGGGCGCTGGACTTCTAACTGTTTTCGGCGCTATGTTCGTAATGAGCCTACTGGAGCGCTGGCGTCCTCCTCTGTTTTGCCTGTCTGACTCTGTTTTCTTTTTCAGGTTCTGTGGCTGGTCCGCGGGCTGCTTACGTTACAGTTTGGATCGTGGGCCATTCGTTCATTAAGAGAGCTCAAGTGCAAGCCCGACAGAGTTATTTTGGTTCCTCGTTGGGGTTCAATGACAGTTTGTTTAATGTGGTTTGGAAGGGGAAGGGGGGTATGTTGTGGAAAGAACTTATACCTGCCTTGAATTCTTGGTTGGTAGGGGGGGTTTGCCCGGACGTCCTGGTGATTCATTTGGGTGAGAATGACATGGGCTCTGTCAAAGGGGTTGTCCTGCTCCGGGCGATAAAAAAGGACTTGGCTTTGCTACACAGTCAGTGGTTGGGTTGTCATGTCATTTGGACGGAGATGGTGCCGCGGAGGGTTTGGAGGTATGCGATGAAACCGAAGGCGGTGGACAAATCACGGAGGAAGGTGAATTTGGAGGTTTCCCGTTTTTGTAGAGACCTGGGTTTCGGTCGCATCGTCCATAGTGACATTAAATACGATGCGGTGGAATTTTTCCGGGGGGATGGTGTACACCTGTCTCGTATGGGTATGGACCTGTATCTTCTGGAGTTGCGGGAGGTTCTATCTCGTTGTCTGACGGTTCGTCACTTGGTTGGTGAGTAAGTGGTAGTCGGTTCTGTATTCTGGTTTTCCCCTCTTCTTCTTACTGGGTTTCCCTCGTACCCCCCCCCCCACCCCCTCCCACCCCCCCCCCCCCCCCCCCAGTTTTTAGGCGGTTGGGGGGGCAGAAAGGTGGGGCTCTCTCCGTATCAGTCTTTCACCCCACGGCTTTCTGGTTGGCGGTTTTGCTATGTGATCGTCAGTTTTGGGCCAAGTTGGACCCGTTAGTTGTATCGGTTATTGTTTGGGGATTGTTCAGTTTGATTGACGTGGGGTTCGGAGAATACGGATCGGGGGATATGTTCTGTTAGTTTATAGTCAGAGATGTAAGATTATATTTATTAGGTGATGTTATAATGTTATAATGTATTGGGGTTTGTATGGTTTTGTGTTGGGTATGTACGGGTGGGGGTGGGTGTGATGGAGGGTGTGGGGTGGGGGCGGGGTTTTGGGTTTGAAATAAAAACGAACAAAACTTGGGTTGTGGTTTAGATTGTGAGGCGGTTGCCGAGTTTGTGTATTTTGTAAATGTGCACCTGTTCCAATAAAGCGGCCTTTTACACACTTGAAAGGTTTTTTGAGTCTGCTCACTCTCCCCCCACCCCTCTCTCCCAATAGCTTGGTCTGGGGGCGTCAAAGATTTTCACCATTGTAACCAGGCATAAGTCGCACTGTGCTTAGCATACTGCGCTGCACATTTCGTAGCTTTGTCCTGTCCTCACATCAAGGCATACAACCTAGGCATCATACCCCTTCTTCCTGACTAATGGCTTTGCCAACAGCCGGTACGATAATTAAGCAGTAACCATGATTTGTATATAATTATGAACAGGCTACCTGGCCGACCGCCAAGGTACCCCACAACAAGACTGCTGCCCTTGAGTCCTCCAAAAGAAAGCTGTAATACCGGGACCAGGTACAAAATTCGAGTAAAAAACCGAGCAGAAGGATAATGCTACCCTTATTAAGTCGAACTGAGAAAATAAGCAGCCGCCATGGATTGAAAGGCTACCACTGTCTGCCAAAAGGTATGTAAATACCGAATTATTTCCGACATTGTGACATGACCACTAGATGGCAGCTCAGGCTCCTAGATCCCGTCTCCTGCATACTGACAAAGCTCCCAACACATGCTAAACCGATTGCTACGGTTTGCCTTCCGCAATTTATCTCTTACTTATGTACCCAATTAAACGTTTCCCATTTAATCAGCGTAGCACAATCTCACTGCCTTAAAACCTGCCCTCTTGAACGCATTGTCCGTGCCATTGGAATAGTCAGGAATTGATGCCGTCGCGCAGCGCTTAGGTACAACCAAAGCAGTGAAATCGTAACTGCCAAATACCTGTTTTCATTAAACGTGCGTTTTCCTAAGCGCATATGCAATGATTTGCATTCAAAATGAAAGAATATTCATCTCCTGTATACAGAAGAGGGCATTAAACATCAAACAGTGCGTTTCTCGTCAGGGCTATAGGCAGTGCTTTTGCATCATACTCTTTGAACATTACGTGGATGCAAAATGTTTATCATTGGCCTACAGGATGACTCACTCTAAAGGCTACACCTAACCTCATCGTTTTACTTTATATAACCCACTGTGGTGGCCGGTGAAGTTGTGCCGCAGCAGAAGATTTGTAACTTATACGGACGCCTACGAACACCACTACATATGTAATAGCCACATTATATGTTTAGAGGGATTCTGACCACTTTTTGACCTGGCGCCACTGCACCATTCAAATCATGACCCCGTTGTCTGCAAGATACCAGCACTTGCGACTGCCTGTTCATTCGCAAAATATAGCAATATTAGGTGTTTAGAGGGGTTCCTAGAACTTTGGGCCCTTGTGTCACTGCACCTGCTGCACCATTGACATCCTCACCCTAGTGCTGGAAAGAAACTGCATTTTAGATCGCCCATTTAGTAGTTAAATATAGCAATACTTAGTGTTCAGAGGCATTCTGACAACTTTTGGACCTGGCGCCGCTGCGCCTGCTACACCATTCAAATAATGACCCTATTGCTACAGTTGACCAAAGCATTCAAACTGCATACTTTTATAGCGCGAACTCGACCCGAAGGTATTGGAGCGCTTACCTGATAAAACCGATTAACCATACACATTCAGGCACCGAGTGAATCCCTGCCCCTACCGCTACTAAAGCAAAACATAGGTGAGGTCCTCGAGGGCCTATAATGACGCTCTCCCCTGCCCCCAAGGGCGACACCAGCAGTGAAAAAACATTACACCTAAGGCCACGAAAGCGTGCATTTAAAATAACATTTCGCGGTGCGTCCATTGGGGGCGTTGGGGCGTTGCCCCACTAGCCATGGACGACCCCACACGCCACAAATGCATTTAAAGGCTTTTTAAAAAATGCATCGATGTCTGATAATTAAATCATCTAGCGCACTGCGCTCTACCTGCCTGGAAAAGCCCGACAGAATCGGGCATCGTATAGGACGTGGGCCGTGGGGGGCGGGGCTGAGGGAGAGTGACAGGAGGAGGCAGTGCACAACAGTGCAGTCGGAGACTCAGAGTAGACAGCGCAACAATGCGCATGTAGAATCCAGGAGCCTTACACATTTCTACTTGCCTGCGCATGCGCATAGTAGTAGACCTTCCCTTCCCCCCCCCTCGATGGTACTCGAGACACAGGGACTGCCAGGCAGGGACCAGGGGCCCCCGGTCTCCTAATGGGCAGATTGTATCCTGCTCGTAGCCCAATCCTGGCGCAGTGTTGCTGTTAACGCTGCGCCAGGATTGGCTGCTGCAGCAGTATGGTGGCGCGCGTGGGTGACTGTTGGCTGCTCTGCTTAGGGACCGCACTGTATGGCCAATCACCATATGGCTAATTCCAGCCATGTCGAGGTGATTGGCCATAGTCAACTCAGGGCGACAACATTCCCCCGCCCCACATACCCAAACCCGCAAAGGAAACACAGACAATTTATAAGTTTGGGTAAAAACTGCTGCAGGATTTATTTACATACAACATATGTAAAGATGGTGGGTTAGCTTACGGGCGATCCAGGACAGGCCGCATTCTCGCCACCTGTCCGCCTGATTGAGCCAAACAGCACAGTGGCGAACCACCCAACTGCTGTATAACATAATAAAATACTGACACACCCATTTGCTGGGCGTGCCTAGGCAAACCCCCGGCTGCACAGGCCCACAACCGCCCGAAGGACTACTGGGGTGCCGACACGGATTCCTGCACCTCCCATGAGGTTACAGGTAGGCTCTGGCACCCCTATGTGCCCACTGAAGTACATCATTTGCACCTCTCTTCTTCCGGATCGCCCCGTAACTCCGCCTGCAACGATAAACAAACATATTACAAAGAACCCCCCCAACCCTTACCAATAACACTCTGGGTAAGCGGAAGGGAGGGAAAAGAGTGTTAAGCGAGGTCGCGACGGCGTCCGGGCGGCAAAGAGGATTCGGGGAAGGGGCGCCGCAGCATAAGTACACCACAAGCCCCTCCCCGCCGCCCGGACGAGATTCTCGGCCGGCCGCCTCCTCCAACCGGTGAGGTGGAGGTGCCGGACATTCCAGTGGGGGGGCGGGACCGCCCTCCTTGACTAGGTACCCGCCCTCTTGATGGCCACTGCGCGGCCTCGGGCAGGCGCATAGTCAACTCAGGGCGACAACATTCCCCCGCCCCACATACCCAAACCCGCAAAGGAAACACAGACAATTTATAAGTTTGGGTAAAAACTGCTGCAGGATTTATTTACATACAACATATGTAAAGATGGTGGGTTAGCTTACGGGCGATCCAGGACAGGCCGCATTCTCGCCACCTGTCCGCCTGATTGAGCCAAACAGCACAGTGGCGAACCACCCAACTGCTGTATAACATAATAAAATACTGACACACCCATTTGCTGGGCGTGCCTAGGCAAACCCCCGGCTGCACAGGCCCACAACCGCCCGAAGGACTACTGGGGTGCCGACACGGATTCCTGCACCTCCCATGAGGTTACAGGTAGGCTCTGGCACCCCTATGTGCCCACTGAAGTACATCATTTGCACCTCTCTTCTTCCGGATCGCCCCGTAACTCCGCCACAGCCTGTGCGGTGGTAACCGCTGCCGCACAGGCCCCCCACCAATGTCACTTATACTACCTGCATCCTCTGCTCATGAGTGCCTCCTTCAAGTCCAACAAAAAGAGGTCTAAGCCCACAGGCGTGAGGTGGACACCATCCTCCTCGAAGTACCCCTTGACCCTATCCTGAATCAAGTCATGTTTAATGAAACCAAACCCTCTGTGCTGTGTGAACTTTTTCATGGCCGCATTTACGCGTCTTCTAGTCTTCTCGATTGCCTCACTGGACTGAGCACCCCGCCAGTGCCTCCTGGGCACTACTTCAGACCACCAGACCTCGCATTCGCGCAACAAGTTACCAATGATACCCAGGTCCGTTTTCATCCTGAGAAGCAGAGCTGACTTCCCCACTGAGGTCATGTCATTGCCACCCAAATGTATTATTAAATGCTGAGGAGGAGGCCCCCCCTGGGAAAGGATCTCCTTCAATCGAAATAGCAGGCTATGCCAGCGCATACCGGGGAACCCCCACCACACACACTCTAATTCTGCGAAGGTACCAGTCCACTGTCGGATGGCAGCCCAGCGCGCCAATCTGCTGACCATAGAATGCCCCAAGACCCACACGCGAGTACCTGTCAAAGAAAGACGCGATATGTTCAAGGGTGTTTATTCCAGACACATGTATACAAAAGTGAAACACAGCAAACAAAATTGTGAAGCACAGCAAACAAAGTAAACAACACTGAAGAAGAGGAGGGGGGGAGCTCAAAGCCTAACATAACGCCTATAACAGGCAGATTCCCAACGTCCCACCGACTGCACCTGCCCTGGGGACATCCCTGCGCGGAAAGCTGAAGTGGCCGCCCCTATGCGGAATGAGTGACTCGAGAACTTCTTCCCTTCAACCAACAAGCCAGCCCCGTCAAGGCAAGCCAACATAATCTTGTCCAGTTGGTATTTTGTTAAAGGGCAGGAATCGGCATGCACCAAGAGGTAACCAGGACCCGACGGGCGTAAAGCCAGGAAGGCTTGCAGCAAAGCCACGGGGCAGTAGCGGGGGTCACCCAGGGGGGAAAGTCTAATCAGGGCCCCCCTTCCAGACTGGTCAGTTTTGGATCTTCTCAGCTTGACAGACAAACCACCCTCGAGATTGATATCTGCCACACCCAGGGCATCCATGGAGGTATCGGACTTAGAGCGCGCCACCAGCTCACTACTCCTGAATGCACCAAAGAAAGCTAGGGCGAATGCCGCCGCGAAGAGGGACTCCTCGTACCTGGAGTGCACCACAGCTTGCAACCTCTGCAGCATGGCCTGGAGAGAAGGGAAATCAATGGGGGACCTGTCATCTGGGGCCCTAGGATCCTCCCTCGCCCAACCCTTCAAGGCAGCCCTAATTGCAAAAGAAGCGGTGGGGTCAAGTCCCCCACACAATCTAGCCTCATGCCCAATTGCCGCTAGGTGTCCGCACACCCAAGAGTGCGATTTCAACTGCCGTTTGGCCCACACTATAAAAGCATGAACTTTCTTCTCCAATGGCAATGTTTGCAGACCCAGGTCAGAGATCACTTTAGTGAACGTAGCACGATGGCTTGCGTAGCGCTTACGTGTACTTCGTGCTAATGATTTTTCGCCCAGTTCCCTCATGTGCTGCTCCACTCCAAGATGTGCCAAAGCCTTGACGCAAAGGGGGTCATCTCCTCTCTCGCCTGAGGGCAGGCTGCCCGGAAGCGGTCCAGCTGAAAACGAGTGAGAGCGTCAGCTGCGACATTGGTGACCCCCACAATGTGTCTGGCTCTAAAATCGACATTGCAAAACAGGCACCTGCTAGCCAGTTCCCGGAGCAGAGACAGCACCAAGGGGCAGTTGGCGGACAAACCATTGATCGCCTGCACCACTGCCATGTTATCTGACCAGAACAAGACTTTCCTGTGGGACAAGGCCTCCGGCCACAGGTGTAAAGAAATGACAATCGGGAAGAGTTCCAGGACAGAAATATTGGAAGTAATGCCTCGCTTGCGCCAGGAGTTGGGCCATCGCTGCGCACACCACTCATCTCCCAAAATGACCCCAAAGCCCTCGCGGCCCGAGGCGTCGGTGTACATGTTTAACTCTGGACTCCCCACCCAAGGGGACCTCCACTTCACAGTCCCATTAAATTCCGCCAAGAAAACATCCCACATCCTCAAATCCTTCTTGAGACCGGAGGTCAACCTGACAAAACGGTACTGTTTGTTAATTCTAGCAGTGGCTTTGGCCAGGCGCCTGGCAAAGACGCGCCCCACAGGAATCACTCTCGCTGCAAAGTTTAGCTTACCCAAGAGGCTCTGAATGACCCCCAGCGGCGCCTTGTCTTTGCCCAGCAAGGCCTGGATGTCCCCCCTCAAGGCCCCCACCTTCTCTGCCGGCAAACGGGACACCCCCTGTACAGTGTCAAGCTCAATCCCCAGGAAAGTCAGCACCTGAGCAGGGCCTTCGGTCTTACCCGGCGCTAAGGGCACCCCCAAGCGGCCAGCCAGCTCCACAAAACAGTCCAAGCCCTCCTGGCACTCCTGCGTGCCCTCCCTCCCAATAAACAGGAAATCATCCAGGTAGTGAGACACCGCATACACATTGTATTCCTCCTCAAGGGCCCACTGCAGAAAGGTGCTGAATGCCTCAAAGAAAGCACACGAGACAGCGCACCCCATGGGCATACATTTGTCAAAGTAGAACCCTCCTTTCCATTTGAATCCCAAGAGGTGCTGACTGTCAGGATGGACCGGTAGCAAGCGGAAGGCCGCCTCAATATCCGCCTTGGCCAGCCAAGCTCCTACCCCTGCCCTCCTCACCAAATCTATGGCCATGTCTAGGGAACAATAGGAGACCGAACAAGCTTCTGCAGGCAACCAAGAATTAACAGAGTCCCCCTCTGGGAAGGACAAATTGTGAATCAGTCTGAAGGCCCCAGGATCTTTTTTGGGGACCACCCCCAAAGGGGACACAACAAAGTCGTGGAGGGGGGGGGACAGGAAAGGCCCAGCCACCCTCCCCAATGCTACCTCCTTGTTGATCTTTATGTCTACAACCTCTGGGAGCTCCCTTACTGATTTTTGGTTATCAGCATCTCTGCTGACTCTGGGGCCCTGATAGGGGATCTGGAAGCCTTCGAGGAAACCATGGGACAGGGTATCCCTATCTTTCACATTGGGGTATTTATGAAGGAGGGCAAGTAACCTGGGCAAAATGATTGGCGATGGACCTTTGGTCCCAAGAATGGGGCAATCGCAGACCGGCAACCCAGGTGGTCGATGGGGAGGGCTGAGAGGCTTGCGCTGCTGGGGGACCACAGGAGCTGGGGGAGGGGGGCTGGGAAGATCCCTGGGAGTACTACTTGTCTTTGTTGGCAGCATTGGGCGCAGGGGATCTCTTCTCGCAGGAGGACTCAGGGTGGGGGCCACTGCACTTGCTGCACGCATGGGAGAACTTGCAGGCTTTCCCCCAAGTGCAGTTTCCCGCATTAAACATCCTGCAGGTGGCAGGGGCATATTTTTTGGCGAATTGCTTGTTGGAACCGCCCCCCCCACGCCCCCCACGAAAGGACTGGCGAAAAATAGTCTTCTTCTGTGAGAACTGCCTCTCATTATCAGACTTCCTGGCCTGGACAACACTGTTACCACTTTCTACCTTACTTTTACCCATATGCGCAATCCACAGTCTGACCTCGACCTGATCCCACTCCAGCTCGGGGCAGACAGACATCTTTTTCCGGAACTCGCAGTCATAGGAATACCACCCCATCCCAGATGTTGCTTCCGCTTCATTAACTATGATGCTATTGTATTGGAAAAGACCCTGCGCTTGATCAGGAAAACGTTCTGTTATGACTGCTGCCAGAATGGCAAAGGCCTGACGCCAGTTTTTTATTGACTTCTCAGGCCAGGATTGGAAGCGAGCCTTTTTCTCCTCATCCTTAGACCCCATCCTTCGCACATCTACCCCATCCGCCCCCAGCATGAGGAGCGAGAAAATGTCTATGAACTCCCTCCTCCAAATGCCTTCTTTCGCCGCCTGGGGAACCTGCCAGGCCAGGGAGCATTTGCCAGACAGCAGGGGCGCCATGGTCATGAGGGCCGGGGGAGCGGGGATGGGCACCAACGCTGTCGGAGAGGCCACAGCACTGATAGTTGGCAAAGGAGGAGGAACGGCAGATGCCCCCGCTAGCGGCTGGACTGTAACAACCGCAGGCAAGAGGGCCCCTTGGGGCACACCCTGCGCCGGCGGCAGAACCTGTGAAGAAATAGCACCTTGCACCAGACTGTCTGAAGAGCTGACCGTCTGGACAATAGGCAAGCAGACGGGACTCGCATCCAACGCCCCTTGAGATGCAGTACCCCCCCACACTTGAACAACATCCACCTCCCTGGCAGAGGACAGCGGGGCCACTGATAAAGGTGGCAAAATCACAGATTGCTCAGCAACCGAAGGACGTGACTGGCCAGGGCGCAAACTGGCTCGTATTTCAGACATAAATGACGCTAGCGAGTCAGTAATCTTACCCAGGTCCGCCCGGGTAGCGAATTCTGCACTAGGGGCCGCCACACGGGGAGGAGAGGGGGGGCACACCCGGACCGCCGCCGGGGGGGATGCCGGGGCGTGCACTATCACGTTTCTGATCGGGTCAGCCGCCCTGGACTTTGCGGGGGGCTCCGGTGGGAAGTCTTTGACTGTTGGCTTCCTCGTGCGTTTGGACCTCCCTGTGGCTGAGTCCTCTGCTACCTCTATTTCGGTAATTACTGGGGCGGGGGCCAGCCCTGGAGCTCTTGGGGGGTTGGCTAGTAAAAGTCCACTCGCCCACGCCACCCCATTAGTCTTTATGGCATCCAAGAGGGCTTTCATCTGGGGATCCTGCGACGATCCTAGCCCAGAATCCTCAACCTGTGATGTCTGTGAGAAAAGAGCGGGGGACCCCTGACTCTCCATGCCGCAGTCGAAAGTATCCTGCAAAAGAGAGGACCGTGAGGACGCATTCACACGACTTGTAAAGCCAGAAGACATCAACCACCCCCGAGAGCTCACACCACAGACCCCAGCCACTAAACCAAGCGAGCGAAACACTTGTCCCTCGAGCAAGCTCCCCCTCGGGGAGGCCCACTCGCTGCTAAACGTACCTCAGCAAATCCTCGTGACTTTTGAAAGTAACACCCAGATGCAGATCCTCAAAACGAGTAAAGTACCTGAAACAACAGAATGTGCTGTAAACACCTGTATTCCAACATAGCGTGCCCAACCGGGACACTGAGAGCACCGCGATCCCACACCAGAGATGAATGCCCCCGAAGAAACATGCAGGACGCGGGAGAGAATCTCCACAAGAACACCAAATCGCGCGCGCACGACCACATACCTTGCACTGTCCCTGCGAAAGCGTGTGTGCGACAATGGGCGACCGGATGAGGCCTAGATGCGGAAGCGACTGCGCGCAACGGCCGGAATCTGTAAGAAAAGAAAAGCATGTAAAATGACTAGGCCTCGCTGAGGCCGCAAAGCCGGTGAGCGCGCCCAAACCCACGGGAAGGCCCCTGGTCAGCCTCAAACTCGCCTCCTGTAAAGGCCACACAACGGTGAGAACATAAGCATGTGAGCAACACTCCAGCAGGCAGCAACACTCCAGCAGGCCCGGGAGCCCCAGAAACGCCGGCCCCCCCCCCCCCTGCCTCCGGCATCACAACCACGGGGAGGGGCTTAGATATAGCGTGCTCGCTGCGCGCCCGCCAGAACCCCCCACCACGCTCGAAACCCTGACCGCATTGGTACAAAACAGCATTAAGCAACAGGATGCAAGAATACCTGAACCTCGTGGAAAAACCCCGTGGATGCCCTCCCCCTACCACTCTGGAAATCGTAGCGACAACCGAATACAAAGAAATGCCCGCAGGCATGTGACCACGAGGAGGGAGGGGGGGGGGGGGGGGGGAAGGTGCGGGAGGCACCGCACAAATATCTCGCAGGCTCACGCGCCCACAAGGCCGGACACCGCCAAGCTCAGCGCTCCTCCCCCCAACTACGCTGCATACATTGAAAACATTTATTAAGGCATCATTACGAAAACGTCCGTCGCGCCCTCGCAACAGAAACAAGCCATCCAGCATAACGAACTCACTAGCAAACACGTGATACAAAAGGCTATTATACAAGCATGAATGAGCCCGCAGCATGTAGCTGGATCCCCGCAACCCCCAACACCTGCCCCGCGCCAGCATGCCATGGAACAAAATACCTGAATCTTCGGAAGAAAATGCAGTGTTACGTGGATACGGTCTTACATAAACATGGGACAACAGATGCATATACATAAATTGATCCGCAACTATGGACACTGAATGATCTGCCTACTCGGAAGCAACAAGGTGCTTAACACTTTGCGCGGCAAACATAACATGCGCCGAAATAATTCACAAATACGGACACGGAATGATCTGCATACTTGGAAAACAAGGTGCCCCAAACACATTGCGCGGCAAATCCCAAGCGGAGCTGGCAGGCAATGGGGGACAGCACACACGAATAAACGGAACATTATGCCAAAGCCCCCACGCGAGCCGCCCCCCCCCCTGCAAATAGCACGCGATCAGGGCACAAAATAGGCCAGCCTAACGGGCGAAAGTGAGAGGGGAAGGAGAGCAGAGGTAATACGTCCCCCGGGAGTACAACCCCAGCGGCTGCACCCTCCCCCCCCCCTGTCCGCACAATTACACTGACCCTAAACAAGAAAGTATCGGCAGAACCCGCCTTCGCTCGGGGACCAGGACCACCACGGCCCCGGACGCCCCCCCCCCACAGCAGCCCGAACTCACAGGCCACCTCGCCGGCTCGCGCCCCGCATCGAGGGAGCCAGCGGCAATGCCGGAAAAGGGGGGGGGAGGCCGCTGAAGGCCCGAGGCCAAGCTCACCTTAAACCGACGGAAGACACGAAAAGAGTGTTAAGCGAGGTCGCGACGGCGTCCGGGCGGCAAAGAGGATTCGGGGAAGGGGCGCCGCAGCATAAGTACACCACAAGCCCCTCCCCGCCGCCCGGACGAGATTCTCGGCCGGCCGCCTCCTCCAACCGGTGAGGTGGAGGTGCCGGACATTCCAGTGGGGGGGCGGGACCGCCCTCCTTGACTAGGTACCCGCCCTCTTGATGGCCACTGCGCGGCCTCGGGCAGGCGCATTTCTACACTGTCTGTCACGTTACCGTGCGTGGTGCACTGCTGCCTGGCACAACAACAAGTAGTAAAAAGAAAAGAAAGTGAAAGTAGTAAAGTACAGAGAATCACGAACGAACGAAGAAGAGTCTAGTCACAACAAGACAAGTGAGGAGTAGAGAGAGTGACCACCAGCAGTCTGTGTCTGTCTGTTTATTCCAATCGAGTCGAGTCTCCAGTTCGTCGTCGTTGATTGTGTGACAGTGTAAACTAATTGCGAGCTGAGGGAGTCTCTAGTCTAGGCTGTGCCACAGACTGTACGGGTCCGGACGGCCACACCACCCACCACCACCATGTAAGTTTTTTCCTGTGCCGCCACTCCAGCACTAGCACTGAGGATAAGCCTGGTATAATAATGATTATGCATTCTAGTTTTTAATGTGACATGCATGCTGCCATGCTGTCACGCGCACTGACCTGCTGCTACCTACAGTCAGTCAGTCCCTCAGTCGTAGTGTACGATCATGGCCTCGCCGCTCGGCCTCGCCCTCTCCAATGCTCTGGACATGGGGACCGCAACAAGACCAGTGAGTAGAGAGTGACCACCAGCAGTAGTCTGTTCATTCCACTCGAGTCTCCAGTTCGTCTTCTTCGTTGGTTGTGTGTAAGTGCTGAGGGAGTGTCAGTGTCTAGAGTCTGACTGTGCCAAGACAGTGTGCCTGCCTACTACGGACGGTCGGGGCCGGACCGCCACAAACCACCCACCACCACCACGTAAGAATTTTTTTTCCTGGTGCCGCAGTGCCGCCACTCCAGCACTAGCACTGATAAGCCTGGCATAATGATAATGCATTCTTTTTAATGTGACATGCATGCTGTCGCAAGCAAACTGTCGGCGATTATGGTGGGGAGACTGGAATGCACAGCCGAGATTGCTGCAGCCACAGCAGTCCATCCAGACGGCTGCTTGAGGCCCATGGAGTCTGTCTGATAATGTCCCTGCTACTTGGACAGGGTGCAGCCATGTGGAGCCCAGCTCTGTCTCTGATATAATTTTAACGTGGAGCGCGGACATGGGCGCCAAGTGACGTCATGCCATGTGTGACACCTTCGGTGAGTCTGGGCTTTTTAGCCAGCAGCACTTAGAATGCTGGAATTTTTAGAATGATTCCTCTGTTAGCGGAAAACTACAAGTTCATGAATGCAACATGCTGTGGGTTAAAAAGTCGAAAGTATTGCTAATGACATGTGAGCCTTGGCAGTTAAGTAAGAGAGACGTCTATTAAGATTTCCAGGTTAGTGGGGGGTTGGGGAAGGGGCTGGAGCAGGACCTGCTGAGGAGAAGAGAGAAGGCACCAACTCCCGGGCCCTGACTCTCCCTCGGGGGGCAGGGCACACGCAAGCTGATGTTAAGATGGATGCTTGTATGTCACGTCATGCACCGGACTCTACCAGCTGAGCGTGCCTTGGTTACCCAGGGAGGGATACCTGTCTAATGAGACACCTGAGACACGGTGCGCCTGTGGCACGTGGAACTCTAAGAATGATGGGGGCAGGGAGAGGACAGTGAAAGAGAGCGGAGGAGCTGACTGAGGGCAGGCACAACGAGCGGGAGAGCAGGGAAACGCAGAGAGAGGAAGGGAGTAATGGAAGAGTGAGGAAGAAGAGAACAGGGATCGAAGAAAGGGGAGGGAAGAGGATGGATCAAGGGGGTGTGGGGAGGGGGGCAGGAAGAAAGTGAGGGGGAGACAGACGGGTGAGAGTGGGAAAGGGGGAATGAATGGGATAGACTAGTGGTGATGGGAGGAGGGCTAAGGAAGATAGATAGGAGAGGGACACAGGAACCACGAAAGGAAAGGACAGACAGAAAGGACAATGTTGTAATGTAAAAAAAAACGGCCCTGTAACCTATGTAGTATGCTGCTGGCCAAACGATTGGTAAATGGTTGCAAAGGATTGGGGTGGACGAAACGTGCCCAACTGTTGGCTTAAACTTTGTATCTGTCTTAGGGATGTATACTCACACAATATCCTAGCAAAGCTCTACCATGCACAACTTAATGGCTGAAATCCAAGAGCAGATCGAATGGGAGTGGTGACGTCCAATGTCAGCCACATTCTGTGCCGGGCCACACTGGCCTTCCCTTGTCCGTGCGGTCGACATGGCTTTGTGCTGTAGTTATCCCCTTGCACACACAACAAAGGTGTTCTCTATGCTGCGTTACTTGAATAATGATTAAATCATCTGCACTTATGTGTACGCTGCCCTTAAGTCTGTGTTGCCATTAGGAAAATATTGCCATTAGCCAACAGTAGGCGGGACCTGAAATTAATTTAGTGCACTGTTATGTGAGCAGTTAATATTCCGTGAAACAACCGTGCCCTGCTCACCCTGTTCACTTAAATAGTGAGTGTGGCAAAGCAGGCCTTTTGGAAATGAAATAATGATGGCTATTCGTCTAAGAAAAAAAAATCTGTCACACTGAAGCCTGACATGAAAGATGTACGAAGCCCTTGGCTGTGAACTGAGGGAAGAGACTAGACCAGCGGGTCTTTGAGTGATGCTGGTCTGGTGCTGCTACAGACAATGCAATGGCACAGTGTGGTTTGCTTGATATTGCTAATTATAAACCCCCTAGGTGTGCTTCTGTTACATATTGATGCACTAAGACGTGGTACACATTAGAGAGCTTTACATAATAACATTCTTGAAGCATATATTGTGGAGGAGTTTAAATACTGGAGTATTTTAAAAGGGGAAGCAAATATTTCACATACTCTAGGGAAGGATAGTATTACTTACACAGATTTACACAGCTAATCTGTGAAAATGCCTAAGTGGCATTGCAACCAACTGAGTCTGAGTATGTTAATGTGCCACTGTCTGCCACCACCGTGAAGCGCCGCAGCTGAAAGGCGAGCACAACAGGCCATAACACAGTGTTGATACCAATCATCCAATATCAATGATGGGCTTCTCTCCCAACCATATTATAAGTATCCTGCTACTATCTCCCCAGAGGGCTCCATCAAGTGTGATCTAATGTTTACCCTTGTAAAATGGACCGATGGTTTTGAAATAAAGATATTGTCCTCTTAGTAGAGCATAGAAGTATGTTGTAGAGTGCTCCTGTAACAAGCATTGGAAATGCAATAGGTCTTGCATTAGAAAAGTTGGAGCTATTGGTCTTGTAAATGACAATTTTTTTATTTTTGTTTTGAAAATAGCTAAATTAATATCTTTGTCATTTACAATGCCAATAGTTATAACTTTCGCAAATGTGACACCTATAGCATTTGTAATGCAACATGATTTGTATTTACGTGACTTAGATGTATTTATATTACAAATAACAATGGCTTTTAATTTTTTAAGTAATTAATACTTAAATAAAAGTGATTGTAATTTATAATGGCAGTAGCTTAAACTTTTGTAAAAAACGTTTGTGAAGATTATGTTCAGTGTATTTTATTGTGACGAAAAGCCAAGAACAGAAGTGAAATATTAACATCTTTTTGTGACATTTGTAATAAATCTTGAAACATTGAGAGAACATAATTGAACCAGTTGTTGTTGAATGGTTGCACAGATTGATGCTGTGATGGCGCAGTGGTGCTGAGTGATGTTGTGGTGGTGCTGAGTGATGCTGTGGTGGTGCTTAGTGATGCTGTGGTGGTGCTGAGTGATGCTGTGGTGGTGCTGAGTGGGAGATGGGGAGAGGGAGAAAAAGGAGAGCATGGGGAGGGTAGAGAGAGAGAGAGGAGAGAGAGGGGGGGAGAGATGAGAGAGAGAGGGGGAGAGAGAGACAGAGACGGGGAGAGAGGAGAGGGAAAGGGAGAGAGGGAGAGGGAAGTGAGGGAAAGGGAGACGGGGAGAGAGGAGAGGGAAGATAGGGAAAGGGAGAGAGGGAGAGGGAACTGAGGGAAAGGGAGAGAGAAAGTGAGAGAGGGTAGAGGGAGAGAGGGAGGGTAAGAAGAAAGGGGGAGGACGAGAGCAAATGACGGAGGGTGGAGAGAGGGGAGGGAGGGAGAGAGAGAGGAGAGCAGGCAGAGGGGGAGATGGGGAGAGGAAGAAAAAGGAGAGCAGGGGGAGGTAAAGAGGGAGAGAGGAGAGAGGGGTAGAGGAGAGAGAGAGGGAGAGGGTGAGAGGGGAGAGAGGAGAGAGGGAGAGGGAAGTGAGGGAAAGGGAGAGAGGTAGACGGAGAGAGGGAGAGTGAGAGAGTGAGGGGAGGGAGGGAGAGGGAGGACGAGAGGGAAGGAGGGAGAGGAGGGGAGATAGAAGGCAGAAACTGCCTGAGAAACAGACACAAAGAAGGAGTAAGAGAGAAAGGATGGAAGGCTTTGAGGAAGAAGAGTGCCGCAGACAGAGATCATGCGGTGAGAAACAGGAAGGGCAAAGGCAGATATGGAAGACAACGATCCACCGAGCAGGTCAAGCCACGGAGAGGCACAGGCATAGAGCAGGCAGAGCACGGGGAGAGGAGGGGCACAGAGAGACTGAAGGGCAGTGGCAGCTAGATTGTAGGTGCTATGAAAGAAGGAGATAGTGAGTCTGAAAAAGGTACGAGTGGGCCAGAGAGATTGCGAGAGAGAAAGACGAGAGCAGACAATATGAATGAAAGGGAGAGAAACAGTAAGACAAACTGGAGGGAGACAACAAGAAGTAGGGGAAAAATGAATGCATGTTGTCCAAAGGGGAGCGTTATGTAGGAGAGTAGGGTCTGCTTTCCTATGGTCACCCCATTTTTTTGCTTTTTGCTTTACTGGTTTACGACTTAGAAAAGCTGTGGTCCTTCTAATCAGACCCACAGCCCACCTGTTCTCTCTCTAAATTCACACAATGTACTTTAGGTGCATTGCCAATTGGGTATTGGGTCACTCTTGTGAGTCCCTGTATAGTGTACCATAGGTACCCAGGGCTAGGTGCACCAGGGGCTGCAGCATGTATTATGCCACCCCTTGCTGGCCATTCAAATGAGCTGTTGCAGCTATATTGCTGTCATGCACAAGATATATGTATTTGTGCTGAAATTTGATATTGTTGCACCAAATCTTATACATTGTACTTTGACTATTGATAGGCTTCTTTCATATTGGTAAGGACAGCATCAGCAAGATGAATACGGTACAACAATTAATTACACGGTCATTCCATGCACGCCCACTGGAAGATAAACTACAGATAAAGAGGTTAGGACCTGATCGGCCTGACGTACAACTCCAACAAGTTACCCAGGACAGAGGAAAATCTTACAATCGTACATTCTCAAACACCTGGTACACAAAAGCTGATTGGCTTACAGGGTACCCTTCAAGAAACAGACTGTTCTGCTTCCCCTGCTTGCTGTTTAATGGTGACTTTCCTTAGACAAGAGAAGGAGTGATAGACATGAAGCATCTGTCTGAAAAAATAAAGAAGCATGCACACACAAGAAAGCATATGGAAAACGTTACAAGACTGGGAATGTTGGGAGACGCACCGATTGAGCACCACATAAGCGATGCATATCGCCAAACAATACAGAAACACAATGAAACAGTTGATAGGAATAGACACATACTATCGAAAATAATTGATTGCATTTGTTTCTGTGGTGCTTTCGAACTGGCATTGCGAGGCCATGATGAATCGGAAGGTTCCACAAATCCTGGAATATTCATGGGTCTTGTAGATTTAGTAGCAAGCATAGACAAGGAAATGGAAGCACATTTAGCAAGTGCTACAGTCTTTAAGGGCACTTCTAAAACGATACAAAATGAACTCCTTGAGTGTATGCTAGAAATAATGAGAAGCCATATTGTCCAAGAGTTGCAAAACACAGACTTTGTGGCTATTGAGGCTGATGACACCACTGATGTGGCCACACAAACGCAGTCCGTATTAGTCTTTCGGTACCTGGACAATGGCTATAATGTTGTGGAGAGGTTCTATGGTTTCACTCATTTAAAAACTCCACTGCAGAAACCATTACTGCAGCTATACTGTGTCAACTCAACTTCATTTTTCCAGAGCTGCAGCAAAGAACAAAAGTTATTGCACAAAGCTATGATGGTGCGTCCGTAATGAGTGGAAGCCATGGTGGCGTTCAGAAAAGAATTAGCGATGTCTACCCGAATGCTCATTATGTGCACTGTCACGCCCACCAATTTAATCTTATTATGCAACAGGCAGTATCAAAGATCTCCGAGACACGAATTTTCTTTCAGGATGTAGGAGGCATGGCAGCATTCTTCTCACGTTCCCCAAAAAGAATGGAAGCACTTAAGGAGATTGTGGACAAAAGGGTTCCGAGGGGAGCCTCAACTCGTTGGAACTATAACATACGTACAGTCCAACTAATATTTCAATATAGGGAGGACCTTGTGCAATGTTTTGAAGCCATAGAAGCCAATGAAACCTTTGATTTCAAAAGTCACAGTGAAGCCCCTGGCTTTGCTAGAACACTAAAAGATAGGGAGTTTCAGTTCTTTCTGTTTTTATTTGAAAAGATAATGTCAAATGTCGAGACTTTATACAATCAGTTGCAAGGACGAGACGTAGATACAGTCTTTGTGAAAAGATGTACCTCAGAGTTTGTCGCAAGCATAAACAAAGTGAGAGATGAGGTTGACAATTTAGACAGCCAACTGCCAGAGTCTTCAACTTTTTCAAACCACAGGAAAAACATCACCACTCTGGTCTAAAGTGCAAAAGAGATCTGTGACATTGTAATTGCGCAGGCACAAGAGCGTTTTGCTTTCACAAAACATTTGGGGAGTGCCGCATTATTGGAAAGTAAATACTTAAAAAATGTAATGAATCCTTCCCTGAGCATGCTCTGCATGAGGCTGTGGAAGCTTATCCGATGCTCAACCAAGAGGACCTGAAAAGTGAGTTGGCAGTAATGTACTCAATGCCTGTGTACCAGAAGGCCAAAGATGGCAGGTCTTTGCTGTCTTTAATTCATGAACTTAATATGGAAAAGACATTTACAGAGACAGTAGCTTTAATAAAAATCGTCATTACAACTCCTATGACAACCTCAGAGGCAGAACGATCTTTTTCCGCCTTAAAGAGGATTAAGACATTTCTGAGGAACACCATGCTTCAGGAAAGACTCAATGCGTTGGCAATGCTCTCTATAGAGAGCAAGCTTGTTCAAAATATTGCTGACTTTAGCGTTCAAGTAATTGAAAAATTTGCTGCGCTTAAAGACAGACGTGCTGAATGTAGATACAAAAAGTAAATATGTTGAATGATGATAGTTTGTGACCTGTTTAGTTGGTTCTTTTGTTGTTTGTAGTTTAAATCAAAAAAGTTGTTTGTTTTGTTGTTTGCAAAATCAATCTGTGAGGTTCTCAGCATTGTATCTTGAAGTCTGTTATGAAGCTCTGTTGTTATACTGAATAAGCAGCTACCTAGTATGTTATATTACAGCTCTTTAATAATGTAATACCTGCACTTTCACAATTGCTTTATTAACCTTCCTGCTTTCTCAAATTTGCTTGGAAATGCTCCATTTTTCCACTATTTTTTCAAAATTTTCACTACTCACTACTCTACTCACTACTCTACTCACTACTCTACTCACTACTCTACTCACTACTCTACTCACTACTCTACTCACTACTCTGCACTACACTACTCACTACTCTACTCACTACTCACTACTCTATTCACTACTCTGCACTCACTACTCACTAATCTACTCACTACTCACTACTCTACTCACTACTCTGCACTCACTACTCACTACTCTGCACTCACTACTCACTATTCTACTCACTACTCTACTCACTACTCTACTCACTACTCTACTCACTACTCTACTCACTACTCTGCACTCACTACCCACTACTCTACTCACTACTCTACTCACTACTCTACTCTACTCACTACTCTACTCACTACTCTACTCACTACTCTACTCACTACTCACTACTCACTACTCTACTCACTAATCTGCACTCACTACTCACTACTCTGCACTCACTACTCACTATTCTACTCACTACTCTACTCACTACTCTACTCACTACTCTACTCACTACTCTGCACTACTCTACTCACTACTCTACTCACTACTCTACTCACTACTCTGCACTCACTACTCTACTCACTACTCTACTCACTACTCTACTCACTACTCTACTCACTACTCTACTCACTACTCACTACTCTACTCACTACTCTACTCATTACTCTACTCACTACTCTACTCACTACTCTACTCACTACTCACTACTCACTACTCTACTCACTAATCTGCACTCACTATTTTGCCCTCACTACTCTACTCACTACTCACTACTCTACTCACTACTCACTACTCTACTCACTACTCACTACTCTACTCACTACTCTGCACTCACTACTCCCTACTCTACTCACTACTCTACTCACTACTCTACTCACTACTCACTACTCACTACTCTACTCACTAATCTGCACTCACTATTTTGCCCTCACTACTCTACTCACTACTCTACTCACTACTCACTACTCTACTCACTACTCTACTCACTACTCTACTCACTACTCTGCACTACTCTACTCACTAATCTGCACTCACTACTCACTACTCTGCACTCACTACTCACTATTCTACTCACTACTCTACTCACTACTCTACTCACTACTCTACTCACTACTCTGCACTACTCTACTCACTACTCTACTCACTACTCTACTCACTACTCTGCACTCACTACTCACTACTCTACTCACTACTCTACTCACTACTCTACTCACTACTCTACTCACTACTCTACTCACTACTCTACTCTACTCACTACTCTGCACTACTCTACTCACTACTCTACTCACTACTCACTACTCTACTCACTACTCTACTCACTACTCTACTCACTACTCTACTCACTACTCTACTCACTACTCACTACTCTACTCACTAATCTGCACTCACTATTTTGCCCTCACTACTCTACTCACTACTCACTACTCTACTCACTACTCACTACTCTACTCACTACTCTACTCACTACTCTACTCACTACTCTACTCACTACTCTACTCACTACTCTGCACTCACTACCCACTACTCTACTCACTACTCTACTCACTACTCTACTCTACTCACTACTCTACTCACTACTCTTCACTACTCACTACTCTACTCACTACTCTACTCACTACTCTACTCACGACTCTACTCACTACTCACTACTCACTACTCTACTCACTACTCTACTCACTACTCTACTCACTACTCTGCACTCACTACTCACTATTCTACTCACTACTCTACTCACTACTCTACTCACTACTCTACTCACTACTCTGCACTACTCTACTCACTACTCTACTCACTACTCTGCACTCACTACCCACTACTCTACTCACTACTCTACTCACTACTCTACTCTACTCACTACTCTACTCACTACTCTTCACTACTCTACTCACTACTCACTACTCTACTCACTACTCTACTCACTACTCTACTCACTACTCTACTCACTACTCACTACTCACTACTCTACTCACTAATCTGCACTCACTACTCACTACTCTGCACTCACTACTCACTATTCTACTCACTACTCTACTCACTACTCTACTCACTACTCTACTCACTACTCTACTCACTACTCTGCACTACTCTACTCACTACTCTACTCACTACTCTACTCACTACTCTACTCACTACTCTACTCACTACTCTACTCTACTCACTACTCTACTCACTACTCTTCACTACTCTACTCACTACTCACTACTCTACTCACTACTCTACTCACTACTCTACTCACTACTCTACTCACTACTCACTACTCACTACTCTACTCACTAATCTGCACTCACTACTCACTACTCTGCACTCACTACTCACTATTCTACTCACTATTCTACTCACTACTCTACTCACTACTCTACTCACTACTCTGCACTACTCTACTCACTACTCTACTCACTACTCTACTCACTACTCTACTCACTACTCTGCACTACTCTACTCACTACTCTACTCACTACTCTACTCACTACTCTGCACTCACTACTCACTACTCTACTCACTACTCTACTCACTACTCTGCACTCACTACTCACTACTCTACTCACTACTCTACTCACTACTCTACTCACTACTCTACTCACTACTCTGCACTACTCTACTCACTACTCTACTCACTACTCACTACTCTACTCACTAATCTGCACTCACTATTTTGCCCTCACTACTCTACTCACTACTCACTACTCTACTCACTACTCACTACTCTACTCACTACTCACTACTCTACTCACTACTCTGCACTCACTACTCCCTACTCTACTCACTACTCTACTCACTACTCTACTCACTACTCACTACTCACTACTCTACACTCACTATTTTGCCCTCACTACTCTACTCACTACTCACTACTCTACTCACTACTCTACTCACTACTCTACTCACTACTCTACTCACTACTCACTACTCACTACTCACTACTCACTACTCACTACTCTACTCACTAATCTGCACTCACTACTCACTACTCTGCACTCACTACTCACTATTCTACTCACTACTCTACTCACTACTCTACTCACTACTCTACTCACTACTCTACTCACTACTCTGCACTACTCTACTCACTACTCTACTCACTACTCTGCACTCACTACTCACTACTCTACTCACTACTCTACTCACTACTCTACTCTACTCACTACTCTGCACTACTCTACTCACTACTCTACTCACTACTCACTACTCTACTCACTACTCTACTCACTACTCTACTCACTACTCTACTCACTACTCTACTCACTACTCACTACTCACTACTCTACTCACTAATCTGCACTCACTATTTTGCCCTCACTACTCTACTCACTACTCACTACTCTACTCACTACTCACTACTCTACTCACTACTCTACTCACTACTCTACTCACTACTCTACTCACTACTCTGCACTCACTACCCACTACTCTACTCACTACTCTACTCTACTCACTACTCTACTCACTACTCTTCACTACTCTACTCACTACTCACTACTCTACTCACTACTCTACTCACTACTCTACTCACTACTCTACTCACTACTCACTACTCTACTCACTAATCTGCACTCACTACTCACTACTCTGCACTCACTACTCACTATTCTACTCACTACTCTACTCACTACTCTACTCACTACTCTACTCACTACTCTGCACTACTCTACTCACTACTCTACTCACTACTCTACTCACTACTCTACTCACTACTCTGCACTCACTACTCACTACTCTACTCACTACTCTACTCACTACTCTACTCTACTCACTACTCTACTCACTACTCTGCACTACTCTACTCACTACTCTACTCACTACTCACTACTCTACTCACTACTCTACTCACTACTCTACTCACTACTCTACTCACTACTCTACTCACTACTCACTACTCACTACTCTACTCACTAATCTGCACTCACTATTTTGCCCTCACTACTCTACTCACTACTCACTACTCTACTCACTACTCACTACTCTACTCACTACTCACTACTCACTACTCACTACTCACTACTCTACTCACTACTCTGCACTCACTACTCCCTACTCTACTCACTACTCTACTCACTACTCACTACTCACTACTCTACTCACTAATCTGCACTCACTATTTTGCCCTCACTACTCTACTCACTACTCACTACTCTACTCACTACTCACTATTCTACTCACTACTCTACTCACTACTCTACTCACTACTCACTACTCTACTCACTAATCTGCACTCACTACTCACTACTCTGCACTCACTACTCACTATTCTACTCACTACTCTACTCACTACTCTACTCACTACTCTACTCACTACTCTGCACTACTCTACTCACTACTCTACTCACTACTCTACTCACTACTCTGCACTCACTACTCTACTCACTACTCTACTCACTACTCTACTCACTACTCTACTCACTACTCTACTCTACTCACTACTCTGCACTACTCTACTCACTACTCTACTCACTACTCACTACTCTACTCACTACTCTACTCACTACTCACTACTCACTACTCTACTCACTAATCTGCACTCACTATTTTGCCCTCACTACTCTACTCACTACTCACTACTCTACTCACTACTCACTACTCTACTCACTACTCACTACTCACTACTCACTACTCACTACTCACTACTCACTACTCTACTCACTACTCTGCACTCACTACTCCCTACTCTACTCACTACTCTACTCACTACTCTACTCACTACTCTACTCACTACTCACTACTCACTACTCTACTCACTAATCTGCACTCACTATTTTGCCCTCACTACTCTACTCACTACTCACTACTCTACTCACTACTCACTACTCTACTCACTACTCTACTCACTACTCACTACTCTACTCACTACTCTACTCACTACTCTACTCACTACTCTGCACTACTCTACTCACTACTCTACTCACTACTCACTACTCTACTCACTACTCACTATTCTACTCAATACTCTTCTCACTACTCTACTCACTACTCACTACTCTACTCACTACTCACTACTCTGCACTCAATACTCACTACTCTACTCACTACTCCCTACTCACTACTCTGCACTCACTACTCACTACTCTCTACTCACTAATCTGCACTCACTACTCTACTCACTACTCACTACTCTGCACTCACTACTCACTACTCTACTCACTACTCTACTCTACTCACTACTCTGTACCCACTACTCACTATTCTGCTCACTACTCACTACTCTACTCACTACTCACTACTCTACTCACTACTCACTACTCTACTCACTACTCCCTACTCACTACTCTACTCACTACTCTGCACTCACTACTCCCTACTCACTACTCTACTCACTACTCTACTCACTACTCTACTCACTACTCTACTCACTACTCTGCACTCACTACTCTACTCACTACTCACTACTCTACTCACTACTCTACTCACTACTCTACTCACTACTCTACTCACTACTCTGCACTACACTACTCACTACTCTACTCACTACTCACTACACTACTCTGCACTCACTACTCACTAATCTACTCACTACTCACTACTCTACTCACTACTCTGCACTACTCTACTCACTACTCTACTCACTACTCTACTCACTACTCTGCACTCACTACTCACTACTCTACTCACTACTCTACTCACTACTCTACTCTACTCACTACTCTACTCACTACTCTGCACTACTCTACTCACTACTCTACTCACTACTCACTACTCTACTCACTACTCTACTCACTACTCACTACTCACTACTCACTACTCACTACTCTACTCACTAATCTGCACTCACTATTTTGCCCTCACTACTCTACTCACTACTCACTACTCTACTCACTACTCACTACTCTACTCACTACTCTACTCACTACTCACTACTCACTACTCACTACTCTACTCACTACTCTGCACTCACTACTCCCTACTCTACTCACTACTCTACTCACTACTCTACTCACTACTCTACTCACTACTCTACTCACTAATCTGCACTCACTATTTTGCCCTCACTACTCTACTCACTACTCACTACTCTACTCACTACTCACTACTCTACTCACTACTCTACTCACTACTCTACTCACTACTCTACTCACTACTCTACTCACTACTCACTACTCTACTCACTACTCTACTCACTACTCTACTCACTACTCTACTCACTACTCACTACTCTACTCACTACTCACTATTCTACTCAATACTCTTCTCACTACTCTACTCACTACTCACTACTCTACTCACTACTCACTACTCACTACTCTGCACTCACTACTCACTACTCTCTACTCACTAATCTGCACTCACTACTCTACTCACTACTCACTACTCTACTCACTACTCTGCACTCACTACTCACTACTCTACTCACTACTCACTACTCACTACTCTACTCACTACTCTACTCACTACTCTGTACCCACTACTCACTATTCTGCTCACTACTCTACTCACTACTCACTACTCTACTCACTACTCACTACTCTACTCACTACTCTGCACTCACTACTCCCTACTAACTACTCTACTCACTACTCTGCACTCACTACTCACTACTCACTACTCTACTCACTACTCTACTCACTACTCACTACTCTACTCACTACTCTACTACTCTACTCACTACTCTACTCACTACTCTACTCACTACTCTACTCACTACTCTGCACTACACTACTCACTACTCTACTCACTACTCACTACTCTATTCACTACTCTGCACTCACTACTCACTAATCTACTCACTACTCACTACTCTACTCACTACTCTGCACTCACTACTCACTACTCTGCACTCACTACTCACTACTCTACTCACTACTCTACTCACTACTCTACTCACTACTCTACTCACTACTCTACTCACTACTCTGCACTACTCTACTCACTACTCTAATCACTACTCTGCACTACTCTACTCACTACTCTACTCACTACTCTACTCACTACTCTACTCACTACTCTACTCACTACTCTGCACTCACTACTCACTACTCTACTCACTACTCGCTACTCACTACTCTGCACTCACTACTCTACTCACTACTAACTACTCTACTCACTACTCTACTCACTACTCTACTCACTACTCTACTCACTACTCTGCACTACTCTACTCACTACTCTACTCACTACTCTACTCACTACTCTACTCACTACTCTGCACTACTCTACTCACTAATCTGCACTCACTATTTTGCCCTCACTACTCTACTCACTACTCAGTACTCTACTCACTACTCACTACTCTACTCACTACTCTACTCACTACTCACTACTCACTACTCTACTCACTACTCTGCACTCACTACTCCCTACTCTACTCACTACTCTACTCACTACTCTACTCACTACTCTACTCACTACTCACTACTCACTACTCTACTCACTAATCTGCACTCACTATTTTGCCCTCACTACTCTACTCACTACTCACTACTCTACTCACTACTCACTACTCTACTCACTACTCTACTCACTACTCTACTCACTACTCTGCACTACTCTACTCACTACTCTACTCACTACTCTACTCACTACTCTGCACTCACTACTCTACTCACTACTCTACTCACTACTCTACTCACTACTCTACTCACTACTCTACTCACTACTCACTACTCTACTCACTACTCTACTCACTACTCTACTCACTACTCTACTCACTACTCTACTCACTACTCACTACTCACTACTCTACTCACTAATCTGCACTCACTATTTTGCCCTCACTACTCTACTCACTACTCACTACTCTACTCACTACTCACTACTCTACTCACTACTCACTACTCTACTCACTACTCTGCACTCACTACTCCCTACTCTACTCACTACTCTACTCACTACTCTACTCACTACTCACTACTCACTACTCTACTCACTACTCACTATTCTACTCAATACTCTTCTCACTACTCTACTCACTACTCACTACTCTACTCACTACTCACTACTCACTACTCTGCACTCACTACTCACTACTCTCTACTCACTAATCTGCACTCACTACTCTACTCACTACTCACTACTCTACTCACTACTCTGCACTCACTACTCACTACTCTACTCACTACTCACTACTCACTACTCTACTCACTACTCTACTCACTACTCTGTACCCACTACTCACTATTCTGCTCACTACTCTACTCACTACTCACTACTCTACTCACTACTCACTACTCTACTCACTACTCTGCACTCACTACTCCCTACTAACTACTCTACTCACTACTCTGCACTCACTACTCACTACTCACTACTCTACTCACTACTCTACTCACTACTCACTACTCTACTCACTACTCTACTACTCTACTCACTACTCTACTCACTACTCTACTCACTACTCTACTCACTACTCTGCACTACACTACTCACTACTCTACTCACTACTCACTACTCTATTCACTACTCTGCACTCACTACTCACTAATCTACTCACTACTCACTACTCTACTCACTACTCTGCACTCACTACTCACTACTCTGCACTCACTACTCACTACTCTACTCACTACTCTACTCACTACTCTACTCACTACTCTACTCACTACTCTACTCACTACTCTACTCACTACTCTACTCTACTCACTACTCTACTCACTACTCTTCACTACTCTACTCACTACTCACTACTCTACTCACTACTCTACTCACTACTCTACTCACTACTCTACTCACTACTCACTACTCACTACTCTACTCACTAATCTGCACTCACTACTCACTACTCTGCACTCACTACTCACTATTCTACTCACTATTCTACTCACTACTCTACTCACTACTCTACTCACTACTCTGCACTACTCTACTCACTACTCTACTCACTACTCTACTCACTACTCTACTCACTACTCTGCACTACTCTACTCACTACTCTACTCACTACTCTACTCACTACTCTGCACTCACTACTCACTACTCTACTCACTACTCTACTCACTACTCTGCACTCACTACTCACTACTCTACTCACTACTCTACTCACTACTCTACTCACTACTCTACTCACTACTCTACTCACTACTCTGCACTACTCTACTCACTACTCTACTCACTACTCACTACTCTACTCACTAATCTGCACTCACTATTTTGCCCTCACTACTCTACTCACTACTCACTACTCTACTCACTACTCACTACTCTACTCACTACTCACTACTCACTACTCTACTCACTACTCTGCACTCACTACTCCCTACTCTACTCACTACTCTACTCACTACTCACTACTCACTACTCTACACTCACTATTTTGCCCTCACTACTCTACTCACTACTCACTACTCTACTCACTACTCACTACTCTACTCACTACTCTACTCACTACTCTACTCACTACTCTACTCACTACTCACTACTCACTACTCACTACTCACTACTCACTACTCTACTCACTAATCTGCACTCACTACTCACTACTCTGCACTCACTACTCACTATTCTACTCACTACTCTACTCACTACTCTACTCACTACTCTACTCACTACTCTACTCACTACTCTGCACTACTCTACTCACTACTCTACTCACTACTCTACTCACTACTCTGCACTCACTACTCACTACTCTACTCACTACTCTACTCACTACTCTACTCTACTCACTACTCTGCACTACTCTACTCACTACTCTACTCACTACTCACTACTCTACTCACTACTCTACTCACTACTCTACTCACTACTCTACTCACTACTCTACTCACTACTCACTACTCACTACTCTACTCACTAATCTGCACTCACTATTTTGCCCTCACTACTCTACTCACTACTCACTACTCTACTCACTACTCACTACTCTACTCACTACTCTACTCACTACTCTACTCACTACTCTACTCACTACTCTGCACTCACTACCCACTACTCTACTCACTACTCTACTCTACTCACTACTCTACTCACTACTCTTCACTACTCTACTCACTACTCACTACTCTACTCACTACTCTACTCACTACTCTACTCACTACTCTACTCACTACTCACTACTCACTACTCTACTCACTAATCTGCACTCACTACTCACTACTCTGCACTCACTACTCACTATTCTACTCACTACTCTACTCACTACTCTACTCACTACTCTACTCACTACTCTGCACTACTCTACTCACTACTCTACTCACTACTCTACTCACTACTCTACTCACTACTCTGCACTCACTACTCACTACTCTACTCACTACTCTACTCACTACTCTACTCTACTCACTACTCTACTCACTACTCTGCACTACTCTACTCACTACTCTACTCACTACTCACTACTCTACTCACTACTCTACTCACTACTCTACTCACTACTCTACTCACTACTCTACTCACTACTCACTACTCACTACTCTACTCACTAATCTGCACTCACTATTTTGCCCTCACTACTCTACTCACTACTCACTACTCTACTCACTACTCACTACTCTACTCACTACTCACTACTCACTACTCACTACTCACTACTCTACTCACTACTCTGCACTCACTACTCCCTACTCTACTCACTACTCTACTCACTACTCTACTCACTACTCACTACTCACTACTCTACTCACTAATCTGCACTCACTATTTTGCCCTCACTACTCTACTCACTACTCACTACTCTACTCACTACTCACTACTCTACTCACTACTCTACTCACTACTCTACTCACTACTCACTACTCTACTCACTAATCTGCACTCACTACTCACTACTCTGCACTCACTACTCACTATTCTACTCACTACTCTACTCACTACTCTACTCACTACTCTACTCACTACTCTGCACTACTCTACTCACTACTCTACTCACTACTCTACTCACTACTCTGCACTCACTACTCTACTCACTACTCTACTCACTACTCTACTCACTACTCTACTCACTACTCTACTCTACTCACTACTCTGCACTACTCTACTCACTACTCTACTCACTACTCACTACTCTACTCACTACTCTACTCACTACTCACTACTCACTACTCTACTCACTAATCTGCACTCACTATTTTGCCCTCACTACTCTACTCACTACTCACTACTCTACTCACTACTCACTACTCTACTCACTACTCACTACTCACTACTCACTACTCACTACTCACTACTCTACTCACTACTCTGCACTCACTACTCCCTACTCTACTCACTACTCTACTCACTACTCTACTCACTACTCTACTCACTACTCACTACTCACTACTCTACTCACTAATCTGCACTCACTATTTTGCCCTCACTACTCTACTCACTACTCACTACTCTACTCACTACTCACTACTCTACTCACTACTCTACTCACTACTCACTACTCTACTCACTACTCTACTCACTACTCTACTCACTACTCTGCACTACTCTACTCACTACTCTACTCACTACTCACTACTCTACTCACTACTCACTATTCTACTCAATACTCTTCTCACTACTCTACTCACTACTCACTACTCTACTCACTACTCACTACTCTGCACTCAATACTCACTACTCTACTCACTACTCCCTACTCACTACTCTGCACTCACTACTCACTACTCTCTACTCACTAATCTGCACTCACTACTCTACTCACTACTCACTACTCTGCACTCACTACTCACTACTCTACTCACTACTCTACTCTACTCACTACTCTGTACCCACTACTCACTATTCTGCTCACTACTCACTACTCTACTCACTACTCACTACTCTACTCACTACTCACTACTCTACTCACTACTCCCTACTCACTACTCTACTCACTACTCTGCACTCACTACTCCCTACTCACTACTCTACTCACTACTCTACTCACTACTCTACTCACTACTCTACTCACTACTCTGCACTCACTACTCTACTCACTACTCACTACTCTACTCACTACTCTACTCACTACTCTACTCACTACTCTACTCACTACTCTGCACTACACTACTCACTACTCTACTCACTACTCACTACTCTATTCACTACTCTGCACTCACTACTCACTAATCTACTCACTACTCACTACTCTACTCACTACTCTGCACTACTCTACTCACTACTCTACTCACTACTCTACTCACTACTCTGCACTCACTACTCACTACTCTACTCACTACTCTACTCACTACTCTACTCTACTCACTACTCTACTCACTACTCTGCACTACTCTACTCACTACTCTACTCACTACTCACTACTCTACTCACTACTCTACTCACTACTCACTACTCACTACTCACTACTCACTACTCTACTCACTAATCTGCACTCACTATTTTGCCCTCACTACTCTACTCACTACTCACTACTCTACTCACTACTCACTACTCTACTCACTACTCTAGTCACTACTCACTACTCACTACTCACTACTCTACTCACTACTCTGCACTCACTACTCCCTACTCTACTCACTACTCTACTCACTACTCTACTCACTACTCTACTCACTACTCTACTCACTAATCTGCACTCACTATTTTGCCCTCACTACTCTACTCACTACTCACTACTCTACTCACTACTCTACTCACTACTCTACTCACTACTCTACTCACTACTCTACTCACTACTCTACTCACTACTCACTACTCTACTCACTACTCTACTCACTACTCTACTCACTACTCTACTCACTACTCTACTCACTACTCACTACTCTACTCTCTACTCACTATTCTACTCAATACTCTTCTCACTACTCTACTCACTACTCACTACTCTACTCACTACTCACTACTCACTACTCTGCACTCACTACTCACTACTCTCTACTCACTAATCTGCACTCACTACTCTACTCACTACTCACTACTCTACTCACTACTCTGCACTCACTACTCACTACTCTACTCACTACTCACTACTCACTACTCTACTCACTACTCTACTCACTACTCTGTACCCACTACTCACTATTCTGCTCACTACTCTACTCACTACTCACTACTCTACTCACTACTCACTACTCTACTCACTACTCTGCACTCACTACTCCCTACTAACTACTCTACTCACTACTCTGCACTCACTACTCACTACTCACTACTCTACTCACTACTCTACTCACTACTCACTACTCTACTCACTACTCTACTACTCTACTCACTACTCTACTCACTACTCTACTCACTACTCTACTCACTACTCTGCACTACACTACTCACTACTCTACTCACTACTCACTACTCTATTCACTACTCTGCACTCACTACTCACTAATCTACTCACTACTCACTACTCTACTCACTACTCTGCACTCACTACTCACTACTCTGCACTCACTACTCACTACTCTACTCACTACTCTACTCACTACTCTACTCACTACTCTACTCACTACTCTACTCACTACTCTGCACTACTCTACTCACTACTCTAATCACTACTCTGCACTACTCTACTCACTACTCTACTCACTACTCTACTCACTACTCTACTCACTACTCTACTCACTACTCTGCACTCACTACTCACTACTCTACTCACTACTCGCTACTCACTACTCTGCACTCACTACTCTACTCACTACTAACTACTCTACTCACTACTCTACTCACTACTCTACTCACTACTCTACTCACTACTCTGCACTACTCTACTCACTACTCTACTCACTACTCTACTCACTACTCTACTCACTACTCTGCACTACTCTACTCACTAATCTGCACTCACTATTTTGCCCTCACTACTCTACTCACTACTCAGTACTCTACTCACTACTCACTACTCTACTCACTACTCTACTCACTACTCACTACTCACTACTCTACTCACTACTCTGCACTCACTACTCCCTACTCTACTCACTACTCTACTCACTACTCTACTCACTACTCTACTCACTACTCACTACTCACTACTCTACTCACTAATCTGCACTCACTATTTTGCCCTCACTACTCTACTCACTACTCACTACTCTACTCACTACTCACTACTCTACTCACTACTCTACTCACTACTCTACTCACTACTCTACTCACTACTCTGCACTACTCTACTCACTACTCTACTCACTACTCACTACTCTACTCACTACTCACTACTCTACTCACTATTCTACTCAATACTCTTCTCACTACTCTACTCACTACTCACTACTCTACTCACTACTCACTACTCTGCACTCAATACTCACTACTCTACTCACTACTCCCTACTCACTACTCTGCACTCACTACTCACTACTCTCTACTCACTAATCTGCACTCACTACTCTACTCACTACTCTACTCACTACTCACTACTCTACTCACTACTCACTACTCTGCACTCAATACTCACTACTCTACTCACTACTCCCTACTCACTACTCTGCACTCACTACTCACTACTCTCTACTCACTACTCACTACTCTACTCACTACTCTACTCACTACTCTACTCACTACTCACTACTCTGCACTCACTACTCTGCACTCACTACTCTGCACTCACTACTCACTACTCTACTCACTACTCTGCACTCACTACTCTGCACTCACTACTCACTACTCTACTCACTACTCTACTCACTACTCACTACTCTACTCACTACTCTACTCACTACTCTACTCACTACTCTGCACTACACTACTCACTACTCTACTCACTACTCACTACTCTATTCACTACTCTGCACTCACTACTCACTAATCTACTCACTACTCACTACTCTACTCACTACTCTGCACTCACTACTCACTACTCTGCACTCACTACTCACTACTCTACTCACTACTCTACTCACTACTCTACTCACTACTCTACTCACTACTCTACTCACTACTCTGCACTACTCTACTCACTACTCTAATCACTACTCTGCACTACTCTACTCACTACTCTACTCACTACTCTACTCACTACTCTACTCACTACTCTACTCACTACTCTGCACTCACTACTCACTACTCTACTCACTACTCGCTACTCACTACTCTGCACTCACTACTCTACTCACTACTAACTACTCTACTCACTACTCTACTCACTACTCTACTCACTACTCTACTCACTACTCTGCACTACTCTACTCACTACTCTACTCACTACTCTACTCACTACTCTACTCACTACTCTACTCACTACTCTGCACTACTCTACTCACTAATCTGCACTCACTATTTTGCCCTCACTACTCTACTCACTACTCAGTACTCTACTCACTACTCACTACTCTACTCACTACTCTACTCACTACTCACTACTCACTACTCTACTCACTACTCTGCACTCACTACTCCCTACTCTACTCACTACTCTACTCACTACTCTACTCACTACTCTACTCACTACTCACTACTCACTACTCTACTCACTAATCTGCACTCACTATTTTGCCCTCACTACTCTACTCACTACTCTACTCACTACTCACTACTCTACTCACTACTCTACTCACTACTCTACTCACTACTCTACTCACTACTCTACTCACTACTCTGCACTACTCTACTCACTACTCTACTCACTACTCACTACTCTACTCACTACTCACTACTCTACTCACTATTCTACTCAATACTCTTCTCACTACTCTACTCACTACTCACTACTCTACTCACTACTCACTACTCTGCACTCAATACTCACTACTCTACTCACTACTCCCTACTCACTACTCTGCACTCACTACTCACTACTCTCTACTCACTAATCTGCACTCACTACTCTACTCACTACTCTACTCACTACTCACTACTCTACTCACTACTCACTACTCTGCACTCAATACTCACTACTCTACTCACTACTCCCTACTCACTACTCTGCACTCACTACTCACTACTCTCTACTCACTACTCACTACTCTACTCACTACTCTACTCACTACTCACTACTCTGCACTCACTACTCACTACTCTACTCACTACTCTACTCACTACTCACTACTCACTACTCTACTCACTACTCTGCACTCACTACTCTGCCCTCACTACTCTGCCCTCACTACTCTGCCCTCACTACTCTACTCACTACTCTACTCACTACTCTGCACTCACTACTCTGCACTCACTACTCTGCACTCACTACTCTGCACTCACTACTCTGCACTCACTACTCACTACTCTACTCACTACTCTACTCTACTCACTACTCTACTCACTACTCTACTCACTACTCACTACTCTACTCACTACTCTACTCACTACTCACTACTCTACTCACTACTCACTACTCTACTCACTACTCTGCACTCACTACTCTGCACTCACTACTCACTACTCTACTCACTACTCTACTCACTACTCTACTCACTACTCTACTCACTACTCACTACTCTACTCACTACTCTGCACTCACTACTCTGCACTCACTACTCACTACTCACTACTCACTACTCTACTCACTACTCTACTCTACTCACTACTCTACTCTACTCACTACTCTACTCTACTCACTACTCTACTCACTACTCTGCTCTCACTACTCTGCTCTCACTACTCTGCCCTCACTACTCTGCCCTCACTACTCTGCCCTCACTACTCTGCCCTCACTACTCTACTCACTACTCACTACTCTACTCACTACTCTACTCACTACTCTACTCACTACTCACTACTCTACTCACTACTCACTACTCTACTCACTACTCTACTCACTACTCACTACTCTACTCACTACTCTACTCACTACTCACTACTCTACTCACTACTCTACTCACTACTCTACTCACTACTCTACTCACTACTCACTACTCTACTCACTACTCACTACTCTACTCACTACTCTGCACTCACTACTCTACTCACTACTCTACTCACTACTCTGCACTCACTACTCTACTCACTACTCTACTCACTACTCTGCACTCACTACTCTGCACTCACTACTCTACTCACTTCTCACTACTCTGCACTCACTACTCTGCACTCACTACTCTGCACTCACTACTACTCACTACTCACTACTCTACTCACTACTCACTACTCTACTCACTACTCACTACTCTACTCACTACTCACTACTCTGCACTCACTACTCTGCACTCACTACTCTGCACTCACTACTCACTACTCTACTCACTACTCTGCACTCACTACTCTGCACTCACTACTCTACTCACTACTCACTACTCTGCACTCACTACTCTGCACTCACTACTCTGCACTCACTACTCTGCACTCACTACTCTACTCACTACTCACTACTCTACTCACTACTCACTACTCTACTCACTACTCACTACTCTACTCACTACTCACTACTCTACTCACTACTCTGCACTCACTACTCTGCACTCACTACTCACTACTCTACTCACTACTCTGCACTCACTACTCACTACTCTACTCACTACTCTGCACTCACTACTCACTACTCTACTCACTACTCACTACTCTACTCACTACTCTACTCACTACTCTACTCACTACTCTACTCACTACTCTACTCACTACTCTACTCACTACTCTACTCACTACTCTGCACTCACTACTCTGCACTCACTACTCACTACTCTACTCACTACTCTACTCTACTCACTACTCTACTCACTACTCTACTCACTACTCTGCACTCACTACTCACTACTCTACTCACTACTCTGCACTCACTACTCACTACTCTACTCACTACTCTGCACTACTCTGCCCTCACTACTCTGCCCTCACTACTCTGCCCTCACTACTCTACTCACTACTCACTACTCTACTCACTACTCTACTCACTACTCTACTCACTACTCACTACTCTACTCACTACTCACTACTCTACTCACTACTCTACTCACTACTCACTACTCTACTCACTACTCTACTCACTACTCACTACTCTACTCACTACTCTACTCACTACTCTACTCACTACTCTACTCACTACTCACTACTCTACTCACTACTCACTACTCTACTCACTACTCTGCACTCACTACTCTACTCACTACTCTACTCACTACTCTGCACTCACTACTCTACTCACTACTCTACTCACTACTCTGCACTCACTACTCTGCACTCACTACTCTACTCACTTCTCACTACTCTGCACTCACTACTCTGCACTCACTACTCTGCACTCACTACTCTACTCACTACTCTACTCACTACTCACTACTCTACTCACTACTCACTACTCTACTCACTACTCACTACTCTACTCACTACTCACTACTCTGCACTCACTACTCTGCACTCACTACTCTGCACTCACTACTCACTACTCTACTCACTACTCTGCACTCACTACTCTGCACTCACTACTCTACTCACTACTCACTACTCTGCACTCACTACTCTGCACTCACTACTCTGCACTCACTACTCTGCACTCACTACTCTACTCACTACTCACTACTCTACTCACTACTCACTACTCTACTCACTACTCACTACTCTACTCACTACTCACTACTCTACTCACTACTCTGCACTCACTACTCTGCACTCACTACTCACTACTCTACTCACTACTCTGCACTCACTACTCACTACTCTACTCACTACTCTGCACTCACTACTCACTACTCTACTCACTACTCACTACTCTACTCACTACTCTACTCACTACTCTACTCACTACTCTACTCACTACTCTACTCACTACTCTACTCACTACTCTACTCACTACTCTGCACTCACTACTCTGCACTCACTACTCACTACTCTACTCACTACTCTACTCTACTCACTACTCTACTCACTACTCTACTCACTACTCTGCACTCACTACTCACTACTCTACTCACTACTCTACTCACTACTCTGCACTCACTACTCACTACTCTACTCACTACTCACTACTCTACTCACTACTCTACTCACTACTCTACTCACTACTCTACTCACTACTCTACTCACTACTCTGCACTCACTACTCTGCACTCACTACTCACTACTCTACTCACTACTCTACTCTACTCACTACTCTACTCACTACTCTACTCACTACTCTGCTCTCACTACTCTGCCCTCACTACTCTGCCCTCACTACTCTGCCCTCACTACTCTGCCCTCACTACTCTGCCCTCACTACTCTACTCACTACTCTACTCACTACTCTACTCACTACTCTACTCACTACTCACTACTCTACTCACTACTCACTACTCTACTCACTACTCTACTCACTACTCTACTCACTACTCACTACTCTACTCACTACTCTACTCACTACTCACTACTCTGCACTCACTACTCTGCACTCACTTCTCTGCACTCACTACTCTGCACTCACTACTCTACTCACTACTCACTACTCACTACTCTACTCACTACTCACTACTCTACTCACTACTCACTACTCTACTCCCTACTCTGCACTCACTACTCTGCACTCACTACTCACTACTCTACTCACTACTCTGCACTCACTACTCACTACTCTACTCACTACTCTACTCACTACTCTACTCACTACTCTACTCACTACTCTATTCACTACTCTAATCACTATTCTAATCACTACTCTACTCACTACTCTACTCACTACTCTACTCACTACTCTACTCACTACTCTACTCACTACTCTACTCTCTACTCACTACTCTACTCACTACTCTACTCACTACTCTGGTGGTGTTAGTACTGGTAGTACTGATGGTGGTAGTACTGGTAGTAGTGGTGGTGGTTGTGGTACTGCTAGTAGTGGTAGTACTGGTAGTGGTAGTACTGGTAGTGGTGGTACTGGTAGTACTGGTGGTGGTGGTAGTACTGGTGGCTGTAGTAGTGGTAGTACTGGAGGTGGTTGTACTGGTAGTGGTAGTACTGTTGGTGGTAGTACTGCTGGTGGTAGTACTGGTAGTGGTGGTACTGGTGGTGGTGGTACTGGTAGTGGTAGTACTGGTGGTGGTACCGGTAGTGGTAGTGCTAGTGGTGGTGGTACTGCTGCCCGTAGTACTGGTAGTGGTAGTACTGGTGGTGGTGGTACTGGTGATGGTAGTACTGGTGGTGGTGGTGGTAGTGGTACTGGTATTGGTAGTACTGGTAGTGGTAGTACTGGTGGTCGTGGTAGTGGTAGTACTGGTGGTGGTGGTAGTGGTAGTACTGGTGGCTGTAGTAGTGGTAGTACTGGTGGCTGTTGTATTGGTAGTAATGGTAGTACTGATGGTGGTAGTACTGGAAGTACTGGTGGTGGTGGTGGTACTGGTAGTACTGGTGGTGGTGTTACTGGTAGTACTGGTGGTGGTGGTGGTACTGGTAGTGGTAGTAGTGGTAGTACTGGAGGTGGTGGTACTGGTAGTGGTAGTACTGTTGGTGGTAGTACTGCTGGTGGTAGTACTGGTAGTGGTGGTACTGGTGGTGGTGGTACTGGTGGTGGTGGTAGTGGTAGTACTGGTGGTGGTACCGGTAGTGGTAGTGCTAGTGGTGGTGGTACTGCTGCCCGTAGTACTGGTAGTGGTAGTACTGGTGGTGGTGGTACTACTGGTGGTAGTACTGGTGGTGGTGGTAGTACTTGTGGTCGTGGTACTGTTAGTACTGGTGGTGGTGGTAGTTGTAGTACTGGTGGCTGTAGTACTGGTAGTACTGGGGGTGTTGGTGGTACTGGTAGTGGTAGTACTGGTGGTGGTGGTACTGGTGCTGGTGGTGGTACTGGTAGTGGTAGTACTGGTGGTGGTACCGGTAGTGGTAGTGCTAGTGGTGGTGGTACTGCTGCCCGTAGTACTGGTAGTGGTAGTACTGGTGGTGGTGGTACTGGTGGTGGTGGTACTGGTGGTGGTAGTACTGGTGGTGGTAGTGGTACTGGTATTGGTAGTACTGGTAGTGGTAGTACTGGTGGTCGTGGTACTGTTAGTACTGGTGGTGGTGGTAGTTGTAGTACTGGTGGCTGTAGTACTGGTAGTACTGGGGTGGTGGTAGTACTGGGGGTGGTGGTACTGGTGGTGGTGGTAGTGGTAATGGTAATGGTAGTACTGGTAGTGGTAGTACTGGTGGTGGTGGTACTGGTGGTCGTGCTACTGTTAGTACTGGTGGTGGTGGTAGTGGTAGTACTGGTGGCTGTAGTACTGGTAGTACTGCTGGTGGTGGTGCATGTATCAATGAGTCTAATTTTTCCTAATGAAATAGCCATTGGCATTACGTGAGACACAACACATTTGTGAATTCCCATTGTAACAGCGGGAAGGCTCTGTTTTCCATGATTATTGCGTATTCACGTTTTTTCCACAAACTTTACAATAATGATGACTGCATGTTCACTCTGCGAGTCAGGCTCGACAGAACGTGTCACGAAGGTCACTTTTAACCCTCATCATTTATTCAACCAGTAGTCTGCATGTCAGCACTTATTAAAATTCGGAAAACAAAGCTTACAGAACCATAATCCAAATGTTTTATAATAAAACGCCTTTAAACACCGTTTTTTAAACCACAGACAAAAATAGTGCAGCGCAGCGTGCGAGGAAAAGAAGGAAATGGCGCCCTTTTGAAATGAGAGTATTCAGGAAACACAAGAACTACAGTGTGGACGAGCATGTATGAGTCATCTTCTGTGAGCCTCGCCTGCTGCCTCTCGTCATTTTACATTGAACGCGCTCACCGCTCAGACCATCTGCATTGCATTACACGAGCACTCTGACAGCTCCTAATTAAGATTAATCACTCAGCTGTGCTCGTTCGCGCACAGAATATGCCATACAACTGCAATAAATGACGGACGAAAAGTAAATATACCCTATCACGTCAAGGCTATTAAATAGACAGCACAGCGAAGACGAATCACTAGGCAGATGCCATAAAAAACGCCGGCGCGCACTAAAGAATGTGCCAGCCAGACCCCTTTCTGATTTTTTTTTTTCTAAATACAAAAGAGCTCGCAAGCTCCGCCCCCACTTCGTGGTGGGCGAGGCCCGAGCCCTAAAAAAGGACAGAAAATTACAAGCCTAGGCTCTTAACCCCCCCTTTGCTACGGGTCCCACCCCCATGACCTGGAAGCGTAAAACCGCTTCCGGTTCACTGGCGGGACCCACAGACCAATCAGGGAGGGCGAAGGGGGCAGAGCCCAGCCATGTGTGCGTGGGGCCGAGCGCCCCCCCCTTTCCTAAAGCGCCATTCAGTTTCCTTCAAGAACTTTTCTACAGACAGTAATCATGGTGCTGGGGTCATCATAATATTCAGGATGTCCAAGATCGTTCATAAAGTTTTTCACATATTTTAACAGTGGTATGGTAGAGACCCGCGCTAGCTTAAGACTATCAGTGAAAATTTCCAGATTAAAAGTGGATTTTGTTTTGGTCCAAATCCTGTGCCACAGTAAAACAGGTTCTGTTTTTATAAGATCGGATATATGCGGCATCCCTAGCTCAGAATGACAAATATAAAACAAGCATTTGCAATGCCATAGGTCTCGCAATTACAAGATTTTGAGCTATTGGCATTGTAAATGACAATGCCTTTTATTTATGTGTTAAAAAAAAAACAGCAATAATAAAAGGCATTGTCATTTACAATACCAATAGGTCAAAGTTTTAAAAATGCAAGACCATTTGCATTGCAAATGCTTGTTACAAATGTTGTTAATTACACTTGTTGGTTTTGCCGGTTCTGAGAAACATAAAAACGGATTAACACGCACAGGTGAGAAATGAATAACAGCAGGGTGATTGGGTGTTCTTTTAAGATGTAAAATAGTCTATCATGCATTCCGAAGTAAGCTTTTCCTGGAAGTCATAATGACTTAAAAAACAGGGATCAGTGAGGCCTAGCTATACAGTCACACTGGAAGACAAGACAGGATGTGGCATAACGGCTAGAGCGGTCGCTTTTGAAGCTGGGGAACAGAGTTTGAGTCTCGGTGGGAGGGTCAAGATCCTGTGAATCTGGGCAAATCACTTAATCTCTCCATGCATAAAAATGAATCTGTCTGTGTGCACTGCAACTGGCTCATCATGTAAAGCGCTCCGATTCCATCAAGCCGAGTTTGCGTTATATTAAAGTGAAGAAAAAACACATGCACTTGTATGGAGTGTGGGGGCAAAAGGACATCCGTATGTGTTAGCATAACATGCTCTTGGCATTGCTAGGGGGAGAGGAAATGCGAGACACGGCCGCCAAGACAGGATGTGGCATAACGGCTAGAGTGGTCGCTTTTGAAGCTGGGGAACAGAGTTTGAGTCTCGGCGGGAGGGTCAAGATCCTCTGAATCTGGGCAAATCACAGAAAGGGTGCCAATTAGGTGACCATGGAGGAGGGATAATAGGGTCGGATTGCAGGGTAAAGGAAGGATGCGAAGAGTTGGGGGAGGGGTCCGTCCAGGACAATGAATGCAGAGAGATACGCATATGGGTGCGGGCAATGGAGGGACTTTTCGTTACCATTCCGAGATTTGTTTATTTATGCGTTTTGATATAGTGCAGACTTTACCAGAAGGTGTCATGCCTCCAAAAGAAAGGGAACAGAAGTGAGATACAAAAGACTTGCCTGGGTGGGAACGGGCAATCAGTGGCAGGATGAAGCCTCGAGCAAGCGTCCGTGAAACAGGGGGCGGGGAGCCGAACCCTTTGATGTAGCGCGGCCGTAAAAACAAGCAATTAGGGGGAGGAGAAGGGAAGCCAGCGCATGCTGGGTAAGCCTGTGGGAGGGACACTGATGGCTTTGAGGTGCGGAAATGTGCGTGCTTGTGGTCACGTGATTTCACGTGAGCTCGAAGAAAACCGCACCGAAAAAAGCCATAGTTTGAAGAGTATTTTGACCACTAGAATTCTCTCCAATGCATTCCTTCGGAATGGAAAAGGCGAGACCTAAAGATGTATTGCTTGGGGCTGCCAGCAGAAATTTTGAAAAGGTGCTCTTGACTAGCTGTAGGGGCTGTGAATCTGCATAGCTCCAGATGCCTGCACCGTACATAGCAGTAGAGAGACATTTTGCCTGGTAAATGTATAATAACTCTAATGGAGGTCGTCTACCAAGCTTTCTAGAGAAACTAGCTAATGCAGAAGTGGCTTTTATAAACATTATTTTCCTAGCTTGGACCGCCTGGTACCATGTCCCCTTCTGATCAAGAAAATATTTTTGTAAATTCAACTTTTTTATTGTCAATGCAAATATCTCTACATTGTTTACTACCTCCCCGCATTTCATGATAAACGTTTTGAGGTATTCACTCTGAGATCCACATTTTGCATAAACGTAGAAAAGCTGGTCAGTACCCTTTGAAGCCCCAATTGCGTACGTGACATTAATACAGCGCCGTCCGCGTACAGCAGGGCAGGTATAGGATGTTTGCTAATTTATAGCAAGTCCTGACACTGATTTACCAGGACTTAACCTAATTCATTAATATAAAGTGTACATAAAAAGGGAGCCACGACACAGCCTTGTCCTACACCTCTCTGTATTTTAAACGTGCCGGTGCACTCCCCGCTAATCCCATAGCGCGTCCTTGCCTTTGCATTGCTGTATAATTGCCTTATAAAAAGTATAAGTGAGGTTTCCACACCAATGTCCTCCAAAATCTTCCATAACCTACCGTGTATGACACAAAGGCTGATGTAAGATCTACGAGTGCTAGGTATAGCCTACCCTGTTTAGCAAAGGTGTACTTCCCTAGTAAAATGCTTAGGTTTAGACCCTGCCCGACTGTGCTTAGGCCCTGGCGGAAACCAAATTGCAATTCTGATATAATACTATTATCTTCGGCCCAGTCCTGGAGCCTATTAAGTAAAACGCGCCCCACCACCTTGACCAGGGAGTCTAGCAATGATAGGGGCGGTATCATGCAGGGTTTGAACAGTCACCTTGTTTGAAAATTGGGACCAGTATTGATTCAGACCAAGTTGCATTAAAATGAGAAGGCAGCATGCTGTTATAACTTGTGTTAGAAGCAGGCCTCATAATAGCAGATTAGATTCATAAAGATCTACAGGGACACCGTCAGGCCCAGGAGCTTTCCCACCCATGATTGCCGTAATAGCGCAATTAACCTCTTCTAATGTAAACTAAGCGTCTAATGGGCAGTAAACAGCTGGCAGTATTTTGTGTTGTGGTTGTTGTTTTTCCATGGATTTCTCATGCGTGGTACAGTTATACATGTTAGTGTAATGACCCACCTCTAGGTCTTCAGCAATGGTTATCTCAATAGTGGGTATGTCTTGAGTAACAAGGACAGGGATATCCGTTCACATAGGCAGAGTCGGGCAGAGGATTCTGTTCACAGAGGCTGAGTCTGCCAGAGGTATCTGATTACCCAGTACAAGTCGGTAGACGATTCTGTTCACAGAGGCGGGTAGATGTATTTTTTCTTTATTTTCTTTATTTTAGGAGTTTTGTATGGGGCTTGCTGGACCCGAGGGTATCAGAGCACTTCACAACAAGTAACTTATGTGCAAATGGGTAGTACAGAGAATACAGGGGAACATAGCGAAACGGACATATAAGTAGTAGCAGGTACCTAGGCATGGAGACAACGAATACATACGTTCCTTGACAGAGACATAGAGCAATTGTTACCATACCGCTGTCGTAATGCACAGGAAGATGAAAGCCTAGTTTCAGCAAGGGTGACTTAGTAATGCAACCTGGTAAACCACAGTCTTTGGGTCGAGAGTCTAGAGGGTTTCTTGACACAACAATATGAGTCTCTGGGAGGTTTTCTAGATTGGACTCAGTGATGTTGGTCACCTAGTTAGGGTTGGCGGGGGTGCCTGTTAAAGTACTTCCTTGTCTCCTATCTGCTCGCTTGAGAACAATCCAGAAAGAGGATTTTGAGCAGGCTTTTGAATTTTGGAAACAAGGGGATCGTTCTGATGTGAAGGGGGGATGGAGTTCCAGATTTTGGGAGCGTTTCCAGCAAACGATCTGGTCACTGTTTTTTGTTTGCGAGTTTTTAACGGGATGAGTAGAAGAGTATTGGTGCTTCTGAGGTTCCTGGACTGTCTGGCACTTTTGAGTTTGGTGGCTAGGTATTCTGGTTTGCCTGTGAGGAGGGCTTTGTGCATGAGGCAGGCGGTTCTGAAGCTGGCTCGTAAATCAATTGGGAGCCATTTGAGTTCTCTGAGTACAGGGGAGATGTGTTCGAATTTTTTAGTTCCGGTGACCAATCTGGCTGCTGCATTGAAGGTTGTTGTCAAGGGGGTGAGGTGGGATTTTGCAGTGCCAGTCAGGGCTGCGATCCCGTAGTCGATTCTGGAGAGCACCAGACCTTGGGTGGCTTGTTGAAGGTACTTGGGAGGGAGGGAGGGTTTTATTTTGTACAGTAGTCTCAAGTTGAGAAAGGCGCTTTTAGCGGATCTAGAAATTTGATTTTTCATGTCCAGTTTTGGGTCAAGGGTGATACCTAGAGATTTTACTGAGTCCGCCAGTGAGATGTTGCCATTGAGGGCGTCGATAGCTTTGAGCCATTCTGCAATTTGGGGGTTTTCATCTTTGTTGGAGATGAGGAGTATTTCTGTTTTCTCTTGATTGAGTTTCAGGTGGTTACTTGAGAGACACTGTTGTACCTCTCTGAGCGTGGCGTCGAGTCTCTGGATGTCCTCAATGGAGGTGGTTTCTTGATACAACTGTGTGTCGTCAGCATATAGGTGGAAAGGGATGTTGGATTTCCTGAGTAGAGAGGTGAGGGGTTCAATGTAAACGTTGAAAAGCTGAGGGGAGAGCACTGACCCTTGTGGAACACCCCTGGTATTGGGGCGGTGGTCGGATTCGAAATTTTTAAACGTTATTCTTTGTGATCGGTTGTGGAGGAAGGAGGAGAACCAGAGGAGGACTGTCTCTTCAATACCAGCCCTTTCTTGAAGAATCTTGAGTGGAAGCTTGTGATTGACTGTATTGAATGCAGCCGATAGGTCCAGGAGGATGAGAAGGCAGCATTGGTCCGAGTCAAGTGACTTGTATAGGTCATCTATGACATTGAGGATTGCAGTTTCGGTGCTCTAGCCTTTCCTGAAGCCTGATTGATGGGGATCTAGAAGGTTAATGTTGTCCAGTTGTTGGGTCAGTTGGGGGAGTACACATCTTTCCATGAATTTGGACAGAGAGGTAAGTTCGAGACGGATCTGAAGTTGTTCAAATCCTCCGTATCTAATACTGGATTTTTCAGCAGAGGTGTGACTTGACCAACTTTGAGGCAATCTGGTACGACCCCTGATCTCAGTGAGCTGTTAATGATCTTGCACCAAACTGGAGCTAGGACGAGCTTCAAGTCTTTGGTTAGTTGAGGGGGTAGGTGATCAAGGGTGTGGGATGAGGGTTTTACGTTGGAGATTAGTTAAACTATCTCTTCTTCTTGAATGGGAGTGAAGGAAGACCAGTGTTTGGGGGGATTCAAGGAAGCGCTATCGATGGTTCCGGCTGCCTGGATTTCGGTGGAGGGAGTGAGGTTGGAGCCAAGTGAGAGATCGATCTTTTCGATTATGTCGTTGAAAAAAGTGGCGAAGTTGCCATATCGTTCTTTGGATGCCTGTGTTGAGGCGGTCATTGGTTTAGAGGTTTGTGTTCTGATGATATTGAAAAGCTCTTTGGGTCTTTTTCTTAGCGTTGTCCAGCGCCAAGCTGAAGAAAGAAGTCTTTTTGTTCTTAATGTGTTTTTTGTAGTTCCTGCGGGCTGTTTGGAGTTGCTCGCGGTGCAGGGTGGTGGGATTGTTCCTCCAGATTTCTTCCGAGGTATCTCTTCAGTGAATCAGATGCAGGATTCTGTTCACAGAGGCTGAGTCCCAAACTCCTTCTTTGCGGGCCTGGCCTTGGGAGATGGATGAATTGAAGACAAGGTGAAAGTGGGGTTCAGGGGTCCAGGTCTTGTTGAAGTGGGCTGGGAGCCGCCTCTCCGGTGCAGAGGGAATACAGCCTGGAGTTCTCATTTGTTTGTCTTTGGACAGTATATTTCCATGTTTTGTATCTGCTCCTTCTCTTTACTTGTTCCCAGTTCTTTGGTCCTATTACCCTTCTCACAAATGTTGGTTACATGTTCAATATCGATATGAAATTTACTTGTGTGACATATTTTATTTGTGTCTCCATCAGAATTCCCCAGGAGTAATATGATAATATCCTGTGGAATTCTTCGAAGACTTCTTAAGACTTGACTATTTACTCAAGCTTATAACTAATTCCTAGCTCATGGCAAATCAATAAGGCTCCAGCATTTCTTAGAATAACTGCCAAGAAACCAATCGGTATGCGTGTGCTCTACAAGTAATTTTAACATAACATAACAATTCAGGAAGGACTCAGAGGTAAAATTCTGTTGAGAAGTGGTGTGGATTAAAGACCCTAGGTTGTGCCGTGAAGGCCAGAAAGCCAGGTCCTGCTCCTGAGATTTCCAATTTCAATTGTGCAGGTGTATTAGTTGCCCAGGGTCACAGGGTCCAGTATTAGAAATGTGGTTATTGCACCTGTAGCTGAGTAAACATTTCAACCACAGAATAATGCAATTGAAATGAGGAGCCTTGTAATCTGAGTAACTTGTCTAAAGTTGCCCCTAATACCACGGAAGCCGGTACTGGACCTGAGCCCGTATGTAGGGACGTCATGAGCACGGCGTTGTGTTGTGAGAGTATTTTAATCTACCCAAGAAATCTATTCAGAAATCCAAGCCATGAAGCAAAAAGGAAAAAAGAGGCATTGGTATACATGCCAACAGCCCCTATTCACGCAAGAGAATGCCAATTTTTGAGCCCTAAATGGCCTTATTTTAGGTTTTTTTCCACCTAAAATTGCATCATCTTCAATGTACATCAATGGGAAAAATCATTTCCCCCAAGTTTATTGTCAAATCTTCCCTTACCAGGTTCAAAATTTGGCATGTACGCATTTGCTTTGCACTTACAAAATTAGTATGGGATCGAAGCAACGTTACCATAGAGATGAGTGACCATTTAGGAGGAGTCTGAACCGCAGGTGTCCTGTGGAGAGGCTTGTGCAGACTGAGCTAGATTATCTACTGCTCTGTCAGAAATCTACCGCTCCAATCTCAGTGTAAATACCAATAAATACCGATATGGATGAAACCCAGGGCCCTCCAATAGCACTGGACTGGGCCTTATGAGATAGTGGAGAGGATGGGGGAGGGGGAGGCCACCTACCTGGTGGATATCAAGACCCCCAGACACCCCTTGAGTTCCTCCATATTAACAGTCTCAAGCCACCGAATGAGAGGTCTGAGGTCACTATGCTGTTGGTAACGGATGATGGGGAGGAGGAGGAGAGTGACTGTCTCCCTGACCTCCTGTCATCAAAACAGAAAGATGGGACAGTGGAGGGTGTCAACCTCTCCCCTACGCTGACCCGGGAGCAGCAGCGGGAATGTTGCCAGTTACTGGGAAGGGTTGCCTCTCTGTTTTCAATCACTCCTGTGCTCACACATCTGTGTACCCATGACATTGATACAAGAAACAGCCCCCCTGTCAAAAACAAAATATACAGGCTGTCCGACAAAGTGAGGCCCAGCATCAAGGAGGAGGTCTCCAAGATGTTGGAGCTAGCCGTGATTGGGCACTCCAGTAGCCCCAGGTCCAGCCTAGTGGTACTGGTACCAAAGGCTGCCCACAGGGCACACGCCAGAATTCAGGTTCTGTGTGGACTACAGGGGGATCAAGTCAGTTATTAAAACTGATGCTCACCCAATCCCCAGAACTCATCTTATCAATAAGATAGGGGCAGCCAAGTTCCTGAGTACCTTTCACTTTACTTAAGGGTACTGGCAGATTGCTCTCACTAAAGGTGCTAAAGAAGTCAGCCTTATCCACACCAGAGGGCCACTTTCAGTTTAAGGTGAGAGGATGTAGCCTTACGGCTAGAGCGGTCGACGTTGAAGCTGTAGACCCAGGTACGAGTCTCGGCAATGACGCCCAACATTCTGTGATTCTAGACAAATCGCTTAATCTCCACGTAAAAAATTAATGTGTCCTTGTGTAATGAAACTGGTGCTATGTAAAGTGCTCTGATACCCGATGCCTTTGGGTCTAGTTTGCGCTATATAAAACTCTAAAACATGTTTTTTTTCAAAGGTGATGCCCTTTGGTCTGAGAAATGCACCTGCTACCTTCCATAAGCTGGTGAACCAGGTCCTTGCTGGTATGGAGGCCTTCAATGCTGCTTACTTGGATGGCATAGCTGTTTTTAGTAGCAGCTGGAAGGACAACCTCTTTCACCTGCAGGAAGTGCTTCAGGCCCTGTAAAATGCAGGCCTGACTATCAAAGCCAGTAAGTGCCAGATAGGGCAGGGGTCTGTTGTGTACTTGGGGCACCTTGTGGGCGGGGGTAAGATGCAGCCCCTCCAGGCCTAAATAGAGACCATTCTGGTCTGGGTGCGCATCCAAAACTCAAACTGAGGTAAGGTCCTTCCTGGGCCTCACAGGATATTACAGGAGTTTTGTCAAAGGGTATGGCACCATTATTGCCCTCTTGAATTATCTGAGTTCCGAGAAGCAGCCAAGGAAGGTGATCTGGACAGAGGCTTGCCAGAAAGCCTTTGAATTCCTCAAGAAGGCCATGTGCACAGCCCCTGTGCTCAATGCCCCAGACTTTTCCAAAGAATTTATAGTTCAAACAGGTGCCTCAGAGCATGGCATAGAGGCAGTCTTATCACAGCGCAATGATGAAAGCCTAGACCAAGCTGTTGCTTTCATCTGTAGGTGACTTCACAGGGATCAGATGTGAAGTACTATTGAAAGAGAAGTCTTTGCTGTGGTCTGGGCACTGAAGGCGATACGACCATATTTGTTTGAGACTCACTTTCGGGTTCAGACAGGCAACCAGCCCCTCAGGTGGCTAATGCAAATGAGGGTTGAACATCCAAAATTGTTGCGGTGGTCCATCTCCCTACAGGAAAAAGACTTTATGGTGGAACCCAGACCAGGGTTAGACCACTCCATTGCTGATGCTCTCTCCAGGTTCTTTCACCTCAGTGATTAGAACTCCCAGAAGGTTGGATAGTTCTCTCCAATTTCAGCTGCGGGGGCCATGTGTTAGACCTGTCAGCCTCAGGGTGGTCTTCCCCCAAACCTTTTGCCTACTTCCTTCCGATTTATACTAGATTTCGTTTTTGTTGGCCTTAGGACTGCTAACCAATACTAAATTGCTTGTGGTCACTCCCCTAAACATGGTTTGATTGGCACATACCTAATTGGCATATTTAATTTACTTATAAGTTCCTGATAGAGTGGTGTACCATATACCTAGGGCCTGTAAATTAAATGCTACCAGTGGGCCTGCAGCACTTAAGTAGCCCTCCAAAACATGTCCCAGGCCTGACATTGGAGCTGAATGCAGTATTGTACTGCCATTTCTACTTATCATTTAAACACCCTTGCCAAGCCTTAAACTCCCCTGTTATTACAAATATAACCCCAAAGGTAGGCTCTAGGTAGTCCATAGGGCAATGTGCTGTGTAAATAAAAGGTTTGATATGTAGTTTTAAGATTTACATGTCTTGGTAGTGAAAACTCCCAAATTTGATTTTACACTACTGTGAGGCCTATTCTCAACTCATACAATAACATTGGGAATTCCTTATTACATTTAATAGGCAGATATTCTTAATTGGGAGCAGGTAGATATTTCATGTCTGGTAGCTATGACATTTTAATGCTAAACATTCTTTAATGACAAAGTCGGATGTTTCATTACAATTTTTAATATGCAATTTTTAGAAAGTTAAACGGGTAAATGGGCAACCCAATAAACCCTTGTAGGCTTAGGTAACACAAATTCAATATCGAGTAACAGTGCCTGCAAGGGATTCTTTTTGATGTACAAGTCATAGGTAGTCTCAGAAACAAATTAACTTAAGCCCTAATTAGTGGCATATTGCAAATGAATTTCAAAGTTAATTATTTTACTTCAAAGCAAATCTATCGCAAAACAGAAAGAAGCACAACAGAAATAAACAATACAAAACAGGTGTATACTTTTAGAGTACAAATTTATGTAAAAAAACAGTGTTATACAAAAGGGTACAAAATACAATTCACATATAAACAAAAGCGACTGAGATGGACATTCTTGACTGCAACTATTTGTTCATGAGCACTTTTGCCAAAACCCATTTTACATATTAAAAAAACAGGTAAATCATCATTGAGCCTTGTAGGCACTGTTACCCGACCTTTAGAAAGCTGGCATTTTCCTACCCTTTTGTGTCTGAAGCCTGACCTGAAGTTACATGATTGGATGTAACTGACAGTTAGACTTTGTGAATTCCTCCCAAAAAGTCACACAATTAGGTGTGCTTGAATGGGTTATCTACTGGCAGGATGGGGGGCTGAGCACAGCCCAACTTACATCTAAATAGCCTCTGCTCTGCCTTCACATAAAGGCCTTAATGACCCTGTATTGTCGTTACAGCCAGCTTGGAGCCAGATGAGTCAGGAAATTTCATGCACTAGAAAGAACCTTTTCAGAAACGTTTCCCACCATTCAGAAGATGGGCACCAGGGTATAACAAGCATTTGCAATGCAATAGGTGTTGCATTTACACAAGTTTAAGCTATTGGCATTGTAAATGACAATGCATTTTATTTTTATTTTAAAAACCGTAACATAAATAAAAGGTATTGTCATTTACAATGCCAATAGCTAAAATTCGCTTAAATGCGAGACCTATTGCATTGTAAATGCAAGGCAACATGGACAACGAGCGGGCGGAAGAAGGGCGGGCGGGGTGACGAGGAGGGAGAAGGCACAGACGCCGGGAGGGAGGGCCACTTGGGAAACAAGGCACTTCAATGGCAGTGAGGGGGGAGGAAAAGAAGGCACCCTAAGTCGGCAGGGTATGCTCAGACGTGGGTCCTTTGCTCACTTTGCTACTGGATTCAAGCTAGCCTGGCTAATGAAGGGTGTTACTCAGAAACCGGTCCCAGAATGGTTGTTTCCAGTTCAGGGAACACCTGGCTTGGCAGTTCGGGCTGGACTGTTCCCATGAGGCACAGGGTCAAGATTGATTTGCACATAGCTGGGTCTGAACTGAGGTGGCATAGTGAGCTAAAGAATGATGATGGATTCAACTCAGATCTGTGACTGGGGTCGAGTGTTTGCATTGTTTCAGCGCTCCGTCGGTCATCTCCTTGTGTTTGCTTTGTGCGCTCTAAATTGGCAGGGTATGCCCAGACGTGGGTCCCTTGCTCACTTTGCCACTGGATTCAAGATAGCCTGGCTGATGAGGATTATGAATCGGAAACCGGTCCCAGGATGCTTGTTTCTGGTTCAGGGAAGACCTGGCTTGGCAGTTCGGGCTGTACTGTTCCCATGAGGCACAGGGTCAAGACTGATTTGCATATAGATGGGTCTTAACTGAGGTGGCGAAGTGAGCTAAGTAATGATGATGGATTAAACCCAGATCTGTGACTGGGTGTGAGTGTCTGCATAGTTTCAGCGCTCCCTCCATCATCTCCTTGTGTTTACAAAAGCAGGTTGTGCCTGCAGTAAAAGAAACTGAATAAATGAAATAGTGCTCACAGTCTAAATAACACATACCATGTAACAACTGAAGTAAAAGGGCCAGTCGCCATGGGAGGGGACAAATGAAAAGGAGGAGGGACTAACAAACCTATTTTCAAATTAGAAGCCAGCATTTAGGATAGATAATGACCCAAGCCAATGGCAAATAAGGGTGGAGAGTGGGCGGGGCTTCTATTCGCTACTCCACCACAACAAGCCTCACAGAGCATCGCTTGCGCGCCGGCTCAGGCTAGACCTAAAAAGCAGTAGTCACATAAACGAAAGGGCCGCTGCACCACTGCAAGGGCATAAATCAAACTTAGAACATGCATTTCTAGTCCTACTGAAACTGTAGCTCGAAATAAAGGCAGAGCAAGAAAGTGGTATGTCTACAGACCGCAGACCATCTAAATTTGTCAGATTTTTCCAATCAGAAGTCAGGAATGAGAGAAATATTCAAGTCACACACAATCAACGAGGCAGAGTTTTCAGATAATAGACGTTACTCGGTGAGGTAATACAAGCCAATGTATATGTATTGAACTGAAACAAATATCGGAAAAATATTTTTAAAAATGTTTTCACATTTCATCTGTTGTGCACTTAACAAAATTGTGTCTCAATAGCTTGGCTTGACGCACGGACCGAGCTCGGATCTCTTTTTCTCTGACTTTAGACTACTCAATGTAAACATCTCACTCTCCAACCAATGCCATAGGAAGATGTAACTACAACTTAGGGCTAAAGCAGTTTGTCCTTCTCGCTCCATGCCACCTCATCTGAGGATCACCCATACCTCACATCGCCCTAAGACACACGTCATCAAGATTAGGGTGTATATTACCTGCCCCAAACTGTCTAGCGATGGAACACTCTGCATCCACAAGTAACCGACGAAGACACCTGGAGTGTGGCTCAATGGTTAGAGCGGCAGACCCTGATGCAGAGTTCTGGTCCGGGACCAGGGTTCAATTCCCGCCTCGGCGGGTCTTGGGCTCATAATTCCTCGGACCTGATTTCTCGCCTCGGTGCCTATTCTAATCATGGGCCCCACGCTGCAACTCTGGGCAATAGCTTGCTTAACCCCCACACCGGCCCCAACAGCGCTGTGGATGCCTGGCTTCACCCTGGGGGTGCCCAGGAGTGGACACTTCACAGGGAAAGCCAGGAGGGGTTCCACAGCGGTATGAGTAATAGCGCCAGGAAACCGCTTGGTGACAGTGCGCTCTACAAATACCTTGACATTTACATTTACATTTACATTTACATCTCCCCTCAAACTTCTCTCTTCTATGGACCAATGAGAGTGAAAAGCAAGAGACCTCCTGGAGCCCTGGAGGGATGATATTGTAACCATTCATTGGGGTAGTTTATTCCTAACGTCACTTTCAAGGGGCAGTGGTTCTTATTTTCCACTGTCCACACCGGCCTCTGGATATTTGAAAATAGTAAAAAGACTTTACTTATTTATTTTTTATTTTTGTAGTTTTATATAGCGCTAGCCTGACCCGCGGGTATCGGAGCGCTTTACAGAGGATACATTGCAAAGAATAACAAAGTAGACAGGAGAAAGAGACAAAAGAATGCATGGCGAAGTTGAGGGGTCCGCTTCGTAGTCGAGGGAACATCTGTTTCGAAGTTTCCCTGGCATGATGATGGAGCGGAAATTAAGAGTCTGTTACCCCACTCTGAGAGCTCCTATCGACTCCCTGGAGCCCAGAAGCCACAGAATCCTACCGGTTATTTAGGAGAACTACTGCAAAATCCTGCTGTCCACTTGAATTCATTTTCAGAGTGGATTAGTGGTCTAGGCTTCTAGATCCGAAATGAAAACCCTACCAAAAATCCCATCATGGAGGTCTCTAGAAAGCCCTACTTTAGAAAACCCTAAGTTACCTTTAATGTGTCGCCCACTTCATCAAAGCTGCAGCTCTGAGGCATACATGGCTCTGGCTCTCGCGGTCACCCTCAAGCTATTGATGCTTGGCCTTTCTGCTTGCCTCCCAAGGGCAGCCACCTTTGTGCTCAGGGGTCACTCGCTCTCTTGTATGTGAGCTGTACATCTGAATATTAATCACATGTGTACCACAAGCGCTTCAACTATTCACTCACTGGAAAGCTGCACCGGGTTCCTTCAGTACCACTGATTTCACAACCTCAATGGTCAGTGAACAATCATTATAAACATCTTGAAAATTGTGACAAGCCGCTAGAATGCACGAGCCAGAGCTTCCCAAGATTGGTGCCGACAAACAAGGATGGTACATTTTGAGCCCTACGCACCCGCAAAGTTGGTGGATGACGCACTCATGTGTATAAAGTACATACACACCCCCTGCACACAGCAGTCTGCACTGAACCGGTCCATGCATCCTTCCAATGTCCACTCCTGACCACTGCTGCTGCCCCTAGCATTGCCATAATGCACAGCAGACTAGTCTAGATCCCTACCGGGAGGGCAAAGGTCGAGATGAGCCCCCTTCACATAGGACTGACAGCTTTCTCCTGAGGGTCGAGGTCGCCCCCAGTCTGGGATACCTCTGTATTCAAGTTGGAGAGGGAGGTCTGTAGCGGCAGCTTTAACAGTCCCTTGTATCCACCCAACGGATCTCATTAGGAGTCCGAGAGCACAAGGGGTTCACAGGGACAGAGATGAGCCCAACAGCCAGAGTTCATTGGGGCCTCTGCTGTTTAGAAGGGATTGCTGCTTTTGGAAAAGTAAAATAAACCTGGTTTATTCTAGAGCCTGTTCCCGCACGGCTCCAGCAGAGTGCAAGTCTCTGTTACTTTGGAACAGAAGGAAGTCCTGGAGCCCCGATGTTTTTCCACTAAAAGAGCAGGGTGGGTGGGCCGTGGGCGCTCTACAGGGAGGGTATAGTATGTGAACAGGCCTTTCCGGCACAGGATGCCCCCCAGCCCAGCAGGATTCACATGCTCCCACCCCCAGGAGTGGGATTCGCAGCACCAGATTAAACCGAGGACGTAGGGCATCAATAAACACTACTTAAAATATTTGATGCTGTACACAATATCATTTATCATGACCGTGGAAATGTAAACAATCAATATTGTTTGGAATGAACTAACTAGCCTTGAGAAAGCCCTGGCTTCACTTGCCAAACAGGGCGAAACACGTGTCGACTGTTCTTCTTTTATTTACTCTACAATTTCTATGGAAATTTAATAAAAAGTGAATTGGGTTCGAAACAAACAGTTAATAAAAAGAATCACCGTCACATGAATCTACCTGTATTTTATTGCGTCCAAATGAGGAATGATTCCGTGACTGGAGAAACTTCTGCTCACAACCCCTTTGTCACCGGTCCAGTGCACTGTTTGTGTGCCTGACCTGCAGATCAGGTGCAGCGTCTAATCCACTTCCTGCTAATCCTGGTGTGTGGTTGAGAAGGAATGAGGTGGGCGGAGTCACCTGGAACCCGTCTCCAATGTGCAGGCTCCTTTGGAAACGACTGTAGAGAGCAGTCTATGCGGACACCTACAGCTCAGGCCCGGATTACTAAATAGGCAGAGTAGGCACTGGCCTATGGGCCCCACTTCTTTTAGGGGACCCGCGACAACTCTGGAAAGAATATTACAATCAAGCTTTCTGAAATATTGTTTCCAAACGATATAAAAAAATGAATCACCACAAAGTAACAAAATCTTTACATTAATACAATATTTTTTCTGTAGTTTTTAAGGTAATGCACCCATTACCACTTAAAGTACATAAACCAGAGACATCAGATTCACATAACAGTTTGTCTCTTAACAGCTCATCTTCTGGCAGCTGGCAGATTGTAAAACGAATCCGGTACATTGGGTATTAGGAGAACATTTATGAGGCGTGACCCAACATTTTGACTGCCTCCCGGCCTCCACAGGGTTTCATCCTTCACTGCAGCCGCTCCATTAGACTCCAGCCTGGTGGAAACGCACCAACCCAAGCACCCCAGAAATGCAAAGCCCAGGCTCTTGTATAGTATTCTAACTGCTGGGTACCAACATCACTTCCAACTGGATCTCCTCTACACTCTGCACAGGGCGACAATCAACAGATCTACCCAAGTATTGCCAGGTCTCGAAGAGAGAGAGTAGGCAGATTCCCAGGATGTGTGAGGGACGTCAAAGCTTCAGATCTGTTGTATAGCATTTTAGGACCCTAGTGTAATTTTCCAGATTCATGCCCTTATATAGGTACAAATCACCTTGCCCTTGTACAGGCATAGAAATCATAACCATATTCAGACATAGCCCATGCAGTCCAAATACATTCATGGATACGTCCACTAGTTCCGAAAAGCCACAACGATTTCTTGGAAAAATTCGCCTTCAGCAGTCAGGGACTTCCCCTTGCTTGAATATTGATTTGTCCAAGAACTCATGGTGTAGTGTAGTTCCTATATTCCCAATAGGCTCTGTGAATTGGAATAATATAAACAGCAGTGTAGACGTAGGACTGAGGTCGACTAGGTCTCTACTGACTATATTAGACTTAATTAGTTTTGCCAGCTAGCTCAGAGGTCACTAGAAACTTTCTCGAATGTTCAGGAAAGAGTTAACTCTCCGGATTTAGACAAGAAGGGATTAGCTTCTGACAACCGCATAAACATGACAACTTTGCTCCCTCAGAATAAAGAGTGTATCTCTAGAGTCGTGTGAAAACAATAGATAACTATTTCACTCAGTCAATCATGCGTACTTAGTTTCACCAAATTGCAGAGAAATAGAGATACGGGCGTTTTCAATAAAAGGTGTCATTTATTGAGCAGTCTTCTTTCTCATGCAAGAGAAATGAATTGCCACAATTGCAATACTTATCATAAAGTAAAGTGCGTACAGTAAAAGGAGTATTATGAAATAATACGGTGAAAGCATTGATATGGTTTCTTAGCCATATGATACTTTAAAATGGATAAAATATATACATACATAAAAACATTGTACTTTCTAGGAGTCTAGGGGAGTAGCCTTGCTGTATTTGGACTGCATGGGCTATTACTAAATATGGATATGATTCTTATGCCTTTATAAGGATACTATTTATTATAACCATATAAGGGCATAAATCGGGAATATCAAATTAGGGTCCTAGATAGAAACACAACAATGGAGTTTTCAAAGAACTGCCATTCTTTGATGACGTTATTATGTCCAACCTTACCTCAAACCCGGCACCTTCAACAAGGTAGAACGACACAGCTTGGTCCTCCTTTGACACTTACACTGAAGAAGCTATTAGCAAAATCCTCAGTACCTTGAAGCCTGCCAATCACCTCATCGACCCCCTCTCCGCAAACGTGTTTAAAGACTGATCCCCATTGCTTTTGCCACTCTGGACCAAAATCATTAATAGGTTTCTTTAACAAGGTTGCATCCCGGACACACTTAAAATAGGACAGGTGTCACCCATCCTAAAGAAACCCACAGCTGACCCTAAGGACTTAACCAACTATCGTCCTATTTATAACATTCCTACTTTGGCCAAACTGTTTGAAAAATGTGTACACCACCAATTGACAAATCACATTGATCACTTTGACCGCCTTAATATACACCAATCAGGATTACGAGCAGGCCACAGCACAGAATCAGCTATGACTCACATAATTGATGATGCGCTTCAAATACTTGATCAGAACGGTACATGCCTACTCATCCTCCTAGACCTCTCCTCAGCCTTTGATACGGTCAAACACGAGAACGTGATAGATCTATTGAACCACAGAATGGGGCTATCAGAGTCAGTGCTTAACTGGTTTACTTCTTTTCTTCAAAATCGGACTCAAAAATTCAAGGTCAACAACACCCTGTCCAAACCAGTTCCAGTAACATTGGACCGCAAGGGTCCTTTCTATCCCCGACTTTTTTGTTTCATTTATTCATGGAAACACTCACAGATCTCTTGCAATCGTCTTGCGTGCAGTATCACATGTATGCTGGCGATACCCAACTATACCTTAAGATACACTTCCCGTGAAGACATTCAATTTCTCAACTCAACACTCCGGAACACCCAGACATGGTTGGCAGAGAACCATCTCAATTTGAACACTCTAAAAACTGAATTCCTCTTAATAGCCCCACCCTCCTAAGTCCTCATCATACAAGACTGGCTCAAACATCTGACTGCATTCAAAGTTCAACCAACCCTGGTGGATTCAGAGAAATCACTAGGCATAACCCTCGATTGCAACCTCAATATGCAGAAACACATTAGCAACGCAACAAAGGGAGCAAACTTCCAGATAAATACACTCAGAAAGCTGAACCCCTTCAAGATGACAGTTAAAGCTCTTGTTATCCCTCGGGTGGATTATGGAATTACCTCGCTCTGCAGACTTCCCAAAACAACAACAGCACCCCTACGAGCCTCCACACATAAGGCCATACACCATAAATCACCCAGACATCTTACACAGAAGCTGTCAATCGCCGGTCGTATAAGATCCACTAGAAGTGCAGAAAACCTACTACTGAAACCACAAAGATTCAACAAGAAAAAAACATGCAAACGATCCTTCTCAAGGAAGGCGCCTAGGATATGGAATGCACTACCACCAGAAACCAGACTTAACTCCTCCACTGCATCGTTCAAAAACGAAGTAAAATCGATCCTCATGGCTAAATTCACTTGAGCTTAGTCTAAGGAAACTCGGAAGATCAGTAGTACCCGCACCAGTACTCGCTCTATGACAAGGGTCCACCTGACAACCTTGATATTATAATCGGCAGTGCACTGCCTTAACAAGACTTAATGTGATGACTTCCTCTTTGCTTTGTTGCACAAGTCGTTATGTATACCTGTTCTATATACTTTATTTATAGCGCTCTGATATCCGCAAGGGCCTTGTTCACGCTCTATAAAACTTTAAAAATAAATAAATAAATAAATAAATATGCTCACACTTGCCCTAGCAAACACACAGTGTTTTGGAGCAGTTCGACCATCTACTTGCCCGACGCAGCTCGCTACAGCAAGTGCCGAAGGAAGCCGACTCTCCAGCTGACACACTGAGAGAGACGCTGTCTTTTCCCTTGCAGAGAAATCCAGCTCCAGTGTTTCCAAGCTCCCCCTGCGGGGTGTTGGGAAATTGAGTCCCAAGACAGAGATACCAGACCTCCTTCATTCTAAAACCAAGGTATGGAGCTGATTAGACCCTAAGAGAAATCTTGGATAGATTCTTGGCAAAAAATATTAAACCTATTCTACACCACACTTATTTCTTCCCGCGTACTAGACTTAGGTTAGGTACATTGGGTAGGTGTATTTTAGAAGCACCAGTTGAGTACGTTTTAGTATTTATTTATTTATGTATGTATGTTATGGCTTAGAAACCATGCCATGCTTTTAGAGTATTATTTCATAATACTCTTCTTACTGTACGCATTATACTTTGCAGCCTGTATTACGATTGTAGCAGTTCATTTCTTCTGCATGAGAAAGAAAACTGTTCAATAAATACTTTTTATTAAATATGTCTCTCTATTTCTCTGCACCTCTGGTGAAACGAAGCATGCACGATTGACTGAGTGAAATATCTATCTATTGTTTCCACGACTCTGAAGATACGTTTTATCTTTGGGATACAAAGTTGTCATGTTTATGCGGTTGTCAGAAACTAATCCCTTCTTGTTTATTCGAGAAAGTTTCTAGTGACCTCTGAGCTAGCTGGCACTCACAATTAAGTTTAATATATTCGATAGCGACCTAGTCGACCTAAATCCTACGTCACATCTATAGGATATATTATTGCTATGCGCAGAGCCTATTGGGAATATAGGAACTACACTACAGATCCTTCGGCCAGAACTGAAGAGGACAGAGGGGTTAAGCCTTAATTCTGCACCCTCTGGATGATGAGAAACCCTCTGTTCCCGCACTGCCCCTCATTCTGAGCCAGTCTCTAGCTTTGAACTCCCAGACACTGGAGCACCCTGCAGCCTCAGTGGTACCTCACTTGTAACTGGGCCCTAGGCAGCTAGGATAACCATCACCGGTGGGCGTTTTACATTGCGCATAGTCATTGACTGGATGTGTTCTCAGCCCATTGAGACTGCTCTATAACAGAAGTCTTCCTTCCTAGGAAAGACTTTGAGAGGGAGGAAACCAAGAATCAGGACGAAGGTGAAGAGTCGGCCTCTGGAGGAAGATCTACAACCTGCTGAGCTAACAATTGATGGAGCAGGGTTTTCACTAAATTAACCCTGCTTGGATTGAACACCTTATTGTGTGAATCATTAATCTAATGGTGCGAAAATGAACAGGGAAAACCTAAAAAGGGGAAAGATAAAAACTGCACAAGCGTGTGCTGGGGGGAGTTAGTATAGGCCGCATATGCACACGATTAATGCAGAAAATAACAGCCAAAGGCTGCAAGTTTCTTTTCATTAACTGTTTGAAAATAATGTGCAGTGCGTAAGAAAATGCAAACAAAAACATTCATAGGGCATTTAAACGTGGAGCCTTATAAAATATCAATGATAATCATGCTTGTATTTGTTTTTTTTAGAGCATGGGTACTCACAAACTTTCTCTTGGGGGCCAAATTTACAGTGTGGTTTGTGGCTGAGGGCCGCACCGGTGGGGGCGGTGCTAAAGCAAACAAAAATGGTAACCATGAGGTTAAACACAGGTCCCTGCAGCAGACACCTTCGTCCACTGAGCCACCAGACCCAGCATACACGCATATTTCTCTCTCTCTCTCTCTCCCTCTCTCTCTCTCTCTCCCTCCCTCTACCTCTGTGTCTCCCCCCCTTTCCCTCCCTCCCTCTGTGTCTCCCTCCCTCCCTCTGTGTCTCCCTCCCTGTCTCCCACTTTCCCTCTGTCTCCCTCCCAGTCTCCCACTCTCCCTCCGTGTCTCCCTCCCTCCCTCTGTGTCTCCCTCCCAGTCTCCCACTCTACCTCTGTGTCTCCCTCCCAGTCTCCCTCCCCCTCTGTGTCTCCCTCCCGGTCTCCCACTCTCTCTCTGTGTCTCCCTTCCAGTCTCCCTCTCCCTCTGTGTCTCCCTCCCTGTCTCCCACTCTCTGTTTCCCTCCCTCTGTGTCTCCTTCCCTCCCTCTGTGTCTCCCTCCGTGTCTCCCTTCCTCCCTCTGTGTCTCCCTCCCTGTCTCCAACTCTCTGCTTCCCTCCCTCCCTCTGTGTCTCCCCCCTTCCCTCTGTGTCTCCCTCCCTCCCTTCCCTCTGTGTCTCCCTCCCTCCCTCCCTCCCTCTGTGTCTCCCTCCCTCCCTCCGTGTCTCCCTCCCTCCCTCCGTGTCTCCCTCCCTCCCTCCCTTCCCTCTGTGTCTCCCTCCCTCCCTCCCTCCCTCCCTCTGTGTCTCCCTCCCTCCCTCCGTCCGTGTCTCCCTCCCTCCCTCCGTGTCTCCCTCCCTCCCTCTGTGTCTCCCTCCATGTCTCCCACTCTCTGTTTCCCTCCCTCTGTGTCTCCCTCCTGCCCTCTCTCTGTGTCTCCCTTCTCCCTCCCTCTGTATCTCCCTCCCTCCCTCTGTGTCTCCCTCCCCCCTCTGTGTCTCCCTCCCTCCCACTGGGTTTCCCTCCCTGTCTCCCTGTTGGACTTGGCCCTTCTGGCAGGTTCACCCCTAAACTTTTTGCTTTGTGAATGTGAATTGGAGGTAGTGATTTTTGGTTTCTGCGCACTTTCACTGTGTCCCAGTGGAAAGTGCGTGCGCACTCTGAGTGCATGTGGTGAGATAGGCCTGCCCTCCCATAGGAATGCATGGGGAATCTGTGTGTCCCTGGTAGTTCCTGATGTGTGGGGAGTGCAGGCTCGAGTTTGGTATGTGTGAACTTGTGAGAGTGAATGCTGCACGATGGTATATGCGGCTTGTATGTGTCTAGTGGGGAAGTGCCACTTCTAGACATTGATGTGTGTATGCAGTGAGGGTGCTGGAGCGTGATTGGCTGGAGCTGGCTGGCAAGCCTGGCTCCAGGAAGTCTGGAGGGGTCTGCCCAGGAGTGAGTGGAGAGATCAGCATGAGTGATGTGTGGGAGGGCTGCACCTGGTTCCTGATGGGGCTGGGCTTTTCCCACACAATGCTGGCTCCGCCCCCTGTGGAGCGACTGATGACCCAAGCCCTGCCAGTGAATAGAGAGGGTGGTTGAGCCCATCAACAGTGCTCACAGACCAGCTGCGACTGGTTCTGCCCCCACCCAGCCCAAAGACAAAGGATTTGTCTGTATAAAAAGAGGCTGTGACCTCTTGAAAAAGGTTCTTGTTCCCAACTTGAATCGACCAGGGGCATGCTGCTGCTTGGGCTCAGGGGAAGGCTTGCCTCCCTGAGCCCTGCCCAGCCCCTGGACTGCTGAGATGCTGGATTACTGAAGGACTTGGTTGCTTTCTGTGGCTCTAGCGCTGGGGAAGCGCTTTATCCTGCTTGTAGCGCTGGGAGCGCTCTATTTTCACTTATAGTGCTGGGAGCGCTTTCTGTCTGTCCTAGCGCTGGGGTCGCTGTAATTCTGACCTGTTTGTTCACAGCCGGAGCCCACCCGATATTGGCCCCCAGATCGCTGTCCGAGCAAGTGCCTACCTCGCTGCATATTTAAATTAGAGAGGGAGCCCACCCCTCGTGTGCCTTCAACTCACCGCCGCAGCCCAGGAGTTTGTACAGTCCCCGCCGGGCCGCCACGCTGCCTGCGACGACCCGGAAGCGGTTGGGCAGCCGGCCAATCGCAGCGCGGCCCCAACCGGAAGTCCCGCCCAATTGCGGCGCGAGAGAGAAGCTACTGTCCAAGGAGCCCCGAGGGCTCCTGATCGAGTCCTGGTCCCGAGATGGGGGACCGGGTGAAAAGCGGCCGGGCGCATGGTGAAGGCGGGGCTCTCATGTGGTGAGCGAGCCCCGCAAAGCGCTACCGCCGCCCGGGAGAAGGAGCCACCGCCGAGCACCGCCAGGCTGGTGAGTGGATCTGAGGGAGAGGAGGGGCGTCGGGGCACATTGCCGGTGCCCGCCCCTCCCCTCTAGTGTGAGCGCTTGAGTGCTCGGAGGCCCGTGGGGCCTCCCCTGATGCCGAGCCCCCCCAGAGGGACTCCACCAACCCCGCATTTGAATTCACAAGCCCCGAGGGGCTCTTGAGTCGCCACATGGTGTTGCGAGCCCAGAGAGGCACGTAGGGGGCATTTTGTCGGAAGAGCCCACGAGGGTCACGGAGCCAGATGTTTCTCGAGCCCTGAGAGGCTCCAACGTTGGCTGCATGGCTAAAGAGCCCACGAGGCTCAAGGGGGCATATTGGTTACTCGAGCCCTGAGAGGCTCAGCCCCAGTACCTTTGGTCTCGAGCCAGAGAGGCTCTTCCTTTGCATATTTATTCCTCAGAGCCTGTGATGCTCCCACAATTCCCCTCATCATCCTCTACAGCTGCCCAGCACTTTGTGGGCAGCTGCTACGTTTAGGTCTTGGCGCAGTGGTGCAATCTGGACCCTGGACTTTTGATGTAAGTTCTGTGTTAACGTGATTTATGCGAAGTGTTCTTTGCTGCACCTCTGAATGTGTTGTTGATGCATCATGTGCCTTGTTCTTTACACCGCTGAACGTGTGTTGATGCGTCATGTGTTCCTTACACCGCTGAATGTGTTGTGATGCATCATGTGTAATGTGCCTATGCCCCTACTTGTATGGTGATACTTAGGTGGTTGTTCCTGCTAGTACAGGTGGTGCTAGTGAGGTCCTGGTCCCCTGCGTGACCTGTTCCTAAGGTGGTTAGGATTGCGTAGGTGGTACTTACCGGTTACCAGTGGTTACTGGTTGTGTGCTTTATGTTCTATTTTGTGCTACATGATTATTTGGTGTTTAACTATCTCTAAGGGCTTGATACTGAGCTCGCCCCTTGACCAGAGTCCCAGGACCAGTGGACTCTATTGTGCCTTCCCTGACAAATTGCTGGGACTTGTCTGATCTCCCTGGGCCACTGGGGCCTCGCTGAAGTGTGCCTCGCTCACTACCCACGGCAGCTCGTGCCCGGCCGCCCGTCCAAGCCTCGAGCCGCGCCACTCTCCCCTGAGCCGCGCCGCTTCGCTGGGCCGCCCCCATCCTGCCTCCCCCTCCTCCCCTGAGCCGCACCCATTGGTCGCCCCAGACAGACGCTTGTAGCTAGCCGGCCGCCCGCTCAAGCCTACTAAGGAGATCACTCGCATTATCCTGCGCAACCAGGACGGAAGGTACTGTCCGATAGGCTCTATGTTCTAAGTGCTAATTCTACCTAGTGCTAAGTTCTAAAGGTGCTGATTCCTGACAGTGGTCCAGGTGGCCCTGTCTTGTACATATCCCCTGTAAATTCTGCCCGTGCCTGTTGGCACATTGTAAAGTGTGTGTTTTTATCTAATGTGTTTTGGTGTAATACAAAGGCTATTTTTATATATAACCTTGTGTGGAGTTTCCTTTGTGGTGGGCCTTGGGTGTTGTTGCTGGGGTGCTTGCGCAAATACTTAACTTACATCGCCTCCAAGTTTAGCCTTGCTGCTCGCGCCACGTTACCTAGAGGGTGAGCAGGGGGTGTCTTGGCGTGTAACTCCCTTGCCCTGACTTAGGAGTGGTGGTCTCTGACTGACTTTGGCGAAAGCCCTGGCCAGCCGGGGATCCCATTTCTAACACTCCCACTCTCTGTTTCCCTCCCTCCCTCCGTGTCTCCCTCCCTCTGTGTCTCCCTCCCTCTCTCTGTCTCCCTCCCTCTGTGTCTCCCTCCCTCTCTCTGTGTCTCCCTTCTCCCTCCCTCTGTGTCTCCCTCCCTCCCTCCCTCCGTGTCTCCCTCCCTCCCTCTGTGTCTCCCTCCCTGTCTCCCACTCTCTGTTTCCCTCCCTCCCTCTGTGTCTCCCTCCCTCCCTCCCTCCGTGTCTCCCTCCCTCCCTCCCTCTGTGTCTCCCTCCCTGTCTCCCACTCTCTGTTTCCCTCCCTCCCTCTGTGTCTCCCTCCCTCCCTCTGTGTCTCCCTCCCTCCGTGTCTCCCTCCCTCCCTCTGTGTCTCCCTCCCTGTCTCCCACTCTCTGTTTCCCTCCCTCCATCTGTGTCTCCCTCCCTCCCTCTGTGTCTCCCTCCCTCCCACTGTGTCTCCCTCCCTGTCTCCCACTCTCTGTTTCCTTCCCTCCCTCTGTGTCTCCCTCCCTCCCTCCCTCTGTGTCTCCCTCCCTGTCTCCCACTCTCTGTTTCCTTCCCTCCTTCTGTGTCTCCTTCCCTCCCTCCCTCTGTGTCTCCCTCCGTGTCTCCCACTCTGTCTCCCTCCCTCCCTCTCTGTCCTCTCACCTGTGTGTGTGGGTCAGCCCTCAGCCCAGGCTGAGACAGCTTCCCCGGCCGCACCCACACAGACGCACCAAGTACTTCATGGGTCTTTAAAAGACCATTTACATGTTAATTAGGCTTTGTTGAATTTCACCTCTTAGGCCGCTGCAGCTCCCCTCTGACAATCACTGGAATCCCCCGGGCCCCCACAGAGCAGAGTCTGAGTCCGCGCTGCTGCGGCTGTATTTGCGAACACTATTTAATTTATTTAATTTTAAACACAGGTGTCTGCAATGTCCGCGGGCCGCCCAGGAAGGCCACCGGCCCGCGGCCCGTACTATGAGTATTTTTCTACTTTGCAGAGAAGGCCTCAAGAGTCTTTTTAGCTTTCATTTGCTTATTAGAACGTAGAGAGGGGAAATGTGTAAACTGTCCTTCACAAGTTCCTGATGAATGGCCAAGGGTGTGTAGAGGAGACAATGATTATGAATGGAACATCCTTGCCGAGCGGAATATGTGGACACATGTGTAACAATATGGATACACTTGCGAGATGGAGAAATGTACAAGCTGCGCCAGAGTGGTATCACAATTTCCTCTGCTGAAGGTTGATGACATGAGCTGTTAGAAACCAAGGAATTGTTAAAAGTTAGACATGTCAAGAGTGGTGTCAGGAATCCCCGACCTCCGGTAAATCACTGCCTGCAATGTATATCGATTCAGAACGACCAAAAAACTACATTTCCCATGGTTCCTAGCGCGGCGCGTCCGAATGACGATGCGCGACCAGGAACTAGGATATTACGGCGTGCACAGTACACACAGTGCCGATTATTCGTTCCTGACGGTCGGACAAGAGGTTCGTGTTTCTGGTTCTTGGTGTTTGCAGGTCCAGGTGGGTTGCAAGTGGCTCGCGCTGGAAGGATTTCATTACCGCTGGATTAACAGGTGGGGCTTTGGAAGCGCCCGTCCCGGTTGGCTGATTTTCCCGGGTTTTTTGTACTCGGCATTGCCTTGCCTGGTGTGGAGTAAACGGAGGGGCTTAGGAAGCGCCCACCTCGCTGGTTGCAGGATCCAGATACAGGTTTTCCCACGGAGCAAGTGGGGTTCTTTTGTGGTGTTGTACTTGAAACTATTGATGGCATAGTATCTCCAACTCGGCTGAGTTAGGAGGTTGGGTCAGACACTGAAGCTAAGTGTCCTTGCACGTAGGGGAGGAGTGGCACTACGATTTCCCTGCAGAGACGTATCTGCCTGGGAGTTACGCCATTCTCCTCATTTCTTGCTTTTTTGCTGGGCAACATTTATGTTCATGGCAGCTCTTACTGGACGACACCCTAATTGACTCCCGTGCCGGTTGAGATACTCTTAGGGTGTTCTGAGTACCGGCTGGTACTATCATACACTGTACAATCGGAGGGGAAAATTATCATTACTTTACTCAGTAACAGACAAGGTTTATCCCCACTGGCATTCAGGTTCCCTTCCCGTTTTCATTGGGTAGGTTATGAAGGTCCTGTTTTCATTGAATGCTTTTGTTATCTTATAGGGGAGGGAAGGAAGGGGCATGTTCATGGTCTTCTTTATATATTTAAGCAGGAAAGCCTGGGGATTAAGAAAACGCCTGGTCTGTCACTCATCCTTCCCTATCACCTGTAGAACTCTTCAGGTGGGTGTCAACCATAATGCGTTATAGCAGAAAGTTGTTGAGGCATAAAGTAAGTTTCCATTGATTCCTTGCCTTGTATGTTTTCAGGTGTCCATCTCCAGTTGCCCAGCTGTTCCCCTCCGGACTACCTTCTTTTTTCCCCCGCTTGATCTCCTTAAAAGGCTGCGTTACACAAAGCCAGACTTGGGACGATCTAGAGGTGGGCCCCTGTTTAGCATCAATCCAATCCTGAGGAGCAACGACGGACGGCCTGACAGAATAATCGGCCCACGAGTTCTTCTCCTCCTGGTTGGATTGACTTAGGATGGCCACCTTAGATGATGTTCTGGCTGCACTAGCTTTGGTGCAAACAGAACAAGCCACCTCTCGACAAGAAACAGCAGCCTTGCAGGCTCGGTTTGATGCCTCGCAGCGTAACCCTTTTGATGCAGGGGCCGTTGCCCCTCAACCTGCCTCAGTAGTTGTGGAAATGCCATCCCCTGTTCCTTTAGCCCCCCCAGAGCGGTTTTTGGGTGATAGAAAAAAGGTCCAAGTGTTTATGACCCAGGTGTTGTTGCACTTCACCTGTAAACCTAAGTGTTTCCTAACAAACCAAGCCAGGGTTTCTTTTCTGATTTCTTACCTGGGTGGGGAGGCAGCTCAGTGGGCGGTTCCCATAGTGAAGAGTAATGATGCCATTCTTTATGATTGGGATCTTTTTAGGACTGAGTTCGAAAAGACTTTTGATAGGAGAGCTGAAACCTTTTCAGCAGATAAAGAATTACTTGTGCTGAAACAGGGTTCTTCGGATTTGGTTACATACTTGAACCACTTTCGGAGATTAATAGCGGAAACCGATTGGCCTGAAGCAAAACAAATGGTCCTGTTCTACCAGGGACTCACAGAAAACCTTAAAGATGTCATAGCCCAAGTCGAACCCCAGCCCACGACTTGTGCTGCCTTTATTGATTTAGCTTTAAGGCTGGACCATCGTCTACGGGAACGAAAAGGAGAACAAAGCAGAAAGGATCGACCTCTACTTATGGGTGAGAAACCCGTCACGGGGGATAAATCGGAAGGGAAAACAGAACCTATGGAGATTGGAGTGGTGCGGGCATCCCTAACCCAGAGTGAACGAGAACATCGCCGTAAATTTGGGCTTTGCCTATATTGTGGGAAGAAAGGACACTTCTTACGGGAATGCCCTGTGAAACCTAAGGGAGGTCGTTATCGTTCAGGACAGGTGGCAGAGTCTACCGTGGAAAAAGGGTCGGAAAACTCCAACGCTTGAGTTTATCAGAAGGGAGAAACTCGAGCACTCATTCCATCCCTTCAGTCACAGGAGAAGACTACGTGGAAAACCGCCTGTTCTTCTTGACTTTGGAGTTGTGGATAGACAACACTCCCAAGAACATTCGCGCAATGATAGACTCTGGTGCCACTGGTTGTTTTATGGATCTAACGGAAGCCCGGCGTTTGGGGGTAATCCCTGTTACCAAAGCCGTTCCTGAGGCAGTATTTGCGGTGGACGGACATGAACTGGAATCTGGCCCAATCAACCAACATACGCCAGAATATGAGATGTGGTATGGGAACCATCATACAGAAAACATATCATTCAACCTTATCCATGCCCCTACATACAGGGTTATTTTGGGACTTCCATGGCTGAAAAAACATGAGCCCACCATCAGTTGGGCGGATCAGTCATTGCACTTTCACTCCGCTTATTGTCAAAACCATTGCCTTAGAGAGTATTCGCGACCTTCCCTGTCTTTAGCCACTACCCATCACATCTCCACGGCTGCTGAGAAAGAAGTGACGTTGCCTCATTGCTATCAGAAGTATGAAGAAGTATTCAGTAAAGTAAAGGCGGAAGTTCTCCCCCCTCATCGTGAATACGACTGCCGTATTGATTTGACACCGGGGTCTGTGGTTCCGTGTGGTAGGATCTACGCTTTGTCACAACCCGAAACTTCACACCTCAGGGAATACTTGGATGACCTTCTTAAATTGGGTTTCATTCGACCATCCAGATCCCCAGCAGCTTCCCCGCTTTTTTTTATCCCGAAAGCAAACGGGGAACTCCGCTGCTGCATCGATTACAGGGCTTTAAATGCCATCACGATCAAAAACCAGTACCCGCTCCCCTTGATACCGGTGTTATTGGAGCAAGTGAGATCCGCCACTATTTACACCAAACTGGATCTAAGAGGCGCCTATCATTTAGTGAGAGTACGAAGTGGCGACGAGTGGAAGACCGCTTTTAAAACCCGGTACGGGCTTTTTGAGTACCTGGTAATGCCCTTTGGGCTGTGTAATGCCCCCGCCTCTTTTCAATTTTTTTTGGATGAGGTGTTGAGAGACTTTTTGGACATCTTCGTAGTCGTCTCTATTGACGACATCTTGATTTACTCCAATGGGGAGCAGGAACACCAAAACCATGTATGTCAAGTCCTTCACGCCTTACAACAGAACCATCTATATTGTAAGCTAACTAAGTGTGAGTTCCATGTCACCACTGTTGAGTTCCTTGGAGTTATGCTCACTCCTTCAGGACAAATCATGGCTGAAAGAAAGGTGCGGGCAATCGTGGAGTGGCCAAGACCTCACAACATCAAAGACATACAACGACTCCTTGGTTTTGCGAACTTCTATAGGAGATTCATTGCTCACTTCTCCGACATGGTTACCCCGCTTACGAAGCTCACTAGGAAGAACACTCCTTTTGTGTGGGGCTCGACGGAACAAACCGCTTTCGAACAACTGAAAAGTGCCTTCACAACTGCTCCGGTGCTCACCCATGCCGATCCGAAACTCCCGTTCATAGTTGAAGCAGATGCCTCCGAACTAGCTGTAGGGGCCGTGCTCTCCCAGAGAAATGAGAATACGGGTCATCTCCATCCCATCGCTTTCATGTCCCGTAAACTGAACTCCGCAGAGCGTAATTACACCATTGCAGAAAAAGAGTTGCTTGCAATCAAAGACGCCTTCGCGGAATGGAGGCATTGGCTGATGGGAGCCTCCCAACAAATCACGGTGTTTACGGACCACAGAAATTTACAGTTTATGCGAGCTGCTCGTCATCTTACTCCTCGGCAGTTACGCTGGATTCTGTTTTTTGCCGAATACCACTTCACGGTTACCTTTCGTCCTGGTTGTGACAATCGGAAGGCCGATGCTCTCTCGCATCAAGAAAACAACCCAGGCATGGAGGTCCTACCAGAGAAAAGCATCATTGACCCCAGGAAAGTAGTAGGAGCGTTACACACCGAGGAGTTCCTTCACAAAGTAAAAAAGGGGATGCAAACATTTATCTGGAAGACATGGATCCGCCTACATCCTGAATGGAAGATCCGACAGGGATTGCCAAGAAGGGGCTCACAGTTGCTCCTGCCCACGTTAGCATTAAGACAACAGGCTTTTCATTGGTGTCATAATGTGCCATGTGCAGGTCATACAGGAGGAAAGAAAACCCTGGAGAAGATGCTACGCACCTATTGGTGGCCTACCATCCGTCCTGATGTCTTTGCATGGGTGCAGCGGTGTGACATTTGTTCACAGGCCAAGAGTGACCACCGTCCAACACAAGGACTTCTGCAGAGCATGCCCACTCCTGTGAGTCCCTGGGAGAGCTTTTCTGTGGACTTTGTGGTGGGTCTCCCTAAAGATCAAGGGATGACAGCCATCTTGGTAGTAGTGGACTATTTGACCAAGCTAGGTCATTTCATCGCATGTAAAGGGGTCCCTACTGCCAGCCAACTTGCTCATCTATTACTCCTTCATGTGGTCAGGTTACATGGATTACCAAAGGTAATCGTCTCAGACAGGGGAGCCCAGTTCACCGCAAAGTTTTGGAAAGTCTGGTGTAACAGGTTAGGCATCGCATCCTCCTTATCCACAAGCTTTCATCCCCAGACAGACGGTCAGACCGAAAGGTTAAATCAAACGCTCAAGCAATACTTGAGATGTTTTGTTGACACTACTACTGAGGCATGGCTTGACTGGTTGTGGACTGCTGAGGTTTCCTATAATGATGCTGCACACTCTTCCACTTCCTACTCCCCGTTTTTCTGCACATATGGGTTTCACCCTCGGTTCGCCCCGTTGAATGTCCCGTCCTCCGAAGTCCAAATCCCGCAGTTGCAGACTAGGCTGGTTCAGTTGCGGAAAACCGTAATACTAGCAAGGAGAAATCTCGAAAAGGCCAAACTGAAATACAAAGCACAGGCTGATAAACACCGTAAGCCCTGTCCTCTGTACAACAAGGGAGATTGGGTGTGGTTGTCCACTAGGAATATTCGCTTTCGCAAATATAGTGTTTTCAACCCTAGGTTTATTGGCCCTTACCAGGTGCTTCGTCACATCAACCCTGTGGCGGTGAAATTGTGCCTTCCGGGAAATCTTAAAATACACCCGGTGTTCCATGTGTCGCTGCTTAAACCCGCGAAGGGTCCTCGTTCAAAGCCCCCTGAACCGGTGAGGGTGCAGCAGGATGTTGAGTACGAGGTTAGGGGTATCCTGGACTCTCGCAAGGTGAGGGGTCAGCTCCAGTACTTGGTGGCATGGAAAGGGTATGGGCCTGAGGAGAACTCTTGGGAACCTGCAGGTGCAGTACACGCCCCTAGATTGGTGAAGAGATTCCATCTGTCCCATCCAGGTAAACCTGGAGGCAGTCAGTGAATCTTGTAGGGGGGGGGTGTTCTGTCAGGAATCCCCGACCTCCGGTAAATCACTGCCTGCAATGTATATCGATTCAGAACGACCAAAAAACTACATTTCCCATGGTTCCTAGCGCGGCGCGGCCGAATGACGATGCGCGACTAGGAACTAGGATATTACGGCGTGCACAGTACACACAGTGCCGATTATTCGTTCCTGACGGTCGGACAAGAGGTTCGTGTTTCTGGTTCTTGGTGTTTGCAGGTCCAGGTGGGTTGCAAGTGGCTCGCGCTGGAAGGATTTCATTACCGCTGGATTAACAGGTGGGGCTTTGGAAGCGCCCGTCCCGGTTGGCTGATTTTCCCGGGTTTTTTGTACTCGGCATTGCCTTGCCTGGTGTGGAGTAAACGGAGGGGCTTAGGAAGCGCCCACCTCGCTGGTTGCAGGATCCAGATACAGGTTTTCCCAAGGAGCAAGTGGGGTTCTTTTGTTGTACTTGAAACTATTGATGGCATAGTATCTCCAACTCGGCTGAGTTAGGAGGTTGGGTCAGACACTGAAGCTAAGTGTCCGTGCACATAGGGGAGGAGTGGCACTACGATTTCCCTGCAGAGACGTATCTGCCTGGGAGTTAGGCCATTCTCCTCATTTCTTGCTTTTTTGCTGGGCAACATTTATGTTCATGGCAGCTCTTACTGGACGTCACCCTAATTGACTCCTGTGCCGGTTGAGATACTCTTAGGGTGTTCTGAGTACCGGCTGGTACTATCATACACTGTACAATCGGAGGGGAAAATTATCATTACTTTACTCAGTAACAGACAAGGTTTATACCCACTGGCATTCAGGTTCCCTTCCCGTTTTCATTGGGTAGGTTATGAAGGTCCTGTTTTCATTGAATGCTTTTGTTATCTTATAGGGGAGGGAAGGAAGGGGCATGTTCATGGTCTTCTTTATATATTTAAGCAGGAAAGCCTGGGGATTAAGAAAACGCCTGGTCTGTCACTCATCCTTCCCTATCACCTGTAGAACTCTTCAGGTGGGTGTCAACCATAACGCGTTATAGCAGAAAGTTGTTGAGGCATAAAGTAAGTTTCCATTGATTCCTTGCCTTGTATGTTTTCAGGTGTCCATCTCCAGTTGCCCAGCTGTTCCCCTCCGGACTACCTTCTTTTTTCCCCCGCTTGATCTCCTTAAAAGGCTGCGTTACACAAAGCCAGACTTGGGACGATCTAGAGGTGGGCCCCTGTTTAGCATCAATCCAATCCTGAGGAGCAACGACGGACGGCCTGACAAGTGGAGTGATTAGACACCTCTTGTTTTGAACCAATGAGAGTTAAGAATTCTATGTGTAATGATACATGAGGGTTGGACTTTTAGTAAATTTAGGGTATAACTATTAGTAGTAAGAGGGTGGGGGCTAGGCTCGTTTTCCTTACTTTGCGAGAGGAGAGAGCTGTGTTGCTGTTTCCTAATTCTATGGGCTGGCTGTTGTGCTGATCCTGAGTCTTTTGACTTTGCTCCTCAATTCTTTTTGGGGCGCCCCACCTTCCTCTCATGGCCAGGGGGTAGCTTTTCAGATTCCTGGAACTTTGCCTGACTGGTTAGTATGATATTCTGAATTTGCATAAATCTTATTTGCAAATGACTTTATCCTTTTGTCTCTACGCCTATCCACTCTCTCATTGCGCTGATATTTGTGATGTGTAATATTGAGATGCTTTGCTATTGTTCTCCTGTGTGATGATCTATGATTCAAGCTGTATTGTACTTGCTGAGCAATCACATTATTTTAGACTAGCAGCCTGTCCCGACGTTGTCTGGGTATGAATTGCTGCCGGCCAGTAGTATATTGTTGTGTAGGATTTCGTTTTGATAGCATTTCTTATCTGTGAAACGCTCCGATTCACAGTGCACTGCTGATGCACTTAAGAGTGCGTGTTCAGTAGTGTGTGAACTCGAGTTTCCCTACTTTATTTTTCCTTGCAATATTATATAGCGCGAACTGGACAACATGGCATGAGCACAATTTACATTACAGAAGAACATATTCATTTGTGGTAGGCACGGGGAGACAAAGCGGTTTGCCTGGAATCACAGGATGTTGAGCTGATGCCGAGATTCGAACGTAGCTCCCCAGCTCTAAAGTTCGCAATTCTAGAACTTGTGGCGGGAGGTGTGTCTCAAAGTGTATGTCGGTGCTGGCCATCAATGAGAGAGACCTGTGCATTTTTCAAATCGGTGGTGAAAAAATATGAGTATGTTGCTGGAGATGTGGGCCACCGTGCCACCAATGTACTTAACGGGGAGGGTAAACACCCATTATTCCGCAACTTTCTTTCCGCATACCATCACTCAGCACACTTTCATTACGAAAGTACCATGACTCCGCAATGCCATTATAACGCATGGCATTACATTTTATATGCTTTTACCACGCATACATTTATTACGAAATTCGTTGTAAATGCATGAATGGTAAAATCATGTTTTTGTAATGTTTGGATAAGGTAAGTATGGGTATAGGAGTATATGTTTTTGGGGTACTGAGGAATATGTTTTGCGGTGTTTGGGTATTTTAAGGGTTCCGATATAGTTTTGGGTTATGGGGTACAGGGGTAGTTTTAGGGTTTAGGGATACGTATGGGTTTTAGGGTTCAGGGCTAGGTTTGAGTTTTGGGGTATAGGGGTATTTTTAGCGTTCAGGGGTAGGTTTGGGGTTTGGGGTACAGGGGTATTTTAAGGGTTTAGGGCTAGGTTTGGGTTTTGGGGTACAGGGGTATTTTTAGGGTTCAGGGCTAGGTTTGGGTTTTGGGGTACAGGTGTATTTTTAAGGTTCAGGGGTAGGTTTGGGTTTTGGGGTACAAGGGTACTTTTAAGGGTTCAGGGCTAGGTTTGGGTTTTGGGGTACAAGGGTACTTTTAAGGGTTCAGGGCTAGGTTTGGGTTTTGGTGTACAGGGGTATTTTAGAGTTCAGGGGTAGGTTTTGGTTTTGGGGTACAGGGGTATTTTTAGGGTTCAGGGGTAGGTTTGGGTTTTGAGGTACACGGGCATTTATAGGGTTCAGGGCTAGGTTTGGGTTTTGGGGTCCAGGGGTATTTTTAGGGTTTAGGGATAGGTTTGGGTTTTGGGGTACAGGGTATATTTATAGGGTTAAGATGGGTTAGTGTTTAAGGGTGTTGGGGTATTTTAGGGAGTAAGGGTGGGTTATGATTATGGGGTGCAGGAGTATTTAAAGGGAGCAGGGTGGACACCCGGAGCTGGAATGTACAGAACCTGAGAAGAAAAAAAGAATGAAATATTGGGCACAGCGCTCGCTTTTTTTTCCGTAATCTCGCGCGACCGCACACGCCCACACCCACAGCACACGATATGAGACATGGCATGAAGGGCGGAACGTACCACATGCCCCCAGCGTTTGTCACTCCCCCAGCACACGCCCACAGCACAACGCAGACAAGCCCACAAGGGACTACTTTGCTGGCACGGTTCTTTTAGCAAAGGTATATGGTGGGCGTCTGCATAGCCTATGTCCTTCTGCTGCAACTGCCCTTTCCGACGCTGTATTGGGTGTTGTGATTGGTGCTGTGGTTCCCGAGTTTACCCGCCTCAAGGGTTCCCAGTTCTTACTTTATAATAGTAGTATAGATATAGAAGATGGATAAAGCATATTGATACATAAACAGAGCAGAACAGAGTTCGTCTTTATTAGTGTCATTTGGTTATATCGAGTTAATATTCTTTCAAATGATACTTCTTTTAGAGGCCAGGCTGTGACGGGGGGCAGAGGGAACCCCCAGCCGGGGCCGGACGGGCACCATCACAGCCCAGTTCACAGAGGTAGAGAGAGGCGAGGCCATGGAGGACAGACAGGATAACTGGATAGGAGGAGGGAGGGACAACGGAAAGGGGCAGTCACGCAGAGGGCACAAAGAACCAAACGATAAGAGGGATAGAGGAGGGCCAAGGGAGTGGAGGGTGGAGCAAGGAACCTTCAAGTGTGCGTGCGGTAAAAGTGGCTCAATGAAGAAATAGTTCACATACTGTGTAACAACCATGTAAAGGGGCCAGTAACCATGGGAGGATACAAATGACGACATGGCTCTACTAAGGAGGGACTAACAAGCCTATTAAGGAATCAAACGCCAGCATTTAAGAAGGACAAAGAAACAAGCCAATGAAAAATTTGGGCGGTGCTTCTCCTCGGCACAGTACCAACAACAGATCCCCAGAGCAGAGCTTGTGCATTAGCTCAGGCTCGACCTAAAAATAGGACCTTCAGACCCACTCTTCAGTTCACTACTGGATCTGCGCGAGGACTCTCCGAGGACTGCCTGCTACTGTGCACTATGCCAGACTGCTGCTGTAGGTGAAAAGACTGCTTGGCTGCCTGGAGCCTGCGTCAAAAACTCACAGGTCAGTCCTGTTGGTCAGCCTCGCATCTTCACTTGCACCCAGGACTATGAGAAGTGACTCCAAGGGCTAGTTTACTAATCTCCTGTTCAGAGCCACAGGGACATAAAAGGCTCCCACCATCTTTAACCTGCACCTGGGCCCAGCCTAAGTGAGCCCTAAACCCCCAAGTGGTGTCCCACCAGTCCTGGGCCCTTGGTTATGGTGTGAAAGGTGCCCAGAAAGCCAATCGTCAAAACTGAGGACTTGTACAAAATGTGGCCAAAGAGTGATCTGACAACTAGGAGGAGACCGGGACAAAACTGCTTGCCTATCCACCGAGGTGCATCGCCGGTCGGATATACTTAGCGGCTTCTCCCACTGCCTTCTTCTCCGCAGCAGCAAATTCATGTCAGCGATCTGGCTCCACAGGGGTATCCATGTAACTGCCTTTGGCTGCGGCCATTCGTCACACTAGAAATGTTTCACTTCCATTTCGGCGACCAAGTCTGAATGTAGACATTTTCATTGCAGCCTCAACCTAAGGCTATCTGACGATGACGCTTCCTCCTCAAACACCTCCTGCAGCCTTGCCCTGCTGAAATGTACCTTCTCAGGCATTTTTCTTCAAGAAGTTTTTAAAGTCAAAAGGTAAGCACTGACCAGGCCAATCCAATTGTTTTATCTGAGCAACACTGCATCACAGTCGGCCTTAACTTTCGACTTTGATTCGGTCTTGCGCGGCTGTAAGTCCACAGTTGGCCCTTTGATCTTTTAGGCGCTATTTTGAACCTTAAACATTAAAAATTAATAGCTCTGGTTCCACGGACTGGATTTTGTCATTTTGGTGTCAAATCATTTTTTTAAATATTTTCTATGTTAATAAACTGGTTTAGGACTTTTCTTCGGTTGGGTTTTCACTTTAATATTGTTTGTGTGCAACATAAATATTTTCCACATTGCCTCTACGTGAAGCCTGACTGCTTTTTGTGCCAAGCTACACGAAGTTAAGCACAGCTTACTTTAGTGACTTGTTGTGTCTCACCCAGCAAGGGACTGTGGCTATTGCTGGACCAGGGCTCCCACCCCAGTCAACCAACAACCACATTTCTCACAAAGGAGGTTTTCACTATTGTTGCCCAATCTTATAAATACCAGCATATGTTGAATGCACTTGCCTAACATGCTCCAATCAGTCAGAGCCTTTTATATGTCCCTCGGCAAAACTAGCTGTGGGGCCGTGACCCAGAGACAATGGCTTAAATCACATCTTCCCAGCTTGGCCAAACTGTGTGACCTTGGGAAATTACTTTTCTTCCATCTGCCTCCTTTTGAATGATCATATGTTTAAAAGCACCTTGAAATAATTCAGTTCAAGAACTGCACTGTACTAAATCCTTTCTTATATATGGTTTAATAGACTATAACGTTGCTCCGTATATAGCAGTAATAAAGGCCTTTCATAGGAGACAAAAGACAACAGATTGTTTCCGTGAGTCACTGATAAAATCAGTATTCCGAAAGTGTGATAGGTTTGTGCCAGAGGTAAGTACTTAAAATCCTAAGGCAAGGCAATTTCTAATTCTGGATTGGTGCTGTGGATACAGGAAAGGGAGTACTGTGTTTATAGAAGTTTCTTCTTCATTCAAATGCAAGTGAACACAAGAACAGCCGATATGTGTTTCACCCAAAAGGCCAGCGGGCTGAGGGCTTTTTCAAGGCAAGCTACGACACTGTAACACAGTACTCCATTTCCTGTATCCACACCAATCCAGAATTTAGGATTTCCTTACCCTAGGATTTTAAGTACTTGCCTCTGGCACAAACCTATCACACTTTCAGAATACTTATCTTACACCAGGTGGCCCCTGGGTGAAACTACCTGATGTGTATGCGCCATACCAATGATTGGGTCTGGTCCCATAGTGTGTGAACCCTGGCAGCACCCACAACCTGAATGCCCTAACTAATGCAATCAGGCCTGAAGGGGAAAGAGGTTGATATCCACCCAGAATCTGGATTGCACATTGTCTTATCAGGAAACCTGGGGGCATGTTACCCTGGGGCCAGATTATCGACATCAAACCTGGGCTTCTATTGGACTTCTGGTGGGCATATTATCAAGCCCCATATTGCCGCTTTAGCAGCAGTTTCCTGCAACTAAAGCTGCGATAATGTTATTGCCAGTTCTAGATAATATGGCCCTAGTTTCAATCTCAGCTGCCCACCTTAACCAAACAGTGTGTTGCTAGGCAATTACTTGTCTTCACAGTGCCTCCTTTTCATTGAACTGTCTTTAAGCATCTCTTGTTCCCTCGTTAATGTGTTAGCTCTCTGTGTTGTGCCTGTCCTGTATGGGTGACAGATCCATGTGACGTTCCTTCTCCTACTGCCACTTGCCTGTAACATATTATTTAGGTTTGCGAAGGCTGTGCTGTGACTGTCTATGTTGTACCTTTCTTGTGAAGTGAAGCTCGGCATTAAACCTTCAACTAAATATAGGAGACAACATTGCACATTACCAATGCTTGTTTTAGTGTATGATGTGAGTGAAACCTTGCACATATATGTGCAGTGTTTACTTTTGGTTTTAGATATAAAGCAAGTGATTTTTAAAAAGGACTGCATGACTTTGTAAAGTTTTAAAACATAGTTGACATATGGCCAATTCTGTCATGTTAGCCAACAACACCGTGAGTGCGGGGTTTGAGTCCATAATGAAAGTTCTAAAAGAAAAACTACAAGACCCACAATGCAACATTCTGTTGACTAAAAAGCCAGGGATGGCATCTTGTGTCTTAGTGGCACTTGGTAGATTTGTGAAATGCAAAATACGCCTTAACTCCTTCCTGTCTGCCTTTCTTCCTGCAGGCAATAATGGGTTAAACAGCCCAGAGATTGAGAGGGCAGACCTCTTTTACATGTAAACAACACCACCACCTCCTGCTAATGGGCAAACATTACCCCTCCTTGGGAAATAGACAGGAGACCTTGTTTGCCAGAACCAAGCGAGAAGCAGCAGTTAGAAGTGTCTGTGACACAAAGAGAAACAGTAATGGCCTCTCACTGCCTCTTCATGGGCCCTCTTCGGGGGTTCGTGTTTTTGAGGGGGTGGGGGTGCACTGAAAACAGCCTTGTGATGTACCCTGTGTTGAACAGGTGCAGCACCTGCTGCCCCGCGAGAGCCGCTGGTGGTGGTAAGTATATTGTGAGTGGTGAGGAAGGTGACACCCCCACTCTTTCCTAACTTGTTCAACCCAAACAACTCTGGCCCCTCTTTTTATGAACTCCCCCCCTCTTTGTGCAGCACGTGGCCCTGTTCACTTCCAGTCTAACTTCGGTCTGCTTTAGCGCCTCGCTGTTTGCCCGAAGCGCTATATTAATGCAATCTGAATACAATGTACTGTTTGGCAGTGACCATTCCTTGCAGAAAAGACTGACCTAGTGCCGGAACACTCTCTCTCGTCCACGCCCAGCACCTCGCCAGCTGCGTTAGTGGGTATTGTGCTGTGGGTTTGATAACAAGGAGAAAGAGGGCAAAGCACTGGCTTTCTACCTCTGTGTTTACTTCTCTGCAGCTAATCTTAAAGCTGCAACGCTTTGGAGGCAGGCACTTCTGCTCATTTGTTTCAAGTTGACCTGGAGATGGAGTCCCCTCAAGCTTTTTGTGTCCTGTCTTGGCTTTACCAATGCTTGCTTTGCTAATGGAGGCAAAAACAGATTTTTCACGCTTAACTATGGGACATTTTATACCTTTTTCCTGTTCTTCCTTCTTCCCTTCAATGTTTCCATCTTTTAGTCTTTCTTCCTTTTGTTTATTTGACATATTAGATGTGTTTCTCCTTGTAAAGCTGGCACAGATGCACCTCCTTCTCCTCACCCTTTCTCTCCCTGTTTTGGTCTCCCTTCCTCTCCCCCCTCTTGATTACTGTTCTGCCCCCATTGTGGGTGTGCAATGAATATAGGGCGAGTCTCTGTCCCTCTGCCTGGGGTGTCCATGTTTGTTGTTTCTGTTGAGGCCTCATTATTGGGCACCGACCCTACAGGCCTTTGATCACCAACTTTCTTCTTCTATCGCACGAGGGAGGTCCTCTTTTGATTAAATCCGATCCCCTCTGGACCCCCTCCGGACCCTCTCTGGACCCCCTCTGGATCCCCTCTGGATCCCCTCCGGATCCCCTCTGGATCCCCTCCGGACCCTCTCTGGACCCCCTCTGGATCCCCTCTGGATCCCCTCCGGATCCCCTCTGGATCCCCTGTGGACCCCCTCTGGACCCTCTCCGGATCCCCACCGGACCCTCTCCGGATCCCCTCTGGATCACCTCTGGATCCCCTCCGGATCCCCTCCGGATCCCCTCTGGATCCCCTCCGGATCCCCTCCGGATCCCCTCGCCTCCTCTATTTTGTTGTCAAGAGAACAGGTAATCACAGGCAGTGGATACAATCTTCCCTCAAACATAAAACAGTTCCTGTAAAGGCATCAGCAAGTGAACCTTTACACGGCCAGGTAATTTACTGGCCTGGCTAGTATTTGTATGCAGGGCTGGAACACATTAGAAATGCAGCAATAAAAGGTATTTTACAGGCTTTGAAACATAAACCTAAAATAGCAAATGCAGTGAGAAATTGACCAAAAAGTTTAAAGCTGTCTGTGCAATTCTTAAGCAATTATTATAATCAACATTTAAAAAAAAAAGGATTTTACAGAAAATCGTATTTAGGTGACAGCTTATGGCACTTACAGAATCCCAAAACAAAACAAAGTTGACTTTATTTTAGCTGAGAAAGTGTCGAACCTAAAAGTAAAGCACAAGCAGCAGAGGAGTCAGTGCTCTGCCCAGTGACTGTAGCATGAACCCGGAAGTCCCAGCGCACACAGAGAGGGGCAGACGCACCACAGACACACCCACTGCACACAGAGAGGGACAGACGCACAGACACACCCACAGCACACAGGGAGGGGCAGACGCACAGACACACCCACTTCACAAAGAGATAAACTGAAACTTACCTTCACTTCCTGCATTTCTGCATCATGGCGGCAGCAGCTCAGCTCGGGAGCCTAAAGGAAGAGGCCACTTGTTCCATCTGTTTGGAATATTTCACTGATCCGGTGATGATTATTGATTGTGGACACAACTTCTGCCGCTCCTGCATCACCCAGAGCTGGGAGGGAAGGGATGGAAACTTCCCCTGTCCACAGTGCAGGGAGATATCTTCTGGGAAAAACCTCCGACCCAACAGACAACTGGGAAACATGGTGGAAATTGCTAAACAGCTTCACCTGCCCCCCGTGACGCCCCCGGAGGAGAATCTGTGCGAGAAACATGATGAGAAGCTGAGGCTGTTCTGTGCAGAGGATCAGAGGATGATATGCTGGGTCTGCCAGGAGTCAAACGACCATAAAACTCACTCAGCAAGTCCTATAGAGGAGGCTGCAAAGGAGTACAAGGTATGTGTGTGGTTTCTCTGCAACTACAAGTGAAGATCACAGGGTTTGTCTGTGGAAAGTCAGGGATCACAAAGCCCTCTGTACACCCCCTCAAGGAGGCAGCCTGAGAGCACGAGCTATGTGTGCACGTAAATGTGGCGGCAGTGGTATATTTTGGCCAGCACCTCAGCTATGTTTGCAAGGGAGTCAATTCGAATCTCTTCTCTTCGTCTGTGTGCTCAATGTCTTTATACTGTGCCACCCAACAGTAATCACATATATATAGCGGGAACCCCCCTATATGTTAATCAATTTTAACATTTAGACAGAGCACAACAACAGATGTTTTAAAGACTGGTTGAGCCCAACCAGTTAAAGTTTTTAATACAAAAATTCTTCCAGTGAAATCTGTTCAGCCAACAATATTCTTGACAGATGTTTCTTAGTCCCAATATTGACGCAGCCACAGCCGACACGTGTTTCGTCGCGTTCCGCCACTTTCTCAAGGCTTCAAAAGAAATCTGTAATTTTAATGTCAAAATCACGTGTCCGGAATGTTTCGTCCTACACGATGTAGCTGGATATAATAGTCCAGACGAACCGAGCTGGTGTTTTCACGTCCGTGAAGGAATACTCTTAAATCTTTGTTGAAGTTCGAAAAAATGAAGTAGTTACTGGTTCCAGGTACGAGGAACTCAGATTTTTTTTTGAGTTCAAATCTTTTTTATTGAGCAATAACAAAAATGATAACGGCCATAAGGCATCAGTAGAGTTACAATCGTATTGGAGTGACGCCGTAATCAAACATGGATCAGTACATATAAAACAATACATACATACATACAGTAAAGGAAAATAAAGCATATTGAAAACAAGAAAGTAAACATCAGTCCGGATCTGTAAAAGAGATGAGATGAATGAATTAACAAACAAGATAAACAATATAATATACCATCATTGCATTCTTACGGTTGTACACAGTTCCGTAGAGCCCTCCATCCAGATCTAGCCATATAATACCAGGTATACTTTGTCGTTCCTGCACATTGTGTCTAAGGCTGATAAGCCCATGGGGACAGGTTATAACCAGTACAATTCATGCAGCGGGCACCCCACACTTTACTAAGTATTGACCTCATTAGTAGTACTTCATGGTGGGTCGAAGGTAAAGGAGGCCTGGTCTAAGGAAGACCATAGTTTTTTGTTGGTAACTTGCCATGGTGATGAGTGTAGAGCGGGATTGTCGGTGCCCCTAATGCAGGATAGCCATTCCCTCCAGGCATTGAAAGAGACCTCAGCCGCTGATTTCCAATTGCATAGGACTACCTTGCATGCTAGTGTTAGCAAGAGATCCGGGAGCTGGCGGTCATGGTCCCCCTTTAGTAGTGGGTCTAAAGCTCCCAGGATAATGTAGATGAATTCCCTTGCAGGGTGTATGTCAAACGTGTGCCCAATGTAGTCAAAGATTTTAGTCCAATATGTACAATGTCACAGCGTATATCTTCGGTTATGCTCCTTAATAAGTCGAAGGGAATCTACACAGGTTTTGCTCAACGTTACATGGATGTCCAAACGGCGGGACAAAATTTCAGTTCCGGCCCATGTTTCAAGTTCAGTCCTGGGCTCCAGTGTTAGAGGTAGTTCGGTCCACGCTGGTTCCCTTCTTGCTAGTAGCAGTCCCGCCGTTTGGACATCGATATAACGTTGAGCAAAACCCGTGTAGATTCCCTTCGACTTATTAAGGAGCATAACCGAAGATATACGCTGTGACATTGTATTAAAATCTGAGTTCCTCGTACCTGGAACCAGTAACTACTTCGTTTTTTCGAACTTCAACAAAGATTTAAGAGTAATCCTTCACGGATGTGAAAACACCAGATCGGTTCGTCTGGACTATTATATCCAGCTACATCGTGTTGGACGAAACATTCCGGACACGTGATTTTGACATTAAAATTACAGCTTTTTGAAGCCTTGAGAAAGTTGCGGAACGCGACGAAACACGTGTCAGCTGTGGCTGCGTCAATATTGGGACTATGTGTGCACGTTTTCAGAGGTGACAAGTCATTCTGTGTAGAGGAGGAGGAGCCTGCAGAAGAGCTCAAGGTATGTGGGTGGGAGTTCAGAGTTCACTAATGAAGACACAATGAGTCCCACAAGGGAATGAAAGATATTCAAGTCGGATTTTAGGGATCACCGGTTGTTCAAGCCTCATAGAAGGGGCTGGAAAAGAGGACAAGGTGTGTCTGTGGGCATTCAGGGTTCACAAACTCACACAGTGAGCCCCACTGAGAAACCTGCAGAGGAGCACATGGTGGGTGGGTGGGTGTTCTGGAACCGCAAGTGAAGTGCACAATGTATGTCTGTGAAGATGGAGAGATTTCAAATTCACTTGATAAGCCACATCGTAGGGCAGTGGAAGAGTAGACGCTATGTTCTTGAGGGTTTAGGCATCACAAGTCACCCTTTTTATATGGTGACAAGATCGCTCCATGTCACTGGGAGACCGCTTTTCCATTCCCGGACGTTGCCTTCACATATCACAGGTGACCACAACTCCCAGAATGCACTGATATGTTAAATCAAAAGCGGAGATTTGGAATAGTTGTGTCTAGGTGGCATGGAGTCATCTGGCCACCCTACCTGTGTGAGGGGGCTGCAGGAGAGAACAGGGTGTGTCTGTAGATGTTCAGGGAATCAAACAGCAAACCACAGCGAGTCCATAGACGAGGCTGACAATGAGTTCCAGGTATGTGTGAGGATGTTGTTGGATCATGGGCCTGTACAAGGAGTGTATGTGTGCAGGTTCCACACAGGAAGAATCTACAGAGGGGCGTTTAGGGACCACACGTGAATTCCCTCGTGAAATCCTTAGGAGGATACAAAGTATGCTTTGGGGCGTTATGGGATCAAACGTCACCCTGTGCATCCCATAGAGAAGCGTGCCCAAGAGCACATGGGGTTTATGTGGGTGTCCAGGGTTTTCAAGAAAAGATACTCTGTGAGTCTCACAGAGGAATACAAGGTACATCGCTGCACTTGGGAACCTCACCTTACATGTTCACAAGCACTGCATCCTATAGACCTGGGCCTGAGGGTACCTGAGCCTGACAGCATTGTGATGCCCTGATAATTGTAATACAACACTACACACATTGTGCCAAAACATGCGGCCTGCACATACAGTCAGATGGAGCCAAGATATGACATACTACACCGAGTCAGAAGGTAGTGTCAGTAGGCGCTCTCCTCTCTGGGTTTATAAGTGATGCGAATGATCTTAAAGGTCATCTGGGCTGGAAGGGGGAGCCAGTGTAGGCCCTTTAATGCGCAGGTGATATGATTTCTTCGAGCCCTTGATGAGCTGCGCCGCTTCATGTATGCTCCCTTTCAGGGGTGCTAGGGTGGTGTTGGGGAGACCAGGGCCTTGTCTCTGCCCCCACGGAGATGACTTGTACGTTTGTTCTGAAGTCGTCTTCTAGGAGAAACATCTTCACTTTCTTCAAGAGAACTGGAACCAGGCGTTCTTGGTCCTCTTAGCAATGTGTTGCTTGAATGAGAGGTCTGTGTCGTGGGTCGGGGTAAACAGGCTTGACTCTGGGGGTATTTTGAGCTGTTGGCTTACAGGAAGTTTGCAGGATGTTGTTGATTAAAATCTTTAGGTAGAGTTGAGTGTCGTCTGTATATAGCTGGCTCTTGATGCTGCTGTCTGTGAGGATGGATCTGAGAGATCCCTTGTAGAGGTTAAAGATGATGCGAGAAAGGAGGGAGCCCTGTGTTACTCCGCAGGAGGCGGGGACTGCTTGTGATTGTATAGAACCTATTTGCATGAACTGGTGTCAGCTGGTGAGGTTGGATGTGATCCATTTCAAGACAGTGTCTTAGAATCCCATCGTGTTTTTTGTGCGTTGATCAGGGCCGGCTGGTCGCCTGTGTCGAAGGCTGCAGAGAGATCCAGGAGGTCAGGGGTCATTCTTGTAGTTAAGGAGGAGGGTGTTGTCGACCAGTTGGAGTGTGGCTGTGTCCGGGCTCCATACACAGTTATTGTGTTTATAAAACTTGTTTGCTTAGATATTTTCACTTGGTTCTGTGTTGTTTTGAAATGTTTGATAATGTCTCTGGGACAACCTTTCTTCTTTAGTGTCAAGTCTATCTGTTTCCATGCTTTGGGCATAATGTGTGCACAATGTCCAGTCGCAGTAAGTGCCAGTGATGAAGCTTGTTTCCATGGACCAGGTATTCTGATCCATCTAGGCAAGAACCGGTACAAACAAGCATTGGCATAGCCAATAGATTTCGCCTCTGGGACCTTAAAGGTGTTTTGCCAGAGGTGTTGGGAAGTTTGGAAAGAGATGCAATTTAACATGAAGGGATCCCACACCTCATTGATACATTCAGTACCTGCAGTTTAATCAAACGAGAAGAGGGAATGTGGGAACCTCTTATAATATCTCAATCATTGGAGAAGGCACGCTTTACTGCAACTTGTGCTTGCTTTCACCTTATAAATATTTAACACACGATCCGAGGCAGTTGAATGCTAGAAGCGAGAAGTGAGGGAGAGAGAAAGAGACGGAGAGGAGAAGGGAAGGAGAGAGTGAGAGAGGAAGGGACAGAGAGGTAGGGACAGAGAGAGGGCGGGAGGAAGAGCAGGAGGCAGGTGGAAAGGAGGGAGAGAGGAAGGGATGGAGGGAGGGAGAGTGAAAGAAAGAATGAGAAATAGCAATGAAGAGAGGGGTGAGAACGAGAAAGTAGACAAGAGTTAAAGAGAAAATAGAGAAAGAAGAAGAGAAGAAAGATGAGAGGAAAAAAGACACACATGAAGCGCAGGAGCAAGACTATGTGAAAGAGAGAAAGAGTGATCGAAAGAAAGGGAGTACGAGAGAGCGAGCGGGAAACGGGGTGAATAAGAGAGATGAACAGCTAGAGAGGAAGAGAGAGATGGGCAGAGACTGTGTGAAAGAGGCAGGTAGATGTCACCGGCAGCAGAGCTGTCACTGTCCCCTTGGGTCAGTAAGTACTCACACAGGTCAGTGTGAGGGGCGCAGCCTTTCAAGCGCTATGCTACACAGTCTAACTAAATACAAACTGAACTGTTTAAGCAAAACAAATCGGACATTAAAATGAAGCGTAAATAAGAGAAACAAATGCTAATCCGAAATGCAGTTTTAGCAGGACCCCCTTGAAGCTCTGGCATTTTACTGTAGCGCCGACTGTGCCGCTGGTGTTTCGACCTCCTATATACAAATTTGGCATGGTCATGATCTGCACTATAGAGCAGTTTGTAGCAGTGGCGTAATGAAACTTGAGGGCGCACCCCCCCATGCAAAATACTTTGAGAGGCCCCCCTCCGGACGCACTTAAGCTCTCAGGCCTTGGTGCCAGGCTGAGAGGGCTTCTGGCGCTTGGAGCCCCCATCCCCCGCGCTGCGGGGGCTTTGTAGCCACCATTCAGAAGTTAACATAATAGGCTGAAAACATCCCAAATACGCATTTGTATCGAACCGGCAATTCAAAGCAGTAAATATTTCACAACTAAGTAGCAGAAGGCACAGATTAGCAATATTTTCTCTAACATCATGTTAACAAATCCATGGACATACACATACATACATACATTCCTAAATCCAGTGTAGCATTTGCCGCTTATACTGAAGGTAGAAGCAAAGAGGGACCTGTTTATTAAAAGTTTGTAAATGTAAAAAAACACAAAACATTTTATCAATAGGAGCAGTGCAGATTTCCAGTATTTTTTTGATTCACACAAAAAACAACAACCCAAGAGCATGCAAGCGCATCCATGATCGCAGTTTTCCATTCATACTCCTCGGAATGAGTGCGTGTGCACGTGATTTGCCCATTGCTGGTTAGCTACATATTTTTCAGACTTATAGACAATCCACATGAGAAACTTTGGCAAATCTGCACAAATTGTTCCCCATGGAAAAATCCCATCCACTACACCCAATGACATAGGGGAGGTGTTCAATCCCAACAAAGCATATCACTTTCGTGAAACAGTAGTTATGTGCTTTGCAGGATGTAAAACTGTGCACACAATAGATTAGACTACTAGCAAGATTTCAAGTTTGTGGGTGTTTTTGCACGTCCTTTGGTTACTCCTAGCCATAACTTTAAACACAGTCCACAGTACGAGTAGACTCTGCAGTCCAATGTAATCTACAAAAGTAACTGTCTGCAAATCTTGAATCCGTTGATCGAGTAATTTGTGTACACAGGAAAGCGGAGATGCAGAAAGGCGAAAAAGCAAACGAAAGGTAAGAGAAAAAAGTGAAAAGAGGCTCAGAGGGGATAGAAAAGGAGCAGATGAGAGGCAAGAGTAACAAGCAGGAAGTGGGATAAGGGAGGGTGTGGCAGATGGTGAGCACTTTCGCGGCCTCTTTGATGAACTTCAAAGCGGCCGCGAAAGGTCTCCCAGAGGTTGCAGGCTGACAAATGGTGCGCGCGCCGGGCGCACATGCACTGTACCTCATCCGCCTGCAGCCTTTGGGAGCACTTTTGAAAGCCCCTTACTTAACTCTCGCAGAGCAACGCATGCGCGTTGGCTCAGAGAGACCTAAAAAGGGACATCATTGTCTGTGATACTTGGGGCTGGTGCTCACAAAGCAGAAATACTTATTTTTAAAATTATGATCCAGTCATCTGTAATATGGACAGGGGCTATAGTTTACAGGCCCCCAGGCCAAAAAAGCTAATTTTGTAAACCTTCTATTGGAATTCATTGCGCCTTATGTTCTAGGCGCAAATAATTTCATTCTCATAGGAGATTTTAATTATCATGCAGATTTATCACAGGACTTCGATACCGACCAATTGGTAACTTAACTACAGACATTAGGACTGGAGCAATTGGTAGTAGGTCCTACCCATCAGGACAGACATACCTTGGATTTACAGTTCACCAACTCCACTAAACTCACAGTTGAGCAACCCCTACTTCTACTTTTATCATCTGCTAAAATGTGGCTTTCATTTGGATGCTCCAATAACTAGCCAGGATAATAACTGTGCCTTAATTAGGCCCTGGCGAAAAGTCACCCCTACATCCTTTTCTACCCACTTTAATGCGCAAGCCTTACTACATACAGATAATGTAGATCAAGCAACAACGGCCTTTGAAGAGGCCATAACTCTTGCTTTGAACACAGTAGCACCCATGTCAAGGGTCAAGACTAAAGGCTAAGCATCTCCATGGTTTACATTAGAATTAATAAAAACTGAGAAATTGTCCAGTAGAACTGCCGAACGGCACTGGAGGAAAACCAAAACTACTATAGATCGAACCAAATATACAGAAATCCACCGTACCTATTTAAATAATATTAAACAGGCTAAAAAGTCTTATTTAACAGAGAGGATTAATAATGGGGGTCCGAGGGAAAGCTCCGGACTGGTTTAAAAATGATCTAAAGGACCATCCCACGACTGTGCATTTAGGTTCCCTGGCCTCATGCAGCAGACCAGTAAGCATTGGAGTTCCCCTGGGGTCACTCCTGAACCCTATGCTTTTTAATCTTTATGTAACACCGCTGGCCAGGATAATCAGGTCTTATGGGTTCGAGGTAGTGTCATATGCTGATGACACTCAGCTGTTGATCACATTTGGTCCTGACCCTACAGATACATTGATCCAGTTTAAAAAGTGTCTGACCTACATTAATAGCTGGATGGGCAACAACAAATTTCAGCTAAACAGCAGTAAAACCAAGATTATTCTGTTCGGCAGGGCCGAAGAGTATTGGTCTAGCAGCTGCTGGCCTCAGGCATTGGGCCCATGCCCGTCCCCAAAACAAGCAGTCTGCAACCTTGGAATAACGATTGACAACAAGCTATCCATGAAAAATCATGTCAATCTTGTGCTGGGTACTTTGTATGGAATCCTGCGGAAGCTACGTAAGATTTTTAAATGGCTACTTATTGAAGCCAGGAAGCCACTGGTCCAGGGCTTAATTTTAAGCCGCATCGATTACGGGAATGTCTTATTAGCCTCCCTAAATGAAGACTTCTTTTCTAAACTGCAAATCTTGCAGAATACTGCGGCCTGATTGATCCTAAATCTACCTCCAGGATCTCCCTCAGTCCCTAGTCTGAGGTTTCTCCACTGGCTTCAAGAGGTCATTTTAAAATCTTGTGCCTAACTCATAGAAGTATCTATGGCACTGGGCCTGGTTATTTAGCGAACAAAACTCAAAAGATATCAGCCAGAAAGAACACTAAGGTCCAGTTCAAAATCTCTTCTTACCCCACTATGAGTCCGCACTGTACGCAATGGGGGTCGATCTTTTTCTTTTCTTGCCCCTCATCTCTGGAACAAGCTGCTGTTTCATCTTCTGTCTATTGCGGATAACCAGCGTTTCCGCAAATAATTGAAAACGTGGTTGCTTGATCAGAAATAACGGAATTGAATATGACCCTCAGTCACTGGAATCTCCGCATGCGCCACGAGACCTACCGGTGATATGTGCGCTATATAAGATTCTCTGACTTGACAATCCCTTTTGTGTGGCTGCTACTAGCAATACTAATGTATGACTGGTAAGTACAGTCTGGACATGTGTGGCAGGTACTGTAGTGACTCTTTTTTTGCAATTAAGACCACACTCTACATATCTTTATTTGTTGCACTCTCATCCCTAAAGGTAAAACTTCAAGAGTGGCTGCTTGTCCTGAAGAAAGAGGAGGTATATTTTCTGGAGTCTAAACTCAAGGAAGAGGATCAATATAAAACCATGAGGGTGAGTGGCTGCAGTGAGTTCTGTGTGTCTGTATATCTCTGTGCCCAGTCATTTGTGTGGCCTCTTTAGTACAAGACACACAGAGGCAGATGATTCACACTACAGACTGGGTCATGGTCCCCCACCAAATAAATATTCTGACCGGAGTCACTGCACCTGGATATTGGCGCTGAAATCGGACAAGGGCGCGTCCTAGAAAAATATAAAATCAAGTATTACTCTTCTGACCTTAATACTCACATGTGCATGGTGTGTGTTAGTATGTGTGCAGTGGTGTGGCAATATCTGTCTGGGAGTATCTGAGCATGTTCACGCTTAGGTGTACGTGTCTAAGTATGTGTTCATGTATGGATGGTCCTGGAGTTATCTTTGGGAGTACATGCATGTTTGCGCGTCCCTATATCTGTCCTTTTATTCTGCATGTGTGTGTGTCTGCATATTCATATCTAAATATGGAGCCCGAGAGTATACAAATACATGTCCTTATCTTTATGCATGCGTGTTTGAGGGTTGTGTTTGCTTTCGTCTGGATTTATTGGCTGTGAGCTTGTGCCTACATATGTGAATGCCTGCCTATGGGCTTGTATATCACAAGGTCTGGTGGCATTTGTGAGTGTGCAAATACATGTGTGCATAAGTCTGGAGTTATACATCCGTGAGATTTTATATGCATCTGTGTGTCAGTATATATGTATGGATGTGTGTCTATGCATGCATGGACTGCAGACATCCATCTGTGAGTTTGTACAAGGTTTGTGTGTGAGTCTGCAAATCAATGTGTGCATCTGTATGAGTGTGTACCTCTCTGGGTGTGTGTATGCATGGATCTGGAGTTATCTATCCATCCATCAGACTGAGCAAGCATAGTTTAAGGCCTTTCCTAAACTAAGGTTTTAGCGATGTAATCCTGCTACGGTATTGTATATACATCCTCGAACCACAGATCATCCAACAGAGTTCATCTAAGGGATAAAGCGAGCATGGAAGCTCCAACATTGTGTAGATGAGTTTTAGCCCACAAATAGTTCATCCTAACAAAATGCCCTCTAATCAATCTTAACACGTTTCAGGACATGTACATTCCCTTCTTCAGAACAAATACATTTCTAATTCTAGAGATTACATGTGCACAGCTGAGCATCAGCCACTGGCCTTGGGCATTCTCTGTTCTGCTCAAGCCTCGTTGCAAGGTTTCCCTGCAACAGTCTCATTAATCATCAATAACTAGTGCACTTTTTTTGTTTTAATAATATTTACTGATTTTTCAGAGGTTTGTACATAGATCCTTGACAATAGTGAGTGTACATAATATCTTTCATACAGATATACATAGAACATTGATGGGGTACAAGGATATAATAACAGCATTACACATACTATAGAATTGTGGTTCGTTGTCAATGTCCCAGTGGGAACTCAAGATCATATTAACCGTGCAAATATATCACCATAAGTATTGTTAACATTAACAAAAACAACTGTCTGTAATTTACCATTTATATTTGACGGGTATCTATCTTGTGCGCTGGTCTGATCATGATCAGGTGTGTATGCGTACCTAGAGACATGAGGTTTAGGTGATCCCTGCAGTAAGTGCGACACAGTGTGCGACCTCATGAGTTGGGCCTGGAGATTCCTATTACCACACATGTGCTGCACATCCACCGTACCTACATGCACTGGACATGCACATGGAAGGTTAGTGCAAGGGTATGGGGCTCACACCAAAGCAGTACAGTAGACTGTACTTTCATCTGACACAAGAAAGAGGTCTGGTCATAACTAATGTTCCACAAAACTGGGTACGCTGCCACCACCACTTTAGGTGGCTAACTTAGGACGCAGGAAGTAGTGTCATCTCGGTTATGAGGGCACGCTTGGCACGCCACTGCAGGTCACCAAACAGGTACTCTTTTGGGCTTCAAGGAGCTATAACATTACAGTTTTGCACAACACAGGAACACATTCCTTATTAACACTGGTGATACAAGGACACAACCCTCTACCAAGGAGAGAGCTAAGATGTGCAACCCTCTGCCGGGACTAGTGACACAATACAAGAGCACAACACTACCAGGACTGGTGTCACATCACAGGAGCACAACGCTCTACCTGTAAACTAGTGACACGTACAGTAGCACAACCCCCTACCAGCAGTGGAGACATACCTGACTCCATAAAATGTCTGACTCCAGTAATTTTTGGTGACGCAAGAGAAACGCACCGCTCTCCACTGCTGAAACCTCCTATTCCTACTGGGACGAGACATGCCTCACCTGATAACAGACAGGCTCCAGCTGTGAGCCATAGTGTGATATACCTCAATTGACAACACACAGGCTCCTGTTCTAAGCCACAGTGTGACATACCTCATCTGATAACACACAGGCTCATGCTCTAAGCTACAGTGTGACATACCTCATCTGATAACACACAGACTCCTGCTCTAAGCCACAGCGTGACGTACCTCACCTGATAACACACAGGCTCATGCTCTAAGCTACAGTGTGACATACCTCACATGATAACTCACAGCCTCATATCTTAGGATAGGAAAGGATGTTTATCCAATCTCCTCACTCATCTTTTACAGAAATGCCTGAATTACCTTCAGAAACATTGATTTGTCTGATAATTAATGATTTTGAATGTAAAATTCCCACATCAGTGATTCCCCTTCACTCTGAATGAGCGCCATTGTAGGACACCCCTTCAGCGCCTCCATCTGGGCAAACACATCCATTGTGCTGGCAGGACAGGGGCAGCCCGCACTCCCCAAATCTTATGTCTTCCATCCAAATGGGATGAAACTTCCTGGCCCACCTTTTACATCATCTTTTGACTTCAGCCGTATCTGGGTCTTTGAGTGTCCCAGCCTGCGGTGGGTCCTCTTCCTTGCACTCGCTCCATGGATCGAGCGTCCCTGCCTGCAGTGGGTTCTCTTCTTTGCACTCGCTCCATGGATCGAGCGTCTCTGCCTGCAGTGGATTCTCTTCCTTGCACTCGCTCCATGGATCGTGCGTCTCTGCCTGCAGTGGGTTCTCATCCTTGCACTTGCTCCATGGATCGAGCGTCTCTGCCTGCAGTGGATTATCTTCCTTGCACTCGCTCCATGGATCGAGCGTCCCTGCCTGCAGTGGGTTCTCTTCCTTGCACTCGCTCCATTGATCGAGCGTCCCTGCTTGCAGTGGGTTTTCTTCCTTGCACTCGCTCCATGGATCAAGCGTCCCTGCCTGCAGTGGGTTCTCTTCCTTGCACTCGCTCCATGGATCGAGCGTCTCTGCCTGCAGTGGGTTCGCTTCCTTGCACTCGCCATGGAACGAGCTTCTCTGCAGCTTTACGAATTCTGACCTCTCTACAGTTCATGAGGTGCCTCAGGGAAGGGGGAGGGCAGGAATGTTAGAAGGACAGAAGATGGTAGAAGGGAAGGTAGTAAGAGGCTGCAGTTCAGAAATGAGGAAAAGCACATTAGTGGTCTGATTTTTGACCCCACCACCTTCCTCCTGAACTCCAACTCTAAAGATGTAGAAAGCTTTTTATTATCTAACCAGCTTTTCTTTGCTTCTGACAGAACAAGCTAAGAACTGAGAAAAATAAAATTGAATCGGAGTTTGAAAAGCTGCAGCAGCTTCTAAAAGAAAATGAGCAAACACTGCACAGAAGACTGGAGGAGATGGAGACGAAAATGACCATGATAGAAAATGCAAATATCACCAAACTGTCCAATCAAATCACCTCTCTCAAGGCCCTGATAACAGAGATAGAAAAGAAGTGTGAGGCGCCGGCGTGGGAACTCCTGAAGGTGAGATACTGTTTGGGAATAAAACAGAAGGAAGTGACATATTCATATTTTGGGTGCATTATTAAATGTTTGAGCAGAGCACGTATGATCTCCTGGCTGGGTCAATGCACAGTGACCCCACGCACTCTGAGAGCCGCACACAATATACAGACACGGATAATTTACATTGTCCCACTTGATGCTTTGAGCCCAACTCAATATACAAACTGTGAAATGTACAGGAACCGTTTACGGTGTGATATACAAGTTAATAACCCATCTATATACAAAATATTTATGCATTTTATCTATTAGTGTGAATGCATTACACCAAGCAATTCCAGTGACAGTACATAATATATGAAGACCAAGGAGCAAAATGTGTTTAAAGTTAGATAGAAATGGAACGCTTAATGAGAGACAACACCTGAGAGAATTGGAAAGAAATCAAATTTCTCCTTTTCGAAGAAATTTGAAAACATTTCTCTTCTAATGCGGTTACTTTTCTCTTGATGTAGGTGGTCACCAAACCTCTTGTTTGGATGAACAGCTTTATAACTAGGAATTTGGAATAGGTAATGGCAGCTCACTGTTTTTTTGTCACACCAGGTAAAGATAGAGATTGCCATAGAAAACTATTTCGTTTGAAGACTAGTGACAATTTAATATGACGGGTAACCCTTGGTTATATTACAGTGTGCAAAATGAATGTCTGCAAATTGCTGCCTAGCAGCAAAAGAAATGTGATTTATGACTGTATTATCTTGACACCCTGAACAGCAACCAAATTCCTCACCAATATGGTTTAGGGTGGGATTAGAGGTATAAACCTCTTTATTGTGGTCATGCGATGTCACTTTAACAGTGATGCTCTGCTCAGATAGGTTGATTAGTTTACAGCCAAGAAGATTCCAGAGAAGTAGCTCCATGTAAAGGGCACTAGATGATGGTGACAGAGAACATACAGGACATCCCTCCCAGCGTGACAGAGAGCATCCCTCCCAGGCTGACAGAGAGCCTCCCTCCATATCAGCCCCTTCAATCCAACAGCTCACCCAATGCTGGGATGAATTAATCCAGTAATTGGCGGGCGCTTCACACAAGCAGATCCTTCAAAAGTCCATAACTGCACAAGAGGAGGACACAGGTCTTTGTTCTTCCTGGGCAGCTGTGATCTCGTTTCCTAGATGGCTTCCACTTACACAGACTCCTCTAGTACTCCTTCTGCCTGTACCTCCCTCCCCTGCAGGGCACTCTTCCAGTCTCCCTTCTGCTCGTACCTCCTCCTGCTGGGCGCTGTTCTAGTACCCCTTCCTTGTACCTTGTCCTGCAGGGGATTCTTCTAGTGCCTCGTCCTTGTACCTCCTCCTGCAGCGCACACTTCTAGGACCCCTTCTTCTTGTACCTCCTCTTGCAGGGTACTCTTCTAGTATCCGTTCCATGTACATCCTCCTGCGGGACACTCTTCTTGTGTCCCTTCTTCTTGTACCTCCTTCTCGGCACTCTTCTATCCCTTCTGCTCATACCTCTTCCTGCAAGGGGATTCTTCTAGTACCCCTTCCTTGTACCTCCTCCTGTGGGGCACTCTTCTAGTACCCCTTCCTTGTACCTCCTCCTGCGGGGCACTCTTCTAGTACCCCTTCTTCTTGTCCCTCCTCCTGCAGGGCACTCTTCTTGTGTCTCTTCTTCTTGTACCTCCTTCTCGGCACTCTTCTATCCCTTCTGCTCATACCTCCTCCTGCAGGGGATTCTTCTGGTACCCCTTCCTTGTACCTCATCCTGTGGGGCTCTCTTCTAGTACCCCTTCTGCTCGTACCTCCTCCTGCAGGCGATTCTTCTAGGACCCCATCTTCTTGTACCTCCTCCTGCAGGCGATTCTTCTAGTGTCCCTACTATGTACCTCCTCCTGCAGGGCACCCTTCTAGGACCCCATCTCCTTGTATCTCCTCCTGCAGGCGATTCTTCTAGTACTCCATCTTCTTGTACCTCCTCTAGAAGGGCACCCTTGTAACCCCCCCCCCCTTGTACCTCCTCCAGCAGGCAGGGCACTCTTCTAGTACCCCTTCCTTGTACATCCACCTGCAGGGTTCTCTTCTAGTACTCCTTCTGCTTGTACCTCCTCCTGCAGGGACCTCTTCTAGAACCCCTCCTGTTTGTACCTCCTCCTGCGGGGCACTCTTCTAGTACCCCTTCTGCTCGTACCTCCTCCTGCGGGGCACTCTTCTAGTACCCCTTCTGCTCGTACCTCCTCTTGCAGGGCACTCTTCTAGTACCCCTTCTGCTCGTACCTCCTCCTGCAGGGACCTCTTCTAGAACCCCTCCTGTTTGTACCTCCTCCTGCGGGGCACTCTTCTAGTACCCCTTCCTTGTACCTCCTCCCGCGGGGCACTCTTCTATTACCCCTTCTTCTTGTCCCTCCTCCTGCAGGACACTCTTCTTGTGCCCCTTCTTCTTGTACCTCCTTCTCGGCACTCTTCTATCCCTTCTGCTAGTACCTCCTCCTGCAGGGGATTCTCCTAGTACCCCCCCCTTGTACCTCCTCCTGCGGGGCACTCTTCTAGTACCCCTTCCTTGTACATCCTCCTGCAGGGCACTCTTCTAGTACTCCTTCAGCTCGTACCTCCTCCTGCAGGGGATTCTCCTAGTACCCCCCCCTTGTACCTCCTCCTGCGGGGCACTCTTCTAGTACTCCTTCTGCTCGTACCTCCTCCTGCGGGGCACTCTTCTAGTACCCCTTCCTTGTACCTCCTCCTGCGGGGCACTCTTCTAGTACCCCTTCCTTGTACCTCCTCCTGCGGGGCACTCTTCTAGTACCCCTTCCTTGTACATCCACCTGCAGGGTACTCTTCTAGTACTCCTTCTGCTTGTACCTCCTCCTGCAGGGACCTCTTCTAGAACCCCTCCTGTTCGTACCTCCTCTTACAGGGCACTCTTCTAGTACCCCTTCCTCTTGTCCCTCCTCCTGCAGGGCACTCTTCTAGTGCCCCTTCTTCTTGTACCTCCTTCTCGGCACTCTTCTATCCCTTCTGCACATACCTCCTCCTGCAGGGGATTCTTCAAGTATGAATAACAAGGAGAGAGGTAGGGAGAGTAAGCAGACACTCTTGTTCCCCGGTCAGTAATCAAAAATCAAAAAAAGAGTGTCTATCAGACAGGCTAGGCCGTTCTAGGGAGCACAAACACACCCACACTGAGTTGTTGAAGAAAGCCCTCACTCACCACCTGGTGATGACATGCTTCATCATTGGGCTCCACCAAAGAGACCTACTGTCTCTTTGGTGTGCTGCAACGCCAGGATTACTGCGGAGCGGGATCGTGAGATAAGGGCGTGTTGAGTGTAATTGGGATTTAGTGAGTGTTGGGGGTATTTAAAATAGTCAGTAGTGTATCAGAAACTTTATTAAGTGACCACTAAAGACTCAGGATCTAAAACATGTGAGGAAACAGTCCACTATAATTGAGTGGGGGTTCCTAAGAGTGAGTCGACATGTTTCTTGCCATCGAAACGGTGTTAATTTACCCGGCAATTCATCAGGACTGTGTGTGGTAAAACCCTGGCGGTATGGGCACGCTAAGGCCCACCCTTTCCTAGGGGCGTGAGAGTGAAAATAAGAAATTAAGTGAAAAAAGTGCAAAAAATTAGGAATGAATAAAATATTCCTAATTACTCCTGGTTTAGGAGGCTTCTACTTATCGTTTCTGCACTTAGTTGGTGTTGGGAATAAACACCATGGGTCTCAGGAGGGGGGTGGAAGCGTATTCGGCACACCGCCCCCGACGCTTAGCACCCTCAGTATGCCTACGTCGCCCTCGAACCGGACCCCGACGAATTACACTCAACACGCCCTTATCTCACGATCCCGCTCCGCAGTAATCCTGGCGTTGCAGCACACCAAAGAGACACTAGAATATCAGAATGTGCTGTGTTTTGTGAATCTATTCAGAATGACTCTGTGCTGTGTCATTACCATTCAGAATATCAGTTTCTGCTATGTGATTTGACGTCATTCTGAATGTCACATTCTGTGCTTGGTCATGCGATGCCACAGAATGTGCCGTGTTACGTGGCCCCAGCCACTGTTTTCTAATCATAGATAGATCGAAGTTTGTCACTCCTAAAAATACTGCCATAACTTTAACTTCTTCTCTGGACACTGATTTTACTTTGATTGTTTCTCTGTTTTGCAGGATGTCAGAAGCACCCTGAGCAGGTAAGGCTGGTTTATTATCCTCCTCTCGGTGTGTAATGAGCAGGTCTCTCTGCTGCAGTGTGTAACTGCCACTACTAACCTAACACAAAGTGCTAGGAAGCTTTCAGATCCTCATGAAATCACTTTGTATCCTCAAAAAAACTTTTAAGTCCTCAGAAAATACCTTTGATTCCTCTGAAAACTTAAGTCCTCTGGAAACTCCCTTGTATCATCAGGAACTGCTCTTAAATGTTCCTAAATCCCTGTGAGTCATCAGAAAACTCCTTTGAGTCTTGAAATAATTGCTACAGAAATTAGCTGCTGTCCTCACAAAACATATTTTTATCTATAAAACCTACCTGAAGTCCTCAGAAGAGTTCCCTGTACACACAGAAAACTAATGCACATTCTGGAAACTTCCCCTCTGGTTTCCTCAATTAAGAGTTGTGGAAAAACTAATTCTAAATTTCCTAACTACGATGCCAGTCTTCAAAACATCCCTTCTGTGCTTCCAAACCGCATTGAAATGTAATTAAAGCCAGGTTCAAACCTCTGCCCAGGTCACTGACCACTCATTCCAGGCACCAAATCCTTCTTCAAGTCCTCCGAGACTTCCTTGTGTGTCTTCAAAAGCCTCATTTCAATCTTTTCTTTTACGGTCTTTATGTATCATTTTTGGTAACAATACAGATTCAAACAATAAACATCAGCGGCTCAGCGTCCTGTCGTATTTCATTAAAAACATGAGGTGTGGTTCGGGGGCATCAGATCATTGTCATTTTTCATTTCTGAAATAAGATAAAGAGACAATTGTTTACAACTATTGCACCATGGGCACACCATTGGCGAGGATGTCACTCCACACGTCTCCATTCCTGTGGGATGAGGGGAGGGAGGCTGACCCTAGCCCTCTCAGCCACCTTCCCTCACCTGCAGAGACTGCCCCCACATCTTAATTTCCTGTGGAGTGTCTCCATTCCATTTCTGTGCCCTGCAAGAGTCCTTCCAGTTCTGACACATTGGGCTTATGAACAGATGAATCCCGAATAAACCAGAACAACCAAAACAACGACCTGCCCGTAGTAACTTATCTCTCCATCTTCGGGCATGTTTTTGTAATGTTTCCTTGCTGCTGTGTTACTCAACGTTTTCTTTGCGTAGTGTCCATGCTTATTCACATTCTTAAGTGGTCTGCGTACACCCATGGAATATCCTGGTACGCCCGTTAGCGTGTATGGTTAGTGTATGGTTCGCTACATCTATTCGCCCACGTCTCAACCAGGCGAATCCTCAGGGTCACCGCCCTCTATCTGTTGCAGCTCATTTAAGAGGTTGTCCCAACATGCTGCTATGGGTTCTCGACACAGTCCTAACGTTTCTTCATGCTTGATGTAGATGCTTTCGGACTTGGCCATGCGAACAATGAGTGACTCCATGCCCGTACATGTGGTGGGTCCACCACTTTCCACCGTCTAGTTACGAGCCTTTTAGCTACTATTATCCCAAAGTCTACGAACCTAGACACTACTTTGGTGGCAGGCGTCCTCCTGAATTGATACAGGAGGTATATGGACCATTCAAAAGGTAGTGCTCGACCTGTGCATGTGTGTAATATCCTGGTTATCGTATTCCAGTGCACTCCTATTCGGGGGCAGCTCCATAACGTGTACTAGTTCAGCTCCTGGGGGTGTTGTGTTAGTTTGTTGGGGTTGGTAGGATTCCTCAGGGCGCTTGCTGTGATCCAGTTCGTGAAGTTGTCCACTGCTTGTTCCGTGTCCTTGTGGAGGCGGGTAGGTGAAAGTTGAGGGTGTTGATCCAGCGTTGTTCTGATGCTTTGGACCAGCTGCAACATGTTTCGCTGGCAGTGGAGGCGGTGGTTTTGAGCGGCTCTGAGAAGATGAAGTGGACGCAGTGGTGGTCGGTCCAGGTGAGCTGTTCAGTGTGGGTGTAAAGATAGGGTCAAGCGTGTCTCCTGCGATGTGAGTGTGGTTGGTGACTAATTGCTCAAGTTTGAGGTTGGCCATACTTTCTAGGATGTCAGCCGTGTTGGTGTCATCAATGTTTTCAAGGTGAAAGTTGAGGTCTCCTAAGAAGATAGTTTCACCTCAATGGTGATAGGAACGATGAAGTCGGAGATGGGGTTGCAGAAGGGAGGGCAGAGTCCCGGGGGTCTGTAGGCGAGGGTTTCTCCGATCGTGGGTTTGCTGTTCGTTTGGAGTTGGAAGTTGAGGTGCTCCATGAAGGGGGTGGTGTTGTCTGTGGTGGTTGCACATTTGAGAGTCTCTTTGTGCATTATGGCTGTGCCGCTGCTGTTTCTATTGGTCCGGTCTCGCTGCGTGATCTTGCATCCGTCTGGTATGGCTGTGGCAATACTGGGTGCTGATGCGGGGTTCAGCCAGGTCTCAGTGATGAAGACGGGGTCTGGGGTGGTGATGGTTTTCCAGGTTTCTGTGGGGTCTTTTCCAAGAGAGCGTGCGTTGTTCAGCAGGCAGTTGATCTCTCTGAAGGGATTGGCCACGGCCCTGCTGTTGAGTGTGAGTGACTTGTTGTGGCTGATGAACGTGGTGTCAGTTGTTTCTCTTCTGATGCAGGTAAATCGGCAGTTCTGGCAGGAGAAAGGGCCATCGGTGGTCCAGGGTGAGGCCTGGGCGCAGCAGTTGTACTGCCATCCGGAGTCCAGGGCTCTAAGTGCGTTTGATGTGAAGCACAGGCAGTCCATGGTGGGTGGAGACCTAGTGCAGAGCGAGGTCCATGCACGGCATACCCACTCTGCGCGTCTGCCACGTGGGTGCGCTGTGGTCTCTATGCCAGAGGACTGGATTACTGGTGGAGGGTGCCAATTGTGCCCATAGGGGAAGATAGCAGGCACGACAGGGAGCAACGCAGGAGGCGAGGTGTAGGGAGCCGCAGGGCTGCAGGCAGCAGAAGGGAGGTCCCAGCAGAGCCTGGGGGCAAGGGATCGGTCGGGCAGGCAGGGAGAAAGGGATGGGGAAGAAGCCAGACTGCAAGGTCAAGTGCAGCCGGCCCAGGCTACCAGGGTCAAGAGGGGCGCAGCTGGACAGTAACTACTGGGAGTCTGGTGCAGGTTGGGCTGAGGGAAGAGCGTCGGGCACGGTGTCAGGGGAGACAAGGCCACAGAGCACTGTAACTGAAACTGTGGGCATAAGAGGGGTGGCCCAGCCTCCTCCTGTTTCTGATGGGCATGGATGGGCTCACCCTTTGCCTATGCTTTGCTCGGGCACTGATCGCACAGCTCCTACGAGGCGGAAGACGCAGAAGGAATTAATCTGCTGCAGAGGTGCGAAAACGGGCCAGGCCCAGGCCCACCTCCCGGAGGCTGCTGGGAACTTTAGTTCCCTGAGGCTGATGGGGCTCTGGCTCCCGAGTGGAGCTGGGAGAGTCGTGAGGCAGGAGTCCGGGGCCTGGAGAAGCGGGTGAGGGAGCAGCAGATACGGCGGTGTCCATCCTTGGTCTGTTGAAAGACTATCTACCCTCTATGACCATTGCTTGACACCAGTCTTTGTAAGTGCCTGGGTTAGATCCGTAAAGGCCGTCAAGTTCCTTGTGAACTTACCACAGTATGTCAACATGCCTAGGAAACGCCTTACTCCTGTCATGAAAGTTGGTGGGAGTTCAGATTTCTTGACTTTGTTGGGATTCAGAGTCACCATTTCCTGTTTGAAGAAACTGATGTGTTGCTTTAGAAAGTCACACTTGCAGGGTTCAGCCTGAGGCCACTTGAAGGCCCTGTAGGACTTTTTGGACTCAATAATGACTGTCACATTGTGTGCCTACACCAAGATGTTATCACAGATGTTAATTATTCCAGTCAGTTCGTATATAACTTCTTGGATGGTGTTCTCAAAAACATCAGCGACACTGGAGATTCCAAAGTTTAATCTTGTGTATAGTCTCAGACCCAGGTTTGTGGAGAAGGTCGTGATATATCTAAAAGTGGGGTCGAGCATCAGCAGGCGATACCCTGACTTAAGATCTGTTTTGGAGAACAAGCAAGCTAGCTCCTTTGATCTCATTTATTAGTCCATCCTTTGTAGGCGTGATATGTTGTTCTCTTTGGCATGCCTGATTTAGGAGGTGCATGGCCACACCTCTCCTGGCTGTTTGGGCTTCCTGGTGACAATAGTTGAGAAAACCCAAGGAGTGGCCCATAATCTCGCTCAATTATGACAGCCTCTTCCAGCCTTCATAGCTCCTCTTCAACTTTTGCCTGAAGATGAGTTGCTTAAACAAAATATTCATATTCAGGCCTAAATGCTTCAACATAGCTCTATAAAATTGACCCATGTAAGAATTATCTAGCTCTCCAGCCAAGAGCCGGGAATTCTTGAACTGGAAAGCATAACAAAAGGCTTGAAAATCCGGCAGAGCCACCCCCCCTCGCTTCAGTCTCTTCCAGATCTTGTTTCATGAGATCCTGGCTCCCCTGGATGCCCATATGAAGCTTCCGACCCTCCCCTGCGATATCTGCAAAAGCTTTATGGGGAAAGGAAGTGGTTTAGTGTTAAACAAGACGACCACCTTAGGAAGAACCAGCATCTTAATGATGTTCACCCTCCCATAGATACCGGGGGCAGATTTCCCCACCTTTGAAGGAAAGCATCTATATCATGGTTGTTAGACGGACCGGGAGGGTCGGCCGAGGATAAGGGGAGAGGTCTCCGAGGAGAGCCGTCTCCGACGATCGTACAGACAAGTAACTTCCCCCCCACAGACGGACACCACACAAGGATAAAGTTCAACGATACTTTATAGGCAATTCTTTAAGTACGATGAATGGTACAAGGAGGTCTGGACTCAGGGGTCCCCTCGGTTCTGGTCTCTGGTTTGGGAAAAGGGTAGCGGGACAGTCTTGTTACCAAAAGATGGGAATAGCTCTCAATCCTCGAGCTCGGCGTTCTAGATGATCGGGCCGCGGCGGAGCCAGGCAGGTCCCGAGATGGACGAAGGAAGCGACGGTCCGCGGCGGAGCCAGCAGGTCCCGGTGAAGATGGTAGTTACAAACGGTCCGCGGCCACGCCAGCAGGTCCCGACGACGATGAAGGTTTACGAAGGTTATGAAGGTTGCGGCAGCGCCAGCAGGCAGGACGATGATGCGCAAGGCAGAGCTACGGCAGCGCCAGTAGTCCATCAAGGATGAGTTCTTCTCTGCGTCTCTCGACTCCAGGATACAACTGCCTTCCTGCTCTGGAGCTGCCCCAGTTATAGGGCTGGTGCCCTTTGATGTCCGGACCCTCGCACTTGGAGGTCGGGAGGTCCGGGATGAGGGAGTCCAGACACCCAGCAGGGGGGTGGAGCCAGCGCCCGGGGAGGCGATGGGCGAGCGGCACCTGGCGGGGGAGAGCCATCGACGCCTCTTTCTCCCATTGACTTGCCAAGTAGCTCGCTCACCTCCTGGGTGGATGGTGGTGCCGGGATGTCTGCGGCCTGGCTAGGCCCAGGGTTGAGGTCGATCGGGGGCCAGGCGGCCTCGTGGTGGAGTGTCCAAGATGGCGCCCAGGCTGGGCGCGCGGGCCAGTAGTGGGTCGGGCCCACGAGGTCGATATGTTCAGGGACCGGGGTCCCGGAGGGGCCGGAAGACGAGCAGTGGTGGTGTGTGGCACTTGTGTGACCGGGCTCGGGCCTGGTCGGGCCGAGGGGGGAGCGGCCCTTCATGTGGCCTGTCCAACAATGGTGTTGTTGGAACATGAAAGATCTTTGAGAAACAAGAGACCAGAGGCGTTCGGCAAAATAGGAACATTTAGTTTGATTAAACATAGCGGCCGGAAGAATAGTTACAGGCACAGGGTCAAATTTCAATCAATCTGTAGCAGTCTTATAGAAAGTTCATTATTGGCAGAAAAATGTTTCTGCCGATCCTTGTATGGTGAGGAATATAAGTTGCTGCCTCTAAAGTCATAAATTAGTTTTAATGGATAGTACAGGTGGGCCTCGACCTTGCATGGACGCAATGCGGCCAGTGGGTAACGTGTCCAGATGTCTGGCATGAGGAGCACCTGATTGCTGTGTTCTGATTGGCTATATGTTTCTAACTAATGTGGCATCTGAATTCATGGTGTTTTAGGAGCACGCGTACCGCCTCCAGCCATTCGTGTTTTCCTGGGGCCAATCTCCGGCCATTCGTGCTTAACTGGGGCCAATCTCCCTTGCCCCTTGTAGTGTTGCTGCGCCTATCTGTGGGATTGATCTACAGTTTCCTCTCAATGCATTTGTCTGCCGGGTACGTGCCATCCCACCTGTGACCTGTGAATCAATAACCTCAGGCCTGGGTCTCAGTGCTTGCCTGACTATATATTTGTGAGTCGGGTTGATGTGGAGTTCACAATGGGCAAATTCGTTAAAAAGGACGTAGTTTTGTTGGCATAAATGAATGTATTGTTTCTCACATCATCATAAATTTTTTCCATATTAACAATGGCATCCCTTAGTTAGGGTTACGTCCGGTATTTCCTCCAAACTCTGAGTTACCTTGATTCCTAGATACCTAATCTGGGTTCCAGTTTGAAGCCCTAGCTTCTTTTTAGCCCATGTCATAATCTCTGTCTTCCCCTTATAGATTAAATACCCTGAAAGACCCCCAAAATCTCCGGCATGCATCTCAAGCTGTGGAACAGAGAGCTCTGGGTTCGATGTATACAGAACTATGTTATCCGCATACAGTGCTATTTTGGTTGGTAACCCTGCAGCTTCAAAGGGAAGAATGGTCTTATCCCGCTGATCATCTGGGATAGGGCTCAATATATACACAGAGCAGAATTGGCAACAAATTACACCCCTGCCTAGTTCCCGTGGATACCTGAAAAGAAGCTGTAAATTAGCTGCCGGCACCTTATATAACATTTTGTACAACTCCAGTAACTTTACTGCTACAACCAAAATTCTGCAATACCTCTCAAAGATAGACCCAAATAACCCTATCAAATGCTTTAGCAGCATCAATTCTTACAATTGTGTAAACATGAGATTAAATGCCTCACCCGTATCACTTGCAGCGATAATGCGATGGGATAATCCATACAGCTGTCTGTCAGGCACAGACCCCTTTTGATTGAAATGGTCTGATGGCGCCAGAGTGAGAGGACGCACCAGCAGCGCTCCGTGGGTCTGGTCCTTTCTTATCTTGCTACGATCTCCCCATGTGATTGCTAAAGCAGAAAGGAGAAGGGCATAAGCTACACTAAAAAATAGCAGGAATCGTGGAGCTGAGCTGAGCTGAACTGAATTTAACTCAAACTGGAGGGAAAAACGCAGTAAAGTCGAGCAATGGAAAAAATGAACTGAGAGCTTCAGGAGGAGAAGGGGAAAAAAACCCTAGAAGCTGGAAATTCGGTAGGAGAAGAAAAGGGAAGTGAATAATGAGTTGGATTGGTGGTTGTTTCTTTCGAAGAGAAGAGAAAAGCGGCAGGGAGGCCACTAAAGCCACAAAGAGCGGAGAGCACAAGCAGTTTGTGCAATTACCGATTTAGACATTCCTCCAACATTCTTTGCGAATACATCCCTCTGAGCACGCCTTTGGCACACTAGGAATCGTGAGTATTGAACCAAACTGCTACCAAGCAAGTGACACTGGCTGCTTTTCCCCCTGCTTCACCCTGCTCCCCCTCACCCCCCCTTTTCTTTCAGAGACTCGTACTCGCACTTTATCTGGACTGGACTGTAACCAATCCGATTTGAATATCAATTAGAAATTTAAAGCGCATGAAAAAAAAGGGAAGTGAAGGGTGAAGGGTGCTGGATGATGCGCAAATCGAAAACGGGGGTCTGAGGGACAGAGCGGAACTGAAGCTAAATTAAGGTGTCAGTGTCAGTGTCTAGCAATCTAGCAATCCAGGAGCTTAAACAGCTTAAACACCGGGTTTTTTTTCCTCGCTGCTTTTCCCGATCACTGTTTACTGCTCACCTTGGTTTTTGCCTTTGTTCTTATCTCCGGCTGCTGCACACACCCCCTCATTCTCCCTTATCAAAGTTACCTCCTTCCCCGCTCAGCATTTGATGTCATCTGCAAACTTGTAAGCCACGCTTTTAAACTGCGTGTGCTTCAGGCTGCGTGCTGCGTGCTGCGTGCTGTGCTGTGTTGTCAGGGAGACGCTGAAGCTCTAGTATATAGCATATAGCAGACAACCAGCAACAGCTAATAGCCCCGCAGGAGAGGAAAGGATAAACTAAAGAGAGGGAATTAGGAATGTAAAGGCAAAGAGAGGCAAAGAGAGGTAAAGGGTGGTGAAAGTGAAAGAAATAAAGTGACAATGTGACAATGTAAAAGGAATAAAAGGAATAAAAGGAATAAAAGACTAAAAGATTAAATGAAAGAAGTGCAACTACAGCAGCCACAGCAAGTACAGCAGCAGGAACCGGAGTGCAAGTGCTGCCCAGCTACAGCTACAGCTACAGGAACGGTGGTGCAAGCAGTGCAAGCTGTGGGGTTGAGGGGGGTCGGCGCACTGTTAGGTTTAGATAACACAGATACTTCCTCTAAACCTGTGATCAAAATTGAGCTGCGAATTAAAATCCACATAACCGAGCAAACCTGCAATTCTACAGGGTCTCAAACCCCAAGCTACCTCAAAACCCACAGCAGATCCTTTACAGTGCCTAAAAAAAAAGCCTGGGCTGTTCTAAAATCTCTAATAAATAAAAAATCAAATAAAAGAGGGGTGTCGATCCCCCTCGAAAAAACAAAAGGTCAAAATCAGGCACAAGATCAGCTTCGGACGTCAACACCTGAGCAACCGCAGATAAAGGATATGGCTGAAAATAATGGAACAGCGGCACAAAACTCATCACTGCCTAATCTAGAAAGAGGGGAAAGAGAAGAGGAGGGAGCTTCAGCAACCCGAAATATGCAAGAAGTACAGACACAGGCGCAAAATCTTGAAGATCCAGACAGAGAGGTAGAAAGTAAAGAGAGTCCGGGAAACCTAGGGAACAAGGAAGAACAAAAAACTACACAGAGTATGAAAAGCCATATCCCACAGGAACACAAGGACACACAAAGACGGCCTGAAACTAGAGGATTTAAGGCCAAGGAGAATATTGTGGAGAAAGCTACACCTGAAGAGACCGATAAAAGCAAAATTAAAAATAAAAGCAAAAACACTGAAAAGGACAAGGAAAAAGCGAAACAAAAACAGAAAGAGAACGACAAAGAGAAAGACAAAGAGAAGGAAAACGATATAGCGGACAAAGCTAATTTGGAATTAATGGCTTCAAAGACTGCAAACAATAAAAAACTTGAAAGCTGCCGCTAAAAATACTGGGCCCCCTACCTCCTCTCAGCCTCGGATATCTAATATCTTCATCCCAGTAGCCAAGGAGGGACCAAGTGAGCCTACTGAAGCTACAAAACAAACAAGCATTTACAATGCAATGGTTTCGCCTTCGGAAAAGTTTGAGCCATTGGCATTCTAAATGGCAAACTTTTTATTTATGTGTTGGTTTTGAAAACAGATAAATAAATGGCATTCTCATTTACAATGCCAATACACACACCCACACAAGAGCCCCCCACACACACCACACAAGAGCCCCCCACACACACACACAAGAGCCCCCCACACACACCACACAAGAGCCCCCCACACACACCACACAAGAGCCCCCCACACACACCACACAAGAGCCCCCCACACACACCACACAAGAGCCCCCCACACACACACACGCAAGAGCCCCCCACACACACACGCAAGAGCCCCCCACACACACACGCAAGAGCCCCTCACACACATACGCAAGAGCCCCCACACACACGCAAGAGCCCCCCCCACACACACACGCAAAGAGCCCCACACACGCGCAAAGAGCCCCAAACACACGCAACAATATTATGGAAAGCGAAGTCCAACTATGTTTAAGGGACCAAAGGGCAATTCGTTTAATACACACATTAAACAAACTTGGCAAAAACAGCGATTTACAAAAAGGCGTAACATCATAAAAGGGCAGTAGGAAGAATGGCTTGCGCCATTGCTACAGAACAACACGTTTTCAGTGTGTTGAATGGGTATCAGCATATTTGTATCTGCCCCAGAGACTTAAAGATTGTGATCAATTCACTAGGCTGTATTAATCTCACAGTCACACAAGCATCAATGATTGCATGTCTCTTAGAAGCCCTTCTAAGCGCTGTAGTGAGATAGATTAACGCTGGATGTAGTTCCCTCGAGAGGATGGAACGCAGACTTGACCCGCAAGGATCTCAACCTGTGACCCTCGGGTCGGCTATTTCCTCTGTGTCCTCTTGTCCCAGACTCACACACACGCACACCTGCAGCAGACGCACTGACCCACCGAGATAACTCACCGTGATCAGCCACCGCCGGCAGCACTGCAGTCTGCAGCTCGGTCGGCGGCGCTCCCACAGCTCGCGTGGGGGGTTGGGGAGCGGGGCAGGGAGCCGGGCGCAGGAGTTGCCCTCCCTCGCTGACATTCGGGGTTATTTTTAGTCGGGCTGTATCAATGCAGCTGTCCCGGCAGCCTCACTGGGGGAAGTGACACTCGGGCTGGCCTCACTCCGCTCCTACGAGGCTGCCTCCGGTGCTGCCGCTCTCCTCTCGGCCCTCTGGTAAGGTGGACGGCTGGTGAGTACCCCCCGCCGGAGCTCCGCTGCCCCCGGGCACCCGGAGGCACCGTAGCGCTGCGAAGAAGAGGTGTGTGTCCGGTGCGAAGGCCTGAGAGCGTCCCCGAGCTGCCGGCCGGGAGCAGCGCAGACTTTCAGCGCTCGCCGTGGTTCCTCTTCTCGCGCTGGGCGGCGGGGGGGGCGGGCACTTCCGGCCGGCCGCGCTGGGATTGGCCGGCCGGCTGAAGAAACCCCCGGGCGGGACACCAATATTTGCGCAGTTAGGATGCTCGGGCGGTAAGCGCAATTGCTGCGGCGTTCGTCGGCAGGAATTCATCTGCTTGCTTTGGGTCGGTGCAAAGCCCAAAGTCTCTATAAGTCAATGAAGCTGCAGCTCCCCGCCAAGCACGACCCCCTCCCCTGCTTGTCCCAGAGGTGGAGGGGGTTACACTACGGCTTCCCCCCCCGGGGCTTCCATATTGGCACAGCAGGGTGGACACGAGGTGGGCTGTTTTTCCATTCAGCGCTCCTGCATCCCGATGGGTGATGCGGGCTCGCCTTTGTAATTGATGCTCTGCAGCGAGTAATGATGCACTCATTGGAAGGGTGATCTCGGGCGCAGAGAGGGGTAAATTGAAGGGGACAGGTGACGGGGGAGGGGGCAGAAGAGTGATCGGTGGAGGCATCATTCATGAGGAGGGGGGCGGTGGTAAAGGCCGACAGTGATGGCCTCGGGGTCTGTGGAATCGGATATGGAGGGGGTGGGCCCAGGTAACGCAAGCTTGGAGGGGCTTCGGGCCAGGTAATGACATCCCCTTGTGAGGTAGGGGAGGGGGTGCATGATAGGCAGGCTTGTGTTGTAGGAGGGGTTAAAGGTCACGGGGCCTGTGATTCCTCATAGGGGGGGTTCTTTCTCTTGACTGCACATCGACAGAGGGGTTAGGAGGAAGGGGGCACAGAGATAATCCCGTGCACCTCTGAGGGATAAGTGTGTGGGGGAGGGGCGATGCGAGCTGGAAGGAGTCTGAGAGTGTTTTTCTAATGGGGGGATGTGGGGTCGATCTCAGACGTGGTCGATCACTCTGGCAGGTCGGATATCTTATCGTAATGCTGGAGCGCAAACTGACGCCAACATTTTTTCTAGCTCGAGTAATAAGCTTAGCAGTCTCCCGGGGTGCCGTTCTTACCTGCTGGACGGGTCCGGGTGGAGTGCAGCCGCCGGCCAGGAGCCGGGTCCGGGTGGAGTGCAGCCGCCGCGCTCAGTCTGTGTCCGGGCTCCGGGGGCGGGGAAGGAGGAAGGCGGCCATGAGGAAAGAAGCGGGAGGGGGCGGGAAAGGGGGAGGAGAGACGCGGCGGACACCAAGAAACAAGCGGGAGGGGGCGGGAAAGGGGGAGCAACAGGAGCAATCCTTGTCGCTCAGCCCACACACTCTGTCTCTCTCTCAACAACACCAGGCACCCCAGCATTCCACTACCTCATCAAGCATTCCAACATTCCACACACAACACAATCATACTGGCAGAACAGCAGGGAACAGGTAACCAAGGGAAAGAATGCATTGAGAATTCAAGTCACAACACACTTCATTATTCATCCTAAAGGCATCACCGCGCCCTGTTGCTGTTACTCCTTCACCCTTGACCATGACAGCATGTAACACTTACTGTTGCTATTACATGTATACAGTCATCTAATCTGCCACATTCTCTTCTCAGTCTACAAACTAGAGCGTTACCGTTCTTCCCTATGCTTCCATCCGTGGCATGACCCAAAATAATTCGTCTCCTTGCAATATTTTGTGAGGCCGACCTAAAATTTCACAGATCAGCAATGGCCTCATGGCTGGACGAGATTTGGCTTCACCTGCGGATACCTGTGCTTAGAGTCGATTGTACCATAGCTTCACACTCCCACCTATTGGCCCGAAATGTGAACCTCGCTCACCAGTCACATTTTGTATGTGTTTTGTAATCGGGCAGGCTGTCTTTTCCGCTCCGGTGCCAGTTTTTCCTGGCTTGCCTCTGCCATTTTCTGCCTAACACAGTGTCCCTAGGTCTATTATGAAACTTTTCACGAGTCATGCTGAAAGGCTCGGGACTTTATTGACGGTCACCTGAGAGGGGTGACTCAGCACTTAGTTCACGGATCAGCTGAGAGGAGTGACTCAGCACTTTGTTGACGGGTCATTGAGTCACGATGGGAGGTGCTCGGTCCTGTAATAGCCCTTCACAAGCAACATGTATTTTTCTCAGAATAAATATCGGGGAACGTGAGCGCCTTGTTTCAGCCCGTTTAACTGCCTTTGGCATCTCATGACCTGTTTTCTATCCGGTTTCTTGCGACGCCGTATACCCCATGGGTTTTGTTTTTAGCCACAGTGAGACCTAAACAAAAATTGTACTACGTATTTTTCCACTCAATCAAAATCTTAGACCCCAGTCATGTCACGAATTGTATTAATAATCCCTTCCCGTTGATTGAATTGAATGTCGAACTCCCTCCCATCCTTCGTACTTTTGCGAAAGCTGACTTTGTATAGGCCAATGGGATAACTGAATGAAAACAACTTTTTTCCTCTGTACACCCTTTGACAGTAGCGTAAGCAGCATTTCAACTTTCTAGCTCGAGTAATAAGCTTAGCAGTCTCCCGGGGTGCCGTTCTTACCTGCTGGACGGGTCCGGGTGGAGTGCAGCCGCCGGCCAGGAGCCGGGTCCGGGTGGAGTGCAGCCGCCGCGCTCAGTCTGTGTCCGGGCTCCGGGGGCGGGGAAGGAGGAAGGCGGCCATGAGGAAAGAAGCGGGAGGGGGCGGGAAAGGGGGAGGAGAGACGCGGCGGACACCAAGAAACAAGCGGGAGGGGGCGGGAAAGGGGGAGGAGAGACGCGGCGGACACCAAGAAACAAGCGGGAGGGGGCGGGAAAGGGGGAGGAGAGACGCGGCGGGCGGACACCAAGAAACAAGCGGGAGGGGGCGGGAAAGGGGGAGGAGAGACGCGGCGGGCAACAAGAAACAAGCGGGAGGGGGCGGGAAAGGGGGAGGGGAGACGCTGACGACGGAAGGCGGGTGCCGGCAATGCCGGACCAGACACGGGGGCGTTCCCGGCATCGCGTGACGTCGGCAAAAGCCAAAGAATGTCGGGAACGCCCCCGTGTCTGGTCCGGCATTGACGGACAGGCCCCTCGTCCAATGGCAAGGCTCCGTTTACGGAGCCAGCCAATCAAGGACGAGGGCCGAACCAAAGCACCCTACGGTTCTCAACAGGATTTCGCCTGCGCGGAAAAGCTGCGCAGAGCGCAGCTTCCGCTAGGCGAAACCTAAAAAGCAACCAAGCAGGCATTGAGAACGGCATCAGAGGGGTCGAAGCAAACACGTCTGTGGAGCAAATCACCGTGGAGGAGAAAAATACAACTCAAGCTCAAACTTCCACCTCACTATGCGCGCAGACATCCCCACCTGAGCCAGATCCACAGCCTGGTAATATGGCACTCTCCGAAACAGACTCGGACTCAGACATATATGAAACAGGGATGTCTACCTCAAGCAAAACAAGCGAAATAAGCGAAACAAATGATGATGAACAAATATTAGAAGCAACGGCCTCTGAAATTCCAGACCCTAATGAAACCAGAAAACTTAGTGAAACATGTCAAAACTCTAATTCAAAGAAAAAACGGGAGAAAAAGAGGGCGAGAGACAAAAGGAGAAGAGCTAACCTACTCAATGATGAGACTACGGATCCTGGCAGTAACAATGAATATGCCATAACAAGACCAAAACCCATACGAAAAAGCCCGACTCCAAAGCTACCAGGAGAAACTGAGCATGAGCATGATGATACCCTAGATGAGCCAGAAGGAAAAAGTCAGAAACAATCCGGAAATGGACATAGCTCAGCAACACCAGGAGAGCCACTGTTGAGTGAAGTGCTGAGCTCCATAAAAAATTTTCATAAGGACATTAAAAAGGAAACCCAAAGGAACCACGTTGCCATTGAGAAGCTACAAGGGGCAATTAAAAAAGTCAGCAACATCTGCACTGAGATCTCGGACAGAATGGCATCAGTGGAAGCACGCGCAGAAAATTTGGAAATGGATGTAACCAAGCTGCAAAAACAGGAGAATGAGCACGATGGAATCATAAAGGACCTCATGATGAAAGTGGAAGATTCTGAAAATAGATCGAGGAGAAACAATCTGAGGTTCCTTGGAATACCAGAAGGCTTTGAGGAGAATGACCCCAGGGGCTCCATGATTAATCTGTTGAAATCAGCCTTCCCGGAACTTGGTACCTGGGACATGGACAGAGAAATCCAGCGCGCCCATCGATTTCCTTTGACGCTATCCAAACATGCACAAAAATCACGTCAATATCCTCGAGCAATGTTGGTTTACTTTGGGAATTTCCTTTTAAGAGAAGCGCTCTATGATCTGGCTAGGCCAACAAAGCAGAGGAAACATAAAGATTTTATGTTCTTCACCAGACCAGACTTCGCCCACGCAACTGTTGAGAGAAGGTGGAGAATGAGACAATTAATCACTCCCTTTGAAAAAGTCGGAGCAACAGTCTACCTACAAAATCCAGCACGGCTAAAAATAATATACAAGGGATCAACAAGAACCTTCCCAAGTGAAATTCAAGCCGAAGCTTACCTAAGAGAAATCTCAGTAACCGAGAAAGGGAACTCAGGAATATAAATGCAAATCAGCAACCAGTCCATGAACACAAAAACATGGGGAGCAATCAGAAAGGGTTGGGGAAGGGGGGTGGGGGGAATAAATGCATCTGAAATTTGGTATGAATATTTGTGTACCCCACCCACTCGACACCACCAAAGTATAAAGGGCCTGCCCGCGGGACGCACCGAGGCGCACTCTGCCCACACTGACGCCCACACCTGGGTACTTGGGCACCCAGCAAGCCTCATAGGATGGTAAGGGGGGAAGGGAGGGGGACCGAGGGAGGGGAACTGGTAGTGGGGGGGAGGAGCAATATGTGGGAGGGATCAGGGGGAAATAAGAGAGGGCCGGGGAGGGGAAAGTGGGGGGAAAAAACTCCATCACATCAAGCTATAGAAGAAATTAAAGATGCCAGGTTAACAAAAACTAATTGGGGAAGAGTGAAAATGAAAAAGAAATGCCTATGTGGATAGTTTCGTTGAATGTCTGCGGACTAAATGATGGAAAAAAACGAAGAGCAATGAAGGAATATTTAAGAACATTGCATGCTGAGCTGATCTGTCTACAAGAAACACACATAGAGGCCTCTCAAAAGGGGCTCTTAGAACAGCTGGGATACCAATTAGTATCATATACGACACAAGGAACAAGAACAAGAGGGGTAGCGATCTTAGCAAGGCATGGATGTGTGGTAGTAAATAGGCAAAAATCAGATCGCTATGGTAGATGGGTCTTGGTGGAGTGCCAGGCACAAAGCTTTAATTTCACACTATGTTCATTGTATGCTCCCACCGTAGACGACCCTGAAGCTATGGACTCTGTTAACCTAGAAATAGCCAACTGGCCTCTGCCATTAATAGTCTGTGGAGACTTGAATTTGAATGGCCTGTGGAAGAATGATCCGGGGAAATTCTCTGGTCGGAAGAAGAAAAGTCACAGAGCATTAATTCAATTAATGTGTGACAATGGTTTAGTAGATATATGGGAACTGCAAAATAATTTAGGGACCGGTAGTACATATTACTCTGCCCCTCACAAGGTCTTAGCAAGGCTAGACTATTTTCTGGTATCACCAGCAGTAGCATCCACCGCAAAGATTAGCATACTACCCCGGGTAATGTCCGACCATAACCCGCTTATCTTAGATATAACAACTGCTGTCCAACAAAAGAAGATGACAAATTGGACTTTTGAGAGAGCTTTGTTACAGGACTCAGAATACACTGCTCTAATGAAAGAATGGATAAGAAACTTTTTGGTACTAAACAAAGGTTCTGCTCCCCCTGCAGTAGTATGGGACACCCTAAAAGCAGGTATAAGGGGGGAGACAATCAGATACTCGATTAGGCGGAATAAGGTAGAGAGGGAGGAAGTAGAAACGAGAATAAGGACAGTTGCCAGACTAGAACATGAACTCAGTAGCGCAATTAGGGCGAATCAGGATATTGTTAGAATAACATACGAGCTTGCTATGGCTAAGGCAGCGGTTGGGGAACTATTTGCGTCTAAAGCAGCAGGGAAATATTTGGCTTGGAGGAAAGATCAATATGAGTATAGTGAGCAGATAGGTCGAACGCTAGCTGTTCGAACAAGGCAGGCTGCTACAAAGGGGGATATATCTGAGATCAGATCTGAGAATGGAAGTGTCGCAACAACACCCGAGAGTATATGTGCTAGCTTTCGAGACTACTATCAGAAGCTATATGAAGCTGACTATATGGCATCTAGCGAAGATATATATAATTATCTTGGGAGTGTCAGATTAGAGAAACTAACGACCGAGGACAGAGGGACATTGGAGACGGCATTTAATAAAGTAGAAATACAGAGGGCAATTCATGACTTACCATCTGGCAAAGCAGTAGGCCCGGACTCTATACCCTTGGAGTTTTACAAAACATTTTTGCCAGAGATAGAAGAAGAACTATATGAGTTGGCTGTAAATATACAAGAGGGTGCGATACCTCCGGAGTCATGGGGAGAGGCAACTATGATTGTCTTTCTGAAAAAAGATAAACCTGCAACCAATCCTGGGTCGTATAGGCCGATAAGCCTAATGAACAGCGATGTGAAAATTTACTCCAAGATGCTGGCAAATAGGCTAGGTGCAGTAATTGGCAAGATTGTTTCCCCATGGCAGCATGGATTTATCCCTGGGAGAGGAACAGCGGAACATGTCAGAAGAGTGCTCACGTTATTCGATGGTACGGCATCCTCACGAGACCCTATGGCATTGATCCTTTTAGATGCTGAGAAGGCTTTTGATAGGGTCTCGTGGGGATTCCTCTGGGCTGCATTGGAGAAGCTGAATCTGGGGGAGGGCTATGTGGGAGCTCTGAAAGCCTTATACCACAATCCAAGAATAAGAGTTAGAACCATGGGGGAGCTGAGTGGTACAATAGTTATTGGACGAGGAACTAGCCAAGGGTGCCCCTGCTCCCCGCTACTCTTCGCTCTATACATAGATACATTCATTAGGAGAATAGAGCAGAACAGAAACATCTTGCCCATAGCATTGAACGGGTATGAAACTAAAATACTAGGATATGCGGATGACTTGGCCATAACATCAAGCGAACCAATGTCAGCCCTAACAGAAATAGAACAGGAAGCGGCTACATTTGGAAGACTGTCTGGGTATAAATTAAATGTAAATAAGACCCAAGTAGTGATAAATCAGAATATATCTTTGGTCGATCCAAGAGTGGTAGAAACAGCAGTATATTTGGGGGTTCGCATAACCTCAGACCTCTCGAAAGTGGTATCGAAGAATTTAAGCCCCATTATAGATAAGGCCAAAATTGATTTTGACAAACTGAATAACCTACATCTAACAACAATTGGTCGCTGCAATGTTATCAAAATGGTGTTTATGCCAAAAGTGCTTTATTTATTTAGGACCATACCATTAATTTTTAATAATAGTTGGTTCAGGGAGCTAGAAAAGGTAACAAACAGATTTATTTGGGCCAAGGGAAAAACACGTCGCAGCCAAAAATTTCTGTCACTCCCAAGAGAGAGAGGTGGGCTGGCGCTACCAGACTTTAAGGCATATTATTGGGCAGCGGTCTTGCAATATACCAGAGGCATGCTGGGGGGGAGTGTTATAGACAGATGGAGAGGCAGAGATGGGATCCCAGACGTATACGAACTCGTAGTGAAAAACTCTAGTCAATGGTTACTCACTTATGAGGAGAGGAGCTATCACAAAAAAGTAAGGTTTAAGACCTTGGTGGCCGCAAGATCAGTCTGGTCTGGGATAAGGAGAAAATTAAAACTAGGGAGAATGAATTACTATACCCCTCTGTATGGGAACCCATCACTGCCGGGGGTATTTCACGACTCAGTTATGAGGGGATGGGATGCATTAGGGGTTAAAACCATCGGGGACCTTATAGGGGCAACCGGTTTGATCTCGTTTGAGCAAGCACAAAGCTTATATAACTTAGGACGCAGAGAATTTTTTAAGTACTTACAAGTGAGGTCAGTTCTGGTAAAGAAACAGGGAGGAGACATGAATTTCCAGAGGGTCGAACTACTGGAATGTGTAAGGGAAGAAGGGGGATCCTCCATCTCGCAATTATACGAGGAAATCTGTAAATATAAAAAGGATGATTGTGATAGAATGTATGTGAAGTGGAGAGTCAAACTAGGTCTAACAGGAAATGAGGCAGAGAAGTCATTAAAACTGTCAAATTCGGTCTTAAGAGTAGCAAATTTACAATCTCAGCAATATAAGACTATGTTTGAACTTTATTATACCCCTCAAAAAATAGCGCAGTGGGGGGGAAATAACGGGGGCATCTGTCCGAGATGCCAATCCACACAAGCAGATACAATCCATATGTTTGCATCATGCCCCTCTCTGGATATATATAAAAAATCTTTGGAACAATTCTTCTCCGACTCTCTGGGGATACATTTAACTCTGACAGATGAAGTCATGATTTTGGGTGTAGTGAGGGCGGGTGTAGACGTTCTTCACCATGAGTTTCTGTACTTAGCTATGACTCTCAGCAGACTATGTATAGCAACACTCTGGAAAGACCCAAACCCCCCAACATTACAACAATGGATCTCTCGTGTACTGGCCATATATATATTAGAAATGGCCCTATATGAAAAAAAAGGTAGGGAAAAAAAAGAGGCTGGACGGAGGATATGGGCCCCAATAATTGAATGGAAAAGAAGGCTGGGAGAGACTTAAGATGAAATAGGTGGAAAGTCAGACGCAATTAAGAATATGTGATATCTCTTAATGATGGTCTTCCATTGTGTTTAAAGCTCTTTGTGTATTTGGAAAAAAATGCTTCATTAGTTTTAAAATTGACGTTAATGCTTTCCGAATTGCAAGAATATATATATATATATTTCTTTTTTTTGTTGTTTCTGTTTCTCTGGCAATGTATTATGAATATGTAATTCTGATGTTGATGGAAAAATAAAAAAACTTAAAAAAAAAAAAAAAAATGAAATGGTTTGAAGGACATCTGACAACCTCTTAGCCAAGATTCCTATGATCATTTTGTAGTCACAGTTCGACAACGATATAGGTGTTTAGGAATCCGCTAACATTGTATCTTTACCCGGCTTAAGGATCATAACTACACTTGCCTCAAACTAGGAGAGTGGAATATAACAGCTCTCCACAGAGATTTCATTAAAATAAGATACCCAGAAGGGGACCAAAGAGGTTAACAATTTTTTAGAGAATTCAGATGGGATCCCGTCTGGCTCTGCTGCTTTCCCATTACTGAGCCTCCAGACCTGTTCCCTTATCTCTCCCTCTGTGATCCTTCCCCTAAGGCCTAAAATCTGCTGTTCTGTGAGACGTGGGAGTTTTTGTTTTGGAACCAACCTTTCATTACTAAGGGGTCTGGGTTTAAATCTTCCTTAAATATCCCACTAAGGCTACCCAACATCTTGATTGTAGAGGATGGTGACAAGGTTTACACTGGCAGGCGTTGGGTGTGGCAGTGTTGTGTTGTGTTGTGGGTGCTGGCAGGAATGCACGTGGACTCCAGTTAAAGAAGTATTTATTATTATTTTGTAGATATATATTATTTTGCCCATCCCTACCTTGGTCTGCACAGCTGCGCAGCATTTAGTGCCAGCTGCAACGTTTAGGCCCTTCATTGAAGATTCCCAGCTGTCCAGCTAGTAGTGGGCAGCTGCCACGTTTAGGTTTGTGCCAAGTGCCCCCCCCCCCCCGTGACCGTCGCTGCATTGACAGCACGCCCTGACTTTTTGGACAGAGGGCATTTGAGCCCCTTATAGGTGGCCAGTTGGCCCAGGGAACTAAGGTTTGTAGGGTGCAAGGCCCTAGTGTACTTATTATAGGCGCTAGGAAATGTAATGTTTGTAGTGTGATTTATGCACCTTGATTTATGCTTATAGATGTGCTTTTTATGCTTACTAGGTTTTACCTACTGTCTTATGTTTTCTACTGTGGTCTAGGTTTGATTTATTCCCTACTGCAGGTTATGTTACTAAGCTTAAGTTTATTTCCTAATGCAAGTAATGTTTAGGAGTTGTGGTCTACTAGATTTAGGCTTATGAGGTTGATGCTGAATAGAGTTCTCGCCTTATGTGCTACCGTGCCTGTTCTTTGATGTAATTGTGTACGTGATGGGGCTGCAGAACGGGAGGGCGCCCTGATTATTGCAGAATGACTCTGGAGACTCCACGCCAGACCTGCCACTCACCCCCTCTGAAGACATGCAGACACTGGCCCTGTCCTCCTGCCGCTTCACGGCATAGATTACACTCCCTATGCTTTGGGAATTTTGGGGACCGACTGAACTTAACACCAAGGTCTCAACCCCCTGCCTGACCTCAAGTTGGCAGCCTCAGTCGGTCTCTCCTCGATGCTCTAATGCTCCCGGACAATAGAACTGGTCAGCGTCCTGAGCTTAACCACATCCCTCACCTGACCTTGATCCTGCTCTCCCTCCTGGACATGTACTCTGAACCTTCCCTCGACCGTAGAGACCCTGCTATTTGTCTGATGTCCGGTGGAGCTACCTGTTAGCTGAAGAGGAGATGGTTTGTGGATTCCCCCTCGGCCATCACCTACCCAGCCGGATTTTGGGCAGACTTTCCTTCGTCTCTCTGTCGTTTCCCCCTCCTACCCTTTCACCCCACCCCCTCCCTCCTCTACGCTCCCTTCTTCTTGCCCTCTTCCCCTTTAATGTTTTTCTGTTGAGACCTAGCCATTTGACCGATGCCCGGTGGACCTACCTGATAGCTGAAGGAGATGGACCGAGGATTCCCCCTCGGCCGTCACCTACCCAGCCGGACCTTGGACAAACTTTCCCTTCGTCTCTCCGCTGTATCTATACACTACCCCTTTTGCCCTCACCCCCTTTCCATTCCTCACCCCATTTTCCTTTTCTTCTATGCTCCTAAAACGTTTTTTCTGGTATCTTTTGTAACTATTTTCCCCTCGTCTCTACGTCCTGTCTTCCTCCTACCCCTTTACCCTATCCCCTTACCCTTCCTGCTCCATTCACCTTGTTCCCCTATGTTCTTTAAATGCTTTTGTTGATACTTATGTAACTTTTTACTGATGTAAATTGCAACATTATTGTGCCTCATGTAAAGAGCTCGGATTCCTTTGGGTGTAGCCAGCACTATATAATAACTCATTAATTAAATATGTTACCATTCAGTACTCTTTCTCTCTTTGTCTACTTTCCTAGCTCCTATTCCCTCTCCGCTGATTCAATCCCCTTGCCTGCTACTATGCCTAGCCCCCTGTCCTTTGTGCCCTTTGACTAAGCACTCCTTCTCCCCTTGTTGGGGAAAGATCCAATATTTATCCTCTGGAGTCTCAGCGAACCCGCTGAGAGAGTCCACTGCGCCAAGGGAGCCACTCACAGCTGAGGTATGGTATGGCACCCCTTGCCAAAGAACTCCCTCTCCCCTTTTTGGGGAAGGATCCAGTATGTAGGCCTGGAGTCTCAGAGACCCGTCTGAGAGAGTCCACTGCGTAAAGGGAGCCTCTCGCAACAGAGATAGGGAAGGGATACCACTTCCCTTGGGATCACAGCGTACTGAACTTTAGACGTTGCTTTGACTCGTCTACCGGTTTGTGTCCCTGTCGCCCTTCCCCTCCTCTTTCGTTGCGATGTCCTTCACCCTCCCCTCCTCTTTCCCGCCTTCATTACCTGTCTACTTCCCCAGCTCCTTCCCCCTCTCCTGAATCTTTCCCCTTGCTTGCTTTTCCCCTTTCGTATTTGTGCTTATTGTTTATCTTGACCTTACAAGTAACTATGTTGCCATGCTCTAAGAACTGTGTAACCTTTGTAACGATGTAACCTGTAACTACGATCTGATGCTCATGTAAAGCACTCTGATACCTCCGGGACTAGCCAGCGCTATATAAAACCTTTAAAATAAAATAAGTATATACTCAAGACTCCACCAGGAGCAGATGTAACCTGTGAGTCATCCCTCTCACTGAGCTAACCACAGCTCCTAGAAGACTCGCGTGTGGCACTCCATAGCATCACACGAAGCACGATTCTCTCACTGAGCTATTTGCCTTAGAACACCCACATCCTGTCACAATGTATTAGAGGTACTTTTACATTTCGTTGGAGCTTTGACTGTTGTGTATGAACAGTAACTCACACTGAGCTCTAGTCCGGAGGCGCTGCTCTTAATACTGAATATTATTTCAAATACAAGTGTTATGTGATGTTCATCCTTTAGCTCTCATTGCTCTCTAATAAAAAGATGTGTCTGTTATTACAGGTGTAAAAATGTGAAGATTCAGAGCCCAGAGATGGTGAAGATTTATAAAGGTAAATATCATTGTGATGATTAGCGCTGTATGTTAATGTTCATGAAAAGCATGTGGTATGGCATGATATGGTTTGGTGTGGTATGATATGGAATGTTCTATTCGTATGGTATGGGGTAGGACGGGATGGGATAGTCTGTATGGTATGGTATTGTATGGTTTTGAACGTTATGATTGGATGGGATGGTGTGGTGTGCTATGGGTTGGGATCATGGTATAATATGGGATGGTATGGTTCGGAATGGGATGTGATGAGATGGGATGGTACTAAATGGTAATTTGCATTCAATGGGATGGCATGGATTGGTGTGGTGTGCTATGGAATAGTATGGCATGGAATGTTCGGGTGGTATGGTATGGGGTAGGAAGGGATTAAATGCGATTGGATAGTATGGTATTGAATATTATGGAATGGTATGAATGGCGGTATGGTATGGTATGGAACGTTATGATGGAATGGGATGGTGTGATGTTATATGGGGCGGGATCATAGTATATAATGGGATGGAAATTCACCTCAGAATTTGGTATTTACTGCATAGCACATTCTGTGTTCCAGAGTTCTAGCTCCAACTGTGACCTAACACATGCTTCTACACTGACCTAGCGCATGCACCCACACATACCTAGGGCCTGCACCCACACATACCTAGGGCCTGCGCCTACACTGACCTAGTGGTTGGACCTACACTGGCCCAGCGTATGCACCTACACTGAGCTAGGGCATGCACCTACAGTGACCCAGCTCATGCACCTACACTGACCTAGCACATGCACCTACTCTGGCCTAGCCCATGCACCTACACTGACCCAGCACATGCACCTACACTGACCTACAGCACATGCACCTACACTGACCTAGGGCATGCACCTACACTGACCTAGGGCATGCACCTACACTGACCTAGGGCTTGCACCTACACTGACCTAGCACATGCACCTACACTGACCCAGCGCATGCACAAACACTGACCTAGGGAATGCACCAACACTGACCTGGCGCATGCACCTACGCTGACCTGGTGCATGTACCTACACTGACCTAGGGCAAGCACCTACACTGACCTAGCACATGCACCTACACTGACCCAGCGCATGCACAAACACTGACCTGGCACATGCACCTACACTGACCTAGGGCATGCACCAACACTGACCTGGTGCATGTACCTACACTGACCTAGGGCAAGCACCTACACTGACCTAGCACATGCACCTACACTGACCTAGGGCAAGCACCTACACTGGCCTAGCACATGCACCTACACTGACCTAGCACATGCACCTACACTGACCTAGCACATGCACCTACTCACACCTATTGCATGCACCTACACTGGCCTAGCACATGCACCTACACTGACCTGGCACATGCACCTACACTGATCTAGCAAAACACACAAAATGATGGATGGAACGTTGCACAATGGCAAAACATTCACCCCCAGTCACAGATCTGGGTTTAATCCATCGTTATTTTGCTCACCACGCCATGAGGCACAGGGTCAGACTGATTTGCATATGGCCATGTCTGAACTGGGGTGACGGAGTGAGCTAAAGAATGGTGATGGATTAAACCCAGATCAGTTGACTGGGGGTCAGTGCTTGATTTGCTCAAACGCTCCATCCATCATCCCCTTTGTATCGCTTTGTTCGACCTAAGTTGGCAGGGTATGCTCAGACGTGAGTCCCTTGCTCACTTTGTCACTGGATTCAAGATAGCCTGAGGGTTATGAACCCGAAACCGGTCCCAGGAGGCTCGTTTCCGGTCCAGGGAAGACATGGCTTGGCAGTTCGGGCTGGACTGTTCCCATGAGGCACAGGGTCAGACTGATTTGCATATGGCCATGTCTGAACTGGGGTGGTGGAGTGAGCTAAAGAACGGTGATGAAACCCAGATCAGTTGACTGGGGGTCAGTGCTTGATTTGCTCAAACGCTCCGTCCAGCATCCCCTTTTGTATCCCCCTACACTGACCTGGCGCATGCACCTACACTAACCTAACACATATACGTACACTGACATAGTGCATCCACCTACAATGCAGTGTAGTATGTGACTAGTACTGTATACCTTGGAGTAGCTTTGTCTCTCTGTACCATCTAATGCAGTGTACTGACTAGTATTGTATGACTTCGAGTAGCCCTGTCACTCTGTGTCATCTAGTTCGAGGCATGTGGGCTGCTGAATTCATATCTGTGCATAGATCGCCGCCTAGTGTTGTGTCCGGATAATGGCACATTGTTGTCCTGGAAGAGTCTTCAAAGTATCACGAGATAGGTGGCTCCTCCCCTGGACTACAGTGCACATGGGCATCCACTCCATCCTCAGATTGTTTTTTTCCGCTATTGGGTTGAGATGCATTTTTGTTAACTCAAGTTCAGAATCGATAAAAAACTTTCCTTTTGGCCAAAAGGCCTTTAGTTATCGTCGGTATTGTCTTGCGATCGGTGCCCAGTTCTTGTTCCAGCTCAGTTCCCGAGCCGGACGTCCAGAGGAGCCGCGTGGCTTTTCGGCACTGAAGGCCCGGTCGACGCCAGAGGCCTTATCGACGAACCATCATGGAACGGAGCCCGTTCACGAGATGTCCCGTTTGCAACTCAAAATATCCTCACATCGACGTCCACCCGGTGTGCAACAAGTGCCTGTCTCCGGATCACGATGAAGCCAGCTGTATGGCTTGTTCTCGTTTCCGCTCCAAGAAGACGATTCGACTTCGACGCGCAGCGCGCAAGGAGGCCCAGCAGACGGCACCTGACCCGGTGAACATTCTCGATACCGAGGAGGATGAGGGAGTCGAGCAGGAAGTTCGAGAGAACTTGTCTGATCCTGCATCGGAGATCGACTCCAGTTACGACGCTGATGTTGAAATGGTCGATAATGAAGACGTCGTCGACGAGGTAGGAGACGACGATGTGGCCTTTGGGGCCGTGGAAGATAGCTCGAGCGAGGAGCTAGGCCTGACCGTTGGTACGGGGGCCGAGACCAAAACACTCAATAAGGCTCAGGTCGAGGGATCGCCACATGGCCTTACCCGAGATCGTACGCTTGGTTCTACAGCCTCGCCTCAAGGCCCGGCTACGGACATTTCTAACAAGCCACTGGTTGACCGATCGAAACCGAAAGAGAAAGCATCGGTGTCTACACAACCGAAAGCACTGGAAGCAAAATCGAAACCAAAAGTGCGTATTGGTTTGGTCGGCTCGAAGTCCTCTGAACTGTCGGCACTGACGAAGCAAAAAAGTGTTATCGACCCGGTGAGGTCGCTAAAGGGTGTCGAGCCGAAGACTGGGACACCGAAGAAACTGGTCAAGTACGTCGACCCGAAAAAGTCGGCGCCGAAGGCCGTCGACACAGACAAAGGACTCGGAGCTCAGAAGGTTCTCGATCCTACGCGTCGACCAGACAAGGCTAGGAGCGGTACAAACCTCGAGTCCACACCTGGCGGTGCCTCGAAGGAACCCGTCGAGTCGACACAGCCGTCCGCCTCTTTTTCGAAGCAGGTGTCGGAATCGCTGAAACGCATTAAAGAGAAGGCTTCTACTGTCGGACAGAAAGATACTCCACCACCAAGGCCTACCAGTAAACCTCAAAAATCGTCGGCACCCATCCAGTTCACACTGCCGCCGAAAGTGGTACCTAAGGCCTTCGCCCCTAAGACGGCCGTCGAGGCGTCCAAGAAGGTGTCCACGGGGCCGAAGCCTACAACTGCGGAAGTGGTCATGAAGCATCGACAGTCTCCGCTTGAAGAGCAGTCGAGGCAATTCATCGACGCAGACACGGGTAGACTTTCTATCTACAAACGAAAGATCGCCCCTGAACAGCCTATGGAATCATATAAAATTCCATTGAAAAAGAAGAAGGATTCTACTACATCACCTCTTCTTGTTGAACCTATATCACCACATGGCCAAGACACTGCTCCTATCTCGCCCACTTACTCGGATGTGGAGACAGGGGAAGGTGACAATGAGGAGTACAGTTATCCTATAGACACTGATCCTGAAGATCACAATGAACCCTGGGCAGACGCTGCTGACCCAAGAGATCCACACACTGCCCCGGACAGTCATGTGTATGCTGTGAAAACCTCGCCTACTGAAGACTCGGCGGCGTTTAATGCACTTATTGAAAGGGCAGCCAAAAATCATGATGTCCAGCTCCATGCTGACCCTATTGAAGTGGATTTTTTGTTTGACACCTTCTCCACCTCAGAGAGAACTGTCAAGACTCTACCAATGCTGAAGGGTGTCTTAAAACATGCTGTAGACATTTTTAAAGAGACCACGAGGGCAAGGGTGATAAACCCCAGAATCGAGAAAAAGTACAAACCGGCACCTGGGGACCCTACCTATATCAAGGGGCAGTTGCCGTTGGACTCTCTGGTTGTTTCCAATGCCCAGAAGAGGGCAACACTCGCAAACAACGGGTGATGCTCCTCCCCCTGACAAAGAATCTAAAGTGCTAGAAGCATCAGGGAAAAGAGTGGCAGCTCAAGCGGCCAATATATGGCGCATTTCCAACACTCAGGCACTCTTAGCCAGATATGACAGGGCTCGTTACGATACACTTGAAACCCTGTTACAACACTTGCCAGATGAATATAAGGAGGCAGCAGAGATGCTCATACAGGAAGGGAAGCTTATCTCAAATGCATCTATCAAGTGTGCGCTGGAAGCAGCAGACACCGCGGCCAGAGCGATTAACACAAGTGTAATGTTACGGCGACATGCCTGGCTGAGAATCTCCGGTTTCAAGCCCGAGATACAAACCACCATACTAAATCAGCCTGTAAACCCTGATCACTTATTTGGACCAGAGGTGGACACCACCTTGGAAAAGATTAAAAAGAACACTGAGACTGCAAAGTCTATGGGGGCTCTACAGTCCCAGCAGTTCAGGGGTGGTTCTTTCCGTCGCTCAAACAATAGAGGAGTTTCCAGAGGCCAGCTGTCCCAGCAGACACAATACAGTAAAGGAGGCGCGCAATCCACCTACACCAAACAAAGTAGAGGTGGCTATTGTGGAAACAGCACCAAGGGCAGAGGTCGTGGAAACAACAGCTCCCGATCCTCCGCCACTAACAAACAGTGACGCCTTGTCACTGCCCCCCGACCATACCACACCAGTCGGGGGGAGACTACAACAGTTCCTGCCAGTCTGGAAATCCATCACTACAGACAGGTGGGCGAGGAAGCTTATCCAGTACGGTTATTGTCTGGAGTTAACATCCACTCCACCCAACATACCCCCAAGACACCGTCCTATGTCCACAGAGCATTTGCACTTATTGCAGCAGGAGGTAGTCGTCATGCTGCAAAAAGGAGCAATAGAGCTCGTGCCTGTGGAGGAAAGAGGTACAGGGGTGTACTCGCTGTACTTCTTGATCCCAAAAAAGGACGGGTCCCTCAGACCCATACTGGACCTCAGGCCCCTAAACCAGTACATTCTATCAGAACACTTTCACATGCTCACATTGCAGCAGGTTCTACCGTTACTCAGTCAGGGAGATTTCCTCGCAACATTAGATCTGAAGGATGCATATTTCCATATTCCGCTACACCCGTCACACAGAAAATACCTCAGATTCACCATTCAAAATCAGCATTATCAATTCAAGGTCCTCCCTTTCAGAGTGACGACGGCACCCAGGGTGTTTACAAAGTGCCTGGCGACAGTGGCTGCACACCTACGGAGACAGAACGTTCATGTCTACCCTTATCTGGACGACTGGCTTACCCAGGCGAAGTCGGCCAGGCAGTGTGCCGCCCACATGTCCCACACCATTCACCTTCTTCACGATCTGGGGTTTTCACTGAATTATCCAAAATCCCACCTTCAGCCCGCCCACGTACGGCAGTATCTGGGCGCGACAATAGATACTCTGGCAGCCAAAGCACAGCCAAATTCAGTGAGGATCAACAGCATTCAATTGCTGATATTAAAATTCAGACCACAACACTCGCTTCCGGCACGAGTGTTCATGCAGTTGATAGGCATGATGGCCTCCTGCATCTCCATAGTCCCGCACGCGAGACTACATATGCGTCCGCTTTTGGAGTGCTTAGCACGTCAGTGGAATCAGGCTCACGGACAGTTGAAAGACCTAGTGTTGGTGACCGGTCGTGCATACAACTCTCTGCATTGGTGGAATCCACAAAACCTTTGCAAGGGCCGACCGTTCCAGGAGCCTGTGCCACAGATTATTCTGACAACGGACGCATCTCTCCAGGGATGGGGAGCTCATGTACTCCACTACACAGTGCAGGGACTATGGACAGCGCAGCAAAAGAAGATGCACATCAACCTTCTAGAAATGATGGCTATCTTCATGGCGATGAAAGCATTTAAAGTACATATGTGCAACAAGGTCGTGTTGATCCGGACGGACAACATGACGGCCATGTACTACATCCAGAAGCAGGGAGGTACACACTCTCCACAGTTGTCTCATCTGGCTCAGAGCATGTGGAAGTGGGCCATTCATAGGAACATCTTCCTCATGGCGGAACACCTCCCGGGCAAGGACAATCAGATGGCGGACCTGTTCAGCAGGCACAGCCACCAGATGCACGAGTGGGAGATACATCCATCAGTACTCCACCCGTACTTCCAGCAGTGGGGTCATCCAGAGATAGACCTGTTCGCCACAAAGGAAAATGCCAAATGCCAAAGCTTTGCCGCCAGGTTCCCACACCCACAGTCGCAGGGCAATGCGATATGGATGAACTGGTCAGGCATATTTGCGTACGCTTTTCCCCCAGCACCTCTAATACCGCTGGTGGCACGCAAGCTGAAGCAACACTCGATGACACTCATCCTGGTTGCTCCAACGTGGGCACGCCAACCATGGTACACCACGTTTCTGGAACTATCCGTGGTACCGCATCAAAGGCTGCACCTCACACCCAGGCTTTTGACGCAGAGCCATGGCGACATTCAGCATCCAGATCCGCAACAGCTCAACCTGGCGATCTGGCTCCTGAGGTCTTAGAATTTGGCTACCTCAACTTGCCACCCGACTGTATGGATATCATAAGAGAGGCAAGAAAGCCCACCACCAGAGCATGTTATGAGGCAAAATGGAAGCGGTTTGTCATTTATTGTGCAGACCACAACATCAACCCGCTAGATGCATCTACTCACAACATCATTTGTTTTGTGTTACATCTATACAAATGCAACCTGGCCTATGCTTCCATTCGTATACATTTGTCCGCAATAGCAGCCTATCTCCAAAACAGGCAGCATCTCTCGCTTTTCAAGGTCCCTGCCATTAAAGCCTTTCTGGAGGGACTTAAACAAGTTATTCCTCCCCGGAACCCACCAGCTCCTGAATGGAACCTAAATGTGGTCCTCACCAGACTCATGGGTCCACCTTTTGAGCCTCTACACTCATGCAAGATTCAGTTCTTGACGTGGAAAGTGGCTTTCCTGATAGCAATCACATCGCTGCGACGCGTTCGTGAACTCCAGGCACTAACTATCCAGGAGCCATTCATACAGATTCACTTCAACAGGGTGGTGCTCCGCACTAACCCTAAGTTTCTTCCTAAAGTGGTTTCACAGTTTCATATCAATCAGACTATAGAACTGCCAGTGTTCTTCCAAACTCCTGAGTCAGTGGCGGAGAGAAAGCTCCACACACTAGACGTCAAGAGAGCTCTAATGTACTACATAGATAGGACCAAAGATTTTCGGAAAACAAAACAACTGTTTGTTGCCTTTTCGCCACAACACAAAGGCAACCCCATTTCCAAAGCAGGTATAGCCAGGTGGATCGTTAAGTGCATTCAAATTTGCTATCAAAAAGCCAAGCGCACATTAACGGTTCCCCCACGGACCCATTCCACGCGAAAGTTGGGGGCTTCCATGGCTTTCCTTGGAAATATTTCTTTAGAAGACATATGTAGAGCAGCCACATGGTCTACCACACACACATTTACCAAACACTACTGTGTAGATGTGCACTCTAAACAGCAGGCAGCTGTAGGGCAGGCTGTTCTAAAAACACTTTTTCAAACTGCTGCAGCTGGCACAGGCGGCTGCCGCTAATGGAGGGACTGCTATGTATTCTATGCACAGATATGAATTCAGCAGCCCACATGCCTCGAACCGAATATGCTACTTACCAGTATGCATCTGTTCTTGGCATGTAGGGCTGCTGACATTCATATCGCCCGCCCTCCTCCCCGGCGCCTGTAGCGGCTGCAGCACTCTGATTTACTCTTAGCATGGTCATCACTTACTGTATTACACTCCATCTCTGCCACAATGGCGAAAAGCAATCTGAGGATGGAGAGGATGCCCATGCGCACTGTAGTCCAGGGGAGGAGCCACCTATCTCGTGATACTTCGAAGACTCTTCCAGGACAACAATGTGCGATCATCCGGACCCAACACTAGGCGGCGATCTATGCACAGATATGAATGTCAGCAGCCCTACATGCCAAGAACAGATGCATACTGGTAAGTAGCATATTCGATATAGTGTACTGACTAGTACTTTATACCTTATAGTAGCTCTCTTGCTCTGTATAATCTAATATAGAGTACTAACTAGTACAGTATATCTTTGATTAACTCTGTTTTCTGTATCATCTAATACAGTGTACTGGCTATTACATTATACCTTGGAGTAGTTCTGTTACTGTGTCCCATCCAATGCAGTGTACTGACTAGTACTGTATACCTTCTAATGTAGTGAACTAACTACTGCAATATACCTTCTAGTAGCTCTGTCACTCTGTACCGTACCATTGAATGCAGTGTGCTAACTAGTCCTTGGTGAATAGTTATGAGATCATAGATCTGCCCCCAACGGCTGCACCCTTGGCAGTGGTCTTGGTGGGGGTCCTTTCAACTACAAGGGGGGGCTAAAGAAACTACACTGGACTTGGTACACAAGGTTACACATTATTATGGCTAGAAGAGTGGGCTGGGTGGGCCATAGGGTGGAGAAAAATATTGGGGTGACTGTGATAGTCAATATGAGATATCCTATAAAAGTTGATGCTTTGATGGAATGTGAGTTCAAGGGCAGCTCTAAAACACTGATTAGTATAGCCCCACTCCAGTACTTCTACCGCTCACGTATTTTCCTCCAACAAAAAGCCCATATCTGCAGGCATCTATAATGACCAAACCAACTGAGAGCTCTGGTCTGACCTTAACCCTGTCAAATAGGAATGAACCTGTGCGTAGCTTACAGGAACTGGAGGCTGTAGATTGACAATCATCACTTGAGGAAGAACCGATGGGGCTAAGATCACACAATATGAGTGCCAATATTATCCCCCTACTTGTGAGCCCAGATCCTGCTAGGCTGCCCCCCATAGGAGTGGGCAATATAATGCCACTTGAGTAGCATGATTTTGTTTCTGCCCCTAGTGTAACATCCCCTATGATAGATCCCGCCCGCTTGAGGGTACTCACGTGGAATGTACAAGGTGTTGGGACCAAGGGGGGATGACGCTCTTTGGTGTAGGACATTCCAAGGCTGCCAAATAATTGCACTACAAGAGACATGGGATACAGGTGAAGGCTTTCACTTGAATGGTTTTACTTCATACGTTAAGCATGCAGTCCGCTCCACGTCGGGGCGTGCAAGGGGAGGTCTCCTATTGGGTTCTCTCGACTTGGGCTACAAAGTCAGCCACATTGTGTCATTGTCCCCATATTTTGGCAGTGGAGCTTATTTTTAAGGATCACCACCCGCTATTAGTAATAAACTTCTAGAATTTTTTACTAGACTTTTTACAAATTAACATTTAGTTGCCTTGGGAAGTTTCGTTGATGCATATAAAAAATGGAAACATACTTATTCTGAGATCTTAATTCTGGGCGATTTTAATACACATTTGTGCGAGTTGAACTGAATTTTAAATAAGGCCCCTCGGGACTGCCTATTTCTTACCCATTTTGAACATACAGAGTCGGGCAGACTCTTAGAGGGGCTTCTTGCTGCAAATAATTTGTATTGTTTAGAGCAAACGGGGTGAATACTCCTATTCCCACTTTTAACCATAGAGGATGCTCCAGTATTATTGATTTTATTATGATTTCTGCATCTTTAGCTCTTGCGGTCTGTAGTATGAATGTTTCCTGGAGCACTTATAGTGATCATAATCCCCTTACACTGGACTTGTTATACTCCTCTGTCTTTTATAAGGTAGAGAGTCGGGGTATCTCTACCCATGATATCAGCACTAAGGACCAGTCACGTAGCCTGAAATGGATGAAAGTGGTGTCTGAACAGTTTTTAGATAAGTTGTACGTGGAGGTCACAGCCGAGGTGTCAGTATGTATGGACAGCACTGGGTCAGATGGAGCGGTACTAGACGCCTTTGGAATACTGACCAATCAGATAGCCACTAACTTAACTATCCCATGCAGAGTAACGGATCCAAAACAATGAGATGGTTTGATGGTACCTGTTCTACCACCCATAATAACCCAGACATGTGAGTAAGATCAGGGCATGCAGGGCAGACTACAAGAAGGCCACTCAGGAGAGGAAGAAAGCTATCAGGGAAAGGGCTTTTGAGGATCTTGGTCAAGCAAGCACATCCTCCGATAGTAAGATGTTCTGGGCGGTGGTGAACAGCCCGTTTTATTCGGAGACTGGAAACACTAATACAGACTGTATAGTAGCCCCTGACCAGTGGGCAGAGTTTTTTGGGGGAATGTAGAGTGATGGTGAGTTGGAGAGGTTGGAACCAGAGGGGGAGCCTAACCCGCCGTTAGAACCACTTCATTTTAATGTTGTTGAGTCCAGGCAGCTGTTCTTGGCACAGCTGGGGGAAAGGTCCCTGGCCCGGATGGGGTACCAGCTGACCCGTATAAGACAGACCCTCTGGTATGGGCTGCAATATTAGCTCGGGTTTTTAATGCTGGTGGTACCTGTGGTTTTCCCCCATCATGGGCAAAGGCCATTATCATTCCAATTTTTAAAAAGGGCACTAGGGGCGGCCCTGCCTGTTACAGACCTATCTCACTTTTGGATTCCGCTGCCAAAGTTACGGGAAAGGTGATTTTGAAGCGGCTATCACTAGGGCTAGAAAATGTTAATGTCATTAGCGATTTGCAGTATGGGTTCAGGCAAGGGAGAGGCACATTGGATCAATGTATAAACTTGAGCCTGGTGATTGGGAAGAATACCACAGCAAAGAGGGGCACACTGCACGTGGGATTCATGGATCTAACGTCAGCCTTTGATCGAGTAAATCGATCAGAACTGTGGCAGATGGGGGAATTTGGCATGGAACCGAGTCTGGTATCCTTTTCACACTATGCCCATAATAACACAACGGCAGCGGTAAGATTTAACCTCATAGCTGCTATTACACATTCCTCCCCAGTGCTGCGCTGTCCATTAGAACTAGTGCTGAATGGACGTTCAATGGTCGTGCGCAGCACTGGGGAGGTAGCGCTGCTGACGACCATTGGCCGTCAGCAGCACTTAAGGGGTTAACGATGACGGTAGTTTAACGGATTGCTGGGAGGTTAAACGAGGGGTACGACGGGGTAAACAATTAAGAGACCAACTCTCAGGCAGTACTCAAGACATCCCAAGAGCTGGGTCCAAATTGGTCCCAGCATTACTGATGCAGTGTTGTTATGCAAGGGGCGCCATAGGTCTCCAAAATCTTTTAAATACTTTTATTGATTTTATAGAGTCACTTGATTTAGCGACCAATTTTACCTAATCGCACACAATGACAATGGACAGTAAGAAGGCTGCTAAGACAAAGTTTTTTGTTGGGGTGTGGAATTGTCAAAAGTGTCGACTTTTCCGTATTTGGGGATGTTATTTGACGATCATGGGTCCTGGGCTGTGCAAAGGCAATTAAAAAAGAACGCCTTGGGTAGAGCATTCGGGCCGTTTGGGATTTTGCCAAAAGACTGGGGTTGAAACCAATACCTGCCCTACTCAAGGTTTATAAAGAGAAATGTATCCCTAAGGTGACATATGGGTGTGACGTATGGGGTCACAAGGATGTGAGGGACATCCAGAGGGTCCAAAACAAATGTATGCGCTGCCCCCTAGTTCTCCCCTCTATTACCCCTGCCTTTATTTTACATGAGGAGCTTGGTTTGGGGTACATCTCGGATTACATTGCTTTGCGCCCCAGATGTGTTGGTGGAGGATTTGGTCAAGTATTTCTTCCGCTCTGAATCAGATGGTCATCATGGGTTGCATTGCCCTTGATGGGGCCCTACAAATTCCGTGGCTAAAATACATCAGGGAGCAATTGACGCTGCTGGGCTGTCCAGATATGTGTAGTAAATCAAAATCTGTAGGACCGACCGCGATCAAGGACATTAAAATGAAGTTCTTGGGTAGGCAGCAGATGACTGGGGAGGGCCTCGAACCTGCCAAGCCCATGGTGAGAAGGTATGTCAGCCTCAGTTCGACCCCACAGCCACAGCCCTATTTGTCACTAGTAACAAACGTACAACATTGTTTTGTTTTAACTAGATTCCGTCTGAATCACGTGTCCTGGTCTTTAGCCTCCCCAAGGGGTTTTCACGGCCAGGTACCTTAAAGTCCTGCCCCTGTGATAATTTTTCATAACAGGATACTTTACATTTTATCTTTTTCTGTGAATTTTATACCCCACTTCGTAAAACATTTATATTGCCGCAATTGAGAGAGGCAAACTTTGTTCAAGTGAGGCCTGCTCTGTTATTTTTACAAATGCTGCCCTCCCCTGTGGTGTGCTTTGGGGTTGCAAGTTTTCTGCTAGGGGCAATGAGATCTAGGAAGAAGATGTCCCTGCAGTAGTTGCATAACAACCTTTTTAAATAAGTTTATGACATGATATACTCTTTTTTATCATTTTTAAAATACTTAATCATGGGGATATTTCATAAGTATTTTTTTGTTGTGTTTTTAAATGCACTGATATTTGAATTATTTTTTACAATGTGTTTTACTTCAATTTGACCAAAGTATTTAATTGCTGTCTATCTACTATGTGTATGATGGGGATCCTTGTAACGGACATGTATTACCATTTCATTCTTTTTAGGTAGAGACTGGCGTAGGCTGCGCGCATGCGCTGTCTTGCCAGCGAGACTTAATGTCTCAGAGTAGCGAGGGTAAATCCCGCCCATTGGAGAAGAGGTCTCTGTGACGTTCTCTTTTTTGCTGTAAGTCCCATCCTTTTTGGATTGAGGGGCGTGTTTTTTTCTTTTCTTTCTCTCCTCTCCTCCAGCCAATGGAGAAGAGGGGAGAAAGAAAAACACGCCCCTCAATCCGAAAAGGACGGGGTTTACAGACATGGCAAGCTGTGCAGCAGCGAGGGGTTTGATCGACCTAAAAATGGGCTGCACAAAATGGGTTTGGTCACGTGGTAGGATGTACCCAGGCTTGCTGCGTAATTTAGTCAATTTAGCAGCATAGTCTGGGCGTGAATGGAATTTGGAAGTGTCTTTGAAGTGTGGCCGGGCCTCATCGACGGCAGAAAGGAAATACTGCGGGGCTCTTAGAAAGCGATGCTCGGGATGGCAGGCATTGGAAAGAGACCCGAGGTGCTGCTGTTAGAGGCTAATAGTATCTCACTGTTCTTCGGTATCTCAAAACTGTGCTACTAATTACAAAGCTTCTTCGACGGCGAACAAACCACCACGTCATGCTATTGTAAAATTCCATTTTGCTCTCGATTAATGGAAACAAAATACATTATTCTCAACGATTCTTTAATCCCGCATAAACACTGATGTATTTTAAGGTGAATTTTGAGAGGGAAGGTTGCATCGGCAAAAATCAGCGTCCTTTCCTCTTCACTGCAGTGATTTTAGCCTACATTCAGTTCTTGAAGGTATACTGTTAGTCGCGGGGGCGCATGTGCTGCCTTGGGGCGCGCTATCCGCTATGGAGTGTGCCGAGACTTCCTGTCCTACCTGCGCGCACAAGAGTTCGAGATTTCCAGTGTGTGGCTTCATGTCATCTCCTTGTAGACCTTTTATGTTGGAATCAGCCCTTTAATACCTGCACTGTCCCGGCAGCTGGTGGCTCTCTCCGCCTCGTATGCGTCTTCCCTCGAGTCCACCAAAACATTTGTGAACTTGGCTCCCATGATCCCTCGCCGTCCTCGGAGAGCTTCTCTTTACCTCGACCCGAGCTTTTAACTTCAGGCATTTCTGGTCTTTAACACAACAGCACTTTGCATGCTGATATTTCTGGGCCTCTACTTGCAACAATAACATAGAAACTCCAAGTCCCAGAATGCAAGCTGCTGTTGGGTAAAACGCCAGCACTGACTGAAGGCGTCACGCCTATGAAAGATCACGCCAGCTGCGCTTCACCCCCGACTCAAGGCGCGCACACAAGCGCTAGCACCGCGACTGGAGCACTGCAGGGTGAGGCCGCCGCGGTGTACGGGTTCTATATCGTTTGCATTAACAAACAGGAAGAAGTTCCCAACAACTCTTGATTCTATCTTTATTGAGTGCAGGGATACAGTTTATGGTTAGAAGTTGTGCTTAATTTGTGAGGTGCCCAAAGCTCTGCTCAGCTGTTCGTAGCCAACTCAATTAAGCGTCGGTGCGCCGAATGCCAATACCTCTGAACCATTGCCCGCCGATAGTCTGCCTTTGTTATGCCCCTGTTTTAGCCCACTTAATCTGTCTTGAATCCATTACCTAACACTCACGTACCCCTCATCTAACTATTGCAGGTTGCAGTTTGTCCACCTTTCAGATCCGCCCCCCTGCGTACGTTCGTATCTGATGGGGAAAATAAGCACCCCAGCTGAAATTAAGCAAAGATTAGATGAATGCGTGCCAGTCAGTGTGCTACTCTGCAGTGCACCGGGAGCAGCACTGCAGCTTTGTATTCAATGTAACAATGCATAGAGACAGTCCCAGCTTGTCAGCGCTATAATTTGGCGTATTGGTGCTTGCAGGGCTGCCTGGTGACAACGGGGACTACACATAATGTAAAGGGCTGAATCGCCCGTGGGTTGCGGTAAAAGGTTGACGACCTTATCACGTGCGTGGTTTAAACTCAGCCCAGCCTGAACAACACAAGCTACTTCGGGCAAGTCTAAAAGCGTACAACAAACACAACAATAACTAGTCGACGTTAAGTTTAGTCGTTAAACTTCTAAAAGGTGCGGATGGTCCCATTGAGAAGGTGGCGTCGACCGGGTTCGCCACCTGCTGATGGCTAAGGATCGGAGATTGATGAAAGATGCTCTTTAGCGCCTCATTACTATTAACCCCTAACGCACTGGTTCGGTTCAGCGCCGCTAAAGGGGGCAGCCCTCTCCCGTGTGTTATGCAAACCGTACCCATTCACCCTGCGGAGACAGGCAACGCATAGGCTGCAGGCCCCTGTGCTACAGGCATAAAGACGCCCGCCTTACTGCAGAGTTAGGTGCACTTACCTTCTCCGTCGCAAGGAGCTCTTTCTAGCCGCTCTCCTTTCGGTCTGGGGCCTATTCTGGAAGGTGTAGTGGTCTAGTCGCCCACCTCTTGGCAGCCCACCCCCGGAAGCACTATCACACCATGTATCACTTTCTGGCCAGGTATGGCCAGAGAGCATAAATAAAAGGGCCGGGGTCGCTCGGGACTTCCAGCCGAGACGACCAGCATTGTGTGTGTGCCTCTCTATGATAGGCCCCTAAGTGCATGTGTCCTTTGGTCCCCCCGATATCCTGTAGGTTTACAGGAATCCCTACACTGGCGACGAGGGTGGGATAGGAAGCTCCCAACACCCGCATCAGAGGAGCGACACACAACTGAGGAAATGAGCAACACTGACCCACGTGAGCCCAGCCGCGAGACAATCTGCAGGAGGAGGGTGCCGTTGTTACCAGACACCAAGGTGAGCGGGACACAAGCTCAGCCGGAGCACCCACGCCCCTCAGCCGTGGAAGGCACTGCACGTGCGAACTGGCGGCCCCGCAGCACAGCCGGAAGCCCCAGCACTCCTGCCAACAGCAGCGCGCATGCTCAGAGGCGGGAGAGAAATCGCCGACCAGCGTGAGAGAGGACACGCAAGGCCGCAACAGAGCAAACACGAGCCGGAGAGCTCAGCCGACAAGAGCAGATACCGCGCCAGCAGCGCAGCACATGACAGTGAGGCCAGAGCCCCCCCAGACAAAACCCAACAAGCACTGGCATAAGCAACACCAGGTCGTGCAATAAGGGAGCAAGTAACAGCAGTAAGAAGAGCTTGCCCGAGGCCAAATTACTCGGGGCAAAGAGGACATCCCCAAGAAGGAAAAGAAGAGGAAAAAAAAAAGGAAATAAGGAAGTTTATAAGCCAAAGAAGGTGAATCTAAACAGAAAGAACAAAAGCAACAAGCACTGGCAAACACAACGCAGCACGATGGAAAAGTGCAGAGAAGACAGACATGTGACAACACGACCCTGAGGCAAACAAGTGAGGGCGCACCATGTCAAACCCTGCAGCGCAAGCAGCTTAACAGCAAGTAGCACCACCTGCACCTCCACATCCCGTACACACCCAGATCACTGCGCTTCCACCGTTCAGTGAACTGATTGACCCGGCGACTGCGTCACCGAGGTGGAAAGTGTGGGTTAGCCGCCTCAACAATTACTTTGTGGCCACGAGGGAAACAGACGGGGCTGTGAAAAGATCGCTGTTATTGCACTTTGCAGGTGACGAAATATACAAGCTGTTTATGCACCTCCCAAACACCGGCGCAGCCACTGACTATGACGCCGCGGTCCGGGCCTTGGACGCTCATTTCGATCCCCAGCTCACCCCTCACTACGAACTATTCAAATTCAGACAAGCCAGGCAAAGAGAGGGAGAATCAATGGACACCTTTCATGCACGCCTCAGAGAACTAGCAAGTACTTGCCACGAGGACGATCAGACAAAAGAGGTGACGGCACAACTTATTCAATGCTGCCGCAACAAGACGTTGGGGACACTCATACTTCGGCAACCCCACATAACCCTAGAGGAAATTCTGATCCTCGCTCGCTCACATGAACTTTCAGACATCAGAGCAACTGCAATGGAAACTGCTCTCAACCAACAAACTGATCAAGCAGTGACTGTCAAGACAGAGCGGGTTGACACCATACGCACAGCATCTCGTGGTGGGCGAGGAAGGTGCCCACCCGAATACCGCGATGATCACAGTGTGGCTACTGTGGGAGAGAAGAACACCCCCCAGAAAGTTGTCCAGCAAAGGGAAAGATGTGCTCCAAGTGTGGCATCCCCAACCACTTCGCGAGCGTATGTCGTGGAGGCTCGCGAGGCATGAGAAACCCTGGGAGGAGGACTCTGTCAGGAGCTGTAAGACACCTAGCAGTAGACGAACCTACAACGTCGTGGTCGACGAAAACCTCGTCTCGCCACGCCCAACGCTTAGATGACTCGTCCATGGAAGACGATGAAGAGTGCTACTTCGTGTCGTTTGCAGGCGACCTCAAGAAGAGACGGCGACCACAACCCAAGTGCAACATTGAAATCGATGGATCCCCAGTAACAGGCCTGATTGACACCGGGGCGACCGTTAAAGTAATGGGGTTTCAACATTATAAGCAGCTGAAACCGAAGCCCGTGCTTACCCCATCCAAAATAAGAATTCTCACGTATGGAAGCCAAAAACCACTTCCATTGAAAGGAAAGATGACAGTCCAAGTAAAGTCCGATGCCTAAGAGGTTACAACAACGTTCCATGTTGTCGTCAGAGAAGCCGATATACTCGTTGGAAGCCACACTGCCGAAGTCCTCAACCTGATTGTGTTTGCAAACGCAGTAAAGCTCCTCCAGAACGACGACATTCTGGACATGTTCCCACAACTGTTTAAGGGGCTAGGGAAGATCAAGAGACCACCTGTGAAGCTGCATATAGATCAAGCAGTTCAACCTGTGGCGCTAAGGCACCGACGCATTCCTTTCAACCTCCGGCCGCTAGTAGAGCAAGAACTCCTGAAGCTGGAGCAACATGGAGTAATTGAAAAGGTGAAAGGGCCAACTCCTTGGGTATCCCCCATGGTAATCGCAGAAAAGCCAAGACAGCCAGGGAAGATTCGAACCTGCATCGACATGAGAATGCCCAACCGAGCCATAAAACGCGAGAGACACTTAATGTCGACGGTTGATGACATTCTAGCCGACCTCAATGTCTTGCAATGGTTTTCTAAACTAGATCTCAATGCTGGATACAACCAGTTAACTCTAGCGGAGGAGAGCAGGTATATTACCACATTTTCAACCCACCTTGGGCTTCGTCGGTACAAAAGATTAAACTTTGGGATATCATTGGCAGCAGAGATCTTTCAAAACACCGTAAGAGAGATTTTGTCAGGCCTCCAAGGCATCCTGAACATGAGTGACGATATCCTTATTCACTCCAAAACCCTTGAAGAACACCATCAACGACTCCGCGCCACGCTCAAGCGACTGGCAGAACATGGTGTAACTCTTCACAAGGAGAAGTGCCAATTCCTCCACAAGAATATTGATTTCTTTGGCTATGTGTTCAGCTCGGAAGGCGTCAAAGTGGACCCCAGGAAATCCCAAGCCATTCAACTCGCTCCCGCTCCAACCAATGCTTCTGAAGTGAAAAGTTTTCTAGGGATGGCGACATATTGCGGTAGATTCATCCCAAATCTGGCAACTATCGCAGAACGACTGCGAAATCTCACAAAGAAAGACACCCCCTGGAAGTGGACCACGGAGGAAGACAAAGCTTTCAAACAAGTAAAGTCCGCTCTGCTAGACAGCACGACTATGGCCTACTTTGATACCACGCGCACCACAGAGTTGCTGGTGGATGCCAGCCCGGTAGGCCTTGGAGCTCTGCTTACCCAAGAGACTGAGCCAGGGACCTGGGTCCCGTTAGCTTTTGCAAGCAAATCACTGACAGCAACAGAAGCCCGGTACTCACAAATAGAGCAGGAAGCACTGGCTATCAAATGGGCATGCAACCACTTTCATTTATATGTGAGCGAACACCCCTTTCGAGTAATAACGGATCATCAACCCCTTGTCACGTTGTTCAAAGGAACGGTGCCTCACCCACCTCCCAGGATCGAAAGGTGGGCCATTCAATTACAACATTATCAGATGGAACTGATATATCGGCCAGGAGCAAAGAACCCGGCAGACTTTCTGTCTCGACACCCTGCGCCAACCGCAGACGAAGCCGGTGATCGTGATCAAGAGTCAAACACGGAGGAATTCGTCAACATGGTCGCCCAGTGGTCGTGCCCGAGGGCTCTCTCAATAGAAGAAATAAAGGAGCATATGGACCAAGATACGGCCCTCCAACGAGTAGTTGACGCTCTGAAGAATGGCTTGTGGGATGGATTCCTCAGGAACACCAACGGGTGGAGTGAGCCCGACAGGTCCCGCCTGGGAAAATTTCAGAAAATTCGAAACGAACTCAGCTCCGTGGAGAATGGAATCATACTGCAGGGTAGACGCATTGTGATACAGCAGAATTTATAAGAACGAGCAACGACCCTTGCACATGAGGGGCATCAAGGCATCAGGAGGATAAAATCAAGGATGAGAGAAAAGGTGTAGTTCCCAGACCTAGAAGACAGTGTGGACACTGTTGTGAGCAACTTCAAAGCTTGTCAACTCACAAGCAACGCCGAAGCCTCAGCACCCATGATCACCGAGGACCCTGCCCCATCGCCATGGTCGTGGGTGAGCTGCGATTTCGGAAGCTTCCCCGGCGGGAGAGTCACAGCTGTTCTTATTGACAGTTACACCAAATATCCAATAGTCGAACTTCTGCCGTCCACCGCATTTGCCCATTTGCAACCTGTCCTGGAGAAGTCGTTTGCCCTGTTTGGCCTGCCACACGTCATCAAGACCTACAATGGACCCCCATTCCAAGGCAGTGAGTTCAAAGACTGGCTGGCACGCCTAGGAGTCAAGCATCACCGGATTACCCTTCAGTGGCCTCAAGCAAATGGTGAGGTCGAGCGGTTTATGCGCACCACCAACAAAATACTGTGCATAGCGGTGGCTGAAAATACGGACCCTGAAGTCGCTCTGCAGCAGTTTCTGAGAGAATACTGCAGCACTCCTCATTGCACAACACAACGTTCTCCGGGGTCACTTATGCTAACAGGAACTCGACGAGACTTGTTACCCATGGCCGATAACTGGAGACCAGAACCGTACGACCCTGCGAGTGCCCAAGCAAAGAGGCAGAAAACCAATGACAAAGCAAGTCATCGACGAAGAGCGAAGGTCCGCGTTATGAAGTCTGGGTGCTACGTATTACTACGGAATCGGTGGAGCGGAGGAAAGTTCTGAACTTCCTATGAACCCGGACTGTGGACAGTCAAGTCAACCAAAGGAACGGCCGTCACTGTAGAGTGGGATGGCGAAATAATAACAAGAAACATTTCATGGTTCAAGGAAGTGCCGCCTCCAGTCAGAACTCCCGAGGGGAAAGATCCATCGAGAGCCTCCGAGGAGCAACCAATCGTAGCTGAATGCAACTATGATGAAGAGTCATCTCAAAGTCTGACAGTCTTTCTCTTCAGAAGCTCCTAGCTTCAAAGACACCCTTAACGGTCAAAGCCCGAGAAACCCCCGGCAAGAACAAGAGATCAACCGGCACCCTTATAATCTCAGGCGGAATTCCCAGCCTAACAAGAGACTAGATGATTTCGTATGCTGAAGTTTGTTTTCTATTGACTGTTTGAAGAACCAAGTTGGGATGGGATGTACGGTCTAGTCGCCCACCTCTTGGCAGCCCACCCCCGGAAGCACTATCACACCATTTATCAGTCTATGAAGTGAAGTAGTGTGGCTCACTGGTTAGAGGCGGCAGACCCGAGAGCAGAGGACGGCCCGGGACCAGGGTTCGATTCCCGGCGCGGCAGGTTTCTGGACCAGGGTCAGCGGACTCGATAATTCTCTCGCCTCGGTGCCCACTCTGATCAGCGATCACACTCGGCAACTCTGGGCATTAGCTTGCCTCATCTTCACTAACGGCCCCACCAGACCTCCGGGGATGCCTGGTCTCACCCTGGAGATACCCATTAAGGGACCATCTCTCAGGGAAGCCAGGAAGGGTTTCGCAGCGGTCGAAGCGCCTTGGGACCCTCCAGGTAAGTAGTGCGCTATATAAATGCCTATACATTTACATTAGGTTTACAGGAATCCCTACAGAAGGTACTAGTTCTGATTTATGTATTCCCTTTTAGAAGATTCTCCCCCTAAGTGAGTTTGCTAACTGGATTATGTCGTTTATGGATCTTTTTCTTTCAGAAAAAGTTCTGCTTTAAATGTTTTGCTGGAACTTTTTTTTCTGCTAGAATGGTTTTTGCCATTCTCTGCTTCCCACTTAACAGTGCTGTTTCTTAAAATTGTTGAGAAAGTTTCCGGAACCTCCGACTTTTTAATGTAACTTTTTTTTTCCGGGTAAATGTGTGTGCTAATAAAAAATCATAACTGATATATTGTACGCAGTTCTAGCATTATATTCCCGAACCTATGCATTTGCTTGCTGCGAATGCCTCAGTATCTTGTAAGGGCACAGCAGCTGTTTGATACTGCCAAACCACGCGATGTTTGTTGGCTTGTGATGCCAAGTTCACATGCACCATATGATCTTATATTTTATGATGCGGTCATCCGATAAAACCGCTGTGAACCAAAGCTTTCACTTCAGTAAGGTCTGTTGAGCACTTCGGCTGTCCTCGAATTAATATGTTCACTCTTCTGAGGTCATATAGGTATGGCTGATTGCGTGAAGAGCCTAATGCCAAGGTGAGCGTTAATAGAGTTCCCCCTACTTTTCAGGAAGTGTTCCCAGGTCAATTCATTTCCACGGCCTTAATTTCGCCTCGTCCTTAATTTTGCTTTGCATTCTAGAACTTGTAGTACTTTTATGTTGGAATCGGCCCGTTAATCCCTGCACCCTCCCGACAGCCGGTGGCTCTGTCCGCCTCGTGTGCGTTTTCCCTCGAGCTCCGTTGCCGCCTCCTGCGTGTCCTTATTTTCCCTTCCTCCCCACCGCTACTCCCACACCAGGGCCGGCCTTAGGCATGTGCAAAGTGTGCACGTGCACAGGGCCGCCAAATCCCAGGGGCCGCCACGACGAGGATCGAGATCGGATGCACATAATGCATATTCGTGCTGGCGGCCCCTGGCAGATTTGGCGGCCTCCGACCCTGGCTTTTCCACTTCCACTTTCACTTTTACTTCTCCAGAGCCCCAGTGAGTCACCCCCCCCCCCTCCTCCCTTTCACTTCCCTGGCCTCAGTCTGGCTCCGCACCGACCTCTGTTCTCGGTCCTGATTGGGCAGCAGGGGCGCCGGGGTGTTTGTCAACCTGCTTCCCGCGTGCGTTGTGCCTTGTGATGGCGTATGTCGACTGTCTGCAGCCATTTCTGTGGTGGTGGTGGCAGTCCGTCGGCTAATAATGTGAGTAATTTATTGAGTTTTCTAAATTTAAGGGTGGAGGCAGCAAATAACCGAGCCTGCAGTGCTTTAAGTGTCCTGTCTCCGAGTCCATCCTAAATACAGATTGCAGCCTATAAGTGCATCCACTTGTCAGGTAACCAGATTCTGGCCCTTATTGAAGTGTCACTCTCAGGTTTGCACTAAGTGGGTATATGCGCTTTCGCTTTCTACATAATGCATTGCTGAAGATGTTGTATCACTCCTCTGTAATGCGCTTTATGCAGCACACATTTTTCACCGTTGAAAAGTGAAATAGGGAGTGCCTTATTAGGATGATATAAATCAGGTAATGCAGGCCTTTGCAATCTAGGACGTCCCGCTGTTTTTGGTGTACCGAGGTGCTGACGTCCCGGTGCTGCTGGAGAGAAGATGCTGAGGCAGGTCCTGTAGGCCATCCCTATATAGCGCTCCCTCTCTACAACTTTTACCAGCCCGTGCGCGCGTCAAAATGAAACGCCGACGAAGCCGCTCAGGTTTCAGAGAAAATGAGTTCTCTCCGGCAGTCCAAGCCCAGGCACACTCATCCCGACACCCACCGAGTGTGAAGTCCGCGAAACTCCCTCACAAACTGCCCAGAAACATTTGCGGCTCCCTGCACTCTCACTGAAAGAGCCTGAGGCCAGCATGACATGCAGAAGAACTTCGGCTGCTAGCCTGCTCGCAGGGAAACGAGCGTGGTACACGGAGCCTCATTCCGCTGCTCTCACCCCAGATGCGTGACACCTGAAGCCCCCCGTGCCTCTGTGAGACCCCTCTCGAAACAGGGAGCATAGAGTGACGTTGCAGAGAGATTATTGCCATTGATGCTGAGAGCACACCTGACGTAATTGTTATTGTTAGTCTCTGTGGTAGTTCCGGGTGACGTGTTGAACGGACAATATACTATAAGAACGCAAGTCGTGCTGAGATCTGTAATCCTGGGGCTGAAACACACGGTTTATCTGGCCTTGATATATTTGTTTGGCTGGCAGAGGAAATCAGCTCAAAAGCAGAGCTAATTAAAAGACGAGCTCGGAGCTGCTATCGGCGATGCGCTTCCCGCCTCTGATAATGCTACTTTATATGAGGCGGCCGGCGGCCTGACACCCACTCAGCACGGCGAGAGCTGCTAGTTTGCCCCGGTACTTTCATATTTCCCCGTGCAGACAGTGTAATGCACTGTGACACCACTGGTGCAGAGTGTACCTATCGAGGGCACCCTTTAGCAAGGGTTGATGAAAGAACCGGAAATTACAGCTTCATATTATGTAGACATACTAGGAACATGAAGACAATTGCAGAAGAATTTGTGGGGTCAGAGACGTAACAGGATATTCAGGCCTTGAAGGGATTTTTACAGTTAAGGAATAAAAGGATGATTCTTTAAATCCTTTTTTTTCTTTGGGCAAGAAAGCCCATGACTTGTGGTTATGATATTTCAAATGGGATATTCTATACTGCTAATCAACATTTTATCCATTTCAGATTCATTTAATCACTTTCAGTTCGGATCAATGTTAATTGATATACTCATAATGCATTGTTATATGAATGTGTTATCATAAATTACAGAACCTGAAAGAAGATAACAAAGACTTTCATGAAACAGACATGTGGATTTATTTTCTAAAATGTACGATTGAAATAATTATGGAATAAAAGTGTAATAGAACATACACAAAATAACTGGTCTTATTGTAGTTACTGGTCATCTAACGACTATTCTGGACGTATTATTAAAACACCTTCCTGAGTTCCGCCCCATCCGGACCCCCTCTTCCCGGGCCCCCACCTACGCTCCCTGCACAGGGCCACAATGAGCCTATAGCCGGCCCTGCCCACACCCATGTCTGTTGCCCCCTCCCCCAGCTGTGTTACTCTCGAGAGTGTCACGAAGGCCCCCTATGGGCGCTGATCCATTGCCTGCTTAAGTGCTGTCTCTTCCATCACACAGGTAGCGCGTCCTCCATCAGATTATTATTGTTCGCTTTTAAAATCCAAATGGAGCCCATCCGTCCTGCACGTGCCTGTTGTGCGCATTAATGCACCATGGGCTTATTTTGCTCTCTCTTAAGCAATAAGATCGATTCTCTTAATTATTGCTTAAATGCTGTGATTTGTTATTGTTACGGTGTGTGTTTTCGGGGTGAGATGTGAAGCGCCCACGGCCAGAGATGTATGTATGCAAGACCTGTTGAGGCGTTATAATCACATACACAAAACAAGCATTTGGAATGCAATAGGTCTCGCATTAGGAAAGTTTGAGCTATTGGTCTTGTAAATGACACATTTTATATTTATGTGTTGGCTTTGAAAATAGCGAAATTAATAGCTTTGTCATTTACAATGCCAATAGTTTTAACTTTCGCAAATGTGACACCTATAGCATTTGTAATGCAACATGTGTCGTATTTACGTGACTTAGATGTATTGATATTACAAATAACATTGGCTTTTAATTTTTTTAAAATAATTAATACTTAAATAAAAGTTATTGTAATTTATAATGGCAATAGCTTAAACTTTTGTAAATAACTTTTGGGAAGAGTATGTTCAGTGTATTTTATTGTGACGAAAATCCAAGCATAGAAGTGAAATATTAAGAACTTTTTGTGACATTTGTAAGACAGCTTGAAACATTGAGAGAACATATTTGAACCAGTTGTTGTTGAATGGTTGCAAAGATTGATGCTGTGGTGTTCAGTGATGCTGTGGTAGCGCATAGTGATGTTGTGGTGCCCCTGAGTGATGTTGTGGTGGTGCTGATTGATGCTGTGGTGATGCGATAGAGAGATAGAGTGAGTGCGATAGATAGATAGATGGATAGATAGATAGATAGATAGATAGATAGATAGATAGATAGATAGATAGATAGATAGATAGATAGATAGATAGATAGAGTGAGGGCGATAGATAGATTGAGTGAGGGCAATAGATAGATAGAGTGAGGGCAATAGATAGAGTGAGGGCACTACTCACTACTACTCACTCTATTGGCATTGTAAATGACAATGCCATTTATTTAACTGTTTTCAAAACCAACACATAAATAAAAAGTTTGTCATTTACAATGCCAATAGCTCTACCTTTTGCAAAGGCGAGACCTTTGCATTGTAAATGCTTGTTTAATGTATTGATGGTCCTTCCAAAGTCTTTATATGTTTTAATTTTGTGCTTTTATGGCTTTTGGTAGCCGAATAAAGAATTGTTGACGTGGGGTTGACCTTAATAAGGTATGGGTAATATCGGTTACTGGTTTTAGTAGATCTATAATAGTTTTGTGAGGTTGGCAAAGCAGAGGGACAACACAGATGTCAGTTCTCATGTGGCACCTGCTAGTTAACGACCTTTCGGCTCCACGACGCTGCTGTTTCAAAATCACTTCACTCGGCTCCACTGTAACCTTTCTAATTGTGTAATTTTTTTGGCAAGGAACTTTATTATTTGGAGCACAATTGTCGGAATTGGTTGGCGTGGTAATGTCCACTGTTCTTGGAGTTGTCTTTAACTGCAGCTTAATGTCGTCCAAAACAGATTCTATAATTCTTGGGAGCAATGCCAGTTTATCTAAAACTGGGCTGCAGACACAAGCAGGAACATATTGTTTGTAAACTTGTGCCTTCTGGATCAGTGTATTTAATGCCCCAATTTTTTAATCAATGTCTGACTTACTAGACTTGTATGTTAAGGCTTTGACGACAGCTTGAAATGAACTTAGCAAAATATCCCACGTATTGTTGTTGTTTCCTCCCCTGGTCCAATACTTCAGCCTGTAGGGAGATGTCTGGAGACGGTGATAAGTGGGGGGGGAGAATGGGAGAGGAAGACAGCAGAGGTATTCCTTCTCCCTGTATCAACACAGGCTTTGCCTGTGGCTCCACCTGTGAGTGGAAAGGTCTCATCCAATCGAGTCTTCCTCCCTTTGGTAATTTACTGTTTAGTTCCCTGGACAGGATCCTTGCCGTCCAAGCATGAAATTTGAGGCTTAAAGCTGTTATTGTTGGAGTTAAATGGTTGGTGCACCTCAACTATTACTTGCCTAACCTTTCCCTTTGTCAGGACAGTGTTTGGCTCTAATACACATTTAGCCGCCAGTGGCCATTGGAATTAAGAACCGGTCCCTCAGGAACTTTATCCAACTCAGACTCTAAAATCCCTAAGTCATTATGACTTCAATTAGCTCAACACCTGAGTTTGCTTTCTCTCCATGGCTCAGAAGCTCCTTTTCACCCAGTCCTCCCACTGAAAGGCAGATTTTTAAGTTTTAATTTCTGCTGAGGTAACAGCCTTTAGAGATATCTTCTGAGTTGTGGGGATTATTTCGGAAAAAACAGTTGAAAATTCCCGTAGCGGGCTTTGTAATCCACTTGCCTCTTTGTGATATGTAAGTAAAGCAGCCACTACATTCTTTAAAAGAACTAATTTTGTCTCCATTTCCCCCTGTACTATTTGGCTGGTAGTTGGCACCTCTGGTATGATTGAAGGAAATCCCCTTCTTGTTCCGTTATAGTATCTCCTTGCGTGGGTTTAATTTTTGTTAAAAATCAACCGATCGGAACACTGTTGTCTACGCCGAGCAGTTATTGGCTCCCCTCCTCATCTTCCTGAGCACATAGTGGGACAATCAACCACGCTATACTGAGTATCTAAATTGACGGAGTAATTATAATAGCCGTCGTGTGGTGAGTATCTTTGCTGATTTTCCACTTAATGCGCTGTTAGGGGCTTAAAGATTACACTGCGCACCCTATGTACTCACAAGATGGTTAATTCAACGTGCAAAGTCACACACAAGTCTTTGAAACAGCAAGGCAATTAGTGGGAGGGTTTTTCTTCACTGGGTCACTGGCGTGTTGGACGGTCAGCTACAGGTGCATGCATCCGAAGGAGCAAGCCGCACCGGCCTTGTGCCGGCCGCTTCCACGCCGATCTGAGATTACCGCAGTACTGGCCTTAACTCCAACCAGTGGTGTAACCAAAGTTGCTGGGGCCCCACTCAAAGATAAATGGAGGGGCCCCGTTCAAAATTTAATCTGGAGCTCTCAGGCCTGAGTACTGTGTTGAGGAGCCCCCTGCAGCCCAAGTTCTCCCCTGCACCGCGGGGGCTTTGGGGGCCTGTGCTACGCCACTGCCTGCAACCACCTGCCTCCTGCGTTCTTGAGTATAATCCTCAGCTCTAGTTGCTTCCAGTGTCACTACCGTCTAGTTGCCCCTGTGTCCTTGACGGTTCACAAGCCGCACTCATTGACTTACTCTCAATCTCCCAGCCGCAAAGGGGCCGGTGCTGAACGGAGCGAGCCTGAGGGTGATAAATGTCCCATGCTGGGCCTCACTACCGACACTGCGGTGCACGCCGGTGTCTTGCTGGCGGAGCCTTGCTGCCGAGACCTCACTGCCAAGGGACCGCTGGGACCTCACAGGCAGCTTCCGCTTTGGAGGGGAGCCGTGGGATGCCAGCACAGGCTGGTACAAGCTCCGAGCTCTGAGCTCTAGCAATGCACCGGGCTGTAACAATCCCACAAAGTATATTACAATAAGGAATCTGTTCCATCTCATTCTCAAATAATACGCAGTTGAGCAATCACACAGCAGACGACCAGTGTCTCATTGAAAATTCAAGTGTTTAAAATAATGATTAGTCTTAAGTAGATCAGGATGTTCTCATAGATATGCAGTAAGCGGTTCCCCAATATCCGAGGGCTTGGAAGCGGTTGGTAGTTCTTCCGCGTATATAAAAGAACTGTCTCTACAATAGACAGCATATAGTATCCAGCTTGTTAGAGTAGGTGTTAGCTCACTATCTCAATGCATTGCTACTCTACGTTTTGCTAAAAGCAACATTATGGCAACCAATTTCTTCTTTGCAGACTTCACAGTTATGTGAAGGCCCAGTAGGCATAATTGTGGTGTGCACGACAGTGTACATGATATGAGTATACCGAAATGGTAAATCACAGCCTCCCAATATTTCTTTATCGTACCACAATTCCATGCATGATGTGCGAAATCTGCTTGGTCAATCCCACATCTCTTACAATGCGCATTTTCACGTAGTCCATATTTATATAATTTGACTGGAGTGTGGAAAGCTTGATGTATATATTTGTAATGGATGATGCGAAGATTGCCATGGGTGTGAGCAGTGTAGTGAGTGTGTAGCAGGAAGCCCAGTCTTCGTCCGTCAGGGAGATGTCTAACAATTTATTCCAGTTGTCAGAGGCCTTGAGGGTGTGTGCTCCAATTTCCACTTGTACCACTTTATATAGCCGTGAAATTATATTAGAGTGAGTGGAGGTAGCTATCAGTGTCTGTAGTGACAGTAATGCAGGAGGTTCAGCTGGATAGGTAGGGTACAATTCCCCGATAGCGGCTCTGTCTATGATAAATGAATCGAAATAACAGTGATTGGTTGCGGATATATGCCAGGTCATCAGGAGTGATGAAGGTTCCATTCGGCTATAGATCGCCCATCTGTGCCACACCCACTTGTTCCAAGATCCACATGCTATTTTTATCTTGTGTGACTGATAGCGTAGGGTGATGAGTCAACGGCAGATCCGGGGTCTATATGGGAGATTTGTTCGCTAATTGACTGATGCGTTGCCAGGCTGTGAGGTTTGTGAGAAGGTGGCCTGATATGCAGTGCTCACTATTCTAGTGAACACTATGTATCAGTCCAGCAACCCTTATTGATGATTGGTTGTAAGTCAACCTTATAGACCAGCTATCCTAGTAGCGTGGATACGAGCAGTCTAAGGCTAAAGACTCGAGAGGGCGCGTTAAGCCAGCTGTTTACCACACATATACCCCTTGAATACCAAGTGAAAGGACACCACACAAGTGTTATGAAAATAAACAGTTATTTATTTAAAGATCACAACAGCCCTGTACTCTTTATGAGGACAGGGTACTAAGCACAAACCAAAACTCTTACAAAAATACTTAAGTTAGCACAGTATATACAAATGCCCGAGGGGCACGGAAAACCATATACTCTGAAAGTGGAATGCGAAATTCCTAGCAGGTAAGTACAGTACTAATAGCTTTTGGAATCGCTAGGACTTGACTAGGGAATCGTTAGATTATGTCTAGGAGGCCTAGGGGACTCGGGTGCAGTGTGTGCACTCTCACGCGAGATGCGGGACAAAAGTCTATGGTAGCTAGGAATTAGAAAGTTAGTGTTCTCGGGCGAACCCGACCTGGTAGGGAGAAAACGAAAGTAGATTCTGACCCTTGGATAGTGAGGCTATGCTGGGGCACCGAAATGCCGAAGTTACCTAGCCCAGGGGCTGCAGCTGCATAGGTCTGAAAAGACGTCGGGAATCCTCGTAGACGGACCAGGAGCCGGAAGAAAAGATGCTGGCCGGTGACCAGTGAAGAAAGTTCAGTCGGATCCAAGCCTGGATCTTGAAGATAGATGACACCTGAAAGCAGAGGGGACCAAGTTCGAGACTACTAGCCAGTAGTCAGTGGGCACCAGGAGGGCACCGGATGGTAGCCACCTCGACTAGGTGAGTGGGTGACGCTTGACTCGAAGATCTCACGGACCAGGAGGCGTTGTCGGCGACCAGGATGGAGGATCGAGCTGTCCCACGAAGATAGAAGCTGTCGGCGTCGCTGGACCCAGGATTGGGCAACAAAGCCTTGGCAAATTCAAGCCCACGCGGTGGACCTAAAATGGCGTCTGGAGTGGACCAGGAGGGTCCGGGGTGCCTCTCTTGAAGAAGGAAGCAAAGGCCAGCCTGGAGCAACCAGACCAGCAGTCGTGAAGTCGTTGGGCGTCGTTCAGAGGGCCACAAGCCAGCCGGCTAGTAGCCAAACAACGCGGTGCACAGCAAACAGCAGAAGGGCCCCACGCAGATCGTGGAGATGCAGGGGGGCTGATCTTGGGTGCTGGAGCTGCGCAGGGTCGGGGCTTCTCGGACCCCAAAGCACTCACCAGTGGAGGACACGGTGGGCTTGCAGTAAAGATGTCGTGCAGTCTTGGCGATCGTCGGTCCCTTGAGGTCTCGTCGCACTCACGGTTCTCAGCTGGGCTGTAGAGGTGAGTAGAGGTCAGAGGGGCCAGGGAAGCCGGGTCTCGTCGAGCTGGGTCGTCGGATTCGTGATGAAGGACTTGCAGCAGACCGCAGTGTTCTTTAGGATGGTGCCTGCGGATGCAGGGTGACTACTCCTTAGCCACAAGGGAGAATCTTGAAGAAGAAATCGTGAAGTCCTTTCGAAGAAAGTGGTATCTTGATTCCAAAGATGATCTAATTTTAACAGGGGGCCCGCTCCCATCTTTATACTAAAAAAAGGGGGCTGACCCGGTGACTAGGTCCTGCCTATGGGTGGGACTAGGTGGGGGGTGGTTACACCCCTCAGCCATGCCGGACTTCCCCAGGCCAGGGGCTGGTGTGCCCCTGGAACTGGTTCAGACCGGCCTATGCGTAGTGAGCACCGGGGTGCCACTCAGCAGTCACCTTCCTGTAAAGCCCTGCCTACCCAGGATACACAAAACCATGTCTGGGACGGTGCTAGCACCGCCCCTGACAGGAAACCCTTTGTCCAGGCTCCCCTCGCTGGAAGGACTCCCAGCTGCAGGGGGTCAGACTCGTGTCTGTGGTGGCAGCATCCATTTTGTGGAGCTGAGGCTTCAGTTAACTTTAACCGGGGTTCACAGTTACATACATGTCGTGTCCCTCTAGAAGGGTGGAATGCTAACCCCGTCGCCAGAATTGGCGAGGGGTTAGTATTCCAATTCGTATGACACCTTACTCGACATGTTTTGATAAAGCAATACCAAAGATAGCATTTAACCGCGAGGATTATAATGCACTTAAGAGTATATGGTATGCGATATCATGGAACAGCTATTAGGACTTGGTTCCGCAAGCTGCAGACAGGCTCAGCTCATGCCAGAGCACCATCTCACACGATTCCAAGCACTCTGCCTTCAGGATTGTCAAGGCCTGCCATAGGAGTGACTGATAGGAATCTGTGTGTCCATTTTAGGGTTAGGTATAGGTATACTACACCTACAGCAAAGGGTGATTACACGACTTTGCCCCAGCTGTCATGCAGCCAGTTGTGTCAAATTTAGGAGGCCAGCCAGGGGTGGCATAATACATGCTGCAGCCCCTGGCAGCCCTGGGTACACCTATGCCCTGAGTTACAGGGTCTGATAAGGTGGCCCAGTACCAATTGGAAATGTACCTAGGGTACATGGAATCCATTTTAAAGAGAGAGCAGTAGGCCTGGGGTCCTGATTGGCAGGGTCCCAGGTCGACTATGTCCAAAACCAGCTAAAACACAGGGCAAAAAGTTGGGGGCAACCATAGTCAGGATGTACCTTCCTACACAACCCCCCCCCAAACGAAAGGAGATAAGGCTATCCTTGCCCAGGTAAGCCTCTATTACCTAAGTGGCCATATAAGGAAGGACCAGCTCTGGCTTGGTTTCCCCCTGTGTCATGGTCCACTAGGCAACCCCTCACCCTAAGGGTATCTGAGGGTCTCCACCATAGGGAATCTCTGTTTCTGGTGTGTCTTGGGAAAGAAGAAGGCTGATGCTGGGTTGGAGTACTGAAGTGAGGCTCCTCTACCTTTGGGCTCAACTTCCTCCAATCACCATCCATCATGTGTGCCTTTCTTTCTTTAGCTGAGATGCACTGAGCTCTCAGGGTCAGCCTCTGGCTACCTAAAGCTGGAGGCTGAGTCCCTCTGTTTGGCTTACTGGAGGTACAGGTCAGGTCTGGGGTTTTTAGGCCCCATGTTTGGCTGTGCCCACCAGTGTCCAGCTGTGGGAGTTCCCTAACTACTTTTAAGGGGGATCCCTCAGGAGTCTGTTCTATTTTCACTTGGCTAGGTTTACCAGCTTCAGTGATCCTAATCTGTTGATTAAGGGGTTCTTTTGGACAGGGGGCCCTTTTGGGTCCACCACTGGCCTCCCTGACCTCCACAGCCCTGGGCTGACTGAGGCAGGGTAGAGAGGTGCAGGTTACCTGCTCCAGACTGGGTCCCACCTGGGAAGGGTCCACTGCCATCAGGGGCTCTGCCAGGCTAGGCCTGACTACCTCTGGGGCAGTTCCTTCAACAGGGGTAGAGTCAGTTCCCTGAGGAGGCTGGCTCTCACCTAGTGTCTGGGAGGGGGAAGACTCTTCTTCCTCCTCAATGCTCTCTGTTTGAGTGGAGTGATCCATTGTTTCAGGCTTCACAACCTCACTATCTGTTTGAGTAGAGGCTGAGACCATTTCAACCTTTTCAGGAGGGCACTCAGTCTGTGTTTGGGCTGTGACTGTCACAGCCCTCCTATCCTGTTCTGGAAAGTCTGTCTGAGCCTGGGCAGTGGCTACCACTGCCCTTCCAACCTTTTCAGGGAGGAATGGTGCTTGGACTGGGGCTGTATCTATTACTGCCCCACTAACCTGTCTGGATAGGCCTATCATTCTGGAGTGAGTTTCTTGCTCCACCTCAGCCCATGCTGAGAGTTCCAGGTCATTCCCCAGTAAGCAATCTACAGGTAGGTTATCTGTCACTGCCACTCTCATGGGCCCTGTGACATTACCCCAACTGAGCTTGACTACTGCCATGGGATGCCTTCTCTTCACTCCATGAATGTCTGTCACCTGATAAGTAAAACCAGGGGTCAGTTGAGCAGAGGGGACCAGATGGTCACTCACCATGGTGAGGCTGGCCCCTGTGTCTCTGAATGCCTCAACTTTCCGACCATTCACTAAAACTTCTTGTCTATACTTTCCCAAAATGTGGGGTCCAGTAGTGAAGTTGGCAAACCCCATGCCAGTCTCACAGACAAGAGTGTGGTCAGGGAACCTGGCTAGGCCATAGTCCTCCTGATTGCCCAAAGTAATGCCCACCACATTCTTGGGGGCACTCCCACCACCTGGGGGATTACCACTAGTGGTAACAGGAGGTTTAGGAGTATTACCTGGGGGTATGTTTCCCTTATTACCATTTTTAGGGCAACTGACATCACTTTTGTAATGACCCACCTGTTTACAGGTATGGCAATAAGGTTTCTTTTGTTCTGAAGGAGTGTTCTGGGACCCACCACCCTTGTTGGAGTTTTGGGGCCCTTGGGAAGTCTTCTCTGAGGATTTATCCCCACCCTTCTCTTGAGGCTTGGTTGATTCCTTTTTCTGGTCACCACCCTGGTTTTTAGGCCTAACCCTGGTTCTGACCCATTTGTCTGCCCTCTTACCCAATTCCTGTGGAGAGGTCAGATCAGAGTCTACCAGGTGCTGATGTAATAACTGGTTCTGACAATTATTTAAGATTTGCTCCCTCATAATTAGATTATACAATCCTTTAAAATCAGTAACCTTACTACCCAGTAGCCAGCCTTCAAAAGCCTTAGTGGCACAATCAACAAAGTCAGTCCAATCTTGAGACTGAGTTTTCTGGGTGTCTCTGAACAGCATCCTGTATTGTTCAGTGGTTAAACCAAACCCATCAACCAGTGTATTCTTCAAGATTTGGTAATTGTTAGCATCCTCCACCCTTGTGGTGAGGAGCTTATCTCTACCTTTACCATCAAAGGAGAGCCACAAGATAGCTGCCCACTGACTTTGGGGAACACCCTGCACAGTGCAGGCTCTCTCCAAAGCAGTAATCCATTTGTGGATGTCATCCCCTTCTTTAAAGGGGGGCACTATCTTATTCAGGTGCTTTTTATCAAAACTCCTTTCCCTATTGCTAGGATTATTGCTGCCACCAGTGGGGACTGCCCCACTCAATTGTTGCTCTCTAGCAAAGGCAAGCCTTTCTTTGGCCAGGGCAAGTTCTTCCCTTTCAATCCTCAGATTGGCTGCCTTTTCCTTTGCCTCATACACTCTCCTCTGGGGAGATGTCATTCCCCTTTGAGAGGAACGTTGAGAGCCATTGGTATGAAGGGATCTGTTAGAGCCTCTAGATAGAGACCTAACTCGTCCATTCCCAATGTTAAGCTGACCTGAGAGTGGCCCCAGGGCTCCCCTAGAGTCCCTCTCATGTCTGCTTAAGTTGGTCCGGGTTAGTCTACTGACCTCTACCTGTCCCTTATCTGCCTCATCCCCAGACAACTCATCCTCCTCCTCAGCATCATCTGCCTCATGGAGGGGATGGATATCAAAGGGACCCTGTAAGGAGGGCAAACTTCCTTCTGGATTAGAAGGGTCTGGGTTACCAGCCCTACTGGCATCATAAGCCTCTAAGAGACCAATCAGAAAGGAAGTGGTGGGGTTAGACCCCTGTTTTAGTTTCCTGAGAGTACACACTTGTCTCATCTCATGGAAGCTAAGAGCAGCATATTTAGAAGTGACCTGTGGAAGGTCCACTGACACAAGGGGATACTCAGAGTTTCCTCCTTTGTCTGACATGCTGATTCTAGTGTGGTGTAAGTGATGCACCTACCTACACTATGTGTTTACCTACTGATCCCTTGCTAAGAGTTGCAGCCAAGGTGTGCTAAGCCTTGAGGAGCTACAACAGCTGGTTCAGTAGAACTCAGAGTATTCTAAGCTTTAGTTATATGTACCTAACAGTCCTTTATGTGATCTTTCAACAAGATATTCTTAGGATACGTGTGGTAAAACAACAGCAAGCTCAAATCCCACCGCTGCCACCAATGTGAGAAGGTGGCCTGATATGCAGTGCTCACTATTCTAGTGAACACTATGTATCAGTCCAGCAACCCTTATTGATGATTGGTTGTAAGTCAACCTTATAGACCAGCTATCCTAGTAGCGTGGATACGAGCAGTCTAAGGCTAAAGACTCGAGAGGGCGCGTTAAGCCAGCTGTTTACCACACATATACCCCTTGAATACCAAGTGAAAGGACACCACACAAGTGTTATGAAAATAAACAGTTATTTATTTAAAGATCACAACAGCCCTGTACTCTTTATGAGGACAGGGTACTAAGCACAAACCAAAACTCTTACAAAAATACTTAAGTTAGCACAGTATATACAAATGCCCGAGGGGCACGGAAAACCATATACTCTGAAAGTGGAATGCGAAATTCCTAGCAGGTAAGTACAGTACTAATAGCTTTTGGAATCGCTAGGACTTGACTAGGGAATCGTTAGATTATGTCTAGGAGGCCTAGGGGACTCGGGTGCAGTGTGTGCACTCTCACGCGAGATGCGGGACAAAAGTCTATGGTAGCTAGGAATTAGAAAGTTAGTGTTCTCGGGCGAACCCGACCTGGTAGGGAGAAAACGAAAGTAGATTCTGACCCTTGGATAGTGAGGCTATGCTGGGGCACCGAAATGCCGAAGTTACCTAGCCCAGGGGCTGCAGCTGCATAGGTCTGAAAAGACGTCGGGAATCCTCGTAGACGGACCAGGAGCCGGAAGAAAAGATGCTGGCCGGTGACCAGTGAAGAAAGTTCAGTCGGATCCAAGCCTGGATCTTGAAGATAGATGACACCTGAAAGCAGAGGGGACCAAGTTCGAGACTACTAGCCAGTAGTCAGTGGGCACCAGGAGGGCACCGGATGGTAGCCACCTCGACTAGGTGAGTGGGTGACGCTTGACTCGAAGATCTCACGGACCAGGAGGCGTTGTCGGCGACCAGGATGGAGGATCGAGCTGTCCCACGAAGATAGAAGCTGTCGGCGTCGCTGGACCCAGGATTGGGCAACAAAGCCTTGGCAAATTCAAGCCCACGCGGTGGACCTAAAATGGCGTCTGGAGTGGACCAGGAGGGTCCGGGGTGCCTCTCTTGAAGAAGGAAGCAAAGGCCAGCCTGGAGCAACCAGACCAGCAGTCGTGAAGTCGTTGGGCGTCGTTCAGAGGGCCACAAGCCAGCCGGCTAGTAGCCAAACAACGCGGTGCACAGCAAACAGCAGAAGGGCCCCACGCAGATCGTGGAGATGCAGGGGGGCTGATCTTGGGTGCTGGAGCTGCGCAGGGTCGGGGCTTCTCGGACCCCAAAGCACTCACCAGTGGAGGACACGGTGGGCTTGCAGTAAAGATGTCGTGCAGTCTTGGCGATCGTCGGTCCCTTGAGGTCTCGTCGCACTCACGGTTCTCAGCTGGGCTGTAGAGGTGAGTAGAGGTCAGAGGGGCCAGGGAAGCCGGGTCTCGTCGAGCTGGGTCGTCGGATTCGTGATGAAGGACTTGCAGCAGACCGCAGTGTTCTTTAGGATGGTGCCTGCGGATGCAGGGTGACTACTCCTTAGCCACAAGGGAGAATCTTGAAGAAGAAATCGTGAAGTCCTTTCGAAGAAAGTGGTATCTTGATTCCAAAGATGATCTAATTTTAACAGGGGGCCCGCTCCCATCTTTATACTAAAAAAAGGGGGCTGACCCGGTGACTAGGTCCTGCCTATGGGTGGGACTAGGTGGGGGGTGGTTACACCCCTCAGCCATGCCGGACTTCCCCAGGCCAGGGGCTGGTGTGCCCCTGGAACTGGTTCAGACCGGCCTATGCGTAGTGAGCACCGGGGTGCCACTCAGCAGTCACCTTCCTGTAAAGCCCTGCCTACCCAGGATACACAAAACCATGTCTGGGACGGTGCTAGCACCGCCCCTGACAGGAAACCCTTTGTCCAGGCTCCCCTCGCTGGAAGGACTCCCAGCTGCAGGGGGTCAGACTCGTGTCTGTGGTGGCAGCATCCATTTTGTGGAGCTGAGGCTTCAGTTAACTTTAACCGGGGTTCACAGTTACATACATGTCGTGTCCCTCTAGAAGGGTGGAATGCTAACCCCGTCGCCAGAATTGGCGAGGGGTTAGTATTCCAATTCGTATGACACCTTACTCGACATGTTTTGATAAAGCAATACCAAAGATAGCATTTAACCGCGAGGATTATAATGCACTTAAGAGTATATGGTATGCGATATCATGGAACAGCTATTAGGACTTGGTTCCGCAAGCTGCAGACAGGCTCAGCTCATGCCAGAGCACCATCTCACACGATTCCAAGCACTCTGCCTTCAGGATTGTCAAGGCCTGCCATAGGAGTGACTGATAGGAATCTGTGTGTCCATTTTAGGGTTAGGTATAGGTATACTACACCTACAGCAAAGGGTGATTACACGACTTTGCCCCAGCTGTCATGCAGCCAGTTGTGTCAAATTTAGGAGGCCAGCCAGGGGTGGCATAATACATGCTGCAGCCCCTGGCAGCCCTGGGTACACCTATGCCCTGAGTTACAGGGTCTGATAAGGTGGCCCAGTACCAATTGGAAATGTACCTAGGGTACATGGAATCCATTTTAAAGAGAGAGCAGTAGGCCTGGGGTCCTGATTGGCAGGGTCCCAGGTCGACTATGTCCAAAACCAGCTAAAACACAGGGCAAAAAGTTGGGGGCAACCATAGTCAGGATGTACCTTCCTACAAGGTTGTCCATATCGTAATTATTTCTCGCATTGATAAATTATGTCGTGTATGCGTGAGTATGCTGGATAGTGGTACTGGGTCAGCGTCGCCATCTTCTATTGCGAGGTGCGGCAGGTATTGTAATGGGTGATACCAATAGAGTGCATATTGTGCCTGAGCACATAGATAATATAAATAGATGTCACGGACTGTAAAGCCGCCTGCGGCATATGGAAGTGACATGGTTTGGAGACTTATGCGGGCCTGTTTACCGGCCTATATCAGTCTAACGAGGTTCGTGCTTATCCTATTAAAAATTCAAGCGGGTGGTGGTTTTGGTATATTGATAAAGAGGTATAGTTGCTTAGGTAACAACACCATCTTTATTAGAGAGGGGGAGAGTGATCCATCTAGTTATTTGTGTTTCTATGCGATCTGTTGCGGTGCCATAATTATATCTAAGTACTAATTCAGAGCCTTGATGTATCCAGATTCCGAGATATTTAATTGGATCCTCTTGCCATACAAGAGGGAATTCCATTTGTAGTGCTTTTGTATTCACTGTTAAAGGTACCACCGCTGATTTGCTCCAGTTAATTTGCAGGCCTGAGTGGCGCCCACATTTTATATATTCTCGCAATAGTGGTGAAAGGTTCTCTTCAGGGTCTCGTAGGTATAGTACTATATCATCTGCATATAATGATATGCTAATGGGTTCAAATTAAACCGCAGTGCCGTGTGTGCGTATTTCTGACGTATTTTGCAAGCCAGCGGCTCTAATGTAGTAGAGAAGAGCAGAAGAGACAGTGGGCAACCCTGTCTAGTGCCTACTCCTGATATATATCTATTAACTTTGATGCAGGCAGTGGGTTTAGTGTACAGAAGGGCGATCCAGTTGGTAAGTATGGGGGGTAAGCCAATTTTTGGTAATATTGTCAACATGTAAGGCCATTCGACAGAATCAAAGGCCTTAGCTGCATCTAGTAGCACCGCCACGGCCTGTAACTCCGGATTTCGTTGATGTAAAAGGGCAAATATGGTGCCTAGATTATGTGTAGTCGAACGATCTGGAATAAATCCCGATTGGTTGGGTAGGACTATAGTGGACATGACTGGTTGCAGCCTCATGGCAATGATCATTGCTAATATCTTGACGTCTGTATTTATTAAGGAGAGGGGTCTGTAAGACTCTACTTTTTTAGGATTTTTATCTGGCTTTAGCTATAAGCGCTTAACGTAGCGTTGGTGGAAGGATTTTATTATAGGCTTTGTCATACATCTCAAGCAGATGCAAAATCAATAAGTCCGAATAGGCTTTATAAAATTCTCCAGTGTACCCGTCAGGACCAGGTGACTTACCATTGGGCAATGATTTTATAGCGAGCTGTACTTCTTCCTCCGTTTATAGGTTAGGGTGAGGTATTCGCGATGCGTATCGGATAGCCATACCAACGCTATGTCTTCAATATATTGCAAAATTCTAGACTCTGGCACTGTATGCTGTGTCCTATAAAAGTCCTTGTATGTTTCCACAAATGTGGTCAGTATACCTTTCTTTGTCATAGGGTAGTTGCCCTTTATCATCCTCTATTTTTATAACAGTGTGTTGTTTATGCTCTGTACACCATTTTTGTGCTTGTATTCGCCTGGCCTACCTCCTTCACCCATCCTGGCGTTGGGAAGTATATTTTATTTCATCATCTGCTAGTGTATTTTACTGATTCATCTCATCCCGTAGATAGGCAAGAGTGAGTGCACTATAGGTGTTTACATATTTTGCTTCTAGAAGTTGTATGCAGTTTTCGCATTTCTTCAATTCAGTTCAGATAGCTCTTAAAATACCGGCATTCGTGCTTATACAGATGCTTCTTAGAGTCGCTTTAAAGGCCACCCACAGCACACCGGCACTGCCAACTGAGCGTGCATTGTCTGCAAAAAAATCCTCTATCGCCGATTGTATTGTTTCTTTGTAGATGGGGTCTAAAAGAGCAGTGGCATTGAAGCGCCACACAAATGGCAGGGGTATATATGTCGGAATCTGTAGGGCTAATAGAACAGGTTTATGGTCAGATAGTGTTTTGAGGAGATGAGTTATGTCCTTAGCCCATGTGGAGGCTTGGTCAGTAAGAAGCCAATAATCAAGCCTAGACCAGCTGTCATGTACTGTCGATGAATGAGTGCTATTCAGTGGGGTCGTATGCGCCATATGTCATGCATGCGGAACTCTGTCATGCTATTTAAAATAATTAAGACTGCACGTTTATGGTGTTCTGTGGTGCTTTGAGATCTGTTTTGCGTATTATCCAATGCGACATTCAAGTCTCCCCCCCAGATCAGCTCCAGAGGCGGCAGGTCTCGATTTTTGCCAACAGATTCATGAAAAAAGTCAGGGTCGTCCGTATTTGGACCATACACGTTAATAATATCTACTTTGGTGCCTCTTAGTATGCCTGTGATAATGACGTAAATTCCTTGCGGATCAATGAGCGTCTGATCTAACAAAAAGTGAGTGCCCTTACGTATAATGGTCGACACCCCCATGCATATGAGGAGTAGCTCGCTGATGCTACAAGTTCAGCCCATCTGTAGCCTAATTTATCTGCTTTATGTTTAAGTAAATGCGTTTCCTGGAGTAATGCTACATCAACGTGATGTCTATCAAGGTAGGCGAAAACTTGCCTAATCTTCCTGGGACTATTTAGGCCTCTGACATTCCAAGTTATAAATCACAGGGGTGCAGCTTTAGCCATAATGTGTGATTTTTGTATCTCCAATTATACCAAATAGGTCTGATGCTGCATGTGTTTGCGTCTGCTTATCTCTGCTTATATGTGCTGCATTTCAAGGTGATGCAAGTGTGTGCACATGGACATAGGATCCCAGTAAATATGTGACCATCGATATATCAAAACCTCGTCCTATCCCTCCCCCCGCCCACTTCGCCATCCCAATTATGACAAAGCCAATCCCCTTTAACTGCTGACAAAAACTATCCCACCCCAATCCTGTCCTTTGGTTAATACCCGAAAAAGGGAAACAAAAGTTGTGGCATACACAGGAGGACGGCAGCTGCCAGCTTACAACCCCAACAATAACGCAGTTGGGGGATCCAGCCACAATCACATAGATCTGTGAATGCATATAATAAACGTGTCATAACCCATAAAAAGAAGTGTTACCTGCACAATGGAGGTCTCAAACATAGCAAGATTTTGATACAGTAATCCTCAACAGTTATCCGTTCAACCTTACTTACATAGCCGGTGTGTTTCTAAGTGTCTCAAGGTAGCACAGAAGACTGTATACCTTCTAGTAGCTCTGTTCCTCTGTACCATTAAGTGTAGTATACTGACTAGTACCGTATACCTTGGAGTAGCTTTGTCACTTTGTAACATCTACTACAGTAAACTGACTAGTACAGTACACCTTCCAATAATTCTTACTCTGTACCATAGAATACGGTGTACGGACTACTGCAGTGTACTTAGAAGTAGCTCTGTCACTCTGTACATTTAATGCATCATACTGACTAGTACAGTATCTATTTGAGTAACTGTGCTATCTAATGAAATCTACTAACTGGTACAGTATGCCTTCTTTTCTCTCTATCACTCTGTGCCATCCAATGCATTGTACTGACTAGTACGGTTTACCTTCTAGTAGCTCTATGACTCTGTATCATCTAATGCAGTCTACCGACTTGTACTGTATACCTTGGAGTGGCTCCGTCACTCTGTACCATCTATTGCTGTCTGCTGGGTAGTAATGTATGCCGTCTGGTACCCCTGTCAATCTGTGTCATCTAATGTAGTGTGCTGACTATTATAGTATCTTTTTGAGTAACTCTGTGCTATCTAATGAAATGTGCTAATTGGTACAGTACAGTAAAGTGCAGCTTCTAGTAGCTCTGTCAGACAGTACTATCTAATACAGTTAACGGACTAGTACAATACACCTTCTAGAGTCTCTCTTACTCTGTACCATCTTACGCAGTGTACTTACTACTACAGTATACCTTCTAGTAGCTCTATCACTGTGTACCATTGAACGCAGTTTATTGACTAGTACTGTATACCTTGGGGTGGCTCTGTTACTGTGTACCATCTAATGGAGTGTACTGACTAGCACCTGTGTCACTCTGTACTATATAATGTATTATGGACTAGTACAGTATACCTTGCAGCAACTCTTTCACTCTGCACCATCTAATGCAGTGTACTGACTAATACTGTACACACTGGAGTAGCCTTCTCACTCTGTACCATATAATGCAGGGGAACTGAGCAGTAATGTATACCTTGGAGTAGTTGTGTCACTCTGTGCCATCTAATGCAGTGTACTGACTAGTACAGTATGCCTTGGAACTATCTAATGCATTGTACTGACTAGTACTGTATACCTTCTTGTACCTCTCTTACTCTGCACCCTCTAATGCAGTGTACTAAGTAGTGCTGTCTACCTTGGAGTAGCCCTGTGACTCTGTGCCATCTAATTCAGTGTACTGACTAGTACTGTATACCTTCTATTAGCTCTGGTACTCTGTACTATTTAATATACAGTACTGACTAGTACAGTATATCTTGGAGTGGCTCTGTAACTTTCAATACAGTGTACTGACTAGTACAGTACACCTTCTGGTAGATCTTTTGCTCTGTACTATCTAATGCAGAGTACAAACTAGTACAATATACCTTATATCAGCTCTCTTACTGTGTAATATCCAATACAGTGTACTGGCTGGTATAGTATACCCTCTAATAACTCTGTCACTTTGTGCCATCTAATGCCGTATACTAACCAGTACAGCAAACTTTTGAGTAGCTCTGTCACTCTGTACCGTCTAATGCTGTGTACTGACTATTACAGTACACCTTCTATTAGCTCTCATCTAATGCAGGGTACTAGTACCTATACCTTGGAATAGTTCTGTTACTCTGTGCCATTTAACGCAGTGCACTGACTAGTGTCTGTACCATCTAATGTGGTGTACTGACTAGTACCGTACACCTCTAGTTACTCTGTCACTCTGTGACATTTTATTCAGTGTAGTGACTAGTACTGTAGACCTTGGAGTAGCTCTCTTACTCTGTACCATCTAAAACAGTGTACAAATTAGTACTATATACCTTCTAGTATCTCTCTCACTTGGTACAATCTAATACTGTGTACTGACTAGTACTGGATACCTTGGAGTAGCTCTGTTACTCTGTGCCAGTTAACGCAGTGTTAGAGGCATATGGGCTGCAGATAGTACACTTTGCGTTAGATCGCCATCTGGTGTTGGGCTCGGATGCTTGCTCCTTGTTGTTGTCTTGGACGAAGTGTTTTGTAGTCACGAGATAGGTGACTCCTCCCTTGGACGATAGTGCGCATGGGCATCCACTCGATCCTTAGATTGTTTTTTTTCGCCATTGTGTTCGGATTTAACTTTTGTGCTCCGGTTCGAAACCTTGTTTTTCAAACTTTTTCGATGCTCAAACTATCTATAACTCTACAGTATTGTTTTCGATCGCGTGATCTTCAATGCGCATCTTATCTGCTCGATTTCCGGTCATCAACGGGGGCTGCTGGGCCTATTGACGCCTTTAAGGCCTACGGCTCATGGAAAGGGCTCTGTTCAAAAAATGCTCCCAGTGTGGAGCCAAATTTCCACACAGCGACCATCATTAGGTCGCCAGAACAAGACGAGAACAATTGCCAGGCCTGCGCCTCTTTTTGAACGAAAAAGACCATCTGTGATCGTCGGGCCCGACGACACATCATGGCGCAGAGAGCAGCTCCGGAACCAGTGGACATTTTCGACGAAGGCCCAGATGTCCCAGAAGATTCCGAAGACCTAGAAATCGTGTCTGAAGCAGACCACATCACTCCTGCTCAACGAGTGAGTACAACTGCCCCTAGCCCAATCCCACTGGCAAAAAAGAAGTCCCTGGTCAAGACTTCGCCTGTTGGCCCCAGTTGCGACCAAAAACATACTTCAGAAGCCCCGCCCCCGGGCCCGGCTCCGAAGAAGAAAGACAAACCTTCCGGTAGCTCGGTACCGAGCAAACCGCATATAGTTGTCCCACAAGCGCCTTCGGCACCGAAGCCAAAAGAACACCCGGCTCCCAAAACTAAATCAGCTACGAAAACTTCGACGCCAAACCTTCAGATCCTAAACCGAAATCTTCGGAACCGAAAAAGATTTCCATCTCCATAGTCTCTAAAAACCCTTTAAAAACTCGGAGCACAAATCGCAACCTCGCTCGGACCCGAAAAAGTCAGTGCTGAAACCGGTTGCTGAGGAAGAGGAACTTTTTCCACCGGATCCTGTCGATCCTAAACAGAAAAAAACACTATATTAACCCCAAAACAGGACATATGACTACTGTGCCACACAAAAAGAGGAAGCTGGACACAACAGACACTCCTGCAGTGCCTGTAAAGAAGAAGGACTGTGCCACTTCACCTCTAAGACCTTCTTCTCCTGTTCTTCCTTCTAATCCTGATCTTCCCCTAAACCTGTTACACCTCCACAGCCTATACCATTTCCACCATATTCACCACCACCACATGATGATGAAGATTTAGGGGGAGGGATGGCAAAAATGACCCTTTCACTGACCCTGATAATTCTTCAGACACACCACATGATGATTGGAATGATTATAATGACCCAATAGATCCTCCAGACCTCCCAGATCACCAGCCATATTCAACAAAATCATCTCCCCCAGATGATAACATTGGTTTTGGGCAGCTTGTTAATAGGGCTGCTGTTTACCATGGCATTCACATGCATTCAGACACTGCAGAAGAGGATTTCCTTCTGGACACCTTTGAACAGTCACAAAAACTGTACAAATACTGCCAATGATTAAAGGGGTCATTAAACATGCCCTGAAATATTTAAGGACCCAGTGAGAGCTAGGATTCTCAATCCTAGGATTGATAAAAAAAATATAAACCTGCCCCCGATGACCCTGTCTACATCAGAGCACAACTACCCCTAGACTCACTTGTAGTATCCAACGCTAGAAAACACGCCAACTCACAAACCTCCGGTGATGCACCACCTCCGGACAAAAAATCCAAATTGCTAGATGCCTCTGGCAAAATAAATGCTGCCCAAGCAGCCAATCACTGGCGCATAGCCAACACCCAAGCACTACTTGCTAGGTATGATAGGGCTCACTACGACCAATTAGAAACCCTATTACAACATTTACCTGACCAATAAAAAACTCAGGCAAATGACTTAATTCAGGAAGGCAAATAATAACGAACGCCTCAATTAAGTGTGCCCTTGATGCAGCTGACACAGCCTCTAGGTCCATTAACTCTAGTGTGCTACTCAGACGTCATGCCTGGCTACGCATTTCAGGCTTTAAACGAGAGGTCCAAACAACTATCCTCAACCAGCCGTTGAATCAAGAACAGCTTTTTGGACCGGCTGTAGATACCACTCTTGAAAAAATGAAAAAGGACACAGAGACTGCTAAATCCATGGGAGCATTACAGTCTCCATCCACACGTGGTTCCTTTCGTCGCTCCATTTATAGAGGAGCATCCAAGAACATGAGAACAGATACCTCCTCTTCTTTCAAAAGCACAACTCAAACATCCCCCAATAGAGGATTACTTTAGAGGAGGATATAGGGGAAATAACAAGGGTAGAGGCCGAGGTACCAATAACACTCGTACCTGCCCCGCTAATAAACAGTGACTTCTCTCCACTCCCCCCAGACCATTCCACTCCGGTCCGGGGAAGATTCTCACAGTTCCTACCTGTCTGGAACTCCATTACAACAGACAAGTGGGTAAGACAAATTATCCAGTATGGTTACTGCAAGGAACTTACAGCCAACCCACCCACTATACCACCCATAGAGCGTCCAATGTCCACAGAACATCGTGCACTCTCAAAACAGGAAGTTCTCTCACTGCTTCAAAAGCAAGCAATATAACCAGTTCCCTTAATACACCAAGGAACAGGGGTTTACTCGCTGTATTTCCTAATCCCCAAAAAGGACGGGACTCTAAGACCAATACTCAACCTCAGAACCCTCAATCTATATATACAGTCAGATCATTTTCATATGATCACTCTCCAACAAGTGCTCCCACTGCTGTAACAAGTTGACTTCCTTGCCACACTAGATCTCAAGGACGTCTACTTCCACATTCCCATACATCCTGCTCACAGGAAGTATCAAAGGTTCGTAGTTGAGAGACAACACTACCAGTTCAAAGTCCTTCCATTCGGAGTCACCACCGCTCCCAGAGTGTTCACAAAATGTCTTGCGTGGTAGCAGCACACTTAAGAAGACAACAAATCCATGTCTTACCGTATCTCGACGACTGGCTAATAAAAGCCAAGTCATTCAACGAGTGTGTTCATCACTCTTATCAAACCATCCAGCTGCTACACAATTTGGGATTCACAGTAAACTACACCAAGTCACATCTTCAACCCTCTCATATACATCAGTATCTAGGAGCTACATAATGGATACCTCCGAGGCTCTAGCATATCCCAGTCCAGCCAAGGTAGCTAGCATACAAGCCTAAGTCATCAAATTTCAGCCACAGCACTCCCTTCCAGCAAGGGTATTCATGCAACTGATAGGGATGATGGCCTCTTGCATCTTTATCGTACCTCATGAAAGACTTCAAATGCGTCCCTTACAGGAATTTCTAGCACATCAGTGGAACCAGGCTCAAGGACAACTAACAGATCTGGTGTTGGTGAACAGTCGCACACATCGCTCTCTGCAGTGATGGAACACACAAAACCTGTCCAAAGGGCAGCTGGTCCTCATACCAATTCCTCAGATAGTGCTGACAACAGACGCATCACTCACCGGTTGGGGAGCCCATCTCCTAAAGCATACAGTTCAAGGCAAATGGACCACTCAACAAAAAGTGCTTTATATCAATCACCTGGAATTACTAGCAATATTTCTAGCATTAAAATGATTCCAAGTACATCTACAGAACAAAGCTGTCCTAGTTCGGACGGACAACATGACAGCCATGTACTACATACAGAAACAGGGAGGAACACATTCTCTGCAGCTCTCCCAACTCGCACAGAACATTTGGAGATCGGCCATTCCACAAAACATATACCTGCTTGCAGAACAACTTCCAGGAGTTCACAATCAGATGGCGGATCTGCTAAGTCGGCAGACACAGCAGATCCACGAAAGGGAACTTCATCCTCAAGTTCTTCTACCATTTTTCCAAATGTGGGGTCAACCAGACTTAGATCTGTTCGCCACACATGCAAACTCAAAATGCCCAACCTTCGCCGCCAGTTTCCCACATTCATTGTCCAAGAGCAATGCGATATGGATGAATTGGTCATGCAGATTTGCGTACGCTTTTCCGCCACTCCCAATGAATCCCCTAGTAGTACGCAAGCTCAGGCAGCAGTCTCTCATGATGATCCTGGTGGCTCCCACATGGGCACGCCAGCCATGGTTCACAAAACTACTGAAACACTCGGTAGTTCCACATCAAAAACTACGTCTCTCCCCAACACTGCTAACACAGAACCATGGAGAAATAAGACACCCCAATCCAGGTCAACTGAATCTAGCGATCTGGCTCCTGAAGTCCTAGAGTTCAGTTATCTTAACCTTCCGCCAGACTGCATGAACATCATTAAAGTAGCCAGACCCCCTACTACTAGAGCCTGATATGCTACAAAATGGAAAAGATTTGTTATCTACTGGAGTAACAATCATATTGATCCATTGGATGCTTCTATCCAAAGCATCATTTGCTAGCTGCTACACTTGCAAAGATGTAGTCTAGCATATTCATCCATACGATTACACCCAGCAGCACTCGCTGCTTATTTTCAAAATAGACAACACTTGTCACTTTTTAGGGTACCTGCGATTAAAGCCTTTATGGAGGGACTCAAAAGAATAATCTCTCCCAGATTACCACCCTCTCTAGTGTGAAATTTAAATATTGTTCTTACGAGGCTTATGGGTCCCCCATTTGAACCACTACATAAATGTGAACTTCAGTTCCTCACATGGAAAGTAGCTTTCCTTGTCGCCATTACCTCTCTCAGAAGAGTACGTGAGATCCAGGCTTTAATCATATAAGAACCATTCTTACAAATACATCGTAACAAAGTGGTTCTCAGAACAAATCCTAAATTCCTTCCCATAGTCATCTCTGCATTTCATCTTAACCAATCAGTGGAGTTACCGGTGTTTTTTCAAAACCCAAACTCCGCACCATTATGCATCTTTTCTTGGCATGTAGAGCTGCAGAGTAGTACACGCCCACCCGCCTCCCCGGGACCGGTGTCTGTTCCAGTATTATATTAATTAGATACATTCTCATGGACATCCCTTCTATTTCATGCTAACTCCATCATTTCCCATCATGGCAAAAAACAATCTAAGGATGGAGTGGATGCCCATGCGCACTATCGTCCAAGGGAGGAGTCACCTATCTTGTGACTACAAAAGACTTCTTCCAAGACAACAACAAGTTGCAAGCCTTCGAGCCCAACACCAGATGGTGATCTAATGCAAAGTGTACTACTCTGCAGCTCTACATGCCAAGAACAGATGCATACTGGTAAGTAGCATTTTCCATACTGACTAGTACTATACACCTTGGAGTAGCTCTGTCACTTGGTACCATCTAATGGAGTGTACTGCCTTGTACAGTACACTTTTAGTACCTCTGATACTAAGTGTGACCTAATGCAGTGTATTGACTGGGACTCTATACCTTCTAGTGGCTCTCTCACTCTGCACCATTTAATACAGCGTTCTGACTAGTTCTGTATATCCTGAAGTAGCTCTATTACTCTGTGCCTTGTAATACAGTGTACTTACTAGTACTGTATACCTTTGAATAGCTCTGTGACTCTGTGCATATAACACAGTGTACTGAGTAGTCCTGTATATCTTGAAGTAGCTCTGTTCCTCTGTACCATCTACTGCAGTGTACTGCCTTGTACTGTATACCTTTGAATAGCTCTGTGACTCTGTGCATAAACGCAGTACTGTATATCTTGAAGTAGCTCTGTCACTCTGTGCTATCTAATGCACTTTACTGACTAGTACTGTATTCCTTCTAGTAGCTTTCTTCCTCTGTACCATGTAATACAGAGTACTGACTAGTACAGTACTCTTCTTGTATCTGTTACTCTGTGCCATCGAATTCATTGTACTGACCAGTACTGTATGCCTTGGAGTAGCATTGTCACACTGTACCATCCAGTGCAGTGTACTGATTAGTAGTGGGTACCCTGGAGTAGCTCGGGTTACTCTGTGCCAGGTAACGCAGTGTACTGACTAGTACTGTATGCCTTGGAGTAGCATTGTCACACTGTACCATCCAGTGCAGTGTACTGATTAGTACTGGGTATCCTGGAGTAGCTCTGTTACTCTGTGCCACGTAACGCAGTGTACTGACTAGTACTGTATGCCTTGGAGTAGCATTGTCACACTGTACCATCCAGTGCAGTGTACTGATTAGTACTGGGTATCCTGGAGTAGCTCTGTTACTCTGTGCCACGTAACGCAGTGTACTGACTAGTACTGTATGCCTTGGAGTAGCATTGTCACACTGTACCATCCAGTGCAGTGTACTGCCTTGAGCAGTACACTTTTAGTACCTCTGTTACTAAGTGCGATCTAATGCAGTGTACTGACTAGTACTGTATGCCTTGGAGTAGCATTGTCACACTGTACCATCCAGTGCAGTGTACTGATTAGTAGTGGGTACCCTGGAGTAGCTAGGGTTACTCTGTGCCACGTAACGCAGTGTACTGACCAGTACTGTATGCCTTGGAGTAGCATTGTCACACTGTACCATCCAGTGCAGTGTACTGATTAGTAGTGGGTACCCTGGAGTAGCTAGGGTTACTCTGTGCCACGTAACGCAGTGTACTGACCAGTACTGTATGCCTTGGAGTAGCATTGTCACACTGTACCATCCAGTGCAGTGTACTGATTAGTACTGGGTATCCTGGAGTAGCTCTGTTACTCTGTGCCACGTAACGCAGTGTACTGACTAGTACTGTATGCCTTGGAGTAGCATTGTCACACTGTACCATCCAGTGCAGTGTACTGATTAGTACTGGGTATCCTGGAGTAGCTCTGTTACTCTGTGCCACGTAACGCAGTGTACTGACTAGTACTGTATGCCTTGGAGTAGCATTGTCACACTGTACCATCCAGTGCAGTGTACTGATTAGTACTGGGTATCCTGGAGTAGCTCTGTTACTCTGTGCCACGTAACGCAGTGTACTGACTAGTACTGTATGCCTTGGAGTAGCATTGTCACACTGTACCATCCAGTGCAGTGTACTGCCTTGAGCAGTACACTTTTAGTACCTCTGTTACTAAGTGCGATCTAATGCAGTGTACTGACTAGTACTGTATGCCTTGGAGTAGCATTGTCACACTGTACCATCCAGTGCAGTGTACTGATTAGTAGTGGGTACCCTGGAGTAGCTAGGGTTACTCTGTGCCACGTAACGCAGTGTACTGACCAGTACTGTATGCCTTGGAGTAGCATTGTCACACTGTACCATCCAGTGCAGTGTACTGATTAGTAGTGGGTACCCTGGAGTAGCTAGGGTTACTCTGTGCCACGTAACGCAGTGTACTGACCAGTACTGTATGCCTTGGAGTAGCATTGTCACACTGTACCATCCAGTGCAGTGTACTGATTAGTACTGGGTATCCTGGAGTAGCTCTGTTACTCTGTGCCACGTAACGCAGTGTACTGACTAGTACTGTATGCCTTGGAGTAGCATTGTCACACTGTACCATCCAGTGCAGTGTACTGCCTTGAGCAGTACACTTTTAGTACCTCTGTTACTAAGTGCGATCTAATGCAGTGTACTGACTAGTACTGTATGCCTTGGAGTAGCATTGTCACACTGTACCATCCAGTGCAGTGTACTGATTAGTAGTGGGTACCCTGGAGTAGCTAGGGTTACTCTGTGCCACGTAACGCAGTGTACTGACCAGTACTGTATGCCTTGGAGTAGCATTGTCACACTGTACCATCCAGTGCAGTGTACTGATTAGTAGTGGGTACCCTGGAGTAGCTAGGGTTACTCTGTGCCACGTAACGCAGTGTACTGACCAGTACTGTATGCCTTGGAGTAGCATTGTCACACTGTACCATCCAGTGCAGTGTACTGATTAGTACTGGGTATCCTGGAGTAGCTCTGTTACTCTGTGCCACGTAACGCAGTGTACTGACTAGTACTGTATGCCTTGGAGTAGCATTGTCACACTGTACCATCCAGTGCAGTGTACTGATTAGTACTGGGTATCCTGGAGTAGCTCTGTTACTCTGTGCCACGTAACGCAGTGTACTGACTAGTACTGTATGCCTTGGAGTAGCATTGTCACACTGTACCATCCAGTGCAGTGTACTGCCTTGAGCAGTACACTTTTAGTACCTCTGTTACTAAGTGCGATCTAATGCAGTGTACTGACTAGTACTGTATGCCTTGGAGTAGCATTGTCACACTGTACCATCCAGTGCAGTGTACTGATTAGTAGTGGGTACCCTGGAGTAGCTAGGGTTACTCTGTGCCACGTAACGCAGTGTACTGACCAGTACTGTATGCCTTGGAGTAGCATTGTCACACTGTACCATCCAGTGCAGTGTACTGATTAGTAGTGGGTACCCTGGAGTAGCTAGGGTTACTCTGTGCCACGTAACGCAGTGTACTGACCAGTACTGTATGCCTTGGAGTAGCATTGTCACACTGTACCATCCAGTGCAGTGTACTGATTAGTACTGGGTATCCTGGAGTAGCTCTGTTACTCTGTGCCACGTAACGCAGTGTACTGACTAGTACTGTATGCCTTGGAGTAGCATTGTCACACTGTACCATCCAGTGCAGTGTACTGATTAGTACTGGGTATCCTGGAGTAGCTCTGTTACTCTGTGCCACGTAACGCAGTGTACTGACTAGTACTGTATGCCTTGGAGTAGCATTGTCACACTGTACCATCCAGTGCAGTGTACTGATTAGTACTGGGTATCCTGGAGTAGCTCTGTTACTCTGTGCCACGTAACGCAGTGTACTGACTAGTACTGTATGCCTTGGAGTAGCATTGTCACACTGTACCATCCAGTGCAGTGTACTGCCTTGAGCAGTACACTTTTAGTACCTCTGTTACTAAGTGCGATCTAATGCAGTGTACTGACTAGTACTGTATGCCTTGGAGTAGCATTGTCACACTGTACCATCCAGTGCAGTGTACTGATTAGTAGTGGGTACCCTGGAGTAGCTAGGGTTACTCTGTGCCACGTAACGCAGTGTACTGACCAGTACTGTATGCCTTGGAGTAGCATTGTCACACTGTACCATCCAGTGCAGTGTACTGATTAGTAGTGGGTACCCTGGAGTAGCTAGGGTTACTCTGTGCCACGTAACGCAGTGTACTGACCAGTACTGTATGCCTTGGAGTAGCATTGTCACACTGTACCATCCAGTGCAGTGTACTGATTAGTACTGGGTATCCTGGAGTAGCTCTGTTACTCTGTGCCACGTAACGCAGTGTACTGACTAGTACTGTATGCCTTGGAGTAGCATTGTCACACTGTACCATCCAGTGCAGTGTACTGCCTTGAGCAGTACACTTTTAGTACCTCTGTTACTAAGTGCGATCTAATGCAGTGTACTGACTAGTACTGTATGCCTTGGAGTAGCATTGTCACACTGTACCATCCAGTGCAGTGTACTGATTAGTAGTGGGTACCCTGGAGTAGCTAGGGTTACTCTGTGCCACGTAACGCAGTGTACTGACCAGTACTGTATGCCTTGGAGTAGCATTGTCACACTGTACCATCCAGTGCAGTGTACTGATTAGTAGTGGGTACCCTGGAGTAGCTAGGGTTACTCTGTGCCACGTAACGCAGTGTACTGACCAGTACTGTATGCCTTGGAGTAGCATTGTCACACTGTACCATCCAGTGCAGTGTACTGATTAGTACTGGGTATCCTGGAGTAGCTCTGTTACTCTGTGCCACGTAACGCAGTGTACTGACTAGTACTGTATGCCTTGGAGTAGCATTGTCACACTGTACCATCCAGTGCAGTGTACTGATTAGTACTGGGTATCCTGGAGTAGCTCTGTTACTCTGTGCCACGTAACGCAGTGTACTGACTAGTACTGTATGCCTTGGAGTAGCTTTGTCACACTGTACCATCCAGTGCAGTGTACTGACTAGTCCTGTATATCTTGGAGTAGCTCTGTCACTCTGTGCTATCTAATGCACTTTACTGACTAGTACTGTATTCCTTCTAGTAGCTTTCTTCCTCTGTACCATGTAATACAGAGTACTGACTAGTACAGTACTCTTCTTGTATCTGTTACTCTGTGCCATCGAATTCATTGTACTGACCAGTACTGTATGCCTTGGAGTAGCATTGTCACACTGTACCATCCAGTGCAGTGTACTGATTAGTAGTGGGTACCCTGGAGTAGCTCGGGTTACTCTGTGCCAGGTAACGCAGTGTACTGACTAGTACTGTATGCCTTGGAGTAGCATTGTCACACTGTACCATCCAGTGCAGTGTACTGATTAGTACTGGGTATCCTGGAGTAGCTCTGTTACTCTGTGCCACGTAACGCAGTGTACTGACTAGTACTGTATGCCTTGGAGTAGCTTTGTCACACTGTACCATCCAGTGCAGTGTACTGACTAGTCCTGTATATCTTGGAGTAGCTCTGTCACTCTGTGCTATCTAATGCACTTTACTGACTAGTACTGTATTCCTTCTAGTAGCTTTCTTCCTCTGTACCATGTAATACAGAGTACTGACTAGTACAGTACTCTTCTTGTATCTGTTACTCTGTGCCATCGAATTCATTGTACTGACCAGTACTGTATGCCTTGGAGTAGCTCTCTTACTCTGTGCCATCTAGTCTAGTGTACTGACTAATGCAGGGCCCTATCTGGTGCAGTGTTCGGTGTAGTACAGTGTGCGCAGTGTCTGTGTGTAGTATGTGCGTGGTACAGTGTAGTGTGTAGTAGAATGTCCTATGTAGTGCAGTGTGATGTTTGGTGTAGTGTGTGCTCTAGATGAATGTGCGCTTTAGTGTAGTGAACGGTCTAGTGCTGCGCGCTTTAGCGAAGCGAGCAGTCTAGTGCCGCGCGCTTTAGCGAAGCGAGCAGTCTTGTGCTGTGTGCTTTAGTGTAGTGAGCAGTCTAGTCTTGCACACTCTCTAGCGCTGTGTGCTCCTTCCAGAAGTGGTGTAAATTAATCGTATGTAAAACAGAAGCAGTAATTACAGTCCTTATTTGTGTCAATAAATCTCTCATTCTGAATCTCTTCTCTGCAGTGATGGTGACTCTGGATCCTGACACGGCTCATTCTCGGCTCCTCCTGTCTGAGGGAGGGAGACGAGTGAGAGGGACGGGCACAGCACAGACCTTTCCGGACCCCTCCAAGAGATTCACCTACCGCCACTACTGTGTGCTGGGGAGCGAGGGGTTCACCTCTGGCAGACATTACTGGGAGGTGCAGCTGCTGCAGGAGGGGGGAGGGTGGAATGTGGGGGTCGCAGCAGAGTCTGTGAACAGGAAGGGAGACATCACATGGTCACCTGAGGGGGGAGTCTGGGCTGTGCAGGGGTGGAGGGGTCAGTACAAGGTTCTCACCTCCCCTCGGACCCCTCTTTCCCCTTGTGAGAAGCCCCTGAAGCTGGGGGTGTATCTGGACTACGAGGGGGGGCGGCTGTCCCTGTACAATGCTGACTCCATGGAGCTTCTCTACTCCTTCCCGCAGGCCCCCTTCACACAGAGGCTCCTCCCGTACTTCCTGCTCTGTGAAGGCGCGGAGCTGAGGCTTGAGTGAGAGCTGCAGGGAGCTTCAGCCCCTCATCCTTCCCCCCTCCTGCCAGGGGAGGAGCGGAGCAGTGATAACATGACCAGGAGCACAAGTAGAGACGCTTTTAAATAATAAAACGCTCCCTTTGGGGATAAGTCCCTTAGGAGTGGGGGAGGGGGGCAATAACTCCTGTGACTGGAAAGGAAGGTTTCTTCCATGTAGATTTATTAATGTATAGATGTCAGCAAACCCCAACATGATGTGCCCACCCCTCAACTGTCATCAACAGTTTAAACACCAACATTCGAAAGAATCTTCAAACACCAACATATGTTGCCATGACAACAAGAAGCCTCACGTGAAACTGACTGGTTCATATCTCTTTTCCTTGTACAATTTTTAAACACGGGCAGGAAATGTTTGCTGTGTGAATCATGCAGCAGACATCATGTAACATATGATAAAGTCTCTGTAAAATAAAAAAAATGTGTATTTCTTTCACACGCGGAGCTTTTACATTAAGCTGCACATTATAGGGCTGCGCTGCCTTAGAAATCAGTCCTGCCCCGCCCAACAACAGGGATAATATTAATGACCTCAGACGCCAGACAGTTGTCACATGAACCCTGTATGTAACCCAGATTCAGGGCGGCTTTAGGACAGTGCGACCGGTGCAGCTAATCTGGGAGCGGTGATGTGTGCAGAAATAACTTTGGGTTTTAAAAGCACCTGCTGCTTCCTTGTGTGTCCAGCAGGTTTCAGGTAACAATAAAAATGTCAAGATAACACAGGTGAATAATGTTTCTGCTGGAGAGAGATCGAAGTTTCGACTCGTCATAAAATCAGAGGGTTAATATGCCTGCTGCAAAGAACGTGTACATGGAGATCACAGAACGGTCATCCTCATTGGTTTTTGTAACATTTCCTATAGACTGATTTACACATATAAGATTCATTGCCTCTGTTAATGTGTGTTTGGTGTAAAGTGCTCTGACACCCTAGAGTTGGCATGAGTAGCGCTATAAAACAAAAGACATGCATGTGAGGGAGGAGCTGAGTAGAGATGTGAGGTGGGGGTGAGGGAATATGTGGAAATGGTCGTCATGGGCGGAGGGGTGCAAAAAAATATTGTCACACCTGGCGCCTCTAACTCTAAAGCCGGGTCTGCCCAGATTCTTTTACATCCATAAAAACAAACGCAATAGGTTTTATGTACCGCTGGTATTCTAAACTCACGGTTTTGAAGGTGCTTTCGTATCTGACAGGGTAGAAAATGGACCATCGGTGAAGTCAAATATTTGTCTATGATCACAAAATTTGGTTATGCGGCGAAGGCGCAATGAATCCAGGTGTTCTTGTTTCCCTTTGTACAAATTACCTACTAAATGGGTATCTATTTGTCTCTCCTTTTTACCTTAAACGTCAATGCATTTGTTATCCATCACCTGTGAATTAAGCTGATATTTCTGTGCCAGGGTTTAAAACTTCTTTCTGTGGACGGTGTTTTTGTAACGTGAGCATGACGAGGCCAGTGAAGATATAACACAATGCAGAACTATGTTTTTAAACATTGCAGTTCCTAAACTGCAAAGATTCCATCACAATTCCAGACTATCTTGTATAAGTTGTTTTCTTGTGAAACATCTGTCCTGCTACACGAGCCACTATTATAATTTATGAAATGTGTATTGTGCAAAGATATGCAGATTCTGTGAACAATGTGCAATAATGTTATATTCCAGCAGCACAAATACAACACAATAGCCTCCTGCGGGGCTTTCATGACTCCACAAACATTCCAGGTCCTGCAAACATATTTGGTAGAATTAACTTGTCTGCAACATTTTATCCAGATGGTTTTGTGTATTTACAGGCCATCCTGTATTAAAAGCTGAATCTATTTTTGTCATGAAACTTAAAGAATATCAGCTAGATGGGTGACACTCCCAAGCAAATCTGTCTTTAAAGCCAACACCAGTGCATGCTGGGACTGAGATGAGAAGGTAATTAAGAGAAAGCATCAAACTACATATCCCAAAATGCAAATTTATATTGACACAAAACGTCAGGGGTTGGGGGGGGGGTCACTTGGAGTGAGGTTTTCACACCAGGTCAAGCAAAGCAGAATGATTTTGCTTCGAATTTTAAATGCTGCTTCCTGGGAGAGCAGGAACGATGTGTAACACTCGTTACCTCTTCATCCTTTTAGGGGTTTCTGCTTCTTAATATCCTCGTCTCTGCTTCATGGAGATTGATTGTAAATCTTGTCTCTTGAGTAAGACGTGGGCTGAGTATGTTCTCTCTCAGCTTTAGCTTCATGACATCCATTTATAAGGTAGCTCAGTAGGTTGAGGCACATCTGGATGACCCATGATCCAGACGTCATAGGCTAAAACCCTGCTGGGGCTTCTCTGACTTTCTAATGGTTACACAGTATTGTATCATTTATATAAACCTTCCTGCTGTTACCAATGGCTGCAGCTGACGTCACTGAGGAATGGACCTCCGAGCCCCGGACATTCATTTAAGATCCTTATGAATTCTGGGGTTGTAGTTTTGGTTTACTTCAGTACAAATATTAACATTATCAGATTAATAAGAGTTTAGCTGGTGATAAATGAATAGTACCAGCGAAACATTTAGCAAAAACATACTAAACAGATCAATTTACGATACTTGCACTTGTCGAACTTTTTTGAGGAGCTCTGTGTCAATCTGGGGTAACTGGACTCAAACTATAACAACGAGAGCCTGTTGGCACTGGTGTCCTGGGGCTTCACCTTACTGTGGGGTCCAAGACTGAGCACCAAGTGAACCCCTCACCCCTGGACTCTCAGAGTAGTGAAGTCGAGCTGTCCGAGTCTTACTCAAGGAGAAGGTGCGGGTTAGAAACCAAGAACTCTCCAAAGCATAAAACAGATAAATGATTGTACAGCCAGTGCTTTTACTCGAAAAATGAAACGTGCTTTAATCACCAACACACAACTGAGGACCATACACAAAAAATAGAGGGAGCAGAAAGATGCACCTAGTGATACTCTGGAGGTTGGGGGTGGTCCAAAGGGACCCTCCTGTAGATAGCCCTTTTGCCCCGTGGATGAAGACAGAACAACATTTGCACATAGTGTGTAGAAGGGCCTTGTACATGATGTTCGTGGCATCATGTTAATGTTGTGTGAAGCTAGATGTGTAAACAAAGCAGTTTCATAGAAACTAGTCCAACATTGTCGTGCACTCAAATCTGTGCAGAAGGTCACGGAAGAAATGTCATTTATAAAAAATAGGACAATGTAAGAAACGAGCAGCTTCGCTACATAGGCCTCATCCAGGCATATAACCGTATTGTGCTTGCGCATTGAAGGTGCTGTAGGACAGTTGTGAATGAGGACAGTTATGCAGTAGGACAGTTATATAAAGTAAATAAATTGTATGCAATTTTAGATGTACTTTTAAGGTTAAATTGACCGAAATAAAGTTATTATTGACCTGACTTGAGTTATACAATTGGACAGAAGGTTGAATAGAACTTGGTCCTCAGGCTCTCCCTGCTCTCTTGGGGTCTGTAGTTAACACCCCTTTCATTCTGGAATGGGCTGTGCCAGTTATGGAGTTGTAATGGTGCCAATGTCAGGGGTGGTCCCTTCGTACAATGTCTCAGTTCACACTGTACCTTAATTCTAGTTCTCTAGAGGGTTTTCTCAATGGACTCGTCTGGGGTCGCCTCTCCAATAGTGCACGTGCTCAAACACAGCTCCTGGGGCAGCCAGGCTGACTCTCCCTCGGCCCTAGCATGAGCACTTATCTCCATTGGTGCCCAGACACATGTCTCCAGTCCAGGTGAGGGGCGAGAGAGAGAGTGGTAGAAGTGATGGGTAGAGAAGGAGCGAGAGTTGTGAAATTTGAGGGGAATGGGAGAGTAGAGAGAAAGTGGTAGAAGTGAAAGGAGAAAGAGAGAGAAAAGAGGGTGAGAGATACACTGATGTTGAGAGAAAGAAAGGAAATAGGACGGAAGTAGAGAGAGAAAGCGAGAGCTCGAGGATAGGGATGTTTAGGAGAGTGTGAGTGTAAGAGAGACAGAGGGAGGAGGTAGAGAGTGGAGAAAGAAAGGGATAAAGAAAGAGGGTGGGTGATGGGAAACAGAGAGAGAAAGAGAGAGACTGCCAGCAGTCAGTCTACAGGACGAGTGACTGCTCAGATGAAGGTGCTGCTCCTCTGAGGGTTGTCCGGCTCCCACCGCCTGTGATGGACTGAGGGGACCGGGCCCTTGGGATCTGCATTAAGAGGACACCATGCTTCTGACCCGCCCAGCTGGACCCTATGGATGAACAGGTGTGTAATCTAGCGCCTAGGTGCCCCGGCCTAAGGATGTAAATGTAAATGTATTGCGATTTATATAGCGCACGTATCACCCGAAGGCATCAAGGCGCTTGCCTTGGGAACCCGTCCTGGTATTCCCCTGTGAGATAACCCCAGCAGGGTATCCACAAGGTGAAAGCCAGGCATCCCGCCGCGAGGGGCCATAGTGGAGATTAAGCAAGCTATTGCCCAGAGTCGCAGAGTGTGAACCCGTGAGTCGAGTAGGCACCGGAACGAGAATTATCGAGTCCGTGCCATTTTTGAGCCCAAGACCGATCTCAGCTTCCGGGTCTGCCGCCTCTAACCCCTGAGCCACACTTCTCCACTCCACAGGATCATGGCAGCCCAGTTAAATTGCACCAGATGAGAGTAGCTGTCCCCTCCACCCCCCCCCCCCTCCCCACCCACCACGGACACAGTAGCAAAGCTGAGGCTGGTGTAGGAGCTGCACTCCCCCCCCCCCCCCTTCTGTAGTAATAAACATTTAACAAGGGGCACAAGCAGAGATGCTGCCACCAGTGCCAGTCCCTTGCAGGAGAGAAAGAGGACAGTGATAATTGTATCCAGGAGGGTTGCACTTTGGGTGCCCCCCCCCCCCCAGACCTTAACGATCTGTGCGTCATGTCATTGCACGAGAGGCTGCCAGTGAGTCAAAAAACCATCAGTGACTATCGGGGGCATTCCTGTCCTAGCATCTTATTATTCTAAAATTATTAGGTACACACATCCCTCAACTTCCTTCACAACTGACCCGTAACCCTCTTGCCCTTATGAACTAGGGATCTGCGCATAACTGCCAATCCCCTCAATTCCAACTTGCAGAGACCTCTGTAAACCCAGCCCTGGCAGCTCTATCAGTGTATTAGAATCCTGACAGGAAGTTCCACCCCTAAACACGTGATCACTCCATCACAAAAGCTGCCGATGGGGTGTTGCACGTCTTTATCATGACCGGTGCCAGCGGCACTTACATCAAGTGGTATGCCGATTCAATACCAACCCTCGCTGACTCGTCCCGTCTGTGGGGGGTGGGAAGCTATGGAAGAGCACAGCCGGGGTCCCAAAAGTGGCATGTTACGGATTTAACAGTGGAATGTGCTTCCACCAGTTTTGCCGCTGTTGGTATGAATGTTGTGGCTGTGTGTGGAGACACCCGCTTACACAATGTTTGGGACTGTTGACTGTGGTGGAACAGTAGGAGTGGTCCCGGGCCAGGGGGCAACAGTCTGAGCCATAAATGATCCAGAGAGGGAAGTGGCCGTCAGACTCAAAGGGGGTTCCAGTGGTGGTTTTACATTGAGATATCAAGGCCCACGGCAACAGTGCTGGTCAGCGTCAGTCAGTGATGAAGGAGAAACCAAGGAAAGAAGTGGAGGAAGAAAGGATTGCAGGCCCAGGTTTGAGGGGTCATTGCCAGATTTGATGCTGCCACTTTTGGGGGTCGTTCCAAAGAAAACCCCAGGGGAATATTGTTTAATTCATCATTTATCGTGGCCGGAGGGGCCGTAAGTGAATGGATGCAAGACTCAGGAAGATGCAACAGAGCAGTGTGATGCATCAGTTGATACTATTAGTTTTGGGCAAAACAGGTAAAATGTGACCTTAAGTCGGCATTTCACATAATATCAGTTCATATAGTGGAGATATCTTTGCTGGGGATGTCATTTGAAGGGGCAATATATGTAGAGTTTTGTTCATGGGTTGTGCAATTTCTTGTTGAATTTTTCTGCACCTACTTATAATGGGGTTTGTCAAGAAGAGCTGGTCACAGGCTGATTTCACGTTATCTGGGTGATTTCTTCTTTTTTGGGAAGGGAGATTCAGGTAATTACAGAGAGGTGTTGGGCATTTTTCAGGACTTGGCAGAGGTTTTTGGGGTGCCCTTAGCACCAGAAAAGACAGAGGGCCCGAGAACTGTATTGATTTGTTTTAGAATTGTCACAAAGAAGATGCAGGTGAAGTTGCCCGGAGACAACGTGCAAGAGATTTGTTTATTGTCAAAGAGGATTGCAAAGAGCAGAAGTTTGTGCTCCATAAGGTTACATGTTTGTTGGTGCCTCTCAGTTTTGCATGCAGAATGGTCAGGCTGGCAGAATGTTTTGTACAAGGTTGGCCTTTGCCATGTGGGGGTGGATTCACCGCACCATAGAGGGTGAATGACAGTTGCTCCCCGTGCAGATCTGCATGAATGCCAGCATGTTTTGAGAATTTAAACAGAGTAAGCATGTTTTCTGCAGAGGACGAGACACTTTGACATGTACAGATATTTTCTGAGCAAGAGGCCCCTGGTTGTGGCTTGTTCTGGGATGGATGGTGGTGCAGAACAATGACATTTTCACTGGTGGTTGCTTTGGTGGTGTGCTGTGTGGAACTGACGAACAGAAGAGTAACGTTCAACATGGATAACATATCAGTGGTGAAGTTGGTTACACTCGGTAAGGTGTATCCTACCCTTGACCACTGTGACCTAACCGAGAACTCAAAGGTCAGGTGTCCTTTTGTCCAATTCGTAGGAAGGGAAAATTAAGAACGCGATATTGCGTACCTCATATGAGTCGGGGTCATAGTGCTTGCTCAGTTTCACGATTGTGTGGAGCCAGGCACCGGCTGTTACGCCTACCCTCAGGACCCGCCGTCGCTCCCCGAGGACACCAGACTGTGGTGCTCAGTTAGGTCAAAGTGGTCAAGTGTAGGATACACCTTAGCGAGTGTACATGCCCGGGCCACGTTCACTGGTCCTGGCCAAAACCTGGTACTATCAATTTCAGTTTGAAACACGTAGACCTTTTTATGCACATTTTTTCACTTTAAAGAAACCGACGGTCAATCTAACCAGGAACGGCATCTCACCAATATTTTGTAATATTGTCCAGTTGCCCAGAATAAAATATTTTTTGTGAGTTATATCTGGCCAATTTTTAAACCACCTTTCACTCACTGGCACAAGAAAAATCAACCAGCTCCACTGTAATCAGGTGTCGTAGCACACCCGGATGGCATTCGACCATTCGGGTGGGACCCCAATGATGAAGCACGTCACCAACTAGGTTGGTGAGTGAGGGGTCTTCTTAGAAAGGGAGAATTTCCTTTCTTTTACACCACTCCCAACACTGCGGAGACACTGCATTGTCTCTTGGGTGTACTCCTTCATTTGTTTTTAGGTTGAGGTAATATCCGGTCTGCCGAAGGCAGAACCGGAAGTACCAAGATCTTATGTTGCTTAGATGGCTATTTCTCCCGCCTCCTCTTTTTGCCTCTCCTCTATTGGCTGGCTCCCTAAACGGAGGCCAGTCATTGGAGGAGAGAGCCGTCCCTCCAAATAGGCTCCGTCTTTTTCAGATTCGGGGGCGTGTTCCTTGCTGTTCTTTCCACTTTTTTTCCACACCTCTTTTGAACAGCAGAACACGCCCCCGAATCTAAAAATGGCGGCGCTTTTCTTTATGCCATTTCGCGATGACCGCCGCACCAAGAAGTTGCCGAGTCCTCGCCCCTGCTGTTGCATTACTTCAACAGAGCTCGCAATGGCCGGGGAGTTAGGCGGAGGCAGCCCGGCCCAGACAGAAGACACGCACAGGATCGCAGGTACCGAGCGGGAGCCAGAGCGCACAAGCAGCAGCCCCACTACACCCCGTCCTGCAGCTCGCACAGCCTGCACTCCCCATGGCCACCAGCGCCCTAAATGGACGATACGCTTTGTCTTTAAATATATGTTTCCTCCTTGCTTTATGGACGGCTGCATCGCTTTCATCACTGTGGGGTCAGACCCACGATGTGCATGTGCTGTAACAGAAGCACCTCTCCCGTGGCCTGGGGCGCGCATGTCACCACTACGTGAGCAGAAGTTGCAGAGACTGCTACAGCGACTAGTACGGCACGGTATTCAGCCGCTGTAAGAACTGTGTGAGCGACGGTGCAGACACAATGCCAGGGCAGCCCGCCCGAGGGGCTTTTCTTGCTGCAGCCGTTATTTTCAAGGAGGGGCAAGAAAGCAGTACCTGGGGCACACTTCACTCAGTGTTCCTTCTCGAGCCACTGTCCTGGTAAAAGCTTCTCCAGTGGGTTGCTTGGGCCTCAGTTAAGCACGGATTTCCTGTTTAGAGTTTTTTTTTTTATTGTTGCGGTTTTTCCTGATGGTATTTGGCCCGAAGAACTTGTGGGTCTGGATGGGAAATACAAGGCGATCAAGTGAGAAATGTCTTGCTTGTGATGACTTTGGAATATGTGGTGATAATTAAGGGTGTTGTGTTTCTGGAAAATGAAGGGCACAAGGAACAACCTTATTTTGTGAGATCTCCCTTTTACAATAGTTTTTCTCTTCAAGAAGCCTTGTGTCTTACTTTACTTTTGCACAGCCCGGTACTCCACTCATGCACATGCTATGCCCTGGTGAGCAAAGCACACTGTGCTTTATCAGCAATACAAATAACACTCATGTATGGCCGCTTCGGTTATGGCAGTCACTTCTTGTTGTATTTCCAGCGTGCCTTGTACGCTTTCACTTTAATAACGGCTGCCCCCCCTATAGCACTCGCGGGACACTGGCTTCGACAATGGCGGACGCTTTTTGTTTCTCTAATTAAACAGCGAGCGGTGAGGTTGGTTAGGCTAGAGGTGCATTGCCAGAACTCTGTGTGGCTCTGCTCCTGAAATAGCAGTGGTTGCTTAAAGGAATCTAGAGAGTTGCACGCAGCAGTGCATCAAGAGGTCTGCAGCGGAGAAAAAGCTCTCTGCCTGGTGGACGCAAATGAATCCAGGTGATCGCTTCTCCAAAATCAAGTTCCCAACTCCAAGCTATCAGCCAGGTTCTATCTGTAACTGAACTGCATGGGATGGGAAGCTTTGATCTAAGGATTCTTGTGATTAAGTTACTCTAAAATAAATTGTAGTAAGTCTTCAAGTAGCCTTTGACAACGAGAACTATTCATTGTTGGGACTGGTTTTCATTTCTGTTGGAGTGATGCATTGCGACAAGGGTGTGCTACACATTGCGTGTTGTTTAGATACAGTGTGATCTTGTCTGTAACTGGTGAGGAGTTGAGGAAGTATTGATAGGTTGTGCACATGGTTCCTATTTGGTGTGTGTGCACAGGGGGCGATGTGATGAAGTGTAGTGGGGTTTTGTTATGCCTTGATGTACTGTTTCATGTGGATTGTGATCATATTTCATAATCATAATCCTGTTTTGGTTAACTGTCTGATGTTGAGACCTTTTATGGTATGTTATGGTTTGGTGTGATCTCATGTGAAGTTGAATTTGTTTTAATGTGAGATTGTGCTGTTGGGGTTGTAGTTTGATGAGCTCACTTCTCTCCTTCGCATGGAAAGACAATGTATACATTTCCAGCCTCCCTGAAACTCTATTGCCGCTGCCTGGAACTGGAGGTGGGTGACGGGGGGGTCGTCAGAGAGGTCCCTCCCTCCCTGGCCTGCTTTCAATTAAAAGCTGGAATTCGGCCTCTTCCCTGCCTTGGCGGAGCCAGGAAAGAGCTGGCAGGACAGCCGGCCTCTGTTTTCAATCATGTGTCTTGCCCCTGCTCTCCCTCCCTTTTGTTACCCCGGCGTTGCAAATATGCGTGAACTGATGTTGTGGTGGGGGTGCTGGGAAGAGAGACTTCAGAAGTAGGGGGGGGGGTCTCATGTTACCGATAAACACAAGCTGTGGGACGAGTTTTAAATGCTAATGTAGAGTTTAGGACTTTTTTATTTGTGTGATAAGCAGGTTTATTAATTGAATGCAGGAGGATTATAGCAGTGCGGTCCAACGTGTGATTGTTTGGAAGTGGTTTTCTCTTGTGGTGTAGAAGATTTGGGGTGAGTGTAGAGTGGTTAAAGGGGTTTACAGTGCATGGAGGAGTTGGGACAGTAGGCAGGATATGTGTTAGCATAGTCTGTGTGTGGCGCTCGGTCTGTGTGTGTGTGTGTGTAGTCTGTGTGGCGCTCTGTCTGTGTGTGTGTGGCGCTCTGTCTGTGTGTGTGTGGCGCTCTGTCTGTGTGTGTGTAGCGCTCTGTGTGTGTGTGTGTGTGTGTAGCGCGTAGCGCTCTGTGTGTGTGTAGCTCTGTGTGGATAGCTTTTTTTTGTAGGTGGCTCTATGTGTGGGTGAATGTCTGTGTAAGAGTGGCTCTGTGTAGGTGGCTCTATGTGAATGACTGTGTGGGGCTCTGTGTGTGTGGCTCTGTGTGGGCGTAAATGCAATAGGTCATGCATTTGCGAGTGATTAAGCTATTGGCATTGTAAATGACAATGCCATTTATTTAACGATTAAGCTAGTTGCAATGTAAATGACAATGCCATTTATTTATGATAAAAAAAAAAGTCATGAGCAATGCCAATAGCTCTACCTTTAATAATGCCGGGAGGAGGAGCTTCGCGGGCAACCAAGATGGCCGCGTGAGCTCGGAGCTCCGAAGACCTCCCGATCCTCCGCATTGATCCTGCTATCTATCCTGTCCCACGACGGTGGGAATCATTGGCTAAGTCGGTGCTGAAGCGGCGCCCGGTCTCAGACTGGAAATCCGAGCTTCCTGGACCGAATTATACCGTCGTGAAGTTGGCGGGCACTACATACGCCATTGACTGGTGTTGTTGGGACCGAGAAGTGGCCTGCCTCGGGACACCCCGTGCGGGCCTGCCTCACTCGCTGGACCAGCTGGCCCGGGCGGTCTCCTTCATAACTTTCCTCTTGTCGTATCGGGGGCGCTCATTATTGTGTGTCTCGCATTGACTGGAGGTGTTATTGGTGGCCTGCCCCTCCCCTGGACTATCCTGCCCTCACTATTCAACATGGCAGGCAGAGGGGATCCGGACAAAGGGAAACCTCCGAGGGTCAGCAGGAAGCCGAATCAGTCCCAATCTACTATCCCGGAACGGTTTTCCCATTCAAAGGGATCGCCGGGCACGACGGGCCGCACTAAAGACTCGATACGAGATATGTCCCCTGAAGATCCTGAATTCACACTCCGGGACGTGATGGGAGCCATTGCTGGCGTGAAGGCTGAGATGCATAGCCAACACGAGGCGCTGTCCAGCAAAGTGGATACCCTTAAGATCGAACTCAATCTCATTAGAGCCGACCTCGGCAAGACAAACGACAGGGTGAAGTCGCTGGACATCAAAACGTCAAGTTTGACTAACGACATGTCGGATGTACAGACCGAGGTACGGGACCTGAAGGCGGCTAATGGGGTGCTTGCTCGCCGGCTTGACGAATTCGAGGGACGGGCCCGGCGCCAGAACTTCCGCATTACGGGCGTGCCAGAGGGAGCCGAGGAAGAGTCAGTGGACTTGTTCGTGGAAGACCTGGTGGTTAAGAACTTGGCACCGGGAGGATTGAGCAAGTTCTTCTCAGTCGAGAGGGGACACAGGCTGCCGGGTGGTCCACCAAAGTCGGGTGCATCCCCTCGCCCCATCATTGCGAGACTTTTTAACTATCGGGACCGAGACGCCATTTTGCAGGCGTCGAGGAGCGCTGGCCCGCTGCGATTCCAGAACGCAGACATTAACTTCTTCCCTGACTTCACACAGGCTGTTCAGAAACGCCGGCAAAGTTTTATGGGTGTGAAGCGGCGGCTTAGGGAGATGGGGATGCGATACTCCATGCTTTATCCTGCAAAACTCCGAATCGAGCATGGCAACCGGACAATGTTCTTTGATCTTCCAGATGCGGCAGGGGACTGGTTGGATACTTTGCCTCAACGTCGGACCGAATCGGAGGACCAGACGGAAGGTGCAGCAGGAGGTCCAGGTTCCCAGGAATGAACTTTTTGCCTGTGACTTTCTATCTGGGGGGTTGCTGCGGTTGGCACCGACCTTGAACATTGATTCTTTTTCTCATTACTTCTGAACTTCTTGATAAGGAGGATGACGGGGAGGATAGGATGTCTCCTTTCTCCTCTGGGGGCTTCTTGTAGGTTAGTTTTGGGGGCGACAGGCACACTGCTAGTTGGGGTGGCTTCTAGTCTAATGCAGGGGTGCAAGGTGGGGGGTGGCTGGGGCGTGTGTTTTCTATCTGTTTCGTTCTTTCTACTCTCTTCATGGCTGGGATTTTATTGTTCTGGTGCTATCGGTTTGCTGGCTGCATTCCGGGGGGGGTTGCTGGGGTGGGACGTCTTTGATGATGGGGGGTAACACCTGTAAGGCTGTGAACAGGAGAGGGTTTAAAATGGTGGCCCACTCCGGGTTCTCTACGGGGTCCCGAGGGGTGGGCATCATGGTGCGCATGTCCCTTCCCCTAGAGGTGGAGTCTATGTTGGTTGACGATAGGGGCCGCTACGTGGCCGTGGTGTGCAGGTGGGAGGGGCGCACTCTGGTATTGGTTTCGGTTTATGTCCCCCCGGGGCTGCAAACAACCACCTTGCAAGACCTTAGTGGCGCCATATTGGGTCTCCCGGAGGGACTGCTGATTCTGGGTGGGGACTTCAATTCTGTGGTTTCGGGTGACTTGGATCGTTTCCCGTCCAGAGATCTTCGTAGTGCACAGTCGTGGCTCCCGGATTTCATGAACACCATGGGCATGGTTGATTGTTGGCGACTCCTGCATCCCGCCCAGCGACAATACACCTTCCATTCAGGGGCTCATGGTAGTCTCTCCCGTATCGACTATATTTTGACCACAGCGGCCCAAGCGCAGTCGGTTTCTAGCGCTCGTCTTATGGCCAGGGGCATCTCTGACCACTCTCCGGTTTGGGTGTCTTTCGACTTTGGTATAATGGCGGCGGCTAGGGTGGCGCCTATCAACCCGTGGTATTTTCGCAAACCCAAGACCCGTGACCTCCTAGCTAAGTCCATTGAGCTGTTCTTTGCTGAAAATACGGGCTCAGTTACCTCGGCCGTCTCTCTTTGGGAGGCCTTCAAGACTGTTCTTAGAGGAGAGGCCTTCTCCTTGATAGCCGAGGCGCGTAGGAGATGTGATGAGGACTTGGTGCGGCTGGAGTCGGACATTGCTGAACTAAACTCCCGGTTGGCCCTGGGACCGACTCCGTATTTGCTCCATGCTCTCGCCCTGAAGCAGTCGGAATATGGCGCCACTGCTACTGACGCGGCCAAGGCGATGGGCAGGGATCAGCAGGGTAGGATCTATGACGCCGGAGACAAGGCGGGTAAGCTACTTGCCTAGTTGGACAAGAAGGAACTGGCATCCCGAGTTGTACCAGAAATCCTGGGCGACGACGGCCTGGTCGTCACTGACCCTAATGCTATTTCCGAGGCATTTGCTGACTACTTTGAGACGGTCTACACGTCTGTCTCCGCCCTGTCCGAATCTGACTCGGCTTCCTTTTTGGAGGAGATCGAGCTCCCTTGTTTGTCTGATGTTGAGCGCAAGGATATGGACCGCGGCATGACGGTAGATGAAGTGGCACTGGCGATCAGGTCGCTGCGCTCTGGGAAAGCACCGGGACCCAACGGTATCCCAGTGGAGCTGTACAAGCTCAAGGCGGACACCGTCACTGCACCCCTGAGGGATATGTTCCTGGCGGCTCGAGAGGCCGGCGAGCTCCCGCCGGATCAACGTTTGGCCACTATTGTGGTCATTCACAAAGAAGGGAAGCCTCGAGACCTATGTCGGTCATACCGTCCTATTTCCCTGTTGAATGCCGAGCCTAAAATCCTGGCGAAGCTACTAGCCAATCGACTTGTGGGAGTGATTGCTGACTTGGTTCACCCGGACCAGTCCGGTTTCATCCCACATCGGAACACGGCCCTTAATCTCCGCAGGCTTCACGCGGTTATGGCGCGAGCTCACACGCTCACAGAACCGACTGTGCTTGCTTCGCTTGACGCGACGATGGCGTTCGACTCGCTTGAGTGGAACTACCTCTGGGCGGTGCTTGCTAAATTCGGGTTTGGGCCTGACTACATCAGTTGGGTTCGGCTCCTTTACTCTTCCCCGATGGCCAACGTGACGGTGAACGGTCGTCTGTCGGCCTCGTTTGCCTTGCTCAGAGGTACTAGACAAGGTTGTCCGCTGTCACCGCTCCTTTTTGCTTTAGCGCTTGAGCCGTTGGCCGCATGGATCTGTATGCATCCCGACATTGCGGGTATCAAATGGTCGCCGGACTTTGAGGATCGCGTCTCGCTTTATGCAGACGACATCCTTCTTTATCTTACCTCTCCCTGCCGGTCTTTGATTATGGCATTCGACGTACTGGGTACTTTTGGTGGTTACTCGGGCCTGGTCATCAATTGGTCCAAGTCCTACCTCTATGTGCTGTGTGGTGCCACTCCGCGTCTCCCTAGAGGCTGCGCTATACAGATCTCGCAACAGGGATTTAAGTACTTGGGCATCTATATTTCGATGGATGCCCGTACTCGTTACACTAACAACTTACTCCCCCCTCTGGCGCGTTTGCGGCGAGATGTGGAGGGTTGGAAGAGATTGCCGCTGTCCCTGTTGGGCCGGGCGGCATTGTTTAAAATGATGTCCCTGCCGCGGTTCCTCTATGCGCTCCAGAACACACAAGACCCAGTGCCGTCCAAGTACTTTGGAGAGGTTGAGAGCCTGCAGCGTGCCTTATTGTGGGATGGTAGACCGCGGATCTCTATTGCTAAGTTGACTATACCGTGGTACGATGGGGGCATTGCCTTGCCGGACATACGTCGCTATTATTGGGCGTCTCAGCTGGCGGCTGTTAATCACGGTTTTTACGGACCGGCAGTTAACCCGGGATACGCCATGGACCGCTGGCTTTTGAATGACGGGATGTACTATAGGGCGCTGTACTCTAGATCTCTGGACCGGAAACTAACTGGACCCACTAAGACGGCGGTGCACTTGTGGAGGGCGGTGACCAAAACTTTGGGCTGGCAGGGTAGACTCACCATGGCTACTCCCCTATATGATTCTGACCTGCTGGGGAAACTGTGGCACTCCAAGGGGTTTGACCGGTGGGACCTCATTGGCATTTCCAAAGTTGCAGATATGCTGTCTAGGGGGGAAATTAAATCGTTCGCTGCACTTCAGGCCGAGTTCCAACTGGAAGCGACGGAATACTTTCGTTATGCACAGCTACGACTCGCACTCAAATCTTCTATGCCTGTGGGAGAGAAAGTTCCCCAATCGTCTCCATTAGAAGACAGGGTGCTGGACGGCCATATGCCGGATAGTGCCATTTCCCTGACCTATAAAAAACGAATTAATGTACGGATGGACCTACTGGTGAAACTGAGGGACCTTTGGGGGAATGACGGGATTGAGATGGATGATGAGGAATGGCAATCCGCGGTCTCCTCCCCTAAGGAGGTGGCCATCTCAGCCAGGCTGCGACTGGTCTAGTTGAAGGTGCTCCACAGGGTTTATATCACAGGCCCAAGATTAATTCATATGGGACTCTCCCAGGATGGCCTTTGCAGGAGAGGATGTGGCGTAATGGCCACCTTTATGCACATACTCTGGGAGTGTCAGGTCATTGCCTCCTACTGGGAGCGTGTGCATGCGGTAATGAGAGCTGTGACTGGTGTGACCCTGCATGCAGAGGCTCGGCGCTGTCTGCTGAACGTGTGGGGTCCGACTGATTACAATGTAGCTCAGACCCGTTGGGTCACCCTGGGCAATATGATAGCTAAGAGAGACATCGCCCAGAAATGGGGTGCTTCGACCCCCCCCACTGTTAGCCTGTGGAAAACCAATATGGACTGGTGCATGCTCCGGGAAAAGACTGTTTACATGGCCCGGGGTAAGCCCAAGATGTGGGGGTTGGTCTGGAATGCTTGGAACTCGTATAGAGGAGACATTTGTGCACCCCCGGAGATGGTCCAGCCTGAGGTCCGCCTATCCCCATAGTTCCCCCTTCCCTAGGTTCCACATGGTTTATCCTGATTCTCTGCTCCCCGTCCAGGTGCTTGTCTTGCATCCTGTTGCTTGTACGGTGTATCGACCCCGCCCCTCCCCGTGATATGTGCCTAAAACATTTTTGTGCTCCTCAGCCTTGTTACTTTTCACTCTTTCTTTCTCTTTCTGTCTCTTTCTTCCTTTCTCTCTCCACTCTTCTTTTTCTTGGCTCTGTTGGTTTCTCTAGCTATTTTAGAATTTTTATATCATAAAATTAAACCTGACTACTCCTGTATTTTGTTTTGTACATGTTTACGAATTGAGTCACAATGCTGCCTGGCCTCCGGGATGTACGGCTGAATAGCGGTGTACTTTGTTTTGGTAAATAAAGGTTTTCCAAAAAAAAAAAAATAATAAAATAATGCCGAGACCATTGCATTGTAAATGCTTGTTTGTATTCCTGGGAGGTATTCAGCTAGGATGTGTATCCAGTGCAACTGCGCCAGAGCTGACAGCTGTGGCGAATGTGCGCCGCCCTGTTTGTAGAGCCAGTACATGGCAGTGATGTTGCACCCTGGCAACTTTGCCTAGAATGTTTTGGAGAAACAGTTTGAGGCCTAGCTGGATGGTAGATGAGGTGGCCACAGGCCCTAAACTGACATATTTAGGAGATGCACCCACCAATCAGAGAGTGATGCGTCTGAGGTGATGGTCAGCTGCAGAATGAGATCCATGAGGGCCTGCCACGCATGTTTACTGCTGTACCACTGCACCGGGTGATGGGTGCTGCCCTTATTAACACTCCATCTTCTTGTGACACTCCTGCAGTGGACATATTTGGAGCCTGGTGTGGGTAAATGTGGCTAAGAAGTGGAAATAATCACTAGGAGGCACATTAGTGAATGAGCCACCCTTTGGTCGCTTGGATACGCCTCGAGGGTGACTGCATTTAGGACAAACTCGAATAGCCTGAAGGTTGAACCTAAAAGTCAATTGTTTAGACTAGGGAAAGCGTGAGTACCCCCATCTGAGATTGGCGGCTAATACTGCTAAGCATTTGGTGAAGGTCCTTGGAGTGTGGTGACTCTGAAGGGCAGCACTTTGAATTAGTAGTGCCGCCCACTTACCATGAAGCAGAGGTAGTGCCGCTGAGCCAGATGAATGGGGATGTGAAAATAGTCGTCCTTCAGGTGAAACGTGGTCATGATGTTGCATTGCTGCAGCAGGGGAATGACATCCTACAGGTGGTCATATGGAAATGTTCTGAGAGGATGCATCTGTGAGAGGGCAATGGTCAAGGGTTGGCCTGAGGGAATCGCCCTTCTTGGGGATGAGGAAGTACAAGGAGTAGACCCTTCTGCTCTAGTGTTCTGGGGGCCTGGCTCTATTGCTCCCTTGAGAAGGAACCCTTGAACCTACTCCTGCAGTGGACAGGTTCTGGGCTGAAAGTGTGGGGGTAGGGTGGGATGCTTAGTGGGTTAAAAGGAGTGCTAAGCAATACCAGAGCTAAATGATCTGAGGTGAAGGCCTCCCAATGAGGGAGAACATCCTGAAGCCGCTCTCTCAACAGCAGTGATTGAGATAATGTAGGAAAAGTCTGTGCCTGGAAGCAGAAGCTCTTTTACAGGGGACATGCCTTTGCCTTTATTGAACTGCCACCCTAAATATGCCCTGCATGTACCCTTTATCCTCTTGCTGGTAGTAGGCTTGCTGCTGCCTTAGGTACAAGTGGGTCTGGTCAGGAGAGATGGCCTTGAATCCACCCCTCTACTGTGGCTTCCGAAAGGAGCCCCTAGCAGACGCGGACCGGAGAGCACCCATAGCCTTGGTCATCTGTGTGTTCTTTTTTATTTTATCAAGGATATCACCAAACCGCAGACCGATGAGGTGCTCTCTGTTGAACATTAGATTGATGACTGGCTGTGGACTTCTGTCTTGAAGCTGCGCACACAGAGCCAGAAGTGCCATCTGAGTGTAATGGAAGCATTTACTCCCCTGGCTGAGGTGTGAGCTGGGTCAAGGGCAAACTCTATGGTGTCATGAGAGATGTTTATGCACTTTGAGGCTACCCCCCCCCCTTTCTGAATTGGTTAGGGAGGTGCTGTTGAAATTCCTCCTTCCCCTCCCACTAGGCTCTGTCGTAGCGCCACAGGAGACCGACTGATTTGAGGATGCGCCATTGGGTAATGGCCAGCCTGCTATCCACTCTCCTGCAGAATCTATGTCTTGTCTCCTTGTCAAGTGGGGAGAGTCGCCTGTCGCTTGAGCAGCAACACATTTGCAAACTGTATACCAGTAGGGAGTCTTGGGGACACAGTGGGGCGTGATTTGCAAGGGGGGTGGTGGGGTTATGACCCTTAAGATATGTGGAGTCAGCGGGAGAAGCCTCGAACATTTTCTATCCTGGGTATAACCACCCATGCTCTTGCTGGCTCCTTATAAATGTCAGGGGCAGTCTTGAGCATCCCCCTGAGCATCTGGATGGAGTGCTCTGTCCGAGAGAGAGAGTGCCCACAAGGAAGTCATTGTCTTCAGGCGTTGTGTGCCCAGTTATCTTATGGTATGTGACTGTATAACCCTGTGGTATTCTGCAGTGTCAGCTGGAGGCCCTTACTGGGACAAGCTCTAAATCTTGAACCCCAGAATGGTGTACGTCATAGTCTTCCCATGGGTCTTCTGTGGCTAAAAGCAGGCATCATTGTTCTCTGGTGGAGAGTAGGGGCTAGAGCTCCCAGTATCGGAGTACGACGGGTGAACCATGTGGGGAATCCTGAGGAGGTGGAGGAGCTTTGCCACTTGGACTGCCAGTATCCAATATGATGGGTGAACCATGTGGGGTGTCTTTGAGGTGGGGGATACTCTGAGCACCACACTCAATAGCAGTAGTATGCAGAGCATGTGTATCTCATGCCACCAAAGTTGTTGCACAAGTCCCCTGTTACACCGTCATAGTCCCTCCTCTGTCCTCAATGCTACATCAGTTGTGCCGCATGGGCAATCCTTGCCTCTGTCTCCAATGATGCAGCTCGGCTCCAACTTCCTGATGAAAGGGAAGGAAAATGCTACTTACCAGTATGCATCTGTTCTTGGCATGTAGAGCTGGAGATTCCCACACTATGCATAGATCGCCATCTGGTGTTGGGCCCGGATGTTTGCACTTTGTTGTAGTCTTGTAAGAAGTCTTTGGAAGTCACAAGATAGGTGACTCCTCCTATGGACTATAGTGCGCATGGGCATCGACTCCATCTTCAGATTGTTTTCCGCCATGAAGGGAAATAATGGAGTGTTGTGAGAAACAGAATGAGATGTCCATGTATGTTGTATCTAATTAAGATAATACTTGAACAGATAAGGGTAGCTGGGGAAGCGGGTGGGCGTGTGTGAATCTGCAGCTCTACATGTCAAGAACAGATGCATATTGGTAAGTAGCATTTTCCATTTGAGGCATATGAACTGCAGAATACACACTATGCATAGATTGCATAGCAGTACTCTCCCTTAGCGGCAACCACCAGTATCTATTGCAGTAGTCTGAAATAGTGTTTTGAGTACCGCCTGGCCCACACTAGCTTGTTGTTTTGCCTGCACGTCTACACAATAGTGTTTTGTGAATGTGTGCGGTGTAGACCATGTAGCTGCTTTGCAGATATCATCTAGGGGAATGTTCCCTAAAAATGCCATGGAAGCCCCTATTTTGCAGGTAGAGTGGGCTTTAGGGGGAATAGATAGTGTACGTTTTGCTTTGTTGTAGCAAATTTGTATATATTTGACAATCCACCTTGCAATTCCAGAATACAAAAAGTTGTTTTGCGAGAAGGTTTTGTTCTGTCAATATAGAAGTGCTCTATTTACGTCCTGTGTATGAAGAGCTCTTTCTGCTACTGTTTGTGGTTGCGAGAAGAACACTGGCAACTCAACAGATTAAATGAGAGGGAAGGGAGAAATAATTTTAGGAAGGAATTCGGGATTTGTCCTAAGAACCACCTTGTTATGATGATGCTGTAAAATGGTTCTTGAATATTAGTGCCTGTAACTCACTGACTCTTCTGAGAGATGTGATGGCTACAAGGACAGCGACTTTCCATGTAAGAAATTGTAGCTCACATTTATGAAGAGGTTCGAACGGAGGACCCATTAATCTAGTGAGGACGATGTTTAGATTCCACACTGGAGAGGGTGGTACCCTGGGAGGAATTATTCTTTTGAGGCCTTCCATAAATGCTTTAATGGCAGGTACCTTGAACAATGATAAATATTGTCTATTTTTCAGGTAAGCTGCTATGGCAGCGAGATGTAATCTAATTGATGTGAATGCTAGATCACATCTTGGAAGATGCAGGAGGTAACATATGATGTGTTGAATGGACTCATCTAGAGGAATGATTGTGTTATCGGTACAGTATAGAACAAATCTTTTCCACATGGCTTCATAGCAGGCTCTAGTGGTGGGGCACCTAGCCTCTCTGATAACGTTCATACAATCAGGTGGAAGATTGAGGTAACCAAATTCTAGGACTTCAGGAGCCAGATCGCTAGGTTGAGCTGTGCTGGATCTGGATGTCTGATCTCTCCTTGTTTCTGTGTTAAGAATTGTGGGGAGCGGTGTAGTTTTTGGTGCCGGACTTTGATGACCTAACAGATCTGCTATTTGATTCTGTATTCCTGGAAGATGTGGGGCTAAAGGGAATAGGTTTTGAAGAATAGCCCACCTCCATATGCTCTGTGCTAGTTGAGAGAGCTGCAGAGAGTGTATGTCCCGCTGTTTTTGTAAATAATACATTGCTGTTACATTGTCCGTCCAGACTAAGACAGCTTTGCCTGATATGTATTTCTGGAATGATTTTAATGCCAGAAAGGTTGCCAGTAACTCCAAATGATTGATGTGGAGTAGCTTTTGCTGACGTATCCATGTGCCCTGTATTTTTTGATGTAGTAGAGGAGCTCCCCAGCCGGTGAGCGATGCATCCGCTGTTAGCCCGATCTGTGGAACCGGCTCTAGGAACGGTCGCCCTTTGGAAAGGTTTTGGGTGTTCCACCACTGCAGAGAGTGATGTGTGCGGCCGTCCACCAACACCAGATCTGTTAGCTGACCCTGAGCTTGGTTCCACTGACGTGCTATGCATTCCTGTAAGGGGCGCACTCATAGTCTTGCGTGAGGTACTATGAATATACAAGAGGCCATCACCCCTATTAGTTGCATAAACACTCGAGCTGGAAGTGAGTGTTGCGGCTGGAATTTTGTTATAGAGGCTTGCATGCTTGCTATCCTGTCTGGATTGGGATATGAAGGCCTTTTGAGGTGTTTATTGTGGCACCTAGATATTGTTGGATGTGGGACGGTTGGAGGTGAGACTTTGTGAGGTTTATTGTAAACCCTAAGTCGTGGAGTAGTTGGATTGTGGTGCGTGTGCGATTTACACACTGGGTATGCAACTTGGCTTTTATGAGCCAGTCGTCCAAGTATGGGAAGACGTGAATTTGTTGTCTTCTTAAGTGGGCTGCTAACACTGCCAAACATTTTGTAAAGACTCTGGGTGCTGTGGTGACTCTGAATGGGAGAACTTGAACTGATAATGCTGATCGTCCACTACGAATCGAAGATATTTCCTGTAAGCAGGGTGAATGGGAATGTGGAAGTAGGCGTCCTTGAGATCTAAGGTGGAAAGAAAATCGCCTTGTTTGAGTAGAGGAAGGACCTGTTGAAGAGTGACCATATGAAAATGTTCTGATTGTATGTAGAGGTTTAATGGTCTGAGGTCCAAATTGGGCCTCACGGTTCTGTCCTTCTTTGGAATGAGAAAATACAGGGAGTAAACCCCCGTGTTTTGATGCTGCAGGGGAACCGGTTCTGTTGCATGTTTTTGTAGGAAGGAAAGCACCTCTTGTTTTAGAAGTGTTAAATGCTCTGTTGACATTGGACAAAGTTTGGGTGGTATGTTTGGGGAAGTTGAAGTGAGCTCCAGGCAATAACCGGATTGGGTGATTTGTCTCACCCACCTGTCCGTGGTAATGGTGTTCCAGACAGGTAGGAACTTGTTTTCTTGGAGAGTAGGAACTGTAGCAATCATCCACCGACCGGAGTATAATGACCCGGGGGAGTGGAGGGAAGTCATTGTTTGGAGGAGGAGGAGGCAGTGTGAGTATTAATAGTTTTGCCTCTACCCTTGTTGTTATTGCCCCTGTAGCTTCCTCTGTAATAAACTCTGGTAGAGAAGGTCTGGGTGAGATTTTTATAGGAGGTGGAGGAGTTGTCAGTGGTAAAACCTCTAGAGGCGCCCCTATCAGAGGAGCGACGAAAGGAATTTCTGGGAGTTTGCGATTGTAAAGCTCCCTTTGATTTGGCAGTATCAGCATCTTTTTTAATCTTTTCTAAAGATGAATCTACACTAGGCCCAAATAAATGCTCCTGGTCAAAAGGTTGGTTTAATATGGTAGTTTGAACTTCGGGTTTGAACCTTGAAATACGTAGCCTCGCAAGTCTGCGCAAAAGAATACTGGTATTAATAGCTGGAGAGGCTGTGTCTGCAGCATCCAGAGCAGATCGAATAGATGTATTAGTTATAAGTTTCCCTTCCTGGATGAGATCATTGGCCCTTGTTTTATATTGATCTGGAAGGAGTTGTAGTAGGGTCTCTAGTTAGTCAGCAAAGCCTGTGTGTTGGCAATTCTCCGTATGTTGGCTGCCTGGGACGCTGTTCTTTTACCAGATGCGTCCATCAGTTTTGACTCCTTATCAGGAAGGGGAGCATCGCCTGAGGTCTGAGAGTTAGCCCTTTTCCTGGCGTTGGAGACTACCAAGGAATCTAAGGGAAGCTGCCCTTTAATGTAAACAGGGTCAGCTGGGGCAGACTTTTATTTCTTTTCCACTCTGGGGTTAATGACTCTTGCCCTTACAGGATCTTTAAAGATTTCAGGAGCGTGTTTGATTACCCCTTTTAATATTGGGAGAATGGAAGTGGACCTTTGAGATGGTGCAAAAGTGTCCATGGGGGCATTTTCTTCTATAGGGTCTGTGTGCAAATTCACACTGTGGTATTCTGCAGCTGTGTGTATGAGCTGAGTGAATCCTATAGTGTCCTCTGGAGGGGATGGTCTAGATGGGTAGGTATCATCTTGTGGTGTGTCAGGAACATCTGGTGTGCCATAATTATCCCATGGGTCATTTGGGATATTAGGATGATTAGGTTCCCCTAAAGGTTCATCAGCCCCTCCGTCCCTCCCCAAAGTCGTCCTCATCATCCTGAGGTTGAGGAGATTGTGAGGGTACTGTAGATGGGATAGGAGAGATGTGGTGTGGAGGAGGAGAAGGATTTCTTAAAGGAGAAGTGGCAATGTCTCTTTTCTTTAAAGAGAGTGGAGCTGGTGCAGGTTTGTCCATTTTCCTTTTGTTGGAAGGACTAACTATAAGGTGACCTGTGTTTGGGTCTATTTCATGGGTTTTTTGGGTTGGATCAGGTCGAAAAATCTCCTCCTCTGGAGTGTTTTGCCTCAGTGCCGTTTTTTTCGGGTCCGACTGTTTGGCACAAGTTTTGGAGTTGTTTTGTGCTCCTTAGGTTTCGAATCAGGAGTTTTCCTGGGTTCCGAAGGTTTAGTTGGGGTCTTCGGAACCAGTTGTTTGTTTGGTTCTGATGATTTTTTCGCATCTGATGGTTCAGTGCCAGTGGATTTCAGTGCAGAATGCACCGATGTGGAACCAAACTTCGGTGCGTACGAAGACAGTGGTTTCTCTTTGGGTTTGTCTTTTGTTTTCAGTGTCGGGGATGGGGTTTCGGTATAGACTGTAGGCTGGCTCGACCCTTAGTTGCCTGAAGGCTTATGTGTTGACTTCTTTGCCGGAGTGCACCTAGGCCCGAGAGTGAAGGTGTTACCAAAGCCTTTTTATGAATGGGTGGGGGGGAGGGGTAGACATCAGTACTTATGACCCGCTACCCTGGAGTGATGTTTTCAACGTCGGAGTTGTCGGCTTCGGAGGCGCTAAGGTTGCCCTCTTCAATCTGCTCCTGCTCCGATACATTGATGGTGTCTTGGAAGATATCGGCCGGTATCGATGTCGATGATCGAGCCATAGTTCTTCAAGCCAGACGATCCCGTTTTGTTTTTCTTGGAGTGGAAAGAGGCATAAGCTTGACAGTCTTTGGCCTCCTGCTCGGGCGAAAGGCAGAGGTTACACACCTCATGAAGATCAGCGTGTAGAAATTTGGATCCACATTGAGGACACTTTTGAAAGGAGTCATTTCTATGAGCGGAAGGGCCTGATGGCGCTGATGGGCCAGAAGGCCTCCGTCGTCGACCAGAATTGAAGAATTTAAGTTTGTAGAGATGCGCGTTGAATGGGAAACGCGATCGAAACAATACCGAGGAATGGGTGAAGGATTGTGCGTCGGAAGGTAGAACGGGAACGACACCGAACTGGAGCGCGACACACACATCCGAGCCAGATGTCGGGAAAAAAACTATCTGAAGATGGAGTCAATGCCCATGAGCACTATAGTCCATAGGAGGAGTCACCTATCTCGTGACTTCCAAAGACTTTTTATAATAAAGCGCAAACATACGGGCCCAACACCAGATGGCAATCTATGCATAGTGTGTGATCTGCAGCTCATGCCTTGTACACAGTGTTTACATGGCATGCGCTACAACACATGCGATTACAATGTACAATTCAAGCCATTACATTGCAAGTCGTTTCTACTACTTGCTGTAGGGGGTGCACTAAACTAAGGAATAGTATAATTTACCATTTCAACACCTCCCCTACTGTTGCACACGCTGGAGTTGGAATAGTAAATTATACTATTCCTAAGTCCAGCGCACCCCCTACAGCAAGTCGTAGAAACGACTTGCTATGTAATGGCTTGCGTTGTAACAACGCGATCGTTGTAACGACCACGTTGTAATCGCATGCGTTGTAGTGCATGCGATGTAACATCGCATATTCCTGGCGAAATGCGCTGTCTGACATCCTTCCTGCATCCCTAAACAGGTGGCCGACTCTGTGCTCTGCTGGACAAAGCGCCTGCTGCAGTCACACAGCTCTGTGTGTTCTTACTCTCTTAGTCAGAACAGAGAAAGTGGCCACAAAACAAGAAAACACTACAAGTGCTGGTGCAAGAAAAAGATAGTTTATTAACAAGCATTGGAAATGCAATAGGTCTCGCATTAGTAAAGTTTGAGCTATTGCTATTGTAAATGACACTTTTTTAATGTATGTGTTGGTTTTGAAAGTAGCCAAATTAATAGCTTTGTCAGTTACAATGTCAATAGTTTTAACTTTTGCAAATGTGACACCTATAGCATTTGTAATGCAATGTGTGTTGTATTTACGTGACTTAGATGTATTGATATTACAAATAACAATGGCTTTTAATTTTGTAAATAATTAATACTTAAATAAAAGTTATTGTAATTTATAATGGCAATAGCTTAAACGTTTGTAAATAACTTTTGTGAAGATTATGTTCAGTGTATGTTATTGTGACGAAAATCCAAGAACATTGCATTTGCACCTACAAACACACAGAGCCACACACATATAGATGTGGTGGTGGTGGATCTGGGGGATATGGTGATGGTGGAGATGGTGGATGTGGTGGTGATGGTGGTGGATGTGGGGGTGGATGTGGTGGTGGATGTGTTGGTGGTGGTGGAGGTGGTGGATGTGTTGGTGGTGGTGGAGGTGGTGGATGTGGTGGTGGTGGTGGATGTGGTGTTGGTGGATGCGGTGGTGGTGGTGGATGTGGTGGTGGTGGATGCGGTGGTGGTGGATGCGGTGGTGGTGGAAGTGGTGTTGGATGTGTTGGATGTGGTGGTGGATGTGGTGGTGGTGGATGTGGTGGTGGGTGTGGATGTGGTGGTGGATGTGGTGGTGGTGGATGCGGTGGTGGTGGTGGATGTGGTGGTGGTGGTGGATGTGGTGGATGCGGTGGATGCGGTGGATGTGGTGGATGTGGTGGTGGATGCGGTGGATGTGGATGTGGTGGTGGATGTGGAGGTGGATGTCATGGTGGATGTGGAGGTGGTGGTGATGGTGGATGTGGTGGTGGATGCGGTGGATGTGGTGGTGGTGGATGTGGTGGTGGTGGATGCGGTGGATGTGGTGGTGTATGTGGCGGTGGATGTCATGGTGGATGTGCAGGTGATGGTGGATGTGGTGGTGGATGTGGTGGTGGTGGATGCGGTGGTGATGGTGGATGCAGTGGTGGTGGATGCAGTGGTGGTGGATGGGGTGGTGGTGGATGGGGTGGTGGATGTAGTGGTGGTGGGTGTGGTGGATGTGGTGGTGGTGGGTGTGGTTAAAGTGTTGGTGGATGTGGTGGTGGATGTGGTGGTGGATGTGGTGTTGGTGGATGCGGTGGTGGTGGTGGATGCGGTGGTGGTGGTGGATGTGGTGGTGGTGGAGCTAGAGGGAGTAAGATAGAGAGAGAGGGAGCTAGAGGGAGCAAGGGAGAGAGACTATTGGCATTGCAAATGTAGACCTCTAACCACTTATCAATAATGTAGGACAGTGGAAATACACACTTAAAGCCCACTAAGATCAGAAACCGCTAGGAAATATGCTAAAATTAACAGCGCATGTTGAAATAATAGGAACATTGAAATATTTATCTTCACGAGTATCACTACAACTGATGGTATTCACGTTACTAACACGTCATGGCCAGTATCAGAAGAACACTGATTAATAAATGAATCCTTATGCTGCAATAGATCAATATGTTGTTTGCATACTGGAGTTATGTTGTCAGTCGAGTTATTAAGAAAGGTGAAGCTAGACACATTTGCACTTTTTTTTTAATTTAAGTGCTTTTAGGAGGACTAAGACGAGTGGGATGGAGGTGTAAAGGCGCAACATTTATTTTGAACATTCTACACAGAAGTCATCAAAGTCCGTTTGTGAAGGGAACATTTGCCAGCAGCGTGGTTTCTTTGCACTGACAAACTCATTTTAAACCGGCCTCAAGAGATCTTGTTTACAGTGACAAAATCCCGAGTGTTGGGAATAATGCTATGAGTATAGGACAATCATTTAACAAGTCAGACATAATGAGAAAGGGGCAAGGAGAGGAAAAGGATATACACGGCTGCAGCCTTCCTACCACAAGCTTCTCCCAGCGTGCGCTCTGTAGCAGGCCATGCAGTGAATAATTAGGGGAGGAGATGTGCCGGCCTGAGTCAGAGCGCACGCTGAGAAGCGTGTAGAACCGGTTTGGTGAAAACAAGAGAAATCTGTGGGCAAGAAACTTGTGTGTGCCTATTTGTACGTTTAAATTTCAAGTCACTTCTGTGGTATTTTTAATAGATCTTGCCGTGTGTATTTGATAAACAACAGAGGACAGACGTACATAAAAAACCTTAGATGTTCTCTAGAAGTCTGACAAGTTGCTGATTTTGTGTTAATTGAACTTAGTTGATCGACTTGGCCCACTGTTATTCATGATTGTTTCTACCTTTGCTTAAAAACAGATCACAAGTCAGTAATGTACTTTTCAATTATTTCATCGGAAAATGTAAGTCTGCATGAATGTAGTATTAGCACGTTTAATGGTCTGTGTGCCAGAGGATTAACTAAAGAATTGTTAACGGAAAGAAGCCTGTTTTCAAAGTGCCAACTTTTTTCGTACTGAGTTATTTCAGATTTTTCCATTTAGAAGCACTAACATATTGTGGAACTGCTACACAATTGAATTGTTTCTCAATAGCTCAGAAGGTCGAAAGCTGAGTTGGCCTTTCCAGGTTTTGAATATGTGGTCCGCAGCATGCACACACGTCAGCAGTGAGCATGTTACTAAGCTAATTTCCCTGCATAAATCATCCATATGCATTTCTTAAGCAGATGTTACCCTGCAGCTTTATTCCTCATGTTAGGACCCTGTTTTTAAAAAGGTGAAGCAACAATTGCCTACAGTGACAAAATCCCGAGTGTTGGGAATAATGCTATGAATGTGTGAGAGGTGTGGGAGGGAAGGCAGAGAAGGGGAGGGGGGAGGAGAAATGCGACATGGCGGGCAGAGGAGGGGGCGGAGCGGGGAGAGGGTGTGAAAGCAGCAGGGGCCTGGAGTGCGGCTGAGGGAACAGACGGCGATTTGGTGATGTGCACGCGCATTGACCTAAAAGCCACGGGCACAGCACCAAATCGCCCAGTTAGTTAAAGTTTGTTTAAAGCCCTATATCCTCGCAAGCTCGATGCGTGCGCATCGAATAGCGAGACCTAAAAATGTATACAAGCAAAACATTTTAAATTTTCAAACCAAGATAATAAAGGCTTAAAAAAGGCTAACCAATAACAGACCATGTCAACACTGAAGACATGTGCACCTGCCAACTAAAAAACAGACTTTTATTCCTTTGGTCAGTAAACCGACAACAGCTGGGGCGGGATAAAGGTGTTTAAGTGCCAGGAGGGCAGACAAGTATTCAAATTAAAATACACTATCTTTAATGTGATGAATTTCTTTAAAGACTGCATAATCAACATGCTTTGTTCAAATCATACTTTGAAAAAACAGCAACAGGTGGAGAAGCCAGACTCGTCCATACATATTCAAATAATGATCTGTGTGCTGCCTGAGACTCCCCACCTCAGATCTGCATTACACCTCTGTGCTGCTCAGCCAGTGAGACGCACCGCAATGATCTGTGTGCTGCCTGTGACTTCCCTCCTCATATCTGCATTACACCTCTGTGCCGCTCAGCCAGTGAGACGCACCGCAATGATCTGTGTGCTGCCTGTGACTTCCCTCCTCATATCTGCATTACCCCTCTGTGCTGCTCAGCCAGTGAGACGCACCGCAATGATCTGTGTGCTGCCCGTGACTCCCCACCTCAGATCTGCATTACACCTCTGTGCTGCTCAGCCAGTGAGACGCACCGCAATGGTCTGTGTGCTGCCTGTGACTTCCCTCCTCAGATCTGCATTACACCTCTGTGCGGCTCAGCCAGTGAGACGCACCGCAATGATCTGTGTGCTGCCTGTGACGCCCCACCTCAGATCTGCATTACACCTCTGTGCTGCTCAGCCAGTGAGACGCACCGCAATGATCTGTGTGCTGCCTGTGACTTCCCTCCTCAGATCTGCATTGCACATCTGTGCTGCTCAGCCAGTGAGACGCACCGCAATGATCTGTGTGCTGCCTGCGACTTCCAAGCTCAGATCTGCATTGCACGTCTGTGCTGCTCAGCCAGTGAGTTAGGAGTCGTATGGGAATTATCACACTCCTGAGTATCAACACGATATCTCATAAAGAAAGTATTCTAAACTAATGAAATAAATCTCTGGAAGGAGGAGAATCAAAGATACACGGAGAGAGTAAACCTGTATTTAAAGGAAATTTTTATAGTTTTTAGAAAAATATAAATCATACATAAATGTCTGGGGAGACAAGTAAAAATTAATTTGAGCAAACAAGTTGTGAACAGAGGTAAAGGCAACTTAAACACATCAGTTCAGAACTTAACATCAACTCCAAGCAATTGTAACAAACAACCAAAATAATTAATGAACGGTGGTTGTAGGTGTGTTCCAAAGAAACAATAGTGGAGATGATGAGGTTGTCGACGTTTCGGTCTATATTGCTGTCGTCGAGAAGACCATCATCAGGACCAAACAAATCATTGCTGGTAAGCAATGATCTGTGTGCTGCCTGTGACTCTCCACCTCAGATCTGCATTACACCTCTGTGCCGCTCAGTCAGTGAGACGCACCGCAATGATCTGTGTGCTGCTTGTGACTTCCCACCTCTTATCTGCATTACACCTCTGTGCTGCTCAGCCAGTGAGACGCACCGCAATGATCTGTGTGCTGCCTGTGACTTCTCACCTCAGAACTGCATTACACATCTGTGCTGCTCAGCCAGTGAGACGCACCACAATGATCTGTGTGCTGCCTGTGATTCCCCACCTCAGATCTGCATTACACATCTGTGCTGCTCAGCCAGTGAGACGCACCGTAATGATCTGTGTGCTGCCTGTGACTTCCAAGCTCAGATCTGCAATACACCTCTGTGCTGATGTAATGGCTGGATTTTCTGTTTAGATGGGATCAGCCCCCAGGGGCCCCTGTGACCCAGCCAAAACGTACTCACCTTCCCTCCTTAGATCGTATTCACAATGAGTAGATATACAGATAAATTTACAGGTTGCACCTAAGAATGGGGAATGACAATATACATATACGGATTTTCTACAATATCTTATTCACATCAGTTGGCCTCGCGGTCACCCCGACCCAGACCGTTCTACCCTAGGGCAGATCTGACACACAATCCGGTGTGTCTACACACGGGCCTGCAGAACCCAATGCTCTCTTTTCCAAATTGTTCGCGATCCTGCGAAACTAAGCGCCAGTATCCTCCCTGGCGTTCTCACTTATTCAAGCCACAATCCGGTGGGTATCCACGTTGGTATCCCCCCCAACGCTCTCATTAACGCCGCATATCAACGACGACCACATTCCTATGAACCATTATTGGGATGATATCTCAGCAATCTACTTGGGGCAAAACTAAAATAATAACTTTGAATATGGTTCCAGATTGTATAGTGTACTTCCTGCTCTTGGCATCAAAGGTCCACTCACTCCCTCTTTATTCGATTACCATTTACCTGATCGGGATTTCTCATCCGTTCACCCAAATAGCACTCGACTAGGAGTGCGGTTTACCCAGATTGAACACGAACACCAGGTCACAATAATTCTATATGAATTAGGGTATTTATTAACAATAGACATAAATCACATTACTATGCAGCATTACATTTGCAAAGGGAATAAAAGATAAAGATTAGAGTGCACATACTACAGGAATTGGGCGGACATCACCTGGTTAGTGGGAAGTCTGGACTCGGCAGTCATCTAGGCTCCTGTCTCGTCTCTGGGTCCTGGCTTGCCTTGCAGTCACCCTCAGCCGTCACAAGTACACGTCTGCACCGCTAGGCTCAACCTCGTCTGCTCTCCCTCAGGACCTCGGAACCTTGCTGTTTATTAGCTACCGTCTCTCTCTCTCTCTGTATCAGTGCGCTCCGCGCTACTTCTCGTTCAGTCTTTCTCAGAGAGTTTCGGTCTTAAATCTTTCTCCGACTTCAAAGATGGCGACTCATCCACCATGGAAAATGAATAATGGCAGAGATGCTAACGGCTAGATGCCGCCTACGGACTAACTGACAAAAAGACTAACACCTTCGCTAATATCAAAGCCCGTTCCTTCATGGAAATTCACGGCCAGTAACCTGCCGCCCACCAAATTCTTGTACCTCCCCGTACCAAGGACACTTTCCCAGCCGGCCGGCCTGAAGTTGTGTCTTCGGAGTGGAGAAAAATACATTCCTTTGATAAGGGTCAGCCTGAACCGGTTCTCTCCAAGCGAACAACAGCTTGAAACTAAAACATTACACTTGACCTAGAAAGCCTTCTCAAGCTACCGGGCAGAAAGCAAAATGGAGTCTGTCTCGTTTAAGGCCTACGGAGCCCATAATATGCATAGCTCCATGAAAAACAGCTTGGCATGTTAGCAAATGAGTGAATCATGACTAATACTTATATATCTATCCCCTAACTTAAATTCATAAGCCTTACTCTAAGGGAAATAATACGAAAATGCCTTTATATATATAAGACAGGGTCCCTGTCTATCGGCCTAATCCCTATGCTATGGGGGTGATAGGCTGGAGTCACTCTCCATCATTCTCCTTCTCCAAAGAGCTAGCAAAAAGACAGCCATAACAGCTGCTCAGGCAGTGAGACGCACCGCAATGATCTGTGTGCTGCCTGTGACTTCCCACCTCAGATCTGCATTACACCTCTGTGCTGCTCAGCCAGTGAGACGCACCGCAATGATCTGTGTGCTGCCTGTGACTCTCCACCTCAGATCTGCATTACACCTCTGTGCTGCTCAGCCAGTGAGACGCACCGCAATGATCTGTGTGCTGCCTGTGACTTCCCACCTCAGATCGGCATTACCCCTCTGTGCTGCTCAGCCAGTGAGACGCACCGCAATGATCTGTGTGCTGCCTGTGACTTCCCTGCTCAGATCTGCATTACACATCTGTGCTGCTCAGCCAGTGAGACGCACCGCAATGATCTGTGTGCTGCCTGTGACTTCCCACCTCAGATCTGCATTACACCTCTGTGCCGCTCAGCCAGTGAGACGCACCGCAATGATCTGTGTGCTGCCTGTGACTTCCAAGCTCAGATCTGCATTACACCTCTGTGCTGCTCAGGCAGTGAGACGCACCGCAATGGTCTGTGTGCTGCCTGTGACTTCTCACCTCAGATCTGCATTACACCTCTGTGCTGCTCAGCCAGTGAGACTCACCGCAATGATCTGTGTGCTGCCCGTGACTCCCCACCTCAGATCTGCATTACACCTCTGTGCTGCTCAGCCAGTGAGACGCACCGCAGTGATCTGTGTGCTGCCTGTGACTTCCCACCTCAGATCTGCATTACACCTCTGTGCCGCTCAGCCAGTGAGACGCACCGCAATGATCTGTGTGCTGCCTGTGACTCTCCACCTCAGATCTGCATTACACCTCTGTGCTGCTCAGCCAGTGAGACGCACCGCAATGATCTGTGTGCTGCCTGTGACTTCCCACCTCAGATCGGCATTACCCCTCTGTGCTGCTCAGCCAGTGAGACGCACCGCAATGATCTGTGTGCTGCCTGTGACTTCCCTGCTCAGATCTGCATTACACATCTGTGCTGCTCAGCCAGTGAGACGCACCGCAATGATCTGTGTGCTGCCTGTGACTTCCCTGCTCAGATCTGCATTACACATCTGTGCTGCTCAGCCAGTGAGACGCACCGCAATGATCTGTGTGCTGCCTGTGACTTCCCACCTCAGATCTGCATTAACCCTCTGTGTTGCTCAGCCAGTGAGACGCACCGCAATGATCTGTGTGCTGCCTGTGACTTCCCTGCTCAGATCTGCATTACACCTCTGTGCTGCTCAGCCAGTGAGACGCACCACAATGATCTGTGTGCTGCCTGTGACTCCCCACCTCAGATCTGCATTACACCTCTGTGCTGCTCAGCCAGTGAGACGCACCGCAATGATCTGTGTGCTGCCTGTGACTTCCAAGCTCAGATCTGCAATACACCTCTGTGCTGCTCAGGCAGTGAGACGCACCGCAATGATCTGTGTGCTGCCTGTGACTTCCCACCTCAGATCTGCATTACCCCTCTGTGCTGCTCAGCCAGTGAGACGCACCGCAATGATCTGTGTGCTGCCTGTGACTTCCCTGCTCAGGTCTGCATTACACATATGTGCTGCTCAGCCAGTGAGACGCACCGCAATGATCTGTGTGCTGCCTGTGACTTCCCACCTCAGATCTGCATTACACCTCTGTGCTGCTCAGCCAGTGAGACGCACCGCAATGATCTGTGTGCTGCCTGTGACTTCTCACCTCAGATCTGCATTACACATCTGTGCTGCTCAGCCAGTGAGACGCACCACAATGATCTGTGTGCTGCCTGTGATTCCCCACCTCGGATCTGCATTACACCTCTGTGCTGCTCAGCCAGTGAGACGCACAGCAATGATCTGTGTGCTGCCTGTGACTTCCCACCTCAGATCTGCATTACATCTCTGTGCTGCTCAGCCAGTGAGACGCACGGCAATGATCTGTGTGCTGCCTGTAACTTCCCTCCTCAGATCTGCATTACACCTCTGTGCTGCTCAGCCAGTGAGACGCACCGCAATGATCTGTGTGCTGCCTGTGACTTCCCTCCTCAGATCTGCATTACACCTCTGTGCCGCTCAGCCAGTGAGACGCACCGCAATGATCTGTGTGCTGGTACACAGACAAAATATCGAGTTTTAAATATCGATATACAATAATATCGAAGTTTAAATATCGATGGGACAAAATATCGAAGGTAAGTAATATCGACAGTCTTAATATCGATATTAGTATGATATCAGTAATATCGAAGTTTTAAATATCGATGTCAATAATATCGAAATAAATAACTTTGATGTTACTAATATCAATTTTTAAATAAATTTAGTGTATATTATATTGTATTTATTATGTTTTATTATTTATTTTTAATGTAATTTAATTAAATATTGTCTTTTACTACTGTAGCGGGTTGTGGGTTTATAGGGGAATAGGGAGGGAAGTAATTTAATTATGTTAAATTAATTATTAATTAGTAGGAATTATTAATTAATTAATTGAGAAATAATTGGTAATTAATTTTAATTAATTAATTAATTGATAAATATGTTCTGTAGCGGGTTATGGGTTTATAGGGGAATAGGGTGGGAAGTAATTTAATAATAATTAATTAATATATGTTTGTACATATTTTAATTAATAATTGATTGGTAATTAATTTATATTAATTAGTTAATATAATTTTGTACATATTTTTAAGTATTAATTAGTTGGTAATTAATTAATATTAATTAGTTAATTACATTAATTATAGTTATTTTTTATATATATAATTTTTTGTTATTCTTAATTAATTAATTGGGAAAAATAATATTAATTATTAAATTAATTACAACTAATGTGCTAATATATTTACTTTATTGTTATTGTTAATTAATAATTAATTGGTAATTAAATAATATTAATTAATTTTGGGTAAAGGGGTATTTTTAGGGTTCAGGGTCAGTTTTCAGTTCTTGGGTAAAGGGGTATTTTTAGGGTTCAGTTTCAGTTTTCAGTTCTTGGGTAAAGGGGTATTTTTAGGGTTCTGGGTCAGTTTTCAGTTTTTGGGTAAAGGGGTATTTTTAGGGTTCAGGGTCAGTTTTCAGTTTTTGGGTAAAGGGGTATTTTTAGGGATAAGGGTCAGTTTTCAGTTTTTGGGTAAAGGGGTATTTTTAGGGTTCAGGGTCAGTTTTCAGTTTTTGGGTAAAGGGGTATTTTTAGGGTTCAGGGTCAGTTTTCAGTTTTTGGGTAAAGGGGTATTTTTAGGGTTCAGGGTCAGTTTTGGGTTTTTGGGGTACAGGTGTACAGGGTAAAAACAAAAAAATATTACAATAAATCAATTAAATAACATTAAAAAAATAAAATTACATTAAATTAAGTGTTTTATTTATTTTAAATGTATATGTATTAGTTTTAATTTTGTTTTAATATTTGTATTTAATATTTGTAAAATTATATGTATTTTTAAATTATTTTTACATTATTATTAATGCATTTAAAAAATCGATATTTTTAAATCGGATATTTTTGTACTACGATATTTTTTTTCTCAATATTTTTGTACTTACCTTTATGAAGATAGGATTCCGATATTTTTGATGTCGATATTTTTGTTCCGATATTTTTGTAGTTCGATATTCTGTCTGTCGATATTATGTCAGACATTCCTGTGTGCTGCCTGTGACTTCCCACCTCATATCTGCATTACATCTCTGTGCTGCTCAGCCAGTGAGACCACCGCAATGATCTGTGTGCTGCCTGTGACTTCCCACCTCAGATCTGCAATACACCTCTGTGCTGCTCAGCCAGTGAGACGCACCGGGATCTCAGTGTGCTGCTATGTTTCTTCTCAGCTCACATCTGTATAATCCTTCTGATACTCCGCCAGTGAGAGGCAGAATGGTCTCCCCCACTGCCCTCCGCAGCAAGGGTTTCTCACTGGTAACCACTGGGTAATGATAGGCGTAGACTGTCCATAGGGAGCCATATGAGCTCCAGTGTGGCCCAACATCCCAGGGCTGCTCCAGGGGGGCAGGAAGACTCCTCAGCTTTAGCTCTTTGTTGCTATTGTGTTGGTCTGAACCAAACCCAAATCCGAAAGTGTCCGGCTGCACGGAGATTAGAAAATGCTGTCAGAACATGTCCTAAACTTTTTGTGCAAAGAAACTTGAAAACCCTCTGCCTCCCCTTCCCCCATCACACGCAACATAACAGTGCTCAGAGTGGAGCCCCCACATGCTGGATTCTGGGGTCTCTTCACCCCCCCGCTGGCACCGCATGGACTACAAGCAAGTCCACTCGGACCGTCTCCCGTCAAAGGCAGCAACATCATGGAAAATGGGCAGAAATGGTTTAGGGACGCCAGAAAAAAACAAAAGGAAAGTAAAGTGTAAACTTTGTATTTCTGGTGAAGAAACAGAGGAAAAAATAAAATCTTTCCCAAGGAGCATCGGGTGGAAGACCTCTACAATCGGAACTGCAGAATTCGGAGAGGTTCCCCCTTGCATTCCTTCACACCAGTGAAAAAGAAGGGAAACAACTTCTCAGAGAAAGATCCGCTGAAGGTGTGAAGTGCGCCATCTTGTCTGGGTCGTAGAAGGACCCCTGCCCCTTCTCGTAGTCAAGGTAGATGCCCACTCGCTGCGGCATCCGGTCCAACATGAGTGGTGTGGGGGGCAGTGTGAACACCCGGTCAACCTTACCATTGCGCACCACCGCCCAGAAGCCATTGTCCGGACACAACATGATCTCTCCTTTAAGGGTCACTGACTCCTTCGCCACACCCAGCCCCCACTCTGACTTCTGGCCGACCATTACCTCCCAGTAGTGTCGGCCTTGGTCGAAGCCAGTAGCGCCCAGCACGCATGCAGCAGGGTCGAAGCGTTCGGGCCCTTTTGGCACTGCCCGTGTTTTGTCTCCACAGCCACCTTCACACTGTCCGTGATCCCCAGGAAGGGGCTGGCCGTGTTCTGTCCAGCTTCATGACTTCTGGAGCTGGCAAGTAAACACGAGAAAAGACATCTTAGGGAAAACAGCAAGAACATCCCTGAGAGCAGCCAATGCCCCGTGAATTTCCAGCTGCATTTTGCCCCAAAACAATTTCTGAAGCAGGTTTGTCAAAGGAAATGTCTCCTGCCACTTCAATAATCTTCCCTGCCCAATGCATCCCGCTTTACCAGCCTCACCGCCCCTACAAAACTCCCTTAAATTTCCTTGCCCAGTTCATATTACCCATAAGGTGCATCCCGACTACAAGATGGCGTCCCACCCCCTGGCCCTGCTCATTTCAGTGAAGTTCTGCTCCTCTGGGATTGGGTCGCGCGCTTTTCTAAGACTCACCAAAATCGAGAATTTTCAGCATCTTCTTCCACACCCAGAGCTGTCCGGGGTCCGTGTAGGTCTCATCCTTGAGCTCCACTGGGGCGCTGTCATCATCCACTATTGGGATAATGGTTCTGCAAAGGGGGGCACACCAAGCCTCTTGTCAGCCACAGTCAGTGTGTACAGACCGACTTGCCACCTGCCCTGGATCCACCACCCTCCCCACACACACCCCCCAATAAAATGAAGGTGTGCATTTTAGGGCCCCTGCATATACTGGCAAACGGAAAAGAGCAGCTCCCTCACCCACATGCAGGACAAACGCACAAACAAAACGAACAAAACAAGAGATGCAATAATATTAGTTATAGAAGGACCAATGACAGGCACAAGCAGGAGAGGACCACAGACTCAGCTCACACTGGTAAAGGCGACTTCGAAACAGGCAAAAGTCGCTTTGTTCTCATTTTAGAATACCCCTTTAGAAGGCATGAGTGGGACATCAAGGGCGACACAATATCAAAGAGGCAGAAGCATAGGACCGGCATCCCCAAACTACAGCAAAGTGACATCAGTTCTCACCTTTCTTGGGCTGCCCGAAAGCTCTGTAAGAAACAAATGAAGTAATAAACATTAAAAAAAAGAACATTGCAAATGACATTAGTTTCTTTTATGATACTTCTCACCGGTGAGTTGTGTAAAAATTAAGCAGAAAAATAGAAGTAGGAAGGAATGAGCAGATGCAGGCGAGGTTTTGTTACCCCCTCTGGTCGTTTCAAATAAAAGGAAAAGATTTTCACAAAAATGAACAATGACACACATGTACATACATGTATATATTATATAAATATACTAGCAGCCCGCCCCAGCGTTGCCCGGGGCAGAAGGGGGCTGTGGGCAGCATTTCAGGCTTGCGGCCCCTCCCGCCCCGGCCCCCTCCCGCCGAGAACACTTAAATTTTTCACTTTGACTGCACTATAAAGAAAGCTGAAAATGTGACACTTTTGTAATCCCAAACAATAAATCGATCTCCTATTCTGTCACCCTTTAAAAGAGCACCATACCGCCGTGGCGTGGCTCAGTGTTCCTCTCTCGGCTATACCACCGTTAGCCTAGTGAACTTATCAGTTATTTCCCACTGTTCAATGTCTTCCCCGGCTGTCGCTTTCTCACCAGTGCAGTACGTCTCTCAGTTGTGCCTCGTTCAGTCCTTTCATTCCTGACCCGACCCGACCCGACACTGTAGTGGCCCCATCCCAGTAGCACTTACTTCGGTCGGTAGATTCTTCACTATCAGGCGGGACATGATGCTCTTTACAGGAATCTTGCCTTCTTCCACTACTGTTACAATTCTCTCACGTTGGGTATGGGCGCTGCCATCTTTGTTTCCTTCCTCGCCGCTCGTCACCGCTCCTCCCCGCCTGTCGTTATCACGCACGTTGCTGTCATTGCTACTTCGCGGCAGGCGCTACGTCGCGGCCGGCGCTTCTTTCAAGGGACTACTTTGTTTTTAAAGTTACATTTTGAAATTTACGTTTTATTTTTATTTTATCTAGCCTATGTCCATCTACACACCCTGACAATTTCAAGGATGTATTGGGTATGTGGATTGGCGCTGTGGTTCACGAGTTTACCTGGCCAAAAGGTTTGTGTTCTCTCTTTATAATAGTAGTATAGATAGCGATATTTATCGCTAAGCATGGTTAGAGACAATTTTTTTTATCGCTAAGCATCGCCTATTTTTATCGCTTAGGAACCTTGCTATTATCAAGGTTTATCTTCTAAGCGATAAAAATCGGCCGAAATGCATGAATATCGCTGAAAAGTCAGCGATATTCATGCATTATCGAGCTAATGCTCTTAGCCATGTTATCCACCTCCCATTGGATAACATGGCTAAGAACTGCTCCTGGGCAGGTGTTAGCTTTTGGAGATATTCGCGCTTAGCGCGAAAATCTCCAAAAGTTGATAATAGGACAATGCGATGTTAGCGACTGTTTCCAGTCGCTAACATCTTGGCACGCCCACTTTGCATGTCATTAGTGATAAATATCACTGACATGCAAAGCGGGGCCCAAGATGGTCGCTATCTCCTATTAGCTGTCGCTAACTGGTGTTAGCGACAGCTTGGGAATAGGGAGATAATTTTATCTCCGCTTTCTTGGCTTTTAAAGCCAAAAAGCGGAGATAAACCCCCTTGTACATATGCCCCACAGTTCTCTCTTTATAATAGTAGTATAGATAGATATACGCACGCACGAATATGTATGCATGAATGTATGTAAGAACACATTTGCAAGGCTGCACATAAACCGGGACAGGCCAGGCCAGACCAGACATAGAAGTAAGACTAAAAAACTTTAGTTCTACTTTTATTTCTAGCCTGTTCCGGTTTTTGATTTTCAAAATCTGGTCACCCTACTTGTAATCGTAGCTAGCTAATGTACTGTGTTTTTATGCATATAATGAAATTAGTGTGCAGTTTGGATGTAGTTCCCAATATTACCCACGAGATGGCAATATGGGACCATAAATAATTGCTCACTTTTAAGTCGCCATGCAAACTTGTGCTGTTGTTACAATGTTCTGTCCTTTTCCCTTTATTACCAAAAGCCAGTTTTACAACGTGCTTCAAACATCACCTGCTTTTAAAGGCCTGCGGCTGTTAGCTTTCCTCACATGCCGCAGGGTCAACAAGGGAGGGATTTAGAAATGCACTCCGAGTGGAGCCATCATTCGAAGCAGAGTAAATGTTTATACCAGACGAGGTTAATGTAAATGTGGCAGAAACTTCCGTGGGATGCATGCATTAGACACCATTAAGTAGGCAATGCATAGAGAAGATGTGAAGGCATGCATGCTGATAGGGGTAAGCATACAATTTAAGAAGAAATGTATGGAAGGTGGGAAGAGGTTTATGTGAGTCAGAAAAAGATGTGTGTATCAGGGACGAGGTTTATGGACAATGAGAAGTCCTTTCGGCTAGGAAACCATTCATGCAAGATGTTTATGTAAACCTTGATCTACGTAGGAGGAATGAAATAAGAGATGATCTATGCACAAGGAAGGGACTGACCTCGCAAGCCGCCGGAACTACAAAAATGGCCGCTGTGATGTCATTTTGTAGTCCCGCGGGCCGTTTTTTCACCGATGGTCAGTGTTGCCAGTAAAATACGAATAAACAGACTCTCGCTAGTAAGAGCGATAGTTTCCTTGCAGGCATCAGCCAATACCTTATAAAAACAGGGCAGATATAAAACGAAGAAAAAGTAGTCCCCTTTGCTGAAACAATACTAAAACGCCCAGGTTCTTTCCCGATGTCATCACGCAGACGTAGCGGCCGGCGCTACTTGCAAGGGACTACTTTATTTTTATTGCTAATTTTTTAAACAACGTATATTTTTTATTTTTATATAGCCTATGTCCTTCTGCTTGCCCTGAGGTTTTCAAAGATGTCTTGGGTGTTAGGATTGGTGGTGTACTTTTCGAGTTTACCTGGCTCAAAGGACACAGTTCTCTCTTTATAATAGTAGTATAGATATATATACAGTTACACACATGCATACACACACACACACATCCATACTGATATAATAAAGAGAGAGCCCAAACCTTTGAGGCGGGTAATCTCAGGAACCACAGCACCAATCACAACACCCAATACAGCGTTGGAAAGGGCAGTTGCAGCAGAAGGACATAGGCTATGCAGACGCCCACCATATACATTTAAAAGGTAAAAGAACCGTGCCAGCAAAGTAGTCCCTTGTGGGCGTGTCTTCGTTGTGCTGTGGGCGTGACAAACGCTGGGGACGTGTGGTACGTTCCGCCCTTCATGCCATGTGTCATATCGTGTGCTGTGTGCTGGGGGCGTGGGCGTCTGCTGGGCGTGGGATTATGGAAAAAAAAAGTGAGCGTTGTGCCCAATATTTCGTTTTTTCTTCCCAGGTTCTGTACATTCCAGCTCCGGGTGCCCACCCTGCTCCTTTAAATACCCCTGTACCCCATAATCATAACCCACCCTTACGCCTTAAAATACCCCAGAACCCTTAAACAATAACCCATTTTAACCCTATAAATATACCCTGTAATCCAAAACCCAAACCTATCCCTAAACCCCAAAAATACCCCTGTACCCTAAAACCCAAACCTAGCCCTGAACCCTATAAATACCCCTGTACCTCAAAACCCAAACCTACCCCTGAACCCTAAAAATACCCCTGTACCCCAAAACCCAAACCTAGCCCTGAACCCTAAAAAAATACCCCTGTACCCTAAAACCCAAACCTACCCCTGAACCCTAAAATACCCCTGTACACCAAAACCCAAACCTAGCCCTGAACCCTTAAAATACCCCTGTACCCCAAAACCCAAACCTACCCCTGAACCCTAAAAATACCCCCGTACCCCAAAACCCAAACCTACCCCTGAACCATAAAAATAACCCTTTACCCCAAAACCCAAACCTAGCCCTGAACCCTAAAAATACCCCTGTACCCCAAAACCCAAACCTAGCCCGAACCCTTAAAATACCCCTGAACTCCAAACCTACCCCTGAACTCTAAAAATACCCCTATATCCCAAAACCCAAACCTAGCCCTGAACCCTAAAAATACTCCTGTACCCCAAAACCCATACCTATCCATAAACCCTAAAACTACCCCTGTACTCCATAACCCAAAACTATATCTGAACCCTTAAAATACCCAAACACCCCAAAACATATACCTCAGTACCCCAAAACATATACCCCATACCCATACTTACCTTATCCAAACATTATTAAAAAAACATGCTTTTACCATTCATGCATTTACAACAAATTTCGTTGTAAATGTATGCGTGGTAAAAGCATATAAAATGTAAGCCATGCGTTATAATGGCATTGCGGAGTCATGGTACTTTCGTAATGAAAGTAGGCGGAGTGATGGTATGCGGAAAGAAAGTTGCGGAATAATGGGTGTTTACCTTCCCCCGGTAAGTACATTGGTGGCACAGCGGCCCACATGTCCAGCAACATACTCATATTTTTTCACCACCGATTTGAAAAATGCACAGGTCTCTCTCATTGATGGCCAGCACCGACATACACTTTTAGACACACCTCCCGGCACAAGTTCTAGAATTGCGAACTTTAGAGCTGGGGAGCTACGTTCGAATCTCGGCATCAGCTCAATATCCTGTGATTCCAGGCAAATCGCTTTGTCTCCCCGTGCCTACCACAAATGAATGTGTTCTTCTGTAATGTAAATTGTGCTCATGCCATGTTGTCGAGTTTGCGCTATATAATATCGCAAGGAAAAATAAGGTAGGGAAACTCGAGTTCACACACTACTGAACGCGCACTCTTACGTGCATCAGCAATGCACTGTGAATCGAAGCGTTTCACAGGCCTGTCACAGATAAGAAATGCTGTCAAAACAAAATCCTACAAAACACTATATTACTGGCCGGCAGCAATTCATACCCGGACAACGTCGGGACGGGCTGCTAGTATATATAAATACACACACAAACACAAAACGTACACATGGAAGCCAATGTTTACAGTCTGGAGAAACTGGGTTCACACAAAGTATAAACGCCGCAATCTACCCATATCCCACTGACAAACGCATGGAAGACCGTGGGGGACACCGACCCCGAGCACGGACCAGTCATGGCTTCTCTGCCTACATGGGGTCATTCCACATGCATCAACCTACCACAAGGTAGACACTGTCTAGGAAGATGGGTCTGTTCCAGGGCTTGCACTTGTTAAAGGGAATTTTTAAGACTGTCCAAGAGTCGAGGGGGCGTGGTCAAAGTACTCGACATGGCAGTCGAGCACTGATACGGCCAGACTTTCACCTGCAGCATCCTACCCAACAGCTTTGTGTTGACTCCTCCACTGCCCCTCTGCACATCGCCTCACTTGGGGGGGCTCTTCTACGATACCTCTCACCGCCTGGGGGGGTACTGTGACGTTTGTTTGGAGTCAGTGCAGTGTACTGGCGGACACTGCAGACTTTGTGTTAACCCCAGACTGTCCGCATCTAGATGTCTATGTGGCTGCAGCCCATTTTTACTGATAAAACTATATAGTGTACAAACAATAATGTTTGGAAATAGAGTTATAGCAAATATGTGTCATTTGCTCATCACCAAGCCACGTGTTCTGGTTTGTTTTGCTCCTATATAACTCTGTATCACACTTCTTAATTACCAAAAACATCTGCTTTTGTAATTCTTGATATCATTTTAAATATTTGGAAAATAAATTTACAGGCTATTTATATAAATTGTACTTGTTAGAGGAAAATAACTAAACAATGAGTTGAGTGGCACACACCCATTTTAACCATGTTTATCAGCGTTTACACCGCCTATTAAAAGTGTGTGCATGCTATACTAGGCCAGGGAGCTGCCGGTCTCCTGTTCCGTGTTAATGGAATACATTTCAAGTAAATGTGTACCTGGATCCTAGTGCCCACAGCAAGATGTATTTAACTTGCACATGATACACTGAGAAAACTCCCTCGAGGCCTATCTTTCTATTATCCTGAGGACTAAATCACTACTGGCCTCAATAATCAATGACATCACTTCTGTGACACTGACATTTATAATTTGATTATCATTATCATTATTTATTTAATTTATTTATATATTTTATAACATTTCATTTTTTTCTTTTTAAAACTTTTGTTTAGATGTATACATCACAATACTTGCACATTAAACTTGAGCTCATAACATTTATTCTCATTAACTGAATTAAGTATTCTTAGAAAACACTTATTTGTTATATCATTTTTCAATTTTTCATATGTACCATCATTTAAATACCATCTTCAGACAGCTTACTTGAGAAAAATCTCTAACTCTAGTAATACAGAGAAAATTAAACCTTCTTTTCCATCAGCCATTAGTTAAAAGGCAAACTGACCTTTGACCTCTTTCCCTGAAAAGACACAAATGCATCAAGATAAAAACAAGATTTAATGGCATCTTTATTGCTCATTCACACCTCTTCCTTTCCAGCCTAAGTTTACTGGCCAAATGGGACTAGTAGGTGCTAAAAATAGCTCGACCTGATCAAATTTAATTCGCAATTTCCAGTGGGAGAGTAGTTTGAGGCCTGCCCCCTCCACCAAATCCTCCCCACCCCTGCCAGCTGGTGTGGAGCACTCTGGCCCCACCTCCGGTCCAGAGCCCACCCCAGACCGGTTTTGCAGGCCTGCTCCGGCTCGGCTCTCAGCCACGCACAGGGCCGGAGCAGACATGGGGGTTGCAGACTTCATGACTAGTGCAAGGCCGGGAGGTGGCCGAAGTGTCTCTCTCTCTCCCACACAGACACTCTAAAGCGGACGGGAGTCACTGGTTTTCCTTTTCACCCTGAAATGAGTGAATCTGCGGCCTGCTCCCCCCGTGGGCCCTACCATCTAACACACCAATCCACGGCTCATAACACGGCATTGAAGATTGACCTCTTCCGGTTTCCGGCAGCCGATCTCTTGACCCTGTGATTTATTTGGATCCTCCAGCGTGGGATATCCAACCGTGCCCCCCTCCCTATTTATTGATTGGGTGCCCTACTGAGCACCCAAGCCCCATTTGGAGAGTTAATGTGTGGCATTCACTAGACTCTGAATGCGCCGCCTTTGTGGAGGAGGAATTGTGGGCCTTCTTTCAAACCAATGGGTCTCGGTATCCTCGGACACGACGCAGAGAATTAGCCCACCCCGAGAGGGCTGCTCAAGACCTACATTCGGCAGAGGGAATTGACACAACAGGCACTCGTGACAGACCTAGAGGCCCTAATCCTTGCTCTGGAACGCCCGGTCCATGGCTCTGGCCGTTCAACCTAAGACAAGCCTCCCTGGAGGAGGCGAAGCAGCGCTGGAGGGCCTCGACTCAATAAGTATATGAATCAGGAGACAACTCAGATAAACTGCTATATTGGCTAGCGATCTGTAATATTTCCACTAGAATCATACCCGCTATCAAAGACTCGGCCAGTAACCTCCATGAGGACCCAATGGCAATTGTTCGAGACTTCGTTGCATGTTACCAAGACCTATATGAGGTGCACCCCCTGCTGCTCCAGAGGTCCAAAGACCACTGATCTGGGACATGCCCCAACCTTCGATCTCATCCTCCCTGGCCCATGAACTGGACCAACCCTTAACGGGTGGAGAGGCAGATTAGGCCATCTCCGAAGACCCACGGCCCAGATGACTTTCCTATTGAATACTACAAAAGATATCGGACCCATCTGATACTACGCTTACTGGCCCTTCATGCGGAGGCAATGCGGCAGGGTTAATTCCCTAAGGATCGCCACTGTGCCATTATCGATGTATTGCCCAAAGGTGTTCTCTCTATGAATCAGGACTCTTCTCACCGCTCAACCTCCCTTATTAATGGTGATGTCAAGATATGTGCTAAAGCCCTGCTACTCGACTGAGTTGAACCCTGAACCACTTTATTCATCCAGACCAATGAGGTTTATGCCGGAAAGAAGTAGCCATCACTGTACTTGCCGAGTGAAGTTGGCGCTCTCCCCGATGCATCACCTAGGTAGTAATCTAGCCCTCCTTCTCGTAGACTTACGGAAGGCATTTTCCAGGGTTTCTTGGTCTTTCCTGATGCTGTGCTTCAGCAGCCAGGGTTAGGCCCCATGTTTCGGAGAATGCTACATCTTCTATACAATGCCTCCACATCTCGGGTCCATGTCAGAGTTTTATTTCCCCATCCCCATTTCCAATCCAAAGAAGCACCAGTCAGGGATGGCCTCTATCCCCACTTCTATTCTCCCTGGCTGTTGAGCCTCTGGCTGATAAACTGCGACGCACAGACTTGTGTAAATGGAATGCATCTTAACTCTAAGGGACGTATCGCACTTTTCAAAATGATGTGCATTCCCCTATCCAATCACCCAGGGATGGTTTTGATCCAGGTCCTCACCTTTTCATCCTTCATATGGGGGTGGGGGGGGGGGGGGGGGGATATGCAAAATTGTATAGCATTTAACTCGACATTGAATCTCACTTTGATGGCGGCCTTGACATGTCGTCAATTTACTGCTATTACCCAACACCCCAGCTAGTGCCCATAAATGAATGGTTCACAGGTGGCCGGGCTGACCCTGCTTACCACCTAGAGCTCCACCTGCTGCAGTCTGAAGGACTCCTTCACTGGCTCTATGGAGGCTGCATGGCCCTATCGCCACCGTCCTGCACCCAGGAGGCGGTGCTCTACTGGAGGGCTGCACTGGTGGGATCGCCACCTGACGGAGTTGACCTCCTCCCGACTCGAGTGTCTAGTGGTGAAATGAGGCATTGCTTGCATGTGGAAACAGCCTTCACCCCCCCCCTAAGCCCCCTCCCACCCTCCCTTGCTGCTGCTGTGGTTGAAGGGAGTTGACTGGTCTAAACACCAGGAGAAACTGATATACAAGGCAAGAGGCGGTCTCATAAAACCGACAAAATATGGGGGAGGTGAAGGGAGTGCCATGGGATACCGCCGTAAGAACAGGTTGTTTGGGATTACTACTCTATATGTTCATGTTCAGGATGTCATCCGACTGCTGCAGCAAAGCGACTGCATCACTGCTCTTGATCTGAAGAAGGCTTACTTTCACACACCCATCCATCCTGCTCACGGATGCGACCAGCGATTCGTGGTAAGTGATCAGCATTATCAGTTCGAAGTACTGAGGTTCAGTAACCACAGCTCCACCCGTGTTCACCAAATGCCTAGCTGTGGTGCCAGCCCTCGCAGAAGGGGGTATTCTTGTGTATCCTATCTCGACGATTGGCTAATAACGAGCACAGATAAGCATCAGTGCCTGGCACACACTCACACCACCATCTCCCTTCTCCATGTTGAGATTACCATTAATGCCACCAAATGCCATCTTGACCTACACTTCAGATTCAGCCCTTCTCAAAGGTTTCCCTCAACTCAATCAAGGCCAAGGCCTACCCAGCCAGGCTGGTGCACAATCTTTCCAAGAGTTACAGCCTCTTTTTCAGCCACACTTTCACCTATCACTTAGAAAAGAAATGTGTCTCCTAACGAGGATTGCTTCCCGCATAGTCATAATCCCTCATGCCTGACCACACCTGTGTCCTCTCCAGCAGACCCTATTGCCATAATGTTCACAGGCAGAGGCCACTGTGAAGATTGAGTGTTGACACGAGCTAGCATTTATCGCTCTCAGCAGGGGTCGAACAGCGACAACATGTTGCAGAGCCAGCCCTTCATGGAGCTCGTTCTGCAGACGACCATCACCACAGATACCTCCCTTTCAGCTTCAGGTGAGGAGCACACCTTAAGATCTGAGAGTTGAGGACTTGTGGTCACCACATCAGCGGAGCCTACACATCAATCACCTCAAAAACAGCACCCAAGGGGAAGGCAGTTTATATTAACTCTGTAGTTATCCAAGATTCCATGGGAAAAGACCAATCAAACTTCTCATCTGGATGGTCAAGTAGCAACGTTAGTTCATATGCAAATTACATTCCAAACAGATGGGCTTGTGAACTTCTTTTATTTTCATGTTGTTCTTAAGTGATTGTCCATCAGGATTTTGCCTGGCGGTTTGCTGATTGCGATGTCGTTATAATTGTCTGAAATATATACATGACCATAGTACAATGTACGCCAGATACAAAAGGTTCAGCTCTAATGAAGTCCACTTGCACGGACGGAAAAAGTTGGCTGTGTTTGTTTGTATCAAACGAAGCTTGGTTGTTTTACAGTTTGGTTGGTTCTGGTGGCCGTCTTCTGGGAATGTGCAGAAGGATAAAACGATTGTAGATTAAAGGACCTGTGTGGTGTTCTATACTACTACTACCATTGGACTTTTCATCAATCACCTCAAGCTTTTAGCCCTCCTGCACCTGATAACACACAGGCTCCTGCTCTTAGCCGCAGTGTGACATACCTCACCTGATAACACACAGGCTCCTGTTCTAAGCCACAGTGTGACATACCTCATCTGATAACACACAGGCTCCTGCTCTAAGCCACAGTGTGACGTACCTCACCTGATAACACACAGGCTCCTGCTCTAAACCACAGTGTGACATACCTCACCTAATAACACACATGCTCCTGCTCTAAGCCACAGTGTGACATACCTCACCTGATAACACACAGGCTCCTGCTCTAAACCACAGTGTGACATACCTCACCTGAAAAAACACAGAGGCTCCTGCTCTAAGCCACAGTGTGACATACCTCACCTGATAACACACAGGCTCCTGTTCTAAGCCACAGTGTGACATACCTCACCTGATAACACACAGGCTCCTGCTCTAAGGTACAGTGTGACATACCTCACCTGATAACACACAAGCTCCTGCTCTAAGCCACAGTGTGACATACCTCACCTGATAACACACAGGCTCCTGCTCTAAGCCACAGTGTGACATACCTCACCTGATGACACACAGGCTCCTGCTCTAAGCCACAGTGTGACATACCTCACCTGATAACACACAGGCTCCTGCTCTAAGCCACAGTGTGACATACCTCACCTGATAACACACAGGCTCCTGCTCTAAGCCACAGTGTGACATACCTCACCTGAAAAAACACAGGCTCCTGCTCTAAGCCACAGTGTGACATACCTCACCTGATAACACACAGGCTCCTGCTCTAAGGTACAGTGTGACATACCTCACCTGATAACACACAGGCTCCTGCTCTAAGCCACAGTGTGACATACCTCACCTGATAACACACAGGCTCCTGCTCTAAGCCACAGTGTGACATACCTCACCTGATAACACACAGGCTCCTGCTCTAAGCCACAGTGTGACATACCTCATCTGATAACACACAGGCTCCGGCTCTAAGCTACAGTGTGACATACCTCACCTGATAACACACAGGCTCCCGCTCTAAGCCACAGTGTGACATACCTCACCTGATAACACACAGGCTCCTGCTCTAAGCCACAGTGTGACATACCTCATCTGATAACACACAGGCTCTTGCTCTAAGCCACAGTGTGACATACCTCACCTGATAACACACAGGCTCCCGCTCTAAGCCACAGTGTGACATACCTCACCTGATAACACACGGGCTCCTGCTCTAAGCTGCAGTGTGACATACCTCACCTGATAACACACAGGCTCCTGCTCTAAGCCACAGTGTGACATACTTCACCTGTTAACACACAGGCTCCTGCTCTAAGCCACAGTGTGACATACCTCACCTGATAACACACAGGCTCCGGCTCTAAGCTACAGTGTGACATACCTCACCTGATAACACACAGGCTCCTGCTCTAAGCCACAGTGTGACACGTATTGTTGAAAACGCTATAATCTGGTAATGATGGGTTCTCCTGAAATTGTTGATTTACAGTGACCCCTGACGAAGGGCTGATGCCACGGCCCGAAATGCATTGGGTTTGTAATAAAGAAATGCTGCTCTGAACCACCTGTTGTATTTGGATCGTATTTCCGAAGAAGTCCGGATGGACACACGCAAATATGAGAATCTTCCAAAATACATTATGTTATGCATGTGGACAAGGAAAGACATTTTGGGAAATAATGAGGACTAAATTGGATTAATTTTGAGTAAAGTTAAATGGTGAATAGTAGGTTGGATTTAGTATCCAGTAATGCAGTGCGTCTGGGAGTGGAGCGTGGATTCTGCGCTCCCAACTACAGTGTACTACATACAGTGCATTCAGGGCAAGGCACTACCTAGTTCTGCACGGAATATGTAAAGGAGGTTGGCAGTAATGGATTAACTCTTGAGAAACAAGGAGTGCATACCACCCCTTTCACGTTCACTTCACGTTAAGGTACACTGTGACATACCTCACCTGATAACACACAGGCTCCTGTAAGGTACAGTGGTTTCCGGGTTGAGGTGAGCAGCGCGCACGCAGAGGACGCCAGGAGTGGACGCAATAGTCTCCCTGTAGCTCACCACCCGACTGGAGCGCGTTAGCTATACGCACAAGGTACATTAAGACCTTTATCACAAAGAAACAGGTTAATATCCCTAATTCTAATCACTTGATTTGAGAGCACATTATTTATTTCCTCTTCACGTTATTCACCTAACGGTCCTGATGAATGCCCGTAAGTCCTAATCAAGGCAGAAACATGTCGACCAATTTTTAATTCCCTCCCCTTCACAATCTTTCACTTCAACACTCTGAGTGCACCTATTTGCTCATAGTAAAGTTTACAAGATGCAGTGCTCCAGAGTTTACCAGACCCGAACCCAGACTTAATAAAAATTTTCTTATCTGGTTTTCCGGGCCTTTTTAAGATCCATTATCACTGGCTCACTACTGTTTCAACCTTGGGTAAGAACCTCCTGGTGGAGGCTGCATAACCTGATCGACCTGATGATTATGCACACACGTGATTAGACAGCGGAGAACCAAGATATACCGCTCAGATACCATCATACCCATCACGTGCATGAGGGTCTTTTAATTTGTGACTTCCCCCGTTCCTCCTGCATGGTTGTGCAGGACGAGTGATCCTTTCTCTTTTTGATTAGTATATGTACTCTGGAAACTGAATGGATCCGTTTTTCCACCTCCCCCTCTTTGATTAGAAGAAGGTAAGGTACAGTGTGACATACCTCACCTGATAAAACACAGGCTCCTGCTCTAAGGTACAGTGTGACGTACCTCACCTGATAACACACAGGATCCTGCTGTAAGGTACAGTGTGACATACCTCACCTGATAGCTCTCAGCCTCTTATCTTAGGATAGGACAAGATGTCACTCATCTTCAATTGGAAAAGCTGAATTACCTTCAGAAACATTGATTTATTTTGTAACAGAATGCACATACTTTCTTTATGATTTTGAACATGAAATTACCACATCAGTGATTCCCCACCATTTGAATGAGCGCCACTGTAAGACACCCCCTCAGCGTCTCCTTCTGGAAGAGCACATCCATTGTGCTGGCAGGACAGGGGGAGCCCGCACTCCCCAAATCTTGTGTGTTCCCTCCCAAGGGCTGAACCTTCCTGGCCCCCCTTCTTTTACTTCATCTTTTGACTTCAGTCAGCTCCACTCAGTCTGTCTTTGACTCTCTGCCTGCGGTGGGTTCTCTTCCTTTCACTCTCTCCATGGATCGAGCTTCTCTGCAGCTTCGCAAATTCTGTCCTCTCTACAGTTCATGAGGTGTCTGAGGGAAGGGGGAGGTCAGGAGTGTGAGACGGATGAAAGACAGTAGAAGGGAAGGTAGTAAGAGATTGCAGTTCAGGAATTATGAAAAGCACATTATTGGTCTGATTTTTAAAGGAACTGTGAACCTCTCCACTGTCCTCCTGGCCTCCGACTCTAAGGACGGCTTGTAGAAAGCTTTTTAATATTTAAACAGCCTTTCTTTGCTTCTGACAGAACAAGCTAAGAACTCAGAAGAAGAAAATTCAATCTGAGATTGAAAATCTGCGGCAGCTTCTGAAAGAAAATGAGCAAACACTGCACAGAAGACTGGAGGAGATGGAGAAGAAAATGACCATTATAGAAAATGCAAATATCACCAAACTGTCCAATCAAATCACCTCTCTCAAGGCCCTGATAACGGAGATAGAAAATAAGACTGAGGCGCCAGCGTGGGTACTCCTGAAGGTGAGATACTGTTTGGGAAATAAAACAGAAGAAGGAAGTGACATATTCATAATTTTGTGTACATTAATGAATGTATGAGCGGAACACATATGATCTCCTGGCTGGGTCAATGCACAGCGACCCCACGCACTCTGAGAGCCGCACACAATATACAGACATGGATAATTTACATTCTCCCACTTGATGCTTTGAGCCCAACTCAATATACAAACTGTGAAATGTACAGGGACCGTTTACAGTCTGATATACAAGTTACTAACCCATCTATTTACAAATTATTTATGTATTTTATCTATTAGGGAGAATGCAACACACCAAGCAATTCCAGTGACAGTAAATAATATATGAAGACCAAGGAGAAAAATGTGTTAAAAGTTAGATAGAAATGGAAAGCTTAATGAGAGACAACACCTGAGAGAATTGGAAAGAAACCAAATTCCTCCTTTTCTAAGAAGTTTGAAAACATTGCTTTTCTAATGCGGTTACTTTTCTCCTGATGCAGGTAGTCACTAACGGTTTGCATGCACTGAACCTCTTTTAGGGTGAACAGCTATATAACTAGGAATCTGGAATAGGTAAAGGCAGCTCACTAGGGGTTTTGTCACCCCAGATAAAGATAGAGATTTCCACAGAAAACTCTTTAGTTTGAAGAACAGTGACAATTTAATATGACGGGTAACCCTTGGTTATATTACAGAGGGTGCAAAATGAATGTCTGCAAATTGCTGCCCGGCAGCAAAACAAATTTGATATATCACTGTATTATCTTAAAACCCTAAACGGCAACCACGTTCATTACCCATATGGCTTAGGGTGGGATTAGAGGTGTAAACCTCCTTATTGTGGTCATACTCTGACACTTTTAACAGTGATGCTCTGCTCAAATAGGTTGATTAGTTTAGAGCCAAGAAGCTTCTTGAGAAGTAGCTCCTTGCTAAGGACACTAGATGATGGTGACAGAGAACATCTAGGACATCCCTACAAGGGTGAAAGAGAGCATCCCTCGCAGGGTGACAGAGAGCATCCCTTGCAGGGTGACAGAGAGCACCACTCGCAGGGTGACAGAGAGCATCCCTCGCAGGGTGATAGAGTGCATCCCTCGCAGGGTGACAGAGAGCATCCCTCGGAGGGTGACAGAGAGTATCCCTCGCAGGGTGACAGAGAGCATCCCTCGGAGGGTGACAGAGAGCATCCCTCGGAGGGTGACAGAGAGCATCCCTCGTAGGGTGACAGAGAGCATCCCTCGCAGGGTGACAGAGAGCATCCCTCGCAGGGTGATAGAGTGCATCCCTCGCAGGGTGAAGGAGAGCATCCCTCGCAGGGTGACAGAGAGCATCCCTCGCAGGGTGACAGAGAGCATCCCTCGCAGGGTGATAGAGTGCATCCCTCGCAGGGTGACAGAGAGCATCCCTCGCTGGGTGACAGAGAGCATCTCGCCAAGTGTGACAGAGAACATTACTCTTAGTGTGACAGAGAGCATCCCTGTGAGGGCGACAGAGAGCATCCCTCGGAGGGTGACAGAGAGCATCCCTCGGAGGGTGACAGAGAGCATCTCTCGGAGGGTGACAGAGAGCATCCCTCGCAGGGTGACATAGAGCATCCCTCACAAGGTGACAGAGAGCATCCCTCGCAGGGTGACAGAGAGCATCCCTCGCAGGGTGACAGAGAGCATACCTCGCAGAGTGACAGAGAGCATCCCTCGCAGGGTGACAGAGAGCATCCCTCGCAGGGTGAAAGAGAGCATCCCTCGCAGGGTGATAGAGTTCATCCCTCGCAGGGTGAAAGAGAGCATCCCTCGCAGGGTGACAGAGAGCATCCCTCGCAGGGTGACAGAGAGCATCCCTCGCAGGGTGATAGAGTGCATCCCTCGCAGGGTGACAGAGAGCATCCATCGCAGGGTGACAGAGAGCATTTTGCCAAGTGTGACAGAGAACATTACTCTTAGTGTGACAGAGAGCATCCCTGTGAGGGGGACAGAGAGCATCCCTCGGAGGGTGACAGAGAGCATCCCTCCAAGTGTAACAGAGAGCATTACTCTTAGTGTGACAGCGAGCATCCCTCCGGGAGTGACAGAGAGCATCCCTCCGAGGGTTATTGGGAGCATCCCTCCAAGGACAACAGAGAGCACCCCACCGAGGACAACAGAGAGCATCCCTCCGAGGACAACAGAGAGCAACCCTCCGAGGACAACAGAGAGCATCCTTCTGAGGATAACAGAGGGCACCCCTCCGAGGACAACAGAGAGCATCCCTCCGAGGATAACAGAGGGCACCCCTCCGAGGATAACAGAGAGCACCCCTCCGAGGATAACAGAAGGCACTCCTCCGAGGATAACAGAGAGCACCCCTCCGAGGATAACAGAGGGCATCCCTCCGAGGACAACAGAGAGCAACCCTCCGAGGACAACAGAGAGCATCCCTCCGAGGATAACAGAGGGCACCCCTCTGAGGACAACAGAGAGCATCCCTCCGAGGATAACAGAGGGCACCCCTCCGAGGATAACAGAGAGCACCCCTCCGAGGATAACAGAGAGCACCCCTCCGAGGATAACAGAGGGCACCCCTCCGAGGATAACAGAGAGCACCCCTCCGAGGATAACAGAGGGCATCCCTCCGAGGGTTATTGGGAGCATCCCTCCCAAGGTAACAGAGAGCATCCCTCCGAGGACAACAGAGAGCATCCCTCCGAGGATAACAGAGGGCACCCCTCTGAGGATAACAGAGAGCACCCCTCCGAGGATAACAGAGGGCACCCCTCCGAGGATAACAGAGGGCACCCCTCCGAGGATAACAGAGGGCACCCCTCCGAGGATAACAGAGGGCACCCCTCCGAGGATAACAGAGGCACCCCTCCGAGGATAACAGAGGACACCCCTATGGCTGTCGTGTATTACTCACGCAGCTTAGAAGAGACTTATTATTAATATTATTACCATGGGCCGGGGGCATTGCACCTATGGCTGTCATGTATTACTCCTGCAGCTTCAGAGAGACGTATTATTAATATTATTACCCTGGTCCGGGGGCATTGCACCTATGGCCGTCCTGTATTACTCATACAGCAGAGAAGAGACATTTTCAAATTGCTTGTAATCGTGCACGGGACGACTACTACTGTAATCTTGTCTGACGTGGTCACTATTACACACATTATGAGTATCTCTGGTGCTTTTCTTTGATCATAAGTGGCTCTTACTACAGTAAAGGTTGGAGACCCCAGCAATAAACAATACACAGCTGTGGGGAGCAGTACCCCCAAAGACGATAGAATTTCAGAGTAACATGTAAATAACAAACAATTTTTTATATATATAAAAAATTCAATGTTTACTAGAAAGATATTTTTCTTTAACACATTCGGAATCATATTTAACCTAAAACACCATTTACATCATTGATTGTCATGAATTACTTTGTAGTCCCATGTTCAGCTCTTCCTAAAAGCTCTGATGTCACAGAGTATTATCACAAATGCTGGTCCTCTGAGAGGGGTCATCAATGTAGAGTCATTTGCTGTGAATAAATATAGCCACTACAGCCAACATGTGTTATGTGGTTGTAAACATTAAGCCCAAAATCCTTCCCAATTCTTTCTTCATTAGTTTACATACTCTCTTAGAATTACTCTGTAGTTTTTATTAGGACACTTTCCATTCGCCAGCTGTGCACCTGTTGTCTCGCTCGAAACTGTGCATTTGAGTCCTTATACTGACATGAACTCGTAATTTAGCCATGCTGCATGTGGGTCATAGATTATTTTTTTAGGGTTGTAAAGGAAGCGCTCACGTTTAATACCAGTCACAAGTTACTTCACCAAATAATATTTAAAGTCAAAGGGCATTATCAGCACAGCCTTCGGCGTTACTTTAAAGCTCATTCGCAGTTTGGACACACATTAAAACAAACGTGACGCCAACACTAGAGAAAATATATGGGTTACTTAAGAAAGAAATCGATTTACATTCATCAGATCCTATTCAAAGTACTATTCACTAACGTTGTCTTGCATGGAAGGACAGGAATTCCTTTTTACTGAACCTGTCCTTTTTTCCGCTCAGAATAAAGTAGGTTGTGTACAATTATAAAATAAGCATGCCTTATACAATAAGCATGCCTACTTGTAATGAAAGCGACATTTTAGAATAATATGGCTGCCTCTTTTCTTTCGTGCTTCAAAGTTGTTTTTTTTTTTTACCAAAGTTTATTATTTTCATATCATAAAAGGGTCACAATGTGGCATTACAATTAGTAGTGAGGACATACAGTATATCTCGTTATATTTCAAGAACGTTATTACAATGCATCACATCGACCTGTTATTGTCATGTCTTACATCAAACATGTTATGCCTCCTTTTTGCCCACTACGTCATTTTATTAGGAATCCTGTGAGACACTTACATCTCAGTGTTGAACCAGCTCGTGTCTGCAATACAAGTTCCGACAATATTACGATTCATTGTAAGTAATATAAAATAAATGATATTACCAAACAACTATAAAATAACAGGCCCACCCTAACCCTCCCACCTTCTCAGCTGTGATGCCAATTCTATGCGATGTTATTAACACGTACTTTCAGATCCGAAGCACTCCCAGACCATTTTCACGTGTTTCTTAATCCAGCAGTAAAAAATGTAAATATACCAATTGTGATGAGAACAACCATGGTCTCCCTTTACACTAGCAAACGCCTCCCAACAACTAGAAATGCAACTAGTGTTCTCGCTTTGTGTGAAGCTCCACATCAGCAAACTCTTCCATTGGTACATTCCAATCTGGGGATATCAACCTTTTACGCAGCCCCCTGTGTTCTTCGCGTTTGATCTCCCTTTGCCCCCCCCCCAGTTCCCCTCAGCTTTCCTCTGTACTCCAGCGCTGGGACGCTCCCGGGCAGCCATGCGCTTTAGAAATCCTTTTTCATTCATTCATTCATTCATTTCATTTCATTCATCTCCGCACCCTCTGCTCTGCCCCATCGTATCATTTCTTTGTGCCAGTCTGCAATGGGGGGTGGCTTTGCCGCTTCCCATCGCCTTGTAATTGTACGTTTTGCCACTATAAGAGCAAGGTTCATGAATTTGCGTGTTGGGCCAGACTTCTTGCCTGTCGGGCCTGGTCCTAATGTACAGTACTCTGGCGAGTCATCGTTCCTTATTGGTGCAATTGTGGCAATATTTTATTCGCCTCAGACCAATAATGTACTGTTCTAGGGCAGCTCCATAGCATATGGAATAATTTCGCTTGTGGAGCATGGCATCTTGAGCAGCAGTCTGAAACTGCAGGGTACATTACTTGTCATCTATGTGGTGGTGTTAGATATGCTCTGTGTATGAACTTGAATGTCTGGTTTCTGGAGGTCTGTCTCGGGTACTCCACTATCCGCTTCCATTTTCTAAGGGATTGCAACAGGATCGCAACCACAGTGCGCACCCCTCTATATAACCATCTCGTAACAGGACTGTCATTTCCCATTAGATATTGCATGTTCGTCAAGGGATGTATGACGGTACCACGCGTACTTTGACAACGCGTACCGTTACAACGCTACTTTTACCACGCAAGTCGTTACAACGACTGTCGTTGAGGGGCGCTGGATAGTAAATTATTTAATTTACTATTCCAACTCCAGTCCCCGTGGACTCTAGGGAAAGGAGTTGGATAGTAAATTAAAGTATTTACTATCCTGGAGCGCCCCCCAGCGCATTTCGTTGTAACGACCTGCGTGGTAAAAGTAGCGTTCTAACGGTACCGCGTTGTAAAATATGCGTGGTAACCGTTGCATACCTCGTCAAGCCATGCATCAATGGTTTCTGACCCATCGAGGCCCACACCTTGCGTATATAACGCGTTATCTGACCATGGATCAAAAATAAAGTGTCAGTCACCCCATGCATTCTAACAAATACATCATGCGTTGCAAGAGTACCCATCCACAAAAAAGTCGCCTATGCTTGTAACCCCATCCTCACTCCATGCCCTAGTTCTCCTGCTGCTGATAGTGCCAGATTGCAGCGGTAAACCCAATATAGGAATGTTAGGGGCGTACGGGGTCAATTTCTTAGTATAACGTAGTGCTCTTTTCCAATATGTTAATGCCATTTTCAGTAAATGAGGTGCATCTGCAGGTATCTTTCCACCTGGCAGCAGTAGCCTTGTGGGTCATAGATGACTTGTCATAAACAGTACAATATTCAAAATCCTTTGCTCATGCCTGGTTCTTCTCCAAAGTTTCATCAAGGGTCTCCCATCTCCGCCTCTTCACTCCACCAGTTCACCACAATCTGGGATGAATTAATCTAGTAATTGGCGGGAGCCTCACACAAGCAGATCCTTTAGGAGACCCATGACCCTGTACCTGGCAGGTCGCTCCTCACGCCGCACAGCACCACTTGTTGTGCCGTGTCGCTGTGCTCATCCGAACCGCCATAAGGACCTCCTTCAAAGAGCGCATCAACAACAATGCACACAACAGCAAAGAGCTCTTCAACATCGTGAAGGAACTCTCCAACCCCAGCTCCAAATCGAACGACATCCCGCCATCACTAGACCTCTGAGACTCCCTAGCCACCTTCATCCACCGCAAGGTGGCAGACATCCACGACAGCTTCAGCAACCAGGACCCCCTGACAGACACAGACACCTCAGAGTCACCACCCCCCAGCTACATCGACCCCCTGCTTTCCTAGACCAACATCAACGACGACAACACCATCAAAATCATGAACATTATCCACTCCGGCTCACCATCTGACCCATGTCCGCACCACATATTCAACAAAGCAAGCTCCATTATCGCACCCCATCTCCGCAAGATCATCAACAGCTTCTTTGAGACCGCCACCTTCCCGAATATCTGGAAGCACGCCGAGATCAACGACTTACTCAAGAAACCCAAGGCAGACCCCAAGGACCTCAAGAACTTCCGACCCTACTCCAGTTCCCGGCAAAAGTCATCGAAAAGATTGTCAAGAGGCAACTGACCTCCTTCCTTGAATAGAACAGCATCCTGGACCCATCCCAATCTGGATTCTGCAGCAACCACAGCACCGAAACAGCCCTCATCACTGCCACCGACAACATTAGGGCCATGCTGGACAACAGGGAAACCACAGCCCTCATCCTCTTGAACCTTTCGGCACCTTTGACACAGTCTGCCACCACACCCTCTGCACACGCCTCCACAACGCAGGGATCTGCGACAAAGCCCTCGACTGGACCACCTCCTCCCTCACCGGCAGAACCCAGAGTGTCCACCTCCCCCATTCCGTTCCAAAGACACCAAGATTACCTGCGGCATACCACAAGGATCGTTCCTCAGCTCAACACTCTTCAATGTCTACATGGCACAGCTCGCCAACATCTTCGGATCGTACAACCTCAACATCCTCTCGGACAAGACGGAGGTCCTCATCTTCGGATCCACCTTCTCCGCCTGGGACGACTCATTGTGGCCGGCCGCACTGGCAGCTGCACCGACCATGCACGCAATCTGGGGGTCATCCTGGACTCAGCGTTGTCTATGACCCAGCCTGTAAACTCTGTCTCCTCCACCTGCTTCAACACCCTCTGCATGCTCCGCAAGATCTACAGATGGATCCCCATTGAAACCAGTAGGACGGTTGTTAGAATTGGGGGTCTCTATTTGGCACAGGTAGGTACTTGTGGCACATAGGGACCCTCTCCAGGTACAGCGGGTAAGGCGCTGGATCGTAGGGGGTACAAGATGTGGCTCATTCGGAGTTTACCTCGGGCTCCAGGGGGACGGCTATATTGTTGAGGAGGACCTCCCCTTTCATTCTTTTGCAACATAAAGTAGATGATCAGGGCAGATTTGCGGCGATACATGGACAGTGGGAAGGTCGGCCTCTTACCGTTGTCTCAGTTTATATCCCGTCGGCACTTCAAACAGTGGCATTACCGGCACTAGGAGACTTTTTGCTCAATCTCCCGGCGGGAGACATCTTCATTGGGAGTGATTTCAAAGCGGTGGTAGACCCAACGCTGGATAAATTCCCAGTGAGGGCACATACACCCAGCCCTTCCACCTTCCACGGCTTCCTGGAGGCCATGGGTCTGATAGATATTTGGCGTCATAGGCACCTGGCTGCGAGACAATACACCTACCACTCGGCTGTACACAACAACCTCTCACGTATAGATTACTTCTTGGGTTTGGGGGACGGTATGCACGATGTGGATACCATTGAGATACAGCCGAGAGGAATATCGGACCACTCCCGGGTAGTCTTGACGTTACTCAGTCAAGCAACGACGCGCAAAAGCATATACCCCGTATATCCGAACTTTCTGAAACTCCCGGGTATTAAGAAAGCTCTAAAGACTGCGACCAAGTTTTACTTTACTGAAAACGCAGACTCGGTGCGATCCCCCTCGACCCTATGGGAAGCGTATAAGACAGTCCTCCGCGGCCAAACGATGTCCTCCGTTGCGGGGCACAAAAAAAACACAGAGACAAGAACTTACAGAGCTGGAACGGTCGGTATATGTGGCCAATGAATCTCATGCGGCGGACCCCACAATAGACATAGCACACACTCTACAGTTATGTCAGCAGAGACATAAGGAATAACTCCGACTACAGGTACTGGACCGTATGTCAGCTACAGCCCAAAAAATGTACGAGGTAGGGGACAAGGCGGGAAAACTGCTAGCTTGGCTGGAGAAGATGGGAGGGAGCAATAGAGGCATTCAACAGCTACATCTAGTACAGGCCGTTTACAGACACACCCAGAGGAGATTGTAGGCACGCTAGCGGACCATTTCGAGAAGGTATACAGAGGAGGTGGCCTTGGCTACCCTGGATCATATAGCAATCCAAACACTTACACAAGAGGCGGTCCAAGATCTGGAGGCCGACCTTTCTATTGAGGAAATTCAACTAGCAGTCCAGGCGAGACAGTCAGGGAAGGCGGTAGGCCCTAACGGGATCCCCATAGAGTGGTATAAAATGATGCCAGATACGCTCGCCCCGCCTTTGCTGGCCATGTACACGGAAAGTCGGGAAAGGACGGAACTCCCGCTGGATCAGCGGACAGCCACAATAGTGGGTATTCCTAAACCTGGCAAACTGTCGTCCGATTGCGCATCGTACCGCCCCTTTCTCTCCTTAATGCGGAGGTCAAAATTCTTGTGAAATTATTAGCCACAAGAATGATGGCCCATCTCCCATCACTGATACACCCCGATCAGTCTGGCTTCATGCCACACAGGAGCACAGCCCTTAATCTCCGGCGGGTACATGGAGTGTTAGCACATGCTAAGTCATTGACAGACTCAGCGGTGATCCTTTCCTTGGACGCCAGAATGGCGTTCGACATGGTGGAATGGGGTCATCTCTTTGCGGTCCTGACGCGTATGGGTTTCGGCCCAAAATTCATATCTTGGGTGCGGCTTTTGTATGCGAACTTGGTGGCGCGCATAACAGCCAACGGTCACATTTCACGTACGTTCCAACTAGCAAGAGGGACCCGACAGGGCTGCGCCCTCTCCACTCTGTTGTTTGCCCTGGTCCTGGAGCCTCTGGCGACGTTGCTTAGAACAACACCATTGCTAAAGGGCATTAGCTGGAAGGAGGGATGGGAGGACCGTGTATCTTTATATGCCGACGACATGTTGGTATACTTGACGGACCCGGACAGAAGTATACCAGCCCTACTGGCACTGTGCGACGACTATGGGGCATCATCGGGATACACCCTCAATTGGTCAAAGTCAGTCATTTATGTGCTAAAGGGACCAGCGCCTCAGCTCGACGGTGACTGCCCACTGCAGCTGACCACGTCCTCATTCAAATATCTTGGTATTTATATAACCGACAATCAATCAGAATTCTTTGACAAAAACTTGACTCCACCCTTGGCCCGACTCCGTAATGACGTCAAGCACTGGGCTTTGTTGCCGTTGACACTCCTCAGAAGGGCGGCGCTCTACAAGATGATGGCCCTCCCGAGGTTCCTCTATGCCTTGGAAAACACACCTTACCCGGTACCGCCGGGCTATTTCCGACAAGTCACAACGCTGGTGTCTAACCTATTATGGAGTAACAAGCCAGCGCGCATTGCACATGTCAAGCTGAACAGGAGTTGGTTTGAGGGGGGATTGCTTTACCAAACCTGCAATTGTACTACTGGGCCGCCCAACTAAAAATCATCAACCACTGGCTCCATGCGCCACGAGATGACCCAGCGTATAGGGCAGATAGGGCTCATCTGGGCACAGACAGTATGCTTTCAGTGCTTTACAACAGGGCTCAAGCGGCATGATTAGTAGGCCCCACGAAACACACAGCTCTGTTATGGCACTCGGCGCAGGCGAAACTGGGGTGGAGGGGTATCATTACTAAGCTTACCCCGCTCTGGGTTACTAAGGTATTAGGACAACTGAGACGCAGCAAGGGGTTTTTCACACAGTGGGACAGCATAGGCATATCCACGGTGGGAGACCTGTGGGACAAGGGAACAGTGGTGCCATTCTCCCATCTCCAGCAACAGTATGACCTGAGGCCCAACAAAACCTATAGATATGTGCAGATAAGGCACGCACTGCTGCAGGCGATACCTCCAGACATTGAGGTCCCGGAATCCTCGCCGTTAGAGGGTAGATTACTCACGGAATATATGCAATGTAGTGCCACTTTCCTTACTTACAAAAAATTATTAAACAACCAAACAGACCCTACACTGAAACTGCGCGAACGGTGGGTGGAAGAACTGGGAGACATGGATGAGACTGAATGGAACGAGGCGCTGGCGTCCCCGAGGGAGGTGGGCATCTCGGCGAGGCTCAGGCTTGTACAATTGAAAATCCTACACCGTATTTACTATACGAGAACCACACTACATAAGTTGCAGAGAGCTCCACACCCCTACTGTCTTCGAGGCTGTGGGGAGGAGGGCACGTTATTCCATACCATCTGGGACTGCCCCCTGATAGCCGACTACTGGCGTCAGGTGATGTCAAGGCAACCACTGCAGGCCAATCCCCCAGGTGAGGGACAGTATTCCTCCTTCATCTTTCCCAGATCCTTCTCTTCAGGCAGAGGTTTCTTCTTGTAACTTCAGAAGTTTCTGAAGTATCTTTTTCTGATCTGGATCTGATTTCTTGGGAGCAGGGTCCCAATACTTATACCCATAAATCCTTTGTTCCTCTGGGGCTGAGGGGCCCTTGCCCAGCCTAAACCAGTTCTGGAGCACTCTGTGGACATGACTCAGACTTTCTATTCAGGGGGCAGGCTAGAGACATCAGACACTCCACAGGAGGTGGAGCCAGCATTGTGGTGGAAAGGCACAGTCCTATTCAGAGCCCAGGTGCACTCCTCCCATCCATCTGGATGTAAATTTCTCTATTCACCACGGGGCTACCTAGCCCTGCCCTTTGGAATTCCCCAGCCCTGTCACTCACAGAAACCAGACAGCAGATACACATCCTAGCAGAGGCGGGCTTGAAAGGTTAGGCAAGCAAATACCTACTTTCTAAAAGTGGTATTTGCAAACACAGAATATTAAAATAAACGTTACTAAAAGATGTATTTTATTATTCTGAGTTCAGGCATAGTAAACTCGAATTTCTACCATGTTCTCTGAGTCTGTTAGGATTATAGAATGCAATAATTCTAACAGCCCATTCTGGCCTATGGAAAACAGGTAGCCTTGCAGTAGTGAAAGACGAAAATGGCTGTAATTCACTATTAGGACATGCCACACACATCAGGGCTTGCCCTACCTTATACTTACAATGAACCCTGCCCTTGGGTCTACCATAGGGGTGACTAACATGAAGGTAAGGGAAGGTTTAGGGACTGTCCACTTGCCCAGTCAGCATGACAGTACCAGACTGCATGCAGGCTCTGCAATGGCAGACCTTAGACACATTTTACAAGGCTTCTTCTGTGGGTGGCACAACCAGTGCTGCAAGCCCACTAACAGCATTTGGATTTACACGCCCTGGGCACACTCTGTGCACTTTACTAGGGCCTGACAAGTAAACCAAACATCCAATCAGGGAACCACTAATCAATACATCAATTTACAGTAGGGGGCACTTGCACTGTGGCACTGAACAGCAGTGGCACAGTGCAACAGAAAAAATGGAAGGGAGACCCACTGTCAATGGTGCCAGGTGTAACAATGGTCACCCAGGCCCTCATCAACAGCAGGCTCGACTATGGCAACCCTCTCTATGCAGGAACCTCAGCCAAACTCCAAAAACTACTGCAACGCATACAGAACTCCTCTGCTTGCCTCATCCTCGACATCCCCCGCCACAGCCACATCACAGTCCATCTGAAAAACCTTCACTGGCTCCCCGTCAACAAGAGGATCACCTTCAAGCTCCTCACCCACAAAGCACTGAACAACACCGGACCAGCGTACCTCAACGAATGACTCACCTTCTACACCCCGAACCACCAGCTTTGCTCCGCTGACCTCGCCCTTGCCACCGTCCCCCGAATCCGACGAGCAACCGCCGGTGGCAGATCATTCTCCCACCTCGCTGCAAAAACCTGGAGCACCCTCTCCATCCGCCTGCGACAGACCCAAGACCTACTGGCCTTCAGGAGACTCCTCAAGACCTGGCTGTTCGAGCAGTAGCAGCACCCCCACGCCCCCCCCCTCGCCCCCCCCCAGCGCCTTGAGACTCTCACGGGTCAGGAGTGCGCTCTACAAATGTATTGATTGATTGATTACTGCTGTTGTAGGGATTCTGCACATACACAGAACTATGCACAGAAAGAACAGGACCTCAGTAATAGGGGTGTACCACCTACCACGTCAGTGCCCCAAAATCCCAACTGGTTGGCTATAGTGTCTCATCTTGTCTCCTCTAAACATACAAGAAGATACGAGTGATTTAGACAACCCAGAACATGGACGTCGCAGGAACAAGAACCACCTTTTTGCATACTCACACTTGTCCACACTAAGAATTGTCAGAGTCACTGAAATAGTTCAAAATGTTTATTTTATCTATAGTGCTCTACAATAGATTATACGAGCCACAACCAGTAACATGATGCATAAGCTTAATATTGTAAGCATAGTCACTACACCATGGAATACAAATATAGATTGGGGGAAACATTAGGATATTAGGATATCAAGCCTAACCCCCTCCCCTTGGTAAAAAAACATTTCTTCTAAAAAGGAAGACCTCTGGGCTTTGACAGCAGCAGACACCCTACTTGGAAGCCGAAATGATTTAGTTTACATCATGGGAGCTGGAGCTCATGTCCAGGGAACGGCTTTCTTCGAGTGTGTTAGTTACCATGCATTATTTAAACCCGAAAAATCCAGCAGCGCAGCTGCGACAAAACTTTATGTCTAAGTTCGAAGGACTGACCAGATATTTTAATCAGAACAGAACAACAAGCGGCTTTGCTCATCGACAGTGTACATTATGTGCAGACCTTGTTCAAGGCAAAACGAAGAACAGTAAAACATTTTATAATAAGCCTGGGGCAAAGAGCACAGACAGAGAGTCGCGAAAAAGAAAAGCATGAAGGTTTGTGTGAGGCTGAAGTCAAGCACAGCTGATGCTAAGTTAAGCAAAGTTGAGTACGTGTCCCAGAACCACACTGCCCTCCTTCCTGGGCAGCTGTGATCTCATTTCCTAGATGGCTGCCACTTACACAGACCCTTCAGGTACCCCTTCTTCTTGTACCTCCTCCTGGAGGACACTCTTCTGGTACCCCTTCCTTGTACCTCATCTGCAGGGCACTCTTCTAGTACTCGTTCTCCTTGTACCTCCTCCTGCGGGGCACTGTTCTACCCCTTTGGCTCTTAACTACTCCTTCATGGCACTCTTTTAGTAATGCTTCTGTTCGTTCCTTACTCTTCTGAAGAACACTCTTCTAGTATTCCTGCTGTTCATACTTCCTCCTGCAATGTCTGTTACCTGTAATGCTATTAGTATAATAAAACATGGCGCACCAAGATCTACAACAATGACTTCTGGCAGATTATTCACTGTTAATGTAATAAAACATGGCGCACTAGGATCTACAGCAAGGACTTCTGGCAGATTATTCACTGTTACTGTAATAAAAAAGTGGCAGAAAACGCAGGTGAAGCACAACTCCCATAAGGGCGAGCTGCCTCTGTCTTCTTGGCACTGATTTTACTACCTTTGAAGCCAGGGGTCGCACAAGGAGTGCCAGGGGTCACAAGGGGCAATCCAGGATTCTCAGCTGTGACCCCTGGTAAGCCCTAAATGAAGCCCCTGCATGTGACCCTGTTGAGAACATCATACAATGAGTCAAGTGACTCCATTCAGAATATCAGACTGTGCTGTGTTTTGTGACTCCATTCAGAATGACTCTGTGCTGTGTCATTACCATTCAGAATATCAGTTTCTGCTGTGTCAGTTGACGTCATTCAGAATGGCACATTCTGTGCCAGGTCATGCAATGCCACAGAATGTGCCGTGTCATGTGACCCCAGTCACTGTTTTCTAATAGTATGATACATCAAGGTGTTTCACTCCTAAAAATACTGCAATAACTTTAACATCTTCTCTGGAAAATGATTTTACTTTGATTGTGTCTCTGTTTTGCAGGATGTCAGAAGCACCCTGAGCAGGTAAGGCTGGTTTATTATTCTCCTCTCACTGTAAGGCGCAGGTCTCATTGCTGCAGTGTGTAAATGCCACTACTGAGCTCACACAAAGTGCTAGGAAACTTTCAGATCCTCATAAAATCACGCTGTATCCTCAAAAAACCCTTAAGTCCTCAGAAAATACCTTTGATTCCTCTGAAAACTTACGTCCTCTTAAAACTCCCTTGTATCATCAGGAAATGCTCTTAAATTTTCATAAATCCCTGCGAGTCATCAGAAAACTCCTTTGAGTCTTGAAATAATTGCTGCAGAAAAGAGCTGCTGTCCTCACAAAACATAGTTGTATCTTTAAAACTTAACTAAAGTCCTAAGAAAAGTACCCTGAACACACAGAAAACTCAAGCACATTCTGGAAACTTCCTCTCAGGTTTTCCTCAATTAGGAATTGTGCAAAATCTCATTCTAAGTTTCCTAACTACAATACCAGTCTTCAAAACATTCCTTCTGTGTTTCCAAACATCATTGAAATGTGGTTAAAGCCATGTTCAGGCCTCATTCTTTTTGTAAATTCCCTCCAATTAGGAGAGGTCCTGTCCAGTTCCCATAATCTTCACAGGAATCCTCAGATGTGCTCCTAGTCCTAAGAAATTTCTCTCAAGTCTGCAGTGACCTCCCTCCAGTCTGCAGTGACCTCTCTCAAGTCTGCAGTGACCTCCCTCCAGCCCATAGCATCCTTTTGAGAAACCTCATTTCAATCCTCAAACCTCTGCCCAGGTCGCTGACCACTCATTCCAGGCCCAGAATCCTTCTGCAAATCTCAGAGATTTCCTGGTATGTCTTCCAAAACCTAATTTCAATCCTTTTCTTTTAATGTCTTTTTTTCATAATTTTTGGTAGCAATATAGATTCAAACAATAAACTTCAGCGGCTCAGCGTCATGTTGTATGTCATTGAAAACATGAGGTGTGGTCCTGGAGCATCAGATCATTGTCATTTTTCATTTCTGAAATAAGATAAAGAGACATTTGTTTACAACTATTGCATCGTGGTCACACCGTTGGCCTGTCAACAGACGTCTCCGTTCCTGTGGGATGAGGGGGAGGGGCTGACACCAGCCCTCCCAGCCACCTTCCCTCACCTGCAGAGACTGCCCCCACATCTCGATCTCCTGTGGATTGTCTCCATTCCTGAGGGATCCTTCCACAGGCCTCATTTCAATCCTTAAACCTGTAAATAAGCTTTCCAAACATTCACCATGAGGTAACACACACATATGTGCTGCTTGTTTACAGGGTGGTCTTGCTAACTCAGAGCTTAATGAGACATTGTACTTCTCAATGATGTATTCAGTTGTGTAGGCAACAATATAATCTCCTCAAAGCCTTAACAGATACACAACCTCTGGATCGCTTAATAAAATAATCCAAGATGGCGGTGGACAACACAAAATAATTGCACATGGTTCCAGCACTGATCCAAGACCTGAGGTTCCAGTCAGTTTCTCAAGGGATGTGCGGCCTGGCTGTTTGGCTGTTGTGGCCCAGAAAGGTGCAAGGTAAGGAAGATCAAGCAGCGCGTGATGAATAAACTGTTTACTGCTGGCCAAAATGTATATGTGAACAAGATTTCAAATATAGAATGAGTGAGTCTCCTAGAGTTTTTAGTAGGGAAGTGAAAGTCCAAGTCTTGCTGCTCTGATGCAGTTTTCTTCCCCTGTGAGAGCCTCGCGCTCAGCAGACTGGAATCTGGTGTCCATACCCCGTCACTGAAGAGCCTGAATGGGCAGAGGTCCTTTTTGTGTCCTTTCCCCATCCCTATGGAAAAAACCATACATAACCAGTAATCCTGTACGTTGATGGTTGGTGTTACTGGAAATATCTGTAAAGGTGAACCAAAAACCAAAGGTCAATAGGTCAAACAACAATCCTTCAATTGAACTGTGATGCATGTAATGCTATGAGGTGGAGCATTTCGCCTCATTAGCAGGATCTCACAATATATTTAGAGAAAATACACTTACCCATATAATTGGGATGAGTAGCCACACCTCTACCTGGCGACAGCTGAGGGGGCCTGCTCAGTAAAGAAACAAGGTCTTGTGTCACACCATGCGTTTATAAATGTGGAGACTGATCTTTTCAGAGATGTGTTTTTTTTTAATATCCTCATATTGGGATGTTATGCTTTTTGGGAATATCGGGTTTCAGCCTCTGCACCTGGTGTACCTGCACTGCCCCCATATACGAGTGGGCTGGGGGAGTTTCCCATTCGATCCAATTTGCATAGGAGTCCTCTTTGGAGCCCACATATATATAACTTTTCTGTTGTTTTCGAAGTTAGGGGGGAGATAGCCACCACTGACTACTCGATGAGTATTATACTCATCAACAGAAGTTACCATCGCTTAATCATAGGATCATAGTTCCATCTCGACCACTAGTTACGGTTAAGGATTAAAATGATTTTCCCATATTTCCCAAAATTTATTCCTGTTAGTATGCTTTCCCCTTCTATCTAATTTGTTTATTTTCAAAACTGAATTCATCCATTCCCCAACCATGGGGGGTACTGGACCAACCCATTTAATACATATCTCCCTTCTTGCGAGGAGAATCAAAACAAAGACCAGGTTTTCTTGCTCTTTTGTTAGTTTATTGCGTCCTGTATAGTCAATCCCAAAAATTACAAGATTGGTACTTACAGTTAGTTGCTGCTGAAGGATTGAGCTTAAGGTCTTACCCACACTGAACCAGAACTCGTCGAGAGATGGGCACTCTTTGAAGGTATGGATGTCGTCAGCCTTCTCTTCTCCGCATTTCGGGCATTTTCTAGTTTGTGCACCTTTAAATTTTGACAGTTTTTTAGGAGTCCAATAAGCCCTATGGATCGTGAAGATATGGTTCCTTTTTAGAGCTGCTGATTTTAGTGTAGCCCAGCATTTCTCAATTGATTTTAGCCATATCTCCTCAAGATCTGGAATTTGTAGGTTCTTCCCCCAGATTAGTTCTGCGATCTGAACATTTTCGTCTTCTGATGTTATTAGGGTCCAATACCATCTGGCTATCTCTTTCTTTATGGGTAGGACTTTCAGCATTTCTTTCTCTAGCTCTTCAGTATCTTTTTCCTGATATGTGAGAGTATTTGCCCAGCTGGATAGCTGATAATATTTGAATTTGGAGATGGTAAAGTTGGTCATGGTTTGAAGATTCTCCCAAGTGATCAGTGATGATCCATTCAATATTTGACCCCAATGTTCAATGTTGGCAATTTTTAACGGATTTGCTAAGCTATCTTTTAAGCAGTCCGGGGTCCCTGGGGAGTCCCATATAGGAGCCATAGGGCTGTAGTATGAAATATTTAGAGTCCCTCTAATTTGGGCCCATACTCTGGCCGCGTCCTTCAGGACCTTTAATTTTATTTAAAAAAAAGTTTTTTGGGGTGGCCGAATTTGTATAAGAAGTGGTCGACTTTCATAGTCATTGCTTGAAGGTATTCAGGATAATAATGGTAGACTCTCAGCAATGGTCTCATGTATTTAAAGAAGAAGGCCCTATAATAATCCCACAGATCAGGGCTAGCTATCCCACCGTGTTCTTTTCTTCTTCTGATTTTTTTCCACGATATTCTAGTTCCCTTAGACGCCCATATAAAGCTCGCGATTTCTCCTTGTAATTTTTTCAGTGAGTTCTTTTTAAATTCTAGGGGAATTGTGTTGAACAGGTATGTATATTTAGGTAATATAGTCATTTTTATAATATTTGATCTGCCTATGAAACTTAATGGGAGGCTATTCCAAGACTTTAGAAGTTTTCTTGTTTCACCTGCTACTCTTTTTAGATTTATCTGTGATATTTTTTCCAGGTCATGTACTATTGTGATCCCTAAGTATTTAATTTCTTTCTTTGTATTTGAGTTGGAGAGATTTGTGTTCCATGTCATAATTTCAGTTTTGGAGTGATTACCTAGGTAGCCTGAGACTTTCCCAAAGTTCTCGAGGGTGGTTTTGATTTCAGGTATAGAAGACTCGTAATCGTTGGTGAAGAGCATTAAATCGTCGGCATAAAGGGCCACTTTTTTGATCCATTCATGATGTTTGAATGGAAGTATTTTTTCGTTTCCCCTTAACAAATTTGCCAAAGGCTCAATGTACAAGTTAAACAGTAGGGGCGAGAGCGGACACCCTTGCCTAGTGCCTCTTTCAATTTGTATATTATCGGTTAAACATCCGTTCACCAGGATTTTTGATCTCGGGGTTCTATAAATTTCCTTCACTGTATGTAAAAAAGACTCTCCCAGATTATTCTTTCTCATAACTTTATTACAAAAAAAACAATTCACCCGGTCGAACGCCTTTGCGGCATCGAATGTAAGTATTGTAAGGGGGGATTTTTCGGAGGTAGCTACGTCTATTGCCCCGAATAACTCGTGAGTCAGATCTTGAAGTTGTCTTCCTTTGATGAAGCCCTTCTGGTCAGAATGAATCAATTGGTTCATCATTTTCCCCAACCTTTTTGCCATAATTTTGGTGCAGATCTTATAATCACAATTAAGCAGTGAAATAGGCCGGTATGATTCGCACAGTGTTGGGTTTTTCCGGGTTTTAGTATTATAGTTATAATGGCATCATTCCAAGAATCTGGAATCTTTTCGTGTTGTTTATACACCTGATTCAGTAGATCTGTGAAATGTGGTGACAGAGTTTCTCTAAGCGCCATGTATAGTTCGTTTGGAAGGGAATCTGGGCCCGCAGCCTTTCCTTTTTTCAGACTCTTTATTATCTCTTCTACTTCCTCTTTAGAGAATTCTTCATTTAGGGCTGTTTTCTCATCCTCTGTTAGGGCGACAGTGGGTAGAGTGTTCAGATAGGCTTCTATTTGTTCTTCCGATGGGTTTACATCTTCCGAGTATAACTCAGCAAAGAATTTTGTGAATTCCTGCCTGATTACTATTTCTTCGGATGTTGGAGAGAATTGAATATTTTGTTTTATGCTTACTACTTTATTCCTGGCTATATCCGATTTTAGTTTCCAAGCCAAAAGTTTCCCACACCCTTCGCCGTACTTGTAATTTGCTAATTTGCTTGCTTCCCACTTCAACCTTACTCTGTCTTTTAAAATGTCAGCTAGGGATTCTTTTTGTTTTTTTCTTTCCTTCTCCGCTTCCTCTCTTTTGTCTGTTCTGTGTTCAACCAGTAATTGTACGTCCAGCAGTTTAATTGAATTTTCCAGATCTCTTATCTTGTATTTTATTGTTTTTAGTCTGAATGCGCCTTGGCTTAATAATTTCCCTCTTAAAACTGCCTTGTAAGTGTCCCATGTGTTCTGTCTCGTTGTGCCTACCTTATTGTTTTCAAAAAAGAATTCTGTTTCTAACCTGAGCTCTTGTATGCATAGTTGGTCAAGCAATATAGCCAGATCAATTGTCATTCTATTTTGTGTATTGATTATCGTTCTTTGCAATGTAAGCTGGACTGCCGAGTGATCTGATAGGTGAGCAGGAAGGTGATCTAGTTTTATTACATCTTTTGAAACGCTTCTGTCAACTAAAAAATAATCAATTCTTGATTTATGCCCTAGTTTCTTATTGTGTAGAGTAAAAGGTTGTCTTTTGTCTCCTTTTGTTCTCCAAATATCCAGTAAATGTAGGTCTCTCTTATAGATTCCCAGCCACTCTCTCATATTGGGAAGGTTTTTATGTTTTCCCGGGGGTGATCTATCTACTTTAGGGTCTATAATTATGTTAAAGTCATCTCCCAATATAATTGGAGAGGTGGCTGATAACAAGTGAGTATATAGCTTTTGTAATGGCTCTGAGTCGTCTGTGTTTGGGCCATAGTACCCTGCTATTGTATAGTGATTATTTCCAGTTCTTACCCTTGCTATTGCCCACCTACCTTTACTGTCTATTTCATAAGATTCGAGCTTAGCTTTGAGTTTTTTTTTTAAAATGATAGCTATCCCCTTTACGTTGCATTGTTGATTCGTGCATACGTATGTATCTACCCATCCAAGATTTTTCATTAACTGGTTCCATTCTTCTTTCAAAAGATGTGTTTCCTGTAATATGATTACTTCGCTATCTGCTGCCTTTAAATATTCTAAAATTCTATTTCTTCTATTCTTCACTCTGAGACCGTTTACATTCCATGAGAGTATGTTGAGCTTTCTGTTAATTGACACCATCTTTTAACTGAAATGTATATTGCATACTGGAAGTAATAGTGGATTTGATAGTGATTTTATTAGTTGGAACCCTTGATTCCCAGATTTTCTGAAGATTTGAGGATTTTTTTTATTTTTTTCCCTGTTTGCTCCCCACCTGTGTTCTGTTTTATATATTTTGATTTTGTTTTGTGTGCATTTTGTTTACACTCCCTGGGGAAGCCTCCTTCTTCTTTTTTCAGGGCTATTCCTTTGCCTCTTTCAGGCTCCTTGACTCTTCTATTTTCAATTTGCGCTTATATTTACTCTTTCTGCATTTTCTGTGGTACATTTCTTGAGTGTTTCTATTGGTTTGTGGAATTTTCAGACCTGATGTTATCTCGTGCCATCTCGAGAAATTCTTTGACCTCCTCAGGGTCTCGTATATTTCGCATTTTATTTCTTCACATAATTCTGAGCGAAGGAGGGAACTTCATTTGTACCACGGCCCGAGGGATTTTAATTCTGCCATGAATTGTCCCAGCTCCCACTGCCGATCTTGTGAGGCTTTAGACATATCTGATCTTATCCTGAAGGACCAATTGTCCTTACTGAAAGCTCCCTTTTTAAGAGCTACGCCTAGTATTCTCTCCTTCAACATATATGTTTTAAAGTTGATGAGGATTTTCCTAGGATTTTTCCTTTCCTTGGCTTTTCCAAATGGATCTCGGTGGACCCTTTGTATGTCTTCTTCTAGGATTTCTTTACTGGTCCATGGAAAGTGATCTACAAGGAGTGTGATTACAAAGTTTTTGATATCAGATCCTTCTTGATTTTCCGGGACATTCAAGATCCTTATATTGTTTTTTCTGGCCTGATTTTCCAAAGACTCAAGTTTCTCACTCATATTTTTTCCTTCTTTTCTTAAGGTTCTGATCTCCCTTTGATGAGCATCTACTTTTTTACTAAGACCTCCTACCTCTTCTTCCACTGCTGTCACTCTATCACCAAGCTCTTTTCATTTGCAGTCTAGTGCTTCGCAGGTATTTTGAATTTTAGCCTGATTAGCCTCAGAAATCGCAAATTTGTCTCTCATCTCATTTAGCATTCTCTCCATGAATTTCTCCATGTGGTTTGTCTTAGACTTAGTGCCATTTCTCGTTGTCTCAGCTTCATCTTCCTCTTCTGTTGTATCTTTTTCGCTACTCAGTTGATGTGCTTCCCCTATCCCTGCTTGGTCGATTTGGCTTGCTTCCTCCATATTTGTAGTTTTGAAATTCTCGAGGTCCTGTGTCTCTAGGTTAGGATCTTGGGCACTTGGTGAAGTGAAAAGGGTATTACTTCGTCACTGTTGTATAGTTTGTTCTTTCTGTGCCCTGATAGATGGATGGGTTCCTTGTTGGGAGAGGTGTTGGACTTTAAAGAAGGTTTTCAGAGATGGAGTGATTTTTGCTTTCGGGACTCTCTTCTCGTCTGAGTTTACCTTATCTGCTCGGGACTTAGGTATAGGACGTATCTTCTTGGGCTTTTTATCGGACTTCTCTGGGGTTATACCTTTAATTGCTGGAGGGTTATAATCCTGTTTGAGGTATTGTTTACTTCTGAGACTGTGGCAAGACCGTGTATGTCTATTTTGTTCTGTTTGTTCTGTTTGTTCTGTTTGGGGTTCTATTCCTTTCTTTGACACCCCCTGATTGTATGTGCTCAATGGAGTGTTTAAAGAAGTAACTAGCGTATCAGCAATTTTTACTCCCCTACTCTCAGTTTCTATTCTGGGGGTTTCACTACCCTCAATAGTCGTGTGCGAGCCAATGTCAGTAGGGTTGAAATCACCTATTCCCCCCCCCCCCCCCCCCCGTAACGCCTTGCTCATGAGCTGATGCTTTTTAATTTGCTCTTTTGTCTCTGAGTGGTTGATTACAGGCACATTGGAGTGGTCTGCTCCCTTGAGGTGACACCGGTAAAAGGAAACTTTTTTTGCTTTAGCACTTACTTCTACTTTCACTGCTGTCGCTTCCGTCGTTACTGGCACCACCTTCGTTGCTTTGGGCCTCTCAGCGCGATCGTTCTGGTGTTTGTGATGTCTGTGGGAGTGACTGCTATCGCAAACCATCGGCGTCCTCGGGCTTCCCTGTGAGCCCTCTGTATGCACTGTCTGCCCCCAGTGAGCTCTGCCGCTTTCGCCCCGGAAGTGGAACCCGAGTCTCCCGGCGATGCCCCCGAGAATCTTCCTCGCAGAAGCAGCGGCCGCCCAGGTTCTGAGACTCACTCCGTCAGCGGCGTCTCGCGTTCCCTTCTCCTCCCGATCCTGACGCCAGATTCTTTCTGTGCCTAACATGAGGAAAAGGGTAGAAGGTAGGATATTTGTTTTTTTCTCACTCGGGATGAAATTGTTTCAATCGTTTCAGTTGGGTTTTGCAGATTTTAGTTCTCGAGTCATAGATTATGAAAAAAGCGCCATTTCTGCGGATTTTTCCTGAATACGAGTCAGGAGCCAGGAGCCTCCGACCGGACGTCCTACCCGGCCACCATCTTCCCCCCCTGAAAAATTTTGTGTGATGTGTGTGCATACAACCCAACCATCAGGACACACGTGTAGAAAGACTATAGAACAATGCAGACATGACACTTTCGTATTTTGTGAAAACAATGGCCGTTTTGCCCACTAGGCAAGGGCTTATTCATGGTTAAAACTATATTCCCTTCTTAAACCACTCCTTCTAATTGTGGCAGTAAATAAAGGAACTTTCGAATCAGAGGTCAGGGATCAGATCAGTGGTGATAAACGTGCACTTTAAGAAACATGACTCCTTCATAATGGTGTCATAAACTTACAACAAGTCATTATAAGCCTCAATAGTCTGGGGACATATGTGCGACTTCTTTACAACTTCTGTCACATTTTCTTCAATTAATGAATGGGCAGAATATATTTATTGAGTATGCTGAACCAAACTCCTAACAAGCATTTACAATGCATTGTTAAAGTTAGAGCTATTGGCATTGCTCATGACATTATTTTTATTTATGTTTTTGTTTTTAAAACATAAATAAATGGCATTGTCATTAACAATGCCACTAGCTTAATCGCTCGCAAATGCGATACCTATTGCATTTGCACCCACACAGAGCCACACACACACAGAGCCCCACACACACACACACAGAGCCCAACACACACACACAGAGCCCAACACACACACACAGAGCCCAACACACACACACAGAGCCCCACACACACACGGAGCCACACACACACACACACACACACACAGAGCCACACACACACAGAGCCACACACACACACACAGAGCCACACACAGGGAACAGAGGCCAGAAAAAACGCTCACAACGAGGGAACAGAGGCCAGAAAAAACGCTCACAATGAGGGGGCAGGAGAGCAAGCACAGCCAGGGTCAGGAGAGCAAGCACAGCCAGGGGGCAGGAGAGCAAGCACAGCCAGGGGGCAGGAGAGCAAGCACAGCCATGGGGCAGGCAAGCATAACGAACGAGGGGGCAGGAAAGCAAGCACAACGAACGAGGGGGCAGGAAAGCTAGCACAACAAATGAGGGGGCAGGAGAGCAAGCACAACGAACGAGGGGGCAGTAGAGCAAGCACAACGAACGAGGGGGCAGGAGAGCAAGCACAACAAGGAGAAGCAGGGGGCAGAAAAGCAAGCACAACGAGGAAGCACAAATCCTTTACCTGCGTTATCCAAGCTGTGTGCCGCGACCAGGAGAGACTCAGCGCCAGCTCCAGAGGGACGCATGCTGCACTAAGCACAGCCAGGGGGCAGTAGAGCAAGCACAGCCAGGGGGCAGGAGAGCAAGCACAGCTAGGGGGAAGGAGAGCAAGCACAGCCAGTGGGCAGAAGAGCAAGCACAGCCAGGGAGAAGGAGAGCAAGCATAGCCAGGGGGCAGGAGAGCAAGCACAGCCAGGGGGCAGGAGAGCAAGCACATGCCATGCCATGCCACTGCGCAGTTACATTAGGCCCACCCTTCACCACCCGGTGCTAGCCAGCGGAGGGGTGGGTGGGTGGTGGATAACCTCAGTGGAACACACACTTGCAGTGATACATAAAGTGTGGGTGACAATATTCGAGCTAGTTATCCATGGACAAGGGGTGCACTTTCCATTCTCGTACGTCATATAGCGCCAGACAGCGGGACACCTGGGCGCTGGTGTGGGGCTTCAGCTCTGCAAGCCCCAGCCATCCGATGGGCACCATAAGAGGGGCACTCTCCACTCCCAAACAGCTCCTCTAGACAAGTTCCTTGGCTTCTGCAGCTTCGAGTCGGTAGGTTAACCACCTCCTTAAACCCCCAGGCGGGTTTCTGCAGACGTCGGCCCACAGGTGACCCCTGCCCTCCCGGTCTTATGCAGCCCCGACCCCCAGGTGAACCCTCTCCTTCTCCTCAGCCCCGGCCCTCGGGTGCCCCCGCCCCCATCCCTCCGGTGACGCACCTCGCACCCACCTGCAGCGCCCGCCTGTTGAAGCGGTTCCTGGCGTCGGCACTGGCCCCGTAATGCAGGAGGCCGCGGACCCGCTGGAGTTCCCCGCGGGCTGCGGCCGAGCTCAGCTCGTCCCCCAGCAGCTCGGCCATCCTAGCCCATCACATCTCTTATCAAACAGAGGCGCACATGAGCATAGTCTGCCCTGCACACGGAGTAGCAATCAGCAGTGCATTGAGTATCACGCACAATCACTGTGCATTGAGTAACATGATACAATGCTGCACTTTGCACATACCACCCTTACTGCTGATTGTGCAACGGTTTATATGCATACTCTTCTGCACAAGAAGTGGTATTCTGCATAGGACACCGTTCATCCCACATCTTCTCATACATAGGCGCACTTGAGCATAGTCTGCCCTGCCCACGGAGCAGCAATCAGTAGTGCAACGAACATCCCACACAATCACTACACAATGAGTAGCACAACAGTTCAAATGGCTCTCAAAACGGCTTTATAGTACTTAAAAACGGCTCCACAATAATCAAAGCGGTGTATGGAACGTGCGGACTCCTTTCGTGAAAGCTTGTGCGCTTCATAGCGCTTTGGTACGTTTCGCACGCTCAATGCAGGGTGGGCCTCGCTAAACCTCATGCGTCTCGCGTACCACGCGTACAGCGCTGGTGAGGTAACGAGGCGTAGGGTGGCTGTGCGACTCGTACGGCGGCAGTGAGACAGGCTGGAAGAGTCTCACGCGTACGGTTCGTACGGTGCGCACAGCGTTGGGGTAAAAAGCTTTTACAGGAGGTGCGCGCCTCATGGACTCCTCAGTCCAGAGCGCGGCGCACAATTCAACACGGACACAGTACCTTTTTCTTTGTGGGGTTTCGAGGCGGACGGATGCGGGGTCAGTCTTCCTATGTGGCGGTGTCTTCCGGGGGGGGATGCGAGTTCCGGCTGGCTCGATGCTCCAGTAGGCGCGGTGCTCTTGGGATACGCACCGCAACTATTCACTTTAATACCAGCGGTGCGCTCTAGCTGTACGCTGGTCAGGAGGGGAGCAAACACAGGCGGAGTCCAACGTTACGGTGCGAGCTACGGCTCGGGCCAGTAGATCGTGGCGGGGGGCTGGTCCTTACAGCAATTGCACATACATAACTGCATATGAACGCACCAGTAATGCACACAAAGTGGCATTCAGCATAGGAACCCGAAACGACGAAAACAAGAAAAGCGAGGCAGAGTCTGCTCACGCTGCCTGCACGCGCCAGTCGGCCCTCTGATTGGTTAATAAGGAACACCAATCAGAGGGCCGACTGGCGTGTGCAGGCAGCGTGATGAGGGGCGTGCTCTCTCCCGATGACGTCAGGGAGAGAAAGAACACAAAAAACACACCCCTCTGTCCCAAAAAGACGGGGCTTAAATGGAGTGACGCCCCTCTCCTCCAATGGCTGGGCTCCGTTTAGGTAGCCAGCCAATGGAGAAGAGGGGCGGGTTCAAGCCCCCATACACTGTTGACATAAAATCTCGGCTGCGCTAGGCCGAGACCTAAAAAGGGAACTACCTCGACTGTCCACTCAATGACAGCGGGGTCATTCAAAGGAATCACACAACACACAAGTAATTACTACGAGGGCTATTGTCGGTAGAGATAGCCCTGTGAATGTTTGTGAAAACCTCTTTCTAACTCCGAAATACACGCCCACCAAGACACGAAATAAAGGCCCAAATGTATATGCCGTCACTTACCTGTCCGTCGGTACCCTGTCATGGTACATGATCTGTGACCGGAGCAGAGGGCAGCCCTTAAATAGTCTGGACATAGTTCAGATTGCCGCGCTTTGCAGTGAGAGACCCGTGGGTACCGGAGCCAGCTGCCGGGGCAAAGGGACGGAATAAAGTACGCCCTGCGCATCCTTGGCACGTTTTCTGAGTCGGCTGAACTCAGAACCGATACGATTACATATTGTCAGGTAGTCCGCTACTTATTTCAAATTAGGAAAAAATAATAATAGAAGCCATACCCTCCCAAGTGCATTACCGTAAGAATTATACAAGAATGCACATTAGCATGCGTACTGAGTGTGTTGCGCATGCGCGTGGATAGTATACTATCCCAAAATGGTTTTGCTTTGAATTGGATAACTTTATTTAGGCAAAGACACGCAAGCCTCATGTTGTTCAAGTAGGCTAGGAGTATCTATAGTCCTTAAGACACAGGCATCATCGGTGTAATAGATCATGTGATATAGGGGTACATGTAACACGGTATCGACCGCTTCTGTGTCACCGCACTTCTTATATTTTGATGGTCTTAGCTAACTTCACTAGTAGCTAATAAGCACTATGGAGAGTCGACAAATGATTCTTTTTAAGTGGTGCTGGTTTGACCAGAGTGTATAACAGATTTAAAGATACTCGCGGTAATTGCTCTGTAGCCAGCTCCGGAAGATCCTTTTCCCAGTGCAGGGATGGAACTCCCGTTTTCTCTTCTGCTGCGGAAATAAATATCCAAAACCACTGGGAAACCTCTGTATTAGGTTGTTGCTTAGTTCTCACCCACTCAAGAAAATCCTCCTGCACCAAACCGCTCCCCTCTGACAACTTTTGGGATGACCACCAAGAACAGAGCTGCGGGTATTTAAATTTGGAAAGACCCCCCCCTTCAAAAGGTCAGATATCTCTGGTTATGTGAAGAGGGCATCACCCTTTCTGAAGTCTTCCCAGGTGGAAAAGTTGCCATGCTTGAGAGGATAACTAAGTTTATCTTTAAGCTACTCGGGGGTTCCAGGAGAGCCCTAAATTGGTGCCAGGTCCGCAGAGAAATCTATCCCGAGAATTACCCTAAAGAAGACCCACGCCCTCAGGCCTGTTAAGAGTACCTTCAACTTAAGTTGTTTGAAAACTTTGGGTCCCCAAACCTAAACAAATCGTATTCAGGCCTAAATGCTTCAACATAGCTCTATACAATCGACTCACTGAGCTAACCGCTGCTCCTAGTAGACCCACGCCGAGGCACTCCATAGCATCACATGAAGCTCGCTGTCCTCACTGAGCTAACCGCTGCTCCTAGAAGACCCACGCCGAGGCACTCCATAGCGTCACATGAAGCACACTGGTCTCACTAAGCTTAACTGCCTTTGAACACCCACATCCTGCAATAAGATATTAAAGTCACTTTTGGATATCATTAGAGCTTCGACTGTTGTGTATGACCAGTAACTCACACTGAGCTCTAGTCCACAGGCGCTGCTCTTAATACTGAATCTTATTTCAAATACAGGTCTTATGTGATGTTTATCCTCTGTTCCTGTAGCTGTCATTGCTCTTTAATACAAAGATGATGTGTCTGTTATTACAGGCGTAATAATGTGAAGATTCAGAGCCCAGAGATGGTGGTGAAGAGTTATAAAGGTAAAAATCACTGTGACGATTAGCTCTGTATGTTTATGGTATGATATGGTTTTGTGTGGTATGGTATGGAATGTTATGTTCGTATGATATGGGATAGGAAGGGATGGGATAGTGTGTATGGTATTGTATGGATTGGAACGTTATGATTGGATGGGAGGGTGTGGTGTGATATGGGATGGGACCATGATATAATATCGTATGATGGGATGGTGTGGTTTGGAATGGGATAGGATGGTATTAAATGGTCATTTGCATTCAATGGGATGGCATGGATTGGTGTGGTGTGCTATGGAATGGTATGGCATGGAATGTTATAGTCGTATGGTATGGGGTAGGAAGGGAATAGATGTTATTGGAGGGTGTGGTATGGAATTCTATGTTATGGGATGTTATTGCGGTATGGTATGGAACGTTATGATGTGATGGATGGTGTGAGCTATGGGACAGGATCATAGTATAATATGGGATGGCATAGAATTGTATCTCAGAATTTGGTACTTACCGCACAAAACATTCTGAGTTTCAGAGGTCTAGATCCAACAGTGACCTAACACATGCTTCTACAATGACCTGGCGCATGCACCTACACTGACCTAGCGCATGCACCTACACTGCCCTAGCGCATGCACCTACACTGCCCTAGCGCATGCACCTACACTGCCCTAGCGCATGCACCTACACTGCCCTAGCGCATGCACCTACACTGCCGTAGCGCATGCACCTACACTGATCTAGCGTATCCACCTACACTGATCTAGCTTAGACACCTACTCTGTTCTAACGCATGCACCTACAGTGACGTAGTGTATAAACTTACACTGACCTGGCGCATGCATTTACACTGACCTAGGGCATATACCTATACTGATGTTGTACATCCACCTACAATGCAGTGTAGTATGTGACTAGTATTGTATATCTGTCATTCTGTACCATCCAATGCAGTGTACTAATTAGTATTGTATTCCTTCGAGTAGCTCTCTTGCTCTGTATCATCTAATATAGAGTACTAACTAGTACAGTATAACTGTCTTCTGTATTATCAAATATAGTGTACTGACTAGTACAAGTACCTTCTAGTAGCTTTCTTACTCTGTACCATCCAATGCAGTGTACTAACTAGTGATGTATCCCTTCTACTAACTCTGCCGCTAGATATAGAGTACCGATTAGCACAGCATACCTTGTAGCCGTCACACTGTGCCATCTAATGCAGTGTACTAACTAGTACTATATACCTTTGAGTAGCTCTGTCACTCTATGCCATGTAGCACACTGTTCTGACTAGTACAGTGTACCTTCTAGTAACTGTTTTGCTCTGTACGGTCTAATGCAGTATACTGGCAAGTACAGTATACCTTACAATAGCTCTATCACTCTGTGCCATATAACTGAGTGTACTGAGTAGTACAGTATACCTTGGAGTAGCTCTTTCCCTCTGTACCATCTAATGTAGTGTACTAACAACTGCAGTAGACATTCTAGTAGCTCTGTCACTCTGTACCATCTAAAGAAGTCCACCGAATAGTACTGTATAACTTGGATTAGGTATGTCACTTTTCACCATCTAATGCAGTGTACTGACTGGTACTGTATACCCTCAAGTAACCCTGTCACTTTGCACTATCTAATGCAGTGTACTGACTGGTACTGTATACCCTCTAGTAACCCTGTCACTTTTCACCATCTAATGCAGTGTACTGACTGGTACTGTATACCCTCTAGTAACCCTGTCACTTTGCACTATCTAATGCAGTGTACTGACTGGTACTGTATACCCTCTAGTAACCCTGTCACTTTGCACTATCTAATGCAGTGTACTCACTGGTACTGTATACCCTCTAGTAACCCTGTCACTTTGTACCATCCATTGCGGTGCACTGATTACTACTGTATACTTTTGAAGTGGCTTTGTCACTCTGTGCCATCTAATAGTCGCACCCCACGCCGCACGGCTCCTCCTGGTTGCCTGTGACTGCTGCTGACTTGTTTCTCCCCCATTCCTGGCTTGTATTCTGTGGTTTTCTTCCCCTCTGTTTGCCCCTCGTTTTGCCTTTGCCCTCTGTGCCCCCACCCGCTCCCCGCTTCCCGCTGCTGCTCCCTGCGGCCCACCCACTTTTGCCTTCTGTGCCCAATACCCTCGGCCATTAGCCGCCCCGCTCCTGGCTCCCAGCTGCTCCTCCCTCCCACTTTGCCTCTTATGGAGGGCACCGCGCGGAAGCGCAGCGGACTCGCCGCTGGCACGCCAAAGGCGCGCCAAAGGCAAACCCGTCTGTGCCCGTCCCCGCCTGGACCACGCCCAACGCCAGAACCCCTGGCCCCAGCCGTTGCCAGGGCACCCGACTGAGGTACGACAGCGCCACCCTCACCGCGCTCAACACCGGACGACTTGCCACCGAGATACCTCGAGGTGCACCCACGGACCCTTCACCTGCCAAGCATGCAAATTCTCCTGCCTCTGAACCTGCACCCCGCCCACCGAACTCAGCAACAACAACAACAACAACCTCAAGTGCATCCTGCTCAACACCCGCTCCGTCCACAAACACGCCATCGAACTCTGGGAACTCCTTGATACTACAGCACCAGACGTCGCCTTCCTCATGGAAACCTGGATGAGCACCTCCTCGGCCCCGGACATCGCCATAGCCATCCCGGATGGCTACAAAATCACCCGGAAGGACCGCGTCAACAAACCTGGAGGAGGAATCGCCATCATCTACAGGAACGCCATCAGCTTCACGTCCAGCTCCGAAGACACACTCACCGCCGCCGAACACCTACACTTCCAGATCCACACCGACCCCCAGACCACCCTCAGAGGAACACTCATCTACAGACCCCCTGGCCCACGGACACAATTCAGCGAAACCATCGCCAACTTCATCAGCCCGCACACCCTAGCCTCACTAGAGTACATCCTCCTAGGGGACCTGAACTTCCACCTAGAGAAAAATAACAACAACAGCAACACCACCGCCCTGCTAGACAACCTCGCCAACCTCGGACTCAAGCAACTGGTGGACACGCCCACCCACCTCGCCGGCCACACGCTCGACCCCATCTTCTCCGCCAGCAACCACGTCTCCTTCAGCCACTCCACCAGACTTCACTGGACCGACCACAGCTGCATCCACTTCACCTTCAAGAAAACCACCTCCCACCATTAGACACCACAGATCCCCCGCAGAAGCTGGAGCACAGTCATCGCAGACCAACTGACCACATCGCTGAGCCAGAACCCGCCTGTAGACACCCACAACACCAACGACGCAGCACACAATCTCGCACAGTGGATCACCAACTGCACCGACGACCTCGCTCCTCTGAAGAAACCCTCAGGCAAGACTAGCAACAGAAAAACCGCATTGATCACAGACGCCCTCAGAGCCGCAAAGAAATCATGACGAACCCTCGAGAAAGCTTGGCGCCACGAACGGACATCAGAAAACATGACAGCCCTTAAGAACGCCACCCGCGAATACCACCAGATGATCCGCACCACCAAAAGGACATCGTTCAAAGCCGGCTGGACAACAATGCCCACAAAAGCAAGGAACTCTACAGCATCGTCAAAGAGGTCTCCAACCCCAGCGCCAGCAACAACGACATCAGACCATGGCAAGACCTCTGCAACTCCCTCGCCACATTCTTCAACCGCAAGATCGCAGATATACACGACAGCTTCGGACCCCAGACTCCACCTCCAGCCACCAAACCAACGAACCCAACCAACAGCCTCAGCGCATGGACCCCCATCAGCACGGAAGACACCATCCGCGTCATGAACACCATCCACTCCGGCTCCCCATCCGACCCATGCCCTCATCACATCTTCAACAAAGCCGACACCATCATCGCACCCCACCTCCGGAACATCATCAACAGCTCCTTCACGTCAGCCACCTTCCCTGGAAGCTGGAAAAACACAGAAATCAACGCCCTTCTGAAGAAACCAACAGCAGACCCCAAAGACCTTAAGAACTTCCACCCCATCTCTCTTCTCTCCTTCCCGGCTAAAGTCATCGAGAAGACCGTCAATAAACAGCTGACTGCATTCCTCGAAGAAAACAACTCGCTCGACCCATCCCAGTCCGGATTTCGAGCTAAACACAGCACCGAGACCGCCCTCATCGCAGCCACCGATGACATCAGGACCCTGATAGACATCGGAGAGACAGCCGCTCTCATCCTCCTGGACCTCTCAGCAGCCTCGACACCGTCTGCCACCGCACCCTAATAACCCGCCTCTACAACACTGGGATCCAAGGAAAGGCCCTGGACTGGATCACATCATTCCTCTCCGACAGAACCCAGAGAGTCTGCCTCCCTCCCTTCCGCTCCGAAGCCACCAAGATCATCTGCGGCGTACCCCAGGGCTCCTCGCTCAGCCCAACCCACTTCAATATCTACATGAGCACCCTCGCCATCATCGCATGCAAACACAACATCAACATCATCTCCTACGCCGACGACACCCAACTGATACTCTCCCTCACCAAAGACCCTCTCACCGCCAAAGCCAACTTCCAGGACAGAAAGAAAGATGTCGCAGAATGGATGACGCACAGCCGTCTGAAGCTCAACTCGGACAAAACGGAGGTCCTCATCCTCGGACAATCCCCATCTGCCTGGGACGACTCCTGGTGGCCCACGACGCTGGGCGTCACACCCACACCCACGGACCACGCACGCAACCTGGGATTCATCCTGGACTCCTCCCTCACGATGACCAAACAAGTCAACGCAGTCTCGTCCTCGTGCTTTAACACCCTGCGCATTCTCCGAAAGATCTTCCCATGTATCCCCACCGAAACCAGAAAGACGGTCACCCAGGCCCTCGTCACCAGCCGACTGGACTACGGGAACGCCCTATACACAAGAACCACAGCCAAACTTCAGAAACGCCTTCAACGCATACAGAACGCCTCCGCACGACTCATCCTCGACATCCCTCGCCACAGCCACATTTCCGCCCACCTGAGAAAACTGCACTGGCTCCCCGTCAGCAAGAGGATCATGTTCAGGCTACTCACCCATGCACACAAAGCGCTCCACAACATGGGCCCGAATACCTCTACAAACGTCTCTCGTTCTACACCCCACCCGCCAGCTCCGCTCTACCAGCCTCGCCCTCGCCAACGTCCCACGGATTCACAGAACCACCACCGGAGGAAGATCTTTCTCCTACCTGGCAGTCAAGACATGGAACTCCCTCCCCGCACACCTACGACTGACCCAGGACCATCTTACCTGCAGGAAACACCTCAAGACCTGGTTGTTCGAGCAGTAGCGGCGCACTCCCCCCCCCCCCCCCCCCCCAGCGCCTTGAGACCCTCACGGGTGAGTAGCGTGCTCTTCAAATTTACTGATTGATTGATAGAGGGTACTGACTTGTACAGTACTCTTCTAGTACCTCTGAGACGCACCCCCTTGCAGAACAGTCGCCTCAAGATTTCTCATCCTTTTCTACCCGAAGGACAGCCGTCGAAGCCTGGTTTAGTTTTGAGGAGCAGCTTCACCTCTTGTAAGCCTTTTCTTTCCTCCTAGTTCTTGCTTCTGCTCTAACTTTGCTGCTTTAAGACTCTTATTTTCCAGTAGCAGGGGAGCTTCCAGTAGCGAGGTTGGATTTAATTGTGGTAAGGGTTCATTTATAGGACTTGTAATGTCACTATTTACTCGACTGGGGTCAGTTTTGATCACTTTGTGAGTATCTGCTGCTTTAATTCGTTCCTGCTCCTCTCCCAACAAGTTATCTGATTCTGTTGTGTTAGCGGTTATTTAAAAAAAATAGGGTAGACTTGACCAGACTGACTAGCATGCGATCCACTCTTTCCCAAAATGTGACTTTTTGCTATGTGCTTTCCCAAGCCTCTTACGCTGTCTTTTAGTCGGTTGTGTGATGTCTTCAAGTGGGTCTGACCTTAATGAAGTATGGGTAATATGGGTTACTGGTTTTAACAGATCTATATTAGTTTTGTGAGGTGGACAAAGCAGAGGGACACCACAGCTTTCCGTTCTCGTGTGGCACCTGCTAGTTACGACCTTTCGGCTCCACTACGCCGCTGTTCCGAAATCACTTCACTCGACTTCACTGTAACCTTTCTTAATTGTGATTTTTTTTGGCAAGAAACGTTATTATTTGGAGCTCAATTGTGGGAATTGGTTGGCGTGGTAATGTCCACTGTTCTTGGAATTGTCTTTAACTGCAGCTTGATGTCGTCCAAAACAGATTCTATACTTCTTGGAAGTGATGCCAGTGTATCTTAAAGTGGACTGCAGGTACAGGCAGGAACATATTGTGTGTCAACTTGTGCCCTCTGGACCAGTGAATTTAATGTCCCAATCTTTTAATCGATTATGATAATGTAGAGAGACATTGTATTCAATAAGTCCACCTAGATGTCTGACTTACTAGACTGGTATGTTAAGGCTTCGATGACAGTTTGAAATGAACTAAGCAAAATATCCCACGTATTGTTGTTGTTTCCTCCCCAACAAGGGAAGTGGCGTTCCAGTACTTCAGCTTGTAGGGAGATGTCTGGAGACAGTGATAAGGGGGGGCCAGCCAGAGGTATTCCTTCTCCCTGTATCAACACAGGCTTTGCCTGTGGCTCCACCTGTGAGTGGAAAGGTCTCATCCAATTGAGTCTTCCTCCAGAACTCGAATGGAATTCGACAGCCCTATAAGAGAAATACCATTGGTAATTTACTGTTCTGTTCCCTGGACAGGATCCTTGCTGTCCAAGCCTGAAAGTTGAGGTTTAAAGCTGTTATCGTTGGAATTAAATGGTTGGTGCACCTCAACTATCACTTGCCTAACCTTGCCCTTTGTCAGGACAGTGTTTGGCTCTATTACACATTTAGCCGCAAGTGGCCATTGGAATTAAGACCCAGTCCCTCAGGAATTGTATCCGGCTCAGACTGCAAAATCCCTGAGTCATTCTGACTTTTCAATGAGCTCAACACCTGAGTTTACCTTCTCTCCATGGCTTGGAAGCTCCTTTTCGCCCAGTCCTCCCACCGGAAGGCAGGATTTTAGTTTTAATTTCTGTGTCTAAAGGCTAACAGCCTTTAGAGCTATCTTTGGAGTTTGGGGTGTTATTTCGGAAAAACCAGGTTAAAATGCACGTAGCGGGCTTGTAATTCACTTGCCTCTTTGTGATATGTAAGTAAAGCAGTCACTGAATTCTTTAAAAAAAAAAAATTCCCCCTATACTATTTGGCTGGTAGTTTGAACCTCTGCTATAATTGAAGGAAATCCCCTTCTTGTTCAATCAATCAATCAATCAATCAATCAATCAAATAAACTTTATTCGGTTTCACAAAAGTAAACCATAAACGGTACCCCCCTTCTTGTTCTGTTGTAGCCTCTGCTTGCGTGGGTATTTTTTTAATATCAACCGATTGGAACACTTTTGTCTACGCCGAGCAGGTATTGGCGCCCCTCCTGTTCTTCCTGAGCGCATAGTGGGACTATCAACCACGCTATACTGAGTATCTAAATTGACGGAGTAAATATAGCCGTCGTGTGGTGAGTACCTTTGCAGGTTTCCCACTTTCTAAACTGTCAGGGGCTTAAAGATTACACTGCGCACCCCACGTAATCACAAGATGGTTACTTGAACGCGCAAAGTCACACACAAGTTTTTGCCCCAGCCAGGCTGTTAGTGGGAGTTTTTTTTCACTGGGCCACTGGCATGTTGGACAGTCAGCTACAGGTGCGATCCTCCGAAGGAGCATGCGGCACCGGCCTTGTGCCAGCCGCTCCCGCGCCTCTCGGAGATTACCGCAGCACTGGCCATATCTGCAACCCGTGGCGTAATGAAAGTTGAGGGTGCCCCCCTGCAAGGTACATGGAGGGGCCCCATTCCACATTTAACCCCTTCCACGCGGGGCTAATTTCCCCGCGGGGGAGGGGGTGGGCTGCAGCTCCGTGGTGCTCGTGACGAGCCGAGCTCATCATGCTGCACAGTGGAGCTGTGCTCATGGCGAGCTGAGCTTGTCACGACTACGCCCACTGCAACAGAATACCCGCACAGGCGGGGAATTAGCCGCATGTGAGAGTGCTGCAGCCGTTATGACGAGCTCAGCTCGTCATGAGCACAGCTTTACTGTGCCCCATGACGTCATAAGCATAGAAGGGGTTAATCCGGAGCTCTCAGGCCTGAGTACTGTGCTGAGGGGCCCCCTGCAGCCCAGGTTTCCCCTGCACCACAGGGGCTGAATGTTCCTTTGTTATGCCACTGCCTGCAACCACCTGCCTCCTGGGCTCTGGAGTATAATCCCAAGATTCCAGTGTCACTTCCTTCTTGTTGCCCCTGTGTCCTCGCCGGTTCACCAGCCGCACTCCTTGACTTAGCCTGAATATCCCAGCTGCAAAGTGGCCGCTGCTGAACGGAGCGAGCCTGAGCGTGGTAAATGTCCCACGCAGGGCCACACTACCACCACTGCCGCCCACGCCAGTGTCTTGCTGCTGGAGCCTTGCTGCTGAGACCTCACTGGCAAGGGACCGCTCGGACCGCACAGCCAACTTCCTCTTCGGAGGGGAGCCGTGGGGATGACAGCGCAGGCTGGTACAAGCTCTGAGCTCTAGCAATGCTCCAAGGCCGGAGTAAGGGCCGGAGCCTCACAGGAGGAGAGCCTCTCCGATCCGCTCCTAGGATTGCGGTGCGTCCCCTCATCACTTGCGTCACTTCCGTTTCCCTCGTGATCTAATCACCAGTAACACTCCGGGTAGCTCTGTCACTCATTACCATCTAATACAGTCCACTGACTAGTATTGTATACCTTCTAGTAGCTCTCCTACACTGCACCATACCTTTGGAGAAGCTCTTTTACTCTGTGACTTACAACACAGTGTACTGCGTAGTACTACTTGGAGTAGCTCTCTCACTGTACCATCCAATGCAATGTACTGACTAGTAGTGTATACCTTGGCGTACCCCTGTTCCTCTGTACCATCTAATGTAGTGTACTAACTACTGCAGTATACATTCTAGTAGCTCTGTCACTCTTTACCATCGAATGCAGTGTACTAACTTGTACTGTATACCTTGTAGTGGCTCTGTCACTCTGTACCATCTAAAGAAGTCTACCGAATAGTACTGTATAACTTGGATTAGGTATGTCACTTTTCGCCATCTAATGCATTGTTCTGACTGGTACTGTATACCCTCTAGTAACCCTGTCACTTTTCGCCATCGAATGCAGTGTTCTGACTGGTACTGTATACCCTCTAGTAACCCTGTCACTTTTCGCCATCTAATGCAGTGTTCTGACTGGTACTGTATACCCTCTAGTAACCTTGTCACTTTTCGCCATCTAATGCAGTGTTCTGACTGGTACTGTATACCCTCTAGTAACCCTGTCACTTTTCGCCATCTAATGCATTGTTCTGACTGGTTCTGTATACCCTCTAGTAACCCTGTCACTTTTCGCCATCTAATGCAGTGTTCTGACTGGTACTGTATACCCTCTAGTAACCCTGTCACTTTTCGCCATCTAATGCAGTGTTCTGACTGGTTCTGTATACCCTCTAGTAACCTTGTCACTTTTCGCCATCTAATGCAGTGTTCTGACTGGTACTGTATACCCTCTAGTAACCCTGTCACTTTTCGCCATCTAATGCAGTGTTCTGACTGGTACTGTATACCCTCTAGTAACCTTGTCACTTTTCGCCATCTAATGCAGTGTTCTGACTGGTACTGTATACCCTCTAGTAACCCTGTCACTTTTCGCCATCTAATGCAGTGTTCTGACTGGTACTGTATACCCTCTGGTAACCCTGTAACTCTGCTCCATCTAATGCACTGTACTGACTAGTACTTTATACCTTCTAGTAACTCTCCTACTCTATACCATCTCTCTATCCATACTAATATTATAAAGAGAGAGCCCAAACCTTTGAGGCGGGTAATCTCAGTAACCACAGCACCAATCAAAACACCCAATACAGCGTTGGAAAGGGCAGTTGCAGCAGAAGGACATAGGCTATGCAGACGCCCACCATATACATTTAAAAGGTAAAAGAACCGTGCCAGCAAAGTAGTCCCCAATACACTACCGGCTGTCTGGGAAACCTATTGTCCAGGCCTCCCTTGCCGGAGTTCCGTCCAGCTGCAGGAAGTCAGACTCGTGTCTGTGGCAGCAGCATTCATTTTGTGATGCTGAGGCTCTGTTTACCTTTACCCGGGTAAAGCAGTAACTACATGTCTTCTCCCTCTAGAAGGGTGGAATGCTACCCCCGCCGCCAGAAATGGTGGGGGGTAGTATTCCAAAGTGTTTGACACCTTACACAACATCTATACTAATATAATAAAGAGAGAGCCTAAACCTTTGAGGCGGGTAATCTCAGGAACCACAGCACCAATCACAACACCCAATACAGCGTTGGAAAGGGCAGTTGCAGCAGAAGGACATAGGCTATGCAGACGCCCACCATATACATTTAAAAGGTAAAAGAACCGTGCTAGCAAAGTAGTCCCTTGTGGGCGTATCTGCGTTCTGCTGTGGGCATGTGCTGGGGGCGTGACACACGCTGTGGGCGTGTGTCTGCCCTTCATGCCATGTGAAGCGTCTATTACGCAATTGCGCCGCATCAAGGGACATGCTCGGGGTGTGGCAAACGCTGGGACCCTAAAATACCCCTGTACCCCAAAACCCAAACCTACCCCTGAACCCTAAAAATACCCCTGTACCCCAAAACCCAAACATAGCCCTGAACACTTAAAATACCACTGTACCCCTGTAATGTCCGGATTTTCTGATCAGCCCCTGGGGGCCCCTCTAACCCAGCCAGAACGTACTCACCTCCCTCCTTAGAACGTATTCACAATGGATATAGATATATATATGTACAAGTCGTACCTAAGGATGGGGAAATAGCAATAAACATGCATAGGTTTTCTACCATATCTTATTCACATCAGTTAGTCTCGCGGCCACTCAGACCCAGGCAGATATGACACACAATCCGGTGTGTCTACACACGGGCCTGCAGAACCCAATGCTCTCTTTTTCCATACGGTTTACAATCCGGCAAACCTACACGCTGGTAATCCCCCCCAGCGCTCTCACTTACACACGGCCCGCAATCCGGCAGACCTACACGCTGGTAATCCTCCCCAGCACTCTCATTAACGCCGTATATCAACGATGACCACTTTCCTATGAACACCTTCAGTTATATGTTGGGAAGTCTCTCTCTCCCTATTCACTAAGGGCTTGCTACTACAATATTAGGAGTTAGCCAATTAATAATATGTGCCTTCTGCTCCTGGCATCAAAGGTCCACTCGCTCCCTATTTATTTGATCACCACTTACCTGATCGGGATTGAACATCCGTTCACGCAAACAACTCTCAACTAGGAACTCCATTTACCCGGATTGAACAAGAATACAAGGCACATTTCAGTTCACTAAGAACTAGGGCTGTTTTTATTTAACAATATAAACACCTACACAGATCTGTATTGTAATGGACACATCCACATGTAACTGACAAAGACTATAGATAGAACACACCGCTGCAAGGAAAAGGATTAGCAATACAATAGCCTAGGGAATAAAGACAAGATTAAGATGTAAGTGTAAAGTAAACTAATATGACAGGACCGATATCACCTGATTAGTGTGAAGTCTTGTTCTAGCTGTCATCTGGGTTCCTCTCTCGTCTGTGCCTTGGCTCATCTCAGACTCTCTCTCTCTCCTGCACTCTTGGATACACCTCTGCGCTGATCACTTTGCACTGGACTCCTCTCCCCCATGAACTGTCTCCACCTTCCAGCTTCAGTCTAATGGTTTCTGCCGCTCTGATGCTCTTCATTCCACTAGCTTGTTCACTCTGTTTTAAATGTCTCTGTGCCAATGTCCAATTAACTCCAGCTGCTCCCACAGGTTAATCCACGATCTCTCCTCAGTCTCTTCTAAAAGGCATTACTTCAGACTCCAGCTATTCACACCTCCTCCTGATAAGTAACTGCTTCTGACTGCTTCCTTCAGTTCCAGCTCACTGACTGTCTGCTTGTCTTCTCTCTGTTCCAAGCATGTCCTGTCTCTTCTCCTCTTGCAATTCCACTCCTCTAACTCTACCAACACTCTCTGCTCCTCCAATTCAACTCAGCTCTCTCTAGCTTGAACCCTCTCTCTCTCTCCTACTCCAACAGCTCCTCACTCTTCTACCACTCCAGCTTGACTCCTCTCCGCTCCTCCAATTCCACTCGACTCCCTGACTCCGCCTCTGCACTTCACTGATATAGAATGATGTTTCCTCATGGAAAGTTTCAGCCAGCAGCTTCCTCCCACCAATCCCATGCACCAGGCTCCTTGCGCTAGACGCTCCCACAGTGACCAGTCTGCTTGTTTCGTCTAGAGACCTGAGCCCGGGAACAATTCCTGATTAGATTCAGCTCTGGCCGGTTCTTTCCTGTTCGCTTAGGGCGAACAACAGCTTTAACTATAAACTTTACCTTTACTCTAAAAGCCTCTCAGCTCCATCAAGATGGAGTCCCTCTAGTTCTAGGCCTGTAGGCCTGAAAGGGATGAAATACCCCTTAGCTCTGTCAGAATACCTACATAAACCATCAAGTATGTCAAAGCCAATAGGCAATAGACAGATTAGAGTCAAGAATAAGGGATCTATCATCATATTAAGCAGCTATCCTCTTCTAGGTCTGGAAAAAAGGGCTGAAAAGGGGCAACACAAGCTAAGAATACCTATCCTAGATGTGAGCAAGATTAAAGTCTATATCACTGCTAAATAGAGCCAAAAACCCTGCCAAGACAACCCCAAAACCCAAACATAGCCCTGAACCCTAAAAATACCCCTGTACCCCAAAACCCAAACATAGATCTGAACCCTAAAAATACCCATGTACCCCAAAACCCAAACCTAGCCCTGAACCCTAAAAATACCCCTGTACCTCAAAACCCAAACCTAGATCTGAACCCTAAAAATACCCTCTTACCCCAAAACCCAAACCTAGCCCTGAACCCTAAAAATACCCCTGTACCCCAAAACCCAAACCTAGCCCTGAACCCTAAAATACCCCTGTACCCCCAAACCTAGCCCTGAACCCTAAAAATACCCCTGTACCCCAAAATCCAAACCTAGCCCTGAACCCTAAAAATACCCCTGTACCCCATAACCCAAAACTATATCTGAACCCTTAAAATACCCAAACACCCCAAAACATACCTCAGTACCCCAAAACATATACCCCTATACCCATACTTACCTTATCCAAACATTTTTTATAAAAACATGCTTTTACAATTCATACATTTACAACGAATTTCGTTGTAAATGTATGCGTGGTAAAAGCATATAAAATGTAAAGCCATGCGTTATAATGGCATTGCGGAGTCCTGGTACTTTCGTAATGAAACTATGCGGAGTGAAGGTATGCGGAAAGAAAGTTGCGGAATAATGGGCATTTTCCGCGGGAAACAATCATTCAAGACTCATACAATATGGCTGAGATACCCGCCACCCCCTCTCAACACGATCCCCAAAAGAAGGGAAACCGGAAACAGTTCTTCAAAGTTTTTGGATGTGGGAGGGAGTGACCCTCCCGCGGCCGTATTTATTAAAACAAAAAATTAAACATTAAACGTTTCATATTATGTACAATTTCATTATCACATTTGCGATGTTTGGCTAATCTTAACATATTCTCTAATACAGAGGTTCTCCTAGCCGAACTAGCATCCTACAGAAACATTCTCTATAAACACTGAAATTGTACATCCTAACGTTTAAGGGCCAACGGCAAGGTCATAACCGGTGTCAAGATCCCTAACCAGACTTACCCCTCCCACTTGGGAAGGGCGACAGCACAGAGGCTTACCTCAAGTGCAACTACTAACAATTTCCCTTGACTTGTCGGGGGCACTTAAGACTCGACGCCATTTAAAGGTCGTTCGAATACTTGTGTGTGGTATCTAGAAGGTATCGTGGACCTCCCCCCACCCCACACAACTTACCGCATCTGCCGTCGCAGATGACCCTGGCCCCGGGAAATTCCTCAGGAGGGGGCTGTAACCCCTCCTACACAGGAAGGGGCCATGACCGCCTTTCCTTAACTTCCGGCGACCCGCCCTTAGACGGGACCGCCTCCCCATTGAGGGGCCAATGGCCACCTCCCCCGAGCGCTCCCATCCGTGTTGGGTGACGCCCACTCATAGGGATCTACCAATTAGTGCTCACCGATCATGACCTTACCGCCTACCAAAAAATAAATACGACAGTTTGAACTTAGAAAACATTGGTCGCTACGACCGAAAGAGCATGCTCAAAAAGTAACACTACATCAAGTCCTTTTAATCGTAACAACCTAAATGATATTCACCATACTTTATTATGAAAAACACAAAACTGATACTTTCACAACCTGTAAACGAAAAAGGAAGAACATACTTAGAAAATCCACTTTATTGCACAACAACTTGCTGTCCTCAGGGGCTGGTGGGTGGGTCAAAATTGGCTCTTTGTTCTGTCCCGAGCTCACGTGTAGCGAGGAGGTGCAGCTTCGGAGCACAAGAACAAGAGGACGTCTTCCGGTCTTGCGTCTCCTTTTATCCGTCTTCAGGGCGGGCGTAAACCCGCCCCTGCCCGTCCCGCGGGCGTGGCTGGCTGCGTCAGTGTCTAGGCCAGCCCACTCTAGGGCGGGAACAGGCGCGCCCCGGCTACGCCGCTTCGGGCATACCAGCCGAGACGCGCCTCCCGCCAAAAAATGGCTTCCCGGGGGGATCGAGGCACTCCGCCATACGTTCGGGGGGACCGAGTGGTCGCCCCTTTCCATATGGCTGAGATACCCGCCACCCCCTCTCAACACGATCCCCAAAAGAAGGGAAACCGGAAACAGTTCTTCAAAGTTTTTGGATGTGGGAGGGAGTGACCCTCCCGCGGCCGTATTTATTAAAACAAAAAATTAAACATTAAACGTTTCATATTATGTACAATTTCATTATCACATTTGCGATGTTTGGCTAATCTTAACATATTCTCTAATACAGAGGTTCTCCTAGCCGAACTAGCATCCTACAGAAACATTCTCTATAAACACTGAAATTGTACATCCTAACGTTTAAGGGCCAACGGCAAGGTCATAACCGGTGTCAAGATCCCTAACCAGACTTACCCCTCCCACTTGGGAAGGGCGACAGCACAGAGGCTTACCTCAAGTGCAACTACTAACAATTTCCCTTGACTTGTCGGGGGCACTTAAGACTCGACGCCATTTAAAGGTCGTTCGAATACTTGTGTGTGGTATCTAGAAGGTATCGTGGACCTCCCCCCACCCCACACAACTTACCGCATCTGCCGTCGCAGATGACCCTGGCCCCGGGAAATTCCTCAGGAGGGGGCTGTAACCCCTCCTACACAGGAAGGGGCCATGACCGCCTTTCCTTAACTTCCGGCGACCCGCCCTTAGACGGGACCGCCTCCCCATTGAGGGGCCAATGGCCACCTCCCCCGAGCGCTCCCATCCGTGTTGGGTGACGCCCACTCATAGGGATCTACCAATTAGTGCTCACCGATCATGACCTTACCGCCACAGGTCCGGATAGTTGACCGGCTATCCGGACCCCCCACCAAACTCCTACCTAAAGGTCATGTTTTAACGATTTTAACCAAGCTAGGAAGTCACCTATGAGTAACTCGTTGCCCACCCTCGACAAATGCACACCATCCCCCAAATACATACTGTCATCATTAATACAACTATGCGAGATCGAATGCAATGTCTTGGAACGGAACAACCGACTCACTTTATTATTCAATTTTTTAACGGAATGATTCAAAGCAGGGATCGAGATAGCCCCCCGCCACACTTTTCGTGGGATCATATGAGACCACGCAATTGTACACCCCGGAACTCTCCTTGCTAACCAACTTACCGTGGAAAGCATAGCCTCCAGGAGAAGTCGTCTACCGGTGGTGACTAGATCATTGCCCCCCAAATGTACTATGACTATGGACGGCGGTGACCTCATCCGCTCTAACAAACCCTCAAAAAATGCTTGAAACTGGTCAATACAGAGACCGCCCCTTCCGTAGAAGGACACTCTGTACCCGTATTCCCCAGGTACGTGAATCATATCACCTGCTTTGAATACGTCTGCGGCCCGTCTCACGTATGAGTGGCCTACAACCCACACCTCCTTTCTCTCAGCCGGTGATGTGTGACCGCTGGCCTGGTGTTGGGTCAACTGCACAGTCCGCCCTGCCGCGTAGGCTTGCGCAACTGAAAACAAACAAAAGACAAGAAGCGTGAGTACATGATTACAGCTTCACAACATGTGCAATCGCACATACCTCTTATAACAATTGGAGGACCAACGCCCCACACGTTTCACTTGTTCTACATTAAGACCCCTGGCTGTAGCTTCTGTGGCAGCCCCTATACGAAAGGAATGGGTCCCAAATTCACCCGGGTCCAAGCCCGCTGCGGCAATGGCCATTGCAAGCACCCGCTGAAACTGAAACCTCGTCAGCGGGGTGGCGTCTACATGCCTCAACAATGTCCCCCCCCATGATGCCACCCTTCGTGCTAGGTAATCTTCTAAGCACTGAACCGGACACATGGATGACTCGGGGATCCTGCGAATGATCGTGCAGTCCCCCCTCCCATCTTGGTCAGTCTTGGACCTGAGAAAGGAGACAATCATCGCATCACCCCTGATCTGAACCTGCTCCCTGCACAAGCCCCCCGTCACATCCCGTTTGTTCCTTGCAACTAGCTCACTAACTCTCATAGCCCCGTGAAATGCCAGCATAAATGCAGTCCGGAACAAACAGGTCTCGAACGGGGACGAGCATGTGCTAGGGAGTGTGGCCAGCAACTGGGACAACCTGTCTAGACCTATCGGTCGTCTCACGTCTACTCTGCGACCCTCTAGACGTTGCCACCCACGCAGCGCTTTCTGTACCGTAAAAGACGCTGTTGGGTCCAGGATGCCATGGGCCCTGGCAACAAAGGAAATGGCGGCACGATGCCTTTGGGCCGTAGCCACCGATTTCCCAGCCCTACGTAAAGACATCAGGAAAAGTACCACCAACTCCTCCTGCCCCCAAAGTCCCCCTCTCTCTGCCCCTAAAAAGGCTAAATAGGCCTGGAACGCCCCTTCATATGCCTTCCTTGTCCTGGGTGCTAGACTCTCTCCCACGAGGTGACGAAGTTCGGGGCACCGAGAGACCAGAGAGCTTCGGGGAAGGGTGCCGGCTCCGGGTCCGCTGAAGGAAGGAAGCCCGAGAAAGCCTGCATGTGAAAACGAGACAGTGCATCAGCGGCCTGATTCATCACCCCAGGGACATGTTTTGCTCTGAACACCACGTTCAGTTGCATACACAGTAAGACAATTTCTTTGAGCAGCCTCAAAATCAATTTACAACGGGCTGCCTGACTATTGATGCATTCTACCACGGTCATATTGTCAGACCAGAACACAACAGAATGATCTCTGAACCCTTCTGGCCAGGTTCTCAGGGCCACCAGAATGGGAAATAATTCGAGGAAAGCGATGTTACTTGTCAGCCCCTTCTCGTGCCACCATAGGGGCCACTTCTGTGCCGACCATTTTGTGCCGAAGATGGCGCCAAAACCTACGCTTCCTGCTGAATCTGTCCATAGCCCAAGCTCCTCGGAGGACATGACTGGCTTGTTCCAGACAACTCGGCCATTGAAGTCCGCCAAGAATGCTAACCAAATCCGCATGTCCTGGCGGACCTCAGTCGATAACCTTGTGCGATGATGACCCTCCTTCAGGCCAACCATCGCTTGGGCAATTGAGCGGGAAAAGGGGCGAGCCATTGGTATCACTCTCAAGGCAAAGTTCAACTTTCCCACTAACTGTTGCAACTGATGCAGTGTAACCTTGGATGCAGTTAAACATACTTGGAGGGCTGCCCTGAATTTCGACACCTTGCTAGCTGGTAAACGGAAGCACCCCTCCCTTGAGTCCAACTCGATCCCCAGAAACTCGAGGCAAGTCGTGGGACCCATAGTTTTACCCGGTGCCAACGGCACTCCGAGATGACCCATTAACACACAGAATTTGTCTAAAGCCTGGGCACATTCGGGACTACCGGCGGGGCCAAGGAACAGAAAGTCGTCAAGGTAATGCATTACATTTCGGAAACCCGCTGTCTCAGTGAACACCCACTGCAGGAAAGTACTGAATTGCTCAAAGTAAGCACATGAAATAGAGCAACCCATTGGCATACACCTATCCATGTAAAATGACCCCTGGAACCCGAATCCCAAAAGACGCTGATCGTCTGGGTGTACCGGGAGCAACCGGAACGCTGACTCGATATCGGATTTCGCCATCAACGTCCCGTGCCCCAGGCGATTCAAGATGGCTACTGCCTCATCAAAAGATGCGTAACGCACCGAACAAACTTCTGGATCAATTGCGTCGTTCACCGAAAGACCTCGTGGAGCAGACAGATTATGGATCAAACGGAACTCACCCGGGTCCTTCTTGGGGACCACCCCTAACGGAGAACAAACGAAACCTGGTACCGGGGGTTCACTAAACGGGCCGGCGACCCGTCCCCGGCTAACCTCTTTCTGAATTTTCTCTTGCACTACCGATGTATGTTGTAAAACGGAAAGTTGATTTTTGCACGTCCCTACACCCTGAAAGTCCCCTACCGGGATGCGGAAACCATGTGTGAAACCGTTCCGTAGCACCCCGGCAGAAGTACGATCCGGGTATTCGCTGAGCCAGGGAATCATTGCCAAGGTATCAATCGGGGTTGGTAAAGGCGCCCCTCGGCCTAGCTTAGACCTGTTTGGCGCCCCCCTTATCCCCATTCTCACCCGTTCTGGCTCTGCACGCTGACTCAGGATGGGGCGACCCACACGTACTACACTCGTGTTTGAACTTACACGATCCCGGAGGCCTGGTACATTTCCCCTTGTTGAAATTAAAACAGAAACCCTTTTTCCCTGTATTGCCTGCGGGCCTTGACTGGTCGTCGGTGCTCGTACTTGGCCGAAAGGGCGTCCCCACATTTTGGCGGGAGTAATCAACAACATTGCTCCCGACCAATGGCATTCTTAACATTCCTGATTCTTTCATTTTGTCCCAAGTTAACGAATCGTAACAATCCCAAGTCAAAGTTTTGTTATGTTCCTTTTCCTTTCTGAACAGATTGTCATAACAAAACCAATGGTTACCTTGATACGTTGTCGAGTAACCCATAATTCGTGATTGGTAAACGGGAAACTCAGGGAGCAACTCGGGCCTACGTTCCCCCAAAATCGATGTGAAAATACCCCATGCATTGCCCCAGTTGCCAATGTTCTCATGAACCTTAAAGGCGGCCATTTTTGCGCGCCAAACACTCGGATGCATCAAGTCCTTCTGACTTTTCACATGCTCCACATCATAATGATCAACAAGCAGGGAAAAAATATACACGTACTCTCCCGCCCAGATCTTTTCTTTTATAGCTAACGGCACATGTTGTCCCAATCTCTCTCTACGAGAGGGTGCTGACTCGTCCCTTGCAATCGGCAATGGCCGCTTACCTGCACTGGACGCAGCTTCTGCCGCTTGCGGCTTGTCTATCCCCGCCACTCTAGCTGCCTCTTTCTTCTCACGAAGCCCTTTTATCAGCGCCTGTGCCTCGGCAGCCGTGGCGCCATCACCACTATCCCCCAACCACGCTGCTAGCTGTGCTGCCAGCTCGGGGGGCATGTCTTCCTTGGGTGTCGGGGGGACGACCCCCGGGATTGGATTCCCCTCTATCGGTACTGGGGTCGGCGCCTCGAGAGGGGCAGAGGGAACCGGGACGTCCCCACCGGCTGGAACCTTTCTCGGCCTCTTAGGTCTCCCTCCAGCCGGCGAAGGGCCCGAACCCTCCTCCCCATCTCGCTCCGCCAACCGTTTCTTTATGTCGGACATATCTTTAAAGAGTGCCCGAACCATCTGGTCAGTCGTCATTCTCTTTTCGCCTTTCCTGGGCATCTTCTTCGACGAAGTATCTGGAAGACAAAGAAAAAGATCAACACCCTCAAAATTGGCTCTTTGTTCTGTCCCGAGCTCACGTGTAGCGAGGAGGTGCAGCTTCGGAGCACAAGAACAAGAGGACGTCTTCCGGTCTTGCGTCTCCTTTTATCCGTCTTCAGGGCGGGCGTAAACCCGCCCCTGCCCGTCCCGCGGGCGTGGCTGGCTGCGTCAGTGTCTAGGCCAGCCCACTCTAGGGCGGGAACAGGCGCGCCCCGGCTACGCCGCTTCGGGCATACCAGCCGAGACGCGCCTCCCGCCAAAAAATGGCTTCCCGGGGGGATCGAGGCACTCCGCCATACGTTCGGGGGGACCGAGTGGTCGCCCCTTTCCATTCTAATTGTTAGACGGTTGCCGATGGCCCTCAAACAGGGGGCACACGCGAATGAGTGTGTCACATTACACACATTCTATTTCATACCCAGACAACGTCGGGACAGGCTGCTAGTACTAATATAATAAAGAGAGAGCCCAAACCTTTGAGGCGGGTAATCTCAGGAACCACAGCACCAATCACAACACCCAATACAGCGTTGGAAAGGGCAGTTGCAGCAGAAGGACATAGACTATGCAGACGCCCACCATATACATTTAAAAGGTAAAAGAACCGTGACAGCAAAGTAGTCCCTTGTGGGCGTGTCTGCGTTGTGCTGCGGGCGTGTGTTGGGGGCGTGACAAACGCGGGGCGCGTGTAGTACGTTCCGCCCTTCATGCCATGTCTCATATTGTGTGCTGTGGAAGTGTGCTGGGGGCGTGGGTGTGTGCGGGGCGCGGGATTACAGAAAAAGCGTTGTGCCCAATATTTCATTGTTTTTTCTTCCCAGGTTCTGTACATTCCAGCTCTGGGTGTCCACCCTGCTCCCTTGAAATACCCCTGCACCCCATCATCATAACCCACCCTTACTCCTTAAAATACCCCAACACCCTTAAACACTAACCCATCTTAACCCTATAAATATACCCTGTACCCCAAAACCCAAACCTTGACCTAAACCCTAAAAATACCCCTATACCCCAAAACCCACACCTACCCCTGAACCCTAAAATACCCCTGTACCCCAAACCTAGCCCTGACCCCTAAAAATACCCCTGTACCCCAAAACCCAAACCTAGCCCTGAACCATAAAAATACCCTGTACCCCAAAACCCAAACCTACCCCTGAACCCTAAAATACCCCTGTACCCCAAAACCCAAACTCAACAACATGGCATGAGCACAATTTACATTACAGAAGAACACATTCATTTGTGGTAGGCACGGGGAGACAAAGCGATTTGCCTGGAATCACAGGATGTTGAGCTGATGCCGAGATTCGAACGTAGCTCCCCAGCTCTAAAGTTCGCAATTCTAGAACTTGTGGCGGGAGGTGTGTCTCAAAGTGTATGTCGATGCTGGCCATCAATGAGAGAGACCTGTGCATTTTTCAAATCGGTGGTGAAAAAATATGAGTATGTTGCTGGAGATGTGGGCCGCCGTGCCACCAATGTACTTACCGGGGGAGGGTAAACACCCATTATTCCGCAACTTTCTTTCCGCATACCATCACTCCGCATACTTTCATTAGGAAAGTACCATGACTCCGCAATGCCATTATAATGCATGGCATTACATTTTATATGCTTTAACCACGCATACATTTACAACGAAATTCGTTGTAAATGCATGAATGGTAAAAGCATGTTTTTTTAAAAATGTTTGGATAAGGTAAGTATGGGTATAGGGCTATATGTTTTGGGGTACTGAGGTGTATGTTTTGAGGTGTTTGGGTATTTTAAGGGTTCAGATATAGTTTTGGGTTATGGAGTACAGGGGTCGTTTTAGGGTTTAGGGATAGGTATGGGTTTTGGGGTACAGGGATATTTTTAGGGTTCAGGGCTAGGTTTGGGTTTTGGGGTATAGGGGTATTTTTAGGGTTCAGGGGTAGGTTTCGGTTTTGGGGTACAGGGGTATTTTTAGGGTTCAGGGCTAGGTTTGGGTTTTGGGGTACAGGGGTATTTTAGGGTTATGGCAGTGGTTCCCAAACTTTTTTGACCTGTGGCTCCCTTGACCTAATGGGCAGTTGGCCGTGGCTCCCCACCATTTTTTTACCGGTGGGCACGTGGGGGGGATGTAAGCACAACCTAGGGAGTACTTCCTGTTGTCTTCCTTAAAGTAATTGGAACGCAATGAAGGTATTATAATCATATTTGTAACAAAATAAGAAGATATGTTTTTATTAAACAACTGTTAAGTGAGAAACAATACAAAATGAATAGCCAAATATGTTTCCATGCAACTTTTTTTAACTACATCAGTCCCAGAGTGGAGTTGGACACGCCATTGCACAATATGGCAGCTGTTGTCCACCCATGCCCACAACTCCAGATTTATGAAAAATTCGAAAACATTTGTTGCCTGCAAATAAGAGTTCTGCTGAGAGGGCCAGACCGCAGATCCATGAACATTGAATGACAGGCTGCTTGAGAAATTTAACCTATCTATCTTAGTCTTAAGGTGTCAAACATGCCAGATTTACAAGTGGTGTCTTGGTCTGCACTTGCCTTATGGCCAGGGCTCCAGGTCGTGGACACATTGGTCTATTTTACAACTTAAAATCATGAAAATCCTCCCTATAAAAATTAAAAAATTAGCAGTGCTGATACCTCCAACAAAAGATATGGGAAGTTATAAGTGAGAGGAGTATGTCCTCTGCATCTAACAGTAGAGCTCCTGGGGGAGGCCTAGGCAACACCCCACTTAAGCAGCCATATTGGAATAAATACAATGTCACTTGAATGGCATGAAGGAGCTTGCAGTGAAGCTACGAAGAAGGAGGCAAAGTTTCCGCTCCCCACCATCAGCACTCAATTTTTAAGAACCGGACACTTGAATAAATGTACATTTGAAAGAAAGATTTTCTCTGAGGACTGATAGAAATCGATCCTGTTACCATGGCAACATTCAATATTTCCACCTTTGGTAACTAGGCCCTTTTTTATATAAATTAAATATTGTTATCAATAGTTGCTTTTAATTGCTGTTTTTCCAGTATCAGGTTCGACAAGCATCAGAATGTATGATTTGAAGTGTGAATATATTGGCATATGAAAGTATTATTGTGGCACGTAAATTAAAAACAAAGAACGATTGGATTTACTTATTGGCTCTCAAATGGTGCAGACTCTGGGTCTTAGGCCAAATTCTGCAGTGTCATCAGTTTCTTTCCTTGCCCATGGTCTTTGATCTGCTGTACTCTTCACTATCATCCCATCCCTTACAATACTCTCACTCATACAAGCACCTCTCTACTATAATGCTCAGTCACTCTCATTCCCTTGTCAATTTCGGATTATATTAGGCATGAAATGTTAATTATATCAGAGAAATGAAAACAATTACCGAATTTACTGTTACGTGCAACATTGCTAGAAAATCTCCAATACGAGATTTATTTTCTGATTTTCCACAGGCAAGAGTCTAGTTCAGGTGGATAATGACTTGCTCAAACCAGCCCCTGGCAGTATCTCGCATTACGTTTTTGCGCTGGGAATGCCTGCGCATGAAAACAAAGTCAGCAAGACACCAGCAAACTATATTTTTCATAAATAGTATCATAAACATGTCACATAAACGCAACTTCTCACACCTCCGGATCAGAACATCTGTTAGTGCAGGTGTGTCCAACACAGGCCCTGGAAGGCTGGACCTAGACATATTTTCAAGATATGGGCACGAGCTAGATATACAAATAATTAACCAATATAGCAAATTGGCAAGGTCCTGGCTCTACTTGGTCGCCAGGGGCTATTAAAACATTCAAAAATATTGAGCAAAGTTTAAGAACTGTCGTGCAGCCTCGTGGGAAGTCCAAATCTGCATACAGTTCTTTTAAATGTCAGCACTTCTCTGGGTGAAGCGTTGCAAGAAATACTTTAAATAATCCGCACCATGTGCAACGCCCTCTCCATATTTTCTTTGCTGTCATCTGTTTGCCGCGCTGTACCAACAAACGAATAAACTGCACAGAGGTATAATGACAAGGATGACGTCACTGAAAAATCCAGGCTGGCCCTTTTCTAGGCTTTCACACTGCACGCAGATTTTAGCAGCATTACTCGCTAACATGCTGCAGCTGATTCCTGGCATTTAGGAGGACTTCACTTACCTATTTCCTTGTGCAGAGGGTCCCACGAGGCACGGCGGGCAGCAAACACGCTGCTGCTATTTCCCACATTGTGCTCGCGGCGCCCCTGGCACCTCATTACGGCGCACCGGGGCGCCGCGGCGCACAGTTTGGGAACCACTGGGTTATGGGGTAGGTTTGGGTTTTGGGGTACAGGGGTATTTTAAGGGTTCAGGGCTAGGTTTGGGTTTTGGGGTACAGGGGTATTTTAGGGTTTTGGGGTACAGGGGTATTTTAAGGGTTCAGGGATAGGTTTGGGTTTTGGGGTACAGGGGTATTTTAGGGTTCAGGGGTAGGTTAGGGATTTGGGGTACAGGGTATTTTTATGGTTCAGGGCTAGGTTTGGGTTTTGGGGTGCAGGGGTATTTTAGTGTTTTGGGGTACAGGGGTATTTTAAGGGTTCAGGGCTAGGTTTGGGTTTTGGGGTACAGGGGTATTTTAGGGTTCAGGGGTAGGTTTGGGTTTTGGGGTACAGGGTATTTTTATGGTTCAGGGCTAGGTTTGGGTTTTGGGGTACAGGGGTATTTTTAGGGTTCAGGGGTAGGTTTGGGTTTTGGGGTACAGGGGTATTTTAAGGGTTCAGGGCTAGGTTTAGGTTTTGGGGTACAGGGGTATTTTTAGGGTTCAGGGCTAGGTTTGGGTTTTGGGGTACAGGGGTATTTTAGGGTTCAGGGGTAGGTTAAGGATTTGGGGTACAGGGTATTTTTATGGTTCCGGGCTAGGTTTGGGTTTTGGGGTACAGGGGTATTTTAGGGTTTTGGGGTACAGAGGTATTTTAAGGGTTCAGGGCTAGGTTTGTTTTTTGGGGTACAGGGGTATTTTAGGGTTCAGGGGTAGGTTAAGGATTTGGGGTACAGGGTATTTTTATGGTTCAGGGCTAGGTTTGGGTATTGGGGTACAGGGGTATTTTAGTGTTTTGGGGTACATGGGTATTTTAAGGGTTCAGGGCTAGGTTTGGGTTTTGGGGTACAGGGGTATTTTAGGGTTCAGGGGTAGGTTTGGGTTTTGGGGTACAGGGGTATTTTAAGGGGTCAAGGCTAGGTTTGGGGTACAGGGGTATTTTAGGGTTCAGGGGTAGGTTTGGGTTTTGGGGTAAAGGGGTATTCTTAGGTTTCAGGGTTAGGTGTGGGTTTTGGGGTACAGTAGAAACAAGCGCCCCCATGTTTTTTACGGTTGAACCTGGGAGTGACCAGAAGATTATGAGCCGAAGATCTGAGGTGACGGGGAGGAACATAGGCGTGCAAACAAGAGGAAATAAAGGCAGGGGCACAGGTAAACAGGGATTTAAAAATGGTACAGGCCATTTTAAAAACACACCGTTGCGCAACTGGGAGCCAGTGTAGAGTCTTCAGCAGAGGGGTGACATGCTGATGTTTAGGTTGCTGAAAGATTAGTCTGGCTGCCTGGTTCTGAACCAGTTGGAGTCGGGAAAGGTGACAGGCAGGAACCCCCACGTATAGACAGTTGGCATAGTCTAGACGTGAGGTGATGAGGGCGAGGATAACAAGAATAAGGGCCTCTTGGGATAAAAACCTGCAAATCTTCCCGATTCGGCAGAGATGGAAAAAACAGGCCGAAGTGACAGTGTTGATGTGAGGCCGCATCGAGAGGTCACTAGAAATGGTAACCCCCAAGCTCTTCACGGTGTTCACTGGACAAGGAGGGGAACCCAGAGCGGTAGGCCAATAGTTGGGAGACCAGGTAGTGAGAGGACCGCCAGTCACCACCAGCTCTGTTTTGCTTGGATTGAGCTTTAATTGGCTAAGGTTCATCCACTCATAGATAAAGAGCATGGCATTTTGAAAATTGGAACAAGAAGAAGGAGAAGAATTGATAGGAAAAATAAGCTGCAGATCGTCTGCGTAATTGAAAGCAGTAACTGAGAACTGACGAAGAGAGACAAGAAGGGGCTGCATATAAAGATTAAACAAAAGCGGGGACAAAGCAGAACCCTGGGGGACACCACAAGAAAGAGAAGATAGAGGGGCAGAGAAAGAGGAAAGGCGAACAGATTGAGAGCGGGAATGGAGAACGGATACCACCCATGACAGGGCCAGGCCAGAGATGCCAGCATTTCTGACACGGTCGACCAGGATTCCATGGTCGACCGTGTCAAATGCGGCTGAAAGGTCTAAGAGTACAAGGGCCTGGGCCAAGTTCTTGTCAGCTCCCTGTTTCAGCGTGTCCATAACTGCCACCACCACTGCCTCAGTGGAATGAGCAGGTCTAAAACCGGCTTGCCGGTCGTCGAGGAAGTGTGTTTCCTCGATGAAGGCACTGAGGCAGCGGGTGACATAAGTCTCCAAGACCTTTCCCAGGTAGGGGAGGAGGGAGATGGGACGATAGTTTGCCAACGTGGTAGGGTCAAGACCAGGTTTTTTTAGAATGGGGACCACCACAGCGCTTTTAAAAGCATTGGGGACAGAGCCTGACAAGAGAGATTTATTTAAAAGATCAAGAGGGGGGCCGGGACAGGCCACAAAGGCAGCTCTTAGAATAGACGTAGGACAGCAATCATTAGGCGAGCCAGAGCTCACAGTCTGAAGTAGTGAAAGAAAAATGTCCAAGGAGATAGGGGGAAATTTAGAGAAAGAATGAGGATTCGAGGAAGGGAGAACAGAATCGTGAGACAGAGTAGTAGAGGGAATATTGTTTTTGATCGCGGAAATCTTGTCAGAAAAAAAAGAATTGCACAGGGCTTGAGAAGGTAGGGGCTGAGGAGTGACCCGGTCAGGGAGGGAAAACTCAGCTACAATAGAAAAAATTTCTTTGGTCTTGGATGCCGAGGTCAAAACTTTCTGAGAAAAATAGGAGAGTTTGGCCGAAATGATCGATTTTTTTATACGTTTTTAGTAGATCAATGTAACTGATTTTAAGTAAAAGGTCATAATTACGCCGCCAGCGGCGCTCAGCCTGTCTAAGGCGAAGTTTGTCCGCCTTCAGAGTAGAAGTGAACCAGCGCTGAGCGTCGTGGGGAAGTTTAGACTTAACAGTTTTGATGGGGGCAACGACGTCACAGGCAGAGGACAGCCGCTGATCGAAAGAAGTTGCTTGTGAATTCAAATCAGAATAGTCAGGAAGAGATGTTGAGGTAAGGATCGAATGAAAATGGGGAATGTCAGCATGTTTCCAGTTTCGGGCCTGAAAATTATGGGGGACCGGAAGGCAAGTAGACAGAAATAGGTGTAAGGAAAAGGAAATGAAAAAATGATCGGACCAGGGACAGGGATAAACCAAGGGAGGGGAAATGTCAGAGTTGGTGGACCATATATGGTCTAATATATGGCCTTTATTGTGTGTGGCAACAGAAATATGTTTGGAGAAGTTTAGGCCAAGCAATGAGTCAGTGAACTCACGGGAGAGGGAAGATTCTTGGGGGTCTGATGGCCAATAATTAAAGTCGCCTACCACTAAAACCCTAGCAGAGTTGATGGCTATTTGCGAAATCCTATTGCTAAATAGGGATGGGAAAAGGGGCATGTTGACCGGGGGGCGATAAACTAATATGCAGATAAATGAAGAGTTGGGAGAGGTAAATTTCAATGTAAGAATGTCCGCATTGGCTATGGGTGGAGTGGTGAGGGTAACGAATTGTAGGTGAGAGCGAATAATGGCGGCAACTCCGCCGCCAGGTCTGCCGGAGTTTCTATTAGAATGGAGGATATAGTAAACCGCAGGAATGGCGGCCAAGATATCTGGGTAAGACTCAGCGTTTAGCCAAGTTTCCGTAAGGAGCAAGATGTCAATGAGACCTCCTTCTAAGAGTTGGAATATGTCTAATTGATGTTTGGGAAGGGAACGAGTATTGAGATAAAGTAGTGAGAGGGGATCTCTGCCGCTAGGACTGGACTGAGTCAGCCGAGGTGCAGCAGGGGGAGGAGGGGAAAAGGGAAGGGAAGGGGAGGGAGGAATTGTAGACGGGGGAGAGGATAGGATATTATTTCCTAGAATGGTAGCTATGACTTGGGGAGCGAGGGAGACGTGATGGGATAAGGCACGAAGTGCCTGAGAGGAGTAGACCAGACATGGAACAGCATGCGTGGCCCCTGGCCTCGGTCTGCCGCGGACGGACGCAGATGGGCTTGACTTATGCGCGACTTCGGCGCGAAGTCGGCGCTCCCGCTGCGCTCGTCCGCTGCGCTTCCTCCAGATGGCCATTTATACCGTCCGACGTGAGACACTAGACCGCTCACCTGCGCGGTCTGGAGGCAGGGCGGAAGTGCCGCGAAGCGGAAGTGGCGCTCTTGCAGGGACCCTCCGCAACAAACGGCACACAGCCGGGGCGGACCGGGGTCAGGAGCGGGTAAGTAGCAGAAGAAAAGTGAGCGTCACAGCATGAATGCGAGCGCTGTCAGCCTTCGCGCAGAGCAACAGTGCAGGGATTAGTACACGTCCGCTGAAGCTTTGTGTTGTAGGTAAAGGGGTATTTATAGGGTTCATAGCTAGGTTTGAGTTTTGGGGTACAGGGGTATTTTAAGGGTTCAGGGCTAGGTTTGGGTCTTGGGGTACAGGGGTATTTTAGGGTTCAGGGGTAGATTTGGGTTTTGGGGTACAGGATATTTTTATGGTTCAGGGCTAGGTTTGGGTTTTGGGGTACAGGGGTATTTTTAGGGTTCAGGGTAGGTTTGGGTTTTGGGATACAGGGGTATTTTAAGGGGTCATGGCTAGGTTTGGGGTACAGGGGTATTTTAGGTTTGAGGGGTAGGTTTGGGGTACAGGGGTATTTTTAGGGTTCAGGGTTTGGTGTGGCTTTTGGGGTACAGGGGTATTTATGGGGTTCAGGGCTAGGTTTGAGTTTTGGGGTATAGGGGTATTTTTAGGGTTTAGGGCAAGGTTTGGGTTTTGGGGTACAGGGTATATTTATAGGGTTAAGATGGGTTAGTGTTTAAGGGTGTTGGGGTATTTTAAGGAGTAAGGGTGGGTTATGATTATGGGGTGCAGGGGTATTTAAAGGGATCAGGGTGGACACCCAGAGCTGCAATGTACAGAACCTGGGAAGAAAGAACAATGAAATATTGGGCACAACGCTCGCTTTTTTTCCCCGTAATCCCGCGCCCAGCACACGCCCACGCACCCAGCACACGATAAGAGACATGGCATGAAGGGTGGAATGTACCACACGCCCCCAGCGTTTGTCACGCCCCCAGCACACGCCCACAGCACAACGCAGACACGCCCACAAGGGACTACTTTGCTTGCACGGTTCTTTTACCTTTTAAATGTATATGGTGGGCGTCTGCATAGCCTATGTCCTCCCGATGCAACTGCCCTTTCCAACGCTGTATTGGGTATTGTGATTGGTGCTGTGGTTCCTGAGATTACCCGCCTCAAAGGTTTGGGCTCTCTCTTTATTATATTAGTATAGATGTTGTGTAAGGTGTCAAACACTTTGGAATACTACCCCCCACCAGTTCTGGCGGCGGGGGTAGCATTCCACCCTTCTAGAGGGAGAAGACATGTAGTTACTGCTTTACCCGGTTAAAGGTAAACAGAGCCTCAGCATCACAAAATGAATGCTGCTGCCACAGACACGAGTCTGACTTCCTGCAGCTGGACGGAACTCAGGCAAGGGAGGCCTGGACAATAGGTTTCCCAGACAGCCTGTAGTGTATTGGGGAAGGGTGGGTTGAATGGAAAGATGCTTTTCCGGACACTGCCTGGGGCACACAAGGTGCTCCATGCATAGCCCGGTTCAAACCAGTTGCTGTGTCACTCCAGCCCCGCTCTGGCGTGAAACTGGACAAAGGGAAAGGGGTGTAAACACCCCATTCCCAGGGTCCACCCATAGGAAGAACCTAGCAGGTAATCCAGCCCCTTAGTTTAGTATGAAGATAGGAGCTCTGTCTAGAGATATTAGATTATCCTGGACTGAAACTCTGAAACGAAACTCTTGGACCTTCCACGTTCTATACCAACTAGAAAACTGAAGACATCTCCCTTGTGGCCAAGGAGTGACCACCCTGTGCAAACAGGCACCACCAGTAACTTTGCTGGTTTGCTTTGTCGATGCTCCTGCCAGAACCCGAAGACTCAGCAACTCAGGAACTGGACTTCCAGACTTCTCCAACTCCGATCCACATCCACTGCAAAGCTGAGACCCATGGCGGACACGAGAGACGTGGGACTGGACACCCTGGACTACCTGCACTTTGCTAACAGTGCATCGACCGAGGCACCCTCGAAGTTGTGCATTGGGGTTTGAGAAGCCCCAGACCCGAGCGCCATCTGCACCGAAGCTCAACCCTCCACACTCCACGAGTGCCGCTTGGGGCCTGCTCTTGCATTTCAGCTCGACGCGTCTTCCCGGTTGCTAGCCCATTGGATAGTTAGATTTTCTTTTAAAACTACACCCCTTGCCTGGTTGCTCCAGACTTGGAAAAGCTCCCCAGACCTTGCTGATCTGAACTGAAGCCAATCTTTCCTTCCTGCGTGGATTGCGTTTACCAAGGCTTGTTGGGTCCAATCCGGATACCGACACCGCAGTCAACTAGATCCTTTGTGGGCCAGCTCGAATCCAGCTCCTGGTCATTGTCGATGCCTCCTGGTCCTCGTGGCTGCACAGAAAAGCTTCACCTCTTCACCTGAGATCTTCGCGACATGGCCTGGTTCCTTCCTGGTCACTGACTAGTGACCCAGACTCTGTCCCCTCTGCTTTCAGGTTCTTCTCATCCTCCATGCACCCTTGGATCCACCCGGACACTTTTCTCCTGGTCACTTGCAGCAATTCTTTGCAGCTCTCCATAGGAAACAGCGACGAAACCCGACACGAAAAGACACCTATGCACCCGGCTTCCCTGGGTGAGGTAACTCGAGTACTCCGGGGCTCCCGTGTGTGTTGACTCTCGAAGTGTCCTAGTTTAAAAGGGTTGTACCATAGTCCATCCAGAAGTGTCCTTAATCTACTTCTTCGTAACTTTTACATTCCCATTATAACTCTATGGTAACTCGCGACTGTGTTCCCACACTGCACGCGTCCCCCGTGGGTCTCCTACTTCCTAACCTTGGGTTCTGCAGTGTAGCCCCAGCGATTCCCTAGGCCCTAGGCCTATTCACTATTCCTGAAGTGGTTCTTATCCCACTTACTTAGTATACGGTTCGTGAGGCCCCTACGGCAGAATTGTATTTGTGCAACTTATAGTATGCTTAATGAGTAACTTGTAACTTTAAAGAGTGCAGAGGGGTTGTGTTAGTAATAAATACATCTATATTTGATATATACCTTGTGTGGTGTCCTTTCATTTGGTATTCAAGGGATTATATATGGTAAAACAGCTTGCTTCGCATGCTCTCTGAAGTTTTAGCCTAAGACTGCTGGTCCATGCTACCACTTGGATAGCTGATCTATAAGGTTGACTTTACAACCACCATCATAAGGGTCGTTTTGACTGGTTCAAGGTGCCCACTAGAATAGTGGACATCATATGCCAGGCTAACTTCTCACACTGATCAGTACAGTTTCCCTTCGAGGGGCTCTGTCACTCAGTACCATCTAATGCGGTGTACTGACTAGTACTGTATGCCTTCCAGTACCTCTGTCACCCAGTTCCATCTAATGCAGTGCACGGACTAGTACTGTATGCCTTCTAGTAGCTCTCTTACTCCTTACCATCTAATGCAGCGCACAGAGTAGTACTGTTTTGCTTCTAGTGGCTCTCCTACTCTGCACCGTCCAATACAGTGTACTGACTACTACTGTATACCTTTGGAGAAGCTCTATTACTGTGTGTCATATAACACAGTTTACTAAGTAATCCTGTATCCCTTGGAGTAGCACTGTCGCTCTGTGCCATCTAATGCACTGTCCTGATTAGCAGTGGCGGCTGGTGCCATTTGAAGTTGGTGGGTGTAAAAGTTGTGGATGGGGGGTTGCGAACGAGCTGCTACAGAAGGTCAGTTAAATACATATCAAGGGATTTCTAAGTGCACTGCCACTGCCAGACGGGTTAACGTGAGATTGGACATCAATCTTATTGGCATTGCAGCGCTTTCCATGAACACCAGTTAGAAGTACACATGGTCACGTAAATTGTTTTAGGCATCGGGAGGTTAAGTGATTTGCCCAGAATCACAGGAGGTTGAGCTGACGCCGTGACTCAGTGTTCAGTTCTATATAACTGTAACCCCAGCACACTGAGCACAGATAATGTTCACCCTAAAAACGTAACAGGAAGGCCTTACTATGTCACTTCATGGGTCACTTACTTGGGACCAGGAGCAGATGATGTGGAGAGCTCTAAGTTACTCTCGGTCAGGCGGCGCTTAACCCTTGTTTTTCCACTCCGTCCCTGGGCACTATGAGGCGGGAACCATAGCAACTGAAGGAAAGGCAGCATGGCATAGAAAATGACCAATCACTGAATGGCTTTATAATAAAACCATACTGTGATTGCCCATGTTCTTCTGTAAAGCCAAACCTGCTGCCTCCAAGACCAGGACTACTCCTCGCCTCTCTTGAGTCAATCCATTCACTGCTCTCTGCTGTATATCAGCAAACAGCTTAAGAGCAGTTCCAGGATTGGCTGGAGCAGCCAAAGTCAGCGCTCCCTTGCAGTCCGGTGGAGGCTGCGGCTGTGATCCCTGACTCACTAAAGTTGTGCTGGTAGAGAGGACTCCCGTCCACATGTCCGGGTGGTCTTAGGAAAACACCCTTGCAACCCGACATGCGCACTTGAACTTCAGGCCCAGCCAGTCTGACTCTCTCTGGTGCGGTTTATAAGATCCCCCCCCCCCCCACTCACATGATTGAACAACTAGGCATCTGCCTGCAATGGGCAGTGCACCCGGCTGTGGCCGAAATAAAAACAGTGTGACACGGCCAGGAATATAAACATTTATGATTGTTGTTAGCATAACATTTTTAATCCGGCAACACATACAGGGGGGCACACCCTTATGCCCCCATGGAGAAACTGCAGCTGCTGACTAGTACTGTATACCTTCTAGTAGCTTTGTTCCTCTGTACCATCTAATGTAGAATACTGACTAGTACTGTATGCCTTGGAGTAGCTTTGTCACACTGTACCATCCAATGCAGTGTACTGACTAGTACAGTATCATTTTGAGTAACTCTGTGCTATCTAATGAATTGTACTAAATGGTACAGTACGCCTTCTAGTAGCTCTGTTCCTCTGTACCATCTACTGCAGTGTACTGCCTTGTACTGTATACCTTTGAATAGCTCTGTGACTCTGTGCATAAACGCAGTACTGTATATCTTGGAGTAGCTCTGTCACTCTGTGCTATCTAATGCACTTTTATGACTAGTACTGTATTCCTTCTAGTAGGTCTCTTCCTCTATACCTTGTAATATAGAGTACTGACTAGTACAGTACTCTTCTTGTATCTTTTACTGTGTGTTAGTGTGGTGTAGTATGTACTGCGAGGTGCAGTGTAGTGTGTAGTAGAATGCCTTGTCTATGTAGTGCAGTGTGCTGGTCGGTGCAGTGTGTGCTGTAGATGAATGTGTGCTTTAGTGTAGTGAGCAGTCTAGTGCTGCGCGCTTTAGTGTAGTGAGCGCTCTAGTGCTGCGCTCTTTAGTGTAGTGAGCAGTCTAGTGCTGCGCGCTCTCTAGCACAGCGTGCTCCTTCCAGATGTGGTGTAAATTAATCATATGTAAAACAGAAGCAGTAATTACAGCTTTCTTTGTGTCATTAAATCCCTAATTGTGAATCTCTTCTCTGCAGTGATGGTGACTCTGGATCCTGACACAGCTCATCCTGATCTCCTCCTGTCCGAAGGGGGGAGACGTGTGAGAGAGACGGGCACATGGCAGACCCTGCCGGACACCCCCAAGAGATCCACCAACTACCGCTGTGTGCTGGGGAGCAAGGGGTTCACCTCCGGCAGACATTACTGGGAGGTGCAGCTGCTGCAGGAGGGGGCGCTGTGGCATGTGGGGGTCGCAGCAGAGTCTGTGGACAGGAAGGAAGACTTCCCATGGTACCCTGAGTGGGGACTCTGGGCTGTGGGGTGGGAGAGGGGTCAGTACAAGGCTATCACCTCCACTCAGACCCCTCTGGCCCCTCATGAGAAGCCCCTGAAGCTGGGGGTGTATCTGGACTATGAGGGGGGGGGGGCGGCTGTCCCTGTACAATGCTGACTCCATGGAGCTTCTCTACTCCTTCCCGCAGGCCCCCTTCACACAGAGGCTCTTCCCGTACTTCGGTCTCTGGGCTGGAGCGGAGCTGAGGCTGGTGTGAGAGCTGCAGGGAACTTCAGCCCCTCATCCTTCCCTCCCACCCCCTACAGGGGAGGAGCGGAGCTGAGGCAGGTGTGAGAGCTGCAGGAAGCTTCAGCCCCTCATCCTTCCCTCCCTCCCCCCTACAGTGGAGGAGCGGAGCTGAGGCAGGTGTGAGAGCTGCAGGGAGCTTCAGCCCCTCATCCTTCCCTCCCTCCCCCCTACAGTGGAGGAGCGGAGCTGAGGCTGGTGTAAGAGCTGCAGGGAGCTTCAGCCCCTCGCCCTTCCCTCACACCCCCCTACAGGGGAGGAGCGGAGCAGAGGCTGGTGTGAGAGCTGCAGGGAGCTTCAGCCCCTCATCCCTCCCTCCCTCCCCCCTACAGTGGAGGAGCGGAGCTGAGGCTGGTGTAAGAGCTGCAGGGAGCTTCAGACCCTCATCCTTCCCTTTCACTCCCTACAGGAGAGGAGCAGAGCTGAGGCTGGTGGGAGAGCTGCAGGGAGCTTCATACCCTCATCCTTCCCTCCCACGCCTCCTTACAGGGGAGGAGCGGAGCTGAGGCTGGTGTGAGAGCTGCAGGGATCTTCAGACCCTCATCCTTCCCTCCACCCCTCCTTACAGGGGAGGAGCGGAGCTGAGGCAGGTGTGAGAGCTGCAGGGAGCTTCAGCCCCTCATCCTTCCCTCCCTCCCCCCTACAGTGGAGGAGCGGAGCTGAGGCTGGTGTAAGAGCTGCAGGGAGCTTCAGCCCCTCATCCTTCCCTTTCACTCCCTACAGGAGAGGAGCAGAGCTGAGGCTGGTGGGAGAGCTGCAGGGAGCTTCAGACCCTCATCCTTCCCTCCCTCCCCCCTACAGTGGAGGAGCAGAGCTGAAGCTGGTGTAAGAGCTGCAGGGAGCTTCAGCCCCTCATCCTTCCCTCTCACCCATTCCCTGCGTAGTGCTAATGTGACCAGGAGCACAAGCAGAGATGCATTTAAATAATAAAGGGCTCCCTTTGGGGATAAGTCTCCTGGGGGGCAAGGAGGGGGGAGTAACTCCAGTGACTGGAAAAGGTTTCTTTCATATTAATGTATAGATGTTAGCCCACCCGATGTGCAGAGCCCCCCTCAACTATCATCTACAATTTGAACCCCAACATTCCAAAGAATCTTCAAACACCAACATTCCAAAGAATCTTCTTCACAAGGACCCTCCCACATGTTGCCATGACAACCAGAAGCCTCACGTGAAACTGACTACTACATACATCTTTTAATTGTACAATTTTAAAACAAGGGCAGGAAATGTTTGCCGTCTGAATCATGCAGCAGACATCATGTAACATATGATAAAGTCTCTTTAAAATTCACAAATGTTTATCTCTTTCACACGTGGAGCTTTAACATTAATCTGCACATTATAGCGCTGCGCTGAGAAGGACTTATTGAAAGTGATTGTTTTTAAACATGACCCTAGAAACCAGTCCTGCCCCGCCCAATAACAGGGATATTATTAAATACCTCAGACGCTAGACAGTTGTCGCGTGAACCCTGTATGTAACCCAGATCCAGGGCGTCTTTAGGACAGTGCGACCGGTGCAGCTGCACCTGCGCTAATCTGGGAGCAGTGATGTGCGCAGAAATAACTTTGGGTTTTAAAAGCACCTGCTGCTTCCTTGTGTGTCCAGCAGGTTTCAGGCAACAATAAAAATGTCAAGATGACACAGGTGAATAATGTTTCTGCTGGAGAGAGATCGAAGTTTTGTATTGTCACAGTTTCAACTCCTCCTTAAGTAGCGCAGAGGGTTAATATGCCTGCTGCAAAGAACGTGTACATGCAGAACACAGAACGTTAATCCTCATTGGTGTGTGTAACATTTCCTATAGACTGATTTACACATATAAGATTCATTGCCTCTGTTAATGTGTGTTTGGTGTAAAGTGCACTGACACCCTAGAGTTGGCATGAGTAGCGCTATAAAGCAAAATACTCACATGTGAGAGAGGAGCTGAGTAGAGATGAGTGCCACGGTTGGAAGGTGGGTGTGAGGGAATATTTAAATTCATAAATCTTTATTTCGGCACATTGCAGCCATAAAAGATACATAAAAACAACGATACGTAGCACATTTGTAAATAGAAGAGTAAGTAGATTTACATACAGTTGGATGGGGTAGGGAAATAAATACAATAAAATCCATAATTTAGTTAAGAAGGCAATATTGTAAAAACATATACATTATAAAATCGATGTCAACAGTTCCAATAATTAATTTTATCAGGGGAATTCAGAATTGTACAACCAATTAATAAATCGGAACAAACACATCAGATACAGAGTACTCGAACACATGCCTGGTCTCTTATAGGCCCTGAGTCAATTTCTTGCGTGCAAAGCTTACTTCCAATAGGAATCTACTGACACCAAAGACAATCACTTGTCTGGTGTCCGTTTTTGTGATCCTATATGCTTCATTATATGAGCGTACCCCTATAGCATTACACAGTGGCTTAATCCATCTTTTCCTGGCCGTCACGTATGCTGCACAGAAAAAGAGGATATGATTGTCATCTTCTTTCGTAAAGTTCTGACACCACATGCATATCTCGCTTGTTGTTGGTCCAGTTGACTTAGACCACCTTGCTAGAGTTACATTAGTTTTCAGCATTCCATACCTGAATTTTAAATATAGGCTTTTGGCCAAGGGTGGGCGGACCTCATCTAAGAAGTCCTCAAAGTATGGGATACCCTTGTAAGCCAGGAAACTGCTTGTCATTGATCCACCAGCATGGCTGTTTGGGAGATTGCATGTTATGTAAGCCCAGAAATCCGTTTTCACCAATTTCTTGGAGCTTTGCGTCAGACTTGAGGGCTTTTCCCAAAAATGGGACAGCCCAATTCTACATAGCCATGTTCGCACATGTTTCAACCATGCATAAGAATTATGCAAATCTAATCTCATTATTTCAAGAAGACCATCTCTGTAATCTTCGAGTTCTGGTGTACTCCAGAGTCTCACCCAGAAGGATAATGGCCGTAGGATTGCATAATGGTCTGTACACTTCATATTTAGGACTAACATTAGAGGTAAAAGTGGGGTTCGTTTAGGTAATCTTAGAAGGCTTCTGCAAAAATTATTTTCACTTTTCATAAAAAGATTCCCAGCTATTGGCCCCCATATTTCAGCGCCGTATAGCGCTGCGGACTGGGCCTTAAACGTAAACACTTCTAATGCTGGGGATACTGCCTTACTAAGACTCGCCCCAAGTTTCTTTAAGATTGGTAAAGTGTTCTGGGATAAAATCATTTTACTCTTCTTTGCTTGGGTTTTCCATGAATTCTTTGAATCTAGAGAAACACCCAAGTAGGTAAAATTCGATACTAGTTCCAACTTTTGATCGTTTAAAAATAAGTTCCCCATAGGTAATATTTGGAAATGGCGGTCATGGGCGGAGGGGTGTGAAAAAGTATTGTCACCCCTGGTGCCCCTAACTCTAAAGCCGGCCCTGCCCAGATTGCATGATGAGGCCGGTGAAGATGCTTGCATTGTTCAACACTCCGTCCATCATGCCCTTTGATTTTGCTTTGTTCGCCCTAAGTTGGCAGGGTATGCCCAGACGTGGGTCCCATGCTCACTTTGTCACTGGATTCAAACTAGCCGGGCTGATGACGGCTGATTAGCCAGAAACCGGTCCCATGATGCTTGTTTCTAGTCCAGGGAAGATATGGCTTCGAAGTTTGGGCTGGACTGTTCCTATGAGGCACTGGGTCAGACTGATTTGCATATGGCCATGTCTGAACTGGGGTGGGGAAGTGAGCTAAAGAATGATGTTGGATTAAACCCAGATCAGTTGACTGGGGATGAGTGCTTGTAATGTTCAACACTCCGTCCATCATCTTCTCTGGTTTTGCTTTGTGCGCCCTAAGTTGGCAGGGAATGCCCAGAAGTGGGTCCCTTGCTCAATTTGCCCCTGGATTCAAGCTAGCCTGGCTGATGATGGCTGATTAGCCAGAAATCAGTCCCAGAATGCTTGTTTCCGGTCCAGGGAAGACATGGCTTGGCAGTTTGGGCTGGACTGTTAACATGAGGCACAGGGTCAGACTGATTTGCATATGGCCATGTCTGAGCTAAAGAATGATGATGGATTAAACCCAGATCAGTTGACTGGGGTGAGTGCTTGCAATGTTCAACACTCCCTCCATCATCCCGTTTGGTTTTGATTTAAACCCCCTTGCCAAGCCTTAAATTCCTCTTTTATTACATAAGTCACCCTTAAGGTAGGTCAAGGTGCTGTGTAATTAAAAGGTAGAAAGAACAATTGATGGACAGAATGCAGATCAATGTCATACATTCACCCCAGTACAGAGATCTGGGCCTAAAGCCATCGTTTTTTTGCTCACCATGTAATTCTAGTTTGGACCCAGTCATATGCTAATCAGTCTTGAACCTGCACCCAATGGGAACAGTCCAGCCTGAACTGCCAGGCCTGGTCCTCCCTGGACTGGAAACAAGCATCCTAGGACCGGTTTCGGGCTTTCAACCCTCATCAGCCAGGATACCTTGACTCCAGTGGCATGGAGAGTCCGGTACCCAGGTCTGGGCATACCTTTCCCACTAAGGGTGACACATGCAAAAAGAAAAATTGATGGACAGAATGCAGAACAATGTCATACATTCACCTAAGTACAGAGATCTGAGCCTAAATTCATAGGTTTTTTTCTCACCATGCCATTCCAGTTTGAAACCGGTCCCAGGATGCTAGTTTCCGGTCCAGGAAGGACCAGGCTTGGCAGTTCGGGCTGGACTGTTCCCACAAGGAACAGGGGGAAGACTGATTTGCATATGGTTGGGTCCAAACTGAGGTGGTGTGGTTAACAAAAGAATGATGGATTTAACCCAGATCCTTGTGACTGGGGGTGAATGCATGCATTGCCCAGCATTCCGTCCATCAATTGTATCTTTTAATTAAAAGGTAGGATATGTACTTTTAAGTTCTGCATGTCCTGTTAGTAAAAAACTCCCAAATTTGTTTTTCACTACGGTGAGGCCTACCCCTCCAATAGGATAACATTGCGGATTCCTAGGTGCATTTCATAAACTGTAAGTTGGAGGCATATGAGCTGGAGAACTCACACTTGTGCATAGCCCGCCATCTGGTGTTGGGCTCGGATGCTTGCACCTTGTTGTTGTCTTGGAAGAAGTCTTTTGTAGTCACGAGATAGGTGACTCCTCCCTTGGACGATAGTGCACATAGGCATCAACTCCATCCTCAGATTGTTTATTTTTTTCCGCCATCGGGTTCGGCTGTTGTGAGAAGTTAGCCTGGCATATGGTGTCACTAATTCTAGTGGCACCTTGCACCAGCCTAAATCGACCCTTATTGATGGTGGTTGTAAAGTCAACCTTATAACAAACTATCCTAGTGGTAGCATGGACCAGCAGTCTTAGGCTAAACTCCAAAGAGCATGTGAAGCTGTTTGTTTTACCAATTATAATCCCTTGAATACCAAATGAAAGGACAAGGTATATATCAAATATATATGTATTTATTTCTAACACAACCCCTCTGCACTCTTTCTGAAGTCAGAGGTAAAAGTACATCACAAGTTACTCAATGAGCATACGATAAGTTGCACAAATACAGTTTTGCCCTAGGGGCCTCACAGACCATATACTAAAATAGTGGTATAAGAGCCACCACAGAAATAGTGAATAGGCCTAGGGCCTAGAGAATCGCTGGGGCTACACTAGACAACCAAAGGTTAGGAAGTAGGAGACCCACGGGAGATGCGTGCAGTGTCTAAACACAGCCGTGACTTGCCATTGACTTATAATGGGAACATAAAAGTTGCAAAGTTATAGATTTAGGGCACTTCCGGATGGACTACGACAAAACCCCTTTAGACTAGGACACTTCGAGGGTCAAGACCCACGGGAGCACCGGGGTACTTGTGTTTCCTCACCCAGGGAAGTCGGGTGCATAGGTGTCTTTTGGTGTCGGGTTCGTCAATGGTTTCAATGGAGATCTACAAAGAAGTGCTGCAGGCGACCAGATGAAAAGTGTCCGGGTGAATCCAAGGGTGGATCGAGGAACTGAAGAACCTGAAAGCAGAGGGGACAGAGTCTGGGTCACTAGCCAGTGACCAGGAAGGAACCAGGAAGGACATGTCACACACATCAGGGCTTGTCCTACCTTATACTTACAATACAACCTGCCCGTGGGCCTACCATAGGGGTGACTGATATGAAGGTAAGGGAAGGTTTAGGGGCTGGCAAGTGTGTGCACTTGCGCAGTCAGCGCGACAGTACCAGACTGTACGCATCGTCTGCAATGGCAGACCCTAGACACATCTTATGAGGCCGCTTCTGTGGGTGGTGCAACCAGCGCTGTAGGCCCACTAGCAGCATTTGTATTTACAAGCCCTGGTACATCCTAATGCACGGTACTGGGGACTGATAGTAAACCAAATAAGCCAATCATGGAAATCAACTACGGATACACTTTACATTAGGAGCATTTGCACTGCGGCACGAATTGGCTGTGGCGCAGTGCCCTGAGCAGCGAACACCATTAAAACATCTGAGGCGCATCAGCAAAAAGTGGAAGGGAGACTCACGCCAAGGTGCCAGGTCCAACAGAAACCTATTGTCCAGGCCTCCCTTGCTGGAGTTTCGTCCAGCAACAGGAGGTCAGATTTGTGTCTGTGACAGCTGCATCGATTTTGTGATGCTGAGGCTCTGTTTAACTTTAACCGAGTAAAGCAGTAACTACATGTCTTCTCCCTCTAGAAGGGTAGAATGCTACCGCCGCCGCCAGGATTGTCGGGGGGTGGGGTAGCATTCCAAAGTGTTTGACACTTTATACGACATGTTTTGATAAAGCCAAACCAAAGTTAGCATTAACCGCGAGGATTATAATGCACTTAAGAGTATATGGTATGGCTATATCATAGAACAGCTATAAGGAGATGGTTCCTGAAAGCTGCAAGGGGGCTCAGCTCATGCTAGGGCACCCTCTCACATAAAACCAAGCACTCTGCCTCCAGTATTGTTAAGGCCTGCCATAGGAGTGACGTATAGGTTACTATGTGCCTATATATAAGGTAGATATAGATATACTATATCTAAGTAAGGGGTGATTACACCACCTTACCCAAGCTGAGTGATCAGCCTGTGGTGTCAGTTAAGATGGCCAGCCAGGGGTGGCTTAATGCATGCTGCAGCCCCTGGCCTTGGATACACCTATGCCCTGGGTACCTATGGTACACTATACAGGGGCTCACAAAGGTGACCCAATATCCAATCTGGTATGTACCTAAAGTACATGGTATCAATTTAGAGAGAGAACAGCTGGGCTGTGGGTCTGATTAGCAGGCCCACAGCCACACTAGAGTCGAAAAACCAGAAAATCACAGCAAAAAGTGGGGGTGACCATAGGAAGCAGACCCTACTCTTCTACAGCTGTGACTTCAGCTCTCCGGTTTGGTACTGTGTTATCCAAACTTTTTCAACGCGTAAACGATCGTAAACTCGACGGTATTGTTTTCGTTCGCGTGCCTTTCGATGCGCTAACTCAAATACTCGGTTCCGGTCGTCAACGCGGGCCACTGGGCCTATCGATGCCTTTTGGGCCTACGGCTAAAGGAAAGGACTCCATTCAAAAAATGCCCCCAGTGTGGAGCTAAATTTCCACACAGTGACAAACACAAGGTCTGCAACCTCTGCTTCTCGCCCGAGCACAAGGAGGAAAGTTGCCAAGCCTACGCCTCCTTCCGGTCCAAGAAGACTATCCGTGATCGCCGGGCCCGACAAGACGTTATGGTGCAATAGGCTGTATCGGTGCCAGAAGACATCTTGGATGAAGGCCCCGATGTTCCGGAAGCAGAGGATTTGGAGGATCTTGACATCGTATCCGAGGCAGACGACTCCAACTCCGATGACCACATCACTCCAGGTCACGAGCGAGTACAACTGCCCCTACCCCAACCCCACCCAAAAAAAAGAAGGCTCCGGTCAAGCCTTTGCCTGCTGGCCCCAGTCGCGTTTGACAGAAAGCTTCAGAAGCCCCGCCCCCGGGCCTGGCCCTAAAGACAAAGGAAAAGCCTTCTGGTGGCTCGGGACTGACCAAGCAGCATGTCAGTGCCCCACAAACACCGTCTGCACCAAAGTCAGGATCACATCCTACTCCTGCAGTCCCCAAAAAGGCCTCGGCACCGAACACCTTGGCACCCAAAGAACAAAAGGCCTCGGATCCGAAACCACTTCCAAACACTTGGAACCGAAAAAGATTTCTGACTCGACTCCTAAGCCGAAGGATCTAAAAACCCCTTCTAAGGGGGAGGAGCCAAGATGGCGACCTGAACGGACGCGCAGCCTTCGGCTCCGCCGGCCCCGGAATCCCGCACCACGATCCTGCTTGCCCGGCTACCCAGTTTTGGTTCTAAAAGGTGCGGGAGACGGAGCTGCTGCTGCCGGTGCTCCGCCGGCCTCTCCACCCGCCCGGATTCAGACGCTGTGGACGGACGCGCCCTGGCCCGAGACCCAGCTTCTTCCGCAGCGCCCTGCTGCCCTCGCGCCCCCTCCCGCAGCTGCTCTGTGACGGGGGTGATACGGCTGGACGGCGCTTCCCTGTGCAACCACGACCAGTGCACTGCCTGCCAACGGGGACCGCTGCACACTTCCTGGGCTGAATGGTGCCGGACGGCTTGGGCGACTCGCCAGCGGGACCTTTGTTCTTGGCCGCCATATTTTTGCTCCGTGCTCCGAGTCCCTCTGGCTGACAATGGCTGACCCAATCCTGATCTGCGTGCCTCCCCATGCATTTGTCGACCCTCGGATGATTCACCGAGACGGGCGGATCCCTGCTGGCCGGTGGGTGATCGGTAACCGCCTGACCGCGTCCCGCTGCTTCCCCCTGCCTCTCCCCGCACTGTGCTGGACAGGAATCAAGATGGTGCAGCAGACGGCTGGCCACTGAATCACAGTCTACACAGCCCCCCATCACAGCAGCGAGCTCCCCGGCGTGAAAGGGATCGGAGCAACTCCTCCCCACGGGACTGCGAACATGGGGTCTTTACAGCCCACATTCACCCTTGCTGACGTTGTTGCAGCCCTGGGTGAGTTGCAATTGGAGTTGAGGGGCAGCTGTAACGCGCTGGGGGCACGACTCGATGCCTGTTCCCGGGATTCCAGCCTGGAGCAGGGGCATTGTCTTCAACAAGACTCCGGACGGGAGTTGCTACAGCCTGACGCCGCAACATTGTCTCGTGAGATCGCAGTGGAAGATACTGTAGCCATCGCAGGAGCTGGTAATGGTCTGTTACCTCTTATTAATACCATCAACGAAACAGTGTATCCCCCTTGCTCCATGCTGGACTGTGTGCAGCTGTGCGAGAGATCATGGCCCGGGCTACCAGTGTTTTGCCCTCCTGCCTCACCACCGGCATGCTTGCCTTGGATTTGGATTGCTTTGCTTTGTGATTTGCACGGCTGGACCATGCCAGAGCGGACTGGGACCGAGGTGGATTCTGTTCCTGGGACCGGACGCCATTCTTCCCTCGATTGTGCACCTCCCCCCTCCCCCGAGCGGCCATCTTCCTTTGTTCTCCTGCACTGCACTGGACTAGTGAGCGGAAGGGGTGAGAGACTGAGCCCCAGGACTGGTCAGGGATAGGGGACTTTCTTTGCTTAGTACCCGGGCGGGTGTGTGGAGGTAGGGTGGACCCCGAACTTGGCTGGTTTTATTGTTGATTGCGCATTGATTCACTCCCCACTGTATTGTTTGCTGCAGCTCTATTGATGTTATTATTGGGGTGGGGATTGCTTATTGAACCGGCGGAGCTTGCGCGCATGTTTAATTGACCCTCCTCCCGGATCTTTTCTTAGGGGCGTTTAGGGACGGGGTTCCTGTTCCTACTCCCTATGTCATTGGAATTTGTTCTTTATTTTTACTTTCACTTTCGCTTTCTCTTCTTCCTCTCTTCTCTTCTCTTACTATATTTCGGGTTTACGGGGCGACAGACACTCTGCTAGGGGGGGGTAGGCCATAGCCTCTGCATGTGTGTAGGGTGGGGGGTTAACTGTTAGTTGAGTTTTTTTTCTATGGTTCCTTTTTTGCTCTTTTATGATTTTCCCTTCTTTCTTAGGCCCGTGTTAGGTATGCTGGGGGATGGGTGGTGGCGCCATTGAAGATGGGTTGTTGAGGCAGCTTCCTGTGGTCTGACTATTCTGTGGCCATCCTCTGGTCGGGACTTGCATGTTGTGAATTGCTCTGCCAGAAACTGATGTCTTTTTTGTCGAGTCCCGCCTACATGGACCTTGCTCTTCTTTTTTCGTTGTTTAAGTACGGAGTAGTATGACCTGACTTTAATATTTGCACAAAAAAAAAAAGACTTTGAAATTAACCTACATTGCTCCTGTGTCTAGGTATGACGGAGCTTTCCAGTCTGTTCTTGTATTGTAACCATTGCCGTGCCGCATTACCCTGGCGCCGTATTGCATGCACCAGTGCTAAATGTGTGACCGTGGCCGGCCGGATGGTTGTGGGCCCGTATTTGTACTGTCTTTGAGAACAATAAAGGTTTTCAAAAATTTAAAAAAAAAAAAAAAAAACCCTTCTAAGGCTCCAGAGCAGAAATCTAAATCCCGCTCGGAACCGAAATAATAGGAGGCGAAAGCTACTATCGAAGGGGAAGAACTATTTCTACCGGATCCCATCGATCGAAAACAAAAAACTCTCCATGTGGACTCTAAGACAGGCCATATTGTCTACGTTCCACACAATAAGAGGAAATCGGACACCTCACACATCCCTGAGGTGCCTGTGAAGAAAAAAGACTGTGCAACTTCACCTTTAAAACTCTCTTCTCCTGTTCTTCCTACTAAGCCTTTCTCTCCTCCAAAGTCTCCCATACTTCCCCCATATTCACCACCACCACAGGATGATGATGATTTAGGGGGTGGGGCAGGAAATAATTACACTTTTACTGACCCTGATGAAGACACAGACATACCACAAGACACATGGAATGACAATGATGACCCAGTAGATCCTCCAGACCTTCCTGATCCCGATGCATTCCTAACAAAGCCTTCTCCCCCAGATGATAATATTGGCTTTAGTTAGCTCATTGATAGGGATGCCCAGTATCATGGTGTTCAAATACATTCGCACCCCACAGAGGAAGTCTTCCTAATAGACACTTTTGCACTGTCACAAAAGACAGTACATACTTTACCCATGTTAAAGGGCATCATTAAACATGCTCCAGAGATATTCAAAGATCCAGTAAGGGCTATAATTCACAATCCTCTGATTGATAAAAAAATAAACCCTCCCCTAATGATCCCACCTACATTAAGGGCCAACTTCATATAGAGATGGGCCATTCCACAAAACATATATCTTCTGGCAGAACATCTTCCAGGCGTGAACAATCAGAATGTGGATCTGTTAAGTCATCAGACTCAGCTGATACACAAATGGGAACTTCATCCACAAGTTCTTCAACCCTTTCTCCAGATGTGGGGCCAACCAGACATGTCAAGTCAAGTCAAGTCATGAAATTTGTATAGCGCACTACATACCCAGAGGGTTTCAAGGCGCTTAGGAGAGGGGGGAGGATTATTTGTCAAATATCCACGTTTTAAGCTGCTTTCTGAACGCTAGGTGGTTCTGGGTGAGGCGAAGGTAAGTGGGGAGTGAGTTCCATGTTTTGGCAGCCAGGTATGAAAAGGATCTGCCTCCCATGGTGGTCTTGTTGATGCGAGGAACAGTGGCGAAGGCTTGGCTGGAAGAGCGAAGTTGGCGGGCGGGGGTGTAGAAGGATAGCCGAGAGTTGAGGCAATCTGGTCCGATGTCGTAGAGTGATTTGTGTGCGTGGGTGAGCAGTCGGAAAGTGATCCTCTTATTGACGGGTAGCCAGTGGAGGTCTCTCAGGTGACCAGAGATGTGTTCGTTGCGTGGGATGTCTAATATGAGCCTGGCTGATGCGTTTTGGATTCGTTGGAGTTTCTTCTGGAGTTTAGCGGTGGTGCCTGCGTAGAGGGTGTTTCCGTAATCCAGTCGGCTCGTGACCAGAGCATGAGTGACTGTTTTCCTTGTTTCGGAGGGGATCCAGCGAAATGTTTTTCTGAGCATGCGAAGAATGTTAAAGCAGGAGGAGGATACGGCGCTGACTTGTTTGTTCATTGAGAGTGAAGAATCCAGGATGACGCCTAGATTCCGTGCGTGGTCTGTCGGGATGGGTGCTTTTCCGAGGTCTTCCGGCCACCAGGAGTCATCCCAAGCCGAGGGGGATGTGCCTAAGATGAGGACTTCTGTTTTGTCTGAGTTCAGTTTCAGACGGCTTTGTTTCATCCATTCTGCGACTTCTTTCATTCCTTCGTGTAGGTTAGTTTTGGCGGTGCTGGGGTCCCTGGTGAGAGAAAGGATAAGTTGAGTGTCATCCGCGTAGGAGATGATGTTGAGATTGTGTTGGCGAGCGATGGCCGCAAGGGGGCTCATGTAAACGTTGAAGAGGGTGGGGCTGAGTGAGGATCCTTGTGGTACGCCGCAGATGATTTCAGAGGCCTCGGACTTGAATGGTGGGAGGCGGACTCTCTGGGTTCTTCCATTGAGGAACGAGGTGATCCAATAAAGTGCTTTTCCTTGGATTCCGATGTTGTTGAGGCGTTGTAAAAGGGTGCTGTGGCAGACTGTGTCGAATGCTGCAGAGAGGTCAAGGAGGATGAGGGCGACTGTGTCTCCATTGTCCAGTAGAGTTCGAATGTCGTCTGTTGCTGCGATGAGGGCGGTCTCAGTGCTGTGTTTTGCTCGGAAGCCAGATTGTGAGGGGTCGAGGGATTTGTTGGCTTCGAGGAAGGCGGCGAGCTGGTTGTTGACTGCTTTCGCGATGACTTTGGCCGGGAATGGAAGAAGCGAGATGGGGCGGTAGTTTTTGAGTTCGGTGGGGTCTGCTGTTGGTTTTTTCAGAAGGGCGGTGAGTTCAGCGTGTTTCCAGTCATCCGGGAAGGTGGCGGAGTTGAAGGAGCAGTTGATGACATCTCGGAGGTGCGGAGCTATGACGGAGTCTGCTTTGTTGAAGATGTGGTGGGGGCATGGGTCTGTGGGGGATCCAGAGTGGATGGAGTTCATCAGGCGGATGGTGTCCTCGGTGGAGATTGGGTTCCAGGCGTTAAGGGTGTTAGCGGGGGGAAGATGGTCTGCAGATGGAAGGGTGGGTTGGCTTCCGGGTTGGTTGTCGAAGCTGTTGTGGATGTCAACAATCTTGTTGTGGAAGAAAGAGGCTAGGGAGTCGCAGAGGGTTTGAGAGGGGGTGATGTCGTTGGAGTTGGCCGAGGGGTTGGAAAATTCCTTGACGATGTTGAATAGTTCCTTGCTGTTGTGGGCGTTGTTGTCAAGTCGATCCTTGAATGATGTTTTCTTGGCTTTTCGGATCAGTTGGTGGTGAGTACGAATGGCGCTTTTGAAGGCATCCTTGTTGCTGGTGGATGGGTCTTTCTTCCAGGTCTTTTCAAGGGAGCGGCACAGTTTCTTGGATTTCTTGAGGTCATCGTTGAACCATGAGGCCTTCTTGTTGCCAAGTTTGTGATGGCGTTTTTTCAGTGGTGCTAAGGTGTCGGCGGTGTTGGATAGCCAAAGGGTGAGGTTGGAGGCGGCTTCGTTGGCATTAGAAGAGAGGGCTGGGGGGTTTAGAAGGAGCGATGAGGAGATCTGGTCGATGGTGATTTTGTTCCAGTTTCTTTGTAGAGTTGGTTGGTGGTGGTTGATGGGTTTTGGTTTGTTGTAGGCGAAGTGAACGCAGCTGTGGTCAGTCCAGAGGAGCTCCGTAGTGTGGCTGAAGGAGACATGGTTGCTGGAGGTGAAGATAGGGTCGAGTGTGTGACCTGCGATGTGGGTGGGGGAAGTGACCAGTTGTTTAAGTCCGAGGTTGGCGAAGTTGTCCAAGAGGGTGGCGGTGTTGCGGTCGTTGAGCTTTTCGAGGTGGAAGTTGAGGTCTCCTAGGAGGATGTAGTCTTTGGAGGGGAGCGCGTGAGGGGTGATGAAGTCCGTGATGTCTTCACTGAATTTTGCGCGGGGTCCTGGTGGTCTGTAGAGGAGGGTGCCTCTAAGAGTTGTCTTAGGGTCGATGTGGATCTGGAAGTGAAGGTGTTCGGAGTTATCGAGGTTGGCGTCGGAGTTGGTGGAAACGCGGATGGATTTCTTGTGGACGATAGCGATTCCACCTCCTGTATGGTCGGTGCGGTCCTTGCGTGTGATCTTATAGTCTTCAGGGATAGCGATGGCGATGTCAGGGGCGGAGGAGGCGTTCATCCATGTTTCCGTTAGGAAGGCGACGTCAGGAGATATGGTGTCTAGAAGGTTCCAGAGGTCAATGGCGTGCCTGTGCACCGATCGGGTGTTGAGAAGGATGCATTCTAGGTGGTTGGGGTCGGGAATCCGTGGTGTGGTCGTAGCGGAGATGTTGAGGGTGCCGCTGAATTTACAGGAGAAGCAGGAGAAAGGTCCATGCGTGTGTCCAGGGGCGGCTTGGACGCAGTTGGGAGCGCGGCCGGGGTTGAGGGCTAGGAGGGTGGCGGCATCGTAGGTGACGCGGGGGGGCTGGGCAGCGCGAGGGGCAGGGGGTCTGGCGCTGGGCGCGGTCCAGGCGCGGACGGGCGTAGACGGGCTTACCTTTGGCGCACCTTCAGCGCGGCCGAAGCGCGTGGACGCTGCGCGTTGGGACATCTGACATTTAATGGAGAGAGGAGGGGGCGGAGCGTGGGCGGGTCAGCTGGGAGGCGGTAGCGGGGAGGGTAGGCGGGGCAAAGGAAGGCAAAACAAGCACGATAAAATGGCTCCTGGGAAAGTGAAACTGGGGCTGAGGAAGATGCTATTCACAGCAAAGCATACAAAGCAGCACCAATGTAAAGTGCAAATGGCGGCGGTAGCGTCGATAGTTCAATGTTTAAAGCAGCACACAATGCACAAAGCTTAAGGCGGCAGCAGACTCAATTAAGCTAAAGTAGCGCTTCAAGGCAGATTAAAATTGTAATGCGAGGTTAGGCGCTGTAATGCGCTATGTTCAATGTCAGCCTACGATACCACAAAGACGATCAGCCAGCTCTTGGGGGCAGGGAGCGAGGTGGGAGCAACCGCTTTCACAGAGGTCCAGACGGTCACAGCTGCAGGAAGGAGGGGAGCGCTTAGTGTTCGTGGGTGGGCGGGTCAGCTGGGAGGCGGTAGCGGGGAGGGTAGGCGGGGCAAAGGAAGGCAAAACAAGCACGATAAAATGGCTCCTGGGAAAGTGAAACTGGGGCTGAGGAAGATGCTATTCACAGCAAAGCATACAAAGCAGCACCAATGTAAAGTGCAAATGGCGGCGGTAGCATCGATAGTTCAATGTTTAAAGCAGCACACAATGCACAAAGCTTAAGGCGGCAGCAGACTCAATTAAGCTAAAGTAGCGCTTCAAGGCAGATTAAAATTGTAATGCGAGGTTAGGCGCTGTAATGCGCTATGTTCAATGTCAGCCTACGATACCACAAAGACGATCAGCCAGCTCTTGGGGGCAGGGAGCGAGGTGGGAGCAACCGCTTTCACAGATCTTTCATAGATCTGTTCACCACCCACGCAAAAGCAAAATGCCCAACCTTCGCCGCCAGGTTCCCACACCCGTTGTCCTAGGGCAATGCAATATGGATGAACTAGTCAGGACGATTTGCATATGCTTTCCTGCCACTCCCGCTCATTTTCCAGTAGTACGCAAGCTCAAACAACAGTCTCTCAAGATGATTCTACTTGCTCCCACATGGGCACGGAAACCATGGTTCACAACACTTCTTGAACTCTCGGTAGTTCCACACCAAAAATGAAGTCTCTTCCCAAAGCTCCTCATGCAGAACCATGGAGAGATAAGGCACCCAAATCCAGCACAACTGAATCTAGCGATCTGGTTTCTGAAATCCTAGAGTTCCGTTACCTCAACCTCCCACCCAACTGTATGAACCTTATTAAAGAAGCCAGACGCCCCACTACTAGAGCTTGCTACAGCTAAATGGAGAAGATTCGTCATTTACTGTAATAACAACAAAATTGACCCGCTAGATGCTTCGGTTCAAAACATTATTTGCTATTTGCTGCATCTACAAAGATGCAATCTGGCATACTCATCTATAAGATTACATCTGGCTGCCCTTGCCGCCTACCTACAAAACAGACAACATTTGTCATTGTTTAGAGTACACGCTATCAAAGCCTTTATGGAAGGCCTTAAAAGGATAATTCCATGCAGACTGCTACCCTCTCCGGTGTGGAACCTAAACATCGCTCTTACTAGACTCATGGGTCCCCCATTTGAGCCTTTACACAAATGTGAATTACAATTCTTCACATGGAAAGTAGCTTTCCTTGTTGCAAAGTGAGATCCAGGCTTTAACCATACAAGAACCATTCTTACAAATACATCTTAACAAAGTGGTTCTTAGAACAAATCCAAAATTCCTTCACAAAGTAATCTCTGCTTTCCATCTTAATCAATCAGTAGAGTTACCAGTATTTTTCCAAAACCCTGATTCGGTAGCGGAAAGAGCTCTTCACATGCTCAACGTTAAAATAGCTTTACTTTATTGCATAGACAGGGCTAAAGCCTTTAGAAAAACGAAACAACTGTTTGTAGCTTTCTCTCCACATCATAAAGGCAACCCCAACTCCTAAGCTGGAATTGCCTGGTGGATAGTGAAATGCATTCAAATATGGTACCAGAAAGCAAAACACACATTATTATTCCCCCTAGAGTGCAGTCAACACACAAACTAGGGGCTTCCATAGCATTCTTAGGGAACATTCCCCTAGAAGACATTTGTAAGGCAGCGACATGGTCTACTACACACACCTTCACCAAACACTATTGTGTAGATGTGCAGGCAAAGCAACAAGCTTCTGTAGGCCAGTCTATTCTTAAGACACTTTTTCAAACCACTGCAACCGATACAGGCGACCACCGCTAGGGGAGACACTGCTGTACAGTCTATGCACAACTGTGAATTCTGTAGCTCATATGCCTCGAACCGAAAATGCTACTTAGCAGAATGTACCTGTTCTTGGCATGTAGAGCTGCAGAGATTCACACGCCGACTGACCTCCCCGGGTTTGTATCTGTTCCAGTGTTATCTTACTTGGATACATTCATATGGACATCTTTTCTGTTTCTTACAAACTCCATAATTTTCCATCATGGCGAAAAACAATCTGAGGATGGCGTCTATGCCCATGCGCACTATCGTCCAAGGGAGGAGTCGCCTATCTCGTGACTACAAAAGACTTCTTCCAAGACAACAACAAGGTGCAAGCATTAGAGCCCATCACCAGATGGCGGTCTATGTACAAGTGTGAATCTCTGCAGCTCTACATGCAAAGAACAGATGCATACTAGTAAGTAGCATTTTCCTTCCTAAATGAGTGAATGGTGAAGTTGAATTTATCATTACATTTTTGAAAAGGCCACTTTTTGCAAAGTTGCAAAAAAGAGCAATTAATGGATTGAGACATGCCTGCTGCAACTTGGCATGCCGGAGGCCTAGAGAAACGCTGCATACACGGCCTCCTTTCCCTCCTGGGACGTCACTGGGGAGTTAGCCTCAAACCGGCCTGCCGAGATTCCAACAAGCACTGGTGAGTGCAACACAGTGCTTCTCTCCCAGGGGTGCCACTTCCATTAGAGCCTCTGCTTCATGCTACTACTGCAAACTGTGGGAAAGCCGACAGGCCTCTGGGTGTAACTCGTACCCAGAGGCAGGCGATGGCGAGTACCCTCCTCCTCACCCCCTCCCTGCCCGATCCTTTCCTACTTGCCCTATTTCTGGTACCCTGAGGAAGACACCATGGCAGTGGGTAAAGGCCAGAGAGGCGCTCCTCAAACGAAGCTGGACCACTTCCTCCTAATGGAGAATGCTGGGCCCGGTGGTGGGCCTGTGACCAAACACAGCTTGTGGGGCCACCTCTATCGGGCGAGGAATCCTTGACGCTGCAAGATATCATGGCGGTGATCCAGGGGATAAAGTCCTCACTGGAAACACTTATGGATTCGGCTAACGCAACAACATACGCATACTGGGGGTTCCGGAGTCCGCAGATCGGCCTGCAGTATACCTCTTTGTTGAAGATCTGGTGACCAAGGAGCTACAGACTCGTGGCATCTCTAAATACTTTTCAGTGGAATGGGTCCACCGGATCCCGGGGAGGTGGGGTGCCCACGGCCAGGGGCAGCCCCGTGATATATCATAGCCCAAATCTTTACTTCAGAGACCGGGACATGATATTACAAACTGCTTGCAGTGCACCCCCAGTGACTTATGAGAATGTGCAAATAACATTTTTTCCTGACTTTACGCTCAAAGTTCAGAGACTACGCCGCAGCTTTCTCAAGTCAAAAAAGTGTTGATGGACTAGGCAATTAAGTGTGCAATGCTGTTCCCGGCTAAATTAGGAATGGAAGCAGAGGGAAAAACATGGTTTTTCACATCCCCTGAAGAGGCCTGGGAGTTGTTGGACGGTTGGAGAACTGTCAGCAAGCAGGGGGCTACGAACCGGCATGGATGACGACAATGCCGTTCAGGAGATTCATCAGGATAACAGACCCAGGACACACATCAAGAGGAAACAAGGGAACCTCCTGAACGCGATCCATGAACAGAATGCAAAGAGCTGTTTTGGACTATTTTTCGCACTATGAGACATCTCACACGGCGACATGGAACTGTGTATGGCACAGGCCAGGATTAAAGCACAGACCCCAGTCTACTGTGATTGGGTGGCAGCAAACCTATGAAGATGGGTGAAGTATATGGGAAGTATATAGATGCAATGGGATTATAGACTTTTAAAAATTCTATCGACATGTTTTGCACTGCTGTGGGATTTAGTTTTGCTCTTCGGTACCAGTTATGGGAGAGGGCGGGGTGAATTTTGTTGGGTGGTCCACAGTTCTTTTACTGGTTTCATGTTGGGGTGGGGCGATGGCACTCTGCAGAGTTTGGGGGCAGACAGTTTTGAGTTTGACCCGCAGGGAGGCGGGGTGTCACATTTGGAGAGGAGGGAGTGAACGGAATGGGTTGTGTTGAATGATATGTTATTTCTCTTGATGACAGAGCTCCACACACATTGTAACATAGAGACTACACTGTGTTATGCATATACAGGCAGGCCCGGCCAGCGCGGCTACCAACCACACCAGGCCCCTGGAATGACGATGCAAGCAGTTGCTGATATCTGCATCCTGTCTGGAATGTGAACAGATTGGAAAACAGAATCAAGTGGAGGTAGTGCTACAATATGTTAAACTGCATTCATCTGAGACGGGCCACCTACAGGAGACGTATCTGATGGGTAACACTTGCAAAGCCCTAGACGGCTAGGGGTAGGCATTCTACTTAAAAAAACAATTGCGGTTGACGGTGAAGCAGTCTTAGGCCGACTCTAGGTAGATGCGCAGTCCTCTCTGGGAAATTGGATGAGGGAAAGGATAAATATCCTACCAGTGTATATCACTCTGGCCTTACACAGCCTCATTCTTTTGGACTTGGGTGGACTCTGTCGTGTCCTACATCAATCATACACGGACACCGACTTATCTCTTAGCTCTTTATTAGCACGTGTGTTCAGTCCCCCGTCCCTACTCTAACTGACCTTTTCCTGTGTCCGCTCCTCCTCTTCCTCTGGCCCCCTAGCTCCGCCCACTCCCAACTACTGGTGTGCTGACTTCACAACATCTCCCCCCTTTGTAACAAAACAAACAAACAAACTGACTTCTCAGTCCATCTCCACTATCAGTCTCTGGGGTGGACGTATGTCGTGATGAGTGTTCGCCAATAGTTCGTCTTTGACTAGACAAGCTCTGTTGCTGATGTCTGGAGGGATGGGGCCTTCAGTGTCTGGGGTGCCTATGGTGAGCTCAGTTTGATATCGGCAGCCTGTCCTCCATTGTGACTCTTGCTCACGTGACGCCCGGCCTCTTTTCCACGGGGATGTTACTCTAGCTCCCTTCCAAGTGTCTGTATGTATTTTTGCTTCATTTTGCCTTGTCAGGTCGAGACCAACACTGTCTTCCTGTTTCGAGTCTGGGATGCCAGCCGGTGGGGTATGAACTGGGGAGGCAGTCTTGGTATGACTCTGAGATTGATTGGTTGCCTCAGGTTGCCTCTCCCACTCCTGCTCGCGCCTAGACCAGGCAAGCCTTGGAACCGGCTGGGTAGTTGTGTGTTTCGTTCTTATCCGATGATGACTTGGCTCTCCTGGCGTGTCCGGCTTCCTTTGCAGATCAACTGGTTGGTCCGTCTTCATTGGAGTGCTACTGGCCACGATATCTGTTTCCATTTTATAGGACCAGGACCAGGACCTTCGAGTCAACCTTGCCGCCCCTACCCGGGGTGACGGTGTAGTATTTCCGTCGGGATACACCTGTGCTCGATGTGGCAGGTTGTCTGGTGGAGTGATCGAGTGTGCATTGACATTGGTGTGAGACACGTTGCTGTTGACGGGAAAAGTGTCCCTTGGTTCGCAGATGTGTTCAGGTGCTGGGCGCCATGGCCGTTGTCGGGACCACGACTCTGTCGACTCAAAGGATCGGACCGAGATGCTATCTGAGTCAGAGGGGTCCTCTCTCACTTCCCTCTGAGAATGTGTCTTTAAGAATGTTGCGCGTGGTCGTTGTCGGGACCACGATACTGACGACTCAAAGGATCGGACCGACGTGCTTTCTGAATCAGAGTGGTGCTCCGTCAGTTTCCTCTGTGAATGTTCCTTTGGGAATGTCTTACCAGGTGGTCTTCGGAACCGGGTAGTCCGTGACGAGCTGCTTTCCGTCTCGGAATTGTCTTTGCAAAGCTTCTCCGTGTGTCTTTGTCGGAACATCTTCAATGTTGTCTCATTTGGGAGATTGTTTGAAGATTCCGGGCGTGTTCTTTGTGCTTGATCCCAGGCTTTTGCCTCTTCGTCCTTCTCGCCTGATGTTACCCATCTACGCTCTGTTTCTATGTTGTTTCGGGACCCATGGATGCTTTGGGGCCCATGACTGTATGGATCTTTTCTTGCTTGTTGTTGGTGTGCGGGGCCAGTCCGTCTTGTGTGATCTGGTTCTCCTCCACAAGTGTTTGGTGATCTAGTATCTCTGATCTGTTGGTGGTGTGTCCTCCTGCCAGCTGTTTCCTCGGACTCATCTTCGCTCCTTGGTGATTGGTGTTCCGGCGTCGATTTCCTGTGCTGACCACTGCAGCCCCTTCTTCGATGGTTTGTCTTTCTCACCCACTGGTTGTGCAGAATGTCGTTTTGTCCAGTAGTGCAATCTGTCCCACTGGACACTCCCTCTTTGTCAGAGTAGCGTGTGTTATGCGGTGACTGACTCCTTGAGGGACTCCTAGAGGATGGATGACTCCGGGGAATTGTTTTTTGGATGGTTGACTCTGAGTAGTCATTGGTTCTTTCTGAGTGGCCGGACGCTGAGTAATCTGACTCTGAGTATTCCTTGTTACTGTGTCTCCTCCGTTGTCTTTTTTGTCGTTTCTCTGGTCTGCCTTCTCTCTCTCTCTTCTTGTGTTTGTTGGAATTTTGGGTTCTCCCTTCCCAGGTATCTCGAAGTTTTGTACTTAGATGCACATCCCTCAATTTGCCTCTTGTTTGGACTTGCATTCCAATTTCAGCTTTCTTGATAATTTCTTTTAGCGACCAATGTCCTCTCAGTATTTTGTGTCTTGTTTCGGGGTTTTCACAGCCTTCAATTATTCGGAGCCGAACAGCATCCTCATTCGTAAACGTGTTGAAATGGCAGCCTTGAACCAGACTTTGCAACCGCGTGATGAAATGCGGCAATGGTTCGCCTGGTTCCTGCCGCGCTGTGTTGAAGACCATGCGATTATGATCCACCTCTGCCTGTGCATTGAGATGGGCACAGAGTTCCTCTTGGAGTTTATCATAAATGTCTGCTTCTTCCTTGGAAAATGTTCTAATTGGGCATCGGCCCCCGGGGCCCACCAGATGGAGGAGTAACACCAGACATTTTCTTTCTCTTTGCTCACCGTTGGCTTTCAAGAAATCGTCCAAAGCTTCTAGCCACCAGTGCCGTTTGAGGCTCTGAATCCAATCGTCACTCCGTACCACTGGGGGCGATACTTCAAGGTGTGGATTGAAACATTGAGTTACGTCTCCTCCCGCCCTGAGAGAAGGAGGTCCTGATCGGTCGTAGACGCGGGGCATTATGCTGTCCACTTTTCTTCGGGTTTCAGGTGCTTCAGTTTGTGATCTAGCTTGAGCTTGCTCATTAGTTCTTCCTTCAGTGCCCTCGTGATCGGTCGACATTGCACCCTTGAATTTGTCCATGGTTGGCGACACCTGCTTGTTGTGTGTGTTCATTGGCTACCCCACACGCGCATTGGCTCGTGCTCGTTGCTGATTCCGTTGTACTCACTTATGCTTTGTCTTTGTTTATGTTTGTTCGTTGCTTCCTCTGTTTGATGGACGCACGTTACTTCATGACATTCGCCACTGTGCATTCGCTTGCATATCTCACTGTTCGCATTTCCACTCGTGCGGACCTTTGTTTTGTTAATGCTTGTTCGTTGAGTCACTCTTGTGGTTGCTCTTGCTTGTTAATTGATACACTCTCGTGTTAGCATGTGCTTGTTTTGTTTGGTTGCCAAGACTTGTGCAGTGTTGTCCACGTGCCGTTGTCCACGCTTACTGCTTTGCATTTACCAGCGCTTGTGTAGTTGCACATGCCAAGGCTTGTTGACTTGCGCATACCAACGTGTGATTATTTGCATGCACCAGTGCCTGTTTACTTGTTTTCCCCAGTGTTTGTTTGGTCATTGCCAATGCTTGTTTCCGTTTGTCCAACGTTTGTTGATTTGCATGCGTCAATGCTTGATGATTTGTGTGGATCAATTTTTGTTTACTTGCATGTACCACTGCTTGTTTGTTTGCATGTATCAATGCTTGTTCACTCTTGGCCAATACTTGTCCTTACAGGCACCAATGCTTGTTGACTTTCCTTTACCAATGCTTGTCTTCTTAGATTGCTTCCTGCATTTGCATGGGCTTGTTTGTCGTCTTTTCAGCGCTTTATTATTCTTCACTTGCATTCGCCAACGCTTGTTTGCATGCGTCAATGTTTGTTTTGTTACAGTCACCAATGCTTGCTTCACTTACAGTTGACAATGTTTGTTTATTCTTCGCTTGCATTTGCCAATGTTTGTTTGCATGTGTCAATGTTTGTTTTGTTAGTCACTAAGGCTTGCTTCACTTACAGTTGCCAGTGTTTATTTTGATCCACTCTGCCAATGCTTGTTTTCTTTCCCGGTGCCTGACTTTAAAATGGCCGCCGTTGTATTGCACAGAGTTGTCCTTTTCAGACGCCTGACTCTAAGATGGCCGCCGGGAATCTCGTTTTCAACGAGATTTGGGTCGTCTCTGCTCGTTCCTTTGACCGGAGCCACACATTCACTCGGGACTGCAGCTTCCACTCACCACTCGTCGTTTTCAGCCGCGATCCACCGCCAGAGTAACTGCTGCAGGTGAGATTTCTTTTCTTCGTCCCTTGCCGCCGGAGTGGGCTCCCGGTTGGCTTTTGATTGTCTCTTGTCCACCCCTCACACGTGGGGTGATCTTCACGGCTACTGCCGCCGGGTGGGCTCCGGTGGGCACGCTCGAGCCTCCAGGCAAGGGGCGAGCTCCGCTCTGTTCGCCGCCGAGGTGGGCACTCGGTGGGCGTTCTCACTTGCGCTTCGGCCGCCGAGGTGGGCACTCGGTAGGCGCTTTTAGCTCCACGCTCCAGCCCCACACGCAGGGCGAGCTTCAGGCCAGTTGCCGCCGGGATAAGCTCCCGGTGGGCACTTCTGTTCCTCTCTAGGACTCACGCTTCAGGGGGTGAGATTTGAATACCTTCTTGGCGCGCGATCGCGCTAGCTCCACAACCACGGAGCTTCAGGAGCGCTTTCACTCGGCGCTCTTTCTTCTGGCGCTTCGGCGCTTTCACATTGCGCTTTCTTCTTCTCTCGGCTCTTCCCGCTTCCAGGGTCTGCTGGGTCACTCCTAGGCTTCTCCCATGACGCCTCAGGGTCGCAGTTGCAGCGGAGCTCTGGACGCTCCACGCCGCGGGACGGGGCTCGTGTGGGTGGGCTTGCTGCTGGATCCCACCCTCGTCGCCAGCTGTCGTGTCCTACATCAATCATACACGGACACCGACTTATCTCTTAGCTCTTTATTAGCACGTGTGTTCAGTTCCCCGTCCCTACTCTAACTGACCTTTTCCTGTGTCCGCTCCTCCTCTTCCTCTGGCCCCCTAGCTCCGCCCACTCCCAACTACTGGTGTGCTGACTTCACAACAGACTCCTACTCAAACTTCTTGTGGGTTAACTCCTAATTGGAGTGACTTTAATATGACCATGCGTGATTCACTTGACCGTCAACCATTACGCCACGTGAACCCTTCCCTCACACATCTGATGGACTTCTTTATAGCAGTGAGGTTGGTAGATGTATGGCGCACATACAATCCCATCACTCAGAAATTTACATTTCACTCGGAGGCTTATGGGCATACTCCCTTTGGTCCACTGCATCTCGCGATTCCGAGAGGTGCGCCATTTGGCTAGGGGATATCTGATCACTCCCTAGTAGAAGGCCTCAGAAAACTATTTTAAAGAAAATAAAACCTCGGTGGGCTACTCTCGAATCCTCTGGGAAGTATATAAGACTGTAATTAAGGATGAATTACTCTCACTGACGGCGGGGCATAAAAAGGTAACGAGGGCGGTGGTTGAGAAACTCGAGAGCGACATCATAGCTCTAGAGGCTCGACTATGCATCGATACTACAGTTGACAATAAGCATGAGCTGGACCTTAAACTACGGGAATATTGGGACCTAACTACTGGTGCTGCCAGGGTTAGTTATCGCACGCCTCAACATTGTCTATATGAACTCGGTGACAAGGCGAGAAAGTTGATATCATGGCTTGATAAAAAAGGAAAAGGCGAGGCGATTGTCTGTGATTTACAACTTCCTATCCTCACCACTGAAGACAGAGCCTTCATGGAGAGTGATCCGACAGAGGACGAAATTGCCCAAGCGATTCGCAATATCGCATACGCCAAAGCAAAGGTACCAAACGGGCTCCCATACAAGATTACTAAGACACTTATTGCACTGCAATTGCTTAAAATGTACTTAGAGAGTCGGGAAAAGGGGTTGCTCCCCAGAGACCAAAGGCTTGCTTCCATAGTAGTCATTCATGAAGACAGTAGGCCAGCTGACCCATTTCCCTCCTCAACATCAAGCTCTAAATTCTGGCAAAACTATCAATACAAATAATTACCAAATTGGTGCATCCGGACTAGTCCAGTTTCATGCCAAGCAGAAACACGATCTTAAATCTGCGACATCTCCGTTAGGTGTTGAGGCGAACACATTCTATGGAAAAAGAGCACCTATCTTGGCCCTTGATGCTCCAATGGCATTCAACACTGTGGAATGGCCATGCCTTTTTGCTGTGCTGGAATGGATGGGCTTCGTCCCCAAGTTCATGTCCTGGGCATGATTATTATATACCGATCCCCTGAACCGGGTAGTGTAAGTAAGTAATGTGTTTATTGTACAGTTAATTAAAACCTTTACAAAAGATGGCTGTCTCCTATAAAACAGTAAAACATCAATTTAAAAGTCTGATAGCCACAGTTAAGAACACACTTAAAATTACAGAAGTGATCTACTCCCCCGGCCTTGGTGACCCATAGTCCAGTTTCTTATATTTATTTTTTTTTGCGGCGATTTAGCAGCAGTTCATGAGGTTGAATTACCCCCCTGGTCAGAGTCTTGGCTACAGGATGAGGGCGGGCGGGTGATTAGGTACAAGTTTAAAGTACATAGTGCAGCATCAACATTTGTTGCTTAGTACAAGAATGGCCGAGGTTAGCCTGTTGATGCTGGTAGTGGGTATTGCGAAAAACTCTAGAGAATTCCCCTTGCGGCGTGAGACCAGACAGGATTGGCCTCTTTCGCCTCTCTTGTTTGCCCTAGTGTTAGAACCACTGGCGAACTGGGTCCACACTGACCCTTTGATAATGGCTTATGCTGAATGGAGGAGTGGGAAGACAAAATATCTCTGTATGCTGACGATATACCATTGTACATAGCAGCCCCACGCGTCTCCCTGAGTCGTATACTGGACATATTCTCAACCTTCGGTAGATATCCGGGATACACCATTAAATGGTCTAAATCTGCGCTTTTTGTTCTCTGTTGGGATGCCCCTTGACAACCCAGGGGATGCGAAGGAAGGGTGGTTTCTGACGGCTTCCGATATTTGGGTATCTTTATCACCACAAATCCTGAATCATTTCATGACAATAATGTCCAGGATCCCCTACAGTGTCTCGGGAGAGACGTTTGCCACTGGAGGGCCCTGCCCCTGTCCCTTCTTGGACGAGCTGCTTTGTTCGAGATGATGGCACTGCTTTTTTATTTCTTTATTTACGTTTTGTAGCATGTGCAACAGCAAGCACTACATCAAGAAAAAAAACAATCTGATGCATGTCTTGAACAGACTGTCAAACAATAAAAGTAAAAAGAACAATCCATGCAGAGGTTGACAGCTGGAAATATATATCGCTCGTGATCTACAGGTTAAATGATGCATAAAAAATGTCTGGCCGTGTCCTGACTTTGTCTGGAATTGTACACATTACACATATATAGGTAGCAATGCAATACTGATTCAGGGAGATGTATCAGAGTTACGTGCCTGAGGCAACAGGTATTGTCTCAACGGCTCCCAGATGTCCTTAGGGCGAGAAGTCGTAGGCAATTCTTCAGCATATAGTTCTACGGTTTCCTGACAGTAGACAAAATCTTTGACCCACATATCTATTTTAGGAGAGAGTTTACTGTCCCATGCAATCACTACACGTCTCTTTGCAAGTAGCAAGGCTATTCGTTCAAATCTGGCCTGCACGCCCTTCAATGTGGGTACATGATGGAGTATTATCGCTAACAAGGGGGGGAGAGAGAGATATATCGAAATGGATTCGTTCTCCCTGGTCAAATGTACATAAAAAAAAGAATCCACTCCTTGGGTGTATCCTCCAGATGTGGGGAACACCCTTGTTGTTTTTGGTCCCCTCACACACCAACAGGCCCCTTGGTGTCATGCTTCATCATCGGGGTCATCGTACCCCTCTACGGGGTACGGCGTGCTGCGACCTACGGATACGCTGGAGCATTCAAGTTGACTATGTGTGGTGTGGATGGGGTATTTAAATGTGAGTGTATAGTGGGGTTTAGATCTAAGTGAGTGAAGTTTAAAAAGGACCTGGCCCGTGGGGTAACAAAAAAACTTCTAATGGGCCCCCAGGCTGGTACTATTAAAATAGAGTGTGGAAGGTTAATAACGCAAACAATGTGCATTACCTCCTCTCTGTGTGCGTCGACATGTTTCGGTGAAAACACCTTCTTCAGGACGGGGTACACAAATCCCCACCTTACTCACGTTTCTCTATCTTATATCAGGATTTCTAATAAAAGTGAGATTATAAAGTGCAGGTAATAATGTACCTAACAAAAACGTCGCTTATTGGTCGACCTGTTGAGATAAATAGACACATTTTTTTTTTGTGGTGGTCTACTTAACCATAGGTAAGGTGACCGGTGGTTACAGGTGACATGATAGCGGTAAAAGTATCAGACTATAGGTGTCCATTGTGCCTATAGTGGAAAAAAGAAGACAAACTAGACTCACTAACATATAACATAAAACACACACTTTTTCTTAGTAAATTCGGCATTATAGCGATATTCTGAACATTGCACCCTTGGTGGTTAGGGGTTGTCAAATATAATGTTGGTTGCTCCTGTGAATAAAAAGAGACACTACACGCCCAATATACACTGGTAACATACTGTTTTGTAGGGGTAGAAATGCCTCATGAGCGCAACGTCAGGGTCCTTTTATGCTATTTAGCACCTGTCAAAAAAAATGGAGTTTCAAAGTCCCATTTTTACTTACATTGGCGTTGTGGAGATAATGCTGCTCTCTACCATTACTACTCACGATTTCAGCGAGGAAATTCCTCCCGACCGACCCCTCCGTGGCTCCGGTGGTTGTGTCAAGGGGAGTGCCAGGTACTGGTATTTGTACTTTTGCTCAGGCTCCGATCATTGATAGATTGGATAATTAGCATTTCCTGCCTGCCCATGTAAGGGCTTGGTGCCGGTTCTGCTCGCGTCCCCATGCGTTAGTATTGCGTTATGGCGCATGCGTGCTGCCATCCTGCACAGATGTGAATGTCTGTGGAGCCGCGCATGCGTTCTGCTCACCCTCACGAGTCTTGCGCATGCTGGGTTGAAGCGGCGGCCCAGGTGTGTATGTCTGTAGAGCCGCGCATGTGTGCTGCTCACCCTCACAAGTGTTTCGCTGGATCTCTCTTCTCACCAACTTTTTAACATGTTTATTCTACCTGCAAGGAGTTCCTGATTCCGCTTTTTTTCCTTTTTCCGTCTCTCCCATCCCGACCTCCCTCCCTTCCCCAACTCCTTCCACCCTGGTTCCCTCCCCCTCCCGCCCCGAGTGCTTCCACCTACGCCTGAACTCGCCACGTATGTGCGTGTGCAGTTACTGTCAGGAGTAACTGATGTACTATTGAGAAGGTGCTCCTGGTGTGTGTGGGGGAGCTTCACCGTCTAACTCAGATAGTCCCTCCTCCACCGTACTGTCTCGCAAGGCCTGCACTAACATCTCCCACGCCATTGACGCCTCCATCGCTTTGTCATCGGACTTGCGGCGAGCTAGATGGTACCTAAGTGTACTTTCACTCGCTGCCCACTTAAGAACCTCATTGATCCATCATCTGCGCGTAGGACTCTTGTTCGATTTCCAACTTTTTGTTAATTCTCTTTTGGCTAAGATCAGACCCATGTCTATGAATTTACTCAAAATCCTATTCTTGGGCGTATGCGGAAACCAGTGCAACACACCCACAGCCTTGGTAAATTGTAACTCCCTGTCCGTTACACTGTTTAATGTCTCGATAATCTCCCTCCAATAGTCCCGTAGGTGTGCGCAGTCCCATAACATATGGCCCAGGTCCGCTCCTATCGTGTTACATCTAGGGCATGCCGCGTTCTCCACCCCAAAATACTTCCCGATTTTCCCTGGTGTGAGGTAAGCTCTATGAAGGACATAGAAATGGATCAAATGAAAACGTGCGTTTCTCGTGCTCTTCCTCGCCCGCCTCACTATCTGCACCCAAGTAGTGTCAGGGATCTCTATCTGTAGATCTGATTCCCATGCAGTTTTCAGTGCTGTCAAAGGTTGCAGCGTCTCGGGCAGCATCCTTGAGTAAAGGCACTTCACCACTTTATACGTGCCAGCTGCCATCATCGTGTATTGGCAAGCCATGGACGTATTGCTCTTGTTAGGGCCGCGTGCATCAGGAAGTCCCCCTTCGGGAGGTCAAAACGATCCTGCAAAGTTTGGTATGGGATTAGCGCCCCATCCTCGTATAGGTCTCCCAACATCTGCAGTCCTGCGTCCTCCCATCCCTGTAAGCGCGACCAATCGCCGCCATGAGGTAGTGCTGTCACCATGCCCAACGGTATCTCAGGCGCATACATGCGTCGTATCCCTGCTCGCCTCTGTGATCGTTTCCAGCAGAGCCTGAACGTCTGCTCCTCTAGGGATAAATCTCTGAGGGCCAGCTTCTGCTGCAAAGCGATAAACGCCAGCACGTGCCGGGGATGTTCCCCCCTCCCTCTCGTGCTCCGGACCCCAATACACCCTCGCCACCTCCTGCGTGAAGATCTGCAATTGTGCCGCCACACAGAAGAGGTGTGGCGCCGAGGCCAGGGCGACTGACTCCGGAATATGGGGATTACGGTTCGATCCCCGGCACCGGCGGCAGATTAGCCCAGCACCATGTGACTCTGGGCAATAGCTTGCTTAATCTTCCCGATGGCCCCCAGCGCCTAGAGACCCTTACGGGTGATTGTGCGCTTTACAAATGTGGATTATTTATTTATTTATTTAAGTAATAGAGCTCGAAATCTGGGACCGCTAGGCCTCCCTCATCCTTCGGTCGTAGTAGCGTGGTTAGAGCTATTCTACGCCTGTCTGTGCCCCAGAGGAACGATATCAGTAATGGTTTCAATTGCTGAAAAACGGATCTAGGTATCCACACAAGCAGTGTGCGAAAGTAGTAGAGAAGGCGCGGCAGGGCTATCATTTTCACTAGGGATATGCGTCCTGTCACCGAGATCGGGAGGGTGGCCCAAAAGGACATGTTGCCCTTCAACGCCCGTATACAGCGGCCCACATTGCCCTCGAGCAGGTCCGCAGCCCTGTGATAGATGTGCACTCCCAAATATTTCAGACAATTGGGCTCCTAATTAAGCAGTGGGCGGGTGGCAGGTCGCATCTCCCCCTGTCGCAGTGGAAATAAGCAAGATTTAGACCAGTTGACTTTTAAGCCAGACAGCCTGCAAAAGAGCACCAGGAGTCTCTCTGCTCCCTCCAACGCCTCATCAGCATTCTCCAGAAATAGCAAGAGGTCGTCCGCATACAGCGAAATAATCTGTGGACTTCCCCTGTATACTAGACCCTCATAGTAATGTCCTTTCCTGGCTTCCGCCGCAAAGGGCTCTTTCGCTAACGCAAATAACAGGGGGGAAAGTGAGCACCCCTGTCTAGTACCGCAGCACACCGGGTATTGGTGCGATACGAGGGATCCCACCCGAACCCGTGCCACCGCTGATGCGTACAGCACCCTCGTCCAGCTTATGTAACCTTCTCCAAGGCCAAAGCTCTGCATGACCCTATACAGAAAAGTTATTGTCATTTATAATAGCAATAGCTTAACATTTTGTAAAAAAAAATTGTGAAGATTATGTTAACTGTATTTTATTGTGACGAAAATCCAAGAACAGAAGTGAAATATTAACATCTTTTTGTTTCATTTGTAATAAAGCTTGAAACATTGAGAGAACATATTTGAACCAGTTGTTGAATGGTTGCACAGATTGATGCTGTGGTGGCGCTGAGTGATGTTGTGGTGGCGACGAGTGATGCTGTGGCGTTCATTGATGCTGTGGTAGCGCCTAGTGATGTTGTATTTCCCATGAGTGATGCTGTGGTGGTGCTGAGTGATGCTGTGGCAAAGCGATAGATAGATAGAGTGAGGGCGATAGATTGAGTGAGTGCGATAGATAGATAGAGTGTATTTATGTTGCATTGAGTAGTGTAAGTATGAGGTGTGTAATTATACGTCTCTGAGTGGTATGTGGAGTGTATTTACGTTGCATTGAGAAGAGTAATTATATGGGGTGTAATTATGTGGCACTGAGTGGTAATATGGGGAGTGTATGTTGTATTCAGTAGAGTAATTATGTGGCACTGAGTGGTATTTGGAGTGTATGTTGCATTGAGTGCAGTGTAATTATGTAGCATATTATGTGGCACTGAGTGGTATTGTGTGGAGTGTGTGTTGCATTCAGTAGAGTGTACTTATGTAGCACTGAGTAGTATTTGGAGTGTATGTTGCATGGAGTGCAGTGTAAATATGTGGTGTGTAATTATGTGGCACTGAGTGGTATTTGGAGTGTATGTTGCATTGAGTGCAGTGTAATTATGCGGCGTGTAATTATGTGGCACTGAGTGGTATTTGGAGTGTATGTTGCATTGAGTGCAGTGTAATTATGTAGCATGTAATTATGTGGCATTAGGTGGTATTGTGTGGAGTGTATGTTGTATGTGTTGTGTGTAATTTTGTGGCACTGAGTCGTATTGTTTGGAGTGTATGTTGCATTGAGTGCAGTGCAATTATGTGGTGTTTAATTATGTGGCACTGAGTGGTATTTGGAGTGTATGTTGCATTGAGTGCAGTGTAATTATGTAGCATGTAATTTTGTGGCACTGAGTCGTATTGTTTGGAGTGTATGTTGCATTGAGTTCAGTGTAATTATGTAGCATTTAATTATGTGGCACCGAGTGGTATTTGGAGTGTATGTTGCATTGAGAGCTGTGTAATTATGTGGCAGTGCAGTGTGTGTGAGGCAGCGAGTGTGTGAGGCAGCGCAGTGTGTGTGTGTGTGTGAGGCAGCGCAGTGTGTGTGTGTGTGTGTGTGTGTGTGTGTGAGTGAGGCAGCGCATTTTGTGTGTGTGAGGCAGTGTGTGTGTGTGAGGCAGCGTGTGTGTGAGGCAGTGAGGTGTGTGTGTGTGAGGCAGTGTGTGTGTGTGTGTGTGTGGCAGCGCAGTGTGTGTGTGTGTAAGGCAGCACAGTGTGTGTGTGAGGCAGCGCAGTGTGTGTGTGAGGCAGTGTGTGTGTGGCAGCGCAGTGTGTGTGTGGCAGCGCAGTGTGTGTGTGGCAGCACAGTGTGTGAGGCAGTGCGTGTGTGAGGCAGCGCAGTGCGTGTGTGAGCCAGCACAGTGTGTGTGAGGCAGTGTAGTGTGTAGCAGGGCAGTGTGTGTGATGCAGCGCAGTGTGTGTGAGAGGCAGTGCAGTGTGTGTCTCACAGTGCAGTTTGTGTGTAACACTGCAGTGTGTGTGATAGGACAGTGTGAGCGACACACAGCAGTGTGTGACTACGTAGTGTGTGTGTGTGAGACAGCGCAGTGTGTGAGGCAGCGCAGTGTGTGTGAGGCAGCGCAGTGTGTGTGAGGCAGCGCAGTGTGTGTGTGTGAGGCAGCGCAGTGTGTGTGTGTGAGGCAGCGCAGTGTGTGTGTGTGAGGCAGCGCAGTGTGTGTGTGTGAGGCCGCACAGTGTGTGTGTGAGGCAGCGCAGTGTGTGTGTGAGAAAGGCAGCACGGTGTGTGTGTGAGAGGCAGCGCAGTGTGTGTGAGGGAGGGCAGCGCAGTGTGTGTGAGGCAGCGCAGTGTGTGTGTGAGGCAGCACAGTGTGTGTGTGAGGCAGCACAGTGTGTGTGAGGGAGGGCAGTGTGTATGTGAGGCAGCGCAGTGTGTGTGAGGCAGTGCAGTGTGTGTGAGGCAGTGCATTGGTTTAAAGTCATGAGGCATGTTGCAAATGGGAGGCCAACCTTCAACAATATATTCAGAAACCTTTTTTAAAATAAGGTCAGTTGAGGTAGCTTCAAGCCATTCTTTTTCAGAAATAATACCATTGGAGAAAGAAGAAGCATCAATAGAAGCTACAACACAATCAAACTCATCAATAGTGTCATCAGAAAAAGGTAAGGGTAGACGAGAAAGACAATCTGCTCTGAAATTTTTTCCGCCTTGTATATATTTAACAGTGAAATTATATTCCTGTAATTTGGAAAGAATATGCACAAGACGGGCGGATGCTTTGCCTAACCCATCACCTTGCAGGAGATAGCCCAAAGGTTTGTGATCAGTGTACAAAGTAAAGGAATTTCCCCAAAAATAAGTCTTACATTTGGAAACAGCCCAAACACAGGCTAGTGCCTCTCTTTCGATTGTGCTATATTTGGATTCAGCATCAGATAACGATCTGGAAACAAAAGCGACTGTATGATCTTTATTAAAGACTTGCTGACCAAATACAGCACCAAGACCAGTTAGACTGGCATCTACAGTGATGGAACATCGATGACCATGTACAAAAGGACTAAGAGCAGGAGCATTAACCACTAAATTCTTAATATTAGTGAAAGCAGAATTAATATCATTGGTCCAAACACAAGTGGTGCCTTTCTTTGAAAGTGATCTCAAAGGTTGAACAAAAGAGGCATAGTCAGGTATGAATCGAGCATAATATTTGCACAGAGCTAAAAAATATCTAAGAGCATCCTTGTCTGAGGGAGGAGCTTTTACACTGGCTTCTACATTTGTGTTTGATACCTTGAGGAGTGATGGTGTGACCAAGGTAATCAATTTCATCAACCAAAAATTTACATTTTTCCGGTTGTATGGTGATTCCTCTGGTATTTAAAATGGAAAAGACATTATGTAAAGTATCCTAATGTGCTTCTCTTGTCTCAGTAAAAACAAGAATGTCGTCTTGAAAGGCCTAAACATTAGCAACATCTTTAAAAATCCATGGCTATTTGAAATACTGAGGCTGCCAAGGCTAGGCAAAAAGGCAACCTCAAGTACTTGTACGCTCCAAAAGGAGTGATAAATGTTGTAAGTTCTTGAGAATCAACATTTAAGGGTATTTGATGATAAGCAGCATGCAAATCAATGGTAGAAAAATATTTTGCGTGACCGATATTTGAAAGCATTTCTTGGATATGAGGGAGGGGATGGCAATCAACAATGATGTTGCGGTTAAGGGACCTGAGATCAACACAGAGACGAAGATCGCCAGTTTTGTTTTTGCAAGAACAATGGGTGAAACCCATTCTGAGGAATCAGTAGGGGTAATGATGCCTTCTTTTGTAGGTTTTTCCAATTGTTTTTTAAGATCAGGTTTGACACTAATGGGTACAGGTCTAACCTTATGGGTAACAGGTATAGCATTGGCTTTAAGTCTAATAACATGTTCAACACCTTTGATGCTACCAATGTTGCTGCTGAATACCAATGGAAATTCTTCTTTGAGTAAATCAAATGGGAGAAAAATTACTAAAATCAACATTGTAAATAGCAAGAATAGGTGCCTCTCCCAAAACAATAGGATTTTTGTGACCGGGTTTTAAAATAGTACCCACTCTGGCTAGATCTCTCCAACCTACCAAATTTCTTCCTCTAATTGCAACATAAATTTTGGTTTTGGTAGATCTTCCAAGAATTTGTAATAAGCCAATAAAGAAACCTAAAAGTCAATATCTTTCTCACCAAAAGCCTTGGGAGAGATATCAGGGGCTTTAAGGAGAATACAGTATCCACAAATATTATAAAAGGTGGTGTTCGCTAAAACAGTAATAGGAGCCCCATAGTCGGCCAAGACGTGTAATGATTTGTCATTAATAAAAGCCTGGCAGAGGGGAAGTTCATACTCAATGGAATTGGAAGGTTCATCTATCGAGAGAAGGAGGTTTGAAAATGTGTTTTTGCGGTCAAAAACAGAAGAAGTTGAAGTTGATGTGGAAGGAGATTCTAGTTCTACATTGTGAATTCTAACGTCGAGATCTACAAAATTCTTGGAAGTGACCTGTTCTCTTACATTTACTGCATTTCTTACTCAAAGCAGGACAAGAGGGAAAATTGGCAATATGGTTTTTAAAACCACAGCGAAAACAAAAACTTATTTTAATATCTTTGTTAACTTTTATAGCTGAATTGGAATTTGTGAATTCAGCATTATCTGAAACATAAGAAATGGGAGAATGACCCTCTTGACCTGACAATGCTTGGGAAGAAATAATAAAGCGTTCAGTACTTTTACCTATATCAATAACTTCTGAAAGAGATGGATTACGACATGTTAAAAGACGTTCTTGCATTTTCTTTGAGAAACAGTTAAAAACAAATTGGTCTCTGATAGAAATATCTGTATAGTTCCCAAAACGCGGACGCGCTAGGGGACAGTGACTTGGGCAACACAGTTCGAGGTAGGAGCGCCTGGTAAAGGGCTCCCGAATTTCACTGCTTATCTGCTGAACTGCATATGCTTACTGCACTGTTTCACTTTTTAACATAAGAAATAGAGAATTTATATCCTGCACAACAATCCTCATGCTGAGACCATTTTTGTTTTAAATAGCGCCGCATTGTTTGTTTTTAAAAACCCACTCACCAATAACTGCTATCACACGGGCACCAGGCTGCGTCTTCCCCGGTCCACCACGGAATGTTCCGGATGAGTGGAGGGAAGGCCACGCAGACCAGAAGTGCTGGTGTGCAACGAGGTCAGCGCTCTAGTTTCAAGCGCTACTGCATAAAAGGAGATGCACACCGCGACGTGCAGCGGGCGCGCCGCTGGCACGCCAAAGGCAAGCCCGTATGTACCCATCCGCGCCAGACCTGACCCAGGGCCAGGAATCTCTGCCCCCTTCCCTCAGTCCCTATAATTTATACACGGGATACATTACTTCAAATCAGGCAGACCACAAATCCACCATGCCTCCATTAATTTTCCCTGTAGGAACTACAAAGTCATTGTGCTCACTGTCCATATACTTTGTCACCAAAGAGAATTTAATTCCCCACCGAGGCCCCAGTCAGCAAGGATCTGCTGAATTGCAGATCCCTTTCTAAACATTCCTTGGAAATTTCCACACTGCTTCAGGACACAAAAATGGATGTTCTGTTTTTGACAGAGACCTGGTTGTCCCCTAACTCTGATCCAGATGCTGTTCAAGCCCTCCCCCCAGGATACCTAATTGTTATCCTCTCCGTCCTCAGGATCAGCTTGTGGTACAAGTAGGCCACCTCCAGATCTATCTAAGCCCCGAATGCTGTAATAGCCGTGGGCTAGAGAAGGATCAGGTGAGGGCAAAATAATAAACAGGGAGGAAAGGAAGGGGACTGCAGGGAGGGAGAGCTGCGAAGACAGAAAACAAACAAACAATTGATTGGTGTCAATTCTCAGGAAAGTTCTCTCTTTACTAAGGCTACCAATCAGACTATACAGTGCTATACCTGTAATAGGAATGCTGACCGCACTAACTCATGAGATGCCTCTCTTCTACTGAGGGTACGTAAATTCAGCCTGTGATTGCCTTCCCCTGTGAACACAAAACTTAATAGTAAAACAGCCCCTATGACCCCGGAAATAGCAACACCTATATAGGTAAAGAAGGACACTACATACCCTAATTTTTTTCCATCAGAGTCCTGAAGAAACATAGACAAGGTTCTAAGGAATGCGTAGTAAGTATACAGTAACTCCCACAAAGTAAAGAAGGGTTACGTCACCCGAAATAAAGGAGAACAAGGTTACCTGAAGGAAAGTGATTTCAGGTGTAGGAAACTCTTCGTCCCAGCCTGGGACTAAATAAAGCAGATCCTCTGCAATAGCCGATGCAAGAAGGCTTTCCAACAGAGGATCTGGGTCAGTAAATAACGCGAAAACAAACAACTGTTTCCTCCGCAATAGCCGTAGCAAAAAGGCTCGCCAACGGAGGAAACGGGATTAAGCAAAACGTGTCCTCCGCAAGAGCCTGGGCAAGGGGGCTCGCCAACGGAACCACGTGCACTAAACCTTGGAAATATAATGACTGTCCTCCGCAATAGCCGATGACAAGGCTCTCCAACGGAGGACAGCACCAAAACAACAATGCCGGAAATACAAGACCGTCCTCCGCAATAGCCGGTGACAAGGCTCTCCAACGGAGGACAGAACCGAAACAACAGCGCCGGAATAAATGCAACTGAGGGCGTCCAAGATACAGGGTATAACAAGAGCTTAGGAAACACCTCACCGCACAGTCGACAGGAACGCCAGGAACCACGAACCGGAATATCCGACACCGGCTGCAGGAAGTGGTGTCTAATTTATACTCCGCCTCTCGGCCGCTGAGCCTTCTGGGAAATGTAGTTTTTCCCCATCTGTACCCATTAGTCTCTCGAGGCGCGACAGATTCTGGACACTAATGCAGCGCCTCGGCAGAGCGTGTGGTAAGGGTGGGGGGATTGCAATCATCTATTAAATCCACCTTTCCTGCAGCATCCTGGATACCCCAATCCTTGACTGTGAGAATGCCGACTTTATTATTCAACACTCCCCCTCAAAATCATTCTCGGGCATCCTCCTGTACCGCCCCCACCGGAGCACAAGGGCAATTCTGTAGCTCGCTGTTGGAAACTGTTGTGATGCTTCTTACGTCCAGGGAAACAGGAGACAGGAGACGGAGGCCTTGTCCAGGTAAGTTTATTGGAAGAAAGCAACCTGGCATCCGACCACCTCGACAGCGCAGGACAACTGTCAACTGTCGAGTGTCGTGTACCAGATGTTCCACACGGAACATAGAGAAAGAGCAGAGCGAGGAGAGAATCTTAAGCACAGGTAAGATTCCAACACAACACATCCTCTACCCTAGAAGAGAGTGAAACAAAGGAAAGCAAAATGCAAACGATCTATCAAAACGTGCAATCGGAAAAGGATAAAATAAAAACCTAACATGAAAAACATGAAAACCATACAGAATCCATCCCACTTCGGTGGAGAGAAAAAAAAACAAACCAAAACATAAAAACATTAAGAAAGGACATAATCATTGAGATAAGCAGGAGTCTTATGCACTCTGGGCCCAACAGGCAAACTCACACTTGGAGGGGGACGAACAAGGGAATCGGACGAAGACTCACGGGCACCTGAAACAGAGGGACCATAATCACAAACCAAATCCTGAGACCGAGGGTCTCTGAAATCAGAGTCAGGCATGAACATAGCACCCGAGCACCCCTCACCCCTTGAAGCAGGGATATGAAACGAACCACCCTTCTGGTAAAGAGCGACATTCCTGAGGTTCCACCTGTCACCACCTTCCAGAACAAGAGAAAATTTGCTGACAGAAACAACACGAAAAGGGCCCTTAAACTTATGCAGACCAGCCTTAGTTCTGCCGGACTTAACTTTGACCCAATCGCCAACAGCAATCCTCCCGGACACAACAACGGGAGAACTCACGCCATCAGACAATACCCAATCCTTTAACCAAGCAGGGACAGTTCTAGAACCAGGGGATCGCCCACGCATGACTTGGAAAGGAGACATCTTAGTGACACTGTGGGGGGAGGTCCGGTAAGACCAAACCATGTCTTGAACCAACCGTTTGGGGTCTAAATTGTTGGCTAAAGCAAGTTGGATGGTACCTTTAACAAGGCGATTGGACCTTTCAACCATTCCATTGCCCATGGGGTTGTATAAGGAAGTGCGAGAATGTTTGACACCACACTTCTCAAAGAAACACCTCATCTCATTGGAGGTTAACTGGGTGCCGTTGTCAGTCAAAACCATGTTGGGGAAACCCTCCGAAGAAAACAAATTCTCAAACACTTCAATGGTGGATTTAGTAGTGACATCTCTAAGAAACTCCACACAAAGCCACTTGGAATGGACATCAATGACCACAGCAGCAAAATGCATATCAAGAGGAAGACCGGACAGAGGGCCAATGAAATCCAGACACAGATTATACCAGGGTTTACCAGGATCAGAAATGTGCCCTTGAATGGCTTGAAGACCAACTTTCAACCTTTTTTCGCTCTCCTTGCAAAAAGAGCAATTCTCCACCCAAACACGAACAGTATCATCCATGCCCGGCCACCAAAACTCTTGCTTTATTCTCCTGATAGTCATGCCCTGGCCCAAATGTCCCAAGTGTGCCAGCTTGAACATATGAGATCTCAGGCCAGCAGGTGGCACAAAACGATCGCCCCTCATAATGATCTCTGAACCTGCCAGAGACAACTCATCTAAGAGTTTCCAAAAGGGCCTGACAGCCACAGGCACCATGCTTTCTCTGGGAGCACCTCTCCTAATCAGAAGAATAACTTCTTGGAGGACAGAGTCCTTCTTCATCTCAGTCAACCACTGGTCTTGAGAAAAGGCACCCACCGGAGATTCACAAACATCCCCAACCACAGCAACGGCCTCATCCACAGTACACTTTTCAAGATCTTGATCAACCAACTTCCAGTCAACAGACAAGCGAGAAAGACAATCCGCTTGAACGTTTTTCCATCCTTGAATGAAAACAATTTCGTAAGAGTATTCCTGAAGCCTTGCAGCAAACCTTGCAAGACGAGCAGAACCTTTTCCAGCACCACCACCCGATAAGATTTTCAGCAACGGCTTGTGGTCGGTTCGTAACACAAACCTCACACCCCACAGGTATACACGAAAGTACTCAACACTCCAAGCAGCAGCCAAGGCTTCTCGTTCAATGACCGAGTAGTTCCTCTCAGCTTGGGTAAGTGTTCTTGAAGCAAAGGCAACGGTTCTTTCAAGACCACGCTGAAGTTGTGAGAACACCACACCGATGCCAGTAAGACTGGCATCTACGGTCAAGAAGGATTTGCACCCAGGATTAAAGGGGGCTAGAATACCAGCATTGCAGATATTCTCCTTGATCTGTTGAAAGGAGTCCTCTTGGGCTTTATCCCAAACAAACTTGTTGCCCTTTCTCAGTAACAATCTCAACGGTTCAGACAGACAAGCAAAGCCTTGAACAAATTTCGAATAATATTCGACTAAGCCCAAGAAAGAGCGAAGCTGGTCCCTGTCACTGGGTGCTGGGGCCTGGCTGATGGCAAGTAACAGATTTTTTTTGGGAGCAATGCCATCAGCGGAGATAGTATAACCTAAGTACTCAATCTTTTCAGTTAGGAAAACACACTTATCCTTGTTCACAGTTAAACCGGTGTCTTCTAATTTGAAGAGGACCTGACGCAAAGCTAAATTGTGATCATTCACACTTTTCCCAGACACTAGAATGTCGTCTTGAAAGTAGACAACCCCAGACAGACCTTTAAGCATGTTAGACATCATCCACTGAAAGACACTAGCAGCCGAGGCGAGGCCAAACGGCATGCGAGTGAACTGGAAGGTACCCTCGGTGGTAATGAAGGCAGTCAAAGGTTTGGAGTCAGGGTGTAATCTAATTTGGTGGTACGCACTCCTCAAATCGATCTTTGAGAAGAATCTACCCCCCCCCCCCCCACCCCCCACAGATTGTAACAACTCATTGATATTGGGAAGGGGAAAGGTGTCAGTAATAATCTCCTGGTTGAGGGACCTGAGGTCAATGCAAAATCTCAACCTTCCATCGGATTTCAACGTGATTACGACGGGAGAAATCCAGGGCGAAGCTTCCACGGGTTCAATCACTTTGGTAGACAACATGTCATGTAACAAATCCTTCAAACCCTGTCTAACAGAAAGGGGAACTCTCCTTAGTTTATGCTGCACAGGAGAAGCATTGGGCTTCAAAACAATTTTATGGAAATAATCCTTAACACATCCTAACCTGTCAGCAAATACTCTATGAGCAGCATCTAAGATGTCTTTAACTTGAACATCACGCTCAATTGTCATAACTACATCCGGCGAACAGGGATTGATCACAATATTCAAATCAAACTGGTGCATCCACCCCAAGATTGGAGGACCTTCTCTAGCTATGTACACTTTCCCATTGACACTCCTAGATTTAAAAGCGATGACCCCAAACATGTACCCCAGAACATCAATGGGTTTTCCTTGGTATCCCACAGGATCAATGTCTTTTTCAGTGAGAGAAATATTGTGCCACAAGGAAGAAAAGGTAGATTCCGGAATGATGGTAAACAAAGAGCCAGAATCAACCATAAGTAACACATTTTGACCACAAATAGAGAATATTGCGGACGGTCTAGACAACCTGGGGGAATCACTTGTGGTACTAACTAAGTCACAATTTAATTGTTGAACAACTAAAATCCTGTTGTCAATTACATTCACTTTAGATTTGGGTTTGTCGAAGGTGTCAGAAGACTTGGCTTTATCAGGACCCTCGTTAAGTTTACACATTCTAAGGTAATGACCTTTGCGACCACATTTTCGGCAAATCTGGTCAAGGGCATAGCACTTCTTAAAATCACCTGAATGGAATTGGCTTCCACAACGCCAACATTCTTTGCTCCTGACCCTAGAAGAAAAATTGTTAGGGTTACTCTTGTTAAAACGTTTAGAGACAGCATTAACTTCATAACCTTCCACACACTCTTCATAATCAACACTGCCAATTTGAGAAGAAGGCTTATCTTTACGCTCTAATTCTTTGATACACTTCTGAGATTCTTCGATAACCTTCGCCATATCAATTGCCTCTTTTAAGGAGGGGTCTTTGGCAGCCCATAACCTTTCCTGAATTTTTCTATGGCGGCATTGTACTATAAGCTGATCACGAACTAACTCATCAGTCATGTTACCAAAACGACATTTGATGGAAAGTTCACGTAACCTGGACACAAATTCATCAATACTCTCGTTTTCAGCTTGAGGGTGAGTATAAAAGCGATATCTTGCCATAACCAGGTTGACCTCCTTGGCAAATCTAGTCTCTAGTCTTTTCAGAGCCTCTTTGTATGCGTCATCCATGGGTTGGCCATTGGGACCTAAAGCAACTGGTAAATACTTAAATACTCTTTGGCCTTCATTGCCAAGAGTACTTAACAAGAGCGCTTTTTTCCTTTCAGGGTGAAAGTTTTTCCCATCAAGCGCAGTGATATAATTGTCTAACATTTCAACCCAGTCCTCCCAATCTATTGATGGTGTGCCTGGAGAGGACAGAAACATAGGAGGCATAACAATATTTGAGGCCATAGTGAAGAACAAATGCAAACGATATGGATAAATACTTTAAAAGTAATGATAATGTCAAACTTGCAAGTAAGGGTGTGCAAATCACCGTGAAAGTGTCTGCAGAACGTTGAGTGGATCGGCGAAGTCACCGAAAGGCAGTCAGGATGATGTCATAAAGCCCAGTAGAACGTAAGGAAGAGCTGCGGTGAAGGACTGAAGAGAACAAAGGGAACTGCGTGGGAGAAAGCAGAACGTTCACTCCTTGCAGACGTAATAAAGGAGGCTGACGATGCGTTTCAATGATGAAGAACGGGTGTCAGGAGACGTGAGAACGTCAATACGTCGACACGCCAGAACGTCAACACGCAAAGCGTCAGAAGCGTTGCAAAGACGTCAGATGCGGTGCAGTGACGTGGGGCAAACCGAAGAGCTTGGAACGTTGAAGTTCGACAAGCGAAGGAAATAAATCTTAAAGACAGTACCTTGAAGGTGGCCAAAACAGACGAAATCACAGAGAACAAATCCGGAAGGCAGGCGAAGGCAGCCGAAGACAAACTGAGGGCTGGAGGAGACGTCGCGGAATTACCAGGTTGCTTTTCGTACGAAGAAACCGAGTGAGGCAGATCCAAGCATCAGGAAAGCGTCGCCAAAAATGTTGTGATGCTTCTTACGTCCAGGGAAACAGGAGACAGGAGACGGAGGCCTTGTCCAGGTAAGTTTATTGGAAGAAAGCAACCTGGCATCCGACCACCTCGACAGCGCAGGACAACTGTCAACTGTCGAGTGTCGTGTACCAGATGTTCCACACGGAACATAGAGAAAGAGCAGAGCGAGGAGAGAATCTTAAGCACAGGTAAGATTCCAACACAACAGAAACCATCATTTCACGGGCCAGCACCTCTTCCAACTTTACTTTGCTGGGAGATTTAAACCTCCACTTTGATGACCCATTGGACAAAGTGGCAGGTGAATTAGCACTTGACTTGGCTACCTATCATCTCCACAATAAGAGCCTTCGAGGCACACACGAAAAATGTCATCTATTAGACCCTCTCTTCTCAAATATTACTGAATTAAAAATTAGTGAGCCTCTACCCATCCCGTGGTCAGACCACTTCCTAGTACCATTCACCTGGCAAACCATTATTGAGCTCCCCAATGCGCCGGCTCCGCGCTTCCCAGAACGACCCTGGTCTAAATTAGTCTCTGATGACTGGAGACGTGAACTCGAACTCACTGTCCCCACATACGATTCAGACCCGTTGTTAGCAGACAAGAAATTCTCAATCGGGGGAGGAGCTTAGCCTGCATCGGTGATGGCCGCCTGATCCCTCGGCTCCGCCGAGCCTTCCGTCTTCCTCCCGGCCCGCACCTTCATTTGCTCTCTATTTTGTTCGTCACCAGCATCATCGGGACCGGGAGGCGATTCTGCTTCCAGCGGTGTGTTTCTTCCCGCAGCCCCGGCAGTGGAAGTGCCGGAGCGCCCGCGTCCCCATTCAGTCGCTGGCTACAGCAGATCGGGTCTTTGTCCTGACGATGGCCGGCCATGTTTTCACTCCCGTCGGACACTGAAGCGGCAGAGGAGACCGGCGGGACCAGCTGCTCCGATGTGATCGCAGTCGCGTAGATTTGCTTTGCTCTTCTCGACTCCGCGCTTTGGGGAATTTCAAGTTCGGAGAGCAACATTGTGTCTCCGTCTTATCGCAGGCACTGATGGATCGCCTTCCTTTCCAGGGTCCCGGGTGCTGCCATCTTGAAGATTGTCCCCCCGGCTGCTGTGCCTACTCCGGGCTGCTGCCGGTGACGAGGTCCGCTTACACAAATTGCTCTGGCGCTGTGCATGGGGTCAGCATGGGTTGTGCTGCCCCAGTGCCCCCAGTTATGTCGCAGCATGCGGAGCCCGGACTGGGAGACCAGCTTTGTGGCGGTGATCGTGGAGACCAGCATCAAGGACTGCGACGCCTCCGTGAGCCTCGCATGCAGAGACCCGGTGCTCCTCTTCCCTCTACTGCACCACTGACGGTGATGGATGTCCTATGTGCCTTGGGTACTTTGAGATCTGCCCTGCAAGATATTGTCCGGGACGTAGGGGACCGACTGGACGCTATTTCCACCTATGTGCCCCCGGTGGGACGGGCTGTCCCTCGATTGCAGGACACTGTGCCATATCCTGTTCTTGATTGCGATGGAGTGTCTACCCGGGTGTGTTCGGAGATATCGAAGGTGCGTGAGCCTGATGACACTTCAGTGTGGATTGGAAAAGTGGCGGAATGGTCTGAGGACGGCGAGCCGGCTGTTATATCCTCCGAGAGGCTTGCAGTTACTGGAGCTGCGATGTGGCTTGAGGGGAATGTCCGGGCGCCACGTTTAGCGACTCCTCGCGGGGTTACTGACATGGCTTGCATTTTTGTCCTGGAGTGGTTCCTATTGACTGTGCTTGCCGATCCTGGTGATTCACTGGATGGCGCCACGTTCTCCTGTTCTATTGCTATCATCATGGCTGTGTGTTGGATGGAAGTTTACGGACACCCCCCCGCTCTGATGTGGACACTTTGCTCGCTCGCCTCTTCCAAGATGTCTACCATGAGGCTGGACTATGCCGCTGCTTCGCATCGCAGGGGGCAGGGCTGAGGTTGTCTCCTGTTATGCACGGTCTGTTTCTGCTCGCACTGCTGGGACACTGATGGACTGCCGGGGATAGTGAATATGGATATTGTATTGGTCGCGGGGCCCGGGATCGGGCGGCTGGAGATATGTGATGGTGGTCTTGGGAATTCCTGCTGGTCCTCGGTGATTTCTTAAGGGTAATGGATGCATTGACGGGTGGGGACTAACGATGTGACTGTTCTTTGTCTGATTTATTCGTTTACTTGAGATGATTCTCCCCACCTGCATTTCTGATTGCTACTACTCTTACGCTGCTGGTAGTTTGCGTGAGGGATGTTTATAGGACCAGTGGTGACCGAGATCACGTTGAATATAGCTCCTCCCTGCCTTCTCTGAGAGTTGGAGGGTGGGATGGCTCTTCTCACTCTCAATACTCTCTTTCCCACTTGGGGGTTTTCTTGGGGCGACAGGCATGCCTATGGGGGGGGGGGGGTGGGCCGTGGCCTTCCGCTGGTATGCAGGGTGGGGGGATGGGATGTGTTTTATGTTTTCTCTTTGTTTCTATGGCCCTCTTTCTTTTTCTTTTCTTCTTCTGTTTCCTTTTTCTATATCTCTTCGCCTCCTTTGGGGTCGGGGTTCAGTCTTATTAGGGAGTTTATCGTATCGTATTCATGTGACATAGCGGTTGATCCTGGTTCCTAGATGGTGGTCAATTGTTTTCTGTCACATGCCTTCCTCTTTCACGCCTCCTTCCTGATGCTCCGTGAATGATAATAGCTATCCTGGTCAGTGATCGGCTTTGACTCTTTTTGTAGTTTTAGATTCGCACTCGACAAAATCATAAAATTAAACCTTTTTATATCCTAATGCTATTGTTCTATGTTACATACAATACTCTTCGCTCATAGACAGCTCTAATGGCGTTCTGCTCCATTGATTCTGCTTTATCCTTTTCCTATATGTCATAGCGGCCGGCCCCGAGGGGTTGTAGGCAGACGCTGTGTATTGTGCATTTTACAAATAAAGGTTTTAAAAAAAAAAAAAAAAAAAAAAAAATTCTCAATCTGGATAGAAAACTCGTTGGACCAAGTATTGCCAAGAAGAATCTTACCAAAGAAAAGCGGAACCTTCAAATCCCCTTGGTTCACGCCAGAACTTCGTAACATGAAAAAACAATGCAAAAAACTAGAACGTATATGGAGGAAAGACTGGGCCAATAATAAAAAAAACGAATACAGAGCTGCCATTAGGTGCTATAAAGCCACCCTCAAAACAACCCAGGCGGTTTTCTTCGAAGAAAAAATTCAAGCCTGCACCAATTCCTCTAGGAAAACATTCCGCATTTTTTAAAAACTTTTGAAAATCCCAGACCCACCCTCCGTCCCCGACCCCTCTGGTCGCAGATGCAACGAACTGGCAGAATCTTTCACCACTAAAATTCAAAATATCCTAAAAACCCTCCCAATCAATGACTATTCATCTGAACACCACTAGAATCAGATAAAAGTGGCTCCCCCGTAGACCCTGAACCTCTTAACATCTTGAAGCTAGTGACATCCACCATTACCTCCCCCATCACCAACCTATTTAACGCCTCTCACAGGGCACTGTTCCCCCCAACTGGAAAAGAGACATAGTAAGAGCACTGCTAAAAAAAACACCTTGATCCACTGGAGATGGGTAACTCCCATCACATCTCCTTACTACCAGGAATCAGCAAGGTGGCGGAAAAATTTGTCAACCAACAGCTCTCTGCCTTTCTTGAGTCCGGTGGACTCCTACACTGCTCTCAGACAGGCTTTCGTCCTGGCCAGGGCACGGACACCGCCCTGACGGCAGTTGTAGAAGAGGCGAGAATGATCCTGGATTCAGAAGAATCTGCAGCAGTGATCCTCCTGGACTTAAGCGCAGCCTTTGATATGGTGGATCACCGTATCCTGGCTCACCGTCTCAGCAGAATAGGAGTAACAGGGTCGGCTCTATCCTGGCTCAAATCATTACTAGAAAATAGAACCTTTCAGGTTTCTGAAGGCAACATCCGATCTAGAGCCAATCCACTCCAATGTGCCTCAGGGCTCGTCTTGAGCCCTACACTTTTCAATGTGTATATGTCCCCACTGGAGGAAATTGTAGCCCCTTTCGGTATTAAATTGGTCACATACGCAGACGACACCCAACTTGTTGTCTCACTAAACCAGACGGATCGCTCCCCGGAAAATATACTCCTGCCTCAAAGAAATCTTCAGTTGGATGAACAAATCTCTCCTTAAACTAAATGGAGATAAAACGAAGATTCTGGTGCTGGGCAATCAATCAAAATTCTCCCCCAACTCCATGTGGCTGACCTGTATGGGGCCAACTCCTTCCCCAAAAAAAGAAATAAAAAGCCTGGGTATCTGGCTCGACCAGGACCTCACCTTTCAAACTCAAGCTAGGAAAACCACTGGAGTTTGCTTTGGCCTGCAATGAACAACACGAAAAATCCTCCCCCTATTACCTCCTCATTCCAGAAAACTCCTCATTCAGGGTCTTATTCTCTCCAGACTGGATTACGGTAACGCCCTCTAACTTGGCGCATCAAAAACAGTCATAAATAAACTCAAACTCGTCCAGAATTCGGCAGCCAGACTGCTTACAGGCACAAAAAATCGATGTTCAGCCAAACCTGCCTTAAGCTCCCTCCATTGGCTCCCAATCCAGGAGAGAATTAACTTTAAGTCCCTCTGTATGACACATACAATCCTCCAGGGTAAGGGCCCTCCTATCCTAAGAGCCTTGATTAAACCATACAAAGCCAACAGAAAGCTACGATCTGACCACCTCTTCCTGGCAAACACTCCCAGAATCAAGAAGGCGCGGTCAGGAGGAAGCCTCTTTTCATTCAATGCTTCCAAGCTCTGGAACTCGCTCCCCCTCAACATTTGTAGGAAAACCAATCTATTAAAATTCCATTACCTCCTGAAAACTTGGCTTTTCCCCTAGGTCACACCCGTTCCCTAGCTAACTCCACAGGCTCAGCGCTGGGACGCCTCTGGATAGCGACGCGCTTTACAAATCCTATTCTAATTCCAATTCCAAAATCACATGTAGAAGCAAGAGCACGAAGAGCTGCCACAAATTCTTCAACTGATTCATCTCTGGACTGTTTCCTTTTAAAGAAGCTGTGTCTTTCCAAAAGTACATTTGGTTTGTCTGAAAACAGTTGTTTAAGCCTTTCTTTGGATTCAATGTAAATATTCCAAGGACTATCACCAGAAGGTCTAGGAAAAGGCGGTAAGTTGTCAAACAAAATGTGTGCAGCTACTCCCAAATGATTGTAGAGAAGAGCGTTTGCCTTGCAGGAGAAAATTCTGTTCCATCAATTGCGATGAGGTAATTTTCAAAAATATGAATCCATTGTCTCCATTCTATTTCAGGTTTGCCTGGTTTTTGTAGAAAGGGAGCAGGGTGTAAAGCGCTGTCTGTAGAAGACATAGTTCCTCCAAAATGAAATAAATATCTATATATGAGAGTCACTGGTTAAAATGTATAAAACTTTTAAAACTTTGGGTAAAGCAGTCTGTAAGTAGAATTTCAAAGTATTATAATGTTCAAAAGCAGGTCTGTTCTGGCTGAAATTGAATCAAAAATACTTGTGGAATGGCAGAACGTAGAGATAAAGAGCCAGTGAGAGTCAAAAAAGGAATGCTGAAGTGCAGAACACCATAAATTGGCTTGAGAAGAATCTTGCAAAAATTCTGGAACTTGTACCTTTCCTTAACGGGAACGAGCAAGATAGCACTCCATTCACTTTCACTCTTGCCCTTGGGTCTTGGTATAACAGCTTTACCCATGAACAGAACTTCGGCCCAATGCCCAATCTGTATGAAGTTTTAAAAATATAGTGCCATTCGATGCTATTGAATGCCATTTGCGCATCCAGGGAGAGAAGCACTGCATCTTCTATGTATTCCGTTTTGGTCCAATGGAGCACTCGATATAATCTTCTCAAATTAAGTCTTGTGGCCCTATGCGGCATAAAACCCGACTGGTCTGGTTGGACCAGAGTGGAGATAACTGTCTGTAGCCTAGTCTCTAAAGCCCTCGCCAACACCGTCGCCTCAATGTTTAGCAACAATATCTGTCTATAGGATCCACAGTCATTCTCTGGTTTTCTTTCTTAGGTATTACCACTATCATTGCTGTACGGATGTACTCAGGCAGTTCCCCTTTCTCTCTCGATTCCTGATACATAGCAGATTCTGTGCTATTTTACTCGATACACTTTTATACATTTCCGCAGGCATATCTTTGGGGCCCGCTGCCTTCCCTGACTGGAGATCCCCGAGGGCACCTGCAACCACTGTGAAATCCTGGTCGAAGGACTCCCTATCCCCCTCTCCCAGTGCCGGAAGATTGATTTTGTGAAGTAGCTCTGTGCAATCAGCAGCCGTTCGCTTTTATTATACTCATTATACTGTGCGAACACCTCTGCTATCACCTCTCCCGGCTGATGCGTTGTCCCCTTTAGAGTATTTATCTCAAGGACCCAACTCCGTTCCCTGTCGCTTTCTTTTAACCATGCAATCATTTTGTTCGCTTTTTCGCCTATGTCTGCTGAGTCGCCAGTGCCTGTGCTCTTGCTTTTTGCTCCTCTAGATTTCTCAGTTCCTTTTGCTTGTGTTATAGGCATCGCTTTAAGGACTCGTCCGAGTCTCTCCCTTCCCAAACTTGATTCTCCAATTGCCTCACCTCTTTCCCAAGCTCTACAGTCTCTCTAATCTGTTCTTTTTTGATAATACTTATTTGTGCTTGGATTTATCCCCTTATCACAGGTTTGTATGCCTCCCATAGGGTGGATACCCTCTCGACTGACCCTTCATTTTCTTGAAAATATTGCTCTGTTCGCTGCTGCACTTTTGATGTGAATTCTTTGTTTTTGAAGTACCATGGCTCCAGTCCTGGGGCCAGGGCATGATTTTTAGCAGGAGCCTCTATCTTCACTTCTATTGGGGAGTGGTCCAAAATACCTCTTCCTCGTTGGGCCGTATTATGAAATTGTCCCACCTCACTTTTCATTGTGAACAAGTAATCTATTCTAAAATGGCTGTTGTATCTGGCTGAAGTGTGTGTATATTGACGTCTTATTGGGTTGTGTGCACACCACAGGTCTATCATTCCCATCGCTGTTATGAATCTTTCCAAGGGTTCCCCTCTCTCCACACTCGCTTTATTTGCCTACCCTCCCATGCACCTGTTAGGGCCACATATCTGCCTTAGTCATCACACCAGCTCCTACCTGGGATAAAGGGGATTGAAAAAGGGGAAGCTAATGGCAAGCATAATTATATAGAGTTATATCAGGACATTGTACAATAGATCAAACAACATAGTGCTTTGATTATTATCAAAAAAGATTTTTTTATTTTTTTAATATTATTTTATCATTTTATTCCCATCTTCTTTTGAGTATCAAGAATACATAATTCTGTATGTTTTGTTATTGCAGTGTATCAACAACATATAGTCATAGTGCATCAACAACACATAAGACATAATCACATACATTTAAAACAAACATGAGGCTAATAACGATTAATACAATAGTGTTTTCTTTTATATTGCCAATAAAATCCAATTCAACATGGACATAAAGGAGGGTGGCGGTAGATAGGTCTACGCGCGTTTCGGCAGATTGCCTTCCTCAGGACACCGTTTCAACTTCACTGCATTGGACACACAATAAGACATAATACGTTGATTGCATGCACTTATGCCAATTTGTCTTAACATTTTTAATGTCCTGTGATACATTTATAAATATATTTACAATAAAGTTGACTAGATTCTTAGAGATTCAATAGTGTTAGTTAGGGGATCTATGATAGGTTAAAAACCGTACATTAAGGTACAGGGACAGCCAAGTTCATGAGAAAGGAGAGATCCAGATATGGAATTTGAAAGGTGATTTTATGATAAGGCCAAAAGAGAGCTAACAGAGAGGGTGAAAAAGGTGAAGGGCTCCCCCTATATATTTTGATAGTTTGCAGTTCTCCTGGTATCTGCTAACACCCAATTATAAAGAGGCTCTCTAGTTGGATATATACCTCCTCACATATCGTGGTGATTTGGTAGCCAAAAATAGTGCCATATTGGCATGCATAGATGAGGATGGTAAAGCGTTAAAAGGAATAGTATTGTAGTTACCTATTTAATGTAATTGGTCAGAAGAATCAAACCATTTTCCATGTTTATAGTTGATATAGTGGAGAAGTGTGGCTCACCGGTTAGAGGAGGCAGACCCAGAAGCAGAGGTCGGCCCGGGACCAGGGTTCAATTCCCGACGCGGCAGGGTTTGGAGCCCAAATGTCCACGGACCTGATAATTCTCGCTTCGGTGCCTACTTGAATCAGGGGTTCACGCTCTGCAACTCTGGGCAATAGCTTGCCCGTCTCCACTACGGCCCCCGCGGCGGGATGCTTGGCTTTCACCTTGGGGGTGCCCAGCTGGGCTATCCCACTGGGAAAAACCAGGACGGGTTCCCAAAGCAAGCGCCGAGATACCCTTTGTGGTGATACGTGCGCTATATAAGAAACTACATTACCATTTTTTTTTTATTATAAAACAGGCATAGAATCCCTAAGTCTATGGAGAGGGGACAAAACATATCTCTAGTGAAAGAGTTGTTTTGAAAATTCATTAACACTACGATAAATTATGTAGGCATTATACTTTATCTTGTTTAATGGTTCGTGTGTATTCAGAACACTTTGATGTTTGCGTTAAGATTGGTGCACCCCAAGACTTATATTGCTAAAGTCTTAAATGTTGTTGTATTAACAGGTATATAGCTCTAAGACCAAAAGACCAGAACAACATTTATTGGTAAAAACTCTTTCCTAAGGTCTATGTATAATCTCGGATTGACCTAGTGTAGAGCTTATGTATATGAAGAAAAACAAATACCTGTGCATGGTCCCTATAGGGTCAAGGGCTCTATCCGAGTTATGTTCAATAGGCTCAGAGAGTCTGTGAAAAAAGCATGGAATCCTATGCTATCTCTTTCATTCCTCAAACCAGGAATGTGATTATTTTTATTATTAAAAGAACGTTATAGGGGAAGGCAGTGATTACGCGGGTAGCAATGCCAATCATGTATTACGTGAAGGCAACCAGGATTGGAAGGTAACGGTTGCGAGTAGCAATAACATATGGTGTACAGGGAGCGACAAAAGGGAGGTGGAGACATACAAGATAATCCCTATCGTCACCCTGTACTGCGGTCCTAATGTGGTAGCGTGCAGGTACCCAGCGGGGAGATCAAACTGAATGCCTCGTTTTTAAACAGTGGTGCCTCCTTACTGCGAGTGTTATCCGGATTGGGTGCCTAAGGCATGTGACTAAACGTACACAGCGCACTGTAACATGACGCGGTGTATTCGAATAATGGATACAAGGAAATGGAAGGAGGACTGTGCGAATATGCTATATAGATCGGCCATCGAGTGAACATCCCGCGCCATGTTGGTGTGTCCTCACAACGTGAATTCAAAGAAATAGAATGGGTTATATGCGAATGTGCTCAATAAATCGGCTGCTTGGTGAATGCCCCGCGCTATGTTGGTCCTATGCGCAATTTATGTAAAATAATAACTGTGACTGCTACGTTGTTTTAGACAGGATCGCCATCGGACCCCTGCCCACACCACATCTTCAACAGAGCTGAAACTGCCATCGCCCCCCAAATACGGAAGGTCATCAACATCTCCCTGGAGACAGCCACTTTTCCAGAGAGCTGGAAGCATGCCGAAATCAACGCCCTCCTGAAGAAACCCAAGACGGATCCCAAGGACCTCAAGAACTTCCGGCCCATCTCCCTGCTCCCGTTACCGGCAAAGGTCATCGAGAAAGTCATCAACACGCAGCTGACCCACTACCTCGAGGACAACAACATCCTAGACCCGTCCCAGTCCGGATTCCGAAGAAGAAGCCACACCACCGAGACAGCCCTCATCGCAGCCACAGACGACATCAGGACTCAACTATACAACGGAGAAACATCGGCCCACATCCTCCTGGACCTATCAGCCGCCTTCGACACAGTCTGCCACCGCACATTAAAGGCTCGCCTCCAAGAAGCCGGAATCCAAGAAAAGGCCCTGGACTGGATCACATCCTTCCTCGTCGGCAGAACCCAAAGCGTGCGCCTCCCCCACTTCCGCTCCGAAGCCACCAACATCATCTGCGGCATACCCCAGGGATCATCCCTCAGCCCGACGCTGTTCAACGTCTACATGGCTCCCCTCGCACAAGTCGTCCATCAACACAACCTCAACATTTTCTCATACGCCGATGACACCCAGCTGATCCTCTCCGTCACCAAGGACCCAAACACTGCCAAAACCAACCTCCACGAAGGATTGAAAGCCGTCGCGAAATGGATGAGGAACAGCCGACTGAAGCTGAACTCGGACAAGACGGAGTTCCGCATCCTCGGATCCACTCCCTCAGCCTGGGACAACTCCTGGTGGCTGTCCATGCTAGGAACAGCACCTACTCCCACCAACCACGCACGCAACCTGGGAATCATCCTCGACTCCTCCCTCACCATGTCAAAACAGGTCAACGCCATCTCCTCCTCCTGCTACAACACCCTTCGCATGCTCCGCAGGATCTACAAGTGGATCCCCACCGGAACAAGAAGAACTGTGACCCAGGCCCTCATTAGTAGCAGGCTAGACTACGGCAACGCACTCTACGCAGGCATCCCGGCAAAACACCTGCAACGACTGTAACGCATTCAAAACGCCTCAGCCCGACTGATCCTCAACATCCCTCGCAGCAACCACATCACCCCCCACCTGCGAGATCTTCACTGGCTCCCCGTCGAGAAGACGATCACTTTCAAGCTCCTCACCCACGCACACAAGGCCCTCCACAACACTGGACCAGCCTACCTCAACGACCGACTCAGCTTCTACACCCCCACCCGCCTGCTCCGCTCCGCCAACCTCGCCCTCGCCGCAGTCCCCCGCATCCAACGTGTGACCTCCGGCGGCAGATCATTCTCCTTCCTAGCCGCCAAGACCTGGAACACCCTCCCCACCCACCTACGGCAGTTAAGACTCCTCAAGACCTGACTCTTCGAGCAGTGGCAGGCCCCCCTTGCCTCAGCACCTTGAGACCCTCACAGGTAATTAGCGTGCTTTATAAGTATATTGATTGATTGATTGGAGTATGTCTATCTAACGCGCAACATATGTGGATGCCCAAGTCGTGATGAAAGTGTTATTTGACATTTTTCATCCACTATATGTAATTAAATACATGTTGGCTGGACAATGACAATCTTATTGTTGTATTTGATTGCCTACTCCCAAGGCATATCTTGATTTAATCCATTTTTAGGTCTGGATTCGAAGCGCGCGAAGCGCGTTCTCGACGAGAACTATAGTCCTCGCCTCAGCTTCCAACGAGCAAAAGTGGAGACAAGAGATGGGCACGCGCAGCAGGATTTGGTCGCGTGCTTGAACACGCGCTTTGCTGTGCCCATCTCCCGTTTTCACTTTCGCTTGTAGGAAGCCTTCAGTTGCTTGCGCCACTAAGACCGCCTCCCCAGCCTTCCCCTGCTTTCTCTCACGCACGCGCACACAGACACACACAGAGAGCCACACGCGCACACACACGAGCGCACCTACACGCACGCACACACACGAGCGCACACATACAGACACACACCACACCTCCCCCCCGCCGCTCGTTCTACATTTTGATGGGAGCGCCCGTGTTCGCTGTCAGCATGCCTGGGTCCCGGTTGCCCCTCTTGATGCTCTGCGCTCTCTGCCTCCGGGCCGGCCTCGCCGCGCCTCCGGAGCTGGTGGAAGAAAGTCGACAGGAGGAGGCCTCTCGTTGTTGCTTTTGGCTTTGGGGAAAATTAAGTCTTTCTTTCTCGGCCGGACCTCATGATCACTTGTGATGGTGACAGTTGTACAGGATGTAGGGTGCCAGCTAAGACTTAACATCTGCCACGGGGGTTCAAAGCGGCAGCCATGTTTTAATATGTATCTATCGTTCAAATCTATTTATGTGACACTGAAACGCATGTTAGATTATTAAGTATACCTTGGCGTCAGAAGGAGTGGCGCCTAAACCCGCCCATGATTACTCTGAAGAGAGGGAGTGAAGGGACGTTTGGATAGGAATGCTATTTTTAAATGCTGCGCCGCAAATCAAATTTGTGCGGTCAGTTATTTCCGAGAGGCTTCTAGGTCCAGGCGTCTGTTTTGAAGGTGACTTTTGCCACTGCTGCTCTGTGGGTGCCCGCTGGGGCCACCGGGTGATAACTTGCACCATCACTAGGCCCCGAGTAACTCCTCACACAAGCCTCGCACAGTTTACAGCTGCACAGCAAACACACACTGCTTAGTAAATAACCCATAGATATTTAGTATCATCAAAATACATACACCTTATAGAAAGAAGGAAGGCAGATACCTGGCAGTGTTTCTTTAATATTTCTTTATTGATTTTAATAAGGATTGCATTCCCAAACGTATCTATTATGACAGAAATTATTCAGAGTTGTACAGAATAAAACAGTAGCTTTTACACAGTAACATATAAAAGGAAGAATGAAACGCACCCTCGTCCCATCCCTTGTCCCATCCCTCCCACTCCTGAACGAACAGTGAGCCTGCAATTATAAGATGACATGATTTGTATTTGATCGACATCATGTTTTGCTGCCATGACCCCTCTCCTCCATGTTTTCGCTCATGCTGTTTGTTCGCTATACAGGTGGAAAATCCAGGCAAATTTGAGTCTGCCAACGCGCATATTTCCTAAAACATGGAACAGATAATCCCATCCCGAAGCTGAAATCCAAGAAAGCTCGACACCCGCAGGTGCTGTATGAAAGCAAACGGTGGGGTTCGTATCCCTTGTATCTGGTAGGAGCTACCCCCAGTGCCTACATCTTTGTATGGCCTTGGCGCCCTTGTGTATTCCGCTCTGTGTATTAAACCGAAAACTGACATGAAAAACTATTTATGCTTAACATATAATCTGAATCGACCCAGTCCTTTGCGTTTTAATTAACGGACACGGCTACCATCTGGATTCCTAAGGTGTGTCCAAATACACAGAACTTTTGATGGGGGTGCTTTTCCTTATACACAAACCCTTTTAACCCACAGTATCTACTTTACAGAAAAGAACCCACGACTGAAGTAGAAAATGTAGAATCATTTCATTCTCCATTGTACCAGTCTGAGATTGGTGGGTGTCTTTTCTTCAGGGTCTGGTGGTGTCCGAGCATGCAAGAGTTTCACCCTCCATGCAGTGCGTCAAATAAAATGACAAAATCTCAAGTCCCAATTACGATACAAATTAAATTAGCAAGGAGCATCTCAGCAGGGCCTCAGTCTGCATGTTATAAATATCTACGTAAGCTGTGTCAGACCTGACATTGAAGCAGCGCATTAAGATTCCGTGTAAGCGCCTCTTGCCGTTTCCCACCCCTCCCCCTGTCGTTCTCTTTCAATTTAGCACCTAATGGCACCTGTCCTGACGTCAGACCCTATTGTTGTCACACGATCTAGCATTGGTGTAATCTAAACTTTTCTCTTCCTCTGAGGATTGAGCACACCTGAGGACTGTGTACTGACTGAATGCATTTACCACCTACGATATGAGGGATTTTGCATTTGTACTACTAACGTGGAGAAATAAATTGTACTTTCCTTCTAAATTCGACCATATGGCTTCTTTAGGCAGACTTAATTCGGTAAATGTACAGAGCGATGCAGAAACAGTAACAAATCTGCTTCTGCTTGACACCCCTCCCTTCCAAGGAGTTGGGCAGCTCTCAGAGGCAACATGCTGATTTTTGCTGATAAAATGGGTAAGCAACAGCTAACCATTCACAAACAATGTTTATATACCAATTGCAAATAAAAAAATAAATAATTAATGCAAAGCATTGTCATTTACAATGCCAGTAACTCAAACTTTAATGCTGCGAGACCTATTGCATTGTAAATGCTTGTTAAAGGTGTCAAGGGAAAAGATCCAGAAGACTTCACGTCTTTTTCTTATATTTTCTGTGGTTTGACCTTCCCTATTTTCTATTCTTTCTGAGATAAACCATTTAATTTCGTCTACTTGATGATTCATCTCCATATAGTGTTGCACCACGGGTGCTGTGGTCTTATGGTTACGGATTGCAGATTTATGTTCCGTAAGCCGTACATTCATGGTGCCTGCCGTTTCTCCCACATAACCTTTACTGCATGGAAAAATTAATGAGTATATCAAATCTTTTGTTTTGCAGTTTGTCATGCCATTTGACATGATTGTACGTCAATTATATTGAATGGATCTGGCTTCTATGGCTTGAGGGCAAATCTTGCATACGCCACATTTGAAGTTACCTTGTACAGGTTGGGTTCCCACAATACTTCTCTGTATTGGTTTTTTCATTGGGGACATCCGCGACCTTACAACATGATCTTTTAAATTCTTACTTTCGCGATAATTAAACAATGGTTTTGGAATTTTATCTACGCTATTTTTATTGGCATTTAAAATGTGCCAATTGTTACACACAATGCGTCGCATTTATTAGATTAGCATAGAATGTCGTGTGACGAACACTAGTTCTAGACTGGTCTTTTCTTTTTTGTGTGTTAACAGATGTTGTCTGTCAAAACACCTAGCTCTTTTGTAGGAATTTCTCACCAACTTATGGAGATATCTTCGTGCTAGGAATTTATCCTTCCTGATTGTTGCCTTTTCATCAAAATCTTTGAGACTAGTACAATTCCGACATACTCTTAGAAATTGTCCAACGGGAATACTATTTTTTTGTACAGATGGGTGGTAACTGTCGTAATGTTGATGTCGATGGGTGCAGTCTCTCTGGCTCCTTTAGATGTTTCCCATTGTTTCAGGGCCCCGTGGGCTCCAGTCATGGGTCAGGTGGGTCTCCCCTTGAGGCATATATGTTTTCACCCCGTGCCTGGTTGGATTAAGGGACGGATGTTAGGGCTAACGTTTCAGACAAGCAGGAGCTTCACAACAATGAGGCCATTGCAGGCGGCTCTGCAATGAACAGAATGTGGTCCAATCAGAGTAGTTTTCATGTAGGTTTATTTAAGAAGTAAGTTGTGCAATGTAGGAGCCCTGCCAGGAGCAGCCTCTATGCTGCTCAGCCCGTCAGCAACTGACTCAAGCACTCGAACTTTCCACACGCCAACATTCTCACACATAGTCATCCAGGCTGAGCTTCATACTACAACATTTCCCTCTTTTACAATGGAAAGGAAGGAACTCTCCGGAGGCATAATAAAAGTAGAAAGAAACAAATGAGGCGAAAGCATCTTGAAACATGGCATGAAAAGATAATACTGAAACATGGCATAAGAATTGAAGGTGGGAAAGTAGGAAATGCAGATAGAAAAGGACTAAGTGGATAGGAAGTAACAAGAAAAGACATCAGCAGGCAGGAACTGGCACACTTACAGTTGTGGGCAACCAATAGCAGGGTCACTGGTGGGTCTCTCAGGGGAGCCAGGATGCTTTAAGTGAGTAGCTGTAGTTTTAGGAAGTCCTTTACCTTGGAGTTTCTTTAGGCAGCAACATTTCATCTTCATCTTCAAAAGTCTTTATTTTGAATATCAATTCATAAAAGACAAGACATAAAAACACCCATAATTTTGTAAAACCATGGTAACAATCATTATCTAAAAGTTTCTTCATCTAAAAAAAATATTAAACAATTTAATAAGCAGTTTAATAAAGACTTCTGGTTATAATATCAGACAGCTATATCAATATATAAAATATGTAAAAGACAGACATTAAGAGGCATTGGAGATTCTAGTTCGTATAATCCAGGCCCAGCCTAGATACTTGGCCACACTAACCACTACCATCTCGGATGTGTTAGTACGAAATATCCTTATGGCTTCTAAGAACCCTTTAATTTCAAGATCACTACACAGGGGTTTGAGCCATTTTAGCCGTGGAGCACGGTAGGCTGGGCATGCAAAGAAAAAATGACCCATACTTTCCGATTGATTGGGGCAAAAAGGACAAGTATGATTAGGATTCGCAGACCATTTCCCAGCAAAGGAATTGACTGGGAGTGAACCGACACGGAACTGGTGGTATAGTTTCCGGTCGAGGGTTTTAGTGATCACATCCCAGTAAGGTTCTAGGGAAGGGGTTCATTTATGTACCAGAAAAAGCCCAGTTAAGTTAGAAGCGTCTGACTGGACCACTGCTAGATGCTTTACTGAGGCCCAGTATATATCCTTGAAATCCTGTTTGGAGGGAAAGGGGGAACCCCCCCGGATTAGTCCAAAGGTGGTTGAGTCCCATCTCTTCCTTCCAACACAGATTTTACTTCCCTTAACCAGGAGATTCGAGATGCCCCCCACAGTGACCTAACTTCGTCCAATTCCTTGGCAAATAGGCTAAGCTCTGGTGTAATCCAGAGCCGTCGCCATAGGGCCACCAGACGGAAACGAGCCAAATCATTGAAGGGTTTGCAGCCCAAATCTAGCAACAATGGTTTGGTGGGTGTAGATTGAGGAAGACCCACCAAATTTCGCAGGAATTTATTTTGTGCCTTAACTAGCAGAGACAAATCTTTAAACCCCCACACATCTGCACCATATAATATGGCTGTATTAATTTTTGCTTCATAGATTTTTATCGCTGGGGCAATACGTTTGGTCAGGGACTTCTTTTGCTCCTGTAATAGGCAGCCCGAGAGGCGGACAAACTTAAGATGTAAAGCCTCAATCTGGGGTTTCCAGCTAAAGCGGTAGTTCAGGGTCACACCCAGGTATGTCATTGTATCCACTTGTTCAATTTGGGTACCATTCAGGGTAATAGAGCTTTTAATAGGGATTTTGTTGCTGAAAACCATAAATTTGGTGTTATCTGTGTTGATCTGCAGATCATTAACCCTACAAAACTCAGCGAACCTGTTGATGGCTATTTGCAACCCCCCTCGTGTTTTAGAAAGAAGTAGGGTATCGTCTGCAAAGATCAACCACGGGTATTTATACCCGCCCAAAGATGGTGTGTCAGTCGGGGTATCAGAAACATTTTTTACAACCTGATTGATAAACAAAAGAAACAAGGTGGGTGCCAACACACATCCCTGTCGCACACCACGTGTAACTGGAAAACTATCGGTCACCTGACCTTGTTTTCCCCATCGAACTTTAGCAAAATTTTCTTCATGGAGTCTAACCACTAAATCGAGAAGTTCGGGTGGCAGACCTATGAGTCTAAGGGAACTCCACATTTTCTCTCTTGGTACCTAGTCGAAAGCCGACTTAAGGTCCACAAAAGCAGCATAGATAGCACCACCACCCAACTGGACAACCTTCCAATACAACATATATAGTCTAAAAACCTGATCTAGAGTACTGGTGCCTGCTCTAAATCCTGCTTGCATAGGGGACAGAATATTTTCTTGCTCCATCCACCCCTGGATTCTCGCGAGTACCATCCTGGCAACTATTTTTTGAAGAGAATCTATCAAGCTTATAGGGCGATAGTTCCCTGGGTCTGAGTGGTCTCCTTTTTTAAATACTGGTAGAATCTCCGCCCCTTTCCAGGAGCCCGGTATCCTTGCCCCTGCAGCAATTGCATTTACAAGCATAGTTATGAAGGGAACCCAAATGTCAAGATTCATTTTAAAAATATCAGTGGGTATTGCGTCCATCCCAGGCGCTCTACCTGAATGGACTGCACCCAGAGCATACTTCGTGTCAGAGGTATTAAAAACAAGCGGACAAACTGGGTTAGAGGGCAAGACTGCGTCCAACTCTTGATGAGAATCCTGATCCACGTTCGGAGCTTTAAACTGTATTGAATAGAAAGCCACCCAGTCTTCCACAGAGACGTGATTCACGGGGGTTTGGGAATCCGGGTTCGCACCCCACTTAACGATTTCCCAAAACTTAATTTGGTTTGATGTTAAACATGCCGAAAGGAGCTCTGACCAGTGACGGTCATCCCACTCCTTCTTCGCAGCCCATAGCGCCTTTTTATAGGTCAGCCGAGCCGTTCTAATAACGGCGATGTCTCTAGATTTGATCGCTAAGATCAGGCTACTGTGCGATACCCTACAACTTTTATCATACCATTTGGTCCGGACTTTATCCTTTCTTGGTAATAATGGGGTTGTTAACAGGGTTTTTAGTTTCGCAAAGCACTGGTCGTGGAGATCGCTAATCTGGGAGGTAGTCCCTTGGGTGGATGATGCAACTTCCATTGCAACCAATGTTTTCGCGACTTCTTCCTCTATACCTTTTATTATGGAAGGGTCTGCAACAACCCTAGACCATTTTACTCTTCTCCTATCATTACACAGAGTAACCTATGATGTTGAACAGGCAGTAATAGAAGGCCCACCTCCAACACCTGAAAGCTTGAGACTCAACGAAAGGGGGTTATGATTGCTCTCTGGGCGTTCCACAACCTCCATGTCGATAATCTGGGACCAGAGCTCAATTTTAACAAGAAAATAGTCAATACGACTCTTACTGACCCTATTGTTAAAGGTCGGGTGACCTGATTTATCGGAGGTCGTGCGTCCATTAGCAGCACGCAGCCCCCATTCAAAACATAGCCCCAGCCAGTGAAGTGCTGCCTCAGTGCCCTTGACGCCCCTAGTTATTAATAAAGGCGGGATGTCCCATGCCGCATCTTCGTCGCCCCCAAATCCTCCACCACATTGTTCAGAGGCTCAAATGAACAGTTCAGGTCCCCAGTGACCAGAATAAAACTGTCACTGCCTATTTTCCTAAAAAGTGAGTCCAGATCGTCTATAACTGGCTGCTTGCGACCTCCAGGGCGTCCTCTAGCATAAATATTTATGAGTACTAAGTCCTTATTGTTGCCTCTACTACACTTAATACACAGGAGATCCGGATTGTCTACCGAAATCTCCAAAAGACTATACCCCATAGACTGTCTTATCCATACCACTAGCCCTCCTGAGGGTCTACCCGTAGGGCCCTGTATAGCAGGCTTGAAAAAGTTAAGGTACCCTGCCCTATGAATCGGGGCGACTGCCCAGCTTTCCTGTAGAATGACAATGTCAAAGGAGTCAATGAAATCAGCCCAATCTTCACTAACCATACGACCCCTTAGCCCTGCCATATTCCAGGAAACTATTTTAGCTGTCCCCACCTGGTTACAAGTTGGGGCTACATCTAAGGTATACCTATCCTCCTCTAGTTCAGCATTCGCCCCCCGAGGGGGACAAGATCCCGGTAAAGGTGATTTAAAGAAAGATTCTGCACAGTCCTTACTTTTATTTTTATCCTCCTCAAGGGCCCTATTTTCTGGGGGGATGGGCAAATGGCTACTGCCTACAGTGACCCTACTGATACCATCTTGACCATGATCATACCCCAGTCAATCAACACATTCCAGCCCAGATAGTGGATCAAACCTGTTCGAGAGGCACGGATAGAAGGGCGAGTTGGGAAACCTCTCTGCCACGTTTCTCCCCACCGGTCTAAATAATGGAAAATTGTTGGGAGGAGGCGGACCATGCCTTTTAGGATAGAAATAAGACAAGCTTAAGGATTGTACATCCCCTATTCTTCCAAACCTTGCCTCCCTGCGAATAAAATCAACCACCCAGGGATCCCGAAAGTTTATTAGGATACAATCGCCTTCCAAGTCCTTTACACAGTAACCCACCCAATCAACTCTGCGAACTGTTAGAATCTTTGTGGTAGAGGAGGGGGGAAGGGGACAATTTTTATTAAGCCAAAAGGCTACTTTGTTCATTAAATCCCCATGTGATTCAGATTGCCTGTCCCTTAGGGGTGCGACACCTGTCAGAACAATAGTATAAGGTGTAGCATCGAATGGTAAATCTGCTGGTGGAGGCCCTCTTCTAGTAACTCGCTTAGGGGGTTGTGTGCACCCAGCTGCAACATAAGAACTGGCATTTTGATAGGAAGTCGGTTTAGAACTACCTACCCCCGAAGTAGAGGTCTGTACAGAACTCATAGGCTTGGAGGTAGTTAACAGTGGTAATCCATTAGATTTACAACTTGCCTTCTTGGGTGTGGCAGTTCGGGTAACCGGGGTAGAAGGTTTATTGTTAACACTAGGTGGCTTCGAAATCCTTGCCTTAGGGACCGGTCTAGTGTTACTAACATTTGACGGTTCCCCAGGTGGGATAGCCTTAGTAGAAGTATTGCCTATGGATTTAGGGTTAGAATGACCAGAACTACTGGAAGAGACCAACTGCTTATCCTGGTCACTGACCAGTTTTTTTAAGTAGGCAGGAATTATCTGTTATGAGGGTCTCTAGGCTGTCAATTTTTAGATTCATAAGTCTGGTTCTCTCTAATACCGGCAGCAAGAGTGTCTTAAATAAAATTTCCATTTGCGCTAGCAGGTCAACATTATTTCCATTCATATTTGCTATGCTAGTATAGGGGACCGCTGTGGGATTAATAGTGGAGGTAACAGAACCACCCGATGGTATAGTATGCAATGGGTCCTCCCTTGATAGGTGAGTGTCGGGCACAAACAACGATGGGCTAACGGTTTTTAATGCCTTTGAGACTCCACCTTTCTGCCGGCCCTTGTTACGCTTCCTCTTACCAGGGCGATTCATCTCCAGAGTCTCCTCTTCAGAGGAGAAGTCTAATAGTGATGGTGTAGCTGATAGTACGCTATCTTCTACTCTACTCACAGATGAGTCTGCAACACTAATGTTGGTAACAGAATTACAATGCAGTAGAGGGGAACCTTCAGTGTCATTATGTATCTCAACAGGGACAAGAACCAAATTAGGGGGAGGTGGTAAGCTAGGTAAAGGGCTTGGCACAGAAACAATATGCCCCAAGGAGGAACGTTTCCCATTTATTAAATCTAATGACAACCTTTTCTCAACAAAAGCTATTTCTTTTTCTAAAATGCCGGTAGCTTTAGTTATAAAAGCATCTAGTGGGCCTGATACCACCCCCTTTGAAGTCTGAAGAGCTACAGAACGGTCTTTACCCGAACGTAGCGGCATGCTGAAAATAAACAAGCTATACAACCAGAGTACAGAGATTGTAACCACAACAGACACCCAGCACAACTATGACTGTATGGGCGACTAAGCCCACTGTACCTAATATTAGTGTTCACCAGGTCGTTGTCCAAAAGCCAAGAAGGGTGGCCCAGCCCGGCCTCCTACGGCCCCTGACGGCCACAGACGGTCCCGCCCTTGTCCCAGGCTTCTCCCGGGACGCTCCCGTACGCTCCCGCGCCGCGGGATTAGTACTTGTCTTAAATACGTGGGCTGTAGGAGTGGAAGCTGGGCGTGGCTAGCGGGGAGAGCGGCCAGGTGACGGGAGGCACAGTTTGCCGGGGCTTCTGGATCTCGAAGTCCGGTCCCGAGTGCTCACAGCCCTGCAGCACACAGTTCGCCCACAAAGACAGTCCAAAATTCCCTCGAGGCAGGAGAAGCGCAGCGGGACCCGCGGAGCGGGTACCGCAAGTTGTGGAAATAAAACGGCTAGGAGAGCCCACAGCAACAACCAACAGGGTCTGTAGAGTGTCCCACTGTATCCAGGAATGGCGAAGCTTTTTAAGGTGGAAGCTGGGCGTGGCTAGCAGGGAGAGTGGCCAGGTGACGGGAGGCACGGTTTGCCGGGGCTTCTGGATCACGAAGTCCGGTCCCGAGTGCTCGCAGCCCTGCAGCACACAGTTCGCCCACAAAGACAGTCCAAAATTCCCTCGAGGCAGGAGAAGCGCAGCGGGACCCGCGGAGCGGGTACCGCAAGTTGTGAAAATAAAACGGCTAGGAGAGCCCACAGCAACAACCAACAGGGTCTGTAGAGTGCAACATTTCAGTAATCCATCAGTCCATAAGGTGGAACACACACAGGTTCTTCTCCAGATCGTCGCCAAATGTAATGAACAGAAGATGTTCCGATCAAAGTAGTTTTCATGTAGGTTTATTTAAGTTGTAAGTTGTACAATGTATGAGCCTCGCCAGGAGCAGCCTCCATGCTGCTCAGCCCGTCACCAACTGACTCAAGCATTCCAACATTCCACACGCCAACATTCTCACACACAGTCATCCAGGCTGAGCATCAGACTACAGGCTCCAAGCCACGCCCCCCCCCCACCCGCCAAGAGGCTACTTTAGAGAGTGGCATAACGAGTGCTTCAGCCCACTAGTAGCATTTAATTTAAAACGCCCTGGCTAGAGGTAATACCATTTACTAGGGACTTGCAAGTAAATTAAATATACCAATCAGGTGTATCACAATGTCAATATGTTTTTAAGGGAGAATCAGTGGAAACTGGGTGGCTCTGATGGCACAATCCATGGAGATAAAGCCCAATGGATTGCATCCCACATTTGACCCATTAAAGTTTATCCGATGGATGCGATTTAGGTGTGACATAACCCCAGCCTGGGATTGAATAAAGGGCTTTGGATGCACATCCTCCTCACGTGGGGACTTCCAGTGCACAGTGGGGTTCTTATTTAACACATCTCGTTCTACACAACTGTATTCATAAAGAAGGAGTCCAGACGGTAATATTATATTCAAGGCACATAAGCTGCAGCTAGTACACGTTGCATAGATTGCCATCTGCTGTTGGGCTCAGATGCTTCCACCTTGTTGTTGTCTTGGAAGAAGTCTTTTGTAGTCATGAGATAGGTGACTCCTCCTTTGGACGATAGTCGGCATGGGCATCGACTCCATCCTCAGACTGTTTTTATCCGCCATCAGGTTTGGATGTAACTTCTGCGCTCTGCACCATATTCTCCAAACCTTTTCGATGGCCAAACTATCATAAACTCGACGGTATTGTTTTCGATCGTGTGATCTTCGACGTGCTCCTCAAATATTCCATTCCGGCGTCGATGCGGGCCGCTAGGCCTTTCGAGACCATTCGGGCCTACGGCTCATGGAAAGGACTTCATTTTAAAAATGCCACCAGTGTGGAGCTAAAGTTCCACACAGTGATCACCACAAGGTTTGTAACCTGTGTCTCTCCCCCGAGCACAACTAGAATAATTGCCAGGTCTGCACCTGCTTTGGATCCAAAAATCCGTGATCGCCGGGCCAGACGACACATCATGGCGCAACAGTCCGCTCCGGTATCGGTGAACATCTTCGATGAAGGCCCCGATGTCCTGGAAGAGGATTCTGAGGATCTGAAAATCGTGTCCGAAGCTGACGACTCCGACTCAGACCACCCCATCACTCTAGGTCGAGTGAGTACAACTGCCCCTACCCCAATCCCTCCTCCAAAAAAGAAGGCCCTGGTCAAATCTTCGCCTGCTGGCCCCATTCGCGACCAAAAACAAGCTTCAGAAGCCCCGCCCCCGGGCTCGGCTCCGAAGATAAAGGACAAGCCTTCCGGTAGCTCTGGACCGAGCAAGCCGCATATCAGTGTCCCACAGGCACCATCGGCACCGAAGCAGGGAGCACAACCTACTCCCAAAAACACCTTTGGCACCGACCACCCCCGAGCCAAAGGAAAAGGCATCGGATCCAAAACAGAAACATTCGGAACCGAAAAAGATTTCCGACTCCACATAAAGTCAAAAGACTCAAAACCGGGGGCGTGGCTAAGATGGCGGCCTGAGCGGATGCGTTCTCGGAGGCTCCCCGGCCCTAACCCCCTAATTCCTATTAAACAGCGGGTGATTTCCCCCTTTACCCAGGCTGATCGACACCTCAAAGTCAGCTGTAACACCCGGTGCCGTAGAGGTGTCGATTTGGTGTGCGCTGCCGACGGGGAGCGGCGCGGCCGAGACTCGGCCTCCGGCGGCGAGCAGCTGAGAGAGAGCGGCGGAGGGTGTCTGGTGCCTGCGGTGTTCCCCTGGCTTCAGCGACCACGGGGGCGCGCCAAGCGAGGATTGGCGGAGGGGAGAATCGGAGGATCGGTGAAGGCCCCTGGACCGGGGGCCGAGCGAGGGTCGAGACAGGCGACTGGGGTGCGGCCCAGCAGTGCTACCCCTAAGAGCCGAGAGGGACGGCGGACCTCTGCAGCACCTGAGCCTCCAACTTCGGGCCTAGTCCAGGGCCCGGAGCGAAAACAACGGCGCTCGCTGAGAGGCGCGGCCCGGCGGCGGAGACGTTGGCAGAGACACCCCCCCGAGACTGGCGGCTACTCCGGTAAGGTGCGGAGGGAGGCACAGCGGGATGGCGGAGGAGCAACGGGGAAGGCCAGGCCCGATTAGGAGGCCCCCAGACGCGCGCAGGGCGCGACACTTGAGCCACAGCAGCCGGACTTCACGCACTGCCGGCGATAGCCCCCGGGACGGCACTTGAGTGGGGGCCGCGGTAGCGAGCAGGGGGAAAGGCGGGCAGCCGCGTCACCTGTCTCCCCGGCTGCAGGCCTGGTCCCGGAGTGACACTCACAGCACTTACCAGACGGCCCACGCGAGCCCTACGGACAACTGCCCCAAGAGGATAGAGCGGGGAAGGCTCAACAGCTTCACGGAGGTGCGAGAGAGAGCCGAGGTTGATACGATAGGCCTGCTACCCGTGTTCACCGGGAGGCCCCCCTCTGGGGCCTGCGACGGTTGGGCCCGGCGCGGCGAATTCTCGTGCTGCGGACGCCGACCCCGGGGGCCATGGGTGGACGGAGAGGAGTGTTGAAACCTACACCGGATCTGGATGACGTGGGGATCCCCCCCCCCCCCCGAACTGCGCAGCGACCTCCGAGGCCCGGTGCGTGCATTGGCGATCCGGACTGAGTGTGTGTCCCCCCCTGGGACGAAAGACGCAGTTGGACCGGGGCTGCCTGCAGCTCTTTGCAGCAAAGGAGCGAGGACCCCGGACCCCCGAGCCTAGAAGCCCGAAACGGGTAGAAGAGCCGGCTCCCTCTCCTCCGCTGCCCCTGCCTAGTCACCACCATGGCCAACGCGGGACGCAAAGGCAACCGTACCATAACGGACCTGCTCCAAAAAAACGCCGCGAAGGCGGAGAAAGTCACGGCGCAGTCGCCCCCCAAGACACCGGTTGCCGCCTTAGGCACGGATGACGACTCTGCACCCATCACCAAGGCCTTCTTGGCCTCCCTCTTCAACACCCTGAGAGATGACTTTCAGACCTTGAAACATGAGCTTGCGGGGGAGCAGAAGGAACTGCGCAGGCACGTGGATGGCTTGGGAGAGCGTGTGGCTGCGATGGAGGAGGCAGATCAGACCCGCAGCATGGAAGTGGAACGGCTTCAACAGGAAATTATACGCCTGCAGGACCAGCAGGTGGATCTCCAGGCCCATTCGGAGGATCTTGAGAACCGTTCTCGACGGAACAACATCAGGGTCCGAGGAGTTCCATCGAAATCGGAAGGGAACAGCGTCACAACGTACCTACAGGACCTTTTCCGGGAGATCCTTGGAGAACCCGGCGAATTTGAAATCCGGATTGACCGCGCTCATAGAGTCGGCCCAACGCGCCGGGCCCCGGCCCCCCCTCCGGATATACTGGCCTTTCTCCCGGACTTCCTTCTGAAAGAACGTATCATGAGAGAGGCCCGAGTGCGACAGCCGATCATCTTCCGAGGAGACCAAGTGGCCCTCTTTCAGGATCTCTCTGTCATCACCTTGCAGAAAAGACGCTCCTTCAAGGTGGCAACTGACTTCCTGAGAGACAAAGGCGTGCCCTCACCTGGGGCCATCCGTTCCGTCTCATCTTCAAGTGGAAGGGATCCCTACATCAGCTTCGTTCCCTCCAGGACACTTGTGCCGTGCTAGACATTGACCCACCGGAGGATGCGGCCACAAGTGAGACCCCCCCACACAGATCTACGGACGGCGCAAGCCAGCGGTCCAGGGACAGCTGGCAGACAGTGCGGAGGCGACGTCCCCCTAAATCCTTCCAGAGGCCGGACCCTCTTCTGGCCGCCCAAGAACGCGAAGCGGCAGTGCAGGAAGTGGCAAACAACACTACCGCTAAACAGTGATTTGACAGACACAGGGGCTTGCCCTTATTAGCTCCCTCATCGGGGGGGAGGGGTCGGGGGGCCGAAGAGTCGGCCGCCACCATGCCCTCACTTTCTATGATGAACTACGGACCTGGATTCTGTCCCGATAGGCCCGAGACTATGGGAGTTGTTTTGGGGGTAGTTCAGGGGGGGGTTGTGGGGAGGGGATGGGAGTTGGGGGGGGAGAGGGTTGGGGGGGAGACAGTTGGGGAAGTTGGGACCAGGGGGGGGTGGGGAAAGGGAAATCAGGACCCTCCCAGTGTGGTAAATTGGAGTCGGGACGGGCCGCCATTGAGACCTGGCAGACCCTGGGCAGGCCAAAAAAGCTGCGCGACTCACACAACTCCCATGCATGGCTAGCCCTAAGCTGAAGATTCTCACCTTGAATGTGAAGGGGCTTAATAACCCCGTTAAACGCAGAGCTGTCCTGCCCTTCTTAGAAAACTCGGCAGCGGAAATCTGTCTGCTCCAAGAAACTCACTTGCTCTCCAAAGATTGGCACAGAATGCGCTCAAGGGCCTTCCCGCTCCAACACTACTCCTCAACCCTAGAGAAGAAAGCAGGGGTGGCTCTACTAGTGGCACGTCATTTTAAGGGGACAGTTGGGGACAAGGTGGCTGAAATTAAGGGGAGGTTCCTGGCCCACACCATCCATATCGGGGGGTTGGAAATGGTCGTGGGCTCCCTTTATGCTCCGAACACCAAGCAAGAACCATTCCTCAAAGGGGCACTAGCAGACGCGCTGCAACCTAACACTAAGGCAGTACTGGTGGGTGGGGACACAAACCTAGTTATGGACTCCAACATTGACAGGTCCGGCCATCGACAGGGGTTTGCCGGGGCGATCACGCAGGAGGGGTGCCAATGGTTGTTGGAGGAGGGGTTCGTGGACCTGTGGCGCAAACACCATCCCACTTACACCGCACTTACGCACGCATCGACCACTTTTTCGGTAACACGGACGTGACTCCCCTGATAGACGATGTGGAGGTGCTCCCGGCAGCGCTGTCTGATCACGATGCGCTCGTACTGCACATGCAACCCCCTAGGGTCCCACTAAGGAAAGGCAGATGGCGCCTCAATGATGCACTCCTGCAACACGAGGGGGTGACTCAGCGGTTTCAAGACCACATCAAAGAATATCTGCAGACCAACAACACCCCGGAGGTCTCCCTGGCAGCGGTGTGGGGGGCGCTTAAGGCGGTAGTGAGGGGGGAACTGATTTCTATAGCCGCGGCGGAAGCCAAGGAACGGAGGGATAAAAGGCAATCCTTGTCCGCACAAGCGCTTGAACTGGAACAAGCTCATAGTCGGACCGGGGCTCCCAGGATTTGGTGGCAGCTTAAGGCGGTCAGGGCCCAACTCGCCAGCTTGGATCTAGATAGGGCGGAATATGCAGCCTTGAGACTGCGCAACACTTACTATGTGGGAGGCGATAAGACGGGGCGCCTGCTGGCGAGCTGCCTCAAAGCAAAGACCTTGCGGGCGAAGGTCCCCTCCATCCGTACCCAAGATGGGAAGGTCGTCCATGAAGATGACCAAATAGCGGAAGCCTTCCGCGAGTTTTATGCCTCGCTGTATACGGCGGAGCCACCTGACGGGCGGATCACAGCGAATTCTTATCTCCGGGACACGGAGATAACTCCCCTAGATGAACCCGCTAGGGCTTCCCTCGAAGCTCCCATTAGAACTGAGGAGGTCATCTCAGCGATCGCGCGTCTCAAGCCTCTGAAGGCCCCAGGCCCGGATGGCTTTTCGGCAAGCTTCTACAAGACTTTCTGCCCCCAAGTCGCGCCAGTATTAACCAGACTTTTCATTTCCTTCCAGAGCAGAGGCTTCATCCCCCTGGACATGTTGGAGGCTGACATCGTGGTCCTCCCCAAGCCAGGCAAGGACCCATCCCAATGCAAGGCATATAGACCCATCTCCCTACTCAACCTCGACTTAAAACTGTTCACAAGCGTGCTGGCAGCGAGACTAGGTCCGTGCCTAGCGGGAATCATTGAACCGGACCAAGCGGGATTTATCCCCAACAGACAATGCGCAGACAACACCAAGCGCCTGCTTCATGTCATTGATACGGCCCACTACAATGACTCGGACGCGGTCCTACTGTCCGTAGATGCCGAAAAGGCGTTCGACCGAGTAGACTGGGGATATCTGGACGCCGTCCTGGCGCGCTTTGGGTTCGGAGACCGGTTCCGCACATGGGTCGCTAGCTGCTACGCCGCCCCGCAGGCCAAGATCTCAGTTAACGGGGTACGCTCGAATCCTCTAGACATCCGAAGGGGAACCAGACAAGGGTGTCCTCTGTCACCCCTGCTATTCGCTATATATATTGAGCCACTGGCCCATCGAATCAGGGACAACAGGTCCATTACAGGCGTTCGGTTCGGTGGGGAACCGCAGACCATAAGTCTGTATGCAGACGACGTCCTGGCGGCCCTGGAGAACCCCTCGACGTCGGTACCGGCTTTCCTCTCGGAGATAGAGAGCTTCGGGAGCGTATCGGGGTTCAAGATGAATGTGGAGAAATCACTAATCCTGCCTCTGGGACGGAACGCAAAAGCTGCGCGGCGCGGCCATCAGCAATACGGGGACCTTCAGACTCAGATGTCCATACCCTATTTGGGCATCTCCCTAACTCCGAACACGACCCAAACGGTTGAACGGAACTATACGGCTCTACTAGCTGCCCTGAAGGGGGACCTCGCCAGATGGCGTTGCCAGCCGCTTTCATGGTTGGGACGCGAGGCAGCGATAAAAATGACCCTCCTGCCGAAAGTCCGGTACTTGTTTCAGACCATTCTGGTAACTCCCCCGATTGGCGCGCTCAAACAATTGCAGGACTCTATCAGAGGAATTCAACGAGATCACATGCCCAAAATACCTCAGGGTGCTCCGGCTTCCAGACGATTTCAGGGGGGAGCCCCGATCCCCCGACTGAATGCTGCCTCTCTTGCAGGCCCTGTGATGACTGACATCGACGTACTTACCACACCGGGGAAGGGGAAACGTGGGTGGGATACGGGTGGGGGCGGGGAGGGGGAGGGATTGTTGGATGTTCATGGGACCGGATCGGAGTTTTGCTTCGCCTACTGGGCTTCCCTAGCACTCAAGGACACATTCTATGCAGCACCTATGGGCCCCGCCCTTTGGGAGGGGTGGGATAGATATTACTTGCCAGGCGACCGCATGCACGCCCATATTGTTGATGTGTCCTATGTCTGTCTTGTCAAAATTTCAATAAAAGATTTAAAACAAAAAAAGACCCAAAACCACCTTCCAATGCTCTGGAGCAGAAGTCCAAACCTCGCTTGGACCCGAAAAAAATAGGTGCCGAAAGTATCTACCGAACAGGAAGAACTGTTTCGACCGGATCCTATCGATCCGAAACAAAAAACACTCCACATAGAGCTTAAAACAGGACATGTGTCTACTGTTCTACACAAGAAAAGAAAATTGGACACCCCAGGCATTCCTGTAAAGAAGGACTGTGCTACTTCACCTTTACAACCCTCTTCTTCTGTTCTTACTACTAAACCTGTCTCTCCTCCTATACTTCCACCAAACTCACCACTACCACAGGGTGATGATGATTTAGGGTTTGCGGGACACAACACTGACCCTTTTACTGACCCTGATGATGATACAAACATATCACAGGATGATTGGGACGATTATGATGACCCAGTAGATCCTCCAGACCTCCCTAATCCTCTTACATACCCAACAAAGCCTTCTCTCCCAGATGACAATATTGGTTTTAATATTGGTTGTAATCAGCTTGTAAATAGGGCGGCTCAGTACCATGGTGTCCCAATGCATTCAGACCCCGCAGAGGAGGATTTTCTACTAGACACCTTTGAACAGACAATTAAGGCTGTACAAACCCTGCCAATGTTAAAAGGTGTCATTAAACATGCCCCAGACATATTCAAGGACCCAGTTAGGACTAGAATTCTTAGTCCAAGAATTGACAAAAAATATAAAACCACTCCCAGTGATCCCGCCTACATCAGAGGTCAACTCCCTTTTGATTCCCTAGTGGTAACTAACACTAGAACGTGCCAACTCTCAAACCTCTGATGATGCGCCACCTCCGGACAAAGAGTCTAAATTATTAGATGCTTCTGGCAAACGAGTTGCTGCCCAAGCAGCTAATAACTGGCGGATAGCGAACACACAAGCATTACTTGCTAGGTATGATAGGGCTCACTATGACCAACTAGAAACCCTATTGCACCATTTACCTGATCAATATAAGACCAAGGCCAATGATTTGATTCAAGAGGGGAAATTAATAACTAATGCATCAATCAAATGTGCCCTTGATGCAGCAGACAACGCCTCTAGGGCCATTAACATTAGCGTATTACTCAGATGATATGCCTGGTTGCGCATCTCTGGCTTCAAACAGGAGGTACAAACATCTATCCTCAATCAGCCGTTCAATCAGCGACAACTTTCTTGACCGGTTATAGACACCACTCTAGAAAAAATTAAAAAGGACACAGAGACTATTAAATCCATGGGAGGATTGCAGTCTCCATCCCCACATGGTTCGTTTCAACGCTCCTTCTATAGAGGAGCATCCAAGAACATCAATGCAAACACTGCTTCCTCTTCCTACAAAAACACCACACAAACATCCCCCAACTCGATATTTTAGATGTGGATATAGGGGAAATACCAGCAAAGGGAGAGGCCGAGGTAACAACAACACTCGCACCTCCCCCATTAATAAGCAGTGACTTCCCTCCACTCCCTCCACACCATTCCACTCCCGTTGGAGGGAGATTATCACAGTTCCTACCTGTCTGGAACTCCATCACTACAGAAAAGTGGGTAAGACAAATTATCCATTATGGTTACTTCCTGGAACTTACTGCTACTCCACCCAACATACCACCCAAACAGCGCTCAATGTCTGGGGAACATCTAATACTTCTCAAACAAGACGTTCTTTCATTGCTTCAAAAGCATGCAATAGAACCAGTTCCCATACAACATCAAGGAACAGGGGTTTACTCCCTATATTTCCTAATCCCCAACAAAGACGGGACCCTAAGGCCAATACTGGACCTCAGACCTCTCAATTTGTACATACAATCAGATCATATTCACATGATCACTCTTCAGCAGGTTCTTCCACTGCTGCAACAAGGCGACTTCCTTGCTACACTAGATCTCAAAGACGTCTACTTCCACATTCCCATACACCCTGCTCACAGAAAATACCTTAGGTTCACTGTAGACGGCCAGCACTATCAGTTCAAGGTCCTTCCATTTGGGGTGACCACAGCACCCATGGTGTTCACAAAGTGCCTTTTAGTAGTAGCAGCACACTTGAGAAGACAGCAAATTCACATATTTCCATACCTGGACGACTGGCTGATAGAAGCCAACTCATACAGCCAGTGTGTTCACCACATTTATCAAACAATTCAGCTGTTACACAACTTGGGGTTCACACTGAACTACACCAAGTCACACCTTCAACCCTCCTACATACATCAGTATCTAGGAGCCACAATAGACACTTGCAAAGCTCTTGCATACCCCAACCCACCCAGGATAGCCAGCATGCAACAGGTTTCAGCCCCAACACTTTCTCCCAGCACGAGTGTTTATGCAGCTAATTGGAATGATAGCCTCTTCCATTTTCATCGTACCTCACGCAAAACTTCAGATGCGTCCTTTACCAGAATGTTTAGCACATCAGTGGAACCAGGCTCAAGGACAACTTACAGATCTGGTGTTGGTGGACAGCCACACACATCACTCTCTGCAGTGGTGGAACACACAAAACCTGTCCAAAGGGCGGCCGTTCCTAGAGACACTTCCACAGATAGTGCTAACAACAGACGCATCACTCACCGGATGGGGAGTGTTAGATTTGGGGGTCTCTAGTTGGCACAGGTAGGTACTTGTGACAAATAGGGACCCTTGCCTCTAGTTAGGATAAGGGGATTACACTCCTAAAATAAATCCTGCTCACCCCCTTGGTAGCTTGGCACGAGCAGACAGGCTTATCTCAGAGGCAGTGTGTAAAGCATTTGTGACCACTATACTTTATATAGATTTACCACAAGACCATAAACACAATACTGTTACTTTAAGATGGTAGATTTAGCTTAGTTTAGTTCAGCTCTTAGGATGCAACACTTTGCGTCAGTGTACCTTACGATGAGTTGCGCTTCAACGACAAGCAATGTCGCAGCGAGGGAAATGCGGCACAGTTCAGGTGCAAAGAAATTAAGACGTGAACATCTTTCAGATGCGGCACGCTTCTCCGGGGATGCGAGAAGTTCTCGATTCGATGCATGGACTGCAGCGGCGACACACTTGTTCCTCGATGCGACGGCAACAGCTCCACCTGCGACACTCTTCTCCCATGATGCATGAAGCTTCCGCACGATGCGACAACTACAGCGGCGACATCCACGATGCGATGGCAGCAGCTCCGACCGCGGCACGCTTCCCGGGGCTGCAAGTCGCTTTTCTTCAATACAGTGCAGTGCGACAGTTCCAGTGGCGACACCCTTGCTCAGAAGTGCGACGGCAGGCACAGCAACGGCGACACACTTCGACCTCATTGCGAGACTCTTCTCTCGATGTGGTGCAATGTGACAGCTACAGCGGCGACACCCTCCTTCGGCGTTGCGACGGCAGCAGCAGCGACGGCGACACGTTTCCTCTTCGTTGCGAGACGCTTCTCTCAATGCGGTGCAATGCAACAGCAACAACGCCGACATTCACGATGCGACATCAGCAGCAGCGACGGCGACACGCTTCTTCTTCGATGAGTAGCACTTCCAGCTCCTTGCGACACCCAGATCCTCAGAAGGCCCAAACAGCAGCAGGCAATTCCACAGGAACTCTGGGCAGCTGGGGTTTGAAGTCTGTTGTCCCTGAGACCTCAGCAGGAAGCAAGCTCTTTTCTAAGCCCTTGGAGATCCTTCACAAGTAGAAAGCAAAGTACACAACGTTTCTTTCTCCTTCCTTTGGCAGTAAGGCAACCACTGCAGGCCAATCCCCTAAGCAGCATTTCAGCTTGGGAATAGTCTCTCCTCAGTTTCTTCAGGTTCCTTTCCTCAGTAAAGGTTTCTTCTTGCAGTCCAAAAGTGATCTAATTTCATGGGATCAGGGTCCCAATATTTATACCCCAAAATCATTTGCTCTCTCAGGGGAGAGGGGCCTTTGCCCAGTCCAAACCAGTTCTGAAGCACTCTGTTTACCAGACTTCTCCTTTCCTTTCGAAGTGCAGGGCAGAAACATCGGACGCCCCACAGGAGGTGGAGCCAGCATTGTGGAAGGCAAGTACAGTCCTGGAGCACTTTGTTGACAGCACTCCTTCTCTTCTTTTAGTGTGCAGGGCAGAGACATCAGCCACTCCCCAGGAGGTGGAGCCAGCATTGTGGAAGGCAGGCAGAGGCCTGTTCAAGGTTCAGGCGCAACTTCTCCCTCCCATCTAGATGCAGATCTCTCTACTCAACACTGGACTGACTCATCCTGTCTCTTGGAATCCCCCAGCCCTGTCACTGACAAAACCAGACAAGGAATACACAACCTAGCATAGGCAGGCTTAAAATGTTAGACAAGCAAATACCTGCTTTCTAAAAGTGGTTTTTGCAAACACAGAATGTTAAAACCAACTTCACTAAAAGATGTATTTTATCATTCTGAGCTCAGGCATACTAAACTCGAATTTCTACCATGTTCTCTGAGTCAGTTAGGAATATAAAATGTAATACTTCTAACAGCCCATTCTGGCCTATGGAGAACAGGTAGCCTTGCAATAGTGAAAAACGAAAATGGCTGTAATTCACTATTAGGACATGCCACACACACCAGGCCAGGTCCTACGTTATACTTACAATGCACCCTGCCATTGTGCCTTCCATAGGTGTGACTGATATGAAGAAAAGGGAAGGTTTAGGGACTGGCAAGTGGGTGCACTTGCCCAGTCAGCATGACAGGCTCTGCAATGGCAGACCTTAGACACATTTTACAAGGCTGCTTTTGTGGGTAGCACAACCAGTGTTTCAGGCCCACCAGCAGCATTTGGATTTACTTGATTGATTGATTGCTTTATTTCGATATGCACATATCATAAAAGCAGTACAAAAGATAAAAACAGCATTTACACACCCTGGGCACACTCAGTGCACTGTACTAGGGTCTGACAAGTAAACCAAATAGCCAAACATGGAACCACTGATTAATACATTAATTTACAATAGGGAGCACTTGCACTGTGGCACTGGACAGCAGTGACACAGTGCCCAAAGCATCGAACACCAGCAAAAAATACATGAGGCAACAGCAAAAATGGAAGGGAGACCCACACCAATGGTGCCAGGTCTAACAGGGAGCCCATCTCTTAAACAATACAATTCAGGGCAACTGGACCACTCAACAAAAAGTGCTTCACATCAGTCATCTAGAACTACTGGCAATATTCCTAGCCTTAAAGTCATTCCAAGTACATCTCAACAAGACTGTCTTAGTCCGGATGGACAATATGACAGCAATTTATTACATACAAAAGCAAGGAGGAACACATTCTCTGCAGCTCTCTCGCCTAGCACAAAGTATATGGAGATGGGCCATTCCACAAAACATATCTCCTGGTGGAACATCTTCCTGGAGTAACCAATCAGATAGCAGATCTGTTAAGTCATCAGACTCAACAAATACACAAATGGGAACTTCATCCACAAGTTCTTCTACCTTTCTTCCAAATGTGGGGCCAACCAGACCTAGATCTGGTCGCCACACATGCAAACACAAAATGCCCAACCTTCGCCGCCAGGTTCCCACACCCGTTCTCCAAAGGTAATGTAATATAGTTGAGCTGGTCAGGCAGATTCCACCACTCCCACTCATCCCACTAGTAGTACGCAAGCTCAAACAACAGTCTCTCAAAATTATCCTAGTTGCTCCCACATGGGCATGGCAACCATGGTTCACAACACTACTCGAACTATCACTAGTCCCTCATCAAAAATGACGGCTCTCCCCAAAGCTGCTGACGCAGAACCATGGAGAAATAAGGCACCCAGATCCAGCACAACTGAATTTAGCGATCTGGCTCCTGAAGTCTTAAACTTCTGTTACCTGAACCTCCCACCGGACTGTATGAATATTATTAAGGAAGCCAGACTCCCCACTACTAGAGCTTGCTATGGAGCCAAATGGAAACGATTTGTTATTTACTGCAATAACAACAAAATTCTCCCATTAGATGCTTCAATACAAAACATTATTTGCTATTTGCTGCATCTACAAAGATGCATTCTTGCATACTCATCAATCAGATTACATCTGGCTGCCCTTGCCGCCTACTTACAAAACAAACAACATTTGTCGTTGTTTAGAGTACCTGCTATCAAAGCCTTCAAGGAAGGCCTTAAAAGAATAATTCCACCCAGACTGCCACCAACTCCAGTGTGGAACATAAACATTGTTCTTACTAGACTCATGGGTCCCCTATTTGAGCCTTTACACAAATGCGAATTACAATTCCTTACATGGAAAGTAGCGTTCCTTGTCGCAATCACCTCTCTTAAGAGAGTAAGGGCGATCCAGGCTTTAACCATACAAGAACCATTTTTACAAATACATCAAAACAAAGTGGTTCTGTCGGGGACTGTCCGGGACTATGTGGGGAACACAGTCAGGGACTTGGACAAGGAGTGGGAACTGGGTAGAAGACGTACACAGAAAGGAGGAGTACAGTGTTGCCCAGAATCATACAGGGAGTCAGAGGAGAAAGAGGGATCCAAAGGGGAAGCCTGTACAAATGAACAAGATGGGTAAGACTCAGAAAGGAAGGGCACTCATAAGGAAATTTAGCATTCAGACTAACTACACCCAGGACGGACGTGCAAGACATATATATAATACAACATTAACAATAAAGGGGGGTGTGGGGTAAAGCACTCAGGAGCTCCACATGGTAAGATTGAAGCTCAGTACGTTTCTTACACTTCAATTGCTGTTACAGATACTGACTGCAAATACCCACATGTAGGATATGCATGCAAAGGCAGGGTCTGTGGAGCTTATACCTATAGTGATGTTATAAATGTAACTCCAAGACAAAACTCACAGTGAACAAGAAACACCACATAGGTAGTCAGCTGAGCCCATGGATCCTGGCGATCAAACAGGAACGCGCGAGGCAGTAACAGCAAAGGGGTAGAACTAAACACAAGCACAATAGACAAGGAGCTAGCAAGGAGGAGTGCTTAACAGGAAAGGGAGGAAATGACAGGGCACATGTGGCAGAAAGCAGTTAACAAACATACAAGGCAACAGGAGTAAGACAACAGAATAGAAAGGCAGCAAACTAGAACTGGAACCAAGGAAATGGGAAGCAAGACAGGGACTGGAAACAGATATACAGAAGGGGAGGCTACAAAAGTATAATAGTGCAGGTTAAGGAATCGAGAAAACAAAGTAGCAGATAAGGCAGTGCTGGGGCAGGAACAAGAATTGAGCTAAAGCTCAGGAGTCAAGGCAGCACTGCAGGCAGTGCTAGTTCAGGAACAGGGAAATTATTAGAGCTCGGGAGTCAAGGCAGCACTGCAGACAGTGCTGGTTCAGGAACAGGGAGCTACCAAAGCTTCAGGAGTCAAGGTAGCACTGCAGACAGTGCTGGTTCAGGAACAGGGAGCTACCAAAGCTTCAGGAGTCAAAGTAGCACTGTAGGCAGTGCTGGTTCAGGAACAGGGAACTACCAAAGCTTCAGGAGTCAAGGTAGCACTGCAGACAGTGCTGGTTCAGGAACAGGGAACTACCAAAGCTTCAGGAGTCAAGGTAGCACTGTAGGCAGTGCTGGTTCAGGAACAGGGAACTACCAAAGCTTCAGGAGTCAAGGCAGCACTGCAGACAGTGCTAGTTCAGGAACAGGGAACTACCAAAGCTTCAGGAGTCAAGGCAGCACTGCAGACAGTGCTAGTTCAGGAACAGGGAACTACCAAAGCTTCAGGAGTCAAGGTAGCACTGCAGGCAGTGCTAGTTCAGGAACAGGGAAATTACTAGAGCTTAGGAGTCAAGGTAGCAGTACAGGCAATACAGGTTCAAGGAAACAGGACACAGTTACAGCTCAGGAAACAAGGAGTCAAGAGAGCACTGCAAGCAATGCAAATCAGGAACAAGAAATAGCTAAGCCCAGGAACAAAGAATAACTATAGCTCAGGAACTCAGGGATCAAGGTAGCACTGCAGGCAGTGCTAATGCAGGTACAGGGAATAGCTATAGCTCAGGAACTCAGGAAACAAGGTAGCACTGCAAGCAGTGCTAATTCAGGAGAAGGGAAACTGCTGCAGTTCAGGAACATGGAATACTAAGGCTCAGGGGTCAAGGTAGCACTGCAGGCAGTGCTAATTCAGGAACAGGGAAAACAGCAGCAGGTCAGGAACAAGGCATAATTAAAGCTCAGGAAACACTGGAAACAAGAATAGCAAAAGCTCGGAGAACTCTGGAACCAAGGATTGGCCTCACCAGTAAACAGCTACAATGACCAACCTTTGCCTGAAGGGAGCTGGGGCTTAAAATAGCTCACAGTAATCACATGCAGCTGATGTGAGCAGGCTAGTAGCAGCCAGCCACAGGTGAGCTGAATTCCTCCACCCATCCTTGGCCTGCAGGGGTGGAGACAAAGCAGTGAGCAGGGAATTCTGGGTAATGGAGTTTCAGGCATGAGTAGGCTGGCTTCAAGTCTAAGCAGACTGGCTTTCACAAAACCGGCATGGATTGGGAATGGATGTCAATTCCCAAATAGTGTCCAAATGGCTGGAAGTCAAGATATGCATGCAGGGGAGTGTCAGGAAGCATATTAGAACACTGGAGAGTCTCACAGTTCAGCCCCCTGGTGGTGGACACGAGAACATAGGGAGCAAATCGTGACAGGTTCTTAGGACAAATCCAAAGTTTCTTCCAAAGGTAATTTCTGCTTTCCATCTTAATCAGTCAGTAGACCTACCAGTGTTTTTCCAAAACTCTGATTCAGTAGCAGAGAGAGCTCTTCACAGGCTCGGTATCAAAAGAGCTTTACTTTATTACATAGACAGAACTAAACCCTTTAGGAAAACAAAACAACTGTTTGTAGCTTTCTCTCCACTTTATAAAGGCAACCCCATCTCCAAAGCTGGAATTGCCAGGAGGATAGTCAAATGTATTCAAATATGCTATCAAAAAGCAAAACGCACTTTCACAATTCCCTCTAGAACGTATTCAACACTCAAACTAGGGGCTTCCATGGCATTCTTAGGGAACATCCCCCTAGAAGACATTTGCAAGGCAGCAACTTGGTCTACTACACACACCTTCACCAAACACTATTGTGTTGACGTGCAGGTTAAGCAACAAGCTTCTGTGGGCCAAGCTGTTCTTAAGACACTTTTTCAAACTACTGCAACACATACAGGTGAGCACCGCTAAGGGAGACGCTGCTGTACAGTCTGTGCAAAGTGTACTATCTGCAGCTCATATGACCCGAACGGAAAATGCTACTTACCAGTATGCATCTGTTCTTGGCATGTAGCGATGCAGAGTAGTACACACCCACCCACCTCCCCGGGACCTGTATCTGTTCCAGTTTTATCTTATTTAGATACACATACATGGACCTCTATTATATTTCTTACAAACTCCACCATTTCCCTTCATGGCAAAAAACAATCTGAAGATGGAGTCGATGCCTATGCGCACTATTGTCCAAGAGAGGAGTCACCTATCTCGTGACTACAAAAGACTTCTTCCAAGACAACAACAAGGTGGAAGCATCTGAGCCCAACACCAGATGGAGATCTATGAAAAGTGTCCTACTCTGCAGCTCTACATGCCAAGAACAGATGCATACTGGTAAGTAGCATTTTCCATATCAATAATAAAATGAATGCCCATAATGATCCTATGTATCCCCCATTGGAGAAATGCACAGATAAATCCTGATAAATCCTATGGATGCCACAGACAAGTTCAGCCAGAGATGAAGGAAAAACCCTGAGAAGTAACAGTGCCTCGAGGTTATATTTAATAGTGACATGAATTCTCCACTCTGCAGAGGTAGTATGCTGCGCTAATCCCATTGAAAGTTCTCGAACAGAGACAACGGGGTTTACTGTGGCAGCGATTGTGAGTTTATTGATCCAAGGTTCTAGAGCAACGATTAAGGAGTTTAAAGTTGTGGGTATTGCATGCTAATCCCACTAAGGTTCTAGAGCAGTGATGCGGTGATTACAGTGTTAGGGGTTGTGTGCTAATCCCACCAAGGTTCTAGAGCAGTGATGACTGTGATTACGGTGGTAGTGATTGTGTGCTTCTCTTCCTCTGTAATGAGGGTATGTGGGCAGAGAGCTCCCAAAGTGCTGCAGCTTTTGAGCACTCATCATTGCTGTTAATAAAATAGACATTTCCAACTTTGATGGTGGGCAGTGTAATAACTCGAGAAGGATGAAAGGGTGAGTTTGCCTTGCTGGAATTCACAGTGTGCCTTACAGGTCAGACAGATTCCAGCAGTGACCACTTACCTCACTGAGCCCTCTTGTAAACTTGAGGATATATTTTTTGAGGGGTTTGCGCTCTAAAGTTCTAGTGCTGCAATGATGGAGTTTGCAGTAACAGAGGTTGTGTGCTAATCCTTCCAAAGTTGTAGAGGAATAGTTTGATTTTTTTGTCCTCATATAACCATCCAGTTAAATAAGCTGTGAGCCAAGACGCCTACACCCGGAGTGCCCAGCGTATATGCACGCTGAATATTTCTTATAGTTTTGCCCTTCTGTAGGAAGGAGAACTGCCCTTTTTTCTGCAAGATAGAGGTGTAATCATAGGGCATTGCGATTTACTTTGCCATATCACAAAGGGACGCCATCTTTTCTCTTCTGAGGCCCACTTGCGGTCCAAGTCCAGTCAACTGACATCTCTTACAGATCGGAGCCATTCTGATACCTTGGCGGGTCGGGAGTAATCCATTTATTACAGATTTCCTTTCTAGCTAGAAATATCAGAAAAAAATATCAGTGAGGCCTGATCTGAGTTTACCTCATCCCAGTAAGGGCACAAGTCCATTTCAAATAGGATAAGGCAGGGGCTTACCTTAATTTCGCAGCCAAACACCTGATTTACATAGCCCCAGAAGAAGGCAAATAACGGGCAGTCCACAAACATGCCATATAAACATGTGTATATCGTCCGCTTCTGTCTCACCGCACTTCTTATATTTTGATGGTTCCGGTGTGATCTTAGCCAACTGTACTTGTGACCAATAAGCTCTATGGAAAGTAAACACATGATTTATTCTAAGTGGAGATGGTTTGACCAGAGGGTATAACAGATTTAAAGATACTCGTCATAATTGCTCTGTTGCCAGCTCCGGAACATCCTTTTCCCAGTGCAGGTATGGAACTCCCGTTTTCTCATCTGCTGCGGAAATAAATATCCAAAAACACTGGGAAACCGCTGAATAAGGTTGGTGCTTAGCTCTCACCCAATTGAGAAAATCCTCCTGTACCGAACCGCTCACCTCCGACAACTTTTGGGATGAAAGCCAAGAACATAGCTGCAGGAATTTAAATTTTGAAAGCCCCCCCTTTAAAAGGTCAGAGAGCTCTTTTAATGTGACGAGGGCATCACCCTTCCTGAAGTCTCCCCAGCTGGAAAAGTTGCTATGCTTGAGAGGGTAACTAAGTTTATCTTTGAGCCACTCAGGGGTTCCGGGAGACCCCAAAATTGGTGCCAGGTCTGCATAGTAGTCTATCCCAAGACTTTTGCTAAAGAATAACCACAGGGCTGTTAAGAGTGTCTTTAACCTACCTTGTTTAAAAACTTTGGGTCCCCAAACTTAAACAAAAAACCTATTGAGGCCTAAATGCTTCAACAAAGCCCTATACAATTGACCCATGTAAGAATTATCTAGCTCTCTAGAGATCCTGGCTCCCCTGGACGCCCATATAAAGCTGCTGACCCTCCCTTGCTTCAGTCTCCTCCAGAGCTTCTTTAATGGGATCCTGGCTCCCCTGGACACCCATATAAAGCTGCCGACCCTCCCTTGCTTCGGTCTCCTCCGGAGCTTCTTTAATGGGATCCTGGCTCCCCGGGATATCCATATAAAGCTGCCGACCCTCCCTTGCTTCGGTCTCCTCCGGAGCTTCTTTAATGGGATCCTGGCTCCCCTGGACACCCATATAAAGCTGCCGACCCTCCCTTGCTTCGGTCTCCTCCGGAGCTTCTTTAATGGGATCCTGGCTCCCCGGGATATCCATATAAAGCTGCCAACCCTCCCTTGCTTCAGTCTCCGGAGCTTCTTTCATGAGATCCTGGCTCCCCTGGACGCCCATATAAAGCTGCTGACCCTCCCTTGCTTCAGTCTCCGGAGCTTCTTTCATGAGATCCTGGCTCCCCTGGACGCCCATATAAAGCTGCTGACCCTCCCTTGCTTCAGTCTCCGGAGCTTCTTTCATGAGATCCTGGCTCCCCTGGACGCCCATATAAAGCTGCTGACCCTCCCTTGCTTCAGTCTCCTCCTTTCGTTAGATGCTGGCTCCCTTGGATGCCCATATAAAGCTGCCGACTTTCCCTTTCTTCAGTCTCCTCCGAGCTTCTTTCATTGAATCCTGGCTCCCCGGGATGCCCAAATAAAGCTGCCACCCCTCCCTTGCTTCAGTCTCCTCTTTCTTTCATGAGCTCCTGTCTCCCTTGGATGCCCATATAAAGCTGCCGACCCTCCCTTGCTTCATTCATGAGATCCTGGCTCCCCAGGATGCTCATATAAAGCTTCTGTCCCTTCCTTGCTTCAGTCTCCTCCGGAGCTTCTTTCATGAGATCCTGAATCCCCTGGACGCCCATATAAAGCTACTGACCCTCCCTTGCTTCAGTCCCCTCCAGAGCTTCTTTCGTGAGATCCTGGCTCCCCAGGATGCTCATATGAAGCTGTTGATGCTCCCTTGCGTAATTCTCCTCTGGAGCTTCTTTCATGAGATCCTGGCTCCCTTGGATGCCCATATAAAATTGCCGCCCCTCCCTTGCTTCAATCTTCTCCTTCTTTCATGAGACTCTGGCTCCTCTGGATGCCAATATAAAGCTGCCGACCCTCCCTTGCTTCAGTCTCCTCCTTCTTTCATAAGATCCTGGCTCCCATGGATACCCATATAAAATTGCCGCCCCTCCCTTGCTTCAGTCTCCTCCTTTCATTACATCCTGGCTCTCCTGGATGCCCATATAAAGCTGCCGACCCTCCCTTGCTTCAGTATCCTCTGGAGATTCTTTCATGAGATCCTGGCTCCCCTGGATGCTCATATAAAGCTGCCGACCCTGCCTTGCTTCAGTCTCCTCCGGGGCTTCATTCATGAGATCCCGGCTCCCCTGGATGCTCATATAAAGCTGCCGACCCTGCCTTGCTTCAGTCTCCTGCTTCTATCATGAGATCCTGGCCCCCCTGGATGCCCATATAAAGCTGCAGCCCTCCCTTGCTTTAGTCTCCTCCTTTCATTAGATCCTGGATCCCCTGGATGTCCATATAAAGCTGCCGACCCTCCCTTGCTTCAGTCTCCTCCGGGGCTTCTTTCATGAGATCCTGGCTCACCTTGATGCCCATATAAAGCTGCCGACCCTCCCTTGCTTCAGTATCCTCTGGAGCTTCTTCCATGAGATCCTGGCTCCCCTGGACGCCAATGTAAAGCTGCCGACCCTGCCTTGCTTCAGTCTCCTCCGGGGCTTCATTCATGAGATCCCGGCTCCCCTGGATGCTCATATAAAGCTGCCGACCCTGCCTTGCTTCAGTCTCCTGCTTCTATCATGAGATCCTGGCCCCCCTGGATGCCCATATAAAGCTGCAGCCCTCCCTTGCTTTAGTCTCCTCCTTTCATTAGATCCTGGATCCCCTGGATGTCCATATAAAGCTGCCGACCCTGCCTTGCTTCAGTCTCCTCCGGGGCTTCTTTCATGAGATCCTGGCTCCCCTGGATGCCCATATAAATCTGCTGACCCTCCCTTGCTTCAGTCTTCTCTGGAGCTTCTTCCATGAGATCCTGGCTCCCCTGGACGCCAATGTAAAGCTGCTGACCCTCCCTTTCTTCAGTCTCCTCTGGAGCTTCTTTCATGAGATCCCGCCTCCCCTGGACGCCCATATAAAGCTTCCAACCGTCCCTTGCTTCAGTTTCCTCCCAAGCTTCTTTTAAGAGATCCCGGATCCCCTGGATGTCCATATAAAGCTGCCGACCCTGCCTTGCTTCAGTCTCCTCCGGGGCTTCTTTCATGAGATCCTGGCTCCCCTGGATGCCCATATAAATCTGCTGACCCTCCCTTGCTTCAGTCTTCTCTGGAGCTTCTTCCATGAGATCCTGGCTCCCCTGGACGCCAATGTAAAGCTGCCGACCCTGCCTTGCTTCAGTCTCCTCCGGGGCTTCATTCATGAGATCCCGGCTCCCCTGGATGCTCATATAAAGCTGCCGACCCTGCCTTGCTTCAGTCTCCTGCTTCTATCATGAGATCCTGGCCCCCCTGGATGCCCATATAAAGCTGCAGCCCTCCCTTGCTTTAGTCTCCTCCTTTCATTAGATCCTGGATCCCCTGGATGTCCATATAAAGCTGCCGACCCTGCCTTGCTTCAGTCTCCTCCGGGGCTTCTTTCATGAGATCCTGGCTCCCCTGGATGCCCATATAAATCTGCTGACCCTCCCTTGCTTCAGTCTTCTCTGGAGCTTCTTCCATGAGATCCTGGCTCCCCTGGACGCCAATGTAAAGCTGCTGACCCTGCCTTGCTTCAGTCTCCTCCGGGGCTTCATTCATGAGATCCCGGCTCCCCTGGATGCTCATATAAAGCTGCCGACCCTGCCTTGCTTCAGTCTCCTCCGGGGCTTCATTCATGAGATCCCGGCTCCCCTAGATGCCCATATAAAGCTGCTGACCCTCCCTTGCTTCAGTCTTCTCTGGAGCTTCTTCCATGAGATCCTGGCTCCCCTGGACGCCAATGTAAAGCTGCTGACCCTCCCTTTCTTCAGTCTCCTCTGGAGCTTCTTTCATGAGATCCCGCCTCCCCTGGACGCCCATATAAAGCTTCCAACCGTCCCTTGCTTCAGTTTCCTCCCAAGCTTCTTTTAAGAGATCCCGGATCCCCTGGATGCCCATATAAAGCTGATGACCCTCCCATGCTTCAGTCTGCTCCGGAGCTTCTTTCATGGGATACTGGCTCCCCAAGATACCCATATAAAGCTGCCAACACTCCTTTTCTTCAATCTCCTCTGGAGCTTCTTTCTTGAGATCCTGGCTCCTCTCCTCAGCAAAGGTTATTCTTCTTTCCCAGAAGTGATCAAAAGTTTTGGGGTCTAGGTCCCCCCCCTTTCATACACCTATTCTCTTTGTTCTCTGAAGACAAAGAGTGTCTGTACCTAGCCCAAACCAGTTCTGGCCAGTCCTGGAGCACTTTGTTTACAGGACTCCTTCCTTCCTTTGACAGTGTGGGCCAGGGACATTAGACGCAGCACAGGAGGTGGAGCCAGCATTGTGGAAGGCAAGCATAGACCTATTCAGATCCAGGTGCCACCCCTCCCATCACTCTCTATGCAGATAGCTCGATTCAGCCCTGTGCTGACTCACCCTGTCTCCTGGAATCACCCAAACCCTGTCACTCAAAAAACAGACAAGGAATACACAACCTAGCAGAGGCAGGCTTGGATAGTTAGGCAAGAAAATACCTACTTTCTAAAAGTGGTATTTTCACACACAGAATGTTAAAACCAACTTCACTAAAAGATGCATTTCATCATTCTGAGTTCATGCATACTAAACTCAAATTTCTACCTAGTTCCCTGAGTCAGTTATTATTGTAAGATGTTATAATCAAACTTCCCATTCTGGCCTATGGGGAACAAATAGCCTTGCAATAGTGAAAAATGAAGACGGCTGTAATTCACTATCAGGACATGCCACACACATCAGGGCATGTCGGATGTATGACGTTAAAACGCATACTTTTACATCGCATACCATTAAAATGCGATTTTTACAACGCAGGATCCTTTACAACGAATGCCTTTACAACGCAAGTCATTACATAGCAGATGCTATTACAACGCATGCCATTACAACGTAAGTATAGGTAAGTATATAATTTTTTTTTAATTATAAGTAATAAATATTTAATTAATTTAAGTTATTTAAAGTAGGTTTTTTTAAAACTAAACCCTTAAAATACCCCTGTACCCATTAACCCAAACCTAGCCCTGAACCCAAAAACTACCCGAGCCCTGAAACCTAAAAATACCCCTGTACCCCAAAACCCAAACCTAGCCCTGAAACCTAAAAATACCCCTGTACCCCAAAACCCAAACCTAGCCCTGAAACCTAAAAATACCCCTGTACCCCAAAACCCAATCCTAGCCCTGAAACCTAAAAATACCCCTGTACCCCAAAACCCAAACCTAGCCCTGAAACCTAAAAATACCCCTGTACCCCAAAACCCAAACCTAGCCCTGAAACCTAAAAATACCCCTGTACCCCAAAACCCAAAACTAGCCCTGAAACCTAAAAATACCCCTGTACCCCATAACCCAAACCTAGCCCTGAAACCTAAAAATACCCCTGTACCCCAAAACCCAAACCTAGCCCTGAAACCTAAAAATACCCCTGTACCCCAAAACTCAAACCTAGCCCTGAAACCTAAAAATACCCCTGTACCCCAAAACCCAAATTAAATAAATGTTTTAAAAAAGATAAACTTACCTATACTTACGTTGTAATGACATGCGTTGTAATAGCATCTGCTAAGTAATGTCATGCGTTGTAAAGGCATTCGTTGTAAAGGATCCTGCGTTGTAGTGGTTGCGTTGTAAAAGTAGTGCGTTGTAACAGTTGCGTTTTAACTGTTGTTTCCCGGGCATGTCCTACCTTTTCCATACAATGCACCCTGCCCTTGGGCTACCATAGGGGTGACTAATATGCAGAAAAGGGAAGGTTTAGGGACTGCCAAGTGGGTGCACTTGCCCGGTCAACATGGCAGTACCAGACTGCACACAGGCTCTGCAATGGCAGGCCTGAGACACACTTTACAGGCTGCTTCTGTAGGTGGTACAACCAGTGCTGCAAGCCCACCCCCTTTTTTACCGCTTTTGGCCGCCATAAGTGTGGCAGTGTATGCTCAGACATGAGTCCCTTGCTCACGTTGCCACTGGATTCAAGCAAGCCGGGCTGAAGACGGCTGGAATGCCAGAAACCGGTCCTCGGAAGCTTGTTTCCGGTCCAGGGAAGGCATGGCTTGGCAGTTCGGGCTGGACTTTTCCCATGAGACACAGGGTCAGACTGATTTGCATATAGCCATGTCTGAACTGGGGTGGCAGAGTGGGCTAAAGAACGGTGATGGATTAAACCCAGATCTTTTGACTGGGTGTGAGTGTTTGATTGGTTCAGATGCTCAGTCCATTACCACCCCCTTTTGTACTGCTTTTGGCCGCCATAAGTGTGGCAGGGTATGCTCAGACGTGAGTCCCTTGCTCACTTTGCCACTTGATTCAAGCAAGCCGGGCTGAAGACGGCTGGAATGCCAGAAACCGGTCCTCAGGAGCTTGTTTTCGGTCCAGGGAAGGCATGGATTGGCAGTTCGGGCTGGACTGTTCCCATGAGGCACAGGGTCAGACTGATTTGCATATAGCCATGTCTGAACTGGGGTGGCAGAGTGGGCTAAAGAACGGTGATGGATTAAACCCAGATCTTTTGACTGGGTGTGAGTGTTTGATTGGGTCAGATGCTCCGTCCATTACCACCCCCCCCCCCCCCCCCCTTGTACCGCAAGCCCACCAGCAGCATTTGATTTACCAACCCTGGGCACATGCAGTGCACTGTACTAGGGTCTGACAAGTAAACCAAACCAGCCAATCATGGAGTCACTAATCCATACATCAATTTACCATAGGGAGCACTTGCACTGTGGAACTGAATAGCAGTGGCACAGTGCCCAAAAGCATCTGTAACCAGCAAAAACACATGAGGGAACAGCAAAAAATGGAAGGGAGGCCCACGCCAATGGTGTCTAACAAGCGCTACATAAATTCAAACCTTTTCCCTCTTCTATCCCTCCGCTATCCTTTTGAATCCAAATAACAGACTAACCTATCCACAACTCAAATGACTTTAATATTTCACTATACTAATTCAACACTAATCCTTTATGGGTTCTGGAGTAGCATGTTACTTGCTGAAGAAGCGATTCGAGGCCTCGTCAGAGGTAGTAAGCTGTATATAAATGCAATTACAATACAATAAGCACCAGGAAGTGCCAATGAGAACCAACAATGAATACTAGCAAGGACACGCAACAAGAAGAAGCATAAAGCGACAACAAGCAACAACGAGCCATGAAGAACAACAACACGAGACGGCAACAAGTGATGATGTGGTGATGAGTGACAAACATTTGAAATTGAAAAGTACCAACAAATAGCAACAACCACTGACCAAAGAAAAAGAAAAACAAGCATTTGCAATGCAATAGGTCCCGCATTTACACAAGTTTAACCCCTTTTATGCTCATGACGGCTCCTCGCCGTAATGCATCACGGTAGGCGTGTACGCACGATGGCCGGGAGCGGTCCGAATCTCGCCGGCCGTTTATTTCTCCCCCACAGCGCGAGAAATAAACCTGCATGCAAGGGGTTAAGCTATTGGCATTGTAAATGACAATGCCTATTATTTTTGTTTTTTAAAATATAAATTAAGTTCTCAATTACCATGCCAATAGCTTAAAATCGCGTAAATGTGAGACCTATTGCATTGCAAATGCTTGTCTGATGAAAGTTGCAGTGAAGTGTTTAACTGCACTAATGACATACAACCTCTGCTCAGACAATGATTGTGTTACATAAAAGTGCAGAATATTGAAATAATGCGGTCAGAGATTTTTGTTATGCCGCATAATTTGCCTCATCTCGCTGTATAATTTCCCCAACCCTGCGGTATAAATCGCTCCTCCGATTGCGGGTGATGCCAGTGACCTGATTATGAATTATTACAGGTGAAGGATTGAGAAAGCAGTTATATTTCAGCCTTTGGAACATTAAGTGAAACAGCAAATGCAGAAAGAAATTGTTTCACAATTATTTTCCAGATGCCAGTAGTTCTAAAACAAATATTATAAAAACCAGACGTAGAATTGACACGTTCAAAACCACACAGAGGATTTTATAGAAATCCATATTTAGGTGACCGCTCCTGGCACCAACAGAATCTGAGAACAAAACCAAACTGCTGAGAAAGGAGGGAAACCTCGAGTGAGATCACAGGCAGCAGAGGAGTCAGTTCTAATCTCTGCTCTGTGACTGTAACATGAGCCCGGAAGTCCCGGCGCAGCCACAGTGAGGGGCAGACGCACAGACACACCCACTGCACAAAGAGAAAGTGAAACTTACCTTCACTTCCTGTATTTCTGCATCATGGCGGCAGCAGCTCAGCTCGGGAGCCTCCAGGAAGAGGCCACTTGTTCCATCTGTCTGGAATTTTTTAAGGATCCGGTGTCCATAGAGTGTGGACACAACTTCTGCCGCTCCTGCATCTCCCAGAGCTGGGAGGGAAGAGATGGAAACTTCCCCTGTCCACAGTGCAGGGAGATGTCTCGTAGGAAAAAACTCCGACCCAACAGACAACTGGGGAACATGGTGGAAATTGCAAAACAGCTTCATCTGCCCCCCGTGAAGCCCCCAGAGGAGAATCTATGCGAGAAACATAACCAGGCACAGCTGCTGTTCTGTGCAGAGGATCAGAGGATGATATGCTGGGTCTGCCGGGAGTCCAAGGAGCATAAAACTCACTCAGCAAGTCCTGTAGAGGAGGCTGCAGAGGAGCACAAGGTACGTTTGTGGATGTTCAGGGATCACGAAGTCACTTCGTGAGCCACACCAAGGGGCAGTCAAAGATCACACACTGTCTGTGTGGGTGTTCAGAGATCACAAGTCACCATTTCTATAAGGTGGCCAGAAGGCTCCATGTCACTGGGACAACACATTTCCATTCCTGGATTTTGCTTTTATATATCATTATCATCTGGTGTGTTGAAGCAATAGGGTCCAGTAAAGTGAACCAAAACTACACCTCCCACAATGCACTGCTCTGTTAAATCAAAAGCCCAGAAATGGAAAAAGTTGTGTCCCCGTGGCATGGAGTCATCTGGTCGCCCTACCTGTGTATGCCATAGAGGAGGCTGCTGGAGAGCACAGGGTGTGTGTGTGGATGTTTATGGATCATAATGCACCTGTGGGCCCCATAGAGAAGTCTGTGCAAGGAGTGTATGTGGGTGTTCACGATTTACAAGTGAAGACAGTGTAAGTTCCACAGAGGAAGAAGCTGCAGAGGAGCACAAGGCACGTCTGTGGTCGATCACGATTCACAAATGAATACACTTGTTAATTCTTTAAGAAGATACAATGTAAATTTAGGGGTGTTATGTGTCCTTAGCGAAGGCTGCTGAAAATACAAGGTATGTTTGTTTGTGTTTAGGGATTGTAAGTGAATAGACACCTTGAGGGCTTTACAGGAACCTGCAAAAGAGCACACGGTGTCTGTCAGAGCGCTGGGATCATAGGCCGTATACTGTGAGCCACAGAGGCGGCTGCAGAGGATCAGAAGGGATGTGTGTGGGTGTTTTGGGACCTTGCACTAGATTCAAAGGATTCCGTGTGGCAGTGCGGTGTTAGTTGTTAGTGTCAGAAGACTTGACGCGACAATGCAGGGTGTGGCGCACCGGCTCACAGGAGCAGAGACACAGCAGAAGAGCTGCAGCAATGCAGGGTGAAGCACACATGTCCACATGGTCATGGAACCACAGCAGAAGAGGTGCAGCAATACAGGGTGAAGCACACATGTCCACATGGTCATGGAACCACAGCAGAAGAGGTGCAGCAATACAGGGTGAAGCACACATGTCCACATGGCCATGGAACCAAAGCAGAAGAGGTGCAGCAATGCAGGGTGAAGCACACATGTCCACATGTTCATGGAACCACAGCAGAAGAGCTGCAGCAATGCAGGGTGAAGCACACATGTCCACATGGTCATGGAACCACAGCAGAAGAGGTGCAGCAATGCAGGGTGAAGCACACATGTCCACATGGTCATGGAACCACAGCAGAAGAGGTGCAGCAATGCAGGGTGAAGCACACATGTCCACATGGTCATGGAACCACAGCAGAAGAGCTGCAGCAATGCAGGGTGAAGCACACATGTCCACATGGTCATGGAACCACAGCAGAAGAGCTGCAGCAATGCAGGGTGAAGCACACATGTCCACATGGTCATGGAACCACAGCAGAAGAGGTGCAGCAATACAGGGTGAAGCACACATGTCCACCTGGTCATGGAACCACAGCAGAAGAGGTGGTGCAATGCAGTGTGTGGCACACAGGCTCATATTTATTTATTTATTTATTTTGAAGGTTTTATATAGCGCGGACAAGATCCTTGCAGATATCGGAGCGCTTTCCAATCAGCAAAGCTAGTTATACATAACAATGAAAGAAGGAAAAATCACGAATAGCATAACAAATTAAAAGGAAATTCTATGGAGGAAAGATCACGCATGACATGAATAGTTCGTGTACAGGGGAAAAAGCGTAGAGTACATAACAGGAGCATCATAGTTAATAGAAAGTCCTGGGCTGAAAAATGAAATTAGGATGTTTAGTTGGATCCTTAACGAAGAGAGGAAAATTAGCAAGGGAACTATTGAATCTCAGAATAACTTAGACTGTAATAAGGTGAGTTGTGCCATGAGAATTGCTTTAACTCCCTTTTTGAAAGAGATGGTAGAGGCATTCATTCTGATTTCTGATGGAAGAGTATTCCAAGTCCTTGGCGCCATCCTCGAAAAGGACCGTTTATATGATTTCTTTAGGTCTCGCACTTGGCGACGCAGCGCGAAGCGCTGTCGCCAGCGAGATCTATAGTTGTCGACTTTGCTTTAGGGCTAAAAAGGAGACAGGAGATGGGCACGCGCAGCTTGCTGGAATCGGATTGGGAGGCACGCGTTCACCACAGTTACGCGCAGTACCCATCTCCTGCCTCCCTTGCAAACCTCCTGCAGTTAAGACTCCACGGCCCGTCAATGCGCCCCGAAGTGCTCCCTTCTGCTAGCACAGCACACCAGCACAATTGAGAAGGGCTCACCCACCCCACCGCCCCCCAGCACCCAGATCTGTCCCATCCGCTGGAGTCGCAGCTCTCCTTACCTGTGTAGATCTCGCAAGTCCAGTCCAGAGGATCGCAGCTCGCGCCCGCGCCATGGCTGCTGGCGGCAGCGGGAGGCGCCACTGCGCCCCGTTGTTCCACCCGTGCGTCTTCCTGAGGCTCCGGCTCCCTCTCGGCTGCCCGCATGCCCCCCGCACAACTCCTTGCTCCGCCACCAACTCTTTGCCCTCGCGCCCCAGCAGCCTCCAAGCCCAGGCGGCCGTGCGGCTGACGTCAGCCGCGCCGCTGACGTCAGCCACGGACGCGCTCACGCAACTCCTGCTTGTTTTTTTGCCATCAAAGCCTCCGTATACCAGGCAGCCGATGGCTTGAAGTGCATGCTGGTAATGATTTTCCAGGGAGCCAGGTTATCTAAGGCCTGATTAATACACGTCATTAGTTGCCCATTTGCATTCTGGGGACAGGAGGTGAGTGCTGGTTTTTCCTGCTTCAGTGCTGCTGTGAACGTATTAGGTGTGATATGGGACCATTTACGAGCACTGCACTTCTTTTGGAGGTTGGGCTACTGTCAGGGGAGGTTCATAAATATCAAAAGGTACCATGTAATGTTGCCCTTTCTCTTAGATTAATTGTGAATTACTCATGGATTTTTTATAGCAAAAAAACGCAGGGGAAAACAACTTGTCACTCGCATTGTTTTCTGTGTGCATATTAACTATGAAGATTTCAGTAGGCAGCGGCCCTTAAGATTCTAACTGGTGTCGAAATATAACTAGGGCAAGAGTTCACATGTTGTGCAGACTAATTAGTCTAAATGCAAAAAATATTACAGTATGTTGAAATCGCATTACGCGCAACACTTTTTAAAAATAAAGTACGTCGTTGATTGATGGCAGAATCAGTAAATGACAGAAGTGAACATTTGCATTTTACCCCTTCCTAATAGCCTGCCAGAGTCATTGTTTTTTTTTAGGTGATACCCAGTTAAAACAAGCATTTGCAATACAATAGGTCTCGCATTTACGTGAGTTAAAGCTTTTGTAAGTGACAAAGCCTTTTATTTATGTTTTCAAAAAACGAAACATAAATAAAAGGCTTGGGGCCAGATGTAGGTAAATTAGATTTACCGATTTTTAATTACCGAATTTTACCGATTGGGTAATTAAAAATTGGTAAATCTAAAGTGTGGATATGTAGGTATATCCAGATGTTCAAATACCGAATCTTTAACAATCGGTATTTACCGATTCTGTAAATACAGAATCGGTAATGCCCATTCATTCCTATGGGCTTCAAAGCCCATAGGAATGAATGGGCATTACCGATTCGGTATTTACCGAATCGGTAAATACCGATTCACACAAGGGTGCAGGGGGTGTCACTTTGACACCCTCTGGCACCCCCAAAACAGGCACGGGTGCCATGTGGCAGGCATACCTGCCCTAAGGGCAGGTCTGCCTGTCACATGGTATAGGTGTGCATGCACACATGTGCATGCACACCTGAATCGGTATTTTACCATCAAATTGGATTTGATGGTAAAATACCGATTCGTTAAGGCTCCTGGGACTCTGAAGAGTCCCACCTACATCGGAGAATTACCGAATCGGTAAAAATACTGATTCGGTATTTTACAGAATCGGTAAATTTACTGAATCGGTAAATTTACCGATTCTGTAAAATTGTGCCCCTACATACCATTTCAGGTATACCGGTCGGTAACGGCCGAAAATACCGGTTTTTGGCCATTACCGACCGACCTACATCGGGCCCATAGTCATTTACAATGCCAATAGCTCAAACTCTCGTAATTGCGAGACCTATTGCATTGCAAATGCTTGTCTTTTTGAATCTTTGAGGTTTCAGTAGATGGTTATCTGCACTCTTTGAGGACCTTGACCCACCAGAGATTGTCAAACACAGCACAAGAGGTGCAGCAACGCAGGGTTTAGCACACACGGTCACATGGGCACAAACACAGCAGAAGAGCTGCAGCAACGCAGGGTGTAGCACACATGCTCACATGGGCACAGACACAGCAGAAGAGGTGCCGCAAGGCAGGGTGTGGCACACACGGTCACATGGGCACAAACACAGCAGAAGAGGTGCAGCAAGGCAGGGTGTGGCACACACGGTCACATGGGCACAGACACAGCAGAAGAGCCGCAGCAACGCTCGGTTTAGCACACAGGCTGACATGGGCACAAACACAGCAGAAGAGCTGCAGCAACGCAGGGTGTGGCACACACGGTCACATGGGCACAGACACAGCAGAAGAGGTGCAGCAAGGCAGGGTGTAGCACACACGGTCACATGGGCACAGACACAGCAGAAGAGGTGCAGCAACGCAGGGTGTAGCACACACGGTCACATGGGCACAGACACAGCAGAAGAGCTGCAGCAACGCAGGGTGTGGCACACACGGTCACATGGGCACAGACACAGCAGAAGAGGTGCAGCAAGGCAGGGTGTGGCACACACGGTCACATGGGCACAGACACAGCAGAAGAGGTGCAGCAACGCAGGGTGTAGCACACACGGTCACATGGGCACAGACACAGCAGAAGAGCTGCAGCAACGCAGGGTGTGGCACACACGGTCACATGGGCACAGACACAGCAGAAGAGCTGCAGCAAGGCAGGGTGTAGCACACACGGTCACATGGGCACAGACACAGCAGAAGAGCTGCAGCAAGGCAGGGTGTAGCACACACGGTCACATGGGCACAGACACAGCAGAAGAGGTGCAGCAACGCAGGGTGTAGCACACACGGTCACATGGGCACAGACACAGCAGAAGAGCTGCAGCAAGGCAGGGTGTAACACACACGGTCACATGGGCACAGACACAGCAGAAGAGCTGCAGCAACGCAGGGTTTAGCACACACGGTCACATGGGCACAAACACAGCAGAAGAGCTGCAGCAAGGCAGGGTGTAGCACACACGGTCACATGGGCACAGACACAGCAGAAGAGCTGCAGCAACGCAGGGTGTGGCACACACGGTCACATGGGCACAGACACAGCAGAAGAGCTGCAGCAAGGCAGGGTGTAGCACACACGGTCACATGGGCACAGACACAGCAGAAGAGCTGCAGCAAGGCAGGGTGTAGCACACACGGTCACATGGGCACAGACACAGCAGAAGAGGTGCAGCAACGCAGGGTGTGGCACACACGGTCACATGGGCACAGACACAGCAGAAGAGCTGCAGCAACGCAGGGTGTGGCACACACGGTCACATGGGCACAGACACAGCAGAAGAGCTGCAGCAAGGCAGGGTGTGGCACACACGGTCACATGGGCACAGACACAGCAGAAGAGCTGCAGCAAGGCAGGGTGTAGCACACACGGTCACATGGGCACAGACACAGCAGAAGAGGTGCAGCAACGCAGGGTGTGGCACACACGGTCACATGGGCACAGACACAGCAGAAGAGCTGCAGCAACGCAGGGTGTGGCACACACGGTCACATGGGCACAGACACAGCAGAAGAGCTGCAGCAAGGCAGGGTGTGGCACACACGGTCACATGGGCACAGACACAGCAGAAGAGCTGCAGCAAGGCAGGGTGTGGCACACACGGTCACATGGGCACAGACACAGCAGAAGAGGTGCAGCAACGCAGGGTGTAGCACACACGGTCACATGGGCACAGACACAGCAGAAGAGCTGCAGCAACGCAGGGTGTGGCACACACGGTCACATGGGCACAGACACAGCAGAAGAGGTGCAGCAAGGCAGGGTGTGGCACACACGGTCACACGGGCACAGACACAGCAGAAGAGGTGCAGCAACGCAGGGTGTGGCACACACGGTCACATGGGCACAGACACAGCAGGAGAGGTGCAGCAACGCAGGGTGTAGCACACACGGTCACATGGGCACAGACACAGCAGAAGAGGTGCAGCAACGCTGGGTGTGGCACACACGGTCACATGGGCACAGACACAGCAGGAGAGGTGCAGCAACGCAGGGTGTAGCACACACGGTCACATGGGCACAGACACAGCAGAAGAGGTGCCGCAACGCAGGGTGTGGCACACACGGTCACATGGGCACAGACACAGCAGAAGAGGTGCAGCAAGGCAGGGTGTGGCACACACGGTCATATGGGCACAGACACAGCAGAAGAGGTGCAGCAACGCAGGGTGTAGCACACACGGTCACATGGGCACAGACACAGCAGAAGAGGTGCAGCAAGGCAGGGTGTGGCACACACGGTCACATGGGCACAGACACAGCAGAAGAGGTGCAGCAAGGCAGGGTGTGGCACACACGGTCACATGGGCACAGACACAGCAGAAGAGGTGCAGCAACGCAGGGTGTAGCACACACGGTCACATGGGCACAGACACAGCAGAAGAGGTGCAGCAAGGCAGGGTGTGGCACACACGGTCACATGGGCACAGACACAGCAGAAGAGGTGCAGCAAGGCAGGGTGTGGCACACACGGTCACACGGGCACAGACACAGCAGAAGAGGTGCAGCAACGCAGGGTGTGGCACACACGGTCACATGGGCACAGACACAGCAGGAGAGGTGCAGCAACGCAGGGTGTAGCACACACGGTCACATGGGCACAGACACAGCAGAAGAGGTGCCGCAACGCAGGGTGTGGCACACACGGGCACAGACACAGCAGAAGAGGTGCAGCAACGCAGGGTGTGGCACACACGGTCACATGGGCACAAACACAGCAGAAGAGGTGCAGCAACGCTGGGTGTGGCACACACGGTCACATGGGCACAGACACAGCAGGAGAGGTGCAGCAACGCAGGGTGTGGCACACGGGCTCACATGGGCACAAACACAGCACAAGAAGTGCAGCAACACTCGGTTTAGCACACGGGCTCACATGGGCACAGACACAGCAGAAGAGGTGCAGCAAGGCAGGGTGTGGCACACGGGCTCACAAGGTCGTCGGACACAACAGAAGGTGCAGAAGAAGAGCTGCAGCAATGCACTGTGACGCGCACAGGGTCACAAGGGCATCTGTGCAGATGACTCCTCAGCAGTGCACGGTTCATCAGACACAGAGGGACATGCAGGGTCCAGGCGCCAGGCTCGCATCATCATTGGGCACAGAGTGAAGATCTCCTGTAGCTTTTGCTGCATGAAGCTCGCCGGCTTTGGAGACCTCTCATAGGATGAATGACATTCGCGCTGGGCTGCGATCACAGGCTCCTGGTCTGGGGGAGCTTAGAGTCTTCGACCTCCTCACCTCACGGTGCTGAGCACTGGACTGGGCTCGGGGTGATCAGGACAAGCCCCCCCCCCCCCATCCGGCTCCCACCCTCCTCACAGGCAGTCCACCGGATGCCGAAAGTAAGCACAGCGCCGCTTGTGTTAGCCTTTTTTATACCAATACAGAGTGGACTTTTCTGGGCAGCCAGTGGGAACGCTTTTAAGCTCTTTTTAATTGTTGTGATTTCTAATGCTTTTAATCTGATTTTAATTGTGTGATCTCCTTGAGTCTTTTAAAAATCAATATATTTTGCACCGTGCACTTTACCTGCTTGTTGGATCAACTCTCTAGTCCACCCCGGGTTCTTCCCGTTTGATGCAGAGAGAGTTGGTTCGTTTGGATCTCGTTTGAGCCACTTCCGGCTGACTGCCATTTTGAGTGAGGTAATGATCTAGTCTATTGGAGCTCAGCAGGCTACTATAAAAGATGGGCTAAACCCGGGCACGCAGCGAGTGCGCCGCTGGCGCAGCGAAGGCAAGCCCGTCTGTGCCAGTCCGCGCTCAGAACGCGCTCAGCGCCAGCCATGCTGCCGGTTTTAGACCAGATATCTCTACTTTGAAGCCTACTATAAGTATAGCTTAGAAACTTTAATGAAGCTACAATGGGCAGGTAGGACAAGTTCTGGACCATGTATTGACCCTTACCTAGCGCGGGACTGTGGCCTAACTATCCAGCACATCTCACGATCTACCCAAACCCACATTACCACTAAGGCATATCCCAGGGGGGTATCATGTGCACTCATTAATGTGAGGTCGTTAATTAACAATGCTATTGCATTTCGAGAGATTTTAGAAGTCAATCAGATAGAGAGAGCCTTTATTACAGAGACTTGAGCAGATGCCTCCTTGGGCCCGGATCTACTTTTGGCCTTACCAGCAGGTTTTAAAATTCATAAAGTAGATAGGGTAGGTAAAAAAGGCGGGGATTGCCCTTATTCTCAAATCTAGTTTTAAATCTTTTATTAAAGCGAACATGGACAATAAGGACTGCAAAGTATTTGACTTTAAAATTGAACTATAAGATCAACACACTTTTAATGGAATTTCACTCCATCGTCCGCCCAAATCAAAGGTCACTTTTTTAGATAACTTATGCTGCTTTTTAGCTCGCAAAGCTGAATACTACAATTTTACAGTGCTTGGAGATTTTAACTTCCATCTGGAAGATGTCGCTGATCCACATACAAAAGCACTCTTAGATCAGAAGGATAGCGCAGGGATGTGTCAACTTGTGAAGGGTTCGACTCCAAGCGCTGGACCCTGTTATGATGAGATTTTTTCAGGCAACTCCCATCTAAGTTGGACTGGAGCTTTGCTTATGATCTGGTCGGATCATAAGGCAGTACTATTTGATATATGATTGCCACAAAAAATCATTTTAAAGTTCCCAGAGAACCTTATGTTAGTCGCCCCTGGAAGAAAGTAGAAGCTAGACCTTTAGATCCTCTTCTTTTAGAAACTCTACCTCATTTGTCTACTGACTCTGATCAGGCCACAGCCCAATACCATTCCTGGCTTGATTCAGGTATGACACAATTACCCCCCTCAAACAGTGTCAACGTTCCAGGAGGACACCTTCAGACCCATGGTTTAATGACATGCTGAAAGCTCAGAAACAACTATGTCATAAACTAGAGAACAATGGAGACTTGAAGATAATGCAAGTACTCGAATGGAATATAAATTGTCTCTTCAAGCCTACAAGAAACTTATCTTACAATCCAGACAAAAGCCTACAGAATAATGTTTTCGCTCCCGTCCAACACATCGCCTGCCCAACTTAGGCTGGAATTTGTATTGCAAAAACAAGCTCTTGCGAGACAGGGAGCTTATATCATTTGCTGCCATAAACTTCGCTCGGCCACTACCAACACTCTAAATTCGTTGCTATGGCAAGATATTCAAGGCAGGGACATATCTCAGGCATGATCTTACCTGAAGGCAGCCCTGGGGGCCACCAATCTAACTGCGATCTGGGACATGCAACTTGGGCACAACCCATTCAAAAAAACTAGTCTGGAAAACTATCAAATCTCTATCCTTACTAGAGGATAAGGCCACATTCACCAAAAGAAACCATGCATGGATGACACTAAACTCGTATAAATCGCTGACACCACAATCATACTTCAGTCAGGGTTATCCTAAGGCCACAAAACTGAAGCTCTTGAAATACAGACTAGGGGTATTGCCCAGTAGAGAGCATCTTCCACCATGGCTCAGGAGCAACGGCAACAAACTTTGTCCGTTTTGCAACACAGACAAGGGCGATATACTTCACATGACCTGTCTTTGCGAAAAGCTACGGCCAGCTCGCCAACAGCTCTTAAAGGACCAGTTCAAGCAGCTAGGGACTCGCACTAGAAGTCAAGCGGTGCTCGCCTGCCTGAATCCTTCGAATACGATACTGAACTGTAGATATGTTAAGTTCCTTGCAATGATCGAGCAAAAACTGTAAAAAAAAAAAACCTCTCGATCATTGACATAAGCAACAAGTAGGCGGTCAACAGGACTCAAGGGAATATGCTGCCCTGCCTTAAGATAAATGCTCCTGGACAATCAGACTGGGTCTTTTAGTGTAAGCTTTTTTAATGATGATTATATTGAACAAACTTTTATGATATTTTAAAACTTCTTTTGTAAAATGTTTTGCACTGGTTTTAACTAACTATGCATAATAAACTTAAACTTAAATCCTACAAGAAACTTATTCTCAGGGAAAAGGCCTCATACTGCTCTGAGGAAATTATAGCGGCTAACAGTTGCCCTAAAGCTTTGTTTACTATGGTAAAGAAATTGACAAAGCTGCCAGCTGCTCCCGATATCAGTCAGGAATTCTGCAACCTCTTAGCAGAGTCCTTCCAGCACAAGGTCAAGTCGGTTTTTGGCTCATTTGTGCTGCAGGATAAGCGCCTGGCTCAGACTCCGGCCGAACTCAATAAGATTCAATCTATATCTCATGATAAGCCACAAGATACATTTGAATTAGCTACCCCTCTCTTTACTACTATGACAATTGAACACACTTCTAAACTCATTGCTGTAACTAAATCTAGCTCCCCATCAGATCCATCCCCCCCTAAAATGTTGCATACTTCTCCTGAAGTTATAGCTATTCCATAAATAGTGATTTTTAATACAATGTTCACAACGGGGTACTTCCCAATGGAATGGAAGAAAGCCTCCATACTTCCTTTACTAAAGAAACCTAACTTGAACGCTAAGAAGACTCTCAATTATAGGCTGTATCGAGACTTCTGTTTCCTGCTAAAGTCATCGAGAAGGGGATAAATGTTGAACTATCTTCATTTATCAATGATAATGCTATTCTGGATCCCTTCTTATTAGGATTCCGTGCTTACCATAGCACAGAGCTGGCTCTAATCACTGCTTCGGAGGAACTCAGGCAGATTTTAGACAGTGATGGAGCGCAGCTCTGATCCTCCTGGACCTGTCAGCGGCCTTCGATACTGTCAATCATGGGCAGCTGTGGGACCGGTTGACCTCCATCGGGATCAGGGATAAGGCAATGTCTCTACTGTGCTCCTTCCTGTCTGAACGGTCTCAAGAAGTGGCATTGGGGAACGTTGTCTCACCCCCCTTCAGGCTGCCCTGAGGAGATCCTCAGGGTTCTCCTTTGAGTCCAACACTTTTTAACCTCGACGTTACCCCCATTGCCAGGCTGGTAAAAATGTATGGATTTTTCCTTGTGTCGACACTCATATTGTCGTCTCGCTGAGCAGTCCTTCCAGCAAGAGGGTGATTAATTTTCACGACTGTATGAGCCCTATAGCTAATTGGATGACAGACGTTTATCTGAAGCTAAACTCACCCAAGACCGAGGATTTGGTGCTGGGGAACAATCCATCATTTTGGACGGATAGCTGGTGGCCGGTCCAACTTGGCTCCTTACCTAAACCAGAGCTCAAAGCCAATCATTTAACACTCCCTGTGTAAGGCCTTGTCAGGGGGCTCGTGGTACAGGCCTCCTGCACATGAAGATATTCCGGGCCAGGAAGCAGTTTGTCACAGGGATCCTGTGCCAAAACCTTTGACCCTACTGTTTACGCTCTCAATCTGACTGCTGACATCCTGCCATGCACCCTGCATGGGGTTGGTCCCTGCTCTCCTGGTCTGGCTGCCTTTTCCTTGTTTCAGACTATGCATCAGCATGCTGCCTGCTCTCTCACTAATCCTGTCTGTTCCCAGTTGCAGCCCTGTATAAGGTTTGTGCCTGTTCCCTGTTGCAGATCCGGTAAAGGACTGGTGTCTTCTCTCTCGTTCTGGCAGCTTGCTTGTCACAGACCCCTGTGTGAGTGTGTTGCCTGTTTTCTATTGCAGACCCCGTAAGAGGCTGGCGTCTGATTCCTGCTTCTGAACTTGTAAAGGGCTGGAACCTGGTCTGACTCCTGTCATGGACCCTGAAAGGGCTTGATGTCTCCCCTCTGTCTCTCTGGCTGCCTCTTTCTTACCTTCTACTCTGTATGGTGTCTGCTGTGACCGGGTCTGGTGGCTCAGTGGACTAAAGCAGCCCCTGCAGGGGCCTGTGTTTGACCTCCTGGTCACAGGTTCAAATCCCAGCGGGTCCACTCAGCCTTTCATCCATCTGAAGATAAAATGAGTACCATTGAGTTGGGTAACAATAAACATCTGTTATTCAGCGCCAGGACACCTATGGGTAATCATGCGCTTTACAAATACAATAGTTATGTGATGTTATGCTGTCTGTTTTTTCTCACAGACACCTGCTGTCTTGCTCTGCCTTTCTGTTCTCTGTCGGAGATCGTGTAGGAGTCTGGTACCCGCTCTCTCAATATGTCTGTTCAATGTCACCGACCCCATAGGAGGCTGGTACCCGCTCCCTTCCTGTGACTGTTCTCTGCCACAGATTGTGTCAACATTTGGTGCCCCCTTTCTCGTTTTGGTTGTGTGTTCTCTGTTGCAGACCCTTCCTGGGGTTTGGGCCTGCACTCTTCCTGTGTCTGTTTTCTGCCACAGACCCTGCCTGGGGGTTGGTGCCAGCATTCTTCCTGTGTCTGTTTTCTGTCACAGACTGTGATCATTTATTTGGTTATCTTCTCTCTCACAGACCCTACGTGTGGCCGGCACCTGTATAGGACAAGGTCTTAATATAGTTAATCAGCCGTGATGGTCTAGATGTAACATATTTAAGAAAAATTTGGATATGTGTGGCCAGAATTTATAATCTGGACATCTGTTACTGGTGCTGACAGTTTCAATATATATTCTCAGTACTTACAGCCTGGATACAAAGCGCAAACTGAGGGGATGGCCCCTGGGAAGATACAGATGTTGGGGAAGGTCAAGGGTGGGCGGTCGGGTCAGGGATAATACTAATTGGAGAGATGGGTCTTCAACATTTTCCTAGCTTGGGGGAGGGTTGGAGCTTATGCCACTTTGGTACTGATGCTGTTCCAGAACCTTGGAGCATAAACGGAGAAGGCTTGCCTTCTGGGTTTTTCTTCTTACAGGTTTTTGTCTTGAGTCTGGTGATATCCGCGCTCCTGGTCCAATGTCGTTCCTTTAACGTGTATAGTTTGTCTTCCAGGTAAGCTGGGGTCTTGTTATCGAGCACTTATGCGATGCAGCTGGCCATGAAGATGATCTGAGCTGGAAGGAACAGTTAGTATAGGTCTTTTTTTGTATTTTACACCCATGTGAGAATTCAAATACACCAATATTTAGTAAGCAAGAGCAGCAGAGCTGTACATCTATATCTATACTACTATTATAAAGAGAGAACTGGGAACCTTTGAGGCGGGTAAACTCGGGAACCACAGCGCCAATCCAAACACCCAATACATCATTGGAATTGTCAGGGTAAGCAGATGGACATAGGCTATATACCAAAAAAATAAATATGTTAGAAGGGCAAAGTACGTTCTTTGCCAAAGTAGTCCCTTGGAATTAGTGCCATCTCTGAGGTGGGCGTGTGCGCTAACGACGTTCGTGCTGACATCACGGGTCGGACATTTTGGTAAAGTAAACAGGTTGGCAAGGAGCCAAGAGCCAAGAGCGGCCAGGAGCGCGAGGAGGAGCGGCCAGGAGCGCGGAACCGACACCCTGCGAGGTCCGACATGCCCAGAGGTAGGAGCGGCCAGGAGCGCGGGGAGGAGCGGCCGGGAGCACGGAACCGACACCCTGCGAGGTCCGACATGCCCAGAGGTAGGAGCGGCCAGGAGCGCGAGGAGGAGTGGCCAGGAGCGCGGAACCGTCACCCGACATCTACATGCCCTGGGGTGCAAGAATGCTGCTAGAGTGCCCATGTCCGGGGTGCGTGATGCTGGTGAGAGGGGAGGAGCGGCCACGAGCATGGAATGAACACCCGACATAGACATGCCCATAGGTGCAAGAATGCTGCTGGAGCAGGGGCGTAACACAAGCCCCCGCAGGGCCCCGCGCTCCTCACTAATACATTGATGTATGATTTTAAAATTATGGACGGTCCCGCCCCGGCCGGGGCCCGTGAGGCTGGCAGCAGGAATGGTGCGGGGCCCCGGCCGGGGCCCGTGAGGCTGGCAGCGGCTGAGGCTGAGCGGCTCTGAGTCTGACTGCTGCTCTGCCTCTTGAGCCTGCCTGACTGGAATGCGGTGTGTGGGGGGGGGTGGGCTGGCAGCACTGCAGCAGGAATGATGCGCAGGCAGCGTGAGGCTATCAGCGGCTGAGGCTGAGCGGGACTACTGCTTGAGCTGCTCAGCTGCGTACTGAGGAATGGTGCGGCCGTGCGGGCCCGTGAGTGAGGCTGGTCATGAATATGCACTTTGCAAGGCCCCTATTTGTGCAACAGACTCATAGCAAATTGAGTTTCAATTCAAAGGCATGTCGGTCGGTGTGCAAACTGCACATAGTGGTTTGCAAAGGGGTTTTAGGAAATCGGTTCCAGTGTAAAGTTGGTACCCAGAGTATGTTCTGACTTGGGGAAAGAATAATGCATCATTGTCCGGGCCTGTTTGACTTCTACAAAATATAGCATCCTTCTTCACCGACCTCTAAATGGCGAAGAAGCCGAAAGAAGCTTAGAAGAGTTCTTCAGGAAGCTGGGCAGACGAAAGAGAGAAACATGCCCACACCCATCCATGAACGAAATGAGTTCACCAAAGTTGGAAAAAAACAGTTATTGCCCAATTAATTCAGCTAAAAGACACGAGTGATCAAGCTTAAAAATAAATACGTGAAGGTTGATTTTGAGCGGGCAGCGTTATTCAGTGTAAACCAGGGAACAGAAGGGAACACCCGAGGCTGGTGCTGAACTTAACATTGGCAGTCGTTTGAGCCCCGCACTTCATGAACAGGATTGCTACAGGGCCAAATCGGCTGGCATAACTGCAGGAATGGTGCGGGGCCCAGGCCGGGGCCCGTGAGTGAGGCTGGCACTGCAGCAGCAGCACTGCAGGAATGGTGCGGGGCCCCGGCCGGGGCCCGTGAAGTGAGGCTCGCACTGCAGCAGCAGCACTGCAGGAATGGTGCGGGGCCCCGGCCGGGGCCCGTGAAGTGAGGCTGGCACTGCAACAGCAGCACATCAGGAATGGTGCGAGCCCCGGCCGGGGCCCGTGAAGTGAGGCTAGCACTGCAGCAGCAGCACTGCAGGAATGGTGCGGGCCCCGGACAATGTCGGGACAGGCTGCTAGTCTCCAATAAAGAGCTGGGCCAATAAACTTTCTTCTAGGTAGACTAATATATAACGTTAGTGGCTGCCCCAATGATAGGGATCTTTTCTATTGCATTTAATTCATTTTTCATTTTTAATAAAAAATTCCTAATCTGTAGGAATTTAAAAATATCCCTGTTTGGCAAGTCAGACATCTCCTGCAGTTCTGTGAATGAGCATAGCGGATTGTCATTAAATAGATCTTCTGTTGAATCAATACCCTTCGGTTTCCACCTTTCCATCACTGAGTCTTGAAAATTAGTAGATAATATGGCGGCCACAGAGACTGGAGTGTAAAAGTTTATTTTAGGAATCACCAGTCGTTGTTTAGGCTGAGACCATATTTTGATTTTCATATTTCACATTTCCATATTTTCTTCATTATTGCTCCTGCAGACTTTAAAGTTGTAGTTTTTGTGAGACGTTCGCATGGCATATGATGTCCACTAGTTCTAGTGGGCACCTTGCACCAGTCTAATCGACCCTTATTGATTGTGGTTGTAAAGTCAACCTTATAGACAGCCATCCTAGTGGTAGCATGGACCAGCAGTCATCAGGCTAAGACTTCAGAGAGCAAGTTGTTTTACCAATTATAATCCCTTGAGTACCAAATGAAAGGACACCACACAAGGTAATATATGTATTTAATCTAAACTCAACTCTCTGCACTCTTTATGAGATCAGAGGTCAAAGTACATTACAAGAATCTCAATTAGCATACAATAAGTTGCACAAATACAGTTATGCCCTGGGGGCCTCTCAAACCATATACTAAAGTAGTGGTATAAGAACCACGTGAGGAATCGAAAGCAGGCCTGGGGCCTGTGGAATCGCTGGGGCTACTCTAAACAACCAAAGGTTAGGAAGTACGGGAGACGCGTGCAGTGTCTAAACACAGCCGCGGGTTACCATTGACTTTCTAAGGTGAACGAAGGAGTTACAAATGTACAATTTAAAGACACTTCCGGATGGAGTTGGATGGAACCCTTTAAAACTAGGACACTTCGAGAGTCAAGACCCACGGGAGCACCGGAGTACTCGTGTTACCTTACCCAGGGAAGCCGGGTGCATAAGTGCATTTTCGTGTCAGGTTTTGTCGTCGTTTTCAATGGAGAGCTGCAAAGAAGTGCTGCAGCGAACAGAGGAAAAGTGTCCGGGTGGATCCAAGGGTGGATCGAAGATCTGAAGAACCTGAAAGCAGAGGGGACAGAGTCTGGGTCACTAGCCAGTGACCAGGAAGGTACCAGGAAGGAACCAGGCGATGTTGGGTGCTTTCGGGTGAAGACGGTGAGCTTGTCTCTTCAGACACGTGGTCCAGGAGGCATTGACGATGACCAGGCACTGGATTCAAGCTGTCCCACGATGGATCTAGTTGTCTGCGGTGTCGGTATCCGGATTGGACCCAACAAGCCTTGGTAACCGCAACACACTCAGTATGTCGAGATGAGCTCTGTTGCAGACCAGCAAGGTCTGTGGGGCTTCTCCTTTGTAGGGAAGCTGGAGCTTTCAGGAAAGCAAGTTTAGTTCAAAAGAAAGCCTTCCAGGGGCTCACTAGCCAATGGACTCGCGGGGCCCACGGAACACTCGTGGAGTGTGGTGGCCTGTGCTTCCGTGCAAATGGTGCTCGGGGCTGGGGCTTCAAGTACCCCAATGCACAACTGCGAGAAACCTCGGGAGTCGATGCAATTAGAAAAATGCAGAATGTCCTGGAGTTCCGGTCCCACGTCTCTCGTGACCGCCATGTATCACAGCTTTGCTGTAAGTGAAGGTCGGGTCAGAGATGTCTGGAATTCCATGTCCAGAGTCGCAGTTTCTTCGGGATCGGGCAGGAGCCTCAAAACTGCAGACCAGCAAAGTTGCTTTTGGTGCCTGTTTGAACAGGGTGGTCACTTCTTGACCACAAGGGAGATGTCTTCCGTCTTCCAGTCGAAATGGAACATCGAAGGTCCAGGATTCGTATCAAAGTTTTGTCCAGGGTAACCTAAAGTCCTAGGTACCCAGCTCTTATACTTTTTTTTTTTTAAACTTTATTTTTGTCGCAGACAATGATAGCATATAACAGTTGCGCCGACAGCCACAAGAATGCAACGACATTATGTCAAAGAACATACTTCTGTGTACACGGCCCATCAGCCCACAACCCGAAGGCCGGGCGGCGGTAGCTGGTAGCATATAAGCCAGGTCATGAACCTAGCCCTGTAACTGCGCGGCAGGATATTCTGATCTGCTTTTCTTTTTTCTTTAATACAGGTTACCCCCCAACTCCCCAAAGGAACCCCTCCCCCCAAAACTTCGGCATTCATGACTAAAACATGTGTACACAGGTCGTTCACCTCATTATGGCACTCCTATCGGCAGATATAGCAGCGGTCGTTACGTAAATTAGGAATGACACCTTGAGATACCAAACACAATTCCTCCCAGTTGTAACCTACATGTGAGTGTGCGGTTAGGCACTCCCCCAACTCACTGCTCTCCCCCACCCTCCCCACCGCCCTCATCCTCAGACCCTGTATCCCCAGGGGTGAACAACTCCGCACTCGTACCATCCGAATCTTCGGCTGCCTCTCCCACCACTCGCATCATTCTCCAGGCAAGCAGGTCGTCCTGCAGTTTCACATCTCTACGCACGGTTTGCATGAAGGTTTCCTCCGCCAGGGACCATTCCCCCACATCTCTAAGCCACTGTGACATCCCCGGGGCCCTCTATCCCATCCACGTGATGGCCACCCTCCTCCTTGCCAGTACTAAAAGTAGTTGTAACATTTTGTAGGGCAGATTACACTTCCTGGGCTTGGGGACTAAGGCTAACAAGCAATGAAGGGGGGTTAGTTCCATCCGGAGTTCAGTAACTTTACAAATATGCGCCACCACCGACTGCCAGAAGGCATAAACCAGTGGGCAGTCCCACGCTAGATGAAGGAAGGAGGCACCCGGCGCGCCACACGTAGGGCAGTTATCGCGCTTGTCCGGGGCAATACGCTTCAAGGCAACCGGAGTCACATAGGTTCGGTGTAAAAAGTTAAAGTGTGTCAGTTTGAACCGTGCATTGCACGACACCTTCCGGGTGAGGGTACCAATGCGTTTGCGCTGTGTCGGGTCTAAAGCAACCCCCAGGTCTGCCTCCCAGGCTGCCCACGCCGGTGGAACCGGTGGGGTGGAGTCCTGCCGCATGGCTGAGTACAATAGGGTTATCAGCCTCCTGCCCCTACCACAGAAAAGGATAATATTGAGGGTATGGGACACAGGGGGCGCATCAGGGAATTGCAGCCAAGTATCTCGTGCCATTGCATGGAGGCCCCTGTAGTGTAGGAACTGTCCCTCACCGAGTCCGAACGTCTCCGTCGCCCGTTCGATAGATAGAAATGTGTCGTCCGGGTAGAGATCTGCCAACAGCTCGCACCCACCCGCTCTCCAGTCATGGAAAGGCATGTGTACCTCCATGTCTACCACCGGGGCCATGATCCATATCGGCAGCTCCCTGTGAAAGGGGGCCCTCCGTAGGATTTTTTCCACAACGCGCTGCCAAATGGCTGCGGTGTGGCGCACTATGTACGGCAGCGCCGCATCCGCGCCCCTGCCGCGCATCAGGGCCATCTGTACTGCCCTTTCATCCGCACTCCCCGCAAGGAGCCGTAGTTCCCAGGTGTCCGCATCCGCGAACCACCTGGCAGCTGGCAACAGCTGAGCTGCATAGTAGTAGAGGTCGAATCTCGGCGCCTCCAACCCCCCCTCCTCCCAGCTGCGGACAACCGTGTGTAAGGCAACTCTACTACACCTGCCCGCCCAGAGTAAGGACGTAAGGAGAGTATTAAGAGTGCGGAACATCCGCGGGGGAAGCGGCCACAGTGAATTCTGTAACACATACAGCACCCGCGGCAGCATCACCATTTTCGCCACTGCCAGTCGTCCCATCAGGGAGAGAGGCAATGTGTTCCAGAATGCCACCGATTGTTGTAGGGAGTGCACTACCCTATCCGCATTGCGGGCCAGCAATTGTTCGTCCGACGACGCTACCTGTATCCCCAGATAGCGGAAGGCTTCCAGTTCCCACCGCAGACCCAGGTGTGGCAAGTCCCCGCGCGCGTCCACATTACATCCCGCTAGGGGGAAGATCAGGGACTTCCCTGCATTGATACGCAGGCCCGAAGCTGCGCCAAAACGGTCCAGCAGCCGTAGCAAAACCGGTAGCGCGTCCTGCGGAGATGTTAAATAAAACAGAGCATCGTCCGCATACAAGGACACCGTGTGGACATTACTCCCCACTTTGATTCCCCATTGGGCCATTGTGGTACGGACTTCCACCGCCAATGGCTCAATTGCCAGGGCGAACAGGAGCGGCGAGAGGGGGCATCCCTGATGGGTGCCTCTCTCCAACGCCCAGTCCTCCGAGCGTGCAGCCCCAAGTTTGACTCTGGCTCGAGGCGCCCGATACAGTATCTGGATCCACTTGCGAAACACGGGCCCCAATCCCACCTGTTGAAGCACTTCTGATAGGTATCCCCAGCTAACTGTATCAAATGCCTTGGCCAAGTCTATCGAAACCAGGACCTGGGGATCCTCTCTACCGCGCACCTCATGCATAACATGGGTTAATCGCCGCAGATTCATCGCGGTGTTGCATCCGGGGATGAACCCACACTGGTCCTGGTGAACCAACTGGGCCATGTGCGGCGCCAACCGAGCGGCTAAGAGTTTGGTCAGGATCTTGACATCCGTATTAATCATTGTGATAGGGCGGTATGCCGCGGGGTCACAACCATCACCACCCGGCTTTAGAAGCATGCAGATCTCACGCTGGTACATCGTGGGCGGAAGAGCTCCATCCTCCAGCGCTGTAAGGAAGACCTGGAGGAGGAGGGGGCCGAGGACGTCTCCGAATGCGTGGTAGAACTCGGAAGGAAACCCGTCTCCTCCTGGGGATTTCACCGTCGGTAGGCTGGCCATAGCCACCCGCACTTCGTGGAGGGTCAAAGCCCCATCTAATTCTTCCGCTGCTTCGCTCGGAAGGGCCGGAAGAGTCACTCCTCGGAGGTAAGGCTGATAGGATGCTTCCGTGACCAGCGAGTCTGCCGTATATACCTGCTGCAGGTGGGATTTGAGAACCCGCAATATACCGGACACCCAGCTCCTACACTTATACTAAGTTTGGGGTCTGGACTACCTGAAAGGTTCCTCCTATGGGTAGACCAGGGAAAAAGTGGTTACACCCCCTTCCCTTTGTCCAGTCCAGTTTCGCGCCAGAGCTGGGGTTGAGCGCCCTAGCAACCGGTTTGGAATGGACGATGCATGGAGCACCTTGTGTGCCCCACGCAGTGTCGGAAAAAGCATTCCCTGAATGCAACCTGTAGGAAGGGGGAGGCTCTAGTTGGCGCAGTGTAACACTAGCGACAAGCAGGGTCTCTCTCTTCCTCGTCAGGGCTGAGGGTTACCTTCCAGACAACCTCTGCTTACCCTCTAGGTAGTGTGGCTTAAGCAGTCGTAGGCTAATCTTTGGGGCACATAGGGTTAAACACTTGCACAGTACACCTTTACAACCAACCCACCACACAACGAGACCAGACTGTATTCTTGTAAAAATATATCTCTTTATATAGATTTTACGCAGGCTTGTGAATACAGTTAATAACTTTATGGATACGGTTGCAGGATATTAGGTTCAGGTTACCACAGTTCTTATCGCAGTCCTTTTGAGGCCCGTAGGCCGGTGTTAACCAAAGTTCTTTGTGGAGCCGGCGGCTTCCAGGGGATCTGTCCCACGTCGCGTTGCCTTCCCGGTGTCGCTGATCGTTGCGGCTCTTCGGCCGAGCAGGTCACTGGTCGTCCGGGGCAGCGGTGCTCTGTGGCGGCACGGTCCTCTCCTTATCGCCCGTTCCGACCTTGTAGTCGGCGGCTGTGCGGCGGTGACCAGTGGCAGTACGGTCCCCATGTGCAGGACGTACCCAGCCAAATGTCGGTGCAGCTGTGGGCTCACAGCTGGGCTGTCGGGCAGGCTACCGACCTTGTGGATTCTCGTAGGGCAACTGTCTGTCCTTGCAGGTGAGTGACGGCTCGCTATGCAGTCACCTCGATAGCTCGGACCGGACGGGTCCTCCTTTACTTTGCTCTCGGGCTCCCGGTGCAGTTGCGGTCACGATGTTCGGGCCAGCGGCGGCTGGTCCTCACTGTGTTTCCGCTGTTGCTTTGGGCCCCGGTCACGGTGGTCGGGAGGGTGTGGATGCCTTAGAGGAGATTCCTCTTTGTCGGTGCTGCGGCGATGGTCAGCACCCGCAGTCGCTTTCTTCCAAGGGGGGTAGCGTCCACTGGTCCTGGGACGCTGGTCAGGGGGCAAGTTCAGTTGCAAGCCCTTGGAGATCTTTTTGCAGAGTTTGGCACAAGTAGCACAAAAGTCTTTTCGTAGTCTTATTGTCTTCCTCTCCTTCAGCAGCAAGGCACCAGACACAGGCAAGAGTCAGCACCCTTCCTTGTCTCTCACGGTCCTTCTCGTAGGGCAGAGTTCTTCTGTGGCCCAAACCGGATCTAATTTTCAAGGAGCAGGGCTCCGTCTTTTATAGGCCAATTCTTTTGTTCTCGCAGGCCAGGGGGGCCTTTGCATAACCACTCTCAGTTCTGGAGTACCCCCGCGGGTGTACTCCGGCTTCTGCTTTCAGTGTGAGGGGCAGGCGCATCAGACGCCCCACAGGAGGTGGAGCCAGCATTGTCCGGACAGGAGTGGCCAGAGTACCTTGTTGATGGGGGCTTCGCCCTTCCTGGGCCAGGTGCCGGCAGAGTCATCCGCCGCTCCCCAGGAGGGTGGAGCCAGCATTGTGGAGGTCGAGCACAGTGACAGCTCGAGTCAAGAGGCACTCCTACCTCCCACTAAGGTGTAATCTGCGCATTCACCACCTGTCATCCCTCCAGCCCTGTCACTCACACATCCCAGACAGTCGGATACACATACTGGCAGAGGCAACTGAAATGGTTAAGCAAGCAAATGCTAACTTTCTAAAAGTAGCATTTGCAAACCCAGGATACTAAAATAAACTTGCCTACAAGAAATATCTCATTATCCTGAGTTCAGGCATACTAAACATGACTCACTACCATGCTCCTTGAGCCTGTGGGGGTTATAGGGTGTAATAATCCTCGCAGCTCAGTCTGGCCTAATGGAGCAGGTAGCCTTCAGTAGTGAAATACGGTCTTCGTTGTAAGTCACTACCAGGACATGCCACGCACATCAGGGCTTGTCCTACCTTACACCTACAATGCACCCTGCCCGCAGGCCTACCATAGGGGTGACTAATATGTAGTCAAGGGAAGGGTCGGTGCTGGCAAGTGGGGACACTTGCCCAGCTAGCGTGATAGTACGAGACCGCACGCGGGTTCTGCGGTCGCAGTTCCCAGACACATCTTTACGGCTGCTTCGGTGGGTGGCGCAACCAGCGCTGCAGGCCCACCAGCAGTATTGGCATCTACAAGCCCCGGCACTCTCTCGTGCGCTTTACTAGGGACTAACAGTAAATCCAATGCACCAATCAGGGATCCCAATCGTATATACAGTTTACAGTAGGGAGCACTTGCACTGCGGCACGGATTAGCCGTGGCGCAGTGCCCTGAGTATCGGAAAACCAGCAAAACATCGGAGGCACATCAGCAAAAAGTGGAAGGGAGACTCACGCCAAGGTGCCAGGTCTAACACAACCCTCCCTGCCCCAATACACTAACCCTGTCTGGAGAGGTGCTGGTACCTCCCCTGACAGGAAACCTATTGTCCAGGCCTCCCCTGCTGGAGTTTCGTCCAGCAGCAGGAGGTCAGACTCGTGTCTGTGGCAGTGGCATCCATTTTGTGATGCCAGGGCTCTGTTTAACTTCAACCGGATAAACCAGTAACTACATGTCTTCTCCCTCTAGAAGGGTGGAATGCTACCCCCGCCGCCAGGACTGGCGTGGTTGTAGTATTTCAAAGTGTTTGACACCTTACACAACATGTTTCGATAAATCCAAACCAAAGTTAGCATTAACCGTGAGGATTATAATGCACTTAAGAGTATATGGTATGGCTATATCATAGAACAGCTATAAGGAGATGATTCCGAAAGCTGCAGAGGGGCTCAGCTCATGCTAGGGCACCCTCTCACATAAAACCAAGCACTCTGCCTCCAGGATTGTCGAGGCTGCCATAGGAGTGTTTTATAGGTGTATATGTGTCTATATAGGTATACTAGCAGCCCGCCCCAGCGTTGCCTGGGGCAGAAGGGGGCTGGGGGCAGCATTTCAGGCTTACGTGCACTCATGGCTCCTGCCCGTCCCTCCGCCCGTCCCTCTGTGCGCGCCCGCGGCTCTTGGCTGCTTCACTTACCTCACCCGCAGCTCCTCCCCGCGCTGCTGATTTTACCGCTCAACTGCTCCTCCGCTTCTCGCTACTCCTCACCGCTTGACCGCCGCTCGCCGCTCCTCCCCGCGCTCATGTCCTCCGCTCTTCCTCTTGCTCCTGAACGCCGCTCCTCCCCCCGCTCCCGATGTCATCACGCAGACGTCGCGGCCGGTGCTACTTGCAAGGCACTACTTTCTTTTTATTTCAAAAATTTTTAAACAACGTATACTTTTAATTTTTATATAGCCTATGTCCTTCTGCTTGCGCAGAGGTTTTCAAATATGTCTTGGGTGTTTGGATTGGTGGTGTACTTTTCGAGTTTACCTGGCTCAAAGAACACAGTTCTCTCTTTATAATAGTAGTATAGATAGCGATATTTATCGCTAAGTATGGTTAGAGACAATTTTTTTATCGCTAAGCATCGCCTATTTTTATCGCTTAGGAACCTTGCTATTATCAAGGTTTATCTCCTAAGCGATAAAAATCGGCTGAAATGCATGAATATCGCTGAAAAGTCAGCGATATTCATGCATTATCGAGCTAATGCTCTTAGCCATGTTATCCACCTCCCATTGGATAACATGGCTAAGAACTGCTCCTGGGCAGGTGTTAGCTTTCGGAGATATTCGCGCTTAGCGCGAAAATCTCCAAAAGTTGATAATAGGAGATAGCGATGTTAGCGACTGTTTCCAGTCTCTAACATCTTGGCACGCCCACTTTGCATGCCATTAGTGATAAATATCACTGACATGCAAAGCGGGGCCCAAGATGGTCGCTATCCCCTATTAGCTGTCGCTAACTGGTGTTAGCGACAGCTTGGTAATAGGGAGATAATTTTATCTCCGCTTTCTTGGCTTTTAAAGCCAAAAAGCGGAGATAAACCCCCTTGTACATATAACCCACAGTTCTCTCTTTATAATAGTAGTATAGATAGATATACGCATGCACGAATATGTATGCATGTATGTATGTAAAAACACATTTGCAAGGCTGCGCATAAACCGGGACAGGCCAGGCCAGACCAGACATAGAAGTAAGACTAAAAAACTTTAGTTCTACTTTTATTTCTAGCCTGTCCCGGTTTTTGATTTTCAAAATCTGGTCACCCTAATTGTAATCGTAGCTAGATAATGTACTGTGTTTTTATGCATATAATGAAATTAGTGTGCAGTTTGGATGTAGTTCCCAATATTGCCCACGAGGTGGCAATATGGGACCATAAATAATTGCTCACTTTTAAGTCGCCATGCAAACTTGTGCTGTCGTTACAATGTTCTGTCCTTTTCCCTTTATTACCAAAAGCCAGTTTTACAACGTGCTTCAAACATCACCTGCTTTTAAAGGCCTGCGGCCGTTAGCTTTCCTCACATGCCGCAGGGTCAACATGGGAGGGATTTAGAAATGCACTCCGAGTGGAGCCATCATTCGAAGCAGAGTAAATGTTTATACCAGACGAGGTTAATGTAAATGTGGCAGAAACTTCCGTCGGATGCATGCATTAGACACCATTAAGTAGGCAATGCATAGAGAAGATGTGAAGGCATGCATGCTGATAGGGGAGGTAAGCATACAATTTAAGAAGAAATGTATGGAAGGTGGGAAGTGGTTTATGTGAGTCAGAAAAAGATGTGCGTATCAGGGAAGAGGTTTATGGACAATGAGAAGTCCTTTCGGCTAGGAACACATTCATGCAAGATGTTTATGTAAACCTTGATCTACGTAGGAGGAATGAAATAAGAGATGATCTATGCACAAGGAAGGGACTGTCATCCCGAGCCGGCGGAACTACAAAAATGGCCGCTGTGATGTCATTTTGTAGTCCCGCGGGCCGTTTTTTCACCGATGGTCAGTGTTGCCAGCTCAAAGGGCAGTGAGTTATAAAATACGAATAAACAGACTCTCGCTAGTAAGAGCGATAGTTTCCTTGCAGGCATCAGCCAATACCTTATAAAAACGGGGCAGATATAAAACGAAGAAAAAGTAGTCCCCTTTGCTGAAACAATACTAAAACGCCCAGGTTCTTTCCCGATGTCATCACGCAGACGTCGCGGCCGGCGCTACTTGCAAGGGACTACTTTATTTTTATTCCTAATTTTTTAAACAACGTATATTTTTTATTTTTATATAGCCTATGTCCTTCTGCTTGCCCTGAGGTTTTCAAAGATGTCTTGGGTGTTTGGATTGGTGGTGTACTTTTCGAGTTTACCTGGCTCAAAGGACACAGTTCTCTCTTTATAATAGTAGTATAGATATAGATGGATATTGGCATACTATATCCTAGTAAGGGGTGATTACACCACCTCACCCAGGCTGTGTGAACAGACCTGTAGTGTTAGTTTGGAGGGCCAGCCAGGGGTGGCATAATACATGCTGCGGCCCCTGGTAGGCCTTGGATGCACCTATGCCGTGGGTACCTATGGTGCGCTGTAAAGGGGCTCACAAAGGTGACTCAATACCCAATCTGGTATGTACCTAAAGTACATGGAGTAAATTTTATAGTGAAAGCAGATAGCCTCGGGCCCTGATTAGCAGAGTCCCAGTCCAACTAAATTGAAAACCAGAAAACACCAGGCAAAAAGGGGGGGCAACCATATGGTCAGATATCCACCTTTCTACAGTTTTTTTTCCCAGCGCCAGAGTTCCCAGGTGACTCTCCACCATCCTCCCCTAGCTTTCTTGCAGCACTCTGGCTCTGCAGTCCTGTATCCACAGCGGGTGCTCGTCTGGTGCCTCAACCCCACCCGGGTTTTAGCGGATTTCGGCAGCATCTTTGATGTACACTGTCTCAGCGAGGGGCATCCCGCTTTCAGAGAAACCCCGCGCACAGCTCCACGAACAAGCAACCAGGCAGCGCGGTGAGACGGTGTAACACATCTCGCGGCTTGATGTTTGTCTATCTGTGACCCGCGGAAGAGCAGCGATAGAGGACACAGCAGCAAGCCTCCCGGCATGCTCCGACTCGAGTCCAGGACAGTCAGTCGTGAGGAGCGTTGATCGTCCGTGATCACACGGCCGATATCTTTCCCCTGTTATCGGCTCTAGTGTAGGTCTTTTAATGTGGAGGTGATATGATTTCTTCAAGCCTTTGATGAGCTGCGCCGCTTCATGTATGCTGCCTTTCAGGGGTGCCTAGGGTGGTGTTGGGGAGCCCGTTGACCGGGGCCTTGTCTCTACCCCCATGGGAGAGGCCTTGTACGTTTGTTCTGATTTTAAGTCATCTTCCAGGAGAAACAACTTCTTCAAGAGACGACATTGGAATCAAGCTTTCTTGGCATGCTTTGTCATTCATTCAGTGTGTTGCTTGAATGAGAGGTCTGTGTCGAGGGGGGTGGGGGGGGGGGGGGGTAAAGACCGATAGGTTTACGTTGGAGGCCCAGGCTTAAATCTGTGACTGTTCTGAGCTGGTCAATACATGTAATGGGGTGACCCTGTAACCCTCAGAACCTGGGTGGGTAATAAATAAAGTAATAATGGTTCTGTCGGACAGAAATACACACTGTTTTAGTATTTCAATGTTTCCTTTCTTCAGTCTCGTACCTAACCAGGATATCAAGACAGGTGTACTAATACATTCACAAACCAACACACTGACCACAATGAAAAATATAAGCAAATTTTACTCAAATCTTTCACATGTGAACACAAAATACTTCAATCACTGTCCCTAACGAACATTTAAAACATATAAGGCACAAAAACTTTGTGCTAGAGTAATACTAAAAACAACAAGTAAAATGTGTTACTTCATATACTTTTGGGTTAAACAACTATACATATACAATCATCCTGTAGACACATCAATTAGATCTTGGATCCTACAGGATTTTGAATAGTTTGTTCACGCCAAAGGAGAGGATTGCGTCGACGTTTCGACCCTAGGGGGGGCGATGCGGTGTTTTCACGCATCAGGTGCAGGTCTTCATCAGGACTGTATATATATATATATATATATATATATATATATATATGGGACAGCCTCTTGCAGACCTAGCTCCGCATGGAGTCCTGGTCTCTTCCTCTTGAATCGTATTGTCGGTCCGTGTTAATCAGGCCGGCTAAATGTTCATTACACCTCTGTATTGATATAGTCTATACAGATGGTTGTAAACTTGCTCCTTTGTATTTCTAACACGCGCGGGTCGCCTCCTTCACTTTCCGTTCGTGCTGATGTCAGAGGTGTAATGAACATTTAGCCGGCCTGATTAACACGGACCGACAATACGATTCAAGAGGAAGAGACCAGGACTCCATGCGGAGCTAGGTCTGCAAGAGGCTGTCCCATATATATATATACAGTCCTGATGAAGACCCGCACCTGATGCGTGAAAACACCGCATCGCCCCCCCTAGGGTCGAAACGTCGACGCAATCCTCTCCTTTGGCGTGAACAAACTATTCAAAATCCTGTAGGATCCAAGATCTAATTGATGTGTCTACAGGATGATTGTATATGTATAGTTGTTTAACCCAAAAGTATATGAAGTAACACATTTTACTTGTTGTTTTTAGTATTACTCTAGCACAAAGTTTTTGTGCCTTATATGTTTTAAATGTTCGTTAGGGACAGTGATTGAAGTATTTTGTGTTCACATGTGAAAGATTTGAGTAAAATTTGCTTTCATTTTTCTTTGTGGTCAGTGTGTTCGTTTGTGAATGTATTAGTACACCTGTCTTGATATCCTGGTTAGGTACGAGACTGAAGAAAGGAAACATTGACATACTAAAACAGTGTGTATTTCTGTCCGACAGAACCATTATTACTTTATTTGTTCTGAGCTGGTGGCAGACAGGAAGAGTTCAGTCTTTGTGGGGTTTCTCATTAATACATTAGTTGACATCCAAGACTGGATGAGATCAGGGCAGGGTTTGCGGATGTCATTGGCTGAGGATATTTAAGGTAGAGTTGGGCATCATCTGCATATGGATGGATCTTGATGCTGCTGTCTGTGAGGATGGATCTGAGAGGTCCCTTGTAGAGGTTAAAGATGATGAGAGAAAGGAGGGAGCCCTGTGTTACTCAACAAGAGGCATGGAATGCTTGTGATTGTATAGAACCTATTTGCATGAACTGGTGTCAGCTGGTGAGGCTGTGTAACCCTAGGGATAGCTCTGCTGTGAGACTAAGACTGGAGGAAGAGGCTGTGTAACCTGAGGCATAGCTCTGCTGTGAGCCAGCAAGACTCTAGGAAAGAGGCTGTGTAACCCTAGGGATAGCTCTGCTGTGAAACTAAGACTGGAGGAAGAGGCTGTGTAACCTGAGGCATAGCTCTGCTGTGAGCCTGTAAGACTGGAGGAAGAGGCTGTGTAACCCATGAGATAGCTCTGCTGTGAGCCTGTAAGACTGGAGGAAGAGGCTGTGTAACCCGGGAGATAGCTCTGCTGTGAGCCTGTAAGACTGGAGGAAGAGGCTGTGTAACCCGAGAGATAGCTCTGCTGTGGGAGCCTGCAAGACTGGAGGAAGAGGCTGTGTAAACTGAGAGATAGCTCTGCTGTGAGCCTGTAATACTGGAGGAAGAGGCTGTGTAACCTGAGAGATAGCTCTGCGGTGAGCCTGTAATATTGGAGGAAGAGGCTGTGTAACATGAGAGATAGGTCTGCTGGGAGAGCCTGTAAGAAGAGGCTGTGTAACCTGAGAGATAGCTCTGCTGTGGGAGTCTGTAAGAAGAGGCTGTGTAACCTGAGCGATAGCTCTACTGTGGGAGTCTATAGGAAGAGGCTGTGTAAGCTGAGAGATAGCTCTGCTGTGGGAGTCTGTAAGAAGAGGCTGTGTAACCTGAGGGATAGCTCTGCTGTGGGAGCCTGTAAGAAGATGCTGTGTAACCTGAGGGATAGCTCTGCTGTGGGAACATGTAAGAAGATGCTGTGTAACCTGAGGGATAGCTCTGCTGTGGGAGCCTGTAAGAAGAGGCGGTGTAACCTGAGAGATAGCTCTGCTGTGGGAGCCTGCAAGACTGGAGGAAGAGGCTGTGTGACCTGAGGGATAGCTCTGCTGTGAGACTAAGGCAGGAGTGGGGAGCTGTGCCAGGAGCATGCCTGCTCCACTAGATGAAATGAGGACGAGTAACATGAGAGATAGCTCTGCTGTGAGCCTGTAAGACTGGAGGAAGAGGTTGTATAACCAGAGAGATACCTCTGCTGTGAGCCTGTAAGACTGAAGGACGAGGCTGTGTAACCCGAGGGATAGCTCTGCTGTGAGCCTGTAAGACTGGAGGAAGAGGCTGTGTAACCCAAGGGATAGCTCTGCTGTGAGCCTGTAAGACTGGAGGAAGAGGCTGTGTAACCCAAGGGATATCTGCTGTGAGCCTGTAAGACTGGAGGAAGAGGCTGTGTAACCCAAGGGGTAGCTCTGCTTTGAGCCTGTAAGACTTGAGGAAGAGGCTGCGTAACCCGAGGGGTAGCTCTGCTGTGAGCCTGTAAGACTGGAGGAAGAGGCTGCGTAACCCGAGGGGTAGCTCTGCTGTGAGCCTGTAAGACTGGAGGAAGAGGCTGTGTAACCCAAGGGATATCTCTGCTATGAGCCTGTAAGACTGGAGGAAGAGGCTGTGTAACCCAAGGGGTAGCTCTGCTGTGAGCCTGTAAGACTGGAGGAAGAGGCTGCGTTACCCGAAGGGTAGCTCTGCTGTGAGCCTGTAAGACTGGAGGAAGAGGCTGCGTAACCCGAGGGGTAACTCTGCTGTGAGCCTGTAAGACTGGAGGAAGAGGCTGTGTAATCTGAGAGCTAGCTCTGCTGTGAGCCTGTAAGACTGGAGGAAGAGGCTGCGTAACCCGAGGGGTAGCTCTGCTGTGAGCCTGTAAGACTGGAGGAAGAGGCTGTGTAACCTGAGAGATAGCTCTGCTGTGAGCCTATAAGACTGGAGGAAGAGGCTGTGTAACCTGAGAGATAGATCTTCTGTGAGCCTGTAAGACTGGAGTAAGAGGCTGTCTAACCCGAGGGATAGCTCTGCTGTGAGCCTGTAAGACTGGAGGAAGAGACTGTGTAACCTGAGAGATAGCTCTGCTGTGAGCCTGTAAGACTGGAGGAAGAGGCTGTGTAACCCGAGGGATAGCTCTGCTTTGAGCCTGTAAGACTGGAGGAAGAGGCTGTGTAACCTTAGAGATAGCTCTGCTGTGAGCCTGTAAGACTGGAGGAAAAGGCTGTGTAACCCGAGGGATAGCTCTGCTTTGAGCTTGTAAGACTGGAGGAAGAGGCTGTGTAACCTGAGAGATAGCTCTGCTGTGAGCCTGTAAGACTGGAGGAAGAGGCTGTGTAACCCGAGGGATAGCTCTGCTTTGAGCCTGCAAGACTGGAGGAAGAGGCTGTGTAACCTGAGAGATAGCTCTGCTTTGAGCCTGTAAGACTGGAGGAAGAGGCTGTGTAACCCAAAGGCTAGCTGCTCTTCCCTGGTGATAATGGAGGGGTGGAAGTACCTGGGAATGCGCCTACACCTGATAATACCGTCCGTGTGTCCGGCAGCTGAGCATGAGGGAGAGGACAGCACAGACCAGAGGGAAAGAGCATATTATCTCAGAGGATGGAAGGCAGCATACACCAGAGAGGGCAACCAGGGCACGAAAGAAAGCATGGACCAGAGGACAGTAGAGAGCACTGATCCAAAGTCAATGTTCACAAGAGGGGATTAAGAGCCATAGATAGTGAAGGGAATAAACGACAAGAAAAGGAAGCGTTAACAACTGAAGTGGCTGACGGTGGGAGGGCGGGGGAGATACTCTCCCCTTCTACAGTGTCTGTGGCAGACGCTGGGAGGGAGAGCCCTGCCCTGGGGAGAGCTTCACTCCCTGTGCCCCCGGGGCCTCCGCTCTCCGTGCCTAAAAGAATGTTCTTATTTACTTGTTAAATAAACAAGCAGATAAAAATACTCTTTTATCCCTGCCACAAAACAGGCTACATTGTCCGGAGTGGCAGTGAGAAAAGTGGACAGGGTGGCACCCAAAACCCCTCTTTTCCAATGGGAAGCCAGCGTTTACCATGAACGCTGATGCTACCCAATGGAAAAGTGGGCGGGGCTGACAGTACACTTTTTAGAAACAATATCTCTCGAAGAGGCGATGCCTCTGCCCACGCCTCTCCGAGACCTAAAAAAGGGACGTCATTGTCTGTGATACTTGGGGCTGGTGCTCACAAAGCTGAAAAACGTATTTTTAAAATTATGATCCAGTCGTCTGCAATATGGACAGGGGCTTTAGTTTACAGACCCCCAGGCCAAAAAGCTAATTTTGTAAACCTTGTACTGGAATTCATTGCGCCTTATGTTCTAGGTGCAAATAATTTCATTCTCATAGGAGATTTTAATTATCATGCGGATTTATCACAGGACTTAGATACAGACCAATTGGTAACTTCACTACAGACATTAGGACTGGAGCAATTGGTAGTAGGTCCTACCCATCAGGACAGACATACCTTGGATTTACTGTTCACCAACTCCACTAAACTCACAGTTGAGCAACCCCTACCTCTACTTTGGTCGCATCATCATCTGCTAATATTTGGCTTTCGTTTGGATGCTCCAATAACTAGCCAGGATAATAACTGTGCCTTAATTAGGCCCTGGCGAAAAGTCACCCCTACATCCTTTTCTACCCACTTTAATGCGTAAGCCTTACTACATACAGATAATGTAGATCAAGCAACAACGGCCTTTGAAGAGGCCATAACTCTTGCTTTGAACACAGTAGCACCCATGTCAAGGGTCAAGACTAAAGGCAAAGCATCTCCATGGTTTACATATGCATTAAAAACCAAGAAATTGTCCAGTAGAACTGCCGAACGGCACTGGAGGAAAACCAAAACTACTATAGATCGAACCAAATGTAAAGAAATCCATCGTACCTATTTAAATAATATTAAACAGGCTAAAAAGTCTTATTAAGCAGAGAGGATTAATAATGCTGCTAATTCCAGCAAAGAGGTATATAAAATTCTGATGGAGTTTACCACTCCTCAGGCCAACCAGCGCACCCTTACCCCCCACACAAGAATGGGTCGATAGAGTATCCTTCTTTTTGACGAAAAGGTTAAAGCTATTTATTGATCTTTCCCCCAGGACAATGCCTACAATATTGATGTACACTCAGCTGCGAAGAGTCAACCATTGTTGCCTCTGCTGGTTGAATTTAAAACTGTGACCTGCGAACATGTATCAGAAGCTATTGCTAAGATCAAATCAGGCTCCCCAGATGATCCTCTTTCCCCTCGCTTTTTCATGCAATTAGCACCCGTCGATAACAAAATTATCAGAGATTTTTAATATGTCATTAGACCAAGCGATGGTGCAGATAAGATGGAAAACAGCTCACATCAGACCTATCCTGAAGAAGCCCACCCTAGATTCCAGGGAACCAGGCAATTACCGTCCCATCTCGCTGCTGCCTTATTTCGGGAAGGCGCTTGAATCCTTGGTAAACAAACAACTTACTATCCATTTGGAAAGTCCTGGACTTCTCGGCCCATCGCAATCAGGATTCCGGTTGGCGCATAGCTCCGAAACGGCAGTAGTCAAGATGGTTAATAACATCAGCTGTCTTTGGATAAAAGAGAATCAGCTATGCTGGTTCTCTTGGACCCGTCAGCCGCCTTTGACACCATCTCCCATGACATTTTAGAACAACGGCTCTGGGAGATAAGGGTCCGAGGGAAAGCTCCGGACTGGTTTAAAAATTATCTAAAGGACCGTTCCACGACTGTGCTTTTAGGTTCCCTGGCCTCATGCAGCAGACCAGTAAGCATTGGAGTTCCCCAGGGGTCACTCCTGATCCCTATGCTTTTTAATCTTTATGTAACACCGCTGGCCAGGATAATCAGGTCTTATGGGTTCGAGATGGTGTCATATGCTGATGACACTCAGCTGTTGATCACATTTGGTCCTGACCCTACAAATACATTGTTCCGGTTCAAAAACTGTCCGACCTACATTAACAGCTGGATGGGCAACATCAAATTACAGCTAAATAGCAGTAAAACAGAGATTATTCTGTTTGGCAGGGCCGAAGAGTATTGGTCTAGCAGCTGCTGGCCTCAGGCATTGGGCCCATGCCTGTCCCCAAAACAAGCAGTCTGCAACCTTGGAATAACGATTGACAACAAGCTATTCATGAAAAATCATGTCAATGTGTGGTACTTGTCACAGGTCCTGCGGAAGCTACGTAAGATCTTTAAATGGCTACTTATTGAAGCCAGGAAGCCACTGGTCCAGGGCTTAATTGTAAGCAGCATGGATTACGGGAATGCCTTATTAGCCTCCCTAAATGAAGACCTCTTTTCTAAACTGCAAATCTTGCAGAATAATGCAGCCAGATTGATCCTAAATCTACCTCCTAGATCTCCCTTAGTCCCTAGTCTGAGGTTTCTCCACTGGCTTCCAGTTAGAAAAAGAGGTCATTTTAAAATCTTGTGCCTAACTCATAGAAGTATCTATGACACTGGGCCTGGTTATTTAGCGAAAGAACTCAAAAGATATCAGCCAAAAAGAACACTAAAGTCCAGTTCAAAATCTCTTCTTACCCCACTAGGAGTCCGGACCGTACGCAATGGGGGTCGATCTTTTTCTTTTCTTGCCCCTCACCTCTAGAACAAGCTGCTATTTCATCTTCTGTCTTTTGCGGATAACCAGCGTTTCCGCAGAAATAATAGAATTGGTTATGACCCTCAGTCACGGGGGGCGTGTCTAGCAGGCCATGATGGCGGTCGGAGGTTGTTAGAGCTCCGGTGCCGCCGGGAAGTCGACATCCTGCGACGGCCTCCACAGGGTCAAATACCGCCTAGGAGGGGACAATCCTGGATGCGCTGATCTCTCTGACGACGTAGGTCGAATCTGGAGTTTGGGGCGGCCGTAGAAGCGGAGCGACGAGACCCGATACTCCTGCGGCCTAGTCCCCTGAAGGAAGCCGGGACCTCAAGTTGACGGCCGGATGGGCCTGCCCGCCCTCTGATGGGACCTCTTCAGGTCGGATCGAAGCCCCGCGGTGGCCAGACTTGACGGTGAGGGCCTCGACCTCTCTGGGGGCCCCTGGTGCGGTTGGGGGCCGCGAGGATTGGCTGGCGGAGCCCAGCGCGGCCGCGGCCTGTTCTCCCTGTGGACACTGGGGACTCGAGTTTGAGGCGTGCACACCAGCAGAGCGCCGGCGCTGCCCCGGGCTGGACCGCAGGAGACCTGCCCTCCCCAGCGGTGCTGCGGGGGAGAAGTGATGACGGAGGAACAGGCGATTTTCCCCCCCTCCCGGACTCACTGCCTGAAGCGGCCCCGTCCGTGGACCTGGGCTGCACTGATCGAGGAGCTGCTGAGGGGGGTGCTGAAACGAGGACCCTTGCAACCCTGCTCGACTGACCGGTAAGGGGCTCGGGGGCTCGGGGGAGCTACCGTCGGAGGCAGACTCCTGTTAGCGGGCCCGGATTCTGCCTGCTCCTCTCCCCCCCCCCCCCCCCCCCCAACGGTTGGTTCCCAGTCCCCCCCCGCCTTCCCCGCCTCGCTGAATTCCTCTGGGGTGACCGCGGTCGGCGGTGGAGCTGCCCTTAATTGTAGACTGGACCCTGTGACGCCGCTCGTGGACGCGGTGGGGACATGAGGACCACCCGGACCCTCGCACTGCAACCTCGGAGGGGTGTGGAGAGGAGGGCTGTGGCGGCTAAGCGGTAGTGAGGAGCGGGCATAGCACCTGGCGATTCGGTGGGAGAGGGGACATCTACGGAGGCCGGAGAACTGTCTGGAGTGCCCCCCCTGTGCAGACGATCACGCCCGGCTACTGGAGGCGCCTGACTGGGCACACATTGTCCGGAAGGGAGCTCGGACATTGGATGGGAGGGAGGGTCCGGCGGCTGCGGGACCGGTACCGGGGGCCATGCAAGATGGGTCCGTGCCAACACCCCTTGACCAGGCCTCGGGCTGGGATCAACAAGCCGACAAATTGGACTTGATCCTGCAAGAGATCAGAGACTCTCGCCTAGCCATGAAAACGCAACTAGGTGCTCTCACTAATAATCTCTCTTTATTGAAAGATGACCACCGCAAGTTGGCTGACACAGTGAAAGACCAGGGGGTGACGTTGGCGGAGATGACCCAGATGGTGGCAGATCATACTACCTATATCAAGCAACTGCAGGAGCAAGTGACCACCCTCATGGACCGCGTGGAGGATGCTGAAGGGCGTAATCGACGCGTCATTGGCCTTCCGGAGCACAGTGAAGGGACCCGCGCAACAGAGTTCATGGAGCAGTGGTTCCGTGATCACATTGCCCTGGAGGACCTGTCGCCGTTTTTCTGTGTGGAGTCGGCGCACCGGATTCCTACGGGGAGGCCTAGGGCGGGTCAGCCGCCCCGACCACTGATCGTCAAGATTCTGAACTACCACGATAGGGATATGCTCCTTCAGAAAGCCAGGGAGAAGTCAGTCATCGAATATGAAAACCAGCGAATCTCACTATACCCGGACTATACCTCTCAAGTGCAAAGACAGAGGTCCTCCTACTTTGCGGTAAAGAAAAAGCTCCAGAAGGCAAATCTCCGGTACGCCCTATTATTCCCGGCTCGCCTCAAGGTAATTCATGACAACAAGTCCCACTTCTTCGAGAGCCCCACTGACGTGGAGGAATGGTCGGAGGTAATGGGTATTGAGTCGACACAGGGGGAGGCCTCAGGTGGCTCAGGGAGCGGCTCGGAGCATAGAGGACGAACTTCCCCCACCTCGTCCGCGCAGCCCAGACGACGCAAGCCATCTGTTGCACAACAGAAGGAGGACCAGATGACGGCGGTCAACATGGTGGGCTCCTTTCGGGATGAACAAGAAATAATCAACACAGACACAGAAGACAGTACACTACATTCTGACTCGGAACACTGCGTGATTCTGTTCCCGACTGTGACGCCGAGAGCAGCGGATGAACTACTAGATAATGGACAGGAGTAACGGCGCAACTTGCAGTGCCCTATGACTTTGTCTCATACTGATATCCTTTTGATGGTGATTTACGCTGGGGTGGGGGTACAGGGAGGGAGATGCGGACACTGTGTTTATCTGGGAGGTACTTTATTTTGTTACACTTAGAGGTTGAGCCCACGCTGCGATAGTGGGGGCTCGGCCCCTGCTGGATGTACTTTATTGCATAGTTATGTTGGGCCTTCCCAAGTGAAGCATCTTGATTGATATAAACAGAATGGAATCCACTCAGATAGTGGTAGTGATCCCTACAATGGTGGGGAGCACAGTGTTGTTTTGAATACCCCCCACACACCAACAGGCCCCTTGGTGTCATGCTTCATCATTGGGGTCTTCGCACCCCTCTACGGGATGCGGAGTGCTACGACTCACGACTACGTAGGAGTTCTTAGTTTAAAGCGTGGCTAGTGAGCCCTCAAGTCATCGCAGCTGGCCCCATGGGATGGAGTCATTAAGTCCGCTGGTATCCGTGTAGAATACACTTTTACATCTACACTACATGTGAGTAAGGTGAGGAGAGTTGTGCATATCCTCGTCCTGAAGAAGGAGTTTTTACACTTTCTGAGGTTGATGTACCTTAAAACACAGTAACAACCTCACTCTGCACCCCTTTTAACGATACCAGCCGAGGGCCTAATACATTTTATTTTTCACCCTACGAGCCAGGTATCTTTTAACCATCACGTTTCACCACCCCACCACTCACATTTATTTTCCTACACACACTAACACATAGTACACTTTAAGTGCTCCTACGTAGTCGTGAGTCGTAGCACCCTGCATCCCGTAGAGGGGTGCGAAGACCCCAATGATGAAGCATGACACCAAGTGGGCTGTTGGTGTGTGAGGGGTATTCAAAACAACACTGTGTGCTCCCCACCATTGTAGGGATCACTACCACTATCTGAGTGGATTCCATTCTGTTTATGTAAATTGCCAGGGGAGACCGAATCCACTTTCCCTCTCCCTCCCTCCTTTGTTAGAAATTAATGCATCCTGATTGATGACAGAGTGAACGGGGAGCGCATGCGGCCCCCCCCGCCTCTCCCTCCCCCCTCTCCTCTCATCCTTCCCCACCCCCTTCCCCTTCCTCCCCCTCCCCTTTCCCCCCCACCCTCCTTATCGGGGGTCGCTGAGAGACTTAAAGATTATGCACAGACTTCCTCGGCGGCGCCGTGGAGCCGACAACGTAGACCTGAAGGACTAGGTGAACAAGGTCCATGCTATGCCAACCCCCCAATGGCGAATGCACCAATGTTTGGTTTGTTATGGTTTCCGTTTCATGGTTCGGCACAGCAATGTTCTCTAGCTGCGCCAAAAGAGTTTGAATATGGGGTGGGCAGAAGTACGTCTCCTGGTTATTACTAATAATACTTGTGCTGCGGCAGAGGGCAATGTTTCTTATGACACTTATCACCAAGCATGGCTGACAAGATAGGGAAGTATAGGCTGGTTACCTGGAACGTACGGGGACTTGGTGCCATACAAAAGAGACACAGAGTGCATGCCTTCTTGCTCCGACAGCATGCCCACATTGTGTTCCTACAGGAGTCCCACCTAACACACTCCGAGACACTCACACTTCGGAAGAAGTGGCGAGGAATCATATTCTCTACCATATATTCCGCTTTTTTCAGAGGGGCTACCATCTGGGTGAGACACGGTATCCCTTTGTAGAACTGGAAAGGAGAGTTGATGACCAGGGTAGGTATATGCTAGTGAAAGGCACACTAGACGGCACACTTGTGGTTCTAGGCAGTATATACGCCCCGAACTTTGACCAAGATACATTCCTTGCGAGAGTGGGACGAACACTAGCTGATGGGGGAGACATCCTTTGCATTCTAGGGGGAGACTGGAATATGGTTTTAGATGTAGACTTGGATAGGTCGCACCCACCCCTCCAGACGACAGGTATTCACAGACTGGCGGACTCATTTGGGACATGGATGCAAGGCTGGGGTCTCACAGATACATGGCGATCACTCCACCCGACGCACAGAGTACTCATATTATTCCCTGGTGCATGCCTTACATACCCGATTAGATAGATTTCTGTGCACTAACTCCTTGATATCTAAATGTACGTCCTCAGACTACCTGGCCAAAACCTTCTCCGATCACAGACCTCCGACTCTTGACTTGCATTGGGGACGGGTACCATCTCCGGTGCCGACCTGGAGACTTAATCCGCTATTGTTGGAGGACGGCCCCTTCCGTGAATCCTTGTTGGTCGCCTTAGTCAATTACTTTCGGGAGAACTGGGATTCAGTGTCCTTTAACTTAATGGTATGGGACGCTATGAAGGCCGTGATAAGGGGGGCAGCCATTGGTCAGGTGGTGGGTGCTAGACAGGAGATCCACAGGAAACTGTGTGACGTGGAGACTCGCCTACAGGCCCTAGAGTCGGTAGTGGGTGAGAACCCCGAACGTAAGGGGGAGTTACGATTGAGTAATATAGAACACGCCGAACTCTTAGAAACTCTAAGAGTTATTGACCACAAAGACTATTTGCGACGACAACAGGCTGAATCTGACAGATCAGGTGCTTTACTGGCTAGGCTGGTACGAGATAGACCCGGGATCCCAGTGATTACACAGATCCGGGACACCACGGGAGGACTGGTAACTACACAATTGGCTATAAATGACGCTTTCAGAACTCACCTCAGTACGTTATATGCCTCCCCACCCCGCCCCCATGGAGAACCATGAGGAGATGATAAACTTCCTGAGACCTGCCTCTCCCAGCCCTGTCCCGAGCAGAGCGGGATGAGATGGACGGACCCATCACGCAGCAGGAAATTAAAACAGCTATTCGATCGCTTAACCGGGGTAAGATCCTGGCCAGGACGGACTGCCGGCAGAGTTTTATCAGACTTACTCCACGACCCTAGTCCCCATCTTGGAGAATATCTATAAGGAATTGTATGAGACTGGTCACTGCCCAGCACGACGATGCAAGCCTCCGTTATTTCGATCCCTAAACCCGGTCGGGACACCCTAGATCTCGCCAATTATAGACCCCTCTCGATGCTCTCTACGGAGTATAAGATACTCAGTAAAGCCATAGCTCTGCGATTACAGCCTCATCTCCCGGCCCTAATTCACCCGGACCAGTGTGGTTTCCTACCGGGGAGGAGCACGTCCCAAAACATGAGGAGACTCCACGCCCTTATGGCCACGATGCCACTGACTCTCCCTCAGGCAGGCTGTGTCGCACTGGATCTCCGACAAGCTTTTGACTCCCTGTCCTGGGCATTTATGTTTGAGGTCTTGAAACGCTTTGGCCTCCCCGACTCCCCAATACGATGGATCCGGCTGTTGTACACAAACCCAACGGCTAGGGCGCGCACGGGTCGACACGTTTCCTCTAGCTATAACATATACTGCGGCACCCGACAGGGCTGCCCGCTATCGCCCCTGTTGTTTGTCTTGACCCTTGAACCCCTGGCGATCGCCCTCCGGACTGGGATGGCTGAGAAGGACATCCCCATCGGAGGAATACCCAATTTGTATATCAATTTACGCCGATGATATCCTTTTGTATTTCCGGAACCTGGAAGAGAATCATTCGGCCCTGGCGACCATCTTTGACCGGTTCGCAAATGTGTCCGGCTTGGAGATCAACCCGGCAAAATCGGTGGGGTTCTATTTCCATGATGGACGACGGCCAGCCCACATACAATTTGGCGCCTCCCAAATCCTGATAGCGCAGACTATGTTTAAGTATTTAGGCATAAATGTCTATAGACGTTCGGAAGACCAGATTAAAGGCAATATTCGGCGGGCCATTACGGGCCTCCGTGGTAGTGTTCAATTCTGGACATCTCTGCCACTGTCCGTCATGGGGAGGATAGCCGTCTCCAAGATGGTCATGCTCCCCCGCAAGCTTTATTATTTTGTAAACCTGCCGGTTCTCCTCCCGCAAAGTATTTTTAATACATTGAATACACTCTTGATCACCCTCATCTGGGGTCTTGGCCGGCGTAGAGTAAGTCTTAAGAAACTTCAATTGGGAACCCGACGGGGAGGCCTGGGCGCACCAGACTTTCGCGGTTATTACTACGCAAGTCAATTACAATGGCTGTCCAGATGGGCGGCGGGTAGGCATTTGCATGAAATCGGTTTCACAAGTGATCGGATTGCACGCGGAGAACTACACTCCCTATTGCTCCCCAAGGCCAAGGTACCCCGGGAATGCCACCCTCTCTTACACACCGCCCTGATATGCTGGCGAAAAGCTCTAGCATATACGTCAACGACCCTGCCTTACGCTGATAACATCCCCCTGCTGGGAGTCCCGACGCCACAGGGTCGACTGACGCACCGTAGGTTACAACCCTGGATGGATGCGGGGGTAGACAGAGTTGGTGACTTGTTTGGAGATGACACACTGTTGGACACGCCTCTTTTGTGCAAGCCACAGGAGCCCCACCACGATTATACCTCCTACATGCCGCGGTGACACACTACATCCGTGCTGCATGGGCCCTACAGCGTAGCAAACCAGAGCAACACGAGCTAGTACACCTACTCCACCACATGGGAACCGGGGGACATTTAGTACGGTGGTTATACACTGGCATTAGGGAACACGCGGATACACCTCTTAATTCCCTCAGAAACACTTGGACGTTGGACACAGGGGCGGCTGTGACAGATGGGGAATGGCAGGTTATTCTGGAACACCCTCGAAGGGTGTCCAGAAATGTGAAGTTCAAATTTATACAAGCCATGTTACCACACCGGGCATATCTTACCCCCCAGAGACTGCACCGGATGTTCCCTGCCTCTTCCCACTGATGTCCCCAGTGTCAAGCGGAGGAGGCTGGCCTTCTCCACATGCTGTGGTCCTGCCCACGTATAGACGGCTATTGGGGACAGGTCAGACCCATACTCTACACTACCACGGGGATGCGGATACCAGAGGGGGCGCTCCCTTGCCTGCTCGGACTTAGGAAACGACCCAAGGGACATAAGGCTTCACTGAAATTCCTGGACTTAGCATTGTTATTAGCGGTCTGGGCACTGACTATGAGATGGAAATCTGCACGACCCCCAACTGTAGAGACCTGGCGATCCGAAGTATTGAAGTGGGGTGGGGCTAAAGGGGCGATCCTCCGGAGAGAGGAGGAGAGGGGGCTACGGAAACACCCGATCGCACAGGATTGGGAACGGATGCTGTTGGAGTTGGAAGAAATAGATTTGTCCCAGACGGGGACTGCATAGCAGTCGTAGATGGATGAGGGGCGATGTGGCTACGAGTGGAGTCCTGTCCAAGGTGTGTACAGGTTTGCCAGTAATGGAGGATCACACTTATTTAGATGGGTTGGCCCTTTGCGATTACTGAGCCCAAGAGTGCAGCACAGCCAATGCTAAGATATTAGGAGACGTACGACACAGGGTGGGAGGTTGGGAGGGATGGGGATTGACGATGTTCTAAACTGTGGGCCCACAGATGTATACACATTGAGAAATGGTTGGGTGTTGGCAGTTTGCATTTATTTGTATAATGCTATTAATATTGTACAGAATTGTCCGCACCGCCACAGACGGACTGTAGGGGCCCCACCATGAGGATTGATGAGAAGGATGCCCAAAGTTTATGTGGGAAAAAACAGAAAAGACTGTATAAGATTTGTGATGCCTGTATGTAAAATGATATATCTGATTGCAGTCGCAAATTAAAAAAAAGTTTTAAAAAAATGACCCTCAGTCACTGGAATCTCCGCAAGCGCCTCGAGACCTACCGGTGATATGTGCGCTATATAAGATTCTCTGACTTGACTTGACTTGACAATCCTGATATGTGTGGCTGGTACTAGCAATACTAATGCATGAGTGGTAAGTACAGTCTGGGCACGTGTGGCAGGCACTGTAGTGACTCTTTTTTTGTAATTAAGACCACACTCGACAGATCTACACTTATTTCTTGCACTCTCATCCCTACAGGTGAAACTTCAAGAGTGGCTGCTTGTCCTGAAGAAAGAGGAGGTATATTTTCTGGAGTCTAAACTCAAGGAGGAGGAACAATATAAAACCACTAGCAGCCCGCCCCAGCGTTGCCTGGGGCAGAAGGGGGCTGGGGGCAGCATTTCAGGCTTACGTGCACTCATGGCTCCTGCCCGTCCCTCCGCCCGTCCCTCTGTGCGCGCCCGCGGCTCTTGGCTGCTTCACTTACCTCACCCGCAGCTCCTCCCCGCGCTGCTGATTTTACCGCTCAACTGCTCCTCCGCTTCTCGCTACTCCTCACCGCTTGACCGCCGCTCGCCGCTCCTCCCCGCGCTCATGTCCTCCGCTCTTCCTCTTGCTCCTGAACGCCGCTCCTCCCCCCGCTCCCGATGTCATCACGCAGACGTCGCGGCCGGTGCTACTTGCAAGGCACTACTTTCTTTTTATTTCAAAAATTTTTAAACAACGTATACTTTTAATTTTTATATAGCCTATGTCCTTCTGCTTGCGCAGAGGTTTTCAAATATGTCTTGGGTGTTTGGATTGGTGGTGTACTTTTCGAGTTTACCTGGCTCAAAGAACACAGTTCTCTCTTTATAATAGTAGTATAGATAGCGATATTTATCGCTAAGTATGGTTAGAGACAATTTTTTTATCGCTAAGCATCGCCTATTTTTATCGCTTAGGAACCTTGCTATTATCAAGGTTTATCTCCTAAGCGATAAAAATCGGCTGAAATGCATGAATATCGCTGAAAAGTCAGCGATATTCATGCATTATCGAGCTAATGCTCTTAGCCATGTTATCCACCTCCCATTGGATAACATGGCTAAGAACTGCTCCTGGGCAGGTGTTAGCTTTCGGAGATATTCGCGCTTAGCGCGAAAATCTCCAAAAGTTGATAATAGGAGATAGCGATGTTAGCGACTGTTTCCAGTCTCTAACATCTTGGCACGCCCACTTTGCATGCCATTAGTGATAAATATCACTGACATGCAAAGCGGGGCCCAAGATGGTCGCTATCCCCTATTAGCTGTCGCTAACTGGTGTTAGCGACAGCTTGGTAATAGGGAGATAATTTTATCTCCGCTTTCTTGGCTTTTAAAGCCAAAAAGCGGAGATAAACCCCCTTGTACATATAACCCACAGTTCTCTCTTTATAATAGTAGTATAGATAGATATACGCATGCACGAATATGTATGCATGTATGTATGTAAAAACACATTTGCAAGGCTGCGCATAAACCGGGACAGGCCAGGCCAGACCAGACATAGAAGTAAGACTAAAAAACTTTAGTTCTACTTTTATTTCTAGCCTGTCCCGGTTTTTGATTTTCAAAATCTGGTCACCCTAATTGTAATCGTAGCTAGATAATGTACTGTGTTTTTATGCATATAATGAAATTAGTGTGCAGTTTGGATGTAGTTCCCAATATTGCCCACGAGGTGGCAATATGGGACCATAAATAATTGCTCACTTTTAAGTCGCCATGCAAACTTGTGCTGTCGTTACAATGTTCTGTCCTTTTCCCTTTATTACCAAAAGCCAGTTTTACAACGTGCTTCAAACATCACCTGCTTTTAAAGGCCTGCGGCCGTTAGCTTTCCTCACATGCCGCAGGGTCAACATGGGAGGGATTTAGAAATGCACTCCGAGTGGAGCCATCATTCGAAGCAGAGTAAATGTTTATACCAGACGAGGTTAATGTAAATGTGGCAGAAACTTCCGTCGGATGCATGCATTAGACACCATTAAGTAGGCAATGCATAGAGAAGATGTGAAGGCATGCATGCTGATAGGGGAGGTAAGCATACAATTTAAGAAGAAATGTATGGAAGGTGGGAAGTGGTTTATGTGAGTCAGAAAAAGATGTGCGTATCAGGGAAGAGGTTTATGGACAATGAGAAGTCCTTTCGGCTAGGAACACATTCATGCAAGATGTTTATGTAAACCTTGATCTACGTAGGAGGAATGAAATAAGAGATGATCTATGCACAAGGAAGGGACTGTCATCCCGAGCCGGCGGAACTACAAAAATGGCCGCTGTGATGTCATTTTGTAGTCCCGCGGGCCGTTTTTTCACCGATGGTCAGTGTTGCCAGCTCAAAGGGCAGTGAGTTATAAAATACGAATAAACAGACTCTCGCTAGTAAGAGCGATAGTTTCCTTGCAGGCATCAGCCAATACCTTATAAAAACGGGGCAGATATAAAACGAAGAAAAAGTAGTCCCCTTTGCTGAAACAATACTAAAACGCCCAGGTTCTTTCCCGATGTCATCACGCAGACGTCGCGGCCGGCGCTACTTGCAAGGGACTACTTTATTTTTATTCCTAATTTTTTAAACAACGTATATTTTTTATTTTTATATAGCCTATGTCCTTCTGCTTGCCCTGAGGTTTTCAAAGATGTCTTGGGTGTTTGGATTGGTGGTGTACTTTTCGAGTTTACCTGGCTCAAAGGACACAGTTCTCTCTTTATAATAGTAGTATAGATGAGGGTGAGTGGTTGCTGTGTTTGTATATGTATATGTTTGTGCCCAGTCCTTTGTGTGGCCTCTTAAAGTTCAAGACACACAGAGGCTGATGAGTCGCCCTACAAACTCCCACCAAATAAATATACCGACCGGAGTCATTGCACCTGGATATTGGGGCTGAAATCGGACAAGTGCTCGTCCTAAAAAAACATAAAATCAAGTATTACTCTTCTGACCTTAAGGTAGTACTTGCATACTCACACGGTGTGTGTTAGAGTATGTGTGCAGTGGTGTGGCAATATCTGTCTGTGAGTATGTGAGCATGTTCACGCTTAGGTGTACGTGTCTAAGTATGTGTTCATGTATGGATGATCCTGGAGTTATCTTTGGGAGAACATGCATGTTTGCGCGTCCCTATATCTGTCTGTTTATTCTGCATGGACTACTGCATGTGTGTGTGTCTGCATATTCATATCTAGATTTTGAGCCAGAGAGTATACAAATACATGTCCTTATCTTCATGCATGTGTGTTTGAGGGTTGTGTTTGCTTTAGTCTGGATTTATTGGCTGTGAGTTTGTACCTACATATGTGTATGCCTGCCTATGGGCTTGTATATCACAAGGTCTGGTGGCATTTGTGAGTGTGTAAATACATGTGTGCATAAGTCTGGAGTTATACATCCGTGAGATTTGATATGCATCTGTGTGTCAGTATATATGTATGGATGTGTGTCTTGCATGGACTGAAGATATCCATCTGTGAGTTTGTACAAGGTTTGTGTGTGAGTCTCCAAATCAATGTGTGCATCTGTATGAGTGTGTACCTCTGTGGATGTGTGTACGTATGGATCTGGAGTTATCTTTCCATCAGACTGAACAAGCCTGGTGTAAGCCGCTTCCTAAACAAAGGTTTTAGCGATGTAATCCTGCTACGGTATTGTATATACATCATCAAACCACAGAACATCCAACCGAGTTCATCTAAGTGATAAATCGAGCATAAAAGCTCCACATTGTGTAGATGAGTTTTAACCCACGAATAGTTAATCTAAACCAAATGCCCTCTAATCTTTACACGTTTCAGAGCATGTACATTCCCTTCTTCAGGACATATGCATTTCCAATTCTAGAGATTACATGGGCCCAGCTCCGCTTCAGCCACTGACCTTGGACATTCTCTGTTCTGCTCAAGCCTCGTTGCAAGGATTCCCTGCAACAATCTCATTAATCATCAATGACTAGTGCACTTTTTTTGTTTTAATATTTATTGATTTTTCAGAGGTTTGTACATAGATCCTTGACAATAGTGAGTGTACATAATATCTTTCAAACAGGTACATATAGAACATAGATGGGGTACAAGGATATAATAACAGCATTATACATACTATAGAATTGTGGTTCGTTGTCAATGTCCCAGCGGGAACTCAAGATCATATTAATTGTGCAAATATATCACCATAAGTATTGTTAACATTAACAAAAACAACTGTCCGTAATTTACCATTTATCTTTGACGATTATCTATCTTGTGCGCAGGTCTGATCATGATCCGGTGTGTATGCGTACCTAGCGATATGAGGTTTAGGTTATGTCTGCAGTGTGTGCGCCACAGTGTGCGACCTCCTGAGGTGGGCCTGGAGATTCCTATTACCACACATGTGCAGCACATCCACCAAACCTACATGTCCTGGGCATGCACATGAAGGGTTAGTGCAAGGGTCTGGCGCTCCCACCAAAGCAGTACAGTAGACTGCACTCTCATCGGACACAGGAAAGAGGTCGGGTCATAACTAATGTTCCACACAACTTTGTACGCTGCCACCACCACTTTAAGTGGCTAACTCAGGACATGGGAAGTAGTGTCTTCTCGGTTATGAGGGCACGCTTGGTACGCCACTGCAAGTCACCAAACAGGTACTGTTCTGGGCTTCAGGGAGCTATAACATTGCAGTTTTGCACATCACAGGAACACATTCCTTATTAAGACTGGTGATACAAGGACACAAACCTCTACCAAGGAGAGAGCTAAGATGTGCAACCCTCTGCCGGGACTAGCGACACAATACAAGAGCACATCACTACCAGGACTTGTGTCACATCACAGGAGCACAACGCTTTACCTGTACACTAGTGACACATACAGTAGCACAACCCTCTACCAGCAGTGGAGGCATACCCGACTCCACAAAATGTCTGACCCACAAAATGTCTGACTCCAGACATTTTTGGTGACGCAAGAGAAACGCACCTCCCTCCACTGCTGAAACCTCCTATTCCTACTGGGACGAGACATGCCTTGCCTGATAACACACAGGATCCTGCTCTAAGCTAAAGTTTGACATACCTCACCTGATAACACACAGGCTCCTGATCTAAGCCAGAATGTGACATACCTCACCTGATAACACACAGGCTCCTGTTCTAAGGTACAGTGTGACATACCTCACTTGATAACACACAGGCTCCTGCTCTAAGCCACAGTGTGACATACCTTACCTGATAACACACAGGCTCCTGCTCTAAGCCACAGTGTGACATACCTTACCTGATAACACACAGGCTCCTGCTCTAAGCCACGGTGTGACATACCTCACATGATAACACACAGGCTCATGCTCTAAGCCACAGTGTGACACACTCTCACCTGGTAACACACAGGCTCCTGCTCTAAGCTACAGTGTGACGTACCTCACCTGATAATTCACAGGCTCCGGCTCTAAGCCACAGTGTGACATACCTCACCTGATAACACACAGGCTCCTGCTCTGAGCTACAGTGTGACATACCTCACTTGATAACACACAGGCTCCTGCTCTAAGCCACAGTGTGACATACCTCACCTGATAACACACAGGCTCCTGCTCCAAGCCACAGTGTGACATACCTCACCTGATAACACACAGGCTCCTGCTCTAAGCCACAGTGTGACATACCTCACCTGATAACACACAGGCTCCCGCTCTAAGCCACAGTGTGACATACCTCGCATGATAACACACAGGCTCATGCTCTAAGGTACAGTTTGACATACCGCACCTGATAACACACAGGCTCCTGCTCTAAGCCACAGTGTGACATACCTCACCTGATAACACACAGGATCCTGCTCTAAGCTACAGTATGACATACCTCACCTGATATACAGTGTGACATACCTCACCTGATAACACACAGGCTCCTGCTCTAAGGTACAGTGTGACATACCTCACCTGATAACACACAGGCTCCTGCTCTAAGCCACGGTGTGACATACCTCACCTGATAACACACAGGCTCCTGCTCTAAGCCACAGTGTGACATACCTCACCTGATAACACACAGGCTCCTGCTCTAAGCTACAGTATGACATACCTCACCTGATAACACCCAGGCTCCTGCTCTAAACCACAGTGTGACATACCTCACCTGATAACACACAGGCTCCCGCTCTAAGCCGCAGTGTGACATACCTCGCATGATAACACACAGGCTCCTGCTCTAAGCCACAGTATGACATACCTCACCTGATAACACACAGGCTCCCGCTCTAAGCCGCAGTGTGACATACCTCACCTGATAACACACAGGCTCCCGCTCTAAGCCGCAGTGTGACATACCTCGCATGATAACACACAGGCTCATGCTCTAAGGTACAGTTTGACATACCTCACCTGATAACACCCAGGCTCCTGCTCTAAGCCGCAGTGTGACATACCTCAACTGATAACACACAGGCTCCCGCTCTAAGCCGCAGTGTGACATACCTCACCTGATAACACACAGGCTCCCGCTCTAAGCCGCAGTGTGACATACCTCACCTGATAACACACAGGCTCCCGCTCTAAGCCACAGTGTGACATACCTCGCATGATAACACACAGGCTCCTGCTCTAAACCACAGTGTGACATACCTCACCTGATAACACACAGGCTCCCGCTCTAAGCCGCAGTGTGACATACCTCGCATGATAACACACAGGCTCCTGCTCTAAGCCACAGTATGACATACCTCACCTGATAACACACAGGCTCCCGCTCTAAGCCGCAGTGTGACATACCTCACCTGATAACACACAGGCTCCCGCTCTAAGCCGCAGTGTGACATACCTCGCATGATAACACACAGGCTCATGCTCTAAGGTACAGTTTGACATACCTCACCTGATAACACCCAGGCTCCTGCTCTAAGCCGCAGTGTGACATACCTCAACTGATAACACACAGGCTCCCGCTCTAAGCCGCAGTGTGACATACCTCACCTGATAACACACAGGCTCCCGCTCTAAGCCGCAGTGTGACATACCTCACCTGATAACACACAGGCTCCCGCTCTAAGCCACAGTGTGACATACCTCGCATGATAACACACAGGCTCCTGCTCTAAGCCACAGAGTGACATACCTCACCTGATAACACACAGGCTCCTGCTCTGGGCCACAGTGTGACATACCTCACCTGATAACACACAGGCTCCCGCTCTAAGCCACAGTGTGACATACCTCGCATGATAACACACAGGCTCCTGCTGTAAGCTACAGTGTGACAGACCTCACCTGATAACACACAGGCTCTTATCTTAGGATAAGACAAGATGTCTGACCAATCTCCTCACTCATCTTTTACAGAAATGCCTGAATTACCTTCAGAAACATTGATTTATCTGGTAATTTTGCATTTTGTAACAAAATGCACATACATTATTAATGCCTTTGAACGTAAAATTCCCACATCAGTGATTCTCCTTCACTCTGAATGAGGGCCATTGTAGGACACCCCCGCAGCGCCTCCTTCTGGGGAAACACATCCATTGTGCTGGCAGGACAGGGGCAGCCCGCACTCCCCAAATCTTATGTCTTCCATCCAAATGGGATGAAACTTCCTGGCACCACTTCTTTTACATCATCTTCTGACTTCAGCCGTGTCTGGGTCTTTGAGTGTCTCTGCCTGTGGTGGGTTCTCTTCCTTCTACTCGCTCCATGGATCGAGCGTCTCTGCCTGCAGTGGGTTCTCTTCCTTGCACTCGCTCCATGGATCGAGCGTCCCTGCCTGCAGTGGGTTCTCTTCCTTGCACTCGCTCCATGGATTGAGCGTCCCTGCCTGCAGTGGGTTCTCTTCCTTGCACTCGCTCCATGGATCGAGCATCCCAGCCTGCAGTGGGTTCTCTTCCTTGCACTCGCTCCATGGACCGAGCATCCCAGCCTGCGGTGGGTTCACCTCCTTGCACTCGCTCCATGGATCGAGCGTCCCTGCCTGCAGTGGGTTCTCTTCCTTGCACTCGCTCCATGGATCGAGCATCCCAGCCTGCAGTGGGTTCTCTTCCTTGCACTTGCTCCATGGATCGAGCATCCCAGCCTGCGGTGGGTTCACCTCCTTGCACTCGCTCCATGGATCGAGCGTCCCTGCCTGCAGTGGGTTCTCTTCCTTGCACTCGCTCCATGGATCGAGCGTCCCTGCCTGCAGTGGGTTCTCTTCCTTGCACTCGCTCCATGGATCGAGCGTCCCTGCCTGCAGTGGGTTCTCTTCCTTGCACTCGCTCCATGGATCGAGCATCCCAGCCTGCAGTGGGTTCTCTTCCTTGCACTCGCTCCATGGATCGAGCATCCCAGCCTGCGGTGGGTTCACCTCCTTGCACTCGCTCCATGGATCGAGCGTCCCTGCCTGCAGTGGGTTCTCATCCTTGCACTCGCTCCATGGATCGAGCGTCCCTGCCTGCAGTGGGTTCTCTTCCTTGCACTCGCTCCATGGATCGAGCGTCCCTGCCTGCAGTGGGTTCTCTTCCTTGCACTCGCTCCATGGATCGAGCGTCCCTGCCTGCAGTGGGTTCTCTTCCTTGCACTCACTCCATGGATCGAGCGTCCCTGCCTGCAGTGGGTTCTCTTCCTTGCACTCGCTCCATGGATCGAGCGCCTCTGCCTGCAGTGGGTTTTCTTCCTTGCACTCTCCATGGAACGAGCTTCTCAGCAGCTTCACAAACTCTGACCTCTCTACAGTTCATGAGGTGCCTCAGGGAAGGGGGAGGGCAGGAATGTTCGAAGGACAGAAGATGGTAGAAGGGAAGGTAGTAAGAGGCTGCAGTTCCGAAATTATGAAAAGCACATTAGTGGTCTGATTTTTGAAGGATCTATCAACCCCACCACATTCCTCCTGAACTCCGACTCTAAAGATGGCTTTTAGAAAGCTTTTTATTATCTAACCAGCTTTTCTTTGCTTCTGACAGAACAAGCTAAGAACTGAGAAGAATAAAATTGAATCTGAGTTTGAAAAGCTGCGGCAGCTTCTAAAAGAAAATGAGCAAATACTGCACAGAAGACTGGAGGAGATGGAGACGAAAATGACCATGATAGAAAATGCAAATATCACCAAACTATGCAATCAAATCACCGCTCTCAAGGCCCTGATAACGGAGATAGAAAAGAAGTCTGAGGCGCCAGCGTGGGAACTCCTGAAGGTGAGATACTGTTTGGGAAATAAAACAGAAGAAGAAAGTGACATTCATATTTTGTGTGCATTATTAAATGTATGAGTGGAACACATATGATCTCCTGGCTGGGTCAATGCACAGTGACTCCACGCACTCTGAAAGCCGCACACAATATACAGACATGGATAATTTACATTGTCCCACTTTATACTGTGAGCCCAACTCCATATACAAACTGTGAAATGTACAGGGACCGGTTACAGCGTGATATACAAGTTAATAACCCATCTATATACAAAATATTTATGCATTTTATCTATTCAGGTGAATGCATTACACCAAGCAATTGAACTGACAGTAAATAATATATGAAGACCAAGGAGCAAAATGTGTTAAAAGTTAGATAGAAATGGAAAGCTTAATGAGAGACAACACCTGAGAGAATTGGAAAGAAATCAAATTTCTCCTTTTCTAAGAAATTAGAAAACTTTTCTGTTCTAATGCGGTTACTTTTCTCCTGATGTAGGCGGTCACCAAACCTCTTGTTTGGATGAACAGCTTTATAACTAGGAATTTGGAATAGGTAATGGCAGCTCACTGTTTGTTTGTCATCCCAGGTAAAGATAGAGATTGCCATAGAAAACTATTTAGTTTGAAGACTAGTGACACTTTAATATGATGGGTAACTTTTGGTTATATTAAAGAGTGTGCAAAATGAATGTCCGCAAATTGCTGCCCAGCAGCAAAATAAATTTGATTTATGACTGTATCATCTGCTCTCAGTTCCCGGACCTTTAACTTTGGAAACTCGCTGTTCGCCCACGGAGGGTTTTACAAGCTACAGGGGCTCTTCTCCCAGGTCGCGCTGCTGGTGGGAGCAGTTCCGCACTCGGCGGTAACTCTGCACGCTCCCAGCGTGCGCTGGACCAAGGAGAAAGGAAACTACTGCTGACCACACCGGGGGACTGCGAGGACCAGCAGCCCCTAGCTCTTACAGCTGGTGCCTCTTCCCCTGGTGGCCACGCCCCCTCATCGCTGTTCATTTAACTTTCGCGACACCCGCTCTGCGGGTGCCGCTCATCTGCTCTCAGTTCCCGGACCTTTAACTTTGGAAACTCGCTGTTCGCCCACGGAGGGTTTTACAAGCTACAGGGGCTCTTCTCCCAGGTCGCGCTGCTGGTGGGAGCAGTTCCGCACTCGGCGGTAACTCTGCACGCTCCCAGCGTGCGCTGGACCAAGGAGAAAGGAAACTACTGCTGACCACACCGGGGGACTGCGAGGACCAGCAGCCTCTAGCTCTTACAGCTGGTGCCTCTTCCCCCGGTGGCCACGCCCCCTCATCACCGTACAACATAAGTACAAGTTCAGTCCCTCCCGCAGCGCGGGACGCAGCGCGGGACGCAGCGCGGGGCGAAGCCCGGGCAAAGGGCGGGCCCGTTTAAGCCCGTTCAAGCCTGTGCAAGACTGGACTGGGCCATTTTATTTCCCGGTTGGTACTTTTGAACTCACCATCTTTTATTGCTACCGTTAGAGCATATCAACTTTTATCCCTGAATTTGCGTCTTTTAGCTCCACCAGTACTAGCGACTCATCAATTGAAGTACAGCATGTCTCCTCGAAATACTAGAAATACTGTCAAAAAGCAGGCTATGGCCGCGGCCGAAGTCATTGGTCCGATTGACCAATTTATAACTAAGGCCAACGATGCCATTGAGCAGGGTATTATTTTATTAAATCGCCGAGTCTCCCAGGACCTGGCCATAGCAAGGCGTTCTTCTATGGGCCTACTTGCCTCTGCGGTAACTCCGCTACGCCCAGCAGAACTACCCCTGCCAGTGTTAGTCCATGCAGAGGTAAACACGGTGCCCAATACAGTGGATCTCTCTGCAACTTTGGATTTGTCAGTTTCTCACCTGTCCCTCGAAAAATCCCCACTTATATTTGCCACCCACATTACCCCTGATCCCTCTCCAACCACAGTTAGGGGTATACGAGAAGGGGCTATTCCCAAAAAAAAGTCCAAAAGAAGGAAAACTGCCCATTTACAGCACACTACTACCTGTCCATCCATGACCATTTCCAAAACCCCCTCCACCTCACATCTCTCCCAACCCAACAACCCGGTTTTAACCCCCGATCAACCACCCACCACCACGCCAGCACCTCCAACGACTCTTACCGTTGATAACATAAATCTTAGCAGCTCCAGTAGCTACGGTAGCGACAGTAGCCTGGATGACAACGGGAACATAACTAATATTACCTGTAATAATGATACCCTGTTGCTTAATAAAATAGGTGAACTATTTAAGTTGTACCTAACCCCAATTGAAAAGGTATTACACCAGGTGCAAACTCAACTAGTTCAACTAACTCATTTGTCCTCCGCTCTTGATCACGTCAAGATCAGTACAAAAAACTCTAATCCTGCTCCAGGGAAATCCCTACCAAATAACAGCAAAACCAGTAAGCCCAGTTTGGCAAAAACGATTGCTTCAAATAGCAACTCTAACCAAAAAACCTTGCCGAAACCCAACCAAAAGCAACCACCACCTGCTCAGCCTAAGCCCCAACCCCCACCCAAGGCACCGAAGCCTTTACCACCACAACCCCCGATCAATTCCAACAATTTAAATGTTCAACAGTCTATTCAACAAAAAACCCCTCCTCAGCCTACCCTTCCCACTCTAGTAACTCCCCACCCGAAGCAACAACCGGTTGGCTTTAACAATGTCCCCAGAACCCGTAAGAGAGGGCCCCGTCCTGTACATCTTCCACCTGAGGCATCCCCTTATGTGGTAATAATGACGGGTGTCCCGGAACTCCCCCCCAGCCAAGATGAGCCAATTTGGTCACTAAAAAACAAAGTTATCTATTGGTTGTCCAATAACAGACCCTTACCAACTTTCTTGGACAACAGAGTTACCACCGTTCGCAGAGTGCCATGGCTCGGCACTGTGCCCAAAAACATCCAGGGCGACTGCATCATAGTGAACTTTGATGACCCCAAGACGGTAGAGCACATTTGCTCCTGGGGTGACCGCACTTCTGATGAAGGGATAGCCACCTATAACCTGTCATACTTTTACCCCCCGGTTCCGCGTCATAATGCAGCCCCCCCTTGGAGCTGGACGAGAGTAGGTATTTGGAACGGGAACAGAGACCATGGACACTGGGCAGGTTATGGTTTCTCCAACTCCGCCTTCGGACATCCTTCCAATTGGAGAGGTCCATCATTATCAAATAGATACGAATGTTTGGACATGGTTGACTGACCATCAGTCCCCTCCGATAACATCCAAGGTACCATAGATATTCAGACCCCCACAACCCTCTCCCTAAGTAAAAATTGGGTGGTAACGCCCAACCATCCTTTCCTGCCAGGTGTTGTCATTGAGTCCTCCACTTCACTGTCAAAATCCCCATCATACTTACCATTTTCGCAGGTCCGTGCTCTCAGCTCTCCTCCTCCTATTATTTCGGAGGAGATACTTAAAAGCCAACAAACTAGGCTATCCATATCAACCAGTTTATCTAATAACATTGCCCCTGCTACTAATCCGTCCTTTCACATCTGTGACCCAATACCGCCTGACCACCTGTTGACCTCACATTCCCCTTTACCCTCTACTAGAGATCTCGCAATCATGTACTGGAATGTAGCGGGCCTGAGGTCAAAAACACACCTACAGCCCTGGATTGACCTGGTTAACAGCCATGACATAGTCTGTCTCCAGGAAACCTGGGCTATAGAGCCGATTCATATCCATGGCTTTAAAACCTTTCATATGCCCGCTACTCCATCAGTTCAAGGTAGACACAAGGGTGGTCTGGCTATTTACGCCTCGAATCAAATTCCGTTTACCATGTCTGAAACAACTCAGGTGTCTGCAATATCCCAAATTCTTAAGTTTACTGTTAAAAGCTCTGTTTATTATGTTATAAACATGTATAACAATGAGCCACTGGCTGACAGTGTAAAATCATTGACGGAAATCACTTCATTCCTGCATGAACAAAAAGTTAAAAATGTACAGTCACATTGTTATTTTGTATGGGGTGGGGATTTTAATGTTTTCTTATGTAGTAATTATAACAAAGGTATATGTGGCCTTCAAGATGAGCATGACTCTCCCATTATCCACTTTGCCCATTCTAGATTAGGGTCAGCTTTTAATGCATCTTTATTCTCACTGGAACTCGAATTTGCGAACGAACTTGTAACACCAGTCGTCGACTTTAAGCCAACATTCCATGGCAGAGGACTGTTGTCCACGATCGACTTTATACTGTGTTCGCAGATCCTAGGACCCAGACTAAAAAATGTTTCTACTGGTACAGACCCTTCTAGTGACCACTACCCCAACAGCATTACTATAACTCTTACCTTGGCTCCCATACCTAGCACTAAGCCCAGCATTTTAACGCAGCAATCACTGGAGATGGGTCGAACTAATGGCTACACAGTAAAGTGGTCTAAGATCAACCCCAAAGAGGTCACTGAAAAGGTCATTCAACAAACTCTTCCCCATATAATTACCTGTTTAGATGAGACTTCATCTCCCCAGCAAATTTTGTGTAGTTTTGCAAAGATTCTAGAAACCATGCGGCAGGAACTAACCCGCCAACATAGCAAGAAGAAAGATAAAGATAGTCGGGGGTGGTTTGACTCCGACTGTCGTAGGGCCCATAATGCACTCAAACGGGCCCTCCATAGCCAAGACAGGGACACAGTTTTAATTACTTTTTTAAGAAGGCAATACAAGTTGGCCATAAAAGCCCGCAAACGTGAAATAAAAAATAACCTCTGGGCCCAACTCCATGAGAGTATAAAATCAAAGGACAGTACGCTATTTTGGCGAACAGTCAAGTCCCCATTTCTTGCAGACGACACCGCCTCTTCCCACTTGGATGTGGCGGTACCCGCCGAAAAATGGGTTGCCCATTTCTCCCAGATATTTGGGAACCCTTTACCAACTACCGACGATACCATTCCTGGGGAGGCCTGTTCTAGCAGTAACAACATCTACCCAATAGACATCCATTTTGACCTCGGTGACGTGAACATAGCGCTAACATCCTCCAAGACTGGCAAAGCCCCCGGCCCTGATGGGGTTCCCTTAGATATTTTTGTGAACAACCTTGAACTATGGTCCCCAATAGTAACTCAAGTTATGTCAGCAGTCTCACAGGTTGGTTTAATTGACTCGTGGTCTACCTCTGTCCTTCTCCCTATCTTTAAGAAGGGAGATAGAGACAATCCAGCATGCTACCGACCAATTTCCCTCTTGGACTCGCTGGGTAAGGTTGCTGGGAGACTCCTCCTGGAACGTCTCCAGGACTGGGCGAAGGAGAATAAGATCATTACAGACCTCCAGTTTGGGTTCCAAGAGGGATTAGGTACGGTGGAACAGGCGCTTAATCTCACTCTACTTATGGGGAAATATGCTTGGGCTAAAGGTGATAAACTCTATTTGGTCTATGTGGATCTAAGCTCCGCATTCGATTGCGTGATTCACTCCAAGCTATGGGAGATCTTAAGCAAACTGGGAGTAGACCCTCCAATCCTGAAGTTTCTCCGCGAGCTTTATTCGGATGCCAAAGCCTGTGTGAGGTTCGGCATTAACGGAGAGCTAACGGATACATTTGGAATCACAAAAGGAGTTGGACAGGGGTGTGTCCTTGCCCCATTCCTATTCAACATCTATACCAACGGCTTGGAACAAGCAATGCTGATAGGGAACAAGGACCTCCCCTGTATAAAAGCCCGCCCGATTCCAGCGCTTCTTTATGCCGATGATTCGGTAATATTAGCAAGGACACCTAACCAGCTCCAATTGCAACTCAATAAGTACTGCCAATATATGCTCTCCCTCGGTCTTAGAGTTAACAAATCTAAGACCTTTGTAATGCATATTGGTAAGAAAGCCCAGAAATGTAAGCCCATCTATATTGAGAACACTAGACTAGATAGCGCTAGGTTCTATCCATACTTAGGAATCCTCATTGACCATCAAATGTCGTGGAAACCTGCTATATCTAGTAGAAAGTTGCAGCTCCAGCGTACAACATCAGCACTAACCTCATTCTCAAGGAAACTGGGCAAGCCCGCTCCTGCAGCAATATTGCAAATTTATCAAGCCAAATGTGTGAGTGTGGCCACTTATGGAGCCGGTGTATGGGGCTATGCCCCTGTCCAAGAGCTCCAGGTAGTTGAAAACGACTTCCTGAAGTACATATTAGCTCTCCCTAGAAGTGCTTCCAACTACGGTACCCATATGGAACTCGGCCGGGATTACCTATCTGACATCATAAGGTACCAGCCAATTCTCCTGTGGCACCGTATATGGACCAAGGAGCAATGTCTCCTAACCCGGTCGCTAATAACTGACTGCCTCACCCTGACCCATTGGAAAAAGATTCCAAGGCTGTCGTACGTATTCAATTTTTTGAATGATTTGAACTGTCTAGAGTTTTTTATAAACCCTATTTCACTTTTGACAATATCTAGAAAGTCTTTAAAGAATCTATGTGTCTCGCATCTGAGAGTTTTACGCCAGTGCTCTGAAATCAACAAGCAGTCGACGACCCATCTAATGTCGATCCAATCCTCATATGGCCTGCAACCCTACCTGTCTTTTTATTTGTCCAACTACGATAGATATGTTTTAACTCGTTTTAGATTTAACTCTTTCTATCGCCTTGTCTCATTTCCCACGCCTTCAGACTGGACACGTGAATTGGCCAAATGTCCCTGCGATGACTGTACACCTCAGTCTATGTTACATGCAATTTTATTCTGTACTTTCTATGAAACTCCCCGCAAACGTTGGTTGGTCCCTTTGCTTAGAACACTAGGACTGAGAAGATGCAGACCAGCCCTCCTGGCACTACAATGTCTAGACTCTCCCCATGTTGCAAAAACAGTTGCTTATTATTTGAAAGCTTGCATCAAAATTCGGTCTAACCTTGCGGCGTCTGCACAGTAAATATTATTTTTATACTGTTGTTACTTTTAATATCAACAAAAAGAAAATTGTTTTTATGCTAAAACTGACATCTTATTGTACATAGCAGCTAACTACTATATGAAAACCAAAACGTTGTAAATAACTGTCGTTGTACTGTATGATTTACTTTTATGATTGTAAATTCAATCGAATAAAGTTATCTTCGACTGTATTATATTGACACCCTGAACAGCAACCAAATTCCTCACCAATTTGGTTTAGAGTGGGATTGGAGGTATAAACCTCCTTATTGTGGTCATACGCTGTCACTTTAACAGTGATGGTCTGCTCAAATAGGTTGATTAGTTTACAGCCAAGAAGCTTCCCAAGAAGTAGCTCCATGTAACTGGCACTAGATGGTGGTGACAGAGAACATACAGGACATCCCTCCCAGCGTGACAGAGAGCATCCCTCCCAAGGTGACAGAGAGCATCCCTCCCAGGGTGGAAGAGAGCATCCCTCCCAGGGTGGAAGAGAGCATCCCTCCCAGGGTGGAAGAGAGCATCCCTCCCAGGGTGGAAGAGAGCATCCCTCCCAGGGTGGAAGAGAGCATCCCTCAGAAGGTGGAAGCGAGCATCCCTCAAATGGTGGAAGAGAGCATCCCTCGGAGGGCGAAAGAGAGTATCCCTTGGAGAGTGACAGCATCCCTCCAAGTGTAATAGAGAGCATTACTCTTTGTGTGACAGGGAGTATCCCTCTGAGTGTGACAGGGAGCATCCCTCCGAGGGTGACAGAGCGCATCCCTCGGAGGGTGACAGAGCGCATCCCTCGGAGGGTGACGGAGCGCATCCCTCGGAGGGTGACAGAGCGCATCCCTCGGAGGGTGACAGAGCGCATCCCTCGGAGGGTGACAGAGCGCATCCCTCGGAGGGTGACGGAGCGCATCCCTCGGAGGGTGACAGAGCGCATCCCTCGGAGGGTGACAGAGCGCATCCCTCGGAGGGTGACAGAGCGCATCCCTCGGCGGGTGACAGAGCGCATCCCTCGGCGGGTGACAGAGCGCATCCCTCGGCGGGTAGCAGGGAGCATCCCTCAGAGGGTGACAGGGAGCATCCCTCCGAGGGTGACAGGGAGCATCCCTCCGAGGGTGACAAGGAGCATCCCTCCGAGGGTGACAGGGAGCATCCCTCCGAGGGTGACTGGGAGCACCCTCCGAGGGTGACTGGGAGCATCCCTCCGAGGGTGACAGAGAGCATCCCTCCGAGTGTGACAGGGAGCATCCCTCCGAGGGCGACAGAGCATCCCTCCGAGTGTGACAGGGAGCATCCCTCCGAGGGCGACAGAGAGCATCCCTGTGAGGGCGACAGAGAGCATTCCTCGGAGTGGGCAGGGAGCATCCCTCGGAGTGTGGCAGGGAGCATCCCTCGGAGTGTGGCAGGGAGCATCCCTCGGAGTGTGGCAGGGAGCATCCCTCGGAGTGTGGCAGGGAGCATCCCTCGGAGTGTGGCAGGGAGCATCCCTCGGAGTGTGGCAGGGAGCTAGCATCCCTCGGAGTGTGGCAGGGAGCTAGCATCCCTCGGAGTGTGGCAGGGAGCTAGCATCCCTCGGAGTATGGCAGGGAGCTAGCATCCCTCGGAGTGTGGCAGGGAGCTAGCATCCCTCGGAGTGTGGCAGGGAGCTAGCATCCCTCGGAGTGTGGCAGGGAGCTAGCATCCCTCAGAGTGTGGCAGGGAGCTAGCATCCCTCAGAGTGTGGCAGGGAGCTAGCATCCCTCAGAGTGTGGCAGGGAGCTAGCATCCCTCAGAGTGTGGCAGGGAGCTAGCATCCCTCGGAGTGTGGCAGGGAGCTAGCATCCCTCGGAGTGTGGCAGGGAGCATCCCTCGGAGTGTGGCAGGGAGCATCCCTCGGAGTGTGGCAGGGAGCATCCCTCGGAGTGTGGCAGGGAGCATCCCTCGGAGTGTGGCAGGGAGCATCGCTCGGAGTGTGGCAGGGAGCATCGCTCCGATGGTGACAGAGAGCATCCCTCCAAGTGTGGCAGGGAGCATCCCTCCGATGGTGACAGAGAGCATCCCTCTCTGGTTCGTACAAACGTGTAATTTGGCAGTCAGTCTAAACACATGGTCAAATGCCATTTCTGCTTATAGGAAAATTATAGATAGTAAACCTATGTTTCCCCGGGGACCAATTTGGGAATCAAGCCCACCACCAATGCAGATAAAGTTTGGCCCACAGTTTTGTGTCAGTGAAGAGATATGAAATGGGACTCGTAAGACCCACAGTCCAGGGGAGGCTCATCCTTCTTACAAGAGAGGACCACTCTTGCCTCCTGCTAGGATGATGGACCCGGACCCGTTGATATGACCTTGCGACTCATTTTAGGATGCTCTCTGGAATGGAATGGAAATACATTTGTAAAGCGCATGGTTACCTGGAGGCGTCCCAGCGCTATAGAGCAGCGATTACTGGGGAAGGAATGCTGAGTTAAGGGCCTGAGGGGAAGAGAAAGGAATTAAGAAGCTTACGAAACCGCAGGTAGCTGGGTTCAGTGCGCAACAAGAGAGGGAGTGAGTTCCACAAAATCGCTGCGTTAACAGAGAAGCGACGGCCTCCTGTTCGCGCCCTCTTCACTCTGGGGACTTTGGCCAGACACCCGTAATCAGAGCGAAGGGTCCTATTGGCCTTTTAGGGACACACTAAGCTCCTCAGAATAGGCGGTCCCTTACCCTGTAGGAATTTATGGACAATACACAGGGATTGGAACTTTATCCTCTCTCAAATGGGCAGCCAATGGAGAGATCTAAGGGCAGGTCTGGCCGAGGAACGAGACGATGAACCTGAAAGCAGTCTAGCTGCCGAGTTTTGGATCCGTTGTAGATTGTTAATAGTGGCTTCTGGGGCGACTAAATAGAGGGCGTTGCTGTAATCCAGCCTTGAAAGGATTAGTGCTTGAATAAGAAGTTTCCTTGATTGGGGAGGAAGAAGGGGGAGGACTTTACGGGCTGAACGAAGAAGGCCAAAGCATATGCCAGACGTTTTTTTTGTCTTGAGCTCCAAATGAAAGGTCCTGTTCAAGCCAAACCCCCAAGCTTTTAATTTCATTTTTAAGGGGGGGAAAAGCCCCCAGGCAGGCAGGCCAAATGGAGTCGTAAGAAAATGTCGACTTATGTTCCTAGGACCATAAGCTCGGTTTTGGCTCCATTTAATTTCAACAGGGATTTACTCATCCAGGCATGTATATTGGACAAACAGCAGAGAAGGTTTCCAGAGCAATGGTCCGGTTGAGTGAGCGAGACAACAAGTTGTGTGTCATCCGCGTAGGTAACGACTTTAATCCCAAACGGAGCAACCACATCTTCCAGTGGGGACATGTATACGTTGAACAGAGTAGGGCTCAACGAGGAGCCCTGCTGAACACCACACTGGAGGGGGATTGAGTTGGACCGTGCGTTGCCTTCCCAAACCTGAAAGGACCGATTGTTTAAGAAAGATGTTAACCATGACAGGGCTGAGCCCGAGACTCCCATATTAGGGAGGCGCTGAATTAGTTTTTGACCTTTTGGAGTACCTCTCTTGTAATGACAGGAAGGTGAATCCTGACCTTTTGATAAACCTCTTGTGTCAGTCAAGGACGATGGCCCATGACCTGTTGATGACCTTCAAAGAGTCCTATACGTTTGGGTTATCTGATCATAGTGGCCCTCTGCTTGCATCACCCACTGAGGCAGTTACTCTACTGACGTCTGATTGCAATAGACCCGGCTTCTCCAACGAGTAGCCTGTGAGATACTGGTATCTCTCCAGATACCTGCAATTAGCTGTCCTGTGTTTAGCCCAGTCTACTAAATTAGACGTTTTTCCTTGGTTGAATTAATATATGTGTACTAAAAATCTGAAGCGTGTATGTGAAATGAATATTTATTTAGTTTCAGAACTCATGAACTGACCTTTTGAGGAAAAATGGATTTCCAAAATATATTTAAAGCTGTTATTTAAGTGATAAATCATGCAGCTTTGGAGAGACGTATTATTAATATTATTACCATGGGCCAGGGGCATTGCACCCGTGGCGTCATGTAGTACTCGTGCAGCTTTGGAGAGACGTATTATTAATATTATTACCATGGGCCGGGGGCATTGCACCTATGGGCGTCCTGTATTACTCATGCAGCTTTGGAGAGACGTATTATTAATATTACCCTGGGCTAGGGGTATTGCACCCGTGGCTCTCATGTATTACTCATGCAGCTTTGGAGAGACTTATTATTAATATTATTACCATGGGCCGGGGGCATTGCACCTATGGCCGTCATGTATTACTCATGCAGCTTTGGTGAGACGTATTACTAATATTATTACCCTTGGCCGGGGGCATTGCACCTGTGGCTGGCATATATTACTCATGCAGCTTTAAGGAGACGTATTATTAATATTGTTACCATGGGCCAGGGGCATTGCACCTATGGCTGTCATGTATTACTCATGCAGCTTTGGAAGGACGTATTACTAATATTATTACCCTTGGCCGGGGGCATTGCACCAATGGCTCTCATGTATTACTCATGCAGCTTTAAGGAGACGTATTATTAATATTGTTACCATGGGCCAGGGGCATTGCACCTATGGCTGTCATGTATTACTCATGCAGCTTTGGAAGGACGTATTATTAATATTATTACCATGGGCCAGGGGCATTGCACCTATGGCTGTCCTGTATTACTCCTGCAGCTTTGGAAGGACGTATTATTAATATTATTACCATGGGCCAGGGGCATTGCACCTATGGCTGTCATGTATTACTCATGCAGCTTTGGAGAGATGTATTATTAATATTATTACCATGGGCCAGGGGCATTGCACCTATGGCCGTCATGTATTACTCATGTAGCTTTGGAGAGACGTATTATTAATAATAACACCATGGGACGGGGGCATTGCACCGATGGCTGTCATGTATTACTCATGCAGCTTTGGAAGGACGTATTATTAATATTATTACCATGGGCCGGGGGCATTGCACCTATGGCGTCATGTATTACTCATGCAGCTTTGGAGAGACGTATTATTAATATTATTACCATGGGCCGGGGGCATTGCACCTATGGCCGTCATGTATTACTCATGCAGCTTTGGAGAGACGTATTATTAATAATAACACCATGGGACGGGGGCATTGCACCTGTGGCCGTCATGTATTACTCATGCAGCTTTGGAGAGACGTATTATTAATATTATTTCCATGGGCCGGGGGCCGGGGGCATTGCACCTACGGCTGTCATGTATTACACATGCAGCTTTGTTCACGGATGTCGCAGAGTATTATATCACAAATGCTGGTCCTCTGAGAGTGTCATCAATGTAAATCATTTGCTGTAAAGCAATATAGCTGCTACAGCCAACAAGTGTTTCACGATTGGAAACATTGGACCCAAAATCCTTGCTAATTCTTTCTTTAATAGTTTACATTCTCTCTTAGAGTTATTCTCTATTTCTAATGAGGACACTTTCCATTCTCCAGCTGTGAACCTGGTGTCACCCTCTAAGCAGTAGATTTGAGTCCTTATACTGACATGAACTAATAAAGCCACGCTGCATGCAACTCATAGACAACTTGTCATAAAGATTCCAATATTCCAAATCCTTTACTCTTGCCCGGTTCTTCCATAAAAGTTTTGTAGAGGGTCTTTCATCTCAGCTCCTTCAATCCACCAGCTCACCCCATGCTGGGATGAATTAATCCAGTAACTGGCGGGAGCTTCACACAAGCAGATCCTGCAAAAGTCCAGAATAGCACAAGAGGTGCTCACGGGTCTTTGTCCTTCCTGGGCAGCTGTGATCTCATTTCATAGATGGCTGCCACTTACACAGACTCCTCTAGTACTCCTTCTGCCTGTACCTCCTTCCCCTACAGGGCACCTTCTAGCCTCCCTTCTACTCATACCTCCTCCTGCTGGGCGCTCTTCAAGTACCCCTTCCTTGTACCTCCTCCTGCAGGGCACTCTTCTAGTACCCCTTCCTTGTACCTCCTCCTGCAGGGCGCTCTTCTAGTACCCAACTACTTGAACCTCGTCCTGCAGGGGATTCTTCTAGTACCCCTTCCTTGTACCTCCTCCTGCGGGGCACTCTTGTAGTACCCTTTCTTCTTGTAACTCCTCCTGCAGGGCACTCTTCTAGTACCCCTTCCTTATACCTCCTCTTGCGGGGCACTCTTCTGGTACCCCATCTCCTGGTACCTCCTCCAGGAGGGGATTCTTCTAGTACCCCTTCCTTGTATCTCCTCCTGAAGGGCACTCTACTAGTACCCCTTCCTTGTACCTCCTCCTGCAGGGCACTCTTCTAGTACCCCTTCCTTGTACCTCCTCCTACAGGGCACTCTTCTAGTACCCCTTCCTTGTACCTCCTCCTGCTGGCCACTCTTCTAGTACCCCTTCCTTGTACCTCTTCCTGCACGGCACTCTACTAGAACCCCTTCCTTGTAACTCCTCCTGCGAGGTACTCTTCTAGTACCCCTTCTTCTCGTACCTCCTCCTGCAGGGCACTCTTCTAGTACCCCTTCCTTGTACCTCCTCCTGCGGGGCACTCTTCTAGTACCCCTTCCTTGTACCTCCTCCTGCAGGGCACTCTTCTAGTACCCCTTCCTTGTACCTCCTCTTGTGGGGCACTCTTCTAGTACCCCTTCTGCTAGTACCTCCTCCTGCAGGGCACTCTTCTAGTACCCCTACCTTGTATCTCCTCCTGCAGGGCACCCTTCTAGGACCCCTTCTTCTTGTACCTCCTCCTGCAGGGCACCCTTCTAGGACCCCTTCTTCTTGTACATCCTCCTGTGGGGCACTCTTCTAGTACCCTTTCTTCTTGTACCTCCTCCTGCAGTGCACTCTTCTAGTACCCCTTCCTTGTACCTCCTCCTGCGGGGCACTCTTCTAGTACCCCTTCCTTGTACCTCTTCCTGCAGGGCACTCTTCTAGTACCCCTTCCTTGTACCTCCTCCTGCGAGGTACTCTTCTAGTACCCCTTCTTCTCGTACCTCCTCCTGCAGGGCACTCTTCTAGTACCCCTTCCTTGTACCTCCTCCTGCGGGGCACTCTTCTAGTACCCCTTCCTTGTACCTCCTCCTGCAGGGGATTCTTCTAGTACCCCTACCTTGTATCTCCCCCTGCAGGGCACCCTTCTAGGACCCCTTCTTAGTACCCCTACCTTGTATCTCCTCCTGCAGGGCACCCTTCTAGGACCCCTTCTTCTTGTGCCTCCTCCTGCGGGGCACTCTTCTGGTACCCCATCTTCTTGCACCTCCTCCTGCAGGGGATTCTTCTAGTACCCCTTCCTTGTATCTCCTCCTGCAGGGCATTCTTCTAGTACCCCTTTTGCTCATACCTCCTCATGCAGGACACTCTTCTAGTATCCCTTCCTTGTACATCCACCTGCAGGGACCTCTTCTAGAACCCCTTCTGTTTGTACCTCCTCTTGCAGGGCACTCTTCTAGTACCCCGTCCTTCTGGCTGAACCTCCCCCTCAAGGGGCTCTTATAGTACCCCTTCTTCTTGTACCTCCTCCTGCAGGGCACTCTTCTAGCCCCCGTACCTCCTCCTGTAGGGCACTCTTCTATCCCCCGTACCTCCTCCTGCAGGGCACTCTTCTAGTACCCCTTCCTTGTACCTCCTCCTGCGGGGCACTCTTCTAGTACCCCTTCCTTGTACCTCCTCTTGCAGGGCACTCTTCTAGTACCCCTTCTTATTGTACCTCCTCCTGCAGGGCACTTTCTAGTAACTCTTCCTTTTTCCTCCTCCTGCAGGGCACTCTTCTAGCCCCCGTACCTCCTCCTGCAGGGCACTCTTCTAGTACCCCTTCCTTGTACCTCCTCCTGCGGGGTACTCTTCTAGCCCCCCCTTCTGGCTGCACCTCCTCGTGCAGGGCACTCTTCTAGTACCCCTTCTTCTTGTACCTCCTCCTGCAGGGCACTCTTCTAGTACCCCTTCTTCTTGTACCTCCTCCTGCAGGGCACTCTTCTAGCCCCACTTCTGGCAGCACCTCATCCTGCAGGGCACTGTTCTACCCCTTCGACTTTTAACTACTCCTTCATGACACTCTTTTAGTAATGCTTCTGTTTGATTGATTCTTCAGAAGAGTAAGGTACAATCAATCAATCAATACATTTATAGCGCGCGCTACTCACCCGTGAGGGTCTCAAGGCGCTGGAGGGAGGGGGGGAGGGGTGTTGTCGCTACTGCTCGAAAAGCCAGTTCTTGAGGTGTTTCCTGAAGGTGAGATGGTCCTCGGTCAGTCGTAGGTGTGTGGGGAGGGACTTCCATGTTTTGGCTTCCAGGTAGGAGAACGATCTTCCTCCGGTGTTGGTTCTGCGGATCCGTGGGACGGTGGCGAGGGCGAGGCTGGCAGAGCTTAGCTGGCAGGTGGGGGTGAGAACGATAGGCGGTTGTTGAGGTATTCGGGGCCATTGTTGTGGAGCGCTTTGTGTGCGTGGGTGAGGAGCCTAAACGTGATCCTCTTGCTGACGGGGAGCCAGTGCAGGTTTCTCAGGTGGGCGGATATGTGGCTGTGACGGGGGATGTCGAGGATGAGTCGTGCGAAGGCGTTCTGTATGCGCTGGAGTAGTTTCTGAAGTTTGGCTGTGGTTCCTGCGTATAGGGCGTTTCCGTAGTACAGTCGGCTGGTGACGAGGGCCTGGGTGACGGTTTTTCTGGTTTCGGTGGGGATCCACCGAAAGATCTTACGGAGCATGTGCAGGGTTTTGAAGCAAGACGATGAGACGGCGTAGACTTGCTTGGTCATTGTGAGGGAGGAGTCTAGGATGAATCCCAGGTTGCGTGTGTGGTCTGTGGGTTTTGGTGGGGAGCCCAGTGCTGTGAGCCACCAGGAGTCGTCCCAGGCGGAAGGGGATTGTCCGAGGATGAGGACCTCCGTCTTGTCTGAGTTCAATTTCAGGCGACTGAGTTTCATCCATTCTGCAACGTCTTTCATTCCTTCCTGGAGGTTGGTTTTGGCGGTGGCTGGGTCTTTGGTGAGGGAGAGTATCAGTTGGGTGTCGTCGGCGTATGAGATGATGTTGATGTTGTGTTTGTGTGCGATGGCGGCGAGGGGACTCATTTAGATATTGAAGAGGGTTGTGCTGAGCGAGGAGCCTTGGGGTACGCCGCATGATCTCGGTGGCCGCTGAACGGAAAGGAGGTAGGCGGACTCTCTGGGTTCTGTCTGAGAGGAACGAGGTGATCCAGTCCAGGGCCTTTCCTTGGATCCCTGTGTTGAAGAGGCGGGTTATCAGGGTGCGGTGGCATACGGTGTCGAAGGCAGCCGAGAGGTCTAGGAGGATGAGAGTGGTTGTTTCTCCGTTGTCCATCAGGGTCCGGATGTCGACGGTGGCTGCGATGAGGGCGGTCTCGGTGCTGTGGTTGGCTCGAAATCCGGACTGGTACGGGTTGAGCCAGTTGTTTGCCTCGAGGAAAGCAGTCAGCTGTTTATTGACGGTCTTCTCGATGACTTTAGCCAGGAAGGGGAGAAGAGAGATGGGGCGAAAGTTCTTAAGGTCCTTGGGGTCTGCTGTGGGTTTCTTCAGAAGGGCGTTTATTTCTGCGTGCTTCCAGCTCTCAGGGAAGGTGGCTGACGTGAAGGAGTTGTTTATGATGTTCTGGAGGTGGGGTGCAATGATGATGTCGGGTTTGTAGAAGATGTGGTGGGGGCAAGGGTCAGAGGGGGAGCCAGAGTGGATGGTTTTCATGGCGTGGGTGGTGTCTTCAGTGCTGATGGGGGTACAGGTGCTGAGGATGGTGGTGGGGGTCGATGTTTCAGTAGCTGGAGGCGGAGTCTGGGGTCCGAAGCTGTCGTGTATGTCTGTGATTTTGCGGTGGAAGTACGTGGCGAGGGAGTTGCAGAGGTTTTGTGATGGTGTGACGTTGTTGTTGCTGACACTGGGTTTGGAGAGCTCTTTGACGATGCTGAAGAGTTCCTTGCTGTTGTGGGTGTTGCTGTCTAGCCGCTCTTTGAACGATGCCCTTTTGGTGGTGCGGATCAGTTGGTGGTGTTCGCGAGTGGCATTCTTGGAGGCATTCATGTTTTCGGTAGTCTGATCGTGGCGCCAGGTTTTTTCGAGGGTTCGGCATGATTTCTTTGAGTTTTTGAGGGCGTCTGTGAACCATGGGGATTTCCTGTTGCTGGACTTGCCTGGGGGGGTTCTTCAGTGGAGCGAGGTCGTCGGCGCAATTGGTGATCCACTGTGTGAGGTTGCGGGCTGCGTTGTTGGTGTCCGCGGTGTCGGCTGGCGGGTTCTGGCTTAGTGATGCGAGGAGCTGGTCTGTGGTGATTTTGCTTCAGCATCTGCGAGGGATTTGTTGCGAGCGTAGGTGGGATGTAGTCTTTTTAAAGGTGAAGTGGATGCATCTGTGGTCGGTCCAGTGTAGCCCGGTGGAGTGGCTGACGGAGACGTGGTTGCTAGCGGAGAAGATGGGGAACAATCTTTGAGTATCCCTGCTGTTCATACTTCCTTCTGCAACGCCTGTTACCTGTAATACTATTAATATAATAAAACATGGCACTGTTATTGTAATAAAAAAAGTGGCAGAAAAAGAAGGTGGAGCTTAACTCTTATAAGGGCGAGCTGCCTCTCTCTTCTTGGCACTGATTTTACTACCTCTGAAGCCACAAGTCAACAAGCAGTGCCAGGGATCACAAGGGGCAATCCAGGAGTCGCAGCTGCGACCCATGTCGATCCCTAAATGATGTCCATGCATGAGACCCTGTTGAGAACATTATACAATGTGTCAAGTGACTCATTCAGAATATCCGAATGTGCCGTGTTTTGTGACTCCATTCAGAATGACAGTGTGCTGTGTCATTACCATTCAGAATATCAGTTTCTGCTATGTGATTTGACGTCATTCTGAATATCACATTCTGTGCTTGGTCATGCGATGCCACAGAATGTGCCGTGTCGTGTGACCCCAGCCACTGTTTTCTAATCGTAGATAGATCGAAGTGTTTCACTCCTAAAAAGACTGCCATAACTTTAACATCTTCCCTAGAAACTGATTTCACTGTGATTGTTTCTCTGTTTTGCAGGATGTCAGAAGCACCCTAAGCAGGTAAGGCTGGTTTATTATCCTCCTCTCAGTGTGTAAGGAGCAGGTCTCATTACTGCAGTGTGTAAATTTCACTACTAAGCTCACACAAAGTGCTAGGAAGCTTTCAGATCCTCATAAAATCACTTTGTTTCCTCAAAGAAACCTTAAGTCCTCAGAAAATACCTTTGATTCCTCTGAAAACTTAAGTCCTCTGGAAACTCCCTTGCGTCATCAGGAAATGCTCTTAAATTTTCCTAAATCCCTGCAAGTCTTCAGAAAACTCCTTTGAGTCTTGAAATAATTGCTGCAGAAATGAGCTGCTGTCCTCACAAAACATATTTTTATCTATAACACCTACCTGAAGTCCTTAGAAGAGTTCCCTGAACACACAGAAAACTAATGCACATTCTGGAAACTTCCCCTCTGGTTTCCTCAATCAAGAGTTGTGGAAAAACTAATTCAAAGTTTCCTAACTATGATGCCATTCTTCAAAACATCCCTTCAGTGCTTCCAAACAGCATTGAAATGTAATTAAAGCCATGTTCAGACCTCATTCTTTAGAAAATTCCCTCCAATCAGAAGAGGTCTCGTCCATTTCTCATAAATTTCACTGTAAGCCTCGGATCTGCTCCTCATCCTAAGAAATCTCTCTCCAGTCTGCAGTGACCTCCCTCCAGTCCGTGGCATCCTCTTGAGGCTTTAGAAGCCTCATTTCAATCCTCAAACCTCTGCCCAGGTCACTGACCACTCATTCCAGACACCACATCCTTCTTCAAGTCCTCCGAGACTTCCTTGTGTGTCTTCTGAAGCCTCATTTCAATCATCCTTTTCTTTTACAGTCTTTCTGTATAATTTTTGGTAGCTATACAGATTCAAACAGTAAACATCAGCGGCTCAGCGTCCTGTCGTATTTCATTGAAAATATGAGGTGTGGTCCTGGGGCATCAGATAATTGTCATTTTTCATTTCAGAAATAAGATAAAGAGACATTTGTTTACAACTATTGCACCGTGGGCACACCATTGGCGAGGCCGTCTGTCCACACACGTCTCTGTTCCTGTTGGATGAGGGGGGAGGCTGACCCTATCCCTCTCAGTCACCTTCCCTCGCCTGCAGAGACTGCCCCCACATCTTAATTTTCTGTGGAGTGTTTCCATTCCGGAGGGATCCTTCCACAGGCCTCATGTCAATCCTTTAACCTGTAAATAAGTTTCCATACCTTCACCATGAGGTGACACACACATATGTGCTGCTTGTCTACTGTCTTGTCTTGCTAACTCATTATTAGCAGAGCTTTATGAGACATTGTACTTCTCAATGATATATTCTGTTGTGTAGCTAACAATGCAGTCTCCTCAAAGCCTGTACGGATACACGCCCGTTGGATCACTTAACGAAACAATTAAAGATGGTGGTGGACCACATAAAATATTTGCACATGTTTCCAACACTGAGGTTCCAGTCAGTTTAACGAGGGACGTGCAGCCTTGGCAGTTTGTCTGTTGTGTCCCAAAAAGGTGCAAGGTAAGGAAGTTCAAGTGGCGTGTGATAAATAAACTGGCTCGTAGGTGCAGGGGGAGGTAGTTTCAGGTCTTGGCTGACATATGGGAAAACGAGCAGACGCCCCTGTTAGTCCGGCGGATACGACAGGTGGCAGCTAGGGATCCGGATCTGAGTTTCCTGGTGGGCTGGTGAAAGGTCATGCGCTGGTTGAGGAACGCAGCCCCTTCATTGTGTCGTGCCTTGTATGACTTGTATTGTACTGGGATCTCTTCATGACTGGGGGCCAGTGGAGTTTCCTGAGGTGAGGGGTTATGTGCGTCCGTCTTGGGAGGTAGAGGATGACCCTGGCCGCTGTGTTCTTGATCGTCTGGAGTTTCCTCATGAGTTGGACTGTTTTTTAGAGCTACAATAACGTATAGTGAGTTATGAATTAAACAAATGCAGTGCTCTGTAAGAGTCCTTCCAGTTCTGACACATTGGGCTTATGAACAGATGAATCCAGAATAAACGAGAACAACAACAAACAATGACCTGTCCGTGGTAACTTCTCTCTCCATCTTCGGGCATTATTATTATTATTATTGTGTCTTTTATAAAGCGCGCAGCTATCCCAACGGGGTGACCCGGCGCTAATTGATTTAACAGAGAAATCTCTTAAAGCTAAGAATTACAGACCGAATAGGAAGGTTTTTAGAGCACGACGGAATTCAGGTTCCGTCTTGCTCATGCGCAAGTCAAGCGGCAATTTGTTCCATCTTTGGGCAGCCCGTAGTTCAAAAGTTTTGCCTCCTGAACGAGCTTTTTTGAATCTGGGTTTAGCCAATAAAGATTTGGTGTTAGAGCGAAGGGCTCTCGCATTGCAGTAGGGGCAAAGAATGGATCTAAGGTGAGCAGACCCGTTGCCCTGCGTGGTTCGATACACTAGTGTCATTGCTTTAAACTCAATGCGTTTGCTCACGGGTAGACAGTGCAATTTACATAGATAAGGGGAGATGTGCATCCTGCGTGGGAGGCCCCCAATCAAGCGAGCAGCGGCGTTTTGTACCCTTTGGAGTTTGTGGCAAAGGCCAGTGGATAAACCTAGGTAAAGTCCATTGGCATAGTCCAGGTGAGAGATTATTAACGCATGGACTATCGTTTTCCTGTTGGCGGAGGGCAAGTAGTTTATGAGTTTTTTCAGGATTTTAATCTTAGAGAAACATGCTGCTGAAACTGATTGGGCCTGACACTCAAATGATAATTGATGGTTCCAACGGACTCCGAGATTTCTAACGGAGTCTTTGGGGGTAGGGGCTTGGCTCAGATCTTGTGGCCACCATAGATTAGAATTTAGTGGGGAAGGCTGGTTGAAAAAAAGCACTTCAGTTTTGCCTGCATTCAGTTTTTAAAAATTAAGATCCATCCATTTGGCGATCTCTCTGAGGCAGGTTTTAAGGGGATCAAAAGTAAAAAGGGAAGGCTCCTCAAAAGTGAAGAGCAACTGAATATCATCGGCATAAGACGTTGTTTTAATGCCTGACCGAGAAATCATATCCGCTAGAGGAGAAAAATACACATTAAATAAAAGGGGGCTTAACGAGGAGCCTTGAGGGACACCCCATTTCAATGGCCTAGCTGTAGACGCAAAGGGAGGGGTGTGGACCTGTTGCTGACGGTTTGACAAAAATGAACTGATCCATTTAAGGACCTTACCCTGAATTCCTATAGCCCTCAGTCTTTCCAGCAGTATGGGATGAGAGACGGTGTTGAATGCTGCTGATAAATCCAGCAGCACCAACACCGCCCTAGAGCCCCGATCCAGTGTCCAACGGACTGAGTCCGCCATCTCAATAAGGGCTGACTCTGTGCTGTAGCCTCGACGAAAACCATGTTGGGAATCATGATAGAGCCCATGGTTTTCAATGAAACTGGCAATTTGCTGGTGGGCAAATTTCTCCAGAATCTTGGCCGGAGCAGGTAGAAGTGATATCGGCCTATAATTGGCCGGATTTTCTGGGTCTGCATTGGGCTTTTTTAGGATGGGGGCTAAAAAGGCATGTTTCCATGCTTCCGGGTAGACACCTGTTCTTAAAGAAGAGTTCCATATGGGGTTGAGAAATGGATTGAGGAAAGATGCTAACGCTTTGTATTGCTTTGCAGACCAGGGGTCACCCGGAGATCCTGACCTGCATTTTAGTAATTCCCGAAGAGAAGAGTCTTCCGAAATTACTATAAATTCTGAAAGAACTGGGCCTTGATAGTTGAATTCCATCTGCACCATAGGGGAATCATTGTTGTCAGTGGTGGGAAAGGAAGCGTAAATTTGGGCGATCTTATCCTCAAAGAATTCGGAGAGCTGAGTGCAAAGTTCTTGGGACACAGGCTGCTGTCTGATCAAAGCTTGGGGATCTGTAAATGATCTGACAATTGAAAAGATTTCTCGTGGAGCATTACTGGCTTGATCAATCTTCTCAGCTAAAAAACCTCTTTTGTATTTGACAATCAGATTCCGGTACTCTTTAAGAGCTTTACGATAAACTAATTTACTCTCCATAGAGTACCCAGATCTCCAGCGTCTTTCCAGGGTTTTAGAGGCGGATTTCTGTTGTCATAGTTCATCAGAATACCATGGGGCTGCGGGTGATGCCCTAAAGTTTTTTATCGGTTTAAGAGGTGCCAGTGAGTCAATTGCCTTGTTGACCCACTCATTGAGGTTAGAGATTCGGGAGTCCAAATCTTCAGCAAGAGTGGGACAACTATCTTTAAGATAGTCCTCAAGAGAAGTCTGGGAAATATTACTCCAATTTCTGCCTGATTTCCTTGGGACCGAGGAAGGTCTATCAATACGAGTCAGGAGGATAGAAAAGGGGATAAGAAAATGGTCCGGCCATATAACAGGTATAGGGTCGTCAATCAAGATGTCAGGAAGGTTGGAGCAGATCAGATCTAGTGTGTGTCCAGCTCTATGGGTGGAATAAGCGACTAGCTGGGGTAGTTTACCAGCAGCCAGAGTGGATATGAAATTTGTGCTGATCGGACATTCAGGATCCTCAACATGTAGGTTACAGTCCCCGAGGGCATGTTTGCGTAATGTTTCATTGCTGCTATGTTACTTAACGTCCCCTCTGCATAGAGTCCACGCTTATTCACATTCTTAAGTGGTCTGCATACACCCATGGAATATCATGGTACGCCCATTAGCGCTATGTACGGTTCGCTACATCTATTCGCCCACGTCTCGACCAGGCGAATCCTCAGGGTCACCGCCCTCTATCTGTTGCAGCTCATTTAAGAGGTTGTCCCAAAATGCTGCTATGGGTTCTCAACGCAGTCCTAACTTTTCTTCACGCTTGATGCAGAAGCTTTCTGCCTTTGCCCATGCTAACAATGAGTGACGCCATGCCCGTACATGTGGTGGGTCCACCACTTTCCACCGTCTAGTTAGGAGCCTTTTAGCTACTTTTATCCCCAAGTTTAGGAACCTAGACACTACTTTGGTGGCAGGCGTCCTCCTGAATTGATGCAGGAGGTATACGGGCCATTCAAAAGTAGTGCTCGACCTGTGCATGTGTGTAAAATCCTGGTTATGGTATTCCAGTACACTCCTATTCGGGGGCAGCTCCATAACAAGTGTACTAGTTCAGCTCCTGTTGGGTGTTGTGTTTGTTTCTTGGGGTTGGTGGGATTCCTCCGGGTGATAGTTAGTGAAGTTGTCCACTGCTTATTCCGTGTCCAGGTGGAGGTGGGTAGGTGAAAGTTGAGGGTGTTGATCCAGCGTTGTTCTGATGCTTTGCACCGGCTGTGGCATGTTTAGCTGGCAGTGGAGGTGGAGGTTTGAGGGGCTCTGAGAGGATGAATAGGACGCAGTGGGGGTCGGTCCCAGTGAGCTCTTCAGTGTGGGTGTAAAGATAGGGTGAAGCGTGTCTCCTGCGATGTGAGTGGGGTCGGTAACCAATTGTTCGAGGTTAGCCATACTTTCTAGGATGTCAGCCGTGTTGGTGTCATCATTGTTATCAAGTTAAAAGTTGATGTCTCATAAGAAGATAGTTTCACCTCAATGGTGAAAGAAGCGATGAAGTCAAAGATGGAGTTGCAGAAGGGAGGTGCGGAGTCCCGGAGATCTGTAGGCGAGGGTGTATTCTATTGTGGTTTTGCTGTTCGTTTGGAGTTGGAAGTTGCGGTGCTCCATGAAGGGGGTGGTGTTGTCTGTGGTGGTTGCGCATTTGAGAGTCTCTTCGTGGATTATGGCTGTGATGCTGCAGTTTCTATTGGTCCTGTCTCGCTGAGTGATCTTGCATCCGTCTGGTATGGCTGTGGCAATACTGGGTGTTGATGCGGGGTTCAGCCAGGTCTCTGTGATGAAGATGGTGTCTGGGGTGGTAATGGTTTTCCAGATTTCTGTGGCGTCTTTTCCAAGAGAGCGTGCGTTTTTCAGCAGGCAGTTGATCTCCCTGAAGGGGTTGGCCACAGCCCTGCTGTTGATTGTGAGTGACTTGTTGTGGCTGATGAACGTGTTGTCAGTTGTTTCTCTTGTGATGCAGGTACATCGGCAGATCTGGCAGGAGAAAGGGCCATTGGTGGTCCTGGGTGAGGCCAGGGCGCAGAAGGTGTTCTGGCATCAGGAGTCCAGGGCTCTAAGTGCGTCTGAACTGAAGCACAGGCAGTCCGTGGTGGGTGGAGACCTAGTGCAGAGCGACGTCCATGCACGACATACCCACTGTGCGCGTCTGCTGCGTGGGTGCGCTGTGGTCTCCATGCCAGAGGACTGGGTTACTGGCAGGAGGGTGCCCATAGGGCCGTGATTCCCAAACTTTGCGCCGCTGCACCCCGGTGCGCTGTAATGAGTAGGCAGGGGCGCCGCGCACAACGTGGCAACACACAGGGAAGTTAGAAATGCCACTTTCTTCATCCTGCAACATGGTGAGCGACGTGCATTTCGAGGCGTAGTCTCTGCCATTACTGGCATACGGCCATATGCTGTTCTGAGCGTTTGAGACCTGTGTGTGCTGTCTGCCCGCCGTGCCTCCTGGAACCCTCTTCTCAACCCAAGGAAACAGTTAAGTGAAGTCCGCCGCCCTAATCGCACAACTAAATTAAACTAAAATGCACAAAAGAGTCACTTACGAGCTTTGTTCACTGTAGCATACGCGGGCACCCATACTACTTGGTACCAGTGCACACATATTCTCCCAAAGTGCATGCACTTCACTACCACATGCAGAAGACTGTTCAACAGCCACTAAAACTTAAATTGGCACTGAAAAATGCGAGGAGCAGTGGCAGACAGTTTACAAGGCCTTTAGTCTGAACAGGTTTTTAGCACGTGTCTCCGAGTTTGGAGCAGGCAGCTGTTACACATGCTGCTTGCTCTATTAGTGTCCGTACATGGGCCTGCAAGGAATTAGCAGCAGTAGTGACGTCCGAGAGACCGATATAGAAATATATTGATTGTTGGCAGTGGCACTGAAAAAAATAATATACAGTTTCTGTTGGATGCACCTGACTAGTGAAGTAATCAGAGAAGCAGATCTTGAAGTAGAAGTAATTTATTCATAGGAGATAACAGCTTATACAACCACCAAGATAGGGAAGCCAGAGAGATCTGGGCAACTCCCACATACAGAATGTAGAACACACAAGAAAACATAACAATTCCAATGAAGCAATCTAAAAGGGATACTACACACCTTCCCCACTAAAACAAACACAAAAATACCATATAAAAAATCAATGAATAAAATCACGCAATTTAACAGGAGTATGTTTAACACGAGAACTTTTCCTTAAGGGAACATCGCTAGATTGTACTTTCAACCTGTCAGCACTGCTGTTTACATTAATACTACTAGGAATACATTCTTGAGCAACATTATCACACACAACATCAGAACTTAATGACTCTTGCCCAAAAGTGTCTAGCAAGTTTGAAAAAACCTCATCGTTATTCCTAGTTGAACTTTGTAAATTACCACCAAACGTGTCCAACAAAGCCGGATAAGAATCATTATTAGAGTTAGATGAAGTCGGTTGTGGACTTGTTTTAGAGTCAGATGCTCTACATAAAGAAACCCTCCTGAAGTTCCACACTTTACCACCATCAACCCTAACAGCTTTGCTGCAAACTTCTATAACTCTGCAAGGATCAGACCATTTATTCCACCTAAAACCAGAAGTTCTTCCAAACTTGACTCTCACAAAGTCACCAAGTTTAATCCTTGAACTCTGATCACTCAAACGACCAGAGGAACTTCTCATCTTTTCCTGATATTTCAAAACCTTATCTCTAATCTTGGAAGGATCAAAAGAAGACTCACAAGGAATCTTCATCTTCATCCACCAAGGTAAAAGTTTCGAACCAGGTTTCCTACCTTTGAAAACAATTCAAACGGAGATATACCCATAACTGAGTTAGGAGAAGTGCGGTAAGACAAAAGAGACGCACAAAGTGTTTTCTTCCAGTCTAAATTGCTTTTAACAGCCAGTTGAATGGATTCTTTAATGACTCTATTGAAGCGTTCCGTTTGACCGTTGGCCTGAGGGTTGTAATTAGATACTCTTTTGTGTACTACACCACACCTATCAAGAAAAGAAGAAAACTCACTGCTAATAAATTGTGGACCATTATCAGATACTAACTCAGCTGGAATGCCCTCTCTACAAAATATTTCATCAAGGAACTCAACTACCTGAGAAGAACCAACCTTGTCCACCACTTTCAACTCAGGCCATTTAGAGAAATAGTCAATCAACACCAAGATAAAAACAGCCTTATTATCTGATAAATCAAGAGGACCGATAATATCAATCCCTAATTTCTTCCAAGGACACGTAGTAAACTCAATAGGAGAAATATCCATTTTCGCAGCTAATGGTTTAACAGACTTGTCACTGTTGGCACAAGGAGAACATGACCTGACCCATTTGTCCACCATTCTATCAACACCAGGCCACCAATAGAATTCGCAGATTCTTCTTTTAGTGCTTGACATGCCCATGTGACCTTCGTGTGCCATAAGAATTATTTTTTTTCTCAAATCACAAGGAGGAACTATCTTCTCTCCTCTAGTTACAAAACCATGATCAAACATGAGTTCCTCTTTTACTTTACTCAAAGCCAACACATCACCCGAAAGTTTTCTTTCTTCAGGCCACCCTTGTTGCATAAAATTCACTACATTAGATAAACTAACGTCCTTGCACATAGCATCTCTCCAATATGTTTCTGAGATAACACTAGACAACATGTTACATTTTACACCATTAACGTCGTCAATAGTTAATGCGACATCAAAATCCGGACAAATATTGGCAATCTCACATGAATCAACACAAGGCAATCTAGGCATGCAGTCCGCATGAACATTTAGACAGCCAGGCACATATTCCACTATGCACTGAAATTCCTGTAATTTGGCAGCTAAGCGTGCCAAACGTGCCGTCAACGTGCGACCACCACCAGCAGCTAACATGTTTATCAAAGGCTTATGGTCAGTTCGCAAATGAAATTTTGTGCCCCAAAGAAACAGCCTAAAATGTTCGACCGCCCAAGTGCAAGCTAAAAGTTCCTTCTCGATGGTGGAATAGTTGAATTCTGCACCACGAAGAGTCCGAGAGGCATAGGAAACTACATATTCCTCACCCATATTCTTTTGCATTAGCACAGAACCGAGACCAACATTACTTGCATCAACACAAACAATGCATTCTTTGCCCAAATCAAAAGGTCTTAAAAAAGGAGCATTAACAATTTCTTTTTTGAGTAATTCAAAAGCAAATTCATTGTTCCATACAAATTTTGCATCTTTTTTTAACAGTAACCTTAGAGAATGAACTTTTGAAGAGTAATCTTGCACAAATTTGCTATAAAATTCAATAAGACCCAAAAATGACACCAGTTGTTCTTTACCACTAGGTGCCGGTGCCTTAACTATGCTCTGGATATGATTATGTTTGGGTTTAATACCATGAGCAGAAATCTCAGTTCCCAAATATTCTACCTTGCTCTGTCTGAATTTACATTTGGAAAATTTCAAAGTCAAACCTTTTTCTTGAACAGATTTTAATACTTCATCTAAGTTCTTGTCATGATCCTCAAAATTCCTCCCATAGATTAAAATATCATCGTGGAAGGCAATAGCATTCTCACAACCATCCAGAACATCTTTCATAAGTCTTTGAAATACAGACGCTGCACTGGCTAAGCCAAATGGCATGCGTTGAAATTGAAACATGCCCTCTGGTGTAATAAATGTGGTAAGGAACATGGAATCCTCATGTAGTAGCACTTGGTGATAGGCACTAGCCAAGTCTAAGGTTGAAAAGACACAAGCACCAGAGAGTGTTGAAATCAGTTCGTGAATATGGGGTAAAGGATGCCTATCAACCCAAATTTCACTATTCAAACTGCGGAGATCAATACATAGACAAAGCTCACCATTGCTCTTAAGAGATAAAACTACTGGAGAAACCCAGGGAGAGGACTCAGTTGGTTCTATAATTCCTCTAGTCACTAAATCCGACAAGATTGCTTTCAATTTGTCTCGGTATGCTAAAGGTACATTCCTAACTTTATGTCGAACTGGTGTTGCACCTTCCTTTAATATAATTTTATGTTTGAAATTTACAAATTCCCCAAGAGTATCAGAAAAAATGTTAGGAAATTTGCTTTTGATTTGGACTGTAAACTCATCATCAACAGGAGGTACTAAGTACACTGGTGGGGAAGCATTGGGGTCCAACTAAATTCCCAATTCGTGTTGATGTGGCCAACCCAGGATAGAAGCGCCTTTAGATGCAATGTAAATCTTGCCTTTAATGTTCCTATCTTTAAATTTAATGTCAGCCCACATAAAACCATCAAGATCAATTTTCTGACCAGTATATCCTCCTGGTTGTACATCTGGTGGTAACAAATTTGAAGAATTCCAGTACTTGTTAAAAATAATCCTTCCAATTATACTGTACCAGGCACACCAGTCTATAAGCATAGAAATTTCTATTCCATTTATCAAGATTTTATCTTTGGGAAAACCTTTGCATTTAGTGTCACCTACACATAATAAACTATTGATTTCCTGAACTTCCCCAGGATTTTCATACTCAGGATAAGTCAACAAGTTTACTTTTTGTGGAGATCTACGCATTTTACTAAAATGACCTGGCTTCTTGCATTTTATACAAATTTTATTCCATGCTGGACAACCTCTGTAGTTACCTACATGACCATTTCCTCCACACCTGTAACAAATTACCTGAGTTTTCTTGCCCATGAATTTGTTATCCCTTCCAAAATACTCTTTTTTAGTTTGAGTAAAGGGAAGCTTTTTTTGATTGTAAACATCCTTTACTATAGCAACTTCAGGAATTATTACCTTGTTCTTAACATCTTGGCCTCTAATCTCACTAACAAAAAATTCTGATTGTTCGATGGCTTTAGCGATATTCAATACAGCATTAAGAGTAGATTCTGTCCCCATCCATAAACGTTCCTGTATCTTTTTACTCTTGGTCTTCATCATAATTTGATCTCTTAATACCTGTTCAAAATGTATTGTTTCAAAAGCACAAGAACCAGCTAAGTTACGTAATGCAGCCACATAGTTGTCAATAGACTCATCGTCTTTCTGTGCTCTGGAATAAAACTTAAATCTCTCCATTACTGTGTTGATTTTCCTACCAAACCTAGTAGCTAATTGTTTTACCACAACCTCACAAATATTAAAATCACCTGCACCCTCAATAGGAGGTAAGTTTTCTAATTCCTTAAGACCTGCACCTCCTAAACAATTTTTTTAAAGAGCTAATTTTCTTTTGGGAGAACATCCATCTTCTTCCACTACATCCACATAGGCTAGAAATGTGGGATACCACAGGTCCCATTCCATCTTAGGATCCCCAGCAACAGGTAAAAAATGTGGAGGAGAGGCAATGCTATTCGACATTTCAAATAATTATCACAATGCAAAAACGTAAAGATTTTTACAATAAAGAGATAAAATAAGAAGTTAACAAAATAAAAGTAGTGACCGTAGTCAAATTTGTTTCTTCAACTAGATTCTAGAAGCTTGATGAGAAAATAGAAGTACAGCAGTTCGTTAAATGCAAATGTTTGTTGTATGCGGCAGTGCTGTGAGAGGAGAAGTGAAGTCTAATTGACTGTGACAGCGTAACGTAGCGTCGCGTTCAGAGATAACAGAGAAAAAAATAAATAAACAAACAAAATGGCCGCTACGTTACGTTCTAGCGTATGACGCTTTGACCTCTGCGTGACGCGTATGACGCTTTGACCTCTGCGTTACGCGTATGACGCTTTGACCTACGTCGTGCAGAATGTTGGCAAAGAGAATTCGCTCCGAAGCTCGTTCATCAATCAACGATGGAACTCCTGGAGAAGTTCAAAAGATGCACAGAGTCTTAAGGTATGAAAAATAAAGACATCAGAAAACTTACGAAATAAGCACTTGCCTTGCTTTTCGAGGAAACGATACACGAGTTGTGGTTCGTTTTATGGAAATAACAGAGTTCGGTTTGGCAAAGGAATAAAATACGAGTTGGCACACAAAGAAAATGTCCTCAGTAAAAAAAAAAAATAACTTAGACGGTAGAAATACACTCCTGCAGGTACAATCAAAGCACACAATTAGTCACTGCCGCTGGTGCAATCATTTTACACAGAATGAAGTAAAAATATAAAAAAAAATACCTTTGAAATACGTGAACGCTGTATCCCGAGTTAAAAAAATAAATGTAAATGTATTGGCATTTATATAGCGCACTACTTACCCGTAGGGTCCCAAGGCGCTTCGACCGCTGTGAAACCCTTCCTGGCTTCCCTGAGAGATGGTCCCTTAATGGGTATCTCCAGGGTGAGACCAGGCATCCCCGGCGGTCTGGTGGGGCCGTTAGTGAAGATGAGGCAAGCTAATGCCCAGAGTTGCCGAGTGTGATCGCTGATCAGAGTGGGCACCGAGGCGAGAGAATTATCGAGTCCGCTGACCCTGGTCCAGAAACCTGCCGCGCCGGGAATCGAACCCTGGTCCCGGGCCGTCCTCTGCTCTCGGGTCTGCCGCCTCTAACCAGTGAGCCACACTACTTCACTAAATAAATACTTTAGAAGATGGGTCCTTCTTCATGACATCCCGATCGTCGCCAAATTATGAAGTAATCAGGGAAGCAAATCTTGAAGTAGAAGTAATTTATTCATTGGAGATAACAGCTTATACAACCACCAAGATAAGGAAGCCAGAGAGATCTGGGCAACTCCCACATACAGAATGTAGAACACACAAGAAAACATAACCATTCCAATGAAGCAATCTAAAAGGAATACTACAACTAGGCCTCAAATTGTCCAGTGCCCCTGAGCCACCAGTTTGCTCCAGATCAGATTCAGTGAGAGGCCTAGCAACTCTGGTGCACACGGCGTCATAAGCCCAGCCTCATTAGCAGTTCACTGTGTGCTAGCCAGCCTAGAAAGGATCGGCATCATTGACTGGCACCAGGAAGTTTTTTATTTTAATTTAAAATCCTGCCAACTCGGGGACCCTGTGTGGTGAAAGAGGAGTGTGCTGCCTGAGAGACAGTCTGAGACGTCATGGCCAGACAACGGAAGCACTATAAATCTGTAGCATTTGTGCCTGCACTTGATTGATGGCATACAACTTTTAAATCTAAATACCAGCATAATGCAATAATACCATGTCGCACTCTAAATGGCAAATAGGCTGTATGCCTCATCTGTATACAAAAGAAAGGGCCAAATGAAGCATGACTGAATCACATATAAATGCTGATAGGGACGATGAAGTCCATGGTGAGTCTCTGCTACCACTTGCTGGAATAAGACAAAGCAACACATTACGAGGCAAGTTGTTTCTTAATGAAAATAAACGCTAAGCACCGAAGCAGAGACGGTGAACTGCAGCCACTGATAGACTACTGGGGCACCTCCAGCAAGGTCTCTTGCCCTCATGTCCAAGGTCAAAATAAGCTCTCTAGCACTGCAGGGAAGACTTACTTCTGGTAGCAAAGTGAGACCATCAAGAGAACACTTGCTGATCTGTGCAACGGGGGCTTTGTCTGTGAGAGTGTGGGAGCTGGGCTAAGATACTTTTAGAACTTACTTTCTCAAGAGGATTTAATTTCTGCTATTTATGAGTTTTTAATGCACTTCAATGCTTGCTTTACTCATGAGAAAGTGTTCAAGTGTCACACGTTGGGCAGTTGAACGTCACTTATAAGAGCTCTGAAAATGCACAAATGTCACACATGAGGCTTATTTGCAAGCAGTAAGGCCTCTCACATCTCGTTTGGTACAGTCAGGTCTCACAGCGCCCTTCCATTTCTGGTGCCTTGCTGCAATTTGTAGATCTTCTTACGGTTTCTTGTTGCTCAAATGTGTGTCATTTCTGATATTTATACTTTTCCCTCGTCTTCATTGCTTGCTTTTGCTTACGAGAAGGTGTTACTCATAGTTGTTGAATGTCAGTCATAGTTACACTGACATTATGAAAATGTCACACATAAGCAGTCTGAAACCTTGGCAGCAATGCTTTGATATATCATGTCATCAGAGCCGGGGCAGTAACGTTTCTCAGTTCGTGTTTAAAACCTCACCCTTTTAATGAATACTTTTCAAATAAACTGATCTGCTTACATCAAATGCTACGTCAACTGTTATCTTCTTATTTTGTTACAAATATGATTATAATACCTTCATTGCATACCAATTACTTTAAGGAAGACAACAGGAAGTACTCCCGAGGTCGGGCTTACATCTCGCCCACCGGTAAAAAAAAAATGGTGGGGAGCCACGGCCGACTGACGATTAGGTCAAGGGAGCCACAGGTCAAAAAAGTTTGGGAACCACTGCCATAGGGGGAGACAGCAGGCACGACGGGAAGCGACGTGGGAGGCGAGGTGGAGGGAGCGGCAGGGCTGCAGACAGCGGAAAGGAGGTCCCGGGGGGCAAGGGATAGGTCGGGCAGGCAGGGAGAGAGGGAAGGAAGGGGAAGAAGCCAGACTGCAAGGTCAAGTGCAGCTGGCCCAGGCTACCAGGGTCAAGAGGGGTGCAGCTGGGCAGTACCTACTGGGAGTCTAGTGCAGGTTGGGCTGAGGAGAGAGCATGGGCACGGAGTCAGGGGGGACAAGGCCACAGAGCACTGTAAATAAAACTCTGGGCGTAAGAGGGGTGGCGTTTCTGACGGGCATGGACGGGCTCACCCTTTGCCTAGGCTTTGCTCGGGCACCGCCCGCACAGCTCCCGCGAGGCGGTAGACGCAGAAGGAATTAATCTGCTGCAGAGGTGCGAAACCGGTCAGGCCCGCCTCCTGGAGGTTGCTGGGAACTTTAGTTCCCTGAGGTTGATGGGGATGCTGGCTCTGGCTCCCGAGTGGAGCTGGGAGAGTCGTGAGGCAGGAGTCCGGGGCCTGGAGAAGTGGGTGAGGGAGCAGCAGATACGGTGGTGTCCCATCCTTGGTCTGTTGAATCACTATCTACTCTCTATGACCATTGCTTGACATCAGTCTTTGTAAGTGCCTGGGTTAAATCCGTAAAGGCTGTCAAGCTCTTTGTGAACTTACCACTGTATGTCATCATGCCTAGGAAACGTCTTACTCCTGTCATTAAAGTTGGTATGAGGACAGATTTCTTGTCTTTGACTTTGTTGGGATTCGGAGTCACCATTTCTGTTGAAAATCTCGGTTTGAAGAAACAGATGTGTTGCTTTAGAAAGTCACACTTGCAGGGTTCTAGTCGGAGGCCGCTTGAAGGCACTGTAGGACTTTCCGGAGGCAATTATGAATGTCGTGTACCTACACCAAGATGTCATCACTGATGTTAATTATTCCAGTCAATCCGTATAGAACTTCTTGGATGGTGTTTCAAAAACATCAGCGACACTGGAGATTCTGAAGTTTAATCTTGTGTATAGTCTCAGACCCAGGTGTGTGGAGAAGGTCGTGATATATCAAAAAGTGCGATCGAACATCAGAAGGTGATACCCTGACTTAAGATCTGTTTTGGAGAACAAGCTAGCTCCTTTGATCTCATTTATTAGTCCATCCTCTCTAGGCGTGATATGTTGTTGTCTTTGGCATGCCTGATTTAGGAGGTGCATGGCCACACACGGCCACACCTCTCCTGGCTATTTGGGCTTCCTGGTGACAACAGTTGTGAAAACTCAGGGAGTGGACCATAATCTCACTTGATGATGTCAGCCTCTTCCAGTCTTCATTGCTCCTCTTCCACTTTTACCTGAAGATGAATCACCACTCGGTGATGTCAATAGATTGCTCGATCTGCAGATGCACAGTCTTTCCTTTCAAGCACCCAAGGCCATGAAACAGCTGTTGCTTTCCTGGAGAATATTGTCCAGCTCAGCAGTGGAGGCAAACTGAATCAGCTGAAGACTTGTGGCTGCCTGGCAGCTTAGGAGCATTCCTGCACTCTTTGGTAATGAGAACCTCTGCCCTGACTGCTTGCTTCTGATGGATTTACAAAAGGGGGTGGTGATGAACAGAGTGTCTGAATAGAGCAGACCACTCTTACCCAGTCCAAAGATCAGGGCTTGATCCATCACCGTTATTTATCTCACTGCCCCATCCCAGCTCAGAACATGGCTATATGCAAATCAGTCTGTCCCTGGCCCAGTGCATCATGGGAACAGGGCAGACTAAACTACCAAGCCAATTCTTTACCAGAAAGGAGACAAGCTACCGGGGACCGGTTTCTGGCATTTCAGCCTCTTCGGCCCGGCTTGCTTGAATCCTGATGGAGCAGTGAGAAAGGGACTCATGTCTGAGTATACCCTGCCACACCTATAGTGGCCAAAATCGATTTACAAAAGGGGGTGGTGATGAACAGAGTGTCTGAATAGAGCAGACCACTCTTACCCAGTCCAAAGATCAGGGCTTGATCCATCACCGTTATTTATCTCACTGCCCCATCCCAGCTCAGAACATGGCTATATGCAAATCAGTCTGTCCCTGGCCCAGTGCATCATGGGAACAGGGCAGACTAAACTACCAAGCCAATTCTTTACCAGAAAGGAGACAAGCTACCGGGGACCGGTTTCTGGCATTTCAGCCTCTTCGGCCCGGCTTGCTTGAATCCTGATGGAGCAGTGAGAAAGGGACTCATGTCTGAGTATACCCTGCCACACCTATAGTGGCCAAAATCGATTTACAAAAGGGGGTGGTGATGAACAGAGTGTCTGAATAGAGCAGACCACTCTTACCCAGTCCAAAGATCAGGGCTTGATCCATCACCGTTATTTATCTCACTGCCCCATCCCAGCTCAGAACATGGCTATATGCAAATCAGTCTGTCCCTGGCCCAGTGCATCATGGGAACAGGGCAGACTAAACTACCAAGCCAATTCTTTACCAGAAAGGAGACAAGCTACCGGGGACCGGTTTCTGGCATTTCAGCCTCTTCGGCCCGGCTTGCTTGAATCCTGATGGAGCAGTGAGAAAGGGACTCATGTCTGAGTATACCCTGCCACACCTATAGTGGCCAAAATCGATTTACAAAAGGGGGTGGTGATGAACAGAGTGTCTGAATAGAGCAGACCACTCTTACCCAGTCCAAAGATCAGGGCTTGATCCATCACCGTTATTTATCTCACTGCCCCATCCCAGCTCAGAACATGGCTATATGCAAATCAGTCTGTCCCTGGCCCAGTGCATCATGGGAACAGGGCAGACTAAACTACCAAGCCAATTCTTTACCAGAAAGGAGACAAGCTACCGGGGACCGGTTTCTGGCATTTCAGCCTCTTCGGCCCGGCTTGCTTGAATCCTGATGGAGCAGTGAGAAAGGGACTCATGTCTGAGTATACCCTGCCACACCTATAGTGGCCAAAATCGATTTACAAAAGGGGGTGGTGATGAACAGAGTGTCTGAATAGAGCAGACCACTCTTACCCAGTCCAAAGATCAGGGCTTGATCCATCACCGTTATTTATCTCACTGCCCCATCCCAGCTCAGAACATGGCTATATGCAAATCAGTCTGTCCCTGGCCCAGTGCATCATGGGAACAGGGCAGACTAAACTACCAAGCCAATTCTTTACCAGAAAGGAGACAAGCTACCGGGGACCGGTTTCTGGCATTTCAGCCTCTTCGGCCCGGCTTGCTTGAATCCTGATGGAGCAGTGAGAAAGGGACTCATGTCTGAGTATACCCTGCCACACCTATAGTGGCCAAAATCGATTTACAAAAGGGGGTGGTGATGAACAGAGTGTCTGAATAGAGCAGACCACTCTTACCCAGTCCAAAGATCAGGGCTTGATCCATCACCGTTATTTATCTCACTGCCCCATCCCAGCTCAGAACATGGCTATATGCAAATCAGTCTGTCCCTGGCCCAGTGCATCATGGGAACAGGGCAGACTAAACTACCAAGCCAATTCTTTACCAGAAAGGAGACAAGCTACCGGGGACCGGTTTCTGGCATTTCAGCCTCTTCGGCCCGGCTTGCTTGAATCCTGATGGAGCAGTGAGAAAGGGACTCATGTCTGAGTATACCCTGCCACACCTATAGTGGCCAAAATCGATTTACAAAAGGGGGTGGTGATGAACAGAGTGTCTGAATAGAGCAGACCACTCTTACCCAGTCCAAAGATCAGGGCTTGATCCATCACCGTTATTTATCTCACTGCCCCATCCCAGCTCAGAACATGGCTATATGCAAATCAGTCTGTCCCTGGCCCAGTGCATCATGGGAACAGGGCAGACTAAACTACCAAGCCAATTCTTTACCAGAAAGGAGACAAGCTACCGGGGACCGGTTTCTGGCATTTCAGCCTCTTCGGCCCGGCTTGCTTGAATCCTGATGGAGCAGTGAGAAAGGGACTCATGTCTGAGTATACCCTGCCACACCTATAGTGGCCAAAATCGATTTACAAAAGGGGGTGGTGATGAACAGAGTGTCTGAATAGAGCAGACCACTCTTACCCAGTCCAAAGATCAGGGCTTGATCCATCACCGTTATTTATCTCACTGCCCCATCCCAGCTCAGAACATGGCTATATGCAAATCAGTCTGTCCCTGGCCCAGTGCATCATGGGAACAGGGCAGACTAAACTACCAAGCCAATTCTTTACCAGAAAGGAGACAAGCTACCGGGGACCGGTTTCTGGCATTTCAGCCTCTTCGGCCCGGCTTGCTTGAATCCTGATGGAGCAGTGAGAAAGGGACTCATGTCTGAGTATACCCTGCCACACCTATAGTGGCCAAAATCGATTTACAAAAGGGGGTGGTGATGAACAGAGTGTCTGAATAGAGCAGACCACTCTTACCCAGTCCAAAGATCAGGGCTTGATCCATCACCGTTATTTATCTCACTGCCCCATCCCAGCTCAGAACATGGCTATATGCAAATCAGTCTGTCCCTGGCCCAGTGCATCATGGGAACAGGGCAGACTAAACTACCAAGCCAATTCTTTACCAGAAAGGAGACAAGCTACCGGGGGCCGGTTTCTGGCATTTCAGCCTCTTCGGCCCGGCTTGCTTGAATCCTGATGGAGCAGTGAGAAAGGGACTCATGTCTGAGTATACCCTGCCACACCTATAGTGGCCAAAATCGATTTACAAAAGGGGGTGGTGATGAACAGAGTGTCTGAATAGAGCAGACCACTCTTACCCAGTCCAAAGATCAGGGCTTGATCCATCACCGTTATTTATCTCACTGCCCCATCCCAGCTCAGAACATGGCTATATTCAGAGACTCTGTCCCTCACCACCCCTTGTTGTAAATATTTTTGTCCACCCTAAGCGTGGAAGGGTATACTCAGATGTGAGTCCCTTGCTCATTGCACCATCAGGATTCAAGCAAGCCGGGCCGAAGAGGCTGAAATGCCAGAAACCGGTCCCCGGTAGCTTGTTTCCTTCCCAGTGTAAGAATTGGCTTTTGTAGTTTGGTTTGCCCTGTTCCCATCATGCACTGGGACAGGAACAGACTATTTTGCATACAGCCAGGTTCTGAAACTGGGATGGTGCAGTGAGCTAAAAAACGGTGTTGGATCTAGCCCTGATCTCTTGACTGGGTAAGAGTATTCTGTTTAATTCAGAGACTCTGTCCCTCACCACCCCTTGTTGTAAATATTTTTGTCCACCCTAAGCGTGGAAGGGTATACTCAGATGTGAGTCCCTTGCTCATTGCACCATCAGGATTCAAGCAAGCCGGGCCGAAGAGGCTGAAATGCCAGAAACCGGTCCCCGGTAGCTTGTTTCCTTCCCAGTGTAAGAATTGGCTTTTGTAGTTTGGTTTGCCCTGTTCCCATCATGCACTGGGACAGGAACAGACTAATTTGCATACAGCCAGGTTCTGAAACTGGGATGGTGCAGTGAGCTAAAAAACGGTGTTGGATCTAGCCCTGATCTCTTGACTGGGTAAGAGTATTCTGTTTAACTCAGAGACTCTGTCCCTCACCACCCCTTGTTGTAAATATTTTTGTCCACCCTAAGCGTGGAAGGGTATACTCAGATGTGAGTCCCTTGCTCATTGCACCATCAGGATTCAAGCAAGCCGGGCCGAAGAGGCTGAAATGCCAGAAACCGGTCCCCGGTAGCTTGTTTCCTTCCCAGTGTAAGAATTGGCTTTTGTAGTTTGGTTTGCCCTGTTCCCATCATGCACTGGGACAGGAACAGACTAATTTGCATACAGCCAGGTTCTGAAACTGGGATGGTGCAGTGAGCTAAAAAACGGTGTTGGATCTAGCCCTGATCTCTTGACTGGGTAAGAGTATTCTGTTTAATTCAGAGACTCTGTCCCTCACCACCCCTTGTTGTAAATATTTTTGTCCACCCTAAGCGTGGAAGGGTATACTCAGATGTGAGTCCCTTGCTCATTGCACCATCAGGATTCAAGCAAGCCGGGCCGAAGAGGCTGAAATGCCAGAAACCGGTCCCCGGTAGCTTGTTTCCTTCCCAGTGTAAGAATTGGCTTTTGTAGTTTGGTTTGCCCTGTTCCCATCATGCACTGGGACAGGAACAGACTAATTTGCATACAGCCAGGTTCTGAAACTGGGATGGTGCAGTGAGCTAAAAAACGGTGTTGGATCTAGCCCTGATCTCTTGACTGGGTAAGAGTATTCTGTTTAATTCAGAGACTCTGTCCCTCACCACCCCTTGTTGTAAATATTTTTGTCCACCCTAAGCGTGGAAGGGTATACTCAGATGTGAGTCCCTTGCTCATTGCACCATCAGGATTCAAGCAAGCCGGGCCGAAGAGGCTGAAATGCCAGAAACCGGTCCCTGGTAGCTTGTTTCCTTCCCAGTGTAAGAATTGGCTTTTGTAGTTTGGTTTGCCCTGTTCCCATCATGCACTGGGACAGGAACAGACTAATTTGCATACAGCCAGGTTCTGAAACTGGGATGGTGCAGTGAGCTAAAAAACGGTGTTGGATCTAGCCCTGATCTCTTGACTGGGTAAGAGTATTCTGTTTAATTCAGAGACTCTGTCCCTCACCACCCCTTGTTGTAAATATTTTTGTCCACCCTAAGCGTGGAAGGGTATACTCAGATGTGAGTCCCTTGCTCATTGCACCATCAGGATTCAAGCAAGCCGGGCCGAAGAGGCTGAAATGCCAGAAACCGGTCCCTGGTAGCTTGTTTCCTTCCCAGTGTAAGAATTGGCTTTTGTAGTTTGGTTTGCCCTGTTCCCATCATGCACTGGGACAGGAACAGACTAATTTGCATACAGCCAGGTTCTGAAACTGGGATGGTGCAGTGAGCTAAAAAACGGTGTTGGATCTAGCACTGATCTCTTGACTGGGTAAGAGTATTCTGTTTAATTCAGAGACTCTGTCCCTCACCACCCCTTGTTGTAAATATTGCTTGCTTCTGATGAGAAAGTTCCACTTTGAAGACTCCTGTTAAGGGTAGTGGATTTGGATGTTATTAGGAATACATTTTTATCTCCTTTGATTTTAGTGTTGTCTCTTTTCTTCCTCTCCTCCAAAACACTGGTGCCTGTGAAATACATTTCTATCCTGTCCAGCCACACCTTCCATGTAGGTGCCTGGAAGAGGACACCCAAGAGATCATGAGTGAACTGATGGCAAGGATGGAAGGCATCTTGGGTGGTCTGGATGTGTGCACGCAGAGTGGAGCAGGCGGGTAGTCGGAGTCACACCTGGAGGCTGGTGCCTACGGTGGCGATACTGCAGGGAGAACACATCTGCAGCAACCAGGTGTGATGACCTGTGTCGCAGTGATGTCAAGAGCTAGGGCTGTTAGGGTGTATACCCCGTGATAGCTTGCACGCCTCCTGAAGGGCAGTTAATCATACCTGTGAGGGTGGAGTTTGAGGTGGCAGCTTGAGAATGACGGGTGCCTGCATGTAATTAAAAAAAAAAAGCATCCAAAATCAAAATGTCCCTTGTTGCCAAATAGATGGGGATGCTTTAGTCCCCAAGGGGGCAGAAAGAATGTTGAGGTCACATTGGCGGTGGGGGCTAGGCATGATGTGTGGGGGGTGAGCAGGCCACTCCCACACATTCTAGCAATACAAAAGCTCCCTGGTGTCTAGTGGGCTCTCTGCCCCTCCCACTGGAACACGTTGGGTTAAAGACCTCTCATCTGCCCCCTGAGTTGGACAGAAAGATTGTTGCGGTTCATTTAAGGGGTTGGGTTAGGCCCAATGCCTAGGTCGGCCGATCCCACCCATTTCTCCCCCGCACAATCATCCCTGGTGTCTACAGCGGTGCCCCCGCCTTCCCGCAGGTAAACAAAAGAAAAATAAAATTATAATAAACCCTTCTTTATTATGGTTTTATTTTGTGTCCTGGCGTCTGGGAGGTGGGGTCAGGGGGATAACGGGCACCCACGAGGAGTGCTATGACCTATTATCAGTGCCTGAGACCGGCCGTCTCAGGCTTGCCAAACCATCAAGTGCTCTTTGCATGTTCTCCAAGCAGGCTGCATTACAGCCTGGGTCGAGAACATGCCCACGCAGCCAGTCCCTGGCTGAGCACCGAACCACGGAACTCAGACCAATCACAACTTTTCACTGCAGCATTGTGATTGGCTCAGGGGAGTCTGAGTGCTTCCTGTTTCTGGCCGGAGTAGAGTATTGACGAGGAGGGACGACGAGAAGAGTCGTGGTGGAAAGAAGGTAGATTTAATTTCTTTTTTTTACTACCCTGCTCCGTTCCCGCCGCCACTGGGTATCTAGTGGGTAAAAACCACCAATATGCCCCCATGGGAGTAGAAAGACTTTTGGGCCTGTGGGTAGGGGGTGCATTACCCATTGCCAGAGGGGGGCGCTCCCCCCTCCAAATATAATCCTTGGTGGTCTAATGGGCTTTCTGATGTGTGCCGGGGGAAGAGTGGAGGAAAAGACCTCCTATCTACGACCGACCAGTGGGTACAGGCTAAGCCCAGTGCCTCGGAGGGCAGCTCCTACGAATTTTGCCAGGAGCCCCACAATGTCTCGCGATTCCGAGAGATGCATCATTTGGCTAGTGGGATATCTGACCACTGCCCCATTTGGGCTGTATATATGGCGTTGATAAATGGGGCAAACACAAGGATGTGATGGACGGAGCGCTAAAACATTTCAGACACTCACACCCGATCAAAGATCTGGGTTAAACCCATCATCCTTCTTTAGCTCACTTCGCCACCTCAGTTCAGACCCAGCTTTATGCAAATCAGTCTTGACCCTGTGCCTCAAGGGAACAGTTCAGCCCGAATTGATAAGCCAGGTCTTCCCTGAACCAAAAACAAGCATCCTTCATCAGCAAGGCTAGCTTGAATTCAGTGGCAAAGTGAGCAAGGGACCCACGTCTGGGCATACCATTAAAAGTTCTAGAGCAGTGATGGTGGTGATTACAGTTGCAGGGATTGTATCATAATCCGTCCAAGGTTGTAGGAGAATTTCTTACATTTTTTTTCCTAATATCACCATCCAGCTAAGTGAGCTGTGAGCCAAGACACCTCCACCCGAAGTGTCCAGCGTACATGCAAGCTGAATATTTCTTATAGTTTTGCCCTTTTGTAGGATGGAGAACTGCCCATTTCTTAGCAAGACAGAGGTGTAATCATAGGACGTTATGATTTACTTTGCCAGATCACAAAGGGACGCCATCGCTCCTCTTCTGAGGCCAGCTTGCGGTCCAAGTCGAGTCTACTGACATCTCTTACAGATCTGAGCCATTCTGATAACTTTGGTAGGTCGGGCATAATCCATTTCTTACAGATTTCCTTTCTTGCTATAAATATCAGAAACAATATCAGCGAGGCCTGATCGGAGTTTAACTCGTCCCAGTAAGGGCCCAAGTCCATCTCAAATAGGATAAGGCAGCGGGTTTATCTTAATTTCGCAGCCAATAATTTCTTGAAACACCTGATTTACATATCCCCGGCAGAAGTCCAGTAACGGGAAATCCACAAACATGCCATGTGTATATCGTCTGCTTCTGTGTCACCGCACTTCTTATATTTTGATGGTTCCAACATGGTCTTAGCTAACTTCGCTGGTGACCGAAAAGCTCTATGGGGAGTCAATAAATGAAACATTTTAAGTGGTGCTGGTTTGACCAGAGTGTAGAACAGATTTAAAGAAACTCACCATAATTGCTCTGTAGCCATCTCTGGTAGTTCCTTTTCCCAGTGCAGGGATGGAACTCCCATTTTCTCATGTGCTGCGGAAATAAATATTCAAAACCACTGGGAAACCTCTTTGTTAGGTTGTTGCTTAGCTCTCACCCGCTTGAGGAAGTCCTCCTGCACCGAACCGCTCACCTCAGTCAACGTTTGGGATGACCACCAAGATTATAGCTGCTCAGATATCAGATATCTCTTGTTATGTGATGAGGGCATCACCCTTCCTGAACTCTCCCCAGCTGGAAAAGTTGCCATGCTGGGGAGGATAACTAAGTTAATCTTTAAGCTACTCCGGGGTTCCAGGAGACCCTTACATTTGTGCCAGGTCCGTATAGTACTCTATTCCGAGAATTTTCCTAAAGAAGACCCACGCTCTCAGGGCTGTTAAGAGTACCTTCAACTTAACTTGTTTAAAAACTTTGGGTCCCCAAACTTAAACAAAAAACGTATTCAGGCCTAAATGCTTCAACGTAGCTCTATACAATTGACTCATGTAAGAATTATCTAGCTCTCCAGCCAAGAGCCGGGAATTCTTGAACTGGAGGCATAACAAAAGGCTTGAAAATCCGGCAGAGTCAGCCCCCCTCACTTCAGTCTCTTCCAGATCTTGTTTCATGAGATCCTGGCTCCCCTGGATGCTCATATAAAGCTTCTGTCCCTTCCGTGCTTCAGTCTCCTCCGGGGCTTCTTTCATGAGATCCCGGCTCCCCTGGATGCCCATATAAAGCTCCCGACCCTCCTTTGCGATTTCTGCAAATGTTTTTGGGGAAAGGAAGTGATTTAGTTTTAAACAAGATGATTACCTTAGGAAGAACCAGCAGATTTTCTCACCTTTGAAGGAGATTATCTATATCCCGGTGTGGTTAGAACGAGAAAGATCGTTGAAAAATAGAGACAAGAGGTGTTTGGCAAAACAGGTTCAGTTAGTTTGATTAAACATAGCGGGCGGAAGAACAGTTACAGGCACAGGGTCAAATTTCGATCAGTCTGTAGCAGTCTTATAAGTTCATTATTGGCAGAAATTTTTTTCTGCCGATCCTTGTATGGTGAGGAATATAAGTTGATGCCTCTAGAGTCATAAATTAGTTTTAATGGATAATACAGGTGGGCCTCGACCTTGCTTGGACACAATGTGGCCAGTGGGTAACGTGTCCAGATGTCTGGCATGAAGAGCACGCGATTGCTGTGTTCTGATTGGCCATATGTTCCTAACTAATGTGGCATCTGATTTTATGGTGCTTGAGGAGCACACGTACCCCCTCCAGCCATGTGTGCCGCTTTATTGGGGCCAATCTCCGGCCATGCTTACTTTAATGGGGCTAATCTCCCTTGACCACTGTAGTATCGCTGTTCCTATCTGTGGGATTGATCTACAGTTTCCTGTCCATGTATTTGTCTGCCGGGTACGTGCCACCCCACCTGTGGCCTGTGAATCAATAACCTCAGGCCTGGGTCTCAGTGCTTGCCTGACTACGTATTTGCGAGTCAGGTTGATGTGGAGTTCACAACGGGCAAATTCATTAAAAAGGACACAATTTTGTTCGCATAAATGAATGCATCGTTTCTCATATCAGCATTGATTTCTTTCCATATTCACAATGGCATACCTTAGTTAGGGTTACATCCGGTATTTCATCCAAACTCTTATATTACCATGATCTTTAGATACCTAATCTGGGTTCTAGTTTGATGCCCTACCTTCTCTTTAGCCCATGTCCTAATCTCTGTCTTCCCCTTATTGATTAGATATCCTGACAGACTCCCAAAATCTCTGGCATGCATCTCAAGCTGTGGAACAGAGACCTCTGGGTTTGATGAATACAGAACTATGCCATCAACATACAGTGCTATTCTGGGTGGTAACCCTGCAGCTTCATAGGGAAGAATGGTCTAATCCTGTCATCTAGGAAAAAGGCTCAATATATAAACGCAGCAGAATTGGCGACAAAGAACACCCCTGCCTGGTTCCCCTGGGTACCTGAAAAGAAGCTGTAAGTTCGCCATAAACCAAAATCTTGGCTGCCGGCACCTTATATTACATTTGTACAACTCCAGTAACATTGCTGCTGAAACCATAGTATCTCAATACCTCCCAAAGACCGACCCAATTAACCCTATCAAATGCTTTAGCAGCATTAATTCTTGTGATTGTTAACAGGTGATTAAAGGCCTTGACCATATAATTTGCATTGATAACTCAATGGGCTAATTCATACAGCCGTCTGTCAGGCACAAACCCCTTTTGGTCGAAATGGTTTGAATGATATCTGACAACCTCTTAGCCAAGATTCAAGTGATCATTTTGTAATCACAGTTCGACAACGATATTGGTGTTTAGGAATCTGCTAACCCAGCATCTTTACCCGGCTTAAGGATCATAACTACAGTTGCCTCATACCAGGTGGGTGTAACGTAACAGCTCACCAGAGAGATCTTATTAAAATAAGATACCCAGAAAGGGACCAAAGTGTTTAACAATTTTTAACAGAATTCAGGTGTGATCCTGTCTGGGCCTGTTGCTTTCCGATTACTGAGCCTCCAAACTGTTCCCTTATCTCTCCCTCTGTGATCCTTCCCCTACGGCCTAAAATCTGCTGTTCCGTAAGATAAGGGAAATCTTTGTTTTGCAACAAATCTTTCACTACTAAGGTTGTGGGTTCAAATCTGCCTTATATATCCCAGCAAGGCAACCCAACATCTTGGTTGTAGAGGATGGTGACAAGGTTTACACTGCCAGGGGTTGGGTGTGGCAGAGTTGTGTTGTGGGTACTGGCAGGAATACGCGTGGACCTCAGTTAAGAAGGTATTTATCAATTATATACACAAAACTCTACCAGGAGCAGATGTAACCTGTGAGTCAGCCCCTCTCACTGAGCTAACGGCCACTCCTAGAAGACCCACGTCAAGGCACTCCATTGCATCATATGAAGCACACTTGTCTCACTGAGCTATCTGCCTAAGAACACCCACATCCTGTCATAAGATATTAAAGGTACTTTTGGATATCGTTCGAGCTTTGACTGTTGTGTATGAACAGTAACTCACACTGAGCTCTAGTCCGCAGGCGCTGCTCTTAATACTGAATCCTATTTCAAATACAGGTCTTATGTGATGTTCATCCTCTGTTCCTGTAGCTGTCATTGCTCTTTAATACAAGATGATGTGTGTGTTATTTATTACAGGTGCAATAATGTGAAGATTCAGAGCCCAGAGGTGGTCGTGAAGAGTTATAAAGGTATATATCATTGTGACGATTAGCTCTGTATGTTACTGTTCATGAATCGCGTGTGGTATGGATTGGTATGGTTTTGTGTGGTATGGTATGGAATGTTATGTTCGTATGGTATGGGATAGTGTGTATGGTATGGAATTGTATGGTTTGGAACGTTATGATTGGATGGGATGGTGTGGTGTGCTATGGGTTGGGATCATGGTATAATATGGTGTGGTGCGGTTTGGAATAGGATGGGATGTTATTAAATGGTGATTTGCATTCAATGGGATGGCATGGATTGGTCTGGTGTGGTGTGCTGTAATGGTATGGCATGGAATGTTCAGGTGGTATGGTATGGGGTGGGAAGGGATTAAATGCAATTGGATGGTGTGGTGTGGAATTTTATGGAATGGTATGTTATGGCGATATGGTATGGAATGTTATGATGGGAAGGTTTGATGTGATGTGGGGTGGGATTATAGTATAATATGGGATGGCATAGAATTGTACCTCAGAATTTGGTATTTACTGCATAACACATTCTGTGTTCCAGAGTTCAAGCTCCAACAGTGACTGAACAGATGCTTCTACAATGACCCAGCGCATACTGACCTAGGGCATGCACCTACACTGACCTAGCGCATGCACCCACACTGACCTAGGGCATGCACCTACACTGACCTAGGGCATGCACCTACACTGACCTAGTGCATGCATCTACACTGACCTGGCACATACTTCTACTCTGATCTAACGTATGCACCTATAGTGACGTAGTGTATGAACCTACACTGACGTAGCACATGCACCTACACTTACCTAGGACATACACCTACCCTGACCCAGTGCATGCACCGACACTGACCCAGCGCATGCACCTACACTGACCTGGTGGATGGACCTACACTGACCTAGTGCATGCACCTACACTGACCCAGCGCATGCACCTACACTGACCTAATGCATGCGCCTACCCTGACCCGGCGCATGCCCCTACATTTACCTAGGGCACGCACATACACTGACCTTGTGCATGCACCTACACTAACCCAGCGCATTTATCTACACTGATGTAGTGCATCCATATACAATGCAGTGTAGTATATGACTGGTACGGTATACCTTCCAGTAGCTCTGTCACTCAGTAGCATCTAATGCATTGTACTGACTTGTACTGTATACCTTCTAGTAGCTCTCTCACTCTGTATCATTTAATATAGAGTACTAACTAGTACAGCATGTCTTGGATTAATTCTGTTTTCTGTACAATCTAATGCAGTGTACAGGGTATTGCTGTACTCCTTGGAGTGGCTCTCTCACTCTGTACCATCTAGTGCAGTGTACTGAGTAGTACTGTATACCTTGGCGTAGTTTGCAATCTATTGCGGATTACTGGCTTCAACTTTATACCTTTGGAGCAGCTCTGTCACTCGTCATCATCTAATGCTGTGTTCTTACTAGTACAGTATACCTACTAGTAGCTATCTTACTCTTAGCTATTCAATGCACTGTACTGACTAGTACTGTATACCTTCTAATAACTCTCTTACTCTGTACCATCTAATGCATTGTACTGACTAATACTGAATACCTTATAGTAGCTCTCCTTCTCTGTATAACTTTGAAATAGCTCTGTCACTCTGTGCCATCTAATAGAGTGTACTAACTAGTACAGTACTCTTCTAGTACCTCTGAGATGCAACCTCCTTGCAGACCAGTCGCCCTAAGATCTCTCATCCTTTTCTACCTGAAGGACAGCTGTTGAAGCCTGATTTCTTTTTGAGAAACAGCTTCACCACTTGTGAGCCTTTTTTCCCTCCTAGTTCTTGCTTCTGCTCTAACTTTGCTGCTTTAAGACTCTTATTTTCCAAAAGTGGGGAAACTTCCAGTAGTAAGGTTGGATCTAATTGTAATAAGGGTTTGCTTATCATGTCACTATTTATTCAACTGTGGTCTGTTTTGATCGCTGTGAGTATCTGCCGCCTGCCTCAAGGCCCATAGGAATGAATGGCAATTACCGAATCGGTAAATACCGATTCTGTAATTACGGAATCTTAACGAATCGGTAATTTTTATCGATTTTTTTATCTACGTTGCAATTACCGATTCGAAAAAAACAAATCGGTAAAATTCGGTATTTTCGAAACGGTAATTTGCAATTACCTACATCTAGCCCCAAATGTTATATACATTACATTCGAGCACACCCGATCATTATTTCTATTATCCAATTATAGCATGTAATACATTTCACCAAGAGAATCCTTTCTCATTGTCATACAGATCTCAACAAGTCCTTAGTCCAATTTCCTAAGAATCCATTTCACTACGCGTAGAGACATACTGGGGTAGAGAAGTTTATGAATGTCGGGCAGCTCTTAATATACAGCGTTTGCCTTTGTTTCCCCCGCATTCTTTTCTGCATAATAGGCGTTTGGACTTATCAAGGTCCGTAGAACGAGTGGGATACGCCCTTGGATCATATATGACTGCAGATAACGATAATTAAATACATACGAGACTTCGTTCAACCATGACAATATAAAGTCGCTTCCTTGTGGGGTAAGGTTGTGAAATATTAGAATACAGCTATCACGAGGTTTTTAATATGTATGCTCACCTGATTATGACCGAATGACCTGCACTTTAACTTGAGGTGTTTTGAAATAATGACCTCTGAGCTAATAACAGAACATGCTGAATCTAACAACCATGAGCGGGTTTTCATTACATAATGGTAGAGACAGGAGGTGCCAAAGCCCCAACATGTATATTTTTCCATATATAACAGATAATTGAATCTGTTTATTCTGTTCTTTTTAGAAACTGATATTTTTACGAGAAAATTGATCAACAATACATTGAATTATACAGGAGAATTACAAATCACAATCCTTGATATAAAACTCCATCATTTAGGTGAGAAGTAGAGATTATTCACCTAAAGTTTATTATGCATTGGGTGACGGGTATCTACATCTTTTCACACGATCACATAGGATGAAACTGTTTTCTTCTTTCTTTGTGGTTTTTATGTCCTCGGTGTTTTCACGTACAATAGTTATTGACGAGTGTTTCACAATGGGGGTGTTACACCTGGCTGATTTCCTGTGTGTGGCCTAGGGTTCACTTTACTAACAATACTAGGAACTTTTCGCATATGACTCATTGTTTGACAATAATTAAATCAAGCAATTATATGGCGATGATGTCAGCACAAAAACATCAAAAGTTGTCTATAATCATGTGTAGGTTGAATGCACGCATGAAGGGGTTGTTACGAATATAAATATGCGTTTGTAAAATAGACAGTGACACTGTGGACAATATCCCTAAGAAATGTACTGTATATGTATTTCTCTGCAGCCTTGAAAAAGCCCGGCGGGCGAAACGCACGTCGGCTGCTGTTCATGCCAACACTTTTGTATTTGAAATAAAGTACACAGGACCTGATTGTGAAGTATGACTTGAGCCCTTTTTTTGAAGTGGATTCTCAGGAAATTGGACTAAGGACTCTGTTGAGATCTGTATGACAATGAGAAAGTATACTCTTAGTGATATGTATTACGGATCACTGAAATAATATCGACTACCAAAATATCGACTACCCAAAATATCAAACCGAAAACTGACCCTGAACCCTAAAAATACCCCTTTACCCAAAAACTAAAAACTGACCCTGAACCCTAAAAATACCCCTTTACCCAAAAACTGAAAACTGACCCTGAACCCTAAAAATACCCCTTTACCCAAAAACTAAAAACTGACCCTGAACCCTAAAAATACCCCTTTACCCAAAAACTAAAAACTGACCCTGAACCCTAAAAATACCCCTTTACCCAAAAACTAAAAACTGACCCTGAACCCTAAAAATACCCCTTTACCCAAAAACTAAAAACTGACCCTGAACCCTAAAAATACCCCTTTACCCAAAAACTGAAAACTGACCCTGAACCCTAAAAATACCCCTTTACCCAAAAACTAAAAACTGACCCTGAACCCTAAAAATACCCCTTTACCCAAAAACTAAAAACTGACCCTGAACCCTAAAAACACCCCTTTAATTTAACATAATTAGCAATTAATCAATTAAATTAAATTAATTACCAATTACATTTTAAATAATTAACATATATTATTTAATTACCAATTAATTAATTATTACTACCAATTAATGAATTTACATATTTAATTAATTATAATTAAATTACTTCCCACCCTATTCCCCTATAAACCCACAACCCGCTACAGAATAAAATTACACAATAATTAAAAAAATTCATTAATTAAAAATAATTATAAAATAAAATGACACTTTTCACACATATTATAACATAAAAACACTATAAATAATTAAATATTGTTTTAAAAACTATATTTTTTACTATCTAGATTATATACTTGGATATTTTCACTGTCTATATTATTTACAGTCGATATTACTTCACTTACCTTAAAAACGATATTTTGGCTGTCGATATTCTGTCTAGTCGATATTTTGTCCAAACGATATTTAAAACTCGATATTCTGTCCAAACGATATTTTGGAGTCGATATTATGTCTGTGCGCCATGTATTACATGCTATAATTGGATAATAGAAATAATGATTGGGTGTGCTCGGGTGTAGTGTATATAACATTTGGGGCTAGATCCTTTGGATCAATAGCTTGATTAACACCCCAGTAGGTGGGTGTAAAACACCATTGTTAAGCACCCCTTAACAAGTGGAGTACAAGAAATGAATTGTGTTTCGGACTTTGAAGTTCAGTAGATGTGGGGTTGGCGGATCGTCAGGGTAAAGTGTAATCGTGGGGGGGGGGTACATATATGTCCTCTGTAGGCATTCCAGGCCTCCCACACCCTGGACCATTTCTTAGGGCATCCACGAGCTGTGAAGTCTTTTCTCTGTACATGCACCAGTCTAGATCGTCTTTCCAAGTGTTTACTTCAGTTGCCTGCAGCGCCCCTCACTTTTGTGCTCTATTCCTTTTTGCCACCATAAGTCCAAGCGTGGCCCATTGCGTATGACAAACATGTAGGTCGGTAGGCTCCCAAATATTTAAGCGGCATCGCCTTGCTTCAGGGTAAAGGACAATTGAGAGCACCGCACTCAGTACTTCGTGGATCTTGCACCAGTAAGTTTGGATATATTCACATTCCCATAGCATGTGGAAAAATTACTCTTCTCATCCACACCCCCTCCAACAATCACCCGAGTCGGATCTACCCATCCGGACTAGAGTAGGCCCTGTGATGTAGACTCTGTGTAGGATTTTCAGTTGTACTGGCCTAAGCCTCGCTGAAATGGCCACAACTCTAGGTGAGGACACCGCATACTGCCAATCCTCGTTGTCTAATTCAAGGCCATCTCGCACCCATTTCTCCCAGATTTTTGTTCACCGTGGACCAGATGTGGACAGAGTGATTAGTTGGACCTGTAAGGGGGTATCGTTTAGGCTTGGAATATATTCCCTGATTGAAATTCCCACCCGGGAGAATCCATCTGTCCATGGCATAGCCAGGGTCATCAAATTGACCAAAGGTGCCCTGATTAATGGCTACGAGGTGTGCCGCCCCATAATATTTCTTAATATCTGGGAGGGTGATTCCCCCCCCCCCCCGTCATACCAGTTAAATGGGAGTTTAGTCAGAGCGATGCGAGGCTTCCCGTCACACAGCAGGTCTCTCTGCAGGCTCTCGACCTCTCTAATATATCCCACTGGGACTGAATCCATGGCGTTCTGTAAGATGTAAAGGAAGCTGGCCAGTGACACCATCTTGAAAAGGGCCGCTTTGCCAAACAGTGACAGTGGGAGGGTTTTCCAAGTGTCTATGTGTCGCCTAAGCCTTTCCAAAGGCGGGAGACGGTTTTGGGTATAGCGAAGTTTGGGATCCAGTGTAATATAAATACCCAGATATTTAAAGCCCACAGTATTAACTGGAATCGGGCAATTGCCCGGCGTAAGAGGAGGGTCTCCCACTAGGACAAAACTATCAAACTAAGGTTACCCCCAATATACTTTGAGGTCTAGAGGAGGGGGAAGGAAGACATGCTAAATATACCAAAGAACCTCTAATCTGACCTTTCAAGATTTTTATCAGTGGATATGACTCAAAAATCTACTTTTTAGAGTTACTGCACACATATCAAAATTTCAACACAACGATTGGTTTTCATTTGAATTCTGTTTTCTTTATCATATTGATTTATTATTTTTTCATTTTTCATAAATTCAGAGGATTTTTTTTATATATTTATATATTTTTAGACTTATTTGTTAAAAGTAAGATGACAATAATTTACAATTAATTTTTTAATAACAGAGAAGAAAACTTTTCAGACAAAAGATCAAATACCCCCATAACACATTTATAAAGGTCTAAACAGTATCAACATAATCACTCACTCACTCAAACCTATCTCTCCATTCATGCTTTGCATACATACATACTCTCATACTGTGCAAGAAATACTAACAAGAGATATCAAACCATCTGAGAAACAAGTACCCTATATGACAAACATGAATTATTTCACATGGCATCAATCCCAAATGTTTATTTGTGTTGTTAATCCTTATTCTGAAGGTCCTCTTTGGTGGAGTTCTCAGATGTTTGTAGAAGGCCTACGTACGTTTCGGTGACAACTAGATTCTACCACCTTCATCAGGGCCGACCAGTACAAACAAATACAAATTGTGGTTCTTCATATATTTGTTCTATCTTGGAATATTCTTAAGATTCTGTAGTCAAGGATGACCCATCTTGTATGTAATAACGGAAGTTTCAAATAGTTACCAAATGGTGTATCCCCTCTCTGAAGATTATTAGGACTTTTGCGTTTATTTTTCTTCTCTTATTGGGACGATTTAGTAGTTCTCTGTGGCTACTTTGTATTTTCAAATGGAGTATCTGATGCGGGTTCGTTGTAACCCGTCGGTCATCAAAAAAAGTAGTCCCAACAGCAATGCGTGCTTCCTTAGCGTTGTTCTGTATCGCCTCCAAACAGTGGGGTTCCTGGGCATCCAATCCACTGATAAAAATCTTGAAAGGTCAGATTGGAGGTTATTTGGTATATTTAGCATGTCTCCCATTAGGACATAAATAGGGATTTTTTTCCAGTTGATGGAAAATCCGGAATATCTACCAAATAATGCCATGATATCGAAGACGCACACTAACGATTTCTTCGGAGAGGCAAGGTATAAAAGGATGTCATCGACATAAAGAGAGATACGGTCCTCCCACCCAGGGGACCAGTGCAGGCCTCTAATCATTGGGTCTTGACGAACCTATGCCACCAGTGGTTCAATGGCCAGGGCAAAGAGGAGGGGAGAGAGGGAGCACCCCTGCCGAGTATCCCGGCTTAGTAGGCATGGGCCGATTTCTTGTTGTTGACCACAACCTGTGCGTTGGGTTCTGAATACAAGATCTGCACCCAACGAATAAATTCGGGGCCAAAACCTAGTTCTGTGAGTACAGCAAACAGGTAAGGCCACTCAATGGTGTCAAATGCCATGGTGGCGTCTAGTGACATCACAAGGGCATCTTCGCGTATAGTGGCTACTCTGCCCAGAACACAATGTAGTCTGCGCAGGTTCAACGCGGTGTTGCGGTGTGGCTTAAAACCTTACTGATCAGGATGGACAGGTCCCCCAATCACCTTGATCAGGAGGTTTGCCAGGAGTCTGGCCCGGATTTTAGGTTCAGCATTTAGCAGGGAGATTGGTCTGTATGAGGTGCAAACTGTTTTGGGTCGACCCTTTTTAGGTTAGAGTGACTAATGTGGCTATCCTCTGTAGCATTCCTAACTCTTTACTTTCATCGAACATGGCTTTTAGATATAGAGCTAATTTGTCTGTTTTAAGTTTGTAGAGCTCGATTGGCAGACCATTTGGGCCCAGGGCTTCCCAGGAGTGCAAAGCTCGAATGGCCTGTGCAATTTCCTCCTTAGTTAAGGCACTGTCGAGGAAGTGGCGGTCATCTGTGTACAGGGTGGGAAGTCTAATGTCTCACAGCAGGTTCTGCGCTTCTTCCTCTGTGTGGGATGAGCTGGAGACGTAGACCTGGTAATGGGTGGCAAATTGATTTGTGATGGCTTCAGGGTCGGTAATGGATTTTGCATCAGCACCTATGAGTTCGGGCACCAGTCATTCTGCCAACTCCTTCCTGCCAAGCCAAGCGATCAGTTTCCCTGCCTTGTCTCCCAGTTCGTATATTCTTGCCAGTTTTTCCCTCCCGAAGCACTTGGCCCTGTCTGTCACTAGAGCTTTATATTCATCTTGTTTGAGATGCAGTGTGTGAAGTTTTGCCGGTGTGACCTTGTCCTCTAAGTCGGTTTTTTAACCTGCCTAGTTCTACCTCAGGTCAACAATCTCCTTCTGTCTCTCTTTTCTGGCGCCAGATATGAGTGATCGCGCTTGACCCCGAATCACGGATTTGAAGGCTTCACAAAGGGTCTGAGAAGAATCTACTGTTCCATCATTTTCAAGGAAGTAGAGTCGATCGCTAGTGACAGTGCTTTTCGGATTTTAGGGTTTTGAAGATGCCATGGGTTAATGGGGGCAATGCCTCCCAAGAACAACAAACAATTTAAGAGGGTCAAAGGGGATTTTAAAGACCAAACTCTGATACGACCCCTGCATATACTGAAAGACAAAAAGTATCAGAGGGTCTAGAGTAACCAGGACAAGAACGCCGGATATGCACCTACAAGGGACTCTATTACAATGCCATGTGTATATTATAGAGATATAGGTCACCCTTACATTAAACCCACCAAGTGGTCAGATAAGGATGCCCAACAGTCACCACACAGAACCGCCCTTCATCATTTGGGTTCCCTTTAAGACCACCATTGGTGTTATCTATTATCTTTCACATGGAGGGCTTAGATTGTTAAAAGACCCTCACATGATCAGACAGATTTTCCGTGGTCGTACTTCTCAATTAAGAGGATGTTGGAGTGTTAAAGGGGGGAACTGATGTCGCAGTGCAAAAATTAGTGAAAAAAAAAAGGAGAAAATGTGTATAATAAAATTGGATGAGGGGGTACTGAACGTGAATTTTATTCTGATGCTACCCTCTCTACCAATGCTAAAAAGTGACAGTGACAGTCAGTGACAACCACAATTTTCTTGGATCTATAGATGTATTCTAGGGTCAACATGTTTCAGCAATTTATGACGCAGATTGTCATTGCTTTCATCAGGACCACAATAAACTGATTGCTACTACGAAGAACTGATATTGAAACAAAAATTGTGCTCAAAACCATAAATTTCAATTTTTGTTTCCTTAGGGGGTTTATCCTTAGGGGGTTTTATAGAGCGCTTGGTGACGCACAGCGGCGTGTCCCCGCGCTAAGGAGCTAATACCTGCCAGAACTTATAAATACAGAAAAACTAGTGTGTGAATAAAGCAGTGTTCAGCTTGGCTCTAAAGATTGTTTCTGAAGGTTCTAATCGCAGCGCCATAGGTAACTTGTTCCATCTGGATGCTGCGAGATGCCTAAAAGATCTTCCACCCATCCGGGCTCTGGACACCTTAGGAATTGCCAGGAGTCCTGAGCCGGAAGATCTCAGAGAGCGAGACGGCTCATAGGGTGTCAGCAATCCTTTCAAAGGGAGCGGAGCTCTCCCGTTGATAATCCGGTGGCACGTGCACAGGGCTTTGAATTCCACCCTGCTACGGATCGGGAGCCAGTGCAGAGACCGGAGGGCCGCTGTGGAGCCTGCTCTTCTGGGTAGTCTAAGCACTAGTCTGGCCGCGGCATTCTGGAGAACCTGAAGACGGCTCAAATTCTTCTCCAGAGTTCCCAAGTAGAGGAGATTGCCGTAATCCATCTTAGACGTGACTAGTGCATGCACCAGGGTTTGGCGGGCTCTGATAGGTAAGAATTTTAATACCTTCCTGAGACTTTTGAGGGTCCCAAAGCAGGATCCAACCACCTGATTGATCTGGGGACCAAAGGTAAGGTCAGAATCAAACCAGATGCCCAAGTTCTTTGCTTTCTGGCAAGGGGTGGGTGCTGGACCCAAGCACGACGGCCACCACGCCGACGTCCACGCCGATTGGCCTCCCCCCACCACCAGTACCTCGGTCTTGCCTCCGTTGAGCTTGAGGCAATTGGCGGACATCCAATTTCAATATCCCCGGAAGCTTGCTTCCTTCCCAGTAAAAGAATTGGCTTGGTAGTTTGGTCTGTCCTGTTCCCATGATGCACTGGGCCAGGCACAGACTAATTTGCATGTAGCCAGGTTCTGAGCTGGGATGGTGCAGTGAGCTAAAAAAACGGTGATGGATCAAGCCCTGATCTGTTGACTGGGTAGGAGTGTTCTGCTTAATTCAGATGCTCTGTCCATCACCACCCTCCTTTTCTGAACCTTTAGTGTAGTGAGCAGTCTAGCTCTGTGCGCTTTAGTGTAGTGAGCAGTCTAGTGCTGCACACTTTAGTGTAGTGATCCATCTACTGCCTCGCGCTTTAGTGTAGTGAGCGGTCTAGTGCTGCGCGCTCTGTAGCGCTGTGTGCTCCTTCCAGATGTGGTGTAATTAATCATATTTAAATCAGAAGCAGTAATTACAGCCTTTCTTTGTGTCATTAAATCCCTAATTGTGAATCTCTTCTCTGCAGTGATGGTGACTCTGGATCCTGACACGGCTCATCCTGAGCTCCTCCTGTCCGAAGGGGGGAGACGTGTGAGATGGACGGACACAGCACAGACCCTGCCGGCCACCACCAAGAGATTCACTTACTGCCCCTGTGTGCTGGGGAGCGAGGGGTTCACCTCCGGCAGACATTACTGGGAGGTGCAGCTGCTGCAGGAGGGGGGAGGGTGGCGTGTGGGGGTCGCAGCAGAGTCTGTGGACAGGAAGAGAGCCTTCACATGGTCACCTGAGGGGGGACTCTGGGCTGTGCAGGGGTGGGGGGGTCAGTACAGGGCTTTCACCTCCCCTCTGACCCCTCTGTCCCCTCGTGAGGAGCCCCTGAAGCTGGGGGTGTATCTGGACTACGAGGGGGGGCGGCTGTCCCTGTACAATGCTGACTCCATGGAGCTTCTCTACTCCTACCCGCAGGTCCCCTTCACACAGAGGCTCTTCCCGCTTTTCTGGCTCTGTGGAGCGGAGCTGAGGCTGGTGTGAGAGTGACCCCCTCCCCCCCCCTCAACTGTCATCTACAGTTCAAACACCAACATTCCAAAGAATCTTCTTCACAACGACCCTCCCACATGTTGCCATGACACCCAGAAGCCTCACGTGAAACTGACTGCTACGTATCTCTTTTCCTTGTACATTTTTTAAAACAAGGGCAGGAAATGTGTGTGAATCATGCACCAGACATCATGTAACACATGATAAAGTCTCTGTAAAATACAATAAAGTGTATTTCTTTCACACGTAGAGCTTTGACTTTAATATGCTTATTATAGCGCTGCACTGTGAAGTACTTATTGACAGTGATTGTTTTTAAACATGACCCTAGAAACCAGTCCTGCCCCGCCCAACGACAGGGATATTATTAATGACCTCAGACGCAAGACAGTTGTCTCTTGATCCCTGTATGCAACCCAGATTCAGGGCGGCTTTAGGACTGTGCGACTGGTGCAGCTGCACCTGGGCTGACCTGGGAGCAGTGATGTGTGCAGAAATAACTTTGGGTTTTAAAAGCACCTGCTGCTTCCTTGTGTGTCCAGCAGGTTTCAGGCAACAATAAAAATGTCAAGATGACACAGGTGAATAATGTTTCTGCTGGAGAGAGATCGAAGTTTTGTCTTGTCACAGTTTCAACTCATCATTAAGTAGCACAGAGGGTTAATATGCTGGCTGCAAAGAACGTGTACATGCAGATCACAGAACGGTAATCCTCATTGGTTTGTGTAACATTTCCTATAGAGTGATTTACACATATAAGATTCATTGCCTCTGTTAATGTGTGTTTGGTGTAAAGTGCTCTGACACCTATGAGTTGGCATGAGTAGCGCTATAAAACAAGACATGCGTATGAGAGAGGGACTGTACAGAGATGGGTGCCACTGTTGTAAGGTGGGGGTGAGGGAATATTTGGAAATGGCGGTCATGGGCGGAGGGGCACAAATAAATATTGTCACACCTGGCACCCCTAACTCTAAAGCCGGCTCTGCCCAGATTCTTTTAGATCCATTAATTCAAACACAATCGTTTTTTGTAGCGCTGGTATTCTAAACTCACGGTTTTGAAGGTGCTTTCATTTGGGATAAGGAAGAAAATGGACCATCGGTGAAATCAAATATTTTTCTAGGATCACAACATTTGGTTACGGAGTGAAGCCGCAATTAAACCAGGTGTTCTAGTTTCCCTTCGGACAAATTACCTACTAAATGGGTATCTATTTGTCTCTCCTTTTTACCTTAAATGTTAATGCTTTTGTGATCCATCACCTGTGAATTAAGCTGATATTTCTTTGCAAGGGTTTAAAACTTCTTTCTGATGAGTGTTTTCGTAACGTGAGCATGACGAGGCCAGTGAAGATATATCACAATACAGAACTATTTTTAAACATTGTAGTTCCTAAACTGCAAAGATTCCATCACAATTACAGGCCATCATGTATAAGTTGTTTTCTTGTGAAACATCTGCCCTGCTGCACGAGCCACTATTATAATTTATGAAATGTGTATTGTGCAAAGATATGCAGATTCTGTGAACAATGTGCAATGATGTTATATTCCAGCAGCACAAATACAACACAATAGCCTCCTGCGGGGCTTTCAGGACTCCACAAACATTTCCAGGTCCTGCAAACATATTCGGTAGAATTAACTTGTCTGCAACATTTTTTCCAGACGTTATTGTGTATTTACAGGCCATCCTGTATTAAAAGTAGAATCTATTTTTGTCATGAAACTTAAAGAATATCAGCTAGATGTGTGACACTGAGAAGCAAATCTGCCTTTCAAGCCGACGCCAGTGCATGCTGGGACTGAGATAACGAGGAGCTTAATAGAAAACATCAAACTACAAGGCCCAAAATGCAAAGTGCTGTTGATACAAAATGTCAGAGGTTGGAGGGGTCACTTAGAGTGAGATTTTGACACCAGGTCAAGCAAAGCAAAATGATTTTGCTCTGAGTTTTAAATGCTGCTTCCTGGACGACAGGAATATTGTGTAATACCCGTCACCTCTTCATCCTTTTAGGGGTTTCTGCTTCTTAATATCCTCGTCTTTGCTTCATGGAGATTGGATGTAATTCTTTATTCTTGAGTAAGACGTGGGCTGAGTATGTTCTCTTTCAGCGTTAGTGTCATGACGTCCTTTTATAAGGTAGCTCAGTAGGTTGAGGCACATCTGCAAGACCCATGATCTAGACGTCAGAGGTTAGACTTCTGTCAGGGGCTTCTCTGACTTTCTAATGATTGTCCTGTATTGTATCATTTATATAAACCTTCATGCTGCCACCAATGGCTGCAGCTGACGTCACTGAGAAATGGTCCTCCAAGCCCTAGACATTCATTTAAGATCCTTATGAATTCTGAGGTTGTAGTTTTAATTTACTTAAATACAAATATTAACAATATCAGATTAAAAATAATTTTTACTGGTGTTAAATTAATATTACCAGCAAAACATTTACAAAAACATACTAAACAGATCAATTTTCAATGCTTGCAATTATCGAACTTTTCTTCAGGAGCTCTGTGTCAATCTGGGGTAACTGAACTCAAACTATAACAAAGGGAGCCTGTTACCACTGGTGTCGGGGGGCTTCACCTTACTGTGGGGTCCAAGACTGAGCACCAAGTGAACCCCTCACCCCTTGACTCTCAGAGTAGTGAAGTCGAGCTGTCCGAGGCTTACTCAAGGAGAAGGTGCGGGTTAGAAACCAAGAACTCTCTAAAGCATAAAACAGTTAAAAGATTGTGCAGCCAGCGCTTTTACTCGAAAAATGAAAGGTGCTTTAATCACAAACGTACAACTCAGGACTGTACACAAAAAATAGAGGGGACAGACAGATGCACCTAGTGATACTCTGGAGGTTGGGGGTGGCCCATAGGGACGGTCATGTAGACAGTCCTGTCCCCCAGTGGATGAAGATAGAACAACATTTGTACTTAGTGCGTAGAAGGGCCTTGTACATGATGTTTGAGGCATCGTGTTAATGTTGTTTGAAGCTAGATGTGTAAACAAAGCAGTTTCAGAGAAACTAGTCCAACATTGCCGCGCACGCAAATATGTGCAGAAGGTCAGGCAGAAATGTTTGTGAAAAAAAGGACAATGTAAGAAACGAGCAGCTTCGCTACATAGGCCTCATCCAGGCATATAACAGTATTGTGATTGCGCATTGAAGGTGCTGTAGGACAGTTGTGAATGAGGACAGTTATGCAGTAGGACAGTTATACAATAGGACAGAAGGTTGAATAGGACTTGGTCCTCAGGCTCTCGCCGCTCTCTCTGGGTCTGTAGCTAACCCCCCCCCCTTTCCTTCTGGAATGGGCTGTGCCAGTTATGGACTGTAATGGTGCCAATGTCTGTGGTGGTCGCTTCTAACTAATTCTAGTTAATTCTAGTTCACTAGAGGGTGTTCTCACTGGACTCGTCAGGGGGCGCCACTCCAATAGTGCACGCGCTCACACACAGCTCCTGGGGGCAGCCGGGCTGACTCTGCCTCGGCCCTACCTTGAGCACTTATCCCCGTTGGTGCCCAGACGCATGTCTCCAGTCCAGGTGAGGGGCGAGAGAGAGAGAGCGAGAGTGGCAGAAGTGATGGGATGAGATGGAGCAAGAGGGTGGTGACATTGGAGGGGAATAGGAGAGAAGAGAGAAAGTGGTAGAAGTGAAAGGAGAGGGAGAAAGAGAGAGAGAAGGGAGTGAGATACACTGATGTGGAGAGAAAGAAAGGGGGAGATAGGAAGGAAGTGGAGAGAGAAAGCGAGAGATCGAGGAGTGTAAGAGAGACAGGAGGAGGAGGTAGAGAGTGGAGAAAGAATGGGATAGAGAAAGAGGGGGGGTGGTGAGAGAGAAAGAGAGAGACTGCCAGCAGTTAGTCTACAAGACGAGTGTCTGCTCAGATAAAGGAGCTGCACGTCTGAGGGTTGTCCGGCTCCCACCACCTGTGATGGACTGAAGTGACCTGGGCCCTTGGGATCTGCATTAAGAGGACACCATGCTTCTGACCCGCCCAGCTAGACCCTATGGAAGAACAGGTGTGTAATCTAGCACCAAGGTGCCCCGGCCTGAGGATCATGGTAGCCCAGTTAAAATGCCCCAGATGAGAGAAGCTGTCCCCTCCACACCAACACCCCCATACCCCACACCCCCCAAGGACACAGCAGCAACGCTGAGGCTGGTGTAGGAACTCTACCCCACCTCCACCCTACTGCAGTAATGAAAGTTTAACAAGGGGCACAAGCAGAGATGCTGCCACCAGGGCCAGTCTCTTGCAGCAGAGTGAGAGGATGGTGATAGTTTTATCCAGGAGGGTTGCACTTTGGATGCCCCTCCCTCCCCCCACCCCCACTCGGACCTTAACGATCTATGTGTCATGTCAATGCACGAGAGGCTGACAGTGAGTCAAAAAACCATTAGTGACTATCGGGGGGCATTCCTGTCCTAGCATCTTATCATTTTAAAAATATTAGGTACACACATCCCTCAACTTCCTTTACAACTGACCCGTAACACTCTCGCCCTTATGAACTAGGGATCTGCACATAACTCTGCCAATCCCCTCAATTCCAACTTGCAGAGACCTCTGTAAAACCAGCCCTGGCAGCTCTACCAGTGTATTGCAATCCTGACATGAAGTACCACACCTAAACACGTGATCAGTCCATCACAAAAGCTGCCGATGGGGTGTTGCACATCTTTACCACGACCGGTGCCAGCGGCACTTGCATCAAGTGGTATGCCGATTCAATACCAGCCCTTGCTGCCTTGTCCCATCTGTGGGTGGTGAGAAGCTATGGAAGAGGACAGCCGGGGTCCCAAAAGTGGCATGTTACGGATTTAACTGTGGAATGTGTTTCCACCAGTTTTGCCGCTGTCGGTATGAATGTTGTGGCTGTGTGTGGAGACACCCGCTTACAGAATGTTTAGGACTGTTGACTGTGGTGGAACAGAAGGAGTGGTCCCGGGCCGGGGGCAGCAGTCTGAGCCTTAAATGATCCAGAGAGGGAAATGGCCGTCAGACTCAAAGGGGTTTCAGTGGTGGTTTTATGTTGTATTCTCTGCACTTATGTTTTGCTGTACCCCTTTAAGCCTTACATTCCATTTTCCTGATGTCATCTTCCACTGTGTTCTCCCCAGTCAGTTAGCTCCCTGCTTTCTGATGGGAACACCAGTTATTCTCTGTGGTGCATAATAAATGCCTTATATTCTTCCATTGGCCTCATTACTTCATTTACTACACATGGCGACGATGAGCAGGGCGAGCTAAACAACTACAGAGGGAGAAGAACTCCACTGGTGAGAGAAGAACCACGCAATTTTAAAAATATTTAAGACTGTTGAAGAACTTATCTAAAGAAAAGAAAAGAAACTGAAACTCAAAGGAAAGGAAATCACCAGAAGAAAATCTCACAAGAATAAATTCAGGTCACTTCGAGGAAAAGTGCATTATCTTCATGGAAAAGTTCAAGTAAAGAAAGAGACATTCTTTGAGAAAAGAAGCACTACAAAAGAGTAAAGGAAATCGACCTTTTGCTTTGGCACCTTATTCAAACTACTGGTGAGTTTGAGAGACCTTTTGACCTAATTTTGAGTCAGACTGTGTCCCCTAGGACTAGTGGAAAATCGTCATTGGGACTGTGCATTTGATTGGAATTTAGGCGGACCACTGCTTTCCCTTTTGATTGCCTATGGATTGACTACTTAATTTGTGGCAAAGTGCACAATTTATACTCTATTGATCCTTGGCGTTGCTTGTGGTAGTCTGCTGCATCTTTTGAATCTGTCTGCATTTTTTTCAATACAAGCGTGAGCAGTGCGAGCAGACAGCGCGAGCAGTGCGTGCAGACAGCGCCTACCTAGTGTCACCGCTCGAACCAAGCATCTTTTGAATCTCTCGGCATCTTTTAAGTACGAGCGTGAGCAGCGCGAGCAGACAGCGCCTACCTGGTGTCACCGCTCGAACCGCAGACGTCACACTGAACGTCTAGCAGGAAGTAGATCGGAAACCAGCGTCAGGCAACGTCAGGCGGAAATGACGCATCGACACAACGGAGACGCCATTTTGTTTACAAGGTAACTAAGCAACGCGATATACGAGCGCTGTTTTCAGTAACTAATCAACGCGCCGTACAAGCATCGTAGTAGCTGGCAAAGGACATTTTCCGTGGGTAATTTTCCAAAAGACGAGTGACAGCAAACAACAAAGGAAGTGATTTAAACAGTGAGAAAATTTTTTTTTTTTAAAAAGGTACATTTTAAAGACTCAAGAGTGACCAGAATGTCAAGTAGTTTCTGACACAATCCATAGTAATAGACTGTACACTCTATGACATTAAACTGAATGGCTCAAAGCATCTTTTTAGAATAGTACATTTTTTTTTTGGAATAGTACTTTAATATACAGAACTTAAAGGATTGAGAAAAATATATTTTTTTCTTGTGTGTTTGGTGTGGAAGAGTGCCCACATCAATTAAAACTGACTACCTGTGTGTAGAGAAGAGTAGCGCCTACACTATTTTATAAACAATATATCGAGAGTGTGCAATTAAAAAAAAAAATAACTTTTGAAATGGAGAACCTTAATGTTATTGTACCTCCTATGTTCCTACAAACTACTGGAGATCCACCCATTGAGTGGGATGAATGGATAGACATTTTCGAGAATTATATAGAAGCACTTGATGGGAAGGATTTCAGTGCAACTAGAAAAAAAGCCCTGTTGTTAAGTGCTTTAGGCAAAGAAGGTCAACGTTCGTTTAAATATCTTCCGGTAGGACTAAATCAAGATGGAAGGGCAATAACCAACGTGTACACAGAAGCAAAGGCTCATATGAAGAAGCAGTATGCAAAGGAAGTAAACATCGTCATGGCGAGACATAAATTTTACACTCAACCCCAAAGGAATGAGGAATCAGTAGACCAATTTGTGGCTAGGTTACGTGAGTTGTCCATTAAATGTAATTTCGGAGAGATAAGAGACGAAATGATACGAGATCAGTTGATAGTACAATGCCGGAATAAAAAGATGCAGGAAAAACTGTGGGCTGCAAAAAATCCTACCTTGCAAATGGCTATTGACATAGCGAAAGTAGTTGAGGAATCGAATGCATGCATGAGAGAGATGGAAAGAAAAGATAACGCAAAGGAAAATGTACAAGGGAATGGAGTTTCTTGTGTTGAACATGATGAAGTTGCTGCCGTGAACAAGAAAAGTGTAGATCTGGGTGAGAGAGGTCCGAGGAGATTTAACAATGGGTTTTCAGGCAATGACAAGAATAGATTCCAAGGGAGGATGTGCAGTAGGTGCGGGAGTACTTTCCATAGTTCAGATTTCAGGAGATGCTTTGCAATTGACAAAGTGTGTAGAAAGTGTGGGAGGAAAGGACATTTCGCCAAGATGTGTAGGGGTGCAAATGCTGATAAAGTGGCTGTTGTGGAAAACAGGGAAGTAGTGAGAGACATTATTGGTGTTGAGAGTGCCAACAAAATATTGTGTTTGGGTGAGGATGGTGTGAACGAAGGTGAGCCTGGTAGAAGACACAGGCCTAAAGCCCAATTCCTTATTGATAAAATAGAGATCCAGTTGAGGGTTGATCCGGGGTCATTGTGGACTATTATCCCCAAAGATATGTACTTGGAAAATTGGAAGGACGTGCAATTATAGTCCCTGCAGGTATCAGGGTGAGAGTATAGATGTGATCGGATTTATGGTATGTGTAATATCATTTAAGGACCGTTCCGCTAAAGGAAAGGTGTATGTAGCCAAATCAGGTCCTGCAATTTTGGGGTGGGGGCAACAGTATGACCTCGGTATAATCATCAATCCCAGGGCAGCACAACAGGTGATGGTTGTAGATAGCATAACCACAGATTCAATTGTTGAAGGGATGAATGGTTTGTTTGATGAGCACATTGGAGAGTTGAGAGGTTATGTGCATAAGATTGTACTGCGTGATGATGCCGTACCTATGCAACACAGGGTGAGGAAGGTTCCATTTATTGCACGTGAGGAAGTGAAGAAGATGTTGAAGGAGATGCTAGACCAGGGGGTGATAGAACAGATCGAAACGTCACCATGGATTTCCCCCGTAGTTATTACGACCAAATCTGACGGAAAATTCCGTTTTTGTGTGGACCTTCGCACCCTGAACCAGAACATTGTAGTAGACAACTTCCCATTACCGAACATCAACGAGCTGGTTTTGTCACTAAAAGGGGGAAAGTACTTCTCTAAGCTGGATCTCCGCAGCGCTTATCATCAAATAAAGCTACATCAAGACTCCAAGGCATTGACCGCTTTCATAACAACTGAGGGAATATATCAATTCACACGTATGCCTTTCGAACTTGCCTCTGCAGCTGGAGTATTTCAAAGAATGATGGGGGCTGTACTGAAGGGTGTGAACAACGTGGTGTATTTCCAGGACGATGTTTTGATATTTGGAGAGACTGTTGAAGAACACAATTTGATTTTAAAAACTGTTTTGGAGAGGATGGAACAAGCCGGATTAACTCTAAAGAAAGAGAAATGTAAATTTGCGGTGGAGGAAGTTGAATACCTTGGATATACTCTGTCTGTTGACGGGGTTAAACCCAAGAGAGATTTATTGGACTCTATTAGGAATGCACCAGCTCCGGGTGACAAAGATCAGTTGAGGTCTTTTCTCGGCCTCATTGAGTACTATGCTAAGTTTGTAAGAGATTTTGCAGAGAAAACCGAAAAGATCAAGGTGTTGTTGAGGAAAGGATGCAAGTTTGTGTGGGGTGTGGAACAAGAAGAGTGTTTTAAAAAGATCAAGGTTGAAATTTGTGAGGCAGGCATCTTAACACTGTTCGACACCAACCGTAAGTCAGTCTTGACGGTGGATGCGAGTGCTGTGGGGGTTGGTGCGGTTTTGGCTCAAGTACATGAATCTGGACTCAAGACTGTAGCTTTTGCTTCAAGGACACTCACAACGGCAGAGAGGAATTACTCTATAATCGAGCGGGAAGCCCTAGCTGCAGCGTGGGGTTGTGAGTATTATAGAATGTACTTGTGGGGGTTCAAGTTTACGTTATTGACAGATCACAAACCCTTAGTTAAAATCCTTTCACCTGGTGGGGCTGGCAAGGGTTCTGCGAGGTTAGCTAGACTCGCTGCTAGGATTCAAGAGTATTTGTACACTGTTGAGTATATTCCAGGTTGGAGGAACTGCCAAGCTGATGGACTCTCTAGACTTCCACTACCTTGGGAGATGGTAGACAAGTTAGGGGTAGAATCACTCAATTCAGAAGGGTCCGTGGCTGCTGTGGATGAGGTGGTGGATATGTGTGCTGGAGCAATTAGTAGGGGTTTGTGGAATACCTCCATGGCTAAGGACGTGGTGTTGAATGAAGTGAAAGACCTGATTGTGAAGGGTCCAAGGAGAGAGAGTTGCTTATCCCCTGCACTTCGTCCATATTTGAAGGTTCTGGAACAATTGTCTGTCTTAGATGAAGATGGTTTCATGATTTTAATGGAAGATAAATGTATTCCTCCACAGGAAGTGAGGTTTACTCTATTTAAGTTAGCCCACGAGGGTCACCTAGGACAGTCCCTCACTAAGAGGAGAGTTAGGGAGAATTTTTGGTGGCCCGGAATGGACTTAGAAATCTCTCAGTGGGTGGAAAAATGTACAGACTGCTTGGAGAGCGAGAAGAGGCTTAAAGTCTGCAGTCATGCTGGTTGTGGCTCAATAGTAGACCCAGGATGTCCATGGCACACCATATGTCTTGATTTCATTGGCCCGTTTTACCAGTTGAGTCATGATATGAGGTTTGGGTTAGTAGTAGTTGATGTTTCTTCAAAGTGGTTGGTAGTTAAATTCATGAAGGAGATCACTACAAACAGCACCATTGCTGTGTTGAGTGAAATTTTTAGAGAGGAAAGTTTTCCAACAAGGATTATCACCGATAATGGGACGCAATTGACTTCCCTGGAGATGGCCAATTTCTTGGGAAAGTGCAGTATTGCACACTAAAGGACCTCACTTTACAACCCCCAGGGGAATGGAATAGTCGAGAGGACGAACCTGATGGTTAAAGGTGCGATTCAGATGGCGATTTCTTCTAGGACGGATGTGAGAGGATTGGTTAATGACCTGGTTTGGGCCTACAGAACTACTGAAAATGGTGTGACTGGTATGATTCCTTTTAGTGTCATGAGGGGGCGTTCAGCTGGTACCAAGCTTGTCGCTGCATGGACGAAGGAGTATCTGAACGCTGATGCTCCTGTTAGCCTTGACAATCCTGACAATGTGAGTGAACCAGATGGAAAGTGTAAATTTGCAGTGAATGATTTGGTGAAAGTCAAACCTGGTCATGTTGGCGTCGGGTTGACAAAGTTCAGGGGACCATTTAAGGTCAAGTGTGTCCATAAAAGGTTTGTGACTCTATTTAACGGTGAGAGTTGGAATTTGAGGCGTGTGGCACTGTACAAGAAGGCTGAGTGTGGGGGTAATGTGCCTTCTAATGAGACTGGTGTTGGTAGAGCTCAGAGAGTGAGAAGACCTCCGGGTTACTTACATGATTTTCTTTGCAAGTAAGGTCTCTCTCTGTAACGAAGAGCATGTGCTTAGTATTTTTGTTTTTTTAAATTTACTTTTGTTTTTCTATACGAAGGGAAGAGGATATGTTGTATTCTCTGCACTTATGTTTTGCTGTACCCCTTTAAGCCTTACATTCCATTTTCCTGATGTCATCTTCCACTGTGTTCTCCCCAGTCAGTTAGCTCCCTGCTTTCTGATGGGAACACCAGTTATTCTCTGTGGTGCATAATAAATGCCTTATATTCTTCCATTGGCCTCATTACTTCATTTACTACATTTTACATTGAGATATAAAGGCCCCCGACAACAGTGCTGGTCAGCTTCAGTCAGTGATGAAGGAGAAACCAAAGAAAAAAGTGGAGGAAGAAAGGATTGCAGGCCCATTGCTGAGTGGTCATTGCCAGATTTGATGCTGTCTCTTTTGGGGGTCGTTCCAAAGAAAACCCTAGGAGAATATTGTTTAACTCACCATTTATCGTGGCCAGAGGGGGCATAAGTGAATGGATGCAAGACTCAGGAAGATGCAACAGAGCAGTGTGATGCATCGGTTGATACTATTAGTTTTAGGCAAAACAGGTAAAATGTTACCTTAAGTCAGCATTTTACATAATGCCAGTTCCTATAGTGGAGATTTCTTTGCTGGAGATGTCATTTGAAGGGACAATATATGTAGACGGAGTTTTGTCCAGGGGTTGTGCAAATTCTTGTCCTCTTTTTGAATTTTTCTGCACCTTCTTATAATGTGGTTTGTCAAAAAGAACTGGTCATCGGCTAATTTTCATTGATGATTTCTTGTTTGTTGAGAAGGAGGTTCATTTAATTACAGAGAAGTGTTGGGCATTTTTCAGGACATGGCAGAGGTTTTTGGGGAGCCCCTAGCACCAAAAAGACAGAGGGCCTGAGTACTGTATTGATTTTTTTCAGAATTGTCACAAAGAAGATGCAGGCGAGATTGCCAGGAGACAAAGTGCAAGAGATTGTTTTATTGGTAGAAGAGGCGTGCAAAGAGCAGAAGTTTGCGCTCCATAAGGTTAAATGTTTGTTGGTGCCTCTCAATTTTACATGCAGAGTGTTCCGGGCTTGCAGAATGTTTTATACAAGGTTGGGCTTTGCCATGTCAGGGGTGGATTTACTGCACCATAGAGGGTGAATGGCAGTTGCTCCTCAGTCATATCTGCATGTATGGCGGCATGTTATTGAGAATTTAAACAGAGTAAGCATGTTTTTGCAGAGGACGAGACAAATTGACATGTGCAGATTTTGTCTGATCAAGAGGCCCTTGGTTGTGGCCTGTTCTGGGGTGGATGGTGCTGCAGAACAAAGACTTTTTCACTGGTGGTTGCTTTGGTGGTGTGGGGTGTGAAACTGATGAACAGAAGAGTAACGTTCAATGTGGATAACATATCAGGGGTTAAGTTCTTTAACAGAAGGCAAGGACTTGAGTGTTTTGCGGCTCTTGTGGAAGGGTTGTAGGGTTGTCTGTATTTCAATATTGCTTTTAGAGCAAATCATATTCCTGGTACGAGCAATGACGTTACTGATACTTCATCTTGTTCGCGGTGGAAGAGTTTTCTAAGTTTGGCCCTAGAAACGGAAGAGAGGACAACCAAGTTGCAACAGGACATCTACGGCCAGATGTAGGTAATCCAAATTTACTGATTCTAAAATACCGAATTTTACAGAATCGGTATTTTAGAATCGGTAAATGGTATGTAGATAAAAATTCGGTAAATAATACCGAATCGATAAAAATCGGACACTCGGTATTTACCGAATCGGTATTTCCCATTCATTCCTATATGCCTTTTGGCCCATAGGAATGATTGGGAAATACCGATTCGGGAAATACCGATTCGGTAAATACCGAATCGGAAATCAAACAAAAGTGAAACTTAGGTACGCAGCCAATCAGGTGCTACCACCCTCCCCTCCCTACCAGGAAGTGGCTACACAGGCAGCTGCAACTAATTAGAAGCTTCTGGAGAGGCAGTTGGAGCATAGAGTCCCTGAGCAGCAGAAAGAGTTTTGTGCACTTTTAAATCTGAAAAATGGCAAGCAGCAAAGACAAAGAGCAGCCTGAGAGGAGGAGGAAACTGAAATTCAGCAGCATGGAGCTACAGGTCCTTGTTGAGGAGGTGGTGAAGGTGAACCAAAAACTGTTTGGCAGGAAGTCCCTCACTGTGGCAGAATCTGCCAAAAGGAAACTCTGGCTGGACATACTTGACAAAGTAAATGCGGTTGGAGTGACTACGAGAGATGCTGGAGGACCTGAAAAAGAGGTTCTATGACCTCAGGAGCCAAACAAAAAAAATGGCTGAACACCACAAACAGGCAACCATAACTGGTGGAGGGAAGAACCCAGCACCCCCCTTAATGACCTGGAGGAGATGGTGGCCTCAACCATAGAACCAGACAGCGTCTGCGGACTGGGAGAAGTAGACAGCTCACCCAGAGCTCCAAGCAGAAAAGGTAAGATGCATGCACAGCATTCCCCCCACACCATCATCCTTACCTGTACCCTTTGTGTCTAAGTGAACCCCAGTCCAGTACTGCTAGCACTATACAGGAGCAATGCATCATGGGAAATGTAGTCAGGAAATGTAAGACCATGTCATGCAGCAGAGCAACCAGCAAGTTAGGTAAATGATTGCAGACAGAATAAAGCGAACGTGAAAAAGATTTAATTGTAGTGAGTGTGAGACAGTAGCGCTTAGCTAATGTACGCTCATATATCCACAGGTGACACATCTCACTGGCGTTCCCAGGAGACTGAAGGCACGGCACCAGAGAGGGATGAGAGTCAGGACCAGGTCCAAGTGCACAGAATGTATCACAGGACACAGGTGCACCCAGTAGCCATCCTCCTTCACAAGACACAGAAAATGCTCCAGAGTTGCAGGCGTCCCCACAACGATCACAATCCCCTCTGTTGTTGTCATCCCCAGAAATGCCAGCATCACTGCATGAAACAACACCTGCATCACAACCAAGCAGGAGGCTTGTTGTTGCCCCACTATTGGTAATGGAGTCAGCAGCACGTGACATGGAGGGGGAAGACACACACACCTTGCCTGTGGATGGTAGCTCTGCCATCCTGCAGTCCAGTGCAGAGGTGGGCCATGCTGGCGCAAGACGCCGCAGAGTCCAAGAAAGCAGTGCAGCTGGACGTGTGGAGGGTTCAAGTGTGTTCCCTGGCCTGGAGGGGAGCATGGTAAAAATCCAGAGGATGCAGGGAAAAGCCATCATGTCTTGCCAACGCCAAATGAGGAACCTGAACAACAACATGGGAGACATAGGAAAGGGCACCAGGGAACTTGTAGATGTCAACAAAGAAATGGCTGCAGGGATGCGTGAAATGTCACAATCGGTGGAGCTTCTGTGCACCAAACTAGACAATGAATTTGCATCAAGGCACCAGGAAAGGCAGCGTGCGCATCAACAAAATAAAGCCATCAACCGCCTGGCCACAGCCACATCCCTGCTATGCAGGAGAAGCATAAACATGCAGGAGGGACTAACCCAAAACAGTAATGAGGTCACTAGGGGCATGGCCAGGATGACCAGTGCTCTTGAAGCGCTGTTAAATGCACAAACAGCACAAACTGCTGCTCTAAATGTGCCAGAGAGTGAAGAGAGCACAAGTAGGAGCAGCATGGCCAGCTCCCTTGTCGTAGAGACAAGGAGGAGCAGCAGGTGCCATGCTGATGCTACAGACCAAACGCAAAGTGAGCACAGTCAGCACCAAACAACTGCCACTGGTAAGCGTGGACGCAAATTATTATTTTAGTTAATGGGGAAGTGACTAGGCATGAGCGGATTTTGCGGATTGGCAATCCGCGGATTTGCGAATTTGCGGATTGCGAAAATCTGCAAAATCCGCGAATCCGCGCGGATTTTTTTTTTATGTTCGCACGGGTTTCTGCAAGTTCGCGAGGGTTTTGTACAATTTCGCAAATTGCAAAATTGTACAAAACGCGTGCGAACTTGCAGAAACCCGTGCGAACACAATGTGCCCAGTAGGGTATGTGCCTCTTGTGTGAATAAAAGGTCAGAGAAAGATCAGTTCAGCAGATGAAGAGAAAGAAGCTCCTGGTCACAGGAACAGCACGGGTATTGCGCTCGTGAAAGTCAAGGATGCAAAGCCTATCCACCATCACAGTTGATTTTCCACGGTAGATTTGGGAAGAAGGCACACCTGTCCAGCCTCGACGACGCTCACGATTGTTTTTGGGCTAATGAATGAGTCACTGAATTTGAGCATCAACTAGTTCGAGCGACCATGTGTGTGTTACTATGCAATCGCCCCGAAGGGCGCACGGGTCCCTTGAGTGAGCTGCAGACCTGTGCCCAGCCATGCAACTATTTTACAATGGCGCCAGCAAGCTGCCAGCGCCGTTGTAAAATAGTTACAAAGTTAGCTTGCACAGGAAGCACTTAGATAAAATAAAGCAGCACCTGCTTCGTTTTATCTAGTGGTTCCTGTGCAAGCTAACTTTGTAACTATTTTACAACGGCGCTGGCAGCTTGCTGGCGCCATTGTAAAATAGTTGCATGAGTGGGGGTTCAACTTTTGAACCCGTTACGTTCGCGGATTTTTTTTTGCGGATTTTGCGGCAAATCCGCAAAATTCGCGGATTGCGGATTTCCCAAAAATCCGCAAAATCCACGAGCGTAACGGATTTCCCGCTCACACCTAGAAGTGACCCAGGACTCACATCATTGAATGTTAATAATTTGTGTTGCACATTTGTGCTTTAGTAACTTACGTAGTTACACAATTAAACTACGTTGGGTCCATACTACACCTGTCTGTGTCTCTTTACTTACTTTAAAAATGTTGCGTGTGATCTCTTCCCGTCTGTGTCTGCCATCAGTTGGTGTGCCCTGTTGTATCTCCTCTGGCTGGGTGTTGAAGGGTTGAGGTAGGGTGTGAAGATGAAGGACCGGAGGGCATATGCACTGTCCCCTATTTGTAACAAGAAAAGAAATTACTCACATGCACACAAACACATCTATCTGCAATACGTATCAAGGGAGTTTCACACAGTGTGTTACCTAGCAAGTATCCTTTGCCGAATTCCCCTCTGTCAGGCGTGCGAAGATCCCACTGTTTTGGAAGATGTAAGAGTCGTGGGTACTCCCAAGAAATTTGGCTACTATGTCAGTGATCATGTACGTGGAATCACAGATCACCTGTACATTTATGGTGTGGGTGGACTTCCTGTTCCTATAAATGTACTCTGTGGCAGCAGGTGGACATATTGGTATGTGGGTGCATCAATACAGCCAATGATGTTGGGGAAATGGCCATCTGATAAAAGTCTGTCTTTGTCCTGAGCAGTTCAGCATGCGTTGCAGGGAAGCTGATGTAGTAATGCATTCTCTGCAACATGGCGTCTAGGAATTTCTTAAAGAAACGGGACAGACAGCTCTGGGATACCCCACCAACCGCAGCAACCACACTCGGGTAACTCCCAGATGCAAGCAGGTGTAGGCTGCACAGCACCTGCACATGGGGTGGAATGGCATGCGCCCTTGGGGTTGGATGGTCCAACAGTGGGTGGAGGTCACTGATGAGGTCCAGGATAGTTTTGGGGTCTAGCTTGTACCTTTGTAGGATCTCTGGCTCAGTTAGCTGGAATAGGGTGATCCTCTGCCTGTACACCTGCTCCTCCCTTCTCCAGACCCTCTCTCCTTCTACCTGTAGCCGTAGCCAACTCGCAATCACGTAGAATGCCGCCATTCTGGTGAAACTGTTGCATTTTGGGGCCTTTTTTTATAGCCTGCACCTGGTTACCACCTGATTTAAATCCATGGTAAATACCAACTCTTAAATACCGAATTTCATGCAAATTCGGTATTTAAGAGGTTACCTACATCTCAATAGTCATTTTTTCCATTTCTTAATTTCCGAATCGGTAAATTTACCAATTCGGTAAATTTACCGATTCGGAAACTTTACCGATTCAGTAAATTTACCGATTTGGATGTTTTTGAGTCCCCTACATCTCAAAGGCCAAATACAGGTCGGTAAAGGCCGAAATTCGGTATTTTCGGCCTTTACCGAGCGGTATTTGGTTACCTACATCTGGCCCCTGGTCACTGGGGCAATGAGAATGCTGGAACTTGCAGAACATTCTGTATCAGTAACTTCTAGATGATCCCACTGAAAGGCTTGGTGGGAGTTTAAATATGGATGAGGTAGGAAGAAAGGGGGTGATAAAGGCTGAAACTGAGTAACAAGGACATCATGCATTTTTGATTTTCAGGATTGACAGGAGCTTATCAGCTCTTAACATTGCTGGGAACCAGGGAGGTTTGTCATTATATGTGAAGGTGTTTTAGGGATATGACCCAGGGGCTTAGGAACTGGTGAGGCGTGTAAACTTGTAATTTCACTTGTTGACAAGTTTAATTTGGGTTTTGGGGTTTTGCTGTTATAACAATTTTGAAGTAAAAATCTTTTAGTCTTTACCTGATGTTTTTATGGTGTCTGCATTTGTTGGACTCAAGGAAGAGATAAGGTGTAAAACAACTAGAGGTGGGGGTGGAAGATATGTTTTTGAAAATATGGCTGAGGCGTTCTAAAACAGATCAGAGAGGGCTCAGGAGATGGGGTGTGTTAAAGACTGGGCTTGTCACAGAGGCAGGTGGACTTTTGACAAATGTTACAATTTCTAGGTGTGTTTAGGAGATGAGGTTGTTTACCCTACTGTTGGTGAGACAGTGAATGCGGCCAATCTTTTGGGAATATTGAGAAAATCATTGGTTTACTTGGGATTGAACGCGAAGGACTTAGGAGTGGGCTGTTTTCAGACTGATGCTGATTCTGAGGCAGCAAGGTCTTCAGACTGAGGACATAAAGAGGATTGAGAGACGACGATCCAGGCGTCGTGAGAGGTACGTACAAGGTTAGGACTTCAGACTGAGCACATTAAGAGGATTGAGAGACGACGGTCCAGATGTCGTGAGAGGTACATACGAGGTTAGGACTTCAGACTGATCACTTAAAGAGGATTGAGAGACGAGGGTCCAGGCGTCGTGAGAGGTACATACAAGGTTAGGACTTCAAACTGCGGACATAAAGAGGATTGAGAGACGACGGTCCAGGCGTCGTGAGAAGTACATACGAGGGAGTTGGGCTATCTGTTTTTAGGTTTTGCCTGGCCATGCGCTTTGCGCATGCGCCAAAAAACCTCTTGAGTTGTGTGTGTGGGTCGGGATACTCCCCCTCCTCCGATTGGCTTGCTCCATAAATGGCATGAAAATATGGCTGGTTAACAAGCAGTTAACACAGGCTCAGTAGCGCACAACTAAAGTAAAATCTATAGATCAAACCTTTTTAAACCTTTTTTAAAGAAACATATTATTTATTCATATGTTTTTACTCATCAGTCTAACTTGTTTAAACACAACATTTTGTATTTATACATAAACACTTGAATTTCCATTTGCTGAATCAAAATCATACACATATATACATTATGAATACATTAAATTTTCTTGTATGCATCATAATCCGCCCGCCCAATGCATTTCGGGACAAGTGTAGAGTCCCTTCGTCAGGGGCAATGCTGCAAAATAACATGTACAGGCACATCAGTCTCTTTTTTATATGTTAAACATGGTTCAATACAATTTAAATAATACTACCACCACAGAAAGCCAAAATGAAAAAACACACCCATAGTGCAGTTACCAACAAGCATCTAAAACCCGAAAAAACATAACCAAACTACTCACATTTATACACAAGTAAATATACTTATTGCGAGCTTCGATCTTCCTAGGTCCAAATAAACTATGAAAAAGCAAAATGAACAGAATCAGGCTGCCGCCTCTATATACGTGCGTGAAGAGTCTAACCACAATGCAGTCAAGCGCTATGCAAAGGCATACCTGTATATCCTTAAGATACCTGCGTCCTGAAAACCCTTTTCCACTTAATGTGTCATCAGGAATTCGATACCCATCTGCAGAAGAAATAGAGTACTCAATGCACGATACGATTCCATAGTTTACCCTGCCAAAAGTTCTAAACCTCGCTTTGTGAAAAGATCCTTACCGATTCAAACTGCAAGTTTAACTCGTCAAACAATCCACACGTAAACCTTCCGACGTTCGGAATCTCCCGCGTTTGTGTTGGTAGTATCGGTTCTGGGTTAAACTACTGTAACCTTCATCCCCATTGGTTACAACAGAACTGCGCTAAACCAATCAAGTGCGAGCTGCCATTCCAATTCTAATACGTCATCCGTAGCTACGGTAACAAAGCTCTAGCGTTAAATGTACTAGCCACCTTTACTATCTACCTACTACGAGCAGAGAAAAACGGGCTGATAGCATACCGTTTCCTCGAATATTTGAATGTCCGTGTTCTGCATGAAAACCCTAACTAAAAGGACTCGTAGCATATCACAATTCTACAAAACGTGACCACACGTATAAGTTCCAACCTCGAGACGTCTCAGGCTTCAACTAAACTTTATTGAACGCTATAGGCACGCGACAGTCACTGTTTTCAATCAATATGACTAAAACAACCACCAGAAATAAAATTCTTCACCAAAAATATGTGAAACAAGGTAAAGAAAAATAAGGTAAAAAGAATATAATACACATGAAAAAAACATTGGTCAATAATAAACATAAAGAGATAGAGTCAGATTAGACATAATATAATAAATACATTTAGATGACTAACCAAATCAGAATTTATACAGCAAGGTGAATATGTCACACTAGAACACATGTTTACAAGAAGTTACAAAAAGCTGCTTAACTCAATCCGATCATTCAATCCCCCGGGGGTCAGTGTCCCCAACATTTTTATCCAAAAAGATTCCCTTTGTAGTAATTTCTTATTCCTGTCACAACCCTCTGTGATTGCTACTGTCTCTAGAATGGTGAATCTAAATTGGGCAATAGTGTGTTTTTTTTCTAGCCAATGTGTTGCTAAGGATGATGTCATGGATTTATTTCGTATTCTACTTTTATGCTCTGAGATACGAATTTTCAATTTTCGCTCGGTTTTTCCCACATATAAAAGTCCACGAGGACATTTGATAGTGTATATAACCTGATTGGTGTTAGTCTCCTACAAATTTCAATTTGATAGTTCTTCCAGATTGAGGATGCGTAATCACATTACCAACCATCACATTGTTGCAATGCACACAATTTGTGCATCTCCTCATTCCTTTGTATTCCTTCTTTTTTGTGGACTCTGAATACTTTAACAATTCTTTTAGGTTTTTAGACCTTGTGTAAGCAAACAAGGGTTTATCACTGAAGCTGTTGTGAAAGTCATTTTCTTGCTGGAGGAGTTCCCATCTTTTTTGTATGATATTTTTCAATTTTGGTGAGTTGACAGAGTATTTTGAGACAAACACATTCCGTTTTTGTGCTTCTTTGTGTTTTTGTACTAATAAATCAGTACGGTTTTTCTCAATGGCTTTGTTTTGCGCTGTACCCAGTATGTCAATCGGGTAGCCTCTTTTTATGTAGTTTTCCTTGTATTCCTTGATATACTCCAGGCATTCATCCTGTCCTGTGACTATTCTCCTAATCCTCAAGAATTGGGAATATGGTAGATTCTTCAATAGATTCGGAGGATGAAAGCTGTGATAAAGCAACATACTGTTCTTGTCAGTAGGTTTACGGTACAAAGAAGTGTTGATCCTTTCTCCTTCAAGCTCTACCATCACATCCAAGTATGCTATTTTTGATCTACTGATAGTATGTGTCACCTGAATACGTGGATTCCTTGAATTCAATATTGTAATGTTATGATGTAGTTGCGCTTCTGTTCCGGACCATATTAAAAAAATATCGTCTATGAAGCGACAAAAAAATTCAAGGTGTTCCGTCCATTCTTTGTGGGCAAAAACGTGTTCTTGCTCGAATTTTGCCATGTAAGTATTGGCAAATACTGGAGCCCCAGTAAAGCCCATTGATGTCCCATTCAACTGCATGTAAAAATTTTCTGACCATTGAAAATAGCTGTTCTTTAAACAAAAATGTGTTAGCTGCAATAGGAACACCGGGTTGATGTCAATTTCTGGATGCTGCAACAACATCCATTCTTCAGCTTCTAGTCCGTCAGTGTGTCCAATTGATGTGTACAACGACACAACATCTATAGTACATAGAATGAATTCTTTGCCTGTTTGTAAATTGACAGATGTCAGCTTTACCAAGAAATCAGTTGTATCCTGTATGTATGTATGCCATTTTTGAATAAATGGTTGCAGAAAATAATCAATAATTTGCCCAGCTGGTTCAAAAATTGAGTTACAACCTGCCACTATTGGTCGAAAAGGTGGATCTTCTAGCGACTTGTGCACTTTAGGCAACATGTAGATCTTAGGTTTACTAGGATTTTGTGGCATAAGAAATTTGGCCATGTTCGGTGTAATCCAGTCTTCATCAATGGCTTTGTCTATCAAAGATTGTAATATCTTTTGGATTTCACTTGTCGGGTCTTGTTGTAGCAGTAAATAAGTGTTGGTATCATTAACATGTTCTTCCACTTTACGTTGATAAAACTCAGTGTTCATAAGTACCAATGCACCCCCTTTATCCGCTTTCTGGAATGTCAACTCTGTCTTTTTTGATAATTGAACTAATATGCTTCTTTCCAATCTGTTCAGATTATTCAGTATTTTCCTGCTTTGTCTGTAGTTCAATTTCTTCATGTCCTTTGTTACTAGTGTTTCAAAAAGATCAAGTGTCTTGTGTGAGGTAGGTGCCTCAAACGTACTCTTAGGTCGAAAGACTTCTACTTTCCTTTCCCCTTGCTTTTCATCTGTGGGAACCACGTTGTCGAAAAAATTCCTCAACTTCAATCTTCTCATGAATTTATAGAAAGATACTTCATCCTCAAATTTGGAGCCCATGTAGGTAGGAACAAATGTTATGCCTTTGTTTAAAACTCTCTCTTCATGTTTAGTCAAGGAATATGATGAAATATTTATTACGAGGGTTTCCCCTGACTCCTCAATCCTTTTTTCAGTTGTTTCTCTTTTTCCTTTTCTTTGTCCTCTCCTGGTCTTTTTGTTTGTTCTTGTTCTGGTGGACGGTCTATTTCCACGACCTCGGTTAAAAAAGACACCTGTGGACTTGAAGTACTTGCTTTATCAGTTTGAATTGTGTTTGATGACTGTGTTGTTTTTATAGGTGCGCGGGCTGAATCTATATCACGGTCTGTAGCCAGACTTTCCTCAGATGAAGTTGTAGTTGGTCGTCGAGTGAAACGTCTCTGGGCATACACCTCTGCCCAGGTGTATGCCTCATTCAACTTATAATCAATCGTGTCCCTCTTGAACTTTCTTAGCTTAGTCTCCTGTAACTCTTTTCCGTATTCATCCAATTTGATGTTTAGATCACTCAAGAATCTCCCAAGTTCATCTTCTGTCATTCGTTCAGAGAGATCTGATTTGATAGCAAAGATTTCAGTTTTTAGTTCATCAATGGTTTTTGCTAATTCTTCAATGATGAGAAGAATCAAATCCAATGAGCACTTATTCAGTATTTGGTACCACTTCTCCATAAATTGGGAATTGTTCTTCAGGCGATATAGCATGGGTTTAATTGATAACCTGAGTCCCCTCGGGATTCGTTTGACCTTATGGTATTGCACCAACGTGGATGCATGTAATCTCTGGTTAAGTTCACGTCTTGATGCAAATTCTAATTGTTTCAATTGGTGACTTATGGATGTGCTGTGTGCCTGTAGATTAGTAACTTCACTGATTAGACCATATACTTCAGTTGCTTGTTCTGCTGTATATCCTCTTGTTGTTGCTCTATTTTCAGTTAAAGATGCTATTGCATCAAAAGACATTTTAAACTGATTATAATGACAGGCTGCCCCGGGACACCAAAGGTGGCTACCTGCGAGGGCGGCCATCCTTAGTGCCATAGGATGGCACGGACCCTGAGCGGTCTAGTGGTTGGCTGACGCGGTGGTCAGCCAGTGGTCAACCTGAGATTCCCCCCACGCGTGAGGTCATTTCCGGTCCTGGGGGAGAGGGGGGGAGGGCTATATAGCCCGGGGGCGAGGGTCAGGCGTCCTCTTTTGTTCCTGTGCAGCGGCGCGTAGACCCTCGCCCCCCGCCTCTGGAGAATCCCGCAGCGCGGACCCGGACTGCCCGGCGTTCTTTTTCGTGGTCCGCTGTCCCCTCACCCTGAGGCCGTTTTGGGCTGTCTCTCCAGCCATGCGGTCTGGCCGCGGTGTCCCTTTACACCGGGGATCGTTGTGCTGTTTTGTCGTCCGGGTAATTAGGTGAGTCAGGGTTGAGGGGGTCCTCGCTTCTGGCAGCGAGTTCGACGCTAAGGAGCGGGGTTGGGGGGAGGGGGGGGGGAAGAGAGGCCCGGGTCATAGCTGTGTTGTGTGATGAAAATGCTTCGGCCGCCTTGTGTATCTTTGCTGGGTGTTGATTTGGCCTGGCTGTTTGGGCGTGCGACCTCGGACCGGTGTACTAGAGTTCGAGTCTCATTCTCGGCACTTTCTTAGCATCCCGTATTCCTGGGAAAGTGCTCTGGTTGCGGTAAGGGGAGTTCATTTTGCTATGCGGGGTTTTAGGGACTAGGAAGCGGCGGGCCCTCTTTATGAGGTTAGTGTGACCTGTTCTCGGGCCGTGCAATTGACGAGGGCAAAAAGGCTAATTTTATACTGCTCCAGTGGGGGTAGCACTCTGTTTGTATACGTGGCATATTTTCAGGCATGTCATGTCCGCTTTGCATATTTTCAGGCATGTCATGTTCGGTTTCACGGGTGCGTGGAGTGGGTAAACAGTGGTGCATATTTAACGTCGTGGCGCTGAGCTTCGGTAAATTACTTAAGATCATGCATAGCGGGTGTGTGTCTTTGATAGCCGTGGTCTCAGTCATTGTCCCTCGGTCGTAGTTATAAGTTGGTCTCAGTCATTGTCCCTCGGTCGTAGGTATAAGTTATCACTGATTCAGAGTGGGAAGTAGCCTGCTATCGCCCGTCCCTCCCCGCCACCTTTCGGCATTTATTTTTCTATCGCCCCTTTTCATGGAGGGACAGATGACGTCAGCAGAGGCTCCACTGCCCAATACAAGCCGCCCCCCCCCCGCCCCCCTCCTCACAGGAGGCGGTGATGTGGTAACGGTATACACCCTGCCCAGGGATGGGGCGGTGCACTTTGGTGGGGGTGGAGGAGCAGTCTGCTCCACGGGGGCTATGATACGCGGCGCATTTCTTGCATCCGTGGAAAGCACATGTAATTCCTGTGGGATCTGGAGTGCGGGGTATTCTAGTTACATACATTCGGCTTTTGTTCGGTCATTCAGTCCTCCGCTCCAACGCGCTAAAACAGTATTTTAATTTTCGCCATGGTAGTATTTCGTTCGACCTGTCTCTGTTCGTCCTTCTCTTCTTCCTCCCACTCCCCTCTGTCACCTCCTCCTTTTCCTTTGCCTCCTCTGCTCTGTGTGTGCTCATTCAGCAGGGGAAGGATAGCTCCGTGACAGTGTTTTGGGATGTCACGTTGGTTATGCTTTGGAATGCGGGGTATTCTGGTCACATACATTCGGCTTCGTGGTAGTGCTGTAATTGTGGCTTGTTTCCTTGGGTGGGGTTTAGAGGCCCTGGCAGGACTGGAATTGGCCCGGTTATCTCCCCGAGGTCGTGGGTTTTTTCGGGCGTGATTGGACACCAGTTACAGGGGTCTGCTTTGCCAGGCAATATCCTACCGCTAGGGGCCACTTGATGCTTTGACCACAAGTATATTTATTGATCAGTATAGTGACTGGGCGTAATATCCCGCCCTTAGCTGCGCCTGGGAGCTAGGGTTCTCGTTTTCCTGACCCCCCTCACAACAGGAGGAGCGGAGGCGGGGCGAGTTACTTCTCTTCGCTAGTACTTCAAGCGCTGACTACACTTCTCCTTTAAGTGTATCTTGGCAAGTTTGGCGGCAACATCCGAGTTTACACGCAGTCGGGCTGTGTCGGGTTTAGTAGGCACAGTTTCTGCATTTTATTTATGTGATCTATATAGCGTGGACTTGACCCGAAGGTGTCGGAGCGTTGCACAATAGGGACAAATCTGATACATGTGAACATTACCAAGGCATACGTCTTATTAGGAAGCAACTTGGCAAGCGCACGTGTAAGAAGAGGGACGCAAACGCTCTTGCTTGTAATTAACGTGCACAGGCAATTCCTGCCATAATCCAGGGAATGCTGCAAATAGGTGGGAGTGTTGGGCCCAGGCGGCCAAAGAGCCATTCAGTCGCAAACACTGTCATCTGTTCTGCTCACTTACCACAGTTCTCGAGTTTATTCTTCCCGTTTGGATTGCTAGGTCTGTTGGCGCAGAATGTTAGCTTTACTTGTTGGTCGCTTTGGGGTTAGGTCTCGCCTGTAGAAAAGATCAACAGCGCAAGGTATGCAGCCCGGTTCAAGGATGTCTGTCTACTAACTCGCAGCCTTTATCAGGAGCCAGTTGCCTTAAAAATAATAAATAAATAAATAAATAATTACAAAATAAAATAAAAGTTGAGTAGAAGGTCTGCTATAGTTTGAGCACCACGTGGTAATGGCGTCCAGGTACGGCCCATTGGTGGGGCACTAAGGTCCGGTGCAGAGAGTTAATGGCGCCCAGCGCGGCCATTTTGTAGGGACAGATTGGCTTATTGTCTGACTCTTGTGTATGTCTTTGTGGGCGGACATTTTGGAGGCACAACGTTTTTAGTATGTGCTTGTTTGGGAACAGTCCGGGACGGTCTTATGCATAGCAGCCCCTCCGATATTATTGGTTTAAGGGGAATACGGTGCACGTGCTTCCTTTGTTTGCAACTGTTGAGTATTATTTAGGCGCACTCTGCTTAATGCTTGCATGGTCCTGCGCGACTCCGCATTGCGCCTGAACTAGTGGGCCTGCGGGCGCGCTCCGTGGTGGCCGTCGGCAATTCACATGACGCTATGTGCATTGCGTGAGGTTGCTGTAGAGGAGGCAGCAGGAGAAGTTATAAGAGATCTTAGCCGCGCACGCTAGGTGGAGATACCTGGCCCCGCTGGAGGCTTGTGTATCAGTTACGGTGCCTGTGATTGGCATAGAGGTTGGATGGACATGGTCGGACTTCTGTACGACGTGGGTTTATTACTTTGTGGGGTATTATTGACCGGGCGCGGCCTTTTATCGGCATTCTGTTAGGTGTGTGTTTTAGTTTGTTGCCCTGGCCAGTGACGAGACTCTAATATTGTAGGCAGTATGACAGGTACTAGGGGGGAACCTCGTTTCTTCAAGGCAGTAGCTCCAGGAGGTTATGGGGAATTATGTTTACTTCCGGAATGTTCTTCAAGCCAGTCTACCTCCTCACCACGTAGAAGGTGCTCTGGGGTACACCTCATGTCAGATTGCGCCAGCATGTCTCTCAATTTAGGTCCAGGGGTGACAGACTCCGGTTTTCTAGTATGGCGGGCATTATTGCGGTGCCACGCGGGAGGATGCCTTACGCATCTGTGCGATATTCCATATTGGGGCCCCCTTCCCCAAGTAACATTGGGTATATAGGGAACTTATGTCACCTGCATACGAATTGGAGTATCTTGTGGAGACTAATATGACTATGGCTTGATTTTAATTAGGCTGAACTAGGGGTAGCAAAAGGTACGTTACAGGAAGTAAGGTGGCGTGAATGCTAGTTACAGAAGCTTTCTAGGTTTAGGTAGAGGGCTTTCTGGATTGCTTGAAAGGCAGTCAATCTCAGGCACTTAAAGTTCCGTAGGCCATGGTGGCACGTGGGCAACTACGGGAAGCATAAATGCATGTTACAGATGGAGCATTAATTATGTTTCAAGAGATATTTGTTGAGTATATGTTACATAAGGGTACCTAACGCAGGTAGAAAGCTATTCTGTACTAGATGGCTGATTCATAGCTCATGAACACACGGGTAAGACACTTCCTGGATCAAGGGGATTATCGCTAGCCTTATGTATGGTTCCCATTCTTTTATTAGAGGGCATAATTGTATTTGGTTGAGGTCATTTTGGAGGCCTGGGGTGAGGTGTTCTGGGTAGAATGGTAAGGGGTGAACAATGTTACTCACTCCTATGTGCATTTGTCATCTTGGCTGCGCATTTTATTAGAGCAAGCTTGCTTGTCTTCCTCCTTCCCCATGCAAAGGGCAGCTTCTGGCCATGCTCATTTCGGTGTCCTGCACGCTAATTCCATGCAGGTGTATAGAAGGGCATAGCATACCTTTACATGTCATTTTGTAATTTCCCCAAACCAGGCAGGAGTGCATTCAGGGCACAACACACATGCGGTAGTAATTTAGGTTACCCTTGGTAGATACTTAGCCGGGGGCCCCGGGTTTGGATCAGCTTTGTATTCGATACAGTCCAGCTGTTGGGATCTAATTTGACTTTATACAGTACAGCTCTGTCACGCCCTCTTAGGGAAGGGTTACTGACAGGCCTGGGCATATTTCCTGCTATTTCAGAAGGTGGTTCCATCTTTATACAGGGACGGGGTACGCGTTTGCTATACGTTTTCGCAGCAACTCACTATTAGTAATAGAATGATTGGGTGCCTCTTCCAACTGGCAGTTGGAGGGTCAGTTTTGCAGGCATCTCCCGTGCTGGGACAGTACATGTTCTTTGTACAGGACCTGGTGCGTAAGTAAGGGACCAGGAGCTGCGAGCGAGTTAGCATGTCGCTTTCTTGTATTACTGGTTACAGGCTGTTCTCAGGGATCTTCTCTCTCTTCTAGAAACGCACAGTCTTCGTCTTCATGGTCAATCCCTTGCCTTGCTGGGTGGCCTGCTGGGCGCGGAGCACGATCTAGGGAACAATACACTGGGGTCCAGTGATTGGGTTTCTGGGTCAGCACGTCCAGGATTTAGTGTAACTGTTTTCCAATTGCATGACAATGGGAACAAGTACACAGGCTCCACCCGTAGTATACAGTCAAGGCCTTAAAGTTTGGGAATAAAAGGGTGTGCTTGTTGCACTTAAGTATTGGGGTTATACTCAGGGATACATTAGCTTGTGATATCATGCACAAGGAGGGACAGACTATGTTTAAGTATTCACTGACAGGGCTCGCAGGAGGGCATCACTTTAATAGTGTAACTGGTGGAATTGTCTATGAAGCTATGCTGGGTTGTGAGCAAACATTGTGGAACGTGTTCACTTGATGTACAATAATACACCGGTACTCACTGAAGTATAACTATGTTATGCTTCCTGTCATGGCAAGTCACCTCCGGCAAAAGGAGGAGGGGTGCCCTTTCTAATCTCCTCGCCACTTGGTCATGGGGTACTCACTGGTCATACTGGTAATGTCTAACCCAGCTAGGCGAGAAAGTTTAGGCTGGACTTCTTCATGGTGGAGACGGCCCGCCGATGCTACTTTCTACAACAAGATAACGGCTTTTGAGCCAGGGTGGGGGTTGCTGGTACAATGCACCATCCCTTCATGATCGCTAAGTAGCACTGCTGGGCTTTTGGATATGTCCACTACAACAGGCACGAAGTAAGTCAAGACCATGGGTGGCCTTTGCTGTTGAAATAGCGTGTTGTGATTCCTGGGGCCCAGAATAATTCGACTCTTGCTGGCACGTTTCTGGCCAGATAGGGTTATGTCTCGACAGGAGGATCTGCATTTCTCTTGGCAAGAGTTGCTGGTAGGGCCCAGAGGTGGGCAAGTAGCAACAATAGTCTATTGAACGGCAAGGGTTTACACGGGGCCGAGGGCCCTCGGTTAGGTACTCTGGTGAGCGTTTGATCACAGACAGTAGTTAAATGGTTGTTCAGTGGAACCCGTGTAGCTCAAAAAAAAAAAAAAAAATGGTGGCCAGTTCATGAGGGACTATGCGAGAAAGCTTTATTGTGGCCTCTTAAGCTTGTGCACTAAGCAGCATCGACCATGTCAACAGATGGGCGGTTGGGAGTGTAGGGCTCCTTTTGTAAGAAATTTAGGGAGGCTATGGCGTAGCAGCCTTTTCAGGCATGATCAGCGCTGCACCTGAATAGATGGTTAGCACTACATTTTAGATGGGCCTGCATGAGCCACACAGATAACCCATACTTCCTGGCCCACGCCAAGACACTCATTTAGTGGGACCACAGCATTGCCAGTTTGCGATTCTCCGGCTAATTGCCACTTGGTTGATGTATTGTCTGTTTGCTCAGAATTTTGGGCCTGCATTAGCCACACATACCTCCCCCAGTCTGATCCCAGGACGTTCTATATAATGTAGAGGCAATATACAACAGACCAAGGAGGTGTAGGCAATGTAATAGTGCTGAACAGGTTGGGAATCGCCAGGTATTGCCCCGTACAACTGGTGGGAACTTATCTTGCGCGGCGCCCGCAGGGAAAGGTTACCTGCTGATTCATGCAGATGAAAAGCCCTGACCAAGTACCAGCTGCGGCGCGTCAAGGACGCTTGCTTAGAATTGGCTGGCTACAACAGACAGGGAAAAAGGTTTTGTACCCATTCATTTAGGAGAGGTGCTGCGACTACAGCTTTTCAGGCATGGCTGCCAGTGGCAAATATAAAGCAGGTGGGGCGCTGGGAGTCCAGCTGTTGCGAACGGTACATACGCTCATGAGCGGGTGACACAAGACTGGTTGGCGGTCATTGAGTAGCATGCAGCGCGTATTTCAGCAACTATTGGACGGGGGTGAATATCCACCAGACTTGCTAATTGTACATTTGGGAGGCGAGGAATTGGTCCCCTTGGAGCGCAGGGCCCTGCTGCAGTTAATGAGGGGCACGCTGAGCGATTTGAGCAATCTGTTGGGGCCGTGGCAAGTAGGGTGGTCTGGGATCACGCCTATACTGCATTGGAAGGGCGCTAGATCAGGGGGGGGTCATCCAAACTTCCCGCAAACGAGTGAACAGTGCCATGCGCACATTCACAGAGCAGAGGGGTTTCAGCGTCATAAGACAGTTTGTTGCACACCAAATGTAGGGGTTGTTTTGATGAGGATGGCGTTCATCTATCAGAAGTAGGGATAGCCATTTTCCTGCTGGACCTATCTGAAGCGATGGGGGCAGCGGGCGGTAAATAGAGGAAAGATAAAGGTTGGGGGGACTCTCGGACGGCGGCTGCCGCGCCGAGAGCCTTGGCGGAGTTACAGGGCGATCCAATACAGGAAGGTACAGAAGGGTACCCTCTACAGGAGCACCGGAAGGGTGCGTGAGCGATATATCCCCCAGGGAGATCCACAGTAAAAGGATCCTGGGGGACTGACGGCACCCCGTTAGTCCTTCGGGCGGTTGTGTACCTGAGCAACCGGGGGTTGCCAACGCTCTGCCCCCCGAGGGGGGGGGGGGTTTGAGTAAATGGGCGAACGAGAGGTTCGCCGGGGGAGGGATTAGACCTTCCCCCCCAAACTGATAACGCCCCTAAGGTTTAACACCGCGGGGGGTTATAGCTCGGTCAGGTGGGCGGGTCGCGAGGGGCGGCCTGCTCTGGATCGCCCGTAAGTTAACCCAACATGTTGGCATAATGTATATGCTAATAAACTGCAACAACTTTCTCCATCAACTTGTGTGGTGTCCGTTATTGTGGGATGGGGGGGTTGTGTGTAAGCCGGTACGGGCCGATATTGGCACTATGACAGGCTGCCCCGGGACACCAAAGGTGGCTACCTGCGAGGGCGGCCATCCTTAGTGCCATAGGATGGCACGGACCCTGAGCGGTCTAGTGGTTGGCTGACGCGGTGGTCAGCCAGTGGTCAACCTGAGATTCCCCCCACGCGTGAGGTCATTTCCGGTCCTGGGGGAGAGGGGGGGAGGGCTATATAGCCCGGGGGGCGAGGGTCAGGCGTCCTCTTTTGTTCCTGTGCAGCGGCGCGTAGACCCTCGCCCCCCGCCTCTGGAGAATCCCGCAGCGCGGACCCGGACTGCCCGGCGTTCTTTTCCCTCCCATCCGCTTACCCTGCTCTTGGGCAGATCGGGGTGGGGGGGGGCTACTACTAATGAATTGTTTTTGTGTTGCAGGCGGAGTTACAGGGCGATCCAATACAGGAAGGTACAGAAGGGTACCCTCTACAGGAGCACCGGAAGGGTGCGTGAGCGATATATCCCCCAGGGAGATCCACAGTAAAAGGATCCTGGGGGACTGACGGCGCCCCGTTAGTCCTTCGGGCGGTTGTGTACCTGAGCAACCGGGGGTTGCCAACGCTCTGCCCCCCGAGGGGGGGGGTTTGAGTAAATGGGCGAACGAGAGGTTTGCCGGGGGAGGGATTAGACCTTCCCCCCCCAAACTGATAACGCCCCTAAGGTTTAACACCGCGGGGGTTATAGCTCGGTCAGGTGGGCGGGTCGCGAGGGGCGGCCTGCTCTGGATCGCCTGTAAGTTAACCCAACATGTTGGCATAATGTATATGCTAATAAACTGCAACAACTTTCTCCATCAACTTGTGTGGTGTCCGTTATTGTGGGATGGGGGGGTTGTGTGTAAGCCGGTACGGGCCGATATTGGCACTATGACTGTGGGTGCTCTGGAGCTAAAGTGGGTAACGTTTAAGAAATGAACAATTGTGCACCGAGCACTCCTGGAGCATAGCCATTGGACGAGGGGCCTGTCCGTCAATGCCGGACCAGATTCGGGGGCGTTCCCGAGATTCTTTGGCTTTTGCCGACGTCACGCGACGTCAGCCAAAAGCCGGGAACGCCCCCGAATCTGGTCCGGCATTGCCGGTGTTCCTGCCTTCCTGCCTATTGGTGGGATGAGCCCCCTCAGTGCCGCTGCGCTAGGATTGGTTCTCGAGCTGCCGCATCATGAGCAAGAACGAAGGAGCTGCCCTCCCATTGGCTGAGGCGGTCGAGCCCCCTCAGTGCCGCCGCGCTAGGATTGGTTCTTGAGCCGTCGCGTCATCGCTGGAGCCGCCCTGCGATTGGCCGCAGCTTCGTTCTGTGTTCTTGATTTTGCCGGCTTAAAATTATAGACCGTGAGGGTAAATGTGCTTAGAAATAAAGACAGTGCGCTGGTCTTGTCACTTGGTCTCGCCATCATAAGTAGTTAGAATGCCACAAAATAAAATTGTCCTTAAAGACATAATTTTCCAGTACCAAGCTCTGCTGTTAACGTAGATAATAGTCAATGGCCGCAGAAAACGCTGCAAACCCACCACATCCTATAACACCAGCTTTTAATCCTGCTCGAAAGCCAATTGCGCCTCCTGTGATGCAGCCACTGATGACACTGTTCTTCCAATCAGACTTTCCACGGTACGATTCGACCAAGCACTCTGTGCAGGAGAGCATAGCTCCCACTATGGCAAAGTTCTTTGCATATGATGCACCCCTCTGGCCCATATCTTTGAGGACTTCCTTTGCTGTTGGCGTCCTGTAGGGATCTTTGGGATCAAAGCCTACATTGGTGTCAATGCCGGCTGTAAACACTCCAAAAGCTCCACCCAACACAAAACCACTTGTCGCTGCTCTTCATTGAAATATAATTATCCAACAAATCGGGAGTGGTATTCAAAAACAAAATATACTGCTTTTTGTAGATTCTTCGCATTAGTTTCCTTCCCGCCAACACAGGCCAGGGCCGCCTTGAACCCGCAGCTTTCCATAACTCGCTCCATACGTCGCTGCTCGGGACTCTGCTGCTGATTAGGGAATCCGGCCACACCCATCGGGTGCAGCGGTCGTGGGCCTCGCCGCTCACCCACCAGCTGCTCGAGAAGCATGCTGTACTGTAGATCCTCTTCAGTGGCTGCAGTGCCTCCCGGCTTCACGGGGGCCGCCATCACTGTTTCTCTCTGTTTCCTGCCATCAGGATTATGATGTTTAGGTGCCACAACCTCTGCCCGGTGTTGGCATCCGGTACCTTGATCCTTTGTTCATGGGGATCACTCTTGTTTTCAGGCAAGGATACTGGCAGTTTTCCAAGGACTTATCTGCTGCGAAGAACACTGAATGTGTAAGACTTGAGCACATCCTGGCACTGTCTCTGTTCGGCTCCTCCGTATTGTATAAGAACGACTATTGACTGATAACTATTGCTCTAGAGAGAGATCAGTTCCTCTCACACTCGCTATGCGATTAGTTATTACATAAGGGGACTGAACACAGTTTAACGTATGTTCGCAACATACAAATGTTAGAGAAGGCAAGCAAATCGTCTACTGATTCCATTTTATGTTCTTTTTTTTTTTTATTTGCTATGAATATGCAAAGTACAACCTTAAATTAAATAAAAAGAAAGTCCTAATGATAAAAAAAAAAAAAAAAAAAGAAATAAAGACAGTGAGTATGGTTTCAAAGTAAAGGAAGTTCTGTTGTAAAGTCGGCGATGACGAATTTTAGGTAAAGACAGCCCAACGTGCGGCTCGATGGTTAATTGCACATTGACACGCTTCAAGTGCTGGGTCACCCCTCTGCCCCTCTATCACCCCGTGAGATAAGTTGCTGGCGCTCCAGAAAGTCTCTGCATACTCATTTTAGGCTGGTTTACAGACGCCCACGGATTGCTTCTCAGATGGTACAGGGCCGTGTCGTGATTTTAACGTGTAAAAGGAAACTATGAGACAGAAATTGAGACCCCTCGGCAGTATGTAACGTGTCTGCCCCTGAGAGCTGTCCGCCCCCCTACCGCTGCCTCGGCTCCCGTTCCCGCACCCCCGAGACCCACAGCCTGCATCATATGCAGTATGAGTCACGGCAGCTGCAGGACACATGCGAACAACACACTCGACAGACACGTCTCCCCGTGTCCCAGCAGCGCCTTTAAATTGCATTTTGGCCATGAAGGGCTTTTCTGGGGGGAATGTATGCTTTCATTGAAGCGCTATATGCCACGAGCATGCATGGCGTCCTTGAGCCTCCGCGCAGACATAACGAATCCGGGATGACTGCTCTCGACCTGCTTTTGTCTATGCAGCAACTTCAATTTCATTTTTTTAAATATATTTTATTGCAGCTTTATATTAAACGCGCGTGACATAACCAAGCCGTGATTTGTGGGCAGTGCGCGTGAACGCTTTGTTTAATTTTTAGTTCAGAACCATGTCTTACAGCCGCGCTCAGAGCCCTCTGCGGCCGGGATAGGTGCGTGACGTGTGTGGAGCGCACATACTTATGTGCTGGTTTATGTTGTGTATGTTATTTTGTAAATGTGCAATGTGTTGAGCATCCCTCGAGGCTTTTGCAAGGCGCTCTCTCTCCGTCTCTTCCCAGAGCGCCATCAGACAATGCTGTCATTGCCTGGGCTAGAAAGAAAAAAAACATGAAACACTGGGGAGGAATGGGGTTAACTCTTTATCAGCCGGTGCCTAACGGTGCTCCTTACAACCTGCCATGAAACCATCACTGCAGAGGAGCCAAGCAGGCCTTCTATAGGTCTGGGCCTCTCAGAATCAAAAATAAATGTTTTATTTGTTCAAGTTAGTTTCTACTAGACGAGAGGCAGTGTCCCTCATACCTCTGAACAAAGGATACTTGAAACCAAAAATCAATGTTGGATCACAGGAGAGGATGACTGATGTCTTGTTGGAAGGCACCTGTACTAGCCAATGCAGGAGGCACAGAAGCAGCCATTCGTTTACAGAAAGAGCGCAGGCTGGGGGAGACGGGAGCCTGCTAAAGAGACCGCCTGGCTCAATTATTTGGTAGGCGTCACTGGGAGCGAGACCGAGCTTTTGTGAAAAGAATTTACAGAAACCACTAAAAGATTGTATATTCATACTTAACAGAACAACGGGGACACTGGTAAACAGCCTGCTGGGAAGGGACAGATGGGATCTCAAGACACACCTACACGTGGTTAGCTCTGGGTCTGCATTTTCCTAAAGATGGGAAGGAAGAGGTGCAAATCTGTTATGCAGACAGACTTTGAGAGGAGCATCTCTCCTAGGGAATGCAGGGCTCAAGGCTGCAGGAAGAGCTACAGCTCTCTTCTGCAGACAGCCTTTGAGAGGTGCGTCCCTCCTCAGGAATGCACGGCTCAGCGCCTCCTGTGAGGAGCCTGCCCGCCGAGGACAGATGGGAAGACCTGCGGAGGCTCCTGTTTGCCATCAGTGACGGGTAGGGTCGGGGTGAAAGGATTAATGTTAGCACTGAGCAACTGGCAACTCGCACTGTCACTGGCCTGTCAGTACCGGCCCCTCCCCTTGAGAGCTCAGGGGGCGGGGCTTTCTCCTGGCTGGGGAGTCCATAGACCACGCGTAGGCCAGAGGGAGCACAGGTGTTGTGGTGGTGGCGGCGGCAAGGGTGTGGCTATTGTCAGTACAGCCAGTGCAGTGGCACCAGGCTCGGGTGATAAAGGACCGGCGCACCACAATTATAGCGGTTTCTTAATACCAAGTGCTAGCCAGGGGCTCAGAGTATTTGTGGCACGTGTAATGCCCGGGGCAGAACGCAGTCCCGTAAGGGGTCCCGATAAGCCCAAAGTCTATGAACTTCTGTGAGATAGGGAGCGTCAGGTGCCCCTGGCCTCCTTCTGCAGCAGGGCATCACTGCATTAGTCCACCGGTTATGCAACAAGGAATTTGCATGGGGTTTGTTAAGCCCCAAGACCGATTCAAAACACCCACAATGCGTGTACACCACAGTGTGGCTCCTTGAGTGTGAGTCTGTAGTGTGTGAGGACCGGACGACAGAGTAGTAGAGAGGTGTTGCTTTTGAGACAGTGGCATTCGAGAAGCCAGTTTAGAGCGCACTGTTGTTCTAAGGGCGGGGGGAGGGGGGGGAGGGGGGTAATTGCAGACATTGGTTTAAATTGAGCAGTCAGTCGGTGATCCCACTCGACTGTGCAGTGTGAAAGGGTAGACACAGCCAACAGATGCCAGAGACACACGGACATAGAATTAAATAAATAAATACACACAGACACATCGGTGAGAAAGGTTGCTTTTATTTAAAGTTACAATTCGTGTCTCCCTGTTGCCTGCTTGTGCCTCCGTTTTCGTGCCTGTGAGTCTGAGTGCAGGCTGTGAGTGCAGACTGACTGTGCAGACTGACGGACTGTGCGTACCTGTGTATGTGTGCAGCTATGTGTACAAGAGCTAAGTCATGCTGTGTATGTGTGTGTGATGCTATATGTGTATTATGCTATGTGTATGTGTGGGTCTGTAGCTGTGTATGTGTGCAGATGTGTCCAGGAGCTGAGTGATGCTGTCTGTGTGTAATGCTATGTATGTGTGATGCTATGTATGTATAATACTGTGTGTGTGTAACTGTGTCTGTCTGTATAACTGTGCATGTCTGTAGCTGTGTGTGTATGTAGCTGTGTATACAAAGCCTGTCAATGTGTGTAGAGGAGGAGCTCTGTGTGTGTGTGTGTATAGCTCTGTGTACATATACCTATGTGTGTATAAGTGCAAATGCAATAGGTCTCACATTTCGTAACCATAAAGCGATTTACTAGTAAACGACAAAGCCATTTGTTTATCTGTTTTACAAAAAAAAAAACATAGGTGAAAATTTTGACATTTACAATGCCAATAGCTCAAATTTTGTCAAAGGCAAAACCATTGCATTGTAAATGCTTGTTTAAGGCATGGGTCATATGAACATATCAGTCACAACTGAAGGAGGAGGGGCAAAAATGTGTCTTGCCACCATTATCCACATCCCATGATGTCAGTGACATCATTAAACTCTGTACAGATTCCCAGGATAAAGGTAAAATAAATGCAGCCTTAAAGATCTGCACAGCTGATGCCAAACCTCCAGACAGAGCCCCTCAACCGTCTGTCTACGGTCCCAGCCCTCAGGAGGAAATGTAAACTCACAGGATTTGTACCCTCGCCTCACACTGAGGGGAAGTATGAAAATGCATCTTTGTGACATGTGTCAGGTGCGCACACACAAGGAATCATCCTGCATGAGCACGTTTACTTTTACTGTAAAGAGGGTCACTATATCTGTCAAATAAAGGTTTCAGCACTTTAAATGGGGATAAAGAAGTGCAGGCGCTCACCCGGAGGTGGGGGTGGAGCCAACTGTGCAGACGCGGCTGTCTATCAAAAGGGAAATGAGGAGGAGGAAAGGAAGAGAGAGCGAGAGCAACACAAAGAGAGAGAGGGAGAAACACAAAGAGAGAACAATACAAAGAGAGAGAGCAACAGAAAGAGAGAGCGAGAGCAACACAAAGAGAGAGAGGGAGAAACACAAAGAGAGAACAATACAAAGAGAGAGAGCAACAGAAAGAGAGAGCGAGAGCAAAATAAAGAGAGCGAGAGCAACACAGAGAGAGCGAGAGCAACAGAGCGAGAGCGACACAAAGAGAGAGCAAGAGCGACACAAAGAGAGAGCGAGAGCAACACAAAGAACAAGAGCAACACAGAGAGGGAGAGCAACACAGAGAGAGCAACACAAAGAGAGAACAAGAGCAACACAAAGAGAGAGCGAAAGCAACACAAAGAGCTTGAGCGACAAGGAGAGATACACAGAGAGAGAGCGAGAGCAACACAGAGAGATCAAGAGCAACACAAAGAGAGAGCGAGAGTGACACAACGAGAGAGCGAGAGTGCCAGAGCAAGAGCGACACAAAGAGAGAGCAACACAAAGAGAGAGCGAGAGGAACACAAAGAGAGACAGCGCGCAAAACAAAGAGAGCAACCGCGTCTATATACTTTCCCGTTGGTTTATGAATGGATCTCTTTGTTGGCACGATTTAGCAAACTCTCCTGTTGGGTCCTGAGGTATTTTCATGTATAGTTCGGCATTGTGTACAGCATTGTACCATCGGCGTGTATGTGCCCTTTACACATCAATTCCACACAACAGAGGTATAAAAGCAATAGAATCATTTTTAATCAACCATAACATTAAGCAAGAGCTAAAAATCTTCTAGAATTACTTCAATATACCCTGTACCACAGCTATTTTGAATGGAATAACGACTTTTTCTTACAACTTGCCTCTCCCTCCCATCTCTCATACTGTCCCTCTCCCACCCATCTCCAACAGTCCCTCTCCCTCCCGTCCCTCATCGTCCCTCTGCCTCCCATCTCTCACCGTCCCTCTCCCTCTCCCACCCTCACAGTCCCTCTCCCTCCCATCTCTCACCGTCCCTCTCCCTCCCAGCTCTCTTCATCCCTCTCCCTTCCATCTCACTTCGTCCCTCTCATCATCCCTCTCCCTCTCATCTTTCGTTGTCCCTCGCCCTCTCATCTCTCATCGTCCCTCTCCCTCCCATCTCTCACCGTCTCTCTCCCTCCCATCTCTCATCGTCCCTCTCACTCCCATCTCTCATCATCTCTCTCACTCCCATCTCTCTTCGTCCCTCTCCCTTCCATCTCACTTCGTCCCTCGTCCCTCTTATCCTCCCTCTCCCTCTCATCTCTCATCATCCCTCATCATCCCTCTCCCTCTCATCTATCAGCGTCCCTCCCCCTCCAATCTCTCATAGTCCCTCTCCCTCCTGTCTCCCACATTTCCTCTCCCTCCCAAACAATGTTCTAGAACTAGCGAACTGAGAGGTTTGGGAAAAACACAAAAAGGAGGCTGGGTTGTTGAATAAATGCCCTTTTCATAAGTGATACTTAAAAAATGAGAGTGGATTGTTGAAAACATGTGTCTGCATAATAGAGTTACCTTAAGAACTTGTGGATCTCTTAGAGCCTGTTGTGCCCGACACCAATACAACATTACCATATATGCCAGGGTTCACCAATGTCGGTCCTGGAGGGCCGGATCCAAGCCAGATTTATAAGATACTCTCAGTTATCTAAATGTGGATATGCTAAAAATCTGGCATGGATCTGGCCCTCCAGGATAGATCCTGGAGAACCCTGATCTATACCCGTAGACTAGAGGTTGAGTATTTTTCTCTCCTCTGTGTTTTTTCAGCATTAAAGTCCATCCACAAGCGAGGACCTCTTTGCCTTCACCCTAAAAGATACATAGTACACTTCCTTCACTGAGAGTCCCAAGGTGAATACCCAGGCACTAAAGAGAGACTTGGACCACCTATACCTGGAAGGAGGTAGCGTTGTCTTGCAGTACACTGTTTGTGACATCTCCAGCACTTGCAGCCTGTGAAAAACATATTGTAGCCTCCTGAACAACCTCTGGGAGAGAGAACACAAAAGACTCATGGTCAGCATTCCAGAGCTGCTGCATAAAAACTGGTGATTTCCCAGAGTTATGTGCTTTCCCATGGTACAAGCAGCAGGTCACCTGGCAGAATAACATTGATTCAGGGCATGCAGCCCCCGTCCACCAAGAAAGGATTGATGTCCTTCATGGTGTTAGATGAGGCTTGTTGATGCTCACGTAATGCCATGTATAATGAAACTAATCTTTTCCAGTTCCGAGAAATACCCTTTGCTCAGTTTCGTTTCTGCAACAAAGAACTGTTAGTGTCAGTGCATAGCTTTCTCACTAGATAAAGGCCTCTCCCACCTGTCTGGCAGTTTGATCGCAGCCCGAGGTGAAACGGCCTTGAACTGTTCTGGGTTATGCAAGATACGAGAGCAGAAACCTTTTTTTTGTTTTTCGCTGTCCATCCACATCTGCTTGGAAAATTCCACTGTGGGCGTGTTCTTAACTAACTATGCAGTGTACATAACGTATCTTTATGATTACTGTTCTTCAGTTCACTCTGTAGTATTCTTACGAGACTGTGCAGACGGAGCCCCGCTCTGAGCGTATACAAATAAATGGTTATTGGTGTATATTCTCCACTGCTTCGCCGACTCTTCGTTTGATATGGAAGGCTGAGAAGTGGTCTGTGGTGACCACGGTGGACCTAAGCGGGTCACTTCCTTCAATGGGGATCATGAACTACTGCCGCCAGTGGATCCCTGAATGCAGATGCTATGAAGCCATCTTAAGACAGAGTATTCTAACAGATGCACCCAACAGCATTGTATGGACTAAGGAACTTGCAAACTGTATCAAGAAACTGAAAGAGACATTATGTACTGTACCAGCATTGGGGCTGCTGGACTACAAACTGTCCTTCTATCTCTGTGTCAGAGCAAAATGGCATTGCAAGTGGTGTGCTGGCACAGCTCTTAAAGACCTGTGGGATACTACTATGTGACTTTGCCTTCAGCAGTGACTGGGCGTCGGCAGCTGTGATGGGGGCAAAGATGGCTACTATTGTTTCGGCCTATACTTGTATTGTGTAGGTGCCATATTAGGTACCGCGGTTGTCATCTGGAGCAACACAACATTTTTCTGCTGGCAGGCACACAGGTTATGAGGTCAACTTAATTTGTTAAAGCTAAGATCATCTTTAAAAGTTACACATCTGTTAATTTGGCAACAGTGCTACCTGCAATAGGTTATTCTGATGAGACCCCTAAGCATGTCTGTGTTAAGATTGTAGAAAACTGCATCACACTAAGACCAGATTTACAGCAGACCGCATTAGAAAAGGCAGACAATGAGACGTACACTGATGGTTTCTCCAGCAGACTGATAGCAACCCCTGCTCCGTAATTAGTGTTTATTACAACAGTTGACACCATAGTTGAAAGTGCAGCTCTGCCATCTGGTACATTTGCCCAGTAAGCTGAGCTGTATGCTGTAACAAGAGCATGCATCCTAGCTGGGGGGAAACTGTTAACATGTACACTGACCCAGGCTGTGCCTTTGGAATTGTCGATGAATTTGTCCAGCTGCAGCAGTATCGGGGTTTCATAACAGCAGTCGGGCATTTCATTCAAAATGGCCCTTTAATAAAGCACTTGTTATAAGCGATACTACTACCCAACGGGATAGCAGTAATGAAAATGTGAAGCCCACACAGGAGTTAATACCATGATAGCCAGAGGTAGCGCCAGGGCTGACACTGCAGCAAGAGAGGGCATGTTACAAACAGTACGGATGGTGCCTTTAATGAATAAAAACATTCCAAGAATTCAGCTCATTGAGAGACAATTGTTGCTAGCTGATGTGAAGGAAGCACAATGGTCTGCAACACCAGAAGAGCAGAGAGCGTGGATTGATGCTGGATGCAAGCAGAATGGTGAGGGATTGTGGGTATACCGGGATGAGAGGCCTGTGGCCCCACGCAGTATGTACCCTTCCTTTACAAGACTTGAGCATAGACCCACTGATTATTGCACAAGGGGGAGTGGGGTGAAGGCACAGATACATTTTGCTTCCCATTGAATGACTTTGAGTTTTGCTGTTGTGTGTGGATGTGTTTCCAGAATACGTGGGGGAGTTCCCACAAGGACGAGAACCAGCCACGATCGTGGTACACTTCATGATAGCCATCACTCTAAGGTTTGGGGTCCACTAGGGCATAAATAGCAATAGATGGGGTGACTTTCTGGCTGAAGTTATGCAAAAGATATGTGACTGTTTGGGAACAGAGTGGAAACTGCATGCCCCATACCACCCCCAAGGTTCAGGCCTGGGCGAGAGGATGAACTGCAAAAGAAACTCTGGAATCATGGTCATGGTGAGAAAAAATAAAAGATGTTTCTCTTACTTCTAAGTGGACTGGACCACAGACTGTGACCGGATGCCCTGAATGTATTAATTGAACAACATGCAGAGCTGCATCAACAATGCCTGAGATGAAGGTACCAGAAATTGATGATCATATGTCACCAGAAGAGCTGCACAACACACCAGACAAGGAGCAGACAGACCAGACAATTCCTAAGATCCATGCTGAGGGCCCATCATAAAGTGTCACAGGAATGGTGACACAAACTGACGCTCTTTTTTTATTAAATTCTTTATATTTGGTTTTTATTGCATATATGTGATAGGACAACATTGTTACCAATTGAAATTTACATAGAAGCTTGTACATGCATTTGGATACATCATGTCAGCTGTGGACATTGTTCTAGTCTTCCATATTGCTCCAAAAAGTTGATCTTGTTTTGGTCTATGATAAAGGATGTCGCTTCACCGTAAATATTACAGCAGTATTTGACATTGATGAGTGTAAGACTCAATTCTGCAATGGGGAGTATAACAAAACTGGGGAGTGGAACAAAACTGGGGTTAGACTGTGTATGAAGAAATGTATGGTTCTAGATGTAGACAAGCATTGTTGAAAGTTTTAGTTTATTGTTGCTATGAAACAGGCCTCAAGAGTGTGTGCATTGGTAAGGTTTTAGCCCTGATGCTCATATATGCCCTGTATCGTGCCCTGCGCGTTATGCGCAATGAGATAGCCATCCTGCTCACACCCTAAATGAGATTCCTCCCAAGGGGTTTGCGGGGAGTTTGGTGTTAACTGAAGGGACTCAAGAGTGTGGTCCGGTATGCTTGAAGGTGTGTAACTGTGTTGTCCACTGCATGGAGATGTGGCGTTTCCGAATGCCTCGGACTTCCTCACATCGTAACGCATCTTCCTTCGATGCTCCCCACTTTATAACTGCTCCCCTCCTGGCAGCCAGAGGAGGTCCCGCTCCAGTTCTCCAGTGGTGGCGACGCTCTGTTAGGGCTAGCAGGATAGCCAGAGCCGCAAATCGCGTTTCTACTTTGTGTAGTTTATGGTGATTGAATATGCCTAATGCACTGGCTTCCTATGTTACAGCATCTACGAGCCCTGTCACTGAGCGCAGTGTGGTGTGTATTGTGTTCAGATAAGATTAGTGTCGCATAGCCCCAGAACAGTGGAGAAAGGTTGCGCTAGGTTCTTGGCATCTCGGGCATAAGTATAGTGTGTTCGGGAAATATAGCTGGAGATTTTCTGGCGTCAGATACGCCCGATGTAAAATAAAGTATTGTATATTTATTTTTGAATCTGTAATTTCGGGATACTCTTTTGGGATGCTCTAAAACCTGTTCCCATTCCTGGTCATGGAGTGGCCTCTGAAGCTCAGTCTCCCATTTTTCCCAGAGGGGGGTGAGTGTTATTGCATTACATTTTCAGATTGCCTTATATATCTAGGCTTTCCTGTTTTCAGTTTCTATTTTTGGTAAATTCTGGTGGGGTTTTTTCAGTGTTTCCAGTGATTTTAATACCATAAAAAACAGTGGTTATCTGTGGTTACCAATTGTCGCACCATTAAAAATAACCGAAACAGTGTTTTTCCAGTGTTTATGGAATGTTTTGTTTTTATTATTCCTGGCTTTCTGCACTGATAGTGCATGGTATATAGACAATGAAGGTACTGTGTATATGAGGTCAAAATGCAGTTTTACAAATCACACTTAATGTAGTACACCATACAATACTTCTTCAGTGAGTCTTTGGTCATGCGTGCTCGCTCTTTCCTTCCCATGTAAACTTTTATCTGTGAAAAGGCCCTCTGAACATTGGCACTTGAGAAGGGCAATGCCTTAACAGCCCGTACACAAATGAAAGTAATAGCCAGCTCTTGTTTTTATTCTTTGCTCTTCTCCTTCCATGAAGTTCAGATCATGAACCCTTTTATCTCTTCGCAGCTGGGCCACTGCAGGGGCTCGGTATCTCTGTCTTAAAGATTGTTGCCTTCATTCTGTGCAGCTGGTCCAAACCTCTGGGGCCAGAATAGTAACAATAATAGGACAATGATGCCTTCCGGTAATACAGCGCTTGCCAAAAGCTAAAGACAAATACATATTCAACCATCCTATAGAAGTCTTAGAAAACTGTACATTGAATTATTTCACAACCGGTTTCTATGAATACCTTTGACACCAATAGTATTACGAAAGCAATGGTACATCTCTGGGCCTATGGGAAGTACAGGGAGACAATGAGCGGCCACGATGGGAGTAGGAGCCCTTTATCTACCGCCATATTTCATGTTTCTAACAGTAATACATCATCATAGAGGGCTGGGCTGACAGGGGTTGATGCATAACTTGTTCGTGGAAGATTCAGGCTTCACGTTCTCTTGGTATTTAATGGCTGATGGGAAAATATTCGAAGTGGAAGGAATAATGCGGAAGCAAGACTGATACATTCCTTGGCCTCTCAACAGAGAAATCACTTCCACTGCATGAATAATAATTAATAATTAATTGTTCCTTGCCTATCCAACCCTTGCTCACGTTTGAATGATTACCCCAGGTAACAATGCAAAGTGCCCTGCATGCCCATTCAATTATTGACCTCTGTCAGTAGCGTGTATTCTGAATGCCCATGCCATCTTTGACATCTTTGCTGTAATAATAGACATGTAGCAGTACCATTCAGAAACTGCATCACTGCCACAAACATATTTCACATTGAAGGTATCCAGATCACTCCTCATTCCCTAAACATGGATCCATTCCTGGGATTTCCTTTTTTGTAAACCACGTTTATCAAGCGTATTATTCCGGTGCCGTCACAAAGTGAACCCAGTCTGCAGCTCTGATCCCAGTTTGGAGGTACTGATGGCTGTAATACCGTCTGCACACCATAGCAGGTCAGTTTTCGCCCCTCAGTAGTTCTTCAGTGATAACGGTGAACCAAGCACAAAAACAGGCTTTTTGCCTCTCCCAGAGCACTCTTCTGTCATCAATTCCCTAGAGGTAGGACCTAGTGTGAAAAGCGTGTGCAAAAGTCATCAATCAGTGAAAGCTATTTCTAATCATCCGGTAATGCGCACAAAGTGAAAAGATGGGCACAGAAATAATCTCTGTACAATTCTTCACATTTGGACCCAGGGCTGGCTCTTGGCGTGGCATGGGCGAGCTGGGCCGAGGCGCCCATCTTTAGAGGGGCAAACAGAACTATTTGCATAAAGGTCCAGCAACGCCCTTTACCGAATGAATGAATTTTATTGCTTGGTTACTCAAAACCATTACATTAAAAACAAAATACAAAAGTTAAAAAGATCGTCATATTAAAAGAAAGTCTGTATGATTAAGATCAGAATGCTTGGGGGCTGAGAGGAGGAATGTCCGTAGCCTTACAGCCCAACGTGCGTTGTCTAAGTCTCTGGTCTTTTAGCCCAAGGTGGCCATCAGCTTCATGCGAGTCTGTTGGATGAATTTACCAAACTTGGCCATCTGTTTTACTGTGTTCAGTGTGTAGAGTAGATGGACTGCCTCCTTTGCAGTGCGCGTCCCCAGTTGTAGAATGATGGGCCTAAGATAGAGGCTGCGAGCTGCGCGCAGGGCCTGAGGTTCCGTGACAATTGTAAGTGGTGTTTTTGACTCGCACGGATATGGTCGAGTCTGGTATCTATGAACCGCAAATGACGAGTTTAGTAAGTGTGCGCAGTTTCGCTGTGCTAACTTAAACCGTTCGTTTGTTATGTGGGTTTTTCATCTGTACCCACGGGTTCCATCTTAGATACGGCATCCATTTTGTCTCTTGCCCTCAAGTAGCCAGCGAACGGACGCTGTCCGCTTCGCGACCCTGGGACTCCCAAGATATTTGCGGAAGACACATGTTCTTTGTAAGTGTCTTTATGACGAGGGGGATGCTACTGTAAAGCAGATGGCGCCGCTCGAGGCTCATCTTGTCGCACGGACTTATTGTCTCAGCCGTGCATCTCATTAGGCACGTCCCTTTGATGCCTGTATCTCGTGTTTCCCGATACCTCCCCTTTTACACCCTTTCCGATCTCCCCACTGTCTCCGTCTTCCTCTGCACCAGTGCTTGTTCCTATTTCGATCTATTTTATTGTCGATTGGAATGCACTAATGTTGGGAAGATGGGTTTTTACAGTTGGGAATCGCCAAATGTTTCCGCACTTATGTTCCGGACCTCATGTGTATCAAAGTGACCAAAGCGACCCCTCTGGGGGATAATGGTAGGAACCGGGTTGTAAACTTTTGTGTGTCATGTTGTCCTATGGGTAAAAACTGTATAAAAGGAGCGATCCACAGAACCAATTTGAAGCAGTCTCCCCGAACTACACTCGATGTACTTCCTGTGATTTCTGTGTTCCCTGCAGCAAATAAACCTTGAATCTTTGACGCCGAAGGAAGTGTCCCGTGTCTCTGTCATTCGTACGCCGGAGCAGGTTACCCACGAAGGTTTCAGGTGTTGTGCCCTGGCACCGCTGGGTCTTAAAGAACCCAGTCCTTCAGGCCGGGCAGCAAAATAGGAGGTATACCAAAGACTTGCGTTTGTATTAGCAGAGCCGACATTCCTTGATCGCTGTTCCTGTCGGCTCGGTGGTGTATAATTCTTTGAGTGGCAGGGGATGTAATCTGTATGCTAAGATCCTATGTAAAGCTGTGTGGCCCACAGCCTGCGTAAGATGGTGTTTGGAGTTATACACTGTATGTGGGAGACTTTGGGACTCGTGGAGGCCTCTTTTTGCCAGCGATTCCAAGTCCGAGGCACGAGAGCAAATACGGACTTGTTTTTTGATTGTGCTTTTGATGCCAGAGTAGTTAATTAACTCAGGGTCCCAGTTCTCTATGGCTAAATTAAGGAGATCAGTGGCCGCGGCAAGGGTCGCTGACCAAGGGTTCCCTGGTTCCAGAAAAATGTTTTTTAGAACTGCCTTCATTGTTTTCTCTTGTGCCGCTGTGGTGAGGTAAAAGTATTTACTAAGGGCAGCCATCTCTTCCAGCTTTTGTTGATTCAAAGAAAATTCTAGTCGCACAAGAGTATTTCTGGTGCACGCGGGTAGGTGGAATAATCTCTTATATGCGCTACAATGGATTTTTTTCCAGGTCCTCGATTAGTTTTCCAGGAAACGCTTCTTGGGCGCAGTTAAGGGCTGGCATTCGTTTTGCCCTTAAAACTCTTTGGATGGCCATCGTTGTGGGGCTGTGTAAGGTGGCTTGTAGTTTGCAGAGGGCGTAGATGATGGCTTTCCCTTTGCTTTGAATTTTCCTTAAATAAACTCCAGGGCGCCCTGATTCGTGGAACCAGACGCCCAAGTAGTTATATTGCTGCGTACATGATAGAGTCAACCGGCCGAGACGCAATTTTGCTAGTTTTTTTTATGATAATGCCCAAAGATTACAATTTTAGATTTAGACTGATTGGCCACCAACCTGTTTTCATCATTATAGATTGCCAGGGCCGACAGTGCCTTTTGTAGGCCTATTTTGGTGTGATCCAAAAGTACCAAGTCGTCAGCGTATTGCATGAAGTGTATTTTTGTGCCCCCAATCCTTGGTGTAGCTAGAGCGGCTCCGATCAGGGCTAGGTCCATATCTGCTGTGTATAGATTAAACAGCAGCGGTGCTGGGATGCACCCTTGCTTTAGGCCGCGGTCCGTTTCAATTTTCTCTGAAGCAGAGTCACTTGAAAGTTTAATTCTGACCCACGTTCTTTGGTACAGAGATTGAATTGCTTTCAACAGGGCTGGGTTGATGTTCCAAAGTGCCAGCTTCTTCCAAATAATTGCGCGGTCTACCCCGTCAAACGCTGCAGAGTAGTCAATGAAGCAAGCGAAGAGAGGGAGGCTTTTTCGCGACAGTACTTAATGGACTAGGTATGAGAGGGCTGTTATGTTATCCACGGTTGATGCCCCGGGTCTGAACCCTGTTTGGAAGAGGGGCAGGAGTCCTTCTGTGCTCGCCCAGCTTGCTAGTTCCGCCAGAATGGTACTCGCGTAGGCCTTGCCCTCGATATCCAACAGGGCGATCATGCGATAGTTGGTCGGGTCGGATTTCGGCCCTTTCCTTACACATCAGCCCCAGTTGTGCTCAAGTACCTTATGCAACTACTGGCTACAGCTCATAGGTGACAGGAGGGGTAACCACAAGGGTAGATGGGCAGAAGACTAGTATGGTTTTCATTAGGGGGGTGCCCAGGGGTCTTCTGCAGAACTTTTCTGAAGGTCATTACTTGTGTCACACCATAGGGTTTGCACACAGCAGGGGAGAGGGCCTGTTCAAGTGGTCAGGGGCAACGGTATTGTCAAGTCTGGACTTTCGTAAGCGCGGCTAGGGCCCGCCAGGATCATCAGGGACAATTGCCTTCGGTCCAGGGCATCCTTTTAGCCGTAAGGAGGCCTGGTTCGCTTTGTTTGAAACACTGCTGTGGGATACAAATGTGTCATTTCTGTTGGGTCGTATGCTGCGTTGGGTAGAGCTCCTACGATTAAGGCATGTGCAGCATGGACCCGGGGTAGCCCGCTCAGGCTTGCTCCTGGGTTTGTAAAGTTGATGTGTTGGGCCAAGGGGTGCTGCACCAGGTGGAAATGATATAGTACAGCATCTAGTTTACCAGTTCTGTATGGGATCATCATTAGCAACAGCAGCTGCTTATATATATAGCAGTATAGCCTCTTTTAGTTCGCCCAGGGTTGGGGCGGGCTAGGTCAGCAGCTCGACAGCCGGAAACGGAGTAGAGAATAATCATATCCGGGACGGAGCAATGTGCACTCGGCAGTCAAGCAAACTATGTTTCAACAGAACCCTGATACACTGTCGGGAATTAATGCAAGGTTATGGGTTACGCATAAATTAGGCCTTTCTGGGTGCAGGGGGCGCGAGTGAGCCATTCCCAGGAGGGTGCGATTGGCCTTGACAGTGCTGAAATTGAGGGGATGGAGCACTAATAGGGACATCTCCTAAGCATAGTTTGCAGTAATGTTGAGAGGTTCAGGGACATTACTGATACAGTTCACAGTCCTGTGGAGCGGCAGAACTGATAGGGGAATTTTGGTTTCTGCTTCTGTATTTACCAGGTAAAACGGTCTGGGTGACGGGAGATTCGGGAATCCTGAGGGTAACTCAGTGGGCTGATGCGGAAAATGGAAGCACAGGTTCACAGCAACAGGATAATTTGGTTGTGAACAACCGACATGCATTGGAATAGCTTGAAGAAAAAGATCCTTCAGAGACTGGGCGGGGGGGTGGGGGGGGTTCACCTTTCGATTCTTTAGTAATACACTTAGGTGGTGAAGATTTGGTTCACCTGGGGCGCAGGGACCTGTTGCACATGATGATTAGCAAATTGTGCGAATTGAGCAGCATGCTGGGGGCCTGTGAGATATGTTGGTCTGAAATTACGCCAAGGCTGTTTTGGCGGGGCACACGTTCAGGGGATGCCATGGAGACCTCGTGCAGGCGTGTGAACAGCGCAATGCGCAGATTCACAGGGCAAAGAGGATTTGGTTTTGTCAGGCATGGGTTGCTACATGCAAAATGCACAGGGTGCTTTGAAGAAGATGGCATACGCCTATCCTAAGTGGGGTTGGACCTCTTCCTGCTGGATTTAGCGGAAGTGTTGGTAGCGGCAGGGGGTAAATAAAAGAACTATAGAAGGTGGGGGGCTCTGGGGGCCACATCCAGAGCCATGGGGGAGTTACAGGGCGATCCAACGATGGAAGGTACAGAAGGGTACACTCTACAGGAGCACAGTAAGGGTGCGAGAGCCAATTATCCCCAGGGAGATCCTCGGTGGGATCCTGGAGGAGCGACTCCGCCCCGTTAGCCCTTCGGGCGGTTGTGGGCCTGAGCAACCGGGGGTTGCTCCGCCACCCCTCCCCCCCGTAGTGGGGAGGGGCGTGAGTAAGGGGTGGACTGGAGGTCTGCCGGGCGGAGAGGATAGCCCTTCCCCCAGTATCGACAACATCACAGGGGGTTTATGGCTCATCAGGTGGGCATATTGCGAGGGGCGGCCTGACCCTGGATCGCCCGTAAGATAACCCAATATGCGGATCCCTGTTTTGTTTTTCGGGCTTGGCGTTAATGTTGTTGGGGTTGGAACTGAGACCAGCCTCTCCCTTAGACTTGTTTCCTTTGTTGTTTTGTTGAGGTGTGAAATTTCCTCGATTGATTTTTTTGATTTCGTTTTTTTGTTTGTTTTTTTGCCTATTGCCGCTTGGCGGACTGTTCCCGATCTCATTTGGACGACCCAAGGTCTGATCTAGAGCCTGATCTGATGTCTTCGCCCTTTTTTGGAGAACTCCGTTTCTCTGGTTCTTATATTATTATGATTAAGTTGGGTCGTGGCCGAGCTTCTTGGCAAATTGATGTTACCAGTTGGTCAGGTACCAGGTTTGTTCTCAATGGACAGGGTAAAGGAGTCGGGAATGAGCGGAGCTGTGTTGGAGCCTGGTCGTGGTTTTCCTCGTGAGTCCTTTGGCTTTAGACTGGGGTGCGTGGATAAGTGGCTTTTAGTTAGTGGTTTGAGGGAGTTTGATTGTTGTGGCTGAGCTTGGAAATTTTCCACGACGTGGTGCGGCGCTCTTTGTGTTATTGGTGTTTGCCCTCTCCACACACGCTATGTGGCGTTGTGCCTCCCTCCCGGCAAGCTGTGGCCACCAGTATGTGAAGGGCAGTGTTGTAGGCTTGGCCTATGAACAAAGTGGGCAAATGGCAGGCTGGCAGCTGTTTGCGAGTGAGGCGCGCCGGGGTTGCACGCGGTAGCAAGCGGAGCACACGGGGGGCACTCAAGCTGAGAGGACCTAGTCTACCGGCCTCTGTGTCCGCCCCCGGCTCTTACTTTGCGGCAGCCTCTAATGGCTGCCGCGCTTGCTTTCGTCTCCCCCCTCCGGCCGCCGCCTCTTACCTTGCTGGCCTTGCTAGCACCTGCTCTCTTGTCCCCTTGGTGCAGTTAGCAGCTCCTCTACTGCTATGCGAGCAACTGTTCGGGTATTTCAGAAGTTTCTAGTATTTACCGGTGGTTTGGGCAGTCCCTCTCCTGCTTCCTTCGGGCTGTCCCGCAGTTCCGCCGAGATTGTTCCCCCTGGCCCCCTGGACAGCTTGCTACAGCTTTATATGGCTCCTGCCACTCCCGCCTCACTCTGGCCGTTCTCGCCGTTTGGGCCGGTCAGGGGTCTCCGACTGCAACTCTGGCGCTCAGAAGCCGGTGAAGTTTCAAGGGATTCAGACTAGATTGGTATTCACAAATGAGTATACATTTTCTTCCGAATCGAACTGAGAGATAGAAAAGCGGATTTCTTTTTTAAAGAGGCCTTGTTTGACCTTCACCTTTGCATTTGGCGCGGTCGCTTGTGCGTTGAACCTTTGTTTGTATTCAAGCTCCTTATACGAGCTCGGCTGATGCACCCCGCGGCTGCCTTGTCTCTCCCGCGGGCTCCGCTACCACGCTGAACGCTGCTTCTGGCTGCAGAATGAGCAAGGCAAAGCGAGGCAAAGCGATGCAAGGCGACAGGCGAGGCAGGGCCGTAGGGCCGTAGGGCCGTGGGGCTGCGCTCTCTCTTCTCTCCCCTCTTCCCGCCCGCCCGCCTCCGCCTTCGCCTCTTGCCGCTGCTCACCTCTCCTCCGCCGCTTGTGACCGCCGCCGCCGCGCTAGATGCGGGATACCGGGTGCCGTGTGCCAGGGGCCGCTACCGCTGTTCCGCCCCTGCTTGCGCTAGCTTGGATCCGGATTCGGGCTCTGCGGGCTCCTCGCGGCTCCTCTGGCACCTGCAGGCTCCTCACGGCTCCTCCGGCACCTGCGGCTTCAGCTTCGCTGCTTCGCTGCTTCGCTGCTTGCTGCTTGCGGATTGCTCTCTAGCGCCACCGGACATCAGCTCCAATCGAAATTCAAGAACAGCAATTGAAATCTTCACACACAGTAAAAACCATGCTCGTTAGAGATTCAACTCATTATACTGTACACCAAATACACCCAATATGTTGGCATAATATTTAGGCAAATAAAGCTGCAACAACTTTCTCCAACAAAACATTGTGTGGTGTCGGTTATTGGGGAAATTGTTGTCAGTGGGCTGGGGTATGGGCAGATGTTGGCACTATTCCCAGTAACCCCTCACCCTCTGCCGCAGCTGACCTGTGATTAGGACGTGCTGCCGCATTTTCATCAGCAAGGGCAGCATGTTTCCTCCCTCCAAGGGGGCGATTGGAGCAAGGGCCGCCCCTGTGTGCACTTCTTAAATGAGGCCCTTAGTGCCTTTCAGGTGATGCAAATAAAAGCCCCCGGTCAGAAATCGGACTTGAGTGTGGGGGACCCTGTAAATATGTGACCCCGCTGCTGCGCCGGTTTTCACCTAATTAACAAACGGCATTTGTCAGATAAATTCGCATCTGCTGCATTATAATTTGCAGTTTTTAACACATTTTCCATCTTTTTATTTTCATTTTCCTTTTTTTAAACTCTTCAAAAGTGGTGCCCGGTAGTGGTAGATCCTTTGCACAGGTCACTTGGTTGTGTACTTTTCAGTCACTGCTTGCTGTTTTACAGAGTTGAGCAATTACTAAAACGGTAAAATCTTTGCTGATATCATACTAATATGTGTTAAAATACGAAAATAAAGAAAAAATGATTGCTACTGAAAGTCCGAACATCATCCACACTGTTTGATCAAATTGTGAGCCTTTGTGGCCAGTGGCCATGTTAAAACAAGCCCTGCTGGCTCGCAGCAGTGGTGGCCTTAAAGACAACAGGGACCGCCGGGAAGACTTCTAATGAAGATTTAGGAATCTGATTTAAATGTGTTATTGGATGAAAGCACCTGCTGAAGTCCTGCGATGAGGAAGAAACATGTAGGTGGATTTTCCAGCATTATCCCTGGATGAAATATCATTGAACTGGTCAAAAGGACAAGGTAGGAGATTGTGTTGCCTCCACATTTTAGATGCCCGCTTTGGACTCCTGTCTGCTGGGAGGTGGGGCTACTGCTACAGCGCCGACTGGGTGCCATAAAACACATCGCATCAACCCGGGATGGCAGGGCCGGACTGGGAACCAAAACTGGCCCTGGCAAAGTGCTTGGCCGGCCCCTGGGGAGTTTTGGGTGCGGCTGAGCAGTTTGCCAGGTATGGTTTCGGCCGATTTCGTTACAGCAGCCGATATTGCAGCTATGTGGCAAAAACGGACGTGTAAGAAAATCGGGGCCCAAAACGGCCCCGGCCCTGGCCCTGGCTGCCCACCAGGGAAATGCCCTGTGCCCGCGGCAGCCAAGTGCCACCTGCATAGTGGTGGAAGGTTACAGCCTTCACCAGGAGTGAAGCAGCACAAGTGCAGTGCTGGCAGCATACAGTGTAGTGATCAGTAGTAGTGAACAGGACCTTTTACCCTGTGTGTCTGGAGTGAGGCCTACAGGCTCAATCACCTGTTTAAAAGTACTGCTGCTGTGTGCTTAACTCATCCTTTTCCTAAATCAGGTAGATATGGAGTTCTGCATGGTGCCGGAGTGTGACTGCATGTGTTGTATGTGTGCCTGGTATGGGTACTTTACAGGCATAGAGCAGTACTGTGTAGGACATGTGAGATTAGTGCATGTCTTGAGTGAATGCATGCCTGTGAGGAATACATGACATGACAAGAAAGATGTAATGCTGCGCAGTGTGCGCGGTGTGAAAGCTTGTACTGGTTGTAGGGGTGCGTGCAGGAAGTGCAATACATGAAGTGCTGTGCAGCGCGCACATGTGGTAAGTGTGTGTGCTGGCAGCAAACTGAACACAGACTGTATTTGAGGTCAATCTAATTGTTCAATACAAATCTTAATATTCAAGAAATCTTGAGTAGAGAAAGCAAAAAGAAAAAGTTTTGTTTTTTAATTTTTGAGAATGTTATTTCATAGGCCAACACGTGTTTCACAAAAACTCACATAAGGAGCACAGAGGAAATTCACTTCACTCGCGGTACGATGGCCATATGCAATGGTAACGAGGGGCTGGTTCACAGACCCCGTTACCATTACATACGGCCGTCGTACCGTGAGTGAAGTGAAATTCCTCTGTGCTCCGTATATGAGTTTTCGATATACATGAATATACTGTTCAATACTCAGGGGAATCTTCATTCTGATCATCATTGCACCTAAAATATCTTTTCCACAACCAGAGAATTATATATTGCATTTTGTAATGTTAATATTGTGGCCCTGAAGAAGCGACAGGTGTCGTGAAACACATGTTGGCCTATGAAATAAATTTCTCAGAAATTAAAAAACAAAAACTTTGTTTTCACTTCTCAAGATTTCTTGATTATTAAGGTTAGTATTGAGCTATTAGTTTGACCTCAAATACGGTCTGTGCTCAGTTTATTTCTTATACTTGCCTGCAGGGAGTTATCCTGTAAATACTTTTTGGGGTCAGTGTTAAACCCTTAGAGAGCTTCCTTTCCACTCCCCTCCTTGCGATAAGTATGTGTGCTGCCGGTGTGTGTATGTTTGTAAATAGCACACCCTTGTTTAATATAGATAAGCTGCAGTATTGAACAGGTGCTCGTAGACTAAATGTGTGTACTGAATGTATGTGTATGTGTAGTGATACAATGCATGGAGGTACTAATGCTGGGCAGCAAGTGTGCTGTGAATGTACACTACTTAAGTGTGCCTGAAGTGGTACATTATATGGAGGACCTTGGGTTCCATTTTGGAAGCGCAGGCCTGTCTGGAGAAGACATGAGGAGAGGAATCCCCCCAGACAGATGTGTGTATTGCTTCATTCCTGTGAGGTGGGAGAGACACACACTGTAAGGGAAAGGAAGCGACTCCCTTTACACTTCAAATGATGCTCTTTGATCCAGTGAGAGATGAGACGGAGGGGCCCGGACACAATCCAGGAAGAGAGTTGGGGCTGAAAAGGGAGTCATAAAGAGGAGGGCTGGGGTCTGGACTTAACCTTTCGATGCACATATCACCGTGGCTGACATCCAGGTGTGAACTCTGGTCACTCACACGAGTGGTGTTGTGGGACAATCAACTTCAAAGTCTTGCCTGCCAAAAGGAGACATGTCTGAAGAGGAAAGAATAAGAGCGGTGTCCTTTTTAAAAGAAGCAGAAACCCAACATAAAACTACAAAGACTCAGACTCTAAATCATATTTGGTGTCTGAAAAAGGACTATAAGAAGGGGAGGTTCGAGTCCCAAAAACTGGTCTTCAGCCAAGCAGCGGGCTGCGAGAGGGGAAGCTCTGCAAGACTTCTGACCAGGACTAGAGGCCATGGCCTGCTGGTCTCCACGCTGGGTGAGGGGAGATCACCTCCCCTGGAGCACCATCGTCTCCCTGCTTGCCAAGACCAGTGTGCCGTGTCAGGATGAGGAGAGCGTTGGAGGGAGCGAGGTCCAGTGGGGAGCCCTGCACATGCATTCCCTGAGCGCGATGTGAAGCTTTGCACCCCTCGGGCCATGGCCCATGTGCAGTATCGCCTCTGCAACGTCAGTATGCCAAGAGAGGGTGCATTATTCTGAGCCGTATCAGAAGCACTATGCACCAGGTCACACCTCCGTGGTCACAACGTTTGCCCATGGGTGTCACAATTGAACTGATTTTGAGCCAGGAGTGCCAGACTTGTGACTGCTGAAATCGGTGACGGAGGGGTCGCCGTAGTGAGGACGATCTCATAAGAAGAGTCAAACTGCCCGAACTCTAAGGAAACAATTAAGAAAGGCAGTTAGGTTGACACGCCAACAAAGCCCATCCTCCACTACATGGAAGTAAATATGTCAATTAAAGAAAAAATATAAAAAACAAATTTGGGAAGACAAAAAAAAACAACATAATAACTTCTGAACAAAATTATTATATAATGCAAAGCAATCAAACACCAGAAATTACCTCTAGCCTCATTTCAGCTTATCATGCAAAATGCGGTAGATATGCACTTGCTACTAGAAGATAAAGCAATGTTAAGTCGACGAGTCCACCCTTGGATGGTATTGCATTCCTATACAAAACCTGTGCCAGCGGCATATCTGGGTCTTCCCTTTTCCCCTTACTTAAAAAACAAGTTTTTAGAGTTACATATGGGAAAGTTGCCTCGAACACAGACCAGCCCAGCTGGAAGTATCAGGGTTCAAAAGCATGCATTCTATGTGGGTCACCAACACCGGATTCTATACATCTAATATGCATTTGCCCAGCCTTACTTTCTCATCGCCGTCATCTATTGAGGAGACAGTTCAATGATGGAGGCATGCGCCCCTGTAGAACTGCCATATTAAAATGCCTTGACTCAAATGATCCGCAACTCATTTGCCACTTAATAAAAATTTTAATCTGTTATAAGAAAGTAATGACACAATGAAATTGGTCACATAGTCGCTCAGAGGTCACTGTGTGCCTTTTAACAACAATAATAAGGTAAATAGAAATTACCAATTAGTTTTAATGTATTGAACAAAAAAGGTGGTGTATCACCGTTCATATCAATTTTAACCTTTCAAATAGAATTTTTAAAGAAAATGAGGAAATTATAAGTTTTAACATGTCTATATGTCCGTTTGCTTTAACGGTACAATGCATTTTTGTTTTGGAACATTGTTCTGGTTTTAATTAACTCAACAATAAAGAAAATTCACTTTCACTTTCATAAGGAGAGTATGCACCCAGATAGTGAGTAACGCAGTGCTGTTGATATCATTTTGGCCAAGGGTTTGAGTCATTGTCTCGACCTAATCAATACTGCTGTGAGCAGTGGGTCTAGCCGACACACATTGATCTAACCTGACGGATTCCCCGAGGATCATCAAGCCACTGCTGAGGACTTCATACCCTCATTGAAGCCCTGGTTAGGAGCCAGAGGACCACACCAGCCCCCTCTCCCCTGCTAGGAGGAAGTGCAGTGTCTGCCAAGCGGGAGCAGATCCGATCACTGGAAAGAATTGGCAGCGCTGCGTCACAGAGAGAGACTGCGTTGCTAGGTGCTGCTACGTACACCGCGAGCAGCGCGTTTTCGTCATACATGATGCGGACTCTTGAGCTCCCCAGGAGAGGGCACTCGGTGCACCATTGAGCATTGCCATAACGCCAGAGCAGGTAAGACTGGAACTGGGCCCTTGTGGCCCCGGGGGACTTGCTGCTAATGGTCCTGCGGCACCATGGACACTTTTGACTAATTCCTCAAGAATCAAAGGTAAAACTGTTGAGTGCAACCTAATAGCTTGCATTACCTGGATGCAGGCATGAGTAAATGGGGAATAACCCCAAACAGTTTACAAGAATGCGGGTGGGACAGGGATCTGCCTGACAACTACTCGAGCCCAGACCTCAAGTGGGCTTTAGTTATTGCTTCCGATTGTCATATACCTTTGTATGTGTAGCGTTAGAAATAAAATACTTAATTTTTCTATAAAAGTGAGTATTGGACTGGAGATTGATTTATTGCTCATACTGTTTGCACCTTGAATTATGAGTTGTGTTCACTGACCTGTAGCTACATCCCCCCAAGGGAGCTGTGAGGACTCAACCACAGCTACACCTGGGAGTCAAGTGCAGAAGGGGTCCCTGGCCCAGTTGCTCAGGACCCATAGCAGATACGGCCCCGGGACACTAGAAGTAAAAGGCCTCAACCTCCACGGTTGAGCACTGTTAAAATCTAGTTTGCAGCGTAAACATTATCAGCACCATCTTGTCCCTTTTCCAGGCTCATACGTGTGCGTAAGCAGCAGCCATTTTGAGTACCATGGCCTCTCTGCCCATTGCCGCTCGCCAGCTCGTCTCTCTGACCTCGCAAGCATCCCACGCGCACTGACAGCCCCCGCACTCACATGCTTGGGCCATAAACCACCCCTTCAGCGCGGCCCTGCCTCGGAACCACATCCCGTACCCGGCTAACCCCTCCCTCCATCCCTTTCATGACCACGAATCCTCTGAAGACCCCCTTCCTCCGTTCCCGTTTGTCCGAACTGATCCCAGGCCATCACCTAGCCCTGCGGATGTAGTTTATTGCTCCTACTGCAAAAACTCGCCCCTCTTCAAAGGAGCTAAGATTAATCAATGCCTCCACCCCATGAGATCCGATCGACCGCACACATTCCGGGAACCGGCGGAATGTCCAGCTGCGCGATAGTCATCACCTACTGAGATCAGGGTGGGGACTTCTACTGTAGATATGTGTGGGAACGGGCCTGAAGCGAGGATTCCGAGGATGTCTTTCCATACATCAAAGTATTTACAAGAATGTGCCACATGTATTAAACTGCAATAAAAGCCATAAACCTGTGTATAAGAGGCCAGGCCTCAGAGATGCAGTTAGAGCACCTCGAGACAATACCTTGTTGTCTGATCTGATGTGTTCTGCTCCGACGGAATAAACCCCTGTTTCCTGCCTTCCAGTCTCCAGCGCCTGCCTCTTTGTTTGATAATTATCGAGTGGTATGAGAGGCGACTAACGCCGGGCAATACTTAAAGGTTATCGATTGAAAGTGCCCCTTTTACAATTGGCGCCCAAGCGTGGGGCTCATCAGCGACTCGTGGATCCAGTGGGAGAGGTCCTGACGACAGAGTGAACGACTGCAACGATCGGGAAGAGCTCCTGCCCGATAGACCCTCGTCTGGCAGCCGATCATCCGAACTTCACCGGTTCCGAACAGACCTCTCTCGAGGGATCTACGGTCCTGACTGGGAACCATCAGGAGTGCCGCGGCAATAACGGAGAATAGAGGACGATTGGGCGCTGAAAGCGGAAGACGAGAAACTGTCCATGCGGTCCGGGTAAGGTCGTGTAACACGACGAATTGCGAAACGATTGTTTGATTGTCTGAAAATACTAGTATTGTTCATTGGTTGCTTTTTGAGACATTCTCTGCCTGCAAACGGGGAAGAATAGAAATATTCTCTCTCACTTTGCAGATAGTGAAGGGTAGGTAACGCGGACCTTTGTCCACCCTTTGTAATCTGTCGTGCCTATTTTTCTCCCCACTGATTGATTGTCCGAACATTGATTGTTTGAATTTAGTTCTTTTTGAGATATTCCCTGTTTGCAAATAACGTAGAATAGAAATATTCTGTCTAGTCTGTGAAAGTAGTGAAGGATAGGTAGTGCGGACCTTTGCCCACCCTTTGTAATCTGTCATGCCTATCTTCTCCCCACGGATTGGTAGTTGGTTCAGCCTGGACCGCTTATTAGAGGTGAACCATCCAGCTCCACTGGAAGGCACCCCTAATAAGGACATGTTCACTAAATACGGAATAGTCGCCGTAGCCTATAGTAAGCTATGGCATAAATATACAAAGAAGGATCAGGAAAGCCAGTGGCCACTGATAGGATCCTTTGATGACAATAAAATAGAGGTACTAGAAACAGCCCTTCGTAACAATAAGACAACGCCTACCATGCTTGATAGTATCGGCATGTGGCGCAAAGAAGCAGCGCAACGAAAAAAGAGAGATGAAGTAAGAGCAGAGAAAGAGTTACGAAAAGCAGCTCACCTTGCCGCCAAAAAGTTAGAGGAAGAGATAAAGGAGAGAGAGGAAGCTAAACAGAAGCAAGAGTCCGAAACATCGGGCCAGTGTCCCGTTAGAACACCCTCTAGGCTCTACCCTGAGTGACCTTCAAAACAACGAGCGAACGATGATTTATTACTAGGTCCCCCAATCATCTATATGCCCCCTCCATATGCTCCCTCCCAACCTTCAGTACAACACCCGCAAACCCCAAATGCAAGTGAGAATAGTACTAGGACCTCGTTCCTCTCGGCCTCCGCGCCGGTCGAGCCCGTTGTACTGAATACAGCACTAGCAGTAACAGTAGGTGACCCTGAGACTAGAAGGAAAGATACCACAAGAATGAACCGGTTGAGCAAAAGTGAACGAGCAGGGATTGATAAGATAGTGAGAACACTGGTGGAACGGAAGGAGAGCGAAGAATATGTAACAGATATGTACAATTCATATGCCGATAGCCACAGACGACATTTTGTTGTGCGATTTTGCTACCACACCCTCAATGTCTATGAGGACAAGTACCAAGATAAGGGTCCTGAGAGTCTAGCGGCATTATATAGGAAAGTCGATATTGGAGACGAAGGCGAGTGCGATGTGACGGACCTCTTCCCGCGCACGCTTGAAGTCTTCCGCCACCTCACTGACGGAGGCTAGAAGCTAAGACTACAACTCCTGTAGCGACTGAACCCCGAGCAGAAAAAACTGACACAATGATGCCTATAAAGGAGGCCGCTCCCTACTGGGTTCCCCCACGAGGACAGGGAACACATAATGACATTAATCACCAAGATGCGAAGGGAAGGGTAGTTTATAACTGGGTCTACCAACCATGGGATCGACAAGACATCCTGACTTTCTGAAAATCCTTACCCGATTTACGAAAGAACCCCACTGCCTTTTATACTGAACTAGGTACAGCCTTGAGTCCGACGATTATGACCCTAGCGGACATCGATTTGTATTTCGGGCTATGTCTGCCAGCTGATGTGTGGAAGCAAATCCGGAAAGTCGACCACCTTGAGCTGTTCGGACATACATGGGGACAACTCGATGGCATAGATAGGCAGCGAGAGCTCGGACAGAAACCCTTAAAAGCCATTTTAGAACTCCCGGACAAGATCGTCCAGAAATTGAAAACCCTGATCCCAGAAAAGAAGGTGGACTGGTCGATAGTAACGGCCTGCCACCAGAAACCCAAGGAAGACGTATCAGAATACTTCTCCCGGTTCGAGACAGTGTTTTCCGATTACAGTGGCCAGGACATGACCAGTGCAACCGGACATCATCTGTTTGTCCAGAATGATGTCAAAGGTCTGTTGCAGGAAGTCTCACAGAAACTACAGACTAGTGAGAGTAGTTGGGCGGCCTCCAAACCTGCGGCTATCCTTCAGATGGCCCAGTACTATGAGCATCAAAAGAACAAGAACGATGGAGCGTCTGAGAGAAAGGAAAAAGGACCTGAAGGAAAGGGTGATGATCACACAGTTGCAAGGGGTGACTATATGAAAGGAACCTTACAAAGGAAGTTATCAATCAAATGCTCCTAGAAATCCACGCCCTAGAGTCCGTACACCCGCACCCTACGCTGGACGTAAAGACTTAGATGAGAACCAGTGTGCGTTTTGTAAAGGGTTCGGTCATTGGAAGTCCCAGTGTCCGGTCCTGCTAGAAATGAACAAAAATAGGGAAGCAAGAGATGTAGCGGGCGGGCCAAGAAATAGAGGACAGGGACGAGGGTACACGAACGACACCAACAACGACAAGCCAGGCAGACCGAACACATTTGACCGTCCCCGACAGAACCAGTACCAACAGTCTGACTGCGAAGACACCCATAACTTTGCATAGGACCGCCAAGGGCAAGGGAGGGATCCAGTCAATCTCTATGTTGACCAGCAAGGTCCTTACGTCACCGCTAAGGTCCTGGGCACGAAGTCTCCTTTTTTTGGTAGACACTGGAGCGACACGTAGTGCGTTATCTAAACGACTAAACGACTCCCTTACAGTGTTAGTGCCCCATGCGGTTGACACCCTCCTGAACCAGACTAAGACGCAGCATCTGACTAGTGCACGACTGACTGGGTACGAACTGACTCTGCTTGCACCCCACATCACACTGAAAAGATGCACCACTCTGAATCCAGCCACTCTGTTACCCCTACCTGAAAACGACCCCAATGTGTCCCCTATACATGACTGTGTGACCCTCGCGGATGAACAGACTAGGAGTAGAGTTGACCTCCGAGACACCGCCTTCCCAGACCCTGACGGAGAGCTATGGGTCCTTACGTCACCGCTAAGGTCCTGGGCACGAAGTCTCCTTTTTTTGGTAGACACTGGAGCGACACTTAGTGTGTTATCTAAACGACTGATTCCAAGAACACCCTTGTCTGGCTCACACGTAACATCAATAGGTTTTGATGGAACGCCCTCCACTAATCCCTTGTCCACACCGATTTCCTTTGACTTAGAGAATAACACCACTGACACAACATTTCTGCTCTCCTCCAACACCCCCGACGCCATTATGGGACTTGACTTATTGAAACATTTCCGAGCTACTATTAGATGTTCACAGGACGGAGTTCGAGTCATTCTGTACAACAACCCGAATCTGTTCAGACCTTGTCCCACACGACGCATGTTTTCTATGACTGATGCTGACCTGTCCCTACTCGACGCTCTACCTCCGTACCTATGGGCCAAAACTGATTCGGACGTAGGATGCATGATGATTGACCCTGTACATATAACTGCTCGACAGGACGCAGCGCTCCCAAAACTTCCACAGTATCGGCTATCACCCGAGGGCGAGAAGGCATTGGTAAAGATTATCCAGTCCCTAGTGGATGCAGGAGTGGTAGAGGAAGTAGTTAGTAATGTTTGCAACAGCCCTATCCTACCTATTGTAAAGAAGCAGGTTGAGGGAGATGAGAAAGCGTACCGTTTCATCATCGACCTACGAGAGGTTAACAAAGTAGTTGTACCTCGGTACCCCGTTGTTTCAGACATCACCACCACTCTGACCTTGATTCCGTCCACGGGCACCACCTTCACTGTAATTGACCTCAAGAACGCATTCTTTTCCATCCCCATCCACCCAGACAGCCGCTACCTCTTTGGCTTCACCTTAAAAGCCCGTTCATATAGATTTTGTAGAGCACCCCAAGGCTACACTGAAAGTTCCAGCATCTATAGCCAGGCCCTCAAGAGACAGCTGGATGCAGTCCAGTTACCGTATGGAGTGGTGTTGATACAGTGCGTCGATGATATCATTTTGGCGGCCGACACCACTCCACTTGCAGTCACAGCCACCATCCAACTCCTACACTTCCTCGCGGAAAATGGCCACACGGTCTCCAAGAAGAAGTTACAATTCTGCCAACCCCAAGTGACATACCTAGGCCACCTCTTGTCCAAAGACGGGAGGAAGCTTACACCCGACCGAATTCAGACCATTCTAGAAACCCCTATCCCTAAGACTCAGAAGCAAGTCCGCTCTCTGGTAGGCCTCACCTCCTTCTGCCGACAATGGTTGCCAAATTTCAGCCTTATTGTAAAACCACTACTTTCCCTGCTGGCTAAAGATGTCCCCTTCCCACTCCCTTGGACCCCCGAATGCCAATCTTCCTTCAAAGAGTTACGAGATGCCCTTTGCTCAGCACCAGTCCTAGGAACCCCAGATTACTCCAAGCCCTTCTCCCTCTTCACTCACGAAAGGGAGGGGTGCGCTTTGTCTGTTTTGACTCAGTCCATCGGCCCCAAGCAACGCCCTTGTGCCTACTTCTCTGCCACTCTTGACCCCGTAGCCAGACAAAGTGAGGGAATCGTGCTCTCGAACTCCCTTACAGTGTTAGTGCCCCATGCGGTTGACACCCTCCTGAACCAGACTAAGACGCAGCATCTGACTAGTGCACGACTGACTGGGTACGAACTGACTCTGCTTGCACCCCACATCACACTGAAAAGATGCACCACTCTGAATCCAGCCACTCTGTTACCCCTACCTGAAAACGACCCCAATGTGTCCCCTATACATGACTGTGTGACCCTCACGGATGAACAGACTAGGAGTAGAGTTGACCTCCGAGACACCGCCTTCCCAGACCCTGACGGAGAGCTATGGGTAGACGGCTCTTGCATCAAACTCCCCGACGGCACCACCTCAGCTGCTTATGCAGTCACCACAGCCCGAACTGTAGTTGAGACAGCCCACATCACACAGCGATCCGCACAGGCGGCGGAACTGATTGCCCTCACAGCGTGTATTCTAGCAGCAGGGACGACGGCAAATATATACACGGACAGCCAGTATGCCTTCGGGGTGGTTCACCATTTTGGGCTCTTATGGAAGGAGAGGGGATTCCTGACCTCACACGGCACACCCATCCTACATGGAGATCTAGTCTCCGCTCTGACTGAAGCAGTCCTCCTCCCCCAACAGCTTGCTGTAATCAAATGCCAAGCACACTAAAAGGTGACGGACATCATTGGACAGGGGAATGCACTGTCTGTCATCACTGCCCGGACCACAGCCGAGAATAGGACGATGACACACATGTACGTGACCAGGTCACAAGCAGAAAAATGGAAGGACGCTCGGGAAACTATTAGGGACATTCAAATGGTCAGCTCACCACACAAATTGACTGAATGAGCACGGGTGGGACTGAAAGACGATGAAGGCTGCTGGCGGACAAAAGACACAAACAAATGGTTGCTACCCAACTCGTACCTGATCCCCATACTGACCATGGCACACTCCCCCGCACACATAGGATCTGCCCCCATGGCCGAACTTGTTTCCAAAGTTTGGCACAATGACAAGATCCCAGACTCAGCTAAGCGTCTGGTCCAACAATGTCTGATATGCCTGCAACACAACCCTGGGAAAGGAACTGTTGTACCCCGGGGAGGGTTTGGGGTCCCTGATCCTCCCTTTGAAGTCCTACAGATGGACTACATCCAGTTAGAAAGGTGCCAAGGTCTAAAATATGTACTTGTGGTCGTATGCGCATTTAGCAAGTGGGTAGAAGCCTATCCAACACGAGACAACACTGCCATTGCCACTGCGAAAGTACTACTGAAGGAATTCTTCCCTCGCTATGGCCTTTGTTGGATTTTGTGGAGTGGCAATGGCCCCCACTTCGTAGCCGAAGTTATCCAACTCATCTTGAAGGGGTTGGGTGTAAAACAAAAGTTTAATGCGGTCTTCCACACCCAATCTGCAGGCTTGGTTGAACGACACAATGCCACACTGAAACTCAAACTAGCGAAGATAGTGACTACCACAGGACTGAACTGGCCAGACGCTCTCCCTCTGGCATTGCTATCAATGCGTTCCACCCCCACCAAACACCACTTGACCCCCTACGAGGTCGTCTTCGGCCGACCTATGAGCATTTGGTCCGCACCAAAGCCGACATCCATTCAGGACGTCCCGGACGCCCTAATGTCTGACTATCTGTATAATCTGACCAAAACACTGTCTGTTATCCATCAACAGGTACTGCAGGCCATCCCCGATGCTTCCAGGGGCCCCGGACACGACATCCAACCAGGGGATTTCGTTTTGATCCGGAACTTCCAGCGTGCAAAGAGTCTGGAACCCCGGTGGACGGGCCCCTGGCAAGTCTTGATCACCACCCGAACAGCTCTTCGAGTGGAGGGGAAGCGGAACTGGCTCCATGAGCACCATTGTAAGAAAATATCCTCGGCTCTGACAACAACTGAAGACGTCGCCACCCAAGAAGAGCTCCTGAACAAAGACCGACCATCCCTGAGCTGTTATCCTGATACAGAGACACTCGAATTGGCAAAGTTTCCCGATCCCACTGTGTCATCCAGAGAAGGGTATAACCTGCGACGAAAGGAGGGAGCTTCGGCTAAGCAGACCAATGACTAGGTTAAAAATCTCAGAACGGTAGCCTAACACTACTAAGGCTACCAGGAGAGAGGCTAAACAAAGTTTGTGGTTCTGCCCGCTACCGAGTCCCTTGAAGATGATGGAAGCACCCGATATGAAGATGATGGAAGCAACCGGACGTCTGAAGATCCACTACAAAGACCCAAAGACTGACAAAATACACAGCTCAAAGACTATTGCCCTTTTCATCGCCCTTCTCTTTTGCCTCCTCCTCATGGCCACCTTCTGGATTGTAGAAGAAAACGCACCCGCTCATAAGACATTGTTAACCACTGCACAGCCTACCACTATGAAAGAGCATTACCTCATTTCATTTTCACCCCAGCTCCGAGAAAGATGCAAGGAATTCTGGAACAATTCATTTGTGCAGTTGCTGCACCAACATAACCTTGCTACCAATGCCACGAACTGCTGGATCTGTGGGCTGCTGCCACATGCAACTGAACATTCTATCCCTTTCATTCCCTCGCCTTTTTCCGTTCATAGGTCCTGCCTTGCCTGGCTGATACTCTTGCAAGAGAGTTACAAGGACCATGCAACGTCTGGCGAAACCATTTCACGCTTCTACAATGAGTTCTGGCTGAACAAGACTGGAAAAACTTCTGCTCCCTTTTGACCTTTGACATCCAACACCACCTTTCAAATGAACATCCCTGAAAAGGAACTAATTGAAATGCAGGTGTTTAACAATCCAGCCAGACCCACCTTCTCTTATCTCCGGAAGCGAACTGCCGCCACATTGACTGTGGCCCTCTCCGTGGTGAATGTTTCAGGCCTTGTCTGCATTGAAGGTCATGGGACAAAACCAGTGGGTCACAGCTCCTGCCTCATCACCAAGATCTTGCACACAACTGATCCACCCTCTTTTGTTGCCTCCCCGAATATGTACTTCGTCTGTGGAACCAAAGCCTACACCTGGCTCCCAAGGGGCTGGGAAGGCACCTGCTACATCGCTTTTGTCCTTCCTCTGACATATGTGGCACCAGCAAATCATCACCGACAAAAGCGAGCAACGGACATTGAACAAGCAGACTCCACTGGAGCGCAGTTCCTAGACGCAGTAAAGGGACTTGTTCCATTTTGGGCCCCGATGGCAAACAGCCGCGCCATCCGACATCTGGCCCAGGCAGTTGAAACGACTATGAACATCTCAGCTGGCATCCTCACGAACAACACAGCCAAGCTTCAGGCGGTCCGCCTGGTGGCTCTTCAGAACCGCATTGTCCTAGACGTGGTTCTAGCAGATCGTGGAGGAGCATGCTGCATCATCGGATCTAGCTGCTGCACCTACGTGCCGGAAAATTCGCCCTCAGTCTACAAGGCCATTGAACATCTCCACAGACTCTCCTCAGAGGTTCACCAGGAACAAGAAGGATGGTCGATTGGGAGCTGGTTTTGGAGTACTGTGAAAGACTGGGGTGGAGGTTGTTTATGATCATATGGATACCGATTGTAATAATATGTGGATTCTGCCTGGGTGTTCAATGCTTACCGCCTCTGTGCTCACTTTTTGCGAACTGTATCTGCCCTAAGACTCTGGACTTTGAAGCTGAGCGAATGAAAGCTTTATACAAAGTGGAAATCCGTAACATAATGGGGATAGATATAGATTGACAAACTGGCTAGATATGTTGAAAAGGGAGGACTGTTAAAATCTAGGTTGCAGCGTAAACATTATCGGCGCCATTGTGTCCCTTTTCCAGGCTCATAAGTGTGCGTAAGCAGCAGCCATTTTGAGTACCATGGCCTCTCTGCCCATTGCCGATCGCCAGCGCGTCTCCCTGACCTCGCAAGCATCCCCCGCGCACTGAGAGCCCCCGCACTCACATGCTTGGGCCATAAACCACCCCTTCAGCGCTGCCCTGCCTCGGAACCACATCCCGTACCCGGCTAACACCTCCCTCCATCCCTTTCATGGCCACGAATCCTTTGAAGACCCCCTTCCTCCATTCCCGTTTGTCCGAACTGATCCCAGGCCATCACCTAGCCCTGCGGATGTAGTTTATTGCTCCTACTGTAAAAACTCGCCCCTCTTCAAAGGAGCTAAGATTAATCAATGCCCCCACCCCATGAGATCCGATCGACCGCACACATTCCGGGAACCGGCGGAATGTCCAGCTGCGCGATAGTCATCACCTACTGAGATCAGGGTGGGGACTTCTACTGTAGATATGTGTGGGAACGGGCCTGAAGCGGGGATTCCGAGGATGTCTTTCCGTACATCAAAGTATTTACAAGAATGTGCCACATGTAATAAACTGCAATAAAAGCCATAAACCTGTGTATAAGGCCAGGCCTCAGAGATGCAGTTAGAGCACCTCGAGACGATACCTTGTTGTCTGATCTGATGTGTTCTGCTCCGACGGAATAAACCCCCTGTTTCCTGCCTTCCAGTCTCCAGCGCCTGCCTCTTTGTTTGATAATTATCGAGTGGCATGAGAGGCGACTAACGCCGGGCAATACTTAAAGGTTATCGATTGAAAGTGCCCCTTTTACAGCACAGTACCCCCTACAGGCCCAATGGCCCTCTGAAAGGGGTTCTGGCAGAAGGCAAGAAAAAAAGGAAAGAAAGAAGGAGAGGGGGAAAGAAAGAGAGAATGAAAGAAAGAGAAGGAAAGAAGGACAGTGAGAAGAAAGAAAGAATTACAAGAAAGAGAAAGAGAAAGAGAAGGAAAGATAAAGAAAGAGAGAAGGAGAGATAACGAAAGAGAGATGGAAGCAATGAAAGAAGAGATGAAAGAAGGCAAATATAAAAGGCAAGAGAAAGAAAGAACGAAGGAAAGAGAAAGAAAGAAAGAAAGAAAGAAAGAAAGAAAGAAAGAAAGAAAGAAAGAAAGAAAGAAAGAAAGAGAGAAAAAAAGACTGAAAAATGGAAAGAAAACGGTGAAAGAAAGAAAAAGTAAAAGAAACATAACATCACATAACGTGTATTTGTAAAGCGCACTTTCACCCGGACGTATCTTGGAGCTGAATAACAGATGATTATTGTTACCCAACTCAATGGTACTCATTTTATCGACCTCAGATGGATGAAAGAGAGAGAAAGAGGGAGACGGAAAGAAAGAAATGACTAGAAGAAAAGATAAAAAGATAGAAGGAAAGAGAGAAAGACACAGAATGAAAGAAGACAGGAATAGAAGGAGAAAAAAAAGAAAGAAGAAAAATAAATGAAGTAAAAAGAGGCGAAATGAATACAGAATCGTTTCAAATTGACACCATCTTGTATGCTGTGAAATAGCAGAAGCCAAAAAATCAAAAAACTCCAACAGAGGTTTACAACAGAGATGGGATCTGATAAAGATGGGATGTGCGCTAGAAGCGTCCTGCTATCACATCCAGCTCTAACCACAAAGGCAACTACAAACTAACTATAAACAAAAACGAAAACACTGGCACCGAAGGGAACCAGCTTGTGTGGACGTGCTCCGTGAGAGTGAGCAGAATGCAGTCTCTCAAAGTGAAGTTAACGAGTGGCTTTAGTGGGCGGAGCCTCTGCCCCACACTACATGCTGCAGTGGGTGGAGGCAAAATATGAGTGACACAACAACAGACCAATGGATGGAAAGGGGTGGCTGAAAGCCCCTGTATGTAATATATTATGCATATTTTAGTAACATCAAAAGGTTTTGGCTAACACAAGACCTAAAAATACAAAAAAAACTCACATTATGATATTTTTAATGAATGACTGAAATGTATGGATAAAAACCTGCATGCATATTTTTACATAAATAAATTATTCATATAGGTGTCAGTAAATGTACACACGGGGATTGGCTCTTCTTGGTGCAGCCTGTTTGGGCAAAGTTTAAAACGGCATAAGAACAGCGGGATCTGTATGTACTCTCGGCGATATAACGTCCACGTCTGTGGTTACTGCATAGTATGGTAAATAATTACAGATTCTCAGGGTAGCCCTGTTACATGGTAGACTGTGACATGTTCTAATCACACACAGGAGGGGTGCGAGCTGCAGACATGCTGTGGAGACATTTCATTCTCATGACTTACACTGACCCTGAAGGACTTTCCATCCTCACACTATTCACAGAACCCTGGGGAAGGCCCTCTCTCTTCTTTCCGCATCTGACTGAAACGTCATAACCGGCAGTAAACCACGAACAGCCGAGGAGAGACCAGGAGTAAAGGAATGAGTAAACAATGCACTTCCAGCACCAGGACGTCTGCTAAATAAACACATACAAACAATTAAAGGTGCACACCTAATATTTGCGAAGTGTATATATTTCATATGTTTAAATTTAATTTGGAAATAGTTAATAGTGACCACTAACTATGCAAGATGATTAGAGTAAAAGTGTTGGCAGAATTGTAACTTCTTCTTGGAGACCTTGTGGCCATTTCTGTTTTATTCATTTTTTCAGTAGGTCTACCACGAGAAAGCAAACTCAGCTTTTTATTGAAGTCACTATTAGGTTTAGACCTCTGACCTTCAATGAACAGCTCCTTTATTAGTACAAAAGTGACTAAAATGAGCAGTGTAAATAGTGAATAGAAGGGAAATTATATGGTGCTCAAAGTAAACTAATATGTGTAGTTATAACCAGTAAAATATTTACAAATAATTTTTCGAATGAAATATAGAATTGTTTTTGCACAAATGTTTTTTGATCAAAGCCAATGGAATTAAGGGATTTTGCACAAGTTGAATTGTGCCGACAATTATGGCTATGCAACATGTGCCACATACAACTGTGCCTACCTCAAACAGATAAACAAGCATTTGCAATGCAATGGGTCTTGCATTGGTGAAAGTTAGAGATATTGGCGGTGGAAATGAGAACGCAAAATTGACAAGTTAAAAATAACTTGGAGGATTTTATAGAAATCCATATTTAGGAGACCGCTCCTGGCACTTACAGAACCTGAGAAGAAAACCAAATTGCTGGTATTTTAGCTGAGAAAGGAGGGAACCCTCGAGCCAGAGCACAGGCAGCAGAGGAGTCAGTTCTCAGCTCTGTGACTGCAACATGAACCCGGAAGTCCCGGCGCAGCCAGAGAGGGGCAGACGCACAGACACACCCACTGCACACAGAGAGGGGCAGACGCACAGACACACCCACTGCACACAGAGAGGGGCAGACGCACAGACACACCCACTGCACACAGAGAGGGGCAGACGCACAGACACACCCACTGCACACCGAGAGGGACAGACGCACAGACACACCCACTGCACACAGAGAGGGGCAGACGGACAGACACACCCACTGCACAAAGAGAGAAACTGAAACTGACCTTCACTTCCTGCATTTCTGCATCATGGCGGCAGCAGCTCAGCTCGGGAACCTCCAGGAAGAGGCCACTTGTTCCATCTGTTTGGAATATTTTACTGATCCGGTGATGATTTTTGATTGTGGACACAACTTCTGCCGCTCCTGCATCACCCAGAGCTGGGAGGGAAGAGATGGAAACTTCCCCTGTCCACAGTGCAGGGAAATATCTACTAGGAAAAACCTCCGGCCCAACAGACTAGTGGGGAACATGGTGGAAATGTTAAAACAGCTTCATCTGCCCCCCGTGAAGCCCCCGGAGGAGAATCTGTGCGAGAAACATGATGAAAAGCTGAGGCTGTTCTGTGCAGAGGATCAGAGGATGATATGCTGGGTCTGCCGGGAGTCCAAGGAGCATAAAACTCACTCAGCAAGTCCTATAGAGGAGGCTGCAGAGGAGCACAAGGTACGTCTGTGGATGTTCAGGGATCACAAAGTCGTTTATTGAGCCTCCAAGGGGCAGCCGGAGAGCACACGCTGTGTGTTCCAGAAGGCGCCATGTCCCTGGGACAACACTTTTACATTTCTGGATTTTGCTTTTTACATATTTTGACCTGGTGTGTTCAGGGAATAGGGTCCAGTTAAGTGAATCAAAACTACAAATCCCAGAATGCACTGATATGTTAAATCAAAATCCTAGAAATGAAAAAGTTGTGTCCCGGTGGCCTGGAGTCATCTGGTCTCCCTCCCTGTTTATGCCATAGACGAGGCTGCAGAAGAGAACAGGGTATGTCTGTGGGTGTTTATGGATCATAATGCACCCGCGGGGCCCAAAGAGAGGTCTGTGCAAGGAGTGTATGTGGGTGTTCACGACTCACAAGTGAAGACAGTGTAAGTTCCACAGAGGAAGAAGCTGCAGAGGAGCACAAGGTATATGTGTGGGTGTTCACGATTCACAAGTGAAGGCAGTATGTACATTCTGCAGAGGAGCACAAGGCAGTCTGTGGACGATCACGATTCACAATTGAATAAACTTGTTAAGTCTTTAAGAGGATACAATGTATATTTTGGGAGTGTTAAGTGTTCTTCGAGAAGGCTGCTGAAAAATACAAGGTATGTTTCTTTGTGTTTAGGGACTGTAAGTGAATCCACTCCACGAGGGCTTTAAAAGGAGCTGCAAAAGAGCACACAGTGTGTCTGTCGGAGCGCTGGGATCATGGGCTGTATACTGTGAGCCACAGAGGCGGCTGCAGAGGATCAGAAGGGATGTGTGTGGGTGTTTTAGGATCTTGCATTATACTCATTCCGTGTAACACTGCAGTGTGAGTTGTCGGTGTCAGAAGACTTGACACGACAATGCAGGGTGTAGCACACAGGGTCTCAAGGGCATCGGTGCAGATGACTCCCCAGCAGTGCAGGGTTCACCAGACACAAAGAGAGGTGCAGGGTCCAGGCGCTAGACTTGCATCGTCATTGAACACAGAGTGAAGATCTCCTGTAGCTTTGGCTGCTTGAAGCTCGCTGGCTTTGGGGACCCCTCACAGGATGAATGACCGTCGGGCTGGGCTGCGATCACAGGCTCCCGGTCTGGGGAAGCTCGGAGTGTCCGACCTCCTCACCTCAAGGTGCAGAGCAGTGGACTGGGCTCGGGGTGATGAGGACAAACCCCTCCATTCAGCGGCAAGAGAGGTCCTTCCTCAGTCCTGGGGTCTAGCGCCTCCTGTAGAAGGGAGACGGCCATCATTCCCGTCTCTGGTCTTCAGCGTTCTCTTCAGTAGCGGTCCTTCCTCGGTCCTGGGGGTCCACGCCTCCTGTAGAAGGGAGACGGCCATCATTCCCATCTCTGATCTTCAGCGTTCTCTTCAGTCGAGGTCCTTCCTCGTTCCTGGGGGTCCACGCCTCCTGTAGAAGGGAGACGGCCATCATTCCTGTCTCTGGTCTTCAGCGTTCTCTTCAGTCGAGGTCCTTCCTCGTTCCTGGGGGTCCAGCGCCTCCTGTAGAAGGGAGACGGCCATCATTCCCATCTCTGGTCTTCAGCGTTCTCTTCAGTAGATGTCCTTTCTCGGTCCTGGGGGTCTAGTGCCTCCTGTAGAAGGGAGGCGGCCATCATTCCTGTCTCTGGTCTTCAGCGTTCTCTTCAGTAGGAGTCCTTCCTCGGTCCTGGGGGTCTAGCGCCTCCTGTAGAAGGGAGGCGGCCATCATTCCCGTCTCTGCTCTTCAGTGTTCTCTTCAGAGGTCCTTCCTCGGTCCTGGGGTCCAGCGCCTCCTGTAGAAGGGAGGCGGCCATCATTCCCGTCTCTGTTCTTCAGCGTTCTCTTCAGTAGAGGTCCTTCCTTATTCTGTGGGTCTAGTACCTCCTGTAGAAGGGAGAAGGCCATCATTCCCGTCTCTGGTCTTCAGCGTTCTCTTCAGTAGAGGTCCTTCCTCGGTCCTGGGGGTCCAGTGCCTCCTGTAGAAGGGAGACGGCCTTCATTCCCGTCTCTGGTCTTCAGCGTTCTCTTCAGTAGAGGTCCTTCATCGGTCCTGGGTTCTAGCGCCTCCTGTAGAATGGAGACGGCCTTCATTCCCGTCTCTGGTCTTCCGCGTTCCCTTCAGTAGAGGTCCTTCCTCGGTCCTGGGGTGTAGCGCCTCTTGTAGCAGGGAGACGTCCATCATTCCCGCCTCCGGTCTTCAGCGTTCTCTTCAGTGCTGTGCAGAGCTCCATAAAGTTAGAAGGGGGCAGTTTATATCCTGTCCTCGGATAGTTCGCTCCAATCCAACTGTCCAGCCAGAGTCATAGTTGGCCCCAGACCTTTGGAGGGAACCAGTGAACTTGAGAGTGAACCACACACAATCCCTCCCTCCATCAGGATAGACATTCAAGACAAACGTTCAATTGGCCTCAAAAACATCCTAAGGGAGGACGGGGGCAGTGGGGGCTGTGAGGAGCAGGAGATGGCGGGGAGGCTACAGAGAGAAGGGGGCTGTAGGCGCCGACTACAACCAAGACTCGGATTCACCCTACAACAGAAAGCGTTTCACACACCGAGGCCCCCATCGCCGCACATGGGAGCCTCACCTCACATGTCCACAGGCACTGCATCCTATGGACCTGGGCCTGAAGGCACCTGAGCCTGACAGCACTGTGAGGCCCTGCTCATGGTAATACAGCGCTATACACATCTGTGTCACAACATGTATGCTGCACTCAGATGGAGCCCAGAGAAGACATACTACACAGTCACTCTCCGATCTGAGTTTGAGGCGACATCCACCCCACTTCTATACTCGTCTGCCACAAGCCGTTAGTAGCGTCATGGGCTGGTCATGTGAGGGGGATCCACTCGGGTAAAAGCAGGACCTCTCTGGGTGGATCTCAATCTCGCACTCTGTGGAGAGCAGCGCTCCACATGTAAAGCCCTCGTCAGGGGACCTCCGGTGCTGGTCTCTGGCACAAGAAGATATCCCGGGCCAGGATAGTAAAACGGAAGCAGTTTGTCACATGGACACTGCGCCAAAACCTTTCACCCTACTGTTCATGCTCTCAATCTGCCATCTTGCCATGCTCCATGCTTGGGTTCGGTCCTGCTCTCCTGGCTGCCTGTTCCTTGTTGCAGACTCTGCATCAGAATGTTGCCTGCTCTCTCGCTAATCCTGCCTGTTCCCAGCTGTGGCCCTGTATGAGGTTGGTGCCTGTTCTCTGTTGCAGACCCGGTTAAGGGCTGGTGTCTGATCTCTCGTTCTAGCAGGTTTATTTTCTCAGACCCTTTTATGAGTCTGTTGCCTCTTTTCTGTTGCAGACCCTGTAAGGCTGGTGTCGATTCCTGCTTCAGACTTTGTAAAGGGCTGGAACTGGCTCTGTTGCAGACTCTGTCTGCAGGCAACTGCCTGTTCTGTCACAGACCCTGGCTGGGGTTGGGGCCTGCATTCTTCCTGTGTCTGTTCTCTGTCACTGACCCTCTATGAGGCTAGTACCCGCTCCCTTACTGTGACTGTTCTCTGTCACAGACCGTGTCAAAATTTGGTGCCCGCACTCTCGTTTTGGTTGTGTGCTCTCTGTTGCAGACCCTGTCTGGGGCTGGGGCCTGCACTCTTCTTGTGTCTGTTTTCTGTCACAGACCCTGCCTGGGCATGGGGCCTGCACTCTTCCTGTGTTTGTTTTCTATCACAGACCCTGCCTGGGGTTGGGGCCTGCACTCTTCCTGTGTCTGTATTCTGTCACAGACCCTGCCTGGGGTTGGGGTCTGCATTCTTCCTGTGTCTGTATTCTGTCACAGACCCTTCCTGGGGTTGTGGCCTGCACTCTTCCTGTGTCTGTTTTCTGTCACATACCGTGCCTAGGGTTGGGGCCTGCACTCTTCCTGTGTCTGTTTTATGACACAGATCCTGCCTGGGGTTTGTGACCTGCACTCTTCCTGTGTCTGTTTTCTGTCACAGACTCTGCCTGGGGTTGGGGTCTGCACTATTCCTGTGTCTGTTTTCTGTCACAGACCCTGCCTGGGTTTGTGACCTGCACTCTTCCTGTGTCTGTTTTCTGTCACAGACCCTGCCTGGGGTTGGGGCCTGCATTCTTCCTTTGTCTGTATTCTGTCACAGACCCTGCCTGGGGTTGTGACCTGCACTCTTCCTGTGTCTGTTTTCTGTCACAGATCCTGCCTGGGTTGTGGCCTGCATTCTTCCTCTGTCAGTTTTCTGTCACAGACCCTGCCTGGGGATGGGGCCTGCACTCTTCCTGTGTCTGTTTTCTGTCACATACCGTGCCTAGGGTTGGGGCCTGCACTCTTCCTGTGTCTGTTTTTTGTCACAGACCCTGCCTGGGGATGGGGCCTGCACTCTTCCTGTGTCTGTTTTCTGTCACAGGCTGTGATCATTTCTTTGGTTGTCTGTTCTTTCACAGACCCTACGTGTAGCCGGCACCTGTATAGGACAAGGTCCAGATATGGTTAATCAGATGCGGGGATCTGGATGTAACATATTTATGAACAGTATGGATATGTGTGGCCAGTTTACAATCTGGACATCTGTTACTGGTACTGACAGTCTGAATTTATATGGGCAGTACTTACAGCCTGGATATAGAGCGCAAACTGAGGGGCTGGCCCTGAGAAGATGCAATTTTTGGGGGAAGGTCTAGGGTCGGCTGTCGGTGTTCCTTAAAGAGATGGGTCTTCAGCATTTTCCTAAATTGGGGAGAGTTGGAGCTGATGCCACGTCGAAAGTGATGCTGTGCCAGATCCTGGGAGCATAAACGGAGAAGGCTTGCCTTCTGGGTTTTTCTTCTTATCATTTTTTGTCTTGAGTCTGGTGATATCCTCGCTCCTGGTCAGATGTCGTTCCTTGAACGTGTATAGTTTGTTTGCCAGGTGAGCTGGGGTCTTGTTGTTGAGTGCTTTATTTGAAGCGCCTTGTCATGAAGATGACCTGGGCTGGAAGCAACAGCTAGTATAGGTCTTTTATTTTTATTTTACACCCATGTGAGAATTTACATACAGCAATATTTAGTAAGCAAGAGCCGCATAGCTGTACATAGTAAATAAAGTGCTATGTGACAATAAATACACACCTTATATTTTAAGACAGACTTGATCAGTGAGTTTCTTCTAAACATTCCATTGAAATAAAAATAAAAATAAAACATTAGGTTTCATACAGCAATATTAAGCTGGAAGAAGCTGCAGAATTGTACATAATAGATAAAGTGCTGAATGTCAATAAATTACACAGAATATCCTGATCCAAATTCAACCAGTGACTTCCATCTAAATGCATCATTAAATAAATAATTTAGATTTCATATATAGTGCGGTAAAGTGCTATGTGGCTATAAATACATATTTAATAACCTTTAACAGGTTGAACCAATGGAAGACATGTCATCCCCTATAAAGAGCTGGGCCTGTAAAATGTCATCTAGGTCGAGTAATATATAACCTTAGTCCATCCGCTGCTAATGCTACTGGTTCTAGCTCAACTCAGAGCCCTCCGGCCCAGGTTGTGACTGGTGACCATATCTCTCGACCAGTCTTTCCTTCTTATGGCCTTTACGTTTATATAAGCTGACCTCTATATTATTAATAGACATGAATCTATTCAGCCACAATACAAACGTTGGGGAGATAAAACTCCTATAAAAATTGGCTAAGCCCAAAAAGCTTTGTCTGTCACATACGTCCTTTGGGCTGGGCCACTCAGTAATGACTGTCAGCTTCCTCTCAGTCATGATTTGGCCTGTAGGAGTGAGCATGACCCCCCAAGAACTCCACAGTGGTGACATGAAATCCGCATTTACTGATCTTGCAGAAAAGGTGATTCCTTTGCAAGGTCTGTAATACAATCCTCATGTTTTCCTTATGCTCTTCAATGTCTGTGGAAAAGACAAGAATGTCATCTATATACCACGAATCGGTCCAGATACTCCCGGAGAACATTGTTCAGGAAAAACTGGAAGGCAGCTGGGGAATTACAAAGGCCAAAAGGCATAAAGAGATACTCACAAAGCCCGTAACAAGTCTTGAAGGCGGTCTTCCCCTCGTCCCCCTCTCGCATCCGAACCAGATGGTAGGCTCCTCAGAGGTCGAGCTTCCTGTATATCTCAGCCCACTTCACTTGGTCCGGCCAAACCGATACAAGGGGGAGAGGGTACTGGTTCTTCACTGTGACAGCGTTCAGCGTTCTGAAGTCCATGCATGTTCGGAGCTCCCAATTGGCCTTAGGTATAAAAAAAAAAGAGGGGAAGCTGCAGGTGACCTGGAGTGACGAATAAATCCCAAAGAAAGGTATTTCTCTATGTACTGCCTGAGATGTAGGTTCTCGGGTTCAGTCAATGTGTACATCCTGCTGCAAGGAACCACTGCACTCGGTATAAGATCAATCTGGTACATCCTGTGTGGAGGTAATTCTTCAGCCATGCCGTCACAAAACACATTAGCATACTTCTGATAGCAGCCGGGCAGTTCCACTTCTTTCTCTGTGGCTGTGGCGATGTGGTGACGCAACGATAAAGCCTTGGATGGAACAGTAGGGGGATATATGCAGTGAGTGGTGCAGAACCTGGAATCCATCTTTAAAAAAAAAAAAATCTTTTATTGGTTTTATCCACAAGAAGAACGAAAAAAACATGATGCTCCACAATCATCGGGTTGCAACCTGGCACGTCACTATTGTATATGGCAGGCATGAACAACAACAGAATGGAAACCAGAACCCCCTCCCCCCTCCTCCTCCTCAAAAGAAAAAGCAAAAGGATGACCTGATAGAAAAGAATGGTCTATTGTGCAATCCCCGTAGGCTAGTAAGTAGTGGGCGAAACAGAGACAGATGTTGGTGGCGGATCCGTCTGTCTTAACACTCTGAGATATTTGGGACAGGTGAACTCCATAAATTCGGATGTCAATAGCACAAGAAGGGGTGCCCACAAATCGTGAAAGGAAGCTCCAGGGTTGATTAACGAGAGAGAGATCTTTTTCATCGCTAGAAGGGACTGTTGTGGAACCCCAATGTGTTAGAACATTCTGGACTGCTGCGCCTAGGGTGAGCTCTATTTGTTTGCCTCTCCTAGAAGTAAGCGGGAAAATTATGGCATTGGGAAGATTAACGAGGTTATACACTGGGAATCTCGGGACCTGGGTATCGAAGTGGGGGTCGACCTCATCTAGGATCTGTTGCCAGTGTGTCCCCAGAATAGGGCAGTCCCAAAGTAAGTGTGTGAGAGTGCCTGGGGAACCGCAGGCTCGCCAGCATAGCGGACTACGTGAAGGGTTACCGCTATGGAGCCTCACTGGGGTTAAATACCAATAGGTGGCCAGCTTAGTGGCTGTTTCAATAGATGAAACATTGCGGGCCATGCGTCGGTCTCGGTAGAAAATATCCTTCCATTCTTTCGGCGAGAGGTCTCTACCCAGCTCGCTTTCCCAACGCAGTTGACCGGGGGATATCCCGGTGTCAGGGATGGTTCGAGTAAATTTATACAGGTCGGACGTTAAGCGTGCATCGATGTGTCTTGTAATTAACCATTTCTCAAACGTTGTGAGCAGTCTCCCCGCACCCTCCCGCATCTCCCCATGTAGCACCCAGTGTCGAATCTGTAGATATCGGAAGCTCTCCGTTTCGGGAACACTGTGGTCCGTGCGGAACTCGACGAAACTTCACGGTCCGGAAAGATCAAAGAACTGTCCTATGGAGCAGGTAGCTTCTATCGTCCAGTGGTGAAATTCCCCATAGTCGAGGCCATGTGAAAAATCTGGGTTCTGTCCGATGGGCATAATATTAAATAGGAAAGATGTGAGTCCCCTGGCGATCGCAGTTCTATCCCAGGCTAACATTATGGGTCTTGTTACTTCTGAGAGGTACAAATTGTGAGTCCGCCCATTGCGGGAGAGGAATGGAACCCCCCCATAGTGGTTGGGCTGCCAGGGACCTATCCATAAATAGCCAGTGTTTCTCAGATACAGGGCGTGGCCACTCCACCAGGGCCCTCACCTGAGCTGCCTGCCAGTACGCCAAAAGATCGGAAACACCCAGCCCTCCATCTATCAGGTCTCTATATGTAAGATCACGATGCATCCGAGCCCTCTGATTCCGCCCGATAAAGCGCTCTATATCTCCCTGCAAGGCACGTAGCACACCAGAAAGGGGCATTAGCGGAAGAGTGTGAAATAGGTAAAGAATCTGGGGAAGCAGCACCATCTTCACTGCCACAATCTTGCCTAGCTACAAGAGGGAATGTGGTCTCCATTTGCGGAGGTAATCTCAAACTTGTTTCAATAGTATTGTGTAATTCAACTGCCTAGATGGTGGAAGCCACCCGAAGACCCTGGTAGGTAATTGCGTCATGAACCCATTGAATCTGAAAAGTACGCTGGAGATATTCTAACGTCTCGGCTCTAGCGATAAATTCAGGGCTTGCGACTTATGCATATTAATCTGGAAGCCTGAGGAAATCGCAAACTGACCCAATTCATCTAAAAATGCCGACAGGGACTCCTGAGGATGTTCCAGGGTTGCCACCACATCATCGGCTTATAGGAAGAGCATGTGCTCCGACTTCCCGAAGGGCGCTCCTTTAATGGCCGGATCATCACAGACTCTTTGAGATAGAGGTTCCATATAGAGGGTGAAAAGGAGTGGTGACGGTGGGCACCCCTGCCCGGTTCCCCTATGAATAGGGAAGGCCACTGATGCCACACTGTTCCCCCATACCGTAGCTGTAGGGTTGACATAACTCTGAAAGATCCAATCAGTCTGTGATGCCAAAGTGGACGAGTGTCGCACGGAGGTACCGCTAGTGGACCCTATCAAACGCTTTTTCAGCATCGACCGAGAGGCTCATGCGTTCTGCCGGAAAAAGCTCAGAGCGGTCCATCAGGTGGAAGAGTCGTTTGGTATTATTGGAGCACTGTCGCCTGGGAACAAAGCCTGATTGGTCCAGATCAATCAGACCGGGGAGGTGACGAGAGAGTCTGCCTGCAAAAATACCGGTAAAGATTTTTAGGTCCACATTGAGTAGAGATATGGGGCGGTAGGAGCTGTATAGATGGGTATCCTTCCCTGGTTCAGGAATCAGGGTTATTAAGGCCTCTAACATAGAAGACGGGAAGGAAGAGGTGGGGGACGACCCGACAGAGTTAAAAACATGCACCAAGTGCCTGGCCAACGTCCCACAAAACCTTTTATAAAAACCCAAAGTGAACCCATCAGGGCCGGGTGATTTGTAGAGCTTCAAGCAAGCAATTGCCGATATGACCTCTTCCAATTGGATGGGGGCCTCTAGTTCGGCCGCCTGAGATGGCAGCAGTTTGGCTGTAGCCATGTCATGGAGGTATCGGGTCGGTTCAATTACTGTTAGAGCTTGGGCCGAGTACATCGTTCCGTAGAAGTGTCTGAAGGCCTCCACAATTTCAGCGTCCTCACTACTTTCTCTCCCCCCGGCCCCCGGGATCTAGTACTGCTGCCCCTATGTGAGCTTGACTTCGCACTCCAAGGCGGTTTGTGTGAAGTCGCCCACAATGGTCCCCACCCACATAAAACGTATGCTTGAGGTGTAGAGCCGTATATTCAGTTCGGTCAACATCCAACCCCACTAGCTGTGCCCGGGCCGCCTTTAGGAGTTTCCAGACCCTAGGAGCACCAGTCCGCTGGTGGATACGCTCCAACTCAGTGACCTCGCTCATCAAGCGGTCTCGTTTTTCCCGCCTATCTCTATTGTCGGCGGCCGCTATGCTGATGAAGACCCCTCGAATCACGGCGTTCATCGCCTCCCATAGGGTCGTCAAAGATCTGTCTGGGTTTTCATTAGAGGATAAATAGTCGGCCATGCTTGCTTCAATCTGTTGCACCATGGAAGGGCGTTGAAGCATAGTTTCACAAAGACGCCAAAAACGGTGAGTAGGGCGCTGCTGGGGCATGGTCAGCGAGAGCCGCAGTGCGGAGTGGTCAGACAGGGGACATGGAAGAATCTCCACCTCTCGGACCTGCCGCGTTAGGAGGTCAGAGGTAAAGAGATAGTCCATTCTGTTGTATGTTTTATGGGGGTGGGAGTAGAAAGTATAGGCCCTAGTGTTGGGGTGTCTAAGTCTCCATATGTCGGTCAGTTCAGCTTCCACCAGCAATCGCTTCCCTGCGTTGGACAAAGTCCCCGTTTGACCCCACCTATGCCCAGAACGATCCAAGTCACCATCCATCACTATAAGTCCCTTCCTAGCAGGACTGTTTAGTCTGGTAGGCCCGGGAGTTCCTGAATTACTGTCTTAATGAAACCCTCTTGCCCACTGTTGGGGACGTATACCGAGGCTACAGAGAACGTGTGTATATCTAAGGTGAGGGTGTAAGCCAAGAACCTCCCTTTAATTTCCGCCCACTTTTTACCAACCTTCCCCTGGAACCTGGAAGACACCAATATAGCAACCCCAGCGGTTTTGGAAGTGGCTGACGAGAACATCTGGTGAGGAAATGCCTTTGATCTCAGTTGATGGGTATCAGCAGGGGGTAGGTGGGTCTCCTGGAGTAGGCATATATGGGCATTTGAATGCTCCAAATAGGACAGAAGGGCTCGGCATTTGGTGGGGTTGTTTAGCCCCTTCACATTGAGGGACACAACTTGGAGGTCAGGAGTCATAAGAATGTGGACGTGGATTTGCTATAGCCAACAACACTGTCCCTGCAACTTCACAAGCATACGGCCCGCCAACCCACCCACAGAAGAACCCAACTTCCTCAGATGCATCCTGCTCAACACCCGCTCTGCCCGCAAACATGCCGTCGAACTCTGGGACCTACTCAACACCAACACCCCGGACGTCGCCTTCCTGACAGAGACCTGGCTGGCCCCCTCCTCGGCACCTGACATCGCCATAGCCATCCTGGAAGGCTACAAGATCACCCGCAAGGACCGCACCAACGGGACAGGAGGAGGAATCGCCATTGTCCACAGGAACACTCTGAGTCTCGACCAACACCAACGACACCCTCAGCACCGCCGAACACCTGCACTTCCAGATCCACACCGACCACCACCCTCAAAGGAACCCTCATCTACAGACCCCAACCGCAGTTCAGCGACTCAATCACCAACCTCGTCAGCACACACGCCCTCGCCTCTATGGACTACATCCTCCTCGGGGACCTGAACTTCCACCTCGAGAACAACTACGACACCAACTCCTCCACCCTGATCGACAACCGCGGCAACCTTGGACTCTGACAACTCGTCACAGCACCAACACACTCCACTGGCCACACGCTTGACCCCATCTTCTCTGCGAGCATCTGCATCTTCTTCGACCGCACCGCCGAACTCCACTGGACCGACCACCGCTGCATCCACTTCAAATTCCGGAAACCCTCCATACACCACCGCACCCAGCAGATTCCTCGCCGCAGCTGGGGCAAGATCACCGAGGAACAGTTAACTGCCGCCCTCACCCAGAGCCCTCCTGCAGACCCGAACGACCCCGACACCGCAGCCCACAGCCTCAGACAATGGATCAACGACTGCCCCAACAGCCTTGCCCCGCTCAGGAAGCCCACCAACACCCACACCAGCAAGAGAGCCAGCTGGTTCACCAAAGACCTCCAGGCCTCCAAGCGAGCCTTCCGTAAACTAGAAAAAAACTGGACCCGCAAAAAAACACCAGAAAGCTACACAGCCCACAGGAACGCCACCCGCCAACACCACCAAATCATCAGATCCGCCAAAAGGACCGCCTTCAGAGACCACCTAGACAGCAATGTACAGAACAGCAAAGAGCTCTTCAGCATCGTGAAGGAACTCTCCAACCCCAGCTCCAACAGCAACGACATCCCACCATCACAAGAGCTGTGCAAATCGCTGGCCACCGTCTTCCATCGCAAGATCGCAGACATCCACAACAGCTTTGACACCGTCATCACCTTGGCAACATCCAACATCCACGACCACCACCCGCACCAATCGCCTGCTCGCCTGGACCAATATCAACGACCAAGATCATGAACACTGTCCACTCCGGATCCCCGGAAGACCCCTGCCCACACCACATCTTCAACAAAGCCAGCAGCACCATTGCACCCCACCTCCGCAAAACCATCAACATCTCCTTCGAGACAGTGACCTTCCCAGGGAGCTGGAAGCACGCAGAGATTAACACCCTACTAAAGAAATCCAAGTCGGCCCCCAAGGACCTCAAGAATTTCCAACCCATCTCCCTGCTCCCGTTCCCTGCGAAGGTCATCGAAAAGGCCGTCAACATACAACTAACCAGCTAACTCGAAGAGAACAACATCCTGGACCCATCCCAGTCCGGGTTCCGCAGCAACCACAGCACCGAAACTGCCCTCATCACCGCCACCGACAACATCAGGATCATGCTCGACAATGGCGAAACCGCTGCCCTCATCCTCCTGGACCTGTCAGCCGTTTTCGACACAGTCTGCCACCGCACACTAAGAGCACGCCTCCACGATGCCGGAATCCAAGGAAAGGCCCTGGACTGGACCACCTCCTTCCTCTCCCGCAGAACCCGGACCGTCTGCCTCCCCCCCTTCCGCTCCAAAACCACGGAGATCATCTGCGGCGTACCCCAAGGTTCATCTCTCAGCCCAACATTGTTCAACGTCCACAATGCACCACTTGCCCACGTCGCCCGACAGCACGACCTAAACATCATCTCCTATGCTGACGACAGCCAGCTGATCCTCTTGCTCACCAAGGACCTCCACACTGCCAATACCAACCTACACGAAGTAATGAAGACTGTCACCGACTGGATGAGGGACAGCCACTGAAGCTGAACTCAGACAAGACAGCGCTCCACCCCCTCGGCCTGGGACGACTTCTGGAGGCCAACGGCACGAGGAACACCCCCCCTCACCCACCAACCACGCAAGAAACGTAGGGGTCATCCTCGACCCCACACTCTCCATGGCAAGCCGTCTCCTTCTCCTGCTTCAACACCCTCCACATGTTTCGCAGGAACTTCAAGTGGATCCCCACCGAAACTAAAAGGACGGTCACCCAAGCCCTTGTCAGCAGTAGACTGGACTACGGCAACGCACTCTACGCAGGAGCCCTGGTCAAACTTCTGACACGACTCCAACCCATCCAGAGCGCCTCTGCACGTCTTATCCTCGACATCCCTCGCCACAGCCACATCACACCCCACTTGAAATACTTGCACTGGCTCCCCATCAACAAGAGGATAACCTTCAAGCTCCTCACCCACGCACACAAAGCACTCCACAACACCGGACCAGCGTACCTCACCGGCCTCCACGCCCCCCCGCTAGGTCTGCTCTGCAGACCATGCCCTCGCCATCGTCCCCCGCATCCGAAGAGTGACCACCTGCAGCAGATCATTCTCCCACCTCGCCGCCAAGACATGGAACACCCTCCCCATTCGCCTCCGACAAACCAAAGACCTTCTAACCTTCAGGAGACTCCTCAAGACTGGCTCTACGAACAGTAGCAGCCACTCCCCCCTCACCCCCCCTGCGCCTTGAGACCCTCACAGGTATGTAGTGCGCTTTACAAATGCTATGATTGATTGATTGATTGATTGATTGATTGATTATAACAATGGAAAATGAGGTGCAATAGTATAATACCACCCTTGATATACATCGGAGGAGGAGGAGACAACCTAAATGAAAAACCACAAACGTAAAGGAAGAAACATTCCAATGAATAGTTCACAAATGTCCCAGGCATTTAGCCTGTGGTGAGACGTGGGATGGATAGCAGGAGCCCCCGCCGCCCCCACCCGCCCGGACCTGGCCATAATAGCCGGTGTGACCCTACAAAGTGACAGAAATCCGCACCTCAAAATTTTATAGGTCAATCTGCGTTGTTGGAGTCCTCTGACAGGGTCTGAAGGACTGCGGAGAGTTCTTTGGCAATCACGTCTGGTTCCGGACGAGAGCCAGACGGCAAGCCGCCGACTCTCTGCCCTCGGCTGTTGTCCCCCCGTCGGACGGACCCTGTGGGTTTCACCGGCCCGGCATGGTTAGACTCCGGAAGTTCCAGAAGAGATGTTGCTTCAACCAGAGAACATATTTGGCGGAGTCTGCCCTCCCATTTGAAAATTAGCCTAAATGGATGCCCCCAAGAGTAAGCAATGTCTTTGGATCAGAGAAATGCGGTGATGGGGGGTAGTCACGTCGTTTCTGTAGAGTGGAGGCCGCTAAGAGAAGAGGCCTACAGGAGCGAAATTTAATGGGACGGTTGGACCGTGCCTCATGGAGAATGCGCTCCTTAAGCTTGAAGTCGTGGACACACGTCAGGATATCGGGAGGAGGGGTCATCAGAGATCTCTTGAGACCCACTCGATGTGTCCGGTCCAGTCGGATCTCCTGGCCCGGGGGACCTTCCAGGATGTGACGGCACAAGTCCATGACGAAGGCCTCAATGTCTTGCCCTTCTGTCCCCTGAGGTACCGCCCGGATCCGAATATTATTTCGACAAGAGAGGTTCTCCAGGTCCTCCACATGAGATTGAAGATCCAGAAGTTGATTGCGCAGCCTGAGTACCTCCTGTTGGAGCTGGGACACCTCTTCATCTCTTGCCGCTGTCTGATTCTCCAAGTCGGCCATTCGTGCCCCCACAGAATCAATGTCTTTGAGATCCGTGTAACAGGCCTCCAGGCCCTGTCTGCAAAAGTGTCTCCCCGACCCATGAGCCGCGCTAAAGAAAGCTGTGCAAAATGTCCGTTCCTGATGAAAGCGTCGTGTGAGGTGTGTCACACAACTGGGGACACCTCTCGGTCGGTGCTCACTGGCAATGTCTAGTGGATAGCGAAGGCTCTCCCCCGTGATGGTGCCCGGGATAGTGAAGGAATACCCAATGTCGGGGCCACCAATCCCTGGACGTGCTCCCCAGCTGCGGCTCACCTACTAGAACTGTGAAAATGAGAGGACCTCAGACCTACAGGGGTAAGAGGGCTCGAATCGCACATCGCCGTCACCTCTAGGGCCCCACACCCCACGTGACACTTGCTGGTGTAGGGGCCCCCCTTATCCTTATCTCTAAGGTGTTGCAGTGCTAGGCAGCCTGTCAGCGTGGGGCATATACAGTGTCGAGACTGGTCCCTTGGTGTCTAGCTCTTCACCGTCATCAACACTCTCCTCCCAGGGAGCACGGGGAAGGCCTTGTCTGTCTTCGTGCAATGGTCTGGTAGGAGGGAAGTATCGTGCCCTCCTGATCGAATCCGTCCGCTCTAGCGTAGTAGTGGTCACTTTTAGTGGCGAAGTATGTAGAGCCCGACGGCGCTGAGAGGAAGGGCCCAATACTCTTAAGTGCGCCTGGCAGTCTATTGCACAGCAGTATGGTTCACCTCAGCAGGGGCAGTGGGTATATGCCGCCCTCCGCATTCCTCTCTGGGGGCGTTTGGGAGAAAGGCACCGTCCGGCAGGGCACAATAACCGGAGGCACCGCCACCAGTCCAAAGTTGGCACAATGCACCTCCTGTGGAAGTTCGCCTGTCCCAGTGCATCTGTGAGGGGCCCCGATAGTGATGGGCTCTGGGGTGCTAGGGAGCGCACGGAGGGGCATGGCCTACAGTTCTGGCGCACTCAGCTGTCAAATCGCGCTAAGTAGCGTCTCACCTTAGAGGGGATGACACAACTCCTCCCGCGAGTTTATATCCACGCCGCCATCTTGTCTCGGTGAAGGAGGTACGCTACATGTGCTCCAGGCCCCGGGTACCGGCGCCTGCTCTCTTCAATCCTCCCACTTGCGGCCAGTGTACAGCGGGGTACACCCGCAGACTGCAGCGAGAACGTCCTCAAGCCACAGTGCCGGACTCTACCGCTTCCGATCACCTCCGCAGCGGGATGGCCGCCGGACCCTTCCAGTGCGGCACGTCCTAGGCTCTGGAGACGGGAATCAAGCAGGCGCGCTGCACGAAAGGCACAGGGGAGATGCGAGGACTCGTCTCTGGTCCGGTCAGTGTCCAAATCTGCCAGAAGAGTTGTGCTTGTTGAAGCTGTGCAGGTGAGGCCCGGGTAACGGACAGGAGTGGTGGGTAGGCACGTCCTACTCTGCCGCCATCTTGGACACGCCCCATCCATCTTTAATGTCAAGGTAGACCAATCAATGGTTGGATCATGCTTCTGGAGCCAAGGTAACCGTAAAATCACCCTATATTTGGGAGCTTGGATGATGTCAAATGTAATTAACTCACAGTGGTCGTCCTTATACCATACCTCGTGCTCCCTCATATTAAACCGAATGGGACCGGATTCTAAGAGTTTGCCATCCCCCACTAACACACCCTCAGGGGTTCTCTTCTCAATCAGTTCTACTCCCAGTCTGAGGGCTTCCTTTTCGTCCACGAAGCAGCCTGTGGCCCATGAATCCACCATGACTTGGATATGTTTTTTTTCTTGACACACAACAAACTCCATGTTGATGAAGAAGTGTTCTGAACTATCACTGGAATTGTTCTTCACTGAAGGGATTTCACTAATGCTCAAGGATTCCCCTTCCATACTTCTCAAGCAAATCAGTTTCCGACGACTTGTCCGCTGTCTTTGCGCCCATTTTTCCAAACTTGGCATGACTGTTTCTAGGCTTAACAGGGCACTCGCGGAGGTAATGACTTTCTTCCCGCAGTATAAACATAGTCCCTGTTTCCGCCGGTATTCCCGTTCATTGGGTGTGAGAGAAGCCCAGATTGCCCCTATCTCCATGGGTTCAGAAGGAGTCAATCCATGCTCGGAGGTCTTTGGCTGGTCAAAGCGCTGAGGTACTCGTTCCCTTCTTCTGGGGTCACCTTTACGTTCCTTCAAGCGATGATCCTGGCGCAATGTTAGTTTTATCAACCCGGGGCAGCTCCACCGATGCACCCATCACAGAGCTCCACCGATGCTCCCACAGAGCTCCACCGATGCACCCAACACAGAGCTCCACCGATGCCCCCAACACAGAGCTCCACCGATGCCCCCACCACAGAGCTCCACCGATGCACCCACCACAGAGCTCCACTGATGCCCCCACCACACAGCTCCACTGATGCCCCCATCACACAGCTCCACCAATGCACCCACCACCCAGCTCCACCGATGCCCCCATCACACAGCTCCACCGATGCCCCCATCACATAGCTCCACCAATGCACCACCACCCAGCTCCACCGATGCACCCACCCCACAGCTCCACCGACACATCTCCACCGATGCCCCCATCACACAGCTCCACCGATGCCCCCATCACACAGCTCCACCGATGCCCCCATCACACAGCTCCACCGATGCACCCACCACCCAGCTCCACCGATGCACCCACCGCACAGCTCCACCGGCACAGCTCCACCGATGCACCCAGCTCCACTGATGCAACCACCACACAGCTCCACTGACACAGCTCCACCGATGCACCCACCACACAGCTCCACTGATTCACCCACCACAGAGCTCCACCGATGCACCCACCACAGAGCTCCACCGATGCACCCACCACAGAGCTCCACCGATGCACCCTCCACAGAGCTCCACCGATGCACCCTCCACAGAGCTCCACCTATGCCCCCACCACAGAGCTCCACCTATGCCCCCACCACACAGCTCCACCGATGCCCCACCACACAGCTCCACCGATGCCCCCACCACACAGCTCCACCGATGCCCCCACCACACAGCTCCACTGATGCACCCACCATACAGCTCCACGGATGCACCCACCACACAGCTCCACGAGGCACCCACCACACAGCTCCACGGAGGCACCCACCACACAGCTCCCCTGATGCACCCACCACACAGCTCCACCTACACAGCTCCACCGATGCACCCACCACCCAGCTCCACCGATGCACCCACCACCCAGCTCCACCGATGCACCCACCACACAGCTCCACCGACACAGCTCCACCGATGCACCCACCACACAGCTCCACCGATGCACCCACCACACAGCTCCACCGATGCTCCAACTAAGCTCCACCAATGCACCCACCACCCAGCTCCACCGATGCACCCACCACACAGCTCCATCGACACAGCCCCACTGGTGCACCCACCACACAGCTCCACCAATGCACCCACCACACAGCTCCACCGATGCACCCACCACACAGCTCCACCGATGCACCCACCACACAGCTCCACCGATGCACCCACCACACAGCTCCACCGATGCACCCACCACACAGCTCCACCGATGCACCCACCACACAGCTCCACCGATGCACCCACCACACAGCTCCACCGATGCACCCACCACACAGCTCCACCGAGGCACCCACCACACAGCTCTACCGAGGCACCCACCACACAGCTCCACCGAGGCACCCACCACACAGCTCCACCGATGCAGCCACCACACAGCTCCACCGACACAGCTCCACCCACCACCCAGCTCCACCGATGCACCCACCACACAGCTCCACCGACACAGCTCCACCGATGCACCCACCACACAGCTCCACCGATGCACCCACCACACAGCTCCACCGATGCACCCACCACACAGCTCCACCAAGGCACCCACCACACAGCTCCACCGATACACCCACCACACAGCTCCACAGATGCACCCACCACACAGCTCCACAGATGCACCCACCACACAGCTCGCCGATGCACCCACCACACAGCTCCACCGATGCACCCACCACACAGCTCCACCGATGCACCCACCACACAGCTCCACCGATGCACCCACCACACAGCTCCACCGATGCACCCACCACACAGCTCTACCGAGGCACTCACCACACAGCTCTACCGAGGCACCCACCACACAGCTCCACCGAGGCACCCACCACACAGCTCCACCGATGCACCCACCACACAGCTCTACCAATGCTCCAACTAAGCTCCACCAATGCACCCACCACACAGCTCCACCAATGCACCCACTAAGCTCCACTGATGCACACACCACTCAGCGCAACCACAGCATCACTCAGCGCAACCACAGCATCACTGGTTCAAATATGTTCTTTCAATGTTTCAAGCTGTTTTCAAGCTTTCACGCTTTATTACAAATCACAAAAAAATGTTAATATTTCACTTCTGTTCTTGGATTTTCATCACAATAAAAAACACTGAACATAATCTTCACAAAAGTTATTTAGAAAAGTTTAAGCTATTGCCATTACAAATTAAATAAATTATTTAAGTATTAATTATTTAAAAAAATTAAAAGCCATTGTTATTTGTAATATCAATACATCTAAGTCACGTAAATACAAAACATGTTGCATTACAAATGCTATAGTTGTCACATTTGCGAAAGTTATAACTATTGGCATTGTAAATGACAAAGCTAGTTTCTATTCTACTGGATGTATTTAGAGCAAAAGTACCTGCCTCCCTTCTATACGGAATAGAGTTAATTGACCCAAAAAATTGGAGCTTTTTAAATTCCTCGGAAGGAAAAATTTTACGTAGTTTATTATCCGTTAGCACAGCAAATTCAACTGCTACCTTAAGACAGGAACTCGGCTTACGCAGCAGCTGGGTCCAAGGTTTGGCTGGTATCATACGCTGGGTTGTAAGTCTTGCAAAGAGTGAGCCCAATACCTTAAGACATCTCATAAAAAATGAATTGCTGGGAAACTTTAATAACTATTCTTCGATTGTAAAAAATTTCAGATATGCTGTGGGCCAATTGCAATTAGATAAAGATGTTCTATTTTCTTTATCTTCCTATCAGTTAAAAACCCTTTTGAAGTCCTCCACGTGGGAACTTGGGTTTAGACTGGGTAGAGATTTCCGGTTGTTGAAAAAAGGCTGTACTCCTGTTATTGAGTCCTGTCTATTGAGGAAAGCTCAACCGTACACTCAATGGAACATTCCTCACGGCGTTAGATGCCTAGTGTTTTTAGTAAGACAGGATTTGCTTCCGTTGAAATCTCTTTATTCCAGATGGTATGGCCATTCAGCGGTCTGTGATTTTTGTCAGATGTATGACCAAGATTTGGCTCATGTCATTTTCGTTTGTCCAGCTCTGATGACTTTCAGGCGAAGATGGTTAAGACCAATTTGCCTACAACTCAACATTTTGTCAGCCTCTGCTTTTCGGGCGGCTATGATTAACCCGCCAAATGAAATGTTTTGTTTTAAACTGTACAAATTCTTCAAATGTTTTTTGGATCTGTATTAAGTTGATAATTTTTAAACTGTTGTGTATTTGATGCTATATGCATGTTTGAAATTTTACGTTTAATGTTTTTTTGTATGCATATTTTATGTCTTTTTATGTGGACCTCGTAAAGAGTTCCGTTATCATAATAATAAAAACTTGAAACTTGACAAAGCTATTAATTTAGCTATTTTAAAAAATAACACATAAATAAAAATAAAAAAATTTATAAGACCAATAGCTCAAATTTTCCTAATGCGAGCCCTATTGCAATTCCAATGCTTGTTTTGTAATTAAGACCACACTCGACAGATCTACACTTATTTCTTGCACTCTCATCCCTGCAGGTGAAACTTCAAGAGTGGCTGCTTGTCCTGAAGAAGCAGGAGGGATATTTTCTGGAGTCTAAACTCAAGGAGGAGGAACAATATAAAACCATGAGGGTGAGTGGCTGCAGTGAGTGCTGTGTCTCTGTATATGTCTGTGCCCATGTCTTTGTGTGGCCTCTTAAAGTTCAAGACACACAGAGGTGGATGAGTCCCCCTACAGACTGGTCATGGTCCTCACCAGATACTGACTGGAGTTACTGCACCTGGATATTGGGGCTGAAATCGGACATGGGCGCGTCCTAAAAAACATAAAATCAAGTATTACTCTTCTGACCTTAAGGTCGAACTTGCATACTCACACGGTGTGTGTTAGAGAAGTGTGCAGTGGTGTGGCATTATCTGGCTGTGAGTATGTACCAGCATGTGTGTGTGCATATGTGTGTGTGTGTGTGTATGTTCACTCTTAGGTGTACGTTTTCTAAGTATGTGTTAATGTATGGATAGTCTTTGGGAGTACATGCATGTCTGCTCGTCCCTATATCTGTCGGTTTTTTCGGCATGGACTACTGCTTGTGTGTGTCTCCATATTCATATATAGATTTTGAGCCGCAGAGTATACAAATACATGTCCTTATCTTTATGCATGCGTGTTTGAGGGTTGTGTATGCTTTAGTCTGGATTTATTGGCTGTGAGTTTGTACCTACATAAGTGGATGCCTGCCTGTGGGCTTGTATATCACATGGTCTGGTGGCATTCGTGAGTGTGCAAATACATGTGTGCATCTGTGAGTTTGTGACGTGTATGCATAAGTCTGGAGTCATAATTCTGTGAGATTTTATATGCATTTGTGTGTGAGTATATATGTATGAATGTGTGTCTCCGAGTCTGTGCAAGCATGGACTGAAGATATCCATCTGTGAGTTTGTACAAGGTTTGTGTGTGAGTCTGCAAATCAATGTGTGTGTCTGTATGAGTGTGTACCTCTGTGGATGTGTGTATGTATGGATTTGAAGTTATCTATCCATCCATCAAACTGAGCAAGCATAGTTTAAGGCCTTTCCTAAACAAAGGTTTTAGCAATGTAATAATGCTACGGTATTGTATATACATCGTCGAACACAATAAATAATATACCTCCCTCTAGACCTCTATTTCTTTACCTTGTAGTATGAATCTTAATGGGTTATAACTACATTTTGTGAAACATCATGGATACATCATCATCTTATTAAAAAATTGTATTTATTCATTTTAGTTGGTATTTGTATTCATTTACATTGATAGTATCAAAACAGGGAAAAATGTAATCTAAAAAGACATACATATTAATAAAAATCTTTTTGTCACAAGTTTTACTGTTTTATACATTTTCTACATAGACCAACAATTTCACATCTTTATATACACACTAGCAGCCCGTCCCGAAGTTGTCCGGGGTAGAAAATGTATGTGTGTAATGTTTGTAATGTTAAAGGATAATTTATTTTAAGATTTCACGGTATACAACATTTTTGGTTTCATTGGAATGTGGCCGTAGAATAAATTGATTTAGTACATTGCCGGACCTAGAGAGTGCTACTTTTAATGATGTCTTGGCATGAGTGTGCGTTTTTGAGTGCTGTTTTCAGTTGCAGCGCGTTGTTGTTATTTTAATTTCCTTGGTTGTGTGTTGGTTTTGATTGTAAGTAATTTGCTGTCATCAACTTACTTTTTTTAGATTTCGCCTAAGTGAAAGCTGCGCACGCAGCTTTTCACGAAGGTGAAAACCTAATGAGAACAGTATGTGGCTTGGTCACCGGCTCTCTGTTCCATTGGCTAGCTCCATAAATGGAGGCTAGCCATTGGAACAGAGATCTGTCCATCATGGCCGGACCAGATTCGTGGGCGTTCCCGTAATTTCTTCCCTCTCCGCCCCTCTGTGCGCGTCATCTCGGCGGTGGGCGGGTTGTTATTTTTTTTTTCTTTCCAAGGTTGTTTTTGGTCATTTCTCCAGGCCGACCGCCGCCGGAAGAAGTCCAGGTGAGTGCCCCCCCCCCTCCCGCTGTCCGTGTGCCCGTTCCCGCACCCCCCCCCCCCTCCCCCTGTCCGTGTGCCCGTTCCCGCACCCCCCCCCCCTCCCCCTGTCCGTGTCTCCGGCCTCTGGGCTCCCCAGTCTGCTTACCGCTTGTTTGTTATGGGAAGGTCTGAGTTTAAACTCGGCAGAAAGGGAAAACAGATTGGGAGACTGTGCCCGAAGGGATACACAAGGTAAAACCTCACTGCGTGAGGACTGGACGAGGAAGGAAGAATCGAAGTAATGAAGGTACTGAGTACCGGCACTTTGATTTTGCTAGGGAGACTACCGGCACTTCTCAGAAACAAGCCCTTTTATTTTTTCCATTTCAAGCACTGAGATTACTGGTATATAATCAGAGCACTCCTCGCTGCCGTTACTGCTGCGCTGATGTTGGCCCCTCTGGGCGAGGCTGGAAGATGAACTTGTGAATCCCAGTGATCTGAGGCGTTGTCTGCACATTCCTCGCCGCATTCCTTCCTCTCGGAGTGGAATCTCCCTTCCTTGGCAGGCTAGTGTGATGAAAGTTGCTTCTCTTGACGCGAAGGGACAGGGCGTGCAGACTTGCCTCCAGAGCGTCGCTGTAATGAAGAAACGGTCCGTTTACGCCTCCTGTCCGGTCTAGACTCGCATTCGTGTGCATTTTCCTCAGTGGCGACGACCCAGTGTGTCATTGGCTCTAATGTAATGAAGGAAATACAGCCCCATGTTGTTTGAATTGTAAAACACTACAATGACCGGAGTACAGGATTCTAAGCCCCGGTGCCACTGCACCTGCTTCACCAACGGAACCTACTCCCCTGGTTTTACTGGACCCTTCTGTTCCAAGGTGTACTTAATTGTATTGTCTAGAGACTCTAGACTCTAGTGCAAGTGTGGCGCGCGTTTCTGCCGTTCAAATCCAAGTCACTTTTAGAAAATGTCCAACGGAATGACGTCACTAGCCGTGTTCTTAAACCGGTGTTCGGCTGACTACTGAAAGGACCGGCACCGTACCCTCTGTGGCATGCCAGGTGGTCGTCAGGAGTGCACATACCTTTTCAAGGCTGGTATGTATTCTTTACTACTGCCCCCATCGCCTTATGGTTTCATTTTCCTGTTCTCTTGTTAAAAGCCAGGCACTACTTGCTGTTTGTTGGCAGTAGAGCGAAGACTCGGCAGCTGTCCCTGAATTTGCAAGTATTTATTTTCTGTTTCATTATTTTATCTTTCTTGGATAAAAGCGCCTAACCGACAACAGGCTCCTTCTAGGCGCTGGTGAAAATCTGAGATTGCTCCGGATTGGATGTATTCGCACTCTATTTGTGTTACTTGTAGGCCGTTAGTCCATGTGTTTTATTTGCTGCTTAATTACAATACTGACGTGTATTCTAATAAATTACCATCAATACCATGTGTGGTAAGACTTATGTGCTCCGAATCATCACAGATGTGGCGAGGAGAGGTAGATCATCCGTGATGGCAGAGCAGAAAACCTCGGGATTGTTGAATACCTTTAGTATGCGTCGACTTAATGGGATTGTGGACTCATTTATCTCCATAATAAACATGAGCGAGAGAGAAACGTCAGTTTTTCCTAAATTAATTCAATAAAACACAAAAGAAAGAGTTCGCTACCTACCTCACCAAGGATCATTAAGGGTCTCTAGCTCAAGACCAGGTGGGGGGAGGGGTTAATTATTGTTAAACCCTCACTCACCAGCCTAGTTGCTGAATGCTTGTAGGTGTGCTTCAACACCTGTTTTTTTTTTGGGTGCATTGTACGTGTAAGTGATTTAAAGCTTACTTTGCAGTGTGACTAGGGAGTGCTAGGGACTGCAGACTGACTGCAGAGTGACTAGAGACTGCAGAGTGACTGCAGAGTGATTGCAGAGTGCTAGGGAGTGCAGAGTGACCGCAGAGTGCTAGGGAGTGCAGAGTGACCGCAGAGTGCTAGGGAGTGCAGAGTGACTGCAGAGTGACTAGGGAGTGCAGAGTGACTAGGGAGTGCAGAGTGACTAGGGAGTGCTAGGGAGTGCTAGGGAGTGCTAGGGAGTGCTAGGGAGTGCTAGGGAGTGCTAGGGAGTGCTAGGGGGTAAAAGGGAGTGCAAGGGAGTGCAAGGGAGTGCAAGGGAGTGCAAGGGAGTGCAGAGTGACTAGGGAGTGCAGAGTGACTAGGGAGTACAGAGTGACTAGGGAGTGCAGAGTGACGAGGGAGTGCAGAGTTGTGAGTGGTGAGTGCAGAGTTGTGAGTGCAGAGTGGTGAGTGGTGAGTGCAGAGTGGTGAGTGCAGAGTGCAGAGTGACTAGGGAGTGATAGGGAGTTGTCAGAACCGCTAAAGCTGATGCCTGTGTTTGCGGTATACATACCCCACAAGAGAGTCAGGAGTTCCCACATAGCAATGAGTGGACAGGGCTGGTCCACTACTGGAGACTAAAGATGGCCGCTGGAATGGAGCAGGAGGTGGGCATTCTAGCCTCTGGAGACACAGCAGCTTGAGAATTCAAAATTTGCAAACATTCGTGGCAAGAATTTTCAATTCTATTAAGGACTAGGAGGCAAGGATTATGCTAGTCTCATTTCTTTATTTAGAAATGCCCAGCAGCCATATAAAAACTACATTACCCAGAAACACTTGGGTCATAACCATAGAGTCCGTACTATAAATAGCCATGTAGACAATCCCACTTCCTCTTTCTTTGGTGAGAAGGAAATCCAGGACAGCAGTAAACAGTATAAGAAAGTCAATGTCAAAGCAAACCCAATCCAGGGCAACAAAGGAAAGTTCAAAACAGCAACCGCCGAAGGCAGAAACAGGAAACAATCGTCAGAGAAGAAAGCAGGAACATCCACGTCGCACTGCAGGCACATCATTTGGGATCAGATCCTGAAAAAAGATACAAAGCCGTAATACACGTCCATCATATATAGGAACATGTCAACGAAGGGCGGGAAAAGAAAAACAAGGCAGTAGTAACAATCGAGGACAGAGTAAGTCATGAACATTGTTCAATAAATACAATATATAAACAATGGGTGGGATAATCCTGGCCTCCTAGTCCTTAATAGAATTGAAAATTCTTGTCACGAATGTTTGCAAATTTTGAATTCTATTTCAGGACAGGAGGCTCCGATTATGCTTGTTTGAAGCTCTTCCACCACAACAGAAGCAACAGTAGCAATAGGCTTAAAGTAAAAGGTTTTAAAAACAGAATCTGATGACCAGTCTGCAGCTTTCATAATGTCCCACAAGGTGGCACCCAAAGAGAAGGCCTTAGAGGCCATGGCCCCACTGGCAGAATGAGCCCCAAAAACAGAAACATCAATGCCTGCTTCCCCCATAAGCCACCGTACCCATCGAGCCAATGTGGCAGGAGTAACGGGGCGAAAGGGCTTTTGCAATGTAATCAACAATTGACCTTGCATATCAGAGCAAAGAAGAGAAGTACTCACCTCATAATCTTTAAGGAACTGGACAACACAAAGGTTAGGACGAGCAGGAAACGAAGGGTAAGAAATGACCTCAGTATTGGTTTTAGTGCGCCTGGAAAGGCGAAAGGTAACCCCTTCAGGTGTGAAGCAACGTCCAGCCAGATCTAACGCGCTGACATCAGAAACCCGTTTGCAGGAAAGCAAACACAACAACATAGTAAGTTTGGCCGAAAGTTGTTTGCGAGATAATAAAGAATTGATCGGCCAAGCCTCCAAAAAACGTAAGACAACCGAAACGTCCCATAAAGAAACATATTTGGGACGTGGAGGAGTAGCCAGCCGAATACCCTTAAGGACCTTAGTCACAAGAGGATGTTCCCCCACAGGTTTCCCATCTATAGGAAGATGGCCCGCTGAAATAGCGGAACGGAAATTGTTGACTGCGGTACGCCAAACCAGAAGAAGAAGATAGAGATGCCAAAAAATTGACAATCAAGGAGACATCAGCTGATGTCGGATCAACTTGCCGTTGAGCACACCAATCACTCCAACATTTCCATGAACCTCTGTAACGTTTGTGTGTACCTGTGGCCCAGGCGTTGCTGAGGAATCTGGTAGCGTCCGCAGAAAGGGCTGAAACCGCCCAACGTTCCCTGAAATCCGCCACGCCAGGAGAAGGAGGGAGCCTGACTGAACCAGGGGATGGGGATTCTGAAGCGGATCGAGTAGGAGATTCCACTTCTGAGGAAGAAGAAACAGTAACGCGCATGCCATTTCCAGCAGAACAGGGAATCACGGCTGAGCCCTCCACAGAGGAGCAATCAGAATCAATGTCGCATAAGCCAGAACCCTGGGGAGCATCATGAATGGGGGAAACGCATAACATAGGGACGACGGCCACGGTTGAAGGAAAGCATCCGTGGCCAGAGCCTCCGGATCCGGTCTCCAACTGAAGAACTGGGGAAGTTGGGTGTTGAGACGGGACGCAAAGAGGTCGATCAGACAAGGGCCCCTTGGCGAAACACACGAGGATGGAGCCTCCAGTCGCTGAAATCCTTCAGATACCTGGAGTTCCAATCCGCCGCAAGATTGCGGGAACCGGGAAGGTATTCCGAAATAACTGTGCTCTTGTGCTGAAGACAGTAGTGCCAAAACTCCTTGGCAATCTCCGCCAACAATCTCGACCGAGTCCCTCCCAGCTTGTTGATGTATCGGACTGCCGACACATTGTCCATCCGAAGAAGGATACAGCAGTGGGACTGAAGAGGCGACAGGCACTTGATCGCAAACGATCCCGCCAGCAATTCCAAACAATTTATGTGGAGTGAAAGTTCCTCCGGAGACCACCGTCCCCCCGTCGAGATCGGACTGCAGCGGGCCCCAACGACTGGCATCCGACTCGATCACAATCTCCGGAGAGGAGACGAAAAGAGCTCGGCCGTTCCAGGTGTCCATATGGTCCAACCACCATTGCATTTCCGACTTCGCTTCCTCCGAGAGAGGAATCTGATCGGAATAACGAAGGCCCCTTTGAAGATGTTGAATCTTCAGGCGCTGCAGCGCACGATAGTGCAGCGGAGCAGGAAATATTGCTTGCAGGGAAGACGCTAAGAGACCGACAACACGTGCTAACGATCTCAACGATACAGTCGGACTCGATATAACGGAATTCAATTCCCGCTTGATGTAACGAATCTTCTGATGGGGTAGCAGAAGTTGACAAGTGAGGGAATTGACCCTGAACCCCAAAAATCGATCACTTGAGTAGGTTGTAGTACAGACTTGGGAACATTCACTAGAAAGCCGAGGGACTGAAGGTCTATCGTCCAGTCCAGATGAGTCATCAGCTTGACAGGACAATCCGCCAGAAGGAGGATGTCGTCCAAATAGATGATCAAGCGAACTCCGCGACTGCGGAGAGACTCCACTACCGGACGCAATAGCTTCGTGAAGCACCAAGGTGCTGACGAAAGGCCGAAGGGTAGAACCTGATACTGATACCAAGTCCCCAGCCACTGAAACTGCAGAAAGCGGCGGTGGGGACGGAAGATCAGAACAGAGAGGTAAGCATCCTTGAGGTCCAGACGAACCATCCAATCCCTTTCCCGCAGGAGATCCCTGAGCAGATGGATGCCCTCCATCTTGAAGTGACGATAAACCACTCCAGCTTTGAATTCCTTCAGATTGAGAACCAACCTCGATCCCTCTCCCTTCTTCTCTACCAGGAAGACTGAACTGGCAAAACCTTGAGGATGGCGCACTGTCGGCACAATTGCCTCCTTCAATTCCAGAGACTTGAGTTCCTCTGTGATGAACTCTTGACTTTGTTTTGAGAATTGAAGGGGGAAGGGAGGACGAGACTGGCGTAAGGGATGATAGAACTCGATTTTGAATCCCTGAACCGTCTCCAGCACCCAAGCATCGCTGGAGATTGCGCGCCAATTGGCTAGAAAATGGCGAATCCTGCCCCCCAGAACAACGCTGCATGCAGGAAGAAGTTTTACCTGAAGTGGCGGAATCCTGATATCCTCCGGAGGCGCCACCGGAACGTCCTTTTTTGTATTGTCCACGACCCTTTCTGGAGGGATAGAAATTTGAACGCTGGGTGTAGCCCAAATCCTGCTGGCCTCCCCTATGGGACTGATACCCACGCTGACTGGGTGGTTGTTGACCACGGCCGGACGAGCGTCCCCTGTATCGTCCGGCCCTGTTGAAAACCGGACGCATGGCCCGCTTTAAAGATGCCTGGGCTTTGTCAATACTACTGAAAGTACTGACGAAATGAGTGAGCTCCTTAAGGAAGGGTTGGCCGAAAAGGAGGCCCTGAGCTGCAGCTCCCGCCTCAGAAGCTGAAAGTTCGGCCAATTTCGGGTCCAATTTAAGAAGAATAGAACGCCGACGCTCACTAGAGAGCGCACAGTTGCCCCAACTGACAAATTGCGCGCTGCTCCCATTCAATTAGTTCATCAGGATCAACTGTGGAGGACGCCTCCTTGGCCATGAAACCCAGGTCCAAGATCTTAGTGAGAGGCCCTGGGAGATCTAAGACCTTGTCCTGACAAGCACGCCAGGACCGATGCAGACCCTTCTTGGGGTCCTTAGAAAATTTCTTTAAGTAACTCAACAAGGTAGGGTCAACCTCAGGCGTGTCCGCTAAGTTATCCGCCAAATCAGGCCACGGTCACTTTGAGCGGAGACGCGCACGCACGTCCTTATCAAATGGTTGGCGGATATGCTGTTGAACATACTCCGCGACAGCCGGGGAGGGAAGCCACGCAGAGGAATGAGGATGTACTATGTCTGCCGGCTCGAAATTCAAAACAGTAGGGTGACTAGGAGCATCTACAAAATGTTCTTTACATTTACGCTTCTTTGGCGGAGGAGGCAGAACCTCAGAGGAGGATGAGGAAGTATGTTGGTCATCACTGTCAACTTCCACCGGAACAGTCTTCAATTTGGAGGAGGACAAGGACTGCGCCAGCCTACGAAAATCAGAAGTATGGGGATTGCCAGGGGAAGAAGAGGACTTCTTAGAAGGCACCCAACCTTGTTGCTGTGCATACTTCTTCAAATGGCGCTTTAGGGGCGTAATGGCGCGCACCAGCGCCTTGTTCATGGAATGTTGAACCCCTTTGTCCAGTGCCTCAACAAGGTCCTGTTCAAAGAACTCGGACCCCTCTTCCTCGTAGTCACCTTCCTCCTCATAGTAATATGACTCACTCATGGTACACAGTAAATGTGCAAATACAGCCCACTAGGTGACTAGAAATCCTGTTTGCCAGTGGCAAGGTCTGAGGGAGTGAAAAAACCTCGCAGCAAACAAGGGAAAGCAGAAAAACTGCGTGAAAAAAGAACAATTAGAGAGTGGAGGGAGGCTTGCTGACAAAAAAAAATGCTCACTCACGGCAAAGCCTATGCAAATTATACAACCGGCACTTTTTCTGAAGCTCCGGTGTCAGAAGGGGTCAGCTGAGAGGCAGTGGGCGTTTTCGTCTATCTGACGAGTCTTAAAGCCGGCTCCGCGATGTCAACAAAGGCAGCGTGAGGTGAGAAAGGCAGCGTGAGAAGAGCTGCGCATGCGCGGGCAAACGGCCGGCCAAACAGCAAGGAACAGCTCGCGCTAGACGCGCGCGAGGCAGAACCACCCCAGAAACTCCACTCCACAGATTTGCGGGACACAGGCGGCACGCGCCCGCCCCAGGGATGTAGCACACGCTCCCTACCGCGAGCACCGAACGCAGTGAAGACACGCGACGAACGGCAGCACTAGCGCGTTAGAAGCGCACAACAACGCGGCACACAGCGCAAGCAAAGCGCGAGCAATATCAAAAGAAATGCACAATTAAGTAATAACAAGTAGAAAGCACTTAACTGGCTGCGGAGCAGCAAAGAAAGAGGAAGTGGGATTGTCTACTTGGCTATTTATAGTACAGACTCTATGGTTATGACCCAAGTGTTTCTGGGTAATGTAGTTTTTACATGGCTGCTGGGCATTTCTAAATAAATCAATCAATCAGTCAATCAATCAATCAAAGCATTTGTATAGCGCACTACTCACCCGGGGGGGTCTCAAGGCGCTAGGGGAGAGGGGGTCCGCTACTGCTCGAACAGCCAGGTCTTGAGCTGCTTCCTGAAGGCGAGGGGGTCCTGGGTCAGGCGGATGTGGGTCGGGAGGGAGTTCCAGGTCTTGGCGGCGAGGTAGGAGAAGGACCTTCCCACTGTGGTGGCTCTTCGGTTGCAGGGGACGGCGGCGAGGGCGTGGCTGGTCGATCGAAGCTGGCGTTTGGGAGCGTAGAAGTGGAGGCGGCTGTTGAGGTATCCTGGGCCTTGGTTGTGCAGGGCTTTGTGTGCGTGGGTGAGGAGACGGAAGGTGATTCGCTTGTTGACCGGGAGCCAGTGCAGGACTCTCAGGTGTCCGGAGATGTGGCTGCGGCGGGGGATGTCCAGGATGAGTCGAGCTGAGGCGTTCTGGATCCGCTGGAGTCTCTTCTGGAGTTTGGCGGTGGTTCCGGCGTAGAGGGAGTTGCCGTAGTCCAGTCGGCTGGTGACGAGTGCCTGGGTGACCGTCTTCCTGGTCTCGGTGGGGATCCACCGGAAGATCTTGCATAGCATGCGTAAGATGTTGAAGCACGACGAGGAGACGGCGTTGACTTGTCTGGTCATGGAGAGGGAGGAGTCCAGGATGAAGCCCAGGTTGCGTGCGTGGTCCGTTGGTTTGGGTGCGCTGCCTAGGGCGGGGGGCCACCATGAGTCGTCCCAGGCGACTAGCATAATCGGAGCCTCCTGTCCTGAAATAGAATCAAGACACAGCGCGAGCGTGTTTACTACGACGCACTTCACTGAAGATTCCAGGCTGAAGAGTTCGTTATAGTAGGAGCGCTTTCCCAAAATAGGAAACCCCTTGAATTAGTCGTGTGAATTTTCCGAAAATCATCCCAGAGAGCTGTTGGCAAGATTTATGTTCTAACTCGGCAATTAGTCTTGCGCGAGTCATTTCCTGAAGAGAAAACCCGGAGCAGAGTCTGAATTCATCGCGTTTCATGTGACAGAAAACGAAGACGTTCTGAGCTCAGTAAAAATGAACAATGTTATTTCTGAAGCCTATTTTGAAGTACACAGTTGGATTTTTAATGACAAATACGTTATAATAGACGGCAGCAGTCTATGAGAGAGTTGTGACACTTAAATAAGAATGGAACAAAAAGGTGTTAGCTAAGTTAAAATAAAACGTGGTTCTTCCCTGAAAGAAGTTCGTGTCCTTAAAGGTTAACAGTTCAACTCAAGACCTTAAGCAGAAGAGTAGACTGAGAAAAGGAGAAAATACAGAGGAAGTTAGTTTTTCAAGGATAAATAGAAATGGAGCAAAGTATCCTTATTGAAGAAATTGTAAATATGTAAATACTCACACAAGCAGCAGCAGCTTTAATTCATGGAAACCTAAAGAGAGTGAAAGAGAGAAAAAGATTAAACCAGAGAAAGCTTACATACAGAAACCCCTAATATAGCTAGACCCTTCAGTTAGTGAAGTAAGTACAATTCCTATAATTTAAATAGTAAATAGTGGGTAATATTAATAAGAGAACTAATGTTGTCATTTTCTTCACTAGTAACAACTAATTGATGAGGAAGATTGAAATAATCATTCTAAAATCAGAAGAGCAGCGAAAGTCCAGAAGAGCTAGGGTGGGTGTGAAAATTCAGTAGAGAAATTAGAGTAATAGAGTAGAAAAGTTTGATAGTAACAGTGCATTAAATTACAGGTTCCACTTACTGAACAGACGGTGCCCGCCGACTCTTGACGGAAGGACCCTATCTGGACCAGTCTCTTCTTTGTTTATTATTTTATCCAATTTCCCCCTTCCCTTAAGGTAATGACTAGGGGGTTCTGAGTATAGACCTTCTGGCATTGCCGAGAGGGATTCGGGACCTAGCATCTCTGTTCCCGTGCAAGAACTGGTAAGAGTTATTAAACGAGTGTTTAAAAAAACTTGAGTTCTGACAGGAGTGCAAAGTGACTAGGGAGTGCTAGGGAGTGCAGAGTGACTAGGGAGTGCAGAGTGACTAGGGAGTGCAGAGTGACTAGGGAGTGCTAGGGAGTGCAGAGTGACTAGGGAGTGCAGAGTGACTAGGGAGTGCAGAGTGACTAGGGAGTGCAGAGTGACTAGGGAGTGCTAGGGAGTGCAGAGTGACTAGGGAGTGCAGAGTGACTAGGGAGTGCTAGGGAGTGCAGAGTGACTAGGGAGTGCAGAGTGACTAGGGAGTGCCGAGTGCCAGGGAGTGCCGAGTGCCAGGGAGTGCAGAGTGCCAGGGAGTGCCGAGTGCCAGGGAGTGCAGAGTGCTAGGGAGTGCCGAGTGCTAGGGAGTGCAAGGGAGTGCAGAGTGACTAGGGAGTACAAGGGAGTGCAGAGTGACTAGGGAGTGCAGAGTGACTAGGGAGTGTAAGGGAGTGCAGAGTGACTAGGGAGTGCTAGGGAGAGCAGAGTGACTAGGGAGTGCTAGGGAGTGCAGAGTGACTAGGCAGTGCTAGGGAGTGCAGAGTGACTAGGGAGTGACTAGGGAGTGCAGAGTGCCTGGGAGTGCAGAGTGCCTGGGAGTGCAGAGTGCCTGGGAGTGCAGAGTGCCTGGGAGTGCAGAGTGCCAGGGAGTGCAGAGTGCCAGGGAGTGCAGAGTGCCAGAGAGTGCAAGGGAGTGCAGAGTGACTAGGGAGTGCAAGGGAGTGCAGAGTGACTAGGGAGTGTAAGGGAGTGCAGAGTGACTAGGGAGTGTAAGGGAGTGCAGAGTGACTAGGGAGTGCAAGGGAGTGCAGAGTGACTAGGGAGTGCAAGGGAGTGCAGAGTGACTAGGGAGTGCAGAGTGACTAGGGAGTGCAGAGTGACTAGGGAGTGCAAGGGAGTGCAGAGTGACTAGGGAGTGCAGAGTGACTGCAGAGATTAAGCTAATGGCAAACTAAATGACAATGCCATTTATTTATCTGTTTTCAAAACCAACACATAAATACAAATGTTGTCATTTACAATGCCAATAGCTCTAACTTTTCCAAAGGCGAAACCATTGCATTGTAAATGCTTGTTTGAGTGGTGGATTGAGTGCCTGCCTTTTTTTTCTATATTGAACTTTTTTGTTTTGTGTCCTGGTGAGTGTTAATGATTATTTTGAATGAATTTGCGTTTGATAGGGGTGTTTCCAGTGCCTGTGCGTTGTCGCTCTATTTATGTTCTTCGTTGTGCTTGTTGTCCGTCTATGTAGTTGTTTGATTGGGTGTGCATGATTGTTTATTTAGTGGTTTGAGTGCCTGCGCGTTATTTAGTCCTTTCCTTGTGTGTGCTTGATGCTTTCACATATTAGTGTGGTGTGAATGTGCGTTATCTTTACTTCCTTCATTGTCTTTGCGTGCAGATTTGGAATGTTTTACAGGTGCAAATGTGCGTGCGTGAAGATTCAGAATATTTGTCCTGCCAAATGTGTGTTTGCGAGTGCTTGTTTGAGTGTTAGCGATGTCTCCTTTCTTTTTCCGTAGTCTGCCTGGCTTTGTGTAGCCGTGTGACGGAGCCGTTTATAGTATTTCGGTAAGTACCCAAAGCAAGTCAAAGTGTAACGTCAATGCGGCTTGTCAATGTCCCCGGAAGCCGCCTGTTTTTTTTTTTGTTTACTTCCTTCCCTCTGACAACGTTGACGCGTCCAATCATGACAAAGGTATGTTGGCGCGTGCTTGCTGTCGGTAGCCGCGCCCCTTTGTATGCAAATTAATATTGTGGATTTGCAGGGCCACGATACAGCCACATTGATGTGGCCATTTACTACACCATAACGCGTCGCTGCGGGCATTTACTATAGAATACGGCCATATTTTGAAAGCTGCACATGAAGCTGCGGGCCCATTTACACGGCCAACATCCATAACGCCTCGCTGCGGTCAAGCAAGCCACGCCCCACAACCACGCCCACGATACGCCCACATTGACGTGGCCATTTACTACACCATAACGCATCACTGCGGGCATTTACTATAGCATACGGCCATATTTTGTTTGTAGTACGCGCCCATTTACACTGCCATATATGATTGACGGCCACGATACGTCGACATCCATAACGAACGCCTCGCTGCGGTCAAGCAACGCCACGCCTCACAACCACGCCCACGACACGCCCACTGGAGTAAAGGTGGCTAACTTTGAGGTTGATGAGACGCCACACGCCAGGCCCCCGTGCCCCACGATCACGTCCACGACACACCCACTGGAATTTAACACACCCACGACAACACCCACAAGGGACTACTTTACACCCTATGTTCTTTGACCTTTGTAATGTATATGGTGGCCAGATGTATAGCCTATGTCCATCTGCTTAAACTACCCTTCCCAATGGTGTATTGGGTGTTGAGATTGGTGCTGTAGTTCTTGAGTTTACCCGCCTCAAAGGTTTCCAGTTCTCTCTTTATAATAGTAGTATAGATTCAATCTAATGCTCTTCACTGGACCCCTATAATAATATCATACACTAATCACGTAAACAGAATCACATTCACACTCCATCACACCTGTACTCAATTACACCAATCAAACTATCAAACAACCCCAAAAGCACATACACATCCTGGTCAGAAGGGGATATAGATAGTGTGAATCTCCATGACCGTGTTGTGGGTTGGGTGCATACAGTAAGGTCGACGTGCGTTTCGGTGGAATATGTCTGATGTTAACCACCTTCTGCAGGACCTTCTTTAAATCCTATATCTTTCACCTAGTGGTAGGAGTACAGATAATAATGATGCGAGAAAAATTCTCAAATGGTTGCCACCTTCAAATTGACAAACTATTGGTAAGTCTGCTGGGTCAGTTCTAGATGACTCCTATTATAAATGTAAAAGTCTGCCCCCAGGGAATGATAGGATAGATGCAACTAACACATTCTCCTATTTGGGTGACCTACCTGATCATTCTGGTTCATGGAACCTGGCGGTTAAGAGCAGAACTCTTCTCGTCAAAAGGTAAATCGGGGCATTGATGAATATTTCTAATAAATTGGGTAAAAGGCCCCCGGGGATACTTCTTAAAATTTACCAAGCTACATGCTTGAGTATAGTTATGTACGGGGCAGGAGTCTGGGGATACCAGGATGTAGCCATAATACAAAAAGAGGAAAATACTTTTTTAAGGTTTATATTAGCAGTACCGCAGAGCTCTTCCATTTATAATTGCCACAATGAGCTGGGGATTCCTTATATCTCTGATTTGATCAAGATGCAGCCTCTGTTACTATGGCATAGAGTTTGGACGTCTAATAGTACAGAGTTAAACAGAGATATTATTGGAGACGCCATGAGTCTATTCCACGCAAACAAGATCACTTGGCTGAATTATATCAGAAGATTTTTAATAGACGTGGGTAAACCTGATTTCTATAGTAACCCCTAAACATTGAGTACGATTTCTAGGAAGGATTTTAAAGTTTTTTGTCAGTCGCACTTAGAGTCCCTAAGAGCGGTTTCAGAAATGAAGAAAAGAACTGTTATCCCACACCTGTTAATTCTTGTATCTCCCACTATTCAACCATATCTGGACTGGTGTATAGGAGGATATGACGGGTATGTTCTTACAAGACTCAGATTTGATAGGTTCCATCGATTAGTCAGCTTCCCTACATTAAACGATTGGACCAGAGACCTTTATCTGTGTCCTCGCGATGAGATGTCTTTCCAGTCGACAATACATGTGATTTTATTTTGTAAATTTTATAGACTAGAAAGATGTAGATGGATTTTGCCATTGTTGAAAAGAGGGGGCTGGAGGCAATGCGGTCGCGCCTTTCTATATTTACAAGTGCTGGAAAATGTTTATTGTGTGGGTGTTACGAACGGATTCCTGAAGTCCATATTGAAAAAAAGGAAAAGTATAATATGGAAAACCCACCATGAGGCTGAATAACGTATAGAACTCTTGTCATAAAAGTCAAAGAATTAACTGAAGAGGAGACTGTAAGATTCAAGTGGTATGTAAAGATGTAATTACTGTGTGTATTTTTTTTAACTGCGATAAAACAAAGAGGACTAGCTTAAGTTGACCAAAGTGTTACAGTACTCAAATTAGTTCTGTCACGGGCACCTTGTTGGTGTATTCATGAAGCCCTCACCCACCAACCTAGTTGGTGGCATGCTTCATCATCGGGCCCACCCAGTGACACCTAGTATGTCCCGGGTGTGCTACGACGCCTGATTACAGCGGAGCTGGTATATTGCTGAGAGTGCAGTGAGGTTGGGCGAGTTGTGATTTAAAACGGCTTGGTGGATGTCCCAGTACCCGAGGGTAAAATACATTTTAATAACTGGGCCGTCACCAGCGGTTAAAAGTAAGGCTACAGGACGCGTGAGGGTGGCGAGTTACTGCCCCCTGCGTCCTTCAGATGGTCGACATGTTTCAGCCAGTGCCTTAGAGTATTCTGGCTTTCCTCAAGACCGTTTTTTAAAAAGGCTTCCTGGAGGGAAGCGGTAAGGGGATGACCAGTCTTTCTGGTCAGTGCCTGCCTTGTACCTGTTGTCCCGCCGTCGTCCTCCGGTAGGAAGCCTTGGCTAATAACCCAAAGCGTATGCATGAGAAGGGAATCCCCCTCTCACATATAGAAAAACGCCTTAGTGAGTGTATCACATAGTCTGTACCACAACACTAAGTCTGTTTTATCACACCACACCTTTTTAAAAAACGGTCCTGAGGAAAGCCAGAATACTCTAAGGCACTGGCTGAAACATGTCGACCATCTGAAGGACGCAGGGGGCAGTAACTCGCCACTCTCACGCGTCCTGTAGCCTTACTTTTAACCGCTGGTGACGGCCCAGTTATTAAAATTTAATTCACCCTCGGGTACTGGGACCACCACCAAGCCGTTTTAAATCACAACTCACCCAACCTCACTGCACTCTCAGCAATATACCAGCTCCGCTGTAATCAGGCGTCGTAGCACACTCGGGACATACTAGGTGTCACTGGGTGGGCCCGATGATGAAGCATGCCACCAACTAGGTTGATGGGTGAGGGCTTCATGAATACACCAACAAGGTGCCCGTGACAGAACTAATTTGAGTACTGTAACACTTTGGTCAACTTAAGCTAGTCCTCTTTGTTTAATCACATATAAACCCTCGGGGACTCGGACTAGCTAACTAGTCCTCTCTCTCCCTCTTGTTACACGCATATTTTTTTTAACTACCTTCTGTACGTTTTTAACATGCTTCTTTTATGACTTTTAATATAAAAAAAAACAAATAAAGATTATTTGATTTGATTTGACGCCTATTGAGTTAGGGTTTGTGAAAATATGTTATCTTTAGTTAATGTCCTGCATGCCAGCCCGCACGGGACATCTCTTTGGATTCCATGTTCTGGTGTAGAATGTATACCTTTGACATGTCGGCAGTTGCTGCCGGGAGACCTATGCACCAGGACGAATAAAGAAGAGCTCCTCATCTTACCGCTTTGTGTCTTCTTTTCATTGGCGACGAGGACCCGCCTGGTGCTGCTGGTTGTCCCAAGTGTTGCTGGACGTCTGGAAGCTTCTTTCTCGATGAGGCTACTGCGATATTGGTTGATCGCGTTTCCTGACTGCCTGCTTTACACGCGAGTCCTCCTGTCTTCGTGTTTGCTTTTCTGTATCTGCTCCCCGTGAGTGCCTCTCTGAGGATTATTTCATTTTGTTCGATTTTTGCTGTTTGGTGGTTTATGCACATCTTTCCGTGCGATCTTGCACGCGCCAGCTCACACTGCTTCCCAGCTCTACACTGCATCAGCGTGTGTCAACGTCACATCAGTGTGCGTTCCAGCTTGCGTTTCAACTCTCATTCTGACGGTTACCATGGTGCCATTCTAAACTCCTTCTGAAGCGCATTACTTCATTGTTTTCTGCCGCATTCATCATGTGTGTGTTGTTGTTCTAATTTTACACTCATTATGTGGTCTTTGTGACGATTTTCAGAACTGAAACCTATATTTTCTTGTATTACAGCAGACTCGTGATTTAAGCCTTGCATTTTTGTTTAATCTTCACTTTGTTGGCTGGGGCAGCAACTCACCCACGCAAATGGAGAAAGTGGCCACTCCACCTCCCTTTTTACAGTCTCCTGGTCCGCCTCCTATGATTTGGAAACAGTGGAAAGCAACTTTTGAAGCCTACATTGATGCTATTAATGGTGATACCTTCACCTCTAAAAAAAAAGAGAGCGTTGCTTGTTTATAATTTAGGAGCTGAAGGCAGGTCTATTCTAGAGACTCTACCCCTAGAGGAAGCAAGAGTATCCAATGCTTCTTGTGAAGAGGGTGACTCATTGGTGATTGACGAATATGCTTCTCTCATAAAAACGTTGGATAAAAGGTTCAATCCAAAGCGCAATATTGTTCTGGAACGTCACAAATTTTTGCAACGTGCACAGATGCCTGGAGAGTCAATCGACTATTTTGTTGCTGCCTTAAGGATCTTGGCTGTGAATTGCAACTATAGGGAGTTTAGGGATGAAATTATTCGAGACCAATTAATTAAACGCACGTGACAAGAATGTGCGTGAGAAAATTTTGTCCTCAGATGACCCTGATTTGGAGACTGCGTTGACTCTTGCCAAATCTGTTGAACATTCCCAGTTTTGCATGAAGGAACTAAGTACACCTACCACTCCTACACCAGCGTCATCTGAGGTTAATTTAGTAACGTCCAAAGTTCCTCCAAAAACTAATAAAGCTACTGTTCCGGTATCTTCCAGAACTACCAACACTACCTTACCGGGAGCGTTTGTTAACAAACCCAGGAATGATGCTCAAGCCTTGTCATGTCATCGCTGTGGTAGCAGGTCGCATCTGGGAAGTTTCAAGTTTTGCTTTGCTATTAATCAGTCTTGTTTTAAATGTGGAAGGAAGGGTCATCTTGCACGCATGTGTAAAATTGCTTTTTCCCAAAGGGCACCGTCACAAAGTGTGAAGAATATAGAGTGTGAGAATACCGATGGTGATGATGATGATAATTGCTATGAATTATTAATGTTATCGGCTTCCCCCATGGAAGCGGAAGGTATTATAGAGATTGCATCTCTTAATGAATCTCAGAGGAGGAAATCCCCTACTTGCGTTATAAACTTGAACGACAAATCGGTCAAATTCCTTGCGGATTCTGGTTCCCCATTCACCTTGATCAATGTTAGGGATTTTGAAGGTTTGGGTGAGATCATTTTGGCGTCATCATCAATTAAGATGTTTGCATATGGTGGGAAAAGGGTTGTAGTCTTGGGAAAGTTTAAAAACAAACTAGGATTTAAGGGCGAGTGCACGTCATGTGTAATTTACGTTGTCAAAGATGGTGCTAATTTGTTGGGATGGCATGAACAAGGTGAGCTAAATATCATCCTTGACCCCAATCATCCCGACATGGTTTTGTCTAGGAATGAAGCCAAACAATATTACGCTTCACTTGCACAACCTGAGTCAGTGCATGTTGTGACCACATTGAGTGAAAATGAGTGGGTTCGTGCTTATCCGGAGGTGTTTAGCGATAATCTTTGTAAGCTTAAGGGTTTCCAACATCTCATAGTTTTAAAAGGAGTAAAACCTATTACACACAAAGTTCGCAAAGTACCTTTGAGTATGCGTTGTGAGTTGAAAAGTGAATTAGAAAGGTTCCTTGGGTGTCATCGAACCAATTGAAGGGTCGGAGTGGTTAAGCCCCATTGTTTTGGCACCGAAGGCTGATAAATCTCTTAGGATTTGTGTTGATTCACGGGATTTAAATTCATGTATTTGGGTAGATCGCCAACCACTTCCTAACATTAATGAGATGTTGTCTACCTTGGAAGGTGCCAAATATTTTACCACTCTGGACATATTCTCTGCTTACCATCAGATTGAATCAAGCAAGGATTCCAGACATATCACTTCATTCGTGACTCCCGAAGGGGCATTCCGTTATCTCAGGATGCCATTCGGTTTGGCGTCGGCTTCTGCAGTGTTTCAACGCCTTATGGATAATCTCTTCAAGGACTCTGCAGGGGTCGTCTTCTTTCAGGATGATATTCTCATACATGGTAAGACCATGCAAGAACACAACGATAGAGTGAGGAAAGTTTTAGATATTGTAAAGTTGTATGGGTTGACTTTAAGTAAGGGCAAATGCATGTTTTTCAGAAATGGTGTGGATTATCTAGGTCACCATATTTCAGCCAAAGGTGTAGAATCTAAAATAAAACTTTTTTTTTTTTTTTGGAAAACCTTTATTGATACTTCAACCAGTTACAAGTATGGGCCTACAACCACCAGGGCTGGCCGCTAATCAATATCATTTCAATCAAGCAATTAGAACCGGCCTTCCGGGAGGCGAATACAGCACGACTTCAATTAAAACTGGCAGAATAGCATATTATACGAATAGCAGGATAATAAAGGTTCCATTTTATAATATAAGATAGAAGGATCAGGTGCCATACAATATCACAAAGGTGCAAAACAGTAGGAAGTCCACAGTTAGGTCGATATCATTCAAAACAGTGGCGCTGAGGCATACGATTCAGGATCAACAAGCATACAATTAATTTCGCACCAGTAGAGCGCCCGCCCGATGCTACTGAAGTACCGTGAAAGTATGGGCACAGATAAAAAGTCGACAATTGACAAAGGAATAGACCCACTACGCTAACCCGAAAAAGAAGAAACAAAAGAAAAGGTGAAGAAAGATAAGAAGAAAAAAGGCCATAGAAACAAATAGTAAAAACAAAATTCCCCCCTCAAACCCCCCACCCTGCACCCCTGCAGATGACTACGGCCTACCCCCCTAGCAGCGTGCCTTTCGCCCCGTAAATGAACCCGAAATATAGAAGAACAAAGGGGAAAAAAAGAAAAGGGAAAGAAAGAAGGGACTAAAACCCTGCCCAAAAAGGGGAAATGGAGGAGGGCTGTGTCATACGCATTCCCGGACTCTCCCCCCGTCTTAACGAAGAATCCCCCGCAATGTTAACACAATCAAGCGGACCACAATAAAACAGTACATCAGAGTGTTAGACGGAGACCCGGAGGGTTGGCCGAGCAAGGGGGAGAGGCCTCCTGGCGAGGGCCCTCTCCTTAGATCGTACGGACAAGCAACTACCCCCCCACAGATGGACGCCACACCAAGATAGGTTCTGTACACTTTTATAGGTATTCTTAAGCAGGGTAAACTTGACGTTACAGCAAGACAAGGATATGATGATCTCGCCAATTCTAGTCTCTGGGGGAAAGGGGGTAGCGGGACAGTCTCAGTACCGGTCCGGTACAGGGGGTAGCTGGTGTATAGCTCTCAATCCTCAAGCTGGAGGGTTCACAAGTAAGGGCCGCGGCAGCGCCAGCAGGCTTCCGAAGATGGTTCACAAGGATGGGCCGCGGCAGCGCCAGCAGGCCTACGAAGATGGTTCACAAGGATGGGCCGCGGCAGCGCCAGCAGGCCTACGAAGATGGATCACGAGGATGAGCCGCGGCAGCGCCAGCAGGCTTTCGAAGATGGTTCACACGGATGGGCCGCGGCAGCGCCAGCAGGCCTTCAAGGATGGTACACAAGGATGAGCTGCGGCAGCGCCAGCAGGCTTTTCGAAGATGGTTCACGAAGAGGATGAGCCGCGGCAGCGCCAGCAGGCCTTCAAGGACAGTTCACAAAGAGGGGCTGCGGCAGCGCCAGCAGGCCTCCAAGGATGAGTTTGTCTCGGTGTCTCTCGACTCCAGGATACAACTGCCTTCCTGCTCCGGAGCTGCCCCAGTTATAGGTCTGGCGCCCTTTGATGTCCGGACCCTCGCACTTGGAGGTCGGGGGGTCCGGGATGAGGAACTCCAGACACCCAGCAGGGGGGGTGGAGCCAGCGCCCAGGGAGGCCGGGGGCGATCGAAACCGGGCGGAGGGGAGCCATCGACACTCCTTCCTCCATTGACTCGCCAAGTGGTCTCTTTACCCCCTGGGTGGATGGTGGTGCCTCGATGTCGGGGCTTGGCTGGGCCTGAGGTTGAGGTCGACCCGTGGCCACGAGGCCTGGTCATGGCGGCCCCAAGATGGCGGCTGGGCCGGGGACGGTGGTTCGGGAAGGAACCCGGGCCAGCCGAGAATGTTGTTGTGATGGGCCGGGGCCCCGTCGGGGAAGAGCTGGGGGTTGACCCGGCGGCTGCAGGGGTGGTTCTTGTCCGGGGAACAGGGGTAGCAGGGATCCGTGACCCGCCATGCCGGGAGGGGTCGGGCCTACCACGAGGCCTGTCCAACATGCGTCCCCCCCAGCTGAAGGCAGGGAGAGTCACCCATCTTCTTGGGTAATCTCCTCGCCGAGGCGGAAGAAGCGGGACAGGCCGTCTGCGTTGGCGTGGTCGTTGCCGGGGCGATGCTCCACAGTGAAGTCCATCCCCTGCAGGGAGATGGACCAACGCAACAGCTTCGGGTTCTCTCCCCGCATTTGCATCAGCCATTGCAGAGGTCGGTGGTCTGTTTGCACCCGAAAATGGGTACCGAAGAGATAGGGCCGGAGCTTCTTGAGGGCCCACACCACTGCGAAGGCCTCTCGCTCTATGGTGCTCCAGCGTTGTTCTCGGGCCAACAGGCGTCGGCTGATGAAGGCCACTGGCTGGTCAACTCCCTCTGTGTTGATTTGGGAGAGAACGGCCCCAACGCCGTGATCGGAGGTATCGGTCTGTACCATAAATTCCCGGCTGTAGTCGGGGGCTTGGAGCATGGGGGCCGTGCACATGGCTGATTTGAGGTTCTCAAATGCGGCCTGACACTCAGGAGTCCAGTGTACTTTCAGGGGGGTTCTTCCTGGACGTGAGTTCTGTGAGGGGCCCCACAATGCTGCCATAGTCTTTTATGAAGCGCCGGTAGTATCCGGTGAGCCCCAGGAAGGCTCGGACCTCTGTTTGGGTGACCGGAGGCTCCCAAGCCTGAATGGCAGCGATCTTGAGTTGGAGAGGGGCCACCTGGCCACTTCACACCTGGTCCCCAAGGTAGGTCACGGACCCTTGGCCGATTTGGCACTTGCTGGCCTTGATTGTTAGTCCTGCTTGCCGGAGGGCGGTCAGGACCTCCCGGAGGTGTTGGAGGTGTTCTGCCCAGTGGTGACTGTACACGGCAATAGCGTCCAGATAGGCGGCGCTGAAATCCTCCAGCCCCGCCAACACTTTGTTTACGAGTCTCTGGAAGGTGGCGGGGGCTTTTTTCATTCCGAAGGGCATCACTTTGAAGTGGTAGTGGCCATCCGGAGTGGAGAAGGCGGATCGCTCCTGGGCACCTGGGGTGAGGCCGATCTGCCAGTAGCCCGCGGTCAAGTCAAAGATGCTCAGGTAGCGGGCGGCCCCCACGCGGTCGATCAGTTCATCTGCTCGTGGGATGGGGTGAGCGTCTGTTTGGGTTACGGCGTTCAAGCCCCGGTAGTCTACGCAGAACCTGAGTTCTGGGGCGACGCCAGGGGCGGCGGCCTTGGGGACCAGCACGACTGGGCTGGCCCAGGGACTTTCGGAGGGCTCGATTACTCCCAGGGCCAGCATCTTGGATACTTCTGACTGGATGCAGGCGCGTACCCGATCAGGTACTCTGTAGGCTCTATGCCGGATAGGGGGGCTATCCCCGGTGTCGACATCGTGGAGGCACCAGGGGGTGACCCCAGGGATGAGGGAGAACAGGTCGGCAAATTGCTGTAGCAAGTCTCGGCAGTCTTGGCGTTGTGCTGGAGATAGGGCAGCGGAGAGGTGGACTCCTTCCACGGAGCCGTCTTTCTCGCGGGTCCTCAGGAGGTCGGGAAGGGGCTCGGAATCCTCTTCAGCCCCACTGTCGGTAGCCATCAGAAGGCTGAGTTCAGAGCGCACAAAGTGAGGCTTAAGTCTGTTGGCATGGAGGACCCGGAGAGGGTTCCGGGGGGACTCCAGGTCTACCAGGTAGGTGACGGGGCCCTTGCGCTCCACCACCTTGAAGGGTCCTGTCCATTTGTCCTGGAGGGCGCAAGGTTCGACCGGGGACATGACCCAGACCTGTTGTCCCGGCTCGAACTCGATGGATGAGGCATTTTGATCATACCATTGCTTCATGTCTTCTTGGCTGGCTTCGAGGTTGGCTTTGGCGAGTTCCCTGAACCGCCGAGTCTGGTTCCGGAGGGTCAGGAGGTACTTGTACACATCAGGGGGAGTCTTCTGGGGGGTCACCTCCCACCCTTCCTTGACCAGGCTGAGGGGACCCCGGACGGGGTGCCCATACAGGAGCTCGAAGGGGCTGAATCCCAGGGACTTCTGTGGGACCTCTCGGTAGGCAAACGGGAGGCACCGGAGCAGCACGTCCCATTGGCGGCGTAGGGGCTCTTCCAGGTCCATGATCATACCCTTGAGGGTGCGATTGAATCGTTCCACTAGTCCGTTTCCTTGCGGGTGGTAAGGGGTCGTAAATTTGTAGGTGACCCCACACTGTTGCCATAGGGACTTCATGTATCTGGAGATAAAGTTCGTGCCTCGATCACTGACGACCTCTCGGGGGAAGCCCACCCGCGAGAAGATCCCCATCAGGGCTCGGCCCACCACGGGCGCTGTCACGGTTCGGAGAGGGATGGCCTTGGGATAGCGGGTGGCATGGTCCACCAGGACGAGTATGAACCGGTGACCTTGCGCTGTCCGGGGCTCCAGGGGTCCCACAATGTCGATCCCCACCCTCTCAAAGGGAGTGGTGACGACGGGAAAGGGTTGGAGGGGGACTTTTATTTTCCGGCCGCTCTTCCCGCTGGCCTGGCAGGTGGGGCAGGCCCGGCAGTGGTTTACTACATCGTTCCGCATTTTAGGCCAGTAGAAATGGGTCACCAGGCGGCTGTAAGTCTTGTCCTGCCCCAGGTGCCCGGCGAGCGGCACATCGTGTGCCAGGTTCAAGAGGAAGTCTCGGAATTGGAGGGGGACCACCAGCACCCGGCTGGCCCCCAGTTCAGCAATCTTTTGCTCACTGTAGAGGAGCCCATTGTCCCAATAGATCCAGTGGGCCCCCGAGACATCCCCGGCGCTCTGGGCTATGGCTTGCTGTCGGAACCCCTCGAGGGAGGGACACGCTCTTTGTTCCCGGCGGAATTGTTCCTGAGTGGGGCCACCTTCTTGGCGCCACTGGGCCAGCTCCGGGAGTTCTTGCAGTGGGTCCGGGTCTTCGTTGCCGGGCCCCAGTGGACCCGGTTCAGGGGTGGTCTCTTCTGTGACGACCGGCGGTGGAGGTTCGGGCCACTCGGGTTCTTCGGTGGATGGGATGGCGCGGGCGGCCATGGATCGGGTCGTGGCGCAGACCCATTCAGTGAGACCAAGCATCCCCAGGTGCTCTTTGCTCCACGGCTGCCCAGGGGGAGCTCTCGAGATCGTTCCCCAGGAGGCAGTCCACGGGGGCGTCATCTCGGACGGTCACCTTCAGCATGCCCGATACTCCCCCCCCCACTCGAAGGGGACGCGGGCCATCTGGCACAGGCTCTCGGAATTGATCGTACTGGACAAAGTACGTTGGGCAGGATTTGATCGGGGGTCACCAGATGGCAACGGACTGCGGTCACACTGGCCCCTGTGTCGCGGAGGGCTTCAGCCCGGTGTCCATTGATGGTGACCCACTGGCTGTACTTCTGCGTGTTGGCGGGGAGGGGGGCCCGCGGGACCATGTCCCTTTCCCCTAGACATACCAGGGACATGGCTGCGGGTTCCCACTCGGTCTGGTAGTGCTCACACTCTTCGGCTTCTTCTTCGCCTTGCTCCTCTCCGAGGGCGACGGCAGTGATCTGGCGGCTCACTGGACCCGGGGCCTGGACTGACTGGTTTCTCGGACAGTTTGGATCATTGGCGTAATGGCCGGGCCGCTGACATTTGTGGCAGACAACATTGGAGCGGAATCCCGGTCGCGTCGGAGGGCTTCCTCTTCCGGCCGGGGATGGGGGGTTATTAGTGGGGGGCACCGTGGCGGTGTCCCTGCCACGACCCTGGCCTCCTCCTCCTCGCGGACGGTGGGACCCCTGGGAGGCTCGGTTTTGTTCGCCCGGCCAACTCCGGGGGACCCGGGTGCTCTCCCATCGATCCGCTTCGATGGCGAGTTTCCGGGGTTCGGTCAGCTTGCTATCGAGGAGATGCTGCCTTAGTTCCACGAAACAATTATTGGAGAGGTGCTCCCACACGATGAGATCGAATAATTGTTCGTAGGTGGTGACCTGGCTGCCTTTGATCCATCCCTCTAAGGCTCTGCTAAAAAAGTTCACGTATTCTACCCAGGTGTTGCCGGGGATTCTTTTACAGTCTCGAAATCGCTGCCGGTACATATCGGGGGTGAGCCCGTAGCGAGTGAGCAGGGCGGCTTTCATGTGGTCGTAGGAGGTCATCTCTGCGTCGGGGAGTTGTAGCAGGGCATCTCTTCCTTCGTTGACGAATCTCCCCCACAACCCGGCTCCCCAGTCTTTCCGTGGAATTCGGTGGGAGATCATGGCTACTTCGTAGGCCTTGAACCATTGCTGGATATCGTCGTTCCGGTAGTACTCCCGGACAACGTCTTTGGGAATGTGGACCTTGGTGTCCGTAGGGGGAGCGGAGTTCTGGTTCTCGGGGACGCCGAGGTCCCTGTTTTGTCGTCGAATTTCTAGCTCTTTTAAATTGCGCTCGTGTTCGTACGCTAGTTTCTTCTCTTCCAGCTCCCTCTGGCTATTTTTCTCTTCCCGTTCTTCCCATAGCCGTAAGTGTTCGAGGGCTATCTTTTTCTCTGCTAGTTTTAGTTCTCCGTCTAAGCGGAGTCGAGCCAGTTCCAACTCGTGGAGCCGGCTCCTCTCCCGGGCCTCCTCGGAGAGAGGCCCGTTCTTCTTTCTTCTTCGGGGGTTGCCGTTGTTTCGGTGGTCTCAATGCTTTCGTTTTGGGGTGGGGGCACTCCCGTCTCCACCCAAGACTCCAAGGCGTGCTTGAGGTCATCTTTGGTGCTCAGTCCCGTGGTAGCGATGCCCAAGTCTATGGAGAATTGTTTCAATTCCTTGTGGCTGTATTCTTCCAGCCGTTCCATCTGGAATTTTGCGGTTGTTCCAATCTCTTTCGTCGACATTGTTGCTGTGCGTTGTGGGGCGAGTTACTCTCCATACGATTATGCGTCGGCTCGAATCCCGCCGCTGGCCACCAATGTTAGACGGAGACCCGGAGGGTTGGCCGAGCAAGGTGGAGAGGCCTCCTGGCGAGGGCCCTCTCCTTAGATCGTACGGACAAGCAACTACCCCCCCACAGATGGACGCCACACCAAGATAGGTTCTGTACACTTTTATAGGTATTCTTAAGCAGGGTAAACTTGACGTTACAGCAAGACAAGGATATGATGATCTCACCAATTCTAGTCTCTGGGGGAAAGGGGGTAGCGGGACAGTCTCAGTACCGGTCCGGTACAGGGGGTAGCTGGTGTATAGCTCTCAATCCTCGAGCTGGAGGGTTCGCAAGTAAGGGCCGCGGCAGCGCCAGCAGGCTTCCGAAGATGGTTCACAAGGATGGGCCGCGGCAGCGCCAGCAGGCCTACAAAGATGGTTCACAAGGATGGGCCGCGGCAGCGCCAGCAGGCCTACGAAGATGGATCACGAGGATGAGCCGCGGCAGCGCCAGCAGGCTTTCAAAGATGGTTCACATGGATGGGCCGCGGCAGCGCCAGCAGGCCTTCAAGGATGGTACACGAGGATGAGCCGCGGCAGCGCCAGCAGGCTTTTCGAAGATGGTTCACGAAGAGGATGAGCCGCGGCAGCGCCAGCAGGCCTTCAAGGACAGTTCACAAAGAGGGGCCGCGGCAGCGCCAGCAGGCCTCCAAGGATGAGTTCGTCTCGGTGTCTCTCGACTCCAGGATACAACTGCCTTCCTGCTCCGGAGCTGCCCCAGTTATAGGTCTGGCGCCCTTTGATGTCCGGACCCTCGCACTTGGAGGTCGGGGGGTCCGGGATGAGGGAGTCCAGACACCCAGCAGGGGGGTGGAGCCAGCGCCCAGAGAGGCCGGGGGCGATCGAAACCGGGCGGAGGGGAGCCATCGACACTCCTTCCTCCATTGACTCGCCTAGTGGTCTCCTTACCCCCTGGGTGGATGGTGGTGCCTCGATGTCGGGGCTTGGCTGGGCCTGAGGTTGAGGTCGACCCGTGGCCACGAGGCCTGGTCGTGTCGGCGCCAAGATGGCGGCTGGGCCGGGGACGGTGGTTCGGGAAGGAACCCGGGCCAGCCGAGAATGTTGTTATGATGGGCCGGGGCCCCGTCGGGGAAGAGCTGGGGGTTGACCCGGCGGCTGCAGGGGTGGTTCTTGTCCGGGGAACAGGGGTAGCAGGGATCCGTGACCCGCCATGCGGGGAGGGGTCGGGCCTACCACGAGCCCTGTCCAACACAGAGGAAACCAGAAATCCCGCCCCGGACTCCGGTAACCAAATAAAGCAGTCCCGTTACCAAAAAATCAATATTGTGAAACCTCAAACAACAGTCTCAGCCTTGGCCCCGTCGATCAAATTTGCTGATCCCCTCCGATAAAGAGGGCCCCACCGTAAAATTGTCAAAGGTCAAACAGAAGTTGTCGAGACATAGTCTATTAGTCGAAGAAAGGATGGCAAGTCCCAAAGTAGACGCTCGAGTCCAACGATGCCCCTTCCCGACTCTAAGACCAGGTACTATCCCATCCGCCATCTTGATGGACCAGCTGGGAAGGGGGTGCGACACAGTCCCACACAGATCACAATTACGAGCAAACGTCTCCAAATCGGGAAAAGCAGTGAAATGTTCCGCCAATTGCAGTTCCAAAGATTCCGACTTTGTAGGTGCATCGCCAATCTCCACATGTTCGAACCGTTCCACTTCTGTAGGGGCATAGAAAGCTCCAAGCACCGGGTCAAATGGCATCTGTTTAATTTTTCAATTTTACTTAGTGACGTGTCTAGAACGTTTTCACGGTTCTTGAGACCATCCCACAACGCCCAGACATGGATCCCTTGAAACAAAGATTAAGAGCGGAATTCCACTGGATTAAAAAACTTAATTCTGTTCATCCATTTGGGATGAATGATCGTGTAGAACATTCTTGCTTCCTATGATTGATCACCCTATGCCTGCATTGCCTTTCGAATGACACTGGTTCCCGCCTACATTGTATCATTCGTTTGTTCTCTCTGATTAAGATTTTCCAAGTCATGTGCATTTTCCATCATGTTTGCATGCTCATATCTATCCCCTACTTCATTTACTTTGGTTTATATCACCCCGTGCATGTCATTTCATTTAATTTTTCACTTTGATAATGCTTTACTTCCTTATTTTGAAGCACGGATACTCAGACCACGTGATGGGTGCTAAATGTTTTGGTTTCCGTTGATTGGTTACATTCCCGATCACGTGATCCCTGTTACACTTATCCACACCATTCTCATTGAACAGTGTTAACCGGTTAGAACTCGTGGAGATACGGCGTTGCCCGATCCTTCGTAAGTGTACAGACACATTTCTCTTCTTGATTTCGCACTGGGAACGTTTTTGTTTATCACGATTCTGGTAGCCATTCGGTATGCATGTTGATATTCCTGTTACTTGTGTTAGCACTTCATCTACTTGTACATACACACTTCCAGCTGTTACGCAGTGAATTTTGTGATATTGATTGTTTAATGAATCACACTGATGGCATGTTCCTGAGACACTCGGTTGGGTTATTTAAGGTAGCACGTTCGATACTTTTTATCATTGTGTATAAATGCATATGTTGTCGGAGTAACTAATTTGGTCCTGTCTTACCCATTGTTTTCAGACCCCTGACGAAGAGTCATGGTTTTTCTGACCCGAAATGCATTGGGTGGACGTAAAATTAAGAGGATTTTCTAATTTGCGACATAAGATGATTATTATGCACGCAAGGAATGACTGTCTATAATTCGTCTTTCAAAATAAATTGAAGTTTCTATGAACTTGAAATAAAATAAATTGAACTTCATTAAGAAACCCATGTGTTTCATTGTTTATTGAGCGCACAGTCACGAGGGTAGGTGTTCCTACCCACAACACTTGACACTTTCTTCAAAGGCACGGTCTGACTACGTGCGACAACTGTAGCGCCTTCACGAACCAGCCATAAGCAGAGTCAAACTTTATGATTATTAATAACGAGTGCACAGGGATAATACATTTTCTGTATAAGGCTATTGGAACATTCTGCCACTAGAGGGTAGAAAGTTCTAACAAAAAAGAACAAAGCCCTTTGGGAGCGTGAGGGGATTGGAATCCCCTCAGGCTCCCTGAAGCCTTTGTGCACATCCAGAGCTGTGAACAAAGAAACATTGGAATGTTGGAGCTCCAGGCTTATACCAGCCATTATAAGCCCAGAGCACTCCATTGTTTCAATGGAGCTCCCAACTTTCCAATGTTCTAATATATAATATTGCAAGGAAAAATAAAGTAGGGAAACTCGAGTTCACACACTACTGAACGCGCACTCTTAAGTGCATCATCAGCAGTGCACTGTGAATCGGAGCGTTTCACAGGCCTGTCACAGATAAGAAATGCTATCAAAACAAAATCCTACAAAACAATATACTACTGGCCCGCAGCAATTCATACCCGGACAACGTCGGGACGGGCTGCTAGTCTAAGTGATAAAGCGAGCATGGAAACTCCAACATTCTGTAGATGAGTTTTAGCCCACAAATAGTTCATCTAAACCCAATGCCCTCTAATCCTAACACGTTTCAGGACATGTACATTCCCTTCTTCAGGAAATATGCATTTCTAATTCTAGAAATTACTTGGGCACAGCCCAGCATTAGCCACTGACCTTGGGCATTCTCTGTCTGCTTAATGAAGTTTTATTGACCGAAACTGTTAGGATGGTGAGAAAAGTGAAAAGGATTTTAAAATTTTTAAAACATGTTTTAAAGCTTTTGTAACTTTTAGAGGTGACTAGTATTTTGTAACTGGACTCTGGATTTTTGGAATTGCAATGTAGAATTGTTTTAAAGAAATTTTTTTTTAAAAATAAGAATAGGTTTTACTGTATACATTCCTCTTAATGTATTATGCTCACCGCTTGTTTGTTTAAAGACTACGGTCATAATAAACATAATTTTTGACTTTGGCTTAATCCTCACTGCAAGGATTTCCTGCAACAGTCTTACTAATCGTCAATAGGTTGATGTGTCATTTTTTATGCCTTCATTAGACCTCTCACAGAGATAGGTCATAGCTGACTGGAATGTCCCAGGATAACTAGTGCCCATTTTTAAAAAAAATATTATTTATTGATTTTTCAGAGCTTTGTACATAGATCCTTGACAATAGTGAGTGTACATAATATCTTTCATACAGGTTTATATAGAACATTGATGGGGTACAAGGATATAATAACAGCATTATACATACTATAGAATTGTGGTTCGATGTCAATGTCCCAACGGGAACTCAAGATCATAATAATTCTGCAAATATATCACCATGAGCTTTGTTAACATTAACAAAAACAACAATCTGTAATTTACCATTCATATTTGATGATTATCTATCTTGTGCGCAGGTCTGATCATGATCAGGTGTGTATGCGTACTTAGCGACATGAGGTTTAGGTTAAGTCTGCAGTGTGTGCGCCACAGTGTGCGACCTCATGAGGTGGGCCTGGAGATTCCTATTGCCACCCATGTGCAGCACATCCACCGTACCTACATGCACTGGACATGCACACGGAAGGTTAGTGCAAGGGTCTGGGGCTCACACCAAAGCAGTTCAGTAGATTGCACTCTCACCGGACACAGGAAAGAGGTCTGGTCATAACCAATGAGCCAATAAATGTAATACGCTGCCACCACCACTTTAGGTTGTTAACTCAGGACATGGGAAGTAGTGTAATCTCTGTTATGAGGGCATGCTTGGCCTTTGCAGGTCACCAAACAGGTACTGTTCTGGGCTTCAGGGAGCAATAACATTACAGTGTCACAGAACTCAGGAACACATTCCTTATTAGCACTGGTGATACAAGGAAACAACCCTCTACCAAGGAGAGAGCTAAGAAGTGCAACCTTCTGCCAGGACCAGTGACACAATACAAGAGACTCCAATGAAATAGTGCACACATCAAAGGTGAGTGCATCCCTGCGTTGGGCACACCACTAGTTCTTCATAGAAGACTCCAAGTGAGACATTTAATTGTAGTTTGAGTTAATTTATTTTTCACTGTTTTTTAACTTTAGTTCCATTCAATATTATTTCTTCATATCAAATGCGTTTGCCAAACAATTCATCTGTACAATACATTCTCCATAGGGTTTTTAGCCTCTCCAATGCATTTCGGGCTATTTAGCCCTTTATTAAGGAGGTGAGCCGGTTTGGATCGGTTCACCGATTGCAAGTAGTTTAGAGGTTAATTCCGAACGGGTGTCAGAAGCTCGGTGTTCATCATTGCGCGTAGGATGTATCACAAGCTTTAAAGTACAAAAAACAGTGAAAAATAAATTAACTCAAACTACAATTAAATGTCTCACTTGGAGTCTTCTATGAAGAACTAGTGGTGAGCCCAACGCAGGGATGCACTCACCTTTGATGTGTGCACTATTTCATTGAATTTCATAAACGTACACGGACGGATACGTTATTTGCAGGAGCACCCAAGCGCCCCCAAAAATCAACTACGAAATTGTTTACTGTTCCACAAAGTTACTCAACTGAAAAGCGGTGCACATAGCCTATCTCTACAATACAAGAGCACAACACTACCAGGACTGGTGTCACATCACAGGAGCACAACCATCTACCTGTATACTAGTGACACGTACAGTAGCACAACCCCCTACCAGTAGTGGAGACATACCCAACTCCACAAAATGTCTGACACCAGTCATTTTTGGTGACGCAAGAGAAACACACCTCTCTCCACTGCTGAAACCCTCCTATTCACTGGGACGAGAAGTGCCTCACCTGATAACACACAGACAGGCTCCTGCTCTAAGCGACAGTGTGACATACCTCACCTGATAACACACAGGCTCCTGCTCTAAGCCACAGTGTGACATACCTCATCTGATAACACACAGGCTCCTGCTCTAAGCTACAGTGTGACATACCTCATCTAATAACACACAGGCTCCTGCTCTAAGCTACAGTGTGACATACCTCATCTGATAACACACAGGCTCCTGCTCTAAGCTACAGTGTGACATACCTCATCTGATAACACACAGGCTCCTGCTCTAAGCTACAGTGTGACATACCTCACCTGATAATTCACAGTCTCCGGCTCTAAGCCACAGTGTGACATACATCACCTGATAACACACATGCTCCTGCTGTAAGCCGCAGTGTGACATACCTCACCTGATAATTCACATGCTCCGGCTCTAAGCCACAGTGTGACATACCTCACCTGATAATTGACAGTCTCCGGCTCTAAGCCGCAGTATGAGATATCTCATCTGATAACACACAGGCTCACGCTCGAAGCCACAGTGTGACATACCTCACCTGATAACACACAGGCTCCGGCTCTGAGCCACTGTGTGACATACCTCACCTGATAACACACAGGCTCCTGCTCTAAGCCACAGTGTGACATACCTCATCTGATAACACACAAGCAGGCTCCTGCTCTAAGCGACAGTGTGACATACCTCATCTGATAACACACAGGCTCCTGCTCTAAGCCGCCGTGTGACATACCTCACCTGATAATTCACAGGCTCCGGCTCTAAGCCACAGTGTGACATACCTCATCTGATAACACACATGCTCCCGCTCGAAGCCACAGTGTGACATACCTCACCTGATAACACGCAGGCTCCGGCTCTAAGCCACAGTGTGACGTACCTCACCTGATAACACACAGGCTCCTGCTGTAGGCCACAGTGTGACATACCTCACCTGAACACACAAGCTCCTGCTGTAGGCCACAGTGTGACGTACCTCACCTGATAACACACAGGCTCGTGCTCTAAGTCACAGTGTGACATGCCTCACCTGATAACAGACAGGCTCCTGCTTTAAGCCACAGTGTGACATACCGCACCTGATAACCCACAGGCCCCTGCTCTAAGCCTCAGTGTGATGTACCTCACCTGATAAAAAAAGAAACAATGGATGGACAGAATGCTGGACAATGCAAACATTCACCCCCAGTCACAAGGGTCTGGGTTTAATCCATCATTCTTTCACTCACCACACCACCCCAGTTTGGATTCAGCCATATGCAAATCAGTCTTGACCCTGTCCCTTATGGGAACAGTCCAGCCTGAACTGCTTAGCCAGGTCATCTCTGGACCGGAAACAAACATCCTGGGACCAATTTCAGGGCATCACCCTTCATCAGCCAGGCTAGCTTGAATCCAGTGGTGTAGTGAGCACGGGACCCATGTCTGGGCATACCCTTCCCACTTAGGGCGACCTACGCAAAAGAAACAGTTGATGGACGGAATGCTGGACAATGCAAACATTCACCCCCAATCATAAGGATCTGGGTTTCATCTGTCATTATTTCGCTCACCACATCATCCCAGTTTGGACCCAGCCATATGCAAATCAGTCTTGACCCTGTTTGTTATGGGAACAGTGCGGCCCAAACCGCTAAGGCAGGTCCTGGCTGATGAGGGCTGAAAGCCCAAAACCTTCAGAAACATTGATTTATCTGGTAATTCTGCATTTTGTGACAGAATGCACATACTTTGTTTATGATTTTGAACGTGACATTCCGACACCAGTGATTACCCATCACTTTGAATGAGCGCCATTGTAGGACACCCCCTCAGTGTCTCCTTCAGGGCAAACACATCCATTGCGCTGGCAGGACAGGGGCAGCCTGCACTCCCCAAATCTTGTGTCTTCCATCCCAAGGGCAGAAACTTCCTGGCCCCCTTCTTTTACATTATCATGTGACTTCAGCCTGTGTCTCCCCTCAGCCCGTCTGTCGGTTTTTGACTGTCTCTGCCTGCGGTGGGTTCTCTTCCTTGCACTCTCTCCATGGATCGAGCTTCTCTCCAACTTCACAAATTCTGACCTCTCTACAGTTCATGAGGTGTATGAGGGAAGGGGGAGGGCAGGAGTGTGAGAAGGATGGAAGACGGTAGAAGGGAAGGTAGTAAGAGATTGCAGTTCAGAAATTAGGAAAAGCACATTAGTGGTCTGATTTATTTTTTTTAAGGATTTATCAACCTTTCCACCCTCCTCCTGGACTCCGACTCTAAGGATGGCTTGTAGAAAGATTTTTAATATCTAACCAGCTTTTCTTTGCTTCTGACAGAACAAGCTAAGAACTGAGAAGAATAAAATTCAATCTGAGTTTGAAAAGCTACGGCAGCTCCTGAAAGAAAATGAGCAAACACTGCACAGAAGACTGGAGGAGATGGAGAAGAAAATGACCACGATAGAAAATGCAAATATCACCAAACTGTCCAATCAAATCACCTCTCTCAAGGCCCTGATAACGGAGATAGAAAAGAAGTCTGAGGCGCCGTCGTGGGAACTCCTGAAGGTGAGATACTGTTTGGGAAATAAAACAGAAGGAAGTGAAATAATTGTATTTTGTGTGCATTATTAAATGTATGAGCGGAGCACGTATGATCTCCTGGCTGGGTCAATGCACAGTGGCCCCACGCACTCCAAGAGCCGCACATGATATACAGAGATGGATAATTTACATTGTCCCACTTGATGTTGTGAGCCCAACTCAATATACAAACTGTGAAATGTACAGTGACCGTTTACGGCGTGATATACAAGTTAATAACCCATCTATATACAAAATATTTATGTATTTTATCTATTGGGAGAATGCAACACACCAAGCAATTCCAGTGACCGTAAATAATATATGAAGACCAAGGAGAAAAATGTAATAAAAGTTAGATAGAAATGGAAAGCTTAATGGGAGACAACACCCGAGAGAACTGGAAAGAAACCAAATTCCTTCTTTTCTAAGAAGTTTGAAAACATTTCTGTTCTAATGTGTTTACTTGTCTCCTGATGCAGGTGGCCACTTTGGTTCATGTGCACCAAACCTCTTGTCAGCTATTTAACCTGGAATTTGAAATCGGCAATGGAAAGCTCACTCTGTTTTTGTCATCCCAGAAAAAGATAGAGATTGCCACAGAGAACTCTTTAGTTTGAAGAATAGTAACAATTTTATATTACGGGTAACCCCTGATTATATTACAGTGTGCAAAATGAATGTCGGCAAATTGCTGCCCTGCAGCAATAGAAATTTGATTTACAACTGGATTACTTTAAAACTGTAAACTGCAACCAAATTCCTCAACAATATGGCTTAGGGTGGGATTAGAGGTGTAAACCTCCTTATTGTGGTCATACGCTGTCACTTTAACAGTGATGCTCTGCTCAAATAAGTTGATTAGTTTAAAGCCAAGAAGCTTCCTGAGAAGTAGCTCCATTTAAAGGGCACTAGATGATGGTGACAGAGAACATCCAAAACATCCCTCGGAGGGCGACAGAGAGACTCCCTCGGAGGCGGATGGTGATCCTCCCTCGGAGGGTGACGGCGAGCAACCCTCGGCGGGTGACGGCGAGCAAACCTCGGCGGGTGACGGCGAGCAAACCTCGGCGGGTGACGGCGAGCATCCCTCGGAGGGTGACGGCGAGCATCCCTCGGAGGGTGACGGCGAGCCTCCCTCGGAGGGTGACGGCGAGCCTCCCTCTGAGGGTCTCGGAGAGCATCATTCTGAGGGTCTCAGAGAGCATCCCTCAGAGGGTGACGGAGAGCATACCTCAGAGGGTGACGGAGAGCATCCCTCTGAGGGTGACAGAAAGCATCCCTCAGAGGGTGACAGAGAGCATTCCCCCAATGGTGACAGAGAGCACCCCTCAGAGTGTGACAGAGAGCATCCCTCAGAGGGTGACAGAGAGCATCCCTCAGAGGGTGACCGAGAGCATCACTCTGAGGGTGACGGAGAGCATCCCTCTGAGGGTGACTGAGAGCATTCCTCTGAGGGTGACAGAGAGCCTCCCCCGGAGGGTGATAGAGAGCCTTCCTCTGAGGGTGACGGAGAGCCTCCCTCTGAGGGTGACGGAGAGCCTCCCTCTGAGGGTGACGGAGAGCCTCCCTCTGAGGGTGATGGAGAGCCTCCATCTGAGGGTGATGGAGAGCAACCCTCTGAGGGTCTCAGTGAGCATCCCTCAGAGGGTGACAGAGAGCATCCCTCTGAGGGTGAGGGAGAGCAACCCTCTGAGGGTCTCAGTGAGCAACCCTCTGACGGTCTCAGCGAGCATCCCTCTGAGGGACTCAGAGAGCATCCCTCTTAGTGTGACAGTGAGCATCCCTCTTAGTGTGACAGAGAGCATCCCTCCAAGGGTGACAGAGAGCATCCCTGTGAGGGTGACAGAGAGCATCCCTGTGAGGGTGACAAAGAGCATGCCTCCGAGGGTGACAGAGAGAAACCCTCTTAGTGTGACGTAGAGCATCCCTCTGAGGGCGACGGGGAACATCCCTCCAAGGGTGACAGAGAGCCTCCCTCGGAGGCTGACAGAGAGCCTCCCTCGGAGGCTGACGGAGAGCCTCCCTCGGCGGGTGACGGCGAGCATCCCTCGTAGGGTGACGGCGAGCATCCCTCGGAGGGTGACGGAGATCCTCCCTCGGAGGGTGACGGAGATCCTCCCTCGGAGGGTGACGGAGATCCTCCCTCGGAGGGTGACGGAGATCCTCCCTCGGAGGGTGACGGTGAACCTCCGAGCCTCCCTCGGAGGCTGACGGAGATCCTCCCTCGGAGGGTGACGGCGAGCAACCCTCGGAGGGTGACGGCGAGCAACCCTCAGCGGGTGACGGCGTGCAACCCTCGGCGGGTGACGGGCAGTATCCCTCAGAGGGTGACGGCGAACATCCCTCGGAGGGTGACGGCGAGCCTCCCTCGGAGGGTGACGGCGAGCCCCTCGGAGGGTGACGGCGAGCCTCCCTCGGAGGGTGACGGAGAGCCTCCCTCTGCGGGTGACGGAGAGCCTCCCTCTGCGGGTGACGGAGAGCCTCCCTCTGCGGGTGGCAGAGAGCCTCCCTCTGCGAGTGACGGAGAGCCTCCCTCTGCGGGTGACGGAGAGGCTCCCTCTGCGGGTGACGGAGAGGCTCCCTCTGCGGGTGACGGAGAGGCTCCCTCTGCGGGTGACGGAGAGGCTCCCTCTGCGGGTGACGGAGAGCCTCCCTCTGCGGGTGACGGAGAGCCTCCCTCTGCGGGTGACGGAGAGCCTCCCTCGGCGGGTGACGGAGAGCAACCCTCTGCGGGTGACGGAGAGCAACCCTCTGTGGGTGAGGGAGAGCAACCCTCTGAGGGTGACGGAGAGCATCCCTCTGAGGGTGACTGAGAGCATTCCTCTGAGGGTGACGGAGAGCATTCCTCTGAGGGTGACGGAGAGCATTCCTCTGAGGGTGACGGAGAGCATCCCTCTGAGGGTGACTGAGAGCATTCCTCTGAGGGTGACGGAGAGCATTCCTCTGAGGGTGACAGAGAGCTTCCCCCGGAGGGTGACAGAGAGCATTCCTCTGAGGGTGACAGAGAGCCTCCCCCGGAGGGTGACAGAGAGCCTCCCCCGGAGGGTGACAGAGAGCATCCCCCGGAGGGTCTCAGTGAGCAACCCTCTGACGGTCTCAGCGAGCATCCCTCTGAGGGTCTCAGAGAGCATCCCTCTTAGTGTGACAGTGAGCATCCCTCTTAGTGTGACAGAGAGCATCCCTCCAAGGGTGACAGAGAGCATCCCTGTGAGGGTGACAGAGAGCATCCCTGTGAGGGTGACAGAGAGCAGGCCTCCGAGGGTGACAGAGATCATCCATCCAAGGGTGACAGAGAGAATCCCTCTTAGTGTGACAGAGAGCATCCCTCTCAGGGCGACAGGGAACATCCCTCCAAGGGTGACAGAGATCATCCATCCAAGGGTGACTGAGAGCATCCCTCCAAGGGTGACAGAGAGAATCCCTCCAAGGGTGACAGAGAGCATCCCTCCAAGAGCGACAGGGAGAATTACTCTTAGTGTGACAGAGAGCATCCCTGTGAGGGTGACAGGGAGCACCCCTCCGAGGGTGACAGAGAACATCCCTCCAAGTGTGACAGAGAGCATCCCTCCAAGTGTGACAGAGAGCATCTCTCTCAGGGTGACAGAGAGCACCCTCTGAGGGGGACAGAGAGCATCCCTCCAAGTGTGACAGAGAGCATCCCTCCAAGTGTGACAGAGAGCATCCCTCCAAGTGTGACAGAGAGCATCTCTCTCAGGGTGGCTGAGAGCATCCCTCCCAGGGTGACAGAGAGCAAACCTCTGAGGGAGACAAAGAGCGTCCCTCTTAGTGTGACAGGGAGCATCCCCCTGAGGGCAACAAGGAGTATCCCTCTGAGGGTAATATAGAGCATCCCTCTGAGGGTGACCGAGAGCCTCCTTGGAGGGTGACAGAGAGCCTCCATTCACCAGCTGTGATCCTGGCGTCACCCTCTAAACAATAAGTTTAACTCCTTATACTGAGATGAACTTGTAATATAGCCACGCCGCATGCAAGTGATAGACAACTTGTCATAAAGAGTCCAATAGTCCAAATCCTTAACTCTTGTCTGGTTCTTCCTTAAATTTTTATAGAGGGTCTTTCATCTCAGCCCCTTCAATACAACAGCTCACCCAATGCTGGGATGAATTAATCCAGTAATTGGCGGGAGCTTCACACAAGCAGATCCTTCAAAAGTCCATAACTGCCAAGAGGCGGTCACATTTCTTTGTCCTTCCTGGGCAGCTGTGATCTCATTTCCTAGATGGCTGCCACTTACACAGACTCCTCTAGTACTCCTTCTGCCTGTACCTCCTCCCCCAGGGCACTCTTCAGGTACCCCTTCTTCTTGTACCTCCTCCTGCAGTGTACCTCCTCCTGGAGGGCACTCTTCTGGTACCCCTTCCTTGTACCTCATCCTGCAGGGCACTCTTCTCGTACCCCCTCTTCTTGTACCTCCTCCTGCGGGGGATTCTTCTAGTACCCCTTCCTTGTACCTCCTCCTGGAGGGCACTCTTCTAGTACTCGTTCTTCTTGTACCTTCTCCTCCTTCAGAGTACTCTTCTAGTACCCCTTCCTTGTACCTCCTCCTGCAGTGTACCGCCTCCTGGAGGGCACTCTTCTGGTACCCCTTCCTTGTACCTCCTCCTGCAGGGCACTCTTCTAGTACTCGTTCTTCTTGTACCACCTCTTGCAGGGCACTCTTCTAGTACCCCTTCCTTATACCTCTTCCTGCAGGGCCCTCTTCTAGTACCCCTTCTTCTTGTACCTCCTCCTGCAGTGTACCTCCTCCTGGAGGGCACTCTTCTGGTATCCTTTCCTTGTACCTCCTCATGCAGGGCACTCTTCTAGTACTCGTTCTTCTTGTACCTCCTCCTACGGGACACTGTTCTACCCCTTTGGCTCTTAACTACTCCTTCATGACACTCTTCTAGTACCCCTTCTTCTTGTACTTACTCCTGCAGGGCACTCTTCCAGCCTCCCATTCTAGCTGTACCTCCTCCTGCAGGGCACTCTTCTAGTACCCCTTCTGCTCGTACCTCCGCCTGCAGGGTATTCTTCTAGCCCCCCTTCTGCTCGTACCTCCGCCTGCAGGGTATTCTTCTAGCCCCCCTTCTTCTTGTACCTCCGCCTGCAGGGCTCTCTTCTAGTATCCCTTCTTCTTGTACCTCCTCCTGCGGGGCACTCTTCTAGTACCCCTTCCTTCTGGCTGTACCTCCCCCTGCAGGGCACTCTTCTAGTACCCCTTCTTCTTGTATCTCTTCCTGCAGGGCACTGTTCTACCCCTTAGCCTCTTAACTACTCCTTCATGGCACTTTTTTAGTAATGCTTCTATTCGTTCCTTACTCTACTGAAGAACACTCTTCTAGGTTCCCTGCTCTTCATACTTCCTCCTGCAACGCCCGTTACCTGTATAACTATTAGTATAATAAAACATGGCGCACCAGGATCTACAATAAGGACTTCTGGCAGATTATTCACTGTTAATGTAATAAAAAAAAGTGGCAGAAAACGAAGGTGGAGCACAACTCTCATAAGGGCGAGCTGCCTCTGTCTTCTTGGCAATGAATTTACTACCTCTGAAGCCAGGGGTCGCACAAGCAGTGACGGGTCACAAGGGGCAATCCAGGAGTCGCAGCTGTAACCCCTGGCAAGACCTAAATGAGGCCCCTGCATGTGACCCTGTTGAGAACATCATACAATGTGTCAAGTGACTCCATTCAGAATATCAGAATGTGCTGGGTTTTGTGACTCCATTCAGAATGACTCTGTGCTGTGTCATTACCATTCAGAATATCAGTTTCTGCTATGTCATGTGACCTCATTCAGAAAGTCACACTCTGTGCTGGGTCATGCGATGCCACAGAATGTGCTTTGTCATGTGACCGCAGCCAACGTTTTCTAATCGTAGATCGAGTGTTTCACTCCTACAAATACTATCATAACTTTAACATCTTCTCTGGAAACTGATTTCACTTTGTTTTTCTGTTTTGCAGGATGTCGGAAGCACCCTAAGCAGGTAAGGCTGGTTTATTATTCTCCTGTCAGTGTGTAAGACACAGGTCTCACTGCTGCAGTGTGTAAATGCCACTACTAAGTTCACACAAAGTGCTAGGAAACTTACAGATCCTCATAAAATCACTTTGTATCCTCAACAAAAACCTTAAGTCCTCAGAAAATACCTTTGATTCCTCTGAAAACTTAAGTCCTCTGAAAACTGCCTTGTATCATCAGGAAATGATCTTAAATCTTCCTAAATCCCTGTAAGTCATCATAAAACTCCTTTGAATCTTGAAATAATTGCTACAGAAATGAGCTGCTGTCCTCACAAAACCTATTTGTATCTATAAAACCTACCTGAAGTCCTCAGAAGAGTTCCCTGTACACACAGAAAACTAATGCACATTCTCGAAACTTCCCCTTCGGTTTCTTCAATTAGGAGTTGTGGAAAAACGAATTCAAAGTTTCCGAACTACGATACCAGTCTTCAAAACATCCCTTCTCTGCTTCCAAACAGCGTTGAAATGTAATTAAAGCCATGTTCAGGCCTTATTCTTTAGTAAATTCCCTCCAAACTCTCCATCTTCGCGCATGTTTGCGTAATGTTTCCTTGCTGCTGTGTTACTCAATGTCCCCTTTGCGTAGTGTCCACGCTTATTCACATTCTTAAGTGGTCTGCCTTCACCCTTGAAATATCATGGTACGCCCGTTAGCGTGTATGGTTAGTGTATGGTTCGCTACATCTATTCGGCCACGTCGCAACCAGGCGAATCCTCAGGGTCACCGCCCTCTATCTGTTGCAGCTCATTTAAGAGGTTGTCCCAACATGCTGCTATGGGTTCTCAACGCAGTCCTAATGTTTCTTCATGCTTGATGGAGATGCTTTCGGCCTTGGCCCATGCGAACAATGAGTGACGCCATGCCCGTACATGTGGTGGGTCCACCACTTTCCGCCGTCTAGTTAGGAGCCTTTTAGCTACTATTATCCCCAAGTCTAGGAACCTCGACACTACTTTGGTGGCAGGCGTCCTCCTGAATTGATACAGGAGGTATACAAAAGGTAGTGCTTGACCTGTGCATGTGTGTAATATCCTGGTTATCGTATTCCAGTACACTCCTATTCGGGGGCAGCTCCATAACATGTGTACTAGTTCAGCTCCTGGGGGTGTTGTGTTTGTTTGTTGGGGTTGGTAGGATTCCTCAGGGCGCTTGCTGTGATCCATTTAGTGAAGTTGTCCACTGCTTGTTCCGTGTCCTTGTGGAGGTAGGTAGGTGAAAGTTGAGGGTGTTAATCCAGCGTTGTTCTAATGCTTTGGACCGGCTACGACATGTTTCGCTGGCAGTGGAGGTGGGGGTTTAGAGGGGCTCTGAGATGATGAAGTGGACGCAGTGGTGGTCGGTCCAGGTGAGCTGTTCAGTGTGGGTGTAAAGATAGGGTCAAGCGTGTCTCCTGCGATGGGAGTGGGGTCGGTGACTAATTGCTCGAGTTTGAGGTTGGCCATACTTTCTAGGATGTCAGCCGTCTTGGTGTCATCAATGTTTTCAAGGTGAAAGTTGAGGTCTCCTAGGAAGATAGTTTCTCCTCAATAGTGATAGGAGCAATGAAGTTGGAGAAGGGGTTGCAGAAGGGAGGGCCGAGTCCCGGAGGTCTGTAGGCGAGGGTGTCTCCGATTGTGGTTTTGCTGTTCGTTTGGAGTTGGAAGTTGAGGTGCTCCATGAAGGGGGTGGTGTTCTCTGTGGTGGTTGTGCATTTGAGAGTCTCTTCGTGGATTATGGCTGTGATGCTGCCATTTCTATTGGTCCGGTCTCGGTGCGTTACCTTGCATCTGTCTGGTATGGCTGTGGCAATACTGGGTGCTGATGCGGGGTTCAGCCAGGTCTCTGTGATGAAGATGGTGTCTGGGGTGGTGATGGTTTTCCAGATTTCTGTGGCGTCTTTTCCAAGAGAGCGTGCGTTGTTCAGCAGGCAGTTGATCTCTCGGAAGGGGTTGGCCACGTCCCTGCTGTTGAGTGTGAGTGACTTGCTGTGGCTGCTGAACGTGGTGTCAGTTGTTTCTCTTGTGATGCAGGTAAATCGGCAGTTCTGGCAGGAGAAAGGGCCATCGGTGGCCCTGGGTGAGGCCTGGGCACAGCAGTTGTTCTTGCATCCGGGGTCCAGTGCTCTAAGTTCGTCTGCTGTGAAGCTCAAGCGGTCCGTGGTGGGTGGAGACCTAGTGCAGTGCAGAGCGAGGTCCAAGCACAGCATACCCATGGTGCGCGTCTGCTGCGTGGGTGCGCTGTGGTCTGCATGCCAGAGGACTGGGTTACTGGCAGGAGGGTGCCAATGGTGCCCATAGGGGGAGACAGCAGGCACAACGGGGAGGTGTAGGGAGCGGCTGGGCTGCAGGCATTGGAAAGGAGGTCCCAGCGGAGCCGGGGACAAGGGATAGGTCGGGCAGGCAGGCAGGGAGAGAGGGAAGGGGAAGAAGCCAGACTGCAAGGTCAAGTGCAGCCGGCCCAGGCTACCAGGGTCAAGAGGGGCGCAGCTGGACAGTAACTACTGGGAGTCTGGTGCAGGTTGGGCTGAGGGGAGAGCGCCGGGCACGGTGTCAGGGGGGACAAGGCCACAGAGCACTGTAACTGAAACTGTGGGTGTAAGAGGGGTGGCTCAGCCTCCTCCTGTTTCTGACGGGCATGGACGGGCTCACCCTTTGCCTACGCTTTGCTCGGCCACTGCCCGCCTTGCCCTGCTCCCACGATGCAGGAGCCGCAGAAGGAATTAATCTGCTGCAGAGGTGCGAAAATGGGCCAAGCCCACCTCTTGGAGGCTGCTGGGAACTTTAGCTCCCTGAGGCTGATGGGGGCGCTGGCTCTGGCTCCCGGGGGGAGCTGGGAGAGTCGTGAGGCAGAAGTCCCGGGCCTGAAGAAGCGGCAGATCAGCAGTGTCCCATCCTTGGTCTGTTAAATCACTATCTACCCTCTATGATCATTGCTTGACCTCAGTCTTTGTAAGTGCCTGGGTTAGATCCGTAAAGGCTGTCAAGTTCTTTGTGAACTTACCACGGTATGTCATTATGCCTAGGAAACGTCTTACTCCTGTCATGAAAGTTGGTGTGAGTGCAGATTTCTTGTCTTTGACTTTGTTGGGATTCAGAGTCACCATTTCCGCTTCAAATCTCTGTTCCAGGAAACTGATGTGTTTCTTTAGCCTGAGGCCGCTTGAAGGCACTGTAGGACTTTTCAGGGGCAATAATGACTGTCACATTGTGTGCCTGCACCAAGATGTCATCACAGATGTTAATTATTCCAGTCAAGCCATATAGAAATTCTGGGATGGTGTTCTCAAAAACATCAGCGATGCTGGAGATTCCGAAGTTTAATCTTGTGTATAGTCTCAGATCCAGGTGTGTGGAGAAGGTTGTGATGTATCAAAAAGTGGGGTCGAGCATCCGCAGGTGAGACTCATTTATTAGTATATGCGTGATATGTTGTTGTCTTTGGCATGCCTGTTTTGGAGTTGCATGGCCACACACAACCACACGTCTCCTGGCTATTTGGGCTTCCGGGTGACAACAGTTGTGAAAACACAGGGAGTGGACCCATAATCTTGCTCGATGATGTCCGCCTCTTCCAGTCTTCATAGCTCCTCTTCCACTTTTGCCTGAAGACGAATCGCCCCTCAGTGATGTCAATAGATTGATCGATCTGCAGATGCACAGTCTTTCCTTTCAAACACCCAAGGCCATGAAACAGGCTGTTGCTTTCCAGGAGAAGATTGTCCAGCTCAGCAGTTTGGCAAACTGAATCAGCTGAAGACTTGTGGCTGGCTGCCAGCATTCCTGCACTCTTTGGTAATGAGCACCTCTGCCCTGACTGCTGTTTCTCATGAGCGAGTTCCACTTTGAAGCCTCCTGTTAATGGTAGTGGGTTTGGATGTCTTTATCTTCTTTGATTGATTATGGACTGAGCTCTCATCAGTTAACATGCACACACTGGCCAGGTCTTTTAACCAGGCATAAAACTCATCCATTGATCCATCAAGTTTTTATCTCCTTTGACAGAGTATGAAATCTTCATAGTTAGGGTGCTACAATGTTAAACGGCATTCACCTGATGGTGGTCCTCCTACAGGAGATGCATCTGATGGTAACACTTGCAAAGCCCTAGACGGCAGGGGTCACACGTTGGTGATACATGCAGGTTTCACGACAAGCTCTAGAGCAGTAGGCATTCTAATAAAAAATAATTGCAGTTGACAGTGAAGCAATACTCTACAACCCCCTACATAGATGCACAGCCCTCTCTGGGATATGGGAGGGGGAACCGATAAATGTCCTATCAGTGTATAACCATCTGGCCTTACACAGCAGCACTCTTCTGGACTTGGGTGAACTCCTATTAGGGGGTGACTTTAATATGACCATGCGTGATTCACTTGACTGTCAACCCCCACGCCACGTGACCACTTCCCTCACACATTGGATGGCCTTCTTTACAGCAATGGGGTTGGTAGATGTATGGCAAACATACAATCCTATCGCGTATCAAGAGAGAGAGAGAGGACCAGAAAGCTAGTCCATATCCCCGGGTTTATATATAGTTAATCAAAAAGAGACTAGCTTATGTATAAGGGGTTAACAAAGGTTTAAGGACTCAAGTATGTTTCGTCAGGGGGTAGGAGCACCTGGTGAGTGTGCTCATGAAGCCCTCACCCACCAACCTAGTTGGTGGCATGCTTCATCATCGGGCCCACCCAGTGACACCTAGCGTGTCCCGGGTGTGCTTCGACGCCTGATTACAGCGGAGCAGGTATGTCGCTGAGTGTGCGGTGAAGAGTGTTATGAATGTGAATTTAAAACGGCTTGGCGGGGGTCCCAGTACCCGGAGGTGAATTACACTTTAATACTTGGGCCACCGTCAGTGGTTAAAAATAAGGCTGTTGGATGTTAGAGGCGAGTTACGACCTCCCACATCCTTTGGTGGGTCAACATGTTTCAGCCAGTGCCTTATGAATATGCTGGCTTTCTTCAGGACGAAATTAAAATAAGTGTGTGTGATTAAACTAGTGGGTGTGTAATTCAGACTATGTGTATACACGCCCTAAAGTGTTTTTCTATGTGTGAGAGGGGGATTCCCTTCTCAAAACACGCTAGTTTAAGCAGTATTCTGCTCCAAGGTTGTGAAGAGGCAAAGGGTTGACCAGCTTTTCTGGGCAGAGCCTGCTCTGGACCTGTAGTGCCTCCTTCGCAGAACCGGTTCTTGAGAAGGGAGGTCGGTACTCGCCTCTAACATCCAACAGCCTTATTTTTAACCGCTGACGGTGGCCCAGGTATTAAAGTTTAATTCACCTCCGGGTACTGGGACCCCCGCCAAGCCGTTTTAAATTCACATTCATAACACTCTTCACCGCACACTCAGCAACATACCTGCTCCGCTGTAATCAGGCGTCGAAGCACACCCGGGACACGCTAGGTGTCACTGGGTGGGCCCGATGATGAAGCATGCCACCAACTAGGTTGGTGGGTGAGGGCTTCATGAGCACACTCACCAGGTGCTCCTACCCCCTGACGAAACATACTTGAGTCCGTAAACTTTTGTTAACCCCTTATACATAAGCTAGTCTCTTTTTGATTAACTATAAACATACAATCCTGTCACTCAGAATTTTACATTCCCTCGGAGGCTCATTGGGCGTCTCTCCCGTATTTCCCTCCTACTCACTTTGGCCCACCACGTCTCGTGATTCCGAGAGATGCACCATTTGGCTAGGGGGATATCTGACCGCTCCCCCATTTGGGCTATATATATGGCATTGCTAAATGGAGCAAACACAAGGAGATGATAGACGGAGCGCTGAAACATTTCAGACACTCACCCCCAGTCACAGATCTGGGCTGAATCCTTCATCATTCTTTAGCTCACTTCGCCACCTCAGTTCAGACCCAGCTATATGAAAATCAGTCTTGACCCTGTGCCTCATGGGAACAGTCCAGCCCGAATTGCCAAGCCAGGTCTTCCCTGAACCAGAAACGAGCATCCTGGGACCGGTTTCTGGATAACACCTTCATCAGACAGGCTAGCTTCAATTCAGTGGCAAAGTGAGCAAAGGACCCACGTCTTGGCATACCCTGCCAACTTAGGGCGAACAAAGCAAACACAAGGAGATGATGGACGGAGTGCCAAAACTTTTCAGACACTCACCCCCAATCACAGATCTGGGTTAAATCCATCATCATTCTTTCGCTCACTTCGCCACCTCAGTTCAGACCCAGCTATATGCAAATCAGTCTTGACCCTGTGCCTCATGGCATGGGAACAGTCCAACTCAAATTGCCAAGTCAGGTCTTCTCAGAACCGGAAAAAAGCATTCTTCAACCCGTTTCTGGGTAACACCCTTCATCAGCCAGGCTAGCTTGAATTCAGTGGCAAAGTAAGCTAGGGGCCCACGTCTGAGCATACCCTGCCAACTTGGGGCGAACAAAGCAAACACAAGGAGATGATGCATGGAGTGGAAAAACGTTTCAGACACTCACCCCCAGTCACAGATCTGGGTTGAATCCATCATAATTTTTTAGCTCGCTTCGCAACCTCAGTTGAGACCCAGCTTTATACAAATCAGTCTTGACTCTGTGCCTTATGGGAAAAGTCCAGCTCGAATTGCCAAGCCAGGTCTTCCCTGAACCGCAATCAAGCATCCTGGGACCGGTTTCTGGGTAACACCCTTCATCAGTCAGGCTAGTTTGAATTCAGTGACAAAGTGAGCAAGGGACCCAGGTCTGGGAAAAGGCGATTCGATGGGTTACCGGGATCTCTCAGGGCACCAGGGTGTTTCTTACAGATCGCCAAGATATTGCGAATGCCTTCTCAGATTACTACAAGCACCTATACTCCCCAGTTGGGGCTACGAATATGTGACATTCCCACGACTTTCTCTGTTATTTACGACTTCCTACACTCCCTACTGAAGACAGAGCCTTCATGGAAAGTGATCCTACTGAGGACACAATTGCCCAAGCGATTCGCAATATCGCATCAGGCAAAGCAATGTGTCAGAACGTGCTCCCGATATAGTTATACAAGATTACTATGACTCTTATTGCACCGCAATTACTTTAAATGTACTTGGAGAGTCGGGAAAAGGGGGTGCTCTCCAGAGACCAAAGTCTTGCTTCCATTGTGGTCCTTCATAAGGAGGGTAGGCCAGCTGAGGACTGCTCCTCCTGCAGACCCATTTCCCTCCTCAACGCTGAGATCGAAATTTTGGTGAAACTATTAGCCCTTAGATGAATACAAATTATTACCAAATTGGTGCATCCACACCAGTCCTGTTTCACGCCAGGTAGAAACACGACCTTCAATCTGCGATGTCTCCACGGAATGTTGGGGCTCGCCCTTTCTATACAAGAAGACGCAACTATTTTGTCCCTTAATGCTCGTATGGCATTCGACACTGTGGAATGGCTATACCTTTTTGCTGTGCTGGAACGGATGAGCTTCGACCCCAAGTTCTTGTCCTGGGTATGATTATTATACACCAATTCCCTGGCCTGGGTAGTCATTAATGCGAAAACCTCTAGATAATTCCCCTTGAGGTGTTAGACCAAGGTTGCCCTCTTTCGCCTCTCTTGTTTGCCCTAGTTCTAGAACCACTGACGACCTGTGAATTCTCTGACCCTTTGATACGTGGCCTACACTGGATGGAGGAGTGGGAATACATAATTTTTCTGTACGCTGACAATATATTATTGTATATAGCAGCTCCGCGTCTCCCTGAGTCGTATACTGGAAATATTCACAACCTTCGGTAGATACTTGGGATACACCATTAAGTGGTCTAAATGGACGCTATTTGTTCTCTGTGGGTAAATGTAAATGTGTAAATGTAAATGTATGAAACTTATATAGCGCAGGACTTACCCTGGGGCATCTCCGCGCTTGCTTAGGGAACCCGTCCTGGTATTCCCCTGTGAGATAGCCCTGGAAGGGTATCCACAAGGTGAAAGCCAGGCATCCCGCCGCGAAGGGCCAATGTGGAGATTAAGCAAGCTACTCTTCGTGACTAGATAGGGGATGTGTAGCAAGGGTAGTTTCTGATGGCTTCCGATATTTGGAATCTATGTCACCACCGATCCCGACTCATTCTATAACAATAATCTCCAGGGTCCCCTACAGAATCTCAGGAGAGACGTTTGCCACTGGAGGGCCCTGCCCTTGTCCCTTCTTGGACGAGCTGCTTTGTCCAAGATGATGGCACTGCAGCGGTTTCTTTACTTGTGCAAAATGCACCATTCTCAGTCCCCGATACCTACTTCCGGACTATAGAGACTGAATTAAGGACCTTGTTGTGGGAAGGGGTGCCCCTTATATAGCCCTAAAAAAACTGACACATGACTCGTATGACGGTGGTATTACGTTGCCCGACATCCACAGATATTACCAGGCAGCACAGCTCACAACTGTTAACCAATGGGTACATCGGCCTCCAGCCAATACGGTGTTTCATATGGACTGTTATGTGTTACGGCCACATGAATACACACTATCACTGTACACCTCCCCATGTTATATGATCCTCACAGGACGCACAGCTCTTCCGGTCCAACTGTGGCACACAACTCTTAAAACACTGGACTGGGAGGGTAGGATCACCCAGACAACACCACTATGGGACTCAAGAATACTGGGCACATTAGGCCGAAGACCCGGCTTTGATAAATGGGACCTGATAGGTTTCTCCAGGGAGGGAGATCTATGGAGGGGTGGAACAGTTTTGCCGTTTCCTGATTTACAGCATGAATATTACCTTGTCGACCCAGAAACCTTCGGATACCTTCATGTCCACCACACTTTATTGCAGCCACGTATATATACCCATCAGGAGGCTAATTCCTTATTTGGATGTAACACAATACGAGTAGGTTTGAGAGAGAATAGTTCTTTTTATTTGTCACATGATTTGAGTCCATTTCACTAATTATAATTTTTTCATAGAAAACGTTGGAAAAGAAAGAGAACAGCTGACGCTCACAACCCTTTCTCTACTTGTCCTTTTGAGTCTGAAAAGTCCAGGGCTTTGAGCAAAATTCCTCCATTGCATAGGGATTCATTTCCAGATTCAGGATCTCTGGCCGTTCTGGTTTACCCTAAACTTTAATGGCAGCGGTCCCTAATGGGGAGGTCCGACCTGAAGCATCCCTGTTAGAAAACAGAATATTAGATGACTACATGGTATGCGAAGCAATCTCCTTAACGTATAAAAAACGAATTAACAGTGCATCCGACACATTGCTTCAGCTCCAGCAACGTTGGGTACTGACATAGGAGACATAGAGGATGAGGACTGGCTGGTAGCCCTAGCCTCTCCCAAAGAGATGGCGATCAGATCACGATTTCGTCTGGTGCAACTCAAGATACCACACAGGGCGTATGTCTTTTGCAATACATTGTTCAAAATGGGAAGGAGCCCTGAATCAGCTTGCGTGCGGGGGTGTGGGGGAGAAGGCACCTCTTACCATATACTCTGGCACTGTTCAGGATTACAGACTTATTGGACCTCAGTGGTGGCCTGTATTAACAGTGTCAGAGGCGGGGGCTCATCTCCCTCGGCGAAGTGCTGCCTCCTGAATGTGTGGAAGGCCACGGATCTGGGCCGCATGGAGCAAATATGGGTCACTTTAGGCCTCATGGTCCCCAAAAGGAACATGGCAAGATTGGGGGAGCAGAATCACCACCACAGCTCAAGGATTGGAGGCGTGATATGGACTGGTGATGGTGGCGGAGAAGGTGATCTATGGGGGTCGCGGTTGCCCCCGTAAGTGGGAAAAGAGTTGGGGGTCACTAGAATGAACTTCTGCTCTGCTTCAGGAATGAGGTCCCCTGCAATGGCCATGGGCGGGAATGTAGTCACAAATGTATGTAGTGATGTAGACTTATGATAACGTCGAGTTCCAACTTGTGTGAAGCAGGGGATCCTGTCTCTATTATGTAATCTACAAAGCCTGATGATATTGATTGGATTTCCCCGTCGTCTTATATTCAATAAAAAGATGTGATTAAAAAAAAGTCTACACTCCATAAGCCTGTACCCTGTCATGGTCCAGGTATTGTGTTGCAAGAGTCTCCATTGTAACGCTATACCATCTCAGGAGCCAGGCATCTTATTACATGAGTCTACACTCTGTAAACCTCTAAAATGTCAGGATCCAGGCATTGTATTACTGGTCTGCACTTTGTACACCTATCCCATGTCAGGAGCCAGGCGACATATTGCAAGAGTCTACAGCCTGTGTCATGTCAGGATTCGGCATCGTATTACAGGGGCCTACACTGCGTACGCCTATACCATGTTGTGGTCCAGACATTGTAGTACAGGAGTCTACAATCTGTAAGCCTGTAACTTGTCATAAACCAGGCATCCTATTACAAGGGTCTATACTTTGTACGCTTTTACCATGTAAGCATCTATGCATCGTAATACAGTGGTGTACACTCTGTAAGGTTTCACCATGTCAGGAGCCAGGTGTCATATTACAGGACACTATACTTTGTAAGGATACATCATGTCATCAGACTGGCGTCATATTACAAGAGTCTACGCTCTGTAAGGTTACACCATGTCAGGAGCCAGGCGTCATATTACAGGACACTATACTTTGTAAGGATACATCATGTCATCAGCTAGGCGTCATATTACAAGAGTCGACGCTCTGTAAGGTTACACCATGTCAGGAGCCAGGTGTCATATTACAGGACACTATACTTTGTAAGGATACATCATGTCATCAGCTAGGCGTCATATTACAAGAGTCTACGCTCTGTAAGGCTAATCCATATCAGGATCCCTGCGTTGTATCACAGGAGTGCACAGTCTATAATGCCTACAGGCCAACAGCAGGCTCGGGCAGATCCAGGCAGGTCCAGTTGGTACTGGTCAGCAGGGCAATTGCAGGGAGGTCTCTAGAAGCTTGTGGTGTCAGTGTCGCTCACACAGGAGGTCAGTCGACTAACCCTTGGAGTCACTCTGGGTAGCCTGTGACATAGGCAAGTAGGTCCAACCCTTCCTCTTCAGACAGCAATGCAGTCCTTCTAGCAGCAGGGCAGTCCTTCCAGCAGCAGGGCAGTCCTTCCAGCAGCAGGGCAGTCCTTCCAGCAGCGAGGCAGTCCTTCCAGCAGCGGGGCAGTCCGTCTAGCAGCAGGGCAGTCCTTCCAGCAGCAGGGCAGTCCTTCCAGCAGCAGGGCAGTCCTTCCAGCAGCAGGGCAGTCCTTCCAGCAGCAGGGCTGTCCTTCCAGCAGCAGGGCAGTCCTTCCAGCAGCAGGGCAGTACTTCCAGCAGCAGGGCAGTCCCTCCAGCAGCGGGGCAGTCCTTCCAGCAGCGGGGCAGTCCTTGCAGCAGCAGGGCAGTCCTTCCAGCAGGTGGGCAGTCCTTCCAGCAGCAGGGCAGTCCTCACAGCAGCGGGGCAGTCCTTGCAGCAGCAGGGCAGTCCTTCCAGCAGCAGGCAGTCCTTGTAGCAGCAGGGCAGTCCTTCCAGCAGCAGGCAGTCCTTCCAGCAGCAGGGCAGTCCTTGCAGCACCAGGGCAGTCCTTCCAGCAGCGGGGCAGTCCTTGCAGCACCAGGGCAGTCCTTGCAGCAGCGGGGTAGTCCTTCCAGCAGCAGGGCAGTCCTTCCAGCAGCAGGACAGTCCTTCCAGCAGCTGGGCAGTCCTTCCAGTAGCAGGGCAGTCCATCCAGCAGCAGAGGGTCCTTCCAGCAGCAGGGCAGTCCTTCCAGCAGCAGGGCAGTCCTTCCAGCAGGAGGGTAGTCCTTCTTCTGAATCTTCCACATGTCCAGGAGTGTTCTGATGGAATGTCTTGAAGGTCCTCATTTCATACTGGTGTCAGCTTTTTGTGGGGAAATTCCCCGACCAACCACAAAACTGGTTCTGGTCAGTTCTTCCCCACCCCCTGGTCTTGTCTCTAAACTGTCCACGGTGACAAAGGCAAGGCCAGGCCTGATGTCAGTTTCCTTGTGTGAATCTTTAGAAGTGTAATTAGGGTGGGGTCCAGCTTCTCCCCAGCCATCCTATCAGGAAGGCCCTTCCCCCTTACATCCTTTGCTCCGTGTCTGGAAGGGTGTAAACCAACGCCAATATGTTTTTAAGGGAGAATCAGTGGGAGCTGGGAGGCTTTGACTGCAGCATTCATTGCAGCCCACATTTGACCCATTAAAGGTAATCGGATGGATGCATTTTAGGTGTAAATAACCCCAAACTAGGATTGAATAAAGGGATTTAGATGCACATCCTTGTGCACGTGGGGGTTTCCAGTGCACAGTGGGTTCTTATTTAAGACATCTCGTTCTAAACAGCACAAAGAAGGAGTCAAGATGGTAATATTATATATCAATAATAAAATGAATGCCCATTCCGACCCTATGGATGCCCCATAGGATAAATCACAGATAGATCCTATGGATGCCACAGACAAGTTCAGCCAAAGATGAAGGAAGAATCCTAAGAAGTAACAGTGCCTCGAGGTTACAGCGTATAGTGACGTGAACTCGCCTCTCTCCAGAGGTAGTATACTGCGCTAATCCCATTAAAAGTTCCTGAACAGGGAAGGCGGGCTCTACAGTTGCAGGGATTGTGTGTTTATTGATCCAAGGTTCTAGAGCAGCGATGAAGGGGATTAAAGTTGTAGGTATTGCGTGCTAACCCCACCAAGGGTCTAGAGCAGAGATGATGGTGGTTACACTTGCAGGGATTATGTGCCTGTCTCCCTCTGTGGTGAGGGTATGTGGGCAGAGAACTGTGGGCAGAGATCTCTGGGCAGAGATCTCCCAAAGTACTGCAGCTTTTGAGCATTCATCATTGCTGATAACAATATTTCCATTACCCACTGTGTGCAGCGTAACAACCTGAGAAGGATAAAAGGGTGAGTTTTCCTTGCTGGATTTCACAGTTATGTCTTACAGGTCAGACAGATGCCGGCTGTGAGCACTTACCTCCCTGAGCCCTCTTGTAAACTTGAGGATATATTTTTAGAGGAGTTTGTGCTCTAAAGTTCTAGATCAGTGATGATGGAGTTTGCAGTAACAGAGGGTGTGTGATAATCCTTCCAAGGTAGTAGAGGAATGGCTTATATATTCTTGTCCTTAAATCACCATCCAGCTAAATGAGCTGTGAGCCAAGACGCCTCCACCCGGAGTGTCCAGCGTACATGCATGCTGAATATTTCTTATTGGGACAGGCCTTTCTGTATTGGTCTCTTTACCAGTCCATTGCCTAAGCATTAAAAATGTATAAACTCTGAATATTAGTGACCATTCACCTTTTCCCGACCCATCACTAGCACACCCATTCTTCTCCCGTTCCTTGAGCAACCTTTGTACCTTCCTTTTGTCTAAATTAACTTTTGATCTGGTTCAAGTATATAAAATTAAATATACTGGACTTAACAATTCTTTGACGCTTTCGTGTTTTACATTGACTGTACGTTTTGAAAAATGCTATCTTAGATAGCAGGGTATGTTGTTGTGTTCATTGTTGGTATGTCTTACCAGTGTTTGACTTAATTAAGCAACACACACATGATAAATTATAAATTACTCTTCTCTAAAGCAGTCGCGGACAACTTGTTCATTACCTGATTGGCTATATGTTCCTAACTAATGTGGCATCTGAATTTGTAGTGTTTTAGGAGCACACGTAACCCCTCCAGCCATGCGTGCATTATTGGGGCCAATCTCCGGCTGTGCGTACTCTATATACACAAGACTCCACCAGAAGCAGATGGAGTGTGGCTCACTGGTTAGAGCAGGCAGACCCTGAAGCAGAGGTCAGACCCGGGACCAGGGTTCAATTCCCGACGCGGCAGGGTCTTGAGCTCAAATGTCCATGAACTCGATAATTCTCGCTTCGGTGCCTGACCTAATCATGGGTTCACACTCTGCAACTCTGGGCATTAAGCTTGCTTAATCTCCACAACGGCCCCCCGCGGCGGGATGCCTGGCTTTCACCTTGGGGATGCCCTGTAGGGGCTATCTCACAGGGAAAAGCCAGGACGGGTTCCCAAGGCAAGCGTGGAGATACCCCTTCGAGGGTCGATTCAGGCGCTATATAAGAAACATAATAATAATAATAATAATAATAACCTGTTAGTCAGCCCCCCGCTCACTGAGCTAACCGCCGCTCATAGACGACCCAATCTGAGGCTCTCCGTGGACTCACATGAAGCACACTGGTCTCACTGAGCTATCTGCCTTAGAACACCCACATCCTGTCATAAGATGTTAAAGGTACTTTTGAACCTCGTTAGAGCTTTGACTGTTGTGTATAATCAGTAACTCACACTGAGCTCTAGTCCGCAGGCGCTGCTCTTACTACTGAATCTTATTTCAAATACAGATCTTATGTGATGTTCTTTCTTTGTTCCTGTAGCTGTCATTGCTCTTTAATACAAAGATGATGTGTGTGTTATTACAGGTGTAATAATGTGAAGATTCAGAGCCCAGAGATGGTGGTGAAGAGTTATAAAGGTAAATATAATTGTGACGATTAGCTCTGTATGTTATGGTTCATGAAAATGATGTGGTATGGTATGGTTTTGTGTGGTATGGTATAGAATGTTATGTTCGTATGGTATGGGATAGGAAGGGATGAGATTGTGTATGGTATGGTATTGTATGATTTGGAACGTTACGAGTGGATGGGATGGTGTGGTGTGGTGTGCTATGGGTTGGTATCATGGTGTAATATGGTATGTTGGGATGGTGTGGTGTGGATTGGTGTGGTGTGCTATGGAATGGTATGGCATGGAATGTTATGGTGGTATGGGATGGGGTAGGAAGGGATTAGATGCGATTGGATGGTGTGGATTGGAGTTGTATGGAATGTTATGTTAAGGCCGTATGGTATGGAACGTTAAGGTGGGATGGTGTGATGTGATATGGGGTGGGATCATAGTATAATATGGGATGGCATGGAATTGCACCTCAGAATTTGGCATGTACTGCATAACACGTTCTCTGTTCCAGAGTTCTAGCTCCAACAATGACCTAACACATGCTTCTACAATGACCCAGCAAATACTGACCTAGGGCATGCACCTACACTGACCTAACACAGGCATCTACACTGACCTAGGGCATGCACCTACACTGACCTAACACAGGCATCTACACTGACCTAGCACATGCACCTACACTGTCGTAGTTCATGCACTTACCCTGAGCTACCCCATGCACCTACACTGGCCTAGCACATACTTCTACTCTGATCTAACGTATGCACCTATAGTGACGTAGTGTATGAACCTACACTGACCTAGCACATGCACCCACGCTGGCTTAGCGCATGCACCTACACTAACCTAGTGCATATATCTACACTGATGTAGTGCATCCCCCTACAATGAAGTGTAGTATACTGACTGGTACTGTATACCTTGGAGTAGATTTGTCATTCTGTACCATCAAATGCAGTGTACTGACTAGTACTGTATTCCTTCGAGTAGCTCTCTTGCCCTGTATCATCTAATATAGAGTACTAACTAGTACAGTATGTCTTGGATAAATCCTGTTTTCTGTACCATCTAATGCAGTGTACTGACTAGTACTGTACTCCTTGGAGTGGCTCTCTCACTCTTTAACGTCTAATGCAGTGTACTGAGTAGTACTGTATACCTTGGAGTAGTTTGCCATCTTATGCGGATTACTAGCTTCTACTCTATGCCTTTGGGGTAGCTCTGTCACTCTTCACCATCTAATGCAGTGTACTGACTAGTACTGTATACCTTCTAATAACTCTGTACCATGTAATGCAGTGTACTGACTAGTACTGTATACTTTCTAATAACTCTCTCGCTCTGTCCCATCTAACGCAGTGTACTGACTAGTACTGTATACCTTCTAGTAGCTTTCCTTCCCTGCAGCATCCATTGCGGTGTACTGATTACTACTGTATACCTTTGAAGTATTTGAAGTAGCGTTGCCACTCTGTCAATCAATCAATCAAAACATTTGTATAGCGCGCTACTCACCCGGAGGGTCTCAAGGCGCTTGAGGGAGGGGGGTCCGCTACTGCTCGAACAGCCAGGTCATGAGTTGCTTCTTGAAGGAGAGGTGGTCTTGGGTCAGGCGGAGGTGGATGGGGAGGGAGTCCCACGTCTTGGCAGCCAGGTAGGAGAAGGATCTTCCTCCCGTTGTGGCTCGTCGGATGCGGGGGACGGCGGCGAGGGCGTGGCTGGTCAATCGTAGCTGGCGGGTGGGAGTGTAGAAGGTCAGGCGGTCGTTGAGGTATCTTGGGCCTTGGTTGTGGAGAGCTTTGTGTGCGTGGGTGAGGAATCGGAACGTGATTCTCTTGCTGACGGGGAGCCAGTGCAGGTTTCTCAGGTGTTCGGAGATGTGGCCGTGTCGGGGGATGTCCAGGATGAGGCGCTGGAGCTTTTTGTGAAGTGTGGCTGTGGTTCCGGCGTAGAGGGAGTTGCCGTAGTCCAGTCGGCTGGTGACAAGGGCCTGGGTGACCGTCTTCCTGGTTTCGGTGGGGATCCACCGGAAGATCTTACGTAGCATGCGTAGGATGTTGAAGCACGACGCGGAGACGGCGTTGACTTGTCTGGTCATGGAGAGGGAGGAGTCCAGGATGAAGCCCAGGTTGCGTGCGTGGTCTGTGGGTTTGGGTGCGCTGCCCAGGGCAGGGGGCCACCAGAAGTCGTCCCAGGCGGAAGGCGAGGATCCCAGAATGAGGACTTCCGTCTTATCTGAGTTCAGTTTCAGGCGGCTGTTCATCATCCACTCGGCTACGTCTTTCATCTCTTCGTGTAGGTTGGTTCTGACGGTGGTGGGATCGTTGGTGAGGGAGAGGATCAGCTGGGTGTCGTCGGCGTAGGAGATGGTGTTGAGGTTGTGTTGGCGTGCGATGGCCGCGAGGGGGCTCATGTAGATGTTGAACAGCGTGGTGCTGAGTGATGATCCTTGTGGTACGCCGCAGATGACTTCGGTGGCCTCGGATCTGAACGGGGGAAGGCGGGCTCTCTATGTTCTTCCGGCGAGGAAGGAGATGATCCACTCCAGTGCCTTCTCCTGGATTCCAATGTTGTTGAGGCACTGTACTAGGGTACGATGGCAGACCGTGTCGAACGCCGCGGAGAGGTCCAGGAGGATGAGGGCTGTGACTTCTAATAGTGTGTACTGACTAGTACAGATCACCTTCTAGCACCTCTGAGATGCACCCCAGCTGCAGAACATCCAAGATTTCTCATCCTTTTCTACCTGAAGGACAGCTGTCAAAGCCTGATTTATTTTTGAATAGCAGCTTCACCACTTGTGAGCCTTTTCTTTCCTCCTAGTTCTTGCTTCTGCTCTAACTTTGCTGCTTTGACTCTTATTTTCCAGTAGTGGGGAAACTTCCAGTAGTAAGGTTGGATCTAATTGTAATTATGGTTTGCTTATCATGTCACTATTTATTCAACTGGTGTCCTTTTTGATCACTGTGAGTATCTGCCACCTGAATTCGGTCCAGCTCCTCTCCCAACGTGTTAACTGATTCTGTTCCTGTTAGCGGCTATTTTTTAGGTCTCGCCTCGGCAGCTCGCATGCGCTGCCCTAGGAGGGCCTTTAACCATCGGTCTTCACTTTTCAAGCGCTGCACTCGTGCTTGTGGTGGCATCGACCTTGCGGGATCGAGCAGCGACGTGCCACAAGCAAAAGTGCAGTGCTTGAAAAGTGAAGAATGCGCGAGCACGCACGCACAACTCCCGGGCTTGTTCTGTTAGTTGCTTTCTCTATAAGCAGAGAAAAGTGTGTGTATAGATTTACCACAAGGCAGCGTGAGCAAGCGGAGAGCGGCTTGGAAACATGAGGCGCCATACCCAATCACCTCCAGCCTCTGACGGCGGGTTGCTGGGCAACCGAGTACACCGCCTGCACTCCCAGGTGAAACATTTGCACCCTTGCTTGTGTTGTATGTGAGCATCCGAAGAGTAGCGGTGCTGTCCCACAGCATCTTGACCAAGTATACAATGGCATTGTACTACTTTGGCAGAGTTTGGGACTATTTTGGAATTTATTTATGAGCGCTTTTCACAAGCGCAACTGTTTATCGTAAAGTCACTTTTCACAACCACTACTGAGCGCCCGCCCACTTTTTGTGCATGCCGCTCTGCATCTTTCCTCCCTCCTCTTGTGCTACGTGTCCCTTCGTCTAATTACCGCCCCCGCTTTTTGCTCCTCTTATGTTGTTCATCCCTTCTGCCATTAGCGTACCTTCCCCTTTCCTGTGGCCGTAGCGGATCTGCCAAACAGGCTTGGTCAGGGAGGCATTTTCAAGTTGAATACAATATACACGTTCCTCATACCCCGCAGACGCACCAACCAAGATACGAGATGTCCATTAACTTGATTAGGATTCTCTACTTGTGACGGATTGGCATATGCAGCGGTAGTGCTGTGGACATCAGGCAATATTTATATATGTGATTTTCTTTTTGCTTGTGTTACGGCGCAAGGTATTAAACAGTTATTACGTTCATGTACTAGACCGAGTTCAAGACAAAGAGTCACTCTAGGTGATGCACAGCTGCTTGTTTATTGTCTCCGTTTCTGGGACACTTTAGCATCAAAGTCGGGAGCTTCTCGACAAGATGGTTGTTATGAATGGACAGAGACGTGGTACTCCCTTAAGTGCAGAAGTCACTTAGCAGCAATTTCCACAGCTTTATTAGTTGCCAAGATAGACTGATTCATTTTACCCCACACAAGTGACCCCTGAGTGCCTGCGAATGTTGGTTTAGGGATCATAATGAAAGACTTATTCACAAGGGGTAAAGGTTCGAATCCCTGCAGTCCATTCTGATGATCAATAGCTTTGATTGCAACGATTTGACTACCAGGCATTGGCACCTTTTGCAAGTTATGCAAGCTCATACTGACCTGTTGCTGTTCACAGATTCGGCTATGGGCAGAATCATAGACATCAATACACCAAAATGGCAGGTGTACCGGAAGTGACATCACACATCCTTTGACCTTAATGACATCACGTATGGGGACGCATATGACTACTACTGACTCCAAGGCATGGTGAATAGTGACACGGCTCATGGTCCTCCATGCTAATTCAGCATCATTTCAAGGGAAACAGTGATGTGGCACTCTCCAGCTGTGATAATTGAGAACACGAAAATGGTGAAAGGACAAAAAAAACACAGAGTACTCTTTCAAGGAACTTGGTTCGTTTGTTCATGCAGTACATAATGCAGGAAATTGACATGCAGCCCATCTCTATGTGTGGGTGTGCAACTCTGATCATGCCAATGTCCACAATTCTTCATTCTTCAGGAAGTGTCTTAGTCAAACGAAGGTGTACTCCAGCCTTCCTGCTCCATGGAAGTATAGGTGATTTCACACAAGATGCAAACACGTGGCGTTCCATTGGTTTCTGGAGGGAGGGAGAGTGAGAGATAGGAGAGCAGTAGAGGAAACAGGTAGGAAAAGGACGGATATCCGTTCTGACGACTAGTAAACCCTGCTGATAACTGTAGGGTCTAAATAAATACAGGACTCCTCCCAACGTGGGTGTGCCCCTCCCATCATTTAATTAAGATCTACTCACACATACATGTGGTACTAGTTAGGCTAGCCATGTAAGCGACATAGATTCACACAGGAAAAGCTGGTAATCGTTCTCTGCATGGTTTGATCAGCTGCTACTAGTCGTTGTCTTGGCCGATTCATGGGGCTGAGTCCCTACTACACATAAAAGTCTAGTGCTCTATCAGTGAGACACCTTCCGAATCATGTACAGCACCCATCAGGAGACTTGTTACCCGGATCTCTTGCAAAAAAAAACGCGTGGAGTCGGTCACTTGGAAGAGAGATCTACTGAGCGGTGACCCTGGGCCCAGAGCACTGCTCAAGGCCTCGCGCATGTTCACAGATGATCTTAATGGTGATATTACATCACTATCAACATTTTTGATGATATCACTAAAATCATATTTGCTGACAGTGGGAATATTGCTGTTTAATTGAGTGACCATTGCAGGGACATCTACATGTTGTGGTAGTGCAACCTTCTCGCTCATTTTAATGTCTGATTATGTGTATTGGTGGAGTTTCAAAGACATCAAGCATTATCTTTAATCAGTCAGGATATTGGTTATGAGTGACTTTAATTGACGAGTACAAAACAGACTTTTTTGCTCAGGCTTTATTGTTGACAGCAGCAATACATTGTTTTGATTGTTTTCCATGCTGCCTTAAAGACTGATCTTGAATAAGGGATTAAACAGGGCATTTTCTAGTCAGCCTAAGACTTGCTACCGATCGTGTTTTCACACTACTGCCCCATGTTTAACAACACTGAAGGGAACATTTTCTGTCGAGGTACAGTTTTTACTGTTCATCACTGTATTTGTGTTTGAAAGAAAAGATATTAAAATAAAAGTAAATATCCCATCATTCAACACAAAATACCGTTCCACATAATTACACTCATAACACACAATCTCACTCCACATAGTTCCAGTACACTCAATACCACATAATTACTATCTGCATAATTCCACTGCACACCATGCCACATAATTCCACTACACAAATCCACTCGACACAATTCCGCAACTAAAAATTACAATCCAACCCACATTATTCCACTACACAACACATGTATACACACACATAAAATGTGTTCTACACAGGTGAAACACATTGCCATTTACAATGCCACTAGCTCTAACCCAAACAAACGCGAGACCTATTGCATTTCCAATGCTTGTAATTGATTTTCCCTGTAAGATGAATGAATGAATATACAGCTACATAACAAGAGCAGCTTTGTTTTTATTAGATCTTTAATGCTCATAATATTTGTGAAAAATGAACCCCTTTGTGGTCGATGCAAAAACAAATTCAGTTTGGGATGGATCCCTAAAGACATTTACTAATTCAGTGACAGCACGGCTTGTAATGCGGGTTTACCCATCGTGAATTTAAAGGCCCAAACAACAATCTTTTTTATTTTGATATCTCTATCAGTATTTCATATAAATAATATAACCGCAGTGACACGATGTCACACAAGGCCCTTTTCTGTTTCTCGATAGCGCATGGTATATTCTCCTAATGGGAGCTTCTTTGTTATTCACATGCAAGGGACTTAAAGCTTGAGTATATCATCACTGCCATTTGCTTTCACGCACACAAAGCACTCCACAACGCCTGACCAGCCTACCTTAACAGCAGACTCAGCTTCTACACCCGCCAGCTCAGTTCCGCCAGCCTCGCCCTCGCCGCTATCCCCCGCATCCAACGAATGACCTCAGGCGGCAGATTCTTCTCCTACCTGGCCGCCAAGATCTGGAACACCCTCCCTACCCACATACGGCAGACCCAAGACCTACTCGCCTTCAGAAGACTCCTCATGACCTGGCTCTTCGAGCAGGAGGAGCCCCCCCCCTCCCTCTCAGCGCCTTGAGACCCTCACGGGTAAGTAGCGCGCTCTACAAGTACTCTGATTGATTTCAAGGTGCCCCAGCACTGACAAAAGTGCACATAACCCGGAAACATCCCACATGGTTCGTCTTCATGGTAGACATGTGTTGCAGCATTTTTTATGTCATTTCTTTTTTAATACAGGTGTTCAATTATACATACTATAATACTAATTATATATAAGGTAACAGAAATGGCAATAGCGAGCGCTAAACACTTATAAGGTCCCAAAGGCGATCTTGGAAGGGATGCCACCAGTTTATCTAAAACTGGACTGCAGACACAAGCAGGAACATATTGTGTGTCAACTTGTGCCCTCTGGAATATAGAGAGCTTTTGTATTGAATAAGTCCACCTAGATGTCTGACTTACTAGACTGGTACGGTAAGGCTTCGATGACAGTTTGAAATGAACTAAGCAAAATATCCCACGTATTGTTGTCGTTTCCTCCCCAACAAGGGAAGTGGCGGTCCAGTACTTCAGCTTGTAGGGAGATGTCTGGAGACAGTGATAAGGGGGGGCAGCCAGAGGTATTCCTTCTCCCTGTATCAACACAGGCTTTGCCTGTGGCTCCACCTGTGAGTGGAAAGGTCTCCTCCAATTGAGTCTTCCTCCCGAATTCGATTGGAATTCGACAGCCCTATTAGAGAAATGCCATTAGTAATTTACTGTTTTGTTCCCTGGACAGGATCCTTGCTGTCCAAGCCTGAAAGTTGAGGCTTAAAGCTGTTATCGTTGAATTAAATGGTTGGTGCACCTCAACTATCACTTGCCTAACCTTGCCCTTTGTCAGGACAGTGTTTGGCTCTATTACACATTTAGCTGCCAGTGACCATTGGAATTAAAATACAGTCCCTCAGGAACTGTATCCGGGTCAGACTGCAAAATCCCTAAGTCATTAGGACTCCAATGAGCTCACCTTCTGAGTTTACCTTCTCTCCATGGCTCGGAAGCTCCTTTTCGCCCAGTCCTCCCACTGGAAGGCAGGTTTTTTAGTTTTAATTTCTGCGGAGGTAACAGATATTAAAGATATTTACAGGGTTTTGGGTGTTATTTCGGAAAAACCAGGTTAAAATGCACGTAGCAGGCTTGTAATCCACGTGCCTCGTTGTGATATGTAAGTAAAGCAGTCACTGGATTCTTTAAGAACAAAAACAAATTTCGTCTCGATTTCCCCCTGTACTATTTTGCTGGTAGTTTGAACCTCTGCTATAATTGAAGGAAATCCCCTTCTTGTTCAATCAATCAATCAATCAATCAAATAAACTTTATTCGGTTTCACAAAAGTAAACCATAAACGGTACCCCCCTTCTTGTTTTGTTGTAGCCTCTGCTTGCGTAGGTTTAATTTTTTCTCTCTAGCGCCGCGTGCTCCTTCCAGATGTGGTGTAAATTAATCATATGTACAACAGAAGCAGTAATTACAGCCTTTCTTTGTGTCAATAAATCTCTAATTGTGAATCTCTTCTCTGCAGTGATGGTGACTCTGGATCCTGACACGGCTCATCCGCGGCTCCTCCTGTCTGAGGGGGGGAGACGAGTGAGAGAGACGGACGCAGCACAGACCATGCCGAACACCCCCAAGAGATTCACCCACTACTGGCCCTGTGTGCTGGGGAGCGAGGGGTTCACCTCCGGCAGACATTACTGGGAGGTGCAGCTGCTGCAGGAGGGGGGAGAGTGGGAGGTGGGGGTCGCAGCAGAGTCTGTGAACAGGAAGGGGGGGATCACATGGTCACCTGAGGGGGGAGTCTGGGCTGTGCGGGGGATGAACGGTCAGTACTGGGCTCTCAGCTCCCCTCAGACCCCTCTGTCCCCGCGTGAGAAGCCCCTGAAGCTGGGGGTGTATCTGGACTACGAGGGGGGGCAGCTGTCCCTGTACAATGCTGACTCCATGGAGCTTCTCTATTCCTTCCCGCCGGCCCCCTTCACACAGCGGCTCTTCCCGATCTTCAGTCTCTGTGGAGCGGAGATAAGGCTGGTGTGAGAGTGACACCACCCCCCTCTCCCCCCAACTGTCATCTACAGTTCAAAGAATCTTCAAACACCAACATTCCAAAGAATCTTCTTCACAAGGACCCTCCCACATGTTGCCATGACACCCAGAAGCCTCATGTGAAACTGACTGCTACGTATCTCTTTTCCTTGTACATTTTTTAAAAAAAGGGCAGGAAATGTTTGCTGTGTGAATTATGCAGCAGACATCATGTAACATGTGATAAAGTCTCTTTAAACTTCACAAATGTGTATTTCTTTCACACGTGGAGCTTTGACATTAATATGCTTATTATAGCGCTGCGCTGAGAAGGACTTATTGAAAGTGATTGTTTTTAAACATGACCCTAGAAACCAGTCCTGCCCCGCCCAATAACAGGGATATTATTAAATACCTCAGACGCAAGACAGTTGTCACATGAACCCTGTATGTAACCCAGATTCAGGGCGGCTTTAGGACAGTGCGACCGGTGCAGCCGCACCTGCACTAACCTGGGAGCGGCTCTGTGTGTAGAAATAACTTTGGGTTTTAAAAGCACCTGCTGCTTCCTTGTGTGTCCAGCAGGTTTAAGGCAAGAATAAAAATGTCAAGATGACACAGGTGAATAATGTTTCTGCTGGAGAGAGATGGAAGTTTTGCCTTGTCACAGTTTCAACTCATCCTTAAGTAGCGCAGAGGGTTAATATGCCGGCTGCAAAGAACGGGTACATGCAGAACACAGAACGTTAATCCTCATTGCTTTGTGTAACATTTCCTATAGACTGATTTACACATATAAGATTCATTGCCTCTGTTAATGTGTGTTTGTTGTAAAGTGCTCTGACACCTATGAGTTGGCATGAGTAGCGCTATAAAACAAAACACATGCGTATGAGAGAGGGACTGTACAGAGATGGGTGCCACTGTTGTAAGGTGGGGGTGAGGGATATTTGGAAATGGTGTCATGGGCGGAGGGGCACAAATAAATATTGTTGCACCTGGCGCCTCTAACTCTAAAGCCGGCTCTGCCCAGATTCTTTTAGATCCATTAATTCAAACGCAATCGTTTTTTGTAGCGCTGGTATTCTAAACTCACGGTTTTGAAGGTGCTTTCATATGGGATAAGGAAGAAAATGGACCATCAGTGAAATCAAATATTTTTCTAGGATCACAAAATTTGGTTACGCAATGAAGCCGCAATTAAACCAGGTGTTCTAGTTTCCCTTCGGACAAATTACCTACTAAATGGGTATCTATTTGTCTCTCCTTTTTACCTTAAATGTTAATGCTTTTGTGATCCATCACCTGTGAATTAAGCTGATATTTCTTTGCCAGGGTTTAAAAGTTCTTTCTGTGGACAGTGTTTTTGTAACGTGAGCATGACGAGGCCAGTGAAGATATATCACAATACAGAACTATTTTAAAATATTGCAGTTCCTAAACTGCAAAGATTCCATCACATTTACAGACCATCATGTCAGCATCTTTGCTTTATTTTTAACACCCCCCCCCGGCCCCCACCCCCGTGCGACCCCCCACCCCCCGCAAGCATTGAGAGCAGTGTTTTTAAACTCTCTTTTCCGAAAACTGCTGGCGCAAATGCCAGGGCATAATCTGTGTAAGAGATGAGCAGGGTATAATGGCCCCTTTCTCCCGTCTGAAATAAGGGCATCTTATTCAAAGTTATTTGCATGCCTCGAGACTGGGTGTCAGGCTGGACGGACGGCGAGGAACACGAGGATTAAACGTACAAAACACATTGATGTACACAAAAGAAGCGCGAGGCTTGCAGGTAGAATTAATAACACAAGAAGGGGCCAAAGCCCCTCGGGAGCCTCCGTGGGCGAGGGGCCCGCTACTCCTCGGCAAGGTGGGGGATGCTGCGTGACCTCTGGGCAGGGGGCGAAGGAGATTCGGGTGCCAGATTGCGCGTGGTCATATCCCGGCTGGCATGGGTCTTGACTCTTGCACCTTTAAACTTTGAGTTTCACTTCAAATGGACATGGAATGTTTTGTCCATCAGGGTGAAGGCACTGCACTGCATGTACTTAATAAGACTGCTAACATGCATCTCCATGCCTAGCCTTCTTTTAAGCATGGCTGTGTGCCGTGTGCAATCACTACTCTGGACATCTGTTGGTGCATTTTTAGTATTAGTTCAGTCTCTCTGTGTGCATTGCCTTATGTAGATACGCGCGGGTGTGTTCAGAGCCGCGTTGTTATGTCTGTGTGCATCTCCACTTGGGATCTCTGTTTGTTTGTGCTCTGTGTGTATGTAACACACCCTTTGGCTTCACCTGATTATCTACCACTTAGTATACCTGACAGATTCACCCGAGGCCTGGGTGGCCTGCTGCAGCTTCAGAGGCAGGCAGGCACCAGCGCCAAGCGGGCAGCCGAAGAGAGGGCAAGGCCGGCTACCCTGGCAGAGGGCAATAATTAAATTTTGGCCTGGGGTGCTGCACTGTGACCGTGACGGTCTCTTTCTGTAGAAACTGTGGCTGGTGGCTGGGGCCTGGGTGGGATGCCAACCTCACTAGCCTGACGCACACTTTTAATTGCGCTTCTGCGCATGACAATCGTCACCAGCCCCACCCTGAAGACGAGCACTTGGACAGACATCTGCGCGCGCGGGGCGCGCCAAGCACCATCTATACTACTAAATTAAAGAGAGAACTTTGAACCTTTGAGGCGGGTAAACTCTGGAACCACAGCGCCAATCCAGGGGTCTGCAGATGGACATAGGCTATATAAACAAAAAATATACGTACTTTAAAACATTTCCGAATAAAAAAGTAGTCCCTTGGAAGTAGCGCCGGCCGGGACATGCGTGCTGACATCAGAAGCGCAAACGCAGGACCCCCTACTCGGCAGGAGAGGTGGCGCGGACCCAGGCGGTCAGGTAAGCTTTCTTTGCTTTATTTTTAACACCCCCACCCCCGTGCGACACCCCCCCCCGCAAGCATTGAGAGCAGTGTTTTTAAAATCTCTTTTCCGAAAACTGCTGGCGCAAATGCCAGGGCATAATCTGTGTAAGAGATGAGCAGGGTATAATGGCCCCTTTCTCCCGTCTGAAATAAGGGCATCTTATTCAAAGTTATTTGCATGCCTCGAGACTGGGTGTCAGGCTGGACGGACGGCGAGGAACACGAGGATTAAACGTACAAAACACATTGATGTACACAAAAGAAGCGCGAGGCTTGCAGGTAGAATTAATAACACAAGAAGGGGCCAAAGCCCCTCGGGAGCCTCCGTGGGCGTGGGGCCCGCTACTCCTCGGCAAGGTGGGGGATGCTGCGTGCGCTCTGGGCAGGGGGCGAAGGAGATTCGGGTGCCAGATTGCGCGTGGTCATATCCCGGCTGGCATGGGTCTTGACTCTTGCACCTTTAAACTTTGAGTTTCACTTCAAATGGACATGGAATGTTTTGTCCATCAGGGTGAAGGCACTGCACAGCATGTACTTAATAAGACTGCTCACATGCATCTCCATGCCTAGCCTTCTTTTAAGCATGGCTGTGTGCCGTGTGCAATCACTACTCTGGACATCTGTCGGTGCATTTTTAGTATTAGTTCAGTCTCTCTGTGTGCATTGCCTTATGTAGATACGCGCGGGTGTGTTCAGAGCCGCGTTGTTATGTCTGTGTGCATCTCCACTTGGGATCTCTGTGTGTATGTAACACACCCTTTGGCTTCACCTTATTATCTACCACTTAGTTTACCTGACAGACTCACCCGAGGCCTGGGTGGCCTGCTGCAGCTTCAGTGGCAGGCAGGCACCAGCGCCAAGCGGGCAGCCGAAGAGAGGGCAAGGCCGGCTACCCTGGCAGCGGGGCAATAATTAAATTATGGCCTGGGGTGCTGCACTGTGACCGTCAAGGTCTCTTTCTGTAGAAATTGTGGCTGGTGGCTGGGGCCTGGGTGGGATGCCAACCTCACAAGCCTTACGCGCACTTTTAATTGCGCTTCTGAGCATGACAATCGCCACCAGCCCCACCCTGAAGACGAGCACTTGGACAGACATCTGCGCGTGCGGGGCGCGCCAAGCACCATCTATACTACTAAATTAAAGAGAGAACTTTGAACCTTTGAGGCGGGTAAACTCTGGAACCACAGCGCCAATCCAGGGGTCTGCAGATGGACATAGGCTATATAAACAAAAAATATACGTACTTTAAAACATTTCCGAATAAAAAAGTAGTCCCTTTGAAATAGCGCCGGCCGCGACGTGCGTGTTGACATCAGGAGCGCGGGGAGGAGCGGCGTACAGGAGTGCGAAGAGGAGCGGCGGACATGAACGCGGGGAGGAGCGGCGGACAGGCGGGGAGGAGCGGCAGACAGGCGGGGAGGAGCAGCGGACAGGCGGGGAGGAGCGGTGGACAGGCGGTGTGGAGCGGTGGACAGGTGGGGAGGAGCTGCGGACAGGCGGGGAGGAGTGGTGAGGAGCGGCGGACAGGCGGGGAGGAGCGGTGAACTCAGGAGCGCGGGGAGGAGCGGCTGCTGAGGTAGGTGAAGCGGCAGCGGGTGCGCTCCGGGGGACCCACGGACAATGTCGGGGCGGGCGGGGGCCCTGAATCCTGATTGCTCCCGAACAACGTCGGGACGGGCTGCTAGTTGTGTATATACAGGCCATCCTGTATTAAAAGTAGAATATATTTTTGTCATGAAACTTAAAGAATATCAGCTAGATGTGTGACCCTCGGAAGCAAACCTGCCTTTCAAGCTGACGCCAGTGCATGCTGAGACTGAGATAACGAGGATCTTAATAGAAAACATCAAACTACAAGTCCCAAAATGCAAAGTGCTGTTGATACAAAATGTCAGAGGTTGGAGGGGTCACTTAGAGTGAGATTTTGACACCAGGTCAAGCAAAGCAAAATGATTTTGCTACTAGTTTTAAATGCTTCCTGGACGGCAGGAATGATGTGTAACACTCATCACCTCTTCATCCTTTTAGGGGTTTCTGCTTCTTAATATCCTCGACTTTGCTTCATGGAGATTGGATGTAATTCTTGTCTCTTGAGTAAGACTTGAGCTGAGTATGTTCTCTTTCAGCGTTGATTTGATTTGAATAAAACGTATATTGCGCAAACAATAACCCGAAGGCATCAAGGCGCCTAACAAAGTATGTCATAAACATGGGCATGTCACCATTACAGATAGGCCTGCACAAAGAGATGGGTCTTCAGGGCACTTCTGAAAGCCTGGAGGGTGGGTAGGGATCTTAATTCCAGTGGGAGGGAGTTCCACCATTTAGGCGCCAGGGTGGAGAAAGCCCTGCCACCCCATTTAGCTCTCCTGAATCGAGGGGCTGACAGGAGAAGTCTACTCGAGGAGGGCAAATTCCTAACAGGAGTGTAGCGGGACAAGATGGATCCTACACCAGTGGCACTGTTTTTAGCTAATGCCCTATAGGTCATACACAGGGTCTTAAAGCGGATACGGTCCTCCACGGGAAGCCAGTGTAACAGCTTTCTAGCCGCTGTAGCTGAGGCCCGTTTGGGAAGATCCAGGACAAACCTGGCAGCAGCGTTCTGGACCACCTGCAAGCGCTGCAGTAGACTTTTATTCAGTCTCACATACAGCGCATTGCAGTAGTCCAGTCGAGATCCAATAAGGGCAACTGCAAGCTGTTTCCTTGCCTGCAATGATAAGTAATGCCTGATCCTCCTAAGGATGTGGATGATGCCCCAACAGGTAGAGATGGTTCTGTTGACCTGTTTATCCAGATTGAGGGCGGGATCAATCATGACCCCTAGATTTTTAGCAGAGGAGGTAGGGGTGGGGCAGGCTCCTAATGAGTCTGGCCACCAACCAGATGACCATACATCCTCTTTCCCTCCAAACACCATCACCTCCGTCTTCTCTCCATTCAGTTTCAATGAATTGTAAATCATCCATTGCCCGGCTGCCTCCATACAAGATCTAAAATTGGAGGCAGTCGGGACAGCTGACTGGGAGAGAGAGACGAGGATCTGGGTGTCATCCGCGTAGGATACTATCTCCATCCCATAGGATCTAATTAGCCTGGCAAGTGGGGTCACGGATGTTGAATAGGGTCGGACTCAGAGCCGACCCCTGAGGGACCCCACGTTGCACAGGCAGGGATGGAGATAGATACTCCCCCAACTTCACTCTTTGCACTCAGTGATTGAGGAAAGAAGTGAGTAGATCTAAGGCTGCCCCCTGAACCACAACCTCCCTCAGCCGAGCTGTTAATACTGAGGGAGAAAGGGTATCGAAGGCTGCCGTCAGATCCAAGAGGATCAGGAGGGTGGTCTGGCCCCCATCAACACGCGTGCAGATGTTGTCCAACACGATGGTGAGGGCCGACTCAGTTCTGTGTTCCCTCCTGAATCCATGTTGGGAGGAGTCAAGACAACCCGAGTTCTCTATAAATGCGGCAAGATGCTTATTAAGATGTGTTTCTAGCATCTTTGCTGGGGCGAGTGAAATGGGCCGGAATTTTTTTAGAACCGCAGGGTCCAGAGAGGACTTTTAAAGTAAAGGTTTTACCACCGCGTTTTTCCATTGGGTGGGAAAAAGGCCATCCCTCATGGCTTTATTCATAATATCAACCAGCGGGGGCAAGAAAATATCTCTGCACTGTTTAAGAATCCTAAGAGGACATACATCCAGGGGGGAGCCAGATTTAGTTTTGTTGAGGAGGTTGTCCAGATCCTCCAAAGAGAGAGGGGGAAAAGAATCTAGGGTTCCTAAAGGAAGTATTTCTGCAGGGGCATGATCCATAGCTCCCAGGGCAGGGGGCCCAGTAATGAAAGATCTTTGCTGCTCCAAGGCAGAGTAGATGTCTAAAATTTTTGCCTGGAAAAAAGAGGCAATGTTATTGCAGAGCTCTTGGGATGCTACTACGGGATCTGGGGTTTGGAGGGTTATAAGGGAATCCACTACCCTGAAGAGCTCTTTAGGAGAGGTCAGTGAGGTTGTCAAGGCTGTAAAATGTTCTTGTTTGGCCTTTATGATTTCACCTTTATAATTCCTCAGCAGCGTCTTATGGGCTTCCCTATCCTTTAGATCCCAACCAGAATGCCATAGTCGCTACCGCCTCCTTACTTCTTGTCTAAGAAGTCTAAGATGTTCAGAGAACCAAGGGGCTGAGGGCCTTTTCCTGGCTCGATGGCGTAATTGGATAGGGGCTAGTTCATCCAGTGCCTCAGTCACGGTCCTTTCAAACTGTGAAACTGCCATAGAGACACTTTCCCCTTGGGATGAGAACAAATTGGGTGCCCAGGGGGTAAGGGAGCTGTTTGTAATATTCTTGAAATTCCTGCGAGGTTCCTTATTACTTAAAGTGTTTTTGAACGTGTGAAAGGAAGGACAGGATAGCTCAAATGGAACTGCCAGATGGTCAGACCATGATAGAGAGATGGAGTCCTTAATTATCAACCTCTCGTCATTGGAAAAAATTCCATCGAGCGTGTGGCCTGCTCTATGAGTAGCCCCTCTAACCAATTGGGCAAATCCACAGGCTGACATGGCCTCAAGCAGAGAAATAGTTTCCTTAGTATCATGCCTCTCCAAATGAACATTGAAGTCACCCAGGACCGTGAAATCTTTCCGACCAAAGTAGGGTTCTAAGACGTGAAGAAGCCGTTGTCCAAAGTCGGTACGAGAGCCAGGAGGGCGATAGGCTAAGATTCCATTGAAGAGGGCTCTATGGCCACTTTTTATGGAAAAGAATAGGGCTTGGAAGCTGTCCGTGGGGTCGGAGATAGAGACAGTGTGGCAATGAAAATGATCCTTGTAAAGAATTGCTAGCCCTCCTCCCACCCGGCTCAGTCTATCTTGACGAGCTAAGCAATATCCCTCAGGGACCGCTTCAATGAGATCAGGACCAGACGAGTCCTTTGCCCACGTTTCCGTGATAAAAACCAAGGAAGGCTTCCTATCTAATACAAGATCCCTAAACATGATATTGTTTTTAATGAGCGAGCGGGCGTTTAGGAGAAGACACTCTTCCTTCGGAGTCCTAAGGCTTGGGGAAGTGGGTTGTTTAGGCATATGACTAGGTGGAAGGGAAGTGGAGTTAACCGTACCAGAAATCTGGCATCCACACGGTAGCTGGCATAGAATATCGTCAGGCGAAAGAGAGTAAGAACATGAGAGCCTGGGTGGTTTAAGCGCAAGCAGAGTCTGAATAGAATATCTAAAGTGCGGGGGGTCAGGGGCATCTAAGCCATATGTCCAGCCGTCCAGCCCGTCCTTAGCGCGGACGGGCGCAGACGGGCTGGACTCTGACGTGACTCCGGCGTCACTGCGGCGCACTCGCTGCGCGCCAGTAGCCAGTTTAAGTAGGGCTCTAGCCAGTCCACCTGACAGCTAGAGCGCGGGTCAATACAGCGCTTCCCCAACACCCACCCAAGATGGCGCTCACCAAATCAGAAGCGCGAGGGACCGGCCCGCCAGAGTAGCGGTGAGGGCACTATTAATGTGCAGCAATGCGAACAGGGGTTAAAACCAGGGGAAACAGTGTGTAAATAAAATTAAAATAAAAGACAAAACGGGACATTTTAAAAACGCTGAAAGCGTCCTAAAGCGAGCGTAGCTGCAGTAGTGAAAGCCTAAGCAAGGAGAACCTACCTCCTGCCTTGCTTATGTAGAGATCCCGGAAGCAGGCTCTAGCCAGTCCACCTGACAGCTAGAGCGCGGGTCAATACAGCGCTTCCCCAACACCCACCCAAGATGGCGCTCACCAAATCAGAAGCGCGAGGGACCGGCCCGCCAGAGTAGCGGTGAGGGCACTATTAATATGCAGCAATGCGAACAGGGGTTAAAACCAGGGGAAACAGTGTGTAAATAAAATAAAAATAAAAGACAAAACGGGAGATTTTAAAAACGCTGAAAGCGTCCTAAAGCGAGCGTAGCTGCAGTAGTGAAAGCCTAAGCGTTAGTGTCATGACGTCCTTTTATAAGGTAGCTCAGTAGGTTGAGGCACATCTGCGGACCCATGATCTAGACGTCACAGGTTAGACTCCTGGCAGGGGCTTCTCTGACTTTCCAATGATTGTCTTGTATTGTATCATTTATATAAACCTTCTAGCTGTTATGAATGGCTGCAGCTGACTTCACTGAGAAATGGACCTCCAAGCCCTAGACATTCATTTAAGATCCTTATGAATTCTGGCGTTGTAGTTTTGGTTTACTTCAGTACAAATATTAGCATTATCAGATTAAAAATAATTTTTACTGGTGATAAATTAATATTACCAGCAAAACATTTACAAAAACATGCTAAACAGATCAATTTCCGATACTTGCAATTATCGAACTTTTCTTCAGGTGCTCCGTGTCAATCTGGGGTAACTGGACTCAAACTCTAACAAAGAGAACCTGTTTCCACTGGTGTCCTGGGGCTTCACCTTCAAGTTCAAGTTCATTTTTAACATTTGTATAGCGCACTACTCACCCAGAGGGTCTCAAGGCGCTTGAGGGAGGGGGGTATTTTACTTATCGAATATCCAGGTTTTTAGTTGTTTTCTGAAGGGGAGGTGGTTCTGTGTAAGGCAGAGGTGGGTGGGGAGAGAATTCCAGGTTTTGGCCGCTGAGTAGGAGAAGGATCTTCCCCCCATGGTGGATCTATGGATGCGTGGAATTGCGGCGAGGGCTTGATTGGACGATCGTAGTTGGCGGGTGGGGGTGTAAAAGGACAGGCTCGTGTTGAGGTGATCGGGTCCTAGGTCGTAGAGGGCTTTGTGTGCGTGGGTGAGGAGACGGAACGTTATTCTCTTGTTGACGGGGAGCCAGTGGAGGTCTTTCAGGTGACCGGAAATGTGAGCTTGGCGGGGGATGTCTAGTATGAGTCTGGCTGAGGCGTTTTGGATGCGTTGGAGTTTTTTCTGTAGTTTGGTTGTGGTTCCGGTGTAGAGGGTGTTTCCGTAGTCCAGTCGGCTTGTGACCAGTGCGTGGGTGACTGTCTTTCTTGTTTCGGTGGGGATCCAACAGAAGATTTTTTTGAGCATACGTAAGATGTTGAAGCATGATGATGAGACGGCGTTGACTTGTCTGGTCATCGAGAGGGAGGAGTCCAGGATGAAGCCCAGGTTACGTGCGTGGTCCGTAGGTATGGGTGCGGTTCCCAGGGCCGGTGGGCACCATGAGTCGTCCCTGGCGGAGGGGGATGAACCTAAGATGAGGACTTCCGTTTTGTCCGAGTTCAGTTTTAAACGGCTGTTCTTCATCCACTCGGCTACTTCTTTCATCCCTTCGTGTAGGTTAGTTTTGGCGGTGTTTGGGTCTTTGGTGAGGGAGAGGATCAGCTGGGTGTCATCTGCGTAGGAGATGATGTTGAGGTTGTGTTGGCGCGCGATGGATGCGAGGGGACTCATGTATATGTTGAAGAGGGTAGGGCTGAGTGATGATCCTTGTGGTACGCCGCAGATGACTTCGGTGGCCTCTGATTTAAAAGGGGGGAGGCGGACTCTCTGGGTTCTTCCGGTGAGGAACGAGAGGATCCAGTCCAATGCTTTTCCTTGTATTCCGACGTTGCTGAGGCGTTGTATAAGGGTGCTATGACTGACTGTGTCGAAGGCTGCGGAGAGGTCAAGTAGGATGAGGGCAGCTGTTTCTCCGTTGTCCATTAGAGTTCAAATGTCGTCTGTTGCTGCGATGAGGGCGGTCTCGGTGCTGTGTTTGGCTCGGAAGCCGGACTGTGAAGATTCGAGGGATTTGTTGGATTCGAGGAAGGCGACGAGCTGACTGTTGACGGCTTTCTCAATGACTTTGGCAGAGAATGGGAGGAGCGAGATGGGGCGGTAGTTCTTAAGTTCAGTGGGGTCTGCTGTGGGTTTCTTCAGAAGGGCGCTGAGTTCGGCATGTTTCCAGCTTTCCGGGAAGGTAGCGGAGTTGAGGGAGCAGTTGATGACATCTCGGAGATGGGGTGCGATAATGGAGTCTGCTTTGTTGAAAATGTGGTGGGGGCATGGGTCGGTTGGCGATCCTGAGTGGATGGAGTTCATCAGGCGAATGGTGTCTTCAGTGGTGATTGGGTTCCAGGCGCAAAGGTTGGTGGAGGGGGGTTTTAGTTCGGAGGTGGGTGGGGTGGACTGGTCTTCGGACTGGTTTTCAAAGCTGTTATGTATGTCAGCGATTTTGTTGTGGAAGAATGAGGCTAGGGAGTCGCAGAGGTCTTGGGAGGGAGTGATGTCGTTGGTGCCGGGGGTGGGGTTGGTAAATTCTTTGACGATGTTGAATAGTTCCTTGCTGTTGTGGGCATTGTTGTCGAGTCGATCCTTGAATGCTGATTTCTTGGTGGATCGGATTAGTTGGTGGTGTTTGCGGGTGGCGTTCTTGAAGGTGGTCATGTTGTCAGTGGTTGGGTTTTTTCTCCTGGCTTTCTCGAGGGTGCGACAGAACTTTTTGGATTTCTTAAGGTCATCGTTGAACCAGGGGCCTTTTTTGCTACTTTGCTTGATTTGATGTTTTTTCAAGGGTGCTAATTCGTCAGCGCTGTGGGTGATCCATTGTGTGAGGTTGGTGGCTGCAAGGTTTGGGTCCGATGATTTTGCAGGAGGGTTTTGGTGAAGCGATATGAAGAGTTGGTCGGTGGTAATTTTGTTCCAGTTTCTGCGGGGGATTGGTTGTGGGTGGTTGTGGGTCGTAGTCTTTTTGTAGTTGAAGTGAACGCAGCTGTGGTCTGTCCAATGGAGAGCTGTGGTGTGATTGAAGGAGATGTGCTTGCTGGAGGTGAAGATTGGGTCGAGCGTGTGCCCGGCATAGTGTGTGGGGGTGTCAATAAGTTGTTTGAGTCCGAGATTGTCGAGGTTGTTCAGAAGGGTGGTGGTGTTGCTGTCGTTGTTCTTTTCCAGGTGGAAGTTGAAGTCTCCCAGTAGAATGTAGTCCTCGGAGGGGAGGGCGTGTGGGCTGATGAAGTCAGTGATGTCTTCGCTGAATTGTGTGCGGGGTCCTGGTGGCCTGTAGATGAGGGTGCCTCTGAGTGTGGTCTTGGGGTCGATGTGAATCTGGAAGTAAAGGCGTTCGGTAGCTGCGAGGGTGTCGTTAGAGCTGGTCGTGATGCGGATGGTGTTCTTATGAACAATGGCGATGCCTCCTCCTGTTTGGTTGATGCGGTCCTTTCGGATGATCTTGTAGCCGTCCGGGATGGCTATGGCGATGTCTGGAGCTGATGAGGCGTTCATCGGGTTTCTGTAAGAAAGGCGACGTCCGGCGAGGTGGTGTCGAGTAGGTTCCAAAGTTCAATGGCGTGTCTGTGGACCGAGCGGGTGTTGAGCAGGATGCACTTCAGGTGGTTAGTGTCGGAGCTCTGTTTGTGGTTTGTGGATTTGGTGTGGGTCTTGATGCAGTCGAACTTGCAGGAGTGGCAGGTGAAGGGTCCATGGGTGTGTCCTGGGACGGCTTGGTAGCAGTTTGGTGGTCGGCCGGGGTTAAGGGCTGAGAGGGTTGCGGCGTCGTACGTTATGCGGGTGGAGTGGATTTTGCGGGGGCCAGGGGGTTTGGCACTGGGCGCGGTCCAGGCGCGGACGGGCGAAGACGGGCTTACCTTTGGCACACCTTCGGCGCGCATGGGGCGCGTCCGCTGCGTGTGAACGCTGCGCGTCAGCTCTTCTGACATAAGTGGATAGTGGGGAGGGCAGAGCGAGGGAGGGGCACCGGGAGGCGAGAGCGGGGTGGAGAGCCTGGATGGGAGGCACAACAACCAAATGACAGTAAAACAAAAGCGAAACAGGATGTGGGCAGAGGCACCGGCACAATCGCGTACCGTCTTCCAAATATAGCGCTATTATAGACTTCCAAATAAAGCGCTATTAGATCACACAGGCAACAAAAGATATAAGCGTGATGTGGGCTATGCGATGAAGCGCTACGATAATTATTCAGGCAGTCAATGCAATATCAGACAATGCGAGCAAGCGCTATTTTTAAACAATCAGGCAGTCAATACAATTTAGTCAATGCGAGTACAAGTGGTAAAGGCAGCAATGAGCAGTCAAGCGCTACGATACCACGTGAGCTGGGAGCGAGGGGAGCGACCGCTTCTGAGCGAGTCAGGACGGTCACCTTACTGTGAGGTCCAAGACTGAGCACCAAGTGAACCCCTCACCCCTTGACTCTCAGAGTAGTAAAGTCGAGCTGTCCGAGGCTTACTCACGGAGAAGGTGCGGGGTTAGAAATCAAGAACTCTCTAAAGCAGAATACAGTTAAATTATTGTCCAGTCAGTGCTTTTACTCGAAAAATGAAAGGTGCTTTAATCACAAACACACAACTCAGGACTGTACACAAAAAAATAGAGGGGTCAGACAGATGCACCTAGTGATACTCTGGAGTTTTGGGGATGGTCCATAGGGACGCTCATGTAGACAGTCCTGTCCCCCAGTGGATGAAGATAGAACAACATTTGTACTTAGTGCGTAGGAGGGCCTTGTACATGAAGTTCGAGGCATTGTGTTAATGTTGTGTGAAGCTAGATGTGTAAACAAAGCAGTTTCAGAGAAACTAGTGCAACATTGCCGTGCACGCAAATATGTGCAGAAGGTCAGGCAGAAATGTTTGTGAAAAATAGGACAATGTAAGAAACGAGCAGCTTCGCTACATAGGCCTCATCCAGGCATATAACAGTATTGTGCTTGCGCATCGAAGGTGCTGTAGGACAGTTGTGAATGAGGACAGTTATGCAGTAGGACAGAAGGTTGAATAGGACTTGGTCCTCAGGCTCTCACCGCTCTCTCTGGGTCTGTAGTTATTGCCCTTTCCTTCTGGAATGGGCTGTGCCAGTTATGGACTGTAATGGTGCCAATGTCTGTGGTGGTCGCTTCTAACTAATTCTAGTTCACTAGAGGGTGTTCTCACGGGACTCGTCAGGGGGCGCCACTCCAATAGTGCACGCGCTCACACACAGCTCCTGGGGCAGCCAGGCTGACTCTACCTTGGCCCTACTTTGAGCACTTATCCCCGTTGGTGCCCAGACGCCCAGACGCATGTTTCCAGTCCAGGTGAGGGGCGAGAGGGAGAGAGTGGCAGAAGTGATGGGTAGAGAGGGAGCGAGAGGGTGGTGACATTGGAGGGGAATAGGAGAGAAGAGAGAAAGTGGTAGAAGTGAAAGGAGAGGGAGAAAGAGAGAGAGAAGGGAGTGAGATACACTAATGTGGAGAGAAAGAAAGGGGGAGATAGGAAGGAAGTGGAGAGAGAAAGCGAGAGATCGAGAAGTGTAAGAGAGACAGGAGGAGGAGGTAGAGAGTGGAGAAAGAATGGGATAGAGAAAGAGGGTGGGTGGTGGGAAACCGAGAGAGACTGCCAGCAGTCAGTCTACAGGAGGAGTGTCTGCTCAGATGAAGGAGCTGCTCGTCTGAGGGTTGTCCGGCTCCCACCGCCTGTGATGGACTGAAGTGACCCGGGCCCTTGGGATCTGTATTAAGAGGACACCATGCTTCTGACCCGCCCAGCTAGACCCTATGGAAGAACAGGTGTGTAATCTAGCGCCAAGGTGCCCCGGCCTGAGGATCATGGCAGCCCAGTTAAAATGCACCAGATGAGAGTAGCTGTCCTCTCCACACCCCCACCCCCATACCCCACATCCCCCAAGGACACAGCAGCAAAGCTGAGGCTGGTGTAGGAACTCTACCCCACCCCCCACCCTACTGCAGTAATGAAAATTTAACAAGGGGGCACAAGCAGAGATGCTGCCACCAGGGCCAGTCTCTTGCAGCAGAGTGAGAGGATGGTGATAGTTTTCTCCAGGAGGGTTGAACTTTGGGTGCCCCCCTCCCCACTCGGACCTTAACGATCTGTGTGTGTCATGTCCATGCACGAGAGGCTGCCAGTGAGTCTAAAAACCATCAGTGACTATCGGGGGGCATTCCTGTCTTAGCATCTTGTCATTTTAAAATTATTAGGTACACGCATCCCTCAACTTCCTTCACAACTGACCCGTAACCCTCTTGCCCTTATGAACTAGGGATCTGCACATAACTCTGCCAATCCCCTCAATTCCACCTTGCAGAGATCTCTGTAAAACCAGCCCTGGCCGCTCTACCAGTGTATTAGAATCCTGACATGAAGTACCACCCCTAAACAGGTGATCACTCCATCACAAAAGCTGCCGATGGGGTGTTCTACGTCTTTACCACGACCGGTGCCAGCGGCACTTACATCCAGTGGTATGCCGATTCAATACCAGCCCTTGCTGGACTGTCCCGTCTGTGGAGGGTGGGAAGCTATGGAAGAGGACAGCCGGGGTCCCAAAAGTGTCATGTTACGGATTTAACTGTGGAATGTGCTTCCACCAGTTTTGCCGCTGTTGGTATGAATGTTGTGGCTGTGTGTGGAGACACCCGCTTACACAATGTCTGGGCTGTTGACTGTGGTGGAACAGTAGGAGTGGTCCCGGGCCGGGGGCAGCAGTCTGAGCCTTAAATGATCCAGAGAGGGAAGTGGCCGTCAGACTCAAAGGGGGCTTCAGTGGTGGTTTTACATTGAGATATCAAGGCCGGCGACAACAGTGCTGGTCAGCGTCAGTCAGTGATGAAGGAGAAACCAAGGAAAGAAGTGGAGGAAGAAAGGATTGCAGGTCCAGGTTTGAGTGGTCATTGCCAGATTTGATGCTGCCACTTTTGGGGGTAGTTTCAAAGAAAACCCCTAGGGGAATATTGTTTAATTCACCATTTATCGTGGCCGGAGGGGGCGTAAGTGAATGGATGCAAGACTCAAGAAGATGCAACAGAGCAGTGTGATGCATCAGTTGATACTATTAGTTTTAGGCAGAACAGGTAAAATGTGACATTAAGTCGGCATTTCACATAATATCAGTTCATATAGTGGAGATTTCTTTGCTGGGGATGTCATTTGAAGGGACAATATATGTAGACTGAGTTTTGTCCAGGGGTTGTGCAAATTATTGTCCTCTTTTTGAATTTTTCAGCACCTTCTTATAATGTGGTTTTTCAACGAGAACTGGTCATCGGCTGATTTTCATGGATGATTTCTTGTTTGTTGAGAAGGAGGTTCATTTAATTACCGAGAAGTGTTGGGCATTTTTCAGTACTTGGCAGAGTTTTTGGGGTGCCCTTAGCCCCAGAAAGACAGAGGGCCCGAGTACTGTATTGCTTTTTTCCAGAATTGTCACAAAGAAGATGCAGGCGAGATTGCCAGGAGACAAAGTGCGAGAGATTGTTTTATTGGTAGAAGAGGCGTGCAAAGAGTGGAAGCTGGTGCTCCATAAGGTTAAATGTTTGTTGGAGCCTCTCAATTTTGCGTGCAGAGTGGTCAGGCTGGCAGAATGTTTTGTACAAGGTTGAGCTTTGCCATGTCAGGGGTGGATTTACTGCACCATAGAGGGTGAATGGCAGTTGCTCCTCAGTCATATCTGCATGTATGCCAGCATGTTTTGAGAATTTAAACCGAGCAAGCATGTTTTCTGCAGAGGACGAGACACATTGACATGTACAGATCTTTTCTGAGCAAGAGGCCCCTGGTTGTGGTTTGTTCTGGGGTGGATGGTGGTTTCAGAGCAATGACTTTTTCACTGGCGGTTGCTTTGGTCGTGTGTTGTGTGAAACTGACGAACAGAAGAGTAACGTTCAACGTGGATAACATATCAGGGGTTGAGTTGTTTAACAGAAGGCGAAGGGCTTAAGGGTTTTGTGGCTCTTGTGGAAGGGTTGTAGGGTTGTCTGTATTTCAATATTGCTTTTAGAGCAAATCATATTCCTGGAACGAGCAATGACATTGCTGATACTTCATCTTGTTCACAGTGGAAGAGTTTTCGAAGTTTCGCCCTAGAAACGGAAGAGATAACAACCAAGTTGTCACAGGACATCTGGTCACTGGGGCAATGAGCACGCTGGAACTTGCCAAACATTCTGTATCAGTAACTACTAGATGATCCCACTGAAATGCTTGGTGGGAGTTTAAATATGGTTGAGGTAGGAAGAAATGGGGTGATAATGTCTGGAACTGAGTAACGAGGACATCATGCATTTTTGATTATCTTTGATTGACAGGAGCGTATCAGCTCTTAACATTGCTGGGAACCAGGGAAGTTTGTCACTATATGTGAAGTTATTTTAGGGATATGACCCGGCGGCTGGGGAACTGGTGAGGCGAGTACTAGCGGGTTGGTCAAAAGTGAATGGAAGAAAATCTAAGCTATGGGAACCCATTCTATTTCACTTGTTGACGAGGTTACTCTGGGTGTTGGGGTTTTGCTGTTATAACAATTTTGAAGTTGAAATCTTTTGTCTTAACTTGTTATGGATATTTTTATGGTGTCTGAATTGTGGGCTCAAGGAATAGCCCAGGTGTAAAAAGACAAGAGGTGGGGGTGGAAGATATGTTTCTGAAAATATGGCTGAGGCGTTGCAAAACAGATCAGAGAGGGCTAAGGAGATGATTTGTGTTGAAGACTGGGCTTGTGACAGAGGCAGGTGGACTTTTGACAAACTTTACAGTTCCCAGGTGTGTTTAGGAGATGAGGTTGTTTACCCTACTGACAGTAAGAGAGTGACTGGGGCCAATCTTTTGGGAATATTGAGAAAATCATTGGTTTACTTGGGATTGAACGCAAAGGGCTTTGGAGTGGGCTGTTTACAGACTGATGCTGCATCTGAGGCAGCAAGGTCAGGACTTCAGACTGAGGACATGAAGAGGAGTAAGAGATGACGGTCCAGGCGTCGTGAGAGGTACATACGAGGTTAGGACTTCAGACTGAGGACATAAGAGGGGTGAGAGATGACGGTCCGGGTGTTGTGAGAGGTACATATGAGGTTAGGACTTCAGACTGAGGACATAAAGAGGGTTGAGAGACGACGGTCCAGGCGTCGTGAGAGGTACATACGAGGTTAGGACTTCAGACTGAGGACATAAAGAGGGTTGAGAGGTGACGGTCCAGGAGTTGTGAGAGGTACATACGAGGTTAGGACTTCAGACTGAGGACATAAAGAGGGTTGAGAGATGACGGTCCAGGCGTCGTGAGAGGTACATACGAGGTTAGGACTTCAGACTGAGCACATAAAGAGGATTGAGAGACGACGGTCCAGGCGTCGTGAAAGGTACATACGAGGTTAGGACTTCGGACTGAGGACATAAAGAGGATTGAGAGATGATGATCCAGGCGTCGTGAGAGGTACGTACGAGGTTAGGACTTCAGACTGAGGACATAAATAGGATTGAGAGATGACGATACAGGTGTCTTGAGAGGTACATACGAGGTTAGGACTTCAGACTGAGCACATAAAGAGGATTGAGACATGACGGTCTGGGCGTTGTGAGAGGTACATACAAGGGAGTTGGGCTATCTGTATTTTAAGGCATGGGTCATATGAACATATCAGTCACAACTGAAGGAGGAGGGGCACAAATGTGTCTTGTCACCATTATCCACATCCTATGATGTCAGTGGCATCATTAAACTGTGTACAGATTCCCAGGATGAAGGTAAAATAAATGCAGCCTTAAACATCTGCACAGCTGATGCCAAACCTCCAGACAGAGCCCCTCAACCGTCTGTCTACTGTCCCAGCCCTCAGGAGGAAATGTAAACTCACAGGATGTGTACCCTCGCCTCACACTGAGGGGAAGTATGAAAATGCATCTTTGTGACATGTGTCAGGTGCGCACACATAAGGAATCATCCTGCATGAGCACGTTTACTTTTACTGTGAAGAGGGTCACTATATCTGTCAAATAAAGGTTTCAGCACTTTAAATGGGGATAAAGAAGTGCAGGTGCTCCCCGGAGTTTGGGGAGGGGGGGCAACTGTGCAGACGCAGCTGTCTATCAAAAGGGAAATGTGGAGGAGGAAAGGAAGAAAGAGCGAGAGCAACACAAAGAGAGAGAGGGAGAAACACAAAGAGAGAACAATACAAAGAGAGAGAGAGAGCAACAGAAAGAGAGAGCGAGAGCAAAATAAAGAGAGCGAGAGCAACACACAGAGAGCGAGAGCAACAGAGCGAGAGCGACACAAAGAGAGAGCGAGAGCGACACAAAGACAGAGCGAGAGCAACACAAAGAACAAGAGCGACACAGAGAGAGAGAGCAACACAGAGAGAGCAACACAAAGAGAGAGCGAGAGCAACACAAAGAACAAGAGCGACTCAGAGAGGGAGAGCAACACAGAGAGAGCAACACAAAGAGAGAACGAGAGCAACACAGAGAGAGCGAAAGCAACACAAAGAGAGAGCAAGAGTGACACAAAGAGAGAGCGAGAGTGCCAGAGCTAGAGCGACACAAAGAGAGAGCGAGAGGAACACAAAGAGAGACAGCGCTCAAAACAAAGAGAGCAACAGTGTCTATATACTTTCCCGTTGGTTCATGAATGGATCCCTTTGTTGTCACGATTTAGCAAACTCTCCTGTTGGGTCCTGAGGTATTTTGATGTATAGTTCGGTATTGTGTACGGCATTGTACCATCGACGTGTATGTGCCCTTTACACATCAATTCCCTCGTCCCTCTTATCCTCCCTCTCCCTCTCATCATCCCTCTCCCTCCGATCTATCAGCGTCCCTCCCCCTCCAATCTCTCATCGTCCCTCTCCCTCCTGTCTCTCACATTCCCTCTCCCTCCCAAACAAGGTTCTAGAACTAGCGAACTGAGAGGTTTGGGAAAAACACAAAAAGGAGGCTGGGTTGTTGAACAAATGCCCTTTCCATAAAGTGATACTTAAAAAATGAGAGTGGATTGTTGAAAACATGTGTCTGCATAACAGAGTTACCTTAAGAACTTGTGGATGTCTTAGAGCCTGTTGTGCCCGACACCAATACAACATTACCATATATGCCAGGGTTCACCAATGTCGGTCCTGGAGGGCCGGATCCAAGCCAGATTTATAAAATACTCTCAGTTATCCTAATGTGGATATGCTAAAAATCTGGCATGGATCAAGCCCTCTTGGACAGATATTGGAGAACCCTGATCTACTGATCTATACCCGTAGACTAGAGGTTGAGTATTTTTCTCTCCTCTGTGTTTTTTCAGCATTAAAGTCCATCCACAAGCGAGGACCTCTTTGCCCTCACCCTAAAAGATACATAGTACACTTCCTTCACTGAGATTCCCAAGGTGAATACCCAGGCACTAAAGAGAGACTTGGACCACCTATACCTGGAAGGAGGTAGCGTTGTCTTGCAGTACACTGTTGTGACATATCCAGCACTTGCGGCCTGTGAAAAAGAAATTGTAGCCCTCCTGAACAACCTCTGGGAGAGAGAACACAAAAGACTCATGGTCAGCATTCCAGAGCTGCTGCCTAAAAACTGGGGATTTCCCAGAGTTATGTGATTTCCCATGTTACAAGCAGCAGGTCACCTGACAGAATAACATTGATTCAGGGCATGCAGCCCCCGTCCACCAAGAAAGGATTGATGTCCTTCATGGTGTTAGATGAGGCTTGTTGATGCTCACGTAATGCCATGTATAATGAAACTAATCTTTTCCAGTTCCGAGAAATACCCTTTGCTCAGTTTCGTTTCTGCAACAAAGAACTGTTAGTGTCAGTACATAGCTTTTTCACTATATAAAGGCCTCTCCCACCTGTCTAGCAGTTTGATCGCAGCCCGAGGTGAAACGGCCTTGATATGTTCTGTGTTGTGCAAGATACGAGAGAAGAAACCTTTTTTTTTGTTTTTCGCTGTCCAGCCACATCTGCTTGGAAAATTCTACTGTGGGTGTGTTTTTAACTAACCATGCAGTGTACATAATGTATCTTTATGCTTACTGTTCTTCAGTTCACTCTGTAGTATTCTTACGAGACTGTGCAGACGGAGCCCCGCTCTGAGCGTATACAAATAAATGGTTATTGGTGTATATTCTCCACTGTTTCTCTGACTCTTCATTTGGTATGGAAGGCTGAGAGGTGGTCTGTGGTGACCACGGTGGCCCTAAGCAGGTCACTTCCTTCAATGGGGATCATGAACTACTGCCACCAGTGGATCCCTGAATGCAGATGCTATGATGCCAACTTGAGACAGAGTATGCTAAAATATGCACCCAACAGCATTTTATGGACTAATGAACTTGTAAACTGTATCAAGAAACTGAAAGAGACATAATGTACTGTACCAGCATTGGGGCTGCCTGACTACAAACTGTCTTCCATCTCTGTGTCAGAGCAAAATGGCATTGGAAGTGGTGTGCTGGCACAGCTCTTAAAGACCTGCGGGATACTACTATGTGACTTTGCCTTCAGCAGTGACTGGGCGTCGGCAGCTATGATGGGGGCGAAGACGGCTACTATTGTTTCGGCCTATACTTGTATTGTGTAGGTGCCATATTAGGTACCGTGGTTGTCATCTGGAGCAACACAGCATTTTTCTGCTGGCAGGCACACAGGTTATGAGGTCAACTTAATTTTTTAAAGCTAAGATCATCTTTCAAAGTTACACATCTGTTAATTTGGCAACAGTGCTACCTGCAATAGGTTATTCTGATGAGACCCCTAAGCATGTCTGTGTTGAGATTGTAGAAAACTGCATCACACTAAGACCAGATTTACAGCAGACAGCATTAGAAGAGGCAGACGATGAGACGTACACTGATGGTTTCTCCAGCAGACTGATAGCAACCCCTGCTCCGTAATTAGTGTTTATTACAACAGTTGACACCATAGTTGAAAGTGCAGCTCTGCCATCTAGTACATCTGCCCAGTAAGCTGAGCTGTATGCGGTAACAAGAGCCTGCGTCCTAGCTGAGGGGGAACTGTTAACATGTACACTGACCCACGCTATGCCTTTGGAATTGTCGATGAATTTGGCCAGCTGTAGCAGTATCGTGGTTTCAGAACAGCATGAGGGCATTTAATTAAAAATGGCCCTTGAATAAAGCACTTGTTATAAGCGATACAACTACCCGACGGGATAGCAGTAATGAAAATGTGAAGCCCACACAGGAGTTAATACCATGATAGCCAGAGGTAGCGCCAGGGCTGACACTGCAGCAAGAGAGGGCATGTTACAAACAGTACAGATGGTGCCTTTAATGAATAAAAGCATTCCAAAAATTCAGCTCATTCAGAGACGATTGTTGCTAGCTGATGTGAAGGAAGCACAATGGTCTGCTACAGCAGAAGAGCAGAGAGTGGATTGATGCTGGATGTGAGCAGAATGATGAGGGATTGTGGGTATACCGGGATGAGAGGCCTGTGGCCCCAGGCAGTATGTTCCTTACCTTTACAAGACTTGAGCATAGACCCACTGATTATTGCACAATGGGGAGTGGGGTGAAGGTGCAGATACATTTTGCTTCCCAGTGAATGTCTTTGTGTTTTGCTGTTGTGAGTGGATGTGTTTCCAAAATACGTGGGGGAGTTTCCACAAGGAAGAGAACCAGCCACGATCGTGGTACACTTCATGATAGCCATCACTCCGAGGTTTGGGGACCACTAGGGCATAAATAGCAATAGATGGGGTGACTTTCTGGCTGAAGTTATGCAAAAGATATGTGACTGTTTGGGAACAGAGTGGAACCTGCATGCCCCATACCACCCCCAAGGTTCAGGCCTGGGGTAGAGGAAGAACTGCAAAAGAAACTCTGGAATCATGGTCATGGTGAGAAAAAGTAAAAGATGTTTCTCTTACTTCTAAGTGGACTGGACCACAGACTGTGACCGGATGCCCTGGATGTATCAACGAAACAACATGCAGAGCTGCATCAACAATGCCTGAGACGAAGGTACCAGAAATTGATGATCATATGTCACCAGAGGAGCTGCACAACACACCAAACAAGGAGCGGACAGGCCAGACAATTCCTAAGATCCATGCTGAGGGCCCATCATAAAGTGTCACAGGGATGGTGACACAAACTGACGCTCTTTTTTTATTATATTCTTTATATTTGGTTTTTATTGCATACATGTGATAGGACAACATTGTTAGGAATTAAATTTTACTTAAGAGCCTGTAAATGCATTTCGATACATTATCATGTCAGCTGTGGATATTGTATGGTCTTCCATATTGCTCTAATATGTTGCTCTTGTTTTAGTCTATGATAAAGGATGTCGCTTCACTGTAAATATTACAGCAGTATTTGATGTCTGTCCTTGGCATTGATGAGTGTAAGACTCAGTTCTGCAATGGGGAGTGGAACAAAACTGGGGTTTCACTGTGTATGCAGAAATGTATGGTTCTAGATGTAGACGAGCATTGCTGTGAGTTTTAGTTTATTGTTACTATGAAACAGGCCTCAGGAGTGTGTGCATTGGTAAGGTTTTAGCCCTGGTGCTCACATATGCCCTGTATCGCGCCCTGCGTGCTATGCGTGATGAGATGGCCATTCTGCTCGCACCCTGAATGAGATTCCTCCCAAGGGGTTTGCAGGGAGTTTGGTGTTAACTGAGGGGACTCAGAGTGTGGTGCGGTATGCTTGAAGGTGTGTAACAGTGTTGTCCACTGCATGGAGATGTGGCGTTTCCGAATGCCTCGGACTTCCTCATATTGTAACGCATCTTCCTCCGATGCTCCCCAGGCAGCAAGAGAAGGTCCCCCTGGGGTTCTCCAGTGCATGGCGATGCTCCGTTTGGCTAGCATGATAGCCAGAGCTGCAAATCACGTTTCTACTTTGTGCTGTTTCCTGCGCTTGAATATGCCTAACGCACTGGCTTCCCATGTTGCAGAATCTATGAGCCTGTTACCTTGCTCAGTGTAGTGTGTATTGTGTTCCTGTAAGATTGTAGCATCACATAGCTCCAGAACATGTGGAGAAAGGTTGTGCTAGGTTCATGGCATCTGGGGTAAAAGAATAGTGTGTTCGGGTAATATAGCTGGAGATTTTCTGCCGTCAGATACGCCCGATGTAAAATAAAGTATTGTATATTTTCGAATCGGTAATTTAGGGATACTCTTTTGGGATACTCTAAAGCATGTTCCCATTATTTGTAATGGAGTTGCCTCTGATGTTCAGTCTCCCATTTTTCCCGGAGGAGGGCAAGTGTTATTGCATTGACAAACGACTCGGACCCCCACAAAGAGCAGAACTCTTGTCTACTAACCAGGTAGACTCTCATTGTGTTTGGCCATAGTGCAATGCCCAAGGGACTGTGAAATCTTAGACCGTCCCATTAGGTTATCTTTGAGAAGCCTAAAAGAGAATTACATCCGCAACCTTCTGCAACATAACCCGTCAGAAGTTGGGAATTCGTGATATTTATCCCTTGAGTTGCGCTGTGCTGCTGACCGTCTTGCCGGGCTGTCCTGTGTGCCTGTGGAGCTGTGACTTGTGTCTTTGCTGCTACAACTCGCGGTACCCGCTTCGCGGGTCCCGCATCGACGAGGAGGACTTTGTTGGAACCAGTGGACTTTGCCAGGGTGTTCAGGGGCAGGGCAGGGCTGCGAGCAACCGCGCAGGGACTCCATCACCCAGGAGTCCCTGCTTGGCCAATTGGAAACACCTGGCCCGCTCTCCCTGCTAGCCCCGCCCTCCGAGTGGTCCAAACCTAATAATACTAAGTACAACCACCACTGCGCGGGAGCGTCCCGGGAGAAGCCCGGGACAAGGGCGGGACCGTCTGTGGCCGTCCGGGGCCGAACGAGGCTGGGCTGGGCCCGGTCCCTAACATTCATAAACTGCTTATTGCTGTTAAAGGTTTGTCGTTTCCTGGGGTACTCCAAGTGTCAAGGATGCCTATAGACATGTCTAGTTCTCTCCCTTCTAGTGTTGGGGTTTCTATCCTTGGCCCCCTTGACAAATATTTTGCAAGGGCAAATAAAGAAATTGACAAAGAACTCCTGCTAGCGGAGAAACGTGCAGAGCGCCGTCGCTCCATAGAATCACTCAAAAAGAAACCATTGATCACCCCACAAAATTTAACCATCACCCAAGAATTGGGTAGTACTTGTAGGTTGGAATCAGATGCTGAATTATTCAGCACCGACCACATTCCTAGTATTTTTCAAGACCAAAGTACAACCCCTGTACACTCTGATAACATCAGCGATGGTAATATTAATAGACTTCCTATTGTTTCCAATAGTCTCATTGATCTAAACTCTTCAGCTGCCCCGAATCTTGTCTCGCAACTTCATTCAACTTTTTCTAATCATTCAACTGATATTGTTGCATCTACTGAGAAAATTTCACTACATACTGTTAGTAAGACCAAAGTTAATCCTAAAAATCCACGGAGGGTATTTCACTCTCCTCCAAGGAAAAAAATGAGAAAAGGCGGGGTAAAAAGAAAAGGGGAAAAATCTTTGAGTACTACACCTCCTTTAGTAGGCCCTAAAACCAAACCATCTGGCCCACCAGTGAGTGATGTCTTACTAGGTACCCAACTATCACCACCTTTCCCAGGAGAATCATTAACAATGTCCAACAAAGAGCAAATAGAACTATTTGAACAGCTTCTAAAATCCTATATGCTTCCACTTATGGAGAGAGTTAGAATCTTAGGGGAAAAATGGATTGCCTCTTGGCAGCTGCTCACTTGAGCACAAATCCTGACCCTGTGAAACCCAAGGACCAGTCCCGACCAAAAAGCCAGTCGAGCTCAACCATACTGAACCCTAGTAGGCCACATAAAACAAAGGAAAACATAACATCTAATAGTAAAAGTGTTCCCCCAATCTCTATCAAGCTGACGGCTGCACATAAGTCAGCCAAAGAGAAGCAATTGTTGGTCCCCAAAAAACCGCCCCTTTCTACGAATAAGCCAACTATGTTTCCGGGGGTAGCTAAAACCCAAAAATCGTAGGACTACAGTGGACTTACCTCCAGAGTCAGCTAACTTTGTGATCCTTTTAACAGGTGTCCCTTCTATTCCTAATGGAAATTTTGAACACAATGACAATCTGAAAAATAAAGTTATTTTTTGGTTGCGAACCAACAGACCCCTCCCCGCTCATTTAAACGGAGATATAATCTCTGTAAGAAGATGCAACTGGGTGGGCCCCCGACCGAAAGATATTGAAGGGGACGTTGTGATCGTTAACTTTAAGGATCACAGAGTCGTCACACATATAAGTGACTGGTTTCCAGGAAAAAATGAAGGAGGAATTTCAACTCGAAACCTGAGTTATTTTTATCCAGAGGCCCTGTTTAGACCCCCTACTCATCTCAGAACTGGTAGAAATTCTAATCCTCTGAATTTGGCTTATTGTACACCACTTTTTTCTCGCCCTGTTACAAATTTAAATAATCCTTTCCCCCTTCCCTCACGTCAACGTCCCCCCAGACATTTCCCCATACCCAATAATTAAACTAATCACACCAACTATAATGAGTACTGGAATATCCCGCTGTATAATCTTTATGAACCCATTTCGGGGTTGGATTTAAATGAATGACTTGACCTGCCACCTTTAGATACGGAGGCCATCCAAGATTGTACGGGTATCTTTGCTACCCCAGTCATAGTACCCTTGTATGATGAAGTACAGAATGTAATACCATATCATATAGGGAATGGGAAGTTCGATCTTTCTGGAGGGGATTGGGGCGTGAGCTTGGAAGTAGACAAGGTTGAGGTTCAGGATGCGTTGGCGTCAGAGGTGGGAAAAGAGGAGCTTAGCATATATAGAGGGATGCAAGATAGAAGTCAGGAACCTGAGATGGCTGTTTGCGGAGCTGATGAAATTAATAAAATCTGTTTCCATCTCAGGAGGGATGATGTACCTTTACAGGTTATTCCAAGACAGAGGGAGGGAAACCCTTTATCATCTAGCATGAATGTTTCTGCAGGGTTGGACTTGGCCAACCACCCAACATCACTGAGACTTATTTCGTGGAACATAGCTGGTCTGCGTAGTAAGCTTCAAATTGAGGAGTGGGTGGAGTTGGTGAATAACCAGGACATTTTAATTTTTCAAGAGACCTGGGCAATTGATCCTATCTTCCTCCCTGGGTTTCTAAATTTTTATAAACCAGCTCGTAGGACAGGAGTGGGTAGACCCTCAGGGGGTATATGTGTCTGGTTAAGACCGTCATTGGACTATCATACCACAGAGGTGTCCACTACTAATCTTGATATCCTTGTGCTCAAGCTCTCAAATCCAGGCTCGCAGGCGATAGTTATTATAAACGTCTATGCTCGGGGTATTCCGGGTGGACGTAGTCCAATTGGTATGTTCAACGATCTGGGGCTTATACTTAATCAAATTGGAAGGGAATCTTTTGTTATTTTGGCAGGCGATTTAAACTGCACCTTTGAGCCGTATTCTGGAAGAGAGATGGACTTCCAGGCAGAAGAGGACAAACTTTGGAAGATTCCATCCCTAGAATTATTACCTATTAAGAAAGGGACAGAAGCAGCTCTCCACTGGTTGGGGTTCTGCCTTGAAAGGGGACTGAGAGCCCTGAATGGGCGAACCCCGTCAGACAAACAAGGGAAGCACACTTTTGATAATGGCCATAGGACGAGTAGGATCGACTACTTCCTTATTAAGGCTGAATCTGGTCGATATGATGGAGGCGGATCGCCCTGAGAGTGACCACAACCCCTTGGCACTCAGCCTAGCTCTTGATAGCAATTATCGGTTGGGAGCGCCTCACAAATGTGCTACAGCAGAGGTGTTCCTGGAGAATTACAGAAGAAGGGTACAGTGGTGTAGAGTAGTCGAGGAACCCGCCATCCTAAGTTTAATTTCGCGAAAAGTCGTGGAGGCTTCGGCCGCTATGGAGATAACGACCGACTTAGTTGATATTTGTGGGTTATACAATGATCTTTTTAATTTTTTGAAATCGCTTTTCTCAATTACAAAGAAAAATCTGAAAAATAAAACCCGAATATCATTGGGTGGGGGAAAGTGGTATAACCAAATATGTCGCAAAGCCTATATTCACTTACTCGCAGCACTTAAGTCGCGCGGCAGTGCCGCCATACGGAAGTACAGGCAGGAATATAAAAAATGCCAGAAAGAGGCCAAGTCGGCTTGGGACGACAAACACTGGCAGGATCTCTATGAGGCGAGTTTATCCTCTTGTCAATCGAGGTTCTGGCATGTTCTTAAGTGGGGGAATTCTTATGAATCTCAACTCCCCTCCAATCATGTAGCTGAAGATGGATGGGTTGCACACTTTGGGGCTCAATTTAGCAAATCTGGTCCTCCAGTAGACCCTGTTGCAAGCATACAGGAGGGCCCCTTAAGAACCCTGAGGCCAGATCCCCTCTTTGATCGTTCAGATGTAGAGTTGGCCTTAAGCCAGACCAAAGGTGGGAAAGCTCCCGGCATAGACTGCATTCCCTCAGACCTCTTTAAATCTGATCAGGCAGCTTGGGTCCCTTATATATTGAAGATAGCCAATGCTGTGGCTGATGGAGCTCCGATACCAGACTCTTGGCAGGGGGCGGAAATCATTCCAATATTTAAAAAGGGGGATCGCTCCCTGCCCACTAATTACCGTCCAATTAGTCTTATAGACGCCATCCAAAAGATCATCTCTTGGATGGTGCTATTTAAGATAACAGCATGGATGGACGAAAGGTCAATACTATCACCACTGCAGGCCGGCTTTAGGCCTTGCGTAAGTACAAAAGATCAGATTCTAAGATTTTTATTAATCTATTGGAAGGTGGTGGTCTTAAGTGAAGGTGTGATTTATGCAGCCTTTGTGGACCTTAAGTCCGCCTTCGACTTGGTCCCAAGAACCAAACTGTGGGAGGCTTTGACACAAATGGGTCTGCCAATGGACCTGTTGGACATAATCATAAGACTCCATGAGAAGAATTATGCACAGGTTCATTGGGGTATGCAGGGCCAAGTCACTAAAAAGTTCCCAGTGACTGGAGGTGTCCGCCAAGGATGTGTCCTTGCCCCCACCCTTTTTCTTCTTTTTATTAATAGAGTTGTTGCTTATTTTTCGGATACTCCTACTGACGCTCCTAGTTTAGGCGGTATGAAGGTTCCTCTTCTTATTTTTGTGGACGACACGCTTTTACTTTCAAAAACTCAAAAGGGGCTACAATTGGCACTTAGCAAAATTGTAGAATTTTGTGATGCCAACGATTTGCAAGTCAACACAAGCAAAACCAAGTTTATGATTTTTACTAAAAATAGACCAAGATTGGCATAGGTTAATCTCAATGGTGTAAATTTGGAACAGGTAAATGAGATGACTTACCTGGGGGTGGTTCTAGACCATAGATTAAGATGGACTGCCCAGTTGGACGCATTGTCATTAAAATTTTCACAGTTGAGTGGGACACTGGTTAAGGAGCAGAGATCCTCTCTAACTAAGAGAGTGAGTCCAGCACTCAAAATATACAATATTAAGATTAGATCGGCGATTGTATATGGAGCGGACCTCTGGAGTTACGTTAACTTGTCCCAACTTGAGAAAATTCAAAATAAATTTTTACGAAACTTGGTGCGTCTTCCTCAATCGACCCCGATGCTTCCTTTAATGTTGGACCTGGGTTGCTATCCAATAGAGGAACTAGCCAAATTGAGAATTATTCTACTATGGAGGAGAATATGGGTAACTCCTGAATTGGCTACCTTTGCTGTGGGAATAGAAGATCTTAGACGAATAGTCGGTAGTGGCAATCTCCCTTGGTTTAAAGCGGTCAAATCCACCTTGTCAGATATGGGCCTTTTCCAGCTGTGGTCCGACCCCAGGACCAGCGAGTTCCCTGGAAAAAAGGATCTTAAGGACCAGTTTTGGGCTGCATACAGAAATAGGCTGATAATGGAACATAGCTCATTAACCCTTTCTGGTAGATTTTTGAGCCATAAGGTGGACACAGTTCTGGAAAGCTACTGGGATGCCATAACGATGAGTATTGATAGAAAACCTTTCCATCAATTTAGAGTAGGAACGTTACCCTTGAGATTGTTCACACATAAATGGAGGGGGGGTGCAGGGAACTCATGTCCATGGTGTCAAGACCAGAAGGAAACTGTGGGTCATTTCTTTTTTGTTTGTCCTGCATATGTCGCCCCACGGAAAAAATGGCTAAAACCAATTTGTCGAATGCTTAAGACCAGAGGGGCCAACGAGGCCTTAAGCTTGCTAGGGATGGTAACATCTCTCCCAGTGGCCATATCAGTAGCTAAATTTTTAGGCTGATCTTGGCGAGTTAGATATTCACAGCATTAGTTAGTTAGACAGCCTATTATTACTGAACATCCTGCGAAGCACTATGTATTATGTAATTCATGTATTATGTTGGTTTTAATGTTTTATTGTGTTTTATTCTGTGATGTCTTTTATGGTTAATTTTACCGAAATAAAGACTTATGAAACTGGTTATTGCATTGAGTTCTCGAATTGCCTCATATATCCAAGTCACTATGTGACAGCTGAGGCCCATCTGTAGGATAGCATGAAGGACGGGGTGTGTAGCCGGCTCGGTATCGGTCACGTGCCAGGTTCGGCAGCAGTCTGCCTCCAGCCGTCCATACATAAGAAACTGTCCTCTAGGAAGGTCGGTGTCGACTGTCAGCTCTGCAAATGAAAGCAGGTGTCCACTTGCTAACAGTAAACCTGCCTCCGTGAGTGATTGTTCTGTCCATGTTTGCAGGGTTTGCGTTGTGTAGTGATCGTAACCTCTGGGAAGGCCCACTAGCGGCAGAAGTGGGGAATAGACTGATCGTGACATCCATTGTATGTGTTTTATGCAGGTTAGCGCCACTGTCACTTGTAACAGACACGTTGACATGGGTTTTTCCCCTGGTAGCAGCATGCATCGAATCACAGAGGCAGATATTGGCCCAGTGCCTGTGTGGGTCTCCGCTACCGCACGTCCCGCCGTCCACTATGATATCCATTGTAATTGAGCTGCTAGGAAGTATGCTTCAAAAGAGGGAGCTCTCAGTCTGCCCTGGTTCACTGGCTGCTGCAGTTTGGCCATGGCTATCCATCTATGGCCCTCCCCCATATTAGAGTGCTGAGAAGCGTATCTAGTTCCAGGAAGAGGGAGCAGGGAGGGACTACTGGGAGATTAGCAAAGTAGTATAGCAGTCGCGGGACGAGGATCCCTTTGGCCACTGCTACTTTCCTGATGGGTGCTAAGGGGAGGGTTTTCGAGAAATTGACCGAGGAACGAATGCCTGTTGGTACTTTCTGGTGGTTACCCTCGTAGATATCTTGTGGGGAGTGATAGAGGTGCACGGCCAAAGTATCACGTCGCTCGCGTACTCCACACAAAGTCGATTCTTCCAGAATGCACCCGTTCTGGAGAGAGGTCGGCCGACAATGGGTATATTGTAGATTTAGCCCAGCTGACCTTTAGACCAGCTGCAGTCTCAAAGTCTGTCAGGGTGGCAAAGATCGGAGTAAGGTCTGATGTAATATCCTGGACATAGAGGAGCAGATCATCCGCATACAGTGATATACTATGTCTGGTTCCTGCCAATGGGATACACCATTGCTCGCCCTCTTTTCGAAGACGGATCACCAATGGTTCCATTGCCAGGGGGAAAAGCAGTGGGGAGAGCGGGCAACCCTGCCTTGTGCCTCTCAACACCGAAAATGAGGGTCATACATGCCGCCCGAGCCTGATCCTGGATGTTGGTCTAGTGTATATTAGTTTAATGTATGCTTGTAAACATGTCCCCACTCCTATCCTATGGAGCACTTCAAATAGGTATGGCCATGATAGTGTATTGAAGGTCTTTTCCAGGTCCAAGACCTGGCATGAAGCGCGAGGGAAACATCCCTGAACCTATTCATACACATGGAACAGCCCCCGGATGTTGTGGGAGGTATTTCTTCCCGGAACAAATCCACATTGGTCTTGGTGTATTAGTGTTGGGAGAATTGAGGTGTACTGCTCTGCTAGTCTTATGCCATAGTTTTTGTAGTCTGCGGACAGCAGGACAATGGGCCAGTATGAGCCCAGATGATGGGGATCCCGGTCTGGTTTTAGAAAGGGGACAATTAATTATTTCTTTATGGATTGTGGGAGTGCACCCTCCTCTAGTGGGGCTTTATACAATTCTACCAGTTGAGGGACTAACAGGGTAGAGAAGGTGCGGAAGAATTCCAATTGTAGGCCATCCAGACTTGGGGCCTTGTGTGTGGCTAGGGTATGTATAGCTTGCGTCACTTCTGTTGAGGTAATGTGTTCATCTTGGGTGCTTTGATCAGTTGCCGCTATACAGGGTAGTGGGTGTGCATCTAAGAATCTATCCAGTATTTCTGAGTTTACCGGGTCAGGGGCTGCATATAACGCTGTATAGTACTCACGGCATGCATGCAATATGTCTGCCTGGGAACGGACAGGTATGGCTGCAATGGTGTGTGCTTCTGTAATCGGATGCGGGGTAGTGTCTTGTTTTACCAGCCATGCTAGCAGTGTGCCAGCTTTGCCTCCTTTCCTGTGTGTGCTCTAAAGTTATATCTCCGGGGGTCTGCAAGTACCTCTGTATATGCAGGTTTTGGCTTCTGCTACCTGTGCAAGTGTGCTTCATTTTTACATGCTGCCAGTGTCAGTGTTGCTAGTTTCTGTTCCTCTTCAAGTATGCGCCGCTCAAGGGTTTTACGCACTTCGGACATGGGTCCCTCTAATCACCTCCTTGAATATGTCCGACTCTACTGCCCTGGGTGATGCTGTGTTGGTGTTTTTGTGTAAATAGTGCTGGATGTGGGTTTTTTGCTCTTGCTTAAAATACTTGATCCTCCAGACATGCAAGTGGCAGGTACCACATGGGTACCGGCTGTAGGGGCGGTTGCCAAGCCAAAGTGAGCGTGTGTGTTTCATGCTCCGATAGTACCCAACCCAGATATTCGGTCTCCTGGACCATAGGAATGATTGGAGGGGTGCAAAGGGAATGGTCAAGGCAGACGCTGAGGTCGTGTGGTATAGAGTGAAATGAATATAGGATGGTATTGGGATATTTAGCGAACCACACATCTACCAGCATCAAGTGCTCTATTCACGTTTTATAGCGTTTTGTTTGCGTTATTGCCAGGAAGATTGGGTGTGGTGGTTGAGATTTGTCTAGGGAGATGTTTTGCATTCAGTTATAGTCCATCCCCAGTATCCAGGGGGTCGTGATATATTGGGCCAGCGTACGGGAAAGGGAGTCCCAGTATTTCCCCTGCTCTGTGTTTGGTGTATAAATACTGCCCAGCAGAATTGGTCGCCCATCTAGGAGCCCCTCCAGTAGGGTGTAGCGTCCCTCCACATCTGTCACTCTGGACAGTTCCTGGAACGGAACCCCTGGTCGCAGCCAAATAAGCGTTCCTCGTGCAAATGCAGAGTATTTTGTTGAGCAGAATGTACCTTGCCGTAGTTTGCTTAATTTGCCTAGCTGCCCTGCCACTAAGTGCGTTTCCTGCAGCATTGCAATCTGCACGTTCTGTCGTTTTATGGAAGCGAACACATATCTCTTGCGGGCCGTGTGCATGCCTCGCATGTTAACTGTGAGGATAGTAACATCGCCTTTTCGCGCCAAGGGGTTTTGGCTCAGTCTCCTCGAGATGGGGTGGGGCAGGGTTGTTGTATATTCACCTCTCTGAGTTTGGTCTTGATGTCGCACACAGGCTTATTTCTCTCATCTATCTGCAAACATACCTTCTGTGTGTTAGTGGGTGACGAAATGCGGGAAGTTAACTGGGATGGGAGGCATTCCCAATAGTGGGGACCTACCACAAAGGGCGGTACATCCAAAGTAAGTATGTTACTGAAACTCTAATGTGTTGTGTGTTCTGGTTGGCCACGCATCTACGCTGGCTCCGTGGGTGTCATTTGTAGGATTATTGTGTATGGAGGAGCTTATCGGTGACCCAGCGTGCGCCACGTGGGGTATTGGACCATGTATGGTGCTATGGCACTATTACCTGAGATATAATTGAGATACATGGTCAGCAGTAGCTACAATTCATATCAACATATCAGCTGTTTGCTGCGTCACCGGTGGTGGGATCATCGGGCCCTTTTGGGATATAGTCTCATCACTGCCTTCTTCTGATGGGGGCCTCTGTCGACATCTGTTGTTGGTGAGGCTGTTGCCATTTCTGCTGCTGCCAATGGGACTTTTTTTTGTTCTACAATAATTTGCTCTAGGTCCGGGGACCCTGTGAGTTGGGTGCAGATCTCAGATTTGGGGTGTTTGCTTTGTCTTTTGGGGTGACATTGATTGCTCTTCAGTGTTGGAGGACGTTTAGTGTTTTTAAAGTTCGAGCTTGGACGATTTTGACAGTTTTGATCCACCCAGTCGTGGGCTGCCTCGGGATTCGTGAAGAATGTAGTGGACCCATCATGCATGATTTTGAATCTTGCTGGGAACAGCAGTGAATATTGGACTCCTTCTTGGCGAAGACGTTGTTTAACTTCCAAAAATGAGGATCGCTGGAGCTGCACTGCTCGGGAATAGTCCAGGAAGAGCATTATGTTTATTCTCAATTTAAATGGGATCATGTTGTCTGGCGGCCTGGAGTACAGCATCCTTGTTTCTATAGTGAATTAATTTTGCGAGTAGTGGGCTGGGCGGGGAGCCCGGTGGTGGCCTATGGAGCTGGTACCCTATGTGCTCTTTCTAACTCATCCTCCTGGACCTCTCTGCAGCGTTCGACACTGTCTGCCACCGCACCCTAGTTCAACGCCTCAGCAATATCGGCATCCAAGACAAGGCACTGGAGTGGATCATCTCGTTGTTCGCCGGAAGAACACAGAGAGTCCGCCTCCCCCCGTTTCGATCCGAGGCCACCGAAGTCATCTGCGGCGTACCGCAAGGATCATCACTCAGCCCCACCCTCTTCAACGTCTACATGAGACCTCTTGCAGCCATCGCACGCCAACACAACCTCAACATCATCTCCTACGCCGACGACACCCAGCTGATCCTCTCCCTCACCAGAGACCCCGACACCACCAGAACCAGCCTACATGAAGGGATGAAAGACGTCGCCGAGTGGATGAAGAACAGCCGCCTGAAATGAACTCAGACAAGATGGAAGTCCTCATCCTGGGACCATCGCCCTCCGCCTGGGACGACTCCTGGTGGCCCCCCGCCCTGGGCATCACTCCCAAGCCAACAGACCACGCACGCAACCTGGGCTTCATCCTGGACTCCTCCCTCTCGATGACCAGACAAGTCAACGCCGTCTCCTCATCATGCTTTCACACCCTACGCATGCTCCGCAAGATCTTCCGATGGAACCCGACCGAAACCAGGAAGACGGTCACCCAGGCACTCGTCACCAGCCGACTGGACTACGGAAACACCCTCTACGCCGGCACCACAGCCAAGCTACAGAAAAGACTTCAACGCATCCAGAACGCCTCCGCCCGACTCATCCTGGACATCCCCCAACGAAGCCACATCTCCGGCCACCTGAGGGACCTGCACTGACTCCCCGTCAACAAGAGGATCACGTTCAGGCTCCTCACCCACGCACACAAGTCTCTCCACGACCTGGGCCCCAAGTACCTCAACGACCGCCTGACCTTCTACACGCCCACCCGCCAGCTACGATCTACTAACCTCGCCCTCGCCGCCGTACCACGCATCCGAACAGCCACCGCCGGAGGAAGATCCTTCTCCTACCTGGCAGCCAAGACATGGAACTCCCTCCCCATCCACCTTCGGCTGACCCAGGACCATCTTGCCTTCAGGAGACAACTCAAGACCTGACTGTTCGAGCAGTAGCGGACCCCTCCCCCAAGCGCCTTGAGACCCTTCCGGGTGAGTAGCGCGCTATACAAGTGCTATGATTGATTGATTGATTGATTGTATCTGCAGGTTATGTGATGACCTCTGTTAGCAGCTTACTCTGGCTGGTGGCGATGATACTCCGCGTACTGTGCAGTGATATATTTTGGCATGAATTAGAACGCGGTGCATTGTGGCCAAGTCTATTGGGTAATCACTAGTCACTGTGTGACACTGATCCGGACTTCTTTCACTTTACTCCCCAGTTTTATGATTATTTCTCACACCACTGTATTCCGCTTTATGTTGGTGTGACATCGGTTTGATTTCACTGCTTCGTGCAGTTTGTGTCCCGCGTTGTGGGGTGGGACACTCTTGATGGGGTGGGTCTTCTTTACTGCCAATGTTCTTTGAGTACTCTCTAGGTCTGTTGCAGTCCCCCTTTGGTCATTCATACATGTTTCATTGACCCAAGGTGTGCTCCTACGGATTTTGTAACCTGGGCAGGTAGGTGCTCTCGATTAGTCCAGTGTGTGTGTCTTTGCTCAGTTTTGGGATTCACTTTGGCTGGTGGTAGCATTACTGCTTTTAGTGCTTACTAGCAGCCCGCCCCAGCGTTGCCTGGGGCAGAAGGGGGCTGGGGGCTGCATTTTTAGCCCGGGGCAGAAGGTGGCTGGGGCAGCATGTTGTCGAGCGGTGCATCCGCCCCCTGCCCCGACTCCCTCCCGCGCCTCCCGCGTTTCACCCGCTCCCGCCACGACTCCCTCCCGCCCCCCCCCGCCTCCCGACTCTCGCCCCCTCCCGCCCCGACTATGTCCTTTCCTTACCTGACCCGCCGCTCCTCCTCTTCAGGTCGCCGCCGCTCATCGCTGCACCACTGCACCGTCGCCCCGCCGCTCCTCCATGACGCCGCCGCTCCTCCATGACGCCGCCGCTCCTCCATGACGCCGCCGCTCCTCCTTCGTCGTCATGACGCACGTCGCGGCCAGCGCTAGGTCCCGGCCGGCGCTACTTTCAGGGGACTACTTTGTTTTGAAAATTAATTTTTTTAATTAGCTTTTTTTTTAAATTTATATAGCCTATGTCCATCTGTATCGGGTGTGTATATTGGCGCTGTGGTTCCCGAGATTACCTTGCCTAAAGGTGCAAGTTCTCTCTTTATAATATTAGTATAGATAGATAGATATAGATAAACCGTAAAATAAAATTGCCTTTTTCAAAATGAAACAAAACCTACAGGAAGATGGAAAATAATGATTATTTTTGTAAACTTCCACTTTATTGATCGGTTCAGCTGCACCATTTGCAGTTTTGCACCATATGGTCCATGGTAAATCCAGCCATGGAAATTTCAGTGGTGCCCCCCTTCCCTGGAAGCCCTAAGCAGGGCGTATTTTGCTTGGCTAATCCTGCCCTGTGCTTTATAAAAGATTTGATTGCTTTGGCCTCTCTGCTTAGGATGCATGCAGCATGGGGGGAAGGCAGGTGTGAGAGACGCAGAATATCCATGAGAGGAGAGAGGAAAGATTCCCCAGGACGGGTCATTTAATGTTATTGAAAAGGGTGTGCAGCGCTGGTGTTTCGCTTCCTGTGGCGCGCGTTTCATCCAATAACAGAAATGAAGTCCGTCTGCTGTTTTCATTAACTTGCAGTTCCATTAATATTCAGCAGCTGCGTCTCCCGGTGGGACCTGGAATGTATTAAAAAATGGAAATCTCCTCAGGTGCAGACCTCTTTTCACCCCCGTGGTATAGGCTGTGGGAAACACTGAAAGCAGTGTCTCTGCGTGACATTTGCATCGGGGCACCCCCCTGCCAAGAAGGTGACACAGCTCAGTGGGTTAACACGCCAGCTACCACACTGCAGATATCTTATAAACCACTGAGGCAGTGAGGCAGAGTCAGCTCAGCCTTTTACCATACCAAGATTTACAAAAGAGGGCCAGCAAACACTAAAATGGTTATGTAGCCCCAGGATACCAAGTGAGCTTTAAAAGCTGAATGAAACCACGTTCCTTATCCTCCGGCGTGATGGGGTGTATAAAAAACATATCCGCCCTGAAAGCCACATCAAACGTTTTAAGGCTAGAAAGGAAAAAATTACTTTGATGTTTTAAAAACTACCTAATCCCACACTTATGCTTGGTGCTGTCACGCACTTTCTGGAATCACTCGCTTCTCTCTCTGTAGCTGACGTTGTGACCCCTCCCCTCCCCCTGAAGTTGTTGTTACACATGTTTCCTGCCTCCCAGAACTTGCAGCACACTTCCCCTCCCCTCTCCCTCGTTCCCTCTCTCTCTGCACTGATCCTCTGCTGGGCTGTGCACATCCCATAGCAGGCGGGACTGGCGCAGCAGCGCGTTCACCTGAAGAGAGGCAAAACGCGGAGAGATTTCCTCTGCTTTTTGCAGTTTTTTCACCGATGGTCAGTGATGCCAGCTCCAAGGGCGTGAGCTATAAAATACGAGTAAACAGACTCTCGCTAGTAAGAGCGATAGTTTCCTTGCAGGCATCAGCCAATACCTTATAAAAACGGGCAGATATAAAACGAAGAAAAAGTAGTCCCCTTTGCTGAAACAATACTAAAACGCCCAGGTTCTTTCCCGATGTCATCACGCAGACGTCGCGGCCGGCGCTACTTGCAAGGGACTACTTTATTTTTATTCCTAATTTTTTAAACAATGTATATTTTTTATTTTTATATAGCCTATGTCCTTCTGCTTGCCCTGAGGTTTTCAAAGATGTCTTGGGGGTTTGGGTTGGTGGTGTACTTTTCGAGTTTACCTGGCTCAAAGGACACAGTTCTCTCTTTATAATGGTAGTATAGATAATCTCCTATAGTGAAGCAAACACATCTAAACAATAACATATTCACCGCTGACAGTTATGTGAGCAAACTCTCCCCTTTTTGACAGAAGTTGGCTGCGTTCGAGGGGGTACCGTTTTTCTCCTGACCGTGTGTAGGCCTTCGTTGCGCACTTTGTTGACGGCGGAGCACAGAGTTCCAATGAGAACAGCATAGGATTATCCTACGGAAGCCGAGGTGGCTCAAACGTTTACAGCATCTAAAACCCCTCTGGCTACACATCACTTTTTCCTCCTTTTCCTTCTGTAATGCACCGTTTGTCTGACATTTGTAATGCACCGTTTGCCTCCTCTTTCTTGTCCTCAGGCTTCCCCGACCGCCGCCGGCCCGTCCCTTCCCCCGCCCGGCCCGTCTCCCGCCTGCCCCTACATGAGTGCCCTTACCTCCGCCGGCGCTGATCCCGCCTGTCCGCTCGCACCAGCTCTCCTCCCCTGCGCCATGTCCGCCGCTCCTCCTCTACCGCCGGTCCTCTGCTCCTGACGTCACCTCTCCTCCCCCGCGCCATGTCCGTCACTCCTCGGACGCCGCTCCTCCCCGTGCTCCTAACGTGACCATGCACGCCGCGGCCGGCGCTACTTCTGAGGGACTACTTTTTTTTTTTTAATCTAACATTTTAAATAACGTTTATTTTTTTAAATTTATGTAGCCTATAACCATCTACACACCCTGCCGATTTCAACGGTGTATCGGGTGTGTAGATTGGCGCAGTGGTTCCCGAGTTTACCCGCCTCAAAGCCTGAAAGTTTCTGCTTTATTATAGTAGTATAGATGATGCGGCCACCTGAGAAATGATTGATGCGTCATGTTGTGGGGCTCTGTTGGAGGACTCTGGGGCGTAAGTAATAAGCGCGGTCTGATCTCTCAACAAACGAATGCATCATCTGCAGTAATCTTTGTTTAATCGGATGGACGCATTTTGGAATTCTGGGGGATCCACTTGGTCTTTCATCCTTCCACGGTCAATAAAATAAGTACCATTGAGTTTTTTAACAATAAATATCCCTTATCTGCCAATAAGGCCGAGTGAGACCCGCCATAGGGATAACCATGCGCTCGATAAGTTAGCCTCCTATGTGAAACATTAAAAAAAAATATCCTTTCAAAATTTTGAACCATGCACCCGGCATAACGCAAGCCTGAAATGCTGGCTTCCCCTACCCCCGCCTGCCCCGTGTCAGTGCTCAGCAGCCCGTGCCTCTGCCTGCCCTGTCCCCCGCCTGCCCCGACCCCGGCTCCTTACCTCAGCCTCTGCTCCTCACCGCCGGTCCAGCTCCGCCGCTCTGGTACTCACCACCTGTCCGCCGCCGCTCCTCCCCCGCGCCATGTCCGCCTCTCTGCTCCGCCGCTGGCCTCACATTACTGCTCCTCCCCCGCGCGCCATGTCCGCCGCTCCTGGGACGCTGCTCCTCCCCTGCTCCTGACGAGACGACGCACGTCGCGGCCGGCGCTACTTTGGGGAACTATTTTTTTTAAAAATTCACTTTTTATATAAGGTTTTTTTTTTTTAATTTTTAACGCCTATGACCATCTACACACCCTGCCAATTTCAACAGTGTATCGGGTGTGTAGATTGGCGCTGTGGTTCCCGAGTTTACCTGGCTCAAAGGTGAGAGTTCTCTCTTTATAATAGTAGTATAGATTACACTTTCTTTGTGTACTCCTCCATGTTTAGATGTCATTGTGTTAAACCCATATGAAGGGATAGAATGCCAACATGTCACTGCTGTGCCTCATTCTCATGCTATCCCACATTGCGAGGTGCTGAACTTAGAATTTGACGGTAATTCCACACCTGTTAGATACCGCACCAAACAGTATCGTATTTACCGGGTGGAATATTGCACTCCAAATAACGGCCCACTTGAAAATGAGGTTCTAACAGGCATTCCCTTCTCGCTGTAATCCTTCAACTGCACCGGTAAATGGACTTCTTGTCATGAGTTATAGCGCTGGCAAGTTTCAGAAAAAAAATGGTCTTGCTTAATGTGTCTTTAAGCAGATGCATGGAATGACTGTCATTAATTGGTTTCAGTTCACATGAGTGATGTACCACGAAAAACATTCTTCTCTTGTAGCTTGTTTCGTACTGGCACATTTAACCAGTCGTTTACTGCCATCTAGTGGGCACATTGCACACAACTGGCAGATTTTCATGGAACTCGAGGTGAATGGATTTCATTTTCACCCTACGGAGTAGGAGCACTGCCCATTCCCATTCTGCACTATTAGCTGGATGGAAGGACGCATTAGCGAGGCAAGATCGTGGCAAAATGTGTCAGTCTAATTATCTTAAGCGCCTTGCACGTTACCGCTCCTCCCCGCACGCCATGTCAGCCGCTCCTCCCCTGCTCCTGACGTGACGACGCACGTCGCGGCCGGCGCTACTTTGGGGAACTACTTTTTTTTTTTTAATTAACTTTTTATATAAGGTTTTTTAAAAAAAATGTTAACGCCTATGACCATCTACACACCCTGCCGATTTCAACGGTGTATCGGGTGTGGAGATTGGCACTGTGGTTCCCGAGTTTACCTGGCTCAAAGGTGAGAGTTCTCTCTTTATAATAGTAGTATAGATTTATCTCTGCACTCACATAGTAGTAATTATGCTCCTCGCCTGGGAGCAACGAGGGACTCAGCGCAGGGGGGGGGGGGTTGTTCACGTCCCATGGCTAATGTCTCAAGCAGCACAGACCCCTCGTCTTCTCGTGTCCCACACCGCTGCCACTCAGCCTCGGCTGGGCCGCGCGTACAGCTCTGTTGCTCTTGGAGGGGCTGGGTCAGCCGCCCTACACCTCCCTTCGACAGCTGCTCTTTCTGCGCCCTGGTCCCTGCAAGAAATCCTTTGGATACGCTTCAGCCCCCACTGGTGCAGTGCTGAGGGCGCAGTGAAGCGTGTGGCCGGAGATTCTGCCCTCGCGGCTTCTGGGCTCGTCTGCGCTCCAAGGGTGCCACCATGTGAAATTCGAGCCTCTGCAGGCCTCCGCGACTCACAGCCCTGTGACCTTCCGGCGAGTGCTAGATGCTCAGATATCTCCGCTGGCGTTACCGATCTAGGTGGGCCCGCTTGAGGCTCCCCCTGTGCCAGATAACAGGTGAGATTCGTACCGGCTCACGGAGCCTCACCCAGACGGGTCCGTCATCCTGGCTGGCTTGGTCTTGCCCCCGACACAAACTGACGCTCTTGAATGAAGTAAACAACAAAGTCTCAAAGAAAAGTGATCGTCTGCACCTGTAGGAAAAATAGACTGGAGAAGACCGCACACGGCAGGTCTGTGAAACTCCCCCTGATCAAGATGACTGAGGACCAGGAGGAGAAGCAGATGACAGCACACTGCGGGCCTTTACATTACTGAGACTTACAGAAAGTGCCCTGGAACAGAGTGACTAAGGGACACTGTAGCAATTTGAAATGCATAGTGCAAACAATATTTGTTAGACACTTAATTATGTGTATGCTGCCTGTACTACGAACCACTGGGTGACATCATAGTGCAACAGGAAACATTGTGTAATGCCATCCAAAGATATGTAACTATATATATTTAGTTTTTAGGTCGAGCCTAGACGAAAGCAAAGCGAAGCTTTGCTGTCTAGGGCTCGACAACTTATGTTATCACTCTGGGGGGAATGTGGACAGCAGACTGACAAGCGCTTCTCCTGCCGGAGATTTTACCTCGTGGGCGCGCACGGCGCCGTGCCCCTCTCGTGCCTCATATTCCCGTGCGCAAACACTCACACAGCCACACTCACGCATGCGCACATACACAGCCATACGCATACACAGACACACCCACACACTGCATACACACACGCACCCCCCCTTAAACAGACCCACGCGCACACAGACACACGCACAGACACACTCGAACACACACAGACACACGCGCGTACACTACCCCACCACTCACCGGGCTCTTTCGGCGTGTTCCGTGTCTCCTCCGCAGCGCTGGTCTTCACCCGGGCCCCCTCCTGGGACCCGGGACTTCAGATGCCGCACTCCGCTTTGGAGCCGGGGCTCGGAACGCGCATGCGCGGGCAGTCCCCGCCCTCTCACCCATGCTTTGCATTGGCGCGCGTCCAAAACACGCACTTTTGTTTGGAAGGGAGGCATGTTTGTTCCCTCCCTGTCTCCTGTTTGCCGTGCCTGCCCGGACAGGAGATGTGCACGTGCACGGCGTCTCTACCAACTCTCACAGCGAGACCTTCTTTCTGAGAGTATTCCTGATCTTATCAATTTGTTATTGTACATAATAATTGCTTTAATTGAAATAAAAACAATAATGTAGTATATATCTCCCTACAATCCTGCAACGCTATTCTATGTAAGTTACGTAGTAACAGTGGTGATCTCTAAAGCTTAACCATGCTGAGACTTTGCAGTGCTTAGAAATGCTAGAAAGGCGCAATGAAGCGCTATGGGAGCAGTCCTTTTGTAGTTCGTGCCGTTTGGATACAATAGGGGTTAAGTGTGTTTAGCTCACGGGAGCGGAGTTGCTTGCCCAAGTGTTCACCGATTCCCCCCCCCCCCCTCACACCGGCAGAGGGCTGCCTCGCTGTATTTCGGTAATATGGTCAGACTCGCCACTGTGACGCGAACAGCCCACCCCGTGCAATGCAAATGAAGGGGCGTTTGTCAGGGTTGGGGCAATGAGGGCTTTCTTTAACAGACTTGTTTACTTCCTGCTCCCAGGGGTCTGGGGCTGATTGTGTTGCAGGTAAAACGTGTGTGTGCACACAGTGCCTTCACTGCAGCTAGTCACAACCTGACAGGAGAGAACACCTGGCGTTTCTACTCGAGTTTCTTTATTGTAGGCCCTGAGGTGAATTGCTTTGATGTGAATGTGATCCTGGCTTCCACTTGTGCACACGTTGTGTGACTGTGCACAACATATCTCTGAGCCCCAATCCTGGAGTGCTGCAACACAAAATCATGGGGTCCGCTGCCGAATGTTATGAAGTACCACTCAATCTTCCATATCTAAGAAATATTCATTGTCCCTGTACCTGCGCCCTACAAATATAACGGCATCTATGCACAACCCTCTTCCCTTGGTGGCATCCGCATACTATAGGCAGCGAATGTTCCAGCGTTATTCTGTGTTCTCTTTACACCGCCTCTGCACATGCTTTCAGTTCCGCGCCCGCCGGGCGCCTCTGGTGGTCGCACACATCTCAGCTGCCTCTTGTCCTTGGATGTTTGTGTGTCACCCGCGGTTCACAGTCGAGCCCTCGCTGTTCACGGGACACACAGTGTAGTCCCTGCTGCCTGTTTCTCTCTAACAAGGCCTCTAATGTATCAGATCATTTATTTGACATTCATTCATTCGCAAACAGCTTCTGATTCGCCCAAGTGGGTATTTATCAAATCAAATCAAATAATCTTTATTTCGATCATTAGAGATCATAAAAGATATGCAAATAAATGCCATCATAAAACGTTAAAAATGAGTTCAGTATTTTAGAATTCAAAAATTCATGATTACAGTCTGATTAAAATGAATACATTTTGGTTTAAGAACTAATAGTTCATGCAGCATTAGAGTCCCTTATAATTCTTGCGCGTAATCTCCACATTGCCGTCAAAAATTTCGCCATTACAAACACAGTTGGAGCTGTTAAGTCTGTTTTAAGCACTCTGTAAGCTGGGGCATAAGTTTGAAAGCCCAAGTTCCTTAAATAGGGGACCAGCCAATAGCTCCTGATTCTACTGTAGGCTCTGCAGAACAGTACCACATGCAGATCACTTTCCAGCTTATAGTTGCATGCTGGGCAGTTACCCAAGTCCAGGTTACCGTCCCAGGATTTAGTAAGGGACCTCAAGGGAAGAGAACCGTATCTCCATTGCAAGAAGATCTTTCTTACATACACTGGCGTCATAGCATCTAAGACGTACTCAGGACTGTAGGAGTCTTTTGCTTTGATAAACGTATCAGTTAGGGAACCTTCCCGGATTGAACTCAGAGATCTCTGGAGCATAAAGCTGTAAAACAGTTTGGAAAGTTCTTTCCTCTGGAGCCTTATGGACATTGCTTCCGGGTTACTCCATAGCTCTGGGACTCCGAGGGTCGTACACATGTCCCTGATGTACTTCAGCCATGGGATTTTAGCCACGTGAATTGACCTAAGAAGCTCTTGCAATTCTCTTCTGTAGTGGGCCAAATCCTGACTGCTCCACAAACGTCTCCAGTAGGTCAAAGGTTTAAGGCCCAGTTCCTCAGTGATTGGTCGTAATGCCAAGTCCATTCTCAAAGGGAGAAGAGGAGTACTCGGTGGGAGAGCTGCCAGTTGTCTAATAAAGTTGTTCTCTGCGACCTGTATGGTCTGTAGCGGTGTATGTCCCCATAACTCGGCCCCGTAGGTAATGCCTCCCCGGGCTTGGGCTTTGTAGATGTGTATGGCAGGGGTCAGTGTGCGAAGAGAAGATTTTTTGGCGATTCTTGTAATGGCACCAGCCCTCTGAATTAGTTTTGTGGTTGCCTTTGTTTTATGTGGCAGCCAAGATAGATTCTGATTGAGGGTTATGCCGAGATACTCAATTACATAGACTCTTTCTAGGGATGTAGATCCCAAGCGGGGATTTGGGCAGCTTTTGGGTTTATGATTGAGAATCATGAATTTGGTCTTGGAGGGGTTTATTTCCAACCCCCTTTCATTGCAGAACTCCAGGTACCCATTCAAGACTCTCTGTAGCCCCATTGGTTTTTTTGACAACAGCAGGGTGTCATCCGCGAACATAATCGCTGGCACCCTGCTGCTGTTCAATTGCGGCGCATCAATATTAGGGATCCTGCTCAGATGCTCTATCACCCCATTCGTGAATAGACAGAACAGGGTCGGCGCCAACACACAACCCTGCCTTACCCCTCTTTGAACAGGGAACCTATCTGTCAGCCTACCGCCCTTGCCATATCTTACTCGGGCGTAGTTGTCTGTGTGTAGCCTGATTATAATCTGGAGAATATCTCCAGGGACACCCAGATCCGCCAGTACCGCCCACAATTTGGCCCTAGGGACCAAATCGAAGGCGGCACGGAGGTCCACGAAGACCGCATACAGTGACCCTCCTTCTAGATGTACCGTCTTCCAGTACAGGATGTTCAGTCTAAGTATTTGATCAACTGTTGAGACTCCCCTCCTAAATCCCGCCTGGAGGGGGCTTAAAATATCAGTCTCCTCCATCCAGCTTTGCAGCCTATCCAGGATTAATCTGCCAAACAACTTCTGGGATACATCAATGAGGCTGATTGGGCGATAATTGGCGGGGAGCAGAGGCGACCCTTTTTTAAATATCGGGACCACCTCCGCTCCCAGCCAAGTATCCGGTATTTTCATTCCTCCCAGCACTGCATTGAATAAAACCATCAAGTAGGGTGCCCAAATCCCAGGTTCCTGCCTGAAGAGGTCACCCGGCACCCCATCCAAGCCCGGCGCCTTTCCAGCGGAAAGCCCCGCTATTGCAACCCTGATGTCTTTTATAGTGAAGGGAACAGAAGTGTGTGTGGCAAGAGTAATAGGTGTTGTTTCTAACTCCTCGTTTTCGGGGGAATATAGCTGTTGAAAGTGGTCTTGCCAGACGTTTGCTGCAATGTTGGGTTCGATTGCCGAGGGAAGGTCCCCGCTCCCGTGGTTGATTATTCTCCAGAATCTACGGGAGTCCCTTTTGGCTAGGGACTCCGATAGATTCTCCCAATGCTGTACATCCCACTCTATTTTAGCGTTAGTTATAAGTGATTTGTAAGCACTCCTTTTGGAGCGGATCTCCTCCCTAGGGCCTCCTTCGTTTATGGTGGATAGGAGGTCTCGTTTTGCCAATCTACAAGTGTTTTGTACCAAGTGTTCCTGGTTGGTCCCTGGATTCTTGGTCGCCTTGTGCTAAAAAGATCGACTTCAGGCTTCTTAATTAGGTGTTCATGTACTTGTGCTAAGTCCTCACTATTATCTTGTATGGCGTCTAAATTCCATAGGTCAAAAGCCTCCTCGAGAATAGGGATAGTTCCAGCATAGAGAGAGGCTAGCTTCTCTTCGCTAGAGGCAAGCTTTTCCCATCTTATCCGCCTCCTGTTGTTGTCCAACAGGTGTCCCCCTTTCAATTCCTGCTCGCTTGACACAGTCACCCACGGAGAAGGGGTGGCGTACTCCAGTTCCAAGGCATTATGGTCACTGTCATGCCTGGGTATTATTTTGAAGTCCACCACCCTTTTCCATGTCTGCATTTGTACCAGGAAGTAATCTAATCTGGATTCCCTCCCTACTTTATTAAATGTACATTTGCACGGGATGTCAGACCTAGTGCGGCCGTTACAGGCTCTCAAACCATAGGTGAGATTTAGTGTGTTTATTTGGACGGCGAGGGGTGTCCATGCTCTGGGAGGGGGTGCTTCAGTCTGAGGAACCTGCCAACTTGAATCCTCCTCTAGGGAGGGTCCATCAAGTAGTCCAGGTAATGGTTCAAAATGAGAATTGAAGTCCCCCCCTATTAGGTAAGAGATATCCCCAGGGATGGTTTCTAGAAGGCACAACAGTGCCTCTATGGTTTTGGAAATGGACGCTATTTGGACTGGCCTGGAATAGATATTTATGACTAGTAATTTAAAAGGACCCGGCCATTCGAGGAGAACAACCAGTATATCTTCCGAGTCTACTGTATATCTTGAGGCTAGACATCCTAAGTCGGAAGCCACCCAGGGTGCCAAGCCTCCGGATGGTCGGCCTCTCCCACCCCAGGTAGCTGGGATTGAGAATGTCTGGAAGCCCCTAAAGGAAGTCTCATCCCTTGTCCAGGTCTCTTGAAAGAGACAAACACTTTTTGGGTGTATTAGCTCTGCCCATGAGTCCGAGTCTATTTTGTTGGTCAGGCCTGCCACGTTCCAAGAAAGTAATTTTAAAGTTTGTGGGGCAGTCTGCGTACCAGGTTGGTTGACCGTGTGACTTATGAGGTCTAACCGTGATAGATTATCTGTAAGCCCTTCATCCATGGGTAGGCCTTCTGGGATAATTTCCCTATTATTTGACTCGTGGGGTAGGTCTAAATTCCCAGTAGTGGATTTCTCCTCACTAAAGTTTGGGGAGTCATGATTGCCTTGTTCCGCCCCTAGTGATTGCTCATATGCCCCTTCTACAGAGACCAGCTGTCAGTCCACCATTTCAAGGCAGTCATAACGGTTAGACAGCGATAGAAATGGTGGCTGGTAGAATCTTGGGGGCCATGTCGAATCCATCCCTTCCCATTCCTCTTCTCTGTACAGATTCCCATCCCCTGCAGTTGTTATATATGGTTTGATGATCAGGGGGGATTCGCATTTGATTAAAGGGGAGTCTCCTCCTTCCCTGGTTACCCTCCCAATTTCCCTGTGAGTTCTGGTGGAATCCTCTTCTCTGGTCACTTGTTATGTGATCATTTGCTGGGTAAAAGAACGAAAGAGGGACTGGGTGAATGGCACTCCCTTCATCCTCCAGAAAGGAACTACAAATGAATGAGACTGTTCCTGGTTCTTTAAAACTCACCAGTATACAATCACCGCTGATTGTTTTAGGTCTCTTGCCTACCCACGAGACTCTTCTTACCATGCGAATGTCGCTGGTCATACCTCTGGGAAGAGGTCTGTGTATTGAGAGCCAATTGATTACTTTATTTTTTAATGACTCCCCTGTCTCGTTTGAATCCGATTTTAATTCGGGTACCCCAACTAGCGTGACAGTATATGGAGCTACCTCATGTGGGAGATTGACAGTGACTGTTCTAGGTGGTTTTACCGCTGGATTATTCAGGTCTGGCATGTTTTGGTTGGTAGTCGAGGGGGGTTTAAGGGGGCTTTTGTATTGAGGATTGAGCTGCGTGTTATCATTAGCTAAAGATGATTGTTGTTGTGGGGTGGGAAGTTGCTTTTTGGGGGCGCCTACAGAAGTCGCTAACATTGATGATTTAGCTTTTACGTTTGATGTTTGGTTACTAAGTGCTTTTGTATTTTTAACGCCTGATGAAGTTGTTGTTACTGCCTCGCTAATTTTTACAGATTTAGGAGGATCCGGGTTGCTTTTATGTTTTGGATCGGTGTTGGGAAGTGTGGGGCGGGGGGCCCCCGTTTTCCAACAGTCCATAAACTGTGAGGCAGTTTTCTCAATTTTAATTAGTCTCGCCTCCATTTTCATCAGGCGTGCTTCTAGGGGGCTTAAGATTGATTTGAGGAGATGGCCTATATCTACTAGTGTGATGTCCTCTTCAGCTGCCTCGGAATTGTGTTCAATGATGGGAGGTGGCAGATCAGTGAGGGTGTCAGTAGGCGGTTCCTGGGAGGGGTCAATCCATATCACAGGTGAGATTCTGTCCTGGATAGTATGGTCTGTACTAGATGTGTTGTGTATTGACCCTGCCTTTTTCCTCGCTTTTTTTGCCTTCCTTTCCTTATTGCACTGTTTCCCCATTTTCCTCTTTTGTATGGCGCCCTCCCTTAAGCCCCGATCTGTACTCAATGTCCTTGCTAAATTTGGGGTGTCAGTTGTTAGGGGGAGTTTTTCCCTCAGTGATATGGGGCTTTGGATGGTTAGATCAGTTTCCTCCCCCGTATTTGTTGTATTTGGTGGTTGAGTAATTTGCGTCAATGGCAGTGAAAGGAGACTCATATCCTCTGAATCACTTAATGATCCCTCAGAGAGGTCTATACTAGTGGATCGCTGTACCCCACCACAAGCACCGAGCTGTGAACTATCTATAATCCTCCTATCCTCAGGAGTTTTTGCCTGCGCTATAACGCCCATCGATGACCTCCTGACCCACTCTATTTCCTGCGAAATTCGTCTTTCTAGAAGAGTGATATCATCTATCAAGAGGGAACCTGCCTTCAGGAAATAGTTATCTATTTACCTTGATTAGGGGCAGTTGTTATGGGGCCATTAGCTGCCAGGCTGGCTTTGCTCCGCGTCTCCATTTTGCTCATAATGATCAATGAGCAATATGGCTCAAGGACGCCTAGGGAGAGGGCAATGACTTAGTAAAAATCAAAAGTGAATATTGGGGGAATACCTGATGTAGGTGGAGTGGCCCAGTCCAGTCCCTAACGTTCTCGAACGGCCTCAAACGGCCCGCTCTTTGCCTGGTCTTCGCCCCGAGCTTCGTCCCGCGCGCGTCCCGCTGCGCGAGACGAGTTGACTGTTTATATCCTCCCTGATGGGGGGCAGGGCCGCTGCTGGAAGAGGCTGCAGGTGTGTAGACTGCCTCGCAGTCCCGCAGCGGTGCGGGCGGTGTGGGCGGGACCTTCAGTCAGCAGCAGCAGCTCTCTGGGGAGAGCCGCGTCCAGGGGGAAAAAGGTTCCAATCCAGCGACGTGTAGATTCAATCAGGAGCAGGAGCAACAAGAATGCCCAGACAGGTCAGCCCCACGACTCTGCCTCTGAGTAGCACCCGCACAGCGGGTGCTGCGAAAGTTTATAGAGCACCAGGCGGGGGGCGGGGCCGCTGCGGGAAGAGGCTGCAGGTGTGTAGACTGCCTCGCAGTCCCGCAGCGGTGTGGGCGGTGAGGGCGGGACCTTCAGTCAGCAGCAGCAGCTCTCTGGGGAAAGCCGCGTCCAGGGGGAAAAAGGTTCCAATCCAGCGACGTGTAGATTCAATCAGGAGCAGGAGCAACAAGAATGCCCAGACAGGTCAGCCCCACGACTCTGCCTCTGAGTAGCACCCGCACAGCGGGTGCTGCGAAAGTTTATAGAGCACCAGGCGGGGGGCGGGGCCGCTGTGGGAAGAGGCTGCAGGTGTGTAGACTGCCTCGCAGTCCCGCAGCGGTGTGGGCGGTGAGGGCGGGACCTTCAGTCAGCAGCAGCAGCTCTCTGGGGAGAGCCGCGTTCAGGGGGGAAAAGGTTCCAATCCAGCGACGTGTAGATTCAAGCAGGAGCAACAAGAATGCCCAGACAGGTCAGCCCCACGACTCTGCCTCTGAGTAGCACCCGCACAGCGGGTGCTGCGAAAGTTTATAGAGCAACAGGCGGGGGGACGGGGCCACTGCGGGAAGAGGCTGCAGGTGTGTAGACTGCCTCGCAGTCCCGCAGCGGTGTGGGCGGTGAGGGCGGGACCTTCAGTCAGCAGCAGCAGCTCTCTGGGGAGAGCCGCGTTCAGGGGGAAAAAGGTTCCAATCCAGCGATGTGTAGATTCAATCAGGAGCAGGAGCAACAAGAATGCCCAGACAGGTCAGCCCCACGACTCTGCCTCTGAGTAGCACCCGCGCAGCGGGTGCTGCGAAAGTTTATAGAGCACCAGGCGGGGGGCGGGGCCGCTGCGGGAAGAGGCTGCAGGTGTGTAGACTGCCTCGCAGTCCCGCAGCGGTGTGGGCGGTGAGGGCGGGACCTTCAGTCAGCAGCAGCAGCTCTCTGGGGAGAGCCGCGTCCAGGGGGAAAAAGGTTCCAATCCAGCGACGTGTAGATTCAATCAGGAGCAGGAGCAACAAGAATGCCCAGACAGGTCAGCCCCACGACTCTGCCTCTGAGTAGCACCCGCACAGCGGGTGCTGCGAAAGTTTATAGAGCACCAGGCGGGGGGGCGGGGGCGCTGCGGGAAGAGGCTGCAGGTGTGTAGACTGCCTCGCAGTCCCGCAGCGGTGTGGGCGGTGAGGGCGGGACCTTCAGTCAGCAGCAGCAGCTCTCTGGGGAGAGCCGCGTCCAGGGGGAAAAAGGTTCCAATCCAGCGACGTGTAGATTCAATCAGGAGCAGGAGCAACAAGAATGCCCAGACAGGTCAGCCCCACGACTCTGCCTCTGAGTAGCACCCGCACAGCGGGTGCTGCGAAAGTTTATAGAGCACCAGGCGGGGGGGCGGGGCCGCTGCGGGAAGAGGCTGCAGGTGTGTAGACTGCCTCGCAGTCCTGCAGCGGTGTGGGCGGTGAGGGCGGGACCTTCAGTCAGCAGCAGCAGCTCTCTGGGGAGAGCCGCGTCCAGGGGGAAAAAGGTTCCAATCCAGCGACGTGTAGATTCAATCAGGAGCAGGAGCAACAAGAATGCCCAGACAGGTCAGCCCCACGACTCTGCCTCTGAGTATTTATTCATTTATCTCTTCACATTACCTAGCGAAGAGGGTTAAAGACAGGGGGGTCCATGGGCCCAGGCACCCCCTTACACACACTCACGGACGCAGGCTCGAAACCCACCAGTCTATCTTTACTCAGGGTCATACAATGAACACAAAATGTCGTTGTGTAGTTACGTGCAGCCTTTCAGCCTTCTTGGGTCAACCAATAAGCACAGTGTCCTTGTGTAATGACGCGCTGCCTTTCATCTTTCTCATACCGACTCAAGGGCTGTGTTCCTGCTCTTGGTGACAGGACAGTGTGCGAAGTGATATATTGTGTACATTGCCTATATGCAGCAGGTGATGGTCACGTGCTAAAAGGAGCCATGGAGATATTTCCCCTGCAGATATTTTTGTGCCAGGTGCTTGTTGCATATATGACCATACCTAATATAGCGCTTTAAAGTGGTTCCTAGGACAATAAGCCACTCGGACAAAGGGATGATCAGGCTGCGGGGTCAGGTGGCAGGGAGCATAGTATCACTACCCCAGGCATATGCTGTGCGAAAAGAACTGTTGCGACTGGACTGTTGAGTCGCTTATGGTGAAAGTGTTTCTAAGCGCTTGTCTCAAATCACCGATTGAGTATTCACTTTCTGCAAGGACGATTCAGCATTTCGTGTTCCAAAGGCGAACATAAGTAACAATATATTGTTCACATGTATCACCTGTGGTTCAAAGTGATTTCAAGGCAAACCGCTCTTACCGGTAATACTGACATTGGCAGTATAATAGTCCTATTGATTATGCTATTAGTGCTTGTAGTGGTGGTGGTAGTAGTGGGTGTACTAGTAATGGGAGTAGTAACAGTAGTGATAGTAGTGGCAGTACAAGTGGAGGTAGCAGTAATGGTAGCTGTAGTTTGTAGCTTTGGTGGTAGCAGTAGTAGTGATAGCAGTTTTAGTAACATTAGTCCAATTTGTTGCAATCTTAGTAAATGTGGTAGTAGTCACAGTAATAGTAGAAATGCGATTATTGGTTATTATAGTGGCAGTGATGGTAGTGAGAGTAGTAGTGATAGCAGTAGTAACACAAAGAAATAGTGGCAGAATTGATTGTAGTTGTAGCAGTAGTAGTAGTGACAGTACGAGTAGAAGTAGCAGGAATGGTAGTTGTAGTAGTGGCAGTAGTAATAGTTGTAATGACAGTAGTAGCTTTCGTAGTGGCAGTAGTAGTGATAGTTTTAGTAGCAGTAGAGGAATTTGTTTTGGTAGTAATACTGACAATGGTAGTAAAAATAATAGTAGTCCAAGTATTAGTGGTAATGCTAATGTGGTTATAGTAGCAGTAGTAGTTGCACTCGTGGTACCAATAGAAATAGTAACAGTAGTTCTGAGGTTAGCATTGACCGCAGTTCCAATGGTAGTAGTAAGGGTGGCAGCAGGAGGGGAAGTAACAGTTACGGTGGTCGTAGTAGTAATGTCTGCTGCAGTAATAGTAGCAGTGGCAGTAGTAATGGTAGTTGCATCAGTAGAGGAAGTTGCAGTTGCCATGGTAATAGTAGAGGCTGCTTCAGACGTATTGCTACTTTTATTAGTTACATTGTCCTACTATCTCTCAGATGCCCCTTGTCAGTAGAATCCGACCTGGAACATAGGATCTGCTAACCTCAACCTCCCACCGGCACTAGGGAGTAGAGTCACTTCTAGGTTGTGATCCTCTAGCCTTGTACGACACCGGAACTGCCCATCACCAGACATCTGTGCTAGCCACTCTCTCCAGGAGTTAAAAAAACCCACTAAAATGTAAGTTCTTGCTGCTAGAAGGACGCACGCCGGGGGGGCGTGGCTTGGACGCCGATCGGGATGGCGGCGTGAGCTCGCAGCTCCGCGCGGATTCCCGCTAATTCTCCTGTTTTTCGGGACCCTAGGCGACCCGGAGACGACGTTCCTGCCCTCTGAAGTGTAAGGGGACAGCTGGACGTAATCGGTGAATCGCTGGGGGACTGCTGGCCCCGAGGAGATCGAGGAAGAGGCGGCCGAGGTGTAGACCGGGGTGTGAAGAAAATGGCGGCGAGGAGGTCGGACGGTCCCGAACTTCAGCCCTGAGTCCGGCTGTCGCCAAGCAGAGAGGGACCCTGCACCCGGCTGCCCGACGCACTGGGATTGGCGGCGCGAAGCCCTGAGACCGGGGGACGCTGCCCGATTCACCCAGGAGATCAGGGGTTCCCGTCGGCCGCCGTCCTACGACTCATCCTCCCCCCACAGGTCCAGTGGGGGTGACGGAACGGAGCTCATCCGCCTGGTCATTGCTCCTGAGACCATTGGCGGTGACATTGTACTGCCCGGTGCCCGGTAATCGGCACGGACCCACGGGAGCACCCACAGTACGGGTGGCCGGACTTGTGACGCAGCGCCCTGACATGGCGGCGATCGGAGGGCCGATACCCGGGAGCCGCGAAGGGGACTCGGCGACATCGACCCGGCTGAGTGAGAGTCCCTCCCCGGAGCTTGACCAGGAACAGCGGCTGAACCGGCGCTTGGATGCCATCCTTGAGGCGATCACCTCCACCAAGGAGGCGTTGCACAACGACATTGCCCAAGTGGCCACGGGCCTGGGGCTGCTACGCGCGGATCACGCGAAGCTGGCGGATCGGGTCAAGGATCATGACCAACTGTTGCTGGACCTGAAGCCCTCGGTGGTGACCGCGGAGCACAGGATTACAGACATTTTGGCCCGGCTGGACACTCTAGAGCGGAGGGCGGAGGATGCCGAAGGCCGCAATAGGCGGAACAACGTGCGGGTCGTAGGCCTGCCGGAGCGGATTGAGGGGGAGGATGCGGTGGCCTACATGGAGAACTGGTTCCGCACTGTGGTGGCGCCGGAGGGGCTTACTCCATTTTTCACTCTGGAACGAGCTCACCGGGTGCCCGCTCGCCCGCCGGGGCTTGGCCGCCCCCCCCGACCAATGGTGGTGCGGCTCCTCCACTACAAAGACCGAGACCTCCTCATCCAGCGGGCCAGGATGTCGGGCCCTTATGGGGTGGAGAACAGCAAGGTAACGATCTTTCCGGACTATACGCAGGCGGTCCAGAAGGACAGGGCATCGTTCCTTGCTGTGAAGAAGGAGCTCAGGGAGGAAGGCAATCAGTACTCCTTGCTCTACCCGGCCAAGCTGCGGATTATCATGGATGGCACCACACACTTTTTCCAAACTCCGGACGAAGTTTGGCACTGGCTTGAGTTGTACAGAGTGGGGACGGACAGGACACACCAAAGTAGGCGAGACCAGCCCAAGCAGCCCCGGGTGCGGCAGTCACAACGCATCAGGTCCCGCAACAGGCGCCAGCGGGAGAAGCGGGAGGCTCAAATGGCGGCGGAGAAGAGGGATGCACTCGCGGCGACGGCGGCCATTACAGGGTCGCAACAGAACAGTGAACGGGCCGAAACGGACTCGGGAGGAGAAGGCAGCAGAACAGGAGAGGAACTTTCGGAGGCAGAGAGCCAGAAGGGGCCGACAGTGACCCCACAGACTTCGGATGATATTTTCTGCGGCTAAGATAGACTTTGGCCTAGATCGGGACTTCATGGTAGGGTGATATCCTGTTGCTGGAGGGCGGGTTGCCGGGTGGGGGAGCTGAGTGTATCAGAGGGGATGAAGGGCGGGACGCGGGCTCCGCTAGCTGGGGTCGGCGGCGACTCACCCCCCCTAGGCCCTTAAGGCCGACTGTGGTGGAGACCACAGGGTAAGTGTGCGAGAAGTTGGATCAAGGTTTGGATGGGGGCGGCCATTGGGTTCGTGTGCTCTGTCCTGGGGAGTGGGGTTTGGGGAATGTTTCAGTTTTGGGGTTGTTTGGGGGGGGGCAACTGCATTGGGGGGGTCATGGACCGTTGGAGTTTGATTCGGACTGTACGGAATTGGAATGGGGACATTACCTAATTTGAAATGCCTAACGTGGAATGTCCGGGGGCTGCGGACTATGGTGAAACGTCACAAAGTACATGCATACCTGGTACGCAGGGGGGTTCAGATAGCTATGCTCCAGGAGACTCACCTCACCAAAAAAGAGTGTGCTGCCTTGCAGAAAAGATGGCGGGGCCAGGTTTTTGGCACCACTTATTCAGCGTATGCCAGGGGGGTCTTGATCTGGGTGAGGGCGGGGATACCCTTTCAGGTGCTGAATCAGGTAATAGATCCGGATGGCAGGTTTGTAGCGGTGGAGGGGAGATTGTATGGACGGGATGTGGTTTTATGTTGTGTTTATGCACCGAACAATGACCAAGGCCGATACTTTGATAGCCTCTCGGGGTCCTTGGCCTCTTTCCTGGCGGGTCCGATAGTGCTAGGGGGGGACTTCAATTCAATTACGGATGTGGCTCTGGATAGGTCCCATCCCCCCCTAGTAGACTCTCCTGTGCGCAGGCTGGCCGCGCACAGGAAGGACTGGCAAGAACGGTGGGGGTTGCTGGATGTCTGGGGGGAGAGGCACAGGGGAACCAGGGATTAATCCTTTTATTCCGCTCTACATGATTTACATGTCAGGATTGATTCGGTGCTTTGCGGGAGCTCCCTAGCCCCATTGATCACCCATGCTGAGTACCTTGCTAGGACGATATCCGATCATAACCCCCTGTTGGTGCATATTCAATGGCAGAGGGAGCGCTCTGTAATACCAACATGGCGGCTTCGGCCGGAGACGTTAGAGGATTCTGTGTTCGACGATGCGGTCCGGCAGGGCATTGATAGTTATTTCGGTGTGAACGAAGGAACGGCGACGAGCAGGTCTGTTGAATGGGATGCAATGAAAGTGGTGGTGAGAGGGGTGTGCCTGGGCAGGTTCTCGAATGCTCGAACGACTGTGCTGAATGACTTAATGAAAGCGGAGGAGACTTTGAGGGACCTGGAGCGCCGCAGGCCAACTAGGCCAGATCTACAGGCCCAGTTATTGGAAGCGAAGGAAGTGGTAGCCGCGGAGACGGAACGTTTGAGATGCTATGATTATAGGCAGTACATGATTAGGGCACACGCAGAAAGGGACAAGGTGGGTACCCTCTTAGCCAGATTAGCTAGCCCGGAACTTAGGGGTTGCCCGATCCTCAGCATTATTGACGCGCAGGGAGAGATGGTGTACTCCCAGGCAGCTGTATTGGACCGCTTTAGGGGTTACTATGAGGAATTGTACCGGAGTCAGCTGGGAGTGGGGGTTCAGGACATCGTGGAGTACCTGGGGGAGAGGCCGCTTCCGGTCTTGGACGAGGACGACGCGAAGGACCTGGGTAGCCCGATCACGCTAACGGAAATTCGAGTGGCTATCAAACATATGGCCCGTAACAAGACGCCCGGGGTGGACGGACTCCCAATCGAGTTCTATCAGCACTATGTAGACGCTCTGGCGCCCAGGCTGCTGGTGGTGTATACGGAGGCCTTCGAGAAGGGGGCATTGCCTGCCTCCATGCGGGAGGCCTTGATAGTACCACTCCTCAAGCCTGGCCGGGATGCCGCGGACGTGAGGTCTTATCGCCCGCTGTCCATGCTGACGGTGGACTATAAGATCCTGAGTCGCATCCTGGCCACTAGACTGGCCCCGCACATGACGGGCCTGGTGCACAGGGATCAGGCCGGGTTTATACCCACGAGGGGCACGGCGATGAATATCCGCCGCCTGGTGGGAATAATGGACGCCATCTTGGATGGGGAGGGATCGCCGGCGGTTCTGTCCGTGGATATCGAGAAGGCCTTCGATAGTTTGGAATGGCCTTTCCTGGATGGAGTGCTGGAGCGGTTTGGCATGGGCGATGGGTTTCGGAGGTGGACGAGGGTCTTGTATAACTCGGCGACGGCGAGGGTTCGATTGGGCGGCTTGGTATCTGCCGCGTATCCGGTGGGCAGGGGAACACGACAGGGATGCTCTCTCTCCCCTCTGTTGTTTGCCCTGGCGATGGAACCCTTGGCGGTCCATGCGAGGTCAGGCGACCGATACGTGGGAATAGTGAGGGATGGGCAATGGCATTGTATATCGCTCTATGCGGATGACCTGCTCCTGTACCTAGCTGACACTTCGGGGGCACTGGTTGGAGCGATGGATCTGCTGTCCGAGTACGGCCGACTGTCAGGCCTTAAGGTCAATTGGGCAAAGACCTGCGTGTTTCCGCTGAGAGCGGGATCGCCAGCCCCTAGCAGCGACCTGGGGGTGACGTGGGAACCCTCTTCCATCACCTACTTGGGTGTCCGCATTTACCACTCGGCTGCTGACCTTTTGGAGGGTAACATTGGCCGTTGTGTCCGGTCACTGCGGGGTAGCTTGTCTTTCTGGTCGACCCTCCCGCTGACAGTCCTGGGCAGGATAGCATTGTTGAAAATGGTGGCGCTCCCCCGCTTCCTTTATTATTTCCGAACGCTACCTGTCTGGATTCCCCAGGGGGTGTTTAGGGAACTGCGGTCAATGATTATTGGCTTTCTGTGGGGGCATGGTCGTCGCAGGATAGCCTTGAGCACGCTACTTCGCCCCAAGCTGGAGGGGGGCATGGCCGTGCCCGACCTTGAGCTGTATTATTTAGCGGCGCAGTTGCAGGTCCTAACGCAGAACGTAGCCAGGGTGTTCCGGGGGCCGGAGGAAGACCGGGGTCGGGGGATACAGCGCCACGTGCTGTCGTACATCATTATGCAGCAACGGCTCGAATTACGGGCCCTCACCATGGAGGAGCGGACGCTCCGGCTGTGCTGGCAGAGGAGCCTTCGGAGAGCGAGGGCGTCGCGGCCTTATGCCCCGGAGATCCCGATCGGGATGTTGACGGCTTTGCCGCACGGAGGGGATTGGTCCCCGTTGATGGATTGGGAGGACGCGGGGTTGCAGGTGGTGGGTCGTTGGCACCGTTCGACGTGCTCCGGGACCAGTTCGGACTGCCTGAGGGGGGCTTCCTACTACACGCGGCTGTAGTGGCTGCCATGCAAAAGCACTGGAAAGAGGGGCTCCTGGAACCCGCGACGACTATGGCATGCCAATATGTGGTGATGGCGGCTGGTACATTCAAAGCTGTGACGTGCCTCCATAATAGGATGCTGAACGACGGGCTGGAACCACTCCATGGGCTCAAAGCTAAATGGGAGGGGAGCGTTGGCCGGCCCATACCGGATACGGCATGGGGCCATATCCTGCGACGCACGTGGAAGGGCACTAGGAACGCGCGCTTTCAGCAGGTCCATTTTTATGTGCTCCATAGGGCCTATCTAACTCCAGAGAAACTACAGCGGCACTTTCGGGTGCCGGATGCCTGTTGCCCCCGGTGCTCGTCCCTTGGGGCGGACATGGACCACTTGTTTTGGGGGTGTCCACAACTGGGAACTTATTGGGCGGAGGTAGGGGAACTCCTGAATGAAGTGACTGACAGGGAGGTAGACTTCGACATGGCGACGTGTCTATTGCTCTGGTTCCCGCATACTAAGCACACCAAGGTGACCAGTAAATTCATAGATCTGGGTCTGATATTGGCTCAAAGGGAAATATCGTGGCACTGGAAGGCCAGGGGGGGTCCCTCACTGCGTAGATGGAAGAATGAGTTGCTGCGATGGTCTGACTGCGAGAGCGTGCTCCGGATGAAGCAAGCAGTGAAGTTGGGGAATGAGAAGGATCTGGATGCGGCGCGTGCATGGGAGTTAGTGGTACAGGCTCTGCGTGATGCTTTGGTTGAGGATGAGGACGGCGAGGACTAAGCCGCTGGACACCGCGGGGCGAACACAGAAGTATGTCACTACGCACTGTAATGGAACCATCCAGTTCAGTAGAGCGGAGCACACACCTTAGCAGTTGCCAGGGGGGGGGGGGCGTTGGGGGGGTTAGTTGTAGGGGGGCTTGGGGAGGGCCGGAAGCCATTGGAGGGTTGCTGGAGGAGGCCTTGGAACTACTGGGACAGGGGGTATTGAGTGGCGGGCGGACTGATTGGGTGGGACGGCCTGGCACGAAGGCCCGAATAGCCTAGAGCAGGGCCCGACGGGGGCAATTACGTTGATACCACGGAGATGGCTGACGGGAATGTTGTTGCGGGTGGGGGGGTAAAAGCAGATACGTAAAACGACCTTCCGCCAGGGTCCCAATGGGACGTACACTGTGTTGTGCTCCTCTAGAGCGATCTGATATGCCGCCCGGCCTCCGGGATGCGGGCTGAATGGCTGTGTACAACTGTGAACTGTTACTGGACGGGGGGGGCCCACAAGTGCACTGGCTGTTTACTTTTTTCCTGCTGTTTATAACTGCAATAAAAATATAATTAAAAAAAAAAAAAAAAATAGAAGGACGCACGCCATTATCCCTTCCACGCAGTCAAACTGCTGAAATAAATTATGTAATGTACTGTATGTAGTATCATTAGATGTATGTGGATATGTTTGCCTGTCTTCGTCAAGATATCCACACATTTTAGGTAAATAATCCGAACCACAACACATCACTTAAGTATGATGTCAAACATACAAGGCAAACGTACGAGGATTCTTGTTGAAATGCTACACTATCTAAATAAATACTAAATGCAAATTATATATGTAGAGAGTGGTTCCTCTAACAATTATTTGTTCTTACACAACAACAAAGCATAGAATTATTCTAATCACTCGCGTGTCCTTTGTGATGACTTTTTCTAAGCTTAGAACAGTAGTGTGGAAGTCCAAAAATAACACGAAGTTACCAGCTTCACACAAGATATTCAACTCAATGATCTCTCAAAAAATGTTCCGATAGTGGGCATACCCACAGTTAGTGCAGAAAGTGCATTGCCAGTTGGACTCTGGCCTGGGCCTGCACCAGAACGCAGGAAGATGGACATGGTGTCTTTGGTTAATTTCAGTAAAGCGATTCTTTAAGTGCTTGCAGAATTCGCTACACGTGTGTATGCTTAGGTCCCAAGGTAATACACCTGTAAATGCAGGTTGGGGAAAACAGGGCGAGTTTCCAAGTGGCCATAGTGATTAAAGTCTGCATGTGACCACTGTGAAGTAGTGCTGCAGAGTCAGTCTGCAACATGTAAGAAGAGCAGATGAATCAGGGGGCTTGTGAGCAAAGAACCCATGCACCAGTTACAAGTGGAATGGACAACAGTCCAAGATGGCCGTCCTCCATTTTGAATTACAACTTCTTCATTCTTAAACTCAGAGGTGAGAATGCATAAACCACAGGCGGGCGGTCTAAGGGTGAGCCACTTCCTTACATAGGTGGGGCCTTGTGACGGTATGTTTTGTGAGATGATTAGTTTCACTTTACTTAAACGTTCTTAATGGACAGCTTCCCAATAATATTCTTTCACAGCTTGCCCAGGGTTTAACTGCATTTATTTTACCATATAGCATTTGTCTTTATAAACGTAGCCCTGCTATATGACAGATGATTGCGCCACAAATTACCAACCTCATCTCTCTCCTTTTTTTCTTGGAAAAATATCCTTAATAGACAAATTTGAAAAGGACCAGGGCAATTCTTGAAACCAGTAACCATTAAGAACCCATGTTTTCAATGGAAAACTGAAGCCACACTTTGCAGTATTCTTGTTACTCGTGGCTATAACATTAGGACTTGTGAAATATGTCCAGCTGAGGGGCACTATTCGACATGTTGGTTTGTGCCTGTTTATGTAAGTTTGGGTGTACATGTTCCAAAATCTGGCTTAAAATGGCCCTTAGGACATAGGGTCTTTTGGCAACAATGTGTCAAGCAATAAACTATAACATAACTGTAACAAACATTAAAAGGACTGTAATAATTATTTAAATACAGCCTTGCCTACTTTGTAGTCGATATTGCCTCTGTTTATGTTTGCGATGTGGGTTTTCCTTATTTTCTAGGCCCACTCTAGTAGTTCCACACTGTATTTTGTCTGTGACCACAACATTATGGGGTTCCTTTAAATAGGGATAGCCCTTAGAAATTCACTTAGCTGGGTGCTCAACACATTTACAAGGACATTGAGCCAGTCAGGAGCCCCAGGATGCGTGAAAACCCCATGCGCCACTGTAGCTGCACTTGCAAAAAGAACAATTGATGGACAGAATGCAGAACAATGTCATACATTCAACCCAGTGCAGAGATCTAAGCCTAAATCAATCGTTTTTTTGCTACCCATGCCATTCCACTTTGAACCCAGCCATATGCAAATCAGTCTTGACCCTGCGCCCAATGGGAACAGTCCAGCCCGAACTGCCAGGCCAGGTCCTCCCTGGACTGGAAACAAGCATCCTAGAACCGGTTTCGGGCTTTCAACCCTCATCTGCCAGGATAGCTTGATTCCCGTGGCATGCAGATCACAAGACCCGCGTCTGGGCATATCCGTCCCACTCGGGGTGACAAACGGAAAAAGAACAATCGATGGACAGAATGCGGAACAATGTCATACATTCACCCCAGTACAGAGATCTGGGTCTAAATCCATTGTTTTTTTGCTCCCCCTGCCATTCCAGTTTGAACCCAGCCACATGTAAATCAGTATTGACCCTGCACCCAATGGGCACAGTCCAGCCTGAACTCCCAGGGCAAGTCCTCTCTGGACTGAAAGCAAGCATCCTAGGTCCGGTTTTGGGGTTTCACCCCTCATCAGCTAGGATAGCTTGACTCCAGTGGCATGGGGTTGCACAGGCATACCTTACACCTGAATTTGTCCCAAGTAATAAGGGTATTTTTCAACCTTTCCTGTTTATTAGGTCGAGCTCGGCCCACTTTCCACCCATATTTGTCATTGGCTTTTGTCATTTCCTTCGTAAATGCTGGCTTCTGAGTCATTAATAGGCTTGTTAGTCACTCCTTAGTACCGCCTTGTCTTCATTTGTAACCTCCTATTAGGACTGGCCCTTTTACTTCTGTTGTAACACGTTGGGTCTTATGTAGTCTGTAAGCACAATTTTCTTTAATGAGTTTCTCCTACTGCAGGCAGCACATGCTTTCCTGAAACATTCTGCGCACCATGCACGCTTTAACTTCCCACGCAGTCCGGGGTAATGGTGGCCGCTTCTTTGAAATGAAATAGGTCTCGCATTTACGAGAATTTGAGCGATTGGCATTGTAAATGACAGTGTCTTTTATTTATCTGTTAATTATAAAAACAGGATAAATAAAAAGCATTGTCATTACACTGCCAATAGCTTAAACTCTCGCAAATGCGAGACCTATTGCATTGCAAATGCTTGTTATGCTAGTGTAGTATTTAAGTATCCTAAAGGGGTCATTGTTGGATATCTATCCATATACTGACACCATCTCACTTCTCCCTGTTACATCCTCGGAGCAGCTCAGGCTTCCAATCTGTCCTTGCCTGGACAAGTTTCAACAGCTTCTCAGAACCACCTCAGAGGTCACTTCCCTAGTCCTGACGTCCATGTCAGTTTGCTCATCAGGCTGTTCACTTCTGCTTACACTATACGCCTGTATTATAATTGGCACAGTGCCAATCTTGGCATTTCTCTGTTGCCCATATTTGGCACCTTGTCTTTTTACAGTTCTGCTGAAGATGCATTACTAATTGCACACATGACCAAGAAACCAGACATGCAGACAAGAAGCAGACAGAGCACCATTGTGTGCAATGACTTCTTCCTTGCTGGCCAGCAAGCATGAATGGGTACCAACAAATATATTACATTTAGTTCCTGCACAAACTGCTGTATTGTGTGTTTCTTTCATTGCTCCTGGGAGGATGCTGCAGTATTTCCCTAACAACTTTGGTTATTCACACTAGCATTGATTCACACCCCACAGACTTGAAAGGCGACTGACTTATGCCTTGTCAGTTCTTTGCCTGTCTCTACAAAGGATAACCCAGAACCCCTTAAACTAGGGTTGTCCTAATCCACCCATCTAGTCGCACCCTACATATCTGGATTTAACCTGTTTAGAATCAGCTCATGTCCTGGTCCAAATGTTTAACACTTACAATAGAGACATAAATATGTATGAGAGCATACATCTATGGGGCCTCCATCTTCGTAGGCAGGCCCAGCACACCCTTCATCATGTACATCTTCAAGTGAAGAAATCACACAAAGAGCTGATGGTGTCTTACTCTGGAAGGAACATGTTAATTAACCTGTAAGCATCTGTTGTCTGCATGCAGTGCTGTAGATTCACACACTCTATATACTCCTGTCATCTAGTGTTGGGCTCGGACTGTTGTAGCTTATGTTTTTGTACGAACATACTTTGAGTCATGGGGTACCATGTGGCTCCAATGGATACCGACTCCATTCGAATGCTTTCAGTACAGTGGGTGAAAGTTAGTTTGGAGTACGGAATAGAACACTATGGTGACCATGTGTGTGCTGTATATGAGAAACAGAATATTAAGGGTGATGGTATCTGCAGCAAGCACTGGTTCCATGGAAGGTGGGTGGGCGAATGTGAATCTAGAGTACTATTGCAACAAACGGATACTTACAGGGTAACATATTCCGTTTGTAGCATGTCTGGGTGTACATACACATGCTCTGTATTGACTGTAAGCAGTACTCCCCTGAGCGGTGGTAAGCCAGTGGATGGTGCAGATGTCTGAAACAAAGTCCTTAGGACAGTTTGTCCAACTCTAGCTTGTTGCCTAGCCAGGATGTCCACACAATGTTTTGTGAAAGTGTGTGGAGGCGTCCATGTGGCAGCTTTACAAATGTCAGCTATGGTAACATTGGCAAGGAAAGCCACACTGACGCTCTGTGTAGGAGTGTGGCTCGGGAGGAGGCAGGAAGGGCTCTCAGGGCTTTGAGGGAGCAGGTTTGGATGCACTGGACGATCCACATGGCCAGACCTGCCTTCGATAAAGGGCGACCTTTGTGAGATTCAGTAAAGGCACAAACATTTGTGTTTTCCACAAGTGCTTAGTCCTGTTGAATTGATGTAGTACATTAGTGCATGCTTGGGATCAAGAGTGTGTAGTGTCCTCTCAGCTACTGAGCCAGGCCGGAGGAAGAAGACCACGAGCTCTAGTGTTTGGTTGAGAGGAAAAGAGGACAACCTTGGATAAGAACTTAGAGTTAGTTCTAAGGACGTGGAAGAGAGGCCTCTGCAATGTAAGAGCCTGCACATCTCTTTTATGCCTGAGAGATGGAACAGCTGCTAGAAAGGCAACCTTCCAAGAGAGGAACTGAAGAGGGCAAGAATGTAGGGGTTTAAAAGGAGGGCCCATGACCTTGATAAGGACAATATTACGGTTCAACGCTGGGACTGGTGGCAAATGCGGTGGCATAACTGGTTGCCAGGAAAGCTTTGATGAGAGGGATTTTAAACTACAAGCAGTGTTCGCTGTTCTGCATATATGCAGCGATGACATCTAGATGTAGCCGTATCGAGGTATAGGCTAGCCCTAGGTTTTGTAATCATAGAAGGTAGGTAACAATGTCTTGGACTGCTGGTTTAAGGGGCTCTGTGTGGTTGCCAATGGAGATGGGAACAATCCTGTTGCACTTCGCAGCCTAACAGGGCTGTGTGGTGGGTCAATGGGCTTCGTTAAGATGTCCATACATTCTTGAGGTAGATTAAGGTAACCGAACTCTAGGACCTGACGACTAACATTGCTAGTTTGAGCTGCCTGCGGTCTTGGTGAGGGAGTCTGCCTTGGTTCTCCATGAGAAGGCCCGGCATATTTTGACGCTTCGCTTAGGGAGCGATGAACATTTCTAGAAAGGGTTAGAAACAATGTTTGCCTGGCCCAAGCGGGAGCCAACAGGATAAGAGTGAGGTATGTTTGCCTTAGTTTCCTCACTATGTACAGGAGGAAAAAAACATAGGCAAAGATCCTTGAGCAGTTAATCCACAGAGAATTGCCCAAGGACTGAGGGTTTGGAGATTTGAAGGTAAAATTTGGCCATCAGCGTTTTCACAAGTGGCGAAGAGATCCATCTCTGGGACCCCCTACCAGTAGAAGTACAGGAAAAGGACTTGTGGTTGAAGTTCCTACTGACGTACTTGTAGGTGGGACCCACTGAGCAGATCTGCAAATGTATTGTCTGCTCCTGGGAGGTATTCAGCTAGGATGTGTATCCAGTGGCAACTGCGCCAGAGCTGACAGCTGCGGTGAATGTGCGCCGCCCTGTTTGTAGAGCCAGTACATGGCAGTGATGTTGTGTTTGTACCCGGGCAACTTTGCCTAGAAACAGTTTGAGGCCTAGCTGGATGGTAGATGAGGTGGCCACAGACCCCATACTGGCATATTTAGGAGAAGCGCCCACCAGTCGGAGAGTGATGCGTCTGTGGTGATGGTCACCTGCAGAATGAGATCCATGAAGGGCCTGCCACCCACGTTTACTGCTGTACCCCGGCAGAGGGTGATGGGTACTGGCCCTTATTAACACTCGATCTTCTTGTGACACTCCTGCAGTGGACACATTTGGAGCTTGGCGTGGGAGAATATGGCTAAGAAGTGGATATAATCACTAGGCGGCACATTACCGTTCTGACTATGGGAGCGCGATGTGGCTGAAAAAGAAGCAATAGCTGCTGAAATGAGTCACCCTTTGGTCGCTTGGATATGCCTCGAGTGTGACTGCATTTAGGACAGACGCCAAAGAACCTGAAGGTTGTACCTAAAAGGGTTGGAGGAACTTGGTGGCATTGACTGTAAACACCAGGTTGTGGAGGAGGGAGAGGATAGACTGGGTATAAGATAGGCACTCCTGCCTGCTCATACTCCTGATCAATCGTCTCGACAAGGGACCACGTGAGTACCTCCATCAGAGACGGGCGTCAGACTAGGGAACGTGTGAGTACCTCCATCAGAGACGGGCGTCAGACTAGAGAACGCGTGAGTACCTCCATCAGAGACGGGCGTCAGACTAGAGAACGTGTGAGTACCTCCATCAGAGATGGGCGGCAGACTAAGGAAAGCGTGAGTACCTCCATCAGAGACGGGCGGCAGACTAAGGAAAGCGTGAGTACCTCCATCAGAGATATGCAGCAGACTAGGGAATGCGTGAGTACCTCCATCAGAGACGGGCGGCAGGCTAAGGAAAGCGTGAGTACCTCCATCAGAGATATGCAGCAGACTAAGGAATGCGTGAGTACCTCCATCAGAGACGGGCGGCAGACTAGGGAACGCGTGAGTACCTCCATCAGAGACGGGCGGCAGACTAAGGAAAGCGTGAGTACCTCCATCAGAGACGGGCGGCAGACTAGGGAACGCGTGAGTACCTCCATCAGAGACGGGCGTCAGACTAGAGAACGTGTGAGTACCTCCATCAGAGATGGGCGGCAGACTAGGGAACGTGCGAGTACCTCAATCAGAGACGGGTGGCAGCTGCTGCCAGGCATTTGGTGAAGGTCCTTGGAGTGAGGTGCCTCTGAAGGGCAGCACTTTGAATTGGTAGTGCCGTCCACTTACCATGAAGCAGAGGTAGTGCCGGTGAGCCAGATGAACGGGGATGAAAATAGTCGTCCCTCAGGTGAAACGTGGTCATGATGTTGCATTGCTGCAGCAGGGGAATGACATCCTACAGGGTGGTCATATGGAAATGTTCAGAGAGGATGCATCTGTTGAGAGTGCAATGGTCAAGGATTGGCCAGAGGGGGGATTCCTTCTTGGAGATGAGGAAGTACAAGGAGTAGACACATCTGTTCTAGTGTTCTAGGGGCCTGGCTCTATTGCTCCCTTGAGAAGGAACACTTGAACCTACTCCTGCAGTGGACAGGTTCTGGGCTGAAAGTGTGGGGGTAGGGTGGGATGCTTAGTGGGTTAAAAGGAGTGCCAAGCAATATCAGAGCTAAATGATCTGAGGTGAAGGCCTCGCAATGAGGGAGGAAATCCTTAAGCCTTCCTTCCAACAGTAGCGATTGAGATAATGTAGGAAAAGTCTGTGCCTGGAAGTAGATGCGCTCTTACCGGGCATGCCTTTGCCTTTATTGAACTGCCACCCTAAATATGCCCTGCATGTGCCCTTTATCCTCTTGCTGGTAGTAGGCTTGCTGCTGCCTTAGGTACAAGTGGGTCTAGTCAGGAGAGATGGCCTTGAATCCTCCCCTCTACTGTGGCTTCCGAAAGGAGCCCCTAGCAGATGCGGTCCGGAGAGCACCCATAGCCTTGGTCGTCTGTGTGTCCTTTTTAATTTGAAGAAGGATCTCACCAAACCGCAGACCGATGAGGTGCTCTCTGTTGAACATTAGATTGATGACTGGCTGTGGACTTCTGGCTTGAAGCTGAGCAGACAGAGCCAGAAGTGCCATCTGAGTGTAATGGAAGCATTTACTCCCCTGGCTGAAGTGTGAGCTGGGTCAAGGGCAAACTCTATGGTGGCATTAGGGATCTTTATGCACTTTGAGACTATCTCTCCCCCCCCTTTCTGAATTGGTTAGGGAGGTGGGGTTGAAATTCCTCCTTCCCCTCCCACTAGGCTCTGTCGTAGCGCCACAGGAGACCGACTGATTTGACGATGCGCCATTGGGTATTGGCCAAAACAACAGTTGATGGACAGAATGCAGAACAATGTCATACATTCGCCCCTGTACAGGGATCTAGGCCTAACTCCATCGTTTTTTTGCTCACTATGCCATTCCAGTTTGGACCCAGCCATATGCAAACCAGCCTTGACCTGTGCTCTAATGGTCCCACCCCCTCATCATGGAAAATGGGCAGAAATGGTTGAGGGACGCCAGAAAAAAACCAAAAGGAAAGTAAAGTGTAAACTTTGTATTTCTGGTGTAGAAACAGAGGACAAAATAAAATCTTTCCCAAGGAGCATCAGGTGGAGGACCTCTACAATCGGAACTGCAGAATTCGGAGAGGGTCCCCCTGCCTTCTTTCACACCAGTGAAAAAGAAGGCAACAACTTCTCAGAGAAAGATCCGCGGAAGGTGTGAAGTGCGCCATCTTGTCCAGGTCGTAGAAGGACACCTGCCCCTTCTCGTAGTCAAGGTAGATGCCCACTCGCTGCGGCTTCCGGTCGAACATTAGTGGTGTGGGTGGCAGTGTGAAAGCCCGGTAATCCTCACCATTGCGCACCACCGCCCAGAAGCCATTGTCCGGACACAACATGATCTCTCCCTTGCGGGTCACTGACTCCTTCGCCACACCCAGCCCCCTCTCTGACTTCTGGCCGACCATCACCTCCCAGTAGTGTCTGCCTTGGTCGAAGCCAGTAGCGCCCAGCATGCACGCGGCAGGGTCGAAGCGCTCAGGCCCATCCGGCTCTGGCCCGTCCGGCACTGCCCGTGTTTTTTCTCCACAGCCACCTTCACACTGTCCGTGATCACCGGGAATGGGCTGGCCGTGTTCTGTCCAGCTTCATGATTTCTGGAGCTGGCAAGTAAAACATGAGCAGAGATATCTTAGGGAAAACAGACGGATCATCCCTGAGAGCAGCCAATGCCTCATAAATGTCCACCTGGAAAGCGATTTGGGGGTGGAGACTATTGCTTCTGAAAGCATCCCGACTACAAGACGGAGTCCACCCCTGGCCCTGCTCATTCCAGAGAAGTTCTGCTCCTCTGGGATTGGGTTTTGCTCTTTTCCAAGACTCACCAACATCAAGAATTTTCAGCATCTTCTTCCACACCCAGAGCTGTCCGGGGCCAGGGTAGGTCTCCTCCTTGAGCTCCACTGCGGTGCTGTCCACATCCACTGATGGGAGAATGGTTCTGCAGAGGAGGCACATCAAGCTATTGTCAGCCACAGTCCGTATGTACAGAATGACTTGCCACCTGCCCCGCATCCACCTCCCCCCCCACCCCCCAATAAAATGAAGGTGTACATTTTAGGGCCCCCGCATATACTGGCAAACAGAGAAGAGCAGCTCCCTCTCCCACATGCAGGACAAACGCACAAACAAAACTGGAGCAAAACAAGAGATGCAACAATATTAGTTGTAGAAGGACCAATTACAAGCACAGGCAGGAGAGGACCACAGACCAGCCCCAGCTCACACAGGAGAAGGCGACTTTGAAACAGACAAAAGTCACTTTTTTCTCATTTTAGAATACTCCTTTATAAGGCATGAGTGGGACATCATGCTCGGGATTGTCCAGTCGCGTCCTTCTTCCTCACACTGCTGACGCTCCTCGCAGCTCCTGACCCGTGGCACTCTTACCCACCGGTTTCTTGTCCTGTCTCCGAGCACACCTGAATGCCGTAATTCACGTGCTTCCTGCACCCTCAGGTATGCCTTTCTCCACCTCCCTTTTTCTCTTCACCAGCCTCGCGCCCTGCGTCTCCCTACCCATTCCCACCCTGATTTCTCCCTTTCGCTCCCTGCACAGCACCCCTAATTGGCAACCCGGTCCTGAAGATGATCCTAACTCAATAGGATCGAAACGCCGTCGACCGAACTTTCAGCGCAATTCTTAGGGTGTATATTCCTTTATAACTTTTTATGTTGAACCATATAACTCTGTATATATTTCTCTTCACATTGTCACCTTGCGCCTTATGCTGTTCTTTTCCACTTGTCACTTGCGCCGTCACTTTTTATGTCACAAGCACTACGTGCACCAAGTTCCTTTGGGTTGCCTTCGCAATTCATGCTCACAGTGCTGATATACCTGTATTGTATGAACTGCTATACCAAATACATGAAGCCATGAGCACTTTTGAACAAAATAACACGAATCTCCCTCTTTCCTTCGTGTAATGTCGTGTACGTACATGTATATTTGCCTTTCCTATTGATACCAGTTGAGACATTGTTGCTAATTTTCGCTAGCTGCAGTGTCAGCGGCATCTGAAGCACACCTAAATGACGAATTAGAGATGATCTTCCCCTCTTGTATCGCGTCTTGAGCTTTGGATTGATGCTCATTTGGCAGAAATTGGAGCAACTGCTCCATTTAGTCCCAATGCGCTCTATCGTACGTGGCTAAAAGGGCCTGGGTGTTAGCAATACACCAGAAGTTTGCATCTTGGGAGGCTAGTCTTTTGCCGGAAGCGTCTACGAGTTTTGACTCCTTCTCTGGGTGGGGGCATCCCCTGGCGTTTGTGAATTGGCCCGTTTACGGGCATTAGAAACCACTAGAGAGTCTAAAGGTAACTGGCCTTTAATGTACACTGGATCTGATGGTGCAGTTTTATATTTTTTATCTATTCTGGGGGTGAGAATGTGTACACGAACAGGGTCTCTACATATGTCGTCCACATGTCTTAACATGCCTTTGAGCATTGGAAGTGTGTGAGTTGATCTTTGTGAAGTACTAAGGGTTTCAAAGAGAAAATCCCCCTCTGGATTCCTTATGCAATTGTACCCCTTGGCATTCAGCAGCTCTAGTTAACAGCTCTATATAACCTACATTGTCATCTGGTGGTGAAGGCTTGTTAGGGTAAAGGTCAGGATCATCATCTGTGGGGGAGTCAGCATCATAATCCTCCCAAGGGTCTGTAGGTAACGAATCATTGTCCCCATCCCCATCATCCTGATAATCAGGTGTTTGTGGCAAATTAGCAGGTGAAATTAGTAAAGGCTGAGGTTGTGGAGAAGTAGGTGATGGAGGAGGGGGAGAAGGGTTAGTTCCAACATGCTTCCTTTTCAAAGGAATAAAATAAGTGTCCTCTGACTCAGATTTCTGTGGAATTTTGGTTGAGATATGTCTAGTTTTAGGGTTAATATAGTGTCGTTTTGGGTCTGGTTTTGAACGTGGGACGTCGAAACGGGGCTCCTGTGGTGGTAGCGGAGGATCTTTGTTTTGGTGCCGAGTTTTTCGGTGCTGGTATTTTTGGTGCTGGAGATTTCGGATCTGAAGATTGTTTCGGTATTGACGGAGTTGGATCTGAGACTGGTTTCTGTTTCGAACCCGAAGGTTTGGCACGGTGCCCGAGTGTGACCGACTCGATCCCGAGCCAGTAGGCTTTATTGTGTGTTCGAAGTACCAAGTCGGAAGGTGGGGCATTGGAAACATTTTCTGGGTGCCGACCATGGCCCGAAGGCAGAGGTGGGACCGGAGCCTTTTTCTTGGGCTGAATAGGACTAGGACTTTGGGGAAAGAGAAGATTGGTACTCACAATATGCTGACCTTGCGGAATCTCTTTGTCCAAATTGGAGCCAGAATCTGAGAAGGATATAGGATCTTCCTTGGCCCCTAATGCATCACCGGTCTCTTGCTCTGAATCTTCTCCGAAGAGGTCGGGAATGGATCCGATGTTTTGGCTCTGCATGTCGCGACTTCGAGCCCGACTGTCGGAGAGTGTTTTCTTCGAGCGGAAAGATTTACATGCATCGCAGTCTTGTTCGTTGTGCTCCAGAGAGAAGCACAAGTTGCACACTTTGTGTGAGTCTGTGCACGGAAACTCCGTGTGGCACTGAGGGCAAAATTTAAATGGAGTCCGTTCCATCGAGTGTGAGGTGGACCGAAACGGGTAGGCCCGACGGCCTTTCATAAATTTCCCGATTGAAATAGAGGTTTTTAATGTATCCGACACAATATGCGAAATGGGATATGAGATTGAAAACAATACGATCGAGAGTAAGTGGATTCCACACTGAAGGTAACCTGAGAACGGCTCAGGCTGGAGCACAGCAATTCACGTCCGAACCCAATGGCGAAAAAAAACAATCTTATAATGGAATCGATGCCCACGCGCACTATCACCGAAAGGAGAAGTCACCTACCTCGTGACCGGAAAGACTTCTTCGAAGACAAACAACTTGCAAACATCCGGACCCAACACTAGCTGGCAGGAGTATGCAAAGCATGTGATCTACAGCTCACATGCCTCGAACATGTAACTTACCCTGTAAGCATCTGCTCATAGCATGTATTGCTGCATATTCAAATATGCCCACCCTCCTCCCCAGGAGCCAGTGGCTGCTACAGATTTAGCCTTATTTATACATTTTCACCATGGTCATCAAAATGTCCTACACACTGCTCCATCAATATGCTCACCAGCTAGAAGAAAACAATCTAACAATAGGAACTCATGCACATGCACATTGCAAACAAAATCACCATAACACGTAACTTGAAAGACTTAAAAAACAAGCATTTACAATGCAATGGTCTCGGCATTATTAAAGGTAGAGCTATTGGCATTGCTCATGACATTTTTTTTTTTAAACATAAATAAATGGTATTGTCATTTACAATGGCAATAGGTGAGCATTAGAGAGTATTCGCGGACACAGAGCACACACAGAGCGGCGCACACACACAGACAGAGCCACGCACACACACACACAGAGCCACGCACACACACAGACAGAGCCACGCACACACACAGACAGATCCACGCACACACAGACAGAGCCACGCACACACAGACAGAGCCACGCACACACACAGACAGAGCCACGCACACACACAGAGAGAGCCACGCACACACACAGACAGAGCCACGCACACAGACAGAGCCACGCACACACAGACAGAGCCACGCACACACAGACAGACAGCCACGCACACACAGACAGCCAGCCACGCACACACAGACAGCCACGCACACGCAGACAGACAGAGCCCCGCACACAGAGCCCCCCCACACACACAGAGACACACACACAGAGCCACACACACACAGCCACACACACAGAGCCACCCCCCACACACAGACACACACACACACACAGAGCACCTGCTTCCCATGCCCATAAAACAAGCAGGTGTTGCACACCGCACCTTTTGTTTTTATTAAAATAAAAATCTGTTATTTGTGTAGCGCTTTCACAAAAGTGCTTTACGTCGAAAGCGGAAAGGAGCATGAGTGGTGCCAATGCACTAGCAACCATGGAACATATGCAACAGGGAGGCTAAGTCTAAGGGGGCGTAAAATGCAAGTTTGTGAGCAGCGTGATCTGCGTTACATAAATTACTCTCTTACAAGGGGCTAGATAAACCCACAAGATAATCCTCTCCACGTGCTTAGTGAATTTTCTTTGAAAACACGGACATTTGAAGCCTATAATTACATAAAACATCCAAGGTTAAAAACCCGGACTGCCCCGGCTAATCACCTGGCCACCCTGCAGTGATAAAATTAACACAGCCCACCAGACTTGTAAAGCAGATTTGGGAAACCTTTTGTCTGCAGGACGACGCACACATCGACGCAGAGAGCATGGCACTGCCAGCCAGCCGGGTGCAGCCAGGGTAACCTCCATGCCAGCACATGAGTCGCCGATGCCAGGAGGTGGGCGGTGCCCTATGCTAGGAGAGTAGAAGGGGACTAGCATAGGAAGGAGGGCGTCAGAGAGGGTGGGCAGTGCCCAGCTGGCACAGTGGGATCAGAGTTAAGGAGATTTGCAGAAGCACGGTGGCACAGGGCGAGTGGCAGAGACTACCAGCGGTGGCACAGAGGGTGAAAAGAGGCAGACTGCTGCGTGGGGGGACATGGCCTGTGGGTCTGGATGAAACGGCGTGATGAAATGGCAGGAGAAAATTGTCAGGAGCAGGGTGTGCTTGGTGGCACGGGGGAATCAGGGCAGGGAGGAGCATGGTGACAAAGTGGACAGGTGGCATGTGGCAGGCAGCGAGACTGGGCAGTGTTGCAAAGGGACAGCAGGCAGAAAGCGCTGTGTCAAGGTGGCACCGAGGAAACATTGATCAAATAAGGTGTAGTCAAGGCCTATGAAGAAGCAAGAGAGTGCAGGGCCATGGTGGCATAGAGGGTATAGGAGGCATAGAGGATGGGCAGTGCCATGGTGACACAGTTAATTTGGGACATAGGTGGGTGTACTGTAGCATGGTGGCAGAGGCGCCAGGGAGAAGCATGTAGCACAGGGCACACCAGCCAGGGGCAAACATATGCAGGGGCACAGATCAGAATGGGCTGATAGGTGCACTGCTTCACCAGTAGAAGTAGGCATGGGCAGGAAAGTACCGTGGCAAGTAAGAAGAAAGGTCATTCTTCTATGCCCTGACTAGGGATACTGGGAAATGGAACACCACCCGGCGCCGAGCATAAGGTTATTTGAAATAGTCCACCATCTGAACTGAGGGGATAAAAACAAAAATCAAACGCGCTCCTTTTCTCCCCCCTCCTCGTTTCCCGTCGCACTTGAAAAGAATACAGCTCAGCTGTCTTCCAGTTATCACGGCGACTTTTTCCCCTCATTAGTACCAATTTAACACTGAAGTACAGCATTTGCCTACTGAAAAGTGACTTTTCCTCCTTCTCAAAGTACAATTTGCACTTTACACAAGCAAATGTTGCTGCATTTTTAACATCTTTTAATCCAATTGAGCTAGAAACATTTTTTTTTTAAACGGCTCATCATGTTGCAGATGATTTCATGGGCGTCAATTCACCTAAATTCCAATGGCAGCGGAAGTTATATCACATGCAGCTTGCTTGTCCTCTTTTTACATAACTGCCAAGAAAAATTCGGGCTTAGAACACATCGATTTAAGGTCACAAGATGCCACGGGATCAAAGGGGTTATTAGTCAACATTGAAAAAACATATTTAAAAGCAAATAGAATGGGCGCGCCTTAAGGTTCAGAAACAAGAGAAGGACCTTCTCTGTGAAAAATGAGGAGGGGTTTAGCTTTGATTAATTAAACACAGGGGACCCCTGAAGAAACTGATGCTAGGCAGAAAGGCAGGGGAATCAAAGACACAACCAACGAACAGGACTACTGCCTATATATGATAAATATATAGGCTCATAGAGTCCCAAACTTATGCAATCAGTCAAAAGCTCACTAGAAAAACCAATATCATAACATCAAAAGGACCACGATTAGAAAAAAAGTTTCATTTACTTTTTTACATTATCAATTCAAACATCAGGTTGGGAAATTCTTACATCTACCTAATAAATAATCAGCTCATTCAACCCACGTCTCACACATCCCTTCAGTCAAACCTACTAAAACACACATACGTCAACAAAATTCATTCATCCTTCTCACAACACAGTCAGATTGCCAACTGATGTAGATGACTCAGGTCCCACGGGGTCTCATACACAGTTGAGACCAGATGAAACAGTTATGGGACAATCTTCAAGCGCCAACGCGCGTTTCGGTGTTTGGCCTGGACTTGGGCCACACCTTCATCAGGGCACAATAGGGAAGGGAGGGGGGCAGCAGCACAACTCTGAAACAATTAATAAGAAAAAAAAATTACATAATCAGTTTCACAAATTCGTAATCTCACTTGAACAATTCATATGCAATTCACATGTTATAGAGTTTCCTAATTGGATTAACATGGTCATTTGTTAGTAGGCTTCAGACTTATTAATAACAATAATCCATGAAAATATCAGAAAGTACAAGACAGCAAGGAACCATAGAAACTTGACGCTTTAAGGGGAAAGAAAACAAATAAATAAGAAGCAGCGTGTCAAAGGTGTACGTAACAACAAACAACAAAGGACCACCTCCAAAGATATCGCAATCTATCAGGACCAGATAACCCAGAGACCTACAGGGCCATATAATACATTACCCACTTATTCAGCTGAGCATGTACACAGGATTGGACTACCCGATATGTTACCTACCTAAAATTCCAAACTGAGAGTTTTTGGGTGGAGGATTAAGGGGATCTATCACAATGTTCCTGATACTTTGGCGCAGAATTCGAATAGAAAGCTTTGTGTAGGAGGAGATGCTTGCAGTTAGTGCAATCGAGAATTGCACATCAACGTATTTCGTACAGCACACCTATAAAATAATGGATGAACTCAGATCCTGCATATCTACTTATGAGGCCCCTTCCATTCGACTAACAAAAGGGCCAACGATCGCTGGCAGAAAGCACTTACCTGGGCTTAATAGTTGTTACATTGCAGGGTTGCGAAACCGCAGCCCAAATGTATGGGTATAACCCAGCGGAGTAGTAGTATATACAGGTTGCCTGTGATGGATCCCAGAAACGTTAGTGTTCTACTCTGTAAAGCAAAAGAGCACATGAGACTGCCATCTGAAATTCAGGTGTGCCTAGAAACATGAGGCTTCTTATACAAACGGGGGGCAGATGGTGCACAGAAATTCTTATTATTTTCGGCAGCAAAAAGTCGTATTTATACCCTTAGCCTCAACACGCGGTCCATAGGAGCTGCCGGGGGCGGAGGATTATGTCATAGGTCCGTCTCCCAAACTCCCCGAAACACGGTTTTTCGTCCACCCTAGCTAGCAGAGATTTAGGGGAAAGCTAGGGGCCCTACACGTCAGAATAGTAATAGGAGGCAGCGCACATCTCTACACCTTTTTTTTGGTTTCTGGGCCCAGGTGGTCCCCGGTCTCCCTTATCAAAGACTTCAAGGAGAGGCCACAATTGCGATTACCTTTAACGCGTCAATTAAAATATCCTGCTGCCAGGACCGACACTGAATAGGGCACACGCTCGAGGCTGTAAACAACAAAAGAAGAGCAGTATATCATACGGATGTGCAGAGGTGTATAGGAGAATAACAAGCCCTATTTATACCAGCGTGCGATACGATATAAATGAAATGAGTCGGTATCGAAAACCATATAAATGCACCCGCGTACGCTCGTGTGGATAGATTAAATACACTAATTTTCAACGCGTGCGGTCGAATATAGACAATGTAAACTGGTATAAATAACAGACATCTTTTCATTAACAAGCTCGTCTGGAGAGACGCGCTCACTTGGGCAGTCAAGTAAAAAAAGATATTTTAATCCTGACCCGCATACCTGATGAGTGTCGGCTCAGATGCGTTGGGGGGCAGCTTCCCGACGTCAGGCAGGATAGAGCCAAGGGGTTGCCAAGTTCCATGATGCTGGTCAGCACAGGCCGAGCGGCCACTCCATGCTCCCCTCTCACTGCCTGCAGCCCACGCACAGACCCCGGCAGGGAAGCCGCACACTTGGGCTGGGACAGAGGCAAGGGGCGTGCGGGAGGCTCCAGCCGGGACAGAGCTGGCAAAGAGGAGGCGGCGCGAGCGGTCCACAGGTTCCAGACTGGAGTCCTCCGGAGTGAGAAGAGCGCTCTCCGAGGCGGCTCCCCGTTCTCCTCAGTGAACTCCTCCTGCGCGCCGCAGCCCTCGGGGCCAAGAGCACTGTCGGAACCGGGCGGGACACGGACAGCGGGAGGGGCGGGAAGGTAGATACCAGCTGCGACGCTGAGATCCTGTGCGGGCGGGACACGGACAGCGGGAGGGGGCGGGAAAAGAGACGCCGGGAACCGGGCGGGACACGGACAGCGGGAGGGGGCGGGAAGGTAGATACCAGCTGAGATCCCATGCGGGTGGGACACGGACAGAGGGAGGGGGCGGGAAAAAAGACGGCGGGAACGAGGAAAGCGAGAGAGAGCAGCCTACCTCAACCTTACCAGCAGCAAAATGGCGGCATCAAGCTTCCGGAATTAATCGGATTGGGGGCGGGTTCGGTGTTCTCAGAATGGGCGTGGCCTAAAAGTGGAAAGAAGAACACCGAACACACCTCCAAATCCGAAAAGGACGGAGCCTATTCGGAGGGATAGCTCTCTCCTCCAATGGATGGCCTACGTTTAGAAAGCCAGCCAATGGGAGAGAGGCAAAAACAGAGGCGGGACAAATAGTCCACACTAAGAAACATTACATCTCGGTACTTCCGGTTCTTCCTTCGGCAGACCGGATATTACCTCGACCTAAAAACGAAGAGGACAACACAAGCCAAACCCCGCAGCCCAGCAAAGAGGCGGCCAGAGAGGGAACCAGGCACGTAGCCCACCACTCATACCCACACACACGGAGGCCACAATGGAGACGAGCCAGGAACAGAGACCGTCAGGCAACCAGGTCCTCAAGATGCAGCCTCCCAGCCCACAAGCCCAGGGATGCGGAGGTGGACCCCCCCACAAACCCAGTAAAAACAACAGCCAGAGATCCAGAAACCATGTGCAAAGGCCACTAAGGAAAAATAAAACAGACAGCAGAGGAAGTGGCAGCAGGAAAAAAAACGAAGCTCAAGCACAGCAACAGGCGGCCGTGCAGGAAATACAGGGCACACAGCCCTCCAGACTGACACCCATAAACATGGAGGCTGAAAGCGGCCACATCAGAGCCCAACATGCAACCGCCCAGACAGCGAGGAAAAGCGAGAAGCGTAAGCAACTGTGACCAATGCCTCCAACCTCCGATAAAGCAGCCATGTGCAAAGTGGACCGCTGAAAAAGTGAAGTATACACCGGTGGGAGTGAAAGCACTGCAGACTGGCATAAAGCTATGCCCTCCCCAGCGGAGGGAAGGACAGCATACCACCAGCTGGGCATTAATTAAACAACTGATAAATGTGAAAAGGGCAGAACTGTGGGGTCAAAGGCAAAGAACAAACAGTACCCATCAAACAGACGGACACCCCATAGACACAGGTAGAACGGCTGCCCCAGAAAGCAACCAGAGGGTGAAGAAGGACCCCGTGAAGCAAGATGGACGAAGGGGTAACATGAGTGACACACAAGCACATGAATCATTACTGGTTGCTGTAAAGTCAAGGCGGGCCGTCAGTGACAACAGGCGAAGATCCCGTAATGTCATCACTGTACAGTATGTACACCGCAATCTCATCAGTGGCCAATTGCACACTTGTAACTGCATCATACAATGCGCACATGGAATTACTACAGACACCATGATGCACGCACGTAATGTCATCATAGGGCATGCACGTAATTTCATCACTGCCCATAAGGCACGCTTGCAATTTCATAATGCACATTAGTAATGTCATTACACGGCAACATGGGGCAGGCATCAAAACCCTCCACTGCGTCCACCCAGGTGCACAGCAACCCGTGGGATGCAAAACCTACCTCCGCAGACTGCCCCACTGCAAACAGGCGGGCCGGACTACAGGGAAAATGGCGCCAGAGGACAGCAGCATGACGACCCGTGGCAGAACGCCACAGAACCCCAGACACCCTTAGACGTGGTAGGCATACAGCAGGAAACACTGACCCAACACAGCCGCACTGCAGAGGCCACAGGGAGCCAGAACGCCGGAAGAGACCCTCACAGCCTCCCCACCCTACAGACACGCCCGTTTACAACCTAAGGCAGCAGCCGAAGACACACACCATTCCTGCCCACCAGGACACGCCCCTAAGCCAGCTGGGGGCAAGCACGGCCACAAGAACACTGGAGCAACAAAAAAATACAAGGACCTGCCGCACTGCAGGCAGAGGAGGCCTCCCCCACTCACCTGTACACCGGCCCCGGAACACCAAAGGCAGCAAGGCATAAAGATCGGGATGGCATTGAACACACCAGCGCCAGGAACACCCAGGAGAGAAGGAAGGGCCAAGATAAACCTCTCTGTGTGACCTCCCTAACTCCACCGGCACCGCACGGCAGGGAAGAGAGCCGCTGGAGCAAACGCACCATGCCAGCCCATAGGAGTGCTTCGAGCACAAACAAGCCGTGAGCGTGCACGCTCCCGAACTTCCAGTTTCGGGATGTACACGCTCACGGCTGTCGTGGGGCGGGACTTCCGTCTTTGCGAGAAGCCCGCGCCCATGTAGTGGATGGCCAAGAGGACCGGTGGCAGTAGAAGTGAGGAGTGGCGGCTCAGGCCGCTGATGCGGTAAGTGGGGCTTGGCACGTGTGTGTGTCTGCGCGCGAGTGTGTGTGTGTCTGCGTGTGTGTGTGTTTCTGCGTGTGTGTCTGCGCGTGTGTGTATGCGTTTGTCTTCGGCCGGCCTGGAAAGCGCGTCCACAGAGCCTGGTCCGCTCGTGCACCGCTCTATCTCCCTTGAGGAGCAACTCGGCGGCAATAGGTCTCGATGCCGAGACCTAAAAAAGTAACAAACGTCTGAGCCCAACTCTAGATGGCAGGAGTATGCACAGCACACATATCTAACATTACCACGACCCCTGGTCCACCTGGGTATCGTTACTCTGCGGCATTGTGCCGCTGTATTGCTCTGCTACTTAGAAGTAATTCTGGTGCCTGCACTGCTCGCATTGCCTCCCCAGCTGCTTCTGCCATTATAGCGCTCAATACTCAACTGTTTTTTTCAGTGTGCTGCTCGCTTTGTTTGACCTTAATTAAATCGCATTGCCTCCGTATTGATTTCCTAGGGCTGTAGAGATTGCCCGCTTTGCATGCAAAGTGTGTAGCCTGATTGTGCCAGTGCCCCTGCCGACAGCGTAACCCTGTCTGTGCCCCGGCCTGTTCCGGTTTCGTTTTGCCAGCCATTTTGTTGTTGTTGTGCATCGGAGCCCGTCCCCTCCACCACGATCCCGCCTCCCAGCTGCCCCTCCCTCGCCCCGCCCCCTCCACTATCCATATATGACAGATGCTATAGCGTGCAGCGTTCACGTGCAGCGGTCGCGCCCCTTGCGCGCCGACCACGCCTGGACCGCGCCCAGAGCCAGACCCCCTGGTCCTCGCATTACCCACTCCACTCGCTTTACGTATGACGCCACTACTCTCCTTGCCCTTAACCCCGGACGCACCCCTCAATGCTGCGTAGCTTCCCCAGGACACACCCACGGATCATTCGCCTGCCACTCCTGCAAGTTCGCCTGCATCAGGACCCATGCCAAACCCTCCCCCTCCAAACACAACTCAGACTCTAACCACCTAAAATGTATCCTGCTGAACACCCGATCCATCCACAAACATGCCACTGAACTCTGGGACCTACTCAACACTACATCACCTGACGTCGCCTTCCTTACAGAAACCTGGATGAACACCTCATCAGCACCCGACATCGCCATAGCCATCCCGGACACCTACAAGATCATACGAAAAGACCGCACCAACCAAACAGGAGGAGGCATCGCCATCGTCCATAAGAACACCATCCGGATCACGACCAGCTCCGACGATAACCTCGCGACCGCCGAACACCTTCACTTCCAAATCCACACCGACCCCAGGACCACACTCAGAGGCACCCTCATCTACAGACCACCAGGAACCCGCACACAATTCAATGAAGACATCACTGACTTCATCAGCCCACATGCCCTCATCTCCGAGAACTACATTCTACTGGGAGACCTCAACTTCCACATGGAAAAAAATAACGACAGCAACACCACCACTCTTCTGGAAAACCTGGCAAATCTCGGACTCAAACAACTTGTTGACACCCCCACCCACCTTGCCGGACACACGCTCGACCCCATCTTCACCTCCAGCAAACACATCTCCTTCGATCACACCACAGCTCTCCATTGGACGGACCACAGCTGCGTTCACTTCAGCTACAAAAAGACCACAACTCACATCCCACCACGACCTATTCCTCGAAGAAACTGGAACAAAATCACCACTGATCAACTCTTCACATCGCTTAACCAAAACCCCCCTGCCATAGCATCGGACCCACACCAAGCTGCCACCAAACTCACACAATGGTTCACCCACTGCGCTGGCGAATTAGCACCCTTGAAAAACCACCAGATCAAACCAGGTAGCAAAAAGGCCCCCTGGTTCAACGATGACCTTAAGAAATCCAAGAAGCTATGTCGTACCCTCGAGAAAACCTGGAGAAAAAACCCAACCACCAACAACCTGACCACCTTCAAGGACGCCACCCGCAAACACCACCAACTGATCCGATCTACCAAGAAATCAGCAATTAAGGATCGACTCGACAACAACGCCCAAAACAGCAAAGAACTATTCAACATCGTCAAAGAATTTACCAACCCCACCGCCGGCACCAACAACATCACTCCCTCCCAAGACCTCTGCGACTCTCTATCATCTTTCTTCCACAACAAAATCGCTGACATTCACAACAGCTTTGATATCCTGTCCGATGAACAACCCACTCCACCCACCTTCGAACTAAAACAGCATTCTCACAACATTTGCGCCTGGAACCCAATCACTACTGAAGACACCATCCGTCTGATGAACTCCATCCACTCAGGTTCACCAACTGACCCATGCCCCCACCACATCTTCAACAAAGCAGACTCCATCATCGCACCCCTCCTCCGCGATGTCATCAACTGCTCCCTCAACTCCGCTACCTTCCCAGAAAGCAGGAAACATGCCGAACTCAGCGCCCTTCTGAAGAAACCCACAGCGGACGCCTCTGAACTTAAGAGCTACCGCCCCATCTCACTCCTCCCCTTCCCGGCCAAAGTCATCGAGAAAGCCGTCAATAGCCAGCTCGTCGCCTTCCTTGAATCCAACAATTCACACGACCCATCACAGTCCAGCTTTCAAGCCAAACACAGCACCAAAACCGCCCTCATCGCCGCTACGGATGACATCCGAAAGCTACTGGACAACGGAGAATCAGTTGCCCTTATCCTACTTGACCTCCCTGCCGCCTTCGATACAGTCTGTCACAACACCCTCATACAACGCCTCAGCAACGTCGGAATACAAGGAAAAGCATTGGACTGGATCACCTCATTCCTCGCCGGAAGAACACAGAGAGTTCACCTCCCCCCATTCAAATCAGAGGCCACCGAAGTCATCTGCGGCGTACCACAAGGATCATCACTCAGTCCCACCCTCTTCAACGTGTACATGAGTCCCCTCGCAACCATCGCGCGACAACACGACCTCAACATCATCTCCTACGCTGACGACACCCAGCTGATCCGCTCCCTCACCAAAGACCCAAACACAGCCAAAACCAATCTACACGAAGGAATGAAAGAAGTAGCCGAATGGATGAAGAACAGCCGTTTAAAACTAAACTCGGACAAAACGGAAGTCCTCATCTTAGGATCGTCCCCCTCCGCATGGGACGACTCATGGTGGCCACCGGCTCTGGGCACAGCACCCCTACCTACAGATCACGCACGGAACCTGGGCTTCATCCTCGACTCCTCCCTCTCAATGACCAGACAAGTCAACGCCGTTTCATCATCATGCTTCAACATCCTACGCATGCTCAAAAAAATCTTCAGTTGGATCCCCACCGATTCAAGAAAAACAGTCACCCACGCACTAGTCACTAGCCGACTAGATTATGGAAATACCCTTTACGCCGGAACCACAGCCAAAATACAGAAAAAACTCCAACGCATCCAAAACGCCTCAGCCAGACTCATACTGGACATCCCCCGTCAAGCCCACATTTCCGGTCACCTGAAAGATCTCCACTGGCTTCCCGTCAACAAGAGAGTAACGTTCCGTCTCCTCACCCACGCACACAAAGCCCTCTACGAGCTAGGACCCGAATGCCTCAACAAACAACTGTCCTTCTACACACCCACCCGCCAACTACGGTCATCCAATCAAGCCCTCGCCGCAATCCCGCGCATCAATAAATCCACCATGGGAGGAAGATCTTTCTCCTACTTAGCGGCCAAAACCTGGAATTCTCTCCCCACTCAACTCCGCCTTACACAGAACCACCTCTCTTTTAGAAAGCAACTAAAAACCTGGCTATTCGATAAGTAATGCACCCACCCTCCCCCAAGCGCCTTGAGACCCTCTGGGTGTGTAGTGCGCTATATAAATTACTGAACTTGAACTTGAACTTGATGTTTTTTGCAGTGAGGGTACATTTTACTGAAGGGCTTTTTCCACAATATTACTGTGAAAGATGAAGTAACACAGGTGATGCATAATCTCAATATGATCAATGCATGAATAACTAATTGTCGGAAAAACTAAGCATAATAGAACAGGTTGAGTCTGCCCAATGGGCGAGTCCCATTGTCCTGGTCAAGAAACCGGATGGACGATCCCAGAGTGCATTGACCTAAGGAATCTATTAATACAGCAATTTGGGTGGCACAGCAACTGAACATCTGGGAAATGTTATCCACCATTGGAGAAGGAAGTGTGTTTACGACATTGGATTTGCCAGTAGTTTACCATCAGATTAATTTTCATTCCTCACAGGCACGGCTTGGTACACTCTCAGAGCATGGCCAAGGAATGCAAGGGAAAAGATCGGGCATACCTCGATATGCAATGACAAGTGCCAACCAAAGGCAAGTGATGCCAGGCACCAGCAAGTGGTGACAACCACCGGCAAGGTACAACAAGCAGCAACACGCAGTAAAGAGCGACTACAAGAGAGAGCAAGTAGGGACTAGAGACAAGCACTGGGAAACATTGACAAGCATTAAGCACTGACAAGGGACAACAAGCAACAGCAAGAAGTGAACAAGCAACGTTGAGCAGCGATGAGAGGCTAATGAGGTCAAGTGATGACGTGGCAAGCATGGCAAAATGATGAACAGTGACACCCACTGTGATCTCGGGTGCACCCCAAGGTGCTGCGCAGCATCCCGTCCCTCTCGCTGGTCTTCATCGGCGTGATCACCTTCAACAACCTCTGCCTCATGCACCTGGGGGTCCCTACTACACCGTGGGCCGCTGCCTCAGCAACGTCTTCAACGTCCGCCTGTCCTACCTGCTCCTGACCTGTTGGGTTAGTCTGGGTAAGTCCAGGGCTTTAAGTGGGGTGAAAAAACTGGGGGGTCTCTCGGAGGGGCGTGGCCAATGTAATTAGGGGCGTGGCGTAAACACATGTAAGCTAAAAGTCTGTGCTGTATTTTGCTGTTTCTGTCATTGCCTATAGATATATGATACAACAAGTAACATCATACCTACAAGTCAGGACTGTTGGATTTGTCAATGATTGTTAGTTGCATACGATAAACGAACAGCAACTATGGCTTGTATATAATATTGCAAAAGCTTCCACTTAAAGCCCTGGTGACACCATGACAATGTTGCTGCTCCTGAGTTTCAAAAAGAGAAGAGAAATCCAGAGAGAAAATGACTCTCTTTGAAGGATTTCCCTTCCCCCTACAAGGCACTGTGAGCTTGTGCACATCCATGTGTCTGCTGTCACTGCAGCCTGCCTGTGCCAGGACACACAACAGAGCCCGGTACAGACCTGTTTTGAGGCCCCCTTGAAACAAGCATTTGCAATGCAATAGGTCTCGCATTTGGGAGAGTTAGCGTTATTAGGGTTGTAAATTATAATGTCTTTTACCTATCTGTTTTGCTTTGGAGTGTAGTGAATGTATTTGGTGTGGAGTGGAATTATATGGATTGCATTGGAATTGTTAGTTGTGGAATTGCGTGGTGTTAGAGTTGTGGGTTAGAGTTAGTGGCAGGATTAGGATTGGGTTTAAGGTTTGGGTTAAAAGTGAAAACTAGGATTAGGGGAGGCATTGGAGCAGGTATTTTTTGAAGGTGAAAGCTAAGGTTAGGGGGAGTGATACATTTGATTTAAGAGTGAAAGCTGGGGTTACTGTGAGGGATAAAAGCAAGGTTATGCTTAAGGTCTGACTCAAGGGTGAAAGCCATAGATATGGAGAGAAATAGGATCTGGATTAAGGGTGAAAGTTGAGTGTTAGGTCTGGGCTCAGGAGGGACAGTGGGGTTATTTGAGGGACAGAAGCAGGGTTAGGCACTCTATGTTATCGACTGATTTAGGGCTAGGGAGAGTGCTTGAGTTAAGTTAAACTGTAGGACACAGTTAAAATTAGGGTATGGGTTAGTGATAGTGTTCAGGGAGCAAGCAAGGGAGATGTGAGGAAAAACATTCGAAAGAAAAGTACATTTTAAAAAAATCATCTGAACTAAATATATACTTCAACAGATACTAACAATTTTGATGCATTTGCAAAATATTATTTTGAAATGGAGCGCGTTTATAATAGAATTTGTTTGGGGCTATAGTTCTGATACTCAGGGTAACAGTGCAACCAACAGCTGACAAAAAAAGAAAATACATTTAAAGAACAAAACCACTGTGAGGGTTCTATGATTAAACCCACCACTGGCGCTGTCGTGAGCGGCAGAGGACGGCAGAAGATGCTTGTATTGAAGTATGTTTCCCTCTCCAGAAACGTATGTGTTGTTTAATTGAGCTGCTAATCTGGCAGCAGACATTGAACCAATATCGAGCTAATTTAAAATAAAAACTCTAGTGATTAAAAGATATGAGCACTTTAATGGAGACTCAATGTAATCCACGGTAAGCATTGACTCATCACAACTAGACCTGCACAGTATCCTGGCAACAGCAACCACCAGAATGACATAATGTAGACTATCAGCACCCCAAGGACACACCCCGGCGCCCCTTTTACCTGGGCACCAAAATAGTGTCATGTTGCTGTTCCAAAGGACCAGACCAGGAGAAAGCAGTGTACGTGTAGCATGTCCATCCATGACCCTCGGACATCCATGATGTAAAACACACAGAGAAGAGACACCATGATTGACTTTGGTACTTGAACCATTGTCAGCCTTTGTGCAGCAGAAGCCCAGAAACACTTATGCCCTTCAATCCCACAAAATGTCCAACTCTTTTTAAAACGCACCATCCACTCTAAAGCTATTCGTTGTATTCACATTTTGGCAGCGGCACCAATCATCAAGAAAGTCCTGACGTCGCTGTGCGGCCTTTTGGTGAATAGTAACAAAACGTTCAGAGGTGTAAATATGCCTAAATACAAACAGAGCACATTGTTGCGGCTTCGAAAGGAGATCCAGAAAGGAACAGACAGCGCGCTTCCACCAAGCCTTTCTGAACTACATGACATACACGAAAAGAGGTAAATACTTGTAACTGCGTGCCATCTCGACATGCTTTGCTGTCATACGGAGAAATAAAAGTTTCATCCAAGGAAAAAAAAAACAGACAAAATATGTACTTCACAGTAGTTCAGTTCAGTTCTTTATTTATTTCGAAGGCTAAAAATCATCATAAAAACACATAGTAATACATGAGCACATAAAAACATACTGAACATCATAATTTTAACAAGCATTTACAATGCAACGGTCTCGGCAATATTATAGGTAGAGCTATTGGAATTGCTCATTATTTTTTTATCTTTTTTTGTATCCCTAAATAAATGGCATTGTTAGTTGTATTGGCATTAGCTTTATTTTTTGCATATGTGATACCGATTGCATTAGCAGAGAGAGAGTGAGGTAGTGAGATAGAGAGAGCGAGTGAGGTATTGAAATAGAGAGAGAGTGCTCCATGGAAATTCCACCATATCAGCAGAATTTCCTTCACAGCAAATTCAAGTTAGAAGAGTAAACTCCCACCATTCGTGATTCTATAAATCAAGAATTAAATGTTGCTCCTACAAATTACTTTATTTGAGTTTCTAAAATGAACTAACGTTCGTAAATAGCATTGTGAATCAGGGCCAGCGTAATTAGGGGCGTGTACTATTGCCAACGACGTTTTGTGAAGCATGACTGATATTACTACTTTAAAAAGTTTGCAACTTCATAAACATCTCTCATAGGTGGAACTTCATGCAAAACAGTTTGCACCTAACATATATGCCATCAAAGTGTTTTTTTCCATTTTCCCCCCAAAATTAAGTGGTCATGTTTTTCTCGCAGAAAACCTAGCTTGCGGAGAGCGTCATCCAGTTTTTTTTGGGTTTTTTAAACTTCCCAAGTTGCAAAATCTTGGGGAAAAAACTCGAAGTTTGCTAAAGTCAACTTTGCAAATGTTGCACACCCCTAGCCATAACCCCTTCATAATAAAAGCATTATTGAGTGGATGGCCGGTCAACAGCCCTTAAGTCCCATCTCCTGAGTAACAGGAGGTAAGGACACCTTAAGGGGCGCTAAGGACAGAGCTGCAGGTTCGAAACAGTGAGCAAGGTCGGAGCCTCGGCGTCGGCTCACCATCCTGTGATTCTGGGCACATCACAATCTCCCCGTGACTAAAAAAAACATGAATGTGTCCTTGTGTAATGTAACTGGAGCTCATGTAAAGCGCCCTACTACCTTGGGGTCGAGTTGCGCTTCATAAAACTGGGAAAAAATGGGGTTTTATGGGACACTCGTGACTGGTTGGCTCCAAGACCCGTAACGCTTAGCACAACGCCTAGAGAGGGCTAGAACTATACAGCGCTATTTATGTGTGGCAGTGCCACACATAGATAGCCACAGTGGCACATCCCTCCATCAGCACGTCAGTTTGCCAGCATCACCACTCCTCTCACCTCACTTCTTCCCTCATTTCCAATGCTTTGAGCGTGCTGCTCCCTGACATCCGACTAAGTCCTAAGCCTGCACTCTGGCTGTCCCGCTCACCACACTGAAACGGAAGTGCTAATTCACGCGCTTACAGCCGGTCCTTTGTTGCAGGGATTCTGCACACATGAAAACTTCACACTGTGAAGAATAGGCCTGTGATGTCAGGCCGGCAGCTGGACTGGAAGCCGCATCACCTGTTCCTCCCCGGCCAGAGATGCCGCTGCCAGGGGATTTGAGTGCTGTAATTTTATAAGCGGTTTGGAGGCAGGCAGCAAGACAAAGGCCACCGTGCAGGCCGTTCCGGCTGCACCATCAGTAGTGCGAGCTAAAAGGGACCAAACAAGCCGGATAAAGGACATGCTGTCCTTCCTATGCAATTCACACCACTCGAGCCCTTAACATCACCCAGAGAGGCCTTCTCTCAAAGCTAAAGCTCTCAGAGCTGGCCCTCCTGCCTACCCCAAAAACTGCCCTCTTGCCTGCACTGGCACCCTTGCCTTAGAACCGACTACATGCCTGCACCGAAAGCCCATATCTGGCATGCCCCGCTGACAATATGCTTTATATTGGATATAGCGCCCACCACTCCCACAGGAAAGGCATCCAAACGCTTGACAATGCATAGGAAAAGTAAAGAGGGAGTCTAATGTGATCTGGGCAGAAGGACAGAGATCCTGAAATGTAAGGGAGGGGGGAGCGGGACAGAGGAGAGCAGCGGGCGGAGGGAGGGGGGAGAACGGGACAGAGGAGAGCAGCGGGCGGAGGGGGGGGACAACGGGACAGAGGAGAGCAGCGGGCGGAGGGGGGGACAACGGGACAGAGGAGAGCAGCGGGCGGAGGGGGGGGGACAACGGGACAGAGGAGAGCAGCGGGCGGAGGGAGGGGGGGACAACGGGACAGAGGAGAGCAGCGGGCGGAGGGAGGGGGGAGAACGGGACAGAGGAGAGCAGCGGGCGGAGGGAGGGGGGAGAACGGGACAGTGGAGAGCAGCGGGCGGAGGGAGGGGGGACAACGGGACAGAGGAGAGCAGCGGGCGGAGGGAGGGGGGAGAACGGGACAGAGGAGAGCAGCGGGCGGAGGGAGGGGGGAGAACGGGACAGTGGAGAGCAGAGGGTGGAGGGGGGGGACAACGGGACAGAGGAGAGCAGTGGGCGGAGGGAGGGGGGAGGACGGGACAGAGGAGAGCAGCGGGCGGAGGGGGGGGCAACGGGACAGAGGAGAGCAGCGGGCGGAGGGGGGGACAACGGGACAGAGGAGAGCAGCGGGCGGAAGGAGGGGGAGAACGGGACAGAGGAGAGCAGCGGGCGGAGGGAGGGGGGAGAACGGGAAAGGTGTAGCGAGGCGAGGCAGAGGAGGTTTGTAAGCGTGAGCAGTGCGAGGAGAGCGGCTGCGCCCGAAGCAGAAGCGCAGAAGAGACCCGGAGAGAGACAGAACAAGGACTAAATAACCCCGTTCCTGTAGGATTATTTCCGGGTACGTCTTCTCAAAAGGTTGCTTGGCATTGTTGTCTTAGAGACCGTCTGCTGAGTCACACTCTAGAAAACGGCACTTTTGACCTGGATATTTGATGAGTCAGAAAGCTGTCGGAGATCCTCCTATCGAGACACTCAGATTACCGGTGGCTCCCGGGCAGCCATGCTAGCCCCAGTCCCCTCCGTATGCACTCTCCGGCGGCTTGCTCTGTGTATCAGCTGATCCAAGCGACTCCTGCCTGTTTACGGTAGTCGTTCGTGAGTGGTTGCACAGAAAATCCCAGCTCTGCGCCTGCATTCATGGAGTGAGTCACAGCCCAGTCAGTCACTCCAACACGGACTCTTTTGCTGAGCAATGGCGAATGAAAAACGGGAGTGAGAGTTCACAACTGCAAACCCGATGGAATGGTGCGCAGTGCTAGCGAGGCTCACCTTCATTAAATGGCGGCCGGCAAACTCCGACTTTTCAGATTTGGGGGCGTGTTCGGTGGGCGTGGCTAAAAAGTGGAAAGAAGCACACCGAACACACCTCCAAATCCGAAAAGGACGGAGCCTATTTGGAGTGACGGCTCTCTCCTGCAATGGCTGGCCTCCATTTAGGAAGCCAGCCAATGGAAGGGAGCCAAAATGAGAGGCGGGATGAAGAAGCCCTACTAAGAAACATAAGACTCGCTACTTCCGGTTCTGACGAACCGGGTAGTACCTCGCCCTAAAAATAAAGCACAGTAAGTGAAGTGAAAGTTAAGCTGCAGGCTATTGTATCGTAAAGTAGAGAAACCAAATGAAAAAAAATAAGTGCAATTCATAACCTCAACATAAAACTAACTTCAGCACAACTCTGGTACCCCCTGGCAGTGCTGTGCCTTATGGCACGCTTTGCTGCCTTCTGTCTTGGTGGCCCCCTTGTCCGTGGACAGGAGGTTTGTGAGGGGTGGACAGCAGGTCAGTAGCATAGCACGCCCAGCTTCGGACAGCCAGAAGCTCTCCCACACACCCATAAGGATGATTCATACAAGTCTCTTTGATCTTTCACTTAATGTCATTAACCGAAGCCTTTTCCATGCGTTTCAACCTGCGTGCAATTTCACTCCGAATGCTTACTTGTCTCGATGCCAATGCATTTTCTATAGGGGGCCTTCCTGTACATGTCTTTTCAGCCCTGGGCAGACAGCTGCTCTGACGGACGAACAGCCACATCCCTGCTTTCTAGCTTATGTTGCACTCAATCAAGAAACCCGTTGCTGCGCACAAGACAACACGCGGCCACCATAACTGAATGTAAAACTGTGCGATATATTTTTGAACTGTGCCACGTTACCCAGGCCGAAGGATACGGCTTTAGTGAGGGCTTAAGGCAGATTGTTTCAGATTTTAAAAAAAAACAGCTATGTGGCAAACCTGTGCACAAGACATACAGCCGGCATCATTTAATAACAATTTTAAACACGCCTGGTGGCCTGTATAAATAGAAAATAATAATTAATAAGGTTTTATTCACACAACACTGACTTGTAAAGTATACCGTGAAGAGAAGCTTGTATCGCTGCATTAGGCCACACAAGCTTCGAACTCGCCACATTTATGTACACCAATTTACGGTGAGGTAAATGGAAAAGGAAGGGAAACCGAAACGGCAAACAGATTGCAAATGAGGGCTTCTGTGATGCCACCACGAGGCAGGACCACAAAAGGACAGGCGTAGCACACACTGTAAACACCCTTGAATTACAGCACAACAATGGTTCAAGCGATGCTTTCACGCTGTAGAACAAAGGGCGCTGACCATGTCACGAGACGCGCAGCAATGATGCCGGCTGCGGAGTGCGCGCGCTGTAACACTGCCCTTTCCCACATGGAGCAGTAACCATGGAGACGGGGACTAAAACTAGTTCAAGAGCAACATATACCATGGCTTTTTATATACCTCCAGAGCACACAGCGCTACCACAATTCACAGCCGTACATGCGCACTATTGCCAGCCGGCAGCAACTGCTTGGGGAGAGTCAAATAGGACAAGCAGGCAGGCGCGTTTGAAGACAACACCTTAGATTACTTCGGATTCAGCAAGTCTCGAATAGTTGATGCATGCAGTACTGCACTGCCATGGAGTTTCTATGCAGATGTCTGACTGAGCAGTTTCAGACGGTAAGCTTGTAGGTATGAACAAACCAATCATGATGACCTGTGGAGAGGAGCCACTGATAATCTGCGAGCATTGCAAGACACACACTGGTAGCTAGATTCTGCTTCCCCGGCTCCAAGAAATGCACCGTTGCTTCGTTGAGAAATGGATCCAAAAATGAAAATGAACAATCCCGCTGAGTGGTGCGCGTGCGCCACAGGAGACGATCTTTCAATTATCGCGCCCATGTGTGAGCACGATAATTGAAACCACATGACGGCCTATTGATGTCTATTACGCGCACCAATCGCGTAATAGACACCAATAGGCCGTGGGCGGAGCAATGCACCCGCCTTTGGCCAATAGCGTGCAGTCTTTCATTAAAAGACGCATGCTAAGGCCAATGGGGTAGCTGAATAGGAAACACACACGCACAAGCGTGTGCCATTCCAGGTCAGCTTGAAAACCCCGTTTTTCACCTACTAGAGGTCTTGCGACTGCGCGTGCACTGCTGCGCAGTGCAACGCAGGTCGCAAGACCTTACAAGCATTTGCAATGCAATCGGTCTCGCCTTTGGGACCTTATATGTATTTAGCTATGCAGCAGATTAGACTGGGTGCTGAAACATCTACTGTTCTTTAACATGGAGGGAAAGTAAGCACCAAACTACGTGACACGCCAGGTATGAGAACACTTGGAGAGAAATATTGCCTTTCAGCGGGAAATGGTATAGTCCAAAGCTCTGTTTTTAATATAAAATCAGGGGCTTCGGTGGTCATATCACTGAAAATACAAGATTAAAAACAAATATTATTGTCTATGGGTGCTCATGGAAGACAATTTCTATGGCCTGGAATCTAGAGAATGCTAAAGTGATTCTGGTATTTTACTGACCTCTACTGGTCGTTTTCTATCAAGACAGTAAAACAGAGGCAGTTGGACAGAAAAAAAGTACCTACAAGTCCTAGGGCTGATCTCCAGAGCCCACAAAGTACATACACATATGAGTATATACTAAAGTATATACAAGACGGTTTCTAATGCTCAACCTGAAAAAAACCCACATGTGGGTCCGCACAGTCGCAGGCTCAATGAAAGGATTGACGGGTCCCCTTTCGGTTGCTGTATTGATGTGTTGAACTGGTACTTATGAGATAAACTTGTGCAAACAGGCTTTAGCATGTGTTAAAGTGACAAAATGGCAAACGAAAACTGCTTTAGAATGTGCTGCATTATGCCGCATAATTAAGTGAGCTATGGCCTTCCATACCACATAATTGCAGCGGCCATGCCTATTTCCTAGTAACAAGTAAAGCTAGAGCCATATTGTGGGAATAAGTGTGGCCACAACCCTTCCTCTGTTTTAATCCAATGTTGATTATCCTCCCACCACCGTGGCATGACTGCTCTACGCTACAGATGGCTAATCTCCCATTATTCCATACACCACCGGCTCCCTGCCCGAAGAAAGGCCTCATTACTGTATCATCGCCATCATTTTTTGCACCTCTGTGGTTCTTAGTGAGGGTTTAAGGATTTCATCACGGGCAGATGGCTCTGTGTGATTGTGAAAGGATAAAAAGGGTACCAAGATAATTTTCCAAATGTTGTTTATCTAATCTTTTGGTAAGGAACTGTTAATTTGTTAAAGCATGGAAGTGACCCTGAGATCTGGTGGCCAAAACCTGGGTAGATTTACAGTAAGTGCACCCGCAGTTGAGGCACAGATGTTCCATGCATTTCCTGAGGCTTCCCCTACAAATGGATGCAGTCACTCCACCACCTGCAATGGAACTCTGCCTCCCACCACACCCTTGAAATGCGGGCCAGGATGCCAACTGCAGTCAAAGCTAGGCCAATAAGTTCAAACAGATTGTCCCTTTTCACTAATGCACTGTTTATAGTGCAGTAGCAAATTCACGCCTGCACTCCATTTAAAAAAACTCTTTTTACTGGTTAGTTGTTGAGAGCAAGTCCTTCCTGGGTCGGCATATAATATCAAATCCTTACGACACAGTTTCAGCACAACCAATCAAGAGTATAACAGGAAAATGACAGCCAATGGAACATTTGTTCAGTGTACACACCATCTCTAAGTACAAGTTTCAAGTAACCAAACCTCATTCCCCACCCCTCAGTTTTGCCCCCAATTCCCACCCAAAGTGATTGCTTCAAATAACACAGTGGTATTCCACAAACATGGTTACATTGAAGCCCTAAATACACATGGCAGAGTGTGCAACCCCCGATAGCCCATAGCTCAACCCGACCCGATGGATCCATCGACCACTGCTCCTGTGTGATAGTATTTTCAGTCCCTTGTGATTGTGTGCCCTGTTCATTACTCCTACCCATCCCCATTTACATGGGCTCCAACTGCGTGGTTCAGGAGTCTAAATCCTCCTGCAATTTTTAATCCCATTGATTAAGTTTCATGTGTGCCTCCTCTGCCAGCACCCACTCAAGTACGTCCATAAAGGAATGGAAGGGGCCCTCATGCTCAACCACCCTATGGCCACTCTTCCCTCAACCAGTACAAATGCCAACTGTAGGAACCTTCAGTGCATTTTATCCCCTTTAGGTTGTTTAACAATACAGAGCAGACACACCTGAGGCTTTTCCTTGATCGGCTGTGCAGTCACTGCCTGTAACTGTGTTGTCACAGTTGTCTAATAGGCATGCACGTTCGAGCATGCCCAGGCCATATGCAGAAAGGAAGCTCTCTCTCCACCACATCTAGGACAATCCACACTCACGGTCTCTCATTAGGTCTCGCCTGTCAATGCGCATGCGCATTGAGCTTGCGAAACTATAGGGGCTTAAACAGAGTTTAACTAGACTGGCGATTTGATGCTGTGCCCGTGCGCTTTTAGGTCAATGCACAAGCGCATTGAGCTAAAATGCGCGTGCACATCATCAAATCGCCAGCCATCTGTTCCCCAGCTTGGCGCCTCCGCTCCTGCTCTCTCCTGGCTGCTCCTCCCCTAATTATTCACGGCCGGCCGGCCGTCTTTCAGTTTCACGGCCGCTAGGCCGTGTCTCCTTTTATCCAGCACATTTCTTTATTTATACCTTGGCTCGTGTTATTGCCTATTCTACCGCGACCAGAGAACAGCAAACCTTCTCATGTGCTGTATGCACATGAGGCTTAATTTCGTCATTTAAAGGGCTGAGTTGCAATATTTTAGAATCCCGTTCAATGTTGTAATGCTCCGGTATTGCACAGTGCGTTGGCTTTCACATATTTTGTTTTTTGTAATGACTTAGGGTTTGATAGGCAGGGCTGATCCAGGCAGACAGATATCGACTCTGGCAGCATGCATTCAGAAATTTCGTCATTTAAAGGGCTGAGTTGCAATATTTTAGAATCCCGTTCAATGTTGTAATGCTCCGGTATTGCACAGTGCGTTGGCTTTCACATATTTTGTTTTTTGTAATGACTTAGGGTTTGATAGGCAGGGCTGATCCAGGCAGACAGATATCGACTCTGGTAGCATGCATTTAGAATAAAGGGAAGTGTTGAAACTGCCTCTGCATTTTTTATATTCCACCATCTGTTCCCCAGCTTGGCGCCTCCGCTCCTGCTCTCTCCTGGCTGCTCCTCCCCTAATTATTCATGGCCGGCCGGCCGTACTTTCAGTTTCACGGCCGCCAGGCCGTGTCTCCTTTTATCCAGCGCATTTCTTTATTTTGGATCTATGACGTTACAACGCATGCTTTTACATCGCATGCCTTTACAACGCAGGTTTTACCACGCATACCATTACAACGCATAATGTTAAAGGGTGCTGGATAGTGAATAGTTTAATTTACTATTCCAACTCCAGTCCCCGTGGACACTAGGGAAGGTTATTGGATAGTAAATTAACCTATTCCCTATCCTAGAGCGCCCCCCAGCGCAATGCGTTGAAATGGTTTGCGTTGTAATGGTTGCGTTGTAATAGTATTGCGATGTAAAAGTTGCGTTGTAAGTGATGTTCCCCCTTTATTTATACCTTGGCTCGTGTTATTGCCTATTCTACCGCGACCGGAGAACAGCAAACCTTCTCATGTGCTGTATGCAAAAGAGGCTTAATTTCGTCATTTAAAGGGCTGAGTTGCAATATTTTAGAATCCCGTTCAATGTTGTAATGCTCCGGTATTGCACAGTGCGTTGGCTTTCACATATTTTGTTTTTTGTAATGACTTAGGGTTTGATAGGCAGGGCTGATCCAGGCAGACAGATATCGACTCTGGTAGCATGCATTTAGAATAAAGGGAAGTGTTGAAACTGCCTCTGCATTTTTTATATTCCACCATCTGTTCCCCAGCTTGGCGCCTCCGCTCCTGCTCTCTCCTGGCTGCTCCTCCCCTAATTATTCACGGCCGGCCGGCCGTACTTTCAGTTTCACGGCCGCCAGGCCGTGCCTCCTTTTATCCAGCGCATTTCTTTATTTATACCTTGGCTCGTGTTATTGCCTATTCTACCGCGACCGGAGAACAGCAAACCTTCTCATGTGCTGTATGCACAAGAGGCTTAATTTCGTCATTTAAAGGGCTGAGTTGCAATATTTTAGAATCGCGTTCAATGTTGTAGTGCTCCAGTATTGCACAGTGCGTTGGCTTTCACATGTTTTGTTTTTTGTAATGACTTAGGGTTTGATAGGCAGGGCTGATCCAGGCAGACAGATATCGACTCTGGTAGCATGCATTTAGAAATTTCGTCATTTAAAGGGCTGAGTTGCAATATTTTAGAATCCCGTTCAATGTTGTAATGCTACGGTATTGCACAGTGCGTTGGCTTTCACATATTTTGTTTTTTGTAATGACTTAGGGTTTGATAGGCAGGGCTGATCCAGGCAGACAGATATCGACTCTGGTAGCATGCATTTAGAATAAAGGGAAGTGTTGAAACTGCCTCTGCATTTTTTATATTCCACCATCTGTTCCCCAGCTTGGCGCCTCTGCTCCTGCTCTCTCCTGGCTGCTCCTCCCCTAATTATTCACGGCCGGCCGGCCGTACTTTCAGTTTCACGGACGCCAGGCCATGTCTCCTTTTATCCAGCGCATTTCTTTATTTATACCTTGGCTCGTGTTATTGCCTATTCTACCGCGACCAGAGAACAGCAAACCTTCTCATGTGCTGTATGCACATGAGGCTTAATTTCGTCATTTAAAGGGCTGAGTTGCAATATTTTAGAATCCCGTTCAATGTTGTAATGCTCCGGTATTGCACAGTGCGTTGGCTTTCACATATTTTGTTTTTTGTAATGACTTAGGGTTTGATAGGCAGGGCTGATCCAGGCAGACAGATATCGACTCTGGTAGCATGCATTTAGAAATGTTGTCATTTAAAGGGCTGAGTTGCAGTATTTTAGAATCCCGTTCAATGTTGTAATGCTCCGGTATTGCACAGTGCGTTGGCTTTCACATATTTTGTTTTTTGTAATGACTTAGGGTTTGATAGGCAGGGCTGATCCAGGCAGACAGATATCGACTCTGGCAGCATGCATTTAGAAATGTTGTCATTTAAAGGGCTGAGTTGCAAAATTTTAGAATCCCGTTCAATGTTGTAATGCTCCGGTATTGCACAGTGCGTTGGCTTTCACATATTTTGTTTTTTGTAATGACTTAGGGTTTGATAGGCAGGGCTGATCCAGGCAGACAGATATCGACTCTGGTAGCATGCATTTAGAATAAAGGGAAGTGTTGAAACTGCCTCTGCATTTTTTATATTCCACATCAGGATGTTTGGAGGTAAATGTTTTCTTAGGGGCGTTTAATTTAAGGCACGTAATTTCTTTGACACTTGGGCAACACACAGAAAATTGCATGTTACATGTGAGTCACTCTCAGGTTTGGATTATAGACCCATGAAAACCAAGTACGCATAGGTTTAAATTGTGGTCCTCCTATAACTGCATATTTAGGAATTTCTTCTGTTTTTTGTCTGCTGGTTATGTATTGCGCACTAACTGCCCCCGCCCCCTCAACCCCGGCTCCACTTGTTCTGGTCCCAACAGCTTCTCATTCAGTCTTTATTTACTAAATAACAAGGCCGCATGCGCGAACAGGGCTGCAAGAGGGCACTTTCCGGGTGTGTTTCTTGCATAAGAGGGCTCTGGTGGAGTCGACAACCGCCTGGTTACTAGCAATTAAGTGTTGTAAATATTTTAACAAATTAGAATAATTAGCCAGCATGAAATGTGTTCACATGTCGCATGACAGTGCATTTTCACAAAACTAAACGTTTGTATTTACAAGCCTGTTTCTTTTTATAGTCATGTAAATACAACACATATTACATTACAAATGCTATAGGTGTCATGTTTGGGAAAAGTTAAAACTATTGGCATTGTAAATGACAAAGCTATTAATGTTGCTATTTTCAAGACCAACACATAAAAAAAATTGTCATTTACAAAACGAATGGCTCCAACTTTTCTAATGCGAGACCTATTGCATTTCTAATGCTTATTTTGAAAGTGCTGCGTACCCGAATTCTTGGAGAAGGCCTTGTTGGATCCACTCAGTCTTGGTAAACGTGAGATCCGGTTCCTAGTCCTTGCACCTTTGCCTTGCAGGTGATGTTCAAACATGGCTATCAACCTGCGATTAAGTAACAAATAACTAATCCCCCTGATTCCGCTTGCATACTGTTCTGTCAGCGACGCTGTTAAACCCTCCAAGGCTCCCCTTGTCACTGAGTAGAAAATAAACTCTCTCCCTAGCGGTGGCGCAGGGCCTGTTGCAGTTGTCTCCAGTCTTAACACTTTTCTTTGTTTATTGTCTAAGAACGGTCGTGAAACAGAGTCTCTTTCTCTAGGTGAAAGTTTAGTGCCGGTGCAGGAAAGACTTCCTTCGGTCATTCCTGGGTTAATTGCATTTTGGCGTCTGGATGTAGGCGCACTGGTGGGGCTCGGGGGTGGTGGCTTCATTTGCTGGCTACAGTATTCGATCTTGCAAGTAGAATAACTGCTTAACAACTTATTAAGCGACATTCATCGAAGGGAATTGCCCTTTCAAGCTGACATGTTTTTTTCGTTTAAAAAAAGTTATTTGTTACTGCGGTTTTGGTGTCTGTAAGTGAACGTAAAAGCGCCGACCGACTGTGGGCGTAGGCAGGTACAGTGCTCTCCTTCCAATCCAACGCGCCTTTGGAGTTACTGTTAAGTGAGCGGGTTCCCTGCGATGTGCACGTGCATGCGCCATCTGAGGTAAAGTTAGTAGTTCTGCAGGGCCTGGTTATTAAGCGCGCAACAGCATTGGTAAATGATAAACTCGGACTTTGACTGTATGCTACGGCCATCCTGTAAACCGCGCAGGCTCCAATCAACATGGTGTGTAGAGTTTAAAACAAAGTACAAACCACAACAACGCCCAGTGGAATGAAGAGATTATGCAATAGCTTGTTCGGACATCTGCTGCTATCGCAGTGGGTCTTGTACGTTGAAGGCGAATGTCTTTAATTTTGCTCATAGACCTGGGCTTTTAATTTTTTTGTAGCACTCTTCAAGTGTGAACGTGTGAGGGCACGTGCACGCAGCTGCGATGTTAAGTGTAAGCAGTGTATTTCTATTTTTAATCTATCTGTGGTGTTTATTTAGGTTAAGATACCATTGTTTTTGTTGCTCCTGGTAAGTCAAGTAAATGAAAACAAGCAAAAAAATCCCCCCGGCCCTCACTTACCACATGCCGTCTGCAGTCCCCAAGCCTGTTGGTACCATGCTGCGGTAAATGGGCCACAGAAACGTTGGAGCACGCACACCGCAAGTCGGCCTGGAGCGCGCCTTGGAAGAGACGTGGGAGGACAGGAGCGTGACACCGTGAGCGTGCACGTTGGCGTTCCCTGCGGCTCGCGCGTTCACAGACCGGTGTCTACTTGTGCACCGGTCTGTACCACTTGGGAGGCCTTCACAACAACAATAAGGCTCGCCAGCGGCAGCGCGCTTCGCGCTGCACCGCAGGCGAGCCCTAAAAACTGCCGGTGCTCAGTGAGACCCAGCCCAATTACAGCCCGGGGTAAGTCACTGACGTGCAGAGGTGACAGGGGTGAGTGTCAAAAGTGCAGGTAAGTGGCAGAACATGAGCCTCAGGCACGCACCAGAGAGCGCGCCTTCGACGTGGAGGTGAGTGCACACAGACGCATGCCACAACCGCTTGTTCTTGTTCATTTTATTTACTGTCCCAGATATGCATGTCGTGTTGTATTAATTATTTAAACAGATCGCTGTGTCTCTCTGTTGGGCTTCATCTCTCTGAAGTCTTGTTTTGCATTATCGATCACTGCTTTCTTGAAATGGGATCTTGGTAACTTTTCCTAAGCTATAAAGTAACAATTTATGATGCGTGCCCCCTTGCAATCTGTTCTGATGAATTCAGACAGCGCACAGTCCCGACATATATCCATCTTGGAGATGAAAATACGTTGGATTGATCTGAATCTTATATGAACAAAATGTATGGAGCAGTCGAGAGCCAAAGCTCTCATTGCCAGACCCAAGAACGACAAGAGAGAGAGAGCATGTATTTTTGCATCATATTCTTCCACATCAAAAACCTTTGCAGTGCATTTTTTTTACCTTCACTGAGCAAATATAGTTCACCCGTTAAAAAATGTAGGTTTGCATTTAAGGGGTATAAGGGCGTGGGTCAGACCACTATTTACCGATAAAGGGATCTGTCCGCATGAAACAAAAATAATTGCTATGGGGTGAAAATGAGCAGGAGGAGGAGTGCATTGCAATGCTGCTAAAACTCTACGAAAGAAGGTGGTAATCGACATCAACGCTGGCAGGTTTGTGTGAGAATCTGACATTCTTGGCTGGAAAGAATCTAGAATTCCTTTTTAATATATAAACCGCTATATCTTGAGTTTTTCCACATTTGTGTCTGTCCCAGCTCATGTTGGATTCTTTAGGTTTCGCCTGTCGAAAGCTGCGCAAGCAGCGTTTCGCGCAGGCGAAATCTTTTGTTTTGCAGTATGGCTGTTTGTCCTGCCTCTGTTTCACATTGGCTAGCTCCATAAATGGAGGCTAGCCATTGGAAAACAGAGGCGTCAGTCATTCTGCGAGGCGACTCGTGGGCGTTCCTGAGAATTTTTCTCATCCGGCCCCTTTTAGGACGTCAGTGCGGCAGTGGGCGGGGTTTATTTTTTTGTTCGTCGAGGTTTCTTTTCGTCATTCCGCGGGGGACCGTCGCCGCCGGAAGTCCAGCTCCAGGTGAGTGCTTTCCGTGTGCCCGTTCGTTCCCGCACCCCCTCCCGCTGTCCGTCTTCCCGTTCCTGCCCCCCCTCCCGCTGTTCGTGTCCCCGTTCCCGCCCCCCCTCCCGCTGTCCGTTCCCGCCCCCTCCCGCTGTCCTTGTGCCCGTAGGTGCTTGTTCATCCTTGATTTCGTCTCTTGCATTATAGGAATTGTTAGTTTCACATCAATGATGGCTCTTAAATAACAAATTGTAAACGTGCATCCTGGATACTTGTCTAAATTACACCGATGATCTATATGATAGATCAGCTGTCGTTGCATTATTGTGGGGGGGGGGGGCACTCCTGTGCATTTTGTGTGCATAAATGTGTTTTTCTTCCCTATGTGTGCATTTTAATGTCGTTTTCGTGCAAAACCAGAAGAGAGTCGCTTTTATTAATTAATTCCATATTCCTGTGTGACCTATGCGTTAGTGTTTTTGATTGTGTCATAGTGCGCGTAACTGCTCACATCCCTACTGATGTGTTCGTTTGATGTGTTACTGAGCGTGGTTTGTGGTGGGAGCAGTTATTCTCCTTTGGGTAACATCTCTCTGGTGTAACTACCTCACCATGGTGCTTGGGTATAGGCAGCGACTCTGATTATGTGGCAGCAAAGTTTTCGCATTTATAATTACCATGTTTGCCAAATAATCCACCAACTGCTTCATAATTTGCAGATTCCAAACTAAGTGAGCTTTGTAACTCGAACGGAACTAGTGACTTTAATACGCCACAAACGTCGTTCCGTGCAGTGGCACACACCTGTAGGGTTAACTCGCCACATTTCACTTGCTTATTGCCTATATTCAGGCATCAGTGAGGTGGAGCCTCTACACAGACAGTATTAATATGTTAAAATGGCGAAATAAGACTACCGCAGAATGGGCCTTATTAGGCCATGAAGTCTGTCTTCTCTTGCTGCATAATTTAACAAACCCTTAGTATAGGCGGATAAATGTCTGTGCTGAAGAAGTGCGTCGGCTGGTACAATAATTTTAAGATGTGGAAAAAGGGCCATGTGGTAGAGTTGGGAAACCTCTGTGTTTACTGCGGATCTTCCCTATCAAAGTGGCAAATGTTCTTAGAAAATGGATATAGACAATCTTTCACTGAATTGATATAAGCCTGATCAGTGACGTGACAAAGCCTGATGAGTGACGTGATTCACACTGCCAGAACAGTGTTTACACTTCTTACATGGTTAAGACCTTTCCATACACTAAATATCCTGTCACCGTAGTGGTGACCAATATTTGATTAAACAATGGACGTCAGTTATGTTATTTATGCGAACAGAAGGGCTCGGAAAACATCAAAAACGTGATCGTCTATATCAAAAAATATCCTGGTTACTAATTTGTGTTTATTGTCAAACTTGTGCGGTTTGTTAGCTCTACCTTTGAAGCATAAAAGGCTTAATTGGAGTGTAAACCGATGTCTGTAGCAGGTTTGTAAACTAACTAAGTCCTCTTTACTGCCCGCCAGTATCGGACTAAGGAATCGCCAAGTGCCCATTAGGCCCCCTGGTTTCATAATTCAGAGCTAGTATCCCCTTCAAGTCTCTGTTCAACCTTGTCTTACAGTATGAGTAAAATGTATATTTTGCGTATAGTTGTTTTTTAGTTCGTTAAAATTATTGCATGCTTAATTTTTGTCTTGAGAAGTAGTAGTGCTGGAGCGAAGCTATATGTCCCAAGGGTACTTCTGGCTTGACTGATTCTGTCACAACTCTCTCACCCTTCCAGGTGCATGACTCATACTGACATGCCTGTCATTTCAGAGATCTTGACAAGTGACTGGCACTGTGTACCACAGGGTCTCCAGACTGTTCTGTAATAAGAGAAAGTGTGTGTGTGTATGTCACTGCTCCAGTGTGTGTGTGTATGACTGCTCCAGTGTGTGTGTGTGTGTGTATGTGACTGCTCCAGGGTGTGTGTGACTGCTCCAGTGTGTGTGTGTCTGCTCCAGTGTGTGTATGTGTGTGTGTGTGTGACTGCTCCAGAATGTGTGCGTGTGTGACTGCTCCAGTGTGTGTGTGTATGTGACTGATCCGGAGTGTGTGTGTGTGTGACTGCTCCAGTGTGTGTGTGTATGTGACTGCTCCAGAGTGTGTGCATGTGTGACTGCTCCAGTGTGTGTGTGCATGTGACTGCTCCCGAGTGCGTGTGTGTGTGTGTGTGTGTGACTGCTCCGAGGTGTGTGTGTATGTGACTGCTCCAGGGTGTGTGTGTATGTGACTGCTCCAGGGTGTGTGTGTGTATGTGACTGCTCCAGAGTGTGTGTGTGTATGTGACTGCTTCAGAATGTGTGTGTGTGTGTATGTGACTGCCCCAGAGTGTGTGTGTGTGTGACTGCTCCTGTGTGTGTGTGTGTGACTGCTCCAGTGTGTGTGTGTGTGACTGCTCCAGTGGGTGTGTGTATGTGACGGCTCTTGGTGTGTGTGTGTGTGGGGCCCTGGGTGTGTGTGTGGCTGGCTCTAGGTGTGTGTGGCTGGCTCTGGGTGTGTGTGGCTGGCTCTGGGTGTGTGTGGCTGGCTCTGGGTGTGTGTGTGTGGCTCTGGGTGTGTGTGTGTGTGGTAGTAATTGCTGTCTGCTGAGCTCGTCCGTAGGGTGCAATAGGTCTCACATTTGCGAGAGATTAAGCTATTGGCAATGTAAATGACAATGCCATTTATTTATCTGTTTTCAAAACCAACACATAATTACAAATTTTGTCATTTACAATGCCAATAGCTCTAACGTTTCCAAAGGCGAAACCGTCGCATTGTAAATGCTTGTTTTTACTTTTGTCCCCATCATCTATAATGTGTGTCAGATTTGTGCGTTGAATCCATTTTGTGTGAAAAATGTTATTTCCTCTTCTATCCCTCTCCTACCCTGCTCTATCCAAAGAACTGACTAACATATCCCCCACTCAACTTACTTTCATATTCCACTATACTAATTCACCACTAATCCTTATGGGTTCCGCAGTAGCGCGCTACTCGCCAAAAAAGCGCTTCAACACCCCGTCGAGGATAACAAGCGCTATATAAATGCAAACCTTTTTCTCTCCTCTATCCCTCTGCTATCCTTCTGAATCCAAATAAATGACTACTATCCACCACTCAAATTACTTTCATATTTCACTATACTAATTAACCACCAATCCTTTATGGGTTCCGGAGTAGCATGCTACTCGCCAAAAAAAGTGCTACAACACCCCATCAGGAGTAACAAGTGCTGTTAGATTTGGTGGTCTCTAGTTGGCAGAGGTAGGTACCTTTGACCAAATAGGGACCCTTGCGTCTAGTCAGGTTAAGGGGCTACACTCCTAAAATAACCCCTGCTCAACCCCTTGGTAGCTCGGCACGAGCAGACAGGCTTATCTTAGAGGCAGTGTGTAATGTTTTTGTGAACACATACCGTAATACAGTGACAACACTACAGATGGACACCACACATGTTGCATATCAAAAATACGTTTTTTTATATAGACTTAACACAAGACCGCAAACGACAAAAATCCACAATACTGTACTTTAGAATGGCACAAATAGCTTAGTTCTCTTTAGATGATAAATGCAACACTTTACATTCAATGTACCTTTGGATGCGAAAAGCTATACAAACGAAAGAGTTGCCGGGAAGGTGATGCATCGGTTCCTTACACGCAAGAACAGTGATGCGTCGGTTCCCTACTGCTGCGTACAGGACGTTGATGCGTCGGTTCTCTCCGCGTGGGGAGGTGATGTGTCGATTTCTTACTGCGCTTCTGTGACGATGTGACCAGCACTGCCGCGATGCGATGACGAGCTGTGGAATGAAACAAAATGGCATCTCCTTCTTGATGCGACAACGAAGAGGCGATGCCTGCATGTCCGACAGCTGTGTGGCGACTCTGTGAATCTTCTGAGCCGCGACAGGCTCTGCGCCACGCTTCTCTGGTGATGAGATGGCGTCTACTGCGACATCGACACTCTTCTCCAGTGATGCGAGGCGCTTCCGTGATGCGATGCGACAGCGGCAGCACCCTTACTCAGTGATGTGACACCGCCGGCTGTGGCGGCGTCATGCTTCTTCTCCGTGAGTCACGCTTCCAGCTCCCAGCGACACGCAGTCTCTCAGAAGGCCCAGCACAACAACAGGCACTTCAAATTCCTAGCAAGTGAATTCAGGGGAGCTGGTTGGTGAAATCTGTTATTCCTTAGACTTCAGCAGGAGGCAAGCTCAATCTTCAAGCCCATGGAGATCCTTTACAAGACGATGAAAGTAGCACAAAGTTCCTTTCTCCTTTCTTTGGCAGTCAGGCAACCACTGCAGGCCAATGCCCCAAACAGAACTCAGCTTAGGGATCGTCTCCTCCTTCAGTTTCTCTCTGGTTCCTCTGCTCAGCAAAGGTTCTTCTTGCTTCCCAGAAGTGATCTAAAGTTCTGGGGTCTAGGTCCCCCCTTTCATACACCTATTCTCTTTGTTCTCTGAAGGCAGAGAGTGTCTGTACCTAGTCCAAACCAGTTCTGGTCAGTCCTGGAGCACTTTGTTTACAGGACTCCTTCCTTCCTTTGACAGTGTGAGCCAGGGACATCAGACGCACCACAGGAGGTGGAGCCAGCATTAATAATAGTCTGATTTGTATTGCGCATGGCTGCCCCAGCGACGGGGCGTCCCAGCGCCACCAAAGACCATGAGCGTGAGCCTAGAGGGAAGAAGATTAAGGAGCTAGGACGGGAAAAGCCAGGTCTTTATGGCTTTGCAAAATTCAAAATGGTTCTGGATCGCTCTGATAGAAACAGGGAGCGAATTCCAAAGTTTTGCAGTAAGACTCGAGGAATACTGACCAACGCTTGGTCAGCAGATCTTAAGGTGCGCCGCAGCACATAGAACTCTAACAAATTGGCCAGCCCTAAAGGTGCTTGTTGGGTCGAAATCCAGTGCGACATACAAAGTGTTTTGAAATGGATGCGCTTGTCAACAGGCAGCCAGTGTAATTTAGGAAGTACATGGGAAGCAGAGCAAGATTTCGGAAGTGCCACCAGAATGCGTGCTGCTGCGTTCTGTACTCTCTGCAGACGCCTGATACTGGACTTATTAGCGCCAAGAAAGAGAGAATTACCAAAGTCCAGTCTAGATAAGATTGTCGCCTGGACAATGGGTTGATGCACTTTAGGAGGAAAAAAGCCAAGCAGAGGTTTCAAGCTTCGCAGAAGCCCAAGACAAACCCCTGCAACAGCTTTTAATTGAATGTCAAAAGTAAGACCACTGTCGAACCACACGCCCAGGTTCTCCACAGCCTCCTTGGGCGATGAAGCTGGTTTAAGACGATCCGGCCAGCACTGCTTGGACCACAACTCCCAATCCTTTCCGAACAATAAAACCTTTGACTTACTGGCGTTCAACTGCAAGCAGTTTGCCGCCATCCAGTCCGCAACCACTAGCAGGTCCTCTTTAAACTTGTCCAGATTAACGCCACATTTCTTAGAGAAGGCGATCACCAGTTGGGTGTCGTTGGCATACGACACCAGTGACAGCCCCCTACCTTTGGCTACCGACGCCAGGAGTCGGACATAAATGTTGAACAGTAAGGGGCTCAGCATTGAGCCCTGCGGTACCCCCTGTTGCAAGGCAAACTCCTGCGAATGAAAAGGTGGCACAGAGACCTGGAAAGATCTCCTCTCCAAAAAGGACCGAAACCAGTCCAAAGCCACACCCCTGATACCAATTTCCTGTAGGCGCTTTAAAAGTATCGCGTGAGAGACAGTGTCGAACGCGGCACTTAAGTCCAAAAGGACTAAGGCCGCCGAATCACCGACATCCAGACTCCCCCGGATTGCTTCCGTCACCGCCAGCAGGGCAGACTCTGTGCTGTGGCGTGCTCTGAAACCGTTCTGCGAAGGGTCCAATATGGCATTATGCTCAATAAACTCAGAGAGAGTGGAGTTCACATGAGATTCAACCAATTTAGCCAAAAAAGGCAGCTGGGAAATGGGGCGATAATTGCCCAACTCAGAAGGATCCAGAGACGGTTTCTTTAGCAGCGGAATGACTTTGGCGTGGTTCCATGCCACTGGTACAGATGCTGAGGACAGAGAAAGGTTGACCAGATCAATACTCACAGGTGAAATCAGAGCATGAAACTGACAAAAGTGGGCGGGAGTCAGAGGGTCGGCTGGCGAGCCCGATTTGATTTTCAAACAGAGGGACTCAAACTCAGTGGAGGACAGAGGAGGAAAAGATGACAAGTTGTTGCCCACCATGGGTCCGATATCCCTTGGCGCAACCACCGCAGCAGACGAGGCCCTGGTAGGCAGGCCAATATATATCTTCTCTACCTTGTTCACAAAATACCTGGCCAGATCATTAAACTGAAGGTTCAAAGAAATGGGGGAAACCCCAGTTACGCCAGCGCTCTTCGTGCCCTTAAGCAGAGAGAAGATAGTCTTAGAGGGGTTGGTGCTAACCGAAATTTTCTCAGCAACAAACTCCGCTCGAGGTCTCCGAATTACTTTGTGATAATGGTTAATAGCCGCTCGGAATTGACTTTTTGCTGCCACGTCGTAAGAGCGTCTCCCGGCGCGCTCAAGCTGTTTAGAATATTTTTTGGCTTTAGTTCATGATTCATTAAACCAAGGGTTGGACGGCCCTCGATTATTCCCACCCAGTTCAGCCGGGATGCAACTATCCAGGCCTAGCGTCAACCAGTCCTGGAAATGTGAATTTGCCAACTCCACGTCCGATGGCAACCGAGGCTTGTGGCTGGACAAACAAGCTGAAAAAAGACCGATGTCCAGCTTATGCCAGGGACGTTTTAAAACCGGGACGGTTCAAGGCTGACTTTCCCCACCACCGCAGGGAGAAAGAGACCAAAAAGTGATCTGTCCAGGTCTGCGGAACCGGCGGCCGAACCTTTAGCGAACTTAAATTAGAGAATATGGGGTCCAGTAGGTGCCCTGCCACATGCGTACACTCAAAGACACGCTGAGCCAACTGATAAGCCTCTAGGTCATCCAAAAAACTGGCAATCTCTACTTTCCCACTATTCTCGAGATGAAGATTTAGGTCGCCTAAGATAGTAAAGTTTGCTGCACTGCTTGCGTGTAGCATGACTCTATTCAATAAATCTTCCCTAAACACGCTAGAAGGACCATTGTGGAAGGCAGGCACAGACCTATTCAGATCCAGGTTCCACCCCTCCCCTTACTCTCTATGCAGTTAGCTCGATTCACTCACCCTGTCTACTGGAATCCCCCAGCCCCTGTCACTCAAAAACCAGACTAGGAATACACAACCTAGCAGAGGCAGGCTTGGATAGTTAGGCAAGAAAATACCTACTTTCTAAAAGTGGTATTTTCAAACACAGAATGTTAAAACCAAACTTCACTAAAAGATGTATTTTATCATCCTGAGTTCAGGCATACTAAACTCAAATTTCTACCTAGTTCCCTGAGTCAGACAGGATTTTAAGATGTTATAAACAAACTGCCCATTCCAGCCTATGGGGAATAGGTAGCCTTGCAATAGTGAAAAACGAAGATGGCTGTAATTCACTATCAGTACATGCCACACACATCAGGGCATGTCCTACCTTTTACATACAATGCACCCTGCCCTTGGGCCTACCATAGGGGTGACTAATATGCAGAAAAGGGAAGGTTTAGGGACTGGCAAGTGGGTGCACATGCCCGGTCAACATGGCAGTACCAGACTGCACACAGGCTCTGCAATGGCAGGCCTGAGACACACCTTACAGACTGCTTCTGTGGGTGACACAATCAGTGCTACAAGCCAACCAGCAGCATTTGATTTACCAACCCTGGGCGCACTGTACTAGGGTCTGACAAGTAAACCAAAACAGCCAATCATGGAGTCACTAATCCATACATCAATTTACCATAGGGAGCACTTGCATTGTGGAACTGAATAGCAGTGGCACAGTGCCCAAAGCATCTATAACCAGCAAAAACACATGAGGGACCAGCAAAAAATGGAAGGGAGGCCCACGCCAATGGTGCCAGGTCTAACAAGCGCTACATAAATTCAAACCTTTTCCCTCTTCTATCCCTCCGCTATCCTTCTGAATCCAAATAACAGGCTAACCTATCCACCACTCAAATGACTTTAATATTTCACTATACTAATTCAACGCTAATCCTTTATGGGTTCTGGAGTAGCGTGTTACCTGCCGAAAAAGCGCTTTGACGCCTTGTCAGAGGTAGTAAGCGGTATATAAATGAAATTACAATACAATAAGCACCAGGAAGTGCCAACAAGAACCAACAATGAATACAAGCAAGGACACGCAACAACAAGAAGCATAAAGCGACAACAATCAACAACGAGCCATGAGGAACAACAAGAGACGGCACCAAGTGATGATGTGATGATGAGTGATAAATATTTAAAACTGAAAAGTACCAACAAATGGCACAATCACTGACCAGAGAAAAAGAAAAACAAGCATTTGCAATGCAATAGGTCCCGCATTTACACGAGTTTAACCCCTTGTATGCTCATGACGGCTCCCGGCCGTCATGCATCATGGTAGGCGTGTGCGCACGATGCCCGGGAGCCGTCCGTTTATTTCTCCCGCACAGCACGAGAAATGACAATGCCTATTGTTTTTGTTTTTTAAAACATAAATAAAAAGTTTCCTCAATTACCATGCTAATAGCTTAAAATCGTGTAAATGCGAGACCTATTGCATTGCAAATGATTGTCTGATGAAGGTTGTAGTAAAGTGTTTAACTGCACTAATGAGATGAAACCTCTGCTCAGACAATAATTGTGTTTGATAAAAGTGCACAATAGTGAAATAATGCGGTCAGAGATTGTTGTTTCGCCGCATAATTTGCCTCATCTCGCTGTATAATTTCCTCAACCCTGCGGTATAAATCGCTCCTCGGATAGCGCGTGATGCCAGTGACCTGATTATGAATTATTACAGGGGAAGGATTGAGAAAGCAGTTATATTTCAGCCTTTGGAACATTAAGTAAAACAGCAAATGTAGGAAGAAATGGTTTAATAATTATTTCCAGATGTCAGTACAGTTCTAAAACAAATATTATAAACCGGCGCAGAAATTATTGCCACGTTCAAAACCACACAGAGGATTTGACAGAAATCCATATTTAGGTGACCGCTCCCGGCACTAACAGAATCTGAGAATACAACAAAAATGCTGGTATTTCAGTTGTGAAAGGAGGGAAACCCCGAGTCAGAGCAGAGACAGCAGAGGAGTCAGTTCACTGCTCTGTGCCTGTAACATGAACCCGGAAGTCCCAGCGCAGCCAGAGAGGGACAGACGCACAGACACACCCACTGCACACAGGGAGGGAGGGACAGACGCACAGACACACCCACTGCACACAGAGAGGGGCAGAAGCACAGACACACCCACTGCACACAGAGAGGGACAGACGCACAGACACACCCACTTCATAAACAGAGAGAAATGAAACTTACCTTCACTTCCTGCATTTCTGCATCATGGCGGCAGCAGCTCAGCTCGGGAACCTCCAGGAAGAGGCCACTTGTTCCATCTGTCTGGAATATTTTACTGATCCGGTGTCCATAGAGTGTGGACACAACTTCTGCCGCTCCTGCATCACTCAGAGTTGGGAGGGAAGAGATGGAAACTTCCCCTGTCCACAGTGCAGGGAAATATCTTCTGAGAAAAACCTCAGACCCAGCAGGGAACTAAAGAACATGGTGGAAATTGCAAAACAGCTTCATCTGCCCCCAGTGAAGCCCCCGGAGGAGAATCTGTGTGAGAAACATGATGAGAAACTGAGGCTGTTCTGTGCCGAGGATCAGAGGATGATATGCTGGGTCTGCCGGGAGTCCAAGGAGCATAAAACTCACTCAGCAAGTCCTGTAGAGGAGGCTGCAGAGGAGCACAAGGTACGTCTGTGGGTGTTCACTGTTCAGGGATCACAAAGTCGCTTGGTGGGCCACACCAAGGGGCAGCCGAAGATTATAAGATGTGTCTGTGTGTGAGAGTGTCCAGAGATCACAAGTCCCCATTTCTATACGGTGGCCAGATGGCTCCATGCCACTGGGACAACACATTTCCATTCCTGGATTTTGCTTTTACATATCATTTTCTTCTGGTGAGTTGAAGCAATAGGGTCCAGTAAAATGAACCAAGACTACAACTCCCAGAATGCACTGATATGTTAAATCAAAAGTACAGAAATTGGAATGTTTGTCCCGATGGCATAGAGTCATCTGCTCGCCCTCCCTGTGTATGCCGTTGAGGAGGCTGCAGAAGAGAACAGGGTGTGTGTGTGGATGTTTATGGATCATAAGGCACCCGTGGGCCCCAAAGAGAAGTCTGTGCAAGGAGTGTATGTGGGTGTTCACGATTCACAAGATCAGACGTTCTGTACGTCCTAGGAAGAAGCTGCAGAGGAGCACAACGCGTGTCTGTGGACGATCACGATTCACAACTGAATAAACTTGTTAAGTCTTTAAGAGGATACAATGTATATTTAGGGGTGTTAAGTGTCCTTAGAGAAGGCTGCTGAAAAATACAAGGTATGTTTGTTGGTGTTTAGGGATTGTAAGTGAATACACTCCACGAGGGCTTTATAGGAACCTGCAAAAGAGCACACAGTGTGTCTGTCAGAGCGCTGGGATCAGAGGCCGTATACTGTGAGCCACAGAGGCGGCTGCAGAGGATCAGAAGGGATGTGTGTGGGTGTTTTAGGATCTTGCATTATACTCATTCCGTGTAACACTGCAGTGTGAGTTGTCGGTGTTAGAAGACTTGACGCGACAATGCAGGGTGTAGCACACGAGCTCACAGGAGCAGAGACACAGCAGAAGAGCTGCAGCAATGCAGGGTGACGCACACAGGGTCTCAAGGGCATTGGTGCAGATGACTCCCCAGCAGTGCAGGGTTCTTCAGACACACAGGGGAGTGCAGGGTCCAGGCGCTGGACTTACATCGTCACTGGACACAGGGTGAAAGTCTCCTGTAGTTTGGGCTGCTTGAAGCTCGCTGGCTTTGTGGACCCCTCACAGGATGAATGACCGTCGGGGGGGCTGCGATCACAGGCTCCTGGTCTGGGGGAGTAAGCCGTGCGCCGCTTGTTTTAGCCTTTTTGATACCAATACAGAGTGGGCTTTTCTGGGCAGCCCGTGGGAACGCGTTTAAGCTCCTTTTCAGTGTGTGATCTCCTTGAGTCTTTTAAAAATCAATATATTCTGCACCCTGCACTTCACCTGCTTGTTGGATCAACTCTCTGGTCCGCCCTCGGTTCTTCCCGTCATGTATGCTGCCTTTCAGGGTTGCTAGGGTGGTGTTGGGGAGACCGTTGACCAGGGCCTTGTCCCCACCCCCATGGGAGAGGCCTTGTACGTTTGTTCTGAAGTCATCTTCCAGGAGAAACCACCTCTTCAAGAGAGGACATTGAAATCAAGCTTTCTTGTCATTCTTTGTCATTCTTTCAGTGTGTTGCTTGAATGAGAGGTCTGTGTCGAGGGTGGGGGATAAAGACCGATGGGGTTACGTTGGAGACCCAGGCTTAAGTCTGTGGCTGTTCTGAGCCGGTGGCAGACAGGAAGAGTACAGTCTTTGTGGGGTTTAACTTTAATACATTAGTTGACATCCAAGACTGGATGAGATCAGGGCAGGGTTTGCGGATGTCATTGGGTGAGGATATTTAAGGTAGAGTTGAGCATCATCTGCATATTGATGGATCTTGATGCTGCTGTCTGTAAGGATGGATCTGAGAGGTCCTATGTAGAGGTTAAAGATGAAGAGAGAAAGGAAGGAGCCCTGAGGTACTCTGCTGGAGACAGGGCATTCCTGTGATCTTGTGGAACCTATTTGCATGAACTGGTGTCAGCTGGTGAGGTTGGATGTGAACCATTTCAAGACAGTGTCTTAGAGATCCATCATGTTTTTTGTGCGTTGATCAGGGCCGGCTGGTCGCCTGTGTCGAAGGCTGCAGAGAGGTCCAGGAGGTCAGGGGTCGTTCCTGTAGTTGAGGAGGAGGGTGTTGTCGACTTCTTGGAGTGTGGCTGTGTCAGGGCTGCATCCAAGGTTATTGCACTTATAAGACGTGTTTGCTTAGATATTTTCACTTGGTTCTGTGTTGTTTTGGAATGTTTGATGTCTCTAGGACAACCTTTCTTCTTTAGTGCCAAGTGCATCTGTTTCCATGCTTTAGGCATAAAGTGTGCACAATGTCCAGTCGCAGTAGGTGCCAGTGATGACGCTTGTTTCCATGGACCAGGGATTCTGATCCTTCTTGGCAAGAACAGGTACAAAAAAGGGACATCACTGTCTGTGATACTTAGGGCTGGTGCTCACAATCCTGATGTGTGGCTGGTACATCCAATACTAATGTGTGACTGGTACGTGCAGTCTGGGCACGTGTGGCAGGTACTGTAGTGACTCTTTTGTAATTAAGACCACACTCTACAGATCTACACTTATTTCTTGCTCTCTCATCCCTACAGGTGAAACTTCAAGAGTGGCTGCTTGTCCTGAAGAAACAGGAGGGATATTTTCTGGAGTCTAAACTCAAGGAAGAGGAACAATATAAAACCATGAGGGTGAGTGGCTGCAGTGAGTGCTGTGTCTCTGTATATGTCTGTGCCCATGTCTTTGTGTGGCCTCTTTAGTTCAAGACACACAGAGGCGAATGAGTCGCCCTACAGACTGGGTCGTGGTCCCAACCAAATAAATATACTGACCGGAGTCACTGCACCTGGATATTGGGGCTGCAATCGGACAAGGGCGCGTCCTAAAAAAACATGAAATCAAGTATTACTCTTCAGACCTTAAGGTAGAACTTGCATACTCACACGGTGTGTGTTAGAGTATGTGTGTAGAGGGGTGGCATTATCTGGCTGGGAGTGCGTACCAGCATGTGTGTGTGCATATCTGTGTGTGTGCATGTTCAGGCTTAGGTGTACGTGTCTAAGTATGTGTTCATGTATTGATGGCCCTGGAGTTATCTTTGGGAGTACATGCATGTCTACGCATCCCTATATCTCTCTGTTTTTGTGGCCATGGATTACTGCTTGTGTGTGTCTGCATATTCATATATAGAGTTTGAGCCACAGAGTATACAAATACATGTCCTTTTCTATATACATGCGTGTTTGAGGGTTGTGTATGCTTCAGTCTGGAATTATTGGCTGTGAGTTTGTACCTACGTAAGTGAATGCCTGCCTATGTGTTTGTATATCACAAGGTCTGGTGGCATTTGTGAGTGTGCAAATACATGTGTGCATCTATTTCTATTTCTATTTGAAATTATTTATACAGCGCACGTACACCAGCGGTTTCTTGGCGCTAAAAACTGAAAGAGGTCAGAGCAGAAAACCCAGGGTAGGAGAAAAATGAGAAACTAAAGTATTAATTAAAGGATTTGGCGAAAAGGTATGCCTTAAGTTGTTTCCGGAATAACAGGTATGAGGTTGAAGCTCTGAGCTCTGCAGGCAAAGAGTTCCAAAAAGTCGGGGCGAGGGTCGCAAACTTCGAGCCTCCCCATTTCTTTCTTCGGAACCGTGGAACAGTGAGAAGGGATTGGGAAGATGACCTCAGTTCCCTAGATGGAACATAGGGAATGATCTCCGAGGAGATGAAAGCTGGTGCCGTGCCCAGTCGTGCTTGGAAGGTGATAGATGCAAGCTTAAACTGGACACGGGCACAGACAGGAAGCCAATGTTAAGATTTCAGGAGGGGAGTGGTATGGGAGGATTTTGGGAGTTTGAACACCAGGCGCGCCGCCTGGTTTTGGATCTGCTGCAAACGCCGAAGACTATATGCAGGGATACCTGCATATAGGGCGTTGCCATAATCCAGGCGGGATACGACCATGGCAAGAGTGATAAGTTTTAGGGCATCAAATGAAAAAAAACGGGACACCTTGCGAATAGTGCGAAGTGCCAAAAAGGAGGAAGAAACCACAGAACTAACCTGGGAGTGAAGGGTGAGTTGGGAGTTGAGCTTGATGCCTAGAGTTTTAACTGAGGTAGAGGGAACAGGTGGGGCACCAAGGGAAGGGGGCCAGAAGATGGGGGACCAGGGGCTGGATGAACCACCCGTCAACACCAGCTCGGTCTTGTCTGGGTTGAGTTTAAGATGGTTGTGGTTCATCCAGTCTCGGATGTGAATCATGATAGTTTGAAAGTTGGAGACAGAGTCGGGGGAAGAGGAAAGGTTGAACACAAGCTGGAGGTCGTCCGCATAGTTAAATACGGCGACCTCCCTTTGTTGCAGTGAAAAGATAAGAGGGGAGATGTAGAGATTGAATAAGAGGGGAGAAAGGGAGGAACCTTGGGGAACCCCGCACTGAACGTCGCGGAAGTCCGCTGTGAAGTCTCCCAGGCGAACTGCCTGGGTGCGGTCCCTCAGGAAGGAGGATAACCAGACCAACGCGGTACCCCCGATTCCCGCCGCCCTGACACGGGAAAGTAAGATGGAATGGTCCACCGTGTCAAAGGCGGCTGAGAGGTCGAGGAGAACCAGGGCCTGAGGTTGGTTGGTATCCATTCCCTCCCTGAGGTTATCAAGGACCGAAAGCACTACGGACTCCGTGGAATGTGCGGGGCGAAACCCGGCCTGGCGAGGGGCAAGAGCCCCGTTCTTCTCCACGAAAGAGCTCAGGGCGTAGGTGACGTGACACTCGAGTACTTTCGCCAGGAACGGAAGAAGAGAGATGGGACGGAAATTGGCTGGGATTGAGGGATCGGCACCAGGCTTTTTCAAAATAGGGACGATTACAGCAGATTTAAGTGAGTTGGGTACCACACCCTGGGATAAAGAACTGTTGAGAAGGTGGAGGGGGGGATCTGGGCAGCTAGAGAAGATATGACGGAGGATATGAGCTGGGCAGGGTTCTAGCGGGGAACCAGATTTAACAAGTGGAATTATGGCAGTTATCGATTCCTTAGTTAGAGGTGGGAGGGTGGTGAGATAGTCCTTGGGGGGAGGACACTGAGGGTCCACAAAGGCAGGGGAAGGAGAGAGAATGTTGGTTTTAATGGTTACGATTTTTTGAATAAAAAAATTATTTAGGGAGTGACAGAGTTCCAGAGAAGGGGTGGGTTTGAGAGAGGTTCTATCCGAAAACGCTAGATTGTGAACAATCGAAAAGATTTCCTTCGATTTGCTTTCGGCTGCGAGGATTTTGGAGGAAAAGTAGATGGTTTTTGCCTCCAGGATGTTTTTCTTATATAGGGTCAGGATGTTTATAAACTCTAAACGTAAGGAGGGGCAGTAGTTTTTTCTCCAGGCCCGCTCCGCACGCCGCACCGCCAGTTTAGTGGCTTTAAGATCTTGATTAAACCACTGGTTGGCGTCCTTCTCTCGTTTGGTTGAGACCCGCTTCAGAGGAGCAATGGTATCGCAGCCTGCAGAGAGCCATTGATCAATGGCCGTGACCTGGGAGCTGGTAGATAGGTCTTGGAGGAGGGGAGCGGAGGAAGTGAGTATGGAGGATAGACTATCTGGGTCTACTCGGCCCCATGCTCGAACCCAGGTGTTTTTAGGGAGTGGGGGCTTGATCGGGGGGTGAATGGGAAGAGAAAAGGAAATCAAGTGATGGTCAGACCAGGTACAGGGTAAGATTGAAAGGAATTCAACAGGGCAGTTAGAGGACCAAATCTGGTCGAGAGTGTGACCTTTGACGTGGGTGGGAGAGTGAATATGGGAAATGAAATTAAGAGAGGAAAGGGTGTCTGAGAACTCCTTAGAAGATGGGCATTCGGCTTGGTCAGAAGGCCAAAAATTAAAATCACCCAAAAGTAAAATGGAGGAGTTGTTGACTGTGATAGTAGCTAGAACTTCCAAGAAATCCGGGAGGAACAATAAGGGAGATTGGGGGGGACGATAGATGAGAATACAGGTGAGAGGGGGCGTGATGGAGGTGGTACGGATAGCTAAATTCTCCGTAGTAGCGATATCTGGAAGGGACAAGGGCTGAAAAGGGAGGTCGGTTCGAGCGATGACCGCCACCCCGCCTCCAGCTTTGCCATTAAGCCGGTCGGCACGGATTGCGTAATATGGAGCTGGTAGAGTAGCCAATAAGGTGGGGAGGGAGTCATCGCGGAACCAAGTTTCTGTTAAGAAAAGAAGGTCGGGGGCATGGAGATCCAGCAGTACCGAAAGTTCATGGGCGTGGGCTACTGCAGACCTAGTGTTCAGATAGAAAGCCGTAAGAGATCTAGAAGCAGCTGGAGAAGAGCTACCACTAGAGGGAGTCGGGGGAACAAGTTGTGACCAAGGTATTGTCAGAGGGGCAGGAGGAGCTAAGCCAAGAGACGAGATGTGGGAGCAGATGGAGGCAGATCATGGGCCCCGAAGGCAGCGCAGTTGGGCAGGTGAATAGGTGGTAAAGCGAGCAGAGTGACATGCCCCTTGCCCCGGACGGTCGCGGACGAGCGCAGACGAGCTTGCCTTAAGCGCGCCTTCGGCGCGCAATCGTCGCGCCCGCTGCGCTCGTCCGCTGCGCTTCCTGCCAAGGCACATAATTTATATTAGTTGGTCGGGGCGTTGGAGGGGGTGTGGCCAACCGAGGTGGGCGTGTCTCGTGGCTCGCCTCGCCGTCAGGAATGGCGACCTAGATGTAAACAAACGTTGCAGCGCGAGGCGCGCTGTTCAGGAGAAGCAAGAGTCAAGTAATATTTAAAAAGTACACAGTATCACAAAGTATTTTAAAAGAATGTCTTTCGCCCTCCCGGCTTCCGCCTCAGGAGTCTCTATCAGTGTCGCGCTTAGAGATCTGCGCGCACTATTTATAGGTCTGGTGAGGGGGCGTGGCCAACCGAGGTGGGCGTGTCTTGTGGCTCGCCTCGCCGTCTGGAATGGCGACCTAGGTGTAAACAAACGTTGCAGCGCGAGGCGCGCTGTTCAGGAGAAGCAAGAGTCAAGTAATATTTAAAAAGTACACAGTATCACAAAGTAGGATCTGTGAGTTTGTGATGTGTTTGCATAAGTCTGGAGTTATAAATCCGTGAGATTTTATGTGCATCTGTGTGCGAGTATATATGTATGAATGTGTGTCTGTGACTCTGTGCAAGCATGAACTGAAGATATCCATCTGTGAGTTTGTACACGGTTTGTGTGTGCCTGCAAATTAATGTGTGCATCTGTATGAGTGTGTACCTCTGTGGATGTGTGTACGTATGGATCTGGAGTTATCTCTCCATCCATCAGACTGAGCAAGCCTAGTGTAAGGCCCTTCCTAAATAAAGGTTTTAGCAATGTAATCCTGCTACGGTATTGTATATACATCATCAAACCACAGAAAATCCAACAGAGTTCATCTAAGTGATAAAGCAATTCAATTCAAAAGTGCTTTATTCGAGTGTTACTCATAAAAGCAGACATACAAACACGTAATAAAAAAACAATTAAATTACAAAGGTCATATTTGACATAAGCACATATCACATTAAAAAACAGTTATATTTCAGCAGAATTTACACAATCACAGGTGTAAAGTTCATTACTGTTAAAGATACAGTTAAAACAGATACAATATCAGTGCTAAATATCAATAAAATTTCAATCCGAAGTGACACGTAAAATGTACCAATACAGAGAATAGATAATCTAGCAGTCTCTGAACAACTAGGCAGAGAGTAGTTACCCTACTAGCAATCTCTGCCTAATTACCCACGCCCACCCCAGGTACTTTGCGGTCGCAATTGTAATCCAAGTCAAAGAAGTAGATCTAACAATGCGCAAAGCTACCATACTGCTTTTAGTACCCAAGTTCCTACACATAGGTGCCAACCAAACTCGCCTTGGAGCAGAATATACATGGCAGGAGAACAAAAAGTGACCAAGAGTTTCGTTTCCTTCCCCACAAACTGGACAAGTAGCTGGTCCTCCTTCTCTCCACTTAGATGTTAAATTACGGAGAGGGAGAGAGCCAGCCCTTAGTTGGAAAAACAGTTTCCTATCCATAGGTTTTGATATATAATACCAATACATTTCATATATAGGGAACAGTTTAACCTCGAGAAAACTGGTAGTCATGGACCCGCTGTTAATACTGAGCAAACTCCTATTAGCAACCCGTTCCCAGAATATATTTTTTAGGATTGATTTAGTGGGAAATGATGACCCAACTGGATCAGACAATAATGCATTTAGTCCTAGTTCAAATAGTGCAAGTTTTAATGATTTGAACCATCTAATTTTGTTAAAACGATCTGCTTTAATGACATCAATGAACCCATCCGCATAGTGGGAGAGCTCAGGCGTGGTCCAGAGCCTGCGCCAGTATAAAATCGGTCGTAGTTTACCCATTTCCGAGATTTCTCTCCTGCCAAGCTCATATCTCAGAGGCAGTAGCGGGCTACTCTGTGGGGTACCTGTAAGTTTCCTAAAGAATTTATTCTCAGATGTTTGGAGCTCCTGCAGATTTTCATGCCCCCACAACTCAGCCCCGTACAATGCTGACCCAATTGCTTTTGCCTCATATATGATCAAGGGTGGTTTAATCGGTTTGGTCAGCGATTTCCTATGCTCCTTTATAATGGTACCAGCTAATTGCTTGTGCCTTAATGTTGCAATATTTAGATGTTGGTTCCACCTATTATCATTGGGGATAAGGATCCCCAGATATGTAAAGGATTTTACAACTTCAAGGATGCGACCACTCATGGTAATTTTGGATTTAAAATTTCTATGAGGATTAAAAACCATGAGTTTTGTCTTAGATGCATTCACCTCCAGACCGTGATCCCCACAGAACTTATCAAATATTGCCAATGCTTTTTGCAGACCACTTAGAGGTTTTAGATAAAATTAACGTGTCATCGGCAAACATTAAAATAGGAACTTTTACACCTGCGAGAGAGGGAGCATCCACTACCTGTGATTGCATGCGGGGGACAATACCATTAATAAAAAGGGTAAACAGTGTTGGTGCCATTGAGCACCCTTGCCGAACCCCGCGCTCAACAGGAAATTCGGCAGTGTCATTACCGTACCCACCCCATTGAATTTTGGCATAAGTACCTTCATGTAATCTCATGATCAAGGTCAGCAAGACCCCTGGGACCCCCAGAGCCGCAAGTACTTCCCACAGTTTTGCCCATGGTACCAGGTCGAATGCAGCCCGCAGATCAACAAATGCTGCATAAAGACTGCCTCCACCTAGGACCACGGTCCTCCACTGGATCAGTTGAAAGCGAAAGACTTGATCCACAGTGCTAGTTGCCCTGCGGAACCCAGCCTGAAAAGGAGATAAAATATTGTGGTCCTCCGCCCAGTCGAGCAATCTGTTTATAATCACTCGCCCCAAGATTTTTTGGACATTATCAATTAAACTGATTGGGCGGTAGTTGCAAGGTTGGGCACAATCTCCCTTTTTATATACAGGGATGATTACAGCACCCCCGCCATGATACCGGGATTTCTGCACCCTTGGCAATGTGGTTTATTAGCAGGTAAATATATTTACTCCACCTTCCAGTGTCATTTAGAAAAACATCCGCTGGGACCCCATCAATGCCAGGAGCTCGGCCGCTATGTACAGTTTTTAGGGCAGACAATACTTCACTCTGAGCGAAGACATTGTTTTCTGCAAACAAATAAGTAGGGCAAATGCTATTTACAGACTGATCCCTGGTAGCGTACTGTTCACTGAAGAATTTGACCCATGCGTCCTGTGGGACATTGTTGTTACTTGCTTCTTCAGACCTTTCTTGACCCCATTTGACAATGTGCCAAAATAATCTAGAGTGTTTACGATCACTTGCACATTTCAACTTGTTCCAATGGGCTTCGTCCCAATCTCTTTTCGCCTTAGCAATACAGTTTTTATAATGCTTCCTAGCAGATCGAATCTCCCCCAAATTTTTACTCTTAATCGCTGCTCCCAGAGAGGTTCGTGCCACCTTGCAATCATGATTATACCACTTAGCAGCTCTATAAGCACATACCCTCTTTCTGTTTACATGTTTTAAAAAATAACATTTAATTTCATTAAAGAGAATCACATGTACTTTAGTAGTATCGTCATGGCCCGGAGAGATCCCTGCCACACACTCTAAGGCCTCAATAGCCTTGTCAGTCGCAGCTCCTATTTTTTCTAAGACCTGCTGGTCTGTCATAACACCTGACCACCTCAACCTGCGCATGTCATTTGTTGGTACAATCAACGGTGGTAGAGGTTCGTCACGGGGGATAGATACAATGTCTTCAGACAACCACCATTTGTGAGAAACGCATAAAGGGTTATGGTCACTCTCTAGCCTTTCTGTTACTACCATATCACTAACAGATGACCAAAGAGACATGCTACAGATGACATAATCAATGCGGCTTTTATTTCTCCCGTTATTGAAAGTCATAGCTGGTACTCTATCTGACTTAGTTCGACCATTCAGAGCTCTTAGCCCTTGTTCGAGGCACATTGCATTTAAACCTAAAATATCCTCAGTCCAGCGAGTTACTGGAGTAGTATCTAGTGTGGGAATATCCCATTGCTTGTCTTCCTCTGCACCCAGGAAAGCCTCACCAGTGTCCAGAGGTTCAAAAATACGATTTAAGTCGCCTGCAATTATTATGTTCTTCCTACTAGAATGTGTCTCTAGAAGATTATACAGGGTCAGAAGGACCTCAGATTTTCCTGCATTTCCACCTCTAACGTATATGTTATAGATGTCGATGGAAATGGATGAATCACTCGTGAGTCTAATGAGCTGGATATCTTTTTGATCAAGCTCCACACTTTTTACTACAACCTTTAGGGACTGCCTGACCCATATAGTAAGGCCCCCCATCGGGCGCCCTTTTGGGCCCTTGATGGCTGGAACATAAAAATTTAAGTACCCCAAAGCAAAAACAGGATCACAGGCCCATGTCTCTTGGAAAATACAAATATCATACTTGCTTACAAACCCAAACCAGTCTGCACAATCCAACTTGGAACATAACCCAGCCACATTCCAGGACAATAGATTCCCCGTGTCGATTTCCATGACAGGTTTAGGGCTAGAGACAAACCCATTCAACACCGTATCAACAATACCATTGTAGTTTACATTTTCGTTGATTGGTCCTACTGTAACCTCAGGGTTGACAATCTTGATTCAAGCATCAACTGGATGACCGGTCTCCCCAGTAGTACATGCATCACGGGTATTTTGCAACATAGAATTAGGGTTAAATGGTTGTCAGTCACAGGCATCCAGGTTTGAGAGGGCAGAAAATCTATTTTCCAAGCCTAATCCCCACTTAGTAAAACCAACTTCCGTCCTGCCCCTTTTGGTCACAACGTTCCATTTTGTTCTTAAAATACTAGAATTCGGACCTCTTCCTTTCCGAGGGTAGAAAAAGTCCAAAGTCAGTGGAACAATTGAAGTTGATCTTCGCTGTGGAGGTAAGATGTTGGGCAAGATGTTTGACAAGACCTCAGGGTCTGAAAAGTGGAGGACAGCACACTCCCCCTTAAACTTTTTGACCCTATTACCAATCCACTCGACCCTTCTGGCATTTACAAGTTCTTCAGATAATTGCTGCTTTCCCCAGGGAGAAATTACCATGTTGTTAGTGAGCCACGATAAGGATTTGTTTATTAAGGATGATGTTGGTTCATTCTCTCCTGGTGCTAGTGGGGGGACGTTTGCAAGGACGAGAACTAATGGAGAAGCTTCTACTACAAGCTCAGAAGACCCTTTCCCAGTATTAAAATCACCAGTGGTGGGAACGGGGGGTACAACATCTGAGGCACCACCAGAGGAGTTAATCTGTGAAACCATTGGTGGGTTTGGCGCAGGAATAGAAATAAGTCCACTATTTTCAACAGAAGCTGTTTTACTCACTAATGGCTCTACCCTAGACAGAACGACTTCCGGGAGATTTCCTACCTCCACCAGAGTTTTTTCTAGTAAACCTTCCAGTCTACTGACCTCAGCGGTTAGTTTGTCTATTTTACTGACCAGAGGTTTAACTATACCTTTAATTTTTGTATCCATCATATTCAATAGTTTATTAAATTGAGCATTAGAGAGGGTAACATAGGCTTCACTAATCAAATCGTCCTCCTCATCCTCAAGTGTTTTCCTTGGTGGGGTTGCAACTTTATTTCTAGCTGACCTTAAACCCCCCCGTTTTGGCATAACCTTTGTTTTATCCCCTGTAATCCTCGGGGCTGGAACAGGGGCTGCAATGGGGATTGGGGACTCATTATTAGTGGATATCACAGTCACAACTTCACTATCACTATTATCTTCAGTGCTAGCAACTATGCCACTAGGCTGGATGGTAATTGTATCGTGGAGAGAATCATGTGCCACACCAGATGGACTGCTATTTTGTAGTGCAAAAGGGTCCTCTATCTCTTTATCGTCCAAAGGAGATTGGTTAGATGAGTCTAATCCCAATGAGGATCTCCTGTCGCTGTTTATTTTTGCCACGACTTGAAAAAGATAATTATCTATGGTGTTATTGACTGGGGTTTGCTTTTTCGCAGGCATCGTTCAGATGGACAATACATTCAAAGCAAGATGGTTTCTCACAGGACTCAGCAGTTATTTTAATTACCTTGGGCAGTGTAGTCCAAGATGGGCTGTATCCATCAAGTGTTCGAAGGGATTTTCGGGCAGGGTCCCAGGCCCAACCCAACCTGGTCCAACCTCGGACGGCCTCAGACGGCCCGCCCTTTGTCCGGGCTTCGTCTGGGCGTCCCGCTCGCGTCCCGCGACGCGGAGGGAGCAGTGAATTTCAAGCGCCTCCGGGCGCGGTGACCCCGCTGATGTGTTCCGGGTCGCAGGGCAGGCTGGGAAGTGTAGTCTCCCTCCGCTCGGCGGCCGCAAGGATGACTACAGCGGCGGCGGGAGGGAGACCAGGGCACAGCCTATAAGGAGAGAGTGCAGGCAGGCGCAGCAAATGGCAGGTGAGATTCCCTCGCTGTCAGCAGAACACCCGTTCCACCGAGGGAGCAGTGAATTTCAAGCGCCTCCGGGCGCGGTGACCCCGCTGATGTGTTCCGGGTCGCAGGGCAGGCTGGGAAGTGTAGTCTCCCTCTGCTCGGCGGCTGCAAGGATGACTACAGCGGCGGCGGGAGGGAGACCAGGGCACAGCCGATAAGGAGAGAGTGCAGGCAGGCGCAGCAAATGGCAGGTGAGATTCCCTCGCTGTCAGCAGAACACCATAAAGCAAGCATGGGAGCTCCAACATTGTGTAGATGAGTTTTAAGCCACGAATAGTTCATTAAGCCAAATGCCCTCTAATCTTAACACGTTTTGGGACATATACATTCCCTTCTTCAGGACATATGCATTTCTAATTCTAGAGATTACATGGGCACAGCTGAGCATCAGCCACTGACCTTGAGCATTCTCTGTTTTGCTCAATCCTCGCTGCAAGGATTTCCTGCAACAGTCTCATTAATCGTCAATAGGTTGACGTGTCATTTTTATGCCTTCATTACACCTCTCACAGGGATAGGCCATAACTGACTGAAATGTCCCAGGATGACTAGTGCACATTTAAAAAAATATATTATTTATTGATTTTTCAGAGGTTTGTACATAGATCCTTGACAATAGTGAGTGTACATAATATCTTTCATACAGGTATACATAGAACATTGATGGGGTACAAGGATATAATAACAGCATTACACATACTAAAGAATTGTGGTTCAATGTCAATGTCCCAACGGGAACTCAAGATCATATTAATTGTGCAAATATATCACCATGAGCATTGTTAACATTAACAAAAACAACTGTCTATAATTTACCATTCATATGTGACGATTATCTATCTTGTGCGCAGGTCTGATCATGATCGGGTGTGTATGCGTACCTAGCAACAAGGTTTAGGTTAAGTCTGCAGTGTGTGAGAGACAGTGTGCGACCTCATGAGTTGGGCCTGGAGATTCCTATTACCACACATGTGCGGCACATCCACCGTACCTACATGCACTGGGCATGCACACAGAAGGTTAGTGCAAGGGTCTGGGGATCACACCAAAGCAGCACAGTAGACTGTTCTTTCATCGGACACAAGAAAGAGGTCTGGTCATAAGTAATGAGCCAATAAACTTAATACGCTGCCACCACCACTTTAGCTCGCTAACCCAGGATAAGAGAAGTAGTGTCATCTCGGTTATGAGGGCACGCTTGGCACGCCTTTCCAGGTCACCAAACAGGTACTGTTCTGGGCTTCAGGGAGCTATAACATTACAGTTTTGCACAACACAGGAACGCATTCCTTATTAACACTGGTGATACAAGGACACACACCTCTACCAAGGAGAGAGCTAAGAGGTGCAACCCCTGCCAGGACTAGTGACACAATACAAGAGAACAACACTACCAGGACTGGTGTCGCATCACAGGAGCACAACCCCCTACCAGCAGTGGAGACATACCCGACTCCACAAAAAGTCTGACTCCAGTCATTTTTGATGATGCAAGAGAAAAACACCGCTCTCCACTGCTGAAAATCTCCTATTCCTACTGGGACGAGGCGTGCCTCACTTGATAACACACAGGCTCCTGTTCTAAGCCACAGTGTGACATACCTCACTTGATAACACACAGGGAACCCGAGGAATCCAGATGCTGTGAGGGAAACGGCTCGAGAGTCACCAGCACCGCCTTAGCCGATCGCGGCGCCATGAGGGGAACGGCCGAAATAGCGCGAAAGGGGACTTCAAGTCCCAGGCACCCCAGCAACCACTTCCCGCCCCCGGAGGCGCGATAAGAACACCGGCGGCCTCCTGCAGCCTGGGAAGCCCGAGGAATCTAGGCACCGTGAGGGAAACGGCTTGAGATTCCTCAGCTCGGCCATAGCCGATCGCGGCGCCGTGAGGGGAACGGCCGAAACAGCGCGAAAGGGGACTGCAAGTCCCAGGCACCCCTGCGACCACTTCCTGTGCTTGGAGGAGCGATAAGAACACTGGCGGCCTCCCGCAGCGCGGGAAGCCAGAGGAATCCAGAGGCTGTGAGGGAAACGGCTCGAGAGTCACCAGCACCGCCTTAGCGGTTCGCTGCGCCATTAGGGGAACAGCCGGAACAGGACGAAAGGAGACTGCAAGTTCCAGGCACCCCTGCAACCACTTCCCGCGCGCGGAGGCGCAATAAGAACACCGGCGGCCTCGCGCATCGCGGGATGCGCGCGGGCGTGCCCGGGCAAATCCCGGATCAAGGGCGGGCCGGTCAACGCCCGTCAGAGGCCAGGCCGGGCCATCCCCCCGAGTGATGCTGCCGAAGTTGCAGTGTTGCGGGAGTTAGGTGAGTGCTAATCAGATACTGTGATATGGGGAAACGCACCACCACACCAGGCTCCCGTCTCACCACTACCACCACCATGGACAGTATGTTAGAAAGAGCAGTCAGCATTCTTTCACCAGAGATCGAGTTAACAGAAAGGCGACTGTCTTTGGGACTGTTGACACACCAACCTACCTTGATGGAAGAAGAGGGGCAGGAGGTTCGCACTGGCCCTCCCCTGACACCAAACGTAATTGTTAACACCAACAGACACTCACCAACTCAAAAAGGCGGTTACGAGTTGGCAAACAATGAGGGTAACCAGGTCAATGTAGGCCTTACGGATAGTCAAGCTTCGACCCATGCAAAAGACATTGTCACAAATAAAGACGTCTCCCCAGACCCCAAAACCACATGGGCTAAAAGAAAAAGAACTTTGGCGAAACATATCAGTACTAAGAGGAAACCACCACCTCGCTTAAAACCACAACGCACAACCCTGAGCTCATGGATACAAGGCACGGCTGCCCCTGCGATCATAGTAAACACAGAGCCCACCAACACTACAATTGATACAACCATCGATCTGACCTCATCAGAAGCCGTAACCCACTCTATTCATACACAAACTGAGCATACAAAAGCCCCGATGACTCGCATTAGACCCCGTGACATTTCAATTGACACCATAGTGAACTCAGTTTATGAACGTATGAAAAAACTTGGTGGATAACATTTTTTATGCCCTTTTGAAACGCTTAAATCACTTGGAGGCTTTGATAAATAAATCAAATACACATATAAGTATATCCAAAGTCCCAAGCAAAACCAGGGGGGTTCAGAATACAGAGTCCTCTAGCGTAGCGAGCACAAATATGCAACAGCAAACTGCAGATCCCATACCCTTTCTTTCCAATAATGCTAGTGTAATGTGCGGCAAACAAAAAGATAGTTTACTCACCAAATCTATTCCCAGTGAGAATCCTTTAACACGCACCATGTGCACTAATAACAGCAATTGTTTATATTACAACACCTCTTCAGCTAACCCTTTTGTTCCCCACAACCCCACAACTCTGGGCCCCCTTGCAATCCAACACCCCGAGTGCCACCTTAATCTCAGACAACCATGACATGGGGCCGTCCTTAGAGAGAAGGATTGATGTTCTCAAGGTACCACCTGCAGCATGGCCCTATGTCCTAGTCTCAGCAGGCGTTCCCTCTTTAAGGACAAGCATTAGAAATGCAATAGGTCTCGCAGCATTAGAGTTAGTGCTTTTAGAATTGTTTATGGGTTTTTTTGTAAATCTTTAGCATGAGGTTGAGGGTGAGTGAGGGTGAGGGGTTGAGGGTGAGTGAGGGTGAGGCTGAGGGGTTGAGGGTGAGGGTGAGTGAGGGTGAGGCAGAGGGGTTGAGGGTGAGGGTGAGTGAGGGTGAGTGAGGGGTTGAGGGTGAGGGGTTGAGGGTGAGTGAGGGTGAGGGGTTGAGGGTGGGTGAGGGGTTGAGGGTGAGTGAGGGGTTGAGGGTGAGTGAGGGTGAGTGAGCGAGTGAGGGGTTGAGGGTGAGGGGTTGAGGGTGAGTGAGAGTGAGGGGTTGAGGGTGAGTGAGGTTGAGTGAGGGTGAGGGGTTGAGAGTGAGGGGTTGAGGGTGAGTGAGGGTGAGGGGTTGAGGTTGAGTGAGGGTGAGGGGTTGAGGGTGAGTGAGGGTGAGGGGTTGAGGGTGAGTGAGGGTGAGTGAGGGGTTGAGGGTGAGGGGTTGAGGGTGAGGGGTTGAGTGTGAGTGAGGGTGAGGGGTTGAGGGTGAGTGAGGGTGAGGGTGAGTGGGTGAGGGTGAGTGAGGGTGAGGGGTTGAGGGTGAGTGAGGGTGAGGGGTTGAGGGTGAGTGAGGGTGAGGGGTTGAGGGTGAGTGAGGGTGAGGGTTGAGGGTGAGTGAGTGAGGGTGAGGGGTTGAGGGTGAGTGAGGGTGAGGGTGAGTGAGGGTGAGGGGTTGAGGGTGAGTGAGGGTGAGGGGTTGAGGGTGAGTGAGGGTGAGGGGTTGAGGGTGAGTGAGGGGTTGAGGGTGAGTGAGGGTGAGGTTGGGTGAGGGGTTGAGGGTGAGTGAGGGTGAGTGAGGGTGAGTGAGGGTGAGTGAGGGTGAGGGGTTGAGGGTGAGTGAGGCTGAGGGGTTGAGGGTGAGTAAGGGTGAGTGAGGGTGAGGGTGAGCGAGGGTGAGGGGTTGAGGGTGAGTGAGGGTGAGAGAGTGAGGGTGAGTGAGGGTGAGGCTGAGGGGTTGAGGGTGAGTGAGGGTGAGTGAGGGGTTGAGGGTGAGGGGTTGAGGGTGAGTGAGGGTGAGGGGTTGAGGGTGAGTGAGGGTGAGGGGTTGAGGGTGAGTGAGGGTGAGGGGTTGAGGGTGAGTGAGGGTGAGGGGTTGAGGGTGAGTGAGGGTGAGGGGTTGAGGGTGAGTGAGGGTGAGTGAGGGTGGGTGAGGGGGTGAGGGATTGAGGGTGAGTGAGGGTGAGGGGTTGAGGGTGAGTGAGGGTGAGGGTGAGTGAGGGTGAGGGTGAGTGAGGGGTTGAGGGTGAGTCAGAGTGAGGGTGAGTGAGGGTGAGGGTGAGTGAGGGTGAGTGTGATTTAGGGTGAGTGTGAGTTAGGGTGAGTGAGTTAGGGTGAGGGGTTGAGGGTGGGTGAGGGTGAGGGGTTGAGGGTGAGTGAGAGTGAGGGTGAGTGAGGGTGGGTGAGGGTGGGTGAGGGGTTGAGGTTGAGGTGTTGAGGGTGAGTGAGGGTGAGGGCGAGTGAGGTGTTGAGGGTGAGTGAGGGTGAGGGTGAGGGGTTGAGGGTGCAATCGATAGAGTGAGGGCGATAAATAGATACATATAGTGAGGGCGATAGATAGAGTGAGGGCCAAAGAGTGAGTGCGATAGATAGATACATAGAGTGAGGGCGGTACCATCGGACGCTTGTTCAATGTATGCTGCCTGAAAAAAAAAAAAAAAAGAATACCTTGCACAAAATTCTGGAAATATCGAACACTATTGGGGAATGTGAGAGTAAGAGAAGCAAGTGAAATATATACATGAATGACAGATAATTTAAACTTTTTTACACTCATTGTTCAACATTCGGTGGGTCTTTCTGCCTATAAAATAAGGACCTAAATACAGGGCCCCAAAAGGGACCCGTTTCAAAGTCCTGAGAAGAGAGCACTGTCCTTGATTTTCGCCCTGTATTTCAAAACAGTATTTTAACTCTAAAAATGCACCACTTAAAAAGCACTAAGGACCTTCATCTCTATAATGGTCGCTGCTCTCATGCTTTGCACTTGTCCTAGATTTCATCATAAGCAGCAGTGCACTACATTTTTGAAAATTTGATTTTATAAACCAGCACTTGCATCTTACATTTTCATAATGCACTGTCCTAGATCGTTCAATGAGTATCTGCACATCCATCTCTATAATAGTCTCCGTTTCCTCAGATTTTACCTTTCTTTTGATCATATAATAAGCACTCGCATTTTAAGCTGAGTAGGGTGCAGATCTCATAAGGGTGTATTCAATCTGCCCCCACCAGCCCTGTACTCGAAACAGAGCATCCGCACTTTAACTCTTAGCACGCCGATGCACAGTCTGATGATGAAGAGGCTGCCGAGGCTGGAGGGAAGGCTTTAATTGAGTTTATTGCTATGAATTTAAGTTGACGGTTCCATTGTATATATTATGGGTTTAAGTTGCTCATCGTGTATTACACTGAAATGGTTTTTATTAATCAAGCATCAAAGAATTATATAATAGTCAAGTCTGTTTTTAATGACTACCGGGTCTGACAATCGGACTACTTAAAGCCCTGGCTGTCTGAATGCACACAAAGAACCAGTACCAAGTCAGGCGATGCAACAGTGCCGACATGGTAAAGGTTCGCTCCTGGAATTTACAAAGCAAACGATGCACTGAGACGTGCCGATAAAATGGAGTGATTTGGCACTTCGAGAAAGAGCGCATTTCCATCTTCTGTCCCGAGTTCTGCCAGAGGAGTGGATATGTCGTCTTCTACACTGCCAGTGTCCTACACCACGAGGGTATGCCATGCACCCTGTCACCGTCAGAACCAACTATCCATTAGCCACTGCAAGAACACTGGCCACCTTCGTTAACCTGCACAAAACTACATTTCAGCGAGTGGCTCTAAGCAAGGCGCAGTGTCAGTGTGACTCGCACCCTGTCTGATGCACTATATAAAAATAAAAGAAGGTTTGTAAGCTATAACTCCACTGACCTTGGCAATCGATCGTAAGTTAAAGCGGCCAGCAGCCATAGTAGTGCTTGGGGTGGGGGTTGAGGGTGGGAGGGGGGGTCACCGAGGAACTTCCTGTGTATTGGCAGGGCACAAGAACGTTCGTCACCGTCTGGTATGATAACTGATTGAAAACAACTTCAGCTTTAAAACAAGCGCTGGCAAAGTTCCTTGCCGAAAACGTGCAGGCGAGGTGCGACACGGCAGGACGGAAGGAAGAGAGGGGAGGGGGAGGAGAAATGCGACACGGCGGGAGGGGGCGGGCAGGGGAGGGGGCGGAGAGGGGAGAGGTGCGACACGACGGAAGGAAGAGAGGGGAGGGGGAGGAGAAATGCGACACGGCGGGAGGGGGCGGAGGGGTAAACAAAGACGGACGTGCACGCGCCCGTGAGTTTTAAGGTCAATGCGCATGCGCATAAGCTTAATGCGCATGCGCATTGACCTTAAAACTCACGGGCACTGCAAGGAATCGCCACGATTCCTTGCAGTGTGTCTAAAGAGTGGATAACTCGCAATAGTCTCGCTTTGCTCGATGCGCATGCGCATCGGCAACAGGCGAGACCTAAAAAACCAAACCGAGGCATGGGACCAACTCCGGAATAAAAGCGCCGACTGGCTAGTTAAACATAAAGGCCTAAGGTTGGCAAATGTCAGTGAGATATTAAGGGGCGCAGGGTGGGCTGGGTAGGACCCTCACAAAAGAATATTAAAGGGGACTGCATCATTAATAACTTTAGACGACCCCCATTGGTAAAACTGTTACTATCAGAACAGGAATTCAATAACAATTTCCCAACCCTCATTTGGTCTTTGCCCTTAGGTTTTTTCTATAAACCAACCCTGGACCCAAATACTTTTGTTATCCCCCCTCACACCATGCATAACCGGTTCTCTGCTCTGTCAAGCTTAGAAAGCCTGGATTGACTGTCTTCCCGTTCACCACCTGCTGCATCTGTTATCAATGGACTCTCCCCAGACCTTCTCCTCGATGCTACCCCTGAACCAGACGATTCAGATCTTCATGTGCTTAGTTGGAACGTTGCAGGGCTAGCCTCTAAGCTACACTCTAAAGACGAGGTCAATATAGTCCAAAAGTACGACATCCTAATGTTCCAAGAAACAAATAAACTATTCTTGGAAGGCTTTGTATGCCTTAACAGTACTGTACCGAGCCCTAAAGCAGGCCGTCCATCAGGTGGACTCTCAACCTGGATCAATATCCTCGCAGGCGGGAGCATAAAGTCTCTTGTGACAAAGAACGATAACTTCCAAGCAATGATTTACACACGAGGGGCGTCAATTTGTTTGATCATCTTTTATAATAACGATTTTGTAACATTACCAAATATGCTAATTTACAAAATCAGAATGTGTATGACAAATTGGCTGGATTGTGTCTGGATGGTGATTTTAACGCTAGACTTCCTAAGGACAACGGCCCAACTCCTATTCCCTTGGCCTCTGATCCTCCTTATAAAAGAGCGATGGAACTACTATATCACCTATCAATTTGCAATTTAATTAACGTGATGCAAATAGTTGACGTACATCAAAACAAAAATTGCCCACATATAGGGGTCATGGCTGTTTATCTACAATCAATTACCTTTTCATATCAGCCTCTTGGAGGACCTTTTAGTAAAGGCAGAGGTCTTTTGTACCACGCAGGGCGACCATAATCCAATTTTAACACCAATCAGATTCTCTCCCAGACCAAGTCTCGTTAAAGAGCCCGGGGCAAATAATTTAGTGGTCTCAACTGACAAAATAAGAGTAATTTGGAAGGGCATTGATAATAAAGCTCTATTTGCCAATATGATACAATTACACCCACTGCTCATTGAAACTTGTTTTCACAATTAGTGATCCTAACCTAGAGATTGAGGCATTTAGTAGCCTATGCGCTGGTATCAAACAAATGATCTCTAGACCAGCTTTAAACACCAGTGAGAAACCTAGATGGTTCAATAGTACCTGCTCGCGAGCAAATAGAGAACTGCGTGTAGCATCAGTGGCTACATCCAGGGATGTAACTCTCGTTAGATTATTACGATCTTGTTACAAAGAAGAAGCCAGGCTACGAAAAGACGAGCTTTTAAAAGAACGTTGGGTTAACCTAGCCTGTGCCGCTACACTTAATGACGGAAACCGTTTCTGGGCAGCAGTTAAAACTATGAGATCCTTGGGCCTCACCCTTACTCCCCTAAGCTGCAACATAACCAGTGAAGCAAGGGAAGCACATTATGCTAGGATTTACACAGCCCCGCCCAAGACGATGAACACGTCAATTAGTCCTTCTGCCACTAGGGTTTTTATATCTGTGTCCGACGTTGAGAATGCCACACACCAAAGCGTAGGCAATAAAGCCCCAGGGCCGGACGGGCTTTCTTTTGATCTTATTAAACATGAACCGGACTTCTGGGCAACCCTTTTATGTAATGTTTTTAACAACTTAACAAACACCTTTATTCCAAGCACCTTGTCTACCAGCATCATCGTGCCTATTTTTAACAAAGGAGATTGATCTAATCCTAGCTGCTATAGACCGATCTCTCTGATTGACAACACCGTAAAAATCCTAGGGGCAGATTTATGAAGGACTTGCGCCGCCGGTGCGTCACTTTTTCCCATGTTAAAAATGACGCACCGGCGGCGCAAGGACTTCATAAATCTGCCCCCTAGGGAGGGTCGTGTTTAACAAAATTAGGTCATGGACCGAAAAAGAACAAATTCGAAATCGGTGCCAGCTGGGTTTTAGAAGCTAACTGGGAACAATCGAACAGTGTCTTAATTTAAATCTTATTATTGGCAAGTATACGATAGCACAGAAGTCACCTATTTATTTGGTCTTCATGGAGCTTACCTCCGCGTTCGATTTTATCAACAGTTCGCGCGTGTGGTCGGTCCTTTTAAACTACGGGTTGGACGAGACTCTGGTTTACTTTTTGGCACATTTGCACAGGGACTTGAAGGCGCGGGTAAGGATCAGTAATGATGGGGACGTCTCAGGGGACATCATTATTGTTAGAGGGGTCAGACAGGGATGTGTACTGTCCCCTCTCCGATTCATGCTTCACATAAACAAATTACATAATGCTCTTATATCCGGATGATGTGGTCCTTAAGGGCCGCACTCCGAATGCATTATACACTTTAGTTGGGGGGTTTCGTGTCCTTTATGGCAGACCTAGACCTCTGCACAAATTTTAAGAAATCCTTTATAATGACTTGTGGACGCGCTCACCTGGGGTGTCAGTCGTTTCGCCAGCCGTGAGGGGAATGGCTTTCCGTTTGCTCACAGAAGCGGAGGGAGCAGAGGGAGCAGAACAGAGAGCGAGGCATTCCGACGCCGTGAGGGGAACAGCTTTTGAAAACTACAGCCTCCAGAATCCCCTGCTCGGCGCAGGCCTACTGACGCGATAGCAGCGACGCCCTGCAGCACTAAAGAGCTCCCGCCCCATGCAACTCAGGACGCGCTCACCTGGGGTGTCAGTTGTTTTGGCAGCCGTGAGGGGAACGGCTTTCCTTTTCATCGCAGAGGAAGCAGGCCGGAGAGTGAGGCATTCTGACGCCGTGAGGGGAACGGTATTTGAAAACTACAGCCCCCAGAATCGCCTGCTCGTCGCAGACCTACTGACGCAATAGCAGCGATGCCCTGCAGCACTAAAGCGCTCCCGCCCCACGCAACGCGGGACGCGCTCACCTGGGGTGTCAGTTGTTCCGCCAGCCGTCAGGGGAACGGCTTTCCCTTTGCTCACAGAAGCAGAGGGAGCAGACCGGAGAGCGAGGCCTTCCGACGCTGTGAGGGGAATAGCTTTTGAAAACTACAGCCCCCAGAATCCCCTGCTCGGCGCAGTCCTACTGACGCGATAGCAGCGACGCCCTGCAGCACTAAAGCGCTCCCGCCCCACGCAAAGCAGGACGCGTGCGGTCGGCGCCCGGGACAAGGGCAGGGCCATCTGTGGCCATCCGGGGCAGACCGAGGCTGGGTTGGGCTTCCCCCCTTTCATGTACTGATCCTTGAGGGAGTGTTGAATCCTGCTGGTGCTGACCCCCTGATTGCTGATACAAGAGATGGTGCCTTGGACTGTGAGTGACTAGGCAAAGTCGCCATTACATTGTTTCTTATTAAATACAATTTGTGGGGGGGAGCCGGGTGGCACGAGACTTTGGTTACCAGGGTTGATTGCATCCAAGTCACAGAACAATTTAGGGGACTCAGACTTGTACTGTGATAGTACCTGTGAACCTGGGATTCAAAGTGTTGGCGGTGCAATATAATGGCCAGTACTGTGCAAACAAGATCAGCCAAAAGATGTCATAACATCCCACCTAATGCCTGCTCGGCGACCAAACAAAAGAGAGCTCTCCCACCCACAACTATACAGCCCACTGCAATTGACGGAATGTTGCAAAGGGCGATTGGGGTGGTTTCTAATGAAATAGAGCGAACGGAAAGACGCCTATCACTAACCCCAAAAATCGACCTGACTGCAATGACCCAAGAATCTGACAATGATAATACGGTTAATTCCCCACAAAGTTTATTAGTCTCGCCATCTGTGGCAATTCCATGTGCCCAGAGGGTGAGCAATGCTGATTCTGTGAACACCAAAGCTGGGAAAAAGGCATCTACCAGAAAGAAAAAGGGGGTTAGTCTTAGAAAACCTAGGTCCAAGAAGTGCAAAATGATCCCTGCACCGAATGTAGTAACAAATGTGGTAGGGGAGGAAGTTGGGCATGTTACGCAAACGCAAGTACCCCCGATTTGGGGGTCCCAACTTATTGTAGACTTACAGTCCCACTTCGAGCAAGTGGTTAACACCCAAATGAAACTAATCGTGCGTAGGTTGGACAAAATAGTAACCCTAGTGAAAACCAGGGGGTGGGCTCAGGGTGGCAATCTACCTCCTACTACTGTAGCCAAGTACAAAGGCCCCAAGACTACTGTAGGGAATGAGCACAGCAGACCCCCCATCGTGCAAACCACCACTGCCATGGATTTACCATTATCCACATCTATCCAACAACCAAGTACCGGCGGTTTTCCCAACAGAAGTACCCCGTGTATAGGGAAAATAATCACTGTCCCGTCTATCACCACTGCACAAGTGCTCAATAGCGGTGCCCCATCTAGAAGCACTCCCAGTATAGGTAAGGCGCCCACAGCCCCCCTAACTACTAATATACAAGCCCCAACCCACAAGCAAACTACCCCTGAAGCTCCACCTCTGGGTCACCCAAAAGGGTTATCCCCTAAGGCGACATTAACTAACCACCTAGTATAAACTTACCCCCCTGAGGCAGCCCCATATGTGGTTATACTTGCGGGAGTGCAAGAACTGAAGCCAGAACATACTGAATCTCATGAAGTACTAAGGAACAAGACTATGTTCTGGCTAAATAAGCATAGGCCGCTGCCAGGGAACGAACCGGGGGAAATCTTGCATGTGCGGAGAGTGAGTTGGCTGGGACGTAGGAAAAAGGATTTTATTGGTAATTGTGTGGTGGTCAATTTTAGAGCCTGTAGATTAGTCAACCACATCTTAGGAGGTGGACTGGTAGCCCACCCAAGCAATATAATACCCCTGCCCGTGGGTTACTTTTTCTGGAGGGGAACCCTGAGTTATAATCAAGGCCCCGCGTACACAGGAAAAAGGGATACCCCAGACGATGGGATGGGACCACGCCCTTTAATGCCCAGTGCCCCCTTAGATAACCCGGGTGCATTGAGTTTAAGAAACAGTTTTGAACCCTTGATGTTTTTAGAGGGACTGGATTGACTAATGCCCATGAGAGGTCACTCCAAGAAGGTTCTAGGGGAAGAGGGAGGTCCTACCATCAACCATCAGACCCCACCCCTATCGCCCAACCTAGCACTGACTAGGTCCTACAGGGTTGAAGATGATTTGGGTTGGGGCTTACAGTCTACGCACAAGAATCATTCCCGGGATTTACGAACAATGGTAGAAGTGCCCCCAATAACTGAGAATTCTAACAAGAGCCCCCCTGTCCACATTAGCATCCTAGGACCCCCGCTTGGGTCTTTGCCTGTGACACTAGGGAGTGAGGACGTATTGGAAGTAGATCAATCCTCTTCGTCATCTCACAGAACAAATACCGTACCAGGGTTTGGAAGACCCACTGTTGATCTAAATGGTGAGAGACTAACTGTTAATATCTCCGTTACACCACAGCCCACAGAAAGTTACATGCAAGGTGGGCTCAAATTAGTATCCTGGAACATAGCCGGTTTGTCAGCCAAGTTTGATAACCAAGAACGGAGGCAAACTTAAATTGGATCTCTAACAATATGCAGGTTCTTGGGTTCGCTAGAAACGGGCTGAACATGATACTGATCAATCTGTATAATGCTGCCGTAACTAAGAGAAAAGAATCAATAATCCAAGAAGTAGACAACAACCTAAGTATTGAGTTAGTTAGGAGGAAGGGGGCAGTGGCCCCGTTTGTAGTATTAGCCAGGGATGAGTCCCTTTCTCACTGCACCATCAGGATTCAAGCAAGCCGGGCCGAAGACGGCTGAGATGCCAGAAACCGGTCCCCGGTAGCTTGTCTCCTTTCTGGTGAAGAATTGGCTTGGTAGTTAAGTCTGCCCTGTTCCCATGATGCACTGGGCCAGGGACAGACTGATTTGCATATAGCCAGGTTCTGAGCTGGGATGGTGCAGTGAGATAAATAACGGTGATGGATCAAGCCCTGATCTTAGGACTGGGTAAAAGTGGTCTGCTTAATTCAGACACTCTGTACATCACCACCCCCTTTTCTGAATCAAGTACACTATAGCCAGAAACGAAGCGGTATACTTAGGGTTCATAGGGTTCATGGACCTTACCGCAGCTTTTGACCACGTAAATAGAGAAAAGTTATGGACCCTGATGATTAGGCTAGGAGTAGATCAGGGTCTGGTAAACATCCTGAGAGCATTGCACTGGAATACCTCTGCCAATGTGCGGTTTAATCTGGAAGAGGGCACTACAGAATCTTTTCCCTGCAATAGTGGGGTTAGACAGGGATGCATCCTGGCCCCCTTTTTGTTCACGCTATATATAAATAACTTAGACCAGGCATTAAGTAAACTAAAGGTGGATTCCCCAAGAGTAGGTACTCGACCCGTTCCGGTGCTGTTGTACGCGGATGACGCGGAACTGCTAATCCGCACCCCCAAGGGACTTCAGTGTCTGATAGACGCGTTTGTTAGGTTTATGGACACCCTAGATTTATCAGCCAATCTTTCTAAGTCCTTTGTTATGTTGGCTGGTACTAAACCATGTAAGAAGTTCTCCTATAAGATAGGTGCAGACAAAATAGGACAGGTACAAACCTTTACTTATCTTGGCCTGTTATTTGATGGTTTGTTAAATTTTAAAGTTAACAAAAAGAGAGAAGACCCCACATGTTCCAGGGAACAGGGTACTGCAGACACTGAAAAGTCTAAAGATAATCCCTTGAAAACTGTTACATTCACTCACACTCCCTATTCTAAGTAACTGGTCAGAAACTATTTTATACCGTTCACAGACTTTTATTAAAAACATACATATAGAGAAAATTCATTACACAATACAATTCATAAATAAAATCAATTTGTGCACACAATAAAAAGCAACATTAAAAAGTATTCATAAACATATACAGATGAGGCAGGGAGAGAAACAATTTTTTACAAATGCTGAAGTGTCAACATATTCAAAAATAAGTGGAAACAATATATTAATCTAGGACAAGAGATGTTTCCTATGAACCAAAACAGAAACAGAAACCCCTAATGTAAGCAAAGTACCTATATCTGTTAACGATCATAAGATTCAAATGCCCTATTTACATATTCATATATATCCTATATGACAGTACGCCTGATGTTAGGAATTTCCTGGGCTTGAATTCTACAAAACAAGAAATGCGTCGACGTGTTTCGGTGTATTGCCCTTGGATGTTGGCACACCTTCTTCAGGACAGTTCAAGATGGCTAGGGGTTTAAAATATGATATCCTTCCTTGACTAGAAAGGCTCATATATATAATATGAGAGTCGTATCCACGAAGTGTTGGATATTATACTTGATCTTCTCTTTGAGGAGTAAAATCTTGAGGATGTTAGCTTTCCCTTGCTTCTCAATGGAACGTTGTCTAGAATTTTTGGCGCTGATTCAGGCCTTCTGGATCATAGGACTTGCAGGTGTTCCTTGTATTACTTAGTCCAATGGAGCCCCTCCAAGAGTCAGGGGTTTCCTCCTTCCCATGGTTTATTTTTCTTTATTTCACTCCCATTCCACTCTGGATAATGGTAACAGGATATGTAGTAGCACTAGTTTGATCTTCGGTATTGTGCTGTGACAAGCAGCCACGGGTACGTCCAGTCCTCTGTTACCTCTCTGCTGTATTGTATTGTGTAATGAATTTTCTCTATATGTATGTTTTTAATAAAAGTCTGTGAACGGTATAAAAGAGTTTCAGACCAGTTACTTAGAATAGGGAGTGTGAGTGAATGTAACAGTTTTCCAGGGATTATCTTTAGACTTTTCATTGTTAAATTTTAAAACATTAATTGTAGAGCGATGTTCCACATTGATATTACTTGACTTATCGGCGGCCTTCGACACGGTCAGTCATGAAATTCTTCTACAACGACTAAAAACAGTGGAAATACACGAATCAACATGTATGCTCATTGAATCATTCCTTGCTAATAGAACTTTTACAGTAGAAGTAGAAGGATCAAAATCCAAAGCCTTCTCCCTACCATGTGGAGTTCCACAGGGTTCGTCGTTAAGTCCCACCCTTTTTAACCTTTATGTAGCCCCACTAGCTGAGATAATAAGAAATAATGGATTCACCCCAATATCATACGCTGACGACACTCAGATCGTGGTGACCATCAATAAAGAAATAGAAGAAACAGCAGAAAAATTCCAACATTGTATGATACAGGTCAGCCAATGGATTGAAGGAAATTGTCTAAAACTTAATGGAGACAAGAGTGAAGTGATGATAATGGGAGGTGACATTAACATCTGGTCCCCTGCCTGGTGGCCCACGGACATGGGCAGATGCCCTGGATCATCAGAGAAAGTGAAGAATTTAGGCTTCACTCTTGATGTGAATCTATCATTCGAAGCTCAAGCCAACAAGCTGTCATCATCACTCTGGTACATCTTAAAAATGATAAAAAAACTATTTCCATATCTACCACAAGAGTCTCGAAAAACAGTAGTCACAGCACTTGCTCTAGCAAGACTGGATTATGGAAATGGTTTATACGCCGGAGCCAGGAAAAAGATCACAGATAAACTACAGCGTCTACAGAATACAGCAGCAAGACTGGTACTGGACATACCCAGGTTTGAGCCGATCAGACATAGACTGAAAAGTCTACACTGGCTACCAATTGAAAAAAGGGTGAAATTCAAATCACTCTGTATAACATACAAGGCACTTCAGGGAAAGGGTGCAAAGTTTCTAAGGGATCATTTGAAACAGTATGAACCCATGAGACCTCTAAGATCGGGCCAAATGAAATTAATTACTGTTCCTAGATTTAAAAGAGCGAACTGGGGAGGAAGAAGCTTCCTGCTGCATGCAGCACGCACATGGAATCAACTGCCTCTGTATATAAAAACCTGTCCATCCTTAGAAACTTTCAGGAAGGAAATAAAAACATGGCTGTTCTCCGAATAAACATCAGACTTTGCCATCTAGCTGGAAAGGATTTATCTTAGCGCCAAGACGCCCATGGGCAATCGCTGCGCTGTATAAATTGACAAATCAAATCAAATCAAATCAAATTAGTGGCCTCGACTGGGGCCATAATGAACTATGGGCGGAGGCTGGGGAGGTGGTCACCAGAGCAAATTATGAATTTGTATAGCTCAGTATGTGGCTCTAAAGCGACCTGTGGGTCAGAAGTTTGGGGTTTTGTCAACATACAGCAACTACAGGTGGAGGAGAATAAATATTTGAGGAAGGTACTCCAAACCCCAAAAGCACTTCGGCCCTGATCGTTCATACACGAGGAACTGGGCAGGCCCTATATTGAGGACCTGGTTACGGTTAGACACCTAATGGCCTGGCTAAAGATCTGGACAAATGTTGAGGCTGACCTGAGTAGGCAAATGATTAGAGACTGTCTGGGTAGCGACAAGGGAATGAGAATCCCATGGCTAATGTACTTAAAAAATTCCTTTGAAAGAATTGGCTGTGAGGATCTCTTTACAAACCCAGTGGAAATCGTCCCCCAAGACAAATCCAGAGTTAAGCGAATATTCCTGGAGGAGGTAGCCTCACGTAGGGCAGCATTGGAAGGAGGCAAACCCACAGTCTGCGCGCATAGCCTGGTCCAAACAGGGGAGGGCATGGAACCTTATCTCACTCTTATGCCTAACGCACAGGACAGATTTCTAATCACCAGTTTTAGGCTCAACCTTTTACTCCACCTCCTGGCTGACCCACCAGGGTTTACTCTAAGCAGAAGGGTGCCTGCGGCTGCGACAATCGGTCTCCGCTTGACACCTTTCATTTTGTATTATTATGTCCATTTTATGTATTACCTAGGCGTAGCTTTTTAGTAGGTATTTTAAAGGAGGCCAAGTTTCGACAAGCTAAGGTAGCCCTACTATTCTTGCAAAGGGCTAATGACCCCCTCTCGCTGACTTGTGCTATGAATTTTATCAAGGTTGCTTTAAGGCTGAGGAACACAAGAGGGTTGTGCTGACCGAATTTCGTGCTTTCTTACTTTATTCTGCAGTGGGCATGTGATGTTTATGAATTGTATTTTTTATAGTGCCTTTTATTGTGTAAATATGAACTTTTATGGTGTTTTTTAAATACTGAATAAAGGATTATTGATTGATTGATTGACTTGTGGCCCAAAAAAACACTGCATCAATTCAGTAACCTCAGGTCATGAACGCCTACTACGCACCCGCACTTTTCCCTATTTGAGTTTAGTATTTTCTGACGCTGGATCTTGGGCACCCCATACTGCCCATAGTAGAAGTAAGTTTTTAAAAGCAACTAATTCTATTCTAAGTCTCCCTCAACCAAAACAGGCAGAGGTAGTTGTACCCTTATTGAAGATCTACAAACCGCAGTGTATCCCCACTGCCACATATGGCGCTGAAGTCTGGGGTTTTATAAATTGCAGTGGGATCTAAAGAGAGGAAAATACATTTTACAGGAAACTTCTAGGGGAGCAAATTTCCTTCCCGAATTATGTAGGTCATAAGGACTCAAATTGTATTATATAGAAGATTTTATCAGGTCACTCCCAGCTATATTTTGGCTAAAAATCTGGCTAACCCAGCAGCAACTTTAACAAGGGAGATCATTGTAGACTGCCTTAATTACGACAAGGGAGGATCCATAGCCTGGCATTTCGCTGTTAGAAAAAGCCTAACCAGCGTGAACCTTGAACATATCTTCTTAAAGCCATTAGCACTAGAGGGTATGAATAAAAGAGTCCTCATGGGAGCATTGTATGAATCTCATAACATCGAAAGACACGCCACAGAGCGCCTGAAACCTTCAGTCGGTAGGTATATGTCCCTACTGGAGTTAAATAGCCTTCAAACACATATGCCGTCTAAATACCTTCTGAAGAGTATTGGACGTTGGGGGAGGAGCCTGATTTTTCGCCTTAGGGATGGCACTTTAAAATACTCACTTTGCTTCCCTTTGGGATTTAACATCCATCTTGAGCAAATGCCCTGCCCGTGTGGCACCAGCAGCAATCAAACGGTACTAAATTTTTTATTTTTCTGTAACTTTTACGGAGAGTACACAAAACAATACTTGATTCCGTATTTTAAGGCATTTGCTAATATTGATTACAGAACAGCGCACCTTGAGATTCTTAGACTTGAAAGTGACGATCTGACTTTCCGTGTCAGCTCGTTTTTGAGAGCGGCATTCCGCTCACGTATTTCTATGATCAATCTTGAATGTATTAAGGGCACTCGAACACATAGCATTGTTCTTTTGTATGCAGTTACTTCTATCTTCTTAGTTGAATACCAATTAAAGCGCTACTTGTAGGCCGGATAATCTTAAAAGCCTTAAAATGTACTTGCACTTAAGCTATGCTGCTAATATTGTTAATAACCAATTGCACTTTATTTCAACATGATGTTGCTGCTACATGTCTGTCCATCTCCCTTTTAATGTGCTAATATTTTAACGCTGTTATCTGCTTATCAACTTGAACATTTTAATTATGATAGTTTTGTCTTACATTATGCCCTTTTTAATTTTGTGCACAATTGTAGTCTTTTTATATCGAAGTTCCTTTTAACCAAAGCTTCTATGTACCGTGCTTTTTAACAAAGAATTGTATTACTGTTGATGGTATTTGAACTGTGCTTTTATGGATATTTGTATCCGAATAAAGAAAATTGAATTGAATTGAGCACACAGGCTCCTGATCTAAGCTGCAGTGTGACATACCTCACCCGATAACTCACAGCCTCTTATCTTAGAATAGGACAAGATGTCTAACCAATCTCCTCACTCATCTTCTACAGAAACCGCTGAATTACCTTCAGAAACATTGATTTATCTGGTAATTCTGCATTTTGTAACAGAATGCACATACATTATTTATGATTTTGAACGGACAAACACATTCATTGTGCTGGCAGGACAGGGGCAGTCCGCACTCCCCAAATCTTGTGTCTTCCATCCCAAAGGGCTGAAACTTCATGGCACCACTTCTTTTACATCATCTTTTGACTTCAGCCTGTCTCTGGGTGTTTGACTGTATCTGCCTAAGGGCGTTCTCTTCCTTGCACTCGCTTCATGGATCGAGCGTCCCTGCCCCCAGTAGGTTCTCTTCCTTGCACTCGCTCCATGGATCAAGCATCTCTGCCTGTAGTGGATTCTCTTCCTTGCTCTCGTTCCATTAATCGAGCGTCCCTGCCTGCAGTGGGTTTTCTTCCTTGCACTCGCTCCATGGATCAAGCATCTCTGCCTGTAGTGGATTCTCTTCCTTGCTCTCGTTCCATTAATCGAGCGTCCCTGCCTGCAGTGGGTTCTCTTCCTTGCACTCGCTCCTTGGATCGAGCGTCTCTGCCTGCAGTGGGTCTCTTCCTTGCACTCGCTCCATGGATTGAGCGTCCCTGCCTGCAGTGGGTTCTCTTCTTGCACTCACTCCATGGATCGAGCGTCTCTGCCTGCAGTGGGTCTCTTCCTTGCGCTCGCTCCATGGATCGAGCGTCCCTGCCCCCAGTAGGTTCTCTTCCTTGCACTCGCTCCATGGATCGAGCGTCTCTGCCTGCCGTGGGTTCTCTTCCTTGCACTCGCTCCATGGATCGAGTTTCCCTGCCTGCAGTGGGTTCTCTTCTTGCACTCACTCAATGGATCGAGCATCTCTGCCTGCAGTGGGTTCTCTTCTTGCACTCACTCAATGGATCGAGCATCTCTGCCTGCAGTGGGTTCTCTTCTTGCACTCGCTCCATGGATCGAGTTTTCCTGCCTGCAGTGGGTTCTCTTCTTGCACTCACTCAATGGATCGAGCATCTCTGCCTGCAGTGGGTTCTCTTCCTTGCACTCGCTCTATGGATCGAGCATCCCAGCCTGTAGTGGGTTCTCTTCCTTGCACTCGCTCCATGGATCGAGCGTCTCTGCCTGCAGTGGGTTCTCATCCTTGCACTTGCTCCATGGATCAAGTGTCTCGGCCTGCGGTGGGTTTTCTTCCTTGACCTTTCTCCATGTATCGAGTGTCTCTGCCTGCGGCGGGTTTTCTTCCTTGCACTCACCATGGAACGAGCTTCTCTGTAGCTTCACATATTCTGACCTCTCTACAGTTCATGAGATGTCTGAGGGAAGGGGGCGGGCAGGAATGTTAGAAAAATGGAAGACGATAGAAGGGAAGGTAGTAAGAGATTGCAGTTCCGAAATTAGGAAAAGCACATTAGTGGTCTGATTTTTGAAGGAACTATCAACCCCTCCACCCTCCTCTTGGCCTCCGACTCTAAGGACGGCTTGTAGAAAGCTTTTTAATATCTAAACAACTTTTCTTTGCTTCTGACAGAACAAGCTAAGAACTGAGAAGAATAAAATTGAATCTGAGTTTGAAAAGCTGCGGCAGCTTCTGAAAGAAAATGAGCAATCACTGCACAGAAGCCTGGAGGAGATGGAGAAGAAAATGTCCATGATAGAAAATGCAAATATCACCAAACTGTCCAATCAAATCACCGCTCTCAAGGCCCTGATAACAGAGATAGAAAAGAAGTGTGAGGCGCCGGCGTGGGAACTCCTGAAGGTGAGATACTGTTTGGGAAAAAAAGCAGAAGAAGGAAGTGAAATATTCATATTTTGCGTGCATTAATAAATGTATGAGCGGAGCACGTATGAACTCCCGGAAGGGTCAATGCACACACTCTGAGCCACACACAATGTACAGAGATGGATAATTTCCATTGTCCCACTTGATGATGTGAGCCCAACTCAATATACAAACTGTGAAATGTACAGTGACTGTTTTCAGTGTGATATACAAGTTAATAACCCATCTATATACAAATTATTTATGTATTTTATCTATTGGGAGAATGCAACACACCAAGCAATTCCAGTGACAGTAAATTATATATGAAGACCAAGGAGCAAAATGTGTTAAAAGTTAGAAAGAAATGGAAAGCTTAATGAGTGACAACACCTGAGAGAACTGGAAAGAAACCAAATATCTCCTTTTCTAAGAAATTTGAAAACATTTCTGTTCTAATGCGGTTACTTTTCTCCTGATGTAGGTGGTCACCAAACCGATTGTTAGGGTGAACAGCTATATGACTAGGAATCTGGAATAGGTAATGGCAGCTCACTTTGTTTTTTGTCACCCCAGATAAAGATAGAGATTGCCACAGAAAACTCTTTAGTTTGAAGAATAGTGACAATTTAATATGACGGGTAACCCTTGGTTATATTACAGAGCGTGCAAAATGAATGTCCGCAACTTGCTGCCCGCCAGCAAAAGAAATTTGATTTATGACTGTATTATCTTGACACCCTGAACAGCAACCAAATTCCTCAACAATATGGCTTCGGATGGGATTAGAGGAATAAATCTCCTTATTGTGGTCATACGCTGTCACTTTAACAGTGATGCTCTGCTCAAATAGTTTGATTAGTTTACAGCCAAGAAGCTTCCCGAGTGGTAGCTCCATGTAAAGGGCACTAGATGATGGTGACAGAGATTATCCAGGACATCCCTCCAAGGTTGACCCAGAGCATCCCTCGGAGGGCGACAGAGAGCATCCCTCGGAGGGTGACAGAGAGCATCCCTCGGAGGGTGACCGAGAGCATCCCTCGGAGGGTGACCGAGAGCATCCCTCGGAGGGTGACAGAGAGCATCCCTCGGAGGGTGACAGAGAGCATCCCTCGGAGGGTGACAGAGAGCATCCCTCGGAGGGTGACAGAGAGCATCCCTCTGAGGGCGACAGAGAGCATCCCTCTGAGGGCGACAGAGAGCATCCCTCTGAGGGCGACAGAGAGCATCCCTCTGAGGGTGACAGAGAGCATCCCTCTGAGGGTGACAGAGAGCATCCCTCTGAGGGTGACAGAGAGCATCCCTCTGAGGGTGACAGAGCGCATCCCTCCTAGAGTGAAAGAGAGCATCCCTCTCTGGTTCGTACACACATGTAATTCACCAGTTAGTCTAAACACATGCTCAAACGCCATTTCTGCTTCTAGGAAAATGATAGATAATAAACCTATGCTTCCCCTGGTGACCAATTTGGGAATCAAGCCCACCACCAATGCAGATAAAGTTTGGCCCATAGTTTTGCGTCCGTGAAGAGAAATGAAATGGGACCAGTTAGACCCACAGTCCATGGGAGGCTCATCCTTCTTACAAGAGAGGACCACTCTTACCTCCTGCTAGAATGGTGGCCCCGGACCCGTTGATATGACCTCGCGACTCATTTTAGGATGCTCTCCCATGGCCTTTTGATTTAACCTCTCTTGTAATTACAGGAAAGTGACTCCTGACATGTTGATAAACCTTTTTTGTCATCAAGGACGATCCGTTGATGACCTTCAAAGGGTCCTATGCGTTTGGTTTATCTGATAATCGTGACCCTCTGCTTGCTACCAACAACTAAGGCAGTATCTCTACTGACTTCTGATTGCAATAGACCAGGCTTCTCCAACGAGGAGCTTGTGAGATACTGGTATCTCTCCAGCTACCTGCAAGTAGCTCTCGTGTGTAGCCCAGGCTTCAAAATTAGACGTTTTTGCTTGGTTGAATTAATATATGTGTACTAGAATTCTGAAGCCTGTATTTGAGATGAACATGTATTTAGTTTCAGAACTCATGAACTGATCTTTTGAGGAAAAATTGATTTCTAAAATATATTTAAAGCTGTTATTTGAGTGATAAATCATGATGCTTCGGAGAGCCTTATTAATATGATTACCAAGGGCCGGGGGTATTGCACCCGTGGCCGACATATAGTACTCATGCAGCTTTGGAGAGACGTATTATTAATATTATTACCATGGGCCGGGGGCATTGCACCTATAGCTGTCATGTATTACTCATACAGCTTTGGAGAGACGTATTATTAATATTACCATGGGCCGGGGGCATTGCACCTATAGCTGTCATGTATTACTCATACCGCTTTGGAGAGACGCATTATTAATACTATTACCATTGGCCGGGAGCATTGCACCTGTGGCCGTCATGTATTACTCATTCAAAGGCATTCCAAATTGCTGGTAATCGTGCACAGGACGACCACTACTGTGATCTTGTCTAACGTGGTCACTATTACAACACAAATAATAGTATCTTTGGAGCTTTTCTTTGATCATAAGTGGCTCTTATTACAGAAAAGGTTGAAGACCCCAGCAATCAACAATACACAGATGTGGGGAGCAGTGCCTTCAAAGATGGTAGAATTTCAGAGAAACATGTAAATAGAAATAATATATTCTTTTTATATATCAAAAATTCAATGTTTACTAGAAATATGTTTTTCCTTGACACATTCTGAATCGTATTGAACGTAAAACACCATTTACATTATTGATGGTCATGAATTACTATAGTAGTCCTATGTTCAGCTCTTCCTAAAAGCTCTGATGTTGCAGAGTATTTCATCACGCTGGTCCTCTGAGAGTGGTCATCAAGGTGCAGTCATTTGCTGTGAATCATTAAACCACTACAACGCACACAGGTTTCACAGTTGTAAAATATTGATCTGAAAGTGCTTCACAATTATTTCTTTAATAGTTTATATCCTCTCAGAGTTATTTTGTATTTCGGATGAGGACACTTTACATTCGCCAGCTGTGAACCTGGCGTCACCCTCTAAACAGTGCGTTTGAGTGCTTATACTGACATGAATTTAGCCACGTCGCATGTAGGTCATTGACAACGTGTCATAAAAAGTCCAATATTCCAAATCCTTTGCTCATACCTGGTTCTTCTTTAAACGTTAATAGTGGGTCTCCCATTTCAGCCTCTTCACTCTAACAGCTCACCCCATTCTGGGATGAATGAATCCAGTAACTGGCGGGAGCTTCACACAAGCAGATCCTTCAAAAATCCATTACTGCAAAAGAGGGGGTCACAGTTCTTTGTTCTTCCTGGGCAGCTGAGATCTCGTTTCCTAGACGGCTTCCACCTACATGCACTCCTCTAGTACCCGTTCTGCCCGTACCTCCTCCTCCTGCAGGGCACTCTTCTAGCCCCCCTTCCTTGTACCTCCTCCTGCGGGGCACTCTTCTAGTACCCCTTCCTTGTACCTCCTCCTGCGGGGCACTCTTCTAGTACCCTTTCTTCTTATACCTCTTCCTGCAGGACACTCTTCTAGTACCCTTTCTTCTTATACCTCTTCCTGCAGGACACTCTTCTAGTACCCTTTCTTCTTATACCTCTTCCTGCAGGACACTCTTCTAGTACCCTTTCTTCTTATACCTCTTCCTGCAGGACACTCTTCTAGTACCCCTTCTTCTTGTGCCTCCTCCTGCAGGGCACTCTTCTAGCCCCCCTTCCTTGTACCTTCTCCTGCGGGGCACTCTTCTAGTACCCTTTCTTCTTATACCTCTTCCTGCAGGACACTCTTCTAGCCCCCCTTCCTTGTACCTCCTCCTGCGGGGCACTCTTCTAGTACCCCTTCCTTGTACCTCTTCCTGCAGGACACTCTTCTAGTACCCTTTCTTCTTATACCTCTTCCTGCAGGACACTCTTCTAGTACCCTTTCTTCTTATACCTCTTCCTGCAGGACACTCTTCTAGTACCCCTTCTTCTTGTGCCTCCTCCTGCAGGGCACTCTTCTAGCCCCCCTTCCTTGTACCTTCTCCTGCGGGGCACTCTTCTAGTACCCTTTCTTCTTATACCTCTTCCTGCAGGACACTCTTCTAGCCCCCCTTCCTTGTACCTCCTCCTGCGGGGCACTCTTCTAGTACCCCTTCCTTGTACCTCCTCCTGCAGGGCACTCTTCTAGTACCCCTTCCTTGTACCTCCTCCTGGGGGGCACTCTTCTAGTACCCTTTCTTCTTGTGCCTCCTCTTGCAGGGCACTCTTCTAGTACCCTTTCTTCTTATACCTCCTCCTGCAGGACACTCCGTCTAGTACCCCTTCTTCTTGTGCCTCCTCTTGCAGGGCACTCTTCTAGTACCCCTTCTTCTTGTGCCTCCTCCTGCAGGGCACTCTTCTAGCCCCTCCTTCTGGCTGTACCTCCTCCTGCGGGGCACTCTTCTACCCCTTCAGCTCTTAACTACTCCTTCATGGCACTCTTCTAGTAATCCTTCTGTTCGTTCCTTACTCTTTTGAAGAACACTCTTCTAGTATCCCGGCTGTTCATACTTCCTCCTGCACCGGGATCTACAACAAGGACTTCTGGCAGGTTATTCACTGTTAATGTGATAAAAAAAGGGGCAGAAAACGAAGGTGGAGCACAACTCTCATAGGGGTGAGCTGCCTCTGTCTCCTTGGCACTGATTTTACTCCCTCTGAAGCCAGGGGTCGCACAAGCAGTGCCAGGGGTCACAAGGGGCAATCCAGGAGTCGCAGCTGCAAACCCTGGCAAGCCCTAAATGATGCCCATGCATGTGACCCTGTTGAGAACATGATACAATGTGTCAAGTGACTCCATTCAGAATATCAGAATGTGCTGTGTTTTGTGACTCCATTCAGAATTACTCTGTGCTGTGTCATTACCATTCAGAATATCAGTTTCTACTGTGTCATTTGACTTCGTTCAGAATGTCACATTCTCTGCTTCGGCATGCGATGCCACAGAATGTGCCGTGTCATGTGACCCCAGCCACTGTTTTCTAATTGTAGATAGATCGAAGTGTTTCACTTCTAAAAATACTGCCATAACTTTAACATCTTCTCTAGAAACTGATTTCACTTTGATTGTTTCTCTGTTTTGCAGGATGTCAGAAGCACCCTAAGCAGGTAAGGTTGTTTTATTATCTTCCTCTCAGTGTGTAAGGAGCAGGTCTCGCTGCTGCAGTGTGTAAATGCCACTACTAAGCTCACACAAAGTGCTAGGAAGCTTTGAGGTCCTCATAAAATCACTTTGTTTCCTCAAAAAGAACCTTAAGTCCTCAGAAAATACCTTTGATTCCTCTGAAAACTTAAGTCCTCTGAAAACTCCCTTGTATCATCAGGAAATGCTCTTAAATGTTCCTAAATCCCTGTGAGTCATCAGAAAACTCCTTTGAGTCTTGAAATAATTGCTACAGAATGAGCTGCTGTCCTCACAAAACATATTTGTATCTATAAAACTTAACTAAAGTCCTCAGAAGAGTTCCCTGAACAGACAGAAAACGAAGGCACATTCAGGAAACTTCCCCTCCGGTTTTCCTCAATTCTGAGTTGTGCAAAAACTCATTCAAAGTTTCCTAACTACGACCGAAGCAGCTTGTAAGGAGCAAGATGGCGGCCGCGTAGTGGTGGCCGTTTGCAATGAGAGGGCGAGGGCATGAGTAAAACCGTGTAAAACTGGAATACCTGTAAATATTAGTAATTTTATGAACCGGTGACCGGGAAAGCCAAATGCCAAATGCCAAATGATTAATGCCTGTACCTGGCGAGTGCTCTGGGTGAAGATATCGAGATCGGCGATAGTGGTTGGAACGCCATTCACCTCTTGCTGGAGGATCCGTTTGAGGAGGCGGAGCACAGTGAGTGGCCTGGAAGAGAGACTACCGAAGAGAAGCCGGGAGAGTCTGCGGAGCTCGCGGAATTCATGGAGTTCACGAAACAAGACCGGAGAGATGCCTCCAAAAGCGGGAGCAAATGCTGCAGTGGCAGCGCGGAAGAAACCTGAGATGGAGGAGGTGACACCCGACGAGGAGAAAATGTCACGGTGGTCACAGATGTCCATGGAGGAGCTCGCGAAAAAGAGCAAAAAGAATACGGCCAGGACCCGCCAGAACAATGCCTCCATTGCAGAATTATTCGCAAAAAGCGGTAAGGAGAAGGGCATGAAAACTGCGCTGGAGCGGGATGTGGGGGGCCCAGACATGGCGCGTGGGACTGCAGGCATAAAGCAGGGGGAGATTGCTGGTGCAGGCGCCTCACAAACCCCCCCGGCAAGGAAGGCTATCAAAGGGGGCCATGAATCTCACCCAACATTGGAGGTTCCCAAGAAAAATCGGAAACCATTAGATCAGACTACACAAGGGAATCTGGCTGCTGTGGGTGAGACGGCGCAAACCGGTATCCAGACCCCCCAGGCAACAATAAAGGTCCCACAGGTCCGACAGTACCCCGGGGTGCCTTTGATAGACACAAACAATGGCAATGAAGCCAGTGACTTGTTAATAATTGATAATTTAGACCTTCCAGACACAGGAAGTGTTAAGAGTATCCAGGACTCTGAAAAAGAGAAGGACCCCAGTGAGTGCTTCTTCTCCGAATCTGAAGGCGCGGAGTGGTCTGAAGAGGACGAGGAGCATAGCTCTTACCTGGAGGACAGCAATTTAGAGTCAGAAAGTGACCTGGAACAAGAGCTTGCAGCAACCGCAGTTGAATCGAAGTTGGGATCATTCCTCCGCAATGCTGTTACAGGGTAGCCCTATTTTGGAAGCTTTTCATCCCCCAATCCTGGAGGTGGTTCACCGGGCAATTTTAGCACACAGAGAGGAAGCTCGCCAGGATAGCCGTAAAGCCCAAGCGGCAATGAGAAAAATGCAGACTGTGGTGAGAAAACTCTCTAAAGCCTGTACTAACGTGGGGGATAGAGTCTCTAACCTTGAGGAGAGGGTAGTCTCGACCGAAACGGAAGTAGCGGCGGCCACCAGTAAAGTCGAGTCCCAAGGCGCTCAAGTTATTGATATACAGAGGAAATTAGAGGACATGGAGAACCGGCTCAGACGGAACAATCTCAGGATCCTCGGAATTCCTGAGGGTGTGGAAGGGGCTGACGTAAGAGGCTATGTCATCAAATTATTTCAGTCTGCATTTCCCCGAACTGTCAAGTTGGAATTGGTCTGGGGAGATACAAAGGGCGCATCGCACACCCTTCAAAATAAGATGCACTGCAAAGGAGGGAGATAAACCAAGGGTGATTTTGATTTTTTTGGGCAATTTTATTCTGAGGCAAGCCATAGCTGATAAAGCGAGACCTGATGCGAAGAGGGCAAGCGAGGGGGATCTTGTTTTTCGTACGCCCAGACTTTTTCCATTCGACTGTCGAAAGGCGCTGGAGACTAAGACAATTGATAAGGCTCTTTCAAGAGAAAAAGTTGCAAGCATATTTGATAAACCCAGCGCAGTTGAAAATAATCAACGAAGTCCGGGAGGGATGGGGGCAGGGGGAAGGGTGAGGGGGTGCAAGGGAGAACATTCTAAATAAGAGAGATTCTGTTACTATACAGTTTTGATTTGCTATATGTTTGGGTTTGTTAAAGGTGTAGTGGAGACTCAGATACAAATGTTACAAATGCAACAAGGGACCGAAGGCGGAAAATTTAAGCGCCAAAATGATGAATATTAGAATCTGCACAATTAACATCGGGGGGTTGAACGACTGGAGGAAACGTGAAAAGCTTGCTCATTTTGTTAAACTAAAGGGAATTGATGTATTATGTCTCCAGGAGACACATCTGCCTTGGGCAAAAAGACATTTGATGAAAATAAGAGGCTTTGATATAGTTGCTTGCTCATCACAAACCTCTTCAGTAAGGGGGGTTGCAATTCGGGCTAGATCATTAGTGGGGGGGGGGGGCTAAACGGTGTAAAGCTGACTGCCAAGGGAGATGGGCAATAGTTGAATTAAGCACGGGATACACACTATGTGTGATATACGGCTCCAATCAGGATGACCCTGACATTTTTGATGCTTTAGAAGTGGACTTAGCAGGCTGGCCTACCCCAATTATAGTCTGTGGGGATTTTAATATTTCTGCTGACTGGATTAATCAGGCGTCATACACAGGACGTAAACCCAGAGTATTTTGGGCACTCACTGCTCTTATACGCTCACATGGCTTGAAAGATGTTTGGGGGTACAAGGAGCCAGCCAATCCTGGTTTTACACATTTTTCAAATCCCTTTAAAAAATATACAAAATTGGACTATTTCTTTATTTCTGCTTCAGAATTAGGGAAGGTTAAGATTAAGAAACTACCGAAAGTAATATTGGATCATAATCCGTTGATATTGTCCTATGAGGTGGAAACTATATAAAGAGTTAAATCTAGTTGGACGTTTGAAAGAAGGTTATTAACGGATGTTAGATTTGTAGATCATCTTAAGAAGTGGACTGTGGAGTTCTTTGATGCTAACCGCTACAGCACGTCAAGGAACGGAGTGTGGGATGCATTTAAAACCGCCCTAAGAGCGGAGACCATAAGCTGCTCTGCAAGATTTAGGAGGGAGGGTGATAAACTCATGGGTTTACTAACAGAAGCAGAAGAACAGCATGTGCGAGATATTGTAGGTGGAGGGGATTGTGTTGAGAGCCAACAGAAATTGGCAATTATAAAAGCAGAGCTTCAGAAATTAGTAACACAAAAAGCAATTAGCGATTACCAAACCTCTAGGGCAAAACTTTATGAAACCGGAGAACAAGCGGGGAGTGCACTGGCACTAAAAATTAGACAGGAGAAGACTAAGAATATGATCTCTAGTTTAAAGGAGGGGGGACGGGCTATACGGATCCGAAGGATATTCTAGGAGTGTTCAAAAACTTTTATCAATTGCTGTATAACGAAGAAAGGGAAATTAGCAGTAGCTGTGAGGAGCCCTGGGATAGGGGCTCGCTCTAGCTGAACAGGAGAGAATAGAATTGGATAAAGAACTGTCGATGAGCGAGATAAGAGCGGCGCTACAGGACCTAGTGGTAGGAAAAGCTGTTGGCCCGATGGTATTCCTTTGGAGGGCTATAAGAGTATCGAAATGTAGATTGCCCCTATGTTAATGGATCTTTTTAATGGGATTTTATATTCAGGCAATACACCAGATTCATGGAAGGAAACAAATATAATTGTGTTTCACAAGAAGGGGAAACCAAAGGAAGACCCGGGGTCATACCGCCCAATCTCGCTCATAAATGCTGATACAAAGTTATATTCAAAGGTGTGGGCCAGGAGATTGTGGAGGATTATTGGGGGTCTCGTCTCTCCGTGGCAGCATGGGTTTGTTCCTGGGCGAGGTACCACTGATCACACCAGGCGAGCTATAGCGCTGTTTGACGCCAATGCTGTCTAGGGGGGGCGGGGGGGCGGGATGGCCATGATCCTCCTCGATGCTGAAAAAGCCTTTGACCGCGTGGTATGGAAACATCTATGGGCATATTGGCTGGCAGAGGTTTTGGCCCACAGGCTTTGAGAGCCCTTAAGGCAATGTATAATGTATCAAGACCCAACAGCTCGAGTACAGTGGAGAAGCGTGGCTCAATGGTTAGAGCGGCAGACCCTGATGCAGAGGTCTGGCCCGGGACCAGGGTTCAATTCCTGCCTCGGCGGCTCTTGGACTCAATCTCCCCGGACCTGATAATTCTCGCCTCGGTGCCTATTCTAATCATCGGTCCCACTCTGTGACTCTGGGCAATAGCTTGCTTAATCTCCACAACGGCCCCAGCAGCGCTTGGATGCCTGGCTTCACCTTGGGGGTGCCCAGGAGTGGACATCTCACAGGAAAGCCAGGAAGGGTTCCACAGCGGTATGAATACAGCGCTACGAGACCTCTGGGTAGAAGGCGCTATATAAATACAAACACATTTACATTTACAAGTAATGGGGGAGCGCTCGTATAAAATCATAATTAGGAGGGGGACTCGCCAAGGGTGTCCCTGCTCCCCGATTCTTTTTTCATTATATATTGATCCCCTGATTCAGAAGATTCTTGGTTGCGCGCAGATTAGCCCAGTAATGCTTAACGGCTATGAAAATAACTTATAGGCGTATGCCGATGATTTGGCAGTCATTACCCCTGATCCCAATCAAGCGCTACCGGTATTGGTGCAATTAGCAAAGGAATTTGGCACTCGGTCTGGGTACTTATTGAACGAAGGAAAAACGCAAATAATTTGTACCAAAGATATGAGCAAGACAGATGCCAGATTTGTTGATTCAGCGGTATACCTGGGGGTGAAAGTTAATGCCTCTGTTGATAAGATTATTGGAGACAACTATGTGCCCCTTATGAGGAATATAGAGGCCGACCTGAAAAGAATTGATGTATTGCATTTATCCCCGATAGGTAGGGTGAATGTTTTAAAAATGTCCATGTTTCCAAAGGTATTATACCTGTTCAGAGCTATTCCTCTCTTTGTAGAAGATAAACTGATGAAAAAATTGGAATCAATATTTATTAGGTTTATATGGCAGTATGGAAAGATCAGGCGCTCCACTAAATATATGTCATTGCCCCCAGAAAAAGGAGGATTAGCTATGCCGAATCTCAGGCTTTACCATTGGACATGCCTGTTGACCCAAAAGACCCTTCTTTTTCAACCGGAGGCGATCTCTGATAATATTGATGAAGGCAACTATTTTTGAGCTGTTATTGGGGAGAAAAGCTTTAGGCTTATTAATGTCTGAAGTAGATCGCCGTTATTATAAAAGAACACGGTATGAGGTGGTCGAAGGGGCCTGGCAGGTCTGGAATGCGGCTCAAAAGATGTTGAATATTCTTAAGATAAATTCTTACCTCCATCTGTGGAACTCTAGTCTTCTTCCTCAACTGCACTTAAATAGGAATAGCCTGATTTGGAGGGAGAAGGGAGTAATAACCTTAGGCGACATTATGACAGGGGAATCTCTTTTGGGGTTTGAAAGTATTCAGCAGAAGTACGGTATCCCCTCTAACCAATGGTTTTTATATGCCCAGTTAGTTAGAACGTTGGCGGCAGTAAGACCGCGGATTTCTTTGGGAAAGAGTAATACACTAATTGAGTACCTGTCAAAGGGGGGGGATTAAAAAAGTATATAGCTTTCTGGTATCTGGGATACAGGATGATATGGAAAAAACCGAGACTTCCTTAGCGGTAAAATTAGGTGACCCAGATGCCGATCTTGATAAAGCCATACTTTTAAACAAAAAGCTATTCCGCTCATCAAACCTGAGGGAACAGCATTACAAGACTTTGTTTAGTCTATATTATACCCCAGCAAAGCTGTTTGCTTGGGGGTAAGGGGGGACGATAAGTGCCCCAGATGCAATCAGGGCCCGGCGGATTTGGCGCTTATGTTCCATCTGTGCGATAAGTTAGTCCCAATACGTAGGAAAATCATGACATTTTGGGAGGGAGTATTAGCCGTAAAAATCAATTTAACCCTAACCCTGATGTTATTAGGTACGGATAACAAGTTGGGACTGGCAAAAGATGCAGAAGCTCTGGTTTTTATTTCAGTTGTGGTACTTAGGATTCTTATCTCGGCTGGATGGAAGGATACTGCAGCTCCATCTTTTCAAATGTGGCTGGCCCGATTGTTGGGAATACATAATATAGAAACATGCTTGTATGAATATAAGGGCAAATAAATCAAGAATTGGGGAGGAATATTTGGGCACCAATTAAAAGGTGGAGAGATTTAAGAATCTAAAAATCGTAGGAAAGTGATATTGTTGTCTATTCAATATGGTTTTTTATTCCCTTTTAATTAATGTTTGTGGGTATTGTATTGATATTTACAATGTTGAAACTAATTTTGAAATGCACCGCTCAGGAAATTAAATCTACACCATATATAAGTGATAAAGTCTGTGATCAGAAATGTTCCAAATGAGAAAACGCTGAGTCCGTAATTGCAAAAAAGTGTTCAGAGTTCTTTTAATATTCCAATTGAGAAACCAGCCAACGCGTTTCGTTCCGTCAAGCGGAACTTCTTCAGGGCTGTAAATCATAAAGTGAAACATACAAAAACCCGTGTAAGTTCCTTCAAACCAAATTGAGTGCAACGTACATGAAAAGACAAAAACATTAATTACACCAAGTCAAGCCAAAGTTAAAAACATCCTACAGTTTAAAAATGCAGCATTCACATCACATCAAAGCATTGTATTGTCTATTTCAATGGGTTCTTATGCTGCATAAAGAATTTAAAACAGATCTCAATTTACACCCACAAGCAAAGCCTGGGGGTTAAGCTGATATTATCAAACAGAAAAACATTTGATTGTACACATGGTGTTTTTTCAAGATAAGTTTGCATATAAAATTAAATTCAAAATTGCAGTTACCAGAAACAGCGTTGTCATTATTATCATTTGCATCTAATTCGTCACCACCCACATAGAGGGAATAGATTTTTACTTCATCCCGCTATCCTGGCTCAGAAAATATCCACGACTGTCAACTACCATTACGGTAGGAACTATATATATATATGTGCTATGCATGAATAATAACTTTTTGTAGGACCGCTATCTTGTAGATATAGAGATAACTATGGAGATTTTATTCTGTCGCTCTATGTGTAGCTTGGACCTGTTTGGTTGATGATGGGGACGAAAGAAACGTCCATGAAAAAGACGTACTCAGATAATGGGCCCATTTCTTAAAAGAAAGCAAGTGTTCTTTTCTAATACTGAAGTATGATAACAGAGATGAAATTGAGGTTTGTGTTCTGGGGCCATGCAGTATGTCCCATAGGATCCATTTGTATAAATATAACCTCTTCTTTTGAGACCATACCCTTCGTAATATTGCTGTTAACATTAAACTTGGAAACAAGTATCTCTGATCTCGGATAATGACACAACTTGAATGGTCGAGCAAATGTTTGGTGCGGAATTATGTTTTCAGTCATACACTTAGATGCAAATGATAATAATGACAACGCTGTTTATGGTAACTGCAATTTTGAAATTAATTTTATATGCAAACTTATCTTGAAAAAACACCATGTGTACAATCAAATGTTTTTCTGTTTGATAATATCAGCAATTATATGTTATATTATATTTAAGAGTCCTTCCAGTTCTGACACATTGGGATAATGAACAGATGAATCCAGAATAAACAAGAACAACCAAAACAATGACCTGCGCGTGGTAACGTATCTCTCCATCTTCGGGCTTGTTTGCGTAATGTTTCCTTGCTGCTGTATTACTCAACGACCCCTTTGCGTAATGTCCACGCTTATTCACATTCTTAAGTAGTCTGCATACACCCATGGAATATCATGCCCGTTAGCGGTATGTATGGTTCGCTAAATCTATTCGCCCATGTCTCGACCAGGCGAATCCTCAGGGTCACCGCCCTCTATCTGTTGCAGCTCATTTAAGAGGTTTTCCCAACATGTGCTATGGGTTCTCGACGCAGTCCTAACGTTTCTTCACGCTTGATGGAGATGCTTTGTGCCTTGGCCCATGCTAACAATGAGTGACGCCATGCCCGTACATGTGGTGGGTCCGCCGCTTTCCACCGTCTAGTTAGGGGGCTTTTAGCTACTATTGTCCCCAAGTCTAGAAACCTAGACACTACTTTGGTCTTAGGCATTCTCCTGAATTGATACAGGAGGTATACGGACTATTCAAAAGGTAGTGCTCCACCTGTAAATGTGTGTAATATCCTGGTTATTGTGTTGCAGTACACTCCTATTCGGGGGCAGCTCCATAACGTGTACTAGTTCAGCTCCTGGGGGTGTTGTGTTTGTTTCTTGGGGTTGGTAGGATTCGTCAGGGCGACTTCCATCAGCGCTTGCTGTGATCCAGTTCGTGAAGTTGTCCACTGCTTATTCCGCGTCCAGGTGGAGGTGGGTAGGTGGAAGTTGAGGAGGTTGATCCAGCGTTGTTCTGATGCTTTGGACTAGCTGCGAAATGTTTTGTTGGCAGTGGCGGTGAAGGTGTTGAGGGGCTCTGAGACGAGGAAGTGGGCGCAGTGGTGGTTAGTCCAGGTGAGCTCTTCAGTGTGGGCGTAGTTCACTCTGTTGCTGGCTGTAAAGATAGGGTCAATCGTGTCTCCTGCGATGTGAGTGATGTCGGTGACTAATTGCTCGAGTTTGAGGTTGGTCATACTTTCTAGGATGTCAGCCGTGTTGGTATCATCAGTGTTTTCAAGGTGAAAGTTGAGGTCCCCTAGGAAGATGGTTTCACCTCAATGGTGATATGAGCAATGAAGTCGGAGATTGGGTTGCAGAAGGGAGGGCGGAGTCCCGGAGGTCTGTTGGCGAGGGTGTCTCCGAATGTGGTTTTGCTGTTCTTTTGGAGTTGGAAGTTGAGGTGCTCCATGAAGGGGGTGGTGTTGTCTGTGGTGGTTGCACATTTGAGAACCTCTTTGTGCATTATGTGCTGTGCCGCTGACGTTTCTATTGGTCCGGTCTGTGTGCGTGATCTTGCATCAGTCTGGTACGGCTGTGGCAGTACTGGGTGCTGATGCGGGGTTCAGCCAGGTCTCTGTGATGAAGACTGTGTCTGGGGTAGTGATGATTTTCCTGATTTCTGTGGCGTCTTTTCCAAGAGAGCGTGCGTTGTTCAGCAGGCAGTTGATCTCTCTGAATGGGTTGGCCACGGCCCTGCTGTTATGATATGTTATGTTAGGTGAAATGAAATTTGTAGAGCGCGCTGACACCATAAGTTTCCTAGCACTGAAGGGTGTAGAGATTGCAAAGAGGTAGGCTAGCCGGTCAGAGTGAAGAGTCTACTTTTTAGGAGTTTCCTGAAATTCAGAAGGGAGCAGCTGGATTTGAATGACAAGGTAAGGGGGTTCCACAGTTTGGGGACCAGATGGGCGAACCGTCAGCCACCAAACTTTTTGAGTTTTATGGTCGGGGGACCAGCAGGTGAAGGTGAGCCGACCGGAGATTGCGCACCGGGCGGTGCTCCACAATCAGGTTTTTAAGGAAAGCAGGGCTGGGGCAATAGAGAGCTTTGAACGCCAGACAGACGATCTTGAAGGCTGCTCTTTGTTCAATCGGCAGCCAATGTAGTTTACGCAGCAGAGATTTAGCAGATTGCCACTTTGGGGTTTTAAGAATGAGTCTAGCAGCCTGATTTTGTACAATTTGAAGACGATGAAGCAGTGATTGTGGAAGTCCGAGAAGTCGAGGCGGGATAGCACCAAGGAGATCACAACCTGTACCAGTGTTGCATGTTGAGTGTGAGTGACTTGTTGTGGCTGATGAACGTGGTGTGGTGTCTGTTGTTTCTCTTGTGATGCAGATAAATCGGCAATTCCGGTAGGAGAAAGGGCCGTTGATGGTCCAGGGGGAGGCCTGGGCGCAGGAGTTGTTCTGGCATCCGGGGTCCAGGGCTCTGAGGGCCAGATTTATCAATATAGTTATTTGCGATTCCCTATTTGCGAATCCCAAGGATTCGCAATTAGGGAATCGGAAAAGGCCATGTATGAAGGTGTATAGTACACCTTTTGCGATTCCTAGGGGGTCGCAAATGACCTACCTCATGAATATTAATGAGGTAGGTCGCAATTTGCGACCCCCTAGGAATCGCAAAAATCACGGGGATGATAGCCTGCTGAGATCAGCAGACCGCCATGTTCGTGTTTGCTTTTAAATGAAGCCATCTTTTTTTTGTAAAGCAGCCCATTTTCCTTAAAGGAAAACAAGATGCTTTACAAAAGGAAAAATGATAAGATTTCTTTTGATTTTTAAAGAGTAGGTTCTTAAAAATGGTTTTACAAACATTTACAAAGGGGAAGGGATCCCTTGGGGACCCCTTCCCATTTGCGAATGGGTTACCACCTACTTGAAGTAGGTGGTAACATGCAAATGTTTTGCCACCGCAAATGCGGTCACAAAACATTCATACATACCTATGCGATTCAGTATTAGGAAGGGACAACCTAAACACACCCCTTCCTCATACCGAATCACAGACCCATTTTGCGATTCAGTAACAGGTTACCGAATCGCAAAATTCGGTTTGCTGCATCTGAAAATCAGTTTTTGTGTTCGCAAACGGGCAGATCCACAGAATCTGTCCGTTAGTGAATGCAAAAATGCTTCATACATCTGCCCCAAAGTCGTCTGCTGTGAAACTCCAGCGGTCCATGGTGGGTGGAGACCTAGTGCAGAGCGAGGTCCATCCACAGCATACCCACTGTGCGCTTCTGCTGCATTGGTGTGCTGTGGTCTTCATGCCAGAGGACTGGGTTACTGGAAAGAGGGTGCCAATGGTGCCCATAAGGGGAGACAGCAGGCACAATGGGGAGCGAGGCGGGAGGCGAGGTGTAGGGAGCGGTAGGCCTCCAGGCAGCGGAAGGGAACTCCCAGCAGAGCCGGGCAAGGGATTGGTGGGGGCAGGCAGGGACAGAGGGAAGACGAAGAAGCTAGACTGCAAGGTCAAGTGCAGCTGGCCCAGGCTACCAAGGTCAAGAGGGGCGCAGCTGGGCAGTAACTACTGGGAGTCTAGTGCAGGTTGGGCTGAGGGGAGAGCGTCGGGCACGGTGTCATGGGGGACAAGGCCACGGAGCACTTTAACTGAAACTGTGGGCGTAAGAGGGGTGGCCCAGCCTCCTTCTGTTTCTGACGGGCATGCACGGGACCGCCCTTTGCCTGGGTTTTGCCTGAGCACCACCTTCACAGCTCCTGTGAGGCGGGAGCCGCAGAAGGAATTATTATGCTGCCGGAGGTGTGAAAATGTGCCAGGCCCACCTCCCGGAGGCTGCTGGGAACTTTAGTTCCCTGAGGCTGATGGCGGCGCTGGCTCTGGCTCCCGAGTGGAGCTCGGAGAGTCGTGAGGCAGGAGTCCGGAGCCTGGAGAAGCGGGTGAGGGAGCGGCAGATACTGCGGTGCCCCATCCTTGGTCTGTTGAAACTCTATCTTCCCTCTATGACCATTGCTTGACATCAGTCTTTGTAAGTGCCTGGGTTAAATCCGTAAAGGCTACCAAGTTCTTTGTGAACTTACCACAGTATGTCATCATTCCAAGGAAACGTCTTACTCCTGTCATGAAAGTTGGTGTGAGTACAGATTTCTTGTCTTTGACTTTGTGGGGATTCGGAGTCACCATTTCCGCTGAAAATCTCTGTTCGAAGAAACTGATGTGTTGCTTTAAAAAGTCAAGCTTGCAGGGTTTACCCTGAGGCCGCTTGAAGGCACTGTAGGACTTTTCGGGGGCAATAATGACTGTCACATTGTGTGCCTGCACCAATATGTCATCACTGATGTTAATTATTCCAGTCAATCCGTATAGAACTTCTGGGATGGTGTTCTCAAAAACATCAGCGACACTGGAGATTCCGAAGTTTAATCTTGTGTATAGTCTCAGACCCAGGTGTGTGGAGAAGGTCGTGATATATCAAAAAGTGGGGTCGAGCATCAGCAGGTGATACCCTGACTTAAGATCTGTTTTGGAGAACAAGCTAGCTCCTTTGATCTCATTTATTAGTCCATCCTCTGTAGGCACGATAGGTTGTTGTCTTTGGCGTGCCTGATTAAGGAGGTGCATGGCCACACACAGCCACACGTCTCCTGGCTGTTTGGGCTTCTGGGTGACAACAGTTGTGAAAACCCAGGGAGTGGGCCCATAATCTCACTCGATGATGTCAGCCTCTTCCAGCCTTCATAGCTCCTCTTCCACTTTTGCCTGAAGACGAATCGCCCCTCAGTGATGTCAATAGATTGATCGATCTGCAGATGCACAGTCTTTCCTTTCAAACACCCAATGCCATGAAACAGGCTGTTGCTTTCCAGGAGAAGATTGTCCAGCTCAGCAGTGGAGGCAAACTGAATCAGCTGAAGACTTGTGGCTGCCTGGCAGCATTCCTGCACTCTTTGGCAATGAGCACCTCTGCCCTGACTGCTTGATCTCATGAGTGAGTTCCACTTTGAAGACTCCTGGTAAGGGTAGTGGGTTTGGATGTCATTAGGAATACATTTATATCTCCGTTGGTTTTAGTGTTGTCTCTTTCTTCCTCTCCTCCAAAACACTGGTGCCTGTGAAATAGATTTCTATTCTGTCCAGCCGCAGCTTCCTTTTAGGTGCTGTGAAGAGAATGCCCAAGAGATCATGAATGGACAGATGGCGAGGATGGAAGGCATCTTGGGTGTGCACGCAGAGTGGAGCAGGCGGGTAGTCCGAGTCACACCTCGAGGCTGGTGCCTAAGGTGGCGATACTGCAGGGAGGACACGTCTGCCGCAGCCAGGTGTGATGACCTGTGCTGCAGTGATGTAAATGTAAATGTGTTTGTATTTATATAGCGCCTTCTACCCAGAGGTCTCGTAGCGCTGTATTCATACCGCTGTGGAACCCTTCCTGGCTGTCCTGTGAGATGTCCACTCCTGGGCACCCCCATGGTGAAGCCAGGCATCCAAGCGCTGCTGGGGCCGTTGTGGAGATTAAGCAAGCTATTGCCCAGAGTCACAGAGTGGGACCCATGATTAGAATAGGCACCGAGGCGAGAATTATCAGGTCCGGGGAGATTGAGTCCAAGAGCCGCCGAGGCGGGAATTGAACCCTGGTCCCGGGCCAGACCTCTGAATCAGGGTCTGCCGCTCTAACCATTGAGCCACGCTTCTCCACAAGGCTGTTAGTTAGGCAGTTAGGGTTCATACCCCGTGATAGCTTGCACGCCTCCTGAAGGGCAGTTAATCATACCTGTGATGGTGGAGATTGAGTATGACGGGTGCCTGCACGTAATTTTAAAAAAAAAAAGCATCCACAAGCAAAATGTCCCTTGTTGCCAAATAGATGGGGATGCTTTAGTCCCCAAGGGGGCAGAAAGAATGTTGGGGTCACTTTTCAAGGGGAGGCTAGGCATGATGTGTGGGGGGGTGGGCAGGCCACTCCCACACATTGTAGTAATATAAAAGCTCCCAGGTGTCTAGTGGGCTTTCTGCCCCTCCCACTGGAGCTGATTGGGTTAAAGACCTCTCATCTTGCCCCTGGGTTGGACAGAAAGACTATTACGGTTCATTTGAGAGGGTGGGTTAGGCCCAATGCCAAGGTCGGCAGATCCCACCCATTTCTCCCCCAAACAATCATCCCTGGTATCTACACCGTTGACCCCCCCTTACAGCAGGTAAATACAAGAAGAAAAAAATGAGAATAAACCGTGGTTTATTATGATTTTATTTTGTGTCCTGGCGTCTGGGAGGCGGGGCCAGGGGGATAACGGGCCCTCGCGGGAGTGGTACAACCTGTTATCAGTGCGCATGAGTTTGACCGTCCGTCTCAGTCATGCCAAACCATTAAGCGCACTTTGCATGTTGTCCACGCAGGCTGCATTACAGCCTGGATCGAGAACATGCCCACGCTCCCAGTCCATGGCTGAGCGCCGAACAACGGCAGCCAGACCAATCACAACTCTTCACTGCAGCGTTGTGATTTGCTCAGGGGAGCCTGAGTGCTTCCTCGCTTCTGGTTGAGGACAGACGTCATTACGAGGAGGGACGACTAGAAGAGACGTGGTGGAAAGAAGGTAGATTACATTTTTCTTTTTTTTACTACCCTGCTCCGTGCCAGCCCCACTGGGTGTATAGTGGGTAAAAACCACTGATATGCCCCCACAGGAGTAGAAAGACTTTTGGGCCTGTGGGTAGGGGGGTGCATTACCCATTGCCAGAGAGGAGCGCTTCCCCCTCCAAATATAATCCCGAGTGGTCTAATGGGCTTTCTGCTGCCTGCTGGGGGAAGAGCGGACAAAAAACCTCATATCTACGACCGACTAGTGGGTACAGGCTAAGCCCAGTGCCTCGGAGGGCAGCTCAAACCCATTTTGCCAAGAGGCCAAAGACCACACGCCGCTTGTGGGGCCACCTCCGTAATGGGAAGACTGCATGATGCTGCAAGGTATCATGGTGCTGATCCAGGGGTTAAAGTCCTCACTGGAAACACTTATGGACTTGGTCACGAATGAGGTATCCGTAAGGAGGGCGGATCTGCGGAACATGAGCTCACGAGTGAAGGAAATAGAAGACCCCTCCACCTCTCTCGGCCTAGACACTAAGACCCTCAAAAGCCAAGTTCACGATCTACGAAAGGCTAATGCCCCAATGGAGGCCTGACTGGAGGACTATTGATGTAGATGTCTACACAACAACATACGCATACTGGGGGTTCCGGCGCACGCAGAGGGGCCTTCAGTGGACATCTTTGTTTAAGATCTGGTGACCAAGGAGCTACAGCCTCGAGGCCTGCCTAAATACTTTTTGGTGCAACGGTTCCACCGATTCCGGGGGGCAGCCTCATGACCTATCATAGCCTGAATTTTTTACTTCAGAGACCGGAACGTGATATTAAAAACTGCCCGCAGGGCACCCCCAGAGACTTGTGAAAATGTACAGATAAAATGTTTTCACGACTTTACGCTCAAAGTTCAGAGACAACACCGCAGCTTTCTTGAAGTCCAAAAAGCGGTGAGGTACAACGCAATTAAGTGTGCACTGCTCTTCCCTGCTAAATTACGAGTGGAAGCAGAGAGAAAACCGTGGTTTTTCACATCCCCAGAAGAGGCCTGGGAGTGGTTGGATGGTTGGAGAACTGTCGGCAAGCAGGGGGCTACGAACCGGCATGGATGACAACGATGCCGTTCAGGATATTCATCAGGACAACAGACCCAGGTAAACACATCAGGAGGAAACAAGGGAACCTCCTGAACACGATCCATGAACAGAACGCAAAGAGCTGTTTTGGGCTATTTTCGCACTATGAGACATCTCACATGGCGACATCGAACTGTGTATGGCACAGGCCAGGATTGAAGCACAGGCCCCGACTACTGAGATATGGGTGGCAGGGAACCTATAAAGATGGCTGAAATATATAGATGCAATGGGATGAAAGACGAAAATTCTATTTAAATGTGTTGCACTACTGTGGGGTTTAGTTGTGCTCTTTGGTACTAGTTATGAGAGAGGCCGGGGGTGCAGTTTGTTGGGTGCTCCATAGTTCCTGTACTTGTTTCATGTTGGGGTGGGGCGATGGGCACTCTGCAGAGTTTGGTGGCAGGCAGTTTTGAGTTTGCTGTGCAGGGAGGCGGAATGGAGGGTTTCAACATTTGGGGGGAGGGAGGGAAGGGAATGGGTTGTGTTGAATTTAATGTTATTTCTCTTGATGTGCTCCACACATATTGTAACGTAGAGACTACACTTTATGTATATACGGACAGGCCCGGCCCTGCATGGCTACCGACAACACTAGGCCCCTGGAATGACGATGCGAGCAGTCTCTGATATCTGCATCCTATCCTGGAATGTGAAAGGATTGGGAGACCGACTCAAGCGGGGTAGTGCTACAATATGTTAAACGGCATTCACCTGATGGTGGTCCTCCTACAGGAGATGCATCTGATGGTAACACTTGCAAAGCCCTAGATGGCAGGGGTCACACGTTGGTGATATATGCAGGTTTCACAACAAGCTCTAGAGCAGTAGGCATTCTATTAAAAAATATTTGCAGTTGACAATGAATCAATCCCCTACATAGATGCACAGCCCTCTCTGGGATATGGGAGGGGGAACCGATAAATGTCCTATCAGTGTATAACCATCTGGCCTTACACAGCAGCACTCCTCTGGACCTGGGTGAACTCCTATTAGGGGGTGACTTTAATATGACCATGCGTGATTCACTTGACTGCCGACCCCCACGCCACGTGACCACTTCCCACACACATTTGATGGACTTCTTTACAGCAATGGGGTTGGTAGATGTATGGCAAACATACAATCCCATCACTCAGAATTGTACATTTCCCTCGGAGGCTCATTGGGCGTCTCTCCTGTATTTCCCTCCTACTCACTTTGGCCCACCACGTCTCGTGATTCCGAGAGATGCACCATTAACTAGGAGGATATCTGACCACTCCTCCATTTGGGCTATATATATGGCATTGATAAATGGAGCAAACACAAGGAGATGATGGACGGATCGCTGAAACATTTCAGACACTCACCCCCAGTCACAGACCTGGGCTGAATCCATCATCATTCTTTAGCTCACTTCGCCACCTCAGTTCATACCCAGCTATATGCAAATCAGTCTTCACCCTGTGCCTCATGGGAACAGTCCAGCCCGAATTGCCAAGCCAGGTCTTCCCTGAACTGGAAACAAGCATCCTGGGACCGGTTTCTGGATAACACCTTCATCAGACAGGCTAGCTTAAATTCAGTGGTAAAGTGAGCAAAGGACCCACGTCTGGGCATACCTTGCCAACTTAGGGCGAACAAAGCAAACACAAGGAGATGATGGACGGAGCACCGCAACTTTTCAGACACTCACCCCGAGTCACATATCTGGGTTGATTCCATCATCATTCTTTAGCTCACTTCGCCACCTCAGTTCAGACCCAGCTATATGCAAATCAGTCTTGACCCTGTGCCTGCTGGGAACAGTTCAGCCCGAATTGCCAAGCCAGGTCTTCCCAGAACCGGAAAAAGCATCCTTAAACCGGTTTTTGGGTATCACCCTTCATCAGCCCGGCTAGCTTGAATTCAGTGGCAAAGTAAGCAAGGGACCCAGGTCTGGGCATACCCTGCCAACTTAGGGCGAACACAGCAAACACAAGGAGATGATGGATGGAGCGCCAAAACGTTTCAGACTCTCACCCCCAGTCACAGATCTGGGTTGAATCCATCATCATTTTTTAGCTCTCTTCGCAACCTCAGTTCAGACCCAGCTATATGCAAATCAGTCTTGACTCTGTGCCTTATGGGAAATGTCCAGCCCGAATTGCCAAGCCAGGTCTTCCCTGAACCGGAATCAAGCATCCTGGGACCTGTTTCTGGGTAACACCCTTCATCAGCCATGCTAGCTTGAATTCAGTGGCAAAGTGAGCAAGGGACCCACGTCTGGGCATACCCTTGCTCACTTTGCCACTGAATTCAAGCTAGCCTGGCTGGTGAGGGCTGAAGCTCACAACCCTATCTCTACTTGTCTTTTTGAGGCTGAAAAGGTCCAGGGCTTTGAGCAAAATTCCTCCATAACTCTAGGGATTCATTTCCAGATTCAGTCCTGAGAGTGACGGCACAGCCCAATTGAGGTTGACTCCCCGTGTGAGTCACTGGAGAGACACAGGAACTTAACCCAGGCTAAGTCGTTTGAATGTGTTTCTGAGAGGGATGGGATATGCTTGAAAAGTCGGAGTATGTTGCCCCTATTTAGAATATCATGTTAGCCTTTGATAAAGTATCTCGGGTGAGAATTACCTCGTGCACAGTTTTGGTGTCTAGGATTGATTTGGACTGAGAGCTGGGACCCATCTGCACAGTACTTAAGTTGGAGCTTGGGTCTAAAGCCCGTTGGTGTAGCACAGGGGCATGGGTCGGATTTTGTAGTGACTGCGCAGTTTGATCACTAGGCCTTTGGGAGTCCAAGATAAGAGGGCCCTGCACTATCTTGTCCCTGGTGTCGGGGCCTTGTTCCTTGGTTTTGCGTGTTAAACTTCCCTGCTTTAAATTCCTGGTGTTTGGTGAGTGAGGTGGCTGAGTTGGAGTAACCAGACCAGCTGGTCTGTACAGATCCCCCGTGCTGAGAGTTGGCTGTGATGGAGCAATAGGCTCTTGTTTGGCGTCCGAAGGTGTTGATACTGTAGGTGTTAAATAGCTTTTGCCGTACGGTTTAGTGAATATTGAAAAGGTCCGTGATTTATCTTTATCAGTTTGTCGGTTTTGAGAATAAGTTGACAGTAAGAGGGCACTTTTTTTGGATGCTTTGGCCTTTTTCTCTTGTTTTTTATTTTTTTTCTTAGCTCTCCTGGAGGGAGGTTCTTCATTCTTTGTCTCCGAGGAGGCGTGCCCTTATTGATCTTCAGTGGGGTTAAGCTTCGGGGGCTAGATATGGAACTGTCTGAATTGATGCAATGTTTGGTGAGTGCAGGGGGACCTTGTGTGTCTGACTTTGTTGGAGATTTGCCCGGGCTGTTTTTAACTGAGTTGTTGTGAGGGTCGGTGAAGTTTGAGGTTGGTAGGGTGCTGTTATTGATCATCGGGCCCGTAATGCTTCCTGTGTGAACTGTTAATAAGACTACCAGATCTGTTAGGATTTTTGGAAGTGTAGCCCATTTATCCATGAGGTCTGCACAGGAACATGGGCACGACCCATTGAACTGCTTGATGCTAAGCTTGTTCTCTATAAAGTACACCTTGTTACTCAGTTCCACTAGCCGTTGAGCCATAGTGGATAGGAGGATAATTTGTAGTTCCATTTTCTTCGATTGCCAGAACAGTGCCCTTGCCACTGAGCGGCCTGTCTCGCCCGGTGGGGTTGTGCCTGGCTCGTTGATGAAACTACCGTTGTGGCGACTGTGGGAGCTTTGTGTAGGGGGTGGGGAGAACAGGGTTACACTGGCCGTTCTGAGGAGCTTTGGAGTAAGGTCTAACGTACTTTGTATCCTTGATTCCAAGTTGTGAAGGAATAGAGGAGATAGATATCCAAGATTTTGATGGCACTCTGGATCGTTGGTCTTCGATAGATCGAGACCTGTGGGTGCAAATGGTTGTGATTGTGCAGGAGCCTGCAGTGTGAGATGGTGTTGGTGATGTATTTGAGCTGTCACTACCTGCACGTGGTTTTCTGGAGTTAAGGCGGTAGCGTCGTCAGGTGGGGCCTATGGATGAAAGTGGTTGTGATTGAGCGGGAGCCTGCGATGTGAGATGGTGTTGAGGGTGTATTTGAGCTGTCACTACCTGCGTATGATTTTCTGGGGTTAGAGCTGTGGCGTCAGCAGGTGGGTCGCTTGCATGTCTGTGCTTGGTTCCTACACGACAACATGACCAGGAGCAAGATTGGGACCGGCGTCTATCGAGATGTATGGTTCCGCTGCTTATACTTTGTGCTAGTGGTGCGTGTGACTTGTTATTGGTAAGGTTCCCTAGCCGCTGAGTTATTTCATTGCTGGCTTTAATCCATTCTGATCGATCTGTCGGGGCAGGGGGGCTCTCGTCCTTGGTAGCTCGTTTATATAGGTATTGAGTTATGAGCCCTGCTGCTGGAGACTTTAAAAAAGAATTTTTGTCTGGGACAGCATTCTTGCACTCTTTAGGATTCTAGATGGAACTTGGGTTGTGGAAATTGTTTTGCGGAGGCATTTTCTTGACACTGGGAGACTTTTTCTTTTTTTTCTTGTCATCCTTCTTGTGTGCGGAATACTATGCTTGCAAATCTCCCCAACAGCTGAGCCCTGGCTCCTCGGTTTTCCTTTTGATGGCAGCCGCTTCCGCTTACCCTCTACCACTAGCCGCTGAAAAGCAGCTTGGATCTGAGAAACCTCTGTCCTCGGTCCCGGGGCTCTCTTTGATACAGTGCGATGTCTCCAGGAAAAACTGAGAGGTGGGAGGGGGGCAGAAGGTGCGGTGACAGTGTATCCGCAGGAGGGGCGGTGAGCTGGAGGAGCCACCCGGCCAGCGGCCAAGAACCGCAAGCAGCAAGTGGCAGGCGACGGGAAACGTGACCTTTGAAAACCGGGTCTGGCTCAGAGAAACTCCACTCAGCACTCACAGCAGCGACCGGAATCCGGTGCCAAGATTGGAAACCTCCGGTGCCAAAGCAATTGTACAGAACCGGCCAGCTCTCGAGATCCTGCAGCGGTGGTGCCAGCCGCACGGGGCCCGGGAGGCAGTCGGGGTCCAGCCGCGGTTCTATGAGCTGTGTCGTACTACCATGCAGGCGCTGTAGACTTGCCCCACTGCACTGAGAGTGGCGTCCGTCTCCTAATGGAATATTTCCGTGGCGCCTGGCGCTGGCGAGCAAACGTCAAGGATTCGGAAATAACAGTTATTGCTTGTTATTACACTGTACTGTGCTGTGAGAGAGCCAGGATAGTTATTATTTTTTTTTTTGGTCCAAAGTCCTCAGCTCCCAAGAGCGGAAGGGCAGCAGAAGGACTGTCTTTTCCCAGCGCCTCCCGCCTCTCACCTTCAGCCTTCCACTTTTTCGCACGGCGCTCCTGCCCCCCGCGGCAATGGCGGTGATGGATGGATGGCGGAGGAGCAGAGGAACGGAGGAGCGGAGGAACAGAGGAGCAGCCTTTCACGCTTTCCCACTCCGCTCAACTCCGCTGGACTCCACGCTGAACTCTGCTGCAGACTGCAAACCACAAACCACAGGGCAGGGGAACGGGCCGCTGACCGAAAACGGAGGAACAGAGGAACACAGGAGCAGAGGAGCTGCTGCTTTCTCGCTCGCTTTCTCGCTCAGCACGACACTGCCGCTGACCGCCAGCTAACTGCAAACCCTGGAATGGATCAGAACGAGTGCATAGAATCAGACTCGAGGCCCCAAGGTGTTGTGTAAGCATCTATGCATCATATTACAGGGGTGTACACTCTGTAAAGTTACACCATGTCAGGAGCCAGGTGTCATATTACAGGACACTTTACTTTGTAAGGATACATCATGTCATCAGCTAGGCGTCATATTACAAGAGTCAACGCTCTGTAAGGCTAATCCATATCCGGATCCCTGCGTTGTATCACAAGAGTGCACAGTCTATAATGCCTACAGCCCAGCAGGAGGCTTGGGCAGGTCCAGGCAGGTCAAGTTGGTACTGGTCAGCAGGGCAATTGCAGGGAGGTCTCTAGAAGCTTGTGGTGTCAATGTCGCTCACACAGGAGGTCAGTCGACTAACCCTTAGATTCACTCTGGGTAGCCTGTGCCCTAGGCAAGCAGGTCCAACCCTTCCTCTTCAGACAGCAATGCAGTCCCTCCAGCAGCATGGCAGTCCTTCCAGCAGCAGGGCAGTCCTTCCAGCAGCAGGGCAGTCCTTCCCGCAGCGGGGCAGTCCTTCCAGCGGGGCAGTCCTTCCAGCAGCAGGGCAGTCCTTCCAGCAGCAAGGCAGTCCTTCCAGCAGCAGGGCAGTCCTTCCAGCAGCAGGGCAGTCCTTCCCGCAGCGGGGCAGTCCTTCCAGCGGGGCAGTCCTTCCAGCAGCAGGGCAGTGCATCCAGCAGCAGGGCAGTCCTTGCAGCAGCAGGGCAGTCCTTCCAGCAGCAGGGCAGTCCTTCCAGCAGTAGGGCAGTCCTTCCAGGAGCAGGGCAGTCCTTCCAGCAGCAGGGCAGTCCTTCCAGCAGCAGGGCAGTCCTTGCAGCAGCAGGGCAGTCCTTGCAGCAGCAGGGCAGTCCTTCCAGCAGCAGGGCGGTCCTTCCAGCAGCAGGGCAGTCCTTCCAGCAGCGGGGCAGTCCCTCCAGCAGCAGGGCAGTCCTTGCAGCAGCAGGGCAGTCCTTGCAGCAGCAGGGCAGTCCTTGCAGCAGCAGGGCAGTCCTTGCAGCAGCAGGGCAGTCCTTCCAGCAGCGATGCAGTCCTTCCAGCAGCAGGGCAGTCCTTCCAGCAGCAGGGCAGTCCTTGCAGCAGCAGGGCAGTCCTTCTAGCAGCAGGGCAGTCCTTCCAGCAGCAGGGCAGTCCTTCCAGCAGCAGGGCAGTCCTTCCAGCAGCGGGGCAGTCCCTCCAGCAGCAGGGCAGTCCTTCCAGCGGTAGGGCAGTCCTTTCAGCAGCAAGGCAGTCCTCCCAGCAGCGAGGCAGTCCTTCCAGCAGCGGGGCAGTCCTTTCAGCAGCGGGGCAGTCCTTTCAGCAGCGGGGCAGTCCTTTCAGCAGCGGGGCAGTCCTTCCAGCAGCGGGGCAGTCCTTCCCGCAGCAGGGCAGTCCATCCAGCAGCAGAGCAGTCCTTCCAGCAGCAGGGCAGTCTTTGCAGCAGCAGGGCAGTCCTTCTTCTGAATCTTCCACACGGCCAGGAGTGTTCTGATAAAATGTTCTGAAGGTCCTAATTTCATACTGGTGTCAGCTTTGTGTGAGGAAATTCCCCAACCAACCCCAAAACTGGTTCTGGTCAGTTCTTCCCCATCCCCTGGTCTTGTCTCTAAACTGTCCAGGGTGACAAAGGCAAGGCCAGGCCTGATGTCAGTTTCCTTGTGTGAATCTTTAGAAGTGTAACTAGGGTGGGGTCCAGCTTCTCCCCAGCCACCCTATCAGGAAGGCATTTCCCCCTTACATCCTTTGCTCAGTGTCTGGAAGGGTGTAAACCAACGCCAATATGTTTTTAAGGGAGAATCAGTCGGAGCTGGGAGGCATTGACTGCAGAATTCATTGCATCCCACATTTGACCCATTAAAGGTCATCTGATGGATGCATTGTAGGTGTAAATAACCCCAGACTGGGATTGAATAAAGGGCTTTGGATGCACATCCTTGTGCAGGTGGGGTCTTCCAGTGCACAGTGGGTTCTTATTTAACACATCTCGTTCTACACAACTGTATACACAAAGAAGGAGTCCAGACGGTAATATTATTTATCAATAATAAAATGAATGCACATGCCGACCCTATGGATCCCCCATAGGATAAATCACAGATAGATCCTATGGATGCCACAGACCAGTTCAGCCAAAGATGAAGGAAGAATCCTAAGAAGTAACAGTGCCTCGAGGTTACAGCGTATAGTGACATGAACTCGCCTCTCTCCAGAGGTAGTATGCTGCGCTAATCCCATTAAAAGTTCTAGAACAGGGAAGACGGGGTTTACAGTGGCCGGGATTGTGTGTTTATTGATCCAAGGTTCTAGAGCAGCGATGAAGGGGTTTAAAGATGTAGGTATTGCGTGCTAACCCCACCAAGGTTCTAGAGCAGAGAGTATGGTGATTACACTTGCAGGGATTATGTGCCTGTCTCCCTCTGTTGTGAGGGTATGTGGGCAGAGAACTGTCGACTGAGATCTCTGGTCAGAGATCTCCCAAAGTACTGGAGCTTTTAAATTCATCATTGCTGATAACAAAATGTCCATTACCCACTGTGTGCAGGGTAACAACCTGAGAAGGATGAAAGGGTGAGTTTGCCTTGCTGGAATTCACAGTTATGTCTTACAGGTCAGATAGATGCCAGTAGTGAGCACTTACCTCCTTGAGCCATCTTGTAAACTTGAGGATATATTTTTAGAGGGGTTTGTCCTCCAAAGTTCTAGAGCAGTGATGATGGAGTTTGCAGTAACAGAGGGTGTGTGCTAATCCTGTTAAAGGTAGTAGAGGAATAGTTTACATATTCTTGTCCTTAAATCACCATCCAGCTAAGTGAGCTGTGAGCCAAGATGCCTTTATCCGGAGCGTCCAGCGATCGTGCATGCACGCTGAATATTTCTTATAGTTTTGCCCTTTTGTAGGAAGGAGAACTGCCCGTTTCTCAGCAAGATAGAAGTACAATCATAGGATGTTATGATTTACTTTGCCATATCACAAAGGGACGCCATCTTTTCTCTTTCGCGGCCAACTTGCAGTCCAAGTCCAGTCTACTGACATCTCTTACAGATCTTAGCCTTTCTTATACCTTTGGCGGGTCGGGAGTAATCCATTTCTTACAGATTTCCTTTCTTGCTAAAAATATCAGACAAAATATACATGTGTATATATATGAATATCCAAGTTTAACTCATCCCAGTAAGGCCACAAGTCCATTTCAAATAGGATAAGGCAGGGGCTTACCTAAGTTTTTCAGCCAATAAGTTCTTGAAACATCTGAGGTACATTCCCCCGGAAGAAGGCCAATAACGGCAATCCACAAACATGCCATTCGTATATTGTCCGCTTCTGTGTCACTGTACTTCTTAGATTTTGATGGTTCCAACATGGTCTTTCTTAGCTAACTTCGCTGGTGACCAATAAGCTCTCTGGAGAGTCAACAAATGAATCTTTTTAAGTGGTGCTGGTTTGACCAGAGTGCATGACAGATTTAAAGATACTCGTCATAATTGCTCTGTAGCCAGCTCTGGAAGATCCTTTTCCCAGTGCAGGGATGGTCCTCCCATTTTCTCATCTGCTGTAGAAATAAATATCCAAAACCACTGCAAAACCTCTTTCTTAGGTTGTTGCTTAGCTCTCACCCGCTCGAGAAAATCCTGCACTGAACAGCTCACCTCTAACAACTCTTTTGGATGACCGACAAAAACATAGCTGCAGGTAATTAAACTTGGAAAGCCCCCCCTTCAACAGGTCGGATATCTCTTGTTATGTGATGAGGGCATCACCCTCCCTGAAGTCTCCCCAGGTGGAAAGGTTGCCATGCTGGGGAGGATAACTAAGTTTATCTTTAAGCTACTCGGGGGTTCCAGGAGAGCCCTAAATTGAATTGGTGCCGGTTCTGCTTTGTGGTCTATCCCGAGAATTTTCCTAAAGAAGACCCACACCCTCTGTGCCGTTAAGAGCACCTTCAACGTAACTTGTTTAAAAACTTTGGGTCCCCAAACTGAAACAAAAAACGTATTGAGGCCTAAATGCTTCAACATAACTTCATACAATTGACTCAAATCAAAACAAAAATTCTTTATTCGGTTATTAAAGCACAATAACCATAAAAGTACAGATAAAAACACAGTATAGAAAATTCATCCAATGTGCCAAGGTCAATTCTTCATAGTTCAGGATACAATTGATTTACGTGATTTGTAAACATTTTTTTAAAACGAGGAAATGAATACAATAGTTAAAATGTTATCCAGCTTCTGTACAGCTAAAAAGGCAGGGCGACAGCGATTAATATCCATGGTCTTCAATAATGGGACAACCCACCTTCGTCGCGGTATAGTATAAAATTTACAAAAGAAAAGAATATGTATATCCGATTGTTCACACAAATCATCACATGGGCACTTAATCAAATTTTTCGACCAATCATTCATAGCGGGGAAACTAAGCAACCTAAACAGCAAATTAAATCTAAAACGGGTTAATAAAAACCTCTCATGGTTACTCATTTGCAGTTTAACATATGGCTGCATTTTTCTTGAAATCATAATCTGTTCATGGGTGACTACCGTCATTTTCTTCATTTCTATTATTGTTCTGTGGTCATGTAAGTGGGCCATACATTTTTCCTTCAAGGACTTACTTGAGATATTACATAAAATAGATGGTTTGGAAAAATAATTCCGCATGCCCAAATCCGTGAGGAATTTCCTTACGTAACACAACCATTTTATTTTACTACTCTTTTCTAATCCGACCACATTGTTGATGATCAAACGATTTAACCCACATTCATCGGTCGTCCAGACTCAATGCCATAGTAATACTGGGGCTGTCTTTATTGTATCCTCCAGATATGGTTCCCCAAGTTCTGCATGGCAGACGTATGTGGAGACACTTTTAGGTACAGCTAGAAGATACTTCATAAAGAGATTTTCTACCACCTGTAAAGATGTTACATTTGCATAGCCCCATAGGCCTGCACCATATGTCACGATTGCTACACAAGTAGCGTTGTATACAGTCAACATTTCCCCAATTGGTTTTCTGCCAATTTTGTGGCTAAAATGTTTTAAGGCCATGATGGATTTGCAATACAATAATTTTCTAGTGTTAATTGTGGTGTTCCATAGGCCCATATGATCAAATAAAACTCCTAAATAAGAGACTGTTAAAGTAAAATCAACTGGGGAAGAACCGGTAAAAGCCACCTTCCTCTTTTTAAATATAGGGACTATCAATGATTCGCACCAGGAAGGAAGAAGAAGTATGAAGTGTAGCATTGAAAAGTTGTGTAAGTATCGGGCCCAGAGGTCTGTATTATTTTTATATAGGTCCACCGGAACCCCATCCGGGCCCGGTGCCTTACCCCCAGAACTTGCATTAATGCTAGCATTTACTTCTGTTACAGAGATATCAGGAACTAGTTTACTCATTAAGTGTGAATAATTTCCAGCTTGATCTTTCTCTATCGAGCAATCCTCCTCATAGATCTCAGCAGAGTACAGTTCTGAAAAGTGTTTCACCCACTCTTTCTCAGGTATTGCTACTTCTATTGTAGTGGTGGTGTTATAATTCAGAAAGGGGGCATTAACAACCTTCCAGAAAGCTGCAGGGTCTCTGCTAAAAGATGCTTCACACAGAGTTTCCCAAGCTTCCTTTTTTAAGATCTCTTTTCTCCTTTTTAAGGTCTGCTTATAGGCATTTCTGCAATCTTTAATTAGGGAACTATCCTTAACTGGGGCATTTAGGGCACATTTCAGTTTTGAATAGGCCTTAGTGCAGGCCGTATCAAACCACCCCTTTCGAACCCTCTTACCACCTTTTGTTTCGACCTATAGCAATTTCTTAATTTGTGTTATATTCATTAAGAAATTATTGATGATATCAGGGTCAGCAGTATTCATCTCTGTGCAGGCATAGAATTGGGGAACAGTACTCTGTACTAGTTTTTGTAAAAAGTCATCCGGGACAATTTTTGTCCACTTTAAAGAGTAACCATTTTTCCTAACCATGGAGATATTATCTACTTGTATTCTAGCCATATATTTTCCACATAGTGCCTTCAGTATGCCTTGTAATACTAAACTGAGGGGAAAGTGGTCGCTCATTGAATTATCAAGTGTGGTAAATTCCTGTATCGTACCCCCATGTCTAGCAGTCATAATCATGTAATCAATCGTATTTGCCCCCTACCATTAAAAGTGGGGAGAAATGGGAACTCTGGGCTAATCAATCTATTCGCAAAGCCCATATCACACCCAAAAATAACTTCGTTTAAATAATCCCCACATTTAGTATGCTCAAAGTGGCTAAAACTGGTATCTTTTATCCAGCATTACTCCACATATTCCTCTCTCTCCTCTCGCACATAAAGAACAATTAAAGTCCCCTGCCCATATGACACAGACCTCTCTTAATATTCCTTCCGTCATAGATTTAATATTATCTCTTAAAGATTTAAAAATATTGTCTATGTCCTCACCCGGGACATTATTATAAAAGTTCACCAGAACTAAAGAAACACGTTTCCAATTGTAATCCTGATAACATGATAATACATGTTATTAAAAACCATTTCTACTTTAGTACATAATAACATGTTGGAGACATAGGTACATAAGCCTCCTTTGGCCCTACCATGAGCTGAGCTGGTGGCTGGGGAGAAATAAGTTCTAAAACCATTAAGATGATCAGGGACCGTAGTCCAAGTTTCTTGGAAACTGACAACATCATATTTATTCACAAGGTTTACCCAGTTCTCGTTATCCAATTTTGTCCTTAGCCCTGCGATATTCCAGCTCATAAAAGACCATGTTTTCTTATTTGTTTATCTAACCAGCACATCCGTGTTGCGGCTAGGCTCCACGATAGCCCCTAGAATTGGCTTATCATGTGGGGTACTTTCATTTATTAGAACCCGTTCTTTAATTTCATAACCCACTGTGCCAGTATCATCCTTGGCATTGGTCATAACCATGCCATGTTTATCAAGGACTGACATTTATCTGCAAGGTTTCGTGGACACTGATAAATTAGTAACCCATGTATCCGTAGCAAGTCAATCGATATCCTCTAATCCCTGCAATATATGGTATTGGTTAGATATTGTTATATTATAATCAACTCTGTTTCTAGCCCTCGGCTCCCATTGCTGCCATAAGTTAAACGTAGTCGTTGTAGAGTTCATTGATGGATAGAAGTAGGCCAGATCCATAGTCTGGATCCCGCCATTCCTTCGATGGTTATTCCAACCACAAATGAATCTTATTGAACGTCTATCTCTAAAATGTACAATTATACAGTCCCCAGGAAGATCTTTTTGTCTGTGTCCAATCCAGCTTACTCTGCGAACATGTATAATTTCTGCTTGTACGCGCCCTGGGGGTGGTCTGTTGGTATTGAGCCAAAAAACTACCTTGTTCTTAAGTTCTAAATAGGATTCCCCTCTTTCATTTTTCAACTCTGGCACTCCCGTCAACACCACAGTGTACGGCATAGACTGTGGTGGGAGGTCAATGCGTGGATAAATGATCTTCTCCCTAACACTACTGTTCTTTTCTGTATCTCTATCAATGGGGCCCCTGGACCCTTACTGTTAGTTCCTTTCCAGTCTCCCTCTCGTTCCCCTTTCTTTCACTGCTTTTATGAGCCTGTGCTCTTTTTCCTAGAGGCAGAGTATGCAGAACTGGGCAGTTATCACCCTTTACCGCTAGTGTGGCTGGTTTGTCAGATGGCTTTAAAGCACCACTAGCTGTACTTAGGGCTGGGTATAACAGCACTTCTACTATAAATTTCAAGATGTTTCAATAAATCTGAGTTAGCTGTAACCAGCTTTCCCAAAGTCCCTATTTTATCTGTTAGGAGCTTTATTCTTTCCAGCAGGGGTAAAGTTAGAGATTTCATTATCTGCTCCAGATGATTCATAAAACCTACAGGATTTGATAGTATTGTTTCTGGTTGAGCTCTACACCTCTCTTCATTATGTTGCACCTCAACAGCGATAAGCTGATCTTCACTCTTGTCCCCTTTTTGTCTAGGTGGGATGGGTATTTTTTTACGATTTCTTTTATCTTTCCCCCTAGTTTTAATTATGGGCTGTTCTTTCCTACTAGATGCTTGCTTTGTTTTTTGCCCTCTAGTTCTTTGTGGGGGACTCTCCTTGTTTCCCATATCTGTTGAGTCAGGGTCAATAATAGGATAGGGATCCAACCCCTCCACATCATTCAAATCATTAATTAAAAGAGGGGGTTCCTCGCTTATCTGTGGAGGCCGCAAGGTCGGCGTTAATGAGAGTCTACTAGCCGGAAGTAAGGATTCAATAGGGGGATTATGTTGTTGCTCGGTACTACAGTCTTTCTATCCCTGGAAAATCTGCATATGAGTCCATAAGGATGGAGTCATGGGAATATGCCGTTGTTGTAGATGTATTAATATGTTGGGTGGATAGACACATATCTGGGGGTAGTGAGAGACGTCTCTCGGTGCTCTCAATTGCAGTCACAACTACCCCTATGGTCTTTTGCAACATCCTGTCTATTGCTGTCAGACTTGGGAGTGGTGTAGTAGTATGTGTTTTCTGTCTCGAGGTAGAACGAGTGTGCATTGGAGTACTTTTACCCATATTTATATTATCACCTATAAGCACACAGGACAGACTTTACAAGTCTTTTACAATCAATGACTATGATAATGCAACAGACCTAATGCTCAACCAAGGGGGGGGGTGGCCCAGCCCTGCCTCCTCCGGCCCCAGACGGCCACAGACGGTCCCGCCCTTGTCCCGGGCTTCTCCCGCGACGCTCCCGCGACGCGGGGGATGACGCTGTTATTTATGCGCCTACTGGCGCGCTTCCCCCGTGGGCGGCTTCCGGCCGCATAGGCTGCTGGGAGATGTAGTTCAATGCACCACGGCCCCCCCTCCACACGGCGGCCGCACTCAGGTGTAATAGTTGTGAGGCGGCGGGAGGTGGGCGGACACAGCAACACAGGCAGCGGGACCAACAAAGAAGGTGAACAATGAAGCAGAACACCCCCGTCATGGCAGGTAAGGATCACGAAGGTTTGCCAGTAAATCTATTCAGCTCCCAGCTCCACCGGGGATGACGCTGTTATTTATGCGCCTCCTGGAGCGCTTCCCCCGTGAGCGGCTTGCGGCCGCATAGGCTGCCGGGAGATGTAGTTCAATGTGCCACGGCCCCCTCTCCACACGGCGGCCGCACTCATGTGTAATAGTTGTGCAGCGGCGGGAGGTGGGCGGGCACAGCAACACAGGCAGCGGGACCAACAAAGAAGGTGAACAATGAAGCAGAACACCCCCGTCATGGCAGGTAAGGATCACGAAGGTTTGCCAGTAAATCTATTTAGCTCCCCCAATTGACTCATGTAAGAATTATCTAGCTCTCCAGCCAAGAGCCTGGAATTCTTGAACTGGAAAGCATAACAGTCTCATCCAGAGCTGTTTTCATGAGATCTCGGCTCCCCTGGATACAGCTTCCGACCCTCCCTTGCAATTTCTGCAAAAGAGTTTTGGGGAAAGGAAGTGGTTTAGTGTTAAACAAGTCCATTACCTTAGGAAGAACCAGCATCTTAATGATGTTCACCCTCCCACAGATACAGAGGGGCAGATTTTCCCACCTTTGAAGGAGAGCATCTATATCACGGTGTTGTTTGAACGTGAAAGATCTTTGAAAAACAAGAGACAAGAGGCGTTTGGCAAAACAGGAACAGTTAGTTCGATTAAACGTATCAGCCAGGATAAGAGTGACAGGCACAGGGTCACATTTCAATCACTCTGTAGCAGTCTTATATAAAGTTCATTATTGGCAGGAAAATTATTCTGGCGATCCTTGTATGGTGAGGATTATAAATTGCTGCCTCTGGAGTCATAAATCATTTTAAATGGATAATCCAGGTGGGCCTCGACCTTGCATGGACACAATGCGGCCGGTGGGTAACGTGTCCAGATGTCTGGCATGGGGAGCGCCCGATTGCTGTGTTCTGATTGGCTATATGCCCATTACAAAATAATGGGGTAACCCAATAATTGCCCGAAGATCTGGGTACAATGAGGTAATGAACAAGTGGTCCTTGACTGCTTTAGAGAAGAATAATTTATAGCTTATCATGTGTGTGTTGCTTAATTAAGTCAAACACTGGTAAGACATACCAACAATGAACACAACAACATACCCTGCTATCTTGGATAGCATTTTTCAAAACGTACAGTCAATGTAAAACACAAAAGCGCCAAAGAATTGTTTAAGTCTAGTATATTTAATTTCATATACTTGAAACAGATCAAAAGGTAATTTAGGCAAAAGGAAGGTACAAAGATTGCTCAAGGGACGGGAGAAGAATGGGTGTGCTAGTGATGGGTCGGGAAAAGTGAATAGTCACTAATATTCAGAGTTTATACATTTTTAATGCTTAGGCAATGGACTGGTAAAGAGACCAGTACAGAAAGGCCTGTCCCAAACAGATTATTTATAAGATTTTTTACAGGTTTTTTGCAAATGCACAAATGCAACATCAAGCGAAGGGGATGGGATGAGATACAGGCGGTTGATGGGTCGGGTGCGTCGACATTTCGACTCGGCTTGTGCATAGAGGGTGACTTATACCTCAGCTGTGAGTCTTCTTCAGGACGAAAGGGGGGATGGGGGCAACCTAGGGGTGAAAGATCAACAGTCGGTTAATTGGCGCCTATTACCCAATCCGGGAGAGAATTGAGTGACGGTATAGTCCTGACCTAATCCTGGTGCAGGTCTTGACAGATTAATTCAAACGTCTGATGACCATGTTCTAATTAATTGACAGTTTAAAATACCGGTGAGGACTTCACAAGGTGGGCCCCCATGAGTGGATTTCAGCTCACTACTAATGGGGGAGTTCAGAATCAGAGTAACCTCATACCTTGCGTCACATTGCAGAATTGTATGCATACTAAGTTTAGTATTGGTTTTCCACAGAAAGCCCTGACAGAGCCATTAACTACTCAACCTCCAGTGGTTTACCTGAGATGCTTGTGCGGCACCAGGATTAGGTCAGTACTATACCGTCACTCTATTCTCTCCCGGATTGGGTAATAGGCGCCAATTAACCGACAGTTGATCTTTCACCCCTAGGTTGCCCCCTCTTTCGTCCTGAAGAAGTCTCGCAGTGGAGGTATACGTCACCCTCTATGCACAAGCCGAGTCGAAACGTCGACGCACCCCACCCATCCACGGCCTGTATCTCATCCCATCCCCTTCGCTTGATGTTGCATTTATGCATTTTTAAAAAACTGTAAACATTTTTATAAATAATTTGTTTGGGACAGGCCTTTCTGTACTGGTCTCTTTACCAGTCCAGTGCCTAGCATTAGAAATGTATAAACTCTGAATATTAGTGACTATTCACCTTGTCCTACCCATCACGAGCACACCCATTCTTCTCCCATCCCTTGAGCAACCTTTTGTCTAAATTAACTTTTGATCTGTTTCAAGTATATAAAATTAAATATACTGGACTTAAACAATTCTTTGACGCTTTTGTGTTTTACATTGACTGTACGTTTTGAAAAATGCTATCTTAGATAGCAGGGTATGTTGTTGTGTTCATTGTTGGTATGTCTTACCAGTGTTTGACTTAATTAAGCAACACACACATGATAAATCATAAATTACTCTTCTCTAAAGCAGTCACGGACCACTTGTTCATTACCTGATTGGCTATATGTTTCTAACTAATGCGGCATCTGAATTTGTAGTGTTTTAGGAGCACACGTAACCCCTCCAGCCATGCGCATTATTGGGGCCAATCTCCGGCTGTGTGTACTTTATATACACAAGACTCCACCAGAAGCAGATGTACCCTGTTAGTCAGCCCCCCTCTCACTGAGCTAACCGCCGCTCATAGACCCAATCTGAGGCTCTCCGTGGACTCGCATGAAGCACGCTGGTCTCACCGAGCTATCTGCCATAGAACACCCACATCCTGTCATAAGATGTTAAAGGTACTTTTGGATATCGTTAGAGCTTTGACTGTTGTGTATGAACAGTAACTCACCCTGAGCACTAGTCCGCAGGCGCTGCTCTTAATACTGAATCTTATTTCAAATACAGGTCTTATGTGATGTTCATCCTTTGTTCCTGTAGCTGTCATTGCTCTTTAATACAAAGATGATGTGTGTGTTATTTATTACAGGTGTAATAATGTGAAGATTCAGTGCCCAGAGATGGTGGTGAAGAGTTATAAAGGTAAATATCATTGTGACGATTAGCTCTGTATGTTATGGTTCATGAAAATGATGTGGTATGGTATGGTTTTATGTGGTATGGTATGGAATGGAATGTTATGTTCGTATGGTATGGGATAGGAAGGGATGAGATTGTGTATGGTATGGTATTGTATGGATTGGATGGGGTGGTGTGGCGTGCTATGGGTTGGTATCATGGTGTAATATGGTATGATGGGATGGTGTGGTGTGCTATGGAACGGTATGGCATGGAATGTTATGGTGGTATGGTATGGGGTAGGAAGGGATTAGATGCGATTGGATGGTGTGGATTGGAGTTTTATGAAATGGTATGTTATGGCGGTATGGTATGGAACGTTATGATGGGATGGTGTGATGTGATATGGGGTGGGATCATAGTAAAATATGGGATGGCATGGAATTGCACCTCAGAATTTGGCATGTAATGCATAACACATTCTGTGTTCCAGAGTGCTAGCTCCAACAGGGACCTAACACATGCTTCTGCAATGACCCAGCACATACTGACCTAGGGCATTCACCTACACTGACCTAGGGCATGCACCTACACTGACCTAACACAGGCATGTACACTGACCTAGCACATGCACCTACACAGACCTAGCACATGCACCTACACTGACCTAGCGCATGCACTTACACTGACCTAGCTCATGTACCTACACTGTTGTAGTTCGTGCACTTACCCTGAGCTACCCCATGCACCTACACTGACCTAGCGCATACTTCTAATCCAACGCATGCACCTATAGTGAGGTGGTGTATGAACCTACACTGACCTAGCACATGCACCCACGCTGGCTAGCGCATTCACCTACACTAACCTAGCGCATATATTTACTCTGATGTAGTGCATCCATCTACAATGCAGTGTAGTGTATGACTGGAACTGTATACCTTGGAGTAGATCTGTCATTCTGTACCATCAAATGCAGTGTACTGACCAGTACTGTATTCCTTCGAGTAGCTCTCTTGCTCTGTATAATCTAATATAGATTACTAACTAGTACAGTATGTCTTGGATCAATTCTGTTTTCTGTACAATCTAATGCACTGTACTGGCTATTACATTATAGCTTGGAGTAGCTCTGTACCATCTAATGCAGTGTACTGACTAGTACTGTATACTTTCTAATAACTCTCTCACGCTGTACCATGTAACGCAGTGTAGTGACTAGTACTGTATACCTTCTAATAACTCTCTTACTCTGTACCATCTAACGCAGTGTACTGACTAGTACTGTATACCTCTAGTAGCTTTCCTTCCCTGCAGCATCCATTGCGGTGTACTGATTACCACATTTTTTTCACGGCGCGAACTGCGGACGACGGTGGAGGCGGCTTGTCTTGGGGACTAGGACCTTTTGTACCATGTAAAACGCATCTACATTACTAAGATACACCGCTTTAAGATGACTAGGTGACATCTAGAAGGCAACCATAAAAAACATTTTAAAATGTGGCGTCCCCTCCACACCGATATTGAAGCATAAGCCAAACTTAGAGATACCAATAAGTCGCCTTCTGCTGCGTTCTGCTCTCTTGTATTCCCTTCAGCATACAGCTGCCTTATCCAACATTAAAAAAGAAATATAAATCTAGCCTCGTGGACCTCTACAAATCTTCAGATCCACACCCCAGGTTCAGAGATCCTATACCGTATTGTCTCTGTTCGGTCCTGATGAAGGTGGTCCCCAATGCGACATTTCCACCGAAACGCGTCGACCCTTCTTCTTCCTCTAAAATCTAAATGACTTTGGTCATTAATTGGACTACAGTTTCAACGCTATAGGAAATCCTTTTCTTTTGTTATTTCTGTGATGGGATGGATGTTTAGGAGTATGTATGTGTTGTATGTGTGGCTCTTTACCTGGTGTGCACATTTAATTGATTTTGTGTTCTACATGAATTTGAAGAATTAAGGACATATATTCACAACTTTAATGTATTGCAAAATGTTTTTCTTGTAGCCTCTGTGCAAAATGTATATATTTTTATAATGAATCTGAAAAATATGATATAAAAAAAGAAAAAAAGACTTTTTAACTGTATAAATGAAATAAAATGAGAATTTTTTTTACATTTTGTGTAGATATTGTTGGTGTATGCCCTATGTTTGAGAGGTAACTCCTATGGTATAAGTAATTATAGGTCAAGAGGGAGCCCTTTCTCTGTTGTTCCTGATTACTACTGTATACCTTTGAAGTATTTGAAGTAGCTTTGTCACACTGTGACTTCTAATAGAGTGTACTGACTAGTACAGATCACCTTCTAGCACCTCTGAGATGCACCCCAGTTGCAGAACATTTGCCCCAAGATTTCTCATCCTTTTCTACCTGAAGGACAGCTGTCGAAGCCTGGTTTATCTTTGAGAAGCAGCTTCACCGCCTTTTCTTTCCTCCTAGTTCTTGCTTCTGCTCTAACTTTGCCTCTTTAAGACTCTTATTTTCCAGTAGTGGGGAAACTGCCAGTAGTAAGGTTGGATCTAATTGTAATAAGGGTTTGCTTATCATGTCACTATTTATTCGACTGCGGTCCGTTTTGATCACTGTGAGTATCTGCCGTCTGAATTCGGTCCAGCTCCTCTCCCAGCGTGTTAACCGATTCTGTTCTGTTAGCAGTTATTTTTTAGGTCTCGCCTATGCAGCGCGCATGCGCTGATCTAGGAGGGCCTTTAGCCATCCGTCTTCACTTTTCAAGCGCTGCACTCGTGCTTGTGGCATCATCCACCTTGCGGGATCGAGCAGCGGCGTGCCACAAGCACAAGTGCAGTGCTTGAAAAGTGAAGACCTCGCGAGCATGCATGCACGCACCACTCCCGGGCTTGTTCTGTTAGTTGTTCTCTCTGTAAGCAGAGAGAAGTGTGTATATAGATTTGCCACAAGGCAGCGTTAGCAAGCGGAGAGCGGCGTGGAAACATGAGGCGGCATACAGGATCACCTCCAGCCTCTTACGGCGTGTTGCTGGGAAACCGAGTACACCGCCTGCACTCCCGGGTGAAACATTTGCACCCTTGTGTTTGTTGTGTGTGAACATCCGAAGAGTAGTGGTGCTGTCCCTCAGCACCATGACCAAGTATACAATGGCGTTGTACTACTTTGGCCGAGTTCGGGACTATTTTGGAATTTATTTACGAGCACTTTTCACAAGCGCAACTGTTTATCGTAAAGTCACTTTTCACAACCACTACCTTGCGACCGCCCACTTTTTGTGCATGCCGCTCTGCACCTTTCCTCCCTCCTCTTGTGCTACGTGTCCCTTCGTCTAATTACCGCCCCGCTTTTTGCTCCGCCATGAGACTGCCCGTAGCTCCTCTTATGTTGTTCATCCCTTCTGCCATTAGCGTACCTTGCCCTCTCCTGTGGCCCTAGCGGATCTGCTAAGCAGCCCCTCCCGTTGCTGGCTCCATTATTGCTGCCCCTGTGTGGGCTTGGTCAGGGAGGCATTTTCAAGTTGAATACAATATACACGTTCCTCATACCCCGCAGATGCACCGACCAAGATACGAGATGTCCATTAACTTGATTAGGATTCTCTAATTGTGACTGATTGGCATATGCAGCGGTAGTGCTGTGGACATCAGGCAATATTTATATATGTGATTTTCTTTTTTGCTTGTGTCACGGTGCAAGGAATTAAACCGTTATTACATCCATGTACCAGACCGAGTTCAAGACAAAGAGTCACTGTAGTTGATGCACAGCTGCTTGTTTATTGTCTCAGTTTCTGGGACACTTTAGCATCAAAGTCGGGAGCTTCTCGAGAGGATAGTTGTTCTGAATGGACAGATGACGTGGTACTCCCTTAAGTGCAGAAGTCACTTTGCAGCAATTTCCACAGCTTTATTAGTTGTCAAGATAGACTGATTCATTTGACCACACACGTCACCCCTGAGTGCCTGCGAATGTTGGTTTAGGGATCATAATGAAAGACTTGTTCAGAAGGGGTAAAGGTTCGAATCCCTGCAGTCCATTCTGATGATCAATAGCTTTGATTGCAACGATTTGACTACCAGGCATTGGCACCTTTTGCAAGTTATGCAAGCTCATACTGACCTGTTGCTGTTCACAGATTCGGCTATGGGCAGAATCATAGACATCATTACACCAAAATGGCAGGTGTACTGGAAGTGACATCACACATCCTTTGGCCTTAATGACATCACATTAGAGGACGTGTAAGACTACTACTGACTCCAAGGCATATTGAATAGTGGCACGGCTCATGGTCCTCTATGCTAATTCAGCATCATGTCAAGGGAAACAGTGATGTGGCAGTCTCCAGCTGTGATAATTGAGAACACGAAAATGGTGAAAGGACAAAAAAAACACAGAGTACTCTTTCAAGGAACTTGGTTCCTTTGTTCATGCAGTACATAATGCAGGAAATTGACGTGCAGCCCATCTCTATGTGTGGGTGTGCAACTCTGATCATGCCAATGTCCACAATTCTTCATTCTTCAGGAAGTGTCTTAGTCAAACGAAGGTGTACTCCAGACTTCCTGCTCCATCGAAGTATAGGTGATTTCACACAAGATGCATACACTTGGCGTTCCATTGGTTTCTGGAGGGAGGGAGAATGAGAGATAGGAGAGCAGTAGAGGAAACAGGTAGGAAAAGGACGGATATCCATTCTGACTACTAGTAAACCCTGCTGATAACTGTAGGGTCTAAATAAATACTGGACTCCTCCCAACGTGGGTGTGCTCCTCCCATCATTTAATTAAGATCTACTCACACATACATTTGGTACTAGTTCGGCTAGCCATGTAAACGACATAGATTCACACAGGAAAAGCTGGTAATTGTTCTCTGCATGGTTTGATCAGCTGCTACTAGTCGTTGTCTTGGCCGATTCATGGGTCTGGTCGTCGTTTTGAGTGTATCTCTACCACACATCAGTGAGCCACCTTCCGAATCATGTACAGCCCCCATCAGGAGACTTGTTACCCGGATCTCTTGCACAAGAAAACACGTGGAGTCGGTCACTTGAAAGAGAGATCTACTGAGCGGTGACCCTGGGCCCAGAGCACTGTTCAAGGCCTCGCGCATGGTCACAGATGATCTTAATGGTGATATTACATCACTATCAACATTTTTGATGATTTCACTAAAATCATGTTTGCTGACAGTGGGAATATTGCTGTTTAATTGAGTGACCATTGCAGGGACATCTACATGTTGTGGTAGTGCAACCTTCTCGCCAATTTTAATGTCCGATTATGTGTATTGGTGGAGTTTCAAAGACATCAAGCATTATCTTTAATCAGTCAAGAAATTGGTTATGAGTGACTTTTATTGACGAGTGCAAAACAGGCTTTTTTGCTCAGGCTTTATTGTTAACAGCAGCAATACATTGTTTTGATTGTTTTCCATGCTGCCTTAAACATGGATCTTGAATAAGGGAATAAACAGGGCATTTTCTAGTCAGCCTAAGACTTGCTACCGATCGTGTTTTCACACTACTGCCCCATGTTTAACAACACTGAAGGGAACATTTTCTGTCGAGGTACAGTTTTTACTGTTCATCACTGTATTTGTGTTTGAAAGAAAAGATATTAAAATAAAAGTAAATATCCCATCATTCAACACAAAATACCATTCCACATAATTACACTCATAACACACAATCTCACTCCACATAGTTCCACTGCACTCAATACCACATAATTACTTTCCGCATAATTCCACTGCACGCCATGCCACATAATTCCACTACACAAATCCACTCGACATAATTCCTCAACTAAAAATTACAAACCAACCCACATAATTCCACTACACAACACATGCATACACACACATAAAATGTGTTTTACACAGGTGAAGCACATTGCCATGTGGAGAAGTGTGGCTCACTGGTTAGAGGTGTTGTGTATGTTGTGTGGTATGTGTTGTATTCACAATTGATTTGGCTCGTATGCATTTAATTCTAAGTTGCATTCTGGTGTCCTGTTAATGTTTGAATATTTAGTATTCATGTCTGTATATTTTGTATTCATGGTGCACACAGTTGTTTGTTTTTGCTTTTGATTTGACTGGTCTGGACGGTGTGTTCTCAGTTGATGCCATGTTTTTATGAACTTTGAAAACTTAATTCTGAACCAAAAATAAAAGTTTTGCTAAATAAATGGCCTGGCCACGCAGCATTCATCGGCTGTGTGGGTTCTAATTGTAAACTAAAGCAGTCTGGCTAGCCATTTTTTCTGTTTCGCAACTGTTGAGGTCCAGGCTGGCCATATTTTTGGACCCAAAACCTTTTTGTACGCTCACTGGTTAGAGGAGGCAGACCTGGAAGCAGAGGTCAGCCCGGGACCAGGGTTCAATTCCCGGCTCGGCGGGGTCTTGAGTCCTAAAAATGTCCATGGACTCAACAATTCTCGCTCCGGTGCCTACTCGATTCACGGGTTCACGCTCTGCGAATCTGGGCAATAGCTTGCTTAATCTCCACAATGGCCCCTCGCGGTGGGATGCCTGGCTTTCACCTTGCGGATACCCTGCCGGGGTTATCTCACAGGGGAATACCAGGATGGGTTCCCTAAGCAAGCGCTTAGAAACCGCTCGGTGATTTGCGCTATATAAATTCCTGTACATTTACATTTACAATGCCATTAGCTCTAATTCAAATAAATGTGAGACCTATTGCATTTCCAATGCTTGTATTTGATTTTCCCTGTAAGATGAATGAATGAATATACAGCTACATAACAAGAGCAGCTTTATTTTTATTAAATCAATAATGCTCATAATATTTGTGCAAAAATGAACCCCTTTGTGGTCGATGCAAAAACAAATTCAGTTTGGGATGGATCCCTAAAGACACTTACTAATTCAGTGACAGCACGGCTTGTAATGCGGGTTTACCCATTGTGAATTTAAAGGCCCAAACAACAATCTTTTTTATTTTGATATCTCTATCAGTATTTCATATAAATAATATAACAGCAGTGACACGATGTCACACAAGGCCCTATTTCTTTTCTCGATAGCGCATGGTATATTCTCTTAAGGGGAGCTTGTTTGGTTATTCACATGTAAGGGACTTAAAGCTTGAGTATATCATCACTGCCATTTGCTTTCAAGGTGCCCCAGCACTGACACAAGTGCACATAACCCGGAAACATCCCACAAGGTTCGTCTTCATAGTAGACATGCGTTGCAGCATTTTTTGTTATTTCTTTTTTAATACAGATGTTCAATTATACATAATATAATCCTAATTATATATAAGCTAACAGAAATGGCAATAGCTCTTGCTAAACAGTTATAAGGTCCCAAAGGCGAGACCTATTGGCTATTCCAATGCTTGTTTTTAAAATTGGGTAGACTTGACCAGACTGACTAGCATGCGATCCACTCTTTCCCAAAATGTGACTTTTTGTAATGTGCTTTCCTAAGCCTCTTACGCTGTCTTTTAGTCGGTTGTGCGATGTCTTCAAGTGGGTCGCACCTTAATAAAGTATGGGTTACTGGTTCTCCCAGATCTATACTAGTTTTGTGAGGTGGACAAAGCAGAGAGACACCACAGCTTTCAGTCTCCTGTGGCACCTGCTAGTTAGTGACCTTTCGGCTCCACGACGCCGCTGTTCCGAAATTACTTCACTCGACTCCACTGTAACCTTTCCTAATTGTGTTGTTTTTTTGGCAAGAAACTTTATTATTTGAAGCGCAATTGTGGGAATTGGTTGGTGTGGTAATGTCCACTGTTCTTGGAGTGGTCTTTAACTGCAGCTTAATGTCGTCCAAAACAGAGTCTACAAATCTTGGGAGCGATGCCAGTTTATCTAAAACTGGACTGCAGAAACAAGCAGGAACTTGTGCCCTCTGGAATATAGAGAGCTTTTGTATTGAATAAGTCCACCTAGATGTCTGACTTACTAGACTCGTACGGTAAGGCTTCGATGACAGTTTGAAAGGAACCAAGCAAAATATCCCACGTATTGTTGTCGTTTCCTCCCCGACAAGGGAAGTGGCGGTCCAATACTTCAGCTTGTCGGGAGATGTCTGGAGACAGTGATAAGGGGGGGCAGCCAGAGGTATTCCTTCTCCCTGTATCAACACAGGCTTTGCCTGTGGCTCCACCTGTGAGTGGAAAGGTCTCATCCAATTGAGTCTTCCTCCAGAACTCGAATGGAATTCGGCAGCCCTATTAGAGAAATACCATTAGTAATTGACTGTTTTGTTCCCTGGACAGGATCCTTGCTGTCCAAGCCTGAAAGTTGAGGTTTAAAGCTGTTATCGTTGGAATTAAATGATTGGTGCACCTCAACTATCACTTGCCTAACCTTGACCTTTGTCAGGACAGTGTTTGGCTCTATTACACATTTAGCCGCCAGTGGCCCATTGGAATTAAGATACAGTCCCTCAGGAACTGTATCCAGCTCAGACTGCAAAATCCCCAAGTCATTATGACTTCAATGAGCTCAACACCTGAGTTTGGCTTCTCTCCATGGCTCGGAAGCTCCTTTTCGCCAAGTCCTCCCACCGGAAGGCAGGTTTTTTAGTTTTAATTTCTGCGGAGGTAACAGATTTTAAAGATATTTACAGAGTTTTGGTTGTTATTTCGGAAAAACCAGGTTAAAATGAACGTAGCAGGCTTGTAATCCACTTGCCTTGTTGTGATATGTAAGTAAAGCAGTCACTGGATTCTTTAAAAAAAAACAAATTTCGTCTCGATTTCCCCCTGTACTAGTTTGCTGGTAGTTTGAACCTCTGCTATAATTGAAGGAAATCCCCTTCTTGTTCAATCAATCAATCAATCAAATAAACTTTATTCGGTTTCACAAAAGTAAACTATAAAAGGTACCCCCTTCTTGTTTTGTTGTAGCCTCTGCTTGCGTGGGTTTCATTTTTTCCATCTAGCGCCGCGTGCTCCTTCCAGATGTGGTGTAAATTAATCATATGCAAAACAGAAGCAGTAATTACAGCCTTTATTTGTGTCATTAAATCTCTAATTCTGAATCTCTTCTCTGCAGTGATGGTGACTCTGGATCCTGACACGGCTCATCCTGAGCTCCTCCTGTCTGAGGGGGGGAGACGAGTGAGAGAGACGGGCACAGAACAGACCCTGCCAGACACCTGCAAGAGATTCACCTACTACCCCTGTGTGCTGGGGAGCGAGGGGTTCACCTCCGGCAGACATTACTGGGAGGTGCAGCTGCTGCAGGAGGGGGGAGCGTGGCGTGTGGGGGTCGCAGCAGAGTCTGTGAACAGGAAGGGGGGGATCACATGCTCACCTGAGAGGGGAGTCTTGGCTGTGCGGGGGTCGAAGGGTCAGTACGAGGCTCTCACCTCCCCTCTGACCCCTCTGTCCCCTCGTGAGATGCCCCTGAAGCTGGGGGTGTATCTGGACTACGAGGGGGGGCAGCTGTCCCTGTACAATGCTGACTCCATGGAGCTTCTCTATTCCTTCCCGCCGGCCCCCTTCACACAGCGGCTCTTCCCGATCTTCAGTCTCTGTGGAGCGGAGATAAGGCTGGTGTGAGAGTGACACCACCCCCCTCTCCCCCCAACTGTCATCTACCGTTAAAAGAATCTTCAAACACCAACATTCCAAAGAATCTTCTTCACAAGGACCCTCCCACCTGTTGCCATGACACCCAGAAGCCTCACGTGAAACTGACTGCTTCATATCTCTTTTCCTTGTACATTTTTTAAAACAAGGGCAGGAAATGTTTGCCGTGTGAATCATGCACCAGACATTATGTAACATATGATAAAGTCTCTGTAAAATTCAAAAATGTGTATTTCTTTGGCATGCAGAGCTGTGACATTAATATGCACATTATAGCGCTGCGCTGAGAAGTACTTATTGAAAGTGATTGTTTTTAAACATGACCCTAGAAACCATTCCTGCCCCGGCCAATAACGATATTATTAAATACCTCAGACGCAAGACAGTTGTCACGTGAACCCTGTATGTAAACCAGATTCAGGACGGCTTTAGGACAGTGCGACCGGTGCAGCCGCACCTGCGCTAACCTGGGAGCGGTGCTGTGTGCAGAAAAACTTTAGGTTTTAAAAGCACCTGCTGCTTCCTTGTCTGTCCAGCAGGTTTCAGGCAACAATAAAAATGTCAAGATGACGCAGGTGAATAATGTTTCTGCTGGAGAGAGATCGAAGTTTTGTCTTGTCACAGTTTCAACTCATCCTTAAGTAGCGCAGAGGGTTAATATGCCGGCTGCAAAGAACGTGTACATGCAGAACACAGAACGGTAATCCTCATTGGTTTGTGTAAAATTTCCTGTAGACTGATTTACACATATAAGATTCATTGCCTCTGTTAATGTGTGTTTGTTGTAAATTGCTCTGACACCTACGAGTTGGCATGAGTAGCGCTATAAAACAAAAGACATGCGTATGAGAGAGGGACTGTACAGAGATGGGTGCCACTGTTGGAAGGTGGGGGTGAGGGAATATTTGGAATTGGCGGTCATGGGCGGAGGGGCGCAAATAAATATTGTCGCACCTGGCGCCTCTAACTCTAAAGCCGGGTCTGCCCAGATTCTTTTAGATCCATTAATTCAAACACAATCGTTTTTCGTAGCGCTGGTATTCTAAATTGAAGGTGCTTTCATTTGGGATGAGGAAGAAAATGGACCATCAGTGAAATCAAATATTTTTCTAGGATCACAAAATTTGGTTACGCAGTGAAGCCTCAATTAATCCAGATGTTCTAGTTTCCCTTCGGACAAATTACCTACTAAATGGGCATCTATTTGTTTCTCCTTTTTACCTTAAATGTTAATGCTTTTGTGATCCATCACCTGTGAATTAAGCTGATATTTCTTTGCAAGGGTTTAAAACTTCTTTCTGATGACAGTGTTTTTGTAACGTGAGCATGACGAGGCCAGTGAAGATATATCACAATACAGAACTATTTGTTAAACATTGCAGTTCCTAAACTGCAAAGATTCCATCACATTTACAGACCATCATGTGTAAGTTGTTTTCTTGTGAAACATCTGCCCTGCTACACGAGCCACTATTATAATTTATGAAATGTGTATTGTGCAAAGATATGCAGATTCTGTAAACAATGTGCAATAATGTTATATTCCAGCAGCACAAATACAACACAATAGCGTCCTGCGGGGCTTTCATGACTCCACAAACATTCCAGGTCGTGGAAACATATTAGGTAGAATTAACTTGTCTGCAACATTTTTTCCAGATGTTATTGTGTATATACAGGCCATCCTGTATTAAAAGTAGAATCTCTTTTTGTCATGAAACTTAAAGAATATCAGCTAGATGTGTGACACTGAGAAGCAAATCTGCCTTTCAAGCCGACGCCAGTGCATGCTGGGACTGAGATAACAAGGTACTTAATAGAAAGCATCAAACTACAAGTCCCAAAATGCAAAGTGCTGTTGATACAAAATGTCAGAGGTTGGAGGGGTCACTTAGAGTGAGATTTTGACACCAGGTCAAGCAAAGCAAAATGATTTTGCTCTGAGTTTTAAATGCTTCCTGGACGGCAGGAATGATGTGTAATACTCGTCACCTCTTCATCCTTTTTAGGGGTTTCTGCTTCTTAATATCCTCGTCTTTGCTTCATGGAGATTGTATGTAATTCTTGTCTTTCGAGTAAGACATGGGCTGAGTATGTTCTCTTTCAGCGTTAGTGTCATGATGTCCTTTTATGAGGTAGCTCAGTAGGTTGAGGCACATCTGCGAGACCCATGATCTAGACGTCATAGGTTAGACTCCTGGCAGGGGCTTCTCTGACTTTCCAATGGTTGCACTGTATTTTATCATTTATATAAACCTTCAAGCTGTTACCAATGGCTGCAGCTGACTTCACTGAGAAATGGACCTCCGAGCCCTGGGCATTCATTTAAGATCCTTATGAATTCTGGGGTTGTAGTTTTGGTTTACTTCAGTACAAATATTAACATTATCAGATTAAAAATAATTTTTACTGGTGATAAACTAATATTACCAGCAAAACATTTACAAAAACATACTAAACAGATCAATTTCCGATACTTGCAATTGTCGAACTTTTCTTCAGGAGCTCTGTGTCAATCTGGGGTAACTGGACTCAAACTCTAACAAAGTGAACCTGTTACCACTGGTTTCCTGGGGCTTCACCTGACTGTGGGGTCCAAGTCTGAGCACCAAGTGAACCCCTCACCCCTGGGCTCTCAGAGTAGTGAAGTCGAGCTGTCTGAGTCATCCTCAAGGTGAAGGTGCGAGGTTAGAAACCAAGAACTCTCTAAAGCAGAATACAGTTAAATGATTGTCCAGCCAGTGCTTTTACTCGAAAAATGAAAGGTGCTTTAATCACCAACACACAACTCGGGACTGTACACAAAAAATAGAGGGGTCAGACAGATGCACCTAGTGATACTCTGGAGTTTGGGGGTGGTCCATAGGGACGCTCATGTAGACCGTCCTGTCCCCCAGTGTATGAAGATAGAACAACATTTGTACTTAGTGCGTAGAAGGGCCTTGTGCATGATGTTTGAGGCATTGTGTTAATGTTGTGTGAAGCTAGATGTGTAAACAAAGCGGTTTCAGAGAAACTAGTCCAACATTGCCGTGCACGCAGATATGTGCAGAAGGTCAGGCAGAAATGTTTGTGAAAAATAGGACAATGTAAGAAACGAGCAGCTTCGCTACATAGGCCTCATCCAGGCATATAACAGTATTGTGCTTGCGCATTGAAGGTGCTGTAGGACAGTTGTGAATGAGGACAGTTGTGCAGTAGGACAGTTACACAATATGACAGAAGGTTGAATAGGACTTGGTCCTCAGGCTCTCACCGCTCTCTCTGGGTCTGTAGTTAACCCCCCTTTCCTTCTGGAATGGGCTGTGCCAGTTATGGAGCTGTAATGGTGCCAATGTCTCTGGTGGTCGCTTCTAACTAATTCTAGTTAATTCTAGTTCACTAGAGGGTGTTCTCTCTGGACTCAGAGGGCGCCCCTCCAATAGTGCACGCGCTCACACAGAGCTCCTGGGGCAGCCAGGCTGACTCTGCCTTGGCCCTACCTTGAGCACCTATCCCCGTTGGTGCCCAGACGCATGTCTCCAGTCCAGGTGAGGGGCGAGAGAGAGTGGCAGCAGTGATGGGTAGAGATGGAGCGAGAGGGTGGTGGCATTGGAGGGGAATAGGAGAGAAGAGAGAAAGTGGTAGAAGTGAAAGGAGAGGGAGAAAGAGAGAGAGAAGGGAGTGGGATACTCTAATGTGGAGAGAAAGAAAGGGGGAGATAGGAAGTAAGTGGAGAGTGACAGCGAGAGATCGAGAAGTGTAAGAGAGACAGGAGGAGGAGGTAGAGAGTGGAGAAAGAATGGGATAGAGAAAGAGGGTGGGTGGTGGGAAACAGAGAGAGACTGCCAGCAGTCAGTCTACAGGAGGAGTGTCTGCTCAGATGAAGGAGCTGCACGTCTGAGGGTTGTCCGGCTCCCATCACCTGTGATGGACTGAAGTGACCTGGGCCCTTGGGATCTGCATTAAGAGGACACCATGCTTCTGACCCGCCCAGCTAGACTCTATGGAAGAACACGTGTGTAATCTAGCACCAAGGTGCCCCGGCCTGAGGATCATGGCAGCCCAGTTAAAATGCACCAGATGAGAGTAGCTGTCCCCTCCACACCCCCCACCCCCATACCCCACACCCCCCAAGGACACAGCAGCAAAGCTGAGGCTGGTGTAGGAACTCTACCCCACCCCCACCCTACTGCGGTAATGAAAATTTAACAAGGGGCACAAGCAGAGATGCTGCCACCAGGGCCAGTCTCTTGCAGCAGAGTGAGAGGATGGTGATAGTTTTATCCAGAAGGGTTGAACTTTGGGTGCCCACCTCCCCACTCAGACCTTAACGATCTGTGTGTCATGTCCATGCACGAGAGGCTGACAGTGAGTCAAAAAAACATCAGAGACTATCGGGGGGCATTCCTGTCCTAGCATCTTGTCATTTTGAAATTATTAGGTACACACATCCCTCAACTTCCTTCACAACTGACCCGTAACACTCTTGCCGTTATGAACTAGGGATCTGCACATAACTCTGCCAATCCCCTCAATTCCAACTTGCAGAGACCTCTGTAAACCCAGCCCTGGCAGCTCTACCAGTGTATTAGAATCATGACATGAAGTACCGCCCCTAAACACGTGAGCAGTCCATCACAAAAGCTGCCGATGGGGTGTTGCACATCTTTACCACGACCGGTGCCAGCGGCACTTACATCAAGTGGTATGCCGATTCAATACCAGCCCTTGCTGGCTCGTCCCATCTGTGGGTGGTGGGAAGCTATGGAATAGTAAAGAATTTAAGGAGAAACCCTTTATATGAAAAGGGAGGGGTTTAGGTACTCTAGAACAAAAATGTGGTTTCCCTTTTCATGTCCTTTAAGAGAGGCTTAGGTCTCTAGGGGGTTTAAGCCTAAAATGAAGAATGAGCCATATGTTGTATGTAAGGTTGCATGGAGATTGACAAATTTACAATTATTGCAAAGATTCTCTAATTCTATAGTGCTTTAAAAACAATACATCAAATTAAACTGATGAGAATGTACACACCAAAGGGAGGTTTTTCTTCAAAAATTTATTTTCTGTTCATATCATATTGAGTTTTAAAAATCATCACATTTATTCATACACTACAAAAGACATTTCTTTATACATTAAAATATAGCAAAAATGTGTCGACGCGGCGTTTCGGTGATTTGAGTCGTCACCTTCTTCAGGACAAAATTGCATTTAAAATCACTCTAAAAACTGTGGGTGAGTCGCTTTAATCAATTGGGCGATTCCAGACTGTTAGGTCATTGTCGTGGTTTCTTTTTCTGAAAAAAATCCTTCTTAATCAGGATAAGATGTGCTTATTTTTTTCACTACCGAGCCCTCAGGGTCAAATATCAAGGTTCCTGGATTTCGTTTTAATTAAATCCTAAGAAGGACGGTCAATCCTTTCTTTTCCTGGTGTATTTTAGTTTTTTTTTTCCCTTTTCCTTGCACTGTATCTTTTCGATGCACGCTTTTGTATCTTTTGGCGGCGTGATGCATCACAACCCGGAAGGACGGTCCGTGAAGACGCCGGTTTTGACTCTGAGAAGATACTTCAAAAAACTAAAAGGGAAGTATTGCCTTTTAACGAAAATCGCCGCCAAAAGATACAAAAGCGTGCATCGAAAAGATACAGTGCAAGGAAAAGGGGAAAAAAAAGCTAAAATACACCGGGAAAAGAAAGGATTGACCGTCCTTCTTAGGATTTAATTAAAACAAAATCCAGGAACCTTGATATTTGACCCTGAGGGCTCGGTAGTGAAAAAAATAAGCACATCTTATCCTGATTAAGAAGGATTTTTTACAGAAAAAGAAACCACGACAATGACCCAACAGTCTGGAATCGTCCAATTGATTGAAGCGACTCACCCACAGTTTTTAGAGTGATTTTAAATGCAATTTTGTCCTGAAGAAGGTGACGACTCAAATCACCGAAACGCCGCGTCGACACATTTTTGCTATATTTTAATGTATAAAGAAATGTCTTTTGTAGTGTATGAATAAATGTGATGATTTTTAAAACTCAATATGATATGAACAGAAAATAAATTTTTGAAGAAAAACCTCCCTTTGGTGTGTACATTCTCATCAGTTTAATTTGATGTATTGTTTTTAAAGCACTATAGAATTAGAGAATCTTTGTAATAATTGTAAATTTGTCAATCTCCATGCAACCTTACAAACAACATATGGCTCACCCTTCATTTTAGGCTTAAACCCCCTAGAGACCTAAGCCTCTCTTAAAGGACATGAAAAGGGAAACCACATTTTTGTTCTAAGCTATGGAAGAGCACAGCTGGGGTCCCAAAAGTGGCATGTTACGCATTTAACAGGTGAATGTGCTTCCACCAGTTTTGCTGTTGTTGGTGTAAATGTTGTGCTGTGTGTGGAGACACCCGCTTACACAATGTTTAGGGCTGTTGACTGTGGTGGAACAGTAGGAGTGGTTCCGGGCCGGGGGCAGTAGTCTGAGCCTTAAATGATCCAGAGAGGGAAGTGGACCGTCAGACGCAAAGGGGGTTTCAGTGGTGGTTTTACATTGAGATATCAAGGCCCGCGACAACAGTGCTGGTCAGCTTCAGTCAGTGATGAAGGAGAAACCAAGGAAAGAAGTGGAGGAAGAAAGATGCAGGTCCAGGTTTGAGTGGTCATTGCCAGATTTGATGCTGCTTCTTTTGGGGGTTTCAAAGAAAACCCCAGGGGAATATTGTTGAATTCACCATTTATCGTGGCCGGAGGGGGTAAGTGAATGGATGCAAGACTCAGGAAGATGCAACAGAGCAGTGTGATGCATCAGTTGATACTATTAGTTTTGGGCAGAACTGGTAAAATGTTACCTTAAGTCGGCATTTTACATAATGCCAGTTCATATAGTGGAGATTTCTTTGCTGGGGATGTCATTTGAAGGGACAATATATGTAGACTGAGTTTTGTCCATGGGTTGTGCAAATTCTTGTTCTCTTTTTGGATTTTTCAGCACCTTATAATGTGGTTTGTCAACAAGAACTGGTCATCGGCTAATTTTCATTGACGATTTCTTGTTTGTTGAAAAGGAGGTTCATTTAATTACAGAGAAGTGTTGGGCATTTTTCAGTACTTGGCAGGGGTTTTTGGGGTGCCCTTAGCTCCAGAAAGACAGAGGGACTGAGTACTATATTGATTTTTCCCAGAATTGTCGCAAAGAAGATGCAGGCGAGATTGCCAGGAGACAAAGTGCGAGAGATTGTTTTATTGGTAGAAGAGGCGTGCAAAGAGCGGAAGTTGGCGCTCCATAAGGTTAAATGTTTGTTGGAGCCTCTCAATTTTGCATGCAGAGTGGTCAGGGTTGGCAGAATGTTTTGTACAAGGTTGGGCTTTGCCATGTCAGGGGTGGATTTACTGCACCATAGAGGGTGAATGACCGTTGCTCCTCAGTCATATCTGCATGTATGCTAACATGTTATTGAAAATGTAAACAGAGTAAGCATGTTTTTTGCAGAGAGTCCCTTGGTTGTGGCTTGTTCTGGGATGGATGGCGGTGAGCAGAACAGTGACTTTTTCACTGGCGGTTGCTTTGGTCGTGTGTTGTGTGAAACTGATGAACACAAGAGTAACGTTCAACGTGGATAGCATATCAGGGGTTGAGTTGTTTAACAGAAGGCAAGGACTTGATCGTTTCGTGGCTCTTGTGGAAGAGTTGTAGGGTTGTCTGTATTTCAATATTGCTTTTAGAGCAAATCATATTCCTGGAACGAGCAATGACATTGCTGATACTTCATCTTGTTCGCGGTGGAAGAGTTTTCGAAGTTTCGCCCTAGAAACGGAAGAGAGGACAACCAAGTTGCAACAGGACATCTGGTCACTGGGGCAATGAGAATGCTAAATCTTGCTGAACATTCTGTATCAGTAACTACTAGATGATCCCACTGAAAGGCTTGGTGGGAGTTTAAATATGGTTGAGGTAGGAAGAAAGGGGGTGATAAAGTCTGGAACTGAGTAACGAGGACATCATGCATTTTTGATTTTCTTTGATTGACAGGAGCTTATCAGCTGTTACCATTGCTGGGTACCAGGGAGGTTTGTCATCCATGTGAAGGTGTTTTAGGGATATGACCCGGGGGCTTAGGAACTGGTGAGGCGTGTAAACTTGTAATTTCACTTATTGACAAGTTTAATTTGGGTGTTAGTGTTTTGCTGTTATAACAATTATTTAGAAGTTAAAATCTTTTAGTCTTTACCTGATGTGTCTGCATTGTTGGGCTCAAGGAAGAGACCAGGTGTAAAACGACAAGAGGTGGGGATTGAAGATATATTTTTGAAAATATGGCTGAGGCGTTCCAGAACAGATCAGAGAGGGCTCAGGAGATGGGTTGTGTTGAAGACTGGGCTCGTCACAGAGGCAGGTGCACTTTTGACAAATTTTACAATTTCCAGGTGTGTTTAGGAGATGAGGTTGTGTACCCTACTGTTGGTGAGACAGTGACTGCGGCCAATCTTTTGGGAATATTGAGAAAATCATTGGTTTACTTGGGATTGAACGCAAAGGACTTTGGCATGTGCTGTTTTCAGTTTGATGCTGCATCGTGAGGCAGCAAGGTCTTCAGAGTGAGGACATAAAGATGATTGAGAGATGACGGTCCAGGTGTTCTGAGAGGTACATACGAGGTTAGGACCAGGGACACACCAAAGCACTCATCAAACTAGACCTCCCTGCAGCCTTCGACACTGCCTCTCATCACACCCTCGCTGCCAGACTGCACGACGCTGGGATATGAGGAACCGTTATCTACTGGATCTGCTCCTTGCCCTCTAGCAGAACCCAGAGGGTCAGACTCCCCCTGTTCCTCTCTGGGCCTACAGAGATCAACTGCGGAGTCCAAGGATCATCACTCAGCACCCCGCTTTTCAACATTTACATGGCCCTTCTTGCCACCGTCGTCAGACACACAGGCTCAACATAGTATCTTACGCCGACTTTACCCAGCTCATCCCCTCTCTCACCAAGAACCCCGACAACATCAGACTCTGCTTCCAAAAAGGAATGACAGATGTCGCGGCCTGGATGAAAAGCAGCTGCTTGAAGATCAACTCAGTTTTATGCAAGGCCATTGGGAGAAGGAATAGTGATGTGTGGGTTGTGCGGCATTACTTGGCTCAGGTGGCTGCAAAGTTCACTCATTGCCATTGATATGGCTGCTCGTTGGGACTGTCAAGTGGTAGACTTGGGGTATATTCATGGTGTAAGAGTAGGATGAGGTGGGGGCAGCTGTGGCTGTTAATGGCTGAACTATTAATTAGGATAGGATGTCTAGATGTACTCATAATAAATCTAGCAGAAAATGATCTGTGCCACTAATGGGCCTTCCTTTGTTGAAGAAGATGAAAGAGGACTTGGTGAGGCTGAAGAGCTTTGGGGCTGCACATGCATCATACGGACTAAGTCTGTTCTGAAAAGGGTGTGATGGGATGATGTGGAACCCAGCGCTAAGGACAAATCAAGACCAACCGGAATAGAGCAGTGAGAGCTTTTTTTGTACAAGCTTGTGGATAAACGTGTCATCACGTGTAAATATTAATGAAGAAGATGCCGTGTTATATTGCTCAGATGGAGCGCATGCGTCCCTTTTGAGAAATGTATATTGTTTTTAGGTCTCGCCTAGCGTTGCAGCGAGAACGCGGTGCCATCGCTTTGCGAGGAATGCAGTATACACTATAGTGTAGAAGGTTCATGGAAGCTCCGCCTTCTCTCCCGTCCATCTTCTTCATTGGCTTAGGCTACAAATGCTGCCTTCCGATTGGTTATAAGCTTGTTTCTCACTCCACATGACAGCCATATCCGTTATTTGTACCCTTTCATGGCTACTGGTCAATTCACAGCACAGACTACTTTCTTCCCCTGCTTTCCCCAGTCCATGCCTTCTCGCCGCTCCCCCCTCCCGCACTCCGATGCCTTCTCGCCGCCACCTCTCGAGCCTCATAGCCCGCATGCATTGCCATTTGCAATGCAATATGTCGGTCTTGCGTAAATGGGAGGTTGAAGTGCCGTTGAGCAGGGACAGAGGGTATGGGAGATGCGTGGGCAGCCGGCGGGGTATTAATATTACAACTGAAGTGGTTAATAACTGGCAAGAACGTTATGGGGCATTAATAAAGTGTTAAGGAAAATCTTTACATTATATATCTGGGTATTCGTGTAATTCACCTTTCACCGATCGATTTATTGGCCCGAGAGCGCACAGTTGCTCAACTAGCAGAGATCCCCACTCAAGGCTAGATTTCCTCCTGGTTTATTAGGTCTTGGCTATTATATCCCGCAGGGATTAATTGCCGAGTATTTAGTAGGCAAAACAAACTCTTCACCAAGCGGATTACCTGCAGTTCATGTTATCCAGTCGTGTGAGACACGCGTGCACAGCCTCGCACCACACTTCAAAGGAATACCTCCCAAGCTGCTCATAGCCTTCAAAGCAATGCGCTCCCGCCCACCCCCCCCACAGCAATGCAAATAACAACATTCTTGTGTTACTTGCAGCTTCGCGCTGCATCTCCTCAGGGGTCATCTTGTTTCGCTTCGGATTGCACTCTGTTGGCATTTAATCTAAAAAGAATAGCTCCTTCTCGTTAATTTTCCAGACACACCACCCTTGCCTCGTTTCTCACTCTTTCACACGCAGGCGGCTGCACTCCACTATGTTTTTTTTTTCGCTCCATTGTAAGCCGGCCGCACTGCTACCGGAATATTACAGGAACCACGTCTTCACTATTTCCTACTCGTTTCTGCTGTGTGTGCTCTGTTGTCTGTTCACTACAACTGAGTTGTCAATAGACTTTTGCAAAAACGTTAAAATAAAAGGTGCGTGCCTTATATCTTGGTGGCTTCTTTTCAGCTCTCTCTTCCCAGATTTAAAATGAACTGCGGGGGGTTCCGCCTTCTTTCTGGCTCCTTGTATGCTCTGCCCGATCCCCCTTTTACCTTTGCTTTCTGTTCCCCTTCCCTTTTTAGGTCTTGTACTGCCAATGCGCAGCATTGGTGTCAAGACATATAGAGGCTGCCTGCCACACTTTCCTAACACTCCAGTTTGAAATGCCCTGTTAACAGGGGTATGGCACATTAGGTAAGCGAGCTTCACGGCAGGCTGAACTCATCTTCTTTCAGCCAATTGCCGGGTGCCCTTCCAAACTCGACTCATGACTCAATGCTATGTTTACACCATGCGCGCGACCTGTATCCTGGATATCAACTTCTCCCCTTCCTGGAAGCCTCTGGGTCCCTAGCGCTTCCGGGTCTGCTGACAGGCTCTTAGCGCTCCAGGGTGTTTCCAGGACTCGGTGACCAGCAAGTAGCAGTTGCCTTTTGCATGCGGGGATAATGTTGCTCCCAAAACTACAATTCTCAGAATGCAAAGTACTGGTGGCTAAAAAGCTGGGATGTCGCAGAGTTAACATTTAGACAATCATAATCCACACTCCTCATTGCCTGAAAGTATTTGGTTTCAAAACGTAGTACTTCGCTGAACCTACTTGCTTTACATATCCACCATTCCCGCCTCACCTTCCAGTTGGACTAATCGTGATTCATGAAACATTTATTTCAGGTATTCTTTAAAGGGATTTATTTACCAGCTATTCTGTAGTGAGCATATTTTTTATTGCTTGCACACTGCTGCACGCTGCACACTGCTGCATGCTGCACTCTACCGCACGACTCACACTGCTACACGCATCACTCAGTACCACTGAATGCCACAGCACCCTCAGCACCCGTCAACGCCACAGCACCACTCAATGCCACAACATCACTCAATGCCACAGCATCACTCAACGCCACAGCATCACTCAGCTCCACTCAACACCACAGCTCCACTCAACACCACAGCTCCACTCAACACCACAGCACCACTCAATGCCACAGCATCACTCAGCACCACAGAATCACTCAGCACCATTGAATGCCACAGCACCCCTCAATGCCACAGCACCCCTCAACGCCACAGCACAACTCAATGCCACAGCACCACTCAATGCCACAGCACCACTCAATGCCACAGCACCACTCAACAACACAGCATCACTCAACACCACAGCATCACTCAACGCCACAGCATCACTCAATGCCACAGCATCCCTCAATGCCACAGCATCCCTCAATGCCACAGCATCACTCAACGCCACAGCATCACTCAACGCCACAGCATCACTCAACGCCACAGCATCACTCAACGCCACAGCATCACTCAACACCACAGCATCACTCAGCACCACAGAATCAATCCGCACCACTGAATGCCACAGCACCCCTCCATGCCACAGCACCACTCAATGCCACAGCACCACTCAACGCCACAGCACCACTCAGCGCACAGCATCCCTCAATACCACAGCATCACTCAACGCACAGCATTACTCAATGACACAGCATCACTCAATGCCACAGCATCAATCAACACCACAGCATCACTCAGCACCACTCAACGCCTCAGCACCACTCAACGCCACAGCACCACTGAATGCCACAGCACCACTGAATGCCACAGCATCACTCAGCACCACTGAATGCCACAGCATCACTCAGCACCACTGAATGCCACAGCATCACTCAGCACCACTGAAGGCCACAGCATCACTCATCACCACTGAAGGCCACAGCATCACTTAGCAACACTGCTGCATGCTGCACTCTACCGCACGACTCACACTGCTACACGCATCACTCAGTACCACTGAATGCCACAGCACCCTCAGCACCCGTCAACGCCACAGCACCACTCAATGCCACAACATCACTCAATGCCACAGCATCACTCAACGCCACAGCATCACTCAGCTCCACTCAACACCACAGCTCCACTCAACACCACAGCTCCACTCAACACCACAGCACCACTCAATGCCACAGCATCACTCAGCACCACAGAATCACTCAGCACCATTGAATGCCACAGCACCCCTCAATGCCACAGCACCCCTCAACGCCACAGCACAACTCAATGCCACAGCACCACTCAATGCCACAGCACCACTCAATGCCACAGCACCACTCAACAACACAGCATCACTCAACACCACAGCATCACTCAATGCCACAGCATCACTCAATGCCACAGCATCACTCAACGCCACAGCATCCCTCAATGCCACAGCATCCCTCAATGCCACAGCATCACTCAACGCCACAGCATCACTCAACGCCACAGCATCACTCAACGCCACAGCATCACTCAACACCACAGCATCACTCAGCACCACAGAATCAATCCGCACCACTGAATGCCACAGCACCCCTCCATGCCACAGCACCACTCAATGCCACAGCACCACTCAACGCCACAGCACCACTCAGCGCACAGCATCCCTCAATACCACAGCATCACTCAACGCACAGCATTACTCAATGACACAGCATCACTCAATGCCACAGCATCAATCAACACCACAGCATCACTCAGCACCACTCAACGCCTCAGCACCACTCAAGGCCACAGCACCACTGAATGCCACAGCACCACTGAATGCCACAGCATCACTCAGCACCACTGAATGCCACAGCATCACTCAGCACCACTGAATGCCACAGCATCACTCAGCACCACTGAAGGCCACAGCATCACTCAGCACCACTGAAGGCCACAGCATCACTTAGCACCACTGAACGCCACAGCATCACTCTGTGCAACCATTCAACAACAACTGGTTCTAATATGTTCTCTCCATGTTTCAAGCTTTCTTACAAATGTCCCAAACGATGTTAATATTTCACTTCTGTTCTTGGATTTTCATCACAATAAAATACACTGAACATAATCTTCCCAAAAGTTATTTACAAAAGTTTAAGCTATTGCCATTATAAATTACAGTAACTTGTGCTCACAACTGCTGCACGCCTCACACTGCTGCACGCTGCACACTGCTGAACGCTGCACACTGCTGCATTACTCACACTGCTGCATGCTACACACTACCTCACGACTCACACTGCTGCACGCTGCACACTGCTGATAGCTGCACACTGCTGCATTACTCACACTGCTGCATGCACACTCCAACCCCAACTCCACCCTCCAACTCCACCCTCCAAACCCAACTCCATCCTCCAACCCCAACTCCACCCTCCAACCCCAACTCCACCCTCCAAATCCACCCTCTAACTCCACCCTCCAACTCCATCCTCCACCCTCCAACTCCATCCTCCAACCCCAACTCCACACTCCAACTCCAACTCCACCCTCCAACTCCACCCTCCAACCTCAACTCCACCCTCCAACTCCACCCTCCAAACCCATCCAACTCCACCCTCCAACTCCACCCTCCACTCTCCAACTCCACCCTCCAACTCCCACTCCACCCTCCAACCCCAACTCCACCCTCTAACTCCACCCTCCAACCCCAACTCCACCCTCCAACCCCAACTCCACCCTCCAACCCCACCCTCCAACTCCACCCTCCAACTCCACCCTCCAACTCTACCCTCCAACCCCACCCTCCAACTCCACCCTCCAACTCCAACCCCAACTCCACCCTCCAACCCGAACTCCACCCTCCAACCCCAACTCCATCCTCCAACTCCACTCTCCAACTCCACCCTCCAACTCCACCCTCCAACTCCACCCTCCAACTCCACCCTCCAACTCCACCCTCCAACTCCACCCTCCAACTCCACACTCCAACTCCACACTCCAGCCCCACCCTCCAACTCCACACTCCAACCCCAACTCCAACCCCAACTCCACCCTCCAACCCCAACTCCACCCTCCAACTCCACCCTCCAACTCCACCCTCCAACTCCACCCTCCAACCCCAACCCCAACTACACCCTCCAACTCCACCCTCCAACTCCACCCTCCAACTCCACCCTCCAACCCCAACTCCATCCTCCAACTCCACCCTCCAACTCCACCTCCCAACTCCACCCTCCAACCCCAACTCCACCCTCCAACTCCACCCCCCAACCCCAACTCCACCCTCCAACCCAACTCCACCCTCCAACTCCACCTTCCAACTCCACCCTCCAACCCCAACTCCACCTTCCAACTCCACCCTCCAACCCCAACTCCACCCTCCAACCCCAACTCCACCCTCCAACCCAACTCCACCCTCCAACTCCACCTTCCAACTCCACCCTCCAACCCCAACTCCACCTTCCAACTCCACCTTCCAACTCCACCCTCCAACCCCAACTTCACCCTCCAACCCCAACTCCACCCTCCAACCCCAACTCCACCCTCCAACTCCACCTTCCAACTCCACCCTCCAACTCCACCCTCCAACTTCACCCTCCAACTCCACCCTCCAGCCCCACCCTCCAACTCCAACCCCAACTCCACCCTCCAACCCCAACTCCACCCTCCAACTCCACCCTCCAACTCCACCCTCCAACCCCAACTCCACCCTCCAACCCAACTCCACCCTCCAACTCCACCTTCCAGCTCCAACCTCCAACCCCAACTCCACCTTCCAACTCCACCCTCCAACCCCAACTCCACCCTCAACTCCACCCTCCAACCCAACTCCACCCTCAACTCCACCCTCCAACCCAACTCCACCCTCCAACTCCACCCTCCAACTCCACCTTCCAACTCCACCTTCCAACTCAACCCTACAACTCCACCCTCCAACTCCAGCCTCCAACTCCACCCTCCAGCCCCACCCTCCAACTCCAACCCCAACTCCACCCTCCAACCCCAACTCCACCCTCCAACTCCAGCCTACAACTCCAGCCTACAACTCCAGCTCCAACTCCACCCTCCAACTCCACCCTCCAACCCAACTCCACCCTCCAACTCCACCTTCCAGCTCCACCCTCCAACCCCAACTCCACCTTCCAACTCCACCCTCCAACCCCAACTCCACCCTCAACTCCACCCTCCAACCCAACTCCACCCTCCAACTCCACCCTCCAACTCCACCTTCCAACTCCACCCTACAACTCCACCCTCCAACTCCACCCTCCAACTCCACCCTCCAGCCCCACCCTCCAACTCCAACCCCAACTCCACCCTCCAACCCCAACTCCACCCTCCAACTCCACCCTCCAACTCCACCCTCCAACTCCACCCTCCAACCCCGACTTCACCCTCCAACTCCAGCCTCCAACTCCAGCCTCCAACTCCAGCTCCAACTCCACCCTCCAACTCCACCCTCCAACTCCATACTCCAACCCCACCCTCCAACTCCACCCTCCAACTCCACCCTCCAACTCCACCCTCCAACTCCACCTTCCAACTCCACCCTCCAACCCCAACTCCACCCTCCAACTCCACCCTCCAACCCCAACTCCACCCTCCAACTCCACCCTCCAACTTCCAACCCCCAACTCCACCCTCCAACCACCAACTCCACCCTCCAACCCAACTCCACCCTCCAACCCCCAACTCCACCCTCCAACTCCACCCTCCACCCTCCAACTCCACCCTCACTCTATCTATCGCCCTCCCCCTCACTCTACCACTCTACCGCCCTCACTCACTCTACCGCCTTCTCTAATTCCCTGTTCACTTCTCTTCTACCGGACTGATCTGCTGCTCTCTTCCACCGCCTCCTTCTCTAGCTCCCTGTTCTCTTCTCTTCTACTGTGCCGATCTGCTGTTCTTTTCCACCCGCCTCCTTCTTTAACTCCCTGTTCTCTTCTCCTGTGCTGATCTGCTGCTTTCTTCCACCCCACCTCCTTATTTAACTCCCTGTTCTCTTCTGCTGTGCTGATCTGCTGCCTTTTACACCCACCTCTTTTCTCTAACTCCCTGTTCTCTTCTTTTCTCCCTCTGCTGATCTGGTGCTCTCTTCCACCCCACTTCCTTCTTTAACTCCATGTTCTCTTCTGCTGTGCTGTTATGCTGGTCTCTTCAACCCGCCTCCTTCTCTACCTCCCTTTTCTCTTCTCCCGTGCTGTTCTGCTGCTCTCTTCCAACCCACCTCCTTCTTTAACTCCCTGTTCTCTTCTCCTGTGCTGATCTGCTGCTCTCTTCCACCCGCCACCTTCTTTAACTCCCTGTTCACTTCTCTTCTCCAGAGCTGATCTGCAGCTCTCTTAAACCCGCCTCCTTCTCTACCTCCCTGTTCTCTTCTACTGTGCTAATCTGCTGCTGTCTTCCACCCCACCTCCTTCTTTAACTCCCTGTTCTCTTCTGCTGTGCTGATCTGCTGCCTCTTCCACCCACCTCTTTTCTCTAACTCCCTGTTATCTTCTTTTCTCCCTCTGCTGATCTGCTGCTCTCTTCCACCCCTCTTCCTTCTTTAACTCCATGTTCTCTTCTGCTGTGCTGTTATGCTGGTCTCTTCAACCTGCCTCCTTCTCTACCTCCCTGTTCTCTTCTCCAGTGCTGTTCTGCTGCTCTGTTCCACCCCACCTCCTTTTTTAACTCCCTGTTCTTTTCTCCTGTGCCGATCTGCTGTTCTCTTCCACCCGCCTCCTTCTTTAACTCCCAGTTTTCTTCTCTTCTCTTCTCTTCTCCCGAGCTGATCTGCTGCTCTCTTCCACCCGCTTTCTTCTCTAGCTCCCTGTTCTCTTCTCCTGTGCTGATCTGCTGCTCCCTTCAACCCGCCTCCTTCTTTAACTCCCTTTTCTCTTTTGCTGTGCTGATCTGCTGCTCTCTTCCAAGCCGCCTCCTTCATTAACTCCCTGTTCTCTTCTCCTGTGCTATTCTGCTGCTCTCTTCCACCCACCTCCTTCTTTAACTCCCTGTTCTCTTAGCTAAAAAGCTAGGATGTCGCAGAGTTAACATTTAGACAATCATAATTCACACTCCTCACTGCCTGAAAGTATTTGGTTTCAAAACGAAGTACTTCGCTGAACCCACTTGCTTTACATATACACCATTCACGCCTCACCTTCCAGTTGGACTAATCGTGATTCCTGAAACATTTATTTCAGGTATTCTTTAAAGGGATTTATTTACCAGCTATTCTGTAGTGAGCATATTATTGCTTGCACACTGCTGCATGCTGCACACTACCACACGACTCACAATGCTGCATGCATCACTCAACGCCACAGCACTCCTCAACACAACAGCACCACTCAATGCCACAGCATCACTCAACGCCACAGCATCACTCAACGCCACAGCATCACTCAGCACCGCTCAATGCCACAGCTCCACTCAATGCCACAGCTCCACTCAATGCCACAGCTCCACTCAACACCACAGCTCCACTCAACACCACAGCACCACTCAACGCAACAGCATCACTCAGCGGCCCAGAATCACTCAGCACCACTGAATGCCACAGCACCCCTCAATGCCACAGCACCCCTCAATGCCACAGCACCCCTCAACGCAACAGCACCACTCAATGCCACAGCACCACTCAATGCCACAGCACCACTCAACGCCACAGCACCACTCAGCGCACAACATCCCTCAATGCCACAGCATCACTCAACGCCACAGCATCACTCAACGCCACAGCATCACTCAACGCCACAGCATCACTCAACGCCACAGCATCACTCAATGCCACAGCACCACTCAACGCCACAGTACCACTCAACGCCACAGTACCACTCAACGCCACAGCACCACTCAACGCCACGGCACCACTCAACGCCACAGCATCACTCAACTCCACAGCATCACTCAACGCCACAGCATCACTCAGCGCCACAGCATCACTCAGCGCCACAGCATCACTCAGCGCCACAACATCACTCAGCACCACAGAATCAATCAGCACCACTGAATGCCACAGCACCCCTCAATGCCACAGCACCACTCAATGCCACAGCACCACTCAATAACACAGCACCACTCAGCGCACAGCATCCCTCAATACCACAGCATCACTCAACGCCACAGCATTACTCAATGACACAGCGTCACTCAACGCCACAGCATCACTCAACGCCACAGCATCACTCAACGCCACAGCATCACTCAGCACCACTCAAAGCCACAGCACCACTGACCGCCACATCATCACTCAGCACCGCTGAAAGCCACAGCATCACTCAGCACCACTGAAGGCCACAGCATCACTCAGCAGCACTAAAGGCCACAGCATCACTCAGCACCACTGAAGGCCACTGCATCACTCAGCACCACTGAACGCCACAGCATCACTCAGCACCACTGAACGCCACAGCATCACTCTGTGCAACCATTTAACAACAACTGGTTCTAATATGTTCTCTCCATGTTTCAAGCTTTCTTACAAATGTCCCAAAAGATGTTAATATTTCACTTCTGTTCTTGGATTTTCATCACACTGAACATAATCTTCCCAAAAGTTATTTACACAAGTTTAAACTATTGCCATTATAAATTACAATAACTTGTGCTCACAACTGCTGCACGCCTCACACTGCACACTGCTGATAGCTGCACACTGCTGCATTACTCACACTGCTGCCTGCTGAACACTACCTCACGACTCACACTGCTGCACACTGCTGATAGCTGCAAACTGCAGCATTACTCACACTGCTGCATGCCAACTCCACCCTCCAACCCCAACTCCACCCTCCAACCCCAACTCCACCCTCCAACCCCAACTCCACCCTCCAAATCCGACTCCACCCTCCAACTCCACCCTTCAACCTCCAACTCCAACTCCAACTCCACCCTCCAACCCCAACTCCACCCTCCAACTCCACCCTGTAACTCCACCCTCCAACTCCACCCTCCAACTCCACCCTCCAACTCCATTCTCCAACCCCAACTCCACCCTCCAACCCCAACCCCACCCTCCAACCCCACCCTCCAACCCCACCCTCCAACCCCACCCTCCCAACTCCACCCTCCAACTCCATCCTCCAACCCCAACTCCACCCTCCAACCCCAACTCCACCCTCCAACCCCAACACCACCCTCCAACCCCAACTCCACCCTCCACCTGTGATGATCTGCTGCTCTCTTCCACCTGCCTCCTTCTTTAATTCCATGTTCTCTTCTGCTGTGCTGTTATCCGGCTCTCTTCCACCCACCTCCTTCTCCAACTCCCTGTTCTATTCTCTTCTGCCGAGCTGATCTGCTGCTCTCTTCTCTTCTCCTGTGCTGATCTGCTGCTCTCTTCCAACCACCTCCTTCTTTACCTCCCTGGTCTCTCCTCTTCACCTGTGCTGATCTGCTGCTCTATTCCACCCGCCTCCTTCTTTAACTCTGTTTTTCTCTCCTGTCCTGAAATGCTTTTCCCTTCCACCACCTCCTTCTCTACCTCCCTGTTCTCTTCCCCCATGCTGATCTGCGGCTCTCTTCCAATGAAGGCAGCAGTGTGCCTGCCTTCATTGTCAAGCTCGGGACTCTTGGAGGAGCCAGGCATCAACCCGCTGAGCTGCTGGAGCTGAGTAAACGGGTAAGGTTACGTCTCGTAATGTGGTTGTGGGGGGTCTGTAGTACCGCGAAGTATCCCAATAGGAAGTCATTCATTCGGTGTCGCTCTGCAGAAGCTAAAGGAGGATGTGGCTTAATGTACAGAGATTCCAACTTTGATACTGGGGAAGGAGGATCAAGAACCCACGTCGTCTCAACATTCCATGAACCTGTGTAAATCACTTAATCTCCGAATGCCCCAAAAAAATAAAAGGTGAATGTGCTCTTGTGTAACATAACTATTGCCCTTGTAAAGCAGGTTTATATACCCCAATTTGTCTCCTGGAGAGATTAAGTGATTTGCCCAGAATCCCAACACGTTGCGACGCCAAGACTCTAACTGGGATCGCTCTCAAGTCCGCAGCTCTGGACACTGCACCACATCTCTCCACTCCTGTGGTACTTGTTTTTGGGGGGCTCAACTCGTATTTGGGTCTTAGGGCCTTGCCAGACTACTGGCTCTGCTCTACCCATAAATTGCCTACCTCTTAACTGCTTCCCTCGAGGTGCCCCTTCAACCAGCAGGGGACAAGGCCTCACTGGAGAGGTTCAGTAAAGCCAATGGGATTCCTAGTACTGATTAATTCCATCACCCCCCTGGCTCTGGGGGTCTCCACCATAGGGTGGTCACACTGTGCAAACAAGACCATTGTTCGCACTACTGCACAGTTAAGGCCTGTGATTTTTACTTTAAACTTTGTTGCTGAATACTGTGCATTTCTGACAAAGCAAAATGCAGATTGTTAAGAGATACAAAAGTAAAAATCATTCTTAGAAAATAGTTTCTTGAACGCCATGAGCAGTGCCAGTGTCCACATTCTCAGAAATGTTCTTTGTGACCACTGAGTGCCAATCCTAACACAACAGTTTAGAGTTCTCTGGACACACACAAGTCCAGAGTTGAGGTCGTGGTTTCGACAGTTCTACATTGGGTGTCTATTACTCCAATTCGCCCTAGCTTTCAATGATGCCCACACGTGTTTCGTCTGTTGCTGATACTCTGACAGCAGACTTACTCAGGGCTATAGACCTGAAGATAATCACATTCTTATTTCAGGAGGAGCCTCTAGAGTGTTTAAGAACCCATCATTAGGGTCAGTGACCCTCAAGGCACCAGTGTACTTGAACATGGCTGCTTTGACCATTTCTTATTAGGCATTGTCCTTTCTGAGTGGTAATAAAGATACAATGATGCTAGTTAGAAAAAGCCTTGTCGTGTAATGTTAGTCAACAGATGTGCGAAAATCGTCACTAGGTATCGTAGTGCATTCACTATAGTGCAGTCCCCCAGCTTCATGCACATTAGGTGTCTCAAGTTCAGATGTATTCTTCTTGCTAGCCGTCTAGAAGGTATAGCTCACATAGATCCGCATAAGTATCGTTGGTGTGTTTGCTAAAATTCAGTATATTTGAACAAAGCTCTAAAAACTCCATCAGAGATCTGAAACATGAATATACCCTCTAAGTATCTAGTTCCAATAAATATGTAAATACTAGTAACCAGGATAAAAGTGTTAAAGTTTAGAAGAGTCTTACCTTCAATCTCCCCATTAACTTGTGTGGAGTGTGGGACTCTGTATGTGACGTAGTGTCGATCGAGCGGTAGATAAACATATTAGAACAGTATTTTTATATCTGTATTAAATACTGTTACTTGGTCATAAGTAGTCCACTTTACCCGTAAGGAATAATGGACCTGATTCCCAGAACTAATTTAAGATAAAGTCCTAAACTTACTACTTTTGCTATTCCCAGAAGTTAGGATTTTGTCTTAAGTTTGTCCTAAAACAAATTTAAGACAGACTTAAGTTAGGATTTTGTCTCAAGTCTGTCTTAAGACAAAATCCTAACTTCTGTGAATATCAAAAGTAGTAAGTTTCGGATTTTGTCTTAAGTTAGTTCTGTGAATCTCTGTAAATAAAAAAAGAATCAATCCATGGGTCTGGTGATGGGGCTTGAGCCTCCTTCCTAGGCATAGCTCCTGGAACCCCGCTAGTCCAGTGACCCCTGAGCCAGCCTTAAGAATGTAGTTGTTGGTACTCCTTGAAACAGGGGAGGCACAGGCTGTACCTGAGATCAAACTGGTCACAGCCAAGAGTTTCTTGTGGACTTTTTGAGTGACAGGATCAATAAAATAAGCAGTGTTTTAAAAACCTGGAAAAATCAGACCTCTTATTCTGTACCATGTTGACAAGTGCGGCGATGGGATGGTATTAGTTGTGGAAAGCTCTAAGTCAAACCAACAGTGCAGGTGGATTGGACAGTGATTTCAGCATGACAAAGTGCATGGGTGGCCTTATGTGAGTGACATGTGACTGTCAAACTCCTGTATTAGTACTCCCTTTTAGGCCGAAGACCACCAGACGCGCAGCTGTTTTGTTTGCTAACGACATCTTGGGGACATGTAGAAAGCTTTCCTGGGAAGGAATTTCACCCTTTTCTTTCCAGTTCATTTGTGGTCTGTCACTCACAGTTGCTTGTTCTCTATTCGCTGGCTTGATTTGTTTTAGGCTGTCCAGCTTGAGTTCGTTCCATCCCACCTCCAAAACCCATTTACTGTTTTCATCCACCAGTGCTTGTTTTCTGTAAACAGGCCTTTAACTCTTGTTCTCATCTTGTCACATTTGCTGTGCATTCAAAGACAGAGGTCACATGTCAGGCGCTGTCTTCCAAGGGAGCTTGGTGTTATTTTTCTTTCTCTGACTTCTAAGTGACAGTTTTTGTGACAATCCTGCTGGATATTGGCCAAGTGCTTGAGGAAGGCTGTACAATGAATTTTATTTCTAGAACACAACAAAATGTAAATGCCTTTATATGAACTGTGTAGATCAGCATATATATGAATTAGAAATGCATAATGAAGCTCATTTTTTGGTAATTCCAATGTGTGATGGGAACAAATATTTTATTACGGTCAAAGCAAATCAATACACTAGGTGATCGCATTTCCATACATTATTGTTCGCTGTATAATAAAGACCAAACTATGTCTGTGCAAATGTAATTGTCATTTAAATTGAAGATGTGGTAGTGTACTGCCATTACACACAACACAACATGCGTACTTCACTTTACCCCACTCCACTATACTCCACTCTGCACCACTCCACGCTCTGCCACTCACCACTCCATGCCACTCAATACTGCACTATACTCTGCATCACTCCACTCTACACCACGCCAATGAACTCTACAAACACAACTCCACTCTGCACCACTCCACGCTCTGCCACTCACCACTCCATGCCACTCAATACTGCACTATACTCTGCATCACTCCACTCTACACCACGCCAATGAACTCTACAAACACAACTCCACTCTGCACCACTCCACGCTCTGCCACTCACCACTCCATGCCACTCAATACTGCACTATACTCTGCATCACTCCACTCTACACCACGCCAATGAACTCTACAAACACAACTCCACTATGCACCACTGCACTCTTCGCCACTGCACTCTACACCCCTCCACTGCGCACCACTTCACTCTACACCCCTCCACTGCGCACCACTTCACTCTAAACCACTCTACTGTGCAGCACTGTACACTATACCACTGCACCAATGCACTCTACTCTGTACCACTCTATTCTACGCAAGTGCACTCTATGCCACTCTAATCTACTCTGCACTTTGTGCTACTCTACTCTCCACCACTGTACTCTACCGTGCACCACTCCACTCTAAAACAATCTACTCTGTGTCACTACACTCCGCCCCACTCAACTCTACTCTGATTCACTCCATTCTACCGGGACACCATCCCAGTTCCCCTGTTCCAAGGTCGACAGGTTGCGGTCTCAGCTGTGCAGCATGGCTAAAAAGTAGAGACATGTCACAGCACTATTTTTCTTTATGTGAAGTCTTGCTGGATAGCAGCCTGCACTGCTGAGCCACATGTCTAAAAAAACGTCAACAGTGCCAATAGATCTCACATAGGCGAAACCTATTGACTTTGCCCGTGCTTGGTCTATGCTATCTACCCTTAGATTTAATCTGCAGGGCATGTGGCCTGCGCTGTGAGAGGATAGACTGGGTATAAGATAGGCACTCCTGCCTGCTCATACTCCTGATCAATCGTCTAGACAAGGGACCACCTGAATACCTCCATCAGAGATGGGCGGTAGACTAAGGAACGTGCGAGTACCTCCATTAGAGACTGGCATCGGACTAGGGACCGAGTGAGTACCTCCATCAGTGACGGGCGGCAGACTAGGAAACGTGTGAGTACCTCCATCAGAGACGGGCGGCAGACTAGGGAACGTCTGAGTACCTCCATCAGAGACGGGCGTCAGACTAGAGAACGCATGAGTACCTCCATCAGAGATGGGCGGCAGCTGATGCCAGGCATTTGGTGAAGGTCCTTGGAGTGAGGTGACTTTGAAGGGCATCAATTTGAATTGGTAGTGCTGCCCACTTACCATGAAGCAGAGGTAGTGCCGGTGAGCCAGATGAATGGGGATGTGAAAATAGTTGTCCTTCAGGTGAAACGTGGTCATGATGTTGCCTTGCTGCAGCAGGGGAATGACATCCTACAGGTGGTCATATGGAAATGTTCAGAGAGGATGTATCTGTTGAGAGTGCAATGGTCAAGGATTGGCCTGAGGCAGTCGCCCTTCTTGGGGATGAGGAAGTACAAGGAGTAGACACATCTGTTCTAGTGTTCTAGGTCCTGGCTCTATAGCTCCCTTGAGAAGGAACACTTGAACCTACTCCTGCAGTGGACAGGTTCTGGGCTGAAAGTGTGGGGGTAGGGTGGGATGATTAGTGGGTTAAAAGGAGTGCCAAGCAATTCCAGAGCTAAATGATCTGAGGCGAAGGCCTCCCAATGAGGGAGAAAATCCTGAAGCCTCCCTTCTGACAGTAGCGATTGAGATAATGTAGGAAAAGTCTGGGCCTGGAAGTAGAAGCGCTCTTACTAGTCATGCCTTTGCCTTTATTGAACTGCCACCCTGAAGATGCCCCGCATGTACCCTTTATCCTCTTTCTGGTGGTAGGCTTGCTGCGGCCTGAGGTACAAGTGGGTTTGGTCAGCAGAGATGGCCTTGAATCCTCCCCTCTACTGTGGCTTCCGAAAGGAGCCCCTAGCAGATGCGGTCCGGAGAGCACCCATAGCCTCGGTCGTCTGTGTGTCCTTTTTAATTTGATCAAGGATCTCACCAAACCGCAGACTGCAGAGGTGCTCTCTGTTGAGCAGCAGGTTGATGACTGGCTGTGGACTTCTGGCTTGAAGCTGAGCATACAGAGCCAGAAGTGCCACCTGAGTATAATGGAAGCATTTACTCCCCTGGCTGAGGTGTGAGCTGGGTCAAGGGCAAACTGTATGGTGGCATTAGAGATGTTTATGCACTTTGAGACTATCTCCCCCCCCCCTTTTCTGAATTGGTTAGGGAGGTGCTGTTGAAATTCCTCCTTCCCCTCCCACTAGGCTCTGTCGTAGCGCCACAGGAGACCGACTGATTTGACGATGCGCCTTTAGTATTGGCCAAAACAACAGTTGATGGACAGAATGCAGAACAATGTCATACATTCGCCCCAGTACAGAGATCTGGGCCTAAATCCATCGCTTTTTTGCTCACCATGCGATTCCAGTTTGAACCCAGCCATATGCAAATTAGCCTTGACCCTGTGCCCTAATGCCCACCCCCCTCATCATGGAAAATGGGCAGAAATGGTTTAGGGACGCCAGAAAAATCCAAAAGGAGAGTAAAATGGAAACTTTGTATTTCTGATGTAGAAACAGAGGACAAAATACAATCTTTCCCAAGGAGCATCAGGTGGAAGACTCTACAATCGGAACTGCAGAATTCGGAGCGGGTCCCCCTTACCTTCCTCACACCAGTGAAAAAGAAGGGAAACAACTTCTCAGAGAAAGATCCGCTGAGGTGTGTTAGTGCGCCATCTTGTCCGGGTCGTAGAAGGACACCTGCCCCTGCTCGTAGTCAGGGTAGATGCCCACTCGCTGTGGCTTCTGGTCCAACATGAGTGGGGTAGGGGGCAGTGTGAACGCCCGGTCATCCTCTCCCTTGCGGGTCACTGACTCCTTTGCAACACCCAGCCCCCTCTCTGACTTCTGGCCGACCATTACCTCCCAGTAGTGTCGGCCTTGGTCCAAGCCAGTAGCGCCCAGCACGCACGCGGCAAGGTCGAAGCGTTCGGGCCCGTCCGGCACTGCCCGTGTTTTGTCTCCACAGCCACCTTCACACTGTCCGTAATCACCAGGAATGGGCTGGCTGTGTTCTGGTCCAGCTTCATGATTTCTGGAGCTGTCAAGTAAAACATCGGAAAGACATCTTAGGGAAAACAGACGGATCATCCCTGAGAGCAGCCAATGCCCCGTAAATTTCCACCTGCATTTTACCCCAAAGCGATTTGGGGGTGGAGACTATTGCTTCTGAAGCAGGTTTGTCAAAAGAAATGTCTCCTGCTACTTCCATAATCCTCCCTGCCCAATGCATCCCACTTTACCAGCCCCACAGACCATCTTACATTACCCATAAGGCGCATCCGACCACAAGATGGCGTCCACCCGCTGGCCTTGTTCATTTCAATGTAGTTCTGCTCCTCTGGGATTGGGTCACGCGCTTTTCTAAGACTCGCCAACATCGAGAATTTTCAGCATCTTCTTCCACACCCAGAGCTGTCCGGGGCCAGTGTAGGTCTCATCCTTGAGCTCCACTGCGGTGCTGTCCACACCCACTGTTGGGATAATGGTTCTGTAAAGGGGGAGGGGGGGCACACCAAGCCTCTTGTCAGCCACAGTCAGTGTGTACAGAATGGCTTGCCACATGCCCCGCTTCCACCTCCCCCCCCCCCCCCCCCCCCCCCCCCCCCCAATAAAATGAAGGTGTGCATTTTAGGGCCCCCAATTATACTGGCAAACGGAACAGAGCATCTCCCTCTCCCACATGCAGGACAAACACACAAACAAAACTTGAGCAAAACTGGAGATGCAATAATATTAGTCGTAGAAGGACCAATTACAAGCACAGGCAGGAGAGGACCACAGACCACCCGCAGCTCACACAGGAAAAAAGCGACTTCGAAACAGACAAAAGTCACTTTGTTCTCATTTTAGAATACCCCTTTAGAAGGCATGAGTGGGACATCAAGGGCAACACAATATCAAAGAGGCAGAAGCATAGGACCGGCGTCCCCAAACTAATGCAGAGTGACATCAGTTCTCACCTTTCTTGGGCTGCCCGAAAGCTCTGTAAGAGACAAATGAAGTAATGAACATTAAAAAAATAGAACATTGCAAAGTACATCTTTTATGATACTTCTCTCACTGCTTGGGGCGGACCGTCCCGCATATAGATCTCTATTGTGCTGTAGCCCGTTTTTACTGATAAAACTATATACAATAATGTTTGTAAATAGAGTTTCTGCAAATATGTGTCATTTGCTCATCACCAAGCCACGTGTTCTGGTTTGTTCTGCTCCTATTTAACTCTGTATCACACTTCCTAATTACAAAAAACATCTGCTTTTGTAATTCCTGATATATTTTGAAATATTTGCAAAATTAATTTACAGGCTATTTATATAACTGGTACGTGTTAGAGAAAAATAACGAAACAATGAGTTGAGTGGCACACACCTGTTTTAACTATGTTTATCAGCGTTTACACCACCTATTTAAAATGTGTGCATGCTATACTAGGCCAGGGAGCTGCCGGTCTCCTGTTTCATGTTAATGGAATCCATTTCAAGTAAATGTGTACCTGGATCCTAGTGCGCACATTATACACTGAGAAAACTCCCTTGAGGCCTATCTTTCCATTAACCTGAGGACTAAATCACTACTGGCCTCAATAATCAATGACATCACTTCTGTGACACTGAAATGTATAATTTGATTATCATTATTTATTTAATTTCTTTATATATTTTATAAAGTTTCATTTTTTTCTTTTAAAACTTTTGTTTAGAGGTATACATCACAATACTTGCACATTAAACTTAAGCTCATAACATTTATTCGCATTAACTGAATTAAGTATTCTTAGAAAACACTTATTTGTTATATCACTTTTCAATTTTTCATATGTACCAACAGTTGAATACCATCTTCAGACAGCTTACTTGAGAAACATCTCTAACTCTAGTAATAGAGAGAAAAATAAACCTTCTTTACTATCAGCCATTAGTTAAAAGACAAACTGACCTTTGACCTCTTTCCCTGAAAAGACAGCAAATGCATCAAGATAAAAACAAGATTTAATGGCATCTTTATTTCTCATTCACACCTCTTCCGTTCCAGCCTAAGCCAAATGGGACTAGTAGGTACTAAAAATAGCTCGACCTGATCAAATTTAATTTGCAATTTCCAGTGGGAGAGTGGTTTGAGGCCTGCCTCCTCCACCAAATCCTCCCCACCTCCCACCCCTGCCAGCTGGTGTGGAGCGCTCTGGCCCACCTCCGGTCCAGAGCCCACCCCGGACCGGTTTTGCAGGCCTGCTCTGGCTCGGCTCTCAGCCACGCACAGGGCCGGAGCAGACATGGGGGTTTGCAGACATCATGATGAGTGCGAGGCAGGGAGGTGGCCGAAGCAGCTCCTCCTCCCACACAGACACTCTAAAGCGGACAGGAGTCACTGGTTAGTTTTTGCCTGCAAGTGCGCACGTAGTGCGCATGCACAAAAAAACCTTATGAGTATAATGTGGGATCGATGACCCGCCCCCGGCTCCCATTGGCTAGCTCCATAAATGGAGGCTAGCCATTGGAAGCCGGATCTGTCCGTCAAGGCCGGACCAGATTCGGGGGCGTTCCCGCGATTTCTTCCCTCCGCAACGTCATGCGGCGGTGGGCGGGGTTTATTTTTTTTGTAGGTTTCGTTTGGCCATTCTGCGGCCGACCGCCGACGGAGGAAGTCCAGGTGAGTGCCTTCCTTGCCATTTCCTCCCCCGTCCCGCTGTCCGTTCCCTTCCCGCCCCCCCTCCCACTGTCCGTTCCTTTCCCGCCCCCCCTCCCGCTGTCCGTGTGCTCGTAGGTGCTTGTTGCCCTATCTGGCCGCCACCTCGCATGCCGTAGGTCCACTGAAGCCGCTGGTCACCGGGGTTCCGGTGGTGGCTTAAAAGTTGCAGCTGCTTGTTTCTTGTTATTATCACCTTACAGGGCATTTAACATCCGGACGCACCGCTGTGGGAATCCGTTGGGGGAGGGGGGGCGCTGACCCACCCGATGACCATGGGCCGCATGTGCTTGAGTGTTACTCGCCCAGCCTGAGTGAAGTGCACGGCGGTGGCTCCATGTGGGGGCGGGTTGGCCCAGTTTGCCAAAGTTTATCGGTGAGTGTGATGGTTGCAGCCGTTGGCAGAGTTCTGTAGCATGAGTCAGGGTTAGCTTATTAGGCGTGGTGGGACTGCATTTCATTGGGCACGGGTAAGCTCCCCCCACCCGCCTTTGTGGTTATAAGGCAGGGAGATGGAGAGATTGCGTCTGGGTCTTGGTTGGGTCACGCTGATGCCTGATTGCTGGGCGAATGGTTGCTGGTCCGAGTTGGCGAGCATAGGCTGCTTGCTCGAAGAGGATGGTTTCCGGAATTTGTCAATACTTCTTCCAGGTGGTAATACATCCTTGGTGAAGAATAATCGGGGATAACCAGCATTCACTTTTAATTTGGCATTAGGGTGTGCACTGATTACAACATAGAGTGTTGTTGAGCGCACACAGACTTGATTGGTGAGATGCAGGCTTCAAGGGTGCGAATGAAGGTTTAAATATCGGGTGTTGTCGTGTAGGCCTGTGTCGCAGGGAGGCTGTACCGACGCCTTAGGGAACAGTGGCCTGCGAATCATTTGTAGGGTGTTCGTATGCAGCAATGTTACTTTGGCAGAATAGGTGGGTCACTGATTCACCGTTCCCTCTGTGGCATGCCAGGTGGTCGTCAGGAGTGCACACACCTTTTCAAGGCTGGTATGTATTCTTTACTACTGCCCCCATCGCCTTATGGTTTCATTTTCCTGTTCTCTTGTTAAAAGCCAGGCACTACTTGCTGTTTGTTGGCAGTAGAGCGAAGACTCGGTAGCTGTCCCTGAATTTGCAAGTATTTATTTTCTGTTTCATTATTTTATCTTTCTTGGATAAAAGCGCCTAACCGACAACAGGCTCCTTCTAGGCGCTGTTGAAAATCTGAGATTGCTCCGGATTGGATGTATTCGCACTCTATTTGTTTTACTTGTAGACCGTTAGTCCATGTGTTTTATTTGCTGCTTAATTACAATACTGACGTGTATTCTAATAAATTACCATCAATACCATGTGTGGTAAGACTTATGTGCTACGAATCATCACGGATGTGGCGAGGAGAGGTAGATCATCCGTGATGGCAGAGCAGAAAACCTCGGGATTGTTGAATACCTTTAGTATGTGTCGACTTAATGGGACTGTGGACTCATTTATCTCCATAATAAACATGAGAGAGAGAGAAACGTCAGTTTTCCCTAAATTAATTCAATAAAACACAAAAGAAAGAGTTCGCTACCTACCTCACCAAGGATCATTAAGGGTCTCTAGCTCAAGACCAGGTGGGGGGAGGGGTTAATTATTATTAAACCCTCACTCACCAGCCTAGTTGCTGAATGCTTGTAGGTGTGCTTCAACGCCAGTTTTTTTTTTGGGTGCATTGTATGTGTAAGTGATTTAAAGCTTACTTTGCAGTGTGACTAGGGAGTGCTAGGGAGTGAAGAGTGACTAGGGAGGGCAGAGTGACTGCAGAGTGACTAGGGACTGCAGAGTGACTGCAGAGTGCTAGGGAGTGCGGAGTGACTGCAGAGAAATCTAGGGAATGCAGAGTGACTGCAGAGAATTCTAGGGAGTGCAGAGTGACTGCAGAGTGCTAGGGAGTGCAGAGTGACTGCAGAGTGCTAGGGAGTGCAGAGTGACTAGGGAGTGCAGAGTGATTAGGGAGGTGCAGAGTGACTAGGGAGGGCTAGGGAGTACAGTGTGACTAGGGAGTGCAGAGTGACTAGGGAGTGCAGAGTGACTAGGGAGTGCAGAGTGAGTGCTAGGGAGTGCAGAGTGACTAGGGAATGCAGAGTGACTAGGGAGTGCAGAGTGACTAGGCAGAGTGACTAGGGAGTGCAGAGTGACTAGGGAGTGCAGAGTGACTAGAGTGCAGAGTGACTGGTGAGTGGTGAGTGGTGAGTGCAGAGTGCAGAGTGACTAGGGAGTGCTAGGGAGTGCAGAGTGACTAGGGAGTGCTAGGGAGTGCAGAGTGACTAGGGAGTGCAGAGTGACTAGGGAGTGCTAGGGAGTGCAGAGTGACTAGGGAGTGCAGAGTGACTAGGGAGTGCTAGGGAGTGCAGAGTGACTAGGCAGTGCTAGGGAGTGCAGAGTGACTAGGGAGTGACTAGGGACTGCCAGGGAGTGCAGAGTGCCAGGGAGTGCAGAGTGCCAGGGAGTGCAGAGTGCCAGGGAGTGCAGAGTGCCAGGGAGTGCAAGGGAGTGCAGAGTACTAGGGAGTGCAAGGGAGTGTAGAGTACTAGGGAGTGCAAGGGAGTGCAGAGTACTAGGGAGTGCAAGGGAGTGCAGAGTACTAGGGAGTGCAAGGGAGTGCAGAGTGACTAGGGAGTGCAGAGTGACTAGGGAGTGCAGAGTGACTAGGGAGTGCAGAGTGACTAGGGAGTGCAAGGGAGTGCAGAGTGACGAGTGACTAGGGAGTGCAGAGTGACTGCAGAGATTAAGCTAGTGGCAATGTAAATGACAATGCCATTTATTTATCTGTTTTCAAAACCAACACATAAATACAAATGTTGTCATTTACAATGCCAATAGCTCTAACTTTTCCAAAGGCGAAACCATTGCATTGTAAATGCTTGTTTTACTTTTTACCCTGAAATGAGTGAACCTGCGGCCTGCTCCCTCGTGGGCCCTTACATCTAACACACCAATCCATGGTTCATAACACAAATCCAAATAACTGACTAACCTATCCACCACTTAAAATGTACTTGCATGTTTCACTATACTAATTCAAAACTAATCCTCTGTGGGTCCCGGAGTAGCGTGCTACCCGCTGAAAAAGCGCTTCGACGCCTCGTCAGGGGTAGTAAGCGCTATATAAATGCAATTACAATACAATACAATACAATATCCAACCGTGCCCCCCCTCCCTATTTATTGAGTGGGATGCCCTTCTGAGCACCCAAGCCCCATTTGGAGAGTTAATGTGTGGCGTTCACTAGACTCTGAGGGCCTCATTTATGAGGCTATGCGTCATTTTTACGCCGCCGGTGCGTCACTTTTTGTGACGCACCAGTGGCATAAAAAATGCACCTTGTTGCGCCATATTTACAAAGTGACGCATCTAGGTAGATGCGTCACTTTGTAAAACCCTGCACCACATTATACCTGCGCCAGGTATAATGTCTGTAAGGGGGGGGCGTATTGACACAAGAAAGGGTCGTAGAAGTGACGCAGTAAAATCTATGAGATTTCACTGCGCCACTTCTAGGACGCAAATGCGTCAATATCTTACGCCTGCCTCACAGCAGGCGTAAGACTGACGAAGGCCCTTTCACGTGGGGCTTGCCCCATGTGAAAGGACACATTGCTGGAGTTGCGTCACTTTTGTGACACACTCCAGCAATGCGCCACTTTTGCGCCATACAGATACGTCAGAAATACTGACGCATCTGTAACTCCTTGGGCCCATGATGCGTCATACAGTAAATATGACGCATCAATCATGTCGCAAGGAGGGCGAACTGAGAAGTGACGTATCGCTGCTTTCACGCAGCGATGCGTCACTTCTCATAAATGAGGCCCTGAATACGCCGCCTTTGTGAAGGAGGAATTGTGGGCCTTCTTTCAAACCAATGGGGCTCGGTATCCTCGGACAGGACGCAGAGAGTTAGCCCACCCTGAGAGGGCTTCTCAAGACCCACATTCAACAGAGGGAATTGACACAACAGGCCCTCGTGACAGACCTAGAGGCCCTAATCCTTGCTCTGGAACGCTAAGTCCGTGGCGCTGGCCGTTCAACCTAAGACAAGTCTCCCTGGAGGGCCTCGACTCAATAAGTATATGAATCGGGAGACAACTCAGCTAAACTGCTATATTGGATAGCGATCCATAATATATCCACTAGAATCATTCTCGCTATCAAAGACTCAGCCAGTAACCTCCTTGAGGACCCAATGGCAATTGTTTGAGTCTTCGTTGCATTTTACCAAGCCCTATATGAGGTGCACCCCCTGCTGCTCCAGAGGTCCAAAGACCACTTATCAAGGACATGCCCCAACCTTCGATCTCATCCTCCCTGGCACATGAACTGGACCAACCCTTAACAGTGGAGAGGCAGATTAGGCCATCTCCGAAGACCCACGGCCCAGATGACTTTCCTATTGAATACTACAAAAGATATCGGACCCATCTGATACTACGCTTACTGGCCCTTCATGCGGAGGCAATGCGGCAGGGTTCATTCCCCAAGGATCGCCACTGTGCCATTATCGATGTATTGCCCAAAGGTTTTCTCTCTATGGATCAGGGCTCTTCTCACTGCTCAACCTCCCTTATTAATGTTGATGTCAAGATATGTGCTAAAGCCCTGGCTACTCCACTGAGTTGAACCCTGAACCACTTTATTCATCCAGACCAATGTGGTTTTTATGCCGGAAAGAAGTAGCCATCACTGTATTCGCCGAGTGAAGTTGGTGCTCTCCCCGATGTATCACCTGGGTAGTAATCTAGCCCTCCTTCTTGTAGACTTACGGAAGGCATTTTCCAGGGTTTCTTGGTCTTTCCTGATGCTGTGCTTCAGCTGGCAGGGTTAGGCCCCATGTTTCGGAGAATGCTACATCTTCTATACAATGCCTCCACATCTCAGGTCCATGTCAGAGTTTTATTCCCCATCCCCATTTCCAATCCAAAGAAGCACCAGTCAGGGATGGCCCCTGTCCCCACTTCTATTCTCCCTGGCTATTGAGCCTCTGGCCCATATGATACGCTGCGACGCACAGACTTGTGTAAATGGAATGCATCTTAACTCTAAGGGACGTATCACACTTTTCAAAATGATCTTCATTCCCCTATCCAATCACCCAGGGATGGCTTTGATCCAGGTCCTCAACTTTTCATCCTTCATATGGGCGGGTATGCAACATTGTATACCATTTAACTCACCATTGAATCTCACTTTGATGGCGGGCTTGACATGTTGTCAATTTACGGCTATTACCCAACACCCCAGCTAGTGCCCATGAATGAATGGTTCACAGGTGGCCGGGATGACCCTGCTTACCACCTAGAGCTCCACCTGCTGCAGTCTGAAGGACTCCTTGACTGGCTCTATGGAGGCTGTATGGCCCTATCGCCACCGTCCTGCACCCAGGAGGCGGTGCTCTGCTGGAGGGCTGCACTGGTGGGATCGCCGCCTGACGGAGTTGACCTCCACCCGACTCGAGTGTCTAGTGGTGAAATGAGGCATTGCTTTCATGTGGAAACAGCCTTCAGCCCCCCCCCCCCCCCCTTGCTGCTGCTGTGGTTGAAGGGAGTTGACTGGTCTAAACACCAGGAGAAACTGATATACAAAGCAAGAGGCGGTCTCAAAAAACCGACAAAATATGGGGGAGGTAGAGGGAGTACCATGGGATACCGACGTAAGAACAGGTTGTTTGGGACTACTACTCTATATGTTAATGTGACCCAGAGATGTTACTATTAACAATTGTATCGCAGTGGATGCTTGGACTGGAAAATATAAATACAATCAAATTTGATTATTAAGACTGCCCTGGAGCCAGTGAAATCCGGGTTTGTCACACCACGATACAGAAAAAGCATGGGCCTACTGGGAAGAGATCACTTCCGATTGGTGGGTTCTCACCATCATAGAGTACGGGTAGTGCCTTGAGGTACGGGTAGTGCCTTGAGCTCACCTCAACCTCACCAAGCACAGTATCTTGCAAAACACACATCAGGCAGACATTTCAAAGGTGGTTCAGGGTCTCATCCTCAATGGGTCACAGAGCCAGCTCGGCCCAAGCACCACGGTAAGGGGTGAACTCCCTATTTTATCTCATTCACCAAAAAGTTGGGTCATTAAGACCCCTACAGAACCAGAGGCCCCTCAACAGGTACATTCTGTCAGTACAATTCCATATTTCTACCCTGCAGGATGTCATCCGACTGCTGCAGCAAAGCGACTGCATCACTGCTCTTGATCTGAAGAAGGCTTACTTTCACACACCCATCCATCCTGCTCACGGATGGTCCCAGCGATTCGTGGTAAGTGATCAGCATTATCAGTTCGAAGTACTGACGTTCAGTAACCACAGCTCCACGCGTGTTCACCAAATGCCTAGCTGTGGTGCCAGCCCTCGCAGAGGGGGGGTATTCTTGTGTATCCGATCTCAACGATTGGCTAATAACGAGCACAGGTAAGCATCAGTGCCCGGCACACACTCGCACCACCATCCCCCTTCTCCATGTTGAGATTACCATTAACGCCACCAAATGCCATCTTGACCCACACTTCAGATTCAGCCCTTATTAAAGGTTGCTCTCAACTCAATCATGTCCAAGGCCTACACAGCCAGGCCGGTGCACAAGCTTTCCAAGAGTTACAGCCTATTTTCAGCCACATTTTCACTTATCACTTAGAAAAGAAATGTGTATCCTAAAGAAGATTGCTTCCCGCATAGCCATAGTGACTCAAGCCTTACTATTGCTGTGTCCTCTCCATCAGAGCCTGTTGCCATAATGTTCACAGGCAGAGGCCTCTATGAAGATTGAGTGTTGACACCAGCTAGCATTTATCGCTCTCAGCAGTGGTCGAACAGCAACAACATGTTCCAGAGCCAGCCCTTCATGGAACTCGCTCTGCAAACGACCATCACCACAGATACCTCGAGGTGGGGAGCACACCTTCAGATCTGAGAGTGAAGGACTTGTGGTCACCACATCAGCGGAGCCGTCACATCAATCACCTCAAAAACCACACCCATAGGGAAGGCGGTCTATATTAACATTGTAGTTATCCAAGATTCCATGGGAAAAGGCCAATCAAACTTCTCATCTGGATGGTCAAGTAACAACGTTAGTTCATATGCAAATTACATTCCAAACAGATGGGCTTGTGAACTTCTTTTATTTTCATGTTGTTCTTAAGTGATTGTCCATCAGGATTTTGCCTGGCGGTTTGCTGATTGCGATGTCGTTATAATTGTCTGAAATATATACATGACCATAGTACAATGTACACCAGATAAAATATGTTCAGCCCTAATGAAGTCCACTTGCACGGACGGAAAAAGTTGGCTGTGTTTGTTTGTATCAAACGAAGCTTGGTTGTTTTACAGTTTGGTTGGTTCTGGTGGCGGTCAGAACTTCTGGGAATGTGCAGAAGGATAAAACGATTGGAGATTAAAGGACCTGTGTGGTGTTATATACCACTACTGCCATTGGACTATTCATCAATCACCTCAAGCTTTTAGCCCTCCTGCTAGCACTCAAGGCCTTCCTTCAGGTCATCAGACCCAAAATGTATGACCTACAGAGGCAGGGCACACACTCCCCGCAGTCATAAGACTAGTGCAGAGTATTTGGCGTCGGGCAATTCACTATTGAAGACACCTCCTGGTGGAGTACCTCCTAGGAGTGGACAGCGACTTTGCATACCTACTCAGCAGGCTGCAGCAACAAACCCAAGAGCGGGAACTCCCCCCACAAGTCCTATTGCCTTACTTTAGTCTTGGAGGTGTGAGGTTGGGGTCTCCAAGGTTAACCTCTTTCCCACCGCGCTAACGCAAAATGTCAAAACTTCACCTCAGGTTTCCACAACCTCACTCAATGGATAATGCTCTATCGAGGAACTGATCGGAGATATTTGCATATGCTCCCTATGGATGTGGTCAAGAAGGTTTGGCAAACTTCCCTCCTCATGGTGGCTCTCACATGGGTGAGACAGCTCGGGGTGCCTTCTTGTGAGGTTTGTTGACCCCACAAAAAGCTCCCCACCAGGCCGGGGTCAGGGCAAGATCAGATACCCAGACCAAAAGCAGGTCAATACAGCAATTTGGCTCCTGGGGTCTTAGAGTTTGGTTATCTCAATCTCCAACAAGAATCCTCAAGGAAGCATGCATGCTCTCTACGTGCGCCTGTTACGCTGTTGACTGGGAAAGGTGCGTCAGTGACTGCATTGGAAAACCCTTAAACCCTCCTTAACCCAATGTTCAAAATATTGTTGCTTGCCCACTTCTCTTACAGATATTAAATTAAGCTTGCACTTCCAGATGCATTCACTTGGCTGCCGTTGCAACCTACGTGTAAACAGGGAACACTCATCTTTTTAAAGATTCCTATCATCTAGTCTTACACGGAGAGTATCAAACAGGTCATTCCACCTGGAGTGGCTCCTGCCCCGTCAGAACTCTTAATTTTGAATCACTGAACTCGCACACCTTACATTTCTTTCCTGGAAGATTGCTGTCCTGGTCGCACTCAAGACCCTAAGACAAGTTCGCGAGCTACAGCCTCTCCCCTTAGATGAGCCTTTTTTCATGTCCATAATGACAGTCGTCCTTAGAACCTACCCCAAATTCCTACCCAAATTCCTATCCCTCTTCCACCTCAATCAAATTATCACACTTCCTGCCTTTTTCCCACAGCCAGACTCGGTAGCAGATAGGACATTACACACCCTTGATGTAAAACATGCCTATATGTTAGTACATAAGGGCGTGTTTTATATCAAGGGTGTGTCATGTGGTCACATTCAGTTCGAGCAATAATATCACCACTTTGCATGTTCACGTTTAAACTTGACATTTTTCCTGAACACTGACATTTGACACACATTTCATTGCCTGTCTGTGATAAAGCGGGCTGCAGAAAATATTTTATTCTGGCTTGTGGATTCAATTCCCCATAACATTAACTGATTAATTAATGCACTGTTGCATGATTTATTTTATTAATCCAACCTAGATTAAGTTTGCACCACACATGAACACGCGGGAAACTAATTATATGTGCTTTTGTTGCATTTGCAAGTCTGTTTTTGTAACACATTATTAATATTGTCCTGTTTATTATGTCTGTCCTATTGTCTTTGTCACCATTAACATGCAGCTGATCATTTATGGCATGTGCTTTTATATGTGCTTTTATGTATGTCCTATGTTGTGTTTGTCTGTCTGTGTATCATTTAATTATCTTTTAATTCTTTCAGAAACATTAAGCTGGACTACATGAAGAATGGTGGTTATTTTATGCGCTGCTTTAAATGTTTGCTTCTGCTAAATGTTTTTATTAGTGGGTTAATTAATAATTAATAAGGGACTGGGTGGTACATAAGGGTTTGCTTTACTTGAATTAATCACTCTTTTGTGTTTGTTTAAATAATAGCTCAAGAGTGAGCTGAGGCCTAGTTCTTGCTTTGGAAGAAAATTGGTCGGCCTGAACTGAGCAGAAGCTGAGCCAAGCTGCACGTTGAAAGAAAAAAAAAACATTGCAAGAGGTTATTGAACTTACTTCTCGTGGCTCAGACTTTTATTAAAGAAAGACTTTTTAAATGGAGTTTATTTCATGGACTGCTCTGGATGTTCCTATTCAAGGTCGAGGAAGTGACAAGCGTGATTCTGCCGAGCTCTGGTGGAAGTGGATTGGCAACTTTTTGTTGCAAATGCCTCGGAAGTTGTTGTCACTCTAAATGGACAATGGCACGGTAACGCGCATATTCTCTGGACTGGTAGCTGAGGTGGCCTGATGGCCATAAACCAATCACAGTGCTGAACTTTCCTAAATAATAACATTTAGTTAGTTTTGAGAGCGAAAAATGATATAAAATTGGCTCTCTTGTGGGGTTTGGGACTGTCTTTTCCAGAGGGGTGAAGCGCTGTCGGATTGCCTTGGGAGAGTGTAAGCATGCAACTGTTTATTATTTGTTTCCCTTTCAGGTTTGGAAATGAACTTGGAGAAAAAGCTAATGATTTCTTAAATTCATCATTTTTGATTAATTCTGACAGCTTACATTGTGCCAATGATTAATGTGATTTGAATTAATAAAACGAAATGTTTGATTTTAATAAAGTGAGTTATTAAAGATTTTCACTTATGAATTTAAAAAAATAAACTTTTCAAAATGACAAGCTGGACTTGTTTTTGTAGATAGTTTATTGCTAAAAGTTACTCAACATATAGAATCCAATCACCTCATTCACTATGTTTATGGGCCTGGTATTGATTGGTAAGTGTGATAGTAGATTGAGTCATCATTTATAAAGAATTTTAGTTTCTGGGCTCTAACATCTGCATAGGATAATATTGGGGTGGCGAGGCACGCCAGCTTGTAGGGCTTGAAACTCCCGCCGTGAGGGCAACGGCTGAAACACCGCATCTACTCTATCCACCGCCGTGAGGGAAATGGCCGAAAAAACACAGCTTCCCCCGCATCGCGGTGAGGGCAACGGCTAAAGACTCCATATCCCAGGTGCCCCGGGGCCCACCGGCACACCCGTGACATCACCGCCTGTGCCCGGAGGCGCTACTAAACAGTGGAACGCCTCACGGGACGTGCGCGGGCAGCGCCGGGAGAAGGTCGAGACCGTCTTAGGCTGTCAGAGGCCGGGCCGGCCCCCCCTCTTGGCGTTTGCAAAGAAGGTTGCTGGACATTAAGGTACTGTTACACTTTTCTCTAGTCCTGTAGTTTGAAAATCCCCTGTAGGGCTACCTACCATCTCTACATCCAGCATGGACTTGTAAAAGCTACCAAAACTCCTCATGCAAATTATATTGGTCTCTCTACGTGTATCTCCAAACCTATTTGCTATCCTTTTACCTGGAACACCATCAAGATGGGCAAAAGGGTTGGTCCCACTAGGAAATCAGCATCCCCCCTGCTTAAACCTGCCGCCAAACCACCATCAATAGACAGAATGTTGGAAAAAGCCCTTGGAGCGGTAGCCTCTGAAATAGAAAGGAAAGAAAGGCGTCTCTCTATTACACCAAACTTAGACACTGCCTCACTAATTTCTAACCCCCTGATGAAATAGAAACATCATCTATTGAGTTGTTAAACGATTTACCGCCAAATTCAGATACGACATGTGGGGAGTCCCAGAATTGCAGTGTGCGCCCACGGCTCATAATGTACACCAAAGCGAAAGTGAGACCAAAAGCAATGCAGCCTAAATGGAAAAAATGCATGTCCATACTGTAGAGGTAGAACAGACCCCGGAGGTTAATTTAGCGCCAGATCCCTCTGCTCAAGTTATTGACCAGCCTGGGTGGGTGACAACTATGGTAACAAATTTGCAGATTCAGTCGAGAGCCATCATTAAAGAGGAACTTAGTACTATAATGGAAAGGCTGGAGGGTTTGAAAGCAATTGTGAATGAGGGGCTAAAAACTAAGACCAATCATAGCCCTGACAATGTGACAAGAAAGCATGTCGCCAACAGCCCTATAAGAGATAATCCTAACATTCACACAAATAGAAGAGTCCTCTCACCTATAATAAATGTAATTTCAGATGCCCCACAACAGGCGAGGACCATCAAGGAAAATGGAGTAGCAAAGCCCACTACAAATCAAACAAACGTGATAACTGCCCAATCATTAGCAATCAATTGCGCAGGGGAAAATGTAAAAAATCCGGGTCCGTGACTGGTAGCAATGCAACCACCCCTTGAGCGTGATGAACATATATACTGCCCGCCAATTATAAATCTTCCCCCGGCGTCAACCCCTTATGTATTATTTCTGGTGGGGGTACCCGAATTAAGAAAGGGTCAGACAGAATCCCACCAAGAATTAAAAAATAAAAGCGTTCATTGTTTAATAATCACAGTGATTTTGGATACGAAAATACTGAAAAGATTTTATCTACAAGAAGGGTGGGGTGGATTGGTGCACGACACAAGGATATTCCTGGAAACTGTAAAGTCATTAATTTTAGAAATCCAACAATTACCGGGAGACTTTTAGCATCGGTGTTTGGGAGGAACACAGGCAACATTCTTTTACTCCCTCTGGGTTTCTTCTACCCTCCAAAAGTTCCCCAGCAGTTTGACTATTGCCAGCAAATGGGATGGAGACCTCTCCACAATGATCATTTCTCTCGAAATATGGGTCATAACTGGAGAAACCAACCCATTTGTAACATCCCTACTGGGAATAGGTTCAGCCCCCTTGAAGGGGTGGATTAACTAGTGAAAGCCCCAGAAATGGCACAGGAAGAAAATCCTGTTAACTCCTGTAATTATGATGATGGGGTTTGTTCCCCTGGGCCACACCCCATTGGAAAGGAAGGTCTGGTCGGAGAGTACTTGAGCGGTTCCTGATCCACCATATTTAATGGGGGTGGTATAGCACAGATGGAAGGTCTCCACTGCCCTATAGTTGAGGGGGAAGTTGAGCAGGTAGCCACGCAACTGGCTACGCCAACAGGAACTAAGAACTGTTATCCAGAGCCTCTGGAAATTGATAATATGATAACCTCCAATCACCAGATCACAAGAACCATATCCTGGAACGTAGCGGGCATCAATAGAAAGATAGATGGCCCTGAGTGGAGATCATTCATTGGTGAATACAATATTTGTATGTTCCAGGAAACATGGGCAAGAGGAGAGGTTACCATGCTGGGTTTTGCTTCATTCTTCATCCTGGCAATTTCTGTTGGTGCGGGGAGACCATCAGGGGGATTAATCACATGGGTAGGCGTCCACCTAGGCTGCACGGCTGTGCAACTTGATACAGGCTCCATTGACATATTATGTGTACAACTGCACTTTCCTCTTAAAACTCCTATTGTTTTAATTAATGTGTATTCAAGGCCCACCACTATGGGAATGGAATCCACCACTCTGGAGGATTTAGATACATTTCTATCTAGTATCACTCCAAAACACATGGTTATAGTAGGAGGGGACCTCAGCTGCCAGTTCGAGCCCCTTGAGGGCTCGCATTTTGACAGTATACCTGAGGAGGACCTCCTCTTGGAAATACCGGAATCCAGATGCCCGACCCTGACCAAATGGACACCCTTGGTAATCCAGATGAATTGCCTTATTCTTAAACATTCCCTAAGAGCGTGTAACGGAAGATCACTTTCCGAAACATCATGTGGTTACACATTCCACAGCAAGGCTCGAGGGTTCCTATTAGATTACATTTTTATAAATATTAGTTTTTGGGACAAGATGTCCGATTTTAGAATTCTTCCCCGTGTCGACAGTGACCACGACGCGCTTGTAGCGGACCTCCAAATAGTAAACCCTGGGCGTATGCACTGTGATGATACCCCCGATGACTCCAGGCTAATTGTTCCAAACTGCAGGAGGCGAGTACGATTGATTAATTTTAGCCAACCGCAGGAAAACCTGAGCAGTCTCAATGAAGCTCTACTCCCGGTCTTTCTAGAAGCCTCTACCCTTTATAATCACAATATCGACCTTATGGACAAAGAGGCGATTGGGTCAAACCTCGAAAAATTCAAGGGAATTTTACTAGATTATTTCTTCCCTAGTAAACCTATCAGAACTAGGAGGCCTGTGCCCCACCCGTGGTACAATGCATCTTGCCGCAATGCCAAAAGCGCATTGGTGGCATCCATTAAAGAGAAGGACGGCCCCCAAATCAAACCTTTTAGAAGGGCTTATAAAGTAGCTGTCCAGGAAGCAAAACACAGGTGGGAGATGGAAAATTGGGAACTACTGAAAACATCTCTAGGGGATAGAGATATGAGAACATTCTGGGGAGTTGTAAACTCTGGCTCAACTATACCCAAAAGAGCGCTAGAACCTAACCTGGAAGAAGAAGTCTGGAGGGATGTTAAAATTGAATCTAGGAATCAAGTAAAAATTAGTTGGAGTTTATTATTCAGCACAGCATTCATAAGCTCACAGCTTCAAGGTCCAGATGCAACTGACCTCTCCTTACCAACCACCTTCAGAATACAGAAACTTATTAGAACATAAACATGGCTCATGGACAGTAGCTCAAGAGCATCATGATGTCACCTACCCAGATGATGATAAACATAGAAAATGTGTGATACAGAATGTACCATATCCCCCTTTTTCATAAACAAGCATGTTGTTCAGACATAATCACTAAACCGAGTTGGTCTATTTTTTACACGAACATTTTGCTTGATTCTTGAAGCTGCCGTGGCATCAATACTTTGTCCTAAAACTTCAGTGTTGAGTTTACATCTAGAGCTAGAATCAGAAACAAAATTATTACACTTAGCAATTCTTCTTATATTCCACAATTTTCCATCTTGTGTAATAACAGAAATAGTAAACACTTTTTTAATCTGTATAGGTTTACCAAATTTACATGACCCCTTCATCATTAGACCTGGTCTCAAAATTCTTACCCAATCTCCCACCACAAAATTATGAGTCCTAACTTTCCATTTCTGTGTGCGTGGGGGTGTGGCGGACCGGAATATCAAGCGCGGAGGCCGTATATAGTGGGCAATGTTTGATTTATTTCCGTACGGTTGTTCAACACAGGGTGATTAGCAAGAGTCAATGATCCAAAAATAAAAGGCACAGCTCCATGGGTGGAAGAGGGGTCCAGGTCCGGCAACGATGTCAGCGGGCTCTCCGGGTCTTCTACTCTTGGGGCGTCCTCGGAGGTACCGGGAGAAAACAAAGAAAAGAAAGGAGCCGTTAGTCCTGCCGGACTTCTCTCGTCAAATCCCTGTTACCAGCACCGGGAAGTGTGAGGGGTAGGAAGGCGAAAGTGAGGAGGGGTCGGAAGGTTAGGGTAGGGATGGACACAAGCGGGGTATCGAGAAGCAGTAGGGGTGTAGGGTGGTGGGACGTGAGGATTAAAGGGTTTCTTTACAAAGTGGAGAAGTGCTTTACAATATGAACACAGTGCTCCGAGTGACGACGTGAGCCTAAAGGGTAGTTCAATTATACAGAAAGGAGTTATTTACACTGCACCTAGTGTGCTCTCAGAGGGGTTCCGTATCACTCACCCGCTCCGCCGCAACTCTCCAAGTTGAGTTGCGGCCGCTCCCCAGCAACCTCCGGTGGACTCCACCAATCCTCGGACCACTCTTCGTCCTCTTCGCTCGTCCTCTCCTTCACCGCTTCAGTCGGGGTCTCCTGCCACAAGCTCGATCCGACGCCGGACTGTTTCCTGGGTCCGGTATTTCTAGTGTCCTGGTCACGTGAGGGGGAGGTACTTCCGGGGTCATGTGGTAGTGCTTCCGTGTTTCCGTCGTTCCTGATTGGGTCCTGGAACAGAGGACAGAGGGTTGGACATTTGGTGGGTTGGGCTGCTACTACGGACGCTCTGGCCGGGTTCTCTGTCGTACGGGAAGGACTGCAATACCGTGGTGTGTGACGGGTATGTAGGGCCGCCGTATCACATCCCCTTCCCCTAGCTGTCTTTCTAGTACGGGTGTGGGCCATGGGATAACGGGAGAGGAAATCGGCATTGCCCTGTTCAGTCCCTTTACGGTGCAATGTCCGAAATCTGTATGGTTGCAGAGCTAGGAACCACCGGAGGACCCAGTCGTTATGTCCTTTATTACGGGCCATCCACTCCAGAGGGGCGTGGTCAGTATAGATGACAAACTCTCTCCCTTCCAGATAATACCTTAAACTTTCCACCGCCCATTTAATGGCCAATGCTTCCTTCTCTACAACAGCATAATTGGTTTCGCGGGGATACAGTTTACGGCTCAGGTATAAAATGGGGTTCTCGTTCCCATTGTCGTCTTTCTGTGAAAGGACCGCCCCTAAACCCTGGTCTGAGGCGTCTGTCTGCAGGAGGAAAGTCCGTGAATAGTCCGGACTGACCAATACCGGTTTAGAGGTTAATGCTGCTTTGAGTCGAGAAAAGGCTAACAGTAGAACAGGGTTGGGATTCTTTAGGAGGGTTTCTGTTTTTGTGGACTTCCTTAGGAGATCAGTGAGGGGAGCTGCAGTCTGGGAAAAATTGGGTATGAACCTGCGGTAATAACCTAATAGGCCTAGGAATGCCCGGAGGTCTTTTCGAGACTGGGGAAATGGGACGGATTGAATGGCCTCAACCTTCTTGGCCTGTGGACGTATCATTCCCTCTCCTAAGAGGTAGCCCAAGTACTTCACCGAGGTAGCCGCTAGCGTGGTTTTTGCAGGATTAATGGTGAACCCAAAAGAGCCAAGGGACCTAACGACTTTGCTGAGGTGATCGAGGTGTTCCGCCCAACTATTGCTATAGATAACAATATCGTCGAGGTAGGCCCCGGCATACCCTGAGTGTGGTCTTAACACTTGGTTCATCGCCCTTTGGAAGGTGGCGGGTGCCCCGTGTAACCCAAAAGGTAATACTGTGAATTGGAATAGGCCGTCTGGGGTAGAAAAGGCAGTTTTCTTTCGGTCTTGTGCTCTAAGGGGAATCTGCCAGTAGCCCTTGCAGAGATCTAACGTGGATATGTATCGGGCCTTCCCTATGCTCTCGACCATCTCATCGACCCGTGGAAGGGGATAAGTGTCGAAGGTGGATATTTTATTTACCTCCCTGAAGTCTATGCAAAACCTCACAGACCCGTCAGGCTTAGGCACTAGAACTATGGGGGAATTCCATTCACTGCTGGAAGGCTCTATGATCCCCATACCCAACATTAGTTCGGTTTCTTGTCTGATCACGTTCCTACGGGCTTCAGGGACCCGGTAGGGTCGAAGCCGTACAATCTTACCAGGCTCTGTGTGTATGCTGTGTTCTGTGATGGTCGTGTGACCTGGTGAGGAGGAAAACACACTCTGTAGGGGTTGTAGGGCTTTTGGGAGACTCTGTCTCTGTTCTTCGGTCATCTCGGGGTCAAAGCATGACTCAAATAAGAAAGGGGTTGGCATGTCGTTGGTGGATAGGACGGGTCGGGGCCCCTCCCATTTCTTAAGAAGATTGACATGGTACACCTGTGTGGTGCCTCGAACAGGATCGAGCTCTACTTCGTAGGTGACCGGGGTCACTTGGCGAAGAATCGCATAGGGTCCTTGCCACTGTCCTAACAGTTTGTGATCTGATGATGGTCTCATCAGAAGAACGAGATCCCCATTGTTAAAGGAACGTGGTTTGGTACCCTTATCATATTGCCGTTTCTGGCTAGCTTGTGCGTTTTCCATATTCTGACGGACAATGTCACGTAGCTGGGCGAGATGTGTTTTTAGATTTTCAACATATTCGGGCAGGGGTCGGGTTCTGTCAGGTTCGGCCTCCCAGGCTTCTTGAGCCATGTCCAGAAGGGTGCGGGGTGGTCGGCCATACAGCAACTCATAGGGAGAATATCCGGTACTGCTCTGAGTTTTGCACCGAATGGCAAACAAGGCCAACGGCAACATCTCCTCCCACCTCTTTGCCTCTAAGGCCAACATTTTCTTCAGTGTTAACTTCAGGGTGGCATTGTATCGCTCTACCAACCCATCTGTCTGGGGATGGTAGGCGGACGTGCGGATCTGTTTTATGCCGAGGTTTGAACAGACCTGTTTCATTAGGGATGAGACGAACGGAGTGCCTTGATCCGTAAGGATCTCCCTGGGAAACCCTACTCGTGAGAATATGGAGATGAGGGCTTTAGCTATGGTCTGTGTTGTAGGTTGGCGTAAGGGCACTGCCTCAGGGAAGCGAGTGGCGTAGTCCACCAGTACTAGGGCATAGCGACAGCCACTGCGGGAGGGAAGTAAGGGGCCTATGATGTCCATTCCAACCCGGGTGAAGGGGATATCAATGAGGGGTAGAGGGAGTAAGGGAGCCCTGGGGGGACGATATCTACTGTTTCTCTGATAGACTGGGCACTCTCTACAGTATTGTCTGACCTCCTGATGTACTCCGGGCCAATAAAATTTCTCCAGGATGGACAAACTGGTTTTTTCGTCGCTGAAGTGACCCCCTAGGAGATGGCTGTGGGCAAGGAAGAGCACCTTCTCTCTAAAGGGTCCGGGAATCAATAGCTGTGGTGGTTGGTTTGGGTTCCCTTTTCTATAGAGTAGTCCGTTCTTTTTACAGAAATAGGGACATACGTGAAGGGGGTCTTCCTGCTCTAAGGCCTTTCCCCAGGCCTCTTGTAGGACGGGATCTTCCTGTTGCGATGCCCGGAATTCTCTATCTGTTTGCCAGGGATGGACATCGGGAACCACCGGGTAGGCGGTGGTGTGGTTTCGTTTTTCTTGCCTCTTCTGATTACGGGATTTCCGGGCTTTGGTCGGATCTTCAGCCAGCGGTTGTTCCCCGGAAAAGGGTGCTTCTCCCCACCATTGGTTCAGGGAGTCTGTAGTGTCCTGCACCAATTTAGGGAGACCAGCATAGTCACTCCATAGGATCACTTGCTCAGGAAGGTTTGGTATTAGACCTACAGTGAGTTCAGTCCCGGGATCAGCTGGGTGCCATACTCGCACCTGGGTGGTAGGGTACCTTTTAGTGTCTCCGTGTACGCATTGGATGGCGACGGTTCCTGTGGGTGGTCTTGGTGGGGTTGGTAGGTCCTGGGGCCGTAGAACGCTCTGGCGACAGCCCGTGTCAGCCAAAGCCAGGAGTGGATGTCCGTCTACATACACGGGACAACGGAACGGAGGGGGTTTTTCCCCGGGTGTTGCACACACATAGTTCTGTACCAGGCCTATCTCCATGGGTTCTTCTTTCTGTGGACATACACGTGCTATATGTCCATAACCGCCGCAGTTGTAACACTGTGGACCCGGATTGGGTGGTCTGTATATGAGTGGTGGTGGCAGCAGGGAAGGCGGCTCCGTTTTCCTTGGAGGAGGGGGTCGCTGGGGTCTGACTGCATTGACATGCGCTCGGTGGGGATGATCATCTCTGCCCCTGGATGTTTCTTGGGCTCGGCTGTATGCACTCGCGATCTCCACCGCGCATTCGAGGGTGAGTCGTGCATGTTGTCGCACCCATTTTTGGGTGGCCGGATGTAGGGATGCCAGGAATTGCTCGAGATATATCTTTGCTAGGATATCCTCCTTTGTGGAGGTGTCGGGGCGTAACCATCGATTGGCGAGATCTTTAATCCGGAAGGACAGAGCCCTGGGGGTTTCTTGGGGCCCTTCCTTGGCTTGGCGTAATTTCACTCTATAGGTCTCGTCATCTATGCCCAGCCTTTCCAGGATACACTTCTTGATGTCATCATAGGGTGTGTTACCTTGTATATTGACTTGCTGATAGGCGGCTTGGAGGTCTCCGGTTAGTAACGGTAACAAATATTGCCCCCATCGATCGGCTGGCCAGGAGGCGGCCTGTGCTAGTCTTTCAAAGTTCGTAAAAAAGTAGTCCGGATCATCGCCAGGAACGTACTTTTGTAGGACTACTGAGGGGAGGGAGGTTATGGGTCGTTGTTGTTGTTGTCCAAGGACGTCCGTTAGTTTCCCCATAGCCTGGTCGTGAGCATCCCCTTGGCCCTTGAGGACGTCATGCAGTTGCCCCCGATCTTCCTCAGCAGTTTTCAAAAATTTCTCCATCAGCTTTCCCAACATCTCCTGGGACTCGGCCATTTTCTGTACGACGGCCTCCATGCCTCCGGATCCCACTTCTGACACCAACTGTGTGCGTGGGGGTGTGGCGGACCGGAATATCAAGCGCGGAGGCCGTATATAGTGGGCAATGTTTGATTTATTTCCGTACGGTTGTTCAACACAGGGTGATTAGCAAGAGTCAATGATCCAAAAATAAAAGGCACAGCTCCACGGGTGGAAGAGGGGTCCAGGTCCGGCAACGATGTCAGCGGGCTCTCCGGGTCTTCTACTCTTGGGGCGTCCTCGGAGGTACCGGGAGAAAACAAAGAAAAGAAAGGAGCCGTTAGTCCTGCCGGACTTCTCTCGTCAAATCCCTGTTACCAGCACCGGGAAGTGTGAGGGGTAGGAAGGCGAAAGTGAGGAGGGGTCGGAAGGTTAGGGTAGGGATGGACACAAGCGGGGTATCGAGAAGCAGTAGGGGTGTAGGGTGGTGGGACGTGAGGATTAAAGGGTTTCTTTACAAAGTGGAGAAGTGCTTTACAATATGTACACAGTGCTCCGAGTGACGACGTGAGCCTAAAGGGTAGTTCAATTATACAGAAAGGAGTTATTTACACTGCACCTAGTGTGCTCTCAGAGGGGTTCCGTATCACTCACCCGCTCCGCCGCAACTCTCCAAGTTGAGTTGCGGCCGCTCCCCAGCAACCTCCGGTGGACTCCACCAATCCTCGGACCACTCTTCGTCCTCTTCGCTCGTCCTCTCCTTCACCGCTTCAGTCGGGGTCTCCTGCCACAAGCTCGATCCGACGCCGGACTGTTTCCTGGGTCCGGTATTTCTAGTGTCCTGGTCACGTGAGGGGGAGGTACTTCCGGGGTCATGTGGTAGTGCTTCCGTGTTTCCGTCGTTCCTGATTGGGTCCTGGAACAGAGGACAGAGGGTTGGACATTTGGTGGGTTGGGCTGCTACTACGGACGCTCTGGCCGGGTTCTCTGTCGTACGGGAAGGACTGCAATACCGTGGTGTGTGACGGGTATGTAGGGCCGCCGTATCACAATTTCCTATTGTACCAATTTTCAGTTTTGTCTTGCTTCATTTCTACTCTCTTAGCTGTATCATGTACGCATTCTTTAATATCTAGTTTACCTTGACACTTGTTCTTAAACCACCATGGACATATTTTTGAAGCAGGATCTCTTCCTTTGAGTAGCTTAAAAGGACTAAGTTCAGTTGTTGTATGAGGTGTAATTCGATAGACCCTCAATCTCTCGCTTAACTCATTCATCCATTCACCACGGGTTTTCACCACATCTGTTATATATGACGTCAACACCCTATTAAATCGTTCCACCTGGCCGTTCTCATGTGGTTCATATAACGATGTACACTTGTGTGTAATGCCATGTTCCTTTAAATAATTCTCCATCCCAATTGATTTCAATTGTACTCCATTGTCTGTAATTAACACAGAAGGACAACCTTCTCGAGCAAAAATTTCTTTAAAAAACACAATCACTGCATTTGTAGTAGCATTAGGTACAAATTTTACTTCCGGCCATTTTGAGTGGAAGTCAATCAAGACTAAGGCATATTGTGAATTTTCTGGTAGATTCTTAAATGGGCCTGAAATATCAAAAGCTAACTTTTGCCATGGCATGTCCGGTCACTTAACCACCTTTAAAGGTGGAACATAAGTCCTTAACATTCTCTCACTCGACACACACTCTTCGCATTCCCTTACTACTCTATCTATAAATGCATCCATTCCAGGCCACCAAAAGAAAGCCCTAATCAACCTTTTCATTGACGATATACCTGGATGTGTTTTATGAGCTAGCTTAAGTATGACCTGTTGTACACCTTGTGGTGGAACACATTTGCCAGACTTAAACAAGAAACCATTCTCCCATTCCAATTCTTCCGCTACCTTCGCAAAAGGTAAAAGCTCCTCTTTGATCAACTCTTTTTTAGGCCAACCTTCCATAATGTACTTTTTAAGAAAACTCCACCTATCATCCATCCTTACACAACTGTCCCACTTCTCTTCTGTAATCTCCTGAAACTGATCTCCCATCACATCAGCAATGGTCACAATGAATTCTCCTTCCTTAACTAGATCCACCTTGTCCAGCTCACAGGGCAAACGTGATAGGAAATCTGCAGTAACATTCTTCTTCCCTGGAACATACTCCGTGCTAAAATTGTATTCTTGTAATCTGGAAGATAACCTCGCAATCCTGGCAGTGGAGTGCCAACCACCACCTGTAGACAATATATTAACAAGCGGTTTATGATCTGTTCTGAGGATAAACCTGCAACCCCATACATATAACCTAAAATGTTCCACCGCCCACACACATGCAAGCAACTCTCTTTCAATTGCCGCATACTTCCGTTCACACTCGTTCAACGTGCGGGAAGCAAAAGCCACGTTCCATTCCTCTTTACCTTCCCTCTGAGACAGAATGCCACCTAACCCATATAAGCTGGCATCCACCATGATAATACACTCTTTTTTCATCCTAAAAGGTTTCAATGGAGGAGAATTAATTATATCCTTCTTTATGCATTCAAAAGCTTCCTGTTGCTCACTTGACCACACATACTTTACATTCTGCCTTAATAAAACCCGCAAAGGTTCCAATTTTGCAGCAAAATTTTCCACAAATTTACTGTAATATTCACACATACCTGTGAATGACAAAAATTGATCCTAATTTGTTGGTGATGGGGCTTTAACAATTGCATCTACATTAGTTTTTTTTGGAACAATTCCATTCACAGACAATGTGTGACCCAAATACTCGACTGTACGTTTAAAAAGTTTACATTTATGTGCTTTCAATGTGAGACCATAGGCGTGTACCTAATGCTACTACAAATGCAGTGATTGTGTTTTTTAAAGAAATTTTTGCTCGAGAAGGTTGTCCTTCTGTGTTAATTACAGACAATGGAGTACAATTGAAATCAATTGAGATGGAGAATTATTTAAAGGAACATGGCATTACACACAAGTGTACATCGTTATATGAACCACATGAGAACGGCCAGGTGGAACGATTTAATAGGGTGTTGACGTCATATATAACAGATGTGGTGAAAACCCGTGGTGAATGGATGAATGAGTTAAGCGAGAGATTGAGGGTCTATCGAATTACACCTCATACAACAACTGAACTTAGTCCTTTTAAGCTACTCAAAGGAAGAGATCCTGCTTCAAAAATATGTCCATGGTGGTTTAAGAACAAGTGTCAAGGTAAACTAGATATTAAAGAATGCGTACATGATGTAGTTAAGAGAGTAGAAATTAAGCAAGACAAAACTGCAAATTGGACAATAGGAAATGGAAAGTTAGGACTCATAATTTTGTGGTGGGAGATTGGGTAAGAATTTTGAGGCCAGGTCTAATGATGAAGGGGTCATGTAAATTTGGTAAACCTATACAGATTAAAAAAGTGTTTACTATTTCTGTTATTACACAAGATGGAAAATTGTAGAATATAAGAAGAATTGCTAAGTGTAATAATTTTGTTTCTGATTCTAGCTCTAGATGTAAACTCAACACTGAAGTTTTAGGACAAAGTATTGATGACACGGTAGCTTCAAGAATCAAGCAAAATGTTCGTGTAAAAAATAGACTAACTAGGTTTAGTGGCTATGTCTGAACAACATGCTTGTTTATGGAAAAGGGGGATATGTTACATTCTGTATCACACCTTTTCTATGTTTATCATCATCTGGGTAGGTGACATCATGATGCTCTTGAGCTACTGTCCATGAGCCATGTTTATGTTCTAATAAGATTCTGATAAACATAGAAAAGGTGTGATACAGAATGTAACAAGGGAGTACTTTGAATCCCTATATAAGGAGGAGAAGACCTATGAGGTGCTCCCAACTGGATCCCCCTCACAAGTAGGCCGTCTGCCAGTATTAAATGATTTTAATCACCACTCTGAAAATAGCCCAGGACCGAATATAACCCTACAGGAAATAAAGGGCGCAGTAGATAAAATAGCCCCAGGCAAAGCCCCCGGCCTGGATAAGATTCCAGGGGATCTCTTTAGGAGCGAGCCATCCATTTGGGCCCCCTACCTTTGGGTCCTCTTTAATGCAATATTAATGGGTATGAAGATCCCTGTTAGTTGGGCAGGCGCGGAGACAATCCCGAGTTTTAAAAAGGGGTCTCCTCTATTACCAAGCAATTACAGACCAATCAGTTTAATTGATATCCCCCAAAAAGATTTTTCCCGAGTCTTGCTCCTCAGGCTTCAATCATGGATGGAGGATGAGCGGGTACTTTCTCCCTTCCAGGCAGGGTTCAGGGAAACATTGTCAACCTTGGACCAGGTATTAAGATTACAACTATTACACTGGACTTGGTGCCCAGGGAAAAACTGTGGTCTGTTTTATCTGAGTTGGGGGCTCCCGTGTATTTAATAGAACTTATTAGGCGCTTGCACGAAAATAATTTTGCTCAAATAAGATATGGTAGGGATGGAAAGCTGACAGCACCCATACCTATTAAACGTGGTGTACGTCAGGGCTGCGTTCTTGCCCCAACTTTGTTCAGTCTTTACATTAACGGACCGATAGACGCTCTGACACAAGAAAGAGGTCTAGATGCCCCAAAATTAGCTTCACGCAGGATCTCAGCTATGATGTTTGCCGATGACACCCTTTTGGTGTCTAAATCACCTATGGGGATTCAAAGGGTTTTGGACAGATTTCAGTTGTGCTGTGAGGAAAGAGGTCTTGACATCAACCTACAGAAAACGAAATTTATGGTATTTAACAAACCAAAGAGCACCCGTCCAAATCCTTCACTTAATGGTAAACCCCTGGAAAGAGTGACATCTTTTATCTATCTAGGCATCACCATCACTGAGTCCATGGGATGGGGGTGGACATAGTGAAGTCAACATTAAAACTAGCCCAATCAACAGGGGGCATCCTGAAGGTCTTTAATAAATCAGACAAGAGCGCTGTCAGCCCGGAGCTTGAAATCTACAGGGTCCAGGCAAGAGGGGGTGCACAATATGGTGCAGAGCTTTGGGGTCACTGCAACACCAAGTCTTTATTACAGGTTGAGAACCAATACATTAAGAACCTATTTAGACTGCCTCGTAGCACTCCTCTAATCCCACTTCGCCTAGATGTGGGATTGATGGCATTAGGAGAAGTATTGTGTCTCAGACCCCTTTTATTCTGGCGACGCTTATGGTCGACACCTGAACTCCTTCCATATAGAGAAGAATTGTCCGAAGTCCTAAAGATTAGGGGCGCTGCCAGATTGCCCTGGTTTTCCCTCATCAAACAACTGTTGTCAGACATGGGTCTGGGGGAATGTTGGGCTGACCCAGAGCTAACATGTCCTCTAATCGCTGGGAAACAAATGAAGGCGCACGATGAGAACTATAGAATGGCCTTCCTCCATTCCAGCTCCAATATAGGTAGATTAACTAAAGCCTTTCTGGAAATAAAGGACAACTCCATCTATGAGAAGGTTCTCGGCCTCATTAAACCAGCGACTGCCAGGAAACTTTATCTACAATTTAGATTTGGGGTTCTGCCTCTCCGCTGTTTCACCTCAAAGTGGAGAGCACAAAATGAGGTTAGGTGACCTGCCTGCGATTACTCCGAGGAATCAGAGTTGCATGTCTTTTTCGGTTGCCCGGGCTACAACAAAGTGAGACAAAGATGGCTGGTTCAGATCCGCAGAAACCTAGGCAGTAGACACTGTGTTGAAGTGTTTAGGATATTGAAGTACGACCTCAATATTCCAGTTGTTTACTCAGTTGCAGGGTTTCTGTTTTCCATGTGGTGTGCAAGAAGGGTATTTTTGAAAGCTTTAAATGAGCCACTGAATAAAAATCAGTAGATGTCAAGCTTAGCACCACCATCTGGCAAAACCCCCCTTTTTATACAATGATACTTCTTTTTAAACTGAAGGGTCCATCCTGTTTTTATTAAAGTTTTTTAGCTCAAGCTATTTATTTATAAAGCACTATGCACTTTCAACAAAATTATTACGGGCATGTGGCGTGCTTCCATTGTACATCTGCCACCCTCTTTTTAAAATAAATTGATTTTATGTATAGATTCAATGATATGTTTAGTGGCTTTTAATTTGATTTGTTATGATCTATAAACTCATCTGATGTATTTTTGTATTTTCGTAAATGAATGTTTTTTAAATTCTGTACTTGTGAGGTCATGTTGACCGAAATAAAGTTATTTTGACTGACTAATAATATTCTCTGAACTGGCTTTGCTTACATTCACAATTCATTGTAGGCATTTTATCGCGAGCCATGAACATTCTGTATAAGGACTAAGTTAACTGCACAAAATGTTATTTGCTATTGTACGCTCGGCGACAGCTATGTGGACATAGAATCAATAATAGCAGCCAGACTGGGCTTTGGCATAGCACAAGGATGAAGGTCATTATATAACTCCTATGTTTAAGTAGAGGAGCATTTTGCTGACACGTATCTGGGTTGCCCTTGCCACAATTCCAGCCCAGCTGATTCCGGTTTACCTGCTGCGAGGGATGGTGCCCAGCTCTACACCAAGACAGGCTCCTTGAAGACACATGCCCACAGGTAATTGGGGAGTTAGATCACCCTACAGGAATTCTGGCGGATTCACCCACCCTAGGTCAACAAGGATATGGAGAGCTGGGTAGGAGCACAAAATAGAACTGCATTTGCATTCAAACATATAATCGCTGTAATAGCACGCTACAATAGTTGAACTATATATCTTTCGCCACTCGCAATGTTCCATTGATAGTTGATGCACACGTATTTTATAAAAGAATCTCATTGTTCCAATAAATATTGAAATGCCAATCGGAGTATTTCCTTTTGGCATGCATGACCTACCAAAGGAAAAGGTGCCTGGTCTGTTTCCACAATTTCCTTGGGGACTCAGGGTTGTCATGTACTGGGGTTGCACATTCCACCTGTCACCTGCTTGGGTTAGGGTACAGATGGTACACGGTGAGCTAGCCTGGACTAAGGACAACATATCCCGATGGTGTGCGTGGACTCAGTCTCACACAGTTTTGATGTTTATGATGCCCAACAAATGCACAGTTTTACTCAGTAAGTAAAAACCGTACGACAGGTGCGTAACGCCCAAGAACCAAAACTTTCTGCAAAACACAGCAACGTCATTCTATTTGCCAAACCCAAAAACACCACCCTTTGTCAAAAGCGGATATAGCTAGGTGGATTGGTAAGAGCATCCAGACCTGCTACCTTAAAGTCAAGAGAACATTCACCGTTAGACCCCGACCACATTCTAACAACAAAACCGAAACTAGTATCATTCCAATAGATGACATGTACAAGGCAGCTGCATAGTCCACTCCACATACATTCACTAAACACTACTGTGTGGATGTCTTAGCTCACCAACAAACTAAAGATGGTCAAACAATACCAAGGATGTTGTTTCAATCATTCGTACCATTCACTGGGAGGCCACCACTTAAGTGCTGCTCTACAGACTATACACAGCATATGTATCTACAGCCACACATGCTAGGAGCAGAACATGTAACTTACCCTGTAAGCATCTGCTCATAGCGTGTAGTGCTGTAGATTCACATGTGCCCACCCTCCTTCCCAGGAGCCAGTGGCTGCCACAGATTTAGCCTTCTTTATAGATTTTCACCATGGTCATCAAAATGTCCTACACACTGCTCCATCAGTATGCTCACCAGCTACAAGAAAACAATAGGGCTGATGCACATTGCCAACTAAGTCGCCATACATCACAATTTGAAATACTTCAAACAAAAACAAGTAGCAAACGTCTGAGCCCAGCACCAGATGGCAGGAGTATGCACAGCACATGTATCTACAGCCACATATGCTACGAATATTAATTTCCTGATGTGTTTTGCAGAGAAGTTACATTTTACTGAAGGGCTTTTGCGACAATGTTATTGTGAAAGATGAAGTAACACAGGTGATGCATAAGCCAAGGAATGTTCCATTCTCAATAAGATCACTGCATGAATAACAGAAAAACTAGGGATAATGGAACAGGTTGAGTCTGCCCAGTGGGCGAGTCCCATTGCCTTGGCCAAGAAACCGGATGGAACGATCTCTTAGTGCATTGACCTTAGGGATCTATTAATACAGCTATTTGGGTGGCCCGGCAACTGAACATCTGGGAAAGTTATCTATCATTGGCGAAGGAGTGTGTTTACTACATTGGGTTGGTCTGTAGTTTACCATCAAATCAAGTTGCTTTCCTCCTCTGGAAAACTTACATCCTTTAGAATTCTAAAAGGAATGTAAACATTTGTGAGGACGCCTTTTGGGCTACTTCCCACTTAAGCCATGTTTCAAAAGTCCATGCAGAAGTTTTTTGCCGGAGTGTGTCAAGTTAAATATTTCCAAGAGAACAAGTTGGTAGGGGGCAAGAATCAAGAGCATCATGACTAACTGGTGAGAGACATGTTGCAAATTCTGAGCAGAGCAGGTTTAACCAGGAGTTCCAGAAAGGGAAACATCCTTTACAACGCAACTTTTACCACGCAGTGCCTTTACGACGCAACTTTTACAACGCAAACCATTAAAACGCATTGCGGTGGGGGGCGCTCTAGGATAGGGAATAGGTTTAATTTACTTTCCAACACCTTCCCTACTATCCACGGGGATTAGAGTTGGAATAGTAAATTAAACTATTCACTATCCAGTGCCCCAAAGCACTATGCGTTGTAAAGGCATGCGTTGTAAAAACCGCGTTGTAAATGCATGCGTTGTAAAAGCATGCGTTGTAACGTCATACATCCGTCCGAGAAATGATACTGCTTTGCTGTCAATAAAGCGCAGTAGTTAGGACATGCCAACAGTTGCGGTGATCCTGGGAATTGTGCAGTTTTGTGCAAAATTTGTGGAGCTCTTCTCATATCATACAAGGGACTCGATGGCTTTCTTGAGAGGGGCATCAAATTTGTGTGATCACCCAAATGCGAGAAGAACTTGGGTGTATCAAGAGAAGTAATGTAATGCGGTAATGATGAAGCCAAGTGATTATGGAGTAGAGTAGTGTACAGTGAAGTGACATACAGTGTAATAGCGTATTGTGGAGTGACATACAGTTAAGTGATGTAGAGTGTAATAGCGTATTGTGGAGTGACATACAGTTAAGTGACGTAGAGTGTAATAGCGTAGAGTGGGAGAGTGACACAGTGAAGTGACGTAGAGTGTAATAGCGTATTGTGGAGTGACATACAGTTAAGTGATGTAGAGTGTTATAGCGTATTGTGGAGTGACATACAGTTAAGTGATGTAGAGTGTAATAGCGTATTGTGGAGTGACATACAGTTAAGTGACGTAGAGTGTAATAGTGTAGAGTGGGAGAGTGACACAGTGAAGTGCCAGTGTAATAGCGTATTGTGGAGTGACATACAGTGAAGTGACGTAGAGTGTAATAGTGGAGAGAGTGACACAGTGAAGTGACAGTGTAATAGAGTATTGTGGAGTGACATACAGTTAAGTGATGTAGAGTGTAATAGCGTATTGTGGAGTGACATACAGTTAAGTGACGTAGAGTGTAATAGCGTAGAGTGGGAGAGTGACACAGTGAAGTGCCAGTGTAATAGCGTATTGTGGAGTGACATACAGTGAAGTGACATAGAGTGTAATAGTGGAGAGTGGAGAGAGTGACACAGTGAAGTGACAGTGTAATAGCGTATTGTGGAGTGACATACAGTTAAGTGACGTAGAGTGTAATAGCGTAGAGTGGAGAGAGTGACACAGTGAAGAGACGTAGAGTGTAATAGCGTAGAGTGGAGTGACATACATTGAAGTGACGTGGAGTGTAATAGCGTAGAGTGGGAGAGTGACACAGTGAAGTGACAGTGTAATAGCGTATTGTGGAGTGACATACAGTTAAGTGATGTAGAGTGTAATAGCGTAGAGTGGAGAGAGTAACACAGTGAAGTGACAGTGTAATAGCGTAGAGTGGAGTGACATACAGTTAAGTGATGTAGAGTGTAATAGCGTAGAGTGGAGAGAGTGACACAGTGAAGTGACAGTGTGATAGCGTAGAGTGGAGTGACATACAGTTAAGTGACGTAGAGTGTAATAGCGTATTGTGGAGTGACATACAGTTAAGTGACATAGAGTGTAATAGCGTAGAGTGGGAGAGTGACACAGTGAAGTGACAGTGTAATAGCGTATTGTGGAGTAACATACAGTTAAGTGATGTAGAGTGTAATAGCATAGAGTGGAGAGAGTGACGCAGTGAAGTGACAGTGTAATAGCATAGAGTGGAGTGACATACAGTGAAGTGACGTGGAGTGTAATAGCATACAGTGGAGTGACATACAGAGGAGTGCGGTAGAGTGTAACAGCATACAGGGGAGTGGCATACAGTGTAGTAAAGTGTAACAACATACAGTGGCAGCCAATGGAATTGCGCAGAATGAAGTGGCGAGTTGCAGAGTGCAGTGGAAGTGCGCAGAGTGGATTAGCATAGAGTGGAGTCTGGTACAGTGAGGAGGCTTAGAGTGGAGTGGCGTATGGTGGAATAGAGTTAAGTAGAGCAGTATGGCATTGAGTGGTTTGGGGGTACACTAGAGTGGCCTATACTGGAATACCGTAGAGTGGAGCAGTGTAAAGGGTAGGGGTGTACAGTGGAGCGGAGGTTTGTGAAATTTAACAGTAATGTAGATTATGGTGTGCAAAGTAACGCAAACAGCGAAATGCGCTGCCTTGCATTTCTGTAGATTTACCAATCAACGCAGGACCACGCATGGTGGCCCGTGCGATGCTTTTTAAATCAGACACACCTATTACATTGCCCTTGAGACACCATGACGCCAGTTTACCGCAATACAATAATACAGCTGGGCCTTAGTTATATTTTGGTCCGCGGTATACCGAGGTAAAATTGCGGTATTCCGTGATACATGGAGATGATAAGCCAGTATTTAATTGTGTGATGGCTGTTTGAGAGCCATATTGTTTTTTGCTACACTTTGGTAGTGTTCTGTGTTAGGGCCTCAGATATAGGTAGTAGTAGATGTTATTGTAGTTCCATACCTATTAACCCTTTATTAATGTGGTAATAGGTAGGGAAATTTATATATATTATATATATTATATTTACATTTTTTTAAATAATTTGACAGAGTACCGCGATAGTACCCAGCGAGCCCCCAAAATTATTATAATTTTTCTTTTTTATTTCGTTTTAGGTATTTTTGCAGTTATCAATACTCCTTTTTTTACAGAATTAAATATGTTAAAATTGGAAATACACTGTGCTACACTACATCTGTGAAATATAGTGTAGTGTATTTTGTTTTTTCAGTGTAAGATTTTTTTTTGTACTGTGGTACTTTCTCTGTAGCACCACGGTACTCCATACCATTTTTTTAAAATATACATAAACAAATATGTATTTCTCCCTATCAATTACCACTGTACTAAAGTTGCAATAGGTAGGAAAACAAATTTAAAACCTGATACTTATCTAGGTCTCAGATATCATTAAGTTTAAATGCCTTCTAAGTTAAAAAATACTTTCCCTATTTACCAGCAGATAATCCTGAAAAGGATTATCTGTACACCATAATGTAGAATCCTGCCAACTTTAATGTAAATCTGTGCAGTCATTTTTGCGCTACATCAAATACAATGGTCTATGGAAAATGCATTGGTGGAAAACACATTTTGGGACCCCCTTTTATCCCTGGTGCACCCTCCAGACTAACCAGGGGCGCCCTGCTCCAAAGGTTTCAGAACTTCGATTTCAAGCCATAAATTGCCGGTAACAGCACAGAAATGTGAGTTATTTGGTAAAAGCATGAAACCTCTTTATCCATCAGATGGCAGCCGAGCACTCTTTATTAAGAGCGCATAACTGAATACTTTGCCTTTCTCAAAAGCTACATCACGTTCCTTCGCCCAAATGAAAGCCACACCTTTCCTAAGAAGTTGCATCAAAGGCTCTACAACAGTGACCTGTGGAGCATATTTGGCTACCTGAAGTTATAAAGCACATCTTCCTAAAGTATATTAAGGCATTTCTCTTCTTATAAAAGAATTGACATTAATTGTGTGTGATAAATGTCCCAACTGAACTAGGTGTTCCATCCCATTCTACACTACAGGAGTACCCCATGACTGTTAGGCACGTCACTGGGTACATGACCCAACTTTATCCCAATCATTTTCATAGAGGAAAGTGTAAGTACTCTCAAGGCCATCCACATAGGGAGCCACGGCCAACGGCCAATAAGCCAAGGGAGCCATGGGTAGAAAAAGTTTCAAAACTACTTGGCTATATGTATGGAAAGTTGTGGTGATTCGAACGGGTGGAAAGTTATTAGGGAACAAAAATCAGAGGATTTCCTATCTGTGGGAATCCTAACTATAACTACAGTGTCAATCAGATTTAATGTGATTTATTAGGTCATGCCTGAGCCAGCGCCCAAGGGCTGCTCTGAGGATGATCTGCTGTAGTTCAGTACGGAGAGAAGCCCAGCCCACTCCCCGACCCATATTTTTGGTTGGCTTGTGTCCTTGTCCTTCCTAAATGCAGTCTTCTGATTCCTAAATAGACTTGTTAGTCCCTCCTTAGTATGGCCATGTCGTCATTTGTAACCTTAGAAACATACGAAATGAAGGGAGGGTCCAAGGGAATATTTAGAGACCCTAACACAGTTATAACCCCCTATACAGAACATATAACTACGAATGAATAACTGTGGGTCTAAAGAAATCTACCTGTGTTAACCGTGTGAGCATTGACCTGTACTGTGTGCATCCTATGTGTAAATATGGAATACAACAGGATATTTCACAATGTGAAGAGTTTCCATCAGTTAAACGTTCTGTGCCGCCCTTTCCATCATCTGGGCCACTTCACAGAGTGGAGAGTCCGTGCTGTAACCACTTCTCAAAGTTCTAACAGTGAAGTGTACAACCCTGTGTGCATTAGGACTCAGTCAATTATCAGGTGGCAAGTACTAGTAACTGAAAGCAGTGCATGAAAAAAATTGTGTAAGTGACAAGAATGTGCTCTGTTAAAATTAGAGAGTGGACGCAAAACAACTTTATTCTATAGCCATCCACTTCCAATAGATAAAAACCTAGTGCAAAGAATCAGTAGTTTCAACAGAGCAAACGAAACCACCCTATTGTGACAAAATTATGCACACTAGTGTATATCAAACCATATTTATTTTATTCTTTTATATATAGCTCATGGTCAGCTTTGTGTTTTTTATGTATCCATTTATATGTATCTATTTGATTTCATTCATTTCAAAAATAAAATTTCATCAAGACCAACATAATTATACACAAATCATATACGATAGACGTAAAAATGATGGAGGCAGTGCGGCAGGTGTCAACTATGCGCGTTTCGGCATAGTGTACTGACGATCTAATACTTCTTATATGCTTCTTCAGACATCACAAGCAATTTTGACATTTCACACACTGCCAAGTTTGCCTGCAGGTAGTTGCTACTCATGTGATGTCATACTTTGCGCCCAGAAACTCGCGACAGCTAATGTGTGCATTGCATTAAAAATCACAAGGAGGGAGGTGGAGCTCAGTATGCTGTCCAAGGTGCTGGTTTTCCTGGACAGCAGTCTGAGGTGCGCCCAATGCCGCTGACCGCTCCCACAATCACAAAGGCCTGGGATGGAGGCTGCTTCATATGCATCCCTGCAGTTACACATCACAAAATGATGCCATCCTCCCTGCAGAATGTCACGAGGGGCCAGGCTCTCACAAATCACACAGATATGTATTAGTCGTGGGTACAGATATGTATTAGTCGTGGGTACAGTTTTACCCGTGAATTTGATGTCCAATCAAGAAACGTCCTACTTTTTCAGGGAGCTACTTGTTGCGTTTAAAAAAAAAAAGTTTAATCCTCAACGCACAGCTCCTTCTGGGCGCTCGTTATCCATTGAGATTTAATCTAATCTCATGACTCGTGCTCGTATTCAGGGAGATTTTGGTGCCTATATTCTCACCACGAGAAGCCACCAAATGAGACCAGAGTCCGACGGAACCTCTGATGCTAGCCCGGATTCCCGATCTGATTTTTGGAGGGTTTCACGTCGCTCTCTGCACAGGAGCAGCACTGGAGGTAAGAAGCCTGATCCCATCATGGCCGCCACGCGCGACCTCCAAAACCCAATCTTGATGCCAGCAAACTCCTACTGATCCCATTTCACTTCCAAAGTCCTGTCTCCCCTAGAAATCAAGTGGGGATCTTCTAAAACATTCAACAGCCCTTAACTGCGTTACGAGGACTAGCATAATCAGAGGAAGAGCACGACTGACCCCAAAATGGCCGCCACACACAACCTCCTCGAATCCAAATGAACTGGACAGACCTGAAAGGTCCCCAATTCGACCAATGTAACATGGGCACCCCTTGGTCTCAAAAGGAAGACTAGAAAAAAAACTTTGACCCCTACTAGCGGCCCGCGAGCAAACCTGATCATTAGATAATCCCAGCCTGACTTCAAAATGGCCGACACTCGTGACCTCCTCCTCACCAAATGAAGCATACCAACTCCTAAAGCCTCCAACCTGACCAATTTTTACTACCAAAGCTCTGACTCCCCTAGAAGTCAATGGGGATCCTCCAAAACATACAACGGCCTTTAATTGCGTTGCGAAGACAATTCGCAATTGGTACACAACAACTGAGCAACAGTGTTGTGGTGCAGTAAAAAGCGCTTAAGGCTGGGTGCAGAGTCTACTGAGCTGGCAGGCTGTTTGTTATTCAGCCTGCCTGACCTCAAAATGGCCGACACTTATGACATCTCCTGTTAATGAAACACACTGGAAGAGCTGAGCAGAGCAGGAGCTCGGCGATAGGGTCCTGTGGTCGGAGGAAGGTGATCTACGGCGATCGGAGACACGCAGAAGAGCGGACCACATGGGAACCCGAGGCTGGAACCTTTGGGCCCTTTAACCTTTACAACTAGTTTCATCTCCCCAACCTTGTCGCACTGCGCTAACAGTCAGGAGGGCCGTGAAGGAAGCCGCATGACCATCAGGAGGATGCTGGTGCCTCTTCTTCAGCTGTGCAACAAGTAGTGCCAGCTGCACCGGTTAGGCCTTTTACAACTGCGCAGCAATTAGTGCCAGTTGCACGGTTTAGGCCTTTTCAGCTTCGTAGCAAGTAGTGCCAGCTGCTCCGTTTAGGCCTTTTTACAGCTGCGCAGCAAGTAAGTGCCAGCTGCTCCATTTAAGCCTTTATCTGCTGTGCAGCAAGTAGTGCCAGCTGCTTCTCTTAAGACAATTTTTTCAATGTAGACAGTTTTGTTTGATTGCGTTATGACTCACACTGCGTCGCCAGCAGCCTGGACATTATGGACTATGCATTCAGGACATCTGTGCTGGCCCCATCCGAGATGGCCAGTTGGACAAGGAGTCTGCAAGACTTGTAGGGCGCCAGGCCAGTAGTTATATGTTGGTGTTAGAAATTGCTTTTCATGTAGTATGTTCTCCGAACCCTGCTCTGAGCACCTCTACTGATAGTCTTAAGATGTTGAGGCTGGTGTGCACACCTAGGCTTTGCTAGTCCCAAACGGCACATTAGCTCTGATATCCTCACCTTAACGTCCGGACTATGTGCCCCCTTTATGCCCTTCTATTTCTCTTTTCCACCGCTTTCCCAGTAACACCTTCGTCTTATCCCCCCCACACTCCTTCGCCACATTTTACCATCATGGCCACCCCTAGAGTTACGGCTGGAACTAATTGCTACAAAATCATTTATCCTCCCAGCCTGTCTAAAGCTGCAACTAAACGTTGGAAACATAACACTATTGAACGTTTCCCAGATTTTCTTTTTGTTGATCAATTTTACAATAGTCGTTTTGGGAGGCTTAAAAATGATTTAATTTTCTTCACTCACGACATCCCCTCCTGGTCCAACAGTTTTTACTATTCCCTTAACGTCACTCCTCCTCCTCTATCCCCCATGGGAAAAAAACTAAAAATTTCCCCCTCTGCTTGCTTCAAAGGTAACCTCACTATCTCACTCTATAACAACGGTACTGTCTTGATCCAAGGCAAAGACAACTGCCTCTCGCTCTTTGACTGCCTCTTCCCCTCCTTACTCCCCTCCTCTGCAACCAGATTTCCCCATGACTCTCCTTCCAGCTCCACTCATTACTCCCTTTCCCCTCCGCAGACCCCACCTCACTCCAATTGGCTGCTCCCTCGAGAAACACAGGTCGGCCCCCTTCCTTCCCCCTCCCTTGTGACCTCCCCTCCTATTCCTCCCCCCTCACAGTATGTCCCTTCACACATCACTTCAGCCTTACCACAAGCCAATACGCTCCTCATCCCATCTGCACCATCCCGATTCTCCAATCTCTTCTCCTCCCCCATATTCCTTCCCATCACCCCCCCTTTTTAGTCCACCTCTCCTCCGTCCCTCTCCCCAGTGTACTTTACCTATGCTCCCCTCATCCCTTCCATCCCTCCTCCCCACCCCCTCCTCCCCTCGTTATTCACCCTGTCTTCTCCTGAATCCCACTGCATCTCTATCCTCCCTCCTACTCCTCCAGCAATGCTGCACCACCCCCTTCCCTGCCCAGTAACCCCTTCCACTTCCCTTCCTCGGGCCCAGCAGAACCACTTCCTTTTCTCAACTTCCCTTTCTCCCAACACCCCTCACTCTGCCAGATGCCCGTTCCCTCACAGCCACCTCTCCTAGCTGACAGGTCCTCCACAACCACCGCACCTCTTTTCCTCCCAAACCTCCTATATTCTCATGACTCCACACAGGCCTCCCCTCTCCTTCTACCCTACCGCTGTGTTCCACACCCCGCTCCCCCTAAATTTGTCCTTAATTCCTCTCCCTCTTGCAACACCAACAAAGACAACTCTCCCTTAACCTCCGTTTCACTAACTCCCGCTCTCACCCACCACCCTTCCCCACTTATGAACCCCATACCCCAAATTACCTCCTATCCTGCCACCTCTCCCTGCCTGCCGCCACCTACTCCACCCCCCCTTGTTTCAATCGAGCCACCCAACCTTCCCCAACCCAACCTTCCGTGCTCTGCCTCATTCGCACTGGAAAACACGCTAGGCTCTCTTATCACTTCCATCTCCCAGCTTACAGCTGCCATCTCACTTTTATGCTCTAAGATTGTCACCCCTTCTTGCACCGCTACTCCTTCCCAACTTCCCACGAGATGCACCTCGCCCCCTCACCCCAGTACAGCCAAGCTTAACCTATCGTCGGAAAACTCTGTTAACTCACTCAAGCCCCCAAACGCCACCCTTCCTCAACCGGCATACCCTAGCAACCCCACTATCTACACCATTCCGATCATCACCTCTGTCAGAACAAAGCATCCACCTAAACCCTCCTGAGCACCCCCTTATAAGTACAATATCCCGATCACCCTTCAGAGCCCTAGTGCCCCCGTCACCAAAACAGTTTTGACAGAGCTGCGCTGCATGCTTCACAACTGCAGATCTGCAGTAAAACACAAACTTGAAATCTCCGATACCATCACCCTTCATAATATTGACATGCTCTTCCTCACAGAGACCTGGTTCAAAGATACGTCTCATTCTATATTTGATCTCCTATTACCCACAGGCTACTCTTTATTTAGGAATGACAGAACTGACAACACTGGGGGAGGTGTTGCAGTTATCTTTAGAAACACCCTCCAACTTAAGGCCTCTCCTAACAGCTCCTCCAAAACCTTTGAATGCCTTTCTCTTGAGCTTCAATTGCAACACCGTTCACCCCTCAGATTCCATGTCATTTACCGCCCGCCTCGTAGTGGCCCTTCGTTTATGCATGAACTCACCGACTTCATCAGCGACCAATACTCGCGAAGTGACAATCAGACCTTCGTGGGTGACTTCAATCTCCACTGGGGAGTACCGCAAGACTCCTCTGCGAACTCACTGGCCACTTTTCTCTCTGCAAACAATCTTATCCAACACTGCACTGAATCAACACATTCTAAGGGCGCAATTCTAGACCTTGTTATTTCTAAAGCAGGCATGCTTTCTACCACTACCCCAATTCATGTAGATTGGTCTGACCACCTCCTCATCCCATTCTCTCTTCAACTTTCACACTCTATAACTCTTGGCCAACCCAGGAGGGCCATCTCATGGTTCCGGGATGTCAAAAATATTGATGTCGGTCCACTCTGTGAATCAGCTTTGTTATCACTTCCAAGGCTCGACCCGAACCTAGATGTTGACAAACTCACCTCCCAATGCCTCATAGTTCTTGCAGCTGAAATTAATAACGTCGCTCCACTCAAAAGCAAAAGGTTAAGGCCCACTCCCTCAGCACCTTGGTTCAACAAATCCCTTTCTGAGGAAAGGAAGCAGCTAAGATGCTTGGAGAAACATTGGAGGCAAGTGCCCTCCTCCGACAATTTGGCCATGCTTCGCTCAGCAAGATCCAAGTACCACAAGCACATCTTCCTTGGGAAAGCGACACACTTCAAAACCCTCCTTGACTCCGCCAAAAATAGACCCAAAAAATTATTCGATCTCATCAAAATGCCTAACTGCTCTCCCCCAACCTCCAAGGTGGATGATTCTACAAAAAGAGCAGTGGACTTTGCTATTTTCTTCGATGAAAAAGTGAAATCACTTGTGGATCAGGTCGCTCATCCTACCCCTCCAGAGGAGGGCAAATCCTTAGCCATTTGGCAGAGCTTTGACCCCATATCTGAAGATGCCCTTCTCAAGTGCATACGAGAAACAAAGTCATCCAACCATTCTCTTGACCCTATCCCCAGTGCCATTGCCATTGACTTCTATACCCACTCCCTCTCCTATTGGACCACTCTGATCAACCTCTCCCTCTGGCAAGGCTCCCTTCCTGCCTCCTTCAAAACTGGGCAGGTCACCCCTCTTCTTAAAAAACCCACTGCTGATGCGAATGACCTCAACAACTTCCGCCCCATCACTAACCTTCCCTTTCTGGTGAAGATCACTAAAAGATGTGTAGCAAAACAACTCTCCCGTCATATCAAGGACAATGATCTTCTTGACAACTGTCAGTCCGGCTTCATCCAAAACTGCAGCACTGAAACAGCTCTACTGCAAGTGGTTGATGACGCGTTGAGGATACTCGATTCAGGGGGGTCCTGTCTTCTAATTCTCCTTGACCTCTCCGCAGCCTTTGACACTGTCAATCACAACACCCTCCTCAATATTCTTCAACAGAGAATGGGCATGGAGGGCACTGTACTTAAATGGTTTGCATCCTTCCTTTCTGGCAGATCCCAAATGATCAAAATAGCGAACAGTCTTTCACCTCCTGTGGCGGTAGGTCAAGGTGTTCCCCAAGGCTCGATACTTGCTCCCACACTGTTCAATCTCTATCTAGAACCACTGGGAAATCTCCTAAGTAAATCCGGGATTCACTATCATCTCTATGCTGACGACACTCAACTCTACCTCAAGATTGCCTCTACTCACAATCTCTCCATCCTAAGCTCCACTCTCGACTCCATTCAAAACTGGATGTCAACCCATCAACTGATTCTGAATCCCTCCAAAACTGAATTCCTCCTCTTCTCCTCCTCACTCTCCTCCCCCAGTTCAATCATGGATGGATCCGATGAATCTACTAAACAATAAACCCATCATTGTCGACAGCGCCAAATCCCTTGGTGTCATACTAGACAAAAAACTCAATCTAATTCCCCACATCAATTCCATTGCAAAATCTGCTCGATACCAACTGCGCCTTCTTTGGGGCATCCGTCGCTTCTTCCCGGAGCGGGACCTTATAACCCTGGTGCAATCACTGGTCCTCTCCAGACTCGACTACTGCAATTCTCTTCTTACTGGCCTCCCCAAATCCCACTTGTCCCCACTTAAGTCTGTTTTCCACTCAGCAGCTCGTTTCATTTATGGGGCCAAAAGAAGCGATCACATCACACCGATGTTATCCACCCTCCGCTGGCTTCCCTTTGAGGCTAGAGCTATCTACAAGACCGCTTGTATCACCCACAAAGCCCTGCACTCCTCTTCTCCTCGCTACCTGGCGAATAAACTGAAACTCTCTGGAGGCTCTAGACCTTCACGCAATGCGGAGAATCTACTGCTTGAACCTCCCACTTTCAAGAAGGAAAGAACGATGGACCAATCCTTTTCAGGCAACGCAGTGAGAATCTGGAACTCATTCCCGCCTCAGCTCCGGGCCACCGCCTCCTCCCAGGCCTTTAAAAGGGACCTCAAAGTTCTCCTCCTCCAGAGACACCTCCAAAAGTAATTCACGTTCTATCTTTTATATAAAGGAAGACCTCCCACTACGGAAAATTTCTACTTTTCATGTCCATGGAAGTGCCTTCCCAGTGTGTTCTTGTGGTTAGAGTGTTTGCCTTTTATTGCAGTATTATCCATGTACTTGTGTTTGGTACCCTCTTGCAACTTGCACTCACCACTTTGCCCCTGTAACACACGGTTTGCTTCCGCTCACATGTTTTTTACCTTGGATACTTGCACAAGTGCCACCTTCGCCTATGTAACGTTTGTTCTTGTGCTTGAGTGTCTAGCATATATTGCAGTATTATACCTCAAATTATACTCTATTTTCTCTTGTAGCCTTCACACTTGTCACTTTTTCCTCCTGTGCACTTTTTACTACCTCATGTATTTTTGGTAGCTCACATTTTTACTACCTCATGTATTTTGTTTGCTCAGAAGTGTCACTATTACCTTGTCTACCTCATGTATTTTTGGTTGCTCACAATTTTTACTACCTCATGTATTTTTGTTTGCTCACAATGATCACTTTACCGTATGTAACGTAACGTATGCTTTTGCAATCTGCTGTTCGTGTAATGTTCTCAGTTTGTATCATTTCTGTTCCTATTGTAAAGCTCTCTAACGCCTTTGGGTAAAGTCCTCGCTATATAAAACTGCATAAATAAATAAATAAATAAATAAATAGTCTTGGGCTCAATGCCCTCCCTCCCCCTTGAAGGGTTGCCCCCTCCCTACGCCCCAGGGGCCTGCATAACCTTCTGTCATGGGGTACCTTTTGCTGGGCCTCTGTCTGCCAGTGATTTAACCTGAACAGTGTTGCATTTATATGTATTTGTTCGGCGCTGGAAAGCAGAGTGGCTGTGGCTTTCCCGAGTGCTTAAATGTTTCCTATTTCCATGGTACATTGCACGCATTCTGTCAGGCATGCACTGGCATGCCTTAAGGGCTGAAGGGCCCCCCTCCTAAACATAGAACCATGCCCCCCCACCCCCGCCCCCCGCACCGCGGGGGCTGCGGGGCTTCCCCTGGCCACTATTTACCGATAAAGGGATCTGTTCGCATGAAACAACAAGCATTTACGGTCTCGCCTTTGCCAAAGTTAGAGCTATTGGCATTGTAAATGACAAAAAAATTATTTATGTGTTGGTTTTGAAAACAGATAAATAAATGGCATTGTTATTTACAATGTCAATAGCTTAATCCCCCGCAAACGCAAGACCTATTGCATTTGCACCCACACACCCACAGAGTCCCACACACACACACACACAGAGCCACACACACACACACAGACCACACACACACGCACACACACACAAACACACACAGAGCCACACACACACACACACTCACACACACTGAGCCACACACACACACAAACACAGAGCCACACACACACACACACGCAAACACACACAGAGCCACACACACTTACACACACAGAGCCACGCACACTCACACACACAGAGCCACACACACTCACACACTCACACACACAGACATCCCTCAGTCTAGGTCAGCCACACGCCCATCTCTGCCCGGTAACGCCCCAGGAAACAGAGGCAAGAAGAAAACACAAGCACAGCCAGGGAACAGAGGCAAGAAGAAAACACGAGCACAGCCAGGGAACAGAGGCATGAAGAAAACACGCGCACAGCCAGGGAACAGAGGCAACAAACACGAGCACAGCCAGGGAACAGAGTCAACAAAGATGAGGACAGCCACGGAACAAAGGCAAGAAGACAACACGCACACACACACACACAGAGCCACACACACACAGAGAGCCCCCCCCCCACACACACACACAGAGCCCCCCGCACACACAGAGAGCCCCCCCACACACACAGAGAGCCCCCCCCACACACACACAGAGCCCCACACACACACAGAGCACCCCCACACACACAGAGAGCCCCCCCCACACACACAGAACCCCCCCCACACACACACACAGCCCCCACACACACACAGAGCCCCCCACACAGAACCCCCCCACACACACACAGAGCTCCCCTTACACACACACACAGAGCCACCCGACACACACAGAGGCCCCCCACACACACAGAGCCCCCCCACACACACACAGAGCCACACACACAGAACCCCCCCACACACACACAAACAGCCACACACACAGAGCCACACACACACAGAGCCACACACACAGAGCCACACACAGAGCCACACACACACACAGAGCCACACACACAGAGCCACACACACACACACATAGCCTCACACAAACAGAGAGCGACAGAGCCACACACAGAGAGCCACAGAGCCACACACACACACAGAGCCACACACACACACACACACACATACACAGAGCCACACAAACACACACACACACACAGACCAACACAGACACACACACAGCCACACACACACACACAGAGCCACACACACACAGCCACACACACACACACAGCCACACACACACACACACAGAGCCACACACACACACACACAGAGCCACACACACACACACACACACACACACACACAGAGCCACACACACACACACACAGAGCCATACATACACACACAGAGCCAAACACACACAGAGCCACACACACACACAGAGCCACACACACAGAGCCACACACAGGGAACAGAGGCCAGAAAAAATGCTCACAGCGAGGGGGCAGGGGAGCAAGCACAGCGAGGGGAGCAAGCACAGCCAGGGGGCAGGGGAGCAAGCACACCTAGGGGTCAGGTGAGCAAGCACAGCCAGGGGGCAGGAGAGCAAGCACAGTCAGGGGGCAGGAGAGCAAGCACAGCCAGGGGGCAGGAGAGCAAGCACAGCCAGGGGGCAGGGGAGCAAGCACAGCGAGGGGGCAGGGGAGCAAGCACAGCGAGGGGGCTGGGGAGCAAGCACAGCCAAGGGGCAGGAGACCAAGCACAGCCAAGGGGCAGGAGAGCAAGCACAGCCAGGGGGCAAGAGAGCAAGCACAGCCAGGGGCAGGAGAGAAAGCACAGCCAGGGGGCAGGAGAGCAAGCACAACCAGGGGGGCAGGAGAGCCAGCACAACCAGGGGGGCAGGAGAGCAAGCACGGCCAAGGGGCAGGAGAGAAAGCACAGCCAGGGGGCAGGAGAGCAAGCACAGCCAGGGGGCAGGAGAGCAAGCACAGCCAGGGGGCATGAGAGCAAGCCTTTGTCTTTGTATTCCTTTATTTCGGCAAGATTTGCCATAAAAGATATCATAAAAATATACATACAGGTTAAAACATATCAGTTAGTTGTATTTACAGTCAGACATTTAGGAGCAAGGAAGTAAGATGGCAATGTCCCGTAAACAACACAGTATAGATATTAGACAGTTTATAAATGTAAGAATCTCTCATAACTAGTATATTCGGGTAACAAAATCCCTACAGGTGATAATAAAAGCAAATGATTTTTCATTCAAATTGTATTAAAATCCTTCGCTTACGCCACATGGCTTCTAAAAATTTGGCAACAGCAAAGGCAGTCACACTTGCTAAATCTGTTTTAAAAATTCTGTACGCCTGCATACAATTTTTAAAACCCAAATTTTTACAGTATGGAACAATCCAGTGTCTTCTAGATTTGGAGTAAGCTGGACAGAAAAACAGTATGTGCAAATCATTTTCCACGACACTATCACAGCCAGGACACTTTTTCGGATTAGAAGAACTCCATTTGCTTGTAAAACTCCTGGTTGGAAGTGTTCCATACCTCCACTGCAAAAACAGTTTCCTAGTAGCACTGAGATACATGCCATCTAAAACGCGCTCAAATTGATAAACATCCTTGATCCTTAAGAATATTTCTGTTAGGGTTCCGATCTGCGCATTCTGTATAGAAACCATAAGTTTGTATTCATGATACAGTTTTGCTAGATTCTTACGTGTAACCCTGGAGCAGGCATACTCCGGCTCGGACCATAGTGAATGGAGCCCCAGTTTCCCAAGTTCAGTTCTTAAATAGGTGAGCCACGGCATTTTCCACGAATTTGGAAGGGTTAGGGTTTCCCGTAGCTCCATCCTGTAATTACAAAGCTCTGGAGTTGTCCAGAGCCTCTGCCAGTAAGCTAAAGGTTTGAAACCCAAGTCCTCGTCAAGCGGTCTGAGGCCAAGGTAAAGCCTCAGAGGCAAGAGAGGTGTACTTTGGGGTAGGGCTAAGAGTTGCCTAAGAAATGTGTTTTCGGTAACTCCCAACTCGTGTCTACTAACGTGACCCCAGAGTTCACCACCATATGTTACCGCACCCCTGGCCTGGAGTCTATAAATTTCAAGTGGTGGGCCAATCGGTTAAACTGTAGATTTGTTGTTGTTTGCCAGCCTGATTATACCCCCCGCTACTTGGGCCAGTTTAAGTTGGGATTTAATTACGTGGTGGGTCCAGGTCATATTTTCAATAATAGTCACCCCCAGGTATTCAAAGGTGTGAACCCTTTCTAATCTGGTCAAGCCTATACTAGGATTTGGTTGCGTTGTTGATGGAGGGTTAAAAATCATGAACTTGGTCTTAAGAGCATTAATCTCGAGGCAATGCTCATGACAGAATGCCCCAAAACCGTCAAGAACACGTTGAATCCCCATAGGGGATTTAGACAGCAGCAGGATGTCATCCGCGAAAGCAAGCACAGCCAGGGGGCAGGAGAGCAAGCACAACCAGGGGAGCAGGAGAGCAAGCACAACCAGGGGGGCAGGAGAGCAAGCACAGCCAGGGGGCAGGAGAGCAAGCACAACCAGGGGGGCAGGAGAGCAAGCACAACCAGGGGGGCAGGAGAGCAAGCATAGCCAGGGGGCAGGAGAGCAAGCACAACCAGGGGACAGGAGAGCAAGCACAGCCATGGGGCAGGAGAGCAATCACAGCCAGGGGACAGGAGAGCAAGCACAACCAGGGGGGCAGGAGAGCAAGAACAACCAGGGGGGGCAGGAGAGCAAGCACAACCAGGGGGGCAGGAGAGCAAGCACAGCCACATAAAGAAACAAAAAGTTACTCCAGGAAAGATGCACTTTGTAACTGGGCATGAGAAAGCGTTTACAACCCAATAATAAATACATCAACCAATTTTAGACGAATATTCTGTGTCAACCTGCATGAAAGAGTATCTGAGAGAAAGGACATTTAGGTCATGCATATGTTCACTTTCAGTCCGCAAATACTTTCGGTCTTCATTAGCCGATTAGTTCCTCGTTAGCTGATTAGTTCCTTCCCTGTGTGCTCTGCATTCCGCGCGGCTTTGTCTCACCATCAAAAATGAAACCGCGAGTGGAATGAAAAATGGACGCGCCCACATATCAAAAATGAAACCATGAGTGAAATGAAAAAATGACGTGCCCACAGATGGTGTTGACATTAATTATGCATGTTACCTACGCAGGCTTATACATGAAACGGCTACTAATTGCATGGATATTGGGTATTATTTTTTCAATTACTTGTTGCAAAAATTATGGTCGGAGGGGAGGGTAGCGGGGAGGGGTAGCACGCGGTCGCCGTTCGCTCTAGCCTGAACAGGACACCGAAGGGGCCTCGGAGGGCGCTGCACAAGACCTGGCCGTGGACCTCTCGGCGAGTGAGTGCACACAAGAAGCCATCACGTGCACTGGGGCACAAGCATCCTTGAGGGGGTCCTTCGCGCACCCTCTGCCAGGAGATTCACCCGCACCACACTGTATGGGGTGGAAGCTGGAGGGGGCTGAGGTCAACTTAGACTCTGGACCGAATACGGAAAGCGCAGGGCGCTGGCAGTGGCAGCAGTAGCAGGAGGCGCCTGGGGGCAGCTCTGGTAGGGGAGGAGGGCGCCTGATGTCGTGTAGCTAATCCAACCTGGTGAGGCCAGGCTGGGGAACAGACACGGGTCCCTGATGACGGCCACAACCTGTCACTCCTGTACACGGTGAGCCGCTCTGCATCACAGGACTCAGGTCCAATGCAGTCTCCACAGAATCAGGAAGCATCAATGGTGCTTGTAACTCGCTGCTGGACGAGAAGGAGCTGAAGCGGCAAAACGTGACACCAGGAGACTGGAGACCCCCTCAGGCAGCCTCCGCAGAACACAAACTCCCAAAAAACACCCCCTAGATGCCTCACGTACCCACACTGAGCAACTCCTCAAAGAACTGTTCAATGCATTTCATATCGTTCGGCTCTGCAGACCCGGAGCAGTATGGCTCCATCCTCTTACCCTTTCAGAGCCCCCACACACCTTTCTGTCTGCATTCGCCCATCATTACCCCAGCACCCCGAGAACCACTCGCCCCTCCATCGCTCTCCACCTCCCTCACCACCAGAGAGCCCCGCACTTACCCGCGGTTCCTTCCCATTACACTTCGCGCCGGGTTCCCTCACACCATCCTCTTCCTCCTCGCAAGAACCTGGCTGCTCCGGGGACCGAAGAGGTCGACGGCAGCGCTGCTCAGATCTGGGGACCATTCACCCCCTCTCAACAGCCTTTCTTCTACCAAACCACCGAAGCCTCGATCTCCCAGGCAGCTCTCGTGTTATTGTTCGTGCTAAGGTTCCTGAGAGGGTCACACTCCCCAGGCCGTCTTACGCACCGGCCTGCTTATCCTCTTATCGGCGGTGAAGATGGAGCGATACATTCTAGTCCCGAAGCCCAGTGCGACGCCACCTCCTCCGATGTCTTTGTTATTGTTTCTGACTCTCTGAGAAGAGTCACCTTCACGTTTCTCTGAGGCGAATCAGAAATGCCTCGGAGAAACAAGTGTCATTTTTCGGATTGAGGGGCGTGTTTTCTTTCTCTCCTCTTCCCATTGGCTGGAATGTTAACTTCCAGCCAATGGGAAGAGGAGAGAAAGTAAATAGAAAGAAACGAAAAAACACACCCCTCAATCCGAAAAAGACGGGGCTTGAACTGAGTGATGCCCCTCTCCTCCAATGGCTGGCCTCTGTTTAGGAAGCCAGCCAATGGAGAAGAGGGGCGGGTTCAAGCCCCACTCTCCAAACATCCGTTTCTCCCAGCGAGACTGCGCATGCGCAGCCTTCGCTAGGGCAAAACCTAAAAATAATTGCTATGGGGTGAAAATTAGCAGGAGGAGGGAGTGCAATACAATGCTGCTAAAACTCTTCGAAAGAAGGTGGTAATCGACATCAAAGCTGGCAGGTTTGTGTGAGAATCTGACATTCTTGGCTGGGAAGAATCTAGAATTCCTTTTTAATGTATAAACCGCTATATCTTGAGTTTTTCCACATTTGTGTCTGTCCCAGCTCATGTTGGATTCTGTTTTTACTTTTGGCCCCATCATCTATAAAATGTGTCAGATTTGTGCGTTAAATCCATTTTCTGTGAAAAATGTTATTCCCTCTTCTGTCCCTCCGCTACCCTGCTCTATCCAAACAACTGACTAACATCCACCACTCAAATTACTTTCATATTCCACTATACTAATTCACCACTAATCCTTATGGGTTCCACAGTAGCGTGCTACTCGCCAAAAAAGCGCTTCAACACCCCGTCGAGTGTAACAAGTGCTCTATAAATGCAAACCTTTTTCCCTCCTCTATCCCTTTGAATCCAAATAAATGACTAACACCCACCAGTCAAATTACTTTCATATTTCACTAAACTAATTCACCACCAATCTTTTATGGGTTCCGGAGTAGCATGCTACTCGCCAAAAAAAGTGCTTCAACACCCCATCAGGAGTAACAAGCGCTGTTAGATTTAGGGGTCACTAGTTGGCAGAGGTAGGTACCTTTGACCAAATAGGAACCCTTGCGTCTAGTCAGGGTAAGGAGCTACACTCCTAAAATAACCCCTGCTCCCCCCCATGGTAGCTTGGCACGAGCAGACAGGCTTATCTTAGAGGCAGTGTGTAAAGCATTTATGAACACATACCGTAATACAGTGACAGCACTACAGATGGACACCACACAGGTTGTATATCAAAAATAAGTATTTTTATATAGACTTAACACAAGACCGCAAACGACAAAAATCCACAATACTGTACTTTAGAATGGTACAAATAGCTTAGTTCTCATTAGATGATAAATGCAACACTTTACGTTCAATGTACCTTTAGATGCGTAACGCTATACAAGCGAAAGAGTTGCAGGGAAGGTGATGCATCGGTTCCTTACACGCAAGAACGGTGATGTGTTGGTTCACTCCTTCTGCGTAGGGGACGGTGATGCGTCAGTTCTCTCCGCGTGGGGAGGTGATGTGTCGGTTTCTTACTGCGCTTCTGGGGCGATGGGACCAGCAGTGCCGCGATGCGATGACGAGCCGGTGGAATGAAACAAAATGGCGTCTTCTTCATGATGTGACAACGAAGAGGCGATGCCTGCATGCGCTACAACTGTGCGGCAGCTCTGTGAATCTTCTGAGCCGCGACAGGCCCTGTGCCACGCTTCTCCGGTGATGAGATGGCGTCTGCTGCGACTGCGACACTCTTCTCCAGTGATGCAAGGCAATTCCGTGATGCGATGCGACTGCGGAAGCGGCGGCACCCTTACTCAGCGATGCGAGGACAGTGGCTGCGGCAGCGACACGCTTCTCTGGTGATGTGACAGTGTCAGCTGCAACGAAGACACTCTTCTCCAGTGATGCGAGGCGCTTCGGTGATACGATGACAACAGCGGCGGCACCCTTACTCAGTGATGCGACGACGACGGCTGTAGCGGGGTTATGCTTTTTCTCTGTGAGTCATGCATCCAGCTCCCAGCGACACGCAGTCTCTCAGAAGGCCCCAGCACAACAACAGGCACTTCAAATTCCTAGCAAGTGAATTCAGTGGAGCTGGTTGGTAAAATCTGTTATTCCTTAGACTTCAGCAGGAGGCAAGTTCAATCTTCAAGCCCTTGCAGATCCTTTACAAGATGATGAAAGTAGCACAAAGTTCCTTTCTCCTTTCTTTGGCAGTCAGGCAACCATTGTAGGCCAATGCCCCAAACAGAACTCAGCTTAGAGATAGTCTCCTCCTTCAGTTTCTCTCTGGTTCCTCTGCTCACCAAAGGTTCTTCTTGTTTCCCAGAAGTGATCTAAAGTTCTGGAGTCTAGGTCCCCCCTTTCATACACCTATTCTCTTTGTTCTCTGAAGGCAGAGAGTGTCTGTACCTAGTCCAAACCAGTTCTGGTCAGTCCTGGAGCACTTTGTTTACAGGACTCCTTCCTTCCTTCGACAGTGTGGGCCAGGGACATCAGACGCACCACAGGAGGTGGAGCCAGCATTAATAATAGTCGGATTTGTATTGCGCATGGCTGCACCAGCGACGGGGCGTCCCAGCGCCACCAAAGACCATGAGCGTGAGCCTAGAGGGAAGAAGATTAAGGAGTTAGGCCGGGAAAAGCCAGGTCTTTATGGCTTTGCAAAATGCCATGTGGTTCTGGATCGCTCTGATAGAAACAAGGAGCGAATTCCAAAGTTTCGCAGCAAGACTGCAAAAAGAACGGCCACCGGCTCTGGCTTTCAAAACTCGAGGAATACTGACCAACGCTTGGTCAGCAGATCTTAAGGTGCGCCCCAGCACATAGAGCTCTAACAAATTGGCCAGCCCTAAAGGTGCCTGTTGGGTCAAAATCCTGTGCGACAAACAAAGTGTTTTGAAATGGATGCGCTTTTCAATAGGCAGCTAGTGTAATTTAGGAAGGACATGGAAAACAGGGCAAGATTTCGGAAGTGCCACCAGAATGCGTGCTGCTGCGTTCTGTATTCTCTGCAGATGCCTGATACTGGACTTATTAGCGCCAAGATAGAGAGAATTACCATAGTCTAGTCTAGATAAGATTGTCGCCTGGACAATGGTTTGACGCATTTTAGGAGGAAAAAAGCCCAACGGAATTTTCAAGCTTCGCAGAAGCCCAAAACAAACCCCTGCAATAGCTTTCGATTGAATGTCAAAAGTTAGACCACTGGCGAACCACACGCCCAGGTTCTTCACAGCCTCCTTGGGCAATGGAGCTGGTTTAAGACGATCCGGTCAGCACTGCTCGGACCACAACTCCTTGTCCTTCCAGAACAATAAAACCTCTCACTTACTGGCGCTCAACTGCAAGCAGTTTGCCGCCATCCAGTCCGCAACCACTAGCAGGTCCTCTTTAAACTTGTTCAGATTAACGCTATATTTCTTAGAGAAGGCGATCACCAGTTGGGTGTCATCGGCATACGACACCAGTGACAGCCCTCTACCTTTGGCTACCGATGCCAGGGGTTGGACATAAATGTTGAACAGTAAGGGGCTCAGTATTGAGCCCTGAGGCACCCCCTGTTGCAAGGCAAACTCCTGCGAATGAAAAGGTGGCACAGAGACCTGGAAAGATCTCCTCTCCAAAAAGGACTGAAACCAGTCCAAAGCCACACCCCTGATACCAATTTCCTGTAGGCACTTTAAAAGTATCGCGTGAGAGACAGTGTCGCATGCGGCACTTAAGTCCAAAATGACTAAGGCCGCCGAATCACCGACATCCAGACTCCCCCGGATTGCTTCCGTCACTGCCAGCAGGGCAGACTCTGGGGTGTGGCGTGCTCGGAAACTGTTCTGCGAAGGGTCCAAGATGGCATCATGCTCAATAAACTTAGAGAGAGTGGAGTTCACATGAGATTCAACCAACGTAGCCAAAAAAGGCAGCTGGGAAATGGGGCGATAATTTCCCAACTCAGAAGGATCCAGAGACTGTTTCTTTAGCAGCGGAATGACTTTGGCGTGTTTCCATGCCACTGGTACAGATGCTGAGGACAGAGAAAGGTTGACCAGATCAATACTCACAGGTGAAATCAGAGCATGAAACTGACGAAAGTGGGCGGGTGTCAGAGGGTCGGCTGGGAAGCCGGATTTGATTTTCAAACAGAGGGACTCAAACTCAGTGGAGGACAGAGGAGGAAAAGATGACAAGTTGTTGCCCACCAGGGGTCCGATATCCCCTGGCGCAACCACTGCAGCAGACGAGGCCATGGTAGGCAGGCCAAGATATATCTTCTCTACCTTGTTTACAAAATACCTGGCCAGATCATTACACTGAAGGTTCAAAGAAATGGGGGAAACCCCAGTTACGCCCGCGCTCTTCGTGCCCTTAAGCAGAGAGAAGATAGTCTTAGAGGGGTTGGTGCTAACCGAAATTTTCTCTGCAACAAACTCCGCTCGTGGTCTCCGAATTACTTTGTGATAATGCTTAATAGCCGCTCGGTATTGACTTTTTGCTGCCACATCGTAAGAGCGTCTCCAGGCGTGCTCAAGCTGTTTACAATATTTTTGGGCTGTAGTTCATGAATCATTAAACCAAGGGTTGGACGGCCCTCGATTATTCCCACCCAGTTCAGCCGGGATGCAACTATCCAGGCCTAGCGTCAACCAGTCCTGGAAATCCGAATTTGCCCACTCCACGTCCGATGGCAACCGAGGCCTGTGGCTGGACAAACAAGCTGAAAAAAGACCGATGTCCAGCTTATGCCAGGGACGTTTTAAAACAGGGGCAGGACGGTTCAAGGCCGACTTTCCCCGGCACCGCAGCGAGAAAGAGACCAAAAAGTGATCAGTCCAGGCCTGCGGAACCAGCAGCTGAACCTTTAGCGAACTTAAATTAGAGAATATGGGGCCCAGTAGGTGCCCTGCCACATGCATACACTCAAAGACACGCTAAGCCAACTGATAAGCCTCTAGGTCAGCCAAAAAACTGGCAAGCTCTACTTTCCCACTATTCCTGAGATGAAGATTTAGTTCGCCTGAGATGGTAAAGTTCGCTGCACTGCTTGCGTGTAGCATGACTCTATTCAATAAATCTTCCCTAAACACGCTAGAAGGACCATTGTGAAAGGCGGGCACAAACCTATTCAGATCCAGGTGCCACCCCTCCGCTCCCCTCACTCTCTATGCAGATAGCTCGATTCAGCCCTGTTCTGACTCACCCTGTCTACTGGAATCCCCCAGCCCCTGTCACTCAAAAACCAGACTAGGAATACACAACCTAGCAGAGGCAGGCTTGGATAGTTAGGCAAGAAAATACCTACTTTCTAAAAGTGGTATTTTCAAACACAGAATGTTAAAACCAACTTCACTAAAAGATGTATTTTATCATCCTGAGTTCAGGCATACTAAACTCAAGTCAAGTCAAGTCAGGGGTAAGTTTATTTAGATCGTAATCTTTAAACCAATATACAATATACAGTACTATATGCATTAAAAATATTATCTGTTGACAACATTTCAACAAAACTCTTGTTAAAATCCCATTTCTTAAAATAAGGGTGTAAATGGAATTCTCCCCGTCATATGACATTTGGAGAGGGGTGCACATATTAACAGTTACTCCAAATAATTTTTGTCCTAATAAAATTCATAAAACCGGTTTTCTCTAGACATACTTCTATCTAAAACATTAAAACCTATCCTAACTTATTATAAGACTCTGTACAACCTTTATAAATTTCCCAAGTGCAATTGCAATATCAATGCTTGGAAGTTCGGTAATTAGCTCAAGTGCTTGTCTCCTATTTCTAATATCATACTTTATAAATATTGGACGCAGCCAAAGTTTACGCTGTTCTAAAATATTTATACAGTCCAACAAAAAGTGCACGGTATCCCCTTTTGTACCCAACCTGCATTTACAGTGCCTATTTGGGTCCAGTATTTTGGTTTTGGATTCTTTGTTTGGTATCCAAGGGTTAATCCCAATGCGTAATCTTAGGATCTCTTGTCTATACCACGGGTTAGGCAACAAATCCAAATAAGGGAACCAGGTTTTCTTTCCCCATGCGTTCATCATGAAATCCACTGATATTTTCTTTCCAAGATATTCCCAGTCCATGCTTCTAGTAACAGCTTGGCCATTGGATCTTAGTTCATGTTTTGAGCACTCTATTGTTAGTAGGTCCCGGGATATATCCACTTTTATATTTTTGCAGGCTAGTAACATTCTCTTCCTACACATTTTTGCCCAATGTAGGTCACTTTGTTGAATTTCATTTCGGCACCACTGTGCAACTTTTTGATTGTTTCCAAGGCGATTCCAAAATCTAATTACTGCGCATTGTGCCTGGACCCCCCAAGCAGTTGTCCTTAGCTCCGTTCTTATGGCTTGCACCATTGCCGATTGGGGAAGGGACAAGAGCTTTTTCAAGCATTTTCCTTCCTCTAAGTCCCAGACTCCCTTACCGCTCAAATAAAGGATCTCTGCTCCATAGAGGACTTGTGGTGGAATCATCGCATTAAAGGCTTTCAATAGTGGTCGATGCGACTTGTCCCCATAATCCCGGTTAAACATTTTCAACCCAGCAATTGAGGTTTGTGACTTCGCTTTTTGGGCTTCAAGGTGTGTTTGCCAATTGAATTTTTTGTCGAACCACTCCCCTAGGTATCGATATTCATTTACAGGTTCTAATTTAAGATCCCCTAAAAACCAATTAAACTTAGTCGCTTTTTTCCCAAAGCATAACATTTTTGTCTTGTCTAGATTTACCTTTAAAAATAACTTTTTACAATATTCATTAGAATAATTTAATTTCCTTTGAAGGCCGATTTCTGTTTGATCCACTATTACTAGATCATCTGCATATAGCAGACACGGCACCTTTTTGCCATCCTTGGGCTGGCGCTACCCTTCACCTCAAGGCATTTGGGTAAGTCTGATAGGAAGATGGAGAATAACTGGGGGGCCAGTACGCAGCCTTGCCTTAGGCCGTTTCCGATAGGAATTTTCGGCGTCAGTGACCCCTCAGTGTCCCTGATCACTTGAGCCCAGTTTTCCCGGTGCAGTTCTTTTAGTACCGTCAGCAAGTCTCTTGGGATATTTTTCTTTATTAATATTTCCCAGAGACAGTCCCTATCCACCGAGTCAAATACGGCTCGGAAGTCCACGAAGCAGAGTTTTCCGTTCTGCTCTGTCGACTTCCTAGCCATTGCCCATAGGGAGAAGCAGTGATCTATCGTTGAATATCCTGCTCTAAATCCTCCCTGTTCAATCGATATTATTGAGTTCTCCTCAACCCAGTCGTTCAGTCTGTTTGAGACTAGTTTTGAGAAGACCTTTTCCCCTATGTCCAAGAGGTTTATCAACCTATAGTTTTGCGGTTCCCCTGGGTTACCCTTTTTATGGATAGGTCTGATTATAGCCCCCTTCCAATTTGTTGGCATTTTTCCCTCGGTTAGGATTAGTTGGAAAAGGTGAGAGAAAAACTTTGCCCACCAATTTGTTTGGGATTTAAGAATTATGGCTGGAGATTATCCGGCCCTGCCGCTCTAGTTAAGTTCAGTTTCTTAATTATTTCTGCCACATGATCTTCTGCAAAGTCTAATTTAAATTCATTTGAGATTTCCTGCCAACCTGGTGGCACTCTTGCTCCTGAGACAAATCTAGCTTCATACAATTCCCTTATGTATTTATCCCAGGCTGCCTCACTTATGACGCAAATCAAGTCTCCAGCTGGGGGAGACGATGCTGCTTTTATCAATTTCCAAAACTGTCTCAAATTCCTATTTTCAATTGATTCTAGCAGCTCTCCCCAGCATCTCTCTTTATACTCCCTTTTTGCGTCGAGGACCATCTTTTTAAACTCTACTTTTAGAGAAATAATATATTTTTCCCTCTTGGTTGAACTCTTTCTTTTGTTTTCTGGCTTCTGCCCTTATCTCCCTTTTTTTTATTTGGCAGTCCATTGAAAACCATTTCAGACGGCTGGCACGATTTATTAAACTTTTACTTTTAGTCTTTTTTAATTCTATCCTTAGACATTGGACTGATTGGGCAATTTTCTTCTCGTACCATTTTAGATCTAACTTTTCTAAGTTTACTAGTTCTGTTTTTTGTTGAAACATTTTTAACTTTTCCACATATTCTTCGGTTACTGTAGTTGTTGCCCTTTTTGGATACTCCATTTCTTGGTGAATCACCTTTTCCCTTGGTTCCACCCTTCCCCATTTTAATTTCACGGTGAAGTTATGGTCACTACCCTCACTGTGAAGAACCTTAAAGTCCTGCACTAAGGGGAAATTCCAAGCTGGCATAAAAACATAGTCAATTGGGGAGTTTTGTAATCCTTTTTTAAAGGTCTTCTTTGCAGGGCAGTCTGTTTTAAACCTGCCATTTAGACAAAAGAGTCCCTTTTCCCCCAAGTAATTGACCAATTCCCAATCCAGCTTTGAGTGGTCACATGGTGGAAAATTAGCGTGACTTATTCCATAAGTGTCTAATAGTTCTGTGTACCAACGATCGGTCTTCATTGGGTTTAACTTATGGTTTAAATCCCCTAAAATTAATACTATATCTGAGGAATATCTTTCAAAGATATCCTCTACGTCCTGTTTGAAGTTTCCCATCTCTCTTACATAGTCACCTACATTGTCCCACTTTATATATACATTTATGACGATTAACTTTTCATATTTCATATCCTGGGAGAGGTGGTTTATCCTGCACACCAATAACCATTTACACTTTACTTCTAACAATAAAACATTTCTTAACATTTTTGTTGAGATAACAGTCATTATTCCCCCCGAGGGGCGGCCAAACCTTTGTCTCGTTGCTGGTCGATTTAGCTGATAATAGCCCTCGAAGATGGGGGTTTCGCCGCATGCCCAAGTCTCTTGTAGGCAGGCAATTGCTACTTCGTTTACTCCGTTCTTTATTTGTTCCCTTTTTAGATCATTGCCTAGCCCGTTTACATTCCACGTTAAGAGACTTAGGGCAGACGGCACCCCCCTCTCCTATTCTATCTCGCTTAATCCCCCTGCTGCCCCACTTCCATCCATATCACACTCAATTGAGTCACCTACATACTAAACTCGAATTTCTCCTAGTTCCCTGAGTCAGACAGGATTTTAAGATGTTATAATCAAACTGCCCATTCCGGCCTATGAGGAACAGATAGCCTTGCAATAGTGAAAAACGAAGATGGCTGTAATTCATTATCAGTACATGCCACACACATCAGGGCATGTCCTACTTTTTACATTCAATGCACCCAGCCCTTGGGCCTACCATAGGGGTGACTAATATGCAGAAAAGGGAAGGTTTAGGGACTGGCAAGTGGGTGCACTTGCCCGGTCAACATGGCAGTACCAGACTGCACAAAGGCTCTGCAATGGCAGGCCTGAGACACACTTTACAGGCTGCTTCTGTGGGTGGCACAATCAGTGCTGCAAGCCAACCAGCAGCATTTGATTTACCAACCCTGGGCGCACTGTACTAGGGTCTGACAAGTAAACCAAAGCAGCCAATCATGGAGTCACTAATCCATACATCAATTTACCATAGGGAGCACTTGCATTGTGGAACTGAATAGCATTGGCACAGTGCCCAAAAGCATCTATAACCAGCGAAAACACATGAGGGAACAGCAAAAAACGGAAGGGAGGCCCACGCCAATGGTGCCAGGTCTAACAAGCGCTACATAAATGCAAACCTTTTCCCTCTTCTATCCCTCCGCTATCCTTCTGAATACAAATAACAGGCTAACCTATCCACCACTCAAATGACTTTAATATTTCACTATACTAATTCAACACTAATCCTTTATGGGTTCTGGAGTAGCATGTTACCTGCCGAAAAAGCGCTTTGACGCCTTGTCAGAGGTAGTAAGCTGTATATAAATGAAATTACAATACAATAAGCACCAGGAAGTGCCAACAAGAACCAACAATGAATACAAGCAAGGACACGCAACAACAAGAAGCATAAAGCGACAACAAGCAACAACGAGCCATGAAGAACAACAACACGAGACGGCACCAAGTGATGATGAGTGACAAACATTTGAATTTGAAAAGTACCAACAAATCCAGCCGGCCGTTTATTTCTCCCGCACAGCACGAGAAATAAACCTGCATGCAAGGGGTTAAGCTTTTGGCATTGTAAATGACAATGCCTATTGTTTTTGTTTTTTAAAACATAAATAAAAAGTTTCCTCAATTACCATGCCAATAGCTTAAAATCGCGTAAAGGCGAGACCTATTGCATTGCAAATGCTTGTCTGATGAAGGTTGTAGTGAGGTGTTTAACTGCACTAATGAGATCAAACCTCTGCTCAGACAATGATTGTGTTTGATAAAAGTGCACGATATTGAAATAATGCGGTCAGAGATTGTTGTTCCGCCGCATAATTTGCCTCATCTCGCTGTATAATTTCCTCAACCCTGCGGTATAAATCGCTCCTCCGATTGCGGGTGATGCCAGTGACCTGATTATGAATTATTACAGGTGAAGGATTGAGAAAGCAGTTATATTTCAGCCTTTGGAACATTAAGTGAAACAGCAAATGCAGGAAGAAATGGTTTCATAATTATTTTCCAGATGTCAGTACAGTTCTAAAACAAATATAAACCGACGCAGAAATTATTGCCACGTTCAGAACCACACAGAGGATTTCATAGAAATCTATATTTAGGAGACCGCTCCTGGCACTAACAGAATCTGAGAATACAACAAAAATGCTGGTATTTTAGTTGAGAAAGGAGGGAAACCTCGAGTCAGAGCAGAGGCAGCAGAGGAGTCAGTTCACTGCTCTGGGACTGTAACATGAACCCGGAAGTCCCAGCGCAGCCAGAGAGGGGCAGACGCACAGACACACCCACTGCACACAGAGAGGGACAGACGCACAGACACACCCACTGCACACAGAGAGGGACAGACGCATAGACACACCCACTGCACACAGAGAGGGGCAGACGCACAGACACACCCACTGCACACAGAGAGGGCCAGACGCACAGACACACTCACCGCACGCAGAGAGGGACAGACGCACAGACACACCCACTGCATACAGAGAGGGACAGACGCACAGACACACCCACTGCACACCGAGAGGGACAGACGCACAGACACACCCACTGCACACAGAGAGGGGCAGACGCACAGACACACCCACTGCACACAGAGACGAACAAACACACCCACTGCACACAGAGAGAAACTGAAACTGACCTTCACTTCCTGCATTTCTGCATCATGGCGGCAGCAGCTCAGCTCGGGAGTCTCAAGGAAGAGGCCACTTGTTCCATCTGTTTGGAATATTTTAAGGATCCGGTGTCCATAGAGTGTGGACACAACTTCTGCCGCTCCTGCATCACCGCGAGCTGGAAGGGGAGAGATGGAAACTTCCCCTGTCCACAGTGCAGGGATATATCTGGGAAAAGCCTCCGACCCAGCAGACAACTGAAGAACATGGTGGAAATTGCAAAACAGCTTCACCTGCCCCCCGTGAAGCCCCCGGAGGAGAATCTGTGCGAGAAACATGATGAGAAGCTGAGGCTGTTCTGTGCAGAGGATCAGAGGATGATATGCTGGGTCTGCCGGGAGTCCAAGGAGCATAAAACTCACTCAGCAAGTCCTATAGAGGAGGCCGCAGAGGAGCACAAGGTACGTTTGTGGATGTTCAGCAGAGGCGCAACTAGGACCACATTTCGGGGGGGGGGGGCTGAATCTTTGAACAACATGCAGAGTGGAGCTGCAGGGGCTCTTAAAAGGGTGAAACAACAGCAGGGCCTCATTAACTTGCAAATGGTCTTTAAAAGACCTGTGAAGTGCTCGGGAGCGGCTGTGTGTGTGCCCGGGAAGTGTCTCATCCCGGGCTGCCACACACGACGGGGGGCGTAAGCCCTTTCAGTCCAATGGGTGTTGCGCGCCTGGTGTTCAGGGATCACAAAGTCGCTTGGAGAGCCACACCAAGGGGCAGCCGGAGATTATAAGATGTGTCTGTGTGTGAGAGTTCAGAGATCACAAGTCACCATTTCTATAAGGTGCCAGATGGCTCCATGTCACTGGGACAACACATTTCCATTCCTGGATTTTGCTTTTACATACCATTTTCATCTGGTGAGTTGAAGCAATAGGGTCCAGTAAAATGAACCAAGACTACAACTCCCAGAATGCACTGATATGTTAAATAAAAAGTACAGAAATTGGAATGTTTGTCCCGGTTGCATAGAGTCATCTGGTCACCCTCCCTGTGTGTGCCATTGAGGAGGCTGCAGAGGAGAACAGGGTCTGTCTGTGGGTGTTCAGGGAATCAAAAGGCACCAGAGAGTCCATAGAGGAGGCCGCTGAAGAGCACAGGGTGTGTCTGTGGATGTTTATGGATGATACTGCACCCGTGGGCCCCAAAGAGAAGTCTGTGCAAGGAGTGTATGTGGGTGTTCACGATTCCCAAGATAAGACGATCTGTACGTACTAGGAAGAAGCTGCAGAGGAGCACAAACAACGTGTGTCTGTGGACGATCACGATTCACAATTGAATAAACTTGTTAAGTCTTTAGGACAGTGCTCGAAGTGGGGGAAAAAAAGTAGGGGAACTGTGGGTGGAGAACCAGGGGGCGGGAATAACCGAAGATTGAATCAGTGGGCGGTGTCAGGGGCGTGGCTAGAAATAGCAAAACATACCAATTTTTAGTACGTTTAGCATTTCACTGACCAGTTACAGCTTATAACGTTATTTAATTAAAACAATGGATAAACATGTTTGAGGTTTAATTCAGGAAAAAGCAAAAAGTCATAGGGAATACAGGTTTATGTAAAGCGTGTGAAATATAAGCAGGAACAACATGTTACCTTAATGCTTTTACTCAATGTTCAGAAATCCATGATTATTTTTTGTCTCAAACATTAAGGTCATGAATACAGGGCTCCTCCTGTACACATGTGTTAAGCAGGGCTCAGAAGAGAAAGGGACTCTTCAGGAGAATCTAGACTCACGGAAACCCACAAAGGCTCCTTCATATTCATGTCGCCAGCTAGCTGCTCAATCATAATATAGCAAAAACAACAACTGAATGCAGAACAATATCATACATTCACCCCAGTACAGAGATCTGGGCCTAAATCCATTATTTATTTGCTCACCATGCCATTCCAGTTTGGACCCAGCCATATGCAAATCAGTCTAGATTCTGCGCCCAATGGGAACAGTCCTGCCCCCTCCCTTCTCCTGCCCCCGTCACTTCTCCTGCCCCGTCACTTCTCCTGCCCCGTCACTTCTCCTGCCCCCGTCACTTCTCCTGCCCCCGTCACTTCTCCTGCCCCGTCACTTCTCCTGCCCCCGTCACTTCTCCTGCCCCGTCACTTCTCCTGCCCCCGTCACTTCTCCTGTCCCTTCACTTCTCCTGTCCCCTTCACTTCTCCTTCTCCTGTCCCCTCACTTCTCCTGTCCCTTCACTTCTCCTGTCCCTTCACTTCTCCTGTCCCTTCACTTCTCCTGTCCCTTCACTTCTCCTGTCCCTTCACTTCTCCTTCTCCTGTCCCGTCACTTCTCCTTCTCCTGTCCCGTCACTTCTCCTTCTCCTGTCCCGTCACTTCTCCTGTCCCGTCACTTCTCCTGTCCCATCACTTCTCCTGTCCCATCACTTCTCCTTCTGCTGTCCCGTCACTTCTCATGTCCCGTCACTTCTCCTGCCCCGTCACTTCTCCTGCCCCGTCACTTCTCCTGCCCCGTCACTTCTCCTGCCCCCGTCACTTCTCCTGTCCCCTTCACTTCTCCTGTCCCCTTCACTTCTCCTTCTCCTTCTCCTGTCCCGTCACTTCTCCTTCTCCTGTCCCGTCACTTCTCCTTCTCCTGTCCCGTCACTTCTCCTGTCCCGTCACTTCTCCTGTCCCATCACTTCTCCTGTCCCATCACTTCTCCTTCTGCTGTCCCGTCACTTCTCATGTCCCGTCACTTCTCCTGCCCCGTCACTTCTCCTGCCCCGTCACTTCTCCTGCCCCGTCACTTCTCCTGCCCCCGTCACTTCTCCTGTCCCCTTCACTTCTCCTGTCCCCTTCACTTCTCCTTCTCCTGTCCCCTCACTTCTCCTGTCCCTTCACTTCTCCTGTCCCTTCACTTCTCCTGTCCCTTCACTTCTCCTGCCCCGTCACTTCTCCTGCCCCGTCACTTCTCCTTCTCCTGTCCCGTCACTTCTCCTTCTCCTGTCCCGTCACTTCTCCTTCTCCTGTCCCGTCACTTCTCCTGTCCCGTCACTTCTCCTGTCCCTTCACTTCTCCTGCCCCGTCACTTCTCCTGCCCCGTCACTTCTCCTTCTCCTGTCCCGTCACTTCTCCTTCTCCTGTCCCGTCACTTCTCCTGTCCCGTCACTTCTCCTGTCCCGTCACTTCTCCTGTCCCGTCACTTCTCCTGTCCCGTCACTTCTCCTGTCCCATCACTTCTCCTGTCCCATCACTTCTCCTTCTGCTGTCCCGTCACTTCTCATGTCCCGTCACTTCTCCTGCCCCGTCACTTCTCCTGCCCCGTCACTTCTCCTGTCCCCTTCACTTCTCCTGTCCCCTTCACTTCTCCTTCTCCTGTCCCCTCACTTCTCCTGTCCCCTCACTTCTCCTGTCCCTTCACTTCTCCTGTCCCTTCACTTCTCCTGTCCCTTCACTTCTCCTGTCCCTTCACTTCTCCTGTCCCTTCACTTCTCCTGTCCCTTCACTTCTCCTGTCCCTTCACTTCTCCTGTCCCTTCACTTCTCCTGCCCCGTCACTTCTCCTGCCCCGTCACTCCTCCTTCTCCTGTCCCGTCACTTCTCCTTCTCCTGTCCCGTCACTTCTCCTGTCCCATCACTTCTCCTTCTGCTGTCCCGTCACTTCTCATGTCCCGTCACTTCTCCTGTCCTGTCACTTCTCCTTCTCCTGTCCCCTCACTTCTCCTGTCCCCTCACTTCTCCTGTCCCTTCACTTCTCCTGTCCCTTCACTTCTCCTGTCCCTTCACTTCTCCTGCCCCGTCACTTCTCCTGCCCCGTCACTTCTCCTTCTCCTGTCCCGTCACTTCTCCTTCTCCTGTCCCGTCACTTCTCCTGTCCCGTCACTTCTCCTGTCCCGTCACTTCTCCTGTCCCGTCACTTCTCCTGTCCCATCACTTCTCCTTCTGCTGTCCCGTCACTTCTCATGTCCCGTCACTTCTCCTGCCCCGTCACTTCTCCTGCCCCCGTCACTTCTCCTGTCCCGTCACTTCTCCTTCTCCTGGTCCCTTCACTTCTCCTTCTCCTGTCCCGTCACTTCTCCTTCTCCTGTCCCTTCACTTCTCAAGTCCCTGTCACTTCTCAAGTCCCTGTCACTTCTCCTGCCCCTGTCACTTCTCCTGTCCCGTCACTTCTCCTGTCCCGTCACTTCTCCTGTCCCGTCACTTCTCCCGTCACTTCTTCTGTCCCGTTACTTCTGCCCCGTTCACTGTCCCTGCCCCGTCACTCCTGCTTGGATTAAAGAGAACAGGGAGCTCTTCGAGTGGAGGATGGGCACATTTACTTATGTTGCTTGGTGTGCATTAGAGGTTTACTGCAAAATGGGGGGCATTCTAATTTTCTGACTACTCCCTTGGTTGGATGGAGCAGTGAAGGCTGCTCTTTTAGGAAGTGCAAAGGACACTCTCGTCACGTGCTGCTTGCCATTATAAGTGTAGTTCAAAGTTCGGGGCATTTTGATTTTCTGGCTTCTCCCCTGAGCAGAGCCTCACACCTTAAAGGCCACAGGATCGCAGAGGAGGGCTTAAGATCACGTTGTCCTCCAGTTAAAGGGGTCTGGCAGTTTAAAGGAAAACCCAGTTCTGTTTATCAAGACCTGTATTTCGAACAATCCCCAACAATAGGCATCCCACGATGTACCCTTGTTCAATTACGTCTGCTGGGTGTTGAGACTAATGTAATATTTGCCGGATTTCCCCTTTAATACATCGCGTACAGAGCAGCAAAACACACTTATAAAAACACAGTTTAGAGCACTAAACTATTCCATAAAACTCATTCGAAGAAGCAAGCACCTTTGGGCACGCCTTTGACAGCCACAAGTGTTTTTACAAGTATACTGTCTATAAAAATAGCTTGATCGAATGTAATGACCGGTTACTCACCGGTAATATTCATTACTCCGAGTCGTAGCCCTCCCCGACCCTGTCCTTACCAATGAGCATAGCTCCTCCCACCAGAAACTCCCAAGCAACTAAAAACCCATCCCTTCCCTCCAGGCCACACCCACACCCTAAGGCATATAACCATGTGACCCGCCCATCCACATCCTGTACCACCAAGCACAAGAAGCCGAACAGGGAGGGAGGGATGGGAACCAGGACTGGGACGGGGAGGGCTACGACTCGGAGTAATGAATATTACCGGTGAGTAACCGGTCATTACCTCCTCGTCAGCCCTCCCCGTCCCAGTCCTTACCAATGAGCAGATACCAAAGCAAGAATCGGCTTCACATAGCAGCAAAACAGACTCAAGCTGCACAAGCAGAAAGTCACCCAAATCGAGCAGAACGCAACCCAGCGTCCCCCAAACCCAGGAGACACAGTCCCACACATTACTCAATGACCACAGGACATAAAAGCTCGAGGAGAACACCCAGCAGCATACACGCAGAACACGGCCATGGAGGCCCCCCCCGGAAGCAAGCCCAAAAAGCAGCCACCCCAAGGCGAGGAACACCAATCCGACCCAGGCGTCAACACACCACAAGCCCAACAGCAGGCCGCACAGCCAACACAGCCACTGACGGAGAGCAGCCACAGAAGCCCCAGAACACGACCAGCCAGCCTAAAGGCAACAAAAGGGAAAACCACCCCACAAAAAAGGCACAGCAGGAAGGAGGCACACCTCCAGAACCCGCATAATAGTCAAACAGAGCAGATGCGCCCAAACCCCAGAAAGAGGAACAGGACAGAAACAGGCCAAACCAGAAACCCCAACAAGGAGCAAAGGAACGAAAGAACGGCGCCAGGAGGAAACAACTCCACAACCACCCGGACATAGGGGCGCACCGGCCCAACGCCCGAACCCCTAAAGGCCAACACAACTGCCCACAGAGCTCGCAGGGAGGACACAGCCCGACCCAAGTCGAAGCCAACCGCCCAGAAACCCAAGACACGCCCCGGAATCCAATGCCGACACACCCCGCGTCGGACAGCATTCCAGGAAAGAAAACCCCATGACAGGCACAGGACAGGAGAGGCGAAGGGCACCCGAACCGAGAAAAAAACTCAGCAACAGAAGAACCCCCCCAAAACCAGGAGGTCCAGACACCCCACAGCCGACCCGCAAGCGGACCAGACACCTCGAGACAGAGGGGAAACAACAAGGGACCACCGGCAAACACCAGCAAGGCCTCATCGCCAACTACAACAGAGGGAGCCAAGGACACCCAGACCAAACCGGAGCCACCAGGACAAACTAGGCCCGACCCAGTCCAACCCGCAGAAGGACCCCGGAACCAGCTCAAATGGTGGAAAAGCATTCAGCAGGCCCCCGTACAACAGAAGGACAGGGCAACCACTCCACAGACAGCACCTGACCAAACCAGAGAACAACCAAAACCCAAGGCAATCCCCGGAGATGCAAAACAGGTCCAACCACGGGACCCCGAACCAGGACAGCAAGCGGCATAACTCGGACAGGGAGGGAAACACCCCACGCAGGAGAGCCGCCACGGGAAGAAAAACCCCCAGCAGACGCAAAGTCCAAAGGGGCCACAAGGAAGAACTCGCCCCCCCCCCTAAGAGAAGCCATCCCGCACACCAAAGGCGGACAACCTAACACCACCATCACACAGTCCGAATAGACCACCACGAACCTCAGGAGGACCCAAGGCAGAAAGAGGCCAGGCCAACCGAACCGACACAGGACATACAGAAAGCACAGGCATTCAGGATCCAAACCCAGACCAGTGCGAGCCAGCGCCACCAGAGGCACAAGACAGTAGCAACAGCATCCCGGGCCAAATGAAAGCACCACACGAACTCAACAGCACCCAGCATACCCAGGTGAACCCCCATCCAGGCCAGAATCCGTAAAACTGCAGATCCAATAGATGAGAACAGGCGCATTCAGGCCGGCAAGGCCACAGGCACAAAACCATTAAGGGACACCACGAAAGCAGAGGCAGGAAACGAACCCACCTTCCAGTGGGAGCCAGAGACAGCAGAGGCACAAGACACCCCACAGAGCAATAGATCCCAGGCAAAGCAACAAAACCAAGACCGACACAGAACCAACCTCTCTCAGGACCCAAAAGGACAGCCCCGCAAGAGGCCCAGTGCAAGACACGCCTGGGGGAACAAGAGCCAACGGGCCCAAAAAACAAACCCCACAGCAGCAGACAACAGCTGCCGAACATGGAGCCGCCGGGAGTAGAGGAAGACCGAGCCCCCAACCACCACCGCAGTCCGCGGGGCACCGCCAGGAAAACCACACCAACCATGAGGTGCAGAAACTACCCAACGAACAGCAGCACCCAAGTGATGCAAAGAATGGAAGACTCCGAAGCCTACAGCACCTGGCATTCCCAGGCGGTCTCCCATTCAGGTACCAACCAGGCCAGACCCTGCATAAACACTGAGATCAGACGAGACCAGGTGCTCTCACGGCAGACGGCCATAGGCAAGAACACCCACACCGAAATGCAGGAACCACTGTGAAGCCGCGTAAACCGGCAGAAGAAGAACGCGTCCCGGAGAACCCGAAGGACCGATGAGGGAGACACAAGTGAACAGGATCGAGAACACCCCTCGACCCAGCCGAAACACTTGAACCCCCAACACCGCCTCCTCAGAAACGAAGACCCGAGCTCCGAGCAAAAGAGCCCGACACAGCGCCCGAGAAATGGGAAAAGGGGCAGCACAGAACACAGCCAGGGGCCCAGCCCAACAAAGAGGGACAAGAAGAAGAGGAAGCACACCGGTGACCCCGGGACAAGAGAAAGGAAGGGACACCCCGGCCCGTTCCACACCATCAAAGGGCAGGGCCACCAAACTAGACCGAAACGCAGCCCAAAAGCAGGCCCCCAATCCCACGGATCCCCAAACAGTAAAGAGCCCGCGAAGGAAAGTTCCATTAAGGGAGCCCTCCGAGCAGCACCGCCCTCCAAGGCAAAACCCAGCGAGCAGACACAGAGGACCCGGCCGCGGTTGCCACCGCTCCCAGGGAAATCAAAGGACAAACTGCTAAGAAAAGCAACTGCAGTCCCAACACGGAAAAAGAGTCTGAGGGATCCACATCCAGCAATCCAGCACAGAACAAACGGACAGTCACACGAAGCAACCGAACCTGAAAGCCAGGGCAAGTCGCAGCCCGGACCGCAATACCAGAGGCAGCAAAAAGCCTGCAGCAAGGTCCCCCATCCCACACGACCACAGGAGAAGAAGGAACCGCAACCACGGACACCACCAGGCACCGAGACGCCACACCAGCCACTGGGAACCACCCGCTTCACAGCCAGGAAACCCCAGGAAACCACCTGAAAGGAAACCCCATTGCCAGAAACCGGGGAAAGGCATGATTGACAACCACCCCCCACACCCCTCCAGCACAGCACACATGTAGCAGTATTCGAACCCACGACCAGTGAGATCCTCCAGCACCACAGGCACAAGACATACCACCGAGCTACAGCTCCAGGTTAGAGATCCAGGAAAAGGGAGGCCCATAAGCCCCAACAACAGGCGAATGGTGAAACGTCTACCGACCGACCATCCACCTAGGGCCTATGGAACCCAAAAAGAGTCCCGAGCATGGAGCAGAACACCACGAAGGCTCCCCCCCCCGGACACACCCAAAACCAAGTCCGGACCCACGCAGCAGAAGCATCCAGAACATGCCCATAGAAGGAGCAGTGGAAGAACCAGCGACCACCACCTCCCCGCCCAGCGGAGCCCAAACTACAGAACTCCATTAGGGGAAAAGAACAGAGAAATTAGCGCCCAGACCAAGCAATGCAAGATCCACAAGGGCTAATCAGGGAAAGCCACACCCCAACAGGACAGTAGGCCAGCCCAAACACGACAGTAAGAGGGAGTCCCGGACACCCCCAAACCCCATGGTCCCACCAAAGCAGGGACACAAACGTACATGAAACAGGTATCCAAGGGGAATAAAAAACGTCCGCCAAGCAGACCGTCACACACTGACCTGAAAGGAGGCCAGACCGCCATGCCACTTCGGGGTGCCGTGCACAACAAACCACCCCTCCCACCCCGGGTGAACCCGCTAGGGCAGGGAACCAACCGGAAGAGGGGAGGCCCCAACAGGAAGACAAGTCACGCCACCACCACGCGACACCGCCATAAATACAAGCAATGCCCCAAAAAAGGGGCAGAGAGCGACCCACGGCAGGGAAAAGAGGCCAGGGGAGAAACCAAGGACACGCAGCCACAGCCCCAGAGTCCCGACCCCCCCAAAGTACCGGCCCCAGGCATGTGTCACGAGGTGCAGCCCAACACCGTCAGAACACCAGGGCGCCCCCAAACGTAAACACAAATGAAACGAACATAGAAAGAACAGGCAGCCCTAAAATAGGACACAAAAATATGCCTTAGGGTGTGGGTCTGGCCTGGAGGGAAGGGATGGGTTTTTAGTTGCTTGGGAGTTTCTGGTGGGAGGAGCTATGCTCATTGGTAAGGACTGGGACGGGGAAGGCTGACGAGGAGGTAATGCTTTTCCTCGCCTCCTCCGCGTCGACGTCAGGGTTGTGTTTTCCAAACAGTAGATTACACTGCCCACAGCGCACCTCTCCCGCCCCAGCGGGATTGTTTTAAAGTTTTGATTACACATTTGCGGACCCATCTTGTATATTGGTTGCACAACGAGCCATGGCCTGCACCCAGATACCAGAGACACCTCATGCAGATCTCGCTGACATATGCTAACGGCAGGCAGCGGGCGGGCGCATTGTCATTCCAAAGGGGATAATCAGCCTCAATCGGAATGACAATGGGCCCGCCCTCAGTCTGTGCGAGCTCAGGGGGGGCTGCTGCAGCCTCTGGAGTTCAACAGAGAATGTGAGCAGCCTCTGGAAGCTGAAAAAAAAGTTACGTTTTTAGTAGGACTATTCTCTCCGTCCCGGGATGCTTTTTTCAAAGAAAGAAGTAGGGGAACGGGCTGAAATTATTTTTAGAAGTAGGGGCACGCCGTGCCCTTCCGTCCCCGCCCACTTCTACCGCTGCTTTAGGAGGATACAATGTATATTTAGGGGTGTAAAGTGTCCTTAGAGAAGGCTGCTGAAAAATACAAGGTATGTTTGTTGGTGTTTAGGGATTGTAAGGGAATCCACTCCCTGAGGGCTTTATAAAAACCTACAAAAGAGCACAAAGTGTGTCTGTCAGAGCGCTGGGATCATGGGCCGTAGACTGTGAGCCACAGAGGCGGCTGCAGAGGATCAGAAGGGATGTGTGTGGGTGTTTTGTGACCTTGCACTAGACTCAAAGGATTCCGTGTGGCACTGCAGTGTGAGTTGTCGGTGTCAGAAGACTTGACGCGACAATGCAGGGTGTGGCGCACCGGCTCACATAGACATATACACAGCAGAAGAGGTGCCGCAATCCATTGTAAAGCGCACAGGGTCACCAGGGCATTGGTGCAGGTGACTCCCCAGCAGTGCAGGGTTCTTCAGACACACAGGGGAGTGCAGGGTCCAGGCGCTGGACTTACATCGTCACTGGGCACAGAGTGAAGATCTCCTGTAGCTCTGGCTACATGAAGCTCGCTGGCTTTGGGGACCCCTCACAGGATGAATGACCGTCGGGCCGGGCTGCGATCACAGGCTCCCGGTCTGGGGGAGCTCAGAGTCGTCGACCTCCTCACCTCAAGGTGCTGAGCACTGGACTGGGCTCTGGGTGACCAGGACAACCCCCCCCCCCCCCCACAGGCAGTCCACCGGACGCCGAAAGTAAGCCCTGCGCCGCTTGTTTTAGCCTTTTTGATACCAATACAGAGTGGGCTTTTCTGGGCAGCCGGTGGGGACGCGTTTAAGCTCCTTTTCATTGTGTGATCTCCTTGGGGCTTTTAAAAATCAATATATTTTGCACCGTGCACTTTACCTGCTTTCTGGATCAACTCTCTGGTCCCCCGTCATGTGTGCTGCCTTTCAGGGGTGCTAGGGTGGTTTTGGGGAGACCATTGACCAGGGACCTGTCCCCACCCCCATGGGAGAGGCCTTGTACTTTTGTTCTGAAGTCATCTTCCAGGAGAAACCACTTCTTAATGAGAGGACATTGGAATCGAGCTTTCTTCGCATTCTTTGTCATTCTTTCAGTGTGTTGCTTGAATGAGAGGTTTGTGTAGAGGGGGGGGAGGGGGTAAAGACCGATGGGGTTACGTTGGAGACCCAGGCTTAAGTCTGTGGCTGTTCTGAGCTGGTTGCAGACAGGAAGAGTTCCGTCTTTGTGGGGTTTAACTTTAATACATTAGTTGACATCCAAGACTGGATGAGATCAGGGCAGAGTATGAGGATGTCATTGGGTGAGGATATTTAAGGTAGAGTTGAGCATCATCTGCATATTGATGGATCTTGATGCTGCTGTCTGTAAGGATGGATTTGAGAGATCGCATGGAGAGGTTAAAGATGATGAGAGAAAGGATGGAGCCCTGGGATACTCTGCTGGAGACAGGGCATTCCTGTGATCTTGTGGAACCTATTTGCATGAACTGGAGCCAGTTAGTGAGGTTGAATGTGATCCATTTCAAGACAGTGTCTCAGAATCCCATCGTGTTTTTTTGTGCGTTGATCAGGGCCAGCTAGTCGCCTGTGTCGAAGGCTGCAGAGAGGTCCTGGAGGTCAGGGGCCGTTCTTGTCATTGAGGAGGAGGCTGTTGTCGACTCCTTGTAGTGTGGCTGTGTCAGGGCTGCATCCACGGTTAATGCACTTATAAGACGTGTTAGCTTAGATATTTCCACTTGGTTCTGTGTTTTCCAGGAAGGTTTGATAATGTCTCTGGTGCAACCTTTCTTCTTTAGTGTCAAGTCTATCTGTTTCCATGCTTTAGGCATAAAGTGTGCACAATGTCAAGTCGCTGTAAGTGCCAGTGATGACGTTTGTTTCCTTGGAGCAGGGATTCTGATCCTTCTTGGCAAGAACCGGTACAAAAAAGGGACATCTTTGTCTGTGATACCTGGGGGTGGTGCTCACAATCCTGATATGTGTGGCTGGTGCTAGCAATACTAATGTATGACTGGTACGTACAGTCTGGGCACGTGTGGCAGGCACTGTAGTGACTCTTTTTTTGTAATTAAGACCACACTCTACATATCTACACTTATTTCTTGCTCTCTCATCCCTACAGGTGAAGCTTCAAGAGTGGCTGCTTGTTCTGAAGAAAGAGGAGGGATGTTTTCTGGAGTCCAAACTCAAGGAAGAGGAACAATATAAAACCATGAGGGTGAGTGGCTGCAGTGAGTGCTGTGTCTCTGTATATGTCTGTGCCCATGTCTTTATGTGGCCTCTTAAAGTTCAAGACACACAGAGGTGGATGAGTCCCCCTACAGACTGGTCATGGTCCTCACCAGATACTGACTGGAGTTACTGCACCTGGATATTGGGGCTGAAATCGGACATGGGCGCGTCCTAAAAAAATATGAAATCAAGGATTACTCTTCTGACCTTAAGGTAGTACTTGCATACTCACATGGTGTGTGTTAGAGTATTGTGCAGTGGTGTGGCGTTATCTGGCTGTGAGTAAGTACCAGCATGTGTGTGTGTATATATGTGTGTGTGCATGTTCACGCTTAGGTGTACGTGTCTAAGTATGTCTTCATGTATGGATAGTCTTTGGGAGTACATGCATGTCTGCGCGTCCCTATATTTCTCTGTTTTTTCGGCATGGACTGCTGCATGTGTGTGTCTCCATATTCATATATAAATTTTGAGCCACAGAGTACACAAATACATGTCCTTGTCTTTATGCATGTGTGTTTGAGGGTTGTGTATGCTTTAGTCTGGATTTATTGGCTGTGAGTTTGTACCTACGTAAGTGAATGCCTGCCGATGTGTTTGTATATCACAAGATCTGGTGGCATTTGTGAGTGTGCACATACATGTGTGTATCTGTGAGTTTGTGATGTGTATGCATAAGTCTGGAGTTATAAATCCGTGAGATTTTATATGCATCTGTGCGAGTATATATGTATGAATGTGTGTCTATGAGTCTGTGCAAGCATGGACTGAAGATATCCATCTGTGAGTTTGTACAAGGTTTGTGTGTGAGCCTGCAAATTAATGTGTGCATCTGTATGAGTGTGTACCTCTGTGGATGTGTGTACATATGGATCTGGAGTTCTCTCCATTTGGAGTTATCTCTCCATCCATCAGACTGAGCAAGCCTAGTGTAAGGCCCTTCCTAAATAAAGGTTTTAGCAATGTAATCCTGCTACAGTATTGTATATACATCATCAAACCACAGAAAATCCAACAGAGTTCATCTAAGTGATAAAGCGAGCATTGAAGCTCCAACATTGTGTAGATGAGTTTTAAGCCACGAATAGTTCATTAAGCCAAATGCCCTCTAATCGTAACACGTTTCGGGACATATACATTCCCTTCTTCAGGACATATGCATTTCTAATTCTAGAGATTACATGGGCACAGCTCAGCATCAGCCACTGACCTTGGGCATTCTGTTTTGCTCAATCCTCGTTGCAAGGATTTCCTGCAACAGTCTCATTAATCGTCAATAGGTTGACGTGTCATTTTTATGCCTTCATGAGACCTCTCACAGGGATAGGCCATAACTGACTGAAATGTCCCAGGATAACTAGTGCACATTTAAAAAATATATTATTTATTGATTTTTCAGAGGTTTGTACATAGATCCTTGACAATAGTGAGTGTACATAATATCTTTCATACAGGTATACATAGAACATTGATGGGGTACAAGGATATAATAACAGCATTACACATACTAAAGAATTGTGGTTCAATGTCAATGTCCCAACGGGAACTCAAGATCATATTAATTGTGCAAATATATCACCATAAGCATTGTTAACATTAACAAAAACAACTGTCTTTAATTTACCATTCATATTTGATGATTATCTATCTTGTGCGTAGGTCTGATCATGATCAGGTGTGTATGCGTACCTAGCGACAAGCTTTAGGTTAAGTCTGCAGTGTGTGAGAGACAGTGTGCGACCTCCTGAGTTGGGCCTGGAGATTACTATCACCTTACATGTGCTGCACACCCACCGTACCTACATGCACTGGGCATGCACACGGAAGGTTAATGTAAGGGTCTGGGGCTCACACCAAAGCAGTTCAGTAGACTGTTCTTTCATCGGACACAAGAAAGAGGTCTGGTCATAAGTAATGAGCCAATAAACTTAATACGCTGCCACCACCACTTTAGCTCGCTAACCCAGGACAAGAGAAGCAGTGTCATCTCGGTTATGAGGGCACGCTTGGCACGCCTTTCCAGATCAACAAACAGGTACTGTTCTGGGCTTCAGGGAGCTATAACATTACAGCTTTGCACAACAAAGGAACGCATTCCTTATTAACACTGGTGATAGAAGGACACAAACCTCTACCAAGGAGAGAGCTAAGAGGTGCAACCCCTGCCAGGACCAGTGACACAATACAAGAGCACAACACTACCAGGACTGGTGTCACATCACAGGAGCACAACGCTCTCCCTGTACACTAGTGGCACATACAGTAGCACAACCCCCTACCAGCAGTGGAGCATACCCGACTCCACAAAATGTCTGACTCCAGTCATTTTTGATGATGCAAGAGAAAAACACTGCTCTCCACTGCTGAAAATCTCCTATTCCTACTGGGACGAGGCGTGCCTCACCTGATAACACACAGGCTCCTGTTCTAAGCCACAGTGTGACATACCTCACTTGATAACACACAGGGAACCCGAGGAATCCAGACGCTGTGAGGGAAACGGCTCGAGAGTCACCAGCACCGCCTTAGCCGATCGCGGCGCCATGAGGGGAACGTCCGAAATAGCGCGAAAGGGACTGCAAGTCCCAGGCACCCCAGCAACCACTTCCCGCCCCCGGAGGCGCGATAAGAACACCGGCGGCCTCCTGCAGCCTGGGAAGCCCGAGGAATCTAGGCACCGTGAGGGAAACGGCTTGAGATTCCCCAGCTCCGCCATAGCCGATCGCGGCGCCGTGAGGGGAACAGCCGAAACAGCGCGAAAGGGGACTGCAAGTCCCAGGCACCCCTGCGACCACTTCCCGTGCCCGGAGGCGCGATAAGAACACTGGCGGCCTCCCGCAGCGCGGGAAGCCCGAGGAATCCAGAGGCTGTGAGGGAAACGTCTCGAGAGTCACCAGCACTGCCTTAGCCGTTCGCTGCGCCATTAGGGGAACAGCCGAAACAGGACGAAAGGAGACTGCAAGTTCCAGGCACCCCTGCGACCACTTCCCGCGCCCGGAGGCGCAATAAGAACACCGGCGGCCTCGCGCATCACGGGATGCGCGTGGGCGTGCCCGGGCAAATCCCAGATCAAGGGCGGGCCGGTCAACGCCCGTCAGAGGCCAGGCCGGGCCACCCCCCCGAGTGATGCTGCCGAAGTTGCAGTGTTGCAGGAGTGAGGTGAGTGCTAATCAGATACTGTGATAAGGGGAAACGCACCACCACACCAGGCTCCCGTCTCACCACTACCACCACCATAGACAGTATGTTAGAAAGAGCAGTCAGCATTGTTTCAACAGAGATCGAGTTAACAGAAAGGCGACTATCTTTGGGACTGTTGACACACCAACCTACCTTGATGGAAGAAGAGGAGCAGGAGGTTCGCACTGGCCCTCCCCTGACACCAAACGTAATTGTTAACACCATCAGACAGTCACCAACTCAGAAAGGCGGTTACAAGCTGGCAAACAATGAGGGTAACAAGGTCAATGTAGGCCTTACGGATAGCCAAGCTTCGACCCACGCAAAAGACATTGTCCCAAATAAAGACGTCTCCCCAGACCCCAAAACCACAGGGGCTAAAAGAAAAAGAACTTTGGCGAAACATATCAGTACTAAGAGGAAACCACCACCTCGCTTAAAACCACAATGCACAACCCTGAGCTCATGGATTCAAGGCACGGCTGCCCCGGCGATCTTAGTAAACACGGAGCCCACCAACACTACAGTTGATACCACCATCGATCTGACCTCATCAGAAGCCGTAACCCACTCTATTCATACACAAACTGAGCATACAATAGCCCCGATGACTCGCATTAGACCCCGTGACATCTCAATTGACACCTGTTAGACCTGGCACCATTGGTGTGGGTCTCCCTCCTGTAACCCACTCTATTCATACACAAACTGAGCATACAATAGCCCTGATGACTCGCATTAGACCCCGTGACATCTCAATTGACACCTGTTAGACCTGGCACCATTGGCGTGGGTCTCCCTCCTGTAACCCACTCTATTCATACACAAACTGAGCATACAATAGCCCCGATGACTCGCATTAGACCCGGTGACATCTCAATTGACACCTGTTAGACCTGGCACCATTGGCGTGGGTCTCCCTCCTGTAACCCACTCTATTCATACACAAACTGAGCATACAATAGCCCCGATGACTCGCATTTGACCTGGTGACATCTTAATTGACACCTGTTAGACCTGGCACCATTGGCGTGGGTCTCCCTCCTGTAACCCACTCTATTCATACACAAACTGAGCATACAATAGCCCTGATGACTTGAATTAGACCCCGTGACATCTCAATTGACACCATAGTGGACTCAGTTTATGAACATATGAAAAACTTGGTGGATAACATTTTTTATGCCCTTTTGAAACGCTTAGATCACTTGGAGGCTTTGATAAATAAATCAAATACATATATAAGTATACCCAAAGTCCCAAGCAAAACCAGGGGGGTTCAGAATACAAAGTCCTCTAGCGTAGCGAACACAAATACGCAACAGCAAACTGCAGATCCCATACCCTTTCTTTCCAATAATGCTAGTGTAATGTGTGGCAAACAAAAAGATAGTTTACTCATCAAATCTATCCCCAGTGAGAATACTTTAACACGCACCATGTGCACTAATAACAGCAATTGTTTATATTACAACACCTCTTCAGCTAACCCTTTTTTTACCCACAACTCTGGCCCCCTTGCAATCCAACACCCCGAGTGCCACCTTCATCTCAGACAACCATGACATGGGGCCGTCCTTAGAGAGAAGGATTGATGTTCTCAACGTACCACCTGCTGCATGGCCCTATGTCCTAGTCTCAGCAGGCGTTCCCTCTTTGAGGAAAAACCAAACCGAGGCTTGGGACCAACTCCGGAATAAAAGCGTCGACTGGCTACTTAAACATAAAGGCCTAAGGTTGGCAAATGTCAGTGAGATATTAATGGGAACAGGGTGGGCTGGGTAGGACCCTCACAAAAGAATATTAAAGGGGACTGCATCATTAATAACTTTAGACGACCCCCACTGGTAAAACTGTTACTGTCAGTACAGGAATTCAATAACAATTTCCCAACCCTCATTTGGTCGTTGCCCTTAGGTTTTTTCTATAAACCAACCCTGGACCCAAATACTTTTGTTATCCCCCCTCACACCATGCATAACAGGTTCTCTGCTCTGTCTAGCTTAGAAAGCCTGGATTGACTGTCTTCCCGTTGACCACCTGCTGCATCTGTTATCAATGGACTCTCCCCAGACCCTCTCGTCGATGCTACCCCTGAACCAGACGATTCAGATCTACATGTGCTTAGTTGGAACGTTGCAGGGCTAGCCTCTAAGCTACACTCTAAAGACGAGGTCAATATAGTCCAAAAGTACGACATCCTAATGTTCAAGAAACAAAGGAACTATTCTTAGAAGGCTTTGTATGCCTTAACAGTACTGTACCTAGCCCTAAAGCAGGCCGTCCATCAGGTGGACTCTCAACCTGGATCAATATCCTCGCAGGCGGGAGCATAAAGTCTCTTGTGACAAAGAACGATAACTTCCAAGCAATGATTTACACACGAGGGGCGTCAATTTGTTTGATCATCCTTTTATAATAATGATTTTGTAACATTACCTAATATGCTAATTTACAAAATCAGAATGTGAATGACAAATTGGCTGGATTGTGTCTGGGTGGTGATTTTAACGCTAGACTTCCTAAGGACAACGGCCCAACTCCTATTTCCTTGGCCTCTGATCCTCCATATAAAAGAGGGATGGAACTACTATATCGCCTATCAATTTGCAATTTAATTAAACGTGATGCAAATAGTTGACGTACATCAAAACAAAAATTGCCCACTTATAGGGGTCGTGGCTGTTTCTCTACAATCGATTACCTTTTCATATCAGCCTCATTGGAGGACCTTTTTTGTAAAGGCAGAGGTCTTGTGTACCACGCAGGGCGACCATAATCCAATTTTAACAACAATCAGATTCTCTCCCAGACCCAGTCGTGTTAAAGAGCCCGGGGTAAATAATTTAGTGATCTCAACTGACAAAATAAGAGTAATTTGGAAGGGCATCGATAATAAAGCTCTATTTGCCACTATGATAAAATTACACCCACTGCTCATTGAAACTTGTTTTCACAATTAGTGATCCTAACCTAGAGATTATTGAGGCATTTAGTAGCCTATGCGCTGGTATCAAACAAATGATCTCTAGACCAGCGTTAAACACCAGTGAGAAACCTAGATGGTTCAATATTACCTGCTCGCGAGCAAATAGAGAACTGCGTGTAGCATCAGTGGCTACACCCAGGGATGTAACTCTCATTAGATTATTACGATCTCGTTACGAAGAAGCAGCCAGGCTACAAAAAGACGAGCTTTTAAAAGAACGTTGGGTCAACCTAGCCTGTGCCGCTACACTTAATGACGGAAACCGTTTCTGGGCAGCAGTTAAAACTATGAGATCCTTGGGCCTCACCCTTACTCCCCTAAGCTGCAACATAACCAGTGAAGCAAGGGAAGCACATTTTGCTAGGATTTACACAGCCCCGCCCAAGACTATGAACACGCCAATTAGTCCTTCTGTCACTAGGGTTTTTATATCTGTGTCAGAAGTTGAGGATGCCATACACCAAAGCGTAGGCAATAAAGCCCCAGGGCCGGACGGGCTTTCTTTTGATCTTATTAAACATGAACCGGACTTCTGGGCAACCCTTTTATGTAATGTTTTTAACAACTTAACAAACACCTTTATTCCAAGCACCTGGTCTACCAGCATTATCGTGCCTATTTTTAAGAAAGGAGATTGATCTAGTCCTTTTAAACTACGGGTTGGACGAGACTCTGGTTTACTCTTTGGCACATTTGCACAGGGACTTGAAGGCGCGGGTAAGGATCAGTAATGATGGGGAGGTCTCAGGGGACATCAATATTGTTAGAGGGGTCAGACAGGGATGTGTACTGGCCCCTCTCCGATTCATGCTTCACATAAACAAATTACATAATGCTCTTATATGCGGATGATGTGGTCCTTAGGGGCTGCACTCCGAATGCATTATGCACTTTAGTTGGAGGTTTCGTGTCCTTTATGGCAGACCTAGACCTCTACACAAACCTGGGGTGTCAGTTGGTTACCAGGGTTGATTGCATCCAAGTCACAGAACAATTTAGGGGACTCGGACTTGTACTGTGATAGTACCTGTGAACCTGGCATTCAAAGTGTTGGCCGTGCAATATAATGGCCAGTACTGTGCAAACAAGATCAGCCAAAAGATGTCATAATATCCCACCTAATCCCAGCTCGGCGACCAAACAAAAGAGAGCTCTCCCACCCACAACTATACAGCCCACTGCAATTGACCGAATGTTCCAAAGGGCGATTGGGGTGGTTTCTAATGAAATAGAGCGAACGGAAAGACGCCTATCACTAACCCCAAAAATCGACCTGACTGCAACGACCCAAGAATCTGACAATGATAATACGGTTAATTCCCCACACAGTTTATTAGTCTCGCCATCTGTGGCAATTCCATGTGCCCAGAGGGTGAGCAATGCTGATTCTGTGAACACCAAAGCTGGGAAAAAGGCATCTACCAGAAAGAACAAGCATTTGCAATGCAATAGGTCTCGCATTAGGAAAGTTTGAGCTATTGGTAATGTAAATGACAATTTTTTTATTTATGTTGTGTGAAAATAGCGAAATTAAACGCGTTGTCATTTACAATGCCAATAGTTCTAAATTGCGCAAATGTGACACCTATAGCATTTGTAATGCAATATGTGTTGTATTTACGTGAGGGTGGGTAACTGGCGGTCAGTTTGGAAATAAGTGCACCCACATCCTTCAGGCGCTATGAAAAGTATAAAGATGTAACTGCCTCCAGAAGGATTAGCCTGGGTAGAAGGCCGGGACCTCTGCTCCTGGCTGGCTTATGCAGAGCTCAATGGGTCAATACCACTCTGGAGCTGCCGATGAAGTCGGGAATTTAGTAAACCATTCGCACTAGGAGAGTTTGGCACTTACCAAGCTGCCGTCAGCCAGGTAGCCTCAAGGAGCAAAATAGCACTGGCCTCAGACGGACAGAAATCAGTAGGCAGTAATTCTAATTACAATGCCATCAAATACAAGGCATGTCACCGACACATGTGCACACAATACCACCAACATAAACACAATGCACTCCTGCAGCGCCAAAACCAATGTATACAATGCCATCAAATACAAGGCATGCCACTAACACATGTGCACACAATACCACCAACATAAACACAATACACTTCTGCCACGCCAAAACCAATGTATACAATGCCGTCAAATACAAGGCATGCCACTACACATGTGCACACAATACCACCAACATAAACACAATATACTCATGCTGCGCCAAAACAAATGTATACAATGCCGTCAAATACAAGGCCTATCACTAACACGTGCACACTCATGCCACGCCAAAAGTCGCACTTTCAGATCTCATAATAGTACTTCAAATGAAGACCGTCCCTAGCACTTAGACACTACACCAGTAGCAGATCGGCACTATAAAGATAGCACAATAAACAAACTAAACCGGCAAGACGCATGACAGTGAAGGGTAACCCCAGTTGGCACCCTCAGCAGTGCCCCCGTGGAAGAGAAGGGTGCGGGCACCGCAGAGCTCGCTTACACTGCCTGGCGATCGCCCGCGGCCTCACTGAGCCGACATGCCCGGTCAAACAGCAGCATGGCCGTCGTCCAGGCTTGTGCTTCCTCGGCACAGGAGGTTATTTCGGGTCAGCAGGAAGTGGGCCCAGGCCCTGCGGTGACCCCGCGGGCTGCACCTTACCCCTGGCTGTCGCTTGGAGGCGCCCATGAGCCCACGTGCCGGAGATGTCGTCTCGTATCCAGAGCTAGCTGGAAATGAAGACAGACCTCATTTCTACTCTGAGGTGAGACGGACAGCAGCTCTAGCCAGCACCGAGTGAAGGCGTGGAGCGCTGCCGCTCACTAATGGGCTAGAGGGTGCCTTCAGGGCACAGAGAGGGCTCAAGGCACTCGCTGCAGTGTGGAGAGGGCGGGGCACGGCAACTTTAGGTGGGCACGGAGGACCCAGGTAGTGTCCAGCCTTGCACTGGGCCGGAGACAGATCGCTGGTCCCACAGCGGGTAGAAATCAATAGTGCAGCAGGGGCAGTGGCACCAGTACCCAGGGGCATTAGGGGTCCAGTGCAGCCGCACTGACAACTTGACAAACTAATCCGAGGCAGATGGTCAGTTTTCCTGGACTGCATTAGGACCGGGTGCACTAGGACCACTGGACTAAAAAGGCTTCTGCCGGAAGTGAATCCTGGTCGGTGCGCTGCTAGGGAATAGTGACGGGTGTTTATAGTGCTACAAGGTCCCGGATTGAGACAGAAAGCACTGTGTACTGCACACAGTATAAGATAGCCTGCCTATGAAATGCGCAAGGAGGTTAAGGAACGGATTTAGAGCCTGGCAGCTAAATACTCCATCAACAAGCCAGCAACAAAACAAAAAAAATGCGTGGTGAAAACGAGGCCTGACACGCAAACAGGATTTCCGTCCGGTGGAAAGGAGAGGCCTGACACGCAGGAAATGTCCTGAAGGGGGCGGAGTAAGGAGCGGGCTGCAGAGTCTGGACACGGAGGGACAGGACGAGAGGAGCCAGTGAGGGGGGGGCGTCGGGGCACATTGACGGTGCCCGCCCCCCCCCCCCCTGATGGAAGCCCTGCGTGTGCCCGGTGAGCGGGGTTGGGAGTGTGTGTGCGCGTGTGTGTGTATGTAAGGGGGGGGGGCTTGTATGTGCCTGCGTGTGTTGTACCTGTGTGTGTGCCTGCCTGCGTGTATGGGGGGGGGCAGCAGCGTGTTTAGGTGTGCCTGTGTGGTGTGTGAGCAGGGGTGTGGGGGCTGGCTGTGTGCGCATGGGAATATGAGGCACGTGAGGGGCACGGCGACGTGCGCGCCCACGAGGTCCAATCTCAGCCAGAAAAAGAGTGTGGCACTCTGCTGTCCACATTCCCCCAAAAGTAACTACATAAGTTGTCGCCCTAGACAGCAAAGCTTCGCTTTGCTTTCGTCTAGGCTCGACCTAAAAAGGGGGTTAGTCTTAGAAAACCTAGGTCCAAGAAGTGCAAAACGATCCCTGCGCTGAATGTAGTAACAAATGTGGTAGGGGAGGAAGTTGGGCATGTTACGCAATTGCAAGTACCCCCTATCTTCGAGCAAGTGGTTAGCACCCAAATAAAACGAATCGTGCGTAGGTTGGACAAAATAGTAACCCTAGTGAAAACCAGGGGGTGGGTCAGGGTGGCAATGTACCTCCTACTACTGTAACCAAGTACAAAGGCCCCAAAACTACTGTAGGGAATGAGCACAGCAGACCCCCCCCCACCCCCCACCCCCATCGTGCAAACCACCACTGCCATGGATTTACCATCATCCATATCTAACCAACAACCAAGTACTGGCGGTTTTCCCAACAGAAGTACCCCGTGTATAGGGAAAATAATCACTGTCCGGTCTATCACCACTGCACAAATGCTCAATAGCGGTGCCCCATCTAGAAGCACTCCCAGTATAGGTAAGGCGCCCACAGCCCCCCTAACTACTAATATACAAGCCCCAACCCACAAGCAAACTACCCCTGAAGCTCCACACTCTGGGTCACCCAAAAGGGTTATCCCCTTAGGCGACTATTTACCAACCACCTAGTATAAACTTACCCCCTGAGGCAGCCCCATATGTGGTTATACTTGCGGGAGTGCCAGAACTGAAGCCAGAACATACTGAATCTCATGAAGTACTAAGGAACAAGACTATGTTCTGGCTAAATAAGCATAGGCCGCTGCCAGGGAACGAACCAGGGGAAATCTTGCATGGGCGGAGAGTGAGTTGGCTGGGGCGCAGGAAAAAGGATATTATTGATAATTGTGTGGTGGTCAATTTTAGAGACTGTAGATTAGTCAACCACATCTTAGGAGGTGGACTGCTCTCTGTCTAAATATTGATCGTAGCCCTATATTTCGAAAGCGCGCTTCCATCAACATTGTTTTGTGACTGTCTGCCTTAAGCTGAATAATTTCCTTTGAGCATAGCGTTAACAGTAGGTTGAATTGTGATTTGTGCATTGCGTTTATTTTAGCTTGTGCCCCAATCCAGTTTCGCTTTTGGCCTGCAGCCATTTTGTTGTTGTTGTGCCTCCCTGCCCGGACCTCCACCCCGCTACCGCCCCCCAGCTGCTCCTCCCTCGCCCTTCCCCCTTCCACTATCCACATATGACAGATGCCTTTCCGCCCAGCGGTTGCGCCCTATGTGCGCCGAAGGTGCGCCAAAGGTAAGCCCGTCTACGCCCGTCCGCACCTGGACCGCGCCCAGGGCCAGACCCCCTGGTCCTCGCAAAACCCACTCCGCCTGCATAACGTAGGACACCGCTATCCTCTTTGCCCTTAACCCCGGCCGCACACCACAATGCTGCGTAGCTGCCCCAGGACACACCCATGGACCCTTCACCTGCCAATCCTGCAAGTTCGCCTGCATCAGGACCCACACCAAATCCACTAACTTCAAACACAGCTCCGACTCTAACCACCTGAAGTGCATCCTGTTGAACACCCGCTCGGTCCACAGACACGCCACTGAACTCTGGGACCTACTCGACACTGCATCGCCGGACGTCGCCTTCCTTACAGAAACCTGGATGAACGCCTCATCAGCGCCCGACATCGCCATAGCCATCCCGGACGCTTACAAGATCATCCGAAAAGACCGCACCAACCAAACAGGAGGAGGCATCGCCATCGTCCATAAGAACACCATCCGAATCACGACCAGCTCCGACGATAACCTCGCTGCCACCGAACACCTTCACTTCCAGATCCACACCGACCCCAGGACCACACTTAGAGGCACCCTCCTCTACAGACCACCAGGAACCCGCACACAATTCAACGAAGACATCACTGACTTCATCAGCCCACATGCCCTCACCTCCGAGAACTACATTCTACTGGGAGACCTCAACTTCCACCTGGAAAAGAAAAACTACAGCAACACCACCACCCTTCTGGACAACCTGGCCAATCTCGGACTCAAACAACTTGTTGACACCCCCACCCACTTGGCCGGACACACGCTCGACCCTATCTTCACCTCCAGCAAACACATCTCCTTCGACCACACCACAGCTCTCCATTGGACGGACCACAGCTGCGTTCACTTCAGCTATAAAAAGACCACGATCCACAACCCCCCACAACCTATTCCTAGAAGAAACTGGAACAAAATCACCACCGACCAACTCTTCACATCGCTTAACCAAAACCCTCCTGCCATATCATCGGACCCAAACCAAGCTGCCACCAAACTCACACAATGGATCACCCACAGCGCTGTTGAATTAGCACCCTTGAAAAACCACCAAATCAAACAAGGTAGCAAAAAGGCCCCCTGGTTCAACGATGACCTTAAGAAATCCAAGAAGTTATGTCGTACTCTCGAGAAAACCTGGAGAAAAAACCCAACCACTGACAACCTGACCACCTTCAAGGACGCCACCCGCAAACACCACCAATTGATCCGATCCACCAAGAAATCAGCATTCAAGGATCAACTCGACAACAACGCCCACAACAGCAAGGAACTATTCAACATCGTCAAACAATTTACCAACCCCACCGCCGGCACCAACGACATCACTCCCTCCCAAGACCTCTGCGACTCTTTATCCTCTTTCTTCCACAACAAAATAGGCGACATACATAACAGCTTTGAAAACCAGTCCGAAGAACAGTCCACTCCACCCACCTCTGAACCAAAACAGCACTCTCACAACCTTTGCGCCTGGAACCCAATCACTACTGAAGACACCATACGCCTGATGAACTCCATCCACTCAGGTTCACCAACCGACCCATGTCCCCACCACATTTTCAACAAAGCAGACTTCATCATCGCACCCCATCTCCGCGATGTCATCACCTGTTCCTTCAACTCCGCTACCTTCCCGGAAAGCTGGAAAAATGCCGAATTCAGCGCCCTTCTGAAGAAACCCACAGCAGACCCCTCTGAACTTAAGAACTACCGCCCCATCTCGCTCCTCCCATTCCCTGCCAAAGTCATTGAGAAAGCCGTCAACAGTCAGCTCGCCGCCTTCCTTGAATCCAACAAATCCCTCGACCCTTCACAGTCAGGCTTCCGAGCCAAACACAGCACCGAAACCGCCCTCATCGCAGCAACCGACGACATCCGAACACTACTGGACAACGGAGAAACAGTTGCCCTCATCCTACTTGACCTCTCCGCCGCCTTCGACACAGTCTGTCATAGCACCCTCATACAAAGCCTCAGCAACGTCGGAGTACAAGGAAAAGCATTGGACTGGATCATCTCGTTCCTCACCGGAAGAACACAGAGTCCGCCTCCCCCCTTTTAAATCAGAAGCCACCAAAGTCATTTGCGGCGTACCACAAGGATCATCACTCAGTCCCACCCTCTTCAACGTATACATGAGTCCCCTCGCATCCATCACGCGCCAACACAACCTCAACATCATCTCCTACGCAGACGACACCCAGCTGATCCTCTCCCTCACCAAAGACCCAAACACTGCCAAAACCAATCTACACGAAGGAATGAAAGAAGTAGCCGAATGGATGAAGAACAGCCGTTTAAAATTAAACTCGGACAAAACGGAAGTCCTCATCTTAGGATCATCCCCCTCTGCCTGGGACGACTCATGGTGGCCACCGGCCCTGGGTACGGCACCCATAACTATAGATCACGCACGCAACCTGGGCTTCATCCTAGACTCCTCCCTCTCGATGACCAGACAAGTCAACGCCGTCTCATCTTCATGCTTCAACATCCTACGCATGCTCAAAAAAATCTTCCGTTGGATCCCCACCGAAACAAGAAAGACAGTCACCCACGCACTGGTCACTAGCCGACTGGATTACGAAAATACCCTTTACGCCGGAACTACAGCCAAACTACAGAAAAAACTCCAACGTATCCAAAACACCTCAGCCAGACTCATACTGGACATCCCCCGTCAAGCTCACATTTCCGGTCACCTGAAAGACCTCCACTGGCTCCCCGTCAACAAGAGAATAACGTTCCGTCTCCTCACCCACGCACACAAGGCCCTCTAAGACCTAGGACCCGAATGCATCAACACACGACTGTCCTTCTAAACACCCACCCGCCAACTACGATCATCCAATCAAGCCCTCGCCGCAATTCCGCGCATCCATAGATCCACCATGGGAGGAAGATCCTTCTCCTACTTAGCGGCCAAAACCTGGAATTCTCTCCCCACTCACCTCCGCCTTACACAGAACCACCTCTCCTTCAGAAAGCAGCTAAAAACCTGGCTATTCGATAAGTAATGCACCCACCCTCCCTCAAGCGCCTTGAGACCCTCTGGGTGAGTAGTGCGCTATACAAATTCCTGAACTTGAACTTGAACTTTAACCCACCCAAGCAATATAATACCCCTGCCCCTGCCCTTGGGTTACTTTTACTGGAGGGGAACCCCGAGTTATAATCAAGGCCCGCGTACACAGGAAGAAGGGATACCCCGACGATGGGATGGGACCACGCCCTTTAATGCCCAGTGCCCCCTTAGATAACCCGGGTGCATTGAGTTTAAGAAACAGTTTTGAACCCTTGATGTTTTTAGCGGGACTGGATTGACTAATGCCCATCTCTCGCCTCTTGGTTGGCCCAGGCTAGGGACGAATTTGCTCCTTTGAAGGCCCTCAAGACAAAAAGACCCCACGATGCTCAACTCTGATTTACAGAAAATCTGAGGAACAAGAAGCTTGCTCTGCGCCAACTCGAGCGTAAGTGGAGGCTTCATTACTGCCCCCTTAAAAAAGCTTTGTTTTCATTAGCCTTACAAGACTATAAAACAGCTATAGTCGCAGCGAAATCCTCATATTTCTCCACGAAAATACTTGTTTCCAGCTGCAAGTCTAAAACTATCTTTTCTATTGTGGATGAACTGGTTAAACCTGACCGTGTTATTGCTAAACCGCCTTCATCGCAACTTCTTTGCGACTCCCTCAATAATTATTTTATTGAAAAAATCCTCACGATCAAGGCCAGCATCCCCCCTGCTACTCCCTTACTACACTCCACTGCTGCCCCTCCCAACCCTACCCACTATCTTGAATTCCCCACTCTCACTGAAGACACCTTTTTCTCTCTCCTTGGTAAAGTCAAGTCTGGCTCCCCCCAGGATAGCTGCCCCCCTCATATCAGTCGTGAGGTTTACCTCAACATCCCCACGCTCCCTCTTTCTCTCCGAAATAACTCTTTCCTCAAGGGTGGTTCCCCTTTCTTTCAAAACAGCCGTGGTCTCACCCATTCTTAAAAAACCTGGAGCAGACCCCGGTATTCTTTCTAATTTCCGTCCAATCTCACTTCTTCCTTATCTGGGTAAAGTCCTGGAAGCCTTTGTTGTCAACTGCCTGAGTTCCTTCATTGAATCCACCCACTTTCTTGATCCCCATCAAGCTGGGTTTAGGCCCCAGCATTCTACTGAATCTACAGCTCTTGCTGTTCATGAGGAGCTAAGAAAGTGGGCGGATCAGAACATCTCTCAGGCCCTGGTGCTCCTGGATTTGTCGGCGGCGTTCGACCAGTTGACCATTCCATCTTACTCGAACGTGTCGAGCACGCCGGCATCCGGGGGCAACCACTGAAATGGGTGTCTTCCTTTCTCCAGGACCGCGTCGAGGCAGTCTCCCTTCCACCTTTTTCCTCAATAGGAAAAGGTCTCTCCTGTGGAGTCCCCCAGGGCACCTTGCTCTCACCACTTCATTTAAAATGCGCGTGCACATCATCAAATCGCCATCTGTTCCCCAGCAGCACTCCTCCCACACCTTTGAAGTGAAGCTTAGCTTCACTTCAAAGGCCCCTGCTGCTTAACACCCTCATCGCCGCTCGTCGCATTTCTCCTCCCCCTCCCCTTCTCTGCCTTCCCTCCGTCTTGTTTACTTTCCAGGTCCGTAAGCGACTAAGAAGTGCTCTGTGCTCCGTGAGTGGTTCAAAACTATATACAAACGTCAACCTATACGTTAAATATTATGCTCATCTTTGATGACAAGCAGTGCAACGGTAGAAGTTACTCCTGTTCAAATCCATAAGCGACAAAATGTGCTCTATGCGTTCCGCTCTCCCCTGTGGCCCGCCGTGTCGCATTTCTCCTCCCCCTCCCCTTCTCTGCCTTCCCTCCGTCTTGTTTACTTTCCAGGTCCGTAAGCGACTAAGAAGTGCTCTGTGCTCCGTGAGTGGTTCAAAACTATATACAAACGTCAACCTATACGTTAAATATTATGCTCATCTTTGATGACAAGCAGCGCAACGGTAGAAGTTACTCCTGTTCAAATCCATAAGCGACAAAATGTGCTCTATGCGTTCCGCTCTCCCCTGCGGCCCGCCGTGTCGCATTTCTCCTCCCCCTCCCCTTCTCTGCCTTCCCTCCGTCTTGTTTACTTTCCAGGTCCGTAAGCGACTAAGAAGTGCTCTGTGCTCCGTGAGTGGTTCAAAACTATATACAAACGTCAACCTATACGTTAAATATTATGCTCATCTTTGATGACAAGCAGTGCAACGGTAGAAGTTACTCCTGTTCAAATCCATAAGCGACAAAATGTGCTCTATGCGTTCCGCTCTCCCCGCTCGGCCCCCTCCCCTGCCCGCCGTGTCGCATTTCTCCTCCCCCCTCCCCTTCTCTGCCTTCCCTCCGTCTTGTTTACTTTCCAGGTCCGTAAGCGACTAAGAAGTGCTCTGTGCTCCGTGAGTGGTTCAAAACTATATACAAACGTCAACCTATATGTTAAATATTATGCTCATCTTTGATGACAAGCAGTGCAAAGGTAGAAGTTACTCCTGTTCAAATCCATAAGCGACAAAATGTGCTCTATGCGTTCCGCTCTCCCCGCTCGGCCCCCTCCCCTGCCCGCTATGTCGCATTTCTCCTCCCCGCTCCCCACAGCAATGCCCTCCGTCTTGTTTTATTTATTTTTGTAACTCGTTTTCGTTAGGGTTGGTGCTGTCTTTTCCTGCTGCTTCACACCCTCATCGCCTACACACACACCTACAAGCATTCCTCAGTGCGCCCCATCACCTGCCCTCCATCTACAGGCACACCAGAGACTCACATGGCCTGCCTGCCAAAAGGGAAACACGGAGATGGCCACATCTTTAAATTACACAGTGCTGGGAGGTGCAGCCCACACACGGCCTGCCACAAGCAATGTAACCAAACATAGTACCCCTCCCCCCCTTAGAATGAGACTGTGAACCGCGGGGGAGAGGGGGTGCAGCCCTCGTGGCCAACCACACGCAATGTAAACACAACCACTGCTCTCCCTGCTATTAGACACTGTGGAACCACCGCACTGGTTTCGATGTGCACCCCACGTGCACTGCCACAAGCAATGAGACACAAACGTGCTTTCCCACCCAGCACAAAGCCACAAACACACCCAGTGGGGCCCCTCAAGCTGCCCACCGTGTGCTGGGAGGCACCACCATCACCCCCCGCTGGTGCCCAGCCCCAGAGGCCGCACGCGCACTCAGTGAGTGACCCCTCCGGTCTGTCCCCCCGCCGGCAAAGGGTTAACAGACAAGACAAGGGCTGCGCTTATCAGCGCCTTCCTCCAACCGACTTAAGTGCGTGGGGGTGTCCTTCGTCTTCCCTGGGCTGAGGGCACAAGCCACACACAATGCAAACACAGGCGCACCTCCCCCGCCACGCCGCGCCCCTCGCTCTGCCCCTCACGCCCCGCATCCTGCCGCCCCCTCCCCGCGCTATTGTCAGGCTGTCCTGTCCATTCCTCCTCTCCCAGCAGCCCCCTAGTGGGGCCGCATTCTTGCACGCGCTCTGCCCTCTGGGTCTCCCCACTTGGCTGCTCGCTCTCACCCCCTTTCTTCTTTCCACTCACTCAATGTTCCCTCACTCTTGGGCGACCCCTCTCGCCCCCCGTCTCCGTCTTTACCCCCTCCCTCACTCTTTCACTTTCTCCCAGTTTAACTCAAGCGCCATAAATCTGGAAAACGTCCTTTTGAGAAAAACTTGCAAAAAAAGGGTTTGTTTCCTCATTTGCATAGTCTATTCATCCTTGTGTGCGTTTCAGACGGTAAAGTAACGCTTATATAGCGCTTACCACCCCTCCTGGGGCTCTGAAGCGCCTAGCTACATTAGTAGGAGCAAGCACAGGGTGGATGGAGGTTGTCTTGCTTTTGATCCTATGTGGGACATCCACCACCACCGCATCCACCACCACCACCACCACATCCACCACCACATCCATCCACAACCACATCCACCAACAACACATACACCACCACATCCACCACCACATCCACCACCACATCCACCACCACATCCACCACCAGATCCAACACATCCACCACCACCGCATCCACCACCACCACCGCATCCACCACATCCACCACCACCGCATCCACCACCACATCCACCACCACCACCTCATCCACCACCTCATCCACCACCGCATCCACAACCACATCTTCCACATCCACCACCACCACATCCACCACCACCTCCACCACCTCCACCACCTCCACCACCTCCACCACCTCCACCACATCCACCACATCCATCGCATCCACCACATCCACCACCGCCACCACATCCACCACCTCCACATCCACCACCTCCACATCCACCACCTCCACATCCTCCACCTCAACATCCTCCACATCCACCACCTCCACATCCACCACCTCCACATCCACCACTTCCACATCCACCACCTCCACATCCACCACCTCCACATCCACCACCTCCACATCCTCCACATCCACATCCTCCACATCCACCACCTCCACCACCTCCACATCCACCACCTCCACATCCACCACCTCCACATCCACCTCCTCCACATCCACCTCCTACACATCCACCTCCTACACATCCACCACCTCCACATCCACCACCTCCACATCCACCACCTCCACATCCACCACCACAATCACCACCACATCCACAATCACCACCACATCCACAATCACCACCACATCCACAATCGCCACCACATCCACAATCGCCACCACAATCACCACCATCACCACATCCACCACCATCACCACCACATCCACAATCACCACCACCACCACATCCACCACCACCACATCCCCCAGATCCACCATCACCACATCTATATGTGTGTGTGTGGCTCTGTGTGTGTGTGTAGGTGCAAATGCAATATTCTTGGATTTTCGTCACAATAAAATACACTGAACATAATATTCACAAAATGTATTTACAAACGTTTAAGCTATTGCCATTATAAATTACAATAACTTTTATTTAAGTATTAATTATTTACAAAATTAAAAGCCATTGTTATTTGTAATATCAATACATCTAAGTCACGTAAGTACAACACACATTGCATTACAAATGCTATAGGTGTCACATTTGCGAAAGTTAAAACTATTGACATTGTAACTGACAAAGCTATTAATTGTGCTATTTTTAAAACCAACACAAATAAAAAAAAATGTCATTTACAATACCAATCGCTCAAACTTTCCTAATGCGAGACCTATTGCATTTCCAATGCTTGTTAATCTTTATATTCGTCCCCTCATCTGGGAGCGTCAACAAATGTCTGTGATCATCTTTAATTACGCTGATGATTTGCAGCTCATTTTTAAAATCGACTCCTCTCCCTCTTCTATCCATAATGTTCACTCTGTTTTGAACTTCATCAGCTCCTGGATGAACCAGAACCATCTCAAACTCAATCCCGCCAAGACCGAGCTGGTTCTTACAGGCCCCCTGAGCAACCCCTGGAATTCTCTTTTTTGGCCTCCTTCACTTGGCCCTTCCCCCTCCCCTGTCGACTCTGTCAAGAGTTTAGGCGTTACCATCTGCAAGGATCTTACCATGAAGGCCCAAATTAACTCAGTCATTTCTGTCTGTTTTTATCGACTACGTCGCATCCGCAAAATCTCCAGACTCCTCTCTCAAGACGCCCTTGTGCAAGTCACCTTGGGATTAGTAATGTCTCGCATCGACTATGCGAACTCCCTATATGCGGGTATACCAGCATATCAATTACAACGCCTTCAACTCATTCAGAATCAGGCAGCCAGGCTGATCTATGGTCTCCCAAAATTTAGCCACACCAAACCCCTCCTTAAGAACCTTCACTGGCTCCCAGTTGCTCAGCGTAGCCTTTTCAAACTTGGCTGCCTGATCCACAAAGCTCTTTCCTCTCAGGGACCCTCGTTCGTTTCCTCTCTTCTACACCGACACGCCCCTCCACGTGCTCCCCGTTCTTCTAACTCTAATCTTCTCACTCCCTGCTCCTTTAGGCGTAAGAAACATGGAGGCCTGAGATTTTCCACCCAGGCTCCTCTTCTTTGGAATTCCCTTCCCCTTGCACTCCGTTTGCTCCCTTCCTACACTCTCTTCAGAAAGTCACTTAAAACTTGGCTTTTTTCATTGGCATATAACTAGTCCTCCTGGCCCCCTACCTCTCAGCTTCTTCCACCCCAGCGCCAAGAAACCGTAGGTGAACGTGCGCTCAATAAGTTCCATGTATCATATCATATCATTATCATGTCAGAGATCACTCCAAGAAGGTTCTAGGGGAAGAGGGAGGTCCTACCATCAACCATCAGACCCCACCCCTATCGCCCCTACCTAGCACTGACTGAGACCTCCAGGGTTGAAGATGATTTGGGTTGGGGCTTACAGTCTACGCACAAGAATGAGTCCCGGGATTTACGAACAATGGTAGAAGTGCCCCCAATAACTGAGAATTCTAACAAGAGCCCCCCTGTCCACACAAGCGTCCTAGGACCCCCGCTTGGGTCTTTGCCTGTGACACTAGGGAGTGAGGACATATTGGAAGTAGATCAATCCTCTTCGTCATCTCACAGAACAAATACCGTACCAGGGTTTGGAAGACCCACTGTTGATCTAAATGGTGAGAGACCAACTGTTAATATCTCCGTTACACCGCAGCCCACAGAAAGTTACATGCAAGGTGGGCTCAAATTAGTATCCTGGAACATAGCCGGTTTGTCAGCCAAGTTTGATAACCAAGAACGGAGGCAATACATCACAAGGTTCCAGATAATTTGTTTGCAGGAGACTTGGGCAGTAGATTGTAGTCCCTTCTATCTAGCTGGGTATAAACGTTTCTCTGTGCCCGCTCAGAAATCAGGGTCAGGGAGAGCCATGGGTGGACTTTCCATATTTGTTGATTTACACATGGAGGGAGTGTGGACTAACTTAAATTGGATCTCTAACAATATGCAGGCTCTTGGGTTCGCTAGAAACGGGCTGAACATGATACTGATCAATCTGTATAATGCTGCCGTAACTAAGGGAAAAGAATCAATAATCCAAGAAGTAGACAGCAACCTAAGTATTGAGTTAGTTAGGAGGAAGGGGGCAGTGGCCCCGTTTGTAGTATTAGCCGGCGATTTTAACTGCCACTTATGCCCGACTTTATTTCCCCCTAATAAAGAATGGTCTAGCTGCCCGATTGAGGAAGGTCCGCATCTCGAGCACACAAATGAAGGCTTGGAAATAGGCAATGTATTAAAAAGCCATACCCTAGAACATACTATTGATTTGGTCACTATTGGTAGGGATGGCGCTGTCACTCCAACCTTTAAAGGTAGGGGATGTAGCTCGTACATAGACTTCATCATGGTATCAAGTTTATTCAAGGACTGGTTAATAAGGGTTGAGATTGAGGGAACACATTTAGTGACCACAACCGCCTAGTACTCGAGATAAGGAATTTGCCCCCTAGGAAAGTTAGGAGGGGAGAGATGGCAGGCATATCGAGATGGTAATGGACGAGGGAAGACGTCTGAGATGGTCTAAAGTTAATGGGGAGGCCTTCTATAAAACCCTAATGGAAACTGGGAAAGAACCTATTGGGGAGTGTCTAGACCTGTCGGTGGAGGGGCCGTCTCTGGTGAGGGCATTCGAGGAAGTGGCCCACCTGATAGACGGCCTGTAAAAGTCCACCACTACTGGGAGGGTACACACTGTCCCGAGATGGTTCGATAAAGGCTGTTCCCGAGCACAGAGGGATTTGAAAATCAGCCTCAAAAGCCATCCCCGGGACAAGATCAGAATTGCACAGTGTAGGAGCGCCTATAAAAAGGCGATTAAAATCAGGAAGACCTCCCTCCAACTCCAAGCCTGGGAAGACTTAAGGGATGCAGCAGAGAGAAGAGACATGACTGCTTTCTGGAAAAAAAAAAAAAAACGTGTTTCCAGGACAATAACACCCCAGAAATTGGCACTACGATCTTGCCCGAACAATGGTACAACCACTTTAAAGGGTTGTACAATCACTCAGAGGAGAACAATTCTAATACAGGGGAGGATGGTCAGTGGGTTTCCTCTGTAGAATTTTCTCTGGGAGAAATTACAGTGGCCATCCAGGGCCTATCACGAAATAAAGCACTGGGTCCAGATGGCATACCACCGGACCTTTTCCTTAGTAATGTGGAGTTATGGGCTCCTATTCTTACAAGGGTGATAAACACGCTGTTAGAAATGGGATCCCTGGCTGGCCAGGGCTTGCGCCAAAGTCAGAGACCACCACTCCTAAGTCAGGGCAAGGGAGTTACACACCAAGATAACCCCTGCTCACCCTCTAGGTAACGTGGCGCAAGCAGCGAGGCTAAACTTGGAGGCGATGTGAGTTAAGTATTTGCGCATACACCCCAGCAACAACACCCAAGGCCCACCACAAAGGAAACTCCACATAAGGTTATATATAAAAATAGCCTTTTTATTACACCAAAACACATTAGATAAAAACGCACATTTTACAATGTGCCAACAGGCACGGGCAGAATTTACAGGGGATATGTTCAAGACAGGGCCACCTGGACCGTTGTCAGGAATCAACACTTTAGAACTTAGCACTTGGTATATCACTTAGAACATAGAATATAAAATCACTGTAGCACACAACCAGTAACTACTGGTTAATGTTAAGTTCCACCAATCAACCCTAACCACCTTAGGAACAGGTCACGCAGGGAACCAGGACCTCACTAGCACCACCTGTACTAGCAAGAGCAACCACCTAAGTATCACAATACCTGTAGGGGTATAAGCACATAACACATGATGCTTAACATACATTCAGAGGTGTAAGGAACAAGGCACATGATGCATAAACAACACATTCAGAGGTGCAGGGAAGGAAAACACATGATGCCTAAAAACATTCAGAGGTGTATCTAAGAACACAATTGCGCAGAACTCGCACAAGTCACCACCTGTGGCAGTCCCTAAGCCCTCTGGCCTTGTTGGGGCTAGGACGCCCTGTGTCCCAGTGTCAGGAGCCTAAATGTGGCAGCTGCCCACAAAGTGCTGGGCAGCTGTGTAGATAATGATGGGGCCAAAGGCGATGGGGGAGCCTCGCAGGCTCTGGACAACTGATTGTCCCCTCTTGGAGCCTTGCTGGGCTCTCAGTACAAATCACTGCCCCTGAGCCTCTCTGGGCTCTAAAACCACTGTGGGACACAAGAGCCTCTCGTGGCTCTAACAATGAAGAAATGCCCCCTGAGCCCTCTCAGGGCTCTACACAAGAATGGCCGTTGTTGGAGCCTCGCTGGGCTCAAAACACGCAATGCCCCATAGCCTCTCTGGGCTCTATACAAATGTGGCACCTTCTTGAGCCTCTCGGGCTTGAACTCAAAATGCGGCCGTCGTTGGAGTCCCTCCTGGACTCAAAAACACAGAGAGGCCGCCTAGAGCCTCGCAGGCTTTTAAATACAACTGCCCCCGGGGGCCTTCTCAGGCTCTACACACCGTTGGAGCGGCCCGCTGCCATCCGGGGCCACTCTGACCTTTATTCTGTGCCTCCAGCCCTCCCGCACTCATGGAGCTCCCCCAGCCCTTCAAACTCACCGGGCTGCTCTGGGGACTCCGCTGCTCCTCTCAGCCTTCCTCGAGTGTGGTGGGGGCTGGCATCGGTCGCGCTGGTGCCGCGGGCGGGGCTCCTTTCCTCTCCTTATCTGAGCGAGTGCACCGGGGCGCAGAGTAGGCTCCTGCCTGCTCCGGTGCTCAAAAGAGCCGCGGCTCTCCCGTGGGAGGCGGGGTAGGCTCCTGCCCTCCTACGTCCGGTTCCGGTTGTCCTGGAGGTCCGCCCCCGGCCTGCCTGACTTCCTGGTCGCGGGCCGGGCGGCGATGATCGGTTGTCCCGGGCTGCGGCGGTGATCTCTTCTGCCAAACGAGGGGTGGGCACCCTCTCTAATTTAAATATAAGGCGAGGTAGGCACTCGCTCGGGGCAAAAAAACGGCCACAGGTGCGGCGTGGGCAGCCGTGAACAAGCAGCAACACGCAGGGTGGGCACCTGCTTTCCCCCACGCAAAATGCGGGGCAACAGAGTGCTCACAATACACAAAAGCACAAACGCTCCCCAGCGCTAAAGACAATCACCAGCGCTCCCAGGCGCTTAGGGGAAAATAAAGCGCTCCCAGGCGCTTCAAGCTAAATAGAGCTCAAGCAAAGTTCTTCAGGGAGGTGAGGGGGGCAAGGCTGGGCCCAGAGCCAGCTCACTGGGCCTCCAGGCAGGGAGGCAGTCCAAGTGGCGGTCCTCCTGGCGCCCAGCCACAGCAGCAGCCCCCTCAGCTAGGATCCTGGAAGAGAACAACTGGTAAGGGGACACAGCCCCCTCTTATACTACTAACTCCTTTGTCTGTAGGTGCAGGGTGGGGGAGAAACCAGTCCCAGCTGTTTTTGGAGCACCCTTGATGGCTCAACCACCCCTTTCATTCACTAGGGAGACTAGGGTCGTTAGACGCACCACAGGGGGTGGAGCCAGCATTATGTGGGGGAAGCCCAGCCCCATTCAGGAACCAGGTGCAGCCCCTCCCTCACATCAGCATGCTAATCTCTCCATACACCACCGGGGCAGACCCACACAGACTTCCTGGAGCCAGGCTTGCCAGCCAGCTCCAGCCAATCACACTCCAGCACCCTCACTGCACACACACATCAATGTCTAGAAGTGGCACTTCCCCACTAGACACATACATGCCGCACATACCATTGCGCAGCATTCACTCTCACAAGTTTGCACATACCAAACTCGAGCATGCACACCTCACGCATCAGGAACTACCAGGGACACAGACATTCCCCATGCATTCCTATGGGAGGGCAGGCCAACCTTACTCCATGCACTCAGAGTGCGCACGCACTTTCCACTGGGACACAGTGAAAGCGTGCAGAAACCAAAAATCACTACCACCAATTCACATTCACAAAGCAAAAAGTTTAGGGGTGAACCTGCCAGAAGGGCCAAGTCCAACACAACCCCCTTCCAGCCAAAACGCAGGGGAGAACAATCACCACGTGATGGACTTCCCAGCTTGGGGCGATAGAACACGGACGCGGGCCCTCAACTGCAGGGACACCCTCCTGTTCTACGCCACGGCGAACCCCTGGGGTTCCTTCTAAAACTACTGTAGGGACTAACTGGGCTACCCCACTGGTACTCTCCAGCTGTCCTCGACCAGGACCAGGCCCTAGGCCACCTAGGTGCCACTGGTTCCTGCCTACTCACAGAGTGGGGGATAGTAACCCCTGGCACATGGTAGCCACTCTCCACTCTTCCTGTCTGCAAGACGGAGCTAGACTGCCACTGGTTCTCCAGCCTAGGGTCTAAAACTTCAGGCGGACCAGGAGTCTCAGGGAAGGCTCTCCTCCCCCTACCTCTTCTCCTAGGGTTCCTCCTCTTCCAGCGAGGGGTACACCTAGCACGCCATTCCAACCCAGGGTTTAACCCCTCAGGTTGCACCGGGGTCAGAGGTGGGCTTTCCCACCCTCTGCACCCCCTTCCAGAGGTCTGCACCCTCCCAACTGGAGGGGTTACCCTGGAAGATGAACCGGTCAGCACGCTGCTTAGAAACGTCCTACCCTTCAGGTCAGGCTGAACCTGAACCTGGCCTCCCAACCTCCGGTCTAAAACCTTTGGTGGAATAATTGCCTGGCACTCCAGGACTTCTGGGGACTCACACACCATCCCCCTGAGGCTGACACATGACCCATGTGTCGTGTGACTGTCTGTCTGGCGCGGATCTCCCGTCCCCTGTCCACCTGACAGTGCGTGAAGATCCCCCAGAACAGAAGTGGCGCCACCCGGGTCCCCCCAAGAAGATCTAGCCCAACTGGCTAGTCCCTGGTCCACTGGTGCATCCACTGGGAAACTCATCCCCCAATCACTCCTCACTTCGGACTTCTGTGCCCTCCCTCCTGGAGTGATACAGAAAAGGGGGTGGTGATGAACAGAGTGTCTGAATTAAGCAGACCACTCTTACCCAGTCAAGAGATCAGGGCTGAATCCATCACCGTTATTTAGCTCACTGCATCACCCCAGTTCAAAACCTGGCTATATGCAAATTAGTCTGACCCAGTGCCTCATGGGAACAGGGCAGACCAAATTACCAAGCCAATTCTTCACCGGAAAGGAGACAAGCTTCCGGGGACCGGTTTCTGGAATTTCAGCCGTCGTCGGCCCGGCTTGCTTGAATCCTGGTGGTGCAGTGAGCAAGGGACTCATGTCTGAGTATACCCTGCCACACCTGTAGTGGCCAAAAAACGATACAGAAAAGGGGGTGGTGATGAACAGAGTGTCTGAATTAAGCAGACCACTCTTACCCAGTCAAGAGATCAGGGCTGAATCCATCACCGTTATTTAGCTCACTGCATCACCCCAGTTCAGAACCTGGCTATATGCAAATTAGTCTGACCCAGTGCCTCATAGGAACAGGGCAGACCAAACTACCAAGCCAATTCTTCACCGGAAAGGAGACAAGCTTCCGGGGACCGGTTTCTGGCATTTCAGCCGTCGTCGGCCCGGCTTGCTTGAATCCTGGTGGTGCAGTGAGAAAGGGACTCATGTCTGAGTATACCCTGCCACACCTGTAGTGGCCAAAAACGATACAGTAAAGGGGGTGGTGATGAACAGAGTGTCTGAATTAAACAGACCACTCTTACCCAGTCAAGAGATCAGGGCTGAATCCATCACCATTATGTAGCTCACTGCATCACCCCAGTTCAGAACCTGGCTATATGCAAATTAGTCTGACCCAGTGCTTCATGGGAACAGGGCAGACCAAACTACCAAGCCAATTCTTCACTGGAAAGGAGACAGGCTTCCGGGGACCGGTTTCTGGCATTTTAGCCGTCGTCGGCCCGGCTTGCTTGAATCCTGGTGGTGCAGTGAGCAAGGGACTCATGTCTGAGTATACCCTGCCACACCTGTAGTGGCCACAAACGATACAGAAAAGGGGGTGGTGATGAACAGAGTGTCTGAATTAAGCAGACCACTCTTACCCAGTCAAGAGATCAGGGCTGAATCCATCACCGTTATTTAGCTCACTGCATCACCCCAGTTCAGAACCTGGCTATATGCAAATTAGTCTGACCCAGTGCCTCATGGGAACAGGGCAGACCAAACTACCAAGCCAATTCTTCACCGGAAAGGAGACAAGCTTCCGGGGATCGGTTTCTGGCATTTCAGCCTCCTGGAGTAGCACTGCCGGACAGGGATTCAGTCCAAGTGGCGGTCCTCCTGGCGCCCAGCCATAGCAGCAGCCCCCTCAGCTAGGATCCTGGAAGAGAACAACTGGTAAGGGGACACAGCCCCTTCTTATACTACTAAATCCTTTGTCTGTAGGTGCAGGGTGGGGGAGAAACCAGTCGCAGCTGGTTTTGGAGCACCCTTGATGGCTCAACCACCCCTTTCATTCACTAGGGAGGCTAGGGTCGTTAGACGCACCACAGGGGGCGGAGCCAGCATTGTGTGGAGGAAGCCCAGCCCCATTCAGGAACCAGGTGCAGCCCCTCCCTCACATCAGCATGCTAATCTCTCCATCAGGCCCACACAGACTTCCTGGAGCCAGGCTTGCCAGCCAGCTCCAGCCAATCACACTCCAGCACCCTCACTGCACACACACATCAATGTCTAGAAGTGGCACTTCGCCACTAGACACATACATGCCGCACATACCATTGCGCAGCATTCACTCTCACAAGTTCGCACATACCAAACTCGAGCAATCACACCTCACGCATCAGGAACTACCAGGGACACAGACATTCCCAATGCATTCCTATGGGAGGGCAGGCCAACCTTACTCCATGCACTCAGAGTGCGCACGCACTTTCCACTGGGACACAGTGAAAGTGCGCAGAAACCAAAAATCACTACCACCAATTCACATTCATAAAGCAAAAAGTTTAGGGGTGAACCTGCCAGAAGGGCCAAGTCCAACACGCGCCTGTTGCAACTGGCCTACCGCGATCATGGTCGTCTGCTACAATAATCCCTATTTTCAAGAAGGGGAACAGGGACAACCCCCAGTGCTACCGGCCTATCTCATTGATAGATGTGACGGCCAAAATTCTGGGCAGAGTGATCTTAATGCGCTTTACAGACTGGGCGGAAGACAATCTAATTATTACTGACGTCCAGTACGGATTTAGTTCAGGGAGATCGACGACAGACCAGTGTTTGAACCTGTATCTGTTGGTGGCCAAGTACACTATAGCCAGTAACGAAGCAGTATACTTAGGGTTCATGGACCTTACCGCAGCTTTTGACCACGTAAACAGAGAAAAGTTATGGACCCTGATGATTAGGCTAGGAGTAGATCAGGGTCTGGTAAACATCCTGAGAGCAATGCACTGGAATACCTGTGCCAATGTGCGGTTTAATCTGGAAGAGAGCACTACAGACTATTTTCCCTGCAATAGTGAGGTTAGACACGGATGCATCCTGGCCCCCTTTTTGTTCACGCTATATATAAATAACTTAGAGCAGGCATTAAGTAAACTAAAGGTGGATTCCCCAAGAGTAGGTACTCGACCCGTTCCGGTGCTGTTGTACGCGGATGACGCGGTACTGCTAGCTCGCACCCCCAAGGGACTTCAGTGTCCGATAGACAGGTTTGTTAGGTTTATGGACACCCTAGATTTATCAGCCAATCTTTCTAAGTCCTTTGTTATGTTGGCTGGTACTAAACCATGTAAGAAGTTCTCCCATAAGATAGGTGCACACAAAATAGGACAGGTACAAACCTTTACTTATCTTGGCCTGGGGAAGTGTGGCTCACTGGTTAGAGCGGCAGACTCTGAAGCAGAGATCAGGCCCGGGACCAGGGTTCAAGTCCCGACGCGGCAGGGTCTTGGGCTCAATGTCCGCGGACTCGATAATTCTCGCCACGGCGCCTACTCTAATCATGGGTCCCACGCTGCAACTCTGGGCAATAGCTTGCTTAATCTCCACAACGGCCCCTACAACACTGGGATGCCTGGCTTCACATTGGGGGTGCCCAGGAGGGGCATCTCACAGGGAGAGCCAGGAAGGGTTCCACAGCGCCGGGACGCCCCGTTGGGGCAGCTGTGCGCTTTACAAAATACACTACATACACTACTACATTTGATGGTTTGTTAAATTTTAAAACAATAATTGTAGAGCGATGTTCCACATTAGTGGCCTCGACCGGGGCCATAATGAACTATGGGCGGAGGCTGGGGAGGTGGTCACAAGAGCAAATTATGAATTTGTATAGCTCAGTATGTGGCTCTAAAGCGAACTATGGGTCAGAAGTTTGGGGTTTTGTCAACATACAGCAACTACAGGTGGAGGAGAACAAATATTTGAGGAAGGTACTCCAAACCCCAAAAAGTACTTCGGCCCTGATCGTTCATAAATGAGGAACTGGGCAGGCCCTATATTGAGGACCTGGTTACGGTTAGACACCTAATGGCCTGGCTAAAGATCTGGACAAATGTTGAGGCTGACCTGAGTAGGCAAATTATTAAAGACTGTCTGGGTAGGAACAAGGGAATGAGAATCCCATGGCTAATGTACGTAAAAAATTCCTTTGAAAGAATTGGCTGTGAGGATCTCTTTACAAACCCAGTGGAAATCGTCCCCCAAGACAAATCCAGAGTTAAGCGAATATTCCTGGAGGAGGTAGCCTCACGTAGGGCAGCATTGGAAGGAGGCAAACCCACAGTCTGCGCGCATAGCCTGGTCCAAACAGGGGAGGGCATGGAACCTTATCTCGCTCTTATGCCTAACGCACAGGACAGATTTCTAATCACCAGTTTTAGGCTCAACCTTTTACACCACCTACTGGCTGACCCACCAGGTTTTACTCTAACTGTTAAGCAGAAGGGTGCCTGCGGCTGCGACAATCGGTCTCCGCAGGACACCCTTCATTTTGTATTATTATGTCCATTTTATGTATTACCTAGGCATAGATTTTTAGTAGGTATTTTAAAACAGGCCAAGTTTCGACAAGCTAAGGTTGCCCTACTATTCTTGCAAAGGGCTAATGACCCCCTCTCGCTGACTTGTGCTATGAATTTCATCAAGGTTGCTTTAAGGCTGAGGAACACAAGAGGGTTGTGCTGACCGAATTTCGTGCTTTCTTACTTTATTCTGCAGTGTGCATGTGATGTTTATGAATTGTATTTGTTATGGTGCCTTTTATTGTGTAAATATGAACTTTTATGGTGTTTTTTAAATACTGAATAAAGGATTATTGATTGATTGATTGACTTGTGGCCCAAAAAAACACTGCATCAATTCAGTAACCTCAGGTCATGAACGCCTACTGCGCACTCGCACTTTTCACTATTTGAGTTTAGTATTTTCTGACACTGGATCTTGGGCACCCCATGCTGCCCATAGTAGTAGTAAGTTTTTAAAAGCAACTAATTCTATTCTAAGTCTCCCTCAACCAAAACAGGCAGAAGTAGTTTTACCCTTATTAAAGATCTACAAACCGCAGTGTATCCCCACCGCCACATATGGCGCTGAAGTCTTTGGTTTTATAAATTGCAGTGGGATCTAAAGAGAGGAAAATAGATTTTGCAGGAAACTTCTAGGGGCGCAAATTTCCTCCCCGAATTATGTAGGTCATAAGGAACTCAAATCTATATCTATACTACTATTATAAAGGAAGAACTTTGAACCTTTGAGGCGGGTAAACTCGGGAACCACAGCGCCAATTCACACACCCGATACATCGTTGTAATCGTCAGGGTGTGCAGATGGACATAGGCTATATAAACTTAATAAATATACGTTATTTAAAAAATTGACCGAAAAAAAAGTAATCCCTTGGAAGAAGGGCCGGCCGCGACTACGTGCCCGACGTGAGGGGCACGGGGAGGAGCGGCGTCCAGGAGCGCGAGGAGGACCGGCGGACATGGCGCGGCGAGGAGCGGTGAGGAGCGGCGGACAGGCGGTGAGGAGCGGCGGACAGGCGGTGAGGAGCGGTGTGCGGTGGATGAGGTAGGTTATTTATTTATTTTTTTAGGAGCGGTGAGCGGCGGAAAAATGAAGCAAAAATGAAAATCGTGAGCAAGAGGAAGCAAACGGAGCATTACAAAAGTGAGCCAAACGGTGCATTACAGGAGGAAAAGTTACATGTGCAGGTTACAAAAGCGTAGGAAGTAAACATAGAGGTATAGGAGGAAAAAGTGACGTGTGCAGGTAGCAAGAGGAAGCAAACTGAGCATTAAAAAAGTGAGCCAAACGGTGCATTACAGTAGGAAAAAGTTACGTGTGCAGGTTACAAAAGCGTAGAAAGTAAACATAGAGGTATAGGAGGAAAAAAGTGACGTGTGCAGGTAGCAAGAGGAAGCAAACGGAGCATTAAAAAAGTAAGCCAAACGGTGTATTACAGGATGAAAAAGTTACGTGTGCAGGTTACAAAAGCGTACAAAGTAAACATAGAGGTATAATACTGCAATATATGGAGGAAGGCTCCGGGGGACCCACGGACAGCGTTGGAGCGGGCGGGGGTCCTGAAGCCTAATTGCTCCCGGACAACGTCGGGACGGGCTGCTAGTTGTATTATATAGAAGATTTTATCAGGTCACTCCCAGCTATATTTTGGCTAAAAATCTGGCTAACCCAGCAGCAACTTTAATAAGGGAGATCATTGTAGACTGCCTTAATTACGACAAGGGAGGATCCATACCCTGGCTTTTCGCTGTTAGAAAAAGCCTAACCAGTGTGAACCTTGAACATATCTTCTTAAACCCATTAGCACTAGAGGGTATGAATAAAAGAGTCCTCATGGGATCATTGTATGAATCTTATAACATCGAAAGACACGCCTCAGAGCGCCTGAAACCTTCAGTCGATAGGCATATGTCCCTCCTGGAGTTAAATAGCCTTCAAACGCATATGCCATCTAAATACCTTCTGAAGAGTATTGGACGTTGGGGGAGGAGCCGGATTTTTCGCCTTAAGGATGGCACTTTAAAATACTCACTTTTCTTCCATTTGGGATTTAACATCAATCTTGAGCAAATGCCCTGCCCGTGTGGCACCGGCAGCAATCAAACGGTAGTAAATTTTTTATTTTTCTGTAACTTTTACGGAGAGTACACAAAACAATACTTGATTCCATATTTTAAGGCATTTGTTAATATTGATTACAGTACTGCGCACCTTGACATACTTGAAAGTGAGGATCTGATTTTCCGTGTCAGCTCGTTTTTTGAGAGCGGCATTCCGCTCACGTATTTCTGTGAGCAATCTTGAATGTATTAAGGGCACTCGAACACGTAGAATTGTTCTTTTGTATGCAGTTACTTCTATCTTCTTAGTTGAATACCAATTAAAGCGCTACTTGTAGGCCGGATAATCTTAAAAGCCTAAATATTTAGTTGCACTTAAGCTATGCTGCTAATATTGTTAATAACCAATTGCACTTTATTTCAACATGATGTTGCTGCTACATGTCTGTCCATCTCCCTTTTAATGTGCTAACATTTTAACGCCATTATCTGCTTATCAACTTATGACAGTTTTGTCTTATATTATGCCTTTTTTAATGCTGTACACAATTGTAGTCTTTTTATATCGAAGTTCCTTTTAACCAAAGCTTTATGTACCGTGCTTTTTAACAAAGAATTGTATTACTGTTGATGGTGTTTGAACTGTGCTTTTATGGATATTTGTATCCGAATAAAGAAAATTGAATTGAATTGAACACACAGGCTCCTGATCTAAGCTGCAGTGTGACATACCTCAACTGATAACGCACAGCCTCTTATCTTAGAATAGGACAAGATGTCTAACCAATCTCCTCACTCATCTTCTACAGAAACCGCTGAATTACCTTCAGAAACATTGATTTATCTGGTAATTCTGCATTTTGTAACAGAATGCACATACAGTCCACACTCCCCAAATCTTGTGTCTTCCGTCCCAAAGGGCTGAAACTTCATGGCACCACTTCTTTTACATCATCTTTTGACTTCAGCCTGTCTCTGGGTGTTTGACTGTATCTGCCTAAGGGCGTTCTCTTCCTTGCACTCGCTCCATGGATCGAGCGTCCCTGCCCCCAGTAGGTTCTCTTCCTTGCCCTCGCTCCATGGATCAAGCATCTCTGCCTGTAGTGGATTCTCTTCCTTGCTCTCGTTCCATTAATCGAGCGTCCCTGCCTGCAGTGGGTTCTCTTCCTTGCACCCGCTCCTTGGATCGAGCATCTCTGCCTGCAGTGGGTCTCTTCCTTGCACTCGCTCCATGGATCGAGCGTCCCTGCCTGCAGTGGGTTCTCTTCTTGCACTCGCTCCATGGATCGAGCGTCTCTGCCTGCAGTGGGTTCTCTTCCTTGCACTCGCTCCATGGATCGAGCGTCTCTGCCTGCAGTGGGTTCTCATCCTTGCACTTGCTCCACGGATCGAGTGTCTCTGCCTGCGGTGGGTTCTCATCCTTGCACTCTCTCCATGGATCGAGCTTCTCTGCAGCTTCACATATTGTGACCTCTCTACAGTTCATGAGGTGTCTGAGGGAAGGGGGAGGGCAGGAATGTGAGAAAAATGGAAGACGATAGAAGGGAAGGTAGTAAGAGATTGCAGTTCCGAAATTAGGAAAAGCACATTAGTGGTCTGATTTTTGAAGGAACTATCCGCCCTACCAAGCTCCTCCTGAACTTAGACTCTAAGGATGGCTTGTAGGAAGCTTTTTAATATCTAAACAACTTTTCTTTGCTTCGGACAGAAAAAGCTAAGAACTGAGAAGAATAAAATTGAATCTGAGTTTGAAAAGCTGCGGCAGCTTCTGAAAGAAAATGAGCAAGCACTGCACAGAAGACTGGAGGAGATGGAGAAGAAAATGACCATGATAGAAAATGTAAATATCACCAAACTGTCCAATCAAATCACCGCTCTCAAGGCCCTAATAACGGAGATAGAAAAGAAGTGCGAGGCACCGGCGTGGGAACTCCTGAAGGTGAGATACTGTTTGGGAAATAAAACAGAAGAAGGAAGTGACATATTCATGTTTTGTGTGCATTATTAAATGTATGAGTGGAACACATATGATCTCCTGGCTGGGTCAATGCACAGTGACCCCGTGCACTCTGAGAGCCGCACACAATATACAGAGATGGATAATTTACATTGTCCCACTTGATGCTTTGAGCCCAACTCAATATACAAACTGTGAAATGTACAGTGACCGTTTACGGTGTCATATACAAGTTAATAACCCATCTATATACAAATTATTTATGTATTTTATCTCTTAGGGAGAATGCAACACACCAAGCAATTCCAGTGACAGTAAATAATATATGAAGACCAAGGAGCAAAATGTGTTAAAAGTTATATAGAGATGGAAAGCTTAATGAGTGACAACACCTGAGAGAACTGGAAAGAAACCAAATTTCTCCTTTTCTAAGAAATTTGAAAACATTTCTGTTCTAATGCGGTTACTTTTCTCCTGATGTAGGTGGTCACCAAACCGATTGTTAGGGTGAACAGCTATATGACTAGGAATCTGGAATAGGTAATGGCAGCTCACTTAGTTTTTTGTCACCCCAGATAAAGATAGAGATTGCCACAGAAAACTCTTTAGTTTGAAGAATAGTGACAATTTAATATGACGGGTAACCCTTGGTTATATTACAGGGTGTGCAAAACGAATGTCCGCAACTTGCTGCCCGCCAGCAATTTGATTTATGACTGTATTATCTTGACACCCTGAATAGCAACCAAATTCCTCAACAATATGGCTTAGGATGGGATTAGAGGTATAAATCTCATTATTGTGGTCATACGCTGTCACTTTAACAGTGATGCTCTACTCCAATAGTTTGATTAGTTTACAGCCAAGAAGCTTCCCGAGTGGTAGATACATGTAAAGGGCACTAGATGATGGTGACAGAGAGCATCCCTCGGAGGGCGACAGAGAGCATCCCTCGGAGGGGGACAGAGAGCATCCCTCGGAGGGTGACAGAGAGCATCCCTCGGAGGGTGACAGAGAGCATCCCTCGGAGGGCGACAGAGAGCATCCCTCGGAGGGGGACAGAGAGCATCCCTCTGAGGGTGACAGATAGCATCCCTCCTAGAGTGAAAGAGAGCATCCCTCTCTGGTTCGTACACACATGTAATTCACCAGTTAGTCTAAACACATGCTCAAATGCCATTTCTGCTTCTAGGAAAATGATAGATAATAAACCTATGCTTCCCCTGGTGACCAATTTGGGAATCAAGCCCACCACGACCAATGTAGATAAAGTTTGGCCCATAGTTTTGCGTCAGTGAAGAGAAATGAAATGGGACCAGTTAGACCCACAGTCCAAGGGAGGCTCATCCTTCTTACAAGAGATGACCACTCTTACCTCCTGCTAGAATGGTGGACCCTGACCCGTTGATATGACCTCGCGACTCATTTTAGGATGCTCTCCCATGGCCTTTTGATTTATCCTCTCTTGTAATTACAGGAAAGTGACTCCTGACATGTTGATGAACCTTTTTTGTCATCAAGGACGATCTGTTGATGACCTTCAAAGGGTCCTATGCGTTTGGTTTATCTGATAATAGTGGACCTCTGCTTGCTACCACCCACTAAGGCAGTCACTCTACTGACTTCTGATTGCAATAGACCCGTCTTCTCCAATGAGGAGCTTGTGAGATACTGGTATCTATCCAGCGACCTGCAAGTAGCTCTCGTGTGTAGCCCAGGCTTCGAAATTAGACTTTTTTGGTTGGTTGAATTAATATATGTGTACTAGAATTCTGAAGCCTGTATTTGAGATGAATATGTATTCAGTTTCAGAACTCATGAACTGATCTTTTGAGGAAAAATTGATTTCTAAAATATATTTAAAGCTGTTATTTGAGTGATAAATCACGACGCTTCGAAGAGACGTATTAATATGATTACCAAGGGCCGGGGGTATTGCACCCGTGGCCGACATGTATTACTCATACAGCTTTGGAGAGACGTATTATTAATATTATTACCATGGGCCAGGGGCATTGCACCTATAGCTGTCATGTATTACTCATGCAGCTTTGGAGAGACGTATTATTAATATTATTACCATGGGCAGGAGCTTTGCACTTATGGCTGTCATGTATTACTCATGCAGCTTTGGAGAGGCGCATTATTAATACTATTACCATTGGCCGGGAGCATTGCACCTCTGGCCGCCATTTATTACTCATTCAAAGGCATTCCAAATTGCTGGTAATCTTGCACGGGACGACCACTACTGTGATCTTGTCTAACGTGGTCACTTTTACAACACAAATAATAGTATCTCGGGAGCTTTTCTTTGATCTTAAGTGGCTCTTATTACAGAAAAGTTTGGAGACCCCAGCAATAAACAATACACAGATGTGGGGAGCAGTGCCTTCAAAGATGGTAGAATTTCAGAGAAACATGTAAATAGAAACAATATATTCTTTTTATATATCAAAAATTCAGTGTTTACTAGAAAAATGTTTTTCCTTGACACATTCTGAATCATATTGAACGTAAAACACCATTTACATCATTGATGGTCATGAATTACTATAGTAGTCCTATGTTTAGCTCTTCCTAAAAGCTCTGATGTCGCAGATTATTTCATCACAAAAGCTGGTCCTCTGAGAGTGGTCATCAAGGTATAGTCAATTGCTGTGAATCAATAAACCACTAATGCTCTCTGTCATCCCTCTGAGGGTGACAGAGAGCACACCGGTTTCACAGTTGTAAAATATTGATCTGAAAGTGCTTCACAGTTATTTCTTTACTAGTTTATATTCTCTCAGAGTTATTTTGTATTTCTGATGAGGACACTTTCCATTCGCCAGCTGTGAACCTGGCGTCACCCTCTAAACAGTGCGTTTGAGTCCTTATACTGACATGAATTTAGCCACGTCGCATGTAGGTCATAGACACCTTGTCATAAAAAGTCCAATATTCCAAATCCTTTGCTCTTGCCTGGTTCTTCTTTAAACGTTAATAGTGGGTCTCCCATTTCAGCCTCATCACTCTAACATCTCACCCCGTTCTGGGATGAATGAATCCAGTAACTGGCGGGAGCTTCACACAAGCAGATCCTTCAAAAATCCATAACTACACAAGAGGTGGTCACAGTTCTTTGTTCTTCCTTTGCAGCTGTGATCTCGTTTCCTATACGGCTTCCACCTACATGCCCTCCTCTGGTACCCCTTCTGCCCGTACCTCCTCCTCCTGCAGGGCACTCTTCTAGCCCCCCCCCTTCCTTATACCTCTTCCTGCAGGACACTCTTCCAGTACCCCTTCTTCTTGTGCCTCCTCTTGCAGGGCACTTTTCTAGTACCACTTCTTCTTGTGCCTCCTCCTGCAGGGCACTCTTCTAGTACCCCTTCTTTGTACCTCCTCCTTCAGGGCACTCTTCTAGCCCCCCTTCTGGCTGTACCTCCTCCTGTGGGGCACTCTTCTACCCCTTCGGCTCTTAACTACTCCTTCATGGCACTCTTCTAGTAATGCTTCTGTTCGTTCCTTACTCTTCTGAAGAACACTCTTCTAGTATCCCTGCTGTTCGTACTTCCTCCTGCACCGGGACCTACAACAAGGACTTCTGGCAGGTTATTCATTGTTAATGTAATAGAAAAGTGGCAGAAAATGAAGGTGGAGCACAACTCTCATAGGGGTGAGCTGCCTCTGTCTCCTTGGCACTGATTTTACTCCCTCTGAAGCTAGGGGTTGCACAAGCAGTGCCAGGGGTCACAAGGGGCAATCCAGGAATCGCAGCTGCTAACCCTGGCAAGCCCTAAATGATCCCCATGCATGTCACCCTGTTAATAACATGATACAATGTGTCAAGTGACTCCATTCAGAATATCAGAATGTGCTGTGTTTTGTGACTCCATTCAGAATGACACTGTGCTGTGTCATTACCATCCAGAATATCCGTTTCTGCTGTGTCATTTGACTTCATTCAGAATGTCACATTCTCTGCTTCGGCATGCGATGCCACAGAATGTGCCGTGTCATGTGACCCCAGCCACTGTTTTCTAATTGTAGATAGATCGAAGTGTTTCACTTCTAAAAATACTGCCATAACTTTAACACCTTCTCTGGAAACTGATTTCACTTTGATTGTTTCTCTGTTTTGCAGGATGTCAGAAGCACCCTAAGCAGGTAAGGTTGGTTTATTATCCTCCTCTCAGTGTGTAAGGAGCAAGTCTCGCTGCTGCAGTGTGTAAATGCCACTACTAAGCTCACACAAAGTGCTAGGAAGCTTTGAGGTCCTCATAAAATCACTTTGTTTCCTCAAAAAGAACCTTAAGTCCTCAGAAAATACCTTTGATTCCTCTGAAAACTCCCTTGTATCATTAGGACATGCTCTTAAATGTTCCTAAATCCCTGTGAGTCATCAGAAAACTCCTTTGAGTCTTGAAATAATTGCTACAGAATGAGCTGCTGTCCTCACAAAACATATTTGTATCTATAAAACTTAACTAAAGTCCTCAGAAGAGTTCCCTGAACAGACAGAAAACGAAGGCACATTCAGGAAACTTTCCCTCCGGTTTTCCTCAATTCTGAGATGTGCAAAAACTCATTCAAAGTTTCCTAACTACGACAGAAGCAGCTTGTAAGAAGCAAGAGTGCGGCCGTGTAGTGGTGGCCGTTTGCAGTGAGAGGGCGAGGGCATGAGTAAAACCGTGTAAAACTGGAATACCTGTAAATATTAGTAATTTTATGAGCCAGTGACCAGGAAAGCCAAATGCCGAATGATTAATGCCTGTACCTGGCGGGTGCTCTGGGTGAAGATATCGAGATCGGCGATAGTGGTTGGAACGCCATTCACCTCTTGCTGGAGGATCCATTTGAGGAGGCGGAGCACAGTGAGTGGCCTGGAAGAGAGACTACCGAAGAGAAGCCGGCAGAGTCTGCGGAGCTCGCGGAATTCGTGGAGTTCGCGAAACAAGACAGGAGAGATGCCTCCAAAAGCGGGAGCAAAAGCTGCAGTGGCAGCGCGGAAGAAACCAGAGTTGGAGGAGGTGACACCCGACGAGGAGGAGATGTCACGGGGGTCACAGATGTCCATGGAGGAGCTCGCGAAAAAGAGCAAACAGAGTATGGCCAGGACACTGCCTCCATTGCAGAATTATTCGCAAAAAGCGGTAAGGAGAAGGGCACGAAAACTGCGCTGGAGCCGGATGTGGGGGGCCCAGACACGGCGCATGGGACTGCAGGCATAAAGCAGGGAGAGATTGCTGGTGCAGGCGCCCCACAAACCCCCCGCAAGGAAGGCTATCAAAGGGGGCCATGAATCTCACCCAACATTGGAGGTTCCCAAGAAAAATCGGAAACATTAGACCTGGCTACACAAGGGAATCTGGCTGCTGTGGGTGAGACGGCGCAAACCGGTATCCAGACCCCCCAGGCAACAATAAAGGTCCCACATGTCCCCGGGGTGCCTTTGATAGACACAAACAATGGCAATGAAGCCAGTGACTTGTTAATAATGGATAATTTAGACCTTCCAGACACAGGAAGTGTTAAGAGTATCCAGGACTCTGAGAAAGAGAAGGACCCCAGTGAGTGCTTCTTCTCCGTATCTGAAGGCGCGGAGTGGTCTGAAGAGGACGAGGAGCATAGCTCTTACCTGGAGGACAGCAATTTAGAGTCAGAAAGTGACCCGGAACAAGAGCTTGCAGCAACCGCAGTTGAATCTAATGTAGGGCCAAAAGTTCAGGAGCTGCCACAACGTGATCTGAGTTGGTATCATTCCTCCGCAATGCTGTTATAGGTAGCCCTATTTTGGAAGCTTCTCATCCCCCAATCCTGAAGGTGATTCACCAGGCAATTTTAGCACACAGAGAGGAAGCTCGCCAGGATAGCCGTAAAGCCCAAGCGGCAATGAGAAAAATGCAGACTGTGGTGAGAAAACTCCCTAAAGCCTGTGCTAACGTGGGGGATAGAGTCTCTAACCTTGAGGAGAGGGTAGTCTCGACTGAAACAGAAGTAGCGACGGCCACCAGTAAAGTCGAGTCCCAAGGCGCTCAAGTTATTGATATACAGTGGAAATTAGAGGACATGGAGAACCGGCTCCGACGGAACAATCTCAGGATCCTGGGAATTCCTGAGGGTGTTGAAGGGACTGACGTAAGAGGCTATGTCATCAAATTATTTCAGTCTGCATTTTCCGAACTGTCAAGTTGGAATTGGTCTGGGGAGATACAGAGGGCGCATCGCACACCCTTCAAAATAAGACGCACTGCAAAGGAGGGAGATAAACCAAAGGCGATTTTGATTTTTTTGGGCAATTTTATTCTGAGGCAAGCCATAGCTGATAAAGCGAGACCTGATGCGAAGAGGGCAAGCGAAGGGATTTCGTTTTTCGTATGCCCAGACTTTTGCCATTCGACGGTCGAAAGGCGCTGGAGACTAAGACAATTGATAAGGCTCTTTCAAGAGAAAAAGTTGCAAGCATATTTGATAAACCCAGCGCAGTTGAAAATAATCAACGATGGCCGGACACAATATTTCTCCTCAGAAATAAAGGCACAAGAGTATCTGGACTCGCTGGGCAAGCAATGATTGAGTTTTCTCTATTTACTCTGTGTTCTGAGTATCAGGCTGGAGAAGTAAGGTACAACGGGTTATAGACGGGTTGCAGAGGGAAGGCTTGGTGCAATAGGCTTAATAGGTGTCACGGCTGCTGCTATATGTATATTTTTTTCTGTCTTATAAGTTAGCCCTTGCTGTTTTCACTGCAAATTCATCACATGCTCAGACGCGTTCTTAGCGCTTCACGATGGGGGGTGAAGGGGTGGGGGGGTTAGGGGGAGGAGGGGGCTGTCCGGGAGGGATGGGGGGCAGGGCAGAGGGTGAAAATTCTAAATAAGAGAGATTCTGTTACTATACAGTTTTGATTTGCTATATGTTTGGGTTTGTTAAAGGTGTAGTGGAGACTCAGATACAAATGTTACAAATGTTACAAATGCAACAAGGGACCTAGGCGGAAATGTAAGCGCCAAAATGATGAATATTAGAATCTGCACGATTAACATCGGGGGGTTGAACGACTGGAGGAAACGTCAAAAGCTTGCTCATTTTGTTAAACTAAATGGAATTGATGTATTATGTCTCCAGGAGACACATCTGCCTTGGGCAAAAAGGAATTTGATGAAAATAAGAGGCTTTGATATAGTAGCTTGCTCATCACAAACCTCTTCAGTAAGGGGGGTTGCAATTCTGGCTAGATCATTCTTGGGGGGGGGGGGCTAAACGGTGTACAGCTGACTGCCAAGGGAGATGGGCAATAGTTGAATTAAGCACGGGATACACACTATGTGTGATATACGGCTCCAATCAGGATGACCCTGAAATTTTTGATGCTTTAGAAGTGGACTTAGCAGGCTGGCCTACCCCAATTATAGTCTGTGGGGATTTTAATATTTCTGCTGACTGGATTAATCAGGCGTCATACACAGGACGTAAACCCAGAGTATTTCGGGCACTCACTGCTCTTATACGCTCACATTGCTTGAAAGATGTTTGGGGGTACAAGGAGCCAGCCAATCCTGGTTTTACATATTTTTCAAATCCCTTTAATAAATATACAAAATTGGACTATTTCTTTATTTCTGCTTCAGAATTAGGGAAGGTTAAGATTAAGAAACTACCGAAAGTAATATAGGATCATAATCCGTTGATATTGTCCTATGAGGTGGGAACTTTAGAAAGGGTTAAATCTAGTTGGACGTTTGAAAGAAGGACGGATGCTAGATTTGTAGATCATCTTAAGAAGTGGACTGTGGAGTTCTTTAATGCTAACCGCTACAGCACGTCAAGGAACGGAGTGTAGGATGCATTTAAAACCGCCCTAAGGGCGGAGACCATAAGCTGCTCTGCAAGATTTAGGAGGGAGGGTGATAGACTCATGGGTTTACTAACAGCAGCAGAAGAACAGCATGTGCGAGATACTGTAGGTGGAGGGGATTGTGTTGAGAGCCAACAGAAATTGGCAATTATAAAAGCAGAGCTTCAGAAATTAGTAACACAAAAAGCAATTAGCGATTACCAAACCTCTAGGGCAAAACTTTATGAAACTGGGGAACAAGCGGGGAGAGCACTGGCACTAAAAATTAGACAGGAGAAGACTAAGAATGTGATCTCTAGTATAAAGGAGGGGGGACGGGCTATACGGATCCGAAGGATATTCTAGGAGTGTTCAAAAACTTTTATCAATTACTGTATAACGAAGAAAGGGAAATTAGCAGTAGCTGTGAGGAGCCCCGGGATAGGGGCCCGCTCTAGCTGAACAGGAGAGAATAGAATTGGATAAAGAACTGTCGATGAGCGAGATAAGAGCGGCGCTACACGACCTAGCGGTAGGAAAAGCTGCTGGCCCCGATGGTATTCCTTTGGAGGTCTATAAGAGTATCGAAATGCAGATTGCCCTATGTTAATGGATCTTTTTAATGGGATTTTATATTCAGGCAATACACCAGATTCATGGAAGGAAACAAATATAATCGTGTTTCACAAGAAGGGGAAACCAAAGGAAGACCCGGGGTCATACCGCCCAATCTCGCTCATAAATGCCGATACAAAGTTATATTCAAAGGTGTGGGCCAGGAGATTGGGGAGGATTATTGGGGGTCTCGTCTCTCCGTGGCAGCATGGGCTTGTTCCTGGGCGAGGTACCACCGATCACATCAGGCGAGCTATAGCGCTGTTTGATGCCCATGCTGTCTCGGGGGGGGGGGGGAGGGATGGCCATGATCCTCCTCGATGCTGAAAAAGCCTTTGACCGCATGGTATGGAAACATCTATGGGGCATATTGGCTGGCAGAGATTTTGGCCCACAGGCTTTGAGAGCCCTTAAGGCAATGTATCAAGGCCCGACAGCTCGAGTACAAGTAATGGGGGAGCGCTCGGATGAAATCATAATTAGGAGGGGGACTTGGCAAGGGTGTCGCTGCTCCCCGATTCTTTTTTCATTATGTATTGATCCCCTGATTCAGAAGATTCTTGGTTGCGCGAAGATCAGCCCAGTAATGCTTAACGGCTATAAAAATAAGTTATTGGCATATGCCGATGATTTGGCAGTCATTACCCCTGATCTCGATCAAGCACTACCGGTATTGGTGCAATTAGCAAAGGAATTTGGCACTCGGTCTGGGTACTTATTGAACGAAGGAAAGACGCAAATAATTTGTACCAAAGATATGAGCAAGACAGATGCCAGATTTGTTGATTCAGCTGTATACCTGGGGGTGAAAGTGAATGCCTCTGTTGATAAGATTATTGGAGACAACTATGTGCCCCTTATGAGGAATATAGAGGCCGACCTGAAAAGAATTGATGTGTTGCATTTAACCCTGATAGGTAGGGTAAATGTTTTAAAAATGTCCATGTTTCCAAAGGTATTATACCTGTTCAGAGCTATTCCTCTCTTTGTAGAAGAGAAACTGATGAAAATATTGGAATAAATATTTATTAGGTTTATATGGCAGTATGAAAAGATCAGGCGCTCCACTAAATATAGGTCATTGCCCCCAGAAAAAGGAGGATTAGCTCTGCCGAATCTTAGGCTTTACCATTGGACATGCCTGTTGACCCAATAGACCCTTCTTTTTCAACCGGAGGCGATCTCTGATAATAATGATGAAGGCAATATGTCTCCACCCTCTATTTTTGAGCTGTTATTGGGGAGAAAAGCTTTAGGCTTATTAATGTCTGAAGTAGATCGCCGTTATTATAAAAGAACACGGTATAAGGTGGTCGAAGGGGCCTGGCAGGTCTGGAATGCGGCTCAATAGATGTTGAATATTCTTAAGATAAATTGTTACCTCCATCTGTGGAACTCTAGTCTACTTCCTCAACTGCACTTAGATAGGAATAGCCTGATTTGGAGGGAGAAGGGAGTAATAACCTTAGGCGACATTATGACAGGGGAATCTCTTTTGGGGTTTGAAAGTATTCAGCAGAAGTACGGTATCCCCTCTAACCAATGGTTTTTGTATGCCCAGATAGTTAGAACGTTGGCGGCAGTAAGACCTCGGATTTCTTTGGGAAAGAGTAATACACTGATTGAGTACCTGTCAAAGGGGGGGAAAAGGATTTTAAAAGTATATAGCTTTCTGGTATCTGGGATACAGGATGATATGGAAAAAAAACGAGACTTCCTTAGCGGTAAAATTAGGTGACCCAGATGCCGATCTTGATAAAGCCATACTTTTAAACAAAAAGCTATTCCGCTCATCAAACCTGAGGGCACAGCATTACAAGACTTTGTTCAGTCAATAATATACCCCAGCAAAGCTGTTTGCTTGGGGGGTAAGGGGGGGACGATAAGTGCCCCAGATGCAATCAGGGCCCGGCGGATTTGGCGCGTATGTTCCATCTGTGCGATAAGTTAGTCCCAATACGTAGGGAAATCATGAAATTTTGGGAGGGAGTATTAGCCGTAAAAATCAATTTAACCCTAACCCTGATGGTATTAGGTACGGATAACAAGTTGGGACTGGCAAAAGATGCAGAAGCTCTGGTTTTTATTTCAGTTGCGGTACTTAGGATTCTTATCTCGGCTGGATGGAAGGATACTGCAGCTCCATCTTTTCAAATGTGGCTGGCCCGATTGTTGGGAATACATAATATAGAAGCATGCTTGTATGAATATAAGGGCAAAAAAAAAAACGCGAATTGGGGAGGAATATTTGGGCACCAATTAAAAGGTGGAGAGATTTAAGAATCCAAAAATCGTAGGAAAGTGATATTGTTGTCTATTCAATATGGCTTTTTATTCCCTTTTAATTAATGTTTGTGGGTATCCTATTGATATTTACAATGTATTAATCAGATTTAAGCTAAAGAAATGATGTAACACCTGTGTTATCCTTTTACAATGGCATTTAGACTTATATAATCCATGAACATCTGTGAAGTTGATTAATAATGATGGTGTGATTGTTTACAATGAATTGTAGTTATATATATTTTTTTTGTACCAGAAAACTCTCAATAAAATTAATAAAAAAATAAATTAAAAAAAAAGTTTCCTAACTACAATGCCAGTCTTCAAAGCATTCCCTTCTGTGTTTCCAAACGTCATTGAAATGTAGTTAAAGCCATGTTCAGGCCTCATTCTTTAGTCAATTCCCTCCAATTAGAAGAGGTCTCGTCCAGTTCTCATAAACCTCATTGTAATCCTCAGATCTGCTCCTCGTCCTAAGAAATCTCTCTCCGGTCTGCAGTGACCTCCCTCCAGTCCGTATCATCCTCTCGAGTCTTCAGAAGCCTCATTTCAACCCTCAAACCTCTGCTCAGGTCACTGACCACTCATTCCAGGCACCAAACCCTTCTCCAAGTCCTCTGAGACCTCCTTGTGTGTCTTCCAAAGCCTCATTTCAATCATCCTTTTCTTTTAAGGTCTTTATTTATCATTTTTTGTAGCAAAACAGATTCAAACAATAAACATCAGCGGCTCAGCATCATGTCGTATATCATTCATTGAAAACATGGGGTGTGGTTCGGGGGCATCAGATCATTGTCATTTTTAATTTTGGAAAAAAGATAAAGAGACATTTGTTTACAACTATTGCACCGTGGTCACACTATTGGCGAGGGTGTCAGTCCACACACATCTCCGCTCCTGTGGGCAATGGTAAGAGGGGCTGACTCCAGCCCTCTCAGCCACCTTGCCTCACCTGCAGAGACTGCCCCCCACATCTTAATTTCCTGTGGAGTGTCTCCATTCCTGAGGGATCCTTCCTCAGAGCTCATTTCAATCCTTAAACCTGTAAATATGTTTCCAAACCTTCACCATGAGGTGACACTCACGTGTGCTGCTTCTTTACTGACTGATCTTGTTAATTCATTATTCACAGAGCTTAACGAGACATTGTACTTCTCAATGATGTATTCTGGTGTGTAGCTAACAATGCAGTTTCCTCAAAACCTGTATCGATACACGCCCTTTGGATCACTTAACTAAATAAATAAAGATGGTGGTGGGCCACATAAAATATTTGCTCATGTTTCCAATACTGAGGTTCCGGTCAGTTTCACAAGGGATGTGCGGCCTTGGCAGTTTGTCTGTTGTGGCCCAAAAAGGTGCAAGGTGAGGAAGATCAAGTGGCGTGTGACAAATAAACTGGTTCGAAGATGCAGGGGGAGGTCGTTTCAGGTCTTGGCTGCCAAACGGGAGAACGAGCGGCCGCCCCTGTTAGTCCGGTGGATGCGACTGGCAGCAGCGAGGGATCCAGATCTGAGTTTCCTGGTGGGCTGGTGAAAAGTCATGCGTTGGTTGAGGAACGCAGACCCTTCATTGTGTGATGCCTTGTATGACTTGTATTGTACTGGTATGTCTTCATGACTGGTGGCCAGTGGAGTTTCCTGAGGTGAGGGGTTATGAGCGTCCGTCTGGGGAGGTTGAGGATGAACCTGGCCGCTGTGTTCTTGATCGTCCGGAGTTTCCTCATGAGTTGGACTGTTGTTTAGAGCCACAATAACGTATAGTGAGTTATAAATTAAACAAATGCAGTGCTCTGTAAGAGTTCTTCCAGTTCTGACACATTGGGCTTATGAACAGATGAATCCAGAATAAACAAGAAGAACAAAAACCATGGAAACGTATCTCTCCATCTTCGGGCATGTTTGCGTAATGTTTCCTTGCTGCTGTGTTACTCAACGCCCCCTTTGCGTAGTGTCTACGCTTATTCACATTCTTAAGTAGTCTGCATACACCCATGGAATATCACGCCCGTTAGCTGTATGTATGGTTCGCTACATCTATTCGCCCACGTCTCGACCAGGCGAATCCTCAGGGTCACCGCCCTCTATCTGTTGCAGCTCATTTAAAAGGTTTTCCCAACATGCTGCTATGGGTTCTCGACGCAGTCCTATTGTTTCTTCACGCTTGATGTAGATGCTTTCTGCCTTGGCCCATGCTAGCAATGAGTGACGTCATGCCTGAAGATGTGGTGGGTCCGCCGCTTTCCACCGTCTAGTTAGGAGCCTTTTAGCTACTATTATCCCCAAGTCTAGGAACCTAGACACTACTTTGGTGGCAGGAGGTTTACGGACCATTCAAAAGGTAGTGCTCGACCTGTGCATGTGTGTAATATCCTGGTTATCGTGTTCCAGTACACTCCTATTCGGGGGCAGCTCCATAACGTGTACTAGTTCAGCTCCTGTAGGGTGTTGTGTTTGTTTCTTGGGGTTGGTAGGATTCCTCAGGGCGACTTCCATCAGCGCTTGCTGTGATCCAGTTCGGGAAGTTGTCCACTGCTTATTCCGCGTCCAGGTGGAGGTGGGTAGGTGGAAGTTGAGGAGGTTGATCCAGCATTGTTCTGATGCTTTGGACTAGCTGCGAAATGTTTTGTTGGCAGTGGAGGTGGAGGTGTTGAGGGGCTCTGAGACGAGGAAGTGGGCGCAGTGGTGGTTAGTCCAGGTGAGCTCTTCAGTGTGGGCGTAGTTCACTCTGTTGCTGGCTGTAAAGATAGGGTCAAGCGTGTCTCCTGCGATGTGAGTGATGTCAGTGACTAATTGCTCGAGTTTGAGATTGGCCATACTTTCTAGGATGTCAGCCGTGCTGGTATCATCAGTGTTTTCAAGGTGAAAGTTGAGGTCCCCTAGGAAGATGGTTTCACCTCAATGGTGATATGAGCGATGAAGTCGGAGATTGGGTTGCAGAAGGGAGGGCGGAGTCCCGGAGGTCTGTAGGCGAGGGTGTCTCCGAATGTGGTTTTGCTGTTCTTTTGGAGTTGTAAGTTGAGGTGCTCCATGAAGGGGGTGGTGTTGTCTGTGGTGGTTGCACATTTGAGAGTCTCTTTGTACATTATGGCTGTGCCGCTGCCGTTTCTATTGGTCCGGTCTGTGTGCGTGATCTTGCATCCGTCTGGTATGGCTGTGGCAATACTGGCTGCTGATGCGGGGTTCAGCCAAGTCTCTGTGATGAAGACGGTGTCTGGGGTGGTGATGATTTTCCAGATTTCTGTGGCGTCTTTTCCAAGAGAGCAGCCGTTGTTCAGCAGGCAGTTGATCTCTCTGAATGGGTTTGCCACGGCCCTGCTGTTATGTTATGTTATGTTAGGTGAAATTTGTAGAGCGCGCTTACACCATAAGTTTCCTGACGCTGAAGGGTGTAGGGTTTGGAAAGAGGTAGGCTAGCCGGTCAGAGTGAAGAGTCTAGTTTTTAGGAGTTTCCTGAAATTCAGAAGGGAGCAGCTGGATTTGAATGACAAGGGAAGGGGGTTCCACAGTTTGGGGACCAGATGGGCGAACCGTCGGCCACCAAACTTTTTGAGTTTTATGGTTTCTGGGACCAGCAGGTGAAGGTGAGCCGACCGGAGATTGCGCACCAGGCGGTGCTCCACAATCAGGTTTTTAAGGAAAGCAGGGCTGGGGCAATAAAGAGCTTTGAACGCTAGACAGCCGATCTTGAAGGATGCCCTTTGATCAATCGGCAGCCATTGTAATTTACGCACCAGAGGTTTAGCAGATTGCCACTTTGGGGTTTTAAGAATGAGTCTAGCAGCCTGATTTTGTACAATTTGAAGACGACGAAGCAGTGATTGTGGAAGTCCGAGAAGTCGAGGCGGGATAGCACCGAGGAGATCACAACCTGTACCAGTGCTGCATGTTGAGTATGAGTGACTTGTTGTGGCTGATGAACGTGGTGTGGTGTCTGTTTGTTTCTCTTGTGATGCAGATAAATCAGCAATTCCAGCTGGAGAAAGGCCCGTTGGTGGTCCAGGGGAGGCCTGGGCGCAGGAGTTGTTCTGGCATCCGGGGTCCAGGGCTCTAAGGGCCAGATGTATCTATATAGTTATTTGCGATTCCCTAATTGCGAATCACAAGGATTCGCAATTAGGGAATTGGGAAATGCAATGTATGAAGGTGTATAGTACACCTTTTGCGATTCCTAGGGGGTCGCAAATGACCTACCTCATGAGTATTAATGAGGTAGGTCGCAATTTGCGACCCCCTAGGAATCGCAAAAATCACGGGGATGATAGCCTGCTGAGATCAGCAGACCACCATGTCCGTGTTTGCTTTTAAATAAAGCAAGCTTTTTTTTGTAAAGCAGCCCGTTTTCCTTAAAGGAAAACAAGATGCTTTACAAAAGGAAAAATGATAAGATTTCTTTTGATTTATAAAGAGTAGGTTCTTAAAAATGGTTTTACAAACATTCACAAAGGGGAAGGGATCCCTTGATGACCCCTTCCCATTTGCGAATGGGTTACCACCTGCTTGATGTAGGTGGTAACATGCAAAAGTTTTGCCACCGCAAATGCGGTCACAAAACATTCATACATACCTATGCGATTCAGTATTAGGAAGGGACAACCTAAACACACCCCTTCCTCATACCGAATCGCAAAACCCATTTTGCGATTCAGTAACAGGTTACCGAATCGCAAAATTTGGTTTGCTGCATCTGAAAAGCAGTTTTTGTGTTCGCAAACGGGCAGATCCGCAGAATCTGTCCGTTAGTGAATGCAAAAATGCTTGATAGATCTGCCCCAAAGTTCGTCTGCTGTGAAGCTCAAGCGGTCCATGGTGGGTGGAGACCTAGTGCAGAGCGAGGTCCATTATTAGGGAGATTTATAAAGCGCCTGGTTACGCGCCCTGGCGTGTCCCCGCGCTATGGTAAGTGGAATAGACAGTCCAAGCACGGCATACCCACTGTGCGCGTCTGCTGCGTGGTTGCGCTGTGGTCTGCATGCCAGTGGACTGGGTTACTGGAAAGAGGGTGCCCATAAGGGGAGACAGCAGGCACAACGGGGAGCGAGGTGGGAGGCGAGGCGTAGGGAGCGGTAGGCCTCCAGGCAGAGGAAGGGAAGTCCCAGCAGAGCAGGGGGCAAGGGATTGGTGGGGGCAGGCAGGGACAGAGGGAAGACGAAGAAGCTAGACTGCAAGGTCAAGTACAGCTCCCAGGCTACCAAGGTCCAGAGGGGCGTAGCTGGCAGTAACTACTGGGAGTCTGGTGCAGGTTGGGCTGAGGGGAGAGCGTCGGGCACGTGTCATGGGGGACAAGGCCACGGAGCACTTTAACTGAAACTGTGGGCGTAAAAGGGGTGGCCCAGCCTCCTTCTGTTTCTGACGGGCATGCACGGGACCACCCTTTGTCTGGGTTTTGCCTGATCACCACCTTCACAGTTCCTGTGAGGCGGGAGCCGCAGAAGGAATTAATATGCTGCCGGAGGTGTGAAAATGTGCCAGGCCCACCTCCCGGAGGCTGCTGGGAACTTTAGTTCCCTGAGGCTGATGGCGGCGCTGGCTCTGGCTCCTGAGTGGAGCTCGGAGAGTCGTGAGGCAGGAGTCCGGGGTCTGGAGAAGCAGGTGAGGGAGCGGCAGATACTGGGTGCCCCATCCTTGGTCTGTTGAAACTCTATCTACCCTCTATGACCATTGCTTGACATCAGTCTTTGTAAGTGCCTGGGTTAAATCCGTAAAGGCTGTCAAGCTCTTTGTGAACCTACCACAGTATGTCATCATGCCTAGGAAACGTCTTACTCCTGTCATGAAAGTTGGTGTGAGTGCAGATTTCTTGTCTTTGACTTTGTTGGGATTCGGAGTCACCATTTCCGCTGAAAATCTCTGTTCGAAGAAACTGATGTGTTGCTTTGGAAAGTCACCCTTGCAGGGTTTAGCCTGAGGCCGCATGAAGGCACTGCAGGACTTTTCAGGGGCAATAATGACTGTCACATTGTGTGTCTAGACCAAGATATCATCACAGATGTTAATTATTCCAGTCAATCCGTATAGAACTTCTGGGATGGTGTTCTCAAAAACATCCAGTGACACTGGAGATTCCTAAGTTTAATCTTGTGTATCGTCTCAGACCCAGGCGTGTGGAGAAGGTTGTGATATATCAAAAAGTGGGGTCGGGCATCAGCAGGTGATAGCCTGACTTAAGATCTGTTTTGGAGAACAAGCTAGCTCCTTTGACCTCATTTATTAGTCCATCCTTTGTAGGCGTGATATGTTGTTGTCTTTGGCATGCCTGATTCAGGAGTTGCATGGCCAAACACAGCCACACGTCTCCTGGCTGTTTGGGCTTCTGGGTGACAACAGTTGTGAAAACCCAGGGAGTGGACCCATAATCTCACCCGATGATGTCAGCCTCTTCCAGCCTTCATTGCTACTCTTCCACTTTTGCCTGAAGATGAATCACCACTCAGTGATGTCAATAGATTGATCGATCTGCAGATGCACAGTCTTTCCTTTCAAACACCCAATGCCATGAAACAGGCTGTTGCATTCCAGGAGAAGATTGTCCAGCTCAGCAGTGGAGGCAAAGTGGATCAGCTGAAGACTTGTGTCTGCCTGGCAGCATTCCTGCACTCTTTGGTAATGAGCACCTTTGTCCTGACTGCTTGATCTCATGAGTGAGTTCCACTGTGGAGACTCCTGTTAAGTGTAGTGGGTTTGGATGTCATTTGGAATACATTAATATCTCCATTGGTTTTAGTGTTGTCTCTTTTCTTCCTCTCCTCCAGAACACTGGTGCCTGTGAAATACATTTCTATTCTGTCCAGCCACACCTTCCATTTAGGTGCTGTGAAGAGGATGCCCAAGAGATCATGTATGGACAGATGGCGAGGATGGAAGACCTCTTGGGTGGTCTGGATGTGTGCACGGAGAGTGGAGCAGGCGGGTAGTCTGAGTCACACCTCGAGCATGGTGCCTAAGGTGGCGATACTGCAGGGAGGACACGTCTGCCGCAGCCAGGTGTGATGACCTGTGCTGCAGTGATGTAAATGTAAATGTGTTTGTATTTATATAGCGCCTTCTACCAAGAGGTCTCGTGGCGCTGTATTCATACCGCTGTGGAACCCTTCCTGGCTTTCCTGTGAGATGTCCACTCCTGGGCACCCCCATGGTGAAGCCAGGCATCCAAGCGCTGCTGGGGCTGTTGTGGAGATTAAGCAAGCTATTGCCCAGAGTCACAGAGTGGGACCCATTATTAGAATAGGCACGAGGCGAGAATTATCAGGTCCGGGGAGATTGAGTCCAAGAGCCGCCGAGGCGGGAATTGAACCCTGGTCCTGGGCCAGACCTCTGCATCAGGGTCTGCCGCTCTAACCATTGAGCCACGCTTCTCCACAAGGCAGTCAGTTAGGTAGTTAGGGTTCATACCCCGTGATAACTTGCACGCCTCCTGAAGGGCAGTTAATCATACCTGTGATGGTGGAGTTTGAGGTGGCAGCTTGAGAATGACGGGTGCCTGCATGTAATTAAAAAAAAAAAAGCATCCACAATCAAAATGTCCCTTGTTGCCAAATAGATGGGGATGCTTTAGTCCCCAAGGGGGCAGAAAGAATGTTGGGGTCACTTTTCAAGGGGAGGCTAGGCATGATGTGTGAGGGGGTGGGCAGGCCACTCCCACACATTGTAGCAATACAAAAGCTCCCAGGCGTCTAGTGGGCTTTCTGCCCCTCCCACTGGAGCTGATTGGGTTAAAGACTTCTCATCTGCTCCCTGGGTTGGACAGAAAGACTATTACGGTTCATTTGAGAGGGTGGGTTAGGCCCAATGCCAAGGTCGGCAGATCCCACCCATTTCTCCCCCAAACAATCATCCCTGGTATCTGCACCGGTGACCCCCCCTTCCAGCAGGTAAATACAAGAAGAAAAAAATGAGAATAAACCGTGGTTTATTATTATTTTATTTTGTGTCCGGGCGGCTGGGAGGTGGGGCCAGGGGGATAACAGGCACCCGCGGGGAGTGGTATGACCTGTTATCAGTGCGCATGAGAGTTTGACCGGCCGTCTCAGTCATGCCAAACCATCAAGCGCACTTTGCATGTTCTCCATGCAGGCTGCATTACAGCCTGGGTCAAGAATATGCCCATGCACACCGTCCATGGCTGAGCGCCGAACCACGGCAGCCAGACCAATCGCAACTCTTCACTGCAGCGTTGTGATTTGCTCAGGGGAACCTGAGTACTTCCTCGCTTCTGGCCGAGGAGGGACGACTAGAAGAGACATGGTGGAAAGAAGGTAGATTACATTTTTCTTTTTTTTACTACCCTGCTCCGTGCCAGCCCCACTGGGTGTATAGTGGATAAAAACCACCAATATGCCCCCACAGGAGTAGAAAGACTTTTGGGCCTATGGGTAGGGGGGTGCATTACCCATTGCCAGAGGGGAGCGCTCCCCCCTTCAAATATAATCCCTTGTGGTCTAATGGGCTTTCTGCTGCCTGCCGGGGGAAGAGCGGACGAAAAAACCTCATATCTACGACCGACCAGTGGGTACAGGCTAGGCCCAGTGCCTCAGAGGGCAGCTCGCACCCATTTTGCCAAGAGGCCCGAGACCAAACGCCGCTTGTGGGGCCACCTCCGTAATGGGAGGACTGCATGATGCTGCAAGGTATCATGGTGGTGATCCAGGGGATAATGTCCTCACTGGAAACACTTATGGACTTGGTCACGAATGAGGTATCCGTAATGAGGGCGGATCTGGGGAACATGATCTCACGAGTGAAGGAAATAGAAGACCCCTCCACCTCTCTCGGCCTAGACACTAAGACCCTCAAAAGCCAAGTTCACGATCTATGGAAGGCTAATGCCCCAATGGAGGCCTGACTGGAGGACTTTGAACGTAGATTGCTACACAACAACATACGCATACTGGGGGTTCCGGCGCACGCAGGGGGGCCTGCAGTAGACCTCTTTGTTTGAGATCTGGTGACCAAGGAGCTACAGCCTCGAGGCCTGTCTAAATACTTTTTGGTGCAACGGTTCCACCGATTCCGGGGGGGGCAGCCCCATGACCTATCATAGCCTGAATTTTTTTACTTCAGAGACCGGAACGTGGTATTAAAAACTGCCCGCAGGGCACCCCCAGAGACTTGTGATAATGTACAGATAAAATGTTTTCAGGACTTTACGCTGAAAGTTCAGAGACAATGAGGCTGAGACAATTGATACCGCATATCCAGGCTTTGGGTTCTGAAGGGAGGCTGAGACAATTGATACCGCATATCCAGGCTTTGGGTTCTGAAGCTTATTTGCTTTACCCTGCAAAACTGAAAATCGTGACCAAGGGCCAGTTTAAAATTTTCTTCTCAGAGATCAAGGCAAAAGCTTACTTGTTAGAAGTTCTGGGATATAAGGAGAAAGTGTAATGGATTTAGTTTGATATGTTTGCAATACTGGCTGGCAGTGTGGAGGTGTGGCGGCTGCTGCTTCCCCGGCGTCCACATATAGGTCATGCGTGACCTATTTGCCTGTAGGGGGGGAGGAGGGAGGGGCACTCTGGGGGGGTTCAGGGAGGCGGGAGGGGTGAGGGGAGGGAGAAAATGGCACACACTGTACACAGCGAAATGCAGTTTGCGGCAGATTCAGGTTCTGTTCAAATGGAGGATAAAAGAAGCCTTGGGTCTGATTAAGAGGTGGAATTTGAAGTCAGTGCTAATCTTCGATGTTTTTTGATGTCTTGTCGAATTTTGTCATTTAACGTTTGTGGTCTTAACGATCTCCAAAAGAGGCTGCGAGTCTCAGCATTCTGTAAATCAATGTCTCCTGATTTGATTTGTTTACAGGAAACTCATGTGGAGGGGGGAAAGGGTTTCTTGTTAGAACAAACTGGATTTAAAGTTTTAGCTTATACTAAGCAAGCTTCCAAAACTCGAGGGGTGGCGATTCTGGGAAGAGGCGCAGATTGTACCGTACTTAGGAGTAAAGAAGATACCTGGGGCAGATGGGTGATTATAGAAATGGGCTTCAGAGGGGTTAGGTTTACTCTGGTTTCAGTGTACGGTTCAACCTGCGATGACCCTGATATTTTCCATTTTCTGGATGATGAACTCCCAACCTGGGCAGAACCAATTGTTTGTTGTGGCGATTTTAATATCAGCCGACCGGCAAACATTGAGTTACAATTAGGTCATTCTTATACAGGGAGGAAGAAAAGGGTGCACAGAGCGATCGCTAACATGGCCTCAAACAATGCTCTTTCAGACGTTTGGGCCAACCTGCATCCGCAGCTAGATGGGGATACGTATTTTTCCGCCCCCCATAATATAACAGTAAGACTGGACTACTTTTTAATATCTAATGTTTTGTTAGTTAATACACAGATCAAGAAGCTTCCTCGGTTGATTTCCGACCACAATCCATTATTATTGTCACTGAGCTTATCTGGGTTAGTTAGGAAAATATATAAATGGACTTTTGAGCGAGCTTTGCTACAAGATGAGTGTTATCGTAAGCACATGGAAAAATGGATTAGTGAGTTTTGGTTGAACAACACGGGAAGCACTAGTAGTGGATATATTTGGGATGCATTCAAAGCAGGTGTCAGAGGAGAGACAATAAGCTTCTCAACTTATAAACGGAAAAAGGAAAGAGAGTCGTTCGATCAACAAGTTAATTCCCTTCTGAACGCTGAGTCCGAGTTAAGTAGCTTAATCTTGAGGGGGCTTCCATTGGATCATCAATTGTTGGAGATCATGGTTTTAAAGGCAGAAATAGCGGATAGAATCACTAAGAAGACAGTAGCTAGTTATTTAACAAAGAAGGAGCAGGCGTGCGAGTTTAGCGAGCGGGTTGGTCACATTCTTGCTGTTAGAGCTAGGCAGAAAGCTAACGCAGGGGATATTAAAAATATAGTTGACAGCTCAGGCAATCTAATCTCTGACTCTGAGGGTATAAGAAATGAATTTTGGAAGTTTTATTCTGAATTATATGATAGGGAGACTGCGGCAGAAACTGAGAATATCAGGGATTATTTAGGAAATATTCAACTTAAAAAATTAGATCCAGAGGAAAAAACTATACTCGATGCCAACATAACACTAGAAGAAATGGCTTTAGCTTCAGCAGATCTCCCTTCCTCGAAGGCTGCAGGACCAGATTTGATACCAATTGAATTTTATAAGACTTTTATATCAGGTTTTAGAGTGGAACTTCTGGACACACTTATTCAAGCCCAGAGAAGTATTTCAATCCCTTATTCTTGGGGCGAGACAGAGGTTATTGTTATTTTGAAAAAAGGGAAGCCCGCTACAATTCTAGGGTCATATAGACCTATTGCCTTAATGAATGCCGATGTGAAGCTCTACTCGAAAATTTTGGCCTCTAGGTTGTCCGGTGTAATTGAAAAGTTAGTTACCCCAGTCCAACATGGTTTTATCCCGGGGAAAGGGACTACTGAACATATCAGGACTGTGATCACCTGCTTTGATGCCATGGAGGTTACGGGCGGCCCTGTCGCGGCTTTATTTTTAGATGCCGAGAAGGCTTTTGACAGGGTCGCTTGGGAATATCTATGGGAGCTAATGAGAACTTTTGGGTTTGGTGACAATTTTATAAAAGCAATCCAGGTTCTTTATAGGGATCCTACGGCTAGAATTAAAATTAATCGGGAGTTATCAGCGGCGGTGTCGATTTAAAAGAGGAACAAGGCAAGGTTGTCCTAGTTCCCCTCTTTTATTCGCACTATATATGGATCCATATCTACGTAGTCTCGATCTTAATCCCAGTATCCTTCCCTTGTGCGTAAACGTAAAGTGCTGGCATACGCAGATGATGTGGCGATAATTACTTCTGATCCTGGAATGGCAATAGGAGTAATAGAACAGGAGGCCCACAATTTTGGTAACATTTCTGGTTATAAGCTTAACAGAGCTAAATCACAGATTATCAAAAATTTAGTAACTCAATGTAATGATCCTCGAGTGATTTCCTCTGCAGTGTATCTAGGAGTTGAAATTTCACCTGATTTAGGGACAGTAGTTGAGCGTAACATCTCGCCTTTATTGACAAAAGTTAGCTCGGACTTGTTGAGGATAAATAATCTCAGGCTGACGTTAGTGGGACGCACTAATATCATCAAAATGATTATACTTCCTAAATTTCTTTATTTTTTTCGTAAAATACCGTTATTGTTTGAGTCCATTTGGTTTAATAAGCTTGAGTCGATTCTTAATAAATTTATTTGGTCCTATGGGAAGACAAGACGGGCATACACGTTCATGACTTTACCAAGGGAGAGGGGAGGCTGGGGGGTTCCCGATTTTAGGTTTTACTATTGGGCTTCGGTATTGCAATACATTCAAGGCTTAATTGGTGCAAATGAAGGGGACTCAAAAGTTAAAGCTGTTTCAACTATGATTTATTCAATTGTATTGGGCGAAGATACAGCAAACGCTTTCTTAAAATGTATAGATTCATCTTACTTCAAACGAACACGCTTCAAGACAGTCGCCGCTGCTCATAATGTATGGTCTGCTGTTGCAAAAAACTGTGGTTTAGGGAGATTTAACAGATATATCAGATTGTACAGGAACAAGTCCTTACCCCCTGAAGTTTTTTCGGATGCCATTATGGCGGACTGGGACAGAAAAGGTATTAAGAAATTTGGTGATATGATAGGTCCTGATGGAAATATTCTTTTATTTTCAGATCTGCTGGATAAATTTAATATAGCAAGATATAGTTTTTTCAAGTACCTGCAGATCAGGAGTTATTTTCTTAAGAAAAAAGGAGGGCCAGGCGGATTTAACACAAGCAACATTATGGAGACAATAGAGCAAAGTGGGGTGTGCTCCATTCGATATTTCTATGCCCAGCTGGCTGGTAGGAAGAAGGACGACATTGATAGATATGGTATTAAATGGGCTGGGAAATTAGGGATATCGGGGGAGGTTTTCCAGTCGTCCCTGGAGTTAGGTTGCTCAGTCTTCTGTTCTGCCCCATTACAATCGCAACATTTCAAAACGTTGTACCAACTATATCATACGCCAGATCGCATAGCACAGTGGGGTGCAACTTCAGGAATCAGCTGTTGGCGTTGTAATGCTATGGCTGCAGATAGCATCCACATATTTGCGCTCTGCCCCAAATTAAGGCCTTTATTAAAGGGTATTGAGGATTTTATGGCCCATACACTTGCTTTAAATATAACTCTAACACCAACTGTAAATATGTTAGGAGTTAGGGGATGTGAAGGCGTCCATAGTGAATTCTTATTTGTAGCGATGGCGGTCCTCAGGTTGGTGATTGCTAGAGTTTGGCTCGATCCCCTTCCCCCGGGCTTACAACAGTGGATTGCCTTATTACTGGGGACGTTTAACCTTGAAAAGGGTATATTTGAGAAGAAAGGTAAAAGGATAAAAAGGTGGGGATGGAAAATTTGGGAACCGGTACATCGTTGGAAAGAAAGATTAACTGCAAACGTAGGCTGATGTATTAATTTCATCTTTAATGGGTTTTTTTTGTATTAATATGTGTTTTTTCTTGATAGTAACTTTGATTTATTACATGTATTAAGATATCTGTACTCTGTGTTATGTGTGTGCCAGAATTTTTTTTTGTTTTACAATAAAAATATTAAAAAAAAAAAAAAAAAGAAAGTTCAGAGACAACACCGCAGCTTTCTTGAAGTCCAAAAGGCGGTGAGGGATAAGGCAATTAAGTGTGCACTGCTCTTCCCTGCTAAATTACGAGTGGAAGTAGAGGGAAAACCGTGGTTTTTCACATCCCCAGAAGAGGCCTGGGAGTGGTTGGTTGGTTGGAGAACTGTCAGCAAGCAGGGGGCTACGAACCGGCATGGATGACAGCGATGCCGTTCAGGAGATTCATCAGGACAACAGACCCGGGTAAACACATCAGGCGGAAACAAGGGAACCTCCTGAACACGATCCATCCATGAACAGAACGCAAAGAGCTGTTTTGGGCTATTTTCGCACTACGAGACATCTCACACGGCGACATGGAACTGTGTATGGCACAGGCCAGGATTGAAGCACAGGCCACAGACTACTGAGATATGGGAGGCAGGAAACCTATGAAGATGGCAGAAATATATAGATGCAATGGGATGAAAGACGAAAATTCTATTTAAAAGTGTTGCACTACTGTGGGATTTAGTTGTGCTCTTTGGTACCAGTTATGGGAGAGGCCGGGTGTGCAGTTCGTTGGGTGGTCCACACCTCCTGTACTTGTTTCATGTTGTGGTGGGGTGATGGGCACTCTGCAGAGTTTGGTGGCAGGCAGTTTTGAGTTTGCTGTGCAGGGAGGTGGGATGGAGGGTTTCAACATTTGGGGGGAGGGAAGGGAATGGGTTGTGTTGAATTTAATGTTATTTCTCTTGACAATGCGCTCTACACATATTGTAACGTAGAGACTACACTTTATCTCTATACGGACAGGCCCGGCCCGCATGGCTACAGACAACACTAGGCCCCTGGAATGACGATGCGAGCAGTCTCTAATATCTGCATCCTATCCTGGAATGTGAAAGGATTGGGGGACAGAATCAAGCGTAGGTAGTGCTACAATATGTTAATCGGCATTCACCTGATGGTGGTCCTCCTACAGGAGATGCATCTGATGGGTAACACTTGCAAAGCCCTAGACTGCGGGGGTCACAAGTTGGTGATACATGCAGGTTTGACAACAAGCTCTAGAGCAGTAGGCATTCTATTAAAAAATAATTGCAGTTGACAGTGAAGCAATCCCCTACAACCCCCTATATAGATTCTCACCCTCTCTGGGATATGGAAGGGGGAACCAATAAATATCCTATCAGTATATAACCATCTGGCCTTACACAGCAGCACTCTTCTGGACCTGGGTGAACTCCTATTAGGGGGTGACTTTAATATGACCATGCGTGATTCACTTGACTGTCGACCCCCACGCCACGTGACCACTTCCCACACACATTTGATGGACTTCTTTACAGCAATAGGGTTCGTAGATGTATGGAAAACATACAATCCCATCACTCAGAATTGTACATTTCCCTCGGAGGCTCATTGGGCGTCTCTCCTGTATTTCCATCCTACTCACTTTGGCCCACCACGTCTCGTGAATCCGAGAGATGCACCATTTGGTTAGGGGGATATCTGACCCCTCCCCCATTTGGGCTGTATATATGGCATTGCTAAATGGAGCAAACACAAGGAGATGATGGACGTATCGCTGAAACATTTCAGACACTCACCCCCAGTCACAGATCTGGGCTGAATCCATTATCATCCTTTAGCTCACTTCGCCACCTCGGTTCAGACCCAGCTATATGCAAATCAATCTTCACCCTGTGCCTCATGGGAACATTCCAACCCAAATTGCCAAGTTAGGTCTTCCCTGAACCGGAAACAAGCATCCTGGGACCGGTTTCTGGATAACACTTTCATCAACCAGGCTAGCTTAAATTCAGTGGTAAAGTGAGCAAAGGACCCACGTCTGGGCATACCTTGCCAACTTAGGGCGAACAAAGCAAACACAAGGAGATGATAGACGGAGCACCGCAACTTTTCAGACACTCACCCCCAGTCACATATCTGGGTTGATTCCATCATCATTCTTTAGCTCACTTCGCCACCTCAGTTCAGACCCAGCTATATGCAAATAAGTCTTGACCCTGTGCCTCCTGGGAACAGTCCAGCCCAAATTGCCAAGCCAGGTCTTCCCAGAACCGGAAAAAAGCATCCTTAAACCGGTTTTTGGGTATCACCCTTCATCAGCCAGGCTAGCTTGAATTCAGCGGCAAAGTAAGCAAGGGACCCACGTCTGGGCATACCCTGCCAACTTAGGGCGAACACAGCAAACACAAGGAGATGATGGATGGAGCGCCAAAACGTTTCAGACACTCACCCCCAGTCAAAGATCTGGGTTGAATCCATCATCAATTTTTAGCTCTCTTCTCAACCTCAGTTCAGACCCAGCTATATGCAAATCAGTCTTGACTCTGTGCCTTATGGGAAATGTCCAGCCCGAATTGCCAAGCCAGGTCTTCCCTGAACCGGAATCAAGCATCCTGGAACCGGTTTCTGGGTAACACCCTTCATCAGCCATGCTAGCTTGAATTCAGTGGCAAAGTGAGCAAGGGACCCACGTCTGGGCATACCCTTGCTCACTTGGCCACTGAATTCAAGCTAGCCTGGCTGGTGAGGGCTGAAGCTCACAACCCTTTCTCTACTTGTCCTCTTGAGGCTGAAAAGGTCCAGGGCTTTGAGCAAAATTCCTCCATAACTCTAGGGTTTCATATCCAGATTCAGGATCTCTGGACTGTTCTTTTTTACCCTAAACTTTAATGGCAGCGGTCCCTAATGGGGAGGTCCTCCCTGAAGCATCCCTGTTAGAAAACAGAATATTAGATGACTACATGGTATGCAAAGCGATCTCCTTAACATATAAAAAACTTATTAACAGTACATCAGACACATTGCTTCACCTCCGGCAACGTTGGGTACTGACATAGGCGACATAGAGGATGAGGACTGGCTGGTAGCCCTAGCCTCTCCCAAAGAGATGGCGATCATATCACGATTTCGTCTGGTGCAACTCAATATACTACACAGGGCCTATGCCTTTTTCAATACAAAATGGGAAGGACACAGATTCAGCTTGTGTGCGGGGGTGTGGGGTGAAGGCACCTCTTACCATACACTCTGGCACTGTTCAGCAATACAGACTTATTGGACCTCAGTGGTGGCCTGTATTAACGGTGTCAGAGGTGGGGGCTCGTCTCCCTCTGCGAATTGCTGCCTCCTGAATGTGTGGGAGGCCACGGATCTGGGCTGCTTGTGTTAAAAGTTAGGCCGCAAACGTCAACATTATCGGCGCCATCTTGCCCTTTTTTAGCCCATTCGTGCGCGTAAGCGGCAGCCATTTTGAGCACCATGGCCTCCCTGCCCCTCGCTGATAGCCAGCGCGTCTCTCTCTCTCTCCTAACCTCGCAGGCATCCCCCGCACGCTGACAACCCCCCGCTCTCACATGCCTTGGGTCATAAACCCCTCTTCAGCGCAGCTCTGCCTCGGAAGCCCATCCTGTTCCCAGCGCGACACCTCCCTTCATTCCTTTCATGGTCCCGGGTCCTTTGATACAACCCCCCTTTTCCTGTGTGCCCGTTTGTCTTCCTCGTTCCCAGGCCGCCACCTGGCCCTGCGGATACTGTTTATTGCCCCTCGTACAGTAGGAAGCTTCCCCCATCAAAGGACCCTCGAGTTGATCAAAGCCCCCACCCTATGAGATCCGATCAACCCCACACATTCCGTGAATCGGCGGAATGTCCAGCTGCGCGATAATCATCACCTGTTGTGACCGGGGTGGGGACTTCAACTGTAAATGTGTGTGGGAACGGGCCTGAAGGGGAGATTCCGAGGATGTCCTTTCATACTTCAAAGCATTGCAAGAATGTGTGACATGCAATAAAGATCATAAACCTGTGTATAAGAGGCCAGGCCTCAGAGATGCGGTTAGAGCACCTCGAGAAGATACCCTGTTGTCTGATTTGATGTGTTCTGCTCCGTCGGAATAAAACTTCTGTTTCCTGCCTTCCAGTCTCCAGCGCCTGCCTCTTTGTTTGATAACTTGAGTGGGTATAGAGGTGGTTAACGCCGGGCAACTCTGAAAAAGGTCGCCTGCCCCTACCTTTTTCTACAATTGGCGTCCCAAACGTGGGGCCCATCAGCGACTCGTGGATCCAGTGGGAGAGGTCCTGACGACAGAGTGAACGACTGCAACGATCGGGAGTGCACCTGTCCGATAGACCCTCGTCTGACAGCCGATCATCCGAACTTCACTGGTTCCGAACAGACCTCTCTCGAGTGATCTACGGTCCTGACTGGGAACCATCAGGAGTGCCGCGAGGATCACGAAGAATAGAGGACGATCGGGCGCTGGATTCGGAAGACAAGAAACTGTCCATGCGGTCCGGGTAAGGTCGTGTAAACACGATGAATTGCGAAATGATTGTTTGATTGTTTGGAAAATACTAGTATTACTCTTTGTTGATTTGTTTGGAGATTCGCTGTCTGCAAACGGAGAAACAACAGGCTCTCTCTTTGCAAGCAGTGAAGGATAGGTAACGCAGACTTTTGTCCCCATTGTAATCCGTCGTGCCTATCTTTCTCCCCCACCGATTGATTGTTTGCCCGAACTACTGTTCGTGGATTGTTCTCTGGAGATTGTTTCTCCCCCACTGATTGATTGTTTGCCCGAACTACTGTTCGTGGATTGTTCTCTCGAGATTCTCTGTCTGCAAACAGGGAAGAACAGGTTCTCTCTTTGCAGGTAGTGAAAGAGTAGTTGTCCCCATTGTAACCCGTCGTGCCTACTTATTCTCCCCATTGATTGTTTGATTGACCGAACATTGACTGTTCGATATTGGTTCTTGAGGTATTCACCGCCTGCAAACAACGTAGAATAGAAATATTCTGTCTAGTCTTTGCCCGCAGTGATAAGATAGGTAGTGCTGACTTTTTGTCCCCGTTGTAATCCGTCATGCCTGTCTTCTCCCCACTGATTGGTAGCCTGTTTAGCCCGGACTGCTTATTAGAGATGAACCATCCAGCTCCACTGGAAGGCACCCCTAATAAGGACATGTTCATGAAGCATGGACTGATCGCTATAGCTTATTGCAAGCTGTGTCATAAATATACGAAAAAGGATCGAGAAAGTCAGTGGCCACTGATAGGATCCTTCGATGAGAATAAAATAAGCGCGCTAGAAACAGCCCTTGGTAAAAACAAGACAACGCCCACTATGCTTGATAGTCTCGGCATGTGGCACAAAGAAACCGAACAACGTAAAAAGAGAACTGAGAGTAGGTTGGGAAAAGAGCTGCGAAAAGCAGCCCACCTAGCTGCTCAGAAACTAGAAGAAGAGATAAAGGAAAGAGAGGAAGCCAAACAGAAACTAGAAATGGAAACATCAAGCCAGTGTCCGGTTAGAACGTCCTCCACCCTCTACCCTGAATTACCCTCGAAACAGCGAGCCAACGATGATCTGCTGTTAGGTCCTCCGATCATCTACATGCCCCATCCATATGCCCCTTCCCAATCCTTAGCACAGCACCCCCCACCCCTAAGCACAGGCGAGAGTAGCGCCACAGCTTCGGCCCCCATGGCCTCTGTGCCGGCCGAACTCCTTGTATTAGATACTACACAACCGACAACGTTAGGTGACCCTGAGACCCGAAGGGTTGGTACTGCAAGAACAAGCAGATTAAGCAAAGATGAGCGAGCAGGGATTGACAAGATAGCAAGGACACTGGTAGACAGAAAGGAAGATGAAGAGTACATCACGGATATGTTTAACTCGTATACAGGGAGTCACAGACGACATTTTACCGTACGACTGTGTTACCATGTCTTGAACGCATACGAGGACCGATATCGAGACAAAGGTCCCGAGAGCCTAACGACTCTGTACCGAAAGGTCGATATCGGGGATGAGGGCGAGTGTGATGTGACGGACCTCCTTATGCGTACGCTTGAGGTTTTCCGCCACCTCACTGAACAAGAATCGGGAGCTAAAACCACGACATCCGTAGCGACCGAACCACAAACTGAGCAATCTAACGCCATGATGCCGATACGAGAGGCTGCCCCTTACTGGGTTCCTCCACGAGGTGAAGGGACTAACGATGATGCAAACCACAAAGATGCAAAAGGAAGGGTAGTGTACAACTGGGTCTACCAGCCATGGGACCGGCAAGAGATTCTGACATTCCGGAAATCTCTGCCTGACCTACGTAAAAACCCCACTGCCTTCTATACTGAATTAGGTACAGCCCTAGGTTCAACGGTTATGACCCTGGCTGACATCGACTTGTTATCAAAAAGGGAGGGAAGAGGAAATGGAGTCCATTCAGTTCCCCTACGTGAGTAACAAGTAATCAAAAGGAGAATGGACACTGGTATCTGCAAAAAACCAAATAGTTTTTTATCGAGAACCCTCATAGACTTCCTGGAATCGTGTCGTAGCAGTATATCTTTTATCCGCCCCCTCAGGAGTCATGGCATAGTCATTGGGTTAACGATTAACGTGCAGGGTGCCTGCCTCACCAGAGGCTACTTCCGGTATTTACAGTGTAGTGTAGTTCCTAGTTTCCCACTAGGCCCTGCGCATTGGAATAACATAAACAGTAGTATCGACGTGGAACTGCTTATATTCCAGGTCTCCACTGACTATGCTAAACTTAATTAGGTTGTGTTACCAACTAGCTCAGAGGTCACTGGAAACTTTCTTCTCTGCATAGGAAGTGATCAGCTTCCTTGGCACAGACAAGAAGGGATTCAGTTTTCCAACAACCGTGCAACATGACAACTTTGCTCCTCAGATCAAGAGTCGATCTCTAGGGTCGTGTGAAACAATAGACATAGATTTCACTCAGTCAGTCTAGTGCAGTTTACTTTCACGAAATGTAGAGAATAGAGAGACGGGCGTGTATCAATAAAGGGTTAACATTTATTGAACAGTCTTTCTTCTCGTACAAGAGAAATGTATTGCCACAATTGCAATAACTGTTATTATAAAAAGTACGTACAGTAAGATAAGAATTGCGAAATAGAACTGTAAAAGCATTGATATGGTTTCTTAGCCATACAATGGTTTAAAAGTAATAAAACATATATACGGTCATATATACATTAGGCTAACATACTCAACTGGTGCTTCTAACTAAGCCTACCCCAGTGTGCCTGACCTAAGCCTAACACGTGAAAAGGGGAGTAAGTAAGTAGCTTAAGTTAAGTTGGTTTTGCCAAGGTTTGTTTCAAGAATTCTCGTCTAAGGGTTTAGTCAACACCATACCTCTGAATAGAATGATGGAGGATTGGTATCTCCTTCAGGGGTCTCTCTCGATATCCCAGTCACCTGCGAGGGTAAACTGGAAGCGCCGGGACTTGATTTCTCTGCACGAGAAAGGCAGCTCGCTTCTCTCAGCGCGTCGAGGAAGGAGGGGTGACAGCGTCCGCGGGCAGCTGGGCTGGATGTCTTCGCAGAGGACGGCTGCACGGCTCCTCAAGCGTACTGTACCATAGTTCGCGCTGTAGCGGCGATAATGGTAATCAGTAGCTTCACCACCACAGGATAGCAGGCTGCAGCGACAGAGTGCTAGTTTTTACCAACACGGGGTCATGCAGGCAGCTGGCATCAGCAACAGGTTCGCTCATTGCTTAAGGCAACGTTGGTAATATTTATACCTGACAGGTGCCGGGTTTGACGCAAGTTTGCTGGACATAAGACGTCAATTAAAGATGTCACTAGGAAGTGACAGTTATCAGTTGCTCATTAGAGTTCCATTACTAATCAAAACATAGCAAGCGGGGATTTCCAGGTTTGCTAAGTTTTTATCTCGTTGAAGAACTCGGAGTGTTATCTAGGAATATCAGATAGTGACTGCTGCACTGTCATTGCACTAATTGGTCGCAAAGGAAGTAGCAGAGAGTCATGCTGGAATGTGGCTCTGTTCGTGTGAGGCCAGAGATGACTTTACAGAAAATCGCACTTGAACGGTTATGCCAATATAGGGAATAAATGGATTTATAGCCGAATAGGGGCATAAGGTCACAGTATCGATCAGGAACCTAGATAAGCACGCAACAACAGAAGTGTCCAGAAATAAAAAGGGGTAGAAAAAACTGTTAAAAATAGTGAGTATATCAAAAAAGTGAATTTTATTTACAAAGTCTAATCACTAAGCTAAAAAACGTTGTGATATTAAGTAGTCGAGTTAATGAACTACTATATCGTATTCAAAGAAGGTGTCGACATGTTTCAGCTCTCGGGGCCCTACAGGGTCAGGGGAGCTTTCGTCAGGACAAGGACAAGAAAACAAAAATACAAGGAAATACACACACTATTTGCGTGGTATTAGATGCTGATGGCATGGAATTTCCAAGCTGTATTCGAAGACAAAAAGAACACCAACAAATAGTGAGTTGGGTAGTGTGTGAGGTACGGCACTATCGGGCACACATTATGTACAATGCATCATTAATGCGTTTAACAGATTATTCTGGTTGTAGAAATAATCCCGGAAAAGGTTAAAAAATTAAAAAATGGAGAATCCATTTTTTAATTTTTTAACCTTTTCCGGGATTATTTCTACAACCAGAAACATGTCGACACCTTCTTTGAATACGATATAGTAGTTCATTAACTCGACTACTTAATATCACAACGTTTTTTAGCTTAGTGATTAGACTTTGTAAATAAAATTCACTTTTTTGATCTACTCACTATTTTTAACAGTTTTTTCTACCCCTTTTTATTTCTGGACACTTCTGTAAATACCGGAAGTAGCCTCTGGTGAGGCAGGCACCCTGCACGTTAATCGTTAACTCAATGACTATGCCATGACTCCTGAGGGGGCGGATAAAAGATATACCGCTACGACACGATTCCAGGAAGTCTGTGAGGGTTCTCGATAAAAAACTATTTGGTTTTTTGCAGATACCAGTGTCCATTCTCCTTCTGATTACTTGTGACATCGACTTGTTCTTCGGGTTGTGTCTGCCAGCTGATGTGTGGAAGCAAATCCGGAAAGTCGAGCACCTTGAGCTGTTTGGACATACCTGGTCACAACTCGATGGCATTGATAAACAACGAGAACCTGGACAAAAGCCTTTGAAATCCATTTTAGACCTCCCAGATAAAATCGTACAAAAATTAAAAACCCTGATTCCAGAAAAGAAAGTGGACTGGTCGATAGTAACGGCCTGTCGCCAGAAACCCCAGGAGGATGTATCGGACTACTTCTCCCGGTTTGAAACAGTGTTCTCCGATTACAGCGGCCAGGACATGACCACTGCAACCGGACACCATCTGTTTGTCCAAAATTATGTTAAGGGTTTGTCACCAGAGGTCTCCCAGAAACTGCAGGCCAGCGAGAGTAGTTGGGCAGCCTCCAAACCTGCGGCTATCCTCCAGATGGCCCAATAATATGAACATCAGAAAAATGAAAACGATAGAGCAACAGAGAAAAAGAAGAAAGACTTGAAAGAGAGGGTGATGATTGCACAACTGCAAGGGGTGACTATAGGACGAAACCAATACAAGGGAAACTATCAGACGAACGTCCCTAAGACTGCAACTCCCAAGGACCGCACTTCGACTCCCCACATTGGACGTACGGACATTAGAGAGGACCAGTGTGCTTTCTGTAAAGGAACCGGCCATTGGAAATCCCAATGCCCGGTTCTTTTGGAGATAATCAGAAATAAAGACCCCAAGGACATAGCAAGTGGACCGAGAAATAGGGGACAGCTGCGAGGGCCCCCAAATGACACGACTAACGACAGATCAAGCAGACCAAATACATTTGATCGACCCAGACAGAACCAGTGCCAGCAATCTGACTACGATGACGCCCACGACTTTGCATAGGACTGCCAAGGGCAAGGGAGGGATCCAGTCGAGCTCTATGTTGACCAGTAAGGCCCTTATGTCACTGCTAAGCTCTTGGGTACAAAGTCTCCATTTCTGGTAGACACTGGCGCAACACGTAGTGCGTTATCTAAACGACTGATTCCAAGGGCACCCTTGTCTGGCTCACTTATAACATCGACAGGTTTCGATGGAACACCCTCCACTAACCCTTTGTCCGCCCCGATCCTCTTCGACTTAGAAAACAACACCACTGACACCACGTTTTTGCTTTCCTCCAATAGCCCTGACGCCATTATGGGACTCGACTTATTGAAACACTTCCGAGCGACAATCAGATGTTCTCAAGACGGAGTTCGAGTTTTCCTTTACGACAATCCGGTTCTGCTTAGACACTGCCCTTCCCGACGCATGTTTTCCATCACTGACGCTGACACATCCCTGCTTGACACTCTGCCTCCGTATCTGTGGGCCAAGACAGATTCGGACGTAGGGCGCATGATGATTGACCCAGTGCACATTACTGTCCGACCAGACGCAACACTCCCAAAACTTCCACAATATCGGATATCGCCCGAGGGCGAGAAGGCATTGGTAAAGATTATTCAGTCACTGATAGACGCAGGAGTGGTAGAGGAAGTGGTTAGCAACGTTTGCAACAGCCCTATCTTGCCCATCATCAAGAAACAAGGAGAAGGAGATGAGAAAGCATACCGCTTTATCATTGACCTTCGAGAGATCAACAAAGTGGTGGTGCCCCAGTACCCCGTGGTCTCAGACATCACCACCATCCTGACTTTGATTCCTTCTACTGCCACCACCTTCACTGTCATTGACCTCAAAAACGCATTATTTTCCATCCCCATCCACCCAGACAGCCGATATCTCTTCGGCTTCACCCTAAAAGCCCGCTCATATAGGTTCTGCCGAGCACCCCAGGGCTACACAGAAAGCCCTAGCATCTACAGCCAGGCCCTCAAGAGACAGCTGGATCAAGTCCAGTTACCCGATGGAGTGGTGTTAGTGCAATACGTCGATGACATCCTTTTGGCAGCCGACACCACTCCATTAGCAGTCACAGCCACCATTCAACTCCTGCACTTCCTTGCGGAAAATGGCCACAAGGTCTCCAAGAAGAAGTTGCAATTCTGCCAACCCCAGGTCACTTACTTAGGCCACCTCCTGTCCAAAGACGGAAGGAAACTTACCCCCGACCGGATCCAAACCATTCTTGAAACCCCCGTCCCCAAGACTCAGAAACAGGTTCGCTCCCTACTAGGCCTCACCTCCTTCTGCCGACAGTGGTTACCAAACTTTAGCCTCATTGTGAAACCGCTGCTTTCTCTGCTAGCTAAAGATGTCCCCTTCCCACTCCCTTGGACCCCTGAGTGCCAAACCTCCTTCACGGAACTCTCGAGATGCCCTTTGTTCGGCCCCTGTCCTAGGTACCCCCGATTACACAAAGCCCTTCTCCCTTTACACTCACGAAAGGGAGGGGTGCGCTTTATCTGTCCTGACCCAGTCCATTGGCCCAAAGCAACGACCGTGCGCTTACTTCTCTGACACTCTTGACCCTGTAGCCAGAGCCTTACCTGCCTGCCTTCGAGCTGTAGCTGCCGCTGCTATCTCTATCCGACAGAGTGAGGGGATCGTGCTCTCGAATTCCCTCACAGTACTAGTACCCCATGCGGTTGACACCCTCCTGAACCAAACCAAGACGCAACACCTGACGAGTGCACGACTGACTGGATACGAGCTGACTTTGCTTGCCCCCCATATCACCCTGAAACGATGCTCCACCCTGAACCCAGCAACTCTGTTACCCTTACTAGAGAACGATCCCAATGTGCCCCCTGTACACGACTGTGTGACTCTTACGGACGAACAGACTAGAAGTAGGGTTGACCTTAGAGACACAGCTTTTCCTGACCCTAACGGAGAGCTGTGGGTGGACGGTTCTTGCATCAAACTCCCCGATGGCACCACTTCTGCTGCCTATGCAGTCACCACGGCTCGTACTGTAGTCGAGACAGCCCGCATCACGCAACGATCTGCCCAGGCAGCGGAACTGATTGCCCTGACACGAGCCTGCATCCTAGCAGCAGGAACCACAGCAAACATTTACACTGACAGCCAGTACGCCTTCGGGGTGGTTCACCATTTTGGGCTCCTTTGGAAGGAAAGGGGATTCTTGACCTCACACGGCACCCCCATTTTGCACGGAGATCTAGTTTCCGCCCTGATCGAGGCTGTCCTTCTCCCCAAAAGACTTGCGGTCATCAAATGCCAGGCACACAAGAAAGTGACAGACATTATTGGACAGGGAAACGCACTAGCCGACATCACTGCTCGAACGACAGCTGAAAATAGGACGACAACACGTATGTACGTGACCAGGTCACAAGCAGAAAAATGGACCGACGCTAGGGACACTATTAGAGACATTCAAATGGCTAGCACACAACACGAATTGACTGAATGGACACGGGTGGGATTAAAGGACGATGAAGGCTGCTGGCGGACAAAAGACACAAACAAATGGTTGCTACCTGACTCATACCTGATTCCCATACTGACTATGGCACACTCCCCTGCCCACATAGGATCAGCCCCCATGATTGAACTTGTCTCCAGAGTTTGGCACAATGATAAAATCACAGACTCCGCCAAACGTCTGGTCCAACAATGCTTGATATGCCTGCAACACAACCCCGGGAAAGGAACTATAGTACCCCGGGGAGGGTTTGGGGTCCCAAATCACCCGTTTGAAGTCCTGCAGATGGACTACATCCAGCTAGACAGATGCCAAGGCCTGAAATATGTACTTGTTGTGGTATGCGCATTTAGCAAATGGGTGGAAGCATACCCAACCCGTGACAACACTGCTATGGCCACTGCAAAAGTACTGTTAAAGGAATTTTTCCCCCGTTACGCCCTTTGTCGAATTTTATGGAGCGACAATGGCCCGCACTTCATAGCCGAAGTCATCCAGCTCATCTTAAAGGGGCTGGGCATCAAGCAGAAGTTCCACGCAGTCTTCCACCCCCAGTCTGCTGGACTTGTTGAGCGACACAATGCCACACTAAAGCTTAAACTGGCCAAGATAGTGGCTACCACGGGTCTGAAATGGCCAGACGCCCTCCCACTGGCATTGCTATCGATGCGTTCCACCCCCACCAAACATCACTTGACACCTTACGAGGTTGTTTTCGGTCGACCCATGAGTGTCTGGTCTGCACCGAAACCAACTTCCATTCATGACGTCCCGGACGTCCTAATGTCTGATTATCTGTATAAATTGACTGAAACTCTGTCTGTCATTCATCAGCAGGTGCAGCAGGCCATCCCCGATGCTTCCAGGGGTCCGGGTCACGCCATCCAACCTGGGGATTTCGTGCTGATCCGAAACTTTCAGCGGTCGAAGAGTTTGGAACCCCGGTGGACGGGCCCCTGGCAAGTGTTGATCACCACCCGGACGGCTCTTCGTGTGGAGGGGAAACGGCACTGGCTGCACGCACACCACTGCAAGAAGGTCTCCTCGACCTTGGCCACAACAGAAAGCATCGACAACCAAGAAGAGCTCCTGAACAAGGACCGACCGTCACTAACCTGCTATCCTGATACTGAAGCACTTGAACTTTCAAAATTCTCTGATCCCACTGTGCCATCCAGAGAAGGGTATTTCCTGCGTCAAAAGGAGGGAGCTTCGGCTAAGTAGACCACGGACTAAGTTAAATCTCAGAACGGTGACCTAAACACCTCCAAGGGTCACCCGGAGAGAAGCTAAACGAAGTCTGTGGTTCTGCCTGCTACCGAGCACCTTGAAGATGATGGAAGCGCCAGATAAGAAGATGATGGAAGCGCCAAATAAGAAGATGATGGAAGCAACAGGAAATACCCACTACAGAAACCCAAGAACAGACAGACTCCACAGCTCAAAGACAATTGCACTCTTCATCACAATCCTTTTCTGCTTTCTCCTCATGACCACACTCTGGATTGTGGAAGAAAATGCACCTGCTCACGAAACATTCCTGAGCACTGCTCAGCCTACCACCATGAAGGAACATTATCTGATTTCGCTCTCTCCTCAACTCAGAGAGAGGCGAAAGGAGTTTTGGAATAACTCTTTTGTACAGCTGCTTCACCAGCACAATCTCGCCACCAATGCCACCAACTGTTGGATCTGTGGGTTGCTACCCCACGCCACTGGACACTCGATACCTTTCATCCCTTCACCCTTCTCAGTTCACGGCTCCTGCCTTGCTTGGCTGATCCTCCTGCAAGAAAGCTATAAAGACAATGCCACCTCCAGCAAAACCATGACGCACTTCTATCATGGGGTCTGGCGAAACAAAACAAAGACACACTTCTGCCCGCAGACCTTCAACGACTCAATCCACCTGGACATCCCTGCTAAAGAACGAATTGAAATGCAAGTGTTCAACAATCCAACCAGACCCACCTTCTCCTACCTGCGGAAACGAACGGCTGCCACTCTGACTGTGGCCCTGTCAGTCATCAACGTCACAGGCCACATGTGCATAGAAGGGCTTGGGACACAGCTGGTAGGCCGCAGCGCCTGCCGTTTCACCAGAACTTTGGACTCCACCGATCCGCCTTCCTTTGTATCCTCTCCAATATGTATTTCGTTTGTGGCACAAAGGCTTACACCTGGCTCCCCAAAGGCTGGGGGGGCACTTGTTTCATCTCCTTCATCCTTCCTCCGACTTATGTGGCTCCAGCGAATCATCATAGACAAAAAAGAGCCAAGGACATTGAACAAGCCGACTCAACAGGAGCGCAGTTCCTCGATGCTATGAAGGGACTTGTTCCACTCTGGGGCCCGATGGCAAACAGCCGTGCCATCCGACATCTGACTCAGGCAGTTGAGACAACAATGAACATCACAGCTGGTATCCTTGCTAACAACACCGCCGAGCTTCAAGCGGTCCGCTTGGTGGCACTCCAGAACCGCCTTGTCCTAGATGTGGTTCTTGCGGACCGTGGTGGAGCATGCCGCATTATTGGGTCCAGCTGCTGTACATACATACCGGACAATTCACCCTCAGTGTACAAAGCCATCGAACATCTCCACAGACTCTCTTCAGAAGTCCACCAGGAACAGGAAGAATCTTCGCTTGGTGGTTGGTTCTGGAACACCGTTAAGAACTGGGGCTGGAGACTGTTTACCATTATCCTGATTCCTGTAGTTGTAATATGCGGTCTATGCTTAGGAATTCAATGTCTGCCACCTCTGTGTTCATTATGTACAAATTGTATTTGCCCTAAGACTGTGGACTTTGGAAACGAACGCATGGGGGCATTATATGATGCCGAGGTTAGGAATTTGATGAAGATTGACATTGAGTAGGCAAGATAGCTAGATATGTTGAAAAGGGAGGACTGTTAAAAGTTAGGCCGCAAACGTCAACATTATCGGCGCCATCTTGCCCTTTTTGAGCCCATTCGTGCGCGTAAGCGGCAGCCATTTTGAGCACCATGGCCTCCCTGCCCCTCGCTGATAGCATTGCAAGAATGTGTGACATGCAATAAAGATCATAAACCTGTGTATAAGAGGCCAGGCCTCAGAGATGCGGTTAGAGCACCTCGAGAAGATACCCTGTTGTCTGATTTGATGTGTTCTGCTCCGTCGGAATAAAACTTCTGTTTCCTGCCTTCCAGTCTCCAGCGCCTGCCTCTTTGTTTGATAACTTGAGTGGGTATAGAGGCGGTTAACGCCGGGCAACTCTGAAAACGGTCGTCTGCCCCTACCTTTTTCTACAATTGGAGCAAATATGGGTCACCCTAGGCCTCATGGTCCCCAAAAGGAAGATAGCAAGATTGTGGGGAGCAGAATCACCACCACAGCTCAAGGATTGGAGGCGTCATATGGACTGGCGATGGTGGCGGAGAAGGTGATCTATGGGGGTCGCTGTTGCCCCTGTAAGTGGGAAAAGATTTGGGGTCACTGGAATGAGCTTCTGCTCTGCTTCAGGAATGAGGTCCTCTGCAATGGCCATGGGCGGGAATGTAGTCACAAATGTGTCTAGTGATGTAGACTTGTGTGAAGTGGGGGATCCTGTCTCTATTATGTAATCTACAAAGCCTGATGATATTGATTGGATTTTCCTGTCGTCTTATATTCAATAAAAAGATATGATAAAAAATAGTCTACACTCTGTAACCCTGACCCATGTCCGGATCCAGGCCTCGTGCTAGAGGGGGTCTACACTCTGTACACCTATACCATGTCATGGTCCAAGTGACGTGTTGCAAGAGTCGCCATTGTAACGCTATACCATGTCAGGAGCCAGGCATCTTATTACAGGAATCTACACTCTGTAAGCCTCAAAAATGTCAGGATCCAGGCATTGTATTACTGGTCTGCACTTTGTACACCTATCCCATGTCAGGAGCCAAGCAACATATTACAAGAGTCTACAGCCTGTGCCATGTCAGGATTCGGCATCGTATTACAGGGGCCTAAACTCCGTACGCCTATACCATGTTGTGGTCCAGACGTTGTAGTACAGGAGTCTACAATCTGTAAGACTGTAACTTGTCAGAAACCAGGCATCCTATTACAAGGGTCTACACTGTGTACGCCTTTACCATGTAAGCATCTATGTGTATTAAGCTTTATTGTTCAATTACTTAAAATTATTACAATATACTATTTTTACAAAAAACTTCCAAAAAGAAAAAGAAAAGTTAAAATCTCAGGCAACTTGCTACGAACTGTAGAGAAGTTTAAAACATTAAAAACGATAATCAAAAAAATGGCAGTAAAGTGCAAGTACATAAAGCTTTGTGGAGAGTATTATTATAGTCTCTCTTGCTTGAAGCCCGGCTGGTTTTGTTTTAGTGACTCAGTTTTCTGTGACAAGGCTGCCCGGATTGCTTCTATGAATTTCCCTAGTCGTGCGGCTATTTGGGGTGTTTTAGCAGAAAAATACAGGTCTGAGACTTCTCTACATCGTACTAGGGCATGAGACCTGCAGATAGGAACAACCAGCTGGTGCCGCTCGCTAGCCAGTTTAGGACAGCAGCACAGCAAGTGGAGCCAGGATTCCCGGTGATAGCTGCAAAGACGACATGCTGCTAAATTGTCCTTCCGGGCCCAGGCTTGGTTAAAATCCGCGATAGGCAGTGCAAGCCGTCACATATAGGCAATTTTTTTCCGGGCCTGGACTGTCAGTGCTTGCTCAAAATATTGCTGTGGTTTGCCCACTGTGTAGGAGGCGTCCAGTGCAGAGAGATTGGTATGATGGTGTAAACTTTCCAGATCTCTTTCGTAGGATATTTTCTTTACCTGTGTGTTCACTGTTCTTTTCCATGCGGTTACCGGAATGTTTAAATTGTGCACATTTTGAGCATCTATTTCTAGCATATCTATGGCCTCTGCCAGCTGAACCTGCCATGGAGATCGACCTTCTTCAAAGATAGTTTTAATTACCCTTTTCAGAGAGTTTTCTGGAGCTCGCAGGGTGTTGATGTAATATTTTAGAGTATCCCCCAGGCAACTGATGTCTGGACGGGTAAGACCCAGCTCCAATCTTACTCTTGCTTTCCTGGCCTGTCGTGGGAGTTCTAGAACCTTCTTGTAGGCAGAAATTTGATAGTTTGTCAGAAACTTAGTGAGGGCTCCGGGGAAGGCTAGGTGGCCGTAGTTCAGAGAGGGGATTCATTTTGCTTTTAAAACTTTCAGGATGGGTTCGGCAGTCGGGCTCTGTAGGCGTCTATTGAGATTTCTCAGGCTGTATAGAATACTGGCCCCCTTGCTCCTTAGATGTTTCAGGTGGGCTGTATGTTTGGCTGCGTCCAATAGCCTGAGACCAAGATAGTTATAAGTTCTGCATGTACTAATTTGCAGGTTTCCTAGGCGCCATTGTGCTGTCTTCTTTCAGTTGTACTTCCCAAAGATAATTATCTTGGTTTTCTCTTGGTTCACCGATAGGTTGTTTTTTTGGTTAAACCCGTCCAGAGCTTCTAAGGCTTTATGTAGGCCTGTCCTGGTGTGGTCCATTATGACGATGTCGTCTGCATATTGGAGGATTTGGAGTCGCTCTTTCCCCAGCCTTGGGGTCAGTAGATTTGCCCCCTCCAGAGCTTTGCCTAGATCAGCTGTGTAAAGATTAAAAAGTAGCGGGGCAAGGACGCAACCTTGTTTAAGTCCAGTATTGGTTAGAACCTTAGATGTTACAGTCGTTTGACTGGTTTTGACACGAACCCAGGTCCCCTCATGGAGAGCGATTATAGCCCTTAACAGTTTTTGGGAGTCGCCCCAGGAGACCAGTTTTTCCCACAGCTTCCTGCGGTCAACTTGGTCAAAGGCTGCGCTGTAATCGACAAAACAGCAAAATAAGGGTAATTGTGATGGTTGGGTCGCTCGCAATGACGGTGTCCCAGTGCTAAGATGTTGTCTATAGTAGAGCTTTGAGGCCTGAAGCCGGATTGGAAGAAGGGGAGGATATTGTTATCCTTAACCCAAGTTTCTAGTTCTTTCAACAGAATTCTGGCATATGCCTTCGCTTCTATGTCCAATAGGGCAACAAGCCGGTAGTTTTCGGGTTTCGTACGGTCCCCTTTTTTATAAATGGGAAAAAGTATTGAGCCTTTCCGTGACAAAGGAACAATAGAAGTGGCAAGTGCATACTTAAAGAGTAATGTTAATTGTTCTGCCCAGAAACCTTGAGAGGCTTTGAACACTGCTGCAGGGACTCCATTGGGGCCTGGGGCACCATCTGTTCTCATTTTTTTAATTACCGTATTTTCTGGCGTATAAGACGACTGGGCGTATAAGACGACCCCCTACTTTTCCTTTTAAAATATAGGGTTTGGGCTATATTCGCTTGCGTATTAAATGACACCGGTGTATAAGACGACCCCCAATTTTTGAAAAGATTTTCAAGGGTTAAAAAGTCGTCTTATACGCCAGAAAATACGGTAGGTTGGTTATCTCGACCTTAGTGGTGACTAGAGTCTTGACGCCTTTTTGTATTTCTAGGGGAGTTGGTTGTATTTGGGTATAAGGCCTGTTCTGGTGTGTTGAAAATAGTTGCTTTACATATTTGACCCACTCCAAGGCTGCCACCCCGTTTTCCTTAGATGCAACTTGGGTTGTGGAAATTGGCTTTGCGGAGGCATTTTCTTGACACTGGGAGACTTTTTTTTTTTCTTGTCATCCTTCTTGTGTGCGGAATACTATGCTTGCAAATCTCCCCAACAGCTGAGCCCTGGCTCCTCGGTTTTCCTTTTGATGGCAGCTGCTGCTGCTTACCCTCTACCACTAGCCGCTGAAAAGCAGCTGGGGTCTGAGAAACCTCTGTCCTCTGTCCCGGGGCTCTCTTTGATACAGTGCGATGTCTCCAGGAAAAACTGAGAGGCGGGAGGGGGGCAGAAGGTGCGGGAGACACGGTGACAGTGTATCTGCAGGAGGGGTGGTGAGCTGGAGGAGCCACCCTGCCAACGGCCAAGAACCGCAAGCAGCAAGTGGCAGGCGATGGGAAACGTGACCTTTGAAAACCGGGTCTGGCTCAGAGAAACTCCACTCAGCACTCAGAGCAACGACCGGAATCCGGTGCCAAGATTGGAAACCTCCGGTGCCAAAGCAATTGTACAGAACCGGGCAGCTCTCGAGATCCTGCAGCAGTGGTGCCGGCCGTACGGGGCCCGGGAAGGCAGTCGGGGTCCAGCCGCGGTTCTATGAGCTGTGTCGTACTACCATGCAGGCGCTGCAGTCTTGCCCCACTGCACTGAGAGCGGCGTCCGTCTCCCAATGGAATATTTCCGTGGCGCCTGGCGCTGGCGAGCAAACGTCAAGGATTCGGAAATAACAGTTATTGCTGGTTATTACACTGTACGGTGCTGTGAGAGAGCCAGGATATTTATTTATTTTTGGTCCAAAGTCCTCAGGTCCCAAGAGCGGAAGGGCAGCAGAAGGACTGTCTTTTCCCAGCGCCTCGTGCCTCTCACCTTCAGCCTTCCACTTTTTCGCACGGCGCTCCTGCCCCCCGCGGCAATGGCGGTGATGGATGGATGGCGGAGGAGCAGAGGAAGGGAGGAACGGAGGAGAGGAGGAACAGAGGAGCAGCCTTTCCCGCTTTCCCACTCCGCTCAACTCCGCTCGACTCCACGCTCAACTCTGCTGCAGACTGCAAACCGCAGGGCAGGGGAACGGGCCGCTGACCGAAAACGGAGGAACAGAGGAACAGAGGAGCAGAGGAGCTGCTGCTTTCTCGCTCGCTTTCTCGCTCAGCACGACACTGCCGCTGACCGCCGGCTAACTGCAAACCCTGGACTGGATCAGAACGAGTGCATAGAATCAGACTCGATGTATGACAGGGGAAACCCATTAAACCAAACTGTACCTGGGTAATATAGACTCAAATAAGAAATTGGTACCTTGGTTATACGGTATGTATTGTAATTTGAAATAATAAGGAATAAAAATAAAGTACTCCCTATATTAGTGTTTATATCACTGTGACCACACTAAGTTTATTTATCTCTTTTATATAGTCTCCTATCTCGTCATGACCCACAGACACGTAAAAGGTTATTACTGAATGATTTTTCTTTTTTCTTTTTATCAAATAAGAAAGTTTATATATCTCTCATTTCTGATTTCCAAACACGTTTGTATATACAAATAATTTTTACATATATACAATAGAATAGAAGCCCTTCGTTTCGAGTTAGGATGTCTCACCAAAACATAAAACAGACATTCCTATTGAGATCACGCAGACTCATATGAGGAAAACAATTAGGTAGAACTAATTTAAACCCAATGTCTTAAAGATCCCTCAACACACTATTCAAATTAATCAAAATTATTTATATGTATCTGCTGTCTCTTTATAGTCGACGCGTTTCAGCCAATCAATTCTGGCCTCTTCAGGACTAGGGCTATTCACAATCCATCTGTACAGACAACAATTAAAAAGAAGGGAAACAGACATCATTTTTAAGGTCCATAAATTAATAACAAAAATACCTATCTACATATTTACATGTGGACATTCAATCGAACATAGTTTATAAGATATTCCTTCTGTGAGCGGACTGACCCTTGTAACCTGCCATTTGTTAGTACAATTCAATTAAATTCATTGAACAAGTCAGAGCAAGGTGTCTTGATCTAGCTGATTTTTATAAATACTCTCTTTTGTTAATGGTCACATATATTTTACAAAAGAATGTCTAATCCAGTTAGCGTTATCGAAATGGAGTGGTATTTACCGGGTAATAGAGTCGGAAACACTTCACAACTTTTTTCATGGGCTGTTTTTTATAAGTGTAAACACTCTCTGCTCGCTTGTCAATCCAAATAATGGTACTATTGCTTGGTCGATAAACTGATGATATCTACCTCACGACTACAGCATCTGGGGAAAAGAGACCACTGTAAGTGAAACAACCATGTGGCTCACGGTTCCAACCACGATTTCTAAGTGAATGGGGAAACAAACTTACTCAGCTAGCGCTTCAAGCGCTTCTTAAATATTTCTTATTATTCATTCACGAGTGAAAACGTCAGCCATGCGCGTTCCTCTCTCCCCGAGGTCTGAAAAATATATAAACATGACCCGCTTTCGTAAGCACCGCGTTGTAGGCATACCACGTTTGTTCAGTCTCTAACAAGCACACAACACTTACGTTTTGTAGTGTCTCTCTTCGTTTTCAAATAGGTCGTCTCTCTACAATGTTTGTACGCGACCGCCTCTATAATTAGGCGACACTAAGGAGGGACTCCCTTTTCCGGAGTAGTTTATATGGAAACTGAAAAGGGGACTTTTAGTGCTTCCTGTTTATCTGCATTAACACAAACGAGGGACTATTTCGGTTCTCTATTAAGAAAGGTATTACTGATGACTACCCTCATTAGGATACAACAGGCTTCTGTAAAAACCGGGTTATAAGTTCCATGTTTACTTATAGACCATGTTATACTTTGAAGCTTATTTAATAATATAGTCTGAAGTAATAGTATATATACTTAATTAAGCAGTCAGTCGCTCCTCACAATCTAAACAATGTTTTCATTAATATATTTCCACAGTATCCGTTACATGTCATATCACGGAACAAATTTACAGTTTGTTACATTCCAATTTCACACAGCTTTACAATAAAGACCAGATTTCATCTTTTTCATTCAACCCTGTGGTTGCTGTTTTGTATTTTTCAATTAGTCTTGCTTCTAATCTATTTAGTTTAGATTCAAGTTCTTCTGGTTTAGTTTTATCTAGTACACATAATACTGACCAGATTATATCCTCCTCTGAATGTTGATGCGTTTCAAAATGTTGTACTAAAGGAGCCCCTGTAGTTTTGCATTTGATACGTGACTTGTGTTGCAGGATGCGTTTCTTGACCAGCTGGGTGGTTTGCCCAATGTATGTCTTTTTGCACGGACAAGTAATACAATAAATTGCATTCTTTGTGTTGCAATTAGAAAAACTCTTTTGTTGGTGCATTGATCCATTGATCTCTATTTCTTTTGAGTCAGATGTTAAATTACAGGCCACACAATTCAAACACCTATAATGGCCAATTATAGGGGGCAATTTTAACATTCCTCTCAGATCTGTTGTTTTTTTGTCCTCTTTTCTCTCAGCTCTCACAAGCATTTGTCTTATATTTTTGCCTTTTTTAAAAGCAAATAGAGGTTTCTGGATTCCTAGATGTTCTATGATTTTCCAATGTTTTTGGATAATCTTTTTGATTTTGTGAGCTTTTGGGTCGAAGGTCAAGACGCATGTTAATGGAGACTCTTTTTCCGTTGTTTTAGGTGTTAATAGATTTTCTCTTGGAGTAAACCACGCTCTTTTGAGAGCGTTTTTCACTAACCTCTTTGGGTAACCTCTGTTAACTAATTTTTCTTTGAGGATTTCTGCACTCAAAAAATAATCTTCTTTTTTACTGGAGTTTCTTTTTATCCTCAAGAATTGGCCGTATGGCAAGTTTTCTTTTAGGGTTCTGGGATGGCAGCTGGAAAAGTGTAATAATGTATTACGGTCTGTCGTTTTAGTGTACAGGCTAACTTGTAGTTCTCCTTCGTTACATTGTACATAGACATCTAGAAAATTCAACTTCTTTTGATGGTATGCCATAGTGAAGTTAAATTCCACTGTACGGGAATTGAGCCAATTATGAAAATCCTGTAGCCTGATGGTATCTCCCTCCCAAATTAAAAAAATGTTGTCTATAAAGCGACACCAAATTTTTATACAATTTCTGAAGGGGTTGGTGTCACTATAAATTAATTTGTTTTCAAATTCGGCCATCACAAGGTTTGCTATTTCTGGTGAGAAGCTACACCCCATTGCTACTCCTGACGTTTGTAAATAGAGTTGACCTTTAAAGTTAAAAAAGTTATTCTTTAAACAGATAGTGGCCAAAGATACAATAAATTCTGAAGGGACTTGATGTGGTCTCTCTCTAGCATTTAATACACTTGCCATTACCGCTATTGCCTCATCTTGCGGTATATTTGTGTATAACGATTCTATGTCAAATGACACTAGCAATTGGGTTTCTTCATTGAATGGTAATTTTTCAATTTTGGATATAAAATCCATAGTGTCTCTTATGTATGATTTGGTTTGTTTGACAATCGGAATCAGGAAAAAGTCTGTATATTTAGCCAAGGGTTCTAATAGAGACCCACACGCCGACACAATAGGTCTTCCCGGGGGGTCTATTATTGACTTGTGCACCTTGGGCAGTACATAAATGTTTGGTATTTTACTGTCTTCTGTGTTTAAAAAGTCAAATTCTTTTTTACACAGCCAACCAAGGTCTAAGCCTTCTTTAGTGATATCAAAGATTTTTTCTTTTAGCCCTACTGAAGGATTGATCTCTAATTTTCTGTAATGTATCCTATTGGACAGCTGTCTATTTACTTCTTGGTCATATTTCTTCACGTCCCACAACACAATTCCACCTCCCTTGTCAGCGGGTTTTATAATTAAACTCGCGTTTTCTGATAGATTTTTTAGTGCTATTTTCTCCATTTTACTGCAGTTTGTATTATAAAAGATTTTTTTAGACTGTAGTTCATCAAGTTCACGTAAAACTACATCTTCAAATACTGAAATATCTGGCGGCAGTAATACACTCTCTGGTAGGAATTTAGATTTATTTTTCAAATCACTGATGTTTACTGTTTCTTTAGCTTCTCTTTCTAGAAAAAAAGCTTGAAGTCTAATTTTTCTAAGAAACGTTAATATTTCTTTTTTGGTTTCTATTGGGTTTTGTAGGTTTGTTGGTACAAACGATAGCCCCTTACTTAAGATTGCTGTCTCTATTTCCGTCGGGATGTATTCCGATAAATTGTAAATGGGCATCAAGTTTTTTTCTTTGTTCGCATTTAACAGACTTAACGTCTGTAGGTTTTCTTCCTCGTCCTGAAAGGTTCTTCCTCTTGATTCTGGTATTGATCCTGTTGTGGGTACATCCCTTGTGGTTGTGGTATCCTCATTTGTTGGTTGTACCCTCTCCATCTGCCGCCCCCTCCCCTTGGTCGAAACCTGCCTCTGCCTAAAAAAGGAGGATAGGGTATTGGGTATTGGCCGTATGGGGCGTATGGGTAAAAGCCACCGTATGCCCCTTGATCTGAGTCTGATGAACTTTCCGAAAAAGTGATGAATTTATTTCTAGATCTACCTCTATATTGTAAGTTGAGGGCACTCGGATTATTGTTGACAAAGAAATCTTCTTTTAGATATGGATATACCTCATCTAATTTAAAATTCTTTATATCCTTGCCTACCTTAGTTATTTTTAGATTCGTGTTGTATGTTGTGAATTCAACAATAGTTTTCTCTACAGCTTCCAACAGTTGTTTGGAGTCTTTAATAGTAGTATCTCCTAATATCTCTTTTTCTAAATTTTCGATTTCTTTTAACTCCTCTTCATTTAGTCTTAAAGCTGTTTCAACAGATAATATCATCCAATCAATGGAGCATTTTGTACCAACTCCCCCAAACCTATTCAAATATGTTTTGTCCCCGATAAATATCACAGGGACATTTTTTACCTGTAGTCCTACAGGAATTGTTTTACTTGTCAGGTGTTCAGATAGTACTTTCGCATGTAACTGTGTTCTTATATTTTTCTTTTTTAATTGCTTAAGTTTTTCAATCTTATCTAACCCGCTTGCTGATGTCACAGGTTTGTCCCCACTGAACAATGATGGGGTCTTTGATAAGATAGTATCTATTTCATTCTGACTGTAACTCACTGTTATCGGCTCCGACATTTCATGTAATCAATCACTTGAAATTTGTAATGCACATTATTCCACTTGAAAATAAATAGATGTCTGTCTCCACTAACAATTCAACCTGTTATAATATATACAACATCAATTCTGCATATGCATTATACACGCCAATTTTAATCCAATAAACGTGGGGGTCAGTCTGAGTAGGGGATCTAAAGTAGAATCACCTTATAGACTCAATAAATGTAGTCTAAGCAACGTCCTCTCAGGGGCCACTCGAAACCCACACACTTAACAAAGTGTCATAAAATACTCTATGTATGACAGGGGAAACCCATTAAACCAAACGGTACCTGGGTAATATAGACTCAAATAAGAAATTGGTACCTTGGTTATACGGTATGTATTGTAATTTGAAATAATAAGGAATAAAAATAAAGTACTCCCTATATTAGTGTTTATATCACTGTGACCACACTAAGTTTATTTATCTCTTTTATATAGTCTCCTATCTCGTCATGACCCACAGACACGTAAAAGGTTATTACTGAATGATTTTTCTTTTTTCTTTTTATCAAATAAGAAAGTTTATATATCTCTCATTTCTGATTTCCAAACACGTTTGTATATACAAATAGTTTTTACATATATACAATAGAATAGAAGCCCTTCGTTTCGAGTTAGGATGTCTCACCAAAACATAAAACAGACATTCCTATTGAGATCACGCAGACTCATATGAGGAAAACAATTAGGTAGAACTAATTTAAACCCAATGTCTTAAAGATCCCTCAACACACTATTCAAATTAATCAAAATTATTTATATGTATCTGCTGTCTCTTTATAGTCGACGCGTTTCAGCCAATCAATTCTGGCCTCTTCAGGACTAGGGCTATTCACAATCCATCTGTACAGACAACAATTAAAAAGAAGGGAAACAGACATCATTTTTAAGGTCCATAAATTAATAACAAAAATACCTATCTACATATTTACATGTGGACATTCAATCGAACATAGTTTATAAGATATTCCTTCTGTGAGCGGACTGACCCTTGTAACCTGCCATTTGTTAGTACAATTCAATTAAATTCATTGAACAAGTCAGAGCAAGGTGTCTTGATCTAGCTGATTTTTATAAATACTCTCTTTTGTTAGAATCAGACTCGAGGCCCCAAGGTGTTGTGTAAGCATCTATGCATCGTAATACAGGGGTGTACACTCTGTAAAGTTGCACCATGTCAGGAGCCAGGTGGCATATTACAGGACACTATACTTTGTAAGGATACATCATGTCATCAGCTAGGCGTCATATTACAAGAGTCAACGCTCTGTAGGGCTATACGATATCCGGATCCCTGCGTTGTATCACAAGAGTGCACAGTCTATAATGCCTACAGGCCAACAGCAGGCTCGGGCAGATCCAGGCAGGTCAAGTTGGTACTGGTCAGCAGGGCAATTGCAGGGAGGTCTCTAGAAGCTTGTGGTGTCAATGTCGCTCACACAGGAGGTCAGTCGACTAACCCTTAGAGTCACGCTTTTAACTACTGGCTGTGAACTGCGAGGAGGTACTACAGAACTGCTTTCCTGACGCTGCTTTCACCCGAGGATTAATCAATTGCTTTCACCCGAGGATTAATCGACTGCTTGCCGGACCCGCTTCGCGGGTCCCGCCTCGCAGGCTAAGGACTTTGTAATTGCCTGCATTTGGCTGCACACTGGAGCGCTGAGCAGAGGAAAGGCGAGGGCTCAACAGGCTACAGGGCTGCGAGCGTATTTACAGGGACTTCGTTTCCCAGGAGCCCCTGTGGACCTAGCAACATCACCTGGTCCGCTCTCCCTGCCTGCCTGCCCCGCCCCCTGTCCACTTTCCCTCCCCTTTATAGTGAGTAGAACATACCGCTGCGCGGGAGCGTCCCGGGAGAAGCCTGGGACCGTCTGTGGCCGTCAGGGGCTGTAGGAGGCTGCGCTGGGCTACCCCTTTGACATTTGTACCATTGTTCCGGTTCCAGCCCCCCTGCAGGGAATACACGCCTGTAAGCTACGTTATATATGTACTTTAACCCTTTTGTGCTACTGACCAGGTTGTCATTTACTGATCCATATACTTTCTAGGTTTGTTTTATCTCAGTTTATGTGTATCATAGACCAAAGATGTCTACATCTGTCCCGAACTCTCTACCGTCTAGTGTAGGGGTGTCCATACTCGGGCCGCTAGATAAATACTTCGCGAGAGCTACAAGAGAGATAGATAGGGAGATCACGTTAGCAGAGAAACGGGCAGAGCGCCGTTTCTCTATCGAACTTCTCAAAATCAGCCACTAACTATCTCACAGAAGACTGTAACGAGTAAATCACCACGCAACATCATGCCTACTGATACAGATGCCGAGCTGTTTAGTACGGAAAACATCCCACTAATATTTCAAGATATCCCATTAGTGCTAGGCGACATGGAAGACATTACAGACTCCAACACTACTGAGTCAACCGCCACATCAAATTCCCTAATAGGCTTAAATACACCCCTACCTATAGATGTGGTTCCTCATTCTAACAGAAAAACACAGTCTCCTGTGTTCAAACCTCTAGTTGAGGCAGTTGTGATGTTATATTCTCAACCATCTATAACAGTCAGTGTAGCACACAACAAATTACCTACTAAGGAGAAAACAGGAGCAACCCGCTCCACACCTAAAAAGAGAAGGAGAAAGGGTGGGGTTAGAAAAGGGGACAGAATCTCACGTACAGCATTACATGATATGGATTCAATACCGAAGCCACCTAAGGTAGTAGGGAAGGAAGCTCAAATGGGGCTACCTACTGTAATCTCTAAATCTTTGCCTAATAAAGGTCTATTGAATGCCTTTTAAAATCTCTCATACTTCCACTCACTGAGAGAGTTAAAAGGCTGGGGGAAAAAATGGACAGTATTTTGGCAGACCCCAACCCGATCGATAACTCCAACCCAACTAATCGAAGCGATCCATCTAGGCAACTAACACATTCCTCGTCTATACCCAAAAATACGCCTGCTGTAACAAATACCACCAAAGCAGCAGGCACGAAAGTAACAGGCAAAGATAAGTTTCTATTAGGTGCCCCGAAAGTTGCCCCCACTAGAAGTGATTCCCCAATGAAGATAAGTCATACGACCAGAGTAAAATCTAACTTCAGAAATACAGCAGACTTGCCCCCGGAATCATCCAATTATGTCATCATTTTAACAGGTGTTCCGGTAGTGCCAGTGGGAAATGCAGAATCTAACTTCAGTTTCAAAAATAAAGTTATCCACTGGCTGTGCAACAACAGACCGCTCCCATTACATCTAAACGGAGATATAGTCTCTGTGAGACGCTGTAACTGGGTGGGTCTACGCCCTAAAGATATTGAAGGGGATGTGGTAATAGTAAATTTTAGGGACCACAGAGTGGTTACATACATCAGCGACTGGTTTCCAGGGAGAAGTGAGGGAGGAGTATCATCGAGAAATTTGAGCTACTTTTATCCAGAAACTCGGACGAGGCCCCCAAACAATCCTACAACTCTGTGCAGTTCAGATGTTACCCATCGACCAAAACAAATTCCGAACTTCATTGTCCCTAGATATCATAATAAAATTTTTAGCTCCTATAAACAGTTCATTGTCATATGGGGTGGTGATTTCAATTGCTCTCTATGCGAAAAATCAGGAACTGGAAACTGTGGGCTAACGATAGATAGGGATACCACCCGACACATTTTGAGCACACATTAACGGGGAATGCTTTAAACAAGATCATATTTCACAACGATCTAGGGTTTTCAAATGAATTATGTAACGCTGAGACCCCCTTCTTTCCAACTTTTAATGGTAGAGGTTTATTGTCTACAATTGATTTTATTCTTATCTCTTCGAGCTATAGGGATTGCATTGTTAGCCATAATGTCTTAAAATCTCCTCTAAGCGACCATTTCCCCATCAGGATTGAACTATTGGACCCACAATTAACAGCGCACAAAAGAGCTGAGTTTTCCTCTGAAAACTTAGAAATAACCAGGCAGAACAGATATGCTTTAAAATGGACTAGGGTGGTCCCCGAAGAGTTTCTCAGTAACCTAATTAATGCATGTAGTACAAACTTTGGTGTTTGCTTGGACTTGGCATCTGATGACTCAGACATTATTAGTAATTTCAAAGAAATAACTGTCTGTATAAAGAGGAGTCTATGGGTAAATGTAAATGAACAGAAGATCCAAAGGAAAGCCAGAGGCTGGTTTAAATCAGCATGTAGCAAGGCCCATAAGCAACTAAAACTGGCCTTGCATAAGCAAGATAGAGACCAGACCCAGATAAGGGCTCTACGTTAGGAGTATAAAACTGCACTAAAAGTTCAAAAACAGATGATGAGGAGGGAAGCATGGACAGCTATTATGGAGGCCTCAGCATCAAAGGACATGACGGCTTTCTGGAAAGCAGTGAATGCCCCCTTTTTTAAAAAGAGTTCAAAGGCTCGTATCGAGATAGCCATCACCGAGGATGAATGGGTCAAGCACTTTGAAACACTTTATAACCCAGTAGCAAGTATCACTGACGTAGCGAGAGAACCCACGAGTAAGGGGAAGGGCATTGAAGGGTTGCAACTTAACTTCTCACTGGAGGAGGTAATTAAGGGCATTAACTCCAGTCGAGGGGGAAAGGCACCCGGCCCGATGGTGTTCCAGTGGACATTTTTAAGAAAAATACATTGCTCTGGGGACCCCTGCTTACTAGAACTTTTAATGCCGCTTGCTCAATAGGATTGATTGGTACTTGGTACAAGTCGATCATAATCTCTATTTTTAAAAAGGGAGACAGAGCAAGCTGTGCGTGCTATCGGCCCGTATCTTTGCTTGACTCCACCATCAAAATTATTGGTAGAGTCATTTTAGATAGACTGCACTTATGGGCAGAGGAACATCACTTTATTAGTAATCTCCAATATGGTTTTCGCGAAGGAGTTGGCACCATCGAACAAGCACTCAATTTAACAATACTGATGGAGAAATATACTACGGCCAAGGGAGGCAGACTTTTCTTAACTTTTTTAGACTTGACATCTGCTTTTGATTTTGTAAATCATGGGAAATTATGGATAATTTTAACCCGATTGGGAGCAGAAGTAAATAATATTAAATTCTTGAGACAACTGTATAATGGGGCTAGTGCAATGGTCAGATACGGTAAAAATGGGGAGTGCACAAGGGAGTTCACGGTTGCGAGGGGCGTGAGACAAGGGTGCGTCCTTGCTCCATTTTTATTTTCTATTTATATAAACAACTTGGAGGACACTTTGTTACAGGACTGCACTGACATGCCAATTGCCTCAGCCCGTCGTATACCTGCTCTCATCTATGTAGATGATGCCGTTCTCATGGCAAGAACCCCCATAGCCATGCAGACTATGATTACTTCTTTTAGCACTTTCATGGCCAAATTAGAATTACAAGTAAACTGTACTAAGACCTTTGCTATGAATTGTGGTGGTAACGTGAACCAAACGAAAAAAAAACATGTTCATAGGATCAACCCCGTTACAACATACTCCAACATTCCCTTATTTAGGGATCGTGTTTGATCGCACAGGTAAATGGAGTAGTGCGATTAAAGGACTATAAATACAAGAGCTAGCTGATTATAGGAAACAACATTAAAAAAAACACAGGAAATTGATAAAAATGATTAAAGCAATGGACTGAACTGATATCAAAAAGAGATACTCTTTAATATAATTATAAAAGATAAATGTATACATGGATTAAAAAAATTACACAATAAACAGATTAAATCATGAAGTTCATGTGATTATTTTCAATATATATAAACAGACTTCATAACATATAAAATTGATTTTTTATCTTCAAAGTATTCTCTAGTTGCAGAGAATGAGGCTGCGTGTCGTGTGTCTACGCGTTTCGACAAAAACAATTGTCTTCATCAGGACAATATTGGATGGTCAGCCAAAATAATTTTTTTCCTTTCTAGACAAAAAAGATACAATGATAATTTTTAAAATCAATTTGGATTTAAGATCACAGTGCATTGCTTTTCATAAAACATAAATTTGCTCATAAATTAATCAAATTCATCAACCTAGCTCATGTATAGATGCAAAACATATTTGAGAAAAAGTAGTAGGAACAACCATATATATATATTCCATCTTTCACAATTATCATGAAATGGACATGATCATTTACGTTTCAAATACAGACATATATCAAAACCTCATAGAGGTTGGTGTATCATCCATATTGTTTAAAAACCTAGGAAAGTCACCCTACCTATTACTGGAAAATAAATCTTTTATTTATTAACAAACACACAAGAGCCTATCGTTATTATTTCCTACGTCTTTTATCTGGGACCCTAATTAGGTTTGTTTGAGCAGATATGGGCGGAGGCCTGTATTTATAGATAGGTTTATACTAAAGGGTTGAATTGAAAACTTTAACTGGAAGTGGTAAGCAAAGGATACATAGTGTTTAGTCTAGGAGATTCTAAAAGGGATGTACTTTAGTCTTTCAGAGTTTCTACAGCCTTGATGGTTCGCTAGTTACAAAAAAGGTCATAGCTGATATTTGATGGAGACAACAGACCAAGCACTATGTATCCTTTGCTTACCACTTCCAGTTAAAGTTTTCAATTCAACCCTTTAGTATAAACCTATCTATAAATACAGGCCTCCGCCCATATCTGCTCAAACAAACCTAATTAGGGTCCCAGATAAAAGACGTAGGAAATAATAACGATAGGCTCTTGTGTGTTTGTTAATAAATAAAAGATTTATTTTCCAGTAATAGGTAGGGTGACTTTCCTAGATTTTTAAACAATATGGATGATACACCAACCTCTATGAGGTTTTGATATATGTCTGTATTTGAAACGTAAATGATCATGTCCATTTCATGATAATTGTGAAAGATGGAATATATATATATGGTTGTTCCTACTACTTTTTCTCAAATATGTTTTGCATCTATACATGAGCTAGGTTGATGAATTTGATTAATTTATGAGTAAATTTATGTTTTATGAAAAGCAATGCACTGTGATCTTAAATCCAAATTGATTTTAAAAATTATCATTGTATCTTTTTTGTCTAGAAAGGAAAAAAATTCTTTTGGCTGACCATCCAATATTGTCCTGATGAAGACAATTGTTTTTGTCGAAACGCGTAGACACACGACACGCAGCCTCATTCTCTGCAACTAGAGAATACTTTGAAGATAAAAAATCAATTTTATATGTTATGAAGTCTGTTTATATATATTGAAAATAATCACATGAACTTCATGATTTAATCTGTTTATTGTGTAATTTTTTTAATCCATGTATACATTTATCTTTTATAATTATATTAAAGAGTATCTCTTTTTGATATCAGTTCAGTCCATTGCTTTAATCATTTTTATCAATTTCCTGTGTTTTTTTTAATGTTGTTTCCTATAATCAGCTAGCTCTTGTATTTATAGTCTGCCTGGGTTTTTACCTTCACAAAAAATTGTTTTCCCTGACCCAGGAGTCTCATCCTTATCAGGGGGTCCTTGATACCTACAAGTAGTGTGATTAAAGCCAGGAACTTACTATTTTCTAAATCCATAATGGCCCTTAGGTCTTTTAGCAAGAAGATGGGTAAAAAGCCAGTTAAAGAGCTTTTATTTATATATAAAGCTAGCTGCGTTTTGGTGGCATTATATGGGGCAGGAATCTGGGGTGATTCAAATGTTAGCAGCCTACAAGTCACCGAAAATGGCTTCCTGCGATATCTCCTAGCACTCCCTAAGAGTATGTCCAGTTACAATTGTCATACAGCACAGAAGTGTGGCTCACTGGTTAGAGCAGGCAGACCCTGAAGCAGAGGTCAGACCCGGGACCAGGGTTCGATTCCCGACGCAGCAGGGTGTTGAGCTCAAATGTCCACGGACTCGATAATTCTCGCTTCGGTGCCTGACCTAATCATGGGTTCACACTCTGCAACTCTGGGCATTAAGCTTGCTTAATCTCCACAACGGCCCCCTGCGGCGGGATGCCTGGCTTTCACCTTGGGGATGCCCTGTAGGGGCTATCTCACAGGGAAAAACCAGGACGGGTTCCCAAGGCAAGCGCGGAGATACCCCTTCGGGGGTCGATTCTGGCGCTATATAAGAAATGTAATAATAATACAGAATTGGGCATTTCCTACTTGGAAGATCTAATCAAGGTGCAACCGATTCTACTATGGTATTGAGTGTGGACCACTGAGAAATGTCATCTAAATCGCCTCATCTTGGGGGATGCTTTGAAATTAGGATAAAATGGTTGTGCTATATAAAAGCCTTCTTTGATAATATCAAGCATCCAGAATTTTTTACTGATCCCATGTCAATGTCTGATATTACCAGGAAAGCCTTGAAACAGTTAATCCTAAACTTCCTTGAGAATCAAAGAGAACATATAGAACTCTTAAAAAAGACAGTAATTGCCCACCAAATGATAATTAAACCAAGGATTACCCAGCCTTATTTAAATCTTGAAATGAAAGAACAAGAAAGGTTCTTGCTGACCAGATTTCGGTTTGGGATTCTGTTTAGACTGTTGAGCTTTCCTGTTACAAACGATTGGTTTAAGGTAATCTGTAAATGTCCGTGTGATAAAGTTTCCTCTCAATCGGATATACATATTTTATTTTTCTGTAGATTTTATGTTATATCTAGGAAGAGATGGATTATGCCCATTTTAAAATACATGAATATGAGACAGTGTTGTCCAGCATTTTAAGCTATTCAACTCTTGGAGCATATTTTTTCTGTTGCTTCTGTTGCGGCATTTCTTAAAAGCATTTTTTACTTACGTAAGACAATGATTATATGAATTCTACTATTCCAACTTTTGGCCCATGCAAATATTGTGTATACTGTTTTTTTAAAATATTGTAATTATGATGATGTAATATTTTGATGTGATATGTTGTACTTTTATGGTTATTTGAAATATAACCGAATAAAGTCTTTTGAGTTGAGTTGAGTTGAGTCACTCTGGGTAGCCTGTGACCTAGGCAAGCAGGTCCAACCCTTCCTCTTCAGACAGCAATGCAGTCCTTGCAGCAGCAGGGCAGTCCTTCCAGCAGCAGGGCAGTCCTTCCAGCAGCAGGGCAGTCCTTCCAGCAGCAGGGCAGTCCTTCCAGCAGCAGGGCAGTCCTTTCAGCAGCAGGGCAGTCCTTCCAGCAACAGGGCAGTCCATCCAGCAGCAGAGGGTCCTTCCAGCAGCAGGGAAGTCCTTCCAGCAGCAGGGCAGTCCTTCCAGCAGCAGGGCAGTCCTTCCAGCAGCAGGGTAGTCCTTCCAGCAGCAGGGCAGTCCTTCCAGCAGCAGGGCAGTCCTTCCAGCAGCAGGGCAGTCCTTACAGCAGCAGGGCAGTCCTTCCAGCAGCAGGGCAGTCCTTTCAGCAGCAGGGCAGTCCTTCCAGCAACAGGGCAGTCCATCCAGCAGCAGAGGGTCCTTCCAGCAGCAGGGCAGTCCTTCCAGCAGCAGGGCAGTCCTTCCAGCAGCAGGGCAGTCCTTCCAGCAGCAGGGCAGTCCTTCCAGCAGCAGGGCAGTCCTTCCAGCAGCAGGGCGGTCCATCCAGCAGCAGGGCAGTCCTTCCGGCAGCAGGGCTGTCATTCCGGCAGCATGGCAGTCCTTCCGGCAGCAGGGCAGTCCTTCCAGCAGCAGGGCAGTCCTTCCAGCAGCAGGGCAGTCTTTCCAGCAGCAGGGCAGTCTTTCCAGCAGCAGGGCAGTCCTTTCAGCAGCAGGGCAGTCCTTTCAGCAGCAGGGCAGTCCTTCCATCAGCAGGGCAGTGCTTCCATCAGCAGGGCAGTCCTTTCAGCAGCAGGGCAGTCCTTTCAGCAGCAGGGCAGTCCTTCCAGCAGCCGGGCAGTCCTTCCATCAGCAGGGCAGTCCTTTCAGCAGCAGAGGGTCCTTCCAGCAGCAGGGCAGTCCTTCCAGCAGCAGGGCAGTCCTTCCAGCAGCAGGGCAGTCCTTCCAGCAGCAGGGCAGTCCATCCATCAGCAGGGCAGTCCTTCCAGCATCAGGGCAGTCCATGCAGCAGCAGGGCAGTCCTTCCAGCAGCGGGGCAGTCCTTCCAGCAGCGGGGCAGTCCTTCCAGCAGCAGGGCAGTCCTTCCAGCAGCAGGGCAGTCCATCCAGCAGCAGAGGGTCCTTCCAGCAGCGGGGCAGTCCTTCCAGCAGCGGGGCAGTCCTTCCAGCAGCAGGGCAGTCCTTCCAGCAGCAGGGCAGTCCTTCCAGCAGCAGGGCAGTCCTTCCAGCAGCAGGGCAGTCCTTCCAGCAGCAGGGCAGTCCTTCCAGCAGCAGGGCAGTCCTTTCAGCAGCAGGGCAGTCCTTCCAGCAACAGGGCAGTCCATCCAGCAGCAGAGGGTCCTTCCAGCAGCAGGGCAGTCCTTCCAGCAGCAATGCAGTCCTTCCAGCAGCAGGGCAGTCCTTCCAGCAGCAGGGCAGTCCTTCCAGCAGCAGGGCAGTCCTTCCAGCAGCAGGGCAGTCCTTCCAGCAGCAGGGCAGTCCTTCCAGCAGCAGGGCAGTTCTTTCAGCAGCAGGGCAGACCTTCCAGCAACAGGGCAGTCCATCCAGCAGCAGAGGGTCCTTCCAGCAGCAGGGCAGTCCTTCCAGCAGCAGGGCAGTCCTTCCAGCAGCAGGGCAGTCCTTCCAGCAGCACGGCAGTCCTTCCAGCAGCAGGGCGGTCCATCCAGCAGCAGGGCAGTCCTTCCAGCAGCAGGGCTGTCATTCCGGCAGCAGGGCAGTCCTTCCGGCAGCATGGCAGTCCTTCCGGCAGCAGGGCAGTCCTTCCGGCAGCAGGGCAGTCCTTCCAGCAGCAGGGCAGTCCTTCCAGCAGCAGGGCAGTCTTTCCAGCAGCAGGGCAGTCTTTCCAGCAGCAGGGCAGTCCTTTCAGCAGCAGGGCAGTCCTTTCAGCAGCAGGGCAGTCCTTCCATCAGCAGGGCAGTGCTTCCATCAGCAGGGCAGTCCTTTCAGCAGCAGGGCAGTCCTTTCAGCAGCAGGGCAGTCCATCCAGCAGCAGGGCAGTCCTTCCAACAGCAGGGCAGTCCTTCCAGCAGCAGGGCAGTCCTTCCATCAGCAGGGCAGTCCTTTCAGCAGCAGGGCAGTCCTTTCAGCAGCAGGGCAGTCCTTCCAGCAGCAGGGCAGTCCTTCCAGCAGCAGGGCAGTCCTTCCAGCAGCAGGGCAGTCCTTCCAGCAGCAGGGCAGTCCATCCATCAGCAGGGCAGTCCTTTCAGCAGCAGGGCAGTCCTTCCAGCATCAGGGCAGTCCATCCAGCAGCAGGGCAGTCCTTCCAGCAGCAGGGCAGTCCTTCCAGCAGCGGGGCAGTCCTTCCAGCAGCAGGGCAGTCCTTCCAGCAGCAGGGCAGTCCATCCAGCAGCAGAGGGTCCTTCCAGCAGCAGGGCAGTCCTTCCAGCAGCAGGGCAGTCCATCCAGCAGCAGAGGGTCCTTTCAGCAGCAGGGCAGTCCTTTCAGCAGCAGGGCAGTCCATCCAGCAGCAGGGCAGTCCTTCCATCAGCAGGGCAGTCCTTTCAGCAGCAGAGGGTCCTTCCAGCAGCAGGGCAGTCCTTCCAGCAGCAGGGCAGTCCTTCCAGCAGCAGGGCAGTCCTTCCAGCAGCAGGGCAGTCCATCCATCAGCAGGGCAGTCCTTTCAGCAGCAGGGCAGTCCTTCCAGCATCAGGGCAGTCCTCCCAGCAGCAGGGCAGTCCTTTCAGCAGGAGAGCAGTCCTTCCAGCAGCGGGGCAGTCCTTCCAGCAGCAGGGCAGTCCTTCCAGCAGCAGGGCAGTCCTTCCAGCAGCAGGGCAGTCCTTCCAGCAGCGGGGCAGTCCTTCCAGCAGCGGGGCAGTCCTTCCAGCAGCAGGGCAGTCCTTCCAGCAGCAGGGCAGTCCATCCAGCAGCAGAGGGTCCTTCCAGCAGCAGGGCAGTCCTTTCAGCAGGAGGGCAGTCCTTCTTTTGAATCTTCCACATGTCCAGGAGTGTTCTGATGTGATGTTCTGAAAGTCCTCATTTCATACTGGTGTCAGCTTTTTGTGCGGAAATTCGCCAACCAACCCCAAAACTGGTTCTGGTCAGTTCTTCCCCATCCCCTGGTCTTGTCTCTAAACTGTCCGGAGTGACAAAGGCAAGGCCAGGCCTGATGTCAGTTTCCTTGTGTGAATCTTTAGAAGTGTAATTTGGGTGGGGTCCAGCTTCTCCCCAGCCATCCTATCAGGAAGGCCCTTCCCCCTTACATCCTTTGCTCAGTGTCTGGAAGGGTGTAAACCAACGCCAATATGTTTTTAAGGGAGAATCAGTCTGAGCCGGGAGGCTTTGACTGCAGCATTCATTGCATCCCACATTTGACCCATTAAAGGTAATCTGACGGATGCATTGTAGGTGTATATAACCCCAGACTGGGATTGAATAAAGGGCTTTAGATGCACGTCCTTGTGCACGTGGGGGCTTCCAGAGCACAGTGGGTTCTTATTTAAGACATCTCGTTCTGCACAGCTGTACACACAAAGAAGCAGTCAAGACGGTAATATTATATATCAATAATAAAATGAATGCCCATGTCGACCCTATGGATCCCCCATAGGATAAATCACAGATAGATCCTATGGATGCCACAGACAAGTTCAGCCAAAGATGAAGGAAGAATCCTAAGAAGTAACAGTGCCTCGAGGTTACAGCGTATAGTGACATGAACTCGCCTCTCTCCAGAGGTAGTATGGGGCACTAATCCCATTAAAAGTTCTAGAACAGGGAAGACGGGCTCTACAGTTGCAGAGATTGTGTGTTTATTGATCCAAGGTTCTAGAGCAGCGATGAAGGGGTTTAAAGATGTAGGTATTGCGTGCTAACCCCACCAAGGTTCTAGAGCAGTGATGATGGTGAATAAAGTTGCAGGGATTATGTGCCTGTCTCCCTCCGTAGTGAGGGTATGTGGGCAGAGAACTGTCGGCTGAGATCTCTGGGCAGAGATCTACCAAAGTACTGGAGCTTTTGAGAATTCATCATTGCTGATAACAAAATGTCCATTACCCACTGTGTGCAGGGTAACAACCTGAGAAGGATGAAAGGGTGAGTTTGCCTTGCTGGATTTCACAGTTATGTCTTACAGGTCAGACAGATGCCGAAAGTGAGCACTTACCTCACTGAGCCATCTTGTAAACTTGAGGATATATTTTTAGAGGGGTTTGTCCTCTAAAGTTCTAGATCAGTGATGATGGAGTTTGCAGTAACAGAGGGTGTGTGCTAATCCTTCCAAGGTAGTAGAGGAATGGCTTATATATTCTTGTCCTTAAATCACCATCCAGCTAAGTAAGCTGTGAGCCAAGATGCCTCCATCCGGAGCGTCCAGCGATCGTGCACGCTGAATATTTCTTATAGTTTTGCCCTTTTTCTAGGAAGGAGAACTGCCAATTTCTCAGCAAGATAGAAGTACAATCATAGGATGTTACGATTTACTTTGCCATATCACAAAGGGACGCCATCTTTTCTCTTCTGAGGCCAACTTGCGGTCCAAGTCCAGTCTACTGACATCTCTTACAGATCATAGCCTTTCTTATACCTTTGGCGGGTCAGGAGTAATCCATTTCTTACAGATTTCCTTTCTTGCTAAAAATATCAGACAAAATATACATGTGTATATATATAAATATCCAAGTTTAACTCATCCCAGTAAGGCCACAAGTCCATTTCAAATAGGATAAGGCAGGGGCTCACCTTAAGTTTTTCAGCCAATAAATTCTTGAAACACCTGAGTTACATTTCCCCGGAAGAATGCCAATAACGGCAATCCACAAACATGCCATTCGTATATTGTCCGCTTCTGTGTCCCTGTACTTCTTAGATTTTGATGGTTCCAACATGGTCTTTCTTAGCTAACTTCGCTGATGACCAATAAGCTCTCTGGAGCGTCAACAAATGAATCTTTTTAAGTGGTGCCGGTTTGACCAGAGTGTATGACAGATTTAAAGATACTCACCATAATTGCTCTGTAGCCAGCTCTGGAAGATCCTTTTCCCAGTCAGGGATGGAACTCCCATTTTCTCATCTGCTGCGGAAATAAATATCCAAAACCACTGGGAAACCTCCCTTAGCTCTCACCCGCTCGAGAAAATCCTGCACCGAACAGCTCACCTCCGACAACTTTTTTGGATGACCGACAAAAACATAGCTGCAGGTAATCAAATTTAGAAAGCCCCCCCTTCAACAGGTCGGATATCTCTTTTTATGTGATGAAGGAATCACCCTCCCTGAAGTCTCCCCAGTTGGAAAGGTTGCCATGCTGGAGAGGATAACTAAGTTTATCTTTAAGCTACTCGGGGGTTCCAGGAGAGCCCCAAATTGGGGCTGGTTCTGCTTTGTAGTCTATCCCGAGTATTTTCCTAAAGAAGACCCACACCCTCAGGGCTGTTAAGAGTACCTTCAACTTAACTTGTTAAAAAAATGTGGGTCCCCAAACTTAAACAAATTACATATTCAGGCCTAAATGCTTTAACATACCTTCATACAATTGACTCAAATCAAATCAAAAATTCTTTATTTGGTTATTAAAGCACAATAACCATAAAAGTACAGATAAAAACACAATTAATAAGTATAAAAAATTCATCCAATGTGCCAAGGTCAATTCTTCATAGTTCAGGATGCAATCAATTTACGTGATTTGTAAAAAAAAATTAAAAACGAGGAAATAAATACAATAGTTAAAATGTTATCCAGCTTCTGTACAGCTAAAAAGGCAGGGCGACAGCGATTTAATATCCATGGTCTTCAATAATGGGACAACCCACCTTCGACGCGGTATAGTATAAAATTTACAAAAGAAAAGAATATGTATATCCGATTGTTCACACAAATCATCACATGGGCACTTAATCAAATTTTTCGACCAATCATTCATAGCGGGGAAACTAAGCAACCTAAACAGCAAATTAAATCTAAAACGGGTTAATAAAAACCTCTCATGGTCACTCATTTGCAGTTTAACATATGGCCGCATTTTTCTTGAAATCACAATCTGTTCATGGGTGACTACCGTCATTTTCTTCATTTCTATTATTGTTCTGTGGTCATGTAAGTGGGCCATACATTTTTCCTTCAAGGACTTCCTTGAGCTATTACATAAAGAAGATGGTTTGGAAAAATAATTCCCCATGCCCAAATCCGTGAGGAATTTCCTTACGTAACACAACCATTTTATTTTACTACTCTTTTCTAATCCGACCACATTGTTGATGATCAAACGATTTAACCCACATTCATCGGTCGTCCAGACTCTATGCCATAGTAATACTGGGGCTGTCTTTATGATATCCTCCAGATATGGTTCCCCAAGTTCTGCATGGCAGACGCAAGTGGAGACACTTTTAGGTACAGCTAGAAGATCCTTCATAAAGAGATTTTCTACCACCTGTAAAGATGTTACATTTGCATAGCCCCATAGGCCTGCGCCATATGTCATGATTGCTACAAAAGTAGCTTTATATACAGTCAACATTTCCCCAATTGGTTTTCTGCCAATTTTTTGGCTAAAATGTTTTAAGGCCATGATGGATTTGCAATACAATAATTTTCTAGTGTTAATTGTGGTGTTCCATAGGCCCATATGATCAAATAAAACTCCTAAATAAGAGAATGTTAAAGTAAAATCAACTGGGGAAGAACCGATAAAAACCACCTTCCTCTTTTTGTGTGCACCCAAGCCACAGCTCAAGGTGAAGGTCTTTGAACAGTTTATCCTCGGGTCCAACCCTGTCATAAAATCTGCAAAGGAGGTAACTAGACTTTGCATGGCCAGTGGGGTTCTGGCCATCAGGACAGCATCATCGGCATACAACAATGCTAGGACTGGTCTTTCCCCCACCATCGGCATGTCCCTACACTCCTTCAATAAGGTGTTCTCCACATCATTGATATAGAGTGAAAAAAGGAATGGGGCCAAGACGCAGCCTTGTCGTACTCCCCTAGCGATTCCAAAGGATTCTGTACATTCACCATTTTTCCTATATCTAACTCTGGCGGATGCACCTAAATAGAGTTCCCGGAGGAAATTAATGATTAAACAGTCTATCCCCAGTTTATCCATCACCAGCCAAAGTTTACTATGCGACACACAGTCGAATGCAGAAGTTAAATCTACAAAAGTTAAAAACATTCGACCCTCCTTGGCTTTTGTGTATTTTGCTATTAAAATGTGCAAATTCAAACATTGATCAATTGTTCCAAGCCCTTTTCTAAAACCATACTGTAAATCGCTGATTATCTTGTTCTCGTCCGCCCAAATTTGCAATCTGTTTAAAATCACCCGTCCAAAGACCTTAATACTAGAATCCAAGAGTGATATTGGGCGATAACATTGACAGCTAGCTCTGTCTCCCTTTTTAAATATGGGGACTATCAATGATTCGCACCAGGAAGGAAGAAGACCAGTATGAAGTGTAGCATTGAAAAGTTGTGTAAGTATCGGGGCCCAGAGGTCTGTATTATTTTTATATAGGTCTACCGGAACCCCATCCGGGCCCGGTGCCTTACCCCCCAAACTTGCATTAATGCTAGCATTTACTTCTGTTACAGAGATATCAGGAACTAGTTTACTCATTAAGTGTGAATAATTTCCAGCTTGATCTTTCTCTATTGAGCAATCCTCCTCATAGATCTCAGCAGAGTTCAGTTCTGAAAAGTGTTTCACCCACTCTTTCTCAGGTATTGCTACTTCGATTGTAGCGGTGGTTTTATAATTCAGAAATGGGGCATTAACAACCTTCCAGAAAGCTGCAGGTTCTCTGCTTAAAGATGCTTCACACAGAGTTTGCCAAGCTTCCTTTTTTAAGATCTCTTTTCTCCTTTTTAAGGTCTGCTTATAGGCATTTCTGCAATCTTTAATTAGGGAACTATCCTTAACTGGGGCATTTAGGGCACGTTTCAGTTTTGAATAGGCCTTAGTGCAGGCCGTATCAAACCACCCCTTTCGAACCCTCTTACCACCTTTTGTTTCGACCCATAGCAATTTCTTAATTTGTGCTGTAATCATTAAGAAATTATTGATGATATCAGGGTCAGCAGTATTCATCTCTGTGCAGGCATAGAATTGGGGAACAGTACTCTGTACTAGTTTTTGTAAAAATGTCTTCCGGGACAATTTTTGTCCACTTTAAAGAGTAACCATTTTTCCTAACCATGGAGATATTATCTACTTGTATTCTAGCCATATCTTTTCCACGTAGTGCCTTCAGTCTGCCTTGTAATACTAAACTGAGGGGAAAGTGGTTGCTCAATGAATTATCAAGTGTGGTAAATTCCTGTATCGTACCCCCATGTCTAGCAGTCATAATCATGTAATCAATCGTATTTGCCCCCCTACCATTAAAAGTGGGGAGAAATGGGATCTCGGGGCTAATCAATCTATTCGCAAAGCCCATATCACACCCAAAAATAACTTCGTTTAAATAATCCCCACATTTAGTATGCTCAAAGTGGCTAAAACTGGTATCTTTTATCCAGCATTACTCCACATATTCCTCTCTCTCCTCTCGCTCATAAAGAACAATTAAAGTCCCCTGCCCATATGACACAGACCTCTCTTAATCTTCCTTCCGTCATAGATTTAATATTATCTCTTAAAGAAAAATATTGTCTATGTCCTCACCCGGGACATTATTATAAAAGTTCACCAGAACTAAAGAAACACGTTTCCAATTGTAATCCTGATAACATGATAATACATGTTATTAAAAACCATTTCTACTTTAGTACATAATAACATGTTGGAGACATAGGTACATAAGCCTTCTTTAGCACTACCATGAGCTGACCTGGTGGCTGGGGAGAAATAAGTTCTAAAACCATTAAGATGATCAGGGACTGAAGTCCAAGTTTCTTGGAAACTGACAACATCATATTTATTCACAAGGTGTACCCAGTTCTCGTTATCCAATTTTGTCCTTAGCCCTGCGATATTCCAGCTCATAAAAGACCATGTTTCCTTATTTGTTTATCTAACCAGCACATCCGTGTTGCGGCTAGGCTCCACGATAGCCCCTAGAAGTGGCTTATCATGTGGGGTACTTTCATTTAATATAACCCGTTCTTTAATTTCATAACCCACTGTGCCAGTATCATCCTTGGCATTGGTCATAACCATGCCATGTTTATCAAGGACGGACATTTATCTGCAAGGTTTCGTGGACACTGATAAATTAGTAACCCATGTATCCGTAGCAAGTCAATCGATATCCTCTAATCCCTGCAATATATGGTATTGGTTAGATATTGTTATATTATAATCAACTCTGTTTCTAGCCCTCGGCTCCCATTGCTGCCATAAGTTAAACGTAGTCGTTGTAGAGTTCATTGATGGATAGAAGTAGGCCAGATCCATAGTCTGGATCCCGCCATTCCTTCTATGGTTATTCCAACCACAAATGAATCTTATTGCACGTCTATCTCTAAAATTTACAATTATACAGTCCCCAGGAAGATCTTTTTGTCTGTGTCCAATCCAGCTTACTCTGCGAACATGTATAATTTCTGCTTGTACGTGCCCTGGGGGTGGTCTGTTGGTATTGAGCCAAAAAACTACCTTGTTCTTAAGTTCTAAATAGGATTCCCCTCTTTCCTTTTTCAACTCTGGCACTCCCGTCAACACCACAGTGTACAGCATAGACTGTGGTGGGAGGTCAATGCGTGGATAAATGATCTTCTCCCTAACACTACTGTTCTTTTCTGTATCTCTATCAATGGAGCCCCTGGACCGCTCCCTTACTATTAGTTCCTTTGCAGTCTCCCTCTCGGTCCCCTTTCTTTCACTGCTTTTATGAGCCTGTGCTCTTTTTCCTAGAGGCAGAGTATGCAGAACCGGGCTGTTATCACCCTTTACCGCTAGTGTGGCTGGTTTGTCAGATGGCTTTAAAGCACCACTAGCTGTACTTAGGGCTGGACTTGGGCTGGGTATAACAGCACTTCTACTATAAATTTCAAGATGTTTCAATAAATCTGAGTTGGCTGTAACCAGCTTTCCCAAAGTCCCTATTTTATCTGTTAGGAGCTTTATTCTTTCCAGCAGGGGTAAAGTTAGAGATTTCATTAGCTGCTCCAGATGATTCATAAAACCTACAGGATTTGATAGTATTGTTTCTGGTTGAGCTCTACACCTCTCTTCATTATGTTGCACCTCAACAGCGATAAGCTGATCTTCACTCTTGTCCCCTTTTTTGTCTAGGTTGGATGGGTATTTTCTTACGATTTCTTTTACCTTTCCACCCTAGTATAAATTATGGGCTGTTCTTTCCTACTAGATGCTTGCTTTGTTTTTTGCCCTCTAGTTCTTTGTGGGGGACTCTCCTTGTTTCCCGTGTCTGTTGAGTCAGGGTCAATAATAGGATAGGGACCCAACCTTTCCACATCATTCAAATCATTAATTAAAAGAAGGGGTTCCTCGCTTATCTGTGGAGGCCGCAAAGTCGGCGTTAATGAGAGTCTACTAGCCAGAAGTAAGGATTCAATAGGTGGATTATGTTGTTGCTCGGTACTACAGTCTCTTTCTATCCCTGGAAAATCTGCATATGAGTCCATAAGGATGGAGTCATGGGAATATGCCGTTGTTGTAGATGTATTAATATGTTGGGTGGATAGACACATATCTGGGGGTAGTGAGAGACATCTCTCGGTGCTCTCAATTGTAGTCACAACTACCCCTATGGTCTTTTGCAACATCCTGTCTATTGCTGTCAGACTTGGGAGTGGTGTAGTAGTATGTGTTTTCTGTCTCGAGGTAGAACGAGTGTGCATTGGAGTACTTTTACCCATATTTATATTATCACCTATAAGCACACAGGACAGACTTTACAAGTCTTTTACAATCAATGACTATGATAATGCAACAGACCTAATGCTCAACCAAGGGGGGGGGGGGGGGTGACCCAGCCCTGCCTCCTCCGGCCCTGGACGGCCACAGACGGTCCCGCCCTTGCCCCGGGCTTCTCCCGCGACGCGGGGGATGACGCTGTTATTTATGCGCCTCCTGGCGCGCTTCCCCCGTGGGCGACTTCCGGCCGCATAGGCTGCTGGGAGATGTAGTTCAACATGGCGGCCGCACTCAGGTGTAATAGTTGTGAGGCGGCGGGAGGTGGGCGGACACAGCAACACAGGCAGCGGGACCAACAAAGAAGGTGAACAATGAAGCAGAACACCCCCGTCACGGCAGGTAAGGATCATGAAGGTTTTCCAGTAAATCTATCTGCTCCCCGCTCCACCGGGGATGACGCTGTTATTTATGCGCCTCCTGGCGCGCTTCCCCCGTGGGCGGCTTCCGGCCGCATAGGCTGCTGGGAGATGTAGTTCAATGCACCACGGGCCAAATCCACACGGCGGCCGCACTCGGGTGTAATAGTTGTGCGGCGGCGGGAGGTGGGCGGACACAGCAACACAGGCAGCGGGACCAACAAAGAAGGTGAACAATGAAGCAGAACACCCCGTCATGGCAGGTAAGGATCACGAAGGTTTGCCAGTAAATCTATTCAGCTCCCAGCTCCACCGGGGATGACGCTGTTATTTATGCGCCTCCTGGCGCGCTTCCCCCGTGAGCGGCTTCCGGCCGCATAGGCTGCTGGGAGATGTAGTTCAATGCGCTACGGCTCCCCCTCCACACGGCGGCCGCACTCAGGTGTAATAGTTGTGCGGCGGCGGGAAGTGGGCGGGCACAGCAACACAGGCAGCGGGACCAACAAAGAAGGTGAACAATGAAGCAGAACACCCCCGTCACGGCAGGTAAGGATCACGAAGGTTTGCCAGTAAATCTATTCAGCTCCCCGCTCCACCGGGGATGACGCTGTTATTTATGTGCCTCCTGGAGCGTTTCCCCCGTGGGCGGCTTCCGGCCGCATAGGCTGCTGGGAGATGTAGTTCAATGCGCCACGGCCCCCCCTCCACACGGCGGCCGCACTCATGTGTAATAGTTGTGCAGCGGCGGGAGGTGGGCGGGCCCAGCAACACAGGCAGCGGGACCAACAAAGAAGGTGAACAATGAAGCAGAACACCCCTGTCACGGCAGGTAAGGATCACGAATGTTTGCCAGTAAATCTATTCAGCTCCCCCAATTGACTCATGTAAGAATTATCTAGCTCTCCAGCCAAGAGCCTGGAATTCTTGAACTGGAAAGCATACCAGTCTCATCCAGAGCTTTTTTCATGAGATCCCGGCTCCCCTGGATACAGCTTCCGACCCTCCCTTGCAATTTCTGCAAAAGCGTTTTGGGGAAAGGAAGTGGTTTAGTGTTAAACAAGTCCATTACCTTAGGAAGAACCAGCATCTTAATGATGTTCACCCTCCCACAGATACCGAGGGGCAGATTTTCCCAACTTTGAAGGAGAGCATCTATATCACGGTGTTGTTTGAACGTGAGAGATCTTTGAAAAACAAGAGACAAGAGGCGTTTGGCAAAACAGGAACAGTTAGTTCGATTAAACGTATCAGCCAGGATAAGAGTGACAGGCACAGGGTCACATTTCAATCACTCTGTAGCAGTCTTATATAAAGTTCATTATTGGCAGGAAAATTATTCTGGCAATCCTTGTATGGTGAGGATTATAAATTGCTGCCTCTGGAGTCATAAATCATTTTAAATGGATAATCCAGGTGGGCCTCGACCTTGCATGGACACAATGCGGCCAGTGGGTAACGTGTCCAGATGTCTGGCATGGGGAGCTCCTGATTGCTGTGTTCTGATTGGCTATATGCCCATTATAAAATAATGGGGTAACCAAATAATTGCTAGAAGATCTGGGTACAATGAGGTAATGAACAAGTGGTCCTTGACTGCTTTAGAGAATAATAATTTATAGCTTATCATGTGTGTGTTGCTTAATTAAGTCAAACACTGGTAAGACATACCAACAATGAACACAACAACATACCCTGCTATCTTGGATAGCATTTTTCAAAACGTACAGTCAATGTAAAACACAAAAGCGCCAAAGAATTGTTTAAGTCTAGTATATTTAATTTCATATACTTGAAACAGATCAAAAGGTAATTTAGGCAAAAGGAAGGTACAAAGATTGCTCAAGGGACGGGAGAAGAATGGGTGTGCTAGTGATGGGTCGGGAAAAGTGAATAGTCACTAATATTCAGAGTTTATACATTTTTAATGCTTAGGCAATGGACTGGTAAACAGACCAGTACAGAAAGGCCGGTCCCAAACAGATTATTTATAACATTTTTTACTGTTTTTTGCAAATGCACAAATGCAACATCAAGCGAAGGGGATGGGATGAGATACAGGCGGTTGATGGGTGGGGTGCGTCGACGTTTCGACTCGGCTTGTGCATAGAGGGTGACTTATACCTCCGCTGTGAGTCTTCTTCAGGACGAAAGGGGGGCTGGGGGCAACCTAGGGGTGAAAGATCAACTGTTGGTTAATTGGCGCCTATTACCCAATCCGGGAGAGAATTGAGTGTTTTTTCCAGTCCTCACCTAATCCTGGTGCAGGTCTTGACAGATTAATTAAAATGTCTGATGACCATGTTCTAATTAATTGACGGTTTTAAATACCGGTGAGGACTTCACAAGGTGGGCCCTCATGGGTGGATTTCAGCTCACTACTAATGGGTGAGGGCAGAATCAGAGTAACCTCATACCCTGTGCCACATTGCAGAATTGTATGCATACTAATTTTAGTATTGGTTTTTCTACAGAATGCCTGACAGAGCCATTAACTACTCAACCTCCAGTGGTTTACCTGAGATGCCTGTGTGGCACCAGGATTAGGTCAGTGCTATACCGTCACTCAGTTCTCTCCCGGATTGGGTAATAGTCGCCAATTAACGCACAGTTGATCTTTCACCCCTAGGTTGCCCCCTCTTTCGTCCTGAAGAAGTCTTGCAGTGGAGGTATAAGTCACCCTCTATGCACAAGCCGAGTCGAAACGTCAACGCACCCCACCCATCCACGGCCTGTATCTCATCCCATCCTCTTCGCTTGATGTTGCATTTATGCATTTTAAAAAAACTGTAAATTTTTTTATAAATAATCTGTTTGGGACAGGCCTTTCTGTACTGGTCTCTTTACCAGTCCGTTGCCTAAGCATTAAAAATGTATAAACTCTGAATATTAGTGACCATTCACCTTTTCCTACCCATCACGAGCACACCCATTCTTCTCCCATCCCTTGAGCAACCTTTTGTCTAAATTAACTTTTGATCTGGTTCAAGTATATAAAATTAAATATACTGGACTTAAACAATTCTTTGACGCTTTCGTGTTTTACATTGACTGTACGTTTTGAAAAATGCTATCCTAGATAGCAGGGTATGTTGTTGTGTTCATTGTTGGTATGTCTTACCAGTGTTTGACTAAATTAAGCAACACACACATGATAAATTATAAATTACTCTTCTCTAAAGCAGTCGTGGACCACTTGTTCATTACCTGATTGGCTATATGTTCCTAACTAATGTGGCATCTGAATTTATGGTGTTTTCGGAGCACGTGTAACCCCTCCAACCATGCGTGCATTATTGGGGCCAATCTCCGGCTGTGCGTACTTTATATACACAAGACTCCACCAGAAGCAGATGTAACCTGTTAGTCAGCCCCCCTCTCACTGAGCTGACCACCGCTCATAGACGACCCAATCTGAGGCACTCCGTGGACTCACATGAAGCACGCTGGTCTCACGGAGCTATCTGCCATAGAACACCCACATGCTGCCCTAAGATGTTAAAGGTACTTTTCGATATCGTTAGAGCTTTGACTGTTGTGTATAATCAGTAACTCACACTGAGCTCTAGTCCGCAGGCGCTGCTCTTAATACTGAATCTTATTTCAAATACAGGTCTTATGTGATGTTCATCCTTTGTTCCTGTAGCCGTCATTTCTCTTTAAAACAAAGATGATGTGTGTTATTTATTACAGGTGTAATAATGTGAAGATTCAGAGCCCAGAGATGGTGGTGAAGAGTTATAAAGGTAAATATCATTAAAGATTAGCTCTGTATGTTATGGTTCATGAAAATGATGTGGTATGGTATGGTTTTGTGTGGTATGGTATGGAATGTTCTGTTTGTATGGTATGTGATAGGAAGGGATGAGATTGTGTATGGTATGGTATTGTATGGTTTGGAAAATTATGATTGGATGGGATGGTGTGGTGTGCTATGGGTTGGTATCATGGTGTAATATGGTATGATGGGATGGTGTGGTGTGGATTGGTGTGGTGTGCTATGGAACGGTATGGCATGGAATGTTATGGTGGTATGGTATGTGGTAGGAAGGGATTAGATGCGATTGGATGGTGTGGATTGGAGTTTTATGGAATGGTATGTTATGGTGATATGGTATGGAACGTTATAATGGGATGGTGTGATGTGATATGGGGTGGGATCATAGTAAAATATGGGATGGCATGGAATTGCACCTCAGAATTTGGCATGCACTGCATACCTCATTCTATGTCCCAGAGTTCTAGGTCCACCAGGGACCTAACACATGCTTCTGCAATGACCCAGCGCATACTGACCTAGGGCATGCACCTACACTGACCTAGGGCATGCACCTGCACTGACCTAGGGCATGCACCTACACCGACCTAGCGCATGCACCTACACTGACCTAGCGCATGCACCTACACTGACCTAGCGCATGCACCTACACTGACCTAGCACATGTCAAGTCAAGTCAAGTCAAGTCAAAGAATTTATATAGAGCACTACATACCCAGAGGGTCTCAAGGCGCTTAGGAGGGGGAGGAGGATTATTTGTCAAATATCCACGTTTTAAGTTGCTTTCTGAATGCTAGGTGGTTCTGGGTAAGGCGAAGGTAAGTAGGGAGTGAGTTCCATGTTTTAGCAGCCAGGTATGAGAAGGATCTGCCTCCCATGGTGGTCTTGCTGATGCGAGGTACAGTGGCGAGGGCTTGGCTGGAAGAACGTAGTTGGCGGGAGTGGGTGTAGAAGGGCAGTCGTGAGTTGAGGCATTCTGGTCCGATGTCGTAGAGTGATTTGTGTGCGTGGGTTAGCAGTCGGAAAGTGATTCTCTTATTGACGGGTAGCCAGTGGAGGTCTTTCAGGTGACCAGAGATGTGTTCGTTGCGCGGGATGTCTAATATGATTCTGGCTGAGGCGTTTTGGATTCGTTGGAGTTTCTTCTGGAGTTTAGCGGTAGTGCCAGCGTAGAGGGTGTTTCCGCAGTCCAGTCGGCTCGTTACCAGAGCATGGGTGACTGTTTTCCTGGTTTCGGTGGGGATCCAGCGAAATGTTTTTTTGAGCATGCGAAGAATGTTGAAGCAGGATGAGGATACGGCGCTGACTTGTCTGTTCATTGAGAGTGAAGAATCCAGGATGACGCCTAGGTTCCGTGCGTGGTCTGTCGGGATGGGTGCTTTTCCAAGGGCTTCCGGCCACCAAGAGTCGTCCCATGCAGAGGGGGATGTACCTAATATGAGGACTTCTGTTTTATCTGAGTTCAGTTTCAGACGGCTGTGTTTCATCCATTCGGCAACTTCTTTCATTCCTTCGTGTAGGTTAGTTTTGGCGGTGCTGGGGTCATTGGTGAGAGAAAGGATTAGTTGAGTGTCATCCGCGTAAGAGATGATGTTGAGGTTGTGTTGGCGGGCGATGGTCGCGAGGGGGCTCATGTATACGTTGAAGAGGGTGGGGCTGAGTGAGGATCCTTGTGGTACGCCACAGATGACTTTAGTGGCCTCGGACTTGAATGGTGGAAGGCGGACTCTCTGGGTTCTTCCGGTGAGGAACGAGGTGATCCATTCAAGTGCTTTTCCTTGTATTCCGATGTTACTGAGGCGTTGTAAAAGGGAGCTGTGGCAGACTGTGTCGAAGGCAGCAGAGAGGTCGAGGAGGATGAGGGCGACTGTGTCTCCATTGTCCAGTAGAGTTCGAATGTCGTCCGTTGCGGCGATGAGGGCGGTCTCAGTGCTGTGTTTAGCTCGGAAGCCAGATTGTGAGGAGTCGAGGGATTTGTTGGCTTCGAGGAAAGCGGCGAGCTGGTTGTTGACAGCTTTCTCGATGACTTTGGCCGGGAATGGAAGGAGCGAGATGGGGCGGTAATTTTTGAGTTCGGTGGGGTCCGCTGTGGGTTTTTCAGAAGGGCGGTGAGTTCAGCGTGTTTCCAGCTCTCCGGGAAGGTTGCGGAGTTGAAGGAGCAGTTGATGACGTCTCGGAGGTGCGGTGCTATGACGGAGTCTGCTTTGTTGAAGATGTGGTGAGGACATGGGTCTGTGGGGGATCCTGAGTGAATGGAGTTCATCAGGCGGATGGTGTCCTCAGTGGAGATTGGGTTCCAGTCATTAAGGGTGTTCACGGGGGGAGAATGTTCAGCATATGGTTGGGCGGGTTGGTCTCCGGGTTGGTTGTCGAAGCTGTTGTGGATGTCTTCAATTTTGTTGTGGAAGAATGAGGCTAGGGAGTCGCAGAGGGCTTGAGAGGGGGTGATGTCGTTGGAGTTGGCCGAGGGATTGGAAAATTCCTTGACGATGTTGAAAAGTTCCTTGCTGTTGTGGGCGTTGTTGTCAAGTCGATCCTTGAATGCTGTTTTCTTGGCCTTCAGGATTAGTTGGTGGTGTGTGCGGGTGGCGTTTTTGAAGGCGTCCTTGGTGCTAGTGGTTGGGTCTTTTTTCCAGGCCTTTTCAAGGGAGCGGCAGAGTTTCTTGGACTTCTTAAGATCATCGTTGAACCATGAGGCCTTCTTGTTGCCAGGTTTGCTTTGACGTTTTTTCAGTGGTGCTAAGGTGTCGGCGGTGTTGGATAACCATAGGGTGAAGTTAGCGGCGGCTTGGTCTGGGTTAGAGGAGTGGGCTGGGGTGTTTAGAAGGAGCGATGAGGAGATCTGGTCGATGGTGGTTTTGTTCCAGTTTCTTTGCAGAGTTGGTTGGTGGTGGTTGATGGGTTTTGGCTTGTTGTAGGTGAAGTGAACGCAGCTGTGGTCAGTCCAGAGGAGCTCCGTAGTGTGGCTGAAGGGGACATGATTGCTGGAGGTGAAGATGGGGTCGAGTGTGTGACCTGCGATGTGGGTGGGGGAAGTGACCAGTTGTTTAAGTCCGAGGTTGGCGAGGTTGTCCAAGAGGGTGGTGGTGTTGCGGTCGTTGATCTTTTCAAGGTGAAAGTTGAGGTCTCCCAGGAGGATGTAGTCTTTGGAGGGGAGCGCGTGTGGAGTGATGAAGTCCGTGATGTCTTCACTTAATTTTGCGCGGGGTCCTGGTGGTCTGTAGAGGAGGGTGCCTCTGAGTGTGGTCTTGGGGTCGATGTGGATCTGGAAGTGAAGGTGTTCGGAGTTGGCGAGGTTGGCGTCAGAGCTGGTTGAGATGCGGATTGATTTCTTATGGACGATAGCGATTCCTCCTCCTGTGTGGCCGGTACGGTCCTTGCGAGTGATCTTATAGTCTTCAGGGATGGCAATGGTGATGTCAGGGGCGGAGGAGGCGTTCATCCAAGTTTCCGTTAGGAAGGCGACGTCTGGAGAGATGGTGTCTAGTAGATTCCATAGGTCAATGGCGTGTCTGTGGACCGAGCGGGTGTTGAGCAGGATGCATTGTAGGTGGTTGGGGTCGGGAGTCTGTGGTGTGGTCGTAGCGGAGATGTTGTCGGTGCCGCTGAATTTGCAGGAGTAGCAGGAGAAAGGTCCATGGGTGCGTCCGGGAGCGGCTTGGACGCAGTTGGGGGCGCGCCCGGGGTTAAGGGCTAGGAGGGTGGCGGCATCGTAGGTAATGTGGGCGGGGTGGGAGGGACGGGGGCCAGGGGATCTGGCGCTGGGCGCGGTCCAGGCGCGGACGGGCGTAGACGGGCTTACCTTTGGCGCACCTTTGAAGGACTGGGTTATTTAGAACCCAGCGGTGCCAGGGCACAACACCTGAAACCTTCGTGGGTAACCTGCTCCGGCGTACGAATCACAGAGACACGGGACACTTCCTTCGACGTCAAAGATTCAAGGTTTATTTGCTGCAGGGAACACAGAAATCACGACAAGTACAACTCGTGCAACTTGGGGAGACTGCTTCAAATTGGTTCTGTGGATCGCTCCTTTTATACACAATTTCCCCATAGAGTTACATTGAACACAAAAGTTTATGACCCGGTTCCCACAATCATCCCCCAGAGGGGTCGTTTTGGTCACTTTGAAATGCACAAGGTCCGGGACATAAGTACGGAAACATTTGGCGGTTCCCAACTGTAAAAACCCATCTTCCCAACATTAGTGCATTCCAATCGGCAGTAAAACAGATCGAAATAGGAACAGGGACAGGTGCAGAGGAAGAGGGAAACAGTGGGGAGATCGGAAAGGGTGTAAAAGGGGAGGTATCGGGAAACACGAGATACAGGCATCAAAGGGACGTGCCTAATGAGATGCACGGCTGAGACAATAAGTCCGTGCGGCAAGGTGAGCTCGAGCGGCGCCATTTGCTTTACAGTAGCATCCCCCTCATCATAAAGACACTTACAAAGGACATGTGTCTTCCGCAAATATCTTGGGAGTCCCAGGGTCGCGAAGCGGACAACGTCCGTTCGCTGGCTACTTGAGGGCAAGAGACAAAATGGATGCCGTATCTAAGATGGAACCCGTGGGTACAGATAGAAATACCCACGTAACAGACGAACGGTTTAGGTTAGCACAGCGAAACTGCGTACACCCACTAAACTCGTCATTTGCGGTTCATAGATACCAGACTCGACTATATTCATGCGAGTCGAATGCACCACTTACAATTGTCACGGAACCTCAGACGCTCCTTTTGCCCTCATGTAGGCAAGCACTAGTCGGAATCATACTCGATATTCATCAGACCATCTAGATGTTGTTGTAGCATAGCTCTGTCCAACCGAGTCCCATTGGTAACAGGCGGCTGTCTCATACACGTTGTAGCACAGAGGCCACATAAGGCAGGACCGCACTGCACACAAAGGCAACACATGAACAGGAATGCCACGACAACTCTGATAATCATCAGAATCTTCCAACCCCAAGTCGACATTAGGCCCCAAAACCACCCAAGCAGCGTCCAATCCCCTACATCCACGTGTATGGATTCAGAGATCTTATGCAACTTAGAGATGGCTTGATAGACAGTCGGAGCATTATCTGGAATGAAAATGCAGCAGCTCGAATGGATCACCTTACATACCCCACCTCGATCTGCTAAGATGACATCTAAAACCATACGGTTTTGTAACGTCATAAGTCTATCCGCCTGAAGTTCTGTGGTGATATTACGAAGGGCCCTGGCAGTAATATTAGCTGTCGATTCTACCACTCGAGTCAACTGTCTCAGGTTCCTACTATTAACCATAGGTCCCCAAAACGGGAGGAAACCCTTGAAAAAGTCTCCTGCCTCTTGACCGGCAGTATCCTCTTCGCTAATTACGCCTCGCACAACTCTAGTCTTATGATAATCGGCATCTACAGTGAACGTCGGAGGCAACAGATTTGCAATGAAGCATGAGCCCATGAAGTCAGCGGGCAACCATGCGTATGCACGATCATGGCAGATAAAGTATGTACCCTTGGCAGCCAGAAACACAGGGGACGAGACCATTGGCAGCATGTAATTTTCAGTGCAAGCACTTGCTCCAAGTCGGGCTTGCGATCTTCGGCCACGACCCATGAGACAAAAATTACCAATGTGGGGTACGACCCATATCGGAGGTGAGCTTTTAAGCTGCTTTTCACTCGTGAACACACTATACTCGCCTCTACTCAGGACCCTGTAAGCTTGTACCTCTTCTTCTGGGATAAGCGAGTGATCATAGATATCGCTGTCTAAGTCCTCTATTGCTATCGACAAAGGTTTTTGATACGAGGTAGGACCAGAGTAGGGGGAACGTGGTTCTCGAATGGGGTGGAAACCCAGTGCGCTTCGAAACATTGTTTGAAATGCTCGAGCTGACCCTTGGGAACTATACGGTAACACCAGATATGGAATTCCCTTATCCGTAGTATGTGGCATCAACCCACACACCCAACAATTAGTAGTGTTAACCACTAACTGATGCTGATGAAGGAGCTGAATAAAGGAATTATTGCGGAATTCTGCACGTCTAGCCTGCTCGTGTTCAGGTAAGATATGGAAAGAATGGGGAGATGCAGTGGAGATAAGTTTAGGATCAGGTGTAGGAGTAGGTAACACAGGAGATAGAAAACCAGTCATCATATAGTACACCCCACCCGCCAAGAATGCAGAAACAGTCAAAAACAACATAAACACTTGAAATATGAAACATTTCGTACGACTAAGTTGTTGCAGCTTGAATCTCTGTAGCTGGGCTTCCTCCAATTCCATCAGCTTCGAAAATGCCATTCTCTACGACCGTCCGCAACGTTTCTTGACGCACTTCGTTCTGTGTAGCAATAGTCAATCCCTAGGAGTTCCTAGGAACCGACGGTCTTTAACCTAGCGTCAAGACCTACTATCCAGAAGGAAGTACGCGCGCGGCCCTACGGCCTTTAATGCACAATGTATATATGCAAAAACAAAGTCTCTCGGCTGTGGAAGCAAAAAGTATAAGGAATGAAGCTCAGTGTATATATACAGGAATAATCACAATAATATGAATGTTCAAAACTGATCACGGAAAACGGGATAATGCAGTTGTCAATACAGCAAAGCAGGATCTTTTATTAGTCTTTAGTGCTAGATCGCAAAAAGTATCGGGTTTTCCCAGGACGTGTCTGCTCGTCGAACAAAGGATCCGTTGAAGAGACAGCGTCCTGCTGATCAGTTGAGTGTTCTGGTCTTGAGTCTTTTGCTGACAAATGTTCAACAGTGCCTTTCTGCTGCGCTGAGGATTCTCCAACAGGCTGTGCGTCGCTGAAAGGTACAAACGCCGACAATCCTTCGGTTTCAGTTGATGCAATGCCTCTCCTCACCCACGGGTCTGCCGGCAAAGGGATAGGGACCCTTTTGGTATGGGTGGCATGCACCCAATTCTTACGTCCCTCGAGACGAACAGCAGTCCTCGTGGCCAGGAGAACCTGGTAGGGTCCAGTAAACCTCGGGTCCAAATTGTTCTTGCGCGAAAAATTCCGCGTCACCACCCAATCTCCGGGCTGGAGCTGGTGGCCTGGACCCTCCGTCTGCGTCGGCAGTGCGTCGTAAACCTGTTGGTGAATTAACCTCAGTTTAGCAGTCAAGTCATGAAGGTAATCGATCAACATTGGGTACTCAAGATCACAGAACATTCCTGGCCTAGGAACCCCCCACACATTCGCAGGACGGCCGAACACTATTTCATAGGGACTAAGCCCTACTCGGGAGTGTACAGTCGCCCTAGTTGACAGTAATGCTAAAGGTAAAGCGTCAGGCCACGAAAGACCAGTCGTAGCCTGAATCTTTGCTAGTTTCAGTTTAAGGGTGCCGTTATACCCCTCAACCAAACCAGCTGACTGGGGATGATTGGCGCTGTGGAATTTCTGATTAATTCCAAGGCCCTTACACACACTCTTCATCACACTACCCACAAACTCACTTCCGTTATCTGACCACACGACTCTAGGCATTCCATACCGAGGAAAATATTCCTTCAGTAGGATTTTCGCAGTAGACAAAGCAATATTGTCTTTGAGAGGATAGGCCTCGATCCATCGGGAGAATGCGCAAACCACAACTAAAACGTATTTCAGGTTATTGCATCGCTCCATATGGATGAAGTCCAATTGGATCACCTCAAAGGGACATGAAGGGGGAGCAAAACTGCCAGGAGGAGTTGGGGTTCCTTTGCCAGGGTTGTACATCATGCACACCATACAATTCTTCACCAGACGTTCAGCACATTTCGTGATACCATCATTCTTCCATACAGGAGACAACAACTTACTAATACCTTTCGCGCTAATATGTGCTAATCCATGCGCCATTGTCACAACAGCCAGCACATACGCATCGGGCAACAACCATCTTTTCTGATCCGACAAATCAATCCAACAACCATTCGCATCCAACTTTCCCGTGCTTTCTTTCCACTTCGCCTTTTCAGTCTCGGTGGCCTCATTCTGAATTTCTTTCACGCTTTCAATAGTGTCCTCACACATGCTCGATTCTGTAGGCCACCTAACCGAACTCGTCACATACATTCGAGTGCTAAGGTTCCGGGCAGTCTCCTTAGCAATCTCGTCCGCAAACGCATTACCACGACCAACATCATCCGTCACTTTACGATGCGCGCTACATTTAACAATCGCTACTTGTTTAGGCAACGTCAGTGCATCCAAAAGATCATTCACAAGCTGTCCATGCTGAATCTTCGTACCATGCGACGTCAAGAAACCTCTCTCTCTCCACAATCGTCCAAAACTATGTGCGACGCCAAACGCATATTGGCTGTCGGTAAACACATTCACACGTTTCCCTTTTGCTAACACACACGCTCTAGTGAGAGCGATCAATTCTGCAGCTTGGGCAGAATTCTGATTCAACCTTGCAGCCTCAACAACAGTATTCAACGTTACAACAGCATAAGCAGCAGTCACATCGCCATTCGGCAACTTAAAACATGACCCATCCACATACAGTGTACCGTCCGGGTCTTCCAATGGGGTGTTTTTAAGGTCCACTCGACCTTTTGTTTCTTCCTCTGTCCTCAAGTAGCAATCATGCTCTGCTACTTCATCTGACTCTGCGCTAATTGGTAACAAAGTTGCCGGGTTCAGAACATTACAACGTTTTATCTGAATATGACTTGCCAACAACGTCAGCTCGTACCCAGACAACCTCGCACTCGTCAAGTGCTGAGTTTTCGTACGATTCAAAAGAGTATCGACTGCATGCGGAACCATCACCGTAAGCATATTGTCCATGACCAATCCTGCTGATTGTCGGATGGAGACCGCAGCTACCGCAGTTGCTCTCAAACAACTCGGCAATGCTCTAGCTACTGGGTCCAAGGTCGAGGAAAAATATGCACATGGACGCTGTTTACCACCAAAAGGTTGCGTTAAGACACTCAAAGCACAACCTTCCCTCTCGTGAACATATAATGTAAACGGCTTACTGTAGTCAGGAGTACCCAACACAGGAGCCGAACACAATGAATCACGTAGTTCAGAAAAACTTTGCTGACATTCTTCCGTCCATGGTAAAGGAGTTGAAACATCCTTGCACGTAAGAGCCACCAGTGGTTTCGCTAGCAATGAAAAATTAGGAATCCATTGCCTGCAGTACGACGTGATACCTAGGAAGGCACGCACTTCTCTTTGGGTGTTTGGCACAGCCATTCGCGCAATCGCTGCTATCCTCTCTGGGGTCAACCTCCTTCCCTCCTTTGACAATAAGTGACCTAGATAGGTTACTTATTGACAACAATATTGGAGTTTAGAAGGGGACACCTTATGATTCAACTCACAGAGATGTTGCAGCAACGACACCGTAGCAATTTTGCAAATGTCCTGAGTATCAGCAGCCACCAATAGGTCGTCGACGTATTGGATTAAGGCCGCACCGACCGGCAACCTAAACGCATCCAGTTGACCCTTCAAGGCTTGACTGTAAATCGATGGACTTTCACAGTAGCCCTGAGGAGCGCGTTTGAACCGGAAGCTGCGTCCACCGAGAGAGAAACCGAAAAGGTCTCTGCTCTCCTCGGCAATCGGGATGCTGAAAAACGCATTTTTCAAGTCAATCACCGAAAACCACGATGCAGAGGCTGGAATCAGAGTCAGTAGCGCCGTGATGTCAGGCACAACAGGGAATTGAGGAACCACAATTTTATTCACCTCCCGTAAATCGATAACAAAGCGATAAACAGGCGGTTTTGAAGGATCAGTACGTTTAAGAATGGGCAGTACAGGGCTGTTGCACACGTTTCCCCGAGTCTCTTCAATAACATCTTTCTCAATCAGATCATAAATGATCGCTAACAGTGCTCGTTCACCATCAAGAGAGATACGATACTGGGGAATACGTGGCAATCGCACATTAGATTTCAACTGAACAACATAAGGGGAGATGTCAAGCAGGCCCACGTCATTTGGACCCGTTGCCCACAAAGACGCAGGAAGAGAACTCAATTCCGGTGGAAGCTTATCGAGAGACAAATACATAGGAGAGACAACCCTCTCTCCTAACGTAAGCTTTACACCCGCAGGAGAACAATACAAAGTTGCATACAAACGTTTAAGCAAATCCAGGCCCAAAAGATTTTCACCACAACCAGTAGTCAAAATTAACGGAGCTTGAAGCTCACGTGGCCCTATTGTAAGGGGCAAAGGGTGCGAAACTGGATTGCTAACAGGGGCGCCAGAGAATCCAACGGAAACATTTGTTAAGCCAGACAAAGGTGCGCCAGGGAGTTTCGAATGCATAATAGAACTTTTCGCTGCACCAGTGTCCAACAGAAAAGGCTCAACGACGCCCGATGTAGCAACTGCGACGTAAGGCCCTCTCTGATCAACCGGAACTGATACCACTCCCTCTCCTTGTCTTTGGCTGTCCTAGTAATTACTGTCGTCAGTTCCCTGATCGACGTAATAATCGTCTACATTGTACTGCGTAGATCGTCCTTGCGATGATCCGCGTTGATCGAAACAATTATTAGAATTAGAGGAATTATCAGAACGATCATTCTGAGCACCACGACCCCTACCACGTGATGTCTGCTGCGCCAACTGAAGGACTGGGTTATTTAGAACCCAGCGGTGCCAGGGCACAACACCTGAAACCTTCGTGGGTAACCTGCTCCGGCGTACGAATCACAGAGACACGGGACACTTCCTTCGACGTCAAAGATTCAAGGTTTATTTGCTGCAGGGAACACAGAAATCACGACAAGTACAACTCGTGCAACTTGGGTAGACTGCTTCCAATTGGTTCTGTGGATCGCTCCTTTTATACACAATTTCCCCATAGAGTTACATTGAACACAAAAGTTTATGACCCGGTTCCCACAATCATCCCCCAGAGGGGTCGTTTTGGTCACTTTGAAATGCACAAGGTCCGGGACATAAGTACGGAAACATTTGGCGGTTCCCAACTGTAAAAACCCATCTTCCCAACATTAGTGCATTCCAATCGGCAGTAAAACAGATCGAAATAGGAACAGGGACAGGTGCAGAGGAAGAGGGAAACAGTGGGGAGATCGGAAAGGGTGTAAAAGGGGAGGTATCGGGAAACACGAGATACAGGCATCAAAGGGACGTGCCTAATGAGATGCACGGCTGAGACAATAAGTCCGTGCGGCAAGATGAGCCTCGAGCGGCGCCATCTGCTTTACAGTAGCATCCCCCTCATCATAAAGACACTTACAAAGGACATGTGTCTTCCGCAAATATCTTGGGAGTCCCAGGGTCGCGAAGCGGACAACGTCCGTTCGCTGGCTACTTGAGGGCAAGAGACAAAATGGATGCCGTATCTAAGATGGAACCCGTGGGTACAGATAGAAATACCCACGTAACAGACGAACGGTTTAGGTTACACAGCGAAACTGCGTACACCCACTAAACTCGTCATTTGCGGTTCATAGATACCAGACTCGACTATATTTGTGCGATTCGAATGCACCACTTACTGGAACGGGAGCGCTGTAAATACAAAGTGGGACGGCTGTTCAGCTGGGAGGCGGGGCGGGCTCACGAGGACGCAGACCTCGGACCAAAACAAAATCAACAAAATGGCAGCGGGGGGGAGGGCAGAGCACAGCGCCGGCGGTACACAAGCGCACTTAAGTAAAATCAATATCAGCGGAAGCGAGGCGGAGCAGCGCCCAGTGTTCTACAGACAAAACAGCCTTTACAATGCAGTGCAGTATGATCACAAGCGAGGCGAAGCAGCGCCCAGTGTCCTATAGTATACGCAAGCTATACAATGTTAATCAATTCAGTCACAAGCGAGGCAAAGCAGCGCCCTGTGCCCTATAGTGCACGCAAGCTGTACAGTGCAAAGCAAATTAGGACAAATTAAGACACAAGCGAGGCAAAAGCAGCGCTCAGTGCACAACGATACCAGGACTCGAAGGGAGGCTGGGGAGCGACCTCTCAGCAAGTATCACTGATGCACCTACACTGACCTAGAGCAGACTTCTAATCTAACGTATGCACCTATAGTGACGTGGTGTATGAACCTACACTGACCTAGCACATGCACCCACGCTGGCCTAGCGCATATATCTACTCTGATGTAGTGCATGCATCTACAATGCAGTGTGGTATATGACTGGAACTGTATACCTTGGAGTAGAGCTGTCATTCTGTACCATCAAATGCAGTGTACTGACTAGTACTGTATTCCTTCGAGTAGCTCTCTTGCTCTGTATAATCTAATATAGATTACTAACTAGTACAGTATGTCTTGGATCAATTCTGTTTTCTGTACAATCTAATGCACTGTACTGGCTATTACATTATAGCTTGGAGTAGCTCTGTACCATCTAATGCAGTTTACTGACTAGTACTGTATACTTTCTAATAACTCTCTCACGCTGTACCATGTAACGCAGTGTAGTGACTAGCACTGTATACCTTCTAATAACTCTCTCACGCTGAACCATGTAACGCAGTGTACTGACTAGTACCGTATACCTCTAGTAGCTTTCCTTCCCTGCAGCATCCATTGCGGTGTACTGATTACTACTGTATACCTTTGAAGTATTTGAAGTAGCTTTGTCACCCTGTGACTTCTAATAGAGTGCACTGACTAGTACAGATCACCTTCTAGCACCTCTGAGATACACCCCAGTTGCAGAACATTTGCCCCAAGATTTCTGATCCTTTTCTACCTGAAGGACAGCTGTCGAAGCCTGGTTTATTTTTGAGACGCAGCTTCACCTCTTGTAAGCCTTTTCTTTCCTCCTAGTTCTTGCTTCTTCTCTAACTTTGCTGCTTTAAGACTCTTATTTTTCAGTAGTGGGGAAACTTCCAGTAGTAAGGTTGGATCTAATTGTAATAAGGGTTTGCTTATCATGTCACTATTTATTCGACTGCGGTCCGTTTTGATCACTGTGAGGATCTGCCGTCTGAATTCGGTCCAGCTCCTCTCCCAACGTGTTAACCGATTCTGTTCTGTTAGCAGTTATTTTTTAGGTCTCGCCTAGGCAGCGCACATGCGCTGCTCTAGGAGGGCCTTTAGCCATCGGTCTTCACTTTTCAAGTGCTGCACTCGTGCTTGTGGCGTCATCCACCTTGCGGGATCGAGCAGCGGCGTGCCACAAGCACAAGTGCAGTGCTTGAAAAGCGAAGACCTCGCGAGCACGCATGCACGCACCACTCCCAGGCTTGTTCTGTTAGTTGTTCTCTCTATAAGCAGAGAGAAGTGTGTATATAGATTTGCCACATGTTGTTCATCCCTTCTGCCATTAGCGTACCTTGCCCTCTCCTGTGGCAGTAGCGGATCTGCTAAGCAGCCCCTCCCGTTGCTGGCTCCATTATTGCTGCCCCTGTGTGGGCTTGGTCAGGGAGGCATTTTCAAGTTGAATACAATATACACGTTCCTCATACCCCGCAGACGCACCGACCAAGATACGAGATGTCCATTAACTTGATTAGGATTCTCTAATTGTGACTGATTGGCATATGCAGCGGTAGTGCTGTGGATATCAGGCAATATTTATATATCTGATTTTCTTTTTGCTTGTGTCACGGCGCAAGGAATTAAACCATTATTACATCCATGTACCAGACCGAGTTCAAGACAAAGAGTCACTGTAGGTGATGCACAGCTGCTTGTTTATTGTCTCAGTTTCTGGGACACTTTAGCATCAAAGTCGGGAGCTGCTTGACAAGATGGTTATTCTGAATGGACAGATGACCTGGTACTCCCTTAAGTGCAGAAGTCACTTTGCAGCATTTCCCACAGCTTTATTAGTTGCCAAGATAGACTGATTCATTTTACCACACAAAAGTGTCCCCTGAGTGCCTGCGAATGTTGGTTTAGGGATCATAATGAAAGACTTGTTCAGAAGGGATACAGGTTCGAATCCCGGCAGTCCATTCTGTTGATCAATAGCTTTGATTGCAACGATTTGACTACCAGGCATTGGCACCTTTTGCAAGTTATGCAAGCTCATACTGACCTGTTGCTGTGCACAGATTCGGCTATGGGCAGAATCATAGACATCAATACACCAAAATGGCAGGTGTACCGGAAGTGACATCAAACATCCTTTGACCTTAATGACATCACATTAGGGGACGTATATTACTACTACTGACTCCAAGGCATATTGAATAGTGGCACGGCTCATGGTCCTCCATGCTAATTCAGCATCATGTCAAGGGGAAACAGTGATGTGGCACTCTCCAGCTGTGATAATTAAGAACACGAACATGGTGAAAGGACCCAAAAACACAGAGTACTCTTTCAAGGAACTTGGTTCCTTTGTTCATGCAGTACATAATGCAGGAAATTGACATGCAACCCATCTCTATGTGTGGGTGTGCAACTCTGATCATGCCAATGTCCACAATTCTTCATTCTTCTGGAAGTGTCTTAGTCAAACGAAGGTGTACTCCAGCCTTCCTGCTCCATGGAAGTATAGGTGGTTTCACACAAGATGCAAACACTTGGCGTTCCATTGGTTTCTGGAGGGAGGGATAATGAGAGATAGGAGAGCAGTAGAGGAAACAGGTAGGAAAAGGACGGACATCAGTTCTGACTACTAGTAAACCCTGCTGATAACTGTAGGGTCTAAATAAACACAGGACTCCTCCCAACGTGGGTGTGCTCCTCCCATCATTTAATTAAGATCTACTCACACATACATTTGGTACTAGTTAGGCTAGCCATGTAAACGACATGGATTTACACAGGAAAAGCTGGTAATCGTTCTCTGCATGGTTTGATCAGCTGCTACTAGTCGTTGTCTTGGCCGATTCATGGGGCTGGTCGTCGTTTTGAGTGTATCTCTACCACACATCAGTGAGACACCTTCCGAATCATGTACAGCACCCATCAGGAGACTTGTTACCCGGATCTCTTGCACAAGAAAACGCGTGGAGTCGGTCAGTTGAAAGAGAGATCTACTGAGCGGTGACCCTGGGCCCAGAGCACTGCTCAAGGCCTCGCACATGGTCACAGATGATCTTAATGGTGATATTACATCACTATTAACATTTTTGATGATATCACTAAAATCATGTTTGCTGACAGTGGGAATATTGCTGTTTAATTGAGTGACCATTGCAGGGACATCTACATGTTGTGGTAGTGCAACCTTCTCGCTAATGTTAATGTCTGATTATGTGTATTGGTGGAGTTTCAAAGACATCAAGCATTCTCTTTAATCAGCCAAGATATTTGTTATGAGTGACATTTATTGACGAGTGCAAAACAGACTTTTTTTGCTCAGGCTTTATTGTTAACAGCAGCAATACATTGTTTTGATTGTTTTCCATGCTGCCTTAAACACTTATCTTGAATAAGGGAATAAACAGGGCATTTTCTAGTCAGCCTAAGACTTGCTACCGATCGTGTTTTCACACTACTGCCCCATGTTTAACAACACTGAAGGGAAATTTTCTGTTGAGGTACAGTTTTTACTGTTCATCACTGTATTTGTGTTTGAAAGAAAAGATATTAAAATAAAAGTAACTATCCCATCATTCAACACAAAATACCATTCCACATAATTACACTCATAACACACAATCTCACTCCACATAGTTCCACTGCACTCAATACCACATAATTACTATCCGCATAATTCCACTGCACGCCATGCCACATAATTCCACTACACAAATCCACTCTACACAATTCCGCAACTAAAAATTACAATCCAACCCACATAATTCCACTACACAACACATGCATACACGCACATAAAATATGTTTTACACAGGTGAAGCACATTGCCATTTACAATGCCACTAGCTCTAACCCAAACAAACGCGAGACCTATTGCATTTCAAATGCTTGTATTGAATGTTCCCTGTAAGATGAATGAATGAATATACAGCTACATAACAAGAGCAGCTTTGTTTTTATTCGATCATTAATGATCGAAATATTTGTGCAAAAATGAACCCCTTTGTTGTCGATGCAAAAACAAATTCAGTTTGGGATGGATCCCTAAAGACATTTACTAATTCAGTGACAGCACGGATTGTAATGCGGGTTTACCCATCGTGAATTTAAAGGCCCAAACAGCAATCTTTTTTATTTTGATATCTCTATCAGTATTTCATATAAATAATATAACAGCAGTGACACGATGTCACACAAGGCCCTTTTCCGTTTCTCGATAGCGCATGGTATATTCTCCTAATGGGAGCTTCTTTGTTATTCACATGCAAGGGACTTAAAGCTTGTGTATATCATCACTGCCATTTGCTTTCACGCACACAAAGCACTCCACAACGCCGGACCAGCCTACCTTAACAGCAGACTCAGCTTCTACACCCCCACCCGCCAGCTCAGTTCCGCCAGCCTCGCCCTCGGCGCTATCCCCCGCATCCAACGAATGACCTCCGGCGGCAAATTCTTCTCCTACCTCGCCGCCAAGACCTGGAACACCCTCCCTGCCCACATACGGCAGACCCAAGACCTACTCGTCTTCAGAAGACTCCCCAAGCCCTGGCTCTTCGAGCAGGAGGAGCCCCCCCCTCCGCCTCAGCGCCTTGAGACCCTCACGGGTAAGTAGCGCGCTCTACAAGTACTCTGATTGATTTCAAGGTGCCCCAGGACTGACAAAAGTGCACATAACCCGGAAACATCCCACAAGGTTCGTCTTCATGGTAGACATGTGTTGCAGCATTTTTTATGTCATTTCTTTTTTAATACAGGTGTTCAATTATACATAATATAATACTAATTATATATAAGAAACAGAAATGGCAATAGCGATCGCTAAACACTTATAAGGTCCCAAAGGGGAGACCTATTGGCTATTCCAATGCTTGTTTTTAAAATTGGGTAGACTTGACCAGACTGACTAGCATGCGATCCACTCTTTCCCAAATTGGGCTTTTCGCTATGTGCTTTCCTAAGCCTCTTACGCTGTCTTTTAGTCGGTTGTGTGATGTCTTCAAGTGGGTCGCACCTTAACAAAGTATGGGTAATATGGGTTACTGGTTCTCCCAGATCTATACTAGTTTTGTGAGGTGGACAAGGCAGAGGGACACCACAGCTTTCAGTTCTCCTGTGGCACCTGCTAGTTAACGACCTTTGGGCTCCACGACGCTGCTGTTCCGAAATTACTTCACTTGGCTCCTCTGTAACCTTTCCTAATTGTGTTGTTTTTTTGGCAAGGAACTTTATTATTTGAAGCACAATTGTCAGAATTGGTTGCTGTGGTAATGTCCACTGTTTTTGAAGTTGTCTTTAACTGCAGCTTAATGTCGTCCAAAACAGAGTCTACAAATCTTGGAAGGGATGCCACATGCCAGTTTATCTAAAACTGGACTGCAGCCACAAGCAGGAACATATTGTGTGTCAACTTGTGCCCTCTGGAATATAGAGAGTTTTTGTATTGAATAAATCCACCTAGATGTCTGACTTACTAGACTGGTATGTTAAGGCTTCGATGACAGTTTGAAAGGAACTAAGCAAAATATCCCACGTATTGTTGTAGTTTCCTCCCCAACAAGGGGAGTGGCGGTCCAGTACTTCAGCTTGTCGGGAGATGTCTGGAGACAGTGATAAGGGGGGGCAGCCAGAGGTATTCCTTCTCCCTGTATCAACACAGGCTTTGCCTGTGGCTCCACCTGTGAGTGGAAAGGTCTCATCCAATTGAGTCTTCCTCCAGAACTCGAATGGAATTCGACAGCCCTATTAGAGATATACCATTGGTAATTTACTGTTTTGTTCCCTGGGCAGGATCCTTGCTGTCCAAGCCTGAAAGTTGAGGCTTAAAGCTGTTATCGTTGGAATTAAATGGTTGGTGCACCTCAACTATCACTTGTCTAACCTTGCCCTTTGTCAGGACAGTGTTTGGCTCTATTACACATTTAGCCACCAGTGGCCATTGGAATTAATAACCAGTCCCTCAGGAACTTTATCCGGCTCAGACTGCAAAATCTCTAAGTCATTCTGACTTCAATGAGCTCGACACCTGAGTTTACCTTCTCTCCATGGCTCGGAAGCTCCTTTTCGCCCAGTCCTCCCACTGGAAGGCAGGTTTGTAAGTTTTAATTTCTGCGGAGGTAACAGATTTTAGAGCTATCTTCTGAGTTTTGGGTGTTATCTCGGAAAAACCAGGTTAAAATGCACGTAGCAGGCTTGTAATCCACTTGGCTCATTGTGATATGTAAGTAAAGCAGTCACTGGATTCTTTTAAAAAGAACAAATTTCGTCTCGATTTCCCCCTGTACTATTTTGCTGGTAGTTTGAACCTCTGCTATAATTGAAGGAAATCCCCTTCTTGTCCAATCAATCAATCAATCAATCAATCAATCAATCAATCAATCAATCAAATAAACTTTATTCAGTTTCACAAAAGTAAACTATAAAAGGTACCCCCCTTCTTGTTTTGTTGTAGCCTCTGCTTGCGTGGGTTTCATTTTTTCTCTCTAGCGCCGCGTGCTCCTTCCAGATGTGGTGTAAATTAATCATATGTACAACAGAAGCAGTAATTACAGCCTTTATTTGTGTCATTAAATCTCTAATTGTGAATCTCTTCTCTGCAGTGATGGTGACTCTGGATCCTGACACGGCTCATCCTCAGCTCCTCCTGTCTGAGGGGCGGAGACGAGTGAGAGAGACGGGCACAGCACAGACCCTGCCGGACACCCCCAAGAGATTCACCTACTACTACCCCTGTGTGCTGGGGAGCGAGGGGTTCACCTCCGGCAGACATTACTGGGAGGTGCAGCTGCCGCAGGAGGGGGGAGCGTGGCATGTGGGGGTCGCAGCGGAGTCTGTGAAAAGGAAGGGGGGGATCACATGGTCACCTGAAAGGGGAGTCTGGGCTGTGCGGGGGTGGGGGGGTCAGTACAAGGCTCTCACCTCCCCTCAGACCCCTCTGTCCCCTCGTGAGAAGCCCCTGAAGCTGGGGGTGTATCTGGACTATGAGGGGGGGCGGGTGTCCCTGTACAATGCTGACTCCATGGAGCTTCTCTACTCCTTCCCGCAGGCCCCCTTCACACAGAGGCTCTTCCTGTACTTTGGTCTCTGGGACAGAGCGGAGCTGAGGCTGGTGTGAGAGTGACCCCCCCCCCCCCCCCCCCCAACTGTCATCTACCGTTAAAAGAATCTTCAAACACCAACATTCCAAAGTATCTTCTTCACAACGACCCTCCCACATGTTGCCATGACACCCAGAAGCCTCATGTGAAACTGACTGCTTCATATCTCTTTTCCTTGTACATTTTTTAAAACAAGGGCAGGAAATGTTTGCTGTGTGAATTATGCAGCAGACATCATGTAACATATGATAAAGTCTCTTTAAACTTCAAAAATGTGTATTTCTTTCACATGTGGAGCTTTGACATTAATATGCACATTATAGCGCTGCGCTGAGAATTACTTATTGAAAGTGATTGTTTTTAAACATGACCCTAGAAACCATTCCTGCCCCGCCCAATAACAGGGATATTATTAAATACCTCAGACGCAAGACAGTTGTCACGTGAACCCTGTATGTAACCCAGATTCAGGGCGGCTTTAGGACAGTGCGACCGGTGCAGCCGCACCTGCGCTAATCTGGGAGCAGTGATGTGTGCAGAAATAACTTTGGGTTTTAAAAGCACCTGCTGCTTCCTTGTGTGTCCAGCAGGTTTCAGGCAACAATAAAAATGTCAAGATTACACAGGTGAATAATGTTTCTGCTGGAGAGAGATCGAAGTTTTGTCTTGTCACAGTTTCAAGTCATCCTTAAGTAGCGCAGAGGGTTAATATGCCAGCTGCAAAGAACGTGTTCATGCAGAACACAGAACGTTAATCCTCATTGGTTTGTGTAACATTTCCTATAGACTGATTTACACATATAAGATTCATTGCCTCTGTTAATGTGTGTTTGGTGTAAAGTGCTCTGACACCTACGAGTTGGCATGAGTAGCGCTATAAAACAAAAGACATGCGTATGAGAGAGGACTGTACAGAGATGGGTGCCACTGTTGGAAGGTGGGGGTGAGGAAATATTTGGAAATGGTGTCATGGGCGGAGGGGCACAAATAAATATTGTCGCACCTGGCGCGTCTAACTCTAAAGCCAGCTCTGCGCAGATTCTTTTAGATCCATTAATTCAAACGCAATCATTTTTCGTAGCGCTGGTAGTCTAAACTCTCAGTTTTGAAGGTGCTTTCATATGGGATAAGGAAGAAAATGGACCATCAGTGAAATCAAATATTTTTCCAGGATCACAAAATTTGGTTACGCAGTGAAGCCGCAATTAAACCAGGTGTTCTAGTTTCCCTTCGGACAAATTACCTACTAAATGGGTATCTATTTGTCTCTCCTTTTTACCTTAAATGTTAATGCTTTTGTGATCCATCACCTGTGAATTAAGCTGATATTTCTTTGCAAGGGTTTAAAACTTCTTTCTGATGACAGTGTTTTTGTAACGTGAGCATGACGAGGCCAGTGAAGATATAGCACAATACAGAACTATTTTAAAATATTGCAGTTCTTAAACTGCAAAGATTCCATCACATTTACAGACCATCATGTATAAGTTGTTTTCTTGTGAAACATCTGCCCTGCTGCTCAAGCCACTATTGTAATTTACGAAATGTATATTGTCAAAGATATGCAGATTCTGTGAACAATGTGCAATAATACCCGTCACCTCTTCATCCTTTTAGGGGTTTCTGCTTCTTAATATCCTTGTCTTTTCTTCATGGAGATTGGATGTAATTCTTGTCTCTTGAGTAAGACATGGGCTGAGTATGTTCTCTTTCAGCGTTAGGGTCATGACGTCCTTTTATGAGGTAGCTCAGTAGGTTGAGGCACATCTGCGGACCCATGATCTAAACGTCACAGGTTAGACTCCTGGCAGGGGCTTCTCTGACTTTCCAATGATTGTCCTGTATTGTATCATTTATATAAACCTTCATGCTGTTACCAATGGCTGCAGCTGACTTCACTGAGAAATGGACCTCCAAGCCCTAGACATTCATTTAAGATCCTTATGAATTCTGGGGTTGTAGTTTTGGTTTACTTCAGTACAAATATTAACATTATCAGATTAAAAATAATTTTTACTGGTGATAAATTAATATTACCAGCAAAACATTTACAAAAACATGCTAAACAGAGCAATTTCAGATACTTGCAATTGTCGAACTTTTCTTCAGGAGCTCTGTGTCAATCTGGGGTAACGGGACTCAAACTATAACAAGGAGAACCTGTTGCCACTGGTGTCGGGGGGCTTCACCTTACTGTGAGGTCCAAGACTGAGCACCAAGTGAACCCCTCACCCCTTGACTCTCAGAGGAGTGAAGTCGAGCTGTCCAAGGCTTACTCAAGGAGAAGGTGCGGGTTAGAAACCAAGAACTCTCTAAAGCAGAATACAGTTAAATGATTGTCCAGCCAGTGCTTTTACTCGAAAAATGAAAGGCGCTTTAATCACCAACACACAACTCAGGACTGTACACAAAAAATAGAGGGGTCAGACAGATGCACCTAGTGATACTCTGGAGGTTGGGGGGTGGTCCATAGGGACGCTCATGTAGACAGTCCTGTCCCCCAGTGGATGAAGATAGAACAACATTTGTACTTAGTGCGTAAAAGGGCCTTGTACATGAAGTTCGAGGCATTGTGTTAATGTTGTGTGAAGCTAGATGTGTAAACAAAGCAGTTTCAGAGAAACTAGTCCAACATTGCCGTGCACGCAAATATGTGCAGAAGGTCAGGTAGAAATGTTTGTGAAAAATAGGACAATGTAAGAAACGAGCAGCTGCGCTACATGGGCCTCATCCAGGCATATAACAGTATTGTGCTTGCGCATTGAAGGTGCTGTTGGACAGTTGTGAATGAGGACAGTTATGCAGTAGGACAGTTATACAATATGACAGAAGGTTGAATAGGACTTGGTCCTCAGGCTCTTACCGCTCTCTCGGGGTCTGTAGTTAACCCCCCTTTCCTTCTGGAATGGGCTGTGCTAGTTATGGAGCTGTAATGGTGCCAATGTCTGTGGTGGTCGCTTCTAACTAATTCAAGTTAATTCTAGTTCACTAGAGGGCATTCTCACTGGACTCGTCAGGGGGCGCCACTCCAATAGTGCACGTGCTCACACACAGCTCCTGGGGCAGCCAGGCTGACTCTACCTTGGCCCTACCTTGAGCACCTATCCCCGTTGGTGCCCAGACGCATGTCTCCAGTCCAGGTGAGGGGCGAGAGAGAGAGAGAGTGGCAGAAGTGATGGGTAGAGATGGAGCAAGAGGGTGGTGACATTGGAGGGGAATAGGAGAGAAGAGAGAAAGTGGTAGAAGTGAAAGGAGAGGGAGAAAGAGAGAGAGAAGGGAGTGAGATTAGGCATGGGCGGAAAATCCGTTCCGCTTGCGGATTTTGCGGATTTTCGGGAAATCCGCAATCCGCGAGATTTGCGAATTTCCTGAAAAATCCGCAAATCCGCGAGCAGCGGATTTTGCTCGCACTGCTCGCACTGTTCGCGTGAGTTCGCGCCCCGCGAATAAGTGCGAAATTGCAGAAATACGATTTTAGCAAAACTGAAAGTAACTACTTACCAGGTTCAAAAGTTCAGGCTCATCATTAGTAGCCATTTCCTGTAGTGCTTCCTGAGGGGCCCCTCCAGAGTTCAGTTGCCAGTTGCAACTATTATGTGACCCTGCTCTGAACCTCAGAATAGTTACACATATGCCACAAAGGTCCTGAATTACAGCTAAGGGAGACAAGCAGGAGCCAGGCTGGAAGTTAAAATCCATTAATCAGCCCCTAATTCATTATTGTCAGTTGGGGCAGGGCAGGTGTTGTAACTAATTTTGCAACAATGAAAGCACTTAGCAAGTGCAAAAGATCACTAATCAGGGCGCACTAAGGAAGCAGGTGCCAGCTAAAAAAATATTCTGTGACACATTAATCAGCCCCAAATTAATTCAGGTCACTTGAGGCAGGGAAGGTGTGCTTTGCTTTGCCAAAAATAATGTACACTGGACAACCAGAGGGTGTGGTGATGAAACAGAGGGTGGCATGGGTGGGCCAGAGGGTGGCATGAGTAGTCAGAGAGTGGCAGTGGTGACAGAGAGTGGCAGTGATGAAGAAGAGTGTCCCAAACAGGTTGGACACGTAGAAACAACAAGTTCGCAAAACTTGCGACCCGACAGGTAAGTTCGCAAATTGCGAAATTGTAAAAACCCTCGCGAACTGGCAGAAACACGGGCGAACACAAAAAAAAAAAAAATCCGCAAATTCGCGGGAATTCGCGGATTTTGCGGATTGCGAGTTTGCAAATCCGCAAATTCGCGGATTGCCAATCCGCAAAATCCGCTCATGCTTAAGTGAGATACACTGATGTGGAGAGAAAGAAAAGGGGAGATGGGAAGGAAGTGGAGAGAGAAAGCGAGAGATCGAGAAGTGTAAGAGAGACAGGAGGAGTAGGTAGAGAGTGGAGAAAGAATGGGATAGAGAAAGAGGGTGGGTGGTGGGAAGCAGAGAGAGACTGCCAGCAGTCAGTCTACAGGAGGAGTGTCTGCTCAGATGAAGGAGCTGCACGTCTGAGGGTTGTCCGGCTCCCACCGCCTGTGATGGACTGAAGTGACCTGGGCCCTTGGGATCTGCATTAAGAGGACACCATGCTTCTGACCCGCCCAGCTAGACCCTATGGAAGAACAGGTGTGTAATCTAGCGCCAAGTTTCCCCGGCCTGAGGATCATGGCAGCCCAGTTAAAATGCACCAGATGAGAGTAGCTGTCCCCTCAACACCCCCAACACCCATACCCCACACCCCCCAAGGACACAGCAGCAAAGCTGAGGCTGGTGTAGGAACTCTACCAAACCCCCACCCTACTGCAGTAATGAAAATTTAACAAGGGGCACAAGCAGAGATGCTGCCAACAGGGCCAGTCTCTTGCAGCAGAGTGAGAGGATGGTGATAGTTTTATCCAGGAGGGTTGAACTTTGGGTGCTCCCCTCCCCACTCGGACCTTAACGATCTGTGTGTCATGTCCATGCACAAGAGGCTGCCAGTGAGTCAAAAAAACATCAGTGACTATCGGGGGGCATTCCTGTCCTAGCATCTTGTCATTTTAAAATTATTAGGTACACACATCCCTCAACTTCCTTCACAACTGACCCGTAACACTCTTGCCCTTATGAACTAGGGATCTGCACATAACTCTGCCAATCCCCTCAATTCCAACTTGCAGAGACCTCTGTAAAACCAGCCCTGGCAGCTCTACCAGGGTATTAGAATCCTGACAGAAGTACCGTACCTAAACACGTGATCAGTCCATCACAAAAGCTGCCAATGGGTGTTGCGCATCTTTACCACGACCGGTGCCAGCGGCACTTACATCAAGTGGTATGCCGATTCAATACCAGCCCTTGCTGCCTTGTCCCATCTGTGGAGGTTGGGAAGCTATGGAAGAGGACAGCCGGGGTCCCAAAAGTGGCATGTTACGGATTTAACTGTGGAATGTGCTTCCACCAGTTTTGCCGCTGTTGGTATGAATGTTGTGGCTGTGTGTGGAGACACCCGCTTACACAATGTTTAGGACTGTTGACTGTGGGGGAACAGTAAGAGTGGTCCCAGGCTGGGGGCAGCAGTCTGAGCCTTAAATGATCCAGAGAGGGAAGTGGCCGTCAGACTCAAAGGGGGCTTCAGTGGTGGTTTTTCATTGAGATATCAAGGCCCGCGACAACAGTGCTGGTCAGCTTCAGTCAGTGATGAAGGAGAAACCAAAGAAAGAAGTGGAGGAAGAAAGGATTGCAGGTCCAGGTTTGAGTGGTCATTGCCAGATTTGATGCTGTCTCTTTTGGGGGTAGTTCCAAAGAAAACTCCCAGGGGAATATTGTTTAATTCACCATTTATCGTGGCCGGAGGGGGCGTAAGTGAATGGATGCAAGACTCAGGAAGATGCAACAGAGCAGTGTGCTCCATCGGTTGATACTATTAGTTTTGGGCAAAACAGGTAAAATGTTACCTTAAGTCGGCATTTTACATAATGCCAGTTCATATAGTGGAGATTTCTTTGCTGGGGATGTCATTTGAAGGGACAATATATGTGAACAGAGTTTTGTCCAGGGGTTGTGCAAATTCTTGTCCTCTTTTTGAATTTTTCAGCGCCTTCTTATAATGTGGTTTGTCAACAAGAACTGGTCATCGGCTATTTTTCATGGATGATTTCTTGTTTGTTGAGAAGGAGGTTCCTTTAATTACCGAGAAGTGTTGGGCATTTTTCATTACTTGGCAGACGATTTTGGCGTGCCCTTAGCACCAGAAAGACAGAGGGCCCGAGAACTGTATTGATTTTTTCCAGAATTGTCACAAAGAAGATGCAGGCGAGATTGCCAGGAGACAAAGTGTGAGAGATTGTTTTATTGGTAGAAGAGGATTGCAAAGAGCGCAAGTTTGTGCTCCATAATGTTAAGTGTTTGTTGGTGCTTCTCAGTTTTGCATGCAGAGTGGTCAGGGCTGACAGAATGTTTTACACAAGGTTGGGCTTTGCCATGTCAGAGGTGGATTTACTGCACCAGAGAGGGTGAATGGCAGTTGCTCCTCAGTCATATCTGCATGTATGCTAGCATGTTATTGAGAATTTAAACAGAGTAAGCATGTTTTTGCAGAGAACGAGACAAATTGACATGTGCAGATTTTGTCTGCGCAAGAGGCCCTTGGTTGTGGCTTGTTCTGGGATGGATGGCGGTGTGCAGAACAGAGACTTGTTCACTGGTGGTTGCTTTGGTCGTGTGTTGTGTGAAACTGATGAACAGAAGAATAACGTTCAATGTGGATAACATATCAGGGGTTGAGTTGTTTAACAGAAGGCAAGGACTTGAGCGTTTTGTGGCTCTTGTGGAAGAGTTGTAGGGTTATCTGTATTTCAATATTGCTTTAAGAGCAAATCATATTCCTGGAACGAGCAATGACATTGCTTATACTTCATCTTGTTCACAGTGGAAGAGTTTTCGAAGTTTCGCCCTAGAAACGGAAGAGATGACAACCAAGTTATCACAGGACATCTGGTCACTGGGGCAATGAGAATGCTGAATCTTGCTGAACATTCTGTATCAGTAACTACTAGATGATCCCACTGAAAGGCTTGGTGGGAGTTTAAATATGGTTGAGGTAGGAAGAAAGGGGGTGAAAAAGTCTGGAACTGAGTAACGAGGACATCATGCATTTTTGATTTTCTTTGATTGACAGGAGCTTATCAGCTGTTACCATTGCTGGGAACCAGGGAGGTTTGTCATCCATGTGAAGTTATTATAGGGATATGACCCGGGGGCTTAGGAACTGGTGAGGCGTGTAAACTTGTAATTTCACTTGTTGACAAGTTTAATTTGGGTGTTGGGGTTTTGCTGTTATAACAATTTTGAAGTTAAAATCTTTTAGTCTTTACCTGATGTGTCTGCATTGTTGGGCTCAAGGAAGAGACCAGGTGTAAAACGACAAGAGGTGGGGGGGAAGATATGGTTTTGAAAATATGGCTGAGGCGTTCCAAAACAGATCAGAGAGGGCTCAGGAGATGGGGTTTGTTGAAGACTGGGCTTGTCACAGAGGCAGGTGGACTTTTGACAAATTTTACAATTTCCAGGTGTGTTTAGGAGATGAGGTTGTTTACCCTACTGTTGGTGAGACAGTGACTGCGGCCAATCTTTTGGGAATATTGAGAAAATCATTGGTTTACTTGGGATTGAACGCAAAGGGCTTTGGCATGTGCTGTTTTCAGACTGATGCTGCATCGTGAGGCAGCAAGGTCTTCAGACTGAGGACATAAAGAGGATTGAGAGAGGACGATCCAGGTGTTGTGAGAGGTACATACGAGGTTAGGACCAGGGACACACCGCAGCACTCATCCTACTAGACCTCCCTGCATCCTTCGACACCGTCTCTCATCACACCCTCGCGGCCAGACTGCACAACGCTGGGATATGAGGAACCGTCCTCTTTGGATCTGCTCCTTGCCCTCTAGCAGAACCCAGAGGGTCAGACTCCCCCTGTTCCTCTCCGGGCCTACAGAGATCAACTGCAGAGTCCAAGGATCATCACTCAGCACCCCGCTTTTCAACATTTACATGGCCCTTCTCGCCACCGTCGTCGGACACACAGGCTCAACATAGTATCCTACGCCGACTTTACCCAGCTCATCCTCTCTCTCTCACCAAGAACCCCGACGACACCAGACTCTGCTTCCAAAAAGGAATGACAGATGTCGCGGCCTGGACGAAAAGCAGCTGCTTGAAGATCAACTCCGTTGTATGCAAGGCCATTGGGAGAAGGAATAGTGATGTGTGGGTTGTAGGGCATTGCTTGGTTCAGGTGGCTGCAAAGTTCACTCATTGCCATCCATATGGCCTCTCGTTGGGACTGCCAAGTAGTAGACTTAGAATATATACATGGTGTAAGAGTAGGATGAGGTGGGGCAGCTGCGGCTGTTAATGGCTGAACTATTAATTAGCAGAGGATGTCTAGATGTACTAATAATAAATCTTGCAGAAAATGGTCTGTGCCACTAATGGGCCTTCCTTTGTTGAAGAAGATGAAAGTGGACTTGGTGAGGCTGAAGAGCTTCGGGGCTGCACATGCATCGTACGGACTGAGTCTGTTCTGAAAAGGGTGTGATGAAATGATGTGGAACCCAGCGCTAAGGACAAATCAAGACCAAACGGAATAGAGCTGTGAGAGCTTTTTTTGTACAAGCTTGTGGATAAACGTGTTGTCACGTGTAAATATTAATGAAGAAGATGCCGTATTATATTGCTCAGATGGAGCGCATGCGTCCCTTTTGAGAAATGTATATTGTTTTTAGGTCTTAAGACCGACTTAAGACTTAAGACAGACTTAAGTTAGGATTTTGTCTTAAGTCTGTCTTAAGACAAAATCCTAACTTCTGTGAATATCAAAAGTAGTAAGTTTCGGATTTTGTCTTAAGCTAGTTCTGTGAATCTCTGTAAATAAAAAAATAATCAATCCATGGGTCTGGTGATGGGGATTGAGCCGCCTTCCTAGGCATAGCTCCTGGAACCCCGCTAGTCCAGTGACCCCTGAGCCAGCCTTAAGAATGTAGTTGTTGGTACTCCTTGAAACAGGGGAGGCACAGGCTGTACCTGAGATCATACTGGTCACAGCCAAGAGTTTCTTGTGGACTTTTTGAGTAACAGGATCAATAAAATAAGCAGTGTTTTAAAAACCTGGAAAAATCAGACCTCTTTTTCTGCACTATGTTGACAAGTGCGGCGATGGGATGGTATTAGTTGTGGAAAGCTCTAAGTCAAACCAACAGTACAGGTGGATTGGACAGTGATTTCAGCATGACAAAGTGCATGGGTTGCCTTATGTGAGTGACATGTGACTGTCAAACTCCTGTATTAGTACTCCTTTTTAGGCCGAAGACCACCAGTCGCGCAGCTGTTTGGTTTGCTAACGACATCTTGGGGACATGTGGAAAGCTTTCCTTGGAAGGAATTTCACCCTTTTCTTACCAGTTCATTTGTGGTCTGTCACTCACAGTTGCTTGTTCTCTGTTTGCTGGCTTGATTTGTTTTAGGCTGTCCAGCTTGAGTTCGTTCCATCCCACCTCCAAAACCCATTTACTGTTTCATCCACCAGTGCTTGCTTTCTGTAAACAGGCCTTTCACTCTTGTTCTCATCTTGTCTGATTTGCTGTGCATTCAAAGACAGAGGTCACATGTCAGGCTCTGTCTTCCAAGGGAGCTTGGTGTTATTTTTCTTTCTCTGACTTCTAAGTGACAGTTTTTGGGACAATCCTGCTGGATATTGGCCAAGTGCTTGAGGAAGGCTGGACAATGGCATTTTTTTCTAGAACACAACAAAATGTAAATGCCTTTATATGAACTGTGTAGATCAGCATATATTAGAATTAGAAAAGCATAATGAAGCTCCTTTTTTGTTATTCCGATGTGTGATGGGAACAGATATTTGATTATGGTCAAAGCAAATCAATACACCGGGTGATCACATTTCCATACATTATTGTTGCTGTATAATAAAGACCAAACTATGTCTGTGCAAATGTAATTGTCATTTAAATTGAAGATGTGGTAGTGTACTACCATTACACACAACACACCATGCGTACTTCACTTTACCCCACTCCACTATACTCCACTCTACACTCTGCCACTCACCACTCCATGCCACTCAATACTGTACTATTTGACTTTTTTGACATAAAACAACCAGCAGAGGTCAGTAAAGTAGCAGAATCACTTTATTTTTATTTTAAAAGTTTTATATAGCGCAAACATGATCCAGAGGGATATAAGAGCGCTTCACAATTACGGTTGGACAAGGTTAGGCATGCGTCAAATACATAACATAGGGAACAATTAGAAAGGGTGCAAACACATCATCACAGTAAGTACAATGAATGAGGGAGTAAGTCCAATAACTTCAAGCAAAAGATCGGAGCCCCATTAAGGTAAGAACTTGCTCATATGGAATCATTTTACTTCAATTTTGGAGGTCAGGCTGTGAATTTCAGGGGGAAGAGAGTTCCAGATCCGTGGAGATAAGCCGGAGAAAGCCCTTTGACAAGTTCTCTTTTTTTCGAAATATCTGAAGTTTCAGAGGGAAGGTGTTCGCGCTTCTTGAGGGTCTACCACCTCCAGATAATTCCAGCTTTTGGCATAGGTACTTGGGGGTTTTGAGATGGAGAGCTTTGTGAGTCAGGCAAGCGATCTTTAGCTGTATTCTTGCTTCAGCCAGTTTAGATAATTTAGGACTGGGGAGATGTGCGTCGATCTTTTAGTACCAGTGGTCAGTCTGGCTGCTGTATTCAAAACCGCTTTAAGAGGAGCCAAGGTATATTTCGGGAGGCCACATAGTATAGCACTGCCATAATCTAGCCTCGGCAGAACCAGAGCTTGGACAACCTGCTTGAAGTCAGCTTGTGGGAGGAAAGGCTTGAGATTCCTGAGTAGTCTCAACTGGTGATTCGCTCCCTTGCAAGCCTTACTAATGTGGTTCTTAAAATGTAAGTGTTTGTCGAGGGTGATTTTGAGCGATTTGGCAGAATCAATTATGACGGGGGAGTTGAAAGCAGTAAGATGATTCAACCAGAGGTCTACCTTGGGGGTATGATTCGGAGGAGAAATGAGCAAGAATTCGGGTTTGGAAGTGTTGAGTAAGAGGTGGTTCTCCCATTAGCCAGTTTTGTGTGTTCATGAGGGTAGTGTTGAGTGATGTGAGATTGTCAGGTGAGGAGATTTTCATGTAAAGTTGCGTGTCTTCTGCGTACACATGGAAGAGAATGTTCATTGGGTTTAGTGCATTTACAAGTGTTTCCAAGAATAGGTTGAAAAGTATGGGGGATAAGACGGACCCTTGTGGGACTCCCATGGATACTTGGCGATGGTTGGGATAGGGAGTGGTGCACCTTTATTCTTTGGGATCTGTGGTGGAGGAGAACCATTGCAGCACCAGACCGGAGAAGCCCATCCTTTTTCCAGAACTGATAGTAGATTGTTGTGATTTACAGTGTCAAATGTAGAGGAGCGTTCAAGGAGGATCCGGTGGCAGGATTCGTTGTGGTCGAGCATTTTTAGAATGCCATCAAAAACATGAATAAGAGCCGATTCAGCGCTTTGTCCGCTCCGAAAGCCAGATTGGTGATGGTCTAGGAGTAGGAATGTTTTTCAATGTGAGCACAAAGTTGAGATTGGACACATTTTTCAAGGAGTTTGGCCAGAGTAGTGATGTTGGAGATAGGGTGGAAGTTGTGAAGGTCTGAACTATCAGCATTAGGTTTTTTTAATATAGGGTAAACCTGAGCTGCTTTTAGGCAGTCAGGGATCATACCTTGAGACATCGAGGCATCAACAATCTTTGTCCAGAGGGGGGAGGACTTCCTTGATTTCTTTGAAGATGGAGGGAGGTAGGAGGTCATTGAAGTGATTGGATGGGTTGATGAGTCTGGATTTCTCAGAGAAAAACGTGGCCAAAGCGTCACAAGAGGGTGGGCTGTGACCTGGGTCAGACCGAGGGGGTGAGTCACACAGTTGTTGTTTAACAATTTTAAAAAGTATCCTGGGACGATTAGAGGCTTGGTTAAGTTGAGATCTGAGGTAGTTATCCTTGGCGCTGTTGATTTGTTTGTTATAGGAGCTCCTTACTGTTCTGAGGACTTTTAGTAGTTCCAAGGAAGGATTGGATTTCCAGAATCGTTCAGTTGCCCGTAGGTTACGTCGTTCGGAGTTTAAGTTGTCGTTAAACCATGGTTTTGCGATTTTTGTTGATGCATTTTGTTTGTTCGATCGGTGCAACGGAGTCCATGATACTTGAAATAGTAGAGTTGTAAAAGTCTGTGAGTAAGTAAACCTCAGGCTTGACAACTTGAGCGGAAAGGGCAAGTTTACATTGGGTTGCTAGCTCAGCTGTATTGATATGTCTAAGGTCCGGTTTCCATACCTTTAGCTTCTTCAATTGAGGCTTCCGCGCGGACATCTCCCTGTAATGTATAAGAGGATGATGTGATGGTCAGACCAGTCGATAGGGGAGATGTTATCCAGCGATATGGTGCTTCCTTTGGAGTTGATGAGATCCAGGATTTCTCCTTTATTATGTGATGGCCTGTCGCAGTATTGAGTCAGCTCATGATCATCTAAGAAGGATTTAAGGCATGTTGCAGCTTGGTCATTGGGGTTAGACCAATGAAGGTTGAAATCACCGAGGAAAATTTGGGGAACTGCGGAATCAACATTACCGGTGATGATTTCGAGTAATTGTTCGATGAAGGAGATATTGGCCCCCGGGGGTGATAGAAAGTGTGTAATTTGCATATCGGGATGTGATTACTTAAAATGTTGAGACAGAGGTATTCACTGGAGTAGGCTGCAGAAGTCTCAGAGTGAGAGACCAAGAGAGTGCTCTGATGAATACAAGCTAGGCCACCGCCCTGCTTTAATGCTCTGTTGAGACTAATTATGTCATGGGAAGAAGGAACTAGGAGGTCTATGATAAGAGAGGAGGCGGAATTCAACCAAGTTTCGGTAAGGATGATGATGTCTATCCCCTGGTATTGAATAAGGTCAAAAATATCCGAGGCGTGTTTACTGGCTGATCCGCAGTTGAGAAGTGTGCATTTGAGTCGTCCCTGTGAGTGGGGGAGAGGTGACTGCGTGATGTTCACTCTTTTGAGCTTGCCGTTATTTACATCTCTGAGGTTGAGCAGGGGTTCTCTGTTCGGATTAGGGTAAATGGCTTGAATTCGACCGGGAGGAGTCTTGTCGGTGGCCAGATTAAGGGAGTAAAAGGAGAGGAGACCCTTGATGTCTTTATATGCAAGATCAGACTTCGTCCTTCTAGGCCGGGAGTCTGTGTGAGGAAGGGATGAGGTGTTAAATGTGCAGAGGAGAGAATATTGGAGAGGACCAGATACCACGCTAGGGGGGCTGACAGGCAAATTTAGGAGGGACTTGATCGAGGGGGGATGCACGACTGTCCATACTTTCAGGACCTGAAGTTCGGCAGTAAGAAGGTGCAACTGATGAGCTAGATCATTGAGTCGCGCCACTAGGTTTAAAGGTAGGGTAAGGGTTAATGGATGTTTAGGGGGGATAAGGTAGAGGGGTGAGTCCACGAGGGGAGCCCGAGAGGTCTAAGGTGGAACAATTAAGATTCGGAGGGGGGGGAGGGGGGGAGTTGGTCATTGCTAATTTTGAATGATTCTGAGAGCATGGAAAGAGGGGCAGGGAAATGAGTGAGGACAGGCGGGCTAAAAGCCTGTATGCCGGGGGAGATCGAAAGAGGGTAGGATGGGTTTGACAGTTCCGGGACTGAGGAGGACATATGCCAGGTCTCAAGTCAGGCAGATGAGGTGGATGTAGGGATTTTAGCATTCTCTAGATTCCAGGCCATAGAAATTGTCTTCTAGGAGCACCCGTAGACAATAATATTTTTTCAAATATTGTATTTATTTCAGTGATTTGACCTCTGAAGGCCCAGCTTTTACATTAAAAACAGAGCTTTGGACTATACCATTGCCCGCTGAAAGGCAATATTTCTCCCCATGTGTTCCCATACCTGGCGTGTCACGCAGTTTGGTGCTTACTTTCCCTCCATGTTCAAGAGCAGTAGATGTTTGAGCACCCAGGCTAATGTGCTGCATAGCTTAATACTTATAAGGTCTGAAAGGCAAGACCAATTGCATTGCACATGTTTGTTGGATTTGCAGGTATTGTTTTCAAAGCTGGTGAGTGATAGGGTACGGTATGGGCATTACAGGAAAAAGCAGCATGTCCGTGTTTTTGTGCTAAAGGAAGTTGGGCGGTGGGCAGGAAAACACCTTATTATGGTTTTACGGGTTCGCACTATTTGGGGGGGGGGTGAATCATGAGCGGGTGTATGCACCCCTAAGGGGGGAGCACAGCTGAGGGACTGTAGAAACTTTAAGCCCTCTCTCTCTCCCCCCCCCCCCCTATGTTTTCAGAAGAGGGAAAAAGAGGCCATTGGCTGGGCTGCGAGAGCGCCACAGGCTAAGGGTGGTGACACCAGAGTGACTTCTGGGGCCCTAATGCACCTTTATTACACCATATGTCATGAACATATGAACATATCAGTCACACCTGAAGGGGGGGCAAAAATGTGCCTTGCCACGATTATCCACATCCCATGATGTGAGTGACGTTATTAAACTGTGTGCAGATTCCCAGGGTAAAGGTAAAATAAATGCAGCAGTAAACATCTACACAGCCACTGCCAAACATCCAGACAGAGCCCCTCAGCCCCTGTCTGCGGTCCCAGCCCTCAGGAGGAAATGTAAAATCACAGGATTTCTTCCCCCGCATCACACCATGGGGAATTATGAAAAGGCATCTTTGTGACATGTCAGGTGCACACACAATGAATCATCCTCATGAGCACATTTACATTTACTGCAAAGAAGGGTCCCTATATATGTCAATGAGGAGTTTCAGTGCTTCAAATGGGGATAAAGAAGGGCAGGTCCTCACGGGGGGGGGGGGAGTAAACAACTTCTATCAGTGACCCAGAGCCAGTCCTCAACTTCATAAGGCCCTTTATTCTCCTCGTTTCTCTGCATTTGCAGACATTGGTTGTGGTTTTAATGTTTTCGCACTCGTGATTAGATATGGCTTTAACACCTGTTTCTCGGCAAGTCTTTCGGGGACGGTGAAATGAATACAGCATACATGCTTAGGAACTCTCCTCCTTTTATAGCAGGTTATTCAAGTCCGTTCCATGTGCCCGTTCTCGGTCACATTCACCCTTTGGCCATCCATTGGCGTGTAATGCTTTGCCGGATTCGGGGTTTCTTATTTATGGTCCGAATCCAACACTTGTAAGCCAATTTTGTTAAACATAACTGACTCAATGGGGATGGGCTTTTTTCTTGTTATGACATTTACTCTATGGAGGGGCCATTGGTCACCCCTGGCCCTACGCTGCAATGCCAGACTCCAATTTTTAAAAATATTTTATCCTTATATATAGAGTTTGGAGACTGTTTACACTTTATTATTGAATGCAGAATTTTTGAGTTAGTGTGAGTGAGTGCCATGTGATCAACTCAGATAGTGTGAGTGAGTGCCATGTGATCAACTTAGATAGGGTGAGTGAGTGCCATGTGATCAACTTAGATAGGGTGAGTGAGTGCCATGTGATCAACTCAGATAGTGTGAGCCAGTGCCATGTTATCAATTCAGATAGTGTGAGTGCCATGTGATCAACTCAGATAGTGTGAGTGCCATGTGATCAACTCAGATAGTGTGAGTGAGTGCCATGTGATCAACTCAGATAGTGTGAGTGCCATGTGATCAACTCAGATAGTGTGAGTGCCATGTGATCAACTCATTGATAGAGTGAGTGAGTGCCATGTGATCAACTCATTGATAGTGTGAGTGAGTGCCATGTGATCAACTCATTGATAGTGTGAGTGAGTGCCATGTGATCAACTCAGATAGTGTGAGTGCCATGTCATCAACTCATTGATAGTGTGAGTGCCATGTGATCAACTCATTGATAGTGTGAGTGAGTGCCATGTGATCAACTCAGATAGTGTGAGTGAGCACCATGTGATCAAGTAAGATAGTGTGAGTGACATGTGATCAACTCATTGATAGTGTGAGTGAGTGACATGTGATCAACTCAGATAGTGTGAGTACCATGTGATCAACTCAGATAGGGTGAGTGAGTGCCATGTGATCAACTCAGATAGGGTGATTGAGTGCCATGTGATCAACTCAGATAGGGTGAGTGAGTGCCATGTGATCAACTCAGATAGTGTGAGTGAGTGCCATGTGATCAACTCATTGATAGTGTGAGTGCCATGTGATCAACTCAGTTAGTGTGAGAACCATGTGATCAAACTCAGATTGGGTGAGTGAGTGCCATGTGATCAACTCAGATAGGGGGGATGAGTGCCATGTGATTAACTCATTGATAGTGTGAGTGAGTGCCATGTGATCAACTCAGATAGGGTGGGTGAGTGACATGTGATCAACTCAGATAGTGTGAGTGAGTACCATGTGATCAAGTCAGATAGTGTGAGTGCCATGAGATCAACTCATTGATAGTGTGAGTGAGTGCCATGTGACCAACTTAGATAGTGTGAGTGCCATGTGATCAACTCAGGGTGAGTGAGTGTCATGTGATCAACTCAGATAGTGTGAGTGAGTGCCATGTGATCAACTCATTGATAGTGTGAGTGAGTGCCATGTGATCAACTCAGATAGTGTGAGTGCCGTGTGATCAACTCAGATAGTGTGAATGAGTACCATGTGATCAAGTAAGATAGTGTGAGTGACATGTGATCAACTGATTGATAGTGTGAGTGAGTGACATGTGATCAACTCAGATAGTGTGAGTGCCATGTGATCAACTCAGATAGGGTGAGTGCGTGCCATGTGATCAACTCAGATAGGGTGAGTGAGTGCCATGTGATCAACTAATTGATAGTGTGAGTGAGTGCCATGTGATCAACTCAGGGTGAGTGAGTGCCACGTGATCAACTCAGATAGTGTGAGTGAGTGCCATGTGATCAACTCATTGATAGTGTGAGTGAGTGCCATGTGATCAACTCAGATAGTGTGAGTACCATGTGATCAAACTCAGATTGGTTGAGTGAGTACCATGTGATCAACTCAGATAGGGTGGATGAGTGCCATGTGATCAACTCATTGATAGTGTGAGTGAGTGCCATGTGATCAACTCAGATAGGGTGGGTGAGTGACATGTGATCAACTCAGTGTGAGTGAGTACCATGTGATCAAGTCAGATAGTGTGAGTGCCATGAGATCAACTCATTGATAGTGTGAGTGAGTGCCATGTGAGCAACTCAGATAGTGTGAGTGCCATGTGATCAACTCAGATAGGGTGAGTGAGTGCCAAGTGATCAACTCAAATAGTGTGAGTGAGTGCCATGTGATCAACTCAGATAGGGTGAGTGAGTGCCATGTGGTCAACTCAGATAGTGTGAGTGAGTGCCATGTGGTCAACTCAGATAGTGTTAGTGAGTGCCATGTGATCAACTCATACAGTGTGCGTCAGTGCCATGTGATCAACTCAGATAGTGTGAGTGCCATGTGATCAACTCAGATAGTGTGAGTGCCATGTGATCAACTAAGATAGTGTGAGTGAGTGCCATGTGATCAACTCAGATAGTGTGAGTGCCATGTGATCAACTCAGATAGTGTGAGTGCCATGTGATCAACTCAGATAGTGTGAGTGAGTGCCATGTGATCAGCTCAGGGTGAGTGAGTGCCATGTGATCAACTCAGATATGGTGAGTGAGTGCCATGTGATCAACTCATTGATAGTGTGAGTGAGTGCCATGTGATCAACTCAAATAGAGTGAGTGAGTGGCATGTGATCAACTCAGTGTGAGTGAGTACTATGTGATCAAGTCAGATAGTGGGTGCCATGAGATCAACTCATTGATAGTGTGAGTGAGTGCCATGTGACCAACTCAGATAGGGTGAGTGAGTGTCATGTGATCAACTCATATAGTGTGAGTGCAGCGTGATCAACTCAGATAGTGTGAGTGCCATGTGATCAACTCAGATAGTGTGAGTGAGTGCCATGTGATCAGCTCAGGGTGAGTGAGTGCCATGTGATCAACTCAGATATGGTGAGTGAGTGCCATGTGATCAACTCATTGATAGTGTGAGTGAGTGCCATGTGATCAACTCAAATAGTGTGAGTGAGTGGCATGTGATCAACTCAGATAGTGTGAGTGAGTACTATGTGATCAAGTCAGATAGTGGGTGCCATGAGATCAACTCATTGATCGTGTGAGTGAGTGCCATGTGATCAACTCAGATACTGTGAGTGCAACGTGATCAACTCAGATAGTGTGAGTGAGTGCCATGTGATCAACTCAGATAGTGTGAGGGCCATGTGATCAACTCAGATAGTGTGAGTGCCATGCGATCAACTCAGATAGTGTGAGTGAGTGCCATGTGATCAGCTCAGCATGAGTGAGTGCCATGTGATCAACTCAGATATGGTGAGTGAGTGCCATTTGATCAACTCAGATAGTGTGAGTGAGTGCCAAGTGATCAACTCAGATAGTGTGAGTGAGTGCCATGTGATCAACTCAGATAGGGTGAGTGAGTGCCATGTGGTCAACTCAGATAGTGTTAGTGAGTGCCATGTGATCAACTCAATGATAGTGTGAGCGAGTGCCATGTGATCAACACATTAATAGTGTGAGTGAGTGCCATGTGATCAACTCATTGATAGTGTGAGTGAGTGGCATGTGATCAACTCAGATAGTGTGAGTGAGTACCATGTGATCAAGTCAGATAGCGTGAGTGCCATGTGATCAACTCAGATAGGGTGAGTGAGTGCCATGTGATCAACTCAGATAGGGTGAGTGAGTGCCATGTGATCAACTCATTGATAGTGTGAGGGAGTGCCAAGTGATCAACTCAGATAGTGTGAGTGTGTGGTAAATAAAATTACCGGACTATTTTTCTATACATTAAATGACAATAAGGATAGCTCAATCAAACGAGAGGCAGAGTCCGTGGTATCTGAGTCATACGGGCTTTAATGAAATGCCTCGAGGCATGGGACATCGGGTTCCATCACCACTAAGGTTCAGGAAGGAACATTCAACATTTTATTAACATCACACATTATATATAGTAAAACATTATAATTGAAATGAATACAGTAGGCGTAACAGGTGAAAAGAGAGAGATAAGAACACATGTGCGTAACAGGAGGCGTGTAAGAAGGCGTACACGTGGGCGTGCACTTGACATGTCAGAGAAACGTCACAAGAAACGTCACAAGTGGGTGGATGCTTAGAGAAAGTTTGCAGAATCAGCAGAAACCTTTGGCATACATGCGCGCGCAACTGAGCATGACGTGTAACTGGGGAGAGCTGGGGGCTTTGACTTTAGCACTAGTAGAGGAGACTAATGTCTGGGATGTCAGAACGACCTGCACCTATAGCATATCTGGTATCTTGTGTTTAGAGGATGTAGTGTCTGAAGTAAAAGGTCTCTCGGGCAGAGGCCGTTCATCACTGAATGCTACTGCTTGCATATGGATCTTCATGCAAAGTACGGGGGCCATGGGCCTACCATGGTAACGGGGGCAGTAAAATACTTGTATGGAGACAGGAAGGCAGGGCCCTTTGCTCTGCAGCCGGAAATATGTTTACCTATTTCACTAGACTGGAATGTGTTTTCGCGGAGGCTGAGCAGATAACTGTAGGCAAAATATCGTCTTGGCAAGCAGGCCAGGCTGAGTCGGGCACCGCTCGTCTGGGCAGGATGTAAGGTAGAGGTCAGGGATGCATACCTAAACTGCAGCTTTCAGAGACAGAAAAGAACTCGGAGCCTCGATTAAGGGTCTGGCTCGGCTGGGCCAGAAAACATGGAGAAAACGTGTGCTTTATTCAAAAGTGTACCATGTAAAGACGTTGGCACCATAGGCCTAGAAGCCTAATTAACGTGATTTTCTTGGAGAACTGTATAACTGACATGTTAACGTTGGACGCAAATGCATATGCGTCTTTCTAGCAGGCACGGAAAAGGAATTACATGACATACATGGGACACGTGTGTATGGATGGGGTGCGAGTGGGGGACACATTAGTTACCTAAAAATTTCTATTTCCTCATTCCCTCCTTGGCCCCTACTTCACCCTTTAGGATATGTCTATTTTCATGAGACCATCTATCTGTTCATATAACATCATTTGCTCTTCTTTCTTTATTCGGGAACGTGAACTTGGACGGGGAATACAGGCTGTGGCGCACAAGCCGCAAATCGCTGGCCCACATTGCAGACAGAGACAACAACTGAATAGGATAAGCAGTATTATTCCTAGGAATGATAACAATTTCCATCCCCAGGCAGCCATCACACTCCAGAGCCAACCGGACCAAGTCCAGGTACCTGGATTCTGGTGTATCAGGTGAGCAATTTCGTGGAGCCGTGTTATGGCCTTATACACGGATGGCGCGTTATTAGGAATAAACACGCAACAACTGGATCCGATCACTCTTCAAGCCCCGCCCCTATCGGCCAGGATGACGTCAAGGACAAGGCGATTTTGAAGAACAACAATTCTCATAGCAGATTGCTCTTCGGTCAGGTTACCTAAAGCAAAAGTAGTTTCGTTCACTACCACTTCAAGGGTTCTTGTTAACCTGCGTATTATTGTACTGTTCTGGACAGGACCTATGAACCAGAAGTATCCTTTAACATAATCCTTATACTGATCCCATGCTGATTCGGAATAATCAATAACAGGAGGAAGGTCTCTTCTGTGTCTGACATGCATAAGGCGTGTATTTCGTTGATAATCAGGTGGGGCTAGGAAAACAGGTGGTAATAGGAACGCAATATAACACGTCCCATCCCAATCAGGGGGCAGATGTACATAAGCTGTCTGACCACAAATAAAATAGGAATGGCGAGAGGCTTTGAAAGTAGACTTTCCTTTGTCGCTGAATTCGACCACAGTATTACAATCACTGTGTCCTAGATGTACTGAACCATTCTTTCTAACGCATAATTCGCCTTTCACTGGTAAAACTGTTATAAACAGCAAGTTTGAATTAGTCTCGGACTGGACGTTCAGGATCATGAGATTGAGGGAAAAGTTACCTAATTCATACACTTCATTTTCTAGATCGGTCCCTTTCCTTTGGGGAAGACCGTCTGCGTCTGGGAAACATGCTTTATTCATGACTGTATTCAGGTTCCCCCATATCCAATTGCCTTGGGAAACTTTGGACTTACTGTCTAAGGAAGACATTAAAGTAAACCATGCTCCACATGAACAATTATGTGTAAACGGGTAGGGAAAGAGGGGCAGAGCTCCCTTGTATTTCTGATAATGTGGGAGTCGGCCACATACCCAGCAATTGGTGGCATTGCTGGTCTGGTGAGTATGGTGTAACATACGAATGAATGTATTGTTGCGCATTGCTAATCGATAGGACAATTCATGAGGGGGCAGGTCGCTGAAAGTGTGCTCTACAGAGTCATTAGAGAAAGTATGTACATGTGAACCAAAAGGAGGAAAGAAATCATGTAACATGAAGCTTATACATATAATCGAAATGCTCAGAATAAACATGAAAATTAACGTTATGATGCACCTGCTATGCAGGTTTTTGCAATATTTTTCTCTCTTTTCGATTCGCCTATCTCTCTGACTACTTGGGTCTATCTTATACATGTCAGAAACCTGTCTAACCGCTTCACCCGAGGGGGACTTAAACAATTAAACGCTGTCTGACTTACTAGACCTCAGCTTAGCTCGGTACTCCTGTTGTGGAGTTTTTTCTAGCAGGGGGAGTTTAGAGTCAGTGTCTGAAAGGGGGCAGTCCTTGATCACAGTCTCTGGACACAGTCCATGAAAGCGTTTTATGTGGCTGGAGTGGAGCCACCCTTTACGTCCTTCCAGTTTCACCGCGGTCCTCGTGGTCATCAACGCCAGCTTTGGCTGCTTCCACCTTGGCTCCAGAGGGCTTGAGCGATCGAAGTTGCGGACGTAGACATAATCCCCTGGAACGATTTCATGCATTTTTACTTGGGTGTTGTCCGGGAAGGCAGCCGCAACCTGTGAACGACAAGATAGTAGTGCAGACATCAAGTAAGCTAGGTAATCTGTCAGCATATTACTGTCGACATCCGTTATTTTACGAGGCATAGGCGTACCCCACATATTGGGAGGTCTGCCGAAGACTACCTCAAAGGGAGATAGTCCGGTCCTGGAATGAGCTACCATGCACATATAGAAGAGGGCAACTGGCAGGGCTACTATCCAATCTACACCTTTTTCTGCACAGATCTTCGCTAATCGTGTTTTCAGAGTCTGGTTGTGTCGCTCGACTAAACCAGCTGCTTCGGGGTGTCGTACACAGTGAAATTTCCACTGGTAACCTAACAGGAGTGATACCTGTTTCATAAGTTCGGACGAGAATGGCTGTCCATTATCTGAGTACACGACACGGGGCAAGCCGTATCGCGGGAAGAATTCACGAACCAACTGCTTAGCAGTGGTCGCGGCAGTGTAATCTGGGACTGGATATGCTTCTGTCCATCTGGAAAGGGCACATACAACTACGAGGACATATTTTAATCCTCTACATCGGTCCATCTGGATATAATCCATCTGGAGGACTTCAAAAGGATGGTCAGGAGGATGGAATCCACCTTGTTCCACGGGAATGCCTTTGCCTGGATTGAACTTACAACAGATCATGCAGGTACGCACTTTCTGTTTTGCTGCTGCACGTAAATGTTTGTTGAACCAGAGATTTTGAATGCTGTCTAACATGGCTTTTTCTCCTAAGTGTGCTGGACTATGTGCTGTATTAATGATAACTTGAACCATAGAGTCGGGGAGGAACCATGTGGCTCTTCCCTTCGTCATCCATCCCTGATCTGTCTGGATCCCTCCTTGTTCAGTCCATTTCTTGATTTCGCCTGGAGTGGCATGTGTCTGTATGTCGAGTACATCTAGAGTGGGATCCTTCACTGTCATACAATGTGTCTGTGATGATACTTCAGTCTTTGTCGGATCTGTCGGTATGTCTGTTTGAGTCTGAGCTGTGAGTTTAGCTGTCCAATCTGCCAGGTCGTTACCCTGGGAAATAATGTCAGTGACTTTTGTATGTGCCTTGCACTTCATGATAGCAATGGATGCAGGTAAGTGTATCGCTTCTAACAGAGCTTGAATAAGGGGACCATGCTGTATCTTGGTGCCATGAGAAGTTAAAAAACCTCTTTCTTGCCAGAGGATACCGAAGTCGTGAACAACTCCGAATGCATACTGTGAATCTGTATATATGTTTACTTTCAGGTTCTTGGTTAGGATGCAGGCTTGGGTCAGAGCAATGAGCTCTGCTGCTTGGGCAGACAATGTGTCAATACGATGTGTTTCTATGACTTCAGTTTCAGTGGTCACTGCATAGGCGGCCACTAACTCTCCTGTGCTTGTTCTCATACATGAACCATCCACGTAAAGTGTCAGGTCTGGGTCGGGTAATGCAATGTCTGTCAAGTCTTGTCTGGGTTTCGTTACAGTATTGATGGCTTCCACGCAGTCATGTGGTGTCGGGTCAATTGTGCTCGAGGGTAACAATGTGGCAGGGTTTAATGTATTGCAACGTCTGATCTCTATGTGTGGCTGAAACAATGTCAATTCATATCCTGTCAGTCTTGCTATGGTCAAGTGTTGTGTCTGGGTTCGGTTCAGAAGAACTTCCACGGAGTGTGGAACTTGTACTGTCAGGGGATGTCCTAACACTATTGAATCGCTTTGTCTGATTGCTAGAGCTGTTGCTGCAACTGATTTGAGGCACGCAGGCAGAGCCTGGGCCACTGGATCTAATGTACTAGAAAAATAAGCACAAGGCTTGTGTTTTCCTGCTTGATCTTATGTGAGCACAGATAATGCTGTGCCATCGCGTTCAGTAACAAAAAGTGTAAAAGGTTTGCTGTAACATGGTGTCGCTAAAACAGGTGCTTGACATAAGGCTTTCTTTAGTTCGTCAAAAGCTTGTGTGTGTTCCTGAGTCCAAGGGAGGACAGTCGAAGTCGCTGCCTCCTGTGTTGTCAACTGTATGAGTGGTTTGGCTAGATATGCATACTGAGGGATCCATTGTCTGCAGTAAGAGGTGAGGCCAATAAAGGCCCGTACCTCCTTTTGTGTCTTGGGTTGTGGCAGATGTGCAATTAACTGGATGCGGTCTGGTGTCAACTGTCTCCCCCACTTGGACAGCAAGTGCCCAAGGTATACCACTTGCTGGGCACAGAATTGTAGCTTCGAAGGGGACACTTTATGCCCCTTTTCGGCCAAGAAATACAAGACAGTCAGTGACGCGCGCTCGCAGTCACGTTCGGTCCGCGCTGTTATTAACAGGTCATCAACGTATTGGAGCAGGACAGTGTCAGTAGGCATGTGAATACTGTCTAGTTGTCGTTTCAGGGCTTGACTGTAAATACTAGGACTTTCCGTGAACCCTTGAGGTGCACGTGCAAATTTGAAGCTTCGGCCATTTAAAGAGAATCCGAAGAGATACTGGCTTTCTGGATGAATGGGGACACTAAAGAAAGCGTTCTTAAGATCGATTACAGTAAAGAACGCTACTTCGGAATCAATGGCAGTCAATAAGGAAGAGATGTCTGGCACTACTGGGTACTGGGGAATGATGCATTTATTTAATTCTCGAAGGTCAATCACCAATCGGTAGACTGGTGGTGCATTTGGGTCAGTTCGTTTAAGAATCTGAATGATTGGAGAATTACATACATTGGAGTCAGTTTCTATAACTACTCCTTGGGCAATCAGTTCGTCAATAATTTTCAGTAAGGCTGCTACAGCCTCGGGGGGCAATTTGTATTGTCGGATTCGGGGTAGTACAACTCCTTGCTTGAGTGTAACACGATAAGGTGTAATGTGCATACAACCTACATCAGTTGGACCTTGTGCCCATAAATGCTGTGGTACATTTTGCAATCTTGGATCAAAATCTCTCAACACATAATGACCTTTGAAATCACGTAAAAACAATCTCACTCCTTCCAGAGAACAACATATTACTGCTCCTAGTGCTTTCAACGTTTTAATACCAAGCAGATTTTCAGGACATGCTTTCGTAAGTAACAAGTCTGTAGTACGGGACAATGGACCAACTTCTAGGGAAACTGGCTTTGACACTTCGTTAACAATAGGCTTTCCTGAAAAACCCAGGGAAACATTCTGTGAGCCTGAGAGGGGTGCCCCTGGAACCTCGTCATGACTGATGGTAGTTCTGCTCGCCCCTGTGTCAATCAAAAATTTTCTGTCTTTCCCTAATACCTGACTATGTACATAGGGACCCTCTTGATCTACAGGAACCTCAATAAGAGGCAAGCCAACCTCCCTCTCTAGGCTGTTTCATGAGTACTGCTGATAATCGGGGTAATCGGACTGTGCATACTGGTACATTTGTTGCGTGACATGTTGCGTGGCAGCAATAGGTTGGGGTTGGGGTTGGGGTACAGCTACTGTTTGCTGTGCATGCTGTGGAGTTTGCGTATTCTGTGGAATATTCTGTGGAACATGTTCTTGTCTAGGAGGACGCAGCCTTTCTTTCGTCCGGCCTGTAGCAATATTATATTTCAGAATGGTACATTCGTTTATATAGTGACCTGGCTGTTTACAATAGTTGCAATTCCCTTTAACGGGAGCTGCAGAATGACCTGGCGGTGCTGTACCCTTTTTCTGACCGTCAGCTGGAACAGATTGAGCAACTAGTACTTTCATTTTCGTATCTTTCATACGCCTCTGTTCATGATCGTGTTCCTCTCTAATTTGGTTCTGGTGGTACTGTAACATTTGTAACATTTGAGAAGGGGTATTTGCTTGCCATGTACTCTCAACTTTCAGTACTCTATTTTTAACTTGTGGTAAGGAATTCTCGACTAATTTGGTTACAAAAAGATGTGGATATGATTCACTACTTGTTTTCAGGCCGCTATTAATAATGAAACATTTCTCGAATCTGGAATAAAAATCACTAGTGTCTTCGTCTTGTTTCTGTTTGCAGGCTGAGATTGCATCCCAGTCTTCCTTTTTTATTGCCAATAACCTCGGCAAGACCTGTACTAATAATCCTGGTAATGCTTTAGCTTTGTCCCCGAGACCAGTACCTGGGACTCGTCCATTTTCTTCTGTTTCTAACTCAGTCCAAATAATCTTTGTATCACCCACCTCCCATTCTTTTTCTTTAAGTTTTTCGTAAATGCCGGCGGGCAACAATACTTTTAACATTTTAAGAATATCGGGATATGTGTAATCCCCCATGAGGAGCATGTCTTTTAATTCACGGTGGAACCCTGCTGGATCTTTATCATGACAAGGCACTATTTTCTTCATTTCCAATAGTTCCATTTTGGTCAAGGGTGTGTATACGAATACTCGTTGAAGCTCACCCCCTGCAGTCTGGACGGGATGAACTTCTCGTAAGGGATTCTGTCTGTCTATATAAAATGGTTGTCTTACTGGGGTGGAACAGGAACGAAATGTGGAGTCAGGAAAGTTCTGTATTTGTGGCGTTGTTCTAGAATGGTATTTATTAAATCGGTACCTAGGCCTCTCCATCTTTTTAGGAGTAATTCTTCCAATATATTATATAGGGGACCTGGATCAGAATGCTGACTTTCATGTAGTGAAATGAGATGTTGGATCATGTACATACCAGCTAGTCGCTGTTCGTCTGGGGAAAGATTTAAAAATGTTTGCGCCACCGAATCATCTTTATATACGCTGTTATTTCCAGCCCACTGTACTGCTGATCGTGCCAGTTCTTGTTCACGCATGGTATTAAGTTCACTATAACCTATTCGTTGTTTTAGTACTTTATCAGTGGCTTGAAATAAATGTTCAAGAGAACATTGTTCTGGTATGGGAGAAAGAAAACGTTTCTTGCTTTCTGGGCGTATGGGTCTGTCAAAAGGTCTTGCTCTTCCTACGTACGCTATTCTATCTGGGTCTTCTTCTGTATCATCTATATCTTCCTCCTCTGTGGTTTCATTCTCCTCTTTCTCGGCTTCCCTAGCTGCTTTTTCTTTTTCGTGTATTACTACAATTTCTTTACGGATCTTTCTGTACATGGATTCTATACAACCTTGTTTATTATGTTTACCATCAGCTATATTGTTACTCCAATTAATCAGGATGTCCATCTCTTCTTTGCTTGTACCTGGCCGATCTCGTTCCCTTATCAAACAATTTATCAAAAACTGTAAGATCATTCTTTGTGTCTCAACCTTGTTGTGTGCCATGGCCTCGTGAATGCATTCTGGTCTCTCCCCTGTTCTAATGAAATTATATATGTTATCTAAATGTTGTCTCATATTTGGTAGAATAGTCAAATAGTTTGTGACTCGTCGTAAACGTATTGAGAATAGCATCATCTCTTCTTCGCCTGGTACTGGATCATATCTGCAATCTGTAAGGTACTGTTTAAGGGCTGCGAATGTCGCCGCTTTGGGTGTACGTTGTAATGCTACTTCTCTAAGCGTCATTCGTTTTACTTGAGGCGGGGTGACAGCATGACCTCCTACGGCGCCTCCTGAAGCGGAAGCGTAACCATCAACTGGCTGTGTTGTCACTACTGGTGTCATAGCTTGAAAAGTAGGTGTAGGTAATGTAGGCAGACTCTGGGTTGTAAGTGTAGAAAAAGGATTGATAGGACCAATAGCAGGATGGACAGTAGCAGTAGTAGTAACAGTAGGGGAAGTGACAATGGGTGGGGGAGTCGAGTCTTGGGGAGGTGGAGGTGTCGTGTCTTGAACAGACTGACTAGGCTGATGTATATTATTAGCAGGTGGTACGCGTACATTGGTATATTCTGGAGCAACATTATCTAAATAGGAAGAAAGGAAAATGTCCACTGCGGTCTGTTTATGACGGAGTTTAGTCGGGACCAATGGAGGTGGCAAGTTACGGGGTACTTCCGGGGTCGCCTTGGGCAGGCCCTCGGCGAGAACAGGATACAGACCTGTAATAAGGGCATTTCTTTGTCTGTCTTGTTGTTCTATTCTGACTCGTTCTCCTTCTTCTAGTAGCTCTCTTTCTCTAGCTTTTTCGGATTCTTCTCTACTTCTCTCTGCTTTCCTGATTTCTTTCTCTGTTCTTCTATGCGCTTCTTTACGCCATAATTCTATGGCATCTTTCTGGGATTGTCTGGCTTTCTTTTTCCATAGTGCTTCTTCTACTCTCATGATGCAATCAGCATCCCATGTCCCTGAGACAGGCCATCTATATTTCTCTTCCAGATCTTTTGTGTAATCCACCCACAAATCCAGGTACAGTATGGCATCTAAGCCATGTTTATGGTACATAAAATGTCCTGGAGTGTCCCTAGGCGGGACGGGAACTTTCCTAGTTCCTATCTGACGTAATTTCGAGAACAGCGGCATTTTTTAACTGACTTGAACGTGAACACAATAAACACAATAATGAATTGCAAACAATCATTCATACCACGACATTAAAATACATTAAAACATTTCAGACTGGTATTACCTGGTACATAGAAGACACAAATTCTGAAAATCTCGAGAAACAATACTAGAATACTGAATCACTAGATGCACTGCTAAAACAGTACAGACAATACCGGTCCCATTAAGAGACACGTCATTACCGTATTCACCTAAGTGAACACGTCTGGACTGGACCAGATCTGTGTACCCAGACCCGTCTTGACAGGGCACAAATTAATGAACCCGTCTAGATGCGTTCCCAACAACGGTACTCACCGGGAAGCAGAAACTGAAGGCCTCGGAAACTGGACTGGACTGGACTGCGTCAGCTACGATTTCTCCTACGCATGCGCTTCGGAACAGGTGGGCCTCCGGATACCTCGGACCTTGCTCTCTCGGCTTGGGGCTCTGGTCAGGATCCTCCGCATTCCTCACCGCCTCGTCTGGATGCCGGACCGCAGTCTCCGTCTCCTCCGTGGGCCTGAGGGAGATAGCAGGAAAACCCGCAGGTGTGCACTGGATCCGTCACGGCTGTAGAAGGGGTCAAGGGCCTGCGTTACATCGCCGGCGAGTGGGGAAGGGGGGAGTCCCTATTCGGGCGCCAGATTATGTGGTAAATAAAATTACCGGACTATTTTTCTATACATTAAATGACAATAAGGATAGCTCAATCAAATGAGAGGCAGAGTCCGTGGTATCTGAGTCATACGGGCTTTAATGAAATGCCTCGAGGCATGGGACATCGGGTTCCATCACCACTAAGGTTCAGGAAGGGACATTCAACATTTTATTAACATCACACATTATATATAGTAAAACATTATAATTGAAATGAATACAGTAGGCGTAACAGGTGAAAAGAGAGAGATAAGAACACATGTGCGTAACAGGAGGCGTGTAAGAAGGCGTACACGTGGGCGTGCACTTGACATGTCAGAGAAACGTCACAAGAAACCTCACAAGTGGGTGGATGCTTAGAGAAAGTTTGCAGAATCAGCAGAAACCTTTGGCATACATGCGCGCGCAACTGAGCATGACGTGTAACTGGGGAGAGCTGGGGGCTTTGACTTTAGCACTAGTAGAGGAGACTAATGTCTGGGATGTCAGAACGACCTGCACCTATAGCATATCTGGTATCTTGTGTTTAGAGGATGTAGTGTCTGAAGTAAAAGGTCTCTCGGGCAGAGGCCGTTCATCACTGAATGCTAGTGTGTGCATATGGATCTTCATGCAAAGTACGGGGGCCATGGGCCTACCATGGTAACGGGGGCAGTAAATTACTTGTATGGAGACAGGAAGGCAGGGCCCTCTGCTCTGCAGCCGGAAATATGTTTACCTATTTCACTAGACTGGAATGTGTTTTCGCGGAGGCTGAGCAGATAACTGTAGGCAAAATATCGTCTTGGCAAGCAGGCCAGGCCGAGCCGGGCACCGCTCGTCTGGGCAGGATGTAAGGTAGAGGTCAGGGATGCATACCTAAACTGCAGCTTTCAGAGACAGAAAAGAACTCGGAGCCTCGATTAAGGGTCTGGCTCGGCTGGGCCAGAAAACATGGAGAAAACGTGTGCTTTATTCAAAAGTGTACCATGTAAAGACGTTGGCACCATAGGCCTAGAAGCCTAATTAACGTGATTTTCTTGGAGAACTGTATAACTGACATGTTAACGTTGGACGCAAATGCATATGCGTCTTTCTAGCCGGCACGGAAAAGGAATTACATGGCATACATGGGACACGTGTGTCTGGATGGGGTGCGAGTGGGGGACACATTAGTTACCTAAAAATTTCTATTTCCTCAAGTGAGTGCCATGTGATCAACTCAGATAGGGTGAGTGAGTGCCATGTGGTCAACTCAGATAGTGTTAGTGAGTGCCATGTGATCAACTCAATGATAGTGTGAGCGAGTGCCATGTGATCAACACATTGATAGTGTGAGTGAGTGCCATGTGATCAACTCATTGATAGTGTGATCAGCTCAAATAGTGTGAGTACCATGTGATCAAACTCAGATTGGGGGAATGAGTGCCATGTGATCAACTCATTGATAGTGTGAGTGAGTGCCATGTGATCAACTCAGATAGGGTGGGTGAGTGACATGTGATCAATGACTGGAAATGCAAGCTGAGCCTACATGCAGGATGCACTGTTCCTAGGAGAAAATTATTCTCACAAAGTAAACATATGATAAAATGCTAATGAATCAAAAGATATATACCTGGATATTGCAAACATAAATTTTATTTTTCACAGTGATTATTCAGTAATAATCCTGCCTTTTCAACTCATCTAGCTGATCATGCAATGTTATCTTTACATGAATCTATATGGTTCATAACAAGAGCAAAATACAAATAAATGTGTGACTTAATGAGCCACTATGCTTCAAGTTAATCCATTTGAAGAAATAACATTAAATGTAGTTTCTAGTTGTCGCCCGATGCATTTCGGGAAGCCCTGTTCCCTTCTTCAGGGGCGAATACCTAGAGCAAATATAATACAGAGAAATGTATGTGTCAAAAAAAAATTCAACTGCAAATGAATAAACAATATACACAGGAAGGAAAAAAGAAGAAATAGCTTTCAAAATTTGTCATTAAAAGAACATTCAATCGTTAGAGCATATCAACTGTGTTATGCAAAAGAATCATTGTACATATCCCCTAGTATGGATCAGTAAGACACTCATCCTATGTTGTAGTGCTGCCCATCTAATGGAAGAACAGACTAATAGTCAGCCAACGAAAATATACTTAAGCAGAAAACACCGCTCGTTATTCTAGAACAATAACACATAGAAACATCTAAGTATATATGCGTGGTCTGTGAGTGAACATAAAAAACCGAGCAAATGCCATATAAGTTGGGCCAGTATGTTGCATAACCTGCCGTAAAGGTCACAAAGACTGAATAACCATCAGTGCGTTTATGATTGCTATAATATGCACAATCGGGAGTGTGGGAAAAAATGAAACCTACCAGATGGAGGGTGGTGGATAATACGATCTCTGTGTCTTCCCTGGTATCTATCACGTTAAAACACTGTGGAGAAATGATGTGGATGGACACAGAATAAGCTAACGATGTTACATAAGACGGGGTTGCTTTAAAGATTATCTAAACTTATTAAATAGAAATAGCTATGTTCTAGCAAGCATGAGCCCAAAAACGTACGATGGGAAGCATTTACTAAAGTGCAAACTCGGCTATTGGGAATGTCCTATTAGTAGTTGGACGTGCATGTCCCCTACGGTGGAATTAAAAGTACCACTGCCAATTTCCAAATTAGAAAATAAGAAAAGTACCTGGAGTCTTAGGTGACTATAAGCAGATCCAGTTACTCATGCTTGAAACCGGACCGTTCTGTGATATGCGGTTTCTACTATCACCACAGACACACGTAGTTTACCATCTACCCACAAATCAGTGAGAGTCACAACAGCACCTGGTCCTTCAACCACCACGATGTCTTTTTTATCCCAGGTTCCACTATTAGGACAACCACCACCACCCTCGGTCAACCTACAGGAACAACTGACAGCAGAACCCATAAACGACCCACCAGGCGAGGACAGGGGAAAAGTACTAAGAAGTGGGAAGAGTGTAGTCTGATCATTAACATTTCTTCGAAAAATCTCACTAGACAACAACTCATGACCCTCAACAAAGGTATGAGTTTTGTACCCACCAATGATACAACTTTGTTAGACACCAAGGTTGCGCTTTACAAATTGACACGCAAATTAAGACTTCGCCACTACTTCTCCAATGTCCTACAAGTATGCGAAGATGTCAACATGGACACTGATGAAAGAATTTTTCGTCCCAAAAGCACCTTTCAAGCCCCTGTGTCGCACAAGATTATCGATTTTTTTGAGGAAACTGTTAAACGAGATCTTAACAAGATCCGTTACAAATCCACAGGTAAATCCAATTTTAATCAATACGAACATAGAACGATTCAGGGAATCTCACAAGATGATACTCTTACCCTTAAACCAGCAGATAAGGGAGGTGCCCTGGTTGTTATGGACACTGACTACTATGAACGTAAAGTTGATGATCATGTCCACGACCCCCACACATACACTATCTTGGCTAATGACCCCACCAACACTCTACAAAGTATTTTGCAAACATACTTGCAGAAAGCCATACAAGATGGTATTATCACCGATGTAGAAAAGTCTTTTCTCACCACACCTAATCCCAAAAGACCGCGTCTCTATATGACGCCCAAGATTCACAAACACCCCACGGATCCTCCCTTCCGCCCCATTGTGGCGGGGTGTGGATCCATATTTGATCCTGTAGGTAAATATTTGGACTTCTACCTCCAAAAATTTGTGCAAACATGGTGTACATACACCAGAGATACCACACATTTTCTTAACAAAATCGAGACCATCCAAAGTATGTATAGTCGCAAGTGGACACTATGTACCATAGATGTTACCGCACTATACACGTCCATAAATCATCAGGAAGGCATGGATGCAACCGAATGGGCATTGCTCAAACTAGATCTCCCGAAGGACAAAAGTATATTTATCTTGAAATTACTGCATTTCTGCTTAAACAACAGTTATTTCAGATGGAAAGATAATTTCTATGGCCAATTGACAGGGACGAGCATGGGATTTTCTGGGGCTCCAGCCTATGCAAATATATTCATGTCCAAGTTTGAAGACGAATATATTTTGACCAATGAAGAATGGCAAATGGGTCTCGTCCAATACTGTCGATATATCGATGACATTTTTCTAATTTGGAGCAAAGACACCACTGAACTCCATAGACTCATTACTGAACTCAATACCAGGAACTTGAGAATACAATTCACTCACTCCATGAGTGAGATTGAGGTCAATTACTTAGACGTACTGATTAAGAAAGATGACCAGTCACGGAGGTTGCATACTGACATTTTTTCAAAGCCCACAGACCGTAACAGCACTCTACTATTTTCCAGTTTCCATCCAAAGAGTCTCATCACCAATTTACCCTATTCGCACTTTCTGAGACTTAAAAGAATTTGCACGAATGACGATGCACTAAACGCACAAATCCCTAAGCATCGCAACAGGTTTGAGAGTAGAGGCTATCCCACAGAAGTGCTTGACCATACAATTGAAAGACTGTCAACTGTAGACAGACAAATACTACTTAATCCCCCACCTAAAGTACAGAAGTCAGGAATTACATTTGTGTCTAAATTTTCCACTGTGTCTAATAAAATTAAGAGAATTATTCTTAACAGATGGGAACTGCTACAAAACGAAAGTGACTTCAGGAGCATTTTTGTTGATAAACCTATTTTTGCTTACACCCGAGGCAAGAATTTAATGGATAAGTTGAGAACTTGCAATACCAAAGTAACTACACAACCCCATACAGGCACTATGCGCTGTCAAAATTGTGTACATTGCAATAACATCATAACAGGTAACAGCATGACGCACCCCACTACAGGTAAAAAGATTGAGTTACGTCACTCTGGGGACTGTAACACCATGAACATTGTTTACTGCCTAAAATGCCCATGTGGCAAATTATATATAGGCAAAACTGCACGTAAATTCAAGACAAGGCTCACTGAGCACAAAAGCAACTTCAGGTGTAAAAACAGAACTACTTCAGTAGCAACCCATTGGATAGAGTTCAAACACAATATTGCTCAACTGAGAGCGCAAATCATTGAAGTTGTACCTAAACTAGAAGGCCAAGACAACAACGCCAAACTACTGCAGAGGGAGGTGTACTGGATTGAATATCTCACCACCTTGATACCCACAGGTCTCAATGATAGGGTTGATTACAGTTGTTTCTTATGAGTCTTAGTATCCGTTTAGCATTTCAAGTTCGTGTTTTAGACTCATTGTCACATTAAATCCCCACATTCATCCCACAGCATATACTGTCCCCAGTTATGCTCACGCATAGTTCGCATTCTTTTGTCATGATCACCATATTATTGGTTTTATTCATGTTGCTTGATGTACACATTAATTGTTGAGACATTCATTTGCATTCCTTCAGGTGTTTTGGAATCTCGATATAGCGATGTAACCACATTATTATGCATTTACCATGGTATATTGTTTATTATTGATTTGTGCATCTAGTTCCACAATTGATAGAAACCAGTAAGCACTCGCTACACAAATAGAATGTAACTACGTATGTAGAGGGACATCTCACATCACTGTAGTCAGGACAAAACACATCGGTATTTTGAGACTGTGGTCTTTTTTTGTGAATGCTTGCCTAGTTGATACTAAACTTAGGCTATTAATTATTTATTTTGTACAGCACTGTTCAGTTTTGAAAACCGATATTACATGTATGTGGATTTTATCGTGCCTGAAAGTTTTATTGTATCTCCATATTATGGTTATCCATCTTACACAATGTGGGTCAATTCATCATGAGTTGTATTCCTTTGCAAGAGCTCCTGTCACTTTAGTCTTTTTTCGACATAACGTTAGTGTTAGCACTTCATTTCCCAGTATCCCTGTTAGACTCACACACGTGCTTCACTTTGGAACTATTTAAGAACCTGTATGGTATCCCTCCGCTGATTTCCGCATCAGGATTCCACCGTCGCGTGTGTCGTCGCGTTCACCAGCTTACCGGTAAGACTCAGTGCAGCGCTCGTAATCTTAATTTACCCAACACCGGGTTGCCGTCCGACTTATCATTGTTCCGTTATGTATTCCCTTTCATAGGAGTCTACCTTAAAACCCACGAGGATAATTCCGAGTTCATGACAGAACCGGTAAGACTCGTTTCAGCGCTCGTGCCTTTACAGTCACAGTGCACTAGACATAGCCTCTAGCCCTGCTTTGTATTTCCCTGTAGATTCCCTCTTAAATATTGTGAAGAGCTTTCTACGCATATCACAGAACGGTCCGGTTTCAAGCATGAGTAACTGGATCTGCTTATAGTCACCTAAGACTCCAGGTACTTTTCTTATTTTCTAATTTGGAAATTGGCAGTGGTACTTTTAATTCCACCGTAGGGGACATGCACGTCCAACTACTAATAGGACATTCCCAATAGCCGAGTTTGCACTTTAGTAAATGCTTCCCATCGTACGTTTTTGGGCTCATGCTTGCTAGAACATAGCTATTTCTATTTAATAAGTTTAGATAATCTTTAAAGCAACCCCGTCTTATGTAACATCGTTAGCTTATTCTGTGTCCATCCACATCATTTCTCCACAGTGTTTTAACGTGATAGATACCAGGGAAGACACAGAGATCGTATTATCCACCACCCTCCATCTGGTAGGTTTCATTTTTTCCCACACTCCCGATTGTGCATATTATAGCAATCATAAACGCACTGATGGTTATTCAGTCTTTGTGACCTTTACGGCAGGTTATGCAACATACTGGCCCAACTTATATGGCATTTGCTCGGTTTTTTATGTTCACTCACAGACCACGCATATATACTTAGATGTTTCTATGTGTTATTGTTCTAGAATAACGAGCGTTGTTTTCTGCTTAAGTATATTTTCGTTGGCTGACTATTAGTCTGTTCTTCCATTAGATGGGCAGCACTACAACATAGGATGAGTGTCTTACTGATCCATACTAGGGGATATGTACAATGATTCTTTTGCATAACACAGTTGATATGCTCTAACGATTGAATGTTCTTTTAATGACAAATTTTGAAAGCTATTTCTTCTTTTTTCCTTCCTGTGTATATTGTTTATTCATTTGCAGTTGAATTTTTTTTTGACACATACATTTCTCTGTATTATATTTGCTCTAGGTATTCGCCCCTGAAGAAGGGAACAGGGCTTCCCGAAATGCATCGGGCGACAACTAGAAACTACATTTAATGTTATTTCTTCAAATGGATTAACTTGAAGCATAGTGGCTCATTAAGTCACACATTTATTTGTATTTTGCTCTTGTTATGAACCATATAGATTCATGTAAAGATAACATTGCATGATCAGCTAGATGAGTTGAAAAGGCAGGATTATTACTGAATAATCACTGTGAAAAATAAAATTTATGTTTGCAATATCCAGGTATATATCTTTTGATTCATTAGCATTTTATCATATGTTTACTTTGTGAGAATAATTTTCTCCTAGGAACAGTGCATCCTGCATGTAGGCTCAGCTTGCATTTCCAGTCACTGTTTTGGTACTATGTAGCCAACATAGTCTAGCAGTTTGCACCCTTAGTTCATTTTGCTAAATTGATATAAATTTGAGTGCTCCTCTTTCTTTGTAATTGTTTTGACATGTGATCAACTCAGATAGTGTGAGTGAGTACCATGTGATCAAGTCAGATAGTGTGAGTGCCATGAGATCAACTCATTGAGTGTGAGTGAGTGCCATGTGACCAACTCAGATAGTGTGAGTGCCATGTGATCAACTCAGATAGGGTGAGTGAGTGTCATGTGATCAACTCATTGATAGTGTGAGTGAGTGCCATGTGATCAACTCAGATAGTGTGAGTGCCATGTGATCAACTCAGATAGTGTGAGCGCCATGTGATCAACTCAGATAGTGTGAGAGAGTGCCATGTGATCAACTCATTGATAGTGTGAGTGAGTGCCATGTGATCAACTCAGATAGTGTGAGTGCCATGTGATCAACTCAGATAGTGTGAGCGCCATGTGATCAACTCAGATAGTGTGAGAGAGTGCCATGTGATCAACTCAGATAGTGTGAGTGCCATGTGATCAACTCAGATAGTGTGAGCGCCATGTGATCAACTCAGATAGGGTGAGTGAGTGCCATCACTCAGATACCTAAGGGTTGAGGTATAGCGGTTTTAACATCTACCTATTGGTGGTGTGTGTTTTTTGCTTAAACGTTTGGATGAGACTTGTAGCTTGCTGTGGAGATATATGTGGGCTACCTCTTCGATGTTGTTTTTTACCTTTTATGCATATATTACTAATGCGATGATACGTCTTCACGTTAGGATACTGTTGGGCCATTTATTTATTGCAGGATTTATATAAGGAGACATACCTTCCTATCTAACATCTCAGGTGAGAATTGTTTTACATTGCGTTGGTTACTACGTGCAAATGCCATTTGCTTAATGGATCGTCAATATACTATCCTTTGCTGGGTGGGGTCACATAGGCCTGTGGCAGTCTCTCTGTTTATATTTTGGATACTGTCTTGTATTGCGGTTGCTTGAATTAGCCATATATATCTGATTGGTAGTACGGTGTACATATCTCTCATATTTGGACATTGGAGGAGTTGCGTTTTGGCCTTAACCCCTTCGATGCTCATGACGAGCTCAGCTCGTCATGCAGTACACTGCTTGTGTGCTCATGACGAGCTGAGCTCGTCATGAACAATGGGAATAAATCAGAAGTAGCACAGGGGGGGAATTGCTGCAGCACTGATGGTGTTAATGAGAGGTTTTGCCTGAGCAGATTAATATGAACACAAAGACGATTTTCTTCATGTTATAATTTCAAGGTGAGAGTCCTTCAATCACCGAGCATTACTCATAACATTAGGACATTGTACTTTCTGGCCTGTGTTTTTGATGTTTTGCCTTCATTTATGACCTTCCTCTCTGTTTCTCTCCTTCTTCCATTATTTCTTTCTGCTAATTACTCTATGACCAGTTGACTTATTTTATACAATATAGGAATGAATACTTTTTGGAATATTAAAATGATATAACAGTGGTTATATGTATATATGTACAGTATATGTTTAGTTTGTTTACATTAGGTGGGCCCCTTTTATAGTGTGATTGTATGTTCTTGTGATTACTCTACGTGCGTCATTCATTGTATTTCTGATGTTTTCAAATTGGCCTTGAGCAATATTTTTGTTATTTCTGTGGATGTTTCCTGTGATGACTTATGTTATGTCTTGTGTGATTGTTTCAGCCCTGATGAAGTTCCTCCATAGGAACGAAACGCATTTGCTGAAGGCCATTTTAAAATATTGAAATAAATAAAGACAACTGCTGGACTTCCTTGGATGACTCCGACTTCATTCCTGGTGCTGCTTTAATGATGGCTGTAACCCTGGGAAGTAGGCGATCTCCTCTTCTTTCACTCCTTCCCCACCATGTCTGACCATCACTTCAATCTCAAAACAAGTCCGGTCTCCTGAAAGAAAATGAGCTACTGCCTGCGGCTGCCTTTTTTAGGCCAAGAACGAAATCTGCCCTAATACAGCAATAAAAATGAGCCTTGTGTTTACTTTTTTATTGTAAAACCTTCATAATTGCAATGCAGAGGACTCTGTGTCCATGCACCTGTTTTACTAATGATAAGAACTGCCTTTCTGTTGCCTCTGACGTTTGTAAACAGCTTCAGCTCCCATCTCACACTGTCCCTCTCCCTCCTATCTCTGAGTATCCCTCTTCTTCCCATCGCTCACCGTCCCTCTCCCTCCCAGCTTTCACCCTCCCTCTCCCTCCCATTTCTCATTGTCCCTCTCCCTCCCGTCTCTCACCGTCCCTCTCCCTCCCGTCCCTCTCCCTCCCGTCTCTCATTGTCCGTCTCCCTGTTATCTTTCACCGACTCTCTCTCTCCTATCTCGTATCGTCCCTCTACCTCCCGTCCCTCGCCCTCCCATCTCTCATCGTCCCTCTCCCTCCCATCTCTCATCGTCCCTCTCCCTGCTGTCTCTCAGCGTCCCTCTCCCTCCCGTCTCTCATCGTCCCTCTCCCTCCCGTTTCTCACGTTCCTCTCCCTCCTGTCCCTCTCCCTCCTGTCCCTCGCCCTGCCGTCCCTCTCCCTCATCTCTGACTGTCCCTCTCCCTCTCATCTCCGAGCGTCCCTCTCCCTCCCATCTCTCAGCATCGCTCTCTCTTTCATCTTTCACCGTCCCTCTCCCTCTCATCTTTCCGCGTCCCTCTCCCTCTCATCTTTCTCTGTCCCTCTCCCTCTCATCTCTGAGCGTCCCGCTCCCTCTCATCTCAATGATGCCCAAATCAATCTGCTTTATTCTTTCCCCTCCCTTCGGCCATTGCTCCAAGGCTCAAAGAAACACTGGCACAGCAAGTATGACCTGGGCCTTTAATGCATCTGTAGCACTGATGATACCTACAGCTCTGCGAAGCTCGTAATGGGCGTTACTTTAGGCCCGACCCTCCTCCGTCGCTTGGGACCGGTTACCTGCGTAAAAATGTGACCTGGGCCCTAATGCAAGCAAGGAAAATACACCCCATGTTCTTTTTTCATAGGAAGACTGCCATAACTGGGGTTCAGTGCCCCCTCGCAGAGTGTGGGGGCTCCTGTGATGTGAAACAGATGGTAGAGAACTAAAGAAGAAACAGGTCTTCTCACCAAGGTGCTGCTGCCTGAAAGAAATGTAAATGTGTGCAACAGTTCATCAATAAATATAAAGGCTGCTGTCAAGCCAGTGTAGCTTTATTTACTGGAGTCACTCAGCGTCATAGTGACAAATATGTATTCCTTTGGAGGGGAAATGTATATGTCCAGTAAAAGGAGTACACCCTTAAACAGTAAGTTGTAGCTGCTTGTTTTATACAGTACTAGCAGCCCGCCCCAGCGTTGCCTGGGGCAGAAGGGGGCTGGGGGCAGCATTTCAGGCTTACGTGCACTCATGGCTCCTGCCCGTCCCTCCGCCCGTCCCTCTGTGCGCGCCCGCGGCTCTTGGCTGCTTCACTTACCTCACCCGCCGGCGTTGCCCGTGGCAGAAGGGGGCTGGTGGCAGCATTTTGGGCTTGTGTGCACTCATGGCTCCCGCCCGTCCCTCGATGTGCACCCGCGGCTCTTGGCTGCTTCACTTACCTCACCCGCAGCTCCTCCCCGCGCTGCTGATTTTACCGCTCAACTGCTCCTCCGCTTCTCGCTGCTCCTCACCGCTTGACCGCCGCTCGCCGCTCCTCCCCACGCTCATGTCCTCCGCTCTTCCTGTTGCTCCTGAACGCCGCTCCTCCCCGCGCTCCCGATGTCATCACGCAGACGTCGCGGCCGGCGCTACTTGCAAGGCACTACTTTCTTTTTATTTCAAAATTTTTTAAACAACGTATACTTTTTATTTTTATATAGCCTATGTCCTTCTGCTTGCCCAGAGGTTTTCAAATATGTCTTGGGTGTTTGGATTGGTGGTGTACTTTTCGAGTTTACCTGGCTCAAAGAACACAGTTCTCTCTTTATAATAGTAGTATAGATAGCGATATTTATCGCTAAGTATGGTTAGAGACAATTTTTTTTATCGCTAAGCATCGCCTATTTTTATCGCTTAGGAACCTTGCTATTATCAAGGTTTATCTCCTAAGCGATAAAAATCGGCCGAAATGCATGAATATCGCTGAAAAGTCAGCGATATTCATGCATTATCGAGCTAATGCTCTTAGCCATGTTATCCACCTCCCATTGGATAACATGGCTAAGAACTGCTCCTGGGCAGGTGTTAGCTTTTGGAGATATTCGCGCTTAGCGCGAAAATCTCCAAAAGTTGATAATAGGAGATAGCGATGTTAGCGACTGTTTCCAGTCTCTAACATCTTGGCACGCCCACTTTGCATGCCATTAGTGATAAATATCACTGACATGCAAAGCGGGGCCCAAGATGGTAGCCATCTCCTATTAGCTGTCGCTAACTGGTGTTAGCGACAGCTTGGCAATAGGGAGATAATTTTATCTCCGCTTTCTTGGCTTTTGAAGCCAAAAAGCGGCGATAAACCCCCTTGTACATATAACCCACAGTTCTCTCTTTATAATAGTAGTATAGATAGATATACGCACGCACGAATATGTATGCATATATGTATGTAAAAACACATTTGCAAGGCTGCGCATAAACCGGGACAGGCCAGGCCAGACCAGACATAGAAGTAAGACTAAAAAACTTTAGTTCTACTTTTATTTCTAGCCTGTCCCGGTTTTTGATTTTCAAAATCTGGTCACCCTAATTGTAATCGTAGCTAGATAATGTACTGTGTTTTTATGCATATAATGAAATTAGTGTGCAGTTTGGATGTAGTTCCCAATATTGCCCACGAGATGGCAATATGGGACCATACATAATTGCTCACTTTAAGTCGCCATGCAAACTTGTGCTGTCGTTACAATGTTCTGTCCTTTTCCCTTTATTACCAAAAGCCAGTTTTACAACGTGCTTCAAACATCACCTGCTTTTAAAGGCCTGCGGCCGTTAACTTTCCTCACATGCCGCAGGGTCAACATGGGAGGGATTTAGAAATGCACTCCGAGTGGAGCCATCATTCGAAGCAGAGTAAATGTGTATACCAGACGAGGTTAATGCAAATGTGGCAGAAACTTCCGTCGGATGCATGCATTAGACACCATTAAGTAGGCAATGCATAGAGAAGATGTGAAGGCATGCATGCTGATAGGGGAGGTAAGCATACAATTTAATAAGAAATGTATGGAAGGTGGGAAGTGGTTTATGTGAGTCAGAAAAAGATGTGCGTATCAGGGAAGAGGTTTATGGACAATGAGAAGTCCTTTCGGCTAGGAACACATTCATGCAAGATGTTTATGTAAACCTTGATCTACGTAGGAGGAATGAAATAAGAGATGATCTATGCACAAGGAAGGGACTGACATCGTGAGCCGGTGGAACTACAAAAATGGCCGCTGTGATGTCATTTTGTAGTCCCGCGGGCCGTTTTTTCACCGATGGTCAGTGTTGCCAGCTCAAAGGGCAGTGAGTTATAAAATACGAATAAACAGACTCTCGCTAGTAAGAGCGATAGTTTCCTTGCAAACAATACGAAAACGCCCAGGTTCTTTACCGATGTCATCACGCAGACGTCGTGGCCGGCGCTACTTGCAAGGGACTACTTTATTTTTATTCCTAATTTTTTAAACAACGTATATTTTTTATTTTTATATAGCCTATGTCCTTCTGCTTGCCCTGAGGTTTTCAAAGATGTCTTGGGTGTTTGGATTGGTGGTGTACTTTTCGAGTTTACCTGGCTCAAAGGACACAGTTCTCTCTTTATAATAGTAGTATAGAGAGATGATCTATGCACAAGGAAGGGACTGACATCGTGAGCCGGTGGAACTACAAAAATGGCCGCTGTGATGTCATTTTGTAGTCCCGCGGGCCGTTTTTTCACCGATGGTCAGTGTTGCCAGCTCAAAGGGCAGTGAGTTATAAAATACGAATAAACAGACTCTCGCTAGTAAGAGCGATAGTTTTCTTGCAAACAATACGAAAACGCCCAGGTTCTTTACCGATGTCATCACGCAGACGTCGTGGCCGGCGCTACTTGCAAGGGACTACTTTATTTTTATTCCTAATTTTTTAAACAACGTATATTTTTTATTTTTATATAGCCTATGTCCTTCTGCTTGCCCTGAGGTTTTCAAAGATGTCTTGGGTGTTTGGATTGGTGGTGTACTTTTCGAGTTTACCTGGCTCAAAGGACACAGTTTTCTCTTTATAATAGTAGTATAGATAATACACTATACACAATTATATAAATAAATAAATTAATGAACCTAGGGAACAAAGGTGAAATTGTTCATATGTGACTTCGATCCTGCAAGGCAGTTACACAAGTGATTCCTCTCCATGTCAATCTCCTGTTCCTAAGTGACAGTAAAGTCATGTGTCAGGATGAATCCATTCACAAATGTCCAATATGTCCAAACCCCGGTGTTCAAGAATTGCTTGAGCTTGAACCATCACAGCTCAGGATAGATCATTGCATCTTTTTAATTCACCCACTTCTGTGAAAACCTTTAACCCACAAAAGAACTTTTTTTGCAGAGACAGAACCCAAAATTCATGCTCTCTGGGATGTGGGCTACTACTCTGAGAAGTGCGACTACTCAAATACAGGCTGTTGAGGGGGCGATTGGTAGAATTAAGACTGATATATGGTATCTGGCTACTATTCCCTTCCATTTCTTTTTATTGATACAAAAAATAGATATCCATATCCTTGAAATAGCTCACTTCTTCCTGTTCGAGCTGCTCAGGCTTCCAATCTGACCTTGCCTGGACAAGCACAAACAGCTTCTCAGAACCACCTCAGAGGTCACTTTCCTTCTCCTGACGTCCATGTCCGTTTGCACATCAGGCTGTTCACTTCTGCTTACACTATATGTCTGTATTAGAATTGGCACAGTGCCAATCTTGCATTTCTCTGTTGCCCATATTCGGCACCTTGTCTTTTTACAGTTCTGCTGAAGTTGCATTTCTAATTGCATACATGGCCAAGAAACCAGACACGCAGAGAAGAAGCAGACAGGGCACCATTGTGTGCAATGACTTCTTCCTTGCTGGCCAACAAATATATTTCATTTATTTCCTGCACAAACTGCTGTATTGTGTGTTTCTTTCATTGCTCCTGGGAGGATGCTACAGTATTTCCCTAACAACTTTGGTTATTCACACTAGCATTGATTCACACCCCACAGATTTGAAAGGTGACTTTGACTTATGCCTTGTCAGTTCTTTGCCTGTCTCCAGAAAGGATAACCCCCAAAACCCTTAATCAAGGGTTGCCCTAATCCACCCATCTGCTCGCACCCTACATATCTGGATTTAATCTGTATAGAATCAGCTCATTTCCTGGTCCAAGTGTTTAACACTTACAATGGAGACATAAACATGTATGAGCGCATACATCTATGGTGCCTCCATCCTCGTAGGCAGGCCCAGCACACCCTTCATCATGTACATCTTCAAGTGAAGAAGAGAGCTGATGGTGTCATAATCTGGAAGAAACATGTTAATTAACCTGTAAGCATCTGCTGTTTGCATGCAGTGCTGTAGATTCACATGCTCTGTTGCAACGTGTGTTTTTGTACAAACATTCTTTTGGGTCATGAGGTACCATGTGACTCCAGCCTTAACTAGTAACTCACTTGGATACCGACTCCATTCGAATGCTTTCAGTACAGCAGGTGAAAGTTAGTATGGAGTAAGGAGTAGAACACGACGGTGACCATGCGTGTGCTGTATATGAGAAACAGAATATTAAGGGTGATGGTATCTGCAGCAAGCACTGGTTCCATGGAAGGTGGGCGGGCGAATATGAATCTACAGTACTAATGCAACAAGCGGATACTTACAGGGTAACATATTCCATTTGTAGCATGTCTGGGTGTACCTACACATGCTCTGTATTGACTGTAAGCAGTGCTCCCCTGAGCGGTGGTAAGCCAGTGGATGGTGCAGATGTCTGAAACACATTCCTTAGGACCGTTTGTCCAACTCTAGCTTGTTGCCTAGCATGGATGTCCACGCAATGTTTTGTGAAAGTGTGTGGAGTTGACCATGTGGCAGCTTTACAAATGTCAGCTATGGTAACATTGGCAAGGAAAGCCATAGTGACACTCTGTGTATGAGTGTGGCTCGGGAGGAGGCAGGAAGGTCTCACAGGGCATTGAGGGAGCAGGTTTGGATGCACTGGACGATCCACCTGGCCAGACCTGCCTTCGATAAAGGGCGACCTTTATGAGATTCAGTAAAGGCTACAGACATTTGTGTTTTCCACAAGGGCTTAGTCCCATTGATGTTGTATATTCGTGCATGCTTGACATGAGTGTGTAGTGCCCTCTCAGCTACTGAGCCAGGCCGGAGGAAGAAGACCACGAGCTCTATTGTTTGGTTGAGAGGAAAAGAGAGCAACCTTGGGTAAGAACTTAGGGCTAGTTCTAAGGACGTGGAAGAGAGGCCTCTGCAATGTAAGAGCCTGCACACCTCTTTTATGCCTGAGAGATGGAACAGCTGCTAGAAAGGCGACCTTCCATGAGAGGAACTGATGAGGGAAAGAATGCAGTGGTTTAAAAGGAGGGCTCATGACCTTGATAAGGGTTCAACGCTGGAACTGGTGGCAAATGCGGTGGATAACTGGTTGCGAGGAAAGATTTGATGAGAGGGATTTTAAACTTCAAGCAGTGTTCGCTGTTCTGCATATATGCAGCGATGGCCTCTAGATGTAGCCATATCGCGGTATAGGCTAGCCCTGCGTTTTGTATCCTAGAAAGTAGGTAACAGTGTCTTGGACTGCTGGTTTAAGAGCTCTGTGTGGTTGCAAATGGAGTAGTAGACAAACCTGTTGCACTTAGCAGCCTAACAGGGCTGTGTGGTGGGTCAATGGGCTTCGTTAAGATGTCCATGCATTCTTGAGGTAGATTAAGGTAACCGAACTCCAGGACCGGAGGACTAAGGTTGCTAGTTTGAGCTGCCTGCGGTCTGGGTGAGGGAGTCTGCCTTGGTTCTCCATGAGAAGGCCCGGCATGTTTTGGCGCTTCGCTTAGGGAGCGATGGACATTTCTAGAAAGGGTCAGAACCAATGTTTGCCTGGCCCAAGTGGGAGCCAACAGGATAAGAGTGAGGTATGTTTGCCTCGGTTTCCTCACTATGTACAGGAGAAAAAACATAGGCAAAGATCCTTGAGCAGTTAACCCACAGAGAATTGCCCAAGGACTAAAGGTGTGGGCATTTGAAGGTAAAATTTGTCCATCAGCGTTTTCACAAGTGGCGAAGAGATCTATCTTTGGGACCCCCTACCAGTAGAAGTACAGGAAAAGGACTTGAGGATGAAGTTCCAACTAACGTACTTGGAGGTGGGACCCACTGAGCAGATCTGCAAATGTATTGTCTGCTCCTGGGTGGTATTCAGCTAGGATGTGTATCCAGTGGCGACTGCGCCAGAGCGGACAGCTGCGGTGAATGTGCGCCGCCCTGTTTGTAAACCCAGTACATGGCAGTGATGTTGTGTTTGTACCCGGGCAACATTGCCAAGAATGTCTTGGAGAAACAGTTTGAGGCCTAGTTGGATGGCTAAATGTTCCAGATGGTGGATGAGGTGGCCACAGACCCTATACTGCTATATTTAGGGGAAGTACCCACCATTCGGAGAGTGATGCGTCTGACGTGATGGTCACCTGCAGAATGAGATCCATGAAGGGCCTGCCACGCATGTTTATTGCTGTACCACTGCAGCGGGTGATGGGTGCTGGCCCTTATTAACACTCCATCTTCTTGCTCTGCTTGTGACACTCCTGCAGTGGACACATTTGGAGCCTGGCGTGGGAGAATATGGCCAAGAAGGGGAAATTATCACTAGGAGGCACATTTTCGTTCTGGCTATGGGAACGCGATGTGGCTGAAAAAGAGGCAATAGCTGCTGAAATGAGTCACCCTTTGGTCGCTTGGATATGCCTCGAGGGTGACTGCATTTAGGACAGACCCCAAAGAACCTGAAGGTTGAACCTAAAAGGGTTAGAGGAGGAACTTGGTGGCATTGACTGTAAACACCAGGTTCTGGAGGGGGGGAGAGGATAGACTGGGTATAAGATAGGCACTCCTGCCCCCTCATACTCCTGATCAATCATCTAGACAAGGGAACGCGTGAGTACCTCCATCAGAGACAGGCGGTAGACTAGGGAACGTGCAAGTACCTCCATCAGAGACTGGCAGCGGACTAAGGATCGAGTGAGTACCTCTATCAGTGACGGGCGGCAAACTAGGGAATGCGTGAGTACCTCCATCAGTGACGGGCGTCAGACTAGGGAATGCGTGAGTACCTCCATCAGAGACGGGCGTCAGACTAGGGAACACGTGAGTACCTCCATCAGAGATGGGCGGCAGCTGCTGCCAGGCATTTGGTGAGGGTCCTTGGAGTATGGTGACTCTGAAGAGCAGCACTTTGAATTGGTAGTGCCGCCCACTTACCATGAAGCAGAGGTAGTGCCGGTGAGCCAGATGAACGGGTTTGTGAAAATAGTCGTCCTTCAGGTCCAACATGGTCATGATATTGCCTTGCTGCAGCATCCTACAGGTGGTCAAATGGAAATGTTCTGAGAGGATGCATCTGTTGAGAGGGCAATAGTCAAGGGTTGGCCTGAGGGAGTCGCCCTTCTTGGGGATGAGGAAGTACAAGGAGTAGACATCTCTGCTCTAGTGTTCTAGGTCCTGGCTCTATTGCTCCCTTGAGAAGGAACACTTGAACCTACTCCTGCAGTGGACAGGTTCTGGGCTGAAAGTGTAGGGGTATGGTGGGATGCTTAGTGGGTTAAAAGGAGTGCCAACCAATACCAGAGGTAAATGATCTGAGGTGAAGACCTCACAATGAGGGAGGAAATCCTGAAGCCTCCCTTCCGACAGTAGCAATTGAGATAATGTAGGAAAAGCCTGGGCCGGGAAGTAGAAGCGCTCTTACCGGTCATGCCTTTGCCTATGCCTTTATTGAACTGCTACCCTGAAGATGCCCTGCATGTACCCTTTATCCTCCTGCTGGTAGTAGGCTGGCTGCTGCCTTAGGTAGAAGTGGGTCTGGCCAGGAGAGATGGCCTTGAATCCACCCCTCTACTGTGGCTTCAGAAAGGAGCCTCTAACAGACGAGGTCCGGAGAGCACCCATAGCCTTGGTCGTCTGTGTGTCCTTTTTAATTTGATCAAGGATTTCAGCAAACCGCAGACTGAGAGGTGCTCTCTGTTGAGCAGCAGGTTGATGACTGGCTGTGGACTTCTGTCTTGAAGCTGAGCAGACAGAGCCAGAAGTGCCATCTGAGTGTAATGGAAGCATTTACTCCCCTGGGTGAGGTGTGAGCTGGGTCAAGGGCAAACTCTATGGTGGCATGAGAGATGTTTATGCGCTTTGAGACTACCCCCCCCTCCCTTTCTGAATTGGTTAGGGAGGTGCTGTTGAAATTCCTCCTTCCCCTCCCACTAGGCTCTGTCGTAGCGCCACAGGAGACCGACTGATTTGACGATGCGCCATTAGTATTGGCCAAAACAACAGTTGATGGACAGAATGCAGAACAATGTCATACATTCGCCCCAGTACAGAGAGCTGGGCCTAAATCCATAGTTTTTTTGCTCACCATGCCATTCCAGTTGTAGGTTTCAAGTATTTTATTGAAAGAGTACAAAAGACAGAAAAGAAACATTCAAGCAATGACATTAATGCTATGAACCGGGGAGCCCATCTCAAAGTAATGCCAGGTTCCCCATGTTTATAGTGTGGGCTATGCCGGCTCCTTTCCCGTGCGCGCAACCATGAAACAAAACCCAAAGAAAAAAGCAAACCCTCTGTACCCTTCCCATTTTGAAGAAACTACCCCCCAACTCCCTCCCTTCCCCATCCAGTGCCTTGTTCAGCTGAACTTTCATTGCCCTGCCCCTGCCCCTCCCCCCTAGCGCTGCTCGATCCGTTGGGTGTTAAGCAGTGTAATCTATCGGTGGTGTAAGTCTCAGTAATCTCAAGTACCTCGGACAGGTAAGATCCTTGAATTCCGTGGCTAGTAGTGCATGGAATGGTTGCCACAGCTCCTCAAATTGTTCCACCTCCCCAGCCATCATGAGTGATAATTTCTCCATGCCCAGTACATGCCATAATCTGTGCAGCCAACCTGTAGTGGAGGGGATAGTGGTTGTGCGCCAGTGTATCAGAATGTTTTGAACTGCTGAGTCCAGTGCTATGGCAATTTGCCTACCTCTGCGGGATTTCAGTGGGTACATCAACCCATTAGGGAGGCCCAATCGGACGTATGCTGGGAAGCGGGGCATCTCTATTTCAAATTGAGCGTCAATCTCATCAAGCACCTCTTTCCAATAGGAGTGTAAAAGCGGGCATTCCCATAAGACATGTGTCAGTGTACCTAGTTGCCCACACTCCCGCCAACAGGTGTTCTCAAGATTCCGATTCATCTCATGCAACCGTTCTGGGGTATAATACCAGTATGTGGACACTTTAGTAAATGTTTCCGTGAGTCCTATATGATATGCAGAATGCCTTGCGCGATACGAAATCTGGTCCCACTCTTTATGGCTCAGAGTCCTGCCTAGCTCTCTATTCCATCGCTCTCTACCAGGATTATGAAAGTGGAAGGGAGGGGGCTGTAACATTTTATATAGATCCGTGATGAGCTTTGCATCTGAAGTGCGCGTTATCAACCATTTCTCGTATGGCAGCAATTTCCTGTCCGCCGACTCCCTCACCTGTGGCTGTAGAGCCCAGTGTCACACCTGCCAGTAGCGCATCCTATCCGTTTCGGACAACCGATAGTCTGTTTTGAGACTCTGAAAAGAGAGGACCCCATCCGATTCATACAGTTGGAAGAGAGCCCTGCATCCGGCCGTACGCCAGTGCGTAAAGGCTCCCGGCTCTGTCCCCGGTGTAAAGTCTGGGTTGTCTACAATGGGCGTAAACGGAGAAGGGAATGTGGTGAGGTCGTGGATCTTGTTGGCTGCGTCCCATACTCTCAGCGGGACCCGCGTGACAAAAGATGCATAAAGATTTGGGGGGCGGTGTTCTCTACGCAGGAAGAGTACCTCCTGTAAAGGACGGTCCGCCACCGCCTGGTCCTGGAATAGCCAGTGCTTGACTGACTCCCACCTGCTCCATTCCACCAGGTACCTCAGCTGTGCCGCTTGAAAATATTTACGGAGGTCTGGGACACCCAGTCCCCCGGACTCAGGAGCCAACGTGGAGCAAGCCCTCTTCATCCGAGGTTTGCGGCCTTGCCAAACAAAGCGGGATAAGTCCGCCTGTGTCTGCTGGATCCATCCCTTGGGTGGTTGTAGCGGTAGTGCCCGGAACAGATACAAGATCTGGGGGAGGATCGTCATTTTGACCGCCGCCACCCTGCCAGCCCAGGATATCAGGCCTTTACCTCATCTCCCCAATTCCTCCTTGATCTTCTTACCCAGGGCCGCATAATTAGCAGTCACCATCGCCTGCAGCGTGGGTGCCAGCAGGATACCCAAGTACTGGGCCTGGCGCGCCGACCAATGCATGGGGAAGAGTCCCTGCAGCTCCTGTCTCGTGGCAGTTGTCAGAGAGATGTCTAACGCCGCCGATTTCCCCATGTTCATTTTGAATCCTGCCACCCTTGAAAAGGCCTCCAGTTCGCCTATGCACGCGGGCAAAGCCCGCCTCGGGTCTTCTAGAGTCAGTATCACGTTGTCCGCGTAGAGGCTAACCGTGTGGGTGTACCTCCCCATCTTCACACCGGTCGCATCTGGGTTCTGCCGTATTCTCTGGGCGAATGGCTCCATATACAGAGCGAAGAGGAGGGGGGACAGTGGACACCCCTGCCTCGTGCCTCGCTCAATGCTAAAACTCTGAGAACTACAACCGTTCACCCGCACCACTGCTAACGGGAACCTGTAGCAGTTATACACTAAGGAACGAAATTTCTCGCCTATACCCATCCTCTCCAGTACCCGTTCTAAATAGGGCCAGTGCACCCGGTCGAACGCTTTTTCAGCGTCGACCGACAACAGCATTCTCTCCCCGGGGACCCGAGAGGCTTTTTCCAAGATATGTACCACTCTCTTGGTGTTATCCACCGTCTGTCTCCCGGGCACAAAGGTCCGACTCCACCAGACCCGGCAGATGGAGCGCCAGTCTGGCCGCAAGAATCCCCGTGTACAGTTTGAGGTCAACATTCAAAAGGGAGATTGGTCGGTACGAGCTACATTGGGTCCGGTCCTTTCCCGGTTTGGGTATGACCGACACCGTGGCCTGTAAGAGATCAGGTGGGATAGCTCCCGGTGTGGTGAAGGAGTTGAACAGTCTGGTCAGGATGGGTGCCAGTGTAGCGCTGAACGTTCTATAAAAGAGTGCGGTGTAGCCATCCGGGCCCGGGCCTTCCCGTGTTTGAGCCTAGAGATGGCAGTAATCACCTCCTCGACCCGGATCTCTCTTTCTAAGTATTCTGTTTGCAACGGTGGTAGGGACGGAAGGGTGACTGTATCCAAGCAGTCCTCTATTTCCCGTGTCATCGGGCGCTCCCCTGCGTATAGCTCAGCATAAAATCGACGGAAGGCCTCGGCTATCTGGTCATCGTTTGTGACTGTCATGCCGCCACTAACTGCAATCTCTTTCACTCGGTGACGTTCGTTTGCCACCCTGAGTTTATTTGCTAAGAGGCGACCACATCTATCCCCTCCCGTGTAATAAGCGTGCTTCAGCCATAGCGCCGCATATTCCGCTCTGTCCATGTCCAAGGTCACCAGGAGTTTCCTCGCTGCCTTCAGCTGCATCCAAATCCTGGGCCCCCCCGTGCGGCGATGCACCTGTTCCAATTCCCTGACGCTTTGCGTGAGTTCGTAACGCTTCTGTCGCCGTTCCCTGTTCTCTGCCGAGGAGATCGAAATGAATTCTCCCCTCAGTACCGCCTTAAGTGCCGATCACTGAGTTGCCAACGAGGTGTCAGCGTTGTCGTTGTGGGATTGGAATTTCCCGATCAATTCTTTAACGCGTTGCACCACTGATTTTTTGTGCAAGAGAGCGTCTCTGAGGTGCCATACCCCGCGGGGAGCCCGGTCCGACGGCAGAGAGAAGGTCCCCGAGACCGGCGCATGGTCTGATAGGGAGAGAACTCCCATCTCAGACGCCGTGTCCATATCGCGGACCGGTCCGGTAACGATAAGGTGGTCCAGTCTGGCGTATGTCTTGTGAGCGTGTGAATAATAAGAGTAGTCCCGTCTGTGGGGTGAGAGTGGCGCCAAAGATCGTAAAGATCCAAGTCTGCCAGTTGGGCCTTTCCTGCCTGCGACAGTTCCCCGGTCTACGGGTAACACTGAGCCGACCTATCCACAGCTGAGTCAAACACCATGTTCAAATCTCCCCCCAAAATGATGTGTCTGTCTGGGGATACTGTTATGTCCACCAACGCAGAGTGAAGGAAGCGTTCTTGATGCTCATGGCTGTATATTGTCCCAATGGTGAATGTCAGGGCCCCCAATCTGAATCTGTGTGCTAAAAGTCTCCCTTTCTGCTCTGCATATTTGTGTAGAACCTCCCCCCTGAAGTACCTAGACACTAGGATTGCCACTCCCGCTGTTTTGTTGGCGTTCGAGGAGAAGAACTGTGTGGGAAATGTGCGGGATCGCATTCTATGGCAGTCACGTGCAAGCAAGTGAGTCTCCTGGAGAAGACAGATGTCCGCTTGCGTATCTTCTAGTAAGGACAGGACCGCCCTCCTCTTGATGGGGTTGTTAAGCCCCTTGACATTAAGGGTCACTACCTTAAGGGTCGCCATGGTGAAGCAGGACATTGTGATAGAAGCAGAGGGTCAATGACATAGAGTGACGGCTCATGGGCCAAATGGACATAGGTGCCCCATCGGGGCGGCGCGGATGCCCCAAGAGCACTGGATGGATCCTGCTTACCCTCCTCCTTCCCCAACTCCCAACCCCACTGACCCACAACTCCCCAACTCTCCCCCCCCCTCACTCCCAACTCCCCTGCCCAACTCCCCCACCCCCCAGAACCTTTGGATGTATTGTCCCAGTCATGTCCTAACCGGACAAGTCTGTGGTGTAGTATCTGAGTGGACGTCCAGCCAAACCCTTCTCCCCTCCGCCCCCCCTCCCCCTCATGTCCCCAAGCCTGCTATAACTGCAATGCTGTGTCGTTCTCCCCCCGGAGCAGTCTTACGCTGTCAACGCGACACCCTCCTCGACAGCTGCGTCTCTGGATGCTGCTTGAATGGCACTCGCCATATCGGCTCAAATGGTGGGTGAGTCTGGCCTCCGGGATGCCGCTGATGTCCTGCGCCTCGAGACCCTGCGCCAGCCGTCGTCCGGGGTGCGTCTCCTTTGTGGCGTGGCTGACCCCTCTTCCTCCGCACTGATCCCCAATACTTCACACGTGTCCTGCAAAGACCGCAGTTGATGCATCTCGCCATTCCATTTGAAGATGAGGCGGAAAGGATGGCCCCACGAGTAGGATGTCTCGTGCTGTTTTAGAAAGTCTGTTGCTATTTTGAATGCTTTACGTTTTTGTAAGGTGATAGCAGACAAGTCTTGATATAAAGCCATGGGGTGACCCCGGAAAGCTAGAGATGATTTCTTTTGTGCCTCTGCCATGATCCGTTCTTTCAACGGGAAATCTGGGAGGAAGGCCAGTATGTCCGGTGGCGGAGCCGTTGCACGCCTTTGAGGTCCCACTCTGTGCGCCCTGTCTATCCGTATAGGGAAGTCCGCAGCTTCTCCCAGTACTTCTCTGAAGAGGTCCCGTAGATAGCCCGCCACATCCGAGCCCTCTTCCGTCTATGGTATTCCACGCACCCTTATATTGTTCCGACAAGACCTATTTTCCAAGTCCTCATTGTGTGCTTGGAGGTCCAGCTGTTGGTCCCTCAGACGCAGCACTTCTTGCTGAAGTTGCATAATTTCCTCGTCCTGTCGCTGCATAGAGCATTCCACCGTGGCCACCCTCTCCCCCATGCCATCCACCTCTCTCCGTAGTTCACGTACCTCTCCTGCCACTTCTTGTTTTAGTGCCTGGAAATCGTCTCGCAATGTGCTGAAGAGAGATTCCAAAAAGGACCTTGTGACCGGAGTTTCTCCGCCCCCTGCTGAATGTGAGCCGCTCGCCGAGCTCAGCGAAGGCAGATTCCTGTACCCCCTGGCCTGTGATCTGCCAAGCATTTCAGGGAGCGTGCGTTCGTTCCTCTTACTGCCCTTCTGGTTCGCCATCTCTTCCGCGGGGTCACCACTCTGCTCTCGAGCAGTGTCCCAAATATTCCAAGCTGAGATGTGCCACACCCAGGTAGGCCGCAGTTGTGATCACCTCCAGTCTGTGCCTTCGTCGCCAGAGCACTGGCCGGTCCGGCCCCTCCGTAGCGTCCAAACCTCTGTACTGTGAGCCCCGGGCGTGGAAGGGTCACCCGGTATCTCCTATCCCCTCCGTATGGTCCAAGTACCTTGGTTGCCCAGCGCGTAGCCCCACTGGAGTCAGTCCTCTGTGCGGTCGGTGCGGTCTCCTGCACTAGGTCAGTGCTCAATTTCCCCTCACACACATGAGAGCCACTTCGGCAGAGTCAGTCTTGGGTCCCCTCCACGGCACCCGGTCTTCACTCATGGGGTGTTGCAAACGGGTACACAGCTTCCGTTCTCCCCGGGGAGCAGGCCGCTGCAGCCTCCAACGCAGTAGCGGCTCCCGCGTTCCGTGCCCAGTGCGCCCTCCAACAGAACTCCAAGGCTTCCGGCACTGTCCTCCTTAGCCCGGGTGCCTCTGCTCCTCTCTGACTGCACAGCGACACCCAAATCGGCTCCAGCCCGTTCCCGCTGGCCGCGCAACACAGTCCTTGGACGGCAGAATTCTGCTTCTCCGCTGGGCCCCTCCGCCACAGGCCGCGACCGCGACCTCGATTCAAACGGCCGCTCGGCCCTCCAGGCGATGGATCCTGCCGGCTCTCAGAGCGTCCCCTGGGGACCCGGGGAGCCTCCGTATTCTTCCGACCCCCTCCTCACCTCTCGGGGCTCCTACGGCGGGTGTCTGCGCTGCTGCCGGTCTTTTCGCGGCCTTCGGCCGCAGCCCGGGTCCGGGCCTCTTCCACTCCAAACCCCAGGGCCCACTGCCGGATAGACGTGTCTGGGCAATTCCTAGGGCCGCACCGACTCCGGGTCCCGTCGCAGTGGTCCTCGGACCTGTCGCTGTCTCTCGCGACGCTGTCTCTCAGGTCCGCCGAGCCTCCTCCAGCATCGGCCGCAGCCGCGGCCTCGAGTTGTGACGGGACCGGCTTCCAGGGATGAGCTTCCGGTATGGCCAGCCAGCGTCCCACGGGGTATGCCCAACCACCATCGCAGCCCCCAGGTTACTACACCGCTGCGCCGTCCAGCCCAGCCGCTAGGTCCCTCAGGCTCAGGGGACAGAGGCTCTCCCGGCCGTGTCTCGGCCGTCGGCCGCTGCCGCTTTCGATCTCGGTGCTCGTCCTTCACCGCACCTGGGCCGCTGCCGTCCCGGGCGTTTTCAGTGCCAGACCCCGGACCGGGAGCAACCCAGTAGATTCCGATACCCTTCCGGCGCAATCTAGCGCCGAAGGGGGGAGAACAAGCTATTCTAAAGGTTAGGGCCTGGGCAGGGTCGGGAGCTCCGGGCAAATGCGTCTCCTCACTCCGCCATCTTGGCCACGCCCCCGCCATTCCAGTTTGAACCCAGCCATATGCAAATTAGCCTTGACCCTGTGCCCTAATGCCCCCCCCCATCATGGAAAATGGGCAGAAATGGTTTAGGGACGCCAGAAAAATACTAAAGGAAAGTAAAGTGGAACTTTGTATTTCTGGTGTAGAAACAGAGGACACAATAAAAATGTTCCCAAGGAGCATCAGGTGGAGGACTCTACAATCGGAACTGCAGAATTCGGAGAGGTTCCCCCTTGCCTTCCTTCACACCAGTGAAAAAGAAGGGAAACAACTTCTCAGAGAAAGATCCACTGAAGGTGTGAAGTGCGCCATCTTGTCCGGGTCGTAGAAGGACCCCTGCCCCTTCTCGTAGTCAAGGTAGATGCCCACTCGCTGCGGCTTCCGGTCCAACATGAGTGGTGTTGGTGGCGTGTGAAAGCCCGGTAATCCTCACCATTTCGCACCACCGCCCAGAAGCCATTGTCCGAGCACAACATGATCTCTCCCTAGCGGGTCACTGACTCCTTCACCACACCCAGCCCCCTCTCTGACTTCTGGCCGACATTACCTCCCAGTAGTGTCGTCCTTGGTCGAAGCCAGTAGCGCCCAGCACGCATGCTGCAGTGTCGAAGCGTTCGGGCCCTTCTGGCACTGCCCGTTTTTTGTCTCCACAGCCACCTTCACACTGTCCGTGAACCCCAGGAATGGGCTGGCCGTGTTCTGTCCAGCTTCATGATTTCTGGAGCTGGCAAGTAAACACGAGAAAAGACATCTTAGGATAACAGACGGATCATCCCTGAAAGCAGCCAATGCCCAGTAAATTTCCACCTGGATAGCGATTTGGGGGAGGAGATTATTGCTTCTGAAGCAGGTTTGTCAAAGGAAATGTCTCCTGCTACTTCCATAATCCTGGTATCAAATAGGGGGATAGGGGGTGGACGATATTTTGACTGGGGTCCAATGTACTTGTCCTGAGAAGCAGCAAACAATAGAATTGTACAGAGTTCCCCAGAGGGAGCTAAATAGTTTTAGCTCAGCCTCTCTTCTCTCTCACTCGATAAAAAAGTGGGGGTTGAGTGCATGGTGTAGACCCTTTTCAGAATGTAAGGATACCTCACACAGGCTAACGGCAGGACCACAACTGTTGTCCCAGCCGATGACCGTCCAGCGTCATCATTGGTATCCTGCTCCTACGACAGGCTGGCGGTGCAATGCCCGTCGGGCAGCAAGATAAGCTGCACTTTGGCGGAGATCTTTTATTCCGAGCCAGCGGGTGTGTGGGTGTGAGGGGCCTATATAAGGTGCAATAGTGAGCGTGGTGGTGTGTGTTAAAAAAAGTCAGTTGAGTCCTAAAAAGAGAAGATTTTTATTGGTCAGGCTCACTGCTTTATTAAAAAATAAAGGGGTAATAAGGAGTGGTAAACAATGAGACCAAACCTTTATTCAACCCTTGTTTGTGGAAACGGTCAACATGTTTCTCGCCCTAAGGGCGATTCTTCAGGACCTTGTGCTCATATGATTGCTAACATCCCCCGAGTAGCGGAGGACACTGGTATACGACCTGTATAGTGTCGTTCGGAGTTGATTCCTTATGATGGACCTCCCATAGGAAATCCTGCTTACTGCCTCACAGGCTGCCCAGGTGGGGCCAGCAGCGATGGAGGAATTCCTCAGGTATCGCTGGTGGCAGGCTTGTCTGCACCTACCCCTCCCACTGGAACTCCGGTGACTGGACAGCCGGCACCGTGATACAGCAAACTCCCGTGTTGATAAGGGAGAGTAGCGCGCGCTTTTTTTAACACACACCACCACGCTCACTATTGCACCTTATATAGGCCCCTCACACCCACACACCCGCTGGCTCGGAATAAAAGATCTCCGCCAAAGTGCAGCTTATCTTGCTGCCCGACGGGCATTGCACCGCCAGCCTGTCGTAGGACTTCCATAATCCTCCCTGCCCAATGCATCCCACTTTACCAGCCCCACAGACCATTTTACATTACCCATAAGGTGCATCCCGACTACAAGATGGCGTCCACCATCTGGCCCTGCTCATTCCAGTGAAGTTCTGCTCCTCTGGGATTGGGTTTTGCACTTTTCCAACTACTCACCAACATCGAGAATTCTCAGCATCTTCTTCCACACCCAGAACTGTACGGGGCCCGTGTAGTTCTCCTCCTTGAGCTCCACTGCGGTGCTGTCATCATCCACTGTTGGGATAATGGTTCTGCAGAGGGGGTCACACCAAGCCTCTTGTCAGCCACAGTCAGTGTGTACAGAATGACTTGCCACCTGCCCTGGATCCACCACCCTCCCCACCCCCAAATAAAATGAAGGTGTACATTTCAGGGGCCCCCGCATATACTGGCAAACGGAAAAGAGCATCTCCCTCTCCCACATGCAAGACAAACACACAAACAAAACTTGAGCAAAACAAGAGATGCAATAATATTAGTTGTAGAAGGACCAATAACAAGCACAAGCAGGAGAGGACCACAGACCACCCCCAGCTCACACTGGTGAAGGAGACTTCGAAACAGACAAAAGTCACTTTGTTCTCATTTTAGAATACCCCTTTAGGAGGCATGAGTGGGACATCATACTCAGGATTGTCCAGTCGCGTCCTTCTTCCTCATCCTGCTGACGCTCCTCGCGGGAAACATACTTTACAACGCAACTTTTACCACGCAACTTTTACAACGCAAACCATTACAACACATTGCGCTGGGGGCGCTCTAGGATAGGGAATACGTTTAGTTTACTATCCAACACCTTCCCTAGTGTCCACGGGGACTGGAGTTGGAATAGTAAATTAAACTATTCACTTTCCAGCACCCCAAAGCGCTATGCGCTGTAAAGGTTTTTGTTGTAAAAACTGCGTTGTAAAGGCATGCGTGGTAAAAGCATGCGTTGTAATGTCATACATCCGCTCCTCGTAGCTCCTGACCCGTGGCACTCTTACCCACCGGTTTCTTGTCCTGTCTCCGAGCACACCTGAATACCGTAATTCACGTGCTTCCTGCACCCTCAGGTATGCCTTTCTCCACCTCCCTTTTTCTCTTCACCAGCCTCGCGCCCCCGTCTCCCTACCGATTCCAACCCTGATTTCTCCCTTTCCTTCCCTACACAGCACCCCTATTTGGCAACTCGGTCCTGAAGATGATCCTGACTCAATAGGATCGAAACGCCGTCGACCAAACTTTCAGCGCAATTCGCAGGGCGTATATTCCTTTATGGTTCACAGAAACATTTTGAACAAGACCAAATAATACAAAAATAACTTTTTATGTCGAACCATATAACTCTGTATATATTTCTCTTCACATTGTCACCTTGCGTCTTATGCTGTTCTTTTACACTTGTCACTTGCGCCGTCACTTTTTATGTCACAAGCTGTTAAGGTTGCGGGAGGAATAGGCAAGACGCTGATCTTAGTTTTAGTAGGGTTTATTTTCAAATACAATGAGTCTGAACTTTTCTTCTTGGAGGTTATCTTCCCCCTTGGAGTACGACTCCTTGCGGCCTTTCTGATCCCAGATTCAGCTGCAGAGGCTCGATGTTCCCTGTCGAGTCTCCTTCGTGGAGCAGGTTCGTCAATCTCCGTCTTGCCTCTCGGTTAAATACCCAAGGAGAGAAAGATATCAAGTATCAGTGGTCTGTCCACAATGTTCTACGTGCTTACAGGGAAAAGGGAGTGAGGGCTACCCTAATCGTGCAACACGCCTAACTTAAATGCCGAAGTGAGGGGAACTAGTGCTCAGGAAGGGGTACACCACGACCAGGGGGGGGTGATGCCTCAGGGTACGTCGGTACTCGTAATTTTGCCTTTGACCCAGCCCCGGAGTGTGTCACGTACCTGGCTGAGCCATACACCTCCCGCGGGTGTATGGCTGGGCGGCTCGTAGTGTCGGTGGCCTCCTGGCTTCTCGTCCTCACTCGTCCCTTCAACGACTCCCTTCTCTCCGCACTCCGCTCTGCTTCGATGCTCTCTCCAACTCCGCTCAGTTTCTCCGTCTCCTCCTCCTCGGTGAACAAGCACACCCCAGATACGTTCGGTGTGGAATAAGACGTCTCCGTGTCCTGACGTGACTCCTCCCATTGGTATTCCCAATCGTCATTAAAGGGCCAGTGTTCTGTTTGCAAGTCTACGTTCGTGTCGAGATTCTGCAGAGGGTATAATGGGTTAGAGGTAGAGTTTGTCCGTTTTGTTATCGTAGCTTGACCACATACCAAGACTTGGGACAACCCCAGGTTGTTACACAAGCACAACGTGCACCAAGTTCCTTTGGGTTGCCTTCGCAATTAATGCTCACAGTGCTGATATAACTGTATTGTATAAACTGCTATACAAAATACATGATGCCATGAGCACTTTTAAACAAAATAACACGAATCTCCCTCTTTCCTTCGTGTAATGTCGTGTACATACATGTATATTTGCCTTTCCTATTAATACTGGTTGAGACATTGTTGCTAATTTTCGCTAGCTGCAGTGTCAGCGGCATCTAAAACACACCTAAATGAAGAATTAGAGATGAGCTTCCCCTCTTGTATCGCGTCTTGAGCTTTGGATTTATTCTCATTTGGCAGAAATTGGAGCAACTGCTCCATTTAGTCCCAATGCGCTCTATCGTACCTGACTGAAAGGGCCTGGGTTTTAGCAATACACCAAAAATGTGCATCTTGGGAGGCTAGTCTTTTGCCGGAAGCGTCTCTGAGTTTTGACTCTTTGTCTTAAGGGGGAACATCCCCTGGCGTTTGTGAATTGGCTCGTTTACGGGCATTAGAAACCACTAGAGAGTCTAAAGGTAACTGACCTTTAATGTAAAGTGGATCTGATGGTGCAGTTTTATATTTTTTATGTATTCTGGGGTGATGTTCCGACTGACTTTTTCGGCCCTCCTTTGAGGGAGGATGATTGGAAGTGACTCCAGTCTATTATCATTCTAGTGCAAGGATTAGAACCATAGACAGGGCCTATTCAAATGGCACAGTAATGCACTTTCGTACCCTTTTCCTTAGATCAGGGCTTATAAACTTATATGAGGCGACAGATTCATTAGTATTAGTGATAATCCGTCCTTTTGCAAGAGTGTTAGTATACCTTCTATGAAGTTATGCTTATTTCCGGCCTTGTAGGCCTCAAACGGGAGGGACTCCATCTTGCTTTCTGCCCCGGCACCTTGAGATGCTTCTAGGTCAAGTGTAATGTTTTAGTTTCGAAGTGTTGTTCGCTTGGAGAGAACCGGCTCAGGCTGGCCCTTATCGAAAGACTGTATTTTTCTCCACTCCGAAGACACAACATCAGATCGGCCGACTGAGAACGTGTCCTTGGTACGGGGAGGTACAAGAATTTGGTGGGCGGCAGGTTACTGGCCGTAACTTTCCATGAAAGGACAAGCTTCCATATTAGCGAAAGCATGAGGCAGTGAGTTAGTCAGTCTGTAGGCGGCAGCTAGCCGTTAGCATCAATGCCATTAATTATTTCCAGGCAGACAGTCGCCATTTTGAAGTCCGAGGAAGGTCAAGAAGCTGATACTCTCTTAGAAAGATCGAAGTTATTTCAGTTGGAACAGCTGGCGAGCTTTGACCTATAAGATCAGAGCATTCCGAATGAAGCAGTTAGTCAGGAGAACAAATACCAGAGTGGCTGAAACTGATTTATAAGATCGAAGCCGAGAAGTGAAGATGGTCCGCGATTGAGAGGAGAGAGGAGTAGCGCAGAACAGCCAGAGAGAGAAAGCATTTAATAAAAGGAAGGTTCCAGTGACTTGGAGGGAAGCAGAGAAGACAGAGCATAGCGGTGCAGACGTGTATCCGTGACTGCCGAAGTGTGACTCTAAGACGAGCCAAGGCACAGACGAGAAGGGAACCTAGATGACTGCTGAATCCAGACTTCACATTACTCAGGTGACGTCGACCTTTTCTCTATAGTGTGCACATTCTAACCTTTCACTTTCCTTTGCAGGATATATGTCATAGTATAGTATTGTGTTTTTATGATCATTGTAATAAAGTATCCCAGTTCTTAGTGAACCAGCATGTGCCTCGTATTCTTGTTCAACCAGGGTAACCTGTTCTTCTAGTCAGGCATTGTTTTCATGAACGGATGTAATTCCCGGTCAGGTAAGGAGTGACTGAGCAATGAGGGAGAGAGGGACCCCTTGATGTGAAGAATAGATTGCACATCCTCTAATTTAGTAAGTTGTTGTATAATTCATCATATTGTAGTATCATATCCAGAGTAGCCAATGAGAGATTCCTTCCAAAGGTATTCATAGGAAAGTGATCGTCGTTGGTAAGCGGCATTAATGAGAACACCAGGCGGGACACTGGTGCGTAGGTCCGCCGGATTGCGGATCGGGATGTGAGTGAGAGAACACCAGGGAGGACACTGGTGCGTAGATCCGCCGGATTGCGGACCGGGCTGTGAGTGAGAGAACACCAGGGAGGAGACTGGTGCGTAGGCACGCAGGATTGCGGTTTGCCGAGCGAGCACTGACTATGGTCAGTGTGTAATGGTAACTAATCAGAACTGCCATAAGGTAGACTAGTCTGGGCCTAAGTCGCCGCGAGACTAACTGGTATGAGTGGAATATTGTAGAAAACCTATGCATGTATATTGCTAATTCCCCATCCTTAGGTACAAGGCATATACATACCTATTGTAAATACGTCCTAAGGAGGGAGGTGATTACGTTCCGGCTGGGTTGGAGGTGCTCTGAGGAGCTGATCCTATCTGGTCCGAGAATCCGGTCCTTACATCTGGCGTCATGAACTGTTTACGAAGCCTGTGTGCGCTGTATTGTTTTTATCTTGTTGGTTTGCGCTCGGCTCGTACGTGGTTTATTTTGTATATTATTTGTAAATAGTTGTATATATCTTTTTAGTGTGTCACAATGTTTTCGCGAAAGTCGAAATCTACTTTCAAATTGCCTGTTGAAATTCCCGGCTGGGAATCAACGCCTTACGAGGCCTTGGCTCGTGAGTGGGCCGATTCTACTGGTTTGAGTGAGAATTGGACTTCTTGTTTGAAGCTGGCAGAGCCGGCTGACGTGGTTTCTTGCTTGCAGAAAGCGCCAGTGGTGAAGGGTGATGAGCTTCCTATTTTAGGACGCAGAGGTTGGATTGTTTTGACTGCATACAGAATTCTTCATGAGAAATTTGTGAAATTGCAGCAACGTTTTGTGGATGTGGAGGAAAAGTTTGTTGAGGTGCAAAATGCGCATACTCTTTTGCGTTGTCAGAATAAATTGCTTGCCGACAAACTTGAGACTTATCAGACCATTGCCGAAAGGGCTGCTGTTCGCATTGCGAAATATAAGTATAGACACCGTCGCGGTCGTGTTTGTAAACGGAAGGTGCGTCTAGGCATGGGCGGAAAATCCGTTCCGCTCGCGGATTTTGCGGATTTTCGGGAAATCCGCAATCCGCGAGATTCGCGAATCTCCCGCAAAATCCGCAAATCCGCGAGCAGCGGATTTTGCTCGCACTGCTCGCACTGTTCGCGTGAGTTCGCGTGAGTTCGCGCCCCGCGAATAAGTGCAAAATTGCAGAAATACGATCTTAGCAAAACTGAAAGTAACTACTTACCAGGTTCAAAAGTTCAGGCTCATCATTAGTAGCCATTTCCTGTAGTGCTTCCTGAGGGGCCCCTCCAGAGTTCAGTTGCCAGTTGAAACTATTATGTGACCCTGCTCTGAACCTCAGAATAGTTACACATATGCCACAAAGGTCCTGAATTACAGCTAAGGGAGACAAGCAGGAGCCAGGCTGGAAGTTAAAATCCATTAATCAGCCCCTAATTCATTATTGTCAGTTGGGGCAGGGCAGGTGTTGTAACTAATTTTGCAACAATGAAAGCACTTAGCAAGTGCAAAAGATCACTAATCAGGGCGCACTAAGGAAGCAGGTGCCAGCTAAAAAAATATTCTGTGACACATTAATCAGCCCCAAATTAATTCAGGTCACTTGAGGCAGGGAAGGTGTGCTTTGCTTTGCCGAAAATAATGTACACTGGACAACCAGAGGGTGTGGTGATGAAACAGAGGGTGGCATGGGTGGGCCAGAGGGTGGCATGAGTAGTCAGAGAGTGGCAGTGGTGACAGAGAGTGGCAGTGATGAAGAAGAGTGTCCCAAACAGGCTGGACACGTAGAAACAACAAGTTCGCGAAACTTGCGACCCGACAGGTAAGTTTGCAATTTGCGAAAGTGTACAAAACCCTCGCGAACTGGCAGAAACACGGGCGAACACAAAAAAAAAAAATTTGCAAATTCGCGGGAATTCGCGGATTTTGCGGATTGCGAATCCGCTAATCCGCAAAATTCGCGAACGCGAGATCCGCAAAATTCGCTCATGCTTAGCGTCTAGTCGTGGCAAAAGCCGGACTGGATTGAAACCCCGACGAATGGGATGGTAATATCTGGGACTCGAATGATTCTGGTTCCTCGGCTGAGGAGTCTGACAGGCGCGAATCTTCTCGCTCCGGACGTGACTGTAAATCTACTTCTTGTGATAATAATGATGATTCTGGCGATCGTGGTCACTTTTCCCATTCTGATGACGTTTCTCGTCCTGTTTGTTCCTCTAAATCTATGGATCGGGCGTCTTCGGATGCTCGTCCGGAGGTTTCTGCGCACCCGGTTTTTCGACGCAAATTGCAACAGGCTCCTGGTAACCCGAATGGTATTGCTTTGGATAGCTTGGAAGACTTTACTCAACAGGAAGTTAGTGACATTTTGCAATGATTTCGACAACGGCCTGGTGAGGCCTTACTTACTTGGATGGTGCGCCTTTATGAATTAGGCGCTGCAGGTATCATATTAGATGCAGGAGATGCCTTGAAATTTTGCTCTTTGAGTTCCGTTTCTACTGTACAAGATAATTTTCGAAATTTTAATGGTGCTGGCCAGATTAGTCTGCTCCAGCTAGCGACTGATGGCTGTAATCATAAATATCCTACTGAATCTGACTGGCCTGTCAATGACAAGCCGTGGTATACTTTGCGCGATGCGGCGCAACGGTTGAAAGAAGAGGTGATGAAAACTGCGATTTTTCTGAGTACAGCAGACAGATTGTTGGATGGTTTATTGACGTCTTCTGTGCGGAATCGCATTATCCGTTCTTCCCCTGTTGCTTATAAGCAGGTTATGATGACTTTGTTAATCAATCAAACTGGCAATGCTTTATCTATGGTGCTTGAATCTGTTCGTCAGCTTGGTGAGTTCGGTGACTGGTTTAAACCTGAGAGACAGTCCAGACCGGAGGGTCGTACTGCTGGAGACTATAAATTCTCTAGACGTGATATGTTTCTTGCGCTGTTGGATGACGGTGTGAAAAAGGAGGACATTGATGGTGAACCTAATAATCGCTTATGGGACATGTTTCGCAAGCGTGGTTTGGATCGTAAGGAGGGTGCCCGTCGTGTGCGAAAGAATGATTGTGATCGTGGTTGTTTGATGACAGTGGTGACGACAAGCGTCGTGTGGATTCTGATCGTCGTGGTGAACGGCGGTACTAGCGTGATGTGTCCCCTCGTCGCGAAAAGGAGAGGGGGCGAGAGGGGGAAAGAGAAAGGGGGAGAGATGATCGTGTCTACAAGAGATATAGAGATGAAAGGGATCAGTCCCCTGAGTTGAGGAGAAGGGAGGATCGATACAGACTGTCCGATCGTAATTCGCAGTACCATACAGATGATAGGAATCCATTCCGTAATGGAGATGGATATGAACAGGATGTTTTGATACCCAAAAAACATGAGAGCATTTATCCTGATTTGTCCTGGTTGACGGAACGCAGTAAAAATGACTAGGAAATAGGTCAAGCTCCAGTACGCAGATGGGCTCACAAAGACAATAGACCCTATGTAGATATTGAAATTTTTTGGAAACATCGTAATAACCAAAGGGCCCGAGCATTGGTAGATACAGGAGCGGAGGCCACTCTTATTCATGGAAAATCAAAGAAATTCAAAGGCCAATTTTTCACAATTACTGGTTTAGGTGGAAAGGAAACTCCCGCAGTGCAAACTACACTTGAAATGAAAATAGGCAGAATTCCCCGAAAAGAATATTCTGTATTAGTTGTACCACTTTTAGAATATATAATTGGAATTGACATTTTAAAGGGAATGACATTACATCTAGATGACGGCTGTTATCAATTTGGAACTAAACATTATATATCATCCAGACCCGTACGGGTTGGTCGTTTACGAATGCCCCCCATGAAAATCCCTCAGGCTACAAAAGTCGTTTCTCAGAAGCAATGTAAATGTAATGTAAATGTAAATGTATTGGCATTTGTATAGCGCACTACTTACCCGTAGGGTCCCAAGGCGCTTCGACCGCTGCGAAACCCTTCCTGGCTTCCCTGAGAGATGGTCCCTTAATGGGTATCTCCAGGGTGAGACCAGGCATCCCCGGCGGTCTGGTGGGGCCGTTAGTGAAGATGAGGCAAGCTAATGCCCAGAGTTGCCGAGTGTGATCGCTGATCAGAGTGGGCACCGAGGCGAGAGAATTATCGAGTCCGCTGACCCTGGTCCAGAAAGCTGCCGCGCCGGGAATCGAACCCTGGTCCCGGGCCGTCCTCTGCTCTCGGGTCTGCCGCCTCTAACCAGTGAGCCACACTACTTCACTTACACAGCAATATCGTATTCCAGGTGGCCATGAAGAGATTAGTGCCACGATTCAGGATTTGGTTGATGCAGGAGTTATAACTCCGGTTACTTCTGCTTGGAATAATCCCGTTTGGCCCGTGCGCAAAAGTGATAATTCTTGGCGCATGACTGTTGATTATCGCGAGCTGAATAAAAATACACCCCCTTTGACTGTTGCAGTACCGGATATTATTACTTTAATTGAAAGAATCCAAAAGCATCCAGGTACATGGTATGCATCCATTGATATTGCTAATGCTTTCTTTTCAATTCTGATTGCCCTCGACTGTCAGGAACAATTCAGTTTTACTTGGAATGGACGTCAAATGACGTTTAGAAGTCTTGCCCAAGGCTATGTACACAGTCCTACGATCTGTCACCGGCTGGTGGCGGAACATTTGTCTGAAGTAACTGTACACCCGCAAATTCAGGTATGTCATTATATTGACGACATTTTGATTCAAGGTGAAACACAAGATCAAGTTCAGACCCAATTAGATCAAATCCTTGAGTGCTTGCGTGAAAAAGGTTGGGAAATTAATCCTGATAAGTTACAAGGTCCATCCCAAAGTGTAAAGTTTTTAGGCATCAATTGGCATGAAGGTCACAGAGAGGTGATCCCACAGGTTAAACAAAAAGTTTTAGATTTTGCAGTCCCAAGACATCGGAAAGAAGCCCAGAGCTTCATTGGCTTGTTCGGCTTTTGGCGTCAGCATATTCCACACTTGAGTCAGATATTAGCCCCTTTATATCGAGTCACTCATAAAAAGAATGTGTTTGAATGGGGTGAACCACAGCAAAATGCGTTTAATCTGGCAAAAGAAGCGATTCAGTAAGCTTTGGATCTGTGGCCTGTGTGCGAGGGTGATGTGGATTTGAATGTGTCCGTGCAAGGTCTTTATGCAAATTGGAGTCTGTGGCAGAAACAAGGCAGACAAAAAGTACCATTAGGTTTTTGGACCAAAAAGTTACCTGAGGCTGGTGAGCGTTATACACCTTTTGAGAAACAGTTGCTTGCGTGCTATTGGGGTCTGGTGGATACCGAGCAATTGACTTTGGGTCATGATGTGATTTTGAGACCTGAAATTCCTATCATGCAGTGGGTTTTGAGTTCGCCAAAAACTCATCGAATTGGACATGCTCAAGAGGCGAGTGTGATTAAGTGGAAATGGTACATTCAAGACAGGGCACGTGTGGGTCCGAAAGGTGTAGCATCTTTCCATGAGCAAGTGGCGCAGGCGCCATCGATTGAGACTAGAAGTGATTGCTCCGTACCTGCAGTGCAGGAATCTCCTGTTAAGTGGGGTAAGCCATTTGATGATTTGTCCGTTGAGGACAGAAAACATGTGTGGTTTACGGATGGTTCAGCAAGGTTCCTAGGAGCAAAGCGGCATTGGAAGGCAGTGTCCTATAACCCGATCACACAGAAATTGTTGAGTACAACCGGTGAAGGTAAAGAGTAGTCAATTCGCTGAATTATATGCAGTTTACCAGGTTTTGAAACAGGAATTGCCTGGCACATGTCATATTTTTACTGATTTCTGGTCCACTGCTAATGGACTGGCGGTTTGGTTACCAACTTGGCATTCTCATAATTGGGAATTGCATTCAAAAGAACTGTGGGGAAAAGAATTATGGCAAGAAATTTGGGAAATGCTCCCACAGAGTACTGTGACAATCTTTCATGTGGATGCTCATACCCCGATAGACTCCCTTTGTGGTAAATAATATATTACCCTGTCATAATTTCTATACATTAATAAGGATTGCTCATAATAATGAGAGGCAGAGTCCGTGGTGTCCGGTTCAAAAGGGCTTTAATACAAAAGCTCGAGCTAATGGAGATTCGGGTTCCATCACCACTAAGGTTCAGGAAGGGTCGTCATCTGAATTCTTTATTCACATAACACATTATATATATAGTTAGAACATACATTACATTGAATAGAGAAGGCGGAACGCTCCAGGCGGGACAAGCGAAGAGAGAGAGATAAGGACACATGGGCGTGAAAGAAGGCGTCTAAGGAGGCGTACATGTGGGTATTCACTTGATGAGTCATAGGTGTGTCATAGGTGGGTGGATGCATAGAGGAGATCTGCATGGTCAGCAGAAACCTTTACCTTACTTGTGCGCGCAAAACGGGTCATGACGTGAAATTGACGTGTAATTGGGGGGGAACTGGGGGAGCTGACTTTAGCACTAGTAGAGGAGTCTGGGATGTCAGAACGACCTGCACCTTTAGCACATCTGATATCTTGTGTTTGGAGGATGTATTGTCTGAAGTAAAGGTCTCTCGAGCAAAGGCTGTTCATCACTAAATGCTAGTGTGTGCATATATTTTTTCGTGCATTGCGTGGGGCCATGGGCCTTTTATGGAAACGGGTTCAGTAAATCACTTGAATGGAGACAGAAAGGCTAGGCCCTATCTTCTGCAGGCAGAATATGTTTATCCCTTTCACTAGACTGGAATGTGTTTTCTGTGGAGCTGAGCAGATAACTGTAGGCAAAATACTGTCTTTGGCAGGCCAGGCTGGGCACCTCTCGGCTGAGCAGGAAGTAAGGGAGAGGTCAGGGATGCATAACTAGACTGCAGCTTTCAGAGTCAGAAGAGGCTCGGAGCCTGAATTCGGGACCTGGCTTGACTGTGCCACAAAAACCGTGTGCATCTCGACTTTTAAACATGTACCATGTAAATACATTGGCAACATAGGCCTCAGTGCAGAATTATCGTTTCATTCATGGAGGGCCTAATAACTGACATGCTAACATTGGACGGAAATGCAGAGGCATTATTATTACAGGCATGAGAAGGGAATTACATGATGGCATGGACATACATGGGGCATAGGTACATGTATAGGGTGCGTGTAGGGGACACACTGGCCACATAAAATTTCTATTTCCTCATTCCCTCCTTGTCCCCTACTGTGCCCTTCAGGATACATCTATAGTCATGAGACCATCTATTTGTTCATATAGCATCATTTGCTCGTCTTTATTCATTCGGGCACGGGAACATGGACGGGGAATACAGGCGGCGGCACACAAGCGGCAAATCGCTGGGCCACTTTGCAGACAGAGACAACAACTGAATACTACGAGTAGTATTTTTCCCAGGAAGGACAATACTTTCCAACCCCAGGCTGATATCACACTCCAGAGCCAACCGGACCAAGACCATGGGTCCTGATGTATTTCACGGGCTATCTTGTGGAGTCTTGTTATTGCTGCATACACTGATGGCGCGTTATTAGGAATAAACACACAACAACTGGAGCCGATCACTCTACAAGCCCTGCCCCTATCTGCCAGGATGACGTCAAGAACAAGGCGGTTCTGAAGAACAACAAGTCTCATAGCAGACTGCTCCTCGGTCAGGTTACCCAAGGCAGAAGTAGTCTCATTCACTACTGCTTCCAGTGTTCTTGTTAACCTGCGTATTAATTTACTGTTTTGAACGGGACCTACGAACCAGAAGTATCCTTTAATGAAATCCTTATATTGCTCCCACGCTGACTCAGTCTGATCGACAACCGGGGAATCGGTCTCCCTCTTGTGTCTAACATGTACTAGACGTGAGTCTCGATGAGAATGGGATGGGGCTAGAAAAACAGGTGGCAATAGGAACGCTATATAACACGTCCCACCCCAGTCTAAGGGCAGATGTACATAGGCCGTTTGACCACAAATGAAATAAGAATGGCGGGAAGCTTTGGAAACAGACTTTCCTTTATCATTGAATTCGACCACAGTATTACAGTCACTGTGTCCCAAGTGCACTGAACCATTCTTTCTAACGCATAATTCACCTTTCACCGGTAAGACTGTTATAACCGGTGAACCTGTATTTGTCTCGGGCTGGACATTCAAAATCATAAGGCTAAGGGAAACATTTCCTAGTTCTTACACTTCATTTTCTAGATCTGTTCCTTTCCTTTGGGGAAAACCATCTTTGTCGGGAAAACATGTCTTATTCATTACTATATTCAGGTCCCCCCAAACCCATTCACTCTGGGAATCGGTGAACTGTCTGTCTTGTAATGATGACATTAAAGCAAACCATGCTCCGCACGAACCATTGTGCGAAAACGGATAAGGGAAAAGGGGCAGAACTCCCTCTATTTTCTGATAAGGTGGGAGTCGGCCACATACCCAGCAATTCGTTACATTGCTGGTCTGGTGAGAATGGTGTAACATGCGAATAAAAGTATTGTTGCGCAATGCTAATCGATATGATAATTCATGGGGTGGTAGGTCACTGAATGTGTGCTCAATAGTGTCATTGAAGGAAGAATGTATATGTGAACCAAGAGGAGGATAGAAAACATGTAGCGTCAAGCTTATACATATAATCGATATACTGAGAAAAAACATAATGATCAGAGTTACTATGCATCTACTGCGTAAGTTTTTGCAATATTTCACTTTCATCTCTTTCTGCCTATCTCTCTGTCTATTTGGGTCTACGATCTTATACATGTCAGGAACCTGTCTAACCGCTTCACCAGAGGGGGACTTAAACAATTAAACGCTTTCTGACTTACTAGACCGTAGTTTCAGTTTGTACTCCTGTTGCGGAGTCTTTTCTAGCAAAGGGAGTTTTGAGTCACTGATATCAGGGCAGTCTTTAGAGTCTTTCACCGAGCCAAGTCCATGGAAACGTTTCACGTGGTGGGCATGGATCCAGCCCTTCCTCCCCTCGACCTTGACGGCGGTCCTCGTCGTTAGTAGAACCAGCTTCGGCGCGCGCCAGCGGGGCTCGAGAGGACTTGAACAATCAAAATTTCGGACCAAAACAAGGTCCCCCGGGACAATCGAATGCTCCTTCACCTGGGTGTTGTCGGGAAAGGCAGCTGCAACCTGTGAACGACAAGAAAGGAGTGCAGACATCAAGGAAGCCAGGTAATCTGTCAGCATATTACTGTCGACATCAGTGATCTTTCTTGGCATAGGTGTACCCCACATATTCGGTGGTCTACCAAAAACCACCTCGTACGGGGATAGTCCGGTTCTGGAATGAGCTACCATACGCATGTAAAAGAGGGCAACCGGCAAGGCTACCATCCAATCCACGCCTTTTTCTGCACAGACCTTCGCTAGCTTGGTTTTGAGTGTCTGATTGTGTCTACGAGACCTGCTGCCTCTGGGTGTCGTACGCAATGGAATCTCCACTGGTACCCTAACAGAAGAGATACTTGTTTCATTAGTTCAGAAGAGAATGGCTGACCATTATCTGAGTACACGACACGGGGCAAGCCATATCGCGGAAAGAATTCACGGACCAACTGCCTGGCAGTGGTCACAGCAGTGTAATCTGGGACTGGGCACGCTTCTGTCCATCTAGATAATGCACATACAACTACGAGGATGTACTTGTATCCTTGACATCTGTCCATCTGAATATAATCCATCTGGAGGACTTCAAAAGGGTGGTCAGGAGGTTGAAATCCAACTTGTTCCACGGGAATGCCTTTGCCTGGATTGAACTGGCAACAGATCATGCAGGTACGCACTTTGTTTTGCTGCTGCACGCAGATGCTTGTTGAACCAGATATTCTGTAAACTGTCTAACATTGCCTTTTCTCCTAAGTGTGCTGGACTATGTGCTGTATTTATAATAGCTTGAACCATGGAGTCAGGGAGAAACCACGTGGCTTTGCCTTTTGTCATCCACCCCTGGTCTGTCTGGACCCCTCCTTGTTCAGTCCATTTCTTGATTTCGTCTGGAGTGGCATGTGTCTGTATGTTGAGTACATCTTGTGAGGGATCCCTGACTGTCATGCAATTTGTCAGTGATGGTGCTTCTGTCTTTGTCGTGTCAGTTGGAATGTCTGTTTGAGTCTGGGCTGTAAGTTTAGCTGTTCGATCTGCCAGGTCGTTACCCTGGGAAATGGTGTCAGTGACTTTAGTATGTATCATGCACTTCATGATGGCTATGGCTGTAGGCAAATGTATAGCATCTAACAGATCCTGAATGAGGGGACCATGCTGTATCTTGGCCCCATGAGAGGTCAGAAAACCTCTCTCCTGCCAGAGGACTCCAAAGTCGTGAACGACTCCGAAGGCATACTGTGAATCTGTGTATATGTTTACTTTCAAGTTCTTGGCCTGTATACAGGCTTGGGTCAGAGCGATGAGCTCTGCTGCTTGGGTTGACAGTGTGTCAATACGATGTGTTTCTATAACTTCAGTGTCCGTGGTCACTGCATATGCGGCCACTACCTCTCCTGTGCTTGTTCTCATGCATGAACCATCCACATAAAGTGTCAGGTCTGGGTCCGTTAGTGCAATGTCTGTCAAGTCTTGTCTTGGCTTCGTCACTGTATTAATTACTTCCACACAGTCATGTGGTGCAGGGTCTGCTGTGCTTGAGGGTAAAAGTGTAGCAGGGTTCAGGGCATTGCATCGTCTGATCTCTATGTGTGGCTGGAACAATGTCAGTTCATATCCTGTCAATCTTGCTATGGTCAGGTGTTGTGTCTGAGTCCTGTTCAAGAGAACTTCCACTGAGTGTGGAACCTGCATTGTCAGGGGATGTCCTAACACGATGGAATCGCTTTGTCTGATTGCTAGAGCTGTTGCTGCAACTGATTTTAGGCATGCAGGCAGAGCCTGGGCCACTGGATCCAATGTACTAGAAAAGTAAGCACAAGGCTTGTGTTTTCCTGCTTGATCTTGTGTAAGGACAGATAATGCTTGCCTTCGCGTTCAGTGACAAAAAGTGTAAAAGGTTTGCAGTAACATGGAGTCGCTAAAACTGGTGCTTGACATAGAGCTTTTTTCAATTCATCAAATGCGAGTGTATGTTCATGAGTCCAAGGGAGGACAGTCGAAGTCGCTGCCTCCTGTGTTGTCAACTGTATGAGTGGTTTGGCTACATATGCATACTGGGGAATCCATTGTCTGCAGTAAGAAGTGAGGCCAATGAAGGCCCGTACTTCCTTTTGTGTCTTGGGCTGTGGAAGATGTGCGATTAACTGAATGCGGTCCGATGTCAGCTGTCTACCCCTCTTGGACAGCAAGTGTCCAAGGTACACCACTTGCTGTGCACAGAATTGTAACTTTGAAGGGGACACTTTGTGCCCCTTGTCTGCCAGGAAATATAAGACTGTCAGTGATGCAGGTTCACAGTCTCGTTCTGTTCGTGCTGTGATCAAAAGATCGTCAACATATTGGAGCAGTGCGGTGTCAGTAGGCATGTGAATACTGTCTAGTTGTCTTTTCAATGCTTGACTGTAAATACTAGGACTTTCTGTTAACCCTTGAGGAGCCCTCGTAAATTTGAAGCTGCGTCCATTTAAACAGAATCCGAAGAGGTACTGGCTCTCTGGATGGATTGGGACACTAAAGAAGGCGTTCTTGAGATCAATTACAGTAAAGAACGTCGCTTCAGAATCAATTGCAGTCAGTAATGAAGAAATGTCTGGGACCACTGGGTACTGTGGTATTATGCATTTGTTCAGTTCTCGGAGATCAATCACTAGTCTGTAGACTGGTGGTGCATTTGGGTCAGTTCGTTTAAGAATAGGAATGATAGGAGAATTACATACATTCGAGTCAGTTTCTACAACCACTCCTTGTGCAATAAGTTCATCAACAATTTTCAGTAATGCTACTACAGCATCAGGTGGTAACTTGTATTGTCGGATTCGTGGCAGTACTACTCCTTGTTTGAGTGTGACACGGTATGGTGTGATGTGCATGTAACCCACATCAGTCGGACCTTGCGCCCATAAATGCTGTGGTACATTCTGGAGTCTGGGATCAAAATCTCTCAACACATAATGTCCTTTGAAATCACGTAAAAACTAGGCATGAGCGGATTTTGCGGATTGGCAATCCGCGAATTTGCGGATTTGCGAACTCGCAATCCGCAAAATCCGCGAATTCCCGCGAATTTGCGGATTTTTTTTTTTTTTGTGTTCGCCCGTGTTTCTGCCAGTTCGCGAGGGTTTTTACAATTTCGCAATTTGCGAACTTACCTGTCGGGTCGCAAGTTTTGCGAACTTGTTGTTTCTACGTGTCCAACCTGTTTGGGACACTCTTCTTCATCACTGCCACTCTCTGTCACCACTGCCACTCTCTGACTACTCATGCCACCCTCTGGCCCACCCATGCCACCCTCTGTTTCATCACCACACCCTCTGGTTGTCCAGTGTACATTATTTTCGGCAAAGCAAAGCACACCTTCCCTGCCTCAAGTGACCTGAATTAATTTGGGGCTGATTAATGTGTCACAGAATATTTTTTTAGCTGGCACCTGCTTCCTTAGTGCGCCCTGATTAGTGATCTTTTGCACTTGCTAAGTGCTTTCATTGTTGCAAAATTAGTTACAACACCTGCCCTGCCCCAACTGACAATAATGAATTAGGGGCTGATTAATGGATTTTAACTTCCAGCCTGGCTCCTGCTTGTCTCCCTTAGCTGTAATTCATGACCTTTGTGGCATATGTGTAACTATTCTGAGGTTCAGAGCAGGGTCACATAATAGTTTCAACTGGCAACTGAACTCTGGAGGGGCCCCTCAGGAAGCACTACAGGAAATGGCTACTAATGATGTGCCTGAACTTTTGAACCTGGTAAGTAGTTACTTTCAGTTTTGCTTAGATCATATTTCTGCAATTTCGCACTTATTCGCGGGGCGCGAACTCACGCGAACAGTGCGAGCAGTGCGAGCAAAATCCGCTGCTCGCGGATTTGCGGATTTTGCAGGAAATTCGCAAATCTCGCGGATTGCGGATTTCCCGAAAATCCGCAAAATCCGCGAGCGGAACGGATTTTCCGCCCATGCCTAGTAAAAACAATCTCACTCCTTCCGGAGAACAACAAATCACTGCTCCTAGTTCTTTCAATGTCTTTATACCAAGGAAATTTTCTGGACATGATTTAGTAAGTAACAAGTCTGTAGTGCGGGACAATGGACCGACTCCTAAGGAAACTGGCTTCGACACTTCGTTAACAATAGGCTTTCCTGAAAATCCCAGGGAAATATTCTGTGAGCCTGAGAGGGGTGCACCTGGAACCTCGTCATGACTGATGGTAGTTCGGCTTGCCCCTGTGTCAATTAGAAATTTTCTGTCTTTTCCTAATACACGACTATGTACATAGGGACCCTCTTGATCTACAGGAACCTCAATAAGAGGCAAGCCTACCTCCCTCTCTAGGCTGTTTCATGAGTACTGTTGATAGTCTGGATAGTCTGAATGAGCGTTCTGGTACATTTGTTGCGTGACATGTTGTGTGGCAGCTATAGGTTGGGGTACAGCTACGGTCTGTTGCGTGTTCTGTGGTGTTTGCGTGTTCTGCGGAGCGTTATCCTGTCTAGGAGGACGCGGTCTTTCTTTCGTCTTGCCTGTAGCTATATTGTGTTTCAGGACAGCACATTCATTTACATAGTGACCTGGTTGCTTGCAATAATTACAATTTCCCTTAACAGGTGCCATGCCCTTTTTATGGCCATCAGCTGGTACTGTTTGTGCAACTAGTACTTTCATTTTCGTATCTTTCATGCGTCTCTTTTCGTGTTCCTGTTCCTCTCTAATTCGGTTCTGGTGGTACTGTAACATTTGCAACATTTGGGAAGGGCTATTTGCTTGCCAGGTACTCTCAACCTTCAGTACTCTTTTTGATCGGGGGTAAGGAATTCTCTACTAATTTGCTCACAAAAAGATGTGGGTACGATTCACTATTTGTCTTCAGGCCACTATTAATAGTAAAACATTTTTCAAATCTAGAATAAAAATCACTAGTGTCTTCATCTGGTTTCTGTTTGCAGGCTGAAATAGCAACCCAATCTTCCTTTTTAGTAATCAATAATCTCGGCAAGACCTGTATCAATAGTTCGGGTAGTGCTTTAGCTTTGTCCCCAAGACCAACACCAGGGCCTCGTGTTTTATCCTCGTCTTCCAATTCTGCCCAACTGATCTTTTTCTCTCCCACCTCCCAGTCTTTTTCTTTAAGCTTTTCATATATGCCTGCTGGTAATAGTACTTTCAATAATTTAATGATGTCTGCGTATGTGTAATCCCCTATGCGAAGAATGTCTTTTAATTCACGGTGGAACCCCCCTGGATCTTTATCATGACAAGGCAGTAATTTTTTCATTTCCAGTATTTCTATTTTCGTCAAGGGTGTGTAAACGTATACTCGTTGAAGCTCACCCCCTGTATTTCTAACGGGATGAACCTCTCGTAGGGGGTTCTGTCTGTCTATGTGGAAGGTCTTTCTGTCTCGGTGTGGGACAAGAATCAAGTGCGTGGTCAGAAAAGTCAAGTACTTATGTCGTTGATCTAGAATGACATTAATTAATTCGGTACCTAGGCCTCTCCATCTCGCTAGGAGTAAATCGTCCAGTAATTTATACAAGGGACCTGGATCAGAATGCTAGCTCTCGTACAATGTGATCAGATGTTGAACCATGTAAATACCAGCTAAACGCTGTTCTTCCGGAGGAAGGCTCAAAAGGGTTTGCGCCACTATGTCATCATTATATATATTAGAACTACATGCCCATTGAACGGCTGACCGGGCTAGTTCTTGTTCATGCATAGTATGAGGTTCATCGCCTCCTACTCGTCTTTTCAGTGCATTCTCAGTAGCTTGGAACAGGTGTTCGAGAGAATATCTTTCTAGTATGGAAGGGCCATGTTTACTGTAATCTAGGCCTTTTGGCCTGTCAAACTGTCTCGCCCTGCCTACGTAATTAATTTTATCCATTTCCTCTGTTTCTGGCTCATCCTCTCCAGAGGCTAAGTCGTTCTCTTTCTCGTTCTCGTCTCGCTCTTTCTTATGTAAGTTCAGAATTTCTTTACGAATTTTCCTATACATACATTCTATCTTTGACATTGTATCATGTTTACCGGCGGCTATGTTGTCACTCCAATTAATCATACCTTTAGTTACCTCTTTATCTGGCTGGTCTTGTTCCCTGATCAGGCAATTAATCAAAAATTGTAAAAGCATGCTTTGAATCTCCACCTTTCTATGTGCCATGGCCTCATGTATACTCTCGGGTCCCTCCCCCGTTCTAATGAAGTGGTATATTCTGTCTAAGTGTTCCTTCATGTCTGGTAATGTCATCAAATAGTCTGCAATGCGTCCTAATCGTACTGAGTACATGAGCATTGAGCCTACACCTGGTACTGGATCATATATACAATTAGAAATCGTTACAGTTTGTCTAAGAGGTGTTGTTGTCGTTTTTGGCGTTCGTTGTAGTGCTAATTCTCGTAGTGATCGTGATGGTGGCGGTGTGTGCAGTAGGTCTGTGGTGAGCCCCCCTCCCATTGCCCCTTGACTCGAGTCGCCTTGGCTTGAGTCGTCCTTCACTGTCAGTGTTACTACTGGTGCGGGTTGATCTTGTGCTAAGGGCGGATGGCGAAAAGGATTGTTAGGGTTGTTGACAGGAGGAGGAGGAAAATCTGTATTAACATAATCCGGAGCGGCGTCTTCCAAATAGGAGGAAAGAAAAATGTCCGCTGCTGTCTGTTTATGACTATGGACTTTAGTCGGGATCAATGGTGGCGGCAAATTACTGGGTACTTCCGGGGTCACTTTAGGTAGTCCTTCAGCAAGGACGGGATACATGCCTTTAATAAGGGCATTTCTCTGTCTATCTACTTGTTCTGCCTTAACCCGTTCACCTTCTTCCTTTAGCTCTTTCTCTTTGGCTTTTTCTGATGCTTCTATACTTCTCTCTACTTTGTGGATTTCTTTCTCTGTTCTTCTATGCGCTTCTTTACGCCACAACTCTATGGCATCTTTCTGGGACTGTCTAGCTTTCTTTTTCCACAGTGCTTCCTCTACTCTCATGATGCAATCAGCATCCCATGTCCCTGAGGCAGGCCATCTATATTTCTCTTCCAGATCCTTCGTATAATCTACCCATAAGTCTATAAACAGTATGGCATCTAGCCCGTGTTTCTGGTACATGAAATGGCCAGGAGTGCCCCTAGGCGGGACGGGAACTGCCTCTTCGAGTATCCCTTTCCTGGTCCCAATCTGACGTAATTTCGAAAACAGTGGCATGGTGTAACTGACTAACTGACTTGAACAAAAACACAATAAACACAAGAATAGACTGAAAACAATCACTCATACCACGACATTAAAACATTAAAAACAGATACATCCTAACTAGTACATAGAAAAAACACAATCCTGGAAAACTTGTTTACTTTATGCACTGCAAGAACAGTACAGCCTTACCGGTCTCGTAAAGAGACACGTCTTAACCGCATCCACCTAAATGGACACGTCTTTACCGGATCTGTGTACCCAGACCCGTCTTTACAGGGCTCAAATAAATGAACCCGTCTCTATGCGTTCCCAATAACGGTACTCACCGGGAAGCAGAACTGAAGGCCTCGGAAACTCGATACTGGACTGGACTGCTACGGCTTCTGGTACTGCTGCGCATGCGCTTCGGAACAGGTGGGTCTCGGGATACCTCGGACCTTGCTCTCTCAGCTTGGGCTCTGGTCGGGATGGTCCGCAATCCTCACCGCCTCGTGTGGATGCCTGGTCGCAGTCTCCGTCTCCTCCTTGGGCCTGAGGGAGTTGGCAGGAAATCCAGCTGTCGTGTACACTTGAAGTCCGTCACGGCTATAGAAGGGGTCAGGGGGCTGCACCTACATCGCCGGCGCGTGGGGAAAGGGACTCGTCCCTATTTGGGCGCCAGATTAATGTGGTAAATAATATATTACCTTGTCATAATTTCTATACATTAATAAGGATTGCTCATAATAATGAGAGGCAGAGTCCGTGGTGTCCGGTTCAAAAGGGCTTTAATACAAAAGCTCGAGCTAATGGAGAATCGGGTTCCATCACCACTAAGGTTCAGGAAGGGTCGTCATCTGAATTCTTTATTCACATAACACATTATATATATAGTTAGAACATACATTACATTGAATAGAGAAGGCAAAACGCTCCAGGCGGGACAAGCGAAGAGAGAGAGATAAGGACACATGGGCGTGAAAGAAGGCGTGTAAGGAGGCGTACATGTGGGTGTTCACTTGATGAGTCATAGGTGTGTCATAGGTGGGTGGATGCATAGAGGAGATCTGCATGGTCAGCAGAAACCTTTACCTTACTTGTGCGCGCAAAACGGGTCATGACGTGAAATTGACGTGTAACTGGGGGGGAACTGGGGGAAGCTGACTTTAGCACTAGTAGAGGAGTCTGGGATGTCAGAACAACCTGCACCTTTAGCACATCTGATATCTTGTGTTTGGAGGATGTATTGTCTGAAGTAAAGGTCTCTCGAGCAAAGGCTGTTCATCACTAAATGCTAGTGTGTGCATATATTTCTTCGTGCAATGCGTGGGGCCATGGGCCTTTTATGGAAACGGGTTCAGTAAATCACTTGAATGGAGACAGAAAGGCTAGGCCCTATCTTCTGCAGGCAGAATATGTTTATCCCTTTCACTAGACTGGAATGTGTTTTCTGTGGAGCTGAGCAGATAACTGTAGGCAAAATACTGTCTTTGGCAGGCCAGGCTGGGCACCTCTCGGCTGAGCAGGAAGTAAGGGAGAGGTCAGGGATGCATAACTAGACTGCAGCTTTCAGAGTCAGAAGAGGCTCGGAGCGTGAATTCGGGACCTGGCTTGACTGTGCCACAAAAACCGTGTGCATCTCGACTTTTAAACGTGTACCATGTAAATACATTGGCAACATAGGCCTCAGTGCAGAATTATCGTTTCATTCATGGAGGGCCTAATAACTGACATGCTAACATTGGACGGAAATGCAGAGGCATTATTATTACAGGCATGAGAAGGGAATTTACATGATGACATGGACATGCATGGGGCATAGGTACATATATAGGGTGCGTGTAGGGGACACACTGGCCACATAAAATTTCTATTTCCTCACCTTGACAAATTCTTTCATAACATTGCAGATGAGAAATCTAAAATTGCTGAGGCAGTGGTGGACATGCAAGATTCTGATTTGGCGGGATTGGCGAAATGGGCCCACCAGAAAGCAGGACATTTTGGAGAGAGAGCCACTAGCAGGTGGGCTGCCGATTGAGGAATTTATATTCCTTTAGATTACATTAAAGATACCATTTTGCATTGTCCCATCTGTCAACATTCTAGACGACGAAAAGTACCACAAATTGTTAAAGGTCATTTACATCGAGGAAAATTGCCCGCTCAAATTTGGCAGATTGATTATATTGCCCACTCCCTACGAGTAAAAATTGCCAATATGTTTGTACAATTGTCGACACCTACAGTGGCCTTTTAGTGGCCTTTCCTTGTAAACAAGCTACCCAAGTGAATACCATTAAAACATTGGAATTGATTATACTTTACTATGGCGTTCCATTTCAAATTCAATCTGACAATGCATCCCACTTTCGTGGAAGATTGGTACAGGAATTTTGTGCGGAAAATAATATTGAATGGGTGTTTCATATACCATATTACCCCCAGGCATCAGGCCTTATTGAAAGAATGAATGGTTTGCTTAAAGAACAATTGCGAAAATTGACTGACAATAAATATAAGAATTGGAGAGATTATTTGTTTCAAGCATTGTTAATTCTAAACAATCGTTCCTTTTTAAATGCTGAATCTCTTTAATGCGTTTGTTTTCCCCAAATGTCGATGCGAAACCCAACACCATTGGCAATACTGTAATGTACTGGGAAATTTCCCCCGGAACCCTGGCTCCCAGCAGGGCAACTCCAGGTTCCGCAGGCTTGGACCTGCATGCCATGAATGACACTGTAATTAAGAGTAAAGATCGAGTCATCATTGAAACTGGTGTTGGTGTCTGTATACCAACTGGAAATTTTGGACTGATTGCCCCTAGATCGGGCCTGGCCTTAAAAGGCATTCAAGTACTCGGAGGAGTCATTGACAGTGATTATCAGGGAGAGATTAAGGTTCTCCTGCTGAACAGCAATGAGATTGATTTATCGATTCAAAAGACTGACCGAGTTGCTCAGTTGCTAATTATGCCTGTTTTCAGTGGTGAGATTCAGAAAGGCACTGCCCCAACGTTGCTAACTGTGCGAGGCCAGAAAGGCTTTGGCACTACAGATAACCCTGGAGCGAGAATATGGGTGCAATCGCCTAAAAATCCCCCTGAACAAGCTGAGGTCATTGCAACCGGTCATGACAATACCATTTTGGTTATGAGACCAGGGAAAGATAGCTGGGAAGATGTCCCGGCTGACAAATGTTACTTACGAGAATGAATAATGCCTGTATTTGGTTTTCTTTCAGATCATTTTTTGGACTGCTACTGCAGGATGTGCCGGCGTTGCACTCCTTTTGGTCTGCTACGTCGGTAGAGGAGAGAACCCACAGACTTTGGTTGATTGAAGAACCCGAGTACCGCGTTCCTTCGCTGCGTGGGATTCATCATCGAACTTTTGGACAACTTTAGCTAAACGAGTTACCAATTCTCTGCATTTTTGCTTGACACCGATGCGTTCAGTGATATTCTAGCGACCTGTTTGGTTGCTGTCCCCGCCTCCCTAGAGACTTTAAAGCATATTTTTAATATATCAAATGCCCGACCCAATGTAATTCTAGGTGATTTTGCAGCTCACGAGTACTGTCCCTTATGTACTATCCTTTCAGATTCAATGCCCCCGATTCATCCCCAAATCACTAACTATAATATCACCCAGGGTGACCTGTGCTTTTTCCTTACTTGTGATCCCAATGCAATCACTGAATGTGTAAAGTTAAAGCTCAAAGCAACAACCTCTTTTTCGGCTCATGAACGAACTTTGTGCTCCCGGAGACCTCCGAAATTATGTACTTCCGTTAAAAATAATATGACTTGTAAAAGTATAGTAGTTGCCCCTAGCCATTACCGTACAATGTTGCTACCTTCTGGTTGGCTGTTTTCATGTGGCAACACCTCTTGGCCCTATATTCCCGCAAATATTTCCGGAGGCCCATGTGCCATCACTAGATTGAGTTTATTAATGTTTTCCTCACATCCTAATGCCTATTCCCGTATAGTTCGTGATGCTATGATGTTACATGAGGACTGTGATTCTTCCCTACATCTCTATTCAAAGTCCGAATACCTTAGTTTAGCTATTTCAATTATTGGTGTCCCCGCATTGGCTGTTTATAATGCCAAATCAATCGGGAAAATGGCCTGATGGATGGTCAAATCAATTAATCATACTTCTACAATTTTATCTGATATGTTGTTAGATGCCCAGGGTGAACGCAGAGCCATTTTGCAAAATCGTGCGGCTATTGATTACCTTTTACTGAAACATGGACCTGATTGTTCTGATTTTGAAGGTCTTTGTTGCTTTCACCTTTCTGATCATACTAAATCCATTCAAGCTCATATTGACAAACTTCATGACTTGACAGAAGAGGTTAGGAAACACATTGACCAGGGTTGGTTTGACTGGCTTTTCGATTGGTTACCTGACTTACATTCCCTACGACAGATATTAGGGGGTATTGTGATAACTATTAGCATTTTAGTGGCCATTTGCTGCTTTATTCAGTGCATTCCTTCCCTACTCCAATACTGTAGATTCGGCACGAGAAATAGATCAGTTAGTTTTCTTTCCTATTATTCCTCCACAGATGTCAGTTCCGTATAACGAATGATTAATAGACTAAAGTCAAGGGTGAAGTGTTCTGACCGACTTTTTCGGCCCTCCTTTGAGGGAGGATGATTGGAAGTGACTCCAGTCTATTATCATTCTAGTGCAAGGATTAGAACCATCAAAGGGTACAGTAATGCACTTTTGTACCCTTTTCCTTAGATCAGGGCTTATAAACTTATGTTAGGGGATAGATTCATTAGTATTAGTGATAATCCGTCCTTTTGCAAGAGTGTTAGTATACCTTCTATGGACTTATACTTATTTCGGGCCTTGTAGGCCTCAAACGGGAGAGACTCCATCTTGCTTTCTGCCCCGGCAGCTTGAGATGCTTCTAGGTCAAGTGTAATGTTTTAGTTTCAAAGTGTTGTTCGCTTGGAGAGAACCGGCTCAGGCTGGCCCTTATCGAAAGACTGTATTTTTCTCCACTCCGAAGACACAACATCAGATCGGCCGACTGAGAACGTGTCCTTGGTACGGGGAGGTACAAGAATTTGGTGGGCGGCAGGTTACTGGCCGTAACTTTCCATGAAAGGACAAGCTTCCATATTAGCGAAAGCATGAGGCAGTGAGTTAGTCAGTCTGTAGGCGGCAGCTAGCCGTTAGCATCAATGCCATTAATTATTTCCAGGCAGACAGTCGCCATTTTGAAGTCCGAGGAAGGTCAAGAAGCTGATACTCTCTTAGAAAGATCGAAGTTATTTCAGTTGGAACAGCTGGTGAGCTTTGACCTATAAGATCAGAGCATTCCAAATGAAGCAGTTAGTCAGGAGAACAAATACCAGAGTGGCTGAAACTGATTTATAAGATCGAAGCCGAGAAGTGAAGATGGTCCACGATTGAGAGGAGAGAGGAGTAGCGCAGAACAGCCAGAGAGAGAAAGCAGTTAATAAAAGGAAGGTTCCAGTGACTTAGAGGGAAGCAGAGAAGACAGAGCATAGCGGTGCAGACGTGTATCCGTGACTGCCGAAGTGTGACTCTAAGACGAGCCAAGGCACAGACGAGAAGGGAACCTAGATGACTGCTGAATCCAGACTTCCCATTACTCAGGTGACGTCGACCTTTTCTCTATAGTGTGCACATTCTAACCTTTCACTTTCCTTTGCAGGATATATGTCATAGTATAGTATTGTGTTTTTATGATCATTGTAATAAAGTACCCCAGTTCTTAGTGAACCAGCATGTGCCTCGTATTCTTGTTCAACCAGGGTAACCTGTTCTTCTAGTCAGGCATTGTTTTCATGAACGGATGTAATTCCCGGTCAGGTAAGGAGTGACTGAGCAATGTGGGAGAGAGGGACCCCTTGATGTGAAGAATAGATTGCACATCCTCTAATTTAGTAAGTTGTTGTATAATTCATCATATTGTAGTATCATATCCCAAGTAGCCAATGAGAGATTCCTTCCAAAGGTATTCATAGGAAAGTGATCGTTGTTGGTAAGCGGCGTTAATGAGAACACCAGGCGGGACACTGGTGCGTAGATCCGCCGGATTGCGGATCAGGATGTGAGTGAGAGAACACCAGGGAGGACACTGGTGCGTAGATCCGCCGGATTGCGGATCGGGCTGTGAGTGAGAGAACACCAGGGAAGAGACTGGTGCGTAGGCACGCAGGATTGCGGTTTGCCGAGCGAGCACTGACTATGGTCAGTGTGTAATGGTAACTAATCAGAACTGCCCTAGGGTAGACTAGTCTGGGCCTAAGTCGCCGCGAGACTAACTAGTATGAGTGGAATATTGTAGAAAACCTATGCATGTATATTGCTAATTCCCCATCCTTAGGTACAAGGCATATACATACCTATTGTAAATACGTCCTAAGGAGGGAGGTGATTACGTTCCAGCTGGGTTGGAGGTGCTCTGAGGAGCTGATCCTATCTGGTCCGAGAAGCCGGTCGTTACAGGTGAGAATGCGTGCACGAACAGGGTCTCTAAATATGTCGTCCACATGTCTTAACGTGCCTTTGAGCATTGGAAGTGTGTGAGTTGATCTTTGTGAAGTACTAAGGGTTTCAAAGAGAAAATCCTCCTCTAGGGATTCCTTATGTAAATGTACCCCATGGCATTCAGCAGCTCTACTTAACAGCTCTATATAACATACATTGTCATCTGGTGGTGAAGGCTTGTTAGGGTAAAGGTCAGGATCAATATCTGTGGGGGAGTCAGCATTATAATCTTCCAGAGGGTCTGTAGGTAACAAATTATTGTCCTCATCCCCATCATTCTGATAATCAGGTGTTTGAGGCAAATTAGCAGGTGAAATTAGTAAAGGCTGAGGTTGTGGGGAAGAAAGTGATGGAGGAGGGGGAGAAGGGCTAGTTCCAACATGTTTCCTTTTCAAAGGAATACAATAAGTGTCCTCTGAATCAGATTTCCGTTTATGTGGAAATTTGGTTGAGATATGTCTAGTTTTAGGGTTAATATAGAGTCTTTTTTGTTTTGGGTCTGGTTTTTAAAGTGGGATGTCGAAACGGGGCTCCTGTGGTGGAAGCGGAGGATCTTTGTTTCGGTGCCAAGTTTTTCGGTGCTGGTGTCTTTGGTGCAGGAGATTTCAGATCTGAAGTCTGTTTTGGTATTGACGGAGTTGGATCTGAGACTGGTTTTGGTTTCGAACCTGAAGGTTTTGGCACAGTGCCCAAGTGTGGCCGACTCAATCCGGAGCAGGTAGGCTTTATTGTGTGTTTGAAGTGCCGAGTCGGAAGGCGGGGCGTTGGAAACATTTTCTGGGTGCCGACCATGGCCCGAAGGCAGAGGTGGGACTGGAGCCTTTTTCTTGGGCTGAATAGGACTAGGACTTTGGGAAAGGAGAAGATTGTTACTCACGATATGCTGACCTTGCGGAATCTCTTCGTCAAAATTGGAGCCGGAATCTGAGAAGGATATAGGATCTTCCTCTGCCCCTAATGCATCACCGGTCTCTTTCTCTCAATCTTCTCCAAGAGGTCGGGAATGGGTCCGATGTTTTGGCTCTGCATGTCGCTACTTTGAGCCCGACTGTCGCAGAGTGTTTCCTTCGTGTGGAAAGATTTACATGCGTAGCAGTCTTGTTCGTGGTACACAGTCAAAATATCGAGTTGGAAATTTCGACCTACCATAATATCGAGTCTGAAATATCGAAGGAGCATAATATCGAAGTCAAGAATATCGTAGGACAGAATATCGACCCAAGGTAAGTAATATCGAAATTCTTAATATCGATGTAAGTAATATCGAAGTTAGTAATATCGATAGCATATATATCGATGTTACTAATTTCGATGACACTAATATCGATATTTGTATTATTTTATAGTTTTTTATTATGTATGTGTTATATGTTTAATTTAAGTATTTAAAATAATTACTATTATATGTGTATTAATTTTATATAATAATAAAGTAATTTATAAGAAAATTGCATGTTTTAGTACCGGAGCGGGTTGTGGGTTTATAGGGGAATAGGGTGGGAAGTAATTTAATTATGGTAAATTGATTATTAATTAGTAGGATTAATTAATAAATTATAACTAATTGCTAATTATTAATAATTAATTGGAAAAAAATTAAATTAATTGATTGATATATATTTTCTGTAGCGGGATGTGGGTTTATAGGGGAATAGGGTGGGGAGTAATTTAATTAAGGTTAATTATTTAATATTTAGTAGGAATTATAAAATAAATATTAATTGGTAATTAATTTTAATTAATAGTTAATTAATTTTAATTATTTACTAATATTTTTTCATTAAATCGTTATTGGATAACTGTGTTATATTATGGGTAGTTGTTTTATAGGGAAATATGGTGGGAAGTAAAGTAAATTTAATTAATTAATAATGTATTAAAACTAATTGTATTGTTTATAATTTAACTGATAATTAATTATTAATTGGTAATTAAATATTATTAAATGGTATTATTTTACATTAATTTTAGCTAAAATATATTTTGCTAAGCATGTGTTTTATAATTAAGTATAGGTATTGTATATGGTTTTTATTTATTTAATAGTTAATTTATTTATAATTACAAAAGTAGTTTATTTATAAGTATGTTATTTTAACCCTTATACTATCCAACACTTTCCCTACTGTTGCACTCTCTGGAGTTGGAATAGTATTTTTTACCCCTACGCTATCCAAAGCTTTCCCTACTGTTGCACTCTCTGGAGTGGGAATAGTAATTTTTACCCCTACGCTATCCAACGCTTTCCCTACTGTTGCACTCTCTGGAGTGGGAATAGTAATTTTTACCCCTACGCTATCCAATGCTTTCCCTACTGTTGCACTCTCTGGAGTGAGAATAGTAATTTTTACTTCTACGCTATCCAACGCTTTCCCTACTGTTGCACTCTCTGGAGTGGGAATAGTAATTTTTACCCCTACGCTATCCAACGCTTTCCCTACTGTTGCACTCTCTGGAGTGGGAATAGTAATTTTTACCCCTACGCTATCCAACGCTTTCCCTACTGTTGCACTCTCTGGAGTGGGAATAGTAATTTTTACCCCTACGCTATCCAACGCTTTCCCTACTGTTGCACTCTCTGGAGTGGGAATAGTAATTTTTACCCCTACGCTATCCAACGCTATCCAACGCTTTCCCTACTGTTGCATTCTCTGGAGTGGGAATAGTAATTTGTACCCCTACGCAAACCAACGCTTTCCCTACTGTTGCACTCTCTGGAGTGGGAATAGTAATTTTTACCCCTACGCTATCCAACGCTTTCCCTACTGTTGTACTCTCTGGAGTGGGAATAGTAATTTTTACCCCTACCCTATCCAACGCTTTCCCTACTGTTGCACTCTCTGGAGTGGGAATAGTAATTTTTACCCCTACGCTATCCAACGCTTTCCCTACTGTTGCACTCTCTGGAGTGGGAATAGTAATTTTTACCCCTACGCTATCCAACGCTTTCCCTACTGTTGCACTCTCTGGAGTGGGAATAGTAATTTTTACCCCTACGCTATCCAACACTTTCCCTACTGTTGCACTCTCTGGAGTGGGAATAGTAATTTTTACCCCTACGCTATCCAACGCTTTCCCTACTGTTGCACTCTCTGGAGTGGGAATAGTAATTTTTACCCCTACGCTATCCAACGCTTTCCCTACTGTTGCACTCTCTGGAGTGGGAATAGTAATTTCTACCTGTACGCTATCCAACGCTTTCCCTACTGTTGCACTCTCTGGAGTGGGAATAGTAATTTTTACCCCTACGCAATCCAACACTTTCCCTACTGTTGCACTCTCAGGAGTGGGAATAGTAATTTTTACCCCTACGCTATCCAACGCTTTCCCTACTGTTGCACTGTCTGGTGTGGGAATAGTAATTTTTACCCCTACGCTATCCAACGCTTTCCCTACTGTTGCACTCTCTGGAGTGGGAATAGTAATTTTTACCCCTACGCTATCCAACGCTATCCAACGCTTTCCCTACTGTTGCATTCTCTGGAGTGGGAATAGTAATTTGTACCCCTACGCAAACCAACGCTTTCCCTACTGTTGCACTCTCTGGAGTGGGAATAGTAATTTTTACCCCTACGCTATCCAACGCTTTCCCTACTGTTGTACTCTCTGGAGTGGGAATAGTAATTTTTACCCCTACGCTATCCAACGCTTTCCCTACTGTTGCACTCTCTGGAGTGGGAATAGTAATTTTTACCCCTACGCTATCCAACGCTTTCCCTACTGTTGCACTCTCTGGAGTGGGAATAGTAATTTTAACCCCTACGCTATCCAACGCTTTCCCTACTGTTGCACTCTCTGGAGTGGGAATAGTAATTTTTACCCCTACGCTATCCAACACTTTCCTTACTGTTGCACTCTCTGGAGTGGGAATAGTAATTTTTACCCCTACGCTATCCAACGCTTTCCCTACTGTTGCACTCTCTGGAGTGGGAATAGTCATTTTTACCCCTACGCTATCCAACGCTTTCCCTACTGTTGCACTCTCTGGAGTGGGAATAGTAATTTCTACCTGTACGCTATCCAACGCTTTCCCTACTGTTGCACTCTCTGGAGTGGGAATAGTAATTTTTACCCCTACGCAATCCAACGCTTTCCCTACTGTTGCACTCTCAGGAGTGGGAATAGTAATTTTTACCCCTACGCTATCCAACGCTTTCCCTACTGTTGCACTGTCTGGTGTGGGAATAGTAATTTTTACTCCTACGCTATCCAACGCTTTCCCTACTGTAGCATTCTCTGGAGTGGGAATAGTAATTTTACCCCTACGCTATCAAACGCTTTCCCTACTGTTGCACTCTCTGGAGTAGGAATAGTAATTTTTACCCTTACGCTATCCAACGTTTTATATAAATAATTGTAAAAAAATTAAATTATTTTATTTTTTATATTACTTACATTTTATTTATGTTATTGTTTTATGTTTGTAAATGTATTAGTAAATTAGAATATATTTTATTAATTTATAAATTAGTAAAATAATTATTAATACTTATTGTTCAGTACATATATATTATATATTTAGTGTATATATTTAATTAATGTATTATTAATATATATGTATTATTTATTAATTTTAAACATTATTAGATACTTTTAAATATGTATATTTTATTTATTCGTGTTATATACTTAATTTTACATTTATATATTAAAAGAAAAAAAATCGATATTTTTAACATCGATATTTTTTACATCTATATTATTTTTTCGATATTTTTGTACTTACCATGTTGTAGATAGGAAGTCGATATTTTTGGCCTCGATATTATTGACTCGATATTCTTGTAGGTCGATATTTATGAGGTCGAAATTCTGTCAGTGATCCCTTGTTCGTTGTGCTCCAGAGAGAAGCACAAGTTGCACACTTCGTGTGAGTCTGTGCACGGAAACTCCGTGTGGCACTGAGGGCAGAATTTAAATGGACTCCGTTCCATCGACTGTGAGGTGGACCGAAGCAGGTAGGCCCGGCGGCCTTTCACAAATTTCCCGATCGAAATAGAGGTTTTTAATGTATCCGACACAATATGCGAAATGGGATATGTGATTGAAAACAATACAGTTGAGGGTAAGTGGATTGCACACCGAAAGTGACCTGAGAAACGGCTCAGACTGGATTGCAGCAATTCATGTCTAAACCCAATGGCTAAAAAAATCAATCTTATCATGGAGTCACCTACCTCGTGAACGGAAAGACTTCTTCGAAGAAAAACAACTTGCAAACATCCAGACCCAACACTGGATGTCAGGAGTATGCCAAGGATGTGATCTACACCTCACATGCCTCGAACATGTAACTTACCCTGTAAGCATCTGCTCATAGCATGTAGTGCAGTAGATTCAAATATGCCCACCCTCCTCCCCAGGAGCCAGTGGCTGCTACAGATTTAGCCTTCTTTATACATTTTCACCATGGTCATCAAAATGTCCTACACACTGCTCCATCAGTATGCTCACCAGCTAGAAGAAAACACTCTAACAATAGGACTGATGCACATGAACATTGCAAACAAAGTCACCATAACACGTAACTTGAAAGACTTAAAAAAAAAACAAGTAGCAAACGTCTGAGCCCAACTTTAGATTGCAGGAGTATGCACAGCACATGTATCTAACATATGCTACGAACATTCATTTCCTGATGTTTTTTTGCAGTGAGGGTACATATTACTGAAGGGCTTTTTCCACAATATTACTGTGAAAGATGAAGTAACACAGGTGATGCATAAGCCAAGGAATGTTCCATTCTCAATAAGATCAATGCATGAATAACTAATAGTCGGAAAAACTAGGCCTAATAGAGCAGGTTGAGTCTGCCCAATGGGCTAGTCCCTTTGTCCTGGTCAAGAAACCGGATGGAACAATCCCAGAGTGCATTGACCTAAGGGATCTATTAATACAGCAATTTGGGTGGCACTGAACATCTGGGAAATGTTATCCACCATTGGAGAAGGGAGTGTGTTTACGACATTGGATTTGTTGGTAGCTTACCATCAGATCAAGTTGCATTCCTGAACAAGGACAATGAAGTTACTTTTTAACTGAAAGGACACGTAGCAGCTGGAAAAGCAAAAGCATCACGTTCGCTGTGTCGCCTGAGTGAGGGCAACACAAAATGGCGACAAGACACAAAATGGCGGCTAAATACGGGATGAAATCTGAAATCGCAGAACCTCACTATGACCAATCTAGCACAAGATATTAAAATAAACAACAAATCCTTAAGTGGAGCAGTAATTGGTTGCATTCCTAGAAGTATCATCTCAGGTGATAATGAGGCATATGTCAATTGTTTCTGTTTCAGAGTGTTTTCCACATTATCCCAAAATGTAAAATAGGGCGTGAAACAATCATATGCTCCAGGTCAGCCGCGAACAGGTCACATTTTGGACATTTTGTACGGTCGTAGGGAGTGTTATTTCCTGACCACTTAGAAATTTGAAGCGGAGTGTAATACAATTGACATACAGTCTTATAGGCTTGAAGCTTTAAACTGGATGAATGAACCAAATTATTACTATTATGAAAAAATGTAGAGATGTTGTTTGGAGATATACACATCCCTAATTTAGAAACCCATTTATTTCAGGCCAATTTTGGGCAGTCGTCCGTTTTAAATTGAATAAAGCATTTATACCCTAGACCTGTGGTTCCCAAACTGTGCGCCGTGGCGCCTTGGTGCGCCCTCCAAACTAGCCAGGGGCGCCTCGCTCCAAAGGTTTAAGATGTTCGAATTCAAGTCATAATAAATTGCTGGTAACTGCATGGCAAGAGGTCACCTGTGGCTAGGAGAAATACATTCATAAATTATAGAAAGAAAGAAAATATGTTAATTGATTTGGACCATAAGTTGAATATGAGGTATGTTATTTGCTTAATGATTCCTTAATTTTAATCAGTGGTTTAAATGGAATTATAAACGTTCAGGTATTCACTACCCCAGAGTACCTTAGCCTCTGAAAAGGGCCAATGCTCTCCGATTAACTATACTGCACAATTGCTGGGAAATGCAATTAAGATTCAATGAAGATGCTCGGTACAGGCCAGTACTAGCCCATTTAAAGCACTGTCCTTAATACATTTTCATCTATGGTCATTTGAAAGGTACCATCACTTGTGTGAGCAACAGAGGTGAAGGTTTATTCAAAACATATGTTTTCACCTATTCACAATAATGCAACACCTTGTTCACAAACGTGTTTGCTTTTTAGTGTGTTTAATTTATTCAGAAGAGTGCATATTGCACTGCTGATCTTATTTATTTCATAAAGCCTGTGTAACATCCCAGTCCACAGAAATTGCAGAAAGCAAACAGTGCTCTTGAAGTCACAGTGCACCTTCTCCTGGTGCAGTGCAGCTTGTGATCTTTGCAAGTGGCGGAGTGTAATACTTGCCCTGAACTGTAGCGAGTGAGTGAAGTGAGTGAGCCCAACCTTTTCTAGAGAAGTTTGGAATGTGTTCTTCCCCCAAAAATGATTTGAGAAAAAATGGGTTCAAATAGCGCATGGTAAAGTACACTTTTCACATACACTTGCTACAATGCGCTGGGTTCTGAAAGCGATGCCAAAGGTGATGATGTCCATCATCCCGTTAGGTTTGGTGGGTTCTGAAAGGGCACTTAAATATTCAAGTCCTTTGTTTGGTGTGCCACGCCATTGAAACCTGACACTTTTCCATGAGTTGACCCTATTTTGTTTCCAAAATGTGCTAAGGGTGCCCCATATGTCAAAATTATCTCATTTGTGCCTGGACCTGCATTTTGCCACCGGTATCACCATTTGCTGTGGATGCAGCTTTAGCCCAAAATTACATACAATGTGCCAGTGCCAGAATGTTGCAGTTGGTGTCATCTATACACAATTAGTGACCCTTATGCCACAAATTGCCAGAGCCAGAATTTTCTCATGGTCACCCCTTTCTCATATACCACAGTTGTTTTCTGTTATGTCAAGAATTACCTTCAATATGCCCACTCCAGAATTTTACCACGGGCGCTACCCATATTAAGAAGTCCCTCCAGTATGCCAGCTCCAGCGTTTTTTTTTATAGGTGCCCAATGCCAAGACTTACTTCCAGTAGGCCAGCTTCATCATATTGCCATGGGTTCCCCATATGCCAAGTTTTGCCACTAGTATGTCAGTGCTAGTGTTTTGTTAAAGGCGTTTTTCATAATAAGATTTGCCCCAGTTACCTGCACTTTGCCATTGGTGCGTGTATAAGTCAGGAATTACCTTCGTATGCTAGTACCAATGTCAAACTCACATGTCAAACACTGAATCCTCATTCAGTAACTCACACACATTGTTAAACACATTCTCACACATTTATGCTCACATACTTGTACTCACCCATTCATTCTTTTTCACTCTCTTGACTGTCACTCATTCTGACCCATTCACACTCATTTACTCTCACTTGCACTCTAACTCTTAGTTTCTCCTTCACTGACCCTCAGATCTATGTGGTTGTGGGAAGTTGCACGAACATCATTAGGCAACTGCGGAAGTTAACTCCCGTCCTCTCACAATCCATGATGCGATCAATAGTAACGGCCACCATCATCTCCAGAATTGATTACGGGAATGCCCTGTACCTTGGCTTACCGAAAACTCTGACCAGTAGACTCCAGGTCTTAATGAATGACGCTGCCCGGTTGATTTTCAGATTACCGAGGAGATCTAAAGCTACTCCCCTACTACAAAGCTTGCACTGGCTCCCCATCAAAGAAAGAGTGGAATTTAAGAACTTATGCACGGCCCATAGGGCAATTTATGGGAAAGCCCCATCTTACATCAAAGATCGTCTGCAACTTTACTGCCCCACGAGAACACTTCGATCCTCAGACTCCCAACTACTGGTCTGCCCCCGTTACAGGCTGGTGACCAAGGGAGGGAGAGCCTTCTCAGTGCTAGTCCTCAGCTATGGAATAGGTTGCCGGAGGCACTGCGTCGGGAAGGGAACCTACTACGTTTCAGGAAGAGCCTAAAAACATTCTTGTTCAGACAAAGTATGAGCACAGTATAATCCAGCTTCCATCTTGCTAAGTTATTGTTACTACCATCTTTCCTGGCGCTTAGAGGCCTGCAGGTGATTAGGCGCGCTATAAAATCCCATTAACAAAAACAATAACTGACACTCACTTGAACTCCCTCTTACACACATATTCCATTCAGTCTTGCTTATTCTCACTCACTCTGACTCACTCATTCTCAATTATTTATGTGCACACACCTTCACAGAGTGGAGAAGTGTGGCTCAATGATTAGAGCGGCAGACCCTGATGCAGAGGTCTAGCCCGGGACCAGGGTTCAATTCCCCACCTCGGCGGGTCTTGGGCTCAAAATTCCACGGACCTGATAATTCTCGCCTCGGTGCCTATTCCAATCATGGAGTCCCACTCTGCAACTCTGGGCAATAGCTTACTTAATCTCCACAACGGCCCCCACAACGCGAAGGATGCCTGGCCTCCACCTTGGGGGTGCCCAGGAGTGGACGCCTCACAAGGAAAGCCAGGATGGGTTCCACAGCGGTATTCGTACAAGCGCCTTGAGACCCTTGTGGGTGAGTAGTGCGTTATACAAGTATCAATTTACATTTACATTTACATTCACATTCAACTCTCACTCTCTCGTACTTTCTCACTCGCATGTTGTTACTTTTACTCTCACCCATTCTCACTTATTCTCACTCACTCTGACTCAATCATTTTCACTCCCTGGCACTCAGTCTCCGACACTACCACTCACAATTCCCATCAGCTCACTCTCTCACTCGCAAGCACTCTTTCTCTAACTAACCTTGACTTACTCCTACTCAGTTACTGGCACCCAGCCTCACTCATTTTCAGTCACAACCTGTCACTCAGTGGAAATTGTGAGTCACCCTGCTGAGATGGGTGTGTTAACACGTATGACATGGGTAGAAATGGAAGTGCATGCAAATATCATTCAAGCACACAAACACTTTGGCAATGGGGCCTACATGCATAGGGGTGCTATCTAGCCGTATAAGTGGGATACAAAAGTTTGAAGGGGTACTTTAAAAAAGACTTGGGCAAAGAAGTGCAAGTAGGAATATTCTATTAGAGGCGCCGCCTTAGTAATACGAAATACCCTGCGTATATGATTATAATACCTTCATCAGCTTCTTCCCAATTATTTTCAGGGGGAAAAATCGAAGTACTCTCGAGGCCGGGCTTACATACACCCCACCCTTCAAAAAAAGTAACAGTGGGGAGCCACGGGCGATGACCAATGGGTCAAGGGAGCCATGGGTCGAAAAAGTTTGGGAAACACTGCCCTAGACTAATTATAGCTTTATTTTTTTCCCCATAAATACATGTCCATATTTCTGAATCTGAAATTTCTTTAAGTTTCATTTTACCAATAAAAAAAACGCGAATCTGCATATATTTAAATCGCATGCTTTCGGGGAGTTCATAAATTAATCTAAGGGTATCAAATTCTAGAAAGCCTGTTGAACCATATAAGTCTGTCAACTGGGTTATACCTTGATTAGCCTAAATTCTCCCCACGGAATCGCTAAAAATGTCTGGTAAACCCGGATTTTTCCACAATGTTAACTTAGGGTGAAAAAACGAGGTTTTATCAATAGCCATTATCATATTCCAAATGCGGACCGCGTCTTTAGCAGTCTTAAACCTGACTCTCTTAAAATAATTTGGATTGTTGGCTCTCGCTAAAAATTGTATGGATTTAAGACTAACATAAATTGGTGAAAGTAATATGGATTATTAGAATTAAAGAGGCTGCAAATTCGGCCCAAAAAAGAAGCATAAAAGTAAGTTTTGAAATCTGGGAAATTTAGACCACCTTTAATAGGTGTTACTTTCATAAGGGAAAGCGCTCTACGATTTTTTTTATAGCCCCAAATGAAGCTACCAAAAATACCATCCAATTTTCTAAAAAATAAGTTTTTAATAGGCAGCGGAATAGACCTAAATAAATAAAGAAATTTGGGTAAGATATTAATTTTAATAAGGTTTATTCGCCCAAGCAAATTTAGGGGAACCTTATGCCATTTTTTCAGAAGCACTGTTGTATCCCTTAGTAAAATATCATAGTTTATCGCCTTAATATCCCTAATATTAGATGTTATTTTAATGCCAAAATAAGTAGCTGTGTGGCAGATACCAGTGACTGGGACCTGTATTTTATGGTTTACAATAATTTGTGTTTTGTTTAAATTTAATTTGTATCCTGAAACCATACCAAAATCATCGGCTTCTTTAATAATCCCAACCATGGCTTCTGCCACATCAGTAGTGTAAATTGCAAGGTCGTCTGCATAAGCTGTAATTTTAAGAGAATGGATACCATGGATAAAAGGTTTACTGCGTTCTTGAGCCTGTATTGCATTGATGAACGGCTCCATAGAGAGAGCAAATAAGATTGGAGACAAGGGGCACCCTTGGCGAGTGCCTCTTAAAACTGGAAAACTCGGGGATATTAAATTAGCATATCCTATTTTTGCATTTGGACAATCATAAAGTGCTTGGATTCTTGTTAGAGATTGTGCTCCAAAGCCAATCTCCCTGAGGGTTGCCCAAAGATAGTCCCCACCCCACTCGGTCGAATGCTTTTTCAGCATCTAGTAGCACCATGCCGAGTGGGGAGGAGTTAGTAGAACCAACATTGAATGCTGTGATGGCCATGTTAACATGTGCAGTCGTATCTCTACCCATCACAAAGCCATGTTGCTGTTGACTTACTAAGTCTATGATTATGACAAACATTGTAGCACCATGCTCTAAATGAGATATTCGTAAATTTTTTCCAATTAACAGTAATCTGTTGGAAGGCAACAGCTATTAGTACGTCAATGATCTGAGCATTTAGTGTGATGTGGTCCCAACAGGGAGAAAGACTTCCCAAAAAAATATGAGTAAAAAAAAGGAGATGTGAGTGTGGAAGATATCGTTAATTTGGGACCAGATTTGTTTTCAAAACTTATGAATGACATTACAAGAGAATAACATGTGGAATAGAGTTGCATTTGGTGAAGAGTAGGACCAACAAAGATCAGAGACTGTGGAGAACTTTTTACTCAACGTGTGTGGTGTAAAAAGAAGTCTGTTATAAATAAAGAAAAGTGTCTGTGTAATAGTGGCAGCTCTAGAGGATTTGCGAAGTTTGATCCATAATTTTTCCCACAGAGAAATGGTCCAGGAAGTGGCAAAGTCACATTCCCATTGCTCCTCTACCTTAGATTTGGGCCGAGGTGAAGTTGTTGTGTGGAGGAATTTGTAAATGGTAGAGGCTTTGGATGAGATACATATAAAGGAATGAAGTTGTGAGGTTGGGTTAGGAGGCGTAGGGTGAGTATGAACATGCAGGAGACAAGTACAAGTGGATAAAACCGCCTCTTTAAGTATAAGGTATCTACGTGCGAAAGAAGCAGGAAGATTAAAATATTGGCTAAGTGTTAGAAAAGATAAGAAGGTAGAATTAGAGAAAAGTTGAGAAACCCAAATTAGTCCTTTTTGCCTCCAAGATTTCCAATAGAAGGATTTATTGTTCATGAGGAGATTCCTATTGTGCCAAATGGTAATGGCTAGAAAGTCAGCAACCGTGGAGGGAGGGGTAGGAGTGGAAGGTAAGAGTAATTTGGTAGTAAATCTATGTATAGGAGTGGATAAGAGCTGTGGCTTACGAGAAAAAGAAAGATATTCAGCAAAAGTAAAAGGGGAAAGTGAGAGACCCTCTACCGTGACCCATAAAGGGCAAGCATCATCAGGGTCTCGCAACCAAAAAGAAGCTTGCCGCAGAAGGAAATCCTTGTGGTATGCTGGAAAGTCCGGAAAATTGACACCACCTTCTGATTTGGGGCATGTTAGCCTGAAAAGAGACATGCAAGGTTTTTTGCCCAACCAAAGAAAGGAAGAAAGAATAGTGTTATTTTTTCTAAAAAAAACTTCGTGGGGATAGGGACTGGGATGTTGGAGATAGTATAAAGAACAATAGGGGATAACATCATTTTAATGGTGTCAAGGCGACCCCACCATGAAAGATAAAGGGGGTGCCACCTAGTTGTGAGATCTGAAAGTTTCTGGGTACATTTATTAAGGCAGAGTGAAACTGTATCTACAATGGAGGGGGTAACATGTAATCCTAGGTGTTTGATATGGAAGGAACTCCAAGTGAAATTAGAAGCATTAAAGTCCATTTTAAAAGTGAATTTTGTTAAGGGTAAAATTTCGCATTTGTTATTATTCGGTTTATAGCCAGAGATCAGTGAATATTCGCGAACTTCATCAAGAAAAGCGGGGATAGAGTCAGTAGGGTTGGACATAAAAAGCAAAATATCATCTGCATAAGCAGCAAGTTTGATGTGGGATTGTGATATCTGAAAACCATGGATGCTAGGATTTTGACGAAGCTTGGAGAGAAAGGGTTCTAAAGCTAGGTTAAAGAGAAATGGGGAGAGGGGGCATCCCTGTCGAACCCCTCTTCCTAAATCAAAAAAGGAGGAGACTAAACCATTGGCACATACCGCACCGCTGCTCTTGGGTTGGAGTAGGGAAAGGAAATTAAAGAAATAAATTTAGGGCCAAAACCAAACCATTTGAGGGTAGAGAAAAAATAAGTCCATTCATCTCTGTCAAACGCTTTCTCTGCGTCTAATGCAATCGCTGACAGAGAGTGTTGAAAGTGTGGGGATTTAGATAAAACATTAAACAATAGTCTAGTATTATCAGTGATAAAAAGTCCTTTAACAAACCCAGATTGTTCAGGTCCCAGTAAGTCAGGCAAAAAGGGGTCCAACTGTGCAGCAAGTGATTTAGCATATCTATACTACTATTATAAAGTAAGAACTGGGCACCTTTGAGGCGGGTAAACTCGGGAACCACAGCGCCAATCCAAACACCCAATACATCATTGGAATGGGCAGGGTCTGCAGGGTGACATAGGCTATTTAACCCCCAAAAATATACGTTCTTTAAAAAATATAACTTACAAAAAAAATAGTCCCTTGGAAGTAGCGCCGGCCGTGTGCACGAACGTGCTGACATCATCAGCAGCGCGAGGAGTACAGCTAATGCGGTGTTCGGCGGGAGGAGCACGGAAGAGAGCAGCGGCGACAGTGGGGATGCGAGGTAAGGGACTTCCTGGAGCACGGAAAGGAGCAGACCATTTGTGACGGGTGTCAGTATTGCAGGGGGCCCTGAAGCAGGCCTGTGGTTACTCGGAATCGGAAAAAGTGTGCAGGAATACAGGGACTGAGGCCCGGATTGACCCCCCCCCCCCCCGAGCTACGGAGACTCACAAGAGGCAGAGATAGTTGATCAAAACACCTGATAACGGAACATGGACGCGGCAGGCGGGGGAGGGAGGGTGGGGGGAGAGAGAATCAGTGGTTTGTGATATTCATCGGGTGAAGTCATTTCATATTTGTTTGATTGCGGTTTTTTATTATTTCCCATTACATGGGGCAAATGTCACTATATGTGTACATGTAAGTAGGACGAAAATCGCAATAATTTAAAGGGCATTAACAGAGTACACATGCCTTTTGCCCCTTTGCTATCAGTAGTTGGGATGATGAATACATAAAAACACAACACATTTCTTTGGCAAACCACAGCAAAGGGTCTGGGTATTCCGTACAACACCTGCCCAGACTGACACACAAATCAATTTAGAACAGCAGCAAATATGAGATCCTGAGAGAGAAAGAGAAAACTAATGTATGGTGGAAGTAAAAAGAAAAAAAACGGAGGTATGATAACCAAAGTTAGTGAAAGCTTGTGTACCATCTCGTGCTGTCAAACTTTCAGACAGCTGCTGGCATCGTTCATAGCATATGGGCCCCACTGCCCAAAGGATTCTGAGACTTTCCGAAGTGGACCCACTCCCAAAACAAGTTCACGATATTCCAAAATGGCACTCATTTGCCAGAGGAGTCTGGAAACTTCCTTAAGCATCTCAGCTCCTCAAAGTTTCCCAAAGTTTCTGAAAGTTTCCGAAATGGCCTAAACTCCCACAAGGATTCTGGGACATTCTAAAAGGCCTTCACGCGCCAAAGGATTGCATTAAATCCCAAAACGGCCAGAACCTCCAGAGTTTCCTGGTTCTCCCTTAAGGCATCATGGTTTCAGCTTTTCTCTGGGCGGTTGCGATTCAATGCGGCCTTGGGTGTGAATTCCATTTCATATTTGTTGCTGTTTCCACTTTAACGCCACGCACAGTAAATGTCTCTCCTGTTATAAAATCACATTTATAAAAAATGGAATTCTACATCGCAAACAATTTGGGTGCTGAGGTTTTATCAGGTCTCTGCCAAAGCGCTGCTTTACAGTGATCAATGAGGCGTTTAATCAGGGTGTGAAGATACCAGCATCACTTCGACCAGAGGCCCCAGTTTACGGGAATTGTGGCATTATAAATACATTGTCTGCACATGTTAAGGTTTGTCAGCATTACAGTGACATTGCAACATACGTTTTTACACACCCCCTGGCGAGGGTTGCAGACACCACTGCGACCAGAAGCCCAAGTTTATGAGACTGTGGCGCTAAGCTGTGTGCAAGTTATATGGTCATAAAAATACATGAATGATGGATGCAGGGTGGGTGCATTAATGATTTTTGGGTGGATGGGTGCATGGATGGATGCATTCATAATGGGTGGATGGATGCATGAATGATGGATGCAGGATGGATGGGTTGATGGATGGGTGGATGCATGAATGAATGATGTATGGATGTAGGATGGGTGGGTGGGTGGATGGATGGGTGGATGCATGAATGAAGGATGTATGGATGCAGGATGGATGGGTGGATGCATCAATGATGTATGGATGGATGCATGCATGATGTGTGCATGCATGATGGATGGATGGGTCGATGCATGAATGAATGATGTATGGATGCAGGATGGGTGGGTGGATGGATGGATGGGTGGATGCATGAATGAAGGATGTATGGATGCAGGATGGATGGGTGGATGCATGAATGATGTATGGATGGATGCATGGATACATGCATGATGGATGGGTGGATGCATGAATGAATGATGTATGGATGCAGGATAGGTGGGTGGGTGGATGGATGGATGGGTGGATGCATGAATGAATGATGTATGGATGCAGGATGGATGGGTGGATGCATGAATGATGTATGGATGGATGCATGCATGATGGGCGGATGCATGATGGATGGATGGGTGGATGCATGAATGAATGATGTATGGATGCAGGATGGGTGGGTGGGTGGATGGATGGGTGGATGCATGAATGAAGTATGGATGGATGCAGGATGGATGGATGGATGGATGGGTGGATGCATGAATGATGCATGATGGGTGGATGCATGATGGATGGATGGGTTGATGCATGAATGAATGATGTATGGATGCAGGATGGGTGGGTGGATGGATGGGTGGATGCATGAATGATGTATGGATGGATGCAAGGTGGTTCGGGCTCGCTCGCGGTGCAATATGCAAATTAGTTTACGCTGCACCACTTTCAAATGTCACCAGCCACCCCTGATTGTCTGCACTTTTTAGTTTATTCCTGCATAACGCTTACGCTGTGCTTGTGAAATCAATTGTATCTATCCATAATCTATACTATCTATACTACTATTATAAAGAGAGAAGTCTGTCCTTTGAGCCAGGTAAACTCGAAAAGTACACCACCAATCTAAACACCCAAGACATCTATGAAAACCTCAGGGCAAGCAGAAGGACATAGGCGATTTAAAAATAAAAAATATACGTTATTTTAAACATTTACGAATGAAAATGAAGTAGTCCCTAGAAAGTAGCGCCGGCCGCGACGTCTGCGTGATGACATCGGGAGCGCGGGGAGGAGCGGCGTTCAGGAGCAACAGGAAAAGCGGAGGACATGAGCGTGGGGAGGAGCTGCGGAGGACAAGCGGAAAGGAGCGGCGAGAAGCGGAGGAGCAGTGGCAGCGCGGGGAGGAGCGGCGGATGAGGTAGCGGACAAGCGGTCAGGAGCGTCGAGAAGGCAGGGGAGCAGTGGAGCGGTAAACACAGCAGCGCGGGGAGGAGTGGCGGATGAGGTAAGTCAAGCCGCCGCAGGTGCGCAGAGAGGGACGGGCGGGGGCCATGAACAGAGAGTGAACGTCGGGACGTCGGGGGAAACAAAGATTGGGCAGAAGCGGCCGCTCTGCTGCGCCTCTCCTGCTGCGATGCTGCACCCATCCCCTTTCTTCCCCGGGCAAGGCCGGGGCGGGCTGCTAGTATCCTTATAAAGGCATAAGAATCATGTCCATATTCAGTAATAGCCCATGCAGTCCAAAGCACAGCACGGCTACTCCCATCGACTCCTAGAAAGCACAACGCGTTCTTTAAACAAACCAAGCCTCCAGCAGCCCGGGAAATTCCCCCCTGCTTTTGTTTTGGAGTCCAGAAACAACTGGTATCTTATAATCAATGTTAACTAGGGAAATTGGTCTGTAATTTTTACAATATCGGGTGTCTTTCCCTTCTTTAGGTATTATACAAATATGAGCGTTAGAAAAGGTGCCTGAAGACCTACCAAGGGTAACAAATGAATCTATGAGGGAATGCAATTTAGGTAGTAGTAATTTAGAAAATTTAAGGTAAAATTCAACTGTGAACCCATCTGGTCCAGGGGCTTTGTCTTTCTTGAGGAGTTGAAGTGCAGTAAATAATTCTTGTTGGGAAATGCCAGATTCTAAAGAAGTTCAGTTCATAGGAAAATGGTGAGGTTGTTGTATACCAGAGAAAAAATTAGATAGGGAGTGGGCAGTAGGTTGAGTCTCAGAGGAATAAAGGGTAGTGTAAAAATGGGAAAATTCATCCAAAATATCAATATCCTTATGTTTAAGAATAGAATTATCATCAAAAACAGATTCAATATTCAACTTATTGTGTTTGACTTTCAAATAATTAGCCCAAATTGTCCCTGCTTTGTTCTTCCACCATAAAATTTCGAACTAGATTTCAACAGATATAAAGAAGCATCTTCTGTGGATTTTTTGTTGAATTTCATCTTGGCGGCGATAAGAGCTGTCAAACTATCCTGTGAGTGAGAGGTATAGTAGGAGTGTTCCAAACTCTTGATTTTTTGGAGAAGATCACTAGTGGACTCACAAGCAATCTTCCGTTTCTTAGCCACGTAACCAATTATGAAGTCTCTCGCTGCAGCCTTGAATGCATCCCAAATAGTGTGTTTGGGGATAGAAGGGGTATCATTAATTTAAAAAAAATAATTAAAGAAATCACTAAAAGAGGCGTTAAATGTAGGGTCTAAAAGTAAAGTATTATTAAAACGCCACACTTAGGTCCAGTAAGTTTAGGCACGATATCAATATTAATCGAGATGGGAGCGTGATCGGATAACAAAATGGGGCCAATTTCTGCATGGGTGAGAGCCTGGGAAATGTGATGAGAAACAAAAATATAATCAATTGGTGATTGTGAATGGTGAGAAGGGGAATAAAAAGTAAACTCTTTAGTTGTCGGATTACACAAACGCCAAGCATCAACAAGTTTATTTGGTGAAATTGCTTGAGCAACGAGTTTATGAGTTTTGTTAGGGATAAAAGAAACTTTGGAGTGTCTGTCCAAAAAGGGATCAAGAGGTTGATTACAATCCCCTGCCATAATAAAGTTGTCATCAATGAATTTAGTGATACGAGTGGCCATCTCATGCCAAAAGGTAGGGTCACCCCCTGTGGGAGCATAAACATTTAGAAGAGAGAGTGGAACACCCCTTAAGGAGAGTTTGACATATAACCACCTACCATCAGAATCTGACTCTGTAATCAGTAAAGAGTGGGAAATAGATTTACGAACTAAAATAACCACACCATTGCGTTTACCATCACCAGGAGCGTAAAAGACTTCACCCACCCAACCTCTTTTAAGCTTGACAGATTCCGCTTCAGACAAATGAGTTTCTTGCAAAAAAGCAAATTCTACATTCAGTTTGGCTAGGTGAGTTAAGATTCTTTGTCTCTTAATGGGAGAATTGAGACCTTTAACGTTCCATGAAACAATACGTACTGACATTAAAGGTAATAAAAAATATGATAATGGTTGATAGCAAAATTATAAGAAAGAGCCTCAAAAAGAATGAAATCGGAAACTAATGAAAAAAGGAAAAATAGAAATAGTATAAAAGAAGCAAAATATTTATTAGAGGACATCATGTAACAAGAAGGAATATGAGAGTCAGAGAGAAAAAAGAAAAATTTGTTTAGACTAAGAGAAAAGTAAAGAGGTTAAGAGCCAAGTCTACAGTGCAAAGAAAAATCAATAGATTAAGGAGAGCAATGAGGAGGAAGAGAGGATGAAACAATCTGCAAGTTTACTCACCCTTGAGGCGGAAGCCGGGGGTTCTTTGCGCTCCCTTGCGCACTGTGTAATTTGTATGGTGATTGGGTGCAATTTGAGCACAAAATACACTCGTTTTTAATATTGTGTATATATTTTAAATTGGAGCTTTTTTAGCAGCCCCCACCTGGAGCGAGACTCACATCGCCCCAGAGCCCCCTCTCGTGTCCGGCAGCGCCACTGTTGCCAGGCGCCAGGCACCACTCGAGATTCTTCAGGCGCCATCTTGGCCTGGGGAAGGATCGCGGGACAGATCTCCGCCCCTCCGCCCTCCGAGGAGATTTAAGGGCTGGTTTACTAGTTGCTCGTGATATCTGCAAGTTTACTCACCCTTGAGGCGGAAGCCGGGGGTTCTTTGCGCTCCCTTGCGCACTGTGTAATTTGTATGGTGATTGGGTGCAATTTGAGCACAAAATACACTCGTTTTTAATATTGTGTATATATTTTAAATTGGAGCTTTTTTAGCAGCCCCCACCTGGAGCGAGACTCACATCGCCCCAGAGCCCCCTCTCGTGTCCGGCAGCGCCACTGTTGCCAGGCGCCAGGCACCACTCGAGATTCTTCAGGCGCCATCTTGGCCTGGGGAAGGATCGCAGGACAGATCTCCGCCCCTCCGCCCTCCGAGGAGATTTAAGGGCTGGTTTACTAGTTGCTCGTGATATCTGCAAGTTTACTCACCCTTGAGGCGGAAGGCGGGGGTTCTTTGCGCTCCCTTGCGCACTGTGTAATTTGTATGGTGATTGGGTGCAATTTGAGCACAAAATACACTTGTTTTTAATATTGTGTATATATTTTAAATTGGAGCTTTTTTAGCAGCCCCCACCTGGAGCGAGACTCACATCGCCCCAGAGCCCCCTCTCGTGTCCGGCAGCGCCACTGTTGCCAGGCGCCAGGCACCACTCGAGATTCTTCAGACGCCATCTTGGCCTGGGGAAGGATCGCGGGACAGATCTCCGCCCCTCCACCCTCCTCCCACTCGATTGGATGGATATAAACAGACTACCTTTCCGTCCGCGCAGCGGGCGGGCGCAGCGGGCGCGCCGAAGGCGCTCCAAAGGCGGGCCCGTCTGCGCCCGTCCGCGCCGGGACCGGGCCTAGGGCCACAACCCCTGCCCCTTTTCTTTCCTATACCCGCAATGCGCTGTTGGAGCGCTGTCCATCTTACGCGCCGCTTTGCACCAAACTCGATCTATCCCTCATGCAGTTGGCATCACACACACAATGCTCACATTGTAACATGCCCCCTGTGTTTGATAATCCAACTCTGTATGCTAAATCGGTAAGTAATGAGGCCGATACCCATGTCTCCATGGCTCTCATTAATGCGCGTTCCCTGAGCAAACATTGCCAGGATATAGCTGACCTTATCAGCAACTTTCATTTAGATGTGCTTTACATCACAGAGACATGGTCTGATGAAGCATCTGCCCCCGATTATGTCACAGCAGTCCCTTCAGGCTACAGTGCATATCGGCAGGACAGGCCCATAGGAAAAGGTGGTGGTATAGCTATTATAGCGAGAGACCAATTTGAAGTCCGTTGCTCGTCGATTCCTACGACCTCATGCGAAGCCATGCATTTCAATATAAAAATGTCCCCTACCTATAACTTTAAGGGTATATTAATTTATAGACCCCCGGGGACAAGATCTGCGTTCCTCACAAATCTTACTAATATGACTGAGTCCATAGCTACAGAGGAATCCACTACGATTATGGGAGATTTTAATTTCCATCTGGAGCTCCTTGGTGACAGGGACACTTCAGCCCTTCTATCAGACTTAGACATAATGGGCCTCAGACAATTGGTCTCGACTCCCACCCATCAGGCAGGCCACACGCTGGATGGAATTTTTACAAATGTGGAAGGACTGTGTATCACCTCAGTTCTCCCTATGACCTGGACAGACCATTCAGTCATCTTCAGCAAACTTACAATTAAAGGTTCACAGAGAAAAAAAGTGGTCCCAGCGAAAAAGGGTACGTTTAAAGCTTGGAAGGACATCAACCCCAATGACTTAACGCTGCTTCTTAATTCCACAATCCCAGAACTATCCACTGATCCTAATATAGCTACTAATCAATTTCAAAAGTGGTTGGGTGAAGCCACGACCCAGCTGGCACCCACTAAATCACTTTCTAAGAACAGAAATGCGCCTAAAGCTCAGTGGTATACACCAGAACTAAAAACTCAAAAACAGTTAACCAGGAACAGGGAAAGACACTGGCGAAGAACGTATGACAGCGAAAACAAGGAAAATTATAAACAAGCCCTTGCCACTTACAAAGCTATGATAATAGCAGCTAAGAAAGACTTTTTCACACGCCAGATAGAAACTGCGAAAAATTCCAGTAAACAGTTATTTGACATTGCTAAAACCTTCGCTGGAGACTCCCCGGATCTTAATCCTCTCCCTTCACAAGCTTTATGTGATGCATTATCGGAGTTCTTTTATGCAAAGGTTAATGACATCTACCAAGCCTTTAGCTCAGACCAGACCAGCAGTCATGTCATAACCTCTACAACTATTCCCAAAAATTCCATGACTTGTTTTAGTCCCCTTACCACCGACCAAATCAAGAGTATAGTTAAAACGATCAAAGCTGGCTCTGCTTTGGACCCATGCCCCACTTCTGTGCTCGCTACTGTACCGGACGCAGTCATTCCCATTATCACTGCTGTCTGCAATACAGTATTGACATCTGGAATCTACCCTGATCGATTAAAAAACACGTTGATTAAACCCCTGCTCAAAAAACCTGGCTCAGATAAAGGCGAATTAAAAAACTATCGCCCTATAGCAAGCCTCCCTTTCTTAGCCAAGGTTCTAGAAAAGGCTATGAATCAGCAGCTATCATCCTACATAGAAAAACATAACTTACTGGATGATACACAGTTCGGTTTCCGCAAAAACCATGGCACAGAAACCGCTCTTATAAAAGCAGCTGATGACATTAGAGTCATCCGCGATCAAGGAGGAACTGCTTTGTTAGTTCTCTTGGATCTCTCAGCAGCTTTCGACACGGTTGAGCACAAGATCTTGGTCGACCGTGTCGAGAGGATGGGCATTCAGTTTACTGCTAGGGACTTACTCGCCTCCTTTCTAGCAAATAGAACCCAGGCGGTTACACTGGGTCCCTTCCAGTCAGCTGAGTTGTCGTTACCGTGTGGGGTTCCCCAAGGCTCATCCCTAAGTCCGACACTATTTAATATATATGTGTCGGATCTTGCTAATGTCATCAAAGCACATGGGATGAGCCTAACCTCATACGCTGACGACACCCAGCTGGTGCTGGCAATAAAGGGTGATGGACAGAGGGTTGCAGAGAGATTTAAAACCGGGATGATCACTATCGGTGAGTGGATGGCAAGGAATTGCCTGAAGCTTAATTCCGATAAAACGGAGGTGGTTATCTTTGGCAATCTCTCACCAGCCTGGTCTGCAGATTGGTGGCCATCGGCCTTAGGTACACCTCCCTCCCCTACTGTCAAAGTCAGAAACCTAGGTGTTACTTTTGATGACCAGCTGAACTTCATGGCCCATGCAAATAAGGTGGCAGCCAACGCCCATTTCAAACTTAGAACGGTAAGAAAAATCATACCGTATCTCCCAGACTCAGCAGCCAAAACGCTAGTCACCTCTCTAGTCTTGACATCACTAGATTATTGCAACGGTCTGCTGCTCAATGCTCAGAGCAGAGTTATTAAAAAACTACAGACCGTGCAGAATGCGGCCGCTCGCGTACTATCAAAAAAACACAAATTTGCACCTATCTCAGATACTTTGAAAAATTACCATTGGCTGTCCATTCACAACAGGGTGAAATTCAAAGCTCTATGCACAGTTTACAAGACATTACAGGATCAAGGACCTCGTTTCCTTAAAAACCAATTGATCCCCTACAACCCATCGAGAACCCTCCGATCCACCTCACTCAACCAACTAGTGGTGCAACGTAGCCGAACAGCTTCTTGGGGTGATCGCCGCTTCTCAATTGCAGCCCCTAGACTCTGGAACACCCTTCCAATCCACATAAAAACATGCCCTTCGCTCCTTCAGTTTAGAAAAAAACTGAAAACATGGCTATTTAACCAGTAATTTACATCTCCGTACCTCCTGATCAGGGTGAGACAACATTTGCATTTCTAGCGCCGAGACGCCTACGGGTATTTGCAAGCGCTCTATAAATATCATCATTAATAATAAACAAGAAATGACACCTGACTGAAAGAAAAGTAGAATGGGAAGAGAAAAGGAAGAGCAAAGACCAAAAAAGAGGTAAGAGATAAAACAATGGAGAAAAAGACATACTTACAAACGAGGGAAGGCAAGTGAAAATGATCGGGAACATAACCAGGATAAGAGGGAGGGAAGGGTGGAGCCACATCGGGCAAGGCAAGCTTCCAGGGCAGCGAAACGGACGACCAGGAGATCACCACGGAACGGGAGGTAAAATCTATGGATAACATGAGGAAAAAAAAGAAAGGTTGAATCGAAAGGTCAAGGATGAATGGAGAAAGATGAACAACAGTAATAATTGGTTAAACAATAAAGAGGGAATGTGAAAAAAAACTGAAAAAACACAACTACAACATATGTAACACATGCAAACTTTTAAACGCATATAACGTGAACAATAAACATGAGATTCAAGCAACAATCAGAAACAGGGAATGGAAAATAGGATGTTCATAGCAATAATCCCAGAAATAGAACTGGAGGGCCAAATTGTTCAAGTAGGGAATGAAGAGGAAGGTCCAGAGAGATCCATAGCGGTCATTCCACAGGAGTTCAAGAAGCTTCTGAGGCGGAGAGGATCTTCATACGTCGTTGTTTTGTTGTTATACGTGACTTTAAAAAGACACGGGTGGAAGAGCCCCTATCTGGCCCCAATTGAACGAAGATCAGCTCGCATGTCCAGGAAAGCTTTGCGACGACTAGCAGTGGCCTTGGCGTAATCCTGCGCGAAGAATAAAGATGATCCTGACCAAGCAAGTCGAGGAGAAGCTCTAGCCGCTGACAAAACCTTCAGAAGATCCGTATATTCTAAGAAATAAATGATGACTCCTCTCGGTCTTGACGCAGTTGGGGTGGAAGAGGAAGGACGACCAAGTCTTTGGGCACGCTGAATATAAAGCACTGTGTCTTCTGGAAAGTGCAAGAGCTTTGGGAGAAATGACTTGAAAAAGGCAATGGGATCAGCCCCCACGCTGCCCTCCACCAGGCCGTAGATGCGCAAATTATTGCGTCAATTGCGATTTTCAAGGTCCTCCACCTGACGCTGAAGGGAGGAGACCTGCGACGACAGATGAGAAACTCTGGCAGAAGATTCCTGAAGGGAAGAAACATTTTGCTCCACTGAGGTGACTCTTGCGTCCATCTGTGCCCAATTATCCGTTAATATTTGAAGTTTAGTATTGGTTTCCTACATAAAAGGGCGAAGAACCCTAATTTCCTCCAGTAACATCTCCACAGAAACCGATGATAAGGGCTTGGGCGGAGAGGGGGGGTCTTTTTTCAGCCTTTTGGTAATAACTTTCCCTGTGACTGCAGCAGACTGCTCCATCGCGGAATGTGTGTATTGAGCAGTAGATAGGTGAGAGGCTTCGTATTTGGCAAGTTCTGAAAATAGCTATAAATTTTTTATCAGGGTGCGTGTAGGAGAAGCGGAGCCAGAGGATTGCTTATTCCTGCCCATAGAGTAAAAACGATGATGAGAGTATCAAAAGTCAGGGGCAGGTAAGCTTGAGGACAAAACTCACAGCTGTGGTCTCCTAGAATGGCCAAAAGAAAGGAAGTAAAATATTCAGTGCGTAAAAATAAAGCATCGAGGAGAGGAGCAAAACATTTCAAAGCTCAAAATGGCCACCGCAGTTGAGATTAAGTAAATCCCTGTAAACGTCATGAGGGCACAGAAGTTGTAATGGTGAAGCAAAGTATCATGTGATGGGCCAAAAAAGAGAAAAGAGTCAATATTTGGCCATAAGTAGCAGCAAAATGTTGAGGAGTAGTCAGAAAGCAAGGTGTCATAATAAATGCATCACGGCGTCAGGCAGAGGCATAAAAACAAAATGGCGGTCGCGACCGAGAAAGAGCCGCGACCGAACTTACTCCGCTAAATTAAGGGGCAAAGCCGCCTCAGTAAACGTCGAAATGGGCCTCAATTCATGCCCGCCACCTTCCAACAGCACTTCGTGTCATCCGTGAAGAGAAGCGGCGTCTCAGTCCGCGGGTCCCGTCGGCGTCCTCGGAGCACTCACACTTGAGCCGCCATTCCCGTTCAGCGCCAAGCCACGCCCCCCCATACATCTATCTTGGAGGTGAAAAATATGTCTGAATCTTTTATGAACAAAATGTATGGAGCAGTCGAGAGCCAAAGATCTTATTAGCCAGAGCCAAGAACGACAAGAGAGAGAGAGAGCATGTATTTTTGCATCATATTCTTCCACATCAAAAATGTTTGCAGTGCCTTTTTTTTACCTTCACTGAGCAAATATAGTTCACCCGTTGAAAAATGTACGTTTGCATTTAAGGGGTATAAGGGCGTGGGTCAGACTACTATTTACTGATCCGTCCGCATGAAACAAAAATAATTGCTATGGGGTGAAAATGAGCAGGAGGAGGGAGTGCAATGCAATGCTGCTAAAACTCTACGAAAGAAGGTGGTAATCGACATCAAAGCTGGCAGGTTTGTGTTATAATCGGACATTCTTGGCTGGGAAGAATCTAGAATTCATTTTTAATGTATAAACCGCTATATCTTGAGTTTTTCCACATTTGTGTCTGTCCCAGGTCATGTTGGATTCTGTTTTTACTTTAGTCCCCATCATCTATAAGGTGTGTCAGATTTGTGCGTTGAATCCATTTTCTGTGAAAAATGTTATTCCCTCTTCTATCCCTCCGCTACCCTGCTCTATCCAAAGAACTGACTAACATATCCAACACTCAAATTACTTTCATATTCCACTATACTAATTTACCACTAATCCTTATGGGTTCCGCAGTAGCGCGCTACTCGCCAAAAAAGCACTTTGACACCCTGTCGAGGGTAACAAGCGCTATATAAATGAAAACCCTTTTCCCTCCTCTATCCCTCAGCTATCCTTCTGAATCCAAAAAAAATGACTAGTATCCACCACTCAAATTACTTTCATATCTCACTATACTAATTCACCACCAATCCTTTATGGGTTCCGGAGTAGCGTGCTACTCGCCAAAAAAAGTGCTTCAACACCCCATCAGGAGTAACAAGTGCTGTTAGATTTGGGGGTCTGCAGTTGGCAGAGGTAGGTACCTTTGACCAAATAGGGACCCTTGCGTCTAGTCAGGGTAAGGGGCTACACTCCTAAAATTACCCCTGCTCACCCCCTTGGTAGCTCGGCACAAGCAGACAGGCGTATCTTAGAGGCAGTGTGTAAAGCATTTTTGAACACATACCGTAATACAGTGACAACACTACAGATGGACACCACATAGGTTGTATATCAAAAATAAATATTTTTATATAGACTTAACACAAGACGGCAAACAACAAAAATCCACAATACTGTACTTTAGAATGGTACAAATAGTTGCAGGGAAGGTGATGCATTGGTTCCTTACACAGAACGGTGATGCGTCGGTTCCCTACTACTGCGTAGGGGACAGTGAAGCATCTGTTCTCTCCGTGTGGGGAGGTGATGTGTTGGTTTCTTACTGCGCTTCTGTGGCGATGTGACCAGCAGTGCCGCGATGCGATGACGAGCCGGTGGAATGAAACAAAATGGCGTCTTCTTCTTGATGCGACAACGATGGGGCGATGCCTGCATGCCCGACGGCTGTGCGGTGACTCAGTGAATCTTCTGAGCCGCAACAGGCCCTGCGCCATGGTTCTCCGGTGATGAGATGGCATCTGCTGTGACCGCGACACTCTTCTCCAGTAATGCGAGGCGCTTCCGTGATGTGATGCGACTGCAGCAGCCTTTCTCAGCGATGTGACGACAGCGGCTGCGGCAGCAACCCACTTCTCCGGTGATACGACGGCGCCTGCTGCGACGACGACACTCTTCTCTAGTGATGCGAGGTGCTTTGGTTATGCGATGACAACAGCGGCGGCACCCTTACTCAGTGGTGCGACAATAGCGGCTGTGGCGTTGTCATGCTTCTTCTCCGTGAGTCACACTTCCAGCTCCCAGCGACATGCAGTCTCTCACAAGGCCCAGCACAACAACAGGCACTTCAAATTCCTAGCAAGTGAATTCAGGGAAGCTGGTTGATGAAATCTGTTATTCCTTAGACTTCAGCAGGAGGCAAGCTCAATCTTCAAGCCCTTGGAAATCCTTTACAAGATGATGAAAGTAGCAGAACGTTCCTTTCTCCTTTCTTTGGAAGTCAGGCAATCACTGCAGGCCAATTCCCCAAAACAGAACTCAGCTTAGGGAGAGTCTCCTCCTTAAGTTTCTCTCTGGTTCCTCTGCTCAGCAAAGGTTCTTCTTGTTTCCCAGAAGTGATCTAAAGTTCTGGGGTCTAGGTCCCCCCTTTCATACACCTATTCTCTTTGTTCTCTGAAGGCAGAGAGTGTCTGTACCTAGTCCAAACCAGTTCTGGTCAGTCCTGGAGCACTTTGTTTACAGGACTCCTTCCTTCCTTTGACAGTGTGGGCCAGGGACATCAGACGCCCACAGGAGGTGGAGCCAGCATTAATAAAGTCGGATTTGTATTGCACATGTCTGCCCCAGCGACGTGGCGTGCCAGCACCAACAAAGACCATGAGCGTGAGCCTAGAGGGAAGAAGATTAAGGAGTTAGGCTGGGAAAAGCCAGGTCTTTATGGCTTTGCATAATGCAAAATAGTTCTGGATCGCTCTGATAGAAACAGGGAGCGAATTCCAAAGTTTTGCAGCAAGACTGCGAAAAGAACGGCCACCGGCTCTGGCTTTCAAAACTCGAGGAATACTGACCAACGCAAGGTGCGCCGCGGCACTAGAACTCTAACAAATTGGCCAGCCCTAAAGGTGCCTGTTGGGTCAAAATACTGTGCGACATACAAAGTGTTTTGAAATGGATGCGCTTTTCAACAGGCAGCCAGTGTAATTTAGGAAGGACATGGGAAAAAGAGCAAGATTTCGGAGGTGCCAACAGAATGCGTGCCACTGCGTTCTGTATTCTCTGCAGACGCCTAATACTGGACTTATTAGCGCCAAGATAGAGTGAATTACCATAGTCCAGTCTAGATAAGATTGTCGTCTGGACAATGGTTTGATGCACTTTAGGAGGAAAAAAGCCCAACACAGGTTTCAAGCTTCGCAGAAGTCCAAAACAAACCCATGCAACAGCTTTCGATTGAATGTCAAAAGTAAGACCACTGTTGAACCACACGCCCAGGTTCTTCACATCCTACTTGGGCGATGGAGCTGGTTTAAGACAATCCGGCCAGCACTGCTCGGACTACAACTCCCGGTCCTTCACGAACAATAAAACCTCTGACTTATTGGCGCTCAACTGCAAGCAGTTTGCCGCCATCCAGTCCGCAACCACTAGCAAGTCCTCTTTAAACTTGTCCAGATTAACGCTACATTTCTTAGAGAAGGCGATCACCAGTTGGGTGTCGTCGGCATACGACACCAGAGACAGCCCCCTACCTTTGGCTACCAATGCCAGAGGTTGGACATAAATGTTGAACTGTAGTGTAGTTCCTATATTCCCAATAGGCGCTGCGCATTGGAATAATATAAACAGCAGTGTAGATGTAGGACTGAGGTCGACTAGGTCTCTACTGACTATATTAGACTTAATTAGTTTCGCCATCTAGCTCAGAGGTCACTAGAAACTTTCTCGAATTTCTCAGGAAAGAGTTAACTCTCCGGATTAGACAAGAAGGGATTAGCTTCTGACAACCATACAAACATGACAACTTTGCTCCCTCAGAATAGAGTGTTTCTCTAGAGTTGGTGAAAACAATAGGTAGCTATTTCAATCAGTCAATCGTGCATACTTAGTTTCACCAGAGTGCAGAGAAATAGAGAGACAGGCGTTTTTCAATAAAAGGTGTTATTATATTGAGCAGTCTTCTTTCTCATGCAAGAGAAATGAATTGCTACAATTGCAATACTTAGTATGAAGTAAAGTGCGTACAGTAAAAGGAGTATTATGAAATCATACTGTAAAAGCATATAAATGGTTTCTTAGCCATATGATACTTTAAAATAGATAAAATATATACATACATAAAACCATTGACTAACGTACTCAACTGGTGCTTCTAACTACGCCTACCCCGATGTACCTGACCTAAGCCTAATACTTGGGAAGGAGTGAGTAAGTAGCAGTTTAAGTTAAGTTGGTTAAGATTGTTTTTTGCCAAGGATCTGAATCAAGAATTCTCTTTAAGGGTTTAGTCAGCTCCGTACCTTGGTAATAGAATGTGGGAGGTCTGGTATCTCTTTCTTCAGGACTCGATCTCCCAGCAACCCGCAAGGGTGACTCGGGAACACCGTTGCTGGATTTTCTCGGTGTGAGAAAAAGTAGCTTCTCCACCGCGTCAAAGGGGAGGGCGGCTTCCGTGGACTCTCGCATCAGCTGGGTTCTCGGGGAAGTAGATAGCCGCTCTGCTCCAAATCACTGTGTGTTTGCTTAAGGCAACTGTTGGTATTTTATACCTGAAAGGTGCCGGATTTGACGTAAGGTTGGACATAAGACGTCACTAAGAACTAACAGTTGTTTCTGGACTCCAAAACAAAAGCAGGGGGGAATTTCCCGGGCTGCTGGAGGCTTGGTTTGTTTAAAGAACGCGTTGTGCTTTCTAGGAGTCGATGGGAGTAGCCGTGCTGTGCTTTGGACTGCATGGGCTATTACTGAATATGGACATGATTCTTATGCCTTTATAAGGATACTAGCAGCCCGCCCCGGCCTTGCCCGGGGAAGAAAGGGGATGGGTGCAGCATCGCAGCAGGAGAGGCGCAGCAGAGCGGCCGCTTCTGCCCAATCTTTGTTTCCCCCGACGTCCCGACGTTCACTCTCTGTTCATGGCCCCCGCCCGTCCCTCTCTGCGCACCTGCGGCGGCTTGACTTACCTCATCCGCCGCTCCTCCCCGCGCTGCTGTGTTTACCGCTCCACTGCTCCCCTGCCTTCTCGACGCTCCTGACCGCTTGTCCGCTACCTCATCCGCCGCTCCTCCCCGCGCTGCCACTGCTCCTCCGCTTCTTGCCGCTCCTTTCCGCTTGTCCTCCGCAGCTCCTCCCCACGCTCATGTCCTCTGCTTTTCCTGTTGCTCCTGAACGCCGCTCCTCCCCGCGCTCCCGATGTCATCACGCAGACGTCGCGGCCGGCGCTACTTTCTAGGGACTACTTCATTTTCATTCGTAAATGTTTAAAATAACGTATATTTTTTATTTTTATATCGCCTATGTCCTTCTGCTTGCCCTGAGGTTTTCATAGATGTCTTGGGTGTTTAGATTGGTGGTGTACTTTTTGAGTTTACCTGGCTCAAAGGACAGACTTCTCTCTTTATAATAGTAGTATAGATAGTATAGATTATGGATAGATACAATTGATTTCACAAGCACAGCGTAAGCGTTATGCAGGAATAAACTAAAAAGTGCAGACAATCAGGGGTGGCTGGTGACATTTGAAAGTGGTGCAGCGTAAACTAATTTGCATATTGCACCGCGAGCGAGCCCGAACCACCTTGCATCCATCCATACATCATTCATGCATCCACCCATCCATCCACCCACCCATCCTGCATCCATACATCATTCATTCATGCATCCACCCATCATGCATGCATCCATACATCATTCATGCATCCACCCACCCATCCTGCATCCATACATCATTCATTCATGCATCCACCCATCCATCCACCCACCCATCCTGCATCCATACATCATTCATTCATGCATCAACCCATCCATCCATCATGCATCCACCCATCATGCATCATTCATGCATCCACCCATCCATCCATCCATCCTGCATCCATCCATACTTCATTCATGCATCCACCCATCCATCCTGCATCCATGCATCATTCATTCATGCATCCACCCATCCATCCACCCACCCACCCATCCTGCATCCATACATCATTCATTCATGCATCCACCCATCCATCCATCATGCATCCGCCCATCATGCATGCATCCATCCATACATCATTCATGCATCCACCCATCCATCCTGCATCCATACATCATTCATTCATGCATCCACCCATCCATCCATCCACCCACCCACCTATCCTGCATCCATACATCATTCATTCATGCATCCACCCATCCATCATGCATGTATCCATGCATCCATCCATACATCATTCATGCATCCACCCATCCATCCTGCATCCATACATCCTTCATTCATGCATCCACCCATCCATCCATCCACCCACCCATCCTGCATCCATACATCATTCATTCATGCATCGACCCATCCATCCATCATGCATGCACACATCATGCATGCATCCATCCATACATCATTGATGCATCCACCCATCCATCCACCCACCCACCCATCCTGCATCCATACATCATTCATTCATGCATCCACCCATCCATCCACCCACCCACCCATCCATCCTGCATCCATCATTCATGCATCTATCCACCCATTATGCATGCATCCATCCATCCATGCACCCATCCACCCAAAAATCATTAATGCACCCACCCTGCATCCATCATTCATGTATTTTTATGACCATATAATTTGCACACAGCTTAGCGCCACAGTCTCATAAACTTGGGCTTCTGGTCGCAGTGGTGTCTGCAACCCTCGCCAGGGGGTGTGTAAAAACGCATGTTGCAATGTCACTGTAATGCTGACAAACCTTAACATGTGCAGACAATTTATTTATAATGCCACAATTCCCGTAAACTGGGGCCTCTGGTCGAAGTGATGCTGGTATCTTCACGCACTGATTAAACGCATCATTGATCACTGTAAATCAGCGCTTTGGCAGAGACCTGATAAAACCTCAGCACTCAAATTGTTTGCGATGTAGAATTCCATTTTTTATAAATGTGATTTTATAACAGGAGAGACATTTACTGTGCGTGGCGTTAAAGTGGAAACAGCAACAAATATGAAATGGAATTCACACCCAAGGCCGTATTGAAGCGCAACCGCCCAGAGAAAAGCTGAAACCATGATGCCTTAAGGGAGAACCAGGAAACTCTGGAGGTTCTGGCCGTTTTGGGATTTAATGCAATCCTTTGGCGCGTGAAGGCCTTTTAGAATGTCCCAGAATCCTTGTGGGAGTTTAGGCCATTTCGGAAACTTTCAGAAACTTTGGGAAACTTTGAGGAGCTGGGATGCTTAAGGAAGTTTCCAGACTCCTCTGGCAAATGAGTGCCATTTTGGAATATCGTGAACTTGTTTTGGGAGTGGGTCCACTTCAGAAAGTCTCAGAATCCTTTGGGCAGTGGGGCCCATATGCTATGAACGATGCCAGCAGCTGTCTGAAAGTTTGACAGCACGAGATGGTACACAAGCTTTCACTAACTTTGGTTATCATACCTCCGTTTTTTTTCTTTTTACTTCCACCATACATTATTTTTCTCTTTCTCTCTCAGGATCTCATATTTGCTGCTGTTCTAAATTGATTTGTGTGTCAGTCTGGGCAGGTGTTGTACGGAATACCCAGACCCTTTGCTGTGGTTTGCCAAAGAAATGTGTTGTGTTTTTATGTATTCATCATCCCAACTACTGATAGCAAAGGGGCAAAAGGCATGTGTACTCTGTTAATGCCCTTTAAATTATTGCGATTTTCGTCCTACTTACATGTACACATATAGTGACATTTGCCCCATGTAAGGGGAAATAATAAAAAAAACGCAATCAAACAAATATGAAATGACTTCACCCGATGAATATCACAAACCACTGATTCTTCCCCCCCACCCTCCCTCCCCCGCCTGCCGCGTCCATGTTCTGTTATCAGGGGTTTTGATCAACTATCTCTGCCTCTTGTGAGTCTCCGTAGCTGGGGGGGGGGGGGGGTCAATCCGGGCCTCAGTCCCTGTATTCCTGCGCACTTTTTCCGATTCCGAGTAACCACAGGCCTGTTTTATTTATTTTTTTGAGTTGTCGAGGGGCCTTCTTCTTCCCTGTTTATTCATTTATTTGTAGCCCGTCCCGACGTTGTCCGGGAGCAAAAGGCTGCTTCTGGGCCCCCGGACGCCCCGACGTTAAGGCTGCTTCAGGGCCCCCTGCAATACTGACACCCGTCACAAATGGTCTGCTCCTTTCTGTGCTCCAGGAAGTCCCTTACCTCGCGTCCCCACTGTCGCCGCTGCTCTCTTCCGTGCTCCTCCCGCCGAACGCTGCATTAGCTGTACTCCTCGCGCTGCTGATGATGTCAGCACGTTCGTGCACACGGCCGGCGCTACTTCCAAGGGACTATTTTTTTTGTAAGTTATATTTTTTAAAGAAGGTATATTTTTGGGGGTTATATAGCCTATGTCACTCTGCAGACCCTGCCAATTCCAATGATGTATTGGGTGTTTGGATTGGTGCCGTGGTTCCCGAGTTTACCCGCCTCAAAGGTGCCCAGTTCTTACTTTATATTAGTAGTATAGACTAGCAGCCCGTCCCGACGTTGTCCGGGGCAATGAGGCTTTCAGGGAGCAGAAACTCCCTTACCTCGCGTCAATTGCCCCGGGACAACGTCGGGACGGGCTGTCCAACAGAAATATCTTAGGGTCTATGGAGGTTCTTTGTTTACATGCATACCCTATAAAACCCCAAAGTTAGAGACATCCCTACTACACATTTTGTCCGTCCTTTAAAACCCCACAGTTACAGACCTCCCGGGGGCAATGACGCTTCCAGGTAGCAGGAACTCCCTTACCTCGCGTCATCCTCGTGGGCCATCTCAGTCCCCTGGCCCCACTGTCGGCGCCGCTGTCTTCCGCGCTCCTCCCGCCGAACGCCGCATTCGTTTTCCTCCCCACGGCTCCCCACTTCAGTGAACCGGGTGTAGGTTACGCTCCTCCCGCTGAACGCTGTGTTACTTTTCCCTCCCCACTGCTGTCCGCCGCTCCTCCTCGCATGATGTCAGCACGTTAGCGCACCCGACGGCCGGCGCTACTTCCAAGGGACTACTTTTTTTTCTAAGATATATTTTTTAAAGAACGTATTTTTTGGGGGGGTATATAGCCTATGTCACTCTGCAGACCCTGCCAATTCCAATGATGTATTGGGTGTCTGGATTGGCGCTCTGGTTCCCGAGTTTACCCGCCTCAAAGGTTCCCACTTCTTACTTTATAATAGTAGTATAGATATCACGTAATAGTACTGGTCCGGCCTTGGTGCGAGGTTAATTGTTCTGAAGGTAACACATAGCAGTGTATGGACACTATCACATTAGTTTAAAGTTGTCCTGGCTTGTGAGTTGGTTGAAAGTCGACATTTTGACCCCTATGCCACACTACCCTGTCCTTGTCCACTACCCCCACTTCTTATTCACCATCACCATCCCATCCTCCATCATTTCAACATGAGCACCGTTCTCTTTTTTGCAAATGTTTCTAATACATTCAATTTGAAGGAGCAACTGTGTTGCTATTACTTATAAATTTAATGTAATGCAAATAAACTGCATACAATTGCAACAGTGACTTCTAGAATCTTAATGGTGAATGCAAGTACAATTGTTTATGTTTTAAGCTATTTGTGCTACTCAACCGCTTTTTGTATTGTACCGTAACATTGATGACTGTACCCCACTCTGACAATTGTTCCAGTACCACTGCCATTTTCGACTTGGTGTGGGGCAGGGCGGGGACGATAGCTAATGGCCATTTGCTTACATAATTTCTATATTGTGTATTTACACAGAATATACTCAAAATCCAGAACATTTTTCCGAGAGATGTTTCTTTCCCTTTGTGATTTGTGGTTCACAAGTTCATATCCCAGCACATACCACTCACTGAGCCCTCCAGTTTTTGACACTTGTGTCTCAGGGCATTTGTCAGCTAAACGAATTTCGAGCTTTCTAACTCATGACAGATCTTTCTCACCACAGCAGCAGCCCTGACCTCGTTTCTCTTCCACATGGGATTCTGGAAGCTTCAAGCGGCCACTGTTTAACGAAAGCGGCATATTTATGGGTGTGAGTCACTCACGGTGAACGGCAATGATACATGGCACGTTCTCAAAAATGTTGTTTTTGCAGCAAATAATTCCAGAGATGTGTTTGACGCTTTGCATACTGTGATAGATACCTATTTCCAGGCACAGCTTTCTCTTCCATATGACGGGCCTGCTTACGCCTTGTGGCGCATTTAATTCCAGAAAGGGCAGCTTGGGTCATCTTGTTCTCACGGTTCTCTGTCCGTTGGCAGCTACAGCGGCTCCCCTGTGATTTTGGAAGATAAGTTCACATTTCTGACACAAAAGGCTCTACAATAGTACAACACGTTGCCTTTCTATCTTTGGTCCGACATTTGACTTCTTGAACTTAACTTTTGAGCATGAGGGAGCTTTACTGAATTGAAAAGGTTCCCGCAATAACCCTTGGCTGGAGAGGGTTGAGTTGACCTGCGTGGGTGCCTAGAAGACTTTGACCCGGCAGTGTGGCCGACTTTGAAGCTGGGAAACCAATTCGAGCTTGGTGGGAGGCTCAAACATCCTGTGATTCTGGGCAAATCAATCACTTAATCTACCCGTTTCTTTAAAAAAAAATGTTTTAATGAATTGTGTCAAGTTGTAGCGCAACTGGTGCTCATGATGCCTTCGGCTCGAGTTCGCTCTGATACCTTCGGGTCAAGTTCGCTCTATAAATACAAATATAAAAAATGTAAAAAAGAACGTAAGCAGACTCGAACCACAGCGTTGTGAACAGACAGCGATTAACAGAGCAGTAACTAATCAGGGAATTAAGAAGATGTTGCATGGCCGAGGCAATAAACGCCAGCCCCATATCGGAGAGGACCTTCAAAGGCAAACAAAATGTGCATTTCTGGGACACCGAAGACATTACAAAATGATCACCAGGCGCCACCTTGTGGTATTAGTTATGTTACTGGCATCGTGGTTAGTAAAAGATGCAGGCTTGGTTTAAGACCAGTTAGAGACCTCCCTACTACACATTTTGTCCGTCCTTTAAAACCCCACAGTTACAGAACTCCCGGGGGCAATGACGCTTCCAGGTAGCAAGAACTCCCTTACCTTGCGACAGGGATTTTGCACAAGTTGAGTTGTGCCTATAATTATGGATATGCCACATGTACCGCATACAACTGTGCCTACCTCAAACAGATAAACAAGCATTTGCAATGCAATGGGTCTTGCATTGGTGAAAGTTAGAGATATTGGCGGTGGAAATGAGAACGCAGAATTGACAAGTTAATAATAACTTGGAGGATTTTATACAAATCCATATTTAGGAGACCGCTCCTGGCATTTACAGAACCTGAGAAGAAAACCAAATTACTGGTATTTTTGCTGAGAAAGGAGGAAACCCTCGAGTCAGAGCAGAGGCAGCAGAGGAGTCAGTTCTCTGCTCTGTGACTGTAACACGAACCCGGAAGTCCCGGCGCAGCCAGAGAGAGGCAGACGCACAGACACACCCACTGCACACAGAGAGGGGCAGACGGACAGACACACCCACTGCACACAGAGGGGGGCAGACGCACAGACACACCCACTGCACACAGAGAGGGGCAGACGCACAGACACACCCACTGCACACAGAGGGGGGCAGACGCACAGACGCACCCACTGCACAGAGAGGGGCAGACGCACAGACACACCCACTGCACACAGAGAGGGGCAGACCCACAGACACACCCACTGCACACAGAGAGGGACAGACGCACAGACACACCCACTGCACACAGAGAGGGGCAGACGCACAGACACACCCACTGCACACAGAGGGGGGCAGACGCACAGACACACCCACTGCACACAGAGAGGGACAGACGCACAGACACACCCACTGCACACAGAGAGGGGCAGACGCACAGACACACCCACTGCACACAGAGAGGGGCAGACGCACAGACACACCCACTGCACACAGAGGGGGGCAGACGCACAGACACACGCAGTGGCGTAACGAAAGTTGAGGGGGCCCCCCTGCAAGGTACATGGAGGGCCCCCCCTCTGGATTTAATCTGGAGCGCTCAGTCCTGAGTACTGTGCTAAGGGGCCACGCTGCACCCCTCTCCCCCACACCGCAGGGTCCTATGTTATGCCGCTGGTTTAATTTCACTCCGTAAAATAAGATGAGAACTTTGGGGATAGAAAATATTTGAGCTGATTTACACCCTGGTCCACTGGAATTATGTAGCAGGGGAGTGCCAATTATGCAGCAGCGTTGACTATATTATGCAGCACGAAAAGGAAAATATTCAATGTAATGCGGCACGTGCGATAGCATTACTTCATTATTTTGTTATGTTTGCACTTGTGAACACTGTCTGGGCATTGGTTGCACCTCATTAGTACCAGTTTAACACCCAAATATAGCAATAAGTAACAGAACGGTAACCAGTCAACCTTTCTGAAGGGTCTTCCACTGCACAGCAACACATACTGTGTTTTTAGTAACTTTTGAACAGTTTGAGCTAGAAACATATTTTTGTTAAAATCCGCAGATTATGCAGCAGACAATGGATTATGTGGCAAATGTTGCAAATCCATAATTATGAAAAAAATGCTGCAGCGGCACAACCACATAATTCCAGTGATCCTGATTAGACCCTGCTGTTGATGTGGGGTGGTTAGCTCGGATTTTGGTAGCAGGTTGGTGGGTGAATCTGTTTCAGCATTGAGGCTCTCGATTTTTATTTTTTACTCAGGCATGATTCTTTTCCCTTTCAGCCTCGTATAAGGCCCACTGCATTAACATTAAGTAAAGTGTGGTAGCATATATTACCTGTCAATATTGTGTTTATATCTGGGCTGAGTAGACAACCATTCTGCTTTTTAAATCCTTGTGCGACTTTGTAGGTATATTTTTTTTAATCACTTTTTGATTTGCACCATTGGTGTTGAAGGGGATTTGTTTTCCTTTTTATCTTTTTTAAGTCATCATTCATCCTTGGAGCTTTTGTTGCGTAGAGAAAGTGTTGTTCATCCAAGCATATAATCTTTCTACTGTGGTTATCTTTTAACGGTTTAAGAAAGTTGTAAGGTGGATATTAGGTTATTTATTGTCAATTTGTTCCATTTTCCTTTCATTGGGATGTTTTGGGGGGTTCTCATAAGTCTTTGGGTATCTATAATGTTTTTGTGATCCCTTGCCATCATAATGTATATGATACTTTTTTCCAAGGAATGAGGATATATATTTGATGTTGACTTACTGGGTTGTTGAAGACTGCATCAAGAGTGTGTCCTACTTCATATGTAAGTACGGAGATGAGCTGAGGGAGTTTGTGAGCTGACATACCTGTTGTTGTGCTATTTTTTTAGGCATTTTTTTAATATGCCAAAAAATATGTTGAATTCTCTAAGGATTTCGAAGTTTGAATATTTCATGGAGACGTCTGATATGGTTTTTGTGAATCTGTCTATGAATGCACTGTTCGTGGGGGCCTATACAGTAGGAAAATATACGGAAAAGATATGTATAGGATTAAATTATATTATAAGTGACTCACAGTTTGAAAGCCATAAATCCTCAATGTTGATAGCTGCAATTGATCTTTGAATATGGTTTTGCCTTATGAATTCTGGTGATAGGCAAAATATGGTGGGATTGCCTGATGGAGCACTGTTGCCTTGGCATTGTCTCCTGTCCCTGTGTTTCAATATTGAAAAACATGTCTAAGACTGACTCACTTATTGTAAAAACCCGGTATTTGTAAAGCGTGAACTAATCACCTGAAATGGTCTCAAGGCGCTGAGGGCCAGCGGGGAGATTAATTGAGCTATTGCCCAGAGTCATATGGTGCTGAGCAGATCTGCCTCCAGCACTGGGCAGTGTTTTCTTTATGGATTATGAGTGCGCCCCTGTGAACCGATTCATTTTAATTGGTTACTGTCACAAGCCAAAGCATGTGATACCTTTAAATTGGACCTTTCACGTAGTATCTGATTCATTTGTGTCGTGCATCGGCTGTCGTTTAAAGGCCCCATTTTTTAAGTAAGTTGCTTAGATTTCACCCGGTATGATTAAAAAAAATTGACACAATGTGCAATGCTTGCGCAAAGTGCAGAATACCCTCACCGTGACCAAACCATTCCACGCTCTCCCCCTTATTATAAACGTCCTAAAATCCTAGAGATAAACTCGCATGAAACCCATGTGTGTCACAGTATAAGATATCGACAAGCCCAGAGATGACACAGCAAAATTCGTGGCAAAATGCAACATTTAAAAAAGGAACAAAGCAAGGTCCAGATATAAAGCCAAAAAAGACAGCTGGCAACATTTGACAATGTAAGCCACCAACACGACCAGCATTGAAGAAACATCTTACTTGACAGCATTTGAGTGTACGAGAAACATAAAACTTACAAACTTATAAATATAATTGTAAACTACGAGACAGCATATGACAGTGCACGACACCCAAAATGATAGAAGCAGACATGACAACCTGAGAATAGTAGAGCCATATATATATATATATATATATATATATATATATATATATATATATATATATATATATATATATATATATTTTTTTTTCTCCAGTTTGGCTCCAGTTTAGCAAACCCCTGGCGCTTCTTACTCCGGTGCTGTATTCCTCGGCCGAGCCCAGCCTTAAACAATTGCACACATCTCTCCTCAGGAAGAAGAATACGCACTCACAGAGTCATTCCAGTTTCCCTCGATTTATTTTCATTTGGCATTCAGTACATATATATATATATATATATATATATATATATATATGAGCAATGCAGCAATTTCTTCTGACTAAAAATCATGTCCTAAATAGAAGGCCCTCCTGAAAATACTTGCAGATGTAGTCACAGCGAAAAGGCATGAATGTTCAGTACTGCATCATTTTGCATTTTGTTGTTGGCTACCCTTTGCATCATGTATGCATTTACCATGTATCGCATTGCATAGTATTCTTTTGGCAAACCGCTGCTTGCAGCTACCTTTTCCCAGGTTACTGGAATTTCCGGCGTTCTGCCAGCAACATCAGGAAGACAAAAGAGAGGACCGAGATATTTCATCTCAATTGGGCACTCTGTCTGACATTTGACCGCCCCCACCCTGTTTGCCACCTGAGGATGCTGGTCGCTGCAGTCAGAGGGGACTAGGAAGAAAAACGGCCATTTCTTCTGCTCTTCGAGCCGTGCCACTCACCTGTGAAACCTTCACCAAGCCCACGCTTACTGACTCTCCCATGTTTGACCATCTCACCTACGCAACTACATTGCATGTTGGGACTTGGAGTTCGAAAATTCTATACGAACTCGGATTGGTCAGCCAATTGCTAGGGGGAGGAGACTCAGGTGCGAGTAAAGACTTTTTCAGGAGGAGTTAATTATGGACGGCATCCTAACAGCATGGGGCGCCGAAGAAGGCTCACTCGCCGAAATGCATCCGCCTGCGCTGGGACCCTAGAAATAAAGCTGTTGTTTTTCTGAACTCCCCTCTTGGTCTTTGTCTTCTTCTCCACGGAAAAGAACCACTTGCAATATTTCTGTGATCGCCAAGGCTCAGCCCAAAGACCCTGCAGCACATAAAAGACCCGGAATAAACTTTGGCAAACCGCTGCTTGCAGCTACCTTTTTCCAGGTTACTGGATTTTCCGGCGTTCTGCCAGCAACATCAGGAAGACAAAAGAGAGGACCGAGATATTTCATCTCAATTGGGCACTCTGTCTGACATTTGACCGCCCCCACCCTGTTTGCCACCTGAGGACGCCGGTCGCTGCAGTCAGAGGGGACTAGGAAGAAAAACGGCCATTTCTTCTGCTCTTCGAGCCGTGCCACTCACCTGTGAAACCTGCACCAAGCCCACGCTTACTGACTCTCCCATGTTTGACCATCTCACCTACGCAACTACATTGCATGTTGGGACTTGGAGTTCGAAAATTCTATACGAACTCGGATTGGTCAGCCAATTGCTAGGGGGAGGAGACTCAGGTGCGAGTAAAGACTTTTTCAGGAGGAGTTAATTATGGACGGCATCCTAACAGCATGGGGCGCCGAAGAAGGCTCACTCGCCGAAATGCATCCGCCTGCGCTGGGACCCTAGAAATAAAGCTGTTGTTTTTCTGAACTCCCCTCTTGGTCTTTGTCTTCTTCTCCACGGAAAAGAACCACTTGCAATATTTCTGTGATCGCCAAGGCTCAGCCCAAAGACCCTGCAGCACATAAAAGACCCGGAATAAACTTTGGCAAACCGCTGCTTGCAGCTACCTTTTTCCAGGTTACTGGAATTTCCGGCGTTCTGCCAGCAACATCAGGAAGACAAAAGAGAGGACCGAGATATTTCATCTCAATTGGGCACTCTGTCTGACATTTGACCGCCCCCACCCTGTTTGCCACCTGAGGACGCTGGTCGCTGCAGTCAGAGGGGACTAGGAAGAAAAAACGGCCATTTCTTCTGCTCTTCGAGCCGTGCCACTCACCTGTGAAACCTGCACCAAGCCCACGCTTACTGACTCTCCCATGTTTGACCATCTCACCTACGCAACTACATTGCATGTTGGGACTTGGAGTTCGAAAATTCTATACGAACTCGGATTGGTCAGCCAATTGCTAGGGGGAGGAGACTCAGGTGCGAGTAAAGACTTTTTCAGGAGGAGTTAATTATGGACGGCATCCTAACAGCATGGGGCCCCGAAGAAGGCTCACTCGCCGAAATGCATCCGCCTGCGCTGGGACCCTAGAAATAAAGCTGTTGTTTTTCTGAACTCCCCTCTTGGTCTTTGTCTTCTTCTCCACGGAAAAGAACCACTTGCAATATTTCTGTGATCGCCAAGGCTCAGCCCAAAGACCCTGCAGCACATAAAAGACCCGGAATAAACTTTGGCAAACCGCTGCTTGCAGCTACCTTTTTCCAGGTTACTGGAATTTCCGGCGTTCTGCCAGCAACATCAGAAAGACAAAAGAGAGGACCGAGATATTTCATCTCAATTGGGCACTCTGTCTGACATTTGACCGCCCCCACCCTGTTTGCCACCTGAGGACGCTGGTCGCTGCAGTCAGAGGGGACTAGGAAGAAAAACGGCCATTTCTTCTGCTTTTCGAGCCGTGCCACTCACCTGTGAAACCTGCACCAAGCCCACGCTTACTGACTCTCCCATGTTTGACCATCTCACCTACGCAACTACATTGCATGTTGGGACTTGGAGTTCGAAAATTCTATACGAACTCGGATTGGTCAGCCAATTGCTAGGGGGAGGAGACTCAGGTGCGAGTAAAGACTTTTTCAGGAGGAGTTAATTATGGACGGCATCCTAACAGCATGGGGCGCCGAAGAAGGCTCACTCGCCGAAATGCATCCGCCTGCGCTGGGACCCTAGAAATAAAGCTGTTGTTTTTCTGAACTCCCCTCTTGGTCTTTGTCTTCTTCTCCACGGAAAAGAACCACTTGCAATATTTCTGTGATCGCCAAGGCTCAGCCCAAAGACCCTGCAGCACATAAAAGACCCGGAATAAACTTTGGCAAACCGCTGCTTGCAGCTACCTTTTTCCAGGTTACTGGAATTTCCGGCGTTCTGCCAGCAACATCAGGAAGACAAAAGAGAGGACCGAGATATTTCATCTCAATTGGGCACTCTGTCTGACATTTGACCACCCCCACCCTGTTTGCCACCTGAGGACGCTGGTCGCTGCAGTCAGAGGGGACTAGGAAGAAAAACGGCCATTTCTTCTGCTCTTCGAGCCGTGCCACTCACCTGTGAAACCTGCACCAAGCCCACGCTTACTGACTCTCCCATGTTTGACCATCTCACCTACGCAACTACATTGCATGTTGGGACTTGGAGTTCGAAAATTCTATACGAACTCGGATTGGTCAGCCAATTGCTAGGGGGAGGAGACTCAGGTGCGAGTAAAGACTTTTTCAGGAGGAGTTAATTATGGACGGCATCCTAACAGCATGGGGCCCCGAAGAAGGCTCACTCGCCGAAATGCATCCGCCTGCGCTGGGACCCTAGAAATAAAGCTGTTGTTTTTCTGAACTCCCCTCTTGGTCTTTGTCTTCTTCTCCACGGAAAAGAACCACTTGCAATATTTCTGTGATCGCCAAGGCTCAGCCCAAAGACCCTGCAGCACATAAAAGACCCGGAATAAACTTTGGCAAACCGCTGCTTGCAGCTACCTTTTTCCAGGTTACTGGAATTTCCGGCGTTCTGCCAGCAACATCAGAAAGACAAAAGAGAGGACCGAGATATTTCATCTCAATTGGGCACTCTGTCTGACATTTGACCGCCCCCACCCTGTTTGCCACCTGAGGACGCTGGTCGCTGCAGTCAGAGGGGACTAGGAAGAAAAACGGCCATTTCTTCTGCTCTTCGAGCCGTGCCACTCACCTGTGAAACCTGCACCAAGCCCACGCTTACTGACTCTCCCATGTTTGACCATCTCACCTACGCAACTACATTGCATGTTGGGACTTGGAGTTCGAAAATTCTATACGAACTCGGATTGGTCAGCCAATTGCTAGGGGGAGGAGACTCAGGTGCGAGTAAAGACTTTTTCAGGAGGAGTTAATTATGGACGGCATCCTAACAGCATGGGGCGCCGAAGAAGGCTCACTCGCCGAAATGCATCCGCCTGCGCTGGGACCCTAGAAATAAAGCTGTTGTTTTTCTGAACTCCCCTCTTGGTCTTTGTCTTCTTCTCCACGGAAAAGAACCACTTGCAATATTTCTGTGATCGCCAAGGCTCAGCCCAAAGACCCTGCAGCACATAAAAGACCCGGAATAAACTTTGGCAAACCGCTGCTTGCAGCTACCTTTTTCCAGGTTACTGGAATTTCCGGCGTTCTGCCAGCAACATCAGGAAGACAAAAGAGAGGACCGAGATATTTCATCTCAATTGGGCACTCTGTCTGACATTTGACCACCCCCACCCTGTTTGCCACCTGAGGACGCTGGTCGCTGCAGTCAGAGGGGACTAGGAAGAAAAACGACCATTTCTTCTGCTCTTCGAGCCGTGCCACTCACCTGTGAAACCTGCACCAAGCCCACGCTTACTGACTCTCCCATGTTTGACCATCTCACCTACGCAACTACATTGCATGTTGGGACTTGGAGTTCGAAAATTCTATACGAACTCGGATTGGTCAGCCAATTGCTAGGGGGAGGAGACTCAGGTGCGAGTAAAGACTTTTTCAGGAGGAGTTAATTATGGACGGCATCCTAACAGCATGGGGCGCCGAAGAAGGCTCACTCGCCGAAATGCATCCGCCTGCGCTGGGACCCTAGAAATAAAGCTGTTGTTTTTCTGAACTCCCCTCTTGGTCTTTGTCTTCTTCTCCACGGAAAAGAACCACTTGCAATATATATATATATATATTTTTTTTTTTCTCCAGTTTGGCTCCAGTTTAGCAAACCCCTGGCGCTTCTTACTCCGGTGCTGTATTCCTCGGCCGAGCCCAGCCTTAAACAATTGCACACATCTCTCCTCAGGAAGAAGAATTGAATACGCACTCACAGAGTCATTCCAGTTTCCCTCGATTTATTTTCATTTGGCATTCAGTATATATATATATATGTGAGCAATGCAGCAATTTCTTCTGACTAAAAATCATGTCCTAAATAGAAGGCCCTCCTGAAAATACTTGCAGATGTAGTCACAGCGAAAAGGCATGAATGTTCAGTACTGCATCATTTTGCATTTTGTTGTTGGCTACCCTTTGCATCATGTATGCATTTACCATGTATCGCATTGCATAGTATTCTTTTTTCCTCCATTGTTTTGATAATGTAGTCTTTCCTGCCCTTTTCATCATTGAATGGATTTTGTGTTCAGATTTCCACAGCTATTTAAAGGCCCATTTCCGTGAGATTCCATTCAGGCACCAGACATGCTCCTACAAAACACGCTGTCCAGCAGTGACAGTCAGAACAAATAATACTCTGCCAGAATCTCTAGACACTTGACAAGAGGACGTATCATGCCTCCCTACTCACTGGTTGCTGCAACTCTAAAGTTGCTGCAGGCTAACCTGCATACTCCCAGTGCTATTAGAAAGAGAGCATCAAATAGACAAAGGTCTGATCTGTGCAGCAGGGCTGGGATAATCCAAACAAGCATTGGTATAGCCAATAGGTCTCGCCTTTGGGACATAATAAGTGTTTAGCCATGAAACAGTTGATGTTGTTGCACCAACGATATTATGCTGGATTACCAAACACTTATAAGGTCCAAACCTTAGAAATTGCTTGGGCTGGGGGTCCCTGACTTCCAATAAAGACTTATTAGGGGTCCCTGAATTCAAGTGATGACTCCATGGGGAGTCCACAGAAGTCAACATGCTAATAACCCCTGCTGTATGTCAAACATTTCATCTCATCTCTAACTGTAAAAGAAGCTTATTCCCTTACAAGTGACAGAAATGCTAAGACTGTGGCATCTCTTTCTGCCATGCCACTCAGAACCATGTCACTGAGCACTGTCTACGTGCATTGCCTATGCTAACGAGTCTCCCCACTGTTTTTTTCGGACTCAAGTCTCATAATTAGGTTTTTAGTAGTGCAGTTTCATGGTATGCTGTTCCATACTCTAATTTGTGATGGTCACGTTAGCAACAATGGCCTGGCCATAGGAACTTTAAGTACAGTCAGTGCTGTTAGGTCGAGTATTATTGGCAGCACACTAAGGGCGCTATTGGCAGCCGTTGCTGTCCATATATCTATTCATGCTCAAAACGTATTAAAAGCAAGTAAAAGTCGCGGTACTAAGTAATAAACCCCTCCACCGTTATGGTGTTCCTGGTTTGCTGCGGTGGCTGCGAGGTGATAATTTCTGCTGAGCACCTGCCATCCAAGAGCAGCGAGCATTAAATGAAATGAGGCCATAAATGTATTTAACTGCTTGCAAACCATGAGGCTTCACAACTCGATATTTTGCACTCAATTATTGAGGCATTGTACCAACCTTTACATTTTTAAACGGTGCATAGAGCTGCAAAAAGCAAATGCTAAACATTTTCTTAGGTGGTAGGGCATTCATTGACAGGCTCAGTCCAAACTCTCAGTCATCCAAGCTAGAGGTGCAGGCCTGGGGCGACCACTTATAACAGAGAATTCATCTGCCAGGACTTAGAACTCCCTAGACGGACTTAGTCATCAAGAACTTCTTTGCGATATTGTGGCCAGTCCTGTGTTGCAGGCTCTCTCAGGATGAGGCTGGGAACTGGTCTCTGTGCATGTCTGTGCTGGAACTGGGGGGAAGTGCACGTGATGGATTGAGTTTTGAATGTTGGACTCCCCTTGCTACAGGGAGGGGAGGGGCCAGTCACTCCACTGAAAGATTCCAATACAGGCTGCCCATCACCTCGAACTGGCTGTGCTGATTAGCCTTTTGTTCATTATTATGGAGGAAGCGAGAGGACAGGTTGCTTGCTGCTGTTGGTTGTGATGAGTCACTTCGTGACACAGGTCAACGCACAGCTTAATCTGATCAGCTGTGCGAGCTCTGCCAGGTGTAACGCTTGGAACTCTTCTTCGTAATTCCAAGGAAATGTAAATGTGTGGAAGCTTGAGAGCAGAAGACGGTGAAATATTTCTTGTAGCAAATTTTATATGTTAATTTACAAAATGTCAATAGGAAACAGTACTATAAATACAATAAACAAAAAATAGGTGCTATTGTCGGTCAGACCGTGTTAAGCACCAACTTCACAAACGAGAACAGCAGGGTAGAACACAGGTCTCAGATTTCCCTAACTGAGTCAGAAATGTTAACCCAGGTGTTAAAAACATATACTTAACTGGGCGCCGCCTACATCTAATATCTTTGTATCAGTGTTATTTGGCCGCTTGTAAATAATATAAAGAAATGGTTACAGTTTGAGGTAAACTTGTTATGACACCAAATTAAGAAAAAAACTTTTCTGAATGCCATTGCATATTTGATATCTTATTGGTTAGATGTAGGCAGCTGTGCTGTTTGCCACACATCAGAGCGGATTACAGCCATCCTCCATTGAGGTGATAATGAGAAATCGCCATACATGTGTCCGATAATAAAAGATTATTCATTATTCTGAGACGAGTCTTCCCCTATTTACCAGACCATCATAGGAAAACGCTTGTGCAGGCTCTGGTCATCAGCAGGGTAGATTACTGCAATGGGCTGCTCCTCGGAGCAAACGAGGAGCAGCTCAGCAAATTGCAAGTAATCCAAAACACAGCAGCAAGGATTGTCCTGAATGTTCCAGCTAGGACCCCCTCTAGCCCCCTGCTGAAGAGACTCCACTGGCTTCCAGTGAGGAAGCGAGTCCAATTTAAGACTCTATGCACAATTCATAAGAGCAGGATAGGGGAGGGCCCGAAGTATATGACCAAGATCTTTCAGCCCTACATCCCGGGGCGTTCCCTGCGCTCCAGTCATCAGCAGCTCCTACAGACACCAAGAGTAAATAAAACCAGACAGGGTGGCCGTGCATTAGCTTATGCCGGCCCAATACTCTGGAATTCCTTGCCTCCAGAACTCAGATCAATTTCCAGTCATCTGTGTTTCCGGAAAAATTTAAAGACCTACCTATATCCCGACACATAAATAACTCTCCAGTTTCCGCACTCTTTATCACTCATGCTCTCGTAACTAGCACAGTTTCATGGTACAGTAATAGCGCAGAGATACCCCTTCGGGAGTCTAGTCTGGCGCTCTACAAGAATATAAAATAAATAAATAAATTCATTATTTATTATTATTCTGGTGTCTGTTTCTCCTAGTTGTTTAATGATATCTTCTTGGGCTGCCTGAATGGCCGTGTCTTTTCTTGGTTTGTAGGAATTGATTGTGTATCTGCGTGTCCCCAGTTGTAAAAAAGTAATTTGACACACAGCGATGAAGTGTTAGTGCACAAAACACGCGTGCCCGTGACTGGATTCCTTCAATGGAAGAAAGGTTTGGGAAAGCATTTGCGAAGAGGGTTTTATTCTCCACACAGAATGCCCACGCTTGCTACCCCTGCCCCTCAACCCGCCCCCCCAAAAGAAAACACTATCCTCCTCAACGCAATTGAGTACATTAGCCCACTGAGCTATTCTTTTAATTATTTTCTGGGCAGGCTGATGCGCCCCATCACACAGCAGGTGTCGTGGCCAAAGGTTATTTACGTGCCCTTCGGGAAGTTTCCTGACGTTGGCGGGTCTTTTTGCCCTTCAGTGTCACTGTTGACCTTTGCAGGTGCTGGAATGGGGTGTGGATGGCTCTCAGCTCTGTACAGGGCCCGCTCACGCTCCCTTTCGAGCGGTGTTCATTTAAATGCAGCAATGGCAGCCTCAGGGAAGGCTTGTCATGGAAGTGGCCGCCCACCCACCAACCTGCTGAAGTGCCCCGGGAGCCCATGCACCTTGTGACTGTCGGAGAGATGTGCATTATAGAGCTGTCAGCGAGACCCACTTTACGAGGCTGCAGTCCAGTGCAAACTTCACTGTTGAGCGAGACCCCAGTAAAATACAGGGCTGCCAGCGAGTGCACTAGTTACCAGTGAGATACAGGTCCACAAGCTAGTGACACCCTCTTTGGTAGCGAGACTGCCTGAAAAGAAAACTGACGCTCTCCAACCGCAATAGTGTTTTTCACGCATTTTCCTGAGATACTGAAGATAACGTATTGTTTGGAAACATATTTACAAACCTACCTTCTTACTTTTAGAATTATCCACAAGAACTTGCTGTGTGACTCCTTCCTAGCCCTGTGCAACGGAGACCAGAGTACACTCTGTGGCCACGAAGCCCTGAGGTGAGCGGCGGTTGGGGCAGTGGGGGGTGGGTTGATTCGAGCGGACGAAAGTGAAAGCGCAAGCAGGCTGCTCATTTCCATGTGACGGCGGCAAGTTACTTTTAGATATTATCCACAAGAAGAACTTGTCTTGGCTCTCTGCCGAGCTACATCCTCGAGGGGGCCCCCTGTAGCTCGAGGCCCCCCCACACTGCGGGGGCTGCGTGGGCCTGTGTTACGCCTGCTATTAGTGGGAGTTTTTTTTCACTGGGCCACTGGCGTGTTGGACCGTCACCTACAGGTGCAGACATCCGAAGGAGCATGCGGCACCGGCCTTGTGCGGAGATTACCGCAGCACTGGCCATACCTGCAACCAGTTGCGTAACGAAAGTTGAGGGCGCCTCCCTGCAAGTTACATGGAGGGGCCCCATTCCACATTTAATCCGGAGCTTTCCGGCCTGAGTACTGTGCTGAGGGGCCCCCTGCAGCCCAGGTTCCCCCTGCACCATGGGGGCTGCGTGGGCCTTTGTTATGCCACTGCCTGCAACCACCTGCCTCCTGGGCTCTGGAGTATAATCCCAAGATTCCAGTGTCACTACCTTCTCTTTGCCCCTGTGTCCTCGCCGGTTCACCAGCCGCACTCCTTGAAATAGCCTGAATATCCCAGCTGCAAAGTGGCCGCTGCTGAACGGAGCGAGTCTGAGCGTGGTAAATGTCCCACGCAGGGCCACACTACCGCTACTGCCGCCCACGCCAGTGTCTTGCTGCTGAGACCTCACTGGCAAGGGACCGCTGGGACCGCACAGGCAACGGAAGTGACGCAAGTGATGAGAGGACGCACGCAATCCTAGGAGCGGATCAGAGAGGCTCTCCTCCTGTGAGGCCCTGTGAGGCTCCGGTGATTTGCCTGGAATCACAGGATGTTGAGCTGATGCCGAGATTCAAACGTAGCTCCCCAGCTCTAAGGTTCGCAATTCTAGAACTTGTGGCGGGAGGTGTGTCTAAAAGTGTATGTCGGTGCTGGCCATCAATGAGAGAGACCTGTGCATTTTTCAAATGGGCTGTGAAAGGGGGGGCGTGGCTAGCAGCCGAGCATGGCGGCAGCATAAGGGACGAGCTCCGCGGCTGAAGCGGCCTCTTCGTCGATCCGACACAAAATCCGTCACAATTGCAAGCCCCAAAGGCAGGTACCGGATCCCAGGCCCGGGCGGAGTAAGCAGCGACAAGCAGCGATAAAATCCGACGTACACAGCCAGAGATACGTCGAAGCCTCGGACCGGCCTGCTCACACCTCCAGAGCCGGGACCTCCCCTGGATGTTCACCCCGCCGGAAGTGCATCCTGACCGGAGAACTTGGACCGGAAGTGCCCGTGTGGCGGTGGACTCAACAGATCGACTGCAACTCGGGGAGTCGGAGACGGCGGCCCACACGGATCGAGGAAGCGGTGCTTGAAGGAGGGGCCGCCGGAGTCCTGATAGTTTCGAAGGTCGTCACCAGCAGTGCCGAGAGCCTGGGCACCGACAACGGAGTGGGCGCCCGCCATCTTTTGACCTGAACAGTCGCTACGCACTCGGCGACAAATGGAGCACCTCGCACCCTGGAGAAACCCGCTAGACCTGATCCTTGCTGAATCGGATTGGCCAGGGGGTCCGCACCGATCCTCACATCCTGGCGCGTAGGGGCACGAGGAGCACGACACTCGGCGGCATGGCGGGGAAAGGCCCTAAGGGAGGCGTCACACAGACTCGTATAGACCGATTTACCTCCGACAAACCCACCGGATCCCCGGCAGGGAAGGAACAGAATGGCAAGGCGGCCGACTCCCCAGGGGGGAAAAAGGCCACACTGGACGACGTCATGGTCGCACTGGCCCAGCTGCAAACGACCGTTGGCGGAATCTCCACGGACGTCACCCTACTTAGAGCGGACCTCCACAAAATGTCGGAGAAGGTTAAGAACATGGAGGTGGTCACGAAATCTCTGGTGGAAGACGTCGCAGAACTCCAACGTGAAATGGGAAAGATGGCGCAGGACAATAGAATGCTCCGGGAGAAGCTGGATGAGCAGGAGGGGCGTTCTAGGCGCAATAACATCCGCATTATAGGGGTACCGGAATCGGAAGGCGTGAAAGCGATGGATCTCTTCGTAGAGAACCTGATAACTAACGAACTAAAGCCGAAGGGACTGTCCAACTTCTTTTCGGTGGAAAGGGCCCATCGAGTCCCGGGTGGCCAACCGAAACCGGGGGCTACCCCGCGACCCATAGTGGCACGCTTGTTTAACTTCCGTGACCGGGACGCAATCCTGCAGGCAGCCAGATCCTCCCCTCCCCTCAAGATCCAGAATGCCACCGTTGCCATCTTCCCCGACTACACAGCGGAAGTCGCCCGTCGGCGACGAACATTTTTCGACGTGAAAAAGGAACTGAGGTCCAGAGAACTGCCGTACTCAATGCTATTCCCCGCAAGATTACGGGTGGTAGCAGAGAACAAGACCTGGTTCTTCGACAGCCCGGAAAACGTACAGGAGTGGCTCGAGGGATGGAGACCGGGTCAGAACCACAGACGGACAAATCGCTCCAAAAAAGACCGGGCTGAAGGCCATCGCCGAGACTCACAGGCCTCGGGAGGGGGACCGGACAACAGTGACTCTTTGGGAGCTGAAGGCGGCAGGGAAGAGTTTGAGGAACAATGACCACTTGGGAACTATTCATTTTCGCTTTTGTGTTGAGACTCCTAAGCTGCGAAGCGCTTCCCGCCATTGGACACTGGGTGAAGGGCCTCCGGGGGTGTGAATGAGAGACTGCCGGCTGCGGAGAGTCCCTCACCCCAACGCGCAAGTACACTGTTTGGGGGATGGGGTATGCACTCTGCTAAGTTGGGGGCGCGGGCAGTTTTGAGTCTGTGTAGCAGGGGGGCAGGGAGGGGGGGGGGGAGTTGGGTAAGTTTACTCTATGGGACTTTTTGGTCCTACAAGTTCATGTTATATGCACACTTTTGTATCCTGGCATGTCTTATGTAACTGAGAACTTCTGGTACACTCGGGACACAGGGAGGTCTGATTGGGAGTCTCACTATGGCTGCAACGGATAGTCAAACCACGAAGAACCCGCTGATTGTCATGTCCTGGAACGTGAGGGGCCTAGGGGATAAGATTAAGCGAGGGCTGGTGTTGCAGGGGATAAGGAGACGGGGGCCGGCTCTCATTCTCCTACAGGAGACACACTTGACGGGAGCGGCCACGAAGGCCCTAGATAGGAGAGGCTACCATATGATAGTGCATGCTGAGTTCACTTCGGGGTCCCGTGGCACTGGCATCCTGCAGAAAAAATCATCCAAATTTATTGTCAAATCTACTGCAACGGATGACCATGGCAGATTCGCGGCGGTTCATGGCCAGTGGGAGGGGAGGCTTTTCAACATAGTCTCTGTCTACATACCACCAGCCCTACACTCTGAGGCCTTGCCGGATCTGGGCAAATTCCTGCTGACCCTCCCTGATGGGGAACTGCTCATAGGTGGGGACTTCAACATGACACTTACAAACACCGTGGACCGTTTTCCCCCACGTACGCACGTAGAAGGGCCCAACAGGCTCCAGACATTCCTGAATGCACAGGGGTTGGTGGACATATGGCGCGCTCTACACCCTACTCAGCAACAATACACATACTACTCGGCTACGCACAATAGTCTGTCTAGGATAGATTACTTTTTTACTTTGATCAATGGTCACCTTACAGTAGCGGAAACGGATATACAGCCACGGGGGGTCTCCGATCACTCGCCACTCACTTTGACACTCACCACTACAACCATGAAACGAGCCAGATTATTCCCGATTTTCCCTGGCTATCTCAAAGGCCTCGGATTAATAAGGACCTGCAGAGGGCAACACGGCTATATTTCGAGGAAAACCAGTCTTCGGTGGACTCCCCCTCTATATTGTGGGAGGCATACAAGACAGTGTTCAGGGGTCAGGCCATAGCTGTGATCGCGAATCACAAAAAGGCGCACAGGCAAGAGGCCCTAGATATAGAGTTAGGCCTCGAGAGGGCCAACACAGCCCATATGGCTAACCCCTCAGACGACACGCTCCATGAACTCCAGGTCCACCAGCACCGCCTTACAGACCACATGCGTAAGATCACGATGTCGGACATTGCGGCTACACAGCACAGGGTATATGACATTGGGGACAAGGCCAGTAAGTTGCTGGCGTGGTTGGACAAGAGACAGGGGGGGGGGAAGAATATCCTACAACTTACGGACTCACATGGCAACAACCACACCCGCCCCGACGAGATAGTGGAAGTCCTCGCCGATTATTTCACCGCAGTTTATAACCCAGAGATAGTGGTGAGGGAGGGTGAGGTCCAGACTGCTCTTGCGCACGTTCCCTTGCCAGAGCTGACACCAGAGATATCCAAGGACATAGACGCGCCTCTTACGGTGGAGGAGATCCAGCTGGCTAAAGGCGCCCTCCATCCGGGCAAGGCGATGGGCCCTAACGGGATCCCCATTGAATGGTTGAAAATCATGGCCGAATCCCTAAGCACACCCCTACTCAATATGTACGAGGAATCAAGAATGCAGGGTACACTGCCGCCAGATCAACGGATGGCAACTATTGTGGCGATACCGAAACCTGGTAAGCCCCCCAACGAATGCTCATCATATAGACCGATCTCCCTTTTGAACCCGGAGGCCAAAATTATTGCTAAGGTGTTGGCGAACAGGATCCTACCGAGTCTGTCCCACCTGATCCACCCGGACCAATCCGGATTCATGCCACATCGTAGCACTGCTTTAAATCTCCGCAGGGTACATGGAGTACTGGCGCGAGTTCCACTACTGCAGGAACCGGCTGCCATCCTCTCCTTGGACGCCAAGATGGCGTTCGACATGGTGGAATGGAGCTATCTTTTTGCGGTGCTTGCACGTATGGGTTTTGGCCCGGTATTCCTTTCATGGATACGCATGCTGTACAGAGACCCCGTAGCGAAGGTGACGGCCAATGGCCACATTTCGAGGACCTTCTCCCTAGGCAGAGGTACACGACAGGGCTGCCCGCTTTCGCCCCTGCTCTTCGCATTAGTTTTAGAACCGCTGGCGGTTACGATACGTACCACCCAACTCCTGAAAGGAATACAATGGACCCCGTTATGGGAGGACAGGGTATCCCTCTACGCAGATGACATGCTGATCTATCTTACGGACCTGGAAGAGAGTCTCCCTAACCTCCTGGCTCTCTGTACGGCTCATGGGCGAATCTCGGGCTACACCATTAACTGGGCCAAATCCATCATTTTTGAACTGCGGGGGCCGCTCCCGCCTCTCCCGGACTCCTGTCCACTAGAACTGGCGCGTACGTCGTTCAAATATCTGGGGATTCATATCACCCGGGATGAGGCGGACTTCGCACGACTGAACTTACACCCTCCCTTGGCCCGGCTCCGAGGGGACGTGCGCCATTGGAAGGACCTCCCCCTAACGCTACTTGGCCGGGCAGCGCTATTTAAAATGATGGCTCTGCCACGTTTCCTATATGTGCTGGAAAACGCCCCGTACTTGGTGCCAGATAGCTTCCTCCAGAAAATAACGGCACAGATCTCGGGCCTGTTATGTGGCAACCAGCCAGCCCGCATTTCTCACGCCAAATTAAACAGGGGGTGGTACGACGGGGGAATCGCACTCCCAAACATACAGCTGTACTATTGGGCGGCTCAGCTCAAAATCCTTAACCAGTGGATACATGCCCCACAGGACGACCCAGCGTTCAAGGCAGACAGGGCACAACTGGGTGCAAACAGTTTACTGGCCCCACTGTACCACCGTGGAGTGGCGGCAAAACTCAATGGGCCTACGAAACATACAGTTCGCATATGGTACAAGGCACAGGCAAAGTTGAAGTGGGATGGCATCATTACGAAACTTACGCCCCTATGGGACGCGAAGGCGTTGGGCCATTTGCGGCGCTCTAAGGGCTTCACACAGTGGGACAACATCGGCATCTCCACGGTGGGGGACATGTGGACGAGGGAAGGAGTGATCTCCTTTGCCACTTTGCAAGAACAATACGAGTTGGGGAACACAGAGCTCTACAGATACATCCAGGTCTGACACGCGCTGCAAGCAGCGATCCCGCCCGACACATCCCCGCCCGAATCCTCCCCTCTGGAGGACCGTCTACTTACTGACTACATGCAAGAAGGGGCGACATCGCTAACATACCGCAAATTGGTTAACAATATGCCTGATCCACTGGGGAAACTGAATGACAAATGGATGGTGGAGGTGGGTGACCTGGACGAAACTGATTGGAACGCAGCCATGGCATCCCCACGTGAAGCAGGCATATCTTCCAAATTTCGCCTAGGGCAGCTAAAAATCCTACATAGAATCTACTACACCCGCACGATGCTTCATAAACTGCACAGGGCTGATCATCCGTACTGCCTTAGGGGCTGCGGAGCAGAAGGGACCTTCATACACACGGTGTGGGAATGTCCGCTGATTGTCGGTTACTGGCAACGGGTAGTGCGCACAATGGCTCAGGCACTTCACACCACCCTCACTCTAGACTCGCGGCTCTGCCTGCTGAACATCTGGGAGCCGACTGACCTCACCTTTTACGCAAGGACCTGGGTCACAGTGGGGATGGTAACAGCGAAACGGGACATAGCTCAGAGGTGGGGGTCGGCTGATCTCCCCACACTGTCCCAATGGCTCCGCAACATGGACATGCTTATGTTGACTGAAAGGGCGGTGTACAAATTGAGAGGTAATCCACGTAAATGGAATGGGGTGTGGATACCCTGGAACTCCTATAGAGGGGATATCTGTGAACCACTGGATGAGGATGACCTCGAAGGATCTGAGAGTGACGAGGAGCATTGATTGGGAGTACATATGTATGTAGGGCGTGTGCAACGGAATTGGGTGGGACCTACTTTCGGGAGGTAGTAAGGGAGGGTGTGGGAATTGGGGGGCTTTGATACGACTGATTGCTCTCTTTACAGATGGACTGTGCTACGAGTGCCGAAAGCTACTACTTCAAGTACGTGCCGGACTAAGTGTGCTGTTTTTACTGTTTTATGTTTGTTGCAAGAACAAAAAAAAAGGCAAGACTCAGACGAATAGTAGCCAACAAAACACAAAATTGCAAACTGTATTTCTACGTCACATGTATATCCCTATTCATCACGTCGCAGATGAGGCCTGAAATGCTTTGACACTAACGTGGATGGTATATGTTACATCATTTCTGTATACTGAATTACCTCGTTCACCTAGTAATTAATGTATGAAAACGTGATGGATGAAGATGTAAATTCTATCTTTGTTTTGCACCAAAAATAAAAATAAAAAAAATAAAAATGGGCTGTGAAAAAATATGAGTATGTTGCTGGAGATGTGGGCCGCCGTGCCACCAATGTACTTACCGGGGGAGGGTAAACACCCATTATTCCACAACTTTCTTTCCGCATACCATCACTCCGCATACTTTCATTACGAAAGTACCATGACTCCGCAATGCCATTATAACGCATGGCATTACATTTTATATGGTTTTACCACGCATACATTCACAACGAAATTCGTTGTAAATGCATGAATAGTAAAAGCATGTTTGGATAAGGTAAGTATGGGTATATGGGTATATGTTTTGGGGTACTGAGGTGTATGTTTTGGGGTGTTTGGGTATTTTAAGGGTTCAGATATAGTTTTGGGTTATGGGGTACAGGGGTAGTTTTAGGGTTTAGGGATAGGTATGGGTTTTGGGGTACAGGGATATTTTTAGGGTTCAGGGCTAGGTTTGGGTTTTGGGGTATAGGGGTATTTTTAGGGTTCAGGGGTAGGTTAGGGTTTTGGGGTACAGGGGTATTTTAAGGGTTCAGGGCTAGGATTGGGTTTTGGGGTACAGGGGTATTTTTAGGGTTAAGGGGTAGGTTTGAGTTTTGGGGTACATGGTATTTTTATGGTTCGGGGCTAGGTTTGGGTTTTGGGGTACAGGGGTATTTTTAGGGTTATGGGGTAGGTTTGGGTTTTGGGGTACAGGGTATTTTAAGGGTTCAGGGCTAGGTTTGGGTTTTGGGGTACAGGCATATTTTAGTGTTTTGGGGTACAGGGGTATTTTAAGCGTTCAGGGCTAGGTTTGGGTTTTGGGGTACAGGGGTATTTTAGGGTTCAGGGGTAGGTTTGGGTTTAGGGGTACAGGGGTATTGTTAGGGTTCAGGGCTAGGTGTGGGTTTTGGGGTACAGGGGTATTTTTAGGGTTCAGGGGTAGGTGTGTGTTTTGAGGTACAGGTGTATTTATAGGGTTCAGGGCTAGGTTTGAGTTTTGGGGTACAGGGGTATTTTTAGGGTTTAGGGCAAGGTTTGGGTTTTGGGGTACAGGGTATATTTATAGGGTTAAGATGGGTTAGTGTTTAAGGGTGTTGGGGTATTTTAAGGAGTAAGGGTGGGTTATGATTAGGGGGTGCAGGGGTATTTAAAGGGAGCAGGGTGGACAACCGGAGCTGGAATGTACAGAACCTGGGAAGAAAAAACAATGAAATATTGGGCACAACGCTCACTTTTTCTCCCCGTAATCCCGCGCCCCGCACACGCCCACCCCCCCTACACAAGCCCACAACACACGATGTGAGACATGGCATGAAAGGTGGAACATACCACACGCCCCCAGCATTTGTCACGCCCCCAGCACACGCCCACAGCACAACGCAGACACGCCCACAAGGGACTACTTTGCTGGCACAGTTCTTTTACCTTTTAAATGTATATGGTGGCCGTCTGCATAGCCTATATCCTTCTGCTGCAACTGCCCTTTCCAACGCTGTATTGGGTGTTGTGATTGGTGCTGTGGTTCCTGAGATTACCTGCCTCAAAGGTTTGAGCTCTCTCTTTATTATATTAGTATAGATATAGATGTTGTGTAAGGTGTCAAACACTTTGGAATACTACCCCCCACCAGTTCTGGCGGCGGGGGTAGCATTCCACCCTTCTAGAGGGAGAAGACATGTAGTTACTGCTTTACCCGGTTAAAGTTAAACAGAGCCTCAGCATCACAAAATGGATGCTGCTGCCACAGACACGAGTCTGACTTCCTGCAGCTGGACGCGACTCCGGCAAGGGAGGCCTGGCCAATAGGTTTCCCAGACAGCCTGTAGTGTATTGGGGCAGGGTGGGTTGAATGGAAAGATGCTTTTCCGGACACTGCCTGGGGCACACAAGGTGCTCCATGCATAGCCCGGTTCAAACCAGTTGCTGTGTCACTCCAGCCTCGCTCTGGCGCAAAACTGGACAAAGGGAAAGGGGTGTAACCACCCCCTTCCCAGGGTCCACCCATAGGAAGGACCTAGCAGGTAATCCAGCCCCTTAGTTTAGTATAAAGATAGGAGCTGTGTCTAGAGACATTAGAATATCCTGGACTGAAACTCTGAAACGAAACTCTTGGACCTTCCACGTTCTATACCGACTAGAAGACCACCCTGTGCAAGCAGGCACCACCAGTAACTTTCTGGTTTGCTTTGTCGACGCTCCTGCCATAATCCGAAGGCTCAGCGACTCAGGAACTGGACTTCCAGACTTCTCCAACTCCGATCCACATCCACAGCAAAGCTAAGACCCGTGGCGGACACGAGAGACGTGGGACTGGATACCCTGGACTACCTGCACTTTGCTAACAGTGCAACGACGTAGGCACCCTCGAAGTTGTGCATTTGTGTTTGAGAAGCCCCAGACCCGAGCGCCATCATCACCGAAGCTCAACCCTCCACACTCCACGAGTGCCGCTTGGGGCCTGCTCTTGCATTTCAGCTTGACGCGTCTTCCCGGTTGCTAGCCCATTGGATAGTTAGCCCTCCGAAGATTTTCTTTTAAAACTACACCCCTTAACTGGTTGCTCCAGACTTGGAAAAGCTCCCCAGACCTTGCTGATCTGAACTGAAGCCAATCTTCCCTTCCTGCGTGGATTGTGTTTGCCAAGGCTTGTTGGGTCCAATCGGGATACCGACACCGCAGTCAACTAGATCCTTCGTGGGCCAGCTTGAATCCAGCTCCTGGTCATCGTCGATGCCTCCTGGTCCTCGTGGCTGCAGAGAAAAGCTTCACCTCTTCACCTGAGATCTTCGCGACATGGCCTGGTTCCTTCCTGGTCACTGACTAGTGACCCAGACTCTGTCCCCTCTGCTTTCAGGTTCTTCTCATCCTCCATCCACCCTTGGATCCACCCGGACACTTTTCTCCTGGTCGCCTGCAGCAATTCTTTGCAGCTCTCCATAGGAAACAGCGACGAAACCCGACACGAAAAGACACCTATGCACCCGGCTTCCTTGGGTGAGGTAACTCGAGTACTCCAGGGCTCCCGTGTGTGTTGACTCTCGAAGTGTCCTAGTTTAAAAGGGTTGTACCATAGTCCATCCGAAGTGTCCTTAATCTACTACTTTGTAACTTTTACATTCCGATTATAACTCTATGGTAACTCGCGACTGTGTTCCCACACTGCACGCGTCCCCCGTGGGTCTCCTACTTCCTAACCTTGGGTTCTGTAGTGTAGCCCCAGCGATTCCCTAGTCCCTAGGCCTATTCACTATTCCTGAAGTGGTTCTTATACCAATTACTTAGTATATGGTTCGTGAGGTCCCTAGGGCAGAATTGTATTTGTGCAACATATAGTATGCTTAATGAGTAACTTGTAACTCTAAAGAGTATAGAGGGGTTGTGTTAGTAATAAATACATCTATATCTATACTACTATTATAAAGAGAGAACTCTCACCTTTGAGCCAGGTAAACTCGGGAACCACAGTGCCAATCTACACACCCGATACACCGTTGAAATCGGCAGGGTGTGTAGATGATTATAGGCGTTAAATTTTTTTCAAAAAAACCTTATATAAAAAGTTAATTAAAAAAAAAAGTAGTTCCCCAAAGTAGCGCCGGCCGCGACGTGCGTCGTCAGGAGCAGGGGAGGAGCGGCGGACATGGCGCGCGGGGGAGGAGCGGTAACGTGCAAGGCGCTTGAGATAATTAGACTGACACATTTGCCACGATCTTGCCTCGCTAATGCGTCCTTCCATCCAGCTAATAGTGCAGAATGGGCAGTGCTCCTACTCCGTAAGGTGAAAATGAAATCCATTCACCTCGAGTTCCATGAAAATCTGCCAGTTATGTGCAATGTGCCCACTAGATGGCAGTAAACGACTGGTTAAATGTGCCAGTACGAAACAAGCTACAAGAGAAGAATGTTTTTCGTGGTACATCAGTCACGTGAACTGAAACCAATTAATGACAGTGATTCCATGCATCTGCTTAAAGACACATTAAGCAAGACCATTTTTTCTGAAACTTGCCAGCGCTATAACTCATAGCAAGAAGTCCATTTACCGGTGCATTTGAAGGATTACAGCGAGAAGGGAATGCCTGTTAGAACCGCATTTTCAAGTGGGCTGTTATTTGGAATGCAACATTCCACCCGGTAAATACGATACTGTTTGGTGCGGTATTTAACAGGTGTGGAATTACCGTCAAATTCTAAGTTCAGCACCTCGCAATGTGGGATAACATGAGAATGAGGCACAGCAGTGACATGTTGGCATTCTATCCCTTCATATGGGTTTAACACAATGACATCTAAACATGGAGGAGTACACAAACAAAGTGTAATCTATACTACTATTATAAGGAGAGAACTCTCATCTTTGAGCCAGGTAAACTCGGGAACCACAGCGCCAATCTACACACCCGATACACCGTTGAAATTGGCAGGGTGTGTAGATGGTCATAGGCGTTAACATTTAAAAAAAAAAACCTTATATAAAAAGTTCATTAAAAAAAAAAATAGTTCCCCAAAGTAGCGCCGGCCGCGACGTACGTCGTCACGTCAGGAGCAGGGGAGGAGCAGCGTCCCAGGAGCGGCGGACATGGCGCGCAGGGGAGGAGCAGTAACGTGAGGCCAGCGGCGGAGCAGAGAGGCGGACATGGCGCGGGGGAGGAGCGGCGGCGGACAGGTGGTGAGTACCAGAGCGGCGGAGCTGGACCGGCGGTGAGGAGCAGAGGCTGAGGTAAGGAGCCGGGGTCGGGGCAGGCGGGGGACGGGGCGGGCGGAGGCACGGGCTGCTGAGCACTGACACAGGGCAGGCGGGGGTAGGGGAAGCCAGCATTTCAGGCTTGCGTGCACTCCCGCCCCGGCCCCCGCCCGCCACGACATTGTTCGGGACACAGACAATGTCGTGGCGGGCGGGGGCCAGGGCGGGAGAGCACGCAAGCCTGAAATGCTGCCCGCAGCCCTCTTCTGCCCCGGGCAACGCCGGGGCAGGCTGCTAGTTTGATATATACCTTGTGTGGTGTCCTTTCATTTGGTATTCAAGGGATTATATATAGTAAAACAGCTGGCTTCGCATGCTCTCTGAAGTTTTAGCCTAAGACTGCTGGTCCATGCTACCACTAGGATAGCTTGTCTATAAGGTTGACTTTACAACCACCATCATAAGGGTCGTTTTGACTGGTGCAAGGTGCCCACTAGATTAGTGGACATCATATGCCAGGCTAACTTCTCACACTGATTAGTACAGTTTCCCTTCCAGGGGCTCTATCACTCTGTGCCATCTAATGCGGTGTACTGACTAGTACAGTATACCTTCCAGTACCTCTGTCACTCAGTACCATCTAATGCAGTGCACAGACTAGTACTGTATGCCTTCTAGTAGCTCTCTTACTCCTTACCATCTAATGCAGCGCACAGAGTTGTACTGTTTTGTTTCTAGTAGCTCTCCTACTCTGCACCGCCCAATACAGTGTACTGACTACTACTGTATACCTTTATTATTATTATTATGTTTCTTATATAGCGCCAGAATCGACCCCCGAAGGGGTATCTCCGCGCTTGCCTTGGGAACCCGTCCTGGTTTTTCCCTGTGAGATAGCCCCTACAGGGCATCCCCAAGGAGAAAGCCAGGCATCCCGCCGCGGGAGCCGTAATGGAGTAGCTCTATTACTGTGTGTCATATAACGCACTGTTCTAAGTAATCCTGTATCCCTTGGAGTAGCACTGTCACTCTGTGCCATCTAAAGCACTGTCCTGATTAGCAGTGGCGGCTGGTGCCATTTGAAGTTGGTGGGTGTAAAAGTTGTGGATGGGAGGTTGCGAACGAGCTGCTACAGAAGCTCAGTTAAATACATATCAAGGGATTTCTTAGTGCACTGCCACTGCCAGACAGGTTAACTTGAGATTGGACATCAATCTCATTGGCATTGCATCGCTTTACATGAACACCAGTTAGAAGTACACATGGTCACGTTAATTTATATAGGCATGGGGAGATTAAGTGATTGGCCCAGAATCACAGGAGGTTGAGCTGACGCCGGGACTCCGTGTTCAGTTCTACATAACTGTAACTCCAGCACACTGAGCACAGATAATGTTCACCCTAAAAACGTAACAGGAAGGCCTTACTATGTCACTTCATGGGTCACCTACTCTGGACCAGGACCAGATGACGTGGCGAGCTCTAAGTTACTCCTAACCCTTTTCCACTCTGTCCCTGGGCACTATGAGGCGGGAACCATAGCAACTGAAAGAAAGGCAGCATGGATTAGAAAATGACCAATCACTGAATTGTTTTTATAATAAAACCACACTGTGATTGCCCATTTTCTTCTGTAAAGCCAAACCTGCGGCCTCCAAGACCAGGACTACTCCCCGCCTCTCTTGAGCCAATCCATTCACTGCTCCTCTGCTGTTATCAGCAAACAGCATTAGAGCAGTTCCAGGATTGGCTGGAGCAGCCAAGGTCAGCGCTCCCTTGCAGACCGATGGAGGCTGCGGCTGTGATCCCTGACTCACTAACGTTGTGCTGGTGGAGAGGACTCGCGTGCACATGTTGGGTTGGTCGCAGGAAAACACCCTTGCAACCCGACATGCGCACTTAAACTTCAGGCCCAGCCAGTCTGACTCCCTCTGGTGCGGTTTATAAGATGCCCCCACCACTCACATGATTGGATGACTAGGCATCCGCCTGCAATGGGCACTGCACCCGACTGTGGCCGAAATAAAAAACAGTGTGACACGGCCAGGAATATAAACATTTATAATTGGTATTAGCATAACATTTTTAATCAGGCAACACATACAGGGGGGCAACACCCTTATGCCCCCTTGGAGAAACTGCTGCTGCTGACGAGTACTGTATACCTTCGAGTAGCTTTCTTCCTCTGTACCATCTAATGTAGTATACTGACTAGTACTGTACGCCTTCTAGTAGCTCTGTTCCTCTGTACCATCTACTGCAGTGTACTGACTAGTACAGTATACCTTGGAGTAGTTTTGTCACTCGGTACCATCTAATGGAGTGTACTGCCTTGTACAGTACACTTTTAGTACCTCTGTTACTAAGTGCGATCTAATGCAGTGTACTAACGTGTACTGTATACCTTTGAGTAGCTCTGTGACTCTGTGCATAAACGCAGTACTGTATATCTTGAAGTAACTCTGTGCTATCTAATGCACTTTACTGACTAGTACTGTATACCTTCTAGTAGTTCTCATCCTCTGTACCATGTAATACAGAGTACTGCCTAGTACAGTACTCTTCTTGTATCTGTTACTGTGTGTTAGTGTGGTGTAGTATGTGCTGCGAGGTGCAGTGTAGTGTGTAGTAGAATGCCTTGTCTATGTAGTGCAGTGTGATGTTTGGTGTAGTGTGTGCTCTAGATGAATGTGTGCTTTAGTGTAGTGAGCGGTCTAGTGCAGTGCTCTCTAGCGCCGCGTGCTCCTTCTAGATGTGGTGTAAATTAATCATATGTAAAACAGAAGCAGTAATTACAGCCTTTCTTTGTGTCTTTAAATCTCTAATTGTGAATCTCTTCTCTACAGTGACGGTGACTCTGGATCCTGACACGGCTCATCCTCGGCTCCTCCTGTCTGAGGGGGGAGACGTGTGAGAGTGACGGGCACAGCACAGTCCCTGCCAGACACCCCCAAGAGATTCACCTACTGGGGCTGTGTGCTGGGGAGCGAGGGGTTCACCACCGGCAGACATTTCTGGGAGGTGCAGCTGCTGCAGGAGGGGGGAGCGTGGCGTGTGGGGGTCGCAGCAGAGTCTGTGAACAGGAAGGGAGGCTTCACATGGTCACCAGAGGAGGGAGTCTGGACTGTGCAGGGGTGTGGGGGTCAGTATACGGCTTTCACCTCCCCTCAGACCCCTCTGGCCCCTCATGAGAAGCCCCTGAAGCTGGGGGTGTATCTGGACTACGAGGGGGGGCGGCTGTCCCTGTACAATGCTGACTCCATGGAGCTTCTCTATTCCTTCCCGCAGACCCCCTTCACACAGAGGCTCTTCCCGTACTTCGGTCTCTGGTATAGAGCGGAGCTGATGATGGTGTGAGAGCTGCAGGGAGCTTCAGACCCTCATCCTTCCCTCCCTCCCTCCTACAGGGAGTAGGAGCGGAGCTGAGGCTGGTGTGAGAGCTGCGGGGAGCTTCAGCCCCTCATCCTTCCCTCCCTCCCCCCTACATGGGAGGAGCGGAGCTGAGGCTGGTGTGAGAGCTGCAGGGAGCTTTAGCCCCTCATCCTTCTCTCTCACTCCCTACAGGAGAGGAGCAGAGCTGAGGCTGGTGTGAGAGCTGCAAAGAGCTTCAGACCCTCATCCTTCCCTCCCACCCCCTACAGGAGAGGAGCAGAGCTGAGGCTGGTTTGAGAGCTGCAGGGAGCTTCAGACCCTCATCCTTCCCTCCCTCCTTCCTACAGGGAAAGAGCAGAGCTGAGGCTGGTGTGAGGGCTGCAGGGAGCTTCAGAGCCTCATCCTTCTCTTCCACCACCGCAAGCGGGAAGGAGCGGAGCTGAGGCTGGTGGGAGAGCTGCAGGGAGCTTTAGCCCCTCATCCTTCTCTCCCACCCCCCCAGCCGGGGAGGAGCGGAGCTGAGGCTGGTGTGAGAGCTGCAGGGAGCTTCACCCCTCATCCTTCCTCCCACCCCCCTACAGGGGGGGAGCAGAGCTGAGGCTGGTGTGAGAGCTGCAGGGAGCTTCAGCCCCTCATCCTTCCCTCTCACTCCCTACAGGAGAGGAGCAGAGCTGAGGCTGGTGGGAGAGCTGCAGGGAGCTTCAGACCCTCATCCTTCCCTCCCTCCCCCCTACAGTGGAGGAGCAGAGCTGAGGCTGGTGTGAGAGCTGCAGGGAGCTTCAGCCCCTCATCCTTCCCTCTCACTCCCTACAGGAGAGGAGCAGAGCTGAGGCTGGTGGGAGAGCTGCAGGGAGCTTCAGACCCTCATCCTTCCCTCCCTCCCCCCTACAGTGGAGGAGCAGAGCTGAGGCTGGTGTGAGAGCTGCAGGGAGCTTCAGACCCTCATCCTTCCCTCCCTCCCCCCTACAGTGGAGGAGCAGAGCTGAAGCTGGTGTAAGAGCTGCAGGGAGCTTCAGCCCCTCATCCTTCCCTCTCACTCCCTACAGGAGAGGAGCAGAGCTGAGGCTGGTGTGAGAGCTGCAGGGAACTTCAGCCCCTCATCCTTCCCACCCACCCCCTACAGGGGAGGAGCGGAGCTGAGGCTGGTGTGAGAGCTGCAGGAAGCTTCAGCCCCTCACCCTACCCTCCCCCCCCCTACAGTGGAGGAGCAGAGCTGAGGCTGGTGTGAGAGCTGCAGGGAGCTTCAGACCCTCATCCTTCCCTCCCTCCCTCTACAGGGGAGGAGCTGAGCTGTTGTGAGAGCTGCAGGGAGCTTCAGCCCCTCATCCTTCCCTCCCTCCCCCCTACAGTGGAGGAGCGGAGCTGAGGCTGGTGTGAGAGCTGCAGGGAGCTTCAGCCACTCATCCTTCCCTCCCTCCCCCCCTACAGTGGAGGAGCGGAGTTGAGGCTGGTGTAAGAGCTGCAGGGAGCTTCAGCCCCTCATCCTTCCCTCCCTCCCCCCCTACAGTGGAGGAGCGGAGCTGAGGCTGGTGTAAGAGCTGCAGGGAGCTTCAGCCCCTCATCCTTCCCTCTCACTCCCTACAGGAGAGGAGCAGAGCTGAGGCTGGTGGGAGAGCTGCAGGGAGCTTCAGACCCTCATCCTTCCCTCCCACCCCTCCTTACAGGGGAGGAGCGGAGCTGAGGCTGGTGTGAGAGCTGCAGGGAGCTTCAGCCCCTCATCCTTCCCTCCCTCCCCCCCTACAGTGGAGGAGCGGAGCTGAGGCTGGTGTAAGAGCTGCAGGGAGCTTCAGCCCCTCATCCTTCCCTCTCACTCCCTACAGGAAAGGAGCAGAGCTGAGGCTGGTGGGAGAGCTGCAGGGAGCTTCAGACCCTCATCCTTCCCTCCCACCCCTCCTTACAGGGGAGGAGCGGAGCTGAGGCTGGTGTGAGAGCTGCAGGGAGCTTCAGCCCCTCATCCTTCTCTCTCACCCATTCCCAGCGTAGTGATAATGTGACGAGGAGCACAAGTAGAGATGCATTTAAATAATAAAGCGCTCCCTTTGGGGATAAGTCTCCTGGGGGGCAGTAACTCCAGTGACTGGAAAAGGTTTCTTTCATATAGATTTATTAATGTATAGATGTCAGCCCACCCGATGTGCAGAGCCCCCCTCAACTGTCATCTACAGTTTAAACACCAACATTCCAAAGAATCTTCTTCACAACAACCCTCCCATCTGTTGCCAAGACACCCAGAAGCCTCATGTGAAACTGACTGCTACACATCTCTTTTAATTGTACAATTTAAAAACAAGGGCAGGAAATGTTTGCTGTGTGAATCATGCACCAGACATCATGTAACATATGCAAGTACAAGTTTAAATGCTTTATTCGACAACATTGTCATAAAAGCTTTCATCCCTATCTAAACATAATAAATACTAATCTAACAGTAAAAAACATATTAAATAACATGCAATATTGCTTTGTTGGCGAATAAATCTTTAAAAATTAGTCATTAAAAAGAATCATCACAGTCCAATGAAAGTTCATGTAGATCATGGGGGTTTTAAAGTGCGCGTGCGTATTATCCAAGCCCAGCCCAGGAACTTGGCGACTGCAATTACAAGTGGAGGGGTACAGTTTGATTTCAGGACCCTGTAAGCCTCGAGGCATCTCCTTGTGCCCAAGTTTTTGCATGCAGGTTTCAGCCATCTGCTCCTTGGGGCAGCGTATAATGGACATACGAATAAAAAGTGCAAAGTATCTTCTACATGGGATTTACAATAAGAGCATGTGCTAACATTATCGGGGGACCATTTTACAGTAAAGGCGTTTAGGGGTAGGGTGCCAACTCTGAACTGAAAAAACAATTTCCTATCTAGAGGCTTGGAGATCAAATCCCAGAACAATTCAAACATAGGAAGTGTTTTTATCTCTAAGAACTGGGATGTCAAGGCAGGGGATTGGCTGGAGACCAATGTGGCATTATTTATCATTTCCCAATATAGCTTTTTTAATGCGTTCTTGGAAGGAAAGACATCTGGGTCGGTTTCAGACCACAAGTGTTCGAGGTGCAATTTTTGAAGTAGTTTCCTCACCTCTTTTAACCAAACTACTTTGTGAAAGGTATCAGAATTGACAACATCCAATAAGGCAGCAGCATAGTGGCTCAGTTCCGGAGTAGTTTTTATACGCCTCCAATAAAGGAGGGGGCGAAGTCTAATCAAGTCCTCAATCCTTTTTCTCCCCAGATCATAAAGGAGAGGGGTGATGGGGGTACTCTGCGGGACTCCGATTAAGCCTCGGAGAAATGTATTTTCTGCCGCTGATAAAGCATTCAAGTTGGTGAAGCCCCAAAGTTCTGACCCATAGAGACATGCACCCAGCACTTTCATGCCATAGATCTCCAATGTTGGCTGAATTGGTTTTGAAAATGAAGTTTTATGCTTCTTTGTTATTGCCCCTGCCAACTGATTGTATTTTAGCATTACAAAGTCCATATGAGATCTCCAATTCATACAAGCATTCATAGAAATGCCTAGATAGGTGAAGGCGTCAACTTCTTCTAAAAAAGCCCCATTATAGACCATTTTCCCCTTGTATTTCTTAGCGGGATTCAGGTTCATAAATTTTGTTTTAGATGTATTTATTTCTAAGCCTCGGATCCGGCAGAATTCTCCAAAAGCGTTTAGTGTCTTTTGTAAGCCGCTAGGGGTCCGCGAGACCAGCAAGGTGTCGTCCGCGAACATAAGTACTGGTACTCGCTTCCCATCCAGTAATGGAGCATCCGTCGGAGTTTGCTTCAGAAAATCCACGATGCCGTTTATGTAGAGGGAGAATAACGTGGGAGCCAGGACACAGCCCTGCCTTACTCCTCTCTCCACAGGAAAGGTTTCCGTGACCTCCCCCTGGGTTCCCCACCTTATCCGGGCATAGTTGTTCTCGTGGAGTCTTACAAGCAAAGTTAGTAGTTCCGGGCTTATTCCTAGATCCCTTAGGACATCCCAGAGTTTTTGACGGGGAACTAAATCAAATGCGGCCTTCAGGTCGACAAAAACAGCAAGCAGGGGACCATTTAGCAGGGTGACGTTCTTCCAATAAATAGTTAAAAAATGGAACACTTGATCAACAGAGCTGGTTAGAGGGCGAAATCCAGCTTGATAAGGCGAAAGAATGTCCTTGTCAACTATCCAGGTTTGTATCTTCTTTTGAACCAGCCTACCCATCAATTTTTGGGCACAGTCAATAAGGCTGATTGGCCTGTAGTTGCTTGCTAGAGCCTTATCTCCTTTTTTGTAAATGGGAACAATTTCTGCTCCTTTCCACGTAGAAGGAATCTTCGCCCCCTGTGCAATGGCATTCCCGAGCCATACGAAGTATTTGCACCAGCTGTCTCTGTCTAACAGGAAAACGTCAGCCGGTATCCCATCAATGCCTGGTGCCCTGCCTCTGGTCACTCCATCCATTGCCTCATGTGCATCTTTTAGTGTAAAAGGTCCATTGACATAGAAGACCTTTTCTAGGGGAAGAGCTATCTGTTGTCCTATGCTGTCAGCGTATTGGGGTTTGAAGAAGTCAACCCAAGACTCTTTCGGAACATGATTTTTTGGGCATTCCGCTACACCCCCTGAACCCCATTTTAGTATGGCCCAAAACTCTTTCTGATGTTTGTCAGCACAAGCCTTTTTCAGCTCTAACCAGAGATTCTCATCCCATTGCTTTTTTGCCTTTACCTGAGTTTTTCTATATTCATCTCTAGCTTTCAAAACTCCCATTTTAGACCTAAGTGCATTACTAAGGTTATGCCTAGCTATTCTACATGATTGGTCGTACCAACCCTTTTTTATAAATTGTACATTTCCCTTCTTCTTCTTGCCAGCTTTCAAGAACAATTTCTGGAGGTTGGCAAAAAACTTTGGCTGTGACTCTTCAATTTCCCTTCTAAAATCTTCCTCATTCATTAAAACCTGCAATCTGGCGACTTCATCAATAACTAGCCCCTCAAGGACCTGCCTATCCTCTTCGTTGGCCACTAAAGTTGCCCATCTAACATGACGGACGTCGTTTGTTAAAACAACGTCTGAGGTAGTGAGGTTCCTAGCTAAGTTTTCTGTCATGGATTTTTGTTCGAGGTTAAATGTTAAGGACAGAGGGTTGTGATCACTCTCCAACCTAGATATGACCTGCATATCAATCACTTTGTTCCAGGCTCTAATGTCCATCAGGATATAATCAATTCTGCTGCTTGATCTAAGATTATCAAAGGTATGTCTGCCCTGAGGATCAGACTGAGTGCGGCCATTTACTGCCCTCAATCCTCTGGATAGGCATAAACTTTTCACCTGGATAGCTACTTGTGACCATTTTTTAACCACTGGAATGTCCAACTGAGGAATTCCCCATTTTGTGTCTTCTTCGTAAGTCAGATCATTATCCTCACAGCCTAGAGGTTCAAATGTTGTATTTAGGTCTCCTCCTACTACTATATTATACTGAGTAGATAACTTCTCCAGGTCCACATCTAGAACAGTTATTATATCTGAGGGTATACCCCCTAGAGTCCCCCTGGCATAGATGTTGTATATTGCCAGCTTGCAACCATCGTTGCAAGTAAGCAGGATAGAAAGTAGGTCACTATTTGGAATAAAATTTTGCTTAGTAGTACATTGCAGAGTTTGGCGTAGCCAAATGATTAAGCCCCCTGAAGGGCGTCACCTTAGATTCTTCTTCGCGGGCACATAAAAATTTAGGAATCCCTGGCGAAATACTGGAGACACTGACCAAGTCTCTTGTAAAAGAACAATGTCATAAGAATCTATGAAGTCGCACCATTCCGGGGTCTCAATTTTATTTTGGATACCTGCAATATTCCAAGAAATAATCTTGATGGGGCTTCCTCTTTCCATACTCCTCTTATTTAAGGGAGTAGTCAGGTTAGGGGAAGGTTCATCAGATAGGGACCTTACTTCAATCAATGTATTACCAGGTTGGGCAGTTAATAAGCTGTTCTCCACTGATTCAGTGGTATATCCTCTGGGGTCGGATGACCTACGGCCTAGTTCTTCTACCACAGTAAGACTGGGGTTCCTGTGGTAAAGCTCAATAGTCTTTAGATGCCCTGCACTCGCCTGACTATGTAGTCAATCACATTGGCTTAATCCAGATATGGCGGAGAACCTGTTTTCTAACGTGATTCCCCAGTTACTTTTGTTTGGTGGGTATTTTGATTTTCTAGTGATGGTGTTCCACTTAGTTTTTAACAACGTTGGATTTATGGCATTTCCCCTTTTTGTATAAAAGAAGTCCAACGTTAATGGCACAATTTCTGTTGATCTTCGCTGAGGGGGGTATATATTAGCTAGAATGTTTGGTAGGGCTTCGGGGTCTGAGAGGTGCAAGACCACGCAGTCCCCCCTAAACTTTTTAGAGCCACCTCCGATCCATTCGACCCTTCTAGCTTTTACTATTTCTTGTGCCAGTTGGTCCCTACCTCCAGGCTTAAAAGCCATATTCTTGGATAGCCAATGGAGTGATTTATTTATCAATGAGGGGATGTTCTCCTCTTGACCTGGTTCTAATTGAGGGACATTTGCTAGAACCAGAATTAGTGGGGAAGCTTCTACTATTAATTCTACAGGACCTCTATCCAAGTTCTCTATCTCGTTGGTGGTTCTGGTAGCAGGTCCTGCTGGGCCCTCAACCCTCAAGGCTGAATTTATAGTTCCTATCCCTTCTCCCCCTGGGCCAGGTTGGTGCGTGATGTTTTGAGCAGTGTTTGCGGCGCTATCTGGGCAGACTAGGGTTTTAATGTTTTTTGGGTCTACCGTTGTCAAATTTATATGTGCTGGCCTAGAAGTTTCTATTGTGATTTGTTGCAGAAGCGATCCCAATCTGGTGACCTCTGCTGTGAGCGAATCAATTTTACTTAGAAGTGGTTTAGTGATCACTTTGATTTTGTTATCTATAGCGTTTAGTAGCTTTTTGAATTGGTCATCATCTAGGTGGATTCCACCTCCCCCTTTATTCTCAATTTCGTCACCATGTTTATCCTCCGGAGCAGCCTCAAGACATTTTTTCCCAGATCTAAGTCCACCCCTTTTTGATATGTTTTTACCCTTGTTTTTCGTTATTCTAGGGGCTGGCACCGGTGTGGGGGCTTTCTCCTCTAGGGTATTACTTTCCACATCTATAGTGCAATCGGGGGTTGTTTCATTAATTTCAACTAATAGTTGGGTCAATGAGTTGGTGTCGGGTATTTGAAAGACCTCATTGCTAATGTCAAGAGATGAGACTGGTGGTGGTGTATTGCCGATAAGCATGTCCGGAGAGTAACTGAGACCCAGTGAGGACCTCCTATCTTGGTTGATTTTGGCAACTTTCTGTACCATATAGTTTTCAATTGTATTGATTGGAGCGGAGGATGCTTTGGGTTTAGTCATATTAGTATCAGTAGAGGCAGTCTTTGGGGTGTCAAACAATATGATGGTTCCACCTGATGCAGTAGTAATAGGGTGGCAGCACTTACTTGGTTAAAATTGAACAGCGTTCTTGGTCCTGCTCCTGCCTCTTCGTGCCGATGAGGGCCGTAGAGGGCCCGCCCTTTGCCCGGGCTTCGCCCCGGGCGTCCCGCTCGCGTCCCGCGAAGCGGGTAGCTGCGGCGCTTATGAGCGCCTCCAGGCGCCTTCGCGTCGTCAGAAACGCGCGCCGCCGCGTAGGCTGCCGGGAGTTGTGGTCCCGGTGCGGCGGCGCGTGGAGTCAGCTGGTTTTTGACTCTTGGCGGTGGCGGCGTGCTGCAGGACTTCCTCGCTGCCTCAAATGACTCCTGGCGGTGGCGGCAACCTTCAGGTATGTCTTTACTTGTCTCCATATGTCTAACATATGATAAAGTCTATGTAAAATAAAAAAATGTGTATTTCTTTCGCACGTGGAGCTTTGACATTAATCTGCACATTCTAGCGCTGCGCTGAGAAGGACTTATTGAAAGTGATTGTTTTTAAACATGTTAATATTAGTGACCTCAGAGGCAAGACAGTTGTCACGTGCACCCTGCATGTAACCCAGATTCAGGGCGGCTTTAGGACAGTGCGACCGGTGCAGCTGCACCTGCACTAACCTGGGAGCGGCTCTGTGTGCAGTAATAACTTTGGGTTTTAAAAGCACCTGCTGCTTCCTTGTGTGTCCAGCATGTTTCAGGCAACAATAAAAATGTCAAGATAACGCAGGTGATTAATGTTTCTGCTGGAGAGAGATCGAAGTTTTGCCTTGTCACAGTTTCAACTCATCCTTAAGTAGCACAGAGGGTTAATATGTCGGCTGCAAAGAACGTGTACATGCAAATCACAGAACGTTAATCCTCATTGGTTTGTGCAACATTTCCTATAGACTGATTTACACATATAAGATGCATTGCCTCCGTTAATGTGTGTTTGGTGTAAAGTGCTCTGACACCTACGAGTTGGCATGAGTAGCGCTATAACACTGAAGACTCACATGCGAGAGAGGAGCTACAGGATGAGGGCGGGCGGGTGATTAGGTACAATTTTAAAGTGCATAGTGCAGCATCAACATTTGTTGCTTTGTACAAGAATGGCCGAGGTTAGCCTGTTGATGCTGGTAGTGGGTATTGCGAAAATGTCTAGAGAATTCCCCTTGCGGCGTGAGACCAGACAGGATTGGCCTCTTTCGCCTCTCTTGTTTGCCCTAGTGTCAGAACCACTGGCGAACTGGGTCCACACTGACCCTTTGATAATAGCTTATGCTGAATGGAGGAGTGGGAAGACAAAATATCTCTGTATGCTGGCGATATACCATTGTACATAGCAGCCCCACGCGTCTCCCTGAGTCGTATACTGGTCATATTCTCAACCTTCGGTAGATATCCGGGATACACCATTAAATGGTCTAAATCTGCGCTTTTTGTTCTCTGTGGGGATACGCCGTGACAACCCAGGGGATGCGAAGCAAGGGTGGTTTCTGACGGCTTCCGATATTTGGGTATCTTTATCACCACCAATCCTGAATCATTTCATGACAATAATGTCCAGGATCCCCTACAGTGTCTCGGGAGAGACGTTTGCCACTGGAGGCACCCGGCCCCTGTCCCTTCTTGGATGAGCTGCTTTGTTCAAGATGATGGCACTGCTTTTTTTATTTCTTTATTAAGGTTTTGTAGCATGTGCAACAGCAAGCACTACATCAAGAAAAAAAACAATCTGATGCATGTCTTGAACAGACTGTAAAACATTAAAAGTAAAAAGAACAATCCATGCAGAGGTTGACAGCTGGAAATATATATCGCTCGTGATCTACAGGTGAAATGACGCATAAAAAATGTCTGGCCGTGTCCTGACTCTGTCTGGAATTGTACACATTACACAATGCAATACTGATTCAGGGAGATGTATCAGAGTTACGTGCCTGAGGCAACAGGTAGTGTCTCAACGGCTCCCAGATGTCCTTAGGGCGAGAAGTCGTAGGCAATTCTTCAGCATATAGTTCTAAGGTTTCCTGACAGTAGACAAAATCTTTGACCCACATATCTATTTTAGGAGAGAGTTTACTGTCCCATGCAATCACTACAGGTCTCTTTGAAAGTAGCAAGACTATTCGTACAAATCTGGCCTGCACGCCCTTCAATGTGGGTACATGATGGAGTAGACATGTAAGAGGTGTGCATGGCACTAGGACCTCCGTCATGACATGTAATTTGCTAATCACCTCACCCCAGAATTGTAACACTGATCCACAGCCTCAAGCAAGATGGAGAAAGTCCGCCTCCCCATGACCACATCTCCTGCATAGAGCCGAGTCTCTCAGCCCCAATTTGTGTAATTTAGCAGGTGTATGATATGTTTAGTGGAGAAACTTGAAATGTAAAATCCGCAAGTTGCCATTCGGCGATAGCCTACCTGTCAACATGCATATATGTTCCTAGTCAACCAGCGTGATGGGGGGGGTCTAATATGGAGTTCCAACGTTCTAAGCTTTTATCCTCCCTCCTCACCATCTCCTCCTTAACCGACCTGTACAATTTAGTAATGAGCTTTTTCTTGGAGGAGGCTATAATCAGCAGCTGTAGCGATTTGAGGGTTGGGGTTCAGCAGGAAAGGATGAGGAATGGCTTTTGACGGCCCTTTTTAATCGATATCAGGTGTCCTGGAAGAGTGGGGTAGGATCAGCGACAAATCCCATGTCATTGTCATCTAAGTATGTGCCACCTGGGAATAAGTCCTGCATGTGTATTATCCCCACCTCGCGCAGCGGTCCAGACTCACAGGTGATGGACAGCGCAGCGTGTCCCGCCAGCGGTAGAGCCGGCGCATATAGAGGGGTCTTCTCTGCTAATTTACCAATCGCCTGCCATGCAGCCACTGTGGTATCAATAGTGTTTATTTCTAGATGAGGGGTTCCCCTATATGTGTTTGTGATAATTCCCATCAATGGCGTTGGATATGCGTCACCTTCCTCCACAGCAACATGCATGAACCAATAGTAGGCGCGTTGAGCCTGTGCGCACAAGAAATAGATGTATAGATCTGGTGCCCGAACCCCCCTCGCGTGCGAAAGGGAGTGTGAGCGTGGCCCACCCGACCCTTGCCTGCTTGCCACCCCATACCCGTGAGAGAAGTTGTAATCGGAGCATAGAGAAGAAATGTTTGGTCAGCTTAAGTGGAATGTTGCAAAAAAGTTACAAGAATCGTGGAAGAATGACCATCTTGATCACGGCAATCCGATCAGCCAAAGACAGGGGAAGTCGAATCCATCTCTCCACCTGGCCCACTAAGGCAGTTTATGCCTTGCCGTAGGTTTCCTTAATAACCCTTGCCGGATCCCGATGCACCCAGATCCCTAAATATTTAACGGGGTCGGTAGTCGGTAGTCCAGACGAGAGGATATTCCAGTGAGGGAGAGAAAGTGCACAGCGTGAGTGGGATTATCACCGATGTTTTTCCCAATTTATGGTCAACCCGAAATACAGGCCAAACCGGATATACTCACAAAGCACTGCAGAGAGGTGGACCTGTGGATCACGAATAAAGAGAACCATGTCATCTGCTTACATGGAAATGCCGATGGGCCTGTGTTAGATTTGGGGGTCTCTAGTTGGCACAGGTAGGTACTTGTGACAAATAGGGACCCTCTCCTCTAGTCAGGACAAGGGGATTACACTCCTAAAATAACCCCTGCTCACCCTCTAGGCTGCGTGGTGCGAACAGTCAAGGCTTATTTCAGAGGCGTTGTAAGTTAAGCTGTTGTGACCACATACAGTAACCCAGTGACAACACTACAAATGGACACCACACAGGTTTTATATAAAAAATAAGTAGACTTTATATAGAGTTACCACAAGACCATAAACGACAAAAATACACACTATGATTACTTTAAGATGTAGTTTTAAGCTTAGTTCAGTTCAGTTCTTAGATGCGACACTCTGCGTCAATGTACCTTAAGTTGCGTTGCGCTTCCACGACAAGCAATGTCCCAGCGATGGGAAATGCGGCAAAGTTCAGATACAAAGAAATAAAGACGTGGAGATCTTCCAGATGCGGTACACTTCTCGGGGATGCGAGAAGCTCTCGGTTCGATGCGTGGACTGCAGCGGCGAAACCCTTACGATGCGACGGCGACAGCAACAGCAACAGCGGCGACGCTCTTCTCCCACGATGCGTGAAGCTTCCGCTCAATGCAACAACTATATCGGTGATATGCAATGTAATGTAAGCATAAATCTATGAATGAAAAGTACACTGTCAAAGCCCAGACTAAATAGATGGTCATTATCTGAAAAAGATGCACCCCACTTCTCACCGGGAGGTAGCAGTAACAAACAAAGCGATTGTTCTTGCAAAATGTTGACGGGTCGATCATCCCTGCATATAAATTACCGTGCTTAAGTCAGGGATAAGTATGTGGTAGGGAAAAAATAGAACAAGAACGGCGTTAAGCCACCATGGCTCACCTCAACAAGAGTGGCTGGTAGCCGGAAGGTGGTCTGGCTCTGTGTAAATGGCGTGATATTGTATCTCTGTATAAAACATTAGTGAAACGAAAAGTCAATGCTCACATAATTCGTTTCACTAATGTTTTTCACAGAGATGGTACATCTTTTTCAGATAATGACCATCTATTTAGTCTGGGCTTTGACATTGTACTTTTCATTCATAGATTTATGCTTACATTTCTTGAACACGCGGAAGTCACCTTTTGCACCTCAGAGATTATTGAAAAAGGTATGTTAGTCACGCATCTGTTCTGGTCCGGTTTACTTAAGTTGGAGCTCCCACGAATTGTGGAGTTTTTTGGGTTTTTTTAAAAACCTTTATTGACATTTCAACCAAAGACAAGCATGGGCCTACAACCCCCGGGGCCGGCCGCTAAGCAGTTAGAGTAACAGAAAGCAATTTTTAATCACATGCAGCACCTCGGGGAGAAGATTCTCCATGCTAGTATACTCTTGGCCACTGAACAGCACAATTAGGTAAACAGGATATAAAAGGTTTTCATTTTATAATATAGGATGGAAGGATCAGGTGACAAACAATTTCCCAGCAGCGAAAAATGGCAGGCAGAATAGTAAACGCGTCAACAATAAACAGTAATCGATCAAGTCAATGGCGCTGAAACAGGAGGTTCAGGATGTGGAGGAATATCACGGTCAATTCGCGCCTGCAGTCCCCTTCCCTAAGACCCAGAAAACACCACAAACTAATTGTGGAGTTTTTAAGCTATTCTTTGCATTTCTTTGTGTTTAAACAGCCGGCGGCAGCAACTAACTAGATATTATTCAGTAAGTTTGGGGTATTGTGTGTGTGCACTCGCCGTTTTTTCACTTTGGTGATGGTATCACCACCAAATGGAGTCAATTTAGTAGACCTTGTCCATCTTTACTAACACTTTCAATATTCTTTCCATGTGCTACAAATGAAATTGTTTCCTTATGTTTCTTGTTTCCTCAGAAAACCCCTGACGAAGGGACGCATGTCCCAAAATGCATAGGGTTGGGTTATCAAAAAAGGATCATTTGGAATTTGATGTTTTGTTAAAACTGATGTATTGTTATGGGTTTGTTATAATCAGATGTATGATTAGAGACCTGTTTACAAATTTCGATTAAGTACGATCTGTATAATTGCTTTATTAAAAATTGAATTTACTTTACTAAATTGCCACTGTTGATGAGTGTTAGAGTCCTAGTTGCCCGTTTGGAGCTAGGCCACTTTCACTTTCACTTGTCGTACATATGTCTAGCAGACATAATTCTAACACTGCACACATATCAACCTAAAAGCAGAATTATCAATATAATTGAGTGCGCTTTTCATCTACTTCCATAGTTTACATCTATTACCTAAGGCACACTAGAACAGCCCACACAGCCATCAATCTTATTCATCAATGTCTGACGTTGTACTTGCAACCTGTTTCTGGCACCTGAGTGTCTTGGCGTACTCCATGGCCTGCTTCGGGTTGGCAAAAATCTTGGCCTTGTCATCTACCCCTGTCCGCAGGCGGGCTGGATCCAGCATCGCATAGGGCACCTGTTCCTTCGGCAACATTTTCTTGACTCCTTGAAATTCCTTTCTGGCTGTCTGCACCGCAGCTGTGAAATCTGGATAGAACGATAGTATGTTGCCCTGGTGTGAGATGGTACCCTTCTGGCGTGCAATGCGGAGGACAGTGTCTCGATCGCGGAAATTCAGCAATCTGGCAATTATGGGCCTCGGAGGGCACCTGGGGGAGATGAGCAGCCAGTGATCTATGGGCTCTCTCCACCACCAGCATGTTGGAGAGATTGTCAGCCCCGCATACCTCACGCAGCAGTGTTTCAACGAAGTCCTCCAGCCTGCCCACGTTGGTCGACTCTGGCAGGCCAAAAATACACACGTTATTGCGCCGAGAGCGTGCTTCAATGTCCTCATTTTCTTCCTTTATAAGCGCCAGAATCTTGTCAATGTCAGATGTTTTTGCTGCCAGTGGTTGTAGATCGTCCTCAGTGTCTGATATCTCTGCTCCGCTTCACCAAGGCGAAGTGCATTTTTATCGAGTTTGGACGATATATGGTCCATTCTGCTGTTCAGCACCTCAATTTTGCAGTTGATTGATTGTAAGCTGGCCTGAATGGCTGCCAGTGTCGTTTCCAGTGCCTTTGGTGACTGCGCTGCGGACTCCAGCTCAGATTCGGATGCAGCATTTTGTGTCGACTTTCCACCCTTGCCGAGCTCAAACGTGAGCCGGGGTTGAATTTTCTCGGGTTTGCCCATTGCGCCCAGTGTCCAAGTCGTGTTGATATAAGAGAAGGGGGGGGGGGTTATCAATGTTTTGCAGCTGAATACAGGCGTGTCTCCAAGTCGTCCCAGAGATCAGTGATTATGAAGTCCCCTGAGTGCAGTCACAAGGGCGCAGTATGTTTCACCTACCACCAGCTCCGTACAGTAGTGCCAAGCCCCGGGTAAGCCACTTGAAAGTCAGAACCACCAGTTTAAATGATACCGGTATTACGCACCGATATAGGCAAAAACTTCGACTCAAGGTCACTGATGGCCACGTAGATCAGATGCAGCGCACACACCCTGCACAACCCCCAGGCCGCAGTAATTCAGGGAAACCTCCAATTCCAAAGATACCAGAGTTGCGCTCCGATTAGGCAATAACCACAGTCTCAATGCCGCTGATGGCAGCGGAGATCAAATGCGGCGCACACCTCCAGCGCCACGCCCAGGCCGCAGCAGCTCACAGAGGCCTCTCGCCTAGCACGCCTTCCTAGTGATGTGAGGGAATGGGCAGGTTGAGGAGCAGTATACAGCGCACACAGCCCGGGAGATTCAGCTGCCAAAATGTAGTACAGGACCTAGCTTGCGGTGCAGATCCGGGCCCTCGTGTAGATGCCACAGGCCCCAGAGCAGGCACCGATCTCGCCTCGCGCTGGGGGGGCTGCCCAGCAGATACCAGCTTCTATAAAGGGCACACTCGCGGCCTCACCTGCACTCCGCGGGAGCCGACTCAGCCTGTGTCGTTTCCCGCGGTTAGCTCTTACACGCCTCTCAAGCTGAAACAGCCCACAGTGTGGCCGCGACCCCTCTATAGCCTCGCGGCCGCCATCTTAGTGCTCCGCAGTTCCTCGCAGTGCCATCTCCATGCAGTTTCAGCCCACTTCGGTGGCCCAAAGTCAGATCAAAATGCAGCACTTAGTGACATCTGTCCCCTCGGATTCCAGGAATGCGCAGATGATCACCTAGGAGTAGGATATTCAGCAGGATGTTAGTGATGGCCGGCAGAGCAGCACTACTGTGCAGCCATCTTGCCGCGAGCCAAGCCACGCCCCCCCCTGCCGCAGTTTCTTTACGTGTGCAAAATACACCATTCCCAGTCACCAATAACTACTTCCAGACTTTAGAGACTGAATGAAGGACTTTGTTGTGGGATGGGGTGCCCCTTGTATAGCCCTAAAAAAATGGACATATGACTAGTATGATAGCGGTATAACGTTGTCCAACATCCACAGATATTACCAGGTGGCACAGCTAGCCACTGTTAACCAGTGGGTACAGCGTCCGCCAGATGGCCCAGCGTACAATATGGACCGTTATGTGTTAGGGCCAATTGGATACACATGAGCACTGTACACCTCCCCAAGATATATGATCCTTACGGGACCCACAGCTCTTCCGGTCCAACTGTGGCACACAAATCTTAAAACACTGGACTGGGAGGGTAGGATCACCGAGTCAACACCACTATGGGACTGGGAAAAACTGTGCACATTAGGGCGGAGACCCGGTGTTGATAAATGGGACTTGATAGGTATCTCAAGAGTGGAAGATCTATGGACGGGTGGAACAGTGTTGCTGTTTCCCGGTTTACAGCATGAATAGGAGTTTGCTGACTCGGAAACCTTCCGTTCTGCCATGCTTTAATGGCAGCGGTCCCTAAAGGGGAGGTCCTCCCGGAAGCATCCCTGTTAGAAAACATACTATTAGATGACTGCATGGTATGCAAAGAAATCTCGTTAACATATTAATAAACTAATAACAGTGCATCCGACACATTGCTTCAGCTCTGGCAACGTTGGGTACTGACATACTCTGGGACTGTTCAGCAATACAGACTTATTGGACCTCAGTGGTGGCCTGTATAAACCGTGTCAGAGGCGGGGGCTCGTCTCCCTCGGCGAAGTGCTGCCTCCTGAATGTGTGGGAGGCCACGGACCTGGGCCGTATGGAGTAAATATTGGGTCACCCTAGGCCGCATGGTGCCCAAAAGGAAGATAGCAAGATTGTGGGAGAAAAACCACCACAGCTCAAGGATTGGAGGCGTGATATGGACTGATGATGGTGGCGGAGAAGGTGATCTATGTGGGTCGCGGTTGCCCCCGTAAGTGGGAAAAGATTTGGGGTCACTGGAATGAACACCAGGTGGTTTCTGCTCTGCTTCAGGAATGAGGTCCTCTGCAGTAGCCATGGGCGAGAATGTAGTCACAAATGTATGTAGTGATGTAGACTTATGATAACGTTGAGTTCCAACTTGTGTGAAGTGGGGGATCCTGTATCTATTACGTATATCTACAAAGCCTGATGATACTGATTGGACTGTTATTTCTCTGTCGTCACATATTCAATAAAAAGGTATGATCAAAAAAAGAGTCTACACTCTGTAAGCCTGTACCATGTCAGGATCTATTCATCGTATTATAGGGGTTACACTCTGTATGCCTAGAGCATGTCGTGGTCCAGGCGTTGTAGTACAGGAGTCTACAATCTGTAAGCCTGTACCATTTCAGGATCCTGTTTTCTTATTACAGGTCTGCACTCTGTAAGGCTATACCATGTGAGGAGCCAGGCGACATATTACAAGAGTCTACACTCTGTAAGCCTGTACCATGTCAGAAACCAGGCATCCTATTACGGGGGTCTACACTCTGTACATCTATATGATGTTAGGAGCCAGGCATTGTATTACAGGAGTCCACACTTATGTAAGGCTAAAACATCTCCGTCTACACTCTGTAAGGTTACACCATGTCAGGAACCAGGCGTTTTATCACAGGAATTTACTCTCTGTACACCTGCACCATGTCAGGATCCTGGCTTTGAATTCCAAGATTCTATACTCTCTACGGCTACAACAGAACAGGAGCCTCGCTTTGTATTACAAGAGTCTACACTCTGTAAAGCTACACCATGTCAGTCTACACTCTGCAAGGTTACACCATGTCTGTCTACACTCTGTATGACTATTACATCTCAGTAGCTAGGCGTTCTTAATACAAGAGTCTACACTCTGTAAGGCTAAACCATGTCATGAGCTCAGCGTCGTATTACAGGAGTATACACTCTGTAAGGCTACACCATGTCAGTCTACACTCTGTATGACTATTACATCTCAGTAGCTAGGCGTTCTTATTACAAGAGTCTACACTCTGTAAGGCTAGACCATGTCATGAGGTCGACGTTGTATCACAGGCCTACCCGTTCCCTCCCCGTGGCTTTGCAAGACCCAGTATACGTTGCCGTACCTGTTCTAGCCACCCTTCTCCTGGAGTGTGGCGGGATGTGGCATGGTGCAGAAGTCCTCCGGTCATCTTTCGGGATTCCAGGAGTCTACACTCTGTAAGCCTACACCATCTCAATCTGCACTTTGTAAGGTTGCACCATGTCTGTAACTAGACGTCGAATAACAGGAGTCTACACTCTGTAAGCCATTACCATGCCAGGAGCTAAGCATTGCATTACAGGGGTCTACAATCTGTAAGGTTACACCATGTCAGGAGTCAGGCATCTTATTACAGGCGTCTACACTATGGAAAGTTACACCATATCGTGAGCCAGGCGTAGTAGGAGGAAAAACACTCTGTAAGGCTGTAACATTTCAGGGGCCAGCCAGGCATTGTATTACAGGAGTCTACTCTCTGTAAGGCTACACCATCTCAGTCTACACTCTGTAAGGCTACAACATCTCAGTAGCTAGGTGTCGTATTACAAGAGTCCATACTCTGTAAGCCTACACCATGTCAGTCGACACTCTGTAAGGCTACACCATGTCAGTAACTAGGTGTTATATTACAAGAGTCTATACTCTGTAAGCCTACACCATGTCAGTCTACACTCTGTAAGGCTACACCATGTCAGTAACTAAGTGTTATATTACAGGAGTCTACACTCAGTAAGGCTACACCATGTCAGTAACTAGGTGTTGTATTACAAGAGTCTATACTCTGTAAGCCTACACCATGTCAGTCTACACTCTGTAAGCCTACACCATGTCAGTCTACACTCTGTAAGGCTACACCATTGTCTTGGCAGGGTTTTTGGCTCTATTTAGCAGTGATATAAACTTTAATCTTGCTCACATCTAGGATAGGTATTCCTAGCTTGTGTTGGCCCTTTTAAGCCCTTTCTTCCAGACCTAGAAGAGGCCATCTATTGCCTATTGGCTTTGGCCTGTTATTTTTGCTTATAGTAGAGGTTGGATCCTGTGGTCCTGACTTTATATTACACATTAGTATGGTTTATGTAGGTATTCTGACAGAGCTAAGGGGTATTTCATCCCTTTCAGGCCTACAGGCCTAGAACTAGAGGGACTCCATCTTGATGGAGCTGAGAGGCTTTCAGGGTAAAGGTAAAGTTTATAATTAAGGCTGTTTGTGTGCTAGAGGAAGACCGGTTAGGACTGCTTCTTATCCGAGGAATGTGTTTTTCTCTTGGGCCCAGACGTAACAAGCAGCTGGCCACTGCGGTTGCGTGGAAGCCTGGGAGCTGGCACAGGAATTCGGTAGGAGGCAGCCCTCTGGTGGAAATTTCCATGAGGGGAGAGGAATCCATAATAGCGAGCGGCAGGAGAGGAGGAGTGTTCATTCCAGCTTGTGTGCAGTTCAGCTTGGAGCTCAGTTCAGCTTGGAGCTCAGTTCAGCTTGGAGAGAGAACAGGATGTCTGCTGGAGCTGCAGAATAGAGTGCAGTTCTGGAATGGAGAAAGAAGGCAGACGATTGCTGAAGATGAGGAGAGAGAGCAGTGCAGAGAGCATCAAAGAAGGCTGTCAGCTGGAGCAATTGAACCAGAGGCGTGGTGATGTGGTGAAGGAGGGAGAGACAGAGAGAGCCCTAATCCCACCAGAGGCAGAGAGAAATCTTCCTTCTAATAGGTGAGGTAGTCTGAACTAGTCCCCTTTACACTTACACCTTAATCTTGTTCTTATTCCCTAGGCTATTGTATGTCTAATCTTTTCTCTTTCAGCGGTGTGTTAAAAGTTCCTGTTACCCCGCAGATAAATTGTATGTCTAATCCTTTTCTTTCAGCGGTGTGTTAAAGTTACTGCTAGTTATAGAGACCCCATAGTTTTGTGTATGTGTACTTTATTATTGTTACAATAAACTTCCCCATTAATTAGTGAATTAGTGTGTATGAGTTTTTTATGATAAGGCTAGCCTGTCTTCTAACAGAAGGGAGTAGGAGCGCTTAAATCAAGGAATAACTCAATCACATAGTGTGTATATCTTTGTCCCCATACAGTGAGGGTAATCCCCTTTCCTAGTCAGGTATTACTGTTTGAACAGATGCTACCCCTGATCAGGTAAGTAATAGTGAATAATTAGGGAGATAGGAGACCTGCAACTAAGGGATAAAGTTAGTACACCATCCCATAATCCTGTAAACAGCGTCTTCTGTTCCAAAGCATAGGTAACCTTTTTCTCCTAGTCAGATGTACAGCCAGAACAGATGCTGCCCCTGATCCGGTAAGTCTGAATAAATAGGGAGAACAGGGAGCCCTTGAGCTAGGGAATTGTTGACACTAAGTAATTCGGCTATCCCATAATATTATCGTAGTAGCAGACCCTTAGTGAAGAGACAGAAAACTGAAGGTGTTCATAGGAAAGTGGTCGTCGTTGATATACGGCGTTAATGAGAGCGCTGGGGAGGATTACCAGCGTGGAGGTCTGCCAGATTGCGGGCCGTGTGTAAGTGAGAGCGCTGGGGGGGATTACCAGCGTGTAGGTCTGCCGGATTGTAGACCGTTTGGAAAATGAGAGCACTGGGGCTGCAGACCCACGTGTGTAGACACGCCAGATTGTGTGTCATATCTGCCCCAGGGTAGATTAGTCTGGGTCTGAGTGGCCGCGAGACTATAAGCTATGAGTGTGGTGTAAGGCATGGATATCCTTAGTAATCAGTGAGTATTCTTAGTATCCCTATAGATTTAGTGGTGTTTCTGATAATATGAGCTTGTATATTGCGAGTTCCCCATCCTCAGGTAGGTACCCACGTGCCTGGATAGATGGTCCTGAGGAGGGATGTGGTTACGTTCTGGCTGGGTTAGAGGGGCCCCTAGGGGCTGATCCCATCTAAGCAGAAAATCCGGCCATTACAACTATGTCAGTAACTAGGTGTTATATTACAAGAGTCTACACTCTGTAAGGCTACACCATGTCAGTAACTAGGTGTTATATTACAAGAGTCTATACTCTGCAAGTCTACACCATGTCAGTAACTAGGTGTTATATTACAAGAGTCTACACTCTGTAAGCCTACACCATGTCAGTCTACGCTCTGTAAGGCTAATCCATGTCAGGAGCCCGGCATTGTATCACAAGAGTGCACAGTCTATAAGGCAGTGTGTCAGTGTGCACTGCCCTTTTAATCTCTGAATCCAGTGGGAGCAAAGCATATTTCCGTCGCTCACCACCTCCCCAGTGACCATTAGACAGTAATATGAGGGTCAGTTACGGAAACGGGTATAAGGGAAAGGAATAAGAGGGAAAACAGCGACTCCACCACTCTGACTCGTCACTTCTGTTGATCATGTGTGTCTGCTGGATGTAGTGGATGTCTACATTTTAAATGTATATCTTAAGTAACTTGTCTTCAAGGGTGCTGTGCTGTGCTTAGAGTAAATAGTGAATGGATGAACCTTAGTAATAATATTCCTATCTCTGTGTAAACACTCTCTGTACTGTGACATAGAACTGGTCATTCCTGAAACAAACAAAAGTGAGTGTCATTAATATTTATTTTGCTTCAGACTCACAGTTGCTCTTCCATGAGCGCCACAGACTCCGCTGCTGCGCTTAAGACTGTTCGACTCGTCAGTGAAAGAAGGAGAGGGTGAGATTGAACTAGGGAGAGGGGACAGATTTGGAATACATTTTGGAATTCAGTAACCTGTCATAGAATCAGAAAATGCATATAATACATTCCTAAAAGCCACTTGGCAGTGGCAGACCATGTGACTAAGCGAATTTCAGATTTTACAACCACTAAATGGCTTTATACTTCTACCCCTATATCACATGATCTCCGGGTATGAATCAATCAGTCTTCAGAAGTCTGAGTTGCCTTGGAATGTGAACCTAACCTCCCCTACCCCTGTCACCCTAGGTAAACATATTACAAAAAGCCTAGTCAACTTTCCCGCTGGTAAAATTGTTGAAGGAGAGAGAACGTCTGCTGCACTAACCAGATGCTTCCTCCATCCATGAGGCTGTGACCAGGCTCCATGGGGACTGCCGGGGTCTTCTTCTGCACAGAGGCATCCTTCCATACCCTGGTCGGGGGACCACAGGCCCGCAGAGGATTGAAACCTCTGACAGGTCCTGGTAAGAGTCCAGCGGGCACCAACTGTTGGTGTTCCAAGCTTCCAAAGTTACCCTTCCGTAGGTCCGTGGAGGCTTCTCCTACTCAGCGTGGGTTGAACCCTCGGACCAGGTCCCTCCTCAGAGCTCCGGGCTTTCCTGGGCCAGGGCTACATTTACTGGTCGGAGGTGGTAATTTGTAGTGTCACAGAGGGCCCAGGCTGGGGTTGCACAAGCCTCAGGAGGGCTCCCCTGCTTAGTCAGAGTTCTGGATGGGTCGCCAGCCAGAGCTTCAGCAGGCTCGGAAACACAGACCTCTGGGCCAGGGGCCCAATTCACAGGCCTGTCGTCTCACAAAGCGCCTAGGAAAGGCTTCTGTAAGCCGCACCTGGACTCCCCTGCTATGGGGGGGGGGGGGAGAACGCTGACCAGTTTCCGAGTCAGAGTTCCAGCAGGTCTGGCATTGCAGAGCTCTGCGCCTGGGCTTCATTTGCTGGCCGCTGTGTCCCAAAGTGCCAAGGAACGGGTTCCAGAGGCCCTGGGTGGGCCCCCCTTCTCCGTCAGGGTAAGAAGCTCTGATTGGAGGCCCATTGAAAGAGTTGGCAATCCCCATCCTTGACCTGGACCTAACCCCATGGTTAGGATCCAGCGGCCTCTGTATGGTCCTCTGTGCCTGCTGTTCCTATAGAATGTGTGGCAGCATCTCTCTGTGAAAGGCATGGGATGACCAGATGGTCAATGTCTGAGTCCAGTCATCTGGAGGACCGTGCCATAGGAAGACATACAGTGACCAGATGGCCAAGTTACCCTAGAAATCATGAAGGGGACTCATTTGAAGTTTCAAACCCAGCCAGGATTTCAGGTAGTCAAATTATTTCACTCAAATGTCCTCCTGTTTGACCTAGTCTGCCCAAATTACGAGAAAGACTAATGGCCTTCTTTCGTATTAGGAGAGAGAGGATTTTGAAATCTGTTTTGCATTTTGTAAGTCTCCCCACAAGTGCAATTGCCCGGTCACCTCATACGGCGCTCCCAAGGGCTTGGGTCTTCGGCTGCCTTCGATACCTGCTAACTGGGCGTGATTTGCTGGTGTCCTGTATCTTGCCTAGCCTTAGGCTCTCCTTCCAGCCACTGCTGGGTGTGAACCCGGTAGAACAGTCCACTGTCAGAGGCATGCAGTGGGGTGATACCAGCCACTGGGCCCCGGCATGAGAAGGGTTGGTGTGACTGAAAGCCCTCCCAAGACAGAACCAACCGCATCCACCACAATCCAGAAAAAGCAAAATTGCAGAGCTTCCCAGGGCAGGGCCAGAGGGGATGTGCCACCTGGGACTCCCTTATCCAATCCTGGCACAACCGGGTTTCAAGTATTCAAGACGCAGCCTACCCGGGATGGCCTGGCAGCAGGGATGGAGCCAAGGCCATGAGGAAAACCTGGCTCTTCTAACATGTGTGTACCGTCGAGGAAGACAAGGAGGCGGTTTCTTCAAGGAGATAATTCTTCTTGATTATTTAAAGATAAAATATCGGGACCCACAGCAGTGAGCTCCCAACAGTCGGAGCAGAAGAGTAGAGAATCAAGAAGTAGAGTTCTAGAATAGAACCGAGTAAAGAGTAGGAAAAATAGAGCAAGGGCATAGAGAGGTAAAGAAATAGAAGACATATCCGAACATTATACATCTTCCCCTTAATGGAGAAATTATGACATGACAAAATCTTTAAAGTGTGCAGGTAGCTTACAAATTCTCCTTCGAGGTAAGTTAGAGACATTGTGAGAAGAAACAGAAGGAGTAACAACATTGCAATGAGAAATAGATAAAGGTATATTGGATACAATACTTTTATCAACATTGATGTGTGGCGTTTCAAATAAAATAGAGTCATCTGAATCAGGAGTTACACAAGTTTTCATGTGAATGATAACTTGATCGTTGGAGATAGGAACAGGTCTACCTTTGTTCCACCATTTCCCATCTTGCAATAAACAAGCACTTAGTCCAACTTTAGTAATCTTGTAAGGAGAAGAATAGGAAGATTCTCCTTTTTTGACACAAAAAGGTTTCTTGATAAGTACCCAAGAACCAACAACAAAGTCTTTGGTGTGAACATGCTTTTAAAGATCAAAATGAGATTTTTGCTTGCTCTGTGCTAAGAGACAGATTGACGTAACATGATACTAGCATTTGAATTACTGGAAGATAAAGAATGTCATTCCAACCAAGATGGAAGAAGTTTGGTACAACACCTCCTGCCTCTCAGCAACTCTAAAGGAGTGAAGCCAGTAGTAGAGTGAGGTGACTTATGATAGGCATAGACTTTGTCGTTGAGAAAAAGACTAAAATCTAAACCAGAAGAAAGAGCAGTTTGAATGCCTTCTTTAAGAAAGCGATTAGTTCTTTCCACTAGGCCATATGCAGAGGAACTGTATAAAGCAACTTGAAGATGCTTAATATTTATATCTTTCAAAAAAAATTCATGGCATTAGAAACAAATTGAGTTCCATTGTCAGTAACTAATTCCTTTGGAGGGCCTTCAAGTGAAAACACATTCTTAAGTAAAGTTAGAACTGAGTGGAGGCTGACTCAACAAAAGAAAAGTATATCCATTTCGAGAAGTAGTCAATAAGTACCAGTAAAACATTTTTAGAATTAGGTAAAAGTTGAAAAGGTCCAGCAAAATCCAAGGCAACTTTCGTCCATGGATTATCCAGTAAAGGAACTGGACGAAGAGGATTATGCGTGGTCTTCCAATGTTTGTCTGAAACAATGCACTGAGGACATAAATCAATAAAAGAAAAGACCTGAGCATTCATAGAGGGCCACCAATAATTTTCTCTGATTTTCTTGCAAGTGGCTGTAACTCCAAGATGTCCATCATGTGCAATAGAAATGAGTTTGCTTCTCAGAGAAGATGGAGGAACAAAACAACCATTTATAGTGCAAATTAAATTTTCCAAAGACAATTCTGAAGAAATTTGAGCATATGGTTTTAAGTTATGAGGCATGTTGCGAATGGGAGGCCAACCTTTACCAATATATTCAGAAACCTTTTTTAAAATATGATCAGTTGAGGTAGCTTCAAGCCATTCTTTTTCAGAAATAATACCATTGGAGAAAGAAGCATCAATAGAAGCTACAACACAATCAAACTCATCAATAGTGTCATCAGAAAAAGGTAAGGGTAGACGAGAAAGACAATCGACTCTTAATTTTTTTCCGCCTTGTATATATATAACAGTGAAATTATATTCCTGTAATTTGGAAAGAATACGCACAAGATGGAAGGATGCTTTGCCTAACCCATCACCTTGCAGGAGATAGACCAAAGGTTTGTGATCAGTGTACAAAGTATAGGAATTTCCTCAAAGATAAGTCTTAAATTTGGAAACAGCCCAAGCACAGGCTTGTGACTCTCTTTCGATTGTGCTATATTTGAATTCAGCATCAGATAACGATCTGGAAGCAAAAGCGACTGTATGATCTTTATCAAAGACTTGCTGACCAAATACAGCACCAAGATCAGTTAGACTGGCATCTACAGTGATGGAACATCGATGACCATGTACAAAAGGACTAAGAGCAGGAGCATTAACCACTAAATTCTTAATATTAGCGAAAGCAGAATTAATATCACTGGTCCAAACAAAAGTGGTGCCTTTCTTTGAAAGTGATCTCAAAGGTTGAACAAAAGAGGCACAGTCAGGTACGAATCGAGCATAATATTTGCACAGACCTAAAAAAGGTTCTAAGAGCATCCTTGTATGAGGGAGGAGGAGCTTTTACAATGGCTTCCACATTTGAAAACTTGGGTTTGATACCTTGAGGAGTGATGGTGTGACCAAGGTATTCAATTTCATCAACCAAAAATGTACATTTTTCCGGTTGTATGGTGATTCCTCTGGTATTTAAAATGGAAAAGACATTATGTAAAGTATCCAAATGTGCTTCTCTCGTCTCAGTAAAAACAAGAATGTCATCCTGAAAGGCCTGAACATTAGCAACATCTTTAAAAAGAACATCCATTGTTTTTTGAAATATAGAGGCTGCCGAGGCTAGGCCAAAAGGCAACCTCAAGTACTTGTACGCTCCAAAAGGAGTGATAAATGTTGGAAGTTCTTGAGAATCAACATTTAATGGTATTTCATGATAAGCGGCATGCAAATCAATGGTAGAAAAATATTTTGTTTGACCGATATTTGAAAGCATTTCTTGGATATGAGGGAGGGGATGGCAATCCACAATGATGTTGCGGTTAAGGGACCTGAGATCAACACAGAGACGAAGATCGCCAGTTTTTTGTTTTTGCAAGAACAATGGGTGAAACTCATTCTGAGGAATCAGTAGGGGTAATGATGCCTTCTTTTGTAAGTTTTTCCAATAGTTTTTTAAGATCAGGTTTGTACTAATGGGAACAGCTCTAACCTTATGGGTAACAGGTATAGCATTGGCTTTAAGTCTAATAACATGTTCAAAACCTTTGATGGTACCAATGTTGCTGATGAATACCAATGGAAATTCTTTTTTGAGTAAATCAATAGGAGAAAAATTACCAAAATCAACATTGTCAATAGCAAGAATAGGTGCCTCTCCCAAAACAATAGGATTTTTGTGACCGGGTTTAACAATAATACCCAATCTGGCTAGATCTCTCACACCTACCACATCTCTTCCTCTGATTGCAACATAAAGTTTGGTTTTGGTAGACCTTCCAAGAATTTGTAATGAGCCAATAAAGAAACCTAAAAGATCAATATCGTTCTCACCAAACGCCTTGAGAGAGATATCAGGGGCTTTAAGGGGAATAGAGTATCCCCAAATATTATAAAAGGTGGTGTTCGCTAAAGTAATAGGAGCCCCATGACTTGTAATGATTTGTCATTAATAAAAGCCTGGCAGAGGGGACGTTCATACTCAATGTATTTGGAAGGTTCATCGATCGAGAGAAGGAGGTTTGAAAATTTGGTGTCGCAGTCAGAAACAGAAGAAGTAGAATTTGATGTGGAAGGAGATTCTAGTTCTACATTGTGAACTCTAACATTTGGAAAAGAACGTCGAGATCTACAAAATTCTTGAAAGTGACCTGTTCTCTTACATTTACTGCATTTCTTACTCAAAGCAGGACCAGAGGGAAAGTTGGCAATATGGTTTTTAGAACCACAGCCAAAACAAAAACTTATTTTAATATCTGTGTTAACTGTTATAGCTGAATTGGAATTTGTGAATTCAGAATTATCTGAAACATAAGAAATGGGAGAATGACCCTCCTGACCTGACAATGCTTGGGAAGAAATAATATAGCGTTCAGTACTTTTACCTATATCAATAACTTCTAAAAGAGACAGATTATGACATGTTAAAAGACGTTCTTGCATTTTCTTTGAGAAACTGTTAGAAACAAACTGGTCTCTGATAGAAATATCTGTATAGTTCCCAAAACGCGGACGCGCTAGGAGACAGTTACTTGGGCAACACAGTTCGGGTAGGAGCGCCTGGTAAAGGGCTCCCGAATTTCACTGCATATCTGCTGAACTGCATATGCCTCATTCAGGAATTCACCTTTGCCACGTGATTAGCTACAGACTTTTGCTGCCTGTTCGTCCACTTCGTCTGCTACCTTTCGCGACACCCGCTCCGCGGGTGCCGCTCATCTGCTCCCTGAGGCCGTTTCTCCCTGGTGTGAGCGGCTCCGCAGTCGGCGGAGAGCACACGCGCTCCCAGTAGAGGACGGCCCAGGTCGAGCACCCTGTGGCGAGAGTACAGTGCATGGAGCCTACCGGGGGACTGCGAGGACCAGCATCCTCAGCTTCACACAGCTGGTGCCTCTTCCCCCGGTGGCCACGCCCCCAGCCTCCAGCAATATCAGCGCTTGGGAACACCGGCCGAGTGGGTGCCTCATTCAGGAATTCACCTTTGCCACGTGATTAGCTACAGACTTCTGCTGCCTGTTCGTCCACTTCGTCTGCTACCTTTCGCGACACCCGCTCCGCGGGTGCCGCTCATCTGCTCCCTGAGGCCGTTTCTCCCTGGTGTGATCATCTCCGCAGTCGGCGGAGAGCACACGCGCTCCCAGTAGAGGACGGCCCAGGTCGAGCACCCTGTGGCGAGAGTACAGTGCGTGGAGCCTACCGGGGGACTGCGAGGACCAGCATCCTCAGCTTCACACAGCTGGTGCCTCTTCCCCCGGTGGCCACGCCCCCAGCCTCCAGCAATATCAGCGCTTGGGAACACCGGCCGAGTGGGTGCCTCATTCAGGAATTCACCTTTGCCACGTGATTAGCTACAGAATTCTGCTGCCTGTTAGTCCACTTCGTCTGCTACCTTTCGCGACACCCGCTCTGCGGGTGTCGCTCATCTGCTCCCTGAGGCCGTTTCTTCCTGGTGTGAGTGGCTCTGCAGTCGTCGGAGAGCGCACGCGCTCCCAGTAGAGGACCGCCCAGGTCGAGCACCCTGTGGCGAGAGCACAGTGCGTGGAGCCTACCGGGGGACTGCGAGGACCAGCATCCTCAGCTTCACACAGCTGGTGCCTCTTCCCCCGGCGGCCACGCCCCTAGCCTCCAGCAATATCAGCGCTTGGGAACACCGGCCGAGTGGGTGCCTCATTCAGGAATTCATCTTTGCCACGTGATTAGCTACAGACTTCTGCTGCCTGTTCGTCCACTTCGTCTGCTACCTTTCGCGACACCCGCTCCGCGGGTGCCACTCATCTGCTCCCTGAGGCCGTTTCTCCCTGGTGTGAGCATCTCCGCAGTCGGCGGAGAGCACACGCGCTCCCAGTAGAGGACGGCCCAGGTCGAGCACCCTGTGGCGAGAGTACAGTGCGTGGAGCCTACCGGGGGACTGCGAGGACCAGCATCCTCAGCTTTACACAGCTGGTGCCTCTTCCCCCGGCGGCCACGCCCCCAGCCTCCAGCAATATCAGCGCTTGGGAACACCGGCCGAGTGGGTGCCTCATTCAGGAATTCATCTTTGCCACGTGATTAGCTACAGACTTCTGCTGCCTGTTCGTCCACTTCGTCTGCTACCTTTCGCGACACCCGCTCCGCGGGTGCCGCTCATCTGCTCCCTGAGGCCGTTTCTCCCTGGTGTGAGCATCTCCGCAGTCGGCGGAGAGCACACGCGCTCCCAGTAGAGGACGGCCCAGGTCGAGCACCCTGTGGCGAGAGTACAGTGCGTGGAGCCTACCGGGGGACTGCGAGGACCAGAATCCTCAGCTTCACACAGCTGGTGCCTCTTCCCCCGGTGGCCACGCCCCCAGCCTCCAGCAATATCAGCGCTTGGGAACACCGGCCGAGTGGGGGCCTCATTCAGGAATTCACCTTTGCCACGTGATTAGCTACAGACTTCTGCTGCCTGTTCGTCCACTTCGTCTGCTACCTTTCGCGACACCCGCTCCGCGGGTGCCGCTCATTTGCTCCCTGAGGCCGTTTCTCCCTGGTGTGAGTGGCTCCGCAGTCGGCGGAGAGCGCACGCGCTCCCAGTAGAGGACGACCCAGGTCGAGCACCCTGTGGCGAGAGTACAGTGCGTGGAGCCTACCGGGGAACTGCGAGGACCAGCATCCTCAGCTTCACACAGCTGGTGCCTCTTCCCCCGGTGGCCACGCCCCCAGCCTCCAGCAATATCAGCGCTTGGGAACACCGGCCGAGTGGGTGCCTCATTCAGGAATTCATCTTTGCCACGTGATTAGCTACAGACTTCTGCTGCCTGTTCATCCACTTCGTCTGCTACCTTTCGCGACACTCGCTCCGCGGGTGCCACTCATCTGCTCCCTGAGGCCGTTTCTCCCTGGTGTGATCATCTCCGCAGTCGGCGGAGAGCACACGCACTCCCAGTAGAGGACGGCCCAGGTCGAGCACCCTGTGGCGAGAGTACAGTGCGTGGAGCCTACCTGGGGACTGCGAGGACCAGCATCCTCAGCTTCACACAGCTGGTGCCTCTTCCCCCGGTGGCCACGCCCCCAGCCTCCAGCAATATCAGCGCTTGGGAACACCGGCCGAGTGGGTGCCTCATTCAGGAATTCATCTTTGCCACGTGATTAGCTACAGACTTCTGCTGCCTGTTCGTCCACTTCGTCTTCTACCTTTCGCGACACCCGCTCCGCGGGTGCCGCTCATCTGCTCCCTGAGGCTGTTTCTCCCTAGTGTGAGCGGCTCCGCAGTCGGCGGAGAGCACACGCGCTCCCAGTAGAGGACGGCCCAGGTCGAGCACCCTGTGGCGAGAGTACAGTGGGTGGAGCCTACCGGGGGACTGCGAGGACCAGCATCCCCAGCTTCACACAGCTGGTGCCTCTTCCCCCGGCGGCCATGCCCCCAGCCTCCAGCAATATCAGCGCTTGGGAACACCGGCCGAGTGGGTGCCTCATTCAGGAATTCATCTTTGCCACGTGATTAACTACAGACTTCTGCTGCCTGTTCGTCCACTTCGTCTGCTACCTTTCGTGACACCCGCTCCGCGGGTGCCGCTCATCTGCTCCCTGAGGCCGTTTCTCCCTGGTGTGAGCGGCTCCGCAGTCGGCGGAGAGCACACGCGCTCCCAGTAGAGGACGGCCCAGGTCGAGCACCCTGTGGCGAGAGTACAGTGCGTGGAGCCTACCGGGGGACTGCGAGGACCAGCATCTACAGCTTCACACAGCTGGTGCCTCTTCCCCCGGCGGCCACGCCCCCAGCCTCCAGCAATATCAGCGCTTGGGAACACCGGCCGAGTGGGTGCCTCATTCAGGAATTCATCTTTGCCACGTGATTAGCTACAGACTTCTGCTGCCTGTTCGTCCACTTCGTCTGCAACCTTTCGCGACACTCGCTCCGCGGGTGCCGCTCATCTGCTCCCTGAGGCCGTTTCTCCCTGGTGTGAGCAGCTCCGCAGTCGGCGGAGTGCACACGCGCTCCCAGTGGAGGACGGCCCAGGTCGAGCACCCTGTGGCGATTGTACAGTGCGTGAAGCCTACCGGGGGACTGCGAGGACCAGCATCCTCAGCTTCACACAGCTGGTGCCTCTTCCCCCGGCGGCCACGCCCCCGCCTTCTCGTACTTTACTGGCCCAATCACTACCGCGACGCGGGACGCGCGCGGGACGGAGCTCGGGGCAAAGACCGGGCAAAGAGCGGGCCGTTTGAGGCCGTTCGAGTACGTGAGAGCCCGGCTCGGCCCCCCCTCTTTAATTGCCACATCGGGTACTCTGTTCACACGGAACAATGTGTACCAGAGAAACCAGAAGTAAAACTACATTAGCTGCGGCAGGAGCTGCAAAGGGCCCCATTGATAACTATTTTGTTAAAGCTGGATCTCTGTTAATTGAAGAAATTGAGGTCCTGGAAAGAAGAATCTCCCAAGAAATAGACTGGGTTAGAAGATCCTCAATCGGGCCAATGGCTCAAGCTAGAACACCTGAGGGGAGGACCGAACTCATAACAAAAGAAAAGGCAAACCAGGTAACACTTCATCTACCTAACCCAAATATCACCGACCCGGATTTAACAATCGAGGTCCCAAGTGAACTTGATGACGTGAGTATAATGGCCTTCCCAAACACCCAACTGCCACATATATCACCTGTAATTTTACCCTTACCTCCTGATCCAAAAATTACGGTAGTCAATGCCCAAGAGCCTAGCCTCGATAGGGATAGGGGGACTAGGGAAGGTGCCATACAAAAAAAGAGGGGGGCCCACCAAAGAAGCCAACAAGACAAAATCCCCAAATTCTAAACCTTCTAGGGGAAAAGGGGCAAAGGGAGCCATTACTGTTCCTAACCCAGGAAAGCTTGGCATAACAACTACCCCGACATCCCATACTACAACGGTACCAGCAATGGCCACAATCACTACCCCAGCTGATAACTCCAGTGATGACATCACACTGGAGGATATTGGTGTACTTCTTAGATCACTATTGAGCCCCCTTGAAGCTAGAGCTGATCAAGATCGAAGCCAGGCTAGTTAATATTGAAAAATCCACTGTTCAACTAGCTGACTCAAAGGCACTTGACCCTAATGCAGCTAAAGTAGCAAAAGGGGGCCCTGACCCAAAGTCCAAAAAGGGTAATGTATCCACAGTTGCAAAGAATAACCTACCCTCCTCCGATGCACATAATCCAGCGCCCACCTCGGTCAAAACTCCTCTACCCCCGCATAACCCAAATTCTAACAAAGTACCACCACCAATGCCACAAACACTAACCGCTTTACCGACTACTACCCCAACACCCAAAGACACTGCTCTTACTCAGCCTAAATCCAAGGGTGATCAAACATTCACGGGAGAGAAACCCAACTACAACCGCAAACCAAAACCTGTCATCCTCCCTCCAGAGGCTGCCCCTTACACGCTAGTTTTGGCAGGGGTTCCGGAATTAAAATCTTCAACAATAGAAACTCAGGAATAAAGTTATCAGCTGGTTATCCACATACAGACCGCTTCCGAGAGGAATAACCAGCGATATCTCTATGGTTAGGCGGGTTACATGGGTGGGATAATCCAGAAAATCAGTAAGGGGAGACTGTGTTTTGGTCACCTTCAGAGAACCGGGCACTGCTGCCTACATCTGTGCCTGGGACTCTGATGACCAAGCCAGCAACATCCAACCTCTCCCTCTCTCATTCTTCTATCCATCAAGTCTATATAACTTGGAGGACCAAAGATGGGGGCATCACCAAGACTTACTGGATGAATGGGGAGGTGGTCGGAGGGAGAGAAGCGGTCCTCTTAATTATAGGGGAAGACCCACTGATCATTTCATGCAGTTTGAGGAGGATGAAGGCTGGGAAAACATCACAAGGAGGAGGGGCCGCGGGGGAGGATTTACAAGAGGTATCCAAGGGCCCCACAGAATGCATTATCCAGCCCATTTCCCTGTCTATAACAGATATAGCAGTTTGGAAATGGTGGATTGACGCATGGACAATGGGGGCTGTGAACTGCCAGCATTAGAAGGGACGGGGAACAGTCCACTCTCACTATCCACTTTGCTCACAGGGACACAAAACCCTCTGGAACTAAATCTAGCTCTGGAGTCCTCTTCAGAGGCTCCAAATGCGACCCATACTAATCCAAGATTTGCCCCGGCTCCTTCACCCCCAATACAGGTGGTTACCCCGGAGATCAGGGAAGGTAACAATAACATTACTACGGGCTTATCCCTTACCAAACTATGGCCCTTAACCCTGGTTTCGTGGAACGTTGCAGGATTAGCCAGTAAGATTGACTCTCCTGACTGGGCCTCCTTTATTAGTTCTAAAAACATTCTACTTTTTCAGGAGACCTGGGCACGTGAGGAAATCCTGCTTCAGGGTTTTGCAGCCTTTTTTAAACCTGCTAAGTGGGGGTGAAGGGGAAGGCCATCGGGAGGACTCGCGACATGGATAGCAACAGATTTAGGCTGCCAGGCTAACTGCCTGGAAACATATTCAGACGATATTTTGGCCGTCTTATTGGAGTGGCCAAATTCCTCGAAATTGGTGGTTGTAAACATATATTCCAGGCCGGTACCAGTGTCCAAGGAATCCAGCACCATAGAGCAACTCTCTGTGTTCCTTGATGGTATTCCCTGGGAACTTGCATGCCTGGTGGGAGGTGATCTAAATTCACAGTATGAACCACTATCAGGTCTACGTGATGGCCTCTTTCTTGAGGAAGACTTACGTTGGCGCGTCCCTGTGACGGTGGCACCTCCCCCGAGAGCTTGGACCCCCCTGGCCTTGCATATTACTGCCCTTACCCTAAACCAAGGATTAAGGGCCTGCCATGGTCGCTGTAAATCAGACATACACAGCACCTGCACTTACAATAAAACTGGCAGAGAATCTAGAATAGATTATATTCTCGTTAAACTATCCATGTGGCCACAAGTAGTCGATTTTAAAATCATCGAGAGAAGGGATAGTGACCATAATGCACTGGAACTTTCCTACATCTCACCAGGGAACGAACCCACTACGCTCGGCACGGATAATGACAAGTCAGGGCTCCTACTAGAAAATAACCGGAGGAAAGTCAGGTGGGAGAAATTAGCCACTAGGGGAGACAGATTACCCAAACTATATGCAAGGATTATTCCGCACTTGGAGAAGGCTTTCCAGATAGGGAAAGAGGCGGAAGGGCCAGCTAATAGAGAAAAGCTCGCTCATACACATGCTGAGCTAATTAATACCCTAGAGATAGATCTGTTCTCAAAGTCGGGAAATAGATCAGGACCCCCAGCCAAGACGACCTGGTATAATGCTACTTGCAGGTAATCCAAGACCAAACTGCTACTTGCCATCAAGAGTGGCAACAACAGGGAGGAAATCCAAGCCAGGAGAAGATCTTATAGGAAGCTCTTGGTAGATGCGAGGGCCGAATGGGACCAGGAATACTGGGAAAATCTCTCGAGGTCACTAACCACTCGAGACTCGCGCAAATTCTGGCGCCTGGTCTCAAACGGCACAGAGGATTTATCCTCAGCTATCGAGCCTAACATTGCTCCCAGCTTATGGCAGAGCCATTTCCAGGCACTGTACTCAGCAGAAGAAAGGTCTCCCAACATCTCAAACAGTACGCCAGGTCCAGGCACATGTGGCGACCGTTTTACAGAAAAAGAGGTGAGGGCGGCTATGGCTGGGCTTTCTGCTGGAAAAGCCCCTGGTCTTGATGGGATACCTGGGGACTTATTCAAGCAAGAACCAGGGATATGGGCCCCATACCTCACATTGATATTCAACGCCATCCTGGGGGGTATGGAGGTTCCGGATACTTGGCTGGGCGCAGAGGTGGTCCCAATTTACAAAAAGGGGTCCCCTCTCCTCCCAGCCAACTACCGCCCAATCAGTCTTATTGACATATCCCAGAAGCTCTTTGGGAGACTGGTTCTAAATCGACTACAGGACTGGGTAGACGAGATGGGCATTCTGACTCCCTATCAGGCTGGATTCAGACAGGGAGTGTCCACAACAGACCACATTTTTAGGTTGAAACTGCTATACTGGAGGACAGCTATAATCGAGGGCGGCACCCTGTATACAGTCTTTGTAGACTTCCATGCCGCCTTTGATTTGGTACCAAGACTGAAGTTATGGAAAGTTTTGGAGGAGTTGAATGTCCCTGGAGATATTTTGGGTATCCTGATGAGATTGCACCATAACAACTATGCCCGCGTTAGGTGTGACAGAGGAGGCAACTTAACCAAAAGGTTTCCCGTTCGCAGAGGGATAAGACAGGGTTGTGTGCTTGCAACGACCCTGTTTTGCCTCTTTGTGAACGGGATAGTTGACCACCTAACCAGGATTCCCAATATCGATGCCCCAAAGTTGACTGGCAGCAGGGAGCCTGCAATCATGTTTGCAGATGACACCCTGCTGCTGTCCAAATCCCCTATGGGCATTCAACGTGTCTTGGACGGGTTCTTACAGTTCTGTCTAGATCGAGGACTTGAAATCAACCCTCAAAAGACCAAATATATGATCCTCAACCCGAAGCCACATAATCGATCCTCACCAAGGTTGGGAGAAGTCCAACTGGAACGGGTGTACACAATTGAATACCTGGGGATCACTCTTAATGAACACCTAACGTGGACATCCCACCAGTCGAAAGTGAACATCAAACTGGCACAGTTGGCGGGTGGCACTATGAGACTGGTGAACAAATCCCCCTTCCGTCCACTTAGCCCCATTATTCACATCTATAAAGTCCAAGCCCGGGGTGGTGTCACGTATGGGGGTGAGATGTGGGGGCACATTCCATCGTCCAAATTATTAACAACTGAAAACAAATTCTTGAGACAGATTGTTGCTCTTCCACAGAGTACTCCACTACTCCTGCTCAGACTGGATTTGGACATTTGACCTATAACGGAGGAGCTGGGCCTAAAGCCCTTGACATTCTGGCGGCGTCTATGGAGTAGTCCAGACCTTTCTAATTACAGAGCTTAGTTGCAGGAATTTCTAGAGCTACCCAATGCCAAAACAATGCCATGGCTGATCTACATCAGAAGAACGCTGGAGGCAATTGGACTCTATGAACTATGGACAGACCCACTAAATATTTGCCCAAAGACCCCAAAAAAGGCACCGACGAGAGCTTATTACGATCACATGCTCCGTAGAGCCATGGACGGTGCACGGGAGGGGTCACTCTCCAATAAGTTCATACAAACGAAAGATTCCTACCATCTCGAAAGCGTCCTAGATGCCATTTCTCCACAACTAACCAGGAAATTATTTCTCCAATGGAGATATGGAACCCTTCCCCTAGCTTTGTTCACAGCATCCTGGTCCTCTCGCTCCTCTTCAGAAACTTGCCCGGCCTGTGGACATTCAAAGGAGAATGACGTTCATGTTGTCTTCTTTTGCAGGGGGTATGAAAGGAGTAGGAAATATTGGCTAGTCCCCTTGCTCAGGAACCTGGGATTCAGAACTTTTCTACCCGCGTATAGAGTCCTAAAGACAGACCTATCCCCCACTTTAGTATTTGCTCTATCTAAATTCTTAACCTCCATGTGGTACGCTCGATGTCGCCATGTAAAAATGTTGTGTTAGGAAACCTGAAGTCTTGAGACACCCCTAAAATTGTGTTATATTTTTAAACTCCAGCTTTTTATCTTGATCACTAATGTTGTTTAATATGCTTTTTAAATTTTGTATAGAATTGAAGGTATATCTTTTATGATCTCGTGATCGAAATAAAGACTATTAAGTAAGCATATGCTTACCGCACTGTTTCACTTTTTAACATAAGAAATAGAGAATTTATATCCTGCACAACAATTCTCATGCTCAGACCATTTATGTTTTAAATAGTGCCGCATTGTTTGTTTTAAAAAACCCTCTGCTACTCGCTGCTATCACACGGGCACCAGGCTGTGTCTTCCCCGTTCCACCACGGAGTGTTCCGGATGAGTGGAGGGAAGGCCACGCAAACCGGAAGTGCTGGTGTGTAATGAGGTCAGAGCTCTAGTTTCAAGCGCTACTGCATAAAAGGAGATGCACACAGCGAAGCGCAGCGGACGCGCGCTGCAGACGCGCCGCTGGTGCGCCAAAGTCAAGCCCGTCTGCACCCGTCCACGCCAGACCGGGCCCAGGGCCAGGAATCTCTGCCCCCCTTCCCTCAGTCCCTATAATTTATACACGCGATACATTACTTTAAATCAGGCAGACCACAAATCCACCATGCCTCCATTCATTTTCCCTGGAGGAACTACAAAGTCATTGTGCTCACTGTCCATATACTTTGTCACCAAAGAGAATTTCATTCCCCACCGAGGCCCCAGTCAGCATGGCTCTGCTGAATTGCGGATCCCTTCCTAAACATTCCCTGGAAATTTCCACACTGCTTCAGGGCACAAAACCGGATATTCTGTTTTTGACAGAGACCTGGTTGTCCCTAAGCTCTGATCCGGACGCTGTTCAAGCCCTCCCCCCAGGATACCTAATCCAACGCCTCGACAGAGCGTGTGGTAAGGGTGGGGGGATTGCAATCATCTATAAAAACCACTTTTCCTGCCGCATCCTGGATAGCTCCATCCTTGACTGTGAGAATGCCCACTTTATTATTCAACTCTCCCCCTCAAAATCACTCTCGGGCATCCTCCTGTACCGCCCCCTCGGACAGGGACAATTCTGTAGCTCGCTGTTGGAAACCATCATTTCACCGGCCAACACCTCTTCCAACTTAATTTGCTGGGAGATTTAAACCTCCACTTTGATGACCCATTGGACAAAGTGGCAGGTGAATTAGCACTTGACTTGGCTACCTATCATCTCCACCTTAAGAGCTTTCAAGCCACACACGTAAAAGGTCTATTAGACCCTATCTTCTAAAATATTACCGAATTAAAAGTTAGTGAGCCTCTACCCATCCCTTGGTCAGACCACTTCCTGGTACCATTCACCTGGCAAGCCATTATTGAGCTCCCCCATGCGCCGGCTCCACGCTTCCCAGAACATCCCTGGTCTAAACTAGTCTCTGATGACTGTAGACATGAACTCGAACTCACTGTCCCCGCATATGATTCAGACCCATTGGTAGCAGACAATAAATTCTCAATCTGGATAGAAAACTTGTTGGACCAAGTATTGCCAAGAAAAATCTTACCAAAGAAAAGCGGAACCTTCAAATCCCCATGGTTCACGCCAGAACTTCGTAACATGAAAAAACAATGCAAAAAACTAGAACGTATATGGAGGAAAGACTGGGCCAATAATAAAAAAATGAATACAGAGCTGCCATTAGGTCCTATAAAGCCACCCTCAAAACAACCCAGGCGGCTTTCTTCAAAGAAAAAATTCAAGCCTCTGTCAATTCCTCTAGGGAAACATTCCGCATTGTTAAAAATCTTTGGAAAATCCCACACCCACCCTCTGTCTCCGACCACTCTGGTCGCAGATGCAACGAACTGGCAGAATTTTTCACCACTAAAATCCAAAATATCCTAAAAACACCACTCTCCAGTTCCCTCAAACGATGCCCCTCATTTAGATTCTTTCTCCCCCCTCACAGTGGAGATGCTCCCCCATCTTACAATCAATTAAAAGTGGCTTCCCCCTAGTCCCTGCACCTCTTAACATCTTGAAGCTAGCAACATCCACCATTACCTCCCCCATCACCAACCTAATTAACGTCTCTCTAGGACAGGGCACTGTTCCCCCCAACTGGAAAAGAGCCATAGTGAGAGCACTGCTTAAAAAAAAACACCTTGATCCCCTGGAGATGGGTAACTACCGGCCCATCTCCTTACTACCAGGAATCAGCAAGGTGGCGGAAAACTTGTCAACCAACAGCTCTCCGCCTTTCTTGAATCCGGTGGACTCCTACACTGCTCTCAGACAGGCTTTCGTCCTGGCCAGGGCATGGACACCACCCTGACGGCAGATGTAGAAGAGGCGAGAATGATCCTGGATTCAGGAGGATCTGCAGCGGTGATCCACCTGGACTTGAGCGCAGCCTTTGATACGGTGGATCACTGTATCCTGGCTCACCGTCACAGCAGAATAGGAGTTACAGGGTCGGCTCTATCCTGGCTCAAATCATTCCTAGAAAAAAGAACCTTTCCGGTTTCTGAAGGCAACATCCGATTTAGAGCCAATCCACTCCAATGTGCCTCAGGGCTAGTCTTGAGCCCTACACTTTTCAATGTGTATATGTCCCCAGTGGAGGAAATTGTAGCCCCTTTCGGTATTAAATTGGTCACATACGCAGACGACACCCAACTTGTTGTCTCACTATACCAGACGGATAGCTCCACCCCGGAAAATCTATGCTCCTGCCTCAAAGAAATCTTCAGTTGGATGAACAAATCTCTCCTTAAACTAAACAGAGATGAAACTGAGATTCTGGTGCTGGGCAATCAATCAAAATTCTCCCCCAACTCCATGTGGCCGACCTGTATGGGGCCCGCTCCTTCCCCAAAAAAAAGAAATAAAAAGCCTGGGTATCTGGCTCGACCAGGACCTCACCTTTCAAACTCAAGCTAGGAAAAACACTGGAGTTTGCTTTGGCCTGCAATGAACAACATGAAAAATCCTCCCCCTATTACCTCCTCATTCCAGAAAACTCCTCATTCAGGGTCTTATTCTCTCCAGACTGGATTACGGTAACGCCCTCTAACTTGGCGCCTCAAAAACAGTCATAAATAAACTCCAACTCGTCAAGAATTCGGCAGCCAGACTGCTTACAGGCACAAAAAATCGATGTTCAGCCAAACCTGCCTTAAGCTCCCTCCATTGGCTCCCAATCCAGGAGAGAATTAACTTTAAGTCCCTCTGTATGACACATACAATCCTCCAGGTTAAGGGCCCTCCTATCCTAAGAGCCCTGATTAAACCATACAAAGCCAACAGAAAGCTACGATCTGACCACCTCTTCCTGGCAAACACTCCCAGAATCAAGAAGGCACGGTCAGGAGGAAGCCTCTTTTCATTCAATGCTTCCAAGCTCTGGAACTCGCTCCCCCTCAACATTTGTAGGAAAACCAATCTATTAAAATTCCATTACCTCCTGAAAACTTGGCTTTTCCCCCAGGTCACACCCGTTCCCTAGCTAACTCCACAGGCTCAGCGCTGGGACGCCTCTGGATAGCGACGCGCTTTACAAATCCTATTCTAATTCCAATTCCAATTCCAAAATCACATGTAGAAGCAAGAGCACGAAGAGCTGCCACAAATTCTTCAACTGATTCATCGCTGGACTGTTTCCTTTTAAAGAAGCTGTGTCTTTCTAAAAGTACATTTGGTTTGTCTGAAAACAGTTGTTTAAGCTTTTCTTTGGATTCAATGTGAATATTCCAGGACTAACACCAGAAGGTTTAGGAAAAGGCGGTAAGTTGTCAAACAAAATGTGTGCAGCTACTCCCAAATGATTGTAGAGAAGAGCGTTTGCCTTGCAGGAGAAAATTCTGTTCCATCAATTGCGATGAGGTAATTTTCAAAAATATGAATCCATTGTCTCCATTCTATTTCAGGTTTGCCTGGTTTTTGTAGAAAGGGAGCAGGGTGTAAAGCGCTGTCTGTAGAAGACATAGTTCCTCCAAAATGAAATAAATATCTATATATGAGAGTCACTGGTTAAAATGTATAAAACTTTTAAAACTTTGGCTAAAGCAGTCTGTAAGTAGAATTTCAAAGTATTATAATGTTCAAAAGCAGGTCTGTTCTGGCTGAAATTGAATCAAAAATACTTGTGGAATGGCAGAACGTAGAGATAAAGAGCCAGTGAGAGTCAAAAAAGTAATGCTGAAGTGTAGAACACCATAAATTGGCTTGAGAAGAATCTTGCAAAAATTCTGGAACTTGTACCTTTCCTGAATGGGAACGAGCGAGATAGCACTCCATTCACTTTCACTCTTGCCCTTGGGTCTTGGTATAACAGCTTTATCCATGAACAGAACTTCGGCCCAATGCCCAATCTGTATGAAGTTTTAAAAATATAGTGCCATTCGATGCTATTGAATGCCATTTGCGCATCCCGGGAGAGAAGTACTGCATCTTCTGTGTATTCCGTTTTGGTCCAATGGAGCACTCGATATAATCTTCTCAAATTAAGTCTTGTGGCCCTATGCGGCATAAAACCCGACTGGTCTGGTTGGACCAGAGTGGAGATAACTGTCTGTAACAAAAACACACTACTTAGGGGAGGGTCTAAGGGCTAGTTTTATGACTCTAAACTGGATACATGCCCCACTCATGAAGTAACAACAACAAAAGGTATCCAGGAGTCACGACTTAGTGTTTTAACTCGAGACTTACCACTATGTGACTTAAAAAAGTAGACTGTGTGTGTTCAAGTGTAAACCAACATTCAGTATGCAACTTGGGCAGGAATTTTTCCCATCAGTTGCCGCTCTGTACCACCACTATCACATCATTTGGGTCCTCCTTACCCAGGAGTTAGTACACAGAATCGGTCACACTGTGAATGGTGTGAGGACTATGTGAGTAAGGAGACCGATGTCATATGTGTTTGTCGGATGGTGTCTTAAAAGTGATGTCGACAAGGTTACACCTGAGGGAAGCAGTGCAGTGAGGATGAAGTGAAGGTGAGTAAAATTAGGTGGAACTGAGTAGAAGAAGTGATTTATTAGTTTCTCTCAGACCCCTAAGACTAAAAACAAGTGAAAAAAGTAGATTTAACAAAATATCTACAGGCAAGTGGTCAACATGTTTCTGCATTTAGTAGGATGGTTTCCTATGCATTCTTCAGGACCAAGATATTGCTACTGCTTGCTTAAATAAGTGAAAACAAAATTAAAGGGAAAAATTTCACCTGAATATCAGGTGTAGAATCTCCGCCACAGTCTAAAACAAGTCACATAAGAGAAAAAGAAAAGAGAAAAACAACTAGTAGTTATGGAATGCACTACAAACATTGCGCTATTCCTGTGTTCACGTATATTCATTTTAACACAAACATGATAACACTCACCCAATACTTGTGGGGAAGGCGCCTCACCTCACCTGGCAGGAGCTCAGGTAGAATAGGAGCACCGCTCTGTTAGCAAAAAAACAATCACAGGGACACTCAACCGATTCGGTAGAACAAAGCAAGAGGAAAACTTAATTGTTAAAAGTGTACCCGGTATTAGACCGAGATTCAGGTTTTTACGTGTAACAATAAAAAGCCACGAGATCGTAGCGAGATATTGCTGTTTATGCAGCCCGTATTGCTGCTCGTAATAGACTACTACACGCACTCACCTCTCCGTCGGTGTCTCCAAGCGTCCCTCTGGGCTCTTCTGGGGAGGCACCGAGCAAGGGAAATGGGCGGGTATATCAGTGGAGATTATTGGGCGAGTGTGATGTATGATGGGAATTGTAGTTCTAAGATAAACGATAAACAGTGGTATTGGCTCTTTGAGGAAGGCTCTATTGTATTATAATGACATCCATGGTATAGGTTCGTTAAGACCATCTTTGTCACTATTCAATTTGTACACCCATTTTTGTTCAATTCTGAATAGGAATTTGACGACATCTGGACAGTGATCCGGTATCGTGGGCTGTTCTAGTATAGTCCATTGAAATTCACTCGGCCCATGTCTTTTTTCCAAGAAGTGTGCTGTTAGCCGAGTCGCTTGTTTTCGACAGCGGACTGTGCTTTTATGTTCACCAATTCTTATTTTAGTTTTTCGGGTTGTCATCCCAACGTACCTCTTTGAGCATGGGCACGTGATCATATAGATCGTATTCTCGCTGTTACAATTGGTGAACTTGCGCTGTTGCCATGGGCGCATGGTTCCGATGTCAACACTGGTGGATTTCGTGGTTTGGGGGCATGCTGAACAATTGCCACAAGGGTGGTGACCTTGTACGGGTGGCAGGTCCCACAAAGTACCGATCTGTCTTGGTGTCTTATTTCTCGGTCTGGTATGGACCAGGTGGTCTTTTATATTAGGTCCTCTTTTGAAGGCAAAAAGGGGCGGCGGTAAAGTATCTCCGCTGGTGTTTAGAATGGACCAATGTTTGGTTATAATCTTCCGAACCTCATTCGATCTTGTATGAAAGGTATTTACGAAAGTCATTCTCTTAGTCTGTTCTTTTTGAATGGCAACCTCCAGCAAGGCTTCTCTATTATTGTTAGAGGCCCTTTTCTTGGACTGGCGAATGATCTTTGCAGGATACTTCTTTTCTCGCAGATACTCAGAGAGTGTCTCTGAGTGTTTTTCAAAGGATTCCTTGGTTGAGCAGTTCCTTTTGAGCCTAAGGAATTGCCCAAATGGCAAGTTTTCTCTTAGCGGCATTCCCAGGTGAATTTCAGAAACTCATTACAGTTGTTCAACCAGCTGTGGAATTCCAAAAGACTGGTCTCTGAGCCCCTCCATACAACAAGAATATCGTCTATGTATCGCTTCCAACTGCCCTTCTTAGACATTCTCATAGTGGTCACAGAAGATGGGCTAAAAACGGAATTATATAGAAAACCAATGGCACGTAACGCACTGCTCAATTTTGAAAGCTGCCACCCGAGAGCGCTAAGAGAAAACTTGCCATTTGGGCAATTCCTTAGGCTCAAAAGGAACTGCTCAACCAAGGAATCCTTTGAAAAACACTCAGAGACACTCTCTGAGTATCTGCGAGAAAAGAAGTATCCTGCAAAGATCATTCGCCAGTCCAAGAAAAGGGCCTCTAACAATAATAGAGAAGCCTTGCTGGAGGTTGCCATTCAAAAAGAACAGACTAAGAGAATGACTTTCGTAAATACCTTTCATACAAGATCGAATGAGGTTCGGAAGATTATAACCAAACATTGGTCCATTCTAAACACCAGCGGAGATACTTTACCGCCGCCCCTTTTTGCCTTCAAAAGAGGACCTAATATAAAAGACCACCTGGTCCATACCAGACCGAGAAATAAGACACCAAGACAGATCGGTACTTTGTGGGACCTGCCACCCGTACAAGGTCACCACCCTTGTGGCAATTGTTCGGCATGCCCCCAAACCACGAAATCCACCAGTGTTGACATCGGAACCATGCGCCCATGGCAACAGCGCAAGTTCACCAATTGTAACAGCGAGAATACGATCTATATGATCACGTGCCCATGCTCAAAGACTATGATGCTGTCAGTAAGTCTGCCTATAGGGAAGCTGTTGCCCTATATAAAAATATGATAGCGCAAGCCAAAAGAGAATATTATACTGACCAAATCGAGCAGGCCAGGAATTCTAGTAAACAACTATTCTCCATTACTAAAGCTTTATCAGGTAACTCCCCGGACCTCACGCCTCCCCCGTCACAATCTCTGTGTGACGCTCTTGCATCTTTTTTCTACACCAAAGTAGATGACATTTACCAAGCATTTTCTTCTAAATCACTTTCGGTCTCCACATCTTCCGTCACCTCCTCCTTAGCTAATGTCTTTCCGTGTTTTCAACCAGTTACCCAGGAGCAAATAAAAAACACACTTCTGACCATTAAATCAGGTTCACCCCTCGACCCTTGCCCCCTATCTGTCCTCAGACCAGCGCTAGAAGTCATCCTACCGGCTCTCACACAGGTCTGCAATCTGATACTGCGGTCAGGCCAATACCCTAATTCGCTCAAAAACACGCTACTAAAGCCTCTGTTAAAAAAACCTTCGCTCGATAAAAATGAGCTGAAAAATTACCGACCGATTGCCAGCTTACCGTTCATTGCTAAGACCATCTAAAAGATCATGAACACCCAGATCTCTGAGTTCATCGAGGTTCACCAGCTCCTGGACGATACGCAGTTTGGGTTCCGAAAATTTCACGGGACCGAGACCGCCCTGATCAAAGCCGCGGATGACATCAGGGAGATTAGGGACCAAGGTGGCACTGCCATATTGGTGCTGCTAGACCTATCAGCGGCTTTTGACACGGTCGACCACAACATCTTGGTCGACCGTGTCCAAGGATTTGGCATCTGTCACTCTGCCAAAAACTTAATAGCCTCCTTCCTTGCTAATAGAACGCAGGCGGTCATCCTAGGACCCTTTCAATCAGCACAACTCTCCGCCCCCTGTGGTGTCCCTCAAGGCTCATCCCTTAGTCCGACACTCTTTAACATCTATGTGTCGGACCTAGCTAAGACCATCAAAGCTCATGGGATGAGCCTTACTTCATACGCCGACGACACCCAACTAGTGTTGGCGATCAAGGGTGACGGACAGCAAGTAGCTGAAAAATTTAAGAAAGGGCTCCTAGACATAGGAGACTGGATGGAAACAAACTGCTTAAAGCTAAACTCAGAGAAAACTGAGGTGCTTATTTTCGGTCCATTGTCCCCAGCCTGGTCCACCAGTTGGTGGCCAGAGGCCTTTGGTACCCCTCCCACACCGACCTCGAAGGTCAGGAATCTGGGGGTTATCTTCGATGATGGACTGAACTTCATGGATCACGCCAATAAGACAGCATCCACAGCGCACCTAAAACTAAAAATGATTCGCAAAATTCGTCCTTTTCTACCCGAATCTGCGATTAAGACACTGGTCTCGGCTCTTGTCCTCTCATCCCTGGATTATTGTAACGGTTTATTTCTCAATGCGCAATCTCGAGTCACCACAAAACTTCAAACTATACAGAATGCAGCAGCCCGTCTCATTACCGGCAAAACAAAGTTCGAACCTATTGCCCAAAACATAAAAGACCTTCACTGGCTGACTGTACAAAAAAGGATCCACTTCAAGGCTCTCTGTATAGTCTTCAAATCAGTTAATAATCGAGGACCACATTTTTTGAGAGACAAACTTCAACTTTACAAACCGACAAGAGCTCTACGCTCAGCCACTCTTAATCAACTGTCTGTCCCACGCACCAAAACAGTGTCCTGGGGAGACCGTCGCTTTCTGGTGGCGGCCCCCAGACTTTGGAACACCTTGCCTCTCAACATCAGACGAAGTGCTACGCTGTTTCAGTTTCGTAAACTCCTGAAAACCTGGCTTTTCTCTCATTAACCATGCTCAACTGTCATTCTGTTTATTCTTCTCCCCCACTTCTTCAATAATGGTTTTCAGCGCCTTGACGCCTAAGGGTATAAGTAGCTCTTTATAAGTGTCAAAAATAAATAAATAAATAAATAAATAAAGAGGTACGTTGGGATGACAACCCGAAAAACCAAAATAAGAATTGGTGAACATAAAAGCACAGTCCGCTGTCGAAAACAAGCGACTCGGCTAACAGCACACTTCTTGGAAAAAGGACATGGGCCGAGTGAATTTCAATGGACTATACTAGAACAGCCCACGATACCGGATCACTGTCCAGATGTCGGAAAATTCCTATTCAGAATTGAACAAAAATGGGTGTACAAATTGAATAGTGACAAAGATGGTCTTAACGAACCTATACCATGGATGTCATTATAATACAATAGAGCCTTCCTCAAAGAGCCAATACCACTGTTTATCGTTTATCTTAGAACTACAATTCCCATCACACTCGCCCAATAATCTCCACTGATATACCCGCCCATTTCCCTTGCTCGGTGCCTCCCCAGAAGAGCCCAGAGGGACGCTTGGAGACACCGACGGAGAGGTGAGTGCGTGTAGTAGTCTTTTACGAGCAGCAATACGGGCTGCATAAACAGCAATATCTCCCTACGATCTCGTGGCTTTTTATTGTTACACGTAAAAACCTGAATCTCGGTCTAATACCGGGTACACTTTTAACAATTAAGTTTTCCTCTTGCTTTGTTCTACCGAATCGGTTGAGTGTCCCTGTGATTGTTTTTTTGCTAACAGAGCGGTGCTCCTATTCTACCTGAGCTCCTGCCAGGTGAGGTGAGGCGCCTTCCCCACAAGTATTGGGTGAGTGTTATCATGTTTGTGTTAAAATGAATATACGTGAACACAGGAATAGCGCAATGTTTGTAGTGCATTCCATAACTACCAGTTGTTTTTCTCTTTTCTTTTTCTCTTATGTGACTTGTTTTAGACTGTGGCGGAGATTCTACACCTGATATTCAGGTGAAATTTTTCCCTTTAATTTTGTTTTCACTTATTTAAGCAAGCAGTAGCAATATCTTGGTCCTGAAGAATGCATAGGAAACCATCCTACTAAATGCAGAAACATGTTGACCACTTGCCTGTAGATATTTTGTTAAATCTACTTTTTTCACTTGTTTTTAGTCTTAGGGGTCTGAGAGAAACTAATAAATCACTTCTTCTACTCAGTTCCACCTAATTTTACTCACCTTCACTTCATCCTCACTGCACTGCTTCCCTCAGGTGTAACCTTGTCGACATCACTTTTAAGACACCATCCAACAAACACATATGACATCGGTCTCCTTACTCACATAGTCCTCACACCATTCACAGTGTGACCGATTCTGTGTACTAACTCCTGGGTAAGGAGGACCCAAATGATGTGATAGTGGTGGTACAGAGCGGCAACTGATGGGAAAAATTCCTGCCCAAGTTGCATACTGAATGTTGGTTTACACTTGAACACACACAGTCTACTTTTTTAAGTCACATAGTGGTAAGTCTCGAGTTAAAACACTAAGTCGTGACTCCTGGATACCTTTTGTTGTTGATAACTGTCTGTAGCCTAGTCTCTAAAGCCCTCGCCAACACCGTCGCCTCAATGTTTAGCAACAATATCTGTCTATAGGATCCACAGTCATTCTCTGGTTTTCTTTCTTAGGTATTACCACTATCGTTGCTGTACGGATGTACTCAGGCAGTTCCCCTTTCTCTCTCGATTCCTGATACATAGCAGATTCTGTGCTATTTTACTCGATAAACTTTTATACATTTCCGCAGGCATATCTTTGGGGCCCGCTGCCTTCGCTGATTGGAGATCCGGGAGGGCACCTGCAACCTCCTTTACCGTGAAATCCTGGTCGAGTGACTTCCTATCCCCCTCTACCAGTGCCGGAAGATTGATTTTGTGAAGTAGCTCTGTGCAATCAGCAGCCGTTCGCTTTTATTATACTCATTATACTGTGCGAACACCTCTGCTATCACCTCTCCCGGCTGATGCGTTGTCCCCTTTAGAGTATTTATCTCAAGGACCCAACTCCGTTCCCTGTCGCTTTCTTTTAACCATGCAATCATTTTGTTCGCTTTTTCGCCTATGTCTGCTGAGTCGCCAGTGCCTGTGCTCTTGCTTTTTGCTCCTCTAGATTTCTCAGTTCCTTTTGCTTGTGTTATAGGCATCGCTTTAAGGACTCGTCCGAGTCTCTCCCTTCCCAAACTTGATTCTCCAATTGCCTCACCTCTTTCCCAAGCTCTACCGTCTCTCTAATCTGTTCTTTTTTGATAATACTTATTTGTGCTTGAATTTATCCCCTTATCACAGGTTTGTATGCCTCCCATAGGGTGGATACCCTCTCGACTGACCCTTCATTTTCTTGAAAATATTGCTCTGTTCGCTGCTGCACTTTTGTTGTGAATTCTTTGGTTTTGAAGTACCATGGCTCCAGTCCTGGGGCCAGGGCATGATTTTTAGCAGGAGCCTGTATCTTCACTTCTATTGGGGAGTGGTCCAAAATACCTCTTCCTCGTTGTGACGTATTATAAAATTGTCCCACCTGACTTTTCATTGTGAACAAGTAATCTATTCTAGAATGGCTGTTGTATCTGGCTGAAGTGTGTGTATATTGACGTCTTATTGGGTTGTGTGTACACCACAGGTCTATCGTTCCCATCGCTGTTATGAATCTTTCCAAGGATTCCCCTCCCTCCACCCTCGCTTTATTTGCCTACCCTCCCATGCACCTGTTAGGGCCACATATCTGCCTTAGTCATCACACCAGCTCCTACCTGGGATAAAGGGGATTGAAAAAGGGGAAGCTAATGGCAAGCATAATTATATAGAGTTATATCAGGACATTGTACAATAGATCAAACAACATAGTGCTTTGATTATTATCAAAAAAGATTTTTTTATTTTTTTAATATTATTTTATCATTTTATTCCCGTCTTCTTTTGAGTATCAAGAATACATAATTCTGTATGTTTTGTTATTGCAGTGTATCAACAACATATAGCCATAGTGCATCAACAACACATAAGACATAATCACATACATTTAAAACAAACATGAGGCTAATAACGATTAATACAATAGTGTTTTCTTTTATATTTCCAATAAAATCCAATTCAACATGGACATAAAGGAGGGTGGCGGTAGATAGGTCTACGCGCGTTTCGGCAGATTGCCTTCCTCAGGACACCGTTTCAACTTCACTGCATTGGACACACAATAATACATAATACGTTGATTGCATGCACTTATGCCAATTTGTCTTAACATTTTTAATGTCCTGTGATACATTTATAAATATATTTACAATAAAGTTGACTAGATTCTTAGAGATTCAATAGTGTTAGTTAGGGGATCTATGAGAGGTTAAAAACCGTACATTAAGGTACAGGGACAGCCAAGTTCATGAGAAAGGAGAGATCCAGATATGGAATTTGAAAGGTGATTTTATGATAAGGCCAAAAGAGAGCTAACAGAGGGGGTGAAAAAGGTGAAGGGCTCCCCCTATATATTTTGATAGTTTTCAGTTCTCCTGGTATCTGCTAACACCCAATTATAAAGAGGCTCTCTAGTTGGATATATACCTCCTCACATATCGTGGTTATTTGGTAGCCTAAAATAGTGCCATATTGGCATGCATAGATGAGGATGGTAAAGCGTTAAAAGGAATAGTATTGTAGTTACCTATTTAATGTAATTGGTCAGAAGAATCAAACCATTTTCCATGTTTATAGTTGATATAGTGGAGAAGTGTGGCTCACCGGTTAGAGGAGGCAGACCCAGAAGCAGAGGTCGGCCCGGGACCAGGGTTCAATTCCCGACGCGGCAGGGTTTGGAGCCCAAATGTCCACGGGCCTGATAATTCTCGCTTCGGTGCCTACTTGAATCAGGGGTTCACGCTCTGCAACTCTGGGCAATAGCTTGCCCGTCTCCACTACGGCCCCCGCGGCGGGATGCCTGGCTTTCACCTTGGGGGTGCCCAGCTGGGCTATCCCACAGGGAAAAACCAGGACGGGTTCCCAAAGCAAGCGCCGAGATACCCTTTGTGGTGATACGTGCGCTATATAAGAAACTACATTACCATTTTTTTTTTTTTTATAAAACAGGCATAGAATCCCTAAGTCTATGGAGAGGGTACAAAACATATCTCTAGTGAAAGAGTTGTTTTGAAAATTCATTAACACTAAGATAAATTATGTAGGCATTATACTTCATCTTGTTTAATGGTTCGTGTGTATTCCGAACACTTTGATGTTTGAGTTAAGATTGGTGCGCCCCAAGACTTATATTGCTAAAGTCTTAAAAGTTGTTGTATTAACAGGTATATAGCTCTAAGACCAAAAGACCAGAACAACATTTATTGGTAAAAACTCTTTCCTAAGGTCTATGTATAATCTCGGATTGACCTAGTGTAGAGCTTATGTATATGAAGAAATTACAAATACCTGTGCATGGTCCCTATAGGGTCAAGGGCTCTTTCCGAGTTATGTTCAATAGGCTCAGAGAGTCTGTGAAAAAAGCATGGAATCCTATGCTATCTCTTTAATTCCTCAAACCAGGAATGTGATTATTTTTATTATTAAAAGAACGTTATAGGGGAAGGCAGTGATTACGCGGGTAGCAATGCCAATCATGTATTACGTGAAGGCAACCAGGATTGGACGGTAACGGTTGCGAGTAGCAATAACATATGGTGTACAGGGAGCGACAAAAGGGAGGTGGAGACATACAAGATAATCCCTATCGTCACCCTGTACTGCGGTCCTAATGTGGTAGCGTGCAGGTACCCAGCGGGGAGATCAAACTAAATGCCTCGTTTTTAAACAGTGGTGTCTCCTTACTGTGAGTGTTATCCGGATTGGGTGCCTAAGGCATGTGACTAAACGTACACAGCGCACTGTAACGTGACGCGGTGTATTCGAATAATGGATACAAGGAAATGGAAGGAGGACTGTGCGAATATGCTATATAGATCGGCCATCGAGTGAACATCCCGCGCCATGTTGGTGTGTCCTCACAACGTGAATTCAAAGAAATAGAATGGGTTATATGCGAATGTGCTCAATAAATCGGCTACTTGGTGAATGCCCCGCGCTATGTTGGTCCTATGCGCAATTTATGTAAAATAATAACTGTGACTGCTACGTTGTTTTAGACAGGATCGCCATCGGACCCCTGCCCACACCACATCTTCAACAAAGCTGAAACTGCCATCGCCCCCCAAATACGGAAGGTCATCAACATCTCCCTGGAGACAGCCATTTTTCCAGAGAGCTGGAAGCACGCCGAAATCAACGCCCTCCTGAAGAAACCCAAGACGGATCCCAAGGACCTCAAGAACTTCCGGCCCATCTCCCTGCTCCCGTTCCCGGCAAAGGTCATCGAGAAAGTCATCAACACGCAGCTGACCCACTACCTCGAGGACAACAACATCCTAGACCCGTCCCAGTCCGGATTCCGAAGAAGAAGCCACACCACCAAGACAGCCCTCATCGCAGCCACAGACGACATCAGGACTCAACTATACAACGGAGAAACATCGGCCCACATCCTCCTGGACCTATCAGCCGCCTTCGACACAGTCTGCCACCGCACATTAAAGGCTCGCCTACAAGAAGCCGGAATCCAAGAAAAGGCCCTGGACTGGATCACATCCTTCCTCGTCGGCAGAACCCAAAGCGTGCGCCTCCCCCACTTCCGCTCCGAAGCCACCAACATCATCTGCGGCATACCCCAGGGATCATCCCTCAGCCCGACGCTTATCAACGTCTACATGGCTCCCCTCGCACAAGTCGTCCATCAACACAACCTCAACATTTTCTCATACGCCGATGACACCCAGCTGATCCTCTCCGTCACCAAGGACCCAAACACTGCCAAAACCAACCTCCACGAAGGATTGAAAGCCGTCGCGAAATGGATGAGGAACAGCCGACTGAAGCTGAACTCGGACAAGACGGAGTTCCGCATCCTCGGATCCACTCCCTCAGCCTGGGACAACTCCTGGTGGCTGTCCATGCTAGGAACAGCACCTACTCCCACCAACCATGCACGCAACCTGGGAATCATCCTCGACTCCTCCCTCACCATGTCAAAACAGGTCAACGCCATCTCCTCCTCCTGCTACAACACCCTTCGCATGCTCCGCAGGATCTACAAGTGGATCCCCACCGGAACAAGAAGAACTGTGACCCAGGCCCTCATTAGTAGCAGGCTAGACTACGGCAACGCACTCTACGCAGGCATCCCGGCAAAACACCTGCAACGACTGTAACGCATTCAAAACGCCTCAGCCCGACTGATCCTCAACATCCCTCGCAGCAACCACATCACCCCCCACCTGCGAGATCTTCACTGGCTCCCCGTCGAGAAGACTATCACTTTCAAGCTCTTCACCCACGCACACAAGGCCCTCCACAACACTGGACCAGCCTACCTCAACGACCGACTCAGCTTCTACACCCCCACCGCCTTCTCCGCTCCGCCAACCTCGCCCTCGCCGCAGTCCCCCGCATCCAACGTGTGACCTCCGGCGGCAGATCATTCTCCTTCCTAGCCACCAAGACCTGGAACACCCTCCCCACCCACCTACGGCAGTTAAGACTCCTCAAGACCTGACTCTTCGAGCAGTAGCAGGCCCTCGTTCCCTCAGCACCTTGAGACCCTCACAGGTAATTAGCGTGCTTTATAAGTATATTGATTGATTGATTGGAGTATGTCTATCTAACGCGCAACATATGTGGATGCCCAAGTCGTGATGAAAGTGTTATTTGACATTTTTCATCCACTATATGTAATTAAATACATGTTGGCTGGACAATGACAATCTTATTGTTGTATTTGATTGCCTACTCCCAAGGCATATCTTGATTTAATCCATTTTTAGGTCTGGATTCGAAGCGCGCGAAGCGCGTTCTCGACGAGAACTATAGTCCTCGCCTCAGCTTCCAAAGAGCAAAAGTGGAGACAAGAGATGGGCACGCGCAGCAGGATTTGGTCGCGCGCTTGAACACGCGCTTTGCTGTGCCCATCTCCCGTTTTCACTTTCGCTTGTAGGAAGCCTTCAGTTGCTTGCGCCACTAAGACCGCCTCCCCAGCCTTCCCCTGCTTTCTCTCACGCACGCGCACACAGACACACACAGAGAGCCACACGCGCACACACACGAGCGCACCTACACGCACGCACACACACGAGCGCTCACATACAGACACACACCACACCTCCCCCCCCCGCCGCTCGTTCTACATTTTGATGGGAGCGCTTGTGTTCGCTGTCAGCATGCCTGGGTCCCGGTTGCCCCTCTTGATGCTCTGCGCTCTCTGCCTCCGGGCCGGCCTCGCCGCGCCTCCGGAGCTGGTGGAAGAAAATCGACAGGAGGAGGCCTCTCGTTGTTGTTTTTGGCTTTGGGGTAAATTAAGTCTTTCTTTCTCGGCCGGACCTCATGATCACTTGTGATGGTGACAGTTGTACAGGATGTAGGGTGCCAGCTAAGACTTAACATCTGCCACGGGGTTTAAAGCGGCAGCCATGTTTTAATATGTATCTATCGTTCAAATCTATTTATGTGACACTGAAACGCATGTTAGATTATTAAGTATACCTTGCCGTCGGAAGGAGTGGCGCCTAAACCCGCCCATGATTACTCTGAAGAGAGGGAGTGAAGGGACGTTTGGATAGGAATGCTATTTTTAAATGCTGCGCCGCAAATCAAATTTGTGTGGTCAGTTATTTCCTAGAGGCTTCTAGGTCCAGGCGTCTGTTTTGAAGGTGACTTTTGCCACTGCTGCTCTGTGGGTGCCCGCTGGGGCCACCGGGTGATAACTTGCACCATCACTAGGCCCCGAGTAACTCCTCACGCAAGCCTCGCACAGTTTACAGCTGCACAGCAAACACACACTGCTTAGTAAATAACCCATAGATATTTAGTATCATCAAAATACATACACCTTACAGAAAGAAGGAAGGCAGCTACCTGGCAGTGTTTCTTTAATATTTCTTTATTGATTTTAATAAGGATTGCATTCCCAAACGTATCTATTATGACAGAAATTATTCAGAGTTGTACAGAATAAAACAGTAGCTTTTACACAGTAACATATAAAAGGAAGAATGAAACACACACTCGTCCTACCCTTGTCCCATTCCTCACACTCCTGAACGAACAGTGAGCCTGCAATTACAATATGACATGATTTGTAATTGATCGACATCATGTTTTGCTGCCATGACCCCTCTCCTCCATGTTTTCGCTCATGCTGTTTGTTCGCTATACATGTGGAAAATCCAGGCAAATTTGAGTCTGCCAATGCGCATATTTCCTAAAACATGGAACAGATAATCCCATCCCGAAGCGGAAATCCAAGAAAGCTCGACACCCGCAGGTGCTGTATGAAAGCAAACGGTGGGGTTCGTATCCCTTGTATCTGGTAGGAGCTACCCCCAGTGCCTACATCTTTGTACGGCCTTGGCGCCCTTGTGTATTCCGCTCTGTGTATTAAAGCGAAAACTGACATGAAAAACTATTTATGCTTAACATATAATCTGAATCGACCCAGTCCTTTGCGTTTTAATTAACGGACACGGCTACCATCTGGATTCCTAAGGTGTGTCCAAATACACAGAACTTTTGATGGGGGTGCTTTTCCTTATACACAAACCCTTTTAACCCACAGTATCTACTTTACAGAAAAGAACCCACGACTGAAGTAGAAAATGTAGAATCGTTTCATTCTCCATTGTACCAGTCTGAGATTGGTGGGTGTCTTTTCTTCAGGGTCTGGTGGTGTCCGAGCATGCAAGAGTTTCACCCTCCATGCAGTGCGTCAAATAAAATGACAAAATCTCAAGTCCCAATTACGATACAAATTAAATTAGCAAGGAGCATCTCAGCAGGGCCTCAGTCTGCATGTTATAAATATCTACGTAAACTGTGTCAGACCTGACGTTGAAGCAGCGCATTAAGATTCCGTGTAAGCGCCTCTTGCCGTTTCCCGCCCCTCCCCCTGTCGTTCTCTTTCAATTTAGCACCTAATGGCACCTATCCTGACGTCAGACCCTATTGTTGTCACACGATCTAGCATTGGTGTAATCTAAACTTTTCTCTTCCTCTGAGGATTGAGCACACCTGCGGACTGTGTACTGACTGAATGCATTTACCACCTACGATATGAGGGATTTTGCATTTGTACTACTAACGTGGAGAAATAAATTGTACTTTCCTTCTAAATTCGACCATATGGCTTCTTTAGGCAGACTTAATTCGGTAAATGTACAGAGCGATGCAGAAACAGTAACAAATCTGCTTCTGCTTGACACCCCTCCCTTCCAAGGAGTTGGGCAGCTCTCAGAGGCAACATGCTGATTTTTGCTGATAAAATGGGTAAGCAACAGCTAACCATTCACAAACAATGTTTATATACCAATTGCAAATTAAAAAAAAATAATTAATGCAAAGCATTGTCATTTACAATGCCAGTAACTCAAACTTTAATGCTGCGAGACCTATTGCATTGTAAATGCTTGTTAAAGGTGTCAAGGGAAAAGATCCAGAAGACTTCACGTCTGTTTCTTATATTTTCTGTGGTTTGACCTTCCCTATTTTCTATTCTTTCTGAGATAAACCATTTAATTTCGTCTACTTGATGATTCATCTCCATATAGTGTTGCACCACGGGTGCTGTGGTCTTATGGTTACGGATTGCAGATTTATGTTCCGTAAGCCGTACATTCATGGTGCCTGCCGTTTCTCCCACATAACCTTTACTGCATGGAAAAATTAATGAGTATATCAAATCTTTTGATTTGCAGTTTGTCCTGCCATTTGACATGATTGTACGTCAATTATATTGAATGGATCTGGCTTCTATGGCTTGAGGGCAAATCTTGCATACGCCACATTTGAAGTTACCTTGTACAGGTTGGGTTCCCACAATACTTCTCTGTATTGGTTTTTTCATTGGGGGCATCCGCGACCTTACAACATGATCTTTTAAATTCTTACTTTTGCGATAATTAAACAATGGTTTTGGAATTTTATCTACGCTATTTTTATTGGCATTTAAAATGTGCCAATTGTTACACACAATGCGTCGCATTTATTAGTTTAGCATAGAATGTCGTGTGACGAACACTAGTTCTAGACTGGTCTTTTCTTTTTTGTGTGTTAACAGATGTTGTCTGTCAAAACACCTAGCTCTTTTGTAGGAATTTCTCACCAACTTATGGAGATATCTTCGTGCTAGGAATTTATCCTTCCTGATTGTTGCCTTTTCATCAAAATCTTTGAGACTAGTACAATTCCGACAAACTCTTAGAAATTGTCCAACGGGAATACAATTTTTTTGTACAGATGGGTGGTAACTGTCGTAATGTTGATGTCGATGGGTGCAGTCTCTCTGGCTCCTTTAGATGTTTCCCATTGTTTCAGGGCCCCGTGGGCTCCAGTCATGGGTCAGGTGGGTCTCCCCTTGAGGCATATATGTTTTCACCCCGTGCCTGGTTGGATTAAGGGACGGATGTTAGGGCTAACGTTTCAGACAAGCAGGAGCTTCACAACAATGAGGCCATTGCAGGCGGCTCTGCAATGAACAGAATATGGTCCAATCAGAGTAGTTTTCATGTTGGTTTATTTAAGAAGTAAGTTGTGCAATGTAGGAGCCCTGCCAGGAGCAGCCTCTATGCTGCTCAGCCCGTCACCAACTGACTCAAGCACTCGAACATTCCACACGCCAACATTCTCACACATAGTCATCCAGGCTGAGCTTCATACTACAACATTTCCCTCTTTTACAATGGAAAGGAAGGAACTCTCCGGAGGCATAATAAAAGTAGAAAGAAACAAATGAGGCGAAAGCATCTTGAAACATGGCATGAAAAGTTAATACTGAAACATGGCATAAGAATTGAAGGTGGGAAAGTAGGAAATGCAGATAGAAAAGGACTAAGTGGATAGGAAGTAACAAGAAAAGACATCAGCAGGCAGGAACTGGAACACTTACAGTTGTGGGCAACCAATAGCAGGGTCACTGGTGGGTCTCTCAGGGGAGCCAGTATGCTTTAAGTGCGTAGCTGTAGTTTTAGGAAGTCCTTTACCTTGGAGTTTCTTTAGGCAGCAACATTTCAGTAATCAGTCCATAAGGTGGCACACACGTAGGTTCTTCTCCAGATCGTCGCCAAATGTAATGAACAGAAGATGTTCCGATCAAAGTAGTTTTCATGTAGGTTTATTTAAGTTGTAAGTTGTACAATGTATGAGCCTCGCCAGGAGCAGCCTCCATGCTGCTCAGCCCGTCACCACTGACTCAAGCACTCCAACATTCCACACGCCAACATTCTCACACACAGTCATCCAGGCTGAGCATCAGATTACAGGCTCCAAGCCACGCCCCCCCCCCCCCCAGAGGCTACTTTAGTGAGTGGCATAACGAGTGCTTCAGCCCACTAGTAGCATTTAATTTACAGGACCTGGCTAGAGGTATTACCATTTACTAGGGACTTGCAAGTAAATTAAATATACCAATCAGGTGTATAACAATGTCAATATGTTTTTAAGGGAGAATCAGTGGAAACTGGGTGGCTCTGACGGCACAATCCATGGAGATAAAGCCTGATGGATTGCATCCCACATTTGACCCATTAAAGTTTATCCGATGGATGCGATTTAGGTGTGACATAACCCCAGCCTAGGATTGAATAAAGGGCTTTGGATGCACATCCTCCTCACGTGGGGACTTCCAGCGCACAGTGGGGTTCTTATTTAACACATCTCGTTCTACACAACTGTATTCATAAAGAAGGAGTCCAGACGGTGATATTATATTCAAGGCACATGAGCTGCAGATAGTACACTTTGCAGAGATTGCCATCTGCTGTTGGGCTCAGATGCTTGAACCTTGTTGTTGTCTTGGAAGAAGTCTTTTGTAGTCATGAGATAGGTGACTCCTCCTTTTGACGATAGTCGGCATGGGCATCGACTCCATCCTCAGATTGTTTTTATCCGCCATCAGGTCAAACTATCATAAACTCAACGGTTTTGTTTTCGATCGTGTGATCTTCGACGTGCTCCTCAAATATTCCATTCCGGCGTCGATGCGGGCCGCTAGGCCTTTCGAGACCATTCGGGCCTACGGCTCATGGAAAGGACTCCATTTAAAAAATGCCACCAGTGTGGAGCTAAAGTTCCACACAGTGATCACCACAAGGTTTGTAACCTGTGTCTCTCCCCCGAGCACAACTAGAATAATTGCCAGGTCTGCACCTGCTTTGGATCCAAAAATCCGTGATCGCCGGGCCAGACGACACATCATGGCGCAACAGTCCGCTCCGGTATCGGTGAACATCTTCGATGAAGGCCCCGATGTCCTGGAAGAGGATTCTGAGGATCTGGAAATCGTGTCCGAAGTTGACGACTCCGACCACCCCATCACTCTAGGTCGAGTGAGTACAACTGCCCCTATCCCAATCCCTCCTCCAAAAAAGAAGGCCCTGGTCAAGTCTTCGCCTGCTGGCCCTATTCGCGACAAAAAACAAGCTTCAGAAGCCCCGCCCCCGGGCTCGGCTCCGAAGATAAAGGACAAGCCTTCCGGTAGCTCTAGACCGAGCAAGCCGCATATCAGTGTCCCACAGGCACCATCGGCACCGAAGCAGGGAGCACAACCTACTCCCAAAAACACCTTTGGCACCGACCACCCCCGTGCCAAAGGAAAAGTCATCGGATCCAAAACAGAAACATTCGGAACCGAAAAAGATTTCCGACTCCACATGAAGCCAAAAGACCCAAAACGCCCTTCCAATGCTCTGGAGCAGAAGTCCAAACCTCGCTTGGACCCAAAAAAATAGGTGCCGAAAGTATCTACCGAACAGGAAGAACTGTTTCGACCGGATCCTATCGATCCGAAACAAAAAACACTCCACATAGACCCTAAAACAGGACATGTGTCTACTGTTCTACACAAGAAAAGAAAATTGGACACCCCAGGCATTCCTGTAAAGAAGGACTGTGCTACTTCACCTTTACAACCCTCTTCTTCTGTTCTTACTACTAAACCTGTCTCTCCTCCTATACTTCCACCAAACTCACCACTACCACAGGGTGATGATGATTTAGGGTTTGCGGGACACAACACTGACCGTTTTACTGACCCTGATAATGATACAAACATATCACAGGATGATTGGGACGATTATGATGACCCAGTAGATCCTCCAGACCTCCCTAATCCTCTTACATACCCAACAAACCCTTCTCCCCCAGATGACAATATTGGTTTTAATATTGGTTGTAATCAGTTTGTAAATAGGGCTGCTCAGTACCATGGTGTCCCAATGCATTCAGCCCCCGCAGAGGAGGATTTTCTACTAGACACCTTTAAACAGTCACTAAAGACTGTACAAACCCTTCCAATGTTAAAAGGTGTCATTAAACATGCCCCAGACATATTCAAGGACCCAGTTAGGACTAGAATTCTTAATCCAAGAATTGACAGAAAATATAAAACCACTCCCAGTGATCCCGCCTACATCAGAGGTCAACTCCCTTCTGATTCCCTAGTGGTAACTGACGCTAGAACGTGCCAACTCTCAAACCTCTGATGATGCGCCACCTCCGGACAAAGAGTCTAAATTATTAGATACTTCTGGTAAACGAGTTGCTGCCCAAGCAGCTAATAACTGGCGGATAGCTAACACACAAGCATTACTTGCTAGGTATGATAGGGCTCACTATGACCAACTAGAAACCCTATTGCAACATTTACCTGATCAATATAAGACCAAGGCCAATGATTTGATTCAAGAGGGGAACTTAATAACTAATGCATCAATCAAATGTGCCCTTGATGCAGCAGACACCGCCTCTAGGGCCATTAACATTAGCGTATTACTCAGATGATATGCCTGGTTGCGCATCTCTGGCTTCAAACAGGAGATACAAACATCTATCCTCAATCAGCCGTTCAATCAGCAACAACTTTCTTGACCGGCTATAGACACCACTCTAGAAAAAATGAAAAAGGACACAGAGACTGTTAAATCCATGGGAGGATTGCAGTCTCCATCCCCACATGGTTCGTTTCAACGCTCCTTCTATAGAGGAGCATCCAAGAACATCAATGCAAACACTGCTTCCTCTTCCTACAAAACACCACACAAACATCCCCCAATGGGATATTTTAGATGTGGATATAGGGGAAATACCAGCAAAGGGAGAGATCGAGGTAACAACAACACTCGCAGCTCCCCCATTAATAAGCAGTGACTTGCCTCCACTCCCTCCACACCATTCCACTCCCGTCGGAGGGAGATTATCACAGTTCCTACCTGTCTGGAACTCCATCACTACAGACAAGTGGGTAAGACAAATTATCCAGTATGGTTACTTCCTGGAACTTACTGCTACTCCACCCGACGTACCACCCAAACAGCGCTCAATGTCTGGGGAACATCTAATACTTCTCAAACAAGACGTTCTTTCATTGCTTCAAAAGCATGCAATAGAACCAGTTCCCCTACAACATCAAGGAACAGGGGTTTACTCCCTATATTTCCTAATCCCCAACAAAGACGGGACCCTAAGGCCATTACTGGACCTCAGACTTGTCAATTTGTACATACAATCAGATCATATTCACATGATCACTCTTCAGCAGGTTCTTCCACTGCTTCCACAAGGCGACTTCCTTGCCACACTAGATCTCAAAGACGTCTACTTCCACATTCCCATACACCCTGCTCACAGAAAATACCTAAGGTTCACAGTAGACGGCCAGCACTATCAGTTCAAGGTCATTCCATTTGGGGTGACCACAGCCACCCATGGTGTTCACAAAGTGCCTTTTAGTAGTAGCAGCACACTTGAGAAGACAGCAAATTCACGTATTTCCATACCTGGACGACTGGCTGATAGAAGCCAACTCATACAGCCAGTGTGTTCACCACATTTATCAAACAATTCAGCTGTTACACAACTTGGGGTTCACACTGAACTACACCAAGTCACACCTTCAACCCTCCTACATACATCAGTATCTAGGAGCCACAATAGACACTTGCAAAGCTCTTGCATACCCCAACCCACCCAGGATAGCCAGCATGCAACAGGTTTCAGCCCCAACACTTTCTCCCAGCACGAGTGTTTATGCAGCTAATTGGAATGATAGCCTCTTCCATTTTCATCGTACCTCACGCAAAACTTCAGATGCGTCCTTTACCAGAATGTTTAGCACATCAGTGGAACCAGGCTCAAGGACAACTTACAGATCTGGTGTTGGTGGACAGCCACACACATCACTCTCTGCAGTGGTGGAACACACAAAACCTGTCCAAAGGGAGGCCGTTCCTAGAGCCACTTCCACAGATAGTGCTAACAACAGACGCATCACTCACCGGATGGGGAGTGTTAGATTTGGGGGTCTCTAGTTGGCACAGGTAGGTACTTGTGACAAATAGGGACCCTTGCCTCTAGTTAGGATAAGGGGATTACACTCCTAAAATAAATCCTGCTCACCCCCTTGGTAGCTTGGCACGAGCAGACAGGCTTATCTCAGAGGCAGTGTGTAAAGCATTTGTGACCACTATACTTTATATAGATTTACCACAAGACCATAAACACAATACTGTTACTTTAAGATGGTAGATTTAGCTTATTTTAGTTCAGCTCTTAGGATGCAACACTTTGCGTCAGTGTACCTTACGATGAGTTGCGCTTCAACGACAAGCAATGTCGCAGCGAGGGAAATGCGGCACAGTTCAGGTGCAAAGAAATTAAGACGTGAACATCTTCCAGATGTGGCACGCTTCTCCGGGGATGCGAGAAGTTCTCGATTCGATGCATGGACTACAGCGGCGACACCCTTGTTCCTCGATGCGACGGCAACAGCTCCACCTGCGACACTCTTCTCCCATGATGCATGAAGCTTCCGCACGATGCGACAACTACAGCGGCGACATCCACGATGCGATGGCAGCAGCTCCGACGGCGGCACGCTTCCCGGGGCTGCAAGTCGCTTTTCTTCAATACAGTGCAGTGCGACAGTTCCAGTGGCGACACCCTTGCTCAGAAGTGCGACGGCAGGCACAGCAACGGCGACACACTTCGACCTCATTGCGAGACTCTTCTCTCGATGTGGTGCAATGTGACAGCTACAGCGGCGACACCCTCCTTCGGCGTTGCGACGGCAGCAGCAGCGACGGCGACACGTTTCCTCTTCGTTGCGAGACGCTTCTCTCAATGCGGTGCAATGCAACAGCAACAGCGCCGACATTCACGATGCGACGTCAGCAGCAGCGACGGCGACACGCTTCTTCTTCGATGAGTAGCACTTCCAGCTCCTTGCGACACCCAGATCCTCAGAAGGCCCAAACAGCAGCAGGCAATTCCACAGGAACTCTGGGCAGCTGGGGTTTGAAGTCTGTTGTCCCTGAGACTTCAGCAGGAAGCAAGCTCTTTTCTAAGCCCTTGGAGATCCTTCACAAGTAGAAAGCAAAGTACACAACGTTTCTTTCTCCTTCCTTCGGCAGTAAGGCAACCACTGCAGGCCAATCCCCCAAGCAGCATTTCAGCTTGGGAATAGTCTCTCCTCAGTTTCTTCAGGTTCCTTTCCTCAGTAAAGGTTTCTTCTTGCAGTCCAAAAGTGATCTAATTTCATGGGATCAGGGTCCCAATATTTATACCCCAAAATCATTTGCTCTCTCAGGGGAGAGGGGCCTTTGCCCAGTCCAAACCAGTTCTGAAGCACTCTGTTTACCAGACTTCTCCTTTCCTTTCGAAGTGCAGGGCAGAAACATCAGACACCCCACAGGAGGTGGAGCCAGCATTGTGGAAGGCAAGTACAGTCCTGGAGCACTTTGTTGACAGCACTCCATCTCTTCTTTTAGTGTGCAGGGCAGAGACATCAGCCGCTCTCCAGGAGGTGGAGCCAGCATTGTGGAAGGCAGGCAGAGGCCTGTTCAAGGTTCAGGCGCAACTTCTCCCTCCCATCTAGATGCAGATCTCTCTACTCAACACTGGACTGACTCATCCTGTCTCTTGGAATCCCCCAGCCCTGTCACTGACAAAACCAGACAAGGAATACACAACCTAGCATAGGCAGGCTTAGAATGTTAGACAAGCAAATACCTGCTTTCTAAAAGTGGTTTTTGCAAACACAGAATGTTAAAACCAACTTCACTAAAAGATGTATTTTATCATTCTGAGCTCAGGCATACTAAACTCGAATTTCTACCATGTTCTCTGAGTCAGTTAGGAATATAAAATGTAATAATTCTAACAGCCCATTCTGGCCTATGGAGAACAGGTAGCCTTGCAATAGTGAAAAACGAAAATGGCTGTAATTCACTATTAGGACATGCCACACACACCAGGCCAGGTCCTACGTTATACTTACAATGCACCCTGCCATTGTGCCTTCCATAGGTGTGACTGATATGAAGAAAAGGGAAGGTTTAGGGACTGGCAAGTGGGTGCACTTGCCCAGTCAGCATGACAGGCTCTGCAATGGCAGACCTTAGACACATTTTACAAGGCTGCTTTTGTGGGTAGCACAACCAGTGCTTCAGGCCCACCAGCAGCATTTGGATTTAAACACCCTGGGCACACTCAGTGCACTGTACTAGGGTCTGACAAGTAAACCAAATAGCCAAACATGGAACCACTGATTAATACATTAATTTACAATAGGGAGCACTTGCACTGTGGCACTGGACAGCAGTGACACAGTGCCCAAAGCATCTAACACCAGCAAAAAATACATGAGGCAACAGCAAAAATGGAAGGGAGACCCACGCCAATGGTGCCAGGTCTAACAGGGAGCCCATCTCTTAAACAATACAATTCAGGGCAACTGGACCACTCAACAAAAAGTGCTTCACATCAGTCATCTAGAACTACTGGCAATATTCCTAGCCTTAAAGGCATTCCAAGTACATCTCAACAAGACTGTCTTAGTCCGGATGGACAATATGACAGCAATTTATTACATACAAAAGCAAGGAGGAACACATTCTCTGCAGCTCTCTCGCCTAGCACAAAGTATATGGAGATGGGCCATTCCACAAAACATATCTCCTGGCGGAACATCTTCCTGGAGTAACCAATCAGATAGCAGATCTGTTAAGTCATCAGACTCAACAAATACACAAATGGGAACTTCATCCACAAGTTCTTCTACCTTTCTTCCAAATGTGGGGCCAACCAGACCTAGATCTGGTCGCCACACATGCAAACACAAAATGCCCAACCTTCGCCGCCAGGTTCCCACACCCGTTCTCCAAAGGTAATGTAATATAGTTGAACTGGTCAGGCAGATTCCACCACTCCCACTCATTCCACTAGTAGTACGCAAGCTCAAACAACAGTCTCTCAAAATTATCCTAGTTGCTCCCACATGGGCATGGCAACCATGGTTCACAACACTACTCGAACTATCACTAGTCCCTCATCAAAAATGACGGCTCTCCCCAAAGCTGCTGACGCAGAACCATGGAGAAATAAGGCAACCAGATCCAGCACAACTGAATTTAGCGATCTGGCTCCTGAAGTCTTAAACTTCGGTTACCTGAACCTCCCACCGGACTGTATGATTATTATTAAAGAAGCCAGACTTCCCACTACTAGAGCTTGCTATGGAGCCAAATGGAAACGATTTGTTATTTACTGCAATAACAACAAAATTCTCCCATTAGATGCTTCAATACAAAACATTATTTGCTATTTGCTGCATCTACAAAGATGCATTCTTGCATACTCATCAATCAGATTACATCTGGCTGCCCTTGCCTCCTACTTACAAAACAAACAACATTTGTCGTTGTTTAGAGTACCTGCTATCAAAGCCTTCAAGGAAGGCCTTAAAAGAATAATTCCACCCAGACTGCCACCAACTCCAGTGTGGAACATAAACATTGTTCTTACTAGACTCATGGGTCCCCTATTTGAGCCTTTACACAAATGCGAATTACAATTCCTTACATGGAAAGTAGCGTTCCTTGTCGCAATCACCTCTCTTAAGAGAGTAAGGGCGATCCAGGCTTTAACCCCTTCCATGCTGGTGACGAACCCCAGCCGTCATGCACTACGGTGCTCGTGTGCTGATGACGGCTGGGGTTCGTCATGGCCCGCCCGTGTTCGGCCGGCGGCCGCACACGGGAAAAAAAGCGGCCGCATCGAAGGGGTTAACCATACAAGAACCATTTTTACAAATACATCAAAACAAAGTGGTTCTGTCAGGAACTGTCCGGGACTATGTGGGGAACACAGTCAGGGACTTGGACAAGGAGTGGGAACTAGGTAGACGACGTACACAGAAAGGAGGAGTACAGTGTTGCCCAGAATCATACAGGGAGTCAGAGGAGAAAGAGGGATCCAAAGGGGAAGCCTGTACAAATGAACAAGATGGGTAAGACTCAGAAAGGAAGGGCACTCATAAGGAAATTTAGCATTCAGACTAACTACACCCAGGACGGACGTGCAAGACATATATATAATACAACATTAACAATAAAGGGGGGTGTGGGGTAAAGCACTCAGGAGCTCCACATGGTAAGATTGAAGCTCAGTACGTTTCTTACACTTCAATTGCTGTTACAGATACTGACTGCAAATACCCACATGTAGGATATGCATGCAAAGGCAGGGTCTGTGGAGCTTATACCTATAGTGATGTTATAAATGTAACTCCAAGACAAAACTCACAGTGAACAAGAAACACCACCTAGGTAGTCAGCTGAGCCCACGGATCCTGGCGATCAAACAGGAACGCGCGAGGCAGTAACAGCAAAGGGGTAGAACTAAACACAAGAACAATAGACAAGGAGCTAGCAAGGAGGAGTGCTTAACAGGAAAGGAAGGAAATGACAGGGCACATGTGGCAGAAAGCAGTTAACAAACATACAAGGCAACAGGAGTAAGACAACAGAATAGAAAGGCAGCAAACTAGAACTGGAACCAAGGAAATGGGAAGCAAGACAGGGACTGGAAACAGATATACAGAAGGGGAGGCTACAAAAGTATAATAGTGCAGGTTAAGGAATCAAGAAAACAAAGTAGCATAGAAGGCAGTGCTGGGGCAGGAACAAGAAGTGAGCTAAGGCCCAGGAGTCAAGGCAGCACTGCAGACAGTGCTGGTTCAGGAACAGGGAACTACCAAAGCTTCAGAAGTCAAGGCAGCACTGCAGACAGTGCTGGTTCAGGAACAGGGAACTACCAAAGCTTCAGGAGTCAAGGCAGCACTGCAGAGAGTGCTGGTTCAGGAACAGGGAACTACCAAAGCTTCAGGAGTCAAGGCAGCACTGCAGAGAGTGCTGGTTCAGGAACAGGGAACTACCAAAGCTTCAGGAGTCAAGGCAGCACTGCAGACAGTGCTGGTTCAGGAACAGGGAACTACCAAAGCTTCAGGAGTCAAGGCAGCACTGCAGACAGTGCTGGTTCAGGAACAGGGAACTACCAAAGCTTCAGGAGTCAAGGCAGCACTGCAGACAGTGCTGGTTCAGGAACAGGGAACTACCAAAGCTTCAGGAGTCAAGGCAGCACTGTAGACAGTGCTGGTTCAGGAACAGGGAACTACCAAAGCTTCAGGAGTCAAGGCAGCACTGCAGACAGTGCTGGTTCAGGAACAGGGAACTACCAAAGCTTCAGGAGTCAAGGCAGCACTGTAGACAGTGCTGGTTCAGGAACAGGGAACTACCAAAGCTTCAGGAGTCAAGGCAGCACTGCAGACAGTGCTGGTTCAGGAACAGGGAACTACCAAAGCTTCAGGAGTCAAGATAGCACTGCAGGCAGTGCTAGTTCAGGAACAGGGAAATTACTAGAGCTTAGGAGTCAAGGTAGCACTACAGGCAATACAGGTTCAAGGAAACAGGACACAGTTACAGCTCAGGAAACAAGGAGTCAATAGAGCACTACAAGCAATGCAAATCAGGAACAAGAAATAGCTAAGCCCAGGAACAAAGAATAACTATAGCTCAGGAACTCAGGGAGCAAGGTAGCACTGCAGGCAGTGCTAATGCAGGTACAGGGAATAGCTATAGCTCAGGAACTCAGGAAACAAGATAGCACTGCAAGCAGTGCTAATTCAGGAGAAGGGAAACTGCTGCAGTTCAGGACAAGGAATAATAAGGCTATGGGGTCAGGGTAGCACTGTAGGCAGTGCTAATTCAGGAACAGGGAAAACAGCAGCAGGTCAGGAACAAGGCATAATTAAAGCTCAGGAAACACTGGAAACAAGAATAGCAAAAGCTCAGAGAACTCTGGAACCAAGGATTGGCCTCACCAGTAAACAGCTACAATGACCAACCTTTGCCTGAAGGGAGCTGGGGCTTAAAATAGCTCACAGTAATCACATGCAGCTGGTGTGAATAGGCAAGCAGCAGCCAGCCCCAGGTGAGCTGAATTCCTCCACCCATCCTTGGCCTGCAGGGGTGGAGACAAAGCAGTGAGCAGGGAATTCTGGGTAATGGAGTTTCAGGCATGAATAGGCTGGCTTCAAGTCTAAGCAGGCTGGCTTTCACAAAACCGGCATGGATTGGGAATGGATGTCAATTCCCAAATAGTGTCCAAATGGCTGGAAGTCAAGATATGCATGCAGGGGAGTGTCAGGAAGCATATTAGAACACTGGAGAGTCTCACAGTTCAGCCCCCTGGTGGTGGACACGAGAACATAGGGAGCAAATCGTGACAGGTTCTTAGGACAAATCCAAAGTTTCTTCCAAAGGTAATTTCTGCTTTCCATCTTAATCAGTCAGTAGAGCTACCAGTGTTTTTCCAAAACTCTGATTCAGTAGCAGAGAGAGCTCTTCACAGGCTCGGTATCAAAAGAGCTTTACTTTATTACATAGACAGAACTAAACCCTTTAGGAAAACAAAACAACTGTTTGTAGCTTTCTCTCCACTTTATAAAGGCAACCCCATCTCCAAAGCTGGAATTGCCAGGAGGATAGTCAAATGTATTCAAATATGCTATCAAAAAGCAAAACGCACTTTAACAATTCCCTCTAGAACGTATTCAACACTCAAACTAGGGGCTTCCATGGCATTCTTAGGGAACATCCCCCTAGAAGACATTTGCATGGCAGCAACTTTGTCTACTACACACACCTTCACCAAACACTATTGTGTTGACGTGCAGGTTAAGCAACAAGCTTATGTTGGCCAAGCTGTTCTTAAGACACTTTTTCAAACTACTGCAACACATACAGGTGAGCACCGCTAAGGGAGACGCTGCTGTACAGTCTGTGCAAAGTGTACTATCTGCAGCTCATATGACCCGAACGGAAAATGCTACTTACCAGTATGCATCTGTTCTTGGCATGTAGAGATGCAGAGTAGTACACACCCACCCACCTCCCCAGGACCTGTATCTGTTCCAGTTTTATCTTATTTAGATACACATACATGGACCTCTATTATATTTCTTACAAACTCCACCATTTCCCTTCATGGCAAAAAACAATCTGAAGATGAAGTCGATGCCTATGCACAATATTGTCCAAGAGAGGAGTCACCTATCTCGTGACTACAAAAGACTTCTTCCAAGACAACAACAAGGTGGAAGCATCTGAGCCCAACACCAGATGGAGATCTATGAAAAGTGTCCTTCTCTGCAGCTCTACATGCCAAGAACAGATGCATACTGGTAAGTAGCATTTTCCATATCAATAATAAAATGAATGCCCATAATGATCCTATGTATCCCCCATTGGAGAAATGCACAGATAAATCCTGATAGATCCTATGGATGCCACAGACAAGTTCAGCCAGAGATGAAGGAAAAACCCTGAGAAGTAACAGTGCCTCGAGGTTATATTTAATAGTGACATGAATTCTCCACTCTGCAGGGGTAGTATGGTGCGCTAATCCCATTGAAAGTTCTCGAACAGGGACAACGGGGTTTACTGTGGCAGCGATTGTGAGTTTATTGATCCAAGGTTCTAGAGCAACGATTAAGGGGTTTAAAGTTGTGGGTATTGCATGCTAATCCCACTAAGGTTCTAGAGCAGTGATGCGGCGAGAACAGTGTTAGGGGTTGTGTGCTAATCCCACCAAGGTTCTAGAGCAGTGATGACTGTGATTACGGTGGTAGTGATTGTGTGCTTCTCTTCCTCTGTAATGAGGGTATGTGGGCAGAGAGCTCCCAAAGTGCTGCAGCTTTTGAGCACTCATCATTGCTGTTAATAAAATAGACATTTCCAACTTTGATGGTGGGCAGTGTAATACCTCGAGAAGGATGAAAGGGTGAGTTTGCCTTGCTGGAATTCACAGTGTGCCTTACAGGTCAGACAGATTCCAGCAGTGACCACTTACCTCACTGAGCCCTCTTGTAAACTTGAGGATATATTTTTTGAGGGGTTTGTGCTCTAAAGTTCTAGTGCTGCAATGATGGAGTTTGCAGTAACAGAGGTTGTGTGCTAATCCTTCCAAAGTTGTAGAGGAATAGTTTGATTTTTTTGTCCTCATATAACCATCCAGTTAAATAAGCTGTGAGCCAAGACGCCTACACCCGGAGTGCCCAGCGTATATGCACGCTGAATATTTCTTATAGTTTTGCCCTTCTGTAGGAAGGAGAACTGCCCTTTTTTCTGCAAGATAGAGGTGTAATCATAGGGCATTGCGATTTACTTTGCTATATCACAAAGAGACGCCACCTTTTCTCTTCTGAGGCCCACTTGCGGTCCAAGTCCAGTCAACTGACATCTCTTACAGATCGGAGCCATTCTGATAGCTTGGCGGGTCGGGAGTAATCCATTTATTACAGATTTCCTTTCTAGCTAGAAATATCAGAAAAAAATATCAGTGAGGCCTGATCTGAGTTTACCTCATCCCAGTACGGGCACAAGTCCATTTCAAATAGGATAAGGCAGGGGCTTACCTTAATTTCGCAGCCAAACACCTGATTTACACAGCCCCGGAAGAAGGCAAATAACGGGCAGTCCACAAACATGCCATATAAACATGCGCATATCGTCCGCTTCTGTCTCACCGCACTTCTTATATTTTGATGGTTCCGGTGTGATCTTAGCCAACTGTACTTGTGACCAATAAGCTCTATTTAAACGCATGATTTATTTTAAGTGGAGATGGTTTGACCAGAGGGTATAACAGATTTAAAGATACTCGTCATAATTGCTCTGTTGCCAGCTCCGGAACATCCTTTTCCCAGTGCAGGTAGGGAACTCCCGTTTTCTCATCTGCTGCGGAAATAAATATCCAAAACCACTGGGAGACCGCTGAATAAGGTTGGTGCTTCGCTCTCACCCAATTGAGAAAATCCTCCTGTACCGAACCGCTCACCTTTGACAACTTTTGGGATGAAAACCAAGAACATAGCTGCAGGAATTTAAATTTTGAAAGCCCCCCCTTTAAAAGGTCAGAGAGCTCTTTTAATGTGATGAGGGCATCACCCTTCCTGAAGTCTCCCCAGGTGGAAAAGTTGCTATGCTTGAGAGGGTAACTAAGTTTATCTTTGAGCCACTCAGGGGTTCCGGGAGACCCCAAAATTGGTGCCAGGTCTGCATAGTAGTCTATCCCAAGACTTTTGCTAAAGAATGACCACAGGGCTGTTAAGAGTGTCTTTAACCTACCTTGTTTAAAAACTTTGGGTCCCCAAACTTAAACGAAAAACCTATTCAGGCCTAAATGCTTCAACAAAGCCCTATACAATTGACCCATGTAAGAATTATCTAGCTCTCTAGAGATCCTGGCTCCCCTGGACGCCCATATAAAGCTGCCGCCCCTCCCTTGCTTCAGTCCCTCCTTTCATGAGATCCTGGCTCCCCTGGACGGCCATATGAAGCTGCTGCCCCCTTAAGTCAGTCTCCTCCAAAGCTCCTTTCATAAAATCCCGGCTCCCCTGGACGCCAATGTAAAGCTGCCGACCCTCCCTTTCTTCAGTCTCCTCCGGAGCTTCTTTCATGGGATCCCGGCTCCCCTGGATGCCCATATAACGCTGCTGCCCCTCCCTTGCTTTAGTCTCCTCCTTCTTTCATGAGATCCTGGCTCCCCTGGACGCCCATATAACGCTGCAGCCCTCCCTTGCTTCAGTCTCCTCCTTCTTTCATGAGATCCTGGCCCCCCTGGATGCCCATATAACGCTGCTGCCCCTCCCTTGCTTTAGTCTCCTCCTTCTTTCATGAGATCCTGGCCCCCCTGGATGCCCATATAACGCTGCTGCCCCTCCCTTGCTTTAGTCTCCTCCTTCTTTCATGAGATCCTGGCCCCCCTGGATGCCCATATAACGCTGCAGCCCTCCCTTGCTTTAGTCTCCTCCTTTCATTAGATCCCGGATCCCCTGGATGTCCATATAAATCTGCTGACTCTCCCTTTCTTCAGTCTCCTCTGGAGCTTCTTTCATTGGATCCTGGCTCCCCTGGACGCCAATGTAAAGCTGCCGACCCTCCCTTGCTTCAGTCTCCGGAGCTTCTTTCATGAGATCCTGGCTCCCCTGGACGCCAATGTAAAGCTGCCGACCCTCCCTTGCTTCAGTCTCCGGAGCTTCTTTCATGAGATCCTGGCTCCCCTGGATGCCCATATCAAACATGTCTAATGACATTAATGTAAAGTCAATTCTTGATTTAGATTCGTGGTTATGAAATGACCAGCCAGGTGGTTGGTCCGTTGGAAACCTTCCGTTTAGAGCACGTAAACCTATTGCCTCCAAGTCCATCGGTAGGTTTTTCCCAATTAAATTTCCCTTGCGGGATGGACTTTGATCCATTGATTGTTCCGGGAAGGACCATTCATAGTTTTGAGAGTGAACAAGGTCATTCCGTGTCGTGTTAATCAGCAAGTTTATATTAAAATCCCCTGTGGCTAGAATACTGACAGTCGGATCAATCATTAGTTGTTCCAGCAGGAATGTTACAAGATCCAAACTTGTATTCTTGCGTGCTGTCTGGTTTGGAGGAATATAAATATTGAGTATTAGTAAGTTATTCCTGTTTTTTTGCTCATCATACCCCATTGTTATCTTTACAGCTTGTATGTTTACACTATTGGTGACCAGCTGTTCGTGGTTGATTATCAGGTCTATTTCAATAAATATTGCTAAACCCCCACATGGGCGTCCAAACTTGGTATTTTTAATGGCTGGTACATAGAATCCTTTATAACCTTGTAAAAAGAAAGCTTCCGTATTCCATGTCTCTTGCAAATATATGATTTGATGAATATTTGACAGGGATTCTATTCCAGCGTTTTGAATTTTTTTCCCAGTCCATTGATGTTCCAAGAACATACGGTTACCGGCTGCCGGTGATCTCTTTGTTCCTTTAATTTGTCATGGTTATTACCCGGTCAGAGATTGTGCAGAGCATTCCGTATCCAACTTTCGTTTATTTGCCGAGGTTCTGCAAGTTTTATTTCTTCCGGGCTCTCCTTTTTAATATCATATGTTCTACCCTGTGGGTTTTTTAATATTGAATATACTGGGATGCCCGTTACTTCCTTAAGTGCGTTTTTTGGAAGATGTTTTTTGAACGGACTCGGGTAAGGTTTGGGAGGTGGATAAGAAATTTTGATCCCCAAACCATCGAAAATTTCTTGCTGTTTTATAATATGCTCCGCTAGACAAGGGGTGTTGACTGTTAGGACTGTGTGTGACTGAGAGCCGTCCATATTATGTGCGAATCCCACCGACTCAATGTCTTTTGTTGTTATTTTTTCTAGCTCGGGAATCGATTTGAAAAGATGTAAGATATTCCCTCTATTCAGAATGTCACTATAACCTCTTGAGTTGTATACTGGTGTTAATATTATTTGTACCAATTTCTTTGAATTCATTGATACCATCTTGTTTTCGCTTTTTTTTTTGATAGAACGGATAATTTGTTTTTCTTCTCCAGTCCTTGTAACTGTTAATTCCTCCTTGTTACTATGACATTCTCCAATATACCTCTTTTTGCTTGTTATTTCTGCACCGTAACGGTGGCTTCTGGCTGATTTCCAATACCAGGTTGGTGATCTTGCCTTTGGAGGGGATTTGTAGGATCATTCGGTGTGTTGGTTTTTTCTTGATAAACTGTTCTCCATATCCTTAAACTTGAGCAGTTGTTTCCTCCGTTTAATAAGGTGTCAGGCTCCGTTTCAGATCGCGCAATTTGAGATTCACTAGAGTCACTTTGTATATTGCATGGATAATTCCAGGCTATGCATCCCTTTCCCTTTTGGGTATTTCTTACTATAGGGTCCTGAGAGGCATTCTGGTTAACGTGTGTCTGCATTTTTTTCCCAAGTGGTAAATTTCCACCGATTATTTTGACCGCATTATCATTTTGTATGGTTTCTGTGTGGGTATTTGACTTGTTTCCAGTCTGTTTGTCAGTCTGATTATTAAAGATATCATAATATTTTTCCCCTTTCATGCTCTTACCCACAGTATCAAGCTGGATCTCCTCCATCTCACTTTTTGTCAGAACTGGTTCTTCTTCGATTAAATCTTCCGGATTCTTCTGATGGAGGGTATACATTTACTGTAGTTTGATTTCTTAATTTATTTCTAGCCTTACGGATTTTTTTTCTTTGTCTCTTTGAGAGTTTATGTCCTTGGGAATTTACTTTTTCCTTTTCTGCAATTGTTTGTTCGTCAGGTTTTAGCGTGCCTGTAGGTGGTGATTCAGTTTCCACATTCTGCCCTATTGTTTTTCCTTGATGATTTGGTTTATTTACCTCTTCAACACTACTTTTTTGTTGTTATTTGAGTAATGTTATGATCTTCGGCGGGCTGTGTGATTTGCCCTGCTCCAACTACTTTGCCTGTGTTATTATTGAGGATTAGTTCTTTTACATCTTCTAATATAGTGTTTACTACATCTGGTATAGTTGATAGTTTATTTATAATTGGTTCACAGGAACACTCAAAATAGTTAGAAGCTGCGTGTTCTTGGGCTTTAGTTATTAAGCCATTCAGCGCCGACAACTTTCTGTCTATTCCGGATACTGCATTAGCCATTACTCCGAGTATATCAATTTGTGTATCCATTTTGTTTGACTGATATGTCAATGCTTCTAGTATTAGAGTAGAGGTTTGGTAAAATATGTCCCATGTAGCTCCAGAGTCGCTTTTTTCCTTTGCCTCACTTGTGGGGTTGTAATCTTTAATTGGACAAGTGACATCCCTATTTTCCGGGGTCATGCAAATTTGCTCCATTTCCCTGTAAGTTGAGTTATTGCTTTCAAGAATTTTTTCTGGTGTATCTACCACATGGTTTTTTGGTATATCCAAGTCGTTATTTCTTAGTTCAAGCAATTTCCGTTTTTTAGTTTTACCCGCTTCGACTTCCACTGGTGATTGTAGTAACATTTCTCGTACAGTATTTCTGGATTCCGATTCAAGCTTAGTTGAATGAATAGAATCTACTGCCAGTGCTGTCGTGCTGTCAGAAACCTTATTACTTGTTTCATAGAGTTTCCTCTTAGTTGTAATGTTCACATTAATCTCTAGTGGTATTGACCTTTTCAAGTCTATGGGTTCTTGACGCATAGGAGTAGTTAGTAGTAGCTCACCAATCTCTCTTTTAACCATGCCAGTTGGCTCTGCGTCGTTTAGCTGTAATTCGTGCATTGTAGTATGATCTATTGGGTCTCTCTCATGGTTCAATATTTCACTTGCTGCGCTCTTTAGTTTCATTTCTTTGTTTATAATTATTCCATTCGCTAGATCTTCGATGTCAATACCATTTTCCACAGGGAGTCTTGATGGTTCAATTGGGATTTGTAGTTGATGTTTGGATTTATCTGATTCCATTGACATCAAAGCCCCAGTAGGATCGGTCAGAAAGTCAAATTTCTGAGGTATTTTTGTTGACTTTTCAAACATCCGTGCAATTGGTGAGATTAGAGTTTGGGTTTGGTTTAATCCCTTTGTCTGTGCTTTGATATTTTTTTTGTATCTTGAGTGCTTGGGTTTTGCGTGCCTTTTTGGTCTGGGTGACTGATGATCTTATCTTCCCAGAACGCATCCCTGAATGCTTTGATTGCTTTGATGTCAGTATATCACTTGGGGATACGCACCCAAATTTAAGGAAATGAATAATAGTGGCCAAAATTGAAGTAAAAAGTGGTAGAGTTCAAATAAATCCTCTTCAGCCTTAGTACAGTCGTCAGTCTTCTGTCATTGGTCCTCCCCTTGAACTCACCCCTGCCCTCCCAAGCCCGTCTACCCCAAATTAAGGGCAGCTGCCGTCGGGAAGGGCACTGGGGCGAGAGTTAGATCTGGCAGTAAGGCTGCGATGTTAATACTATAGTCAATGTAGATACAAGGCTCAACGCCGTTGAAGCGAATATTCCAAAACTGCAATTCAGCCTAATTTAAAGAAGAGTTTTGAATGCTTATGTTCGTAAATGCTCTATATATGTACTGTGCCCTTTGTTCTCTTAGATAACTGTCTGCTCACGCTGCAGCAGCCTGGTCCATCAAATCTGTAAAAAAAATCATTAAGGGGGTCAGTGGCTTTCCTAGCGCCGAGCTTTGCAGCCCCCCTTGCCCTCTCACCTGTTCACCCGGTCACCTGTGTTGTGGTGGGCAGGTGTTATTTCCAGCTCCAGTTCGAGCTCCAGTTTCCAGTTGGTTCCGGCTTGCTGAAGGGAGGCTTCTGTGGCTCCTGCCTGCCTCTGCCTCAGCAACCAACCAACAGGGACAGTGACAAAGATGCCGAATAGCCCCTTGTGGTCCTCGTGACCGTCGTGACTCCGGCCGCCAGTAGTACACGCTGCCCTGTGGGGGTGCAACCCCCTTGCCCTCTCGCTGCTTTGGATCTTTATGTCTTTGCCCTTTGTAATTGCCACGGTCCACCTCCAGTAAAGCCAATGCAGAAACCAGGGCGGAGGGGGGCGGCTGAGCTCTCTCAGCTCTCTCAGTTTCAAATGTTCTTTTTCGCCGAAAAGAACTCTCGCCGCGGTCGACCGCCGCTGAAAGAGAAGCTTGGCGGGACCCGCCCAGCTGCCTGGGGGAGACGTGCTCTCTTCTCCACGCTCCGCTACAGGCCTGCAGCTCTGACAAGGGGCTCGGCAGCCGCGATTTGCTGTTTACCGTTTATTGCCGTTTACTGCCGCTTGCTTGGCTCGTTGTTTGCAGCTCGCAGTTCGTGGTTTGTAGCTCGCTCCACAACCACAAACACCACTGCTCTCTCGACTGCTCTATCGACTTCCTGTCAGTAGATCCCCATATGAAGCTGCTGCCCCCTTAAGTCAGTCTCCTCCAAAGCTCCTTTCATAAAATCCCGGCTCCCCTGGACGCCAATGTAAAGCTGCTGACCCTCCCTTTCTTCAGTCTCCTGAGGAGCTTCTTTCATGGGATCCCGGCTCCTCTGGATGCCCATATAAAGCTGCCGACCCTCCCTTGCTTCAGTCTCCTCCTTCTTTCATGAGCTCCTGGCTCCCCTGGACGCCCATATAAAGCTGCTGACCCTCCCTTGCTTTAGTCTCCTCCTTCTTTCATGAGCTCCTGGCTCCCCTGGACGCCCATATAAAGCTGCTGACCCTCCCTTGCTTTAGTCTCCTCCTTCTTTCATGAGCTCCCGGCTCCCCTGGACGCCCATATAAAGCTGCCGACCCTCCCTTGCTTCAGTCTCCTCCTTCTTTCATGAGCTCCCGGCTCCCCTGGACGCCCATATAAAGCTGCCGACCCTCCTTGCTTCAGTCTCCTCCTTCTTTCATGAGATCTGGGCTCCTGTGGATGCCCATATAATGCTGCCGACCCTCCCTTGCTTCAGTCTCCTCCGGAGCTTCTTTCTTGAGATCCTGGCTCCTCTGGATGCCCATATGAAGCTGTTGATGCTCCCTTGCGTAATTCTCCTCTGGAGCTTCTTTCATAAGGTCCTGGCTCCCCTGGATGCCCCTATAAAATTGCTGCCCCTCCCTTGCTTCAGTCTCCTCCTTTCATTACATTCTGGCTCTCCTGGATGTCAATATATAGCTGCTGACTCTCCCTTTCCTCAGTCTCCTCCGGAGCTTCGTCCATGGGATCCTGGCTCCCCTGGATGCTCATATAAAGCTGCTGGCTCTCCCTTGCTTCAGTCTCCTCCTTCTTTCATGAGATCCTGGCTCCCCTGGATACCTGAATAAAGCTGCCGACCCTTCCTTGCTTCAGTCTCCTCCTGTGCTTCATTCATGAGATCCTGCCTCCTCTGGATGCCAATATGAAGCTGCCGACCCTCCCTTTCTTCAGTCTCCTGCTTCTATCATGAGATCCTGGCCCCCCTGGATGCCCATATAAAGCTGTCGACCCTGCCTTGCTTCAGTCTCCTCCTTCTTTCATGAGATCCTGGCTCCCCTGGATGCCCATATAAATCTGCTGACCCTCCCTTGCTTCAGTCTCCTCTGGAGCTTCTTCCATGAGCTCTTGGCTCCCCTGGACGCCCATATAAAGCTTCCAACCGTCCCTTGCTTCAGTTTCCTCCCAAGCTTCTTTTAAGAGATCCCGGATCCCCTGGATGCCCATATAAATCTGCTGACCCTCCCTTGCTTCAGTCTTCTCTGGAGCTTCTTCCATGAGATCCTGGCTCCCCTGGACGCCCATATAAAGCTGCTGACCCTCCCATGCTTCAGTCTGCTCCGGAGCTTCTTTCATGGGATACTGGCTCCCCAAGATACCCATATAAAGCTGCCAACACTCCTTTTCTTCAGTCTCCTCTGGAGCTTCTTTCTTGAGATCCTGGCTCCTCTCCTCAGCAAAGGTTATTCTTCCCCCCTTTCATACACCTATTCTCTTTGTTCTCTGAAGGCAAAGAGTGTCTGTACCTAGCCCAAACCAGTTCTGGCCAGTCCTGGAGCACTTTGTTTACAGGACTCCTTCCTTCCTTTGACAGTGTGGGCCAGGGACATTAGACGCACCACAGGAGGTGGAGCCAGCATTGTGGAAGGCAAGCATAGACCTTTTCAGATCCAGGTGCCACCCCTCCCATCACTCTCTATGCAGATAGCTCGATTCAGCCCTGTGCTGACTCACCCTGTCTCCTGGAATCACCCAAACCCTGTCACTCACAAAACAGACAAGGAATACACAACCTAGCAGAGGCAGGCTTGGATAGTTAGGCAAGAAAATACCTACTTTCTAAAAGTGGTATTTTCACACACAGAATGTTAAAACCAACTTCACTAAAAGATGCATTTCATCATTCTGAGTTCATGCATACTAAACTCAAATTTCTACCTAGTTCCCTGAGTCAGTTAGGATTGTAAGATGTTATAATCAAACTTCCCATTCTGGCCTATGGTGAACAAATTGCCTTGCAATAGTAAAAAATGAAGACGGCTGTAATTCAATATCAGGACATGCCACACACATCAGGGCATGTCGGATGTATGACGTTAAAACACATACTTTTACATCGCATACCATTACAATGCGATTTTTACAACGCAGGATCCTTTACAACGAATGCCTTTACAGTGCAAGTCATTACATAGCAGAAGCTATTACAACGCATGCCATTACAACGTAAGTATAGGTAAGTATATCATTTTTTTAAATTATAAGGAATAAATATTTAATTAATTTAATTTATTTAAAGTAGTTTTTTTTTAAAACGAAACCCTTAAAATACCCCTGTACCCATTAACCCAAACCTAGCCCTGAACCCAAAAACTACCCGAGCCCTGAAACCTAAAAATACCCCTGTACCCCATAACCCAAACCTAGCCCTAAAACCTAAAAATACCCTTGTACCCCATAACCCAAACATAGCCCTGAACCCTAAAAACACCCCTGTACCCCAAAACCCAAACCTAAAAAATACCCCTGTACCCCAAAACCCAAACCTAGCCCTGAAACCTAAAAATACCCCTGTACCCCAAAACCCAAACCTAGCCCTGAAACCTAAAAATACCCCTGTACCTCAAAACCCAAACCTAGCCCTGAAACCTAAAAATACCCCTGTACCCCAAAACCCAAACCTAGCCCTGAAACCTAAAAATACCCCTGTACCCCAAAACCCAATCCTAGCCCTGAAACCTAAAAATACCCCTGTACCCCAAAACCCAAACCTAGACCTGAAACCTAAAAATACCCCTGTACCCCAAAACCCAAAACTAGCCCTGAAACCTAAAAATACCCCTGTACCCTAAAACCCAAACCTAGCCCTGAAACCTAAAAATACCCCTGTACCCCATAACCCAAACCTAGCCCTGAAACCTAAAAATACCCCTGTACTCCAAAACCCAAACCTAGCCCTGAAACCTAAAAATACCCCTGTACCCCAAAACCCAAACCTTGCCATGAAACCTAAAAATACCCCTGTACCCCATAACCCAAACCTAGCCCTGAAACCTAAAAATACCCCTGTACCCCAAAACCCAAACCTAGCCCTGAAACCTAAAAATACCCCTGTACCCCAAAACTCAAACCTAGCCCTGAAACCTAAAAATACCCCTGTACCCCAAAACCCAAACCTAGCCCTGAAACCTAAAAATACCCCTGTACCCCAAAACCCAAATTAAATAAATGTTTTAAAAAAGATAAACTTACCTATACTTACGTTGTAATGACATGCGTTGTAATAGCATCTGCTAAGTAATGTCATGCGTTGTAAAGGCATTCGTTGTAAAGGATCCTGCGTTGTAGTGGTTGCGTTGTAAAAGTAGTGCGTTGTAACAGTTGCGTTTTAACTGTTGTTTCCCGGGCATGTCCTACCTTTTCCATACAATGCACCCTGCCCTTGGGCCTACCATAGGGGTGACTAATATGCAGAAAAGGGAAGATTTAGGGACTGGCAAGTGGGTGCACTTGCCCGGTCAACATGGCAGTACCAGACTGCACACAGGCTCTGCAATGGCAGGCCTGAGACACACTTTACAGGCTGCTTCTGTAGGTGGTACAACCAGTGCTGCAAGCCCACCCCCTTTTTTTACCGCTTTTGGCCGCCATAAGTGTGGCAGTGTATGCTCAGACATGAGTCCCTTGCTCACTTTGCCACTGGATTCAAGCAAGCCGGGCTGAAGACGGCTGGAATGCCAGAAACCGGTCCTCGGAAGCTTGTTTCCGGTCCAGGGAAGGCATGGCTTGGCAGTTCGGGCTGGACTTTTCCCATGAGACACAGGGTCAGACTGATTTGCATATAGCCATGTCTGAACTGGGGTGGCAGAGTGGGCTAAAGAACGGTGATGGATTAAACCCAGATCTTTTGACTGGGTGTGAGTGTTTGATTGGTTCAGATGCTCCGTCCATTACCACCCCCTTTTGTACCGCTTTTGGCCGCCATAAGTGTGGCAGGGTATGCTCAGACGTGAGTCCCTTGCTCACTTTGCCACTGGATTCAAGCAAGCCGGGCTGAAGACGGCTGGAATGCCAGAAACCGGTCCTCGGGAGCTTGTTTCCGGTCCAGGGAAGGCATGGATTGGCAGTTCGGGCTGGACTGTTCCCATGAGGCACAGGGTCAGACTGATTTGCATATAGCCATGTCTGAACTGGGGTGGCAGAGTGGGCTAAAGAACGGTGATGGATTAAACCCAGATCTTTTGACTGGGTGTGAGTGTTTGATTGGTTCAGATGCTCCGTCCATTACCACCCCCTTTTGTACCGCTTTTGGCCGCCATAAGTGTGGCAGGGTATGCTCAGACGTGAGTCCCTTGCTCACTTTGCCACTGGATTCAAGCAAGCCGGGCTGAAGACGGCTGGAATGCCAGAAACCGGTCCTCGGGAGCTTGTTTCCGGTCCAGGGAAGGCATGGATTGGCAGTTCGGGCTGGACTGTTCCCATGAGGCACAGGGTCAGACTGATTTGCATATAGCCATGTCTGAACTGGGGTGGCAGAGTGGGCTAAAGAACGGTGATGGATTAAACCCAGATCTTTTGACTGGGTGTGAGTGTTTGATTGGTTCAGATGCTCCGTCCATTACCACCCCCCCTTGTACTGCAAGCCCACCAGCAGCATTTGATTTACCAACCCTGGGCACATGCAGTGCACTGTACTAGGGTCTGACAAGTAAACCAAACCAGCCAATCATGGAGTCACTAATCCATACATCAATTTACCATAGGGAGCACTTGCACTGTGGAACTGAATAGCAGTGGCACAGTGCCCAAAAGCATCTATAACCAGCAAAAACACATGAGGGAACAGCAAAAAATGGAAGGGAGGCCCACACCAATGGTGCCAGGTCTTACAAGCGCTACATAAATGCAAACCTTTTCCCTCCGCTATCCTTTTGAATCCAAATAACAGACTAACCTATCCACCACACAAATGACTTTAATATTTCACTATACTAATTCAACACTAATCCTTTATGGGTTCTGGAGTAGCATGTTACTTGCTGAAGAAGCGCTTTGACACCTCATCAGAGGTAGTAAGCGCTATATAAATGCAATTACAGTACAATAAGCACCAGTAAGTGCCAATGAGAACAAACAATGAATACAAGCAAGGACATGCAACAAGAAGAAGCATAAAGCGACAACAAGCAACAACAAGCCATGAGGAACAACAACACGAGACGGCAACAAGTGATGATGTGATGATGAGTGACAAACATTTGATATTGAAAAGTACCAACAAATGGCAACAACCACTGACCAGAGAAAAAGAAAAACAAGCATTTGCAATGCAATAGGTCTCGCATTTACACAAGTTTAACCCCTTTAATGCTCATGACGGCTCCTCGCCGTCATGCATCACGGTAGGCGTGTGCGCACGATGGCCGGGAGCGGTCCGAATCTCGCCGGCCGTTTATTTCTCCCGCACAGCGCGAGAAATAAACCTGCATGCAAGGGGTTAAGCTATTGACATTGTAAATGACAATGCCTATTATTTTTGTTTTTTAAAATATAAATTAAAAGTTTTCTCAATTACCATGCCAATAGCTTAAAATCGCATAAATGCGAGACCTATTGCATTGCAAATGCTTGTCTGATGTAAGTTGTAGTGAAGTGTTTAACTGCACTAATGACATACAACCTCTGCTCAGACAATGATTGTGTTACATAAAAGTGCAGAATATTGAAATAATGCGGTCAGAGATTTTTGTTACGCCGCATAATTTGCCTCATCTCGCTGTATAATTTACTCAACCCTACGGCAGAAATTGCTCCTCCGATAGCGCGTGATGCCAGTGACCTGATTATGAATTATTACAGGTGAAGGATTGAGAAAGCAGTTATATTTCAGCCTTTGGAACATTAAGTGAAACAGAAAATGCAGGAAGAAATTGTTTCACAATTATTTTCCAGATGCCAGTAGTTCTAAAACAAATATTATAAAAACCAGACGTAGAATTGACACGTTCAAAACCACACAGAGGATTTTATAGAAATCAATATTTAGGTGACCGCTCCTGGCACTAACAGAATCTGAGAACAAAACCGAATTGCTGGTATTTTAGCTGAAAAAGGAGGGAAACCTCGAGGCAGAGCCCAGGCAGCAGAGGAGTCAGTTCTAATCTCTGCTCTGTGACTGTAACAGGAACCCGGAAGTCCCGGCGCAGCCACAGAGAGGGGCAGACGCACAGACACACCCACTGCACACAGAGAAGGACAGACGCACAGACACACCCACTGCACAAAGAGAAACTGAAACTTACCTTCACTTCCTGTATTTCTGCATCATGGCGGCAGCAGCTCAGCTCGGGAGCCTCAAGGAAGAGGCCACTTGTTCCATCTGTCTGGAATATTTTTCTGATCCGGTGATGATTATTGATTGCGGACACAACTTCTGCCGCTCCTGCATCACCCAGAGCTGGGAGGGAAGAGATGAAAACTTCCCCTGTCCACAGTGCAGGGAAATATCTCGTAGGAAAAAACTCCGGCCCAACAGACAACTGGGGAACATGGTGGAAATTGCAAAACAGCTTCACCTGCCCCCTGTGAAGCCCCCAGAGGAGAATCAATGCGAGAGACATGAGCAGGCACAGCTGCTGTTCTGTGCAGAGGATCAGAGGATGATATGCTGGGTCTGCCGGGAGTCCAAGGAGCATAAAACTCACTCCTCAAGTCCTATAGAGGAGGCTGCAGAGGAGCACAAGGTACGTCTGTGGATGTTCAGGGATCACAAAGTCACTTCGTGAGCCACACCAAGGGGCAGTCAAAGATCACACACTGTCTGTGTGGGTGTTCAGAGATAACAAGTCACCCTTTCTATAAGGTGGCCAGAAGGCTCCATGTCACTGGGACAACACATTTCCATTCCTGGGTTTTGCTTTTATATATCATTTTCATCTGGTGTGTTGAAGCAATAGGGTCCAGTAAAGTGAACCAAAACTACACCTCCCACAATGCACTGATCTGTTAAATCAAAAGCCCAGAAATGGAAAAAGTTGTGTCCCAGGGGCATGGAGTCTTCTGGTCCCCCTCCCTGTGTATGCCATAGAGGAGGCTGCAGAAGAGAAGAGGGTGTGTCTGTGGATGTTTATGGATCATAAGGCACCCGCGGCCCCCAAAGAGAGGTCTGTGCAAGGAGTGTATGTGGGAGTTCGTGATTCACAAGTGAAGACAGTGTAAGTTCAACAGAGGAAGAAGCTGCAGAGGAGCACAAGGCATGTCTGTGGACGATCACGATTCACAAATGAATACACTTGTTAATTCTTTAAGAGGATACAATGTATATTTAGGGGTGTTATGTGTCCTTAGCGAAGGCTGCTGAAAATACATGGTATGTTTGTTTGTGTTTAGGGATTGTAAGTGAATAGACACCTTGAGGGCTTTATAAGAACCTGCAAAAGAGCACAACGTGTGTCTGTCGGAGCGCTGGGATCAGAGGCTTTGTACTGTGAGCCACAGAGGCGGCTGCAGAGGATCAGAAGGGACGTGTGTGCGTGTTTTGGGACCTTGCACTATACTCAAAGGATTCCGTGTGGCAGTGCGGTGTTAGTTGTTAGTGTCAGAAGACTTGACGCGACAATGCAGTGTGAGGCACACGAGCTCACAGGAGCAGAGACACAGCAGAAGAGCTGCAGCAATGCAGGGTGAAGCACACATGTCCACATGGTCATGGAACCACAGCAGAAGAGCTGCAGCAATGCAGGGTGAAGCACACATGGTCATGGAACCACAGCAGAAGAGCTGCAGCAATGCAGGGTGAAGCACACATGTCCACATGGTCATGGAACCACAGCAGAAGAGCTGCAGCAATGCAGGGTGAAGCACACATGGTCATGGAACCACAGCAGAAGAGCTGCAGCAATGCAGGGTGAAGCACACATGTCCACATGGTCATGGAACCACAGCAGAAGAGCTGCAGCAATACAGGGTGAAGCACACATGTCCACATGGTCATGGAACCACAGCAGAAGAGGTGCAGCAATACAGGGTGAAGCACATATGTCCACATGGTCATGGAACCACAGCAGAAGAGGTGCAGCAATACAGGGTGAAGCACATATGTCCACATGGTCATGGAACCACAGCAGAAGAGGTGCAGCAATACAGGGTGAAGCACACATGTCCACATGGTCATGGAACCACAGCAGAAGAGGTGCAGCAATACAGGGTGAAGCACACATGTCCACATGGTCATGGAACCACAGCAGAAGAGGTGCAGCAATACAGGGTGAAGCACATATGTCCACATGGTCATGGAACCACAGCAGAAGAGCTGCAGCAATGCAGGGTGAAGCACACATGTCCACATGGTCATGGAACCACAGCAGAAGAGGTGGTGCAATACAGGGTGAAGCACACATGTCCACATGGTCATGGAACCACAGCAGAAGAGGTGGTGCAATGCAGTGTGTGGCACACGGGCTCATGTTTATTTATTTATTTATTTTGAAGGTTTTATATAGTGCGGACAAGATCCTTGCAGATATCAGAGCGCTTTCCAATCAGCAAAGCTAGTTATACATAACAATGAAAGAAGGAAAAATCACGAATAGCATAACAAATGAAAAGGAAATTCTATGGAGGAAAGATCACGCATGACATGAATAGTTCGTGTACAGGGGAAAAAGCGTAGAGTACATAACAGGAGCATCATAGTTAATAGAAAGTCCTGGGCTGAAAAATGAAATTAGGATGTTTAGTTGGATCCTTAACGAAGAGAGGAAAATTAGCAAGGGAACCATCTTCCCGGAGAGCTGGAAGCACGCCGAACTCAGCGCTCTACTCAAGAAACCAACAGCGGACCCCACCGACCTCAAGAATTACCGCCCCATCTCGCTTCTCCCGTTTCCAGCCAAAGTCATCGAGAAGACCGTCAACAAGCAGATGGCCGCCTTCCTCGAGACGAACGGATCCCTCGACCCCTCACAGTCCGGCTTCCGAGCCAACCACAGCACCGAGACCGCCCTCATCGCCGCCACCGATGACATCCGAGCCCTGATGGACAATGGAGAAACAGCGGCCCTCATCCTCCTGGACCTCTCCGCGGCATTCGACACTGTCTGCCACCGCACCCTAGTACAGCGCCTCAGCAACGTCGGAATCCAGGACAAGGCGCTGGAATGGATCATCTCCTTCCTCGACGGAAGAACACAGAGAGTCCGCCTACCACCGTACAAGTCAGAGGCCTCCGAAGTCATCTGCGGCGTCCCCCAAGGATCATCTCTGAGTCCCACCCTCTTCAACGTCTACATGAGCCCCCTCGCGGCCATCGTACGCAAACACAACCTCAGCATAATCTCCTACGCCGACGACACCCAGCTGATCCTCTCCCTGACCAACAACCCCGTCGCCGCCAGAGCCAACCTGCACGACGGGATGAAAGAGGTAGCCGAGTGGATGACGATCAGCCGCCTGAAACTGAACTCGGACAAGACGGAGATCCTCATCCTGGGCTCCTCACCCTCCGCCTGGGACGACTCCTGGTGGCCTCCCGCCCTGGGCACCGCACCCAAACCGACAGACCACGCACGCAACCTGGGCTTCATCCTGGACTCCTCCCTCTCCATGACCAGGCAAGTTAACAAAGTCTCCTCGACGTGCTTCAACATCCTACGCATGCTACGGAAGATCTTCTGGTGGATCCCCACCGAGACCAGGAAGACCGTCACCCAGACCCTCGTCACCAGCCGTCTGGACTACGGCAACGCCCTCTACGCCGGTACCACCGCCAAGCTCCAGAAGAGACTCCAGCGGATCCAGAACGCCTCTGCCAGACTCATCCTCGACATCCCACGAACCAGCCACATCTCCGGACCTCTGAGAGACCTTCACTGGCTCCCCGTCAACAAAAGAATCACCTTCCGCCTTCTCACCCACGCACACAAAGCTCTACACGACCGAGGCCCGAGTTACCTCAACAGCCGAGTCAACTTCTACGCTCCCAAACGCCACCTCCGCTCAGCCAACCACGCCCTCGCCGCCGTCCCCCCCATCCGAAGAGCGACTACAGGAGGAAGGTCCTTCTCCTACCTGGCCGCCAAGACCTGGAACTCCCTCCCCCCCGACCTGCGCCTGACCCAAGACCACCTCTCCTTCAGGAAGAAGCTGAAGACCTGGCTGTTCGAGCAGTAGCGGCACCCCCCCCCCCCAGCGCCTTGAGACCCTACGGGTATGTAGCGCGCTCTACAAGTGTCATTGATTGATTGATTGATTGAATCTCAGAATAACTTAGACTGTAATAAGGTGAGTTGTGCCATGAGAATTGCTTTAACTCCCTTTTTGAAAGAGATGGTAGAGGCATTCATTCTGATTTCTGATGGAAGAGTATTCCAAGTCCGAAAAGGACCGTTTATATGATTTCTTTAGGTCTCGCACCTGGCGACGCAGCGCGAATCGCTGTCGCCAGCGAGATCTATAGTTGTTGACTCTCCTTTAGGGCTAAAAAGGAGACAGGAGATGGGCACGCGCAGCTTGCTGGAATCGGATCGGGAGGCACGCGTTCACCACAGTTACGCGCAGTACCTATCTCCTGCCTCCCTTGCAAACCTCCTGCAGTTAAGGCTCCACGGCCCGTCAATGCGCCCCGAAGTGCTCCCTTCTGCTAGCACAGCACACCAGCACAATTGAGAAGGGCTCACCCACCCCACCGCCCCCCAGCACCCAGATCTGTCCCATCCGCTGGAGTCGCAGCTCTCCTTACCCTGTGTAGGTCTCGCAAGTCCAGTCCCGAGGATCGCAGCTCGCGCCAGGGCCATGGCTGCTGGCGGCAGCGGGAGGCGCCACTGCGCCCCGTCGTTCCACCCGTGCGTCTTCCTGAGGCTCCGGCTCCCTCTCGGCTGCCCGCATGCCCCCCGCACAACTCCTTGCTCCGCCCCCAACTCTTTGCCCTCGCGCCCCAGCAGCCTCCAAGCCCAGGCGGCCGTGCCACTGACGTCAGCCGCGCCGCTGACGTCAGCCACGCGCGCGCTCACGCAACTCCTGCTTGTTTTTTTGCCATCAAAGCCTCCGTATACCAGGCAGCCGATGGCTTGAAGTGCATGCTGGTAATGATTTTCCAGGGAGCCAGGTTATCTAAGGCCTGATTAATCCACGTCATTAGTTGCCCATTTGCATTCTGGGGACAGGAGGTGAGTGCTGGTTTTTCCTGCTTCAGTGCTGCTGTGAACGTATTAGGTGTGATATGGGACCATTTACGAGCACTGCACTTCTTTTGGAGGTTGGGCTACTGTCAGGGGAGGTTCATAAATATCAAAAGGTACCATGTAATGTTGCCCTTTCTCTTAGATTAATTGTGAATTACTCATGGATTTTTATAGCAAAAAAACGGAGGGGAAAACAACTTGTCACTCGCATTGTTTTCTGTGTGCATATTAACTATGAAGATTTCAGTAGGCAGCGGCCCTTTAGATTCTAACTGGTGTCGAAATATAACTAGGGCAAGAGTTCACATGTTGTGCAGACTAATAAGTCTAAATGCAAAAAATATTACAGTATGTTGAAATCGCATTACGCGCAACACTTTTTAAAAATAAAGTACGTCGTTGATTGATGGCAGAATCAGTAAATGACACAAGTGAACATTTGCATTTTACCCCTTCCTAATAGCCTGCCAGAGTCATTGTTTTTTTTTAGGTGATACCCAGTTAAAACAAGCATTTGCAATACAATAGGTCTCGCATTTACGTGAGTTAAAGCTTTTGTAAGTGACAAAGCCTTTTATTTATGTTTTCAAAAAACAAAACATAAATAAAAGGCATTGTCATTTACAATGCCAATAGCTCAAACTCGCGTAATTGCGAGACCCATTGCATTGCAAATGCTTGTCTTTTTGAATCTTTGAGGTTTCAGTAGATGGTTATCTGCACTCTTTGAGGACCTTGACCCACCAGAGATTGTCAAACACAGCAGAAGAGGTGCAGCAACGCAGGGTGTCGCACACATGGTCACATGGGCACAAACACAGCAGAAGAGGTGCAGCAACGCAGGGTGTGGCACACACGGTCACATGGGCACAGACACAGCAGAAGAGGTGCAGCAAGGCAGGGTGTGGCACACGGGCTCACAAGGTCGTCGGACACAACAGAAGGTGCAGAAGAAGAGCTGCAGCAATGCACTATGACGCGCACAGGGTCACAAGGGCATCTGTGCAGATGACTCCTCAGCAGTGCAGGGTTCATCAGACACAGAGGGACATGCAGGGTCCAGGCGCCAGACTCGCATCATCATTGGGCACAGAGTGAAGATCTCCTGTAGCTTTTGCTGCATGAAGCTCGCTGGCTTTGGGGACCCCTCATAGGATGAATGACATTCTCGCTGGGATGCGATCACAGGCTCCTGGTCTGGGGGAGCTTAGAGTCTTCGACCTCCTCACCTCAAGGTGCTGAGCACTGGACTGGGCTCGGGGTGATCAGCCCCCCCATCCGGTTCCCACCCTCCTCACAGGCAGTCCACCGGATGCGGAAAGTAAGCACAGCGCCGCTTGTATTAGCCTATTTTATACCAATACAGAGTGGACTTTTCTGGGCAGCCAGTGGGAACGCTTTTAAACTCTTTTTAATTGTTGTGATTTCTAATGCTTTTAATCTCATTTTAATTGTGTGATCTCCTTGAGTCTTTTAAAAATCAATATATTTTGCACCGTGCACTTTACCTGCTTGCTGGATCAACTCTCTAGTCCACCCCGGGTTCTTCCCGTTTGATGCTGAGAGAGTTGGTTCGTTTGGATCTCGTTTGAGCCACTTCCGGCTGACTGCCATTTTGAGTGAGGTAATGGTCTAGTCTATTGGAGCTCAGCAGGCTACTATAAAAGATGGGCTAAACCCGGGCACGCAGCGAAGGCAAGCCCGTCTGTGCCAGTCCGCGCTCAGAACCCGCTCAGCGCCGGCCATGCTGCCGGTTTTAGACCAGATATCTCTACTTTGAAGCCTACTATAAGTATAGCTTAGAAACTTTAATGAAGCTACAATGGTAAGGTAGGACAAGTTCTAGACCATGTATTGACCCGTACCTAGTGCGGGACTGTGGCCTAACTATCCAGCACATCTCACGATCTACCCAAACCCACATTACCACTAAGGCATATCCCAGGGGGGTATCCTGTGCACTCATTAATGTGAGGTCGTTAATTAACAGTGCTATTGCATTTCGAGAGATTTTAGAAATCAATCAGATAGAGAGAGCCTTTATTACAGAGACTTGAGCAGATGCCTCCTTGGACCCGGATCTGCTTTTGGCCTTACCAGCAGGTTTTAAAATTCATAAAGTAGATACGGTAGGTAAAAAAGGCGGGGATTGCCCTTATTCTCAAATCTAGCTTTAATTCTTTTATTAAAGCGAACATGGACAATAAGGACTGCAAAGTATTTGACTTTAAAATTGAACTATAAGATCAACACACTTTTAATGGAATTTCACTCCATCGTCCGCCCAAATCAAAGGTCACTTTTTTAGATAACTTATGCTGCTTTTTAGCTCGCAAAGCTGAATACTACAATTTTACAGTGCTTGGAGATTTTAACTTCCATCTGGAAGATGTCGCTGATCCACATACAAAAGCAGTCTTAGATCAGAAGGAAAGCGTAGGGATGTGTCAACTTGTGAAGGGTTCCACTCCTAGCCCTGGACCCTGTTATGATGAGATTTTTTCAGACAACTCCCATCTAAGTTGGACTGGAGCTTTGCCTATGATCTGGTCGGATCATAAGGCAGTCTTATTTGATATATATGATTGCCACAAAAAATCATTTTAAAGTTCCCAGAGAACCTTATGTTAGTCGCCCCTGGAAGAAAGTAGAAGCTAGACCTTTAAATCCTCTTCTTTTAGAAACTCTACCTCATTTGTCTACTGACTCTGATCAGGCCACAGCCCAATACCATTCCTGGCTTGATTCAGGTATGACACAATTATCCCCCCTCAAACAGTGTCAACGTTCCAGGAGGACACCTTCAGACCCATGGTTTAATGACATGCTGAAAGCTCAGAAACAACTATGTCATAAACTAGAGAACAATGGAGACTTGAAGATAATGCAAGTACTCGAATGGAATATAAATTGTCTCTTCAAACCTACAAGAAACTTATCTTACAATCCAGACAAAAGCCTACAGAATAATGTTTTCGCTCCCGTCCAACACATCGCCTGCCCAACTTAGGCTGGAATTTGTATTGCAAAAACAAGCTCTTGCGAGACAGGGAGCTTATATCATTTGCTGCCATAAACTTCGCTCGGCCACTACCAACACTCTAAATTCGTTGCTATGGCAAGATATTCAAGGCAGGGACATATCTCAGGCAAGATCTTACCTAAAGGCAGCCCTGGGGGCCACCAATCTAACTGCGATGTGGGACATGCAACTTGGGCACAACCCATTCAAAAAACTAGTCTGGAAAACTATCAAATCTCTATCCTTACTAGAGGATAAGGCCACATTCGCCAAAAGAAACCATGCATGGATGACACTAAACTCGTATAAATCGCTGACACCACAATCATACTTCAGTCAGGGTTATCCTAAGGCCACAAAACTGAAGCTCTTGAAATACAGACTAGGGGTTTTGCCCAGTAGAGAGCATCTTCCACCATGGCTCAGGAGCAACGGCAATGAACTTTGTCCGTTTTGCAACACAGACAAGGGCGATATACTTCACATGACCTGTCTTTGCGAAAAGCTACGGCCAGCTCGCCAACAGCTCTTAAAGGACCAGTTCAAGCAGCTAGGGACTCGCACTAGAAGTCAAGCGGTGCTCGCCTGCCTGAATCCTTCGAATACGATACTGAACTGTAGATATGTTAAGTTCCTTGCAATGATCGAGCAAAAACTGTCAAAAAAAAACCTCTCGATCATTGACATAGGCAACAAGTAGGCGGTCAACAGGACTCAAGGGAATATGCTGCCCTGCCTTAAGATAAATGCTCCTGGACAATCAGACTGGGTCTTTTAGTGTAAGCTTTTTTAATGATGATTATAATGAACAAACTTTTATGATATTTTAAAACTTCTTTTGTAAAATGTTTTGCACTGGTTTTAACTAACTATGCATAATAAACTTAAATCCTACAAGAAACTTATCCTCAGGGAAAAGGCCTCATACTTCTCTGAGGAAATTATAGCGGCCAACAGTTGCCCTAAAGCTTTGTTTACTACGGTAAAGAAACTGACAAAGCTGCCAGCTGCTCCCGATATCAGTCAGGAATTCTGCAACCTCTTAGCAGAGTCCTTCCAGCACAAGGTCAAGTCTGTTTTTGGCTCATTTGTGCTGCAGGATAAGCGCCTGGCTCAGACTCCGGCCGAACTCAATAAGATTCAATCTATATCTCATGATAAGCCACAAGATACATTTGAATTAGCTACCCCTCTCTTTACTACTATGACAATTGAACACACTTCTAAACTCATTGCTGTAACTAAATCTGGCTCCCCATCAGATCCATTCCCCCCTAAAATGTTGCATACTTCTCCTGAAATTATAGCTATTCCATTAATAGTGATTTTTAATACAATGTTCACAACGGGGTACTTCCCAATGGAATGGAAGAAAGCCTCCATACTTTCTTTACTAAAGAAACCCAACTTGAACGCTAAGAAGACTCTCAATTATAGACTGTATCAAGACTTCTGTTTCCTGCTAAAAGTCATCGAGAAGGCGATAAATGTTGAACTATCTTCATTTATCAATGATAATGCTATTCTGGATCCCTTCTTATTAGGATTCCGTGCTTACCATAGCACAGAGCTGGCTCTAATCACTGCTTCGGAGGAACTCAGGCAGATTTTAGACAGTGATGGAGCGCAGCTCTGATCCTCCTGGACCTGTCAGCCGCCTTCGATACTGTCAATCATGGGCAGCTGTGGGACCGGTTGACCTCCATCGGGATCAGGGATAAGGCGATGTCCCTACTGTGCTCCTTCCTGTCTGAACGGTCTCAAGAAGTGGCATTGGGGAACGTTGTCTCACCCTCCTTCAGGCTGCCCTGAGGAGATCCTCAGGGTTCTCCTTTGAGTCCAACACTTTTTAACCTCAACGTCACCCCCATTGCCAGGCTGGTAAAAATGTATGGATTTTTCCTCGTGTCGACACTCATATTGTCGTCTCGCTGAGCTGTCCTTCCAGCCAGACGGCGATTAATTTTCACGACTGTATGAGCCCTATAGCTAATTGGATGACAGACGTTTATCTGAAGCTAAACTCACCCAAGACCGAGGTTTTGGTGCTGGGGAACAATCCATCATTTTGGACAGATAGCTGGTGGCCGGTCCAACTTGGCTCCTTACCTAAACAAGAGCTCAAAGCCAATCATTTAACACTCCAGATGTAAGGCCTTGTCAGGGGGCTCGTGGTACGGGCCTCCTGCACATGAAGATATTCCGGGCCAGGAAGCAGTTTGTCACAGGGATCCTGTGCCAAAACCTTTGACCCTACTGTTTACGCTCTCAATCTGACTGCTGACATCCTGCCATGCACCCTGCATGGGGTCGGTCCCTGCTCTCCTGGTCTGGCTGCCTTTTCCTTGTTTCAGACTCTGCATCAGCATGCTGCCTGCTCTCTCACTAATCCTGCCTGTTCCCAGTTGCAGCCCTGTATAAGGTTTGTGCCTGTTCCCTGTTGCAAATCCGGTAAAGGACTGGTGTCTTCTCTCTCGTTCTGGCAGCTTGCTTGTCACAGACCCCTGTGTGAGTGTGTTGCCTGTTTTCTATTGCAGACCCCGTAAGAGGCTGGCGTCTGATTCCTGCTTCTGAACTTGTAAACGGCTGGAACCTGGTCTGACTTCTGTCATGGACCCTGAAAGGGCTTGATGTCTCCCCTCTGTCTCTCTGGCTGCCTCTTTCTTACCTTCTACTCTGTATGGTGTCTGCTGTGACCGGGTCTGGTGGCTCAGTGGACTAAAGCAGCAGGGGCCTGTGTTTGACCTCCTGGTCACAGGTTCAAATCCCAGCGGGTCCACTCAGCCTTTCATCCATCTGAAGATAAAATGAGTACCATTGAGTTGGGTAACAATAAACATCTGTTATTCAGCGCCAGGACACCTATGGGTAATCATGCGCTTTACAAATACACCTGTTATGTTATGTTATGCTGTCTGTTTTTTCTCACAGACCCTGTATAAGGCTGGCACCTGCTGTCTTGCTCTGCCTTTCTGTTCTCTATCGGAGATCGTGTAGCAGTCTGGTACCCGCTCTCTCAATATGTCTGTTCTCTGTCACCGACCCCATAGGAGGCTGGTACCCGCTCCCTTCCTGTGACTGTTCTCTGCCACAGATTGTGTCAACATTTGGTGCCCCCTTTCTCGTTTTGGTTGTGTGTTCTCTGTTGCAGACCCTTCCTGGGGTTTGGGCCTGCACTCTTCCTGTGTCTGTTTTCTGCCACAGACCCTGCCTGGGGGTTGGTGCCTGCACTCTTCTTGTGTCTGTTTTCTGTCACAGACCCTGCCTGGGGTTGGGGCCTGCACTGTCCTGTGTCTGATTTCTGTCACAGACCCTGCCTAGGGTTGGGGCCTGCATTCTTCCTGTGTCTGTTTTCTGTCACAGACTGTGATCATTTATTTGGTTATCTGTTCTCTCACAGACCCTAAATGTGACTGGCACCTGTATAGGACAAGGTCTTAATATAGTTAATCAGCCGTGATGGTCTAGATGTAACATATTTAAGAAAAATTTGGATATGTGTGGCCAGAATTTATAATCTGAACATCTGTTACTGGTGCTGACAGTTTCAATATATATTCTCAGTACTTACAGCCTGGACACAAAGCGCAAACTGAGGGGATGGCCCCTGGGAAGATACAGATGTTGGGGAAGGTCAAGGGTGGGCGGTCGGTCAGGGATAATACTCATTGGAGAGATGGGTCTTCCACATTTTCCTAGCTTCGGGGAGGGTTGGAGCTTATGCCACTTTGATACTGATGCTGTTCCAGAACCTTGGAGCATAAACGGAGAAGGCTTGCCTTCTGGGTTTTTCTTCTTACAGGTTTTTGTCTTGAGTCTGGTGATATCCTCGCTCCTGGTCAGATGTCGTTCCTTGAACGAGTATAGTTTGTGTGCCAGCTAAGCTGGGGTCTTGTTATCGAGCCCTTTATGCGATGCCGCTGGCCATGAAGATGATCTGAGCTGGAAGGAACAGTTAGTATAGGTCTTTTTTTGTATTTTACACCCACGTGAGAATTCAAATACACCAATATTTAGTAAGCAAGAGCAGCAGAGCTGTACATCTATATCTATACTACTATTATAAAGAGAGAACTGGGAACCTTTGAGGCGGGTAAACTCGGGAACCACAGCGCCAATCCAAACACCCAATACATCATTGGAATTGTCAGGGTAAGCAGATGGACATAGGCTATATACCAAAAAAATATATATGTTAGAAGGGCAAAGTACGTTCTTTGCCAAAGTAGTCCCTTGGAATTAGCGCCATCTCTGAGGTGGGCGTGTGCGCTAACGACGTTCGTGCTGACATCACGGGTCGGACATTTTGGTAAAGTAAACAGGTCGGCCAGGAGCCAAGAGCCAGGAGCGCGAGGAGGAGCGGCCAGGAGCGCGGAACCGACACCCTGCGAGGTCCGACATGCCCAGAGGTAGGAGCGGCCAGGAGCGCGGGGAGGAGCGGCCGGGAGCACTGAACCGACACCCTGCGAGGTCCGACATGCCCAGAGGTAGGAGCGACCAGGAGCGCGAGGAGGAGCGGCCAGGAGCGCGGAACCGTCACCCGAGCTGGGGTTGAGCGCCCCAGCAACCGGTTTGGAATGGACGATGCATGGAGCACCTTGTGTGCCCCACGCAGTGTCTGAAAAAGCATTCCCTGAATGCAACCCTCCCTGCCCCAATACCCTAACCCTGTCTGGAGAGGTGCTGGTACCTCCCCTGACAGGAAACCTATTGTCCAGGCCTCCCCTGCTGGAGTTTCATCCAGCAGCAGGAGGTAAGACTCGTGTCTGTGGCAGTGGCATCCATTTTGTGATGCCAGGGCTCTGTTTAACTTCAACCGGGTAAACTAGTAACTACATGTCTTCTCCCTCTAGAAGGGTGGAATGCTACCCCCGCCGCCAGGACTGGCGTGGGGGTAGTATTTCAAAGTGTTTGACACCTTACACAACATGTTTCGATAAATCCAAACCAAAGTTAGCATTAACCGTGAGGATTATAATGCACTTAAGAGTATATGGTATGGCTATATCATAGAACAGCTATAAGGAGATGGTTACGAAAGCTGCAGAGGGGCTCAGCTTATGCTAGGGCACCCTCTCACATAAAACCAAGCACTCTGCCTCCAGGACTGTCAAGGCTGCCATAGGAGTGTTTTATAGGTGTATATGTGTCTATATAGGTATATGGATATTGGTATACTATATCCTAGTAAGGGGTGATTACACCACCTTACCCAGGCTGTGTGAACTGACCTGCAGTGTTAGTTTGGAGGGCCAGCCATGGGTGGCATAATACATGCTGCAGCCCCTGGTAGGCCTTGGATGCACCTATGCCGTGGGTACCTATGGTGCACTGTAAAGGGGCTCACAAAGGTGACCCAATACCCAATCTGGTATGTACCTAAAGTACATGGAGCCAATTTTATAGTGAAAGCAGATAGCTTCGGGCCCTGATTAGCAGAGTCCCAGTCCAACTAAATTGAAAACCAGAAAACACCAGGCAAAAAGGGGGGGGCAACCATATGGTCAGATATCCACCTTTCTACAGTTTTTTTTCTCCCAGCGCCAGAGTTCCCAGGTGACTCTCTTCCATCCTCCCCTAGCTTTCTTGCAGCACTCTGGCACTGCAGTCCTGTATCCACAGCGGGTGCTCGTCTGGTGCCTCAACCCCACCCGGGTTTTGCGAATTTCGGCAGCATCTTTGATGTACACTGTCTCAGCGAGGGGCGTCCCGCTTTCAGAGAAACCCCGCGCACAGCTCCACGAACAAGCAACCAGGCAGCGCGGTGAGACGGTGTAACACATCTCGCGGCTTGATGTTTGTCTGTCTGTGACCCGCGGAAGAGCAGCGATAGAGGACACAGCAGCAAGCCTCTTGGCATGCTCCGACTCGAGTCCAGGACAGTCAGTCGTGAGGAGCGTTGATCGTCCGTGATCACACGGCCGATATCTTTTCCCTGTTATCGGCTCTAGTGTAGGTCTTTTAATGTGGAGGTGATATGATTTCTTCAAGCCCTTGATGAGCTGCGCCGCTTCATGTATGCTGCCTTTCAGGGGTGCCTAGGGTGGTGTTGGGGAGACCGTTGACCGGGGCCTTGTCTCTACCCCCATGGGAGAGGCCTTGTACGTTTGTTCTGATTTTAAGTCATCTTCCAGGAGACACAACCTCTTCAAGAGACGACATTGGAATCAAGCTTTCTTGGCATTCTTTGTCATTCATTCAGTGTGTTGCTTGAATGAGAGGTCTGTGTCGAGGGGGGGCGGGAGGGGGGGGGTTAAAGACCGATAGGTTTACGTTGGAGACCCAGGCTTAAATCTGTGACTGTTCTGAGCTGGCGGCAACACAGGAAGAGTTCAGTCTTTTTGGGGTTTAACTTTAATACATTAGTTGACATCCAAGACTGGATGAGATCAGGGCAGGATTTGAGGATGACATTGGGTGAGGATATTTAAGGTAGAGTTGGGCATCATCTGCATATGGATGGATCTTGATGCTGCTGTTTGTGATGATGGATCAGAGAGAACCCATGTAGAGGTTAAAGATGATGCGAGAAAGGAGGGAGCCCTGTGTTACTCCGCAGGAGGCATGGAATGCTTGTGATTGTATAGAACCTATTTGCATGAACTGGTTTCAGCTGGTGAGGTAGGATGTGAAACAGTGTCTTACAATCCAATCATGTTTTTTGTGTGTTGATCAGGGCAAGCTGGTCGCCTGTGTCGAAGGCTGCAGAGAGGTCCAGGAGCTCAGGGGTCGTTCTTGTAGTTGAGGAAGCTGTTGTCGACTAGTTGGAGTGTGGCTGTGTCAGGGCTGCATACACAGTTATTGTGTTTATAAAACGTGTTTGCTTAGATATTTCCACTTGGTTCTGTGTTGTTTTGGAATGTTTTGGAATGTTTGATAATCTTGCCCCTCGCCAAGCCGGCTTACGCCCCGCACACTCTACGGAGTCCGTTGTCATTTCGGTCCTGGACAACCTCAGGGAGGGTATGGATACCAATCAGCACCAGGCCCTTGTGCTCCTCGATCTCTCAGCCGCCTTTGATACGGTGGATCACACCATCTTACTTTCCCGTATCAAGGCGGCGGGGATCGGGGGGACCGCCCTGGTCTGGTTGTCCTCCTTCCTGAGCGACCGTACCCAGGCGGTTCGCCTGGGTGACTTCACAGCGGACCTCCGGAAAGTCCAGTGCGGGGTTCCCCAAGGTTCTTCCCTCTCCCCCCTCCTGTTTAATCTGTATATCGCCCCTCTGATTTTCTCTCTCCAACAGATGGAGGTCGCCGTATTTAATTATGCGGATGACCTCCAGCTTGTCTTCAATCTGTCCTCTTCCCCCTCTTCTGTCCTAAACTTTCAATCTGTCATGCTCCACATCAGGGACTGGATGAACCACAATCACCTCAAACTTAACCCCGACAAGACCGAGTTGGTGTTGACGGGTGGTTCATCCAGCCCCTGGTCCTCTCTTTTCTGGCCCCCTTCTCCTGCACCCTCTTCCTCTGTCAAAACCCTAGGCATAAAACTTAATTCTCAACTCACCCTTCACTCCCAGGTTAGTTCTGTGGTTTCTTCTTCTTTCCTTTCACTGCACACTATACGCAGGGTGTCTCGTTTCTTTACTTTTTCTGCTCTTAAACTTATCATCCTGGCCATGGTGATGTCCCGCCTGGATTACGGCAACGCCCTGTATGCCGGCATTCCTGCATATAGCTTGCGTCGCCTTCAGCAGATACAGAACCAGGCGGCCCGCCTGGCCTTCAAACTTCCAAAATTCCATCACTCTACCCCTCTTCTGAAATCTCTACATTGGCTCCCCGTGCGAGCCAGAATCCAATTCAAGCTCGCCTCCATCACCTTCCTGGCCCGACTTGGCCTGGCACCCGCGTTCATCTCCTCCGAGATCGTTCCATATGTCCCCACCAGGGAACTTCGCTCGTCTTCCCAGTCCCTCCTCACCATCCCACGCTACCGGAGAAAGAAGTGGGGAGGCTCTAAATTTGCCACCCTTGCCCCAACCCTTTGGAACTCCCTTCCCATTGAACTTCGTACCATTACTCTCTACTCACAATTCCGTAAACACCTCAAGACTCATTTGTTCATGAAGTCCTTTGATTAACTCTCCTTTAGCTCTCCCAGCCTTTTAGCCCCGGATCCTGTTAGCTATAGCGCCAAGAAACCGCTGGTATACGTGCGCTCTAAAAGTAATTTTAAACTCAAACTCAAACTCAAACTCAATGTCTCTAGGACAATGTTTCTTCTTTAGTGTCAAGTCTAAGTGTTTCCATGCTTTGGGCATAAAGTGTGCACAATGTCAGGTAGCAGTAAGTGCCAGTGATGAAGCTTGTTTCCAGGGATTCTGATCCTTCTAGGCAAGAACCGGTACAACAAGCATTTAGACTGCAATAGGTCTCGCAGTTACATTATTTTGAGCTATTGACATTGTAAATTACATAGTTTTTTTTATTTTGTTTATCATCTGTAACGCATAAAAGGCATTGGCTATTGACTATTAACATTGCAAATGACAATGCCTTTTATTTTTGTTTTTAAAACATAAGTAAAGCTTAAACTCGCGTAACTGCGAGACCTATTGCATTGCAAATGCTTCTTTTAGAGGAGTGCAAGGCAAAATTAGAGTGGTTTGGGGGCACCAGTATTTCAATTGCATAAAGGTTATGTGGTTAAGATTATCGATCAAGAGGGGTGCTTTCCAACGATCAACTAAGGTGAATGAGGGGGTATAGGTTACTGGTAACATTCACAAAAGAGCACAGAGCACCAATCACTCAGATTCCTGGGATGGATTTATGAATGAATGCGTTTTGAATTATGTGAAGTACCTGAATATATTTTCCGGATTAGAAGTGTTGTGTAATCTGAGGGATAGCTCTGCTGTGAGACTAAGGCAGGAGAGGGGAGCTGGGCCAGGGGCATGCCTGGTCCACTAGATGAAATGAGGATGAGTAACCTTAGAGATAGCTCTGCTGTCGGAGCCAGCAAGACTAGAGGAAGAGGCTGTGTAACCCTAGGGATAGCTCTGCTGTGTGACTAAGACTGGAGGAAGAAGCTGTGTAACCTGAGGGATAGCTCTGCTGTGAGACTAAGGCAGGAGTGGGGAGCTGGGCCAGGAGCATGCCTGCTCCACTAGATTAAATGAGGACGAGTAACATGAGAGATAGCTCTGCTGTCGGTGCCTACAAGAGTGGAGGAAAGAGGCTGTGTAACCTGAGGGATAGCGCTGCTGTGAGACTAAGACTGGAGGAAAGAGGCTGTGTAACCTGAGGGATAGCTCTGCTGTGAGCCTGTAAGACTGGAGGAAGAGGCTGTGTAACCCATGAGATAGCTCTGCTGTGAGCCTGTAAGACTTGTGGAAGAGGCTGTGTAACCCGAGAGATAGCTCTGTTGTGAGCCTGTAAGACTGGAGGAAGAGGCTGTGTAACCCATGATATAGCTCTGCTGTGAGCCTGTAAGACTTGTGGGAGAGGCTGTGTAACCCGAGAGATAGCTCTGTTGTGAGCCTGTAAGACTGGAGGAAGAGGCTGTGTAACCCGAGAGATAGCTCTGCTGTGAGCCTGGAAGACTGGAGGAAGAGGCTGTGTAACCCGAGAGATAGCTCTGCTGTGGGAGCCTGCAAGACTGGAGGAAGAGGCTGTGTAACCCGAGGGATAGCTCTGCTGTGAGCCTGTAAGACTGGAGGAAGAGGCTGTGTAACCTGAGAGATAGCTCTGCTGTGAGCCTGTAATACTGGAGGAAGAGGCTGTGTAACCTGAGAGATAGGTCTGCTGTGGGAGCCTGTAGGAAGAGGCTGTGTAACCTGAGAGATAGCTCTGCTGTGGGAGCCTGTAAGAAGAGGCTGTGTAAACTGAGAGATAGCTCTGCTGTGGGAGCCTGTAAGAAGAGGCTGTGTAACCTGAGAGATAGCTCTGCTGTGGGAGCCTGTAAGAAGAGGCTGTGTAACCTGAGGGATAGCTCTGCTGTGGGAGCCTGTAAGAAGAGGCTGTGTAACCTGAGAGATAGCTCTGCTGTGGGAGCATGTAAGAAGAGGCTGTGTAACCTGAGAGATAGCTCTGCTGTGGGAGCCTGTAAGAAGAGGCTGTGTAACATGAGGGATAGCTTTGCTGTGAGAGCCTGTAAGAAGAGGCTGTGTAACCTGAGAGATAGCTCTACCGCGGGAGCCTGTAAGAAGAGGCTATGTAACCTGAGGGATAGCTCTGCTGTGAGAACCTGTAAGAAGAGGCTGTGTAACCTGAGGGATAGCTCTGCTGTGGGAGCCTGTAAGACGAGGCTGTGTAACCTGAGAGATAGCTCTGCTGTGGGAGCCTGTAAGAAGAGGATGTGTAACCTGAGGGATAGTTCTGCTGTGAGCCTGTAAGACTGGAGGAAGAGGCTGTGTAACCTGAGGGATAGCTCTGCTGTGGGAGCCTGTAAGAAGAGGCTGTGTAAACTGAGAGATAGCTCTGCTGCGGGAGCCTGTAAGAAGAGGCTGTGTAACCTGAGAGATAGCTCTGCTGTAGGAGCCTGCAAGACTGGAGGAAGTGGCTGTGTAACCTGAGGGATAGCTCTGCTGTGGGAGCCTGTAAGAAGAGGCTGTGTAAGCTGAGGGGTAGCGCTGCTGTGGGAGCCTGTAATAAGAGGCTGTGTAACCTGAGAGATAGCTCTGCTGTGGGAGCCTGTAAGAAAAGGCTGTGTAAGCTGAGGGGTAGCGCTGCTGTGGGAGCCTGTAAGAAGAGGCTGTGTAACCTGACGGATAGCTCTGCTGTGGGAGCCTGCAAGACTGGAGGAAGTGGCTGTGTAACCTGAGGGATAGCTCTGCTGTGGGAGCCTGTAAGAAGAGGCTGTGTAAACTGAGAGATAGCTCTGCTGTGGGAGCCTGTAAGAAGACGCTCTGTAACCTGATGGATAGCTCTGCTGTGAGCCTGTTAGACTGGAGGAAGCGGCTGTGTAACCTGAGGGATAGCTATGCTGTGGGAGCCTGTAAGAAGAGGCTGTGTAAACTGAGAGATAGCTCTGCTGTGGGAGCCTGGAAGAAGATACTGTGTAAACTGAGGGATAGCTCTGCTGTGGGAACCTGTAAGAAGAGGCTGTGTAACCTGAGGGATAGCTCTGCTGTGGGAGCCTGTAAGAAGAGGCTGTGTAAACTGAGAGATAGCTCTGCTGTGGGAGCCTGTAAGAAGACGTTATGTAACCTGATGGATAGCTCTGCTGTGAGCCTGTAAGACTGGAGGAAGCGGCAGTGTAACCTGAGGGATAGCTCTGCTGTGGGAGCCTGTAAGAAGAGGCTGTGTAACCTGAGAGATAGCTCTGCTGTGGGAGCCTGGAAGAAGAGGTTGTGTAACCTGAGAGATAGCTCTGCTGTGGGAGCCTGCAAGACTGGAGGAAGAGGCTCTGTAACCTGAGGGATAGTTCTGCTGTGGGAGCCTGTAAGAAGGGGCTGTGTATCCTGACGGATAGCTCTGCTGTGAGCCCATAAGACTGGAGGAAGAGGCAGTATTACCAGAGAGATACCTCTGCTGTGAGCCTGTATGACTGGAGGACGAGGCTGTGTAACCCAAGGGATAGCTCTGCTGTGAGCCTGTAAGACTGGAGGACGAGGCTGTGTAACCCGAGGGATAGCTCTGCTGTGAGCCTGTAAGACTGGAGGAAGAGGCTGTGTAACCCGAGAGATAGCTCTGCTGTGAGCCTGTAAGACTGGAGGAAGAGGCTGGGTAACCCGAGGGGTAGCTCTGCTGTGAGCCTGTAAGACTGGAGGAAGAGGCTGTGTAACCCGAGGGCTAGCTGCTCTTCCCTGGTGATAATGGAGGGGTGGAAGTGCCTGGGAATGTGTCTACACCTGATAATACCGTCCGTGTGTCCGTCAGCTGAGCATGAGGGAGTGGACAGCACAGACCAGAGGGAAAGAGCCTATTATCTCAGAGGACGTAAGGCAGCATACACCAGAGAGGGCAACCAGGGCACGAAAGAAAGCATGGACCAGAGAACAGTAGAGAGCACTGATCCGAAGTCAATGTTCACAAGAGGGGATTAAGAGCCATAGATAGTGAAGGGAATAAACGACAAGAGAAGGAAGCATTAACAACTGAAGAGGCTGACGGTGGGAGGGCGGGGGAGATACTCTCTCCTGCTACAGTGTCTGTGGCAGACTCTGGGAGGGAGAGCCCTGCCCTGTGGAGAGCTGCACTCCCTGTGCCCCCGGGGCCTCCTCTCTCCGTGCCTAAAAGAATGTTCTTATCTACTTGATAAATAAACAAGCAGATAAAAAATACTCTTTTATGCCTGCCACAAAACAGGCTACAGTGTCCAGAGGGGCAGTGAGAAAAGCGGACAGGGTGGCACCAAAACCCCTCTTTTCCAATGGGAAGCCAGCGTTTACCATGATTGCTGACGCTACCCAATGGAAAAGGGGGCGGGTCTGACAGTACACTTTTTAGAAACAATATCTCTCGAAGAGGTGTGGCCTCTGTCCGAGACCTAAAAAGGGACATCATTGTCTGTGATACTTGGGGCTGGTGCTCACAAAGCTGAAATACGTATTTTTAAAATTATGATCCAGTCGTCTGCAATATGGACAGGGGCTTTAGTTTACAGACCCCAGGCCAAAAAGCTAATTTTGTAAAGTTTCTACTGGAACTCATTGCGCCTTATTTTATAGGCGAAAATATTTTCATTCTCATAGGAGATTTTAATTATCATGCAGATTTATCACAGGACTTCGATACTGACCAATTGGTAACTTCACTACAGACATTAGGACTGGAGCAATTGGTATTAGGTCCTACCCATCAGGCCGGACATACCTTGGATTTACTGTTCACCAACTCAACTAAACTCCTCAGGCCAACCAGCGCACCCTTCCCCCCCCACACAAGAATGAGTCGATAGAGTATCCTCCTTTTCGACAAAAAGATTAAAGCTATTTATTGACCTTTCCCCCAGGACAATGCCAACAATATTGATGTGCACTCAGCTGCGAAGAGTCAACCATTGTTGCCTCTGCTGGTTGAATTTAAAACTGTGACCTGCGAACAGGTGTCAGAAGCTATTGCTAAGATCAAATCAGGCTCCCCAGATGATCCTCTTTCCCCTCGCTTTTTCATGCAATTAGCACCCCTGTTGATAACAAAATTGACAGAGATTTTTAATATGTCATTAGACCAAGCGATGGTGCAGATAAGATGGAAAACAGCTCACATCAGACCTATCCTGAAGAAGCCCACCCTAGATTCCAGGGAACCAGGCAATTACCGTCCCATCTCGCTGCTGCCTTATTTCGGGAAGACGCTTGAATCCTTGGTAAACAAACAACTTACTATCCATTTGGAAAGTCATGGACTTCTCGGCCCATCGCAATCAGGATTCCGGTTGGCGCAGAGCACCGAAACGGCAGTAGTAGAGAGGGTTGATAACATCAGGCTGGCTTTAGATAAAAGAGAATCAGCTATGCTGGTTCTCTTGGACCTGTCAGCCGCCTTCGACACCATCTCCCATGACATTTTAGAACAACGGCTCTGGGAGATGGGGGTCCGAGGGAAAGCTCTGGACTCGTTTAAAAACTATCTAAAGGACCGTTTTACGACTGTGCATTTAGGTTCCCTGGCCTCATGCAGCAGACCAGTAAGCATTGGAGTTCCCCAGGGGTCACTCCTGATCCCTATGCTTTTTAATCTTTGTGTAACACCGCTGGCCAGGATAATCCGGTCTTATGGGTTCGAGATAGTGTCATATGTTGATGACCCTCAGCTGTTGATCACATTTGGTCCTGACCCTACAAATACATTGATCCGGTTTAAAAACTGTCTGACCCACATTAACAGCTGGATGGGCAACAACAAATTACAGCTAAACAGCAGTAAAACAGAGATTATTCTCTCTGTTTTACTGCTGTTTAGCTGTAATTTGTTGTTGCCCATCCAGCTGTTAATGTGGGCCGAAGAGTATTGGTCTAGCAGCTGCTGGCCTCAGGCATTGGGCCCATGCCATTCCCCAAAACAAGCAGTCTGCAACCTTGGAATAACGATTGACAACAAGCTAACCATGACAAATCATGTCAATCTTGTGCTGGGGACTTGTTACGAGATCCTGCGGAAGCTACGTTTGATCTTTAAATGGCTACTTATTGAAGCCAGGAAGCCACTGGTCCAGGGCTTAATTGTAAGCAGCATGGATTAGGGGGAATGCCTTATTAGCCTCCCTAAATGAAGACCTCTTTTCTAAACTGCAAATCTTGCAGAATACTGCGGCCAGATTGATCCTAAATCTACCTCCAAGATCTCCCTCAGTCCCTAGTCTGAGGTTTCTCCACTGGCTTCCAGTTAGAAAAAGAGGTCATTTTAAAATCTTGTGCCTAACTCATAGGAGTATCTATGGCACTGGGCCTGGTTATTTAGCGAAAGAACTCAAAAGATATCACCCAAAAAGAACACCTAAGTCCAGTTCAAAATCTCTTCTTACCCCACTAGGAGTCCGGACCGTACGCAATGGGGGTCGATCTTTTTCTTTTCTTGCCCCTCATCTCTAGAACAAGCTGCTGTTTCATCTTCTGTCTATTGCCGATAACCAGCGTTTCAGCAAAGAATTGAAAACTTGGTTGCTTGACCAGAAATAACAGAATTGGTTATGACCCTCAGTCACTGGAATCTCCGCAAGCACCTCGAGACCCACTGGTGATGTGTGCGCTATATAAGATTCTCTGACTTGACTTGACTTGACAATCCTAATATGTGTGGCTGGTGCTAGCAATACTAATGCATGAGTGGTAAGTACAGTCTGGGCACGTGTGGCAGGTACTGTAGTGACTCTTTTTGTAATGAAGACCACACTCGACATATCTACACTTATTTCTTGAACTCTCATCCCTACAGGTGAAACTTCAAGAGTGGCTGCTTGTCCTGAAGAAAGAGGAGGTATATTTTCTGGAGTCTAAACTCAAGGAAGAGGAACAATATAAAACCATGAGGGTGAGTGGCTGCCGTGAGTGCTGTGTCTCTGTATTTGTTTGTGCCCAGTCCTTTGTGTGTTCAAGACACACAGAGGCTGGTGAGTCGCCCTACAAACTGGGCCATGGGCCCCACCAGATAAATATACCGACCGGAGTCATTGCACCTGGATATTGTGGCTGAAATCCGACAAGGGCTCGTCCTAAAAAAACATAAAATCAAGTATTACTCTTCTGACCTTAAGGTAGCACTTGCATACTCGCATGGTGTGTGTTAGAGTATGTGTGCAGTGGTGTGGCAATATCTGTCTGTGAGTATGTGAGCATGTTCACGCTTAGGTGTGCGTGTCTAAGTATGTGTTCATGTATGGATGATCCTGGAGTTATCTTTGGGAGTACATGCATGTTTGCGCATCTCTAATTCTGTCTGTTTATTCTGCATGGACTACTGCATGTGTGTGTGTGTGCATGTTCATATCTAGATTTAGAGCCCGAGAGTATACAAATACATGTCCTTATCTTCATGCGTGCGTGTTTGAGGGTTCTGTATGCTTTAGTCTGGATTTATTGGCTGTGAGTTTGTACCTACATATGTGTATGCCTGCCTATGGGCTTGTATATCACAAGGTCTGGTGGCATTTGTGAGTGTGCAAATACATGTGTGCATAAGTCTGGAGTTATATACTGACACACAGATGCATATAAAATCTCACGAATGTATATGTATGGATGCGTGTCTATGCATGCATGGACTGAAGATATCCATCTGTGAGTTTGTACAAGGTTTGTGTGTGTGTCTGCAAATTAATGTGTGCATCTGTATTAGTGTGTACGTCTGTGGATGTGTGTATGTATGGATCTGGAGTTACCTATCCATCCATCAGACTGAGCAAGCCTGGTGTAAGGCCCTTCCAAAACCAAGGTTTTAGCAATGCATTCATGCTACGGTATTGTATATACATCATCAAACCACAGAACATCCAACAGAGTTCATCTAAGTGATACATCAAGCATGGAAGCTCCAACATTGTGTAGATGAGTTTTAACCCACGAATAGTTCCTCTAAACCAAATGCCCTCTAATCAATATTAACACGTTTCAGGACATGTACATTCCGTCTTTCAGAAAAAATAAATTTCTAATTCTAGAGATTACATGGGCACAGCTGAGCATCAGCCACTGACCTTGGGCATTCTCTGTTCTGCTCAAGCCTCGTTGCAAGGATTCCCTGCAACAATCTCATTAATCATCAATAACTAGTGCACTTTTTTTGTTTTAATATTATTTATTGATTTTTCAGAGGTTTGTACAAAGATCCTTGACAATAGTGAGTGTACATAATATCTTTCATACAGGTACACATAGACCATTGATGGGGTACAAGGATATAATAACAGCCTTACACATACTATAGAATTGTGGTTCGTTGTCAATGTCCCAGCGGGAACTCAAGATCATATCAATTGTGCAAATATATCAACATAAGCTTTCTTAACATTAACAAAAACAACTGTTTGTAATTTACCATTCATATGTGACGATTATCGATCTTGTGCGCAAGTCTGATCATGATCAGGTGTGTTTGTGTACCTAGCAACATGAGGTTTAGGTTAAGTCTTCAGTGTGTGCGCCACAGTGTGCGACCTCATGAGTTGGGCCTGGAGATTCCTATTACCACACATGTGCTGCACATCCACCGTACCTACATGCACTGGACATGCACACGGAAGGTTAGTGCAAGGGTCTGAAGCTCACACCAAAGCAGTACAGTAGACTGCACTCTCACCGGACACAGGAAAGAGGTCTGGTCATAACTGATGTTCCACAAAACTGGGTACTCTGCCACCACCACTTTAAGTGGCTAACTCAGGACATGGGAAATAGCGTCATCTGGGTTATGAGGGCTCGCTTGGCACGCCTTTTCAGGTCACCAAACAGGTACTGTTCTGGGCTTCAGGGAGCTAAAACATTACAGTTTTTCACAACACAGGAACACAATCCTTATTAGCACTGGCAATACATGGACACAAATCTCTATCAAGGAGTGAGCTAAGAGGTGCAACCCTCTGCCCGTACTATTGACAGAATACAAGAGCACAACACTACCAGGACTGGTGTCACATCACAGGAGCACAACGCTCTACCTGTACACTAGTGACACATACAGTAGCACAACCCTCTACCAGCAGTGGAGACCTACCCGACTCCACAAAATGTCTGACTCCAGTCATTTTTGGTGACGCAAGAGAAACACACCTCTCTCCACTGCTGAAACCCTCCTATTCACTGGGACGAGAAGTGCCTCACCTGATAACACACAGACAGGCTCCTGCTCTAAGCGACAGTGTGACATACCTCACCTGATAACACACAGACTCCTGCTCTAAGCCACAGTGTGACACACCTCACCTGATAACACACAGGCTCCTGCTCTAAGCTACAGTGTGACACACCTCACCTGATAACACACAGACTCCTGCTCTAAGCCACAGTGTGACATACCTCACCTGATAACACACAGGCTCCTGCACTAAGCCACAGTGTGACACACCTCACCTGATAACACACAGACTCCTGCTCTAAGCCACAGTGTGACATACCTCACCTGATAACACACAGGCTCCTGCTCTAAGCCACAGTGTGACACACCTCCCCTAATAACACACAGGCTCCTGCTCTAAGCCACAGTGTGACATACCTCACCTGATAACACACAGGCTCCTGCTCTAAGCCACAGTGTGACACACCTCCCCCGATAACACACAGGCTCCTGCTCTAAGCCACAGTGTGACATACCTCACCTGATAACACACAGGCTCCTGCTCTTAGCGACAGTGTGACACACCTCACCTGATAACACACAGGCTCCTGCTCTAAGCCACAGTGTGACACACCTCCCCTGATAACACACAGGCTCCTGCTCTAAGCCACAGTGTGACACACCTCCCCTGATAACACACAGGCTCCCGCTCTAAGCCACAGTGTGACATACCTCACCTGATAACACACAGGCTCCTGCTCTAAGCCACAGTGTGACACACCTCCCCTGATAACACACAGGCTCCTGCTCTAAGCCACAGTGTGACATACCTCACCTGATAACACACAGGCTCCTGCTCTAAGCCACAGTGTGACACACCTCCCCTGATAACACACAGGCTCCGGCTCTAAGCTACAGTGGGACATACCTCACCTGATAACACACAGGCTCCTGCTCTTAGCGACAGTGTGACATACCTCACCTGATAACACACAGGCTCCTGCTCTTAGCGACAGTGTGACATACCTCACCTGATAACACACAGGCTCCTGCTCTAAGCTACAGTGTGACATACCTCACCTGATAACACACAGGCTCCTGCTCTTAGCGACAGTGTGACATACCTCACCTGATTACACACAGGCTCCTGCTCTTAGCGACAGTGTGACATACCTCACCTGATAACACACAGGCTTCTAAGCCACAGTGTGACATACCTCACCTGATAACACACAGGCTCCTGCTCTAAGCCACAGTGTGACATACCTCACCGGATAACACAAGTCTCCTGCTCTAAGCCAGGGTGTGACATACCTCACCTGATACCTCATAGCCTCATATCTTAGGATAGGACAAGATGTCTAACCAATCTCCTAACTCATCTTTTACAGAAATGCCTGAATTACCTTCAGAAACATTGATTTGTCTGGTAATTTTGCATTTTGTAACAGAATGCACATACATTATTTATGATTTTGAATGTGAAATTCCCACATCAGTGATTCCCCTTCACTCTGAATGAGGGCCATTGTAGGACACCCCCTCAGCGTCTCCTTCTGGGCAAACACATCCATTGTGCTGGCAGGACAGGGGCAGCTCGCACTCTCCAAATCTTATGTTTTCCATCCAAATGGGCTAAAACTTCCTGACCCCCCCCCCCTTCTTTTACGATTCAGAAAAGGGGGTGGTGATGAACAGAGTGTCTGAATTAAGCAGACCACTCTTACCCAGTCCAAAGATCAGGGCTTGATCCATCACCGTTATTTATCTCACTGCACCATCCCAGCTCAGAACCTGGCTACATGCAAATCAGTCTGTCCCTGGCCCAGTGCATCATGGGAACAGGGCAGACTAAACTACCAAGCCAATTCTTCACCAGAAAGGAGACAAGCTACCGGGGACCGGTTTCTGGCATTTCAGCCTTCTTCGGCCCGGCTTGCTTAAATCCTGATGATGCAGTGAGAAAGGGACTCATGTCTGAGTATACCCTGCCACACCTATAGTGGCCAAAAACGATTCAGAAAAGGGGGTGGTGATGAACAGAGTGTCCCCCTTCTTTTACATCATCTTTTTTTTTTTTTTTTTTTTTTAAACCTTTATTGCACCTTACAATTTACACAGCCAGTGGCCTACAACCCGTCCGGGCTGGCCGCCATCACATTAACATCGTCAGCATGCGGTAATATCCAATGCATATCTTGTTGTCACTTTTCCTACATTACTTTATCACCGCCACAGAGAAAAGGTACAGTTATTCCATTGTTCAGTAAATCAGTGAGGTTTTTGGTTTTTTTCTTTTTTGCAAAAACAAGAACATAACAACAAAACTTAAGGAAGCACATAATGGTCGTTCATTATTGGTTATTAGATGCCATTGCTGCGTAGGGACGTACTCCCCCTGTAATCATTCCCTCTCGTTAGCCTCCATCCATCCCCCAACCTATTATCAGGTGTGTGCGGGACCTTCCGGGTATCAGTCCTATGGTAACGCCATTACTTCGACGCCCAGGACAGGTCCAAGTGTTCTGATGCAATCTAAAATCTGTGAACCCCCCCCCTTTTACATCATCTTTTGACTTCAGCCAGTCTCTGGGTCTTTGACTGTCTCTGCCTGCAGTGGGTTCTCTTCCTTGCACTCGCTCCCTTGATCGAGCGTCTCTGTCTGCGGTGGGTCCTCTTCCTTGCACTCGCTCCATGGATCAAACGTCCCTGCCTGCATTGCGTTCTCTTCCTTGCACTCTCCATGGAACGAGCTTCTCTTCATCTTCACGAATTCTTACCTCTCTACAGTTCATGAGGTGCCTGAGGGAAGGGGAGGGCAGGAGTGTGAGGAGGACAGAAGATGGTAGAAGGGAAGGTAGTAAGAGGCTGCAGTTCAGAAATTAGGAAAAGCACATTAGTGGTCTGATTTTTTAAGGAACTATCAACCCCTCCACCCTCCTCCTGAACTCCGACTCTAAGGATGGCTTGTAGAAAGCTTTTTAATATCTAACCAGCTTTTCTTTGCTTCTGACAGAACAAACTAAGAACTGAGAAGAATAAAATTGAATCTGAGTTTGAAAAGCTGCAGCAGCTTCTAAAAGAAAATAAGCAAACACTGCACAGAAGACTGGAGGAGATGGAGAAGAAAATCACCATGGTGGAAAATGCAAATATCACCAAACTGTCCAATCAAATCACCTCTCTCAAGGCCCTGATAACGGAGATAGAAATGAAGTCAGAGGCACCGGCGTGGGAACTCCTGAAGGTGAGATACTATTTGGGAAATAAAACAGAAGAAATAAGTGACCTATTCATATTTTGTGTGCATTATTAAATGTATGAGTGGAGCACATATGATCTCCTGGTTGGGTCAATGCACAGCGACCCCACGCACTCGGAGAGACGCACACAATATACAGACATGGATAATTCACATTGTCCCACTTGATGCTGTGAGCCCAACTCCATATACAAACTGTGAAATGTACAGGGACCGGTTACAGTGTGATATACAAGTTAATAACCCATCTATATACAAAATATTTATGCATTTTTTCTATTAAGAAAAATGCAAAACACCAAGCAATTCCAGTGACAGTAAATAATATATGAAGACCAAGGAGCAAAATGTGTTAAAAGTTAGATAGAAATGGAAAGATTAATGAGAGACAACACCTGAGAGAATCGGAAAGAAACCAAATTTCTCCTTTTCTAAGAAATTTGAAAACATTTCTGTTCTAATGCGGTTACTTTTCTACTGATGTAGGTGGTCACCAAACCTCTTGTTAGGGTGAACAGCTATATAACTAGGAATTTGGAATAAGTAATGGCAGCTCACTGTTTTTTTTGTCACCCCCGATAAAATTTGAGATTGCCACAGAACACTCTTTCCTTTGAAGACTAGTGACAATTTAGCATGACGGGATAACCCTTGATTATATTAAAGAGTGTGCAAAATGAATATCCGCAAATTGCTGCCCGGCAGCAAAAGAAATTTGATTTATGAATATATTATCTTGACACCCTGCACGGCAACCAAATTCCTCAACAATATGGCTTAGGGTGGGATTAGAGGTATAAATCTCCTTATTGTGGTCATACGCTGTCACTGTAACCCCTTCCATCGTCATGACGGCTCCAACGCTCGCACGCGGGGCTAATTCCCCCACTGTGATGAGCGTTCTAAGGAAACGGGTGTGGCCGTGACGAGCTCAGCTCGTCATGAGCACACGGCCACCGTGGCTCATGACGAGCTGAGCTCGTCACAAGCACTAGGGCGCTGTGCGCGCTCCCCTGCCCCCCAGCACAGCGGGGCAATTACCCCCGCCGCCAAGGGGTTAACAGTGATGATCTGCTCAAATAGTTTGATTAAATTACAGCCAAGAAGCATCCTGGGAAATAACTCCATGTACAGGGCACTAGATGATGGTGACAGAGAACATCCAGAACATCCCTCGTAGGGGGACAAAGAGCATCCCTCGGAGGGTGACAGAGCATCCCTCCCAGGGTGACAGCATCCCTCCAAGTGTAACAGAGAGCATTAATCTTAGTGTGACAGGGAGCATCCCTCAGAGGGTGACAGAGTGGATCTCTCCTAGGACAAAAGAGGGCATCCCTCGGAGTGTGGCATTAAGCATCCCTCCAATGGTGACAGAGAGCATCCCTCTCTGGTTCGTACAAACGTGAAATTTACCAGTCAGTCTAAACACATGTTCAAATGCCATTTCTGCTGCTAGGAAAATGATAGATAGTAAACCTATGTTTCCCCGGGTGACCAATTTGGGAATCAAGCCCACCACCACCAATGCAGATAAAGTTTGGCATATAGTTTTGCGTCAGTGAAGAGATATGAAATGGGACCAGTAAGACCCACAGTCCAAGGGAGGGTCATCCATTTTACAAGAGAGGACCACTCTTGCCTCCTGCTAGGATGATGGACCCTGACCCGTTGATATGACCTCGTGACTCATTCTAGGATGCTCTCCCACAACCTTTTGGAGTAACCTCTCTTGTAAACGAAAGTCCAATTGGTCGCACACCTCTCGTCCTACCAGCGTGTTACCCCAAAGCATTGTGGTCCATGAAGTAGGCATCAGCGGGTGCGCCTCTGCCAGAGTCTTGAGCAAAAATCACTGTCGCGTTGGCCATCCCTGGACACGTGTTTCGAGTTTTTTACCTCTCATCAGCAGGGAATAGGCATGTATGTAGGATTGCTGCTTAGGCTGCCGAAAAATATTCACAGGTCTGGTACCGCTCATGGCACGCAGGTGCGTAACCAAGGGCTCGTCAGCCCCACCGGCTCAAGGGAGCCTGAATATAAACGAAAGTCCAATTGGTCGCACACTGCTCGTCCTACCAGCGTGTTACCCCAAAGCATTGTGGTCCATAAAGTAGGCATCAGCGGGTGCGCCTCTGCCAGAGTCTTGAGCAAAAATCACTGTCGCGTTGGCCATCCCTTGACACGTGTTTCGAGGTTGTTACCTCTCATCAGCAGGGAATAGGCATGTATGTAGGGTCGCTGCGTAGGCTGCCGAAAAATATTCACAGGTCCGGTACCGCTCATGACACGCAGGTGCGTAACCAAGGGCTCGTCAGCCCCACCGGCTCAAGGGAGCCTGAATATAAACGAAAGTCCAATTGGTCGCACACTGCTCGTCCTACCAGCGTGTTACCCCAAAGCATTGTGGTCCATGAAGTAGGCATCAGCGGGTGCACCTCTGCCAGAGTCTTGAGCAAAAATCACTGTCGCGTTGGCCATCCCTGGACACGTGTTTCGAGGTTCCTACCTCTGATCAGCAGGGAATAGGCATGTATGTAGGGTCGCTGCGTAGGCTGCCAAAAAATATTCACAGGTCCGGTACCGCTCATGGCACGCAGGTGCGTAGCCAAGGGCTCGTCAGCCCCACCGGCTCAAGGGAGCCTGAATATAAACGAAAGTCCAATTGGTCGCACACTGCTCGTCCTACCAGCGTGTTGCCCCAAAGCATTGTGGTCCATGAAGTCGGCATCAGCGGGTGCGCCTCTGCCAGGGTCTTGAGCAAAAATCACTGTCGCGTTGGCCATCCCTTGACACGTGTTTCGAGGTTGTTACCTCTCATCAGCAGGGAATAGGCATGTATATAGGGTCGCTGCGTAGGCTGCCGAAAAATATTCACAGGTCCGGTACCGCTCATGGCACGCAGGTGCGTAACCAAGGGCTCGTCAGCCCCACCGGCTCAAGGGAGCCTGAATATAAACGAAAGTCCAATTGGTCGCACACTTTTCAGTTAAATTGGCTCCCTTGAGCTACGAGCTGACGAGCTCTGATCACGCACCCACGCGCCTTGAGAGGTATCAAACCTGAGAACACTTGGCAGCCTGCACAGCAAACCCGGATTAATCCTACACTCTGCTGATGAGGAAGAACTATTCCAAAACACCGGTGTCCAGAGTTGGTGCTGCAACCTTGCAAAAACACACAAATCTTCGAAAAGCGCACACGCTACAAAGACTGCATCTACCATGATGCTCCTGGGGTTCACCCGCTGGTGGAGGGAGTCGGAGTGCGACCTTCGACTTTTCAGTTAAATTGGCTCCCTTGAGCTACGAGCTGACGAGCTCTGATCACGCACCCACGCGCCTTGAGAGGTATCAAACCTGAGAACACTTGGCAGCCTGCACAGCAAACCCCGAATAATCCTACACTCTGCTGATGAGGAACAACTATTCCGAAACACCGGTGTCCAGAGTTGGTGCTGCAACCTTGCAAAAACACACGAATCTTCGAAAAGCGCACATGCTACAAAGACTGCATCTACCATGATGCTCCTGGGGTTCAACCGCTGGTGGGTGGAGTCGGAGTGCGACCTTAGACTTTCAGTTAAATTGGCTCCCTTGAGCTACGAGCTGACAAGCTCTGATCACGCACCCACGCACCTTGAGAGGTATCAAACCTGAGAACACTTGGCAGCCTGCACAGCAAACCCCGAATAATCCTACACTCTGCTGATGAGGAACAACTATTCCGAAACACCGGTGTCCAGAGTTGGTGCTGCAACCTTTCAAAAACACACGAATCTTCGAAAAGCGCACACGCTACAAAGACTGCATCTACTATGATGCTCCTGAGGTTTACCCGCTGGTGGGTGGAGTCGGAGTGCGACCTTAGACTTTTCAGTTAAATTGGCTCCCATGAGCTACGAGCTGACGAGCTCTGATCACGCACCCACGCGCCTTGAGAGGTATCAAACCTGAGAACACTTGGCAGCCTGCACAGCAAACCCCAAATAATCCTACACTCTGCTGATGAGGAAGAACTATTCCGAAACACCGGTGTCCAGAGTTGGTGCTGCAACCTTGCAAAAACACATGAATCTTCGAAAAGCGCACACGCTACAAAGACTACATCTACCATGATGCTCCTGGGGTTCACCCGCTGGTGGGTGGAGTCGGAGTGTGACCTTAGACTTTTCAGTTAAATTGGCTCCCTTGAGCTACGAGCTGACGAACTCTGATCACGCACCCACGTTCCTTGAGAGGTATCAAACCTGAGAACACTTGGCAGCCTGCACAGCAAACCCTGAATAATCCTACACTCTGCTGATGAGGAACAACTATTCCGAAACACCGGTGTCCAGAGTTGGTGCTGCAACCTTGCAAAAACACACGAATCTTCGAAAAGCTCACACGCTACAAAGACTGCATCTACCATGATGCTCCTGGGGTTCACCCGCTGGTGGCTGGAGTCAGAGTGCGACCTTAGAGTTTTCAGTTAAATTGGCTTCCTTGAGCTACGAGCTGACGAGCTCTGATCACGCACCCACGCGCCTTGAGAGGTATCAAACCTGAGAACACTTGACAGCCTGCACAGCAAACCCGGAATAATCCTACACTCTGCTGATGAGAAACAACTATTCCGAAACACCGGTGTCCAGAGTTGGTGCTGCAACCTTGCAAAAACACACAAATCTTCGAAAAGCGCACACGCTACAAAGACTGCATCTACCATGATGCTCCTGGGGTTCACCCGCTGGTGGGTGGAGTCGTAGTGCGACCTTAGACTTTTCAGTTAAATTGGCTCCCTTGAGCTACGAGTTTACGAGCTCTGATCACGCACCCACCCGCCTTGAAAGGTATCAAACCTGAGAACACTTGGCAGCCTGCACAGCAAACCCCGAATAATCCTACACTCTGCTGATGAGGAACAACTATTCCGAAACACCGGTGTTCAGAGTTGGTGCTGCAACCTTGCAAAAACACACGAATCTTCGAAAAGCGCACACACTACAAAGACTGCATCTACCATGATGCTCCTGGGGTTCACCCGCTGGTGGGTGGAGTCGGAGTGCGACCTTAGACTTTTCAGTTAAATTGGCTCCCTTGAGCTACGAGCTGACGAGGTCTGATCACGCACCCACGCGCCTTGAGAGGTATCAAACCTGAGAACACTTGGCAGCCTGCACAGCAAACCCCGAATAATGCTACACTCTGCTGATGAGGAACAACTATTTCGAAACACCGGTGTCCAGAGTTGGTGCTGAATCCTTGCAAAAACACACGAATCTTCAAAAAGCGCACACGCTACAAAGACTGCATCTACCATGATGCTCCTGGGGTTCACCCGCTGGTGGGTGGAGTCGGAGTGAGACCTTAGACTTTTCAGTTAAATTGGCTCCCTTGAGCTACGAGCTGACGAGCTCTGATCACGCACCCACGCGCCTTGAGAGGTATCAAACCTGAGAACACTTGGCAGCCTGCACAGTAAACCCCGAATAATCCTACACTCTGCTGATGAGGAACAACTATTCCAAAACACCGGTGCCCAGCGTTGGTGCTGCAACCTTGCAAAAACACACGAATCTTCGAAAAACGCACACGCTACAAAGACTGCATCTACCATGATGCTCCTGGGGTTCACCCGCTGGTGGGTGGAGTCGGAGTGCGACCTTAGACTTTTCAGTTAAATTGGCTCCCTTGAGCTACGAGCTGACGAGCTCTGATCACGCACCCACGCGCCTTGAGAGGTATCAAACCTGAGAACACTTGGCAGCCTGCACAGTAAACCCCGAATAATCCTACACTCTGCTGATGAGGAGCAACTATTCCAAAACACCGGTGCCCAGAGTTAGTGCTGCAACCTTGCAAAAACACACGAATCTTCGAAAAGCGCACACGCTACAAAGACTACATCTACCATGATGCTCCTGGGGTTCACCCGCTGGTGGGTGGAGTCGGAGTGTGACCTTAGACTTTTCAGTTAAATTGGCTCCCTTGAGCTACGAGCTGACGAACTCTGATCACGCACCCACGTTCCTTGAGAGGTATCAAACCTGAGAACACTTGGCAGCCTGCACAGCAAACCCTGAATAATCCTACACTCTGCTGATGAGGAACAACTATTCCGAAACACCGGTGTTCAGAGTTGGTGCTGCAACCTTGCAAAAACACACGAATCTTCGAAAAGCTCACACGCTACAAAGACAGCATCTACCATGATGCTCCTGGGGTTCACCCGCTGGTGGGTGGAGTCGGAGTGCGACCTTAGACTTTTCAGTTAATTAGGCTCCCTTGAGCTACGAGCTGACGAGGTCTGATCACGCACCCACGCGCCTTGAGAGGTATCAAACCTGAGAACACTTGGCAGCCTGCACAGCAAACCCCGAATAATGCTACACTCTGCTGATGAGGAACAACTATTTCGAAACACCGGTGTCCAGAGTTGGTGCTGAATCCTTGCAAAAACACACGAATCTTCAAAAAGCGCACACGCTACAAAGACTGCATCTACCATGATGCTCCTGGGGTTCACCCGCTGGTGGGTGAAGTCGGAGTGCGACCTTAGACTTTTCAGTTAAATTGGCTCCCTTGAGCTACGAGCTGACGAGCTCTGATCACGCACCCACGCGCCTTGAGAGGTATCAAACCTGAGAACACTTGGCAGCCTGCACAGTAAACCCCGAATAATCCTACACTCTGCTGATGAGGAGCAACTATTCCAAAACACCGGTGCCCAGAGTTAGTGCTGCAACCTTGCAAAAACACACGAATCTTCGAAAAGCGCACACGCTACAAAGACTACATCTACCATGATGCTCCTAGGGTTCACCCGCTGGTGGGTGGAGTCGGAGTGTGACCTTAGACTTTTCAGTTAAATTGGCTCCCTTGAGCTACGAGCTGACGAACTCTGATCACGCACCCACGTTCCTTGAGAGGTATCAAACCTGAGAACACTTGGCAGCCTGCACAGCAAACCCTGAATAATCCTACACTCTGCTGATGAGGAACAACTATTCCGAAACACCGGTGTTCAGAGTTGGTGCTGCAACCTTGCAAAAACACACAAATCTTCGAAAAGCGCTCACGCTACAAAGACTGCATCTACCATGATGCTCCTGGGGTTCACCCGCTGGTGGGTGGAGTCGGAGTGCGACCTTAGACTTTTCAGTTAAATTGGCTCCTTTGAGCTACGAGCTGACAAGCTCTGATCACGCACCCATGCGCCTTGACAGGTATCAAACCTGAGAACACTTGGCAGCCTGCACAGCAAACCCCGAATAATCCTACACTCTGCTGATGAGGAACAACTATTCCGAAACACCGGTGCCCAGAGTTGGTGCTGCAACCTTGCAAAAACACACGAATCTTCGAAAAACGCACACGCTACAAAGACTGCATCTACCATGATGCTCCTGGGGTTCACCCGCTGGTGAGTGGAGTCGGAGTGCGACCTTAGACTTTTCAGTTAAATAGGCTCCCTTGAGCTACGAGCTGATGAGCTCTGATCACGCACCCATGCGCCTTGAGAGGTATCAAACCTAAGAACACTTAAAAACCCCCGAATAATCCTACACTCTGCTGATGAGGAACAACTATTCCGAAACACCGGTGTCCAGAGTTGGTGCTGCAACCTTGCAAAAACACACGAATCTTCGAAATGCGCACACGCTACAAAGACTGCATCTACCATGATGCTCCTGGGGTTCACCCGCTGGTGGGTGGAGTCGGAGTGTGACCTTAGACTTTTCAGTTAAATTCTCTCCCTTGAGCTACGAGCTGACGAGCTCTGATCACGCACCCACGCGCCTTGAGAGGTATCAAACCTGAGAACACTTGGCAGCCTGCACAGCAAACCCCGAATAATCCTACACTCTGCTGAAGAGGAACAACTATTCCGAAACACCGGTGTCCAGAGTTGGTGCTGCAACCTTGCAAAAACACACGAATCTTCGAAAAGCGCACACGCTACAAAGACTGCATCTACAATGATGCTCCTGGGGTTCACCCGCTGGTGGGTGGAGTCGGAGTGCGACCTTCGACTTTTCAGTTAAATTGGCTCCCTTGAGCTACGAGCTGACGAGCTCTGATCACGCACCCACGCGCCTTGAGAGGTATCAAACCTGAGAACACTTGGCAGTCTGCACAGCAAACCCCGAATAATCCTACACTCAGCTGATGAGGAACAACTATTCCGAAACACCGGTGTCCAGAGTTGGTGCTGCAACCTTGCAAAAACACACGAATCTTCGAAAAGCGCACACGCTACAAAGACTGCATCTACCATGATGCTCCTGGGGTTCACCCGCTGGTGGGTGGAGTCGGAGTGCGACCTTCGACTTTTCAGTTAAATTGGCTCCCTTGAGCTACGAGCTGACGAGCTCTGATCACGCACCCACGCGCCTTGAGAGGTATCAAACCTGAGAACACTTGGCAGTCTGCACAGCAAACCCCGAATAATCCTACACTCAGCTGATGAGGAACAACTATTCCGAAACACCGGTGTCCAGAGTTGGTGCTGCAACCTTGCAAAAACACACGAATCTTCAAAAAATGCACACGCTACAAAGACTGCATCTACCATGATGCTCCTGGGGTTCACCCGCTGGTGGGTGGAGTCGGAGTGCGACCTTAGACTTTTCAGTTAAATTGGCTCCCTTGAGCTACGAGCTGACGAGCTCTGATCACGCACCCACGTGCCTTGAGAGGTATCAAACCTGAGAACACTTGGCAGCCTGCACAGCAAACCCCGAATAATCCTACACTCTGCTGATGAGGAACAACTATTCCGAAACACCAGTGTCCAGAGTTGGTGCTGCAACCTTGCAAAAACACACTAATCTTCGAAAAGCGCTCACGCTACAAAGACTGCATCTACCATGATGCTCCTGGGGTTCACCCGCTGGTGGGTGGAGTCGGAGTGCGACCCTAGACTTTTCAGTTAAATTGGCTCCCTTGAGCTACGAGCTGACGAGCTCTGATCACGCACCCACGCACCTTGAGAGGTATCAAACCTGAGAACACTTGGCAGCCTGCACAGCAAACCCGAATAATCCTACACTCTGCTGATGAGGAACAACTATTCCGAAACACCGGGGTTCAGAGTTGGTGCTGCAACCTTGCAAAAACACACCATTCTTCAAAAAGCGCACACGCTAAAAAGACTGCATCTACCATGATGCTCCTGGGGTTCACCCGCTGGTGGGTGGAGTCGGAGTGCGACCTTAGACTTTTCAGTTAAATTGGCTCCCTTGAGCTACGAGCTGACGAGCTCTGATCACGCACCCACGCGCCTTGAAAGGTATCAAACCTGAGAACACTTGGCAGCCTGCACAGCAAACCCCGAATAATCCTACACTCAGCTGATGAGGAACAACTATTCCGAAACACCGGTGTCCAGAGTTGGTGCTGCAACCTTGCAAAAACACACGAATCTTCAAAAAATGCACACGCTACAAAGACTGCATCTACCATGATGCTCCTGGGGTTCACCCGCTGGTGGGTGGAGTCGGAGTGCGACCTTAGACTTTTCAGTTAAATTGGCTCCCATGAGCTACGAGCTGACGAGCTCTGATCACGCACCCACGCGCCTTGAGAGGTATCAAACCTGAGAACACTTGGCAGCCTGCACAGCAAACCCCGAATAATCCTACACTCTGCTGATGAGGAAGAACTATTCCGAAACACCGGTGTCCAGAGTTGGTGCTGCAACCTTGCAAAAACACACGAATCTTCGAAAAGCGCACACGCTACAAAGACTGCATCTACCATGATGCTGCTGGGGTTTACCCACTGGTGGGTGGAGTCGGAGTGCGACCTTAGACTTTTCAGTTAAATTGGCTCCCTCGAGCTATGAGCTGACGAGCTCGGATCACGCACCCCCGCGCCTTGAGAGGTATCAACCTGAGAACACTTGGCAGCCTGCACAGCAAACCCCGAATAATCCTACACTCTGCTGATGAGGAACAACTATTCCAAAACACTGGTGTCCAGAGTTGGTGCTGCAACCTTGCAAAAACACACGAATCTTCGAAAAGCGCACACGCTACAAAGACTGCATCTACCATGATGCTCCTGGGGTTCACCCGCTGGTGGGTGGAGTCGGAGTGCGACCTTAGACTTTTACCTCTCTTGTAAGGTGCCTCCTATAAACATTTTTGTCATCAAGGACAATGGCCTATGATGTGTTGATGACCTTCAAAGGGTTCTATATGTTTCGTTTATTTGATAATACTGATAAATGAGATTGATAAATGAGACTACTGACACCCTAGCTCCTGAGGCGGAAGCCGGGAGCATTTGCTCGTATTTTAACTTAAGACATCTTGCTTTGTAAATTGTTTTTTAACCACTTGACACTCACCCCTGAGCACTTTCTCGTGTGAAACGCTGCTGGAGACCACACCGTATAGCGGATCTTAGCGCTTACGGGTAGACAGAAAGAGCGCCGCCATCGCGCGCCAAACACTCTGGCCACACCCACTGCTTGAGGCCACGGCCCCATCCATCTACAAGTATGTGCATTCCCTGGAAGCGCAGCGGACGAGCGCAGCGGGCGCGCCTAAGGCAAGCCCGTCTGCTCCCGTCCGCGCCAAGCCGGGCCCAGGGCCCCAAACCCCTGGAAAAAAAGGCCCACTATTGCGGACCTTTTCATCAGACATGCTTCACTCTCTGAGATTGTCCGGTGAAACATAATTGTAATGTCTTACCGAATGACCGACTGACTTCCATCTCATGCCCATCTTGTAACTTCCGTCTTGAGGCCCCCCAGCGTTGCCAAAGGTTCACCATAAGTTGCCAGACCACAAAGAAGTGGTCTATTGGCAGTCTTAATTGTCGATCTCTTTGCAAACATAAAAAAGACATCCATGATCTTTTGTTGGAAGATACCCTCGATGCCCTGTTTCTCACTGAGACTTGGCTCCATGACAGTGCGGGCCCTGACATCGCAGAAGCTTTGCCACCTAACTATGCAATTATCAGAAAAGACCAAGGCATAGGAATAGGGGGAGGCATAGCTGTCATACTTAAAAGATCATTTCACTGCACCTTGGAACCAATTTCATTATCGGCCTCTGAGACGGCCCTTTTTAAACTACAATTGCACCCTAAATTTACCTTTACTGGTCTATTGATTTACAGACCACCTGGTCCCGCCCAAGCCTGGGCCACCCAATTTGTGAACTGGATCGCCTCTGTCAGAAGCAACTATGACAGTCTGTCTATCCTAGGTGACCTAAATATACACCTGGACGACCCATCCACTAAACTAGGCAGTAATTTAATCCAAGACCTTGCGGCCATGAACATTGTGCTTTGGAACTCAGGAGCAACTCACAAAGGAGGCCATCTCTTTGACCCTATCTTTTCCAGTATCCCCTTGTCGCACTGCCCTCCTGCTCTACCCTTACACTGGACGGACCATTTTTTAGTTAATTTCAGCATACCCAATCCAACGGTTAACAGGCTATCCAGCCCACAGCCACTTCTTCGGAATAGAAATTGGAAGAAGCTGGATATCAACCACCTCATTTCCTTCTTAGATTCCGCCCCCGTTGGCGAGATATTTGACTCAGAAGACATTGAGATAGTAGCCAAAAAGACTAACGACTGGCTGTTAGGAGCCCTAGATACATGTCTGCCCCAGGCTCATAAAAAACTTAAAGCCCTCAACCCTCCAGCACCATGGTACAATGAATCATTGAATATCTTAAAATCCAAATGCAAGCGTTTGGAACGTTTATGGAGGAAAGAATACTCCATTATAGCTGGAACCACCTACAGAATTGAGCTCAAACTTTACCATAAAGCCTGTACCATGGCTAGAGCAACCTACGTGGCAAAGACCATTGCCGAAGCCACAGACAAATCTAAAACATTGTTTAACTTAGTAAAGGACTTGACCGGTGCAAATTCCACAGCCAAACCTCCTCAGCTGAACGAAGTACAATGTGAAGAGCTAGCATTGTTCTTTACAAATAAAATAGAGACCATCTACCATGATATAGTCACCCAACAACAGACTCAGGCAAACACACACCCAGATCCTGATCCTAGTGAGGTGAACACCTCCCACTCGATAGACCTGCCTTACGAGCCATTGTCGTCCTGGCCGGAATAAAAAATTCAGGACCTTCATGCCATCTTAGGGAAACTGAAGTTGGGCTCCCCGATTGACCCCCTCCCTATCTCAGTATTAAAACTTCTTGACACTTCGCAACTTTCTGTAATAAGTCAGACCCTGAACCTATCCCTATCCTCAGCGAAGGTTCCATCTATGTAGAAACACGCAATGGTCTCGCCACTGTTAAAAAAACCATCAGCAGACCCCAAAATCTTGGCCAATTTCTGTCCGATATCATTACTACCTGCTTTCTCCAAAATCTTGGAGACACATGTCCACGGTCACCTTGCCAAATATTCGGAGAAAAACAACTTACTACATCCTTCCCAATCGGGTTTCCGTCCTGGCTTCTCGACCGAGACAACATTGCTCGGGGTGACGGAAAATCTTCGCCTTTTGGTCGACAGAGGGGAGTCTGCTGCGCTGATCCTTTTGGATCTCAGCGCAGCATTTCACACCATCTCCCACCCTATCTTGTTGAACTCTCTCTCGGCCATGGGCATCAGGGGAACTGCATTGGATTGGATTGCATCTTTCCTTACTCTCAGGACTTTTCAGATTGCTTCCAATACCTCGACCTCAAAAACCCATAATACCCCCTACGGGGTCCCTCAGGTCACAGTTGTGAGTCCCCTGCTTTTTAATCTGTATGTAACCCCTCTTGCCCAGATTGCGGAGGAAACAGGTTTAAACATGTATACATACGCAGACGACTCTCAGATTATCTTCTCACTTTCGAAAGGTGAACAGGACGCCCCCTCTTGCCTTCAAATCGGCCTCAGAAAGATTGCAACTTGGATGAGTAATAACCTACTCCAGTTGAATGGCAACAAGACGGGGGTTTTAGTCTTGGGTCCAGATCACTACTCGTGGAACCCCAGGCACTGGCCCTCTGAAATGGGCCTTCTACCTACCCCGTCAAACCAAGTACGTAATCTGGGTATCATCATTGACAATAAATTAACCATGGAGCCACAAGTCAACAATGTCACTGCCATCTGCTTCACCATTCTGAGATGGCTCAGAAAAATCATCTGGATGTTGCCAGAAGACACGCAGAAGTCAGTGGTCAATGCTCTGATCACCTCCCGACTAGATTACGGGAACGTCCTGTACCTGGGATCAACACAAGCAGTCATGAGACGCCTCCTACTCGTCCAAAATGCTGCTGCTAGATTACTTTGTAAGTGTCCCAGAAGGAAAAGAATATCTGGACACATCAAGGCACTCCACTGGTTAAAAATCGAAAACCGCGTGAAATTCAAGACTTTGAGCCTTATGCACAGAATCAAATGGGGGAATGCCCCCAGATATCTTCAATCCCTTTTGCAGGCTTATATGCCGGCTCGCTGTCTTAGGTCGGCATCTCAAGGCCTCTTTTGCGTACCGAAAGTGCGCAGAGCTAAGATCGGAGGAAGGTCTTTCTCACTGTTGGGCCCCAAACTATGGAACACTCTCCCATTGAACTTGCGTCTGGAAACTCGCTACGACCACTTTCGCAGAGCAACTAAAACGTGGCTCTTTAATCAGTAAATTGCTCTAGCTTCCCTCTCAGAGTTATACATCCTGCTCTGTAATATAGTGTCTCTCAGCGCCGGGAAACCCTTTTTGGGTAGCTGTCGCGCTTTAGAAAACTAATAAATAAATGAATAGTGGCCCTTTGCTTGCTATCACTCACTATGGCAGTCACTCTACTGACTTCTGATTGCAATAAACCAGGCTTCTCCAACGAGGAGCTCGTGAGCTACTGGTATCTCTCCAGATACCTGTAAGTAGCTCTCGTGTGTAGCCCAGGCTTCGAAATTAGACGTTTTTGCTTGGTTGAATTAATATATGTCTACTAAAATTCTGAAGTGTGCATTTGAAATTATTATGTATTTATTATGTATTATTATGTATTTAGTTTCAGAACTCATGAACTGATCTTTTGAGGAAAAATTGATTTCTAAAATATATATATAAAGCGGTTATTTGAGGGATAAATCATGCAGCTTTAGAGAGACGTAATATTAATATTAACAATAGACAATGTGGGGAGCAGTACCCTCAAAGATGGTAGAATTTCTGAGAAACGTGTAAATAACAAACAATATCTTTTTTATATATAAAAAATTCAGTGTTTACTAAAAAGCAATTTTTCTTTGACACATTCTGATTCATATTTAACCTAAAACACTATTTACGTCATTGATGGTCATGAATTACTATAGTAGTCCTATGTTCAGCTCTTCCTGATGTCACATAGTATTATATCACAAATGCTGGTCCTCTGGGGGTGGTAATCAATCTGTGGTCATTTACTGTGAATCAATATAGCCACTACAGCCAACACGTGTTTCGTGGTTGGAAACGTTGAACCCAAAATCATTCCCAATTATTTCTTTAATAGTTTATATTCTCTTTTAGAGTTATTCTGTATTTCGGGTGAGGACACTTTCCATTCGCCAGCTTTGAACCTGGCGTCACCCTCTAAACAGTGCGTTTGAGTCCTTATACTGACATGAACTTTAGCCACGTCGCATTTGGGTCATAGACAACTTGTCATAAAAAGTCCAATATTCCAAATCCTTTGCTCTTGCCTGGTTCTTCTTTAAACTTTAATAGAGGGTCTCCCATCTCAGCCTCTTCACTCCACCAGCTCACCCCATTCTGGGATGAATGAATCCATTAATTCGCAGGAGCTTCACACAAGCAGATCCTTCAAAAATCCACAACTGCACAAGAGGGGTGTCACAGTTATTTGTTCTTCCTTTGCAGCTGTGATCTTGTTTCCTAAATGGTTTCCTAAATGGTGAAGCCAGGGGTCGCACAAGCAGTGTCAGGGGTCACAAGAGGCCGTCCAGTTGTCGCAGCTGCGACCCTTGACAAGCCCTAAATAATGCCCATGTATGTGACCCTGTTGCGAACATCATACAATTTGTCAAGTGACTCCATTCAGAATATCAGAATGTGCTGTGTTTTGTGACTCCATTCAGAATGACACTGCGCTGTGTCATTACCATTCAGAATATCAGTTCCTGCTATGTCATTTGTCATCATTCAGAAGGTCACATTCTGTGCCAGGTCATGCAATGCCACAGAATGTGATGTGTCATGTGACCCCAGTCACTGTTTTCAAATCGTAGATAGATAAAGTGTTTCACTCCTACAAATACTACCATAACTTTAACATCTTCTCTGGAAACTGATTTCACTTTGTTTCTCTGTTTTGCAGGATGTCAGAAGCACCCTCAGCAGGTAAGGCTGGTTTATTATTCTCCTCTCCGTGTGTAAGGAGCAGGTCTCACTGCTGCAGTGTGTAAATGCCACTACTAAGTTCACACAAAGTGCTAGGAAACTTTCAGATCTTCATAAAATCACTTTGTATCCTCAACAAAACTCTTAAGTCATCAGAAAATACCTTTGGGGGCTTTAGGTCTGCTGGGGGCATTGCCAGACTTTCCCTCACCTGTGCGGACCCCTGGACACTACGCTTTCCTGCTTCGCTCTCTCCCGCCGCCGCACTTGACACCGCGGCCGCCGAGAGGGGGGAGCGTCCCAATAGACATTGCCTACATCTCCCAGCGTCCCCTGCTTGGACTCGGGGACGCCGCCTGCAGTGTCAGTTTCCCGCGCCTGGAGGCGCATAAGTACAAGCCGTTCTGCTGATGAGCGGGGCTGTAGGTCTGCTGGGGGCATTGCCGGACTATCCCTCACCTGTGCGGACCCCTGGACACCACGCTTTCCTGCTTTGCTCTCCCCCGCCACGAGGGTACAGCACTAACTACACTGATAGAAACCCATTCATTAGTACACACCCTTGATCTGACAGTCCCGGAGGTGGAGGGCACATATGTCCCAACGTTTAAAGGAAGAGGTTGCTCCACCGTTATAAATTACATAATGATATCTACCTTTGCTAAAAATAGAAGTACAAAGGTTAGAACGGAATGGAGCACCTTTAGTGATCATAACCCCTTAGTTATGGAAATAACACACACTGGCTAGGGGGGGTAAGAACAAACAAGGGGACATTAACCTGCAGCCCACAGATCAGGGGAGGCGACTAAGGTGGCCAAAAATAAACCCTCAGGAGTTTTATAAAACTCTAATCCAAAAAGGCAGAAAACAGGTTGAAGGCTGTCTGGACCCTCTGATTGAAGGACCGGAGCTAGTCGCAACATGTGGATCCTTGACAAAACTGGCTGATAAATTATTGGAACCAAAAGGTCCAAGCAAGGGTATTAAGCAACCAAGATGGTTTGATACAAGTTGATCCAAAGCATTAAGGAACTTAAAAGTATGCCTTAAAGCTAACCCAAGGGACAAAGTAGAAGTGGCCAACTGCAGACAAGTCTACAAATCCAAGGTAAAGGAGAGGAAGACCACCCTACAAGCAGAAGTATGGACTGATTTGAGAGAGGCAGGAAAAAACAGGGATTTTACAGAGTTTTGGAGGATTGTAAATAGGCCCTGTTTTCAAGACAACACCGCCCCGGTGATTAGCACCAATATCCTCCCAGAGCAATGGGTTGCTCACTTTGAGGGTCTTTACAACAACTCGAAGGTAGCAATCCAAGAAGGGGGCTGGGAGGGTACCCGGAGTTCTGAAATAGATTTTTCATTAGAGGAGATAACATAGGCGATCCAAGGTCTGACCCCGAACAAAGCTCCAGGGCCCGATGGTACTCCACCAGTCTTATATAGAAGCAACATAGACCTTTGGGCCCCAATCCTAAACGCAGCTATTAGATCAGGTCTACCACGCTCCTGGTCCACTGCATTGATTGTACCCATTTTTAAGAAAGGGAGTAGGGACGATCCAAAATGTTATAGGCCGATTTCTTTAATTGATGTCTCTGCCAAAATATTAGGTCGAGTGATTCTGAACCGGCTTATGGAGTGGACAGAGGAGCACTGCACTATAGTTGACATACAGTACGGGTTTAGAGCCGGTAAATCAACCAGCGATCAGTGTCTAAATCTGTACTTGCTAATCGCCAAATATACCAAAGCCAGTAATGGCACGGTTTACATGGGATTTATGGACTTGGCTACTGCCTTTGACAACGAGAACAGGAATAAACTGTGGGCCATGATGTACAAGATAGGCATAGATGTGGGGCTCATAAACATCTTAAAAGAGTTGCACTGGAACACCACTGCTAGGGTCCGCTTTAGCCCAGAGGGGGGGCATACTGACCCATTTCCATGCTCAAGAGGAGTAAGGCAAGGGTGCATGCTCGCCCCTTTCCTCATTTCACTTTACATCAACGCCTTAGAGAGCACCCTCATCTCCCTGTCTGTGGAATGCCCTAAAGTAGGATCGCGTCAAATCCCAGTACTTCATACGCGGATGACGCGGTTCTGCCTGCCCGAACACCAAGGAGTCTACAACAACTGGTGGACGGATTTGTCAAGTTCATGGCCAATTTAGACCTGCCTGTAAATCTGAAGAAATCCTTTGTTATGGTGGCCGGAATAAAACCCTCTAATAAGCTTGTGTTTAAAATAGGGACACACACCTTGGATATAGTAAATACTTTTCCCTATCTGGGCCTTTTGTTTGATGGTGAAATTCAATTCAACCCACTGGTCAAGGAACACTGCACAAAGCTGGTCTCTTCAAATGGTGCAATATTAAGCTTTGCTCGTAGGCTGGGACGATGGTGCCCCGAACAAGTAATGACTCTATATGGCTCAATTAGTATGTCAAAGGCCCTGTACGGTGCTGAGGTGTGGGGCTTCAGGGACTCTAAACAACTACAATTAGAGGAAGATAAATTTCTCCGCAGAATCCTGAAAATCCCACACTCCACCTCTGCTGAAATTGCTCGTACAGAACTTGGGATCCCATACATTTTAGACTATGTCAAGTTGAGGCCAATTATAGCATGGATCAGAATATGGACCAACCCAGAGGCAGCATTGAGCAGGGAAATTGTCACAGACTGTCTGCAAAGGGATAAGGGGTTACAAATTCCCTGGCTAAAATGCGTTAAAAGCACTTTAGAGAATATAGACCAGCATCTCCTTTTTAGTGACCCTTCCTCAATTTCTGTCCGCTGTAAATCAAGGGTCAAAAAGTTGCTTATAGAAAAATTTGAAACTGTTAGACTTGGTTCTGGACCCTTAAAGAGATCAATAGCAGCTCACGGTCTAGCCAATAATGGGGAGGGCATGGAACCCTATCTGTTCTTGATGTATAATCAGCATGATAGATTTTTAATGCGTCGTTTTAGGCTCAATCTGTTACCTAATATTTTAGCTTATCCCTCTGGTTTTACTGTAATGATTGAGCAGAAGGGTGCCTGCGACTGCGACAATAGGTCTCCGCTGGACACCCTTCATTTTGTACTTTTATGTTCATTTTATCGAAACCCTAGGTGTAGATTTTTGGTTGACATCCTCAGAAAGCAGAAATTTCGTCATGCAAGAGCAGCACTGCTTTTCTTACAGAGAGCTAGTGATACGCACACCTTATGCTCTATTATAAGTTTTTTAAAAGTCGCAGGAAGACTGAGAAACACAAGAAATTAACCAACTTTTGTACATAATAATTATTTCTCTCTATGAATTGTACCTTCTACTCCTTGTAATTTTAAAATATCAAAAGTTCAGAAATGTAATTTAATGAAATTTTTATTGTGTAATGTATTTTTATGATGGTTTTTAATCGTCGAAATAAAGATTTACTGAACTGAACTACTTTTGATTCCTCTGAAAATGTAAGTCCTCTGAAAACTCCCGTGTATCATCAGGAAATGCTCTTAAAGTTTCCTAAATCCCTGTGAGTCATCAGAAAACTCCTTTGAGTCTTGAAATAATTGTTGCAGAAATGAGCTGCTGTCCTCACAAAACATATTTGTATCTATAAAACCTACCTGAAGTCCTCAGAAGAGTTCCCTGTACACACAGAAAACACAAGCACATTCTGGAAACTTCCCCTCCGGTTTTCCTCAATTAGGAGTTGTGGAAAAACGAATTCAAAGTTTCCGAACTACGATGCCATCCTTCAAAACATCCCTTCAGTGCTTCCAAACAGCATTGAAATGCAATTTAAGCCATTTTCAGGCCTCATTCTTTAGTAAGTTCCCTCCAATAAGAAGAGGCCTCGTCCAGTTCTCATAAACCTCACTGTAATCTTCAGATCTGCTCCTGGTCCTAAGAAATCTCTCTTTAGTCCGTAGCACACTCTAGACTCTTCAGAAGCCTCATTTCAACCCTCAAACCTCTGCCCGGGTCACTGACCACTCATTCCAGGCACCACATCCTTCTTCAAGTCCTCCAAGACCTCCTTGTGTGTCTTCCAAAGCCTCATTTCAATCATCCTTTCTTTTAAGGTCTTTATGTATCATTTTTGGTAAAAATACAGATTCAAACAATAAACATCAGCGGCTCAGCGTCATGTCGACTTTAATTGAAAACATGAGGTGTGCTTCGGAGGCATCAGATCATTGTCATTTTTCATTTCTGAAATACGATAAAGAGACATTTGTTTACAACTATTGCACCCTGGTCACTCCATCGGCGAGGCCGTCTGTCCACATGTCTCTGTTCCTCTGGGCCCTGGGGGGAGGAGCTGACTCCAGCCCTCACAGCCGTCCCTTCCCTCGCCTGCAGAGACTGCCCCCACATCTAAATTTCCTGTGGAGTGTCTCCATTCCTGAGGGATCCTTCCACGGGCCTCATTTCAATCCTTAAACCTGTAAATACGTTTCCAACCCTTCGCCATGAGGTGACACACACATATGTGCTGCTTGTTTACTAGCTGGTCTTGCTAACTCATTATTGACAGAGCTTAATGAGGCATCATACTTCTCAATGATGTATTCTGTTGTGTAGCTAACAATGCAGTTTTCTGAAAGCCTTAACAGATACACAACCCCTGGATCACTTAACGAAACAATTTAAGATGGTGGTGGACCACATAAAATATTTGCACGTTTCCAACACTGAGGTTCCAGTCAGTTTCACGAGGGATGTGCGGCCTTGGCAGTTTGTCTGTTGTGGCCCAAAAAGGTGCAAGGTAAGGAAGAACGAGCGGCGTGTGACAAATAAACCGGCTTGGAGGTGCAGGGGGAGGTCGTTTCAGGTCTTCGCTGCCATATGGGAGAACGAGCGGACTCCCCTGTTAGTCTGGCGAATGCGACAGGCGGCAGCTAGGGATCCGGATCTGACTTTCCTGGGGGGCTGGTGTAAGGTCATGCGTTGGTTGAGGAACGCAGACCCTTCATTGTGTGATGCCTTGTATGACTTGTATTGTACTGGTATCTCTTCATGACTGGTAGCCAGTGGAGTTCCCTGAGGTGAGGGGTTATGTGCGTCCGTCTGGGGAGGTTGAGGATGACCCTGGCAGCTTTGTTCTTGATCGTCTGGAGTTTCCTCATGAGTTGGACTGTTATTTAGAGCCACAATAACGTATAGTGAGTTATAAATTAAACAAATGCAGTGCTCTGTAAGAGTCCTTCCAGTTCTGACACATTGGGCTTATGTACAGATGAATCCAGAATAAACAAGAACAACAAACAATGACCTGCGCGTGGTAACTTATCTCTCCATCTTCGGGCATGTTTGCGTAATGGTTCCTTGCTGCTGTGTTACTCAACGTCCTCTTTGCGTAGTGTCAACGCTTATTCACATTCTTAAGTGGTCTGCGTACACCCATGGAATATCATGGTACGCCCATTAGCGCTATGTATGGTTCGCTACATCTAGTCGCCCACGTCTTGACCAGGCGAATCCTCAGGGTCACCGCCCTCTATCTGTTGCAAGTCATTTTAAGAGGTTGCCCCAAAATGCTGCTATGGGTTCTCGACGCAGTCCTAACTTTTCTTCACGCTTGATGGAGAAGCTTTCTGCCTTGGCCCATGCGAACAATGAGTGACGCCATGCCCGTACATGTGGTGGGTCCACCACTTTCCACCGTCTAGTTAGGAGCCTTTTAGCTACTTTTATCCCCAAGTCTAGGAACCTAGACACTACTTTGGTGGCAGGCGTCCTCCTGAATTGATGCAGGAGGTATACGGACCATTTAAAAGGTAGTGCTCGACCTGTGCATGTGTGTAATATCCTGGTTATCGTGTTCTAGTACACTCGTATTCGGGGCAGCTCCATAACAAGTGTAATAGTCCAGCTCCTGGTGGGTGTTGTGTTTGTTTCTTGGGGTTGGTAGGATTCCTCAGGGTGACTTCACCAGCGCTTGCTGTTATCCAGTTAGTCCAGGTGTCCACTGCTTATTCCGTGTCTGGGTGGAGGTGGGTTGGTGAAAGTTGAGGGTGTTGATCCAGCGGTGTTCTGATGCTTTGGACTAGCTGCAAAATGTTTCGCTGGCAGTGGAGGTGGGGGTGTTGAGGGGCTCTTAGACGAGGAAGTGGACGCAGTGGTGGTCGGTCCAGGTGAGCTCTTCAGTGTGGGTGTAGTTTACTCTGTTGCTGGCTGTAAAGATAGGGTCAAGCGTGTCTCCTGCGATGTGAGTGGGGACGGTGACTAATTGCTCAAGTTTGAGGTTGGCCATACTTTCTAGGATGTCAGCCGTGTTGGTGTCATCAGTATTTTCAAGGAGAAAGTTGAGATCTCCTAGGAAGATAGTTTCACCTCAATGGTGAAAGAAGCGATGAAGTCAAAGATGGGGTTGCAGAAGGGAGGGTGGAGTCCCGGAGGTCTGTAGGCGAGGGTGTCTCCGATTGTGGTTTTGCTGTTCATTTGGAGTTAGAAGTTGAGGTGCTCCATGAAGGGGGTGGTGTTTCTGTGGTGGTTGCGCATTTGAGAGTCTCTTCGTGGATTATGGCTGTGATGCTGCCGTTTCTATTGGTCTGGTCTTGGTGCGTGATCTTGCATCCATCTGGGATGGCTGTGGCAATACTGGGTGCTTATGTGGCATTCAGTCAGGTCTCTGTGATGAAGACGGTGTCTGGGGTGGTGATGGTTTTCCAAATTTCTGTGGCGTCTTTTCCAAGAGAGAATGCGTTGTTCAGCAGGCAATTGATCTCTCCGGAGTGTGTGTGTGACTTGCTGTGGCTGATGAACGTGGTGTCAGTTGTTTCTCTTCTGGTACAGGTAAATCGGCAGTTCCGGCAGGAGAAAGGGCCATTGGTGGTCCTGGGTGAGGCCTGGGCGCAGCAGTTGTTCTGCCATCCGGGGTCCAGGGCTCTAAGTTCGTCTGAGGTGAAGCACACGCGGTGGGTGGAGACCTAGTGCAGAGCGAGGTCCATGTACGGCATACCCACTGTGCGTGTCTGCTGCGTGGGTGCTCTGTGGTCTCCATGCCAGAGGACTGGGTTACTTGCAGGAGGGTGCCAATGGTGCCCATAGGGGGAGACAGCAGGCACGACGGGAAGCGACGAGGAAGGCGAGGTGGAGGGAGCCGCTGGGCTGCAGGCAGCAGAAGGGAGGTCCCAGCAGAGCCGGGGGGCAAGGGATAGGTCGGGCAGGCAGGGAGAGAGGGAAGGGGAAGAAGCCAGACTGCAAGGTCCACTGCAGCTGGCCCAGGTTACCAGGGTCAAGAGGGGTGCAGCTGGACAGTAACTACTGGGAGTCTGGTGCAGGTTGGGCTGAGGGGAGAGCGCATGGCATGGTGTCAGGGGGGACAAGGCCACAGAGCACTGTAACTGAAACTGTGGGCGTAAGAGGGGTGGCCCAGCCTCCTCCAGTTTCTGATGTGCATGGATCGACCCACCCTTTGCCTAGGCTTTGCTCGGGCACTGTCCACACAGCTCCCGCGAAGCGGGAGCCGGAGAAGGATTTAATCCACTGCGGAGGTGTGAAAACGGGCCAGGCCCGCCTCCTGGAGGTTGCTGGGAACTTTAGTTCCCTGAGGCTGATGGGGATGCTGGCTCTGGCTCCCGAGTGGAGCTTGGAGAGTCGTGAGGCAGAAGTCCTGGGCCTGGGGAAGCAGGTGAGGGAGCGGCAGATACTGCGGTGTCCCATCCTTGGTCTGTTGAAACACTATCTACCCTCTATGACCATTGCTTGACATCAGTCTTTGTAAGTGCCTGGGTTAGATCCGTAAAGGCTGTCAAATTCTTTGCGAACTTACCACAGTATGTCATCATTCCTAGGAAACGTCTTACTCCTGTCATGAAGGTTTGTGTGAGTACAGATTTCTTGTCTTTGACTTTGTGGGGATTCGGAGTCACCATTTCCGCTGAAAATCTCTGTTCGAGGAAACTGATGTGTTGCTTTAGAAAGTCACACTTGCAGGGTTTAGCCTGAGGCCGCTTGAAGGCACTGTAGGGCTTTTCGGGGGCAATGATGACTGTCACATTGTGTGCCTACACCAAGATGTCATCACAGATGTTAATTATTCCAGCCAATCCATATAGAACTTCTTGAATGGTGTTCTCAAAAACATCAGCGACACTGGAGATTCCGAAGTTTAATCTTGTGTATAGTCTCAGACCCAGGTGTGTGGAGAAGGTCGTGATATATCAAAAAGTGGGGTCGAGCATCAGCAGGTGATACCCTGACTTGAGATCTGTTTTGTAGAACAAACTAGCTCCTTTGATCTCATTTATTAGTCTATCCTCTGTAGGCGCAATAGGTTGTTGTCTTTGGCATGCCTGATTTAGAAGGTGCATGGCCACACGCGGCCACACCTCTCCTGGCTGTTTGGGCTTCTGGGTGACAACAGTTGTGGAAACCCTGGGAGTGGCCCATAATCTCGCTCGATAATGTCAGCCTCTTCCAGTCTTCATAGCTCATCTTCCACTTTTGCCTGAAGATGAATCGCCACTTGGTTATGTCAATAGCTTGATCGATCTGCAGATGCACAGTCTTTCCTTTCAAACACCCAAGGCCACGAAACAGGCTGTTGCTTTTCTGGAGAAGATTGTCCAGCTCAGCAGTGGAGGCAAACTGAATCAGCTGAAGACTTGTGGCTGCCTGGCAGCATTCCTGCACTCTTTGGTAATGAGCCCCTCTGCCCTGACTGCTTGTTTCTCATGAGCGAGTTCCACTTTGAGGACTCCTGTTAAGGGTAGTGGGTTTGGATGTCTTTATCTTCTTTGATTATGTATTTTATTTATTTATTTTATTTAATGCATTTTTATAAAGCGCAGACTTTACCCGAAGGTGTCAGAGCATTGTACAATAGAAATTATGGATTGAGCTCTCATCAGTTAACATGCACACACTCGCCAGGTCTTTTAACCAGGCATAAAACTCATCCATTGATCCATCAAGTTTTTATCTCCATTGACAGAGTATGAAATCTTTATAATTAGGGTGTACCATTCAATAAACTCACCATGGAGTGTGAAGCAGACTGGACCGAAAAGGGTTTGTGAGAATCTGGAGCTTTCTCTCCCTCTCCTCCAAAACACCATTGATTGCAAAGTACATTTATGTTCTGTCCAGGCACACCTTCAATGTAGGTGCCTGTGGAGAGGATGACCAAGAGATCACAAATGGACTGATGGCGAGGATGGAAGACATCTTTGGTGGTCTGGATGTGTGTACGCAGAGTGGAGCAGGCGGGTAGTCAGTCACACCTTGAGGCTGGTGCCTACGGTGGCGATACTGCAGGGAGAACACATCTGCAGCAGCCAGGAGTGGTGAACTGTGTTGCAGTGATATCAAGAGCTGAGGCAGTTGGGGTTTGCATGTAATGAAAGAAAGCTTCCAAAATGTAAATTACCCTTCTTTCCAAAAAGATGGGGATGCTTTAGTCCACAAGGGAAAACCAAATAGGATGATGGACGGAGTGTTGAACATTGCAAGCACTCACCCCCAGTCAACTGATCTGGGTTTAATCCATCATCATTCTTTAGCTCACTCCGCCACCCCAGTTCAGACGTGGCCATATGCAAATCAGTCAGAACCTTTGCCTCATGGAAACAGTCCAGCCCGAACTGCCAAGCCATGCCTTCCCTGGAAGAGAAACAAGCATCCTGGGACCGGTTTCTGGCTAATCAGCCATCATCAGCCAGGCTAGCTTGAACCCAGTGGCAAAGTGAGCAAGGGAACCACGTCTGGGCATACCCTGCCAACTTAGGGTGAACAAAGCAAAACCAAAGGGGATGATGGACGGAGTGGTTAACATTGCAAGCACTCACCCCCAGTCAACTGATCTGGATTTAATCTATCACCATTCTTTAGCTCACTCCGCCACTCCAGTTCGACATGGCCATATGCAAATCAGTCTGACCCTGTGCCTCATGGAAACAGTCCAGCCCGAACTACCAAGCCAGGTCTTTCCTGAACCGGAAACAAGCATCCTTCATCAGCAATGCTAGCTTGAATTCAGTGGCAAAGTGAGCAAGGGACCCACATCTGGGCATACCATTAAATGTTCTAGTGCTGTGATGGTGGTGATTACAGTTGCAGGAGTTGTATCATAATCCATCCAAGGTTGTAGAAGAATTTCTTTAATGTTTTTGTCCTCATATCACCATCCAGCTAAGTAAGCTGTGAGCCAAGACGCCTCCACCCGGAGTGTCCAGCTCCGAATATTCCTGAATATTTCTTATAGTTTTGCCCTTTTGTAGGAAGGAGAACTGCCCATTTCTTAGCAAGATGGAGGTGTAATCGTAGGATGTTACGATTTACTTTGCCATCTTTTCTCTTCTGAGGCCGACGTGTGGTCCAAGTCCAGTCTACTGACATCTCTTACAGATCTGAGCCTTTCTGATAACTCTGGTGAGTCGGGCGTGATCCATTTCTTACAGATTTCCTTTTTTGCTATAAATATCAGAAAAACTTTGCAGCCAATAATTTCTTGAAACACCTGACTTGCATATCCCCGGCAGAAAGCTAGTAGCGGGCAATCCACAAACATGCCATTCGTATATTGTCCGCTTCGCTTCTGTGTCACCGCACTTCTTATATTTTGATGGTTCCAACATGGTCTTAGCTAACTTCACTGGTGACCAAGAAGCTCTATGGAGAGTCAACAAATGATTCTTTTTAAGTGGCGCTGGTTTGACCAGAGTGTAGAACAGATTTAAAGATACTCGCCATAATTGCTCTGTAGCCAGCTCTGGAAGATCCTTTTCCCAGTGCAGGGATGGAACTCCCATTTTCTCATGTGCTGCGGAAATAAATATCCAAAACCACTGGGAAACCTCTTTCTAAGGTTGTTGCTTAGCTCTCACCCACTTGAGGAAGTCCTCCTGCACCGAACAGCTCACCTCCGACAACTTTTGGGATGGCCACCAAGAACATAGCTGCAGGTAATTACATTTGGAAAGCTCCCCCCTCCCCCTCCCCCCACCCCCCTTCCCAAGCAGGTCAGATATCTCTGGTTATGTGATGAGGGCATCACCCTTTCTGAAGTCTCCCCAGGTGGAAAAGTTGCCATGCTGGAGAGGATAACCAAGTTTATCTTTAAGCTACTCGGGGGTTCAAGGAGAAATCTATTCCGAAACTTTTCCTAAAGAAGACCCACATCATTCCTGCTGTTAAGAGTATCTTCAAATTAACTTGTTTAAAAACTTCGGGTACCCAAACTTAAGCAAAAAACGTATTCAGGCCTAAATGCTTTAACATAGCTCTATACAATTGACCCATTTAAGAATTATCTAGCTCTCCAGCCAAGAGCTGGGAATTCTTGAACTGGAAAGCAGAACAATAGGCTTGAAAATCCGGCAGAGTCAGTCCCCCTTGCTTCAGCCTCCTCCAGATCTTGTTCCATGAGATCCCGGCTCCCCTGGATACCCATATAAAGCTTCCGACCCTCCCTTGCGATTTCTGCAAAAGCTTTTGGGGAAAGGAAGTGGTTTCGTTTTAAACAAGACAATCACCTTAGGAAGAACCAGCATCTAATTGATGTTCACTCTCCATAGTTACAGAGGTTTGAGGGTTTCCTCCATCTTGTAAGAACGGCATCTCTATCACGGTGTTGCTTGAACATGAAAGATCTTTGAAAAACAAGAGTCGAGGCCTTTGGCAAAACAGGTTCAGTTAGTTTGATTAAACATAGCAGCCGGAAGAACAGTTACAGGCACATGGTCAAATTTCAATCAATCTGTAGCAATCTTATATAAAGTTCATTATTGGCAGGATCATTTTTCTGGCGATCCTTGTATGGTGAGGAAAACAAGTTGCTGCCTCTGAAGTCATAAATAATTTTTAATAGATAATATAGGTGGGCCTCGACCTTGCATGGGCACAATGCGGCCAGTGGGTAATGTGTCCAGATGTCTGGCATGGGGATCATGTGATTGATGCGTTCTGCTTGGCCATATGCTCCTAACTAATGAGGCATCTGAATGTATGGTGTTTTAGGAGCACGCGTACCCCCTCCAGCCATGCATGCATTATTGGGAACAATCTCTGGCTGTGCGTACTTTATATACACAAGACTCCACCAGAAGCAGATGTAACCTGTTAGTCAGCCCCCCTCTCACTGAGCTGACCACCGCTCATAGACGACCCAATCTGAGGCTCTCCGTGAACTCACATGAAGCACGCTGGTCTCACTGAGCTATCTGTATTAGAACATCCACATCCTGTCGTAAGATAATAAAGGTACTTTTCGATATCGTTAGAGCTTTGTCTGTTGTGTATAAACAGTAACTCACACTGAGCTCTAGGCGGCAGGCGCTGCTCTTGATACTGAATCTTATTTCAAATACAGGTCTTATGTGATGTTCGTCCTTTGTTCCTGTTGCCGTCATTGCTCTGTAATACAAAGATGATGTGTGTGTTATTTATTACAGGTGTAATAATGTGAAGATTCAGTGCCCAGAGACGGTGAAGAGTTATAAAGGTAAATATCATTGTGACGATTAGCTCTGTATGTTACTGCTCATGAAAAGCATGTGGTATGGTATGGTTTTGTGTGGTATGGAATGGAATGTTATGTTTGTATGGTACGGGATAGGAAGGGATGTGGTAGTGTGTATGGTATGGTATTGTATGGTTTGGAACGTTCTGATTGGATGGGATGGTGCGGTGTGTTATGGGTTGGGACCATGGTATAATATGGTATGATGGGATGGTGTGGTGTGCTATGGAATGGGATGTGATGAGATGGGATGGTATTAAATGGTCATTTGCATTCAAAGGAATGGCATGGATTGGTGTGGTGTGCTAGGGAATGGTATGGCATGGAATGTTATGCTGGTATGGTATCTGGTAGGACGGGATTAGATGCAATTGGATGGTGTGGAATGGAGTTTTATGGAATGGTATGTTATGGTGGTATGGTATGGAATGATATGAGGGGATGGGATGGGATGATATGGGGTAGGATCCTAGTATATTATGGGATGGCATGGAATTGCACCTCAGAATTTGGTATTTACTGCATAACACATTCTGTATTCCAGAGGTCTAGGTCCAACAGTGACTGAACAGATGCTTCTACAATGACCCAGCGCATGCGCCTACACTTACCCAGCGCATGCACCTACACATACCTAGGGCAATTGCCTACACTGACCCAGTTTATGCACATACACTGACCTAGGGCATGCACCTACACTGACCTAGCAACTACACAGACCTAGTGGATGGACCTACACTGACCTAGGGCATGCACCTACACTGACGTAGTGTATGCATCTACACTGACCTAGCGCATGCACCTACACTGACCTCGCGCATGGGAGGGCCAGCAAGAGGTATTCCTTCTCCCTGTATCAACACAGCCTTTGCCTTTGACTCCACCTGTGAGTGGAAAGGTCTCATCCAATTGAGTCTTCCTCCCGAACTCGAATGGAATTTGACAGATCTATTGAAGAAATACCAGTGGTAATTTACTGTTTTGTTCCCTGGACAGGATCCTTGCCGTCCAAGCCTGAAAATTGAGGCTTAAAGCTGTTATTGTTGAAATTAAATGGTTGGTGCACCTCAACTATTACTTGCCTAACCTTGCCCTTTGTCAGGACAGTGTTTGGCTCTATTACACATTTAGCTGCCAGTGACCATTGGAATTAAGAACCAGTTCCTCAGGAACTTTATCCAGCTCAGACTGCAAAATCCCTAAGTCATTATGACTTCAATGAGTTGAACACCTGACTTTGCCTTCTCTCTATGGCTTGGAAGCTCCTTTTCGCCCAGTCTTCCCACTGGAAGGCAGATTTTTTAGTTTTAATTTCTGCTGAGGTAACAGACTTTAGAGCTATCTTCTAAATTTTGGGAGTTATTTCTGGAAAAACAGGTTAAGATGCACGTAGCTGGCTTGTAATCCACTTGCCTCCTTATGATATGTAAAGTGCTTAATTTGTGCTGGTGGTTTCCGGTGCTCAGCACCAGCACTTAATTGCCAGCATCGGGGCTTATGACTGTCTGTCACATGGTAGTGGTGTCTGCCAATTTCGGTAAGTTCACAACAACTTCTGTTTATTATTTCAGTTTACATTTCCAATTATTATATTTGCCTCCAAAGCCTTCTAATAACTTTGGTGGACTGTAATAGTATGAATTGTCACACTTTTAAGAGTGTGATGAATAGTAGTGTGCAGTGCTGCCTAGGGGAACGGATGGTGCAAGCTCTAGTGTCCTGTGGAGAGCCCCGGCACTACTTTTTTTTTTTTTTACAAATGAAGTACTGTTTAATGTCATTAAAGCAGTCACTGGATTCTTTAAAAAAAACTAATTTTGTCTCCTTTTCCCCCTGTACTATTTGGCTGGTAGTTGGAGCCTCTGGTATAATTGAAGGAAAGCCCCTTCTTGTTCTGTTGTAGCCTCTGCTTGCGTGGGTTTCATTATTTTTTTATATCAACCGATTGGAACACTTTTGTCTACGCCGAGCAGTTATTGGCTCCCCTCCTGTTCTTCCTGAGAGCATAGTGGGACTATCAACCACGCTATACTGAGGATCTAAAGTGTATATAATAGCTGTCGTGTGGTGAGTACCTTCGCGGGTTTTCCACTTTCTGAGCTGTCAGGGACTTAAAGATTACACTGCGCACCCCACGTAATCACAAGATGGTTCCTGGAATGCACAAAGTCACACACAAGTCTTTGCCCCAGCAAGGCTATTAGTGGGAAGGTTTTTGTTTGACTGGATATCTGGCGTGTTGGACGGTCAGCTACAGGTGCGGACCTCTGAAGGAGCATGCGGCACCGACCTTGTGCCAGCCGCTCCCGCGCCTCTCGGAGATTACCGCAGCACTGGCCATACCTGCAACCAGTAACGTAACGAAAGTTGAGGGGGGCCCGCATGCAAGGTACATGCAGGGGTCCCGTTCTGCGTTTAATCCGGAGCTCTCAGGCCTGAGTACTGTCCTGAGGGACCGCTGCTGCCCGAGGTCCCCCCTGCACCGCGGGGGCTTCGGGGGCCTGTGCTACGCCACTGCCTGCAACCACCTGCCTCCTGGGTTCTTTTTTTTTTTTTTTTTTTTTTTAATAAAACCTTTATTATCGTATGCACAGTACACAGCGTCTGCCTACAACCCAATCGGGCCGGCCGCTATGACAATCGACAATATTCCAGACCACCTTATGCTGCGGAAAAAGCCAGAAATAACATTACTACGGTGCATTGGCATGAAACATAGAAGAAGGATCATGTAGGTTTCATTTTTATAATTTTGATGAAATTTGAAACAGAAAACACAAACACTCACATGGTGGAAACAGTGTCTAGGGCACGGGGCGGGGGAAGGGGAAGATCAATTTGAAAGAATAAGGGCAGCCTTCTGGGGGGAGTGGAGACGGTGAAAAGGATTATTGGAAAGGAATAGTAGTCAGTCTAAAGGAACGTCAACTACGGGGACGAGGGGATAGTAGCAGTAAAATCAAGTGGTGGGGTACAAATGTCTCCACAGTATGCATTCCATTGTTACCAGATTCTACCCCATTTCCTGGGACGGCCCGAGCCTCATATACCGTCTTCTCCCGAAACATGCACCAGTCCATGTTTTCTCTCCAAGCACTTATCCCAGGTGGTCTGTGGGAGCCCCAGAGTTGTGCTATATCTCTCTTGGCAACCATGTTGCCCAGAGTGATCCAAAAGGTCTGAGCAGCCGTGCAATCCGTAGGCTCCCACACATTAAGCAGGCAGCGCCTCGCCTCAGGGAGGAGGGAGACCCCGGTGACTTGCCCCATTACATCATGCACTCTGGACCAGAAAGCGGCGATCACCGGACATTCCCATAGAATGTGAAGAAAGGTGCCATCCATACCACAGCCACGTTTATACAGCCCATCAGTCGAGAACCCCATCCGAACCAGAAGCGTACCAGTCATGTAAACTCGATGGAGGATCTTTAACTGCACAAAGCGAAGGCGGGCCGGAATAGCCACCTCCTTGGGGGAGGAAATCGCCGTTTGCCAGTCTTCATCATCTAATTCGAGGCCGTCTGCCGTCCAAGAGGTCCTAAGCCTCACCAGAAGATCAGCCCTGTTATTAATAAGTTTTTTATAAATTAGAGAAATCGTGCTGTCCGGCACATGGCCGTCCAGAATCCGATCCTCGAGCGGGGATGATTGGGGGAGTTCCGTCCCAGGGGGGAAAACAGAAAGCAACGCGTGGCGCACCTGAAGATAACGAAAATATTCCCTGTCATCCAGTTGATATTCCACCTTCAGGGCCTCGAAGGACTTAATTGTGCCTCTGGCCCAAAGATCCTCCACCTTGCTAATACCGATCATGTCCCATCTATCAAACCCTTTCGTTCGCCACAGGCCACCCAACCGCTCTGAGTCATATAACGGAGTCATTCGTGTCAATCTGTCACTCCAACCTGTGGCCACAGTCGCATCCTTCCAAGCACGCACGGCACATTTCGTAGGTCCAGTCAGGAGGCGGAGTGGTGCCTTCGAATATAAGGCCCTGTTGAAGTTGCCGCCCGGCAACAAGAGTTTATCCATAGCGAAGGCGGGAGTGGGCCCCGGGGAGTACGTCGCGTGGTTAATCGCGCTGAGCTGCAAGGCCCAGTAGTAACGTCTGATGTCCGGAAGGGCTATGCCACCATCGTACCACGGGAGCGTGAGTTTAGATAAGGAGATGCGAACTCGTCCGTCCCAAATTAACTGCCTCTGTAAACCTTCAACCTCGCGAAAGTAACGGGAGGGAACAGGATCAAAAAAATTCTGCAAGGCATACAAAAATCTGGGAAGGGACATCATTTTAAAAAGTGCTGCGCGTCCCAATGGGGACAGAGGCAAATCGCGCCACCTCCGAACATTCTGTTTGAGGCGACGAAGAGGAGCATAAAGGTTACGATCATACCGCACAGAGGAATCCATAGAAATGAAAACTCCCAAATATTTGAACCCTGTCTCTGCCACCTGGATCGGGAATCTACGGGGTAGCGGAGGCAGTTCCCCTGCTATAACATAAACACAGGATTTGGTCCAGTTAACAACAAGCCCCGAGTTCCTCCCAAAAGAGGTAAGAACATCAAAGAGCACGTTGAGGGATTTCTGAGGTGAGGTAAAATAGAGCAGAATATCATCCGCGTACAGAGAGACGCGATTCTCCAGGTCCGGTGCCCACCGGATCCCCTTAATCGAGAGCTCCCATCGAAGCCATGCCGCCAGTGGTTCCAATGCCAAAGCAAAAAGAAGTGGAGAGAGCGGGCAGCCCTGTCGGGTGCCACGCCCCAATGCGAACGGCCCGGAAACTCTGCCGTTAACTACTACTTGGGCCAACGGTTGTTCATACAGGAGCCGCACCCACGCGATAAAGTTAGGGCCAAAACCAAATTTCGAGAGGGCCGCCCACAAATATGGCCACTCTATGGTATCAAAAGCAATCGTGGCATCCAGGGAGGCCACGACAGCGGGTTCAGTAAGGGTCCCAGCTCTCGCGAGAACCCTGTGGAGTCTACGGAGATTGAGCGCCGTATTCCGATGGGGAATGAAACCGGACTGATCCGGATGGATCAGGTCACAGATAACTGTCAGTAAACGATTAGCGAGGACCTTAGCCAGGATCTTAGGCTCGGCGTTAAGCAACGAGATAGGGCGATATGAGGTGCACCGATCACGAGGTTTGGGGTCCTTGTAGATTATTATTATAGTGGCCAAACGCTGGTCGGAAGGGAGGCTGCCCGCCTCAAAAGCATCAACAAACATAGTACGAAGATGGGTCGCCATTTTGTCCAGACGCAGTTTGTATAACTCGATAGGTAAACCGTTGGGCCCCATAGCTTTACCTGATCGCAAGGACCGAATGGCAATGGCAATTTCATCCACCGTAAAAGGTGCATCTAGAGCGGAGCTATCCTCCTCCGACACACAGGGAAGCGCAATGTCCCGCAGAAGCAATCGGGAGTCAGACTTGTCTCGATCACTCACAGACCGGTATACTGTTTGAAAGTGGTCCACAAAACACTCAACAATCTCCCCCGGATCAGTCACACACACTCCATTCTCATGAGTTATCACGGGCACCACACGATTCAGTCGCTCAGATTTATCCAACCACGCCAACAACTTACTAGCCTTATCGCCCACATCATAGAGCCGGCCCAGCTGATTCATACGCATCACTTTAGCAGCGTCAGTCACCAGGGCCCTATAATCTGCCTGTTTCAACGCTAAGGAGTGCAAGATTGCAGGCGTATCGTCATCACCCAGGCCACTTTCAAGCGAAGTAATTTCCGCCTCAAGAGCTGACACAGTCTCTCTCCTGGCCTTCTTGTCAGCAGCAATAAAGGACAGCGCGGAGCCCCGTATGACGGACTTAAAGGCCTCCCACAGGATAGTAGGGGAAGAAACGGATCCCTCATTCTCGTCGAAGTAACTGTCAATGGCCTTAATCAGGTCTGAGCGAAGCTGGGGATTCCTAAAATGCCAGGGATGAAGAGGGGGGATCCTACCTCCAGAACAGTTTCCCACCGAAGCCTCAAGCAACAGGGGGGAATGGTCAGAGATACCCCTGGGAAGATGTCGGACCCCACGCACCAAGGAGGTATTAGCAGTCAACATCAGAAAATAATCAATCCTTGAAAGGCTGCCGTGGGCACCAGAGTGAAAAGTGTACTGGGATTGTGTAGGGTGCAACTGTGAGAAGTTGGCCTGGTATATAATGCTCACTAATTCTAGTGATCACTTTGTACCATGCCAAGCAACCCTTATGATGATTGGTTGTAAGTCAACCTTATAGACCAGTTATCCTAGTGGTAACGTGGACAAAGCAGTCTTAGGCTAAACTCTGAAAGGCATGTGAAGCCAGCTGTATTACCATACACAACCCCCTTGAATACCAAATGAAAGGACACCACACAGATATATATTGAAAATATATATTGATTTATTAACTAAAAGTATCCCCTGGACTCTTTATGAGCACAGAAGCACAAGCGTTAAACACAAGACAGTTTAAAATACACAAAAGTTGCACAATATGGATGAGCCCTAGGGGCCACCTAAACCATATACTAAGAAAGTGGTATAAGAGATACCAATCGGAACGGAAACAGGCCTAGGGCCTTGGGAATCGCTGGAGCTATTCGAGACTAGTAGTGACTAAGTCGGGAAAGGCCCGCGGGACTCGGGTGCAGTGTTTAAAGTGCACGCACTCACCAATGCAAAGTCTACGGTGCGTAAAAAGTACAAAGTTAGTTAGTTCGGAACCTTCCGAGTGACCTAGAAAGCTGAAACTTGAGACACAGGCCCTAGAGGTGTGTACCAGTGTAGGAACACCGGCGGAGCTGAGTTACCTCACCCACAGGAAGCGGGTGCATAGGGTCGAAGTAGTGTCGGGTTTCGTCACGCTGGTCGATGGTGCTTGGAGCTGAAGATGCTGCAGGCGGCTCGATGTGAAGAGTTCCGGTGGATCCAAGGGTGGATCCGAATATGTGAAGACCTGAAAGCAGAGGGGACAATGTTCAAAGTCACTAGCCAGTGACTACCGTGGAACCAGATTGGAACCAGGCGATGTCGGGTGCAAACAGGCGTTGAGGTGTAGCTTCTCTCTGCAGCCACGTGGACACCAGGGGTCGAGGACGTCCAGGAGTCGGTCACGAGCTGTCCCACGCAGGCTTCTCGCTGTTGGCGGTGTCGGCAACTTGATTGTAGCAAACAGGCCGTGGCTAATGCAAGCCACGCAGGAATCGAAAAAGGATTAACACTCGGACCAGCAAGGTCAGAGCGGGTGCCCCTTTTCACAGGAGCTAGGGCAAGTCTGGAGCAACCAGACCCGCGGTGTAGTTCGTAGTTGTAGTCGCCAAGATGGCCGCTGACCACGTGGCTAGTGGCCGGGATGGCGCGTCGAGTGGCACAATGCAAAAGGGCCCCACGCAGATCGTGGAGATGCTGGGGGGCTGATCTTCGGTGCAAGGGCTGCTCGGTGGTGGGGGTTCTCAGTCCCCAAAGCACAACGTCGAGGATGCCTCTGGTGCTGCGCTGTCAGCTCTTCGGGTGTCTTCCAAGAAGTCCGGTCCCACGTCTCTCGGTGCCTCCACGGGTCCCTTCTTTGCAGGGTCTGTGGATCGGGCTGTGAGAAGTCTGGGAGTCTGGGTCTTGTCAGGCTCTGGGCTCGGGCTCCGGCGGGAGGCGGCGGCAAAGCAGACGTCGATTAGCTGGTTGGTGCCTGTGTTCACAGGGTGGCCAATCCTAGGCCACAAGGGAGATTCTCTTCAGTCTTCTGTGCAGCAGAATGTCGAAGTCCAGTCTTCTTCTTTGTTTAAAGTTGATTTCAGGATGATCTGCTGTGCAATGGCACTGCTCCCACTCTTATTCCCAATCTGAGGGGTGGATCACCTACTAGGTCCCTCCTCTGGGTGGAACCAGGAAGGGGGGCGGTTACACCCCCTTTCCTTTGTCCAGCTCCTTGCCAGGCCTGGGTCTGGAAAGTCCCAGGACCGGTTTGGACTGGCTTATGCACGGGGACACCTTGTGTGCCCCGGGCATGTCTCAATCTATTCAGCCCTGTCCTACCCAATACACAAAACCCTGTCTGGGGTGGTGCTCGCACCTCCCAAGGCAGGAAACCCTTTGTCCAAGCCTCCCTCGCTGGAAGGACTCCCAGCAGCAGGGGGCCAGACTCGTGTCTGTGGTGGCAGCATCCATTTTGTGATGCTGAGGCTCTGGTTAACTTTAACCGGGGTTAAGGCTACACACATGTCGTGTCCCTCTAGAAGGGTGGAATGCTATCCCCGTCGACAGAACTGTCGAGGGGATAGTATTCCAATTCGTATGACACCTTACTCGACATGTTTTGATAAAGCCAAACCAAAGATATCATATAACCGTGAGGATTATAATGCACTTAAGAGTATATGGTATGGCAATATCCCGGAACAGCTTAGGGAGTGGTTCCTGACCGCTGCAGACAGGCTCAGCTCATGCTAGAGCACCATCTCACATATTTCCAAGCACTCTGCATCCAGGATTGAAGAGGCCTTCCATAGGAGTGGCTGATAGGAACATATGTGTCCAGTTTAAGGGTAGATATAGGGATACTATATCTAAGTAAGAGGTGATTACACCAACTTACCCCAGCTGAGTGATCAGCCAATTGTGTCAAATATGGGGGCCAGGCCAGGGGTGGCACAATACATGCTGCAGCCCCTGGTAGGCCTTGGAAACACCTATGCCCTGGGTACCTAGGGTACACTGTTACAGGGGCCAATAAGGTGAACCAGTTCCAATTGTGTATGCACCTAAGGTACATGGAGTCCATTTTAAGGAGAGAGCAATCAGCCTGGGGCCCTGAATAGCAGGATCCCAGGCCAACTATGTCAAAAACCAGCTAAACACTAGGCAAAAAGTTTGGGGGTAACCATAGTCAGATATCCACCTTCCTACATAACCCCCCCACCCCCAAACGAAAGGAGATAAGGCTATCCTTGATCAGGTAAGCCTATATTGCCTAAGTGGCCATATAAGGAAGTACCAGCTCTGGCTTGGTAACCCCCTGTCTCATGGTCCACTAAGCAATCCCTCACCCTAAGGGTATCTGAGGGTCTCCACCATAGGGACTCTCTACCTGTGGTGTGTCTTTGCAAGGTTAAAGGCTGGTGTTGGGATGGAGTACTGAAGTGAGATTCCTCTGTAGGACTCAGCTTCCTCCAATCACTCTCCACCATGTGTGCCTTTCTTTCCTTGACTGAGTTGCACTGTGCTCTCAGGGTCAACCTCTGGCTACCTAAAGCTGGAGGCCGAGTCCCTCTGTTTGGCTTACTGGAGGGACAGTTCAGGTTTGGGCCCTTAGGGTCCCAGGTTTGGCTGTGCCCAACAATATCCATCTGGGGGAGGTCCCTAACTACTTTTAAGGGGGATACCTCAGGAGTTTTTAAAGTTTGCACCTCACTAGGGCTACTAGTTTCGGTGCCCCTAATCTGTTGATGGGGGTACTTTATTTGACAGGGGGCCCTTTGGGTCTCACTGTCCTTCTTGTCCTCTGCAGCCCTGGGCTGAGTAAGGCAAGGTAGAGAGGGGCAGGTTACCTGCTCCAGACTGGGTCCCACCTGAAAAGGGTCCACTGCCATCAGAGGCTCTGTCAGGCCAGGCCTAACAACCTCTGGGACAGTTCCTTCATCAGGAGTAAGATCAGTTCCCTGAGGAGGCTGATCCTTTCCTAAAGTCTGGTGGGAGGGAGATTTCTCTTCCTCCTCAATGCTCTCAGTTTGGGTGGAGTGATCCATCATTTCAGGCTTCACTACCCAGGTATCAGTTTGAGTTTGGGCTGTGGCCATCACAGCCCCACCAACCTTTTCAGGAGGAGACTCAGTTTGGGTATGGGCTGTTACCAGTACAGCCCTGCTACTCTTTTCAGGAGGGAAGTTAGCTAAAGATGGGGCTGAGGTTTGCTCAGCCCTCCCAACCTTTTCAGGAAGGACATCTTGGATTGGGGCTGTAGCCATCACAGCCCCACTAACCTTTCCATGGAGATTTACCATTCTAGAATGGGTTTGCTGTTCAACCTCAGCCCAGGCTGAGATTTCCAAATCATTACCCAGTAGGCAATCTACAGGCAAGTTTGCTGACACTGCCACTCTCTTTGGGCCAGTGACACCCCCCAGCTAAGATTGACTACTGCCATGGGATGATTGGTTTCTATGCCATCAATGTTTGTCACCTGATATCTGGCATCAGGTAAAAGTTGCCTTGAGGGGGCTAGACATTCAGCCACCATGGTGATGCTAGCCCCTGTGTCTCTGAAGGCCTCAACTTTCAAGCCATTGATGAGGGGCTCCTGTCTATACTTGCTCAAAGTGTTTGGGCAAGCTGTGAAATTGGCAAACCCCATGCCAGTCTCATAGACAAGAGTATCTGAGTTAGGGGACCTGGATAGGCCAGAGTCCACCTGTCCTCCAAAAGTAAACCCACCCAAATTCTTGGGGGTGCTCCCACCACCTGGGGGACCACTGCTAACAGTGACAGGGGGTGTTGGAGCCTTACCTGGAGGTATATTCTCCTTGTTGCCATTCTTGGGACAAAAGCTGTCTGTTTTGTAATGCCCAACCTGTTTACAGGTATGACAATAAGGCTTTTTCTGGGTTGAAGAAGTGTCCTGGGACCCACCCCCATTCTTGGAGTTTTGGGGCCCTGGGGAAGTCTTTTCCTTACTTTTATCCCTACCCTTCTCTTGAGGCTTGGTAGTCTCTTTCTTTTGGTCACCACCCTGGTTCTTAGGCCTGATCCTGGTTCTGACCCATTTGTCTGCCCTCCTACCCAATTCTTGTGGGGAGGTCAGATCAGAGTCAACCAGGTGCTGATGTAGAAGCTGATTTTGACAATTACTTAAGATTTGCTCTCTCATAATTAAATTATACAATCCTGTATAGTCAGTAACCTTACTTCCCAGCAACCAGCCCTCCAGAGCCTTAGTGGCACATTCAACAAATTCAGACCAGTCCTGAGTCTGTGTCTTCTGGGTATCTCTGAACATTAACCTGTACTGTTCAGTGGTTAAGCCTAACCCATCAATCAGAGCACTCTTCAGGACCATGTAGTTTCTAGAATCCCCATCACTAACTGTGAGGAGTCTGTCTCTGCCTCTACCTTCAAAGGAGAGCCACAAGATTGCTGCCCACTGCTCCTGAGGGATCTGCTGTACTCTGCAGGCTCTCTCAAGTGCAGTCATCCATTTGTGGATATCATCCCCAGCTTTGTAGGGGGGCACAATCTTACTCAGGTTTCTGTTATCAAAAGACCTGTCTTTATCCTTGTGGATATTGCTGCCACCAGTGGGTTCTATTACCCCACTCTCTCTAGGCTGTCTTGCTCTAGCAAGTTTCTCTTGGGCCAGGGCGACCTCTAACTCTTGTCTCTGGATCCTCAATTCAGCCTCTCTCACTTTGGACTCATGTTCCCTTCTCTGAGGGCTAGTCATCTCCCTTCTGGAGTGACCATGAGAACCTCTAGAAGCATGGGAGTTGTCAGAGTCACCTGAGTGAGTCCTTCTCCTCCTAGGCTTCTGGTTAAGTCCACCTGGGGGTCTGAATGGGTTGTTCCCAGATTCAGTCCCAAATAGGCTTAAGTTAGCCTGGTTCAGTCTACTGACCAGCACCTGACTATTTCTGTCATCATCTGACTCACTGCTCCCCCCTTCTGTCTCTTCTTCCTCTTCCTCCTCCTCATCTACCTGAGGAGCTCCAGTGATGGGGGCTTCCTCATCTACCAGGATTATAGGGACAGGGGCTTCTACAGTGTCATCCTCTGAAGGATGGCCTCCATCAGCATTCCCTGTGGGGTCTGCCTTAGAGGTCTTTAGAGTCTCAGACTGGTCCAAGATCTCTCTAAGGTGGTCTGTGGTAGGGAAAGGCCCTGTCCTCAGACCCCTTAAGACACAAAGCTGTCTTAATTCCTTAAAGGAAAAAATAGCAAATTTGGATGGTGCCCTTGGAGGGTCACTCTCAACAGGGATGTTCCCAGTGGAACCCTCTGCTCCAGACATTGCTCTAGTGTGGGTGGATGTGTTGCAATCTACCTACACTGGTGTTTACCTACTAAACCTATCTAGTAGTTGTAGTCAGGGTGTGCTACTCCCTTTGCTCTACAACAACTAAGTTCAGTAGAACTTAAGTATACTAGTCTTGTTTTATATGTACCTAGCAGGTACCTGTATGATCTTTCAAGTGATAATCTCAAAGATTGTAATGGTAAAATAACAGCAAGCTCAGATCCCAATCCGCTGCTCACCAATGCGAGAAGTTGGCCTGGTATATAATGCTCACTAATTCTAGTGATCACTTTGTACCATGCCAAGCAACCCTTATGATTATTGGTTGTAAGTCAACCTTATAGACCAGTTATCCTAGTGGTAACGTGGACAAAGCAGTCTTAGGCTAAACTCTGAAAGGCATGTGAAGCTAGCTGTATTACCATACACAACCCCCTTGAATACCAAATGAAAGGACACCACACAGATATATATTGAAAATATATATTGATTTATTAACTAAAAGTATCCCCTGGACTCTTTATGAGCACAGAAGCACAAGCGTTAAACACAAGACAGTTTAAAATACACAAAAGTTGCACAATATGGATGAGCCCTAGGGGCCACCTAAACCATATACTAAGAAAGTGGTATAAGAGATACCAATCGGAACGGAAATAGGCCTAGGGCCTTGGGAATCGCTGGAGCTATTCGAGACTAGCAGTGACTAAGTCGGGAAAGGCCCGCGGGACTCGGGTGCAGTGTTCAAAAGTGCACGCACTCACCAATGCAAAGTCTATGGTGCGTAAAAAGTACAAAGTTAGTTAGTTCGGAACCTTCCGAGTGACCTAGAAAGCTGAAACTTGAGACACAGGCCCTAGAGGTGTGTACCAGTGTAGGAACACCGGCGGAGCTGAGTTACCTCACCCACAGGAAGCGGGTGCATAGGGTCGAAGTAGTGTTGGGTTTCGTCACGCTGGTTGATGGTGCTTGGAGCTGAAGATGCTGCAGGCGGCTCGATGTGAAGAGTTCCGGTGGATCCAAGGGTGGATCCGAAGATGTGAAGACCTGAAAGCAGAGGGGACAATGTTCAAAGTCACTAGCCAGTGACTACCGTGGAACCAGATTGGAACCAGGCGATGTCGGGTGCAAACAGGCGTTGAGGTGTAGCTTCTCTCTGCAGCCACGTGGACACCGGGGGTCGAGGACGTCCAGGAGTCGGTCACGAGCTGTCCCACGCAGGCTTCTCGCTGTTGGCGGTGTCAGCAACTTGATTGTAGCAAACAGGCCGTGGCTAATGCAAGCCACGCAGGAATCGAAAAAGGCTTAACACTCGGACCAGCAAGGTCAGAGCGGATGCCCCTTTTCACAGGAGCTAGGGTAAGTCTGGAGCAACCAGACCCGCGGTGTAGTTCGTAGTTGTAGTCGCCAAGATGGCCGCTGACCACGTGGCTAGTGGCCGGGATGGCGCGTCGAGTGGCACAATGCAAAAGGGCCCCACGCAGATCGTGGAGATGCTGGGGGGCTGATCTTCGGTGCAAGGGCTGCTCGGTGGTGGGGGTTCTCAGTCCCCAAAGCACAACATCGAGGATGCCTCTGGTGCTGCGCTGTCAGCTCTTCGGGTGTCTTCCAAGAAGTCCGGTCCCACGTCTCTCGGTGCCTCCACGGGTCCCTTCTTTGCAGGGTCTGTGGATCGGGCTGTGAGAAGTCTGGGAGTCTGGGTCTTGTCAGGCTCTGGGCTCGGGCTCCGGCGGAAGGCGGCGGCAAAGCAGACGGCGATTTTCTGGTTGGTGCCTGTGTTCACAGGGTGGCCACTCCTAGGCCACAAGGGAGATTCTCTTCAGTCTTCTGTGCAGCAGAATGTCGAAGTCCAGTCTTCTTCTTTGTTTAAAGTTGATTTCAGGATGATCTGCTGTGCAATGTCACTGCTCCCACTCTTATTCCCAATCTGAGGGGTGGATCACCTACTAGGTCCCTCCTCTGGGTGGAACCAGGAAGGGGGGCGGTTACACCCCCTTTCCTTTGTCCAGCACCTCGCCAGGCCTGGGTCTGGAAAGTCCCAGGACCGGTTTGGACTGGCTTATGCACGGGGACACCTTGTGTGCCCCAGGGCATGTCTCAATCTATTCAGCCCTGTCCTACCCAATACACAAAACCCTGTCTGGGGTGGTGCTCGCACCTCCCAAGGCAGGAAACCCTTTGTCCAAGCCTCCCTCGCTGGAAGGACTCCCAGCAGCAGGGGGTCAGACTCGTGTCTGTGGTGGCAGCATCCATTTTGTGATGCTGAGGCTCTGGTTAACTTTAACCGGGGTTAAGGCTACACACGTCGTGTCCCTCTAGAAGGGTGGAATGCTATCCCCGTCGACAGAACTGTCGAGGGGATAGTATTCCAATTCGTATGACACCTTACTCGACATATTTTGGTAAAGCCAAACCAAAGATAGCATATAACCGCGAGGATTATAATGCACTTAAGAGTATATGGTATGGCAATATCCCGGAACAGCTTAGGGAGTGGTTCCTGACAGCTGCAGACAGGCTCAGCTCATGCTAGAGCACCATCTCACATATTTCCAAGCACTCTGCATCCAGGATTGAAGAGGCCTTCCATAGGAGTGGCTGATAGAAACATATGTGTCCAGTTTAAGGGTAGATAGGGATTACACCAACTTACCCCAGCTGAGTGATCAGCCAGTTGTGTCAAATATGGGGGCCAGGCCAGGGGTGGCACAATACATGCTGCAGCCCCTGGTAGGCCTTGGAAACACCTATGCCCTGGGTACCTAGGGTACACTGTTACAGGGGCCAATAAGGTGAACCAGTTCCAATTGTGTATGCACCTAAGGTACATGGAGTCCATTTTAAGGAGAGAGCAATCAGCCTGGGGCCCTAAATAGCAGGATCCCAGGCCAACTATGTCAAAAACCAGCTAAACACTAGGCAAAAAGTTTGGGGGTAACCATAGTCAGATATCCACCTTCCTACAGCAACATCCGCCAAACATCCACCAACCCAAAAGTCTCAATCAACTCCGTCAGCCACAGCTGGGACGAGGGCAAAACCCTGGGAGGCAGCCGATCACATTCACCCGAAACCACCAAATTAAAGTCCCCACCCATTATAAGGACACCGTCTGGAAGCCCTAAGAGGGTCCTACCAAGGTCAGCATATGTAGTAGCCTGGAGTCCCGGGGGAACATAAACAGCCACAATTACAATCAGCATTCCCTCCCACCTCCCGGAAACAGCAGCATAGCGGCCCCGATCGTCAAGTGTGACTTCGTCTATCTCAAGGGGCAGGGAGGATTTCACCATTATGCCAACCCCCCGGGAACCGGAAGTGAAACCCGCATGTGCCACCAGTCGGTAACCACGGCGATCCAGGGCCTTACAAGCATTCCCTATCAAGTGGGTCTCCTGCAGCAAAACTACATCAGGGGAGTGACGTCTAATAAATTGGAGCACAATACCCCGCTTAATCCTGTCTCCCAGACCATTAACGTTCCAAGACAACACTTTCATATCACCCCCCCCCCCCCATCCCCGCAGAACCTCCAAACCACCCTCTCCCGAAACCCCAGAACTAAGGATACGAACAAATGAAAAAACACCATGTGAGAAACCATATACAAAACACAAAGAACAACCCAGACCACCCCCCCCACCCCCAACCAAGAACCCGTTTCAACACCCCCCACCCTGCACCCCTGCTGATTTAGAAGCCACCCCAAACTGCAGTGTGCCTGTCGCCCCTTCATCAAATTCTACACAAAGAACCCCTGAGGAGGAAGGGAGAGACAATCCCACCCCGCCCCACCCCCGGGCATAATAGTAAAAGCATATACACGATACTCTATAGTACTACGACCCAGGATTGAACCTCAGGAACCAGAATGTCACTCTTGTGCCGATGGAACCTCCGTCCGCGCCTCCAGGGCCTCCGCTCTCGGTGTTCTCCTTGGGCAATGAGTCCAACCAGTCGCTAACACTGTCCGGTTGATCAAAAAAGAAAGTACGTTCCCTGTATTCAATGCGAAGACGAGCTGGGAACAGCATCGCGTACTTAAGTCCCAAGTCCCGCAATCGACGTTTCACACCCAGGAATCCCGATCGTTGCCGCTGCACCTGAGGAGTGAAGTCTGGGTAGATGGAAATGAAGCTGTTCTCGAATTTCAGCGGACCATGTCTACGAGAGGCCTGAAGGATGGCGTCCCGGTCCCGAAAGTGGAATAGCCTAGCAATGATAGGCCTCGGGGGTGCCCCCGGCTTGGTCTGTCCACCCGGGAAGCGGTACGCACGCTCGACCGCAAAGAATTTACTAAGGCCTGCGGGAGCAAGCTTGGTCACAATCAACTCCTCGACCAAGAGATCGATAGAAGCAGCACCACTGTCCTCCGGTACCCCGACTAGGCGAATTTTGTTCCGTCGGGCCCTGTTATCATACTCCTCCAGACGGCTGGCCAGTAGATCGTGCGATGACCGCGAATTACCGATCTCTGATTGTGCTTCTGCCATGTCGGTAACCAAACTTGTGGCTTTGAGGTCCAAGGCTTTGACCCTCTCATTGGTCTTAGCCAAGTCAGCTCGAATAAGAGTAACATCCACCGCCACCGTGTCAATCTTGGATACGATGGCTTCGTATTGTTGACCCATGTCCGTCTTGATCCCAGCAATGGCGGCCATGAGATCTTGAAGGGACACCTCCGATGTAGCTACCAGGTCCGTCTTCGGGTCCTCAAGACTACGGCTGGCAGCATTGGGGGAGCCTCTTGGTTGAGTGTAGCGGTCCATTACGTTGTTTTGGACCGATCCCCCACGGGTAGTCACCTTCGTCCTGCGTTTCTCCGTCTCGGGTTTAGCCACCATATTGGAATCAGCACCCCGAAGGGTCTTCCTGGACCTGGTGAAAATGGCAGCGTTCCGCCGGTCTCCAAAACAGGGCTTAGGCGAAGAATCACATCCTGCCGGCCCAGGACTATAGTCAAAAAGCACAGCTAGCTAGACCACCAGAGCCAGGAATGTGAACTGCTCCCTAGGTAGGCAGCTCGGAGGCAGAGGAACCGAAAGTGAAAGCGACAACGTCACCGGTTGAGCAGATGCCAAGCGACCGTTGTTGTTGAATCACATCTCGGCCATCCAGAGCAGCAGAGACCCCGGTCTCGTCCGGGGCTAGGCCAGAAAACGTAGGACGATGTAGAGATGGTTCCCAGAGTCCGATCTCAGCCCTGAAAAGTGCAGCAGCATCAGCAAGAGTAGTACTTCAAAAGCCCATCAAAATAATCAGGATATCAAAAGGATAGATCGATGAGGGCGGCGCGGGTCCCGGGAGCTCTCTGCTCACGCAACCATCTTGGATGACTGCGTAGCTCCTCCGCCTCCTGGGTTCTTGAGCATAATCCCCAGCTTTAGTTGCTTCCAGCGTCACTACCTTCTCATTGCCCCTGTGTCCTCGCTGTTTCACCAGCCGCACTCCTTGACTTAGACTGAATATCCCAGCCGCAAAGTGGCCGATGCTGAATAGAGCGAGCCTGAGCATGATAAACGTCTCAAGCAAGGCCACACTACGACCAATGCAGCCCACGCCGGTGTCTTGCTGCTGGAGCCCTACTGCTGAAACCTCACTGCCAAGGTCCTGCTGGGACCGCACAAACAACTTCCTCTTCGGAGGGTAGCCGTGGGGATACCAGCGCAGGCTGGTACAAGCTCCAAGCTCTAAAGTCCAGCAATGCACCCAAACTGGAGCAAGGGCCGGAGGCTCACAAGAGCTGAAGCTCTCCGATCCGCTCCAAGGATTGCGGTGCGTCCTCGCATCACTCGCGTCACTTCCGTTTCCCTTGTGATCGAATCGCCAGTAACACTCCGGGTAGCTCTGTCACTCATTACCATCTAATACAGTGCATTGACTAGTATTGTATACCTTCTAGTAGCTCTACTACTCTGTGCCATATAACGCAGTGTACTGGGTAGTAAAGTATACCTTGGAGTAGCTCTGTCACTCTTTGCCTTCTGATGCAGAGTACTGACTAGTACTTTATACATTCTAGTAGCTCTCCTACTCTGTACCGTATATTATATAGTACTGACTAGTATGGTACACCTTGGAGTAGCTCTGTCACTCTGTGTCATCTAATTTAATGTACTGACTACTGTACTGTAGTTCCTATATTCCCAATAGGCTCTTCGCAATGGAATAGTGTATCCTGTAGTTTAGACGTAGGACTGAAGTCGACTAGGTCTCTTCGGAATATACTAGACTTAATTGTGTGTGTGCCAGCTAGCTCAGAGGTCAATAGAAACTTTCTCGAATTAACAAGAAGGGATTAGTTTCTGACAACCGCTTAAAACATGACAACTTTTTTTCCAAAGAATAAGAAATGTATCTCTAGAGTCGTGGAAACAATACATAGTTATTTCACTCAGTCAATTGTGCATGCTTCGTTTCACAAGAGGTGCAGAGAAAATAGAGAGACAGGCTTTTTCAATAAAATGTATTTATTGAACAGTCTTCTTTCTCAAGCATAAGAAATTAACTGCTGTGATCGTAATACTTGTAAAGTACAAAGCGTACAGTACGAAGAGTATTATAAAATAATACTGTAAAAGCATGATATGGTTTCTAAGCCATAAAGTATATAAAATACATTTATTGATAAATAATGACTAAAAGTACTCAACTGGTGCTTCTAAAATACGCCTACCCCGGTGTACCTAACCTAGGTCTAGTACAAGAGAAGAAGTAAGTGAGGTGTAGCTTAGTTTCAGTATTCTTTGCCAAGAATCTAATCCAAGAATTCTCTAAGGGTCTAATCAGCTCCGTACCTTGGTTTTAGAATGTAGGAGGTCTGGTATCTCTCTCTCAGGACTCTTTATTTCCCCGCGACCCGCAAGGGTAGCCTGGAAACACTGGAGCTGGATTTCCCGGCTGGAGATAGTACAGATTCTCTCAGTGCGTCAGCTGGAGGGTCGGCTTCCTTCGGCACTTGCTGCAGCAGGGCACGTCGGGCAAGTAGGTGGTCGATCTGCTCCAAACCACCGTGTGTTTGTTTGGACAAGTGTGGAAATATTTATACCTTGAAGGTGCCGAGTTTGACGTAAGATTGGACATAATAACGTCATTAAAGACTTCATTCTCTGAAAACTCAGTGAGTTCTTGGATAAATTAATATTCATACAGGGGCAAGTCCCTGACTGCTGAAGGCGGGTTTTTCCAAGAAATCGTCGTAGATTTTCGGAACTAGTGGAAGTAGCCAAGCCGTATTAGGACTACACGAGCTATGTCTTAATACGGCTATGATTTCTATGCCTATATAAGGATACGGTATTTTATACCTATATAAGGGCATGTATCGGGATTTTTACACTAGGGTCCTAAAACGCTTTACAGCACTACAACAGTTTACCTTCTAATAGCTCTGTCGCTCTGTAACATTTTTATGCAGTGTACTGACTATTACAGTACACCTTCTAGTAGCTCTCTTACTCTGTATCATCCAATGCAGTGTACTGACTAGAACCGTTTACTTTGGTGTAGCTCTGTCACTCCGTACCATCTAATTTAATGTACTGACTACAAACGTTTAATTTCTAATAGCTTGGCACTCTGTAATATTTTTATGAAGTGTACTGACTAGTACAGTTTACCTTCCAGTAGCTCTTCTACTCTGTACCATATATTATATAGTACTGACTAGTACTGTATACCTTCTCGTAGTTCTCCTACTCTGTACCATATATTATATAGTACAGTATGCCTTGGAGTAGCTCTGTCACATGTAATGCAGTGTACTAGTTAGTACAGTATACCTTCTAGTAGCTCTTCTACTCTGTACCATATATTATATAGTACTGATTAGTACAGTACGCCTTTGAGTAGCTCTTTCACTCAATACCATCTAATACAGCGTACTGACTAGTAAAGTATACCTTCCAGTGGCTCTGTCACTCAGTACCATCTAATGTAGTGCTTGGACTAGTACAGTGTACCTTCTAGTAGCTCTCCTACTCTGTACCGTCCAATACAGTGTACTGACTACTACTGTATACCTTTGGAGTAGCTCTATTACTGTGTGTCATATAACGCAGTGTACTAAGTAATCCTGTATACCTTGGAGTAGCACTGTCACTCTGTGCCATCTAATGCACTTTACTGTTGAGCAGTGGCGGCTGGTGGGATTTGAAGTTGGTGGGTGTAAAAGTTGTGGATGGGAGGTTGCGAACGCGCTGCTACAAAAGCTCAGTTAAATACATATAAAGGGATTTAAGTGCACTGCCACTGCCAGACATGTTAGCTTGAGATTGGAAATCAATCTCATTGGCATTGGCATTGTAGCGCTTTACATGAACACCAGTTACAATTACACATGGTCACGTTAATTTATATAGGCATGGGACGATTAAGTGATTGGCCCAGAATCACAGGAGGTTGAGCTGACGCCGGGACTCCGTGTTCAGTTTTACATAACTGTAACTCCAGCACACTGAGCACAGATAATGTTCACCCTAAAAACGTCAGGCAGCACTTACTATGTCACTTCATGGGTCACCTACTCGGGACCAGGACCTGATGACATGGCGAGCTCTAAGTTACTCTCAATAATGCGGCTCTTAACCCTCGTTTTTTCCACTCCGTCCCTGGGCTCTATGAGGCGGGAACCATAGCAACTGAAGGAAAGGCAGCATGGGATAGAAAATGACCAATCACTGAATGGCTTTATAATAAAACCACACTGTGATTGCCCATTTTCTTCTGTAAAGCCAAACCTGCTGCCTCCAAGACCAGGACTACTCCTCGCCTCTCTTGAGGCAATCCATTCACTGCTCCTCTGCTGTTATCAGCAAACAGCATAAGAGCAGGTCCAGGATTGGCTGGAGCAGCCAAAGTCATCGCTCCTTTGCAGATCGGAGGAGGCTGCGGCTGTGATCCCTGACTCACTAATGTTGTGCTGGTGGAGAGGACTCATGTGCACATGTCGGGTTGGTCGTAGGAAAACAGCCTTGCAACCCGACATGCGCACTTACACTTCAGGCCCAGACAGTCTGAGTCTCTCTGGTGCTGTTTATAAGATGCCCCACCCCCTCACATGATTGGAAGACTAGGCATCCGCCCGCAACGGGCACTGCACTCGGCCATGGTTGAAATAAAAACAGCGTGACACGGGCAGGAATATAAACCATTATAATTGTTGATAGCTTAACTTTTTTAATCTGGCAGCACATACAGGGGGGCAACACCCTTATGCTCCCATTGAGAAACTGCAGCTGCTGACTAGTACTGTATACCTTCAGCTTTGTTTCCATCTAGTACTGTATGCCTTGGAGTAGCTTTGTCACTTTGTACCATCCAATGCAGTGTACTGGCTAGTACAGTATACCTTGGAGTACCTCTGTCACACTGTACCCTCGAATCTACTGTACTGACTAGTACTGTACACCTTCTAGTAGCTCTCCTACTCTGTACCATATATTATATACTACCATCTAATGCAGGGTTCTGGCTAGTACAGTATACATTGGAGTAGAAAAGTTGCTCTATACCCTCTAATGTACTGTACTGACTAGTGCCGTTTACCTTCTAGTAGCTCTGTCACTCTGTACCATCGAATGCAGTGAACTGATTAGTACCGTACACATTCTAGTAGCTCTGTCACTCAACACCATCTAATTCAGGGTACTGACTAGTACAGTATACCTTGGAGTAGCTCTGTCACTCCGTACCCTCTAATGTACTGTACCGACTAGTACTGTATACCTTCTAGTAGCTCTCCTACTCTGTACCATATATGATATACTACCATTGAATGCAGTGTAATGGTTAGTACTGTATACCTTGGAGTGTTTATTTCATTCTTGGCCATCTAATGCAGTGTACTGACTAGTATTGTAGATCTTGGAGTACCTCTGTCACTGTGCTGTCTAATGCACTTTACTAACTAGTACAGTATTCCTTCTAGTACCATGTAATATGAGTACTGCCTAGTACACTACTCTTCTTTTCTGGCCCCCAGTGGTCTGGGTGGCAGACCCATGTGGCGTATGCATTGTGGTGTTCGGCCGACGTGAAAGGACTCTATTTGTTTTATCCTCCCCCCTGACTCTGGCGGACCCTGTGACGGTGTATCCGAATTGAGCGCCACAGTCGCCCTGCGTCCTATATTAAGGTTTATTGCCTCGACCTTGAGGCCCTGACTTCTAACAACTCATCCATCTAATTCCTGGACGAGATTTTTCCGGCATCCTTTCCTACTGCGACTGACCTTTATCTAACGATTTAGAGTTCAGATCTGCTCAAGTGTCCACCTTCTTATGTGCTCTCTCGCCTTCTATCTCAGGATATTGCGTGTTCTCTTACCTGTGTGTTCCGTACAAAGTTGAAGCCTGATAGGGAGTTGCCTATTCCGAGGTTTCGAGATATGCTTTTCCTTCCCTGATTAATGATTGGGACTCGTTTATATAATGTTGTCCTTGGATCTTAAGAGACCATGCCTACCAGCATACTGATGATATGCGCCCTGATGAAGGAATTTCCCACTTTGGCACTATTCCGAAACGCGCGTCAGCGCTTTTCTTGTTTGTCTGACGAAATGTGGTAGTTGATTGAGTTGGTATGGATGTTATGTTTTGAGAGTGAGTCAGTGGTTGATAGAATGAGTGAGTAATGTGGGTGCCATTTTTTATTGCTCTCCGTGTCACTGGGCTGATGTTGCATTGCTTGATATGTATTTTTATGAAATGAAGTATGTATTGCTCTCTATCTTAACTTGATATATTTTTCTATGAAAATAAATAAGAGAATAAATATTTGAAAAATATCCAGCTGTTCTGTGGGCGTTTTCTATTTATTATTGGAACTCGTTGGTCCTTGATATAATTGGGAACTCCCCTTTTCATGTTGTTTCTTAATCATTTTGCCCTGGTGGGTTGTTCCCCCTCTCTTTATCATCTTTAGATTCAGGGTCCCTCTTCCGTTTTTTGCATTGCTCTGTCACTCAACACCATCTAATTCAGGGTACTGACTAGTACAGTATACCTTGGAGTAGCTCTGTCACTCTGTACCCTCTAATGTACTGTACCGACTAGTACTGTATACCTTCTAGTAGCTCTCCTACTCTGTACCATATATGATATACTACCATCGAATGCAGTGTAATGGTTAGTACTGTATACCTTGGAGTGTTTATTTAATTCTTGGCCATCTAATGCAGTGTACTGGGTATTACTGTATATTTTGGAGTACCTCTGTCACTGTGCTGTCTAATGCACTTTACTAACTAGTACAGTATTCCTTCTAGTACCATGTAATATAGAGTACTGCCTAGTACACTACTCTTCTTGTATCTTTTACTTTGTGGTAGTGTGGTGTAGAATGAGCTGTGAGGTGCAGGGTAGTATGTAGTAGAATTCCTTGTCTATGTAGTGCAGTGTGATGTTCGGTGTAGTGTGTGTTCTAGATGAATGTGTGCTTTAGTATATTGAGCAGTCTAGTGCCGCGCGCTTTAGTGTAGTGATCAGTCTAGTGCTGTGCGCTCTCTAGCGCTGCGTGCTCCTTCCAGATGTGGTGTAAATTAATCATATGTAAAATAGAAGCAGTAATTACAGCCTTTCTTTGTGTTGTTTAATCTCTAATTGTGAATCTCTTCTCTGCAGTGATGGTGACTCTGGATCCTGACACGGCTCATCCTCAGCTCCTCCTCTCTGAGGGGCGGAAACGTGTGAGACGCACACAGACAGTACAGCGCCTGCCGGACACCCCCGAGAGATTCACCAACTGGGGCTGTGTGCTGGGGAGCGAGGAGTTCACCTCTGGCAGACATTACTGGGAGGTGCAGCTGCTGCAGGAGGGGTACGGGTGGCGTATGGGGGTCGCAGCTGAGTCTATGAACAGGAAGGGAGAGATCACATGGTCACCTGAGGGGGGAGTCTGGGCTGTGGAGGGGCGGGAGGGTCAGTACACGGCTCTCACCTCCCCTCTAAGCCCTCTGGCTCCTCGTGAGATGCCCCTGAAGCTGGGGGTGTATCTGGACTACGAGGGGGGGCGGCTGTCCCTGTACAATGCGGACTCCATGGAGCTTCTCTTCTCCTTCCCGCCGGCCCCCTTCACACAGAGGCTCTTCCCGATCTTCTGGCTCAATGGAGGAGCAGGGCTGAGGCTGGAGTGAGAGCTGCAGGGAGCTTCCGCCCCTCATCCTTCCATCGCACCCCCCCTGCAGTGATAATGTGACCAGGAGCACCTGCAGAGACGCTTTTAAATAATAAAGCGCTCCCTTTGGGGATAAGTCTCCTGGGGCGTAGGGGGGGCAGTAACTCCAGAGACTGGAAAAGGTTTCTTTCATATAGATTTATTAATGTATAGATGTCAGCCCACCCGATGTGCAGAGCTCCCCCTCAACTGTCATCCACAGTTTAAACACCAACATTCCAAAGAATCTTCAAACACCAACATTCCAAAGAATCTTCTTCACAACGACCCTCCCACATGTTGCCATGACAGCCAGAAGCCTCATGTGAAACTGACTGCTAGACATCTCTTGTCCTTGTTTGCCGTGTGAATCATGCACCAGACACCATATAACATGTGATAAAGACTCTTTAAAATTCAATAATGTGTATTTCTTTGGCATGCAGAGCTTTGACATTAATTTGCACATTATAGCGCTGCGCTGAGAAGTACTTATTGAAAGTGATTGTTTTTAAACATGACCCTAGAAACCGTTCCTTCCCCGCCCAACAACAGGGATATTATTAATGACCTCAGACGCAAGACAGTTGTCACGTGCACCCTGTATGTAACCCAGATTCAGGGCGGATTTAGGACAGCGCGACAGGTGCAGCCGCACCTGCGCTAACCTGGGAGCGGTGATGTGTGCAGAAATAACTTTAGGTTTTAAAAGCACTGGCTGCTTCCTTGTGTGTCCAGCAGGTTTCAGGCAACAATTAAAATGTCAAGATGGCGCAGGTGATTAATGTTTCTGCTGGAGAGAGATCGAAGTTTTGTCTTGTCACAGTTTAAACTCATCCTTAAGTAGCGCAGAGGGTTAGTATGCCGGCTGCAAAGAATGTGTACATGCAGATCACAGAACGGTAATCCTCATTGGTTTGTGTAACATTTCCTATAGACTTATTTACACAATTAACATTCATTGCTTCTCTATAGGGTATGTTTGGTGTTAAGTGCTCTGACACCCTAGAGTTGCCATGAATAGCGCTGTAAAACAAAAGACACGCATGTGAGGGAGGAGCTGTGTAGATATGAGTGCCACTGTTGGAAGGTGGGAGTGAGGGAATATTTGAAAATGGCGGTCATGGGCGGAGGGGCGCAAAAAATATTGTCACACTGACGCCTCTAATTCTAAAGCCGGCTCTGCCCAGATTCTTTTAGATCCATTAATTGAAACGCAATAGGTTTTTGTAGCGCTGGTATTCTAAACTCACGGTTTTCAAGGTGCTTTCATATGGGATAAGGAAGAAAATAGACCATCGGTGAAATCAAATATTTGTTTAGGATCACAAAATGTGGTTACGCTGCGAAGCCGCAATTAATCCAGGTGTTCTAGTTTCCCTTCGGACAAATTACCTACGAAATTGTATTGTATTGTATTGTAATTGCATTTATATAGCGCTTACTACCCCTGACGAGGCGTCAAAGCGCTTTTTCGGCTGGTAGCACGCTACTCCGGGACCCACAGAGGATTAGTGTTGAATTAGTATAGTGAAACATGCAAGCACATTTTAAGTGGTAGATAGGTTAGTCAGTTATTTGGATTTGGAATGATAGCAGATTATAGAGTAAGACAAAGTTTTGTATTTATTTATTTATCGCTCGCTTGTTGACGCATACTGTTCAGGGAGCCTATAAAGGATTAGTGGTGAATTAATATGGTGAAATATGAGGTAATTTCACTGGTGGATATTAGTCTGTTACTTGGAGTGAGAAGGATAGCTGATGGATAAAAGGGGAAGAAAGATTTGCATTCATATAGCACTTGTTACCCCTGATGGGTGTTGAAGCGCTTTTCTGGCGAGTAGCACGACACTCCGGAACCCATAAAGGATTAGTGTTGAAAATTGATATAGTATAAATATGAAGTAATTTGAGTAGTAGATATGTTATTCAGTTATTTGGGCAGTATATTAGTAGAGTTGAATATGGAATGTGGAATTGAAGAAGTGAACAAGTTAGTCTGTTAATTTTGATTGAAAAAGGATAGTGGAGGGATAAAAGAGTGAAGTTTTTTTTAAAAATTTGTTTTATAAGTCTTAGCAGTAGGAAGAGGCTTTTGGATGAGTAAAAAGGAGTTTTGGAGGAAAGGAGTCAGAGGGCAGCATTTCTGCCCCTAGTCCAGACTAGTCTCGAACAGGCCCAAACAGGCAACTACCCTTGTCCTCTCCAACCTTAGCCTCAAAGCCCGGGCTGAGACGCCCTAAACCTCACCTTTTTGTAGCCCTAGTAATCAGGTGACCCCATCAGCCAATGGGAACCCTAGCCCTAACACTATCCAATCACAACACTAGCCCTAACATCTAGAACCACTAGGAGACCAGGACCTTGCAGCCAATCTTAACCCAAGTCCAAGCACCCAATCAGTTCAAAAACCCTGATCTCTACGTCCAATAAAGGCCTTAGCCCTGCCACTAGTCCCAACCCAAGTCCAAGCAGCCAACGGTACAGGTAGCCCTAGTCCCTACTTCCAATAGAAAGCCTAACCGTACTCTTAGTCCCACAACTGGCCCAACAACAAATCACACCAGAAGCCCTAAATAGCTACTTCCAATTAAAGGTCTACCCCTAGTCCTAGTCCCACCCTACTCCCAACAACCAATAACATAGGAAGCCCTAGTCCCTACTTCCAATAGAAATCCTAACCCTAGCCCAAGTCCCAACCCTGCAATGATTGAATCACAGACCAAGAAACCAATCAGAAGCCTCAAATACCCAACCAATGAGGACATTAACCCTAACCCAATAGAAACACCAGATACAACCACCAATCAGTGTACACGTGTTCCAACCACTAGCACGCCATATAAGGTCCCAGCAACCTCAGACAAGGTTTGCTGGCCAGGGAGTTGGAAGCTGCTTGCTCCTGTTCAGAATCTCCTAGGAGACAGACAGGCTCAATCCACAACTTTGGACTTCAGCAGGTAAAGGCTTCACTAACTCGAAATCGAACAATACTGTTTGAATAAAGCTTTACTCCCCCTTCTGGCCAAAAAACGAAGTGCACAGACCCCAGTAAATACAGTTTAAACAGCTCACAGAAGCACCCTCAGATGTAGAAAATCCCTGTTGCTGGGGGGGGGGGGGGGGGGTGGAGGGGAGGCAGGGGGGCTGGCCTCACTGGCTTGTGAACACAAAATGGTGGCTGGGGGGTGCACTGTTTGAGCACACAGGCCTAAGCACAGAGCAAAGGAGAAATTTAGAGGGAAATCAGATTTGTCACCAAGGAATGAGAGGGACAAACCACAGAGGTTGGACTGCAAATCCCACCATTCAATACACCAAATAAAAGCAATCATGGGCAGGGAAAACCACACATTTAAAACACAACACAGGTGATAAAATATGCAATTACAGGCAGGCCAAAACTAGAATTTTTTACTGTAACAACCACAGGCATAGACAGTAAACACAGAAAATGAAAATCGCTTTTTAAACAACTTTTTGTCTTGGGAAGAGACAGCACTAGTCTGTCTCCTTACCACTTCCTGGACTCAGCTCACTGCAATCTGGGGAACATGTAGGCTGCAACTCACAAGATGGAGGAGAATGATTTGGGGTGCACCCAGCAAGGCCCTAAGGGGCCTGGGCAGGTGTGAGAGGAGGGCTCAGACTTGCCTGGTAGCTGAATAGCCAATGGTCTGCTGGCCTGGGGGTGGGGTCTGGGCAGCTGCTTCTCCTGTTCAGAATCTCCTAGAAGACAGACAGGCTCAATCCACAACTTTGGACTTCAGCAGGTAAAGGCTTCACTAACTCGAAATCTAACAATACTGTTTGAATAAAGCTTTACTCCCCCTGCTGGCCAAAAAACGAAGTGCACAGACCCCAGTAAATACAGTTTAAACAGCTCACAGAAGCACCCTCTGATGTAGAAAATCCATGTTGCTTGGGGGTGGAGGGGGGGAGGCAGGGGGGGCTGGCCTCACTGGCTTGTGAACACAAAATGGTGGCTGGGGGGTGCACTGTTTGAGCACACAGGCCTAAGCACAGAGCAAAGGAGCAATTTGGAGGGAAAACAGATTTGTCACCAAGGAATGAGAGGGACAAACCACAGAGGTTGGACTGCAAATCCCACAATTCAACACACCAAACGAAAGCAATCATGGACAGGGAAAACCACACATTTAAAACCCAATACAGGTGATAAAATATGCAATTACAGACAGGCCAAAACTAAAAATTTTAAATGACGAGGCCAGTGAAGATATATCACAATAAAGAACTATTTTTAAACCGTGAAGTTCTTAAACTGAAAAGATTCCATCACAATTACAGAGCATCATGTATAACTTGTTTCTTGTGAGACATCTGCCCTGCTGCACAAGCCACTATTGTAATTTATGAAATGTGTCTGTAGCAAAGATATGCAGATTCGGTGAACAATGTGCAATAATGATATATTCCAGCAGCACAAATACAACACAATAGCCTCCTGCGGGGCTTTCATGACTCCACAAACATTTCCAGGTCGCATTTAGGTAGAATTTACTTGCCTGGCAACATTTTTAGGTCTCACCTGAGCCAGCGCATGCGCTGACAGGTGCGATATTTAGTGAGTGGGGGCTTTAGAAATGCGACCACAAGCTTTTGCTTGTGGTCTAAAGCTTGCTGTTACGCGCACGGGCATGTGCACAGCAGCCATCGGCCATTCCCCTTTTCATAGCTCATTAACGCTGCCATCTGCCTTTCCCCTCGTTATGGCTCATTAACCCTCTCGTACCTTTTCAGCCTGCCATGAGTGATATTTGACAAAACTCCTTTCCTTTATGCATTTGTAAAAATAGTTCTGACTTGTGTGCATGATGTTTAAACAGAATACTTAAACTACCACAGTTCAGCTACTTTCACATGAAGATTTCTGCAATTTTACATGACTCGTAGCCGCTTTCTTAGTGATAATGAAATCTGAATCTTTGATATAACTTACTCCCTTTGCTTAGTTTTTGTTCCACACTATACTATTTGTTTACATAAGTAATCCACGTAACCTCATCATTCTATATCTTAAATAGCTAATATTCATTTCTGCATCAAATTGTACTAGATGGCAAAACTTTATACTATTGGTTCAAAATTCAAATTACCATCTTTTTTCAAGCATACTTTTTATGACATGTTTTCTTACATCTATTGTTAAGATTTTTGTTCTTTTCCATTGGCAGGCGTAATTTCTTGGCCAAGCCACATCGATCCTGATTTATTGTTCTGCTATATTTTATAAATCATGTTGTAGGTCTTTTCTACATCAGGATTTTTTTTGTCAAACCTATTTATTGACCCTTAGGTAGAGCAGGTTTACAACCACTACTACCTTTCATGCAATTAAATACTTCTGTTCCTCTAGTTACTAAGAACATTCGCCACAATTGAAAATCTGAAACCCTAATAGTGGCTTCCTGCACATCCCGTCTCATTATTGACTTGTGTACATTTGATAATTCTCAGCCAATTAGGACTATTACGGTTTGGCATCAGGCTTACAGCACTTAGGACCAACCCTTCGATTCCTTGCCCATTGTTAATCTACACCTGTAACATCATGTTTAATGCATTTTGATTTAAAACAACTCTGGTACGTCATGTTATTAAGGAAGAGAAAGCAAAATAGCCAGAGTAGATCAGTCTGCACAAGTGCCACCACAGCATCAGTCGGCACCACCACAGAGTCACTCAGGACCACCACAGCATCACTCAGGACCACCACAGCATCATTCAGCGCCCCCACCACTGCATCGCTCTACGTAACCACAGCAACATTCAGCACCACCACAGCATCACTCAGCACCACCACAGCATCACTCAGCACCATCACAGCATCACTCAGGGCCACCACAACATGTCTCAGGGCCACCACAGCATCACTCAGGGTCACCACAGCATCACTCAGCACCACCACATCATCACTCAAGAACACCACAGCATCACTCAGTACCACCACACCTTCATTAAATGCTACCACGGCATCACTCTGCATCGCCACAGCATCAATCAGCATCACCACAGCATCAGGCAGCATGACCACAGCATCACTCAGGACAACCACAGCATCACTCAGGACAACCACAGCATCACTCAGCACAACCACAGCATCACTCAGCGCCACCACAGCATCACTCAGGAACACCACAGCATCACTATATGCTACCACAGCATCACTCTGTAGTACCACAGCATCAATCATCATCACCACAGCATCAGTAAGCACCACCACAGCATCACTCACGGACACACCAATATTACTCAGCGCAACCACAGCATCACTCAGCACCACCACAGCATCACTCAATTGCATTCCAATTGTACACTATGCGAGGCTTCACATGCGCCCCCTACAAGAATGCTTAGCATGTCAGTGGAATCAAGCACAGGGAATATTGAAGATCTAGTGTTGGTAGACGGCTACACCCATTGCTCTCTGCAGTGGTGGCACTCTCAAAACTGATCAGCAGGCCGGCTTTTCATCGACCCTGTTCCACAAATCGTGCTCACAAGAAAACGCATCTCTAACAGGTTTGGGGCATGTGCTCACATGCACCCACCCGCCACCCCGGGTACCTGTAGCTGTTGCAGTTCTTCCATTATACATTTATACACATGGACATCTATATGCTACACTTACCTACTCCATTCTCACCCTCTTGCCGGAAAACAATCTAACAATGGGGCCGATACCCACGCGCACTATCACCAAAAGGAGTCCCCTTTCCTCATGACTAGGAAAGACTTCTTTGAAGAAAAACAAAAACATGCAAACTCAATGCTTGATGGCAGGAGTATGCAACACATGTGAATCTACAGCTCATCATACCAAGAACATATGCTTACTGGGTAAGTAAAATTATCCTTCTGAAAATATAGCTTAGGTGTACCAAGACAGATCAGAGAGGGCTAAGAAGATGGGTTGTTCTCTAGTCTGGGCTTGTGACAGAGGCAGGTAGACATTTGACAGTTTGTACAATTTCCAGATGTGTTTGGAAGATGGGGTTGTTTACCCTACAGAGAGTGAACGGGTGACTGCGGCCAACCTTTTGGGAATATTGGAAAAATGTATGGTTTACTTGGGATTGAATGCGGAGGGGTTTGGCACGTGTTTTCAGACTGGTTCTGCATCTGAGATAGGAAAATTAGGACTTCAGAGTGGGGATATAAACAGGATTGAGAGGTGACGTCCAGGTGTTGTTAGAGGTACATACGAGGTAGGAACTTGAGACGGAGGACATAAAGAGGTTTGAGAGATGACGGTCCAAGCGTCGTGAACGGTACATATGAGGGAGTGGGGCTATCTGTTTTTAATACATGGTGGGTTTGGTTATATTATTTTTGTTTTAGTCTCGGTTGTATACAAGGCCCATTGGGAGAAGGAATAGTGACGTGGGTCGTAGGGCATTCCTTGGTTCAATGGGCTGCAAAGTTCACCGATTGCCATCCATATGGCCGCTTGTTAGATCTATCAAGTCATAGATGTGAGGTATATTCATGGTGCAAGAGTGGGATGAGGTGGGGCAGCTGTTGCCATTATTGTCTGAACTATTAATTAGCAGAGGATGTCCAGAGGTACTAATAATAAATCTATGAGAAAATGATCTGAGCAGCTACTGGGCCTCTCTTTGCTGACGAACATGAAAGAGGACGTGAGGCTGAAGAGCTTTGGGCTGCAGGTGCATCATATGGACTGAATCTGTCCTGAATAGGGTGTGGTGGGATGACGTGGAACACAGCACCATGGACAAAGCAAAACGCAAACTGAATAGTGTAATGAGAGCTTTTTTTTTTGTACAAGCATGGGATACACATTTTATCACGTGGGAATATTTAAGAAGAAGATGCCAGGTTATATTGCTCAGATGGAGTGTATGTGTCGATTTCGGGAAATGAATATTATTTTTGAATTTGCAGATATTGTTTTCAAAGCTGGTGAGTGATAGGGTTTGGTGTGAGCATTACAGGAACAAGCTGAATGTGTGTTTTTGTGCTGAAGGGAGTTGGGAGGTGGGGCAGGAAAACACCTTACCATGGTTTTACTGGTTAGCAGTATTTGAGGGGTGTGGGGGTGAATCACGAGCGGGTGTATCCACCCCTAAGGGGGGGAGCACAGCTGAGGGGCTGCGGTAGAAGTTTGGGAGAGTTGGATCAGGTTACCGCGGGGTATTTTTGTCTGTGCACAGCGCAATGCTACACATAAAAAATAATACAAACATAGGTTCTGTAAATGAGCACAGTGTTAGTTTTGGGGCGATCTGATGTGTGTGATCCGCCCTCGCTGACTCCAGTCACTCTCATGATTCTCTGCATCCCAGGGGGAGTGTGAGTATACTGGAGATCAGTGATTTGTGATCCACCCTCCCTGACTCCTGTCACTCTTGATTCTCTGCATCCGTGGGGGAGTGTGAGTATAGTGGAGATCAGTGGTGTGTGATCCACCCTCGCTGACTCCTGTCGCTCTCATGATTCTCTGCATCCCTGGGGGAGTGTGAGTATAGTGGAGATCAGTGGTGTGTGATCCACCCTCCCTGACTCCTGTCACTCATGATTCTCTGCATCCCTGGAGGAGTGTGAGAATAGTGGAGATCAGTGGTGTGTGATCCGCCCTCCCTGACTCCTGTCACTCTTGATTCTCTGCATCCCTGGGGAGTGTGAGTATAGTGGAGATCAGTGGTTTGTGATCCACCCTCGCTGACTCCAGTCACTCTCATGATTCTCTGCATCCCAGGGGGAGTGTGAGTATACTGGAGATCAGTGATTTGTGATCCACCCTCCCTGACTCCTGTCACTCTTGATTCTCTGCATCCGTGGGGGAGTGTGAGTATAGTGGAGATCAGTGGTGTGTGATCCACCCTCGCTGACTCCTGTCGCTCTCATGATTCTCTGCATCCCTGGGGGAGTGTGAGTATAGTGGAGATCAGTGGTTTGTGATCCACCCTCCCTGACTCCTGTCACTCATGATTCTCTGCATCCCTGGGGGAGGGTGAGTATAGTGGAGATCAGTGGTTTGTGATCCACCCTCGCTGACTCCTGTTGCTCTCATGATTCTCTGCATCCCTGGAGGAGTGTGAGTATACTGGAGATCAGTGGTTTGTGATCCACCCTCCCTGACTCCTGTCACTCTTGATTCTCTGCATCCGTGGGGGAGTGTGAGTATAGTGGAGATCAGTAGTGTGTGATCCGCCCTCCCTGACTCCTGTCACTCTCATGATTCTCTGCATTACTGGGGGAGTGTGAGTATAGTGGGGATCAGTGGTGTGTGATCCGCCCTCCCTGACTCCTGTCACTCATGATTCTCTGCATCCCTGGGGAGTGTGAGTATAGTGGAGATCAGTGGTTTGTGATCCACCCTCCCTGACTCCTGTCACTCATGATTCTCTGCATCCCTGGGGAGTGTGAGTATAGTGGAGATCAGTGGTGTGTGATCCACCCTCCCTGACTCCTGTCGCTCTCATGATTCTCTGCATCCCTGGGGGAGTGTGAGAATAGTGGAGATCAGTGGTGTGTGATCCGCCCTCCCTGACTCCTGTTGCTCTCATGATTCTCTGCATCCCTGGGGAGTGTGAGTATAGTGGAGATCAGTGGTTTGTGATCCACCCTCCCTGACTCCTGTCACTCATGATTCTCTGCATCCCTGGGGAGTGTGAGTATAGTGGAGATCAGTGGTGTGTGATCCACCCTCCCTGACTCCTGTCGCTCTCATGATTCTCTGCATCCCTGGGGAGTGTGAGTATAGTGGAGATCAGTGGTGTGTGATCCGTTCTCCTTGACTCCTGTCACTCATGATTCTCTGCATCCCTGGGGGATGAGTATAGTGGAGATCAGTGGTGTATGATCCACCCTCCCTGACTCCTGTCACTCATGATTCTCTGCATCCCTCGGGAGTGTGAGTATAGTGGAGATCAGTGGTGTGTGATCCACCCTCCCTGACTCCTGTCACTCATGATTCTCAGCATCCCTGGGGGAGTGTGAGTATAGTGGAGATCAGTGGTGTGTGATCCGTTCTCCTTGACTCCTGTCACTCATGATTCTCTGCATCCCTGGGGGATGAGTATAGTGGAGATCAGTGGTGTATGATCCGCCCTCCCTGACTCCTGTCACTCATGATTCTCTGCATCCCTCGGGAGTGTGAGTATAGTGGAGATCAGTGGTGTGTGATCCGCCCTCCCTGACTCCTGTCACTCTCATGATTCTCTGCATCCCTGGGGAGTGTGAGTATAGTGGAGATCAGTGGTTTGTGATCCACCCTCCCTGACTCCTGTTGCTCTCATGATTCTCTGCATCCCTGGGGAGTGTGAGTATAGTGGAGATCAGTGGTGTGTGATCCACCCTCCCTGACTCCTGTCGCTCTCATGATTCTCTGCATCCCTGGGGAGTGTGAGTATAGTGGAGATCAGTGGTGTGTGATCCACCCTCGCTGACTCCTGTCGCTCTCATGATTCTCTGCATCCCTGGGGGAGTGTGAGTATAGTGGAGATCAGTGGTTTGTGATCCACCCTCCCTGACTCCTGTCACTCATGATTCTCTGCATCCCTGGGGAGTGTGAGTATAGTGGAGATCAGTGGTGTGTGATCCACCCTCGCTGACTCCTGTCGCTCTCATGATTCTCTGCATCCCTCGGGAGTGTGAGTATAGTGGAGATCAGTGGTGTGTTATCCGCCCTCCTTGACTCCTGTCACTCCTGATTCTCTGCATCCCTGGGGAGTGTGAGTATACTGGAGATCAGTGGTTTGTGATCTACCCTCACTGACTCCTGTTGCTCTCATGATTCTCTGCATCCCTGGGGAGTCTGAGTATACTGGAGATCAGTGCTGTGTGATCTACCCTCCCTGACTCCTGTTGCTCTCATGATTCTCTGCATCCCTGGGGAGTCTGAGTATACTGGAGATCAGTGCTGTGTGATCTACCCTCCCTGACTCCTGTTGCTCTCATGATTCTCTGCATCCCTGGGGAGTGTGAGTATACTGGAGATCAGTGGTTTGTGATCCACCCTCACTGACTCCTGTTGCTCTCATGATTCTCTGCATCCCTGGGGAGTCTGAGTATACTGGAGATCAGTGCTGTGTGATCTACCCTCCCTGACTCCTGTTGCTCTCATGATTCTCTGCATCCCTGGGGAGTGTGAGTATACTGGAGATCAGTGGTTTGTGATCCACCCTCACTGACTCCTGTTGCTCTCATGATTCTCTGCATCCCTGGGGAGTGTGAGTATACTGGAGATCAGTGCTGTGTGATCCACCCTCCCTGACTCCTGTTGCTCTCATGATTCTCTGCATCCCTGGGGAGTGTGAGTATAGTGGACATCAGTGGTGTGTGATCCACCCTCCATGACTCCTGTTGCTCTCATGATTCTCTGCATCCCTGGGGAGTGTGAGTATACTGGAGATCAGTGCTGTGTGATCTACCCTCCCTGGCTCCTGTCACTCATGATTCTCTGCATCCCTGGGGAGTGTGAGTATAGTGGACATCAGTGGTGTATGATCCGCCCTCCCTGACTCCTGTCACTCATGATTCTCTGCATCCCTGGGGAGTGTGAGTATAGTGGACATCAGTAGTGTGTGATCTACCCTCACTGACTCCTGTTGCTCTCATGATTCTCTGCATCCCTGGGGAGTGTGAGTATACTGGAGATCAGTGGTGTGTGATCTACCCTCCCTGGCTCCTGTTGCTCTCATGATTCTCTACATCCCTGGGGAGTGTGAGTATAGTGGAGATCAGTGGTGTGTGATCCACCCTCCCTGGCTCCTGTCACTCATGATTCTCTGCATCCCTGGGGAGTGTGAGTATAGTGGAGATCAGTGGTTTGTGATCCGCCCTCCTTGACTCCTGTCACTCATGATTCTCTGCATCCCTGGGGAGTGTGAGTATAGTGGAGATCAGTGGTGTGTGATCCACCCTCACTGACTCCTGTTGCTCTCATGATTCTCTGCATCCCTGGGGAGTGTGAGTATACTGGAGATCAGTGGTGTGTGATCTACCCTCACTGACTCCTGTTGCTCTCATGATTCTATGCATCCCTGGGGAGTGTGAGTATACTGGAGATCAGTGGTGTGTGATCTACCCTCACTGACTCCTGTTGCTCTCATGATTCTCTGCATCCCTGGGGAGTGTGAGTATAGTGGAGATCAGTGGTTTGTTATCTACCCTCACTGACTCCTGTTGCTCTCATGATTCTCTGCATCCCTGGGGAGTGTGAGTATACTGGAGATCAGTGCTGTGTGATCTACCCTCCCTGACTCCTGTTGCTCTCATGATTCTCTGCATCCCTGGGGAGTGTGAGTATACTGGAGATCAGTGGTTTGTGATCCACCCTCACTGACTCCTGTTGCTCTCATGATTCTCTGCATCCCTGGGGAGTGTGAGTATACTGGAGATCAGTGGTGTGTGATCTACCCTCACTGACTCCTGTTGCTCTCATGATTCTCTGCATCCCTGGGGAGTGTGAGTATAGTGATCAGTGGTTTGTTATCTACCCTCACTGACTCCTGTTGCTCTCATGATTCTCTGCATCCCTGGGGAGTGTGAGTATACTGGAGATCAGTGGTTTGTGATCTACCCTCACTGACTCCTGTTGCTCTCATGATTCTCTGCATCCCTGGGGAGTGTGAGTATACTGGAGATCAGTGGTGTGTGATACGCCCTCCCTGACTCCTGTCACTCTCATGATTCTCTGCATCCCTGGGGAGTGGGAGTATAGTGGAGATCAGTGGGGTGTGATCCGCCCTCCCTGACTCCTGGCACTCTCATGATTCTCTGCATCCCTGGGGAATTTGAGTATAGTGGAGATCAATGGTGTATGATTCGCCCTCCCTGACTCCTGTCACTCATGATTCTCCGCATCCCTCGGGAGTGTGAGTATAGTGGAGATCAGTGGTGTGTGATCCGCCCTCCCTGACTCCTGTCACTCATGATTCTCTGCATCCCTGGGGGAGTGTGAGTATAGTGGACATCAGTGGTGTATGATCCGCCCTCCCTGACTCCTGTCACTCTCATGATTCTCTGCATCCCTCGGGAGTGTGAGTATAGTAGACATCAGTAGTGTTTGATCCGCCCTCCCTGACTCCTGTCACTCATGATTCTCTGCATCCCTGGGGAGTGTGAGTATACTGGAGATCAGTGGTTTGTGATCTACCCTTCCTGACTCCTGCCGCTCTCATGATTCTCTGCATCCCTGGAGGACTGCGGACCTCGTATGCTGCTCGCAGTTGCATATATTTTAAGTAGGAAGGGAGTTCCCACCAGACAGTGGCTTACAAAACTTATGGGGAGTCCCCCTGCAAGGCATGTTAATGGTTCCCCCACACCATTCGTTCCGCCTTAAAATCCAATATCCACACTAGTCATTTACAGCACAAGAAAAACGTTTTTAGTGCTATAGAAAAAATGTTATTATTATTAGACTGATTTGCAGCCCCAGACTTAAGAGGATGTCACTATGACCCTCGTGTTATAAAAAGCTGAAGGCAAAAAAGTGACCAGAAGCAGAAACTTTATATATTTTTTTTAAATTAAGTTCAAAATAGTTCGAACTTGACCCAAGAAGGTATCAGAGCGCTTTACATTTAGGAACGTTGCGTTAAAGTTACATCAGAAATAAGAGCATAGTAAAGTACAGTGCACAGAAACAAAATTTCAAGAATTCGTAGGAGGGGGTAGGAGTAATGGCGGGCAGACGAGGAACTGTACCCAATGTCCGGCTGGGTATGTGACGGTCAAGGGGGAAACGAGGGCCAATCTCCCCATTAGCTGTCTAGCAGCTCCACCGGTCATCAGCCATGTTGCTCAGGTCTCAGCGTTCAAGAAAACAGTTTTAGTTTATTTGATTTGAGAAGGTTATAAAGCACTGTCAAGACTCTGAGGTATCAGAGAGCTTAACCAGAGGATCGTTGCATTAAAAGGTACATCAAGAGGATTATATAGTGCTGGCTAGACCCGGTGGTATCATACCCCTCTCTCTCCCCTCCCTCCCTCTCTCTCTCTCTCTCTCCCTCTCCCTCTCCCTCTCCCTCTCCCTCTCCCTCTCCCACTCCCTCTCCCTCTCTCTCCCTCTCCCTCTCTCTCTCTCTCTCCCTCTCCCTCTCTGTCTCCCTCTCCCTCTCCCCCCCCTCTCTCTCTCCCTCTCCCTCTCTGTCTCCCTCTCCCTCTCCCCCCCCCTCTCTCTCTCTCCCTCTCCCTCTCTCTCTCTCTCTCCCTCTCCCTCTCTGTCTCCCTCTCCCTCTCCCCCCCTCTCTCTCTCTCTCTCCCTCTCCTTCTCTGTCTCCCTCTCCCTCTCCCCCCCCTCTCTCTCTCTCCCTCTCCCTCTCTGTCTCCCTCTCCCTCTCCCCCCCCTCTCTCTCTCTCTCTCTCCCTCTCCCTCTCCCTCTCCCCCCCCTCTCTCTCTCTCTCGTCCCTCTCTCCACCCCCCCACCCCCCAATATGTTTTCAGAAGAGGGTAAAAGAGGCTATTGGCTGGTCTGTGAGAGCGCCACAGGCTAAGGGTGGTGACACCAGAGTGACTTCTGGGGCCCTAATGCACCTTTATTACACCATATGTCATGAACATATGAACATATCAGTCACACCTGAAGGGGGAGGGGCAAAAATGCGCCTTGCCACCATTATCCACATCCCATGATGTCAGTGACATCATTAAACTGTGTAAACATTCCCAGGATAAAGGTAAAATAAATGCAGCCTTAAACATCTGCACAGCTGATGCCAAACCTCCAGGCAGAGCTCCTCAAGCCCTGTCTACGGTCCCAGCCCTGTAGGAGGAAATGTAAAATCACAGAATTTGTATCCTCCACATCGTACTAATGGGAATTATGAAAAGGCATCTTTGTGACATGTCAGGTGAACACACAATGAATCATCCTCGTGGGCATATTTACATTTACTGTAAAAAGGGCCACTATATATGTCATTGAAGAGTTTCAGCACTTTAAATGGGGAAAAAGAAGTGCAGGTGCTCACCGGGGGAGGAGGGCGGGGGTCAGTGAGTAAATTCTGCAGAAGCAGAAAAGATGGACTCAGTGAAGGGTCTTCAAATGGACACGGCTGTATAACAAAAGGGATATGTGGAGGAGGAATGGAGGAGAGAACGAGAACAACACAAAGAGAGCGAGCGAGAGCAACAGAAAGAGAGAACAATACAAAGAGAGAGCAACAGAAGGAGAGAGCAAGAGCAACACTCAACTTTACTACAAGATCAAATCCCACAATGACATCCTTCACCTCAATGATACTCTGTTGAAAGTACAAACCTGGTTCCATCTCAACCATCTCAAACTTAATCCTAAAAAAATAGAAATCATCCAGTGCACTCCCAAAAATAACCCCCTTTCCAATCAACTCTGGATTAATGATCTCAAAGCACTTATTTGCTCCCTCTCCACCTCTAATTCTGTTAAATCACTAGGCATCAGTATCAACCAAAATCTTAATCTCATCCCCCACATTAAAAATGCAGCCTAAAGCGCTTTTTTATCCTTTACCTCCTCAAAAAAATTAAACCTTTTATTCCAGCGGATGATTTCAAAATCGTGGTACAATCACTTGTCCTTTCCAAGATCAACTATGGCAACGCCATGCTTGCTGGCACCTCTAAAGTCCACCTTGCACCGATCAAATCTGTTCTCAACCTAGCCGCCAGACTTATTTCTGATTGTAAAAAGTTTGACCATATCTCCCCTGTCCTCAAAAACCTAAACTGGCTTCCAGTTGAAGGACGATCCACTTATAAGATTGCTTGAATCACGCACAAAGCTCTTCACCAAAACACCCCTTCTTACCTTTCTATCAAACTACAAAAAGCAGGATGCTCCAGGTCTTGAGGAGCACTAACTCCCTTACGCTAATACCTCCTAAACTAAAACGTAAAAAGACCCAATCTCGTGCATTCCCTGGTATGGCTCCGACCATTTGGAATTCTCTCCCCAAAGACCTTCGCTGCAACCCCTCTTACCCTCTCTTCAAAAAAATACTCAAAGTACTTCTCCTCAACAAACATTGGGGTTCCTAATCTTTTTGACTCTGACCCCGCTCATTACCGCTCTACTGTGACTCACATTTTACCCATCCCCTCTCCTTCTTTCCATTCTCACTCCCCTTCTCTACACCCCCTTCTCTCCCTAATTTCAACTCCCTTGTATCCCTCTTTTTACCCCGTTGCTTCTCTTCCCCCCCACGCATTCAATTCAATGTTTTTAACTTTCTGTGAATCTCCTTGCACATTGTAAATTGTTTATTATTTCGTAATATGTCTACCTACCTTGTAAAGCGCTCTGATACTCTTGGGTCCAGCAGCGCTATATAAAACCTCATAAATAAATAATAAATAAATCCATACTAATATAATAAAGAGAGAGCCCAAACCTTTGAGGCGGGTAATCTCAGGAACCACAGCACCAATCACAACACCCAATACAGCGTTGGAAAGAGCAGTTGCAGCAGAAGGACATAGGCTATGCAGTCGCCCACCATATACATTTAAAAGGTAAAAGAACCATGCCAGCAAAGTAGTCCCTTGTGGGCGTGTCTGCGTTGTGCTGTGGGCGTGTGCTGGGGGCGTGTGGTACGTTCCGCCCTTCAAGCCATGTTTCATATTGTGTGCTGTGGGCGTGTGCTGGGGGCGTGGGCGTGTGCGGGGCGCCGGATTACGGGGAAAAAAAGCGAGCGTTGTGCCCAATATTTCATTGTTTTTTCTTCCCATGTCCTGTACATTACAGCTCCACCCTGCTCCCTTTCAATACCCCTGCACCCCATAGTTATAACACACCCTTACTCCTTAAAATACCCCAACACCCTTAAACACTAACCCATCTTAACCCTATAAGTATACTCTGTACCCCAAAACCCAAACCTATCCCTAAACCCTAAAAATACCCCTGTACCCCAAAACCCAAACCTAGCCCTGAACCCTATAAATACCCCTGTACCTCAAAACCCAAACCTACCCCTGAACCCTAAAAATATCCCTGTACCCCAAAACCCAAACCTAGTCCTGAACCCTAAAAATACACCTGTACCCCAAAACCCAAACCTACCCCGGAACCCTAAAATACCCCTGTACCCCAAAACCCAAACCTAGCCCTGAACCCTTAAAATACCTGTGTACCCCAAAACCCACACCTACCCCATAACCCTAAAAATACCCCTGTACCCCAAAACCCAAACCTAGCCCTGAACCCTAAAAATACCCCTCTACCCTAAAACCCAAACCTAGCCCTGAACCCTTAAAATACCTCTGTACCCCAAAACCCAAACCTACCCCTGAACCCTAAAAATACCCCTATACCCCTAAACCCAAACTTAGCCCTGAACCCTAAAAATACCACTGTACCCCAAAACCCATACCTATCCATAAACCCTAAAACTACCCCTGTACCCCATAACTATATCTGTTTCCCTTAAAATACCCAAACACCCAAAAACATATACCTCAGTACCCCAAAACATATACCCCTATACCCATACTTACCTTATCCAAACATTTTTAAAAAAACATGCCTTTACCATTCATGCATTTACAACGAATTTCGTTGTAAATGTATGCGTCGTAAAAGTATATAAAATGTAATGCCATGTGTTATAATGGCATTGCGGAGTCATGGTACTTTCGTAATGAAAGTATGCGGAGTGATGGTATGCGGAAAATAAAGTTGCGGAATAATGGGTGTTTACCCTCCCCCGGTAAGTACATTGATGGCACGGCGGCCCACATCTCCAGCAACATACTCATATGTTTTCACCACCGATTTGAAAAATGCACAGGTCTCTCTCATTGATGGCCAGCACCAACATACACTTTTAGACACACCTCCCGCCACAAGTTCTAGAATTGCGAACTTTATAGCTTGGGAGCTACGTTCGAATCTCGGCATCAGCTCAACATCCTGTGATTCCAGGCAAATCGCTTTGTCTCCCCGTGCCTACCACAAATGAAGGTGTTCTTCTGTAATGTAAATTGTGCTCATGACATGTTGTCGAGTTCGGCTTTATAATATTGCAAGGAACAATAAAGTAGGGAAACTCGAGTTCACACACTACTGAACGCGCACTCTTAAGTGCATCAACAGTGCACTGTGAATCGGAGCGTTTCACAGGCCCGTAACAGATAAGAAATGCTAACAAAACGAAATCCTACAAAACAATATACTACTGGCCGGCAGCAATTCATACCCGGACAACGTTGGGACGGGCTGCTAGTAATAGAATAAAGAGAGAGAGCAAGAACAACACAGAGATCGAGCGAGAGCAACACAAAGAGAGAGCGGGAGCTAACCATGAGAGAGCAAGAGAGCAACATACAGAGAGCGAGAGAGAGCAACAGAGAGAGAGAGAAAGAGAGCAACACAAAGAGAGACCGAGAGCGACACAGAGAGAGAGCGAGAGCAACACAAAGAGAGCACAAGCAACACAAAGAAAGCAAGAGCAACACCAGGAGAGAGCGAACAAAATAACAAAAACAAAAAAACTTGTTAAAACAGATATGTTGATAAAAATGTACAGTATATGTAACAATGTAATAAATGTTCACAAAGCAAAATAATAATGTACAAGTGTTATTAAAAAGTATTATTTTTTTGTAAAGCTACATTTTTGTGTTAAAAAATATACATAACAGTAATAAAAGATGTAACCATGTTTAAAACTCTATTTGGTAAATTATTATGTATACAAGTATACATATGTACCAAATATATGTCTGAATAATGACAATTGTATTTATTTTTTCTATATGTAACAAAATACATTAAATACACTTAATACATATATGTTTTATTCTTCTCATTACTGTTTAACAATAAAGAAACATATCAATAAAAAAAATCACACTGCTCTTTTTTTATTAATTTATTAATGTTTGAATATGTATTAAAATATGTTTTTAAATCAATGTACTTTCTCAAAGAATGTCTTTATTAAATATATATATATATATATATGTTTAAAAAAAGTATTTAACCTATTGTATTATTTATTCACATTCCCACTATACACTACATTAATCTTTTCTGGTTTTCAAACCTATCAACATATATAAATAACAATTAACACTCCGACTAGTATAAAATCAGGGAAGGTGCTGGACACTAAATATATATAATTTACTATTCCCACTCCAATTAGTACAAAATCAGGGAAGGTGCTGGACACTAACCATATATAATTTACTATTTCCACTCCAATTACTATTAAATCAGGAAAGGTGCTGGATACTAAACATATATAATTAACTATTCCCACTCCAATTGATAGTAAATCTGAGAAGGTGCTGGGCACTAACCATATATATTATTTACTATTCCCACTCCACTTAGAATTAAATCAGGGGAGTTGCTCCAATACCCATATATAATTTACTGTTCCCACTCCAATAAGTATTAAATCAGACAATTAGTGTACACTAAACATAAAATACACAATTACAAAAGTTTACAATATTTATATAGGACACTCAATATCTAAATTGTAAAACATATTCATAAAATAAAAATCCCCAAAAAATGAAATTATAAAATAAAAAAATTATACATATATTTTCCATAAAAATATATTTTTTTACTAGTTTTAAAACTTAAAACTGATTTTTATATCTAAATAAACACATTTCGTTTTTATAAATATTTATAAAAAAATATAAAATATGTTTTTCCAAATAATAAACATTTTATTTGCAATTTCACATATATATATTTTATTTCAAAATAAATAATCTTGCTTCTTTATTAATATTTGTACAATTTTTAAAATTGTATTTTTATATTTTTTTAAATAAATATATTTCTTACAAATAAATAGACAAAATTATCCCCTATCAACACAAAATGTATAATTTTAAAATTATAATTTTGATTGATAAAAATTGTTATAAAAATGTAATTAAAATTTTTGTTATAAATATACAGAAATTCCACACATAAAGTCACTATAATTTCAACATCTCACTCCTAAAGCAACAATTTTACATTAAATGTACAATTTTTTTAAATTAAAAAAAAACGTTTTTAAAACACTCCCCACCCTTATCCCCTATCAACCCAACATCCTGCTCCTAAAACAACATTTTAAATTAAATTTACAATTATTTTAAAGTTTACAATTTTAAAAATATATATTATTAAAACACTCCCCACCCTTATCCCCTATAAAGCAGACATCCGCTCCTAAAACAACAATTTTAAATTAAATTTATAATTATTTGAAATATTTTAAATTTGTAAAAAAAACTGTTTTTTAAACACTCCCCACCCTTATCCCCTTTAAATCCAACATCCAGCTCCTAAAACAACAATTTTACATTACATTTACAATTATTTCAAATTTTTAAATACACTTTATTAAAACACCCCCATCCATATCCCCTATAAACCCAACATCCCGCTCCTAAAACTTAAAATACAATTTAACATTTTTATAACCTTATTTAACTATTATTACAAAAAACAAACATATAACAAAATAAAAAATAATACAATGATATTTTGACAACTAAATTTATGCAATCGATATTTCATGCAACGATATTTTTAACACAAAAATATTTAGTACTGTCGATATTAATGTTTATCGATATAAAAAAGTCGATATTATGTCCACTTACCAGACCCACTGATTATTGCATAAGGGAGGAGTGGGGTGCAGAGCTGAACTGGCCCTTGGGGGCACCTGGCAATCCCCCGGTGCGCCGCATGGGTGGGGGCCGTTTTTGTTACAGGGCCGTTTTTGCAGCATAGCTGCAAAATCGGCCCTATAACAAAATCGGACGAAAACCGGCCCTGGCAAAAAGCTCTGTCGCACCCCCAATAAAAGATGTTTCTCTTACTTCTAAGAGGATTTGACCACAGACTGTGTTTGGATGCCCTGAATGTATTAAGAGAACAACATGCAGAGCTGCACCAATAACACCTGAGACAAAGGTACCAGAAATTGATGATCATATGTCACCAGAGGAGCTGCACAAGACACCAGACAAGGAGCGGACAGACCAGACAATTCCTAAGATCCATGCTGAGGGCCCATCATAAAGTGTCACAGGGATGGTGACACAAACTGATGCTCTTTTTTTTTATATATATATATATTCATTTAATTTGGTTTTCATTGCATACATGTGATAGGACAACGTCGTTAAAATTAAAATGTACAGAAGAGCTTTTACATGCAATTGGATACATTATCATGTCAGCTGTGTGCATTGTTCTAGTCTTCCATATTGCTCTAATATGTTGCTCTTGTTTTAGTCTATGATAAAGGATGTCGCTTCACTGTAAATATTACAGCAGCATTTGATGTCTGTCCTTGGCATTGATGAGTGTAAGACTCAATTCTGCAATGGGGAGTATAACAAAACTGGGGAGTGGAACAAAACTGGGGATACACTGTGTATGAAGAAATGTATGGTTCTAGATGTAGACAAGCATTGTTGAAAGTTTTAGTTTAATGTTACTATGAAACAGGCCTCAGGAGTGTGTGCATTGGTAAGGTTTTAGCCCTGGTGCTCATATATGCCCTGTGTCCGTGCCCTGTGTGCTATGCGTGATGAGATGGCCATCCTGCTCGCACCCTGCATGAGATTCCTCCCAAGGGGTTTGCGGGGAGTTTGGTGTTAACTGAAGGGACTCAAGAGTGTGGTGCGGTATGCTTGAAGGTGTGTAACAGTGTTGTCCACTGCATGGAGATGTGGCGTTTCCGAATGCCTCGGACTTCCTCACATCGTAACGCATCTTCCTCCGATGCTCCCCACTTTATAACTGCTCCCCTCCTGGCAGCCAGAGGAGGTCCCGCTCCAGTTCTCCAGTGCATGGCGACGCTCTGTTAGGGCTAGCAGGATAGCCAGAGCCGCAAATCGCGTTTCTACTTTGTGTAGTTTACTGCAATTGAATATGCCTAATGCACTTGCTTCCCATGTTACAGCATCTACGAGCCCCGTCACCTCGCGCAGTGTGGTGTGTATTGTGTTCCAGTAAGATTGTAGTGTCAGATAGCCCCAGAACACGTGGAGAAAGGTTGCGCTAGGTTCTTGGCATCTCGGGCATTAGAATACTGTGTTTGGGTAGCTGGAGATTTTCTGGCGTCAGATACGCCCGATATAAAATAAAGTATTGTATATTTTTGAATCTGTAATTTCGGGATACTCTTTTGGAATAGTCTAAAGCCTCTTCCCATTCTTTGTCATGGAGTGGCCTCTGAAGCTCAGTCTCCCATTTTTTCCGGAAGGGAGGGGGGCGGTGGGGGGAGGGGCGAGTGGTATTGCATTGAGTTCTCAGATTGCCTTATATATCTAGGCTTTCCTGTTTTTAGTTTCTATTTTTGGTAAATTCTGGTGGGGGTTTCTCAATACTTTCCAGTGATTTCAATACAGCTGCGGCAGAAGGTGAGGGGTCACTGGGAAGGCCAGAGAGGGGCTGAATGGGTGCTAAAAATACATTGATGGCAGGACCTTCAAAAACACGAGACACGCGCCGGTTTGGGAAACAAGGAGAAGACTCTGAAGTTGGACAAGGATTGCTTTGTGCAAAACAGATTGAGAATGTGACCGAAGCATTAACACGCCAGCAAAAAGGCAGCCACGCCAAAAACTACAGCAACCTGAACTCGCCGCAGTTACCAGTATAGAGCACAGCGCGAAAAACACCATACTGCAGTGCAATAATTGCCATAAAGAGATTGAATTTAACAGCGAACGGTCCGAGAGTCTCCTCGCATCTCCCTGAATTAGACACAGCAGTTTTGGGAGGAACAAAAGACATACAGTGAAGGCCATCTCCAGTCCACGTCCTTAGGAGAACCCTCAAACAAATTCAGGGTTCGAAACGCGTTGACCCTGTGCTGGAACAAGAATCATAATGGGGAGCCTGCAACCATGATGGCCGCCTGACTCCTCGGCTCCGCCGACCCGCCCGCTTTCCTTCCGAAACGCCGCTGATCCTGACATCTATCCTGATAAAGCGTCGGCGTTTCGGAACCGGGTGGCGATCCTGCTTCCGATGGTGTGCTCCCCGCTGTATATCTTGCGGCAGAACCGGCGATACGACCCTGCTTTCGTTTCAGCGCGGCGTGTGAGCGACCGGGTCTTTGTTCCCGGAGACGGCCGTCCCAGAACTCGACAACAGCGGACACTTGCAGCGGGAGGGACCGGCGGCTAGCGAGTTACTGTTGCAATTATTTCCTTGCTACAGTGTGCCGCCCGGCCCTGCGCACCTCCGCGCTCGCTTCCTGCTATTGTTGCCGGCGCTACATTGTATCCCCCATTTGACTTTTGGCCGGCACTGGGAGCCTTGCTGTTCCTTAGCGCTACGGTGGGTGCCATCTTTCACCGAGCGCTCAGCACTTGGGACTACCGACCCCGGAGGACTGATCGGGGTGCTCATTGCGGTGCATGCTGCATTGTAACCGGGTCTTGGTGGCCAGGGACAGGTTTGCGGTTGTGAACCCCGCGGCGGCTGTGCTTTGTGGATCTATCACTGGCGCTTTGTTTTTGCAATGGGCACCGATGGACATTTTCGAGGACGGCAACATGGCGGCGCCCTCTGGGTGCATGAAACTGCTGCTGAGGAACCCCTTGGGCTTGCTGCGGTTCTGGGCGCCCTGAGTGACCTGCGAGCTTCTATGCGTGCAAATGCCCAGGACCTGGAGGGCCGACTGGATACTGCAGTGCCCGCTGAGCCCCCGCTTGGCCGTGCTGCTCATCATGCTCTGTGCGCCTTGCCACACCCTGTGCTCTTCGGCGGTTGCCAGTCTACCCAGACGTATGTGGAGGCACTGGAGACTCAGGAAATAGTGGCCGCCGCGCTACCCATTCAGGATGTGATGAGTGGTGGGAATCTAGGTCCTATCCGTCGGCTGGAGGTTTCTTTTTGGACGCCATGCTTTGTGTTTACTTTGTGGCCCCCCCGGTGGGTCCCTCTGTTTCATCATGGGATTGCTGCTATGGTCCTGGCCGGACAACTTTCAAGTACTGCTGCTGTGTTTCCACCTTCACTGGGTAGCTTTTGACTGTTTGGCTTTATGTTGGACAGACCTCTGTAGATGGTGTTCGGCTCGGCTATGGTCCTTACATTTGCGATTCCCGTCCAAGATGGCTGCTGCTCGACTGGACCTCATTGACTGGCTGGATCGACAGGGACAAGGCTGAGGATGTTTTCTCTTTCTTTATTGCGTTCTGCTGCGGACATTGCTGGTGATTAAAATGGACAGCTGGGGAGGTGAACGTTGGTACGGTGTCGGGTTGGGGTCCGGGGAGGGGTGGCCGAGGGTGAATACGTTGATTGTTTGTTCATTTTTATCTGGCCCTCCTCCGGTCTTCTGTGATTCCTTTTCCTTCTTTCTTCTTCTTCTGTATTTCGGGTACTCTTTCTGGGCGACAGACACACTGCTAGGGGGGGGTAGGCCGTAGCCTCTGCATGCGTGTAGGGTGGGGGGAGGTGGGGGTGGGTTTTCTTTTATCCGTTTCAGTTCCTATGGGCCTTAATTTTTTCTTCTTCTTCTTCTATTCTTTTCTTCTTCTTTTTCCCTGGGTCATTGGGTAGATCGAAGTGATGTGGGTAGTGGCTGCCGTATGTCGTAATGTTTGCTCACTATCTCTCCTGTGCTTTTCATCTGCGGCCTATTGCTTAGCTGATACTGTTTGCTGATTGTCGTTGCTGAAAGTTGCCCACTTATGTCCTGGACGGTTTATTTTGCCTCTGATCCTTCCTCGTTTCTACTATTTTGGACATACTAAAAAACTTTAAAATTAAACCTTCACTTCTCCTACTTCTCGGTGGCGCAAATATTTCCAGTGTAACCCAGTTTACTCCTGCTTTGTGTTGATATGCTGCCGGGTCGCCCAATAGCTTGCTACTGTGATTCAAATGATGCCGAGGCCGGCCGGATGGTTGTAGGCCCGTATTTGTTTGACTAAATTGTGCAATAAAAGTTTAAAACAAAAAAAAGAATCATAATGGGTGTTACAGTGAATGAAGTATAGGACAAAAATCCCCCCCCCTGCAACTTGACCCTGACAAAAATAGTTTCCAGCACAGTAAACAAGCAGGCCTGTGTAAACGGTCCATTGGCCGCTTGTTTGTATATATGATATCAGGACTGGCGCCCCATAAATGAAGTAATTGGAAGCATCCCCCTTTGTATTTGGTGTCTACATTAATGTTTTTCATTTTATTGTCTGTATTATGTCTTTTGTATTGATGGTGTACATTTTTGATAACAGTGTTCTGTTTTGGATATATTGAAATGTTTTGAAAAGAATATATGTAAAGAAGTAAAAACGATCAAATGAAAACTTTGCCCGCTTAGGATTATTTGGCTAGGTGTGGTGCAAGATTGTTAAATGAACCTATCTGGCCATTTTGTTGTTCATTAAAAATACATTGATGGCAGGACGTTCAGAACGGTTGAAAGCACTTTAAACAAAACCACTCAAGCCGGGGTAAAGGGTGTTGCTGGACCTTTATGCAAATAGTTCTGTTTGTGCCCTGGGCCCAGCTCGCCCATGCCATGCCATGTCAATGCCATGCCAAGAGCCAGCCCTGGGTCCAAAAGTGAACAATTGTGCAGAGATGATTTCTGTGCTCACCTTTTCACTTTGTGCGCATTACAGGATGAATAGAAATAGCTTTCACTGATTGATGTTTTTTGCACACGCTTTTCACACTAGGTCCTACCTCTAGGAAATTGTGCCAACAGGAGAGTGCTCTGGGAGAGGCAAAAAGCCTGTTTTTGTGCTTGGTTCACCGTTATCACTGAAGAACTACTGAGGGCCGAAAACTGACCTGCTATGGTGTGCAGACGGTATTACAGCCATCAGTACCTCCAAACTGGGATCAGACCTGTACACTGGGTTCACTTTGTGACGGCACCGGAATAATACGCTTGATAAACGTGGTTTACAAAAAAGGAAATCCCAGGAATGGATCCATGTTTAGGGAATGAGGAGTGATCTGGATACCTTCAATATGAAATATGTTTGTGGCAGTGATGCAGTTTCTGAATGGTACTGCTACATGTCTATTATTACAGCAAAGATGTCAGAGATGGCATGGGCATTCAGAATGCACGCTGCTGAAAGAGGTCAATAATGGAATGGGCATGCAGGGCACTTTGCATTGTTACCTGGGGTAATCATTCAAAAGTGAGCAAGGGTTGGATAGGCAAGTAAAAATGTATTATTATTTATGCAGTGGAAGTGATTTCTCTGTTGAGAGGCCAAGTAATGTATCAGTCTTGCTTCTGCACTATTCCTTCCACTTCAAATATTTTCCCCATCAGCCATTAAATGTATTACTTTTAGAAACATGAAGTATGGCAGTAGATAAAGGGCTTCTACTCCCATCGTGGCAGCTCATTATCTCCTTGTACTTCTCAGAGGCCCAGAGATGTACCTTTGCTTTCGTAATACTATTGGTGTCAAATGTATTATTATAAACCTGTTTTGAAATAATTCAATTTACAGTTTTCTAAGACTTCTTTAGGATGCTCGAATATGTATTTGTCTTTAGGTTAGGTTTTCGCTGTATTACAGGACGGCATAATTGTCCTAAGAGGTAAAAAAATGTGCTTCTCTTAAAAAGGTAAAGCAAGTCCTTTTGTGCTTTAGGAAAGTTCAGAAACTTGGTCTTACGCCAGTGGGTGGTTGCATCACTGAGAAGGACCAGCCACCTAGCGCGGCTAGCCTCACCTTTGAGATTTGAAGGATACAGGGATTTTATGACTTGAGAGCTTGAGGGTGCTGGTACCTGGTTACCCACAATCAAAGGGGAGCGTGCAACAAAACATTTAGGGGCTTATTAGGATGACGGGCGGACAACTCCGCCCATCATACTGTCGTGAGTAGGGACCGCCCGCCATAAGGGCGGGGGTCCCGTTGGGGGTATTAGGATGCACCCGCCACAGTGGCGGGCGCATCCTGTATCTTTAGCATTGCGGCGCATCCTGTATCTTTAGCATTGCGGCGGACGGTGCTCACAGCACCGCCCGCCGCATTGCTAAAGATACATGTTGTGCATTACAAAGCACAACGTGACAGGCACAGCGCGGTGCTGTTTTGAATGTGGCTCCTCACCAATAAGCCACACCCAAACACTGCACTCCCACCTGGGAGGCAAATATATCATTACACCTTTGAATAGTATTCACTTTAAGCATGTCTTACCACCCCTGGTTCAGCAAGACTAGATCACAAAACAAACAGCAGCTTTTGAAAAGGAGTTTTATTTAACAAAATGCAAAGACTATCACTTTTAGAATAAGGCTTGGGGTTTATTGCATAATACTCTCTAAACAAAGGCTGCTGTCTCAGAAACCAAATGCATTAGCTACAGGCATGAATCAATAACTGAGCAAACTTATAATTTAAATGGCATGAATCAATAATTATACTGATTAATAAACAAGCAATAACTGATATAAGATAAGATACACTGGACGTCCTGCAAAAGATCAGAAAGATATATATATAGAGAGTAAGCACCCCCCACACCACAAAGAAACACCTCAAACGATCACAGCCACTGGCTCACATCACAATGGCAAAAACCACAAAACTCAATACATCACCTGATGGGGATCAGAGCTCAGCAATCAGGGTTCACTCCGAGATAGACACGTCTGCCCTCACTCGGAATCCAAACTCCCACAACTTCCACTTCCAACTTCCACCAGACCAGTGGAAGCTCCCCCTTTTTAATACAAATCCAAACATAACGAAGTGCTAGCAAGCCACGCCCCCTCGTTCTCATGAGATTCCTGTACCACTTCGTACCAAGGTCACACCTCCGGCTGATCAGGCCTTTGTTATGACTCCCATGAGGCACAGGGTCAGACTGATTTGCATATAGCCATGTCTGAACTGGGGTGGCAGAGTGGGCTAAAGAACGGCGATGGATTAAACCCAGATCTTTTGACTGGGTGTGAGTCTTTGATTGATTCAGATGCTCCGTCCATCACCACCCCCTTTTGTACCGCTTTGTTATGATTCCGGCATAGAGCGAGCACATTCCTCTGACAAGAACCGGTTTCAATTAGCACACAGAGTGCAGAAAACAAATTAAAGCAAAACATTCAGCTCTGCAGCTCCGTGCAGGACAGAAAGGCCCAAAGCAAGATGGAATTGAAAAGCAAGATCACATGAGAGCATGTCAAAGGCAATAGTGAGCACTGCCATGAAGCAAACAAAAGTCAGAAAACAGAATGGTCAAAGCCAATAGTAAGAACTCATATTTCTCACCAATGCACAATACAATCCTACACAACTGCACACCTTCACATGCACATCCCACACGCTCTGCTCTTGGCAAGACTGTTCCACTCAGTAACAGCTCCCACTGAAAGACAGCAAGGTTACAGAACAGAAGAGAAGCAGTCAAATGCAGGACCATCCTACATTAAGAAACGCACTAAAATCACTTAAAATGGTGTTGGTGAGGGTCATCACAGGGTGCCAAAATCAGAAGAGTGGCTCATTTACTACAAGTGCCTGCCACGTTGTACTTTGCAATGCTGGGGAGTGCCATAGGTACCCCCCATGTGCACCCCCCACCCCCACGGAGTCCCTTGGGGCCCGCAACGGGCCCCCCAGGTTGTCTCCGCATGCCTTTCTGTGGTGGCATTGCCGCCACGGAAAGGCATTGGTAAATGCCCATGCTAATATGGCTGGCGGTGTCTGATAGACCACCACCACATTAAACCTTTTCCGCCACGGCCGCAAGGCGACCGGGGAGGAAAAGCGGCAGACGATCTTTACATTTGCCGCGGTCCCCCCCGCCATACTAATATGGCGGGGGGGTTACTCCGGGTAGGATGGTGGGCGATTCGCCCCCGCCAAGCCGGCGGTGGTTACCGCCAGCCTGGCGGGGCGATTCACCCCGCAATCCTAATGAGCCCCTTAAGGTTTTATGTACCAAGAGGAGGGGGTTTGAAAATCACTCATTGCTTAACAGGGAGCTTGTGGAGTGAAAATAAGGCTGGAGTCGCATGGTCCTGTCTGGCCAAACCGGACTCCATTCTGGCCCCAGAGGATTGGACCAGCCGCACAGAATGAAGGCAACAATCTTTAAGACAGAGATACCGAGCCCCTGCCGGTGGCCCAGCTGCGAAGAGATAAAAGGGTTCATGATCTGAACTTAATGAAACGAGAAGAGCAAAGAAATAAAAAAAGAGCTGGCTATTACTTTCATTTGTGTACGGGCTGTTAAAGCGTTGCCCTTCTCAAGTGCCAATGTTCAGAGGGCCTTTTCACACATAAAAGTTTACATGGGAAGGAAAGAGCGAGCACGCATGACCAAAGACTCACTGAAGAAGTATTGTGTGGTGTACTACATTAAGTTTGATTTGTAAAACTGTATTTTGACCTCATATACACAGTACATACTTTGTCAATATACCATGCACTATCAGTGAACGAAGACTTTCCATTAACACCGGAAAAACACTGTTTTGGTCGTTTTTAATGGCGCAAAAATGGGTAACCACTGATAACCACTGTTTTTTTAAGGTATTGAAATCAGCAAGGGCAGCATGTTTCCTTCGGCCAAGGGAGCAAGGGCCGCCCCTGTGTGCACTTCTCAAATGAGGCCCTTAGTGCCTTTCAGATGAAGCAAATAAAAGCCCCATATCAGAAATAGGACTGGATTGCGAGTGACCCGGTAAATATGTGACCCCGCTGCTGCTCGTGTTTTCACCTAATTAATATATGGCATTTGCCATATAAATTAGCATCTGCTGCATTATAATTTGCAGTTTTTAACAAATGTTCTATCTTTCTATTTTCATTAAAAAAAAATGTAAACGCTTCAAAAGTGGTGCCACGTAGTGGCAGATCCTTTGCACAGGGCACCAGGTTGTGCACTTTTCAGTTACTGCTTGCTATTTAGTTTTTTTTTTTTTAATCCCTTTATTATTCACATCAATTCACCATAGCAGGTATAATAGAATACAGCATGTCAGCGAGTCATAATCCCTGCATTGATGGTCGGGACAGCATATAAACATCATATCCACTTTTCCATTTTCAAAAACATTCCAACTCTATAACTCCCCCCCCCCTCCCCAGCACTGACAGTTCCAGCAGAATAGACCAGGATAGGCATTGGCTCGAATGTAACAATCATGTTGATCTATTAATGAGTCCCTCTCCTTTCTCTTGGTATATGTTGTGAGAAGTTGGCCCGATATGCAACGTTCGCTATTCTAGCGACCGCTATGTATCGTTCCAACGACCCTTATGGTGTTTGGTTGTAAGTCAACCTATAGACCAGCTATCCTAGTAGCGTGGATACGAGCAGTCTAAGGCTAAAGACTCGAGAGGGCGTGTTAAGCCAGCTGTTTACCACACATGTACCCCTTGAACCCCCAGTGAAAGGACACCACACAAGTGTTATGAAAATAAACAGTATATTTATTAAGAATCACAACAACCCTGTCCTCTTTATGAGGACAGGGTACTAAGCACAAACCAAATCTCTTTAGCAAATACTTCAAGTGCACAATTAGGAACAAGTGTCCGAGGACACGGAAAGATTAAGGTCTCGGGCGGACCCGATAAGGCAAGTCGGAAGCGAGGGACTCGGGACCCTAGAGTAAGGAGGCTATGCAGGCACCGAAATGCCGAGTTACCTAGCCACGAGGGCTGCGGCTGCACAAGTCTTACAGGCGTCGGGGTCTTCGCTGACGAGCCAGGAGCCGGAAGAAAAGGAGTTGCTGGCCGGCGACCAGTGCTGAATAGTTCGTAGAGATCCAAGCCTGGATCGGAGATTGAAGAAACCTGAAAGCAGAGGGGACCAAGTTCGTACTACTAGCCAGTAGTCAGAGGGTACCAGGAAGGCACCGGTTGGCCGTCACCTCGACCAGGTGAGTGGGCGACGCTAGGCTCTGCAGTCTCACGGACCAGGAGGCGTTGTCGGCGACCACGGCGGAGGTGCGAGCTGTCCCACGAAGGATGATGCTGTCGGCGTCGCTGGGCCCAGGATGGGGCAACAAGCCTTGGCAGTTCTCAGGGCCACGTGGTGGGCCTAAGAGGGCGTCTTGAGTGGACCAGGAGGGTCCGGGATGCTTCTTGCAAAGATGGAAGCAAGGGCCAGTCTGGGGCAACCAGACCAGCAGTGATGATTCTCGGATGTCGTCACAGAAGGACACAAGCCAGCGGCTAGTGACCAGACAACGTGCTGAGCAGCGAGCAGAAGGGCCCCACGCAGATCGTGGAGATGCTGGGAGACTGCACTTCGGTGCTGGAGCGGCTCAGGGTCGGGGCTTCTCGGACCCCAGAGCACTCACCAGAGAGTTACCTCGATGGTCGTGCTGGTTTTTAAGAGCGTGCAGGTTCTGATGATGGCCGGTCCCTCGAGGTCTCGTCGCACCCACGGATCACAGCTGAGCTGATGATGTGGGTAGAGGTCAGAGGTGCCAGGGAAGCCGGTTCTCGTCGAGCTGGGCCGTCGGATTCCTTGAGGAAGGACTTACAGCAAACCGCAGAGTTCTTAGTTGGTGCCCGCTGATGCAGGGTGACTACTCCTTAGTCACAAGGGAGAAATCTTGAGAAGAGTCTTGAATGTCCTTTCGTAGAAAGTAGTTCTTGAATCAAAGATGATCTAATTTGGAAGGGTCCCCGCTCCGGTCTTTATTCTAAAGAAAGGGGTGGGTACATGACTAGGTCCTGCCCTAAGGGTGGGACCAGGAAGGGGGGTAGTTACACCCCTCTCCCCTGCCGGACTTTCCCCAGGCCAGGGCTGTCGCCCCTGGAACTGGTTCTAACCGGCAGATGCGTAGTGAGCGCCGGGGTGCCACTTCGCAGTCACCTTCTCGCCAAAGCCCTACCTACCCAGAATACACAAACCCTGTCTGGGACGGTGCGAACAGCGCCCTCGACAGGAAACCCTTTGTCCAAGTGCTCCTCGCTGGAAGGACTCCCAGCAGCAGGAGGTCAGACTCGTGTCTGTGGTGGCAGCATCCATTTTGTGGAGCTGAGGCTTCAGTTAACTTTAACCGGGGTTCACAGTTACGTACATGTTGTGTCCCTCTAGAAGGGTGGAATGCTAACCTCGTCGCCAACATTGGTGAGAGGGCAGCACCCCGATTCGTATGACACCTTACTCGACATGCCTTGATAACGCGACACCGGAGTTACCGATATGGTACGCGTTATCATGGAACAGCTATTGGGTCTTGATTCCGCAAGCTGCAACCGGGCTCGGCTCGGGCCTGAACCTAGCTCACACGAGCCCACGCACTCTGCCTTCAGGGTTGTTAAGGCCTGCCATAGGAGTGACTGATAGGAACTCGGGTGTCCATTGTATGGTTAGATATAGAGCTACTATACCTACAGCGAAGGGTGGTTACACGGCTTCGCCCCAGCTGTCGTGCAGCTAGTTGTGTCAAATTTAGGAGGCCAGCCAGGGGTGGCATAATACATGCTTCAGCCCCTGGCGGCCCTGGGTACCCCTATGCCCTGCGTTACGGGGTCTGACAAGGTGGCCCAGTACCAATTGGTAAATGCACCTAGGGTACATATCGTAATTTAGAAAGAGAACAGCCAGGCTGTGGGTCTGATCAGCAGGCCCACAGCCAGAGAAAGTCGTAAACCAGTGAAACAAAAGCAAAAAATCTGGGTGATCATAGGATTGCAGACCCTACTCTCCTACATGACCCCCCCCAAACGTCGGAACAATAAGCTAACCTTGACCAGGTGAGTCTTCTTGTTCTAAGTGGAAATATCTGGAGAGCCCATCGGCATTGCCATGATCAGTACCAGGTCTATGTTCCACTGTAAAGTCCATCCCCTGTAGGGAAATGGACCACCTAAGCAGTTTGGGGTTTTCACCCTTCATCTGATTTAGCCACAAGAGGGGCTTATGGTCGGTCTGAATCTTGAAGTGAGTACCAAACAAGTATGGCCTCAGCTTCTTCAGGGCCCAAACCACAGCAAAGGCCTCCCTCTCAATAGCTGACCAATTCTTCTCTCTAGGGGTCAGCCTTCTGCTTATAAAAGCAATGGGCTGGTCTTGACCATCAAAATTCAGTTGAGAAAGAACAGCTCCCACACCCAACTCAGAAGCATCTGTTTGGACAATGAATGGTTTGGAGTAGTCCGGACTCTTGAGGATAGGCGCCGTGCACATGGCCTGCTTTAGGTCATCGAATGCTTTTTGACAGCTCGCTGTCCACTGAACCTTTTTTGGCATTTTCTTACTTGTCAGTTCGTTTAATGGTGTCACAATTGAACCATAGTTCCTGACAAACTTCCTATAGTAACCAGTCAGGCCCAAGAAAGCTCGAACCTGAGTCTGGGTGGTTGGAGGAGCCCAGTCCCTGATTGACTGTATCTTGCTCTCCAGTGGCTGAACCTGACCTCCACCTACAAGGTGGCCCAGGTATACAACCTGTGTCTGCCCTATCTGGCACTTGGTGGCCTTGATAGTGAGACCTGCTGCTTGCAGTGCCTCTAACGTCTTCCGCAGGTGGACCAGGTGATCCTCCCAGGTGGAGCTAAAGACAGCAATATCGTCGAGATACGCCGCACAGAAGTCATCCAGCCCAGTAAGGACGTGATTCACCAACCGTTGGAAGGTGGCAGGTGCATTTTTCAGACCAAAGGGCATCACCACGAACTGGTAATGCCCACCAGGGGTTGAAAATGCGGTTTTAGGCTTGGCGTCCTCAGCTAACCTGATTTGCCAATACCCAGCTGTCAGGTCAAACGTACTCAGGTAGTTGGCCGAAGCCAATCTATCGATAAGCTCGTCTGCCCTTGGTATTGGGTGGGCGTCAGTCTTAGTGACTGCATTGAGACCCCTGTAGTCTACGCAAAACCTCATCTCTCTCTTACCACCCTGGGTGTGAGGTTTCGGCACTAGAACTACGGGACTAGCCCAAGGGCTATCCGAGGGTTCAATGACTCCCAACTCCAACATTTTCTGCACTTCACTTTTGATGCAGTCTCTAACGTGATCAGGCTGCCTGTAGATTTTACTCTTGACGGGCAAGCTGTCACCAGTGTTAACCTCATGGGTGCACCAATCGGTCTGACTGGGTGTTAGAGAAAACATATGCCTGAACGACTGAAGAACCTGTTTACAGTCGCTCTGTTGATGTTCGGAGAGGCTGCCACAAAAGACAACACCATCTACCGAGCCATCGTCAGGATTCTGAGTGAGCAGGTCGGGGAGAGGGTCACTCTCCTCTTCCTGTCCCTCATCTAAGGCCATGAGCAAACTCATGTCCTTCCTGTCGATATATGCTTTTAGCCTGTTGACATGAAGCACCCTGGGGGGGCTCCGGGGAGTTCCCAGGTCGACCAGGTAGGTGACCTCTCCCTTTTTCTCCAGGATGGTGTAGGGCCCGGACCATTTGTCCTTGAGTGCTGCTGGGGCCACTGGCTCCAACACCCACACCTTCTGTCCGGGCTGATAAACAGTCAAGACAGCCTTTTGGTCATGCCAAGCTTTTTGGAGTTCTTGGCTGGCCTTAAGGTTTTCAGATGCCTTTTCCATGTACTCAGCCATCCGCGAGCGGAGGCCAAGCACATAGTCCACTATGTTGGCTGCAGGCTTTTTGAGAGGTCTCTCCCATCCTTCCTTCACCAAACACAGGGGTCCCCTTACAGGATGCCCGTACAGAAGTTCAAAAGGGCTGTAGCCAACCCCCTTCTGTGGGACTTCTCTGTAGGCGAACAAGAGGCAGGGGATCAGGACGTCCCATCTACGCCGAAGCTTTTCCGGTAGTCCATGAATCATCCCTTTTAGGGTCCTGTTGAATCTCTCAACAAGCCCATTGCATTGTGGATGATAGGGTGTAGTGAACTTGTAGTTAACACCACATTCCTTCCACATAGCAGTTAAGTAGCTCGACATGAAGTTTGCACCTCTGTCGGAGACGACCTCCTTAGGGAAGCCCACTCTGGAGAACACTCCAACTAGGGCTCTTGCCACAACAGGTGCTGTAGTGGTCCTAAGGGGAATAGCTTCAGGATACCTGGTGGCATGATCCACTACCACCAGTATAAACTTGTGCCCTGAGGCTGTAGGTGGTTCCATGGGACCGACGATGTCGATCCCCACCCGTTCAAAGGGCACCCCCACCACAGGCATTGGTATAAGGGGGGCCTTTGTCGTGCCACCTGACTTACCACTGGCTTGGCAAGTGACACAGGAGCGGCAAAACTCCTTGGTATCCTCGTTCATGTGAGGCCAGTGAAAGTGTGAGACAAGCCTGTCCCACGTTTTCGTCTGGCCTAAGTGACCTGCTAAGGGAATCTCGTGGGCCAAGGTAAGTAGGAAACCACGCTGAGACAAGGGTACAACCAGCCTCCTGGTCATGCCAGGCTTGGGGTCTCTTGACTCAGTGTACAGGAGTCCATCTTCCCAGTATACCTTGTGGGTACCTGTGGCGTTCCCAGCAGCCTCAGCAGCAGCCTGCTGTCTGAGGGGTCCAAGAGAAGGGCAGTCTAACTGGTCCTTCCCCAGGTCTTCCCTTGAGGGTCCCCCTGAACCCAAGAATTCAACTTGATCAAGTTCGAATTCCCTTGGCTCAGTTTCCCTCAATTCCTGTAGGTCAGCCTCCTCTGAGACTTGATCCTCGACCTGGGGCAAGGGGGAAGGCGCAGCCTTAACCCTACTGCTCTTTTTCTTGGGAGGTGTCTGGTCCGTTGTTCCAGGATCCAGCACCTGTTCAGTGGGGCATTTCCTGACCTGTGACCTAGTCACAGCGAACACATGTGCTGGCAAACCTAACATTTCCATGTGAGTCCGGTGCTCCACTTCTGACCATTGTGACGACTCCAAATCATTGCCCAACAAACAATCCACTGGGAGGTCTGGACTAACTACAACCTTCTTTTGGCCAGTTACCCCTCCCCAGGAGAAAGCTACAATTGCCATACTGTGATTGGTAGTGACATTGCTTGCATTGGTCACCAGGAATTCTGTACCTGGCATGATCTGTCCAGGGTCCACAAAGTTAGGCGTCACCATGGTGACGCTGGCACAAGTGTCCCTATAGGCCTGAGCCATCTTCCCATTTATGAAAGGCGTCTGTCGGTATTTGCCCAAAGTATTGGGGCTTACGTCAGGGGATACGTCTGCGTCCCCTGTACTGACAAGGACAGCCTGAGTGAGTGTGCCAACTAAGTTGTCACGCCCCTCAGAACCCAGGGTTAACCCTACTAAACCCTTGGGAGGCGCACTACCACTGCTGACTGTACTAGGGGGCACAGGTGCCTTAGGGGCTGCAGTGACAGGAGTCTGCCCTCCTCCTTTCTTGGTGCACTCACTAAACCAGTGAGACTTACTTTTACAGTACTGGCACCATCTTTTGGATTGGCCTTCTTTCTTCTTTTGGGGAGCCTGACCCCCACCCTCTTTGGGTTGTTGGGGACCTGTCGAAGACTTCTGGTCATTTTGTTCCCCTTTAGAATCTTTACCCTTCTGGTCTGCTTTCTTCTGACCACCTTGATTCTGGCCCTGGTTCTGCTTAACTCTCGTACGAACCCATCTGTCTGCCTTCTTTCCCAATTCTTGGGGAGAGGTCAGATCCGAGTCGACAAGATGCTGATGCAACAACTGGTTCTGACAATTGTTTAAAATTTGTTCTCTCATCATCAAATTATACAATCCTTGATAATCAGTAACCTTACTGCCCAGCAACCAGCCCTCAAAAGCCTTAGTGGCACAATCGACGAAATCAGACCAATCTTGAGACTGCGTTTTCTGGGTATCCCTGAACAGCACCCTGTACTGCTCAGTGGTTAGGCCGAACCCTTCAACGAGTGTATTTTTCAAGATTTGGTAATTGTTAGCATCCTCCACCCTTGTGGTGAGGAGCTTGTCTCTTCCTTTTCCCTCAAAGGAGAGCCACAAGATAGCTGCCCACTGACTCTGGGGAACACCCTGCACAGTGCAGGCCCTCTCCAACGCAGTAATCCATTTGTGGATGTCGTCCCCTTGTTTAAAGGGGGGCACTATCTTACCAAGGTGTTTCGTATCGAAACTCTTTTCCCTATTACTAGGTACATTGCTGCCACCAGTGGGGACTGCCCCACTTAACTGTTGCTCTCTAGCAAAGGCAAGCCTTTCTTTGGCCAGGGCAAGTTCTTCCCTTTCGATCCTCAGATTGGCTGCCCTTTCCTTAGCTTCGTACACTCTCCTCTGAGGGGATGTCATCCCTCTTTGAGAAGAGTTGTGAGAGCCATTGGTTCGAAGGGATCCGCCAGAGCCTCTTGACAGAGATCGGGCTCGTCCATTCCCAATGTTAAGCTGACCTGATAGTGGCCCCAGGGGTCCCCCAGTACCGCTATCATGTTTGCTTAAGTTGGACCTGCTTAGTCTGACGACTTCTACCTGTCCCTTATCTGCCTCGTCCCCAGAGAGATCCTCATCCTCATCCTCCTCCACATCCTCGTTCTCAGTTGCGAGGTGAATGAGGTCAGGATCGTCTCGGGTTCCCTCGAGGGGAGGCATGTCTCCTTCTGGATTAGAAGAGCTACGAAGTTTCTCAGCTCTCCTGGCATCATAAGTCTCCAAGAGACCAATCAGAAAGGACGTGGTGGGGTTAGACCCCTGCTGAATCTTCCTGGAGTGACACAGTCGTCTTAACTCCTTGAAGCTCAGCACAGTATATCCTGAAGGGATGACCTGTGGAGGGTCAACTGACACAAGGGGAGACCCAGAGTTTCCTCCTTTGTCCGACATACTGGTTCTAGTGTGGTGTAAGTGATGCACCTACCTACACTACGTGTTTACCTACTGTACCCTTGCTAAGAGTTGTAGCCAAGGTGTGCTAAGCCTTGAGGAGCTACAACAGCTGGTTCAGTAGAACTCAGAGTATTCTAAGCTTTTAGTTATATGTACTAACAGTACTTTGTGCGATCTTTCAACAAGATATTCTTAGGATACGTGTGGTAAAACAACAGCAAGCTCAAATCCCACCGCTGCCACTAATGTGAGAAGTTGGCCCGATATGCAACGTTCGCTATTCTAGCGACCGTTATGTATCGTTCCAACGACCCTTATGGTGTTTGGTTGTAAGTCAACCTATAGACCAGCTATCCTAGTAGCGTGGATACGAGCAGTCTAAGGCTAAAAACTCGAGAGGGCGTGTTAAGCCAGCTGTTTACCACACATGTACCCCTTGAACCCCCAGTGAAAGGACACCACACAAGTGTTATGAAAATAAACAGTATATTTATTAAGAATCACAACAGCCCTGTACTCTTTATGAGGACAGGGTACTAAGCACAAACCAAATCTCTTTAGCAAATACTTCAAGTGCACAATTAGGAACAAGTGTCCGAGGACACGGAAAGATTAAGGTCTCGGGCGGACCCGATAAGGCAAGTCGGAAGCGAGGGACTCGGGACCCTAGAGTAAGGAGGCTATGCAGGCACCGAAATGCCGAGTTACCTAGCCACGAGGGCTGCGGCTGCACAAGTCTTACAGGCGTCGGGGTCTTCGCTGACGAGCCAGGAGCCGGAAGAAAAGGAGTTGCTGGCCGGCGACCAGTGCTGAATAGTTCGTAGAGATCCAAGCCTGGATCGGAGATTGAAGAAACCTGAAAGCAGAGGGGACCAAGTTCGTACTACTAGCCAGTAGTCAGAGGGTACCAGGAAGGCACCGGTTGGCCGTCACCTCGACCAGGTGAGTGGGCGACGCTAGGCTCTGCAGTCTCACGGACCAGGAGGCGCTGTCGGCGACCACGGCGGAGGTGCGAGCTGTCCCACGAAGGATGATGCTGTCGGCGTCGCTGGGCCCAGGATGGGGCAACAAGCCTTGGCAGTTCTCAGGGCCACGTGGTGGGCCTAAGAGGGCGTCTTGAGTGGACCAGGAGGGTCCGGGATGCTTCTCGCAAAGATGGAAGCAAGGGCCAGTCTGGGGCAACCAGACCAGCAGTGATGATTCTCGGATGTCGTCACAGAAGGACACAAGCCAGCGGCTAGTGACCAGACAACGTGCTGAGCAGCGAGCAGAAGGGCCCCACGCAGATCGTGGAGATGCTGGGAGACTGCACTTCGGTGCTGGAGCGGCTCAGGGTCGGGGCTTCTCGGACCCCAGAGCACTCACCAGAGAGTTACCTCGATGGTCGTGCTGGTTTTTAAGAGCGTGCAGGTTCTGATGATGGCCGGTCCCTCGAGGTCTCGTCGCACCCACGGATCACAGCTGAGCTGATGATGTGGGTAGAGGTCAGAGGTGCCAGGGAAGCCGGTTCTCGTCGAGCTGGGCCGTCGGATTCCTTGAGGAAGGACTTACAGCAAACCGCAGAGTTCTTAGTTGGTGCCCGCTGATGCAGGGTGACTACTCCTTAGTCACAAGGGAGAAATCTTGAGAAGAGTCTTGAATGTCCTTTCGTAGAAAGTAGTTCTTGAATCAAAGATGATCTAATTTGGAAGGGTCCCCGCTCCGGTCTTTATTCTAAAGAAAGGGGTGGGTACATGACTAGGTCCTGCCCTAAGGGTGGGACCAGGAAGGGGGGTAGTTACACCCCTCTCCCCTGCCGGACTTTCCCCAGGCCAGGGCTGTCGCCCCTGGAACTGGTTCTAACCGGCAGATGCGTAGTGAGCGCCGGGGTGCCACTTCGCAGTCACCTTCTCGCCAAAGCCCTACCTACCCAGAATACACAAACCCTGTCTGGGACGGTGCGAACAGCGCCCTCGACAGGAAACCCTTTGTCCAAGTGCTCCTCGCTGGAAGGACTCCCAGCAGCAGGAGGTCAGACTCGTGTCTGTGGTGGCAGCATCCATTTTGTGGAGCTGAGGCTTCAGTTAACTTTAACCGGGGTTCACAGTTACGTACATGTCGTGTCCCTCTAGAAGGGTGGAATGCTAACCTCGTCGCCAACATTGGTGAGAGGGCAGCACCCCGATTCGTATGACACCTTACTCGACATGCCTTGATAACGCGACACCGGAGTTACCGATATGGTACGCGTTATCATGGAACAGCTATTGGGTCTTGATTCCGCAAGCTGCAACCGGGCTCGGCTCGGGCCTGAACCTAGCTCACACGAGCCCACGCACTCTGCCTTCAGGGTTGTTAAGGCCTGCCATAGGAGTGACTGATAGGAACTCGGGTGTCCATTGTATGGTTAGATATAGAGCTACTATACCTACAGCGAAGGGTGGTTACACGGCTTCGCCCCAGCTGTCGTGCAGCCAGTTGTGTCAAATTTAGGAGGCCAGCCAGGGGTGGCATAATACATGCTTCAGCCCCTGGCGGCCCTGGGTACCCCTATGCCCTGCGTTACGGGGTCTGACAAGGTGGCCCAGTACCAATTGGTAAATGCACCTAGGGTACATATCGTAATTTAGAAAGAGAACAGCCAGGCTGTGGGTCTGATCAGCAGGCCCACAGCCAGAGAAAGTCGTAAACCAGTGAAACAAAAGCAAAAAATCTGGGTGATCATAGGATTGCAGACCCTACTCTCCTACATATGTAATCAAAACCTTATATAGTTCTAGTATGGTCTACATCTCAAACTAGATGGGAGGCTACTGTCATATAGTAGATGCGTGCCGCCCAACTAACGGGCCATCCTATTGCAGGCCACCCCCTCCCTCCATTGCCATATGTATTCGCACTCCTAGTCATCGTGCTCTTGAAGACCCGCCTCAAATTCCACTAACAACTGGTTCCAATCCAGTGAGATGGGAGGTTTACGGAGTCCCCTGCGTTCTTCCCTATGCAGTTCCTGCCCTTCTGCCTTACCCCACCGTAACACTTCCCTGCCCCAGTTTTCTATGCCTGGCGGTCTAGACGCCTTCCAATTCATAGCTATTGCCCTTTTCGCCAGTAACAACGCCAAATCCACAAACCTAGTAGCCACACTCCTTTTCTTCTCTTTGTGGCCTATCCCCAGTATGCCATACAATGCAGACGTGTAGGGTCTGCCCGGTGCCAATTCGCTCAGGATGTGGTGAATCGTTCCCCAGTAAGAACCTAATTTGGGGCAGTCCCAAAATATATGATGGAATCCCGCATCCCTGTGTTGACATCTGGGGCATGTGCCAGCTGCGTCAGGGAACATCGTCCGCAGCCTGCGGGGAGTCAGGTAAGCCCTGTGTACTGTTAGAATCGTTGTGGTAGTCGTAATCGCACTCGATGTGTGCTAGGTAAACACGGGTCATTCAGGTGGGTGGTGCAGTCGAAGTGAAGCTCACTGTGCTATGAGCTGATTAACGTCCAAAGTGCTGCACTTCCCTCAGGAGTGTCGTCTCCTCGACGCACTCTTAAATCAAGTTTGCGTTATTTGTACATAAAGTGGTCTGGTCAATTGTTTGTAGAAGTTTCAAATGTTCTTTAATTCATTTTATTTCTTCATAAAATGTTTCAAAAGTATAAAACATTCATCATCGTTCTGCCCAATGCATTTCGGGCTAGGCCCTTCATCAGGGGACTTAGTGTCCTGCAAAATAATACAAAAGGATGTCGTTCCGAATTTTATGATAATAAAGCATATTTTTACATGTCATACATACGTAATAGTCTGGGCTAATGTTCCCTTAAAAAGGGGGGGGGAATGTTCTCAGAAAGGGGGATGTTATCAGAAAGGCGGGAATTATTGAAAATACTGAAAAGAGTAATTCGTGTGTTACACGAATCGTGCCAGGTACGTGAATGGGCTGGTGAAATATCAACGTTCCTATTATTGTGATCGTGACTTTACAGCTAACGTGAAACGGCGTGTGTCTACGAAATCCGTGAATTACCGTAATTCAAAAAAAGTGCAACATGCTCCAGAAAAAATCGAGGTGACGTGCATCTCTGACCTTAATTGAATTCGGGGTGGTCTCCGTGCGTAGTATTAAGCTGTTCAAAAAATTAGTCTTATGAAGTATAACCGCCAAACGGGTATTGTTAACTTCAAAAAGCTGTATAAACCAGAGTTACGTAGTCTGTAAGAGCTCACCTTAGAGACGTGCAAATGTGGGCTTCGGTTTTCCGTTCTCTCGCGGTCGGTAAACTTGGTGACTAAAAGTTGCCTATGTATAAGAGTACCGTATTGGTCCTGGGTGGATCACGTGTATCGGGATCAGAATGCTGATTCGCCAGTCAGTCAACTAGACATGCGACAGTTCCAACCTCATTTACATGCTGAAATGCCCATGTGACTTATCTTACGTGGGTCAAACATCCAGAAAAATCAAAATAAGACTCACAGAACATAAAAGCAACATACGCACTAAGACAATTAAATCCACAGTGGCCACACATTTCAATGAATTTAATCACAATCCAAGCCAACTGAAATTTTGCATCCTAGAGACAATTCCAGTACTTCAAGGCAGAGACAATAATCAATACTTGCTTAGACGTGAACTATATTGGATAAACCGTTTGAGCACGGTCCAACCTAAGGGTCTTAATGAACGTTTAAAATTTAGTTGCTACCTTTAAAATTACCATGTGTTCGAATGCATGAAGAACTGCACAGTACTACGCTTTTTGTGTTTGCATTGTAATTACCATTTGATCATGCGTTTTTTATGTTTTAAGGATGACTGCACCCATGTTTTTACTGTGTTTACACACATCGTGAGTGTCTCACATTTCATTATCTTTCATTTCTACCGTGACACACACGGACTTACATATCCGCCCCCTAGTTACCTCTTCTGTATTTATATCACGAGTCGATTGACTAGCGAACCTGAATACAGATTACCCACACCGCCTTACACGTGACTAATGCACTTTTTCGTTTTATCGTGACATATACGGATATACTTATCCGTCTCCTAGCTACCTCCTATCATTGTGAACATTACGAGTTGACTGACCGGCGAATCAGCATTCTGATCCCGACATACGTGATCAGTTACCCAGCACCAATACGGTACTCTTATATGTAGTAAAGGAAGATGCAGAGTCCACTGTAGAAGATAGGTTCCTTTATTGTAAGTTTCTTCCAAGTTATTAAGTACAGAAGTAGACAAGTAAAACCCCACCAGGAGCTAGCTGTTAGCAGCTCAGCCTGAGATGACCAACTGCCGCAGTCAGGTAGAGAGAGACACTGTGAGACAGAGAGTCACCCAGGCATTCTATGATGGCACAGATGACAAAGTACAGTCTATCTAATGAGGAACAGTGGAGAGGACATTTACCACATTATACATAGGCAACTTTTAGTCACCAAGTTTACCGACCGCGAGAGAACGGAAAACCGAAGCCCACATTTGCACGTCTCTAAGGTGAGCTCTTACAGACTACGTAACTCTGGTTTATATAGCTTTTTGAAGTTAACAATACCCGTTTGGCGGTTATACTTCATAAGACTCATTTTTTGAACAGCTTAATACTACGCACGGAGACCACGCCGAATTCAATTAAGGTCAGAGATGCACGTCACCTCGATTTTTTCTGGAGCATGTTGCACTTTTTTAGAATTACGGTAATTCACGGATTTCGTAGACACACGCCGTTTCACGTTAGCTGTAAAGTCACGATCACGATAATAGGAACGTTGATATTTCACCAGCCCATTCACGTACCTGGCACGATTCGTGTAACACACGAATTACTCTTTTCAGTATTTTCAATAATTCCCGCCTTTCTGATAACATCCCCCTTTCTGAGAACATCCCCTCCCCCCTTTTTAAGGGAACATTAGCCCAGACTATTACGTATGTATGACATGTAAAATAATTCGGAACGACATCCTTTTGTATTATTTTGCAGGACACTAAGTCCCCCCCTGATGAAGGGCCTAGCCCGAAATGCATTGGGCAGAACGATGATGAATGTTGTATACTTTTGAAACATTTTATTAAGAAATAAAATGAATTGAAGAACATTTGAAACTTCTACAAACAATTGACCAGACCACTTTATGTACAAATAACGCAAACTTGATTTAAGAGTGCGTCGAGGAGACGACACTCCTGAGGGAAGTGCCACACTTTGGACGAAGCCCCGTGTACTATCATGAGCTGTATGAACTTGAATTTAGGATTACGGGATACTTTCTTTGGCAATTGTAGCACCCTATCCCATTCCTATTCACTAAGGACTCTCCGCGCGTCACCCTCCCATCGCATTCTAAGGGGTTGCAGCGAAACAGTTCTGCTGACTCTGATGCCATGAGACAGCCATTTTGTTAGGTGACCACCCATTCCCATGAGATACAGCATAGTGGTCAACGTGTTAGTGTCCGGTTCCAGTCCGTCCCCAGCCCATTGCGTGGTTATGTAATGTGTGACTTGTGCGTGCATTATAAACAATGTCGTTGGCGCTTGGTGCAATCTGAGGAAGTCTGTGTTTGCCATGAGTCTGCTGTCCGAGAAGAAGTCCCCAACCTGAGTAACTCCGGCAGTGGTCCAAGGACGCAGCTTCCGTTCCTTCAACAGTCCTGTTCCCAGCAGGATACCCAGCAATGGAATCGAAGGTGCATAGGATGTATGTCTGTTCGTGTAACGTACGGCCTTTTTCCAATGTGTGAGCGCTAGTCTAAGTAGTGGTGGTGCCGATTCGGGCACCCTGGCCCTCGGAAGCAACAACTGATGTATGTCCCCCCGCTGTCTGTCAGCTTCCGTCATGTCTAATTCTTGGAGGTTGCGACCCGCCAGCCAGTACGCCCGCCACTGTAGCTGGCACGCATATCCATATGCGATTAGGTCTGGCACCCCCAAACCGCCCCTATCCGTAGGAAGTTGTAATTTTGCCAGGCTTATACGCCTTCTGCCTGTTCCCTACACCAGTTCCGTCAGTAACGTATTTAGTGACTTGAAAAAGGGGATGGGCACCAGAATAGGCAAGTTCGTGAAGAAATAGAGCAGCCTCGGTAGGACCACCATTTTGGAGATGGCGACTCTGCTCGCCACCGATAAGGGCAGGGTGGTCCAGAAGCGCACCTGAGACTTCAGGGCGTTTAGGGCCTTGCCCAAATTGCCTTCCAACATGTCTTGTGGTTGGCAATATATCTGGATGCCTAAGTATTTGAAGGTCACGGGCGCTATCCGAAAGCGGTATGGTTCAAACGAGACGTGCGATTCGTCCAGTGCTCTGTGAAATCCGAACCCATACGATTTTGTTTCGTTGATCATAAGGCCAGAGAACCTGTGGAAGGCATCAAATACCGCCGGTAATGGGTGCATTGGACTGCTGATATCATTTAAGAATAGCAGTATATCATCCGCATACGCTGAGATGACGTGATGAGTTGCAAGTCTGGCGATCCCAGTCGTGGCTGCAAGGGTCCGCGCTTTTATCATTAGGGGTTCCAGTGCGAGTGTAAATAATAAGGGCGACAGTGGGCATCCCTGTCTCGTGCCCTTCTCTATCTTGAATGGGCCCGATATACATTTATTGGTGCGAACTCGCGCTGTGGGTCTCCCATATAGTAGGGACACCCAAGCTGTCAATTCCGGTGGGATCCCAAACCTGGCCATCGCCGCGAACATATAGTCCCATCTGAGGGAATCAAAGGCCTGTCTGAGGTCCAGGGATATGCACCCCTCTGTGTCCCTCCCCGCGGCACTTGGTGCCATCAGCTGGATTAGCCTCCTCAGGTTCAGGGCAGTGCTTCTGCCCGGTACAAAGCCGCACTGGTCAGGGTGTATCACGTCAGGGATGCATTGAGATAGTCTTGTAGCTAGGAGCTTACGAAGGATTTTAAAATCTGTATTGAGCAACAACAGGGGTCTGTAGTTTTCCAGTTGTAGGGCGTCTCTCCCGGGTTTGAGGAGAGACGCTATCATAGCTTGCAATGTCGTGCCCGGTAGCGAATCATCCTCTAGTGCCTCCCTGTAAAGTGTGTGTAGTCGGGGGGCCAGCAGGTCTATGTATGTCAGATAAAATTCTGCTGGTAAGCCATCCCTCCCAGGCGCCTTGTTCCTAGGTAGAGCCTTAATTGCCTGTCTCACTTCCATTAAGGTAATGGGCTTTGAGAGTTCCGTACTTTGTGCCGCACTCAATTGGGGAATGCATATGTCAGAGAAGAATGACTCGAAGTCCTGGTTCGAGAGTGGCTCGTGCGGACCATACAATATAGAGTAGTAGCGTTGAAACGCTGTGTTGATCTCTAGTTGGTCCTGTAGTAACACTCCTGCATCGTCTCGTACCTCCATTATAGGAGCACTCGCCGGTTCGTTGCGCGTTAGGCGCGCCAATAGCGTGCCCGCTCTATCATCTTGTGTGTGTTGTCTGGCGGTATATTCCCCATAGTCAACCACTCGCAATTCCTCCAATAGTTCCGCATGCTGTATGTGGGCCTCTTGGAGTTTCATGAGAGCGCCGTCCATGCCAACAGCTTCGTTTTCAAGCATCGCCAGGCTGTCTTCCACCGCCTTCAACCTTTCTAGTATTATGTGTTTAACTCCCACTTTCGTACCCATCGCCACTCCACGGATGGTCGCCTTAAAGGCGTCCCATTCGATCTGTCTGGAGCTGGCCATGCCCTCCTTCTCAGTAAAGTAGTTTGAGCTTGCGTCCAGTAATGTTGACCTACAAACTGAGTCATCCAACAAGCCCGGAGATAGTCTCCATGTCGGTATCGGGGCGGGTAGCCTCCCCCAGTGTAGTGTCAGCTCCACTGGGTTGTGATCTGACAGTGTCTTACCCATGTGCTGTACTGATGCAATCGATGCCAGCAGAGTCCTGGAACAGAGTATTCTATCAATTCTAGTGTGCAACTTGTGTGGCGGAGAGTGGAAAGTATATTCCCTATGGGTTGTGTGAAGTACCCTCCAGGCGTCAATCAGTTCCCAGCCATCCACCCAACGCGCCAGTGCTAGTGCCTGCTTCCTGCTCCCCGTACTGTGAAGTGGTGGGTGTGATCTACCCAATGCTAGGTCTAATACTGCATTGCAATCGCCTCCAATTATCCATTCATGCCCCACCCAATCTGACAACACTCTGCCAATTTCTGTAAAAAACGTTGATTGGTCTGTATTGGGGGCGTATATACTGCCCAACACTATGCAAGTGCCATTGAGCATCCCCTTCGTGAACACATATCGGCCTTCCTTATCCGCTCGTGTGTCTACTGGTTTGAATGGAACTGTGTTTCTAACCCATATGGCCGCCCCTCGGGAAAATGCAGAAAAAGTTGTGGCGAAGAGTTGTCCCTTCCACTTCCGTAAAAGCTTTGCGCTCTCTGCCCCATTTAGGTGCGTTTGTTGAAGGTACGCCACGTGTACCTGTCGCCTGCTTAGTTGAGCCAGCACCCTGTGTCTCTTGTGTACCGAGCCCATGCCTCTCACGTTCCAAGTGCAGACCTTGCAATGATTAGGAGACGTCATTACCCCAAGTATTCTCAATCCGAGACCTTGCGCCTGACCTCATAAAAACTGACCACATGTTAGATACCTCCAGTGCTGCGTGCAATAAAACTACCCCAACTGCACGGTCCACTCCCCCAAAACAGAAAGGACCCAACCAAAACACCCAACATGGGTATAAACAGATCTCTATCTTGCCTGCGCCTGTGGGGCGTGTGCCCAGCCGGACACACTCAACAGATATATACTAAGAGTCTCGTACTTATGGCCCCCTTCAAGAACAGGCGTCTCAGGCCCTAGTCCCATCCCCGCTGTAGTCAAGTAGTGCAGTCTCTACATTACCAAACCGCTACCACCGTTCCAATGTTCACATGTCCGCTGCCATCTGTGCCGTTATGTGTGGGAATAACTGCAGACTGCCTTCCGCCTCCGACACCGTCGTTCGAGAATTGGTCGGGCTGGTGAATATCGCCCCATTAGCTGCATCATGCTCCGCAAGGGCGTCAGTTGTCAGCAGTGCCGCTGTCACCGAGTCATGACCTGTCGCCGGGTCGTGACCTGTCGCCTCCCCGGATGGTTCGTTCTGTGGGACTTCCTTCACCGTTGTCCATGGGCGTGTCCGTGACAAGTCCTGGTCAGCGGAGCCCTGCGTCTCCGGTACTGTGTCTGTGTTTCCCGGTGACGGAGGCGGTGTGAGCGTTACCTCCATCCATTCCGAGGCCTCTTCCGGGGTATCGAAAAAATAAGTTTTACGGTCATGGATGACTCTGAGGCGTGCCGGGAAGAAGAGAGCATATTTCACATTACGATCCCTGAGAGCACGCTTCACTCCCCAGAAGGACGCCCTGGCTCTTTGCACAGCTTGTGTGAAGTCCGGGTATATGGAGACCGTTCTATTTTCGTATTTTAATGGGCCGTTTTCCCTCGCGGCCCTGAGGACTGTGTCTCTGTCTTTGAAGTGGAGAAGGCGTGCTATCAAGGGCCGCGGCGGGGCTCCCGGTTTCGGTGGCTTAGGGGGTACCCTGTGTGCCCTCTCAACGCTGTACATCTGAGTAAGCTCCGCCGGATCCACAACAGTCCTCAGCCATTCCTCCACAAAGCGGGTTGGGTTTGTCCCCTCTATTCGTACCGGCACTCCCAAAATGCGTATGTTGTTCCGACGCGAGCGCCCTTCGGCATCATCCACTCTGTCCCTCAAGCCCTGCATCTGTTTCTCCAAATTTTCCAGTCGCGTGGAATGCTCCGTCTGTTGGGGTATTGCGATGGCTAACTTGTGCTCAGAGACCTTCTCGGCTAATTTCTTATGATCGTCTTTCAGCCGCGACAGCCCCGTTGCCATAGAGTCAATCCGTGCCTCAAGAGCTTCCCTAGAGGCCCTAATTTCCGTCAGGATAAGGTCCAGTTTGGCTTCCTGCACTGCAACGCCTGTTGGGGGAACCACATCCTCATTGGATGAGGTCAACGGATCATCCAATCCTGATGTATGTGCTCCTTGCCGGGGGAGCCTGTTCCTCCCCATCGTTAGCTATAGCCGGCGTACTCTGCAGGCCAGCAGGGCACTGTGTGCGTTGTCTGCAGGGTGGGCCCGTATTCGCTACAATGGTCGGACTGTCGCAGCTAATCCAGACTGGCCAATCTGTCCTGCAAAGGGGTATCCCTCAGGCCCTCCCTCCGAAAGTGTGGAGTCCTTCACTTCTTTTGGCGTCCGGTCTGGGGTTTTCTTGTCCCCTATGGAGGGGGGAGGGGGGGGGGGGGTTAAGATCGCCCCATAGTGATTTGCGCCCTTCGGTTGTGGGTGTCTCCCACCAAGTTGCCGGTGGCCGCCTGTGTCTCCTGGCCGTTCTTTTACACCTCGGTCCCCCGGGGGTGATCACAGTTCCTCGCTGTGAAATGCGGTAGAGAGGCAGCCCGATCCCGTATTCAGTTTGGGACTGGCACTCGGGTCTTCCCCTGCATAGTCTATCAATCAATAACTGCACGCCGGGGATTCGGGCCACTGCAGCTTGTGTGTCCCGCCTCCTGTCTACGACCCCTTACTTCTGGGCCGTCAGCCCCTTCACTGTGGGCCGGGGACCTCGGGTGCATTGCAGGCCTCACCTCCGGTTGAAATCGGGCTCCCAATCTCCTGTCTCCTCCGCGAGCCACCCGCGATGTCCACGAAGTCCCTCCACCTCATGATTAATTCCTCCTCTGCGCCTGTGTGATCGGCCGAGCGCGTCAGGATGCGGAGCCCCTCGGTTGTTGGTAGCCGACGGTAAGGCTTCATGGAGCTCCCCTCCGGCCGACCGTCAATCTCCCCCTCCACAATCACCGCGCAATCTGTGGTCAGCCGTGTCCATCGCCTCGCTCCCCGTGCAGTGCCTTCCCGCAGTCGGCCGCCTGGCTCAGATGTTAGAATCCGAAAAAGGGGGTCGCCTCCGGGCCGTGATGACTCCGTAGTCTTCGGGTCAGTGGCACTTCCGGTCCGCCTCCGTGCGTACTGTGGGCCACGGATTTCCCCCTTGCGTCTAGTCCTCTTCCAACTCCGGCGGCTCACCAGCGCTCACACTGCAGCGGAAAGCCTCCGGGCCCCACGACTTCAACCGGACTCAGGCTATAGCGGTATCTCAGGATATCAGTGCGGGATAGGGGTTCAGGCCCCGTGTATGCAGGATATTTTTCAGAATTTATGGGGGTTTCTGACGGAGCAAGTTCAGCTCACGTCCTCCATGCTCGCCTGCTAGCCACGTCCCCATTGCTTGCTATTTAGTTAAGCAAGTACTAAAACTGTAAAATCTTTGCTCTTATCATACTAATGTGTTAAAATCAGGGCACGAGTCGGGAGTACACAATGGTGGACGGCGTCCACCCTGCCAAGAAGTTGAGCCCCACTGAAAAATAGGCTGAATTTGTCACAGTGTAATTTGCAAACACCGGGATACATTCAGCAGCGCCTGTACGTTGTTGTCTGTTTTCGATCGCAACAACGTGCAGGCTGAGCGGGGCTTCCTTTGGGGCTCATTATGATGGCGGGCGGACATCAGTCCGCACGCCATCATAACAGTGATGGGACTGCCCGCCAGACGTGCGGTGGTCCCACCAGCTCAATTGGGAAGCGCCCGCACACTGGCATCCTGGCCTTTTCACATTGCGAACGGTGCTGCTCGCTGCAGCACCGTCCACTATGTGAAAATACTGCGATGTGCATTTCCATGCACAACTTGGCAGGCACCACGCGTTGCCTGCCACCTTCTGCATGGAAATCTAGGGGGGTATCATGGCTACCCCCCAGAGTACCCACCCCCCACAGAGGAGGCCCTCAAATTGTCCCCAAACCAGTCTCCGCCTGTCTTTTTTGTGGCGGGATATCTGCTGCAAAAAGACAGGCGGAAGGGCTCATCCTAATCACTATGGTGGTGCCTGCACGGCACCGCCGCAATGATGCCCTGGTTCCGGGTTACTCAAGGCAGGCGGGACCATGGTGGATAGACTTTACGTCCGCCGCGGAACCAATGTGATTCCCCCCACCATCCTAATTTGGCGCTGGGTGAATCACATTGTGATGGCGGGAGGATCGCCGGATCATCTGTGGCGATCCTCCCGCCATCATAATGAGCCCCTTAGTTCGGACTCCTGCTGGGGCCATAACAAAGGGCCAATTGGAGAGGTCATCATGCCTCCTTGTGTTCAGTCTCTTAGCTGGGAGCAGTCAGGAGCCTCAACCCTAGATGCCAATGAAGCGGAGGGGAAACAAAGGCTCACACCTTGTTAGCACTTCACACATACTCAAGAGAGGCAGCTTTTCACTTTGTTCAGTCCCTGTTTAGGAGATACGCATGCACTGTAAGAATGGCAGATGCATTGGTCTTTCCCTGTATTTACACAAAATATATGTAATTTATATAGTGCTTACTACCCGAGGAGGCCTTGAAAGATTTTTTTTTTCTTGTAAAGCACTATGGGTAGAGGAAGTTTACGCTGACAAAAGGCCACATGTGTGATTCATCTGCCTATCAGGAGGGTTTCCCTGTGTACTCGAAATGTGCTCCAATGTACTCATGATAGGCCTTCTAAACATACATGTGAGGTCTTAAGAGCTGATATCACTTCTTATGATGCCACTCCCTGTGATGTCACGCACCGTGATGTCACACGCCGCGATGTCACACGCCGTGATGTCATGCGTTGTGATGCCACTTGCATTCTGATTAACTAGGCTAGTCTCCCCACTTCTTTTTTTAGGACTTGTGCCCTGGTTAAAATAGGAAAATAAAGGAAAAAAATGATTGCTACCGAAAGTGCCACTACCATCCACACTGTTTGATCGAAATGTGAGCCTTTGTGGCCAGTGGTCATGTGAAGAGAAACCCTGTTGGTTCGCAGCAGTGCTGGCCTTAAAGACAACAGTGACCACCGGGCAAGACTTCTAATGAAGATTCAGGAATCTGATTTAAATGTGTTATTGGATGAAAGCACCTGCTGAAGTCCTGCGATGAGGAAGAAACATGTAGGTGAATTTGCCAGCATTATCCCTGGATGAAATATCACTGAACTGGTCAAAAGGACAAGGTAGGAGAATGTTTTGCCTCCACATTTTAGAGGCCCGCTTTGGACTCCTGTGTCCTGTCTGCTGGGAGGTGGGGCCGCTGCTACAGCGCTGATTGGCTGCCATAAAACACATTGCATCAACCCGTGACGGCCGTGACGCACTCTCAGCTTTGTTTTGTAGGGCTTTGGCTCCCTCAAGTGGCTAAGCAGTGCAACAAATGTGAAAAAACAACATAGCTTGGTTTAAACCGGGGCAGCTAATTTTCACACCGTAGGGTACTGTCGGGCACAATCGGGACAGCCTATATATATCCAAGTCACTATGGACAGCCTATATATATCCAAGTCACTATGGACAGCCTATATATATCCAAGGCACTATGGACATCCTATATATATATATATCCAAGTCACTATGGACAGCCTATATATATCCAAGTCACTATGGACAGCCTATATATATCCAAGTCACTATGGACATCCTATATATATATATATATCCAAGTCACTATGTGACAGCCGGGGCCCTTCTGTAGGATAGCATGAAGGACGGGGTGTGTAGCCGGCTCGGTATCGGTCATGTGCCAGGTTCGGCAGCAGTCAGCCTCCAGCCGTCCATACAGAAGAAACTGTCCTCTAGGAAGGTCGGTGTCGACTGTCAGCTCTGCAAATGAAAGCAGGTGTCCACTTGCTAACAGTAAACCCGCCTCCGTGAGTGATTGTTCTGTCCATGTTTGCAGGGTTTGCGTTGTGTAGTGATCGCAACCTCTGGGAAGGCCCACTAGCGGCAGAGGGGGGAATAGACTGACCGTGACATCCATTGTATGTGTTTCATGCAGGTTAGCGCCACTGTCACTTGTAACGGACACGTTGACGTGGGTTTGCCCCCTGGTAGCAGCATGCATCGAATCACAGAGGCAGATATTTGCCCAGTGCCTGTGTGGGTCTCCCCTACCGCGCGTCCCGCCGTCCACTGTGACATCCACTGTAATTGAGCTGCTAGGAAGTATGCTTCAAAATAGGGAGCTCACCGTCTGCCCTGGTTCACTGGCTGCTGCAGTTTGGCCAGGGCTACCCGTCTACGACCCTACCCCCATATTAGAGTGCTGAGAAGAGTATCTAGTTACCGGAAGAGGGAGCGGGGAGTGACAACTGGGAGATTAGCAAAGTAGAATAGCAGTCGCGGGACGAGGATCACTTTGGCCACTGCTACTTTCCTGATGGGTGCTAAGGGGAGGGTTTTCGAGAAATTGACCGAGGAACGAATGGCTGTCAGTACTTTCCAGTGGTTATGCTCGTAGATATCATGTGGGGAGTGATACAGGTGCACGGCCAAAGTATCACGTCGCTCGCGTACTCCACACAAAGTCGATTCCTCCAGAATGCACCCGTTCTGAAGGGAGGTCGGCCAACAATGGGTAGATTTAACCAAGCTGACCTTTAGACCAGCTGCAGTCTCAAAGTCTGTCAGGGTGGCAAAGATCGGAGTGAGGTCTGATGTAATATCCTGGACATAGAGGAGCAGATAATCCGCATACAGTGATATACTATGTATGGTTCCTGCCAATGGGATACACCATTGCTTGCCCTCTTTTCGAAGACGGATCTCCAACGGTTCCATTGCCAGGGTGAAAAGCAGCGGGGAGAGCGGGCAGCCCTGCCTTGTGCCTCTCAACACCAAAAATGAGGGTCATACATGCTGCCCGAGCCTAATCCTGGATGTTGGGCTAGTGTATATGAGTTTAATGTATGCTTGTAAACAGGGCCCCACTCCTATCCAACGGAGCACTTCAAATAGGTATGGCCATGATAGTGTATCGAAGGTCTTTTCCAGGTCCAAGACCAGGCACGCAGCGTGAGGGAAACCGCCCCAAACCTGATCCTGCACATGGAACAGCCGCCGGATGTTGTGGAGGTATTTCTTCCCGGAACAAATCCACATTGGTCTGGGTGTATTAGTGTTGGGAGAATTGAGGTGTACTGCTCTGCTAGTATTTTACTGTAGATTTTGTAGTCTTCGGACAGCAGGGCAATGGGCCGGTATGAGCCCAGGTGGTTGGGATCCCGGTCAGGTTTTAGAAAGGAGACAATTAATAATTCCTGCTTGGATTGTAGGAGTGCACCCTGCTCTAGTGCAGCTTTATACAATTCTAGCAGTCGAGGGACAAACAGGGTAGAGAAGGTGCAGAAGAATTCTACTTCTAAGCCATCCAGACCTGGGGCTTTGTGTGTGGCCAGGGTTTGTATAGCTTGTGTCTCTTCTGTTGGGGTAACGTGTTCATCTAGGGTGTTTGATCAGTTGCCCCTATACAGGGTAGTGGGTGTGTATCTAAGAATCTATCCAGTCTATTGTATATAAAATCCACATTTGTTCAGGAGAGTGAAGGAAGCCCCCAGAAGGGCTGGGGCAGAGTCAGGCTTCCGGCAGGGATGGATCCCCTGGTCTGGAGCTGCATTAAATTTTCCGGTAATTACAGACACAGCTTTCTTTGAAAGAGCCATCAGTGACAGCCCCCCACTCCTCCCCCCCACACAGGTTGGATGCTCTCCTTGGAGCCTCCAAGTTACAACGAGCCTCTCTCTCTCCCCTCGATCGTGGGATCAGCAAAGAGCACCCCTGGAGGGTCCCACAGAACGGCCCCTCCCCAGGCTTCCCACGGAGCGGAGGCTGCCACTGCCTCCAGAGGCCTGAGATTGACCAGATGGCTCTTTCCACCCCCCGCCCCCACCCCTCTTCAGACCAGCCCTGCCCCCTTGAAAGGGGTCTGGATGTCTAGATTTCGCTGGCACTTTTGTAAAAATCCTGCCATTTTTAGAAAACTGCAGATTTCGCGGGCACTTTTGTAAAAATCGCGGCATTTTTACAAAAGTGACAATTTCGTTTATTCACACTTTCAAATAAATATAAAGCTTGTTTATCCTGTCCAAGCTAAGGTGTTACCAAATGTATATGACGTACATATTTATTTATAAACAATAAATTCAAACAAGCTTGTCAGGCAAAGAAGCAAATGATTAAGGGAATAGACAACGCTTCATTTAAAGAAAGAATAACCACGTTTTTAACGATCACTTACATAGTATTAACTTCCAAACAAATATGCACACTCCCACAGAACGAATACAAGCCAAGAAATTGTTCAATAGAATGTGTGTTGGGACGGGAAGTCTCCTGCATGTCTCTGGAGAGAGTGCTTCCCCTGCCTTATGCTAATCTCCAGGCAAGTCACTCAAAAGCTACTGTATAGTTTCTAGATCCCTACCTCAGTGAGCATGACAATCATACATGTCCACTGAGGGTCTCCCTGTTTACATGGATTGAGACCCTGGAGCTTGGCTCTGAGGTCGAGGGGGCATGCCTAGTGCACCCCTATTTTTCAGAGAGTGGCTACTGCCCTCTCTATTAAGGCTGTGGTAGACTGACAGTGGTGGCAGCAATAAATCTATAGTCAGGAGGGGTGAGTCCCTAGGCACCCTCCTGACCAAGTCTGTGCAGTTTGCCATGCCTGTGGGCCTGTTGCCTTTGTCTGACTGATGTGTGTTTGAGAGCCCGTGGGTGTACAGGGGAAGAATGGTGATTTGAGCCAGTGTGAGGAATGTGAGCTGTTCTGCTGGACATCCCAGCTCCCCCCGTGCCCCTCCCTATTTCCTTAGAAAGGCCTGGTGGGCTGGGGTAGACACTCTGCTCTTATCTGGGTTTAGCTGCACTAACTTTGTGGAGAGAATCCTCCCCCACAGGTCAGGGCCTCCTGGGCTGGAGTTAATTAAAATTCCTCTCTAGAGGGTTGCACAGCCTGATACCAGAACAGGACCTGCTACATGCTTGACCCATGCATTGAACACGCGGTGAATGGTATGTGATTGGAGGTGTATTCAGAATGCAGAAAGTAGCAGACCCTCTGATTGGATGAGCCTATCAATCAGAGGTGATAAAAGTCTGGCCTGAGTGGTCAGCTGTTGTTCAAGACTGGTCTATGACTGAGGAGGGGGCCACATGAGAGCCCTCTGACGGTAACCAGCTGCGACTCCGTGGTGTGAAGGCAGAAGATAAGACTCTGTTCACTGCGGTCTGGAAGGAAGGACAAGCTGTTTTTGTGAGGTTTGGAGGAGCATTCGCTTTGGACCAAGGAAATTACAGACAGCTGCCCAAGGAAGCTTGCGGCACATCACCCAAGGTGTGGAAAGGAAGCTTACAGCACATCACAGAGGCTGGTGGAAAGAAGCTTGCAGCACAGGACGAGAGCCAGAGAGAGGAGGATGCTTGATTCTAGTCTTTGAAGGTGAGATCAAATCCCCTCTAGGCTCCTCCCTTGCGCTGTGGGAGCCTGTACAAGCAGTAACTGGGAAGAGAGGCCAGTGAAGCAGGCCCCCACCTTTCTTTTTGTGAACTCCGAGGGTATCAGGGTGAACTGGCACTCTGCCCAGCCACTACCCTTCTTCAGCTAGCCAGTGGCTACTGGACTAGTGGGACTCCAGTAAACTGTGCCAAGACATCCGGCACCTTTGATCAGATCCCTGACACCACTAGAGCGGTGTCCTCACTCAGAATGGGAGGGCACTTCTGTTGCTTTGGGTGGGGGGTTATGGGGCTGATCATGAACATTTGACTTCACATCATATGCTGACACTATATCCTTTCAATACAAAGTTTGGTATCAAGGCTCTAGTGAATGAGAACAGCCCTGTGTAACATGATCTGTAATGTGCAATGCTTACTGTGTGTTTTCATGTTAACTGTGTTTTTATAGTGCTTGGCGTCTAGGCGCTATAATACTGTTTGGGGTCAGAGCTCTGCCCCAGAGGGTTGTAGAGGCTTCTGGTTTTCACTGTTTATCCTAGTTTTATGTGTAGTATAATTATCTTATGTGTTTTAAAGTACTTTTCTTTTATAAAAAGTAAAGCACTGACTGGACATTGAGTTTATCAGCTCGTGGTACGGTTTACACTGTATTCTGAATGTCTAACCCCACCTCACCTCCTTGAGTAAGCCTTGGACTGCTCTGTCTCGCTACCCTGAGAGAGTCAAGTGCTGGAGAGGAGTACTTGGTTATCCAGTTTTGGGTCCCTTAGTACTGAGGCCCCAGGACATCAGTGAGGGAACACTCCAGTTGATGCGATTGGAGCGCAGTTACCCCTGAGTGCCCTGGTGCCCAGGAAGCCGGGTCTAACATTGGTGGCAAGCGGTGGGATCACTAGACTTCAGGCTCAGTGGACACTGTGGCCAGTTGATAATTCCAGCAGATATCCATAAGCTTTTTGTAAAATGGCAGATAACATTGGAGACGAATTGGAATTGCAGAACATGACTGTGGAGCAATTAAAGCAAATGTGTGCTGAAAGGGGGTGGAAGGTCCCAAGGTCTAAGGACAGGGAGCACTTGATTAGCCACATGAGAACATGCTTTGAGCAAGAGGTCACTGTTGTGCAAGAGTTGGAGAGCACTGTTACCACAAGCCTGCCAAGTCAGTCAGTGCAGGCTTCTCCTGTACCAGCCCCAAGGCATTCCCCAAGGCTTTCCCCTATGCTTTCCCCTAGGTATTCCCCTAGACCCGCCCCTAGACTTTCACCTCCCCCTATCTCCAGGGCTACCTTTTCCCCTGTCCCAGGAGTCGCCTCCTTAGGAGGGACTGAGCTAGCAGAGACCCTTAAACTTCAGCTGAAACTCCAGGAAGCTAAGGATTTAGCAGAGGAGAAAGCAAGGGAGTTTGAAAGGGAGAAGCTAAGGATGGCCCGCCAGGCAGAGGAGGAGCAGCGAAGGGTCCAACAGGAAGAGTGGGCTTGGAAGGAGAAGGAGAGGGAAAGGGAGATGCGGCAGAAAGAAAGGGAGAGACAGGAAAAAGAGAAGGATAGGGAATTGGAGAAAGAGTTGATAGCCCTAGAGAAAGAGAAGCTCAAGTTAGCAGCTGATAGAGGGCTTAGCTCTGTGGATGGTGCATCCACTTCAAAGTCCCCGGGAAAGGAAAATTCCACCGAGGTACCAAAAGAATTGATACACATGTATGTCCCTGGCACTGATATTCTCAGTTGGATGCGTGCCTTTCATTTAGCATGTAAGGATCAAGGTCTTAATGGTCAGTCCAAAGCAGCGACTTTACTGAGTCGCCTCCCTCGGGAAGAGACTGAAGTGATTGAAAGGATGCCTGAGAAAGACAGTCTGACATATGAGTGCATGAAGGATGCTTTGATTAGGCGGTTTGGGTTGAAACCAGCCCAGTACTTGCAGAGGTTCCGTGAGAACAAGAAGGCAGAGGGGGTCCCTTTTGAGAATTGGGTCCATGACATAGTGAGAGACTGGAATGAGTGGGTGAGAGGGATGGAAGCAAATGATTACCAGTCCCTAAATCAGGTGATGATTGCAGAACGTCTCCGGGAGGAGTGCTCTGTCCCACTCAGACAGTATTTGTCTGACCTTCCTGAGAGGGATCCTGAGAAACTTGCAGTGATGGCAGATACGTGGTTTGCCAACAGAGTGAACAGGGGGCAGGGGCAACCCCTTTCCAAGCCCAAGGGGGAGAAGAACTCCCAGCAGGCTGGCCCTAAACCAGAGGGGAAGGGCCAGAACGGTTCCCAAGGCTCTCAGTCAGGACAAGAGTCTAAGGGGAACGGGGCCTCTAGTCAGCACCAGAAGGGGAAAGGAGGAAAGGGTCCTTTCACTCCGAAGGGGATTAAATGCTATAAGTGCCACCGAGAGGGACACTTAAAGCCCGACTGCCCAGTGAAGGATGTGGTGCCAGTGGCACCCGTGATAGCAAGTGTGCTTTCAGTGCGGGCAGACATGAAGGGAGGCCCAAGTGAGTTTAATTTAGTCACCACGGACATCTGGGAACTTGACTCAGAAGCCCTTAAGCATATTCACCCTAACTCAACAGGGTATATGAGTGTGGCAAGTATCAATGGAAGGAAGGTTCCTGCCATGAGGGATACTGGTGCCCACAGGACTATGGTTGAACGCAAATATCTCAAACCCAAAGAGATCATTCCTGGTTCCAAGGGGTATGGACTTGTAGCTAGTGGTGATGACATGGAGTACCCTCTTGCTAGAGTGAAGGTAGAGGGGAATGGCAGGAAGGCCATGGTCAATGTCGGGGTGCGAGAGAAGCAGGGCGCTGGGTGCTTTCTGGGGAATGATCTTGTTGAACCCGGGATAGTACCAGGCCCTGAGGCCTATATGGCCTGGATTTCATCAGCTGTGCTCACTAGGGCACAGAAGGTAAAACGACTTCCTAGTGAAGTGGGGACAACTCTAGCGGAAGAGATACTAGAGGGGAACAAGCCAGAACAAGAACTAAGGGCAGATTCTGAGAAGGCACCTGTCCTGGTGTCTGCACCGCCTGCTCCAGTTGGAGAGGAGGGTGAGCATCCAGAGGCGGATAAGGTGTTGGAGTCTGGGTCCCTGCCAGAGCTGCATGAGCTGCTTGTGGCAGGAGGACCGTCCCGTGAGGAGTTTTGTAAGGCACATGTTGAGTGTCCTACACTTGTTGGCCTGCGGACGACTGCTCAGGAGCAGGTCTCCACTGGAGTAGTCGGAAAGCACAAGGTGGCTTGGGAAGATGGACTCCTTTACAGTGAGCCTCCTGACCCAGAGCCAGGAACCAGCAAAAGGTTGGTGGTTCCTCAGGTGCACAGGAATTTCCTGCTGCATCTAGCCCATGAAGTACCCCTAGCTGGTCACTTGGGCATCAAAAAGACAAAGGGCAGGTTAGCACCTCTGTTTTACTGGCCAGGAGTAGGTCAGGATGTGGAGAAGTTTTTCCATACCGGTCTGGTCTGTCAGGCCAGCAGCATGTCTGGTGGCCCGATGAAGGCACCCTTGGTTCCCCTACCAGTCGTGGAGGTACACTTAGAGAGGGTGGTGTGTCTTCCCAGGAATGACACGGTTTCTTTACTTGCAATGGCTGAAGAGCCGGAAGAGGAGAGTGAGTCCCTCCCTGACTTATTGCAAGGTGATGAGAAGGATGTTTTACTTGAAGGAGTTAAGCTTGCCTCTGAACTGACACCTGAACAGCAGGTGGAGTGTAAAGAGCTGCTGGGGAGATTGTCCCGTCTCTTTTCACTTACCCCTGGGCTGACGCCTGTCTGTGCGCTTGACACAGACACAGGGGACACCCTGCCTCTAAGAAGCAGCCCAGGAAGGTGATCTGGACTGAAGAGTGTCAGAAGGCATTTGATTAATTGAAGACTGCACTATGCAATGCACCTGTGTTGAAGGCCCCTGATTACAGTCAGACCTTCATTGTGCAGACAGATGCTTCAGACAAGGGAGTTGGGGCAGTTCTTGCCCAGCTCAATGAAAAGGGAAGGGAGCATCCGGTGGCCTTTATCAGCCGCCGACTACTCCCCAGGGAGCAGAACTGGTCTGCAGTTGAAAAAGAATGCTTTGCCATAGTGTGGGCCCTTCGAAGATTCAGGCCTTACTTGTTTGGTGCAAAGTTTGTGGTTCAAACAGATCACAAGCCCCTCAAGTGGCTTATGGCAATGAAAGGTGAGAACCCAAAGTTGCTCAGGTGGTCCATATCTCTGCAGGGACTAGATTTTACAGTGGAACATAAAGCAGGCTTACAGCACGGTAATGCAGATGGACTTTCCCGCCGGTTTATCCAATCAGATGATCGGTCTTCTCCCACTGGGAAGTAAGTACCGGCCATTCTGATCTGGGGCGGGCATATGTTGGGACGGGAAGTCTCCTGCATGTCTCTGGAGAGAGTGCTTCCCCTGCCTTATGCTAATCTCCAGGCAAGTCACTCAAAAGCTACTGTATAGTTTCTAGATCCCTACCTCAGTGAGCATGACAATCATACATGTCCACTGAGGGTCTCCCTGTTTACATGGATTGAGACCCTGGAGCTTGGCTCTGAGGTCGAGGGGGCATGCCTAGTGCACCCCTATTTTTCAGAGAGTGGCTACTGCCCTCTCTATTAAGGCTGTGGTAGACTGACAGTGGTGGCAACAATACATCTATAGTCAGGAGGGGTGAGTCCCTAGGCACCCTCCTGACCAAGTCTGTGCAGTTTGCCATGCCTGTGGGCCTGTTGCCTTTGTCTGACTGATGTGTGTTTGAGAGCCCGTGGGTGTACAGGGGAAGAATGGGGATTTGAGCCAGTGTGAGGAATGCGAGCTGTTCTGCTGGACATCCCAGCTCCCCCGCGCCCCTCCCTATTTCCTTGGAAAGGCCTGGTGGGCTGGGGGAGACACTCAGCTCTTATCTGGGTTTAGCTGCACTAACTTTGTGGAGAGAATCCTCCCCCACAGGTCAGGGCCTCCTGGGCTGGAGTTAATTAAAATTCCTCTCTAGAGGGTTGCACAGCCTGATACCAGAACAGGACCTGCTACATGCTTGACCCATGCATTGAACACGCAGTGAATGGTCTGTGATTGGAGGTGTATTCGGAATGCAGAAAGTAGCAGACCCTCTGATTGGATGAGCCTATCAATCAGAGGTGATAAAAGTCTGGCCTGAGTGGTCAGCTGTTGTTCAAGACTGGTCTATGACTGAGGAGGGGGCCACATGAGAGCCCTCTGACGGTAACCAGCTGTGACCCCGTGGTGTGAAGGCAGAAGATAAGACTCTGTTCACTGCGGTCTGGAAGGAAGGACAAGCTGTTTTTGTGAGGTTTGGAGGAGCATTCGCTTTGGACCAAGGAAATTACAGACAGCTGCCCAAGGAAGCTTGCGGCACATCACCCAAGGTGTGGAAAGGAAGCTTACAGCACATCACAGAGACTGGTGGAAAGAAGCTTGCAGCACAGGACGAGAGCCAGAGAGAGGAGGATGCTTGATTCTAGTCTTTGAAGGTGAGATCAAATCCCCTCTAGGCTCCTCCCTTGCGCTGTGGGAGCCTGTACAAGCAGTAACTGGGAAGAGAGGCCAGTGAAGCAGGCCCCCACCTTTCTTTTTGTGAACTCCGAGGGTATCAGGGTGAACTGGCACTCTGCCCAGCCACTACCCATCTTCAGCTAGCCAGTGGCTACTGGACTAGTGGGACTCCAGTAAACTGTGCCAAGACATCCGGCACCTTTGATCAGATCCCTGACACCACTAGAGCGGTGTCCTCACTCACAATGGGAGGGCACTTCTGTTGCTTTGGGTGGGGGGTTATGGGGCTGATCATGAACATTTGACTTCACATCATATGCTGAAACTATATCCTTTCAATACAAAGTTGGTATCAAGGCTCTAGTGAATGAGAACAGCCCTGTGTAACATGATCTGTAATATGCAATGCTTACTGTGTGTTTTCATGTTAACTGTGTTTTTATAGTGCTTGGCGTCTAGGCGCTATAATACTGTTTGGGGTCAGAGCTCTGCCCCAGAGGGTTGTAGAGGCTTCTGGTTTTCACTGTTTATCCTAGTTTTATGTGTAGTATAATTATCTTATGTGTTTTAAAGTACTTTTCTTTTATAAAAAGTAAAGCACTGACTGGACATTGAGTTTATCAGCTCGTGGTACGGTTTACACTGTATTCTGAATGTCTAACCCCACCTCACCTCCTTGAGTAAGCCTTGGACTGCTCTGTCTCGCTACCCTGAGAGAGTCAAGTGCTGGAGAGGAGTACTTGGTTATCCAGTTTTGGGTCCCTTAGTACTGAGGCCCCAGGACATCAGTGAGGGAACACTCCAGTTGATGCGATTGGAGCGCAGTTACCCCTGAGTGCCCTGGTGCCCAGGAAGCTGGGTCTAACAATGTGATTGTAATGTTCAACAAAGGCAGCCAAAAACAATTTGTGAAGCATAAAAAAACATGATTGTCATCACATTACATTTTGATTAGGACTTTGAAGTGACCTCCTGATCGTAGAAGGACAATACAAAAACAAAAAATAAAATGTGAAAGTGAACATTTAGGTTTCATCTACCTATCACATATCGGATGTTTCTTTTCCAACTCTATTAAGCTAACAGAGCGTAAAATAGCTCAAAGTCACAACATTAAAAAATAAACTGGTGGCAAACATGTTTGGTACATTTCAAACGCACTTTTTATAAATGCTGAAGATGATGCTGAGGTTATTGTATTAGATTAAACATCGCCACACATCACGGCAACATGCATGTCTTACTAGCATCTCTGAAACATGCTATTTCACATCTTGTAATGTTCTTTAAAAAACAGGCGTTCGGGGAGCTTATCTGAACTGTGTCAAACCACTGTGGCACGCAATCGAATGATTGCTGCAAGACACTCAAATGATCACATTAGAACCTGTGCTACAGTTCTACATTGTTGTACAAACAGTGCTCTGCGTGGGGTGTCTCCACAGAGCGGCCCCTCCCCAGGCTTCCCACAGAGCGAGGCAGCCACTGCCTCCAGAGGCCTGAGATTGACCAGATGGCTCTTTCCACATACCCCCCCCGGCCCCCACCCCTCCGCAGACTGGCCCCGCCCCCTTGAAAGGGGTCTGGATGTCTAGATTTTGCGGGTACTTTTGTAAAAATCCCGCCATTTTTACAAAAGTGCTAATTTCGCAGGCACTTTTGTAAAAATTGCGGCATTTTCATAAAAAGGCCGATTTCGCGGCAAACTGCGAAATCCTGGAGGGTCCGATTTGTAAAGTGCACAATCACCCGTAAGGGTCTCTAGGTGCTGGGGGCCGTCGGGAAGATTAAGCAAGCTATTGCCCAGAGTCACATGGTGCTGGGCTAATCTGCCGCCGAGAGTCACATGGTGATGGGCTAATCCACCGCCGGTGCCGGGGATCGAACCGTGATCCCCAGATTCCGGAGTCAGTCACCCTTGCCGCCGCGCAACACCTCTTCCACTGTATATAAGGCTGTATAGTACTTGCGGAATGCATGCATTATGTCTGCCTGGGAGCGGACTGGTATGCTGGCAATGGTGTGTACTTCAGTTATTGAATGCGAGGTCGTGCCTTTTTTACCAGCTATGCTAGCAGTGTGCCAGCTCTGTCCCATTCCCGGTGTGCTCTATCTGCGTGAGCTCTAAACTATATCTCCAGAGGTCTGCAAGTACCTCCGTATATGCAGTTTTGACGTCTGGTACCTGTGCAAGCTTTGTTTTATTTTTATGTGTTGCCTGAGTCAGTGTTGCTAGTTTCGCCACTGTAGGGTTTTGTAGGGTTTTACGCACTCCGGGGATGTGTTGGATATACATCCCTCTAATCACCGCCTTTAATGTGTCCGGCTCTACTGCCCCGGTTGATGTTGTGTTGGTGTTTTCGTGGAAATAGTGCTGGATGTGGGTTTTTTGCTCTTGATTAAACACTTGATCCCCCAGACATTCAAGTGACAGGCACCAGGTGCGGACCAGCGGTATGGGGGATTGCAAGCCAAAGTTGGCATGTGTGCGTCATGATCCAATAGGACCCGACCAAGGTATTCAGTCTCCTGGACCATAGAAATGATGGGAAGAGAGCAAAGGAAATGGTCAAGTCGGACCCTGAGGTCGTGTGGTATAGAGTTGAATGAATATAGTCCGTAATTGGGATCTTTAGCGCACCATGCATCTACCAGTGTCCAGTGCTCCATCCATGCGTACAAGCATTTTGTTTGTGTTACTGCCGGGGAGGCTGGGTGTGGTGGGTGAGATCTGTCTAGGGAGATGTTTTACGTGCAGTCATAGTCTATTCCCAGTATCCAGGGGGTCGCGATATATTGGGCCAGCGTATGGGAAAGGGAGTCCCAGTATTTCCGCTGCTCTGTGTTTGGTGTATAAATACTGCCCAGCAGAATTGGTTGACCATCTAGGAGCCCCTCCAGTGGGGTGTAGCGTACCTCCGCATCCATCAATGTTGACAGTTCCTGGAACGGAACCCCTGGTCGCAGCCAAATGAGCGTTCCTCACACAAACGCAGAGTATGTCGTTGTGCAGAATGTACCTTGCCATAATTTGTGCAATTTATTGAGTTCCCCTGCCACTAAGTGCGCTTCCTGCAGCATTGCAATCTGCACTTCTGTCGTTTTATGTAAGCAAACACTGCATGTTAGAAACGGAGTAGCGTGGTGCGGAGCGGGTAGGCTAAGCTCCGGAGGATTGTGTAAAGCACCTGCGCAGCACACTCTCACCGACGACACACTAGGCACACTATAAAAAAGAGACTCCACACCAGGTTATGAGAAAACAGCATATGTATTATGCAAAACACATTAGAATACCATCACAGGACCCGGGACTTCAGTGGCAGGCTCGCAAGGCTCCGACTCGGCAGGCCCCGCCCACAGGGAGGCGCAGGTGCCTGTCTTCCGTCTTCTCTGCTGCGGTGCTCTCCCTCCGGCTACGAAGTGCGGGGTGGGCTCCTGCTTCAGGTTGGATCAGCCACAGAGCGGCGGCGGCCTCACGCAGGGGGCACAGATCGGCGGGGTGGGTTCACGCTCCGGTTTCTACTTATGGTGTGCACTCACGCGGGGTGGGCACCCGCTCTTCCAATGAATGTAAATGCAGCATAAAGCGGGGTAGGCACCCGCTCTTCTGGGCAACCCGCGGGGTGGGCTCTAGCTCGGGTTTCTTATTAAGCAGTGCAATTATGCAGGGTTGGCACCCACGAAGGGCTGCAACATGCGGGGTAGGCTCCCGCTATATTTTTACAATATGCAGTTTTCCCTGGCAGCACCGCGCTGCAAGATCCAGCTCCTCTCTCTTCGGGGCAGGTGCTGGAGGCAGCGCTCACGAGGCGCTAGATGGCTCACAGTTCCAGGGTCCCACCCGAGAAGCCAGGGTGGGGAAGCAAAAAGTTCTGGGATGACCCTTCTGGCAGGGCCAAGTCCAACACTACCCCCTCACAGCCAAAAGCTGGGGTAGACCAATCAATGCCTTGATGAACTTCCCTGCTTGGGGCGAGAGAACGTGGACGCGGGTCCGCAACAGCAGGGGCACCCGCAGGTTCTCCGCCATTCTGGACCCCGGTGGTTCATTCCGTCAGAGCTCTCAGTACCCCCCGAGCTACCCCACTGGTACTCTCTAGTGGGTTGCAGCCCGGACCGGCACTAGGCCATCCAGATGTCTCTGGTCCTTGCCGTTTCACCGAGTGGGGGGGGAGAAGCCCCAGGCGCATCGTACCCCTTGGCCACTTTACCTCTCCTCCGTGCAGTTCCAAACTGCCACTGGTCCTCCCACCTGGGGTCCGCACCCTCAGGCTGACCAGAAGTCAGGGGAAAGGCTCTCCTCCCCCTGGCTTTCCTTCTGGGGTTCCGCACTCTCCTCCCAGGCAGGACACCCTCAGAACGCCACTCTCCCACCAGTCCCGGACCTTGACCCGGTAACTGACTCACCACCCCAGGGTCCAACCCCTTAGGTAGCACCGGTGCCAGAGGCGAGTCATCCCTCCCTCAGCACCCCCTCCCAGAGTTATGCGCCCTCCCACTTGGAGAAGTACCCCTGGAAGACAAACCAGGGGGGAACACTGATAACAGACGTCCCTCCCTTCAGATCAGGCAGTACCTGAACCTGGCCTCCCATCCCAGGATCTAGACCCTGTGGCTGAGTCGGTGCCCGAGACGAGTCCTCCCTCCCTCTGCACCCCCTCCCAGAGTTCCGCACCCTTCCACCTGGAGTAGTATCCCTGGAAGCCAAACCGGTAGGGACCCTGATTGCAGTTTTCTACTGCACTCGAACTTCAACCTGGACCCCTCTTCCCGGGAACTAGGTACCATCTTCCGGGCTCCCTACACTGGATTCACTCTCGCTGCCACCACTGGATCCCACCCTCACTGGTGAATCCATACCACAGAAACCACACTCGGGGGACAACCTACCCCCCTGAGCTAGTCTCTCCATGTTGAAAGCCCTTTCAGCCTCAGCCATCCTTTCCTGTGCAAGGACATTTTCGGTACCCAGCTTTTTCTCTTGCACCCTCAGCTGTGCTATCTCCTTGGTGTGCTCTGACCTGAGCCTCCCCAAAGACAGCTTGTGCTCTCTTTCTTCCCTCCTATCTACCCACTTTTCTGGGGACAGGGAAAGGGATGGGGCAGGGCCCCCGGGGCTGGACCCAGCACGGGACTCCCTGTCTATGGTGTCCTCATTAGCTACTGACGTCTCCGCCCTGTCATCTCCTTCCTCCTCAGTGTTGCCACCCTCCAGGGTTATGGACTGGGAACCCTCACTCTCAGAGTCCTCCTCACACTTGAGGTCCTCCTCTGGGTCTCCACCAAATCCACTCCTTAAATATGCAGAGGGGTAATCTGAAAGGTCCCCACAGAGCTCTAAGGGTTCTCCCCTTTTAAAAACTTCAAAGAGGAACAATTTTCTGCGGAAGTCACCTTCTATTGGTATCCCCCTTTCTCTGCAGAAATCCATCACTCCTCCTCAGTGTACTCCCAAAGTTCATCCTCATCGTAGAGTAACCCCATCTTGGCGAGATACACAGCCCCCAGTAAACAGGGGAACACAATTCCAAAGTGACACTTTTAGGAGGAAAGGTAATCAAACAAAATAATCCCCAAATCTGTGACTATTCTACGTGCAGAGCTTGTAGTTAAGTTATGTTATGTTAATTGTTTTTATACCGCGCACAGATGCCCCAGCAAAGGGGCGTCCTGGCACAAGTAGTGCAACCAGTTGTCGCTGTGGTACTGCGCAAACACAAGTCCGATCCCACCGTTGAAGACCAGTGTTAGAAACGGGGTAGCGTGGTGCGGAGCGGGTAGACTGAACTCCGAAGGATTGTGTAAAGCACCTGCGTAGCACGCTCTCACCGACGACACACTAGGCACACTACAAAAAAGAGACTTCACATCAGGTTATGTGAAAACAGCGTATGTATAATGCAAAACACATTAGAATACCATCACCGATGTGAACGCCATGCCAACTGGCACCAAATAGCAATATACAGAGGATTATGTACAAGGCAGGGCCAATCGGGCTGCTGCCAGAACCATCGCAAGGCACAAAGGATAAATGAAAGTCCATTAGCAATGACTGTGTAACGGCCAGTACTTACTGGCAAGATCATGGACGTAGCATCAGCATTTTAGCCTGGGGTATAAACACCATAGATTAGGCATAGAATGAACGCATCATAGCATGACATTAGATCAGGCCCATTATGCATACATCATGGCATCACTTAGGGTTGCATCTTCTGCACAAAATCATCAGTGTAAATGCCCCCCCCCCCCCCGATAGGCATAAATCATAATCATTAGGCATAACCATCATTAACATAAATCACGCGAGCAGTAGTATAACCCAAAATTATCATGTCAGAATAGAAACACATTATGCACTATATCAGCATAAGCCACAGTGGGCATAAACACATGAATCATAAAGGCAATATCATTCGGCATAAGTCATGATGCATCTCTCTAGGTGCAAAACGTAATCTGGCATGAACTTAGCACATCACAGCATGATATTAGCATAGGTCACATTAGGCCCAGTCATATGCATTAGGCATCACGAGGCAGATTTGCATTAACCATAGATCATATTAGCAGTAGGCCTAGAATGAAATCATTAGGCATCAAACCTGTGGCATAAAGTATACAGCATAACAGTAGGCCTGCTCATATTCGCATTGACATAGGTCATACACACATGAGGCATAAATCACATTTGCTTAAATCAGAGTCGGCCTAAACATATGCATGTAAATGTAAATGTATTGCGATTTATATGTAAATGTATTGCGATTTATATAGCGCACGTATCACCCGAAGGCATCAAGGCACTTGCCTTGGGAACCTGTCCTGGTATTCCCCTGTGCGATAACCCCAGCAGGGTATCCACAAGGTGAAAGCCAGGCATCCCGCCGCGAGGGGCCGTAGTGGAGATTAAGCAAGCTATTGCCCAGAGTCGCAGAGTGTGAACCCGTGAGTCGAGTTCGCACTGGAACGAGAATTATCGAGTCCGTGGAATTTTTTAGCCCAAGACCCGCCGAGGCGGGGAATTGAACCCTGGTCCAGGCCCGATCTCAGCTTCCGGGTCTGCCGCCTCTAACCCCTGAGCCACACTTCTCCTCCATGTGACATAGCACCTTATGCTGGACACCAACCATGTAGGCATTAGGGGAAAAGAAACCATTAGCATTAGGCATGGACCTGTGAGCATAGTGGCATCATCACTAGACATAAATCACCTTAGGTTAGGCATAGGTAGCACACAACCATAGTATGCAATAAATCACCTGAGGCACTGGGCCTCACAAACATAAACACAGTGCGCCCCAAACTGGGGCACAACACACTGAAACTGCCCACCGGCCTACTGGCCTCTCTCAGGGGCTCGAATGCCCTAAGTGCAGCAAAGTCATGGCTGGCTGCAAGGGCAGCGAAAGCAAGAGGGTGCAAAGTGCTAGGGCAGGGCAGGAGTGTCTCTCACACCTCTTTCTCTTCTCCTGAGGAGTATTATGTCCCCAATATGTTGCAGCAGCCCGCAACTGCGACACCGCTGGGTGTCCCCAACCGAGTACTGGCACCGCTGTGCAGTTGGGAGCCCAACTCCGGGAATCTTGTCATTAACAGCGCCCCTCGCCGTTGCAGCTGCCCGCTGTCAGACGGGACAGCTGTGAAATCAGAGCGGACACCACGGGGCCCTCCGAGCGTTCACAGGAGGGGACGGGCACCGACAATGTGCCCCGACAACTCCCCCTCAACAGCAGGGTCACCACTGAGCCCCACTCACCGGCAGTCCAAGTTGCAGTCACCCAAGGCCTGCGAGGCTCTGGACACCTCCGACTTCTCCTCCGGCGCAGGTCCCAGGCACCAACAGTGTGCCTCGGTGGGACCCGCTCCTCTGTTCTTCCGGGTCGGCTCAGTACGCTGTGCTCCCCTCAGCACCTGGGGATCTCGCCTCAGCAGCACTTCTTCTGGCTTCACCCGTTCCCCTGCTGGGACCCGGGACTTCAGTGGCAGGCTTGCGAGGCTCCAACTCGGCAGGCCCCGCCCACAGAGAGGTGCGGGTGCCTGTCTTCCGTCTTCTCTGCTGCGGCGCTCTCCCTCCGGCTACGAAGTGCGGGGTGGGCTCCTGCTTCAGGTTGGGTCAGCCACAGAGTGGCGGCGGCCTCACGCAGGGGGCACAGACCGGCGGGGTGGGCTCCCGCTCCGGTTTCTACTTACGGTGTGCACTCACGCGGGGTGGGCACCCGCTCTGCCAATGAACGTAAATGCGGCATAAAGCGGGGTAGGCACCCGCTCTTCTGTACAACCCGCGGGGTGGACTCTAGCTCGGGTTTCTTATTAAGCAGTGCAATTATGCGGGGTTGGCACCCGCGAAGGGCTGCAACATGCGGGGTAGGCTCCCGCTATATTTTTACAATATGCAGTTTTCCCTGGTAGCACCGCGCTGCAGGATCCAGCTCCTCTCTCTTCGGGGCAGGTGCTGGAGGCAGTGCTCACGAGGCGCTAGATGGCTCACAGTTCCAGGGTCCCACCCGGGAAGGTAGCGCCCATGCTCCTCACCTCCTTGGAGTGCAGGCAACCAAATGATAGCGCTCACGAGGAGTATGGGCAGGAGAGCAGGCAGGCAATGCTGGCCAAGATCAGCAGGCAGTGGGCACTCATCAAGACAGGACAGCAGTTCCTAGGAACAGTCAACCCCCGTAGTGTGACACTCCTCCTGGTATGGCAGTCTTCACTCCGGCAAAGGGCTCTCCCTGGCCCTGTGGACAGCAGAGGGGTACAGATGGGCAGAGGGGCCAGCACACAGGCCCTTGCGGCGATACCTCCTGGCAGAGTGTCCCCTCTCAATCAAAGTCCCCACATGGAGTCTCAGCTCCTCTATATATGCACCCCTCGCCCCACCTACCAGAAGGGCCAGAACCTTCTAGAAGGCTCTTTGGGGAAACCGGTCCCAACTGTTTTTTGGGGGAGGTGTAGAGCATCCTGTCTGCCAGGCTTCCCTCCAAGAGTTGGGGTTGTGGGAGACAGACACACCCCAGGGGGCGGGGCCAGCCTTGGTCACTTCGTGCACTAGACCGGCAACCCCCTTCAGGCAGGCAAGCACAAGGCACACAGAAATGGTGACTGTTTTAAAAGGAACATTTACACAATGGTACAAATGAATCTGCACCCACCATTGCACAGCATTTATTATTTTCTGTTCAGGCACACCACACATGGCCTATACAGTTTCTACCATGGGGGTTCCTAAAGTGAGCCTGTGTAAGGCAGACAACACACGACCTGTGCACTGCTAACCAGCACTAAAGTGTCCAGAATCCTGACACCACCAACTCCACAACAGCAAAAAGGCTAGGGGGGGAAGCCAAAAGTTCCGGGATGACCCTGCTGGCAGGGCCAAGTCCAACTCTGCATATCTCTTGTGGGCCGTGCGCATGCCTCGCACGTTAAGTGTGAGGATAGTTACATTGCCTTTTCGCACCATGGGGTTTTGTGGTGTTTTGGCTCGGTCGCCTCGAGATGGTGTAGGCCAGGGTTGTTGTATATGCACCTCTTTGAGTTTGGTCTTGATGTCGCCCACTGGGTTATTTCTCTCATCTTTCTTCAAACATACCTTCAGTGTCTTAGTGGGTAATGAAATGGAGGATGTCAACTGGGATGGGAGGTATTCCCAACACTGGGGACCTCCTAACTAGTGCAGTACATCCAAACTCAGCATGTTATGAAACTAATATGTTGTGGGGTCTGGTTGGCCGCGCTTCTACGCCGGCTCTGTGGTTGGCTTTTGTAGGATTATTGTGTACGGAGGAGCCTATCGCTGGCCCAGCTTGCAGCACGCATGGCTTTGGGTCATGTATGGTGTTATAGCACTATTAACTGATGTACAATTGAGATACATGGTCAGCAGTAGCTACAATTCACATCAATGTATTAGCTGTTTGTTGTGTCACCAGTGGTGGGAGCATCGAGCCAGTTTGGGATATAGTCTCTTCATTGCCTTCTTCTGATGTGAAGAGATGGGGACGTCTGTCGACATCTTTGTTGGTGAGGCTGGTCCTATTTCCGCTGCTGCCTGTAGGGCTTTCCTTCGTTCTACAAGCATTTGTTCTAGGTCCGGGGACCCTGTGAGTTGGGTGCAGACCTTAGCTTTGGAATGTTTGCTTTGTCTTTTTTGGGTGACGTTGATTACTCTTCAGTGTTGGAGACGTTTAGTGTTTTTAAAGTTCGAGCTTGGACGATTTTGACAGTTTTGATCCACCCAGTTGTGGGAAGTCTCGGGAACCATGAAGAATGTAGTGGACACATCATGCATGATTTTGAGTCTTGCTGGGAACAGCAGTGAATATTGGATTCCTTCTTGGCAAAGACGTTGTTTCACTTCCAGAAATGAGAATCGCTGGAGCTGACCTGCTCGTGAATAGTCCAGGAAGAGCATTATGCACGGGTTGGAAGGGTAAGGAGATCACAAAGCCTTACTAACCAGTTTAATGAGCTCTCAATCTGTTTATGCTTCCCCCCTCAGCAGGGGGACACCCCTCACCCCCTTGTTTGAGTAGAGAATAGAAGAGTTGTGCTGGGGCATGAAGATTTAAATGTTACTTCTTTAGAGTAATTCCAATCAATCGCGTTAGTTTGTGCAAAGCGTATTTATTGGCACATCAAGTGAACAGCCAACACGTGTTTCACCCCTAAATGGCCAACAGGCCTGGGGCTTCTTCAGGGCAATAGTAATACGATTTTTTGGTCCTGGTTCTTAGTGTAGGATGGGTTAAAGGTTCGATCTATTCGTAATGCCTGGTCTATCCAGCTCCGGTTCAGGTAACTTGCCGAAGAGCACTAGGTTTGTTCTCAATTTGAATGAGATCATGTTGTCTGGCGGCCCGGAGTACAGCACCCCTGTCTCTATAGTAAATTAATTTTGCGAGAAGTGGGCGAGGCGGGGAGCCCGGTGGTGGCCTACGAGCTGGTACCCTATGTGCTCTTTCTAGTGAGAAGAAAGCAGTGAGGTCTGCATACGGTATGAATGAGCAGGTCCAGGTTTCCATATATTCATGGGGATTTGTGCCCTCAATGCCTTCTGGAAGTCCTGGAAAGCGAATATTGAATCTCCTTGACCTTCTTTCAAGGCCGCCTGCGCGTTCCTCCAGGGTAGTCACCCGGCCCAGCAGAGTCTGCAATGTTTCTTGTTGTGTTTTTGACTGATAGTTGCGATTGTCTTCTCTCCGTCTGTCACTCTGTCCGCAAGCTTGTAGTGATCGTCGCGGAGTTGGTTGAGATCCTATTCCAGAGTGCCAAATCTTTCTTCCATCGAGACTCTGAAGTGTTCAATAGCTTCCAAAACCGTAACCAGTTTTTCTGACATGGTCAGTGCAGGGGGCAGGGTCGGTGCCTCCATGTCCTCTTGTACTTTGGTACCTGCAGAGTCGCTTTGTGTTGCGACGGGCAATAGGGAACTGCTGTGGGAGCGAAGCTTCCCCATTCTGTGTGAAGTTAGATCTGTTTCACAGTGGGTCCACCAACTCACTTGCCTATAACTGAACTCTGGCTACCCTTCGTACTTTGGTTGGGCCTTGACGGCAAAGGGATGAGAGGAATTTCCCCCTCTGTGTTAACTTCCCAATTTTGGCCCGCGCTTCCCAGTATTTGTCCGCATATGCGTAGTTTTGAGTGCTGAGTGAGTATCCTTCTCAATGTCACTTCTTTTCACGCTGCATCTGTAGGTTGGGGGGGAGGAGTCTGTGTGTCTATCACTTTTGGTAGATTTTCCTGGATGCTTGCTGTGCTCGCCTGGCGACGATACTCAGCATACTGTGCAGTAATATATTTTTCCGTGGATCAGCGCGTGCCATGTTGCAACCAAGTCTTTTGGGTAATCACTAGTCACTGTGTGACACTGATCCGGCTTTATTTAGCTTTACTCCCGAGATTTATGATTATTTCACACACCACTGTATTCCGCTTTATTTTGGCATGGCATCAGTTTTCTTTTAACACTTGGTGAAGTTTGTGTCCCGTGTTTTGGGGCGGGACACGACTGTTGATGACTGTCTTCTTTACTGCCAATGTTCTTTGCATACTCTGTAGGTCTGTTGCAGTCCCTCTTTGGTCGTTCATACATGTTTTATTGACACAAGGGGTGCTCCTACGGACTTTGTAACCTGGGCGGGTAGGACCTCTCAATTAGTCCAGTGTGTGTGTCTCTGCTCTGTTTTGCGAATCACTTCGGTTGGTGGTGGCGTTACTGCATTTAGTGCTCATTTGTCTCTGCACTCACATAGTAGTAATTATGCTCCTCCTGGGAGCAACGCAGGACTCAGCGGAGTCAGTGGGGGAGGGGGGCTTTCACCTCCCAAGTCTAGTGTCTCTGGGCTATCTGCTTTGGCAGCAACTGATTGTGCGTTGGGTGCCCCCAGTCACTTACCCGATGTCCTTTGCTGCGGCAGCCACTTCGAGCGGTGCAGTCATCTTGTGTTCTCGTGTCCCATGCCACTGCCACTCAGCTCTGGCAGGGCGCACATATAGCTCTGCTGCTCTTGGAGGGGAAGGGTGGGGTTGGGCCATCCTACACCTTGCTTCTACGGCTGCTCTTTCGCCCCCAGGTCACTGCAAACTCTAGTTTGGATATGCTTCAGCCCCCGCTGGTTCAGGGCTGAGGGCGCAGTGAAGCACGTGCGCCAGAGTTTCTCCCCTTACAGCTACTGGGCTCATCTCTGCTCCACGGCGCCGCCATGTTGAAACCGAGCCTCTGCTGGGGAGGGCTCCACAACTCGCAACCCTGTGACCTTGGGGCGACTGCTGCATGCTCAGATATCTCCGCTGGCGTTACCGATCTAGGTGAGCCAGATTGAGGCTCCCCCAGTGCCGGATAACTGGTGAGATTCATGCCGGCTCATGGAGCCTCAGCCAGACATGTGCACCATCCTGGCTAGCTTGGCCATGCCCCCAACACAAGCTGAAGCTCTTGAATGAAGTACGCAACAAATTCTCAAAGAAAGGTGCTGGTCCGAACCTGCTGGAAAAATAGACTGGAGAAGATAGAAGGGTCCGTGAATCCGCCCCTAATCAAGATGACTGAGGACAAGGAGGAGAAGCAGATGACAGCACACTGCGTGCCTTTACATTACTGAGACTTACAGAAAGTGCCCTGGAACAGAGTATCTAAGGGACACTGTAGCAATTTGCATTGCATAGTGCAATGATATTTGTTAGACACTTAATTATGTGTATGCTGCCTGTACCACGAACCACTGGGTGATATCATAGTGCAACAGGAAGCACTGTGTAATGCCATCCAAAGATATGTAACTGTTTATATTTTATTTCTACACTAGTGTGGGATATAAATATCCTGAAGGGGCCATTGATGGATATCCATCGACAAACTTCAACTCTCTCTCTTCTCCCGGTTACATCCTGGGAGCGGCTCAGGCTTCAAATCTGGCCTTGCCTGGACAAGTTTCAACTGCTGTTCAGAACCAACTTAGAGGTCACTTTCCTTGTCCTGACGTCCATGTCAGTTTGCTCATCAGGTTGTTCACTTCTGCTTACGCTATTTGTCTGTATTATAATTGGCACAGTGCCACTCTTGCATTTCTCTGTTGCCCGTATTTGGCACCTTGTCTTTTTACAGTTCTGCTGAAGTTGCATTACTAATTGCACACATGGCCAAGAAACCAGACATGCAGAGAAGAAGCAGACAGGGCACCATTGTGTGCAATGACTTCTTCCTTGCTGGCCAGCAAGCATGAATGGGCACCAACAAATACATTTCATTTTGTTCCCGCACAAACTGCTGTATTGTGTGTTTCTTTCATTGCTCCTGGGAGGATGCTACAGTATTAACCTAACAACTTTGGTTATTCACACTAGCATTGATTCACACCCCACAGATCTGAAAGGCGACTTTGACTTATGCTTTGTCCGTTCTTTGCCGGTCTGTAAACAGAATAACCCCGAAACCCTTAATCAAGGATTGCCCTAATCCACCCATCTAGTCGCACACTACATATCTGGATTTAACCTGTATAGAATCAGCTCATGTGCTCGTCCAAGTGTTTAACACTTCAATGGAGACATAAATATGGTGCTTTTATCCTAGTAGGCAGGTCCAGCACACCCTTCATCATGTACACCTTCAAGTGAAGAAATCACACAAACAGTTTTCTCTAGAAGGAACATGTTTACCTGTAAACATCTGTTGGTTGCCTGTAGTGCTGTAGATTCACATGCTCTATATACTACTGTCATCTAGTGTTGGGCTCGGACTGCTGTAACTTATGTTTTTGTACGAACATTCTTTTGGGTCATGGGGTACCATGTGACTCCTGCCTTAACTAGTAACTCACATGGATACGGACTCCATTCGAATGCTTTCAGTACAGCGGGTGAAAGTTAGTATGGAGTACGGAATAGAACACTATGGTGACCATGTGTGTCGTGTAAATCAGAAACAGAATATTAAGGGTGATGGTATCTGTAGCAAGCACTGGTTCCATGGAAGGTGGGCGGGCAATATGCATCTAGAGTACTATTGCAACAAACAGATACTTACAGGGTAACATATTCTATTTGTAGCATGTCTGGGTGTACATACACATGCTCTGTATTGACTGTAAGCAGTGCTCCCCTGAGCGGTGGTTAGCCAGTGGATGGTGCAGATGTCTGAAACAAAGTCCTTAGGACAGTTTTTCCAACTCTAGCTGGTTGCCTAGCAAGGATGTCCAGGCAATGTTTTGTGAAAGTGTGTGGAGTTGACCATGTGGCAGCTTTACAAATGTCAGCTAGGGCAACATTGGAAAGGAAAGCCATAGTGACGCTCTGTGTATGAGTGTGGCTCAGGAGGAGGCAGGAAGGGCACTCAGGGCTTTGAGGGAGCAGGTTTGGATGCACTGGACGATCCACCCGGCGAGACCTGTTTTCGATAAAGGGCGACCTTAATGAGATTCAGTAAAGGCAACAAACATTTGTGTTTTCCACAAGGGCTTAGTCCTGTTGATGTAGTACATTAGTGCATGCTTGACATCAAGAGTGTGTAGTGTCCTCTCAGCTACTGAGCAAGGCCGGAGGAAGAAGACGACGAGCTCTAGTGTTTGGTTGAGAAGAGAAGATGACAACCTTGGGTAAGAACTTAGGGTTAGTTCTAAAGACGTGGAAGAGAGGCCTCTGCAATGTAAGAGCCTGCACACCTCTTTTATGCCTGAGAGATGGAACAGCTGCTAGAAATGCAGCCTTCCATGAGAGGAACTGTAGAGGTCAAGGATGTAGTGGCTTAACCCCTTGGCTGCGGCATGAATTCCGCCGCGGCGCTGGGGAAGTGGGGGGCGAGTGCAGCTGTTCCACGCTCATGACGGACACCACGCCGCCATGAGCCACGGGCGGCGTGTGCTCATGACGGCGTGGTTCCGTCACGGCCCCGCCCGCTCATTAATTCACCTGCACTGGCGGGGAATCAGTGCCGCGTGGGCGGAGCAGCCTGCTCATGACGGAACGAAGCCGTCATGAGCACATGGCACCCGTGGCTCCTGGTGGCGTGGTTCCGTCATGAGCAGGCAAGGGGTTAAAAGGAGGGCCCATGAGCTTGATAAGGACATTATTACGGTTCAACGCTGGGGCTGGTGGCAAATGCGGTGGGATAACTGGTTGCCAGGAAAGCTTTGATGAGAGGGATTTTAAATTTCAAGCAGTGTTCCCTGTTCTGCATATATGCAGCGATGACCTCTAGATGTAGCCGTATCGCGCTATATGCTAGCCCTGCGTTTTGTAAATATAGAAGGTAGCCAACAGTTTCTTGGACTGCTGGTTTAAGGGGCTCTGTGTAGTTGCAAATGGAGTAGGGAACAATCCTGTTGCACTTAGCAGCCTAACAGGGCTGTGTGTTGGGTCAATGGGCTTCGTTAAGATGTCCATGCATTCTTGAGGTAGATTAAGGTAACCGAACTCTAGGACCTGAGGACCAAGATTGCTAGTTTGAGCTGCCTGCGGTCTGGGTGAGGGAGTCGGCCATGGTTCTCCATGAGAAGGCCCGGCATGTTTTGGAGCTTCGCTGAGGGAGCGATGGACATTTCTAAAAACGGTCAGAACAATGGTTGCCTGGCCCAAGCTGGAGCCACCAAGGTAATGGTGAGGTATGTTTGCCTAGTTTCCTCACTTTGTACAGGAGGAAAAAATCATAGGCAAAGATCCTTGACCAGTTAATCCACAGAGAACTGCCCACAAACTAGAGGTGTAGCGATTTGAAGGTAAAATGTGGCCATTTTGCATTTTCACAAGTGGCGAAGAGATCCATCTCTGGGACACCCTACCAGTAGAAGTACAGGAGAAGGACTTGTGGATGAAGTTCCTACTGACGTACTTGTAGGTGGGACCCACTGAGCAGATCTGCAAATGTATTGTCAACTCCTGGGAGGTATTCAGCTAGGATGTGTATCCAGTGGCAACTGCGCCAGAGCGGACAGCTGTGGCGAATGTGCGCCACCCTGTTTGTAGAGCCAGTACATGGCAGTGATGTTGTGTTTTTACCAGGGCAACTTTGCCTAGAATGTTTTGGAGAAACAGTTTGAGGCCTAGTTGGATGGCAAAATGTTCCAGATGGTGGAAGAAATGAGGTGGCCACAGACCCTATACTGCCATATTTAGGAGGTGCGCCAACCAATCGGAGAGTGATGCGTCTGACGTGATGGCCAGCTGCAGAATGAGATCCATGAAGGGCCTGCCACGCATGTTTACTGCTGTACCACTGCAGCGGGTGATGGGTGCTAGCCCTTATTAACACTCAATCTTCTTGCTCTGCTTGTGACACTCCTGCAGTGGACACATTTGGAGCCTGGCATGGGAGAATTGTTGCGTGCTTATCTAGGTTCCTGATCGATACTGTGACCTTATGCCCCTATTCGGCTATAAATCCATTTATTCCCTATACTGGCATAACCGTTCAAGTGCGATTTTCTGAAAAGTCATCTCTGGCCTCACACGAACAGAGCCACATTCCAGCATGACTCTCTGCTACTTCCTTTGCGACCAATTAGTGCAATGACAGAGCAGCAGTCACTATCTGATATTCCTAGATAACACTCCGAGTTCTTCAACAAGATAAAAACTTAGCAAACCTGGAAATCCCCGCTTGCTATGTTTTGATTAGTAATGGAACTCTAATGAGCAACTGATAACTGTCACTTCCTAGTGACATCTTTAATTGACGTCTTATGTCCAGCAAACTTGCGTCAAACCCGGCACCTGTCAGGTATAAATATTACCAACGTTGCCTTAAGCAATGTGAGTTCGTTGCCTGTTGCTGATGCCAGCTGCCTGCATGACCCTGTGTTGGTAAAAACTAGCACTCTGTCGCTGCAGCCTGCTATCCTGTGGTGGTGAAGCTGCTGATTACCATTATCGCCGCTACAGCGCGAACTATGGTGCAGTACGCTTAAGGAGCTGAACAGCCGTCCTCTGCGAAGACATCCAGCAGATTCCAGCTGCCCGCGGACGCTGTCACCCCTCCTTCCTCGACGCGCTGAAGAGAAGCCGCTGCCTTTCTCGTGCAGAGAAATCCAGTCCCGGCGCTTCCAGTTTACCCTCGCAGGTGACTGGGATATCGAGAGAGACCCCTGAAGGAGATACCAATCCTCCATCATTCTATTCAGAGGTATGGTGTTGACTAAACCCTTAGACGAGAATTCTTGAAACAAACCTTGGCAAAACCAACTTAACTTAAAGCTACTTACTTACTCCCCTTCTCACGTGTTAGGCTTAGGTCAGGCACACTGGGGTAGGCTTAGTTAGAAGCACCAGTTGAGTACGTTAGCCAAATGTATATATGACTGTATATATGTTTTATTACTTTTAAACCATTGTATGGCTAAGAAACCATATCAATGCTTTTACAGTTCTATTTCGCAATACTTATCTTACTGTACGTACTTTTTATAATAACAATTATTGCAATTGTGGCAATACATTTCTCTTGTACGAGAAGAAAGACTGTTCAATAAATGTTAACCCTTTATTGACTAACGCCCGTCTCTCTATTCTCTACATCTTGTGAAAGTAAACTGCACTAGACTGACTGAGTGAAATACATGTCTATTGTTTCACACGACCCTAGAGATTGACTCTTGATCTGAGGAGCAAAGTTGTCATGTTGCACGGTTGTTGGAAAACTGAATCCCTTCTTGTCTGTGCCAAGGAAGCTGATCACTTCCTATGCAGAGAAGAAAGTTTCCAGTGACCTCTGAGCTAGTTGGTAACACAACCCAATTAAGTTTAGCATAGTCAGTGGAGTCCTGGAATATAAGCAGTTCCACGTCGATACTACTGTTTATGTTATTCCAATGCGCAGGGCCTAGTGGGAAACTAGGAACTACACTACATGGCGCCCAAACGTTTGGTAAGGCGATAAACTAACGCAAGACTTATAGAGTAACTCAGTCGTGCATATTTCACACCCCTTTCTCCCGTAAATACTCCAATAGACGTCTGGAGTGGGTGAAAGGTTAAAATCCGCCCGACCTTAGTAGGAAGAGATTCCTATGTAAAGCTCTGGTTTATTCAACGTTGAAGGATACAGTGTTCCAAAATATTGTGCACCTAATCTTTGTCTCCTTGGAGACCTACTCTGCAAAGCCTGCATTTTTTAAATGTCAGACAATGAAGAAGAAAGGGAAGCAGCTAGGCTGGCTTCCATACTAATAGAGGAGGACTCGAGTCTCCTACAGGCAGACCCGGATGCTATTATCATCCCGGTCCACTTAAGAAGATCTATAACCTTAAAACTTATAGAAAACGGACTGACACCTCTAGGTGGTACAGTAATCTTCGTGATAGAGGCTCACGAGTATCGGCAGACAGAGGTATTCTATTCATGGATAAACTTTCCAGCGGTAAACGCAATAACAAAAGAGTTTCACTATTACAAAATAGAGGAACCTCCGGGAGAGTACGCTCCTTTCGAGGAGATTGAAATCCCACTTAAATTTCAAGAGCACCTGCTCTGGTTTAATGGCGCCCTAAAACATAATGATCACATTACTAGGCTCGGTCCACTAGGTAGACCAGGAGCCACGTGGCCGGTTCTAGCCAGCTACACACCACATCCTGACATTGCAAGAATGTCTAGAGAAGAGCTGTTAGCACAGCTAAACACATTAATAAAAATACATAGGCAATTAGTCCAATATGTAATGCGGACTGCAACAGTCCAGCCAGCTGTTAATTCACACCAGCTGACCCCTCACCAGGGGAACACAAATAAAATTACACCACAGAACATACAGTCATGTCTTGGTAAAACACCCGTAAAACGGGAACAAATTCCTTTCTGGTTAGCACAGAAAATCACTCAAATAGAGGCAGTATTTCCTGATACTACCCCTATTGAGAAACACAGAATCTTAACCATCTGCCTTCCTATGGGAATCGCACCACACGTGGAGGACTGCGACACTTGGGGTACAGTCTTTGCTTCCATTTACACAAAAACACACGGTGTTCCGTCTATGGCGGTAATACCAGAAGTGCTAAAACAGATTCAAAATGAATTCGGTCCAGAGCCCGCTTTAAATCTAGGTATGAAATTACTGAAAGACTTCAAGCAGGTCACGGCTATATTATTAGCCAACATAAAGGGAGAAGCAGCATCTGTGGCGATCCGCCAGAAGTTGAGGGAAACAGATATAAAAGATCCTGTTGAGCTTGCAAAAATCATAGAAAAGTGCTATGAAGAATTAGGTAGAGACAGCTTGGGTGGGAAACCAGTTAAGCCCCAACTGCTCGGAAATCCTGAAAAATTATTTATTAAAAATAATTTAAACACTCCTAAAAAGAGCTGGGATGGAAATAAACAATCCACTCCCAAGGAAAAAGTTTTCCAGTCCAGAGGAAGGTCTCCTCGACGGAGGGAGAGAACTCCGACTCGAGAACGCCAGTCTCCCCAACGGGAGCCCTCTGAGAAAAGATATAACCTTAGAAATAGGGATAATATAAAAAAACCTGATAGATATCAAAGTATTGATACACGTCCCTCTCGATCTTCTCCACAGAATTCGGAAAGAAGAGGACGGTCAGACCCAGGAGAGCACACCAAGTCCAAAGACAAGGAACCTGCTCAAAATAAGAAATCTCAATTTCAGAAAAAGAAGGTAGCCAGTATTAGAGTAATCAACCATGCAGAGAATACTGAGGACACAGTTGAAAAACGGGGAGTGGGCATTGAAAATGTTGGACAGTGCAGCAGAAATCAGTATAGCGCGCAAGATCTTGATGAGTCATCTGGAGACAGTGGACACGAATGAATACATTCAAGTTGAAACTGCCGACGCCAGACTTAGCGAGCCCCATAAAATATACGAAATAACATTGCGTATAGAGGGTGATAAGACTAGGAAAATTAAGGGTCTATTTTGGGATAAGCTCTCAAAAGGCTATGATATTCTGTTAGCTGAAAAAGATTGGCCCCCAGAGTTTGTCAGGGAGTGCCCTCGTGGCGAAGAAGTGATTATGCCTGCCTTCTCGAATCACATTCCGATTCACAAAAAATATACATATGCAAGGAAATGGGCAGTGGCCCAGGCACCTGCATTGTATAAAAATCATGTAGGATGGGATGAGGATTCACCGCCTCACAAAATCCAATTGAAAAGTGAACCAACTGCCCAACGGCAGTATCCCATAAAGCAAGAAGCTAAAAAACAAGTCAGGGAGATCTTAGATCAACTTGAGTACCAGGGGGTGATTGAAACATGCACCTCTCAAATGAACAATCCTTTGTTTCCTGTCTCCAAACCAGACAATTCATATCGTCTAGTTTTGGACTACAGACATCTAAATACATGTTGCAAAACTTTTGCAGTACAAAACTCGCATAGTGCAGCCCTAATGAATAACATAGTTAGGAAAAAATACAAAACAACATTAGACATTTCTAATGGTTTCTTTTGTCAAAACATTGCACCAGAAAGCAGATATTTGACCGCTTTCTCTGCATTTGGGTCGCAGAAAAAATTCTGTCGACTCCCACAGGGGTTCAAGAACAGCCCAGGACTATTCTCAGCTAGGGTAACAGAGTTACTACAAATCTATGATGATGAAGCATTGTCTTACGTAGATGATATTTATCTCACAGACGACGACTTGGATACTCACTTGAAAAGAGTGAACACCATTATACTTGGGTTCGCAGCAGAGGGTTACAAATTCAACTTTAAAAAGTCCCGAATTGCCCATCTGACAGTACTGTTCTTAGGGTACGAATTATCAAGTGAAGGGAAAAGCCTAGCGGACAACTTCTTAGAGAAGTGCGCTGTACTCCAAGCTCCAAAAACGCTGAAGTATTTACAATCAATACTAGGTTTTCTGAATTTCGGAAGAACTTACATACTAAATTACGCAGAGAGGGTCAAACCTCTCTACGAACTAATAAAACCTGATTTAAAACAAATCAATTGGACTCAAAAACACACAGAAATTTTGAGATCACTGCAAACAGACATGTTAGCAAAAACAAAATTAGATACACGTAACAACACACGTGATCTTGTAATCCGAGTCATCCCAGGAAGATGCGGATTCACGTACCTAACCTCTAATGAGGGAGAAAAGGTACCAATTTCAATTAAATCTCACTTGTATACACAAGCAGAAAAAGCATTCAGCCACACAGAAAGAACTGTGAAAGCAGTGCAAATCGCATTAGCAAATGAACGAGAACTAGCACACGGCAAACGGATTAATATCCTTACAGCGGAATCCGCCTTCGAGGCGCTATTCAGCCCAGTAAACTTGCCTACAGTGTCACTGGATCCGAAATGGATACAGTGCATAGATTCTCTAGGAGCGGAAGACGTGAAATACTATTTCGCCCCGCAATTTGAAGAACTGAATGATTTAGAATATGAAGAAGAATATCCTCTGCCAATCGAAATTCTGCCTCTCCCACAATATGCCTGTATAATCTATACAGATAGCTTTGTACAGCATTTCAACGTAGAGAGAAAATCCTACGATGCAGCATGTGCGATCATTAAAGGTCGTTGGCTGTGCGGTAAATTCAGACCGAAAGTAACAAAAACCGAATCAGTAAAGTACTGTTCGGCTCAAAGAACTGAAATCAGATCTTTAAAGATGGCGCTCGAAAATGCAGAACGCGAATTCCCCACACTTATAGTGTGCGATTCTCATTTTTGCGTCAACTCTTACAATAACAAACTGCAGAGTTGGATCGAAAACGACTACAAAGATGACACAGGTGCCACAATAAAGCATAAATTGCTCTGGAACGAGGTAGCTCTTTTACACAAAGAACTACAAAAGACTCACGTGATTCACGCACAGAGTCTTCGACGTGATGGCGTTCACGTTGCAGGGAATTCATTGGCTAATACAGCCAAAGCGGAAGCAACTAACCCGGCTTCCGTAGCCACAAAAAAGCGTACAGATAAATACATAGACGGGGAAACCATGCTGGCAGTAAAAACGACCGTAAAAGGCGACTGTGCAGCACTACCCGTAAACTATCCACTCAATTATGCATACATAATCGATGCAAACTCCGTTCCTTTTGCTCGAATCCCTGGAGTGGGGGACAGAGTAATTCCAAACAGGAGCAGGAGGGGCTTCCTCTTACTGGAAGCACACATGGGGTTGGGTCTGAGACACCAAACAATCAAAGCCTCTCTGAAAGAATTACAATCAGAGTACTGGTGGCCAGGAATGAGTATAGATATTCAATGTTTTGCTCAAAAATGTGAAAACTGCAACCGAGATCGCAGAAATGAACAGGCCAGTGTAGTTTCAGGATCCCTTCTAGACAGCATAAGGCGGTCTATCTGCGCAATCAAAGAAGAGAAGCGCGTCCCAGTGTACACAGTTAAGGCGAAAAGCACTTAAAAAATGAGGTCCCCAGCGCTCGGCTGACGCTAGAACGGTTATAAAAGATTTGCGAGTCTTTATCAGCACATACGCAATTACCACGTTCCATTCTGACCAGGGTCCTGCTTTCAGCTCTCGAGCCTATAAGGAGGCCATGGCCAGCATGGGAATTGGGTTGCGGTATTCTTGTCCGTCGCACCCCGAAGGGAATAGTGTGGTAGAAAGAAAAAACCGTGACATAAAGCAATCTATAACAGCGAAGGTATTAGGTTCAGGCGCTGGGTGGGTCAAACATTTAATAAGTGTCCAGACTAGTCTTAACAACATGCCAAGAAATTCTCTAAAAGGTTTCAGCCCATACGAACTATTGTTCGGAATTAGAATGAGCGTTCAGGACCTCGATAGTCAGATGTCAGTGGTACAAGAAAAAACAACAGACTCTGATGTAAAAGACCGTTTGGCTGTTTTACAGGAACTGAATGAAACAAGAAAATCATTAAGCAACATAAAGTTAAAGCAACAGCCAAGTACCACTGACGAGGCACCACCCGCAACAGCCCCAGCAAGGCCTGTCTGGATTCCAAAGATTGGGGATCTAGTCAGAGAAAAGATCGCGGTTAAGAAGGAATTTGGGCCTTCTTACAGAAAAGCAGTACCTGTCTTAGCAGTCACCGGAACAAGATCAGTTGTGCTACCGCCCCTTGCTGGTAAAAAGGAGAACAGAGTCGTGTCTATCGATCTGGTAAAACCACAAGCATGTGGCCTATAATCAACAGTAGGCCCAGTGGACTCCCAAGAAACAACAGAATACCCAAACTTGCAACAATCCAAGAGGTTCAAACTGAAAGACTCATCACATTCGATCAGCCTGCAGTGCACAATGAAGGACTATGCAATAATGCCATGGAACTCGTGCCTCTTGAAACACAGATTGAAACAGTTCGTCAAGAAACAACACCAGTCTACACTAATGTGGCATCAGAAAGTGCTACCGAGAGACAGATTGAAAAAACAATCCCATCAATTGACAGAACTGCCTCTGGTTATTTCATCAACTTCGACAACTTCTCTGAAGATTTTAACGACCCCGAAGTGATGCCAGAAACAAAAAAGTCTTTTAAAGAAAAAGCAACGGAACTCTTTCATCAACTGAAGGAAATCTACTTAATTTCCCCTTGGCTAGAGTTCTGGTTTGGTCTAGGTGTATTTTTCCTCCTGCTTTGGCTCATCATGGTACTGTGTTTGGGAAAATTCATTGAAGGAAAATATATTACAATGGACACAGCAAGTCAGAACATCAACCTAGTCCTGAAACCACATAGATCATCCCACGTGAAGAAAAGAGAACTGTCAACAGTAAATGTCACAGCAATTCCAATACCTGGTGGGGTAGTATGGGAGAAAACAGACTATGAGATCTATGGTCCGGTCGAAATCCTGAAGTATCCTCATCAACTAAAGGTTTCCTTAAGTGACTTTGTGACACCTAGTACATTCTCTGATGATTGGGACTTTAACAGTATTAATGACATGATGTCTGATTTAGTAATGTCAGCTAGATTCACAGATCATGATTATTTACAAGGTTCATCTAGTTATGAACAGTTATTCTGTTACACCCACTATGGGGATCATTACTTGCATAAATCTGCACAGCCTAGAAATGTTTTTATGTATAATCAATGGGAACATTGTGCTACACCACCTAAAAACAGTTCTAAAGCATTTTTTGAGAAATTCAAATACTTCTCAGGGTTTAACACCAGTGATGCAGAAACGTTTTATTATAAACTGTTAGATAAAACAGGAACGAAAACAATGCTGACAAATTCTAAATTGATATATTCAGAAGCATTTTATGACAAAATGATGACATTTGGTTTTGATTATTGGAAAAATAATATTGAAACGAAAACAATTTGGGGTACAAAAGATTGGCAGGTGCAAGGCATAGAAGCACTATTTAGAACCTGCATGATACCAGAACAAATGTTATTTTTAAATGACACTGTACACCAAACATCCTGTCTTGGCCTAGCTAAGATCAAAGACCTTAAAACACCGTCTATTCCAAAGCCAATACCTGAGAATACAACAGCTGATATTGAGTTAGACGTGTCACAAATTTTACATTTCAACAGAACAAATCCTGATTGGAAAAAGTGGTTAATCTGGCCTACAGACACAAATAATTGTCAAGATAGATTCCTGAATAAAACACAGGGGTTAAAAATGACCAGATTAGACCCTAGATATTCCCAGAGACAACATCCAGGGATTATAACAACATACAGTGTAGGGAAACTCTGCCTTGAATGGCTAACTTCATCCACACTGGCTGAAATTAAGCAACACTTGTCTTTACTAAAAGATGGTGCTGATTTGCGCGATTTCATTCTTGGACCACGCAAACAGCGTCAAAAGCGTTTCATAGCGACCAGTATCTATGCTGCTTACAACGAGGCTTGGAAAGTAAAGCAAATTGAAACTGCTGAAAAAATACGAGAAATTGATCGTATTCATTTGGAGAAATCACTTTCTGTGGTAGACAATGGGTTAATGACTCTGTCTTCCAGAATATATTCTTTGGACAATATTGTATCCTCTGCCTTTGATGTGATAGACAGAGATTTGCTAATGTTACAACATGGCCAATCTCAATTACGCTCTATTATAGAATTAGGCTGGACGCTGCAAAATCTTCGTTCAGGCTATGTGCCTTGGCGTTTAATTAACACAACGTCATTATTTTCCAGTTTTAACCTTACTGATAAACAGATCAGTTTGGCACAGAAAGGAGCAGACTATACAATCCTGAGCATCGAAAAACTTGAGAGATTATCATTGACAATGTCAGAGAGTCCTGTCATTGAATGGATAATACACGGAATTATCACAATTCCGATAACAACTTTCCGATTTAAAAAGTGCCTTGAGTACATACCTGCTGGCCAATATGAACAATTGGGTAAGGGATATGTAAAATCCGAATGGAAATTACCATACACTCATTCTTGCTATAGTGACAGTGACAAAAATGTATTTCTTAGTGGTGACAACTGTAAACACTCACTAAGCGGTATACTTTTGTGTCAGGATATTAATTTACACGGAGCATGTGATGGAAATTCAAACAACCTTTCATGCCACCAGCTAGTCACACCTGCAACTCAGATAGAGCCCTTCTTTATGCAACTCGCAAACGGGAGTTACATTCTTAGAACGGATCACAGATGTTGTGGCCTGACGCCAGGGAAAAGTTATCTAATACAAGTAACGTCCATGGTCAAAGGTTGTATGCAAGCATTGTTTCCGAGCGGGCCTCCAGACATAGTGACTCCCCTCTGGCCTCGTCTGAATCTCTATTCTATACGAATTGATACATTAAGCAAAATGAAATCTGTACTTTTACAGACAACAGTGCCTATAACGTCATCTAAAGAGACGTATGATCTTCTAGTCGCAAGGACGGCTACTGAGGTTCATGACCTTTTATCAACAAATTGCCCCGTGCATTTCGTAGAAATGTTCAGCCAACTCCTTAACATGTCTAGTGCAACAAGCATCCCAGGCATATTTAAGACAGTCTTTACGGGACTGCTAACACCCTTCCAGGCAATTTTGGGAATCTTTCCTAATTTTGTGCACTCCATTTTTGGCGGCATACCATTATTTTTGGGACTCGTCGCAGGGATTCTATTTTTGACCCTCCTGCTACGTTATGGCAAGCCTCGGCTCAGACATAGCTCCCATGGGAATGGAAGAGACAATCCTAGCAATGCGCTACAGGGACAGGATAACTAACGTCCTTGGATTGGCCAGGCTGAGAGATCTAAACATGACCTGGTTCCTTTCATTCAGACCGATATGGCAAAATTGCATTTTACCTGTGCTACGGTGTATGCTTTGCGGCGATGAATGCGTGTTGGACATCTGCCTTTCACTTCCATCAGCAGTACCAATGGACGTCGATACTTTGCTCAGTCCAATAACGGCTCACGCATTGTGTTGTCCCCAGCGGCTACCAATCCTGATGACGGCATTTGTGGAGACTCCTGTACTACAGCCAAGTGGTATCAGTGGAGCGAGTGACAAAAGCAACATCATCCAGGTACAACGTTTTGTGAGCATTGCTGGTCCTGCCTTCGATGACAGCAATCATTCTCACACCTGCCAAGTTACAGCGCTATCTAATTTGGTTGAACTATCACCTGAATTTGTAGACCAATTCTTTGAGAGCCTGTCTGATACGATGTTCTCACCCACAGAGAAACAATAACTTTTGAGAAGCTTTCCGACACACAGCGTTCCCATGAACTCTGAATTCGGCCTTCAGTTTTGATCAACAAAAAACTGCCAGGAGCTTTGGAAATCTATTTTCTTTGAATTGGACAATTTTTTTAATATTGACCCTTTTTGGCACGAACAATTCTTTGCTTAACGTAAAAACTATTCTTAGAGAACAGAAGCTTCACACTTCTATTTCTAAACACATCTAGAGACATAACAACATAACACCAGCCTCTAGCACACATGTTATTACAATGCATTTTTATGTGATGATTTATCTCGCCTTTCTTCTGTCAGAGATACTTCATGTGTAATTCCTTTTGCATAATCGTTCATTGACTTCATATGCAATAATTTTTTGAATGATTAATATGCTTTAAAAAACGTACAGTACCTAAATTCCATGTATTACAAGTACGCCTATTTCGAATGCATTTATGTATTTTGGGGTGGGCAATGTTACACATACATCTTATTACTTAGTTTTAGTAATTTTGATGGACATGAAAACGTGGAGTGGGTGTTGCGTGCTTATCTAGGTTCCTGATCGATACTGTGACCTTATGCCCCTATTCGGCTATAAATCCATTTATTCCCTATATTGGCATAACCGTTCAAGTGCGATTTTCTGAAAAGTCATCTCTGGCCTCACACGAACAGAGCCACATTCCAGCATGACTCTCTGCTACTTCCTTTGCGACCAATTAGTGCAATGACAGAGCAGCAGTCACTATCTGATATTCCTAGATAACACTCCGAGTTCTTCAACAAGATAAAAACTTAGCAAACCTGGAAATCCCCGCTTGCTATGTTTTGATTAGTAATGGAACTCTAATGAGCAACTGATAACTGTCACTTCCTAGTGACATCTTTAATTGACGTCTTATGTCCAGCAAACTTGCGTCAAACCCGGCACCTGTCAGGTATAAATATTACCAACGTTGCCTTAAGCAATGTGAGTTCGTTGCCTGTTGCTGATGCCAGCTGCCTGCATGACCCTGTGTTGGTAAAAACTAGCACTCTGTCGCTGCAGCCTGCTATCCTGTGGTGGTGAAGCTGCTGATTACCATTATCGCCGCTACAGCGCGAACTATGGTGCAGTACGCTTAAGGAGCTGAACAGCCGTCCTCTGCGAAGACATCCAGCAGATTCCAGCTGCCCGCGGACGCTGTCACCCCTCCTTCCTCGACGCGCTGGAGAGAAGCCGCTGCCTTTCTCGTGCAGAGAAATCCAGTCCCGGCGCTTCCAGTTTACCCTCGCAGGTGACTGGGATATCGAGAGAGACCCCTGAAGGAGATACCAATCCTCCATCATTCTATTCAGAGGTATGGTGTTGACTAAACCCTTAGACGAGAATTCTTGAAACAAACCTTGGCAAAACCAACTTAACTTAAAGCTACTTACTTACTCCCCTTCTCACGTGTTAGGCTTAGGTCAGGCACACTGGGGTAGGCTTAGTTAGAAGCACCAGTTGAGTACGTTAGCCAAATGTATATATGACTGTATATATGTTTTATTACTTTTAAACCATTGTATGGCTAAGAAACCATATCAATGCTTTTACAGTTCTATTTCGCAATACTTATCTTACTGTACGTACTTTTTATAATAACAATTATTGCAATTGTGGCAATACATTTCTCTTGTACGAGAAGAAAGACTGTTCAATAAATGTTAACCCTTTATTGACTAACGCCCGTCTCTCTATTCTCTACATCTTGTGAAAGTAAACTGCACTAGACTGACTGAGTGAAATACATGTCTATTGTTTCACACGACCCTAGAGATTGACTCTTGATCTGAGGAGCAAAGTTGTCATGTTGCACGGTTGTTGGAAAACTGAATCCCTTCTTGTCTGTGCCAAGGAAGCTGATCACTTCCTATGCAGAGAAGAAAGTTTCCAGTGACCTCTGAGCTAGTTGGTAACACAACCCAATTAAGTTTAGCATAGTCAGTGGAGGCCTGGAATATAAGCAGTTCCACGTCAATACTACTGTTTATGTTATTCCAATGCGCAGGGCCTAGTGGGAAACTAGGAACTACACTACAAATATGGCCAAGAAGTGGAAATAATCACTAGGAGGCACATTACCGTTCTGACTATGGGAGCGCGATGTGGCTGAAAAAGAGGCAATAGCTGGTGAAATGAGCCACCCTTTGGTCGCTTGGATATGCCTCGAAGCTGACTGCATTTAGTAAAGATGCAAAAGAGCCTGAAGGTGGAACCTAAAAGGGTTGGAGGAACTTGGTGGCATTGACTGTAAACACCAGGTTGTGGAGGAGGGAGAGGATAGACTGGGTATAAGATAGGCACTCCTGCCCGCTCATACTCCTGATCAATCGTCTAGACAAGGGACCACGTGAGTACCTCCATCAGAGACTGGCATCGGACTAGGGACCGAGTGAGTACCTCCATCAGAGACGGGCGGCAGACTAGGGAATGTGTGAGTACCTCCATCAGAGACGGGCAGCAGACTAGAGAACGTGTGAGTACCTCCATCAGAGACGGGCGGCAGACTAGGGAACGCGTGAGTACCTCCATCAGAGACAGGCAGCAGACTAGAGAACGCGTGAGTACCTCCATCAGAGACGGGTGGCAGACTAGAGAACGCGTGAGTACCTCCATCAGAGACGGGTGGCAGACTAGGGAACGCGTGAGTACCTCCATCAGAGACGGGCAGCAGACTAGAGAGCGCGTGAGTACCTCCATCAGAGACGGGTGGCAGACTAGGGAACGCGTGAGTACCTCCATCAGAGACGGGCAGCAGACTAGGGAACACGTGAGTACCTCTCTCAGAGACGGGCAGCAGACTAGGGAACGCGTGAGTACCTCCATCAGAGACGGGCGGCAGACTAGGGAACAAGTGAGTACCTCCATCCGAGGCGGGCGGCAGCTGCTGCCAGGCATTTGGTGAAGGTCCTTGGAGTATGGTGACTCTGAAGGGAAGCACTTTGAATTGGTAGTGCTGTCCACTTACCATGAAGCAGAGGTACTGCCGCTGAGCCAGATGAACGGGGATGTGAAAATAGTCGTCCTTCAGATGAAACGTGGTGCTGATGTTGCCTTGCTGCAGCAGGGGAATGACATCCTACAGGGTGGTCATATGGAAATGTTCTGAGAGGATGCATCTGTTGAGAGTGCAATGGTCAAAGATTGGCCTGAGGCAGTCGCCCTTCTTGGAGATTAGGAAGTACAAGGAGTAGACCCTTCTGCTCTAGTGTTCTAGGGGTCTGGCTCTATAGCTCCAATGAGAAGAAACACTTGAACCTACTCCTGCAGTGGGCAGGTTCTGGGCTGAAAGTGTGGGGGTAGGGTGGGATGCTTAGTGGGTTAAAAGGAGTACCAAGCAATACCAGAGCTAAATGAACTGAGGTGAAGGCCTCCCAATGAGGGAGGAGATCCTGAAGCCGCTCTGCTGTCAGTTGTGATTGAGATAATGTAGGAAAAGTCTGGGCCTGGAAGTAGAAGTGCTCTTACCGGGCATGCCTTTGCCTTTATTGCACTGCCACCCTGAAGATGCCCCGCATGTGCCCTTTATCCTCTTGCTGGTAGTAGGCTTGCTGCGGCCTGAGGTATAAGTGGGTCTGGTCAGGAGAGATGGCCTTGAATCCTCCCCTCTACTGTGGCTTCCGAAAGGAGCCCCTAGCAGCTGAGGTCCGGAGAGCACCCATAGCCTTGGTCGTCTGTGTGTCCTTTTTAATTTTATCCAGCATCTCACCAAACCGCAGACTGTTGAACATTAGATTGATGACTGGCTGTGGACTTCTGTCTTGAAGCTGAGCATACAGAGCCAGAAGTGCCATCTGAGTGTAATGGAAGCATTTACTCCCCTGGCTGAGGTGTGAGCTGGGTCAAGGGCAAACTCTATGGTGGCATTAGGGATCTTTATGCACTTTGAGACTATCTCTCCTCCCCTTTCTGAATTGGTTAGGGAGGTGCTGTTGAAATTCCTCCTTCCCCTCCCACTAGGCTCTGTCGTAGCGCCACAGGAGACCGACTGATTTGACGATGCGCCATTAGGTATTGGCCAAAACAACAGTTGATGGACAGAATGCAGAACAATGTCATACATTCGCACCTGTACAGAGATCTGGGCCTAAATCCATCGTTTTTTTGCTCACTATGCCATTTCAGTTTGGACCCAGCCATATGCAAATCAGCCTTGACCTGTCCCCTAATGGTCCCACCCCCTCATCATGGAAAATGGGCAGAAATGGTTGAGGGACGCCAGAAAAATCCAAAAGGAAAGTAAAATGGAAACTTTGTATTTCTGATGTAGAAACAGAGGACAAAATACAATCTTTCCCAGGGAGCATCAGGTGGAAGACTCTACAATCGGAACTGCAGAATTCGGAGAGGTTCCCCCTTGCCTTCCTTCACACCAGTGAACAATAAGGGAAATAACTTCTCAGAGAAAGATCCGCTGAAGGTGTGAAGTGCGCCATCTTGTCTGGGTCGTAGAAGGACACCTGCCCCTTCTCGTAGTCAAAGTAGATGCCCACTCGCTGCGGCTTCTGGTCCAACATGAGTGGTGTTGGTGGGGTGTGAAAGCCCGGTCATCCTCACCATTGCGCACCACCGCCCAGAAGCCATTGTCCGGACACAACATGATCTCTCCCTTGCGGGCCACTGACTCCTTTCTCACACCCAGCCCCCACTCTGACTTCTGGCTGACCATCACCTCCCAGTAGTGTCGGCCTTGGTCGAAGCCAGTAGCGCCCAGCACGCACACGGCAGGGTCGAAGCGCTCAGGCCCTTCCGGCACTGGCCGTGTTTGGTCTCCACAGCGCACATTCACACTGCCCGTGATCACCAGGAATGGGCTGGCCGTGTTCTGTCCAGCTTCATGACTTCTGGAGCTGGCAAGTAAAACATGAGCAAAGACATCTTAGGGAAAACAGACGGATCATCCCTGAAACCAGCCAATGCCTCATAAATGTCCACCTGGAAAGCGATTTGGGGGTGGAGACTATTGCTTCTGAAAGCACGTCTGTAAAAGGAAATGTCTCCTGCTGCTTCCACAATCCTCCCTGCCCAATGCATCCCACTTTACTAGTCGCATCCCGACTACAAGACGGAGTCCACCCCTGGCCCTGCTCATTTCAGAGAAGTTCTGCTCCTCAGGGATTGGGTTTTGCTCTTTTCCAACTTCTCACCAACATCAAGAATTTTCAGCATCTTCTTCCACACCCAGAGCTGCAGGGGGCCAGGGTAGGTCTCCTCCTTAAGCTCCACTGGGGTGCTGTCATCATCCACTGATGGGAGAATGGTTCTGCAGAGGAGGCACAACAAGCCTCTTGTCAGCCACAGTCTGTATGTACAGAATAACTTGCCACCTGCCCCGCATCCTCCTTCACCCCCCCCCCCCCCCAAATAAAATGAAGGTGTGCCTTTTTGGTCCCCCGCATATACTGGCAAACAGAGAAGAGCAGCTCCCTCTCCCACATGCAGGACAAACACACAAACAAAACAGGAGCAAAACAAGAGATGCAATAATATTAGTTGTAGAAGGACCAATTACAAGCACAAGCAGGAGAGGACCACAGACCACCCCCAGCTCACACAGGAAAAGGAGACTTCGAAACAGACAAAAGTCACTTTTTTCTCATTTTAGAATACTCCTTTATAGGCATGAGTGGGACATCATGCTCAGGATTGTCCAGTCGCGTCCTTCTTCCTCATCCCGCTGACGCTCCTCGCAGCTCCTGACCCGTGACACTCTTACCCACAGGTTTCTTGTCCTGTCTCCGAGCACACCTGAATGCCGTAATTCACGTGCTTCCTGCACCCTCAGGTATGCCTTTCTCCACCTCCCTTTTTCTCTTCACCAGCCTCGCGCCCTGCGTCTCCCTACCCATTCCCACCCTGATTTCTCCCTTTCCTTCCCTACACAGCACCTCTACTTGGCAACCCAGTCCTAAGATGATCCTGACTCAATAGGATCGAAACGCAGTCGATCAAACTTTCAGCGCAATTCGCAGGGCATATATTCCTTTATGGTTCACAGAAACTTTTTGAACATGACCAATTAATACAAATAACTTTTTATGTCGAACCATATAACTCTGTATATATTTCTCTTCACATTGTCACCTTGCGCCTTATGCTGTTCTTTTCCACTTGTCACTTGCGCCGTCACTTTTTATGTCACAAGCACTACGTGCACCAAGTTCCTTTGGGTTGCCTTCGCAATTCATGCTCACAGTGCTGATATACCTGTATTGTATGAACTGCTATACCAAATACATGAAGCCATGAGCACTTTTGAACAAAATAACACGAATCTCCCTCTTTCCTTCGTGTAATGTCGTGTACGTACATGTATATTTGCCTTTCCTATTGATACCAGTTGAGACATTGTTGCTAATTTTCGCTAGCTGCAGTGTCAGCGGCATCTAAAGCACACTTAAATGACGAATTAGAGATGAGCTGCCCCTCTTGTATCGCGTCTTGAGCTTTGGATTTATGCTCATTTGGCAGAAATTGGAGCAACTGCTCCATTTAGTCCCAATGCGCTCTATCGTACCTGGCTAAAAGGGCCTGGGTTTTAGCAATACACCAGAAGTTTGCATCTTGGGAGGCTAGTCTTTTGCCGGAAGCGTCTATGAGTTTTGACTCTTTGTCTGGAGGTGGAGCATCCTCTGGCGTTTGTGAATTGGCCCGTTTACGGGCATTAGAAACCACTAGAGAGTCTAAAGGTAACTGGCCTTTAATGTAAACTGGATCTGATGGTGCAGTTTTATATTTTTTATCTATTCTGGAGATGAGAATGCGTGCACGAACAGGGTCTCTAAATATGTCGTCCACATGTCTTAACGTGCCTTTGAGCATAGGAAGTGTGTGAGTTGATCTTTGTGAGTTACTAAGGGTTGCAAAGAGAAAATCCTCCTCTGGATTCCTTATGTAATTGTACCCCATGGTATTCAGCAGCTCTAGTTAACAGCTCTATATAACCTACATTGTCAGCTGGTGGTGAAGGCTTAGTAGGGTAAAGGTCAGGATCAATATCCGTGGGGGAGTCAGTATCATAATCCTCCCAAGGGTCTGTAGGTAACGAATCATTGTCCCCATCCCCATCATCCTGATCATCAGGTGTTTGTGGAAAATTAGCAGGTGAAATTAGTAAAGGCTGAGGTTGTGGGGAAGTAGGTGATGGAGGAGGGGGAGAAGGGTTAGTTCCAACATGCTTCCTTTTCAAAGGAATAAAATAAGTGTCCTCTGACTCAGATTTCTGTGGAATTTTGGTTGAGATATGTCTAGTTTTAGGGTTAATATAGTGTCGTTTTGGGTCTGGTTTTGAACGTGGGACGTCGAAACGGGGCTCCTGTGGTGGTAGCGGAGGATCTTTGTTTTGGTGCCGAGTTTTTCGGTGCTGGTATTTTTGGTGCTGGAGATTTCGGATCTGAAGATTGTTTCGGTATTGACGGAGTTGGATCTGAGACTGGTTTCGGTTTCGAACCCGAAGGTTTGGCACGGTGCCCGAGTGTGACCAACTCGATCCCGAGCCAGTAGGCTTTATTGTGTGTTCGAAGTACCAAGTCGGAAGGTGGGGCATTGGAAACATTTTCTGGGTGCCGACCATGGCCCGAAGGCAGAGGTGGGACCGGAGCCTTTTTCTTGGGCTGAATAGGACTAGGACTTTGGGGAAAGAGAAGATTGGTACTCACAATATGCTGACCTTGCGGAATCTCTTTGTCCAAATTGGAGCCAGAATCTGAGAAGGATATAGGATCTTCCTTGGCCCCTAATGCATCACCGGTCTCTTGCTCTGAATCTTCTCCGAAGAGGTCGGGAATGGATCCGATGTTTTGGCTCTGCATGTCGCGACTTCGAGCCCGACTGTCGGAGAGTGTTTTCTTCGAGCGGAAAGATTTACATGCATCGCAGTCTTGTTCGTTGTGCTCCAGAGAGAAGCACAAGTTGCACACTTTGTGTGAGTCTGTGCACGGAAACTCCGTGTGGCACTGAGGGCAAAATTTAAATGGAGTCCGTTCCATCGAGTGTGAGGTGGACCGAAACGGGTAGGCCCGACGGCCTTTCATAAATTTCCCGATTGAAATAGAGGTTTTTAATGTATCCGACACAATATGCGAAATGGGATATGAGATTGAAAACAATACGATCGAGAGTAAGTGGATTCCACACCGAAGGTAACCTGAGAACGGCTCAGGCTGGAGCACAGCAATTCACGTCCGAACCCAATGGCGAAAAAAAACAATCTTATAATGGAATCGATGCCCACGCGCACTATCACCGAAAGGAGAAGTCACCTACCTCGTGACCGGAAAGACTTCTTCGAAGACAAACAACTTGCAAACATCCGGACCCAACACTAGCTGGCAGGAGTATGCAAAGCATGTGATCTACAGCTCACATGCCTCGAACATGTAACTTACCCTGTAAGCATCTGCTCATAGCATGTATTGCTGCATATTCAAATATGCCCACCCTCCTCCCCAGGAGCCAGTGGCTGCTACAGATTTAGCCTTATTTATACATTTTCACCATGGTCATCAAAATGTCCTACACACTGCTCCATCAATATGCTCACCAGCTAGAAGAAAACAATCTAACAATAGGAACTCATGCACATGCACATTGCAAACAAAATCACCATAACACGTAACTTGAAAGACTTAAAAAACAAGCATTTACAATGCAATGGTCTCGGCATTATTAAAGGTAGAGCTATTGGCATTGCTCATGACATTTTTTTTTTTTAAACATAAATAAATGGTATTGTCATTTACAATGGCAATAGGTGAGCATTAGAGAGTATTCGCGGACACAGAGCGGCGCACACACACAGACAGAGCCACGCACACACACACACAGAGCCACGCACACACACAGACAGATCCACGCACACACACAGACAGATCCACGCACACACACAGACAGATCCACGCACACACAGACAGAGCCACGCACACACACAGACAGAGCCACGCACACACACAGACAGAGCCACGCACACACACAGAGAGAGCCACGCACACACACAGACAGAGCCACGCACACAGACAGAGCCACGCACACACAGACAGAGCCACGCACACATAGACAGCCACGCACACACAGACAGCCAGCCACGCACACACAGACAGACAGCCACGCACACGCAGACAGACAGAGCCCCGCACACAGAGCCCCCCACACACACAGAGACACACACACAGAGCCACACACACACAGCCACACACACAGAGCCACCCCCCACACACAGACACACATACACACAGAGCACCTGCTTCCCATGCCCATAAAACAAGCAGGTGTTGCACACCGCACCTTTTGTTTTTATTAAAATAAAAATCTGTTATTTGTGTAGCGCTTTCACAAAAGTGCTTTTACGTCGAAAGCGGAAAGGAGCATGAGTGGTGCCAATGCACTAGCAACCATGGAACATATGCAACAGGGAGGCTAAGTCTAAGGGGGCGTAAAATGCAAGTTTGTGAGCAGCGTGATCTGCGTTACATAAATTACTCTCTTACAAGGGGCTAGATAAACCCACAAGATAATCCTCTCCACGTGCTTAGTGAATTTTCTTTGAAAACACGGACATTTGAAGCCTATAATTACATAAAACATCCAAGGTTAAAAACCCGGACTGCCCCGGCTAATCGCCTGGCCACCCTGCAGTGATAAAATTAACACAGCCCACAAGACTTGTAAAGCAGATTTGGGAAACCTTTTGTCTGCAGGACGACGCACACATCGACGCAGAGAGCATGGCACTGCCAGCCAGCCGGGTGCAGCCAGGGTAACCTCCATGCCAGCACATGAGTCGCCGATGCCAGGAGGTGGGCGGTGCCCTATGCTAGGAGAGTAGAAGGGGACTAGCATAGGAAGGAGGGCGTCAGAGAGGGTGGGCAGTGCCCAGCTGGCACAGTGGGATCAGAGTTAAGGAGATTTGCAGAAGCACGGTGGCACAGGGCGAGTGGCAGAGACTACCAGCGGTGGCACAGAGGGTGAAAAGAGGCAGACTGCTGCGTGGGGGGACATGGCCTGTGGGTCTGGATGAAACGGCGTGATGAAATGGCAGGAGAAAATTGTCAGGAGCAGGGTGTGCTTGGTGGCACGGGGGAATCAGGGCAGGGAGGAGCATGGTGACAAAGTGGACAGGTGGCATGTGGCAGGCAGCGAGACTGGGCAGTGTTGCAAAGGGACAGCAGGCAGAAAGCGCTGTGTCAAGGTGGCACAGAGGAAACATTGATCAAATAAGGTGTAGTCAAGGCCTATGAAGAAGCAAGAGAGTGCAGGGCCATGGTGGCATAGAGGGTATAGGAGGCATAGAGGATGGGCAGTGCCATGGTGACACAGTTAATTTGGGACATAGGTGGGTGTACTGTAGCATGGTGGCAGAGGCGCCAGGGAGAAGCATGTAGCACAGGGCACACCAGCCAGGGGCAAACATATGCAGGGGCACAGATCAGAATGGACTGATAGGTGCACTGCTTCACCAGTGTAAGTAGGCATGGGCAGGAAAGTACCGTGGCAAGTAAGAAGAAAGGTCATTCTTCTATGCCCTGACTAGGGATACTGGGAAATGGAACACCACCGGCGCCGAGCATAAGGTTATTTGAAATAGTCCACCATCTGAACTGAGGGGATAAAAACAAAAATCAAACGCGCTCCTTTTCTCCCCCCTCCTCGTTTCCCGTCGCACTTGAAAAGAATACAGCTCAGCTGTCTTCCAGTTATCACGGCGACTTTTTCCCCTCATTAGTACCAATTTAACACTGAAGTACAGCATTTGCCTACTGAAAAGTGACTTTTCCTCCTTCTCAAAGAACAATTTGCACTTTACACAAGCAAATGTTGCTGCATTTTTAACATCTTTTAATCCAATTGAGCTAGAAACATTTTTTTTTTAAACGGCTCATCATGTTGCAGATGATTTCATGGGCGTCAATTCACCTAAATTCCAATGGCAGCGGAAGTTATATCACATGCAGCTTGCTTGTCCTCTTTTTACATAACTGCCAAGAAAAATTCAGGCTTAGAACACATCGATTTAAGGTCACAAGATGCCACGGGATCAAAGGGGTTATTAGTCAACATTGTAAAAACATATTTAAAAGCAAATAGAATGGGCGCGCCTTAAGGTTCAGAAACAAGAGAAGGACCTTCTCTGTGAAAAATGAGGAGGGGTTTAGCTTTGATTAATTAAACACAGGGGACCCCTGAAGAAACTGATGCTAGGCAGAAAGGCAGGGGAATCAAAGACACAACCAACGAACAGGACTACTGCCTATATATGATAAATATATAGGCTCATAGAGTCCCAAACTTATGCAATCAGTCAAAAGCTCACTAGAAAAACCAATATCATAACATCAAAAGGACCACGATTAGAAAAAAAGTTTCATTTACTTTTTTACATTATCAATTCAAACATCAGGTTGGGAAATTCTTACATCTACCTAATAAATAATCAGCTCATTCAACCCACGTCTCACACATCCCTTCAGTCAAACCTACTAAAACACACATACGTCAACAAAATTCATTCATCCTTCTCACAACACAGTCAGATTGCCAACTGATGTAGATGACTCAGGTCCCACGGGGTCTCATACACAGTTGAGACCAGATGAAACAGTTATGGGACAATCTTCAAGCGCCAACGCGCGTTTCGGTGTTTGGCCTGGACTTGGGCCACACCTTCATCAGGGCACAATAGGGAAGGGAGGGGGGCAGCAGCACAACTCTGAAACAATTAATAAGAAAAAAAATGTACATAATCAGTTTCATAAATTCGTAATCTCACTTGAACAATTCATATGCAATTCACATGTTATAGAGTTTCCTAATTGGATTAACATGCTCATCTGTTAGTGGGCTTCAGACTTATTAATAACAATAATCCATGAAAATATCAGAAAGTACAAGACAGCAAGGAACCATAGAAACTTGACGCTTTAAGGGGAAAGAAAACAAATAAATAAGAAGCAGCGTGTCAAAGGTGTACGTAACAACAAACAACAAAGGACCACCTCCAAAGATATCGCAATCTATCAGGACCAGATAACCCAGAGACCTACAGGGCCATATAATACATTACCCACTTATTCAGCTGAGCATGTACACAGGATTGGACTACCCGATATGTTACCTACCTAAAATTCCAAACTGAGAGTTTTTTGGTGGAGGATTAAGGGGATCTATCACAATGTTCCTGATACTTTGGCGCAGAATTCGAATAGAAAGCTTTGTGTAGGAGGAGATGCTTGCAGTTAGTGCAATCGAGAATTGCACATCAACGTATTTCGTACAGCACACCTATAAAATAATGGATGAACTCAGATCCTGCATATCTACTTATGAGGCCCCTTCCATTCGACTAACAAAAGGGCCAACGATCGCTGGCAGAAAGCACTTACCTGGGCTTAATAGTTGTTACATTGCAGGGTTGCGAAACCGCAGCCCTAAAGTATGGGTATAACCCAGCGGAGTAGTAGTATATACAGGTTGCCTGTGATGGATCCCAGAAACGTTAGTGTTCTACTCTGTAAAGCAAAAGAGCACATGAGACTGCCATCTGAAATTCAGGTGTGCCTAGAAACATGAGGCTTCTTATACAAACGGGGGGCAGATGGTCCACAGAAATTCTTATTATTTTCGGCGGCAAAAAGTCGTATTTATACCCTTAGCCTCAACACGCGGTCCATAGGAGCTGCCGGGGGCGGAGGATTATGTCATAGGTCCGTCTCCCAAACTCCCCGAAACACGGTTTTTCGTCCACCCTAGCTAGCAGAGATTTAGGGGAAAGCTAGGGGCCCTACACGTCAGAATAGTAATAGGAGGCAGCGCACATCTCTACACCTTTTTTTTGGTTTCTGGGCCCAGGTGGTCCCCGGTCTCCCTTATCAAAGACTTCAAGGAGAGGCCACAATTGCGATTACCTTTAACGCGTCAATTAAAATATCCTGCTGCCAGGACCGACACTGAATAGGGCACACGCTCGAGGCTGTAAACAACAAAAGAAGAGCACTACATCATACTGATGTGCAGAGGTGTATAGGAGAATAACAAGCCCTAATTATACCAGCGTGCGGTACGATATAAATGAAATGAGTCGGTATCGAAAACCATATAAATGCACCCGCGTACGCTCATGTGGATAGATTAAATACACTAATTTTCAACGCGTGCGGTCGAATATAGACAATGTAAACTGGTATAAATAACAGACATCTTTTCATTAACAAGCTCGTCTGGAGAGACGCGCTCACTTGGGCAGTCAAGTAAAAAAAGATATTTTAATCCTGACCCGCATACCTGATGAGTGTCGGCTCAGATGCGTTGGGGGGCAGCTTCCCGACGTCAGGCAGGATAGAGCCAAGGGGTTGCCAAGTTCCATGATGCTGGTCAGCACAGGCCGAGCGGCCACTCCATGCTCCCCTCTCACTGCCTGCAGCCCACGCACAGACCCCGGCAGGGAAGCCGCACACTTGGGCTGGGACAGAGGCAAGGGGCGTGCGGGAGGCTCCAGCCGGGACAGAGCTGGCAAAGAGGAGGCGGCGCGAGCGTTCCACAGGTTCCAGACTGGAGTCCACCGGAGTGAGAAGAGCGCTCTCCGAGGCGGCTCCCCGTTCTCCTCAGTGAACTCCTCCTGCGCGCCGCAGCCCTCGGGGCCAAGAGCACTGTCGGAACCGGGCGGGACACGGACAGCGGGAGGGGGCGGGAAGGTAGATACCAGCTGCGACGCTGAGATCCTGTGCGGGCGGGACACGGACAGCGGGAGGGGGCGGGAAAAGAGACGCCGGGAACCGGGCGGGACATGGACAGCGGGAGGGGGCGGGAAGGTAGATACCAGCTGAGATCCCATGCGGGCGGGACACGGACAGAGGGAGGGGGCGGGAAAAAAGACGGCGGGAACGAGGAAAGCGAGAGAGAGCAGCCTACCTCAACCTTACCAGCAGCAAAATGGCGGCATCAAGCTTCCGGAATTAATCGGATTGGGGGCGGGTTCGGTGTTCTCAGAATGGGCGTGGCCTAAAAGTGGAAAGAAGAACACCGAACACACCTCCAAATCCGAAAAGGACGGAGCCTATTCGGAGCGATAGCTCTCTCCTCCAATGGATGGCCTCCGTTTAGAAAGCCAGCCAATGGGAGAGAGGCAAAAACAGAGGCGGGACAAATAGTCCACACTAAGAAACATTAAATCTCGGTACTTCCGGTTCTGCCTTCGGCAGACCGGATATTACCTCGACCTAAAAACGAAGAGGACAACACAAGCCAAACCCCGCAGCCCAGCAAAGAGGCGGCCAGAGAGGGAACCAGGCACGTAGCCCACCACTCATACCCACACACACGGAGGCCACAATGGAGACGAGCCAGGAACAGAGACCGTCAGGCAACCAGGTCCTCAAGATGCAGCCTCCCAGCCCACAAGCCCAGGGATGCGGAGGTGGACCCCCCCACAAACCCAGTAAAAACAACAGCCAGAGATCCAGAAACCATGTGCAAAGGCCACTAAGGAAAAATAAAACAGACAGCAGAGGAAGTGGCAGCCGGAAAAAAAACGAAGCTCAAGCACAGCAACAGGCGGCCGTGCAGGAAATACAGGGCACACAGCCCTCCAGACTGACACCCATAAACATGGAGGCTGAAAGCGGCCACATCAGAGCCCAACATGCAACCGCCCAGACAGCGAGGAAAAGCGAGAAGCGTAAGCAACTGTGACCAATGCCTCCAACCTCCGATAAAGCAGCCATGTGCAAAGTGGACCGCTGAAAAAGTGAAGTATACACCGGTCGGAGTGAAAGCACTGCAGACTGGCATAAAGCTATGCCCTCCCCAGCGGAGGGAAGCACAGCATACCACCAGCTGGGCATTAATTAAACAACTGATAAATGTGAAAAGGGCAGAACTGTGGGGTCAAAGGCAAAGAACAAACAGTACCCATCAAACAGACGGACACCCCATAGACACAGGTAGAACGGCTGCCCCAGAAAGCAACCAGAGGGTGAAGAAGGACCCCGTGAAGCAAGATGGACGAAGGGGTAACATGAGTGACACACAAACACATGAATCATTACTGGTTGCTGTAAAGTCACGGCGGGCCGTCAGTGATAACAGGCGAAGATCCCGTAATGTCATCACTGTACAGTATGTACACCGCAATCTCATCAGTGGCCAATTGCACACTTGTAACTGCATCATACAATGCGCACATGGAATTACTACAGACACCATGATGCACGCACGTAATGTCATCATAGGGCATGCACGTAATTTCATCACTGCCCATAAGGCACGCTTGCAATTTCATAATGCACATTAGTAATGTCATTACACGGCAACATGGGGCAGGCATCAAAACCCTCCACTGCGTCCACCCAGGTGCACAGTAACCCGTGGGATGCAAAACCTACCTCCGCAGACTGCCCCACTGCAAACAGGCGGGCCGGACTACAGGGAAAATGGCGCCAGAGGAAAGCAGCATGACGACCCGTGGCAGAACGCCACAGAACCCCAGACACCCTTAGACGTGGTAGGCATACAGCAGGAAACACTGACCCAACACAGCCGCACTGCAGAGGCCACAGGAAGCCAGAACGCCGGAAGAGACCCTCACAGCCTCCCCACCCTACAGACACGCCCGTTTACAACCTAAGGCAGCAGCCGAAGACACACACCATTCCTGCCCACCAGGACACGCCCCTAAGCCAGCTGGGGGCAAGCACGGCCACAAGAACACCGGAGCAACAAAAAAATACAAGGACCTGCCGCACTGCAGGCAGAGGAGGCCTCCCCCACTCACCTGTACACCGGCCCCGGAACACCAAAGGCAGCAAGGCATAAAGATCGGGATGGCATTGAACACACCAGCGCCAGGAACACCCAGGAGAGAAGGAAGGGCCAAGATAAACCTCTCTGTGCGACCTCCCTAACTCCACCGGCACCGCACGGCAGGGAAGAGAGCCGCTGGAGCAAACGCACCATGCCAGCCCATAGGAGTGCTTCGAGCACAAACAAGCCGTGAGCGTGCACGCTCCCGAACTTCCAGTTTCGGGATGTACACGCTCACGGCTGTCGTGGGGCGGGACTTCCGTCTTTGCGAGAAGCCCGCGTCCATGTAGTGGATGGCCAAGAGGACCGGTGGCAGCAGAAGTGAGGAGTGGCGGCTCAGGCCGCTGATGCGGTAAGTGGGGCTTGGCACGTGTGTGTGTCTGCGCGTGAGTGTGTGTGTCTGCGTGTGTGTGTGTTTCTGTGTGTGTGTCTGCGCGTGTGTGTATGCGTTTGTCTTCGGCCGGCCTGGAAAGCGCGTCCACAGAGCCTGGTCCGCTCGTGCACCGCTCTATCTCCCTTGAGGAGCAACTCGGCGGCAATAGGTCTCGATGCCGAGACCTAAAAAAGTAGCAAACGTCTGAGCCCAACTCTAGATGGCAGGAGTATGCACAGCACACATATCTAACATTACCACGACCCCTGGTCCACCTGGGTATCGTTACTCTGCGGCATTGTGCCGCTGTATTGCTCTGCTACTTAGAAGAAATTCTGGTGCCTGCACTGCTCGCATTGCTTCCCCAGCTGCTTCTGCCATTATAGCGCTCAATACTCAACTGTTTTTTTTCAGTGTGCTGCTCGCTTTGTTTGACCTTAATTAAATCGCATTGCCTCCGTATTGATTTCCTAGGGCTGTAGAGATTGCCCGCTTTGCATGCAAAGTGTGTAGCCTGATTGTGCCAGTGCCCCTGCCGACAGCGTAACCCTGTCTGTGCCCCGGCCTGTTCCGGTTTCGTTTTGCCAGCCATTTTGTTGTTGTTGTGCATCGGAGCCCGTCCCCTCCACCACGATCCTGCCTCCCAGCTGCCCCTCCCTCGCCCCGCCCCCTCCACTATCCATATATGACAGATGCTATAGCGAGCAGCGTTCACGCGCAGCGGTCGCGCCCCTTGCGCGCCGACCACGCCTGGACCGCGCCCAGCCCCAGACCCCCTGGTCCTCGCATTACCCACTCCACTCGCTTTACGTATGACGCCACTACTCTCCTTGCCCTTAACCCCGGACGGACCCCTCAATGCTGCGTAGCTTCCCCAGGACACACCCACGGATCATTCGCCTGCCACTCCTGCAAGTTCGCCTGCATCAGGACCCATGCCAAACCCTCCCCCTCCAAACACAACTCAGACTCTAACCACCTAAAATGTATCCTGCTGAACACCCGATCCATCCACAAACATGCCACTGAACTCTGGGACCTACTCAACAGTACATCACCTGACGTCGCCTTCCTTACAGAAACCTGGATGAACACCTCATCAGCACCCGACATCGCCATAGCCATCCCGGACACCTACAAGATCATCCGAAAAGACCGCACCAACCAAACAGGAGGAGGCATCGCCATCGTCCATAAGAACACCATCCGGATCACGACCAGCTCCGACGATAACCTCGCGACCGCCGAACACCTTCACTTCCAAATCCACACCGACCCCAGGACCACACTCAGAGGAACCCTCATCTGCAGACCACCAGGAACCCGCACACAATTCAATGAAGACATCACTGACTTCATCAGCCCACATGCCCTCATCTCCGAGAACTACATTCTACTGGGAGACCTCAACTTCCACATGGAAAAAAATAACGACAGCAACACCACCACCCTTCTGGACAACCTGGCAAATCTCGGACTCAAACAACTTGTTGACACCCCCACCCACCTTGCCGGACACACGCTCGACCCCATCTTCACCACCAGCAAACACATCTCCTTCGATCACACCACAGCTCTCCATTGGACGGACCACAGCTGTGTTCACTTCAGCTACAAAAAGACCACAACTCACATCCCACCACAACCTATTCCTCGAAGAAACTGGAACAAAATCACCACCGATCAACTCTTCACATCGCTTAACCAAAACCCCCCTGCCATAGCATCGGACCCACACCAAGCTGCCACCAAACTCACACAATGGATCACCCACTGCGCTGGCGAATTAGCACCCTTGAAAAACCACCAGATCAAACCAGGTAGCAAAAAGGCCCCCTGGTTCAACGATGACCTTAAGAAATCCAAGAAGCTATGTCGTACCCTCGAGAAAACCTGGAGAAAAAACCCAACCACCAACAACCTGACCACCTTCAAGGACGCCACCCGCAAACACCACCAACTGATCCGATCTACCAAGAAATCAGCAATCAAGGATCGACTCGACAACAACGCCCAAAACAGCAAAGAACTATTCAACATCGTCAAAGAATTTACCAACCCCACCGCCGGCACCAACGACATCACTCCCTCCCAAGACCTCTGCGACTCTCTATCATCTTTCTTCCACAACAAAATCGCTGACATTCACAACAGCTTTGATATCCTGTCCGATGAACAACCCACTCCACCCACCTCCGAACTAAAACAGCATTCTCACAACATTTGCGCCTGGAACCCAATCACTACTGAAGACACCATCCGTCTGATGAACTCCATCCACTCCAACTGACCCATGCCCCCACCACATCTTCAACAAAGCAGACTCCATCATCGCACCCCACCTCCGCGATGTCATCAACTGCTCCCTCAACTCCGCTACCTTCCCAGAAAGCAGGAAACATGCCGAACTCAGCGCCCTTCTGAAGAAACCCACAGCGGACGCCTCTGAACTTAAGAGCTACCGCCCCATCTCACTCCTCCCCTTCCCGGCCAAAGTCATCGAGAAAGCCGTCAATAGCCAGCTCGCCGCCTTCCTTGAATCCAACAATTCACACGACCCATCACAGTCCAGCTTTCAAGCCAAACACAGCGCCGCTACGGATGACATCCGAAAGCTACTGGACAACGGAGAATCAGTTGCCCTTATCCTACTTGACCTCCCTGCCGCCTTCGATACAGTCTGTCACAACACCCTCATACAACGCCTCAGCAACGTCGGAATACAAGGAAAAGCATTGGACTGGATCACCTCATTCCTCGCCGGAAGAACACAGAGAGTTCGCCTCCCCCCATTCAAATCAGAGGCCACCGAAGTCATCTGCGGCGTACCACAAGGATCATCACTCAGTCCCACCCTCTTCAACGTGTACATGAGTCCCCTCGCAACCATCGCGCGACAACACGACCTCAACATCATCTCCTACGCTGACGACACCCAGCTGATCCGCTCCCTCACCAAAGACCCAAACACAGCCAAAACCAATCTACACGAAGGAATGAAAGAAGTAGCCGAATGGATGAAGAACAGCCGTTTAAAACTAAACTCGGACAAAACGGAAGTCCTCATCTTAGGATCGTCCCCCTCCGCATGGGACGACTCATGGTGGCCACCGGCTCTGGGCACAGCACCCTACCTACAGATCACGCACGGAACCTGGGCTTCATCCTCGACTCCTCCCTCTCAATGACCAGACAAGTCAACGCCGTTTCATCATCATGCTTCAACATCCTACGCATGCTCAAAAAAATCTTCCGTTGGATCCCCACCGATTCAAGAAAAACAGTCACCCACGCACTAGTCACTAGCCGACTAGATTATGGAAATACCCTTTACGCCGGAACCACAGCCAAAATGCAGAAAAAACTCCAATGCATCCAAAACGCCTCAGCCAGACTCATACTGGACATCCCCCGTCAAGCCCACATTTCCGGTCACCTGAAAAATCTCCACTGGCTTCCCGTCAACAAGAGAGTAACGTTCCGTCTCCTCACCCACGCACACAAAGCCCTCTACGAGCTAGGACCCGAATGCCTCAACAAACAACTGTCCTTCTACACACCCACCCGCCAACTACGGTCATCCAATCAAGCCCTCGCCGCAATCCCGCGCATCAATAAATCCACCATGGGAGAAAGACCTTTCTCCTACTTAGCGGCCAAAAACCTGGAATTCTCTCCCCACTCAACTCCGCCTTACACAGAACCACCTCTCTTTTAGAAAGCAACTAAAAACCTGGCTATTCGATAAGTAATGCACCCACCCTCCCCCAAGCGCCTTGAGACCCTCTGGGTGTGTAGTGCGCTATATAAATTACTGAACTTGAACTTGAACTTGAACTTGATGTTTTTTGCAGTGAGGGTACATTTTACTGAAGGGCTTTTTCCACAATATTACTGTGAAAGATGAAGTAACACATGTGATGCATAATCTCAATATGATCAATGCATGAATAACTAATTGTCGGAAAAACTAAGCATAATAGAACAGGTTGAGTCTGCCCAATGGGCGAGTCCCATTGTCCTGGTCAAGAAACCGGATGGACGATCCCAGAGTGCATTGACCTAAGGAATCTATTAATACAGCAATTTGGGTGGCACAGCAACTGAACATCTGGGAAATGTTATCCACCATTGGAGAAGGAAGTGTGTTTACGACATTGGATTTTCCAGTAGTTTTCCATCAGATTAATTTTCATTCCTCACAGGCACGGCTTGGTACACTCTCAGAGCATGGCCAAGGAATGCAAGGGAAAAGATCTGGCATACCTCGACATGCAATGACAAGTGCCAACCAAAGGCAAGTGATGCCAGGCACCAGCAAGTGGTGACAACCACCGGCAAGGCACAACAAGCAGCAACACGCAGTAAAGAGCGACTACAAGAGCGACTACAAGAGAGAGCAAGTAGGGACGGGTACGTCTCTTTTTCATGTTTACTCTCTGAAGCACATTTTAGCACACGTATGCGCATGCGTGGTGTCTTCCAGGTTCCTGCTTTCCACGGAGCTTGGTTCTCTCCTACACACGGTTACCCGACGCTGATCTTCCTTTTTCCCACTACACTGGTAAGACACTCTTGCTACTATCGCTTCGGATATCTTATGCCTCTTTGGCATTACTTTTGGGTACTATCGGCACGTGGAAATTTAGCACATTTTTCCTTTACCTTTTTACCACTTCTTTAACACTTGGTTTTTCTCTTGTATCTCCGGTGACTTTCATGGATTACTTTCGGTTTACTTACGTTTATGCATCTTGCGTTAATTCGAAACCTCTGACAGATGTCAATTCCCTTTGGTTTTCCTTATTTCTCACTATTTACTTTAGATGTGCACGTGGGGCACCCTCTCGTATCTACTTTTAACACGCCAACCCTCAGCTAGATTATTATTCACCTCTTTAATAGGTTCGTGCACACATGTATTGCCTTGCTCCTGGACATCTGCTAGTGTACCTATTTGTTTCATTTCTATTTACTTATACACCCCCTGAGGAAGCGCACTTTTGTGCGAAATGCATTGGGGATTCTAAATAATGTGGACCATTAACACACTGTTTATGGAGAACTAATTATGGAATACACGTTGTGATCATCCAGTCATATGAATATAATATGATGATTAACAAATAAATTGTTAAAACAATTGCAAACTTTATGGAGTAAAATCTACATTTCATTTTGGATTAAGTGCGTTTAACAACATACAGCATCATTATGCTCAAGAGTACTCCAGGTTATTCTTACTCGCTGTAAGATTTTCTGTACTATTTGTCTATAGCACCTCGGGATCCAGGAGGTGAACACCTGAAGTACCTACAAGATTTGATAATTGGTTTAACCCCTAGTACTATATATACATTTGGAGTGCAGCGGTATTCATTCCTTTGTTACATTTCCCTCTGGCTCACACCATAGGTCTCCATAGGTCTCTTCCCGAAATTATAGCCAAACGACTTATGACCTCCGCTAACTACACGGTCTTAGGGGACCTTAATTTCCATTTTAATTCCCCCTCAGACCATATCGCCAAGGAACTAATCGATGATCTAGGAGCCCTTCAATTTTCCCAGTTGGTTACAGCCCCTACTCATGAGAAGGGCAATCTACTTGATCCAATCTTTAGTAATTGTACCGATTTGACAGTGGAAAAACCCACCCCCCTCCCCTGGTCGGCCCATTTTTTAATCTCTCTCACCTGGCGCACATACAAAACCCCCCTGCCGACTCCCCAAGTCACAACAAGGAGGAATTGGGCTAAACTCCCCATGGAATCCTGGATAAGCAACCTAGACTCCACTCGTCCATCTCCCTGCACAGACCCCAATGTGGCAAACAAAAACTATGAAGGTTGGATCACGAACTCTCTGGACACGGTTCTCCCTTTTCGTAGGTCCACCTCAAAGAGACTGCATAAATCAGCACCCTGGTTCTCAGATTCTCAAAGAGATAAAAAACGCCTCTGTAGGCAACGAGAGAGAGCGTGGCGTCTAGACTTCCTACCGGAAAAAAGGCACAATACAAAAAGGCAATCAAGGCCTACAGAGAAGGGGTCAGGGCGGCCCAGGCCACCTACTTTTCGGACAGAATTATGGAAGCCAAATCCAAGCCCAAGGAAATCTTTCACAAAGTAAAACAATGTACTAAAGTGAACACAGCTCCCCCTTTGACTAAAACTCAGGAACAATGTAATGAGCTTGTGGAATTCTTCCACAATAAAGTCTCTAAAATTTACTCCACCTTCCCAATAGCAGCCACAATTCCTGATGTAACGGATCTACCTTTGTCGAGTCACCCCCCTCCCTCAGACCAGCCAAGCCTTGAGCACTTTCCCCTATTAGACCTTGACACCCTTGGCAAAGTGGCACGCCAAGTCAAATCGGGCTCCCCGCGGGATCCAGCCCCACCGGAAATTCTGATACAAGCAAGCCAAGCTATCTTGCCTGTAATCTTGGAGCTACTAAATTCCTCCATCTCCTCCTGTACAGTACCCACCGCTTGGAAGCAAGCCATGGTGCGGGCGTTACTAAAAAAACCCAACCTGGACCCAGACGATCATTCCAGTTACCGCCCCATCTCACTTCTCCCCTGGGCAAGCAAGGTACTGGAGAAGTACATAAACGCCCAGCTAGTCCAGTTCCTCGAGAACAACTCACTACTGGATACATCCCAGACAGGCTTCAGACCGAAGCACGGTACTGAAACCGCCCTGTTAGCGGTTACCGAAGAGTCACGAAGGATACTAGATCAGGGAGGATCAGTGGCAGTGATCCTCCTTGATCTAAGTGCAGCCTTCGATACGGTCAGCTATGCCACCTTGCTGAACCGTCTATATAACATCGGCGTATCAGGCGAGGCACTGAGGTGGTTCGACTCCTTCCTGACAAATAGATCTTTTCAGATCTTTGACGGGGAAATAGTGTCAGCCAGCAAACCACTAAGTTGTGGAGTGCCGCAGGGCTCCTCCTTGAGCCCTGCGTTGTTCAACGTATACATGAAACCACTGGCTGGGGTCGTCGAACCTTACGGTATCAAAATCATATCGTATGCCGACGATACCCAGCTAGTGGTTTCGCTGGCACAAGAGAGCAACAGGCAAACTCCGGAAGGCCTGCTGAGATGTTTAGAGGATGTCAAGGAGTGGATGACTACCTCCTCCCTTAAACTAAACGGAGATAAAACTGAGCTCATGCTCCTGGGACCAATCTCACCAATGCCTTTCACTTCCTTATGGCCCCCATGTCTGGGTCCCCCTCCCACCCCTAAGGAAAGTGTAAAGAGCCTAGGAGTTTGGCTGGACAAAAGTCTCTCTTTCTCCACCCAGGCCACCAAGTTGTCCGCCACATGTTTTGGCTTACTCAGAACACTGAGGAAAGTCCTCCCGCTTTTACCATTAGAAGCCAAACAAGTGGCAGTCCAAGGCCTGATCCAATCCCGTCTAGATTCGAACAACGCCTTATATGTGGGGGCCCCTGAGATTACTCTTCGGAAGTTGCAGGTGGTACAGAACTGTGCAGCCCATACCCTGCTCCAGATCCCACGTACCCAGTCAGCTAGACCCGGACTAAAAAGTTTACATTGGTTACCAGTTAGGCAGAGAGTGGCATTTAAGGCGCTATGTATCGCCCATAGGGCCTTCTGGCTGACAGGTCCAGCAATCAATGACAAGCTAGTCATTCCGTATCACCCAAACAGAGACCTTCGCTCCACGGAGGCTTTCCTGGCGGTGTTACCCAGAGTAAGGAGAGCTAGGGCCGGAGGCAGGATGTTCTCCCTGAACACCTCGAAGTTGTGGAATGCACTTCCGCTACAACTCCGGTCCAACTCGAACCTGCTCTTATTCCGCAAACAGTTGAAAACCCTACTGTTTGCAAAACCCACCGAGTTCTAATCTCTTCTCATCGTCCATCTCTGTCTATCTACTCAGCGCTTGGACGCCCCTGGGCAGCAACCGAGCTTAACAAATCTATATACAATACAATACAATACAATACAATACAATACACCGCTTTAGCACCCAGAACCATGGCCTATGCTGACATCGCAAGCTTAACCAGCAACAAGGCTGATACCTTCGAATTCAACACCAATGACACCAATAGGATTTATTCATTGATCCAGGAGCCGGAATACATTGCATCAAGTACAGGATCAATACAAGCTAATGTGCGCCAACTACTATTCACAGCTAAACGAGAGATCAACCAACGGCTTCATGCCTCGACACTCATCAGATACCACCGTGTTCAACGCATTCCCAGAGGTTTGCGAATCCCTCTTAAGTCAATATTGTGCAAAAACAACCCCCGTTTTACGGAGAAATGGTATGGTATACTAAACAAATGTTCACTCGACCTGATTCTTCTGATTGTTGAAGAACTTTCCAAGCTTTTAGAGGAACTCGAAAATGAGGTTAAACAACTTAAACAGGAACTTAGCCAAAAAATTACACCAGAGGAGTTCACCACTATCTTAGAGGACATCAACAGCAAATTAGACACATATATAAAAGAAATTAACGAAAGAAAACTGAGAAAGTTTAAACGTGATACGGTTGACTATAAGTTAGGGGAGGTGTACAATTGGGCCGAGATATATGCGGCCAGAAGACAAAACCGTAATCAACCCAACAGATCTACAGACGGTGAGACATCATCTTCAGAGGATTCCACACGTAGGATGCCTCCACGAGGCAGACCACGACAACAACCTTCAACTGAGAATATAAGATCTGAACAACCAACCACCTCTAAAACTGCCACAGAATCAACTACTACTGCTACTGCGGATTCTTTTTTAGATGTTGGTCCCGAACCAATCGACGATCGAGGAGGTCCAAACACCAGAGACAATTTACTTCCACCAGCGAAATCGACCAGAAGTCACAGAATTTAGTAGTTAACATCTCACAAAGTCCTCTAAACCAAGCACAAGAACAAGTTTTACAAAAAGGCATGAACTTCGTTCTCACATATCAAACCAACGAATTGGATATCTCCATTTCATTCTACAAGTTTATGAGAACACTACGGTTAAGACATTTTTTTGATAACATTTGTGTACCTTCCAACACTCAAGACAAAGATACTCTCATGGGTTTACGTCCTCCCAGTAATTTTATGGCTCCCACCAGTCATAAGGTTCTGGATGTATTTGAAAAAGCGGTGCAACAGGATTTGCACTCACTGTTTGACATTCAAAAAAACAACCGAAGTAACCTCATGATCCAAGAGAGACAAGCCATCAAACAACTTGCTAATAACCAGACATTGACCATATGCAAAGCCGACAAGGGTGGTGCCATTGTTGTTCTGGATTCTACTTATTACCAACAAGGTCTTTATGAACATCTTCACAATCCAGACCTATACATGCTGTTGAGTTCAGACCCCACCTTTGCTTTCAAAGAGACCCTCACAAAGATTATCAACAAAGCTGTATCTTCCAATACCATTACTGACAGAGACAAAAGATACCTTATCAAAGATTACCCTCAGGTACCATATATCTACTTAGTACCCAAAATCCACAAGAACTTGAGACAACCACCATTCAGACCAATTGTAAGCACCACCAACTCAATACACGCCCCCACGGGAGCTTACATTGATAAACATTTACAAGCAAGTGTCAAAGGCATGACTACATTCATTCAGGATACCACAGATTTTTTAAACAAATTGCAACAAATTGTGATCCCTAATGACCAACCTATCGTCTTATGTACGATCGATGTCAACGCCTTGTACACCTCAATCCCGCACAACCTGGGGTTGGAAGCATTGGAGACTGCTTTAGTACAAACTGACAAGCCACTGGAACTCCAGGCGTTTATAATGGAATTGATGCAATTCATCTTACACCACAGCTACTTTAAAACTCCTGACAATCAATACTATTTGCAATTGTCCGGAGTAGCAATGGGCAACTGTGCTGCTCCAGCATACGCCAATCTCTTTATGAATGCATTTGAACAACACATACTCCACAATGCACTTTGGCAACCTTTCATGTGTGCATACTATAGATACATTGACGACATCTTTCTTGTTTGGCAAGGTACGGAGACCCAATTTCTCGTTGCAATCAATCACCTCAACACTGTTAACGAACGGATTCAATTCACTCACACCCTAAACAAGTCTGAAATTCCCTTCCTGGATGTACTTGTCAAATTGTGTGATAACCAATTCATAACTTCCATTTACACTAAAGTCACAGATCGCAACAATTATTTACATCACAAAAGTTTCCACCAACCTAGTCTCAAGCAGCACCTACCATACTCTCAGCTATTGAGAGCCAAACGTATTGCTTCCACAGAGGATTTATACAGAACCAACAGCTCAAAAATTGTAAAAAAATTCCACCAACGTGGATACCCCAAAAACATTACAGCCATCGCTGAAAACAGAGTTAATCTCAAGAATCGAGATGAACTACTTAAACCCAAACTGAAAGTTCAACAACAAGACACTCGACCTGTATTTGTATCTAAATACTCCATTCAATCACGTCAAATTAAAGAGGTAATTCGCAAACACTGGCCATTACTACAATCAGAAACTGATTTCAACCAAATTTTTGAAAAGCCCCCCATATTTGCGTACAAACGCACTAAGACCATACAACAGCTGATCAAACAACCAACAATTACCAGTCATACCATTTTCAAAGGAACCATTCCGTGCCACAACTGCAGTCATTGCAACAGTATAATTCTTGGATCTACTATGACTCACCCTACTCAAGGTACTACCATCAACCTTCTTGTCAATGCTACATGCGATACCAACAATGTGGTATACATGATAAAATGCCCATGTGGTCTCCCATATGTGGGTAAAACTGAACGCAAAATCAAAATCAGGCTAAACGAACATCGGAGTAACATCCGCACTAAAAACCTAAAATCCAATATTGCTGCACACTATATCAAACATTCGCACAACCCCAGTCAGATACGATTCCTAATCTTGGAAACAGTTGATAAACAACAGCAATTCTAGAGGATGGAGTTTTTCAAGACGGAGAGACCTGCTAAATCGATGAACTTTGAAACGAGAATGTGCGCAGTGATGGCAAGAATACGATTTGTGATAATATGCATTTTTATGTTGTGTAGTATAATGACGTTTTTTATAGGCTATGCTTTATTCACTTTCCGAGTGTCATTTGCACACACTGCGCAGCCCACACCTCCTTCTCTTGTTTCCCCGCATTCCTTTCACCCTCTGCCTGAACACGAATCTGCCAGAAGATTGGAGTTTGTAAATAATTCATTCGTTCAGCTCCTACACCAACACCAGTTGATAATGAACACAACAAATTGTTGGGTGTGCGGTCTTATGCCACATACAACAGATAAAGGTATCCCATATTTTGAGCTCCAGTCGGACCGCCTTATGACCCTTCAGAACAGGGTCGCGTTAGACGTCATACTTGCAGACAGAGGTGGGGTATGTAAAGTGATCCAATCAAGGTGCTGCATTTTCATCCCAGATAACGCTCCGACAGTATACCAGGCCATCTCCAAACTGCACAAAATCTCTGAATCAATTCATGTGGATAAAGGAGACTAGTCACTGATGGGGTGGTTCTGGGAACTGATATCGGCCTGGGGATGGAAACTCCTGATAGTCATTGGGGTGACCTTAGCCATTCTTTTCCTGCTCTGCCTATGTGTACAGTGCGCTCCTGCAATATGTGGCCACTGTGCCACATCATGTGTAAGGAAACCTGTATCAAGAAACGAGCTAAGTAATAGGATGATGCTACAGCAACATCTCAATGACTTTGTGAACATAGACCTAGACTCAGATTAGCATGAGTATTGGTTGTTTTGCCTATGTAAGGGCAAAAGGAGGGTCTGTGGTACTGAAATCCTGGACCCGTGTCATAAACCTCATCGTATCAGCAGACCCGAAATGACGAGTATACTATGCACAAGCATTTTCGTCACGATCGAGTGACGGAATCACCCTGAAATCAGCATTTCCGTTCCGAACCCTCGGGTTCCATTTTGTGAACGGCATCCATTTTGTGATTGCCCTCACATAGCCAAATGACTAGAAGCCAAAACCCAGTCCAAAGGACACGTACACCTTAGCTGACTCCTCTGTGACCTGGGCAAGCTGACTCCACCGCCCGAAGCCAAACCTGTTCGGCCAGGTCTTTCCCCAGTGGCCGAGCTAGATTCGTATCGAGTCACAACATATCATAAACCTTTCATCGCACGCAAACCACGCCTAATCTTACACACACCTGTCCCTGTTTCTTGCTTTATGACTTACTTTACGAGGAGGAGGTTCCCTGTTTTATTGGGGGTCCGCCGATATCTGATGGAAGTACTGGACCTCGCCGGGTAATTGATCATGGGTTGGAATTACTAGAATGTGGGCTTGTCATCAAGATTCTGTTCTTTCTTTGTAGTAAAATATGTGAATAACCGATTGTAAAATAGGGAATTTGTGCCTAAAGCATAATATTTCGTATAAATAAGAAGACTGGCTTTGTATCTTCGAGCAGTCTCCTGAGAACCTACATGCTGTTGTACTTCTAGGATACCTGTTACTGGTTGCAGCCAATAAATACAATCGTTGACTTCACCTAGAAGACTCGTGTTTCTGTGGTCCGAAACAGGAAGAACTCGGACTTTTCAGGTGTGTCCCCTGGCACCGCCGGGTCCATAAAAACCCGGTACTCCAGTTGGCCCTGATTTTGTATTAAAAACAGAGCTTTGGACGATACCATTTCCCGCTGAAAGGCAATATTTCTCTCCAAGTGTTCTCATACCTGGCGTGTCACGAAGTTTGGTGCTTACTTTCCCTCCATGTTAAAGAACAGTAGATGTTTCAGCACCCAGGCTAATCTGCTGCATAGCTAAATACATATAAGGTCCCAAAGGCGAGACCGATTGCATTGCAAATGCTTGTACGGTCTTGCGACCTGCGTTGCACTGCGCAGCAGTGCACGCGCAGTCGCAAGACCTCTAGTAGGTGAAAAACGGGGTTTTCAAGCTGACCTGGAATCGCACACGCTTGTGCGTGTGTGTTTCCTTTTCAGCTACAAAGGAATGAATACCGCTGCACTCCAAATGTATATATAGTACTAGGGGTTAAACCAATTATCAAATCTTGTAGGTACTTCAGGTGTTCACCTCCTGGATCCCGAGGTGCTATAGACAAATAGTACAGAAAATCTTACAGCGAGTAAGAATAACCTGGAGTACTCTTGAGCATAATGATGCTGTATGTTGTTAAACGCAGTTAATCCAAAATGAAATGTAGATTTTACTCCATAAAGTTTGCAATTGTTTCAACAATTTATTTGTTAATCATCATATTGTATTCATATGACTGGATGATCACAACGTGTATTCCATAATTAGTTCTCCATAAACAGTGTGTTAATGGTCCACATTATTTAGAATCCCCAATGCATTTCGCACAAAAGTGCGCTTCCTCAGGGGGTCTGTAAGTAAATAGAAATGAAACAAATAGGTAAGCTAGCAGATGTCCAGGAGCAAGGCAATACATGTGTGCACGAACCTATTAAAGAGGTGAATAATAATCTAGCTGAGGGTTGGTGTGTTAAAAGTAGATATGAGAGGGTGCCCCACGTGCACATCTAAAGTAAATAGTGAGAAATAAGGAAAACCAAAGGGAATTGGCATCTGTCAGAGGTTTCGAATTAACGCAAGATGCATAAATGTAAGTAAACCGAAAGTAATCCATGAAAGTCACCGGAGATACAAGAGAAAAACCAAGTGTTAAAGTATCAGCGTCGGGTAACCGTGTGTAGGCGAGAACCAGGCTCCGTGGAAAGCAGGAACCCGGAAGACGCCACACATGCGCATACGTGTGCTAAAATGTGCTTCAGAGAGTAAACATGAAAAAGAGACGTACCCGGCGCCCGTGATTTTAAATATAGAACCATAAAGTCAAGACACAGATCTCCTACATCAACAAAGAGTGGAAATGGAAAGTAAACAGAGTATAAAAGAGAGTACTAAATTAAGGAGATGATAAACAATAATAAAAGACCATCACGCAATAAGAGATGAATAATGTAAAGTGATGACAAAAACGGGGTAAAATGAAAACAGAATGTGGAAAAATAAACAGTAGGCAACATTTTCTAAGCCCTCATTTAGAACAAATATGTTATTAAGGATAGTCATAAATCACAACAAGATCACAGCTAAATTGAGAGATATATATGTACAATAAAAATTGTGTCAGATGTCAAAAAATACGTAAATGAATCATAGATAGCAACTAAATTCAAGACGTTCATTAAATCCTTTAGGCTGAACCGCATGTAGTCGATATATCCAGTACAACTCCCGTTGTAGTAAATGTTTGTTGTTGTCCTTGTGTGGTTGTTTATCAACTGTTTCCAAGATTAGGAATCGTATCTGACTGGGGTTGTGCGAATGTTTGATATAGTGTGCAGCAATATTGGATTTTAGGTTTTTAGTGCGGATGTTACTCCGATGTTCGTTTAGCCTGATTTTGATTTTGCGTTCAGTTTTACCCACATATGGGAGACCACATGGGCATTTTATCATGTATACCACATTGTTGGTATCGCATGTAGCATTGACAAGAAGGTTGATGGTAGTACCTTGAGTAGGGTGAGTCATAGTAGATCCAAGAATTATACTGTTGCAATGACTGCAGTTGTGGCACGGAATGGTTCCTTTGAAAATGGTATGACTGGTAATTGTTGGTTGTTTGATCAGCTGTTGTATGGTCTTAGTGCGTTTGTACGCAAATATGGGGGGCTTTTCAAAAATTTGGTTGAAATCAGTTTCTGATTGTAGTAATGGCCAGTGTTTGCGAATTACCTCTTTAATTTGACGTGATTGAATGGAGTATTTAGATACAAATACAGGTCGAGTGTCTTGTTGTTGAACTTTCAGTTTGGGTTTAAGTAGTTCATCTCGATTCTTGAGATTAACTCTGTTTTCAGCGATGGCTGTAATGTTTTTGGGGTATCCACGTTGGTGGAATTTTTTTACAATTTTTGAGCTGTTGGTTCTGTATAAATCCTCTGTGGAAGCAATACGTTTGGCTCTCAATAGCTGAGAGTATGGTAGGTGCTGCTTGAGACTAGGTTGGTGGAAACTTTTGTGATGTAAATAATTGTTGCGATCTGTGACTTTAGTGTAAATGGAAGTTATGAATTGGTTATCACACAATTTGACAAGTACATCCAGGAAGGGAATTTCAGACTTGTTTAGGGTGTGAGTGAATTGAATCCGTTCGTTAACAGTGTTGAGGTGATTGATTGCAACGAGAAATTGGGTCTCCGTACCTTGCCAAACAAGAAAGATGTCGTCAATGTATCTATAGTATGCACACATGAAAGGTTGCCAAAGTGCATTGTGGAGTATGTGTTGTTCAAATGCATTCATAAAGAGATTGGCGTATGCTGGAGCAGCACAGTTGCCCATTGCTACTCCGGACAATTGCAAATAGTATTGATTGTCAGGAGTTTTAAAGTAGCTGTGGTGTAAGATGAATTGCATCAATTCCATTATAAACGCCTGGAGTTCCAGTGGCTTGTCAGTTTGTACTAAAGCAGTCTCCAATGCTTCCAACCCCAGGTTGTGCGGGATTGAGGTGTACAAGGCGTTGACATCGATCGTACATAAGACGATAGGTTGGTCATTAGGGATCACAATTTGTTGCAATTTGTTTAAAAAATCTGTGGTATCCTGAATGAATGTAGTCATGCCTTTGACACTTGCTTGTAAATGTTTAAACAACCACACAAGGACAACAACAAACATTTACTACAACGGGAGTTGTACCGGTGACCGACGGCAATGCACGGCGTAAGCGAGCGGAATAAAGAATCGTGTGGAGCGCACGGTCGCCCATGAGCAACCGTTCCAGGGCATAAGCCGGATCTCCTCTATCACCGTACCACCATTCATTGAGGACCAGCAGGTGGGAAGCCTGGTAGTAAGAGAGGAGGTCCGAGGTGGCCAGGCCACCACTGTACGCGGACAGAAAGCACGTCTTCAACGCCACTCTGGCCACACCACCACCCCACAGGAAGCGGCCCAGCACTGAGTTCACCTGACGGAACCACTCCAGGCCAATGGGGTATGGGAAGTTCTGGATTTGGTACAGGAGCCGTGGAAGCGCCACCATCTTGAAGATGGCCGATCTCCCAAAGATAGTAAGCGGCATTCTAGCCCATGTCTTAACATCAGCCTGAACCCGCTCCCACACCGGCAAGACTCCACGCGCCCAGGCCACGGCCCGCGACTCCGAGAGAAAAACTCCCAGATACTTTAGGCCATCCGAGGCCACTCGCAACTCAGCAGCCCAGGGGTCAGCAACCACGCCACCGCCCAGCACCCACAGGGTCGATTTATTCAGGTTAAGGTGAAGGCCCGAGACCCCGCCAAACTCCCGCATGATTTCCAGAACTCGGGGACCTGATCGCCGTAGATCCGTAAGGAAGAGGAGGACGTCATCCGCATACAGTGCAATCCTATCCACCAGATCCTCACTCCAAATGAAACCGCGTAACCGGTCATCCGCCCGTATCCGCGACGCCAGAGGTTCCATGGCGAGGGCAAACAGGTACGGGGACAGCGGGCAACCCTGCCGAGTACCACGACCCACCGGGAAGCGCCCAGAGGTAGCACCGGCCACGCGGACCGAGGCCGTAACGTTGGTGTAGAGGAGACGAATGTACGACAGGAAGACCGGCCCCAGGTTGAGGCGGGCCAACAGTGTGAACAGATATGCCCAGCTCACCGAATCAAAGGCCCGGTCCATGTCCGCCAGGAGGAGTGCCGCCTGTTCATCTCTAGCACCCATAGCATCCACCGCTGCCTGCGCCCGCCGAATATTATGTCGAGTGGCCCTGCGAGGCATGAATCCAGCCTGATCGGGGTGGACTAGGTCAGCAACGTGGGGCAGGAGGCGGTTCGCCAAGGCCTTAGCCAGAACCTTGGCCTCAATGTTGAGGAGGGAAATCGGCCTGTACGAGTCATGCCGGTCCGGTGCCCTGCCCGGCTTAAAAAAAACCACGATTTCCGCATGTCGCCAATCTGGTGGCAGCTCTCCCCGAGCCCGTGCCTCTTCTAGAGCACTGCGATAGTGGGGCCCCAGCTGGACGTGAAACTTCTTGTAGAATTCACTTGGGTAGCCACTCGGGCCGGGCGCCTTACCCGTATTCAGTTGACCAAGGGCCTCTCCGAGCTCCTCGGCCGTAAGCGGGGCGTCCAGTGCGGTTCTGGTCTCATCGGGAACGGCTTGCGGTAGTAGGTCGTCAAGATACGCGGAAATCTCGCTCGCCTCCAAATGATCCCGGGGAGCGTATTGCGCCTCGTAATAACGGGCAAAGCTAGCCGCCAGCAAGTCCGGGTCGGTCATGACCGAACCGTCGTCCACAGTAAGGCCCGGCAACACTAGGGGCTGGAAGGTCGCCTGGCACAATCTATGCAGCATAGTACAGGACTTGTCGCCCCACTGATATACCCTGCTGCGCGTGGCAAGCCACGCCTGCCGGGCTTCCTCATAAAGAACAGAGGCGTACGCTTGCTGGGCCTGCAAGAGCTGTCTCACAATGCCCTCGTCGCTCCCAAGCCGGCCACGCTGCTCCAGCTCCTCCACGCGGGCCGCGGCGGTCACAATGGCCTCCCGATGTTTTCGTCGAGCAGCCACGCACCAAGCTATATCCACGCCCCGAAGCGTGGGTTTCAGCGCCTCCCACACCACTACCGCACTCACATCTCCAACCAAGTTCTCGCGCCAGAAATGATCAATCGCCTCACGCAGGTGATGCACATACTCAGGCCGCTGCAACTGCCAAGAGGACATCCGCCATCGAAACGGCTGTCTCGTGGAGGGGAGGGTCATGGTAGCCAGGACGGGGGAGTGATCAGACAGGCCTCTGGGGAGTATCATAGCATCCTTGACCCGACTCAGACAGGCACCCGGCACAAACAGATAGTCCAGTCTCGAGAAGGATCCATGCACCGCCGACACATATGTGAATTCACGCACAGCAGGATGAAAGTGCCGCCATACATCAACCCAGCCTAGGCCACTCGCAGTCGCACGCAATTTGGTGGGAGCAATAGTGGGGGGGGGATCCGACACCACAGGCACCCGCCTCAGACGATCCAGGCCTACATCCATAACCTCGTTCCAGTCGCCCCCTACCATGGTTAGGACCTCCGGAATCTCATCCCACAGCGCGAATAGCCGCTCAGACAAAGCCCACTGCAGAGGGGGGGGGGCATATACGCTACCAAAAACCACGTGTTCAGTACCCAACCGGCCTTTGATGAAGATATAGCGGCCCTGAGGATCAATCCACTGCTTGTCATGCACATAAGCCAACCTGCGGTGTACTAAGACAGCCACCCCCCTAGAACCCCTCGTAAAACCTGCATGGTACACCTGCTGAAACCCGAACCTCTGGAGGCTAAGGGCCTTAGAGCCTAGCATGTGAGTCTCTTGAAGCAGCAGCACATCTACCATCTCTCTTTTCCCCCAACGCAGTACAGCCCCACGCTTGATTTTGTCCAGAACACCCCTCACATTCCACGTCACAACACGCAGGGTCTTTTGAGGAGGTACAGTCGCAGTATCAGCCATAATCAAGACAGTGTCCAGCATCCGGCCCCCCGCCCCACCCTGGCGCACCCCACAAAGCAACAAAATCAAAAGCCAAAGACACGTGTGGACCCACCCTCCCAACCCAAACACCCAGTACCCCAAAACCCACCTGGCCACCCCCGGCCCGACCTCCCCAACTCCCAACAATAAGACAACCCCCCCCTGCACCCCACACCCCCCACCCCAATACCTCAGAGAACAGTGAAGTATCTGTCGCGGCATGGAGAGACCTGGGTCCAGAACAGAGAACCCAAGGCCCACCATACCAATGGATCCCAACACCCCCATCAACACTCACTCACCACCCCCCCAACAACACCCACTACTCGTGAGGGTCTAAGGCCCATAGAAGCCGCCACCCGAGCCCCGCAGTGGCTCTACCCAGAGCCTCAGAGAGTTTTAGGAGCATACAGAGAAGCTCAGGCAAAGTCACATGGAACAGTCTCACCAGTCGGTCCATTTCGGGTAACACCAACAGCCAGGCACCACCAGGGTTCAACTGCCAGCATCAGAGTGTTCAGAGTCAATCATGCCGTTCGTCTGCGTCGCACTGGCGGAAGCTGACCGTTTCTTGGATCTGGACCTTCGATGCCGTCCTTTCCGGTTGGTGCGGGCCGTCCGCTCCGGTGATGATCTCTGGGACCCGCCAGGATCCAGCCCCGGCTGGGCATGGGGTCGAAGTCGTACCGTCTCATCGGTCCAACGAAAAACCTCCTCGGGTGTATCGAAGAAGTGTGTCCGGGACTGGTGTACAACCCGCAGGCGGGCCGGGTACAGGAGAGAGTATTGAAGCTTCAGGCCCCGCAACTTAGCCTTGGCGGCCACAAAGGATTGTCGCTGCTGCTGAACCATTTTTGTGTAGTCCGGGAAGATCATTATGGCCTGATTCTCATATGTAAGCGAGCCCTTGGTCCTCGCCTCCCGCAGTATGGCATCGCGGTCATGATAGTTCAGCAGCCGAGCAATGACCGGCCGAGGACGTTCCCCCTCAGGTGGCCGCTGAGTCAGGGCCCTGTGCGCCCGTTCAATCACAAAACACGCCGACAGTGTCCCCTCGGGGACCCAGCTCTCCAACCAGTGAGTCAGGAAACGCTCCATGCCATCCTTCTCGCACCGCTCCGGAAAGCCAATGACGCGGAGGTTATTTCTCCGTGCGCGCCCTTCGGCATCCTCCACGCGGGCCGCAAGCGTCTTCTGGACACACTCCACCTCCGCCATTCGTTTCTTTAGGGCGCCAATGTCTGTTTCGGTCACCGATACCCGAGATTCAGTCTCAGTGATCCTCGCCACTGCGTTTCGGAGGTCCTGGCGAAGCAGTGTAACGTCCGCTCCCACCGCCCCTATTTTGGCGTCCAGCATGTCCCGGGATTGGGTAATGGCCGCCAGGATTGCAGCGTTGTCTGGCCCTGATCCGCCACCTCCGCCAGACGCCCCGGCGCCACCACTGGGCCCGGCAAACTTGTCCATGGGGCCCTGCTTGGGCGGGCCCCCTCCGCCACCCCTGGTCATGGTCGCTCACGGACACAGCGGATCAGCACACTGGACTGGACAGGTAGGTTCAGCAGGCCCGGGGAGTGAGTCCACAACAAGAAGCACGGGGCCACGTTCGGACGGCGGGTCCGATGCCCGCGCAGGAGGGGCGGCGGGTCAATACGACTCCAGTGGCACGACGCACAAGGCTCCAGACCAGACAGGACCTCACGATGCCCACCGGTACCTCCAGGATCCAGAGGGGGCAGGGCACCTTCAGCCGTATCCTCATGCAGTGGTGTCCCCAGGCTGCAGCAGCGCCCTCATGCAACAGTGGCCCAAGAACTCAGCAGTGTCCCCACGCAACGGTGACCCAGGAATGCAGCAGTGTCCCCACTCACCAGTGGTCACCGGGTGAAGTATTCGGCCAAAGTCTGCACTGCTGACGCCACTCGCAGCGGCGCGCCCACTGCCACCTCTCGGCTGTCTCAAAATCGAGGACCCCGGCCCACAGCCAGCTACCAGGCCGCCGACCGCCCTCAGCGCCACAGGGTCCCAGAGGGAATGGAGCCGCTAGAACCCAGCACCGGAGGAATCAGGGTCCACTCACGGACCAACGGCGCCCGCCCGGCACCAACCACGGGCTCAGGGTCCAAGCGCTGCAGGGACGTCCGGGATCCGCACCTCAGATGGCACCCTCTGCCGAGCTCCGACAGCCGCCACACAGCGTCACCAAACTCGAGGTCCCCGGCTCGCGGCCAGCCACCAGGCCACACTCCGCCGTCGGCGCCTCAGGGTCCCGTCGGGGACAGAATCGCGGGATCCCGTCACCGGAGAGAGCAGGACACACTCCGGAGTCAGCACGACTCGCCAGGGATCTTCTGCGGGCTCGGGGGCCAGGATAAGTGTCTAAGGTAAGGTCGGGCCGGCGGGAGCTCTACTAAGCTGCGACCGCCATCATCGCCCGTCAAGCCACGCCCCCCTTCTGTGGCTTCATTTTGAATTGATTTCACACTTTCAATCGTACCTTCACACATTCCTCTATCCGGAACCCATCTCGCCGGTCCCGCAACATACATTCGACTCATCACATCCCTTGCAGTTTCTTTCCCGACTTCATCCGCAAACGCATTTCCACGACCAACATCATCTGTAATCTTTTTGTGTGCACTGCACTTCACGATTGCCACTCGTAACGGCAAGGTCAGTGACTCAAGAAGCTCATTCACCAATTGACCATGCTGAATCTTAGCACCATGTGAAGTCAGAAAACCACGTTCACGCCACAATCGTCCAAAAAATATGAGCAACACCAAAGGCATACTGACTGTCAGTGTACACATTCACTAGTTTTCCTTTCGCCAACACACATGCTCTCGTGAGTGCAATCAACTCTGCTGCTTGCGCAGAATTATGTGGGATACGTTCGGCAATACGTTTCGACAATAGTATACAAAGTCGTAACAGCATATGCCGCAGTCGTATCACCATTCGGCAACTTGAAACACGAACCATCAACCCACAAAGTACCATCACATTCTGTAAGAGGAGTGTCCCTAAGGTCTACTGTTATGTTATGTTATGTTAACACGTTCTTCTATAGCGCATCAGCTACTCCAAAAGGAGTGTCCCGGCGCTTTGGCGAAGAAGTCCTTCGGGGGAAGCAACATAACTGAACAGTAAGGAAAGGCGGGGGCCCTAACTGGTGAAAAGCCAAGTTTTTAAAGCCTTTCTGAAGGACATAAGGCTAGGGAACTGTCTAAGAGAAAGGGGAAGCTCGTTCCAGGCACGAGGAGCCAAGTGGTGGAAAGAGCGGCCGCCCTGTCTGACGCGTTTAATGGTCGGAACTACCATTTTAGACAGAGAGGCGGACCGTAGAGCTCTATTAGGCTTATAAAAAACAAGACGTTTCCTGATATAACTAGGGCCAATGTCATGAAGAGCTTTGAAGGTCAACGTCAGACTTTTAAAAAGGACTCTCTTGGCTATAGGAAGCCAGTGCAGTTCTTTTAACAAGTCAGAGGCACTAGCGCGTCTGGGGAGCCCGTAGATGGCACGGGCAGCTGAATTTTGGACTACTTGAAGTCGCCTCACAAGGTATTTAGGGAGTCCTAGGTAAAGAGCGTTTACGTAGTCTAATCTAGACCCAACAAGTGATTGAACAATGACCCTTCTATGGTTAATTGAAATCAAGGGGAGAAATTTTCTAAGCATCCGAAGGATGCCGAAACATTTCCCCGAGAGGCAAGATATTTGGGGCCCAAAAGCTAAATCATTATCAATGATGATTCCTAAATTTTTAGCTTTAATACTTGCATTTGCAGGTGGAAACAAGTCTTGCGGCCACCAGCTTTTCCAGTTTGGTTCGGTAGTGCAGCCAAAGAAAAGCAGCTCCGACTTGTCGGAGTTGCATTTTAAACTGTGCCTTCTGAACCAACCAAAGACTGCCTCTAAGCAGCTTCTGATGAGAGTCCCATCAAACACCTCATTCTTGTCATATGTAAACAAGAGTTGGGTGTCGTCAGCGTAGGACACGATCTGAGCGCCGAAAGACTCCGCCACCTCTGCAAGGGGGGCCAAAAAGATGTTAAAGAGCAGGGGGCTAAGAATAGACCCCTGAGGGACCCCTACTTCCAGAGGTGCCATAGCGGCGGAGTGTGGGGGCGCCCAGATCGTTTGTCGACGGTCGGCTAGAAAGGATTTAAGCCAGTTCCACACCGTCCCCCGAAGGCCACATTCCCAGAGTTGTGTTAGGAGGGTATCATGGGGAACGGTGTCGAACGCCGCCGACAAGTCCAACATGACCAACATGGCCTTTCCTCCAGCATCCAACACCTCTCTAATAGCGACAGTGACTTCTAGTAACGCGGTCTCCGTGCTGTAATTAGCACGAAAACCAGATTGAGTATTGTGCAACAGATGGTTCTCCTCGATAAAATTAGAGATTGATCTGTGCACATGTCTTTCTGCCACTTTTGCCAGAGCGGGGAGGAGGGAGATTGGCCTGTAGTTGGCATGGACAGTAGGATCTAGGGCAGGTTTTTTTAGAAGTGGAAGAATGAGAACACACTTCCAAGCCCGAGGGACTACACCGGAAGACAGTGAGGAGTTGAGGATGGAGTTGATGAGACCATTTAGGGCTGGGGCTATTTTGTTGAGACATGAAACTGGGCAAGGATCAAGAGGTGAGCCCGACTTCAGCCCAGTCAGATGGTCTAACGAGGAATCAAGGCTCAACTGGGGGAATTCCCAGAGGGTGGGGGCCAATACAGGATTTGAGGAGGAGAGGGCATCTGGTAGATCAACCTTAGTTTGGTTAGAGTAGACAGCAAGGGAGGTTTGGATGGACGTTATCTTATTGACAAAGTAATGCGCCAATTCAGTCAGCCAAGGTTTTGAATGGGACTGGACCGGGGTGCCTAAGGACGGTGAAGTAAAGTCTTTGACAATTTTAAAGATTTCCTTACAAGTGTTTCCCGAATCATCGATGCGGCGTTCAAGATAGGATTTTTTCTCATTCCACAGCAACTTGTGGTAGGATCTAGTCAGATTTTTAAGTTTTACTTTCTCCAAGGGATTGTAATCCTTCCTCCAGACCCTTTCAGCTCTTTTACAATTTTGGCGAGCTTCCCTGAGCTGAGAGGTGAACCAAGGGGCAGAGGGCCGTTTGTTCCCAGATTTAGCTATTTTCTCGGGGACAAGAATCGCCAGTCTTGCCGTAAGCCATTCGGCAAAGTAGGCTAGGTCGTCTTCCACGTTGCCTGACAAAGTACAGGGTACACATTCCATAGCCTGCAGTAGCATCTCATTAGAGAGAAGGTGGAAAGGTCTGGAAGTTCGCTTGGGAGGAATGGTAGGTTTCATTCTAGAAGATGGAGCACAAGAAAGGGAGAAAGTAATTAAATAATGATCCGACCATAGCACCGGCTGCGGAGCTTGAAAGTCAATAGGGATGGTAGAGTAGAATTGGTCCAGGGTGTGACCCTTGTTATGCGTAGGTTCGTGAATGAGCGGTAGCAGTCCTAATGTAGTAGTTATATCCATAAGTTTCATAGTATCTGGATTAGTGGCATCATCCATATGTATATTTAGGTCGCCGAGGAGTAAGCAGTGCTCCGATTTAAGACAAGGGACTGAAAGTGCTACCTGTAATTCGTCCAAGAAAGGGCCTAAAGGGCCGGGGGCTCTGTATAAGAGAATGCCGGTACATGCCTGAGAGGAGGAAAGATGGAGTGTGAAGCCAAGGGCCTCAGTCTCTTGGATGTTATCAACCGGAAAAGTGGTGCAGTGCAGCTGTTTATTAACTATAATGGCCACACCGGCCCCTCGCCCAGATGATCTATCCCTCCTAATGATGGAATAGTTGGGAGGGATGGCATTAACTAAGTCAGGGGCCGAGGAGTCATTAAGCCAGGTTTCTGTCAAAAAAAGACAGGATACGTTAGAGTTGTAAAGCAGGTTCCAAATGTCCAGCGCGTGACAGCCCAAGGAACGTGTGTTAAGAAGTAGGCAGACGACTGGAGCCGGTTGGTTAATCGATATGGGTTTCTCATATTTAGGAAGACGCCAACCGCAGTCTGTACAGCCTTTCCTTAGGGCACGACTAACGGGAAAAACATAATGACAGCAACCTACAGGCGGACGAAGTTTTAAAAGGGTCTCTGATGAGTAGGAAAGCGACATGATCTGAGCAGGTAAGAGTAGGGCACCTACCAGAAATAAGAGCCAGCCAGCCGTCCTGCCCCGTCTGCTGCCGGAACGCTGACGGGCGCAGACGGGCAGGACTCTGGCACGACTCAGGCACAGTGAAGGCGTCACCGCTGCGCTTTGAGAAGGGTGGAGCTTTAAGTAGGCCGGCGTAACATCAAATTCCAGGCGCCAAGACCCGCATCAATATGGCGGCGTCTGGCTTCAGCAGCCTCAACAAATATGGCGCTCCCTTACCACCCCAGACCCGGACCCACAAAGTAGCGGTGCTTTGGTCGATTTTACGTGTGAGTGAGGGGCCAGAGAACGACGCTAATGCAAGCGAGGTAAAATACAATATAATTCTATTCACAGAATAAAGTAAAGTAAAAGCGCTGAAACAGCAGTATTAAAATCACCGCGAGAGCGCGAGCGCGCAGTCCTTAGCAGCGATATGCAGCCTATCCTCTAAGGCAACTTTGCCAGGGAGATCCTAGATTCGGTTCCGCCTTAAGTAAGCCGGCGTAGCATCAAATTCCAGGCGCCAAGACCCGCATCAATATGGCGGCGTCTGGCTTCAGCAGCCTCAACAAATATGGCGCTCCCTCACCACCCCAGACCCGGACCCGCAAAGTAGCGGTGCTTTGGTCGATTTTACGTGTGAGTGAGGGGCCAGAGAACGACGCTAATGCAAGCGAGGTAAAATACAATATAATTCTATTCACAGAATAAAGTAAAGTAAAAGCGCTGAAACAGCAGTATTAAAATCACCGCGAAAGCGCGAGCGCGCAATCCTTAGCAGCGCTATGCAGCCTATCCTCTAAGGCAACTTTTACTGTCTTTTACTGTCCCTTTCGTTTATTCTTCTGACCTAAAGAAACAGTTGTGCTGCTTTTCAGCATCCTCTGTTTCAACTGGGGTTGGCAACAACGTGGCTGGGTTTAGTGTGTTGCATCTTTTAATGTGGACATGACTTGCTAGCAAGGTTAACTCATAACCTGACAATCGAGCACTAGTTAAGTGCTGTGTCCTAGTTCTATTCAACAAAGTGTCTACCGCATGCGGAACCATTACGACCAGCATGTTATTCATCACCAACCCAGCGGACTGTCGTATAGAAACAGCCGCTGCTGCTGTGGCTCTTAAACAACTTGGCAATGCCCTAGCTACCGGATCTAAAGTCAACGAGAAATACGCGCATGGACGTTGCTTGTCCCCAAAAGACTGTGTCAATACTGATAATGCACAACCTTCCTTCTCCTGGACATATAGTGTAAAGGGCTTACTGTAGTCGGGAGTACCCAACACAGGAGCCGAACACAATGCATCACGCAATTCAGAAAAACTTTTCTGACACTCTTCAGACCATGGAATGGGATTCGGTGTATCTTTACGAGTTAATGCCACCAAAGGTTTGGCCAACAATGAGAAATCCGGTATCCATTGCCTACAATATGATGTAATGCCCAAGAAAGCACGCACTTCTCTTTGTGTCCTTGGCACACTCAATTTTGCAATTGCCGGAATTCTTTCTGAGGTCAGTTTCCTTCCCTCCTTCGATAAGAGGTGACCTAAGTAGGTCACTTCTTGTCGACAATATTGCAGCTTAGAGAGAGACACTTTGTGATGGAAATCAGACAAATTACGCAACAACGACAATGTAGTCTCCTTACAAATCTCCTCAGTATCTGCAGCTACAAGCAAATCGTCAACGTACTGAACAAGTGTAGCGCCATGAGGTAAAACAATCGTGTCAAGCTGTCTTTTCAAAGCCTGACTATATATTGATGGACTTTGACAGTAGCCCTGAGGAGCACGCTTGAAGCGGAAACTTCGGCCTCCTAAACTGAAGCCAAAAATATCTCTGCTCTCCTTGGCAATCGGTATGCTGAAGAAAGCATTCTTCAAGTCAATCACCGAGAACCAAGTGGCTGAAGCTGGAATCATTGTCAATAGGGTAGTGATGTCGGGTACAACTCGAAACTGTGGCACAACGATCTTATTCACTTCCCTAAGGTCAATCACGAACCTATAAACAGGTGGCTGAGAAGGATCAGTGCGCTTCAAGACAGGCAGAACCGGACTATTACAAATGTTGCCTCTTGTCTCTTCAATTACATCTTTCTCAATCAAATCGTAAATGATCGCTAACAGTGCTTGTTCACCTTCGCTAGAGATTTTGTATTGGGGAATGCACGGCAATTTACCACTGTCTTTTAATGTCACAACATATGGTGATATTTCCAAAAGACCCACATCATTAGGACCAGTAGCCCAAAGAGTATCCGGAAGAGAAGACAATTCTGTCAGGAATTTATCCTTTGATAGATACATCGGAGAGACCACTCTTTTACCTAGTGTGAGTTGTACTCCTGAAGGAGAACAGTACAAAGTCGCATATAGTCTTTTTAACAGATCCAATCCCAACAAATTTTCACCACAACCTATTGTAAGAATAAGGGGTGCTTCGAATTCACAAAGTCCAACAGAAAGAGACATAGGACTAGAAATCGGATTCCTAACCGGGGCACCAGAAAAACCTACTGAAACATTCACTTCGCCAAACAAAGGTGCACCAGGGAGTTTCGAGTGCATAATAGAACTCTTTGTAGCACCAGTATCCAACAGAAAAGGCTCTGACACACCTGATGTAATCACCTCAACATAAAGTCCATTCTGATCTACTGGAACTGAAACAACTCCCTCTCTTTGTCCGTGGCTGTCTTAGCAATCATTGCCTACCATATTTTCATCCTCTGTATAATAGTCATCAGCATAGTACTGAGTCGTCCTACCGGACGCGTTATTCTGTTGGTCAAAACTGTTCATTGAATTCTGCGGTGGAAACGGACGTGCGTTTTGTGGGAACGCACGGCGTCCCCTACCTTAGGCGCTTGTTGAACACCACGGCCTCGCACGCCAGTAGCACCATTCGTACGTTGTAACAAAACCGGGCAACTATTCTTAAAATGACCTTCCTCTTTACAATACGCACACTGATTGGGACCATACGGTAAACGCTGTTGAGAAAACTCATTTCTTTGCGAGTTCCTCGAATATTGCTGAGGCTGCTGATAATCGCGCTGATTATTAGTGCGGGGTGGATAGGCTGGCTGCAGCAGAACTTTAGTTTTGAACTCTTTAGTCTTTTTATCCGCCCTCTCCAACTCATCTTTGCACCTATTTTCATAGTACTGGGCTGTAGCTAAAATCTGCGCTGACGTTGAGACAGCCCAAGCACTTTTGGAATCCTTCAACTTAGCGCACAACTCCGGAAGTAAATTATGCACAAATTTGTCGACGAACAACCTCTGGCCACCTTCAGTCGCCATGTCCTGGCCACTATGATCTACAAACGTTTCTTCAAATCGTGTGAAGAAATCAGACACCATTTCATCTTTCTTCTGCTTACACGCAGACAACTTGTCCCACTTTACGCGCAATTCAGGCATTAACGTCTTCATGTAAGTAATTATTCTACCAGGGAGTTCTGCAATTAAAGGCTCGGGTTTAGCACCACCAACTTGTCTGTTATCTACAGCGGCAATATTAGCCCATGTGTCACCTAACTCCTGATCGTGATCGGTGTGGCGAATCTTTCCCCATAAAGGCTGTGGAACCACGTTCCCAAACAACATGTCTATATCGGCCAAATTCATAATGCACAAGCTTGCTGTCTGTGACAATTCCTTATAATACCCTGCAGGATTTTTACGGGGATCAGGCAATGTCTGTTTCAGGGCCAAAACTTCAGATCTCTTCCACGAAACATGTACCCATACACGCTGAAAATGCGGTGGTATGGCTGGATTAGCGTTTGCGTCCCCTTCCCTCCAAACCGGTGGAACCTCTCTCATGGGGTACTGTTGCGCCTTTTTCCTACCGGGTGCGTCGTGCTCAGATAGTGATCGAGAAGTGCCCCCTTTACTCCGATACGATAGCAATGTCGCAACCGCTTTCTCAACATCGTCACCCACAATCATACCCTCCGCAAACTTGAATCGCACACGGTATAACTCAGATAAGTCGTGTTCCGGATCATTTCCCTCCAAATCTTCACGGAGAAGTACACACATTTGTTCAAAAACATATCTCTGCTTTGATGCTTCCCATTGACGGAAGACTTCTATGATAGACTCTTCATCATATCTTGCAGTGTCGATAACCCATTTACGCGCTAACATATTCAGTAATTCTCTCTCTTGATAGTCAGGCAGCTGACTCCGTAACTGCCTTCGTTCTGTGTTAGGGGTCGTGTTAGGCGACCCAAAGAAAGGTGAGAAAAGACTGGTAACGGTGTTGGCCACTCTCTGTCGAACAGAAGGAGAAGATGACGGAAGGACAGGAGGAAAGATAGGGTGATGTAATGCAGAAGCGGAGACAGACACAGAAGAAGTATCAGGATAAACCGTCGGAGCAGTAGGCGAAGTCGTAGGGAACACAGATGGAGTGGGTAGCAAAAGCGGCGGCCCTTGAGGGGGCTGCGCCGGAGGAGTAGGAACCAGCTGAAGAGGAGCTGATTGCTGCGTTAGAACCTGTGGTGCGACAATCTGTTGTTGCACAACCAAAGGTTGCTGAGGTGCTGTAGCACTCTGTGCATAAGGAGGTGGTGAACTTAGTAGATGAGACATTAAAGGATCTTGATCAAGTTTCTCCTTTGACTCTTGTTCTTTACGTGGCAGAACTGGGTAACACTTATCTACCGCTAACTTCTTACTTCTAAGTGTTTGTTCGCTCCCTCGCTCTTCCTCATCATCTCTGAACGCAACAGCAGCTTGTACCATTGACATACCTCGTTTATTTTTCTTTGCTGATTTTATTTCTTTCTGTTTGGCTTCCTTGCGCCATATGCGAAAAGAGTCAAACATTGCCGGCCGGGCTTTCTTCTTAAAAAGTTTAACCTCTAGATTATCTAAAATCTCTGTGTCAAAGCTACCATATTGAGGCCATTTTAAAACACCGTCTTTTCTGGTGTATCGGATCCATACTTCATTATATGTGATGGGGCCTACGCCGTGTTTCACATATAGTTCATATGTTGGAGTTCCAATCAGAGGAACCGGGCACGAGTCCTCCAACCGGGAATCCTTATTACAACCAAGACAAAACAAATTTCCAAGTCTGCTAAAACCAGGCACCTTCGCTCTCTAGTCTAGCTTCAAACTTCGAAGGATTATCGAATACGATAGTCTCGTGAATACACGAGTCCTTCGGTTTTAGCACTTGCAAGTTCCAATACAAAATTATCCCGAAGGATACCAAGAACTAAGAATCAAACTAAGGACTGGGAGACGCTCCACTTATACTTAACTGAGGTATCGATGACGTCACCAGAAGACTCGTCTATCGTTTCGCTCTACCAATCATCAAGGGTCCAAAACAGGGCGATAGTCAGGGCAGCAGTCCTTCGTAGCCGTCGGGACGCGGGGAACCTCGCAGCAAAGACCTTCGGACCACGTCGACATACAGGGGTCGCTGAAGTGGCTGGCCGTCCTCCGGAATTTTCACACGAAGCTCCTCACGAACCTCTGGCTTGGACCGGTACCGCTGATCGAGCCCCGTGTTGGGCGCCAAACTGGAGTACAGGGTTTTTATGGACCCGGCGGTGCCAGGGGACACACCTGAAAACTCCGAGTTCTTCCTGTTTCAGACCACAGAAACACGAGTCTTCTAGGTGAAGTCAACGATTGCATTTATTGGCTGCAACCAGTAACAGGTATCCTAGAAGTACAACAGCATGTAGGTTCTCAGGAGACTGCTCGAAGATACAAAGCCAGTCTTCTTATTTATATGAAATATTATGCTTTAGGCACAAATTCCCTATTTTACAATCGGTTATTCACATATTTTACTACAAAGAAAGAACAGAATCATGATGACAAGCCCACATTCTAGTAATTCCAACCCATGATCAATTACCCGGCGAGGTCCAGTACTTTCATCAGATATCGGCGGACCCCCAATAAAACAGGGAGCCTCCTCCTCGTAAAGTAAGTCATAAAGCAAGAAACAGGGACAGGTGTGTGTAAGATTAGGCGTGGTTTGCGTGCGATGAAAGGTTTATGATATGTTGTGCCTTGATACGAATCTAGCTCGGCCACTGGGGAAAGACCTGGCCGAACAGGTTTGGCTTCGGGCGGTGGAGTCAGCTTGCCCAGGTCACAGAGGAGTCAGCTAAGGTGTACGTGTCCTTTGGGTGGGTTTTGGCTTCTAGTCATTTGGCTATGTGAGGGCAATCACAAAATGGATGCCGTTCACAAAATGGAACCCAAGGGTTTGGAACGGAAATGCTGATTTCAGGGTGATTACGTCACTCGATCGTGACGAAATTGCTTGTGCATAGTATACTTGTCATTTCCGGTCTGCTGATACCAAAATCGTTTTGATACGATGAGGTTTATGACACGGGTCCAGGATTTCAATACCACACTTCGGTGGTCATATCACTGAAAATACAAGATTAAAAACAAATATTATTGTCTATGGCTGCTCATGGAAGACAATTTCTATGGCCTGGAATCTAGAGAATGCTAAAGTGATTCTGGTATTTTACTGACCTCTGCTGGTCGTTTTCTATCAAGACAGTAAAACAGAGGCAGTTGGACAGAAAAAAAAGTACCTACAAGTCCTAGGGCTGATCTCCAGAGCCCACAAAGTACATACACATATGAGTATATACTAAAGTATATACAAGATGGTTTCTAATGCTCAACCTGAAAAAAGCCCACATGTGGGTCCGCACAGTCGCAGGCTCAATGAAAGGGTTGACGGGTCCCCTTTCGGTTGCTGTATTGATGTGTTGAACTGGTACTTATGAGATAAACTTGTGCAAACAAGCTTTAGCATGTGTTAAAGTGACAAAATGGCAAACGAAAACTGCTTTAGAATGTGCTGCATTATGCCGCATAATTAAGTGAGCTATGACCTTCCATACCACATAATTGCAGCGGCCATGCCTATTTCCTAGTAACAGGTAAAGCTAGAGCCATATTGTGGGAATAAGTGTGGCCACAACCCTTCCTCTGTTTTAATCCAATGTTGATTATCCTCCCACCACCGTGGCATGACTGCTCTACGCTACAGATGGCTAATCTCCCATTATTCCCACCAGCTCCCTGCCCGAAGAAATGCCTCATTACTGTATCATCGCCATCATTTTTTGCACCTATGTGGTTCTTAGTCAGGGTTTAAGGATTTCATCACGGGCAGATGGCTCTGTGTGATTGTGAAAGGATAATAAGGGTACCAAGATAATTTTCCAAATGTTGTTTATCTAATCTTTTGGTAAGGAACTTTTAATTTGTTAAAGCATGGAAGTGACCCTGAGATCTGGTGGCCAAAACCTGGGGCAGATTTACAGTAAGTGCACCCGCAGTTGAGGCACAGATGTTCCATGCATTTCCTGAGGCTTCCCCTACAAATGGATGCAGTCACTCCACCGCCTGCAATGGAACTCTGCCTCCCACCACACCTTTGAAATGCGGGCCAGGATGCCAACTGCAGTCAAAGCTAGGCCAATAAGTTCAAACAGATTGTCCCTTTTCACTAATGCACTGTTTATAGTGCAGTAGCAAATTCACGCCTGCACTCCATTTAAAAAAACTCTTTTTACTGGTTAGTTGTTGAGAGCAAGTCCTTCCTGGGTCAACATATAATATCAAATCCTTACGACACAGTTTCAGCACAACCAATCAAGAGTATAACAGGAAAATGACAGCCAATGGAACATTTGTTCAGTGTACACACCATCTCTAAGTACAAGTTTCAAGTAACCAAACCTCATTCCCCACCCCTCAGTCTTGCCCCCAATTCCCTCCCAAAGTGATTGCTTCAAATAACACAGTGGTATTCCACAAACATGGTTACATCGAAGCCCTAAATACACATGGCAGAGTGTGCAACCCCCGACTGCCCATAGCTCAACCCGACCCGATGGAACTACATCTCCCCTTGCATCCATCGACCACTGCTCCTGTGTGATAGTATTTTCAGTCCCTTGTGATTGTGTGCCCTGTTCATTACTCCTACCCATCCCCATTTACATGGGCTCCAACTGCGTGGTTCAGGAGTCTAAATCCTCCTGCAATTTTTAATCCCATCGATTAAGTTTCATGTGTGCCTCCTCTGCCAGCACCCACTCAAGTACGTCCATAAAGGAATGGAAGGGGCCCTCATGCTCAACCACCCTATGGCCACTCTTCCCTCAACCAGTACAAATGCCAACTGTAGGAACCTTCAGTGCATTTTATCCCCTTTAGGTTGTTTAACAATACAGAGCAGACACACCTGAGGCTTTTCCTTGATCGGCTGTGCAGTCACTGCCTGTAACTGTGTTATCACAGTTGTCTAATAGGCATGCACGCTCGAGCATGCCCAGGCCATATGCAGAAAGGAAGCTCTCTCTCCACCACATCTAGGACAATCCACACTCACGGTCTCTCATTAGGTCTCGCCTGTCAATGCGCATGCACATTGAGCTTGCGAAACTATAGGGGCTTAAACAGAGTTTAACTAGACTGGCGATTTGATGCTGTGCCCGTGCACTTTTAGGTCAATGCACAAGCGCATTGAGCTAAAATGCGCGTACACATCATCAAATCGCCAGCCATCTGTTCCCCAACTTGGCGCCTCCGCTCCTGCTCTCTCCTGGCTGCTCCTCCCCTAATTATTCACGGCCGGCCGTACTTTCAGTTTCACGGCCGCTAGGCCATGTCTCCTTTTATCCAGCGCATTTCTTTATTTATACCTTGGCTCGTGTTATTGCCTATTCTACCGCGACCAGAGAACAGCAAACCTTCTCATGTGCTGTATGCACAAGAGGCTTAATTTCGTCATTTAAAGGGCTGAGTTGCAAAATTTTAGAATCCCGTTCAATGTTGTAATGCTCCGGTATTGCACAGTGCGTTGGCTTTCACATATTTTGTTTTTTGTAATGACTTAGGGTTTGATAGGCAGGGCTGATCCAGGCAGACAGATATCGACTCTGGTAGCATGCATTTAGAATAAAGGGAAGTGTTGAAACTGCCTCTGCATTTTTTATATTCCACCGTCTGTTCCCCAACTTGGCGCCTCCGCTCCTGCTCTCTCCTGGCTGCTCCTCCCCTAATTATTCACGGCCGGCCGGCCGAACTTTCAGTTTCACGGACGCCAGGCCGTGTCTCCTTTTATCCAGCGCATTTCTTTATTTATACCTTGGCTCGTGTTATTGCCTATTCTACCGCGACTGGAGAACAGCAAACCTTCTCATGTGCTGTATGCACATGAGGCTTAATTTCGTCATTTAAAGGGCTGAGTTGCAATATTTTAGAATCCCGTTCAATGTTGTAATGCTCCGGTATTGCACAGTGCGTTGGCTTTCACATATTTTGTTTTTTGTAATGACTTAGGGTTTGATAGGCAGGGCTGATCCAGGCAGACAGATATCCACTCTGGTAGCATGCATTTAGAAATGTTGTCATTTAATGGGCTGAGTTGCAAAATTTTAGAATCCTGTTCAATGTTGTAATGCTTCGGTATGGCACAGTGCGTTGGCTTTCACATATTTTGTTTTTTGTAATGACTTAGGGTTTGATAGGCAGGGCTGATCCAGGCAGACAGATATCGACTCTGATAGCATGCATTTAGAATAAAGGGAAGTGTTGAAACTGCCTCTGCATTTTTTATATTCCACATCAGGATGTTTGGAGGTAAATGTTTTCTTAGGGGCGTTTAATTTAAGGCACGTAATTTCTTTGACACTTGGGCAACACACAGAAAATTGCATGTTACATGTGCGTCACTCTCAGGTTTGGATTATAGACCCATGAAAACCAAGTACGCATAGGTTTAAATTGTGGTCCTCCTATAACTGCATATTTAGGAATTTCTTCTGTTTGTTGTCTGCTGGTTATGTATTGCGCACTTACTGCCCCCGCCCCCTCACCCCCGGCTCCACTTGATCTGGTCCCAGCAGCCTCTCATTCAGTCTTTATTTACTAAATAACAAGGCCGCATGCGCGAACAGTGCTGCAAGAGGGCACTTTCCGGGTGTGTTTCTTGCATAAGAGGGCTCTGGTGGAGTCGACAACCGCCTGGTTACTAGCAATTAAGTGTTGTAAATATTTAAACAAATTAGAGTAATTAGCCAGCATGAAATGTGTTCACATGTCGCAGGGCAGTGCATTTTCACAAAACTAAACGTTTGTATTTACAAGCCTGTTTCTTTTTATAGTCATGTAAATACAACACATATTACATTACAAATGCTATAGGTGTCACGTTTGGGAAAAGTTAAAACTATTGGCATTGTAAAAGACAAAGCTATTAATTTTGCTATTTTCAAGACCAACACATCAAAACATAATTGTCATTTACAAAACCAATAGCTCCAACTTTTCTAATGCGAGACCTATTGCATTTCTAATGCTTATTTTTAAAGTGCTGCGTACCCGAATTTTTGGAGAAGGCCTTGTTGGATCCACTCAGTCTTGGTAAACGTGAGATCCGGTTCCTAGTCCTTGCACCTTTGCCTTGTAGGTGATGTTCAAACATGGCTATCAACCTGCGATTAAGTAACAAATAACTAATCCCCCTGATTCCGCTTGCATACTGTTCTGTCAGCGACGCTGTTAAACCCTCCAAGGCTCCCCTTGTCACTGAGTAGAAAATAAACTATCAGCGGTGGCGCAGGGCCTGTTGCAGTTGTCTCCAGTCTTAAAACTTTTCTTTGTTTATTGTCTAAGAACGGTCGTGAAACAGAGTCTCTTTCTCTAGGTGAAAGTTTAGTGCCGGTGCAGGAAAGACTTCCTTTGGTCATTCCTGGGTTAATTGCATTTTGGCGTCTGGATTTAGGCGCACTGGTGGGACTCGGGGGTGGTGGCTTCATTTGCTGGCTACAGTACTCGATCTCGCAAGTAGGATAATTGCTTAACAATTTATTAAGCGACATTCATCAAAGGGATTTGCCCTTTCAAGCTGACATATTTTTTTCGTTTAAAAAGAGTTATTTGTTACTGCGGTTTTGGTGTTTAAGTGAACGTAAAAGCGCAGACCGACTGTGGGTGTAGGCAGGTACAGTGCTCTCCTTCCAATCCCACGCTCCTTTAGAGTTACTGTTAAGTGAGCGGGTTCCCTGCGATGTGCACGTGCATGCGCCATCTGAGGTACTTAGTAGTTCTGCAGGGCCTGGTTATTAAGCGCGCAACAGCATTGGTAAATGATAAACTCGGACTTTTACTGTATGCCACGGCCATCCTGTAAACCGCGCAGGCTCCAATCAACATGGTGTGTAGAGGTTAAAACAAAGTACAAACCACAACAAAGCCCAGTGGAATGTTAATGTTATGTTAATGTTAATGTTAATGGGTGACTTATATAGCGCACGGCTACTCCAAGGAGTGTCCCGGCGCTTTCTGACCCATTACTGAAAAAAGGAGAAGAACAACAAAAACATAACAGAATTACTGATTAAAAAGCCAAGTTTTCAGGGCCTTTCTAAAGGCAAACAGATCGGGGATGCGGCGGAGATCAACGGGAAGGGAGTTCCATAGTTTGGGGGCGAGATGTTTAAAGGAACGTCCACCAATTCTGACTTTCTTAATAGGAGGCACCATTGCCAGGCCAAGATTTTCCGACCGGAGAGATCTGGTGGGCTTGTAGAAAGAAAGCCGTTTCTGAATGTAGGAGGCCCCTACGAAATGGAGTGCCTTATGGGCCAGTGTAAGAGCTTTGAATATGATTCGCTTCTTAATCGGAAGCCAGTGCAGGGAGGAAGGCAACTCAGATGATCTGGCTTGCCAGGGTAGGCCGAAGATGGCTCTAGCCGCAGAATTTTGTACAACCTGGAGTTTGTGCAAGAGATAATCCGGCAAACCCAGGTAGAGGATATTTGAATAGTCAAGCCTGGAACAAATCAGAGCTTGTACTGTCAGCTTCCTATGGGCTAAAGGGAGCAAAGGAAGGAATTTACGAATCATTTTTAGCAGACCAAAACAGGTACCCGTGAGACCTGTGATCTCAAAGCAAGGGTGTTATCAATTTTGACCCCAAGGTTTTTAGCGACCAAAGAGGAGGACAAACCGGCCACCATTCCTGCCAGGGCGGTTCTGACTGACAGCCAAAGAAGAGCACCTCAGATTTATCAGGGTTGCACTTGAGGCTGCTTCGCTGAAACCAGTTGAAGACAGCCCCAAGGCAACCACGGATGCTCTCCCAGTCGAACTCCATGCCCTTCTTGCAGGTGAAGAGGAGCTGGGTGTCGTCAGCGTATGATATGATCTGGGCACCCATTGACTCCGCCAGTACCGCCAATGGAGTCATGAAGATGTTAAAAAGGGTCGGGCTCAGCACCGACCCTTGTGGAACTCCGACATCCATAGGCGGCACCTCGGCGGAGTACGGGGGGGCCCAGACCACTTGTCGACGACCCGCTAGGTAAGATCTCAGCCAGCTCAACACCGTCCCTCTGAGACCGATCTCGTGAAGTCTTCTCAAGAGGGCCTCATGCGGGACGGTGTCGAAGGCCGCCGACAGATCCAACATCACCAGCATTGCTCTTCCACCTGCGTCGAGAACTTCCTTAATGGCTTCGTTAACTTCCAAAAGAGCGGTCTCAGTACTCAAGTTGGAGCGGAAGCCAGATTGGGTAGAGTGGAGTAACCCATGATCTTCAAGGAAGGAAGAAAGCACAGAGTGAACGTGCTTCTCGACGATCTTAGCCAAACTGGGCAGGAGAGATATGGGCCTATAGTTAGCATGTATCTCTGGATCAAGGCCTGGTTTTTTTAGAAGGGGAACGACCATTGCCTTCTTCCAGGCTGGCGGAACCATGCCGCAGGACAAAGAAAGGTTCAAAACAGGAGAGATTAAGGAATTCAGAGTCATGGCATTCCTGGCTAAAAAGCTCGCCGGACACGGGTCAAGCGGAGAGCCAGATTTAATCCTGAGTAGAAGATCCAGAGAATTAGATTCCAGTAAAGGAGGAAACTCCAATAGAATGGGGCAGGAATCAGGAGATAAGGACGTCAGATTGGAGTCATGCAATGATGCAATTGGGGCAGGTGGTGGAAAAGATTCTTGAATCAATTTGATTTTAGTATTAAAAAAAAATGACCAGCTCCTTTACCCAAGGTTCGGAGAACTTGTGCTGGACTATGCTAGATTTAGGAGAGATAAACTCTTTGACAATGGTAAAAATTTCTTTACTGGAATTTGACGCAGACTCAATTCTATCTGAAAAATAGTTCTTTTTGGCCTCAAGAATGTCAGAGTGGTAAGATTTAATAGATAGTTTATAGGCAGACTTAGCTTCTTGATCATAATGCTTCCGCCAGAGTCTTTCGGCTACCTTACAGTTACGCCGTGCCAGAGCAAGTGATTTAGAAAACCAAGGGGCCGAGCTACGCTTGACAGATGAAGAGGGTATAGAAAGAGGAGCAAGATCATCAAGCCTTTCAGTTAACCATTCCTGGAAGGTTTCAAGGTCCCTCTCCAGATGGCCGGATAGGATACAGGGATATTCCTGAAGCGCTTGGGCCAGATTCTCAGGAGTAATTTTATGCAGAGGTCTTCTGGGGTGCCTGAGGTGGTCTGAATTAGTATAAGATGTTTTACTTCTGCCCTGAATTAAAAAACTGATCAAAGAGTGGTCAGACCAGAGAACAGGGGTGGGATGGGACATAATAAGGGGAAAGGTGGAGAACACTTGGTCAAGCGTGTGACCCTTGTCATGAGTCGCACTTGAGATGTAAGGAATTAGACCAAGAGGAGCAGTGATGTCCTTGATTTTAACCGTATCACTGTCCAACTCAACGTCCATATGGATGTTAAAATCCCCTAACATTATGCAGTTTTCCACCTTCAAGCAAAGAGCAGTGATAGCAGATTGAAGGTCATCGAAGAAGGAACCCCGCAGACCCGGAGGTCTATAGACAAGAAGCCCGGTAAAAGATTGATGCGGGGAGAGTGCAATGGAAAAGGCGAGGGATTCGCAGCCAGGAATTAGGCAGAGATGGAATAACTGTGCAGGCAAAAGATCTTAGAGCTGCAAGTGCAACACCACCACCTTTTCCCACTGTCCTATCCTGTCTGTAAACAATATAATATGGCGGAAAGGCTGCCGCGATATCAGGATTAGACGACTCGCAGAGCCATGTTTCTGAGAGCAAGAGACAGAGTGGTTTCTCAGAGGTAAGTAGCTCAAAGATGTCCAAAGCGTGCCTATGTAATGAACGGGTGTTAAGCAATAAGCACTTAAACTGCTTGGACGGGAATGGACGGGAACCCTCAGAAGCCCGGTAAATGTTAGGATACCAACCACAACCTGGGCAGCAGCATTTACCTTTAAATCGGCCAGGAAAGACATACCGACAGGTAGCGGTATTAAGGTTAAATGATAGTAGATCCGCTGCAGAGTAAGTAAGCCTATGTCCAGAGCCTGCCGCCGCGCCGTCCGCTGCAGTGTCGCGGACGGGCGCAGACGGGCAGGACTCTGGCACGACTCCGGCGCAGATCCGGCGCGCCTGCTGATCGCGTCCGCTGCGCGGAGTCATCCCTGCCCGTTTTTATGACGCTGCAAATCGCGTCAGGAAGCCCAACCCTACCCAAGATGGCGGCCAAAAACCGGTGCCCTGCCCTCGGCGTCAATACTCAGCCGAGAGCAGGTCCGGTGCAAGAGGGGAGGGGGTGAGAAGGGGACTTGAAGCGCTACAAGCGCTGGGGGGTCAGAGCACAATAATACACAATAATCCCACCTTTTAAGCTCAGGTGAAACGAAGTGCAAAATGCAAGATGCAAAATTTAAAATCAGTTAAAACAAAGAGGAAAGGCAAGAGACCTCCCGGCTTCCGCCTCAGGAGGGGGAAAAGCGTGCAGAATCAGAATTACCTGCACTCGCCCTCTCGTCCCTTTTATGACGCTGCAAATCGCGTCAGGAAGCCCAACCCTACCCAAGATGGCGGCCAAAAACCGGTGCCCTGCCCTCGGCGTCAATACTCAGCCGAGAGCAGGTCCGGTGCAAGAGGGGAGGGGGTGAGAAGGGGACTTGAAGCGCTACAAGCGCTGGGGGGTCAGAGCACAATAATACACAATAATCCCACCTTTTAAGCTCAGGTGAAACGAAGTGCAAAATGCAAGATGCAAAATTTAAAATCAGTTAAAACAAAGAGGAAAGGCAAGAGACCTCCCGGCTTCCGCCTCAGGAGGGGGAAAAGCGTGCAGAATCAGAAATACCTGCACTCGCCCTCTCGTCCCTTTTATGACGCTGCAAATCGCGTCAGGAAGCCCAACCCTACCCAAGATGGCGGCCAAAAACCGGTGCCCTGCCCTCGGCGTCAATACTCAGCCGAGAGCAGGTCCGGTGCAAGAGGGGAGGGGGTGAGAAGGGGACTTGAAGCGCTACAAGCGCTGGGGGGTCAGAGCACAATAATACACAATAATCCCACCTTTTAAACTCAGGTGAAACGAAGTGCAAAATGCAAGATGCAAAATTTAAAATCAGTTAAAACAAAGAGGAAAGGCAAGAGACCTCCCGGCTTCCGCCTCAGGAGGGGGAAAAGCGTGCAGAATCAGAATTACCTGCACTCGCCCTCTCGTCCCTTTTATGACGCTGCAAATCGCGTCAGGAAGCCCAACCCTACCCAAGATGGCGGCCAAAAACCGGTGCCCTGCCCTCGGCGTCAATACTCAGCCGAGAGCAGGTCCGGTGCAAGAGGGGAGGGGGTGAGAAGGGGACTTGAAGCGCTACAAGCGCTGGGGGGTCAGAGCACAATAATACACAATAATCCCACCTTTTAAGCTCAGGTGAAACGAAGTGCAAAATGCAAGATGCAAAATTTAAAATCAGTTAAAACAAAGAGGAAAGGCAAGAGACCTCCCGGCTTCCACCTCAGGAGGGGGAAAAGCGTGCAGAACCAGAATTACCTGCACTCGCCCTCTCGTCCCTTTTATGACGCTGCAAATCGCGTCAGGAAGCCCAACCCTACCCAAGATGGCGGCCAAAAACCGGTGCCCTGCCCTCGGCGTCAATACTCAGCCGAGAGCAGGTCCGGTGCAAGAGGGGAGGGGGTGAGAAGGAGACTTGAAGCGCTACAAGCGCTGGGGGGTCAGAGCACAATATTACACAATAATCCCACCTTTTAAGCTCAGGTGAAACGAAGTGCAAAATGCAAGATGCAAAATTTAAAATCAGTTAAAACAAAGAGGAAAGGCAAGAGACCTCCCGGCTTCCGCCTCAGGAGGGGGAAAAGCGTGCAGAATCAGAATTACCTGCACTCGCCCTCTCGTCCCTTTTATGACGCTGCAAATCGCGTCAGGAAGCCCAACCCTACCCAAGATGGCGGCCAAAAACCGGTGCCCTGCCCTCGGCGTCAATACTCAGCCGAGAGCAGGTCCGGTGCAAGAGGGGAGGGGGTGAGAAAGGGACTTGAAGCGCTACAAGCGCTGGGGGGTCAGAGCACAATAATACACAATAATCCCACCTTTTAAGCTCAGGTGAAACGAAGTGCAAAATGCAAGATGCAAAATTTAAAATCAGTTAAAACAAAGAGGAAAGGCAAGAGACCTCCCGGCTTCCGCCTCAGGAGGGGGAAAAGCGTGCAGAATCAGCGTGCGGAATGAAGAGATTATGCAATAGCTTGTTCGGACATCTGTTGCTATCGCAGTGGGTCTTGCCATTACATTTGTTGATGGTATTATGCAGTAATCTGCTGACATGGTATTGACGTGGAAGGCGAATGTCTTTAATTTTGCTCATAGACCTGGGCTTTTAATTTTTTTGTAGCACTCTTCAAGTGTGAACGTGTGAGGGCACGTGCACGCAGCTGCGATGTTAAGTGTAAGCAGTGTATTTCTATTTTTAATCTATCTGTGGTGTTTATTTAGGTTAAGATACCATTGTTTTTGTTGCTCCTGGTAAGTCAAGTAAATGAAAACAAGCAAACAAATCCCCCCGGCCCTCACTTACCACATGCCGTCTGCAGCACCCAAGCCCGTTGGTACCATGCTGCGGTAAATGGGCCACAGAAACGCTGGAGCACGCACACCGCAAGTCGGCCTGGAGCGCGCCTTGGAAGAGACGCGGGAGGACAGGAGCGTGACACCGTGAGCGTGCACGTTGGCGTTCCCTGCGGCTCGCGCGTTCACAGACCGGTGTCTACTCGTGCACCGGTCTGTACCACTTGGGAGGCCTTCACAACGACAATAAGGCTCGCCAGTGGCAGCGTGCTTCGCGCTGCACCGCAGGCGAGCCCTAAAAACTGCCGGTGCTCAGTGAGACCCAGCCCAATTACAGCCCGGGGTAAGTCACTGTTGTGCAGAGGTGACAGGGGTGAGTGTCAAAAGTGCAGGTAAGTGGCAGAACATGAGCCTCAGGCACGCACCAGAGAGCGCGCCTTCGACGTGGAGGTGAGTGCACACAGACGCATGCCACAACCGCTTGTTCTTGTTCATTTTATTTACTGTCCCAGAAATGCATGTCGTGTTGTATTAATTATTTAAACAGATCGCTGTGTCTCTCTGTTGGGCTTCATCTCTCTGAAGTCTTGTTTTGCATTATCGATCACTGCTTTCTTGAAATGGGATCTTGGTAACTTTTCCCTAAGCTATGAAGTAACAATTTATGATGTGTGCCCCCTTGCAATCTGTTCTGATGAATTCAGACAGCGCACAGTCCCACCATATATCCATCTCGGAGATGAAAATACGTTGGATTGATCTGAATCTTATATGAACAAAATGTATGGAGCAGTCGAGAGCCAAAGCTCTCATTAGCCAGACCCAAGATCGACAAGAGAGAGAGAGAGAGAGCATGTATTTTTGCATCATATTCTTCCACATCAAAAACCTTTGCAGTGCATTTTTTTTACCTTCACTGAGCAAATATAGTTCACCCGTTAAAAAATGTAGGTTTGCATTTAAGGGGTATAAGGGCGTGGGTCAGACCACTATTTACCGATAAAGGGATCTGTCCGCATGAAACAAAAATAATTGCTATGGGGTGAAAATGAGCAGGAGGAGGAGTGCAATGCAATGCTGCTAAAACTCTACGAAAGAAGGTGGTAATCGACATCAACGCTGGCAGGTTTGTGTGAGAATCTGACATTCTTGGCTGGAAAGAATCTAGAATTCCTTTTTAATATATAAACCGCTATATCTTGAGTTTTTCCACATTCGTGTCTGTCCCAGCTCATTTTGGATTCTTTAGGTTTCGCCTGTCGAAAGCTGCGCAAGCAGCGTTTCGCGCAGGCGAAATCTTTTCTTTTGCAGTATGGCTGTTTGTCCCGCCTCTGTTTTCCATTGGCTAGCTCCATAAATGGAGGCTAGCCATTGGAAAACAGAGGCGTCAGTCATTCTGCGAGGCGACTCGTGGGCGTTCCTGAGAATTTTTCTCATCCGGCCCCTTTTAGGACGTCAGTGCGGCGGTGGGCGGGGTTTCTTTTTTTGTTCGTCAAGGTTTCTTTTCGTCATTCCGCGGCCGACCGCCGCCGCCGGCGGAAGTCAAGGTGAGTGCTTTCCGTGTGCCCGTTCGTTCCCGCACCCCCCTCCCGCTGTCCGTCTTCCCGTTCCTGCCCCCCCCCCTCCCGCTGTTCGTGTGCCCATTCCCGCCCCCCCTCCCGCTGTCCGTTCCCGCCCCCCTCCCGCTGTCCGTGTGCCCGTAGGTGCTTGTTCATCCTTGATTTCGTCTCTTGCATTATAGGAATTGTTCGTTTCACATCAATGATGGCTCTTAAATAACAAATTGTAAACGCGCATCCTGGATACTTGTCTAAGGGACACCGATGATCTAATTAATATATGATAGATCAGCTGTCATTGGATTATTTGGGGGGGGCACTCCTGTGCATTTTGTGCGCATAAATATGTTTTTCTTCCCTATGTGTGCATTTTAATGTCGTTTTCGTGCAAAACCAGAAGAGAGTCGCTTTTATTAATTAATTCCATATTCCTGTGTGACCTATGCGTTAGTGTTTTTGATTGTGTCATAGTGCGCGTAATTGCTCACGTCCCTACTGATGTGTTCGTTTGATGTGTTACTGAGCGTGGTTTGTGGTGGGAGCAGTTATTCTCCTTTGGGTAACATCTCTCTGGTGTAACTACCTCACCATGGTGCTTGGATATAGGCAGCGACTCTGATTATGCGGCAGCAACGTTTTCGCATTTATAATTACCATATTTGCCAAATAATCCACCAACTGCTTGATAATTTGCAGATTCCAAACTAAGTGAGGTTTGTAACTCGAACGGAACTAGTGACTTTAATACGCCACAAACGTCGTTCCGTGCAGTGGCACACACCTGTAGGGTTAACTCGCCACATTTCACCTGCTTATTGCCTATATTCAGGCATCAGTGAGGTGGAGCCTCTACACAGATAGTATTAATATGTTATTATTATTATTAAGGGGCATTTATAGAGCGCCTGGTTACGCAGAATGCGTGTCCCCGCGCTGAACTGAAGCACTCTGAAGGAGTAGTAGGGGAGGAGCCCACTTATTTTGAAAAGAGGTGAGTTTTTAGTTTCCTCCGGAAACTAGATTCGGAGGGGTCCAGACGGAGATTGAGAGGTAAAGCATTCCAGCTTTTAGCCGCCAGGTATCGGAAGGATCTTCCTCCCATACGGGCCTTTTTCACCCTAGGGACCTTAAGTAAGCCTCCTTGCGAGGAGCGCAGAGCGCGAGCTGGTGCATACCTGGTGACTAGGTTCTGGAGTGGTGCTGGCGCCTTCTTAGCGAGGATACGATGGCAGGTACAGAGGGATTTAAATTCAACTCTGCTCCTCACTGGCAGCCAGTGGAGTGACTGGAGGGCAGCCTTGGAGTCCGATCTTTTTGGGAGATTTAAAATGAGGCGAGCTGCAGCATTCTGTAGCACCTGAAGTCGATTTATCGCTTTACAGGTAGCTCCCATATAGAGTAGGTTACCAAAGTCCATGCGTGAAGTGACTAGGGCGTGCACCAGCGTTCTGCGGGCGGCCGTAGGAAGGAGAGCTAGGACCTTCCGCAGAATCTTTAAAATGCTGAAGCAGATGCCTGTCACCCTGTTTATCTGTGGTCCGAAAGACAGGTCAGCATCGAGCCAGACCCCGAGATTTCTGACTTCCTTCCGTGGTGTGGGGGCCTCACCTAGGCATGGTGGCCACCATGCCGACGTCCAGACAGATGGGTTCCCTCCCACCACGAGCACCTCAGTCATGTTGCCATTTAATTTCAGGCAATTTGTGGACATCCAGGTTGCTAGATCTTGCATGCAAGCCCTGAAACTGTCCATAGCAAGGCCGGGTGCACGCGAGAGGGAGACAACCAGCTGTGTGTCGTCGGCATTGGATACAATTTGTAGTCCATGTCCCACAACGATTGGAGCCACTGGGGAGACATAAAGATTGAAAAGGGTTGGGCTCAGGGACGATCCCTGCGGAACGCCCTGACCCAGTTCTATGTCTCGGGAATAGTGGTCATCTTGACGGACCTGGAAACTTCTCCCCGTTAGGAAGGATTGGATCCATTGGAGTGCGGCTCCAGATATACCTCCATCATTTAGACACTGTAGCAAGGTGGAATGAGCTACAGTGTTGAATGCCGCACTCAGGTCCAATAGGATAAGGGCCATAGTGTGACCTTCATCCACCCCCTGCCGTAGGGATTCCACAGCCGTCAGTAGTGCCGATTCCGTAGAATATGCAAAAGAAGAAAATGTACCTATGCCTCTATACATATAGTTGTGACATTTAATGTAATCAAAGAGTAAACCACACTGTTAGTCAACTCCGACAATTGATTTATGTCAGTTATTTATCAAAAATCATAAATGATTCATACATTTGTGGCAAGAGAAAAATACATAGTCAACTTGACATTGAACACACAAAGAGAGATTTTTGCAAGGGATAAAGCAAAACAAACAATATATAAACCAAATTTGTGTAGAATGGCGGGGGCGGAAGCCAAATTGGGTGTCGTGCAGTAAGGCAGCTTTGTCTACGAAATCCATAAGTTGGAGATTGACCGTTTTTTCGGCTACCTTGGCCAGATAAGGTAAGAGAGAGATGGGCCGCAGATTGTCTAGTTTATCAAAGCTGATAGTGGGTTTTTTCCTGAGAGGGAGGACCACCGCTTTTTTCCATTCTTTAGGCACTGTCTTTGTATTAAAAGACACGTCCAGTAGATGCCTAATGTAGGGCTCCAAGACCCCCAGGCTATCTCTTAGGCGTTTGGGAGTGGTAGGCGAAATAAGTTAAAATGGCGAAATAAGACTACCGCAGAATGGGCCTTATTAGGCCATGAAGTCTGTCTTCTCTTGCTGCATAATTTAACAAACCCTTAGTATAGGCGGATAAATGTCTGTGCTGAAGAAGTGCGTCGGCTGGTACAATAATTTTAAGATGTGGAAAAAGGGCCACATGGTAGAGTTGGGAAACCTCTGTTTACTGCGGATCTTCCCTATCAAAGTGGCAAATGTTCTTAGAAAATGGATATAGACAATCTTTCACTGAATTGATATAAGCCTGATCAGTGACGTGACAAAGCCTGATGAGTGACATGATTCACACTGCTAGAACAGTGTTTACACTTCTTACATGTTTAAGACCTTTCCATACACTAAATATCCTGTCACCGTAGTGGTGACCAATATTTGATTAAACAATGGACGTCAGTTTTGTTATTTATGCGAACAGAAGGGCTCGGAAAACATCAAAAACGTGATCGTCTATATCAAAAAATATCCTGGTTACTAATTTGTGTTTATTGTCAAATTCGTGCGGTTTGTTAGCTCTACTTTTGAAGCATAAAAGGCTTAATTGGAGTGTAAACCGATGTCTGTAGCAGGTTTGTAAACTAACTAAGTCCTCTTTACTGCCCGCCAGTATCGGACTAAGGAATCGCCAAGTGCCCATTAGGCCCCCTGGTTTCATAATTCAGAGCTAGTATCCCCTTCAAGTCTCTGTTCAACCTTGTCTTACAGTATGAGTAAAATTTATATTTTGCGTATAGTTTTTTTTTAGTTCGTTAAAATTATTGCATGCTTAATTTTTGTCTTGAGAAGTAGTTGTGCTGGAGCGAAGCTATATGTCCCAAGGGTACTTCCTGCTTGACTGATTCTGTCACAACTCTCTCACCCTTCCAGGTGCATGACTCATACTGACATGCCTGTCATTTCAGAGATCTTGACAAGTGAATGGCACTGTGTAGCACAGGGTCTCCAGACTGTTCTGTAATAAGAGAAAGTGTGTGTGTGTATGTGACTGCTCCAGTGTGTGTGTGTATGGCTGCTCCAGTGTGTGTGTGTGTGTATATGTGACTGCTCCAGAGTGTGTGTGTGTGTGACTGCTCCAGTGTGTGTGTGTGTGTGTGTATGTGTGGGTGTGTGTGTGTGTGTGACAGCTCCAGTGTGTGTATGTGTGTGTGTGTGTGACTGCTCCAGAATGTGTGTGTGTGTGACTGCTCCAGTGTGTGTGTGTATGTGACTGATCCCGAGTGCGTGTGTGTGTGTGACTGCTCCAGTGTGTGTGTATGTGACTGCTCCAGTGTGTGTGTGCATGTGACTGCTCCCGAGTGTGTGTGTGTGTGTGTGTGTGTGTGTGTGTGTGTGTGTGTGTGTGTGTGTGTGTGACTGCTCCAGGGTGTGTGTGTGTGTGAGACTGCTCCAGGGTGTGTGTGTGTGTGACTGCTCCAGGGTGTGTGTGTATGTGACTGCTCCAGGGTGTGTGTGTATGTGACTGCTCCAGAGTGTGTGTGTATGTGACTGCCCCAGAGTGTGTATGTGTGTATGTGACTGCTCCAGAATGTGTGTGTGTGTGTATGTGATTGCCCCAGAGTGTGTATGTGTGTATGTGACTGCTCCAGTGTGTGTGTGTGTGTGTGTGTGACTGCTCCAGTGTGTGTGTGTGTGTGTGAGACTGCTCCAGTGGGTGTGTGTATGTGACGGCTCTGGGTGTGTGTGTGTGTGGGGCTCTGGGGGTGTGTGTGGCTGGCTCTGGGTGTGTGTGGCTGGCTCTGGGTGTGTGTGGCTGGCTCTAAGTGTGTGTGTGTGTGGTAGTAATTGCTGTCTGCTGAGCTCGTCCGTAGGGTACAATAGGTCTCACATTTGCGAGAGATTAAGCTATTGGCAATGTAAATGACAATGCCATTTATTTATCTGTTTTCAAAACCAACACATAAATACAAATTTTGTCATTTACAATGCCAATAGCTCTAACTTTTCCAAAGGCGAAACCGTTGCATTGTAAATGCTTGTTTTTACTTTTGTCCCCATCATCTATAACGTGTGTCAGATTTGTGCGTTGAATCCATTTTGTGTGAAAAATGTTATTTCCTCTTCTATCCCTCTGCTACCGTGCTCTATCCAAAGAACTGACTAACATATCCCCCACTCAACTTACTTTCAAATTCCACTATACTAATTCACCACTAATCCTTATGGGTTCCGCAGTAGCGCGCTACTCGCCAAAAAAGCGCTTCAGTACCCCGTCGAGGGTAACAAGCGCTATATAAATCCACAAAGTTGAGCTACTCCCGCAAGGAGCTACTCAGCCTCAGACCCAAGAAAACCAGCGCATGCCACGTCCAGCATGACCCTAACACCCCCTACGTCAGCTGCACCATTTGCAAACCGATGAAGCTACACCTCCCTAAACCCCCGATCCCACCGCCGGTCATCAAAATGGCGACAATCAATTGCAGATCGCTCCCGAAGCATGCCCTTCATATTAATCACCTAATTGAAGACCTAAACCTGGACATACTCTTCATGACTGAAACCTGGATCACGGGCCATTCCAATGCAGATATGGTAGCGGCTCTCCCCCCCGGCTTTACCATCCTGTCCCAACCTCGCCCTTTAGGTAGAGGAGGTGGAATTGCCATCATTTTCAGGGAACACCTATCCGGCCGTATTAACACAATGACAACCCCGGACGCAGAGAGCTGTCTCTTTACCTTTCAGCTCACTCCGACCAGTTCCCTCTCAGGCCTTCTGGTGTACCGGCCTCCTGGCCACTTCGCCCCCTTCGCAGCCTCCCTTCTGGAAATTGTTTCCTCCTCAGCCCACCTCTCATCAAACTTTCTCCTAACTGGGGACCTCAACATTCACTTTGACGACCCGTTGGACACAGGCGCCGTCGACCTCATCAGCGACCTAGCGTCCCACGACATCCTTCTTGCCAACTCAGGTCCTACACATGTCAAAGGACATCTTCTCGACCCTGTGTTCTCAAACATCCCTTCCCTCCAATTCACCAACTCCCACCCTCTCCCTTGGACGGACCATTTTGTGGTTACTTTCAACATTCCTGGAGCTATCAGGAAACCCCAGAAAGCCCCCACCTTCTCCATGAACAGATCGTGGGCCAAACTCTCAACAGGGGACTGGGCTACAGCGCTGGAATCTTCTACCCCGAGCCTTTCAACAGACCCGTCCGAGGCCGACACCCAAGTAAGAGGCTGGCTCCACGCCTCCCTTGATAGCCTCATTCCCCTAAAAAATCGGGAGATCAAAGACAGGCCAATAGGCCATGCTCCGTGGTACACCCCGGAACTCCGTGACCTCCGCAAGGATTGTAAAAAAGCGGAAAGATCGTGGAGGAAAGACTGGCTGCATAGTAAAAAAGACATCTACAACACAGCAGTTAGACGCTATAAATCGGCCATCAAACTAGCCAAGTCCTCCTTTTACGATAATAGAATTAAAAACGCGTCCAACTCCACTAAGGAATCTTTCCTGATAGTCAAGGAACTACTTAACATCCCCTCTGCTCCCGCAGCATCTCCCCCCCCACCGGACAGATGTAAGGACTTAGCCTCATTTTTTGACTCCAAAATCACGCGGATCTTGGAATCCCTCCCCCCAATCAGCCCCCCCATCCCGGGGGAGTTAGACGCCCACTCTACCAGCCCGCGGCTGTCTTCCTTTAGAGAAGTCTCCCTCGATGAGGTTACTAACACGCTGGCCAGAATGAGAAGTGGATCCCCCCTGGACCCAGCACCCGTCAGATTCCTAAAAACTGTGTCTCTCAGCACCTCACCGATCATTAGGGATCTTATAAACACCTCTCTGGCCCAAGGCATAGTTCCTTCCTCCTGGAAGGGCGCAGTCGTCAAAGCCCTGCTGAAAAAACCCAACCTCAACCCGGACGACTTGGCCAATTATAGACCCATTTCGCTCCTTCCCTGTTTCAGCAAGCTGGCGGAGAAACTGGTTAATGTGCGACTCTCCCAATTCCTCGAGTCGAATAAAATACTACGGCAGTCACAAACCGGATTCCGGCCAGGCCACGGCACAGACACCGCTCTCCTCTCCGTCATCGAGGAGGCTAGGTGTATCCTGGATTCAGGAGGATCAGTGGCAGTGATCCTCCTGGACCTCAGTGCTGCATTCGACACGGTGGACCACCGTGTACTGCTCCACCGCCTGGCTAAGGCAGGAGTTGTGGGGACCGCACATGCTTGGATCAAATCCTTCCTCACGGGACGCTCATTTCAGGTGTGGGACGGCAACTCTCGATCAGACCCCCTCCCGCTCACGCGTGGTGTGCCCCAGGGGTCCTCGCTCAGTCCCACCCTGTTTAATGTCTACATGGCCCCGCTGGAGGACGTGGTTACCCGCTATGGGATAAAAATAGTCAATTATGCCGACGACACACAACTCGTCGTCTCCCTGTCCCAGTTAGACAGGAACCCTGAAATCTTGCTTAACTGTCTGCAAGACATACACACCTGGATGTGTGAATCCGCGCTGAAACTGAACGGGACAAAAACAGAAATCATGCTGCTGGGCAACAAATGGTCTTCTGTCCCTCCCTCAGCCTGGCCAGACTCCTTTGGTGACATCCCCACGCCCAAGACTGAAATTAAAACACTGGGCTTCTGGCTGGAGCAGGACCTTTCCTTGAAGACCCAGGCAGTTAAGACCGCGGGCACATGCTTCGGGCTTCTCCGATCAATCCGGAAGATCCTCCCCCTCTTGCCCCCCCTGTCCAGGAAACTTCTGGTCCAAGGGCTCATACTATCACGCCTGGACTACGGCAACGCTGCATATCTCGGTGCTCCGGAAACCACCCTGACCAAACTTCAGCGCGTACAAAATGCCGCGGCGAGACTCATTCTCAAACTTCCCCCCAGAGCCCATATCACACCGGCCCTCAAATCGCTGCACTGGCTACCGGTCCGCCAGCGAGTGGAGTTTAAGGCCTTGTGCATCACGCACAAACTCATTAATGGGGTTGGACCTGCCACCCTCAAAGATATGATCACACCTTACAAAGCCCATAGAAACCTCCGCTCGGACAACGAACATCTGGCCACAGTCCCAAGATTCAAGAAGGCGCGCACCGGTGGACGACGCTTCTCGGTCAAGGCCTCCTACACATGGAACGCACTCCCTCGGCTGCTGCGTGTGGAACCCAGCCACACGCTGTTCCGCAAAAGATTCAAAACCCTCCTCTTCCCAAAATAGTTCCTGGCTCTCGCCCGTCCCGGATTTTACAGTATCATAGCGCGGGGATGCCTTCGGGTCACCAGGCGCTTTACAAATCTCAAAATAATAATAATAATAAATGCAAACCTTTTTCTCTCCTCTATCCCTCTGCTATCCTTCTGAATCCAAATAAATGACTACTATCCACCACTCAAATTACTTTCATATTTCACTATACTAATTCACCACCAATCCTTTATGGGTTCCGGAGTAGCATGCTACTCGCCAAAAAAAGTGCTACAACACCCCATCAGGAGTGCTGTTAGATTTGGGGGTCTCTAGTTGGCAGAGGTAGGTACCTTTGACCAAATAGGGACCCTTGGGTCTAGTCAGGGTAAGGGGCTACACTCCTAAAATAACCCCTGCTCAACCCCTTGGTAGCTCGGCACGAGCAGACAGGCTTATCTTAGAGGCAGTGTGTAATGTATTTGTGAACACATACCGTAATACAGTGACAACACTACAGATGGACACCACACATGTTGCATATCAAAAATAAGTTTTTTTATATAGACTTAACACAAGCTTAGTTCTCTTTAGATGATAAATGCAACACTTTACGTTCAATGTACCTTTGGATGCGAAAAGCTATACAAACCAAAGAGTTGCCGGGAAGGTGATGCATCGGTTCCTTACACGCAAGAACGGTGATGCGTCGGTTCCCTACTGCTGCGTACAGGACGTTGATGCGTCGGTTCTCTCCGCGTGGGGAGGTGATGTGTCGGTTTCTTACTGCGCTTCTGTGACGATGTGACCAGCACTGCCGCGATGCGATGACGAGCGGTGGAATGAAACAAAATGGCATCTCCTTCTTGATGCGACAACGAAGAGGCGATGCCTGCATGTCCGACAACTGTGTGGCGACTGTGAATCTTCTAAGCCGTGACAGGCTCTGCGCCACGCTTCTCTGGTGATGAGATGGCGTCTACTGCGACATCGACACTCTTCTCCAGTGATGCGAGGCGCTTCCGTGATGTGATGCGACAGCGGCAGCACCCTTACTCAGTGATGCGACAACGCCGGCTGTGGCGGCGTCATGCTTCTTCTCCGTGAGTCACGCTTCCAGCTCCCAGCGACACGCAGTCTCTCAGAAGGCCCAGCACAACAACAGGCACTTCAAATTCCTAGCAAGTGAATTATGGGGAGCTGGTTGGTGAAATCTGTTATTCCTTAGACTTCAGCAGGAGGCAAGCTCAATCTTCAAGCCCATGGAGATCCTTTACAAGATGATGAAAGTAGCACAAAGTTCCTTTCTCCTTTCTTTGGCAGTCAGGCAACCACTGCAGGCCAATCCCCAAACAGAACTCAGCTTAGGGATCGTCTCCTCCTTCAGTTTCTCTCTGGTTCCTCTGCTCAGCAAAGGTTCTTCTTGCTTCCCAGAAGTGATTTAAAGTTCTGGGGTCTAGGTCCCCCCTTTCATACACCTATTCTCTTTGTTCTCTGAAGTCCAAACCAGTTCTGGTCAGTCCTGGAGCACTTTGTTTACAGGACTCCTTCCTTCCTTTGACAGTGTGGGCCAGGGATATCAGACGCACCACAGGAGGTGGAGCCAGCATTAATAATAGTCTGATTTGTATTGCGCATGGCTGCCCCAGCGACGGGGCGTCCCAGCGCCACCAAAGACCATGAGCGTGAGCCTAGAGGGAAGAAGATTAAGGAGCTAGACCGGGAAAAGCCAGGTCTTTATGGCTTTGCAAAATTCAAAATGGTTCTGGATCGCTCTGATAGAAACAGGGAGCGAATTCCAAAGTTTTGCAGCAAGACTTCGAGGAATACTGACCAACGCTTGGTCAGCAGATCTTAAGGTGCGCCGCGGCACATAGAACTCTAACAAATTGGCCAGCCGTAAAGGTGCTTGTTGGGTCGAAATCCAGTGCGACATACAAAGTGTTTTGAAATGGATGCGCTTTTCAACAGGCAGCCAGTGTAATTTAGGAAGTACATGGGAAGCAGAGCAAGATTTCGGAAGTGCCACCAGAATGCGTGCTGCTGAGTTCTGTACTCTCTGCAGACGCCTGATACTGGACTTATTAGCGCCAAGATAGAGAGAATTACCATAATCCAGTCTAGATAAGATTGTCGCCTGGACAATGGTTTGATGCACTTTAGGAGGAAAAAAGCCAAGCAGAGGTTTCAAGCTTCGCAGAAGCCCAAGATAAACCCCTGCAACAGCTTTTGATTGAATGTCAAAAGTAAGACCACTGTCGAACCACACGCCCAGGTTCTCCACAGACTCCTTGGGCGATGAAGCTGGTTTAAGACGATCCGGCCAGCACTGCTTGGACCACAACTGCCAATCCTTTCCGAACAATAAAACCTTTGACTTACTGGCGTTCAACTGCAAGCAGTTTGCCGCCATCCAGTCCGCAACCACTAGCAGGTCCTCTTTAAACTTGTCCAGATTAACGCCACATTTCTTAGAGAAGGCGATCACCAGTTGGGTGTCGGCGGCATACGACACCAGTGACAGCCCCCTACCTTTGGCTACCGACGCCAGGAGTCGGACATAAATGTTGAACAGTAAGGGGCTCAGTATTGAGCCCTGCGGTACCCCCTGTTGCAAGGCAATCTCCTGCGAATGAAAAGGTGGCACAGAGACCTGGAAATATCTCCTCTCCAAAAAGGACCGAAGCCAGTCCAAAGCCACACCCCTGATACCAATTTCCTGTAGGCGCTTTAAAAGTATCGCGTGCACTTAAGTCCAAAAGGACTAAGGCGGCCGAATCACCGACATCCAGACTCCCCCGGATTGCTTCCGTCACCGCCAGCAGGGCAGACTCTGTGCTGTGGGGCGCTCTGAAACTGTTCTGCGAAGGGTCCAAGATGGCATTATGCTCAATAAACTCAGAGAGAGTGGAGTTCATATGAGATTCAAGCAATTTAGCCAAAAAACGCAGCTGGGAAATGGGGCGATAATTGCCCAACTCAGAAGGATCCAGAGACGGTTTCTTTAGCAGCGGAATGACTTTGGCGTGTTTCCACGCCACTGGTACAGATGCTGAGGACAGAGAAAGGTTGACCAGATCAATACTCACAGGTGAAATCAGAGCATGAAACTGACAAAAGTGGGCGGGAGTCAGAGGGTCGGCTGGCGAGCCCGATTTGATTTTCAAACAGAGGGACTCAAACTCAGTGGAGGACAGAGGAGGAAAAGATGACAAGTTGTTGCCCACCATGGGTCCAATATCCCCTGGCGCAACCACCGCAGCAGACGAGGCCATGGTCGGCAGGCCAACATATATCTTCTCTACCTTATTTACAAAATAACTGGCCAGATCATTACACTGAAGGTTCGAAGAAATGGGGGAAACCCCAGTTACGCCCGCGCTCTTCGTGCCCTTAAGCAGAGAGAAGATAGTCTTAGAGGGGTTGGTGCTAACCGAAATTTTCTCAGCAACAAACTGCGCTCAAGGTCTCCGAATTACTTTGTGATAATGCTTAATAGCCGCGCGGAATTGACTTTTTGCTGCCACGTCGTAAGAGTGACTCCAGGCACGCTCAAGCTGTTTAGAATATTTTTTGGCTTTAGTTCATGATTCATTAAACCAAGGGTTGGACGGCCCTCGATTATTCCCACCCAGTTCAGCCGGGATGCAACTAACCAGGCCTAGCGTCAACCAGTCCTGGAAATGCGAATTTGCCAACTCCATGTCCGATGGCAACCGAGGCCTGTGGCTGGACAAACAAGCTGAGAAAAGACCGATGTCCAGCTTATGCCAGGGACGTTTTAAAACTGGGACGGTTCAAGGCCGACTTTCCCCACCACCGCAGCGAGAAAGAGACCAAAAAGTGATCTGTCCAGGCCTGCGGAACCGGCAGCCGAACCTTTAGCGAACTTAAATTAGAGAATATGGGGTCCAGTAGGTGCCCTGCCACATGCGTACACTCAAAGACACGCTGAGCCAACTGATAAGCCTCTAGGTCAGCCAAAAAACTGGCAATCTCTACTTTCCCACTATTCTCGAGATGAAGATTTACGTCGCCTAAGATAGTAAAGTTCGCTGCACTGCTTGCGTGTAGCATGACTCTATTCAAGTGGGTGGGTCAACAATTTGGGCTCCGACGCCGGTGCTGCTCCCCCCGCTCCGATGAGATAGGAGCTTGCCTTGGGGGAGTAGTGCTTATATGCCCCCCCCCCCTTTGTCTTCCAGGCCAGGTCGGCCCCTGCCTATTGGGGGGCTCACTACTCGCCTCGGACCCCATTGGCCAGCGCTTCTCCCACGGCCGCTGTGTGAGGGGCGAGGGCGTCTCCTTTGTCCTGCTTATTTTTTGGTGCCCAAAAAACTGGCCCCTACCAGTTGTGTTTGGGGGCACGGCGCTGGTTATGGCGCCGGCTCTCGAGCCCCCTTTGGGGGCAGCCTCTGCGATAACCCCCGCACTCTGCCCCACTCCCACTTGTACAATACCTTCTCTCATATAGTATTCCTTCTCATGCCAAGAAAGCCAACGTACACACTCAACGTACACCCCGTACCCCCCGACTGCAATCTCGCCTACGGACCGCCCCTCTCCTGCCTTTCTTATCCTGGTGGAGTGCCTACGCTCCCGGAAGCAACGTAGGGGGGAGGGGGTGGAAGGGGATGTCCGCTCCTTTCTGCCCGCTGCTGCCCTGGATCTTCCAATTGTCTCCGCTGTCTGCCTCTGACCTCAGGACCTGCGCTGGGTGTCCCTGCATCAATTAGCCTGTGGCGTGTGAGCGAATCTCTGTCAGAGCCTGCTATTTTGGCCTGAAAATCCGATCAGGCCTCCCCGTATTATCACAGCCCAGGTAGTGTGCTCCGTGAGCCAATGCATTGGGTGGGGCCGCCTAACACGTTTCTCCCAGGCGCCTGTGCAAGCTCATGAACTTATGTGCGACTCTGAGATTTATCTGGAACTGTGCACGGGGGGAAATCTTGGCGGGACCTGCCAAGTCCTGACAGAGGATTGTGCCCGTTGCACACAAAATTCCGCTTGTTGTTTAGGCATGTCAAGGAGCTTGCCTGGGGAAGCAGTGGTTATGTGTCCCTCAACTCGCCTTCGCCCCCAGGGAGGCCCTCTTTCCATTGGGGGGTTTGAATCCCCGCCCTGTCCCCTCATTGGCCGGGGGTAATCGTCGCTCTGGCCGCCGCTGTGGGGGGAAGGGAGTGGGGCTTCTTTTGGCCTCTTTGTCCTCTTCGCGCCAAAATGCCGCCCCACCAGTTTGTCCGGGGGGGGAGGGGGCACGGCGCTGGTTATGGCGCCGGCTCTCGAGCCCCCTTTGAGAGCAGCCTCTGCGAGTTCGCTTTTAACTGTCCACATTTAGTCTAATTCAGTTCTCGTTGAATCCCAGATGGGTTCAAACGTTTGTAAATCCCTTTATTCACCTTTAGTTTTAGAAGTCTTGCTTTGGGGTGGGTTTCTGTAAAGTGCGCGGCTTCATGAAGACAGTGTTGCTCATGAGAGCCGTAAAAGGTGATGTGCGTGCCTTGGCGGTAGACCGGTTCCCTCACCCGTAGCGCTTCTCATGGGACAGGGGTATTGGAGAGTGTGAGCCCTTAATCCGGTCGCCCTATTCCCGGTGCAATCATAAATAGCGCAGGCACGCCACTTCGCAAATTGTTACCAGCGCTCGCCTGCCCGGGTGTAAATATACAGCGCTAGCTCCTTTTAGCTTGGCACAGAGGCTTCCTAGTTTATAGCACCCCCTTTACTAGACTGTTTGAATTCCGGCAGAGAGTGCAGCCATGGTCTTCTTGACAACCAGGACTAACTGACTTAACTTATAATGGTATGCTGTGCGCTCTGCCTGGTTCAAGCCCTTTGCAGCAATAATATTAACAATCTGTAACCTGTTAATGTAGAGTTGTGGGGGTCAGACTACTCTGGGCCTTGTAAGACGAATCACCGCTGCTAGAGGCAGAGATAGGGCTCTCAACGCTCATAACTAGTTTTCAACATGAAGAGCAGCGGACGCCAAGTCCATTTTCTTCAATCCCTTTCTTTTCTTTTTTTTTTTTTTTTTTTTATATACGTGGACGGGCCTAAACCTCCGACCTCAACCTTGGAAGCTCTTTCCACTTATCACTTATGGTAACGCAGCATGGTCTATTTAAATAGGTACATGATTGACGGATATCATAAGGCTAACATTCCTATCCTGATTAAAGACGAGTTGCGCTGGTCCTGCCAGGATTTGCCCGTTAATGGATTATTAAACCAAGCTCCAGCTTTCCAAACATTATTTCTGCCATGCCGGGCATTATGAATGGCAGGTACCAAGAACAAATGTACCGGGGAAGTTGTCTCAAATGGCGTCCTCCACGAGCACAATGCAAACCCCGACTGTCCTACTGAACGCATCCTGTTTTGCCTGTTGCCTTTAATTTGCCGAAAGTGAGCATAGCATGAGCATCTGCACGATGGCCTGGGTCATTTTACCGTCTGGGCCACTTCCAATGATTTATTGGAGTACTGTGTGCGCACCGGCACCCAGGCATAAAGCCTAACAAGGCCATCTCATGCTCTGAACCCGCTTAGCCCACGCCCCACACTGTGTCCTAGGGTAATGACCGTCAAGGCGGGGGATATGAATGCCTCCCTGCTCAGGTCCAATCAAACCTTCACTTCCCCGCACCACTTAGTGTCATGCAAAGGGGGGCCCCCCAGCAGCACAATGACATCCTGAGATAGAACTATTTGCAACTAATATGGTTGTTGCACACGAACCTACGACTTAGTACAGCATCCCTCCATTCCGAAATCGGGTTATAAACCAGCCGTTATGACGTCACTCATCCTGTAATCGTGCAGTTCTACAATGGAATTCTGAAAGGCTCTAGCTTTTCTCTGCGCCAGTCATCCCTCGATTCTAGAGCGCAGCCGAGCCCGCAAAACAAGGGGGTTGGACTTTTCGCATATTACACTGTAGCAGTGTGGGGGTGTGGTGCCAGGCGTGTTTCTTGACAACAAAAGTACATTTGAGTTGAGGGGATGGTAGCGCGAGTTTCTAGTCTACATTTTTTAGGAATTAAAGCACCGGGAGGTATACTTTAACATAGTCCTCCGTCCATAATCATCGTTTGGGAGGGAGGGGTGGGGGAGAGTGAGCAGACCAGGAAACCAAAGTAGTGTGAAAAAGGCCGCTTTAATGGAACAGGTGCACATTTACAAAACACATAACCTCGGCAACAGCCTAACAATCTAAAACTTTACCAAATTTGTTTGTATATTTTCAAATCCCCAAACCCCGCCCCCGCCCCTCACCCTCCATCAAACCCGCCCCCACCCGTACATACCCAATCACATAATAAACCATACCAAAATCCCACAACAACATATAACATCAACATTACCCAAACCATAACTCCAAACCCCAATTACAAACCAAAACGATCCAGATCCCCCAACCCATATCTCCGAACACCAACTCAACCTGTACAAAATTCCCCCAACAAAATCCAACTTCAAAACTAACGGGTCCAATCATGGCCCAAAAACTGACAATCCAAAATAATCCGCCACGCACCTGTCCCAAGCGACAAAGAGAACACAGCAAAAAAACCCTATGTCCACCTGTTGCAACCAGCTGCCAAATAAATAATAAATGCAAAAGAAAAGAAGAAGAAAAGAGAACCCAGCAGAAATAAGGGAGGGAGGGAGGGACAAAAACTAGCTGAATAAACAACCGGCCACCAGGTCACCTAAGACCAAAATGGTGCCCGGGAGGAGGAGCCCCGCCCATATATAGGCTGGGCTCCAAAAACAACCAAAAATAGCCCAAAAGAAGCCCAAATGGAAACTGCTCGAAAAAGCACCCCCACCCCAACCTCCCTAACAGCCCGGGGGAGGAGACCTCCCAGGGGTCGGCTGCCCTCCCCCAAGCCCCCCTTGGGAGGGAGGGGTGGGGGAGAGTGAGCAGACCAGGAAACCAAAGGAGTGTGAAAAAGGCCGCTTTAATGAAACAGGTGCACATTTACAAAACACATAACCTCGGCAACAGCCTAACAATCTAAAACTTTACCAAATTTGTTTGTATATTTTCAAATCCCCAAACCCCGCCCCCGCCCCTCACCCTCCATCAAACCCGCCCCCACCCGTACATACCCAATCACATAATAAACCATACCAAAATCCCACAACAACATATAACATCAACATTACCCAAACCATAACTCCAAACCCCAATTACAAACCAAAACGATCCAGATCCCCCAACCCATATCTCCGAACACCAACTCAACCTGTACAAAATTCCCCCAACAAAATCCAACTTCAAAACTAACGGGTGCAATCATGGCCCAAAAACTGACAATCCAAAATAATCCGCCACCCAGAAAGCCGTGGGGGAAAGACCGAAGGGAAAAGACCCCCACCTTTCTGCCCCCCAACAAGAAACCACAGAACCGGGGGTAAACACGGGGGAGGGGGAAGAAGGAATAGAAGCAGCAGAAACACCCATCAAGTATACTATTCACCTAAAAAAATTCTGGATCGTCAAACACCGAGACAAGACTTCGCGCAACTCAAGGAGGTATAAATCCATCCCCATCCTGGACAAATGGACTCCATCGCCTTTAAAAAATTCCACTGCATCGTACCGAATATCACTATGCACAATACGCCCGAAACCAAGATCCCTACAAAACCTAGAAACTTCAAGATTAAGTTTCCTACGGGATTTATCAATGGCCTTCGGCTTCACAGCATTCCTCCAGACCCTCCTAGGAATCAACTCGGTCCACAAAACATGGCATCCTGACCAATGCTGGTGTAACAAAGAAAGAGAATCCTACTACTAGTGTGGGGAGAGAGGAAGGGGAAGCACTCAGTGTTGTGTAGAATACCCCTCACACACCAACAGGCCCCTTGGTGTCATGCTTCATCATCGGGGTCTTCGCACCCCGCTATAGGGATGCGGCACGCTGCGACCTACGACTACGTGGGAGCGTTGACAAGTGTTGACTATGTGTGGTGTGTGTTGACTGTGAGTGATAGGAGGATTAAATGTGAGTGGGAAACGTGGTGAGAGAGTTTAAAAAGTACCTGGCTAGTGGGAAAAAGAAAAAACTTTATTTCGTACCCCTAGCTGGTGCTATTAAAAGGTGTGCAGAAAAAGACGAGGTTGGTTTGTCTTAATTACGGACAAAACCTCTGGTGTGCGTCGACATGTTTCGGTACGTGTGTACCTTCTTCAGGACGGGGCACAACTCCCAACCCTACTCACGTATTTCTAAATAAAAAGAGGTTATATTTAGTAAAAAGTGAAATCACTCTATTTGACTACAATGTGCCTACTGCGGTTCTTCGGGATCATGTATTTACATGTCCTGTAAAAAAGGAAAAAACCATTAAGTTTGGTTACCATAAGGTATCGGCTCAAACAGGTGCAGTCACCTGGAGCCCCAAACAGAGAACAATCTGTAAAGGAAAAGACATACATGACACACAACATATAGGACACACTTAGGTTTTCTTGTACTTATTGTTTTTCAGACATACTCGTAGTCTTTGATGTCTACTGCATCATGAGCAAATCCTGGGCAACAAGGTGGGTAGGTGGATCCACAATCTACAAAGATAGAGAGGTGGACTCAGTGCTGTTGTTTTACTTCTTACCACATCCGTCTACCTGGAAAAGCCTGATTCTGTGTGGGGAGAATACTCACGAAATCCGCCTGTGTTGGCCTCCTTCTACCACCCCGTGCTGCTCCGCTGTGAATGGATAGCGGGCCTGTTTAGTGGTATTTAAGGAGAGGCTTGGTGTACTGCCATTGGTTAATTGCCAGAAGTAACAGGGGCTATACATGAAGATTGTCTGTATACGCCTTCGTACACGTGGTCAAATTAACTTTGACATGTGACCCCATGTTATTGGTTCATTACCGGAATGACCATATACGGTTTTTCCGCTTCCTGGTCAATCATGGGCTGGGACAGGAAGCGCCGTTGTTTACACATCTGTGTTGTCATATGTGCATGCGTACGGGTTGGTGTCTATGCGCATGCGTACAAGCCGAGCGTGGTAGTGTCTATACAAAGATGTGATATGGATCGCTGGCTCATGTAGGCAGATGTCAGCCGTAGTGGTTAAGTGATTTGGCTCCACGGTATGTCATCATTTAGTCCTGTGACGTGGGTGCCCAGGCGGAACACCCAACGTTGTTCCTTCTGAAACAGGCCTGATTCCGAAGGTAGTCGCTCAATGATCGTCCAGCGGAGGTCATTTATGCAGTGCTGTAGTGCCAGGAAATGTGATGCCATTTTGGTTGTTGACTTTTTGCAGCGGATGTTTGATTTATGTTCGCCAATCCTAGTTTTGACTGGTCGGGTGGTCATGCCCACGTATTCCAATCCACATGGACAGGTGATCAAGTACACCACATTTTTAGTGTTACAATTTGAGAATTGGCGCTGTTCCCATGTCGTGCCATTCCCGAAGGTGAGGTTCTTGCTTTTCTGAGTCTGGTGGCAGCAGCTGCAATCACCACACGGGAAGTGGCCTTGTACATTGGTCGGGTTTTGTCTAGCAGTCTGGGTTTCCCGTGGTCTAGTGTGGACCACAATGTCTTTTATGTTCTTGCCCCTCCGGTGCGCATGCATAGGTTTCTCAAAATTGAGGTTTCCACAGTTCAGGATGTTCCAATGTTTTTCGATCACCTTGGAAACCTGGTTCGATATTGTGGAGTAGGTTGTCACACAGATAGGTCTCTTGTTCAGGTCCTTCTCTTTGGGATTTTCCTCTATGAGAGCCTCCCTATGGTTATTCTTGGCACGTTTCATCGCTTTTTCAATGGTCCTCGTTGGGTACTGCCTTTCCACGAGTTTCGTTCTGAGGTCTTTTGCCTGGCGGTTGAATTCACTTAGTTCCGTACAGTTTCTCCGTAATCTCAAGAACTGTCCGTACGGAAGGTTTTCCCTCAGATGCCTGGGGTGAAAGCTGTCATAGCGTAACAGACAGTTCCTGGCGGTGGGTTTAAAGTGGGTGTTACTTTTTAGCCTGCCATCCTCGCTGTAAATGTTCAAATCCAAAAAGACCATCGATTGGTTTGAAACGGTGCTTGTGAATTTTAAGTACTGGTTCTGGTTGTTTAGCCAGGTCAAGAAACTGGTAGCACTGTCGTTATCACCGTTCCAGATGATAAAAATATCATCGATGTACCGTTTCCAGATGCCAATCTTGGAACGGTAGGGATTGGTCTCATGCAGGATTTTTTGTTCTTCAAGGTGGTGGACGTATAGTCCTGCCAGGCTCGGCGCAAACGTGCTTCCCATACTTGTCCCATGGGTTTGTAGATACAGTGTCTCTTTGTACTGGAGAAAATTGTCTTTTAGTGCCATGCTGATGCACTCCAGGACTAGGTTTCTTGGTGTGTGGTACTTCCACGGTCGACTGAAGAGTACCTCCTCGATTATCTCTAGTGTCTCCTCGTGGGGTAAGCTAGTATATAAACTTTCCACATCGAGACTTATTAGGAGCTGTATTGTCGGATCAAAAGGTAGGTCTTCCAAGAGTTGCAGGACCGACTTGGTATCTTTTAAGTATGTGTTTGTGGCTTGTACCATCGGTCTTAGGAAAGCGTCAGAGAATTTTGACAAAGGTTCTAAGATAGACCCTATGCCAGACACAATGGGTCTCCCTGGCGGGTTGTCAAGATTCTTGTGTATCTTGGGGATACAATAGAAATACGGTATCCTGGGATTCGGTTGCTGTAGGAAATCAGCCTCCTTTTTGCTGATCCAATCGTGGGCAAGTCCCTCTTCTACCATGCCTCCGATTCGTGTCCGTAGCCTTTCTGTTGGATCATTATCCAGGTTCTTGTAGTTCCGTGGGTCTGACAGAAGACGTAGACACTCCTTGTCGTATGCTTCAAGTGTTTGCAAAACGATCGCTCCTCCCTTGTCGGCAGGTTTTATGACAAGTTCCCTATTTGCCGTTAGTTCTCGGAGGGCTCTCTGCTCCTCTCCACTTGTGTTGTGGAAGACATTCCTTCCTTGGATGTTTAGTTTGTTGACCTCTGTGACCACCGCCTTCTCGAAGGTTAGAATCTCCACCGGGATGCTTGTATCTGGTGGGGTGAAAGTTGATTTCAATCTAAGACCTGTATCGGTTCTGTCTTCCGGAGGGGGTTTATCCTTGAAAAAGGCCTGCAGTTTTAACTTCCTGAAGAAGTCTTGTAGCTCCACATTGAGTCTGAAGACATCTGGTTTATGTGTGGGGACATAGCCCAAGCCTTTATTCAGGATGTTTTTCTGTGTGGTGGTCAAAATGATCGGAGTAAGGTTCACCACTAAGTCCCTCTCTTGCTGGTCGACGGCTGGTTCGGAAGTGACCCTGTCATGCTCCGGGTTGTTCGGGCGTTGGGCTGTTCCTGATCCTCCCAAGCCACGTTGTTCCCTTTCCGATTCTTTCCGCGTGGATTCTGGCGCGCCCCTAAAAAAGGCTGCTGTTGACCTCCATAGGGTTGTTGTTGTCCGTAGAAACCATCACTATATTCCTGGTTCCACATCGGCCCAAATTGGAACGGGTTGAATTGAGGTGGACCCATGAAAGGTTGGAAATGGTTCGGTGGCTGGAAACCGCGCCATCCTCTTTGTCTAGGGAATTGTTGGCGTCTTTGTCTCCATCCTCCTCTCCGCTGTCTGTTCCCCTTGTTTCCACTCGAGTTTGAACCCGATGAACCGGTATCGGAAGTGTCGCTGTCTGCATCGCTGTAGTTGTTTTTTGCGACATAGTCCACTTTGGTGTATGGGTACGCACTCTCTGGGGTAAATTTAGCTACATCCTTTGTCAGCTTGTTTGTTTTGCTTTGTTTTAGATTGAATTCGAATTCCGTCATCTGTTGGTTCAGTTCTTCGAGTCTGGTTTTCAGTTCCTCTGGTGTGATGTATGTTTGCAACTGGACCTCGATTTTGTTTATCTCAATTTTGAGTTCTTGAGTGATCCTGGCCGCTGTCTTTATTATGAGGACTAACCAATCCCTTGAACAGTGCCAGGAGATTAGGGACCATTCTTTCTTAAAAACCATGTCCTGCTGAAAAATTAGTGGCTCATTTTTTACAATCAGGCCCGGTGGTGCCATTTTGTTGCGGAGGTATTGGGTCATGAACAATCCGTGTAGTGCAGCTTTTATCTGGTTCCTTCTGAGATTCAACAGTTCCTTCCAGTCGTTTGTTTGTGGACCTGTGTCCTGGTTGCATAGTCCCTCGAAAAGGTTACTGTCTGCTAGAATTTTATCGATTTCAGCCTCCGCGAAAGTGAGGCCATGTTCGTCTTCCATTGTGGTGGAACCGCTGGCTTCTTTTTTTACCTAAGTGTGTGTCTGTCTATGTGTGTGAGTTTGTATGTCTGTGGGGGACTCCCGCAGCTGCGCGCTGCCTAGATACTATTTTTAACAAAGAAGGGAGGCAGAGTACCAAGTAGGATTCCTACTCCACGGGCACTGATACATAAACAAGGAGAATCCTACTACTAGTGTGGGGAGAGAGGAAGGGGAAGCACTCAGTGTTGTGTAGAATACCCCTCACACACCAACAGGCCCCTTGGTGTCATGCTTCATCATCGGGGTCTTCGCACCCCGCTATAGGGATGCGGCACGCTGCGACCTACGACTACGTGGGAGCGTTGACAAGTGTTGACTATGTGTGGTGTGTGTTGACTGTGAGTGATAGGAGGATTAAATGTGAGTGGGAAACGTGGTGAGAGAGTTTAAAAAGTACCTGGCTAGTGGGAAAAAGAAAAAACTTTATTTCGTACCCCTAGCTGGTGCTATTAAAAGGTGTGCAGAAAAAGACGAGGTTGGTTTGTCTTAATTACGGACAAAACCTCTGGTGTGCGTCGACATGTTTCGGTACGTGTGTACCTTCTTCAGGACGGGGCACAACTCCCAACCCTACTCACGTATTTCTAAATAAAAAGAGGTTATATTTAGTAAAAAGTGAAATCACTCTATTTGACTACAATGTGCCTACTGCGGTTCTTCGGGATCATGTATTTACATGTCCTGTAAAAAAGGAAAAAACCATTAAGTTTGGTTACCATAAGGTATCGGCTCAAACAGGTGCAGTCACCTGGAGCCCCAAACAGAGAACAATCTGTAAAGGAAAAGACATACATGACACACAACATATAGGACACACTTAGGTTTTCTTGTACTTATTGTTTTTCAGACATACTCGTAGTCTTTGATGTCTACTGCATCATGAGCAAATCCTGGGCAACAAGGTGGGTAGGTGGATCCACAATCTACAAAGATAGAGAGGTGGACTCAGTGCTGTTGTTTTACTTCTTACCACATCCGTCTACCTGGAAAAGCCTGATTCTGTGTGGGGAGAATACTCACGAAATCCGCCTGTGTTGGCCTCCTTCTACCACCCCGTGCTGCTCCGCTGTGAATGGATAGCGGGCCTGTTTAGTGGTATTTAAGGAGAGGCTTGGTGTACTGCCATTGGTTAATTGCCAGAAGTAACAGGGGCTATACATGAAGATTGTCTGTATACGCCTTCATACATGTGGTCAAATTAACTTTGACATGTGACCCCATGTTATTGGTTCATTACCGGAATGACCATATACGGTTTTTCCGCTTCCTGGTCAATCATGGGCTGGGACAGGAAGCGCCGTTGTTTACACATCTGTGTTGTCATATGTGCATGCGTACGGGTTGGTGTCTATGCGCATGCGTACAAGCCGAGCGTGGTAGTGTCTATACAAAGATGTGATATGGATCGCTGGCTCATGTAGGCAGATGTCAGCCGTAGTGGTTAAGTGATTTGGCTCCACGGTATGTCATCATTTAGTCCTGTGACGTGGGTGCCCAGGCGGAACACCCAACGTTGTTCCTTCTGAAACAGGCCTGATTCCGAAGGTAGTCGCTCAATGATCGTCCAGCGGAGGTCATTTATGCAGTGCTGTAGTGCCAGGAAATGTGATGCCATTTTGGTTGTTGACTTTTTGCAGCGGATGTTTGATTTATGTTCGCCAATCCTAGTTTTGACTGGTCGGGTGGTCATGCCCACGTATTCCAATCCACATGGACAGGTGATCAAGTACACCACATTTTTAGTGTTACAATTTGAGAATTGGCGCTGTTCCCATGTCGTGCCATTCCTGAAGGTGAGGTTCTTGCTTTTCTGAGTCTGGTGGCAGCAGCTGCAATCACCACACGGGAAGTGGCCTTGTACATTGGTCGGGTTTTGTCTAGCAGTCTGGGTTTCCCGTGGTCTAGTGTGGACCACAATGTCTTTTATGTTCTTGCCCCTCCGGTGCGCATGCATAGGTTTCTCAAAATTGAGGTTTCCACAGTTCAGGATGTTCCAATGTTTTTCGATCACCTTGGAAACCTGGTTCGATATTGTGGAGTAGGTTGTCACACAGATAGGTCTCTTGTTCAGGTCCTTCTCTTTGGGATTTTCCTCTATGAGAGCCTCCCTATGGTTATTCTTGGCACGTTTCATCGCTTTTTCAATGGTCCTCGTTGGGTACTGCCTTTCCACGAGTTTCGTTCTGAGGTCTTTTGCCTGGCGGTTGAATTCACTTAGTTCCGTACAGTTTCTCCGTAATCTCAAGAACTGTCCATACGGAAGGTTTTCCCTCAGATGCCTGGGGTGAAAGCTGTCATAGCGTAACAGACAGTTCCTGGCGGTGGGTTTAAAGTGGGTGTTACTTTTTAGCCTGCCATCCTCGCTGTAAATGTTCAAATCCAAAAAGACCATCGATTGGTTTGAAACGGTGCTTGTGAATTTTAAGTACTGGTTCTGGTTGTTTAGCCAGGTCAAGAAACTGGTAGCACTGTCGTTATCACCGTTCCAGATGATAAAAATATCATCGATGTACCGTTTCCAGATGCCAATCTTGGAACGGTAGGGATTGGTCTCATGCAGGATTTTTTGTTCTTCAAGGTGGTGGACGTATAGTCCTGCCAGGCTCGGCGCAAACGTGCTTCCCATACTTGTCCCATGGGTTTGTAGATACAGTGTCTCTTTGTACTGGAGAAAATTGTCTTTTAGTGCCATGCTGATGCACTCCAGGACTAGGTTTCTTGGTGTGTGGTACTTCCACGGTCGACTGAAGAGTACCTCCTCGATTATCTCTAGTGTCTCCTCGTGGGGTAAGCTAGTATATAAACTTTCCACATCGAGACTTATTAGGAGCTGTATTGTCGGATCAAAAGGTAGGTCTTCCAAGAGTTGCAGGACCGACTTGGTATCTTTTAAGTATGTGTTTGTGGCTTGTACCATCGGTCTTAGGAAAGCGTCAGAGAATTTTGACAAAGGTTCTAAGATAGACCCTATGCCAGACACAATGGGTCTCCCTAGCGGGTTGTCAAGATTCTTGTGTATCTTGGGGATACAATAGAAATACGGTATCCTGGGATTCGGTTGCTGTAGGAAATCAGCCTCCTTTTTGCTGATCCAATCGTGGGCAAGTCCCTCTTCTACCATGCCTCCGATTCGTGTCCGTAGCCTTTCTGTTGGATCATTATCCAGTTTCTTGTAGTTCCGTGGGTCTGACAGAAGACGTAGACACTCCTTGTCGTATGCTTCAAGTGTTTGCAAAACGATCGCTCCTCCCTTGTCGGCAGGTTTTATGACAAGTTCCCTATTTGCCGTTAGTTCTCGGAGGGCTCTCTGCTCCTCTCCACTTGTGTTGTGGAAGACATTCCTTCCTTGGATGTTTAGTTTGTTGACCTCTGTGACCCATTGTGTCTGGCATAGGGTCTATCTTAGAACCTTTGTCAAAATTCTCTGACGCTTTCCTAAGACCGATGGTACAAGCCACAAACACATACTTAAAAGATACCAAGTCGGTCCTGCAACTCTTGGAAGACCTACCTTTTGATCCGACAATACAGCTCCTAATAAGTCTCGATGTGGAAAGTTTATATACTAGCTTACCCCACGAGGAGACACTAGAGATAATCGAGGAGGTACTCTTCAGTCGACCGTGGAAGTACCACACACCAAGAAACCTAGTCCTGGAGTGCATCAGCATGGCACTAAAAGACAATTTTCTCCAGTACAAAGAGACACTGTATCTACAAACCCATGGGACAAGTATGGGAAGCACGTTTGCGCCGAGCCTGGCAGGACTATACGTCCACCACCTTGAAGAACAAAAAATCCTGCATGAGACCAATCCCTACCGTTCCAAGATTGGCATCTGGAAACGGTACATCGATGATATTTTTATCATCTGGAACGGTGATAACGACAGTGCTACCAGTTTCTTGACCTGGCTAAACAACCAGAACCAGTACTTAAAATTCACAAGCACCGTTTCAAACCAATCGATGGTCTTTTTGGATTTGAACATTTACAGCGAGGATGGCAGGCTAAAAAGTAACACCCACTTTAAACCCACCGCCAGGAACTGTCTGTTACGCTATGACAGCTTTCACCCCAGGCATCTGAGGGAAAACCTTCCGTACGGACAGTTCTTGAGATTACGGAGAAACTGTACGGAACTAAGTGAATTCAACCGCCAGGCAAAAGACCTCAGAACGAAACTCGTGGAAAGGCAGTACCCAACGAGGACCATTGAAAAAGCGATGAAACGTGCCAAGAATAACCATAGGGAGGCTCTCATAGAGGAAAATCCCAAAGAGAAGGACCTGAACAAGAGACCTATCTGTGTGACAACCTACTCCACAATATCGAACCAGGTTTCCAAGGTGATCGAAAAACATTGGAACATCCTGAACTGTGGAAACCTCAATTTTGAGAAACCTATGCATGCGCCCCGGAGGGGCAAGAACATAAAAGACATTGTGGTCCACACTAGACCACGGGAAACCCAGACTGCTAGACAAAACCCGACCAATGTACAAGGCCACTTCCCGTGTGGTGATTGCAGCTGCTGCCACCAGACTCAGAAAAGCAAGAACCTCACCTTCAGGAATGGCACGACATGGGAACAGCGCCAATTCTCAAATTGTAACACTAAAAATGTGGTGTACTTGATCACCTGTCCATGTGGATTGGAATACGTGGGCATGACCACCCGACCAGTCAAAACTAGGATTGGCGAACATAAATCAAACATCCGCTGCAAAAAGTCAACAACCAAAATGGCATCACATTTCCTGGCACTACAGCACTGCATAAATGACCTCCGCTGGACGATCATTGAGCGACTACCTTCGGAATCAGGCCTGTTTCAGAAGGAACAACATTGGGTGTTCCGCCTGGGCACCCACGTCACAGGACTAAATGATGACATACCGTGGAGCCAAATCACTTAACCACTACGGCTGACATCTGCCTACATGAGCCAGCGATCCATATCACATCTTTGTATAGACACTACCACGCTCGGCTTGTACGCATGCGCATAGACACCAACCCGTACGCATGCACATATGACAACACAGATGTGTAAACAACGGCGCTTCCTGTCCCAGCCCATGATTGACCAGGAAGCGGAAAAACCGTATATGGTCATTCCGGTAATGAACCAATAACATGGGGTCACATGTCAAAGTTAATTTGACCACGTGTACGAAGGCGTATACAGACAATCTTCATGTATAGCCCCTGTTACTTCTGGCAATTAACCAATGGCAGTACACCAAGCCTCTCCTTAAATACCACTAAACAGGCCCGCTATCCATTCACAGCGGAGCAGCACGGGGTGGTAGAAGGAGGCCAACACAGGCGGATTTCGTGAGTATTCTCCCCACACAGAATCAGGCTTTTCCAGGTAGACGGATGTGGTAAGAAGTAAAACAACAGCACTGAGTCCACCTCTCTATCTTTGTAGATTGTGGATCCACCTACCCACCTTGTTGCCCAGGATTTGCTCATGATGCAGTAGACATCAAAGACTACGAGTATGTCTGAAAAACAATAAGTACAAGAAAACCTAAGTGTGTCCTATATGTTGTGTGTCATGTATGTCTTTTCCTTTACAGATTGTTCTCTGTTTGGGGCTCCAGGTGACTGCACCTGTTTGAGCCGATACCTTATGGTAACCAAACTTAATGGTTTTTTCCTTTTTTACAGGACATGTAAATACATGATCCCGAAGAACCGCAGTAGGCACATTGTAGTCAAATAGAGTGATTTCACTTTTTACTAAATATAACCTCTTTTTATTTAGAAATACGTGAGTAGGGTTGGGAGTTGTGCCCCGTCCTGAAGAAGGTACACACGTACCGAAACATGTCGACGCACACCAGAGGTTTTGTCCGTAATTAAGACAAACCAACCTCGTCTTTTTCTGCACACCTTTTAATAGCACCAGCTAGGGGTACGAAATAAAGTTTTTTCTTTTTCCCACTAGCCAGGTACTTTTTAAACTCTCTCACCACGTTTCCCACTCACATTTAATCCTCCTATCACTCACAGTCAACACACACCACACATAGTCAACACTTGTCAACGCTCCCACGTAGTCGTAGGTCGCAGCGTGCCGCATCCCTATAGCGGGGTGCGAAGACCCCGATGATGAAGCATGACACCAAGGGGCCTGTTGGTGTGTGAGGGGTATTCTACACAACACTGAGTGCTTCCCCTTCCTCTCTCCCCACACTAGTAGTAGGATTCTCCTTGTTTATGTATCAGTGCCCGTGGAGTAGGAATCCTACTTGGTACTCTGCCTCCCTTCTTTGTTAAAAATAGTATCTAGGCAGCGCGCAGCTGCGGGAGTCCCCCACAGACATACAAACTCACACACATAGACAGACACACACTTAGGTAAAAAAAGAAGCCAGCGGTTCCACCACAATGGAAGACGAACATGGCCTCACTTTCGCGGAGGCTGAAATCGATAAAATTCTAGCAGACAGTAACCTTTTCGAGGGACTATGCAACCAGGACACAGGTCCACAAACAAACGACTGGAATGAACTGTTGAATCTCAGAAGGAACCAGATAAAAGCTGCACTACACGGATTGTTCATGACCCAATACCTCCGCAACAAAATGGCACCACCGGGCCTGATTGTAAAAAATGAGCCACTAATTTTTCAGCAGGACATGGTTTTTAAGAAAGAATGGTCCCTAATCTCCTGGCACTGTTCAAGGGATTGGTTAGTCCTCATAATAAAGACAGCGGCCAGGATCACTCAAGAACTCAAAATTGAGATAAACAAAATCGAGGTCCAGTTGCAAACATACATCACACCAGAGGAACTGAAAACCAGACTCGAAGAACTGAACCAACAGATGACGGAATTCGAATTCAATCTAAAACAAAGCAAAACAAACAAGCTGACAAAGGATGTAGCTAAATTTACCCCAGAGAGTGCGTACCCATACACCAAAGTGGACTATGTCGCAAAAAACAACTACAGCGATGCAGACAGCGACACTTCCGATACCGGTTCATCGGGTTCAAACTCGAGTGGAAACAAGGGGAACAGACAGCGGAGAGGAGGATGGAGACAAAGACGCCAACAATTCCCTAGACAAAGAGGATGGCGCGGTTTCCAGCCACCGAACCATTTCCAACCTTTCATGGGTCCACCTCAATTCAACCCGTTCCAATTTGGGCCGATGTGGAACCAGGAATATAGTGATGGTTTCTACGGACAACAACAACCCTATGGAGGTCAACAGCAGCCTTTTTTAGGGGCGCGCCAGAATCCACGCGGAAAGAATCGGAAAGGGAACAACGTGGCTTGGGAGGATCAGGAACAGCCCAACGCCCGAACAACCCGGAGCATGACAGGGTCACTTCCGAACCAGCCGTCGACCAGCAAGAGAGGGACTTAGTGGTGAACCTTACTCCGATCATTTTGACCACCACACAGAAAAACATCCTGAATAAAGGCTTGGGCTATGTCCCCACACATAAACCAGATGTCTTCAGACTCAATGTGGAGCTACAAGACTTCTTCAGGAAGTTAAAACTGCAGGCCTTTTTCAAGGATAAACCCCCTCCGGAAGACAGAACCGATACAGGTCTTAGATTGAAATCAACTTTCACCCCACCAGATACAAGCATCCCGGTGGAGATTCTAACCTTCGAGAAGGCGGTGGTCACAGAGGTCAACAAACTAAACATCCAAGGAAGGAATGTCTTCCACAACACAAGTGGAGAGGAGCAGAGAGCCCTCCGAGAACTAACGGCAAATAGGGAACTTGTCATAAAACCTGCCGACAAGGGAGGAGCGATCGTTTTGCAAACACTTGAAGCATACGACAAGGAGTGTCTACGTCTTCTGTCAGACCCACGGAACTACAAGAAACTGGATAATGATCCAACAGAAAGGCTACGGACACGAATCGGAGGCATGGTAGAAGAGGGACTTGCCCACGATTGGATCAGCAAAAAGGAGGCTGATTTCCTACAGCAACCGAATCCCAGGATACCGTATTTCTATTGTATCCCCAAGATACACAAGAATCTTGACAACCCGCCAGGGAGACCCATTGTGTCTGGCATAGGGTCTATCTTAGAACCTTTGTCAAAATTCTCTGACGCTTTCCTAAGACCGATGGTACAAGCCACAAACACATACTTAAAAGATACCAAGTCGGTCCTGCAACTCTTGGAAGACCTACCTTTTGATCCGACAATACAGCTCCTAATAAGTCTCGATGTGGAAAGTTTATATACTAGCTTACCCCACGAGGAGACACTAGAGATAATCGAGGAGGTACTCTTCAGTCGACCGTGGAAGTACCACACACCAAGAAACCTAGTCCTGGAGTGCATCAGCATGGCACTAAAAGACAATTTTCTCCAGTACAAAGAGACACTGTATCTACAAACCCATGGGACAAGTATGGGAAGCACGTTTGCGCCGAGCCTGGCAGGACTATACGTCCACCACCTTGAAGAACAAAAAATCCTGCATGAGACCAATCCCTACCGTTCCAAGATTGGCATCTGGAAACGGTACATCGATGATATTTTTATCATCTGGAACGGTGATAACGACAGTGCTACCAGTTTCTTGACCTGGCTAAACAACCAGAACCAGTACTTAAAATTCACAAGCACCGTTTCAAACCAATCGATGGTCTTTTTGGATTTGAACATTTACAGCGAGGATGGCAGGCTAAAAAGTAACACCCACTTTAAACCCACCGCCAGGAACTGTCTGTTACGCTATGACAGCTTTCACCCCAGGCATCTGAGGGAAAACCTTCCGTACGGACAGTTCTTGAGATTACGGAGAAACTGTACGGAACTAAGTGAATTCAACCGCCAGGCAAAAGACCTCAGAACGAAACTCGTGGAAAGGCAGTACCCAACGAGGACCATTGAAAAAGCGATGAAACGTGCCAAGAATAACCATAGGGAGGCTCTCATAGAGGAAAATCCCAAAGAGAAGGACCTGAACAAGAGACCTATCTGTGTGACAACCTACTCCACAATATCGAACCAGGTTTCCAAGGTGATCGAAAAACATTGGAACATCCTGAACTGTGGAAACCTCAATTTTGAGAAACCTATGCATGCGCACCGGAGGGGCAAGAACATAAAAGACATTGTGGTCCACACTAGACCACGGGAAACCCAGACTGCTAGACAAAACCCGACCAATGTACAAGGCCACTTCCCGTGTGGTGATTGCAGCTGCTGCCACCAGACTCAGAAAAGCAAGAACCTCACCTTCAGGAATGGCACGACATGGGAACAGCGCCAATTCTCAAATTGTAACACTAAAAATGTGGTGTACTTGATCACCTGTCCATGTGGATTGGAATACGTGGGCATGACCACCCGACCAGTCAAAACTAGGATTGGCGAACATAAATCAAACATCCGCTGCAAAAAGTCAACAACCAAAATGGCATCACATTTCCTGGCACTACAGCACTGCATAAATGACCTCCGCTGGACGATCATTGAGCGACTACCTTCGGAATCAGGCCTGTTTCAGAAGGAACAACGTTGGGTGTTCCGCCTGGGCACCCACGTCACAGGACTAAATGATGACATACCGTGGAGCCAAATCACTTAACCACTACGGCTGACATCTGCCTACATGAGCCAGCGATCCATATCACATCTTTGTATAGACACTACCACGCTCGGCTTGTACGCATGCGCATAGACACCAACCCGTACGCATGCACATATGACAACACAGATGTGTAAACAACGGCGCTTCCTGTCCCAGCCCATGATTGACCAGGAAGCGGAAAAACCGTATATGGTCATTCCGGTAATGAACCAATAACATGGGGTCACATGTCAAAGTTAATTTGACCACGTGTACGAAGGCGTATACAGACAATCTTCATGTATAGCCCCTGTTACTTCTGGCAATTAACCAATGGCAGTACACCAAGCCTCTCCTTAAATACCACTAAACAGGCCCGCTATCCATTCACAGCGGAGCAGCACGGGGTGGTAGAAGGAGGCCAACACAGGCGGATTTCGTGAGTATTCTCCCCACACAGAATCAGGCTTTTCCAGGTAGACGGATGTGGTAAGAAGTAAAACAACAGCACTGAGTCCACCTCTCTATCTTTGTAGATTGTGGATCCACCTACCCACCTTGTTGCCCAGGATTTGCTCATGATGCAGTAGACATCAAAGACTACGAGTATGTCTGAAAAACAATAAGTACAAGAAAACCTAAGTGTGTCCTATATGTTGTGTGTCATGTATGTCTTTTCCTTTACAGATTGTTCTCTGTTTGGGGCTCCAGGTGACTGCACCTGTTTGAGCCGATACCTTATGGTAACCAAACTTAATGGTTTTTTCCTTTTTTACAGGACATGTAAATACATGATCCCGAAGAACCGCAGTAGGCACATTGTAGTCAAATAGAGTGATTTCACTTTTTACTAAATATAACCTCTTTTTATTTAGAAATACGTGAGTAGGGTTGGGAGTTGTGCCCCGTCCTGAAGAAGGTACACACGTACCGAAACATGTCGACGCACACCAGAGGTTTTGTCCGTAATTAAGACAAACCAACCTCGTCTTTTTCTGCACACCTTTTAATAGCACCAGCTAGGGGTACGAAATAAAGTTTTTTCTTTTTCCCACTAGCCAGGTACTTTTTAAACTCTCTCACCACGTTTCCCACTCACATTTAATCCTCCTATCACTCACAGTCAACACACACCACACATAGTCAACACTTGTCAACGCTCCCACGTAGTCGTAGGTCGCAGCGTGCCGCATCCCTATAGCGGGGTGCGAAGACCCCGATGATGAAGCATGACACCAAGGGGCCTGTTGGTGTGTGAGGGGTATTCTACACAACACTGAGTGCTTCCCCTTCCTCTCTCCCCACACTAGTAGTAGGATTCTCCTTGTTTATGTATCAGTGCCCGTGGAGTAGGAATCCTACTTGGTACTCTGCCTCCCTTCTTTGTTAAAAATAGTAACAAAGAAAGATCCTTCTTCATCGCACGAAGGAGAACCACACCCTTCACCAAACCCAAATCATTCTCACCTAGATGAATAACTAAAACATCTGGACAAACTCCTCCTATCAACCAGGATATAAGGGCTGGGATCAAGTCTTTCCACAACATACCCCCCTTTCCCTTCCAAACAATATTAAATAAACGATCATTAAAACCCAACATTGCGCCAAAATAACTCAGTCGAGCTTGAAGTTGCGCCCGTTTAATGAACGAATGGCCCACGATCCACACAGTTAAGAATGCAGCACGAGGACCAGCCATGGAACCTGAAAAAGAAAACAGTATCAGAGAGGCAAAACAGAAGCAGACGCAAGCGCTCCACTAGATTCCCTTCTGACATAGCGCTGAAAGCAGTTTGAAGTCCAGCGCCCCAAGCCCATAATGTCTTCCCTCGACCAACCCCTGTTAAAGGCCTCAGTGGCCGCCCCAATCCTAAAAGAGTGTGTACCATATAAAGTTTCATCGAGGCCAAGATGACGCAGCGCTTTTCGCAGTACCATGCGCAATTGATAATTTGACACCAAGGAACCATCCAAATGTCGAAAAACCTGATGTTCCAAAACCCCACCCGACAGCTCCCTCCAGCAATGAGCCCACCGTAAAGGGCACGTCTCAGGAGGGGAAACCGCCTCCAGCCAAACACCCTTGCCTGAACTCCTATGGTCCGTCTTGGAATGGGAGAGCCAAATAAGGACTCCCCGGACCGACAACTGAACCTCCCCCCACAAAAGACCTCTCGAAACTTTATTGCCCAACAGCTCAGACACCCGAAACGCACCAAAAAACATCCACACCATCAAAGTGGCAAAAAGACAAGCTTCCACCCGGTCTGTACACACAACAGGCAACACAGCAACAATATTGAACAACTTCTGCCAGGACAAAGGGGACCGAAGAGTCCGAACACAGCCCCGCTCCCGGGACCACCCTTCCAACATTCTCCTACCCAACTCCCCAGCCGACGGAGCATAGCCCCATAACAACTTTCCCATGAAAGAAACACCTGCCAATTTACCAGCAATTGTAACTCTGGATACACCCTTATCCATTAACCGCAAAATGAACTGAACCACATCTTCAGACCTCTGCCCAAGGATCTCCCTCTTACAAGCTCCCAATGCCAAAAACTCATTCCAGGCCAACTCATAAGCCAACTTAGTAGAAGGGGCCAGAGAACCTAAAACCAATTTAACTGTGTTGCCTACCGCCCACAGATGCTCCGGCATGGGAGTCAGCTCCTCGTCTGCCTCCAAAGCAAGCCCACGGAATCTCTCCCACTGTGAGCGAGACAAAGCATCCGCAATGTCATTGTCCACTCCAGGAACATGCAGGGCCCGAAAGCAAATGTCAAATTTAAGACAGCCTAGCACAAAGACTCTGAGGAGTTTAAGGATCTGTGGGTCCTTAGCAGACTGTTTATTGATCACTTGCACCACAGCCATATTGTCAATTCTAAAAAGCACCTTTTTGTGGGCCAAATCCCGACCCCACAAAGTAACAGCCACCACAACTGGGAACAATTCCAAAAATGCAATGCTCCTACCTCCATTCTTCCAACTCTCCGGCCATTGATGAGCACACCATTTCCCCTGCCAGTACAAGCCAAAACCCTCACTGCCAGCTGTGTCAGAAAAAATGTGCACATCCCACAACCAGTCCACCTCCCTACATAAAGGCACACCATTGAAGGAATGTAAGAAAGTGACCCACATACGCAAATCTTCCTTGACCCCCGCCGACAAACGCATTCGATGATGTGGCAAGTAATGACCAGAGAGAGCTCTTCCCAACCTCCTACAGAAAGTCCTGCCCGCCCTGCCCACCCTACATGCAAAGTTAAGGTGACCCAGCAAAACTTGAACCTCCCGCACCAAAACCTTCTCCTTACACAACATTGCACCCACCAAGTCCAGCATTTTCTGTTTCTTGTCGAGTGGTAGACGTGCCTGCATTAACTGTGAATCAAGTTCAATTCCTAAAAAAGACATGGTCGCGCAAGGACCCATGGTCTTTTCAGGAGCCAGTGGTACACCCAAATGAGTCATCAGCGTTTGAAACGTTGTCAGAGCATTATGGCAGTCCAACGAATCTGCCGCACTCACAAAAAAGAAGTCATCCAAGTAATGCGTGACCAACGTATGTCCACTTTATTGAGTAAAGAACCATTGTAGAAACGTACTGAAGGTTTCAAACAATGCACATGACATAGAGCAACCCATTGGCAGTGCCTTGTCCAGGTACCATTTACCAAGGAAATGGATACCCAGAAGACTCCAGTCCTCAGGATGAACTGGAAGTCAAAATGCTGATTTAATATCGCATTTTGCCATTAAAGCAGAAGGGCCTGCAGTTACCACTAATGCCATAGCCACGTCAACAGAAGAGTAAGACACAGAGGCAGCTTCATTGTCAATAAAATCATTCACCGACCCACCCTCTGGCCAGGACAAATGTTGGATGAGCCGAAAATGCCCAGGCTCCTTCTTGGGGACCACTCCGATAGGGGAAACAATCAGATTCTCCAAAGGCCAATCATCAAAAGGACCTGCCATCCTGCTCTCACACACTTCCTTATGCAACTACTCTTGTACCACAGCAGAATGTTCACTTGCCGACTTCAGGTTCTTAGACCAACGCCTCAAACGAGGACCCTCGTAACCCAAATGAAAACCATTCTGGAAACCTGATAACAAAAACGACCGCAGCTCCGCAGGCTCGTAGTCCCGTAAAGCGGCAGCCAGATGAATAACATTAACCGGCGTACGAGCCTTTGGGCCCAGAGCCAGTTGATGATTTCCCTCCCCTGGGAGCTGGAGATGGCTGTGGTGCAACATAAGATCCTGACCCCTGCTGTGGACCCTGGGGACCCCCGGAAGGCCTAGGACCTCAACATCTCGACAAAGGGTGATTTTTTCTGCCACATTGGGAACATTCATGCCTGAACCTGCAATATTCTCTATTGCACGCCCCTTTATTGAAATCCCAACATGTGCCTGAACTGGACTGCGCTGGCGAACTGGCTCCCACCCCTCCCCGGGTGGGCCGCGCCTGAAAGGGGCGATAAACTAAAGGCAAACCACTAGCAGTAAAAATAGTCCTACTAGTAGCGGATGAACCCATGGTATGCTGCCAAAGATCCGTGTCCAACTCCCCCATTTTGCCTCTGGGTCCCAAGCCATGCGCGCCCTAAACTCTTCGTCATACTGCGCCCAAGCAAAATCATTTCTGGTTAACTGCGCTTTCCGAATCACATCCATATATTTAAACAAGGAAACACAGCGCTCAGGGAACTTTTCACAATAGACGCTGGCATAGATTAAAAAGGCCGCCGTCCAATTTTCAATATTCAACTGAACTTTAGAGCGCTTGGCCAACTCGTATTCCTCTTCCTTAGAGCCTTCCTTGGCCCGTACCTCCCTGTGCAATAATTTCAACAATTCCACATACTCACCATTCCATATCCGTTCCTTAGTACTGAGCATTAGATGAGCCCCCAAGGGCTTAGTAACACCCGTATAGGGCAATTTTTTAATTTTCAACTCTTTACTATGCAAAACGTTTTTAGGCGTGTCCAAACCAACCGTGGAGGTACCACTATCTACTTTTGTACTTACTCCTTTATCCTCATCAGCTGTACCCACACTTTGGCCTTTTACCATGCGACCCTTATACAATTTACCGTCAGTTTCACCAGAAACCAAGTCCACCCCAATCCCAATAGACACCATTTTAGGTTGCACAGAATGTTCCACATTCTCACCTGGGCGCAACAAAGGAGGCTGACTTGGCTCCATCCTCCATGCCGTACGTGAACCGTCATCCGCCCTCCGAGGAGCCCTCACCGAGGGGCCGAGCACTCGTGGCCTGGACGACTCTGCATGACTCCGCACCACCGGTGCCTGTAACACACTATGAGAGACATTAGAATGCCCCCCCCAGACACAACTTCCCGCACTTCGCCCTCCTCAGGGCTTTCTTCATCGTAGTCCAAAATTAACGACTCCTCCAACTGGGGGGGAGCAGGCAAAACCACAGTACTTTGAACATTTGCAACCGTTTGAGAACGACCACGGGCCTTACCAGCCCTCAACTGTGACCTTGGTGGGGAGGCCGACTGTACGTGCCGGTACCCTCCTCCACTATTACCACTTACAACCGCTTGACCAACTGGTAAAAACAAAGTAGAATCTCGAAGAACTTGTGGCACAAGAGAAGTCGTGCGTGACCTGCTCTCATGAACAGCGCTGGAATCCCTCGATGAGGCTAGTAAGGTCGCGCTTGACCTGTTTAATCCGCCTGTGTTGACTTCCCTCGTTGGGGCCATCGAGGTCGCGCTGAACCTGCTTGTGTTGGCCACGACGGGATCCCTCGATGGTATGGGACGTGCCGCGCAAGGCTCCACCCGCACTTCACCTTGGCGTGACTGGGCTGCCTGCCGCCCTGCCAAGCCAGCTGCTCCTTGCCGATCTCTAACCTGCAAAGAAAAAGGCCGGACTGATGTGCCGGGTCCCTTAAAACACCAGGAACCGAAGACAAATCACCTACCGCTCTACCGAAACCCTGACCACTCTCCCGAAAAACAACAGAACCAACCGCGCCTTTCCTTTTTAAAGCAGCGCTCAGCCTAGGGGGAGAAGGGGAAGGAGCACATACCTCCTCATCAGAACTAACATCTAACAGAGCCTGAATAAACTCCGAAGCAGGGCCCTGAACTATGGGACCCTGAACCCCTGGCTCCCCCAAGGCAGCCAAGACCCTATCCCTCCTACCCACATGCAAACCTGGAAACTGTAACTCACCAGACACAGCAGGCATAACTCCAACGTTCCCACTCCTCAGCCGAAAATCGGCGTCCCCACGCCCCTCCCCCCAAGAAGGTAATACATCTGAACCTCCCAAAGACCTAAACCTATCTACAGAGTGACCCTCACTAAAGGAATCCCCCACAGGAAAAGACCCTTCCCCTCGCCCAACACCCTCAAAACCCCCCATCTGCGCCCACTCACCCTCACCTAACGAACCACTGCAAACAGAAACTACTGCACCCCTAACAGAAACAGTAGGAGAAAACAATAAGGGGCTAACTTGACCCATGTCCGCAGCACCACTTCCAACATAACCAGACAAATCAGAAATTGAAGGACCAGCAGGTAAAGATATGTGCTGCGTGAGCGAAGGAGTACACACAATGTCATTTTGAACTTCCACAGGCGCCGTAAAATCAGCCTGCCCGATACCACTCTGAGGAGCGAACACTTCAGACACAGTATGAACCTGACCGCCCTGTAACGGTCGCGACGCCACTGCCTCGCACTCCAAAATGGCCTCCTCCCCTCCCCCGCTAATGACGTCAGTAACCGCCACCGCGGAGGCCGAGGCAGAGCGGGGCGTGCAACCACGCTTTCTAGAGGCACGACGACCTCGTAAAACAGGAGCTGAGGCAGCCCTGTCACGTACAACTGCCGCTGATAACTCAACCGGCACCGTCTGAAACTCACCCACCAACCCAGATCCATCAACAGAAAGACCCAAACCACCCGCCGGTTCAGAAGACCCTGAACCACTCCCACGGCGCGCCCTCGCACCCGCTCTCCTAGTTCTGGAGCGGCCCCTTTCACTTACCGCCTCCTGACGCCGACGTTTAGGGGAAAAACAAGCCGCCACGACAGCCGACACCCTTGCCGATGCCACACGCTGGGGACGCGGGGGCTCGGCCTGCTCTCGCTCGCCTATAACCAGATCCAAACGGCCCGCCTCACTAAGCAGACGAATCGCCTCAAGCACTCGGTAATCTTCACTAGCCATCACGAACCTAAATAGATAAGCACTACAAAAGTCGAGACTGAAAAAGACCTACGAATAACACTGACAAAAACTAGCTGAATAAACAACCGGCCACCAGGTCACCTAAGCCCAAAATGGTGCCCGGGAGGAGGAGCCCCCCCCATTTATAGGCTGGGCTCCAAAAACAACCAAAAATAGCCCAAAAGAAGCCCAAATGGAAACTGCTCGAAAAAGCACCCCCACCCCAACCTCCCAAACAGCCCGGGGGAGGAGACCTCCCAGGGGTCGGCTGCCCTCCCCCAAGCCCCCCTTTATTTTCTTCATTTACAGTGAAAATGAATTGGCCAGTAAGGGGATCGAACCCGCGCCATTGGCGTTATTAGCACCTCGCTCTAACCAACTGCTAACCGGCTACAGTGTCCGGTATAACAGGGGTTAACCCGAGGCTCAACACCTAGCCTACCCGCCATAGTTTGTAGCAACAGCGTGAGGTGACATGAGCAACTTGGGGCATCGGCCACGATCGCATTCTCATTCCCCTTTGCCCTCGCGCCACTAGGTGTCCCTGCTGCCAGGCTGCACGTTAACACCCCAGCACATAGCACCATTGCCGCCCGGCCCTCCCGCGAGGGTGCCGCCAGAAGAGCCGCAAAATCGACATCTAGCATACCAAGGATGTTAGGTATCGGGTGCTTTCTATCCTTTCTTTGTTCGTGCTCTAGGGGCTTTGTACATTTTAATAAGCTGGCCATGTCTCTTTTCTGGTACCTTGAAGGGGCATTAAACCATATTCACGCAGCTGCTTCTTACCTCCTTTGATGGCTGCGGGGGCACTGCCGCCCGCCCCGGCCTTTGTCATCTCGGGGGCACCACCGCCCGCACCGACCACCGCCTGGTTCCGGCCTGGCTGCTGTCCCTTAATTGCTCCAGCTGCTTGCGCCCAAGCCTGCCGGCGCCCAGATCGCGCTCTCGTGGGCACCGCCGTTCTGCATTCGGGTAGCCGTTCTGGCACCCTGCTCTGCCTCGATCGCCCTGTCCGACAGCTGGTCGTCGATCCTCGGCCTCCTTGATCCTGGTTCCCGCGAGGTGCCACCTGGATTTCGTCACCCCTCCTTATGTCGTCCTGTTGCTTGCTGCGGTTGCCGGTCCTTCCTCTGTCTTGTGAGGGGGGAGGGGGCACCTACTCTTCTGTCTCTCGCTCGATCTGTTCCACGAGAGTCCCTTTCTCCTTGGTGGCTGCATGGCGAGGTGGGGTACTTCCTCCGATCCTGCTGGGCCGTGGCGGACTCCATTGGCGTCACTCCTCCAGCTCCCTGATGTCCCTGGTGGTGAGACGTGAGCACCCGCCTTCTTCCTGCTCCTTGCCCTAGTTGGTGGCCCTGAGCGGGGAGTTCTGGGCCGTCTTTCTGTCTCTTGCTGGTGGAACAGGGTGGGCACCAAGACGTCCCTGGCAACCCCTTATTCTTGTTGGGCAGCAGCGGCCAGTTCCTCGGTCGTGAAGGGCTTTTGCCTACGAGAAATGGAACCCTCGATCAACAATTTGGGCTCCGACGCCGGTGCTGCTCCCCCGCTCCGATGAGATAGGAGCTTGCCTTGGGGGAGTAGTGCTTATATGCCCCCCCTTTGTCTTCCAGGCCAGGTCGGCCCCTGCCTATTGGGGGGCTCACTTCTCGCCTCGGACCCCATTGGCCAGCGCTTCTCCCGCGGCCGCTGTGTGAGGGGGGAGGGCGTCTCCTTTGTCCTGCTTATTTTTTGGCGCCCAAAAACTGGCCCCTACCAGTTGTGTTTGGGGGCACGGCGCTGGTTATGGCGCCGGCTCTCGAGCCCCCTTTGGGGGCAGCCTCTGCGATATCCAGGCCTAGCGTCAACCAGTCCTGGAAATGCGAATTTGCCAACTCCACGTCCGATGGCAACCGAGGCTGTGGCTGGACAAACAAGCTGAGAAAAGACCGATGTCCAGCTTATGCCAGGGACGTTTTAAAACTGGGACGGTTCCAGGCCGATTTCCCCACCACCGCAGCGAGAAAGAGACCAAAAAGTGATCTGTCCAGGCCTGCGGAACCGGCAGCCGATCCTTTAGCGAACTTAAATTAGAGAATATGGGGTCCAGTAGGTGCCCTGCCACATGCGTACACTCAAAGACACGCTGAGCCAACTGATAAGCCTCTAGGTCAGCCAAAAAACTGGCAATCTCTACTTTCCCACTATTCTCGAGATGAAGATTTAGGTCGCCTAAGATAGTAAAGTTCGCTGCACTGCTTGCGTGTAGCATGACTCTATTCAATAAATCTTCACTAAACACGCTAGAAGGACCATTGTGGAAGGCAGGCACAGACCTATTCAGATCCAGGTTCCACCACTCCCCTCACTCTCTATGCAGTTAGCTCGATTCACTCACCCTGTCTACTGGAATCCCCCAGCCCCTGTCACTCAAAAACCAGACTAGGAATACACAACCTAGCAGAGGCAGGCTTGGATAGTTAGGCAAGAAAATACCTACTTTCTAAAAGTGGTATTTTCAAACACAGAATGTTAAAACCAAACTTCACTAAAATATGTATTTTATCATTCTGAGTTCAGCCATACTAAACTCGAATTTCTACCTAGTTCCCTGAGTCAGACAGGATTTTAAGATGTTATAAACAAACTGCCCATTCCAGCCTATGGGGAACAGGTAGCCTTGCAATAGTGAAAAACGAAGATGGCTGTAATTCACTATCAGTACATGCCACACACAACAGGGGATGTCCTACCTTTTACATACAATGCACCCTGCCCTTGGGCCTACCATAGGGGTGACTAATATGCAGAAAAGGGAAGGTTTAGGGACTGGCAAGTGGGTGCACATGCCCGGTCAAGATGGCAGTACCAGACTGCACACAGGCTCTGCAATGGCAGGCCTGAGACACACCTTACAGGCTGCTTCTGTGGGTGGCACAATCAGTGCTACAAGCCAACCAGCAGCATTTGATTTACCAACCCTGGGCGCACTGTACTAGGGTCTGACAAGTAAACCAAAACAGCCAATCATGGAGTCACTAATCCATACATCAATTTACCATAGGGAGCACTTGCATTGTGGAACTGAATAGCATTGGCACAGTGCCCAAAAGCATCTATAACCAGCAAAAACACATGAGGGACCAGCAAAAAATGGAAGGGAGACCCACACCAATGGTGCCAGGTCTTACAAGCGCTATATAAATTCAAACCTTTTCCCTCTTCTATCCCTCCGCTATCCTTCTGAATCCAAATAACAGGCTAACCTATCCACCACTCAAATTACTTTAATATTTCACTATACTAATTCAACACTAATCCTTTATGGGTTCTGGAGTAGCGTGTTACCTGCTGAAAAAGCGATTCAACGCCTTGTCAGAGGTAGTAAGCGGTATATAAATGAAATTACAATACAATAAGCACCAGGAAGTGCCAACAAGAACCAACAATGAATACAAGCAAGGACACGCAATAACAAGAAGCATAAAGCGACAACAAGCAACAACAAGCCATGAGGAACAGCAAGAGACGCCAACAAGTGATGATGTGATGATGAGTGATAAATATTTGAAACTGAAAAGTACCAACAAATGGCATAATCACTGACCAGAAAAAAAGAAAAACAAGCATTTGCAATGCAATAGGTCTCGCATTTACACGAGTTTAACCCTTTGTATGCTCATGACCGCTCCCGGCCGTCATGCATCACGATAGGCATGTGCGCACGATGCCCGGGAGCCGTCCGAATCCAGCCGTCCGTTTATTTCTCCCGCACAGCACGAGAAATGACAATGCCTATTGTTTTTGTTTTTTAAAACATAAATAAAGTTTTCTCAATTACCATGCCAATAGCTTAAAATCGTGTAAATGCGAGACCTATTGCATTGCAAATGCTTGTCTGATGAAAGTTTTAGTAAAGTGTTTAACTGCACTAATGAGATCAAACCTCCGCTCAGACAAAGATTGTGTGAGATAAAAGTGCACGATATTGAAATAATGCGGTCAGAGATTGTTGTTCCGCCGCATAATTTGCCTCATCTCGATGTATAATTTACTCAACCCTGCGGCAGAAATTGCTCCTCCGATAGCGCGTGATGCCAGTGACCTGATTATGAATTATTACAGGTGAAGGATTGAGAAAGCAGTTACATTTCAGCCTTTCAAACATTAAGTGAAACAGCAAATGCAGGAAGAAATGGTTTAATAATTATTTTCCAGATGTCAGTACAGTTCTAAAACAAATATAAACCGACGCAGAAATTATTGCCACGTTCCAAACCACACAGAGGATTTGACAGAAATCCATATTTAGGGGACCGCTCCCGGCACTAACAGAATCTGAGAATTAAACAAAATGCTGGAAAACCTCGAGTCAGAGCAGAGGCAGCAGAGGAGTCAGTTCTCTGCTCTGGGACAGTAACATGAACCCGGAAGTCCCGGCGCAGCCAGAGAGGGGCAGACGCACAGACACACCCACTGCACACAGAGAAGGACAGACGCACAGACACACCCACTGCACACAGAGAGAGAAACTGAAACTTATCTTTCCTTCCTGCATTTCTGCATCATGGCGGCAGCAGCTCAGCTCGGGAGCCTCCAGGAAGAGGCCACTTGTTCCATCTGTCTGGAATATTTTACTGATCCGGTGTCCATAGAGTGTGGACACAACTTCTGCCGCTCCTGCATCACCCAGAGTTGGGAGGGAAGAGATGGAAACTTCCCCTGTCCACAGTGCAGGGAAATATCTTCTGAGAAAAACCTCCGACCCAGCAGACAACTGAAGAACATGGTGGAAATTGCTAAACTGCTTCATCTGCCCCCCGTGAAGCCCCCGGAGGAGAATCTGTGCGAGAAACATGAGGAGAAACTGAGGCTGTTCTGTGCAGAGGATCAGAGGATGATATGCTGGGTCTGCCGGGAGTCCAAGGAGCATAAAACTCACTCAGCAAGTCCTATAGAGGAGGCTGCAGAGGAGCACAAGGTACGTCTGTGGGTGTTCAGCAGAGGTGCAACTAGAACCACATTTCGGGGGGGGGGGTGGGGGGGAGCTGAATCTTTGAGCAAAATGCAGAGTGGAGCTGCAGGGGCTCTTAAAAGGGTGAAACAACAGCAAGGCCTCATTAACTTGCAAATGGTCTTTAAAAGACATGTGAAGTGCTCGGGTGCGGCTGTGTGTGCCCGGGAAGTGTCTCATCCCGGGCTGCCACACACGACTGGGGATGGGGGGGGTTGAAGCCCTTTCAGTCCAATGGGTGTTGCGCGCCTGGTGTTCAGGGATCACAAAGTCGCTTGGTGAGCCACACCAAGGGGCAGTCGAAGATTATAAGATGTGTCTGTGTGTGAGAGTGTTCAGAGATCACAAGTCACCTTTTCTATAAGGTGGCCAGATGGCTCCATGCCACTTAGACAACACATTTCCATTCCTGGATTTTGCTTTTACATATCATTTTCATCTGGTGAGTTGAAGCAATAGGGTCCAGTAAAATGAACCAAGACTACAACTCCCAGAATGCACTGATATGTTAAATCAAAAGTACAGAAATTGGAATGTTTGTCCCGATGGCATGGAGTCATCTGCTCGCCCTCCCTGTGTATGCCTTTGGGAGGCTGCTGAAGAGAACGGGGTCTGTCTGTGGGTGTTCAGGGAATCAAAAGGCACCCGAGAGTCCATAGAGGAGGCTGCTGAAGAGCACAGGGTGTGTGTGTGGATGTTTATGGATCATAATGCACCCCTGGGCCCCAAAGAGAAGTCTGTGCAAGGAGTGTATGTGGGTGTTCACGATTCACAAGATAAGACGTTCTGTACGTCCTTGGAAGAAGCTGCAGAGGAGCACAAACAACGTGTGTCTGTGGACGATCACGATTCACAATTGAATAAACTTGTTAAGTCTTTAAGAGGATATAATGTATATTTAGGGGTGTAAAGTGTCCTTAGAGAAGGCTGCTGAAAAATACAAGGTATGTTTGTTGGTGTTTAGGGATTGTAAGGGAATACACGCCATGAGGGCTTCATAAGAACCTGCAAACAAGCATTTGCAATGCAATAGGTCTCGTATTAGGAAAGTTAGAGCTATTGGTATTGTAAATGACACATTTTTTATTAAGGTTTTGTTTTTGAAAATAGCGAAATTAACAGCTTTGTCATTTACCATGCCAATAGTATAACTTTCGCAAATGTGACACCTATAGCATTTGTAATGCAATATGTGTTGTATTTACGTGACTTACATGTATTGATATTACAAATAACAATGTTTTTTTTTTTTTTTTAATAATTAATACTTAAATAAAAGTTATTGTAATTTATAATGGCAATAGCTTAAACTTTTGTAAATAACATTTGTGAAGATTATGTTCAGTGTATTTTATTGTGACGAAAATCCAAGAACATATGTCAAATATTAACATCTTTTTGTTACATTTGTAATAAAGCTTGAAACATTGAGATAACATATTTGAACCAGTTGTTGGTGAATGGTTGCACAGATTGATGCTGTGGTAGAGCTCAGTGATGCTGTATGCTATGCTATGTTTTGTTTTGCTATCCTAAGTTTTGTTTTGTTATGCTATGCTGTTTTGTTATGCTATGTTTTGTTATGCTATACCATGCTATGCTATGCTATGTTATGCTATGCTGTGTTTTGTTATGCTATGCTATGCTTTGTTATGCTATGCTATGTTTTGCTCTGCTATGCTTTGTTATGCTATGCTATGTTTTTTTGTGTTTTATTATGATATGCTTTGTTTTGCTATGCTATGTTTTGTCATGCTATGCTATGTTTTGTTGTGTTGGTATGCTATGCTGTGTTTTGCTATGCTATTATGTTTTGTTATGTTTTGTTCAGCCATGCTATGTTTTGTTTTGTTAAGCTATGCTGTTTAGTTGTGTTTTGTTATACTATGTTTTGTTATGTTATGCTATGTTTTGTTATGCTATGCTATGTTTTATTTTGCTATCCCATGCTTTGTTTTGTTATGCTATGTTTAGTTTTACTATCCTATGATTTGTTTTGTTATGCTATGCTATGTTTCGTTGTGTTTTGTTATGCTATGCTATGTTTTGTTGTGTTTTGCTAGGCTATGCTTTGTTATGCTATGCTATGTTTTGTTATGCTATGCTATGTTTTGCTCTGATATGCTTTGTTATGCTATGTTTTGTTATGCTATGCTTTGTTGTGTTTTATTATGCTATGCTTTGTTTTGTTATGCTATGTTTTGTTATGCTATGCTATGTTTTGCTGTGTTTGGTATGCTATGCTGTCTTTTGCTATGCTATTATGTTTTGTTATGTTTTGTTAAGCCATGCTATGTTTTGTTGTGTTTTGTTAAGCTATGCTGTTTTGTTATGTTTTGCTATGCTATGTGTTGTTGTGTTTTGTTATGCTATGTTTTGTTATGTTATGCTATGTTTTGTTATGCTATGCTATGCTATGTTTTGTTATGCTATGCTATGCTTTGTTTTGTTATGCTTTATTTTGTTGTGCTATGCTATGTTTTGTTGTGTTTTGCTATGCTATGTTTTATTATGCTATGCTTTGTTTTGCTATGCTATGTTATGCTATGCTATGTTTTGTTATGCTACGTTTGTTGTGTTTTATTATGCTATGCTTTGTTTTGCTATGCTATGCTTTGTTTTGCTATGCTATGTTTTGTTATGTTATGTTTTGTTATGCTATACTTTCTTATGCTATGTTTTGTTATGCTTTGCTTTGTTTTGTTATGCTATGTTTTGTGATGCTATGCTTTTTTGTGTTTTGTTATGCTTTGTTATGGTTGGTATGGTTAAAAAAGATTGGAACACACTGACTGCTTAAACATCAGTACAGGGGGTACAAAAGGGCCAGTACAAAGGAGTGGCATCCAGTCTCAGTACATCGTCCAGGTGTGGCATAAACACCTAGGGCTCGATTCCGATCCAGTAAAAAAAATCCCCCGTACGAATCGTATTCGTAGCCGAATCCGTACGACTCGTAAACACACTGTACGACTCGGCGAGTACGATCCGGACCGGGTGAACAGGATGCTATTCGTACGGTCCGCGTCAGGTAAGGGCGATTCGTACGGAAAAGCGCTCAATCACATACACACCGTACGCCGCGTACCCCCCATGATCGCCGGGGTACGCGCCGTACCCCTGCGATCATGTGGGGTACGCGCCGTACACCCAGCATACACGGGGTGCGCACCGTACCCCCACCGTACATGGGGTACGGTGCGTACCCCATGTACGCTGGGTGTACGCCACGTACCCCACATGATCGCAGGGGTACGGCTCGTACCCCGGCGATCATGGGGGGTACGTGGCATCCCCGGGGGGGCCTTCTGTACTTGTTTGGGCCCGAACTATGCGTTTACGGCTGTTTCCAGCTCCCGTAAAAAAAAGGGTCGTACGTTGCGTACCCGACATGAATCGTACTTGCTGGGTCGTAAAAACCAGCCGCGAACCGTTGCGACGTCACGTACAGCGGGTTCCGAGTGAGACTCGTACGGACCTTTTAGTCGTACGGAGTCCTGTACGACTCGTACGGTCTTTGGCTCCTGGTACGGATCGTACTTCGTCGTACGTACGGGGACGTGTACGGGTACGATTCGTACGGGGAAAATTGCTCCGTACGACGATTCGGAGCGCATTTTACCGGATCGGAATCGAGCCCCTAGTGTTGTCTTCTTTAACCATACCACTGGAATAAAGAATTTCTTGATGACTGCCTGAATATTCTGTTACAAAAGCCCTCATGAACTAATGAGCAGCAAACAAACAGAAATACTGTTGTTCACCACTTAAGTCACTCCACCCATCATTAGCAAATCAAGAACAAGCTGGTGCCAATGCAGAGGTTACCATGCCCTTTTTCTTCTGCCCCATCAGCGTGCTTCGTGTGGTGTCACGCGCTGGCCTGTTGCGTGCCACACATTTTGATTTGGGTCTCTGAAGGATGCAGCGTGAGGCAATGCGAAAGGGCCCGAATGCAAAATATGTTGCGTGGCCCCCTGGATTCTTGCATACCTGCCCAACCATGCACGTCACATCGCTAAAAAGGTTTAATGGCAGGGTCGTTCTTCTGCCTCGGTGCCAGTGTGTGGGGGGTGGGAGGGCCCTAGTTTCAGCGGCAGGGGAGGTTAGATCTGCAGCCAGAGCTTGACGCCCTGGGGAGGTGCTGCAGAGCGGGGGCCCCCTCAGGGAATGGCCCCTCCGCCTCGATGCTCTGCATAAGGCAACTTTGTGTGCGTCACCTGGTAGTTGTCTTATAACACTCAGCTCTGTAGTACCCATCCTTGTATGACGCTACATGCCTAAGTGCTGGCCTCGGAATTTAAATCATTGGCTTCTGCAATTGAGCAAAACGTTGTGTGATTCTGGGTAAATCACTTTGGCTGCGCCTAAAGCGGTAAAGTGCGCTGTGACGTAAAAAACAACTTCACACTGTGGTGTGTGAGGTTGGCGTAAATACATCATCTCACTGCGATCACCTGTTGATGTCTAAAATCCGGCCTCAACAGGGCCCCACCAGCAATACTGTTCTGTGCTTATCCCCTCGTGTACTCCATGCGCCTGATTGTTTATAAAGCACTGCGTTGCTTCTGGAGCAAGGTTCCCGTCTCGGGAAACATGCCTAAAATAAGTGAAAACCTCGGAATAACGCAGACCTGAGCAGAGCCTATTAGAGGCAGGTTACTGACATTTGTGCAGTAGTAGGTAGTACACGGCGTGGTCGAAACTAGATGTGCCGGCCAGCAGTGAATAATTAGGGGAGAGAGGGGAACAGATGGCCGTGAAGCAGGGGGCAGGGCAGTGGAACCCTTTGAAGTCACGGCCTGCGGCCGTTAATAAGTGACGGCTGGGGACGGGGCAGCGGAAGCAAATGCAAGTGAAATAAGGTAAGGTCCTCCAATAAATATATTTAAATAGTTAGCTTTATTTAAGAAAAGCTCTTAAGATGTCAATATACAAAAAGCCTGGGTCTAACTGTCTCTACTGGAATCTGGGACATCCCGTGTTCCAGATTCCAGCTGTGACATCACCAAGATACCACACATCCCCCTTCGTAACAATTTAATAATGTTAACCAAAATAAAAGAACAGTATAATCAAATATAAATTAACAGAGAACATGAAACGCATAGGAAAAGAAATTACATAGCATTTGTTAGAAACAGACGGTGATCAATAATCCACATTATAATCCTTGAACCATGCAGGACGTTGACAATATCTTTGCACAATTTGATCGGAAGAAGAACCATCACATGTATTGGTGAACTTTCTTCAATTCCTACTGTTATTGACAGATCTGGAGAGCTTGTGAGAAACAGAATCATCAGACTTTACATCAGGCCATAACCATTGTGGAATTTTGACAATTTTGGACATATTCCACACATTACCATCAGATAATTCCACAACCTGACGCCCAACTCGAAGAACTTTCAAAGGATTAGAAAATTTAGATTCACAGGATTTAACAAACCTACCTTTTTTTACTCTAACCCAGTCATTGACATTGATAAGAGAGTTTTTCACATTTCCACTAAGAACAACTCTATCCCTCTTATCCTTCTCCTCAAGAAACAGGTCTTTCATCTAAAATTGATACATGTTGGAAATGCATTTCCTACCTCTCATTTTCTCAAAAGGAGTTAGATCATGCATACTTCTAGGAGTATTTCTGTAGCACCACAATATTTCACTCAAAGTCTGTTTACAATCCTTCCCATGAGACATTGCCAATTGTAAACCTTCTTTAAAAACCCTAATCAACCTTTCAACAATACCATTACTTTGTGGGTAATAAACAGAAGCACGTTTGTGAATTATCCCATGACGTTGAAAAAACTCTTTCATTTCCAAAGAAACAAATTGTACCCCATTATCACTAGTGCTAGATTCAGGAAAACCTTCTTTCTCAAAAATTTCGTTTAAAAATTGTATAACTACCTTAGAAGTTACGTTAGGTACAGTTTTTACTTCAGGCCACTGAGACATCTGATCAACAAGAATGATGGCATAGACCGAATTCTTGTTTAAACACAAAGGACCTGCAATATCCAATGAAATGGATTGCCATGCACGATAAGGCCTTGACACTGGTAGATGCTCATGAGTTATAGTTTTCTGGGATTTATCACTCAGGCAACACTCCATGCAATCTCTAACTTTACGTTCTATTGCTTTATCCATGGCTGGCCACCAAAATTCGCTCCTGATTTTCCTTTTCATACTTGACATTCCCGGATGCCCTTCATGAGCCATTTCTAAAATGACTTGTTGCAAATTACATGGTACTATTAATTGCAACCCCCTAACTAAAAGTTCATTCTTCAGAGATAACTCATGTGCAACCCGAAAGAAAGGAAGCATATCTTCAGTCAAATTAGCCTTCCTAGGCCAAGATGATTTTACATATTCAATCACCTTCTTCAAGATTAAATCATTATCACAAGCCAATCTCCACTCTTTTTCCTGAATGCAATCTTTAGACACCTCACATATTGAAATTACATTATCCAAATCATTATCCTCTTCAACCACATTGTCATCAGGGACTGGTAATCTTGATAAACAGTCTGCTAAAACATTTCTAATCCCCGGAAGATATTCAATTTTAAAATGAAAATCTTGCAACTTATATTGCCATCATGCAATCCAAGATGTAGCTTTACCACACCCCTTTGTCGTGAATAGATCAACCAGGGGGCGATAGTCTGATCTTACCTTGAAAATGGTACCATAAACATATTTTCGGAAATATTCAATACCCCACCAGCATGCAAGTGTTTCCTTTTCTAATGTGGAGTATTTAAATTCTGCTCCCCTTAATGGTCTGGATGCAAAACCAATGTTAACCAAATGACCTTTTTGATCTTGCAATAACACCGCCCCTATGCCTACATTACTAGCATCTGCTACAATTATAGAACTATACGCAGTGTTGAATGTAGCTAACGCAGGAGCAGCAGAAATACACTTTTTGAGTTCACCAAATTCTTTTATACAGTTATCATCCCACAAAAATGATGAGTTTTTTTTCATGAGATTTCTCGTATGTACAGTTTTGTCAGAAAACAAAGGTATAAATTTCGCATAATATTCTGCAAGTCCTAAAAAGAATCTAAGCTGATCCTTGTTCTCAGGATCAGGAGCAGATTCAATGGCCCTAATCAAATTTTGCTTTGGAGAAATGCCATTTTTGTCAATCGAATGCCCCAAATAATCAATAGATGAAACCCCAAATTTACAATTCTCTTTGGTAAGTGTTAAACCATTGTCTTGTAAAATATAAAGAACCTTGTGTAAAATATCTGTGTGCTCAGATGAATCAGCAGCAAAAACCAAGATATCATCTTGAAAATATAGCACATTTTTTAACATCTTTGAATAAATTGTGCATGACTCTTTGGAAAACAGATGATGCAGAAATTAAGCCGAAGGGCATTCTTTTATATCTAAAAGCACCTTCAGACGTAATAAAGGAAGTGAGATGTTTACTTTCTTCATGCAATGCAATCTGATGGTAGGCATTAGATAAGTCAAGGGTCGAAAAAATGTATGCACCTTTTAATTTAGTAAACAACTCATTAATGTTGGGTAATGGATGTCTATCAACCTACACACAGTTGTTCAGATCCCTTAAATCGACACATAACCTAACTTTGCCATTGGGCTTGTGAGCTACTACCACTGGAGATAGAATCTTGGCTATCTCCTCTATGATATCTAAGTCACATAGTCTTTGAAGTTCAGATTTAACAGCTTCGCTAAGATGTAAAGGGACATTCCTTACTTTATGAACTTTGGGAATTACATTTTGCTTGAGAATGATTTTATGCACAACATTTTTTAGTAAACCTAGTTTAGATTATGAAAATACACTAGGAAACCTTTTTTCCCATTCTGCAGCTGGATCACTCTCTATATGCAAAATTAGACCAGAATACCCTAACACTTGGTCTGGATGATTAGGATCCAACTTAATCATTAACCTTCTTTGTGAGGCCAACCTAAAAGACATGAACCATCCTTCGCTACATAGACTTTAGAAGTAATCGTTTTGCCTTTAAAATTCAAAGTGGTAACAAAAAATCCTAAAACATCAATGTTTTTTTTTCCATAACCAAGTAATCTAATGTCAGGAGGCAATAAAGAATTGTTAGAGAACTCTTTTAACCACTCTTCCCCAATGAGAGTATGCGTAGCCCCGGAGTCAGCCATTATTTTTACATCAATGTCACCAATTTTCACGGTACAGTAGGGTGCATCTTTAGGATCAGTAATAATTTCATACACAGTCAAAAGATATTCATCATCATCAGAATTGACTTCTCTTATATTTTCATGGTTACCACTTCTCCGATCAGAATTTGTGTTCTTAAATCTGTTCTTGTTTCTGCACATTCTGGTGTAATGTCCTTTCAATCTACAGTATCTACATACTTGCCCTATAGCAGGACACTTTTTGTCATTTGATAAATGACCAGGAATTCCACATTTGAAACATATATAATCTTTTGACTGAGAGAACTGACTTTTGTACTTTACTTTACTAGTATTAGATTCATCAGCATTGCTTTTTTTTATTGCATTAACTTCAGACACTTTTTGTTCAGCTAATTCTTTCAAACCCAACTTCATGTCTTCAAATTTATGAGCTATATCCAAAGCTTTGTCGAGAGTCAAATCCTCTGCATCCAGTAATTTAGCTTGAAGTTTGATATCAGCCACCTTATGCACCATTTGATCCCGAAGCATTTGATTGTGAAATGTAGAATAGTTACATTTTGATGCAAGAATTCTCAAGTCGTTCATGAATGAATCAATAGACTCGTTGACGAGTTGACCCCTACTGAGAAATTTGTGACGTAAAACAACTTCATTAATTTTTTTTATGTAACGTTTGTCTAATTGTTTAATAGCTTCTAGAAACACATCCAGTTCATCATCGGTTTGATTACCAATTGGTGGAAGGTGCTTCAAAATGTCTCTTCCTTCTGCACCTAGACAATGTTTCAAAATAGCAAGCTTACGCTTGTCTGTATAGTCATCACCACCAATAGCTTCCAAATAAGCAAAGAATCCTTCCTTCCAACGTTTCCATTCTAAAATTGGTTCCCCAGGAGAAGACAGAAAAGCTGCAGGCGCAGTTAAACTCTCCAAATTTGTGTTTGAATGATATACACAACTGTTCGCAGGAATATAAGATCACAGGTTTGAACGGTGAGTAAAGTGAACTTGGCATGGGAAGTATATTTAGAACCAATTTACCATTTAAAACCAATGCTTGACATTGATTTAAGTAAAAGGGTTTAATATACTAAGTTTTTGTTGTGAATGCTGGTTGTTGACAAATTTTTATAAACCATCAAGCAAAGGAAACGATTTGCCAAAGTCTTTTTTTAAAAAGTTCTATTAAAAAAAACAATTTGCCACGTTTTTGTTAAATTTCCGTTAAAAATGGTGATCGTTGAAATAGTTAGCTTTATTTAAGAAAAGCTCTTAAGATGTCAATATACAAAAAGCCTGGGTCTAACTGTCTCTACTGGAATCTGGGACATCCCGTGTTCCAGATTCCAGCTGTGACATCACCAAGATACCACAGCAAGCTCGCATAAACACCTAGTGTTGGCTTTTTTTAACCATACCACTGGATTAAAGAATTTCTTGATGACTGCCTGAATATTCTGTTACAAAAGCCCTCATGAACTAATGAGCAGCAAACAAACAGAAATACTGTTGTTCACCACTTAAGTCACTACACCCATCATTAGCAAATCAAGAACAAGCTGGTGCCAATGCAGAGGTTACCATGCCCTTTTTCTTCTGCCCCATCAGCGTGCTTTGTGTGGTGTCACGCGCTGGCCTGTTGCGTGCCACACATTTTGATTTGGGTCTCTGAAGGATGCAGCGTGAGGCAATGCGAAAGGGCCCGAATGCAAAATATGTTGCTTGGCCCCCTGGATTCTTGCATACCTGCCCAACCATGCACGTCACATCGCTAAAAAGGTTTAATGGCAGGGTCGTTCTTCTGCCTCGGTGCCAGTGTGTGGGGGGTGGGAGGGCCCTAGTTTCAGCGGCAGGGGAGGTTAGATCTGCAGCCAGAGCCTGACGCCCTGGGGAGGTGCTGCAGAGCGGGGGCCCCCTCAGGGAATGGCCTCTCCGCCTCGTTGCTCTGCATAAGGCAGCTTTGTGTGCGTCACCTGGTAGTTGTTTTATAACACTCAGCTCTGTAGTACCCATCCTTGTATGACGCTACATGCCTAAGTGCTGGCCTCGGAATTTAAATCATTGGCTTCTGCAATTGAGCAAAACGTTGTGTGATTCTGGGTAAATCACTTTGGCTGCGCCTAAAGCGGTAAAGTGCGCTGTGACGTAAAAAACAACTTTACACTGTGGTGTGTGAGGTTGGCGTAAATACATCATCTCACTGCGATCATCTGTTGATGTCTAAAATCCGGCCTCAACAGGGCCCCATCCGCAATACTGTTCTGTGCTTATCCCCTCGTGTACTCCATGCGCCTGATTGTTTATAAAGCACTGTGTTGCTTCTGGAGCAAGGTTCCCGTCTCAGAAACATGCCTAAAATAAGTGAAAACCTCGGAACAACGCAGACCTGAGCGGAGCCTATTAGAGGCAGGTTACTGACATTTGTGCAGTAGTAGGTAGTACACGGAGTGGGTCGAAACTAGATGTGCCGGCCAGCAGTGAATAATTAGGAGAGAGAGGGGAACAGATGGCCGTGAAGCAGGGGGCTTGGCAGCGGAACCCTTTGAAGTCACGGCCTGCGGCCGTTAATAAGTGACGGCGGGGGGCGGGGCAGCGGAAGCAAATGCAAGCTCGCATAAACACCTTGTGTTGTCTTCTTTAACCATACCACTGGATTAAAGAATTGCTTGATGACTGCCTGAATATTCTGTTACAAAAGCCCTCATGAACTAATGAGCAGCAAACAAACAGAAATACTGTTGTTCACCACTTAAGTCACTACACCCATCATTAGCAAATCAAGAACAAGCTGGTGCCAATGCAGAGGTTACCATGCCCTTTTTCTTCTGCACCATCAGCGTGCTTCGTGTGGTGTCACGCGCTGGCCTGTTGCGTGCCACACATTTTGATTTGGGTCTCTGAAGGATGCAGTGTGAGGCAATGCGGACGGGCCCGAATGCAAAATATGTTGCGTGGCCCCCTGGATTCTTGCATACCTGCCCAACCATGCACGTCACATCGCTAAAAAGGTTTAATGGCAGGGCCGTTCTTCTGCTTCGGTGCCAGTGTGTGGGGGGTGGGAGGGCCCTAGTTTCAGCGGCAGGGGAGGTTAGATCTGCAGCCAGAGCCTGACGCCCTGGGGAGGTGCTGCGGAGCGGGGGCCCCCTCAGGGAATGGCCCCTCCTCCTCGATGCTCTGCATAAGGCAGCTTTGTGTGCGTCACCTGGTAGTTGTCTTATAACACTCAGCTCTGTAGTACCCATCCTTGTATGACCCTACATGCCTAAGTGCTGGCCTCGGAATTTAAATCATTGGCTTCTGCAATTGAGCAAAACGTTGTGTGATTCTGGGTAAATCACTTTGGCTGCGCCTAAAGCGGTAAAGTGCACGGTGACGTAAAAAACAACTTTACACTGTGGTGTGTGAGGTTGGCGTCAATACATCATCTCACTGCGATCACCTGTTGATGTCTAAAATCCGGCCTCAACAGGGCCCCACCCGCAATACTGTTCTGTGCTTATCCTCTCGTGTACTCCATGCACCTGATTGTTTATAAAGCACTGTGTTGCTTCTGGAGCAAGGCCGTCTCGGGAAACATGCCTAAAATAAGTGAAAACCTCGGAATAACGCAGGCCTGAGCGGAGCCTATTAGAGGCAGGTTACTGACATTTGTGCAGTAGTAGGTAGTACACGGAGTGGGTCGAAACTAGATGTGCCGGCCAGCAGTGAATAATTAGGGGAGAGAGAGGGGAACAGATGGCCGTGAAGCAGGGGGCGGGCAGCGGAACCCTTTGAAGTCACGGCCTGCGGCTGTGAATAAGTGACGGCGGGGGGCGGGGCAGCGGAAGCAAATGCAAGCTCGTGCACGAAGGAGCTTGTGGTCACGTGATTTCACGTGAACTGTTGAGAATCCGGATCGTAAAAAGTCAGCTTTTGGGTTGACAACATTAGGTTCGAGTAAACTCGACCTAAAAAGCACACGGTGTGTCTGTCAGAGCGCTGGGATCATGGGCCGTAGACTGTGAGCCACAGAGGCGGCTGCAGAGGATCAGAAGGGATGTGTGTGGGTGTTTTGGGACCTTGTACCTGGCTCAAAGGATTCCGTGTGGCACTGCAGTGTGAGTTGTCGGTGTCAGAAGACTTGATGCGACAATGCAGGGTGTGGCGCACCGGCTCACATAGACATATACACAGCAGAAGAGCTGCAGCAATCCATTGTGAAGCGCATAGGGTCACCAGGGCATTGGTGCAGGTGACTCCCCAGCAGTGCAGGGTTCTTCAGACACAAAGGGAAGTGCAGGGTCCAGGCGCTAGACTTGCATCGTCATTGAACACAGAGTGAAGATCTCCTGTAGCTTTGGCTGCATGAAGCTCGCTGGCTTTGGGGACCCCTCACAGGATGAATGACCGTCGGGGGGGGGGGGCTGCGATCACAGGCTCCTGGTCTGGGAGAGCTCAGAGCTGTCGACCTCCTCACCTCAAGGTGCTGAGCACTGGACTGGGCTCTGGATGACCAGGACAACCCACCCCCCCACAGGCAGTCCACCGGACTCGGGAAGTAAGCTCAGCGCCGCTTGTTTTAGCCTTTTTGATACCAATACAGAGTGGACGTTTCTGGGCAGCCAGTGGGGACGCGTTTAAGCTCCTTTTCATTGCGTGATCTCCTGGAGTCTTTTAACAATCAATATATAATGCACTGTGCACTTTACCTGCTTGCCGGATCAACTCCCTGGTCCGCCCTGGGTTCTTCCCGTCATGTATGGTGCCTTTCAGGGGTGCTAGGGTGGTGTTGGGGAGACCATTCACCAGGGCCTTGTCCCCACCCCCATGGGAGAGGCCGTGTACTTTTGTTCCGAGGTCGTCTTCCAGGAGAAACCACCTCTTCAAGAGAGGACATTGGAATCAAGCGTTCTTGCCATTCTTTGTAACTTATTGAATGTGGTGCTTGAATGAGAGGTCTGTGTCGAGGGAGGGTGAGGTAGAGACCGATGGGGTTACGTTGGAGACCCAGGCTTAAGTCTGTGGCTGTTCTGAGCTGGTGGCAGACAGCAAGAGTTGAGTCTTTGTGGGGTTTATCTTTAATACATTAGTGGACATCCAAGACTGGATGAGATCAGGGCAGATTTGAGGATGTCATTGGGTGAGGATATTTAAGGTAGAGTTGGGCATCATCTGCATATTGATGGCTCTTGATGCTGCTGTCTGTAAGTATGGATCAGAGAGATCCCATGTAGAGGTTAAAGATGAAGAGAGAAAGGAAGGAGCCCTGAGGTACTCTGCAGGAGACGGGGCATTTCTGTGTTCATGTGGAACCTATTTGCATGAACTGGAGTCAGTTAATGAGGAAGAATGTGATCCATTTCAAGACAGTGTCCTAAAATCCCATCGTGTTTTTGTGCATTGATCAGGGCCAGCTGTTCGCCTGTGTCGTAGGCTGCAGAGAGGTCCAGGAGGTCAGGGGTCATTCTTGTCGTTGAGGAGGAGGGTGTTGTCGACTACTTGGAGTGTGGCTGTGTCAGGGCTGCATCCATGGTTATTGCATTTATAAGACGTGTTTGCTTAGATATTTCCACTTGGTTCTGTGTTGTTTTGGAATGTTTGATACTGTCTCTGGGACAACGTTTCTTCTTTAGTGTCAAGTCTATCTGTTTCCATGCTCTAGGCATAAAGTGTGCACAATGTAAAGTCGCTGTAAGTGCCAGTGGTGAAGCTTGTTTCCATGGACCAGGGATTCTGATCCATCTTGGCAAGAACCAGTACAAAAAAGGGACATCATTGTCTGTGATACTTGGGTCTGGTGCTCACAATCCTGATATGTGTGGCTGGTGCCAGCAATACTAATGTATGACTGGTAGGTACAGTCTGGGCATGTGTGGCAGGCACTGTAGTGGCTTTTTTTTGTAATTAGGACCACACTTTACATATCTACTCTTATTTCTTTCACTCTCATCCCTACAGGTGAAACTTCAAGAGTGGCTGCTTGTCCTGAAGAAACAGGAGGGATATTTTCTGGAGTCTAAACTCAAGGAAGAGGAACAATATAAAACCATGAGGGTGAGTGGCTGCAGTGAGTGCTGTGGGTCTGTATATGTCTGTGCCTATGTCTTTGTGTGGCCTCTTAAAGTTCAAGACACACAGAGGCGGATGAGTCACATTACAGACTGGTTCATGTAAGCAACAAGGAGATTTTCCAAATCAACCAGGGAAATTGGGCGCACACCAGTGTGTCCGCACGGTAGAGAGCACCGTAAAGTGGTGGGTACAGGCAAAAGGGCGGGCGGTAATCTCACAAAACCGCCCAAAGTTGGATCAAGAGGATCCACACAAGTAACATTAACACAACAATGCCCCTGCGCTATACAAGTATATGAAACATTGCAGAAATGACATATATAGCAAAAGAACTTCAGTTAGTATATATCCACACTTTAGGAGTCGCTTTTTGAGAATCAATTACTCCAGGTTCAGGTACAAAAGTTCCGAAAAAGAAAGAGAAATGTTCTGTCCTTGGTGTTAAATCATTGGTTTATTGTTCCTTTGTTAATGCCAACACGTGTTTCATCGCAGGGAACATACTGCGAATCTTCAGGGCTTAGTGAGGAAAGTATGACAACTAATATCAGATTAATGAGGCAAGTCCGTATCAGGACTGAATTCGTGTAAGTTGGTTCGGGGTCTGTAGCACGCTGCCTGCGTGATTAGGGGATCTTATTTAGTTTGGTGTAAGTCAAAACCCGGGAGGAGTTGTTGTGAGTCTACGAGGTGTCTCGGTATGAGACCAGAAATCCTTTGACAGGCGGGTACACCTTGTCAGTGCTGAACTCCCTCTTGAGGTTCCCGTGCCGTTTTACGATGACGTCATCGTAAAACGGCACCGGGAACCTCAAGAGGGAGTTCAGTGCTACAGACCCCGAACCAACTTACACGAATTCAGTCCTGATACGGACTTGCCTCATTAATCTGATATTAGTTGTCATACTTTCCTCACTAAGCCCTGAAGATTCGCAGTATGTTCCCTGCGATGAAACACGTGTTGGCATTAACAAAGGAACAATAAACCAATGATTTAACACCAAGGACAGAACATTTCTCTTTCTTTTTCGGAACTTTTGTACCTGAACCTGGAGTAATTGATTCTCAAAAAGCGACTCCTAAAGTGTGGCTATATACTAACTGAAGTTCTTTTGCTATATATGTCATTTCTGCAATGTTTCATATACTTGTATAGCGCAGGGGCATTGTTGTGTTAACAGACTGGTTCATGGTCCCCACCAAATAAATATACTGTTACAATGAGGGTTTTCACCTGCGCATTCAAATATCAAAATTAAGTAAACCAGGTGTAAGTTCAAAATGACAAATTAAGTTACAGACGTAAATTTCTAATCAGTCACAATTGTATCACAGTATCTTAATGACCATAATTAGCTGGTCAAAGTTGAACAATAGTCATTATTCCTCCAATGCTGGTTTGACACTCCAACGTATCTGGTGTCAAAGTGTAAAATTAATGTCCACAATTATATGTTAGGTCGTGACGTTCTTCTTTATTCATAAATTTTGTTGCTTGGTGAACTTGATGAATCAAAATCCAATAGTCAGTACAGCCGTTGCTTGATGAAACAAAATCCAATACAGTCAATAAAGCCAACACGTGTTTCGTCTGGCCCAATACAAAGGCCAATGACTTCATCACGGCTGTGTTATGAAAATCAAATAAATATGTATCAATATACTATCATTTTTGATAAGCTAACCTTGATATAAATAGGGATAGTCAGCAACCACCTAATAAGTACCAGTGTATTAAGAGGAATAAATAGGAAAAAGAAAGTAACGCCACCAGGGTCATAAGGTCACCCTTGTGCACACCATTATATCTAAGACCCAAAATTGATGTGATGATCGTCACCTCAAAATTGCAAATGAAATAGCGTCTCATAAGATTCATCTCATCTTCTAGACTTTTAAAGTGTCATCATGTCCTCTAAATTAAAAGGAATATAGTCATTAATTCTTCTAGCTGAACTTCACTGCCCCACTTCGCTATCTTTATTCTAAATGGTAATTTCCTTGACTCACCAAAAGTTATTTCATATATTTGTCTAGTCCCACTAATAAATGCTCCAACGTTAATACAGGTTCTGGATTATAAGTACTTCCTAGTTACACATATGGTAACGAAAACCTGCAGTCAAGAGAATCTATATCAGTTATATTCTCGTAATAAATCATCTCAGAATCTAATGAAATATTCCCCGCAGCTCAACCTACAAAGTTTATCATATTATGGCATGTCTCACAATTCGGTAAATAGTTCAATATTTTAGTAGAGTTTTGAGTAGTCTGTATAAAAAATAATAATATGATGTTCATAAGGAAAATAAGCAAAACTTCTAGTATTTAGTATTATGTATCACCAACAGTCTTTCCTCAGGCTAGATCTTTTATCCTAACTGGCCTGGGAGTGATAAAATGAATATAATCAGCTCACGCAAATAAAGCAATTGATTTACTATATAAATATACGTCCCGAAAAGGTACTCGCCCACTATTTTCATATCAGTGGTGGCCCTGTTGGTTGATACCCGGGAATTATTAAGACGGAGGAAAAATAATTAAAGAAAACGTTATAAAAACTTCATTTTCAATCCAATTCACTAGCATTCAAAGTGAGGTTTTAGTAACAATTACATAATCGTCTTCCAGATCGTATCGGTTGTTTAAGAAGTATCATTAAAGTGTATCAAAATTTATGAGTTAAACTAAGAGTTACGAAAAACCCTCAAATGTCGATATTCACTCACCAGCATGACGTGAAGATTCTTCCGTGTACGACAACCGGCGTGTAGCGCAGTCACCATGTTTATTACTCAATTTATACCGTGATGTCTATGGGCGTCATATTGTAATAGGCAATTAAATGGTTTTTTAAATATATTCCCATTCAAATTCAATTATTAAAGATAGCGGTTATAAGGAGCATGTATATTATATGTTCCGGTCTTTGTTAAGGCGTCTGCCCCGCGTGCGACCTCAAGTTCCTATCCTATGAATGCACTCGATATTGTGCTTGTATGAATCCCCTATATAGCCCGCGATTCTCAGAAAGAATTGTTGTAAAATCGGATTCTGTTACATTCTACCTAGGTCTCTATCACAGGGACAGAAACGAAATAAAATAGTCTAAATCTTATAACTAAAAGTAAAAATTGTCGAATAGGTGTATCGAACCCTGAAGTTGAATATCCATTTAACGTCCTCCTATGATGTATGCTACCGGTGAGTGAGATGGACAGAGAGGGAATTATAGTATTAGTATGAAAATATTATGTGAAGTATAGGTCGGTAGAGTCAAGTCTAGAAAGAAAAAAAGGGGTTAAGTTAGAAATGTGTCGGAATATAAAGATAATTAAATAAATAAGTAAAACCCAAATATAAAGGGACCAGATAATTGAGGAATTAGTGACAAAGTGAGAAGTTGTTATTTATATCTTACTATACAATGTGTTAAATTCCCTATAGGTACATAACTGTAATTTACATTTTCAATATATATAGATACATCAACGATCAGTGGTAAATATACACAATCAATCTAAAGCAACTCCACTTATTATGTGCAGATGTCATACAATGTGGGCCCATTTATTACATTAAAAGATCAGTATGATCAACAACCCAAAAAGTATTGTAATACTGAATCCAAGTTGAGACCCTCTTCTACATCTCTAAGCTTCATGATCCACATACATTCTCTACGTCGTAATTGAAGGATTCTGTCACCTCCCCTCTTGCCTGCCTTAACTACATCAATACCATGGTAATGGAACTCATGTTTCATTTTCTCATTTTGAGTCTGAATAAAATGTGCTGCTATAGGATGTCTGGTGTCTCCATTTTTTAGTGCTCTGAAGTGTTCTGTCATCCTATCACGTAGTCTCCTAATAGTACTTCCAACATAGATTTTAGTACAAGAACAAACAATCACATAGATCACATAGGTAGTCTCACAGGTAATGAAGGAGGTGATTTTGAAGGGTCCCATTTGATTGTAATTAAATTCCTTAATCATTTTAGTAGCCCACCTGCACGAATTACAGTTACCGCAATGAAAGAAACCTTGCGGCTGGCGTCCTAGCCAAGAAGGTTGGTGCGGTATACTGTGGTAACTAGGGCAAAGTTTACTGGATAATGTCTTACCCTTCCTATATGTGATATTGGGTTTGTTATTCAACATTCCCTTAATGTCTGTATCACTAAGTAGCAGATGCCAATATTTTTGTAGAATACCATATAGCTTGTAACTACCTTCTCCATAATTTGTTACCAATCTCACCAACTCCTTTTTGTCTTTAGACTTGCTGGTGCTCGGTTTGGATTTCAAAGTATCTAATCGTACCACATTTCTGGCTCTTTTTGATGCTTTATCAATGGCCTTTTCCGAATAACCTCGAGCTCTAAACCTTTTGGTCATGTCCATCAAGTTACTCTCAAAGTCTACAACCTCTGAGCAATTTCTACGTGCTCTCAACATTTCACCATATGGAATAGAATTAATCTGACATGATGGGTGACAACTTTCCGCTGATAATATTGCATTGCAACTAGTAGTTTTACGAAACATCCTGCTGCACAATTGATCATTATTCACAAATAGTTCCACATCAAGAAAAGTCAACTTACTAAGACTGTATTCCATTGTAAATTTCATATGTACTTGATTATCATTTAAGTGGTCAAAAAATTCCTGTAGTTCATCTGTAGTTCCTCTCCAAATCATAAGGCAGTCATCTATGAACCGGCCCCAATAATATATGTGGTCGATCCATTTGCTGCCTTTAGGGCCCCAGATCCACTCCGCCTCAAACCAGCCCATAAATAGGTTGGCAAAAGACGGAGCGAACCTGGAACCCATCGCAGTACCATGTCTCTGTCTATACCACTTATCTTTGTAAAGAAAGTAGTTATTTTCCAAGACCAATCTTGTCATTTCAAGTAACATCACAGTATGATCATATTGTTCTGCTGGTCTCTTTCTCAAAAAGGTTTCAATCGCTGCTATACCCAAATTATGGTCGATGTTGCTATACAGGGAGACAACATCTAATGTCACTAGAATCATACCATTCTCCCACATTACATCGTTCATAAGATTAAGAACATGTCTTGTATCTTCAATATGTGAAGGTAAATTCTGGACCAATGGTCGTAAGTATATATCTATATATTGTGATATTCTTTCAGTTGGTCTATTGATACCTGAAATAATTGGTCTACCTGGAGGTCGGTCTCTGTTTTTATGTATTTTAGGTAAGCAGTACAGACACGGAGAGCGTGGTGATGTAATTTTCAAATACATATATTCATCATAGTCTAGTAGTGATATATCATACCAAGTTTTCAGCTTCTCATTAATCAAATGTGCTATAAAAGCCAGCGGATTAGAGGTCACTGTCTCGTAATATTGTCTGTTATTCAATTGTGAAAAGACTTCATTTTCATAGTCCAAAGTATTCAAGATAACTATATTCCCTCCTTTATCTGCCATTTTAATGACTATATTAGTATCTGAGGTTAAAGTCTTCAGTGCTATTCGTTCTCTAGTTGTCAAATTATTAGCCTTTGGGTATCTATAGTTACGTCTAATGTCATTACTAATCAACCTATCGATATCCAGGTTGACTGCCTTAAAGAAGGCATCAATTACGTTGCCCGAGGATAACTGTGGGGTCCATCGTGATTTATTCTTTAAACCACTCTATAGTAGTCTGATTATTCTCTAAGTCCATCAGTAATTGTGACATCGTTAAAGGGTCTTCCTCACTTTCTGTTAATGACAATAAAAGTTTAGTGTCCTGTACTTCTTGTATTGAGAGATTACTAAGATCCGGTTTATTCACAGTACCAGATAATTTAGGATGATTTGTGAAATGTTTCTTTATTTTCAACATCCTTGCAAATTTGTACAGATCAATTTTAGCTAGATCCCAGTCAATTTTGTTAGAAGGACAAAAACTCCAGCCTTTTTTAAGCAAAGAAATCATATCCAATGTTAAAGTAAGTGAAGAAAGATTAACAATCTCAATTGCATTTGTATCACACAAGTTATTTACTGATTTTTCCAAGACCGAGTCCTCATGCCTTGTCTTATTCTTGTTTCTCCCTTTGCCTCTGGTTCCTCTCCTGGTCTTGTGTTCCCTAGGTCCCGTCTGTTCCCAATTCTTATCCGACGTACCTCCTCTAAAAAATTATTTTTACTCTCTACTGTTGCACCTGTGGTATCCACTAGATCTTCATTTTCGCTTGTAGAAATATTACTAGATGAGGAATTGGGGTCACTAGTGCTCGAGCTCTCTCCCTTCTTCTTAGGTAGCGAAGGCTTACTCATTAAGTGATCAATTCGACGTGCAAACGTGAGTATGCAACCTGTACTGTAATCATTCTCATCCCTTTTAAATTTTTAAGCTTTCCTTCTCTTAATGTCAGTCTGGAGTTCAGCTAAAATTTCATCCAAGACTGCATAGTTTTTCATCGTGGCTTCTGGAGAGTTAAGTGCCTTAATCTCATCTTCAACAGTTTCTATTTCCAAAAGTAATTTCTTAATTTTCCTCTCCGCATTTTCTATTAGAATGTTAATAAGATTCCTCGAGCTGCTAGTTAACTCCTTTTCCCATGTATCAAGTAAATCAGGTTCAAGATCTTCATAAGTGGGCATAATCTGTGACCGTAAGCCCCTGGGGATTCTGTTTAATGTCAAATATTGTTTGAGAGTGGCGGCATCCCACCACTTATTTAATTCTGCTCTCTTGAGCCGTTTCAATTTAACGAACTTGGCTCTCAACCCCTCCTGTTTCTGCTCCTTACTTGCACCCACAGCTGTACCTATGGAAGAGCCTGCGTTTAAATTGGAGAATAGGTCCTGTGCTTCCTTGTCTCTATTCATGATAATGATCCTTGTGGCTGCCCCTATGCTAGACAAATTAAGGCAATAAGCAACTGGTAACCTTGCTGGTAAGGGCGCTCTCTGTATTACCAGGGATTAGTAATGTATAAAGTTATCAGTGGTGCTGCTAGGTGAGAAAAAGGGTGGTTACCAGACTACCCTCAATAGCCACAAAAATTGTGGAGTTTAAACTGTTACAATGGGGGTTCTCACCTGCGCATTCAGATATCAAAATTAAGTAAACCAGGTGTAAGTTCAAAATGACAAATTAAGTTACAGACGTAAATTTCTAATCAGTCACAATTGTATCACTGTATCTTAATGACCATAATTAGCTGGTCAAAGTTGAACAATAGTCATTATTCCTCCAATGCTGGTATGACACTCCAACGTATCTGGTGTCAAAGTGTAAAATTAATGTACACAATTATATGTTAGGTCGTGACGTTCTTCTTTATTCATAAATTTTGCTGCTTGGTGAACTTGATGAATCAAAATCCAATACAGTCAGTACAGCCGTTGCTTGATGAAACAAAATCCAATACAGTCAATACAGCCACACGTGTTTCGTCTGGCCCGATACAAAGGCCAATGACTTCATCAGGGCTGTGTTATGAAAATCAAATAAATATGTATCAATATACTATCATTTTTGATAAGCTAACCTTGATATAAATAGGGATAGTCAGCAACCACCTAATAAGTACCAGTGTATTAAGAGGAATAAATAGGAAGAAGAAAGTAACGCCACCAGGGTCATAAGGTCACCCTTGTGCGCACCATTATATCTAAGACCCAAAATTGATGTGATGATAGTCACCTCAAAATTGCAAATGAAATAGCGTCTCATAAGATTCATCTCATCTTCTAGACTTTTAAAGTGTCATCATGTCCTCTAAATTAAAAGGAATATAGTCATTAATTCTTCTAGCTGAACTTCACTGCCCCACTTCACTATCTTTATTCTAAATGGTAATTTCCTTGACTCACCAAAAGTTATTTCATATATTTGTCTAGTCCCACTAATAAATGCTCCAACGTTAATACAGGTTCTGGATTATAAGTACTTCCTAGTTACACATATGGTAACGAAAACCTGCAGTCAAGAGAATCTATATCAGTTATATTCTCGTAATAAATCATCTCAGAATCTAATTAAATATTCCCCGCAGCTCAACCTACCAAGTTTATCATATTATGGCATGTCCCACAATTCGGTAAATAGTTCAATATTTCAGTAGAGTTTTGAGTAGTCTGTATAAAAAATAATATGATGTTCATAAGGAAAATAAGCAAAACATCTAGTATTTAGTATTATGTATCACCATTTGATTCATAGAACAGTCTTACCTCAGGCTAGATCTTTTATCCTAACTGGCCTGGGAGTGATAAAATGAATATAATCAGCTCACGCAAATAAAGCAATTGATTTACTATATAAATATACGTCCCGAAAAGGTACTCGCCCACTATTTTCATATCAGTGGTGGCCCTGTTGGTTGATACCCGGGAATTATTAAGACGGGGGAAAAATAATTAAAGAAAACGTTATAAAAATACTGACCATAGTCAATGAGCTTGGATATTGGGGCTGAAATCGGCCAAGGGCTCGTCCTAAAAAAACATGAAATCAAGTATTACTCTTCTGACCTCAAGGTAGTACTTGCATACTCACATGGTGTGTGTTGGAGTATGTGTGCAGTGGTGTGGCGTTATCTGGCTGTGAGTAAGTACCAGCATGTGTGGGCATATGTGTGTGTGCATATTCACGCTTAGGTATACTTGTCTAAGTATGTGTTTATATATGGATGGTCCTGCAGTTATCTTTGGGAGTACATGCATGTCTGCTCGTCCCTATATCTCTCTGTTTTTGTGGGCATGGATTACTGCTTGTGTGTGTCTGCATATTCATATATATATTTTGAACCCAAGAGTATACAAATACATGTCCTAATCTTTATGCATGTGTGCTTGAGGGTTGTGTATGCTTCAGTCTGGAATTATTGGCTATGAGTTTGTACCTACGTAAGTGAATGTGTGCCTATGTGTTTGTATATCACAAGGTCTGGTGGCATTTGTGAGTGTGCAAATACATATGTGCATCTGTGAGTTTGTGATGTGTTTGCCTAACTCTGGAGTTATAAATCCGTGAGATTTTATGTGCATCTGTGTGCGAGTATATATGTATGAATGTGTGTCTATGACTCTGTGCAAGCATGAACTGAAGATATCCATCTGTGAGTTTGTACAAGGTTTGTATGTGCCTGCAAATTAATGTGTGCATCTGTATGAGTGTGTACGTCTGTGGATGTGTGTACGTATGGATCTGGAGTTATCTCTCCATCCATCAGACTGAGCAAGCCTAGATAAAGGTTTTAGCAATGTAATCCTGCTACGGTATTGTATATACATCATTAAACCACAGAAAATCCAACAGAGTTCATCTAAGTGATAAAGCAAGCATGGGAGCTCCAACATTGTGTAGATGAGTTTTAACCCACGAATAGTTCATTAAGCCAAATGCCCTCTAATCTTAACACGTTTCGGGACATATACATTCCCTTCTTCAGGACATACGCATTTCTAATTCTAGAGATTACATTGGCACAGCTGAGCATCAGCCACTGACCTTGGGCATTCTCTGTTTTGCTCAATCCTCGCTGCAAGGATTTCCTGCAACAGTCTTACTAATCGTCAATAGGTTGACGTGTCATTTGTATGCCTTCATTAGACCTCTCACAGGTATAGGCCATAACTGACTGAAATGTCCCAGGATGACTAGTGCACATTTAAAAAAATATATTATTTATTGATTTTTCAGAGGTTTGTACATAGATCCTTGACAATAGTGAGTGTACATAATATCTTTCATACAGGTATACATAGAACATTGATGGGGTACAAGTATATAATAACAGCATTACACATACTAAAGAATTGTGGTTCAATGTCAATGTCCCAACGGGAACTCAAGATCATATTAATTGTGCAAATATATCACCATAAGCATTGTTAACATTAACAAAAACAACTGTCTGTAATTTACCATTCATATTTGATGATTATCTATCTTGTGCGCGGGTCTGATCATGATCGGGTGTGTATGCGTACCTAGCGACAAGGTTTAGGTTAAGTCTGCAGTGTGTGTGCCACAGTGTGCGACCTCATGAGTTGGGCCTGGAGATTACTATTACCACACATGTGCTGCACATCCACCGTACCTGCATGCACTGGGCATGCACACGAAGGTTAATGTAAGGGTCTGGGGCTCACACCAAAGCAGCACAGTAGACTGTTCTTTCATCGGACACAAGAAAGAGGTCTGGTCATAAGTAATGAGCCAATAAACTTAATACGCTGCCACCACCACTTTAGCTCGCTAACCCAGGACAAGAGAAGTAGTGTCATCTCGGTTATGAGGGCACGCTTGGCACGCCTTTCCAGGTCACCAAACGGGTACTGTTCTGGGCTTCAGGGAGCTATAACATTACAGTTTTGCACAACACAGGAACGCATTCCTTATTAACACTGGTGATAGAAGGACACAAACCTCTACCAAGGAGAGAGCTAAGAGGTGCAACCCCTGCCAGGACTAGTGACACAATACAAGAGCACAACACTACCAGGACTGGTGTCGCATCACAGGAGCACAACCCCCTACCAGCAGTGGAGACATACCCGACTCCACAAAATGTCTGACTCCAGTCATTTTTGATGATGCAAGAGAAAAACACCGCTCTCCACTGCTGAAAATCTCCTATTCCTACTGGGACGAGGCGTGCCTCACCTGATAACACACAGGCTCCTGTTCTAAGCCACAGTGTGACATACCTCACTTGATAAACAAAACGGGTGATGGACAGAATGTGGATCAATGTCACACATTCACCCCAGTCCGAAGATCTGGGCCCAAATCCATCGTTTTTTTGCACTCCACACCACCCTGGGTTAGACAATGGCGATATGCAAATCAGCTCTGACCCTGTGCCCCATGGGAACAGTCCAGTCCGAACTACAAAAGCCATGTCCTTCCCAGAACGGAATCAAGCATCCGAGGACCGGACCGGTTTCGAGGTAACACCTCTCATCAGCCCGGCTAGCTTGACTCCAGTGGTGTGGAGTGCCTGGGATCCACGTCTGAGCATCCCCAGCGCACTTAGGGCGGAATTTGCAAACAAAACAGGTGATGGACAGAATGTGGATCAATGTCACACATTCACCCCAGTCCGAAGATCTGGGCCCAAATCCATCGTTTTTTTGCACTCCACACCACCCTGTGTTAGACAATGGCGATATGCAAATCAGCTCTGACCCTGTGCCCCATGGGAACAGTCCAGTCCGAACTACAAAAGCCATGGGGATGCTCAGACGTGGGTCCCAGGCACTCCACACCACTGGAGTCAAGCTAGCCGGGCTGATGAGAGGTGTTACCTCGAAACCGGTCCGGTCCTCGGATGCTTGATTCCGTTCTGGGAAGGACATGGCTTTTGTAGTTCGGACTGGACTGTTCCCATGGGGCACAGGGTCAGAGCTGATTTGCATATCGCCATTGTCTAACCCAGGGTGGTGTGGAGTGCAAAAAAACGATGGATTTGGGCCCAGATCTTTGGACTGGGATGAATGTGTGACATTGATCCACATTCGGTCCATCACCTGTTTTGTTTGCAAATTCCGCCATAAGTGCGCTGGGGATGCTCAGACGTGGGTCCCAGGCACTCCACACCACTGGAGTCAAGCTAGCCGGGCTGATGAGAGGTGTTACCTCGAAACCGGTCCGGTCCTCGGATGCTTGATTCCGTTCTGGGAAGGACATGGCTTTTGTAGTTCGGACTGGACTGTTCCCATGGGGCACAGGGTCAGAGCTGATTTGCATATCGCCATTGTGTAACCCAGGGTGGTGTGGAGTGCAAAAAAACGATGGATTTGGGCCCAGATCTTTGGACTGGGATGAATGTGTGACATTGATCCACATTCGGTCCATCACCTGTTTTGTTTGCAAATTCCGCCATAAGTGCGCTGGGGATGCTCAGACGTGGGTCCCAGGCATTCCACACCACTGGAGTCAAGCTAGCCGGGCTGATGAGAGGTGTTACCTCGAAACTGGTCCGGTCCTCGGATGCTTGATTCCGTTCTGGGAAGGACATGGCTTTTGTAGTTCGGACTGGACTGTTCCCATGGGGCACAGGGTCAGAGCTGATTTGCATATCGCCATTGTCTAACCCAGGGTGGTGTGGAGTGCAAAAAAATGATGGATTTGGGCCCAGATCTTTGGACTGGGATGAATGTGTGACATTGATCCACATTCGGTCCATCACCTGTTTTGTTTGCAAATTCCGCCATAAGTGCGCTGGGGATGCTCAGACGTGGGTCCCAAGCACTCCACACCACTGGAGTCAAGCTAGCCGGGCTGAAGAGAGGTGTTACCTCGAAACCGGTCCGGTCCTGGGATGCTTGATTCCGTTCTGGGAAGGACATGGCTTTTGTAGTTCGGACTGGACTGTTACCATGGGGCACAGGGTCAGAGCTGATTTGCATATCGCCATTGTCTAACCCAGGGTGGTGTTGAGTGCAAAAAAACGATGGATTTGGGCCCAGATCTTTGGACTGGGATGAATGTGTGACATTGATCCACATTCGGTCCATCACCCGTTTTGTTTGCAAATTCCGCCATAAGTGCGCTGGGGATGCTCAGACGTGGGTCCCAGGCATTCCACACCACTGGAGTCAAGCTAGCCGGGCTGATGAGAGGTGTTACCTCGAAACTGGTCCGGTCCTCGGATGCTTGATTCCGTTCTGGGAAGGACATGGCTTTTGTAGTTCGGACTGGACTGTTCCCATGGGGCACAGGGTCAGAGCTGATTTGCATATCGCCATTGTCTAACCCAGGGTGGTGTGGAGTGCAAAAAAATGATGGATTTGGGCCCAGATCTTTGGACTGGGATGAATGTGTGACATTGATCCACATTCGGTCCATCACCTGTTTTGTTTGCAAATTCCGCCATAAGTGCGCTGGGGATGTTCAGACGTGGGTCCCAGGCACTCCACACCACTGGAGTCAAGCTAGCCGGGCTGAAGAGAGGTGTTACCTCGAAATCGGTCCGGTCCTGGGATGCTTGATTCCGTTCTGGGAAGGACATGGCTTTTGTAGTTCGGACTGGACTGTTCCCATGGGGCACAGGGTCAGAGCTGATTTGCATATCGCCATTGTCTAACCCAGGGTGGTGTGGAGTGCAAAAAAACGATGGATTTGGGCCCAGATCTTTGGACTGGGATGAATGTGTGACATTGATCCACATTCGGTCCATCGCCTGTTTTGTTTGCAAATTCCGCCATAAGTGCGCTGGGGATGCTCAGACGTGGGTCCCAGGCACTCCACACCACTGGAGTCAAGCTAGCCGGGCTGATGAGAGGTGTTACCTCGAAACCGGTCCGGTCCTCGGATGCTTGATTCCGTTCTGGGAAGGACATGGCTTTTGTAGTTCGGACTGGACTGTTCCCATGGGGCACAGGGTCAGAGCTGATTTGCATATCGCCATTGTGTAACCCAGGGTGGTGTGGAGTGCAAAAAAACGATGGATTTGGGCCCAGATCTTTGGACTGGGATGAATGTGTGACATTGATCCACATTCGGTCCATCACCTGTTTTGTTTGCAAATTCCGCCATAAGTGCGCTGGGGATGCTCAGACGTGGGTCCCAGGCATTCCACACCACTGGAGTCAAGCTAGCCGGGCTGATGAGAGGTGTTACCTCGAAACTGGTCCGGTCCTCGGATGCTTGATTCCGTTCTGGGAAGGACATGGCTTTTGTAGTTCGGACTGGACTGTTCCCATGGGGCACAGGGTCAGAGCTGATTTGCATATCGCCATTGTCTAACCCAGGGTGGTGTGGAGTGCAAAAAAATGATGGATTTGGGCCCAGATCTTTGGACTGGGATGAATGTGTGACATTGATCCACATTCGGTCCATCACCTGTTTTGTTTGCAAATTCCGCCATAAGTGCGCTGGGGATGCTCAGACGTGGGTCCCAGGCACTCCACACCACTGGAGTCAAGCTAGCCGGGCTGAAGAGAGGTGTTACCTCGAAACCGGTCCGGTCCTGGGATGCTTGATTCCGTTCTGGGAAGGACATGGCTTTTGTAGTTCGGACTGGACTGTTACCATGGGGCACAGGGTCAGAGCTGATTTGCATATCGCCATTGTCTAACCCAGGGTGGTGTGGAGTGCAAAAAAACGATGGATTTGGGCCCAGATCTTTGGACTGGGATAAATGTGTGACATTGATCCACATTCGGTCCATCACCCGTTTTGTTTGCAAATTCCGCCATAAGTGCGCTGGGGATGCTCAGACGTGGGTCCCAGGCATTCCACACCACTGGAGTCAAGCTAGCCGGGCTGATGAGAGGTGTTACCTCGAAACTGGTCCGGTCCTCGGATGCTTGATTCCGTTCTGGGAAGGACATGGCTTTTGTAGTTCGGACTGGACTGTTCCCATGGGGCACAGGGTCAGAGCTGATTTGCATATCGCCATTGTCTAACCCAGGGTGGTGTGGAGTGCAAAAAAACGATGGATTTGGGCCCAGATCTTTGGACTGGGATGAATGTGTGACATTGATCCACATTCGGTCCATCACCCGTTTTGTTTGCAAATTCCGGCATAAGTGCGCTGGGGATGCTCAGACGTGGGTCCCAGGCACTCCACACCACTGGAGTAAAGCTAGCCGGGCTGATGAGAGGTGTTACCTCGAAACCGGTCCGGTCCTCGGATGCTTGATTCCGTTCTGGGAAGGACATGGCTTTTTTAGTTCGGACTGGACTGTTCCCATGGGGCACAGGGTCAAAGCTGATTTGCATATCGCCATTGTCTAACCCAGGGTGGTGTGGAGTGCAAAATAACGATGGATTTGGGCCCAGATCTTTGGACTGGGATGAATGTGTGACATTGATCCACATTCGGTCCATCACCTGTTTTGTTTGCAAATACCTCACTTGATAACACACAGGGAACCCGAGGAATCCAGACGCTGTGAGGGAAACGGCTTGAGAGTCACCAGCACCGCCTTAGCCGATCGCGGCGCCATGAGGGGAACGGCCGAAATAGAGCGAAAGATTAAGAACATGTCTTGTATCTTCAATATGTGAAGGTAAATTCTGGACCAATGGTCGTAAGTATATATCTATATATTGTGATATTCTTTCAGTTGGTCCATTGATACCTGAAATAATTGGTCTACCTGGAGGTCGGTCTCTGTTTTTATGTATTTTAGGTAAGCAGTACAGACACGGAGAGCGTGGTGATGTAATTTTCAAATACATATATTCATCATAGTCTAGTAGTGATATATCATACCAAGTTTTCAGCTTCTCATTAATCAAATGTGCTATAAAAGCAAGCGGATTAGAGGTCACTGTCTCGTAATATTGTCTGTTATTTAATTGTGAAAAGACTTCATTTTCATAGTCCAAAGTATTCAAGATAACTATATTCCCTCCTTTATCTGCCATTTTAATGACTATATTAGTATCTGAGGTTAAAGTCTTCAGTGCTATTCGTTCTCTAGTTGTCAAATTATTAGCCTTTGGGTATCTATAGTTATGTCTAATGTCATTACTAATCAACCTATCGATATCCAGGTTGACTGCCTTAAAGAAGGCATCAATTACGTTGCCCGAGGATAACTGGGGGGTCCATCGTGATTTATTCTTTAAACCACTCTATAGTAGTCTGATTATTCTCTAAGTCCATCAGTAATTGTGACATCGTTAAAGGGTCTTCCTCACTTTCTGTTAATGACAATAAAAGTTTAGTGTCCTGTACTTCTTGTATTGAGAGATTACCAAGATCCGGTTTATTCACAGTACCAGATAATTTAGGATGATTTGTGAAATGTTTCTTTATTTTCAACATCCTTGCAAATTTGTACAGATCAATTTTAGCTAGATCCCAGTCAATTTTGTTAGAAGGACAAAAACTCCAGCCTTTTTTAAGCAAAGAAATCATATCCAATGTTAAAGTAAGTGAAGAAAGATTAACAATCTCAATTGCATTTGTATCACACAAGTTATTTACTGATTTTTCCAAGACCGAGTCCTCATGCCTTGTCTTTATCTTGTTTCTCCCTTTGCCTCTGGTTCCTCTCCTGGTCTTGTGTTCCCTAGGTCCCGTCTGTTCCCAATTCTTATCCGACGTACCTCCTCTAAAAAATGATTTTTACTCTCTACTGTTGCACCTGTGGTATCCACTAGATTTCATTTTCGCTTGTAGAAATATTACTAGATGAGGAATTGGGGTCACTAGTGCTCGAGGTCTCTCCCTTCTTCTTAGGTAGCGAAGGCTTACTCATTAAGTGATCAATTCGACGTGCAAACGTGAGTATGCAACCTGTACTGTAATCATTCTCATCCCTTTTCAATTTTTTAGCTTTCCTTCTCTTAATGTCAGTCTGGAGTTCAGCTAAAATTTCATCCAAGACTGCATAGTTTTTCATCGTGGCTTCTGGAGAGTTAAGTGCCTTAATCTCATCTTCAACAGTTTCTATTTCCAAAAGTAATTTCTTAATTTTCCTCTCCGCATTTTCTATTAGAATGTTAATAAGATTCCTCGAGCTGCTAGTTAACTCCTTTTCCCATGTATCAAGTAAATCAGGTTCAAGATCTTCATAAGTGGGCATAATCTGTGACCGTAAGCCCCTGGGGATTCTGTTTAATGTCAAATATTGTTTGAGAGTGGCGGCATCCCACCACTTATTTAATTCTGCTCTCTTGAGCCGTTTCAATTTAACGAACTTGGCTCTCAACCCCTCCTGTTTCTGCTCCTTACTTGCACCCACAGCTGTACCTATGGAAGAGCCTGCGTTTAAATTGGAGAATAGGTCCTGTGCTTCCTTGTCTCTATTCATGATAATGATCCCTGTGGCTGCCCCTATGCTAGACAAATTAAGGCAATAAGCAACATGTAACCTTGCTGGTAAGGGCGCTCTCTGTATTACCAGGGATTAGTAATGTATAAAGTTATCAGTGGTGCTGCTAGGTGAGAAAAAGGGTGGTTACCAGACTACCCTTAATAGCCACAAAAATTGTGGAGTTTAAACTGTTACAATGGGGGTTCTCACCTGCGCATTCAGATATCAAAATTAAGTAAACCAGGTGTAAGTTCAAAATGACAAATTAAGTTACAGACGTAAATTTCTAATCAGTCACAATTGTATCACTGTATCTTAATGACCATAATTAGCTGGTCAAGTTGAACAATAGTCATTATTCCTCCAATGCTGGTATGACACTCCAACGTATCTGGTGTCAAAGTGTAAAATTAATGTACACAATTATATGTTAGGTCGTGACGTTCTTCTTTATTCATAAATTTTGCTGCTTGGTGAACTTGATGAATCAAAATCCAATACAGTCAGTACAGCCGTTGCTTGATGAAACAAAATCCAATACAGTCAATACAGCCACACGTGTTTCGTCTGGCCCGATACAAAGGCCAATGACTTCATCAGGGCTGTGTTATGAAAATCAAATAAATATGTATCAATATACTATCATTTTTGATAAGCTAACCTTGATATAAATAGGGATAGTCAGCAACCACCTAATAAGTACCAGTGTATTAAGAGGAATAAATAGGAAGAAGAAAGTAACGCCACCAGGGTCATAAGGTCACCCTTGTGCGCACCATTATATCTAAGACCCAAAATTGATGTGATGATAGTCACCTCAAAATTGCAAATGAAATAGCGTCTCATAAGATTCATCTCATCTTCTAGACTTTTAAAGTGTCATCATGTCCTCTAAATTAAAAGGAATATAGTCATTAATTCTTCTAGCTGAACTTCACTGCCCCACTTCACTATCTTTATTCTAAATGGTAATTTCCTTGACTCACCAAAAGTTATTTCATATATTTGTCTAGTCCCACTAATAAATGCTCCAACGTTAATACAGGTTCTGGATTATAAGTACTTCCTAGTTACACATATGGTAACGAAAACCTGCAGTCAAGAGAATCTATATCAGTTATATTCTCGTAATAAATCATCTCAGAATCTAATTAAATATTCCCCGCAGCTCAACCTACCAAGTTTATCATATTATGGCATGTCCCACAATTCGGTAAATAGTTCAATATTTCAGTAGAGTTTTGAGTAGTCTGTATAAAAAATAATATGATGTTCATTATAAAAAATAATATGATGTTCATAAGGAAAATAAGCAAAACATCTAGTATTTAGTATTATGTATCACCATTTGATTCATAGAACAGTCTTACCTCAGGCTAGATCTTTTATCCTAACTGGCCTGGGAGTGATAAAATGAATATAATCAGCTCACGCAAATAAAGCAATTGATTTACTATATAAATATACGTCCCGAAAAGGTACTCGCCCACTATTTTCATATCAGTGGTGGCCCTGTTGGTTGATACCCGGGAATTATTAAGACAGGGGAAAAATAATTAAAGAAAACGTTATAAAAATACTGACCAGAGTCAATGAGCTTGGATATTGGGGCTGAAATCGGCCAAGGGCTTGTCCTAAAAAAACATGAAATCAAGTATTACTCTTCTGACCTCAAGGTAGTACTTGCATACTCACATGGTGTGTGTTGGAGTATGTGTGCAGTGGTGTGGCGTTATCTGGCTGTGAGTAAGTACCAGCATGTGTGGGCATATGTGTGTTTGCATGTTCACGCTTAGGTATACTTGTCTAAGTATGTGTTTATATATGGATGGTCCTGCAGTTATCTTTGGGAGTACATGCATGTCTGCTCGTCCCTATATCTGTCTGTTTTTGTGGGCATGGATTACTGCTTGTGTATGTCTGCATATTCATATATATATTTTGAGCCCGAGAGTATACAAATACATGTCCTAATCTTTATGCATGTGTGCTTGAGGGTTGTGTATGCTTCAGTCTGGAATTATTGGCTATGAGTTTGTACCTACGTAAGTGAATGCCTGCCTATGTGTTTGTATATCACAAGGTCTGGTGGCATTTGTGAGTGTGCAAATACATATGTGCATCTGTGAGTTTGTGATGTGTTTGCCTAACTCTGGAGTTATAAATCCGTGAGATTTTATGTTTATCTGTGTGCGAGTATATATGTATGAATGTGTGTCTATGACTGTGCAAGCATGAACTGAAGATATCCATCTGTGAGTTGTGTGGAGTGCCTGGGACCCACGTCTGAGCATCCCCAGCGCACTTAGGGCGGAATTTGCAAACAAAACAGGTGATGGACAGAATGTGGATCAATGTCACACATTCACCCCAGTCCGAAGATCTGGGCCCAAATCCATCGTTTTTTTGCACTCCACACCACCCTGTGTTAGACAATGGCGATATGCAAATCAGCTCTGACCCTGTGCCCCAAGGGAACAGTCCAGTCCGAACTACAAAAGCCATGGGGATGCTCAGACGTGGGTCCCAGGCACTCCACACCACTGGAGTCAAGCTAGCCGGGCTGATGAGAGGTGTTACCTCGAAACCGGTCCGGTCCTCGGATGCTTGATTCCGTTCTGGGAAGGACATGGCTTTTGTAGTTCGGACTGGACCGTACTGTTCCCATGGGGCACAGGGTCAGAGCTGATTTGCATATCGCCATTGTCTAACCCAGGGTGGTGTGGAGTGCAAAAAAAACGATGGATTTGGGCCCAGATCTTTGGACTGGGATGAATGTGTGACATTGATCCACATTCGGTCCATCACCTGTTTTGTTTGCAAATTCCGCCATAAGTGCGCTGGGGATGCTCAGACGTGGGTCCCAGGCATTCCACACCACTGGAGTCAAGCTAGCCGGGCTGATGAGAGGTGTTACCTCGAAACCGGTCCGGTCCTGGGATGCTTGATTCCATTCTGGGAAGGACATGGCTTTTGTAGTTCGGACTGGACTGTTCCCATGGGGCACAGGGTCATAGCTGATTTGCATATCGCCATTGTCTAACCCAGGGTGGTGTGGAGTGCAAAAAAACGATGGATTTGGGCCCAGATCTTTGGACTGGGATGAATGTGTGACATTGATCCACATTCGGTCCATCACCCGTTTTGTTTGCAAATTCCGCCATAAGTGCGCTGGGGATGCTCAGACGTGGGTCCCAGGCACTCCACACCACTGGAGTAAAGCTAGCCGGGCTGATGAGAGGTGTTACCTCGAAACCGGTCCGGTCCTCGGATGCTTGATTCCGTTCTGGGAAGGACATGGCTTTTTTAGTTCGGACTGGACTGTTCCCATGGGGCACAGGGTCAGAGCTGATTTGCATATCGCCATTGTCTAACCCAGGGTGGTGTGGAGTGCAAAATAACGATGGATTTGGGCCCAGATCTTTGGACTGGGATGAATGTGTGACATTGATCCACATTCGGTCCATCACCTGTTTTGTTTGCAAATACCTCACTTGATAACACACTGGGAACCCGAGGAATCCAGACGCTGTGAGGGAAACGGCTTGAGAGTCACCAGCACCGCCTTAGCCGATCGCGGCGCCATGAGGGGAACGGCCGAAATAGAGCGAAAGGGGACTGCAAGTCCCAGGCACCCCAGCAACCACTTCCCGCCCCTGGAGGCGCGATAAGAACACCGGCGGCCTCCTGCAGCCTGGGAAGCCCGAGGAATCTAGACACCGAGAGGGAAACAGCTTGAGATTCCCCAGCTCCGCCATAGCCAATCGCGGCGCCGTGAAGGGAACGTCCGAAACAGCGCTAAAGGGGACTGCAAGTCCCAGGCACCCCTGCGACCACTTCCCGTGCTCGGAGGCGCGATAAGAACACTGGCGGCCTCCCGCAGCGCGGGAAGCCCGAGGAATCCAGAGGTTGTGAAGGAAACTGCTCGAGAGTCACCAGCACCGCCCAAGCCGTTCGCTGCCCCATTAGTGGAACAGCAGAAACAGAACGAAAGGAGACTGCAAGTTCCAGGCACCCCTGCGACCACTTCCCGCGCACGGAGGCGCAATAAGAACACTGGCGCCTCACACATCGCGGAATGCGCGCGGGTGTGCCCGGGCAAATCCCCGATCAAGGGCGGGCCGGTCAACGCCCGTCAGAGGCCAGGCCGGGCCATCCCCCCCGAGTGATGCTGCCGAAGTTGCAGTGTTGCGGGAGTGAGGTGAGTGCTAATCAGATACTGTGATATGGGGAAACGCACCACCACACCAGGCTCCCTTCTCACCACTACCACCACCATAGACAGTATGTTAGAAAGAGCAGTCAGCATTGTTTCAACAGAGATCGAGTTGACAGAAAGGCGACTATCTTTGGGACTGTTGACACACCAACCTACCTTGATGGAAGAAGAGGAGCAGGAGGTTCGCACTGGCCCTCCCCTGACACCAAACGTAATAGTTAACACCATCAGACAGTCACCAACTCAGAAAGGCAGTTACGAGCTGGCAAACAATGAGGGTAACAAGGTCAATGTAGGCCTTACGGATAGTCAAGCTTCGACCCACGCAAAAGACATTGTCCCAAATAAAGACGTCTCCCCAGACCCCAAAACCACAGGTGCTAAAAGAAAAAGAACTTTGGCGAAACATATCAGTACTAAGAGGAAACCACCACCTCGCTTAAAACCACAATGCACAACCCTGAGCTCATGGATACAAGGCATGGCTGCCCCGGCGATCATAGTAAACACGGAGCCCACCAACACTACAATTGATACCACCATCAATCTGACCTCATCAGAAGCCGTAACCCACTCTATTCATACACAAACTGAGCATACAATAGCCCTGATGACTCGCATTAGACCCCGTGACATTTCAATTGACACCATAGTGGACTCAGTTTATGAACGTATGACAAACTTGGTTGATAACATTTTCTATGCCCTTTTGAAACGTTTAAATCACTTGGAGGCTTTGATAAATAAATCAAATACACATATAAGTATACCCAAAGTCCCAAGCAAAACCAGGGGCGTTCAGAATACAAAGTCCTCTAGCGTAGCGAACACAAATACGCAACAGCAAACTGCAAATCCCATACCTTTCTTTCCAATAATGCTAGTGTAATGTGCGGCAAACAAAAAGATAGTTTACTCATCAAATCTATCCCCAGTGAGAATCCTTTAACACGCACCATGTGCACTAATAACAGCAATTGTTTATATTACAACACCTATTCAGCTAACCCTTTTGTTACCCACAACCCCACAACTCTGGCCCCCTTGCAATCCAACACCCCGAGTGCCACCTTAATCTCAGACAACCATGACATGGGGCCGTCCTTAGAGAGAAGGATTGATTTTCTCAACCTACCACCTGCTGCATGGCCCTATGTCCTAGTCTTAGCAGGCGTTCCCTCTTTAAGGAAAAACCAAACCGAGACTTGGGACCAACTCCGGAATAAAAGCGCCGACTGGCTAGTTAAACATAAAGGCCTAAGGTTGGCAAATGTCAGTGAGATATGGGCGCAGGGTGGGCTGGGTAGGACCCTCACAAAAGAATATTAAAGGGGACTGCATCGTTAATAACTTTAGATGACCCCCACTGGTAAAACTGTTACTGTCAGTACAGGAATTCAATAACAATTTCCCAACCCTCATTTGGTCGTTGCCCTTAGGTTTTTTCTATAAACCAACCCTGGACCCAAATACTTTTGTTATCCCCCCTCACACCATGCATAACAGGTTCTCTGCTCAGTCTAGCTTTGAAAGCCTGGATTGACTGTCTTCCCGTTGACCACCTGCTGCATCTGTTATCAATGGACTCTCCCCAGACCTTCTCGTCGATGCTACCTCTGAACCAGACGATTCAAATCTACCTGTGCTTAGTTGGGACGTTGCAGGGCTAGCCTCTAAGCTACACTCTAAAGACGAGGTCAATATAGTCCAAACATACGACATCCTAATGTTCCAAGAAACAAAGGAACTATTCTTAGAAGACTTTGTATGCCTTAACAGTACTGTACCTAGCCCTAAAGCAGGCCGTCCATCAGGTGGACTCTCAACCTGGATCAATATCCTCGCAGGCGGGAGCATAAAGTCTCTTGTGACAAATAACGATAACTTCCAAGCAATGATTTACACACGAGGGGCGTCAATTTGTGTTATCATCTTTTATAATAACGATTTGGTAACATTACCAAATATGCTAATTTACAAAATCAGAATGTGTATGACAAATTGGCTGGATTGTGTCTGAGTGGAGATTTTAACGCTAGACTTCCTAAGGACAACGGCCCAACCCCTATTTCCTTGGCCTCTGAGCCTCCATGTAAAAGAGCGATGGAACTACTAGATCACCTATCAATTTGCAATTTAATTACCATGATGCAAATAGCTGACGTACATCAAAACAAAAATTTCCTAATACCCAATTATAGGGGTCGTGGCTGTTTCTCTACAATCGATTACCTTTTCATATCAGCCTCATTGGAGGACCTTTTAGTAAACGCAGAGGTCTTGTGTACCACGCATGGGGACCATAATCCAATTTTAACACCAATCAGATTCTCTCCCAGACCCAGTCTCGTTAAAGAGCCCGGGGCAAATAATTTAGTGGTCTCAACTGACAAAATAAGAGTAATTTGGAAGGGCATTGATAATGAAGCTCTATTTGCCAATATTATAAAATTACACCCACTGCTCATTGAAACTTGTTTTCAAAATTAGGGATCCTAACCTAGAGATTATTGAGGCATTTAGTAGCCTATGCGCTGGTATCAAACAAATGATCTCTTGACTAGCGTTAAACACCAGTGAGAAACCTAGATGGTTCAATAGTACCTGCTCGCGAGCAAATAGAGAACTGCGTGTAGCATTAGCGGCTACACCCAGGGATGTAACTGTGGTAAATAAAATTACCTGGTACTTAATTTCTATGCAGTAAAGTTCAATAAAATAGCTTAATCAAAATAAGAGACACAGAGTCCGTGGCATCTGAGTTTTAAGGGGTTTTATTCCATAAAATGGAATTGTATGGTCCGGACCAGGATATCATGTTCCTTTCACCACTGGGGTTCAGGAAGGGACAGAGCAATGCTTTATTAACAAGGTACAATATTTATAGTTCATTCATGCAGAAGGCGTAACAGCTGAGAGAAGCGAGATAGGAAACATGTGCGTAGCAATACGTAATCAGAAGGCGTGCACTAGGGCGTACACGGAGGTGGGTACTAGAAACGTCACATAAAAGTGTCACAAGTGGGTGGATACATAATGAAATCTTGCAGTGTCAGCAGGAATCTGTAGCAAGGATGCGTGCGCAGCAGCATGACATGTGACTGACGTGGGACTGACGTGGGACTGGAGGGTGCAGGGGACTTGACATTTAGCCTTAGAGGGGAGAGACAGAAGTCTGGTGGGTCAGATCAACTTGTTCCTAAATCATATCTGGTATCTTGTGTTTGGAGTACATGTTGCTGGAAACTAAAGGCTATCGGGACAGAGGTTACTTGTCACTAAGGCTAGGAGATGCATATATTTCTTTAAGTAACTGGAGTTTTCTATGGAAATTGGTACAGTAATACACTTGCATGGAGACGGAAAGACTGGACTGTATCTATTGCAGGCAGGATATGTTTATCCTACTTGTTTGCTAGGAATGTGGATTCACGGAGCAGAACTGATAACATAAAGGCAAAATACCATCTTGGCAGGCAGGCCGGACTGAGCCAGGCCCCGCGCTGCTTGGCAGGAAGGAAGGCAGAGTTCAGAGATGCAGGTGGGGGCTGCCGTTTTCAGAGGCAGAAAACAGAAATGAGCTTGATGGCAGAAATCAGGAAAAGGCTCGATGGCAGGCCTTCGCCAGAGCCATGAAAACATGAAAGTGCACCATGTAAAGACGGTGGCACGGCATACTTAGGAACTGAATTAGTGATCCATTCATGGCGGATCTGAAAGAGGACATGTTAACGTTGGACGCAAATGTATTTGCGTCTTCATAGCTGGCACAGGAGGGAAGTTACATGCACTTTAACTCGTACATGGAGACGTTGGGGTACGTAGTAGGGGACACAATTGAGCATAAAAATTTATATTACCTCATTCCCTCCTTGTCCCCTACGGACCCTTCATGATATATCAATCTTCATTAATCCATCTATTTGATCGTGTAACATCATTTGTTCTTCTTTCTTTAACCGGGAACTAGAACGTGAACTTGGACTAGAACGTGGAATACAGGATGTGGCGCACAATCCGCAAATCGATGGCCCACATTGTAAACATAGGCAACTACTGAATACTATGAGCAATATGATACCTAGAAATGACAGTACTTTCCATCCCCATGCAGACATTACATTTCAGAACCAACCGGACCATGTCCAGGAGCCTGGATTCTGATGTATCAGATGAACTATTTCGTGAAGCCTAGTGATGGCTTTGTAAACCGATGGTGCGTTGTCTGGAATGAAAACGCAACATCTCGAGTGGATGACGGTACAAGCCCCGCCCCTATCGGCCAGGATGACGTCAAGGACAGGACGATTTTGAAGAACTACGAGTCTCATAGCAGACTGTTCCTCTGTTACGTTACCTAGGGCAGAGGTAGTTTCATTCACTACAGCTTCAAGAGTTCTGGTCAATCTACGTATCAGCTTACTATTCGAGACAGTACCTAAGTAAGGAAAGAAACCTTTATTGAAATCTGTATATTGTTCCCATGCCGTTTCAGTATAATCGGGAGTTCTCTCTTGGGTCCAGTATATACTAGGTGGGAGTTCCTATGATAATCAGGTGGGGCTAGAAAAACAGGTGGCAGAAGGAATGCAATGTAACAGGTGCCATCCCAATCTAGAGGTAAGCGTATATATGCAGTATGACCACAAACGAAGTAGGAATGACGTGAAGCTTTAAAGGTAGACTTGCCCTTATCACTGAATTCGATAACAGTAGTACATTCACTATGTCCTAGGTGTACTGAACCATTCTTTCTGACACATAATTCACCCTTAACTGGTAATACTGACATAAAGGGCAGGACTGATTCGGCTTCGGACTGAACATTCAGAATCATGAGGTTAAGTGTAATTACCGGTTCCTATTCTAGTGGGGAGACCCGCCTTGTCAGGGAAACATACTTTGTGCAGAACAGTGTTCATATTTCCCCATACCCAATTGCCTTGGTAAACTATGGAATCAGAATCTACGGAATTAATTAGACTAAACCATGCACCACAGGTGCCATTGTGTGTGAACGGGTACAGAAAGAGGGGCAGAACTCCCTTGTACTTCTGATAGGGAGGGAGTCGGCCACATATCCAACAATTGATAGCATTGCTGGTCTGATGGGAATGGTGTAACATACTAATGAATGTATTGTTGCGCAGCGCAAGTCTGTAGGAGAGTTCATGTGGAGGTAACTCGCTAAAAGTGTGTTCAGCAGAAACATTGTAAGCAGATTGTTCACGCTTGAAAATAGGGTAATATATAGGGAGAAGTACACTTGCAACTATTATCAGAAGACTTAGGAAAAACATTATTAACAATGTCACTATACAGTGACTACGCAGTGATTTGCAGTATGTACGTTTCTTGAACTCTTTCTTTCTATCTCTCTCTCTATTGGGGTCTAACGGGTACATGTCAGAATCAGGTTTAACCGATTCACCTAGGGGAGGACTTAAACAATTAAACTGTCTGACTTGCTAGACCGTAATTTGGATTAATACTCCTGATGCAGAGTTTTTCTCGAAAAGGGGGTTTTGAGTCACTAGTTTCAAGGCAGTCTTTTGGGTGTTATCAAAGATTTAGGCAGAGAGAAAGTTCCAAATTGTCCATAGAATTTCCTTTTCGTCTTTCGAGCCGGATAGCAGTCCTTGTGGTGTGTAGCACAGGCTTCGGCGTCCTCCAATGCGGCTTAAGGGGGCTTGATCGGTCAAAAGTTCCGCTCATAGATAACATCTCCAGGGACTATGGCAGGCTCCTGGACTTGGGTGTTGTCAGGGAGGGCGGAGGCAACCTGTGAATGAAGAGAGAGTAGTGCAGATATCAAGGAAGCTAGGTAATCTGTCAGCATGTTATTGTCAACATCAGATATTTTATTTTAGGCATAGGCGTACCCCTAATTTCGTTTTAAGTGTCTGATTATGGCTTTCTACAAGGCTTGCTGTAGTATAATCTGGGACTGGGTACGCTTCTGTCCATCTGGTTAGTGCACACACTACTAAAACATACTTATAACCTTTACATCTGTCCATTTGGATATAATCCATCTGGAGGACTTCAAAATGATGGTCAGGAGGATGAAATCCACCTTGCTCTACGGGAATGCCTTTACCTGGGTTGAACTGACAACAGATCAGGCAAGTACGCACTTTCTGTTTTGCTGCTGCTCGTAAATGTTTATTGAACCAAAGGTTTTGAATACTGTCTAACATGGCTTTTCTCCTAAATGTGCAGGACTATGTGCTGTGGTAATAATAACTTGAACCATAGAGTCGGGGAGAAACCATGTGGCTTTTCCCTTCGTCATCCATCCCTATTCTGTCTGGATCCCTCCTAGTTCAGTCCATTTCCTGATTTCGTCTGGTGCAGCATGTGTCTGTATGTCAATTACACCTAGGGCGGGATCCTTAACTGTCATGCAATGAGTTGGCGTCGGGACTATTGTCTTTGTCAAGTCAGGTGTGTGAGTCTGTGCTGTAAGCTTGGCTGTTCGGTCTGCCAGGTCGTTGCCCTGGGAAATGTTGTCAGTGACTTTAATATGTGCTTTACACTTCATAATGGCTATTGCTGTAGGCAAATGTATTGCTTCTAACAGAGCTTGAATGAGGGGACCGTGCTGGATCTTGGCCCCATGTGAGGTCAGGAAACCTCTTTCTTGTCAGAGTACACCGAAGTCTTGTACGACTCCAAATGCATAACGGGAATCTGTATATATGTTAACTTTCTTGTTCTTGGCTAGAATACAGGCTTGGGTCAGAGCAATGAGCTCTGCTGCTTGGGCTGACAGGGTGTCAATATGATGTGTTTCTATGACATCAGTTTCTGTTGTTACTGCATATGCAGCCACTAACTCTCCTGTACTTGTTCTCATACATGAACCATCCACATAAAGTGTCAGGTCTGGATCTGGTAACGCGGTGTCTGTCAAGTCTTGTCTGGGTTTCGTCGTGATGGTAATGACTTCAACACAATCATGTGCCAAAGGGTCTGTCATATTTAATGGCAAAAGTGTAGCTGGATTTAATGTGTTACAGCGTCTGATTTCTATGTGTGGCTGAAATAATGTCAATTCATAACCTGTCAATCGTGCTATAGTCAAGTGTTGTGTCTGGGTTCTGTTTAAAAGAACTTCCACTGAGTGTGGAACTTGTACTGCCAGAGGGTGTCCTAACACTATGGAATCACTCTGTCTGATTGCTAAAGCTGTAGCTGCCACTGATTTTAAACACGCAGGCAAGGCCTGTGCTACTGGATCCAATGTACTTGAAAAATAGGCACACGGTTTGTGTGACCCTGCTTGGTCTTGAGTGAGGACTGATAATGCAGTTCCCTCACGTTCTGTGACAAAAAGTGTAAAAGGTTTGCTGTAACATGGTGTCGCTAAAACTGGTCCTTGACATAAAGCTTTCCTTAATTCGTCAAAAGCCTGTGTATGTTCCTGAGTCCAAGGGAGGACAGTCGATGACGCTGCCTCCTGTGTTGTCAACTGTAAAAGTGGCTTGGCTAGAAATGCATACTGACGGATCCATTGTCTGCAGTAAGAAGTGAGGCCTATAAAAGCTTGTACCTCCTTCTGTGTTCTGGGCTGTGACAGGCTAGTAATGAGCTGTATGATTCTTGTGTTAGCTGTCTACCGTGTTAGCTGTATACCCTCCTTGGAAAGCAAGTGTTGTACACCACTTGCTTTACACAGAAAGTGCAAGACTGTCAGAGATGCAATGTCACAGTCTGGTTCTGATCCTGCTGTAATTAGAATGACGTTTATGTTGGTAGGCATGTAAACACCGTCTAGCTGTCTGTAGTGTCTGACTGTAAATGCTAGGGATCACCGTCATAAATCCAGCAAAAATAATTATGTTAACATAAATAAATAAATAAAAATGACTTCTCAATTCAAAAGCACTATTTTATATTGGGGAACCTCTTTCCAAAACCTCTGCAAATTTACAATAAATCCTACTCTAGATCTTGTATGACCATACTACCTACAATACGCTCTCTAAATGTATTTGAATAAACCCAAACTAAACTTGTCATAGACAGAAGGCTGGAGCCTCGATACTCCTTTGAGAAACAGCCCCTCCCTCTAGAATTATGTTCGCGCTCGGAGCTTGAATCTGATCCAAGCATAATCAAGTAGCAGCCGAGCTTCATTGCGATCTAAAATTGAATGACTGCCAAATGTTGATCTCATGGCAGGAGCAAAGCTTCTGCCAATTATCCTGTTTACACTACTGAGGGAAAAACTATTCATTTGCAAGCATGCTCTTATCTGGAGTCAATGAAGCTTTTAGTACTGACTGTGAGGAAGAGCAACTTGACCCCTCCCTTACATAAACATAGAGAAAAAATGCTGCCTGGCTCAGCTGGAGAACAGCCAATAATTGTCCGCGGAAGAGAATTGGAGGATGGCCAAGACAGGCACTGGGAACCAGGCCATCTCGGTCTCGGTCTCGGACGGACTGTCTCAAGGTTAAAAAACACATTCCTTGTACGTCATAACATATCTCTTCCCAGGCCAGAGCTTTTCTAACTTTAACTGAAGCAAACCTTTAAAACGTGTTAAAAAGTAAATTAATAAAGACATATATTTTTCTGTATCTGAGTGACATGCTAGCATTTTAAAAATAATTCTGTACTGCTACTAGCTGCAAGGGAAACAAAACATTCATGGCATGGAAACACACCATATTTTACTCTCTTTTTTTTTTGTTGAAAATAACATGTCGAACTCCTTAATTCTGCATTGCATAACCAATATTTTCATAAGTAAGTGTGCAAACTTATCTATTCTACCTATTAAGAGGGCCAGGATTCATACTTTTTCAAAAGGCCATGTTTTCTAATTTTAGTGGGGACTGTTCTCTGCACACATCAATTGAAGCAGCCTGTCAAAGTACATAGGTCAGTCTTAAAACTAAATGCAATTTAAACTAATGTAGGGGACACATTGGGAAAAAATATTCTGTAGAAACATTCCTATTTAAAAAACACACTGTTCATTTACACTAATAAAAACGCATTCTATGAAGGGTCTGATTTATATTTTCTTGTCAACCCTAAAAAACATCTAAGCACCCTCTGTGCAAAACCCTTATCTCAATTCGACTGGTCTATTTACAACTTTACCGTCTTCTGAGCTAAACACATTATATCAAGTATTCCAAGACAAAACCCTTCACAAAAACACTCCTTTACCCTCCATGCAACATTTTACCATTCAATCTGCAAACTGAATACGCCCATTGGATAACATGGCAAATCGCACCCCCGCACAAAACATGCTTTTTCCACCACTTCCACAGCTCGGATCCTTTTCAAACTTTGCATCACAGTAGTCCAAGCTATTCCCTAAATCCTCACCAAAAAGCAACCAAATCCCTCCACTGGAACGGGTACGAATTTCCGCTCAAAAACACGCCCCCCCCCGCAAACACCAAAAATCGCTAAAATTCCTCAACACCTTGTCAAAACAAATACTGCCTTCTCAATCCAAGAAATTAACCCGTATTCAAAACATTTTCTCCAAGCACTTGAAAGAGATCCAGCTCTCTCCGGACTGACGTAATGATAACATGCTCTGTACAAGCCATATCCACATGGCGCTATTCACAAGCCATATTTACAAGAAAGTCAACAAGTCCAAAAATGACATGCTCTTCACAAGGCATATTTACAAGGCGAAATGCACAAGGAACACAACAAGTCTAAATGAGAATATGCTCCTCACAAGCCATATTACAAGGAGCTATTTACAAGAAACTACACAAATCTTCCTAGTCTTAGTGAAATCACGAGCATTGAGCCCTTTCCTGGTTCTGGATCGTATATACAGTGGGGAATTGCTTCTTTCTACATACTCTAAAGGGTACAGGTGGTGGCGCTCGTGACCTACGGGGTGTTTCTGAGGGGGTCACTTTAGCTAGTTCTTCTGAGAGGACCAGTAACAACGGCATTTCTTTCTATCAGCCTGTTCTGCCTTGACCTTGTCTAGTTCTCTCTGTTTGATGAATTTCTTTCTCTGTTCTCCTATGTGACTCTTTGCGCCATAACTCAATGGCATCTTTCTGTGAGGGTCTTGATTTCTTTCTCCATAGAGCTTCTTCTACTCTCATGATGCACTCGGCATCCCATGTTCCTGAAACAGGCCATCTATATTTCTCTTCTAACTCCTTGGTGTAGTCCACCCACAAGTCTAAGTACAGTATGGCATCTAAGCCATGTTTGTGGTACATAAAGTGCCCTGGAGTGTCCCTAGGTGGAACAGGCACTGCTTCTTCTAGAATCCCTTTTCTAGTTCCTATCTGTCTTAATTTACTGAACAGTGGCATCGTAATATTTTTGACTAGACTTTTACTTGAATTTTGAACACAATTATTACATAAAAGAACACAGTAACATATATCAAACAGTCACTCATACCACGACATTAATCACAAAAATCCTATACATATATTGACTATACTTGATTTCTATAACGAAAATACTCACTAAAATACTTCTTGATATACTGCTAAACAGTACAGATACACCGCTAAACAGTGCAGATACACTGCTAAAACAGTGCAGACTGGAATTCTTGATGCACTGCTAAACAGTACAGATACACTGCTAAACAGTGCAGACTGGATCTGTGTACCCAAACCCATCTTTACCGGATGCATAGTAACACACCCGTCTAGATACTCCCTCAGCAACGGTACTCACCGGGAAGCACAGAAAACGGAAGGCCTCAGAAACTGGACTGGACTGGACTGAACCCTGGACTGGACTGGACTCGCGACGTAGATACTTCGGAACTTCGGAACTGGTGGGCCTCAAGACACCTCGGACCTTGCACTCTCGGCTGGACTCGGGTTGGGATCCTCCGCACTCCTCACCGCCTCGTCTGGGTGTCGATCGCAGTCTCAGTCACCTCCGTTGGCCTGAGGGAGATACAGGAAATCCTGCAGATGCGCATGAGTGTCCGTCCGGCTGTGGCAGGGGACTAGGCCTGCAACGCACCGCCGGCGAGTAAGGTGGGGGAGGGTCCCATCTGGGGTGCCAATTTATGTGGTAAATAAAATTACCTGGTACTTAATTTCTATGCAGTAAAGTTCAATAAAATAGCTTAATCAAAATAAGAGACACAGAGTCCGTGGCATCTGAGTTTTAAGGGGTTTTATTCCATAAAATGGAATTGTATGGTCCGGACCAGGATATCATGTTCCTTTCACCACTGGGGTTCAGGAAGGGACAGAGCAATGCTTTATTAACAAGGTACAATATTTATAGTTCATTCATGCAGAAGGCGTAACAGCTGAGAGAAGCGAGATAGGAAACATGTGCGTAGCAATACGTAATCAGAAGGCGTGCACTAGGGCGTACACGGAGGTGGGTACTAGAAACGTCACATAAAAGTGTCACAAGTGGGTGGATACATAATGAAATCTTGCAGTGTCAGCAGGAATCTGTAGCAAGGATGCGTGCGCAGCAGCATGACATGTGACTGACGTGGGACTGACGTGGGACTGGAGGGTGCAGGGGACTTGACATTTAGCCTTAGAGGGGAGAGACAGAAGTCTGGTGGGTCAGATCAACTTGTTCCTAAATCATATCTGGTATCTTGTGTTTGGAGTACATGTTGCTGGAAACTAAAGGCTATCGGGACAGAGGTTACTTGTCACTAAGGCTAGGAGATGCATATATTTCTTTAAGTAACTGGAGTTTTCTATGGAAATTGGTACAGTAATACACTTGCATGGAGACGGAAAGACTGGACTGTATCTATTGCAGGCAGGATATGTTTATCCTACTTGTTAGCTAGGAATGTGGATTCACGGAGCAGAACTGATAACATAAAGGCAAAATACCATCTTGGCAGGCAGGCCGGACTGAGCCAGGCCCCGCGCTGCTTGGCAGGAAGGAAGGCAGAGTTCAGAGATGCAGGTGGGGGCTGCCGTTTTCAGAGGCAGAAAACAGAAATGAGCTTGATGGCAGAAATCAGGAAAAGGCTCGATGGCAGGCCTTCGCCAGAGCCATGAAAACATGAAAGTGCACCATGTAAAGACGGTGGCACGGCATACTTAGGAACTGAATTAGTGATCCATTCATGGCGGATCTGAAAGAGGACATGTTAACGTTGGACGCAAATGTATTTGCGTCTTCATAGCTGGCACAGGAGGGAAGTTACATGCACTTTAACTCGTACATGGAGACGTTGGGGTACGTAGTAGGGGACACAATTGAGCATAAAAATTTATATTACCTCATAACTCTCATTAGATTATTACAATCTTGTTACAAAGAAGCAGCCAGGCTACGAAAAGACGAGCTTTTAAAAGAACGTTGGGTCAACCTAGCCTGTGCCGCTACACTTCATGACGGAAACCGTTTCTGGGCAGCAGTTAAACTATGAGATCCTTGGGCCTCACCGTTACTCCCCTAAGCTGCAACATAACCATTGAAGCAAGGGAAGCACATTTTGCTAGGATTTACAGAGCCCCGCCCAAGACGATGAACACGTCAATTAGTCCTTCTGTCACTAGGGTATTTATATCGGTGTCAGAAGTTGAGGATGCCATACACCAAAGCGCAGGCAATAAAGCCCCAGTGCTGGACGGGATTTCTATCTATCTCATTAAACATGAACCGGATTTCTGGGCAATCCTTTTATGTAATGTTTTTAACAACTTAACAAAAACCTTTATTCCAAGCACCTGGTCTACCAGCATTATTGTGCCTATTTTTAAACAAGCGTTTACAATGCAATGGTCTTGTCCTTGTTAAAGTTAGAGCTATTGGCATTGCTCATGACATTATTTTAGTTTTTAAAACATAGAAATAAATGGCATTGTCATTTACAATGCCAATAGCACGCACCCACACACAGAGCCGCACGCACCCACACACAGAGCCACACACAGCCATACGCACCCACACGCACCCACACACGCACCCCCACACAGAGCCACACACACAGAGCCACACACACACACAGAGTCACACACACAGAGAGCCACACTGCCACACACACACAGCCACACACACACAGAGCCACACACACACAGAGCCACACACATACACACAGAGCCACACACACACACAGAGCCACACACACACACACACAGAGCCACACACACACACAGAGCCACACACACACCCACACACACAGAGCCACAGCGAGGGGGCAGGAGAGCAAGCACAGCGCCGGGGGCAGGAGAGCAAGCACAGCACCGGGGGCAGGAGAGCAAGCACAGTGCCGGGGGCAGGAGAGCAAGCACACTGCCGGGGCAGGAGAGCAAGCACAGCGCCGGGGGCAGGAGAGCAAGCACAGCGCCGGGGGCAGGAGAGCAAGCACAGCACCGGGGGCAGGAGAGCAAGCACAGTGCCAGGGAATTGTAAAAGAGAGGTGTTGCTGCTACAGAGTGTGAGGTGAGGTGGGGTGGGAGGGGGATTCTGTGTGGGTTGCAGTGCAGATGATAAAAGACAGAACGGGTGGGCGGATGCGCGGGGCAGCTGGCGGGCGGGGGTTTGCTGGGGCTGCAAGTTCGGAAAGGGGCCCAAGGAGGGGGGGGGTCGTCTTGATTGTGGAAATAATTGCATGGAATAAGTAGATGGATGGGATGCGGGCAGAGGGGAGAAGGCTGGGGCAGGGACTCAGCAAATGGTAAAGAGTGTGGAGGGTGGGTATTCACCAGAAGCGGCGCAGGATGGCATAACAAGGCCAAATACCGTTAAGGAGACCCCCATCCCTGCGCAGCATTCAGCAGACAATAACGTGTGTGGGAGCCTCACGCGGAAATTGTGGTTGTGGCTTCCGTACACCGCAATGGGTGCGAACCTGTTGCAGAGTGCTGGGGGGGCACGTGATGTGAAGGTGATCAGTGTACCCTTGGCAAGCAACAATGTGCACAAAAAAGTGTGGACGGAGTCCTTTGTTAGAAGTGCGGGATGGACTCTTTGTACAAGGTGCTACACCTGTTGGTAGAAGTGCTGGGTGTGGTTGTGCAGTCGTAGTGCAACATGGTGGGTGGTGACAATTTTGCAGGGTGCAGGTCCAGTCTGCGTGCTCTTGGCCTTTCGTCCGACTGAGGCAGGGAGGGGTCAAGGGCAGTGCTGGGTCAGATGAGGTGCTTGCGGCCACTTGGGGCGGAAAGAATAGGGCATGTTGGGGCAGTCTGTGTGGGTCGGGCATGGCGATGAGATAGTGCGGGGAGATGGCGGCTTGGGCGGCACGGATAGAGGACTCGCATTGCTCAGAAGGGGGTTTGGCGCACACGCTTCCTCGTTGGGGAGTGGGTGGGTTTGGACAGGCAAAGCCGGGCCCTGGCCTGCTAATGGCTGTGGCGTTTTACATTTTGGGGGGGCTCAGTCGTGTCCCGTTTGTTGACCTGGTTGGTGTGGCAGAGGGGCGTGTCCAGGTGATTTTTTGGGAGGCGGCAATGAACATGGAGCATCGCTGGTTATGCCAGGGTCGGAGCCCACGGGGTGCCAGGCGGCTGCGCATGCAGGGCATGGTCTTGAGTAAAAGTGGGGCATTTATAAAGCCCTTCGCCCGCTCTACACTTCATGTAAGGTAGTCATTAAATGCCCCCAGTGTAACTTAAATGCCGGAATCGACTTGCCCACATCACCCTTGACTGCCGTAGGTGGTGATGGGCATCGAAAGTGCCTAGCAAGGCAGCTCCAAAGGGCTGTAATTGAGGTCCTGGTAGAGTGTACAGAGCCTTGAAGAACAGAGGCACTGTCCCGTTGAATTGTACTTTGGGTTTGGGGCAGAGCACTTGTACAAGAGGCCCTTCCACACAGTTTGCAATTCGGGGTGGGCATGCTGGGCACGGAGGGACATGAGGACACAGAGGGATAGATGTGTGGAGAGGTGCGCAGCCTGTGGCGGGGTGAAAGGGGGGCGCTTGTGAATGGTTAGAGGCTTGTTTTGGGGTGCGGATACGGAGCTTTGGCTCAGGAGCAGAAGATGTGGCGTAACAAGACGGGGGAGGGCTATACTTGGAGCTGGGGCTCAGACATCTGAGGGATGCGGGGGGGCACAGGAAGAGGCTGAAGGGAGATGGGTGCAGGGTGGGTGCTGGTGAGGGGAGGGTGCCCCGGACTGCGGGGGTTCAAGGAAAGTGAAGGAGTGGGGGGGAGGGGTGGAGCACGTTTCGGTGGAAGGATGCAAAGGTGCAAAGATAGCGAAAAGCGCGCTAGGGGCACTAATTAGGGACCATGGCACAGGCAGCGTCGGGTCGGATGGCAGCGTAAAGGAGGGAGGCACCGGGTTTGGAGGGAGGCGGCCGTTTAGGAGAAGGAATGCATAGAGATAAGGCTATAGTAGGAGATATCGGAGCGGGCGAGGGATGACCAGCCAAACGGTGTAGGAGCGGGGGTAGGGGACGGTCGTCGGGGGGAGATCCGGGGAGTGCGTGCGCCGTGGAGTGCCCGCTCGGCTTTGTGTGCCGTCACGATGGTCTGCCCAGTTCCGCAGTACTCGCGCCCTGTTTGGGACTATCTGCAGGATGGTCCAGTGGTCCCTCCCTCGCACCGTTATATAGCGCAGACTTTACCCGAAGGTGTCGAGCACGTCACAATGGGAACAGGAGGATACATGGAAAAATTACAAGTGAACAAAGTACAAAAGGAAAGGTTGGGTTGCATGGGGCAAAGGTGACAATTGTGAGCGAATAAAAATACAAGCGGTCGGTTGGCGTGGGGGGATTGCGGGGCGAAAGGAGGAGTGAGAATGGAGAAGTGCCGCCAGGGAGTTGGGACCCTCCTCCCACCCACTGTGGAAGTTAAAAAAGGTGGCAAGTGTCAAGACAACAGGGATTCGATCAGGACTGCCAGGGTGCCTAGCAGAACTTAACTAGTGGCAGTGAGGGGGGGCATGCAGGGGGGATTTAAGCATAGAGCGGCCGACGCGGTTCGGAGGCGACTGTGCGCAGGAGCAGAGGTTGAGGGAGGGGACTGGTGCGTGAGTTGGACGTGCGTCAGGCACGGGCCTTTCATCCTTCAGGGGCCGATTTGGATGGGGGTTTACTGCCGCGGGCGCTGGGGTGACAATGCGGGGGTTCGGGCGCTGCCGGGAAAGGTGATTGCAGTAGAGGATGTGGGGATGGCCGAGGGCGATGGGGGCGGGGGGTGCCGCACAGACAAGGGTGACAGTGTGAGCGAGCGGAATACATGAGGTAGCAATCGGTGCAATACAGGAGGAAGAGTGACATGTGTGCAGGTAACGAGAGAAAAACAAAAAGTACAATTAGAGGTATAATACTGCAATATATGGCAGACACTCAAGAACAAGAAAGTGGCGTGTGCAGGTTACAAAAGAGTACCAAAAGACAACAGGGAATACCTGCCCACCTGACAAAACGACGAAAACAAGAAACGAGGCAGAGTCTGCTCACGCTGCCTACACGCGCCAGTTGGCCCTCTGATTGGTGAATAAGGAACACCAATCAGAAGGCCGACTGGCGCGTGTAGGCAGCGTGATGAGGGGCGTGCTCTCTCCCGATGACGTCAGGGAGAGAAAGAACACAAAAAACACACCCCTCAGTCCCAAAAAGACTAAGCTTAAATGGAGTGACGCCCCTCTATTCCAATGGCTGGCCTCGATTTAGGAAGCCAGCCAATGGAGAAGAGGGGCGGGTTCAAGCCCCCATACACTGTTTACATTAAATCTCAGCTGCGCGAACACTGCTGCGCAGTGTAATGCTAGGCCGAGACCTAAAAAGGAGATCGATCTAATCCTAGCTGCTATAGACCGATCTCTCTGATTGACAACACCTTAAAAATCCTAGGGAGGGTCGTGTTTAACAAAATTAGGACATGGGCCGAAAAGGAACAAATTTGAAATCGGTGCCAGCTGGGTTTTAGAAGCAAACTGGGAACAATCCAACAGTGTCTTAATTTAAATCTTATTATTGGCAAGTATACGATAGCACAGAAGTCACCTATTTATTTGGCCTTCATGGACCTTACCTCAGCGTTCGATTTTGTCAACAGGTCACCCTTGTGTTCGGTCCTTTTAAACTATGGTTTGGACGAGGCTCTGGTTTACTTTTTGGCACATTTGCAGAGGGATTTGAAGGCGTGGGTAAGGATCAGTAATGATGGGGAGGTCTCAGGTGACATCATTATTGGTAGAGGGGTCAGACTGGGATGTGTACTGGCCCCTCTCCTATTCGTTCTTTACATAAACAAATTACATAATGCCATGTCAGAACTCCCTAATGACGTACCAAGAATCAATGGAAATGTACTTCCTGCGCTCTTATATGCGGATGATGCGGTCCTTATGGGCCGCACTCCGAATGCCTTATGCACTTTAGTTGGGGGTTTCGTGTCCTTTATGGCAGACCTAGACCTCTGCACCAATTTTAAGAAATCCTTTATAATGACTTGTTGCCCAAAAAAACAATGTATCAAATCAGTAACCTCAGGTCATGAACGCCTACTACGCACCCGCACTTTTCCCTATTTGGGTTTAGTATTTTCTGACACTGGATCTTGGGCACCCCATGCTGCCCATAGTAGAAGTACGTTTTTAAAAGCAACTAACTCTATTCTAAGTCTCCCTCAACCAAAACAGGCAGAGGTAGTTGTACCCTTATTGAAGATCTACAAATCGCAGTGTATCCCCACCGCCACATATAGCGCTGAAGTCTGGGGTTTTATAAATTGCAGTGGGATCTAAAGAGAGTAAAATTTATTTTGCAGGAAACTTCTAGGGGCGCAACTTTCCTCCCCGAATTATGTAGGTCATAAGGTACTCAAATTGTATTATATAGAAGATTTTATCAGGTCACGCCCAGCTATATTTTGGATAAAAATCTGGCTAACCCAGCAGCCACTTTAACAAGGGAGATCATTGTAGACTGCCTTAATTGCAACAAGGGAGGATCCATACCCTGGCTTTTCGCTGTTAGAAAAAGCCTAACCAGCGTGAACCTTGAACATATCTTCTTAAACCCATTAGCACTAGAGGGTATGAATAAAAGAGTCCTTAAGGGAGCATTGTATGAATCTTATAACATCGAAAGACACGCCTCAGAGCACCTGATACCTTCAGTCGGTAGGTATACGTCCCTACTGGAGTTAAATAGCCTTCAAACGCATATGCCATCTAAATACCCTCTGAAGAGTATTGGACGTTGGGGGAGGAGCCTGATTTTTTGCCTTATGCATGGCACTTTAAAATACTCACTTTGCTTCCCTTTGGGATTTAACATTAATCTTGAGCAAATGCCCTGCCCGTGTGGCACCGGCAGCAATCAAACGGTAGTACATTTTTTATTTTTCTGTAACTTTTACGGAAAGTACACAAAACAATACTTGATTCCGTATTTTAAGGCATTTGCTAATATTGATTACAGAACAGCGCACCTTGAGATTCTTAGACTTGAAAGTGACGATCTGATTTTCCGTGTCAGCTCGTTTTTGAGAGCGGCATTCCGCTCACGTATTTCTATGATCAATCTTTAATGTATTAAGGGCACTCGAACACATAGCATTGTTCTTTTGTATGCAGTTACTTCTATCTTCTTAGTTGAATACCAATTAAAGCGCTACTTGTAGGCCGGATAATCTTGAAAGCCAAAAAAATTAATTGCACTTAAGCTATTCTGCTAATATTGTTAATAACCAATTGCACTTTATTTCAACATGATGTTGCTGCTACATGGTGTCTGTCCATCTCCCTTTTAATGTGCTAACATTTTAACGCCGTTATTTGCTTATCAACTTATGCCCTTTTTAATGTTGTACACAATTGTAGTCTTTTTATATTGAAAGTTCCTTTTAACCAAAGCTTCTTTGTACCGTGCTTTTTAACAAAGAATTGTATTACTGTTGATGTTGTTTGAACTGTGCTTTTATGAATATTTGTATCCGAATAAATAAAATTGAATTGAATTGAACACACAGGCTCCTGCTCTAAGCCACAGTGTGACATACCTCACCTGATAACACACAGGCTCCTGCTCTAAGCTACAGTGTGACATACCTCACCTGATAACACACAGGCTCCTGCTCTAAGCCACAGTGTGACATACCTCACCCGATAACACACAGGCTCCTGCTCTAAGCCACAGTGTGACATACCTCACCTGATAACACACAGGCTCCTGCTCTAAGCCACAGTGTGACATACCTCACCCGATAACACACAGGCTCCTGCTCTAAGCCACAGTGTGACATACCTCACCCGATAACACACAGGCTCCTGCTCTAAGCTACAGTGTGACATACCTCACCTGATAACACACAGGCTCCTGCTCTAAGCCACAGTGTGACATACCTCACCTGATAACTCACAGCCTCTTATCTTAGAATAGGACAAGATGTCTAACCAATCTCCTCACTCATCTTCTACAGAAATCGCTGAATTACCTTCAGAAACATTGATTTATCTGGTAATTCTGCATTTTGTAACAGAATGCACATACATTATTGTTGTATATTGTATACTGCCCACATTGTTATCTGTGACCACGAGATGGCACGTGGCTGTGGCTTTGCCTGTGACATCTCGTGGCTGTCTCTGGCTGTTGTGCACATGCCTTGTGGAGCATCTTTTGAATGTACTTTCTGAGTTCTGTAGTTTGGAATTGTGGCATTATGAACTGATACGCTGGACTTAACAGGACGTATCTCCAATAAACTCCTGCTACAACTCATCTCCTCGTGTCCTCCAGTCTTTCCTACACTGGCGACGAGGGTGAAAGGTCGTTCTCATCACCTTATTTGAAATTTCGTCAATTTTTTAAAAAAAAGGGAAGGAAGGGAATTTTCAACAAATACGTCCCTGGCCTACCCGTTCTGAAGATCTTTGCAGCGACGCAAGCGGCTCTTCGCAGCTACTCCGACGACTCGCCGCAGCTACTCCGACGACTCGCCTCTCTGTTTGGAGGTATTTAAACGCATTTTTAGCGTTTCTCAGGCTCTGGGGTTGTCTCTTAGCGCGAGTTTCCAGCGCGTGCATCTGCCGGCATCACTAGCCTTTGACTTCACGCGCGCATGCGCGCACTACGCGAAGGCGCCCTCACGTCACACGCTGCCAAGACAAGGGCAATCTTCCTTAAAGAGAAAGCGATTTCTACGGCGGCCATCTTAAGTTGGTAACCATCATCGGACTGTTCTTTCTTCACCGTTTTTTTTTCATTGTCAAGTCGTTCTGTCTCCTGAAATACATTCAAATCGATCGTCTTTCAACTCGACTCCATACAAAGGTATTTTCCTGATATTAAAAGTACTTTTGATTAGACTTTCAGATTAGACTTTCAGAACATAATTTTTTTTAACACATCAAAGTAATTGTTTTACATCAACAATTCTGACATGAGTGGAATTGTTCCTCCTCCTGCGTTTTTGGCTAATAAAGGTGATCCCCCCATGGAGTGGGAAATATGGGAACCTGTTTTTCTAGCCTATGTTGAGGTTATGGATGGCACTGAATGTGAACCTGAGAGGAAATTATCTCTTTTAAAACATTGCCTAGGTGGAATTGGACTAAAAGAATTTGTCACTCTTCCAGCCTTAACTAATCCTGGAGAAAAAGATGTGTATGAATGTGCAGCAGAACAACTAAAAATTAGATTTGGAAAGAAAAAGAACGTCGTTATGGAGAGATTTATTTTCTATTCTCGCAAACAATCTGCAGATGAGCCAATTGATGACTTTGTATCATCTCTCAGGTCTCTTGCTGTAACATGTGATTTTGAACATATAACTTACGAACAGGTACTAAGAGACCAAATACTGATGAGAACAAATAATAAGAAAGTCCAGGAAAGACTTTGGACAACCTCGGATATGTCTCTAAATGCAGCCATAGACATTGCAAGGTCGATTGAACATTCCGAGAAGTTTGTAAAGGAGATAAGAGGGAATGAAAAGGGAGATGTCTTTAGCGTTTCCAAAGATGGAGAGAAATTCAGGAAACCATTTACCTCTAGAAGTGATTTCGCTAGTAATAAGAGTGACTCAAAATTTAAGTTTACTAAAAGTGATAAGAAGAGCAACACTCAGTGGATTTGCTTCAGATGTGGAAGTCCAAACCATTTAGCAAATTCTAAAGTTTGCCCTGCCCTTGATAAAGTGTGTATGAAATGCAATAAGAAGGGGCATTTAACAAAGTTTTGTAAATCCACTACGAAAAAAGTTAACATAGTTCAAGACTTTGATGAATACGATTCTAATGAAAATGATATTAATACAGTTATTAATATTTGTGGTAGTGAAGGTGTAAGTAAATTTCCATCCTGTGATGTGATCATAGAGGGGAGAACAATTAATATTTTTGTGGACACCTGTGCATGGTACACATTATTGGGTTTAGATGTTGTAAAAAAAAATTGGCCCAACAAAATTTTACTTGAGTCTGACATCTCTCCAGGGGGTTACACCGGACACAGGATTGAATTGGTAGGTTATTTTTGGGGGAAAATCACCTTCTCAGGGGAATCCACATACGGTAAAATATACGTCGCTAAGTCTGGCCAGCCCTTGTTAGGATGGCCACATCAAGATCAATTGGGCATTAAGATAGACCCTAGAGCTAACCCCCCTGTTTATTCTGTTACTAACACCAACGATCCAGATCGTGAACTCATGGTTGATAACTTAAAGTCTGAGTTAAACAACTCCATTTGGGTGGATGCTCATCCCTTGCCAAATTTGCATGAGATGGTTTCAACATTGGGAGGTGCTGTGATTTTTTCATGTATAGATTTGGCAAGCGCCTATCATCAAGTCGTCCTAGATGATGATTCCAAAAATTTGACGGCTTTTATTACGCCAGAAGGCCTCTTTAGATACAAACGCATGCCTTTTGGGTTGGCTAGTGCTGCCTCCGTCTTCCAAAGACTTATGAAAGAGACACTTGAAGGGTTGACAGGGGCAATCGCCTTTCAAGATGATATTCTTGTATTTGGGAAAAATGTAGAGGAGCATGATATTAATTTAAGGAATGTCATTTCTGCCTTGTCTTCTAAAGGTCTCACTCTTCGTCTTGATAAGTGTAAAATAAGAGAAAGAGAAGTTGAATATTTGGGACATTCCATAAGTGGCTCTGGGATCAGACCTAAGCAAAAACACATAGAGAGCATCATTAAAGCTCCTGTGCCCGTCTCAAAGGAACAATTGGTAGCTTTTTTAGGATTAATAGAATTCTATGCCAAATTTATTCCAAATTTCTCTTCCAAAGTTGATTCCTTTAGACCACTTCTAAAGAAGAACGCAAGGTTCTTATGGTCTGATGTTATGACAGAGGCATTTCAGAATCTTAAAGGGTATGTTGTGAATGCACCTTGTTTAAGTCCTTTCGTCATTGGGAAAAAGTGTACCATCATGGTAGATGCAAGTAGCACAGGGCTAGGAGCCGTGCTTATGCAGAATGACTGTGGAAAAGAATGGGTGATCGCCTATGCTTCAAGGGCTTTGAGGGACGCTGAAAAACACTATTCAGTTATCGAAAGAGAACTATTGGCGTCAGTTTGGGCAGCCGAACATTTTAAAACATTTTTGTGGGGAACAAAATTCGTTATCAAGACGGACCATAAACCTCTCATTTACATGATGGCACCGGGTGGAGGTCGAACTTTATCTGCTCGCTTAGCCAGATTGGCATCTAGGATACAGTCTTTTCATTTTGAGATGGTGTATGTAAAGGGGAAAACCAACATTCATGCTGATTGTATGTCTAGGTTGCACACACCCTGCGACCTCCCACCTGACAATGACGAGTGTGAGGTTGCGTTCACTTCGCAGGACATCATGCTAGTGTTTGGGGAGAAGTGTGATTTGAGTAAAGAATCCTGGGCAAGAGAAATGGAGAAGAGTGTTGAATTGACTCAGGTTAAGAATTACATTCTACAAGGATGGCCTGAACAAAGGAAGTTTTCTGGCGACATGATGAGTTATGCCAAAATTAAAGATGAGTTAGCGGTTGAAAATGGGGTTCTAATGCGAGGTGACAAATTCATTCCTCCTTTTGCTTTAAGAAATACTATTATTAGTATTGCCCATGAAGGGCACTTAGGAATTTCTTTTACCAGGAGACGCGTAAAGGATTTCTTTTGGTGGCCAGGAGTGGATGGTTGTGTGGAACACTATGTCCAGAAATGTCCAGAATGTGTCAACAGTGACAAGTCTGCTGTCCCTCTGCGTCCTGAACCTTGTCCTGTAGAATATCCTCTTGGTCCTTGGCAGAAATTAGGTCTTGATTTCATCGGTCCATTTTCTGTTCTACCTGAGCGTGAGAGATTTGGAATGGTCTTAATAGATTACTTCTCAAAGTGGCCAGAGGTAAAGATGGTTAAAGAGATAACAACCAAGAACGTAGTGGAGTTCTTGGACGATGTATTTTGCAGGGAAGGAATTCCAGAAGAGATAGTGACGGACAATGGACCACAGTTTATTAGTAAGGATTTTCAAGGCTTTATCACCAAATGTGGGATTTCGCACAATAGGATTGCTGTGTTCCATCCTGAAGCCAATGGCCAAGTTGAAAGATTCAACAGAGTTGTAAAGGAGGCAATCCAGCTTTCCGTTAAGGGTCAATTAAATTGGCGTAATGCCCTTCAGTCTATGTTACTGTCTTATAGGACATCCCCTAACTCTGTCACTTTGGTAAGTCCATTTGAACTTTTAAGGGGTCGTAAACCCAGTACTCGTTTAACTCCATGGTGGTTAAAGAAAAGTTTAGGTGAGAATGGAGTTTCTTCAAGAGTAGATTATGAGTTGGTTCGAAATAGAGTCAGTGCATATAAGGATAAGATGAAGGAAAGGATGGAAGCCAAGCAGGGATCTATCAGTAAACATATTATTTCAGTTGGAGATCTTGTCCGTATTAAAAGAAGGGAAGGTGTTCCGAAAGGGGGTCAAATTTGGTCCGATCCCATGGAAGTTATTGAAGTTTTCAAGCATGCTGTCAGAATTGAGGATGGAAGTGTTTGGAACTTGAACAGAGTCTCTGTGTTTAAAGGTCATGGTATGCTGAGTGGAGGTGTCGTGTCAAGCGATGACAGCAATGTTTTTCTTGATTTTGAATCTGGCAATGCGGGAACATCTTCAGGATGTCGTTTGAATGAGAATGCGGATCCTGAGGGTGTAAGGTCTTTTCCTCCCACTGTAGTTTCAAAGAAATGTCTTAGGTCTCACCGTCTCCCTGAGAGATACAAGGATTTTGTCATGAATTAAAATTTTAGGATTGCTTAAGTTATTATTTTCCTTTCTTGTTCACTACTAGAATTTTGTCATGTGTTAAAATTTACTACTGCATAGTTTTTTTTTTTTTTTTTTTGTTTTTTTTTATTTACAGGAAGGGAGGTGTGTTGTATATTGTATACTGCCCACATTGTTATCTGTGACCACGAGATGGCACGTGGCTGTGGCTTTGCCTGTGACATCTCGTGGCTGTCTCTGGCTGTTGTGCACATGCCTTGTGGAGCATCTTTTGAATGTACTTTCTGAGTTCTGTAGTTTGGAATTGTGGCATTATGAACTGATACGCTGGACTTAACAGGACGTATCTCCAATAAACTCCTGCTACAACTCATCTCCTCGTGTCCTCCAGTCTTTCCTACAATTATTGTAACAAATTGAAGTCTTTAAGTCCAGTATATGAAACAGATTAGGTTTATTGAAGATAAGATTCAGGTCATGTAGATAAAACAGAATAAAGTATATCCAATAATAGAAACCCCACCAGGAGCAGATGGACTCCAGCTCAGCCTCAGATGTAACTGTCCCAGCTTTCAAGCATACACAATTGGAACACTATGTGACATCATAGATGCCTGCTGAGCAAGTAATGACAAACACTAAAGAAGGACAGAGAAGAAATGAAAGCAGGATGCTACACATCTCCCCCCTTGACAAAATAAAACAAGATAAGAAAACAAAAGAGAGAAGAAAAATTGATAATAGAACATACAACATATACACAGTAGAAATACTGGTAAAGTAAAAGAAAGAGATAGAACATAAAATGGTGAAAGTACGAAAGAAAATACAGTCACCCACAAGGTACAAAATCCACAAGAATGGAAATGAGTGGATTTGACCTATGAAATGTGAATTTCTCTAAAACATTAGAGCATATAAATAATTCATATCAATGAGCAATCACGGCTCTTTAAACACCCAACAATTTGAACACCTCTAAACCTTAGATCACTTTGTGGTTCAATAAATAGATAAAAGATAGCGAACACGAATGGTTCTACAAATGAGCAACCTGAGGCTCTCTAAGCATAAAAGATAGCGAACCCCTGTGGTTCTACAAATGAGCAACCTGCGGCTCTCTAAACATAAAAGATAGCAAACCCCTGTGGTTCTACAAATGAAACATAGCGAACACCTGTAGTTCTACAAATCAAACATAGCGAACACATCCAACAAACTGACCTCCTCTAAAAACATTAGAGCACATAAGTGGTCCAGAAAATCACTAAACTCTACAAAACATTGAAATTTGTAAAACAAGGTTCATCATTAGATGCAAACCGTAAACATATAAAACCGAGAAGCACCTAGAACTCCTCACAACGTACACATTCAATAAGTCCCCTGTTATATTCTGGTCTTCTCCTTCTCTGCTGCTCAGCCTGTGTGTGTGATGTCATTGGAACGTTCGTGTATGCATGGTTTGAATGTGTGATCAGTTTGAGTGAGTGGGGCTGAGCAGCTAGATGCTGCTCCCGGTGGGGCCTTCCTTACTACCAACTATGTCTAATAAACCAACTTAAGAATACCTACTATTATTGGATTTACTTATTTTACAATGTACATTTAACATTGTAACATCCCCTGAACAACTAAATGAATGTTACTGCAAACACACATCTTGAATTGAAAACTGAGCACCTCAACCTTAGTTGAGCATATGAATGGCTCATTCCATTAAAGAAACTAACTCACCAGAAATTTGAATTAAAAACAACAGAGAACCACAACCAACGTTGAGCATAAAAATGGCTCCCTCCATTAAAGATACTATCTCACTGTAGTATTATCAGCTCCAATACACACATTGTAGTGGTTACTTACTTACTCGTGCTCATTGCGCGATGTGCACGCATTCAATATGTTATTGTTTGATTATGCATCCACGCGCGATGTTGCCGCATGCAATGTGTTATTGTTTGATTATGCATCCACGCGCGATGTGGCCGTTCGGTGGTTGCCTTCAATGTGTGGTCAGTCACCATTGAGGTTTGCCTCTGGACAGAAGCATCGCGCATCGGGTGAAGTTTATGACTTTATGGAATAAACCTTTCTTCAATTGAATTTGAATTTAAAACATTTGTAAAGCGCAGCGTTCACCCTGCGGTTTCTTGGCGCTACTCAACTACTCTACGTTTTCCTGTGGATTCTTCCATGCTACATTTGGCGACGATCAGGATTTAAACTTCACCCATACCCACGCAAGAATTTTTCACCAAATCCTTGATGTTTAATTAAGGACGTACCTGACCAGTTCTATCGTTGGTTTCACTCCGTGAAACATTCCGGTGAGACTTCCAATTCTTTTCACCGAGGAACAAGGTATGTCGAATAACTTTCTTCAGTATGCACGATTGGCTTAAAGCTTTATCTCACAATCGTGAGGATTGGCCATAAAAGACTGAGATCGTCTATTGGCCAGTTTACTGCCTGTGACTCAGCTGTGATTTGCCCGTTGGATATATTTAATTGTTATTGGTTCCTGTTCTTCACGAAGGTTTTCTGGGCGTCACAAGCATTGTTTGAGATGTCAATTTGATGGACATCAGTGCGTTGCTACAGCAACGCACACGCTTTCTCATTTATATCCTTGTCAAATTTTTGGATTGAATTTGTCACGGGTGCGTTGTCACAGCGACACGCACGCTTTATGGATTTCCATTTAAATCACTTATTCCAGCGCGTTTTCACAGCAACGCGCACGCTTTCAATGATTCATTTATTGTGATTACCAGTGCGTTGCTACAGCGACGCGCACGCTTTCTGTCATTCAATTATTATAATTACCAGCGCGTTGCTACAGCGACGCGCACGCTTTCCAAATCATATTTTTTTTCAACTACAGCGACGCGCACGCTTTGGGGAAGATTTGTTCTTTCATCCTTGAATTTATTTCCGCGTATTAATTATTTTAATTTTTTTGCCACTCAATTTTCATTACTGTTTGTATTGGTGATTATTACTACATTTAAAGGGGGTGCTTTTAATACAAAAGGGGGTGCTTTGTACTGTTTATTTTATTATGGCTAATTTACATTTACAACAAATCACCCAACCCCCTCCTTTTTTGAGTAAACCTGGAAGCCCTGAAATAATTTGGAAAGAGTGGTTTGCTTTGTTTGAAAATCATCTTATTGCTATAGATGCTATGGATTTTTCCTCTGAACGCAAATTCGCAATCCTTTTTGGGTGTCTTGGCCAGGCAGCACAATGTATTTTTTAAAGTATTCCTCCAATCCATCCACCTGCTCAAAGCGGTGACCGTCATTGGAATGTATATCTTGAGGCAGTGGCTCGCTTAAAGAAACAATTTGCTGAAGAGCCGAATATTATGTTAGAAAGACACAATTTTTATGCTAGGAAACACAGAGAAGATGAAAAGGTCGAAGAATACATTTCTGCTCTTAGAGTTTTGGCAACCACATGTGATTTTGGTCCTCTTTGCGATAACTATATCAGGGACCAGTTTGTCTTCAACTGTTCTTCACGGAAGATCAAAGAGAGGATTCTAGGTTGCAAAAACCCATCTCTGAATGAAGTAATCAATCTTTCCTTAAGCATTGAGCGTTCTACGCTTACGAGTAAAGTGATGGCTGACGCTTCAAAAGGTGGAGTCAATTCAGTTAACGTTGCTGACCCATGCCAAGACAGTTCTTTGTGTTCTGTGAACGTTAAAAGCAAAAATGTGAAATTTGTTCAGAAGAAACAATCTAATTTTTGTTACAGATGTGGATCAAAGAACCACTTTGGGAACTTTCAGGGGTGTCCTGCTATTAACAGGCGTTGTGTCATTTGCAAAAAGATGGGCCATTTTCAAGGTGTTTGTAGAAATTTGAAGAAAACACCTACAGTTAACTATGTAGAATCTGATGTTGAATATTGTACCAACACTTTTAATAATATTGTTGTCACATTAGATTATAATGGTCAAGTTAGTGACATAAAGGGTCCTTTATGCTCTGCAATAATTGATGGCATTCCTTTACAGGTAATGGCGGACTCTTGTTCCCCTTTCACTATTTTGAGAGATTCTACCTTCTATGATTTATGGGAAAAAAGGTGGAATTGTTGCGTTCAGATGTAAACCCGAAAGCCTTTGGGGAAAAGGACATCAATATGATTGGGTATTTTGAGGGTTTAGTACAATGTTTAGGTAGAGAAACTGTTACCAAAATTTATGTTGCTGAGAAAGGCAAAAATATAGTTGGTTGGAAGGATCTTGCCCTTATGGGTTTATATTTGGTTCCCGGGGATGACAATCCAATTAAGGTTGGGGATCTTCCTCTGTCAAGTGTGGAGTGCATGTCTGATGGTCAAACTTTTGATTCAAAACAGATTATGGAGGAGTTTAAACCTGTGTTCAGTGACAAAGTAGGGAGTGTAGAGGGTTTTGAACATAGGATAAGATTGGTTCCAGGAGCTCAACCTGTAGCTCATAAAGTTCGATCTGTTCCTTAGAGTGTACGTGCAGAGTTAGAAAGTTCTTTAAAAGAATTGTGTGAGCAAGGGATCATTCAGCCGGTTGGTTCTTCACAGTGGGTGGCTCCAATCGTGGTCGCTCGCAAAAAGACCGGCAAAATTAGGCTCTGTGCGGATTTACGCGCTTTAAACAAAAATATTATTGTCGATTGCCACCCTCTACCAAAGATCCATGAACTACTTGCTAATCTTGGTGGGGCTAGGTGGTTCTCATTGATCGACTTAACGCGACCTGATGATAAGCCGATTTTATCAAAAGATTCTCAGGAGTTGACTACTTTGATCACCCCGTTCGGAGCGTTTAAATTTTTACGTCTTCCTTTTGGTTTAGCTTCGGCTGGAAGTGTCTTCCAGAAGCTCATGGATTCTCTTTTCAGTGAGGTGCTTGGAGTTCAAGCATACCTGGATGACATTTTGATTTATGCTAAGTCTTTAGAAGAGCATAATGCAATTTTGAGACGTGTTGTCACCATTTTAATGTCTAAAAAGATGACTGTACGCGGGGACAAGTGTAAATTTGCTGTTAAAGAGCTAGATTATTTGGGTCATACCGTATCCCGTGAGGGGATTAAACCAAAGTTCTCAGTGATTAGAGCCATCGAAGATGCCAAACCTCCATCTGATAAGGATTCTCTCAGGTCTTTTCTCGGTCTGGCAGAGTATTACGCTAGATTCGTACCTGCTTATTCTCAATTAGTTGAACCCCTTCGCGGCTTATTGAGGAAAGGTTGCAACTTTGCTTGGTCCCCTGATTTGGATAGAGTTTTTAGTGAAGTTAAAAAATTTATCGTATCCGCTAAAGCTCTTCACGCTTTCAGGGATGATTGTCTTTCTGTCATAACAGTTGATGCTAGTATTACTGGCTTGGGTGCAGTGTTAACTCAGAAAGTAGGAGGCAACGAACAGACAGTGGCTTTTGCTTCGCGTTCACTTAAGACGTTCGAGACTAGGTATAGTACCATTGAAAGGGAGGCTTTGGCTTGTGTATGGGCAGTTCAGAAGTTTAGAACGTATATTTATTTTATTTATTTATTTAAAATATTTATAAAGCGCGACTGTCACCTGGCAGGTATCCTGGCGCTGGTGGCTACTCTTGTGGTTTATTGACGGGGGGTGAACTGGGATTTGGGGTCGGAAATTTGAGCTAGTTACCGACCATAAGCCCCTTATCTATATTTTTAATAAGGTCAATTCTTCATGTATGTCAGCTAGATTGATGAGGTTGGATTCTAAGTTACAGGAATTTCATTTTGATGTCAAACACATTAGTGGTGGTAAAAATTTTAGGGCCGACTGTCTTTCGAGACTTTCCATGGCGAAGGATGATGATGAGGATATCTCTGCTGAGGATATCGAATGTGTCACCATGGTGGATGCTGTTTGTGAGTTAACCCCTGTTTTATCTGAGAATGATTGGAAGTCTGCATGTGAGGGTGATCCTGTGCTTCAAAAGGTTATCCACTATTCAACTCTTAGGTGGCCGGAGCCTAGGTGTTTGGAGGGAGAGTTACGTAGGTTTTCGCAGGTTTCTGATGAGCTCTCAGTTGAGAATAATATTGTTCGCAGATGTGACAAATGTATTCCTCCATTCAAATTACGCCCTTTGATCATAGGTGAAGCCCACAAAGGTCATTTAGGGATTACCAAGACCATTATGAGGATTAAGGAACACTACTGGTGGCCCTCTTTGGATGAACAGGTCAGGAAATTAATTGATTCTTGTCCAGAGTGCCTTGTCTCTGATAAGCATTGACATACAATGAAAGTTCCCTTATCTCCAACTGAATTTCCACATGTAACGTGGGAAAAAGTTGGCATTGATTTTTCAGGTCTGTTTTAGACCAGGAGTGCAAATATGTTATTTTATTGGTTGATTATTATTCTAAGTGGATGTATCATGAATTTGTTAAAATGCCCGATTCTGATTCTACTATTTCATTTTTGAAAATAATTTTTGATGTGGAAGGTGCTCCTAAGGTGCTTGTTAGCGACAATGGCACTCATTTCGTTTCTGATAAGATGAGGAAGTTTCTTAGTGATTTGGACATTAAACAACTTAAGGTTGCTTTATATTCCCCATCTTCTAATGGTTTAGTAGAAAGAGGGAATAAAGTGATTAAGGAGGGCATTCAAACGGCGTTGTCTTGCGGAATGAATGTGAATAATTTCATCAGAGAAAAGGTATGGCATTATAACACTTCTCCACACTGTACTACTGGAGTCTCTCCTTTTACTTTGTTGAGGAACAGAGGTTCTCATTCTAATTTGTTTCCTTCCTGGCTTCAGGATTTATCCGGGGACAAGGAAATTGATCTGGGCGCTATTCGCAAAAGAGTGGATGCCAAACGAATGCATATGAGAAAGAGTTTTGATTCAAAGTGTAATTCTGTTCCTGTTGATATTTTTATGGGTGACTGGGTTTTGATCAAAAAGCCTGTCAAGGTTAAAAAAGGGGAGTCTAAGTTCTTTCAACCCTTAAAGGTTCTTAAAGTTAGTAAGGGTGCTGCTTTCATCGATGGTAAGGGTTGGTGGAACAAACGTCATCTTGTAAAAGTTTCTCATCATCAAGTGAACATCATTAGAGACAAGAGGAATGAACCTGTGAACGAAACTGTTGATACTCATGTTCAACCTTCCAATGTTTGTGTTCAGTCTTCCAATGCTTCCTCTTCACAAGTTATTTCTTCTCATGGCAGAGCCATCAGAGCACCTAGGAGGTTCGATGGTTTTGTCAGATAATGAAGTTTGATGGTCCTTTCTGATGTAGATCATTTGTATTTATATTTCTTTTCTTTTTCTATTTGCTGTTATAAGGGGGAAGGTGGTGTAGTGGTTACTTACTCGTGCTCATCGCGCGGTGTGTCGCGCGATGTGCACGCATTCAATATGTTATTGTTTGATTATGCATCCACGCGCGATGTGGCCGCATGCAATGTGTTATTGTTTGATTATGCATCCACGCGGGATGTGGCCGTTCGGTGGTTGCCTTCAACGTGTGGTCAGTCACCGTTGAGGTTTGCCTCTGGACAGAAGCATCGCGCATCGGGTGAAGTTTATGACTTTATGGAATAAACCTTTCTTCAACTACTCTACGTTTTCCTGTGGATTCTTCCATGCTACACACATGCAAAATTAAAACGACTAAACACCTCAACCATTAAAGATACTATCTCACTGTAGTATTATCAGTTCCAGTACACACATGCAACCAATATAAACATGTGCACTCCTTCCCAAAGAACACCAATATGAAACTCCACCACTTATTTCATAAAACTAAATACAATAAAATGTTAATATTCCTTTAAGCAATAAAATGAGTAAACAAACTCCGGTGAGCGATCTCTCACCCGAGGTCTCTGTCTTTGAATAAAATGAACATAAATACCATAATTTCGTATATGTGACATAATATAGAAGAATCTCCGGTCCGAAATGTTGATCCGATGCCTTGCAGAGGTGTTGTCATGGTGATATTATCTAAAATGGCCGCAGACGTCGTAATTGCCTCCTTTTTACAGGAAGTTGGACTTGTAGAAGCATCATGAATGACGAAAAGCAAGCATTGTTTTCATTGGGGGATCAAACACAGTCATTGGCGTAAGACTTAGCTCGAGATCGCTCCAAGTAACAGTTCGCTCAAGCCCAGTTCTGAAGGTAACGGTAACTTGGCTTACTTCAATTTTGTGACATCCAATGAGGATTGAAATATTGTTTAAATAGTTATTAAAACGCTGTAATCACACTGCCAGACATCTCAACTGACTTTGAAAACAAAGATGATCAAAATCTCCCTATACTCGTAGGAAGGCAGGAAACTAAGCACCCAAACAGTTCCACTAGATAGCGCTTGATCCTCACACAGTCACACATTACTTGCAGATGACAAATTTGAAAAGACAGTTTCCTTTCCAGCTTCAGTGTAAATATTGCCACTTGCTCCTCACGCTGTCATCACAGTTTAAATATAGATCAATAAACGATCTCTTATACTTGTAGTAAGGCAGGAGGCTTCAGTGCGAATATTACTGGTTGCACATGCCAAGTGACACAATCACAATTATGGTAATTGTTAACCATTGAACACACTGATTTTTACTTCACCTCTTCTTAACGGTGCTTTGCTATGCTAACAAAGTCATTAGTCTGTGTTCATAAACTTGTGACAGTCTCTGATAGCAGTTGAAACGCTGAACTCACAGTTTGCCTTGCTCTGCCTTTCATTAACAATTAAACACGCAGCGATGTATCAGGCACTTCCTTAATTACAGCATCATTTTTCTTGACAAGTTTTCTTCTTGTCAGGCTGCACATCGTTTTGCCAACAACTACGTGTGTAAAAGTGCTCAAATCCTCTGCCTTCTCTCTGGCAAGGTTGCTTTCTCACTTGTAATATCTAATAATATACAAATACTGCACATCCACTTCCTCACACTTGATGTCTAGTTCTCAGGTCAATAATGTCCAAATCATGCAGTTAGAACTCCAACACCCTGGCTGTCCAGATCACAAAGGACGCTGGTGGGGTTAACCAGGGTGTTATGTTGTGATTTCACTTTAGTTCATGTGTATTGCTTTAAGGCTCGTGTTAGAGCGAGCCACTCTGTAGAATGCTTTACTCCTTGTAAGTTCGTATTCTATGTAGGGCAGTTGAAGCCTTCCTGAGCTACTGTGCAGCTGTGCTTCCTGGCTCCACCTGTTTTATCCTTCAATCTTAAATAAACCATAAGAGATCAAACCTGCCTCCACCTCTACTTTACAATTGGCGACGATCGGGATCGACACCCTACAACCTACAACTTCATGAAGATTTTTTTTTTTCTCTCTTCCTTCCTTTCACTACTTTCAAAATAGAAGAAACGAGAATCGTTTTGTGGACCATCTTCAGAACTACATTTCAACATCTGTCAAGATCGCCTGGTTCGTATCCTTTTTATTATTAAAACGAAGACTTACTGACTTTGAGGCTTCGGTTAGTTGCGCATGCCAGCATCTTACAATTCTAAGCCGTATTCTATGCACGATCCTTTGACGCGCGACCACGGAACGTCAGTCACGCATGCTTTCTTTGATCGCGTGATGACACAATCGCGCTAGATCACGTTGCGTGACCCTGCGTGGCGGCCATTTTGGATTGGTCGTGAGGTTCTCGGTGGTTCCTCAGTCACCGAGGCAGATATTTAAAAAAAAAAAAAAAGAGGAAAACGAACATAAACGAACCAGCGCTGACTCGGCCTCTGGCTCATACTATGGAGTGACGTTTGTTTCAAGTAAGGAGGGTGAAGATAAACAGGTGAGACTGTCGGGGCACTTGATTTTTTTTTTTTTTTTTACAAATTACTTTATATTGAAAATGAGGTGCTTTTGAAAAGCCTTTTTACGTGCTATATATATATATATGGATTCTGGGGATCAATCCCAAAGTGAAAGCGTTTCTGAAGAAGTAATGGCTCAACAAAGTTTTGTTATTAGTCCCCCACAACCCTTTTGGGCTACTGGTTCACAGCCAGACATGAAGTGGGTGGAATGGAAAGAATATTTTAATAATTACATTTGTGCAATTGATGAGGATGCTAAAATGAAACCGGAACAAAAGAAAAGAATACTTCTACATTCTCTAGGTCCTAAAGGATTAAAAACATATTCACGCATGCAGAAGTTAGCTGATGCTGATTCAAGTGAATTTGACAACGCCATTGCTGATATGGACAGATATTTCGCACCTAAAGTGTGTATAGGTGTAGTGAGGCACAAATTCTTCCAAAGAAAACAGAAAAAGGATGAATTGGTTGATGAATGGGTTGATGACCTTAAAAAACTTGCTATTGACTGTAAGTTTGGAGACTTGCATGATGATCTTATCCGAGACCAACTGGTTATGCACAATGACTATTCTCCGATTCAAGATCGCCTTTGGGTAAATGGCGATGCACCTCTTGACGATGTACTTGCGATAATGAGGAAATCAGAAATGTCGGGGAGATGCGCCACTGTAATTAAAGATACTGTTAAGGATTCAGACAAAGCATCATCTGCTGTCTTCAAAATCCAAGGAACACCAAAATATCAGAATAAGCAAGTTCAAAACAAGAACTTTGGTCAACCTTTCAGGAATCAAGGAATTGATAACAAGATGGAAGATAAAAGGTGTTACCGTTGTGGTAGCAAAGAACATATGGCCTACTACAAGTCATGCCCTGCCTTACGGAAAAAGTGTAGTGTTTGTGGTCTTATAGGCCACTTTAGCAAAATGTGCCGCAGGCGTACTAATGTCAAATGTATCTGGAATGAGGATGTGTGTGTTAATGAAAGTAGTGAAGATGAGGATGGTTGTGTTAAGAATGTAAGAGGCAATTACATGTTGAACATTACTGAGGAAGGCAATTACATGTTGAACATTACTAATGAAGCCATGGAGGGCAAACCTATCTGTGAAGTCTCTTTAGGTGGTGTTAAGGTTACGGTATATGCAGATTCGGGATCTCCATATACGATTGTCAACGAAGAGATATGGAAAAAAAACTTCACACAGAAAATAGATGACAAGTTAAATGCCTCAGATGTTAGTCCGGTGAGTTATACAGGTGGGAAAATTGACCTTTTAGGTTTCAGATGGCTCACTTTCATTTTTAAGGGTAGGGTGACCAGGGGCAAGTTATACATAGCCAAAAAGGGACCTTCTGTTCTGGGGTGGTATGACCAGAAGAATCTCCACATCATATTAGACCCTAATAGCAAGGAGAAAGTACTAGTCGTAGATGAGTGCAGCAAGGTGGAAGATATATTGAAAAGTAAATTTGCCAGCGTTGTAAGTGGACAATTAGGCAAGCTTAAGGGTTTTGAGCATAGAATCATGCTCAAAGGGAATGCACAACCCAAAGTGCATAAGGTTAGACCTATTCCCTTGTTGATAAGAGATGAAGTCAAAAAAGAAATTCAGGGTCTATTAACTAAGGGTGTTATAGAAGAGGTAGTCTCTTCGGAGTGGATTAGTCCAATAGTCGTAGCGAGGAAGCCCAACGGCAAAATCCGTTTATGTATTGATTTACGCCATCTAAATCAAAATATTGTGATTGAACGATTCCCCTTGCCCAAAATTAACGAGATGGTTTCCTCCTTAAGGGGAGCGACTTGGTTTTCCACAATAGACCTTTCTGCTGCCTACCACCAGGTAGTCTTAGAACCTGAGTCAAGGCATCTAACAGCCTTCATCACACCATTTGGTTGTTTTCAATTTATAAGGATGCCATTCGGCCTTGCATCAGCCGCGGCAGTGTTTCAACGCTTAATGCACAAATTGTTTGGAGATATGGATGGCATTTGTTTTTTCCAGGATGACGTTCTAATTGCTGGCACTGACAAAGAAGATCATGACGCGAAGCTGTGGAAAGTTTTTAACACACTGAGTTCTGCTGGTTTGACTGTTGAATTGTCTAAATGCAAATTTGGGGAAAGAAGTGTTTCATATCTTGGCCATATAATTAGTGAGGAGGGCGTCAGACCAAAAGCTTCACTAATAGAAAGTATTGTTACCTCACCTGCACCTGATTCTAAAGAAGGAATCAAATCCTTTTTGGGTATGGCTGAGTATTGTGCCAAGTTCATCAAGGACTTTGCTTCAAAGGTATATAACATTAGATCCTTGCTAAAGAAAAATGTGAAATTTGAATGGACTAAAGAGTGTGAGAAAGAGTTTTCCGAAATCAAGTGGGAGTTGCAGAAAGTGAGCGCCTTGTCTAGTTTTGACCCTAATTTGGATTGTTCTCTGACAACTGATGCAAGTGACAAAGGTTTGGGCGCGGTCTTGTCACAAGTGGATGAGAATGGTAAAGAAAGAATCATCTTATTTGCATCCAGGGCTTTGTCACCAGCTGAAAGCAGATACCCTATTATAGAGAGGGAAGCCTTAGCTTGCGCTTGGGCCTTAGAACACTTTCGTGCATTTGTTTGGGGAAAAATGGTTCACATCAGGACTGACCACAAACCGTTAGTCCACATTTTATCCACTGATGGCACTGCAACTGCTTCTGCTAGGTTAGCAAGGATCTCTATGCGCATGAAAGAATACATTTACAATATCACATATGTACCGGGAAAAGACAATGTTGTTGCTGATTGTCTGTCAAGACTCCCTTCCCCTCTGGAAGAATGTGTTGATGATCCTTGGGGGAACGTTAGTGTGGCATTTATACACGATTCTGGGTTCCCAGCCATTAGCAGGGAGGATTGGTTAAAAGAACATAATGCTGATAAGGAATTAGTAGAGGTCTCAAAGTTTATTTGTCATGGTTGGCCAAAAGAAAAATCCTTATCTGGCACTGTGAAGCCATTTTGGGAAGTACGATCTGAGTTATCATTTGAGAAAGAGGTTTTATTGAGAGGGGACAGGATCGTTCCACCTTCTGGTTTAAGGAAGAAGATCCTACAGTTATGTCATGAGGGGCATTTTGGTATAGTAAGGACTAAGTTATCTGTTAAAAGTTTGTTTTGGTGGCCAAAAGTCGACAGTGAAATAGAGACTTTTGTCAGAGGTTGTCCTGTTTGCAGTTCCGCAGACAAATCCTTGAGGACTTTGAGACCAGCTATGAGTGATGGACTCATTCCTAGCATGCCTTGGGAAACCATCGCTGTGGACATATTTGGTCCTGTAGGGGACCCGAAGGAATATGGTTTGGTTGCCATTGATCTGTTTACCAAGTGGCCTGTAGTTAAATTTGTGGATAAAGTGGATACTCAAGCTGTGTTAAAGTTTTTAGATAAGATTTTTATAGTTGAAGGTTTACCCGTGAATGTCTTAACGGACAATGGAGTACAATTTCTATCCAAGGTTGCTAAAGATTATTTTGGGAAGTGCGGTATTACACACAAAACGACTTCATTGTACAACCCTAGCGGGAATGGAACTGTAGAACATTTCAATAGAGTGATTAAAGGCATTTTGCAAGCTGCCAATTACAAAGGGTTGGATTGGAAATTGGAAATACAAAAAGCTGTGTGGTCTTACAAAGTGACGTTGAATAATTGCACAGGAGTTTCCCCTTTTGTAATGATGAGAGGTAGACAACCCAGGTGCAAGTTCAACCCTAGCTGGTTATTTAAAGACAGTGTCCAACAATGGTCACCTGTAGAAGTCAAGAAAAATTTGGAATTGGTGCATGACAGAAGTAAGGCTTATTATGATCAGCGCCATTGTGTAAAAGATGTGATTGTAAAAACTGGAGATTGGGTTAGGATTAAGAAACCTTACAAGGTTTTGAAAGGTGAGAATAAATTTGATTCACCTAAACAGGTTCTTGAGGTTCTTAGGAACTCAGTCAGGTTAAGTGATGGAAAAGTTTGGAACCTGAAAAATGTGGCTTTAGATATTTGTCAGAATCATGATGAGAGCAAGATCGTGAGGGGCAAACTTACTGATTTTGATTGGGTTGAAGACTATTTGCATGGTAGCGAGTTGCAGTCCCAACTTGCGCCTAGTGTTTCTCTTCCTCAATTAAGGGAGGGGGAAGAGGTAACCAGTTCTCCTGACTGTCAAATCAATGAGTCCTCACATAAATCTTGCCATTCTGAACATGAGTCCAGCTCTGTCGACACCAGTTGTAAGTCTGATAATGTGACTTCCTTCCCCAATGTGAGTTCTTCTTCTTTTAGTAGTGACACAGTTTCAGCACCCAAATTACCTGCTGTTAAGGTTTCCAATAGGACAAGAGTATTGCCTTGTTGGCTAAAGGATTACGTTAGGTAGTTTATTAATTTTTACCTTGTTTCTCTTTCCTCTTCCTTATTTTCCTTGTCACCTTCCTTGGGGTTTCTTTTGTTTTTATTATTGTAAGGGGGGGGATGTGTTATGTTGTGATTTCACTTTAGTTCATGTGTATTGCTTTAAGGCTCGTGTGAGAGCGAGCCACTCTGTAGAATGCTTTACTCCTTGTAAGTTCGTATTCTATGTAGGGCAGTTGAAGCCTTCCTGAGCTACTGTGCAGCTGTGCTTCCTGGCTCCACCTGTTTTATCCTTCAATCTTAAATAAACCATAAGAGATCAAACCTGCCTCCACCTCTACTTTACACAGCGTGCTCTCATTAAATGCCTTTTCCTCTTTGGTTTCAAAAAGTTATCCAGTTGCAGTATTCTCAAATTCTTAGTTGCAGTAATCCAGTCTTTTCTTCACGCATAGGCTCTGTACCTCGTCGCCAAAATTGTAACAAATTGAAGTCTTTAAGTCCAGTATATGAAACAGATTAGGTTTATTGAAGATAAGATTCCGGTCATGTAGATAACATAGAATAAAGTAGATCCAATAATAGAAACCCCACCAGGAGCAGATGGACTCCAGCTCAGCCTCAGATGTAACTGTCCCTGCTTTCAAGCATACACAATTAGAACACTATGTGACATCATAGATGCCTGCTGAGCAAGTAATGACAAACACTGAAGAAGGACAGAGAAGAAATGAAAGCAGGATACTACAATTATTATAATTTTTTTTTTTGTTCAATAAGTTTATTAAATTTTAAGAAGGATAATAAATAATTGAATGCAATATACAGTGATACAATCAATTAAAAGATCCATAGGTACAGTATTATGTGTGATCCAATGACCAATAAATCCCGTAAAGAATACATAGGTGAAATATAAGAAAGCCATACGGGATATGTCCATGAATCAAAATGTTCGTGAATAGTATCACTTCTTATGAATGGAAGAAATAAAAAGAGAGAAGAAAGGAAAGTAAAAAGAAGAAAAAGAGAAGGAAGGAAAACAGGAAGAAAAGGGAAAGGAAGGGAAAGAAAAGAGGATCCACTGCAGTACTACAAAAACACCCCACACAAATAAGAAACAGCAATCAAGTAGATGACACAAAAGGATACTGGTCAACCAAACCTTTTGAGGCCAAGTCCATATATGCGTCCAGAGCTTTCCAAACATTACTAGAAATAGTAGGGGTAAGATGAGCCACATTAACTGAAATGTGTGCACTTCGTAGAAAAGAAACCCATGCCCACCATGTATGATATGATACGGAAGAAAAAGACTTCCACTCCATAAGAATTACCTTAGCAGCAACTGCCAAAAAAAGATCCAACAATTGCACATCTAAGGTATCTAATGGTAAACGCACTGATTTTGAATATGAAATTCCCACATCAGTGATTCCCCTTCACTCTGAATGAGGGCCATTGTAGGACATCCCATCAGCGCCTCCTTCTGGGCAAACATCCATTGTGTTGGCAGGACAGGGGCAGTCCGCACTCCCCAAATCTTGTGTCTCCCATCCCAAAGAGCTGAAACTTCATGGCACCACTTCTTTTACATCATCTTTTGACTTCAGCCTGTCTCTGGGTGTTTGACGGTATCTGCCTGCGGGGGATCTCTTCCTTGCACTCGCTCCATGGATCGAGCGTCCATGCCCACAGTGGGTTCTCTTTCTTGCACTCGCTCCATGGATCGAGCGGCCATGCCCACAGTGGGTTCTCTTCCTTGCACTCGCTCCATGGATCGAGCGTCCATGCCCACAGTGGGTTCTCTTCCTTGCACTCGCTCCATGGATAGAGCTTCCATGCCCACATTTGGGTTCTCTTCCTTGCACTCGCTCCATGGATAGAGCGTCCATGCCCACAGTGGGTTCTCTTCCTTGCACTCGCTCCATGGATCGAGCGTCCCTGCCCCCAGTAGGTTCTCTTCCTTGCACTCGGGCCATGGATTGAGCTTCTCTGCCTGCAGTGGATTCTCTTCCTTGCACTCACTCCATGGATTGAGTGTCTCTGCCTGCGGAGGGTCTCTTCCTTGCACTCGCTCCATGGATCGAGCGTCCCTGCCTGCAGTGGGTTCTCTTCTTGCCCTCACTCCATGGATCGAGCGTCTCTGCCTGCAGTGGGTTCTCTTCCTTGCTCTTGCTCCATGGATCGAGGGTCCCTGCCTGCAGTGGGTTCTCATCCTTGCACTTGTTCCATGGATTGAGTGTCTCTGCCTGCGGTGGGTTGTCTTCCTTGCACTCTCTCCATGGATCAGGCTTGTCTGCAGCTTCACATATTCTGACCTCTCTACAGTTCATGAGGTGTATGAGGGAAGGGGGAGGGCAGGAACGTGAGAAGGATGAAAGACGATAGAAGGGAAGGTATTAAGCGATTGCAGTTCCGAAATTATGAAAAGCACATTAGTGGTCTGATTTTGAAGGAACTATCAACCCTACCATCCTCCTCCTCAACTTAGACTCTAAGGACGGCTTGTAGAAAGCTTTTTAATATCTAAACAACTTTTCTTTGCTTCTGACAGAACAAGCTAAGAACTGAGAAGAATAGAATTGAATCAGAGTTTGAAAATCTGCGGCAGCTCCTGAAAGAAAATGATCAAGCACTGCACAGAAGACTGGAGGAGATGGAGAAGAAAATGACCATGATAGAAAATGCAAATATTACCAAACTATCCAATCAAATCGCCTCTCTCAAGGCCCTGATAATGGAGATAGAAAAAAAGTCTGAGGCGCCGGCGTGGGAACTCCTGAAGGTGAGATACTGTTTGGGAAATAAAACAGAAGGAAGTATTCATATTTTGTTTGCATTATTAAATGTCTGAGTGGAACACATATGATCTCCTGGCAGGGTCAATGCACAGTGACCCCACGCACTCGGAGAGCCGCACACAATATACAGACATGGATAATTTACATTGTCCCACTTAATGCTGTGAGTCCAACTCAATATACAAACTGTGAAATGTACAGTGAGCGTTTACAGTGTGATATACAAGCTAATAACACATCTATATACAAACTATTTATGTATTTTATCTATTAGGGAGAAAGAAACACACCAAGCAATTCCTCTGACAGTAAATAATATATGAAAACCAATGAGCAAAATGTGTTAAAAGATAGAAATGGAAAGCTTAATGAGCGACAACACCTGAGAGAATTGGGAAAAAGCCAAATTTCTCCTTTTCTAAGAAATTTGAAAACATTTCTGTTCTAATGCGGTTACTTTTCTCCTGATGTAGGTGGTCACCAAACCTCTTGTTAGGGTGAAAAGCTATATAACTAGGAATCTGGAATAGGTAATGGCAAGCTCACTGTTTTTTTTCACTCCAGATAAAGATAGAGATTGCCACAGAAAACTCTTTAGTTTGAAGACTAGTGACAATTTAATATGACGGGTAACCCTTGGTTATATTAAGGAGTGTGCAAAAGGAATGTCTGCAAATTGCTGCCCGGCAGCAACAGAAATTTGATTTATGACTGTATTATCTTGACACCCTGAACGGCAACCAAATTCCTTACCAATATGGCTTAGGGTCGGATTAGAGGTATAAACGTCCTTTATTGTGGTCATACGCTGTCACTTTAACAGTGATGCTCTGCTCAAATAGGTTGATTAGTTTACAGCCAGGAAGCTTCCCGAGAAGTACCTCAATGTAAAGGGCATCCCTCTGAGGGTGACGAGGAGCGTCCCTCTGAGGGTGACGGGGAGCATCCCTCTGAGGGGTGACCGAGAGCGTCCCTCTGAGGGTGACGGAGAGCGTCCCTCTGAGGGTGACGTGGAGCATCCCTCTGAGGGTGACGGGGAGCATCCCTCTGAGGGTGACGGAGAGCGTCCCTCTGAGGGTGACGGAGAGCGTCCCTCTGAGGGTGACGGGGAGCGTCCCTCTGAGGGTGACGGGGAGCGTCCCTCTGAGGGTGACGGAGAGCGTCCCTCTGAGGGTGACGGGGAGCATCCCTCTGAGGGTGACGGGGAGCATCCCTCTGAGGGTGACGGAGAGCGTCCCTCTGAAGGTGACGGGGAGCGTCCCTCTGAGGGTGACGGGGAGCGTCCCTCTGAGGGTGACGGGGAGCATCCCTCAGAGGGAGACAAGGAGCATCCATCGGAGGGTGAAAGAGAGCATCCCTCCCAGGGTGACAGCATCCCTCCAAGTGTAACAGAGAGCATTACTCTTAGTGTGACAGAGAGCATCCCTGTGACGGCGAAAAAGGGCATCCCTCGGAGTGTGGCAGGGAGCATCCCTCCGATGGTGACAGAGAGCATCCCTCCAAGATTGAAAGAGAGCATCCCTCTCTGGTTCGTACAAACGTGTAATTTGCCAGTCAGTCTAAACACATGCTCAAATGCCATTTCTGCTTCTAGGAAAATGATAGATAATAAACTTATGTTTCCCTGGGTGACCAATTTGGGAATCAAGCCCACCATCACCAATGCAGATAAAGTTTGGACCATAGTTTTGTGTCAGTGAAGAGATATGAAATGAGACTAGTGAGACCCACAGTCCAGGAGAGGCTCATCCTTCTTACAAGAGAGGACCACTCTTGCCTCCTGCTATGATGATGGACCCTGACACGTTGATATGACCTCGTGACTCATTTTAAGATGCTCTCCCATGACCTTTTGGAGTAACCTCTCTTGTAATGACAGGAAGGTGAATCCTGACCTGTTGATAAACCTCTTGTGTCATCAAGGACGATGGCCCATGACCCCTTGATGACCTGTTTGGTTTATCTGATAATAATGACCCTCTGCTTGCTACCACCCACTAAGTCTGTTACTCTACTTACTTCTGATTGGAATAGACCAGGCTTCTCCAACGAGGAGCTTGTGAGCTACTGGTAGCTCTCCAGATACCTGCAAGTATCTCTCGTGTGTAGCCCAGGCTACTAAATTAGAAATTTTTGCTTGGTTGAATTAATATATGTTCACTAAAATTCTGAAGCCTGTATTTGAGATAAATATGTATTTAGTTTTAGAACTCATGAACTGATCTTTTGAGGAAAAATTGATTTCTAAAATATATTTAAAGCTGTTATTTGAGTGATAAATCGTGCAGCTTTGGAGAGACGTATTATTAATATTAACACCATGGGCTGGGTTCATTGCACCTATGGCCGTCCTGTATTACTCATGCAGAGGCATTCCAAATTGCTGGTAATCGTGCACGGTACGACCACTACTGTAATCTTGTCTGACGTGGTCACTTTTACAACACAAATAATAGTATCTCGGGAGCTTTTCTTTGATCATAAGTGGCTCTTATTTCAGAAAAGGTTGAAGACCCCAGCAATCAACAATACACAGATGTGGGGAGCAGTGCCTTCAAAGATGGTAGAATGTCAGAGAAACATGTAAATAGAAACAATATATTGTTTTTATATATCAAAAATTCAATGTTTACTAGAAAGATGTTTTCTTTGACACATTCTGAATCATATTGAACGTAAAACACCATTTACATCATAGATGGTCATAAATTACTATAGTAGTCCTATTTTCAGCTCTTCCTAAAAGCTCTGATGTCACAGAGTATTATCACGAACGCTGGTCCTCTGAGAGTGGTCATCAAGGCGCAGTCATTTGCTGTGAATCAATGAACCACTACAACGCACACAAGTTTCACAGTTGTAAATATTGATCTGAAAGTGCTTCACAATTATTTCTTTAATAGTTTATATTCTCTCTTAGAGTTATTCTCTATATCTGATGAGGACACTTTCCATTCACCAGCTGTGAACCTGGCGTCACCCTCTAAACAGTGCGTTTGAGTCCTTATACTGACATTAACTTTAGCCACGTTGCATGCAGGTCATAGACAACTTGTCATCAAAAGTCCAATATTCCAAATCCTTTGCTCTTGCCTGGTTCTTCTTTAAACGTTAATAGAGGGTCTCCCATCTCCGCCTCTTCATTCCTGAGGCTCACCCCATTCTGGGATGAATTAATCCAGTAACTGGCGGGAGCTTCACACAAGCAGACCCTTTAAAAAAACAGAACAGCACAAGAGTTTGTCACAGTTCTTTGTTCTTCCTGGGCAGCTGTGATCTCATTCCTAGATGGCTGCCACTTACATGCACTCCTCTAGTACTCCTTCTGCCTTTACCTCCTCATGCAGGGCACTCTTCTAGTACCCTTTCCTTGTACCTCCTCCTGCAGGGCACTGTTCTATCCCTTCAGCTTTTAACTACTCTTTCATGGCACTCTTTTAGTAATGCTTCTGTTCGCACCTTACTCTTCTGAAGAACACTCTTCTAGTATCCCTGCTGTTTATACTTCCTCCTGCAACGCCTGTTACCTGTAATACTCTTAGTATAATAAAACATGGCACACCAGGAACTACAACAAGGACTTCTGGCAGATTATTCACTGTTAATGTAATAAAACATGGCACACCAGGAACTACAACAAGGACTTCTGGCAGATTATTCACTGTTAATGTAGTAAAAAAGTGGCAAAAAACGAAGGTGAAGCACAATTTTTATAAGGGCGAGCTGCCTCTGTCTTCTTGGCACTGAATTTACTACCTCTGTATCCAGGTGTCGCACAAGCAGTGCCATGGGTCACAAGGGGCAATCCAGGAGTCGCAGCTGCGACCCCTGGCAAGCCCTAAATGATGCCCATGCATGTAACCCTGTTGAGAACATCATACAATGAGTCAAGTGACTCCATTCAGAATATCAGAATGTGCTGTGTTTTGTGACTCCATTCAGAATGACACTGTGCTGTGGCATTACCATTCAGAATATCAGTTTCTGCTATGTCATTTGATGTCATTCAGAATGTCACACTCTGTGCTGGGTCATGCGTTGCCACAGAATGTGCTTTGTCATGTGACCGCAGCCACTGTTTTCTAATCGTAGATAGATCGAAGTGTTTCACTTCTAAAAATACTGCCATAACTTTAACGTCTTCTCTGGAAACTAATTTCACTTTGATTGTTTTTCTGTTTTGCAGGATGTCAGAAGCACCCTAAGCAGGTAAGGCTGGTTTATTATCCTCCCCTCAGTCTGTAAGTAGCAGGTCTCATTGCCGCAGTGTGCAAATGCCACTACAGAGCTCACACAAAGTGCTAGGAAACTTTCAGATCCTCATGAAATCACGTTGTATCCTCAAAAAAACCCTTAAGCCCCCAGATAATATCCTTGATTCCTCTGAAAACTCAAGTCCTCTGAATACCCCCTTGTATCATCAGGAAGCTCTCTTAAATTTTCCTAAATCCCTGCGAGTCATCAGAAAACTCCTTTGAGTCTTAAAAATAATTTCTACATAAAAGAGCTGCTGTCCTCACAAAACATATCTGTATCTTTAAAACTAGACTAAAGTCTTAAGAAAAGTACCCTGAACACACAGAAAACTCAAGCACATTCTGGAAACTTCGCCTCCGGTTTTCCTCAATTAGGAGTTGTGCAAAAACTCATTCAAAGTTTCCAAACTACAATGCCAGTCTTCAAAACATTCCCTTCTGTGTTCCAAACGTCATTGAAATGTAGTTAAAGCCATGTTCAGGCCTCATTCTTTAGTAAATTCCCTCCAATCAGAAGAGGTCTCGTCCATTTCTCATAAACTTCACTGTAATCCTCAGATCTGTTCCTAGTCCTAAGAAATCTCTCTCCAGTCTGCAGTGACCTTCCTCCAATCCGTAGCATCCTCTTGAGGCTTTAGAAGCCTCATTTCAATCCTCAAATTTCTGGCCTGGCACCAAATCCTTCTTCAAGTCCTTGAGACCTCCTTGTGTGTCTTCCAAAGCCTCATTTCAATCATCCTTTTCTTTTAAGGTCTTTATGTATCACTTTTGGTAGCAATAGAAATTCAAACAATTAACATCAGCGGCTCAGCGTCCTGTCGTATTTCATTGAAAACATGAGGTGTGGTTCGGGGCATCAGATCATTGTCATTTTTCATTTCTGAAATAAGATAAAGAGGCATTTGTTTACAACTATAGCACTGCGGTCACACCATTGGCGAGACCGTCTGTCCACACATGTCTCCGTTCCTGTTGGATGAGGGGGAGGGGCTGACTCCAGCCCTCCCAGCCACCTCCCCTCACCTGCAGAGACTGCCCCCCATTGTCTCCATTCCTGAGGGATCCTTCCACGGGCCTCATTTCAATCCTTAAACCTGTAAATAAGTTTCCAACCCTTCACCCTGAGGTGACACACACAAATGTGCTGCTTGTTTCCTGGCTGGTCTTGTAACTCATTATTAACAGAGCTTAATGAGACATTGTACTTCTCAATGATGTATTCTGTTGTGTAGCTAACAAAGCAGTTTCCTTAAAGCCTGTACGGATACATGTCTTCTGGATCACTTAATGAAACAATTAAAAATGGCCGTGATCACATAAAATAATTGCACATGTTTTCAACAAGGAATGTGCGGCCTGGCTGTTTGTCTTTTGTGACCCAAAAAGGTGCAAGGTGAGGAAGATTAAGCGGCATGTGACGAATTAACTGTTTACTGCAGGCCAAAATGTATATGTGAACAAGATTTAAAATATAGAATGAGTGTGTTCATAACTTAGTAGGGAAGTGTTAGACCTGGCACCAGTGGTGTGGAAATTGCAAAAAACACAGTTGATGGACAGAATGTAGAACAATGTCATACATTCACCCCAGTACAAGGATCTGGGCCTAAATCCATCGTTTTTTTTTTTTGTGTGGGTCACCCTTCCATTTTTAGGTCTCGATGTGCGCAAGCGCATCGAGCGGAGCGAGAATTCATGTGGCGAAAACATCTTCAAACCAAAGGGCTTTCAGCCCCGCGGTTTTCATGAAGTTCACGTGAACATGCAAGCGCATCGCATGCAAGCCCAGCCTCTCCCGCCCCCATCCAGCATCAGGCTTCTCCTCCCCTAGCAGCACTCCTCCCACACCAGCAACTCCCCCCTCCCACACCAGCACCTCCCCTCTCTCTCCACGCAATCACAGCCTCCCCCTCCCACACCAGCACCTCCCCCCTCCCACACCAGCACCTCCCCTCTCTTTCCACGCAATCACAGCCTCCCCCTCCCACACCAGCACCTCCCCCCTCCCACACCAGCACCTCCCCTCTCTCTCCACGCAATCACAGCCTCCCCCTCCCACACCAGCACCTACCCTCTCTCTCCACGCAATCACAGCCATGCCGCACTGCCGAGCCTGGCCTTTTCCAGCTCTTCCCTCCCACTCTCTCACTCTCCCGCCTCAACCCGACTTGTTCTTGTTTTAACTTACTCACAAAACACGTACTTGCGCCGGTGGCACTGTAACAGCATCTCGCTCAGACATATTTTAAAAAAAAACACTTTATAGCACAGCCGCATAATGTTCTGTACCGTTCACAACTATATCCAACAACATGGTGCAATAGCAGTAAAAATAAACATGTATTTCAATGTAATCTCCGGGAAGGCTAGATTATTTGTTTGTTAAAAATCACTACATAATCTATCCGTCTACCCCAATACGGCGCTCTATTTTTTATGTAAACTCAATTTCAGTGTACAAGCCAAAGAAAAACATAGCCACAACATCTCCAGCTGGAGGTAACACTCCTGCCACACAGACAGCATCACAAACTGTAAGTAGCAAAACTACTTATCACAGTGCGCCAATTAATACTGGAGATTCATAACAAAACTAAAAACACTCTCTCTCACACACACTATCTCACACACTCGCAGACACACTCACAAAGCATGTTCTCACAAACTGTATCGCAGTCAGCGCACCAAAAATGTACACACAAATCATAAACAACCACACACATTGCCTCATCCAAATCTTAAAAAGCTACCTACACTTTACACAACTACTCTAACAAACAAGGCAACACTAACAATAGGCAACGGCGTAATACCTCTACTTTACTCCCCCCAAAAAAGCTTTACTCACCTGCTCTTCCTCTCCGTAAATCCTCTCCACGACACCAGCACTTCTCTCACAGGGTTTCCCTACACTCACTCCAACATATTCCCCCTCCGCCGTCTCTACTCTTCACCGGGGCCCCCTCCTCGGACCCGGGACTTCGCCAATTTTCCCGCCACCGCAGGGCTTTCCGTTCAAAATGGCGCCCTATCGTAACCACGTTACAGACGTCACGTACGCTTACGTCCACAACCCCCACTCACTTCCAGGCGGCATGTTAAAGTTTGAAGTTTAAGAAGAGGCAACATTTGGACAAGTACATGCTGCTTGTTAATCGCATGCCTTTTGTTCGCTTTTCTTCAGCACTTGCGACTAAAAATGACATATAAAAAAATGTGCAATAATATCCCTGACACAAGCCTATACAGCATAAATGCCCACCTTATTAGAACAGGCTTGCAGGCATCAACCTTCATGAATTCAAGTCCAATACATGAAACGGAGATATCCTCACGAATACACAATGTTTCCTGACACCCCGTCCCTTAACAACCCCAGACTTTGCAACAATTCCCCAGAACAAATCAACTCCCTTTCCGCTGTAACCTCATCTTTCATCTTCCAATCACAGTCCTTACCTTGCATTACCCGATCTCTCTCTCACACATCCGACCAATTATCTCTAATACGAACTCCCTTTTTCCAAACACTCCTCTTGTCCCCTCAGAGGACCCCCTCCTCCTGAGGGGTGACTCCATTACCAACAAAAAAGCGCCCCTTTAAAACTACAACCTATCCTATAGTAACTATATCAACTCATACGAAGTAAGCCATATCTATAACAATAATAAAAGGTACATTTTTATAGGTTGGATGGGTGGGGCTAACTGCAATCTCTGCTCTGCTCCCAAGCTCCCAAAATGGAGTCCTCAATAAGACAGGACCTCCCCTAAATGCCACCTATATATTCCTAAACTAAAAACCCTGCCCCTTAAACAAGCACTGGCGTTGCCAATAGTTCTCGCAGTAGGAAAGTTGGAGCTATTGGTTTTGTAAATGACATTGTATATTTATATATTGTTATTGACAATGCCAATAACAATATATAAATATAAAATCTCATCTACAAAACCAATAGCTCCAACTCTCCTACTGCGAGACCTATTGGCAACGCCAGTGCTTGTTTTGCTGTTGCCTCCTCGGTTTTTTATATGTTTTGCTGGTCTAGATGCTTTGGGCACTTTGCCACTGCTATTCAGTGCCACAGTGCAAGTGCCCCCTATGTTAAATTGATGTAATGGATTAGTGACTCCATGATTGGCTTATTTGGTTTACTTGTCAGACCCTAGTCTAGTGCACTGAGTGTGCCCAGGGATGGTAAATCAAATGCTGCTGGTGGGCCTGCAGCACTGATTGTGCCACCCACCGGAGCAGCTTGTAACCTATGGCTCAGGCCTGCCATTGCAGAGCCTGTGTGCAGCATGGGGCTGCCATGTCGACTTGGCCAGTGCACCCACTTGCCAGTCCCTAAACCTAACCTTTTCTACATGTTAGTCACCCCTAAGGTAGGCCTAGCGCAGGATGCATTGTATGTAAAAGGTAGGACATGCCCCGATGTGTGTGGCATGTCCCGATAGTGAATTGCAGCCAATTTCTTTTTTCACTATTGTAAGACTAGCCGTTCCCATAGGCCAAAATGGGCAGTTTGATTATAACATCTTATAACGTCTATTCAGCCTTGTGCTGACTCACCCTATCTGCATGAGGTTTGGTGGGAGGAGTAGCACCTGGGCCTGAATATGGCTGTACCTGCCTTCCACAATGCCGGCTCCACCTCCTGTGGTGTGGCTGAGGATCTTGGCCCACCCTGACAAAGGAAAGAAGGAGTCCCGTAAACAAAGTGCTTCAGGACTGCACAGAACTGGTTTGACTAGTTACAGACACTCTCTGCCTTCAGAGTCAAAGGATTTTGCAGTATAAATATAGATCACTTCTGGGAATCAAGACAAACCTTTGCTGAGGAGAAGCGCCAGAGAAACTGAAGGAGGAGACTACCCCTGTGATGTGTGCTGTTTGGGGGTTAGCCTGCAGTGGTTGCTTCATTGTCAAAGAAAGGAGAAAAAGGACTGAGTGTGCTTTCATCATCTTGAAGAATCTCCAAGGGCTTGAACTGTGCTTGCCTCCTGCCTGAAGTCTAAGGGATACAAGACTTAACCAACAGCTCCCCCCCGGAATTCCCTTGCTGAGAATTTAAGTGCCTGCTGTTGTGCTGGGCCTTCCAAGACGATGTGTGTCGCCGCCGCAGCAGCTGTCGTTGCATCGCCGAGTAAGAGTGCCGCCGCTGCTGCCATCGTATCACCGAAGCATGTCGCTTCACCGGAGAAGTGTGCCACTGCTGCAGAGGTCGCTGTCGCATCACCAGAGAAGCGTGTTGCATGGTCTGTCGTGGCTCAGAAGTTCTCTGAGTCGATGCACGGCCGTCTGGCGTGCACGTATTGCATCTACGTTGTCACACAATAACCAAGACGGCATTTTGTCACATCGCACCGGAGCGTCATCGCATCGGATCGCAGTAAGAGGCCGGCGCGTCAACTCACCACCCAGTAAGGAAGCGAGCCTCAGCTCCCCTGCGCAGCAGTAAGGAACCGACGCAATCCACTCCCCTGAGTGTAAGGAACAGCGCGTCACCTTCCCTGCGACCCTTTTGTTTGTTTTGCGTCACGCATCCCAGGTACTTTGAGAGTAAAGTGTTGCATTTACAATCTAAAGTAAACAAGCTATTTCTACCATTTTAAAGACTTGTTTGGATCACAGTATAGTGGATATTTTGTTGTTTGGTCTTGTGTTAAGTCCAGTAAAGATTACTTATTTGTCTAAACTGGTGTGGTGTCCATTTGTAGTGTTTTCACTGCATTATTGTATGTGTTCACAAATGCTTTACACACTGCCTCTGAGATAAGCCTGTCTGCTCGTGCCAAGATACCAAGGGGGTGAGCTGGGGTTATTTTAGGAGTGTAGCCATTTACCATTTGGACAAAGGTGTATACCATTGTCAACTAGAGACTCCCAGTTCTAACCGGAAGCGAGAGTCTAAGTCTTGATGCTCTGATGCAATTTTATTCCCCTATGAGAGCCTTGCACTCAGCAGACTTGAATCTGGCCAGAATGGACCGAGGTACTTTTTTTTGTCCTTGCCGCAGCCTTATGGAACTTTGCTAAGAAAGACTCAAAACCACTTCTGGTTACAGCTGTGCACATAAGACATCTTTTTAACATCATATAACATTCCTGAGCGCGAGTGTAAGTGCACGGCCACATGGCACACTTTTCTCCTGTGGAGCGCAACAGCTTTGGGATGCTGCAGTGAGCCTGTACTACTTGCAACCATGCAGGGCATTTTACGCACATCTGGTGCAACAATTTAGAGAGACACATAGCTTGCTCTGAACACTGCAGAGAAGTCTAGTGGATGTTGTTTTGTGGCACTGAATTTAAAAGTTTAAAAGAACCAGTTTTGCAGGCCTACGCAGTTTTTATTTGATCAATGATGTCATCCCAAACTGAACGAAGGGGCCCAGATCCAAGGGTGATCTCTGGCTTCTGAAATGGCCTGAACCATGGGACTGCGCATGCGCTTTAGCGCCATGAGTATTAGATTCCTACAAAACTTTAACAACAAACAGAAACACCAGTCCAGCATAGACTGGCTATAGTTTCAAACAGTCTATTGCTCATGGTCTACGTAGCCTGAGAGGGGGTGGAATTCAACCGGAAATGGTGCCTGTGTTGATCAGATCTCCTCTGGGAGGGGCCCACCTTACTATTCAGGTCCATTTCCCTCACTTCTCCTCTGTTCTCAGGTGCCTGAACTCTGTCAGTCAGGGGACTTCCTGGCTGGGACATAGGATTCATGTGTTCACCACTTCGTGGAGACCTCACAAACCGGTTGCTAACATGGAAATCCTCGTCCCCTTCCCGGAGCCCAGACTCGGGGAGGTAAAAGAGCTTTGAAACATACAAAAGTAAGACATGTTTCTTGTTCAGCCAGTCCATATTTTTGCGTCATCATAGTCCCTTAACTAGGATGATTGGCTGCTCAGAGGGTGGTAGTGTGTGCTCGGCAGGGACCTGCCTGCACGGTCACCCATCCTGCATATTGCGGTCTGTTTATAAAATAGTTTTTAAGATTGATATCCTTCACTGACCTGTGGGAACTAGAGCGGTGACTCAGCTCCTCATAACGATCCTCTCCCAACCGGCGGGGTCCGTCCGTGCGCGCGGACCCGCCATTTTGATGATAGTGTGTTTTACATTTTAGTCTTTTGAGGACACACGCTCAGGGCTCCATAAATTCCCCGATGGTGCGAGCACGCATAACCTGATTGGCTGCTCAAAGGGTGGTAGTGTTTGCTCGGCAGGGCCCTGCCAGCACGGTCACGCATCCTGCATATTGTGGTCTGTTTTTAAAATAGTTTTTAAGATTGATATCCTTCACTGAACTGTGGGGACTGGAGCGGTGACTCAGCTCCTCATAACGATCTTCTCCCAACCGGCGGGGGTCCGTCCGTGCGAGCGGTACCGCCATTTTGAAGGTAGTGTGTTTTACGTTCTAGTCTTTGAGGACACACGCTCAGGACTCCATAAAATCGCAGCGGGCATGCCAGCGGCGCACCGAAGGCAAGCCCGTCCGCACCCGTCTGTGCCAAGGAAGAGCTCAGCGCCAGCCATGCTGCCCATTCGGGCATTAGTGGGGACTCTACTGGGGAAATTGGTCACATAAGATACTCCAGGGAGACACTCCTTTATTTAGGTGAGTCTCACGCTGATAAGGCAACTCCTTGGTTCGCTGAGTCGGCGTCTCCGCCAGGAGATTTACTTGATAAAGGTCTGCTAGCGTGCGGGCTCCTCAATGTGAGGTCCTTGCCAAAGCATAGTGTAGAAATTCAGCTGCAGAAGGAATAACACCAGCTCGATGTTCTGTTTATGACAGAAACCTGGACCTGCCCTGACTGTGAGGTTGACCCTGGCTGGGCCTGTCCGCCTGGGTATAAAATCCATCACCAACCCAGGTTAAATGGGCGGGGAGGTGGGGTTGGAGTAATTTACAAAGACACCTGGAAGATAGGGACTATTGATATTGATGTGGTTAATGGATTGGAACTACTCGGCACAACCATAAAAAATTACTCTGGTCTTATTTTCACAGGGGTTATATGCTACAGACCTGGGGCTTTCAGTGCTCAGCAGCAACAATCACTATTAGATACCCTCACTAATATGGCAGCCACACATCATAAACTAGTAATTTTGGGGGACTTTAACTTGTGGCTAAACGGTTCTCTGGTTTCTACAACTTACTCCACTCATGTGAAGGCCTCGGCCTGTCCCAGCAGGTCTCTAAGGCCGCTCATAAGGCTGGGCATCTCCTTGACTTAATCTTTTCCGAATTCCATCTTCTGCATATTGGTGAAATTCTGCCTACGGAATGGACGGATCATTCTTGGATTACATTTTTTGTTAAATTTAGGACCCCTCAGACTCTGGTGTCTCGTCCTACGCCTCAGCAGAGATTGGAAGGCTCTCACACGTTTGAGGAGCTCTGATTCTGTGTTTAACCCCTTCGACGCTAATGACAAAGCCAGCTCGTCATGGGTGTTACCTGCCCTGCGCTTATGACGAGCTGGCTTTGTCATGAAGAGTGGGAATCAGAGCATTTCAGCACCCAGCGGGAAAACCCCTAGCAGCCAAGGTGTTAAAGTCGGGGATTGTTTCTCTCTAGACAAGTTGAGGAGAATTATGCCTCACTGTATCTAAAGATCACCTCAGCCTTGGACTCTTGTGCCCCCCTGAAAAAACACAGATGTAAGGGCAGAACTTCTGCCCCTTGGTTTAACGAGACACTAAAAGATCTGAAACTAGCGTGTAAACAGGCTGAGAGAAGATGGAGGCGAGGCTACAAGGATACAGCTAGGCTCTTGTGGAAACACAAAATCTTGGATTATAAGAATGAGATTAGAAGGTCTAAAGCCAACCATTTCTCTTTCCTAATCTGCAATGCTTCTAACAGTTCCTGAAGCATTTTTAATATCCTGAACAGTCTCACCAGCCCTGATTGCTCTAAAATATGATATCACCCTCTCAAGAACTCTGTGAGAACCTGGCTAGGTTCTTCCAGGAAAAGATCCAGCTGATTATTAACGACCTTGAGAGTGGCCAGCAAGCAGCTAGGAGTATAGTCTCTGAGGCTTAGAATGCTGTTGCTCCTGTGTTGAGTGATTCGGACGGTGTGGATATTGGCCCCGTTGTCAGGTCTCTGAACAACTATCTGAGTTTGTGACTTTAACGGCGGAGGATTTTAGCAGACTGGCACAGGGTATCTCCTCTGGCTCACCCCTGGACCCGGTTCCTCACAAGATCTGGAAGGAGTATGAGGAAGAATTGTTCCCTACTCTTCGCCTGATCTGTAACCAGTCGTTAGCTAGTGGTGTGGTCCCCTCCCAATGGAAGCAGGCCTTGGTGTCACCTTTGTTGAAGAAGCCATTTTTGGATCCTGAGTGCTCCAAAAACTATAGGCTTATTTCTTTGCTGTGTAAATAAGAAGAGAGGGGCTCTTAATTACCCAGAGGGAAATGGAGCGCCAATGTACTATTAAGTAAAACAAAAGGTTTTCCCACTGGGAAGTATTATAACCTGTTACTAGATCAGGATTCAAACTCACAATCATAAATCACACCATTCATTTTGTGGAAAAACACTTACCAAGAAGGAACATATACAAACAAATTATAAGAAAGGTACAATTTATTAAAAATATATCAGTTACAAAATTTGTCGACGAAATAATCAATTAAAAACATATATAGCACAAAGGTACCACAAAATTGTACAAAATATAAAAACACAGTCAGAGCCACCTAACGTGGACTTGGAGAAATTTTAAAAAAAAGACACTATTATCTGTCTTTATCATTTCATTTCGGACATGTGGTTTGCCAACAAGGGAAGGAATGTTGTTCCTTTGAACCAGGATTGTTGTTGGCAACGCCGAATATGAATTTTGGGTTATGGCGTCGACGCGTTTCGGAAGCTTCAACTTGATAACTGCTTCCTTCCTCAGGACCAAGTTATATTTTTGTTCTCCACAACGTGAAAGAGTTAATCCTAATGCACACAAGTATATACAAAACGGTGTAATTGTTATACTAACATGTATTACATGTAGATCTTTTTTCTGTACTTTGTTTATTGCTGATTTACCCCTTTCATTTTTCATTCCCCATTCTCACGGTATATCTCCAAGGATTTATTCAATTTCTCTATTCCAACAGATTTTATTCAAGAGATTTGTTCAAACTCTGCTGCTGACTCTTAGGGAGAGGTTTCTAATAGACCCATACATACTAGCCCGACCACATTTTGTACATTTGTCACTCTCTTTTTTTGTATATATAAAAAAACTGACAGTGCACATTTTTCTACATAAAACTCAAAAATTTCTAAAAGGCCCTATATATTACACAGTGGTCTATTGCCTTTACCATTTCAACAATAATCAAATGTAACCTTCTGGTTTGTGTTGTCCACATGTTTTTATCCCATGCATAACCACACACCCATGTCTTTCATACCAATAAATTTATATTGAGCACTGACCGGAATGGTTCTGTTGCTCATGGAAAGCTACCCACGGTGTAGCTCCTTGTGGCTTGTGAAGTCATCAAGCTTTTGTGCTCAAATCTGGAATTCGGAGGAAGTTTACGTTAAGTGAGGCGTGCCCAAACCTTTTGTTTTACTTATTTCTTTGCTGCCATTCACAGCTAAAATTCTGGAACGTACTGTTAGTATTACTCTTTCTAGGCACCTGGAACAAAATGATTTGCTAGAAGAGGTACAGTTTGGATTTCGGCCGGCTCATGGGACCGAGACAACCCTGGTGACCGTCATGGATGAACTTCAGAAGCGGGCGGACAGACAGGGGACAGGCAGCAGGGCTGATCCTGCCCCACCTTTCTGCTGCCTTTGATACGGTCAATCATGAGATCCTGCTGAGAAGATTGAGTGAGGCCAGGGGTGAAAGGCTGTGCCTTACGATGGTTTCAATCTTTTCCACAGGATAGACAGCAGGCGGTGTCCCTCTCCCCTTCCAATCTGTCTTCTCCAACGTACCGCATGGTGTACCTCAGGGCTCGGCAATTAGTCCTATTTTATTTAACATTTATTTAAAACCTCTGATTGCGGTCATCAAAGCACATAATATTGACATCATAAATTATGTGGATGACACACAGTTGATCCTCTCCTTTGAGGGAGAGGACTCGACATCAGTGGAGGTGTTTCACAACTGTTTGCAGGACACGGCTCGCTGGCTGCAGGACAACTGTCTACAATTTAATGCAGGAAAGACAGAGGTGGTCTTCTGTGCTACAAACGGGACCCCTCATTTCCTTCCATGCAATTTTTGGCCCCCTGGAACTTCGACCGCAGTTCGGCCTGTAAAAACTGTTCGTAATCTGGGCATTATGCTTAACAACCAGCTTACTATGGAAGCTCAGGTTACAAAAACGACAGGCTGTTGTTTTGTGATCATTAGGTCCCTACACATTTTTTTCCGTTATTACCTTCTCATGCGTGCGCCCAAGTGGCAAGGTGTACGATTCTCAGTAGGCTTGACTACTGTAACGGCCTTCTGCTCGACTCCCTTAACTTCCTGCTGGACAGACTACAGAGGATCCAGTCACAGCAGCCAAGTTCGTCTTGGGGCTGCCTAGAAGATCATCTGCGTCTGCGGCTTTGGCTGAACTCCACTGGCTCCGTCTGAGACAGAGAGTGCACTTCAAATCTCTCTGCCTTGTTTTCAAAGCCCTTCAAGGGATAGGACCTGTGCTCATGCGGAACACATTGACTGGTACACCCCTACAAGAATGCTTCGCTCTTCATCGGCGAGACTAGTGAAGGTACTAAGGTTTAGGAAAGTAAGGTCAGGGGGTAGATCTTTTGAGGTGGCAGCTGCAAAACTGTGGAATAGACTCCCTTGGGAGATTAGACAAATTAGGAAGCTCCTTCCCTTCAGAAAAAGTGTAAAAACCTGGCTGTTCCCCAAGTTTTGGTTGCCTGACCATTTATTTGACACACCCTCCCCACCTTTGAGGCGCTTAGCGCCAGGATGCCTGCAAGGTGACAGTGCGCGATATAAGCTGAATAAATAAATAAATAAGTTCATCGAGGAGTCGAAACTTGCTCCTCAGGATGACAGTCCTTGAATAGCATCAGATCGTTCACACACTGATCAGAGTGACTGACGCTATGTTTCAATGGGCTTCATTTTTGTCCTTGATTCTCGTAGCCATGATGGCATCATCCTCTGCTGGGGTTGGTGTCCCCCTTGGATGGTGGGGAATGATGTTGGTCACTCAGCCCCCCATGTGCAGCTGGGTTGGAGCTTGTTCCGTCATGGTTTGGGGCATCAGCAAGTAAACCCGCAAGAATGAGTAGATTCTGTGATCAATGTTGTGATGTTCTGCGAGAGCAATTTGCAATACTTACTTGAGTGCACGCATAACCCTTTTAGCCTCTCTATTTGCCTGGACATCGAGGTGTCCCTGTTATATTTTTTATTTGAAACAAATTCAGGTAATCAGCCATTTATTGTCCTTGAAATGACGGCCCATAGTCTGTTCACTAGAGATGATGAGGACTGCCAATTATTTCTGAAGCTTTGGTATTCTTTTTCTGCTACGATGGCTCTGTCCATTGAAATTCTGGACATTTTGAGTAATCGTTTAGGATTAACAGTGCGCAGCACCTGTCATGTAAAATCTCAAAATCTGCACTCCCTCAGACCTAAGGACCATTCAGGATGTCTTCAGTGATAGTGGGCAGTGAGGGCTCCGGCCTGTTCGATGCTCGGCAGAGTGAGCATTCTTTCACTGTGTCTTCCACAAGGTCATCCAAATGCAGGAACCATGCCTCTGTGCAGTCTATTGTTTGTTTTCACAATCTCTGTGTTTCCTGGCTTTGAGTTGTGCAGGATTTTTTTTTTGTTTATGTTGAAACCCAAGTGTTCTAGCAGTTTTATTGTGAGGTCTGTGTGAAGAACCACTTGCTCTTTGGATCGGGCCATTATAAGAATGTCGTCTAGATATATAATCAGTCTTATTCCCCTTGATCTGAGCCAACCTGCTACGGGACAGAGAACTTTGGTGAAACGCCAAGGGGCTGAGGACCGCCCGAATGGGAGGCTGCAAAACTGCCAAAGTTTCCCACCCCAGGTGAATTGAAGGAATTGTAGGAATTGTTGATGAGGAGGCCAAATTGGGATTGTAAGGTAGGCATCTTTGAGATCTAGACGGGTTAGCCAGTCCCTTTTCCTTAACACATCCCTTAAAAGATGTATTCCCTCCATTTTGAAGTGGTTGTAGACCACCCATTTGTTTAGTTCTTTTAGGTTTATCGCAGGTCTTAGTCCTTTGTCTTTCTTTTCTACTAAAAAGATATTGCTTACGAAACCACATTTTGTCCTTTCTTGTATTGCACCTTTGTCCAATAGATCTTTTACCTCTTGTGATGCTAGGGTTGAGTCCTTGTGGGAAAATATCATTTCTTGGGGTAGGCTTCTTTGTACTGGGGTGCCTTTGAAATCTATTATGTATCCCCTCACTGTTTCTAAGATCCAAGGGTCTACTATCCCCATATTCCAGTTCCCAGAGAATTGAGCTAACCCCCCCCCCTTTAGAAGGGTCTGTGAAGGGTCTTTGGTAAGTCCTACCTGCTGAGAAAGTTCTCGGCCTCCTTTTCTCCTCTGAATCCTCTACCATGAGCTCTCTGCTTTTGCGGATAGAAGGATGAGTACGAGCTGAAGTTTGAATGGAATCTTTGACCCCGTCCATAAAAGGGCCTTGAAGTACCTTGTCCATGGCAGGGGAACCAACCCTGTGTTCTCCCATCCCTGTCAAAAACTCTATCCTAGAAAACTCTTTTAATAATTTTCTGTAATTTTTGAATGGAGCTGAAAGCCCTCACATGATGTGCCATGTCTCGTATGAAATCATACCCAAAGAGGGGCCCTCCGGCAGAAGCTCCACCTTCTTTGGAAGCTCATTCTACGGGTTTTGGGTTGATTGTTAGCAGGACGCTCTTCCTTCTCTCGTTTTAGAGCACCGTATTGGCATTTCCTAGGATGCAGATTGCTCTCTGTGCCCATTGCCATAACTCTATTGCATCGATGAGGGAGTCATCCACGTAGGCCTCCATGGCCATTTCAAAATGTTGGTCAGTGGACCAGATAGATCGAGTAGTCGATCTTGGCATGATTTAAGGCCTCTGTCAATGTCTTTTCTTGGGTCTTTACCCCCTTTTTTGATAAACGCTAGAACTTTGGAGTCAAGTTGCGGAGTTGCAGTTATTTCGCCTGGTAGGAAAGGACGTGGACATTCAGATCTCATATGCGATCTGACATCCTTAGGTATCTCTTTGCTGAGCCAAAAGGAGAGTTAGTCCGCAATGTGCTGGATAGGGGTCCACTCTAGTGATAGGGGATGTTTAATTAAGAGAGGGTCAAACATATTTTTTCCAAATGGGTCCATAATTCCCATCTTAGACCCAGAGGCCCATTGAGCTACATCATTGACTTCAGTGTCCTCTTCTTCAATATCTTGAATGTCCGAATCTAGGTCGGAGGAGCAGGACAGCTCTGTCATCTCCCATCTCATTTTCACTGTTGATGGGAATAAGAGATGGGCCTTTTGCTTGCCCATCAGAAGTTCCCGGGGAACTGCCAAGTTCACAGCCAGTGCGTGAATTCGAAGGGATTGAGTGTTTTTATTAGTTTTTTTTAACCTTTTGAAGTATTCTCCCCAGTACTCCTTTTCCTTGGGGCCTTATTTACCCCGTCTTCCCCATCAGGGTGTCTTCAGGCTGCTATTGGCCAGCCTGTTTGGGAGAGGGCTTCCAGTGGAGAAGTGTGGCTCAATGATTAGAGCGGCAGACCCTGATGCAGAGGTCTAGCCCGGGACCAGGGTTCAATTCGCCACCTCTGCGGGCCTTGGGCTCAAAATTCCACGGACCTGATAATTCTCGCCTCGGTGCCTATTCCAATCATGGAGTCCCACTCTGGGCAATAGCTTGCTTAATCTCCACAACGGCCCCCACAACGCTAAGGATGCCTGGCCTCCACCTTGGGGGTGCCCAGGAGTGGACGCCTCACAGGGAAAGCCAGAATGGGTTCCACAGCGGTATTCGTACAAGCGCCTTGAGACCCTTGCGGGTGAGTGCTGGGCTATACAAGTATCAATTTACATTTTACATTTTTACAATTGTTTATTTATAGTATCATCTAGAGACCCAGTGACTTTATTGATGGCTTTGTTATAAGTCCTTCAATTCTTTCCTCCATACTACTTACTGAGGCTTCGAGAGACATACTAGCAGGTAGGTAGCTGTCAGCGTTGCTTGAGGGGGTAGTTGTGGCAGTTGGTTAGCCTACAACGGCCAGAATTCATTTAATCTCCCATATTAACCCAATGGTGGACATATGTTAATAGTATCAGCCCAATTATATAAAATGCTACAGGGTGTTCCCTATTATCTTTCCTCTAAAGTCCTACCTTTGTTTCTTTGAAAAATCTGTCATCCCCCTTTTTTTTTTCTTGTATAATCAAGCACTATTTCTGCCTCTTCTTAGTAGGTAAGTTTCGTTTTGTTAAAATTGTTTATTTTTCCCTGGTTACTCTTTATTTTAAAATATGTGGGAGTTATTTTTTGTTTATTTAGTAACTTGATACTTATTTAGGAATGCCGACCAAGTGCTCGTCCGTGTTACTAACTATGCCCTTCTGCCAGCAAGACGCTGCTTGACAACGCGTATTCGCCGGCTTAAAAATAGACAATTTGGTTTTGACCGGTGAGACGCTGCTACAATGCGCTCGCCCGTCACAGAAAGTTATGTTTCGAGCCGGTCTCCCGTCGGGTTCGGCCCGCATTTGGGGGCAGCGCCTGTCTTAGAGCGAGGCTGGTTCACCGACAAACAATGCCTCCCACATCAGGGCGGTCCTGTTGTTATGGCAGCAGGAGCATCCTGAGTTTACATTTGAAGCCGAGGGCACAACTCAAATGGTGAGCGAGGTCGGACCCAAGTAAGGTTCACCCCGTTTAAGGAATAGCCTAATTTTTGGCCTGAAACGACCGAAAGAAATTAGAAAGGTTCCTCGGGGTGGGGGAAAGAAACGCTGCGCCCCGGGGAAAACGAAATAAAGCTAGTAATAAAAAAAAACCTCTACCACCAACCCATAATAATTCCTCCTGATAAAGAGACCCAGTAAAGGATGCAAATCAGCATTTTAAAGGGTTAGGGAAGGTGTAGGGATTAGTAGAGGGTTGGTGGGGTATTAATAAAGCCCTTAATTAACAGATAAGACAGTATTAAGACAAACTGAAGATAAAGCAAAATATAGTGTACTTATCTGTGAGCAGCAGCAACAAAGAAGGGAGAATGCTTCTTGCTGATGGACTTTATATGTTACTAGAATGTTATTGAAATTCCCTTAATTAATGTGTACTCTAGACCCGTGAACAACAGACTGGAATCTGGCATCATAGATCACTTGGGGCGTTATATACTAACCCTGGATCCAGCGATCTTGTTGATCGTAGGTGATGACTTCAATTGTTAATTTGAGCCACTTACTGATCCAAATCTCTCTGCGCCCACAGAAGAAGATCTGAAAAGGTGGATACCTGACCCACAGATTACACCGATTAAAGTATGGCCACCACTGCCACTGGCACTGCAACTTCACTCACTTACTCTGGCCCTCTCATTGAGGGCATGTAACGGGAGGACTACAGGGCTCGAAAAATCCGAACAATTGAACTAGTCCTGCAGGTCTAGTACCTTGGAAAATCCCCTCGACCTGACTGCAACTTACTTGACCTCAGTCGCTGTAAACGGAGCAAAAGTGACAAGATAACAAGATTTAAAGGAATCTTTATTGCTCATTCCCTTTGTCAGCAATAAAAATGCCTTTAAATCTTATCTTGTCACATTTGCTCCGTTTTCAAAGACAGTGGACAACAGTTAGTTTGTCTTCCTACTCGCTAGAAAGGGCGAGTAGGACCTAAAAATAGCTCGTCCTCATCAATTCTTCCTCGCAAATGTGAGCGGGCGAGTGGATTTGTTGAGCCCAGGACTAAATCAGACCAGCCGGGCCAATTTACATTTAACAGAGAAGGGCAGACCTCTTTGCTTGACTACATCCTGGTGGAAGCCAGATCCTGGGAAAATGTCTCTGACTTCTATGTCCAGCGGAGACAGGACAGTGACCACAACGCCCTGATAGTGATCCTGAAAACAGGGAACATGGGCATGTCCAACCCGCCACCCCCTACTACAACTGAGACCAACGCATTAAGGTTGTCTAATAACAGAAGGAGAGTTAGCCACATCCAGCACTTTCCCTCAAAGCTGGCTAAAGCTTACCAGCTAGCATTAGCTTTGTTACTGAAATGTGGGAGGTAACATAGGCGGAGGTTCATACATGGGGTCAAGACAAGGCAAGCAAAATACACAAGGAGTGAACTGCAAAACTGATGTTTTCTACCCAGTGTCCTAACCGAGGGAATACAAATGACCCAAATGCTCTTGGTTCAACACCAATTGCCGTAAAGCCAAACAGGATCTACTGGATGCCGTGAAGGCGAAGGACAGCCCACAAATTAAACTTGCCAGGGCCAGGTATAAAGGGACCATCCAGCCGGAAGAGAAATACTGTGAATTAGATTGGTGGGAAGCCTTAGGACAGCCCTGAACGACAAAGATCTGAATCGTTCTGGGCAATAGTAAGTTCAGGGGACATGGAAGGATGATCTGCCATAGAGAGCATACCATAGTGCACAAAGTCTAGGAGACGCATTTTGGGTCATTGTATGATGGGGAGGAGGGCGTAGGTGTTACCATTGGCTCTCAGAGCGCATCCTTGGAGTTCCAACTGGAGGGGACGTGGGAGATTACCATGACTGAAGTTGGGAGTTCCATCAACAATCTGCACTGTAATTAAGCGCCAGGTGTAGATAAACCCCCTATCTGTGTGCCCTATTTAATGCTATCATGAAGGTATGGATCCCCCAGCCACCTGGCGCGGGGCAGAGATAGTTCCCATATTTAAAAAAGGTTGCCCTCTCCTACCCTTAAATTATAGACCAATCTGTCTAATTGACATCTCCCCAAAACTGCTGGGTCGGGTCCTTTTGGACCACTTACAGGGGTGGATAGAGGAGGAGGAAATCCTAAGTCCCTACCAGGCCGGCTTCAGAACAAATATTTCAATGGTTGACCAGATTTTCAGATGACAACTACTCTTCTGGAAAACCGTGACCATAGAGGGTGGCAGCCTCTATCTTATTTTTGTTGATCTGAAGTCGGTCTTCGATCTTGTTCCCAGGGAAAAATGCTGGAAAGTACTAAGTGACCGTAGGATTCCACTCTACCTCCTCAATGTGCTCGTGAGGCTTCATTCAGGGAACTATGCACAAGTAAGATGTGGAAAACAGGGGGAACTTTCTGCATGTTTCCCCGTCAAAAAGGGGGTAAGCCAAGGATGCGTTCCCGCCCCTACTCTTTTCTGTCTCTACATTAACGGGCTCATAGACCACCTTAATAACATCAAGGATAATGTCGTATGTCTTCGTGATAATGGGCAGTGAGGGCTCCGACCTGTTCGATGCTCAGCAGAGTAAGCTTTCGTTCACTACGTCCTCCACAAGGTCATCCAAATGCAGGAACCATACTTCTGTGCAGTCTATTGTTTGTTTTCACAATCCCTTGATGACCCACATGGGCCAGGTTTACCAATTGTATCGCCAATGCAGGATCACAGTTTGATTGCCTAAAATGGAGTCACCCTTCTGATGATGAGATCAGGTCACTCCTGACGTTATATAGTGATGTTAATGTGTGACGAGTGGTTGTGAGATTATCACTCAGTTTCGTTTATTCGCTTGTTGGGATGGCTTGGATTTCTAGTTGGAGGTAATATTTAGTATTTATGGCAGTCACAATGTCTTCCAGGGACAATGGGAAGAGACATGGTCAATCCATCACCATCATGTCCTACTCCTCCGTATCAAAAGCACATGCCTCTTCTTCACTGGTTGCCATCATGGCTGTCTCGCCTGCTAATCTGCAGGGTTGTTGGATCTTTGTGGGAAAGCATCCTCCCGTAGCTGGTGGATCCACATTTATATCCTGGGGAGAGGCTTGGAGGCCGACTCCTGAAACCATGAAGCTAGAGATTTATATGTGAGAAGTTGGCCTGGTATGTGATGTTCACTATTCTAGTGAGCACCTTGCACCAGTCCAAACGACCTTTGTGGTGATTGGTTGTAAGTCAACCTTATAGACCAGCTATCCTATTGGTAGCATGGACAAAAGCAGTCTTAGGCTAAACTCAAGAGGGCATTTGAAGCCAGCTGTTTTCCCATATGTAATCCTTTTAATACCAAACTAGCAGCCCGTCCCGACCTTGTCCGGGAGCAATCAGGCTTCCTGAACCCCCGCCTGCCCCGACATTGTGCAGCAGCAGCCCGGCCCCCTGCCCACCCCGACATTGTCAAGCAGCCTGGGCCCCCGCCCGCCCCCGTCCCCCGCCTGCCCCGTCCCCCGCCTGCCCCGACCCCCGCCTGCCCCGACCCCCGCCTGCCCGGAGCCTTACCTCAGCCACCTCTCCTCCCCCGCGCTCCTCATTTCACCGCTCCGCCGCTCCTCGCCCCTTACCGCTCCTCCCGCCTGTCCGCCGGTCCTCACCGCCATTCCGCCGTTCGTCACCGCTCCTCCCCCGCGCCATGTCCGCCGCTCCTCCTCGCGTTCCTGGACGCCGCTCCTCCCCGCGCTCCTGACGTCAGCACGCAGGTCGCGGCCGGCGCTACTTTGAAGGGACTGCTTTTTTTTTTATGTTAATGTTAGACGGGGACCCGGAGGGTCGGCCGAGTACAGGGGGAGAGGCCTCCGGTGGGGGCCGTCTCCGACGATCGTACAGACAAGTAACTTCCCCCCCCACAGATGGACACCACACAAGGATGAGTTCTGCACACTTTTCTGCAGGCTACGAAGATGGATCGAGGTGGTGAGGGCCGCGGCAGCGCCAGCAGGCTATGAAGATGGTTCACGACGAGGAAGGCCGCGGCAGCGCCAGCAGGCTACGAAGATGGTTCACGACGAGGAAGGCCTGGGCATCGCCAGCAGGCCAAGACGATGGTTCACGTTGAAGAGGGCCGCGGCAGCGCCAGCAGGCTTCGAAGATGGTTCACAAGAAAGGGCCGCGGCAGCGCCAGCAGGCCAAGACGATGGTTCACGTTGAAGAGGGCACCGGCAGCGCCAGCAGGCTTTGAAGATGGTTCACAAGAAAGGGCCGCGGCAGCGCCAGCAGGCCTCCAAGGATGAGTTTGTCTCGGTGTCTCTCGACTCCAGGATACAACTGCCTTCCTGCTCTGGAGCTGCCCCAGTTATAGGTCTGGTCTCCTTTGATGTCCGGACCCTCGCACTTGGAGGTCGGGAGGTCCGGGATGAGGGAGTCCAGACACCCAGCAGGGGGGTGGAGCCAGCGCCCGGGGAGGCCGGGGGCGATCGACACCTGGCGGAGGGGAGCCATTGACACTCCTTCTCCCTTTGACCTGCCAAGTGGTCTCTTCACCTCCTGGGTGGATGGTGGTGCCTCGATGTCGGGGCCTGGCCAGGCCCAGGGTTGGGGTCGAGCCGAAGCCACGCGGCCTTGTTCCGTAGTTTCCAAAGATGGCGGCTGGGCCGGGGCAGTGGTGCTGATGGGGGCCCGGGCCAGCCGATACTGGGGTGTTCGGGAGCTGGAGTCCCGTTGTGGACGGGTCGTGGGTTGCCCCGGTGGGGTGCCGGGAGGGTTCTTGTCGGGGATACAGGGCGAGCAGGGGTCCGGGCCCCGTCATGCGGGGAGGGAGCGGGCCTTCCACGAGGCCTGTCCAACATGCGTCCCCCGCAGCTGAAGGCAGGGAGAGTCACCCATCCTCTTGGGTACTCTCCTCGCCGAGGCGGAAGAAGCGTGACAGGCCGTCTGCGTTGGCGTGGTCCTGGCCTGGACTATGCTCCACAGTGAAGTCCATCCCCTGCAGGGAGATGGACCATCGCAACAGTTTTGGGTTCTCTCCCCGCATCTGCATCAGCCATTGCAGGGGTCGGTGGTCTGTTTGCACCCGGAAATGGGTACCGAAGAGATAGGGCCGGAGCTTCTTGAGGGCCCACACCACGGCGAAGGCATCCCTCTCGATGGTGCTCCAGCGCTGTTCTCGGGCCAGCAGGCGTCGGCTGATGAAGGCCACTGGCTGATCGACTCCCTCTGTGTTGAGTTGAGAGAGGACAGCCCCAATGCCATGATCTGAGGCGTCCGTCTGCACTATGAATTCCCGGCTGTAGTCGGGGGCCTGGAGCACCGGGGCGGTGCACATGGCGGCCTTCAATTTCTCAAAGGCCGCTTGACAGTCCGGAGTCCAGTTGACTGTTTTGGGGTTTTTCTTGGATGTGAGGGCCCCACAATGCTGCCATAGTCCTTTACAAACCGCCGGTAGTACCCGGTGAGCCCTAGGAAGGCTCGGACCTCGGTTTGGGTGACGGGGGGCTGCCAGGCCTGGATGGCAGCGATCTTGAGCTGGAGAGGGGCCACCAGACCGCTCCCCACTTGGTGTCCGAGGTAGGTCACGGACCCTTGGCCGATCTGGCATTTGCTGGCTTTGATGGTGAGCCCGGCCTGCCGGAGGGCATTCAGGACCTCCCGAAGGTGGTGGAGGTGGTCTGCCCAGTGGCGACTGTATACAGCAATGTCGTCTAGATAGGCAGCGCTGAATTCTTCGAGGCCCGCCAGTACCTTGTTCACAAGTCTCTGGAAGGTAGCTGGAGCGTTTTTCATGCCGAATGGCATCACCTTGAAGTGGTAGTGGCCATCCGGGGTAGAGAAGGCGGACCGCTCTTGGGCCCCGGGGTGAGGCTGATCTGCCAGTAGCCGGCTGTTAGATCGAAGATGCTTAGGTAGCGGGTGGCCCCCATGCGGTCAATCAGCTCATCCGCCCGGGGGATGGGGTGAGCGTCGGTTCTGGTAATGGCGTTCAGGCCCCTGTAGTCCACACAGAACCGGAGCTCGGGGGCGACGCCCGGGGCGGCAGCCTTGGGGACCAGCACGACTGGGCTGGCCCAGGGGCTGTCAGATGGCTCGATCACTCCCAGAGCCAGCATTTTGGAGACTTCGTTCTGGATGCAGGCGCACACCCGATCCGGCACTCGGTACGCCCTGTGTCGAATAGGGGGACTATCCCCGGTATCCACATCGTGAAGGCACCAGGGGGTGAACCCGGGGATGAGGGAAAACAGGTCGGCGAATTGGAGCAGCAGGTCTCGGCAGTCTTGGCGTTGCTCTGAGGATAAGGCATCGGAGAGTCTGACCCCTTCCACGGAGCCGTCCTTCTCGAGCGTCCTCAGCAGGTCAGGAAGGGGCTCGGAGTCTTCTTCCGTCCCACTATCGGTAGCCATCAGGAGGCTGAGTTCTGAACGTACAAAGTGGGGTTTGAGCCTGTTGGCGTGGAGGACCCATAGGGGGTTCCGGGGGGACTCCATGTCGATCATGTAGGTGACGGGACCCTTGCGCTCTACCACCTTGAAGGGCCCCGTCCATTTGTCCTGTAGGGCGCAGGGTTCAACCGGGGACATCACCCAGACCTGTTGTCCCGGCTCGAACTCGATGGAGGAGGCATGCTGATCATACCATCTCTTCATGTCCTCCTGACTGGCTGCGAGGTTGGCCTTGGCGAGTTCCCTGAATCGCCGGGTCTGGTTGCGGAGGGTCAGGAGATACTTATATACATCCGGAGGAGTCTTCTGGGGGGGGACCTCCCACCCTTCTTTGACCAGGCTGAGGGGACCCCGGACCGGGTGCCCATACAGGAGTGCGAAGGGGCTGAAGCCCAGGGATTTCTGGGGGACTTCTCGGTATGCGAACAGGAGGCACGGGAGCAACACATCCCATTGGCGACGTAGGGGTTCTTCCAGGCCCATGATCATCCCCTTGAGGATGCGGTTTAAGCGCTCGACCAGTCCATTTCCTTGCGGGTGATAGGGGGTCGTGAATTTGTAGGTGACCCCGCACTGTTGCCAGAGGGACTTCATGTATTTCGAGATAAAGTTCGTGCCCCTGTCGCTGACGACTTCCCGGGGAAAGCCCACCCGAGAGAAGATCCCCATCAGGGCTCGGCCTACCACGGGCGCCGTCACGGTCCGGAGAGGAATGGCCTCGGGATAGCGGGTGGCATGGTCCACCAGGACCAGGATGAACCGGTGTCCTTGTGCTGTTCGGGGCTCCAGGGGTCCCACAATGTCTATCCCCACCCGTTCAAACGGGGTGGTGACGATGGGAAAAGGCTGCAAGGGTGCTTTGATTTTTCGGCCGCTCTTCCCGCTGGCCTGGCAGGTTGGGCAGGCCCGGCAGTGGTTGGTCACATCATTTCGCATCTTGGGCCAGTAGAAGTGGGTCACCAGGCGGCTGTACGTTTTGTCTTGCCCCAGGTGTCCGGCAAGAGGCACATCGTATGCCAGGTTCAGGAGGACGTCTCTGAAGCGGAGGGGGACCACCAGCACCCGGCTGGCCCCTAGCTCAGCAATCTTTTGCTCACTGTAGAGCAGGTCATTGTCCCAATAAATCCAGTGGGCCCCCAAGGTGTCTCCTGTGGTCTGGGCGAGGGCTTGCTGCCGGAGTCCCTCGAGGGAGGGACATGTTCTCTGTTCCTGTCGGAATTGTTCCTGAGTGGGGCCACCCTCTTGACGCCACTGGGCCAGTTCGGGAATGTCCCGGAGCCGATCGAGTCCTTCTTCGCTGTGCTCCAGAGAACTGGTTTCCAGGGTGGCTCCTTCTTGGACGATCGGGGGAGGGGGCTCTTGCCATTCGGGTTCTTCGGGACTGGGGATGGCGCGGGCGGCCATGGACCGGGTCGTTACGCAGACCCATTCAGGGATGCCCAGCATCCCCAGGTGCTCTCTTCTCTCGACGGCTGACCAGGGAGAACTTTTCTAGATCGTTCCCCAGGAGGCAGTCCACGGGGGCATCGTCGCGGACAGTTACTTTCAGCATTATGGATACTCCTCCCCACTCGAAGGGGACGCAGGCCATCCGACACAGGCTTTCGGAGTTGTCGGCCGACCGTACTGGGCAAAGGATATTTGGTAGGATCTGGTCCGGGGTCACCAGATGGCAGCGGACTGCGGTCACGCTGGCCCCGGTGTTGCGGAGGGCTTCAGCCCGGTGTCCATTAATGGTGACCCACTGGCTGTACTTCTGCGTGTTGGCGGGAAGGGGTGCCCGCGGGATCAGGTCTCTTTCCCCTAGGCAGACCAGGGACATGGCAGCTGGTTCCCACTCGGGCTGGTCTGACTCGTACTCTTCAGGGTCTTCTTGGGTTTGCTCTTCTCCCAGGGCGGCGGCAGCGACCTGGCGGGGCATAGGGCTCTGGTTTTTCATGCAGTTGGGATCATTGGCGTAGTGGCCGGGTCGTTTGGCATCGATGGCAGGTAACGTTGGAGCGGAAACCTGGTCGCGTCGGGGGGCTCCCTCTTCCGGCCGGGGGTGGGGTGTTGCTGGTGGGAGCCACCGGGATGGTGTCTCTGCCCCGACCCTGGCCTCCTCCTCCCCCTCGGGGGCGATGGGGCCCCTGGGAGGCTCGGTTCTGTTCGCTGGGCCAGTTTCGGGGAACTCGGGTGCTCTCCCATCGGTCTGCCTCGATGGCGAGTTGCCGAGGTTCAGTCAGTTTACTGTCCAGGAGGTGCTGCCTGAGCTCAACGAAGCAGTTGGTAGAGAGGTGCTCCCATACAATAAGGTCAAAGAGCTGCTCGTACGTGGTCACCTTGCTGCCCTTGATCCACCCCTCGAAGGCTCGGCTAAAGAAGTTCACGTACTTCTCCCAAGTCGTACCTGGGATCCGTTTGCAGTCGCAGAACCTCTGGCGGTACATCTCGGGTGTGAGCCCGTATCGAGTGAGGAGGGCAGCTTTCATGTGGTCGTAGGACGTCCTCTGGTGGTCCGGGCGTTGCAGCAGGGCGTCTCGCCCTTCGTTGACAAACCTCCCCCATAACCCGGCTCCCCAGTCGCTCCGCGGGATCCGGTGGGAGGTCATGGCTACTTCGTAGGCTTTGAACCATTGCTGGATATCATCGTTCCGGTAATATTCTCTGACGACATCCTTGGGGATGTGGACCTTGGGGTCCGTGGTGACAGGGGGGCTCGGGTGCCCGGGGACCCCGAGATCTTTGTTCTGTCTCCGAATCTCTAGTTCTTTCAAGTTTCGCTCATGCTCGTAGGCTAGTTTTTTCTCCTCTAGCTCCCTCTGCCTTTGTTTCTCTTCCCGCTCCTCTCGGAGCCGTAAGTGTTCTAAAGTTATTTTTTGTTCCGCCAATTTGAGTTCTCCATCTAAGCGAAGTCGAGCCAGTTCCAATTTGTGGAGCCGGCTCTTCTCCCGTTCTCGGGCCTCCTCTGGTGAGAGGCTCGGTCTTCTTTCTTCCGTAGGAGCGGTGCTTGTTTCGGTGGTCTCGAGGCTTTGGTCTTGAGGTACGGCCGTACCCGTCTCCGCCCAAGATTCCAAGGCGCGTTTGAAGTCATCTTTCGTGCTCAGTCCTGTGGTAGCAATGCCCAGTTCGATGCAGAATTGTTTTAGTTCTTTGTGGCTGTATTCTTCTAGTTTTTCCATCAGGAATTTTTCCTTTGTTCCGCTCTCTTTTGTCGTCATGGTGGCTGTATGTCGTGGGGTGAGTTACTTTCTGTACGATTATGCGTTGGCTCGGATCCCGCCGCTGCCACCAATGTTAGACGGGGACCCGGAGGGTCGGCCGAGTACAGGGGGAGAGGCCTCCGGTGGGGGCCGTCTCCGGCGATCGTACAGACAAGTAACTTCCCCCCCACAGATGGACACCACACAAGGATGAGTTCTGCACACTTTATATAAGAATCTTGAAGCAAGGTGATAAACGATACAGCGGGGTCAGGACACGAGGATCCTGCCAATTCTAGTCTCTGTAGGGAAAAGGGGTAGCGGGACAGTCTTAGTACCGGTCCGGTACGGGAGCAGCAGGAGGGAAGCTCACAATCCTCGAGCTTGGGGGTCCGTACAGATGGGCCGCGGCAGCGCCAGCAGGCTACGAAGATGGTTCGAGGTGATGAGGGCCGCGGCAGCGCCAGCAGGCTACGAAGATGGATCGAGGTGGTGAGGGCCGCGGCAGCGCCAGCAGGCTACGAAGATGGTTCACGACGAGGAAGGCCGCGGCAGCGCCAGCAGGCTACGAAGATGGTTCACGACGAGGAAGGCCGCGGCAGCGCCAGCACGCCAAGACGATGGTTTACGTTGAAGAGGGCCACGGCAGCGCCAGCAGGCTTCGAAGATGGTTCACAAGAAAGGGCCGCGGCAGCGCCAGCAGGCCAAGACGACGGTTCACATTGAAGAGGGCCGCGGCAGCGCCAGCAGGCTTCGAAGATGGTTCACAAGAAAGGGCCGCAGCAGCGCCAGCAGGCTTCCAAGGATGAGTTTGTCTCTGTGTCTCTCGACTCCAGGATACAACTGCCTTCCTGCTCTGGAGCTGCCCCAGTTATAGGTCTGGTCTCCTTTGATGTCCGGACCCTCGCACTTGGAGGTCGGGAGGTCCGGGATGAGGGAGTCCAGACACCCAGCAGGGGGGTGGAGCCAGCGCCCGGGGAGGCCGGGGGCGATCGACACCTGGCGGAGGGGAGCCATTGACACTCCTTCTCCCATTGACCTGCCAAGTGGTCTCTTCACCTCCTGGGTGGATGGTGGTGCCTCGATGTCGGGGCCTGGCCAGGCCCAGGGTTGGGGTCGAGCCGAGGCCACTCGGCCTTGTTCCGTAGTGTCCAAAGATGGCGGCTGGGCCGGGGCAGTGGTGCTGATGGGGGCCCGGGCCAGCCGATACTGGGGTGTTCGGGAGCTGGAGTCCCGTTGTGGACGGGTCGTGGGTTGCCCCGGTGGGGTGCCGGGAGGGTTCTTGTCGGGGATACAGGGCGAGCAGGGGTCCGGGCCCCGTCATGTGGGGAGGGAGCGGGCCTTCCACGAGGCCTGTCAAACAGTTATCTTTTTAAATAACGCATATTTTTATACTTTATATAGCCTATGTCCATCTGCACACCCTGACAATTACAATGATGTATTGGGTGTGTGGATTGGCACTGTGGTTCCCGAGTTTACCCGCCTCAAAGGTGCAAAGTTCTTCCTTTATAATAGTAGTATAGATATAGATATAGATTTTATACAATAAAGACGTATTCATTCAACACCTCCTGTGCTGTGTTGAGGCCGGGTGTGGTAGACGGTCAGGTTCAGTGCTATGTGATGGTGGGCAGGATCCAGAGGGTAAAGTTGTCAGGCTGCACACTGCATCCCCACAAAGTCTGGCTAGTTTTATCCTCCCTGTAACTACCTCCTTCTGTGCACACGCCATGCATTACATCTTTTTACCACGAGAGGGCGCACGAGTACTGCAGACGGAGCTCACATCTACACCTTTCAATGTGGTTGTCTTCCAGGTTTGTCTCCTTGCTGTTCCTGTGTTACAAAGCACTTCACTTCACCCTCTTGTGTGGGAGTATAAAGTGCCGTGCCGTCTTGTACGTCTACACCATGGATTAAAACATTCCTCTGCGTTCCTCAGTCACCAGTGTGCTAAAGCATTATTTCTTGTTCTTCTACCTCTGGTATTTTAAAGCACTGTCCGAAGGCAGGGCCGGGGGTGCGACTCCTTGAGAGACTGGGCGCCCGGGGAGCAGCAGCACCTCAAACTCGCTCAAGATGAGTCCGGGAGGCGCTGTCTGCTGTGAGGGGTTGTGTGTGTGCAGGGGGCACTACACAACGGCACCCCCCAGCAGCCCCCGACCTCTCATGTTCCTGGAATTCAGTTGGCATCATGCCCCTTACGACCCCTGGCCTGCCCTCTGCGGCCCCCAGACTCCGAGATTACAAGGGCAGACGCAAGAACAGAAGGGAGACGGGGCTCAGATGAGCACTGATTGCTTTGTTTTGCTTGGCCTGGACTGGAACATTGGCGCATGCATCACACACAATGGGTTTATTTTGCAGGTAGATTCAGTGCATTGAAATGTCTCTTTCTGATGATGGATTACGAACAAACTGGGTTCATTTAGCAGCAGATTTTTTCACTCCCTCTTCTGCTGCTGAAAGCCCGATTCACCCGTCCAGCGCCCGCTCTCTCCCCTCTGCCCGCCCTGGAAAGCAGAGACGAAACCAAACTCGGGCGAACAGCAGGCCGTGAAGTGCTTGGCTTGCCTGGGACCGGGTACGGAGTCGCAAACCTGCCAACAGTCCGTGACCAAAAAGACTTTGGACATTTCCAGTTTTAAATCCACTAATTCGCAGAAAAGAAACCAAATAACTTGTAACCCAAGATGAACTTACTGGAAATCGGCCTATACGACATGTAGCCCTAATCAATAACCATGTCCGCCCGGTCTGCTGCTCCTCACCGGCCGCTCGTCACCGCTCCTCCCCCGCACCATGTCCGCCGCTCCTCCTCGCGCTCCTGACAGGAGCACGCAGGTCGCGGCTGGCTCTACTTCTCAGGGACTATTTTTTTTTTATGTAATTTTTTTTAAATAGAACTTATTTTTTTACTTTATATAGCCTATGTCCATCTGCACACCCTGAGGATTACAAAGATGTATCGGGTGTGTGGATTGGCGCTGTGGTTCCCGAGTTTACCCGCCTCAAAGCCTAAAAGTTCTTCCTTTATAATAGTAGTATAGATGAAAGGACACCACACAAGTTATATATTATAAAATATATGTATTTATTACTAGAATAATCCTCTGTACTCTTTATGAGGGCAGAAGCACAAGCGTTAAACAAGGAACTTCATATAACATACAAAAGTTGCACAAATATGGATAGGCCCTGGTGGCCCCTCAAACCAGATACTAAAATAGTGGTATAAGAACCACGCCACGAACAATGGTAAGGCCTAGGGCCTTGAGAATGGCTGGGGCTACACTGGACTAACAGAAGTTAGGACGGGGGAGGCCCACAGGATGCGGGTGCAGTGTCTATAGGCACACGGGTGCACCAATAGAAGTCAATGGTGCGTAAAAGTTAGAAAGTTACAGATTTGGAAGTCTTCCGACTGGACTAGAACTTAACCACTTAAAACTAGGACACTAGGGATGTAAATCTCTACAGGGGCACCAGAGTACCCTCGTTACCTCACCCACAGGAAGCGGGTGCATAGGTGTCAAAGTGCGTCGGGTTTCGTCGTGGAGTTCTATGGAGCCTTGGTGGAAAGATGCTGCAGGCGACCGGGAGAGAAGAGTCCGGTAGGATCCAAGGGTGGATCGAAGATGTAGAGTACCTGAAAGCAGAGGGGACAGAGTCTGGGTCACTAGCCAGTGACCAGGAAGGAACCAGGCGATGTCGGGTTGCGATCAGGTGCTGTCGTGAAGTTTGTCTCAGCTGCCACGTGGACCAGGAAGTATCGACGACGACCAGGAGGGGGACACGGGCTGTCCCTCGAAGGCTCTCGCTGTCGGCGGTGTCGGTTCTCGAATCGGAGTCAACAGGCCTTGGCAAATGCAACCCACGCAGGAATCTGAGATGGGTTCTGGATCAGACCAGCAAGGTCTGATGGGCTGCTCCTTTTCAGGGAAGCAAGGGCCAGTCTGGAGCAACCAGACCAGGAGTGAAAATTCTTAGGTTCGTCGTCACAGAGGCCACTAGCCAACGGGCAAGTGACCCGACAGACGCGTCGAGCAGGAAAATGCAAAAGGGCCCCACGCAGCACTCGGTGAGTGTGGAAAGGTGATCTTCGGTGCAAAAGCTGCTCGGGGCTGGGGCTTCTCAATCCCCAATGCACAGCTTCGAGGGTGCCTCAGGAGCTGCACAGGAAGCACTTCGCTGGCTTTCCAAGATGGCCGGTCCCATGTCTCACGTCGCCTCCACAGGTCTCAGCTTTGCTGGGGCTGTGGATCGGGCTGTTGGATGTCTGGGAGTCCGGTTCTTGTCGGTCTCTGTCGTTCGAGCTCCGGCGGGAGCAACAACAAAGAAAACCTTTGAGCGCTGATGGTGCCTGCTTGTGCAGGGTGGTCACTCCTTGACCACAAGGGATATTCTTCAGTCTTCTACTTCGAGTAGGATGTCGAAGGGTCCAGAGTTTCGTATCAAAGTTTCAGTTAGGATGATCTAAAGTCTAAAGGCACAGCTCCTACCTTTATTCCAAATCAAGGGGCTGGATCACCTGCTAGGTCCCTCCTACGGGTAGGACCCAGGAAGGGGGTGGTTACACCCCTTTCCCTTTGTCCTGTTTCGCGCCAGAGCTGGGGCTGGAGTGCCCCAGCACCGGTTTGAACTGGGCCATGCATGGCACACCTTGTGTGCCCCAGGCAGTGTCTAGTTTCATTCAGCCCTCCCTGCCCCAATCCACTATCTCCTGTATGGGGTGGTGCTAGCACCTCCCTGTGACAGGAAACCTTTTGTCCAGGCCTCCCCTGCCGGAGTTTCGGTCAGCAGCAGGAGGCCAGACTTGTGTCTGTGACAGCAGCATCCATTTTGTGATTCTGAGGCTTTGGTTGATTTTAACCACGTTTAAGGAAAGTAACATGTCTTCTCCCTCTAGAAGGGTGGAAAACTACCCCCGTCACCAGGACTGGCGAGGGGGTAGTATTCCAAAGCGTTTGACACCTTACACGACATGTTTTGATAAAGCCAAACCATAGATAGCATTTAACCGCGAGGTTCATAATGCACTTAAGAGTATATGGTATGGCAATATCCTAGAACAGCTATAAGGACATGGTTCCGAAAGCTGCAGACAGGCTTAGCTCATGCTAGAGCACCATCTTACATAAAACCAATCACTCTGCCTCCAGGATTGTTAAGGCCTGCCATAGGAGTGAACTATAGGTGTATATGTGTCTAGATAATGGTTAGATATAGGTATACTATATCTAAGCAAGGGGTGATTACACCACCTTGCCCCAGCTGAGTGATCAGCCAGTTGTGTCAATTTGGGTGGCCATCCAGGGGTGGCACAATGCATGCTGCAGCCCCTGGTAGGCCTTGGATGCACCTATGCCCTGGGTACCTATAGTACACTGTACAGGGGCTCATAAGGTGACCCAGTATCCAATTGGAGATGTACCTAGGGTACATGGAGTCCATTTTAAAGAGAGAGCAGATAGCTGGGGCCCTGATTAGCAGGATCCCAGGCCAACTAAGTCGAAAACCAGCTAAATACTAGGCAAAAAATCTGGTGTAACCATAGTCAGGTATCCACCTTCCTACATTATAGTCCATGCAGACAGAGAATGTCTGCATCCCCAATGGATGGTGATGGCCTCCCGGTCCATCTGAGAGTAGCATTGGTTCATGTCTGTCAAAGCTCTGCTGGTACAGCCCCCCGGAGCCCACACCCCACATCCACCCCAGCTCTGAGTCTATGGCAGGGTAGAAGTAGGGTTACGTCCTGTGGCAGTGGATGCCGAGGATGAGGCGTGTAGAGGCGTTCTGTATGCGTTGGAAGTCTCTTCTGGAGTTTGGCTGTGGTTCCCGCGTAGAGGGCGTTGCCGTAGTCCAGCTTGCTGGTGATGAGGGCCTGGGTGACCGTTCTTCTGGTTCAGGTGGGGATCCATCTGTAAATCTTGCGAAGCATGCGGAGGGTGTTAAAGCAGGAGGAAGAGACGGCATTGATTTGTTGGGTCATTGACCGAGAGGAGTCGTCTTGTATTGCTAGTCAGAGAGAGGATGAGCTGAGTGTTGTTGGCGTAGGAGATGAGTTGATTCTGTGGCCTGTGACAAAGTTGGCCAGGGGGGTCATGTATGAGTTGAAGAGGGTTGGGCTGAGGGATGAGCCTTGAGGTACCCCACAGGTGATGGTCTTAGGGAGCGAGGAGTAGGGAGGGAGGATGATTTTCTGAGCTCTTCCAGTGAGGTATGAGGTGATCCACTTGAGGGCTGCTCCTTGGATTCTGATCTGGTGGAACCTGTTGGTCAGTGTGTGGTGGGATACTTTGTCGAAAACTGCCAAGAGTTCGAGGAGGAGGAGAGCCACTGTTTCCGCCTGGTCTAGTATAATTCGGATACCATCTGTGGCTGCGACTAGAGTGGTCTCTGTGCCGTGGTTTGTTCTGAACTCAGATTGGTAGGGGTCCAGGAGGTCATGGTTCTCCAGAAGTCTGGTGAGCTGGATGTTGATTGCCTTCTTAATGACCTTGGCTGGGAACGTGAACAAAGAGATGGAACAGTAGTTCTTCAATTCTACTGGGTCTGTGGATGGCAAAGGCTCCATGTCCGTGTGCTTCCACTTCTGGGGGAAGTGGGCTGTGGTGATCGAGGAGTTGAGGATCTTGGTGAGTTATTTGCTGATGAGTTGATTGCCGAGGTTAAAGGTGTGGTGGGGGTAGGGGTCTGCTGGGGCTCCGAAATGGATGGATCTCATAATTGTCATTGTATTCTTCTCGGTGAGGGGATTCCACGATGTAAGCTGGTGTGGGTGGGCATCAGGCGGCATGAGGAAGTTGATGCTGCTGCAGTGTTGGGGTACAAAGTCTTGGTAGATGGTATTCATTTAGTTGTGGGAAAAGTCAGCCAGGGCATCGCAGAGATCTTGTCAGGGTGTGATGTTGTTTTCTGTTGCTGAAGGGGTGGTCCATTCCTTGACTATGTTGAAAAGTTCCTTGCAGTTGGAGCTGTCATTGATGTGGGTGGCTAGGGCGGTCTTCCCTGTTTTTGTCAGACAGTGGGGGTAGCGACTGAGGGCATCTTTGAAGCGTATTCGGACCTTGAGGGTCTTACAGGTGCAACATCTTCTTTTTGTCTTTCTGCAGTTGAGTTTCTGGGTTTTTTGTTCTTCTGTGAACCAGTTGGGGTGTTGTCTTCATTTCTTGGGGTTGGTAGGATTCATCAAGGTGACTTCATCGGCGCTTGCTGTGATCCAGTTAGTGAAGTTATCCACTGCTTATTCCGTGTCCATATGGAGGTGGGTAGGTGGAAGTTGAGGGTGTTGATCCAGTGTTGTTCTGATAGTTTGGACCAGCTGCGACATGTTTAGCTGGCAGTGGAGGTGGGGGTGTTGAGGGGCTCTGAGACGATGAAGTGGATGCAGTGGTGGTTAGTCCAGGTGAGCTCTTCAGTGTGGGTGTATTTTACTTTGTTTCTGGCTGCAACAATAGGTTCAAGTGTGGCTCCTGCGATGTGAGTGGGGTCAATGACCAGTTGCTTGAGCTCGGGGTTGGCCATACTTTCTAGGATGTCAGCTGTGTTGGTGTCATCAGTGTTTTCAAGGTGAAAGTTGAGGATTCCTAGGAAGATAGATTCACCTCAGTTGTTATAGGAGAGATCAAGTTGGAGAGGGGGTTGCAGAAGGGAGGGCGGAGTCCCGGAGGTCTGTAGTCGAGGGTGTCTCCGATTGTGGTTTTGCTGTTCATTTGGAGTTGGAAGTTAAGGTGCTCCATGAAGTGGGTGGTGTTGTCTGTGGTGGTTGCGCATTTGAGAGTCTCTTTGTGGATTATGGCTGTGCTACTGCTGTTTCTATTGGTCCCTTCTCGGTGCATGATCTTGTATCCTTTTGGGATGGCTGTGGCAATACTGGGTGTTGATGCAAGGTTCAGCCAGGTCTCTGTGATGAAAACGGTGTCTGGGGTGGTGATGGTTTTCCAGATTTCTGTGGCGTCTTTTCCAAGAGAGCGTGCGTTGTTCAACAGGCAGTTGATCTCTCTGAAGGGGTTGGCCACGGCCCTGCTGTTGAGTGTGAGTGACTTGCAGTGGCTGATAAACGTGGTGTCAGTTGTTTCTCTTCTGGTACGGGTAAATCGGCAGTTCCGGCAGGAGAAAGGGCCATCTGTGGTCCTGGGTGACGCCTGGGCGCAGCAGTTGTTCTGCCATCCGGAGTCCAGGGCTCTAAGTTTGTCTGATGTGAAGCACAGGCAGTCCGTGGAGGGTGGAGACCTAGAGTCCATGCACGGCATACCCACCTTGCGCGTCTGCTGCGTAAGTGCGCTGTGGTATCCATGCCAGAGGACTGGGTTACTGGTAGGAGGGTGCCCATGGTGCCCATAGGGGGAGACAGCAGGCACGACGGGGAGCGACGCGGGAGGCGAGGTGTAGGGAGCCACAGGGCTGCAGGCAGCTGAAGTCCCAGCAGAGCAGGGGGCAAGGGGAAGGTCAGGCAGGCAGGGAGAGAAGGAAGGGGAAGAAGCCAGACTGCAAGGTCAACTGCAGCTGGCCCAGGCTCCCAGGATCAAGAGGGGTGCAGCTGGACAGTAACTACTGGGAGTCTGGTGTAGGTTGGGCTGAGGGGAGAGAACCTGGCACGGTGTCAGGGAGGCAAGGCCACATAGCACTTTAACTGAAACTGTGGGCGTAAGAGGGGTAGCCCAGCCTCCTCCTGTTTCTGACAGGCATGGACGGGCTCACCCTTTGCCTAGGCTTTGCTCGGGCACTGCCCGCACAGCTCCCGCGAGGCGGGAGCCGCTGAAGGAATTAATCTGCTGCGGAGGTGCGAAAACGGGCCAGGCCCGCCTCCTGGAGGTTGCTGGGAACTTTAGTTCCCTGAGGCTGATGGGGATTCTGCTCTGGCTCCCGAGTGGAGCTGGGAGAGTCGTGAGGCAGGAGTTCGGGGTCTGGAGAAGCAGGTGAGGGAGCAGCAGATACTGCGGTACCCCATCCTTGGCCTTTTGAAACTCTATCTACCCTCTATGACCATTGCTTGACATCAGTCTTTGTAAGTGCCTGGGTTAGATCCGTAAAGTATGTCAAATTCTTTGCGAACCTACCACAGTATGTCATCATTCCTAGGAAACGTCTTACTCCTGTCATGAAAGTTGGTGTGAGTGCAGATTTCTTGTTTTTGACTTTGTTGGGATTCGGAGTCACCATTTCCGCTGAAAATCTCTGTTCCAGGAAACTGATGTGTTGCTTTAGAAAGTCACACTTACAGGGTTTAGCCTGAGGCCACTTGAAGGCACTGTAGGACTTTTTGGACACAATAACGACTGTTACATTGTGTGCCTGCACCAAGATGTCATCACAGATGTTAATTATTCCAGTCAAGCCATACAGAACTTTCTGGATGGTGTTCTCAAAAACATCAGCGGCACTGGAGATTCTGAAGTTCAATCTTGTGTATAGTCTCAGACCCAGGTGTGTGGAGAAGGTCGTGATATATCAAAAAGTGGGGTCGAGCATCAGCAGGTGATACCCTGACTTAAGATCTGTTTTGGAGAACAAGCTAGCTCCTTTGATCTCATTTATTGGTCCATCCTCTAGGCGTGATATGTTGTTGTCTTTGGCATGCCTGATTCAGGAGGTGCATGGCCACACACAGCCACACGTCTCCTGGCTTTGGGCTTCCGGGTGATAACAGTTGTGGAAACCCAAAGAGTGGCCCATAATCTCACCCGATGACGTCAGCCTCTTCCAGCCTTCATAGCTCCTCTTCCACTTTTTTGCCTGGCGATGAATCGCCCCTCAGTGATGTCAATAGATTGATCGATCTGCAGATGCACAGTCTTTCCTTTCAAACACCCAAGGCCACAAAACAGGCTGTTGCATTCCAGGAGAAGATTGTCCAGCTCAGCAGTGGAAGCAAAGTGGATCAGCTGAAGACTTGTGGCTGCCTGGCAGCTTAGGAGCATTCCTGCACTCTTTGGTAATGTGCACCTCTGCCCTGACTGCTTGTTTCTCATGAGCGAGTTCCACTTTGAAGACTCCTGTTAAGGGTAATGGGTTTGGATGTCCTTATCTTCTTTGTTTGATTATGGATTGAGCTCTCATCAGTTAACGTGCACACACTGGCCAGGACTTTTAACCAGGCATAAAACTCATCCATTGATCCATCAAGTTTTTATCTCCTTTGACAGAGTATGAAATCTTCATAGTTAGGGTGTACCAGGGGTGCAAAATATATGTACTCACCATGGAGTGTGAAGCAGACTGGACCGAAAAGGTTGTGTGAGAATCTGGAGCTCTCTCTTCCTCTCCTCCAAAACACCATTGATTGCAAAGTACATTTATGTTCTGTCCAGGCACACCTTCCATGTAGGTGCCTGTGGAGAGGATGACCAAGAGATCACGAATGGACTGATGGCGAGGATGGAAGACATCTTGGGTGGTCTGGATGTGTGCACGCAGAGTGGAGCAGGCGGGTAGTCAGTCACACCTTGAGGCTGATGCCTACGGTGGCGATACTGCAGGGAGAACACATCTGCAGCAGCCAGGAGTGGTGACCTGCGTTGCAGTGATGTCAAGAGCTGAGGCAGCTGGGGTTTGCATGTAATAAAAAAAAAAAAAGCTTCCAAAATGTAAATTACCCTTCTTTCCAAAAAGATGGGGATGCTTTAGTACACAAGGGAAAACCAAATAGGATGATGGACGGAGTGTTGAACATTGCAAGAACTCACCCCCAGTCAACTGATCTGGGTTTAATCCATCATCATTCTTTAGCTCACTCCGCCACCCCAGTTCAGACATGGCCGTATGCAAATCAGTCTGACCCTTTGCCTCATGGAAACAGTCCAGCCCGAACTGCCAAGCCATTTCTTCCCTGGACCGGAAACAAGCATCCTGGGACTGGTTTCTGGCTAATCAGCCGTCATCAGCCAGTCTAGCTTCAATTGAGTGGCAAAGTGAGGAAGGGACCCACGTCTGGGCATACCCTGCCAACTTAGGGCGAAGAAAGCAAAACCAAAGGGGATGATGGACGGAATGTTGAACATTGCAAGCACTCACCCCCAGTCAACTGATCTGGGTTTAATCCATTGTTAGAATTGGGGGTCTCTGGTTGGCGCAAGTATTCACTTGTGACAAGCAGGGACCCTCTCCTCTAAATCAGGGCGAAGGATGACCCCTTAGAATTACCCTTGCTCACCCTCTAGGTGCGTGGCGTGAGCAGCCAAGGCTATTCTCCAGGCGTTTCTGAGTTAAGCATTTGTAATAACACACACAGTAAATACACCAATCCCCCCACAAATGGACACCAGGCTGGGGTTAAATAAAAATACGTTCTCTTTATGTAAAAATATATATGCAGGCAAGTATTTATCACAAAACCATCAGTAACGCTTTTCTTAGCCGCAAGATTGAAAAATAGTTCTCTTTGTTGCAATTCAAATATAGTTGAGTTCTTTGTAGAGGCCACAGTTCTCTAAATGCACCCTTTTGGGCACCTTCACTCAGTTCTCATCTGTTTGTGCGCTTCCTAGCGCTCCTGTCCGCTTCCGACTCGAGATACGGGCCCGACCTGCCAAAGCTCACGCTTCCCGCGTATGGCACGGCTGGGTCTGGCAGAGAGTACGAGTTGTACCGCTGTGTGCGACTCGCACGGGAGGGAGCGTAGGCTACAGAGCTACCAGGGGCCCAGGTGACAAGGAGCGGTGCGAGCCTTGGTGGAAGTGCGGCTCGTACCGCGGCTCGAGGCACACACTGCGGGGCTCACTGAGGAACTGTAGCTGGTCACAGAGCGGTGCGAGCCTAGCTGGAAGGGCGGCTCGTACCGCGGTTGGCTTTACAGTACCTTAGAGATCCCTAGTGAAGGCGGAGAAATAAGAACGTGGCGGGCCCCGAGACCGGTGAAGAGGTCTCGGTGGCGGTTTTCGGCGAAGGCAGATGCGAGGCGCCCAGCGGCTCTCGATCAGAGCGAGGCTGGCGCCCGAGGCGTCCTGGCTTCAGCGGTCTGTCCTCTGGGTCTGTGGGGTCCGGTAAGGACGTCAGGCGGGAGCGTGGGGGGTGCACCAGCGAGCCTCCAACAGCGGTGATTCAGCGACTTCCCTCAGCGGAGGAGAGCGGCTTGGCGGAGCGGGGCTCTCCCTCGGCGGGGACGGGGGAAGCACAGTTTGGTCACGGCCTCGAGGAGGGGCTAGGGGGCACCACACAGGTCACGGCAGCGAGCCTCCCAAGGCGGGGTGACACAGCGATTTCCCTCAGCGGGGGGAGACTGGCTCGACGGAGCGGGGCTCTTCCTCGGCGGGGACGGGGAAACACGGTTGGGTCACGGCCTCACAGAGGGGCTGGGGTTACCAAAGATCACGGCTCTGGCGGGGCAGAAGTCCTCGTAATTACCGGCAGACGGGCAGAGAGCATGTTGAGCCAGATGGTCCTGTGGCTCAGGTCAGGGGGCAAGCTCAGACAAGCCCTTGAAGAAAGTTTCTAGCACAAATCAGCAAAGTCTTTTCAGCAAGTTTTTTCCTCTCCTTCCTCAGCAAGGCAAGCAGCAGGCCAGTCCTTCCAGCATCTTCTTCTCCTTCTAGTTGGGCAGAGGTTCCTTGTGGGAAACAGGATTCTGATTTACAAGGAGCAGGGCTCCTACTTTTATACAGCATTTCTTTTGTCTTCTCAAGCCAGGGGGGCCTTTGCATAACTGCTTTCAGTCTCTGAGTACTTGTTGGGTGTACTTCTGGCTTCTGCTTTCAGTGTGAGGGGCAGGCACATCAGACGCTCCACAGGAGGTGGAGCCAGCATTGTGTGGACAGGGGCAGCCAGGAGTACCTTGATGACAGTGCTTCGCCCTTCCTGGGCCAGATGCCGGCAGAGTCATCAGTTGCTCCCCAGGGGGCGGAGCCAGCATTGTGGTGGCAGAGCACAGCCCTATTCAGAGTCCAGGGGTACTCCCACCTCCCACTAAGGTGTAATCCTTGCATACACCACCTGTCATCCCCCAGCCCTGTCACTCACATATCCCAGACAGTCAGATACACATACTAGCAGAGGCGGGCTGAAATGGTTAGGCAAGCAAATGCTAGCTTTATAAAAGTAGCATTTGCAAACACAGGATATTAAAATAAACTTTACTAAAAGAAGTATTTTATTATTCTGAGTTCAGGCATCCTAAAATTGACTTTCTACCATGTTCCCTGAGCCTGCTGGGTTTATAGAGTGTAATAATTCCAGCAGCCCATCTGGCCTAAGAGAACAGGTAGCCTTACAATAGTGAAAAACGAATTTGGCTGTAATTCAATATTTGGACAAGCCACACACATCAGAGCATGTCCTACCTTACACTTACAATGCACCCTGCCCTTGGGCCTACCAGAGGGGTGACTAATATGAAGCAAAGGGAAGGTTTAGGGGCTGACAAGTGTGTGCACTTGCCCAGCCAGCATGACAGTACCAGACTGCACGCAGGTTCTGCAATGACAGACCCTAGGCACATTTTACAAGGCTGCTTCTGTGGGTGGCGCAACCAGCGCTGCAGGCCCACTAGCAGTATTGGCATTTACAAGCCCTGGCACTCCTGGTGCACTTTACTGGGGACTGACAGTAAATCCAGTGAACCAATCATGAATATCAATCACAGTTACACTGTACATAGGGAGCACTTGCACTGCGGCACGGATTGGCCGTGGCACAGTGCCCTGAGCAGCGGACACCAGCAAAAACAGCTGAGGCACATCAGCAAAAAGTGGAAGGGAAACTCACGCCAAGGTGCCAGGTCTAACATCCATCATCATTCTTTAGCTCACTCCGCCACCCCAGTTCGACATAGCCATATGCAAATCAGTCTGACCCTGTGCCTCATGGGAACAGTCCGCCTGAACTGCCAAGCCATGTCTTCCCTGGACCGGAAACAAGCAGCCTGGGACCGGTTTCTGGCTAATCAGCCGTCATCAGCCAGGCTAGCTTGAAGCCAGTGGCAAAGTGAGCAAGGGACCCATGTGTGGGTATACCCTGCCAACTTAGGGCGAACAAGGCAAAACCAAAAGGGGATGATGGACGGAGTGTTGAACATTGCAAGGGGGCAGAAAGACCTTTGGGTCACATTGGAGGAGGAGGCTAGGCACGATGTGTGGGCAGGTAACCCCCACACCTAGTAGCAGTATAAAAGCTCCCTGGTGTCTAGTGGGCTTTCTGCCCTTTCCACTGGAGCAGATTGGGTTAAAGGTCTCATCTGTCCCCCGGGTTGGACAGAAAGACTGTTGTGGTTCATTTAAGGGGTTGGGTTAGGTCCAATGCCTGGGTCGGCCAATCCCACCCATTTCTCCCCCCAGAAATCATCCCTGGTGTCTACAGTGCCCCCCCCCCCCTCCTTCCAGCAGCTAAACAAAATAAAAATAAAATGATAATAAACCATGGTTTATTATCATTTTATCTGGTATGACCTATCAGTGCGCGAGACAGTTTGGCCGGCCGTCTCAGGCATGCCAAACCATCAAGCGCACTTTGGATGTTCTCCACGCAGGCTGCATTACAGCCTGGATCGAGAACATGCCCACGCACCAGGCCCTGTCTGAGCGCCGAACCACGACACTCAGACCAATCACAACTCTTCACGGCAGCGTTATGATTGGCTCAGGGGAGCCTTTGGTTGCTTCCTGCTTCTGGCCAGAGCAGGGCAATGACAAGGAGGGACGATGAGATGTGGTGGAAGTAAGGTGAGTTACATTTTAAAAAAAAAACGTTTTACTACCCTTATCCGTGCCAACCGCCACTGGGTGTCTAGTGGGTAAAAGCTGCCAATATACCCCCATGGGAGTAGAAAGACTTTTGGGCCTGTGGGTAGGGGGGTGCATTACCCATTGCCTGAAGGGGGTGCCCTCCCCTCCAAATATAATCCCTAGTAGTCTAATGGGCTTTCTGCTGCCTGCTGGGGGGAAGAGTGGAGGAAAGACCTCCTATCTACGACTGATGAGTGGGTACGGGCTAGGACCAGGGCCTCAGAGGTCAGCTCGCACCCATTTTGCCAAGAGACCCGAGACCAAACGCTGCTTGTGGGGCCACCTCCGTCAGGGCATGACTGCTTGATGCTGCAAGATATCATGGCCAGGGGATAAAGTCCTCGCTGAAAATACTTATGGACTTGGCCACGAATGAGGTATCCCTAATGAGGGCGGATCTGCGGAACATGAACTCACGAGTGAAGGAAATAGAAGACACTACCACCTCTCTCGGCCTAGACACTGAGACCCTCAAAAGCCAAGTTCACGATCTACGAAAGGCTAATACTCCAATGGAGGCCTGACTGGAGGACTTTGAACGTAGAGTGCGACACAACAACATGTGCAATGCTCTTCCCAGCTAAATTACGAGTGGTTTACATGGTTTTTCATATCCCCAGAAGAGGGCTGGGAGTGGTTGGATGGTTGGAGTACTGTCAGCAAGCAGGGGGCTACGAACCGGCTTGGATGACGATGATGCCGTTCTGGAGATTCATCAGAGACACTCACCCCCAGTCCCAGATCTGGGCTGAATCCATCATCATTCTTTAGCTCACTTGGCCACCTCGGTTCAGACCCAGCTATATGAAAATTAGTCTTGACCCTGTGCCTCATGGGAACAGTCCAGCCCGAATTACCAAGCCAGGTCTTCCCTGAACCAGAAACAAGCATCCTGGGACCGGTTTCTGGATAACACCTTCATCAGACAGGCTAGCTTGAATTCAGTGGCAAAGTGAGCAAAAGACCCACGTCTTGGCATACCCTGCCAACTTAGGGCGATTAAAGCAAACACAAGGAGATGATGGACGGAGCGCCAAAACTTTTCAGACACTCACCCCCAGTCACAGATCTGGGTTGAATCCATCATAATTCTTTAGCTCACTTCGCCACCTCAGTTCAGACCCAGCTATATGTAAATCATTCTTGACCCTGTACCTCATGGGAACAGTCCAACCCACATTGCCAAGTCAGGTCTTCCCAGAACCGGAAAAAAGCATTCTTCAACCCGTTTCTGGGTAGCACCCTTCATCAGCCAGGCTAGCTTGAATTCAGTGGCAAAGTAAGCAAGGGACCCACGTCTGGGCATACCCTGCCAACTTAGGGTGAACAAAGCAAACACAAGGAGATGATGTATGGAGTGCCAAAACGTTTCAGACACTCACCCCCAGTCACAGATCTGGGTTGAATCCATCATAATTTTTTAGCTCGCTTCGCAACCTCAGTTCAGACCCAGCTATATGCAAATCAGTCTTGACTCTGTGCCTTATGGGAAAAGTCCAGCCCGAATTGCCAAGCCAGGTCTTCCCTGAACCGGAATCAAGCATCCTGGGACCGGTTTCTGGGGAACACCCTTCATCAGTCAGGCTAGTTTGAATTCAGTGGCAAAGTGAGCAAGGGACCCACGTCTGGGAAAAGGCGATTCAATGGGTTACCGGGATCTCTCAGGGCACCAGGTTGTTTCTTACAGATCCCCAAAATATTGCGAATGCCTTCTCAGATTACTTCAAGCACCTATACTCCCCAGTCGAGGCTACGAATATGTGACATTCCCACGACTTTCTCTGTTATTTACGACTTCCTACACTCCCTACTGAAGACAGAGCCTTCATGGAAAGTGATCCTACAGAGGACACAATTACCCAAGCGATTTCGCAATATCGCATCAGGCAAAGCAATGTGTCAGAACGTGCTCTCGATATAGTTATACAAGATTACTATGACTCTTATTGCACCGCAATTACTTTAAATGTACTTGGGGAGTCGGGAAAAGGGGGTGCTCTCCAGAGACCAAAGGCTCGCTTCCATTGTGGTCCTTCATAAGGAGGGTAAGCCAGCTGAGGACTGCTCCTCCTGCAGACCCATTTCCCTCCTCAACGCTGAGATCAAAATTTTGGTGAAACTATTAGCCCTTAGATGAAGACAAATTATTACCAAATTGGTGCATCCACACCAGTCCTGTTTCACGCCAGGTAGAAACACGACCTTCAATCTGCGATGTCTCCACGGAATGTTGGGGCTCGCCCTTTCTATACAAGAAGACGCAACTATTTTGTCCCTTAAAGCTCGTATGGCGTTCGACACTGTGGAATGGCTATACCTTTTTGCTGTGCTCGAACGGATGAGCTTCGACCCAAAGTTCTTCTTCTGGGTACGATTATTATACACCAATTCCGTGGCCTGGGTAGTCATTAATGCGAAAACCTCTAGATGATTCCCCTTGAGGTGTGAGACCACAACAGGGTTGCCCTCTTTCGCCTCTCTTGTTTGCCCTAGTTCTAGAACCACTGACGACCTGTGAATTCTCTGACCCTTTGATACGTGGCCTACACTGGATGGAGGAGTGGGAATACATCATTTCTCTGTACGCTGACAATATATTATTGTATATAGCAGCTCCCGCTTCTCCCTGAGTCCTATACTGGAAATATTCACAACCTTCGGTAGATACTTGGGATACACCATTAAGTGGTCTAAATGGACGCTATTTGTTCTCTGTGGGTACTCTTCGTGACAAGATAGGGGATGTGTAGCAAGGGTAGTTTCTGATAGCTTCCGATATTTGGTATCTATGTCACCACCGATTCCGACTCATTCTATGACAATAATCTCCAGGGTCCCCTACAGAATCTCAGGAGAGACGTTTGCCACTGGAGGGCCCTGCCCTTGTCCCTTCTTGGACGAGCTGCTTTGTCCAAGATGATGGCACTGCAGCGGTTTCTTTACTTGTGCAAAATGCACCATTCTCAGTCCCCGATACCTACTTCCGGACTATAGAGACTGAATTAAGGACCTTGTTGTGGGACGGGGTGCCCCTCATATAGCCCTCAGAAAACTGACACATGACTCGTATGACGGTGGTATTACGTTGCCCGACATCCACAGATATTACCAGGCAGCACAGCTCACCACTGTTAACCAATGGGTACATCGGCCTGCAGCCAATACGGCGTTTCATACGGACTGTTATGTGTTACGGCAACTTGAATACACACGATCACTGTACACCTCCCCATGTTATATGATCCTCACAGGACCCACAGCTCTTCCGGTCCAACTGTGGCACACAACTCTTAAAACACTGGACTGGGAGGGTAGGATCACCCAGACAACACCACTATGGGACTCAGGAATACTGGGCACATTAGGCCGAAGACCCGCTTTGATAAATGGGACCTGATAGGTTTCTCCAGGGAGGGAGATCTATGGAGGGGTGGAACAGTTTTGCTGTTTCCGAATTTACAGCAGGAATATTACCTCGTCGACCCAGAAACCTTCTGATACCTTCATGTCCACCACACTTTATGGCAGCCACAGATATATACCCATCGGTAGGCTAATTCCTTATTTGGATGTAACACAATACAAGTAGGTTTGAGTGAGAATAGTTCTTTTTTTTGTCACATGATTTGAGTCCATTTCACTAATTATAATTTTTTCATAGAAAACGTTGTAAAAGAAAGAGAACAGCTGACGCTCACAGCCCTTTCTCTACTTGTCCTTTTGAGTCTGAAAAGGCCCAGGGCTTTGAGCAAAATTCCTCCATTACATAGGGATTCATTTCCAGATTCAGGATCTCTGGACCGTTCTTGTTTACCCTAAACTTTAATGGTAGCGGTCCCTAAAGGGGAGGTCCTACCTGAAGCATCCCTGTTAGAAAACAGAATATTAGATGACTACATGGTATGCAAAGCAATCTCTTTAACATATAAAAAACGTATTAACAGTGCATCCGACACATTGCTTCAGCTCCAGCAACGTTGGGTACTGACATAGGAGACATGGAGGATGAGGACTGGCTGGTAGCCCTAGCCTCTCCCAAAGAGATGGCGATCCGATCACGGTTTCGTCTGGTGCAACTCAAGATACCACACAGGGCGTATGTCGTTTGCAATACATTGGTCAAAATGGGAAGGAGCCCTGAATCAGCTTCCGTGCGGGGGTGTGGGGGAGAAGGCACCTCTTACCCTATACTCTGGCACTGTTCATCAATACAGACTTATTGGACCTCAGTGGTGGCCTGTATAAACAGTGTCAGAGGTGGGGGCTCGTCTCCCTCAGCGAAGTGCTGCCTCCTGAATGTGTGGGAGGCCACGGATCTGGGCCGCATGGAGCAAATATGAGTCACTTTAGGCCTCATGGTCCCCAAAAGGAACATAGCAAGATTGTGGAGAGCAGAATCACCACCACAGCTCAAGGATTGGAGGCGTGATATGGACTGATGATGGTGGCGGAGAAGGTGATCTATGAGGGTCGCGGTTGCCCCCGTAAGTGGGAAAAGAGTTGGGGGTCACTGGAATGAACTTCTGCTCTGCTTCAGGAATGAGGTCCTCTTTAATGGCCATGGGCGGGAATGTAGTCACAAATGTATGTAGTGATGTAGACTTATGATAACGTCGAGTTCCAACTTGTGTGAAGTGGGGGATCCTGTCTCTATTATGTATATCTACAAAGCCTGATGATATTGATTGGATTTTCCTGTTGTCTTATATTCAATAAAAAGATGTGATAAAGAAAAAGAGTCTACACTCTGTAAGCCTGAACCATGTCAAGATCCAAGCCTCGTGCTAGAGGGGGTCTACACTCTGTACACCTATACCCTGTGATGGTCCAGGTGACGTGTTGCAAGAGTCTCCATTGTAACGCTATACCATCTCAGGAGCCAGGCATCTTATCACATGAGTCTACACTCTGTAAGCCTAAAAAATGTCAGGATCCAGGCATTGCATTACTGGTCTGCACTTTGTACACCTATCCCATGTCAGGAGCCAGGCGACATATTACAAGAGTCTACAGCCTGTGCCATGTCAGGAATCGGCATCGTATTACAGGGACCTACACTCCGTACGCCTATACCACGTTGTGGTCCAGATGTTGTAGTACAGGAGTCTACAATCTGTAAGCCTGTAACTTGCCAGAAACCAGGCATCCTATTACAAGTGTCTACACTGTGTACGCCTTTACCATGTAAGCATCTATGCATCGTAATACAGGGGTGTACACTCTGTAAAGTTACACCATGTCAGGAGCCAGGTGTCATATTACAGGACGCTATACTTTGTAAGGATACATCATGTCATCAGCTAGGCGTCATATTACAGGACACTATACTTTGTAAGGATACATCATGTCATCAGCCTGGCGTCATATTACAGGACACTATACTTTGTAAGGATACATCATGTCATCAGCTAGGCGTCATATTACAAGAGTCAACGCTCTGTAAGGCTTTACCATATCCGGATCCCTGCGTTGTATCTCAAGAGTGCACAGTCTATAATGCCTACAGGCCAACAACAGGTTCGGGCAGGTCCAGGCAAGTCAAGTTGGTACTGGTCAGCAGGGCAATTGCAGGGAGGTCTCTAGAAGCTTGTGGTGTCAATGTCGCTCACACAGGAGGTCAGTCGACTAACCCTTTGAGTCACTCTGGGTAGCCTGTGACCTAGGCAAGCAGGTCCAACCCTTCCTCTTCAGACAGCAATGCAGTCCTTCTAGCAGCAGGGCAGTCCTTCCAGTAGCAGGGCAGTCCTTCCAGCAGCAGGGCAGTCCTTCCAGCAGCAGGGCAGTCCTTCCAGCAGCAGGGCAATCCTTGCAGCAGCAGGGCAGTCCTTGCAGCAGCAGGGCAGTCCTTCTAGCAGCAGGGCAGTCCTTCCAGCAGCAGGACAGTCCTTCCAGCAGCAGGGCAGTCCTTCCAGCAGCAGGGCAGTCCTTCCAGCAGCAGGGCAATCCTTGCAGCAGCAGGGCAGTCCTTCCAGCAGCAGGGCAGTCCTTCCAGCAGCAGGGCGGTCCTTCCCGCAGCAGGGTGGTCCTTCCAGCAGCAGGGCGGTCCTTCCCGCAGCAGGGCAGTCCTTCCAGCAGCAGGGCGGTCCTTCCCGCAGCAGGGCGGTCCTTCCAGCAGCAGGGCGGTCCTTCCCGCAGCAGGGCGGTCCTTCCAGCAGCAGGGCAGTCCTTCCAGCAGCAGGGCAGTCCTTCCAGCAGCAGGCCAGTCCTTCCAGCAGCAGGTCAGTCCTTCCAGCAGCAGGGCAGTCCTTCCAGCAGCAGTGCAGTCCTTCCAGCAGCAGGGCAGTCCTTCCAGCAGCAGGGCAGTCTTTCCAGCAGCAGGGCAGTCCTTCTTCTGAATCTTCCACATGTCCAGGAGTGTTATGTTATGTTATGTTATGTTAAATGAATTTATTGAGCGCGGCTAACACCATTAGGTTTCTTGGCGTTCTGATGGAATGTTCTGAAGGTCCTCATTTCATACTAGTGTCAGCTTTTTGTGGGGAAATTCCCCAACCAACCCCAAAACTGGTTCTGGTCAGTTCTTCCCAATCCCCTGGTCTTGTCTCTAAACTGTCCAGAGTGACGAAGGCAAGGCCAGGCCTGATGTCAGTTTCCTTGTGTGAATCTTTAGAAGTGTAATTAGGGTGGGGTCCAGCTTCTCCCCAGCCATCCAATCAGGAAGGCCCTTCCCCCTTACATCCTTTGCTCAGTGTCTGGAAGGGTGTACACCAACGCCAATATGTTTTTAAGGGAGAATCAGTCGGAGCTGGGAGGCTTTGACTGCAGCATTCATTGCATCCCACATTTGACCCATTAAAGGTCATCTGATGGATGCATTGTAGGCGTAAATTACATCAGACTGGGATTGAATAAAGGGCTTTGGATGCACATCCTCGTGCACGTGGGGGCTTCCAGTGCACAGTGGGTTCCTATTTAAGACATCTCGTTCTACACAGCTGTATACACAAAGAAGGAGTCAAGACGGTAATATTATATATCAATAATTAAATGACTGCCCATTCCGACCCTATGGATCCCCCATAGGATAAATCACAGATAGATCCTATGGATGCCACAGACAAGTTCAGCTAAAGATGAAGGAAGAATCCTTAGAAGTAACAGTGCCTCGAGGTTGCAGCGTATAGTGACCTGAACTCGCCTCTCTCCAGAGGTAGTATCCTGCGCTAATCCCATTAAAAGTTCTAGAGCAGGGAAGACGGGGTTTACAGTGGCCGGGATTGTGTGTTTATTGATCCAAGGTTCTAGAGCAGCGATGAAGGGGTTTAAAGTTGAAGGTATTGCGTGTTAACCCCACCAAGGTTCTAGAGCAGTGATGATGGTGGTTACACTTGCAGGGATTATGTGCCTGTCACCCTCTGAAGTGAGGGTATGTGGGCAGAGAACTGTGGGCAGAGATCTCTGGGCAGAGATCTCTGGACAGAGATCTCCCAAAGTACTGGAGCTTATAAGCATTCATCATTGCTGATAACAATATTTCCATTACCCACTGTGTGCAGCGTAACAACCTGAGAAGGATGAAAGGTGAGTGCTGGATTTCACAGGTATGTCTTACAGGTCAGACAGATGCTGGCAGTGAGCACTTACCTCACTGAGCCATCTTGTAAACTTGAGGATATATTTTTAGAGGAGTTTGTGCTCTAAAGTTCTTTCTGTACTGGTCTCTTTACCAGTCCATTGCCTAAGCATTAAAATGTATAAACTCTGAATATTAGTGACTATTCTATTCACCTTTTCCTACCCATCACGAGCACACGGATTCTTCTCCCGTTCCTTGAGCAACCTTTGTACCTTCTTTTTGTCTAAATTAACTTTTGATCTGTTTCAAGTTTATAAAATTAAATATACTGGACTTAAACAATTCTTTGACGCTTTCGTGTTTTACATTGACTGTACGTTTTGAAAAATGCTATCTTAGATAGCAGGGTATGTTGTTGTGTTCATTGTTGGTATGTCTTACCAGTGTTTGACTTAATTAAGCAACACAGACATGATAAATCATAAATTACTCTTCTCTAAAGCAGTCGTGGACCACTTGTTCATTACCTGATTGGCTATATGTTCCTAACTAATGTGGCATCTGAATTTGTAGTGTTTTAGTAGCACACGTAACCCCTCCAGCCATGCGTGCACTATTGGGGCCAATCTCCGGCTGTGCGTACTTTATATACACAAGACTCCACCAGAAGCAGATGTAACCTGTTAGTCAGCCCCCCTCTCACTGAGCTGACCACCGCTCATAGACGACCCAATCTAAAGCACTCCGTGGACTCACATGAAGCACACTGGTCTCACTGAGCTATCTGCCTTAGAACACCCACATCCTGTCATAAGATGTTAAAGGTACTTTTGGATATCGTTCGAGCTTTGACTGTTGTGTATGAACAGTCACTCACACTGAGCTCTAGTCCATAGGCGCTGCTCTTTATACTGAATCTTATTTCAAATACAGGTCTTATGTGATGTTCATCCTTTGTTCCTGTAGTCGTCATTGCTCTTTAATACAAAAGATGATGTGTGTGTTATTTATTACAGGTGTAAAAATGTGAAGATTCAGAGCCCAGAGATGGTGGTGAAGAGTTATAAAGGTAAATATCATTGTGACGATTAGCTCTGTATGTTATGGTTCATGAAAATGATGTGGTATGGTATGGTTTTGTGTGGTATGGTATAGAATGTTATGTTCGTATGGTATGGGATAGGAAGGGATGAGATTGTGTATGGTAAGGTATTGTATGATTTGGAACATTACGAGTGGATGGTGTGGTGTGGTGTGCTATGGGATGGTATCATGGTGTAATATGGTATGGTGGGATGGTGTGGTGTGGATTGGTGTGGTGTGCTATGGAATGGTATGGCATGGAATGTTATGGTGGTATGGGATGGGGTAGGAAGGGATTAGATGCGATTGGATGGTGTGGATTGGAGTTTTATGGAATGGTATGGTATGGCGGTATGGTATGGAACGTTATAATGGGATGGTGTGATGTGATATGGGCTGGGATCATAGTAAAATATGGGATGGCATGGAATTGCACCTCAGAATTTGGCATGTACTGCATAACTCATTCTGTATTCCAGAGTTCTAGCTCCAACAGTGACCTAACACATGCTTCTACAATGACCCAGCACATACTGACCTAGGGCATGCACCTACACTGACCCAGCGCATGCACCTACACTGACCTAGCGCATGCACCTACACGGACCTACAGCACATGCACCTACACTGATCTAACGTATGCACCTATAGTGACGTAGTGTATGAACCTACACTGACCTAGCACATGCACCCACGCTGGCCTAGCGCATATTTCTACTCTAATGTAGTGCATCCATCTACAATGCAGTGTAGTGTATGACTGGAACTGTATACCTTGGAGTAGATCTGTCATTCTGTACCATCAAATGCAGTGTTCTGACTGGTACTGTATACCTTCGAGTAGCTCTCTTGCTCTGTATCATCTAATTATAGAGTACTAACTAATACAGTATGTCTTAGATAAATCCTGTTTTCTGTACCATCTAATGCACTGTACTGGCTAGTACTGTATACCTTGGAGTAGTTTGCCATCTTATGCGGATTACTAGCTTCTACTCTATGCCTTTGGGGTAGCTCTGTCACTCTTCACCATCTAATGCAGTGTTCTGACTAGTACTGTATACTTTCTAATAACTCTCTCGCTCTGTCCCATGTAACGCAGTGTACTGACTAGCACTGTATACCTTCTAATAACTATGTACCATGTAATGCAGTGTACTGACTAGTACTGTATACTTTCTAATAACTCTGTACCATGTAATGCAGTGTACTGACTAGTACTGTATACTTTCTAATAACTCTCTCGCTCTGTCCCATGTAACGCAGTGTACTGACTAGCACTGTATACCTTCTAATAACTCTGTACCATGTAATGCAGTGTACTGACTAGTACTGTATACTGTCTAAGAACTCTCTCGCTCTGTCCCATGTAAAGCAGTGTACTGACTAGCACTGTATACCTTCTAATAACTCTGTACCATGTAATGCAGTGTACTGTTTAGTACTGTATACTTTCTAATAACTCTCTCGCTCTGTCCCATGTAACACAGTGTACTGACTAGCACTGTATACCTTCTAATAACTCTCTCACTCTGTACCACGTAATGCAGTGTACTGACTAGTACTGTATACCTTCTAATAACTCTCTTACTCTGTACCATCTAACGCAGTGTACTGACTAGTACTGTATACCTCTAGTACCTTTCCTTCCCTGCAGCATCCATTGCGGTGTACTGATTACTACTGTATACCTTTGAAGTATTTGAAGTAGCTTTGTCACTCTGTACTGACTAGTAAAGATCACCTTCTAGCACCTCTGAGATGCACCCCAGCTGCAGAACATTTGCCCCAAGATTTCTCATCCTTTTCTACCTGAAGGACAGCTGTCGAAGCCTGATTTATTTTTGAGAAGCAGCTTCACCACTTGTGAGCCTTTTCTTTCCTCGTAGTTCTTGCTTCTGCACTAACTTTGCTGCTTTGACTCTTATTTTCCAGTAGTGGGGAAACTTCCAGTAGTAAGGTTGGATCTAATTGTAATAAGGGTTTGCTTATCATGTCACTATTTATTCGACTGGTGTCCTTTTTAGGTCTCGCGACCTATCAATGCGCGCAAGCGCATTGAGCGGAGCGAGAATTCAAGTGCTCAAAATCCTTGTGAAACCACGGGCTTTTTGCTGCGGTTTTCTTCGAGTTCACGTGGCCACAGGCACGCGCTTTTGGGCCATAAACTTGCATTTCTCCTCCCCCTCCCCAGCCAGCTTCCCCCAGGCCGTAGCAGCACTCCTCCCACACCTTTGAAGTGAAGCTTAGCTTCACTTCAAAAGCCCCTGCTGCTTCACACCGGGTCGCATTTCTCCTCCCCCCTCCCCTTCTCTGCCTTCCCTCCGTCTTGTTTTTTTTGCTGTTTCCATTTAACCGGCTCTACATGCCGAGCTGTGCCCGCAATCTTTTACCCAGAGTAGATGCTATGCAGGAATGTCAGTAGAGTGGTTATTCTAATCAAAGCACATAGTTACCTTTTGTAGAACCTTCAGTACCGTCTCACTGTTTTTGTGCTCACTGTACTCTGATATAGCAGAAATTCGCTGTGTTGACCCGAACATTCAAAAGAATAAATATGGATTTTAACTTCTTAGCTGCATAAGTGAGTTTGTTTCAAGCGCTATGCAAAACTTCAAAATCAAACCTTTTACATGTAGTGTGTCTCAAGTACTCTCTTTTACACAGTGTTACTTGGATGTTCCCCATTCCAAAGACTCATGGTTTTCATGTAAACTTTTATTTTTAATGTGCAGCAAAATGTGTAGCTGCACCTAGCATATACATCGGATTACCGTATTCCACAGTGGAGGTGTAGCTGCACCTAGCATGCACATCTGATTACCGTATTCCACAGTGGAGGTGTAGCTGCACCTAGCATGCACATCTGATTACCGTATTCCACAGTGGCGGCGTAGCTGCACCTAGCATGCACATCTGATTACCGTATTCCACAGTGGTGGCGTAGCTGCACCTAGCATGCACATCTGATTACCGTATTCCACAGTGGCGGCGTAGCTACACCTGGCATGCACATCTGATTACCGTATTCCAAAATGGTGATGTAGCTACACCTAGCATGCACATCTGATTACCGTATTCCAAAATGGCAATGTAGCTACACCTAGCACGCACATCTGATTACCGTATTCCAAAATGGCGATGTAGCTACACCTAGCATGCACATCTGATTACCGTATTCCGAAATGGCGATGTAGCTACACCTAGCATGCACATCTGATTACCATATTCCACAATGGCCGCATTGTGACTTTTTTTCTGCTCGTGCTTTGCAATGAGGTTATATTGCAAAATTATTTTCTAGACAACGATTGAGTGTGATTGGTGCAAGTGTTACAATTTTATTGTCCTCTCATGCAGAAGTAAGAGACATGAACTATATTTTAAGAGGGAGCGTTTTTTCTTAAAACCGAAATATCCTTATAATTACTGAATCAGATCGATTATCTCTTTAGAGAGATGTTTTGCCCCCTGCGGTTCAGACGCAATGGTTGTAATATTTTACTTATTGTATGGTTCAAGCATAAGGTTTATTTTCACCTCTCATTAGAATGAGTGCCTGAGGTACATGAATCAGAGCAATAGTATATTTTGAATTATTGATTGTTGACTTGTCCTGCCAGAAGCTTTCCACCTATTATTAGCCATTTAGAAAATAAAACAAAAAAAGCGTTGTTTTGTACTGCAATGTGATGTACTGCGGGGTGATGTTCGGGCCAATGGGAAGCAACACAATCACAATGCAAAAGGCTGCGATGTGTTTCTTCACGATCTAATGGACGGGGCGACGTCATAGACGCGGTGTTACAGCGCGCGATCAGTGTGACCGCGATGTATCGTCATACATCCTTAAGGAAGCCGCTCCTTGCTCCTACACCAGTTACTTTGTTGTAACATTAATGATTTCGGTATGATAATTAGTTGAGAGTATGTGGGGAGCAAATCGTGGATGGAGTGACAAACATATTGTTAGGATGTGGGTACTTACTCTCGGGTACTAGAGCGACCATGCAGTTCTTTTGCTTGCTGCGTCATCGCACAGCGGCACCAGCCATACCACTCACCATGGGACGCCAGCTTACTCAGCACAACTTACTCCCTCTTGCCGGTCATCACAACAGAGGCTGCAGGGCCTTCATTTTCCGGGCGCCGCCAGCCTCGCTTCTCATCCCCCACCGCACTTTACTTTTTTGTCTGTCACAGGTGCTGGATGGGGGTCCGCCACCCAGTGGGCTTCTGGGGTGATCTCTTCACTTCACGCAGGCACTTCTGACAGCCCAACTGCTTACTGTTCAGACCGTTGGGCTCATCTCTCACCCGTTGGGTCACTGGGTCGCCTCCAGGTCTGCCACTGCTTCTTGCTATAGGTGGGGGTGCTTTTCGGTGCAGCAAACGCCCCCGCCCAAGCAGCATAACGTGGCTCCCGCCCACCTGCATACGGGTCCGTTCTGACTCAACGCCAATGAAATGTTGTGGGGCCATAGGCCCCCATGAATTAAATGTAACAACAATGACGCAGTATTATAGTAGGTAGAACTGGCCCTGGAAACTTGTGCACGGCCCCTTTTATTAACATGGTTTCCTCAGGAGGTGGAGGCTTCTACCACCATGATTTGTGGTAGGGTGTTGGGTGTCCCCTGGGGCAGGGAAATGGAGGTGAGCAATGGTCATGTTCACAGAAGGCCCTGCATAGCGTAAGCTGCTTCTCTGCCTTTGCGCCAGCTTCCATAATACATCAGAGGCAAGTTGTTTCCTTCATTTGCATGGGGCTCCATGCAAATGAGGGGATGCCCCATTAGAATAGTGCCTGCACTATATGTACGCCGGCATTACTTGTGTTACAGAAGGCACTGCACAATTGTCTGTGGCCCCTTCTGTAACAGTACAGTGCGATGCATGCCTGAAACAAGCACTGGCATTGCCAATAGGTATCGCATTTGGAAAGTTGGAGCTATTGGTTTTGTAAATGACATTTTATATTTATATATTGTTATTGACAATGCCAATAACGATATATAAATATAAAATGTCATTTACAAAACCAATAGCTCCAACTTTCCTACTGCGAGACCTATTGGCAACGCCAGTGCTTGTTGATCACTGTGAGTATCTGCCGCCTGAATTCGGTCCAGCTCCTCTCCCAGCGTGTTAACTGATTCTGTTCTGTTAGCGGCTATTTTTTAGGTCTCGCCTCGGCAGCTCGCGTGTGCTGCCCTAGGAGGGCCTTTAACCATCGGTCTTAACTTTTCAAGCGCTGCACTCGGGCTTGTGGCGGCATTCACCTTGTGGGATCGAGCAGCGACGTGCCACAAGCACAAGTGCAGTGCTTGAAAAGTGAAGAATGCGCGAGCACGCACGCACAACTCCCGGGCTTGTTCTGTTAGTTGCTTTCCCCTTTAAGCAGAGAAAAGTGTGTGTATAGATTTACCACATGGCAGCGTGAGCAAGCGGAGAGCGGCTTGGAAACATGAGGCGGCATACCCAATCACCTCCAGCCTCTGACGGCGTGTTGCTGGGCTACCGAGTACATCGCCTGCACTCCCAGGTGAAACATTTGCACCCTTGCTTGTGTTGTGTGTGAGCATTTGAAGAGTAGCGGTGCTGTCCCACATCATCCTGACCAAGTATACAATGGCGTTGTACTACTTTGGCAGAGTTTGGGACTATTTTGGAATGTATTTATGAGCGCTTTTCACAAGCGCAACTGTTTATCGTAAAGTCACTTTTCACAACCACTACTGTGCGCCCGCCCACTTTTTGTGCATGCCGCTCTGCATCTTTCCTCCCTCCTCTTGTGCTACGTGTCCCTTCGTCTAATTACCGCCCCCGCTTTTTGCTCCTCTTATGTTGTTCATCCCTTCTGCCATTAGCGTACCTTCCCCTTTCCTGTGGCCGTAGCGGATCTGCCAAACAGGCTTGGTCAGGGAGGCCTTTTCAAGTTGAATACAATATAGACCCCCGCAGACGCACCAACCAAGATACGAGATGTCCATTAACTTGATTAGGATTCTCTAATTGTGACTGATTGGCATATGCAGCGGTAGTGCTGTGGACTTCAGGCAATATTTATATATGTGATTTTCTTTTTGCTTGTGTCACGGCGCAAGGTATTAAACAGTTATTACGTTCATGTACCAGACCGAGGTCAAGACAAAGAGTCACTGTACATGATGCACAGCTTCTTGTTTATTGTCTCCGTTTCTGGGACACTTTAGCATCCAAGTCGGGAGCTTCTTGACAGGATGGTTGTTCTGAATGGACAGATGACGTGATACTCCCTTAAGTGCGGAAGTCACTTTGCAGCAATTTCCACAGCTTTATTAGTTTCCAAGATAGACTGATTCATTTTACCACACACAAGTGACCCCTGAGTGCCTGCGAAAGTTGGTTTAGGGATCATAATGAAAGACTTATTCACAAGGGGTAAAGGTTCGAATCCCTGCAGTCCATTCTGTTGATCAATAGCTTTGATTGCAACGATTTGACTACCAGGCATTGGCACCTTTTGCAAGTTATGCAAGCTCATACTGACCTGTTGCTGTTCACAGATTCGGCTATGGGCAGAATCATAGACATCAATACACCAAAATGGAAGGTGTACCGGAAGTGACATCACACATCCTTTGACCTTAATGACATCACATTAGGGGACGTATATGACTACTACTGACTCCAAGCCATATTGAATAGTGGCACGGCTCATGGTCCTCCATGCTAATTCAGCATCATGTCAAGGGAAACAGTGATGTGGCAGTCTCCAGCTGTGATAATTGAGAACACGAAAATGGTGAAAGGACAAAAAAAACACAGAGTACTCTTTCAAGGAACTTGGTTCCTTTGTTCATGCAGTACATAATGCAGGAAATTGACATGCAACCCATCTCTATGTGTGGGTGTGCAACTCTGATCATGCCAATGTCCACAATTCTTCATTCTTCAGGAAGTGGCTTAGTCAAACGAAGGTGTACTCCAGCCTTCCTGCTCCATCGAAGTATAGGTGATTTCACACAAGATGCATACACTTGGCGTTCCATTGGTTTCTGGAGGGAGGGAGGATGAGAGATAGGAGAGCAGTAGAGGAAACAGGTAGGAAAAGGACAGATATCAGTTCTGACTACTAGTAAACCCTGCTGATAACTGTAGGGTCTAAATAAATACAGGACTCCTCCCAACATGGGTGTGCTCCTCCCATCATATAATTAAGATCTACTCACACATACATTTGGTACTAGTTAGGCTAGCCATGATAAACCACATGGATTAACACAGGAAAAGCTGGTAATCGTTCTCTGCATGGTTTGATCAGCTGCTACTAGTCGTTGTCTTGGCCGATTCATGGGGCTGGTCGTCGTTTTGAGTGTATCCTACCACACATCAGTGAGACACCTTCCGAATCATGTACAGCACCCATCAGGAGACTTGTTACCCGGATCTCTTGCCCAAGAAAATGTGTGGAGTCGTTCAATTGAAAGAGGGATCTACTGAGCGGTGACCCTGGGCCCAGAGCCCTGCTCAAGGCCTCACGCATGGTCACAGATGATCTTAATGGTGATATTACATCACTATTGACATTTTTGATGATTTCACTAAAATCATGTTTGCTGACAGTGGGAATATTGCTGTTTAATTGAGTGACCATTGCAGGGACATCTACATGTTGTGGTAGTGCAACCTTCTCGCTCATTTTAATGTCTGATTATGTGTATTGGTGGAGTTTCAAAGACATCAAGCATTATCTTTAATCAGTCAAGATATTGGTTATGAGTGACTTATTGACGAGTGTAAAACAGACTTTTTTGCTCAGGCTTTATTGTTAACTGCAGCAATACATTGTTTTGATTGTTTTCCAAGCTGCCTTAAACACTGATCTTGAATAAGGGAATAAACAGGGCATTTTCTAGTCAGCCTAAGACTTGCTACCGATCGTGTTTTCACACAACTGCCCCATGTGTAACAACACTGAAGGGAACATTTTCTGTTGAGGTACAGTTTTTACTGTTCATCACTGTATTTGTGTTTGAAAGAAAAGATATTAAAATAAAAGTAAATATCCCATCATTCAACAAAAAATGCCATTCCACATAATTACACTCATAACACACAATCTCACTCCACATAGTTCCAGTACACTCAATACCACATAATTACTATCTGCATAATTCCACTGCACGCCATGCCACATAATTCCACTACACAAATCCACTCGACACAATTCTGCAACTAAAAATTACAATCCAACCCACATTATTCCACTACACAGCACATGCATACACGCACATAAAATGTGTTTTACACAGGTAAAGCACATTGCCATTTACAATGCCATAAGCTCTAACCCAAACAAACGCGAGACCTATTGCATTTCCAATGCTTGTATTTGGTTTTCCCTGTAAGATGAATGAATGAATATACAGCTACATAACAAGAGCAGCTTTGTTTTCATTAAATCATTAATGCTCGAAATATTTGTGCAAAAATGAACCCCTTTGTGGTCGATGCTAAAACAAATTCAGTTTGGGATGGATCCCTAAAGACATTTACTAATTCAGTGACAGCTCGGCTTGTAATGCGGGTTTACCCAGCGTGAATTTAAAGCCCAAACAGCAATCTTTTTTATTTTGATATCTCTATCGGTATTTCATATAAATAATATAACAGCAGTGACACGATGTCACACAAGGCCCTTTTCTGTTTCTCGATAGCGCATGGTATATTCCCCTAATGGGAGCTTCTTTGTTATTCACATGCAAGGGACTTAAAGCTTGAGTATATCATCACTGCCATTTGCTTTCACGCACACAAAGCAAACGCCGGACCAGCCTACCCTAACAGCAGACTCGGCTTCTACACCCCCACGTGCCAGCTCAGTTCCGCCAGCCTCGCCCTCGCCGCTATCCCCCGCATCCAACGAATGACCTCCGGCGGCAGATTCTTCTCCTACCTCGCCGCCAAGACCTGGCACACCCTCCCTACCCACATACGGCAGACCCAAGACCTACTCGCCTTCAGAAGACTCCTCAAGGCCTGGCTCTTCGAGCAGGAGGAGCCCCCCTCCCCCTTCAGCGCCTTGAGACCCTCACAGGTAAGTACCGTGCTCTACAAGTACTCTGAATGATTTCAAGGTGCCTCAGCACTGACAAAAGTGCACATAACCCGGAAACATCCCACAAGGTTCGTCTTCATAGTAGACATGTGTTGCAGCATTTTTTATGTCATTTCTTTTTTAATACAGATGTTCAATTATACATAATATAATCCTAATTATATATAAGCTAACAGAAATGGCAATAGCTCTTGCTAAACACTTATAAGGTCCCAAAGGCGAGACCTATTGGCTATTCCAATGCTTGTTTTTAAAATTGGGTAGACTTGACCAGACTGACTAGCATGCGATCCACTCTTTCCCAAAATGTGACTTTTTGCTATGTGCTTTCATAAGCCCCTTACGCTGTCTTTTAGTCGGTTGTGTGATGTCTTCAAGTGGGTTGCACCTTAATAAAGTATGGATAATATGGGTTACTGGTTCTCCCAGATCTATACTAGTTTTGTGAGGTGGACAAAGCAGAGAGACACCACAGCTTTCAGTTCTTCTGTGGCAGCTGCTAGTTAACGACCTTTCGGTTCCACCTCGCTGCTGTTCCGAAATTACTTCACTTGGCTCCTCTGTAACCTTTCCTAATTGTGTTGTTTTTTTGGGAAGGAACTTTATTATTTGGAGCACAATTGTCGGAATTGGTTGGTGTGGTAACATCCACTGTTCTTGGAGATGTCTTTAACTGCAGCTTAATGTCGTCCAAAACAGAGTCTACTAATCCAGGGAGCGATGCCAGTTTATCTAAAACTGGACTGCAGACACAAGCAGGAACATATTGTGTGTCAACTTGTGCCCTCTGGAATGTAGAGAGCTTTTGTATTGAATAAGTCCACCTAGATGTCTGACTTACTAGACTGGTACGGTAAGGCTTCGATGACAGTTTGAAATGAACTAAGCAAAATATCCCACGTATTGTTGTCGTTTCCTCTCCGACAAGGGGAGTGGCGGTCCAGTACTTCAGCTTGTCGGGAGATGTCTGGAGACAGTGATAAGGGGGGGGCAGCCAGAGGTATTCCTTCTCCCTGTATCAACACAGGCTTTGCCTGTGGCTCCACCTGCGAGTGGAAAGGTCTCATCCAATTGAGTCTTCCTCCAGAACTCGAATGGAATTCGACAGCCCTATTAGAGAAATACCATTAATAATTTACTGTTTTGTTCCCTGGACAGGATCCTTGCCGTCCAAGCCTGAAAGTTGAGGCTTAAAGCTGTTATCGTTGGAATTAAATGGTTGGTGCACCTCAACTATCACTTGCCTAACCTTGCCCTTTGTCAGGACAGTGTTTGGCTCTATTACACATTTAGCCGCCAGTGGCCATTGGAATTAAGAACCAATCGCTCAGGAACTGTATCCAGCTCAGACGGCAAAATCCCTAAGTCATTCTGGCTTTTCAATGAGCTCAACACCTGAGTTTACCATCTCTCCATGGCTCGGAAGCTCCTTTTTGCTCAGTCCTCCCAGTGGAAGGCAGATTTTTTAGTTTTAATTTCTGCGGAGGGAACAGATTTTAAAGATATCTTCGGAGTTTTGGGTGTTATTTCGGAAAAACCAGGTTAAAATGCACTTAGCAGGCTTGTAATCCACTTGCCTTGTTGTGATATGTAAGTAAAGCAGTCGCTGGATTCTTTAAAAAAAACAAATTTCGTCTCCATTTCCCTCTTTACTATTTTGCTGGTAGTTTGAACCTCTGCTATAATTGAAGAAAATCCCCTTCTTGTTCAATCAATCAAATAAACTTTATTCGGTTTCACAAAAGTAAACCATAAGCGGTACCCCCTTCTTGTTTTGTTGTAGCCTCTGCTTGCGTGGGTTTCATTTTTTTTAATATCAACCGATTGGAACACTTTTGTCTACGCCGAGCAGCTATTGGCCTGTTCTTTCTGAGCTCATAGTGGGCCTATCAATCTCGCTATACTGAGTATCTAAATTTACGCAGTAAATATAATAGCCGTCATGTGGTGAGTACCTTTGCGGGTTTTCCACTTTATGCGCTGTCAGGAACTATATCCAACTCAGACTGCAAAATCCCGGAGTCATTCTGACTTCAATGAGCTCAACACCTGAGTTTACCTTCTCTCCATGGCTCGAAAGCTCCTTTTCGTCCAGTCCTCCCACGGGAAGGCAGGTTTTTTAGTTTTAATTTCTGCGGAGGTAACAGATTTTAAAGATATCTTCTGAGTTTTGGGTGTTATTTCGGAAAAAACAGGTTAAAATGCACGTAGCAGGCTTGTAATCCACTTGCCTTGTTGTGATATGTAAGTAAAGCAGTCACTGGATTCTTTAAAAAAAAAAGAATTTCGTCTTGATTTCCCCCTTTACTATTTTGCTGGTAGTTTGAACCTCTGCTATAATTGAAGAAAATCCCCTTCTTGTTCAATCAATCAATCAATCAATCGATCAAATAAACTTTATTCGGTTTCACAAAAGTAAACCATAAGCGGTACCCCCCTTCTTGTTCTGTTGTAGCCTCTGCTTGCATGGGTTTCATTTTATTTAATATCAACCGATTGGAACACTTTTGTCTACGCCGAGCAGTTATTGGCCTGTTCTTTCTGAGCTCATAGTGGGCCTATCAATCTCGCTATACTGAGTATCTAAATTTACGCAGTAAATATAATAGCCGTCATGTGGTGAGTACCTTTGCGGGTTTTCCACTTTATGCGCTGTCATGGACTTAAAGATTACACTGCGCACCCCACATAACCACAAGATGGTTACTTCAACACGCAAAGTCAGACACAAGTCTTTGCCCCAGCAAGGCTATTAGTGGGAGTTTTTTTTTTCACTGGGCCACTGGCGTGTTGGACCGTCACCTACAGGTGCAGACATCCGAAGGAGCATGCGGCACCGGCCTTGTGCGGAGATTACTGCAGCACTGGCCAGACCTGCAACCAGTGGCGTAACGAAAGTTGAGGGTGCCTCCCTGCAAGTTACATGGAGGGGACACATTCTGCATTTAATCCGGAGCTCTCAGGCCTGAGTACTGTGCTGAGGGGCCCCCTGAAGCCCAGGTTCCCCCTGCACCATGGGGGCTGCGTGGGCCTTTGTTATGCCACTGCCTGCAACCACCTGCCTCCTGGGTTCTTAAGTATAATCCCCAGCTCTAGTTGCTTCCAGTGTCACTTCCTTCTTCTTGCCCCTGTGTCCTCGCCGGTTCACCAGCCACACTTCTGGGACTATCCTGAATATCCCAGCCGCAAAGGGGCCGAAGCTGAACGGAGCGAGCCTGAGCTTGGTAAATGTCCCACGCAGGGCCACACTACCGCTACTGCTGCCCACGCCAATGTCTTGCTGCTGGAGCCCTTCTGCTGAGACCTCTCTGCCAAGGGACCGCTAGGACCGCACAGGGAACTTCCTCTTCGGAGCGGAGTCGTGGGGGTGCCAGTGCACGCTGGTACAAGCTCTGAGCTCTAGCAATGCACCCAGACCGGAGCAAGGGCCGGAGGCCCACAGGAGCTGAGCCTCTCCGATCCGCTCCTGGGATTGCGGTGCATCCTTGTATCACTCGTGTCACTCATTACCATCTAATACAGTGCACTGACTAGTACTGTATACCTTCTAGTAGCTCTCCTACTCTGTACCATATATTATATAGCACTGACTAGTACAGTACACTTCGGAGTAGGTCTCACACTCTGTGCCATCTAATTTAATGTACTGACTACAACAGTTTACCTTCTAATCGCTCTGTCACTCTAACATTTTTATGCTGTGTACTGACTAGTACAGTCCACCTTCTAGTAGCTCTCTTACTCTATCATCCGATGCAGTGTACTAACTAGTACCGTTTACCGAAGTAGCTCTGTTGCTCTATACCATATATTATATATTACTGACTAGTACAGTACGCCTTGGAATAGCTCTGTCACAACTAATCCAGTGTGCTGACTAGTACTGTCTACCTTGGAGTAGCTCTGTTGCTCTGTACCAACTAATCTGGTGTACTGGCTAGTACAGTTTACTTTCCGGTAGCTCTCCTACTCTGTACCATATATTATATAGTACTGACTAGTACAGTACGCCTTGGAATAACTCTGTCACAACTAATGCAGTGTGCTAACTATTACTGTCTACCTTGGAGTAGCTCGGTTGCTCTGTACCAACTAATCTGGTGTACTGGGTAGTACAGTTTACCTTTCAGTAGCTCTGTCACTCAATACCATCTAATGCAGTGCGCTGACTAGTACAGTACACCTTCGAGTAGATCTGTCACTGTGTACCCTCAAATGTACTGTACTGACTAGTACTGTATACCTTCTAGTAGCTCTCCCACTCTATACCATATATTATATACTACCATCGAAGGCAGTGTAATGTGTAGTACTGTAGACCTTGGAGTGTGTATTTCATTCTTGGCCATCCAATGCAGTGTACTGACTAGTACAGTGTACCTTCCAAAAGCTCTATCAGTCAGTACCATCCAGTGCAGTTTACTGATTAGTACTGGGTATCCTGGAGTAGCTCTGTTACTCTGTGCCAGGTAACACAGTGTACTGACTAGTACTGTATGCCTTGGAGTAGCATTGTCACACTGACCATCCAGTGCAGTGTACTGCCTTGTGCAGTACACTTTTAGTACCTCTGTTACTAAGTGCGATCTAATGCAGTGTACTGACTAGTACTCTATACCTCCTAGAGGCTCTCTCACTCGGCGCCATCTAATATAGTGTTATGACTAGTACTGTATTCCTTCTAGTAGCTCTCTTCCTCTGTACCGTGTAATATAGAGTACTGACTAGTACAGTACTCTTCTTGTATATGTTACTGTGTGGTAGTGTGGTGTAGTATGTGCTGAGAGGTGCAGTGTAGGGTGTAGTTGAATGCATTGTCTATGTAGTGCAGTTTGCTGTTCGGTGTAGTGTGTGCTCTAGATGAATGTGCGCTTTAGTGTAGTGAGCGGTCTAGTGCTGCGCGCTTTAGTGTGTGCTCTAGATGAATGTGCGCTTTAGTGTAGTGAGCGGTCTAGTGCTGCGCGCTTTAGTGTGTGCTCTAGATGAATGTGCGCTTTAGTGTAGTGAGCGGTCTAGTGCTGCGCGCTTTAGTGTAGTGAGCAGTCCAGTGCTGCGCTCTCTAGCGCCGCGGGGTCCTTCCAGATGTGGTTTAAATTAATCATATGTAAAACAGAAGCAGTAATTGCAGCCTTTATTTGCGTCATTAAATCTCTAATTGTGAATCTCTTCTCTGCAGTGATGGTGACTCTGGATCCTGACACGGCTCATCCTCGGCTCCTCCTGTCTGAGGGAGGGAGACGTGTGAGAGAGACGGACACAGCACAGCGCCTGCCGGACACCCCCAAGAGATTCACCACCTACTACTGTGTGCTGGGGAGCGAGGGGTTCACCTCCGGCAAACATTACTGGGAGGTGCAGCTGCTGCAGGAGGGGGGAGCGTGGCATGTGGGGGTCGCAGCGGAGTCTGTGAACAGGAAGGGCTTCTTCACATGGTCACCTGAGAGGGGAGTCTGGGCTGTGCGGGGGTCGGGGGGTCAGTACGAGGCTCTCACCTCCCCTGAGACCCCTCTGTCCCCACGTGAGAAGCCCCTGAAGCTGGGGGTGTATCTGGACTACGAGGGGGGGCGGCTGTCCCTGTACAATGCTGTCTCCATGGAGCTTCTCTACACCTTCCCGCAGGCCCCCTTCACACAGGGGCTCTTCCCGTACTTCTATCTCTATGGAGGAGCGGAGCTGAGGCTGGTGTGAGAGTGACTCCTCCCCCCCCCCCCCCCCTTCCTCTCCCCAACTGTCATCTACAGTTCAAAGAATCTTCAAACACCAACATTCCAAAGAATCTTCAAACACCAACATTCCAAAGAATCTTCTTCACAACGACCCTCCCACATGTTGCCATGACACCCAGAAGCCTCATGTGAAACTGACTGCTACATATCTCTTATCCTTGTACATTTTTTAAAACAAGGGCAGGAAATGTTTGCCGTGTGAATTATGCAGCAGACATCATGTAACATATGATAAAGTCTCTTTAAACTTCAAAAATGTGTATTTCTTTCACACATGGAGCTTTGACATTAATATACACATTATAGCGCTGCGCTGAGAAGGACTTATTGAAAGTGATTGTTTTTAACCATGAACTTAGAAACCAGTCATGCCCCGCCCAACAACAGTGCTAATATTAGTGACCTCAGAGGCAAGACAGTTGTCACGTGAACCCTGTATGTAACCCAGATTCAGGGCAGCTTTAGGACAGTGCGACCGGTGCAGCCGCACCTGCCCTAATCTGGGAGCAGTGATGTGTGCAGAAATAACTTTAGGTTTTAAAAGCACCTGCTGCTTCCTTGTGTGTCCAGCAGGTTTCAGGCAACAATAAAAATGTCAAGATGACACAGGTGAATAATGTTCCTGCTGGAGAGAGATCGAAGTTTGGTCTTGTCACAGTTTCAACTCATCCTTAAGTAGCGCAGAGGGTTAATATGCCGGCTGCAAAGAACGTGTACATGCAGAACACAGAACGTTAATCCTCATTGGTTTGTGCAACATTTCCTATAGACTGATTTACACATATAAGATTCATTGCCTCCGTTAATGTGTGTGTTGGTGTAAAGTGCTCTGACACCTACGAGTTGGCATGAGTAGCGCTATAAAACAAAAGACATGCGTATGAGAGAGGGACGCTACAGAGATGGGTGCCACTGTTGAAAGGTGGGGGTGAGGGAATATTTGGAAATGGTGTCATGGGCGGAGGGGCACAAATAAATATTGTCACACCTGGCGCCTCTAACTCTAAAGCCGGCTCTGCCCAGATTCTTTTAGATCCATTAATTCAAACGCAATCGTTTTTTGTAGCGCTGCTATTCTAAACTCACGGTTTTGAAGGTGCTTTCATATGGGATAAGGAAGAAAATGGACCATCAGTGAAATCAAATATTTTTCCAGGATCACAAAATTTGGTTACGCTGTGAAGCCGCAATTAATCCAGGTGTTCTAGTTTCCCTTCGGACAAATTACCTATTAAGTGGGTATCTATTTGTCTCTCCTTTTTACCTTAAATGTTAATGCATTTGTTATACACCTGTGAATTAAGCTGATATTTATTTGCAAGGGTTTAAAACTTCTTTCTGAGGACAGTGTTTTTGTAACGTGAGCATGACGAGGCCAGTGAAGATATATCACAATACAGAACTATTTTTAAATATTGCAGTTCCTAAACTGCAAAGATTCCATCACAATTACAGACCATCATGTACAAGTTGTTTTCTTGTGCAACATCTGCCCTGCTGCACGAGCCACTATTGTAATTTATGAAATGTGTATGTAGCAAAGACATGCAGATTCTGTGAACAATGTGCAATAATGTTATTCCAGCAGCACAAATACAACACAATAGCCTCCTGCGGGGCTTTCATGACTCCACAAACATTCCAGGTCCTGCAAACATATTAGGTAGAATTAACTTGTCTCCAACATTTTTTCCAGACGTTATTGTGTATTTACAGGCCATCCTGTATTAAAAGTAGAATCTATTTTTGTCATGAAACTTAAAGAATATCAACTAGATGTGTGACACTGAGAAGCAAATCTGCCTTTCAAGCCGACGCCAGTGCATGCTGGGACTGAGATAACGAGGATCTTAATAGAAAACATCAAACTACAAGTCCCAAAATGCACAGCGGTGTTGATCCAAACTGTCAGAGGTTGGAGGGGTCACGTAGAGTGAGATTTTGACACCAGTTCAAGCAAAGCAAAATGATTTTGCTCTGAGTTATAAATGCTGCAGGATTATTGTGCAATACTCGTCACCTCTTCCTCCTTTTAGGGGTTTCTGCTTCTTAATATCCTCGTATTTGCTTCATGGAGATTGGATGTAATTCTTGTCTCTTGAGTAAGACATGGGCTGAGTATGTTCTCTTTCAGCGTTAGTGTCATGACGTCCTTTTATAGGGTAGCTCAGTAGGTTGAGGCACATCTGCGAGACTCATGCTCTAGACATCACAGGTTACACTCCTGGCAGGGGCTTCTCCGACTTTCTAATGATTGTACTGTATTGTATCATTTATATAAACCTTCATGCTGCCACCAATGGCTGCAGCTGACCCCTGCCCGCCCCGGTTAAAGTATGGTTTACTTCAATACAAATATTAACAACTAGCAGCCCGTCCCGACCTTGTCCGGGAGCAATCAGGCTTCCCCAACCCCCGCCCACCCCAACATTGTGCAGCAGCCCGGCCCCCGCCCGCCCCGACATTGTCAAGCAGGCCGGGCCCCCACCCACCCTGTCCCCCGCCTGCCCCGACCCCCGCCTGCCCGGAGCCTTACCTTAGTCGCCGCTCCTCCCCCGAGCTCCTCACTTCACCGAACATTGTGCAGCAGCCCGGCCCACTGCCCGCCCCGACATTGTCAAGCAGCCCGGGCCCCCGCCCCCCGCCCGACCCCCGTCTGCCCGGAGCCTTACCTCAGCCGCCGCTCCTCCCCCGCTCTCCTCATTTCACCGCTCCTCGCCGCTTACCGCTCCTCCCGCCTGTCCGCCAGTCCTCACCGCCATTCCGCCGTTTATCACAGCTCCTCCCCCCCTGCCATGTCCGCAGCTCCTCCTCGCGTTCCTAGGCGCCGCTCCTCCCCGCGCAGCTGACGTCACTGAGAAATGGACCTCCAAGCCTTAGACATTCATTTAAGATCATTATGAATACTGGGGGTGTAGTTTTGGTTTACTTCAATACAAATATTAACAACTAGCAGCCCGTCCCGACCTTGTCCGGGAGCAATCAGGCGTCCCCAACCCCCGCCCACCCCAACATTGTGCAGCAGCCCGGCCCCTCGCCCGCCCCTACATTGTCAAGCAGGCCTGGCCCCCGCCCGCCCCGACCCCCGCCTGCCCCGACCCCCGCCCGCCCCGACCCCCGTCTGCCCGGAGCCTTACCTCAACCGCCGTTCCTCCCCCGCTCCCCTTATTTCACCACTCCTCGCCGCTTACCGCTCCTCCCGCCTGTCCGCCGGTCCTCACCGCCATTCCGCAGTTTGTCACCGTTCCTCCCCCCGCCATGTCCGCAGCTCCTCCTCGCGTTCCTAGACCCCGCTCCTCCCCGCGCTCCTGACGTCAGCACGCAGGTCGCGGCTGGCACTACTTCGAAGGGACTACTTTTTTTTTTAATAACGCATATTTTTATACTTTATATATCCTATGTCCATCTGCACACCCTGATGATTACAATGATGTATCGGGTGTGTGGATTGGCGCTGTGGTTCCCGAGTTTACCCGCCTCAAAAGGTGCAAAGTTCTTCCTTTATATTAGTAGTATAGAAATAGATATAGATAGATATAGATTAAAATGCATTTAATTTTTTAATAATTACATGTATGGTTGCATAGTTTTAAATTCAAAATAGGTGATTAAAATATTTTATAGTTAAATCTTAAAAATACACTATTTTTAAATCTATTTAAAATAAGAATTGTATTTATTTATTTTTAATTTGCAGTATTAACTGGTTTTAAGTCCCTACATCCCTTATTTTCTATGGGAGGGTGTTGTAATATCACTGAATGCACTGCTGAACTTACTACTTTGAACACTAAAACGTAGTAAGCTTACTCATAAGTGTCTGTTACTTTTGTGAATCCGGCCCGGTGCCTAGAGCGTTCTCCGCTCTCAGAACACCCTTCAGAGCGTTATAGCTCATTCCTCAGAAAACATTCAGTTCTCCTTGCATGCCGATGGTGATATTACCCCTAACTGAGGGCCAATACCTTATCAGCGCTGGAGGCAGGCCTCGGAGCGCTATCAGCACCCCCTGCAGGTGTCAGAGAGTTTAGCGATGCCTCACAATAGACCATCAGTGTGACAGCATTTAGTTCCGGCCCGGAGCGCTATCCATCTACAGTGAAAGTAGCACCTCGGAGCGCTTTCCTCCCATCGCACCTCGGGGCGCTATCCTTCTATCGCACCTCGGAGCGCTATCCTCCCATCGCACCTCGGAGCGCTATCCTTCCATCGCACCTCGGAGTGCTATCTGTCCAGGGTGCAGGCAGCTGTGGCCTCGAAGTGCTATTCGTCCAGGGTGCAGGCAGCAGTCCCCCTCCCTCCTGCTCCGGCGACAAGGCTCTCGTTGTGGCTCTTGCGGCGCTGAAAGGCCTTTTGTGCTCACCGCACCCCTCCATTAGGGCCCATCAGGGGATGAGACAGGGCCGGGCGCCCCGCTCCGGAGGCCGCACAACAGAGGCTCTGTGACTGCAGCCTGGCACCGGCCCTGCCCGCCCCTCACCTGGGCCACTCTCGTCGCCCCTTGGCCGCTTTGTACTGCCATTACCCGTGCCCTGCATTTGGCCTCGTCAGTGCACCTGACCCCGGCCCGCCAGGGATGCGTGACTGAGCGGGTCTGGATCCGTCCCCGGCTGTGGGCGGAGTGTTGCCCCTCGCCCGCAGAGTGCCCTCTAAACTGCAGTCTGTAGTCACAGCAGTGTGCAGAACCATGCCTGGAACACCTGGAACTACAACAGTACTCAGGTCGTGCAGCCCGGGCCCCTGCCAGCCAGGGTCCCCGCCCGCCCCGACCCCCGCCTGCCCGCCTGACCCCCGCCTGCCCGGAGCCTTACAGTACTCAGGTCGTGCAGCCCGGGCCCCCGCCCGCCCTCCCCGACCCCCGCCTGGCCGCCCGACCCCCGCCTGCCGGGAGCCTTACCTCAGCCGCCGCTCCTCATTTCACCGCTTACCACTCCTTCCGCCTGTCCGCCGGTCCTCACCACTCCTCCCCCGCGCCATATCCACCGCTCTTCCTCACGTTCATGGACGCCGCTCCTCCCCGCACTCCTGAAGTCAGCAGGTCGCGGCCGGCGCTACTTCGAAGGGACTACTTTATTTTTTTATGTTCATTTTTTATATAACGCATATATTTATACTTTATATAGCCTATGTCCATCTGCACACCCTGACGATTACAATGATGTATCGGGTGTGTGGATTGGCGCTGTGGTTCCAGAGTTTACCCGCCTCAAAGGTGCAAAGTTCTTCCTTTATAATAGTAGTATAGATATCAGATTAAAAAGAATTTTACTGGTGATAAATTAATATTACCAGCAAAACATTTACAAAAACATACTAAACAGATCAATTTCCAATGCTTGCAATTGTCGAACTTTTTTCAGGAGCTCTGTGTCGATCTGGGGTAACTGGACTCCAACTATAACAAAGAGAGCCTGTTACCACTGGTGTCCTGGGGCTTCACCTTACTGTGGGGTCCAAGACTGAGCACCAAGTGAACCCCTCCCCCTTTACTCTCAGAGTAGTAAATTCGAGCTGTCCGAGGCTTACTCAAGGAGAAGGTGCGGGTTAGAAACCAAGAACTCTGTAAAGCAGAATACAGTTAAATGATTGTCCAGCCAGTGCTTTTACTTGAAAAATTAAAAGTACTTTAATCACAAATACACAGCTGAGGACCATACACAAAAAATAGAGGGGACAGACAGATGCACCTAGTGATACTCTGGAGGTTGGGGGGTGGTCCATAGGGACCCTCATGTAGACAGTTCTGTCCCCCAGTGGATGAAGATAGAACAACATTTGTACATCGTGCGTAGAAGGGCCTTGTACATGATGTTTGAGGCATTGTGTTAATGTTGTGTGAAGCTAGATGTGTAAACAAAGCAAGAGATTGTTTTATTGGTAGAAGAGGCGTGCAAAGAGCGGAAGTTGGCGCTCCATAAGGTTAAATGTTTGTTGGTGCCTCTCAGTTTTGCATGCAGAGTGGTCAGGGCTGGCAGAATGTTTTGTACAAGGTTGGTCTTTGTCATGTCAGGGGTGGATTTACAGCACCACAGAGGGTGAATGACAGTAGCTCCTCAGTCATATCTGCCTGTATGCTAGCATGTTATTGAGAATTTAAACAGAGTAAGCATGTTTTTGCAGAGGATAAGACAAATTGGCATGTGCAGATTTTGTCTGATCAAGAGACCCTTGGTTGTGGCTTGTTCTGGGATGGATGGCGGTGTGCAGAACAATGACTTTTTCACTGGCGGTTGCTTTGGTGGTGTGGGGTGTGAAACTGATGAACAGAAGATTAACGTTCAACGTGGATAACGTATCAGGGGTGGAGTTGTTTAACAGAAGGCAAGGACTTGAGCGTTTCGCGGCTCTTGCGGAAGGGTTGTAGGGTTGTCTGTATTTCAATATTGCTTTTAGAGCAAATCATATTCCTGGAACGAGCAATGACATTGCTGATACTTCATCTTGTTCGCGGTGGAAGAGGTTTCGAAGTTTCGCCCTAGAAACGGAAGAGATGACAACCAAGTTGCAACAGGACATCTGGTCACTGGGGCAATGAGCACGCTGGAACTTGCCAAACATTCTGTATCAGTAACTTCTAGATCCTACTGAAAGGCTTGGTGGGAGTTTAAATATGGATGAAGTAGGAAGAAATGGGGTGATAAAGCCTGGAACTGAGTAACGAGCACATCATGCATTTTTGATTTTCTTTGATTGACAGGAGCTTATCAGCTGTTACCATTGCTGGGAACCAGGGAGGTTTGTCATCCATGTGAAGGTGTTTTAGGGATATGACCCGGGGGCTTAGGAACTGGTGAGGCGTGTAAACTTGTAATTTCACTTGTTGACAAGTTTAATCTGGGTGTTGGGGTTTTGCTGTTATAACAATTTTGAAGTTAAAATCTTTTAGTCTTTACCTGATGTGTCTGCTTTGTTGGGCTCAAGGAAGAGACCAGGTGTAAAACGACAAGAGGTGGGGATGGAAGATATGTTTTTGAAAATATGGCTGAGGCGTTCCAGAACAGATCGCAGAGGGATCAGGAGATGGGTTGTCTTGAAGACTGGGCTTGTCACAGAAGCAGGTGGACTTTTGACAAATTTTACAATGTCCAGGTGTGTTTAGGAGATGAGGTTGTTTACCCTACTGTTGGTGAGACAGTGACTGGGGCCAATCTTTTGGGAATATTGAAAAAATCATTGGTTTACTTGGGATTGAACACAAAGGGCTTTGGCATGTGCTGTTTTCAATCTGAGGCAGCAAAGTCAGGACTTCAGACTGAGGACATGAAGAGGATTGAGAGATGACGGTCCAGGCGTCGTGAGAGGTACATACGAGGTTAGGACCAGGGACACACCGCAGCACTCATCCTACTAAACCTCTCTGCAGCCTTCGACACCGTCTCTCATCACACCCTCGCTGCCAGACTGCACGACGCTGGGATATGAGGAACCGTCCTCTACTGGATCTGCTCCTTGCCCTCTAGCAGAACCCAGAGGGTCAGACTCCCCCTGTTCCTCTCCGGGCCTACAGAGATCAACTGCGGAGCCCAAGGATCATCACTCAGCACCCCGCTTTTCAACATTTACATCGCCCTCCTCGCCACCGTCGTCAGACACACAGTCTCAACATAGTATCCTACGCCGACTTTACCCAGCTCATCCTCTCTCACCAAGAACCCCGACGACATCAGACTCTGCTTCCAAAAAGGAATGACAGATGTCGCGGCCTGGATGAAAAGCAGCTGCTTGAAGATCAACTCAGTTGTATGCAAGGCCATTGGGAGAAGGAATAGTGATGTGTGGTTGTGGGGCATTACTTGGTTCAGGTGGCTGAAAAGTTCACTCATTGCCATCCATATGGCCGCTCGTTGGGACTGTCAAGTGGTAGACTTGGGGTATATTCATGGTGTAAGAGTAGGATGAGGTGGGGGCAGCTGTGGCTGTTAATGGCTGAACTATTAATTAGCAGAGGATGTCTAGATGTACTAATAATAAATCTAGCAGAAAATGATCGGCGCCACTAATGGGCCTTCCTTTGCTGAAGAAGATGAGAGGACTTGGTGAGGCTGAAGAGCTTTGGGGCTGCACATGCATCGTACGGACTGAGTCTGTTCTGAAAAGGGTGTGATGGTATGATGTGGAACACAGCGCTAAGGACAAAGCAAGACCAAACGGAATAGAGCAGTGAGAGCTTTTTATGTACAAGCTTGTGGATAAACGTGTCATCACGTGTAAATATTAATGAAGAAAATGCCGAAAATGCGTCCCTTTTGAGAAATGTATATTGTTTTTAGGTCTCGCCTAGTGTTGCAGCGCAAACGCGGTGCCATCGCTTTGCGAAGAATGCAGTATACACTATAGTGTGGAAGCTTAGTGGAAGCTCCGCCCACTCTCCAGCCCATCTTCTTCATTGGCTTAGGCTACAAATGCTGCCTTCCGATTGGTTTTAAGCTTGTTAGTCACTCCCTATGACAGTCATGTCAGTTATTTGTACCCTTCCATGGCTACTGGCACAGACTACTTTCTTCCCCTGCTTCCCCAGTCCATGCCTTCTCGCCTCTCCCCCTCCCCCCCTGCAGTCCGATGCCTTCTCGCCGCCACCCCTCCCCCTTTGAGCCTCGTAGTCTGCATGCATTGCCATTTGCAATGAAATAGGTCGGTCTTGCGTAAATGGGAGGTTGAAGTGCCGTTGACCAGGGACACAGGGTAGGGGAGATGCTTGGGCAGCCGGCGGGATATTAATATTACAACTGAAGTGGTTAATAACTGGCAGGAATGTTATGGGGCATTAATAAAGTGTTAAGGAAAATCTTTACATTATATATCTGGGTATTCGTGTAATTCACCTTTCACCGATCGATTTATTGGCCCAAGAGCGCACAGTTGCTCATCTAGCAGAGATCCCCACCCAAAGCTAGATTTCCTCCTAGTTTATTTTGCTATTACTCGTGGGCACCAAAGGATAAGCAAGACTATTCAAAGCTGGTCGTGTCCCGTGCAGTCTTCGATCCCGTCTACGGTGTCTGCGCGCGCAGCCGCAGTGTGGAGCACAGATCAGGGTGCGTCTCGGCAACAAGTGTTATTATTGTCATCACCGGCCTGTCCTGCTGGAGTGAGCGTAGGACGCTGTACAAGTGCTGGGCAGGAGCCCTGAGACCATGGGTGTCTACCCAGAGGTCGGGGCAGCCCGCAGACAGCTGCTGTGCCTGCCTTCATTGTCGAGCTTGGGACTCTGTTGGAGGAGCCAGGCAACAACCAGCTGAGCTGCTAGAGCTGGGTAAACGGGTAAGGTTACGTCTTGTAATGGGGGAAGTGGGGGGGGGGGGGGGGTCTGTATTACCGCGAAGTATCCCAATAGGAAGTCACAAGGCGCGTGTTGCGATCTGTCCGAAAGTTTCTAAGACTTCCTGCGATGCCCCGCTGAAACTTTTAGAATTTCATTTAATTCTGGTGCTTGGACCCCTTTTGACTGTTGCGCAGGGACAGTAATTCTGCATGCTCTGTGTCCCTAGTCTTGAAATTGTTTATCAGCTGCACCTTTAAGGCGTGATTTGGTTGTCCTTCAGACTGTACACACAAACCTCGACCCCCTACTTCAATCACATACTTTCATTTTCATTCATTCGTTGTCGCTCTGCAGAAGCTAATGGAGGATGTGGCTTAATGTCCAGAGATTCCCACTTTGATACTGGGGAAGGAGGTTCAAGAACCCAAGTCGACTCAACATTCCATGAACCTGTGTAAATCACTTAATCTCCGCATACCAAAAAAAAATAAAAAGTGAATGTGCTCTTGTGTAACATAACTATTGCCCTTGTAAAGCAGGTTTATATAGCCCAATTTGTCTCCTGGAAAGATTAAAGTGATTTGCCCGGAATCCCAACACGTTGCGACACCAAGACTCTAACTGGGATCGCTCTCAAGTCCGCAACTCTGGACGCTGCACCACATCTCTCCACTCCTGTGGTACTTGTTTTTTGGGGGGCTCAACTCGTATTTGAGTCTTAGGGCCTAGCCAGACTACTGGCTCTGCTCTACCCATAAATTGCCCACCTCTCTACTGCTTCCCTCAAGGTGCTCCTTCAACCAGCAGTGGACAAGGCCTCGCTGGAGATGTTCAGTAAAGCCTATGGGATTCCTAGTACTGATTAATTCCATCACCCCCCTGGCTCTGGGGGTCTCCACCATAGGGTGGTCACACTGTGCAAACAAGACCATTGTTTGCACTACTGCACAGGTAAGTCCTGTGATTTTTACTTTAAACTTAGTTGCTGAATACTTTGCATTTCTGACAAAGCAAAATGCAGGTTGCTGAGAGATACAAAAGTAAAATTCATTCTTAGAAAATAGTTTCTTGGACGCCATGAGCAGTGCCAGTGTCCACATTTTCAGAAATGTTCTTTGTGACCACTGAGTGCCAAACCTAACACAACAGTTTACAGTTCTCTGGACACACACAAGTCCAGAGTTGAGGTCGTGGTTTCGACAGTTCTTCATTGGGTGTCTATTACTCCAATTCGCTCTAGCTTTCAATGACGCCAGCACGTGTTTCGCCTGATGCTGATACTCTGACAGCAGACTTACTCAGGGCTATAGACCTGAAGATAATCTCATTCTTATTTCAGGAGGAGCCTCTAGAGTGTTTAAGAACCCACCACCAGGCTCAGTGACCCTCAAGGCACCAGTGTACTTGAACATGGCTCCTTTGACCATTTCTTATTAGGCATTGTCCTTTCTAAGTGGTAATAAAGATACAATCATGCTAGGCAGAAAAAGCCTTGTCGTGTAATGTTAGTCAACAGATGTGAGAAAATCGTCACTAGGTATCGTAGTGCATTCACTATATTGCAGTCCCCCAGCTTCATGCACATTAGGTGTCTCTAGTTCAGATGTATTCTTCTTAAACAAATGCTAGCCGTTCAGAAGGTATAGCTCACGTAGTCACGCATAAGTATCGTTGGTGTGTTTGCTAAAATTCAGTAGATCTGAACAAAGTGCTAAAAACCCCATCGGAGATCTGAAAACATGAATATACCCTCTAAGTATCTAGTTCCAACAAATATGTAACTACTAGTAACCAGGATAAGTGTTAAAAGTTTAGACAAGTCTTACCTTCAATCTCCCCATTAACTTGTGTGGAGTGTGTGACTCTGTATGTGATGTATTGTCGATCGATCAGTAAATAAACATATTAGAACAGTATTTTAATATCTGTATTAAATACTGTTACTTGGTCATAAGTAGTCCACTTTACCCGTAAGGAATAATGGGCCTGATTCCCAGAACTAACTTAAGACAAAATCCTAAACTTACTACTTTTGCTATTCACAGAAGTTAGGATTTTGTCTTAAGTTTGTCTTAAGACAGACTTAAGTTAGGATTTTGTCTTAAGTCTGTCTTAAGACAAACTTAAGACAAAATCCTAACTTCTGTGAATATCAAAAGTAGTACGTTTCGGATTTTGTCTTAAGTTAGTTCTGTGAATCTCTGTAAATAAAAAAAATAATCAATCCATGGGTCTGGTGATGGGGCTTGAGCCTCCTTCCTAGGCATAGCTCCTGGACCCCGCTAGTCCAGTGAGCCCTGAGCCAGCCTTAAGAATGCAGTTGTTGGTACTCCTTGAAACAGGGGAGGCACAGGCTGTACCTGAGATCATACTGGTCACAGCCAAGAGTTTCTTGTGGACTTTTGGAGTAACAGGATCAATAAAATAAGCAGTGTTTTAAAAACCTGGAAAAATCAGGCCTCTTTTTCTGCACCATGTTGACAAGTGCGGCGATGGGATGGTATTAGTTGTGGAAAGCTCCAGGTCAAACCAACAGTACAGGTGGATTGGACAGTGATTTCAGCATGACAAAGTGCATGGGTTGCCTTATGTGAGTGACATGTGACTGTCAAACTCCTGTATTGGTACTCCCTTTTAGGCCGAAGACCACCAGACGCGCAGCTGTTTGGTTTGCTAACGACATCTTGAAGACATGTGGAAAGCTTTCCTGGGAAGGAATTTCGCCCTTTTCTTACCAGTTCATTTGTCGTCTGTCACTCACAGTTGCTTGTTCTCTATTCGCTGGCTTGATTTGTTTTAGGCTGTCCAGCTTGAGTTCGTTCCATCCCACCTCCAAAACCCATTTACTGTTTTCATCCACCAGTGCTTGTTTTCTGTAAAAAGGCCTTTAACTCTTGTTCTCATCTCGTCACATTTGCTGTGCATTCAAATACAGTGGTCACATGTCAGGCTCTGTCTTCCAAGGGAGCTTGGTGTTATTTTTCTTTCTCTGACTTCTAAGTGACAGTTTTTGTGACAATCCTGCTGGATATTGGCCAAGTGCTTGAGGAAGGCTGGACAATTGCATTTATTTCTAGAACACAACAAAATGTAAATGCCTTTATATGAACTGTGTAGATCAGCATATATTAGAATATTAAAAGCATAATGAAGCTCATTTTTTGGTAATTCCAATGTGTGATGGGAACAAATATTTTATTACGGTCAAAGCAAATCAATACACTAGGTGATCACATTTCCATACATTATTGTTCGCTGTATAATAAAGACCAAACTATGTCTGTGCAAATGTAATTGTCATTTAAATTGAAGATGTGGTAGTGTACTACCATTACACACAACACACCATGCGTACTTCACTTTACCCCACTCCACTATACTCCACTCTGCACCACTCCACACTCTGCCACTCACCACTCCACGCTCTGACACTCACCGCTCCATGCCACTCAATACTGCACTATACTCTGCATCACTCCACTCTACACCACGCCAATGAACCCTACAAACACAACTCCACTATGCACCACTGCACTCTTCGCCACTGCACTCTACACCACTCCACGCTCTGCCACTCACCACTCCACGCTCTGCCACTCACCACTCCATGCCACTCAATACTGCACTATACTCTGCATCACTCCACTCTACACCACGCCAATGAACTCTACAAACACAACTCCACTATGCACCACTGCACTCTTCGCCACTGCACTCTACACCCCTCCACTGTGCACCACTTCACTCTAAACCACTCTACTGTGCAGCACTGTACACTATACCACTGCACCAATGCACTCTACTCTGTACGACTATATTCTACGCAAGTGCACTCTATGCCACTCCAATCTACTCTGCACTTTGTGCTACTCTACTCTCCACCACTGTACTCTACCGTTCACCACTCCACTCTAAAACAATCTACTCTGTGTCACTACACTCTGCCCCACTCAACTCTACTCTGATTCACTCCATTCTACCGGGACACCATCCCAGGTCCCCTGTTCCAAGGTCGACAGGTTTCGGTCTCTGCTGTGCAGCATGGCTAAAAAGTAGAGACATGTCACAGCACTATTTCTCTTTATGTGAAGTCTTGCTGGATAGCAGCCTGCACTGCTGAGCCACATGTCTAAAAAAACTTCAACAGTGCCACTAGATCTCACATAGGCAAAACGTATTGACTTTGCCCGTGCTTGGTCTATGCTATCTTCCCTTAGATTTAATCTGCAGGGCATGTGGCCTGCGCTGTGGGCGTCATTTAAAGTTTGACATAAAAGGAGCGGCAGAGCTCCTGCCCTTCCAAAAATGCAGTTCTCCTGCTCTATTTAACTTCAGGGGAAGTGTTGGATGTACACCAGCAAAGCCTGAGCTACCTCTGATGGCCAAATCCATTGACTTGATGGCTGGCCTGCCTGCTGAAAGCTGTCAGGGTGGTGCAAGCACCACTGTGACCTATGTGTAGTGTGGGCAACCCTCATTCATTTTATCTTCCCTGGGACTGGGTGGACAACTCCATGAACATATTTTCTGTTTCCTTTTGTAGGTCGAGCATTCGAGACCTCTTGTATATACTTTAGTATATATATACTTTATTAGGTCGAGCATTCAAGACCCTTTTGTAGATACTTTAGTATATATTTATATGTGTATTTACTTTGTGGGCTCTGGAGATCAGCCCTAGGACTTGTCTGCTTCCGCTTAGGGGCTTTTTTTTTAGGGCTCGCCTGCTGTGCGCATGCGCACAGCTGGCAAGCTCTATAGGGGCTTATCCAGTGTTTAACCACCACTGGCGATTCCTTGCAGTGCATGAAGCGCGTGCACAATGCCACCAGCCGCCTGCCTGCCTGCCTCGCATTACCACATCAAAGGCAGCCCTCCCAGCGCATTTGTCACCCCCTAATTATTCACGGCCTGCCGGCCGTACTTTCAGTTTAGTCTCCTTTTATAACTTGTTTAACTTGCTCGCATTTCCCTCCTCCCCCTTCTGGGTCCTTATCTCCTCGCATTCCCCCCTCCCTTCTCGCCCAGCCCTTTGATGCTCTGCTGTAGTCGCTGCCTCTAAACCTGTCGTCCCATCTTTCACCCTTTCGTTTTTCTTACGTTGGCTACCCCAGTTATGGTTTCTCCTGCTGCTTCTTGCCCTTGCATTTTGTTCTACTGCTCAGTATTGCTTTAATTCCTAGTCTCTTGTGCTCAACATGCACGTAGCCCAGCTAAGTCTGTATACCAAAACCCTTCGATGGCGGCGGGCGTACCAAGCCCTAGTCCGGATACGCATCAGGCAACATTATTTAACTTGGAGATAAAAGATGATTAACATTAAATTAATATTTAAGATTTTTACATTTTACAATTGTATTTATTCACAGCCTTAAATTGCATTGGGTGAAGAGGTAGAGCATCGTTTAACCGTTAAAATTGCTGTTCAGTTTAGCAGCAGATATTTTTTGTTTTCTGTGCTGTAGTGTAGATTCCTCTATTTGTACTCCATACATGGCTTTGTACCAGCCAGCATGTTTACATGAAAATGAATTGTAGCACACTAGTTAATGCAATGAATAAAGAGGATGGCACATCTGACCTGGAACTTGAAACCTAATTCACTTTGTGAATTGCTGCTTCTTAACAGCCCTTTGTCGAATTGTCCACCTGATTATGTACTGCAGAACTCACCTATGTTCATGAATTACTATTCACATTCCTTACCGTCGCACTGGCTGTACTCCACGCCTGATCTGTGCTCATCCTTTACTCCAAGTCTCTGCACCTCAGAATTACTACTACTTTGCCCTTCCTGTCCAGTTTTGTACAGATTTCAGTTCCACTGCTGGGCTCAGTCTGTTGTCATGTGACTGATGCACTCCTGAATTTCCTCATCATCCCTTAATTACTATTATCGTCCGCTGCTTTGGCATTACTTCTGGATAAGCACCACACCTGAATTTGTGCTCTCAATTGTGTTTGTTTTCCTTTTACAGTCCTAGCATTTTGCCCCTTTTCACTGTATGCTCTTCGAACCGTGCTCCTTCGAATCATTGCCTGCTACGTTTGTAGTTCTTGAAACTTGTTCCACTGTATTTTTTTCCTGCCTCTAAATTATGTGGTCTCCTTTAAGTTCATCCTTTTAAATGTACTTCCACTCTCGTACCGCCGTGTGACCTGTGCTTCTCTGAAATGGTGTGCTCCCTCTTTGTAATACCGCCCTGCCATTCAAATGTTTACTCTACAACTTTCATCAGTTCAGATCACCCTATGTATGCATTCTGAGGCATAAGTAATTCTCTTATGGCTAACCTGCCTGCAAACAATGTTCTTCTTGCCAGTTTTAACACCAATTCAGCGCTCCGTCCTCACTTGAAACCTTTAATTTGACTTCACAGAATGGCCAAGTATGGAATATTTGAGATGTGCTTAAAAAATGAACAAGCTGCTGCTGTCCATGTCACTGCACGTTTGAGGAATGGTGCTTCGATCAATTGCCATAACAAATCCATTCACTCTGAAAAATCAAGTTGAAATAGCCTTTGCACTCGGTATTACTGCGAAAACTGCTTGACACGCAGGCTGGCTTTAGTGCTGGCACCGCCTATGACCTCCTTGTCCACGGATTAACTCACTTCTATCCTTCAACAGTGCCCCTCATCTCTGTAATCTCATGCTTTTCATTTGTTTTTTTAGCGCTACTTCTACCAGTGTATGGTGTCAGGACACTTTCGATCACGCACACATTATACAAAGAAAGTGAATGATATGTGTGTAAATCAGTATACAGGAGTTGTTACATAAAACAATGAGTATTATTACAAGGTGTAGGAATCACACGCCATCCATACTGTAGTAGGCCTTAAAACGCACCACACAGCTCCACAGATGCACCCACCACCACAGATGCACCCACCACCCAGCTCCACCGAGGCACCCACCACCCAGCTCCGCAGAGGCACCCACCACACAGCTCCACCGATGCTCCAACTAAGCTCCACCAAATGCACCCACCACGCAGCTCCATCAATGCACCCACTAAGCTCCACTGATGCACCCACCACACAGCTCCACCTACACAGCTCCACCGATGCACCCACCACACAGCTCCACCGATGCACCCACCACACAGCTCCACCAAGGCACCCACCACACAGCTCCACCGATACACCCACCACACATCTCCACCGATGCTCCAACTAAGCTCCACCAAATGCACCCACCAAACAGCTCCATCAATGCACCCACTAAGCTCCACTGATGCACCCACCACACAGCTCCACCTACACAGCTCCACTGATGCACCCTCCACCGATACACCCACCTCCACCGACACAGTTCCAACGATGCACCCACCACCCAGCTCCACTGATGCACCCACCACACAGCTCCACCGACACAGCTCCACCGATGCACCCACCACACAGCTCCACCGATGCACCCACCACACAGCTCCACCTACACAGCTCCACCGATGCACCCGCCACACAGCTCCACCGATGCACCCACCACACAGCTCATCCGATGCACCCACCACACAGCTCCACCGATGCACCCACCACACAGCTCCACTGATGCACCCACCACACAGCTCTACTGATGCACCCACCACACAGCTCCACTGATGCACCCACCACACAGCTCTACTGATGCACCCACCACACAGCTCCACTTTTGCACCCACCACACAGCTCCACCGAGGCAGCCACCACACAGCTCCACCGACACAGCTACAACGATGCACCCGCCACCCAGTTCCACCGATGCACCCACCACACAGCTTCACCGACACAGCTCCACCAATGCACCCACCACACAGCTCCACCGATGCACCCACCACACAGCTCCACCAAGGCACCCACCACACAGCTCCACCGATGCACCCAGCTCCACCGATGCACCCACCACACAGCTCCACCGACACAGCTCCACCGAAGCACCCACCACACAGCTCCACCGAAGCACCCACCACACAGCTCCACAGATGCACCCACCACCCAGCTCCACCGAGGCACCCACCACACAGCTCCGCCGAGGCACCCACCACACAGCTCCACCTATACACCCACCACACAGCTCCACCGATGGTCCTACTAAGCTCCACCAATGCACCCACCACACAGCTCCATCAATGCATCCACTAAGCTCCACTGATGCACCCACCACACAGCTCCACCTACACAGCTCCACCGATGCACCCACCACACAGCTCCACCGATGCACCCACCACACAGCTACACCAAGGCACCCACCACAGAGCTCCACCGATGCACCCACCACCCAGCTCCACCGATGCACCCACCACACAGCTCCACCGACACAGCTCCACCGATGCACCCACCACACAGCTCCACCGATGCACCCACCACACAGCTCCAGAGATGCACCCACCACCCAGCTCCACCGAGGCACCCACCACACAGCTCCGCCGAGGCACCCACCACACAGCTCCACCGATACACCGACCACACAGCTCCACCGATGGTCCAACTAAGCTCCACCAATGCACCCACCACACAGCTCCATCAATGCATCCACTAAGCTACACTGATGCACCCACCACACAGCTCCACCTACACAGCTCCACCGATGCACCCACCACACAGCTCCACCGATGCACCCACCACAGAGCTCCACCGATGCACCCACCACACAGCTCCACCGATGCACCCACCACACAGCTCCACCGACACAGTTCCAACGATGCATCCACCACCCAGCTCCACCGATGCACCCACCACACAGCTCCACCGACACAGCTCCACCGATGCACCCACCACACAGCTCCACCGATGCACCCACCACACAGCTCCACCTACACAGCTCCACCGATGCACCCACCACACAGCTCCACCGATGCACCCACCACACAGCTCCACCGATGCACCCACCACACAGCTCCACTGATGCACCCACCACACAGCTCCACTGATGCACCCACCACACAGCTCCACTGATGCACCCACCACACAGCTCCACTGATGCACCCACCACACAGCTCCACTGATGCACCCACCACACAGCTCTGCCGAGGCACCCACCACACAGCTCTGCCGAGGCACCCACCACACAGCTCCACCGATGCAGCCACCACACAGCTCCACCGACACAGCTACAACGATGCACCCACCACCCAGTTCCACCGATGCACCCACCACACAGCTCCACCAACACAGCTCCACCAATGCACCCACCACACAGCTCCACCGATGCACCCACCACACAGCTCCACCGAGGCACCCACCATACAGCTTCACCAAGGCACCCACCACACAGCTCCACCGAGGCACCCACCACACAGCTCCACCAAGGCACCCACCACACAGCTCCACAGATGCACCCACCACACAGCTCCACAGATGTACCCACCACACAGCTCCACAGATGCACTCACCACCCAGCTCCACCGATACACCCACCACACAGCTCCACCGATGCTCCAACTAAGCTCCACCAATGCACCCACCACACAGCTCCATCAATGCACCCACTAACCTCCACCGATGCACACACCACTCAGCGCAACCACAGCATCACTCTGCGCAACCACAGCATCACTCTGTGCAACCACAGCATCACTCTGTGCAACCACAGCATCACTCTGTGCAACCACAGCATCACTCTGTGCAACCACAGCATCACTCAGCGCAACTACAGCATCACTCAGCGTAACCACAGCATCACTGGTTCAAATATGTTCTTTCAATGTTTCAAGCTGTTTTCAAGCTTTTATGCTTTATTACAAAAAAAAGTTAATATTTTACTTCTGTTCTCGGATTTTCGTCACAATAAAAAACACTGAACATAATCTTCACAAAATGTATTTACAAAGTTTAAGCTATTGGCATTGCCATTGTTATTTGTAATATCAATACATCTAAGTCACGTCAATACACAACATGTTGCATTACAAATGCTATACGTGTTTGCGAAAGTTATAACTATTGGCATTCTAATTGACAAAGCTATTACTTTATCTATTTTAAAAAATAACACATAAATTTTAAAAAAATCATTTATAAGACCAATAGCTCAAACTTTCCTAATGCGAGCCCTATTGCATTTCCAATGCTTGTTGTTCAACTGCCTGTATTTGACTTTTTGATAGAAAACAACCAGCAGAGGTCAGTAAAGTAGCAGAATCACTTTTTTTTTTTTTTTCTTTATAACGTTTTATATAGCGCGAACATGATTCCGAGGGATATACGAGTGCTTCACAATTACGGTTGGACAAGGTTAGGCATGCGTCAAATACATAACACAAGGAACAATTACAAAGGGTGCAAACACATCATCACAGTAAATACAATGAATGAGGGAGTAAGTCCAGTAACTTCAAGCGAAAGATCGGAGCCCCATTAAGGTAAGAACTTGCTCATAAGGAATCGTTTTACTTCAATTTTGGAGGTGAGGCTGCGAATTTCAGGGGGAAGAGAGTTCCAGATCCGTGGAGATTAGCCGGAGAAAGCCCTTTGACAAGTTCTCTTTTTTCGAAATATCTGAGGTTTCAGAAGAAAGGTGTTAGCGCTTCTTCAGGGTCTACCACCTCCAGATAATTCCAGTTTTTGGCATAGGTACCTGGGGGTTTTGAGATGGAGAGCTTTGTGAGTCAGGCAAGTGATCTTTAGCTGTATTCTTGCTTCAGCCAGTTTAGAGATTTTAGGACTGGGGAGATGTGCGCCGATCTTTTAGTACCATGGTTAGTCCGGCCGCCGGATTCAAAACAGCTTTAAGAGGGGCCAAGGTATATTTCGGGAGGCCACATAGTGTAGCACTGCCATAATCTAGCCTCTGCAGAACCAGAGCTTGAACAACCTGCTTGAAGTCAGCTTGTGGCAGGAAAAGTTTGAGATTCCTAAGTAGCCTCAACTGGTGATTCGCTCCCTTGCAAGCCTTACTAATGTGGTTCTTCAAATGTAAGAGTTTGTCGAGGGTGATTTCGAGCGATTTGGCAGACTCAATGATGACGGGGAGTTGAAAGCAGTGAGATGATTCAACCAGAGGTCTACCTTGGGGGTATGATTCGGAGGAGAAATGAGCAAGAATTCGGTTTTGGAAGTGTTGAGTAAGAGGTGGTTCTCCCGTTAGCCAGTTTTCAGTGTTCATGAGGGTAGTGTTGAGTGATGTGAGATTGTCAGGTGAGGAGATTTTCATGTAAAGTTGCGTGTCTTCTGCGTACACATGGAAGAGAATGTTTATTGGGTTTAGTGCATTTGCAAGTGGTTCCAAGAATAGGTTGAAAAGTATGGGGGATAAGACGGACCCTTGTGGGACTCCCATGGATACAGGCGATGGCTGGGATAGGGAGTGGTTCGCCTTTATTCTTTGGGATCTGTGGTGGAGGAGAACCATTGCAGCACCAGACCGGAGAAGCCCATCCTTTTCCAGAACTGATAGTAGATTGTTGTGATTTACAGTGTCAAATGCAGAGAAGCGGTCAAGGAGGATCAGGTGGCAGGATCAATTTTGGTCGAGCATTTTTAGAATGTCATCAAAAACATGAATAAGAGCCGATTCAGTGCTGTGTCCGCTCCGAAAGCCAGATTGGTGATGGTCTAGGAGTAGGAATATTTTAATGTGAGCACGAAGTTGAGATTGGACACATTTTTTCAAGGAGTTTGGCTAGAGTAGTGATGTTGGAGATAGGGTGGAAGTTGTTAAGGTCTCAACTATCAGCATTAGGTTTTTTTAATATAGGGGAAAACCTGAGCTGCTTTTAGGCAGTCAAGGATCATACCTTGAGACAGGGAGGCATTAACAAACTTTGTCCAGAGGGGGGAGGACTTCCTTGATTTCTTTGAAGATGGAGTGTGGTAGAAGGTCATTTAAGTGATTGGATGGGTTGATGAGTCTGGATTTCTCAGAGAAAAACATGGCCAAAGTGTCACAAGAGGGTGGGCTGTGACCTGGGTCAGACCGAGTGGTTGAGTCACACAATTGTTGTTTAATAATTTAAAAAAGTATCCTGGGACGATTAGAGGCTTGGTTAAGTTGAGACCTGAGGTCGTCATCCTTGGCGCTCTTGATTTGTTTGTTAAAGGAGCTCCTTACTGTTCTGAGGACTTTTAGTAGTTCCAAGGAAGGGTTAGATTTCCAGAATCGTTCAGTTGCCCGTAGGTTACGTCGTTCGGAGTTTAAGTTGTTGTTAAACCATGGTTTTGCGATTTTTGTTGATGAATTTTTTTTTGTTCGATTGGTGCAATGGAGTCCATGATACTTGAAATAGTAGAGTTTTAAAAGTCTGTGAGTAAGTGAACCTCAGGCTTGACAACTTGGACGGAAAGGGCAAATTTACATTGGGTTGCTAGCTCAGCTGTATTGATATGTCTAAGGTCCCCTTTCCATACCTTTAGCTTCTTCAATTGAGGCTTCCTCGTGGACATCTCCCTGTTAATGTATAAGAGGATGATGTGATGGTCTGACCAGTCGCAAGGGGAGATGTTATCCAGCGATATGGTGCTTCCTTTGGAGATGATGAGATCCAGGATTTCTCCTTTATTATGTGATGGCCAGTCGCAGTATTGAGTCAGCTCGTGATCATCTCAGAAGGATTTAAGGCATGTAGCAGCTTGGTCATTGGGGTTAAACCAATGAAGGTTGAAATCACCGAGGAAAATTTGGGGAACTGCGGAATCAACAATACCGGTGATGATTTCGAGTAATTGTTCGATGAAGGAGATATTGGCCCCCGGGGGTGATAGAAAGTGTGTCATTTGCATATCGGGATGTGATTACTTTAAATATTGAGACAGAGGTATTCACTGGAGAAGGGCGCAGAAGTCTCAGAGTGAGAGACCAAGAGAGTGCTCCGATCAATGCAAGCTAGGCCACCGAACTGCTTTAATGCTCTGTTGAGACTAATTATGTCATGGGAAGAAGGAACTAGGAGGTCTATGATAAGAGAGGAGGCGGAATTCAACCAAGTTTCAGTAAGGATGATGATGTCTATCCCCTGGTATTGAATAAGGTCAAAAATATCTGAGGCTTGTTTACTGGCTGATCCGCAGTTGAGAAGTGTGCATTTGAGTCGTCCCTGTGAGTGGGGGAGAGGCGATTGCATGATGTTCACTCTTTTGAGGTTGCCGTTATTTACATCTCTGATGTTGAGCAGGGGTTCTCTGTTCGGATTTGGGTAAATGGCTTAAATTCGACCAGGAGGAGTCTTGTCGGGGGCCAGATTAAGGGAGTAAAAGGAGAGGAGACCCTTGATGTCTTTATATGCAAGATCAGACTTCGTCCTTTTAGGCCGGGAGTCTGCGTCAGGAAGGGATAAGGTGTTAAATGTGCAGAGGAGAAGATATTGGAGAGGACTGGATACCAAGCTAGGGGGGCTGACAGGCAAATTTAGGAGGGAGTTTATCGAGGGGGGATGCACGACTGTCCATACTTTCAGGACCTGAAGTTCGTCAGTAAGAAGGTTCAACTGATGAGCTAGATCATTGAGTCGCGCCACTGGGTCTAAAGGTAGGGTAAGGGTACATGGATGTGTAGGGGGATCAGGGAGAGGGGTGAGTCCACGAGGGGAGCCCGAGAAGGTCTAAGGTGGAACAATTAAGATTCGGGGGTGGGGGGTTGGTCATTGCTAATTTTGAATGATTCCGACAGCTTGGAGAGAGGTGCAGGGAAATGAGTGAGGACAGGCGGGCTAATAGCCTGTATGTCGGGGGAGATCGAAAGAGGTTAGGATGGGTTTGACAGTTCCGGGACTGAGGAGGACATATGCCAGGTCTCAAGCCAGGCAGGTGAGGTGGATGTAGGGATTTTAGCATTCTCTAGATTCCAGGCCATAGAAATTGTCTTCTAGGAGCACCCGTAGACAATAATATTTTTTCAAATATTGTATTTATTTCAGTGATTTGACCTCTGAAGGCCCTGCTTTTACATTAAAAACAGAGCTTTGGACTATACCATTGCCCGCTGAAAGGCAATATTTCTCCCCATGTGTTCCCATACCTGGCGTGTCACGCAGTTTGGTGCTTACTTTCCCTCCATGTTCAAGAACAGTAGATGTTTGAGTATCCAGGCTAATGTGCTGCATAGCTTAATACTTATAAGGTCCAAAAGGCAAGACCAATTGCATTGCACATGTTTGTTGGATTTGCAGGTATTGTTTTCAAAGCTGGTGAGTGATAGGGTACGGTGTGGGCATTACAGGAAAAAGCAGCATGTCTGTGTTTTTGTGCTAAAGGAAGTTGGGCGGTGGGCAGGAAAACACCTTATTATGGTTTTACGGGTTCGCACTATTTGGGGGGGGTGAATCATGAGCGGGTGTATGCACCCCTAAGGGGGGAGCACAGCTGAGGGACTGTAGAAACTTTAAGCCCTCTCTCTCTCCCCCCCCCTATGTTTTCAGAAGAGGAAAAAAGAGGCCATTGGCTGGGCTGAGAGAGCGCCACAGGCTAAGGGTGGTGACACCAGAGTGACTTCCGGGGCCCTAATGCTCCTTTATTACACCATATGTCATGAACATATGAACATATCAGTCACACCTGAAGGGGGGGCAAAAATGTGCCTTGCCACCATTATCCACATCCCATGATGTGAGTGAACTCATTAAACTGTGTGCAGATTCCCAGGGTAAAGGTAAAATAAATGCAGCAGTAAACATCTACACAGCCGCTGCCAAACATCCAGACAGAGCCCCTCAGCCCCTGTCTGCGGTCCCAGCCCTCAGGAGGAAATGTAAAATCACAGGATTTGTTCCCCCCGCATCACACCATGGGGAATTATGAAAAGGCATCTTTGTGACATGTCAGGTACACACACAATGAATCATCCTCATGAGCACATTTACATTTACTGCAAAGAAGGGTCCCTATATATGTCAATGAGGAGTTTCAGTGCTTCAAGTGGGGATAAAGAAGGGCAGTCCCTCACGGGGGGGGAGTAAACAACTTCTATCAGTGACCCAGAGCCAGTCCTCAACTTCATAAGGCCCTTTATTCTCCTCGTTTCTCTGCATTTGCAGACATTGGTTGTGGTTTTAATGTTTTCGCACTCGTGATTAGATATGGCTTTAACACCTGTTTCTCGGCAAGTCTTTCGGGGACGGTGAAATGAATACAGCATACATGCTTAGGAACTCTCCTCCTTTTATAGCAGGTTATTCAAGTCCGTTCCATGTGCCCGTTCTCGGTCACATTCACCCTTTGGCCATCCATTGGCGTGTAATGCTTTGCCGGATTCGGGGTTTCTTATTTATGCTCCGAATCCAACACTTGTAAGCCAATTTTGTTAAACATAACTGACTCAATGGGGATGGGCTTTTTTCTTGTTATGACATTTACTCTATGGAGGGGCCATTGGTCACCCCTGGCCCTACGCTGCAATGCCAGACTCCAATTTTTAAAAATATTTTATCCTTATATATACAGTTTGGAGACTGTTTACACTTTATTATTGAATGCAGAATTTTTGAGTTAGTGTGAGTGAGTGCCATGTGATCAACTCAGATAGTGTGAGTGAGTGCCATGTGATCAACTTAGATAGGGTGAGTGAGTGCCATGTGATCAACTCAGATAGTGTGAGCCAGTGCCATGTGATCAACTCAGATAGTGTGAGTGCCATGTGATCAACTCAGATAGTGTGAGTGCCATGTGATCAACTCAGATAGTGTGAGTGAGTGCCATGTGATCAACTCAGATAGTGTGAGTGCCATGTGATCAACTCAGATAGTGTGAGTGCCATGTGATCAACTCATTGATAGAGTGAGTGAGTGCCATGTGATCAACTCATTGATAGTGTGAGTGAGTGCCATGTGATCAACTCATTGATAGTGTGAGTGCCATGTGATCAACTCATTGATAGTGTGAGTGCCATGTGATCAACTCATTGATAATGTGAGTGAGTGCCATGTGATCAACTCAGATAGTGTGAGTGAGTACCATGTGATCAAGTAAGATAGTGTGAGTGACATGTGATCAACTCATTGATAGTGTGAGTGAGTGACATGTGATCAACTCAGATAGTGTGAGTACCATGTGATCAACTCAGATAGGGTGAGTGAGTGCCATGTGATCAACTCAGATAGGGTGATTGAGTGCCATGTGATCAACTCAGATAGGGTGAGTGAGTGCCATGTGATCAACTCAGATAGTGTGAGTGAGTGCCATGTGATCAACTCATTGATAGTGTGAGTGCCATGTGATCAACTCAGATAGTGTGAGTACCATGTGATCAAACTCAGATTGGGTGAGTGAGTGCCATGTGATCAACTCAGATAGGGGGGATGAGTGCCATGTGATTAACTCATTGATAGTGTGAGTGAGTGCCATGTGATCAACTCAGATAGGGTGGGTGAGTGACATGTGATCAACTCAGATAGTGTGAGTGAGTACCATGTGATCAAGTCAGATAGTGTGAGTGCCATGAGATCAACTCATTGATAGTGTGAGTGAGTGTCATGTGACCAACTTAGATAGTGTGAGTGCCATGTGATCAACTCAGGGTGAGTGAGTGTCATGTGATCAACTCAGATAGTGTGAGTGAGTGCCATGTGATCAACTCATTGATAGTGTGAGTGAGTGCCATGTGATCAACTCAGATAGTGTGAGTGCCATGTGATCAACTCAGATAGTGTGAGTGAGTACCATGTGATCAAGTAAGATAGTGTGAGTGACATGTGATCAACTCAAATAGGGTGAGTGAGTGCCATGTGATCAACTCAAATAGGGTGAGTGAGTGCCATGTGATCAACTCATTGATAGTGTGAGTGTGTGCCATGTGATCAACTCAGATAGTGTGAGTACCATGTGATCAAACTCAGATTGGTTGAGTGAGTACCATGTGATCAACTCAGATAGGGTGGATGAGTGCCATGTGATCAACTCATTGATAGTGTGAGTGAGTGCCATGTGATCAACTCAGATAGGGTGAGTGAGTGACATGTGATCAACTCAGTGTGAGTGAGTACCATGTGATCAAGTCAGATAGTGTGAGTGCCATGAGATCAACTCATTGATAGTGTGAGTGAGTGCCATGTGAGCAACTCAGATAGTGTGAGTGCCATGTGATCAACTCAGATAGGGTGAGTGAGTGCCAAGTGATCAACTCAAATAGTGTGAGTGAGTGCCATGTGATCAACTCAGATAGGGTGAGTGAGTGCCATGTGGTCAACTCAGATACTGTGAGTGAGTGCCAAGTGATCAACTCAGATAGTGTGAGTGAGTGTCATGTGGTCAACTCAGATAGTGTGAGTGAGTGCCATGTGGTCAACTCAGATAGTGTTAGTGAGTGCCATGTGATCAACTCAGATAGTGTGAGTGCCATGTGATCAACTCAGATAGTGTGAGTGCCATGTGATCAACTAAGATAGTGTGAGTGAGTGCCATGTGATCAACTCAGATAGTGTGAGTGCCATGTGATCAACTCAGATAGTGTGAGTGCCATGTGATCAACTCAGATAGTGTGAGTGAGTGCCATGTGATCAGCTCAGGGTGAGTGAGTGCCATGTGATCAATTCAGATATGGTGAGTGAGTGCCATGTGATCAACTCATTGATAGTGTGAGTGAGTGCCATGTGATCAACTCAAATAGTGTGAGTGAGTGGCATGTGATCAACTCAGATAGTGTGAGTGAGTACTATGTGATCAAGTCAGATAGTGGGTGCCATGAGATCAACTCTGATAGTGTGAGTGAGTGCCATGTGACCAACTCAGATAGTGTGAGTGCCATGTGATCAACTCAGATAGGGTGAGTGAGTGTCATGTGATCAACTCATATAGTGTGAGTCAGTGCCATGTGATCAACTCAGATAGTGTGAGTGCAATGTGATCAACTCAGATAGTGTGAGTGCCATGTGATCAACTCAGATAGTGTGAGTGAGTGCCATGTGATCAGCTCAGGGTGAGTGAGTGCCATGTGATCAACTCAGATATGGTGAGTGAGTGCCATGTGATCAACTTATTGATAGTGTGAGTGAGTGCCATGTGATCAACTCAAATAGTGTGAGTGAGTGGCATGTGATCAACTCAGATAGTGTGAGTGAGTACTATGTGATCAAGTCAGATAGTGGGTGCCATGAGATCAACTCATTGATAGTGTGAGTGAGTGCCATGTGATCAACTCAGATAGTGTGAGTGCAACGTGATCAACTCAGATAGTGTGAGTGAGTGCCATGTGATCAACTCAGATAGTGTGAGTGCCATGTGATCAACTCAGATAGTGTGAGTGAGTGCCATGTGATCAGCTCAGCGTGAGTGAGTGCCATGTGATCAACTCAGATATGGTGAGTGAGTGCCATTTGATCAACTCAGATAGTGTGAGTGAGTGTCAAGTGATCAACTCAGATAGTGTGAGTGATTGCCATGTGATCAACTCAGATAGGGTGAGTGAGTGCCATGTGGTCAACTCAGATAGTGTTAGTGAGTGCCATGTGATCAACTAATTGATAGTGTCAGTGCCATGTGATCAACTCAGATAGGGTGAGTGAGTGCCATGTGATCAACTCAGATAGGGTGAGTGAGTGCCATGTGATCAACTCATTGATAGTGTGAGGGAGTGCCATGTGATCAGCTCAAATAGTATGAGTACCATGTGATCAAACTCAGATTGGGGGAATGAGTGCCATGTGATCAACTCAGATAGTGTGAATGAGTGCCATGTGATCAACTCATTGATAGTGTGAGTGAGTGCCATGTGATCATCTCAGATATTGTGAGTGAGTGCCATGTGATCAACTCAGTGTGAGTGAGTGCCGTGTGATCAACTCAGCTACTGTGAGTGCCATGTGACCAACTCAGATAGTGTGAGTGAGTGTATTGTGATCAACTCAGGGTGAGTGAGTGCCATGTGATCAACTCAGATAGGGTGAGTGAGTGCCATGTGATCAACTCAGATAGGGTGAGTGAGTGCCATGTGATCAACTCAGATAGTGTGAGTGAGTGCCAAGTGATCAACTCAGATAGTGTGAGTGAGTGCCATGTGATCAACTCAGATAGGGTGAGTGAGTGCCATGTGGTCAACTCAGATAGTGTTAGTGAGTGCCATGTGATCAACTCAATGATAGTGTGAGCGAGTGCCATGTGATCAACACATTGATAGTGTGAGTGAGTGCCATGTGATCAACTCATTGATAGTGTGAGTGAGTGCCATGTGAACAACTCAAATAGTGTGAGTGAGTGGCATGTGATCAACTCAGATAGTGTGAGTACCATGTGATCAAGTCAGATAGCTTGAGTGCCATGTGATTGTTAGACCTGGCACCTTGGCGTGAGTCTCCCTTCCACTTTTTGCTGGTGTGCCTCCGATGTTTTGCTGGTTTTCCGATACTCAGGGCACTGCGGCACGGCTGACCCGTGCCGCAGTGCAAGTGCTCCCTACTGTAAATTGTACATGTGATTGATGTCCATGATTGGTGCATTGGATTTACTGTTAGTCCCTAGTAAAGTGCACTAGGAGTGCCAGGGCGTGTGAATGCCAATACTGCTTGTGGGCTTGCAGCGCTGGTTGCGCCACCCACAGAAGCAGCCGTAGGATGTGTCTAGGAACTGCCATTTCAGAACCTGCGTGCAGTCGCGTACTGTCACGCTGGCTGGGCAAGTGCAACCACTTGCCAGCCTCCAAACCTTCCCTTCACTTCATATTAGTCACCCCTATGGTAGGCCCGAGGGCAGGGTGCATTGTAAGTGTAAGGTAGGACAAGCCCTGATGTGCGTGGCATGTCCTAGTAGTGAATAACAACTAAATTCGTATTTCACTATTGTAAGGCTACCTGCTTCCTTTAGGCCAGAACGGGCTACTGGAATTATTACACACTATAATCCCAGCAGGCTCAGGGAGCATGGTAGAGAGTCGTGTTTAGTATGCCTGAACTCAGAATAATAAAATATTTCTTTTAGTAAAGTTTATTTTAATATCCTGGGTTTGCAAATGCTACTTTTAGAAAGTTAGCATTTGCTTGCCTAACCATTTCAGCCCGCCTCTGCTGGTATGTGTATCTGACTGTCTGGGATGTGTGAGTGACAGGGCTGGGGGATGACAGGTGGTGAATGCGTAGATTGCACCTTAGTGGGAGGTAGGAGTGGCTCTTGACTCTGAATCTTGCTGTGCTCTGCCACCACAATGCTGGCTCCACCCTCCTGGGGAGCGACTGATGACTCAGCCGACACCTGGCCCAGGAAGGGCGAAGCCCCATCAACAAGGTACTTCTGGCTGCCCCTGTCCACACAATGGTGGCTCCACCTCCCGTGGGGCGTCTGATGCGCCTGCCCCTCACACTGAAAGCAGAAGCCGGATTGCACCCACCAGAGTACTCAAGGACTGAAAGTGGCTATGCAAAGGCCCCCCTGGCCTGCGAGAACAAAAGAAATGCAGTATAAAAGTAGGAGCCCTGCTCCTTGTAAATTAGATCCTGTTTGTGCTACAGAAGGAACTCTGCCCGACGAGAAGGACCTGGAAGGACAAGGAAGAGTGCTGTCTCTTGCCTGTGTCTGGTGCCTTGCTGCAGAAGGAGAGGAAAAGAAAAGACTACAAGAAGACTTTTGCGTTGTGGAACTTTGTGCCAAACTCTGCTGAAGAGATCTCCAAGGGCTTGCTGCTGAACTTGCCCCCTGACCAGCGCCCCAGGACCAGTGGGCGCTACACCCTGAAGAAAGCGACTGTGTGTGCTGCTTATCGCTGCAGTACTGACGGAGGAGTCTGGGAGCACTGGGCAATCCTGCCACGCTCCCCGTATCCAAGGCATCGACATCCCCCCAAGCACAGTGACCGGGGCCCAAAGCAACAGCGAGAGCAACGTGAGGTCCAGCCGCCGCTGGCCCGAACACCGTGACCGCATCTGCACCGGGAGCCCGAGAGCAACGTGAAGGAGGACCCGTTCGGTCCAAGCTCCCGGATTGACTGCGCTGCGAGCCGTCAAGCCACCTGCGAAGACGGACAGCTGTCTGTGATAACCCCCCTCTGGTCGGTATCCTGCCCGACAGCTCAGCTGTGAGCGCACAGCTGCATCCGGCACTTTGGCTGGGTACGTCCTGCACTTGGGGACCGTACTGCCACTTGCCACCACCACACAGCCGCCGACTCCAAGGTCGGAGCGAACGACGAAGGAAGGATCCTGCCGCCACTGAACACCGCCACCCCGGATGACCCGTGACCTGCCCGGCTGAGAGCCGCAGCGAACAGCGACCCCGGAAAAGCAACGCGACGTGGGACAGCTCCCCTGGAAGCCGGCCGCTCCACAAGAATTTGAAAGGTACTGTGTTGTATCCTCACGGTGCGAGCGTCCTGCAACTCGAGCTCGCACCGCGCTATCTGCTCCCAACGCGAGCCGCCTCTGAAACCGAGGCTCGTACAGCTCCTGGTCCTCGGAGCCCACGCGGGAAGCGTGAACTCTGGCCGGCCGGGCCCGATCTCCTCTCTGAAACGAGCGGAGTCAGCGGAAAGCGTATTGAGGCGCTACAAGACACTGAACCTTGTTGAACCTGGGCAGAAGGCCCAAAAGATTGCTTATTGCTAAGAAAGAACTGTGGCAACTTGAAACTAAGTAAACTGGAACCGCTATTGAAAGTTTGACAACTGTATTTACAAGCCTGCTTGAAATTTATATAAAGATATATATTTTTACAAATACAGTTTGGTGTCATTGTGTGGTGGGTTGGTGGTGTCGGTGTAATATTGCAAATGTTTAACCCTATGTGCCCCAAAGATTAGCCTAAGACTGCTTAAGCCACACTACCTAGAGGGTAAGCAGAGGTTGTCTGGAAGGTAACCCTCAGCCCTGACGAGGAAGAGAGAGTCCCTGCTTGTCGCTAGTGTTGCACTGCGCCAACTAGAGACTCCGCCTTCCTACAGTGATCAACTCAGATAGGGTGAGTAAGCTCCATGTGATCAACTCAGATAGGGTGAGTGAGTGCCATGTGATCAACTCATTGATAGTGTGAGTGAGTGCCATGTGATCAACTCGGATAGGGTGAGTGAGTGCCATGTGATGAACTCAGATAGTGTGAGTGAGTGCCATGTGATCAACTCATTGATAGTGTGAGTGAGTGCCATGTGATCATCTCAGATAGTGTGAGTGAGTGCCATGTGATCAACTCAGTGTGAGTGAGTGCCATGTGATCAACTCAGCTACAATGAGTGCCATGTGACCAACTCAGATAGTGTGAGTGAGTGCATTGTGATCAACTCAGGGTGAGTGAGTGCCATGTGATCAACTCAGATAGGGTGAATGAGTGCCATGTGATCAACTCAGATAGTGTGAGTGAGTGCCATGTGTTCAACTCTTATAGGGGGAGTGTCATGTGATCAACTCAGATAGTGTGAGTGAGTGCCATGTGATCAACTCAGATAGTGTGAGTGAGTGCCATATGATCAGCTCAGGGTGAGTGAGTGCCATGTGATCAACTCAGATAGGGTGAGTGAGTGCCATGTGATCAACTCAGATAGTGTAAGTGCCATGTGATCAACATATTGATAGTGTGAGTGAGTGCCATATGATCTACTTATTGATAGTGTGAGCGAGTGCCATGTGATCAACTCATTGATAGTGTGAGTGAGTGCCATGTGATCAACTCATTGATAGTGTGAGTGAGTGCCAAGTGATCAACTCAGATAGTGTGAGTGCCATGTGATCAACTCAGATAGTGTGAGCGCCATGTGATCAACTCAGATAGTGTAAGAGAGTGCCATGTGATCAACTCAGATAGTGTGAGTGCCATGTGATCAACTCAGATAGTGTGAGCGCCATGTGATCAACTCAGATAGGGTGAGTGAGTGCCATCACTCAGATACCTAAGGGTTGGTGTATAGCAGTTTTAACATCTACCTATTAATGGTGTGTGTTTTTTGCTTAAACGTTTGGATGAGACTTGTAGCTTGCTGTGGAGATATATGTGGGCTACCTCTTCGATGTTGTTTTTTACCTTTTTATGCATATATTACTAATGCGATGATACGTCTTCACGTTAGGATACTGTTGGGCCATGTATTTATTGCAGGATTTATATAAGGAGACATACCTTCCCATCTAACATCTCAGGTGAGAATTGTTTTACATTGCGTTGGTTACTACGTGCAAATGCCATTTGCTTAATGGATCGTCAATATACTATCCTTTGCTGGGTGGGGTCACATAGGCCTGTGGCAGTCTCTCTGTTTATATTTTGGATACTGTCTTGTATTGCGGTTGCTTGAATTCGCCATATATATCTGATTTGATAGTACAGTGTACATATCTCTCATAATAGGACACTGGAGGAGTTGCGTTTTGGCCTTAACCCCTTCGATGCTCATGACAAGCTCAGCTCGTCATGCAGTACACTGCTCCTGTGCTCATGACGAGCTGAGCTCGTCATGAACAATGGGAATAAATCAGAAGTAGCACAGAGGGGGAATTGCTGCAGCACTGATGGTGTTAATGAGAGGTTTTGCCTGAGCAGATTAATATGAACACAAAGACGATTTTCTTCATGTTATAATTTCAAGGTGAGAGTCCTTCAATCACCGAGCATTACTCATAACATTAGGACATTGTACTTTCTGGCCTGTGTTTTTTTGTTGTTTTGCCTTCATTTATGACCTTCCTCTCTGTTTCTCTCCTTCTTCCATTATTTCTTTCTGCTAATTACTCTATGACCAGTTGACTTATTTTATACAATATAGGAATGAATACTTTTTGGAATATTAAAATGATATAACAGTGGTTATATGTATATATGTACAGTATATGTTTAGTTTGTTTACATTAGGTGGGCCCTTTTATAGTGTGATTGTATGTTCTTGTGATTACTCTACGTGCGTCATTCATTGTATTTCTGATGTTTTCAAATTGGCCTTGAGCAATATTTTTGTTATTTCTGTGGATGTTTCCTGTGATGACTTATGTTATGTCTTGTGTGATTGTTTCAGCCCTGATGAAGTTCCTCCATAGGAACGAAACGCGTTTGCTGAAGGCCATTTTAAAATATTGAAATAAATAAAGACAACTGCTGGACTTCCTTGGATGACTCCGACTTCATTCCTGGTGCTGCTTTAATGATGGCTGTAACCCTGGAAAATAGGCGATCTCCTCTTCTTTCACTCCTTCCCCACCATGTCTGACCATCACTTCAATCTCAAAACAAGTCCGGTCTCCTGAAAGAAAATGAGCTACTGCCTGCGGCTGCCTTTTTTAGGCCAAGAACTAAATCTGCCCTAATACAGCAATGAAAATGAGCCTTGTGTTTACTTTTTATTGTAAAACCTTCATAATTGCAATGCAGAGGACTCTGGGCAAAAGTGTCCATGCACCTGTTTTACTAATGATAAGAACTGCCTTACTGTTGCCTCTGACGTTTGTAAACAGCTTCAGCTCCCATCTCACACTGTCCCTCTCCCTCCCATCTCTGAGTGTCCCTCTTCTTCCCATCGCTCACCGTCCCTCTCCCTCCCGGCTCTCATCGTCCCTCTCCCTCCCAGCTCTCACCCTCCCTCTCCCTCCCATTTCTCATCGTCCCTCTCCCTCCCATCTCTCACCGTCCCTCTCCCTCCCGTCCCTCTCCCTCCCGTCTCTCATTGTCCGTCTCCCTGTTATCTTTCACCAACTCTCTCTCTTCTATCTCGTATCGTCCCTCTACCTCCCGTCCCTCGCCCTCCCATCTCTCATCGTCCCTCGCCCTCCCATCTCTCATCGTCCCTCTCCCTGCTGTCTCTCAGCGTCCCTCTCCCTCCCGTCTCTCATCGTCCCTCTCCCTCCCGTTTCTCACGTCCCTCTCCCTCCTGTCCCTCTCCATCCTGTCCCTCGCCCTGCCGTCCCTCTCCCTCATCTCTGACTGTCCCTCTCCCTCTCATCTCCGAGCGTCCCTCTCCCTCCCATCTCTCAGCATCGCTCTCTCTTTCATCTTTCACCGTCCCTCTCCCTCTCATCTTTCCGCGTCCCTCTCCCTCTCATTTTTCTCTGTCCCTCTCCCTCTCACATCTGAGCGTCCCTCTCCCTCTCATCTCAATGATGCCCAAATCAATCTGCTTTATTCTTTCCCCTCCCTTCGGCCATTGCTCCAAGGCTCAAAGAAACACTGGCACAGCAAGTATGACCTGGGTCTTTAATGCATCTGTAGCACTGATGAAACCTACAGCTCTGCGAAGCTCGACATGGGCGTTACTTTAGGCCCGACCCTCCCCCGTTGCTTGGGCCCGGTTACCTGCCCAACAATGGTGACCTGGGCCCTAATGCAAGCAAGGAAAATACACCCCATGTTCTTTTTTCATAGGAAGACTGCCATAACTGGGGTTCAGTGCCCCCTCGCAGAGTGTGGGGGCTCCTGTGATGTGAAACAGATGGTAGAGAGCTAAAGAAGAAACAAGTCTTCTCACCAAGGTGCTGCTGCCTGAAAGAAATGTAAATGTGTGCAACAGTTCATCACCAAATATAAAGGCTGCTTTCAAGCCAGTGTTGCTTTTATTTACTGGAGTCACTCAGCTTCATAGTGACAAATATGTATTCCTTTGGAGGGGAAATGTATATGTCCATTAAAAGGAGTACACCCTTAAACAGTAAGTTGTAGCTGCTTGTTTTATACAGTACAATACACTATACACAATTATACAAATAAATAAATTAATCAACCTAGGGAACAAAGGTGAAATTGTTCATATGTGACTTCGATCCTGCAAGGCAGTTACACAAGTGATTCCTCTCCATGTCAATCTCCTGTTCCTAAGTGACAGTACAGTCATGTGTCAGGATGAATCCATTCACAAATGTCCAATATGTCCAAACCCCGGTGTTCAAGAATTGCTTGAGCTTGAACCATCACAGCTCAGGATAGATCATTGCATCTTTTTAATTCACCCACTTCTGTGAAAACCTTTAATCCACAAAATAACTTTTTTTGCAGAGACAGAACCCAACATTCATGCTCTCTGGGATGTGGGCTACTACTCTGAGAATTGCGACTACTCAAATACAGGCTGTTGAGGGGGCGATTGGTAGAATTAAGACTGATATATGGTATCTGGATACTATTCCCTTCCATTTCTTTTTATTGATACAAAAAAATAGGTATCCATATCCTTAAAATAGCTCACTTCTCCCTGTTCGAGCTGCTCAGGCTTCAAATCTGACCTTGCCTGGACAAGCTCCAACAGCTTCTCAGAACCACCTCAGAGGTCACTTTCCTTGTCCTGACGTCCATGTCCGTTTGCTCATCAGGCTGTTCACTTCTGCTTACACTATATGTCTGTATTAGAATTGGCACAGTGCCAATCTTGCATTTCTCTGTTGCCCATATTGGGCACCTTGTCTTTTTACAGTTCTGCTGAAGTTGCATTTCTAATTGCACACATGGCCAAGAAACCAGACACACAGAGAAGAAGCAGACAGAGCACCATTGTGTGCAATGACTTCTTCCTTGCTGACCAGCAACCATGCATGGGTACCAACAAATACATTTCATTTAGTTCCTGCACAAACTGCTGTATTGTGTGTTTCTTTCATTGCTTCTGGGAGGATGCTAAAGTATTTCCCTAACAACTTTGGTTATTCACACTAGCATTGATTCACACCCCACAGATTTGAAAGGTGACTTTGACTTATGCCTTGTCAGTTCTTTGCCTGTCTCCAGAAAGGATAACCCCCAAAACCTTAAACAAGGGTTGCCCTAATCCACCAATCGGGTCGCACCCTACATATCTGGATTTAACCTGTTTAGAATCAGCTCATTTCCTGGTCCAAGTGTTTAACACTTACAATGGAGGCATAAACATGTATGAGCGCATACATCTATGGTGCCTCCATCCTCGTAGGCAGGCCCAGCACACCCTTCATCATGTACATCTTCAAGTGAAGAAGAGAGCTGATGGTGTCATAATCTGGAAGAAACATGTTAATGTGTAAGCATCTGTTGGCTGCATGCAGTGCTGTAGATTCACATGCTCTGTTGCAACGTGTGTTTTTCTATGGCAATTCTTTTTGATCATGAGGTACCATGTGACTCCAGCCATAACTAGTAACTCACATGGATACGGACTCCATTCGAATGCTTTTAGTACAGCGGGTGAAAGTTAGCATGGAGTACTGAGTAGAACATGACGGTGACCATGTGTGTGCTGTATATGAGAAACAATTTTAAGGGTGATGGTATCTGCAGCAAGCACTGGTCCCATGGAAGGTGGGCGGGCGGGCGGGCGAATGTGAATCTAGAGTACTATTGCAACAAGCGGATACTTACAGGGTAACATATTCAGTTTGTAGCACGTGTGGGTGCACATACACATGCTCTGTATTGCCTGTAAGCAGTGCTCCCCTGAGCGGTGGTAAGCCAGTGGATGGTGCAGATGTCTGAAACAAAGTCCTTAGGACAGTTTGTCCAACTCCAGTTTGTTGCTTAGCAAGGATGCCCACACAATGTTTTGTGAAAGTGTGGGGAGTTGACCATGTGGCAGCTTTACAAATGTCAGCTATGGTAACGTTGGCAAGGAAAGCCACACTGATGCTCTGTGTATGAGTGTGACTCGGGAGGAGGCAGGAAGGGCTCTCAGGGCTTTGAGGTAGCAGGTTTGGATGCACTGGACGATCCACCTGGCCAGACCTGCCTTCGATAAAGGGCGACCTTTACAAGAACCAGTAAAGGCACAAACATTTGTGTTTTCCACAAGGGCTTAGTCCTGTTGATGTAGTACATTAGTGCATGCTTGGGATCAAGAGTGTGTAGTGTCCACTCAGCTACTGAGCAAGGCCGGAGGAAGACCACGAGCTCTAGTGTTTGGTTGAGAGGAAAAGGGAGCAACCTTGGGTAAGAACTTAGGGTTAGCTCTAAGGACGTGGACGAGAGGCCTCTGCAATGTAAGAGCCTGCACACCTCTTTTATGCCTGAGAGATGGAACAGCTGTGGAAAGGCAACCTTCCAAGAGGAACTGAAGAGGGCAAGAATGCAGTGGTTTAAAAGGAGGGCTCATGACCTTGATAAGGGTTCAACGCTGGGACTGGTGGCAAATGCGGTGGGATAACTTGTTGCCAGGAAAGCTTTGATGAGAGGGATTTTAAACTTCAAGCAGTGTTCGCTGTTCTGCATATATGCAGCGATGGCCTCTAGATGTAGCCGTATCGCGCTATAGGCTAGCCCTGCGTTTTGTATCCTAGAAGGTAGTCAGCAGTGTCTTGGACTGCTGGTTTAAGAGCTCTGTGTAGTTGCAAATGGAGTAGGGAACAATCCTGTTGCCCTTCGCAGCCACGGCTGTGTGTTGGGTCAATGGGCTTCGTTAAGATGTCCATACATTCTTGAGGTAGATTAAGGTAACAGAATTCTAGGACCTGAGGATTAAGATTTCTAGGTTGAGCTGCCTGCGGTCTGGGTGAGGGAGTCTGCCTTGGTTCTCCATGAGAAGGCCCGGCATATTTTGGCGCTTCGCTTAGGAAGCGATGGACATTTCTAGAAAGGGTCAGAACCAATGTTTGCCTGGCCCAAGTGGGAGCCAGGCAATGAGGTATGTTTGCCTTAGTTTCCTCACTATGTACAGGAGAAAAAACATAGGCAAAGATCCTTGAGCAGTTAATCCACAGAGAATTGCCCAAGGACTGAGGGTGTGTACATTTGAAGGTAAAATTTGGCCATCAGCGTTTTCACAAGTGGCGAAGAAATCCATCTCTGGGACACCCTAGCAGTAGAAGTACAGGAGAAGGACTTGTGGATGAAGTTCCTACTGAGGTACTTGGAGGTGGGACCCACTGCGCAGATCTGCAAATGTATTTTCTGCTCCTGGGAGGTATTCAGCTCGGATGTGTATCCAGTGGCAACTGCGCCAGAGCGGACAGCTGCGGTGAATGTGCGCCACCCTGTTTGTAGGGCCAGTACATGGCAGTGATGTTGTGTTTGTACCCGGGCAACTTTGCCAAGAATGTCTTGGAGAAACAGTTTGAGGTCTAGCTGGATGGCTAAATTGTAGCGTTCTAATCTAGGACCCTGATCGATACTGTGACCTTATGCCCCTATTCGGCTATACATCCATTTATTCCCTATATTGGCATAACCGTTCAAGTGCAATATTCAGAAACTCGTCTCTGGCCTCACACGAACAGAGCCACATTTCAGAATAGCTTTCTCTGCCACTTCCTTTGCACCAATTAGTGCAATGACATAGCAGAAGTTACTATCTGAGATTCCTAGATTAACACTCCGAGTTCTTCAACAAGATAAAAACTCAGCAAACCTGGAAATCCCCGCTTGCTGTGTTTTGATTAGTAATAGAACTCTAATGAGCACTGATAGACGATCACTTCCTAGTGACATCTTTATTGACGTCTTATGTCCAAAAACTTGCGTCAAACAAGGCACCTTTCAGGTATAAATATTACCAACGTTGCCTTAAGCAAAGGCTGATGTTGCTGCTGTTCACGCTAATGCCATCGCTGAAGCTGATGCTGCCAGCTATCTCGCTGCTGCTGAAGAAGCTGTCATGCTGATGATACCATAGCTGCTACCGCTACTGCTATCGCTGCTAACTAGCGAACAATGGTACTGCTATCGCTGCTAACTAGCGAACGATGGTGTGGTGAACTTAGGAGCTGAACAGCCGTCCCCTGCAAAATATGGCAGAATATGGCTAAGAAGGGGATATAATCACAAGGAGGCACATTACTGTTCTGACTATGGGAGCGCGATGTGGCTGAAAAAGAGGCAATAGCTGCTGAAATGAGTCACCCTTTGGTCGCTTGGATATGCCTCGATGGTGACTGCATTTAGGACAGACCCCAAAGAACCTGAAGGTTGAACCTAAAAGGGTTAGAGGAGGAACTTGGTGGCATTGACTGTAAACACCAGGTTGTGGAGGAGGGATAGGATAGACTGGGTATAAGATAGGCACTCCTGCCCGCTCATACTCCTGATCAATCCTCTAGACAAGGGAACACGTGAGTACCTCCATCAGAGACAGGCGGTAGACTAGGGAACGTGCGAGTACCTCCATCAGAGACTGGCAGCGGACTAGGGACTGAGTGAGTACCTCCATCGGTGACGGGCAGCAGACTAGGGAACGTGTGAGTACCTCCAGAGACGGGCATCAGACTAGAGAACGCGTGAGTACCTCCATCGGAGACGGGCGGCAGACTAGAGAACGTGCAAGTACCTCCATCAGTGACGGGCGGCAGACTAGGGAACGTGTGAGTACCTCCATCAGAGACGGGCGGCAGACTAGAGAACGTGCAAGTACCTCCATCAGTGACGGGCGGCAGACTAGGGAACGTGTGAGTACCTCCATCAGAGACGGGCGTCAGACTAGAGAACGCGTGAGTACCTCCATTAGAGATGGGTGGCAGCTGCTGCCAGGCATTTGGTGAAGGTCCTTGGAGTGTGGTGACTCTGAAGGGCAGCAATTTGAATTGGTAGTGCCGCCCACTTACCATGAAGCAGAGGTAGTGCCGGTGAGTCAGATGAACGGGGATGTGAAAATAGTCATCCTTCAGGTGAAACGTGGTCATGATGTTGCATTGCTGCAGCAGGGGAATGACATCCTACAGGTGGTCATATGGAAATGTTCTGGGAGGATGCATCTGTTGAGAGGGCAATGGTCAAGCATTGGCCTGAGGGAGCTGTCCTTCTTGGAGATGAGGAAGTACAAGGAGTAGACACTTCTGCTCTAGTGTTCTAGGGGCCTGGCTCTATTGCTCCCTTGAGAAGGAACACTTGAACCTACTCCTGCAGTGGACAGGTTCTGGGCTGAAAAGTGTGGGGGTAGGGTGGGATGCTTAGTGGGTTAAAAGGAGTGCCAAGCAATACCAGAGCTAAATGAACCGAGGTGAAGGCCTCGCAATGAGGGAGGAAATCCTGAAGCCTCTCTGCTGTCAGTTGTGATTGAGATAATGTAGGAAAGGTCTGGGCCTGGAAGTAGAAGTGCTCTTACCGGGCATGCCTTTGCCTTTATTGAACTGCCACCCTAAAAGATGCCCTGCATGTGCCCTTTATCCTCTTGCTGGTAGTAGGCTTGCTGCTGCCTTAGGTACAAGTGGGTCTGATCAGCAGAGATGGCCTTGAATCCGCCCTCTACTGTGGCTTCCGAAAGGAGCCCCTAGCAGACGCGGTCCGGAGAGCACCCATAGCCTTGGTCGTCTGTGTGTCCTTTTTAATTTTATCAAGCATCTCCAAACCGCAGACTGATGATATGCTCTCTGTTGAGCAGCAGGTTGATGACTGGCTGTGGACTTCTGTCTTGAAGCTGAGCATACAGAGCCAGAAGTGCCATCGGAGTGTAATGGAAGCATTTACTCCCCTGGCTGAGGTGTGAGCTGGGTCAAGGGCAAACTCTATGGTGGCATGAGAGATGTTTATGCACTTTGAGACTACCCCCTCCCCCCCCTTTTCTGAATTCGGTTAGGGAGGTGCTGTTGAAATTCCTCCTTCCCCTCCCACTAGGCTCTGTCGTAGCGCCACAGGAGGCCGACTGATTTGACGATGCGCCATTGGGTAATGGCCAAAACAACAGTTGATGGACAGAATGCAGAACAATGTCATACATTCGCACCTGTACAGAGATCTGGGCCTAAATCCATCGTTTTTTTGCTCACCATGCCATTCCAGCTTGGACCCAGCCAAATACAAACCAGCCTTGACCTGTGCCCTAATGGTCCCACCCCCTCATCATGGAAAATGGGCAGAAATGGTTGAGGGACGCCAGAAAAAAAACAAAAGGAAAGTAAAGTGTAAACTTTGTATTTCTGGTGTAGAAACAGAAGACAAAATAAAATCTTTCCCCTGGAGCATCAGGTGGAGGACTCTGCAATCGGAACTGCAGAATCCGGAGCGGGTCCGCCTTACCTTCCTTCACACCAGTGAAAAAGAAGGGAAACAACTTCTCAGAGAAAGATCCGCTGAAGGTGTGAAGTGCGCCTTCATGTCTGTGTCGTAGAAGGACCCCTGCCCCTTCTTGTAGCCAAGGCAGATGCCCACTCGCTGCGGCTTCCGGTCCAACATGAGTGGTGTTGGTGGCGTGTGAAAGCCCGGTCATCCTTACCATTGCGCGCCACCACCCAGAAGCCATTGTCCGGACACAACATCACCTCTCCCTTGCGGGTCACTGACTCCTTCGCCACACCCAGCCCCCACTCTGACTTCTGGCCGACCATTACCTCCCAATAGTGTCGGCCTTGGTCGAATCCAGTAGCGCCCAGCACGCACGTGGCAGGGTCGAAGCGCTATGGCCCGTCCGGCAATGGCCGTGTTTTGTCTCCACAGCCACCTTCACACTGTCCGTGATCCCCAGGAATGGGCTGGCCGTGTTCTGTCCAGCTTCATGACTTCTGGAGCTGGCAAGTAAAACACGAGCAAAGACATCTTAAGGAAAACAGACGGAACATCCCTGGAAGCAGCCAATGCCCCGTGAATCTCCACCTGCAAAGCGATTTGGGCGTGGAGACTATTGCTTCTGAAAGCACGTCTGTAAAAGGAAAGGTCTCCTGATACTTCCATAATCCTCCCTGCCCAATGCATCCCACTTTACTAGTCGCATCCCGACTACAAGATGGCGTCCACCTGCTGGCCCTGCTCATTCCAGAGAAGTTCTGCTCCTCTGGGATTGGGTTTTGCTCTTTTCCAACTTCTCACCAACATCAAGAATTTTCAGCATCTTCTTCCACACCCAGAGCTGTCCGGGGCCAGGGTAGTTCTCCTCCTTGAGCTCCACTGCGGTGCTGTCCACATCCACTGTTGGGAGAATGGTTCTGAAAAGGGGGCACAACAAGCCTCTTGTCAGCCACAGTCCGTATGTACAGAATGACTTGCCACCTGCCCCCCCCCAAATAAAATGAAGGTGTTCATTTTAGGTCCCCCTTTTATACTGGCAAACAGAGAAGAGCAGCTCCCTCTCCCACATGCAGGACAAACGCACAAACAAAACTTGAGCAAAACAAGAGATGCAATGATATTATTTGTAGAAGGACCAATTACAAGCACAGGCAGGAGAGGACCAGAGATCACCCCTAGCTCACACAGGAGAAGGCGACTTCGAAACAGACAAAAGTCACTTTGTTCTCATTTTAGAATACTCCTTTATAGGCATGAGTGGGACATCATGCTCAGGATTGTCCAGTCGCGTCCTTCTTCCTCATCCCGCTGACGCTCCTCGCAGCTCCTGACCCGTGGCACTCTTACCCACCGGTTTCTTGTCGTGTCTCCGAGCACACCTGTATGCCGTAATTCACGTGCTTCCTGCACCCTCAGGTATGCCTTTCTCCACCTCCCTTTTTCTCTTCACCAGCCTCGCGCCCTGCGTCTCCCTACCCATTCCCACCCTGATTTCTCCCTTTCCTTCCTTGCACAGCACCCCTATTTGGCAACCCGGTCCTGAAGATGATCCTGACTCAATAGGATCGAAACGCCGTCGACCGAACTTTCAGCGCAATTCGCAGGGCGTATATTCCTTTATGGTTCACAGAAACTTTTTGAACAAGACCAATTAATACAAATAACTTTTTTGTTGAACCATATAACTCTGTATATATTTCTCTTCACATTGTCACCTTGCGCCTCACGCTGTTCTTTTCCACTTGTCACTTGCGCCGTCACTTTTTATGTCACAAGCACAACGTGCACCAAGTTCCTTTGGGTTGCCTTCGCAATTCATGCTCACAGTGCTGATATACCTGTATTGTATGAACTGGTATACCAAATATATGAAGCCATGAGCACTTTTAAACAAAATAACACGAGTCTCCCTTTTTCCTTTGTGTAATGTTGTGTACATACATGTATATTTGCCTTTCTTATTGATACCAGTTGAGACATTGTTGCTAGTTTTCGCTAGCTGCAGTGTCAGCGGCATCTAAAGCACACCAAATTGAAGAATTAGAGATGAGCTGCCCCTCTTGTATCGCGTCTTGAGCTTTGGATTTATGCTCATTTGGCAGAAATTGGAGCAACTGCTCCATTTAGTCCCAATGCGCTCTATTGTACCTGACTAAAAGGGCCTGGGTGTTAGCAATACACCAGAAGTTTGCATCTTGGGAGGCTAGTCTTTTGCCGGAAGCGTCTACGAGTTTTGACTCCTTCTCTGGGTGGGGGCATCCCCTGGCGTTTGTGAATTGGCCCGTTTACGGGCATTAGAAACCCCTAGAGAGTCTAAGGGTAACTGGCCTTTAATGTACACTGGATCTGATGGTGCAGTTTTATATTTTTTATCTATTCTGGGGGTGAGAATGCATGCACGAACAGGGTCTCTACATATGTCGTCCACATGTCTTAACGTGCCTTTGAGCATTGGAAGTGTGTGAGTTGATCTTTGTGAAGTACTAAGGGTTGCAAAGAGAAAATCCTCCTCTGGATTCCTTATGCAATTGTACCCCATGGTATTCAGCAGCTCTAGTTAACAGCTCTATATAACCTACATTGTCAGCTGGTGGTGAAGGCTTAGTAGGGTAAAGGTCAGAATCATTATCTGTGGGGGAGTCAGCTTCATAATCCTCCCAAGGGTCTGTAGGTAACGAATCATTGTCCCCACCCCCATCATCCTGATCATCAGGTGTTTGTGGCAAATTAGCAGGTGAAATTAGTAAAGGCTGAGGTTGTGGGGAAGTAGGTGATGGAGGAGGGGGAGAAGGGTTAGTTCCAACATGCTTCCTTTTCAAAGGAATAAAATAAGTGTCCTCTGACTCAGATTTCCATTTACGTGGAAATTTGGTTGAGATATGTCTAGTTTTAGGGTTAATATAGTGTCGTTTTGGGTCTGGTTTTGAACGTGAGACGTCGAAACGGGGCTCCTGTGGTGGTAGCGGAGGATCTTTGTTTTGGTGCCGAGTTTTTCGGTGCTGGTATCTTTGGTGCCGGAGATTTCGGATCTAAAGACTGTTTCGGTATTGACGGAGTTGGATCTGAGACTGGTTTCGGTTTCGAACCCGAAGGTTTTGGCACGGTGCCAGAGTGTGGCCGATCCCGAGCCAGTAGGCTTTATTGTGTGTTCGAAGTGCCAAGTCGGAAGGTGGGGCGTTGGAAGCATTTTCTGGGTGCCGACCATGGCCCGAAGGCAGAGGTGGGACCGGAGCCTTTTTCTTGGGCTGAATAGGACTAGGACTTTGAGGAAAGAGAAGATTGGTACTCACGATATGCTGACCTTGCGGAATCTCTTTGTCCAAATTGGAGCCGGAATCTGAGAAGGATATAGGATCTTCCTTGGCCCCTAATGCATCACCGGTCTCTTGCTCTGAATCTTCTCCGAAGAGGTCGGGAATGGATCCGATGTTTTGGCTCTGCATGTCGCGACTTCGAGCCCGACTGTCGGAGAGTGTTTTCTTCGAGCTGAAAGATTTACATGCGTCGCAGTCTTGTTCGTTGTGCTCCAGAGAGAAGCACAAGTTGCACACTTTGTGTGAGTCTGTGCACGGAAACTCCGTGTGGCACTGAGGGCAAAATTTAAATGGAGTCCGTTCCATCGACTGTGAGGTGGACCGAAACGGGTAGGCCCAACGGCCTTTCATAAATTTCCCGATTGAAATAAAGGTTTTTAATGTATCCGACACAATATGCGAAATGGGATATGAGATTGAAAACAATACGATCAAGAGTAAGTGGATTGCACACCGAAGGTAACCTGAGAAACGGCTCAGACTGGAGCGCAGCAATTCACGTCCGAACCCAATGGCGAAAAAAAACAATCTTATAATGGAATCGATGCCCACGCGCACTATCACCGAAAGGAGAAGTCACCTACCTCGTGACCGGAAAGACTTCTTCGAAGACAAACAACTTGCAAACATCCGGACCCAACACTAGATGGCAGGAGTATGCAAAGCATGTGATCTACAGCTCACATGCCTCGAACATGTAACTTACCCTGTAAGCATCTGCTCATAGCATGTAGTGCTGCATATTCAAATATGCCCACCCTCCTCCCCAGGAGCCAGTGGCTGTACAGATTTAGCCTTCTTTATACATTTTCGCCATGGTCATCAAAATGTCCTACACACTGCTCCATCAGTATGCTCACCAGCTAGAAGAAAACAATCTAACAATAGGAACTCATGCACATGCACATTGCAAACGAAGTCACCATAACACGTAACTTGAAAGACTTAAAAAAAAAAGTAGCAAACGTCTGAGCCCAACTCTAGATGGCAGGAGTATGCACAGCACACGTATCTAACATATGCTACGAACATTAATTTTCTGATGCTTTTTGCAGAGAGGTTACATTTTACTGAAGGGCTTTTTCCACAATATTACTGTGAAAGATGAAGTAACACAGGTGATGCATAATCTCAATATGATCAATGCATGAATAACTAATTGTCAGAAAAACTAAGCATAATAGAACAGGTTGAGTCTGCCCAATGGGCGAGTCCCATTGTCCTGGTCAAGAAACCGGATGGACGATCCCAGAGTGCATTGACCTAAGGAATCTATTAATACAGCAATTTGGGTGGTACAGCAACTGAACATCTGGGAAATGTTATCCACCATTGGAGAAGGAAGTGTGTTTACGACATTGGATTTGCCAGTAGTTTACCATCAGATTAATTTTCATTCCTCACAGGCACGGCTTGGTACACTCTCAGAGCATGGCCGAGGAATGCAAGGGAAAAGATCTGGCATACCTCGACATGCAATGACAAGTGCCAACCAAAGGCAAGTGATGCCACGCACAAGCAAATGGTGACAACCACCGGTGAGGTTCCGTAAGAATCAAAACGATGTTCTCGACTCGTTCGAATATGGACGAGTGTGGTATCAATGGACCGCAAATGGAGAGTTTAATAGGTGTACGCGTTTTCGCTACACTACCATGTATCGTTCGCCTTATTCGTGGGTTTCTTCATCTGAACCCATGGGTTCCATTTTAGATATGGCATCCATTTTGTTTCTTGCCCTCAAGTAGCCAGCGAACGGACACTGTCCGCTTCACGACCCTGGGATTCCCAAGCTCCTGCGGAAGATATGCATTCCTTTGAGGGTGACTTTTATTATGAGGGGGATGACACAGCAAGGCAGATGAATCCGCTCGAAACGCATCTTGTCGGCTGGTCTATTGTTTCAGTCGTGCATGCATATGGCACGTATCCTTTGATCCTGCAATCTTGTTTCCGATACTGTCCCCACACCCTCTTTCAATCTGTCGGACTGCCTTCCTTGCACCTGTTTCTGTCTTTTCTCTTTGCTCGTTTACAGCCTAATGGAATGTACTGACCAATGAAATGATGTGCTTTTACAGTTGGGAACCGGCAATGTTACTGTAATTATGTTCCGGGCTTCTAAAACATGAAAGCGACCCTTTTGTCGTTTACTGTAGGAACTGAGTCATAATCTTTTGTTCACATGTTGTGCAATGATGAAATCGTGTATAAAAGGAGCGACCCACTTAGTGGAAGTTGAAGCAGTCTCCCAGAACTTACACGTGTTGTACTTCTTGTGACTTCTGTATTCCCTGCAGTAAATAAACCTTGATCTTTGACGCCGAAGGAAGTGTCCCGTGTCTCTGTAATATGTGCGCCGAACAGGTAAACTCACGAAGGTTTTAGGTGTTGCTCCCTGGCACCGCTGGGCCTTAATTTAGCCCAGTCCTTCAGTTGGCGCCCAACACGTGGGGCGACATCAGCGGTACCGGTCCGAAGCCTGACGATCGTGAGGAACTTCGTGTGAAATCTCCGAGGGAAGGTGCACCCCGCTTCATCGATCCTGTTGTCGAAATAAGTGGTCCGAAGACTTTTCCCGCGAAGATTCTTGCCTCCTGACGGCTGCGACGGACTGATGCCCTGACTGTCGACCTGGTTCGGTGCCTGGCGTAGACCTTTGTACAGCGAGACGATAGACGGGCCTTCCTGGTGACGCCATTGTTCTTTCAGTTAAGTATTTGTGGGTCGCTCCCAGTCCTTAGTTGTGAGTTCCTTTACGGGACTTTTTGCTTTGTTGTTGAAACTTGGTTGTTTGCATTTGTGGTTCTTAGTTGTTGGTTCTTAGTTGTTGGGTTTTCTTTGACGGTTGCAATCGCCAAAACCGAGGGTCTTGCATTTTTGCGAGGACGTCGTAATTCGACAAACCCTTGAAGTTTGTAAGACGGTTAGTGTGCACGATGCCTGGCCGTAGTTCTTTGTTTGGTTTCTTTATATGCCGCGGTTCGGATTCCCGACTAGAGGATTCATGCCCGATACCTCCGGTTGAAACTCCAATTTATGAGCTCTATAGCCGCCACGGAGTAGGTCCTATTATATATAATGATCTTTGGATCCGCTATACTAATAAAGACGGTGTCCTTAGTTGGCCACCTCATGGAAGTTTCGAAACTGCAATATTAGATAATCTGGAAGTTAAATTGTTTAAAAAGAAAGCTAGGCCGGCCATGTTTGATTCTTTTCGGTTATGGCGGAAAGAGGCCAAGCAGAAAGAAATCAAACAGATTAAGAAAAATAAGAGGGAAGGTATTATTACGGTAATGAGAAATGCAGAGCAGTTTCAGCGAGACAAAGAGGAGACAGAAAAAGAAGTCTTTGCTAGATTACAACACATGGCGGTGGATAAATGTTATCCGGTTTTACCGTCTAGCTCTGATAAAAAGGGAGAGGACTCGACGGAGGATCCTTTGTTGTCCTACTTAATGAAATCACCACCTCCGTATGCGCAGGATACTACAGTCCCTGTGGTTCCTCCTGTCCCTCAACCTGTTGTTCCGGCAGCTGCTGGTCAGCCTGCCGTAGGTCCTGTTCTTCCGAACCCCCTTGTTCCTCAAATTGTCCCTGCTCCCGTACCTGCTCCTATTCCTACTGCTCCTTTACTTGTACCAGCTCAGCCTATTGTTCCTGTTACTTCTACTATTTCGACCATTCCTACTGCTCATACGTTTAGCCCCCATGTTGTTGCTCCTGTACTTTTTTCCTCTTCTCCTTCTGTTCGTAATCGTATACCTAATGCTGTCGCTAATCTTTATTCTCGACTTTTTGGACCAATTCTTGGGTCCGATGTTTCTGACGTCCCTCAGAGACGAAGTCAAATTCCTGGTGGTAGGGAGAGTGACACGTTAGCAACTATGGCACGCAAATGGATTAGACATCCTATTAAATATACTCCGCGTGTGGTTTATGAGACGTTTTCTCAGTTTAATGAGCCCACACAGAGATTTGTGTTTGAAGAAATGTGCAAATCATTGAAGGAGGAATGCGACGAGGACGAATTAGATACTCTACCGTCCGAAATGACTGAACTTCGGAATCAGTTTTCGAGCGGTATGATCGTTGACAGTAATATTAGACGTGCCTTAGAGCGGTTGTTATCTTTCCGGCCTACAGTTCAACCTAGGACATTGTTTAGCAAAGAAACTGCAGAATGGATGGCAACGCCTGGTCAGTATCCCATGCGAGAAGTTCCACCAGTGTGGATGCCGGGTAATCCTGCTGCAGCTCCTCCCGTTTTGCCGCACTTCCAGAGAGTCTGGATACACCTCCCATGGAAGCGATCAGAGGTTTTACAGGTGAAGCAATCTTTGCCTGATCCGCGGAAGAATCCGGCGGGTTATTATAAGGAGTTATCCCAACTTGTGGATGCTACCATCATGAATCTTGCTGATATTGACATGTTATTCGGCAATGTAGTTCTGCAACCGATTTGGGCGAAAATTCGTCAAGAAAATCATGCAGCCGAGTTAGGTGGTAATTGGGCTGCTCTTGTAGCAGCTTATGCATTACAAGTAGGTGGAGCTAAACCTGATCAGTTGATTACGGATCTGCCCCAAAGAATTATTACGCTCATGAAAACGCTTATGCCAGCGATGAGAGTTAATTGGGACAAATTATCTGCGTGTAAGCAAAAGAAAGACGAGAGTGTCTCTGATTTCTTCACCAGATTTGAAGAGGCATTTGTTGACCACAGCGGTCAAGACATGAGCACTGAGGGAGGTCAGCGACTGTTCGTTGATAAGTTTGTGTCAAACTTGTTGCCTGACCTCAGTCACAAGTTAAAGAATTCTGAAAGCTCCTGGGCTGTTTCCACTACTGCTCAAATATTGGCTACGGCTCAATATTACGAAAATAGAGAGAAAGAAGAAAGTGATCGTGTAGACAAGAAAACGAAAGAGCTTAAGTCTAAGGTTTTGTTACAGCAAGCGTATCCTCCACGCTCAAATCAAAATGATTCGCAACAGCAAAATCGATCACAGCCACAGTCCTCTAGGACGCAGTCGCGTACTGACAACTCTACACCTAGATCTATGCTCGGTTATAATCAATGTGCGTATTGTAGACTTGATGGCCATCTGAAATTTAATTGTCCTGCTCTACGAGACCGGAATAATGGTGCTCCGGTACGAGGTGGTCGTGGTGGTTCTCAACAGGCATCATGAGGTAGAGGTCGGGGTACTTCTCAAAATCAGAACGAGCGTTCTACGTCCTCATCGGACTTGAACAATTGTTTTGATCGACGCGATTTTTCATCTGGTAGATCTGCACAGTATCATGTGGACGACCATTACGTCGATCATGACATTGATACAGATGATAATTACTAGGACAGCCATAGACAAAGAGAGGGAGTAGTATCAGTTCCGGTTGATCAGAGTGGGCCTTACGTCGCAGTTGCTACATCAGGCGTAGTTGAGCCTTTTCTGTTGGACACTGGTGCGACAAAAAGTTCCATCATGCATTTGAAACTCCCTGGCGCACCTTTGTCTGGCTTAACAAATGTTTCCGTTGGATTCTCTGGCGCCCCCGTTAGCAATCCAGTCTCTAGCCCTTTGCCCCTCACAATTGGACCTCGTGAGTTAGAGGCTTCATTGATTTTAACTACTGGTTGTGGTGAAAATCTTTTGGGTCTGGATTTGCTGAAACGGTTATATGCGACTTTGTATTGTTCTCCTGCGGGTGTTGAGCTTACACTAGGTCAGAGAGTGATCTCTCCCATGTACTTGTCAACAGATAAGCTCCCACCGGAATTGAGTTCTCTTCCTGAATCTTTGTGGGCAACGGGTCCAAATGATGTGGGCCTGTTGGATATATCACCCTATGTTGTTCAATTGAAATCGAATGTGCGCTTACCACGTATTCCACAGTACCGTATCTCCCTTGATGGTGAACGTGCACTGTTAGCGATCATTTACGATTTGATTGAGAAAGATGTTATTGAAGAAACTAGAGGAAATGTGTGTAATAGTCCGGTGTTACCCATTTTGAAACAAACTGATCCCTCTAAGCCTCCTGTGTAGCGTTTTGTCATCGACTTGAGAGAAGTGAATAAAATTGTGGTTCCACAATTTCCTGTGGTACCTGACATTACGGCTTTACTGACTCTGATTCCAGCCTCTGCTTGTTGGTTCTCGGTAATCGATCTAAAGAATGCTTTCTTTAGTATTCTGATTGCTGAGGAAAGCAGAGATCTATTCGGTTTCTCATTAGGTGGTCGCAGCTTTCGCTTTAAACGTGCTCCTCAGGGCTACTGTGAGAGTCCATCGATCTACAGTCAAGCTCTTAAGGGTCAACTTGATGCGTTTATATTACCAGCTGGTGCGGCTTTGATCCAATACGTAGATGATCTGTTAGTGGCTGCTGACACTAAAGACATCTGCAAAAATGCTACAGTATTACTGTTACAGCATCTGTGTGACTTACACCACAAGGTGTCACCTTCTAAGCTGCAATATTGTTGCCAAGAAGTAACCTATCTAGGTCACTTATTGTCAAAGGAGGGAAGAAGGTTGACCCCAGAAAGAATTGCAGCGATTGCTCGAATGACTGTGCCAACAACTCAGAGAGATGTACGTGCCTTTCTAGGTATTACGTCATATTGCAGGCAATGGATTCCAAATTTTTCATTACTAGCGAAGCCATTGATAGCTCTCACGTGCAAGGATGTTCCAACTCCTTTGCCATGGACTGAAGAGTGTCAGAAAAGTTTTTCTGAATTACGTGATGCGTTGTGTTCGGCTCCTGTGTTAGGTACTCCTGACTAAAGTAAGCCGTTTACACTATACGTTCACGAGAGAGAAGGTTGTGCGTTGAGTGTTTTGACGCAACAATTTGGCGGTAAGCAGAGTCCATGCGCATATTTTTCCTCGACCTTGGACCCAGTAGCTAGAGCATTGCCGAGTTGTCTAAGAGCGACAGCGGCAGCTGCGGTGTCCATCCGACAATCTGCAGGATTGGTCATGGATAATATGCTTACGGTAATGGTTCCGCATGCAGTTGACACTCTTTTGAATCGGACAAAAACTCAGCATCTGACGAGTGCGAGATTGTCTGGTTACGAGTTGACGCTTTTGGCAAGTCATATACAGATTAAGCGCTGTAATGTGCTTAACCCTGCAACATTGTTGCCGACTAATATGGAATCAGACGATGTACCTGCACATGATTGTTACTTAAGAACAGAAGAGGAAACGAAAGGTCGTGTAGACCTGAAAAACACTCCATTGACAGATCCTGATGGCACTTTGTATGTTGATGGTTCATGTTTTAAATTGCCGAATGGTGATGTGACGACCGCCTATGCTGTGGTGACATTGAGTACGGTTGTGGAGACTGCGAGATTGAGTCAGAGTTCTGCACAGGCAGCGGAGTTGATTGCATTGACGAGAGCGTGTGTTTTGTCTAAAGGAAAACGAGTGAATGTGTTTACGGATAGTCAGTATGCATTTGGCGTTGCACATAGTTTTGGTCGATTGTGGCGAGAGAGAGGCTTTATGACATCGCATGGTACAAAGATCCAACACGGACAGCTTATGAACGATCTCTTAGATGCGCTTACGTTGCCCAAGCAGGTGGCAATCATTAAATGCAGTGCGCATAGGAAAATTACGGATGATACTGGTCGCGGTAATGCATTTGCGGATGAGATTGCTAAAGATACAGCTAGAAAGCTTGCAACCCGAATGTATGTTACGAGTTCAGTAAGGTGGCCTGCGGAGACTAGCATGTGTGAGGACACTTTTGAGAGCGTGAAGGTGATTCAGAATGAGGCCACTGACGCTGAGAAGACTAAATGGAAAGAGAGCACAGGAAAGTTAGATGGAAACGGATGTTGGGTTGACTTGTCAGAATGTCAGAGGTGGATGTTACCGAATGCGTATGTGCTTGCCGTTGTGACTATGGCTCACGGCTTGTCACATATTAGCACGAAAGGCATATGTAAACTGCTATCACCTGTATGGAAGAATGATGGGATTACTAAATGTGCGGAGAGAGTGGTTAAGAACTGTATGGTGTGTTTGATGTATAATCCTGGTAAGGGCACTCCCACTCCACCTGGCCATTTTGCTCCTCCTACATGTCCCTTTGAAGTTATCCAATTGGACTTCATCCATATGGAGAGATGCAATAACCAGAAATACGTTTTAGTTGTGGTTTGCGCATTCTCTAGATGGATCGAGGCCTACCCCCTTAAAGATAATACTGCCTTGTCCACAGCGAAGGTCCTACTGAAGGAATACTTTCCTCGGTATGGAATGCCACGGATTGTATGGTCAGACAACGGAAGTGAGTTTGTGGGAAGTGTGATGAAGAGTGTATGCAAGGGCCTTGGAATCCGACAAAAATTCCATAGCGCCAATCATCCCCAGTCAGCAGGTCTGTTTGAAGGGTACAATGGTACTCTTAAATTGAAGCTTGCGAAGATTCAAGCCACGACTGGTCTGTCGTGGCCTGACGCTTTGCCTTTAGCTCTTTTGTCGACCAGGGCGACTGTGCACTCTCAAGTAGGGCTTAGCCCATATGAGATTGTGTTTGGCCGTCCTGCAAATATTTGGGGGGTTCCTAGACCCAGTTCATTTACGAATCTTGAATATCCAATGCTGATTGATTACCTTTATGATCTGACTGCTAAACTGAGGTTAATTCATCAACAGGTTTTTGAAGCACTGCCGGCACAGACGGAGGGTCCTGGCTGTAGGAAGGTACCTCCTGACTATGGTTGCCCCCAACTTTTTGCCCTGTGTTTTAGCTGGTTTTGGACATAGTCGACCTGGGACCCTGCCAATCAGGACCCCAGGCCTACTGCTCTCTCTTTAAAATGGATTCCATGTACCCTAGGTACATTTCCAATTGGTACTGGGCCACCTTATCAGACCCTGTAACTCAGGGCATAGGTGTACCCAGGGCTGCCAGGGGCTGCAGCATGTATTATGCCACCCCTGGCTGGCCTCCTAAATTTGACACAACTGGCTGCATGACAGCTGGGGCAAAGTCGTGTAATCACCCTTTGCTGTAGGTGTAGTATACCTATACCTAACCCTAAAATGGACACACAGATTCCTATCAGTCACTCCTATGGCAGGCCTTGACAATCCTGAAGGCAGAGTGCTTGGAATCGTGTGAGATGGTGCTCTGGCATGAGCTGAGCCTGTCTGCAGCTTGCGGAACCAAGTCCTAATAGCTGTTCCATGATATCGCATACCATATACTCTTAAGTGCATTATAATCCTCGCGGTTAAATGCTATCTTTGGTATTGCTTTATCAAAACATGTCGAGTAAGGTGTCATACGAATTGGAATACTAACCCCTCGCCAATTCTGGCGACGGGGTTAGCATTCCACCCTTCTAGAGGGACACGACATGTATGTAACTGTGAACCCCGGTTAAAGTTAACTGAAGCCTCAGCTCCACAAAATGGATGCTGCCACCACAGACACGAGTCTGACCCCCTGCAGCTGGGAGTCCTTCCAGCGAGGGGAGCCTGGACAAAGGGTTTCCTGTCAGGGGCGGTGCTAGCACCGTCCCAGACATGGTTTTGTGTATCCTGGGTAGGCAGGGCTTTACAGGAAGGTGACTGCTGAGTGGCACCCCGGTGCTCACTACGCATAGGCCGGTCTGAACCAGTTCCAGGGGCACTCCAGCCCCTGGCCTGGGGAAGTCCGGCATGGCTGAGGGGTGTAACCACCCCCCACCTAGTCCCACCCATAGGCAGGACCTAGTCACCGGGTCAGCCCCCTTTTTTAGTATAAAGATGGGAGCGGGCCCCCTGTTAAAATTAGATCATCTTTGGAATCAAGATACCACTTTCTTCGAAAGGACTTCACGATTTCTTCTTCAAGATTCTCCCTTGTGGCTAAGGAGTAGTCACCCTGCATCCGCAGGCACCATCCTAAAGAACACTGCGGTCTGCTGCAAGTCCTTCACCACGAATCCGACGACCCAGCACGACGAGACCCGGCTTCCCTGGCACCTCTGACCTCTACTCACCTCTACAGCAAAGCTGAGAACCGTGAGTGCGACGAGACCTCGAGGGACCGACGATCGCCAAGACTGCACGACATCTTTATTGCAAGCCCACCGAGTCTTCCACTGGTGAGTGCTTTGGGGTCCGAGAAGCCCCAACCCTGCGCAGCTCCAGCACCCAAGATCAGCCTCCCTGCATCTCCACGATCGGCGTGGGGCCCTTCTGCTGTTTGCTGTGCACCGCGTTGTTTGGCTACTAGCCGGCTGGCTTGTGGCCTTCTGAACGACGCCCGACGACAACTCTTCTGCTGGTCTGGTTGCTCCAGGCTGGCCCTTGCTTCCTTGTTCAAGAGAGGCACCCCGGACCCTCCTGGTCCACTCCAGACGCCATTTTAGGTCCACCGCGTGGGCTTGAATTTGCCAAGGCTTTGTTGCCCAATCCTGGGTCCAGCGACGCCGACAGCTCCTATCTTCGTGGGACAGCTCGATCCTCCATCCTGGTCGCCGACAACGCCTCCTGGTCCGTGAGATCTTCGAGTCAAGCGTCACCCACTCACCTTGTCGAGGTGGCTACCATCCGGTGCCCTCCTGGTGCCCACTGACTACTGGCTAGTAGTCTCGAACTTGGTCCCCTCTGCTTTCAGGTGTCATCTATCTTCGAGATCCAGGCTTGGATCCAACTGAACTTTCTTCACTGGTCACCGGCCAGCATCTTTTCTTCCGGCTCCTGGTCCGTCTACGAGGATTCCCGACGTCTTTTCAGACCTATGCAGCTGCAGCCCCTGGGCTAGGTAACTTCGGCATTTCGGTGCCCCAGCATAGCCTCACTATCCAAGGGTCAGAATCTACTTTCGTTTTCTCCCTACCAGGTCGGGTTCGCCCGAGAACACTAACTTTCTATTTCCTAGCTACCATAGACTTTTGTCCCGCATCTCGCGTGAGAGTGCACACACTGCACCCGAGTCCCCTAGGCCTCCTAGAAGTAATCTAACGATTCCCTAGTCAAGTCCTAGCGATTCCAAAAGCTATTAGTACTGTACTTACCTGCTAGGAATTTCGCATTCCACTTTCAGAGTATATGGTTTTCCGTGCCCCTCGGGCATTTGTGTATACTGTGCTAACTTAAGTATTTTTGTAAGAGTTTTGGTTTGTGCTTAGTACCCTGTCCTCATAAAGAGTACAGGGCTGTTGTGATCTTTAAATAAATAACTGTTTATTTTCATAACACTTGTGTGGTGTCCTTTCACTTGGTATTCAAGGGGTATATGTGTGGTAAACAGCTGGCTTAACACGCCCTCTCGAGTCTTTAGCCTTAGACTGCTCGTATCCACGCTACTAGGATAGCTGGTCTATAAGGTTGACTTACAACCAATCATCAATAAGGGTTGCTGGACTGATACATAGTGTTCACTAGAATAGTGAGCACTGCATATCAGGCCACCTTCTCACATTGGTGAGCAGCGGTTGGGATTTGAGCTTGCTGTTGTTTTACCACACGTATCCTAAGAATATCTTGTTGAAAGATCACATAAGTACTGTTAGGTACATATAACTAAAGCTTAGAATACTCTGAGTTCTACTGAACCAGCTGTTGTAGCTCCTCAAGGCTTAGCACACCTTGGCTGCAACTCTTAGCAAGGGATCAGTAGGTAAACACATAGTGTAGGTAGGTGCATCACTTACACCACACTAGAAACAGTATGTCGGACAAAGGAGGAAACACTGAGTTTCCCCTTGTGTCAGTTGACCCTCTACAGGTCATCCCTTCAAAATATACTGCTCTTAGCTTCCATGAGATGAGACAAGTGTGTACTCTCAGGAAACTAAAACAGGGGTCTAACCCCACCACTTCCTTTCTGATTGGTCTCCTAGAGGCTTATGATGCCAGTAGGGCTGGTAACCCAGACCCTTCTAATCCAGAAGGAAGTATGCCCTCCTTACAGGGTCCCTTTGATATCCATCCCCTCCATGAGGCAGATGATGCTGAGGAGGAGGATGAGTTGTCTGGGGATGAGGCAGATAAGGGACAGCTAGAAGTCAGTAGACTAAGCAGGTCCAACTTAAGCAGACATGAGCTTGGTACTGGGGGACCCCTGGGCCCACTCTCAGGTCAGCTTAACATTGGGAATGGACGAGTTAGGTCTCTATCAAGAGGCTCTAACAGATCCTTTCGAACCAATGGCTCTCTCAACTCTTCTCACAGAGGAATGTCTTCCCCTAAGAGGAGAGTGTATGAAGCTGAAGAAAGGGCAGTCAAACTGAGGATTGAAAGGGAAGAACTTGCCCTGGCCAAAGAGAGACTTGCCCTTGCTAGAGAGCAAGAATTATGTGGGCTAGTTCCCACTGGTGGCAGCAATAAACCTAGCAATAGGGAAAGGAGTTTTGATACAAAGCACCTGAATAAGATAGTGCCCCCCTTTAAAGAAGGGGATGACATCCACAAATGGATTACTGCTTTGGAGAGAGCCTGCACTGTGCAGGGTGTTCCCCAAAGTAAGTGGGCAGCTATCTTTTGGCTCTCCTTTGATGGTACAGGTAGAGATAAGCTCCTCACCACAAGGGTGGAGGATGCTAACAATTACCAAATCTTGAAGAATACACTGGTTGATGGGTTTGGTTTAACCACTGAACAATACAGGATGCTGTTCAGAGACACCCAGAAAACTCAGTCTCAAGATTGGACTGACTTTGTTGATTGTGCCACTAAGGCTTTTGAAGGCTGGCTACTGGGTAGTAAGGTTACTGATTTTAAAGGATTGTATAATCTAATTATGAGGGAGCAAATCTTAAATAATTGTCAGAACCAGCTATTACATCAGCACCTGGTAGACTCTGAGTTGACCTCTCCACAGGAGTTGGGTAAGAGGGCAGACAAATGGGTCAGAACCAGGGTTAGGCCTAAAAACCAGGGTGGTGACCAGAAAAAGGAATCAACCAAGCCTCAAGAGAAGGGTGGGGATAAATCCACAGAGAAGACTTCCCAAGGGCCCCAAAACTCCAACAAGGGTGGTGGGTCCCAGAACACTCCTTCAGAACAAAAGAAACCTTATTGCCATACCTGTAAACAGGTGGGCCATTACAAAAGTGATGCCAAGTGCCCTAAAAATAGCAATAAGGAAAACATACCCCCAAGTAACACTCCCAGACCTCCTGTTACCACTAGTGGTAATCCCCCAGGTGGTGGGAGTGCCCCCAAGAATGTGGTGGGCATTACTTTGGGTCAGCAGGAGGACTATGGCCTAGCCAGGTTCCCTGACCACACTCTTGTCTGTGAGACTGGCATGGGGTTTGCCAACTTCACTACTGGACCCCACATTTTGGGAAAGTATAGACAAGAAGTTTTAGTGAATGGTCAGAAAGTTGAGGCATTCAGAGACACAGGGGCCAGCCTCACCATGGTGAGTGACCATCTGGTCCCCTCTGCTCAACTGACCCCTGGTTTTACTTATCAGGTGACAGACATTCATGGAATGAAGAGAAGGCATCCCATGGCGGTAGTCAAGCTCAGCTGGGGTAATGTCACAGGGCCCATGAGAGTGGCAGTGACAGATAACCTACCTGTAGATTGCTTATTGGGGAATGACCTGGAACTCTCAGCATGGGCTGAGGTGGAACAAGAAACTCATTCCAGAATGATAGGCCTATCCAGACAGGTTAGTGGGGCAGTAATAGCTACAGCCCCAGTCCAAGCACCATTCCTCCCTGAAAAGGTTGGAAGGGCAGTGGTAGCCACTGCCCAGGCTCAGACAGACTTTTCAGAACAGGATAGGAGGGCTGTGACAGTCACAGCCCAAACACAGACTGAGTGCCCTCCTGAAAAGGTTGGCAAGGTTGAAATGGTCTCAGCCTCTACTCAGACAGATAGTGAGGTTGTGAAGCCTGAAACAATGGATCACTCCACTCAAACAGAGAGCATTGAGGAGGAAGAAGAGTCTTCCCCCTCCCAGACACTAGGTGAGAGCCAGCCTCCTCAGGGAACTGACTCTACCCCTGTTGAAGGAACTGCCCCAGAGGTAGTCAGGCCTAGCCTGGCAGAGTCCCTGATGGCAGTGGACCCTTCCCAGGTGGGACCCAGTCTGGAGCAGGTAACCTGCACCTCTCTACCCTGCCTCAGTCAGCCCAGGGCTGAAGAGGTCAGGGAGGCCAGTGGTGGACCCAAAAGGGCCCCCTGTCCAAAAGAACCACTTAATCAGCAGATTAGGGTCACTGAAGCTGGTAAACCTAGCCAAGTGAAAATAAGTCAGACTCCTGAGGGATCCCCCTTAAAAGTAGTTAGGGACCTCCCACAGCTGGACACTGTTGGGCACAGCCAAACATGGGGCCTAAAAACCCCAGACCTGACCTGTCCCTCCAGTAAGCCAAACAGAGGGACTCAGCCTCCAGCTTTAGGTAGCCAGAGGCTGACCCTGAGAGCTCAGTGCATCTCAGCTAAAGAAAGAAAGGCACACATGATGAATGGTGATTGGAGGAAGTTGAGCCCAAAGGTAGAGGAGCCTCACTTCAGTACTCCATCCCAGCATCAGCCTTCTTCTTTCCCAAGACACACCAGAGACAGAGATTCCCTATGGTGGAGACCCTCAGATACCCTTAGGGTGAGGGGTTGCCTAGTGGACCATGACACAGGGGGAAACCAAGCCAGAGCTGGTCCTTCCTTATATGGCCACTTAGGTAATAGAGGCTTACCTGGACAAGGATAGCCTTATCTCCTTTCGTTTGGGGGGGGGGTTGTGTAGGAAGGTACCTCCTGACTATGGTTGCCCCCAACTTTTTGCCCTGTGTTTTAGCTGGTTTTGGACATAGTCGACCTGGGACCCTGCCAATCAGGACCCCAGGCCTACTGCTCTCTCTTTAAAATGGATTCCATGTACCCTAGGTACATTTCCAATTGGTACTGGGCCACCTTATCAGACCCTGTAACTCAGGGCATAGGTGTACCCAGGGCTGCCAGGGGCTGCAGCATGTATTATGCCACCCCTGGCTGGCCTCCTAAATTTGACACAACTGGCTGCATGACAGCTGGGGCAAAGTCGTGTAATCACCCTTTGCTGTAGGTGTAGTATACCTATACCTAACCCTAAAATGGACACACAGATTCCTATCAGTCACTCCTATGGCAGGCCTTGACAATCCTGAAGGCAGAGTGCTTGGAATCGTGTGAGATGGTGCTCTGGCATGAGCTGAGCCTGTCTGCAGCTTGCGGAACCAAGTCCTAATAGCTGTTCCATGATATCGCATACCATATACTCTTAAGTGCATTATAATCCTCGCGGTTAAATGCTATCTTTGGTATTGCTTTATCAAAACATGTCGAGTAAGGTGTCATACGAATTGGAATACTAACCCCTCGCCAATTCTGGCGACGGGGTTAGCATTCCACCCTTCTAGAGGGACACGACATGTATGTAACTGTGAACCCCGGTTAAAGTTAACTGAAGCCTCAGCTCCACAAAATGGATGCTGCCACCACAGACACGAGTCTGACCCCCTGCAGCTGGGAGTCCTTCCAGCGAGGGGAGCCTGGACAAAGGGTTTCCTGTCAGGGGCGGTGCTAGCACCGTCCCAGACATGGTTTTGTGTATCCTGGGTAGGCAGGGCTTTACAGGAAGGTGACTGCTGAGTGGCACCCCGGTGCTCACTACGCATAGGCCGGTCTGAACCAGTTCCAGGGGCACTCCAGCCCCTGGCCTGGGGAAGTCCGGCATGGCTGAGGGGTGTAACCACCCCCCACCTAGTCCCACCCATAGGCAGGACCTAGTCACCGGGTCAGCCCCCTTTTTTAGTATAAAGATGGGAGCGGGCCCCCTGTTAAAATTAGATCATCTTTGGAATCAAGATACCACTTTCTTCGAAAGGACTTCACGATTTCTTCTTCAAGATTCTCCCTTGTGGCTAAGGAGTAGTCACCCTGCATCCGCAGGCACCATCCTAAAGAACACTGCGGTCTGCTGCAAGTCCTTCACCACGAATCCGACGACCCAGCACGACGAGACCCGGCTTCCCTGGCACCTCTGACCTCTACTCACCTCTACAGCAAAGCTGAGAACCGTGAGTGCGACGAGACCTCGAGGGACCGACGATCGCCAAGACTGCACGACATCTTTATTGCAAGCCCACCGAGTCTTCCACTGGTGAGTGCTTTGGGGTCCGAGAAGCCCCAACCCTGCGCAGCTCCAGCACCCAAGATCAGCCTCCCTGCATCTCCACGATCGGCGTGGGGCCCTTCTGCTGTTTGCTGTGCACCGCGTTGTTTGGCTACTAGCCGGCTGGCTTGTGGCCTTCTGAACGACGCCCGACGACAACTCTTCTGCTGGTCTGGTTGCTCCAGGCTGGCCCTTGCTTCCTTGTTCAAGAGAGGCACCCCGGACCCTCCTGGTCCACTCCAGACGCCATTTTAGGTCCACCGCGTGGGCTTGAATTTGCCAAGGCTTTGTTGCCCAATCCTGGGTCCAGCGACGCCGACAGCTCCTATCTTCGTGGGACAGCTCGATCCTCCATCCTGGTCGCCGACAACGCCTCCTGGTCCGTGAGATCTTCGAGTCAAGCGTCACCCACTCACCTTGTCGAGGTGGCTACCATCCGGTGCCCTCCTGGTGCCCACTGACTACTGGCTAGTAGTCTCGAACTTGGTCCCCTCTGCTTTCAGGTGTCATCTATCTTCGAGATCCAGGCTTGGATCCAACTGAACTTTCTTCACTGGTCACCGGCCAGCATCTTTTCTTCCGGCTCCTGGTCCGTCTACGAGGATTCCCGACGTCTTTTCAGACCTATGCAGCTGCAGCCCCTGGGCTAGGTAACTTCGGCATTTCGGTGCCCCAGCATAGCCTCACTATCCAAGGGTCAGAATCTACTTTCGTTTTCTCCCTACCAGGTCGGGTTCGCCCGAGAACACTAACTTTCTATTTCCTAGCTACCATAGACTTTTGTCCCGCATCTCGCGTGAGAGTGCACACACTGCACCCGAGTCCCCTAGGCCTCCTAGAAGTAATCTAACGATTCCCTAGTCAAGTCCTAGCGATTCCAAAAGCTATTAGTACTGTACTTACCTGCTAGGAATTTCGCATTCCACTTTCAGAGTATATGGTTTTCCGTGCCCCTCGGGCATTTGTGTATACTGTGCTAACTTAAGTATTTTTGTAAGAGTTTTGGTTTGTGCTTAGTACCCTGTCCTCATAAAGAGTACAGGGCTGTTGTGATCTTTAAATAAATAACTGTTTATTTTCATAACACTTGTGTGGTGTCCTTTCACTTGGTATTCAAGGGGTATATGTGTGGTAAACAGCTGGCTTAACACGCCCTCTCGAGTCTTTAGCCTTAGACTGCTCGTATCCACGCTACTAGGATAGCTGGTCTATAAGGTTGACTTACAACCAATCATCAATAAGGGTTGCTGGACTGATACATAGTGTTCACTAGAATAGTGAGCACTGCATATCAGGCCACCTTCTCACACTGGCCACCAGCTCCAACCCGGAGACTGGGTGGTAACTAGAAATTTCGGCCCGAAACGAAACCTTGAGCCAAGGTTCATCGGACCCTTCCAGGTGTTGCTCGCTACGAGAACCGCTGTTCGTTTGGAGGGCCGCAAGCATTGGGTGCATGCCACCCACACCAAAAAGGTACCAATACCTTTACCAGCGGACTCGTGGGTGAGGACTGGCATTGCTGCAACAGAAACCGAAGTTTTGCCAAAATTTGTGCCATTTAGTGACGCTCAGCCTGTGGGAGACACTTCAGTGCAATCAGACAATTTAGTTGAGCATCAGCCGTTGGAGAAATCAAGATTTGAACTATCGTCGGACCGACAGGACTCTGTACCACATTCCGATCAATTATTTGAAGAGCAGACTCGTCCTGGAAGAAGCAGATATTTTCTTCGGTCCAATACTAGAGACAAATAAATATTCTTGCTTTTTCTTTTTGAAATTCACGTTACCCCCATTACCATTTTTTGAACTTTTTTAATTGTGGTTTCTGTTTACATTCTGAGTTTTTTTTCCACACATGTTTTCTTTTCCACAGCTAGGAGATTGTTATTAAAGATCAAATGTTTAATAAAAAATAAAAAAATTTCATCCAGGTTAGCCGTAGGGCCGTGCGGGTACTTCCTTCTGTTTAGTAGGTCCTGACACTAGGTTGGAGGCCGTTGATTCCTAGGAACTCCTGGGGATTGACAATTACTACACCGAACGAAGTGCGTCAAGAACGTCACGGACGGTTGTTAGGGGATGGAGTTCTCTAAGCTGTCGGAGGTAGAAAGAATGTTAGCGTCAAGATCCAGGTGTCGTCAGATCATTCAAACCAAACGTTTTCTGTTTCAATTGTTCCTATTATTCCTGACTGTTTCTATGTTACTAGTGGGTGCAGTATATTTTGGAATTCAAGTATTGTTTCCCTCTGTTTCACCTACTTCTTCTCCTGAACCCAAACCTATTTCTACCGTTTCCCCACATTCTTTTCATCCTCTACCCCAACATGAGCAAATCAGACGTGCGGAATTCATGAATAATTCCTTTGTACAACTCCTCCATCAACATCAGTTGATTGTGAATACGACTAACTGTTGGGTGTGCGGGTTAATGTCACATACCATGGATAAGGGTATTCCGTATCTGGTTCTTCCTTACAGTTCCCAGGGTTCAGCTCGAGCATTCCAAACTATGTTTCGTAGCGCACTAGATTCCTACCCCCATCGAGAGCCACGCGTTCCAGGTCATGGTCCCGGCCCGCATCACAAGCCTTTGGCGAGAGCGATTGCCGATCTAGATAGGGATATTTTTGACGCATCGCTTATCCCAGAGGAAGAGGTGCGAGCATACAAGGATCTGAGCGAGGCTGAGTACAGTCAATCAGTGGGTGATCGACAGCTTAAAAGCTCGTCTCCGATCTGGATCGTACCCCATCTCGGAAAATTCTGTTTGAAAGGGCAAGGTCGAAGTCCGCGAGCTCATCTCGGGGAGAGTGCTTGTGCTGAAACGTATGTTTTGCCGACACTCTCTTCCCCTGTCCTTTTGGCTGCCAAGGGTACATATTTTGTGTGCTATGATCGCGCATATACATGGTTGCCCTTTGACTTCTCGGGCACCTGTTACATTGCGAATCTCCTGCCACCGACCTTTACAGTTGCCTCAGACTATCACAAGATTAGAGTTGTGAGAGGTGTTATTAGTGAAGAGGACACTGCCGGTCAAGAAGCAGGAGACTTCTTTAAGGGTTTTCTACCGTTTTGGGGACCTATGGTCAATAGTAGGAACCTGAGACAGTTAACCCGAGTAGTAGAAGCGACTGCAAACATAACTGCAAGCGCCCTTGGTAACCTGACAGCTGAGCTTCAGGCAGATAGACTTATGATGTTACAGAACCGTATGGTTCTAGACGTTGTTCTAGCAGATAGAGGTGGTGTGTGCAAGGTGATCCATTCGAGCTGCTGTATTTTCATACCTGATAACGCTCCAACTGTCTATCAAGCCATCTCGAAGTTGCATAAAATCTCCGAGTCCATACACGTGGACGAAGGTGGTTGGACGCTTCTAGGATGGTTTTGGGGCCTAATGTCGACGTGGGGTTGGAAGATTCTGATGATCATCGGAGTTGTTGTGACGTTCCTATTTACGTGTTGTCTTTGCGTGCAGTGTGGTCCTGCCTTATGTGGCCTCTGTGCTACAACGTGTATGAGGCGGCCATCTGTTACCAAGGAGACATTGATGGATAGGATAATGTTCCAGCAACAACTGAATGATCTGATGAATAGCAAGATCGATTCTGATATCGACTAGTGCTTGCCTACATGAGGGCAAAAGGAGCGTCTGAGGTTCCGTAAGAATCAAAATGATGTTCTCGACTCGTTCGAATATGGACGAGTGTGGTATCAATGGACCGCAAATGGAGAGTTTAATAGGTGTACGCGTTTTCGCTACACTACCATGTATCGTTCGCCTTATTCGTGGGTTTCTTCATCTGAACCCACGGGTTCCATTTTAGATATGGCATCCGTTTTGTTTCTTGCCCTCAAGTAGCCAGCGAACGGACACTGTCCGCTTCGCGACCCTGGGATTCCCAAGCTCCTGCGGAAGATATGCATTCCTTTGAGGGTGACTTTTATGATGAGGGGGATGACACAGCAAGGCAGATGATTCCGCTCGAAACGCATCTTGTCGGCTGGTCTATTGTTTCAGTCGTGCATGCATATGGCACGAATCCTTTGATCCTGCAATCTTGTTTCCGATACTGTCCCCACACCCTCTTTCAATCTGTCGGACTGCCTTCCTTGCACCTGTTTCTGTCTTTTCTCTTTGCTCGTTTACAGCCTAATGGAATGTACTGACCAATGAAATGATGTGCTTTTACAGTTGGGAACCGGCAATGTTACTGTAATTATGTTCCGGGCTTCTAAAACATGAAAGCGACCCTTTTGTCGTTTACTGTAGGAACTGAGTCATAATCTTTTGTTCACATGTTGTGCAATGATGAAATCGTGTATAAAAGGAGCGACCCACTTAGTGGAAGTTGAAGCAGTCTCCCAGAACTTACACGTGTTGTACTTCTTGTGACTTCTGTATTCCCTGCAGTAAATAAACCTTGATCTTTGACGCCGAAGGAAGTGTCCCGTGTCTCTGTAATATGTGCGCCAAACAGGTAAACTCACGAAGGTTTTAGGTGTTGCTCCTTGGCACCGCTGGGCCTTAATTTAGCCCAGTCCTTCACCGGCAAGGCACAACTAGCAGCAACACGCAGTAAAGAGCGACTACAAGAGAGAGCAAGTAGGGACTTGTGACAAGCACTGGGAAACGATGACAAGCATTAAGCACTGACAAGGGAAAACAAGCAACAGCAAGAAGTGAACAAGCAACGTGGAGCAGCGATGAGAGGCTAATGAGGTCAAGTGATGACGTGACAAGCATGGCAAAATGATGAACAGTGACACCCACTGTGATCTCGGGTGCACCCCAAGGTGCTGCCCAGCATCCCGTCCCTTTCGCTGGTCTTCATCGACGTGATCCCCTTTAACAACCTCTGCCTCATGCACCTGGGGGTCGCCTACTACACCGTGGGCCGCTGCCTCAGCACCGTCTTCAACGTCCGCCTGTCCTACCTGCTCGTCAAGCAGACCACGTCCGCCTACGCGCTCCTGGCCTGCGGGGTTATTCTGGGTAAGTCCAGGGCTTTAAGTTTATTTATTTATTTTTAGAGTTTTATATAGCGCGAACTTGAACCGATTAGGTTATCAGAGCGCTTTACATAGCACCAGTTCCGTTACATGTTATCAAAGCACTTTACATAGAATCAGTTACGATTACATAAGGAACACATTTCTTTTTGTTCTAGTGAATAGGGTATCTCTTCACACGAGGGAAGGTATACACCTGGCTATACTCCAACAGTCACACAGGCGACTAGTCGTTAAAGCTATATCTCTAAACACAGGGAGGGGATACACTTGGATACAATCTAAAAATCACATAGGATACTAGTCATTAGGGTTATCTTCAATCTACACAGGAGGGATATGACTGGAAATACTCTAAGGGTCACATAGGAGTGGTAGAGAGTATAAAGTATAAAGATTGACGATATATCAAAGGGAAGCACTTTCTGGAGTGCTGCCACTAGCCAGGCAAGTCAAGTCCACTAAGGTTAATTTACTCAATCGATGAAAGTAACAGCATCATATTGGCATTCACAAAAAATATAATAAATATGGCAGGCAACAGGTACTCAGGATACTTAAACCCACTCTTACCCTAGGCACCTCTTCATTGATGCTTTTAAATAATGCAAAGCATCACAAGGAAGTACACTGACCTCTAAGATGTTTCCAATTTAAATATTAATTCTATACACTATCTTCATACACAAGTAAATTGCTATCTACAATAAAACATGTTTCCCCAAACATAATATCGCTGTGTTACAGCGTTAAAGCACAGTGAGTAAGTCTAACTTTACTTCAATATCTCCTTTCAAGGGGAGAAATAAAACCACTCACATAAGTGGGGTGAAAAAACGGGGGGGGGGGGGTCTCTCAAAGGGGCGTGGCCAATGTAATTAGGGGCGTGGCTTAAACACATGTAAGCTAAAAGTCTGTGCTTAGCACAGCATGCCGCCCGACTTGTATTTTGCTGTTTCTGTCATTGCATCCAGATATATGATACAACAAGTAACATCATACCTACAAGTCAGGACTATTGGCTTTGTCAATGGTTGTTAGTTGCATAAGATAAACGAACAGCAACTATGGCCTGTATATCATATTGAAAAAGCTTCCACTTAAAGCCCTGGTGACACCATGACAATGTTGCTGCTCCTGAGTTTCAAAAAGAGAAGAGAAATCCAGAGAGAAAATGAGTCTCTTTGGAGGATTTACCTTCCCCTACAAGGCTCACCTGGCATGACGTCATGCCGTAACTTCTCCACTAGTGAGAAGTGAGCAGTGTGAGCTTGTGCACATCCATGTGTCTGCTGTCACTGCAGCCTGCCTGTGCCAGGACACACAACAGAGCCCGGTAGAGACCTGTTTTGAGGCCCCCTTTAAACAAGCATTTGCAATACAATAGGTCTCGCATTTGGGAGAGTCAGCGTTATTAGGGTTGTAAATTATAATGTCTTTTACCTATGTGTTTTGCTTTGGAGTGTAGTGAATGTATTTGGTGTGGAGTGGAATTATATGGGTTGCATTGGAATTGTTAGTTGTGGAATTGTGTGGTGTTAGAATTGTGGGTTAGAGTTAGTGGCAGGATTAGGATTGGGTTTAAGGTTTGGGTTAAAGGTGAAATCTAGAATTAGGGGAGGCATTGGAGCAGGTATTTTTTGAAGGTGAACGCTAAGGTTAGGGTGAGTGATACATTTGATTTAAGAGTGAAAGCTGGGGTTACTGTGAGGGATAAAAGCAAGGTTATGCTTAAGGTCTGGCTCAAGGGTGAAAGCCATAGTTATGGAGAGAAATAGGATCTGGATTAAGGGTGAAAGTTGAGTGTTAGGTCTGGGCTCAGGAGGGACAGTGGGGTTATTTGAGGGACAGAAGCAGGGTTAGGCACTCTATGGTATCGACTGATTTAGGGCTAGGGAGAGTGTTTGAGTTAAGTTAAACTGCAGGACACAGTTAAAATTAGGGTATGGGTTAGTGATAGCGTTCAGGGAGCAAGCAAGGGAAATGTGAGAAAAAACATTCGAAAGAAAAGTACATTTTAAACAAATCGTCTGAACTAAATATATACTTCAACAGATACTAACAATTTTGATGTATTTGCAAAATAATATTTTGAAATGGAGCGCGTTTATAATAGAATTTGGGACTGTAGTTCTGATACTCAGGGTAACAGTGCAACCAACAGCTGACAAAAAAGAAAATACATTTAAAGAACAAGACCACTGTGAGGGTTCTATGATTAAACCCACCACAGGCGCTGTCGTGAGCGGTAGAGGACGGTAGAAGCTGCTTGTATTGAAGTATGTTTCCCTCTCCAGAAACGTATGTGTTGTTTACTTGAGCTGCTAATCTGGCAGCAGACATTGAACCAATATCTAGCTAATTTAAAATAAAAATTCTAGTGATTACAAGATATGAGCACTTTAATGGAGACTCAAAGTAATCCACGGTCAGCATAGACTCATCACAACTAGACCTGCACAGTATCCTGGCAACCGCAACCACCAGAATGACATAATGTAGACTATCAGCACCCCAAGGACACACCCCGGCGCCCCTTTTACCTGGGCACCAAAATAGTGTCATGTTGCTGTTCCAAAGGACCAGACCAGGAGAAGTCAGTGCACGTGTAGCATGTCCATCCATGACCCTCGGACATCCATGATGTAAAACACACAGAGAAGAGACACCATGATCGACTTTGGTACTTGAACCATTGTCTGCCTTTGTGAAGCAGAAGCCCAGAAACACTTATGCCCTTCAATCCCACAAAATGTCCAACTCTTTTTAAAACACACAATCAACTCTAAAGCTATTTGTTGTATTCACATTTTGGCAGCGGTACCAACCATCAAGAAAGTCCTGACGTCGCTGTGCGGCCTTTTGGTGAATAGTAACAAAAGAAAATGTACGTTCAGAGGTGTAAATATGACTAAATACAAACCGAGCACATTGTTGCGGCTTCGAAAGGAGCCCCGAGATCCAGAAAGGAACAGACAGCACGCTTCCACCAAGCCTTTCTGAACTACATGACACACACGAAATGAGGTAAATACTTGTAACTGCGTGCCATCTCGACATGCTTTGCTGTCATACTGAGATATAAAAGTTTCATCCATGGAAAAAAAACCAGACAAAATATTTACTTCACAGTAAGTAAAGTGACAGTAAAGCTGCAGGCTATCCTATCGTAAAGTAGAAAAACCAAATGGAAAAAAATAAGTGCAATTCATAACCTCAACATAAAACTAACTTCAACACAACTCTCGTCCCCCCGGCAGGGCTGTGCCTTATGGCACGCTATGCTGCCTTCTGTCCGCGGACAGGAGGTTTGTGAGGGGTGGACAGCAGGTCAGTAGCAAAGCACACCCTGATTCGGACAGCCAGAAGCTCTCCCACACACCCATAGGGTTGATTCATACAAGTCTCTTTGATCTTTCACTCATTGGGAGGGAGGGGTGAGGGGGTGAGCAGACCACCAGACAAGATTTTGTGTGTGAAAAAGGCCGCTTTCATTGAAACAGGTGCACATTAACAAATTTAAAACCTTGGCCATGCCTTACAAAACTAAACCTCACTAAATAATAACTTCCTTAAATTCCACACCCCACCCCCACCCCTAAAACTTCATTGACCCCGCCCCCACCCGAACATTACATCATTACAAATCCAACAATGCAAAAACCCCCCGCATAAACATTTCAACTTATCAACCCTCCAACCATAAAACAAACTCCACCGTTTGTTCTCAAACCCCTCTTGGTCCCCCAACCTATGTATACATCCCCACACATCTTCATGCCCAATTCCCCCTGCCGAATGCACCAACCAATTAAAACCAACCACAAAATTGCCAAGCCTGACAAAACACAACTAAATCCCGCCACCCAGTAAGCGGGGGGTGAGAAAACTACAACCCCCCCCCTTTCTGCCCCCCAAAGAAAAACAGGGAAAAAATAGAGGCACCAAGCCCAACACAGGGCAGAATCAGCCAGAAAATTCCTGAATCTTCAAACATCGGGACAAAACTTCCCGCAACTCCAAAAGATATAAGTCCATGCCCAAACGAGAAAGGTGAACACCATCATCACGAAAAACTCAACTGCTTCGTAACGAATGTCACTATGTGTCACACGACCAAAGCCCAAATCTCTACAAAACCTGGAAACCTCTAAATTAAGCTTTTTCCGCGCATTGTCAATAGCCTTAGGCTTGATAGCCCCTCTCCAAGATCTCCTAGGAACCAACTCCGTCCAAAGAACATGGCAACCAGCCCATTGCTGCTTCAATAGTGAAAGGTCCTTCTTCATTGCTCGTATAAGAACCACTCCCTTCACCCTGCACAGATCGTTTTCCCCAAGATGAAGTAACAATACCTCAGGACAATGTCCCCCACCCAACCAAGAATTAACGGCAGGAATCAAATCTTTCCAACACATACCCCCTCTACCCTTCCATGACACATTGAAAAAACGCTCATTAAAACCAAGCATTGAACCAAAATATCTATCCCGTGCTTGACACTGTGCCCGCTTCACGAATGAATGACCCACAATCCAGATGGACATAGATGATGACCTGGGACCAGCCACCGAACCTGAAATGAGAAAAGCAGCACAGATTTTAAGACACAGAGGATGACGCATGCGCCGTGTCTGTTTCATGGCTTACATAACGCTCCTTTCTCACGAGCTGAGGAGTCGCTCCCACTGTCCCTGCAGACAGCTGGTTTCTCCGCGCTGCTTTGACTCGTTTGCCTGCAATTTCCACTTGGTTCATTTCGCCTGCTGCATAGTAAAGTAGCGCTTTGCTTCATCTGCGCTGTTTATTTGCTAGAAGTGTAATCTGCATTGGCGCTCTGTGTCTTTTGTTGAAATTGTGCCGCTTTATTGTCATTTTGCTTGCTTTGTGCCTCATTTGCGCTCTGTAACATTAGAACTGCTTCCCCAACGCTCTCAGCGCATTTACCTGTAGCGCTCCGCTGTGCCTCCCCCCTCCGCCTCCATTTTGTTTGTTGTCCTCGTCGTCCTCGTGCACCCGCCCCGCCTCCCAGCTGAGACGCCCTCCCACTGTCCACAAATAGATCTCTGCCCCTGCAAGCGCCGTGACTCGCTCCTTTCTCACGAGCTGAGGAGTCGCTCCCACTGTCCCTGCAGACAGCTGGTTTCTCCGCGCTGCTTTGACTCGTTTGCCTGCAATATCCACTTGGTTCATTTCGCCTGCTGCATAGTAAAGTAGCGCTTTGCTTCATCTGCGCTGTTTATTTGCTAGAAGTGTAATCTGCATTGGCACTCTGTGTCTTTTGTTGAAATTGTGCCGCTTTATTGTCATTTTGCTTGCTTTGTGCCTCATTTGCGCTCTGTAACATTAGAACTGCTTCCCCAACGCTCTCAGCGCATTTACCTGTAGCGCTCCGCTGTGCCTCCCCCCTCCGCCTCCATTTTGTTTTTTGTCCTCGTCGTCCTCGTGCACCCGCCCCGCCTCCCAGCTGAGACGCCCTCGCCCCTCCCCCTCCACTATCCATATATGACAGTAGTTCCCGCGCGCAGCGTCCGCGCCCAACCCGCGCCGAAGGTGCGCCAAAGGTAAGCCCGTCTACGCCCGTCCGCGCCTGGACCGCGCCCAGCGCCAGACCCCCTGCCCCTCGCGCTGCGCTGCCCTCCCGCATCACCTACGATGCCGCCACCCTCCTAGCCCTCAACCCCGGTCGCGCCCCCACCTGCGTCCAAGCCGCTCCTGGACGCACCCATGGACCGTTCTCCTGCCTCTCCTGCAAATTTAGCGGCACCGACAACATCTCTGCTACGACCACAACACAGATTCCCGACCCCAACCACCTAGAATGCATCCTTCTCAACACCCGCTCGGTCCACAGGCACGCCATTGACCTTTGGAACCTACTAGACACCATCTCTCCTGACGTCGCCTTCCTAACGGAAACATGAATGATCGCTTCCTCCGCCCCTGACATCGCCATCGCTATCCCTGATGACTATAAGATCACACGCAAGGACCGCACCGACCATACAGGAGGTGGAATCGCTATCGTCCATAAGAAATCCATCCGCATTTCTACCAGCTCCGACGCCAACCTCGCTAACTCCGAACACCTTCACTTCCAGATCCACATCGACCCCAAGACAACTCTTAGAGGCACCCTCCTCTACAGACCACCAGGTCCCCGCGCAAAATTCAGTGAAGACATCACGGACTTCATCACCCCACACGCGCTCCCCTCCAAAGACTACATCCTTCTGGGAGACCTCAACTTCCACCTTGAAAAGATCAACGACCGCAACACCGCCACCCTCTTAGACAACCTCGCCAACCTCGGACTTAAACAACTGGTCACTTCCCCCACCCACATCGCAGGTCACACACTCGACCCCATCTTCACCTCCAGCAACCATATCTCCTTCAGCCACACTACGGATCTCCTCTGGACTGACCACAGCTGCGTTCACTTCACCTACAACAAGCCGAAACCCATCATCCACCTCCAACCAACTCTACAAAGAAACTGGAACAAAATCACCACGGAGCAGATCTCCACATCGCTCCTTCGAACCTCCCCACCCTTCTCTTCTAACGCCAACGAAGCCGCCTCCAACCTCACCCTTTGGTTAACCAACACCGCCGACACCTTAGCACCACTGAAAAAACGTCAACACAAACTTGGCAACAAGAAGGCCTCATGGTTCAACGATGACCTCAAGAAGTCCAAGAAACTGTGCCGCTCCCTTGAAAAGGCCTGGAAAAAAGACCCATCCACCAGCAACAAGGACGCCTTCAAAAGCGCCATCCGTACTCACCACCAACTGATCCGAAAAGCCAAGAAAACAGCATTCAAGGATCGACTTGACAACAACGCCCACAACAGCAAGGAACTTTTCAACATCGTCAAGGAATTTTCCAACCCCTCGGCCAACTCCAACGACATCACCCCCTCTCAAACCCTCTGCGACTCCCTAGCCTCTTTTTTCCACAACAAGATTGCTGACATCCACAACAGCTTTGACAACCAACCCGGAAGCCAACCCACCCTACCATCTGCTGACCATCTTCCCCCCGTTAACACCCTTAACGCCTGGAACCCAATCTCCACTGAGGACACCATCCGCCTGATGAATTCCATCCACTCTGGATCCCCCACAGACCCTTGCCCTCACCACATCTTCAACAAAGCAGACTCCGTCATAGCCCCGCACCTCCGAGACGTCATCAACTGCTCCTTCAACTCCACTACCTTCCCAGAAGACTGGAAACACGCTGAACTCACCGCCCTTCTGAAAAAACCAACAGCAGACCCCACCGAACTCAAAAACTACCGCCCCATCTCGCTTCTTCCATTCCCGGCCAAAGTCATCGAGAAAGCTGTCAACAACCAGCTCGCCGCCTTCCTCGAAGCCAACAAATCACTCGACCCCTCACAATCTGGCTTCCGAGCCAAACACAGCACTGAGACCGCCCTCATCGCAGCAACAGACGACATTCGAACTCTACTGGACAATGGAGACACAGTCGCCCTCATCCTCCTCGACCTCTCTGCAGCCTTCGACACAGTCTGCCACAGCACCCTTTTACAACGCCTCAGAAACATCGGAATACAAGGAAAAGCACTGGAATGGATCACCTCGTTCCTCACCGGAAGAACCCAGAGAGTCCGCCTCCCACCATTCAAGTCCGAGGCCTCTGAAATCATCTGCGGCGTACCACAAGGATCCTCACTCAGCCCCACCCTCTTCAACGTATACATGAGCCCCCTCGCGGCCATCGCACGCCAACACAACCTCAACATCATCTCTTACGCGGATGACACTCAACTGATCCTTTCTCTCACCAAGGACCCCAGCACAGCCAAAACTAACCTACACGAAGGAATGAAAGAAGTCGCCGAATGGATGAAACAAAGCCGTCTGAAACTGAACTCAGACAAAACAGAAGTCCTCATCTTAGGTAAATCCCCCTCTGCATGGGACGACTCCTGGTGGCCGGAAGCCCTCGGAAAAGCACCCATCCCGACAGACCACGCACGGAACCTTGGCGTCATCCTGGATTCTTCACTCTCAATGAACAGACAAGTCAGCGCCGTATCCTCTTCCTGCTTTAACATTCTTCGCATGCTCAGAAAAACATTTAGCTGGATCCCCTCCGAAACAAGGAAAACAGTCACCCACGCTCTAGTCACTAGCCGACTGGACTACGGAAACACCCTCTACGCAGGTACCACCGCTAAACTCCAGAAGAAACTACAACGAATCCAAAACGCCTCAGCCAGGCTCATATTAGACATCCCACGCAACGAACACATCTCTGGTCACCTTAAAGACCTCCACTGGCTACCCGTCAATAAGAGGATCACTTTCCGACTGCTTACCCACGCACACAAATCACTCTACGACATCGGACCAGATTGCCTCAACTCTCGACTGTCCTTCTACACCCCCTCCCGCCAACTTCGCTCTTCCAGCCAAGCCTTCGCCACTGTACCTCGCATCAACAAGACCACCATGGGAGGCAGATCCTTTTCATACCTAGCTGCCAAAACATGGAACTCACTCCCGCTTACCTTCGCCTCACCCAGAATCACCTAGCGTTCAGAAAGCAGCTTAAAACGTGGATATTTGACAAATAATCCTCCTCCCCTTCCTAAGCGCCTTGAAACCCTCTGGGTATGTAGTGCGCTATACAAATTTTATGACTTGACTTGACTTGACTTGAAAACACCTGGAGGACCAACGCCCTAAGGGCATAATATCGTGCACAGACCAACCCCGGTTATGTGCCTCAGTCGCTGCTCCAATTCTAAAGGAATGTGTGCCATACTTCTTGTCATCCAAACCAATCTTTCTCAAAGCTTTGCGCAAAACCATGCGCAATTGGTATTCAGAAACTCTAACTCCATCCGCATGAACAAAAACGCCAGATGAAAGGGCCCCACCAGAAACAGAACACCAACTCCTAACCCAAAATAGAGGGCATGTCCCTGACGTAGAGGAAGCTTCCAACCAGATCCCCTTGCCCTTGCCCTTGCGATCAGTTTTAGAACGATGCAGCCATAAATGAACACCTTTATCAGACAAATGGACATCCCCCCAACTAATTCCCTTAACAGTTCTAGACCCCAACAGCTCTGAAACCCTAAAAGCACCAAAAAACATCCACACCATGAGGGTGGAAAACAGACAAACCTCATAACCATCTCTGCAAACGAGGGGGAGAGACTCAACAACCCTGGCCAAATTTTGCCAGGACAAAGGGTTCCTAACTGCCTGCCGAGATCCTTGCTCACGGGATTACCCCTCCAACAGTCTCTTCCCAACTTCACCAGCCGAAGGAGAGTAAACCTAAAGGAGTTTACTCATAAAGGAAATGCCCGCTAACTTCCCAGCAATGGTGACCCTGGATAACCCTCTGTCCATGAAGCACAGAATAAATTGTACTTCATCTTCCAAACGTCTTCGAGCCCCTGACGCTAAGAACTCCTTCCAAGCCAACTCATAAGCAGATTGCGTAGATAAAGACAACGAACCTACCACCAATTGTACGACCCTGTGTTGCCGACCTCCCATAAGTGCTCCGGCATGGGTGTCGGGGTCCTGTCCGCCTCCGAGGCAAGCCCATGGAATCTCTCCCACTGTGAACGAGACAAAGCATCCGCAATGTCATTGTCCACACCAGGAATGTGTAAGGCCCTGAAGCTGATGTCATACTTAAGGCATCCCAACACAAAGACACGCAGCAGTTTCAAAATCTGAGCATCCCTAGCAGACTGCTTGTTGATAATGTCTACCACAGCTTGATTGTCAATTCGAAACAGAACCTTTTTGTGCGCCAAATCCTGGCCCCACAAAGACAAAGCAACCACCACCGGAAACAATTCCAAAAAGGTGATACTTCTGCCTCCATCCTTCCATTGGTCAGGCCATTTTTCTGCGCACCACCTGCCTTGCCAATACAAGCCAAAACCATCACTGCCAGCCGCATCTGAGAATATCTGAACCTCCCACAACCAATCTTGCTCCTGAGCCAAAGGAATTCCATTGAAAGAATGCAGAAAGGTGGACCACATCCGTAAATCCTCCTTCACCCCAGCAGAAAGTCTCACCCTATGATGAGGCAAATGATGACCTGACAGAGCCCTGCCCAGTCGCCTGCAAAAAGTTCTACCTGTTCATACTACCCTGCAAGCAAAATTCAAATGCCCCAAAAGAACTTGAACCTCCTTCACTGTAACCTTAGGTTTTGACAACATAGACTGCACAAGGTCCAGCATTTTCACTTTCTTATCCTGTGGCAAACGAGCCTGCATTGCTCTTGAATCCAGTTCAATGCCCAAAAAAGACATGAGCGCGCAAGGACCCATGGTCTTTTCCGGCGCAAGTGGGACTTCCAAATATTCCATAAGGTCTTGAAACTTGTCCAAAGCTGCCTGACACTTAGAAGATCCTTGGGGTCCTACAAAAAAGAAATCGTGTAGATAGTGTGTCACCAGCTCGTGCCCAGATTGGTGTACAAAAAACCACTGCAAAAAAGTGCTAAAAGTTTCAAAAAGAGCACAGGATATCGAACAGCCCATTGGCAGTGCCTTGGCCACGTACCATTTTCCATGAAAATGGATGCCCAGAAGACTCCAATATTCAGGATGGACTGGAAGCAGTCTAAATGCTGATTTGATATCACATTTTGCCATTTCCGCTGAAGGGCCTGCTGTCACCACTAAAGACATTGCTACATCAACTGATGAATAGGACACTGAAGCTGACTCTTCATCAATTAAATCATTAACAGATGCCCCTTCTGGCCATGATAAATGTTGGATTAAACGATACTGCCCTGACTCTTTTTTGGGAACGACTCCTATGGGTGAAATATTCAAATTCTCCAAAGGCCAATCATCAAAAGGACCCGCCATCCTACCTTCTTTATCTAGTTTTCCCTGCACCACTGATTTGAGCTAATGAGCCGATTTCAGATTCTTGGACCATCGCCGCACACGAGGCCCAGAATAGCCCAGACGGAAACCTTCTTGAAAACCTGTCAGCAAAAGTTGTTGAGCCCGGACATCCCCATACCACCTTAAACTGTCTGCCAAATGATCAAAATTAACCGGAGTACGAGCCTTTGGGCCCAGCCCCCGATGCAGTCTTCCCTCCTCTGTTTGCCTGGGACTGCTGAGGAGGACCGGACATGCTAGCACTTTGCTGAGGCCACTGTTGCCCCGGTTGAGGCCCCCAGCACTTGACCGATGGGTGTCTCCTACCACACTGGGAGCATTCATGCCGAAACCTGCAGTATTCCCTTGAACACAGGCCCTTGTTAAAATCCCAACAAGCTCCCCCTCCTGACTGTGTGACCGCTGAACTTCCCACCCCTCCCCTGGTGGGCTTACCCTGAAAGGGCCGATAAACTAGAGGAAGACCACTAGCAGTAAAAATGGTTGTACCACCAACAGAAACACCCATGGTGTGTTGCCAAAGATCTGTGTCCAATTCGCCCCACTTGGCATCAGGATCCCAAGCCATGCGCGCCCTAAACTCCTCATCATATTGTGCCCAAGCAAAACCACTACCAGTGATCTGCGCTTTCCTAATAACAGCCATGTATTTAAATAATGCCACGCAGCGCTCAGGAAACTTTTCCCAATAAACACTAGCGTATATCAAAAATGCTGAAGTCCAGTTCTCAATAGTTAGCGGTACTTTAGGGCGCTTAGCCAACTCATATTCCTCCTCTTTCGAGCCCTCCTTAGAAGGCACTTCTCTATGTAGCAACTTCAAAAGCTCCACATACTCAACTTTCCAAATTCTCTCCTTGGTAGACACCATCAAATGTGCCCCCAAAGGCTTAGTCACACCCATGTAGGGTATTTTTTTAATTTTCAATTCTTTGCTATGTAAAGGCTCTGTGCCTCCTAAAGACTCAGTGTTCGTGGCGCACTCAGCCTTGGTTGCCGCACCCTTACCATCACCTGTGCCCACTCCTTGATCCTTAACGTAGCGACCCTTATACAATTTACCTCCAGTCTCTTCTAAAGACTCACCCCCGATCCCCACAGACACCATTTTTGGTTTGGCCCGTGGTTCACCAAGCTCACCTGGGTTTAAAACGGGGGCTTGCCCTGGCCCCGATCTCCATGCCGGTCGTTCATCGTTGTCCACCACCCGAGGAACCCTTCCTGTGGGGCCGCGCTCTCGAACTGGTCCGGACACCACGTCTTTCTTTGGGTGCACCGCCACTGGTGCCTGTAAAACACTACAAGAAGCATGAAAACGCCCCCCCCCCCCCCCCCCGGACACAGTATCACGCAGCTCCCCTTCCTCGGGGCTGTCTTCATCATAATCCAAATTCAATGATTCCTCTAGCTGAGGAGGGGTTGACACCAACATACTCCTGTGAGCCTTTCCCGGCTCTTTCACCACAGATAGGGCCTTACCAACCTGTGTTTGACCACCTAAAGGGGGAGCCGACTGTACCCGCCGGTACTCCCGGAACCTTTGACTGATCCCAAGAGTATCTTCAGCAGACCAATCCATCCTCCTTGTATCATGGTATGTAGGGGCCAGCGAGGTCGCGCCGGACCTGCATCTGCTGACCGCGCCGGGATCCCCCGACGGTACGGAATGTGCCGCGTCAGGCTCCACCCTCCCTTCTCCTCGGTGAAAATGGGCCGCCCGTCGCCCTACTGAGTCTGCAGACCCACGCCGGTCCCTAACCTGAAAAGAAAAAGGCTGGACTAATGTGCCGGGCCCCTGACTACCAGCTGCACCAAAAACAGATGACCCCCTAAAATAAGTACTCTGCAAATTCCCAGTATCCTTCAACCCCACATTAGTTGATGAAAAACTTACCCTGCGAGAAGGAGGGGAAGGCTCCACCACCTCATCCCCACTACTGTAATCTAGCATAGCCTGTATCACAGCTGAAGAGGGACCTAACTCATGACCAGCTTGCCCCACCTGTCCCGGAACTACTACCTCACAAGGCTCCCTTAACTGACTAGATTCCTGAAGACCACCAAAAACTGCACCACTCCTGCCCATACCAGCTTCCGAAACACCCTGCGACCAGGAGGGAAAAACATCAAGGCCCTCCCAAGACCTAGCACCCAGCCCAGACCCTCTACTCACACCTTCCCTAGATGAAAAAGAAGCTACCTGTGACAAATTACCACCAACCCCTGTGCTCGGCCCCAGTGTAAGGACAGGAGAAATTAAAACGCCGGCATCCTGAACACGAGCCCCAAAAGACACATCTTCCCAACGTCCCATCTGTGCCCACTCACCCTCTCCAACTGACCCACTCTGGACCGATAAAACTTCACCCCTAATGGATGCCGGGGGAGAAAACAAGAGAGGGCTAAAATGCCCCAATGCCACCTGAAGACACACTTCTGACGCAGGCTGCACCTGAACATTTGCCTGTCTCACAACACCTTCCGACTCTCCAAGTAAAAGGCGACCTGGAGACAACCTTGCCCCCCTCCCCTGCACACTCACATGCTGCGTAGGCCCCCCTGCCGAAACAGCAGGAAAACCCCGACCTCCGCCAGCAGCCGGCACAACCACAAACGAAGAGCCAGACGGAGAGCAGGCCACACGCGGCCCCTCTCCCTCCGCACCAGCGTCGATGCATCTGACGCGGAGGCAGAAGCAGAACGCTTCTGACCGCCGCACTGGAAACCCTTCTTCCCCCGCTGCGCAGGAACAGAGCCCGCCCGCCCAGAAAGCGCCGGAGCCTGAGACGGCTCCCGCGACCCTACCACAGCCAAAACCCCTAAAGCAGAACTTACCACCTCAGAAGGCCGCGCAACGTCGACGCTCACCGCCTCATCAGGCCTCCGTGATTTAGCACCCTGCACCACTTTCCGAACGCGGGAACGACCGCGTTCGCTCAACGCTCCAGAGCGAGAACGCTTGGGAGTAACGCAGGCCACCACAACAGCCGCTACCCCGTCCGAGGCCTGACGGTGAGGCCATGACGGTCCTACACATTACCGATAACCAAGTCAAGCCGCCCTGCCTCACTAAGAAGCCTAATAGCTTCTAAAACTCTATAATCTTCCGCCGCCATTATCAAGGACAACTAAACTTAGAAAAGCTAAGAATAAAGCCAAATTTAAAAATTCAGAGAACTACCTCCCGGCCACCAGTTCACCAAACCTAAAATGGTGGCCGGGGGGAGGAGCCGCATTAATGCTTGGGCTCCATTTGGTAGGGCCAAAAAGCCCAATTCTAGAAAATTCTGCAGGAAGCTGCAGAAACCCCCCCCCCCCCACCTGCCCTCCCAAACAGCCCGGGGGGGGACCTCCCTTCGGTCGGCTGCCCCCCCCAAACCCCCCATGTCATTAACCGAAGCCTTTTCCGTGCATTTCAACCTGCGTTCAATTTCACTCCGATTGTCTTGATGCCAATGCATTTTCGATAGGGCGCCTTCCTGTACATGGCTTTTCAGCCCTGGGCAGACAGCTGCTCTGACGGACGAACAGCCACATCCATGCTTTCTAGCTTATGTGGCCCTCTATCAAGAAACCCGCTGCTGCGCACAAGACGACACGCGGCCACCATAACTGAATGTAAAACTGCGCGATATATTTTTGAACTGTGCCACGTTACCCAGACCGAAGGATACAGCTTTAGTGAGGGCTTAAGGCAGATTATTTCAGATTTTAAAAAACAGCTTTGGGGGCAACCTGTACACAGGTCATTTAATAACAATTTTAAACACGCCTGGTGGACTGTATAAATAGAAAATAATAATGAATAATGTTTTATTCACACAACACTGACTTGTAAAGTAGACCGTGAAGAGAAGCTTGTATCGCTGCATTAGACCACACAAGCTTAGAACTCGCCATATTTATGTACACCAATGTACGGTGAGGTAAATGGAAAAGGAAGGGAAAGCGAAACGGCAAACAGATTGCTAATGAGGGCTTCTGTGATGCCACCATGAGGCAGGACCACAAAAGGACAGGCGTAGCACACACTGTAAACACCCTTGAATTACAGCACAACAATGGGTCAAGCGATGCTTTCACGCTGTAGAACAAAGGGCGCTGACCATGTCACGAGACGCACAGCAATGATGCCGGCTGCGGAGTGCGCGCGCTGTAACACTGCCCTTTCCCACACGGAGCAGTAACCATGGAGACGGGGACTAAAACTAGTTCAAGAGCAGGGGCGGCTGGTGACATTTGAAAGTGGTAGGGCGTAAAATGATTGGCATACTGCGCCGTGAGCCCGAACCACCATAAGAGAAAATTTTGAAAAAAGAGAAGAAAAATGGTGCACTTTCAAGCAAATTTGAGAAAGCAGGAAGGTTAATAAAGCAATTGCCAGCAGTCAGCAGACAGTCACTAACTCCCTACACGCAACAGCACTAGGTCTAGTGTGACTGTGTGCGCCGGTGACGTGGGCTGTGCTGCGCCTGGGACATCACCACACACACAGCCATGGCCAATCGCTACTGCATGGCTTCAATGAAGTCACACAGTGATTGGCCATAAATCTGTAATGACAGGTACACGGGTGTTACTGCACAGTAATTACCACAGTATGTAGAATGGTAATATTTAAAGACTGTAGAAAGGGGTGTCTTAATTCCTCCATCTCTCCTTTCATTCTCTGCTCAACCTGCCCTTCTTTCTGTACTTGGCTTTTCCATCCTACCTTCTCTCTTCCTTCCCCCTTTCCTCTCCTCTCCTCTCCCACCCCCTACCCCTCATCTCCTCCTCTGCCGGTCACCCTCCCCAGCCCAGCCCGCCCCTCCTCTCCTTAGCTCCACTTCCTTCATATACTCTCCACCCTTCTCTACCCTTCCCACTACCCTCCTCTCCTCCCCTCCTCCCCTCCCCTCAATTCTCCTCTCTCTACTCTTCTCGCTCTTCTCTCCTTTTCCTCCCTCCCTCTCTCTCTCCCATCCTGTCCCCTCCCCTCCTCAGTTCTCCTCTCCTTCTCTTCCCTTCCGTTCTTCTCGTTTCCAGAAGGGGCCCTGGCACTCGTCTCGCAGGCCTCATGGTCAGTTTTCCAGGCCTCCTCCTAATGTTCCGTTTCGCGCTAACACGAGTTTTATCTTAAGAGGTGCGAGCCGGCAATGAGTCTGCGCGAGTGTTGCAATGAAGGACAACATAAATAGAATAACTTCAAGTGTGAAGTTTATTGCAAGATAGAAAAGTTGAGGTGGTCACAGTGACGACGTGACGAAGCCAGCCAGCAGTCAGACTCAGCAGACAGTCACTGAACTCACTACACACACCAGCACAAGGTCTAGCGTGACTGTGTGCGCCGGTGACGTGGCTGCACTGCGCCTTGGGGGGCACAGTTAGTAGTCGCCCTGATCGCCCATTTAGACCCGGGGGCTGCCGCGGCCCTGGCGGCATGAAGCAGAACCCTTGGGTCCCTTGTAAAGGTGGTACCTGTGCTCTGCGCATGCTCGGGCTGGTTATAGCCCTGTGCCACTCAAACAAGCTGCCTGCAGCCCAGCCGTTGTCGCCCCACCCCCAGGCTTCATCAGCGTGGCGCGTGAGGTGAGGAAGGAGTCGAGGACGGAAGGTCAAGGTAAGGAGCATTGGCAAATACAATTGCATTTTACCTGCTTAGCGTGCGTGCGTCCATGTGGCTTAGTGGGGCTACGCCCCAACGCCCCAATGGACGCACCGCGCCTGTTCAAGAGCGACATATACCATGGCTTTTTATATACCTCCAGAGCACGCAGCGCTACCACAATTCACAGCCGTACATGCGCACTATTGCCAGCAGGCAGCAACTGCTTGGGGAGAGTCAAATAGGACAAGCAGACAGGCGCGTTTGAAGACAACACCGTGGATTACTTCGGATTCAGCAAGTCTCGAATAGTTGATGCATGCAGTAATGCTCTATTACTTACCGGTAATCATCATTACTCCGGGTCCCGTTGTCCTCGACCCATTCATAACTATATGGAGATGACCAGCTCCGGACAGAAAAAACAATCAAAAGAATGCTGGGACACTAACCCCGCCCCTCCCACCGGGAGTACATAAGGGGTACTTACCCAGCAGTCTCCCTGAATAACCAAGCCCAAAACAGGAAGGCCGGCCGTCCGGGAGGGAGGGCGGGCGTATGAATGGGACGAGGACAAGGGGACCCGGAGAAATGAAGATTACTGGTAAGTAATAGAGCATTACCCCCAGGTCCCTTATGTCCTCGTCCCATTCATAACTATATGGAGAATACCAAAGCAGAAAAGCCGGCCTACCCAAACCAAACAGAAGCCAACCCAGGAAACACCCCAAGGCAGCAACCGCAGGAAGCAAGAGGCAGAACCGGTGAAAACCCGAGCAGGGCCCCCGGCAAGGAGGAGCCCCACCAAACCAGGATGCACCCAACCAAAGCAACGGAGGAGCAACCAGAGGACCAGAACTACCACCACAGGGGGCAACCAGGCCAAGCAGCAACACCTCACCGCCAACCAGAGAAGGGGAGAGGACGGACACACCAGCCAACCGAGGCAAGAAGAAAAAACCGCGAGGAGGCCACCCAAAGAAGAAACAGGCCAAGAACCACCAGGCCAGGAAGCCAGAACCGGGCAACCGAAGCCAAACCCAGGCACAGAGAGCCCAAGCCAGCCAAAACCCGGCCCCGGAAAGAAAAAGAAACACCCAGGGGACCAGCGGGCCAGAGGAACGCCAAGACTCAGCCAAGAACAACATAGGCGGCCCCGGGAAAGAGGGGCCGAGAAGCCCACCAAGGGAAGGACCAGAGGAAAACACCCCCGGAAACACCCAAAGAGCAGCAGACCGAACAGAAAAGGGCCAGCAACAGCAGCCAGACCACCAGCAACCAACCCGGAAGGCGAGACAGAGCCCACGGACAGGAAAAGATGCAAACCCCAAGGCCACAAGGGACCCAGCAGCCCCAGGAAACCCGAGCAGCAAAAAACAACAAGGGCAACCAACCAGGACTAAGAGACCCGGAACACCAAGGAGGAAAGGGAATAGGAGGAACCACAGGAACCCCAGAACATAGCCCCAGCCAACCGGAGGAAACCGGAGCAGGAAGCAACAGCCCGAAGAAGGCACACCCCGAACAACAGAGGAGGGGAGAAACCAGACAGACAAAAGACCCAGCGAACCCAAGACCAAGCAAGGGAACCCAAAGGGGCCAACACCAACCACAGCCAAGCCCAACAAAAGACAGGGCAGGCAAAGAAGACCCCAAACAGCCAAAGCAGAGGGCCGGGGCAAAAACACAGAGGGCAGCGGGACCGAGTGCCAACAACCCCCAGAGCACCCACAGGAGCGGGACAGGGCTAAACAGCACAGCTCGGAACCCCAACCCAACAGGGGAGAGGGAACACAGAAGAAAACTGAAACCAGCGAGGAAGCCCGGCACGACCCAAGGCATGGCACGCGCAAGGGACGAACCCCATAGGGAAAAAAACAGCAACCCAAGACATACCCCGGAAGCCAAGGCCAAGCAACCCGCAGGACCCGAAGGACCCGAAGGCCAAACCCAAAACGTGGGAAGGCTCAAAAGAAAGGAAGGCCCCAGCAGAGCACAGGCCCCAGAGCAAACAGCCCCGGCAGCGCCCAAACAAAACCTACGAGGAGGAAAGCAGGGAAACAGGAGCCAAAGCCCGAAACAGAACCAAGACGCCAGAACAGCAGGAACACACCCCACGCACAAGGGACCGAAACCTGAAAGCAGAAGGACGAGCCCCCCCACAGGCAGGGAAGGCACCCGCCAAGAAGCGCCAAGCCCAAACATGTAGGCCAGGACAGCAGAAAAGTGCAACCAGGCAAACCCAAGCAGGGTGCCCCGCCGACCAGCCAAGAGCAGGAGCCAACAGGGAGCAGAAGCAACCGCAAGCCTGCAGACCAGGAAGACCGAAACACGGCCCCCGGTACAGGAGTACAGGGAAAGCGGAGGCACAACTCCAGCAAAAGTACCACCAGAAAGGGAAGGGACAACACCCTCCCTCACCACAGTGAGCCAAGCCATAGAAAAACCACTGCAGGCCAAAGAGACCCAGCAGACGCCAACCGCACTAGGGGAATCCATCGAGGCAGCAAAACAGGCCCACCCAGCAGCAACACGGACCCCAGACGAGACCCGAAAAAGCAGGGAGGAAAGGACACAGTCACAGTTACATTTACATTTACATTTACATTACATTTACAAAGGACACAGGCTGAAGCCCAGCCAAAAGCCAAGAAGCCAACACAAGACCCACCAAGGCACCAGAGCAGACGAGCCTCCCAGAACACCACGCAGCAGCGAGGACCAGAGAGGAGCGACCAGCGCAACCCAAGCACACCGGCTTAAAGGAGACCGCCCCCAAAAGGAGGACAGACCAGCAACACAGGGCCAGAGGAGCCCGGGGAGGGAACAAGCCCAACCGGAAGCCCAAGCGGGAGACCCCATCGGGGAGAGAAGCCAACCGCAGGTAGGAAAGGCCAAAGGCAACAACCCACGGAAGCCAGGACCGCAACACCAGGCCCAGGGCAAGGCCAAGGAGCACCCGCACCAAGCCCCAATGGCAGGGCCAGAGGGCAAACAGGGCGAAAAGCAGCACAAATAAGCGTGACTGCAAGCACCACGCAGAAGCGCAGGCAAGGCAACACGGAAAAGTAGAGGCAGAACAGCAGCAGGAAGACCGAAACAACCAGGCACCGCCTCCTCAGGCCCCACAATCCAGCAAAGCCACAGGCAGAAACCCACCGAGGCACGGGGGCCCAGAGCAGCAACCCAAAGACACAGGCAAGGCCAAGGCCAGGCCAGGAGCGAGAAACCCAGAGAGGGACCGCAGCAAAAAAAGGAGGAAGGGAGCCACGAAGACCCCCCACACCCACAGAAACGTGGGAACACAGAGCACCTACGGGAGCAAGAAGGCCACAACCTCCAAAACCCGGAGGGCAGGATGGGCCACCACCAAGAACAAGGCCCCCACCTGACAGAGAGCCCCAGGCAGCCAAGAAGGCAACGCCAGAGCCGAGAAGAAAAAACACCACCCCGAAGCACAAGGAGAAGACCGCAGTGCAAATCCACCAAGCAACAGTACCCCAGACAAAAAAGGCACAATGAAGGCAGAAACCAGGACCAGAGTCGCAAAACACGACCAGGGAACCAAGAGAGTCCGCACCAAAAGCGTAATCCTCCAGCCCAGCACAAACAGCACCCAAGAAGCACTGAAGTGCGTAAAGGAGCAAAAGTGGGAGCCACCATAGTCAGGGAGCACATGAAGACACAGCACACCCTACAGCAAGGCAGAAACATGAGAGATGCCCAAAGCAAAGGTGGGGAGAACAACAAGGGACTCCAGGCTCCAAAACAGACAGCAACAAGAAGCACGACCCCAACGGAGCGGCCAGAGCACAGCGACAACCAAGCCGCACAGGAGGACACGCCGTATATCTAGCAAAGACGGCCACACCATCCTGTAAGCCACATCCAGTCACAGCAGCCCGAGAGGCGAACACATCCATGTGGAGCAATAAACGCCAGTGAACCAGCGAGCGTCGGCCTCACGCAGGGACCCCAGACACCTAACAAGGGCATCGCTGGAGGAAGTGCAACACACGTCCGAGCTGCAAGGGGACAAAACAAGGCAGGCAACAGGACAAAGACAGGCAGGTAGGGTATAAAACCACCGCTATGCGGGACTCACCCAGAGCGGGGACGGAACACCCTCATGAACGAGGCCCCCACTCCAATCATCCGGCATCGGAAATCCCAGAGAAAGCGCAGCGCGTCTTCCACCCGCCAGGCCACAGGAAGACGCGCTCAGCGACCCGGAAGGAACCCTCGGGAGGCGGCGCACCAGCCGCAAAGGGCCGGCCAACAGGATTTCCCAGCCAGGAAAAGTCCTGACACCGAGCAAGCCCGGCAGGCCAGGTGGCAGACCAAGGAAACCCCCCCGCCCGCGAAGCCAGGCAGCCAGGCGGGGGGGAGATGAGAAGAAGCGCACGCCACCCCAGCCCAGCAGGAGCAGGAGCAGCACCAGCATCCAGACCATACTGTTTACAGACAGAAAAAAAGAACAGGGAGACTGCTGGGTAAGTACCCCTTAAGTACTCCTGGTGGGAGGGCCGGGGTTAGTGTCCCAGCATTCTTTTGATTGTTTTTTCTGTCGGGAGCTGGTTATCTCCTTATAGTTATGAATGGGACGAGGACATAAGGGACCTGGGGGTACTGCACTGCCATGGAGTTTCTATGCAGATGTCTGACTGAGCAGTTTCAGACGGTAATCTTGTTGTAGGTATGAACAAATCATGTGGAGAGGAGCCACTGATAATCTGCCAGCATTGCAAGGCACACACTGGTAGCTCGATTCTGCTTCCCCAAGAAATGCACTGTTGCTTCGTTAAGAAATGGATCCAAAAATGAAAATGAACAATCCCGCTGAGTGGTGCGCGCGCGCCACAGGAGAGGTGCTTTCAATTATCGCGCCCATGTGTGAGCACGATAATTGAAACCACATGACGGCCTATTGGTGTCTATTACGCGCACCAATCGCGTAACAGACACCAATAGGCCGTGGCGGAGCAATGCACCCGCCTTTGGCCAATAGCGTGCAGTCTTTCATTAAATGACGCATGCTAAGGCCAATGGGGTAGCTGAAAAGGAAACGTGCGATTCCAGGTCAGCTTGAAAACCCCGTTTTTCACCTACTAGAGGTCTTGCTACCTGCGCGTGCACTGCTGCAACGCAGATCGTGAGACCTAAAAACTGCCGGTGCTCAGTGAGACCCAGCCCAATTACAGCCCGGGGTAAGTCACTGACGTGCAGAGGTGACAGGAGTGAGTGTCAAAAGTGCAGGTAAGTGGCAGAACATGAGTCTCAGGCACGCACCTGAGAGCGAGCCTTCGCCGTGGAGGTGAGTGCACACGGAAGCATGCCACAACCGCGTGTTCTTGTTCATTTTATTTACTGTCCCAGAAATGCATGGCGTGTTGTATTAATTATTTAAACAGATCGCTGTCTCTCTGTTGGGCTTTATCTCTCTGAAGTCATGTTTTGCATTCGCCATCACTGCTTTCTTAAAATGGGATCTTGGTAACTTTTCCCTAAGCTATAAAGTAACAATTTATAATGCGGGCCCCCTTGCGATCTGTTCTGATGAATTCAGACAGCGTACGGTGCCGCCATACATCCATCTTGGAGATGAAAATATGTTGCATTGGTCTGAATCGTATATGAACAATATGTATGGAGCAGTCGAGAGACAGAGCTCTCATTAGCCAGACCCAAGAACGACAAGAGAGTGCTTGTATTTTTGCATCATATTCTTCCACATCAAAAATGTTTGCAGTGCATTTTTGTTACCTTCACTGAGCAAATATAGTTCACCCGTTAAAAAATGTAGGTTGGCATTTAAGGGGTATAAGGGCGTGGGTCAGAGCACTATTTACCGATAAAGGGATCTGTCCGCATGAAACAAAAATAATTGCTATGGGGTGAAAATGAGCAGGAGGAGGGAGTGCAATACAATGCTGCTAAAACTCTACGAAAGAAGGTGGTAATCGACATCAAAGCTGGCAGGTTTATGTGAGAATCTGACATTCTTGGCTGGGAAGAATCTAGAATTCCTTTTTAATATATAAACTGCTATATCTTGAGTTTTTCCACATTTGTGTCTGTCCCAGCTCATGTTGGATTCTGTTTTTACTTTTGTCCCCATCATCTATAATGTGTGTCAGATTTGTGCGTTGAATCCATTTTGTGTGAAAAATGTTATTCCCTCTTCTATCCCTCCGCTACCCTGCTCTATCCAAACAACTGACTAACATATCCACCACTCAAATTACTTTCATATTCCATTATACTAATTCACCACTAATCCTTATGGGTTCTGCCGTAGTGTGCTACTCGCCAAAAAAGCGCTTCAACACCCCGTCGAGGGTAACAAGCACTATCTAAATGCAAACCTTTTTCCCTCCTCTATCCCTGTGCTATCCTTCTGAGTACAAATAAATGACTACTATCCACCACTCAAATTACTTTCATATTTCACTATACTAATTCACCACCAATCCTTTATGGGTTCCGGAATCCGGAGTAGCATGCTACTCGCCCAAAAAAGTGCTTCAACACCCCATCAGGAGTAACAAGCGCTGTTAGATTTGGGGGTCTCTAGTTGGCAGAGGTAGGTACCTTTGACCAAATAGGGACCCTTGCGTCTAGTCAGGGTAAGGGGCTACACTCTGCTCACCCCCTTGGTAGCTCGGCACGAGCAGACAGGCTTATCTTAGAGGCCGTGTGTAAAGCCTTTGTGAACACATACCGTAATACAGTGACAACACTAGAGATGGACACCACACATGTTGCATATCAAAAATACGTTTTTTTATATAGACTTAACACAAGACCGCAAACGACAAAAATCCACAATACTGTACTTTAGAAGGGCACAAATAGCTTAGTTCTCTTTAGATGATAAATGCAACACTTTACGTTAAATGTACCTTTGGATGCGTAAAGCTATACAAACGTAAGAGTTGCCGGGAAGGTGATGCATCGGTTCCTTACACGCAAGAACGGTGATGCGTCGGTTCCCTACTGCTGCGTACAGGACGTTGATGCGTCGGTTCTCTCCGCGTTGGGAGGTGATGTGTCTATTTTTTACAGCGCTTCTGTGGCGATGTGACCATCACTGCCGCGATGTGATGACGAGCGGTGGAATGAAACAAAATGGCATCTCCTTCTTGATGCGACAACGAAGAGGCGATGCCTGCATGTCCGACAGCTGTGTGGCGACTCGGTGAATCTTCTGAGCCGCGACAGGCTCTGCGCCACGCTTCTCTGGTGATAAGATGGCGTCTGCTGCGACCGCGACACTCTTCTCCAGTGATGAGAGGCACTTCCGTGATGCGATGCAACAGCGGCGGCACCCTTACTCAGCGATATGACGACAGCGGCTGCTTCAGCAACACGCTTCTCAGGTGCTGCGACAGCGTCTGCTGCGACAACGACACTTCTCCGGTGATGCGAGGCGCTTCGGTGATGCGATGACAACAGCGGCAGCACCCTTACTCAGTGATGCGACAACAGCGGCTGTGGCGACGTCCTGCTTCTTCTCCGTGAGTCACGCTTCCAGCTCCCAGCGACACGCAGTCTCTCAGAAGGCCCAGCACAACAACAGGCACTTCAAATTCCTAGCAAGTGAATTCAGGGGAGCTGGTTCGTGAAATCTGTTATTCCTTAGACTTCAGCAGGAGGCAAGCTCAATCTTCAAGCCCATGGAGATCCTTTACAAGATGATGAAAGTAGCACAAAGTTCAGGCCAATCCCCCAAACAGAACTCCGCTTAGGGATCGTCTCCTCCTTCAGTTTATCTCTGGTTCCTCTGCTCAGCAAAGGTTCTTGTTGTTTCCCAGAAGTGATCTAAAGTTCTGGGGTCTAGGTCACCGCTTTCATACACCTATTCTCTTTGTTTTCTGAAGGCAGAGAGTGTCTGTACCTAGTCCAAACCAGTTCTGGTCAGTCCTGGAGCACTTTGTTTACAGGGCTACTTCATTCCTTTGACAGTGTGGGCCAGGGACATCAGACGCACCACAGGAGGTGGAGCAAGCATTAATAATAGTCTGATTTGTATTGCGCATGGATGCCCCAGGGACGGGGCGTCCCAGCGCCACCAAAGACCATGAGCGTGAGCCTAGAGGGAAGAAGATTAAGGAGCTAGGTTAGGAAAAGCCAGGTCTTTATGGCTTTGCAAAATTCGAAATGGTTCTGGATCGCTCTGATAGAAACAGGGAGCGAATTCCAAAGTTTCGCAGCAAGACTCGAGCAATACTGACCAACGCTTCGTCAGCAGATCTTAAGGTGCGCCGCGGCACATAGAACTCTAACAAATTGGCCAGCCCTAAAGGTGCCTGTTGGGTCAAAATCCTGTGCGACATACAAAATGTTTTAAAATGGATGCGCTTTTCAACAGGCAGCCAGTGTAATTTAGGAAATACGTGGGAAGCAGAGCAAGATTTCGGAAGTGCCACCAGAATGCGTGCCGCTGCGTTCTGTATTCTCTGCAGACGCCTCATACTGGACTTATTAGCGCCAAGATAGAGAGAATTACCATAGTCCAGTCTAGATAAGATTGTCGCCTGGACAATGATTTGACGTACTTTTAGGAGGAAAAAAGCCCAGCAGAGGTTTCAAACTTCGCAGAAGCCCAAAACAAACCCCTGCAACAGCTTTCGATTGAATGTCAAAAGTAAGACCACTGTCGAACCACACGCCCAGGTTCTTCACAGCCTCCTTGGACGATGAAGCTGGTTTAAGACGATCCGGCCAGCACTGCTTGGACCACAACTCCCGATCCTTCCCGAACAATAAAACCTCTGACTTACTGGCGCTCAACTGCAAGCAGTTTGCCGCCATCCAGTCTGCAACCACTAGCAGGTCCTCTTTAAACTTGTCCAGATTAACGCCACATTTCTTAGAGAAGGCGATCACCAGTTGGGTGTCGTCGGCATACGACACCAGTGACAGCCCCCTACCTTTGGCTACCAACGCCAGGGGTCGGACATAAATGTTGAACAGTAAGGGGCTCAGTATTGAGCCCTGCGGTACCCCTGTTGCAAGGCAAACTCCTGCGAATGAAAAGGTGGCACAGAGACCTGGAAAGATCTGCTCTCCAAAAAGGACCGAAACCAGTCCAAAGCCACACCCCTGATACCAATTTCCTGTAGGCGCTTTAAAAGTATCGTGTGAGAGACAGTGTTGAACGCAGCACTTAAGTCCAAAAGGACTAAGGCCACCGAATCACCGACATCCAGACTCCCCCGGATTGCTTCCGTCACCGCCAGCAGGGCAGACTCTGTGCTGTGGCACGCTCTGAAACTGTTATGCTCAATAAACTCAGAGAGAGTGGAGTTCACATGAGATTCAACCAACGTAGCCAAAAAAGGCAGCTGGGAAATGGGGCGATAATTGCCCAACTCAGAAGGATCCAGAGACGGTTTCTTTAGCAGCGGAATGACTTTGGCGTGTTTCCACACCACTGGTACAGATGCTGAGGACAGAGAAAGGTTGACCAGATCAATACTCACAGGTGAAATCAGAGCATGAAACTGACGCAAGTGGGCAGGTGTCAGAGGGTCGGCTGGCGAGCCCGATTTGATTTTCAAACAGAGGGACTCAAACTCAGTGGAAGACATAGGAGGAAAATATGACAAGTTGTTGCCCACCATGGGTCTGATATCCCCTGGCACAACCACCACAGCAGACGAGGCCATGGTACGCAGGCCAAGATATATCTTCTCTACCTTGTTCACAAAATACCTGGCCAGATCATTACACTGAAGGTTTGAAGAAATGGGGGAAACCCCAGTTACGCCAGCGCTCTTCGTGCCCTTAAGCAGAGAAAAGATAGTCTTAGAGGGGTTGGTGCTAACCAAAATTTTCTCAGCAACAAACTCTGCTTGTGGTCTCCAAATTAATTTGTGATAATGCCTTAATAGCCACTCGGTATTTACTTTTTGCTGGCACGTCGTAAGAGCGCCTCCAGGCGCGCTCATGCTGTTTATAATATTTTTTGGCTTTAGTTAATGAATCATTAAACCAAGGGTTGGACAGCCCTCGATTATTCCTACCCAGTTTAGCAGGGATGCAACTATCCAGGCCTAGAGTCAACCAGTCGTGAAAAAGCGAATTTGGCAGTGGCAACGGAGGCCTGTGGCTGGACAAACAAGCTGAAAAAAGACTGATGTCCAGCTTATGCCTGGGATGTTTTAAAACTGGGGCGGGACGGTTCATGGCCAACTTTCCCCGCCACCGCAGCGAGAAAGAGACCAAAAAGTGGTCTCTCCAGGCCTGCGGAACTGGCGGCCGAATTTTAGCGAACTTAAATTAGAGAATATGGGGTCCAGTAGGGTGCCCTGCCACATGCGTACACTCAAAGACATGCTGAGCCAACGGATAAGCCTTTAGGTCAGCCAAAAAACTGGCAATCTCTACTTTCCCACTATTCTCGAGATGAAGATTTAGGTCGCCTAAGATGGTAAAGTTCGCTGCACTGCTTGAGTGTAGCATGACTCTATTCAATACATCTTCCCTAAACTCGCTAGAAGGACCATTGTGGAAGGCATAGCTGACAAGCAACAAGGGCACCCAGTAAGTCAGCAAAGGACCTCGGGTAACATACGTTATATCTAACAACAGTGGTCCCATGCAAGGTTAGGATTAAAAAAGTAATAATATAGACACAATGGAACTATATTGGTTTAGAATGATTTGTCCAGCCAGACAGTGATCGCAGAAATTTTTACTATATATAATGAACAACGAAAATTCTCTTACATTCAACAAAGAGTGAGACACAAGCCTGTGCCTTCACGCTTACAGATTGGCAAGGTGAAAGGAAAGGGAGAGAAAGATACTTAGGCAGAAAGTGAGCGATTTCTGTTAATTATAGCGATGACAGAAATTCAACAACACCATACATAGCATATCTCAATAAATATACACATTCATATATGGTGTGACAAGAGGTCGACGACGTTTCGATTCCATAGCCAAAATACAAGGAATCATCATCAGGACACAAAGTATTATGCCTAAAACCTGTTCTACACAATAGCCTAGGGAAAAAGAAATTAGGAAAATTTAGTCAAAAGGAACACAGAACAGAACGTATCTGGTGACTTTTGGTGAGTCTAAGTGGCTACATGGTCCATAAGGGAGCAGAATACAGCACGCGTGATTTTGAGGGTGAATACTTTTTTAAAAAGTCATCGAGTGTCTACACGCGAGTGACAGCTCCTTAAGTGAAAAACCTGATGACCGACGTGATCACATACAAGGATGGCAAAACGAGTGCCTGTGTAGTGCCCGGGGGTGAATTATGCGCAGTTACTCCAAGGAACATAGGGGGCTGAAGTATACCTGTGTGGCGCAAGCGAGAAAGCCCTGACGTCTTGGTGCAGGGATGGCGCCAATCATATGTTCGGTCTGGGCTAGGGAGGGAAAGAGTTCTGGTCAATGAGGGTTCGCCTGGGTGGATCGGGCCGGTAGACCACGTCCGTGGACTTACCCAGGTCCTATGGTAGAGGTACACGGGGGAATAGCCGAGCAGTATTTCTGGGGGTCTCCTTCTGGAAACGGAGGTGCCTCGCCTCTCGGTGGGTCTGGGAAGAGAGGGGGTGAGGCGATCAGAGATTGCTCGCACTGCGAGGGGAGCTAGCCAGAAAGCGCTGAACTTACCGGAGGATAAAAAGGAGATCCCCGGTGATGTTTGAAGACGCCCACAATGGGGTGCTGGGTATTGATTCAACCGCCAAATAAGGCAGGCACAGACCTATTCAGATCCAGGTGCCACCCCTCCCCTCACTCTCCATGCAGATAGCTCGATTCAGCCCTCTGCTGACTCACCCGGTCTACTGGAATCCCCCAGCCCCTGTCACTCAAAAACCAGACTAGGAATACACAACCTAGCAGAGGCAGGCTTGCATAGTTAGGCAAGAAAATACCTACTTTCTAAAAGTGGTATTTTCAAACACAGAATGTTAAAACCAACTTAACTAAAAGATGTATTTTATCATTCTGAGTTCAGGCATACTAAACTCGAATTTCTACCTAGTCCTCTGAGTCAGATAGGATTTTAAGATGTTATAATCAAACTGCCCATTCTGGCCTATGGGGAACAGGTAGCCTTGCAATAGTGAAAAACGAAGATGGCTGTAATTCACTATCAGGACATGCCACACACATCAGGGCATGTCCTACCTTTTAAATGTAAATTGTAAATGTAAATTGATACTTGTATAGCGCAATACTCACCCACAAGGGTCTCAAGGTGCTTGTACGAATACCGCTGTGAAACCCATCCTGGCTTTCCCTGTGAGGCGTCCACTCCTGGGCACCCCCAAGGTGGAGACCAGGCATCCTTAGCGTTGTGGGGGCCGTTGTGGAGATTAAGCAAGCTATTGCCCAGAGTTGCAGAGTGGGACTCCATGATTGGAATAGGCACCGAGGCGAGAATTATCAGGTCCGTGGAATTTTGAGCCCAAGACCCGCCGAGGTGGGGAATTGAACCCTGGTCCCGGGCTAGACCTCTGCATCAGGGTCTGCCGCTCTAACCATTGAGCCACACTTCTCCATATAAAGCACCCTGCCCTTGGGCCTACCATAGGGGTGACTAATATGCAGAAAAGGGAAGGTTTAGGGACTGGCAAGTGGGTGCACTTGCCCGGTCAACATGGCAGTACCAGACTGGACACAGGCTCTGCAAGGGCAGGCCTGAGACACACTTTACAGGCTGCTTCTGTGGGTGGCACAATCAGTCCTGCAAGCCAACCAGCAGCATTTGATTTACCAACCCTGGGCACATGCAGTGCACTGTACTAGGGTCTGACAAGTAAACCAAAGCAGCCAATCATGGAGTCACTAATCCATGCATCAATTTACCATAGGGAGCACTTGCAGTGTGGAACTGAATAGCAGTGGCACAGTGCCCAAAGCATCTATCACCTGCAAAAACACATGAGGGAACAGCAAAAAATGGAAGGGAGGCCCACGCCAATGGTGTCTAACAAGCGCTACATAAATGCAAACGTTTTCCCTCTTCTATCCCTCCGCTATCCTTCTGAATCCAAATAAGAGGCTAACCTATCCACCACTCAAATGACTTTAATATTTCACTATACTAATTCAACACTAGTCCTTTATGGGTTCTGCAGTAGCGTGTTACCTGCTGAAAAAGCGATTCAACGCCTTGTCAGAGGTAGTAAGCGGTATATAAATGAAATTACAATACAATAAGCACCAGGAAGTGCCACCAAGAACCAACAATGAATACAAGCAAGGACACGCAACAACAAGAAGCATAAAGCGACAACAAGCAACAACAAGCCATGAGGAACAACAACAAGAGACGGCAACAAGTGATGATGTGATGATAAGTGACAAACATTTGAAATTGAAAAGTACCAACAACCACTGACCAGAGAAAAAGAAAAACAAGCATTTGCAATGCAATAGGTCTTGCATTTACACAAGTTTAACCCCTTTTATGTTCATGACGGCTCCTCGCCATCATGCATCACGGTAGGCGTGTGCGCACGATGCCCGGGAGCCGTCCGAATCCCGCTGGCTGTTTATTTTTCCCGCACAGCGCGAGAAATAAACCTGCATGCAAGGGGTTAAGCTATTGGCATTGTAAATGACAAATTCTATTATTTTTGTTTTTTATAACATAAATAAAAAGTGTTCTCAATTACCATGCCAATAGTTTAAAATCGTGTAAATGCGAGACCTATTGCATTGCAAATGCTTGTCTGATGAAGGTTGTAGTGAAGTGTTTAACTGCACTAATGATATCAAACCTCTGCTCAGACAATGATTGTGTTAGATAAAAGTGCACGATATTGAAATAATGCGGTCAAAGATTTTTGTTCCGCCGCATAATTTGCCTCATCTCGCTGTATAATTTACTCAACCCTGCGGCAGAAATCGCTCCTCTGATAGCGCGTGATGCCAGTGACCTGATTATGAATTATTACAGGTGAAGGATTGAGAAAGCAGTTATAATTCAGCCTTTGGAACATTAAGTGAAACAGCAAATGCAGGAAGAAATGGTTTCATAATTATTTTCCAGATGTCAGTACAGTTCTAAAACAAATATTATAAACCGGCGCAGAAATTATTGCCACGTTCAGAACCACACAGAGGATTTCATAGAAATCCATATTTAGGAGCCCGCTCCCGGCACTAACAGAATCTGAGAACAAAACCAAATTGCTGGTATTTTAGCTGAAAAAGGAAGGAAACCTCGCCCGGAAGTCCCGGCGCAGCCAGAGAGGGGCAGACGCACAGACACACCCACTTCACACAGGGAGGGGCAGACGCACAGACACACCCACTGCACACAGAGAGGGACAGACGCACAGACACACCCACTGCACACAGGGAGGGGCAGACACACAGACACACCCACTGCACACAGAGAGGGACAGACGCACAGACACACCCACTGCACACAGGGAGGGGCAGACGCACAGACACACCCACTGCACACAGAGAGGGGCAGACGCACAGACACACCCACTTCATAAACAGAGAGAAATGAAACTTACCTTCACTTCCTGCATTTCTGCATTATGGCGGCAGCAGCTCAGCTCGGGAACCTCAAGGAAGAGGCCACTTGTTCCATCTGTCTGGAATATTTTAAGGATCCGGTGTCCATAGAGTGTGGACACAACTTCTGCCGCTCCTGCATCACCCAGAGCTGGGAGGGAAGAGATGGAAACTTCCCCTGTCCACAGTGCAGGGAAATATCTTCTGGGAAAAACCTCCGACCCAACAGGCAACTGGGGAACATGGTGGAAATGTTAAAACAGCTTCACCTGCCCCCCGTGAAGCCCCCGGAGGAGAATCTGTGTGAGAAACATAACCAGGCACAGATGCTGTTCTGTGCAGAGGATCAGAAGGTGATGTGCTGGGTCTGCCGGGAGTCCAAGGAGCATAAAACTCACTCAGCAAGTCCTATAGAGGAGGCTGCAGAGGAGCACAAGGTACGTCTGCGGGTGTTCGGGGGTCACAAAGTCGCTTGGAGACACACCAAGGGGCAGCCGGAGAGCACAAGCTAGTGTGTGTGAGTGTTCAGAGATCACAAGTCACCATTTTTATAGGGTGCCAGATGGCTCCAGGTCACTGGGACAACACATTTCCATTTCTGGATTTAGCTTTTTACATATCATTATCATCTGGTGTGTTGAAGCAATAGGGTCCAGTAAAATGAACCAAGACTACAACTCCCAGAATGCACTGATCTCTTAAATCAAAAGCCCAGAAATGGAAAAAGTTGTGTCCCGGTGGCATGGAGTCATCTGCTCCCCCTACCTGTGTATACCATAGAGGAGGCTGCAGAAGAGAACAGGGTCTGTGTGTGGATGTTTATGGATCATAAGGCACCCGTGGGCCCCAAAGGGAAGTCTGTGCAAGGAGTGTATGTGGGTGTTCACGATTCACAAGTGAAGACAGTGTAAGTTCCACAGAGGAAGAAGCTGAAGAGGAGCACAAGGCATGTCTGTGGACGATCACGATTCACAAATGAATACATTTGTTAAGTCTTTAAGAGGATACAATGTATATTTAGGGATGTTTGGTGTCCTTAGAGACGGCTGCTGAAAATACAAGGTATGTTTGTTTGTGTTTAGGGATTGTAAGTGAATCCACTCCATAAGGGCTTTATAAGAACCCGTAAAGAGCACACAGTGTGTCTGTCAGAGCGCTGGGATCATAGGCTGTATACTGTGAGCCACAGAGGCGGCTGCAGGGGATCAGAAGGGATGTGTGTGGGTGTTGTGGGACGTTGCACGAGACTCAAGGAACTCAGTGTAGCAGTGAGGTGTGAGTTGTTGGTTGTAAAGTTATCGATCACCCAGCAATGAACGACGCTGCAACCTGGTAGTGTTTAACCTCGTTTATTAAAACACGTCTACCTCTGAAGAGCACCGAGCCTCAACTGGCGTTTAACGGTTATGCGCGCCAAACATTATGCAGCCTGCGTAGCCTTGCGCGGGCGCGGCACGTCACGTGGCCACGTGACGTCGTACACTAGAGCGCGCTACTACATATCTCCCCTTTTTCCAACGAGGAATCAGTTACTCATTCGTTCACAGTTCAGTTCATAGTCTCTGAATTTTGCTGGTTTAAACACCACCCTGCCACTACGGGTCAGTCTTACCGGGGTGTTGAGATTCTCACATTCGTTGCTTCCTTCTGACTCCTGCGCAGCCGCGCCTACTTCTTCTCTCCGACTTCCTCGTGCCATCCACTCTTGCTCGCGTACCATTGTCTCTAGTTCTTGTGCACCTTCTCCATTCTCCTCAATCGCTCCCCCCAGAGCCTCCTGCTCCTCCAACTCTGTTTCTTCCTCGTCCAAGTCTGTGGTCCTCTGATCCCAGTTCAAGATTTTGTTACACCTCGCCATGCGATCTTGCGACCACACGTTGCCATCACTCAGTAGGGCCGCCCTGCCCCGTACTTCCTTCACCTGCAAGGGCTTGCTGTATTTGCTCTCTCCTTTTCTCTGCACATTGGCCAACCTTACTCGCACCCACTCTCCTTCCTCTAGTCCAGTGTTCCGTACATTCCGTCTGCGATCATAATGTTTGGTGTAGGTTGCTTGGGCTCTCTCGAGGTTGGCTCTCACTACAGCGGGCGACCATTCACTGGTGACTGTTTTCTCCTTCCACACTCGGTTGTCCTATGTGAAAGGTTCTCGTCCTCTTAGTATTTGAAACGGGCTGTATCCTGTGCTGGTAGGCGTTATCCTGTAAGCCCAGATCATATGCCAAATTTCCGCCTCCCAGTCCTTGTCATCAGCTATGGCAGCTTGAATCGACCCCATTACCACCCTGTTGAACCGTTCTACTAAACCGTTTCCAGCTGGGTGATAAATGGCTGTGTGTTTGGCTCCTATGCCATTTCTATTCATGAATCTGTTCCACTTCTCTGATTTAAACTGGGGCCCATTGTCACTAAGCACTGTCTTGGGGATGCCTTCCCTCACGAACGTGTCTGCCAGGAATTTGATAATCGCATCTGTGTCCATGGTTTCTCCTATCATTATCTCCGGCCATTTTGAGTACCTGTCCACCATGACACACACATATTTCTGCACTCCTTGCATGTCCAGAATGGGGCCCAGGATGTCCACACTCAGTTCTTCCCAAGGGTTCCTGGGTAGATCAAACTTGCCCAGCTCAGGGCGGAGGAGTTTGAGGGTTTTATCCGCTCCTTGACACCTGGTGCAGTTCCTGACATGTCTTTCTGCCTTCAAGTCCATTCCAGGCCACCAGTAGTCTTGCCTGGCTCTCAGCCTCAATTTACAGATCCCGAGGTGTCCCTCATGGAGTGCGTCTAATAGCCGGGTGATGAGGTTAGCGGGTGGTATTACCCTTTCGCCTCTGTGTACAAGCACTCCCTTGTCACCTACCGATAGTTCCTCTCTGATTTCATAGTAGGGTCTGAGTTCCCCTCCAAGTGCTTTCTTTTCAGGCCATCCTTGCATCACGAACTTCTTCACCTCCTTTAACACTACGTCCTCATCGTATGCCTGTTCCCATTCTGTGAGACTGATGGAGGCCCCTTGGTCCCCTGTGAGGGCCACCCACTCCTCTGTTCATGCCATGTTCTCGGCACTGGATTCCATTGCAGCAGCTCTGCTTAGGTAATCTGCCACACGATTCCTGTTCCCCGGTATATGCTCCACATCATACCGGAACTCTAGTAGCTTCAACGACATCTTTGATATTCTTGGTGTGGCCTCGGCGTGCCCGATTGACGTCAGCACCTTTAGTAGAGGTTTGTGGTCCGTTCTCAATAGGAACCGTGTGCCCCACAGAAATTGTCTGAACCTCGCGGTGGCCCACACCACTGCCAGCATCTCCTTCTCAAACACACTGTACCGTTTCTCGGTCTCTGTCAGCGTGCGTGAGGCAAAACTTATTGTCTCCATCTGTCCTTGTCCTCTGTCCTGCATAAGGACTGCTCCCAGACCTTTGTCGCTGGCATCCGTGGTCAAGACCGTTCGGCCTTGGGGGTCATACCCCTGAAGAGGAATGGCTTCCGTGATCGCTTTCTTGACATCATCGAACTCCTTCTGTGCCTCTCCTGACCATCGAAACTCGGTGCTTTCCTTCGTGAGTTGCCTCATTTGGTGGGTTCTGGAGGCGAAATGTTGTTCAAATTTCCCATAGTACTCGGCCATGCCCAGAAACGATCTTACTTCGTCTTTACTGGTTGGAGGGGGCGCCTCGCGGATCGCCTTGACATTTTCTGCCTTGGGGGTCACTCCGTCCACACCTATTTCATGTCCTAGATATGTTACTGACGACATTCCAATGCGACACTTTGACCATTCCGCAGTGAGGCCTTTCCCTTCCAGTATCCGTAACACCTTTTCCAGTTTCGCATCATGGTCCAGCTTGTCTCGGCCCATTATCAGGATGTCGTCCTGAAAGTACTGGACGTCCCTGCTATTTTGGAAGAGCTGGTGCATCAATTTTTGGAAGACTGCAGCTGCCGAAGCCAGCCCAAATGGCATGCGGAGAAACTGGTAACACCCAAATGGGGTGATAAACGATGTAAGATGGCGGCTCTCCGGGTGCAGGGCTATCTGGTGGTAGGCGGAAGTCAGATCGATGGTGGAGTACCATTTGATGCCCCGGGTGCTGGCCAGCATCTCCTCTATTCTTGGCAGGGGGAACCTTTCTACTACAATGTTCTTGTTAAGTTCCCTAAGGTCCACGCACAGCCGGACCTTCCCGTTGGGCTTCTTAACTACCACCAGTGGCGCCAACCATTCCGCACATGTGATGGGCTGAATGATCCCTTTCTTCTCCAGTTCTTGGAGCTCCTCTTGCACCGCCTCTCGTACTGCGATGGGAATGTTCCTGGCCCGGTGAGCCACGGGCACAGCCTTGTCCTCCACCCACACTCTCGCGCTGTTAGCGCTCTAGCAGATCTCTTCAGGCAGGGCATTTAAGGCGGCGAGGAGCTGCGGCAGCTTGCGGAAGGAGAGACGGTGGCAGAGTCTCCCGACCCGCTTATACTATCAGCTGTGATTGTGTCAACGCTCCGGCGCTCCCCACTAGCCGGTACCTGTTTGTTTGGGCTCCTGCTCTCAGCTTTATTTTAATTGTGATTTTAAATTGTGACTGATACTTTTAAAAATACTTTAGCACACTCACCGCTAATACTGCGCTGACTTCTTGGCCTGTGCTCGTTTCTTCCCCTGCCCCGCCCCGGTCCGACACGGCAACCAGTGCCGCTTGAGCGGAGGGCGGGACAGGAAGAGCCAGTGACCCCACCCACACTCTCGCGCTGTTAGCGCTCTAGCAGATCTCTTCAGGCAGGGCATTTAAGCCCTCTCGTCGCCCAAGCGCGCAGCGGTTGCGCGCAGGGGGCGCCTTAGTCGCGCCTGAGACGAGCCAGAGAGGAGCCCGTCTGTGCCCGTCCGTGACCGACCGGGGCCAGGGGCCATGACCCCTACTTCTGTTGCTTCCTCCTGTAGAGTAGCGGATAGATTAAGTTACTCTTCTAATGACTTACGTAATCTGTGGCACCCGCCGCCTAAAGGCTGCGCACAGGATTCCGGCCCATGTCCCGGGGGCCCGTTCTCCTGCAAACATTGTCATTTCCAGTCACTTTTTGGTCCCCCTTTTTCAGACACTCCAACCCCTGAGAACCCCAATCCTTTGCCCCCCAGGGGTAATAGCATACTATGTAATGTCAGATCTCTCCCTAAGCACCATTCGGAAGTTTGGGACTTAATACACTCAAACCGCCCCGACTACTGCTTCTGTACCGAGACCTGGCTTAAACCCCACCTGGTCCCTGCTATCACCTTGGGGGTCCCTTCGGGGTATAAGATTCTTAGGCTCGACCGCCCTGTTAAAACTGGCGGCGGGGTCGCGGTAATCTGTAAGGACACTCTTACTGTCACTCTCCTCGACCAATGTTGTACTGACGACATTGAGATACTGGTTTTTAAAATTGGCTCCTCGCCCCTATCTTACTGGAAGGGAGCATTAGTGTACCGACCTCCTGGTCCCTACACTGAGGCCTCGACTACCCTTCTGGAGACACTAGCCCCCCACATCAGATCAGGAACTAATTTTGTACTCCTAGGGGACTTCAATGTCCACAGCGAACTATCTGACAACGCTGAAACTCGCAACTTGTTGACTGACCTATCTGCCCTAGGCTTCAAACAGTGCAACCGGGGTCCGACTCATCAGGCCGGTCATACCCTCGACTTAATTCTATCGAATTCTCATTCCCTGACCTGTCATCCCCCTTCACAGGTGGAATGGACCGACCACTTTATAATTAACTTTTTCCTCCCCACTCTCTCGGAGGAACGCCCTAACCCTGTCCCCCTGCCGCTATGGCGCAGGCAGTGGCACAAGGTGTCCGTTGATTCCTTTAGAACTGCCTTTATTCCTCCTGATTTTCTCCCCTCGGACTCCCCCAACCTGGCCTTATCCAAACTCAATAATGCTTTGAGTACGGCGGTCAACATGATCGCCCCCCTAAGACGCTGTAATCAGCGGTCAGACCGCAAACAAGAACTATGGTACTCAGACCTACTGCGCGCGGAGAAAAGAACTTGCAGAAAGTTGGAGAAATCTTGGAGACTCTCGCGCAGCACTGTCGATAGAGATAGGTATAGCTCAGCAATGAGACTCTATCATAAAAACATCAGAGCTGCCCGTAAGTCCCATATTATCTCCCAACTCTCTGGGGCCGGCAACGACCCCAAAATGTTGTACCAGGTGCTCTGCACATTTACCAAGCCTGTCGCTTGCGACAGTACAGAAGTGCTAACCCAAAAACTGTGCGATGACACGGCCGGTTTTTTCTCGGATAAAATTGATGCCATTTACCACAAAATTTCCCAATCAAGCACATCCGTGGATGAAAATGTCCCTTCTTCCAGTTTTCAGCCTGGAACAGCCAGTGCTGCTCCAGCCTCATTATCATTCATCCCTGAGATCACCTTAGACCAGGTCAATTCTCTGATTGGGACCATTAAGTCAGGCAGCCCAGTAGACCTCGTACCTGCCCGTGTCATGCACCTCATTGGGAGTGTCCTTAGCCCCTACATTCGGACGGTGATCAATCGCTCCCTGTCTGAGGGACTGGTCCCCCGGGTGTGGAAGGAGGCCATAGTCAAGCCTATCAGGAAGAACACCGCCATCCCTTGGTCAGACATGACCAACCTGAGGCCAATTTCCCTTCTGCCATTCATCGGCAAACTGACGGAGAAGCACGTCAATTACCATCTTTCCACCTTCATTGAGCAGACTGGCAGCTTAGACCATTCTCAGTCCGGGTTCAGGCCTAGGCATAGTACTGAGACTGCCCTCCTCTCCGTTACGGATGCCATACGCATGTCCCTGGACAGAGGGCTGTCTGTGGTGTTGGTGCTGCTGGACTTGTCCGCAGCATTCGACACCATATCCCACGCCACCCTCCTTACCAGATTAAAGGAGATAGGCATCGACAAATCTGCCCTGGCGTGGTTTACCAGCTTTCTCTCAGAGCGGACTCAGAAGGTGAACATGGGCTCCTTTAGTTCCACCTCGGCTAACATCATCAGAGGAGTCCCGCAGGGCTCATGTCTTAGCCCTACGTTGTTTAACGTATATGTCTCCTCTCTGGCCAACATGACAAGGTCCTTTGGGTTTATGCCTATCTCCTACGCTGACGACACGCAGCTGCTGTTTACTTTTAAGACCTTTACTCCAGAGATTAGACAAGCTTTCTCCAACGGCATGACTGCTATCGCCAGCTGGATGGCCAAGAACTTTTTACAGTGTAACGTGGGAAAGTCTGAGGTCATGTTATTTGGGGAGGCGAGAATCCTTTGGACCCCAGATTGGTGGCCTTCAAGCTTGGGACAGGCCCCGCTCCCCAAACAGGTAGTAAAGAACCTGGGGGTTCGTCTAGACCAGGACCTCACCCTTTTTCAGCATGCCAGCACCACTGCAGGGTCCTGCTTCCACATTATCGGCCTCCTTCGGAAGGTGTTCCCCCTTCTACCCGACGAGACCCGGAAGACCCTGGTCCAGGCCCTCGTTTTGAGCCGCCTGGACTATTGTAATGGCCTACTCCTAGCTGCCAATGAGGGAGTGCTCAATAAACTACAGGTGGTGCAGAACACCGCAGCACGGCTGGTGACCAACACCCCCCCAGAACACCGTCCCTCCCCCTCCTTAAAGCCCTTCATTGGCTTCCTATCCGGAAACTGGTAGATTTCAAGATCAGCTGTGTGATACACAAAAGTTTACACAATCTGGGACCACACTACTTGGCAGATAAATTTGTTTATCACCGTCCATCCCGCACCCTCAGGTCCTCCAACCAACAGTTGCTTCAGGTTCCTAGACACCACAAGACCAGACAGGGAGGCCGTGCCCTCTCCATCATGGGGCCACGTCTATGGAACAACCTCCCCCTCTCCCTTAGAGATTGCCAAAATCACTCAGCTTTCAGGAAACGCCTAAAGACTGTACTATTCTAGGAGGAGTTCTTCGACCTGCTCATCTCACAGCACCGCGCGGAGATACACCTTCGGGTGTGATGCCGGCGCGTAACAAGCCTATAAATAAATACATAAATAAATAAATGATCCTATGTGCAAATTTCTCTAGCTTCCCCACCGTGCCTCCGAATACCTTGGGGAATGTCTTCCTCCATGTGTCTTGGTCAGGCCACGATTCGTGTTCAGTTAGTAAGATCTGCTCTGCACCTCCGGGGTCCAACTTGATGCCCAGGTCACCCTGGTCCAGCCACCCCAGCACGGAGGGTCCTTTTTCTGATACGTAGAGCTTGCAGGAGGCCGATCGGCCCCGGAATTCGAACTTCAGTGGTCGGAATCCCGCCATTGGTATGCGGTCCCCGTTGTACGTGACGGGGCGGATGTCTAACCTCTCCAGTTCCGGGCCTAGTCTTGGTGCAAACTTCTCTTCCCACACGGCCCTCTGGACGATGGTGTACGGCGAACCAGTGTCAGCTATTACACTGATCATGATTCCTCCTATGGTCATTTCCAACACCGGCCTCATAGATCTTTTCCCATCCACATTCATGACTTGTCCATCCGCTCCCAGTACCTGGTCATATATGCCCAGCACCGTGGCTACCTCCTCCTCCGGTGTCTCCTCCTGTGTGTCGCTGTCCTGGCTGATTAATCTCACCGTGCTCTTGGAGGCTTTCTTCCTGCACACCTTCTCGAAGTGTCCAATAATTCCACAGTACATGCATTTGGCACGAAACCCCGGACATTTTCTATCATGCGCTTCGTGCGTCCAGTTTCCACACCTGTAGCATGGCTTCCGGCTGGTTCCCGCGTGTCTTCCTGGAGGTCCGCCATTACCGTTCCCCTTGGCGCCACTCTTTTCTGCTGTCCTTTTCGCCGAGTGGTCCTTACGGGACTCGTCCTCGTCTACCCTGTTCACCATGACACTGGACGTGGTCTCTTTCTTTGTTGCATCCGCACACCTCCTCGCCAGCTCTGCCCTTTTGACGATGACCATCACATCTTTCAGAGTGGTTTCTCCACTGGCCCATAGCTTATCTTGCACGGAGGTGCACGTGGTGTGCATTACCACTTGCTTCCTTTATGAACTCCTCCTCCCAGTTGTCGTACTTGCACGTGGCTGACAGCCGTTTTAGCGCTGCCACGTACTCCTCTACCGTCTCCCCAGGGCGCTGCTTTCTTTGTTGAAAGTTAAACCTGTCCACCGACACACATACCGCTGGTCTAAAGTGTTCGTTCAGGTCATCAATTGTATGAGCGTACACATCATCGTCCGTGCTGTTCCTTTGCTTTGGCACGAGGCTTTTGTATACTCTCAACCCTTCAGGGCCTAAGTTCAATAGCAAGATGCGTTTTTTTCTCGATGGTTTGAATGTCTCTTCACTCTCGTCCTCTAGAACGCCAATGAAGTTGTCAATGTACTCTCTCCAATCCTCCCACTTCATCAACGGCTCTCCCGGCCTGGGCAGGAATTGCACCGGCGCTGTTGCGTATCCTGTTTGTACGCTCATTCTTTCACTTTTGATCGTGGGCTGGTGGCTCGTTTGGCCTTTGGGGCTTCCTGGCGCGCTGTCTCGTTCAGCTTTGTATGTGTGGTTCTGGGGACCACCTGCGTCAGCCCCCTCGCTCTTTATCAAGGTATCCAGCTCGTTCTTGGCCGGTGGACGCTAACCTTGTTGGCTGACTGCTCGCCGTGCCTTCCTCGACTTCCGCCGTTTCGGCCTCCTGGGGAAGCTCCAGATTGTTCGGCTCTGCCGCGCTCTTCAGGGTGCTTGCTCGGTGGTTGTCTTGGGTTCACTGCAGGGTTGGGGATCAGCTATCCCACCCTCGTCGCCATTTTAAAGTTATCGATCACCAAGCAATGAACGACGCTGCAACCTGGTAGTGTTTAACCTCGTTTATTAAAACACGTCTACCTCTGAAGAGCGCCGAGCCTCAACTGGCGTTTAACGGTTATGCGCGCCAAACATTACGCAGCCTGCGTAGCCTTGCGCGGGCGCGGCACGTCACGTGGCCACGTGACGTCGTACACTAGAGCGCGCTACTACATTGGTGTCAGAAGACTTGACGTGACAATTCAGGGTGTGACACAAGGACTCACATGGACACAGACAGAAAGGGGGCGTGGCTTGGACGCCGATCGGGATGGCGGCGTGAGCTCGCAGCTCCGCGCGGAATCCCGCTAATTCTCCTGTTTTCGGTACCCTGGGCGACCCGGAGACGACGCTCCTGCCCTCTGAAGTTTAAGGGGACAGCCGGGCACGATCGGAGAGTCGCTGGGGGACTGCTGGCCCCGAGGAGATCGAGCCGAAGAGACGACCGAGGTGTTGCCGAGGGTGCGAACAAAATGGCGGCGAGGAGGCCGGGCAGCCCCGTACTTTCGCTTTGAGCCGAGTTGTCACCAACTGGCAAGAGATCCTGCAATCGGCTGTTCGAAGCACTGGGATCAGCGGTGCTGTGCCCGGAGACCAGGGGACGTTGTCCTGCCTCACCCGGACCTGGGGGACCCTCGCTGGCCGCCGTCCCGGGACCCATCCTTCCCCCCTCAGTTTTCCGAGGGGGACAGCTGAACGGAGTTCGTCAAGCTGGTCATTGCTTCCGAGGGCATCGGTGGCGACATTGAACACTGCCCGGTGTTAGGGGGCTGGCACTGCACTAAGAGAGCGGACGCCAACGGGCTCCTGGGCCTGTGACGCAGCACCCTGGAATGGCGGCGATCGGGGGGTCGACGGCCGAGGAGCGTGCTGAGGGGGACCCGGCGACATCAACTCGGATGGGCGAGACTCCCTCCCCGGAGCTGGGCCAGGAACAGCGGCTGAACCAGCGTTTGGATGCCATACTCGAAGCGATCACCTCGACTAAGGAGGCGCTGCACCAGGACATCGCCCAAGTGGCCACGGGCCTGGGGCTGCTACGAGCGGACCACGCGAAGCTAGCGGACAGGGTCAAGGACCATGACCAACTGTTGCTGGACCTGAAGCCATCAGTGGTGACCCCGGAACACAGAATCACGGATATATTGGCCCGGTTGGACTCACTGGAGCGACGGGCGGAGGATGCCGAAGGCCGCAATAGACGGAACAACGTGCGGGTTGTAGGCCTGCCGGAGAAAATTGAGGGGGAGGATGCGGTGGCCTATATGGAGAACTGGTTACGCACTGTGGTAGCGCCGGAGGGGCTTACTCCTTTTTTTACACTGGAGCGAGCTCACCGGGTACCTGCTCGCCCGCCAGGGCTTGGCCGCCCCCCACGACCGATGGTGGTACGGCTCCTCCACTACAAGGACCGGGATCTCCTCATCCAGTGGGCCAGGATGTCGGGCCCATACGAGGTGGAGAACAGTAAGGTCACGATATTCCCGGACTACACCCAAGCGGTCCAGAAGAATAGGGCATCGTTCCTAGCGGTGAAGAAGGAGCTCCGGGAGGAAGGCATCCAGTACTCCTTGCTCTACCCGGCCAAGCTGCGGATCATAATGGATGGCACCACGCACTTTTTTCAGACCCCGGATGAAGTTTGGCAATGGCTGGAGTTGTATAGAGCGGGGACAGACAGATCGCATAAAAGCAGGCGAGATCAACCTAAGCCACCCCGGGTGAGACAATCGCAGCGCATCAGGTCCCGCAACAGGCGCCAGCGGGAGAAGCGGGAGGCTCAAATGGCGGCGGAGAAGAGGGATGCGCTCGCAGCGACGGCGGCCATTACGGGGTCGCAACAGACCAGTGAACTGGCAGAATCGGACTCAGGCGGGGAAGGCAGCAGGACGGGAGAAGAACTCTCAGAGGCGGAAAGCTCGAAGGGGCCGATAGTGACCCCACAGACATCGGATGGCATATTTTGCGGCTGAGGCTGCCTTGGGACTTGATCGTGACTTCATGGTAGGGTGGTATCCTGTTGATGGGGGGCGGGTTGCCGGTGGGGGGGCTGAGTGCTTAGTAGGGGATGAAGACGCGGGGCGCGGGCTCCGCTAGCTGGGGTCGGCGGTGATTCACCCCCCTTGGGCCCTTAAGGCCGACTGTGGTGGAGACCACAGGGTAGGAGTGTGGGAAGTTGGATCAAGGTTTGGATGGGGGCTGACATTGGGTTCGTGTGCTCTGTCCTGGGGAGTGGGGTTTGGGGAGTTTTTCTGTTCTGGGGGTGTTCGGGGGGGGCAACTGCATTGGGGGGGCTATGAACCTTCGTTATTTGAATCGAACTGCTCGGAGTTGGAATGGGGACATTACCTAATTTGAAATGCCTGACGTGGAATGTCCGGGGGCTGCGAACTATGATAAAGCGCCACAAAGTTCATGCATACCTGGTGCGTCGGGGGGTTCAGATAGCTATGCTACAAGAGACTCATCTCACTAAAAAAGAGTGCACTGCCTTGCAGAAAAGATGGCGTGGCCAGGTGTTTGGTACCACTTACTCGGCGTATGCCAGGGGGGTGTTGATCTGGGTGAGGGCGGGGATACCCTTTCAAGTGTTGAATCAGGTGGTGGATCCGGATGGTCGGTTTGTGGCGGTGGAGGGGAGGTTATATGGTAGGGATGTGGTTCTCTGCTGTGTGTATGCACCGAACACTGATCAAGCTCGATATTTTGATGGCCTCTCGGGGTCCTTGGCCTCTTTCCTGGCGGGCCCGATAGTGCTAGGGGGGGACTTCAACTCGATCACGGATGTGGCTTTGGATAGATCCCATCCCCCCCTGGTGGACTCCCCGGTGCGCAGGTTGGCCACGCACAGGAAGGACTGGCAGGATAGATGGGGGTTGCTAGATGTCTGGCGGGAGCGGCACAGGGACGCCAGGGATTATTCCTTTTATTCTGCTCTCCATGATCTGCATGTCAGGATCGATTCGGTGCTCTGTGGTGGGTCCCTAGCCCCATTGATCTCTCATACGGAGTACCTGGCTAGGACTATCTCAGATCATAACCCCCTATTGGTACACATTCAATGGCAGCGGGAGCGCTCAGCGATACCAACATGGCGGCTTCGGCCGGAGACGCTTGAGGATTCTGTGTTCAGCGATGCGGTCCAGCAAGGCATCGATAGCTATTTCGGAATGAATGAGGGCACGGCCACGAGTAGGTCTACTGAATGGGATGCAATGAAAGTGGAGGTGAGAGGGGTGTGTTTGGGTCGGTTTTCGAATGCTCGAACGACTGTGTTGAATGCACTCTTGAAAGCGGAAGAGACTTTGAGGGACCTGGAGCGCCGCAGGCCAGCTAGGCCGGATTTGCAGACCCAGTTATTGGAAGCGAAGGAGGTGGTTGCCACCGAGACGGAACGTTTACGATGCTACGACTACAGGCAGTATATCATCAGGGCACATGCGGAGAGGGACAAGGTGGGCACCCTCTTGGCCAGACTAGCTAACCCGGAACTTAGGGGCTGCCCGGTCCTCAGCATTAGTAATGCGCAGGGGGAGATGGTATACTCCCAGGCAGCGGTATTGGAATGTTTTAGGGGGTACTATGAGGAACTGTACCAGAGTCAGCTGGGGGTGGGGGCTCAGGACATTGCGGAATACCTAGGGGAGAGACAGCTTCCGGTCCTGGACGTGGAAGACGCGAGGGAATTGGGCGGCCCGATCACGCTTGCAGAAATACGGGTGGCCGTCAAACATATGGCCCGCAACAAAACGCCTGGGGTGGATGGACTGCCGATTGAATTTTACCAACAGTATATAGACAGCTTGGCTCCCAGGCTCCTGGTGGTATATACGGAAGCTTTTGAGGCCGGGGAATTGCCTGGGTCCATGCGAGAGGCCTTGATTGTGCCGCTCCTAAAGCCTGGCCGGGATGCAACGGATGTGAGGTCCTATCGCCCGCTATCTATGTTGACGGTGGATTATAAGATTCTGAGCCGAATTCTAGCCACCAGGCTGGCCCCACACATGACGGGCTTGGTACACAGGGACCAGGCCGGGTTTATACCCACGAGGAGCACGGCGCTGAATATTCGCCGCCTAGTGGGTGTAATGGACGCCATCTTGGACGGGGAGGGAGCCCCGGCGGCCCTGTCCGTGGACATCGAGAAGGCCTTTGATAGTTTAGAGTGGTCTTTCCTGGATGGAGTGTTGGAGAGGTTTGGCATGGGCGAGGGGTTCCGCAGGTGGACGAGGGTCTTATATACCTCGGCGACGGCGAGGGTGCGTTTGGGCGGTCTGGTGTCTGCGGCGTACCCGGTGGGCAGGGGCACGCGACAGGGGTGCTCCCTGTCCCCTCTATTGTTTGCTCTGGCGATGGAACCTTTGGCGGACCATGCGAGGTCGGGTGACAGGTACGCGGGGATAGCCAGCGGTGGGCAGTGGCATTATATATCGCTATATGCGGATGACTTGCTCCTGTACCTAGCTGACACGGCGCGGGCACTGGACGGAGCGATGGACCTGTTGTCGGAGTTTGGCCGGCTCTCGGGCCTTAAGGTCAATCGGGCGAAGACTTGTGTGTTTCCACTGAGAGCGGGATCGCCCGACCCCGGCGGCGATTTGGGCGTGGTCTGGGAGCCATCTTGTTTCACCTATCTGGGAGTCCGCATCTACCACGCGACTGCGGACCTATTGGAGGGCAACATTGGTCGATGTGTCCGGGCACTGAGGGGCAGCTTGTCCTTCTGGTCGACCCTCCCGCTGACGGTACTGGGTAGGATCGCCCTCCTAAAAATGGTGGCGCTCCCCGCTTCCTCTACTATTTCCGGACGCTGCCTGTCTGGATCCCTCAGGGGGTCTTTAGAGACCTGAGGTCAATGATTATTGGCTTCCTATGGGGGCAAGGCCGCCGTAGAGTGGCCCTGAGCACGCTCCTTCGCCCCAAGATAGAAGGGGGCATGGCTGTGCCCGATTTCGAGCTGTACTATCTAGCGGCGCAGTTGCAGGTACTTACGCAGAATGTGGCTAGGGTGTTTCGGGGGCCAGAGGAGGACCGGGATCGGGCAATACAACGCCACGTACTGTCCTATATTATCATGCAACAGAGGCTTGAGTTGCGGGGCCTCACTATGGAGGAACGGACACTCCGGCTGTGCTGGCAGAGGAGCCTTCGGAGGGCGAAGGCCCCGCGGCCTTATGCTCCGGAGATCCCGATCGGCATGCTGACGGCCTTGCCGCACGGGGGGGATTGGTCCCCATTGCTGGATTGGGAAGAGGCGGGACTACAGGTAATAGGCGACCTATACATAGACGGGGCTTTGGCACCGTTCGAAGCGCTCCGGGACCAGTTTGGGCTGCCCGACGGGGGGTTCCTCCTGCACGTGGCGGTGGTGACTGCCATACAGAAGCACTGGAAAGGGGGACTCATGGAACCGACGACGACTATGGCGTGCCAGTATGTGGTAATGGCGGCAGGTACGTTCAAAGCTGTGACGTGCCTCCATAATAGGATGCTGAATGAGGGACTGGAACCGCTCCAGGGGCTCAAGTCTAAATGGGAGGAGAGTGTGGGCCGGCCCATACCGGACACCGCGTGGGGCCATATCCTGCGGCGCACGTGGAAGGGCACGAGAAATGCGCGCTTTCAGCAAGTACATTTCTATGTGCTTCATAGGGCCTACTTAACCCCTGAGAAATTACAGCGGTACTTTCAGGTACCGGATGCCCGATGCCCACGGTGTTCGTCTCTGGGAGCATCATGGACCATTTGTTTTGGGGGTGCTCGCACTTGGCGGCCTATTGGGCGGAGGTAGGGGACCTCCTGAACGAAGTGACTGACAGGGAGGTGGATTTCGAAATGGCGGCATGCCTGCTGCTCTGGTTCCCGCACACCAAACACACCAAGGTGACGAGCAAATTCATTGATCTGGGCCTCATATTGGCGCAAAGGGAAATATCGTGGCGTTGGAAGTCCAGGGGGGGACCCTCACTGCGTAGATGGAAGAATGAATTGCTGCGGTGGTCTGACTGCGAGAGTGTGCTCCGGATGAAGCAGGCCGTTAAGATGGGGAATGAGAAAGCATTGGATGCGGCACGAGCGTGGGAGTTAGTGGTGCAGGCTTTGCGTGATTCTATGGTGGATGATGAGGACGGTGAGTCTTAGGCCGGTGGACACCGCGGGGCGAACACGAACAGTATCATAACTCGCTCTGTAGTGGATCCATCCAACTTGTCGGGACGGGGCATGCACCTTAGCAGTTGCCAGGGGAGGGGGGGTTTTGGGGGGGGTTGGTTAATGGGAGTTGGGGTGGGTCGGAAGCCACATAGTTGGTGGCCCGTCAGGGCACCTTGGAATTAATAGGTTGGTGGGGCACTGCATGGACTGCGGAATGGCTGGGGGGAGCGGCCAGGCAGGATAGACATACAGCACCTGGGGCAGGTCCCGACAGGGGCGGTACCACTGATTACCACTGGGATGGCTGACGGGAGCAATGTTGAGGGTGGGGGGGTAAAAGCAGATACGTAAAACGATATATCAACCATGGTCCCTATGGGACGTGCACCGTGATGTCTTCCTCTTGAAGTGGAGTATTATGCCGCCCGGCCTCCGGGATGCGGGCTGAATGGCTGTGTACGATCTGTGTTTTACTACTGAACTGGGGGATGCCACGAGTGAACTGGCTGACTAATTGTATCCTGTGGTTTATAACTCTGCAATAAAAATATATTAAAAAAAAAAAAAATGGACACAGACAGAAAAGAAGAGGTGCAGCAATGCAGGGTGTGGCGCACGGGCTCACATGGACATCAAACACAGCAGAAGAGGTGATGCAATGCAGGGTGTAGCGCACATGATAAGGCGCTGTCCCTACCGTGCTCCTTCCTGTCGGAACGGTCTCAACAAGTGGCATCGGGGAACCTTGTCTCACCCTCCTCAGGGTTCTTCTTTGAGTCCAACGCTTTTTAACCTCGACGTCACCCCCATTGCCAGGCTAGTAAAAATGTATGGATTTTCCCTCGTGTCGACACTCATATTGTGGTCTCGGTGAGCAGTTCTTCCAGCCAGACGGCGATTAATTTTCACGACTGTATGAGCCGTATAGCTAATTGGATGACAGACAGTTGTCTGAAGCTAAACTCATCCAAGACCGAGGATTTGGTGCTGGGGAACAATCCATCATTTTGGACAGATAGCTGGTGGCCGGTCCAAATTGGCTCCTTACCTAAACCAGAGCTCAAAGCCAATCATTTAACACTCCAGATGTAGGGCCCTTGTCAGGGGGCTCGTGGTACAGGCCTCCTGCACATGAAGATATTCCGGGCCAGGAAGCAGTTTGTCACAGGGATCCTGTGCCAAAACCTTTGACCCTACTGTTTAGGCTCTGAATCTGACTGGTGACATCCTGCTATACACCCTGCAAGGGGTCGGTCCCTGCTCTCCCGGTCTGGCTGCCTGTTCCTTGTTGCAGACTCTGCATCAGCGTGCTGCCTGCTCTCTCACTTATCCTGCTTGTTCCCAGTTGCAGCCCTGTATAAGGTTTGTGCCTGTTCCCTGTTGCAGATCCGGTAAAGGACTGGTGTCTGCTCTCTCGTTCTGGCAGCTTGCTTGTCACGGACCCCTGTATGAGTGTGTTGCCTGTTTTCTGTTGCAGACCTCGTAAGAGGCTGGCGTCTGATTCCTGCTTCAGAACTTGTAAAGGGGTGGAACCTGCTCTGACTCCTATCATGGACGCTGAAAGGGCTTGATGTCTGTTCTCTCTCTCTGTCTGCCTCTTTCTTGCCTTCTACTCTGTATGGTGTCTGCTGTGGCCGGGTCTGGTGGCTCAGTGGACTAAAGCAGCCACTGCAGGGGCCTGTGTTCGACCTCCTAGTCACAGGTTCAGATCCTGGCGGGTCCACTCAGCCTTTCATCAATCTGAGGTCGATAAAATGAACACCATTGAGTTGGGGAACAATAAACCTCTGTTATTCAGCGCCAGCACACATTCGGGTAATCGTGTGCTTTACAAATACACCTGTTATGTTATGTTATGCTGTCTGTTTTTTCTTACAGACCCTGTATCAGGCTGGCACCTGCTGTCTTGATCTGCCTTTCTGTTCTCTGTTGGAGATCCTGTAGGAGTCTGGTGCCCACTCTCCCAATATGTCTGTCTCCATCACAGACCCTGTGAGAAGCTGGTACCCGCTCCCTTCCTGTGACTCTTCTCTGTCACAGACTGTGTCAACATTTGGTGCCCGCTCTAGTTTTGGTTGTGTGTTCTCTGTTGCAGACCCTGTATGGGGTTGGGGCCTGCACTCTTCCTGTGTCTGTTCTCTCTCACAGACCCTGCCTGGGGTTGGGGCCTGCATTCTTCCTGTGTCTGTTTTCTATCACAGACCCTGGCTGGGGATGGGTCCTGCACTCTTCCTGTGTCTGTTCTCTGTCACAGACCCTGCCTTGTGTTGGGGCCTGCATTCCTCCTGTGTCTGTTCTCTGTCACACACCCTGCCTGGGGTTGAGGCCTTCACTCTCCCTGTGCCTGTTTTCTGTCACAGACCCTGCCTGGGGTTGAGGCCTGCACTCTCCCTGTGCCTGTTCTCTGTCACAGACAGTGCCTGGGGTTGAGGCCTGCACTCTCCCTGTGCCTGTTTTCTGTCACAGACCCTGCCTGGGGTTGAGGCCTGCACTCTCCCTGTGCCTGTTCTCTGTCACAGACCCTGCCTGGGGTTGGGACCTGCACTCTTCCTGTGTCTGTTTTCTGTCACATACTGTGATCACTTCTTTGGTTGTCTGTTCTCTCACAGACCGTACGTGTGGCCGGCACCTGTATTGGACAAGTTCCAGACGTGGTTAATCAGCCAAGGGGATCTAGATATGACATATTTAAGAACAATGTGGATATGTGTGGCCAGAATTTACATTCTGGACATCTGTTACTGGTACTGACAGTCTTAATATATATATATATATATATATATATATATATATACATACATACATACATACATACATACATACATATATATATATATATATATATGGGCAGTACTTACAATCTGGATACAGAGTGTGAATCTAGGGGCTGGTCCCTGGGAAGAGACAGATGTTGGGGAAGGTCAAGGGTGGGCGGTCAGGTCAGGGATAGTGCTCATTGGAAAGATGGGTCTTCAACATTTTCCTAGCTTGGGGGGTTTGTGAGCTGATGCCACTTTGAGAAGGATGCTGTTCCAGATTCTGGGAGCATAAACGGAGAAGGCTTGCCTCCTGGGTTTTTCGTCTTACAATTTTTTGTCTTGAGTCTGGTGATATCCATGCTCCAGATGTTGTTCCTTGAACGAGTATAGTTTGTTTGCCAGGTGAGCTGGGGTCTTGTTATCGAGCCCTTTATGCGATGCCGCTGGCCATGAAGATGATCTGAGCTGGAAGGAACAGCTAGTGTAGGTATTTTTTTTTAAGACAGACTTGACCAGTGAGTTTCATCTAAACATTCCATTGAAATAAAATAAACAAAAAAAACATTCGGTTTCATACAGCAATATTAAGCTGGAGAAGCAGCAGAATTGTGCATAATAGATAAAGTGCTACATGTCAATCATTTCCAGAATATCATGATACAAATTCAACCAGTAACTGCCATCTAAATACATAATTAAATAATTTCGATTTCATATACAGTGCGTTAAAGTGCTATATGACCATAAAAACATAATTATTAACCTTTAACAGGTTGAACCAATGGAAGACATATCATCTCCTACAAAGAGGAGGCCTATACAATTTCATCTAGGTAGACAAATATATAACGCCAGTGGCAGCCTCAATGATAGGGATCTTCTCTATTGCATTTAATTCATTTTTCATTTTTAACAGAAAATCCCTAATCACATTTTCATATTTACTTCATTATTGCTCCTGCAGACTTTACAGTTGTAGTTTTTTCCCCCAACACCAGTGTTTCCAGGTGACTCTCCTCCATCCTCCCCTTAGCTTTCTTGCAGCACTCTGGCTCTGTAGTCCTGTATCCACAGCGGGTGCTCATCGGTGCCTCGACCCCCCCCCCTCCCCCCCCCCCCCCCACAACGTTTCTTCTTTAGTGTCAAGTCTATCTGTTTCCATGCTTTAGGCATAAAGTGTGCACAATGTCAAGTAGCAGTAAGTGCCAGCGATGAAGCTTGTCTCCATGGACCAGGGATTCTGATCCTTCTAGGCAAGAACGGGTCCAAAAATGGGACATCATTGTCTGTGATACCTGGGGGTGGTGCTCACAATCCTGATATGTGCGCCTGGTGCTAGCAATACTAATGTATGACTGGTACGTACAGTCTGGGCACGTGTGGCAGGTACTGTAGTGACTCTTTTTTTGTAATTAAGACCACACACTACATATCTACACTTATTTCTTGCACTCTCATCCCTACAGGTGAAACTTCAAGAGTGGCTGCTTGTCCTGAAGAAACAGGAGGTATATATTCTGGAGTCTAAATTCAAGGAAGAGGAACAATATAAAACCATAAGGGTGAGTGGCTGCCGTGAGTGCTTTGTCTCTGTATATGTCTGAGGCTGATGAGCCACCCTACAGACTGGGTCATGGTCCCCACCAAATAAATATACTGACTGGAGTCACTGCACCTGGATATTGGGACTGAAATCGGCCAAGGGCACGTCCTAAAAAAACATAAAATCAAGTATTACTCTTCTGACCATAGGTAGTTCTTGCATTCTCACAAGGTGTGTGTTAGAGTATGTGTACAGTGGGGTGGCATTATCTGGCTGGGAGTACGTACCAGCATGTGTGTGTGCATATCTGTGTGTGCATATCTGTGTGTGCATGTCCACGCTTAGGTGTAACGTGTCTAAATATGTGTTCATGTATGGATAGTCTTTGGGAGTACATGCATGTCTGCTCGTCCCTATATCCTTCTGTTTTTTGGCCATGGATTACAGCTTGTGTGTGTCTGCATATTTATATACATATTTTGAGCCACAGAGTATACAAATATATGTCCTTATCTATATGCATGTGTGTTTGAGGGTTGTGTATTGAGGGTTGTGTATGCTTTAGTCTGGATTTATTGGCCGTGAGTTTGTACCTAAATAGGTGAGTGCCTGCCTGTGGGCTTGTATATCACAAGGTCTGGTGGCATTTGTGAGTGTGCAAATACATGTGTGCATCTGTGAGTTTGTGACTTGTATGCATAAGTCTTAAAGGACCAGAATAACCCACTCACTGGGTCTCGGCGGCGGGGGAACCGCCCAAGTCTTCCATACCCTTCATACGTAGTAAAAGGAGACACAGGAGCCTTTGTCTGCAGGAGGAACCCAGATTTATTCAAATAGCCCGGGCGGTTAGCGCTCTAGTGCTCTACTTCCTGCAGGCTACTTAGCCCTCGCAGGCTCTCGGGCGCGCAGCGATCGCGCGCAGCCCCGCCGAAGGCCCGCCAAAGAGCTGCCCGTCTGCGCCCGTCCGCGCTAAGGCAGCGCCAGGCGCCAGCCCCCCTGGCCTCTTTCATTCCATCGATCTATCGTCACTCGGTAAGATGTGTTACTCTAAAGCGGAATTGCTTGATCTTCAGCACTCTACCTGCACCTGTGCTAGACGAAACCCAGCCCACATACGACACCCTTTACTATATCCCTCTCAACTTTGCTCTTCTATAAAAACTACACCCAAACTCCCCAAGACCCACACTCTCAGGATAGGTCATCTTAATGTGAGATCTGTGCATAAACACTACTCTGAAATCTCTGACCTCCTAACTAACCACTCTCTCGATGCCCTGTTCATGACTGAGACGTGGCTTCTTGATGAAATGGACTCCGTCTGCAACTTGGCGACTCCCACAGGCTATACCATCCACACTGTGAATAGGAACACGAGAGGGGGGGCTTGGCCCTAATAATCAAAACCCATCTTGATTGTCAATTCAGCAAAACAGATATTAAGGGCTGTGAAAGTGCGCGTTTCTCGATCAAAGCCAACCCTCAGTTCTGCGCGACGGGGCTCTTAGTTTACAGACCCCCTGGTGCAGATACTCCCTTCATTAGCTCACTCCTTCAGTTTTTAGACACCAATATCCTCAAATCTGCTAACTTTACAATCATGGGTGATCTTAATCTTCACCTTGACAAGAACTCTGAACCCAAAATGGCCACTTTTCTTGCTGATCTTGCGGCTTTCCAACTTACTCAGTTTGTGAGGGGCTCCACTCACAGAGCGGGTCACCTCCTTGACCCCATTTTCTCCAATATCACTAGTTGTTCCGCAGGCACGCCAATCCCTATGACCTGGACCGATCATCATTTAGTTACTCTGTCTATCCCGTGCACCTTGAGATCTGTAGCGGTACCTACCCCTTCAGTCCAGAAACGACCATGGAGAAAGCTTCATCTTGAAGACCTACACAATCTTCTGGCATTAAATCCTCCACCCCCTACCGAAGATTTAGACGTAAGCTATGACCAGTTCTTCCTTTGGATCACTCAGGCACTTGATACCTTGATCCCGGCCAGATGCACCAAGGCTCGCATCCACACAGCTAGCCTTTGGTATAACTCCGAATTAGCAAGCCTGAAAAAAGAATGTAAAAAGGCAGAGAGGAGTTGGCGGAAAAACTATGATGCCAATCTAAAACTAGACTATGTCATGCTTCAAAAAACCTACCATCGTAAGATCTGCAGAATAAGGGCGGCATATTATGCCAATGAAATCAACAACAGTTCTAACACCTCGAAAGCTGTATTCAAAATTTTGAAAGATCTTACCGTAAAGAAAATGAGTGTCTGATGGTGTTAACAATCACGTTTGGTGTCAGGGGAGGGCCAGTCCGAACCTCCTGCTCCTCTTCTTCCATCAAGGTAGATTGGTGTGTCAACAGTCCCAAAGATAGTCGCCTATCTGTTAACTCGATCTCTGTTGAGACAATGCGGACTGCTCTTTCCAACATACTGTCTATGGTGGTGGTAGTGGTGAGACGGGAGCCTGGTGTGGTGGTGCGTTTCCCCTTATCATAGTATCTGATTAGCACTCACCTCACTCCCGCAACACTGCAACTTCTGCAGCATCACTCGGGGGGGTGGCCCGGCCCGGCCTCTGACGAGTGTTGACCGGCCCGCCCTTGATCCAAGATTTGCCCGGGCACGCCCGCGCGCATCCCGCGATGCGTGAGGCCGCCGGTGTTCTTATCGCGCCTCCGGGCGCGGGAAGTGGTCGCAGGGGTGCCTGGGACTTGCAATCTCCTTTCGACCTGTTTCGGCCGTTCCCCTAATGGCGCAGCGAACGGCTAAGGCGGTGCTGGTGACTCTCGAGCCGTTTCCCTCACAGCCTCTGGATTCCTCTGGCTTCCTGCGCTGCGGGAGGCCTTTAGTGTTCTTATCGCGCCTCCGGGCATGGGAAGTGGTTGCAGGGGTGCCTGGGACTTGCAGTCCCCTTTCGCGCTGTTTCGGCCGTTCCCCTCATGGCGCCACGATCGGCTATGGCGGAGCTGGGGACTCTCAAGTCGTTTCCCTCACGGTGCCTAGATTCCTCGGGCTTCCCATGCTGCAGGAGGCCGCCGGTGTTCTTATCGTGCCTCCGGGGGCGAAATCTGCAAAAAGATTAAATCAGGCTCCCCGGCAGATCCCCTTAAACCGGTCACCTTCTGCGAAGCCCATGAATCTATCACTGAGCACATCCGAGATATCATCAACCGGTCCCTTTCGACCGCTAAAGTTCCCTCCAAGTGGAAGCAGGCCTGGGTTTCTCCCATTCTAAAAAAACCCACTCTAGACCCCTCGCTCCCTGAGAACTTCAGACCTATCTCCCTGCTTCCCTGGCCTGCCAAAATCATCGAGGCACACGTCAATAACATTCTGACAGATTTCCTCCTCACCAATAACATCTTGGACGACTCTCAACACGGGTTTAGAGCTGGTCATAGCACCGAGACCGCCCTGCTCAGTGTTTCAGAGGACCTCCGTACTATCCTTGACACCGGAGGCACGGCAGCACTGGTCCTGTTGGACCTTAGTGCTGCCTTCGATACGGTGTCACACGAGGTCCTCTTGATGAGATTGGAGGAAATTGGTATCACAGGGTCAGCTCTGGGATGGTTTAGAGACTTCCTTTTCAATAGGTCTTTTAGAGTCTCTACCCCTCCACACATCTCTGAGGAACATAACATTGGACAGGGAGTGCCGCAAGGCTCTTCCCTGAGCCCTACCCTGTTCAATGTATATGTCCGCCCCCTGGCAGAGGTGGCTAGAAGAAATGGACTTGCCCTGGTATCTTATGCAGACGACACCCAGTTGGTGGTGTCACTTATGGACAACCGTGGTCTGGAGGCACAACACTTTAAGCAGACACTCACTGACATCACCAACTGGATGACGGCGAATTTTCTTCAATTAAACGCCGGGAAAACGGAGATTCTCCTCCTGGGCAAAAACACTTCGTCCTGGGGCGACAACTGGTGGCCGAATGCGCTAGGCCCATCCCCTACGCCTAAGGAATGTGTCAAAAACCTGGGAGTTTGGGTGGATTCTGCTCTAAAGTTCACGCACCACACAAAAAAGTTTGCCGCCACATGCTTTGGCGTCTTGCGTAACATCAGGCCCATTCTGAAGTTCTTTGACTGCCGCACTCGCCAACTAATCGTCCAGGCAACCATTCTTTCCAGACTGGACTATGCCAGCTCCCTCCTATTGGGGGCTAATCTAGCGGAAATCACTAGATTGCAAAGAGTTCAGAATGCGGCTGCCAGGGCTCTGGTGGGTCTCCCGCGCCATTCCTCGGTATCTGGAACCCTGAAGAAACTACACTGGCTCCCGGTGGGCAAAAGGGTCCAGTTCAAAGCATTGTGCCTCGCTTTCAAAATCCTTAAAACTTCCTCCCCCCCCAATGCTTCGCCCACTCCTGTCAGAGTACATCCCTAGGAGATCGCTCCGGTCAGAGGGGCAGCATCTTGCGATCATTCCCCGCATCAGATTGGCCAGAATGGGCGGCCGCTCTTTTCGCTTCCTAGCGGGCAAGTTATGGAACAGTCTTCCCGAAGCTATCCGTGGGATACAAGATCTCCTAGCCTTCAGAAAGGCTGTCAAAACACACCTCTTTCAACAATAGCTTCATCCTTAGCGTCTCCACCTCATTGTAAACTGTATTCTCTCCTTCCGCAGCGCCGGGACGCCCCTTCGCTGGGGCAGCCGCGCGCTATACAAATCACCATAGCATAGCATAGCATATGGAACAGAGTCCCAAGCTCTTTAGAAACAAGACATAGGAGGATGCTGCTTCACTCTGCAGCTTACAAGCCTTTTTAGGTCTCGCCTCACAATGCGCATGCGCATTGAGCGGAGCGAGACTGTAGGGGCTTAAACAGAGGTTTAACTAAACTGGCGATTTGATGCTGTGCCCGTGCGCTTTTAGGTCAATGCGCAAGCGCATTGACCTAAAATGCGCGTGCACATCATCAAATCGCCAGCCATCTGTACCCCAGCTTGGCGCCTCCGCTCCTGCTCTCTCCTGGCTGCACCTCCCCTAATTATTCACGGCCGGTCGGCCTGCCGTACTTTCACTTTCACGGCCGGCAGGCCGTGGCTCGTTTTATTTTTTGTTTGTTTGTTTAAACTTGTTTTATAGCACTTGCTATGTTAGCCGCGTCTGTTTCTAAGCACTCCTAATGTGTCCAGATACAAGATTACAGGTTTGTGGAGATTGGGAGGCCAAAAATTCTATTTCATTGCAGTTCTACAATCAAGTTGCTTAATTTGTGCATTTGATTTGCCAGAAGTAGAAATAGCAAGCAGAGAATGTTTTCCTCGCCCGGGGTGCGGTAGAGGTATGCTAATCTGACACAGCATAACACAGTACTGTCAAAGCACTCTTATAGAAACTAGGGGCTTCATTTAGAGGGCAGAATTGAATGACAACCTGAGAATAACTCGTAGATGCTCGGCTCGCCCTACGAGAAGCTTACATCTCTCACATCGGACTCGACACTGCTGACACCAATACAGTCGTCTGACACGCCATGATGGAACATGCTTTCTGGCTACATGCTTCAGTTCAGATCATGGCAAATGGTACAAGCACGTTTTCACCCTGCGTCGAATGCGCACACTTTTCCCTTTCTATACTTTCTCATGTGTATCAAAAACATTACGTGTTGAGATGTTTGTTATTTAGGTTGCCTTTTGGCACAGGTCATTCACTCGTTAGTGCAACAATTCACCTGCACTTAGAGTTTTTTTTTTTAACCTCTTCTCTCTAACTGATATTGCAGGCACAGAAACATACATATTCATTGCATCGAGGTCACTGCGGAGACATTTTTACACATACGTGAATCAAATAATTAAAAACGTTTACCACTGTGACCCTGGCACGTCATTCCCACCATTTGATCACTGGCAACAGTTACAGCTAAACGTCATCAACAAACCAGCTATGGTGGATTTTGCACTAGGCCTGAAAGGCAGTAATTAAAAGGGAACCACTGGTGTACTCACAATCACAACGATGGAGATCCCCTCGTTCACAATCCAGTTGCTCATGTCTGCTGTCACCGTCTGTCTGCTCGCACTGCCCGGGTCCTCTCTGCAGCTGTAGTTGTTAAGACTCGCGAGGAAGTGAAAATGGGTCCCCTGCTGTTGAAGATTTCCCCTTTTCCTCAACACGAAACGATCAGTGCAGTTGGCTAATGAAAATGTTGCAATGCTGTAAGGAAATCTTTTTGTTGCTTTTAATCCTTTTCTGAAACCAGGGTGTCGTGCTTGAGTGCCCCAAAGTACCACACGTGCCTCATTGCTGTATGTCTGTAGGTAATATTGCAGCCCCCATCTGCGCATAAAACTGGCATCAGGAATGTAATACAGGATATGCGCTTATACAAGCTTGGAGTCCAGGGTCGCATACTACCTTTTATGTACCTTCGGTGGAGTGTATAGTAATACGAATGGGCTTGTTTACAAGCCCCTTGCGCCGCAGGTACGTCAATTTTTCCCATATTAAAAGTGACGCACCGGGGGTGCAAGGGGCTTGTATTTGATAAGAGATTCGCCCTTTTAAGCCTTGAATAAGGGGCCTTGAATCTTGGAAATGCTGCAGTTTTCAGATAGAATGCATGTGTTTTGGGGAATGCTACCGCCTGTAAGTTAATTCTACTGGGGCTGCTTCTCCACAGGGGACAGGCGGGCCTCGTGCCGCTGTCTCGCGAGAGTGCTTTGCTATGTGGCTGTAAATTCTCAATGACGCAGCAACTTTACTATTAGATCACGCGTCTTGAGTCGTGACTGGTGGTGTCCAACGCCAAAGATTGCATAGAGATTGGCCCAAGAAAGGATAACGGCACTACGCATGTATTTGTACTACATAAAATCTACATTACAATGGCTATCCCCATACTAAGAAGATATATACTTTGAAAGTTCGGAAAAATGGTGCACAGCATCAAATCTCCAGCCATCGCCATCTGTTCCCCCTGCCCAGCCGCCAGCACCTCCACTCTCTCTCCCCGCACCCAGCCTTACTCGCATTTCGCATTTCTCCTCTCCCTCCCCAGCCGCCAGCACCTCCCCTACCAATAACCCGGGCGCCCACTTTTACTTTACCACGGGGACTCGCTTTCACTTTAACCCGGGCGCCCGGCATTATCTCAATCCCCTACCCAACCCGTCGCTGCTTGATATCGCTCAGTCGCTCTCATGTCTGTTTCTCCCCCCACTCCCACCACCCAGCCCTAAAGCCCTGTCTACGTTGCCTCTATCCTTCTTTGTTATAACATGGGGTAGAGGAACTTTAGTGCTGCATGTCTTGAACTCTTGAGATTACAGTTTTTTTAGGTCTCAATGAGCTACACACACCACCCCACACACAACCCCACACACAGACACCCACACACACACACACACCCAAACACCCACCCACAACCCCACACACATAACCCCCACAACCCCACACCCACAGCACCCCACACACAACCCCCCACACACCCACACCCCCATCCCACACACACACACACAACCCCCCACCCACACACACCCACACACACAACCCCCCACACACACAACCCCCCACACACACAACCCCTCACACACACAACCACACACACACACAACCCCACACACACACAACCCCACACACACACAATCCTACACACACACAATCCCACACACACACAACCCCACACACACACACAACCCCCCACGCACACAACCCCACTCACCCCCCACATACCCACCCCACCCCCACACACACCCAACACACCCACACCCCCCAACCCCCGTACCCCCACCCACAACATCACTATGCGCTACCACAGCATCACTGAACGCCACAGCATCACTCGCCACCACAACAACTGGCACTTCTTGGGTTGCCTTGTCCTACAGCTAAATTCGAACTGTTCTGAACTAGAGTCTCATAATTTTCACAATTTTGCAGTAAAACGATCAAAGAGATACTAACTTAATTTCGACATCCTTATTAAAGTGCAGTTTATCTTGTCTTCCTCAGTACTTCGTACATCTCTCTAGAGATGTGGCCTAACGACCAGAGCTGCCATCTAAGTCACGTACATACAAAACATGCTGCATTACAAATGCTATAGGTGTCACATTCGCGAAAGTTATAACTATTGGCATTGTAAATAACAAAGCTATCAATTTAGCTATTTTAAAAACCAACACATAAATAAAATATTTGTCATTTACAGGACCAATAGCTCCAACTTTTCTAATGCGAGACCTATTGCATTTCCAATGCTTGTTTACATTTTTACTCCAGTCTTTTGTCTGTTAGTCCATTGTTCAATCAGGGCAGTGTTTGCAGTTAATAACCAGATCCAGACAATGCTTGTAGATGGTGACCTGGTCAAGGCTTGGTACACAAGTCATTGTTCACTCAGTTTGATCAAAGCTTGGTCTTTCAGGTCATTGTCCACTCAGCTTGATCAAAGCCCGGTCTTTCAGGTCATTGTTCAAGGCCCAGAAGTCAGACCATTGTCCAGATAACCTGTTCATGGTGTCAAGAATGTTTACCAGGCTGGGAGCAGGAGATGGAAAACAAATCATTTACACAGGGCGTGAGTGTCTCATGGCTTTCTGTTGAACAGCAAAGAACAGGGGGGTTGGGTGTGCGTTAGTTCCTGGGCAGAAATGCAGGCTGCAAGATGGTTTTTGTCGTGTCAGTTAGATTTTCCTCAGGCATCAGCAGAAACGACCAGGTGGGTCGTGTGGAAGTGTTTGACACGAGATGGCAATGAAAAAACAATGGGGTCCCGGTACAAATGATGCCGATCCGAAGAACACTTTTCCTCAGACCCTCCTTTTGCCATTGAGTGGCAAATACTTTAAGAAATGTCAATGTTCATAGGACCATCTGTTTCTTGTGGGAGAGAGAGGCTGACTGAGAGAGAGATAGACTGACAGAGAGACTGAGAGACTGACGGAGAAAGAGAGACTGACCGACAGAGAGAGAGAGACTGACTGACAGAGAGAGACTGACTAAGAGAGAGAGAGACTCACAGAGAGAGACTGACTGACAGAGAGAGAGAGAGAGAGAGAGACTGACTGACTGACAGAGAGACTGACTGACTGACAGAGAGCGAGACTGACAGAGAGAGTCACTGACTGAGATAGAGAGAGACTGACTGAGAGAGACTGGCAGAGGGAGAGAGAGACTGTCTGGAAGATTGACTGAGAGAGAGACTGACAGAGAGAGAAAGAGAGAGACTGAGAGAGAGAGAGAGAGACTGACTGGCTGAGAGAGAGACTGACGGAGAGAGAGAGAGAGAGAGAGAGAGAGAGAGAGAGACTGACTGAGAGAGACTGAGCGAGACTGACAGAGAGACTGACAGAGAAAGAGAGACTGGCCGACAGAGAGAGAGACTGACTAAGAGAGCGAGACTGACAGAGAGAGTCACTGACTGAGATAGAGAGAGACTGACTGAGAGAGACTTGCAGAGGGAGAGAGAGACTGTCTGGAAGACTGACTGACTGACTGAGAGAGAGAGACTGAGAGAGAGAGGCTGAGAGAGAGAGAGGCTGAGAGAGAGAGAGGCTGAGAGAGAGAGAGGCTGAGAGAGAGAGAGGCTGAGAGAGAGGCTGAGAGAGAGAGAGGCTGAGAGAGAGAGAGGCTGAGAGAGAGAGAGGCTGAGAGAGAGGGACTGACAGAGAGAGGGACTGACAGAGAGAGGGACTGACAGAGAGAGGGACTGACTAAGAGAGATGGACTGACTAAGAGAGAGACTAAGAGAGAGAGACTGACTGACTGAGACTGACTGAGAGAGAGACTGACTGAGAGACTGACTGAGAGAGAGAGACTGACTGCGAGAGAGACTGACTGAGAGAGAGAGAGTGACTGAGAGAGACTGGCAGAGGGAGAGAAAGACTGTCTGGAAGACTGCCTGACTGAGAGAGAGCGAGGCTGAGAGAGGGAGGCTGACAGAGAGAGACTGACTGAGAGAGAAAGAGACAGAGAGAAAGGGACTGACAGAGAGAGAGGGACTGACAGAGAGAGAGAGGGACTGACAGAGAGAGAGAGACTGACAGAGAGAGAGAGACTGACAGAGAGAGAGAGACTGACAGAGAGAGAGAGACTGACAGAGAGAGAGAGACTGACAGAGAGAGAGACTGACTGAGAGAGAGAGACTGACTGCGAGAGAGACTGACTGCGAGAGAGACTGACTGCGAGAGAGAGAGTGACTGAGAGAGACTGGCAGAGGGAGAGAAAGACTGTCTGGAAGACTGCCTGACTGAGAGAGAGCGAGGCTGAGAGAGGGAGGCTGACAGAGAGAGACTGACTGAGAGAGAGAGAGACAGAGAGAGAGGGACTGACCGAGAGAGAGGGACTGACAGAGAGAGAGGGACTGACAGAGAGAGAGGGACTGACAGAGAGAGAGAGACTGACAGAGAGAGAGACTGACAGAGAGAGAGACTGACAGAGAGAGAGACTGACAGAGAGAGAGACTGACAGAGAGAGAGACTGACAGAGAGAGAGACTGACAGAGAGAGACTGACTAAGAAAGAGACTGACTAAGAAAGAGACTGACTAAGAGAGTGACTGACTAAGAAAGAGACTGACTAAGAAAGAGACTGACTGATTGAGAGAGAGACTGACTGAAAGAGACTGACTGATTGAGAGAGAGACTGACAGAGAGAGACTGACAGAGAGAGACTGACAGAGAGAGGCTGACTAAGAAAGAGACTGACTAAGAAAGAGACTGACTAAGAAAGAGACTAAGAGAGAGACTGACTAAGAAAGAGACTGACTGATTGAGAGAGAGACTGACTGAAAGAGACTGACTGATTGAGAGAGAGACTGACTGAAAGAGACTGACTGATTGAGAGAGAGACTGACTGAAAGAGACTGACTGATTGAGAGAGAGACTGACTGAAAGAGACTGACTGATTGAGAGAGAGACTGACAGAGAGAGACTGACTGAGGGAGAGACTGACTGACAGAGAGACTAACTGACAGAGACTGACTGAGAGAGAGAGAGAGCGAGAGCGAGAGAGAGAGAGACTGGCTGACTGAGAGAGAGAGAGACTGGTTGACGGAGAGAGAGAGACTGGCTGACTGAGAGTGAGAGACTGGCTGACTGAGAGAGAGAGACTGACTTACTAAGAGAAACTGACAGAGAGAGACTGTGAGAGACTGACTGACAGAAAGGGAGAGACTGACTGACAGAAAGAGAGAGACTGACTGAGAGAGACTGACTGAGAGAGACTGACTGAGAGAGACTGACAGAGAGAGACTGACTGACAGAAAGAGAGAGACTGACTGAGAGAGAGAGACTGACTGACTGAGAGAGACTGACAGAAAGAGAGCGATAGAGAGACTGGCAGAGAGAGAGAGAGAGACTGAGAGAGGGACTGACAGACAAAGGGACTGACAGGGAGAGAGACTGACAGAGAGAGGGACTGACTGAGAGAGACTGACAGAGAGAGAGAGAGAGACTGATTGACTGTCTGACTGAGAGAGACTGAATGACAGAGAGAGACTGACTGACTGGCAGACTGACAGAAAGAGAGAGATAGAGAGACTGACGGAGAGGGAGAGACCGACTGACTGACAGAGAGAGAGAGAGAGAGAGAGAGAGAGAGAGAGAGAGAGGGAGACTGACTGACAGATTGACTGACCGAGAGAGACTGACTGACTGTGAGAGACTGAATAACAGAGAGAGATAGGCTGACTGAGAGAGAGAGACTGACTGACTGAAAGAGAGATACTGACTGACAGAGAGAGAGAGAGAGAGAGAGAGAGAGAGAGAGAGACTGTGATGGAATTGTGATCAAAGTGTGTATGAAGCTATGCAATGCCTCTAAAGATTGCTATTGTCTACTAATAAAAATGTATTATCAAACTGTGCTCTTTGTAGTTACATCTGCTTTTGAAATACTGCATTGTCGCATTGTCTAATGTTTTAAAACGGAAAGGAGAAGGAGCAGTGGATGCACTTTTGTCATAACTGAACGATGAGTGGGCCCGGTATTGTATATCAAGACAGGAGTCTGCATCAGGAAACCCACCTAAAATTAGGCAAACTTCCCCAGCCTACTGATGGCAGGGACCCTGTAATGAATGGACCACCACCTATGATAGCCTGCGGGCAGACTAATCCCAACCTTTGACTCCACCATCCAGTGTTACTTATCATGGCTGTATTAGTGACAGTGGCGTAACAATAGCCCCGCATCCCCTGCAGTATGGCGGGTCGCTGACCTGAGAGCTCTAGACTGGCACAGAAAATGGGGGGGGGGGAGCCTCCATGTAGTTTGCAGGGGGGGCCCCCTCAAGTTTTGTTACGCCACTGACAAACATATTCCATAATTTGAGCCGTAAAGTGTGTCCCCTTGTCACTCCAGACCAAGCGGAGCAAACCGAATCGTGGGAGGTACTCTTTTAATAGCACTTTGGCGGTAGTGATAGCGGTGCAGTCTTTGACGTGGTAGGCTTCCACCCATCGGCTGAAGGTACAGACCACCACCAGGACATATTTCAAAATGTTACATCTGTCCATCTGGATGTAATCCATTTGGAGGACTTCAAAAGGTAAGGTAGGAGGAGAGAATCCTCCCTTAGGAGTAACTGTGCCTTTTCCTGGGTTATACATTAGGCAAACCATGCATGTTTTGACCAGCTTTTCAGCATATGCTGGTATCTTCGAGTTGTACCATGTAGGTTCCAACAGTTTCAGGGGAGGGGAATTCGTATCGCCCGACGCCCGAGACATCTAGATTTCTTGCAAGCGCAAGAAGTTTTAATGACTGTTTTGTCTGAAGGACAAGAAGACTGTGCACTATACTAAATCGAGACACCAGACGGAAACAAAGTGCTTTATATGAGAGGCAGTTACATTACACAAGAATTCATATTTTATTGCTGTAGGCACGGGGAGATTAAAAGATTTGCCCAGACACACAGGATGTTGAACAGACACAGAGAACCGAACCTGGTTCCCCAGTAGGCATGGGCGGAAAATCCGTTCCGCTCGCGGATTTTGCGGATTTTCGGGAAATCCGCAATCCGCGAGATTTGCGAATCTCCCGCAAAATCCGCGAGCAGCGGATTTTGCTCGCACTGCTCGCACTGTTCGCGTGAGTTCGCGTGAGTTCGCGCCCCGCGAATAAGTGCAAAATTGCAGAAATACGATCTTAGCAAAACTGAAAGTAACTACTTACCAGGTTCAAAAGTTCAGGCTCATCATTTGTAGCCATTTCCTGTAGTGCTTCCTGAGGGGCCCCTCCAGAGTTCAGTTGCCAGTTGAAACTATTATGTGACCCTGCTCTGAACCTCAGAATAGTTACACATTTGCCACAAAGGTCCTGAATTACAGCTAAGGGAGACAAGCAGGAGCCAGGCTGGAAGTTAAAATCCATTAATCAGCCCCTAATTCATTATTGTCAGTTGGGGCAGGGCAGGTGTTGTAACTAATTTTGCAACAATGAAAGCACTTAGCAAGTGCAAAAGATCACTAATCAGGGCGCACTAAGGAAGCAGGTGCCAGCTAAAAAAATATTCTGTGACACATTAATCAGCCCCAAATTAATTCAGGTCACTTGAGGCGGGGAAGGTGTGCTTTGCTTTGCCGAAAATAATGTACACTGGACAACCAGAGGGTGTGGTGATGAAACAGAGGGTGGCATGGGTGGGCCAGAGGGTGGCATGAGTAGTCAGAGAGTGGCAGTGGTGACAGAGAGTGGCAGTGATGAAGAAGAGTGTCCCAAACAGGCTGGACACGTAGAAACAACAAGTTCGCGAAACTTGCGACCCGACAGGTAAGTTCGCAATTTGCGAAAGTGTACAAAACCCTCGCGAACTGGCAGAAACACGGGCGAACACAAAAAAAAAAAATCCGCAAATTCGCGGGAATTCGCGGATTTTGCGGATTGCGAATCCGCAAATCCGCAAAATTCGCGAACGCGAGATCCGCAAAATTCGCTCATGCTTATTCCCCAGCTCCAAAGTCGGCCGCTGCGGCTGTTAGGCAGCATCGTCTCCATTGAATATGAGCATGATTAAGTTCAAACTGGCAGGTTCAAACAGAAATTGCACAACGCTGTCAGCTAAGAGGTTTTTGCCTTTCTCCACGAAGCCTTCATGCGGCTACCAGGCTACTCTTCTGGCTCTTTTAATCCTTTAGAGCAAGAGGGAAACATGATGCAGCTTCTGATGTCCGAGAACAGCCCACATTTCAGGTAAGAGACCCTGCTCTCATCTGGGCTCTCTGTTCAACCTTTTGATGTGCTACCCTTGGGCCTCTCAGATACAGCCTTCAGCCCTCAGGTCGCTCCCCACTCACTCGATTTTGAGTCCTGCAGTGAAGTAATTCACAGTCCCCTCCCTTCGCACATTTCTTTACCTCTGCACTTATCTGGTGCGTGTGCCCCCCACTGGCCTCCCCGCCCCTGGACCTCTCATGTTACAACCAGGGTGTGCATTAAAGCTCTGGCCAGTACTTCCCTTTCCATGAGCCTCACGTTTCACACGGTACCTGCACTATGCCTTTATCTCCCCTCGTGGTTTATCTGGCCATTTAAGCCTTAATTTCAATGAAACAACGTTACCAAAACCTTACACTTAAAATTGTTAGGGACTTTACATGCGCTTCTGTGCAGCAGTAAGCGTGACTTTAGGGATGCACCCTCGTGTGGCAGCCGATAATAAAGCCACATTTCCATAAGAGCCTGGTGCATTGTGTGCCTACATAAGGCAGTACTGTACTTCAAATGTACTGGGAGGAGTAAATAAAGCAGCATGTACGACAGGACAGTGTGTTTATGCAGTTTACAGAAACATGCTTATTAAAAATATGAAAGTAAACTGGGTTCAGAAGGTAATGTAAGTGTTTCCAAAGAAATCTGCCTCTAGAGCTCCGGATTCTCTTTCACAACTACATCTTTGCAATGAAGCTGAACATGAAATGCCACCACAGATCCAAGACTTTTTCTCCCAGGCAGTCAGGAAGGACGTTTTTTTCTGCTGGAAAGTAATCCTAGGCAAAACAAATAAATACACCACATGGACAAGTTCCAGTTAGAAGCTGCTTAAAGCAGAAACTGCCAACTTTAAAATCCTCTCAGGAGTGGCAGCAGAAGCAATTGAATGAGTACTTATGCTGTGTGCCAGCCAGCATAAATTACAAAAGTACCAACTATAGAACATCCTCTACTTGCTAAGTAACACCCTAACCACCTCAAGCTATGTCTACCACCCTTTCCTGCTCCTGTTTGCAGTCTCAGAACTCTGTTTTTTTTCTAATTCCATGCTCAACTCAGCTCCTTTCTGTTGCTGTATCTAAAGTCTCTGTCATTGGTACAGTTTACCACTGTGACCCAGGAGAAGTGTGGCTCACTGGTTAGAGGAGGCAGACCTGGAAGCAGAGGTCAGCCTGGGACCAGGGTTCAATTCCCGGCTCGGTGGGGTCTTGAGTCCTAAAATGTCCATTGACTCGACAATTCTCGCTCCGGTGCCTACTCGATTCACGGGTTCACACTCTGCGACTCTGGGCAATAGCTTGCTTAATCTCCACAACGGCCCCTCGCGGCAGGATGCCTGGCTTTCACCTTGCGGATACCCTTCCGGGGTTATCTCACAGGGTAATACCAGGACGGGTTCCCTAAGCAAGCGCTTAGAAACCGCTTGGTGATTTGCGCTATATAAATTCCTGTACATTTACATTTACATTTACAACCTCATGCTGTATTTCTTACCCAATAAAAGTCCCCTTTCTTTTCTTGCTCCCTTCCTTTGCTCTCAAACTATCAGGGTAAAACCACTATTCCTCCATTTCCCTGACCTGCTGCCCTCCCTTCTTTCCGCCCTCTACCAACCATCTAGTTCCCTGTGTTTCTCATCTCCCTTTTCTGTTAAACGCCAAACCATCTTCTTCAAAAATCGGCATAACCCTAGCTTTGTTCTATTCCCTCCCCTGAAGCCATAAGTGGTTCCTTTTTTAAGACCTCTCCCGTATTTAGCTGTGAACTTATCGTCCATCAGTGGTTCCCACTTTATCCCCTGCCTAAGGGCATCACTGCCTTCCTCTGCAACTCCTCCTTTCACCTGCCCACCCTGTAACATCACTGCCACCCTGTGTAACTCCTCCCTCAGGACATCACTGCATCCCTCTGTAACTCACCTGCACCCCCCATACATCACTGGCTCTCCATGTAACCTCTTGGTCATCACTGACATCCACTGTAACACATTTTCCATCTCTAGAGCGAGCCCAAGTAATGCTGATGTGAATGTTTGTAAATGTTGTTACCTCTGTCATACATGCAATGGAGGGTTTTCCATGTTCTGGTGTCAAGGCATGCCTAGAACATATTACACCTGGAGGGCTAACAGGTGCTTCATTTTAAATGTCTGGTGTACAGTGCACAGGTGCAACACTTGCCTCACTGGTCACTATTGACTTGTTCTCTGGCTGCTGACCTGAGGGAGACACCTCCGGATTTGTGAAGTATTAATCACATACTGGGAACATTATCAATTTTTGGAGGCTGAATACTGGCACAGCCACCTCCATATTAACAGCATGACCAAGGTGACTGTCATATTTACTGTAAGTTCATACTTTTCATCCTATTTTTCCATTCCTCTTCCTTCTTTTGCAAATGTCCTTAAATCTCCAATCTTCCCAAATCTCTCTGACTTTTTATGTTGTCTTTGTAACACCCAACTATGTCACCCTTTCTTTAATTTGCCATTGATTTTTGACCCTATTCCATAACCTATCATTCCTTTCTGTCTATCTGCAGACTTGTGAGTTGGCTTTCCGGGACAAAATGATGGTTGAGCACATCCCGATAGCACAAAGTAATAAAACCTATTCATAAGTTGTTATTTCTGGTCACAATCCTCTCTGTCTGCACCCACGCCCTTTGAAAATGCCCCCACAATTTTCTAGAGTACGCTCAAGCCTCCATCTGAAAAGTTGGGGAAAGTTTTGAAAACAAACAAGTTAATTCTTCTGGCTTTTGTCATCAGGCCCCCAATTTCTTTTTTTGCTAGCTTTGTCCTGCCAGTCACATTATTCAAGGTTCTCCTTGGAGGTCTGCTTATTCCACAGTGTACGATATGAAATAAATGCAAGGGTTGGTTCTAGCTGATTTGTGACGATCTTTTATATTCATTGTAAATATCTTGTACAAATACATACGTAATGTTAATATGTAATATTGATTTACTGGTATAGCATACACCGGGTAAAGTGTAATTTCTGATTCCTGTATGCTCCCTCTTTGTTGACATTGTTCTCCCAATGCTTCAGCACTAGGATGTCTAAAATGCACTCTCTAAGACCAAACGTACACTTTTGGCGGTCAGTTTAATTGATTTAGGAAATAGATTAGACAAGGATGATTTCTTTGCAGGACAAGTAGTTTTCTGCACACGTTTGTCCACTGGACATGTACATTTTTTTTTAAATTCCACACCCCTGCAGTTTATATATCCCTTTTGCACTAATGTGAGCAGGACCATGGGCCATCGTAACTACTGGTAGCACATGACTGTCAGGTAACATCCATTGTCTTTCCATAGTCGTACGGATCCAGAAACCATCAATTCCCTCCTTTGCTAATTGCTCCTTCCACACCCTTAGTTCCTCAGGAGTAGCATGGGACTGAATATCAATCACACTTTGTACTGTGTTTTCAACCATGCCCTTGTCTGCCACCCACCTAGCGGGACTTCCTACATACATTCCTTTCCTTTTCTTAAGAGCTGTCTGTCCGGCTGTCTGGTCAGCCAGGGCATTGCCTTTCCCAACATCATCTATCACTTTTTTAAGGGCTTTACATTTTATAATGGCCACCTTTCTGGGGAGTGTCAAGGAGTCTAACAGTCGGTGAATTAGGGGGCCATGTTGAATCTTGGTCCCATGGGAAGTAAGGAAATTCCTTTCTTTCCATAACCTTCCGAAGTTGTGAGCCACCCCGAAGGAATATTGTCTGTCAGTATAAATATTTACCATCATCCCTTTGCTTAACTCACAGGCTCTAGTGACTGCCACTAATTCTGCTGCTTGAGCAGAGCACTGTGGAATCTGAGCTGTTTCTACTACTCGCCCTAATGTCGTGAGGGCGTAGGCGGCTGAGTTGTTACCATCTGACCCTCTGAGACATGATCCGTCCACATACAGTGTACCTTCTGGTTCAGCTATCTGGGTATCCCGCAAGTCAGCCTGTCCCTTCGTCTCCTCTTCTGTCCTTAATATGCAGTCATGTGGGTCTAAGCGTGCATCCTGAGTATCCAGTGGGAGTAATGTGGCGGGGTTTAGTACAGTGCATCTTTTGATGTTAATGTGGCTGGCAAAGAGTGTCAGTTCATATCCTGTGAGTCGTGCACTAGTGAGGTACTGTGTCTTGGTGTTATTAAGGAGGGTATCTACAGAATGGGGGAATGGGGGACCATCAGAGTCAGGGGGGAGTTCCTGACGATCCCCGCACTCTGACGGACCATGAGGGCCGCCGCAGCGGTTGTCCGTAGGCATCCTGGGAGAGCCCTTGCAACCGGATCTAAGGTGGCTGAAAAATAGGCACATGGCCAATGGTGACCTCTGAACATGTGGGTCAAGACAGCGCATGCACAGCCGTCTGTCTCATGTACAAAAAGAAAAAATTGTTTGTTATAATCAGGAGTACCGAGGACTGGAGCAGTACACAGAGCCCTCTTTAAGTCTTGGAAGGCCTGCGCATGCTCTCTAGTCCATGGAAAGGAACTGTCTGATATGTCCTTCGTGGTGAGGACAAGAAGAGGTTTGACCATGGCAGAATAATTGGAAACCCACTGTCTACAGTATGAAGTTAGGCCTATGAATCCTTGCACCTGCTTTTGTATTCGTGGGGCCGTCATAGCATTGATAATGGCTACACGATCAGCGGTGAGCTGCCTTACCTCCTTTGAGACGAGATGACCTAAATAGGTCACCTTCTCTTGACAAAACTGAAGCTTTTTCAAAGAGACTTTGTGATTATGGAGGGCAAGGTGGCGTAACAAACAGAGAGTAGCTTCTTTACATGATGGGGCAGAATTTGCAGCAATGAGGAGGTCATCTACATATTGTAATGGTGTGGAACTATCAGGGAGTTCCAAGGAATCTAGTTGACTTTTTAGGGTTTGACTATAGATACTGGGGCTCTCGGTGAAAACTTGAGGGGCACGGCAGAATCTAAAGCTCCGCCCACCAAGGGAGAAACCAAAAAAATGTCTGCTGTCAGGATGTATAGGAATGCTGAAAAAAGCATTCTTCAGGTCTATGACAGAAAAGTGCATGGCGTCACAAAAGGGACCATCGTTAAGAGGGCTTTAATGTCGGGGACAACAGGATATTCGGAGATTGTTATTTTGTTAAGGGCTCTTAGGTCAATCACGAATCTGTATATTTTAGGGGAGAGAGCATCTCCATTGGTCTTTTTAAGAACTGGAATAATGGGACTGTTACAGATATTGCCACGTGTCTCCCCCACTGCGCCCTTGTCCATCAATTCAGATATTATTGTTAAAAGGGCCATTTCTCCTTCCGCGGGTAGTCGATACTGCTGGAGGCGGGGGAGAAATGCACCTGGCTGGATGCGTAGCACATGAGGGGATATGTTGAGACGCCCTACATCAGTGTCTGATGATGCCCAGTGGGAGGAAGGTAAAGACAGCAACTCTAGTGGCAGGGGGCCGGACAGATACATATAGGAAGCTGCGGAGGGAGAAATTGTTAGGGATACACCTTGGGGATTACATGATATGGTCGCATACAGAGCTTTCAGTAAATCCATGCCTAACAAGTTTTCACGGCAACCTGTAATAAGGACCAAGGGAGCGTCAACATGTGCAGGGCCATTATCGAGAGGGAGGGGTTCAGAGATGGGGCTGGTCACCGGTGTTCCTGCAAAACCCACAGAGACATTCATATTGCCAGAAAGGGGTGCCTGCGGGACTGACAGGCGTGCAATAGAAGACCTGGTGGCCCCAGTATCCAAAAGAAAATTCTGATCCTTACCCACAACTGACATTTGAACATACGGGCCCCTTTGATCCACTGGAATTTGCACTCCTGGCTGTCCTATGCTTGATAGAACCCTGTCTCATCAACTTCGTCATAATCATCATTATAATAAGTGCGTGTTGCTTTGTATCCATCAAACCTATTGGCCGGGCGCTGCCGGACGGGAGTGTCATCCCTGGCCTACGTTCTTTATCCTTCGGATGGGGCGGGCCATGATCCCTAGTCGGCCTCCCCTCCCTGGGAGCGCGAGGCAGAGTCTTCCCTGTTCGGATGTTTTCAGCAAACACGGGACACTCATCTATCCAATGGCCGTACCCCTTACAGTAAGCACACTGATCTGTCTGGAGGGCTCCCGTACGTTGAGGGCTGGAGGGGGTATACTGGCGAGTCCTCAGAGGGGGTTGGAGTTGAGGTCTAAAATTCCAGCGGGCATCGGGACCTCTGGGAGGGTACGCCTGCTGCAGAAGTGCCTTAGTCTTAAGATCCCTAACCTTCTTAATTTCCCAGTCTCTATCTTCATTTTCCCTATTCTCGTGATATTGTGCCATAGCCAAGATACCAGTCATAGTTTGGGCAGACCATGTACTTTCAACTTTCTTAAGCCTGGCTGAGATCTCAGGAAGCAAGTTGCTGACAAAAGTATTGACAAACACTGGGCCAGAACCTGCGATCCGAGGATCCAAACCACTATGTCCCTTGTATTCTGTCTCAAAACGGGTAAAGAAGTCAGCCACATTCTCATCTTTTCGATGCCTACAGCATTTATTTTATCCCAGTTAATGACAGTTTCCGGCAAAAGTGTTTTCATAAACGTTAATATTTTACCGGGCAAAGTCAGGATGGCAATGTCTGGTTTTGTCCCTCCTACCCTTGCTTCTTCCATAGCCTCTAGGTCAGTCCATTTACCTCCCAGCGCCACTTCATGGTCAGTATGTCGAACTTGTCCCAAATTTCAGTGGGGACAACCGTACCAAAAAGTAAATCTATATCCCCAAGAACGAGAGTACCTGCAGATATAATCTGACCTAATTCTCTGTAAAAGGCAGCCAGATTCTTCCGGGGATCTGGTAATTGTCCTTTTAACTGCATTACTTCTGACCTTTTCCATGGAACATGAACCCAAAGCCTGCACCAATGTGCCTCAACAGCCCCTCGGCCATTATTTTGGGCATCGGTAAGTGCGTTAACAAAGACAGGGGCCGCCTCTCTCATTGGCATAGCTGTCTCTAGAGGGGTGTTGGGGAGAGCGGTCATATCACGGTAAGCTATCAAAGCAGACATAGCGCCAAACATACTCTCTCCCTGAACATCGCCTCTTCTTATTTGTGACCTAAGGTCCATTAATCCGGTGGGTATAAGCGCATTCTCAAATCTTTGCATGACCAGCGTACACATGTATTCAGCCCAGGTGGTCTGTTCCAAAACCGTCCTCTGGGAAAAGGTGGACCATATTTCTTTAAAGGCATAAATATTCCCGTTATTTATCCAACATTCACACTGTTGCTTCTGCAGGTCATTTTTTCGAATGGACGTAAAGCTGACTGCAAAGCGCAAGGAGACCAGTCGGGGGGAATTCAACAATTTATATAAATCCTGCTTAACTGTAGACCACGGGGAAGTAGGAAAAGGGCGGGTAGGGGTAAAGTTGCAGGGGTGGGGCGGATGGAGACTTGTCATTCCTGCAGCAAGGACAGGGTTGGCGTGCGTGGTCGGTGTTATAGGAAAGATGAGGAGGGTCAGTGTGACAGGGAGAACAGTAGGAGAGGCGGTGGAGGCAAGAATGAGCTGTGGCGGGGGGACATGCGGGGTGTGAGGCGTCAGGGCAGGATACATTGGGTCATATGCAGGAGGGCTTTCTAGCATGGTATCAAGCAAGGAATCACCTTCTTCTCCCCCTTCCATATGGCCCTTTCCTTTCTCCTCCCGAGCTGGATAAAACATTTTTAACCGGGCCCCATGCTCCCTATTAGCTATTTCTACCGATTTTGTCATTTGATTTTGTAAATTTTCTCTGGCGTGGTCGGCCATTGACATACGTTCCTGTTTTCTTTCTTGAGCCTTCTGCTTTCTAGCTCTCTGCTCTATCTCTTTCCGCCAAAATCGGACAGATTCAAACATAGACGGGCGCGTTTTTCTTTTCATTAATTGTTCCTCTAAGTTGGCGAGAACTTGTGAATTAAAGGAGCCATAAAGTGGCCACTGTAATTCCGCATTACTGAGTTTCGTATATTTTACCCAGAATGAGGAAAACATTACGGCAGAAGGGCCATGTTTAACATACATTGTATGGCCAGGGGTCCCTTCTGGAGGAAGCGGACACGCCGCCTCCAGCTGGGAGTCCTGTATACACATACAACATAATCTCTTGAACTTACTACTGACTGGCATGCTTGAAAACAGATAACAGACACCAGCGGGTTTTAAAAAACTCACCTCGCTTGCTTGGCTTTTGCAAAAGTCAATAACAGAATCATAAAGACTTGGTGGGTGATCAGTCCACCCTTACCTTACAGGGGTAGTTCTCTTCTGCAGACGTAGGGCTGTGTCCTGCTCCAGGAATTTTTTGCTAGGGAACTCCAGCGAGAACGCGGTCATGTGACCCAGACAGAGTGAGGAGGAACAGCGGACGAGTTGTTCGGCTTACCGGATTGCAAGAATCCCTCGGGAAGGGCGCCTCCGTCGGAGTCTCTCCGTGCACCTCCTCCCATCCACCGGGCCTGACCTCCGTACTCGTAGAGTTCCTATTCGGGCGCCATTTGAAGAACCGGAATAACCCACTCACTGGGTCTCGGCGGCGGGAGAACCGCCCAAGTCTTCCATACCCTTCATACGTAGTAAAAGGAGACACAGGAGCCTTTAGTCTGCAGGAGGAACCCAGATTTATTCAAATAGCCCGGGCTATAGAACAGAGTCCCAAGCTCTTTAGAAACAAGACAGAGGAGGATGCTGCTTCACTCTGCAGCTTACAAGCCTTTTTTACATTTTTACTCCAGTCTTTTGGCTGTTAGTCCATTGTTCAATCAGGGCAGTGTTTGCAGTTAATAACCAGATCCAGACGATGTTTGTAGATGGTGACCTGGTCAAGGCTTGGTACACAAATCATTGTTCACTCAGTTTGATCAAAGCTTGGTCTTTCAGGTCATTGTCCACTCAGCTTGATCAAAGCCCGGTCTTTCAGGTCCTTGTTCAATCACCCAGATCAAGGCCCAGCAGTCAGACTATTGTCCAGATAACCTGTTCACGGTGTCAAGGATGTTTACCAGGCTGGGAGCAGGAGATGGAAAACAAATCATTTACACAGGGCGTGAGTGTCTCATGGCTTTCTGTTCAACTGCAAAGAACAGGGGGGTTGGGTGTGCGTTAGTTCCTGGGCAGAAATGCAGGCTGCTAGATGGTTTTTGTCGTGTCAGTTAGATTTTCCTCAGGCATCAGCAGAAACTCCCAGGTGGGTCATATGGAAGTGTTTGACACGAGATGGCAATGAAAAAACAATGGAGTCCCGGTACAAATGATGCCGATCCGAAGAACACTTTTCCTCAGTCTGCAGTTATAAATCCGTGAGATTTTATATGCATCTGTGTGTGAGTATATATGTATGGATGTATGTCTCTGAGTATGTCATTCATGGACTGAAGATATCCATCTGAGTTTGTACAAGGTTTGTGTGTGGGTCTGCAAATCAATGTGTGCATCTGTATGAGTGTGTATTTATGGAACTGGAGTTATCTATACATCCATCAGACGGGCAAGCCTAGTGTAAGCCCCTTCCCAAACAAAGGTTTTAGCAATGTAATCATGCTACAGTATTGTATATACATCGTCGAACCACTGAACATCCTACAGAGTCCATCTAAGTGATTAAGCGGGTTGCATAAGATAAATAAGCAACAACTATGGCTTTGTTGTATATAAATTATAATATTGAAAATGCTTCAGCTCTGAAAAGATGAGACAGTGAAAGAACTAAAACCAGTATATTTGAAATTACATCAAAATCTCTGTGCAATGATGCTACTGAGAGAAGATATTTTTTTCTTCACCCTGAGGGCGAAAATAGAGACCCCGATCGTTAGTTGCATAAGATAAATAAGAAACAACGATGACTTTGTTGTATATAATATACTAGCAGCCCGTCCCGACCGATATTGTCCGGGTATGAATTGCTGCCGGCCAGTAGTATATTGTTTTGTAGGATTTCGTTTTGATAGCATTTGTTATCTGTGACAGGCCTGTGAAACGCTCCGATTCACAGTGCACTGCTGATGCACTTAAGAGTGCGCGTTCAGTAGTGTGTGAACTCGAGTTTACCTACCTTATTTTTCTTTGTAATATTATGTAGCGCTAACTCGACAACATGGCATGAGCACAATTTACATTACAGAAGAACACATTCATTTGTGGTAGGCACGGGGAGACAAAGCGATTTGCCTGGAATCACAGGATGTTGAGCTGATGCCGAGATTCGAACGTAGGTCCCCAGCTCTAAAGTTTGCATTTCTAGAACTTGTGGCGGGAGGTGTGTCTAAAAGTGTATGTCGGTGCTGGCCATCAATGAGAGAGAGATCTGTGCATTTTTCAAATCAGTGGTGAAAAAATATGAGTATGTTGCTGGAGATGTGGGCTGACGTGCCACCAATGTACTTACCGGGGGAGGGTAAACATCCATTATTCCGCAACTTTCTTTCCGCATACCATCACTCCGCATACTTTCCTTACGAAAGTACCATGACTCCGCAATGCCATTATAACGCATGGCATTACATTATATATGCTTTACCATGCATAAATTTACAACGAAATTCGTTGTAAATGCATGAATGGTAAAAGCATGTTTTTTTTAATGTTTGGATGAGGTAAGTATGAGTACTGAGGTATATGTTTTGGGGTGTTTTGGTATTTTAATGGCAAAGATATAGTTTTGAGTTATGGGGTACAGGGGTAGGTTTAGGGATAGGTATGGGTTTTGGGGTACAGGGGTATTTTTAGGGTTCAGGGCCAGGTTTGGGTTTTGGGGTATAGGGGTATTTTTAGGGTTCAGGGGTAGGTTTGGGCTTTGGGGTACAGGGGTATTTTTAGGGTTCAGGGCTAGGTTTGGGTTTTGGGGTACGGGGTATTTTTAGGGTTCAGGGCTAGGTTTGGGTTTTGGGGTACAGGGGTATTTTAGGGTTCAGGGGTAGGTTTGGGTTTTGGGGTACAGGGTTATTTTTCTGGTTTAGGGATAGGTTTTGGTTTTGGGGTAAAGGGTATATTTATAGGGTTAAGATTAGTTAGTGTTTAAGGGTGTTAGGGTATTTTAAGGAGTAAGGGTGGGTTATGATTATGGGGTGCAGGAGATGTGGGCCGACGTGCCACCAATGTACATTGACGAATGTAAGCATATAAAATGTAATGCCATGCGTTATAATGGCATTGCGGAGTCATGGTACTTTCGTAATGAAAGTATGCGGAGTGATGGTATGCAGAATGAAAGTTGCGGAATAATGGGTGTTTACCCTCCCCCGGTAAGTACATTGGTGGCACGGCGGCCCACATCTCCAGCAACATACTCATATTTTTTCATCACCGATTTGAAAAATGCACAGGTCTCTCTCATTGATGGCCAGCACCGATATACATTTTTAGACACTCCTCCCGCCACAAGTTCTAGAATTGCGAACTTTAGAGCTGGGGAGCTGGGGAGCTACGTTCGAATCTCGGCATCAGCTCAACATCCTGTGATTCTAGGCAAATCGCTTTTTCTCCCCATGCCTACCACAAATGAATGTGTTCTTCTGTAATCTAAATTGTGCTCATGCCATGTTGTCGAGTTCGCGCTATATAATATTGCAAGGAAAAATAAAGTAGGGAAACTCGAATTCACACACTACTGAACGAGCACTCTTAAGTGCATCAGCAGTGCACTGTGAATCGGAGCGTTTCACAGGCCTGTCACAGATAAGAAATGCTATCAAAACGAAATCCTACAAAACAATATACTACTGGCCGGCAGCAATTCATACCCGGATAACGTCGGGACGGGCTGCTAGTTAAACATAAAGGCCTAAGGTTGGCAAATGTCAGTGAGATATTAATGGGCGCAGGGTGGGCTGGGTAGGACCCTCCCAAAAGAATATTAGAGGGGACTGCATTGTGAATTACTTTAGACGACCCCCACTGGTAAAATTATAACTGTCAGTACAGGAAATTAATAACAATTTCCCAACCCTCATTTGGTTGTTGCCCTTAGGTTTTTTCTATAAACCAACCCTGGACCCACATACTTTTGTTATCCCCCCTCACTCCATGCATAACAGGTTCTCTGCTCTGTCTAGCTTAGAAAGCCTGGATTGACTGTCTTCTTGTTCACCACCTGCTGCATCTGTTATCAGTGGACTCTCCCCATACCCTCTCGTCGTTGCTACCCCTGAACCAGACGATTCAAGTAAAGGCAGAGTCTTGTGTACCTCGCATGGCGACCATAATCCAATTTTAACACCAATCAGATTCTCTCCCAGACCCAGTCTCGTTAAAGAGCCCGGGGCAAATAATTTAGTGGTCTCAACTGACAAAATAAGAGTAATTTGGAAGGGCATTGATAATAAAGCTCTATTTGCCAATATTATAAAATTACACCCACTGCTCATTGAAACTTGTTTTCACAATTAGGGATCCTAACCTAGAGATTATGGAGGCATTTAGTAGCCTATGCGCTGGTATCAAACAAATGATCTCTAGACCAGCGTTAAACACCAGTGAGAAACCTAGTCGTTCAATAGTACCTGCTCGCGAGCAAATAGAGAACTGCGTGTAGCATCAGTGGCTACACCCAGGGATGTAACTCTCGTTAGATTATTACAATCATAGTTACAAGAAGCAGCCAGGCTACGAAAAGACGAGCTTTTGAAAGAACGTTGGGTCAACCTAGCCTGTGCCGCTACACTTAATGACGGAAACCGTTTCTGGGCAGCAGTTAAAACTATGAGATCCTTGGGCCTCACCCTTATTCCCCTAAGCTGCAACATAACCAGTGAAGCAAGGGAAGCACATTTTGCTAGGATTTACACAGCCCCGCCCGAGACTATGAACACATCAATTAGTCCTTCTGTCACTAGGGTTTTTAGATCTGTGTCAGACGTTGAGGATGCCACACACCAAAGCGTAGGCAATAAAGCCCCAGGGCCGGACCTGCTTTTTTTTGATCTTATTAAACATGAACCAGACTTCTGGGCAACCCTTTTATGTAATGTTTTTAACAACTTAACAAACGCCTTTATTCCAAGCACCTGGTCTACCAGCATTATTGTGCCTATTTTTAAACAAGCGTTTACAATGCAATGGTCTCGTCCTTGTTAAAGTTAGAGCTATTGACATTGCTCATGACATTATTTTAGTTTTTAAAACATAGAAATAAATGGCATTGTCATTTACAATGCCAATAGCACGCATCCATACACAGAGCCGCACGCACCCACACACAGAGCCACACGCACCCACACACAGAGCCACATACAGCCACACACCCACACACGCACCCCCACACAGAGCCACACACACACACAGAGCCACACACACACACACACACAGAGCCACACACACACAGAGCCACACACACACAGAGCCACACACACATATTCACACACACAGCCACACACACACACACAGCCACACACACACACACAGCCACACACACAGAGCCACACACACACACAGAGCCACACACACACACACACACCCACACACAAACACACCCACACACACAGAGCCACAGCGAGGGGGCAGGAGAGCAAGCACAGCGCCGGGGGCAGGAGAGCAAGCACAGCACCGGGGGCAGGAGAGCAAGCACAGCACCGGGAGCAGGAGAGCAAGCACAGCGCCGGGGGCAGGAGAGCAAGCACAGCGCCTGGGGCAGGAGAGCAAGCACAGCGCCGGGGACAGGAGAGCAAGCACAGTGCCAGGGGCAGGAAAGCAAGCACAGTGCCGTGGAATTGTGTCAGGAGAAGAGAGGTGCTGCTGCTACAGAGTGTGAGGTGAGGTGGGGTGGGAGGGGGGTTCTGGGTGGGTTGCAGTGCGGACGATAAAAGACAGAACGGGTGGGCGGATGCGCGGGCAGCTGGCGGGTGGGGGTTTGCTGGGGCTGGGAGTTCGGAAAGGGGCCCAAGGAGGGGGGGTCGTCTTGATTGAGGAAATAATTGCATGGAATTAGTAGATGGATGAGATGCGGGCAGAGGGGAGAAGGCAGGGGCAGGGACTCAGCAAATGGTATAGACGGTGGGGGGTGGGTATTCACCACAAGCGGCGCAGGATGGCATAACAAGGCCAAATACCGTTAAGGAGACCCCCGTCCCTGCGCAGCATTCAGCAGACAATAACGGGTGTGGGAGCCTCACGGGGAAATTGTGGTTGTGGCTTCCGTGCACCGCAATGGGTGCGAACCTGTTGTAGGGTGCTGGGGGGGGCACGTGGTGTGAAGGTGATCAGTGTACCCTTGGCAGGCAACAATGTGCACAAAAAAGTGTGGACGGAGTCCTTTGTTAGAAGTGCTGGATGGACTCTTTGTACAAGGTGCTACACCTGTTGGTAGAAGTGCTGGAAGTGGTTGTGCAGTCGTTGTGCAACATGGTGGGGGGCGACAATTGTGCAGGGTGCAGGTCCAGTCTGCGTGCTCTTGGCCTTTCGTCCGACTGAGGCAGGGGGGGTTGATGGCAGTGCCGGGAAGGACGCGGTGCTTGCGGCCGCTCGGGCGGACAGAATAGGGCACGTTGGGGCGGTCTGTGTGGGTCGGGCATGGCGATGAGAGAGTGCGGGGAGATGGCGGCTTGGGCGGCACGGATAGAGGACTCGCATTGCTCAGAAGGGGGTTTGGCGCACACCCTTCCTCGTTGGGGAGTGTGAAGTACTGGGTTTTTAAGAACTCAGCAGTGCCAGGGGACACACCCAAAGACTTCGAGTTCTTCCTGTTTCAGACTACAGAAACACAGAGTCTTCTAGGTGAAGTCAAAGATCGAATTTATTGGCGGCAGCCAGTAACAGGTATCCCAGAAGTACATCACACTGTGTATATTCTCAGGAGACTGCTCAATCTTACAAAGCCAGCCTTCTCCTTTTATACAAAATATTATGCTTTAAGCAAACATTCCTTATTTTACAGTTGACCATTCACATATTTTCACTACAAAGAAAAAGCAGAGTCATGATGACAAGCCCATATTTCTGTTTGTCCAGCCCACAATCAATCACCTGGCAAGGCCCAGTATTTTCATCAGATATCGACGGACCCCCAATAAAAACGGGCACCTCCTCCTCGTAAAGCAAGTCATAAAGAAAGAAACAGGGACAGGTGCGTGTAAGATTAGGCATGGTTTGGGTGCGATGAAAGGTTTATGATATGTTGCGCCTTGATACTAATCTCCTTCGGCCACTGGGAAAGGAACTGGCCGAACGGGTTTGGCTTCAGGCAGTGGAGTCAGCTTGCCCAGGTCACAGAGGAGTCAGAAAAGGTGTACGTGTCCTTCAGACTCGTTTTTTGCCTTAGTCATTGGCATATGTGAGGGCAATTACAAAATGGCTGCCGTTCACTAAATGGAACCCAGGGGTTCAGGACGGAAACTCTGATTTCAGGGTGATTTCGTCACCTGAATATGACGAAAATGCTTGTGCATAGTATTCTAATCATTCTCGGTCTGCTGATACCAAAATAGTCATGATACGATGATGTTTATAACACGGGTCCAGAATTTTCAGTACCACAGACCCTCCTTTTGCCCTTACATAGGCAATAACCTATACTCGCGCTAATCTGAGTCCAGGTCTATATTCATAAAGTCATTGAGATGTCGCTGTAACATCATCCTATTACTTAGCTCGTCTTTCGATACAGGTTTCCTTACACACGATGTAGCACAGAGGCAACATATAGTAGGAGCCCACTGTACGCACAGACAGAACAGGAAAAGAATGGCTAGGATCATCCAATGATCATTAGAATCTTCCATCCCCAAGCAGATAACAGCTCCCAGAACCATCCCATCAACGACCAATCTCCTTTATCCACGTCAATAGATTCAGAGATCTTATGCCGTTTGGAAATGGCCTGGTAGACTGTCGGAGCGTTATCTGGAATGAAAACACAGCAACTTGATTGGATAACTTTACATACCCCACCTCGGTCTGCAAGTATGGCACCTAATGCGACCCTGTTCTGAAGAGTCATAAGGCGATCCAACTGGAGCTCAGCAGTCAAATTACTAAGGGCACCGGCGGTTTCAACTACAGTGGATTCAACCACCCTTGTCAATTGCCTTATGTTCCTGCTGCTCACCATAGGCCCCCAAAACGGCAGAAAACCCTTTACGAAATCTCCAAATTCTTCTCCTGCAGTGTCTTCTTTACTAATGACACCTCTAACTATCCTTGTCTTATGGTAATCTGCCGCGGCCGTGTAGGTGGGAGGCAACAGGATCGAAACAAAACATGTGCCCGAGAAGTCAGGGGCAACCATGTATAGGCTCTATCATGGCAGATGAAATAGGTACCCTTAGCTGCTAGGAACGAAGGGGAAGTCTGAGACGCAAAAACATATGTTTCAGTGCAGATACTTTTCCCTAACTGAGCTCTGGAATTCTTGCCATTACCTTGCAGACATAGGTGACCCTGATGGGGTACAATCCAAATCGGGGAGGATCTCTTTGCTCGCTGGTTATCACTCAGAGTAACTCCATATTCTGTTACGTTCCATCTACCGTAAGCCTGTAACTCATCTCTGGGGATCGTTCTATACGAGTCAATGTCTCTGCTCATATTTGTGATTCCCACTACCAATGCCTTGTTGCTCGAGTTAATTCTCGTGGAACGTGGGGAATATGGTTTGATGGCATATATGAACATCGTCTGAAACGCCCACAAAGAACCATTGTAGCTAAATGGTAAGACAAAATATGGGATACCCTTATCTGTCGTATGTGGCATAAGACCACACACCCAACAATTAGTTGTGTTCACTACTAACTGGTGCAAAAGCTGGACAAATGAATTATTGACAAATTCCAATCTTCTAGCAGACTCGTGTTCAGGCAGAGGGTGAAAAGAATGTGAGGAAACAGTAGAAGGAGGTATGGGCTGTGTAGTGGGTGCAAATGTCACTTGAAAAGAGAATAAAACATATCCTATTAAAAACATCATTACACTAAGTAACATGAAAATACATAATATCAAAAATCGTTTCTTTGTCATCATTATACACATTCTGGCTTTAAAGTCCATCTGTTTGGCAGGTCTCTTCATCTCGAAAAAAAACCTCCATCCTCTCTAATTGCTACTCGCGGTGGTAGGGTGTTCTATGCTAAGGAATGCTTCTGTCTATACAGCAGGGGGTGGTGATGGACAGAGTTTCTGAATTAAGCAGAATACTCTCACCCAGTCAAGAGATCAGGGCTTAATCCAACACCGTTTTTTAGCTCACTGCACCATCCCAGCTCAGAACCTGGCTATGTGCAAATTAGTCTGTCCCTGGCCCAGTGCATCATGGGAACAGGGCAAACCAAACTACCAAGCCAATTCTTTCACTGGGAAGGAAACAAGCTACCGGGGACCGGTTTCTGGCATTTCAGCCGTCTCGGCCCGGCTTGCTTGAATCCTGATGGTGCAATGAGCTAGGGACTCACGTCTGAGTATACCCTTCCACGCTTATGGTGGACAAAATAATTAAACAACAGGGGGTGTTGGATTAAGCCCTGATCTCTTGACTGGGTGAGAGTATTCTGCTTAATTCAGAAACTCTGTCCATCACCACCCCCTGTTGTTTAATTATTTTGTCCACCATAAGCGTGGAAGGGTATACTCAGACGTGAGTCCCTAGCTCATTGCACCATCAGGATTCAAGCAAGCCGGGCCGAAGACGGCTGAAATGCCAGAAACCGGTCCCTGGTAGCTTGTTTCCTTCCCAGTGAAAGAATTGGCTTGGTAGTTTGGTTTGCCCTGTTCCCATGATACACTGGGCCAGGGACAGACTAATTTGCATATAGCCAGGTTCTGAGCTGGGATGGTGCAGTGAGCTAAAAAACGGTGTTGGATTAAGCCCTGATCTCTTGACTGGGTGAGAGTATTCTGCTTAATTCAGAAACTCTGTCCATCACCACCCCCTGTTGTTTAATTATTCTGTCTATACAGGGCAACTCCCTTAGACCAACCAGAACTGTCGACCTAACGTCTTCAGCTGCACCCCAAAGACTTGGGCAACCGCGACCCTACAGCTGAACCCGGATGGCGGTTTCAAAAACAAAAATGAGAAAGTTTCTCAGATGGGAGAACTGCACTTTCAAAAATAAAAAAGGAAAATAATTTTTTTTTATTTGTCCATAGTTCTTGGCCTCAAATTATAACAGCTTTTTCCAGGTGCTGTCTGGTTCTGGAACAAAAGTTCAGGCTCTGTAGTGTCCAATCGAATTGAGGGTGGCACAGCTTCTTGCAAAAGATTGTCACTTTCTCGTTCAGAAATTGTTCCTTTTACACGTGCGTCGCTAAATGGCAGAAAACGAGGCACAGTCTCAGTTTCAGAGTCAGCGATACCCTCCTGGACCCACCGGTCGTACGGCAGAGGCAAAGGGACCCTCTTGCAGTGTACCCCGTGGATCCAGTTCTTTTTTCCTTTCACTCGAACGGCTGATCTTGTTGAGAGAAGGACTAGGTGGGGGCCGGTCCAACGGGGCTCGTCATTCTTTGTCCGCTGAAAGTTCTTGACCAGCACCCTTGATCCAGGATCGATAGGATGTCCTGGAGCTTCAGTAGCCTGAGGCAGGGTATCCTGCACCTGTTGGTGTAAAACACGCAATTTAGCCGTCAAATCATACAAATAATCAAGCAGTACAGTGTGTTCGATCTCACTGAATTTTATTGGCCTTGGCACTCCCCATATGTTGGCCGGGCGGCCGAACACGATCTCATATGGACTAAGTCCCACTCGCGAATGCACAGTCATTCTTGTTGAAAGGAGTGCTAAAGGCAAAGCGTCAGGCCATTTAAGACCAGAGCTCGCTTGAATCTTGGACAATTTCGGTTTTAGCGTGCCATTATAGCACTCTACTAGTCCAGCTGATTGGGGATGATTTGCAGAGTGGAATTTTTGCTGAATACCTAGCCCTTCACATACTTTCTTCATCACTCGACCCACAAATTCACTCCCATTATCACTCCAGACCATTCTCGGCATTCCAAACCTAGGGAATAATTCTTTGACAAGGGCTTTAACTGTGGATAAGGCAGTGTTGTCTTTTAAAGGATATGCTTCTACCCATCTGGAAAAGGCACAAACAACAACGAGTACGTATTTCAAATTGTTGCACCTTTCCATGTGGATGAAATCTAGCTGCAAAACCTCAAACAAATACGTGGGAGGAGCAAAATGACCAGCTGGAGTTGGGGTTCCCCTACCAGGATTGTGTTTCAGACACACCATGCAATTCTTGACCACATTCTCTGCACACTTAGGAATTCTAGCGTTTTGCCATACTGGAGCCAACAACTTACAAATCCCTTTCACACTGATATGAGCCATTCCATGAGCAATTGTAACCACTGCAAGCACATACGCATCGGGTAACAACCAACGTTGATGTTCTGACAATTCAACCCAACAACCATTTGTATCCAATTTACCCGTACTCTCTCTCCACACACTCAACTCTTTCTCTGTAGCTTCAGCTTGAATAGACTTCACTCTCTATATCATATCTTCACACATTCCAACGTCACCAACCCATCTTGCAGGGCCTGCAACATACATTCGACTCGTCACATCTTTTGCTATTTCTTTTGCGATTTAGTCAGCAAATGCATTTACACGACCAACATCATCTGTCACCTTTTTATGAGCACTACATTTCATGATTGCTACTTGTAATGGCAAAGTAAGTGCCTCAAGGAGTTCATTCACCAACTGACCATGCTGAATCTTGGCTCCATGCGAAGTCAGGAACCCATGTTCACGTCACAAACGTCCAAAACTATGAGCCACGCCAAATGCGTATTGACTGTCAGTATATATGGTCACTTTCATTCCTTTTGATAAAACACACGCTCTCGTAAGTGCAATCAATTCTGCTGCTTGAGCTGAATTATGTGGTATGCGTGCAGCTTCAACAATCGTATGCAAAGTCGTGACAGCATATGCCGCAGTCGTATCACCATTCGGAAGCTTGAAGCACGAACCATCAACCCACAAAGTACCATCACATTCTGGAAGAGGAGTGTCCCTAAGGTCTATCCTACCTTTCGTTTCTTCCTCAGTTCTAAGGAAACAATCATGTTGTTCTTCAACATTCTCTCTCTCAACTGAAATCGGCAACAACGTGGCTGGATTCAACGTGTTGCATCTTTTAATGTGTACATGACTCGCTAACAGTGTCAACTCGTAATCTGACAATCGAGCACTAGTTAAGTGCTGTGTCTTGGGTCTGTTTAACAAGGTGTCCACTGCATGTGGAACCATCACAATCAGCATATTATTCATCACTAAACCAGCAGACTGCCGAATAGAAACAGCTGCTGCTGCCGTGGCTCTCAAACAACTTGGCAACGCTTTAGCTACCGGATCCAAAGTCGACGAAATATACGCGCATGGACGTTGCTTGTCCCCAAAAGACTGTGTCAACACTGACAACGCACATCCCTCTCTCTCGTGGACATACAACGTAAAAGGTTTACTGTAGTCGGGAGCACCCAACACAGGAGCCGAACACAATGCATCACGCAATTCGGAAAAACTTTTCTGACATTCTTCAGACCACGGAATGGGATTTGGTGTATCTTTACACGTTAATGTCACCAAAGGTTTGGCCAACAAAGAAAAATTTGGTATCCATTGTCTGCAATATGATGTAATGCCTAAGAAAGCACGCACTTCTCTCTGTGTCCTTGGCACACTCAATTTTGCAATTGCCTGAATTCTTTCTGGGGTCAGTTTCCTTCCCTCCTTCGATAAGAGATGACCGAAGTAGGTCACTTCTTGTCGACAATATTGTAGTTTTGAAAGAGACACTTTGTGATGTAAATCAGACAAATGACGCAACAACGACAACGTTGCTTCCTTACAAATCTCCTCAGTATCTGCAGCGATAAGCAAATCGTCGACATACTGAACAAGTGTAGCGCCATCCGGTAAAACAATCGTATCAAGCTGTGTTTTTAAAGTCTGACTATATATCGATGGGCTTTCACAGTAGCCTTGAGGAGCGCGTTTGAAGCGGAAGCTTCGGCCTCCTAAACTGAAGCCAAAAATATCCCTACTCTCTTCGGCCTATCGGGATGCTGAAGAAAGCATTCTTTAAGTCAATCACCGAGAACCAAGTGGCTGAAGCTGGAATCATAGTCAATAGGGCAGTGATATCAGGGACAACTGGAAACTGTGGCACGACTATTTTATTTACCTCTCTAAGATCAATCACAAACCTGTAAACAGGTGGTTGGGAAGGGTCAGTACGCTTCAAAACAGGCAGAACAGGACTATTACAAACGTTGCCTCTTGTCTCTTCAATTACATCTTTTTCAATTAGGGCATAAATGATCGCTAACAACGCCTTTTCATCTTCGCTAGAGATCTTATATTGGGGAATTCGCGGCATTCTAACATTGGCTTTCAATGTCACAACATATGGCGGTATTTCCAAAAGACCTACATCATTAGGACCAGTAGCCCAAAGAATATCCGGGAGAGAAGACAATTCTGTCGGAAGTTTATCCTTCGACAAATACATTGGAGAAACCACTCTCTTGCCCAGTGTAAGTTGTACTCCGGAAGGAGAACAATACAGCGTTGCATACAATCTTTTCAACAGATCCAATCCTAACAAGTTCTCACCACAACCTGTCGTTAGAATAAGGGGTGCTTCGAATTCACAAGGTCCAACAGAAAGAGACATAGGACTAGAAATCGGGTTCCTAACCGGGGCGCCAGAAAAACCTACTGAAACATTCACTTCGCCAGACAAAGGTGCGCCAGGGAGTTTAGAGTGCATAATAGAACTCTTTGTAGCACCAGTATCCAACAGAAAAGGCTCTGACACACCTGATGTAATCACCTCAACATAAGGTCCACTCTGAACTACTGGAACTGAAACAACTCCCTCTCTTTGTCTATGGCTGTCCTAGCAATCATTACCTTCCATATTCTCATCTTCTGCATAGTAGTCATCAGCATAGTACTGAGTCGTCCTACCAGACGCGTTATTCTGCTGATCAAAACTATTCATTGAATTTTGAGGCGGAAAGGAACGTGCATTCTGGGGAAAATTTCCACGTCCTCTACCTCTAGGAGCTTGTGGAACACCTCGTCCTCTTGCACCAGAAGCCCCATTCGCACGCTGTAACAAAGTAGGACAACTATACTTGAAATGACCCTCTTCTTTACAATATGAACACTGATTTGGACCTACAGGAACACGTTGTTGGGGATACTCGAACCTTTGCGAGTTCCTCTGAAACTGTTGGGGTTGCTGATAGTTACTCTGACCACCACGTGGTGGATACGCTTGTTGCAAAAGAATCTTAGTCTTTAATTCTTTAGTTTTCTTATCTACTCTATCCTTTTCATCTTTCTCCCTATTTTCGTAGTACTGTGAGGTAGCCAGTATCTGTGCTGAAGAGGAAACAGCCCAAGAACTTTCTGAATCTTTCAATTTCTTACACAACTCGGGAAGCAAATTGTGCACAAACTTGTCAACGAACAACCGTTGACCACCTTCTGTACTCAGATCTTGACCACTGTGGTCTACGAAGGTCTCTTTGAACCTCGTGAAAAAGTCAGACACTGTTTCGTCTTTCTGCTTACATGCAGACAATTTGTCCCAATTGACACGCAATTCAGGCATTAAAGTCTTCATATACGTAATGATTCTACCAGGGAGTTCTGCAACTAAAGGCTCAGGTTTAGCACCACCAACTTGTCTGTCATCTGCAGCAGCAATATTAGCCCATGTATCACCTAATTCTTGATCATGATCCGCATGACTAATCTTTCCCCATAAAGGCTGTGGAACAACATTCCCGAACAACATGTCTATATCAGCCAAATTCATAATGCATGAGCCTGCAGTCTGTGATAATTCCTAATAGTACCCTGCAGGGTTTTTACGAGGGTCAGATAGGGACTGCTTAAGGGCCAATACTTCAGCCCGCTTCCAGGGAACATGTACCCAAACACGCTGAAAGTGTGCCGGTGCAGCTAAAATACCATGAGCAACATCAGCCTGAACTGGGTCCTTCCATACCGGAGGAACCTCTCTCATTTGATATTGCCGTGCCTTTCTCCTAACTTGTTTCCTTCCCAGTGAAAGAATTGGCTTGGTAGTTTGGTTTGCCCTGTTCCCATGATACACTGGGCCAGGGACAGACTAATTTGCATATAGCCAGGTTCTTAGTTGGGATGGTGCAGTGAGCTAAAAAACGGTGTTGGATTAAGCCCTGATCTCTTGACTGGGTGAGAGTATTCTGCTTAATTCAGAAACTCTGTCCATCACCACCCCCTGTTGTTTAATTATTTTGTCCACCATAAGCATAGAAGGGTATACTCAGACGTGAGTCCCTAGCTCATTGCACCATCAGGATTCAAGCAAGCCGGGCCGAAGACGGCTGAAATGCCAGAAACCGGTCCCCGGTAGCATGTTTCCTTCCCAGTGAAAGAATTGGCTTGGTAGTTTGGTTTGCCCTGTTCCCATGATACACTGGGCCAGGGACAGACTAATTTGCATATAGCCAGGTTCTTAGCTGGAATGGTGCAGTGAGCTAAAAAACGGTGTTGGATTAAGCCCTGATCTCTTGACTGGGTGAGAGTATTCTGCTTAATTCAGAAACTCTGTCCATCACCACCCCCTGTTGTTTAATAATTTCTCCTAACTGAAGCGTCAGGCTCAAACATCGGCTGAGAAGGAGACTCATTCCTAAACGACAACAACGTTGCAACTGCTTTCTCAACTTCGGAACCCACAATAGTTCCCTTCGCAAACTCAGACTGTAGATTGACCAACTCGGAAGGAGCCTGTCCCACATCCTCATCTTTCCATTCCTCACGAAGGACAGAACACACCTTATCAAAAACATACCTCTGTTTCGGCGCTTCCCATTGATGGAAGACATCCATAACAGACTCCACATCATATCTTAAAGGATAAGTGACCCATTTACACGCCAGGCGGTCCAATATTTCTTTCTCTCGTGAATCAGGCAGTTGGCTACACAACAGTTTACGTTCCGACACAGGGGTCGTAGTTAATGACCCAAAGAAGGGAGACAGAAGACTAGTAACAGTATTAGTCATTCTCTGTCGAACAGAAGGAGAAGTTGACAAGACGGGAAATAAAGCAGATTGAGAAGAGGTCAACGTAGGAATAATAGTAGGGGAGGTAGCAAGAACAGGTGGAAAAGTTGCAGGAGTTAAAGGCGGAGCAGGTAGCAAAGTCAGTGGCCCTTGAGAAGGCTGCACCAGAGGAATAGGAACCAGCGGAAGAGGAGCTGGCGGCTGTTGGATAGCGAGGGGCAAAGCAACCAGAGGTTGCGCCACTAAACGTTGCGGAGGTGCTGTAGCACTTTGCGCATAAGGGGGTGGCGAACTCAATAAGTGTGACATTAAAGGATCTTTTTCAAGTTCTTTTGCTGCATCTTGCTGAAGAGTTGGCAAAACTGGGTAACATTTATCAATCGCCATTTTACATTGCCTGTGCAACTGCTCACTTGCCTGTTCTTCTTCGTTATCTTTAAACTGCGTAGCAGCTTGCATTATCGAAATACCCCTTTCTCTCTTATTTCTCTTTGCTAATTTAATTTCCTTCTGTTTGGCTTCCTTACGCCATAGGCGGAAAGAGTCAAACATCGCCGGCCGGGCTTTCTTCTTAAAAAGTTTAACCTCTAGATTATCCAAAATCTCCGCGTCAAAGCTACCATAATAGGGCCATTTTAGAACCCCATCTTTCCTGGTGTATCGGATCCATACTTCATTATATGTGATGGGGCCTACGCCATGTTTCACATATAGTTCATAGGTCGGAGTTCCAATCGGAGGAACCGGACACGAGTCCTCCAATCGGGAATCCCTATTACAACCAAGACAAAACAAATTTCCAAGTCTGCTAAGACCAGGCATCTTCGCTCACTAGTCTAGCTTCAAACTTCAAAGGATTATCGAATACGATAGTCTCGTGAATACACGAGTCCCTCGGCTTTGGCACTTGCAAGTTCCAAACAAAGCAATCCCAAGGGGATACCAAAACTAAGAACCAAACTAAGGACTGGGAGACGCTCCACTCATACTTAACTGAGGTATCGATGACGTCACCAGAAGACTCGTCTATCGTTTCGCTCTACCAATCATCAAGGGTCCAAAACAGGGCGATAGTCAGGGCAGCAGTCCTTCGTAGCCGTCGGGAAGGGTGGAACCTCGCAGCAAAGACTTTCGGACCACGTCGACATACAGGGGTCGATGAAGTGGCGGCTTCCTCCAGAATTTTCACACGAAGCTCCTCACGAACCTCTGGCTTGGACCGGTACCCCTGAAAGTGCCCCACGTTGGGCACCAACTGAAGTACTGAGTTTTTAAGAACCCAGCGGTGCCAGGGGACACACCCAAAGACTTCGAGTTCTTCCTGTTTCAGACTACAGAAACACAGAGTCTTCTAGGTGAAGTCAAAGATCGAATTTATTGGCACCAGCCAGTAACAGGTATCCTAGAAGTACAACACGGTGTATATTCTCAGGAGACTGCTCAATCTTACAAAGCCAGCCTTCTCCTTTTATACAAAATATTATGCTTTAGGCAAACATTCCTTATTTTATAGTTGACCATTCACATATTTTCACTACAAAGAAAAAGTAGAGTCTTGATGACAAGCCCATATTTCTGTTTGTCCAGCCCACAATCAATCACCTGGCAAGGCCCAGTATTTTCATCAGATATCGACGGACCCCCAATAAAAACGGGCACCTCCTCCTCGTAAAGCAAGTCATAAAGAAAGAAACAGGGACAGGTGCGTGTAAGATTAGGCATGGTTTGTGTGCGATGAAAGGTTTATGATATGTTGTGCCTTGATACTATTCTCCTTCGGCCACTGGGAAAGGAACTGGCCGAACGGGTTTGGCTTCAGGCAGTGGAGTCAGCTTGCCCAGGTCACAGAGGAGTCAGAAAAGGTATACGTGTCCTTCAGACTCGTTTTTGGCCTTAGTCATTGGCATATGGGAGGGCAATCACAAAATGGCTGCCGTTCACGAAATGCAACCCGGGGGTTCAGGACGGACACTCTGATTTCAGGGTGATTTCGTCACCTGAATATGACGAAAATGCTTGTGCATAGTATTCTAATCATGCTCGGTCTGCTGATACCAAAATCGTCATGATACGATTATGTTTATAACACGGGTCCAGAATTTTCAGTACCACAAGTGGGTGGGTTTGGACAGGCAAAGGCGGGCCCTGGCCTGCTAATGGCTGTGGCATTTTGCATTTTGGGGGGGGCTCAGTCGTGTCCCGTTTGTTGACCTGGTTGGTGTGGCAGAGGGGCGTGTCCAGGTGATTTCTTGGGAGGCGGCCGGCTGAACATGGAGCATCACTGGTTATGCCAGGGTCGGAGCCCACGGGGTGCCAGGCGGCTGCGCATGCAGGACATGGTCTTGAGTAAAAATGGGGCATTTATAAAGCCCTTCACCCGCTCTACACTTCATGTAAGGTAGTCATTAAATGCCCCCAGCGTAACATAAATGCCGGAATGGACTTGCCCCCATCACCCTTGACTGCCGTAGGTGGTGATGGGCATCGAAAGTGCCTAGCGAGGCAGCTCCAAAGGGCTGTAATTGAGGTCCTGGTAGAGTGTACAGAGCCTTGAAGAACAGAGGCACTGTCCCGTTGAATTGTACTTTGTGTTTTGGGCAGAGCACTTGTACAAGAGGCCCTTCCACACAGTTTGCAATTCGGGGTGGGCCTGCTGGGCACGGAGGGACATGAGGACACAGAGGGATAGATGTGTGGAGAGGTGCACAGCCTGCGGCGGGGTGAAAGGGGGGCGCTTGCGAATGGTTAGAGGCTTGTTTAGGGGTGCGGATACGGGGCTGTGGCTCAGGAGCAGAAGATGTGGTGTAACAAGACGGGGGGCTATACTTGGAGCTGGGGCTCAGACATCTGAGGGACGTGGAGGGCACAGGAGGAGGCTGAAGGGAGATGGGAGCAGGGTGGGCGCTGGTGAGGGAGGGTGCCCCGGACTGCGGGGGTTCAAGGAAAGTGAAGGAGTGGGGGGGTGGTGGAGCACATTGCGGTGGAAGGATGCAAAGGTGCAAAGATAGCGAAAAGCGCGCTAGGGGCACTAATTAGGGACCATGGCAGAGGCAGCGTCGGGTCGGATGGCAGCGAAAAGGAGGGAGGCACCGGGTTTGGAGGGAGGGGGCCGTTTAGGAGAAGGAATGCATAGAGATAAGGCTATAGGAGGAGATATCGGAGCGGGCGAGGGTTGACCAGCCAAACGGTGTAGGAGCGGGGGTAGGGGGCGGTCGTCGGGAGGAGATCCGGGGGGTGCGTGCGCCGTGGAGTGCCCGTTCGGCTTTGTGTGCCGTCATGATGGTCTGCCCAGTTCCGCAGTACTCGCGCCCTGTTTGGGACTATCTGAAGGATGGTCCAGTGGTCCCTCCCTCGCACCGTTATATAGACTTTACCCGAAGGTGTTGAGCACGTCACAATGGGAACAGGAGGATACATGGAAAAATTACAAGTGAACAAATTACAAAAGGAAAGGTTGGGTTGCATGGGGCAAAGGTGACAATTGTGAGCGAATAAAAATACAAGGGGTCGGTTGGTGTGGGGGGTTTCGGGGCGAAAGGAGGAGTGAGCATGGAGAAGTGCCGCCAGGGAGTTGGGACCCTCCTCCCACCCACTGTGAAAGTTAAATAAGGTGGCAAGTGTCAAGACAACTGGGATTCGATCAGGGCTGCCAGGGTGCCTAGCAGAACTTAACTAGGGGCAGTGAGGGGGGGGGATGCAGGGGGGGATTTAAGCCCCAGCGCCTTGAGACCCTCTGGGTGAGTAGTGCGCTATATAAATGCTTTGATTGATTGAAGCATGGAGCGGCCGACTCGGTTCGGAGGCGACTGTGCGCAGGAGCAGAGTTTGAGGGAGGGGACTGGTGCGTGAGTTGGACGGGCGTCAGGCACGGGCCTTTCATCCTTCTGGGGCCGATTGGGATGGGGGTTTACTGCCGCGGGCGCTGGGGTGACAATGCGGGGGGTCGGGCGCTGCCGGGAAAGGTGATTGCAGTAGAGGATGTGGGGATGGACGAGGGCGATGTTGGCGGGGGGTGCCGCACAGATAAGGGTGACAGTATGAGCGAGCGGAATACATGAGGTAGCAAATGATGCAATACAGGAGGAAGAGTGACATGTGTGCAGGTAACGAGAGAAAAACAAAAAGTACAATTAGAGGTATAATACTGCAATATATGGCAGACAATCAAGAACAAGAAAGTGGCGTGTGCAGGTTAGAAAAGAGTACCAAAAGACAACAGGGAATACCTGCCCACCTGACGAAACGACGAAAACAAGAAACGAGGCAGAGTCTGCTCACGCTGCCTGCACGCGCCAGTTGGCCCTCTGATTGGTTAATAAGGAACACCAATCAGAGGGCTGACTGGCGCATGTAGGCAGCGTGATGAGGGGCGTGCTCTTTCCCGATGACGTCGGGGAGAGAAAGAACACAAAAACACACCCCTCAGTCACAAAAAGACGGGGCTTAAATGGAGTGACGCCCCTCTATTCCAATGGCTGGCCTCCATTTAGGAAGCCAGCCAATGGAGAAGAGGGGCGGGTTCAAGCCCCCATACACTGTTTACATTAAATCTCGGCTGCGCGAACACTGCTGCGCAGTGTAATGCTAGGCCGAGACCTAAAAAGGAGATCGATCTAATCCTAGCTGCTATAGACCGATCTCTCTGATTGACAACACCTTCAAAATCCTAGGGAGGGTCGTGTTTAACAAAATTAGGACATGGGCAGAAAAGGAACCAATTCGAAATCGGTGCCAGCTGGGTTTCAGAAGCAAACTGGGAACAATCCAACAGTGTATTAATTTAAATCTTATTATTGGCAAGTATACGATAGCACAGAAGTCACCTATTTATTTGGCCTTCATGGACCTTACCTCAGCGTTCGATTTTGTCAACAGGTCACCCTTGTGTTCGGTCCTTTTAAACTATGGGTTGGACGAGGCTCTGGTTTACCTTTTGGCACATTTGCAGAGGGACTTGAAGGCGCGGGTAAGGATCAGTAATGATGGGGAGGTCTCAGGGGACATCATTATTGGTAGAGGGGTCAGACAGGGATGTGCACTGGCCCCTCTCCTATTCATTCTTTACATAAACGAATTACATAATGCCTTGTCAGAACTCCCTAATGACGTACCAAGAATCAATGGAAATGTACTTCCTGCGCTCTTATATACGGATGATGCGGTCCTTAGGGGCCGCACTCCGAATGCGTTATGCACTTTAGTTGGGGGTTTTGTGTCCTTTATGGCAGACCTAGACCTCTGCACCAATTTTAAGAAATCCTTTATAATGACTTGTGGCTCAAAAAACACTGTATCAATTCAATAACCTCAGGTCATGAACGCCTACTACGCACCCGCACTTTTCCCTATTTGGGTTTAGTATTTTTTGACACTGGATCTTAGGCACCCCATGCTGCCCATAGTAGAAGTAAGTTTTTAAAAGCAACTAACTCTATTCTAAGTCTCCCTCAACCAAAATAGGCAGAAGTAGTTTTACCCTTATTAAAGATCTACAAATCGCAGTGTATCCCCACCGCCACATATGGCGCTGAAGTCTGGAGTTTTATAAATTGCAGTGGGATCTAAAGAGAGGAATATAGATTTTGCAGGAAACTTCTAGGGGCGCAAATTTCCTTCCCGAATTATGTAGGTCATAAGGAACTCAAATTGTATTAAATAGAAGATTTTATCAGGTCTCGCCCAGCTATATTTTGGCTAAAAATCTGGCTAAACCCAGCAGCAACTTTAACAAGGGAGATCATTGTAGACCGCCTTAATTGCGACAAGGGAGGATCCATAGCCTGGCATTTCGCTGTTAGAAAAAGCCTAACCAGCGTGAACCTTGAACATATCTTCTTAAACCCATTAGCACTAGAGGGTATGAATAAAAGAGTCCTCCTGGGATCATTGTATGAATCTTATAACATCGAAAGACACGCCTCAGAGCACCTGAAACCTTCAGTCGGTAGGTATACGTCCCTCCTGGAGTTAAATAGCCTTCAAACGCATATGCCATCTAAATACCTTCTGAAGAGTGTTGGACGTTGGGGGAGGAGCCTGATTTTTCGCCTTAGGGATGGCACTTTAAAATTCTCACTGTGCTTCCCTTTGGGATTGAACATCAATCTTGAGCAAATGCCCTGCCCGTGTGGCACCAGCAGCAATCAAACTGTAGTACATTTTTTATTTTTCAGTAACTTTTACGGAGAGTACACAAAACAATACTTGATTCCGTATTTTAAGGCATTTGCTAATATTGATTACAGAACTGCGCACCTTGACATACTTAGACTTGAAAGTGACGATCTGATTTTCGGTGTCAGCTCGTTTTTGAGAGCGGCATTCCGCTCACGTATTTCTATGAGCAATCTTGAATGTATTAAGGGCACTCGAACACATAGCATTGTTCTTTTGTATGCAGTTACTTCTATCTTCTTAGTTGAATACCAATTAAAGCGCTACTTGTAGGCCGGATAATCTTAAAAGCCTAAAAATGTAATTGCACTTAAGCTATGCTGCTAATATTGCTAATAACCAATTGCACTTCATTTCAACCTGATGTTGCTGCTACGTGTCTGTCCATCTCCCTTTTAATGAGCTAACATTTTAACGCTGTTATCTGCTTATCAACATGAAAATTTTAATTATGATATTGTTGTCTTATATTATTCCCTTTTTAATGTTGTACACAATTGTAGTCTTTTTGTATCAAAAGTTCCTTTTAACCAAAGCTTCTTTGTACCGTGCTTTTTAACAAAGAATTGTATCACTGTTGATGGTGTTTGAACTGTGCTTTTATGGATATTTGTATCCGAATAAAGAACATTGAATTGAATTGAACACACAGGCTCCTGCTCTAAGCTGCAGTGTGACATACCTCACCTGATCACGCACAGCCTCTTATCTTAGAATAGGACAAGATGTCTAACCAATCTCCTCACTCATCTTCTACAGAAACCGCTGAATTACCTTCAGAAACATTGATTTATCTGGTAATTCTGCATTTTGTAACATTATTTATGATTTTGAACGGGCAAACGCATTCATTGTGCTGGCAGGACAGGGGCAGTCCGCACTCCCCAAATCTTGTGTCTTCCATCCCAAAGGGCTGAAACTTCATGGCACCACTTCTTTTACATCATCTTTTGACTTCAGCCTGTCTCTGGGTGTTTGACTGTATCTGCCTAAGGGCGTTCTCTTCCTTGCACTCGATCCATGGATCGAGCGTCCCTGCCTGCAGTGGGTTCTCTTCCTTGCACTCGCTCCATGGATCGAGCGTCTCTGCCTGCAGTGGGTCTCTTCCTTGCACTCGCTCCATGGATCGAGCGTCCCTGCCTGCAGTGGGTTCTCTTCTTGCACTCACTCCATGGAACGAGCGTCTCTGCCTGCAGTGGGTTCTCTTCCTTGCACTCGCTCCATGGATGCATGAGGGAATGGGGAGGGCAGGAATGTGAGAAAAATGGAAGACGATAGAAGGGAAGGTAGTAAGAGATTGCATTTCCGAAATTAGGTAAAGCACATTAGAGGTCTGATTTTTGAAGGAACTATCCGCCCTACCATTCTCATCCTGAACTTCGACTCTAAGGATGGCTTGTAGGAAGCTTTTTAATATCTAAACAACTTTTCTTTGCTTCGGACAGAAAAAGCTAAGAACTGAGAAGAATAAAATTGAATCTGAGTTTGAAAAGCTGCGGCAGATTCTGAAAGAAAATGAGCAAGCACTGCACAGAAGACTGGAGGAGATGGAGAAGAAAATGTCCATGATAGAAAATGCAAATATCATAAAACTGTCCAATCAAATCACCGCTCTCAAGGCCCTGATAACGGAGATAGAAAAGAAGTGTGAGGCACCAGCGTGGGAACTCCTGAAGGTGAGATACTGTTTGGGAAATAAAACAGAAGAAGGAAGTGACATATTCATGTTTTGTGTGCATTATTAAATGTATGAGTGGAACACATATGATCTCCTGGCTGGGTCAATGCACAGTGACCCATCGCACTCTGACAGCCGCACACAATCTACAGACATGGATAATTTACATTGTCCTACTTGATGCTGTGAGCCCAACTCAATATACAAACTGTGAAATATACAGTGACCGTTTACGGTGTGATATACAAGTTAATAAACCATGTATTTACATATTTTATATATAGGGAGAATGCAACACACCAAGCAATTCCAGTGACAGTAAATAATATATGAAGACCAAGGAGCAAAATGTGTTAAAAGATAGAAATGGAAAGCTTAATGAGTGACGACACCCGAGAGAATTGGAAAGAAACCAAATTTCTCCTTTTCTAAGAAATTTGAAAACATTTCTGTTCTAATGCAGTTACTTTTCTCCTGATGTAGGTGGTCACCAAACCTCTTGTTAGGGTGAACAGCTATATAACTAGGAATCTGGAATAGGTAATGGCAGCTCACTTAGTTTTTTGTCACCCCAGATAAAGATAGAGATTGCCACAGAAAACTCTTTAGTTTGAAGAATAGTGACAATTTAATATGACTGGTAACCCTTGGTTATATTACAGAGTGTGCAAAATGAATGTCCGCAACTTGCTGCCTGCCAGCAAAAGAAATTTGATTTATGACTGTATTATCTTGACACCCTGAACAGCAACCAAATTCCTCAACCGTATGGCTTAGGATGGGATTAGAGGTATAAATCTCCTTATTGTGGTCATACGCTGTCACTTTAACAGTGATGCTCTGCTCAAATAGTTTGATTAGTTTACAGCCAAGAAGCTTCCCGAGTGGTAGATACATGTAAAGGGCACTAGATGATGGTGACAGAGAATATCCAGGACATCCATCCAAGGTTGACCGAGAGCACCCTCGGGGGGCAACAGAGAGCATCCCTCGGAGGGCGACAGAGAGCATCCCTCGGAGGGCGACAGAGAGCATCCCTCGGAGGGCGACAGAGAGCATCCCTCGGAGGGCGACAGAGAGCATCCCTCGGAGGGCGACAGAGAGCATCCCTCGGAGGGCGACAGAGAGCATCCCTCGGAGGGCGAAAGAGAGCATTTCTCGGAGGGGGACAGAGAGCATTTCTCGGAGGGGGCATCCCTCAGAGGGCGACAGAGAGCATCCCTCGTAGGGCGACAGAGAGCATCCCTCGGAGGGCGACAGAGAACATCCCTCGGAGGGCGACAGAGAGCATCCCTCGGAGGTGGACAGAGAGCAATTCTCGGAGGGGGACAGAGAGCATCCCTCGGAGGGGGACAGAAGGCATCCCTCGGAGGGGGACAGAGAGCATCCCTCGGAGGAGGACAGAGAGCATCCCTCGGAGGGGGACAGAGAGCATCCCTCCCAGGGTGACAGAGAGCATCCCTCCCAGGGTGACAGAGAGCATCCCTCCCAGGGTGACAGAGAGCATCCCTCCCAGGGTGACAGAGAGCATCCCTCGGAGGGCGACAGAGAGCATCCCTCGGAGGGCGACAGAGAGCATCCGTCGGAGGGGGACAGAGAGCATCCCTCTGAGGGCGACAGAGAGCATCCCTCGGAGGAGGACAGAGAGCATCCGTCGGAGGGGGACAGAGAGCATCCCTCTGAGGGTGATAGAGAGCATCCCTCCTAGAGTGAAAGAGAGCATCCCTCTCTGGTTCGTACACACATGTAATTCACCAGTTAGTCTAAACACATGCTCAAATGCCATTTCTGCTTCTAGGAAAATGATAGATAATAAACCTATGCTTCCCCTGGTGACCAATTTGGGAATCAAGCCCACCACCACCAATGTAGATAAAGTTTGGCCCATAGTTTTGCGTCAGTGAAGAGAAATATAATGGGACCAGTAAGACTCACAGTCCAAGGGAGGCTCATCCTTCTTACAAGAGAGGACCACTCTTACCTCCTGCTAGAATGGTGGCCCCTGACCCGTTGATCTGACCTCGCAACTCATTATAGGATGCTCTCCCATTGCCTTTTGATTTAACCTCTCTTGTAATTACAGGAAAGTGACTCCTGACATGTTGATGAACCTTTTTGGTCATCAAGGACGATCTGTTGATGACCATCAAAGGGTCCTATGCGTTTGGTTTATAGTGGCCCTCTGCTTGCTACCACCCACTAAGGCAGTCACTCTACTGACTTCTGATTGCAATAGACCAGGCTTCTCCAACGAGGAGCTTGTGAGATACTGGTATCTCTCCAGCTACCTGCAAGTAGCTCTCGTCTGTAGCCCAGGCTTCGAAATTAGACGTTTTTGCTTGGTTGAATTAATATATGTTCACTAAAATTCTGAAGCCTGTATTTGAGATGAATATGTATTTAGTTTCAGAACTCATGAACTGATCTTTTGAGGAAAAATTGATTTCTAAAATATATTTAAAGCTGTTATTTGAGTGATAAATCATGATGCTTCGGAGAGACGTATTAATATGATTACCAAGGGCCAGGGGTATTGCACCCGTGGCCGACATGTATTACTCATGCAGCTTTGGAGAGACGTATTAATAATATTATTACCATAGGCCGGGGGCATTGCACCTATAGCTGTCATGTATTACTCATACAGCTTTGGAGAGACGTATTATTAATATTATTACCATAGGCCGGGAGCATTGCACCTGTGGCCGTCATGTATTACTCATTGAGAGACATTCCAAATTGCTGGTAATCGTGCACAGGACGACCACTACTGTGATCTTGTCTAACATGGTCACTTTTACAGCACAAATAATAGTATCTTGGGAGCTTTTCTTTGATCATAAGTGGGTCTTATTACAGAAAAGGTTGAAGACCCCAGCAATCAACAATATACAGATGTGGGGAGCAGTGCCTTCAAAGATGGTAGAATTTCAGAGAAACATGTAAATAGAAACAATATATTCTTTTTATATATCAAAAATTCAATGTTTACTAGAAAAATGTTTTTCCTTGACACATTCTGAATCATATTCAACGTAAAACACCATTTACATTATTGATGGTCATGAATTACTATAGCAGTCCTATGTTCAGCTCTTCCTAAAAGCTCTGATGTTGCAGAGTATTTCATCACAAATGCTGGTCCTCTGAGAGTGGTCATCAAGGTGCAGTCATTTGCTGTGAATCAATGAACCACTACAACGCACACAGGTTTCACAGTTGTAAAATATTGATCAGAAAGTGCTTCACAATTATTTCTTTAATAGTTTATATTCTCTCAGAGTTATTTTGTATTTCGGATGAGGACACTTTACATTCGCCAGCTGTGAACCTGGCGTCACCCTCTAAACAGTGCGTTTGAGTCCTTATACTGACATGAATTTAGCCACGTCGCATTTGGGTCATTGACAACGTGTCATAAAAAGTCCAATATTCCAAATCCTTTGCTCTTATCTGGTTCTTCTCCAGCATTTTATAGAGGGTCTCCCATCTCAGCCTCTTCACTCCAACAGCTCACCCCATTCTGGGATGAATGAATCCAGTAACTGGCGGGAGCTTCACACAAGCAGATCCTTCAAAAGTCCATAACAGCACAAGAGGTGGTCACAGTTCTTTGTTCTTCCTTTGCAGCTGTGATCTCCTTTCCTAGATTGCTTCCACCTACATGCACTCCTCTAGTACCCCTTCTGCCCGTACCTCCTCCTCCTGCAGGGCACTCTTCTAGCCCCCCCTTCCTTGTACCTCCTCCTGCGGGGCACTCTTCTAGCCCTTCAGCTCTTAACTACTCCTTCATGGCACTCTTCTAGTAATGCTTCTGTTCGTTCCTGACTCTTCTGAAGAACACTCTTCTAGTTTCCCTGCTGTTCATACTTCCTCCTACACTGGGATAAACAACAAGGACTTCTGGCAGGTTATTCACTGTTAATGTAATAAAAAAGTGGCAGAAAACGAAGGTGGAGCACAACTCTCATAGGGGTGAGCTGCCTCTGTCTCCTTGGCACTGATTTTACTCTCTCTGAAGCCAGGGGTTGCACAAGCAGTCACAAGGGGCAATCCAGGAGTCGCAGCTGCAAACCCTGGCAAGCCCTAAATGATGCCCATGCATGTGACCCTGTTGAGAACATGATACAATGTGTCAAGTGACTCCATTCAGAATATCAGAATGTGCTGTGTTTTGTGACTCCATTCAGAATGACTCTGTGCTGTGTCATTACCATTCAGAATATCAATTTCTGCTGTGTCATTTGACTTTGTTCAGAATGTCACATTCTCTGCTTCGGCATGCGATGCCACAGAATGTGCCGTGTCATGTGACCCCAGCCACTGTTTTCTAATTGTAGATAGATCGAAGTGTTTCACTTCTAAAAATACTGCCATAACTTTAACATCTTCTCTGGAAACTGATTTCACTTTGATTGTTTCTCTGTTTTGCAGGATGTCAGAAGCACCCTAATCAGGTAAGGTTGGTTTGTTATCCTCCTCTCAGTGTGTAAGGAGCAGGTCTCGCTGCTGCAGTGTGTAAATGGCACTACTAAGCTCACACAAAGTGCTAGGAAGCTTTGAGGTCCTCATAAAATCACTTTGTTTCCTCAAAAAGAACCTTAAGTCCTCAGAAAATACCTTTTGATTCCTCTGAAAACTTAAGTCCTCCGAAAACTCCCTTGTATCATCAGGAAATGCTCTTAAATGTTCCTAAATCCCTTTGAGTCATCAGAAAACTCCTTTGAGTCTTGAAATAATTGCTACAGAATGAGCTGCTGTCCTCACAAAACATATTTGTATCTATAAAACTTAACTAAAGTCCACAGAAGAGTTCCCTGAACAGACAGAAAACGAAGGCACATTCAGGAAACTTCCCCTCTGGTTTGCCTCAATTCTGAGTTGTGCAAAAATTCATTCAAAGTTTCCTAACTACAACAGAAGCAGCTTGTAAGAAGCAAGATGGCGGCCGCGTAGTGGTGGCCATTTGCAGTGAGAGGGCGAGGGCATGAGTAAAACCGTGTAAAACTGGAATAGCTGTAAATATTAGTAATTTTATGAACCGGTGACCGGGAAAGCCAAATGCCAAATGATTAATGCCTGTACCTGGCGGGTGCTCTGGGTGAAGATATCGAGATCGGCGATAGTGGTTGGAACGCCATTCACCCCTTGCTGGAGGATCCGTTTGAGGAGGCGGAGCACAGTGAGTGGCCTGGAAGAGAGACTACCGAAGAGAAGCCGGCAGAGTCTGCGGAGCTTGCGGAATTTGTGGAGGTTCCGAAACAAGACAGGAGAGATGCCTCCAAAAGCGGGAGCAAAAGCTGCAGTGGCAGCGCGGAAGAAACCTGAGATGGAGGAGGTGACACCCGACGAGGAGGAGATGTCACGGTGGTTACAGATGTTCATGGAGGAGCTCGCGAAAAAGAGCAAACAGAATACGGCCAGGACCCGCCAGAACACTGCCTCCATTGCAGTATTATTCGCAAAATGCGGTAAGGAGAAGGGCACGAAAACTGCGCTGGAGCCGTATGTGGGGGGCCCAGACACGGCGCGTGGGACTGCAGGCGGAGATTGCTGGTGCAGGCGCCCCACAAACCCCCCCGGCAAGGAAGACTATCAAAGGGGGCCATGAATCTCACCCAACATTGGAGGTTCCCAAGAAAAATCGGAAACCATTAGATCAGACTACACAAGGGAACCTGGCTGCTGTGGGTGAGACGGCGCAAACCGGTATCCAGACCCCCCAGGCAACAATAAAGGTCCCACAGGTCCGGCGGTTCCCCGGGGTGCCTTTGATAGACACAAACAATGGTAATGAAGCCAGTGACTTGTTAATAATGGATAATTTAGACCTTCCAGACACAGGAAGTGTTAAGAGTATCCAGGACTCTGAGAAAGAGAAGGACCCCAGTGAGTGCTTCTTCTCTGTATCTGAAGGCGCGGAGTGGTCTGAAGAGGACGAGGAGCATAGCTCTTACCTGAAGGACGATTCAGAAAAGGGGGTGGTGATGAACAGAGTGTCTGAATTGAGCAGACCACTCTTACCCAGTCCAAAGATCAGGGCTTGATCCATCACCGTTATTTATCTCACTGCACCATCCCAGCTCAGAACCTGGCTATATGCAAATCAGTCTGTCCCTGGCCCAGTGCATCATGGAAACAGGGCAGACTAAACTACCAAGCCAATTCTTCACCAGAAAGGAGACAAGCTACCGGGGACCGGTTTTCGGCATTTCAGCCGTCTTCGGCCCGGCTTGCTTGAATCTTGATGGTGCAGTGAGAAAGGGACTCATGTCTGAGTATACCCTGCCACACCTATAGTGGCCAAAAACGATTCAGAAAAGGGGGTGGTGATGAACAGAGTGTCTGAATTAAGCAGACCACTCTTACCCAGTCCAAAGATCAGGGCTTGATCCATCACCGTTATTTATCTCACTGCTCCATCCCAGCTCAGAACCTGGCTATATGCGAATCAGTCTGTCCCTGGCCCAGTGCATCATGGGAACAGGGCAGACTAAACTTCCAAGCCAATTCTTCACCAGAAAGGAGACAAGCTACCGGGGACCGGTTTCTGGCATTTCAGCCGTCTTCGGCCCGGCTTGCTTGAATCCTGATGGTGCAGCGAGAAAGGGACTCATGTCTGAGTCCACCATAAGCGTTGAAGGGTATACTCAGATGTGAGTCCCTAACTCATTGCACCATCAGGATTCAAGCAAGCCGGGCCGAAGACGGCTGAAATGCCAGAAACCGGTCCCCGGTAGCTTGTTTCCTTCCCAGTATAAGAATTGGCTTGGTAGTTTGGTCTGCCCTGTTCCCATGATGCACTGGGCCAGGGTCAGACTAATTTGCATATAGCCAAGTTCTGAGCTGGGATGGTGCAGTGAGCTAAATAACGGTGATGGATAAAGCCCTGATCTTTGGACTGGGTAAGAGTGGTCTGCTTAATTCAGACACTCTGTTCATCACCACCCCCTTTTCTGAATCATTTTTGTCCACCATAAGCGTGGAAGGGTATACTCAGATGTGAGTCCCTAACTCATTGCACCATCAGGATTCAAGCAAGCTGGGCCGAAGACGGCTGAAATGCCAGAAACCGGTCCCCGGTAGCCTGTTTCCTTCCCAGTATAAGAATTGGCTTGGTAGTTTGGTCTGCCCTGTTCCCATGATGCACTGGGCCAGGGTCAGACTAATTTGCATATAGCCAAGTTCTGAGCTGGGATGGTGCAGTGAGCTAAATAACGGTGATGGATAAAGCCCTGATCTTTGGACTGGGTAAGAGTGGTCTGCTTAATTCAGACACTCTGTTCATCACCACCCCCTTTTCTGAATCATTTTTGTCCACCATAAGCGTGGAAGGGTATACTCAGATGTGAGTCCCTAACTCATTGCACCATCAGGATTCAAGCAAGCCGGGCCGAAGACGGCTGAAATGCCAGAAACCGGTCCCCGGTAGCTTGTTTCCTTCCCAGTATAAGAATTGGCTTGGTAGTTTGGTCTGCCCTGTTCCCATGATGCACTGGGCCAGGGTCAGACTAATTTGCATATAGCCAAGTTCTGAGCTGGGATGGTGCAGTGAGCTAAATAACGGTGATGGATAAAGCCCTGATCTTTGGACTGGGTAAGAGTGGTCTGCTTAATTCAGACACTAATTTAATTTCTAATTTAAAATGCTTATAAAGCGCAGCATACACCTTGCGGTTTCTTGGCGCTGAAGGTTCAGTGGCTGAGGGGAAGGAAGACCAGGGAGAAAAGTTAGGCGGGGAAAGCCTGGCTAAATAGGAAGGTTTTCAAGTCTCCACGGAAGGAAAGGTACTGAGTTGCGGATCGGAGGTTATCAGGGAGAGAGTTCCAGAAGGAAGGGGCCAGAGTAGAGAAATTGGATCCACCCCACTTTTTGCGCGAGAAACGGGGGATCAGGAGAAGGGACTTGGAGGAGGACCGAAGATTTCTTGCGGGGACGTAGGGTTTGATGAGTGAAGTGATGAAAGCCGGGGCAGTGCCCTGACGGGCCTGGAAAACCATGCACCCGATTTTAAAGAGGGAACGTTGTTTCACGGGGAGCCAGTGGAGTTTCTTTAGGAGGGGGGTGGAGTGGTGATGACGTGGGAGGCCAAATATCAGTCTGGCCGCCTGGTTCTGGATGGCTTGGAGTCTACGCAAACTATAGGCAGGAATGCCATGGAAAAGAGCGTTGGCGTAATCCAAACGCGAGATTACCAGGGCGGCCATGATGGTCTTGAGGGCCTGAGGGGTGAAGAAGCGGGAGACAGAGCGGATGGTGCGAAGAGTGAGGAAACAGGAGGAGACCACGGAGCTGATGTGTGAGTGAAGAGTGAGCTGATTGTTCATTTTGACACCCAGTGTTTTGACAGTGGTGGAGGGGGAGGGTGCAGGGCCGAGGGAGGGGGGCCAGAAGAGAGAGTTCCAGGGGCTGGACGAACCACCAGTGAGAACCAGCTCAGTTTTATCAGGGTTCAGTTTAAGATGGTTGTGGTTCATCCAGTCCCTGATGAATGTCATAGTAGACTGGAAATTGGAGACCGAGAGAGAAGAGGGGGACAGATCAAAGATGAGCTGGAGGTCATCCGCGTAGTTGAAGACGGTGACCTCCAGCTGCTGGAGAGCAAAGATGAGAGGAAAGATATAGAGGTTGAAGAGAAGGGGGGAGAGAGAGGAACCCTGGGGAACACCGCAAGTGACAGGGAGGGGAGTGGAGGTGAAGTCGCCTAGACGGACCGCCTGGGTGCGGTCCCTCAGAAAGGAGGAGAGCCAGACAAGAGCTGATCCCCCGATGCCAGCCGCCTTGACACGGGTGAGTAGGATGGTATGGTCCACCGTGTCAAAGGCGGCGGAAAGATCGAGGAGGACCAGTGCCTGGTGGTTGTTGTCATCCATGCCCTTTCTGAGGTTGTCTAGGACGGCGACTACGACCGATTCTGTTGAGTGCCTGGGGCGGAATCCTGCCTGACGAGAAGCCAGCCCCCCATTCGCCTCAATGTGAGTGCTCAGAGCCGCGGTAACATGGCGTTCCATCACCTTGCCCAGAAAGGGCAGCAGGGAGATGGGGCGAAAGTTGGACGAGATAGAAGGGTCCGAGCCGGGTTTCTTCAGCAGGGGTACTATGGTGGCTGCTTTTAGTACCGGGGTCACCACACCCTGTGCCAAGGCGCTGTTGAGGAAGGCAATCGGGGGATCAGGGCAGCTAGAATAGATTTGCTGTAGGATGCGAGCGGGGCAGACATCCGCCGGGGACCCTGATTTTACTTTGGGGAGAATCGACAGAAAGGATTCCTGAGTGAGGGGAGGGATAACAGTGAAATGATTTTGTACTGGGGGGGGGGAGGGATCGACGAAGGTAGGCGAGGGTAAAGGGATATTGGCCTTGATATTAGTGATCTTATCCACGAAGTAGTTGTTTAATTGGTCGCAGAGAAGCTGGGAGGGAGGGATATGGGGCGAGGCTCGATCTGAGAACGCCAGGTCGTTTACGATGTCAAAGATAGCCCTAGGTTTGTTGGCGGCCGACATTATTCTCGTGGAGAAGTAGTCGGTCTTTGCAGCTAGAATTGCTGATTTGTAATCGGCCAACAGTGTCAGAAAGTGGGTTTTTAGTAACGGGCTGTAGTCCTTCCTCCACTGCCTCTCCGCCCTCCGGACGCTCAGTTTAAGTTCTTTTAGATGGTCGTTAAACCATCGGTTAGAGTCCTTAAGCCGGCGGATGGAGATGCGTCGTAAGGGGGCCTCTGAGTCACAGGCTCCAGCCAGCCAGGTGTTAATGGCCTTGGCCTGTGAGGCCGATGATAAGCCAGAGAGGGTGGGGATGGAATTGTGGAGCAGGGAGGTCAGGGAGGGGAGATCCAACCTGTTCCAGTTCCGCGCCCAGGTGTTTTTGGCAAGCGGGGTTTTGGGGGATGAGTTGTGGGGGATGGAGAAGGAGATGAGGGCGTGATCGGACCAAGGGCAAGGGGAGACCGCCACCGAAGCCAGTGGGAGGTTAAGAGCCCAGACCTGATCAAGTGTGTGCCCGTGAGAATGAGTGGGGACAGAAATGTGTGGGACAAAGTTGAGGGAAGACAGAGATTCGGTAAATTCTTTTGAGGCGGAGCACTCGTGTGGGTCTGAGGGCCAGTAATTAAAATCCCCCAGCACCAAAACCGAGGCAAAGTTGACCGCCAGATTTGCCAGCAGGTCTTGGAAGGCAGGTAGAAATGAAGGCGAGGGCTGAGGGGGGCGGTACATGAGGAGACAGGTGATAGGAGGGGCGGTCTGGAGGGAACGGGCCACCAGGAAGTCGACAGGGGCCATAGGGGGAGAGGGAAGTAGCTGGAAGTGCAGATCTGACCTAGTAATTAGCGCGACCCCGCCGCCCGCCCTGCCGGCCGGTCGATCGGCACGTAGGGCCACGTAAGACGGTGGAAGGGTGGCCAGGAGAGCGGGAAGGGAGGTGTCGCAATACCAGGTCTCGGTCAAGAGCAGTAGGTCAGGTTTCTCGGTATCGAGTAGGACGAACAGCTCGTGGTGATGCTTGACCGCCGACCTGGTGTTGAGTAGAATGACGGACAGAGCTGGGGTGGAGGGGGGTGGGTCAGGGCAGGGGAGGCAGGGTGGCAGGGGAGATTGCGGCGGGGAATGCAGCAGTGCAGGGAGGGTGGGGGCAAGGCCCAATGAATCGACGAGTCTACGGACAGAGTCCGGAAGTGGCCAGGTGCCTTGAAGGGCGATAAGGTCTTTGGAGGAGTATGATATAATTTGAGCATGGCGTCGTGCCCCTTGCCCCGTTCGGCCGCGGACGGGCGCAGACGGGCTTGACTTATGCGCGACTTCGGCGCGAAGTCGGCGCTCCCGCTGCGCTCGTCCGCTGCGCGTTCTGTATTGGCACATTAATAAAGGCGGCCGTAAAGGCGGGAAGGGGGCGTGGCCTGGATGTGGGCGTGGCCAGCCGGCAGGAGGGCGTCACGTGAGCGGTGGATCCGCTGCACGGAGCCCTCGAAGTGCAAACAGCAAGTAGCAGCAAGGTACAGTTTAAAAACACAATTTTTAGAGTAAAACACAAAGCGTCTCCCGGCTTCCGCCTCAGGAGCAAAGAACCAAGTGAGCGCTCGATAGCTGGCGCTTAAGAAGGGCGGGAAGGGGGCGTGGCCTGGATGTGGGCGTGGCCAGCCGGCAGGAGGGCGTCACGTGAGCGGTGGATCCGCTGCACGGAGCCCTCGAAGTGCAAACAGCAAGTAGCAGCAAGGTACAGTTTAAAAACACAATTTTTAGAGTAAAACACAAAGCGTCTCCCGGCTTCCGCCTCAGGAGCAAAGAACCAAGTGAGCGCTCGATAGCTGGCGCTTAAGACACTCTGTTCATCACCACCCCCTTTTCTGAATCTTACTTGGAGGACAGCAATTTAGAGTCAGAAAGTGACCTGGAACAAGAGCTTGCAGCAACCGCAGTTGAATCTAATGTAGGGCCAAAAGTTCAGGAGCTGCCACAACGTGATCTGAGTTGGGATCATTCCTCCGCAATGCTGTTACAGGGTAGCCCTATTTTGGAAGCTACTCATCCCCCAATCCTGTAGGTGATTCACCAGGCAATTTTAGCACACAGAGAGGAAGCTCACCAGGATAGCCGTAAAGCCCAAGCGGCAATGAGAAAAATGCAGACTATGGTGAGAAAACTCTCTAAAGCCTATGCTAACGTGGGGGATAGAGTCTCTAACCTTGAGGAGAGGGTAGTCTCGACCGAAACGGAAGTAGCGGCAGCCAGCAGTAAAGTCGAGTCCCAAGGCGCTCAAGTTATTGATATACAGTGGAAATTAGAGGACATGGAGAACCGGCTCTGACGGAACAATCTCAGGATCCTGGGAATTCCTGAGGGGGTGGAAGGGGCTGACGTAAGAGGCTATGTCATCAAATTTTTTCAGTCTACATTTCCCGAACTGTCAAGTTGGAATTGGTCTGGGGAGTTACAGAGGGCGCATCGCACACCCTTCAAAATAAGATGCACTGTAAAGGAGGGAGATAAACCAAGGGCGATTTTGATTTTTTTGGGCAATTTTTTTCTGAGGCAAGCCATAGCTGATAAAGCGAGACCTGTGGCGAAGAGGGCAAGCGAAGGGATCACGTTTTTCGTACGCCCAGACTTTTTCCATTCGACGGTCAAAAGGCGCTGGAGACGAAGACAATTGATAAGGCCCTTTCAAGAGAAAAAGTTGCAAGCATATTTGATAAACCCAGCGCAGTTGAAAATAATCAACGAAGTCGGGAGGGATGGGGGCAGGGGGGAGGGTGAGGGGGTGCAAGGGAGAAAATTCTAAATAAGAGAGATTCTGTTACTATACAGTTTGGATTTGCTATATGTGTCAGGGCCCGCCTCGCAGGATCCGGCTGATGAATATATGGCTCCACCTCCAGCTGTTACCAACACCCCGAATGTAAATCATAGGGTGTCCGAACCAGCAGGTGAGGGAGAAATGATGACAAGAAGGACCGGGAAAGGGAAAGGGTCAGCAGGGACAAGGGTTCTGAAATGACAAAACCCTTCGTCCACGCTGTGCTGATACCTGCTGTTTGTCTGTGAGCTGTAGGCGAGCAGGAGCTTGCCTAAATCGCTGAGACCGGGGCTAATTGAGAGGCATTACCAGTGCTGCACTCACCTTCCCAGAGTGCACCAGGACGCCGACTGCTGACCCACCGCTGCGGGACTGCGAGGCTTGGGACCAGCTGTAGCCTCTTCCCGCAGGGGCCACGCCCCCTCAATCTCAGAGTCCATAACCTTTCGCAGCACCCGCTTCGCGGGTGCTACTGATCGTCCACACTGTGCTGATACCTGCTGTTTGTCTGTGAGCTGTAGGCGAGCAGGAGCTTGCCTGAATCGCTGAGACCGGGGCTAATTGAGAGGCATTACTAGCGCTGCACTCACCTTCCCAGAATGCACCAGGACGCCGACTGCTGACCCACCGCTGTGGCACTGCGAGGCTTGGGAACAGCTGTAGCCTCTTCCCGCAGCGGCCACGCCCCCTTAACCACCAAGGTCTACAAGTTCAACCTAAGGTCCTACGCGTAGCAGAACGCGTGCGGGACGAGGCCCGGGACGAAGCCCGGACTAAGGGCGGACAGTCTAAGACAGTCCGAGACAGGCAGAGACTGGGCTGGGCCAGGAACTCTGCCTGGATCTAGCAACTCAGGAGGTGAGCAACTGTTATAGCTTGGGGTTAATTAGTGCTGCATCGTGTCATTGCTCTCGACCTGGTGTAGTCGATTTGTTTTGCCGCTTTAAGAATATTGCTCTGTACTCTCCGCTTCTCTGAGGGTTTGGTTTTTCGCTCTACGTTGTGCCATGTCGGGGAAAAAATCATCTCCTGCTAAGAACACTATGGACAATTATCTCCTTCAGGTAGTTGCAAAAATCAACAACGATAGGAGATCCTCACTTGGCCTGTGCACATCACCTAACCCAATCACTCCAACATCGCCGATACAACCCTGGTTCATTCCCCAAATCCACATAGCTCCTGTAGTGCTTTTGTTGCTGGTTCTGATCACGTTGACAATACCACAATCACTCAATCAGTCTATGTTGAGTCAGACAGCGAAAATGAGGAGGAGGTCGACCAACACTTAGTTCAGGACAAAGCACCTACTCCAGTGCCTGCACCTCGTACTACTAGAGGAGCTAAAAGGACCCAGCCTAAGCGTGGTGGGCTAAGATCAAGTCAGAAAAAGGTCACATCCACCCCTAATAAAACCTTGGTGATGGAAGATGGATCTCTAGATGACGATTGTAAGTCTATATCTAGGGGACAACTTATGTCATTGTTGGACATGATAGACATTAAGGTACAGGGAATTGTTAAGCCGTTGATTGGTAGAATGTAAAAACTAACTAAAGAGGTCAACCGTCTAGGGGATTTATTGAACCACACCCTAGCTGAAGTTGGTAAATTACCCGAAGCAATTACCAGCAGTGTTGAGCAAAAGAGGGCCTCTCCCATTCCGGTGGGTGGTGGGGCTCCCCCTTCTATTGATTATTCAGTGGCTCCCCAGGTATCCACATCGTATGGGTGCAGGCGAATGATGTTCCTCCTACTGTACCCCCTGCTCCAGAACCTGCTCACGACTCGGTGGAGTTGATAGTTGAGGCCTCCCCCTTGGTTTTGGTTTTAGCTAACGTTACTCTGCTGGTGCCTGGCCAGGAAGAATCTACCTCATCCTTGTTGTCTAAAGCCCTTTATTGGCTGACCAATAATATGTTAATCACTCCCTGGGGTAAGCATCAGCTGGCCGAAGAACTAGTAAAGGCCAGGAGAGTGAAGTGGATAGGGACCTCATTGCTGCTTGTTCTTGCCGTTCCTGCATTTCAGTGGATAATTGCCGATTTCATCTCCACGCCTCGCGGTACCCGCTGCGCGGGTCCCGCATCGCGGGTCCCGCATCGCTGTGAGGCACTTTCCTTCAACTGGGAGCTGCTGACTGGGGTGTTGCAGGGGCTGAGGGCTGCGAGCACAAGGGCTGGGACTCCATCTCCGAGGAGTCTCAGGTCATCCCGCGCCCGCTCCACCTGGGCCGCTCTCCCTCATCGCCCCGCCCCCAACAATCCTCCCACCTTTGCAATAACTATGAAGGAGTTTGCGACTGCCGCTGCGTGGGAGCTCACCGGGAGAAGCCCGGGACAAGGGCGGGACCGTCTGTGGCCGTCCGGGGCCGCAGGAGGCCGGGCTGGGCCAGGTTATTGTCATTTTGTATTTGTATTCTCTTTCATTGACCACTGCTCTGCTTCCTGACAGTAGTGTACCAAGTCTACAATTTTTGGGTTATGAAAGCTTAGTCTGTCCTCTTTGGATATGAGTCATTCTGCTCCCCCAGGTGTGGGTATCTCTGTACTTGGCCCACTAGATAAATTCTTTAAGAAATCCACCAAGGAGGTAGATATGGATCTACTCCTTGCAGAGAGAAGAGCTGAGCGACGACGCTCAATTGAGCAATTAAAGAAAATTCCACTGCCCACACTGTCAGTTTCAAATCTCACCCAAGAAACGGCTGCCCAAGGGTTGAGCTCTATTGAGGATGATGTTACTGATATTAATCAAATCCCAAGTATATTTAGGTTCCCAATTATTTCCCCGCCATGTGCCAGTGCTACCAGCGGAGGCTACTTAGTTTGTCCCCCTATTGATCATTCTAGTTTTGTTGAAACAAATATCCCCGATATCCAAATCACGGATTCGGAACCTCGTCCTATGTTGCCCAACCTGTCACTGGTTTGCATAGACCCAGGCGAGAGTATACCACCAACGAGTATATGTAACTCTAGAACCAAGCCTGACAAGGCTAAGAGGGTTGTGCATTCTCCACCTAGGAAAAAAAGGAGAAAGGGCGGGGTAAAAAGGAAAGGCCAAAGCTGTCAGACACCACCACCGTCTCTACTCAAACCAAACTCTGAGTTATTGATCCCACCCAATGCAGAGCTACCGCCACCAGACATACAGGATTTGGTAACTTCTGAGTTAGCAATCGAAGGGTTTAATGAGGTGTCCTATGCTATTATAGAGAAGCTTATTACATCATATATGTTACCCTTGCTGGAGCGTGTTAGGACAATGGGTGACAAACTGGACCGCCTACTGGCGACCATTGAGCCAACACATTCCTCTAGCTCTGATAAGGACAAGGGCCAACCCATGTTGCTGGCAATATAATTACTTCCACCAGCCAACATCCTAAAAGTATAACCAATGCAGTCACTACCTCAAATAAAGCATCGGCTTTGGCTGTTAAACCTCCTAGAGCAGCTAGCTCTGCCAAAGCAAATCCTAGGGTGGTAGCCAACAAACCACCTGCTAAGGGAGTAGTGCCACAGACAAAGAACGGGATGGGTAAACCCGCTAACTCTAATAGTAAATCTAATAAACCCCTACCACGGAGGAAAAATGTAGACCTGCCCCCGGATTCCATGAACTATGTTATTGTAATGACGGGTGTGCCACCAGTTGCGGAAGGGGATCGGGAAAATAACAAAAGTTTAAAAAACAAAGTCATCTTTTGGCTGAAAACAAATAGACCCCTTCCCGTTTATTTATTTATTTATTTATTTATTTATAGGCTTGTTACGCGCCGGCATCACACCCGAAGGTGTATCTCCGCGCGGTGCTGTGAGGTGAGCAGGTCGAAGAACTCCTCCTAGAATAGTACAGTCTTTAGGCGTTTCCTGAAAGCTGAGTGACTTTGGCATTCTCTAAGGGAGAGGGGGAGGTTGTTCCATAGACGTGGCCCCATGATGGAGAGGGCACGGCCTCCCTGTCTGGTCTTGTGGTGTCTAGGAACCTGAAGCAACTGTTGGTTGGAGGACCTGAGGGTGCGGGTTGGACGGTGATAAACAAATTTATCTGCCAAGTAGTGTGGTCCCAGATTGTGTAAACTTTTGTGTATCACACAGCTGATCTTGAATTCTACCCGTTTCCGGATAGGAAGCCAATGAAGGGCTTTAAGGAGGGGGAGGGACGGTGTTCTGGGGGGGGGTGTTGGTCACCAGCCGTGCTGCGGTGTTCTGCACCACCTGTAGTTTATTGAGCACTCCCTCATTGGCAGCTAGGAGTAAGCCATTACAATAGTCCAGGCGACTCAAAACGAGGGCCTGGACCAGGGTCTTCCGGGTCTCGTCGGGTAGAAGGGGGAACACCTTCCGAAGGAGGCCGATAATGTGGAAGCAGGACCCTGCAGTGGTGCTGGCATGCTGGAAAAGGGTGAGGTCCTGGTCTAGACGAACCCCCAGGTTCTTTACTACTTGTTTGGGGAGCGGGGCCTGTCCCAAGCTTGAAGGCCACCAATCTGGGGTCCGTTCATCTTAATGGGGATATTGTTTCGGTCAGAAGATGTCAGTGGGTGGGGGTTTGCCCTAAGGATATAGAGGGGGATATAGTGATTATTAATTTTTGGGACCATAGAGTAGTGTCCCATCTCACAGATTGGTATGTGGGAAGTAATGAGGGAGGGATCTCCACGAGGAACCTTAGCTATTTCTATCCTGAGACCCTGATCAATCCAACAGATCAACCTCCTGCTAAAAACAACAAAAACACTAAAAGCTTCCTCAAATGGTCCAACTTTACACCTAGCTTCCATGGACCCCAATTTAATCCTGAGGCACAGTATCGCTCCTACATTCAATCTAGCTACAATTGTCCCATACAAACGCCGGGTTGGGCTAAGATCAAGCCCCAGCCCATTGGTCCGCCAGCCTTATTGGATCTGCCATTCCCCAATAAGTCCCTGTATCCAATGGTTCCTACCACACCTGTTTTCCCACAGATACAACAGCCCCCAAGTTTCTACCCAGCACACCTTTATCCCAATAGGTTCACTCAGCCTAAAGAGTTTTGGAATATTCCGCTGAGAAATCTATATGACCCACTATCCGGGCTGTCGACTAACGATTGACCAGCGCTTTCGACAAGGGATGATGAATCTAATTCTGAGTGTTTGGGTGTTGGAGATGACTCGAGTATCCTGCTAAGTATTGTTGAAAGTCTTGAAGACCAACCTCGTTACTGTGTGGAGGGGTGTATGGTTTACTCAGGAGAGCCAGATATACTAGCCCTGGTACCCACCTCATTGTCATTCATGGATGTCACCAGTGTGGGCGTAAACCCTGAGCCGACTACCCAGGCTGGGTCAATATGTTTGCCAATGAATGGTTTGATCACAGTTGCACCTGTGCCTGTAGAAACCTCTCCCCAGTCCAACGAACCCCACCCTTTAGACATAACAAAAATGTGTGATCAAGTATGTAAAAAGGGTACTACTATGGGATGTTGGAACGTTGCGGGAATTGAATCTTGTATATGCATTCCTGATTGGGCTGATTTCATTCGACAAGGCGATGTTTGGTCTTTTCAGGAGACCTGGGCAACCCTACCAGTGCATTTTCCAGGCTTCTCGAATTTTAATAAACTAGCAGTTAGAGGTCGAAGAGGTAGGGCCATGGGTGGCCTCACAATTTGGGTTCGTCAAGTTGCAGGTGTATCTGTCAAGGAAATCTTTATTGACTGTCCTGATATATTGATAGTTAGTATGAAAACAAAAAGTGGGTTGGATATACTGCTGATCAATGTATATGCTAGAGGAATTGCGGGTGGCAGAGTATCAACCACCCTTACTTGTTTGGATGACTTCTTAAGTTCTACTATAATAACAGGTCATGTGGTTGTTATGGGTGACCTTAATACTTGTTTTGAACCTTTAAGTAAAGAGGATGGGTTATTAACCGAAGCAGAGGATCTGACCTGGGGGATCCCTCAACTTGATTTACCCCCGATCATTAAGTGGTCCCAAGCAGCCACATTTATCAAAGGTCTCTGCCTGAACTGGGGGTTGCGTGCCCTAAACGGACTTGTAAGCTCAGACAGGATGGGTAATCACACATTTTTCAATGGCAGACATAGCAGTCGCATTGATTACATCCTAGTTGACATCAAAATGTGGCCTATGGTATTGGATATGACAGTTAAGCCACGTCCAGAAAGTGATCACGAACCACTCATAGCGGAACTGAAGGATTTTAGCTTTGCAGGGCCGATTGAACGACAGCCTAACCCTGTACAGGAGGCCGTGGTACTTACAAACGACATGAGGAGGGTGCGCTGGCCAAAGGTTTCTGTAGATGTGGAAGCACGCATAAAGATCAGAACCCTGGTTTCCAACTCACTAATGGAAATTGACAAGTGTGAAAACCAGGAAACGATGATCTCAAATATCACAGACATCCATGCTAGCCTGTTTTTGTCATTAAAATCACTGTTTGTTAAATTTGTTGCCAATAAGGGTAGAGGGAAGGTCAAGAAACCCGCAAACTGGTACAACAAAGCTTGCCGAGAGTCCCATTCAGATCTGTTTAAGGCTTTAAAATCAAAGAACCCAGCCCTAATTAAAACCAGTAGGAAGGCGTATAATGAAGCCAAACGCCAAGCTAAAGCCGCATGGGATGACGAGCGTTGGACATCATTAGCTGAGGCCTGTGGCTCCAGGAACCTACAGCAGTTCTGGCACCTTCTTAGGTGGGGTCAGTCACAGGACGATCGCCCAAGCCCCGCATCCGTTGAGCAACAGAAATGGGTGTCCCATTTTGAGGAACAATTTAGATGCCACAGCACCACGCAAGATTCCATTAGTTGGCCCCTCACATTTGATATACTTGTGTTCTCGGCCAAAGAAGTTGAAGCAGTCCTGAAAGCCATCCCAAGGGGAAAAGCGCCTGGTCCGGACTGCATCCCAGCGGACATATTCCAACAGGATCAAGATCTATGGGTACCGTATCTAGTACGATTGGTAAATGCACTGGTCATGGGTGCGAGGGTACCTGATTCTTGGGCTGGCGCCGAAATATTGCCTATCTTTAAGAAGGGTGACCGGTCGGTGCCATCCAACTACCGGCCGATCAGTTTAATTGACGCGGTACAGAAGATCACATCCCGTCTTGTTCTTTCAAGGATTCAGGCATGGATAGAGGAGCATGACATCCTTACTCCTCTCCAAGCTGGGTTTAGACCTCATGTGAGCACCCTGGATCAGGCATTCCGTTTCATGCTTTTGCATTGGAAGACGGTCACCCTGGGCAAAGGCAACCTATATGCGGCCTTCGTGGACTTAAGGTCAGCGTTTGACCTTGTCCCGAGGGCCGGGCTATGGAAATGCCTATTAGATATGGGCATGCCTCCCATTTTGGTACGACTTATAGTGAACCTTCATGCACAGACATTTGCATTTGTACGATGGGGTAAACCGGGTGAGGTGACGGAGAATTTTCCAGTGGCTAAAGGTGTCAGGCAAGGTTGTGTTTTGGCACCCACCTTGTTTTCTCTATATATCAATACAGTTACCAAGTATTATGACAATTTTTCCACGGATGCCCCAAGTTTGGCTGGAATGAAAATCCCCCTGCTCATGTTCGCTGACGATACTCTCTTGATTTCACGAACCAGACAGGGTTTGCAGAAAGCACTGTCAAGGTTCGAGAGTTTCTGCAGCGAACATGAGCTGGAGGTGAACGTGTCCAAAACCAAATTCATGGTTTTAAGGGGGCACAAACAAATAAATGCCAGGGTTTCCATGGGGGATATCCCCTTGGAGCAGACAAAGCATTTTACCTACCTGGGAGTCACCTTTAGTGAGACCTTGAGTTGGACCCATCAGATCGAGCTCATGACCATGAAGCATCAACAGCTGGGCGGGGCACTGATCAAGGAACATAAAGGGTCATTTACGAGGCCAATGTCCCCGCTTATTAAGATCTATGGCGGTAAGGTTCTATCAGCAGTCCTATATGGAGCGGAACTCTGGGGTGGTAGCAATTTGGATCCGCTAAGACACGCCCAAAATAAATTTTTAAGAATGGCCACAGGTCTGCCACAGTCAAGACCACTCATTCCCCTTCTTTATGACTTACGGTGCCATCCGGTGGAGGACCAAGCAAGACTTCGCCCACTAACATTCTGGCGCCGTCTATGGACAACGCCAGAACTCCATCATTATGCAGAAGCTTGCTTTGAGGTTAGAAACAGCTTTGGTGCCGCAAATATTGGCTGGTTCAGAGACCTTAGGGCTACCCTATTAGCTCTGGAATATGGCGACCTGTGGTCCTCGCCTGAATCAGCCAACTTCCCCTCAAAAAAGGAACTTAAACAATGTTATTGGGAATGGGTGACACACAACATGTACTCGAAAATGAGCTCGAGTAGCCTCACTGGCCTGTTTATTGTACATAAGGACACGCCCAAGTTGGAAGGGTACTGGGGTACTATAACAAAACCCTTGGACCGCAAACTATTTTTTCAATTTAGATGCGGTTCACTTCCCCTTGGGGACTTCACCAAAAAGTGGGGAACAGAAAGGTCGGGGTTCTGTCCCAAGTGTCAAGGTATTGGGGAAAGCCTGAATCACTTTTTGTATGTGTGTCCACTATACTCTGCCCCCAGAGCCAAATGGCTTAGACCGGTATGCAGAAATCTAGATACCAGATCGGCTGTGGAAGCAAGTAGATTGTTAAAAACCAACCTGGACCCTCTTATTGTTGTGGGGGTTGCTAAATTTTTGGGGTGGGCCTGGTTGCTTAGAAGCAGGCTCATTAAAAGTAATCAAATGGGGACTTAAAAGTTGTGTTTGTCTTACAACCAGACCTGTATCCTGCTGATCTATGGTTGTATTTGAGCGTCTCTGTAAATTTTTGTAAATTTGTACAAGAAGCTGATTAGCTTGTCAATGATTTAATACCTGTTTTAACTGTTTTATATGTATAAATTGTATTTTATGTCTTTTATGATGAACTAATCGAATAAAGACTTCTTGAACTGAACTGATAGGAAATAGTGTTGTTAAGAGGTTTCGGGGCGATTGTGTTATTTTACATTTCTCTGACCCAGAGGTTTTGACAAACATCTTGCCAAATCTCTTACCCCCACAGCGAAGATCCACCGAAATTATTCCGCTGACCTTAGATTTCTTCTATCCCCAAAGTGGGAGGGTTTCTAATAAAACTATACTAAAGACAAAGTGGAATGTAGTCTCATCGAAAGGGCGGAGGGAAGTGCAGTCGACAGTGTGGGGTTTAAATCTAGAAAATAGGTATTCAGCCCTTTCCAATCTAAATGATTGTGATTGACTCCTCAATGGTAACAATGTTGCACCCCGACTAGTGTGGAACAAATCATATCTAGTTTGCCTCCCCAGGTTGATAGCTGCCTTAATAGCGACTTGTTGAACAACCTAGATGTCCCAGTAGTAGGTGAGAACTGTATAAAGAATTTTCCATCCGGGTCTGCTAATTTAATCTCCTGGAATTTAGCCGGTTTGAGTTCTAAGCTAGATTGTGGGGACTGGCTTGGTTTTGTCACTCAATTTGATATCTGCATATTTCAGGAGACTTGGGCATGCGAACCTGTCTTTATACTAGGTCACTTGAATTTTTCAGTGCCAGCTGTAAAGGGTGCGAAAGGCAGACCTATGGGGGGGCTTACTATCTGGGTTCGACAGTCACTAAACCTCTCAGTCAAAAATATAGATATTGGTCACAGCGATATACAGTTGATTAGGCTAACCACGGCCACTGTTGGGTCACTTGATATTTACAACTTATATGTTAGGAGTGCCAAAGGTGGTAGATCCGAAGTTCTAACAGCCTTGGAAAACTTCCTCGATGAGCACTCCCATGAGAACAATATTGTCATTGCAGGTGACCTTAATCGGATGTTTGAGCCTTTGGTCGTGGGTGAGGCCTATACTGGAGCTGAAGAAGACTCTCTTTGGGGCATCCCAGAACTACAACTGAAACCAGTTTCTTGCTGGACTAAGGACATAATAGCTATTAACGCAATGTGCCTTAAAAAGGGTCTGAGAGCCATGAATGGAAGAACAAGAAAGGATAAAAATGGCTCTGTAACTTTTGATAATGGGAGGCATAAAAGTAGAATTGATTATGTAATCTGCAGTCTGCCTTTGTGGCCTACCCTCAGTGACATGGAGGTTATCATGAGACCAGAGAGTGACCATAACCCCCTATGTGTGACTCATAAATGGTGGTCTGCAGAGACAAATCCTACCTGCATGAATGACCTTGTTCCACCGCTGATTATCCCTGAGAATAATATGCGTAGGTTAAGATGGGATACTGTAGCTAGCAATCAGCAGGCTATAGATACTATCAACAAAGACACTGATCAAGCCATACTGGCTATGGAACTGATTAGTGCCTCTTCCTCTGGCTTGGGGGATGTGGTTAAAATTCACGATACACTTTTCGCCAAGATTAAGGAGCACTTTCTTAAACCTGACAAGAGAAAGGGTGCTAAGACCTACAAGGATGCAAGATGGTACAATACTGACTGTAGGAAGGCAAGGCTCGCCCTCGGGCAGGCAATTAAGAGGAGAGACTGTGTACTCATTAGTCTTGCCAGAAAGGAATATAAAGCATGTATAGCTAAGAGGGAGTGGGATGAGCAGCACTGGTGCAAACTGAAGAAGGCCAGCGATAGGAAGGACTCCAGAGCATTTTGGAATATTGTAAAATGGGGTTCTGAGAAAGTTGAAGAGTCTCCAAACAACAATGTTTCACAAGAGGCATGGGTAGAATTCTTTAGCTCACAATATACCTTTAATACATTAGGCGTAGAAGAGGATTGTTTTATTAGAACGTTTTCAGAAGACTGTCCCTTTACTCTTAAAGAGATAATGTCTGCTATTAGCGCAGTAAAGCGAGGGCGAGCCCCTGGTTCAGATGGTGTACCTGCTGACATCTTTTTAAATGATAGAGAACGCTGGTGCAAATATATTTATTTGCTTATTAATTCTATTGCACAGGGAGTGGATGTTCCTGATTCATGGAGAGGCGCAGTGATCATCCCTGTATATAAAAAGGGGGACCGTTCCCAGCCCTGTAACTATAGGCCTATTAGCCTTATTGACACTGTTCAAAAAATAGTGGGTCGTGTAGTGGTTAATAGGCTTCTTGATTGGGCAGAAGATAATAACATTCTATCTCCTTTCCAAGCAGGATTTAGAAGGGCAACCAGTACGGTTGACCAAGTGTTCCGCTTCCAGTTGCTACAGTGGAAGACCGTGGTGCTAGAGGGGGCAAGATGGCGGCTGCTTAGTTGTAGCCGAAAGCAGCAGAGCAGTGAAGCTCGTACGAACTCTCCCACCGAGATCTATGGCAATGGTTAGCTTTTATAAGCTATGAGCCGATGGATTTTCAGATGTGGCACCTAAAGGAAGTGTAATAATTTCGGCGGAACCTTTAGGAAAGACTTTTGGATGCTTTTACCGCTTACCTGTCGTGGCTCGGCGGTACGGCTGCTCCAGGTGCTGACGCGGGCGGCTCTCTCACTGTGCTCCAGTCGGAGAGCAAGAGGGCGGGGCTCGGGTGAAGCTTCACGGACGCCGCGGAGCAGAACAGCGTACGAGGCCAGATCACTGAGGATTGCAGGACGGGACGAGCAGCTCGTAGTAAGGAGATTTCGGGCAGGAAAGAGGCGATCCGCTATGGCTCCTAAGGTCAACACAGGAGGGAAGTCGGTCACTGAAAGAAAGAAAAAGGCTGGAATGGAAACGGCGCTGAGTGACACAGATGGCAGATTGCAGACCCCTCCGGTAAGAAAACAGGTGGTGGGCAGAACAAGACAAGCAACAGCCACAGCTATGGCCCCAATAGCCGACATATTTGCAAGGGTTGGCAGAGAGAAGGGGGCAAAAAATCTAATACCACCACAGGAGGGGGGAGAGCCTGAAACAGGGATTGCTGTCACTGGCATCATGATTGACTCAGAAGTAACTGTTTTAATTGATCCTCTCCCCCCCCAGAATACTAGAGGACTATGCTTAATGGAAGGGGATGATTTAAGGGAACCCGAGCCTGAACTTAAGCCTGAACTCGACCTGGAGCCTAAGTATGAGCCTGATATTTCAGGCAAATGTGATAGCGAGACCATGGGGAATTTGAAAGAGACTGACAGCAACATCATATCGAGTGAACCAGGGGTCTCTGACACCGGTAACACCCAGAGGAGTCCAGAGGACCTGGTTGATGTCGTGAATATGGCAAAGGATCAAGAGGGACCGAGTGATGACTCCCCTATTAAGGAGAATCCTGTCACCAGCGGGGAAGCTGAGAAGGGGAAAGAAAATGAAAAGGTCCCAAGTGAGTGCTTCTTCTCAGTGTCTGAGGGGGGGGAGTGGTCAGAGGATGACGAAGATGAGGATCTTGGCTCCAATGCCGTCTCAGATCCAGAAATAGAAAGTGATCCTGAGTCTGGCTTCCCCGCAACAGCAGTTAAACCACCAAAGATGCGTGAGCTCCCTCAAAGCGAGCTTAGTTGGGACCATTCCTCAGCACTGCCCTTGCAGGGGAGCCCGGGAGGAGGTGCCGCACAGATGTCGCTATTAGAGACTATCCATAGCGAGATTCTGGCCCACAGAGAGGAAGCTCGGCAGGACAGTCGAAAATCTCAAGCAGCCGTGAAGAAAATCCAGGGAGCTGTTAGGAAGTTGTCTAAGGCCTGTATCAATCTGGGAGACCGGGTAACTAATTTGGAGGATAGAGTTGTCTCCACGGAGGCGGAGGCAGCAGTCGCAGTCAATAAGGTCGAAGCCCAAAATGCACACATCACAGATATTCAGTGGACACTGGAAGACATTGAAAATAGGATGAGACGGAATAACCTTCGGGTTCTTGGGGTCCCCGAAGGGGTGGAAGGGTCCGATGTCAGAGCTTACATCATTAAATTATTCGAACAAGCATTTCCAGAGCTGTCCAACTGGATTTGGTCAGCAGAGATACAGAGAGCTCATCGTACTCCATTTAAGATCAAAAAAGGCACTAAAGAAGGAGATAAACCTAGAGCTATCCTAATCTTTTTGGGTAATTTCGTGCTGAGGCAGGCAATTGCGGAGAAGGCAAGACCGGATGCTAACAGGAATGCGGATGGGATTTCGTTCTTTGTTCGCCCAGATTTTTGTCATAGTACAGTGGAGAGGCGTTGGAGACTCAGGCAGCTGATCAATCCATTTCAGCAGAAGAAAATGCAGGCCTATCTAATTAATCCAGCCCCATTGAAAGTTATAAGCGAGGGGAGAACTATGTACTTTACCTCTGAGATTAAAGCTAGAGAATATCTGGATTCTCATGGGAAATAGAACAGTCTTGGATGTATGAAGCATTTGTGTTTGTTTCTAGTTGTATAGAAACTATTGGTGAAGATTCAGGTGAATTTGTAGTTTGGGTGTCCACTTTATTTAAAAAAAAAAAAAAAAAAAAGTGTCTCAAGGGGGGGATCAGAATGAAGAGTTAAAGTATAATAATATTAAGAGCTTCACTGCTCTCACTGTGACCATCACACGCACAGGCCAGGTCTGAGCGCCTCACTAGCTAGGGAGCAGGGGTGGAGGGAGAGGGTGGGGAGGGGGGGAGTGGGGGGAGGAGGGTGAGGAGGGTGGTGGGGGGAAAATTGAAAAAAAAGAAAATAAGGTGTATTAAGGTAAAAGTTGTTAACATTAAAATTCAGCAGGAAAGCTTAATACAAAATTATGTCATGCATTAAAATTTGTACAGTTAATGTAGGTGGCTTGAATGACGCAAGAAAACGTCAAAGGGTGGAGCATTTTGCTAAGTTTAACAATGTCGATATTTTTTGCATACAGGAGACCCACCTTCCTTGGGCAAAGAGAAATCTGATGAAATTTAGGGGGCTTGAAATTTTAGCTTGTTCATCTCAAACGTCAACTATTAGAGGAGTGGCCATTTTAGCTAAACCTATGGTTGGAGGAGCAAAGCGGTATAAGGCTGACAGTGCAGGGAGATGGGTGATAGTTGAACTTAATTTAGGCTGTACAATATGTGTGATATATGGCTCAAATCAGGATGATCCTGAAATCTTTGATTGTTTGGAGGGGGAGTTAGCTAATTGGCCAACACCCATAATGGTCTGTGGAGATTTAAATATTTCAGTAGACTGGAGCAAAGCAGATGATTACTCTGGGCGGAAACCCAAAGTGTTCCGAGCTCTCGACTCCCTTATGAAGTCACATGGTCTTAAAGATGTGTGGGCGGCCAGGGAACCCTTGCATCCTTGCTTTACCTATTTCTCCTGTCCTAATCTGAAATATACTAAATTAGATTACTTTTTGATTTCCTCCACGGAGCTGAATAAGGTGCGAATTAAGAAACTCCCAAAATCAATATCAGATCACAATCCTCTAGTGTTGTACTATGATATGCCTAAAATAGAAAGACAAACGAACCAGTTGGTCTTTCGAGAGAAAATTATTATTAGACACCAGATTTGTTCAACATCTTAAAAAATGGGCTGTAGAGTTTTATGATACCAATAGGTATAGTGCGTCTCGTAATAGTGTCTGGGATGCCTTTAAGGCTGCTCTTCGAGGAGAGACGATAAGCTGTTCCGCCAGGATTAGGAAAGATGACAAGAGGGAGATCGAGAAGTTGTTAGATATGCTAGTGGTAGCGGAAGAACAGCATATTAAGGATTTAGGTCAGGGACGGGAGGGACGGGAGAGTCTAAACAGGATAACAGTTATCAAAGCGGACCTGCAGAAAATAGTCACTCAGAAAGAAACTAGTGAGTATCAGGTTTCCAAGGCAAGTCGCTATGAAACAGGAGAACAGGCGGGTAAGGCACTTGCTCTGCAGATAAGGCAAAAGAGGACTAAGAATGTAATCTCCCGTATACAGGACGAAGATAAGGAGTATACAGAGCCCAAAGACATTTTGGGAGTCTTTCAGAATTTTTATCAGAACCTTTATAATAAAGAGGGCGTTTTGGATGAACACGGATCAGATTCAGGCTATGTGGATGATGGGCCTTGTCTAGACATTCAAACTAGAGAAGATCTTGATAGCGATCTAGATATGTTAGAATTAACTAAAGCCTTACAGGAACTAGCCTCAGGTAAAGCAGCAGGACCTGATGGAATCCCTCTAGAGGTGTATAAATGTTTAGAAAAGGAGATCGCCCCAATTTTACTAGATTTATTCAATGGTATCTTGTGGTCAGGTTTAATTCCCGAGTCCTGGAAGGAAACTAACATCGTTATCTTCCACAAGAAGGGGAAACCTAAAGAACTGCCGGGGTCCTACCGACCAATATCATTAATTAATGCTGATACCAAGCTATATTCTAAGATCTGGGCTGGCAGGTTGGGGGGGATCATCGGGCGTCTTGTTTCCCCGTGGCAGCATGGGTTTATACCTGGGAGAGGTACCACAGAACACACTAGAAGAGCAATTGCGCTATTTGATGCCCATGATGCCGCGGGGGGGGGGATGGCCATGATCCTCCTCGATGCTGAGAAAGCCTTCGACCGAGTGGTTTGGGACTTTCTCTGGGGGATCTTGGTCGGTAGAGGCTTTGGTAATAATTTTCTGAGGGCAATTAAGGCTATGTATCTTGATCCCGTGGCTCGGGTTATGGTCATGGGGGAAAGGTCTGATAAAATAGTGATAAAGAGGGGGACACGCCAGGGGTGTCCTTGCTCCCCGATCCTATTCTCCCTATATATAGATCCTTTCATTCAAAAAATTTTAGGCTCTCGACAAATCAGCCCTGTAGTGTTTAATGGCTTCACTACAAAATTGCTCGCATACGCTGACGACTTGGCGATAACTACATCTGACCCTCATCAAGCAATGCCAGCGTTGGTTCAATTGGCCAACGAATTTGGGTTTCATTCAGGCTATCGGCTAAATGAGGGGAAAATGCAGATAATTTGTACTAAAAATATAGTGAAGACCGATTATAGATTTGTAAATTCAGCCACATACCTTGGAGTTAGAATCAATTCAGCAGTCAAGAAGATGGTTGGAGAGAATTATATTCCCCTTATTAATGAAATCGAAAAGGATTTGAAAAGAATTGACGTCTTACACCTATCTTTAATTGGTAGGGTAAATGTCTTAAAAATGACGATGTTCCCCAAAATGTTATACTTGTTTAGGGCTATCCCACTGTTAGAGGAAAGTGTGTTGAGGAAAATCGAATCCACATTTGTTAAGTTTGTCTGGCAGTACGGCAAAGTTAGACGTTCAATTAATTATATGTCACTACCATGGGACAGGGAAGGTCTGGCTATGCCGAACCTCAGACTATATCATTTGGTTTGCCTCCTTACACAGATGAACATACTAATTCAACCGGACCATCTAACATCTGAAGACCAAACTGAGAGTCAGGTCCCTCCCTATATTTTTGAGCTGTTATTGGGGAGGAAGGCTTATGGATTATTGCACTGCGAGTTAGATCGAAGATACTATAGGAAGGCTAGGTATAAGATCATTGAAGGGGTCTGGGGAACTTGGAAAGCTATCAGTAAAATCATGAAGATTCCCAAAATAAATACCAATGTAAATCTTTGGAAATCAAATCTATTTCCATATCTGGGCCAAAGTGTGTACTGTACTGTATGGAGAGAGCATGGGATAAGATCTCTGGGTGATATCATGAAAGGTGGTGCTCTCTATAGCTTTGACGACCTACAGAAGATGTATGGGATCCCCGGTACCCACTGGATTTTATATGAACAAATTTCCCAAACACTATTAGCACAAAGACCAAAGATTTTGATACCCCCAGATAGTCAACTGGTTGAGTACCTAAACAAGCATTGGAAATGCAATAGGTCTCGCAGCATTAGAGTTAGTGCTTTTAGAATTGTTTATGGGTTTTTTTGTAAATCTTTAGCATTTTTGTTTCCTGTAGCCAATGCTAAAGAATTACAAATAAAAAAAGCCATAAACAATTGTAAAAGCTCTAACTCAAATGCTCCGAGACCTATTGCACTGTGTGAGGGTGAGGGGTTTGAGGGTGAGTGAGAGTGAGGGTGAGTGAGGGTGAGGGTGAGGGTGAGTGAGGGGTTGAGGGTGAGTCAGAGTGAGGGTGAGTGAGGGTGAGTGAGGGTGAGTGAGGGTGAGGGTGAGTGAGGGTGAGTGAGGGTGAGTGTGATTTAGGGTGAGTGTGAGTTAGGGTGAGTGAGTTAGGGTGAGGGGTTGAGGGTGGGTGAGGGTGAGGGGTTGAGGGTGAGTGAGAGTGAGGGTGAGTGAGGGTGGGTGAAGGTGAGTGAGGGTGAGGGGTTGAGGTTGAGGTGTTGAGGGTGAGTGAGGGTGAGGGCGAGTGAGGTGTTGAGGGTGAGTGAGGGTGAGGGTGAGGGGTTGAGGGTGAGGGTAGGTGAGGGGTTGAGGGTGCAATCGATAGAGTGAGGGCGATAAATAGATACATATAGTGAGGGCGATAGATAGAGTGAGGGCCAAAGAGTGAGTGCGATAGATAGATACATAGAGTGAGGGCGCTAGATAGATACATAGAGTGAGGGCGATAGATAGATACATAGAGTGAGGGCGATAGATAGATACATAGAGTGAGGGCGATAGATAGATACATAGAGTGTGGGCGATAGATAGATACATAGAGTGAGGGCGATAGATAGATACATAGAGTGAGGGCGATAGATAGATAGATAGATAGATAGATAGATAGATAGATAGATAGATAGAGTGAGGGCGATAGATAGATACATAGAGTGAGGGCGATAGATAGATACATAGAGTGAGGGCGATAGATAGATACATAGAGTGAGGGCGATAGATAGATACATAGAGTGAGGGCGATAGATAGATACATAGAGTGAGGGCGCTAGATAGATACATAGAGTGAGGGCGATAGATAGATACATAGAGTGAGGGCGATAGATAGATACATAGAGTGAGGGCGATAGATAGATACATAGAGTGAGGGCGATAGATAGATACATAGAGTGAGGGCGATAGATAGAGATAGATAGATAGATAGATAGATAGATAGATAGATAGATAGAGCGATAGATAGATAGATAGATAGATAGATAGAGCGATAGATAGAGCGATAGAGCGATAGATAGAGCGATAGAGCGATAGATAGAGCGATAGGGCGATAGATAGAGCGATAGATAGATAGAGTGAGGGCGATAGATACATAGAGTGAGGGCGATAGATACATAGAGTGAGGGCGATAGATAGATAGACAGATAGATAGAGTAAGGGCAATCGATAGAGTGAGGGCGATAGATAGAGGGAGGGCGATAGATGGATAGAGGGAGGGCGATAGATGGATAGACAGATAGATAGAGTGAGGGCAATCGATAGAGTTAGGGCGATAGATAGACAGACAGATAGAGTGAGGGCGATAAATAGATACATATAGTGAGGGCGATAGATAGAGTGAGGGCGATAGATAGATAGATAGATAGATAGATAGATAGATAGATAGATAGATAGATAGAACATATTTGTTTTGGTATGCATGGTGAATTTCGTTTTGTTTAGTATGAGTGATTTTAATGGAAATGGTCATAACATATTTAGGTGTATTTTTGTTATTGATTAACCCTGGTATGACTTCCGCTTACACCCTTATCATTTAATATGAATGTGATTCACAACTCGGCAATGCAATTGAGGAACCGGTTCTGCTCTCTGGGAAACCCAGGCTTCACAGGAGTTCTTGAAGTCGTGTACTTTATATGTACCCAAAATAAAATACCTTCAAAGTAGATCCTTAGCTTTGTGTCCATGTTCCTGGAGCTGAAGCTAATTACTTCACACGGAGCCCCGAGACAGTTGTCAGTTACATGTCCCTGAGCGATCTTAAGAAACGCTCAAAATGTATTTGACTAAGTGGAAAACTGGGGACAACTCCCCCCTTGTGAATGAATATAAGCCTAAAGCCCGGATCACATTGTGTCAGGAAAGCAGGGCATTGCGAAACATAAGTGAAGGCACGCAGAAAATAAAATCGAAAAGCGGCTGCCATTGCTCAAGGGCAACGTTCCGAGAATGGTGTGTGCAGCGGCCATCATTGCAAATCAAATGAAAGTGAAAGTGCAGACGGCATGGAGAAAGTGTTAAGTTTGTCAGCAAGCATGTGGTGAAAAGCAATCAATGTTTAGGTTGGGGCTCCTGCTCCTAGATTAACAAAAGATGGTGACACAGATAGTAATCAAAGTCCTTCCTGCCGGACTGGTAAACTGATTGCTGAAGGAATGTTTCCCACAAGGAAACAAATCATGGCAGCTGCCTGCTGTTTCCACCTCCCGGGACTTAAGCAAACTACTTTGAAACACACTATTTTTTATATATATAACTTTCATTGTAGTTGTGCACTTTTGAGCACTCACGTGTCTTTTCATTCCCATGTCACTAGTGCACAAGTATCATTTAATTAAGTAACAGTAACAGCGCTTAGACACGTTAGGAATGTGGTATGAAGTGTTATATAAAAGACGAGTTATTGATATTATAATTTGAAACTCAGCCTTTGCTCTCACGTTGTAAGGACTCGGCAGTTTTAAATCAGAGCCACATTTCAAATATATTCTTCGCATTTCCCAATAAAACACAGAATGATCAAAGAGGCTATATATATAACCCCTATACAGATCTTGGTGCTCAAAAATTCATTAAACTGTTCAGCATTCCACTGTACAATCTCATACCTTTCGTCTTCACAAACTCCAGAATACTGCAGACCTTGGGATGTCAACGCGCTGTAATTGCCTACCAATGTCAATTTATCAACCGTAGAAGGATAAAAGGCAGAGTCGGCCCTTACACGATTCAACCCGTCCACACAAGATGTCAGCAACGAGTGTTGAAGCCACTAAGCAAACTACTTTCGAACGCACTATTTTTTATATATATATGGAACTTTTGTAGTAGTTGTGCGCTTTTGAGCACTCGTGTGACTATATTCCTGTGTCACTAGTGCACACGACCCTGCCCTCTGCAAATTTCTGAAAGAGCACTTGGTGGGCGAGTGGGCATTAGGAGTACCAAAGGGCCCATGCGGGAGTGAGGTGGGAGGGCACTACGGGCATCGCTAGAGGTGGGAGGGCATGGCTGGAGGTGGAAGCGAGGTGGGGGTGCTCTGCCGGCATCGCTTGAGGTGGGAGGGCATGGCTGGAGGTGCGAGGGAGGTGGGGCCACTGCGGGCTTCGCTGGCGGTAGGAGGGCATGGCTAGAGGTGGGAGGGAGGTGGGGGGGCACTGCGGGCTTCGCTGGGGGTGGGAGGAACGTGGGGTGGCACTGCAGGCATCACTAGAGGTGGGAGGGCATGGCTGGAGGTGGGAGGGAGGTGGGGGGCACTGCGGGCTTCGCTGGAGGTGGGAGAGAGGTGGGGGGCACTGCGGGCAACTCTAGAGGTGGGAGGGCATGGCTGGAGGTGGGGAGGGCACTGCGGGCTTCGCTGGAGGTGGGAGGGAGGTGGGGGGCACTGCGAGCATCGCTAGAGGTGGAAGGGCATGGCTGGAGGAGGGGAGGGCACTTGCGGGCTTCGCTGGAGGTGGGAGAGAGGTGGGGGGGCACTGTGGGTTAGCTGGAGATGGGAGGGAGGTGAAGGGGCACTGCGGGCTTCGCTAGAGGTGGGAGGGAGGTGGCAGCACTGCGGGCTTTGCTGGAGGTGGGAGAGAGGTGGGGGGCACTGCGGGCTTCGCTGGAGGTGGGAGGGAGGTGGGGGCACATACTCTAACATACTAAGTTTTAATTTAACACACTTAATGTGTGCATGATAAAACATAGCACGCAAGCCAACATTTTCAAATTAGATCACAGGGAAGAGGTATGTATTAAAGAATATTTAAAGCAATGTTCTAACTTACTATCTATCTAATGTTCTCCTCATGTATCACTACTGCTCCTATTGTGAAGCGCTTACCTTCAGGTAAAGTCCCGCTATATAAAAATGCATAAAATAAATGTAAACTAAAATAAATAAACTTAGTGGGAGCGAATAGACTTTACACAGGGTTAGCGGATCCTGCGTACAAAGGGCCTTACATTTTATAGGCATAGTTGCGAACAGTTTTTCAATGTAGTGAATGGTTTCATTCCACTATTGTGACGTCGCAAAGCTGAGACCTCTTCGCCGCCCTTTAAATGGTCATCAACAAGACAATGAGGTGGAGCAGGGCGGATAAAATAGGATTAAACGCAGAATTTGCGCTAACACTGCTGTGTTTAGCCGGGACGGCGCGGACGCCATGGGTTAGACTGTGAGGTAAACAACAATGAGAAACTGCACAACAAGGGCTGATGAGAGAGGATGGGACAGTGCTATATTTAAAAAATATATATGTCACTGAAATATCTTCAACCTAATAACATCAGGAGTGAGACATATAGTGAAGAGAGTGAGGCGGGGGAAAGGAGGAAACACGGGGAATCGAGAGGGAAAGAAGAGATGGCGAGGCAGAGGGAAGGGGAGAGAATGAGGTGAAGTAAGAGGGATAGGGAGAGACAAAAGGAAGACAGACTGCAACAAACAAGACGGAGGGCATTGCTGTGGGGAGGGGGGGGAGGAGAAGTGCGACACGGCCGCAGCAGGGGGCGGAGCGGGGAGAGAAATGTAATTGACACGGCCGGCCGGTCGTGAAACTGAAAGCATGGCCGGCCGGCCGTGAAAGCCTTTGATGCGGCAGGGGGAAATGCGAGACGGCGGGAAGGGGGCGGAGCGGGTAAACAAAGACGGACATGCACGCGCCCGTGACTTTTAAGGTCAATGCGCATGCGCATAAGCTTAATGCGCATGCGCATTGACCTTAAAAGTCACGGGCACTGCAAGGAATCGCCACGATTCCTTGCAGTGCAGATAAAGAGTGGATAACTCGCAATACTCTCGCCTTGCTCGATGCGCATGCGCATCGACAGGCGAGACCTAAAAAAGGGGGAAAGAAGATAGGTACTGCCTACAACTTTGCGTTGCTCGCCCTCACAGATGATCTGGAGAAAACAGAGGCCACATGGGCACAAAAATTGGGGGATCCGGATGTCGATATAGACCTAGCCCTAATATTAAGTAAGAACATTTTTCGTGCAGTAAACTTTAGGTCTCAACATTATAAGACGTTGTTTAACCTATATTATACCCCTGCGAAATTGTATGGGTGGGGAATTAGAGAAAATTATAAATGCCCCAAATGCAACTCAGGCCCGGCAGACCTATTGCATATGTTTTATGACTGTCCTAATTTGGTCTTAATACGCAGTGAAATAACTATTTTTGGAGGGGCTGCTAGGTATTAATATCAACCTATCCCCTACCCTGGTTATTACAGGGATAGACAATAAACATCATGTTGAGAGAGATACCCAAGCGTTATTGTTCATTGCAGTAGCGGTATTACGAATTCTTATCTCGGCTGGGTGGAAGGATACTGTTGCTCCTACATTTCAAATGTGGTTATCCAGATTGTTAGGTATGCATAACTTAGAAGCATGTTTATATGAATTTAAGGGGAGGACAGCTCGAGAATTTGGTAGAAATATTTGGGAGCCCTTGAAGAAATGGAGGAAATAACAAAAAGATAAATTACATTACTTATGAGTGTTTTAAACTGATCAATGTATTTATAATAGGAATATGAACCCCCCATGAACTATGAATTATGAATGTACATTTTTATACTATTTTTGTATTGTGCTGACTAACTTTTTTTTTTTTTCTGCATTTTATACAGGTATAATTTTTCAATTGAATATGTATTGGATTTTAATGGAATTACACCTTATTTTTCAATTAAAAAAAAAAAAAAAAAGGAAGACCGTGGTGCTAGGGGGGGGCAGCCTGTATGCGACATTCGTCGATCTGCGGGCTGCCTTCGACCTGGTCCCGCGGGCCAAACTGTGGCAAGTCTTGCATAGTTTGGGGGTTCCAAGAGAACTACTAACAATGATATTGCGTCTCCACGAATCTAATTTTGCTAAAATCCAATGGGGTGGCCATGGGATGGTTACAGCTGATTTCAGTGTCGAACGAGGAGTTAGACAAGGGTGCTCAATGGCCCCCACTTTGTTTACATTGTTTATAAATGGCGTCGTCTCCCGATTGGTACCTGCAACTGTTGACGCTCCTTCCCTCTCAGGCTTAAAAATCCCCATACTAATGTTTGCGGATGACACGCTAATTTTATCAAAAACCCCTAGTGGTTTGCAGCGTGCTCTATTGATTTTTGAAAAATTCTGTGAGGAACATGGACTTGAGGTGAATACCACCAAAACTAAACTCATGGTCTTTAAGCCGCATCGCAGCTTCAAATCTAAAATTATGATGAGCGGCCGGCCATTAGAGGTAGTCAACTCATTCACATATCTGGGTATCCAAATCTCTAATAACAACAGGTGGAGCCAGCACTTAAACATCGCTACATTGCGGCATAAGCAAATATCGGGTGCCATTAATTCAGAGCACAGGAAATCCCTAACTAAACCTGTTAAACCAGCCCTTTTGGTCTATGAAGCAAAGGCTATTGGGTCTGCATTGTACGGTGTAGAAATGTGGGGCTTCGAAAATCTTAATGCTTTACAAGCCTCAGAAAATAAATTTTTACGTGCATTAACTGGTACACCTAAAAGCACTCCGCTGCTTCCCCTGAGATATGATCTCGGAAGGAAACAGATTAAGGATTTAGCCAGACTACGTCCGATCCTATATTGGCGTAGACTCTGGACTACTCCCGAGCTCTCACATTACGCCACGGGTTTTTTGGACATCATCAATGCTGATGGCTTCCATAAAATAGGTTGGCTTAATTAGTTGAAAGCCATATTATTTGAGCTTGGGTTGAGTTCTTTATGGTTGGACCCTGCTGGCGCATTATTCCCTTCAAAGCTTGTCTTAAAAAACATTTTTGGGGAAAATGCTGCTAACAAAGCCCTTAGTACTCATAGTAACGGGTCCATGTCTATGTACTATCTTGAGGCTAAAATGTACCCAAACTTGGAAACATACTGGGACACCATCTCGAAGCCAGGTGATAGGAAGCTTCTATTTCAATTGAGAGCTGGTGCACTTCCTATAAGTACATTGACTGCAAAATGGGGTCATGGAGGCAATAACATCTGCCCAGTCTGTGGGACGGGGAAGGATTCATTGGGCCATTTATTATTCTCTTGTAGGGCCTATGCTGTGCCAAGACGGGTCTGGCTAGCACCGATGTGCAGGAACCTTGGGACAACATGTAGCTTGGTAGCCATGCGAATTATATGTACGAGCCAAGTTACCTGGATTATGATAGCTACGGCAAAATATCTCGGTTGGGCGTGGGCAATCAGGCAGAGACTGCTAGTTAAATAACTATCCTCTGTCTGAAAAAATCGGCCCCCCTGTATCTGTAATTATTGCTTTTTATTATAAATGATCTTGCATAATGACAGAGATTGCTAGTTGGACAACTATTCTCTGTCTGTTAAAAAGTGTGTTTTCTGTATTTGTATCATTGTTTTTAGCTTACTAGCGTTCTATATCTTGAAAAGTTTTTGTATTGTATTAATCCTTTCCTAACCATTTATCAATTTCTGTAATGGAAAAATCTTTTTAACTCAATGTATTTCTGTATGTATTTTAAAGTGCTGTGTCATTGTGTTTGACAGAAAAATTTAATCTGTTTTTAAAAATACTGTGTTTACCATGCTTTTATGAGAAATACTCGAATAAAGCACTTTTTGACTAATTGACAAAACACAGGACAAGGATAAATACAAGGCAGCATACAACACTACACTCAATAATTCTCGCTAGAACTCCTATACCTTATTAAGCTGTAATTAGTCTTCCAGCACTAACAAGTAAGTCCCAGTTCACACTCCTGTAAAGAAATCCACACGTTATAATATTTCATGGCAGCACCATACAACATATATGAATCCTTTATGTGTAATTACACACCATATTATGAGGAGATGAACTTCTAAATGACCCCTTTAACTTATAATCCAGTGCGAGTTCCGTGTAAGTCTATTTTCCCCAGTACAGAAAGACCTAATGAGTTAGAGATAAATCTCTCGTGGCACTCTAAAAGGTATCACCAATACTTATAACGCAGTATTGAAAATTGTTCCCCTAAAATTCGTAAAGGCAGCATGAGGTTGCGTCCACCCCTATGCTCCTCTAGATAGCTATCCAAATGAGAAACGCAAGAAAACGGCAGCATGGAGTTGAGACCACCCCTATGCTCCGCTTGAACAATATGGCCTATAAAACCACAAACGACTATCCGGCAGCGGGAAGTTGCGACCACCTCCTCGCTCCAGACCTGAAAACAAACAACACACGGCAGCGTGTGGAACACCACAACGCTCCGCTGCTAGTCCTCACTGAATCCGTTGGACTCCAATGCAGGAGCTTCCAAGGCAGCGCGCAGCACCGGCCACAGCGCTCCTAAGCAGAATAAACAACAGTAATAATCCCAACTCGCATCAGCCGATACGAGTACACAAAAGTACAAAGATCTAAGGCGCAGGGAAATAACGTGAGCTACGGCTCCCAGCGATATAACCTCAATCAGTACCTCTCTAATCCCTTGGCTCCGCAACCGCTTCACTCCGTGGCAGAAACAGCCGCTCCTGCAACCGACGAAGGCTGGAACTAGCCGCCAAAACCAAAGACGGACTCAGAATTGCGTGCACCGTCGTCCGGGCGCTTCCCATCAAATACTTCCTACAGCAAAGGCTCATGGAAGTTGTAGTCTAGGCAGGCGCGGTGACGAAAACCTCACAATATGTTTGGGTTTGTTAAAGGTGTAGTGGAGACTCAGATACAAATGTTATAAATGCAACAAGGGACCAAAGGCGGAAAATTTAAGCGCCAAAATGATGAATATTAGAATCTGCACAATTAACATCGGGGGGTTGAACGACTGGAGGAAACGTCAAAAGCTTGCTCATTTTGTTAAACTAAATGGAATTGATGTATTGTATTGTATTGTATTGGCATTTATATAGCGCACTACTTACCCGTAGGGTCCCAAGGCGCTTCGACCGCTGCGAAACCCTTCCTGGCTTCCCTGAGAGATGGTCCCTTAATGGGTATCTCCAGGGTGAGACCAGGCATCCCCGGCGGTCTGGTGGGGCCGTTAGTGAAGATGAGGCAAGCTAATGCCTAGAGTTGCCGAGTGTGATCGCTGATCAGAGTGGGCACCGAGGCGAGAGAATTATCGAGTCCGCTGACCCTGGTCCAGAAACCTGCCGCGCCGGGAATCGAACCCTGGTCCCGGGCCGTCCTCTGCTCTCGGGTCTGCCGCCTCTAACCAGTGAGCCACACTACTTCTGTCTTCAGGAGACACATCTGCCTTGGGCAAAAAGAAATTTGATGAAAATAAGAGGCTTTGATATAGTAGCTTGCTCATCACAAACCTCTTAAGTAAGGGGGGTTGCAATTCTGGCTAGATCATTCTTGGGGGGGGGGGCTAAACGGTGTAAAGCTGACTGCCAAGGGAGATGGGCAATAGTTGAATTAAGCACGGGATACACACTATGTGTGATATACGGCTCCAATCAGGATGACCCTGACATTTTTGATGCTTTAGAAGTGGACTTAGCAGGCTGGCCTACCCCAATTATAGTCTGTGGGGATTTTAATATTTCTGCTGACTGGATTAATCAGGCGTCATACACAGGACGTAAACCCAGAGTATTTCGGGCACTCACTGCTCTTATACGCTCACATGGCTTGAAAGATGTTTGGGGGTACAAGGAGCCAGCCAATCCTGGTTTTACATATTTTTCAAATCCCTTTAAAAAAGATACAAAATTGGACTATTTCTTTATTTCTGCTTCAGAATTAGGGAAGGTTAAGATTAAGAAACTACCGAAAGTAATATCGGATCATAATCCGTTGATATTGTCCTATGAGGTGGAAACTATATAAAGGGTTAAATCTAGTTGGACGTTTGAAAGAAGGTTATTAACGTATGTTAGATTTGTAGATCATCTTAAGAAGTGGACTGTGGAGTTCTTTGATGCTAATCGCTACAGCACGTCGAGGAACGAAGTGTGGGATGCATTTAAAACCGCCCTGAGAGCGGAGACCATAAGCTGCTCTGCAAGATTTAGGAGGGAGGGTGATAAACTCATGGGTTTACTAACACAAGCAGAAGTACAGCATGTGCGAGATATTGCAGGTGGAGGGGATTGTGTTGAGAGCCAACAGAAATTGGCAATTATAAAAGCAGAGCTTCAGAAATTAGTAACACAAAAAGCAATTAGCGATTACCAAACCTCTAGGGCAAAACTTTATGAAACCGGAGAACAAGCGGGGAGTGCACTGGCACTAAAAATTAGACAGGAGAAGACTAAGAATATGATCTCTAGTATAAAGGAGGGGGGACGGGCTATACGGATCCGAAGGATATTCTAGGAGTGTTCAAAAACTTTTATCAATTGCTGTATAACGAAGAAAGGGAAATTAGCAGTAGCTGTGAGGAGCCCTGGGATAGGGGCTCGCTCTAGCTGAACAGGAGAGAATAGAATTGGATAAAGAACTGTCGATGAGCGAGATAAGAGCGGCGCTACAGGACCTAGTGGTAGGAAAAGCTGTTGGCCCGATGGTATTCCTTTGGAGGGCTATAAGAGTATCGAAATGTAGATTGCCCCTATGTTAATGGATCTTTTTAATGGGATTTTATATTCAGGCAATACACCAGATTCATGGAAGGAAACAAATATAATTGTGTTTCACAAGAAGGGGAAACCAAAGGAAGACCCGGGGTCATACCGCCCAATCTCGCTCATAAATGCTGATACAAAGTTATATTCAAAGGTGTGGACCAGGAGATTGTGGAGGATTATTGGGGGTCTCGTCTCTCCGTGGCAGCATGGGTTTGTTCCTGGGCGAGGTACCACTGATCACACCAGGCGAGCTATAGCGCTGTTTGACGCCCATGCTGTCTCTGGGGGGGGATCCTCCTCGATGCTGAAAAAGCCTTTGACCGCGTGGTATGTAAACATCTATTGGGCATATTGGCTGGCAGAGGTTTTGGCCCACAGGCTTTGAGAGCCCTTAAGGCAATGTATCAAGACCCGACAGCTCGAGTACAGTGGAGAAGCGTGGCTCAATGGTTAGAGCGGCAGACCCTGATGCAGAGGTTTGGCCCGGGACCAGGCTTCAATTCCTGCCTCGGCGGCTCTTGGACTCAATCTCCCCGGACCTGATAATTCTCGCCTCGGTGCCTAGTCTAATCATGGGTCACACTCTGTGACTCTGGGCAATAGCTTGCTTAATCTCCACAACGGCCCAGCAGCGCTTGGATGCCTGGCTTCACCTTGGGGGTGCCCAGGAGTGGACGCCTCACAGGGAAGCCAGGAAGGGTTCCACAGCGGTATGAATACAGCGCTACGAGACCTCTGGGTAGAAGGCGCTATATAAATACAAACACATTTACATTTACAAGTAATGGGGGAGCGCTCGGATAAAATCATAATTAGGAGGGGGACTCGCCAAGGGTGTCCCTGCTCCCGATTCTTTTTTCATTATATATTGATCCCCTGATTCAGAAGATTCTTGGTTGCGCGCAGATTAGCCCAGTAATGCTTAACGGCTATGAAAATAAATTATAGGCGTATGCCGATGATTTGGCAGTCATTATCCCTGATCCCAATCAAGCGCTACCGGTATTGGTGCAATTAGCAAAGGAATTTGGCACTCGATCTGGGTACTTATTGAACGAAGGAAAAACGCAAATAATTTGTACCAAAGATATGAGCAAGACAGATGCCAGATTTGTTGATTCAGCGGTATACCTGGGGGTGAAAGTGAATGCCTCTGTTGATAAGATTATTGGAGACAACTATGTGCCTCTTATGAGGAATATAGAGGCCGACCTGAAATTAATTGATGTATTGCATTTATCCCTGATAGGTAGATAAATGTTTTTAAAATGTCCATGTTTCCAAAGGTATTATACCTGTTCAGAGCTATTCCTCTCTTTGTAGAAGATAAACTGATGAAAAAATTGGAATCAATATTTATTAGGTTTATATGGCAGTATGGAAAGATCAGGCGCTCCACTAAATATATGTCATTGCCCCCAGAAAAAGGAGGATTAGCTATGCCGAATCTTAGGCTTTACCATTGGACATGCCTGTTTATCCAAAGACCCTTCTTTTTCAACCGGAGGCGATATCTGATCATATTTAAGAAGGCAATATGTCTCCACCCTCTATTTTTGAGCTGTTATTGGGGAGAAAAGCTTTAGGCGTATTAATGTCTGAAGTAGATCGCCGTTATTATAAAAGAACACGGTATAAGGTGTTCGAAGGGGCCTGGCAGGTCTGGAATGCGGATCAAAAGATGTTGAATATTCTTAAGATAAATTCTTACCTCCATCTGTGGAACTCTAGTCTTCTTCCTCAACTGCACTTAGATAGGAATAGCCTGATTTGGAGGGAGAAGGGAGTAATAACCTTAGGCGACATTATGACAGGGGAATCTCTTTTGGGGTTTGAAAGTATTCAGCAGAAGTACGGTATCCCCTCTAACCAATGGTTTTTGTATGCCCAGATAGTTAGAACGTTGGCGACAGTAAGACCTCGGATTTCTTTAGGAAAGAGTAATACACTGATTGAGTACCTGTCAAAGGGGGGGGGGGAAAGGATAAAAAAAGTATATAGCTTTCTGGTATCTGGGATACAGGAGGATATGGAAAAACCGAGACTTCCTTAGCGGTAAAATTAGGTGACCCAGATGCCGATCTTGATAAAGCCATGCTTTTAAACAAAAAGCTATTCCGCTCATCAAACCTGAGGGCACAGCATTACAAGCCTTTGTTTAGTCTATATTATACCCCAGCAAAGCTGTTTGCTTGGGGGGTAAGGAGTGCCCCAGATGCAATCAGGGCCCGGCGTATTTGGGGCATATGGTCCATCTGTGCGATAAGCTAGTCCCAATACGTAGGGAAATCATGAAATTTTGGGAGGGAGTATTAGCCGTAAAAATCAATTTAACCCTAACCCTGATGTTATTAGGTACGGATAACAAGTTGGGACTGGCAAAAGATGCAGAAGCTCTGGTTTTTTATTTCAATTACGGTACTTAGGATTCTTATCTCGGCTGGATGGAAGGATACTGCAGCTCCATCTTTTCAAATGTGGCTGGCCCGATTGTTGGGAATACATAATATAGAAGCATGCTTGTATGAATATAAGGGCAAAAAAAATACAAGAATTGGGGAGGAATATTTGGGCACCAATTAAAAGGTGGAGAGATTTAAGAATCCAAAAATCGTAGGAAAGTGATATTGTTGTCTATTCAATATGGTTTTTTATTCCCTTTTAATTAATGTTTGTGGGTATTCTATTGATATTTACCATGTATTAATCAGATTTAAACTAAAGAAATGATGTAACACCTGTGTTATCCTTTTACAATGGCATTTAGACTTTTATAATCCATGAACATCTGTGAAGTTGATTAATAATGATGGTGTGATTGTTTACAATGAATTGTAGTTATATATATTTTTTTGTACCAGAAAACTCTCAATAAATATAACAAAAAAATAAATAAAAAAAAGTTTCCTAACTACGATGCCAGTCTTCAAAACATTCCCTTCTGTGTTTCCAAACGTCATTGAAATGTAGTTAAAGCCATGTTCAGGCCTCATTCTTTAGTAAATTCCCTCCAATTAGAAGAGGTCTCGTCCATTTCTCAGAAACTTCACTGTAATCCTCAGATCTGCTCCTAGTCCTAAAACATCTCTCTCCAGTCTGCAGTGACCTCCCTCCAGTCCGTAGCATCCTCTTGAGTCTTCAGAAGCCTCATTTCAACCCTCAAACCTCTGCCCAGGTCACTGACCACTCCTTCCAGGCACCACATCCTTCTTCAAGTCCTCAGAGACCTCTTGTGTGTGTCTTCCAAAGCCTCATTTCAATCATCCTTTTCTTTTAAGGTCTTTATTTATCATTTTTGTAGCAAAACAGATTCAAACAATAAACATCAGCGGCTCAGTGTCATGTCGTATATCATTGAAAACATGGGGTGTGGTCCTGGGGCATCACATCATTGGAAAACACAAAGAATAACTGTGGGTCTAAGACTAGAGGAAAGCTATGTGTGTGGATATGGCCATGTGTATGCTTCCAAATGTAAGCAGACTACTGGACAATTACCGTTTGTGAGTAAGCGTCCATCAGTTACTCTTCCTGTACCGCTCAATTCATCATGTGGTCTACTTCACAGTAGGTAGTCCAAATTTACCATCTCCAAAGATGTTACTAGGAAATGGTCGGTTTCGATGATGTAAATATACAGGATGATTGGTGGATGTTGTTTGTCTGTAACTGAAAGCAGTGCATGTGTGATTAGTGAATAGTGATAAAGAAATGTACTTGTGATAACATTGGATAGTGAACGCAATATAACTTTATTCTGGAGTCGTGCACTTCCAACGATAAAAACAAATAGAGTGCAAAAAAGTCAGATGGTTTAAACAAATAACTACTGACTGGGTTATCTGGTCGACATGTTTCTGCGGACATTTAAAGGTCCACATTGGTACCTGCCGCTTCTTCAGGACCCATAAAAACAATAGTGAACAACAATGGTAAATGTCACCTGTTCACCTCTGGGTTTCCTCCTGGTTAAATGGAAGAGTTCCAGATGTCGAGTCGCCATAACACACACAGATAGACAGACACAAGAACAAAAATAGGATAACATGCCATCATTAGTATGGGTTACCACCGTAGTTGCTGGATTATTGTTCTTATCATTTAAGGTCAAGTGACCTGCATTTGTAATCTTTATTATGAAAGTGTCATAGGCTCACCTTTGATTCAAGGGGAACGTGTCTCTCCTCACCTGGCAAGCAGCTCAGGACAATGGAGCACCGCTCTGTAGTACAGAAGATTTAAAAAGCTGTGATAAACTATGTGACCACTCAGCAGTTAGATACTCACAGGGTCAAAACAGTTCGACAGAGTTAAAAAACCGGCCTGTTGTTCAATCGGCTTAGTTTTAATTAAAACGTGGGCCTGTTATCTCTTGAAACCAGATTTAGAATGGTGAACACCCTATTGATGAGTGAACTAGTTGTCAGAGATATGCTTGTGTTATAAAGAATTTTTCTGGATCAATAACAAATTTATTATTGTTCATTTGTCAAGTACGGCAAACTCACACAGATGTTGCTGCGCACGGCTTGCATTACAACAGGGAATGCGCGATGCAGTTTCTTTTCTCGCTTTTGCCATTATTTGTTAACTAACGCGTTGTAACACGTTTAGCGCGTCTGTTGAGGCTAGGACCTGTGTACTAAGATTTGCGCGTTAATTTGAACAGTGCTCTGTGTTCAAAGCCGTGAAGGCAGCCCGCATGATAAATGCGCGAAGCAGTTTCCTTTTCTCGCTCTTGCCATTATTTATAGACTAGCGCGGTGTGACAAGTTTAGCGCGTTTATTAGAAGCTGAAATTTGTGTACTAAGCCCTGGCGGCGATCCACAATGGAAATACGAGGCCAGTCACGTCTCAGTCTTCAAAGCCATAACTCAATTGCTTACGCGCATCTTTCAGACAACGTATATCGTTTTTGCCATTGTTTATTGACTAATGCATTGAAACACGATTAGCGCTTCTGTTAAGGCTGGGATCTGTGTACCAAGCTGTGGTGGCGGTCCACAATGAAAGTTCGAGGCCAGGCTAGTCTCAGTTTTCAAAAGCCGTAACTAAATTGCTTGTGCGCATATTACAAACAATCGTACATCGTCTCCCTTCTTTGCAAAGTCTCGCCCTTACCTCTCCGTCGGTACTCCTGGCAGCCTTCTGGGCTGTTTGGGGAGGTACCGCGGCAGGGGCTGGATACTTCCTTATTAGTTTTGACTCGATTCTCATTGGAGGAAGCGGACCACATGCTCCCACAGCTACGAGTTATGGGAAATGTAGTCCACAATTTTGCCCTTCTCGAGTTAAATAGTTCAGACCATGTATATAGTTAATTGAACACCTTTCCAACATCAGGAGATGACCAGGACTGGCGATTATATTGGTGCCCTTATAGCATTTCAACAAAATGAAAAAAATTTGAAAAGATTTTTAAATTAGAAAGCTGCTTTTATATGGGTTTGCGAGGCAAGGGTCAGAAGGATGGTATACAGCACCTTAGCGATTACCTGCATGGTATGTTGCTGAGGACGAGTACCCCAGTTTGGGGAGATGGCAACTTAGCTGATACGCATTGGGGTCAGTCATATTATCACGGTGGTATGGCCAGAGGCTTACATAGATGCTTGTGTTCTATTATGTTCCACTACAAGGACAGCTTCTTGGGATCAATTGTTTCATAGTGACATCCAAGGGATATCCTCATTTAGACCAGCCTTGTCACAATTTAACTTGTACACCCAATTTTGCTCTATCTATCTATCTATCTATCTATCTATCTATCTATCTATCTATCTATCTATCTATCTATCTATCTATCTATCTATCTATCTATCTATCTATCTATCTATCTATCTATCTATCTATCGGTGTTTGGACACGTCCGTTATATGTGCCGGGATGTTTGGTTGTTTCAGAACGGTCCATTCAAAGTCAGTTGGTTTGTGCCCTACTTCAATGAAGTGATTTGTTAATCGGGTCGCCTGCTTTTTGCACCTGATTGTGCTTTTATGTTCGGAAATTCTTGTTCTTATTTTCCGAGTAGTCATCCCGACGTACCTGAGTGAGCAGGGACAAGTTATAAGATAGATCAGTTGACTACTATTACAATTGGTGAAAGCGTCTTTGTTCCCAGGGCCGACCAGTCCCTAAATCAATGGTTGTGGAGCGTTTGGTCTGAGGGCAGGCAGCACAATTCCCGCAGGGATGATGCCCTGTTACCGGAGGCATATTCCATAATGTGCCTACTTGGTGGACCTCTCTCGTTGGTGGTCTGGTGTGTATCAATTGATCTCTCAAGCTGGTACCTCGTTTGAAAGCAAAGAGGGGTTGTTCAAGAGAATCAGTTCCGGTGTTTAGGATCTTCCAATGTTTTCGGATGATACACTGGATTGCATTAGATCTTGTACTGAAGGTATTGACGCATGTCATTCTTTTGTTTATCTCCTTTGGAGCAGCAGGCTCTAGCAGGGCTTCCCGGTTATTATTGGCTGCTCTTTTTTTGGAGCGTTTGATGAGTTTTTTGGGATAATTCCTTTCCCCGAGTTGTTCTTCCAAATCCTTGGAATGCTTATTGAAATCATCTTTGTTTGAGCAATTCCGCTGTATTCGTAGAAACTGCCCATATGGCAGATTGTCACTTAGTGACTTAGAGTGACAGCTGTTATATTGTAACAGGGAATTGCGGGCCATAGGCTTCCTGTATAGCTCAGATGTAAGACCTTGTGATGTTACTGTAATTAACAGATCCAGAAAGGCCAGTGAATGTTGGTTGTATTCAACTGTAAAGCGCAAAAAACCATTGCAGTTGTTTAGCCATTCATGGAAAGCCAGAAGAGACGGTACAGTGCCACGCCACACCACCAAGATATCATCAATATATCTCTTCCAGACCCGTACTGATGTTAGATACGGGTTCCCAGTCTGTAGTACGTGATCTTGTTCGAATTTGTGCATATACAAATTAGCCAGGCTCGGCGCAAAAACGCTGCCTATGCTAGTCCCAGATGTTTGTAGGTAACATTGGCCTTCAAATTCGAAAAAGTTTTCTTTCATGGCTATTGTGGCCAGATTCATGATCACGGAGATGGGTGTTACAAATCCATATCTTGTTTTCTTAGTAAGGTTTCTATAACTTCTAATGTTTCGTTCTGGGGGAGGGAGGTATACAGTGACTCCACGTCGAAAGATACTAGAAGGTCTGTTGTAAAGTCAAATTCTATTTCAGGCAGCAACCTGAGCAGATCTTTCGTATCTTGAAGATAGGTAGGCATGAGTTTCACCAATGGTCTTAGAAAGGTGTCCACAAAAGTGGATAGTGGTTCCAATAAAGATCCAATGCCGGAAATAATGGGCCGGCCAGGAGGGGGTCTCTGCACGTTATGAATTTTAGGCAGGACATAGAAGTACGGTTTTATAGGGTGTGGAGTTTGTAAAAAAAGCAGCCTCATTAGCAGTAATCCATCCTTCTGCTAGTGCCTCCTCTGCAATGTGTCCAATGGTCGTAGCTAGTCTGGCTGTTGGATCTTCAGTCAAGGGTTGATAAGATCGTATGTCTCCCAGCTGACGTAAACATTCTTCCCTGTATGCTGTTGTGTCCATGAGTACCGTCGCACCGCCTTTATCGGCTGGTTTGATTGTGATCGACTGGTCTTTCATCAGTTCCTCCAACGCCTCTTGTTCTGATTTAGGAATGTTCATGAAGGGTTTATGAGTTTGTTTGAACAATTCTTGAATGTCATGCTGCACCGCTTCCTCAAACGTTATTACTTTTGCTGTCACAGTAGCAGCCAGGGGGCTGAATGTCGATGGTCTTTTGAGTCCAGTGTTCTGGACAACCATCTCTTCAATGTCGTCTTTTGAAAAGAAAAAATGGAGTCTCACCTTCCTGAAGAATTTAGAGATTTTAATCTGGGTCTGGAAGGGGTCTCCGATGTTCGTCTTGACAAATCTAAGGCCTCGGTTGAGAACCTTTTCTTCCAGCGGTGTAAGGGTCTGTGAGCTCAAGTTGATTACGAGGCTGCCCCCGTGCTCGTTCCTGCTTGGTCTTGAGGAATCCGTTTGCCGCTCCGATTGTGGGGGGACATTCCACTGTACCTGGCCCTGTGGAGCCCGGCGCCTCCCGCGCGACCTCCCTCGGCCAAACCCTAAAAAAAGGAGGCATGTTTTGGCCCGGTGGGAAAGGTCCTTGTCCATAGGGACCCATATGTTGGGGGAACTGAAATTGTCCTTGCATCCACGGGTTTGGAGGCCACCATGGGTTGAATTGGAAGAGTCTGAGTCGCTAGAATTATCTTCCGATGAAGATGTCCCGTAAGTAGAACCTCCTCTTTGAATGGTGTGGGGGACATGCCTCCTTTTTTAGGGTTTGGCCGAGGGAGGTCGCGCGGGAGGCGCCGGGCTCCACAGGGCCAGGTACAGTGGAATGTCCCCCCACAATCGATGGACCTCCGGAGCGGCAAACGGATTCCTCAAGACCAAGCAGGAACGAGCACGGGGGCAGCCTCGTAATTAACTTGAGCTCGCGGACCCTTATACCGCTGGAAGAAAAGTACTCAACCGAGGCCTTGGATTTGTCAAGACGAACATCGGAGACCCCTTCCATTCCAGACCCAGATTGAAATCTCTAAATTCTTCAGGAAGGTGAGACTCCATTTTTTCTTTTCAAAAGACGACATTGAAGAGACGGTTGTCCAGAACACCGGACTCAAAAGACCATCGACATTCAGCCCTCTGGCTGCTACTGTGCCAGCAAAAGTAATAACGTTTGAGGAAGCAGTGCAGCAGGACATTCAAGAATTGTTCAAACAAACTCATAAACCCTTCATGAACATTCCTAAATCAGAACAAGAGGCGTTGAAGGAACTGATGAAAGACCAATCGATCACAATCAAACCAGCCGATAAAGGCGGTGTGACGGTACTCATGGACACAACAGCATTCAGGGAAGAATGTTTACGTCAGCTGGGAGACATACGATCTTATCAACGCTTGACTGAAGATCCAACAGCCAGACTAGCTACGACCATTGGACACATTGCAGAGGAGGCACTAGCAGAAGGAGTAGTTTCTGTCCTGTAACTCCAGTTCTGTAGTAGGGGTATCTCTGTTATAGTCATAATCTAGTGAATAGTCCCGCCCATATGCGTGGACCCCGGAGCAATCAAAAATAATCTCTTAAGGTGTCGAAGAAATGCAGAACTGCACAGACACTTAAGAGAGAATTTAAAGACAGATAATGCAGCCTATACCACAGGCTACACTGTCCAGTACTTCAACTAGAAATTCCACCAAAAATCCACAAACAGCAAAGCCTGTCCAGATTTCCCTTGCTTCAGCAGCAAAACCCCTCTGGAATGATAGAGAGGAAGACCTGGACAGACAAGCCCCATAGGCTGCCATTATGTGGCTCAAAACAGGATACTGTGCCTTTAAGAGAACTTTCCAGAACTTCACAGTATCCCAGAATGCCCTGCAGGTCCCTTTTACTTTCAGTTCTTTTTGAAGGCGTAACACGCCAGACCTGTAGCATTCCGTACATGAATATCTCTCTCCACCGGGGAGGAGGGCGGGCGCTTATGACTATAACAGAGATACCTCTACTACAGAACTGGAGTTACAGGACAGAAACTACTCCTTCTGTAGTAAGGGATCTCTGTGTATAGTCATAATCTAGTGAATAGAATGGCAAGCCCATCCCCACACCAAAGCGGCGGTGGAGAAACGAGAAATAACACCACTATTGTGCGAACAGATTTCGCAGCGAAGCCTGCCCAACCTGAGCGTCTGCCCTGGCATCATTGTCCAGGCAGTAATGCTTGGCAAAGGTATGAACCGACTTCCAAGTGGCGGCCTTGCAGATTTCTGCAATCGGAACATTACGGAGCAAAGCGTCGTGGCAGCTTTGCCCCTGGTGGAATGAGCCTTAGGTTTACCCCCTAAGGTCTTATTAGCCTTTTGGTAACACAGTTGTATGCAGGACACAATCCACCTAGAAATGGACTGCTTAGAGGTAGCAAGACCCGTCCTGACTGATCCATAATTGATGAACAATTGGTCTGACCTACGAATATCTTTGGTCTTATCCAGATAAAATTTCAACACCCTCCTAACATCCAGGGAATGTAAAGACCTTTCCGCTGGAGATGAAGGATTCTGAAAAAACGTAAGCAAAGTTATAGTCTGGTTGACATGAAAATCAGAAATAACCTTGGGAAGAAATTTAGGGTGAGTACGCATAACAACCTTAGCAGCATGAAATACAGTATAAGGTTCTTGGCAACACAACGCCTGAATTTCACTCACCCTGCGGGCCGATGTAATGGCCACGAGGAACGCCACCTTCCAGGACAGGTGCTGCAACGAAGCCTTATGAATGGGTTCAAAAGGTTCCTTCATCAGTCTGGACAGCACCACATTCAATTCCCATGAAGGCGAAGGAAGCCTGACAGGAGGAAACACTTTCTTCAAGCCTTCCAAAAAGTCTTTGATCACAGGGATCTGGAAGAAGGAAGTCTGTGAAGGGCATTTCCTGTAGGCAGTCAATGCAGCGAGATGAACCTTAATGGAATGAACATTAAGGCCAGACCACGCCAAATGTAGAAGGTAAGGAAGGATGACATCTTCCTTGCATGTCGTAGGGTAGTAGTTCTTTGACTTGCACCAGATGCAGAATCTCTTCCACTTGTAAGCATAGGAAGTCCTAGTGGAAGGTCGCTTAGACTCCTTCAGTATGTCCATACAATCTTCGGGCAGATTCAAATGGCCATATTGCACTATTTCAGGAGCCATGCCGCCAAACTCAAAGACGAGAGGTTCGGGTGCACCAGCTGCCCTCCGAACTTTGTGAGAAGGTCCGGCCTGCACGGCAACCGCATGTGAGGAAGGAGAGACCGGTGAAGCAGGTCCGTGAACCACCACTGCCTGGGCCATTCCGGGGCGATCAATATCATCCGAGCCCTGGACCGGGACAGCTTGATGAGCACCGCCGGAATCAGGGGAATGGGTGGAAAAGCGTACAGAAAGCTGTTCGACCAGTCGATCCATAGCGCAGTCCCCCTCCTCCCTTGCTGGTAGTACCTGGAGGCGAAGTCTCGGCATTTGTTGTTTTCGGCGGTGGCGAACAGATCTATGTCTGGAGTCCCCCACCTTGCGAAGACTTCTCCTAGTACGTCGTCGTTTATGACCCATTCGTGGTTTTCCTGAATCAGTCTGCTCAGTGCGTCTGCCTGAACATTCTGCACACCTGGCAGATGGGTAGCCGTTATCGTCAATCCTCTGGCCAGAAGCCAGTGCCAGATCGCCTGCGCCTCCTGAGACAGAGTGCGTGATCTCGAGCCCCCCTGCTTGTTGAGGTAATACATTGTGGTCGTATTGTCCGTCTGTACAAGCAGAGAGTTGGTCTGGAAGGATGGATGAAAAGCCTTCAGTGCCAAGTGAACAGCTCTGAGTTCCAGGAAGTTGATGTGGTACGTGGACTCCGCCTGGGACCATGTTCCTTGAATCTGTAGGTCTCCGGAATGCGCTCCCCAGCCGTGGAGAGAAGCATCCGTCACGATAGTCTGAGTAGGAATGTCCTTGTGAAAGGGAACCCCCTTGAGGAGATTCTCCGCTGAACACCACCACTTCAGCGACTGAAGAGCATGCAGAGACAGTCATATCTTGTCGTCCCAAGACCCTCTCCTCTGGTCCCACTGGTCCTCCAAGCACTCCTGCAGAGGTCTCATGTGCAGCCGTGCGTGAGGCGTGAGGAAGATACAAGAGGCCATCGACCCCAGGAGAGAAGACACCGTCCTCACTGTTGTAGATGGAGCGGTCATAAGAGCCTGAGCCTTCCGAAGGATCGATCGTCGTCGCTCCTCCGAAGGAGACACGCTTGCTAACAGCGTATTGATGGTGGCTCCCAGGTACTGAATGCACTGGACCGGATTCGGGACAGACTTGGACATGTTGATGTGCAACCCCAGCTTGTTCAAGAGAACGCACGTCTTCTGGAAGTGTGCTTGAGCTTCCGAGAAGGAGGAGGCCTTGATCAACCAATCGTCCAGGTACGGGTAGACAAACACCTTGTTCTTCCTTAGGTGTGCTGCTACCACTGCCATGCACTTCGAGAATGTTCTGGGCGCAGACTTCAGTCCGAATGGCAGTACTGTGTACTGATAGTGATTGGCGCCGACTTGGAATCGCAGGAACTTCCTGTGTTTGTGTGCAATGGGCACATGGAAGTACGCATCCTGTAGGTCTATTGCACAAAGCCAGTCCCCCTGTTGCAACTGAGGATAAATCTGATGCAACGACAGCATGCGAAACTTCTCTCTATGAATCCACTTGTTTGCCTGCCGCAAGTCCAGAATGGGCCTGAACTCGTTCTTGTCCTTCTTGCGAACCAGGAAGAACCGGGAGTACAGACCTCTTCCTCTTTGAGACAGAGGTCCGTCTTCTATCGCCCTTTTCCTTAACAGGATATCGGCCTCCGCCTGGAGCTCGCGCAGTTGATACTGCGAGCTGACCGGAGGGATCGCTGGAGGAGGGCTGATGAACCGAAGACTGTATCCATTGCAAACAATATTCAGCACCCACTTGTCCTGAGTAATTTTTCTCCACTTTGCCAGAAAAAACTGAACGCTTCCCCCCACCGGAGCGGGTAACGGATGAAGGGGAAGTAACCGCTCAGGGTCGAGACCCGTCCGGGCCCTTGTTCGCGGTACAGTAAGTTTGATCCAGGGGATAAAGTCCTCACTGGAAACACTTATGGACTTGGTCACGAATTAGGTATCCGTAATGAGGGCGGATCTGTGGAACATGATCTCACGAGTGAAGGAAATAGAAGACCCCTCCACCTCTCTCGGCCTAGACACTAAGACCCTCAAAAGCCAAGTTCACGATCTATGAAAGGCTAATGCCCCAATGGAAGCCTGACTGGAGGACTTTGAACGTAGATTGCCACACAACAACATACGCATACTGCGGGTTCCGGCGCACGCAGGGGGGCCTGCAGTAGACCTCTTTGTTTAAGATCTGGTGACCAAGGAGCTACAGCTTCGAGGCCTGTCTAAATACTTTATGGTGCAACGGTTCCACCGATTCCAGGGGGCAGCCCCATGACCTATCATAGCCTGAATTTTTTACTTCAGAGACCGGAACGTGATATTAAAAACTGCCTGCAGGGCACCCCCAGAGACTTGTGATAATGTACAGATAAAATGTTTTCAGGACTTTACGCTCAAAGTTCAGAGACAACACCGCAGCTTTCTTGAAGTCCGAAAAGCGGTGAGGTACAATGCAATTAAGTGTGCACTGCTCTTCCCTGCTAAATTACGAGTGGAAGCAGAGGGAAAACCGTGGTTTTTCACATCCCCTGGAGAGGCCTGGGAGTGGTTGGATGGTTGGAGAACTGTCAGCAAGCAGGGGGCTACGAACCGGCATGGATGACAACGATGCCGTTCAGGAGATTCATCAGGATAACAGACCCGGGTAAACACATCAGGAGGAAACAAGGGAACCTCCTGAACACGATCCATGAAAAGAACGCAAAGAGCTGTTTTTGGCTATTTTCAGACATCTCACATGGCGACATGGAACTGTGTATGGCACAGGCCAGGATTGAAGCACAGACCACAGACTACTGAGATATGGGTGGCAGGGAGCCTATGAAGATGGCTGAAATATATAGATGCAATGGGATGAAAGACGAAAATTCTATTTAAACGTGTTGCACTACTGTGGGGTTTAGTTGTGCTCTTTGGTACCAGTTATAGGAGAGGCCAGGGGTGCAGTTCGTTGGGTGGTCCACGGTTCCTGTACTTGTTTCATGTTGTGGTGGGGTGATGGGCACTCTGCAGGGTTTGGTGGCGGGCAATTTTAAGTTTGCTGTGCAGGGAGGCGGATGGCGGGTTTCAACATTTGGGGGGAGGGAGGGAAGGGAATGGATTGTGTTGAATTTAATGTTATTTCTCTTGATGATGTGCTCCACACATATTGTAACGTAGAGACTACACTTTATCAACACTAGGCCCCTGGAATGATGATGCGAGCAGTCTCTGATATCTGCATCCTATCCTGGAATGTGAAAGGATTGGGGGACAGAATCAAGCGTAGGTAGTGCTACAATATGTTAAACGGCATTCACCTGATGGTGGTCCTACTAGAGGAGATGCATCTGATGGTAACACTTGCAAAGCCCTAAGCGGCAGGGAACACAAGTTGGTGATACATGCAGGTTTGACAACAAGCTCTAGAGCAGTAGGCATTCTATTAAAAAATAATTGCAGTTGACAATGAATCAATCCCCTACATAGATGCACAGCCCTCTCTGGGATATGGGTGGGGGAACCAATAAATATCCTATCAGTGTATAACCATCTGGCCTCACACAGCAGCACTCTTCTTGACTTGGGTGAACTCCTATTAGGGGGTGACTTTAATATGACCATGCGTGATTCACTTGACTGTCGACCCCCACGCCACGTGAGCACTTCCCACACACATTTGATGGACTTCTTCACAGCAATGGGGTTGGTAGATGTATGGAAAACATACAATCCCATCACTCAGAATTGTACATTTCCCTCGGGGGCTCATGGGCGTCTCTCCTGTATTTCCCTCCTACTCACTTTGGCCCACCACGTCTCGTGATTCTGAGAGATGCACCATTTGGTTAGGGGGATATCTGACCGCTCCCCCATTTGGGCTATATATATGGCATTGCTAAATGGAGCAAACACAAGGAGATGATGGACGGATCGCTGAAACATTTCAGACACTCACCCCCAGTCACAGATCTGGGCTGAATCCATCATCATTCTTTAGCTCACTTCGCCACCTCGGTTCAGACCCAGCTATATCCAAATCAGTCTTCATCCTGTGCCTCATGGGAACAGTCCAGCCCGAATTGCCAAGCCAGGTCTTCCCTGAACCGGAAACAAGCATCCTGGGACCGGTTTCTGGATAACACTTTCATCAGCCAGGCTAGCTTGAATTCAGTGGTAAAGTGAGCAAAGGACCCACGTCTTGGCATACCCTGCCAACTTAGGGCGAACAAAGAAAACACAAGGAGATGATGGACGGAGCACTGCAACTTTTCAGACACTCACCCCCAGTCACATATCTGAGTTGATTCCATCATCATTCTTTAGCTCACTTCGCCACCTCAGTTCAGACCCAGCTATGTGCAAATCAGTCTTGACCCTGTGCCTCCTGGGAACAGTCCAGCCCAAATTGCCAAGCCAGGTCTTCCCAGAACCGGAAAAAAGCATCCTTAAACCGTTTTTGGGTAACACCCTTCATCAGCCATGCTAGCTTGAATTTGGTGTCAAAGTAAGCAAGGGACCCACGTCTGGGCATACCCTGTCAACTTAGGGCGAACACAGCAAACACAAGGAGATGATGGATGGAGCGCCAAAACGTTTCAGACACTCACCCACAGTCACAGATCTGGGTTGAATCCATCATCATTTTTTAGCTCTCTTCGCAACCTCAGTTCAGACCCAGCTATATGCAAATCAGTCTTGACTCTGTGTTTCATGGGAACTATCCAGCCCGAATTGCCAAGCCAGGTCTTCCCTGAACCGGAATCAAGCATCCTGGGACCGGTTTCTGGGTAACACCCTTCATCAGCCATGCTAGGTTGAATTCAGTGGCAAAGTGAGCAAGGGACCCACGTCTGGGCATACCCTTGCTCACTTTGCCACTGAATTCAAGCTAGCCTGGCTGGTGAGGGCTGAAGCTCACAACCCTTTCTCTACTTGTCGTCTTGAGGCTGAAAAGGTCCAGGGCTTTGAGCAAAATTCCTCCATAACTCTAGGGAGTCATATCCAGATTCAGGATCTCTGGACTGTTCTTTTTTTACCCTAAACTTTAATGGCAGCGGTCCCTAAAGGGGAGGTCCTCCCTGATGCATCCCTTTTAGAAAACAGAATATTAGATGACTACATGGTATGCAAAGCGATCTCCTTAACATATAAAAAACTTATTAACAGTGCATCTGACACATTGCTTCACCTCCGGCAACGTTGGGTACTGACATAGGAGACCTGGAGGATGAGGACTGGCTGGTAGCCCTAGCCTCTCCCAAAGAGATGGCGATCATATCACGATTTCGTCTGGTGCAACTCAATATACTACACAGGGCCTATGTCTTTTGCAATACATTGGTAAAAATGGGAAGGACACCGATTCAGCTTGCGTGCGGGGTGTGGGGGAGAAGGCACCTCTTACCATATACTCTTGCACTGTTCAGCAATGCAGACTTATTGGACCTCAGTGGTGGCCTGTATTAACAGTGTCAGAGGCGGGGGCTCGTCTCCCTCGGCGAAGTGCTGCCTCCTGAATGTGTGGGGGGCCACAGACCTGGGCCGCATGGAGCAAATATGGGTCACCCTAGGCCTCATGGTCCCCAAAAGGAAGATAGCAAGATTGTGGGGAGCAGAATCACCACCACAGCTCAAGGATTGGAGGCGTGATATGGACTGGCGATGGTGGCGGAGAAGGTGATCTATGGGGGTCGCTGTTGCCCCCGTTAGTGGGAAAAGATCTGGGGTCACTGGAATGAACTTCTGCTCTGCTTCAGGAATGAGGTCCTCTTTAATGGCCATGGGTGGGAATGTAGTCACAAATGTGTGTAGTGATGTAGACTTGTGTGAAGTGGGGGATCCTGTCTCTATTATGTAATCTACAAAGCCTGATGATATTGATTGGATTTTCCTGTCGTCTTATATTCAATAAAAAGATATGATAAAAAAAGTCTACACTCTGTAGCCCTGAACCATGTCCGGATCCAGGCCTCGTGCTACAGGGGGTCTACACTCTGTACACCTACTCCATGTCAGGAGCCAGGCTTCGTATTACAAGAGTCTCCATTGTAACGCTATACCATGTCAGGAGCCAGGCATCTTATTACAGGAATCTACACTCTGTAAGCCTCAAAAATGTCAGGATCCAGGCATTGTATTACTGGTCTGCACTTTGTACACCTTTCCCATGTCAGGAGCCAAGCGACATATTACAAGAGTCTACAGCCTGTGCCATGTCAGGAATCGGCATCGTATTACAGGGGCCTACACTCCGTATGCCTATACCATGTCGTGGTCCAGACGTTGTAGTACAGGAGTCTACAATCTGTAAGCCTGTAACTTGTCAGAAACAAGGCATCCTATTACAAGGGTCTATACTGTGTACGCCTTTACCATGTAAGCATCTATGCATCGTATTACAGGGGTGTACACTCTGTAAGGTTACACCATGTCAGGAGCCAGGTGTCATATTACAGGACACTATACTTTCTAAGGATACATCATGTCATCAGCCTGGCGTCATATTACAGGACACTATACTTTGTAAGGATACATCATGTCATCAGCTAGGCGTCATATTACAAGAGTCAACGCTCTGTAAGGCTTTACCATATCCGGATCCCTGCGTTGTATCTCAAGAGTGCACAGTCTATAATGCCTACAGGCCAACAACAGGCTCGGGCGGTCCAGGCAGGTCAAGTTGGTACTGGTCAGCAGGGCAATTGCACGGAGGTCTCTAGAAGCTTGTGATGTCAGTGTCGCTCACACAGGAGATCAGTCGATTAACCCTTGGAGTCACTCTGGGTAGCCTGTGACATAGGCAAGCAGGTCCAACCCTTCCTCTTCAGACAGCAATGCAGTCCTTCTAGCAGCAGGGCAGTCCTTCCAGCAGCAGGGCAGTCCTTCCAGCAGCAGGGCAGTCCTTCCAGCAGTAGGGCAGTCCATCCAGCAGCGGGGCTGTCCTTCCAGCAGCAGAGGGTCCTTCTAGCAGCAGGGCAGTCCTTCCAGCAGCAGGGCAGTCCTTCCAGCAGCAGGGCAGTCCTTTCAGCAGGAGGGCAGTCCTCCCAGCAGCAGGGCAGTCCTTGCAGGAGCGGCTCAGTCCATTCCCGCAGCAGGGCAGTCCTCCCAGCAGCAGGGCAGTCCTTTCAGCAGCAGGGCAGTCCTTCTTCTGAATCTTCCACACAGCCAGGAGTGTTCTGATGGAATGTTCTGAAGGTCCCCATTTCATACTGGTGTCAGCTTTTTGTGGGGAAATTCCCCAACCAACCCCAAAACTGGTTCTGTTCAGTTCTTCCCCATCCCCTTGTCTTGTCTCTAAACTGTCCAGAGTGACGAAGGCAGGCCAGGCCTGAAGTCAGTTTCCTTGTGTGAATCTTTAGAAGTGTAATTAGGGTGGGGTCCAGCTTCTCCCCAGCCATCCTATCAGGAAGGCCCTTCCCCCTTACATCCTTTGCTCAGTGTCTGGAAGGGTGTACACCAACGCCAATATGTTTTTAAGGGAGAATCAGTCGGAGCTGGGAGGCTTTGACTGCAGAATTCATTGCATCCCACATTTGAGCCATTAAAGGTAATCTGATGGATGCATTGTAAGTGTAAATAACCCCAGACTGGGATTGAATAAAGGGATTTAGATGCACATCCTTGTGCACGTGGGGGCTTCCAGTGCACAGTGGGTTCTTATTTAACACATCTTGTTCTACACATCTGTACACACAAAGAAGGAGTCAAGATGGTAATATTATTTACCAATAATAAAATGAATGCACATGTCGACCCTATGGATCCCCCATAGGATAAATCACAGATAGATCCTATGGATGCCACAGACACGTTCAGCCAAAGATGAAGGAAGAATCCTAAGAAGTAACAGTGCCTCGAGGTTGCAGCGTATAGTGACATGAACTCTCCTCTCTCCAGAGGTAGTATACTGCGCTTCCCATTAAAAGTTCTAGATCAGGGAAGACGGGGTTTACAGTGGCCGGGATTGTGTGTTTATTGATCCAAGGTCCTAGAGCAGCGATGAAGGGGTTTAAAGTTGTAGGTATTGCGTGCTAACCCCACCAAGGTTCTAGAGCAGTGATGATGGTGGTTACACTTGCAGGGATTATGTGCCTGTCTCCCTCTGTAGTAAGGGTATGTGGGCAGAGATCTGTGGGCAGAGATCTCCCAAAGTACTGGAGCTTTTAAGCATTCATCATTGCTGATAACAATATTTCCATTACCCACTGTGTGCAGCGTAACAACCTGAGAAGGATGAAAGGGTGAGTTTGCCTTGCTGGATTTCACAGGTATGTCTTACAGGTCAGTTGAGAAATGAAAGGAGGACCCCACACAAGTTAATTGGGGACTGGGGGGATAGTAACTCTAAAACAGACTTGGGCGTCCCCTCAACAAAGAAACCACACAGGTTGAGTATTTTACCCAAGAACTAGCATGCCGTTATTTCGGCGGGAAAGGTAAAGTTACAAGATTCAGGATAATAATCTCTAAGAGCAAACTTCAACTGGGGAGGCAAAGTCTATGGATCAACAATCTTATATTTCGGCAGTGACCAAGTTTTCAGTGAATTGCGTATATAGGAGAGTATTTCTTAAAAACATTTTTAAACATAAGCATTTTAAATTCAAACATAAGCATTAATTTTTACGAGAATGAAATAACACAGACAGAACAATTTGTAGTGATTTAAAAAGATATTTTCCACATCATGAATTTCGTTAACCTCTGTTATACATTTATTACATATTCAAAATCAATCTTCATACAATATACAAATTTTTAAAAAAAACATCATTATACATTTCATAATTTTTTTTTAAAAAAACAAGAATCACAAGTCGACGCGGCGTTTCGGTATTCTGTATTTGAACCTTCTTCAGGACTGATTCTAGACAGATTTAAAAAGATTTAAAAAAACAGGGTTACATTTTTTGCATTGGTGTGGATATCTACTCAATCAATTCCCTATGTGGTCACAATTCATGGTCACTGTAGTATGCTCTTTTCTCATACATATTTTTATATTTTACATCTATTCAAGTCGTTTTCCCTTTTGGCTACAACTCCTGCCCTCAACCCTAAAACACATTTATCTCTATTGGTATACATTCCTATGCTTGGACAAAACTAATGGTGTTTACCTTTCCCTTGGACCCAAAAGTCCAATGCTCACGAGGCCAATTTTAGGACCTCAGTATCAAAACAAATTATTTATATAGGTTTATTGTTCTTACGCATACCTTTAAATTAGATAGGGCAAGACGCCCACTGGACACAGTTTAATTCAATTCTGCACCTTGTAGTCTTCGGATTATTTATATCTCCGGAATAATGATTCTCAGTGTTTGATGTCACTGGTTGAGATAAATAGATAATGATGATGTTTTCAATACAACACACCACTTTTATTATAACCTTGTTTTAGCTTAAGGATCAGCAAAAAGTGTGTTTATTCAGTACCTGGTATTTGAGGTAAATTGGCTTGGTCTTGGACTGCCAGGGGGAGCCACTGTCTTCCTAATTGTGGGTTTCATCAATGACCCTGGGGGATTTTTTTAACACGCATTAGTCTCATTCTATTTTGATATAACTAGATCCTAATGTTTCTTAAAAGATTTACCGGATCACTCACCATTCAACATTGGGTGACTGGCGCAATATTCAGGATGAGTTGCTACCAAGTTCCTTCTTTTTCGATTCCAAGTTCTTTCTAATATTAAACAATAAAAGATATATAAAATTTAGCGTCATGTGTGCTCTCCTCTTAGTTTAATTTTATAATCTTACAGGTCAGACAGATGTTGGCAGTGAGCACTTACCTCACTGAGCCATCCAGTAAACTTGAGGATATATTTTTAGAGGGGTTTGTGCTCTAAAGTTCCAGATCAGCGATGATGGAGTTTGCAGTAACAGAGGGTGTGTGCTAATCCTGCCACGGTAGTAGAGGAATAGTTTACATATTCTTGTCCTTAAATCACCATCCAGCTAAGTGAGATGTGAGCCAAGATGCCTCCATCCGGAGTGTCCAGCGTATGTGTTTACTGAATATTTCTTGATGGAGAACTTCCCATTTCTCAGCAAGATAGAGTTGTAATCATAGGACGTTAGGATTTTCTTTGCCAGATCACAAAGGGACGCCATCTTTTCTCTTCTGAGTCCGACGTGTGGTCCAAGTCCAGTCTACTGACATCTCTTACAGATCTTAGCCTTTCTGATACCTTTGGCGGGTCGGGAGTAATCCATTTCTTACAGATTTCCTTTCTTGCTAAAAATATCAGAAAAAATATACATGTGTATGTATATAAATATCCAAGTTTAACTCGTGCCAGTAAGGGCACAAGTCCATTTAAAAAAGGATAAGGCAGGGGCTTACCTTAAGTTTATCAGCCAATAAGTTCTTGAAACATCTGAGGTACATTCCCCCGGCAGAATGCCAATAACGGCAATCCACAAAAATGCCATTCGTATATTGTCCGCTTCTGTGTCACTGTACTTCTTAGATTTTGATGGTTCCAACATGGTCTTTCTTAACTAACTTCGATGGTGACCATAAGCTCTCTGGAGAGTCAACAAATGAATCTTTTTAAGTGGTGATTGTTTGACCAGAGTGTAGAACAGATTTAAAGATACTCACCATAATTGCTCTGTAGCCAGCTCTGGAAGATCCTTTTCCCAGTGCAGGGATAGAACTCCCTTTTTCTCATCTGCTGTAGAACTAAATATCCAATACCACTGGAAAAGCTGTTTCTTAGGTTGTTGCTTAGCTCTCACCCACTCGAGAAAATCCTGCACTGAACAGCTCACCTTTGACAACTTTTTTGGATGACCGACAAAAACCTAGCTGCAGGTAATTAAATTTGGAAAGCCTTCCCCCCAAACATGCCAGATATATGTTGTTATGTGATGAGGGCATCACCCTCCCTGAAGTCTCCCCAGGTGGAAAGGTTGCCATGCTGGGGAAGATAACTAAGTTTATCTTTAAGCTACTCGGGGGTTCCAGGAGAGCCCTAAATTGTGCTGGTTCTGCTTTGTAAGCTATACAGAGAATTTTCCTAAAGAAGACCCACACCCTCTGTGCTGTTAAGAGCACCTTCAACGTAACTTGCCTAAAAACTTTGGAACGCCAAACTTAAACAAAAAACATATTGAGGCCTAAATGCTTCAATATAACTTCATACAATTGACTCATTTAAGAATTATCTAGCTCTCCAGCCAAGAGCCGGGAATTCTTGAACTGGAAAGCATAACCGTCTCATCCAGAGCTGTTTTCATGAAATCCTGGCTCCCCGGGATACAGCTTCCGACCCTCCCTTGCAATTTCTGCAAAAGCGTTTTGGGGAAAGGAAGTGGTTTAGTGTTAAACAAGACGATCACCTTAGGAAGAACCAGCATCTTAATGATGTTCACCCTCCCACAGATACCGAGGGGCAGATTTTCCCACCTTTAAAGGAGAGCATCTCTATAATGGTGTTGCTTGAACACGAAAGATCTTTGTCAAACAAGAGACAAGAGGCATTTGGCAAAACAGGAACAGTTAGTTCGATTAAACATAGCAGCCGGGAGAAGAGTTACAGGCACAGGGTCAAATTTCAATCACTCCGTAGCAGTCTTATATAAAGTTCATTATTAGCAGGAAAATTATTCTGGCGATCCTTGTATGGTGAGGAATATAAGTTGCTGCCTCTGGAGTCATAAATGATTTTAAATGGATAATCCAGGTGGGCCTCGACCTTGCATGGGCACAATGCGGCCAGTGGGTAACGTGTCCCGATGTCTGGCATGGGGAGCTCCTGATTGCTGTGTTCTGATTGGCTATATGCCCATTACAAAATAATGGGGTAACCCAATAATTGCCCGAAGATCTGGGTACAATGAGGTAATGAACAAGTGGTCCTTGACTGCTTTAGAGAAGAGTCATTTATAGCTTATCATGTGTGTGTTGCTTAATTAAGCCAAACACCGGTAAGACATACCAACAATGAACACAACAACATACCCTGCTATCTAAGATAGCATTTTTCAAAACGTACAGTCAATGTAAAACACAAAAGCGTCAAAGAATTGCTTAAGTCCAGTATATTTAATTTCATATACTTGAAACAGAACAAAAGGAAATTTATACAAAAGGAAGGTACAAAGGTTGCTCAAGGGACAGGAGAAGAATGGGTGTGCTAGTGATGGGTCGGGAAAAGTGAATAGTCACTAATATTCAGAGTTTATACATTTTTAATGCTAGGCAATGGACTGGTAAAGAGACCAGTACAGAAAGGTCTGTCCCAAACTGATTATTTATAACATTTTTTACAGTTTTTTTTCAAATGCATAAATGCAACATCAAGCAGAGGGGATGGGATGAGATACAGGCCGTTAATGGGTCGGGTGCGTTGACGTTTCGACTCGGCTTGTGCATAGAGGGTGACTTATACCTCCGCTGAGAGTCTTCTTCAGGACGACAGAGGGGCAGGGGGCAACCTAGGGGTGAAAGATCAACTGTCGGTTAATTGGCGCCTATTACCCAATCCGCGAGAGAATTGAGTGACGGTACAGTTCTGACCGAATCCTGGTGCCACACAGGCATCTCAGGTAAACCACTGGAGGTTGAGTAGTTAATGGCTCTGTCAGGCTTTCTGTGGAAAACCAATACTAAACTTAGTATGCATACAATTCTGCATGTGGCACAGGGTATGAGGTTACTCTGATTCTGCCCTCCCCCATTAGCAGTGATCTGAAATCCACTCATGGGGGCCCACCTTGTGAAGTCCTCACCGGTATTTAAAACCGTCAATTAATTAGAACATGGTCATCAGACATTTGAATTAATCTGTCAAGACCTGCAGGTTAAGGAGATGGAACGAAGTTAAATAAGGGTTAAAAGCTGCCAAAGTAAAGCTTGTCGTTTTGGCAGTGGTTTCAGAAATTTACCTTAAATGAAAAGCTGGGCGTCGCACGCCTCGTAGAATCCCTTCTGCCAAGTTCATAAGCAGGAACGAACTGGCAGAGGCTTCCGTTTATATGCCGAAAGCAGTGTGAGCCGGGGAAACATGCATGTCGCACGTTCAGCCCACGCGTGTCATTCAAGGAGCTCAGAGTTCGTAATCCACGGAGCCCAGAGGTTAAGTTCAAAGGCCCACCAGGTTGGATGCCAGAGAGTGCAATACTGTAATATCCTTAAAGCCATGCCGGCAATTTTAAAAGGTGCAATTATATACAGTGATAACTCTCAAATGAGAAGGTACCGACAAGAAACTGGGTTCCAATCTCAATTGGAGAATAACATGTGCATCCAAGCATGCCTAATCGGAGATATGTGTAGGAATTACATACACGTATGTGTGCTAACTCCCTACAGTGCAGTGAGAGCGATAGGGTGCCATTATATGCAGTGTACTAATAATAATGGGAGTACGCAGTGTGGGAGAAAACTAATGTGGTATTGGCAATCGTGGTAATTATTCATGTGAGGATACCGATTTGCGTAGGGAGTTGTACATATAACATAGGAGGAGCTTAAGGGGTTTATATGCAAGAGAAGAAAACATAGTAGTTCAACAAACCATGGGGATACATATTTATGCATGTATAAAGGTCACATGTGAAGGTACGGAGCAACAACAATTAGGTGTATATACATGATGCCATGGATGGGAGGTGCATACATATATTACAATTCATATTCACAAGCGGTGTATATACATGGAGCGCATACATATTACTAATCATATTTACAAGCGGTGGATATACATAGAGTGATAAGGAATCTAATGCATTCTGTCTATTTACAAACTATAAAGTCAGTGCTGGGTAGCCATATAGCCTTCCTATATACATCCTACGAGCTGTATATGCCGTGTCAGAATGTGCAGGTCTAAGGACCAAGGTTCTGGATGGGGGTGTTTAGCCAATACTCAAAGTTGCCACCTGTCTGGCTATCTCCTCGTATTCGTTCATCCCCCTAAGTGCTGTGTCAAATGTGTGAAACCATTTACACTCACAATAGTTCAGGGTGTTGGAGAAATTCCCACCCCTTGGGTTCCTTTGGACTTTTTCGATCACCCACCCTTTTAGGCTCTCGGCCGAGTGCCCAAAGGTGATAAAGTGTTCTACTAGTGGGGCACCTTGTACCCCACACCGTATTCAACTACAGTGTTGTAAGACACGGGTTTTGACTTTGTGTTGTTTGCCCGATATATAAAAAGTTACAGGGGCATGAGATGGCATATATGACCCCTGAGGACTTACGATTGGTGTGATCCCTCTTTGTGTACGTGTAGACACTTAAAACGGCCCTTGATGGGGGTGATGTTCCATAGTGGTAACTGGACACTGTTGGGTTTGGGTGGAAGTAAAGATTTCACCAAAAAGTCCCTGATACTTTCCCTTTTCTAAAGGCATGCATGGTGGGGTTTGGTATACCCAGATCGTCAGCAACCAGGTGGCAATGTTTGTTCACAGTTTTCCGATGTCTTTGCTCTTGGTGTAATAGGTCGTGACACAAGTTAATCGATCCTGTGTCAGGGAATTATTGCTTTAAGGTTCCAGAAGATACTCCCTGTGGCTAAACCAGGCCCTCTTACGCGCCTTCTTGAGGAGCCTGACGGGATAGCCACGATCAGTCAACCAATACTAATTTTAGTAGGATTAGGTCAGTACTATACCGTCACTCAGTTCTCTCCCGGATTGGGTAATAGGCGCCAATTAACGCACAGTTGATCTTTCACCCCTAGGTTGCCCCCCCCTTTGTCCTGAACAAGTCTCGCAGTGGAGTGTGAAGGGGAAGGTCTTGACCCCTTCGGTCAGTGGTCACCACTTTTAGGTGTGGCTAAGATTCGCACATCACCAACACAGCACTCCACTGAGTAAGAGAAGGAATACAAATGTAAAATACCAGACGTTCAAATTGGAGTGGCACTTTATTTTTCAATTAACAAACAAAGAGCTAAATGCATATCAGTTCAAGCAACAATGTAATTTTCTAAATATGACCCAGACTTCGCTCTGTCTGGTAAGAATGCTGGATGACTAATGCTCAAAATATCTCAAGGAAATGCTGGAATGAAATGTATTTAAAGAGAACACTAACACAGATGATCAAAGATTCTACACTACTGAGTACAAGAATATAGAACCCAGCTGTCTATGGGCCAACCATCTGAGACAGGTCCATTGTCATAGATTGCACATCTCTATCAGAGCCCTGAATTATGAGGGCAGGGCAAAGAAGGCGCAAGTAGATTTAGCTAAGATACAACATTTTGCTACTAATTCAGTGTCTGGAAACGGCTGAGAGTGAGCCCAGTCACCTACCGTATTTTCCGGCGTATAAAACGACCTTTTAACCCTTTAAAATGGTCTCAAAAGTCGGGGGTCGTCTTATACGCCAGGAACAAAAATTTTAGGAGTGGAAACAACGACCAAACTGTCTTGAGCCTTTGTATTAATGGGAAGGCATGGTGTAAAATATATATCTTTTTGTCAGTAGAGGGTGCTATTGCTTCAGTAAACGTGCAATGGTTGTGTTTGCACGTCGAAGCCTTTCCATCACCCAGATTCATGTGTGGACAGGGAATGGTGCATCTTTATTATAATCCGCTTTACTAGATTCCAAAATGAGTCTAGAGGATCCTATTATCGAATCCATCTCTCAAATCACTGAGTTGCACGAAGCATGAGTCATACTGCATCACACTCATAGTATTCTGATCTCCATGGTTGCGGTAGTGCTGGAAAGGAACCCAGGGCAGACATGTGTGCTATTCACGACTGACACGCTATCACTAGAGTTATGCTGCTCTAGGTATGCGGCAGGGGAAGGCCAACGTATGTGCAAGGCTGAGCAGAGTTATGCTGCAAGAAATGCCAAGTTATGCAGTATGATGCGTTACAACATGTAGCAGTATAATAATTGTTTGGGCCTTTTAACAACTACTTATGTTTACCGTACATGTTTGATGACATGATGTTGGAAGAGGGGTAGTCTTATACGGCGAGTATAGCATGAAACCTACATTTTATCAAGTAAAGTAGGGGGTCGTCTTATACGCCCAGTCGTCTTATACGCCGGAAAATACGGTATGTTAAAAGAGCCTACCATACAGGAATATATCCATGAAGAGAGATAGTTGAAGGGTCAGAGATCTAGAGAGAGATAGAGATGGGCTATCTGCCCTGGGAGATCCACAACCTGAGTGAGGCGTCGACGTCCCAAGTCAGATAGTCTTCGGCTAGCCGAGAGATCCTTCCACGCTCATGCAGCAGGGCATCCGCAGGAAAGGTCCCATTTCAGATTTGACAGTTGGGCCTGATATACCCAAAATTGAGGAACTAGGGTTCTATGATGACGCTGGCCCCTGGCCTTTCCGTGCAGGTGGTTTAACCACAAGTGTTTTGGACACCGGAAGGAAATGTTTTCAGTACATTATGTTCCGTACATTTTTAGGACAGAACGTCTTGTACCTTTGAAAGAGAACATTTTGTACTTTTGAAAGAGAACATTTTGTACTTTTGAAAGAGAACATTTTGTACTTTTGAAAGAGAACATTTTCATCACTTCTTTCTAAACACAATGGTTACATGTTGTACATTACTAAAAAAGGACATTTTTCTGTCACGCACATTTCTACATATTTGAAAGTGTGAATTCCCATGATAGATGCTGTTTATTGCTAGAAATTGCTGCTTATACTTGTGCAAGCTATGTTTCAAAATATAACGTTAGCAGAGGTTTCAGGAAGCTGTACCACGTGTACCAGGGTAAGTGTGTGTGTGTGTGGGTGTTGGTCTGGGAGCTGACAGTGAAGCTAAACACTCTTTTGAAGGCCTATTTTCACCTTGTTTATTTTGGTGCACAGAAACGTGTGTTTGTAAGCCTGCATGCATAGTGGACCCTGGGGCCTTTGTTTACTAATGGAGAAAGCTAGTTATTTTAGCATGTTTTCAGATTTTTATCACGCAGGGCCCATATCAGACCTTCATGTTACCAAGGCTGTCAGAACTCTCCTTTCTGGTGATGTTAGATGGTAGAACGGGACCCTCCATCATCTGCCCCCTCTTGTTCATTTATGAACACACTCTTAAGTGAGTATTTTGTTGAATTTTCTGCCAGGGGTGGAATCCATGGCATGTCATTGACATAGCACTGAAAACTGGTTGGTCGTGCAATGTCTTCGTCTGACCTTAGTAGCTGGTTATACTGTTGACCTGATTTGTTGAGCAGGCATTCATACCGGGCAGCTGCAGTGTTGTTACTTACGGTGTTTCTACCTGGAGGGAGAGGTGGGGCTGGTGGTACTCCAAAGTGTGTGGCAGGTGGTGCTGGATGTGTGCTACTTTGTACTAGCTCGATCATTTGTACCTGTTCTCCATTCCCATCCCCAGGAGCCCGATCTATGCCTTCATATCTTGGTATCTGGTAAATCCCTGTCCTAGCGTAATTCATCCCTACAGCTTTTGTACTCAATTTCTTGACACAGTGACTCCCTAACTGAAAGGCGCAACACAGAAAGACCATAATTCCGACTATAGGTATCATCAGTTTTAGAATAGCAGTTAGCCAGGAGGGCATCCAGTCAAAGTCGAACCAGTTCGTTGGAATAATGTCTGCAGGGGCACCTCCTTCCTCAATCATTTCTTTTCCCAAGTTAGTCAATTCCTCAATGGCCCTTGATATTGATCCGTTGTCCTCGTCGTTCCCAGGTATGAAAGTGCAGCAGGATTTTCCGATTTGATGACACAGACCACCATCTTTGGCCGTTAGCATGTCGAGGAAGTAGCGATGTTCCAGAACCATTAGTCGTAGTGGGCGCAGTTCTTCCCGAATTGCATTTAGGCCATCCCTGGTGCTGTTGATTGCTTTCATGACTTCATAGCGAGTTACTTCCAGCCAGCGGGCATTAGCCTGAGTTTGAAACGATGGGACTACCCCTCCGAAGAAAAGCTGGGCCTCATTGAAGAGGCGGAATTCTTCTGGGACCTTACCACGGGCTTCAGTTGCGAAATACTCGGCTGCTCGTCGGTGTCGGTGGAGGAATGTCACATCACCTGTCATTGGATGTGACAGTATGTGGGAAGCATTTGATGCTGGTATGACCAGATGGATTTCATGCAAAGTTACCAAGGTACATAGTCCGAGCCATTGAGGAGGTAGTTGGATATAGAGGTGCTCTCCGCAAGCCCAGTAATAATCCATTAAAGTAGTGGTGCCGAACTGCATATCGAAGCTGAAAATCGTGGAATTACAATCTGTGTTGCGCCCAACAGCCACCGAGCCATTTCCTATGAAACAAAGAGAAGGGTTTTTTAGTTTGAATCCTTTTTTATGTTCTGGCATTCCTTCCCCACTCCATGTGTACCTCCCGCTCTCCTCAGCCCATATTTGACCACACTTATCCCCTTCATTCCAGTCCGCCCAAGGGGGTCCCAAGGCTGCCGCCTTACACAAAAACCCTCCGGGGGTCTGCCATTTGTAGTTAAGGTAGACCTGTGCTAGGAGGCGTAGCATTGTTCTATTATTACATGGGCAGTTGTGTGGGCCTGGGGGGTGTTTAAATGCTAATTCACACCCTGCCCGGGGTTTGAGGTTCGTTATGTACCCTCGTGACTTAATACGACGTTCATGCCACGCTATGTCCTGTAACCCTAACCTTCGCAATTCCTTGAACTCCTCCCTAAGTTCCGCTGCGTCGGTGACAACCTGGTGTACCGTGTAAAGGTAATCCCATTTGGTGGCGTTTACAAGCAGCACTACCTTTTGGGCTGAAAGGACCCTAATCTGCCCTAGTATCCGGCAGAGGTACAAGTGCAGAAGGCACATGGCTATGTGCGGTGGGACTTCCTTGGGAAAAATCAGTCTGTCAGCACCTACTGCATGGGGAATGTAGGAGCATACATAGCAAGACTCATTTGTCACTCTTTTCCCTACTGCTGTCATGTCCCTGTACCAGGAGTTGTCTACTAGAGAGGAGTGGACTGAATGGTCCCTTACTATTTGGGGCAGGCTGAGCATGGGCCCTAGGCCTTCTTGTATTTGCACGAGATGTTGGAATGTTTTATGGCCTATCTTCTGATTCTTACGGGGGACGAGATGTTTTGTTCTGTACGGGGCAATAGCGAATCTGCGTTTTCTATGGTGGCGGGAAGGGTGGCGGTAGGACGCTAGTTTTGTGGCGTTGGTAGCTATCTTCCAGGAACTAGTCCTTCCCTCTGGGGTACTGGGTGAGAGTTCAAGGTGCACACTAATGGACGTGTTGCTAGCAGTGCTGTTTTCTGGGAGTTCAGGACCTAGTGTGCTGTGTGGTGCTTTTTGCTGTTTGAGTGTGACCGCTGGTACAGTGGATGGAACAATAGGCAGTGAGGCAACTTGGCTGTTTCTATCACTATAACTTTTTACAGCAAGAAAAAAGATATACCAGTTGAATGTTGCTAGTGCCACTCCAACAATAATACAAAACATAAGAACAGTGAGTATACATAACTTCGCATCATGGGCGCTATCTTCGTGGACGTCTTCTTCTTCTTCTTCAATGATGGATGGAACGGTGGATGGGAAGTCGTCGTCTTCATTTCGGGAGACCATGGGCATATCGCTTCCCTCTTTTAGTCCATTGGCTGTTGCTGCGCAGGTGTAGGATCGAAGCGGACGTCTCTCCTGTGGATCCATGCTTTCCTTTCGGCTATCCGGATGGCAGTTGGAGAAGAGTCAATCACCTCAAAGGGTCCGTCGAACTTAGGATCTTTCCAACGCCTGACGTGCCTCCGGATGAATACGAGAGTTCCAGGACGGATAGGTGGGAGCTCAGGATCGATGGGGCCCTTCTCCTTCCTTTTGGATACCTGGACAGAGAGGAACTGCGCAGCGCGGGTTAGTGTGCACAGGAAGTCATAAAGCTCAGCCTTAACAATCTCAGAGGATGACTCGCTATCAGTTTTGGGCCTGCTGGGAGGGACTGCTACATTTATGGATCGTCCTGTGACAAGTTGGTGGGGGGTGAGGTGGTGATCCGAGCTCGGGGAATTTCTTAATGAGAAGAGGGCCAGTGGGAGACAGTAGAGCCACTTTTTGCCAATGGTGGCGCTAATTTTGCTTATTTTGGTTTTGAGTAAACCATTGAGGCGTTCACAAATGCCATTACTTTGGGGGTGGTAAGCGGATGTCAGCTTGTGTCTGATGCCTAGCATTGTGGTGAGAGAGGAGAAGATGGCGTTTGAAAAATGGCTTCCGTTGTCAGTCCTGATGGCGGAAGGAATTCCAAAGCGGGAGATGACGTCACGGAGCAGGAATGTGGCTGCTGCTTTGGCATCGCAGTGGACGCATGGTCCAGCTTCGATCCACCGTGAGAAGGGGCATACTACCACAATGAGATATCGGTAATTTTGGCACCGATCAATCATGTCGACATAGTCAAGGTGGAGTTCTTTGAATGGGCCAGAAGGTTTAGGAATAGTGGAGGCAACAGTTTTGAGAGTTGGGTTTGGGGAATACTGTTGGCAAATGATGCATTTGTTAACAAATAGCTGTATTAGTTCATAAGCATTGGGAATGAACCAGTCTGCTTGTAATGTGGTGGACATGTTATCTCGGGAGACATGTGCGGGAAGGTGAAGTTGATCTAACGCTACCTGCAGTAAGGCTTGTGGCATGACAGGTTTTCCGGACATGGTCTGTCTGTAAATAAAATCAGCAGGGTCCTGCTGTACTCCCCTCTTTTTCCATAACTCTTTCTCTTGTGGTGGTGCACTTTCTTGTATCTCTCTGAGATGCAATTGGGCAATGAAATCGTATTGTTGTGTGTCATCGAGTGGGCAGGAAGCATTTGGGTCAATAGGGATGGTGTTTGTGTCGTTGTTGTTGTCTGTGTGTGGTGTTAAGGGTACACTGTCTTCATTTGTCTTTGTCAGTTCTGTTGGTGTTACAGCTTGGGCAAGTAAAATTGGGGTGTTGTGTGGGTCATGCTCAGTGAAAGGTAAGGGGGGTCTGGCTGCGGCTTTGGCTGCCCAGTCTGCCAGAGCGTTGCCTCTGGACACAAAGTCTTGTCCACTCGTGTGAGCAGCACATTTGACAACGGCTACCTCTGTTGGAAGTGTCAGGGCTTCTATTAGTTCTTCCAACAATTGTTTGTGACATACCGGTGTTCCATCTGATTTGAGGAATCCGCGCCTTTTCCAGCGCAAGATGCTCGAGTGTGTCGTTGTTGTGACATATGCAGAGTCTGAGTATACAGTGATGCGGTCACCAGCCCCGTTGTTTAAAGCGCCAATTAGTGCCACTAGTTCAGCGGCTTGGGCGGAGTAGTGCGATGGCAATGTAATTTGTTGTACAATGTCTAGGGAGTCAGAGGACTCATGCTGCTGAGCCCTAACCACTGCGGCTCCTGTGTATCTGATCCCTGTTTCTTGGTCTATTGTGGAGGACCCATCTACAAAATATACAGTGCTGTTTGGCAGGGGGTCCTCTTTTGCTGCTCCTGATTCATCAGGACAATATGTGGCACAGTCATGGGTGTCATCATCGGATGCGGCAATGGGATGGGCAAAGAATGTGGCTGGGTTGACTGTGTGACATTTAACAACCTTCAGGGTGGGTAATGACAGTATGACTTCATAACCTGACACTCTTTGTGTTGTCAATGTTGTTTTAGCTTTCTGAATTATGGCAAAGACAGCGTGCTCAGTGTATAGTGTCAAAGGGGATCCCATGACAATGGGTGTGCTTTTATCCACTGCAAAGGCTGCCGCAGCAAGAGCTTGCTCGCAGGGGTAATGACCTTTCATGACTGAATCCAGCATTCCGCTGAAGTAAGCAAGGGGCTTGTGGCCCATTGGGTATTTCTGAGTGAGGACGGCAGTCATGACCTGGCCATTGCAGTGGGTAAACAGGTAGAATTCTTTTGTGTAGTCAGGTGTGCCTAACACTGGTGCGTTTGTTATTTCATCTTTGAGCTGTTTAAAGGATGCTGTCATTTCGGGTGTCCAGTCTATTTTGTTGCGTCTGTCTTTGGCTGCTTTAACTGCTTTCAACAAAGGGGCAGTTATTGTGGAAAAATCAAAGACCCACTGGCGGACATAGTTCACTAATCCTAGGAACTTTTGCATGTCTTTGACAGTTTGGGGCTCTGATGTCCCTTTGATGGCTTCAACTCTGTCTGGCGTGACCCGTCTCCCTGATGCTGATATTAACTGACCGAGGTATTGTACTTCTGTTTGGCAGTACTGAAGTTTGTTTTTGTCCACCTTGTAGCCTCTATGAGCTAGTGTGGTGAGCAGAGAGACTGTATCAGTTCTGCACTGGGATTCTGTAGTGCTGCAGAGCAAAATGTCATCGACATACTGCAGTAAGGTACTGTGACATTGGAAGTTCGATAAGTCCTCTTTGACGACTCTGTTGAATACGCTCGGGGACTCACAGTACCCCTGAGGCAAACGCCGGTAAGTCATTTGCACCCCGCCGAATACGAAAGCCAATAGGTACTGACTGTCTGGGTGAAGGGGGACGCTGAAAAACGCATTTTTCAGGTCGATCACCGAAAAGTATTGTGCATTCGGGGGAACATTGGTGAGGATGACGGAAGGGTCTGGGACAATGGGAAATTCTGGTACCACTATGTTGTTTATTGAGCGCAAATCATGAACTAAGCGCCACTGATTGGTCTTGCCTTTGCGCACAGGAAAAAGGCAGGTGTTAACTGGAGATACACATGGGTATATGACTCCTTGATCTAGCAGGGCTTGTATTGTTGGGGCAATGCCTTCCTCTGCTTCCTTGGAAAGTGGGTACTGTTTTATTCTGGGTAGGATCGCGCCTTCTTTCAGTGTTATCTTAAAGGGAGTAGCAGAGCGGATGAGGCCCACATCATTAGGACCAGTGGTCCACAGGTGTGGCGGGACTTGGGCTAAGTCAGCTTCACGCACTGAGTCATATTTCTGCGGGGCAGTGGGTGTTCTTTTTTCCACTGTCGCTGACAGGGGTACCTCATACTCGTAGACAATCTCTGTTATTGGATAGTTATCAGGATCCCCAAAGAGCTGTTCATCTGTAATGTCCCTCACTTGGTGTCCGGGTTCAATGAAAATCACACAGGCCCATGAGCGCATATTGTCGTCTCCTGCTATGAATGCCCCGTATGTAGGTGTAATGTGAAGAGCACGTATGCCTAGGATTATGCTGTTGTCCCATATCTGAAAGTGCTGGGACTCCGGACGAAAGAGGAATTCCTTCGGGAGCTGGACAGTGCGCTGGTGCAGTTCAGGTGTGTTGGCTACAATGATGTGTACCGCAGTGGAGAATGCTTGTTCATCCACAGGGCGAGCCCTCATTTGATCTGTCAGGGAAGATTGAGCAGTGAGTGCCATCATTCTAGCTAAGGGTGTGCCAGGTATAGAGCAAACCATTGTTCCGTTCTCATGGAAGTGAATAGTCATGTTCAGTTTAGCCATTAGGTCTCTCCCTAAAAGGTTGACTGGAGAGTGTGGTGAATAAAGCAGTTGTTGCTCCAGCACCCGGTCTCCTATTTGCAGAGGTACTGGCTTTGTAAAGGGGACCCTTGCTATTGCCCCAGAGAATCCCTGTGTGTCCGCTACTTGATCAGAAATAGGCAGGTGTCCGCCTGTAATGCAGGAGTATGTGGCGCCTGTGTCAATGAGGAAGCTATATGTTTTATTGTTTATCGTGACCAGGACGGTGGGGTCATCTTCACCGCTCATGATGCATGATAAAACTGGGCACACAAGAGTTGTCTGTGGGCTGTCCTAGCGTGAGTATTGCTGGATGGTGCCTTGTGCAAATGGGTTATTGGACGTGACTACCACACCACCTGGTGGTGGGGCAGCTTGGGCTTGGGGCATCACTTGGTATGAGGGTGACTGTTGCTGCAGTTGCACGGGAACTTGCATCATTGTGGATTGCTGTTGAGCTTGGGTCATTACAGGTGTCTGGAGCGGTGCTAGCTGCATATTCTGCTGTGGTGTTTGTTGGGCATAAGCATACACCATCTGGGGTGCCTGAGCATACATTTGTTGTTGTGGTTGGAACTGCAGGGGTGTTTGCTGGGCGGGACCCATAACTTGTTGGCCTTGGTCTCGAATCCTAGAACGACACTCTCTTTGCAGGTGCCCCACTTTGTGACAATAGAAGCATGTACGTTGGCCTGGCTGTAGTTGGGCCCTTTGCTGTCCGTTGCCCCTTCCCTGCATCCCGGTATTTCTATTGTTGTTGTAATACTGATGTTGGTCATTACTGTAGGCCGGTTGTGGTGCCAGATACTGCACTGGGGGCTGTTGTTGGATGTACTGCACTGTGGGCTGCTGCTGGGCTTGCACATACTGTACTGTCTGTTGTGGCGGAGTCTGCACATACTGTATGGCTGGCTGTGGTGAAGTCTGTACATACTGTATGGCTGGTTGTGTTTGTGGCGGCTGTGCTTGCGCATATTGCACGGCAGGCTGCTGCACTTGCTGCGGAGTGGGCTGGGGATTGTTGGCGAGGACATTTCGAGCGTCCTGTGGAAAGGTGGTGACAGCTGTCATTTGGCTGACTGGTGCCGCCAGCATGAGATTGTCCACTGTATCCTTTTTCCTATTAAGCTTCTGCTGTACTAGCTTTGCAGCTGCATTTTCAATGGCTAGTTGTCTACTTTTTTCCTGTTCTATTTTCTTTTTGCAGAAATGTATGATGTGGTCCTGTATCTCGGGCCATGGTTTTGCTTCCATGGCTACCACCCCATCTAATTTCTCCTGCACGTCGTCTGGCAGTCCCCTCTTCACCATGTGGTAAAAGAGCCTGCTGTTCCCTCCTGTTGTATTCCAGGAGTCACCTAGCTCTTGATGCCATTTTTCTTTCATTCTAGAAATGAAATTAATAGGGTCCTCATTTGTTTGCATGGTCAGAGACATGAGAGACCCGATATCGGGAACATCGGGGTATTTTAATTTCAACTTAGTCCAGACTGCCGCCCTTATTTTATCAAATGGTTCCCCATCATATTTTGTCTCGTTCATTGTTATTAATCCTCTACTAATACTTGTGAAAATTTCTTCTGCTTCCCCTCCCATGATGGATATAAGCAAACTTTTCATGTCTCCAATCCCTGGTTTGGTGCCTGTGGTATTCTTCTCTAGGGCCACTATCCATTTGCTGGCACCCTCTGTGAGGGGTGGGAGGTTCTTTTTAATGGCTTCCTTCTCTGCATAGGACCAGCAGTTGTATATCGCGGGGGCCCCTGGTGTTTTGTATATTAGCGGCATCTGGCGACTAATCCCTACACCTGGATACTTTGGTCTTGTGGTGTCATATCTTATTGCATATTTCTGCCAAATTTCAAGACTGGCTCGCATATAGTCGTAGTCCCAGTCTTCATCCCCTACACCCTCTAGGATACATTCTACAGCTGTGGCCATATGCTGCGGTTCGAAAGACCCTTCCCTTGGCCATGGGATCATCTGTGGGGCTAGGGACTCTGTCCATCCGGCCAGATTGTCTGTGAAGGGGATGACAGCGAAATCTGAATTCTCGCCTATCTCCACTATTTGGTTGGGGGTAAGGTCCTTGTCCCGCAGGGCACAAGGCCTGCTAAGGAACATGCCATTGCCTGTTCTAGCTCGAGTGTTTCGCATGGAGGCAGTGCCAGTGACTTGGTATTTGATGGGAGCGTCATTGCCGGGGGCATCGTATGCGATGTCCTCTGGGCGTCCGTGTGTTCCTAACACAGCTAGTCTTTCTACCTCTGTTGTCCTTTTCTTCTTTTTCTTCACTGGGTCCCCTGTGTTCGATAATTCCTGGTTATCAAAGAATGTGTTTATTGGGCGTTCTGTCTGATTGTCAAAGAATGAGTTTGTTGGTTTTTCTGTCAAGCTTGGGGCGCGTGACGGGCTGAGGGAGTCTCTCATGGCTGTGGCGGATAGTGGAGCAAACGGATCCGCCACGGGCGTGAGATGCCGAGATGGTCTGTCAGGGAATGTGAAATGGACCAGTGCCGGCCCAGTGGGAGTGCGTGTATGGTCAGGTGCAGTAGTCTGGTGGCTCTGGGAGGGGGACCCATGGTACTGTACTCCGGGTAGTCTTCCATAGTTTCCCATGTCCCGAGAGGGGCCCGCTTTTTGCATAGATGTGGACGGGAAAAGTGATGTCTGTGGTTGACCGTTGCCTAGGTCCCTAGTCCCTTCAGCACCTCCAAAGGGATCTGCCTGTGATGTTTGCTGGGTGGGTGACGTGTCGGGGTGAGTGATTCTGACAATCTCAGACATCCTGTCACTTATGTGTTCTAACTTACATGACGCACGTCGGATTACCCGCATTAGGTCGTCATGGTCAGGGTCGTGTGGTGCTTCACTGCTGATCATGTCTGCTCGGGTATCCCCGTTGGGACTGCACTCTAGGCTTTTATTGAGTTCTATGGCCGGTCTCCAGTTGTCATAATGGACCAACTCAGGTGCCGGCGGGCCCTGTGTCTCCCTTTCCTTATTCTGTTGGTGAATTGAGGAAAATGTCATTAGTGATTCGCCTGTGCTTGTACCGCCGAATGGTATGCTGTCTCGTGAGGTGGGCCCTTGTTCCTGGGGTGATGGAGCAATGGTCTCGCGGACGTTGTTGAGATCATGGTAGTGCGGGGGTGCATGGCGAGAGGAGTGGTGTGATGATGCGTGTGAATTATTTGATGAGGCGATGGACCTACAGTCCGCATTTTCGTCCTCCTCCTCACCCGGTAGGGCTGGAACGGAGGTGGGGTTCAGTTGCAGTGAAAACTGCGCACTTATTTGTCCTGGCAACCCTGGGACTGTGGCGTGCAGTGTTGGACTGCCACCGGCGGCAGGTGTTACGTGGAGGGGACTGACTGGGGCTTGCATTGTGACGGGTGTGGTGGTTGGACCTGTGGCGGGGAGCAGTGGGCCACTGCTGATGCCGGGTGGCGGCGATGAGGCAGTACTACCGTCACCACCTGGTGGAGGGTGTTCGGGTGTGGAAAAGAGGTCACTTGGGAGTTGATCCTATCCGACAGTGGGTAAGGAGTTAGTTGTGCTCTGCAAATCTAGTTCTTTGTTCTTTGCTGATCCTAGGGCAGGGTACATGCCATTGGCCTGATATGGTGGGGGCGCAGAAGGTGCAGTGGGCAGGGTGGCAGGATGCTCTTGCGTGTTTTCTTTAAAAATACGCCAGAGAGCTAAGGGTTCTTTCCTTTTTTGTAATCTGGCTCCAGAATATTTGGTGTTTAGGAACGTGGTGGCGTGCTCGAGAGTATTTACGTCAAAAGAACCTTCAGAGGGCCACGGATAATCCATATTCTTTGTTAATTTGTGAAGCTCCCTACAGTGTTTGAGTATGCGTTTTTCTTGGGCACTGAAAGTTTTCAGGACATGTTGGAGTGGTGTTGCCATGACAAGATATTTGTGGGCCGGCAAGGCAGGGGTTTTAATGCGGGGTATTGGCCACGCTTCTCTAGAGATTGGGCACGAGTTCTTCTGCTACTCCTGCTAGGGCGTGGTCATAAACCTCCTTTTGCAACTGCCTATTTTGTGTGGGGGTGCACCCAGGGAACTGGAGTTGGCCGCCAAAGCAGGCGTCTGCTATCTGAGACTGGAGTGGGTGTCTGGGGAAGAATCCTGACAGGATTGCTGGTCCTCCCAAATTTGCAAGATGCACAATAAAATATATATGATAGCCGTACGGTGTTTTATACACGGTGGGATTCTGTATCCTATTCATGAGGTTACTTAGTGCCTATATGGTCGCTGCAAACCTGTGTAGGATACTGTCTGATGTATGTATGAGAGACTGAGCAACCCTGCCTGGTTGTGTTTTCGCCTAGTTGTTGTGAGGGCTGGGGTCTGTGGGCTGTGAAGTTTGTGCAGGGCTATAGTCGTGAGGAGGCAGGTCTCTGATGAGCTCTTCTCCTACTTCAGTACAGACAATGTGGTAGAGTATGAATCTTAAATCTATTTCGTCAGGTCCCCTGTATTTTCCCTCTGGGGAGAAGTCAGGGAATTCGAGATTGTGACGGGCAAAGGCGTCGCGAATTTTGCTTTGCAGTGGGTTCCGTGGCCAGGAGGACTCGAATACAGTGGGAAGTTCTAGGCCTGGGGATAATAGGCGGATCCTTATATAGATCCACTCTGGAGTTCTATGCACTGACGTGCCAAATATTCGTTTATCGTAAACTGCCTGAAGAGCCTGCATGGGGTTTGTTTCCTGTGATTTGATAGGCAGGTGATGCAGAGGTGTAGTGAGTGCTGCTGTGATCCTTTACTATGGGGGCGGTGGTGCGTGGAACTGTTTGTGTGGGAGAGCCTTTACTACAGGCTCGGCGGGGCGTGAAAATGCTGGTGCGAGAGATAGAGTGACTTGACGAGGGTAGGCGTAATCGATATTGAGTGCCCGAAATATTGAGAGAAGAACAGTGCTACTGAGGGGTGTGACGTGGACAAAACAAGAGGGGTGGCCGTCAGAAATGCCTACAACGTTATTGTTTATCAGGAATATGGTGATATGATCAGTGGTATGATCGCACATTCCCTTATGTGAAAGTTGGAGCAGTGTGATGGACTCTGCAGGTGTGGCAGAATGCTGGGGCCAGGATTTTATGAGGGATCAGACAGAAGTGCTCTCAAAAGGGGTAATGTATCTTCGTTGGGGCTGGATGGTTGAGGAGAGTTTGGTCCTCTTCCCTCTGGCGGTGGGATGTATACTATTTCAAATGTGGTACTTGACAGTATTGATTCCAGTGAAAAATCGTCGTTAATGGTGAGAATTGAATCTCGTGAAGACTCGTCGTCAGTGATGAGAATGGGTGAGGTAGCAGGGTGATATGGGTACTCTGGGCATTCAGGGGGGAGTGAGTGGGGAACAGATAGGGTGGAAGAGCCAGAACTAGAGGTGTCCTCTGTATATAACTGCTGAGGGGCAGCGGTGTCTGGGGATGGTGGGGTAAGAGATATGTCTGGAAGATTATCAAGAGCTTGGGTGGAGATGTTAAGTTGGGTGCCTGGTGTAAGGTTAGCTCCTAAAAGTGTCCAGGCGTCTGTGAGTATGGTGCGGTGTTTGTCGGTAAGGGATGTGAATTCGTTGGTTGCGGAATTGTGAAGTAGGTCAGGTATGCCGTGAAGGAACTGAATGGTACACTGGTGAATGTGTGGGGGGCTAGTGGACATTACGGAAATAGGCGGGTGTAAGGCATAACACGTATAGGCAAGGGATGTAGGGAGGCAGGAGAGGATGAATGACTTCTTCCCTCCTCTTGGCAATCAATTGTGAAGCAAATGATTGGCACAAAATGGGCGTGCTATGTGTGGAGAAAGGAAGGGTAATGTGGGAAAGGCAATGCGACCAATGAGGCGTGCGAGGAATGGGGTATTTATAAGGCGTGTGGTACACTGTACCTAGGTGAGGGGCAAGGCAGAGAGATGAGTAAGGGAACAATGGGTCACAGGGAAGGGAATTGGTGTCGTAGTCACAAAGCACAGCTGCTACTTACACAAAGCACATGAATGCAAGAGCACATGTGACATAGAGCAGGGCAAATGAACAAAACATGAAATTGAGAAGGTCAATAATCAACATAGTACATAATCAACAACATGATGACAGAACAATAAATACTGATGACATACAGAGGATGCATCCTGAAGTAAAACGATGTAGAAGAGCAGATGAATCACCAAGATATAAAAGAACGATCTAGATATTAAATCTCACTACTTGAAGATCAGATCAATGACCAATATATGAAATAAAAGAACGATGTAGAAAATACATTTCAGTACTTGAGGACCAGAACAATTATCAAGATATGAAATGTCACTTTTTGCCAATGTGATCAATGACCTGAAGATATCCACGGGCTGGGTATGAAATTCCAGTAATGGAAGAACAGAGAACAGAGATGTCAGAAGTAGCAAAGGTGGCAAAGGAAGAAGTGGAGTATTTAGTGAGCGAAATAATGAACGTTACCAATGTAGAGATGTAATAGCAGGAGGAGAGAGAGACAGTGTAAAATAATGTCAGCAGCAATGTAAGCACAGGCAGGTGCAAGGGTGTGATAAATGTGACGAGGAGGGAGGGAAAAACAGGGTGGAGTGAATGAAAGAGGTAGGTATGGATAGGGAGAGAGAGGAGTGTAGCAGTGGTAGTGAGAAAAAGAATGAAGGAAGAGCATGGAAGAGGAGAAAAGATGAGCGAGAGAACGTGTGTAGAACGTGTGTAGAGTTTAAATGTTATAGACGGGTGGGGGCTCGGGGGAGCTGTGAGGCAGAGTGGCGCTGCTGCGCCAGGGGAGGAAGTGAGTCCGCGATGAGCGGAATGAACCACAGATGGCACAGAGCAGTTCCTCTTGCCGCTGGTGTGAAAGGCAGGAAGTCCGTGGGCGTTGGCTGGGGCGCTGGCTGGGTGGCCGTAGGAGCGGCAGGGAAATGTACAATAATACAGCCAGACCGTGTAAAAATAGGTCTGGAGGAAAGTAAAGCGAAGGCAGAGCCCTCATTGAAGAGGGGTGGACAGTAAAGCTGAGAAGTGGAGTGAAGGGAGGGGTGGGTGGGGGAGTAGAAGGCGGTGAAAAAAAAGCAGAAGTAGAATGGGCACGGTATGTAGTGAATTGAATAGGAGAAAAGAGAAATGTATTTATGGCATGACGATGAAAAAAGAAAGAAGACAGTGTAGTATTTTAGTAAAGGATTGAAGGGAAGCAGCCAGTGGTAAAGGTAGGTGGCAAGGATGCCAGAGTGTGAAAGTCAGAGTCAAACGACCCCCAGTGGAGAACCTAGAACCTCCGACCCTGGATAATCCCAGGGGACACCCAGCTCCCAAGACTCGACTTGGAAGAGGGATCAGGAACCTGCCCACAGAAAAGGGGCAGGGTGGGTCTCAAACCCGAGTCAGGACCTGTAATGTCCGGACCACACCCAGCTCACAGACTCAAACTGTCGAGAGGGATCAGAAACCTGGGGGTAGTTGACAGGAAAGAAGTAACCACAGAGGCGCTCTCCTCGGCCTGGAACCGACAGAGAGAGACTTGTCTGACACCGACAAACCACAAACCACAACAGCAATTGTTAAGAACAGATATGTGCAAAAATGAGGCGCAGAACCATTGACATGAAAATCGTAATGACAAGTTAGAAAATGTGACCACTGAGGGGCACAGAGGGTTCTTGGATCGTGACCATGTGCAATTCTGTGGGGGGGGTCAGGAGTCTAGCCCAGAACCAGGCACACGGGGCCCGCACACAGCCAAGTAGCCAACACCGGGACTCAAGGGGAAAAAAATAAAACGTTCCTTGACTCACCAATGGTAGGCAAGAGGCTGCGGCGGGGACACCCAATGCGGCTCGTGGAAGACCACCGAATTCCTCCTCAGAATGGATCAGGCAGGTACGATGAAGTTGGGCGCCACGTGTGAAGGGGAAGGTCTTGACCCCTTCGGTCAGTGGTCACCACTTTTAGGTGTGGCTAAGATTCGCACATCACCAACACAGCACTCCACTGAGTAAGAGAAGGAATACAAATGTAAAATACCAGACGTTCAAATTGGAGTGGCACTTTATTTTTCAATTAACAAACAAAGAGCTAAATGCATATCAGTTCAAGCAACAATGTAATTTTCTAAATATGACCCAGACTTCGCTCTGTCTGGTAAGAATGCTGGATGACTAATGCTCAAAATATCTCAAGGAAATGCTGGAATGAAATGTATTTAAAGAGAACACTAACACAGATGATCAAAGATTCTACACTACTGAGTACAAGAATATAGAACCCAGCTGTCTATGGGCCAACCATCTGAGACAGGTCCATTGTCATAGATTGCACATCTCTATCAGAGCCCTGAATTATGAGGGCAGGGCAAAGAAGGCGCAAGTAGATTTAGCTAAGATACAACATTTTGCTACTAATTCAGTGTCTGGAAACGGCTGAGAGTGAGCCCAGTCACCTATGTTAAAAGAGCCTACCATACAGGAATATATCCATGAAGAGAGATAGTTGAAGGGTCAGAGATCTAGAGAGAGATAGAGATGGGCTATCTGCCCTGGGAGATCCACAACCTGAGTGAGGCGTCGACGTCCCAAGTCAGATAGTCTTCGGCTAGCCGAGAGATCCTTCCACGCTCATGCAGCAGGGCATCCGCAGGAAAGGTCCCATTTCAGATTTGACAGTTGGGCCTGATATACCCAAAATTGAGGAACTAGGGTTCTATGATGACGCTGGCCCCTGGCCTTTCGGTGCAGGTGGTTTAACCACAAGTGTTTTGGACACCGGAAGGAAATGTTTTCAGTACATTATGTTCCGTACATTTTTAGGACAGAACGTCTTGTACCTTTGAAAGAGAACATTTTGTACTTTTGAAAGAGAACATTTTGTACTTTTGAAAGAGAACATTTTGTACTTTTGAAAGAGAACATTTTGTACTTTTGAAAGAGAACATTTTGTACTTTTGAAAGAGAACATTTTCATCACTTCTTTCTAAACACAATGGTTACATGTTGTACATTACTAAAAAAGGACATTTTTCTGTCACGCACATTTCTACATATTTGAAAGTGTGAATTCCCATGATAGATGCTGTTTATTGCTAGAAATTGCTGCTTATACTTGTGCAAGCTATGTTTCAAAATATAACGTTAGCAGAGGTTTCAGGAAGCTGTACCACGTGTACCAGGGTAAGTGTGTGTGTGTGTGGGTGTTGGTCTGGGAGCTGACAGTGAAGCTAAACACTCTTTTGAAGGCCTATTTTCACCTTGTTTATTTTTGTGCACAGAAACGTGTGTTTGTAAGCCTGCATGCATAGTGGACCCTGGGGCCTTTGTTTACTAATGGAGAAAGCTAGTTATTTTAGCATGTTTTCAGATTTTTATCACGCAGGGCCCATATCAGACCTTCATGTTACCAAGGCTGTCAGAACTCTCCTTTCTGGTGATGTTAGATGGTAGAACGGGACCCTCCATCAGGAGGTATAAGTCACCCTCTATGCACAAGCCGAGTCGAAACGTCAACGCACCCCACCCATCGACGGCCTGAATCTCATCCCATCCCCTTCGCTTGATGTTGCATTTATGCATTTACAAAAAACTGTAAACATTTTTATAAATAATCTGTTTGGGACAGGCCTTTCTGTACTGGTCTCTTTACCAGTCCATTGCCTAGTATTAGAAATGTATAAACTCTGAATATTAGTGACTATTCACCTTTTCCTACCCATCACGAGCACACCCTTCTTCTCCCATCCCTTGAGCAATCTTTGTACCTTCCTTTTGTCTAAATTAACTTTTGATCTGTTTCAAGTATATAAAATTAAATATACTGGACTTAAACAATTCTTTGACGCTTTTGTGTTTTACATTGACTGTACGTTTTGAATAAATCTATCTTAGATAGCAGGGTATGTTGTTGTGTTCATTGTTGGTATGTCTGACCAGTGTTAGACTTAATTAAGCAACACACACATGATAAGCTATAAATTACTCTTCTCTAAAGCAGTCACGGACCACTTGTTCATTACCTGATTGGCTATATGTTCCTAACTAATGTGGCATCTGAATTTGTAGTGTTTTAGGAGCACACGTAACCCCTCCAGCCATGCGTGCATTATTGGGGCCAATCTCCGGCTGTGCGTACTTTATATACACAAGACTCCACCAGAAGCAGATGTAACCTGTTAGTCAGCCCCCCTCTCACTGAACTGACCACCGCTCATAGACGACCCAATCTAAAGCACTCCGTGGACTCACATGAAGCACACTGGTCTCACTGAGCTATCTGCCTTAGAACACCCACATCCTGTCATAAGATGTTAAAGGTACTTTTGGATATCATTAGAGCTTTGACTGTTGTGTATGAACAGTAACTCACACTGAGCTCTAGTCCGCAGGCGCTGCTCTTTATACTGAATCTTATTTCAAATACAGGTCTTATGTGATGTTCGTCCTTTGTTCCTGTTGCCGTCATTGCTCTTTAATACAAAGATGATGTGTGTGTTATTCATTACAGGTGTAATAATGTGAAGATTCAGAGCCCAGAGATGGTGGTGAAGAGTTATAAAGGTAAATATCATTGTGACGATTAGCTCTGTATGTTATGGTTCATGAAAATGATGTGGTATGGTATGGTTTTGTGTGGTATGGTATGGAATGTTATGTTATGTTTATTTATTTATTTATTTATTATTACATTTATTGAGCGCGCAGCTACCCGGAGGTTTCCCGGCACTAGGGCAAACTGAACGGTGAAAAGGAGGAAAGGACATTAGTTGTTGAAGAGCCAGGTTTTTATTCCCTTACGGAATTTCAGAAAGCACGATTCTGTGCGCAGAGATTGAGGAAGAGAATTCCATAAGGATGGGGCCAACAGGGCGTATGGTATGGGATAGGAAGGGATGAGATTGTGTATGGTATGGTATTGTATGGTTTGGAACGTTATGATTGGATGGGATGGTGTGGTGTGCTATGGGTTGGTATCATGGTGTGATATGGTATGATGGGATGGTGTGGTGTGCTATGGAACGGTATGGCATGGAATGTTATGGTGGTATGGTATGGGGTAGGAAGGGATTAGATGCAATTGGATGGTGTGGATTGGAGTTTTATGGAATGGTATCTTAAGGCGGTATGGTATGGAATAATTCTACAATGACCCAGCACATACTGACCTAGCTCATGTACCTACTCTGTCGTAGTTCGTGCATCTACCCTGAGCTACCCCATGCACCTACACTGACCCAGCGCATACTTCTACTTTGACCTAACGTATGCAGTGCACCTAAAGTGACGTAGTGTATGAACCTACACTGACCTAGCACATGCACCTACACTAACCTAGAGCATATATCTACACTGATGTAGTGCATCCATCTACAATGCAGGTTAGTATATGACTAGTACTGTATACCCTCTAGTAGCTCTCTTGCTCTGGATCATCCATATCTATACTACTATTATAAAGAGAGAACTGTGTCCTTTGAGCTAGGTAAACTCGAAAAGTACACCACCAACCCAAACCCCCAAGACATCTTTGAAAACCTCAGGGCAAGCAGAAGGACATAGGCTATATAAAAATAAAAAACCGGGACAGGCTAGAAATAAAAGTAGAACTAAAGTTTTTTAGTCTTACTTCTATGTCTGGTCTGGCCTGGCCTGTCCCGGTTTATGCGCAGCCTTGCAAATGTGTTTTTACATACATACATACATGCATACATATTCGTGCATGCGTAGATCTATCTATACTACTATTATAAAGAGAGAACTGTGGGTTATATGTACAAGGGGGATTATCTCCGCTTTTTGGCTTTAAAAACCAAGAAAGCGGAGATAAAATTATCTCCCTATTACCAAGCTGTCGCTAACACCAGTTAGCGACAGCTAATAGGAGATAGCGACCATCTTGGGCCCCGCTTTGCATGTCAGTGATATTTATCACTAATGGCATGCAAAGTGGGCGTGCCAAGATGTTAGAGACTGGAAACAGTCGCTAACATCGCTATCTCCTATTATCAACTTTTGGAGATTTTCGCGCTAAGCGCGAATATCTCCAAAAGCTAACACCTGCCCAGGAGCAGTTCTAAGCCATGTTATCCAATGGGAGGTGGATAACATGGCTAAGAGCATTAGCTCGATAATGCATGAATATCGCTGACTTTTCAGCGATATTCATGCATTTCGGCCGATTTTTATCGCTTAGGAGATAAACCTTGATAATAGCAAGGTTCCTAAGCGATAAAAATAGGCGATGCTTAGCGATAAAAAAATTGTCTCTAACCATACTTAGCGATAAATATCGCTATCTATACTATTATTATAAAGAGAGAACTGTGTTCTTTGAGCCAGGTAAACTCGAAAAGTACACCACCAATCCAAACACCCAAGACATATTTGAAAACCTCTGGGCAAGCAGAAGGACATAGGCTATATAAAAATAAAAAGTATACGTTGTTTAAAAAATTTTGAAATAAAAAGAAAGTAGTGCCTTGCAAGTAGCGCCGGCCGCGACGTCTGCGTGATGACATTGGAAGCGCGGGGAGGAGCGGCGTTCAGGAGCAACAGGAAGAGCGGAGGACATGAGCGCGGGGAGGAGCGGCGAGCGGCGGTCAAGCGGTGAGGAGCAGCGAGAAGCGGAGGAGCAGTTGAGCGGTAAAATCAGCAGCGCGGGGAGGAGCTGCGGGTGAGGTAAGTGAAGCAGCCAAGAGCCGCGGGTGCACATCGAGGGACGGGCGGGAGCCATGTGTGCACACAAGCCCAAAATGCTGCCACCAGCCCCCTTCTGCCCCGGGCAACGCCGGCGGGTGAGGTAAGTGAAGCAGCCAAGAGCCGCGGGCGCGCACAGAGGGACGGGCGGAGGGACGGGCAGGAGCCATGAGTGCACGTAAGCCTGAAATGCTGCCCCCAGCCCCCACCCCCCTTCTGCCCCAGGCAACGCTGGGGCGGGCTGCTAGTAATATAATAAAGAGAGAGCCCAAACCTTTGAGGCTGGTAATCTCAGGAACCACAGCACCAATCACAACATCCAATACAGCGTTGGAAAGGGCAGTTGCAGCAGAAGAACATAGGCTATGCAGACGCCCACCATATACATTTAAAAGGTAAAAGAACCGTGCCAGCAAAGTAGTCCCTTGTGGGCGTGTCTGCGTAGTGCTGTTGGCGTGTGCTGGGGGCGTGACAAACGCTGGGGGCGTTTGGTACGTTCCGCCCTTCATGCCATGTCTCATATCGTGTGCTGTGGGCGTGTGCTGGGGGCGTGGGCGTGTGCGGGATTACGGGAAAAAAAAGCGAGCGTTGTGCCCAATATTTCCTTGTTTTTTCTTCCCAGGTTCTGTACATTCCAGCTCCGGGTGTCCACCTTGCTCCCTTTAAATACCCCTGCACCCTATAATCATAACCCACCCTTACTCCTTAAAATACCCCAACCCCCTAAAACACTAACCCATTTTAACCCTATAAATATACCCTGTACCCCAAAACCCAAACCTATCCCTAAACCCTAAAAATACTCCTGTACCCCAAAACCCAAACCTAGCCCTGAACCCTATAAATACCCCTGTACCTCAAAACCCAAACCTACCCCTGAACCCTAAAAATACCCCTGTACCCCAAAACCCAAACCTAGCCCTGAACCGTTAAAATACCCCTGTACCCCAAAACCCAAACCTAGCCCTGAACCCTAAAAATACCCCTGTGCCCCAAAACCCAAACCTACCCCTGAACCATAAAAATAACCCTGTACCCCAAAACCCAAACCTACCCCTGAACCCTAAAATACCCCGTACCCAAAAACCCAAACCTAGCCCTGAACCCTAAAAATACCCCTGTGCCCCAAAACCCAAACCTAGCCCTGAACCCTTAAAATACCCCTGTACCCCAAAACCCAAACCTACCCCTGAACCCTAAAAATACCCCTTTACCCCAAAACCCAAACCTAGCCCTGAACCCTAAAAACACCCCTGTACCCCAAAACCCATACCTATCCCTAAACCCTAAAACTACCCCTGTAACCCATAACCCAAAAGTATATCTGAACCTTAAAATACCCAAACACCCCAAAACATATACCTCAGTACCTCAAAACATATACCCATACTTACCTTATCCAAACATTAAAAAAAAACATGCTTTTACCATTCATGCATTTACAACGAATTTCGTTGTAAATGTATGCGTGGTAAAAGCATATAAAATATAATGCCATGCCTTATAATGGCATTGCGGAGTCAAAGTATGGTATGCGGAAAGAAAGTTGCTTAATAATGGGTGTTTACCCTCCCCCAGTAAGTACATTGGTGGCACGGCGGCCCACATCTCCAGCAACATACTCATACTTTTTCACCACCGATTTGAAAAATGCACAGGTCTCTTTCATTGATGGCCAGCACCGACATACACTTTTAGACACACCTCCCACCACAAGTTCTAGAATTGCAAACTTTAGAGCTGGGGAGCTACGTTCGAATCTTGGCATCAGCTCAACATCCTGTGATTCCAGGCAAATCGCTTTGTCTCCCCGTGCCTACCACAAATTAATGTGTTCTTCTGTAATGTAAATTGTGCTCATGCCATGTTGTCGAGTTCGCGCTATATAATATTGCAAGGAAAAATAAAGTAGGGAAACTCGAGTTCACACACTACTGAACGCGCACTCTACTGAAGCGTTTCACAGGTCTGTCACAGATAAGAAATGCTATCAAAACGAAATCCTACAAAACAATATACTACTGGCCGGCAGCAATTCATACCCGGACAACGTCAGGACGGGCTGCTAGTCTAATATAGATTACTTAGTAATACAGTATATCTTGGATCAATTCTGTTTTCTGTACAATCTAATGCACTGTACTGGCTATTACATTATAGCTTGGAGTAGCTCTGTAGCTCTGTACCATCTAATGAAGTGTACTGACTAGTACTGTACTCCTTGGAGTGGCTCTCTCACTCTGTAACGTCTAATGCAGTATACTGAGTTGTACTGTATACCTTGGAGTAGTTTGCCATCTAATGCGGATTACTGGCTTCTGTAGTAGGGGATCGCTGTGTATAATCATAATCTAGTGAATAGTCCCGCCCATGTGCGTGGACCCCGGCAATCAAAAATAATCTCTTAAGTTGTCAAAAAATGCAGGAACTGCAAAGACACTTAAGAGAGAATTTAAAGACAAATAATGCAGCCTATATCCACAGGCTACACTGTCCAGTACTTCAACTAGAAATTCCACCAAAAACACCACACATACAACACATCCAGCCCAGTTTCTTCACTGAGAAACTTGCCTCTACCAGTAAAAAGCCTCTGGAATGATAGAGAGGAGGGCATGGACAGACAAGCCCATAGGCTGCCATTATGTGGCTTAAATAGGATACTGTGCCTTTAAGAGAACTTTCCAGAACTTTCTCCCAGAATGCATAGCAGGTCCCTCTTACTTTCAGTTCTTTTTTCCGGCTCCTGCTAACAGGACCCTGGCATTGAGCTCTCCCCTTTTTCAAGGGTTTATTGGATTTTTGTCACTTTTTGGATAAAAGTGTTTGCGTTTATCTTGTTCTTGGTGCTTTTGTTCTCCCTGTGTGTTTGTTCAGGCTTTTTAGGGCTCTAAAAGGCCTGGTCTATTCGACAAATGCCCAGCATGTATAAGGAAGAAGGCCAAGAGTGATCCACACGACGTCTGCATCGTCTGTCTCCCTGAAACACATGTCCCTGAAGACTGTGCCATCTGCCAGCAACTTTCAGCAAGGACCCTGAGGGACAGGCTGAAGATTAGGCTTCAAGGCCTTGAGGAGAGATGACTGCAGGCTGCAGGTGGGTCTGGGCAGGCTGGGAAGGTTCCCTCTGCCTCTGCTGAGGCCTCTGGGGGGCTCCCCAGAGGCAGGAAGCCCAGCAAACGGTCCCGGTCTCCGTCGGCGTCGATTGCTTCGACGACGGCGTCGAGAGGGATGACGACGGTGTGTTCCCCATCTCCCCGGGGCTCCGGGTCGAGACGGCGTGAGGATTCGACGTCGAGGGGCCTGGTTCGGCCGCCGTCGAGACCACCGTCTACTGCATCTTCATCGTCATCGTCGACCTACCGACGTCGAAGAAGGGACGACAGGCGTCGGCGCTTGGCGTCGAGGCGACACCGCCGGTCGGCGTCGAGGACCTCGAGAAAGAGGAGCCGACGCTCGTCGTCGAGACGGGAACGGTCGACGTCGCGGAGGCGACATTGTGCGTCGAGACAGAAGTGGTCGACGTCGCGGAGGTGGCGTTCGGCGTCGAGACAGAAGAGGTCGACGTCGCGGAGGCGGCGTTCAGCGTCGAGGATGAAGAGGTCGACGTCGCGGAGGCGGCGTTCGACGCCGGAGTGGCGGAGGCGACGTTCGACGCCGAGAAGAATGAGATCAGCGTCTAGGAGTCGCTCCATCTCTCCTAAACGGCGCAAGAGGAGTTCTGGCGCCCAAAATCAGGTTGGATCTAGTGGAGGACGCAAGAGGAAGCGATCGCCGGCTGAAGGGGCTCGGTCACGGTCCCCTTCGCCGAAGGAGTCACCGGGCTCGGTGTACTCGGTGGTGTACACGCCTATGCGGCCTAAGTCGCCCCCTCCTCCGGTACCTAAGGAGGACCCTCCCACCAACCCTCCACTTCCACCAGGACGACCACTGCCACCGATTCCACCGCATGGGCCTGCCCCTCAGTCGGTGATACCCCCGGTCCCCCCGCCGAGGTACACGTCACAGCCTCTCCTGCCGACGCCTCCCAAGAGGACCCCTCGACCGAGGCCCCAGGAGGAACCGAGGAAGACGCCTCCAAGTAAACCTGCGGAGCGTCCACGGACCGGGAGATCCCGCTCTCGCTCTAGGAGGAGGGAGCGTTCGCGCCACAGGTCGTCCACGCGGTCGAGACACCGCCATAGGAGGCACAGATCTTGCTCACGCACGAGGTCCTCAGGAACCAGGGACTTCTCTCCGACCCTGTCGGGTTCACCGGACACGAGGGTGTCGCCAATTGATGACCTGGTGGCCTTCCATGATGTCCTTTTGAGAGGCGCTGCCAAATTGGGCATATCTCTGACGGTGCCCACGCCTAAGACATCAGTTATTTTCGAGACACAGCAGTGGACGAGACAGGTGTTTCTGGTGCAACCTCTGGTGCCGGGCCTGGAGGAACCGGCCATGGACCTTTTCCTCCCCCCTGCAGTGACTAGGGCGGCTCCATCGAGATTGCTGAAGAAATACCGGGCTCCCGATTCGGACCTGGCTTTTCTGAGGACGGAACCTCCTCCGAACTCTGTGATTGTGACGGCGGCCCGCAAACAACATGCCACCACCCCGTCATCCACGGTTCCTCCTGATAAAGAGTCTAGGTGGATGGATTCGGCTGGGAGGAAAGTATGTGGAACATCGGCGACCTCTATGAAGACTGCGAGTGCCACAGCTTTGTTGGGCCGCTACGACCGCGCCCTCTGGGACTCCCTCCAACAGTTTGCGGAACACTAGCCTCGTGATAAGCGGGAAGACTTCCAGGAGGTGCTCAACGAAGGGATGCTGGAAGCGAATCAGATTATCAGCGCTGCAGCGGACTCATCCCTATTAGCGGCACATGGTTTTTGCCATGGGGTTAACCAGCGACGCCACGCCTGGCTCCGCCTTACGTCACTTAAACCGGACGCACAGCACAGGGTAGCCAACCTTCCATTCTCTGGCGAGACCCTTTTTGGGAAGAATGCGGATGACGAAATGGCCCGCATGAAGGCGGAGGCCGAGACGCTCACGGCTGTGGGCCTGGAAAAGCCCAAAGAAACGAAGAAATCGGACCGCCCGTTCCAACGGCGGTTCGGTGGGCAAGGCAGAGGACGTGGCCAGACTGCGGGACAGTCGCAGCAACATCAACAGTTCCGTAAGCCGTTCCAGAAACGCCCGAAGGGCAGAGGAGGCCAACAGTCGGCTCCAGCGACCAAAGGCCCGGCCGGGTCCAGGCCCTGAGCACTTACTTCCCCCGGATCTGTTACCCACTCCGGTAGGGGGTAGCATTCCATTTTTTCTGGCAGAGTGGAGAAAAATTACTCAGGACAAGTGGGTGCTGAATATTGTTTGCAATGGATACAGTCTTCGGTTCATCAGCCCTCCTCCAGCGATTCCGCCAATCGGCTCGCAGTTTCAGCTGCGCGAACTTCAGGCGGAAGCGGATATCCTGTTAAGGAAAAGGGCGATAGAAGACGTACCTCTGTCTCAGAGAGGAAGAGGTCTGTACTCCCGGTTCTTCCTGGTTCGCAAGAAGGACAAGAACGAGTTCAGGCCCATTCTGGACTTGCGACAGGCAAACAGATGGATTCGCAGGGAAAAGTTTCGCATGCTGTCGTTGCATCAGATTTATCCTCAGTTGCAACAGGGGGACTGGCTATGTGCTATAGACCTACAGGATGCGTACTTCCATGTGCCCATTGCACACAAACACAGGAAGTTCCTGTGGTTCCAAGTCGGCGCCAATCATTATCAATACACAGTACTCCCATTCGGACTAAAGTCTGCGCCGAGAACGTTCTCGAAGTGCATGGCAGTGGTAGCAGCACACCTAAGGAAAAACAAGGTGTTTGTCTACCCGTACCTGGACGATTGGTTGATCAAGGCATCCTCTTTCTCGGAAGCGCGAGCACACTTCCAGAAGACGTGCGTTCTCTTGAACAAGCTGGGGTTGCACATCAACATGTCCAAGTCTTCCAGACTCTGGTCCAATGCATACAGTACTTGGGAGCCTCCATCAATACGCTGTCAGCAAGCGTGTCTCCTTCGGAAGAGCGACGATTATCTCCTTGGGAAGGCTCAGGCTCTTATGACCAATCCATCTCCAACAGTGAGGACGGTGTCTTCTCTACTGGGATCAATGGCCTCTTGTATCTTCCTGATGCCACACGCACAGCTGCACATGAGACCGCTGCAGGAGTGCTTGGAGGACCAGTGGGATCAGAGGAAAGGATCTTGGGACGACAAGATACGACTGTCTCTGCATGCTCTTCAGTCTCTAAAGTGGTGGTGTTCAGCGGAGAATCTCCTCAGAGGAGTTCCCTTCCACAAGGACATTCCCACGCAGACTGTTGTGACGTATGCTTCTCTCCAGGGGTGGGGAGCGCACTCCGGACATCTACAGATTCAAGGAACGTGGTCCCCGATGGAGGCCATGTATCACATCAATTTCCTGGAACTCAGAGCTGTTCATTTGGCACCGAAGGCCTTTCTTCCGTCCTTTCAGACCAACTCTCTGCTTGTACAGACGGACAATACCACTACGATGTATTACCTCAACAAGCAGGGGGGCTCGAGATCGCGCACTCTGTCTCAGGAGGCGCAGGCGATCTGGCACTGGCTTCTGGCCAGAGGAATGACGATAACAGCTACTCATCTGCCAGGTGTGCAGAATGTTCAGGCAGACACACTGAGCAGACTGATTCAGGAAAACCACAAATGGGTCATAAACAACGAAGTACTAGGAGAAGTCTTCGCACGGTGGGGAACTCCAGACGTAGATCTGTTCACCACCACCGAAAACAGCAAATGCCGAGACTTCGCCTCCAGGTACTACCAGCAGGGGACGCTGGGGAATGCGTTATGGATCAACTGGTCGAACAGCATTCTGTACGCTTTTCCACCCATTCCCCTGATTCCGGCGGTGCTCATCAAGCTGGCCCGGTCCAGGGCTCGGATGATACTCATTGCCCCGGAGTGGCCCAGACAGTGGTGGTTCACGGACCTGCTTCACCGGTCTCTCCTTCCTCACATTTGGCTGCCGTGCAGGCCGGACCTTCTCACGAAGTTCGGGGGACAGATGTTGCACCCCAACCTCTCGTCTTTGAGTTTGGCGGCATGGCTCCTGAGATAGTGCAATATGGCCATCTGAATCTGCCCGAGGATTGTATGGACATACTGAAGGAGTCTAAGAGACCTTCCACTCGGACTTCCTATGCCTACAAGTGGAAGAGGTTCTGTATCTGGTGCCAGTCTAAGAACCATGACCCGACGACATGCAAGGAAGATGTCATCTTTCCTTACCTTCTACATTTGGCGCAGTCTGGACTTAATGTTCATTCCATTAAGGTTCATCTCGCTGCATTGACTGCATACAGGAAATGCCCTTCACAGACTTCCTTCTTCCAGATCCCTGTGATCAAAGATTTTCTGGAAGGCTTGAAGAAAGTATTCCCTCCTGTCAGGCTTCCTTCGCCTTCATGGGAACTGAATGTGGTGCTGTCCAGGTTGATGAAGGAGCCTTTTGAACCTATTCATAAGGCTTCGTTGCAGCACCTGTCCTGGAAGGCGGCGTTCCTCGGAGCCATTACATCGGCCCGCAGGGTGAGTGAAATTCAGGCGTTGTGTTGCCAAGAACCTTAAACTGTATTTCATGCTGCTAAGGTTGTTCTGCGTACTCACCCTAAATTTCTTCCCAATGTTATTTCTGATTTTCATGTCAACCAGACCATAACTTTGCCTACGTTTTTTCAGAATGCTTCATCTCCAGCGGAACGGTCTCTCCATTCACTGGATGTTCGGAGGGTGTTGAAATTTTATCTGGATAAAACTAAAGATATTCGTAGGTCTGACCAATTGTTTATCAATTATTGCTCCGTCAGGACAGGTCTTGCTACCTCTAAGCAGTCCATTTCTAGGTGGATTGTGTCCTGCATACAATTATGTTACCAGAAAGCTAACAAGACCTTAGGAGGTAAGCCTAAGGCTCATTCCACCAGGGGCAAGGCTGCCACGACGGCTTTGCTTCGTAATGTGCCGATTGCTGAAATCTGCAAGGCAGCCACTTGGAAGTCGGTTCATACCTTTGCTAAGCATTACTGTCTGGACACTGATGCCAGGGCAGATGCTCAGGTTGGGCAGGCTTCACTGCGGAATTTGTTCGCACAATAGTGGCGTTAATCTTTTTTCTCCACCGCCGCTTAGGTGTGGGGATGGGCTTGCCATTCTATTCACTAGATTATGACTATACACAGAGATCCCCTACTACAGAAGGAGAAGTTTCTGTCCTGTAACTCCAGTTCTGTAGTAGGGGTATCTCTGTTATAGTCATAAGCGCTCGCCCTCCTCCCCGGTGGAGATAAGTATTCAATGGGAATGCTACAGGTCTGGCGCGCTTCGCCTTCAAAAAGAACTGAAAGTAAGAGGGACCTGCTACGCATTCTGGGATACTGGGAGAAAGTTCTGGAAAGTTCTCTTAAAGGCACAGTATCCTATTTAAGCCACATAATGGCAGCCTATGGGGCTTGTCTGTCCATGCCCTCCTCTCTATCATTCCAGAGGCTTTTTACTGGTAGAGGCAAGTTTCTCTGTGAAGAAACTGGGCTGGATGTGTTGTATGTGTGGTGTTTTTGGTGGAATTTCGAGTTGAAGTACTGGACAGTGTAGCCTGTGGATATAGGCTGCATTATTTGTCTTTAAATTCTCTCTTAAGTGTCTTTGCAGTTTCTGCATTTTTTGACAACTTAAGAGATTATTTTTGATTGCCGGGGTCCACGCACATGGGCGGGACTATTCACTAGATTATGACTACAACAGAGATACCCCTACTACAGAACTGGAGTTACAGGACAGAAACTACTCCTTCTACTGTATGCCTTTGGAGTAGCTCTGTGACTCTTCACCATCTAATGCAGTGTTGTGACTAGTACAGTATACCTATTAGTAGTTATCTTACTCTGTGCCATCCAATGCAGTGTACTGACTAGTACTGTATACCTTCTAATAACTCTGTACCATGTAACACAGTGTACTGACTAGTACTGTATACCTTCTAATAACTCTCTTACTCTGTACCATCTAACGCAGTGTACTGACTAGTACTATATACCTCTAGTACAGGGGTACTCCTAGTACGGCCCGTGGGCCAGTGGCGGCCCGGCAAGCCTTCCCTGGTGGCCCGGCAAGCCTTCCCTGGCGGCCCGCGGTCCTTCCAGCCATCGTACCCGAGATTTTTTCTTTTTTTTTAAGAGTGTCTGCAACCAGGGTGCGACTCAGACTCTGCAGCTCTGTGGGGGCCGGGCGATTCTCACCATAGTCAGAGTGGGGCTGCAGGGGCGCTGAGAGGTGAACAAAGCCTCATTAACATGCCAATGGTCTTTTAAAGACCTGTGAAGTGCTTGGGTGCGGCTGTGTGTGGCTGTGTGTGTGTGCCTGGAAGCTGTCACAGCCCAGGCACACACAGACAGGGTGAGGAGGGAGAGCGAGGGAGGGAGGGAGAGCAAGTGAGGGAGAGCAAGTGAGGGAGAGCGAGGGAGGGAGAGTGAGGGAGGGAGGGAGAGTGACGGAGGGAGAGTGAGGGAGGGAGAGTGAGGGAGGGAGAGCGAGGGAGAGCGAGGGAGGGAGAGCAAGTGAGGGAGCGAGGGAGGGAGAGCGAGTGAGAGCAAGGGAGGGAGAGCAAGTGAGGGAGCAAGGGAGGGAGAGCAAGCGAGGGAGAGCAAGCGAGGGAGGCAGAGCAAGCGAGGGAGAGGGAGGGAGAGCGAGGGAGGGAGGGAGAGCAAGCGAGGGAGGGAGAGCGAGGGAGAGGGAGCGTGAGGGAGGAAGAGCGAGGGAGGGAGAGCGAGGGAGGGAGAGCGAGGGAGGGAGGGATAGCAAGCGAGGGAGCGAGGGAGAGCGAGAGAGAGGGAGCAAGGGAGGGAGAGCGAGGGAGAGAGAGCGAGGGAGGGAGAGCGAGGGAGGGAGGGGGAGCGAGGGAGGGAGAGCAAGTGAGGGAGCAAGGGAGAGTGAGAGAGAGAGAGGGAGCGAAGCGACGGAGGGAGGGAGAGGGAGCGCGAGGGAGGGAGCACGAGGGAGGGAGAGCGAGGGAGGGAGAGCGAGGGAGGGAGAGGGAGGGTGGGAGAGCGAGGGAGGGAGGGAGAGCGAGGGGTATCGAGGGAGGAAGAGCAAGCGAGGGAGAGCGAGAGAGAGGGAAGGAGGGAGAGCGAGGGAGGGAGAGCGAAGGAGAGCGAGGGAGGGAGAGCAAGGGAGACAGAGGGAGGGAGACAGAAGGAGAGAGAGGGAGACCTCAGAGGGAGGGAGACCTCAGAGTGAGGGGGAGGGAATGAGAGAGAGGGAGACCTCAAGAGGGAGAGCTCAGAGTGAGGGGGAGGGAAGGAGAGGGAGAACTCAGAGTGAGGGAGAGGGAAGGAGAGAGAGGGAGACCTCAGAGTGAGGGAGACCTCAAAGTGAGGGAGACCTCAGAGTGAGAGAGAGGGAAGGAGAGAGAGGGAGACCTCAAGAGGGAGAGCTCAGAGTGAGGGGGAGGGAAGGAGAGAGAGGGAGAACTCAGAGTCAGGGAGAGGGAAGGAGAGAGAGAGACCTCAGAGTGAGGGAGACCTCAAAGTGAGGGAGAGGGAAGTAGAGAGAGGGAGGCAGAGGGAATGAGAGAGAGGGAAGGAGAGAGAGGGAGACAGAGGGAAGGAGGGAGAGGGAGAGGGAAATAGAGTGAGGGAGAAGGAAACAGAGAGAGAGGGAGACAGAGGGAATGAGGGAGAGGGATGGAGAGAGAGGGAGACAGAGGGGAGGAAAGAGAGGGAAGGAGAGAGAGGGAAATAGAGTGAGGGAGAGGGGAATAGAGTCAGGGAGAGGGAAATAGAGTGAGGGAGAATGAAACCGAGAGAGAGGGAGACAGAGAGAGTGAGACAGTGTGAGTGAGACAGAGGAAGAGAGGGAGAGTGACAGTCTGAATGAATGAGACAGATGGAGAGAGGGAGTGAGAGAGCCAGAGTGAGTGAGACAGAGGGAGGGAGGGAGAGGGGGAGAGAGAGAGAGAGAGAGAGAGTGAGAGATAGATAGATGTGCGTATGCCGGGTCTGGTGGCTCAGTGGACGAAGACGTCCACTGCAGGGACCTGTGATCAACCTCATGGTCACAGTTATTTTTGGTCTAGCCCCGCCCCCTTCCCCACTGACCCCGCCCCCACCGGTGTGGCCCTCAAACACAAACCCCACTGTAAATTTGGCCCCTGAGAGAACGTTTGTGAGTACCCATGCTCTAGTAGCTTTCCTTCCCTGCAGCATCCATTGCGGTGTACTGATTACTACTGTATACCTTTGAAGTATTTGAAGTAGCTTTGTCACTCTGTGACTTCTAATAGAGTGTACTGACTAGTACAGATCACCTTCTAGCACCTCTGAGATGCACCCCAGTTGCAGAACATTTACCCCAAGATTTCTCATCCTTTTCTACCTGAAGGACAGCTGTCGAAGCCTAGTTTATTTTTGAGAAGCCGCTTCACCGCCTTTTCTTTCCTCCTAGTTCTTGCTTCTGCTCTAACTTTGCTGCTTTAAGACTCTTATTTTCCAGTAGTGGGGAAACTTCCAGTAGTAAGGTTGGATCTAATTGTAATAAGGGTTTGCTTATCATGTCACTATTTATTCGACTGGTGTCCTTTTTAGGTTTCGCCTCGCCGAAAGCTGCCGCGCAGCTTTCCGGCGCAGGCGAAATCTAATGTTTACAGTATGTGGCTTGGGAATCCGCCCTCTGTTCTATTGGCTAGCTCCATAAATGGAAGCTAGCCATTGGAACAGAGATCTGTCCGTCATTTGCGGAGCAGATTCGGGGGCGTTCCCGAGAATTTTAGGCTTTCTGCTCACGTCATGCGGCGGTGGGCGGATCTTTTTTTTTTTCTCGTCCTGTTTTGGTCAGTTTCAAAGTGTCCTTCGCAGGAGTGGGCTGCGAGATTGAAGTTGCCAGGATGCGGTGGGCTGCGCGATTTCTTTCCTTGCAGGTAAGCGGCATTTTTAAATATTTTTTTATCCCGTTTTCGCCCCGTCCCCCCCCCCCCTTCCGCTGTCCGGGTGCCCGTTCCCGCCCCCCCTCCCGCTCTCCGTGTGCCCGTTCCCGCCCCCCCTCCCGCTGTCACGGCACCTCGGCTTGTTTTCAGTGTAAGAGGCTGCGTCTGACTATTCCCAATCTCCTCCACTACCAGCCTTTCCGATTTCAATGCCTCCTGCCGAGGACCTCAGGAGCGGATCCCGTGATACCATCTACCTATCTAGGGCCATTAACTAGGAAAGTTCACTGCACGCGAGGGGGGTGGCAAGGTCACCCTCGCCTGTTATTTTCCATCCGGCATTCTATTGGCTCCGAGAGCTGATAATGGATTTTACAACAGCCAGTTGTTGCATGTCATCCCTCTTTGGAGGATTACACGTCGCGCACACATATCATGCAGCCGTGACAGCAAAGATGGACGCAGGAATCTGGATTGGGACATTCCTAGCGGGGTTTGTTGAACTCTGGCATTAACTTCCGGGCAGCAGCAGCGTGCAACCACCCCCCGCGTTTTCTCTCCAGAGACGCGGCGACCCTGTGCTGTGCCACGGTCACTTTAACTAGGATGGGACACTTCAGATCAGGTGCCTCCAAGATACGTCCCCATCTAAGGTTGAAAGCTACAGTAACAGCACAAGCTTAAATGCAAAGGCCATACAAACGCACATAGTCACCAGTCCAACATGGATACCAGAACTCTAACTGTCCGTGTTATGCATTAATTAATGTGCTCTAAAGGAGAGCTGCGCGCGGCAGGACACACATTACTTTATGGCTAACATCTTATTTTAGCGTGAAGAGGGTTTGCCGCTTTCTTCCACTGGCTTATCTTCCCACGTGCAGCGCGTGGACAGACACCACTGCAGGTTGATGATGTCGGATTTAGAGGCATAGAAAAGGGATGCTGAAGAGAATGCAGTCACTGGGGACGGGGGCCTGATGTACTAAGAGACAGGTTGCGAAAAAGGGATCACCAACTGCACGCTGAGTTTGTGCTACTTCTTCACAATTCTGCGAACCTATATACAAATAATTGCGTCGAAAAGTGTCCAGTGTCCGGAGGTCGCAAGACAACCTGCCTAACGAACATTAATTAGGCAGGTCGCTGTTTGCAGCACCCTGTGATTGGCTACTACCACTGGGATGGTGGCCTGCAAGGCACAGAAGACCCTTCCTCGTGTTTTTATTAAGGAAAAGAAAAGTTTCCGTTTGGGAAAATCCCAGGAGAAGGGAGGTGATGGGCAGCACAGAACCTTTAGAATGAGTGAAGGTCGTTCAAGACTGTCACATTGACCTTGCGCCTCAAAGGCTCTGCCGCTCCTATAAGTGGTAGACACAGTCGTTCAATGCTTAGAGCTCTCCCCACATTGGCCAGCACGTGCAGTGCTTCATTTTTAAGAAATTAATCGCTGGCCGGGCACCGTTTTTTGGAGCCTGCTGCTGGCTCTACCCATTGCTGAGGATGCCAGACTTTGGCTTCCTAGCCTTCATCCCACCTCATGCCTCTTTCTTTCACCACCCTGCACTTCCTGTCTCTCAATCTTACTCTTCTGGATTCTTTGCCATCCTTGCTTTTTCCTTTGAGACCTTTCTGCTGTCTTTCTTTCTTTCTTTTCTGCCTTTCTTTGTTGCTCTGGATCAATGTCTGATGACAAGTCAGCTCCAGTTCACAACAATAAGAACCGGTGCTCACCTCCTACAACCACGGACACAAATTAAGCACAGAATATGCATTTGAACTGGAATTAAATGCAGCAGTGTGCCGCAGTGGAAATCCATCATAACGTTGGAATGTTCCCATTCCCAAATGGAGGGATGGCACGTCGTGCCAACTATGCCTACCCCAGCAGTGTGGATGACTTCACGTCCGTGGCATGCAGCGTTTGTGAAGTATGTTTGTATAGTGGACCGATCTTGCAGGCACCCAGCATTGCCACTGGATGCGCCAGGGATGAGGATTATCATGTTCTAGGTCATCCCATACGGAAAAATAGTTTTTTAAAATATCACAATATGTAGGCGACCTTACCAGATACAGCGTCGGCAGTCAGTACAACGTCCCTCTGGTTTTTAATCATTCATTCAAATGGGGCGAAGTTACTCAGGAGACGCCCCTAGCCTGCGCGTGCCCTGCTCATCCTCGGAGGCAGGAGTAAATAAAGTGCACGCCCGTGTCATCCCCACAGAGAAGGAGTAACTTTACGCCCGCCTCATCCCCTCAGAGAGGAGTAAGTGTGCGCCTGCTACGTCTCATCCCCTCAGATAGGAGTAAGTGCACGTCTGTCTCACCCCCTCAAAGAGGAGCAAGTGCATGCCCGTCTCACTCCCCACACAGAAGTAAGTGCACCCTGCTGCTGCGCGCCCGTCTCACTCCTCAGACAGGTGTAAATGCAGCCTCGCCATGCCCGCAGACAGGAGTAAGTGCAGCCTACACTCGCCGTGTCACACCTCTGACAGCAGTAAGTGCAGGCTGCTGCTGCACAGAGCCTCTCTAAGGTGTTCCCATCTTGTCCGCCGGTTTTCCAGCGCTCCCTCAATTCTGACTCTTTGATTTTAATTATATAGATTTTTCCGGCTGTTTGCATATCTCCTCGCCGTCTTGGTTCTAAACACTAGGAGCTTTTAACAGCTTGTGACCCGGTTTTCGTGCCTCTGTTCCCTGCTTGTGCCTCTGTTCCCTGCTTGTGATCCGGTTTTCGTGCCTCTGTTCCCTGCTTGTGACCCGGTTTTCGTGCCTCTGTTCCCTGCTTGTGATCCGGTGTTCGTGCCTCTGTTCCCTGCTTGTGCCTCTGTTCCCTGCTTGCGACCCGGTTTTCATGCCTCTGTTCCCTGCTTGTGATCCGGTTTTCGTGCCTCTGTTCCCTGCTTGTGCCTCTGTTCCCTGTCCATTAGGAGCAGCGTCAACCTCACTTTGAATATTGTACCAATTGCTGTCCCACATTTTCATAACTGCACCCATTTCCTTATGGAAGTACATCTGCACCACTTTCTCTACTCAATTGCTTGCTTCCCTGCCCCCTCGCTGTGCTTGCTTCCCTGCCCCCTGAGTGTGTGTGTGGCTCTGGGTGGGTGTGTGTGGCTCTGGGTGGGTGTGTGTGGCTCTGGGTAGGTGTGTGTGTGTGTGGGGCTCTGGGTGTGTGTGTGTGTGGCTGTGTGTGTGTGTGTGTGGCTCTGTGTGTGTGTGTGTCTGTGTGTGGCTCTGGGTGTTTGTGTGTGTGTGTGGCTCTGGGTGTGTGTGTGTGTGTGGCTCTGGGTGTGTGTGTGTGGCTCTGGGTGTGTGTGTGTGGTAGTAATTGCTGTCTGCTGAGCTCGTCCGTAGGGTACAATAGGTCTTACATTTGCGAGAGATTAAGCTAATGGCAATGTAAATGACAATGCCATTTATTTATCTGTTTTCAAAACCAACACATAAATACACATTTTGTCATTTACAATGCCAATAGCTCTAACTTTTCCAAAGGCGAAACCATTGCATTGTAAATGCTTGTTGATCACTGTTGGACAGGCCTCGTGGAAGGCCCGCTCCCTCCCCGCATGACGGGTACCGGACCCTTGCTCGTCCTGTATCCCCGACCAGAACCATCCCGGCAACCCACTGGATCAACCTACGACCCGTCCCCAACGGAACTCCAGCCCCCGAACACCCCAGCAACGGCTGGGCCGGGCCCCCGTCAGCACCACTGCCCCGGCCCCGCCGCCATATTTGGACACTACGTAACAAGGCCGCGTGGCCTCGGCTCGACCCCAACCCTGGGCCTGGCCAGGCCCCGACATCGAGGCACCACCATCCACCCAGGAGGTGAAGAGACCACTTGGCAGGTCAATGGGAGAAGGAGTGTCAATGGCTCCCCTCCGCCAGGTGTCGATCGCCCCCGGCCTCCCCAGGCGCTGGCTCCACCCCCCTGCTGGGTGGCTGGACTCCCTCATCCCGGACCTCCCGACCTCCAAGTGCGAGGGTCCGGACATCAAAGGAGACCAGACCTATAACTGGGGCAGCCCCAGAGCAGGAAGGCAGTTGTATCTTGGAGTCGAGAGACACCGTGAAGAACTCATCCTTGACGGCCTACTGGCGCTGCCGCGGCCCTTCCTTGTGATCCATCTCCGAAGCCTGCAGGCGCTGCCGTGGCCCTCTTCAACGTGAACCATCGTCTTGGCCTGCTGGCGCTGCAGCGGCCTTTCTTGTCGTGAACTACCATCCTAGCCTGCTGGCGCTGCCGCAGCCCTCCTTGCTGTGAAACATCAACCTAGCCTGCTGGCGCTGCCGCGGCCCTCCTCGTTGTAAGCATTCGTCCTAGCCTGCTGGCGCTGCCGCGGCCCACCTTGCGGAGAACTATCATTCTAGCCTGCTGGCGCTGCCGCGGCCCTCCTCGTTGTAAGCATTCGTCCTAGCCTGCTGGCGCTGCCGCGGCTCATTCTTGCAGATCCCCGAGCTCGAGGATTGGGAGCTTCCCTCTTGCCGCACCTGTACCGGACCGGTACCAAGACTGTCCCGCTACCCTTTCCCCTACGGAGACTAGAATTGGGAGGATCCTCGTGTCCTGACCCCATTGTATCGTACCATCTTGCCTCAAGAATCTTATATAAAGTGTGTTGATCTCATCCTTGTGTGGTGTCCATCTGTGGGGGGGAAGTTGCTTGTCTGTACGATCACCGGAGACGGCCCTCATCGGAGGCCTCTCCCCCTGTACTCGGCCGACCCTCCGGGTCTCCGTCTAACAATCACTGTGAGTATCTGCCGCCTAAATTCGGTCCAGCTCCTCTCCCAGTGTGTTAACTGATTCTGTTCTGTGAGCGGTTATTTTTTAGGTCTCGCCTATGCAGCGAGCATGCCCTGCTCTAGGAGGGCCTTTAGTCATCCGTCTTCACTTTTCAAGCGCTGCACTCGTGCTTGTGGCGGCATCCAACTTGCGAGATCGAGCAGCGGCGTGCCACAAGTACAAGTGCAGTGCCTGAAAAGTGAAGACTGCGCGAGCACGCACTATTCCCAGGCTTGTTCTGTTAGTTGCTCTCTCTATAAGCAGAGAGAAGTGTGTATATAGATTTGCCACAAGGCAGCGTGAGCAAGTGGAGAGCGGCTTGGAAACATGAGGCAGCATACCCGATCACCTCCAGCCTCTAACGGCGTGTTGCTGGGCAACCGAGTACACCGCCTACACTCCCAGGTGAAACATTTGCACCCTTGCTTGTGTTGTGTGTGAGCATCCGAAGAGTAGCAGTGCTGTCCCACAGCACCTTGACCAAGTATACAATGGCGTTGTACTACTTTGGCAGAGTTTGGGACTATTTTGGAATTTATTTACGAGCGCTTTTCACAAGCGCAACTGTTTATCGCAAAGTCACTTTTCACAACCACTACTGTGCGCCCGCCCACTTTTTGTTCATGCCGCTCTGCACCTTTCCTCCCTTCTCTTGTGCTACGTGTCCCTTCGTCTAATTACCGCCCCCGCTTTTTGCTCCGCCATGAGACTGCCCGTAGCTCCTCTTATGTTGTTCATCCCTTCTGCCATTAGCATACCTTGCCCTCTCCTGTGGCCGTAGCGGATCTGCTAAGCAGCCCCATGTTGTATCTTGTTTTACATTTGTATTTATCCTTTGCACTGTCTCTTTAACTTGTGTGTTCCTTTTAGATTCTTCTTTGATGAAGTGTTTTTTCTATTGGCTTGGTGGGGCAGTTGTCTGCTAGCCTGGAGAGGGACACCAGATGATCTCTGTAGCTTACAACAATAAATATATATTACTTCTTTTATAATCTCTTGGTGACTGCAGCTTCTTTCCCCTACAACACCCCTCCCATTGCTGGCTCCATTATTGCCGCCCCTGTTCCCTGTGTGGGCCCGGTCAGGGAGGCATTTTCAAGTTGAATACAATATACACGTTCCTCATACCCCGCAGACGCACCGACCAAGACACGAGATGTCCATTAACTTGATTAGGATTCTCTAATTGTGACTGATTGGCATATGCAGTGGTAGTGCTGTGGACTTCAGGCAATATTTATATATGTGATTTTCTTTTTGCTTGTGTCACGGCGCAAGGTATTAAACGTTTATTATGTCCATGTACCAGACCGAGGTCAAGACAGAGAGTCACTGTAGGTGATGCACAGCTGCTTGTTTATTGTCTCCGTTTCTGGGACACTTTAGCATCAAAGTCGGGAGCTTCTTGACAAGATGGTTGTTCTGAATGGACAGATGACGTGGTACTCCCTTAAGTGCGGAAGTCACTTTGCAGCAATTTCCACAGCTTTATTAGTTGCCAAGATAGACTGATTCATTTTACCACACACAAGTGACCCCTGAGTGCCTGCGAAAGTTGGTTTAGGGATCATAATGAAAGACTTGTTCAGAAGGGGTAAAGGTTCGAATCCCTGCAGTCCTTTCTGTTGATCAATAGCTCTGATTGCAACGATTTGACTACCAGGCATTGGCACCTTTTGCAAGTTATGCAAGCTCTTACTGACCTGTTGCTGTGCACAGATTCGGCTATGGGCAGAATCATAGACATCAATACACCAAAATGGCAGGTGTACCGGAAGTGACATCACACATCCTTTGACCTTAATGACATCATGTATGGGGACGCATATGACTACTACTGACTCCAAGGCATGGTCCTCCATGCTAATTCAGCATCATGTCCAGGGAAACAGTGATGTGGCAGTCTCCAGCTGTGATAATTGAGAACACGAAAATGGTGAAAGGACAAAAAAAACACAGAGTACTCTTTCAAGGAACTTGGTTCCTTTGTTCATGCAGTACATAATGCAGGAAATTGACATGCAGCCCATCTCTATGTGTGGGTGTGCAACTCTGATCATGCCAATGTCCACAATTCTTCATTCTTCAGAAAGTGGCTTAGTCAAACGAAGTTGTACTCCAGATTTCCTGCTCCATGGAAGTATAGGTGATTTCACACAAGATGCATACGCTTGGCGTTCCATTGGTTTCTGGAGGGAGGGAGGATGAGAGATAGGAGAGCAGTAGAGGAAACAGGTAGGAAAAGGACGGATATCAGTTCTGACTACTAGTAAACCCTGCTGATAACTGTAGGGTCTAAATAAATACAGGACTCCTCCCAACGTGGGTGTGCCCCTCCCATCATTTAATTAAGATCTACTCACACATACATTTGGTACTAGTTAGGCTAGCCATGATAAACCACATAGATTTACACAGGAAAAGCTGGTAATCGTTCTCTACATGGTTTGATCAGCTGCTACTAGTCGCTGTCTTGGCCGATTCATGGGGCTGTGTTCCTACCACACATCAAAGTCTAGTCCTCTATCAGTGAGCCACCTTCCGAATCATTTACAGCACCCATCAGGAGACTTGTTACCCGGATCTCTTGCACAAGAAAACGCGTGGAGTCGGTCACTTGGAAGAGAGATCTACTGAGCGGTGACCCTGGGCCCAGAGCCCTGCTCAAGGCCTCGCGCATGGTCACAGATGATCTTAATGGTGATATTACATCACTATTAACATTCTTGATAATATCACTAAAATCATGTTTGCTGACAGTGGGAATATTGCTGTTTAATTGAGTGACCATTGCAGGGACATCTACATGTTGTGGTAGTGCAACCTTCTCGCTCATTTTAATGTCTGATTATGTGTATTGGTGGAGTTTCAAAGACATCAAGCATTATCTTTAATCAGTCAAGATATTGGTTATGAGTGACTTTAATTGACGAGTGCAAAACAGACTTTTTTGCTCAGGCTTTATTGTTGACTGCAGCAATACATTGTTTTGATTGTTTCCCAAGCTGCCTTAAACACTGATCTTGAATAAGGGAATAAACAGGGCATTTTCTAGTCAGCCTAAGACTTGCTACCGATCGTGTTTTCACACTACTGCCCCATGTTTAACAACTCTGAAAGGAACATTTTCTGTTGAGGTACAGTTTTTACTGTTCATCACTGTATTTGTGTTTGAAAGAAAAGATATTAAAATAAAAGTAAATATCCCATCATTCAACACAAAATATCATTCCACATAATTACACACATAACACACAATCTCACTCCACATAGTTCCAGTACACTCAATACCACATAATTACTATCTGTATAATTCCACTTCACACCATGCCACATAATTCCACTACACAAATCCACTCGACACAATTCCGCAACTAAAAATTACAATCCAACCCACATTATTCCACTACACAGCACATTCATACACACACAAAATGTGTTTTACACAGGTAAAGCACATTGCCATTTACAATGCCACTAGCTCTAACCCAAACAAATGTGAGACCTATTGCATTTCCAATGCTTGTATTTGATTTTCGCTGTAAGATGAATGAATGAATGTACAGCTACATAACAAGAGCAGCTTTGTTTTTTTTAGATCATTAATGCTCATAATATTTGTGCAAAAATGAACCCCTTTGCGGTCGATGCTAAAACAAATTCAGTTTGGGATGGATCCCTAAAGACATTTACTAATTCAGTGACAGCTCGGCTTGTAATGCGGGTTTACCCATCGTGAATTTAAAGGCTCAAACAGTAATCTTTTTTATTTTGATATCTCTATCAGTATTTCATATAAATAATATAACAGCAGTGACACGATGTCACACAAGGCCCTTTTCTGTTTCTCGATAGCGCATGGTATATTCTCCTAATGGGAGCTTCTTTGTTATTCACATGTAAGGGACTTAAAGCTTGAGTATATCATCACTGCCATTTGCTTTCACGCACACAAAGCACTCCACAACGCCGGACCAGCCTACCTTAACAGCAGACTCAACTTCTACACCCCCACCCGCCAGCTCAGTTCCGCCAGCCTCGCCCTCGCCGCTATCCCCCACATCCAACGAATGACCTCCGGCGGCAGATTCTTCTCCTACCTCGCCGCCAAGACCTGGGACACCCTCCCTACCCACATACGGCAGACCCAAGACCTACTCGCCTTCAGAAGACTCCTCAAGACCTGGCTCTTCGAGCAGGAGGAGCCCCCCTCCCCCTCAGCGCCTTGAGACCCTCACGGGTAAGTAGCGCGCTCTACAAGTACTCTGATTGATTTCAAGGTGCCCCAGCACTGACAAAAGTACACATAACCCGGAAACATCCCACAAGGTTCGTCTTCATGGTAGATATGTGTTGCAGCATTTTTTATGTCATTTCTTTTTTTAATACAGGTGTTCAATTATACATAATACTAATTATATATAAGGTAACAGAAATGGCAATAGCGATCGCTAAACACTTATAAGGTCCCAAAGGTGAGACCTATTGACTATTCCAATGCTTGTTTTTAAAATTGGGTAGACTTGACCAGACTGACTAGCATGCGATCCACTCTTTCCCAAAATGTGACTTTTTGTAATGTTCTTTCCTAAGCCTCTGACGCTGTCTTTTAGTCGGCTGTGTGATGTCTTCAAGTGGGTCGCACCTTAACAAAGTATGGGTAATATGGGTTACTGGTTCTCCCAGATCTATACTAGTTTTGCGAGGTGGACAAAGCAGAGAGACACCACAGCTTTCATTTCTCCTGTGGCACCTGCTAGTTAACGACCTTTGGGCTCCACAACGCCGCTGTTCCGAAATTACTTCACTCGACTCCACTGTAACCTTTCCTAATTGTGTTGTTTTTTTGGCAAGGAACTTTATTATTTGAAGCACAATTGTCAGAATTTGTTGGTGTGGTAATGTCCACTGTTTTTGAAGTTGTCTTTAACTGCAGCTTAATGTCGTCCAAAACAGAGTCTACAAATCTTGGAAGGGATGCCAGCAGGGGCGGTGGGTGACATTGCAAAGTGGTGGGGCGCAAAGTGATTTGCATACAGCACCGTAGCGAGCGAGCGAGCCCGAACCCCAAATATTTTTTAAAAAGAAGAAAAATCGTGCATTTTCAAGCAAATTTGAGAAAGCAGGAAGGTTAATAAAGCAATTGTGAAAGTGCAGTTATTACATTAATAGATGGCATAACATAGGTAGCTGCTTATTCAGTATAATCACACAATGACCATGCAAGGTTCCACAGCATATTCTAAAGCAGAACAAAACAAAACGCCCACTCTGCGACGTTTCCCACTTTCACTGAGCTATGATGGACTCTCTGCCCTCCTGCACTCTATGGCACCCATGCCCTGTGCACCGTCTACCACTGCGTCACACTCCCCCATGCGCATACCACTCGGTTTGTACTTGTAACCCCATACTTCATCCGCTTTTTTTTGTTGTTGCAGTTTTTATATAGCGCGAACTCGACCACAAGGTATTGCAGCGCTTTACATGAACACCAATCACAATACACATCATTTTCGATAAACATGGGGAGATTAAGTAATTTGCCCAAAATCACAGGTTGTTGAGCCGAAGCCGAGACCCAAACCTGATTCCCCAGCTCCAAGGTCGGTAGGACATCCTGGGGAGGGAGGAGAAAAAGGGAGGGGGAGAGGAGTCAGGGGAGCCCTGGTGAGTGTGAGAAGAGGGGAGGAGAGCCGAGTGAGCGTGTCCCGGAGAGAGGGAGTGAAGAGGAGGGGGGCTGAGCGCGGACCCCGCCAGAAGCAAAGGACGAGGGGCTGACTAGAGTCAGAGACAGAGAGAGTGCAGAGCAGAGACAGAGAGAGAGAGAGAGAGGGCAGCTGGCACCAAGGAGACACAGAGAGCACGAGGCACAAGGAGGAGCAGGGCGCACGTGCACATAGTCACATCAGGGCCACATGAACACCCGCCCCACATGCCCAAACCCGCAAATAACACAAAGACACAAGTATTAGGTTTGGGAAAAATTGCTGCAGGTTTATTACATACAACATATGTAATGACGGTGGGTTAACTTACGGGCGATCCTAGGGCAGGCCGCATTCTCGCCACCTGCCCGCCTGTTGAGCCAAACAACACAGTGGCGAACCACCCAACTGTTGTACAAATACCATAATTATACTGACACGCCCATTTGCTGGGCGTGACTAGGCAAACCCCCGGTTGCACAGGCCAACAACCGCCCGAAGGACTACTGGGGTGCCGACACGGATTCCTGCACCTCCCATGAGGTTACAGGTTAGGCTCTGAGGTTATGCTCTGGCACCCCTATGTGCCCGCTGACGTCCAGCGTTTGCACCTCTCTTCTTCCGGATCGCCCAGTAACTCCGCCTGCAACGAAAAAAGGAACACATTAAATGCTCCCCCCTGCGCCCCCTCAAGCAGACACTCTGGGTTAGAGGAAGGGCGGGAAAAGAGTGTCCCAACAAGGAACTACAACGTCCGGAGCGGCAAAGAGGCCTCCCCAGCGGGGTAGAGGTCAGAAATACTCTCGCCGGCTCCTCCCAGCCGCCCCGGACGTGCATCACCTACACAGTCTCCACCAACCAGGGGAGACTGCCATGGGTGAGGAACTGCTATGTCATGTGGGGGCGGGACAGCCCTCCATGACTAGGAGCCCGCCCTCCTAATGGCCACTGCGTGGCCTCGGGCAGGCGCATAGTCACATCAGGGCCACATGAACACCCGCCCCACATGCCCAAACCCGCAAATAACACAAAGACACAAGTATTAGGTTTGGGAAAAATTGCTGCAGGTTTATTACATACAACATATGTAATGACGGTGGGTTAACTTACGGGCGATCCTAGGGCAGGCCGCATTCTCGCCACCTGCCCGCCTGTTGAGCCAAACAACACAGTGGCGAACCACCCAACTGTTGTACAAATACCATAATTATACTGACACGCCCATTTGCTGGGCGTGACTAGGCAAACCCCCGGTTGCACAGGCCAACAACCGCCCGAAGGACTACTGGGGTGCCGACACGGATTCCTGCACCTCCCATGAGGTTACAGGTTAGGCTCTGAGGTTATGCTCTGGCACCCCTATGTGCCCGCTGACGTCCAGCGTTTGCACCTCTCTTCTTCCGGATCGCCCAGTAACTCCGCCACAGCCCAGTGCGGTGGTTCCCGCTGCCGCACGGGCCCCCCACCATTATTACTGCTCTTTACCTGCAACCTACACCTAGAATTGCTACCTCCAGGCAGAGGAGGAACAGGGCAACGCCCATAGGCATGGGGTGCTACCATCAGGCACCAATAAACCTGTCCTACAACCCCTCAGGGAAACTAAAGGGGGTAGGAAGGGGCCCCTACTACAGAGGCCCTCAGTAACATGAAATAGGCTGTCCAGCGCGAGCCGCTGGGCCACCCCCATATCCCTTCCCACAGAGCGTCAGGAAACTGCGCCATGGAGTCACTGATACATCTGAATTACTGTCTACAAATCCAGCAGGGAGAATAATTGTGCTCACTGACACTAGGGAATAGGAGGGCACCAGACATACTATAGAACTAGGACGAGTCCCAGTTAAGCGATAATCCGGGTCCACAGGCCGCACAGCCGGCATCCCCTGTCCTCTTAGGTTTTTTGGCTGGAAGCGGCTACAGACATAGTACAGTAAAGTAGCTAGACTGAAGGCCGACTACGACCACTTCCCGGGGACCGCAGCGCCTGCAACCGAGAGGCCCCTCGGCTGACCTGCGCAAGGGCATGCATGGATAAATGCCAGCCACTCCGACACCAATAGCCATCCACCCGGGAACAATCCCACTACCCCAGTAGGGAAGACTACCCCAGGCAAGAGACCAGGTGATGGGAAGGGCCCCCCCAGCAGAGAATCCCTCCCGAATGAACAAGCGCTGTCACAAAACCAATCAACTGCCCGATTCCGCGTCAGCAACTAATCCCCCAGGATACAGAAATCTATTGCAGCACTCACATGCATATATTGGAGTGACTAGCGAAGTGGTCTTGCAAGAGATAAACTGAAAACCACGGGGGCAGCTGAAAAACACTTGCCCCCCCAGGTAATGCATTAATTCCTAAATAGGGCAGGAGAACCAAGGAAGGGGGGGGAATGACTATGACGTAAGACCCTACCAACATGGGAGAGCAACACATGTGCCGTTATCAAGGGTGCACAGGTAGAATTTCTCAGTTTAAAGTGGTTGCCATTATTGCAGTGCTCTATGTACCTGTGTTGATACTCTTTGTTGCACACCACACCACTTCTCTTGCCGCACTGTTTGCTATTTTTCACGTGCTTATCTTAACACTTGTACCGGTGCAAACATAGCCTACGTAACGTTTGATCTTGTACTTGGGTGTCTGGTGTGCACTGCGTGCTAAACCCATTGCACCCCACACCGGGTGGCAAGTTTGCCGACGGCCTGGCCCAATCACTTGTGCTGCACCCCCTTCGCCTGCCCTAAATAATAGGGGGGTACTAACAACTCCTAGAGTTCTAAGCATATATATGATTACCCTAGTTAGTAATCCAGCACATGTAGATTCATACAGACTTCCCAGGTGTAACTAAATACTTAGCCTGGGCTGTCAAGCAATTACACCCCCAGTATTTCAAATAATAGCAAGCCACCTGTTTAACCTACTGGAGTAATTACGAGGACCCATACATAGCTGACAACGTCTGGGAATATGTAGGTGGCCCATCCAGTCATTTTGTTTATGACGTGACATAAGAATGTCTATGTCCAGCACTTCACCGCATGTTAGAAAAGGACTAAAAGAGATCGGCCGTTGTGCCTAACTAATAGGATGAAGACCTCTTTGTGGTAACTGGGGGCAAGGTAACGTCAGCGCTTTGAAAATAACAATACATAAAAGATACTGGATTTTCTTTGGAGAATACCTGCGCGTCAGATACATGGCAGAACTATCAAATTAAAGTAGTCGTGCGTTGCCCGGACAACAGGTTACTTACTTAACAGGGCCGAAGTGCAGCGCTATCTATAGCTGTGTTTTGCCTTGTTTACTTTAAGCATGAATCGCAAGGTTTGGGTGCGCGGTGCCTGTCTAATAGGGCAATGAGTGTGACATTGGCACTGTTAAGAGGAAGAAAATGGGCCCCAGGAAGGAGAAAGGGTGACGAAATTGCAGCCATGATCACTAGAGTAATGTCACTTTACCCTGAAATACAAGCCCCTACCGTGGAACAGAATGAGCCACATTGTAGGGTAAATTTCCCCCGGCTCCGGGGTTCCTTCCAAGGAGTACAGATGGGGTAAAAGACCGCCCCCACCCCATATACACAGCCAGTTGCCTGCTCACTGGCTTGGGCCACCACTAAAAGTGCGCACTAGACCCTTTAAACACCCCACCATCTGCATATAATATACTCTTGCAGCATGCCTACCGGACCCTTTTCCACTTGTAACGCCCCACAAGCTAACACGTAACGTAACTCAGGGAAACTGGTCTTGCCAAACAGGTCTGGTCATATAAGAACAGGTGTAGGGTCTTATACATCACTTCTTGTCCTGCATACAGCTAAAATATTATCATGCCAGTTCTATCACATGCTAAGCTGCTGACATCCTCCCACCCACACCATTGCAGAACTTGTAAAGCCGGCCTATAGATAGATGAGGGAGTACCAGGGCTACATAAGGGTAAAGTTATAAGCTATAGTATTAAGCTATAGAGTAAACCGAACATATCAGACCTGATGACCAGTGTCCCTACCACTTCCAGACTTTACAAGGGGCAAATCAGTCATAGAGCCTCTATTTCTTAGCCCGAATGAGCCGGTCATACTAGGATCTCAATGGCAACTCATGCTAAAACCCTGGACGAAAAAACAGATAAAGCGGATGGGTAGCAAACGGGCGGGGCATCATGTCCTAATCGTGCCTGCCACTCGAAACCTAACCAGGCCGCGCCTGGGCTAAAACAACATGCATCAAGTCCTAAACCCAACAGGTATAAAGCATGCGACCGACATCTGATCATCTGAAGATTGAATGTACTCAATTTCGCAACGGAATGTATAGGAAGAAAAGTAGCTGGTCTCAAGAGGGGGGGTACCTCTGTTGAAGGGGGGGGGGGGGGGGGGGGGTGGCTATTGTCAGGCCAGCCAAGCCAGCGCATAAAATACGTGTCGCTCAATAAGCCTGACCAGGGGGTCTGGATGGTGAGGGCGAAAGCCCCAACACCGGGAACCAGGATGCTTGTATCCAAACCAGGGAGGGCCAGGATTGGCAGGGAGGGCTGGGCTATTCCCCAGAGAAGACGAGACTAGAATACTGCACATATAGGAGCGTCTATACTGGAGTGGCGAAGAGAGCTACCGGACGAAGATGGATGCAATCACAAGGAAGAAATGTTGGATGAGGCAGGACACCAGCTAACCACATAAAGTACCGTGCTCCTCATTGCAGCGGACGGCACGGAGCCTTCGTGTAAGGGGGAAGTTACCCTGCTCCATGCCTGCGCGACACTTACTTAATCGCACGAAAGCAGGTTTATGCCTAACCATTACCTTGGTAATGCACCTTTACCTAGGATAAAGACCTACAAGGAAGACACAACGTGAACACAGATATAGCTACCGGGCAGACGACAAAGCCAGGCAATCTGCATTAAATGTATTACCCAACACGTGGACCCCGCAGTTACTGCTACAAACCAATGACTAATTTAGGGCTTCTGAAAACCGACGATGCATCCTCAAAATCTTGACCCACCAGCGATAGAGTCTTGATACAATGCCCTACTTTGGAAAGGAGTTACTCAAGAACCGGGTTCCCCCCAATCTTGCTAATACAAGAACAAACCACTGTATGATACTTCAGAGTATCCCCTCGCACATAAGAGGAATACACAGCATAGACTTCCCAATCTGGGGGGGGGGGGGCACCCGTTTCTAGATGCATCTTGACTCGTCAGCGCACAACAGTAAGAAGTTATTATCCTATCAGTTAACCCCTTTACGAAATCCTATTCATTTAGTCCCTAGAATTCCCGTGGTTAGATTGCCAGGCTGCAGAGAAGGAGACCCCTGCGTTATTCTGCAGGAGTCCAATCAAGGACCATCGAAGTGCATAAACCTCAGAAACTTCTCAGCAAAGACCGGTCCTATGTAAGCAGTGTCATACTTATTGCATTGGCAGGATAGCTCCGTCGTAGCACAGAAGACAAACAGGAAGGAGGTGTGGTAATAATGCCATGCATCCAATAACAGTAAACAGTATATTATACGAGTGTTTATGGAAAGCACAAACTCCAGACTCTGTACCATGGTTGGGATTGGCGTTACTAATAGTAGTGCATTCCTAACCAAACAAACCTTTTTTGGCACATTAGGGTCATGAGACTGGTGGAAACATAAGGCTCCAATCCTGTACTTGCAGTTCGCAGGCAACTCTTTGATGACAGTTAAAGGCTCGCAGTACTGTATTAGGATTGTAACTTATCAAAGAAGAACAAAAGTGTCCGTTGCAAAAGCGGAAACCACTGAGCTTATCCAAGTAGCCAGAATCGAAATTATTATCCGGTATTTTATGGCCCGGGCGAGACGCGGGTAAGACAACGCGGCGCAATACCCAGTTCCACTTTGGATAACATACCGCGTACAATTTGGCACAGAAGGAATGCATAGCTACATTGATTCGCTGCGGACTAGCAGGCCGAAGCGTCCCCATCGTCATAACACCCGTTTGAGCTGCCACTGGTATTCAGAGGGCCAAAATACTGCCAGGAATAGGAGTACCGTCGCATGCAACCCAGACCCCCAGCCCGGCCTACGAAAGGCCTCGTGCATTACGCCAAATCCCTCGCACACACTCGACTCCATCTTGAGCCAACCCCCGATGCATAGTTGATACATACCTCGCAACAAAGGCTGAAACAGGGGACCACCGCGCAGCCCGAGGAGTGCGAGGAAGAGGGGGGGGGGGGGGTGCTCGGCGTGCCGGCCGGACCTGCAGCGGGAGGGAATAACACAATTTAAGAGATGCCGCGCGCAAATTAAATCCGTTCCGCGATTGGGCCTCGAGGTGCGATGGCCCCAATGCTCCCTTGTAATACCGACCACCATCAACTAAACTGTGCATGGGATAGGCCTACCCTCGCACAGAAATTACCATGCAACGCGTAAATAAATATGTCACACGAATGGGCCTCGAAGTAACATGGCCCCACGATACTAAACTCGCATTTGTAACAACACAACACAAAGAAATGCAGAGAACGGAAGTGAGAAGCCAGTGAATGCCGACGGGCGCTCACTGATTACTGCCCGGAAAAACCCCTTTTGCAAAGCCTGTCCCCAGCCCGACAGTGATGCACAGCAGACATGCATAAACATTACTCGATACTCGACCCCGCCTACTCTAGCCCCCCCCGACGGGGGGCGCGGGCACGAGAGGGGATAAACTACCCAGATCCCCGGGCACCAGGAATTAGAGCCGTCCGTTAAACATCGCGTCAGCGGAGGACACCCTGCGACCCCCAAAAACAAATTGAAACATGTAGCGGGCAGCTACTACACCGATGCGTGAAGAGAACTCATAGTCAATTAAAATAGCTGTGAGTGTTCGTGCCAAACCGAAGCTCACCAAATGCCACTACCTGGACCCGATAAAGAAATGTGACTTTCGGTTTCCAGACTGAGATAAGGCGAAAATAAAACACGCTGAGTTATCTACAGAAATGCCTACAAAATGCAGATAAGGCTCGGGGGAAGTCGAACTCTGGCGTCTCCCCCTCGAAGTGTGGACCCACCCGAAATAAACTACGGCCCATACACATGAGATCATACATACAAGATGTTAATGTAACGGTGACACCGGTCATATAGCTAAAATTGAAAACATGTCCTATAAGTCAAGCTTGCAAGAGGGGAAAACCGAAGCATCGCCCAGGCCATGTGATGAAGGCAGCTGTACCAGTGATGCAAAATACTAAACGCGTGAACAGTACATGATACCTATCAAAGAATGAAAAGAAATCCCTCAAAGACGAAAATTATTGCAGTCTTCCAGGATGGCTAGAACCCTGTTTCCCTGCACTAAAGACGCCAGCTTACAAGTGCAGCCACCTCCTCGCGCCAACAATAGAAGAAACACCAGGGGATAGCTTTCCAAGCCCGACCAGATGCAGGCTGGAAACCACAAAGTTCCGCACCCGGCAGGCCTCCCAGGTTCTCCAAGATCCCCCTATAAAATCATGCACGTAAGGATTAGACACGTGGGGATACACCCGGAGGTCACTTTTCTGTGAGCTGTGTGCAAGGCGGGCAATACTGAAAGAAAACAACGCTCACTGATCCGCAGTAAACATCCAGCAATGCATATAACTGCCTAGTGCCTCTAAAACATTCACCCATAAATGCTATTGATATAAATTCCAACTAGCGAACACCTAAAATGTTCGTCTTATATGCCATTTAAACAATTAATCAGCCAGTCTTGCGGATCAATCGCCGAGGCGAGTATCATCCCTGCCGCGCCGAGACTCGAACCTTGGTCCCAGGCCCATTCACTGTTTCCGAGTCAGCCGCTCTAACCCGTGAGCTACACTTCTCCCCGCCACCGCCGAGGGCACAATGCACCTACCAAACCGCTCCGTTCCTTCTGGAAAACCCTCTCTATTGCCCAAGAACCTGCGAGGAACCGGACGGGCACCCAAATGCCAAAAAGCACAAGAAAGGCCCAAATTTAACCAAAGACCGTCCAACACCGGCCCGGCCCGCCCCCCCACCAAGACGGGGGACGACGGAAGGAGGCCGAGATGCCCCGCCACTCACCACGTGTACGAGACAGACCCGACGTCTTAAAATCCCGGCAACTCCTCGACGCGACCCAAGCAGAAAGACGAGGACAAAAGAGTGTCCCAACAAGGAACTACAACGTCCGGAGCGGCAAAGAGGCCTCCCCAGCGGGGTAGAGGTCAGAAATACTCTCGCCGGCTCCTCCCAGCCGCCCCGGACGTGCATCACCTACACAGTCTCCACCAACCAGGGGAGACTGCCATGGGTGAGGAACTGCTATGTCATGTGGGGGCGGGACAGCCCTCCATGACTAGGAGCCCGCCCTCCTAATGGCCACTGCGTGGCCTCGGGCAGGCGCAGAGACATCCTTCAATATAGATGAAGAGAGAGCGGAGGACATAACTGGGCAAAGACCAAGAAGGGGAGAATGACAAAGATGGGGCAGAAGAAGAGACAGGGGGAGGTACTGAGAGCGGAGGGGCAGACAGAGGGCTTGGGCAGAATAAAGACAGCGCGTGAGAGAGGAGCGCTCTCACCCCGAACACCTCGCGGAGGTACTTCCTCCTCTCCCAGGATACCTCCTGCCTCCTCACCCGGGATAACTCCTGCCTCCTCACCCGGGATACCTCCTGCCAACTCACTCACTCTGAGGTAGAGAGCTCCATCTGCCTCCTCATCTCGGACACCACCTGCCTCCTCTCCCAGGATACCTCCTCCCTCCTCGCCGGGGACATCTCTTGCATCACAAGCCCGGACTCCTCTTCGGTGAGGTAGAGAGGTTCACCTGCCTCCTCTCCCGGACCTCTCCTGCCTCTCTCTTCGGACCCCTCCTGCCTCCTCACCTCGGACCCCTCCTGCCTCGCCACAGATAGCTCCTCGCTGTCCCATTAAAAACTCTTAACCCCTTGGCCCTGACAGCACCTCCGTCAGGTAGAAAACTCAGGCTGCACTTTCAACCCGAACGCATCTGAGAGAGGTAGAAAGACCCCGGGTTGTCTGCTCTCCCTGACACCCCTGGGTGAAGAACAGAAGTTTCAGACTGCCTCCTGACCACGAGTGGACCTCAGTGAGGTACAGAGACCCCAGGCTGCCTGCCCCCCCCCGTATACCCGCCTCGGTGAGGTACAAAGACCCCAGGCTGCCTCCTCGCCAAGGGTGGACCCCAGGGAGGTACAAAGACCCCCAGGTGCCTCCTATCTCCCGACACATCTCAGTGAGGTATAAAGATCCCAGTCTGCCTGCGCCCCCGGACACTTCATCGGAGAGGTACAGAGACCCTCGTGCGCCTGTTCTCCCCCCCCGGACACCCCATCGGAGAGGTACAGAGACCCCCCTGTGCCTGTTCCCCGGGACACCCACTCGGTGAGGTACAAAGACCCCAGGCTGCCTCCTCCCCCCGGACCCCTCCCCGGTGAGGTACAGAGACCCCCAGGCTGCCAGCCCCCCCGGACACCCCTCCTCACCATGACCTGCATCGCGGATTTCTTCACCTACGAGACCACCAAGTCTGTGGTGGTGAAGAGCTGGACCATTGGCGTCATCAACCGGGCTGTGCAGCTCCTCATCATCGCCTACTTTGTCGGGTAGGCGCTGTCTGTCCGTTGGTGGATGTGTGGGTCTGTCCTTGTGTGTGCAGAGATGGACGTGTGCGTGTGCCATTGCCCTTACTGTTGTGATAATAGCACTGTGAGTCCGTCGCAGGCCATACATTCGATTTGGCATGGATCTTTCGCGAGAGGCAGAGCTCTGAGCCTCTTCCTTGACAGAATGTCCCACCCCCACCACGCGCGGCATCCAATGATGGATGCTGCACAGTGGACCAGCCAATCCTGGCGCTGCATGCAGTGCCAGGATTGGCTGGGGGGTACATTTGCTGCTCACCCTGTCGCCCTTTGGAAACCCGGGCTGTGGCAGCAAACAAGCACCCCTGGGTCCCGCTGGGGAACTTACAGTGCGCATGCTTGAGAAAGTTGCCAGCTTTCTCAAGCATGCGCTGTAAGTTCCCCAGCGCCGCGGGACTGTCACTGCGCACTACGGTCTGCTGCAGCATGAGTGTGGACTGTCACTCAAGCTGCAGCAGGCCACCCCGCCTGCGCAATTCCCGCCGGCGGCTGTATTTTATTTAGAAGATAGTTACTAGGATTGCGGCCAGCGGCCGCGATGCGGGTCCATGGTGGCTGGTGGGGCTAAGCCCCTAATCCCCAATGGACGCACCGCTGCTGGATGCCAGTTTATCTAAAACTGGACTGCAGACACAAGCAGGAACATATTGTGTGTCAACTTGTGCCCTCTGGAATATAGAGAGCTTTTGTATTGAATAAGTCCACCTAGATGTCTGACTTACTAGACTGGTACGGTAAGGCTTCGATGACAGTTTGAAAGGAACTAAGCAAAATATCCCACGTATTGTTGTCGTTTCCTCCCCGTCAAGGGAAGTGGCGGTCCAGTACTTCAGCTTGCCGGGAGATGTCTGGAGACGGTGATAAGGGGGGGGGGGCAGGCCAGAGGTATTCCTTCTCCCTGTATCAACACAGGCTTTGCCTGTGGCTCCACCTGTGAGTGGAAAGGTCTCATCCAATTGAGTCTTCCTCCAGAACTCGAATGGAATTCGAGAGCCCTATTAGAGAAATGCCATTAGTAATTGACTGTTTTGTTCCTTGGACAGGATCCTTGCCGTCCAAGCCTGAAAGTTGAGGTTTAAAGCTGTTATCGTTGGAATTAAATGGTTGGTGCACCTCAACTATCACTTGCCTAACCTTGACCTTTGTCAGGACAGTGTTTGGCTCTATTACACATTTAGCCACCAGTGGCCCATTGTAATTAAGATACAGTCCCTCAGGAACTTTATCCAGCTCAGACTGCAAAATCCCTGAGTCATTCTGACTTCAATGAGCTGAACACCTGAGTTTACCTTCCCTCCATGGCTCGGAAGCTCCTTTTCGCCCAGTCCTCCCACGGGAAGGCAGGTTTTTTAGTTTTAATTTCTGCGTAGGTAACAGATTTTAAAGATATTTAAAGAGTTTTGGGTGTTATTTCGGAAAAACCAGGTTAAAATGCACGTAGCAGGCTTGTAATCCACTTGCCTCGTTGTGATATGTAAGTAAAGCAGTCACTGGATTCTTTAAAAAAAACAAATTTCGTCTCGATTTCCCCCTTTACTATTTTGCTGGTAGTTTGAACCTCTGCTATAATTGAAGGAAATCCCCTTCTTGTTCAATCAATCAATCAATCAATCAATCAAATAAACTTTATTCTGTTTCACAAAAGTAAACTATAAAAGGTACCCCCCTTCTTGTTTTGTTGTAGCCTCTGCTTGCGTGGGTTTCATTTTTTCTCTCTAGCGCTGTGTGCTCCTTCCGGATGTGGTGTAAATCAATCATATGTACAACAGAAGCAGTAATTACAGCCTTTCTTGGTGTCTTTAAATCTCTAATTCTGAATCTCTTCTCTGCAGTGATGGTGACTCTGGATCTTGACACGGCTCATCCTGGGATCCTCCTGTCTGAGGGGGGGAGACGAGTGAGACAGACAGACACATGGCAGCCCCTGCCGGACACCCCCAAGAGATTCACCACCTCCTGGCCCTGTGTGCTGGGGAGCGAGGGGTTCACCTCTGGCAGACATTACTGGGAGGTGCAGCTGCTGCAGGAGGGGGGGTGGTGGCATGTGGGGGTCGCAGCGGAGTCTGTGAACAGGAAGGGCTTCTTCCCATGGTGCCCTGAGGGGGGAGTCTGGGCTATGCATGGGTGTGGGTGTTGGTACACGGCTCTCACCTCCCCTCAGACCCCTCTGTCCCCTCGTGACGAGCCCCTGAAGCTGGGGGTGTATCTGGACTACGAGGGGGGGCGGCTGTCCCTGTACAATGCTGTCTCCATGGAGCTTCTCTACTCCTTCCCGCAGACCCCCTTCACACAGAGGCTCTTCCCGTACTTCCTGCTCTGGGACGGAGCGGAGATGAGGCTGGTGTGAGAGTGACCCCCCCCCCCCTCCGACCCCCCAACTGTCATCTACAGTTCAAAGAATCTTCAAACACCAACATTCCAAAGAATCTTCTTCACAACGACCCTCCCACGTGTTGCCATGTCACCCAGAAGCCTCACCTGAAACTGACTGCTACATATCTCTTTCCTTGTACATTTTTTAAAACAAGGGCAGGAAATGTTTGCTGTGTGAATCATGCACCAGACATCATGTAACATATGATAAAGTCTCTTTAAACTTCAAAAATGTGTATTTCTTTCACACGTGGAGCTTTGACATTAATATGCACATTATAGCGCTGCGCTGAGAAGTACTTATTGAAAGTGATTGTTTTTAAACATGACCCTAGAAACCAGTCCTGCCCCGCCCAACAACAGGGATATTATTAATGACCTCAGACGCAAGACAGTTGTCACGTGAACCCTGTATGTAACTCAGATTCAGGGCGGCTTTAGGACAGTGCGACCGGTGCAGATGCACCTGGGCTGACCTGGGAGAGGCTCTGTGTGCAGAAATAACTTTGGGTTTTAAAAGCACCTGCTGCTTCCTTGTGTGTCTAGCAGGTTTCAGGCAACAATAAAAATGTCAAGATGACACAGGTGAATAATGTTTCTGCTGGAGAGAGATCGAAGTTTGGTCTTGTCACAGTTTCAACTCATCCTTAAGTAGCGCAGAGGGTTAATATGCCGGCTGCAAAGAACATGTACATGCAGAACACAGAACGTTAATCCTCATTGGTTTGTGCAACATTTCCTATAGACTGATTTACACATATAAGATTCATTGCCTCTGTTAATGTGTGTTTGTTGTAAAGTGCTCTGACACCTACGAGTTGGCATGAGTAGCGCTATAAAACAGAAGACATGCGTATGAGAGAGGGACTGTACTGAGATGGGTGCCACTGTTGGAAGGTGGGAGTGTAGGAATATTTAATAATGGTGTCATGGGCGGAGGGGCGCAAATAAATATTGTTGCACCTGACGCCTCTAATTCTAAAGCCGGCTCTGCCCAGATTATTTTAGATCCATTAATTCAAACGCAATCGTTTTTGTAGCGCTGGTATTCTAAACTCACGGTTTTGAAGGTGCTTTCATATGGGATAAGAAAGAAAATGGACCATCAGTGAAATCAAATATTTTTCTAGGATCACAAAATTTGGTTACGCTGTGAAGCCGCAATTAATCCAGGTGTTCTAGTTTCCCTTCGGACAAATTACCTACTAAATGGGTATCCATTTGTCTCTCCTTTTTACCTTAAATGTTAATGCTTTTATGATCCATCACCTGTGAATTAAGCTGATATTTCTTTGCAAGGGTTTAAAACTTCTTTCCGATGACAGTGTTTTTGTAACGTGAGCATGACGAGGCCAGTGAAGATATATCACAATACAGAACTATTTTAAAATATTGCAGTTCCTAAACTGCAAAGATTCCATCACATTTACAGACCATCATGTATAAGTTGTTTTCTTGTGAAACATCTGCCCTGCTACACGAGCCACTATTATAATTTATGAAATGTGTATTGTGCAAAGTTATGCAGATTCTGTGAACAATGTGCAATAATGTTATATTCCAGCAGCACAAATACAACACAATAGCCTCCTGCAGGGCTTTCATGACTCCACAAAATTTTCTAGGTCCTGCAAACATATTCTGTAGAATTAACTTGTCTGCAACATTTTTTCCAGATGTTATTGTGTATTTACAGCCCATCCTGTATTAAAAGTAGAATCTATTTTTGTCATGAAACTTAAAGAATATCAGCTAGATGTGTGACACTGAGAAGTAAATCTGCCTTTCAAGCCGACGCCAGTGAATGCTGGGACTGAGATAACAAGGTACTTAATAGAAAGCATCAAACTACAAGTCCCAAAATGCAAAGTGCTGTTGATACAAAATGTCAGAGGTTGGAGGGGTCACTTAGAGTGAGATTTTGACACCTGGTCAAGCAAAGCAAAATTATTTTGCTGAGTTTTAAATGCTTCCTGGACGGCAGGAATGATGTGTAATACCCGTCACCTCTTCATCCTTTTAGGGGTTTCTGCTTCTTAATATCCTCGTCTTTGCTTCATGGAGATTGGATGTAATTCTTGTCTCTTGAGTAAGACATGGGCTGAGTATGTTCTATTTCAGCGTTAGTGTCATGACGTCCTTTTGTGAGGTAGCTCAGTAGGTTGAGGCACATCTGCGGACCCATGATCTAGACGTCACAGGTTAGACTCCTGGCAGGGGCTTCTCTGACTTTTCAATGATTGCACTGCATTGTATCATTTATATAAACCTTCCTGCTGTTACCAATGGCTGCAGCTGACGTCACTGAGAAATGGACCTCCAAGCCCTAGACATTCATTTAAGATCCTTATGAATTCTGGGGTTGTAGTTTTGGTTTACTTCAGTACAAATATTAACATTATCAGATTAAAAATATTTTTTACTGGTGATAAATTAATATTACCAGCAAAACATTTACAAAAACATGCTAAACAGATCAATTTCCGATACTTGCGATTATCGAACTTTTCTTCAGGAGCTCTGTGTCAATCTGGGGTAACTGGACTCAAACTATAACAAAGAGAACCTGTTTCCACTGGTGTCCTGGGGCTTCACCTTACTGTGGGGTCCAAGACTGAGCACCAAGTGAACCCCTCACCCCTTGACTCTCAGAGTAGTGAAGTCGAGCAGTCCAAGGCTTACTCAAGGAGAAGGTGCGGGTTAGAAACCAAGAACTCTCTAAAGCAGAATACAGTTCAATGATTGTCCAGCCAGCGCTTTTACTCGAAAAATGAAGGGTGCTTTAATCACCAACACACAACTCAGGACTGTACACAAAAAATAGAGGGGTCAGACAGATGCATCTAGTGATACTCTGGAGGTTGGGGGTGGTCCATAGGGACGCTCATGTAGACAGTCCTGTCCCCCAGTGTATGAAGATAGAACAACATTTGTACTTAGTGCGTAGAAGGGCCTTGTACATGAAGTTCGAGGCATTGTGTTAATGTTGTGTGAAGCTAGATGTGTAAAAAAAGCAGTTTCAGAGAAACTAGTCCAACATTGCCGTGCACGCAGATATGTGCAGAAGATCAGGCAGAAATGTTTGTGAAAAAAAGGACAATGTAAGAAACGAGCAGCTTTGCTACATAGGCCTCATCCAGGCATATAACAGTATTGTGCTTGCGCATTGAAGGTGCTGTAGGACAGTTGTGAATGAGGACAGTTATGCAGTAGGACAGTTATACAATAGGACAGAAGGTTGACTAGGACTTGGTCCTCAGGCTCTCACCGCTCTCTCTGGGTCTGTAGTTAACCCCCCCTTTCCTTCTGGAATGGGCTGTGCCAGTTATGGACTGTAATGGTGCCAATGTCTGTGGTGGTTCCTTCTTACAAGGTCTCAGTTCACACTGTACCTTAATTCTAGTTGACTAGAGGGCGTTCTCACTTTGCTCGTCAGGGGGCGCCACTCCAATAGTGCACGCGCTCACACAGAGCTCCTGGGGCAGCCAGGCTGACTCTACCTTGGCCCTACCTTGAGCACTTATTCCCGTTGGTGCCCAGGGGCATGTCTCCAGTCCAGGTGAGGGTGAGAGAGAGAGAGAGAGAGTGGTGGAAGTGATGGGTAGAGAGGGAGCGAGAGAGTGGTGACATTGGAGGGGAATAGGAGAGAAGAGAGAAAGTGGTAGAAGTGAAAGGAGAGGGAGAGAGAGAGAGAGAAGGGAGTGAGATACACTGATGTGGAGAGAAAGAAAGGGGGAGATAGGAAGGAAGAGGAGTGAGAAAGCGAGAGATCGAGGAGTGTAAGAGAGTCAGGAGGAGGAGGAGGTAGAGAGTGGAGAAAGAATGAGATAGAGAAAGAGGGTGGGTGGTGGGAAACAGAGAGAGACTGCCCGCAGTCAGTCTACAGGACGAGTGTCTGCTCAGATGAAGGAGCTGCACGTCTGAGGGTTGTCCGGCTCCCACCACCTGTGATGGACTGAAGTGACCCGGGCCCTTGGGATCTGCATTAAGAGGACACCATGCTTCTGACCTGCCCAGCTGGACCCTATGGAAGAACAGGTGTGTCATCTAGCGCCAAGGTGCCCCGGCCTCAGGATCATGGCAGCCCAGTTAAAATGCACCAGATGAGAGTAGCTGTCCCCTCCACACCCCCCACCCCCATACCACACACAGCCCAAGGACACAGCAGCAAAGCCGAGGCTGGTGTAGGAACTCTACCCCACCCTACTGCAGTAATGAAAAGTTAACAAGGGGCACAAGCAGAGATGCTGCCACCAGGGCCAGTCTCTCGCAGCAGAGTGAGAGGATGGTGATAGTTTTATCCAGGAGGGTTGCACTTTGGATGCCCCCTCCCCCCCCTGGACCTTAACGATCTGTGTGTCATGTCAATGCACGAAAGGCTGACAGTGAGTCAAAAAACCATCAGTGACTATCGGGGGGCATTCCTGTCGTAGCATCTTGTCATTTTAAAATTATTAGGTACACACATCACGCAACTTCCTTCACAACTGACCCGCAACACTTTTGCCCTTCGGAACTAGGGGTCTGCACATAACTCTGCCAATCCCCTCAATTCCACCTTGCAGAGACCTCTGTAAAACCAGCCCTGGCCGCTCTACCAGTGTATTAGAATCCTGACATGGAGTAACACGCCTAAACACGTGATCACTCCATCACAAAAGCTGCCAATGGGGTGTTACACGTCTTTACCACGACCGGTGCCAGCTGCACTTACATCAAGTGGTATGCCGATTCAATACCAGCCCTTGCTGGCTCGTCCCATCTGTGGGTGGTGGGAAGCAATGGAATAGGACAGCCGGGGTCCCAAAAGTGCCATGTTACGCATTTAACTGTGGAATGTGTTTCCACCAGTTTTGCTGCTGTTGGTATGAATGTTGTGGCTGGGTGTGGAGACGCCGCTTACACAATGTTTAGGACAACAGTGCTGGTCAGCTTCAGTCAGTGATGAAGGAGAAACCAAAGAAAGAAGTGGAGGAAGAAAGGATTGCAGGTCCAGGTTTGAGTGGTCATTGCCAGATTTGATGCCTCCTCTTTTGGGGGTCGTTCCTAAGAAAACCCCAGGGGAATATTGTTTAATTCACCATTTATCGTGGCCGGAGGGGGCGTAAGTGAATGGATGCAAGACTCAGGAAGATGCAACAGAGCAGTGTGATGCATCAGTTGATACTATTAGTTTTGGGAAAAACAGGTAAAATGTTACCTTAAGTCGGCATTTTACATAATGCCAGTTCCTATAGTGGAGATTTCTTCGCTGGGAATGTCATTTGAAGGGACAATATATGTAGACTGAGTTTTGTCCAGGGCTTGTGCAAATTCTTGTCCTCTTTTTGAATTTTTCAGCACCTTCTTATAATGTGGTTTGTCAACAAGAACAGGTCATCGGCTAATTTTCATGGATGATTTCTTGTTTGTTGAGAAGGAGGTTCATTTAATTACCGAGAAGTGTTGGGCATTTTTCTGGACTTGGCAGAGGATTTTGGGGTGCCCCTAGCACCGGAAAAGACAGAGAGACTGAGTACTGTATTGATTTTTCCCAGAATTGTCACAAAGAAGATGCAGGCGAGGTTGCCTGGAGACAAAGTGCAAGAGGTTGTTTTATTGGTAGAAGAGGCGTGCAAAGAGTGGAAGTTTGCGCTCCATTAGGTTAAATGTTTGTCGGTGCCTCTCAATTTTCCATGCAGATTGGTCAGGGCTGGCAGAATGTTTTACACAAGGTTGGGCTTTGCCATGTCAGGGGTGGATTTACTGCACCATAGAGGGTGAATGGCAGTTGCTCCTCAGTCATATCTACATGTATGCTAGCATGTCATTGAGAATTTAAACAGAGTAAGCATGTTTTTGCAGAGGACCAGACACATTGACATGTGCAGATTTTGTCTGAGCAAGAGGCCCCTGGTTGTGGCTTGTTCTGGGATGGATGGTGGTTTCAGAACAATGACTTTTTTTCACTGGCGGTTGCTTTGGTGGTGTGTTGTGTGAAACTGATGAACAGAAGAGGAACGTTCAACGTGGATAACATATCAGGGGTTGAGTTGTTTAACAGAAGGCAAGGACTTGAGCGTTTCGCGGCTCTTGTGGAAGGGTTGTAGGGTTGTCTGCATTTCGATATTGCTTTTAGAGCAAATCATATTCCTGGAACAAGCAATGACATTGCTGATACTTCATCTTGTTCGCGGTGGAAGAGTTTTCGAGGTTTTGCCCTAGAAACGGAAGAGAGGACAACCAAGTTGTCACAGGACATCTGGTCACTGGGGCAATGAGCATGCTGGTACTTGCTGAACATTCTGCATCAGTAACTACTTAATGAACCTAATGACAGGCTTGGTGGGAGTTTAAATATGGTTGAGGTAGGAAAAAAAGGGGGTGATAAAGACGGGTTGGAACTGAGTAACGAGGACATCATGCATTTTTGATTATCTTTGATTGACAGGAGCGTATCAGCTGTTACCATTGCTGGGAACCAGGGAGGTTTGTCATTATATGTGAAGTTATTTTAGGGATATGACCCGGCGGCTGGGGAACTGGTGAGATGAGTACTAGCGGGTTAGTCAAAAGTGAATGAAAGGAAATCCATTCCATGGAATCGATTCCATTTCACTTGTTGACGAGGTTACTCTGGGTGTTGGGGTTTTGCTGTTATAACAATTTTGAAGTTGAAATCTTTTAGCCTTTACCTGTTATGGATATTTTTATGGTGTCTGAATTGTGGGCTCAAGGAATAGCCCAGGTGTAAAAAGACAAGAGGTGGGGGTGGAAGATATGTTTCTGAAAATATGGCTGAGGCGTTGCAAAACAGATTAGAGAGGGCTCAGGAGATGGGGTGTGTTGAAGACTGGGCTTGTGACAGAGGCAGGTGGACTTTTGACAAACTTTACAGTTCCCAGGTGTGTTTAGGAGATGAGGTTGTTTACCCTACTGACAGTGAGAGAGTGACTGCGGCCAATCTTTTGGGAATATTGAGAAAATCATTGGTTTACTTGGGATTGAACGCGAAGGACTTTGGAGTGGGCTGTTTACCCTTCTGATGCTGCATCTGAGGCAGCAAGGTCTTCAGACTGAGGACATAAAGAGGATTGAGAGACGATGGTCCAGGCGTCATGAGAGGTACATACGAGGTTAGAACATCAGACTGAGCACATAAAGAGGATTGAGAGATGACGGTCCAGGCGTCGTGAGAGGTACATACGAGGTTAGGACTTCAGACTGAGGACATAAAGAGGGTTGAGAGATGATGGTCCAGGCGTCATGAGAGGTACATACGAGGTTAGGACTTCCGACTGAGGACATAAAGAGGGTTGAGTGATGACGGTCCAGGCGTCGTGAGACGTACATACGAGGTTAGGACTTCAGACAGAGGACATAAAGAGGATTGAGAGACGACGGTCCAGGCGTCGTGAGAGGTACATACGAGGTTAGGACTTCAGACTGAGGACATAAAGAGGGTTGAGAGACGACGATCCAGGCGTCGTGAGAGGTAAATACGAGGTTAGGACTTCGGACTGAGGACATAAAGAGGGTTAAGAGATGACGGTCCAGGCGTATTGAGAGGTACATACGAGGTTAGGACTTCAGACTGAGCACCTAAAGAGGATTGAGAGACGACGGTCCAGGCGTCGTGAGAGGTACATACGAGGTTAGGACTTCAGACTGAGGACATAAAGAGGGTTGAGAGATGACGATCCAGGCGTCGTGAGAGGTACATACGAGGTTAGGAAATCAGACTGAGCACATAAAGAGGATTGAGAGACGACGGTCCAGGCGTCGTGAGAGGTACATACGAGGTTAGGACTTCAGACTGAGCACATAAAGAGGATTGAGAGACGACGGTCCAGGTGTCGTGAGAGGTACATACGAGGTTAGGACTTCAGACTGAGGACATAAAGAGGGTTGAGAGATGCCGGTCCAGGCATTGTGAGAGGTACATACGAGGGAGTAGGGCTATCTGTTTTTTAAGGCATGGGTCATATGAACATATCAGTCACAACTGAAGGAGGAGGGGCAAAAATGTGTCTTGCCACCATTATCCACATCCCATGATGTCAGTGATATCCATAAACTGTGTACAGATTCCCAGGATGAAAGTAAAATAAATGCAGCCGTAAACATCTGCACAGCTGATGCCAAACCTCCAGACAGAGCCCCTCAACCGTCTGTCTACGGTCCCAGCCCTCAGGAGGAAATGTAAACTCACAGGATTTGTACCCTCGCCTCACACTGAGGGGAAGTATGAAAATGCATCTTTGTGACATGTGTCAGGTGCACACACAAGGAATCATCCTGCATGAGCACGTTTACTTTTACTGTAAAGAGGGTCACTATATCTGTCAAATAAAGGTTTCAGCACTTTAAATGGGGATAAAGAAGTGCAGGCGCTCACCCGGAGGTGGGGGGGGGTAGGGGGGGGCAACTGTGCAGACGCGGCTGTCTATCAAAAGGGAAATGTGGAGGAGGAAAGGAAGAGAGAGCGAGAGCAACACAAAGAGAGAGAGGGAGAAAAACAAAGAGAGAACAATACAAAGAGAGAGAGAGAGCAACAGAAAGAGAGCGAGAGCCAAATAAAGAGAGCGAGAGCAACACAGAGAGAGCGAGAGCAACAGAGCGAGAGCGACACAAAGAGAGAGCGAGAGCAACACAAAGAACAAGAGCGACACAGATAGGGAGAGCAACACAGAGAGAGCAACACAAAGAGAGAATGAGAGCAACACAAAGAGAGAGCGAAAGCAACACAAAGAGCTGGAGCGGCAAGGAGAGATACACAGAGAGAGAGCGAGAGCAACACAGAGAGAGCAAGAGCAACACAAAGAGAGAGCGAGAGTGACACAACGAGAGAGCGAGAGTGCTAGAGCAAGAGCGACACAAAGAGGGAGCGACACAAAGAGAGAGCGAGAGGAACACAAAGAGAGACAGCGCGCAAAACAAAGAGAGCAACAGCGTCTATATACTTTCCCGTTGGTTCATGAATGGATCCCTTTGTTGACACGATTTAGCAAACTCTCCTGTTGGGTCCTGAGGTATTTTCATGTATAGTTCGGCATTGTGTACGGCATTGTACCATCGACGTGTATGTGCCCTTTACACATCAATTCCACACAACAGAGGTATAAAAGCAATAGAATCATTTTTAATCAACCATAACATTAAGCAAGAGCTACAAATCTTCTAGAATTACTTCACTATACCCTGTACCACAGCTATTTTGAATGGAATAACGACTTTTTCTTACAACTTGCCTCTCCCTCCCATCTCTCATACTGTCCCTCTCCCGCCCATCTCCAACAGTCCCTCTCCCTCCCGTCCCTCATCGTCCCTCTGCCTCCCATCTCTCACCGTCCCTCTCCCTCTCCCACCCTCACAGTCCCTCTCCCTCCCATCTCTCATCGTCTCTCTCCCTCCCATCTCTCACCGTCCCTCTCCCTCCATCTCTCTTCGTCCCTCTCCCTTCCATCTCACTTTGTCCCTCTCATCATCCCTCTCCCTCTCATCTTTCATTGTCCCTCTCCCTCTCATCGTCCCTCTCCCTCCCATCTCTCACCGTCTCTCTCCCTCCCATCTCTCATCGTCCCTCTCACTCCCATCTCTCATCGTCCACCAAGAAAGGATTGATGTCCTTCATGGTGTTAGATGAGGCTTGTTGATGCTCACGTAATGCCATGTATAATGAAACTAATCTTTTCCAGTTCAGAGAAATACCCTTTGCTCAGTTTCATTTCTGCAACAAAGAAATGTTAGTGTCAGTGCATAGCTTTCTCACTAGATAAAGGCCTCTCCCACCTGTCTAGCAGTTTGATCTCAGCCCGAGGTGAAACGGCCTTGATATGTTCTGTGTTGTGCAAGATACGAGAGAAGAAACCTTTTTTTTCGTTTTTCGCTGTCCAGCCACATCTGCTTGGAAAATTCCATGGTGGGCGTGTTCTTAACTAACCATGCAGTGTACATAATGTATCTTTATGATTACTGTTCTTCAGTTCACTCTGTAGTATTCGTACGAGACAGTGCAGACGGAGCCCCGCTCTGAGCGTATACAAATAAATGGTTATTGGTGGATATTCTCCACTGTTTCGCCGACTCTTCATTTGGTATGGAAGGCTGAGAGGTGGTCTGTGGTGACCACGGTGGCCCTAAGCAGGTCACTTCCTTCAATGGGGATCGTGAACTACTGCCGCCAGTGGATCCTGAATGCAGATGCTATGATGCCATCTTGAGACAGAGTATGCTAAAAGATGCATCCAACAACATTGTATGGACTAATGAACTTGCAAACTGTTCAAGAAACTGAAAGAGACATTGTGTACTGTACCAGCATAGGGGCTGCCTGACTACAAACTATCCTTCCATCTCTGTGTCAGAGTAAAATGGCATTGCAAGAGGTCTGCTGGCACAGCTCTTAAAAACCTGCTCGATACTACTATGTGACTTTTGCCTTCAGCAGTGACTGGGCGTCGGCAGCTGTGATGGGGGCGAAGACGGCTACTATTGTTTCGGCCTATACTTGTATTGTGTAGGTGCCATATTAGGTACCGTGGTTGTCATCTGGAGCAACACAGCATTTTTCTGCTGGCAGGCACACAGGTTATGAGGTCAACTTAATTTGTTAAAGCTAAGATCATCTTTAAAAGTTACACATCTGTTAATTTGGCAACAGTGCTACCTGCAATAGGTTATTCTGATGAGACCCCTAATCATGTCTGTGTTGAGATTGTAGAAAACTGCATCACACCAAGACCAGATTTACAGCAGACAGCATTAGAAAAGGCAGACGATGAGACGCACACTGATGGTTTCTCCAGCAGACTGATAGCAACCCCTGCTCCGTAATTAGTGTTTATTACAACAGTTGACACCATAGTTGAAAGTGCAGCTCTGCCATCTAGTACATCTGCCCAGTAAGCTGAGCTGTATGCGGTAACAAGAGCATGCATACTAGCTGAGGGGAAACTGTTAACATGTACACTGACCCACGCTACGCCTTTGGAATTGTCGATGAATTTGGCCAGCTGTAGCAGTATCGGGGTTTCATAACAGCAGCCGGGCATTTAATTAAAAATGGCCCTTTAATAAAGCACTTGTTATAAGCGATACTACTACCCAACAGGATAGCAGTAATGAAAATGTGAAGCCCACACAGGAGTTAATACCATGATAGCCAGAGGTGGCGCCATTGCTGACACTGCAGCAAGAGAGGGCATGTTACAAACAGTACAGATGGTTCCTTCAATGAATAAAAACATTCCAAAAATTCAGCTCATTGAGAGACAATTGTTGCTAGCTGATGTGAAGGAAGCACAATGGTCTGCTACAGCAGAAGAGCAGAGAGCGTGGATGGATGCTGGATGTGAGCAGAATGATGAGGGATTGTGGGTATACCGTGATGAGAGGCCTTTAGCCCCAGGCATTATGTACCCTTCCTTTACAAGACTTGAGCATAGACACACTGATTATTGCACACGGGGGAGTGGGGTGAAGGTGCAGATACATTTTGCTTCCCATTGAATGACTTTGAGTTTTGCTGTTGTGTGTGGATGTGTTTCCGAAATACGTGGGGGAGTTCCCACAAGGAAGAGAACCAGCCACGATCGTGGTACACTTCATGATAGCCATCACTCTAAGGTTTGGGGTACACTAGGGCATAAATAGCAATAGAGGGGAGACTTTCTGGCTGCAGTTATGCAAAAGATGTGTGACTGTTTGGGAACAGAGTGGAAACTGCATGCCCCATACCACCCCCAAGGTTCAGGCCTGGGGGAGAGGAAGAACTGCAAAAGAAACTCTGGAATCATGGTCATGGTGAGAAAAAATAAAAGATGTTTCTCTTACTTCTAAGTGGACTGGACCACAGACAGTGACCGGATGCCCTGAATGTATCAATGAAACAACATGCAGAGCTGCACCAACAATGCCTGAGATGAAGGTACCAGAAATTGATGATCATATGTCACCAGAGGAGCTGCACAACACACCAGACAAGGAGCGGACAGACCAGACAATTCCTAAGATCCATGCTGAGGGCCCATCATAAAGTGTCACAGGAATGGTGACACAAACTGACGCTCTTTTTTTAATATATTCTTTAAATTTGGTTTTTATTGCATACATGTGATAGGACAACATCGTTACCAATTGAAATTTACATAGAAGCTTGTACATGCATTTGGATACATCATGTCAGCCGTGGACATTGTTCTAGTCTTCCATATTGCTCCAAAAAGTTGATCTTGTTTTGGTCTATGATAAAGGATGTCGCTTCACCGTAAATATTACAGCAGTATTTGACATTGATGAGGGTAAGACTCAATTCTGCAATGGGGTGTATAACAAAACTGGGGAGTGGAACAAAACTGGGGTTACACTGTGTATGAAGAAATGTGTGGTTCTAGATGTAGACGAGCATTGCTTAGAGTTTTAGTTTAATGTTACTATGAAACAGGCCTCAATAGTGTGTGCATTGGTAAGGTTTTAGCCCTGATGCTCATATATGCCCTGTATCGCGCCCTGCGTGCTATGCGTGATGTGATGGCCATCCTGCTCGCACCCTGCATGAGATTCCTCCCAAGGGGTTTGCGGGGAGTTTGGTGTTAACTGAGGGGACTCAGAGTGTGGTGCGGTATGCTTGAAGGTGTGTAACAGTGTTGTCCACTGCATGGAGATGTGGCGTTTCCGAATGCCTCGGACTTCCTCACATCGTAACGCATCTTCCTTCGATGCTCCCACCTTTATAACTGCTCCACTCCTGGCAGCCAGAGAAGGTCCCGCTCCAGTTCTCCAGTGCATGGCGACGCTCTGTTAGGGCTAGCAGGATAGCCAGAGCCGCAAATCGCGTTTCTACTTTGTGGAGAAAGGTTGCGCTAGGTTCTTGGCATCTCGGGCATAAGTATAGTGTGTTTGGACAATATAGCTGGAGATTTTCTGGCGTCAGATACGCCCGATGTAAAATAAAGTATTGTATATTTATTTTTGAATCTGTAATTTCGGGATACTCTTTTGGGATGCTCTAAAACCTGTTCCCATTCCTTGTCATGGAGTGGCCTCTGAAGCTCAGTCTCCCATTTTTCCCAGAGGGGGGGTGAGTGTTATTGCATTACATTTTCAGATTGCCTTATATATCTAGGATTTCCTGTTTTCAGTTTCTATTTTTGGTAAATTCTGGTGGGGTTTTTTCAGTGTTTCCAGTGATTTTAATACCATAAAAAACAGTGGTTATCTGTGGTTACCAATTGTCGCACCATTAAAAAGAACCGAAACAGTGTTTTTCCAGTGTTTATGGAATGTTTTGTTTTTATTATTCCTGGATTTCTGCACTGATAGTGCATGGTACATAGACAATGAATGTACTGTGTATATGAGGTCAAAATGCAGTTTTACAAATCACACTTAATGTAGTGCACCATACAATACTTCTTCAGTGAGTCTTTGGTCATGCGTGCTCGCTCTTTCCTTCCCATGTAAACCTTTATGTGTGAAAAGGCCCTCTGAACATTGGCACTTGAGACGGGCAACGCTTTAACAGCCCGAACACAAATGAAAGTAGTAGCCAGCTCTTTTTTTAATTCTTTGCTCTTCTCCTTTCATTAAGTTCAGATCATGAACCCTTTTATCTCTTCGCAGCTGGGCCACTGCAGGGGCTCGGTATCTCGGTCTTAAAGATTGTTGCCTTCATTCTGTGCAGCTGGTCCAAAACTCTGGGGCCAGAATGGAGTTAGGTTCGGCCAGACAGGAATATGCGACTCCTGCCTTATCTTCACTCCACTAGCTCCCTGTTAAGCAATGAGTGATTCTCAAACCCCTTATTCTTGGTACATAAAACCTTAAATGTTTATTTTCATGCTTCCCTCAGATTGCGGGTAACCAGGTACCAACACCCTCAAGCTCTCAAGTCATAAAATCCCTGTATCCTTCATATCTCAAAGGTGAGGTTAGCCGTGCTAGGTGGCTGGGCCTTCTCGGTGATGGCAATCACCCACTGGCATGAGACCAAGTTTCTGAACTTTCCTAAAGCACAAAAGGCCTTGCTTTATCTTTTTAAGAGAAGCACGTTTTTTTACCTCTTAGGACAATGATGCACAAAGTGAAAAGATGGGCACAGAAATAATCTCTGTACAATTCTTCCCATTTGGACCCAGGGCTGGCTCTTGGCATGGCATGGGCGAGCTGGGCCGAGGCGCCCATCTTTAGAGGGGCAAACAGAACTATTTGCATAAAGTCCAGCAACGCCCTTTACCGAATGAATGAATTTTATTGCTTGGTTACTCAAAACCATTACATTAAAAACAAAATACAAAAGTTAAAAAGATCGTCATATTAAAAGAAAGTCTGTATGATTAAGATCAGAATGCTTGGGGGCTGAGAGGAGTAATGTCCGCAGCCTTACAGCCCAACGTGCGTTGTCTAAGTCTCTGGTCTTTTAGCCCAAGGTGGCCATCAGCTTCATGCGAGTCTGTTGGATGAATTTACCAAACTTGGCCATCTGTTTTACTGTGTTCAGTGTGTAGAGTAGATGGACTGCCTCCTTTGCAGTGCGCGTCCCCAGTTGTAGAATGATGGGCCTGAGATAGAGGCTGCGAGCTGCGCGCAGGGCCGGGCAGCAAAATAGGAGGTGAGCCAAAGACTCGCGTTTGTATTAGCAGAGCCGACATTCCTTGATCGCTGTTCCTGTCGGCTCGGTGGTATATAATTCGTTGAGTGGCAGGGGATGTAATCTGTATGCTAAGATCCTATGTAAAGCTGTGCGGCCCACAGCCTGCGTAAGATGGTGTTTGGAGTTATACACTGTATGTGGGAGACTTTGGGACTCGTGGAGGCCTCTTTTTGCCAGCGATTCAAAGTCCGAGCACGAGAGCAAATACGGACTTGTTTTTTGATTGTGCTTTTGATGCCAGAATAGTTAATTAACTCAGGGTCCCAGTTCTCTATGGCTAAATTAAGGAGATCAGTGGCCGCGGCAAGGGTCGCTGACCAAGGGTTCCCTGGTTCCAGAAAGATGTTTTTTAGAACTGCCTTCATTGTTTTCTCTTGTGCCGCTGTGGTGAGGTAAAAGTATTTACTAAGGGCAGCCATCTCTTCCAGCTTTTGTTGATTCAAAGAAAATTCTGTTCGCACAAGAGTATGTCTGGTGCACGCGGGTAGGTGGAATAATCTCTTATATGCGCTACAATGGATTTTTTCCAGGTCCTTGATTAGTTTTCCAGGAAACGCTTGTTGGGCGCAGTTACGGGCTGGCATTAGTTTTGCCCTTAAAACTCTTTGGATGGCCATCGTTGTGGGGCTGTGTAAGGTGGCTTGTAGTTTGCAGAGGGCGTAGATGATGGTTTTCCCTTTGAATTTTCCTTAAATAAACTACAGGGCGCCCCGATTCGTGGAACCAGACGCCCAAGTAGTTATATTGCTGCGTCCATACCAGAGTCAACCGGCCGAGACGCCATTTTGCTAGTTTTTTTTAATGATAATGCCCAAAGATTACAATTTTAGATTTAGACGGATTGGCCACCAACCTGTTTTTATCATTATAGATTGCCAGGGCCGACAGTGCCTTTTGTAGGCCTATTTTGGTGTGATCCAAAAGTACCAAGTCGTCGGCGTATTGCATGAAGTGTATTTTTGTGCCCCCAATCCTTGGTGTAGCTAGAGCGGCTCCGATCAGGGCTAGGTCCATATCTGCTGTGTATAGATTAAACAGCAGCGGTGCTAGGATGCACCCTTGCTTTAGGCCGCGGTCCGTTTCAATTTACTCTGAAGGAGAGTCACTTGAAAGTTTAATTCTGACCCACGTTCTTTGGTACAGAGATTGAATTGCTTTCAACCGGGCTGGGTTGATGTTCCAAAGTGCCAGCTTCTTCCAAAGAATTGCGCGGTCTACCCCGTCAAACGCTGCAGAGTAGTCAATGAAGCAAGCGAAGAGAGGGAGGCTTTTCCGCGACAGTACTTGATGGACTAGGTATGAGAGGGCTGTTATGTTATCCACGGTTGATGCCCCGGGTCTGAACCCTGTTTGGAAGAGGGGCAGGAGTCCTTCTGTGCTCGCCCAGCTTGCTAATTCCGCCAGAATGGTACTCGCGTAGGCCTTGCCCTCGATATCCAACAGGGCGATCATGTGATAGTTGGTCGGGTCAGATTTAGGCCCTTTCTTGTATATTGGGTGCAGAAGTGACCCTCTCCAGGAGTCTGGAACTTCCCCCAGGAACCAACATTCTGTGTACAGTTGGGTCAGATTCTCAGACCAGAATTCTATGTTCGCCTTAAACAGGGAGCCAGGAAGGCCGTTGGGGCCCGGTGCCCAGTTTTGTCTGATTTTTTTAGAATCTTAGAGACTAAAGGTTTTTCTGGAGCGGCCGTTGTGTGGGCAGTAATGTCTATTTCTTCACTCCCTACGAGGGCTTTGTTTAAGTAAGGTCTGCTTCGATCGTCTTTGTATAAGGTTTAAACATGAGCGACGCAGGTATGTGCATCGAGGAAGTTCTCTCTGTGATTTTTTCCTTGGGTTAAGGTGTTTAAATAGCTCCAAAACTCTTAGGATTTACAGGGTCTCAGCAAGTCAAAGATTTTCAGCCATTGTCCCCCGGAATATTCACGTTTCGCGGCCCACAACTTCTTTGAATGGCTTTTTGCTGCTTCTTTTAGTAGCGTTTTGTCCGATGCTGTGCCGTTTTTCCAATATGCTTTGCGTTTAGCATTTAATTGTCTGGCGCTTTCTTTGATTGCCGGAATAAATCCAAGTTTATATGGTGGATGGTGGATGCCATCGGATTGTGCTTGCTGTGTCTCCTCGAAGCAAGGACGCTAAGTTCCAGGCGAGTCTGTCCCATTCTTTTATTGCGCCCGTGTTATGGGCGCTCGATGGCCAGTCTGCCCATGTATTTATCAATTTGTTGAACTTAATGATCGGTACCGGCGCCCATTTGATTCTTCTAGGTAGTTTGTACAGTTCTTCACCATTTGGAGCCCCGATGCAGTTTATCCTGTGTCGAGTTTCTACTGTGAGGTTCAGTGAAAGTGTTAGGGCAGCGTGGTCGCTTTCATTTCTTGGATGCACTGTGTAATTTGACATCGAAAGTTGTAATTTTTCGCTTAATATGATGTAATCAATCGTTGTTTGATTGTTGTAAGTGGGGGCAACAAAGGCCCCAGGGTTGTTCTTTAAAAGGACAGAGTGGGCTGTTGCCAGATTGTAGGTTTTTATTAAAGCGTCCAATGCGTTGCTGGCCCCAGGGTGGTGGCTTTGTGTGGTCATGACCCCTATGTTGTGTATATTGAGGTCGCCAAGGATAATACAGTCCAATAAAGGATGTTGTAGTAGCAGAGCTTCTAGCTGACTTGTTAACAGGATCAAATTATCCTTAACCCCGGCCCGTGAAGATTGTGGTAAACGTTAATTAGCAATATTGAAAATGGCCCATTGGTCGAGTGGGGTCCTTTCAAAATGCCCGCCAAGAACATGTTTGATAGGCTTTTTATTTCCATGAATTTGAGGTTCAGCGAGTGCTTAATGTAGATGGATATCCCACCTGAGAGTCTTCCAAATATGTTATTCTTGATGGCTGGTTTGCTGTATTCTGCGTACCCTCTTATTGATATAGATTTTGTTGCCCAAGTTTCTTGGGTACAAATTTATATCCGCCTCTTCCAAGAATGCCACTGCGGCTTGATTTTGAAGGAGCTTTATAATGCCTGCAACGTTCCAAGTCATGATGTTCAATCTGCTGGTGGTCGTTGTTCGATTTGTGTGATTTCCTGAGCCATTTGTCGACCGATGCTGGTTGCGGTCCTTGGTTTTGGGAAGATGGATGTTAGGAGCTGGGATTTAAAGCTTGCGGCAGCCAGGACCAGTCTTTGCTGGCGCTTCCCCTGATTGAGCAGAAGCGTTTGCCCTGACCCAAGTTTGTTGTTATTTTAATAGGGGTTTCATTAGTGAGACCTATGCTCGTGCCGCCTTTGGTCCCCTGGAAGATGGACACCACATGTAGTGCTCGGTCGAGCGGAGCGTTCCAGCCTGAGTTCCTCCCAGTGGTCTGTTCCTGGATGTCTGGGCAATTCTTCGGGTAGTGGATTTTTTAAAACGATGGATATTTTGGTACAGGCTGAATCTTTATTTTTATGCCCCTGCTTTCCAGTAGCGTATAGTTTCTCATCAGGGCCTCTGCCATGGATGGGCTGGTAAAGGTTAGCTCTGTGGTCTCATTTAGCTCATTGAAGTCTGGAGTGAGAAAGGAAACGCTCTCGATGTCCGTTGTTTTTATCCTTTCTAGCCCAGTGATATTTACACAGAGTTTTAAAAGATTGCTGCGGTTAAGAATGTCCCACTTGCCCTGTGAGACGTATTCAGGATACAGCAGTATTTTTTGATCCTGATGGTTTATAAGGGTCGGATTGTGAACGGAATGTACATCCTTCGGGTCATTGGCCTGGGAGAGGATCGAAGTTGCCTGTGAAGTGGTGACCGGGCAAACTCGTCCCTGATTTAATAAGGCTGTTGTCTGCTGTGCTGTCGTCTCCGGAGGTGGTCTGGATGGCCTGATGTTCGACTCCCGATTCCCAGTAGGCTCCAGGTTAGGCTCGAAGTTGCCTTGAGGTACCCTATGGGCTTGTGCTGACATTGTTAGCGGAATGATTGTTTTTTGGATGTCTTGGGTCATTCCTCTCGTTCTTATGTTCAATTGTTCGCAAAGTTGAGGGCTTTTTAGATGTACTTCGTGGTCTTTTAGTGGGACCTGGGTTCCTCCCCAACTTGTTGCCATGTGGATCCAGTGCATGTTTTTGTTCATTCGTGGTCGGCGAGGCTAGCTGGCGGGGTGCCAGGTGGTCCGCTATGCTCAGGTTAATGTCAGGGTTGGTTGCATGTGAGACTTCTGGGTATGCCGGATTTTTTCCTGTTGTTTTAGTGGTGCTTAGATGACAGGTCACGTGTTGGATGTCGATATGAGCGGTGGTCATCTGGTTTTCGGGCAGCCCCCATTGCCGGATCGATCCGTTGGTAAGAGATTTGGGTTTTTTCTGCTTGTTAAACTTTTTTTAGTTTTTTCTTGTTTTTTCTAGAAAGATGATGAGTTTCTGGGCTTACGGGCTTTGGAGAGTGATGGTGTTCGAGATTATTGTCACGGATGGAGCTCGGTTTTCTTCCGGTCTCACCGACCATCGCTGGAGCCTCAGTGCCCGAGCTCTTCTCATCTTGGGGAGAATCTGTGTCACTGATTTGTGGGTCTTTTATGTTACAGGGCACGTTGGTGTTTTGCTGTGCAGGTGAGTTGTTCTGATGCCTACTGAATTCGTTCTTAAGGTCTTCAATTAGCGTGTTCCATATATCTGGTAATTTTTCTAAATTAAGCAGTATGGGGCTGCAACCACAGGTCTCTGGTTTTGCCATTAAGGTTGTGTTATCCTGTGCTCTGTGTATTAGTGAGTTCAGGTGGTCCAGTTTGGAATCTATCCCAGAGATCAGCCCCGCAACTGCTTGTAGAATGGTAATTTGAGCATCAAGCTTGTCTGCATGCATTATTGCCACATTTGCCATTGAGATGAGGGCCTCGTTAATCAATGTTAAATGGTTTGCAATTAATGGTGGCTTCTCGTCCTTGTCCACTCCTCTACTCCCGGGTCATAAAAGCTGTGCGTCTTTGTCTTGTTCCGGGTAGCAGGATTGTGACGGATTCATGGGCTGGGTTTGTGATGTATCACTGATTATAGGTGTTTTAGCTCCATTGGCTCAGTTGGCTTCGTAGGCCCCAATCGTTCCATTTGTTGGAAGGCGTAGTTTAGAATCCTCCAGCTGTTGAGGGGCCGTGCTGGTTGAACTTATGTGAGTAGGCCTTATTGAATCCATGTTTGATGTCAGTGTTTCAGATGGTCTGCCCCCTTGGAGGGTGATTATTTTAGGTGAAAGTGGAATGACTTACCGCCAAGGTAGTGTGGAGCTTAATTTTTTTCCAACCTCTATTAACGTGTCGGTGGATCTAGGGGGTTTTCCCGAGCATGGAGTGGGTAGAGGACCCGAAGCCCCACTAAGGTCAATTGGTGTGGGTGCAGTGAGGCACATAAAATCTCTTATGTCTCGGTTCCCAGCTGGCCCAATTGTTATTTTTGTGGCGCTGCGACAAGCCCTCTGGGCCATAGCGTTCTCTGGGCTTGGAGTCTTTCCTGGTGGAAGTGCTGATGCCGCCCTTTACCGTGGCTTGAGCGGTTTTGTTTAAAGTGCTTTCGACCACTCTTAACGTACTACAGTCGATGTATTTTTAGCACCCATTCAGCCCCTCCCTTGGCTCGAGCGGCTTTGTTTAAAGGGTTTTCATTTGTTCTTAACATGCTGCCATCGATGTATTTTTAGCACCCACTCAGCCCCTCCTTAGCTCAAATGGTTTTGTTTAAAGTGCTTTCAACCGTTGTCTTGAGCGGTCTTGTTTAAAGTGCTTTCAACCGTTCTTAACGTGCTGCCATCGATGTATTTTTAGCACCCACTCTGCCCCTCCTTAGCTTGAATGGTTTTGTTTAAAGTGCTTTCAACCGTTGTCTTGAGCGGTTTTGTTTAAAGTGCTTTCAATCGTTCTTAACGTGCTGCCATCGATGTATTTTTCGCAACCATTCAGCCCCTCCCTGGCCAGCTGGCTTGATGTTTTATGTCTCAAATGCAGGAACGGCGCTGGAGAACCGCCCTACTCACAAGGGGGGCCACCTGAACTATCAACAGGTAGAAGGGTCATAGCACACTGGTGGCAGTGTGCTAGGGTCTGGGATATCCAGGTTCTCCCCAGATGTCATTACTGTCCCTGTTGTGGGGCGCGCAGGTTACACCCCATGGAAGTAATACATTGGCAGTTAACTGGTGAGTTTGTGCATAGTTGGCAGCCCCTGTGCAATAATTGGATGTTCTCTCTTGTAAAACAACTGTTGAGTCTGGGCAATTTGTTGTTTTACTGGGCAATAATTGGGGTGTTCTCTCTGTAAGCAGTGGCAGAGTGTGGGCAAATCATGCATTCCCAGTGACAAAAAGAAATGGGTTTCCTTTTAAACAACTGGTGTTTCTGGGCATATCATGCATCCCGTGTGCAATAACGGAATGTGTTCTTTTGTTCAGCAACTGATGCGCAAGTAAGGGGCTCTGATCCTGGCAATCGAGGGAGCAATAGGCTTACCTGTCAATGCGGGTTAGGGGCTGTTTTCATGGATTTGTTATTTTTTCCAGAAACGCACGGGCTTCGTTCTATAATGGTCAAACCACTCCTAGCAGGCTGGCTTGCCTGGGCTCGGAGCAGGACAATCGGATCAAGTACACAGGCACCACGCTGAGAAGGACTGGTGGGTACGGAAGCAGGAATGGCCAGGGGTGCTCCGGGCTCGGAGTCTGAATGCTGTTCCTGATTAAGTGCTCTTGGGGGGCAAGGTGACCACCCGGTTCTGACTTCTTGTAGGGGAGAGTAGAAGCAGTGTTAAGTGTAGTGGTTGTGCAATTACCATGACATCCTTACACATCAGCCCCAGTTGTGCTCAAGTACCTTATGCAACTACTGGCTACAGCTCATAGGTGACAGGAGGGGTAACCACAAGGGTAGATGGGCAGAAGACTAGTATGGTTTTCATTAGGGGGGTGCCCAGGGGTCTTCTCCAGAACTTTTCTGAAGGTCAGTACTTGTGTCACACCATAGGGTTTGCACACAGCAGGGGAGAGGGCCTGTCCAAATGGTATGGGGCAACGGTATTGTCAAGTCTGGACTTTCGAAAGCGCAGCTAGGGCCCGCCAGGATCATGAGGGACAATTGCCTTCGGTCCAGGGCATCCTTTTAGCCGTAAGGAGGCCTGGTTCGCTTTGTTTGAAACACTGCTGTGGGATACAAATGTGTCATTTCTGTTGGGACGTATGCTGCATTGGGTAGAGCTCCTACGATTAAGGCGTGTGCAGCATGGACCCGGGGTAGCCCGCTCAGGCTTGCTCCTGGGTGTGTAAAGTTGATGTGTTGGGCCAAGGGGTGCTGCACCAGGTGGAAATGATATAGTACAGCATCTAGTTTACCAGTTCTGTATGGGATCATCATTAGCAACAGCAGCTGCTTATATATATGGCAGTATAGCCTCTTTTAGTTCCCCCAGGGTTGGGGCGGGCTAGGTCAGCAGCTTGGCAACCGGAAACGGAGTAGAGAATAATCATATCCGGGACGGAGCAATGTGCACTCGGCAGTCAAGCAAACTATGTTTCAACAGAACCCTGATACACTCTCGGGAATAAATGCAAGGCTATGGGTTACGCATAAATTAGGCCTTTCTGGGTGCAGGGGGGCGCGAGTGAGCCATTCCCAGGAGGGTGCGATTGGCCTTGACAGTGCTGAAATTGAGGGGATGGAGCACTAATAGGGACATCTCCTAAGCATAGTTTGCAGTAATGATGAGAGGTTCAGGGACATTACTGATACAGTTCACAGTCCTGTGGAGCGGCAGAACTGATAGAGGAATTTTGGTTTCTGCTTCTGTATTTACCAGGTAAAACGGTCTGGGTGACGGGAGATTCGGGAATCCTGAGGGTATCTCAGTGGGCTGATGCGGAAAATGGAAGCACGGGTTCACAGCAACAGGATAATTTGGTTGTGAACAACTGACATGCATTGGAATAGCTTGAGGAAAAAGATCCTTCAGAGACTGGGCGGGGGGGTTTCACCTTCCGATTCTTTAGTAATACACTTAGGTGGTGAAGATTTGGTGCACCTAGGGCGCAGGGACCTGTTGCACATGATGATTCCCAAATTGTGCGAATTGACCAGCATGCTGGGGGCCTGTGAGATATGTTGGTCTGAAATTACGCCAAGGCTGTTTTGGCGGGGCACACGTTCAGGGGATGCTATGGTGACCTCGTGCAGGCGTGTGAACAGCGCAATGCGCAGATTCACGGGGCAAAGAGGATTTGGTTTTGTCAGGCATGGGTTGCTACATGCAAAATGCACAGGGTGCTTTGAAGAAGATGGCATACACCTATCCTAAGTGGGGTTGGACCTCTTCCTTCTGGATTTAGAGGAAGTGTTGGTAGCAGCAGGGGGTAAATAAAAGAACTATAGAAGGTGGGGGGGGCTCTGGGGCTGCGGGGGCCACATCCAGAGCCATGGCGGAGTTACAGGGCGATCCAACGATGGAAGGTACAGAAGGGTACCCTCTACAGGAGCACAGTAAGGGTGCGAAAGCCAATTATCCCCATGGAGATCCTCGGTGGGATCCTGGAGCAGCGACGGCGCCCCGTTAGTCCTTCGGGCGGTTGTGGGCCCGAGCAACCGGGGTTTGCCTGCAATGCTCCGCCCCCCCCCCGTAGTGGGGAGGGGCGTGAGTAAGGGGTGGACTGGAGGTCCGCCAGGGGGAGAGGATAGCCCTTCCCCCAATATTGACAACATCCCCGCGGTTAACACCACAGGGGGTTTATGGCTCATCAGGTGGGCAGGTTGCGAGGGGCGGCCTGACCCTGGATCACCCGTAAGATAACCCAATATGTTGGCAAAATATTTATGCAAATAAAGCTGCAACAACTTTCTCCAACAAAACATTGTGTGGTGTCGGTTATTGGGGAAATTGTTGTGAGCGGGCTAGGGTATGGGCAGATGTTGGCACTATTCCCAGTAACCCCTCACCCTCTGCCGCAGCTGACCGGTGATTAGGACGTGCTGCCGCATTTTCATCAGCAAGGGCAGCATGTTTTCCCCCGCCAAGGGGGCGATTCGAGCAAGGGCCGCCCCTGTGTGGACTTCTTAAATGAGGCCCTTCGTGCCTTTCAGATGATGCAAATAAAAGCCCCATGTCAGAAATCGGACTTGAGTGTGGGGGACCCTGTAAATATGTGACCCTGCTGCTGCGCCGGTTTTCACCTAATTAACAAACGGCATTTGTCAGATACATTTGCATCTGCTGCATTATAATTTGCAGTTTTTAACACATTTTCCATCTTTTTATTTTCATTTTACTTTTTTTAAACTCTTCAAAAGTGGTGCCCGGTAGTGGTAGATCCTTTGCACAGGTCACTTGGTTGTGCACTTTTCAGTCACTGCTTGCTGTTTTACAGAGTTAAGCAATTACTAAAACGGTAAAATCTTTGCTGATATCATACTAATATGTGTTAAAATACGAAAATAAAGAAAAAATGATTGCTACTGAAAGTCCGAACATCATCCACACTGTTTGATCAAATTGTGAGCCTTTGTGGCCAGTGGCCATGTTAAAACAAGCCCTGCTGGTTCGCAGCAGTGGTGGTCTTAAAGACAACAGGGACCGCCGGGAAGACTTCTAATGAAGATTTAGGAATCTGATTTAAATGTGTTATTGGATGAAAGCACCTGCTGAAGTCCTGCGATGAGGAAGAAACATGTAGGTGGATTTTCCAGCATTATCCCTTGATGAAATATCATTGAACTGGTCAAAAGGACAAGGTAGGAGATTGTGTTGCCTTCACATTTTAGATGCCCGCTTTGGACTCCTGTCTGCTGGGAGGTGGGGCTACTGCTACAGCGCCGACTGGGTGCCATAAAACACATCGCATCAACCCGGGATGGCAGGGCCGGACTGGGAACCAAAACTGGCCCTGGCAAAGTGCTTGGCCGGCCCCTGGGGGGGTTTTGGGTGCGGCTGAGCAGTTTGCCATGTATGGTTTCGGCCGATTTCGTTACAGCAGCCGATATTGCAGCTATGTGGCAAAAACGGCCCCCCAGGGGCCCAAAACGGCCCCGGTCCCGGCTGCCCACCAGGGAAATGCCCTGTGCCCGCGGCAGCCAAGTGCTACCTGCATAGTGGTGGAAGGTTACCGCCTTCACCAGGAGTGAAGCAGCACAAGCGCAGTGGTTGAAGCATACAGTGTAGTGATCAGTAGTAGTGAACAGGACCTTTTACCCTGTGTGTCTGGAGTGAGGCCTGCAGGCTCAATCACCTGTTTAAAAGTACTGCTGCTGTGTTCTTAACTCATCCTTTTCCTAAATCAGGTAGATATGGAGTTCTGCATGGTGCCGGAGTGTGACTGCATTTGTTGTATGTGTGCCTGGTATGGGTACTTTACAGGCATAGAGCAGTACTGTGTAGGACATGTGAGATTAGTGCATGTCTCGAGTGTATGCATGCCTGTGAGGAATACATGACATGACAAGAAAGATGTAACGCTGCGCAGTGTGCGCGGTGTGAAAGCTTGTACTAGTTGTATGGGTGCGTGCAGGAAGTGCAATACATGAAGTGCTGTGCAGCTTGCACATGTGGTAAGTGTGTGTGCTGGCAGCAAACTGAACACAGACTGGATTTGAGGTCAATCTAATTGTTCAATACAAATCTTAATATTCAAGAAATCTTGAGAAGAGAAAGAAAAAATAAAAGTTTCGTTTTTTAATTTTTGAGAATTGTTTTTCATAGGCCAACACGTGTTTCACAAAAACTCACATAAGGAGCACAGAGGAATTTCACTTCACTCACGGTACGATGGCCATATGCAATGGTAACGAGGGGCTGGTTCACAGACCCCCCTTACCATTACATACGGCCGTCGTACCGTGAGTGAAGTGAAATTCCTCTGCGCTCCGTATATGAGTTTTCGATATACATGAATATACTGTTCAATACTCAGGGGAATCTTCATTCTGATCATCAGTGCACCTAAAATATCTTTTCCACAACCAGAGAATTATATATTGCATTTTGTAATGTTAATATTTTGGCCCTGAAGAAGCGACAGGTGTCGTGAAACACATCTTGGCGTATGAAATACATTTCTCAGAAATTAAAAAACAAAAACTTTGCTTTCACTTCTCAAGATTTCTTGATTATTAAGGTTAGTATTGAGCAATTAGTTTGACCTCAAATACAGTCTGTGCTCAGTTTATTGCTTATACACGTCTGGAGGGAGTTGTCCTGTAAATATTTTTTTGGGTCAGTGTTAAACCCTTAGAGAGCTTCCTTTCCACTCCCCCTCCTTGCGATAAGTATGTGTGCTGCTGGTGTGTGTGTGTTTGTAAATAGCACACCCTTGTTAAAGATAGAAAAGCTGCAGTATTGAACAGGTGCTCGTAGACTGAATGTGTGTACTGAATGCATGTGTATGTGTAGTGGTACAATGCATGGAGGTACTAATGCTGGGCAGCAAGTGTGCTGTGAATGTACACTACGTAAGTGTGCCTGAAGTGGTACATTATATGGAGGACCTTGGGTTCCATTTTGGAAGCGCAGGCCTGCCTGGAGAAGACACAAGGAGAGGAATCCCCCCAGACAGATGTGTGTATTGCTGCATTCCTGTGAGGTGGGTGAGACACACACTGGAAGGGAAAAGGAAGCGACTCCCTTTACACTTCAAAAGATGCGCTTTGATCCAGTGAGAGATGAGATGGAAGGGACCCGGACACATCCCAGGAAGAGAGTTGGGGCTGAAAAGGGAGTCATAAAGAGGAGGGCTGGGGGTTTGGGATGAACCTTTCGATGCACATATCACTGTGGGTGACATCCAGGTGTGAACTCTGGTCACTCCCATGAGTGGTGTTGTGGGACAATCAACTTCAAAGTCTTGCCTGCTGTGACAGACATGTGTCATGAAGAAAGAAAAACAAGCATTTGCAATGCAATAGGTCTCGCAGCATTCAAGTTTGAGTTATTGGCATTGTATATGACAATGTGTTGCATTAATTTTTTTACACACTCTGTATTGGCGCATGAGGATGATTTGCAAGTGCCTATTTTGTTGTTTGTAAATAAATATGTAAATATTGTATATTTGTTTGGTTAAAGTTTAATGTTATCATGGTCATGTAAGGGCCTGGATGGGATTGTTATAGTGAACAAGAGCAATTACAGTACATTATTGGCGAGAGAGAGAATGTATGCTGTCTCATTGTTGACACCAAGCAGCACATAGTGAGATCACCAGACTGGAAGAGAGTGCGCATTTTTTATAAATACGTGTTTGTGCCTGAAAGGTAGTAAGAAATGTGCAGTGGCCTCAGTGCCCAATGGGGTGTCGAACATAGCTCTCTTGTTTACCAGCAGGGGTGCACTAAACTCATTCACCTTTCTTGAATTAGGGCCTATGCACTATCACACGCCATTGCATGTATCACTAGCAAAATGCTTGCTTTATTGGTAAGCTGCGTCACTTGTAATTTCTCTAATATGTGCATGTTTAGGATGTTGAGAATGATCTGTATGTAGCAGCTGGTATTTGTGCCATAGGCAGGGTACCGCCCTCTAGAGCAGTCAACTCCGCTTAGCACGATATCCTATTACCTTTCGACATATGTCTTTCTGCTTGTTTCCCAGAATGTGCTGACTGCCGTGAACGGACCTGGCAAATAATAGGTGTGTGTGGCGCCACTCAGTACACTGTTGTCAGTGTCCAAGAGTTATGTCTGGGTGGACACTAGTGCATTTCAGTGTGGTAATCCGCATTACCGCACTGAAATGCATTGTCACGCATATCTCTGTGTGTCAGCTGTCACTAAAATTGTGTCAGCTGTCACTAAAATCGCAGATAAAACTGTGTCTGTGGCAGCGTGCCGCCCGTGGCTTCCCCTTGCTGCAGCAGGCAAGGGCTTGCAGTAGAGCTATGTTTGCTGACAGGCTTACTGAACTGCTAAAATGTATTGTGTGCTTCCAATCTGTGCGGCTCTCACTACCAGCATGACGCCATTAGGAGGAGACGTCACATCCTGCTGCCAGAGTGCGCTCGGGGAGTTTATTTCACGAGCTAAAAGGCAGTTTGCGGTGCATATAATAGTCATGTCTCCGTCCGGAGTGCTCACAGCCCTGATTTCTACTGCACTGTGACACACCTTCTTATTCAAAAAGAACAAGTGATGGACTGAATGTGGATCAATGTCACACACTCCCCCAGTCAAAAGATCTGGGCCCAAATCCATCGTTTTTTTGCACTCCACACCACCCTGGGTTAGACAATGGCGATATGCAAATCAGCTCTGACCCTGTTGCCCCATGGGAACAGTCCAGTCCGAACTACAAAAGCCATGTCCTTCTCAGAACGGAATCAAGCATCCGAGGACCGGACCGGTTTCGAGGTAACACCTCTCATCAGCCCGGCTAGCTTGACTCCAAGTGGTGTGGAGTGCCTGGGACCCACGTCTGGGCATCCCCAGCGCACTTAGGGCGGCAATTGCAAAAACAACAAGTGATGGACTGAATGTGGATCAATGTCACACACTCCCCCAGTCAAAAGATCTGGGCCCAAATCCATCGTTTTTTTGCACTCCACACCACCCTGGGTTAGACAATGGCGATATGCAAATCAGCTCTGACCCTGTTGCCCCATGGGAACAGTCCAGTCCGAACTACAAAAGCCATGTCCTTCTCAGAACGGAATCAAGCATCCGAGGACCGGACCGGTTTCGAGGTAACACCTCTCATCAGCCCGGCTAGCTTGACTCCAAGTGGTGTGGAGTGCCTGGGACCCACGTCTGGGCATCCCCAGCGCACTTAGGGCGGCAATTGCAAAAACAACAAGTGATGGACTGAATGTGGATCAATGTCACACACTCCCCCAGTCAAAAGATCTGGGCCCAAATCCATCGTTTTTTTGCACTCCACACCACCCTGGGTTAGACAATGGCGATATGCAAATCAGCTCTGACCCTGTTGCCCCATGGGCATAAGTGCGCTGGGGATGCTCAGACGTGGGTCCCAGGCACTCCACACCACTGGAGTCAAGCTAGCCGGGCTGATGAGAGGTGTTACCTCGAAACCGGTCCGGTCCTCGGATGCTTGATTCCGTTCTGGGAAGGACATGGCTTTTGTAGTTCGGACTGGACTGTTCCCATGGGGCACAGGGTCAGAGCTGATTTGCATATCGCCATTGTCTAACCCAGGGTGGTGTGGAGTGCAAAAAAACGATGGATTTGGGCCCAGATCTTTTGACTGGGGTGAATGTGTGACATTGATCCACATTCTGTCCATCACCTGTTTTGTTTGCAAATTCCGCCATAAGTGCGCTGGGGATGCTCAGACGTGGGTCCCAGGCACTCCACACCACTGGAGTCAAGCTAGCCGGGCTGATGAGAGGTGTTACCTCGAAACCGGTCCGGTCCTCGGATGCTTGATTCCGTTCTGGGAAGGACATGGCTTTTGTAGTTCGGACTGGACTGTTCCCATGGGGCACAGGGTCAGAGCTGATTTGCATATCGCCATTGTCTAACCCAGGGTGGTGTGGAGTGCAAAAAAACGATGGATTTGGGCCCAGATCTTTTGACTGGGGTGAATGTGTGACATTGATCCACATTCTGTCCATCACCTGTTTTGTTTGCAAATTCCGCCATAAGTGCGCTGGGGATGCTCAGACGTGGGTCCCAGGCACTCCACACCACTGGAGTCAAGCTAGCCGGGCTGATGAGAGGTGTTACCTCGAAACCGGTCCGGTCCTCGGATGCTTGATTCCGTTCTGGGAAGGACATGGCTTTTGTAGTTCGGACTGGACTGTTCCCATGGGGCACAGGGTCAGAGCTGATTTGCATATCGCCATTGTCTAACCCAGGGTGGTGTGGAGTGCAAAAAAACGATGGATTTGGGCCCAGATCTTTTGACTGGAGTGAATGTGTGACATTGATCCACATTCTGTCCATCACCTGTTTTGTTTGCAAATTCCGCCATAAGTGCGCTGGGGATGCTCAGACGTGGGTCCCAGGCACTCCACACCACTGGAGTCAAGCTAGCCAGGCTGATGAGAGGTGTTACCTCGAAACCGGTCCGGTCCTCGGATGCTTGATTCCGTTCTGGGAAGGACATGGCTTTTGTAGTTCGGACTGGACTGTTCCCATGGGGCACAGGGTCAGAGCTGATTTGCATATCGCCATTGTCTAACCCAGGGTGGTGTGGAGTGCAAAAAAATGATGGATTTGGGCCCAGATCTTTTGACTGGGGTGAATGTGTGACATTGATCCACATTCTGTCCATCACCTGTTTTGTTTGCAAATTCCGCCATAAGTGCGCTGGGGATGCTCAGACGTGGGTCCCAGGCACTCCACACCACTGGAGTCAAGCTAGCCGGGCTGATGAGAGGTGTTACCTCGAAACCGGTCCGGTCCTCGGATGCTTGATTCCGTTCTGGGAAGGACATGGCTTTTGTAGTTCGGACTGGACTGTTCCCATGGGGCACAGGGTCAGAGCTGATTTGCATATCGCCATTGTCTAACCCAGGGTGGTGTGGAGTGCAAAAAAACGATGGATTTGGGCCAGGTCTTTTGACTGGGGTGAATGTGTGACATTGATCCACATTCTGTCCATCACCTGTTTTGTTTGCAAATTCCGCCATAAGTGCGCTGGGGATGCTCAGACGTGGGTCCCAGGCACTCCACACCACTGGAGTCAAGCTAGCCGGGCTGATGAGAGGTGTTACCTCGAAACCGGTCCGGTCCTCGGATGCTTGATTCCGTTCTGGGAAGGACATGGCTTTTGTAGTTCGGACTGGACTGTTCCCATGGGGCACAGGGTCAGAGCTGATTTGCATATCGCCATTGTCTAACCCAGGGTGGTGTGGAGTGCAAAAAAACGATGGATTTGGGCCCAGATCTTTTGACTGGGGTGAATGTGTGACATTGATCCACATTCTGTCCATCACCTGTTTTGTTTGCAAATTCCGCCATAAGTGCGCTGGGGATGCTCAGACGTGGGTCCCAGGCACTCCACACCACTGGAGTCAAGCTAGCCGGGCTGATGAGAGGTGTTACCTCGAAACCGGTCCGGTCCTCGGATGCTTGATTCCGTTCTGGGAAGGACATGGCTTTTGTAGTTCGGACTGGACTGTTCCCATGGGGCACAGGGTCAGAGCTGATTTGCATATCGCCATTGTCTAACCCAGGGTGGTGTGGAGTGCAAAAAAACGATGGATTTGGGCCCAGATCTTTTGACTGGGGTGAATGTGTGACATTGATCCACATTCTGTCAATCACCTGTTTTGTTTGCAAATTCCGCCATAAGTGCGCTGGGGATGCTCAGACGTGGGCCCAGGCACTCCACACCACTGGAGTCAAGCTAGCCGGGCTGATGAGAGGTGTTACCTCGAAACCGGTCCGGTCCTCGGATGCTTGATTCCGTTCTGGGAAGGACATGGCTTTTGTAGTTCGGACTGGACTGTTCCCATGGGGCACAGGGTCAGAGCTGATTTGCATATCGCCATTGTCTAACCCAGGGTGGTGTGGAGTGCAAAAAAACGATGGATTTGGGCCCAGATCTTTTGACTGGGGTGAATGTGTGACATTGATCCACATTCTGTCCATCACCTGTTTTGTTTACACCTTCTTATTCAGTCGCCTAATACCGCAGAAATGAAGAAAACATGCAGAGGCTAAAACTTGCACAGAGAGTGTTTATTCAAATAAGTGCTGCAACAACTGCCAAAGCGTTTCGAAGCTACTGGCTCCTTGATCCCGGATAAACAAATGACATGGCAGTGGCACACACAATCGGAAGAGTGCAGATCGCGGCATAAAACAGGTATGCACAAACAACGGCAATGCCCTACACTGCTCTTACACACAAAAGAGAGTATGCCTCTATCTTCAATAGAGGCAACAGTGTAACAATGAGGAATATTCTCAAAGTGGTCTTTGTCAGTGGAGAGGGTCTATGGTGCAGAACAGATAAATGACAGCATGTGGAGACCATAACATTTTATGATAGGTCAAATTAAATCAAGAATAAAAAAAATAAAAAAACAAAAAGGTTCGTATGAGGGGTAGCAACAGTATGTACACCTTGGAAAAAAGAAGTGTATCTAGGAGCTGCAAGAAGTCACAGTAGCAGGTAGACAGAGGCATGTCTGGTAAAGAGGTTGAGATGGAACAGCAATAAGGAAAAATCAGCTTCCAGCGAGTGAGTACTCATTACTCAGATAATGAGTATTCTACCAATGTGTGAATTGAAATTTAAAAAAAAAAATAACCTTTATTTGCCAGATTTTGAGTTAACAAACATACAGCAGTGAACAGTACATCAGGTACATTTTACTACAGGCAGAGTCAGTGTGGAACCATTCTGAGGACAATTACAATCATGTATTTCCTTGCATTTCTACAAACGTCAATCTCTCCCCAAATTGCGCTTGTGAATTTAAAAGTTAGGGAATTTTGGAGGCTGACATCAGCACTACCAGGATGTGGCACAGGAGAAGGATTCTGGAGTCCAGCAGTCGTAGAAAGAGTGAGAAGCCCATCCTCCCTCTGTGAAAGACCGTGCTCCTGTACGACTCTCCAAACCTAGGCCACAAAAAGATTTCACAACATGCCGAGACCACAACTGCAGCCCTCGACCACAGGAAGGAATGGCATCACTGGGACTTCACAAAAGTGGGCGACTTCTACTTCCTAAGGAGCATGTGTGTTGCTAAAGACGTGTTGTGTGGTTATGTCATGTGTATGGAACTATAAAGCTTCTTTTACAAAAACAGCTAACAGTTGACTCAATGTTGTCTGTAGTTATAGACATTTAAATCTGAACACGTAACTGTCCACACACGTGATTGCATCTTGCTATTGTCGTTCTTCAGCAATTCCGCTCCAGCGTACGCATGTCATCACTTAAATTCACCATCTGTTCAGAATACTTTTAAACAGGATGCACGCTGTGCCTTTGCTATGAAAACATTTTTAAAAAAATCAAAAAGTGTGGCGTGGTCAAGTAATTATCAGTAGAATTAAAAGTAAGCAAAGCCAGCCACAAAAAGTTATATTAAAGATATTGGAAGGTGGGGGTTGGGTGAAGGAGGGCGAGGGGAACTGCAAGAAATACAGACCCTTGGGATGAAAGGGAAACAATGACACTGTTCTGCAATCTCTTTATATGGTTTAATGATTCTGCATTGGTAATCCCCATAACCTGTCTCCCTCGATCCACATTGTTATTTAGAGATCCTTTTTTATTCTCCAGCAACCAATATTAACTGAGAGGGATAGAATGAGCGCTGAAGCACGCTGATAAGCATTCATGGTCCTAATACCAGCGTCAGTGGTGTGCAAAACATAGAGAAATAGGAGAAATGAGTGTCAGCGGGGTCGTGCTGGTTTAAGGCAGAGAGCGAAATCGAAACTTTCCGTGGGGCTGGACTTCCGGCTTCGGAAGCACGTGCCCACGGAGAGAAGCAGTGCTGGTGACGCGGGGCTCCCATGCCCTAGAGAGAGCCCCGCGGTGGCGGTTGAAGTCCGGAGTGGCGGTAAGTGGGCGGGCGCTCGGTGCACTTGTGTGTGTGTGCGCGCGCACGCGCGTGTGTGTGTATGCGACGGCGGGTTCTTTGTATGTGTGGGTGCGTGCGTGCATGGGCGCTCGTGTGTGTGTGTCTCTGTTTCTGCGCATGCGTGTGTGGTGTTGGTGCTTCCCAGGAGACAGCAGCTGAGCGCGTTCGCAAGCGCGTTGGCCGCTAAAATCGCCTCCTTGAAGAGGCAATGTGCGTGGCCAGGTGCTGTCTCCTGGGAAGCACACCCAGTAACAAAAGATCTCCTGGCGGACACAGCGCTAACGCGCTGTTACGCCACGAGACCTAAAAAGAGAGGTGTGCACTTCAAAAGAAGCAGAACCCCAACATAAAACGACAAAGACTCAGACTCTAAATCACATTTGGTGTCTGAAAAAGGACTATAAGAAGGGGAGGTTCGAGTCACCAAAAACTGGTCCTCTGCCAAGCAGCGGGCTGCGAGAGGGGAAGCTCTGCAAGTCGTCTGACCAGGACTAGAGGCCATGGCCTGCTGGTCTCCATGCTGGGTGAGGGGAGATCACCTCCCCTGGAGCACCATCATCTGCCTGCTTGTCAAGACCAGTGTGCCTTGTCAGGATGAGGAGAGCGTTGGAGGGAGCGAGGTCCAGTGGGGGGCGTGCACGTGCACTCCCTGAGCGCGATGTGAAGCTTTGCACCCCTCGGGCCATGGCCCATGTGCAGTATCGCCTCTGCAACGTCAGTATGCCAAAAGAGGGTGCATTATTCTGAGCCGTATCAGAAGACCTATGCACCAGGTCACACCTCCGTGGTCACAACGTTTGCCCATGGGTGTCACAGTTGAACTGATTTTGGGCCAGGAGTGCCAGACTTGTGACTGCTGAAATCGGTGACTCCTTACGCTAGGAGGGGCCGCCGTAGTGAGGACGATCTCATAAGAAGAGTCAAACTGCCAGAACTCTAAGGAAACAATTAAGAAGGGCAGTTAGGTTGACACGCCAACATAGGCCATCCTCCACTACATGGAAGTAAGTATGTCAATTAAAGAAAAAATATAAAAAACAAATTTGGGAAGACAAAAAAACACAACATAATAACTTCTGAACAAAATTATTATATAATGCAAAGCAATCAAACACCAGAAATTACCTCTAGCCTCATTTCAGCTTATCATGCAAAATGCGGTAGATATGCACTTGCTACTAGAAGAAAAAGCAATGTTAAGTCGACGAGTCCACCCTTGGATGGTATTGCATTCCTATACAAAACCTGTGCCAGCGGCATATCTGGGTCTTCCCTTTTCCCCTTACTTAAAAAACAAGTTTTTAAAGTTGCCTCCAACGCAGCCCAGCCCAGCTGGAAGTATCAGGGCTCAAAAGCATGCATTCTATGTGGGTCACCAACACCGGATTTTATACATCATATATGCATTTGCCCAGCCTTACTTTCTCATCGCCGTCATCTATTGAGGAGACAGTTCAATGATGGAGGCATCCGCCCCTGTAGATCTGCCATATTAAAATGCCTGGACTCAAATGATCCGCAACTCATTTGCCACTTAATAAAAATGTTAATCTGTTATAAGAAAGTAATGACACAATGAAATTGGTCACATAGTCGCTCAGAGGTCACTGTCTGCCTTTTAACAACAATATTAAGGTAAATTGAAATTACCAATTAGTTTTAATGTATTGAACAAAAAAGGTGGTGTATCACCCGTTCATATCAATGTTAACCTTTCAAATAGAATGTTTAAAGAAAAGGAGGAAATTATAAGTTTTAACATGTCTATATGTCCGTTTGCTTTAACCGTACAATGCATTTTTGTTTTGGAACATTGTTCTGGTTTTAATTAACTAAACAATAAAGAGAATTCACTTTCACTTTCATAAGGAGAGTATGCGCCCAGATAGTGAGTAACGCAGTGCTGTTGGTATCATTTTGTCCAAGGGTTCGAGTCATTGTCTCGACCTAATCAATACTGCTGTGACCAGTGGGTCTAGCCGACACACATTGATCTAACCTGAAGGATTCCCCGAGGATCATCAAGCCACTGCTGAGGACTTCATACCATCATTGAAGCCCCGGTTAGGAGCCAGAGGACCACACCACCCCCCTCTCCCCTGCTAGGGGGAAGTGCAGTGTCTGCCAAGCGGGAGCAGATCCGATCACTGGAAAGAACCGGCAGCGCTGCGTGACAGAGAGAGACTGCGTTGCTAGGGGCTGCTACGTACATCGCGAGCAGCGCGTTTGCGTCATACATGATGCGGACTCTTGAGCTCCCCAGGAGAGGGCACTCGCTGCTCCATTGAGCATTGCCATAATGCCAGAGCGGGTAAGACTGGAACTGGGCCCTCGTGGCCCCGGGGGACTTGCTGCTAATGGTCCTGCGGCACCATGGACACTTTGACTAATTCCTCAAGAATCAAAGGTAAAACTGTTGAGTGCAACCTAATAGCTTGCATTACCTAGATGCAGGCATGAGTAAATGGGCAATAACCCCAAACAGTTTACAAGAAGGCGGGTGGGACAGGGATCTGCCTGACAACTACTCGAGCCCGGACCTCAAGTGGGCTTTAGTCATTGCTTCCGATTGTCATATACCTTTGTATGTGTAGCATTAGAAATAAAATACTTAATTTTTCTATAAAAGTGAGTATTGGACTGGAGATTGATTTATTGCTCATACTGTTTGCACCTTGAGTTATGAGTCGTGTTCACTGACCTGTATCTACATCCCCCCAAGGGAGCCGTGAGGACTCAACCACAGCTACCCCTGGGAGTCAAGCGCAGAAGGGGTCCCTGGCCCAGTTGCTCAGGACCCATAGTAGATACGGCCCCGGGACACCAGAAGTAGAAGGCCTCAACCTCCACGGTTGAGCACAGTACCCCCTACGGGCCCAATGGCCCTCTGAAAGGGGTTCTGGCAGAAGGCAAGAAAAAAGGAAAGAAAGAAGGAGAGGGGGAAAGAAAGAGAGAAGGAAAGAGAGAATGAAAGAAAGAGAAGGAAAGAAGGAAGGTGAGAAGAAAGAAAGATAGAATTACTAGAAAGAGAAAGAGAAAGAGAAGGAAAGATAAAGAAAGAGAGAAGGAGAGAAGGAAAGAAAGAAGGAGAAAAGAAAAGAAAGAAAGAGAAGGAAAGAAAGAAAGAAAGAAAGAAAGAAAGAAAGAAAGAAAGAATTACAAGAAAGAGAAAGAGAAGGAAAGATAAAGAAAGAGAGAAGGAGAGAAGGAAAGAAAGAGAGAATGAAAGAAAGAGAAGGAAGGTGAGAAGAAAGAAAGAAAGATAGAATTACTATAAAGATAAAGAGAAAGAGAAGGAAAGATAAAGAAAGAGAGAAGGAGAGATAAAGAAAGAGAGATGGAAGCAATGAAAGAAGAGATGAAAGAAGGCAAAGATAAAAGCCAAGAGAAAGAAAGAACGAAGGAAAGAGAAAGAAAGAAAGAATGAGAGAAAAAAAGACTGAAAAATGGAAAGAAAAAGGTGAAAGAAAGAAAAAGTAAAAGAAACATAACATCACATAACGTGTATTTGTAAAGCGCACTTTCACCCGGACGTATCTTGGAGCTGAATAACAGATGATTATTGTTACCCAACTCAATGGTACTCATTTTATCGACCTCAGATGGATGAAAGAGAGAGAAAGAGGGAGACGGAAAGAAAGAAATGACTAGAAGAAAAGATAAAAAGATAGAAGGAAAGAGAGAAAGACACAGAATGAAAGAAGACAGGAATAGAAGGAGAAAAAAAAGAAAGAAGAAAAATAAATGAAGTAAAAAGAGGCGAAATGAATACAGAATCGTTTCAAATTGACACAATCTTGTATGCTGTGAAATAGCAGAAGCCAGAAAATCAAAACACTCCAAGAGAGGTTTACAGCAGAGATGGGATCTGATAAAGATGGGATGTGCGCTAGAAGCGCCCTGCTATCACATCCAGCTCTAACCACAAAGGCAGCTACAAACTAATCATAAAGAAAACTAAAACACTGGCACCGAAGGGAGCCAGCTTGTGTGGACGCGCTCCTTGAGAGTGAGCGGAATGCAGTCTCTCAAAGTGAAGTTAACCAGTGGCTTTAGTGGGCGGAGCCTCTGCCCCACACTACAAGCTGCAGTGGGTGGAGGCAACATATGAGTGACACAACAACAGACCAATGGATGAAAAGGGGTGGCTGAAAGCCCCTATATGTAATATATTATGCATATTTTAGTAACATCAAAAGGTTTTGGCTAACACAAGACCTAAAAATACAAAAGAAACCTCACATCATGATATTTTTAATGAATGACTGAAATGTATGGATAAAAACCTGCATGCACATTTTTGCATAAATAAATTATTCATGTAGGTGTCAGTAAATGTACATTTAACAAGGTGGGAGAGTTAAGGGATTATATCCACTGCTGTGGATGGAAGGGTACTCCCAGTCCCCTAGACAAGTAGCTATATAACAATACGAAGGAGTACCACCAAAGATAAGGCTGAAACAGCCAATATTGGTGGGATGAGACACTAGTGTAAAAGAAGAAGTCCTCCTTTGTTTTTAAGGAACCCCTCACTCACCGACCTGGTCGGTGACATGCTTCATCATCGGGGCCACCTCGGCAGCCGAGTGCCGCCAAGGTGTGCTACAACACCTGAATACAGTGGAGCGGGTATGTGAGTGATGAATGTGAAAAAAAGTCAGTGAGTTAAAAATTGTCCTGGTATAACTTTTACCAAATATAATTTATTCTAAAGCTACTGGACAATATTAAAAACAGTGATGATACAATAAAGGCTTTAATGAGACCTAGTGTATCTGTGATATGTGCTGGGTCTACATGTTTCAAACCATATGGGATTTACCGGTTTTTCATCAGGACCAAAATTGTAAAGGAGTTGGGTGGTCAGGGTACACTAACACCCTGCCATACCTGCAACCCTTTCAAACCCAAAGATAGCGATTTGCTAAATGGGTAAAAATAGTGGTAACCCAGAAGTGGTTACATAAAAAAGAACAAACTCCTCAATGGAGGGAGAGAAGTAGGTTATCGGCCAAAATTCTGACCAGAGAACTAATACGTTCTTGAACTCTGTAACTTCCCCTCAAATCCCCGTGAGGCAAACCTTCCTCCATTGAGGAGTTTGTTCTTTTTTATGTAACCACTTCTGGGTTACCACTATTTTTACCCATTTAGCAAATCGCTATCTTTATATCACAGATACATTAGGTCTCATTAAAGCCTTTATTGTATCATCACTGTTTTTAATATTGTCCAGTAGCTTTAGAATAAATTATATTTGGTAGACAGTGAATTGTTGTGGAGACATTTCATTCTCATGCTTTACACTGACCCTGAAGGACTTTTTATCCTTACACTATTCACAGAACCCTGGGGAAGGCCCTCTCTCTTCTTTCAGCATCTGACTGAAACGTCATAACCGGCAGTAAACCACGAACAGCCGAGGAGAGACCAGGAGGAAAGAAATGAGTAAACAATGCACTTCCAGCACCAGGACGTCTGCTAAACAAACACATACAAACAATTAAAGGTGCACACCTAATATCTGCAAAGTGTATATATTTCATATGTTTACATTTGATTTAGAAATAGTTAATAGTGACCACTAACTATGCAAGATGAGGAGAGTAAAAGTGTCTTTTCTGTTTTATTCACTTTTTCAGTAGGTCTACCACGAGAAAGCAAACTCAGCTTTTTATTGTAGTCACTATTAGGTTTAGACCCCTGGCCTTCAATGAACAGCTCCTGTTTGAGTACAAAAGTAACTAATATGAGCAGTGTAAATAGTGAATAGTGAAACTAATATGTGTAGTTATAACCAGTAAAATATTTACAAATAATTTTTCGAATGAAATATAGAATTGTTTTTGCACAAATGTTTTTTGATCAAAGCCAATGGAATTAAGGGATTTTGCACAAGTTGAGTTGTGCCCATAATTATGGATATGCCACATGTACCGCATACAACTGTGCCTACCTCAAACAGATAAACAAGCATTTGCAATGCAATGGGTCTTGCATTGGTGAAAGTTAGAGATATTGGCGGTGGAAATGAGAACGCAGAATTGACAAGTTAAAAATAACTTGGAGGATTTTATACAAATCCATATTTAGGAGACCGCTCCTGGCACTTTCAGAACCTGAGAAGAAAACCAAATTACTGGTATTTTTGCTGAGAAAGGAGGGAACTCTCGAGTCAGAGCAAAGGAGTCAGTTCTCTGCTCTGTGACTGCAACATGAACCCGGAAGTCCCGGCGCAGCCAGAGAGGGGCAGACGCACAGACACACCCACTGCACACAGAAAGGGGCAGACACACAGACACACCCACTGCACACAGAGAGAGGCAGACGCACAGACACACCCACTGCACACAGGGAGGGAGGGACAGACGCACAGACACACCCACTGCACACAGAGAGGGACGGACGCACAGACACACCCACTGCACACAGAGAGGGACAGACCAGACGCACAGACACCCACTGCACACCGAGAGGGGCAGACGCACAGACACACCCACTGCACACAGAGAGGGACAGACGCACCGACACACCCACTGCACACAGAGAGGGACAGACGCACAGACACACCCACTGCACGCAGAGAGGGACAGACGCACAGACACACCCACTGCACACAGAGAGGGACAGACGCACAGACACCCACTGCACACCGAGAGGGGCAGACGCACAGACACACCCACTGCACACAGAGAGGGACAGACGCACCGACAAACCCACTGCACACAGAGAGGGACAGACGCACAGACACACCCACTGCACGCAGAGAGGGACAGACGCACAGACACACCCACTGCACAAAGAGAGAAACTGAAACTTGCCTTCACTTCCTGCATTTCTGAATCATGGCGGCAGCAGCTCAGCTCGGGAGCCTCAAGGAAGAGGCCACGTGTTCCATCTGTTTGGGATATTTTACTGATCCGGTGATGATCGGTTGTGGACACAACTTCTGTCGCTCCTGCATCACCCAGAGCTGGGAGGGAAGAGATGGAAACTTCCCCTGTCCACAGTGCAGGGAGATATCTTCTAGGAAAAACCTCCGACCCAACAGGCAGCTGGGGAACATGGTGGAAATGTTAAAACAGCTCCATCTGCCCCCCGTGAAGCCCCCGGAGGAGAATCTGTGCGAGAAACATGAAGAGAAACTGAGGCTGTTCTGTGCAGAGGATCAGAGGATGATATGCTGGGTCTGCCGGGAGTCCAAGGAGCATAAAACTCACTCAGCAACTCCTATAGAGGAGGCTGCAGAGGAGCACAAGGTACGTCTGTGGGTGTGCTGGGATCACAAAGTCGTTTGTTGAGCCTCCAAGGGGCAGCCGGAGAGCACACGCTGTGTGTTCCAGAAGGCGCCATGTCCCTGGGACAACACTTTTACATTTCTGGATTTTGCTTTTTACATATTTTGACCTGGTGTGTTCAAGCAATAGGGTCCAGTAAAGTGAATCACAACTACAAATCCCAGAATGCACTGATATGTTCAATCAAAATCCTAGAAATGAAAAAGTTGTGTCCCGGTGGCCTGGAGTCATCTGGTCTCCCTCCCTGTTTATGCCATAGAGGAGGCTGCAGAAGAGAACAGGGTGTGTCTGTGGATGTTTATGGATCATACTGCACCCGTGGGCCCAAAGAGAGGTCTGTGCAAGGAGGGTATGTGGGTGTTCACGATTCACAAGTGAAGACACTGTAAGTTCCACAGAGGAAGAAGCTGCAGAGGAGCACAAGGTATATGTGTGGGTGTTCAAGATTCACAAGTGAAGGCAGTATGTACATTCTGCAGAGGGGCACAAGGCAGTCTGTGGACGATCACGATTCACAATTGAATAAACTTGTTAAGTCTTTAAGAGGATACAATGTATATTTTGGGAGTGTTAAGTGTTCTTCGAGAAGGCTGCTGAAAAATACAAGGTATGTTTGTTGGTGTTTAGGGATTGTAAGTGAATCCACTCCATGAGGGCTTTATAGGAACCTGTAAAAGAGCACAAAGTGTGTCTGTCAGAGCGCTGGGATCATGGGCTGTATACTGTGAGCCACAAAGGCGGCTGCAGAGGATCAGAAGGGGTGTGTGTGGGTGTTTTAGGATCTTACATTATACTCATTCCGTGTAACACTGCAGTGTGAGTTGTCGGTGTCAGAAGACTTGACGCGACAATGCAGGGTGTAGCACACGAGCTCACAGGAGCAGAGACACAGCAGAAGAGCTGCAGCAATGCAGGGTGACGCACACAGGGTCTCAAGGGCATCTGTGCAGATGAGTCCCGAACAGTGCAGGGTTCACCAGACACAAAGAGAGGTGCAGGGTCCAGGCGCTAGACTTGCATCGTCATTGAACACAGAGTGAAGATCCCCTGTAGCTTTGGCTGCTTGAAGCTCGCTGGCTTTGGGGACCCCTCACAGGATGAATGACCGTCAGGCTGGGCTGCGATCACAGGCTCCCGGTCTGGGGAAGCTCGGAGTGTCCGACCTCCTCACCTCGAGGTGCAGAGCAGTGGACTGGGCTCGGGGTGATGAGGACAAACCCCTCCATTCAGCGGCAAGAGAGGTCCTTCCTCAGTCCTGGGGTCTAGCGCCTCCTGTAGAAGGGAGACGGCCATCCTTCCCGTCTCTGGTCTTCAGCGTTCTCTTCAGTAGAGGTCCTTCCTCTGTCCTGGGGGTCCAACGCCTCCTGTAGAAGGGAGACGGCCATCATTCCCGTCTCTGATCTTCAGCATTCTCTTCAGTAGAGGTCCTTCATAGGTCCTGGGTTCTAGCACCTCCTGTAGAATGGAGACCGCCATCATTCCCGTCTCTGGTCTTCAGTTTTCTCTTCAGTAGAAATCCTTCCTCGGTCCTGGGGGTCCAGCGCCTCCGGTTGAAGGGAGACGGCTATCATTCCTGTCTCTGGTCTTCCGCGTTCCCTTCAGATGAGGTTCTTCCTCGGTCCTGGGGGTCCAGTGCCTCCTGTAGAACGGAGACGGCCATCATTCCCGCCTCTGTTCTTCAACGGTCTCTTTAGTAGAGGTCCTTCCTCTGTCCTGGGGCTCCAGCGCCTCCTGTAGAAGGGAGACAGCCATCATTCCCGTCTCTGATCTTCAGCGTTCTCTTCAGTAGAGGTCATTCCTCGGTCCTGGGGTTCTAGCGCCTCCTGTAGAAGGGAGACAGCCATCATTCCCGTCTCTGGTCTTCAGCGTTCTCTTCAGTAGAGGTCCTTCATCGGTCCTGGGGTCCAGCGCCTCCTGTAGAAGGGAGACGGCCATCATTCCCGTCTCTGATCTTCAGCGTTCTCTTCAGTAGAGGTCCTTCCTCGGTCCTGGGGTTCTAGCGCCTCCTGTAGAAGGGAGACAGCCATCATTCCCATCTCCGGTCTTCAGCGTTCTCTTCAGTAGATGTCCTTCTTCGGTCCTGGGGTCTAGCGGCTCCTGTAGAAGGGAGACAGCCATCATTCCCATCTCCGGTCTTCAGCGTTCTCTTCAGTAGAGGTCCTTCCTCGGTCCTGGGGTCTAGCGCCTCCTGTAGAAGGGAGACATCCATCATTCCCACCTCTGGTCTTCAGCGTTCCCTTCAGTAGAGGTCCTTCCTTGGTCCTGGGGTGTAGCGCCTCTTGTAGCAGGGAGATGGCCATCATTCCCGTCTCTGGTCTTCAGCGTTCTCTTCAGTGCTGTGCAGAGCTCCATAAAGTTAGAAGGGGACAGTTTATATCCTGTCCTCGGATAGTTCGCTCCAATCCAACTGCCCAGCCAGATTCATAGTTAGCCCCAGACCTTTGGAGGGAGGGGGGTGCTACTGCTCGAACAGCCAGGTCTTGAGTTGTTTCCTGAAAGAGAGATGGTCCAGGGTCAGCTGTAGGTGAGTGGGGAGGGAGTTCCATGTCTTGGCTGCCAGGTAGGAGAAGGATCTTCCTCCGACGGTGGACTTCCAAAAGCGTGGGACGGAGGCGAGGGCGAGGCTGGCGGATCGGAGCTGGCGGGTGGGTGTGTAGAATGTGAGGCGGCTGTTGAGGTACTTCGGGCCTGTGTCGGGAGAGCCTTGTGTGCGTGGGTGAGGAGTCTGAACGTGATCCTCTTGTTGACGGGGAGCCAGTGCAGTTCCTTCAGGTGGGCAGAGATGTGGTTTCAGGAGGGATGTCCAGGATGAGTCGTGCTGAGGCGTTCTGAATGCGCTGGAGTCTTTTCTGGAGTTTGGCTGTGGTTCCAGCATAGAGGGTGTTCCCGTAGTCCAGACGGCTGGTGACGAGGGCCTGGGTGACCCTCTTCCTGGTTTCGGTGGGATCCATCAGAAGATCTTACGGAGCAAGCGCAGGGTGTTGAAGCAGGATGACGAGACGGTGTTCACTTGCTTGGTGATCGTGAGGGAGGAGTCCAGGATGAAGCCTAGGTTGCGGGCGTGGTCTGTTGGTTTGTGTGTGATGCCCAGGGCAGGGGGCCACCAGGAGTCGTCCCAGGCAGAGGGAGATGGTCCGAGGATGAGGACTTCCGTCTTGTCGGAGTTCAGTTTCAGACGGCTGATCTTCATCCATTCTGCGACGTCGTTCATTCCTTCCTGGAGGTTGGCTTTGGCGGTGGCGGTGGCGGGGTCGTTAGTGAGGGAGAGGATCAGCTGGGTGTGGTCAGCGTAGGAGATGATGTTGAGGTTGTGTTGACGAGCGATGTCTGCGAGAGGGCTCATGTAGACGTTGAAGAGGGTGGGGCTGAGGGAGGATCCTTGCGGGACGCTGCAGATGACTTCGGTGGGCGCCGATCGGAACGGGGGAGGCGGACTCTCTGGGTTCTTCCGGCGAGGAACGAGATGATCCACTGTGGCCCCCATCACCGCACATGGGAACCTCGCCTCACATGTCCACAGGCACTGCATCCTATGGACCTGGGCCTGAAGGCACCTGAGCCTGACAGCACTGTGAGGCCCTGCTCATGGTAATACAGTGCTATACACATCTGTCTCACAACATGTATACTGCACTCAGATGGAGCCCAGAGAAGACATACTACACAGAAGGTAGTGTCAGTCACTCTCCGATCTGAGTTTGAGGCGACATCCACCCCACTTCTATACTCGTCTGCCACAAGCCGTTAGTAGCGTCATGGGCTGGTCATGTGAGGGGGATCCACTCGGGTAAAAGCAGGACCTCTCTGGGTGGATCTCAATCTCGCACTCTGATGGAGAGCAGCGCTCCAGATGTAAAGCCCTCGTCAGGGGACCTCCGGTGCTGGTCTCTTGCACAAGAAGATATCCCGGGCCAGGATAGTAAAACGGAAGCAGTTTGTCACATGGACACTGCGCCGAAACCTTTCACCCTACTGTTCACGCTCTCAATCTGCCATCCTGCCATGCTCCATGCTTGAGTTCGGTCCTGCTCTCCGGGCTGCCTGTTCCTTGTTGCAGACTCTGCATCAGAATGTTGCCTGCTCTCTCGCTAATCCTGCCTGTTCCCAGCTGTGGCCCTGTATGAGGTTGGTGCCTGTTCTCTGTTGCAGACCCGGTTAAGGGCTGGTATATGCTCTCTCGTTCTAGCAGGTTTATTTTCTCAGACCCTTTTATGAGTCTGTTGCCTCTTTTCTGTTGCAGACCCTGTGAGGCTGGTGTTGATTCCTGCTTCAGACCTTGTAAAGGGCTGGAACTGGCTCTGTTGCAGACTGTCTGCAGGCAACTGCCTGTTCTGTCACAGACCCTGGCCGGGGGGTGGGGCCTGCATTCTGCCTGTGTTTGTTTTCTGTCACAGACCCTGCCTGGGGTTGGGGTCTGCACTCTTCCTGTGTCTGTATTCTGTCAAAGACCCTGCCTGGGGTTGGGGTCTGCACTATTCCTGTGTCTGTTTTCTGTCACAGACCCTGCCTGGGTTTGTGACCTGCACTCTTCCTGTGCCTGTGTCTGTTTTCTGTCACAGACCCTGCCTGGGGTTGGGGCCTGCATTCTTCCTTTGTCTGTATTCTGTCACAGACCCTGGCTGGGGTTGGGGCCTGCACTCTTCCTGTGTCTGTTTTCTATCACAGCCCCTGCCTGGGGGTTGGGGTCTGCACTATTCCTGTGTCTGTTTTCTGTCACAGACCCTGCATGGGGTTGGGGTCTGCACTATTCCTGTGTCTGTTTTCTGTCACAGACCCTGCCTGGGTTTGTGACCTGCACTCTTCCTGTGCCTGTGTCTGTTTTCTGTCACAGACCCTGCCTGGGGTTGGGGCCTGCATTCTTCCTTTGTCTGTATTCTGTCACAGACCCTGGCTGGGGTTGGGGCCTGCACTCTTCCTGTGTCTGTTTTCTATCACAGCCCCTGCCTGGGGGTTGGGGTCTGCACTATTCCTGTGTCTGTTTTCTGTCACAGACCCTGCCTGGGTTTGTGACCTGCACTCTTCCTGTGTCTGTTTTCTGTCACAGACCCTGCCTGGGGTTGGGGCCTGCATTCTTCCTGTGTCTGTATTCTGTCACTGACCCTTCCTGGGGTTGGGGTCTGCACTATTCCTGTGTCTGTTTTCTGTCACAGACCCTGCCTGGGGTTGTGACCTGCACTCTTCCTGTGCCTGTCTCTGTTTTCTGTCACAGACCCTGCCTGGGGTTGGGGTCTGGACTATTCCTGTGTCTGTTTTCTGTCACAGACCCTGCCTGGGGTTGTGACCTGCACTCTTCCTGTGCCTGTGTCTGTTTTCTGTCACAGACCCTGCCTGGGGTTGGGGCCTGCATTCTTCCTTTGTCTGTATTCTGTCACAGGCCCTGCCTGGGGTTGTTACTTGCACTCTTCCTGTGTCTGTTTTCTGTCACAGACCCTGCCTGGGGTTGGGGGTCTGCATTCTTCCTGTGTCTGTTTTCTGTCACAGACCCTGCCTGGGGTTGGGGTCTGCATTCTTCCTGTGTCTGTATTCTGTCACAGACCCTGCCTGGGGTTGTGGCCTGCACTCTTCCTGTGTCTGTTTTCTGTCACACACCGTGCCTACGGTTGGGGCCTGCACTCTTCCTGTGTCTGTTTTCTGTCACAGATCCTGCCTGGGGTTGGGGCCAGCACTCTTCCTGTGTCTGTTTTATGTCACAGACCCTGCCTGGGGTTGGGGCCTGCACTCTTCCTGTGTCTGTTTTTTGTCACAGACCCTGCCTGGGGATGGGGCCTGCACTCTTCCTGTGTCTGTTCTGTCACTGACCCTGTATGAGGCTAGTACCCGCTCCCTTACTGTGTCTGTTTTCTGTCACAGACTGTGATCATTTCTTTGGTTGTCTGTTCTTTCACAGACCCTACGTGTGGCCGGCACCTGTATAGGACAAGGTCCAGATATGGTTAATCAGATGCGGGGATCTGGATGTAACATATTTAAGAACAATTTGGATATGTGTGGCCAGAATTTCCAATCTGGATGTCTGCTATTGGTACTGACAGTCTGAATTTATATGGGCAGTACTTACAGCCTGGATATAGAGCGCAAACCGAGGGGCTGGCTCTGAGAAGATGCAATTGTTGGCGGAAGGTCTAGGGTGGGCTGTCGGATCAGGGATAGTGTTCCTTAAAGAGATGGGTCTTCAGCATTTTCCTAAATTGGGGAGAGTTGGAGCTGATGCCACGTCGAAAGTGATGCTGTGCCGGATCCTGGGAGCATGAACGGAGAAGGCTTGCCTCCTGGGTTTTTCTTCTTATCATTTTTTGTCTCAAGTCTGGTGATATCCACGCTCCTGGTCAGATGTCGTTCCTTGAACGTGTATAGTTTGTTTGCCAGGTGAGCTGGGGTCTTGTTGTTGAGTGCTTTATTTGAAGCATCTGGTCATGAAGATGACCTGGGCTGGAAGCAACAGCTAGTATAGGACTTTTATTTTTATTTTACACCCATGTGAGAATTTACATACAGCAATATTTAGTAAGCAAGAGCAGCATAGCTGTACATAGTAAATAAAGTGATATGTGACAATAAATGAACGCCTTATATTTTAAGACAGACTTGACCAGTGAGTTTCTTCTAAACATTCCATTGAAATAAAAATAAAAATAAAACATTAGGTTTCATGCAGCAATATTAAGCTGGACGAAGCTGCAGAATTGTACATAATAGATAAAGTGCTGAATGTCAATAAATTACACAGAATATCCTGATCCAAATTCAACTAGTAACTTCCATCTGAATACATCATTAAACAAATAATTTAGATTTCATATATAGTGCGGTAAAGTGCTATGTGGCCATAAATACATATTTAATAACCTTTAACAGGTTGAACCAATGGAAGACATGTCATGCCCTATAAAGAGCTGTTTAGGAAAGGGGGTGGTGATGAACAGAGTGTCTGAATTAAACAGACCACTCTTACCCAGTCCAAAGATCAGGGCTTGATCCATCACCGTTATTTATCTCACTGCCCCATCCCAGCTCAGAACCTGGCTATATGCAAATCAGTCTGTCCCTGGCCCAGTGCATCATGGGAACAGGGCAGACTAAACTACCAAGCCAATTCTTCACCAGAAAGGAGACAAGCTACCGGGGACCGGTTTCTGGCATTTCAGCCGTCTTCGGCCCGGCTTGCTTGAATCCTGATGGAGCAGTGAGAAAGGGACTCATGTCTGAGTATACCCTGCCACACCTATAGTGGCCAAAAACGATTTAGAAAAGGGGGTGGTGATGAACAGAGTGTCTGAATTAAACAGACCACTCTTACCCAGTCCAAAGATCAGGGCTTGATCCATCACCGTTATTTATCTCACTGCCCCATCCCAGCTCAGAACCTGGCTATATGCAAATCAGTCTGTCCCTGGCCCAGTGCATCATGGGAACAGGGCAGACTAAACTACCAAGCCAATTCTTCACCAGAAAGGAGACAAGCTACCGGGGACCGGTTTCTGGCATTTCAGCCGTCTTCGGCCCGGCTTGCTTGAATCCTGATGGAGCAGTGAGAAAGGGACTCATGTCTGAGTATACCCTGCCACACCTATAGTGGCCAAAAACGATTTAGAAAAGGGGGTGGTGATGAACAGAGTGTCTGAATTAAACAGACCACTCTTACCCAGTCCAAAGATCAGGGCTTGATCCATCACCGTTATTTATCTCACTGCCCCATCCCAGCTCAGAACCTGGCTATATGCAAATCAGTCTGTCCCTGGCCCAGTGCATCATGGGAACAGGGCAGACTAAACTACCAAGCCAATTCTTCACCAGAAAGGAGACAAGCTACCGGGGACCGGTTTCTGGCATTTCAGCCGTCTTCGGCCCGGCTTGCTTGAATCCTGATGGAGCAGTGAGAAAGGGACTCATGTCTGAGTATACCCTGCCACACCTATAGTGGCCAAAAACGATTTAGAAAAGGGGGTGGTGATGAACAGAGTGTCTGAATTAAACAGACCACTCTTACCCAGTCCAAAGATCAGGGCTTGATCCATCACAGTTATTTATCTCACTGCCCCATCCCAGCTCAGAACCTGGCTATATGCAAATCAGTCTGTCCCTGGCCCAGTGCATCATGGGAACAGGGCAGACTAAACTACCAAGCCAATTCTTCACCAGAAAGGAGACAAGCTACCGGGGACCGGTTTCTGGCATTTCAGCCGTCTTCGGCCCGGCTTGCTTGAATCCTGATGGAGCAGTGAGAAAGGGACTCATGTCTGAGTATACCCTGCCACACCTATAGTGGCCAAAAACGATTTAGAAAAGGGGGTGGTGATGAACAGAGTGTCTGAGTTAAACAGACCACTCTTACCCAGTCCAAAGATCAGGGCTTGATCCATCACCGTTATTTATCTCACTGCCCCATCCCAGCTCAGAACCTGGCTATATGCAAATCAGTCTGTCCCTGGCCCAGTGCATCATGGGAACAGGGCAGACTAAACTACCAAGCCAATTCTTCACCAGAAAGGAGACAAGCTACCGGGGACCGGTTTCTGGCATTTCAGCCGTCTTCGGCCCGGCTTGCTTGAATCCTGATGGAGCAGTGAGAAAGGGACTCATGTCTGAGTATACCCTGCCACACCTATAGTGGCCAAAAACGATTTAGAAAAGGGGGTGGTGATGAACAGAGTGTCTGAATTAAACAGACCACTCTTACCCAGTCCAAAGATCAGGGCTTGATCCATCACCGTTATTTATCTCACTGCCCCATCCCAGCTCAGAACCTGGCTATATGCAAATCAGTCTGTCCCTGGCCCAGTGCATCATGGGAACAGGGCAGACTAAACTACCAAGCCAATTCTTCACCAGAAAGGAGACAAGCTACCGGGGACCGGTTTCTGGCATTTCAGCCGTCTTCGGCCCGGCTTGCTTGAATCCTGATGGAGCAGTGAGAAAGGGACTCATGTCTGAGTATACCCTGCCACACCTATAGTGGCCAAAAACGATTTAGAAAAGGGGGTGGTGATGAACAGAGTGTCTGAATTAAACAGACCACTCTTACCCAGTCCAAAGATCAGGGCTTGATCCATCACCGTTATTTATCTCACTGCCCCATCCCAGCTCAGAACCTGGCTATATGCAAATCAGTCTGTCCCTGGCCCAGTGCATCATGGGAACAGGGCAGACTAAACTACCAAGCCAATTCTTCACCAGAAAGGAGACAAGCTACCGGGGACCGGTTTCTGGCATTTCAGCCGTCTTCGGCCCGGCTTGCTTGAATCCTGATGGAGCAGTGAGAAAGGGACTCATGTCTGAGTATACCCTGCCACACCTAAGCAGGGTATTGGGTGGAAGGGTATTCTCAGATGTGAGACCCTTGCTCATTGCACCATCAGGATTCAAGCAAACCGGGCCGAAGACGGCTGTACTGCCAGAAACCGGTCCCCGGGAGCTTGTTTCCTTCCCAGTGTAAGAATTGGCTTTTGTAGTTTGGTTTGCCCTGTTCCCATCATGCACTGGGACAGGAACAGACTAATTTGCATACAGCCAGGTTCTGAAACTGGGATGGTGCAGTGAGCTAAAAAACGGTGTTGGATCTAGCCCTGATCTCTTGACGGGGTGAGAGCTTTCTGTTTAATTCAGAGACTCTGTCCCTCACCACCCCTTGTTGTAAATATTTTTGTCCACCCTAAGCGTGGAAGGGTATTCTCAGATGTGAGACCCTTGCTCATTGCACCATCAGGATTCAAGCAAACCGGGCCGAAGACGGCTGTATTGCCAGAAACCGGTCCCCGGGAGCTTGTTTCCTTCCCAGTGTAAGAATTGGCTTTTGTAGTTTGGTTTGCCCTGTTCCCATCATGCACTGGGACAGGAACAGACTAATTTGCATACAGCCAGGTTCTGAAACTGGGATGGTGCAGTGAGCTAAAAAACGGTGTTGGATCTAGCCCTGATCTCTTGACGGGGTGAGAGCTTTCTGTTTAATTCAGAGACTCTGTCCCTCACCACCCCTTGTTGTAAATATTTTTGTCCACCCTAAGCGTGGAAGGGTATTCTCAGATGTGAGACCCTTGCTCATTGCACCATCAGGATTCAAGCAAACCGGGCCGAAGACGGCTGTAATGCCAGAAACCGGTCCCCGGGAGCTTGTTTCCTTCCCAGTGTAAGAATTGGCTTTTGTAGTTTGGTTTGCCCTGTTCCCATCATGCACTGGGACAGGAACAGACTAATTTGCATACAGCCAGGTTCTGAAACTGGGATGGTGCAGTGAGCTAAAAAACGGTGTTGGATCTAGCCCTGATCTCTTGACGGGGTGAGAGCTTTCTGTTTAATTCAGAGACTCTGTCCCTCACCACCCCTTGTTGTAAATATTTTTGTCCACCCTAAGCGTGGAAGGGTATTCTCAGATGTGAGACCCTTGCTCATTGCACCATCAGGATTCAAGTAAACCGGGCCGAAGACGGCTGTAATGCCAGAAACCGGTCCCCGGGAGCTTGTTTCCTTCCCAGTGTAAGAATTGGCTTTTGTAGTTTGGTTTGCCCTGTTCCCATCATGCACTGGGACAGGAACAGACTAATTTGCATACAGCCAGGTTCTGAAACTGGGATGGTGCAGTGAGCTAAAAAACGGTGTTGGATCTAGCCCTGATCTCTTGACGGGGTGAGAGCTTTCTGTTTAATTCAGAGACTCTGTCCCTCACCACCCCTTGTTGTAAATATTTTTGTCCACCCTAAGCGTGGAAGGGTATTCTCAGATGTGAGACCCTTGCTCATTGCACCATCAGGATTCAAGCAAACCGGGCCGAAGACGGCTGTAATGCCAGAAACCGGTCCCCGGGAGCTTGTTTCCTTCCCAGTGTAAGAATTGGCTTTTGTAGTTTGGTTTGCCCTGTTCCCATCATGCACTGGGACAGGAACAGACTAATTTGCATACAGCCAGGTTCTGAAACTGGGATGGTGCAGTGAGCTAAAAAACGGTGTTGGATCTAGCCCTGATCTCTTGACGGGGTGAGAGCTTTCTGTTTAATTCAGAGACTCTGTCCCTCACCACCCCTTGTTGTAAATACTATAAAGAGCTGGGCATGTAAAATGTCATCTAGGTCGAGTAATCTATGACCTTAGTCCATCCGCAGTTAATGCTACTGGTTCTAGCTCAACTCAGAGCCCTCCGACCCAGTTTGTGACTGGTGACCATATCTTCTCACCCAGTCTGTCCTTCTTATGGCCTTTAAGTTTGTATAAGCTGACCTCCATATTATTAATAGACATGAATCTATTCAGCCACAATACAAACGTTGGGGGGTCAGGTTTCAGCCAATCCGAGGCGATACATAATCGTGCTACCGCAGTGGCAACGAAAATCAGGTACATTTCTTCCCGACCAATGATATTAGATCATGCTCGATCTACCAGTCCTAAAAGCATCGTTACCGAAGTGAAGCTAATAGAATATTTGGTAATAGGATTTAAAAAAGCCTCTATTCCTTTAATAAAAGGTAGTAGCTGAGGACATGAGTAAAACATATGCACAACCTCTGCTTGATCAGCTCCGCATAGTTTGCATTTTCCATAAAATTCAGGTCCCCATTTAGAGTGTAGTACAAATTAAAAGCAGTCTTTAAAAACTGGCTCTTTAAATTTGCTGTTAATAGATTTTTTTTGCACATTTCTAAAGACTCCTTAAGACATATTGTTGGGCTATCTAGCCTTGTACTCCACGTAGAAACTTGAGCATCTAAATCATCTCTTTGTATCTCAACCAATAGCTCATATAGGGCCCCTATACTCTAGCCACGTCAGGCTGCCTCAATGATAGGGATCTTCTCTATTGCATTTAATTCATTTTTCGTTTTTAATAGAAAATCCCTAATCTGTAGGAATTAAAAAAAAACCTCTTGAGCTAGTCAAATATCTTCTGCAGATGATCATAGCAGATTGTCAATAAATAGATCTCCTATTGAATCAATACCCTTCTGTTTCCACCTTTCCATCACAGAGTCTTCAAAAATAGTAGGCAGTAGGGTGGCTTCAGAGACCAGAGTGTAAAAGTTTATTTTAGGAATCACCAGTTGTCGCTTAAGCTGAGGCCAAATTTTGTAGGGGGCTCTGAATAGCTTAAATCTAGTTTTATTGTAATTACGTGGCTCCAATGATTTCATAAAGCATTCTTTTGCTTCAATTCCAAGCTCCATCTATACTACTATAATAAAGGAAGAACTTTCAGCCTTTGAGGCGGGTAAACTCGGGAACCACAGCGCCAATCCACACGCCCGATACACCATTGGAATCGTCAGGGTGTGTAGATGGTTATAGGCTATATAAATAAAAATAAAAAAGTTATTCAAAAAATTTCCAGTAAAAAAAAATGTGGCCCTCCGAAGTAGCGCCGGCCGCGACGTGCGTGCTCACGTCAGGAGTGCGGGGAGGAGCGGCGGTGCGAGCTGCGGACAGGTGGGAGGAGCGGCGGCTGAGGTAAGGGGACCCGTGTCAGGGCAGGCGGGGGTCGGGGCAGGCGGGGGTCGGGCCGGGCAGGGGCCTGGGCTGCTGGACAATGTCGGGGCGGTCGGGGAAGCCTGTTGCTCCCGGACAAGGTCGGGACGGGCTGCTAGTCTTATATATAATTGGATATTCTATGACACAACTCCCCCTTGTTTCTCCAGTTAATAAAATCCCCTTATATTGAATCAACATGCCCAGTAATAAGAGGTAAAATTGGGAAATTACCACCCACCTCGTAATCTTGGCATGGTCATATATTTAAGAGCCCTCCTAGGCTTTTATACCCCCACAGGAAACTCACACATATAGAGTCTAGTTTCCGCAACCAGAGTTTACAAAGCTCCACTGGCATTGTCCTGAAAAGTACAATATTTTAGGTCAAGATTGAAATGCCCTGGTCTTTTTTTACTTTCTTAGCCGTGCCCTCTAATCCCATGCCTGTTGCATCTGGTTGTGATGTTTGATTTTCATCCAGGCTGCCCCGTCACTTAACATACTGTCCAATGATTTCTCCCTCGTGCGGTGTCTGGTTGGGTCTATTTCCTCTTCCCCAGAGAGACTAGAGTGATCTGACAGCGAAAAGAATCTATTGCCAGAGTCTGCATCTGCCTGTTCCGCCGTTGTCGAGCGCTGCTCTATCCTCTGTTCTTTGTTAGATGATCCTTCATTTTCATTTGGCTGTTGCATAGCCTTTATGTCACGGTCACCAGGTTATCCTCAGGATCGGGTTGAAGCTTAAAGGGGTCCACCTCTCGACAGCCCCAAGTCCGGATAGAATAAATCCTCTCGGACTAGTGGGATGGTCAAGCAAGGGAAGGAAAGGGTAGGCACAACGGGGGAGGGAGACCAGTAAAGGAAACAATGATGGCCTTAAAACGGGCAAGATGTGAGAGTGAACACAAGGTATCAGCACTTTCCTATCCTTCTCATTAAATGTGCTTATCCCCACCAGACTATGTCAGTTCAGTCCTGGACACCCCCAACTGATCTCACCTACAATTTAAAGGATAACACAGAAGCCAATCTTAACTGCATGTAAGAATCAGAATTGCGTTCCTGGATAGTCCATTAGTAATTCCAAAAGGTCATTAAAAGTTCTCATCCATTACTCAGGTTTAAGAGAAGACAATCTCCAGAATAGGGATTCTCTCAGCGCATAATAGTGTTTTTGGAGAACAGTGTTAAACTTCAGCCAATAAAAGCAATATTGGAAAGCAAAATGTAGCACCCCCGCACTCCCCCTTTTGTCTCAAAGAGAGAGTGGCAATAGTTCCAGAACACTTGTCTCAGGCAAATGGCAACACATTTCCTCCCGCATGAGACCGTAAGAAGTAACGCGTCTCGCCAACGGGAGGAACAAGGAAACGTGCTCTGGGAGCTTCCATAGCACAATAACAAATGAAACAAAAAGGAATAAAGCCGGTACGAGTTCACACCCTTACCCGACCGTACTTTCTGGTACTTCGGGAATCACAGTATAATTGGCGTCTTCGTAACGGCGCCATCTCCTGATATCCTGACTTCTAACAGCGTGCTATGTCAGCACGTGCGTTGACAGCGCAGGTGGATGACAGGATGTCCCGTTGCATCTCCGCGTCCACTGGCAGTGCGCTCACCCTCTGTGCGCCCTGACTGTACATCATCCCTTCGGAGAGCACTGACAGGCGCAGGGCTCATCCGGGAATCTCCTATGAAGAGCCACCAGCCGGGGAGCATGTACAGAGGAAGGCAGTTCCCAGGAGTCCTCCTCAGAACCATATCCTTTCCAAGACACCAAGTACCATAGTTTGTTCTGGTTGACCTTAGAATTCACCACACCCTTGACCCAAAGAGAGATGTCTCTGCGGTGAGAGGGCCACCAGATTCGTCGTAGGGTGTTTTCAATGGTCTTCAGACCACCACAATGTCCAGCACACAGGAGAATATGGCACCAGTGAAAGGCTCGCTGTCTACCTTCCTTGGTGGGTAATAGGACTTGCTTTCCTTTCATGGGAATGCCTTGATGCATTCTCCATTCGGGATGATGTCCGAACCAGTCTCTCCAAGTGGCAGTCTGTACTCTTCTCTTTACCTTGTGTAGGAATTCGTTAGTATGGGTTACACAAATTACTTGGTTAGGTGTGATGATTGCTTGTACGGGGTTTGTTGTACCTTCCAATTGAGTAGTTTGTCTGCTCAGAGCATCTGCTTTCTTGTTGTCTCTGCTAGGCCTAAAGGTGATGACACAGTGATATTCAGAAAAGAACATCATCCACCTTAGCTGACGAGGAGTAAGCTGCCTGGTGGATTTCATGAACTGCAGATTGTGGTGATCTGTGTAAACAGTTACTTGTTTTTTCGCTCCTTTTATCCAGTGCCTCCATTCCAAAAAGGCATCCTTGATAGCCAATAGCTCCTTTTCGGTGATAGTGTAATTTCTCTCCGCACTGTTCAGCTTACAGGACATGAAAGTGACAGGATGTAACTGCCCGTGGATGGATGTCTTTGTGATGGCTCCTACTGCTACATCGGAGGCGTCAGCATCTACAATGAATGGTAGTTCTGGATCAGCGTGAGCCAAGATAGGAGCGGAGGAAAAGGCTGCCTTAAGTGCTTCAAAGGTGGTTTGAGCTTCTTCATCCCACTCGAAGGAAACATTCTTCCTTAACAATTGTGTGACTGGGGCCACCAGGGCAGAAAATTATGGATAAAACTCCTATAAAAATTGGCTAAGCCCAAAAAGCTTTGTCCGTCACATACGTCCTTTGGGCTGGGCCACTCAGTAATGACTGTCAGCTTCCTCTTAGTCATGATTTGGCCTGTAGGAGTGAGCATGACCCCCAAGAACTCCACGGTGGTGACATGAAATCCGCATTTACTGATCTTGCAGAAAAGGTGATTTCTTTGCAAGGTCTGTAATACAATCCTCATGTTTTCCTTATGCTCTTCAATGTCTGTGGGAAAGACAAGAATGTCATCTATATACCACGAATCGGTCCAGATACTCCCGGAAAACATTGTTCAGGAAAAACTAGAAGGCAGCTGGGGAATTACAAAGGCCAAAAGGCATAACGAGATACTCACAAAGCCCGTAACAAGTCTTGAAAGCGGTCTTCCCCTCGTCCCCCTCTCGCATCCGAACCAGATGGTAGGCTCCTCAGAGGTCGAGCTTCCTGTATATCGCACCCCACTTCACTTGGTCCAGCCAAACCGATACAAGGGGAAGAGGCTACTGGTTCTTCACTGTGATAGCGTTCAGCGTTCTGAAGTCCATGCATGTTCGGAGCTCCCAATTGGCCTTAGGTATAAAGAAAAAAGAGGGGAAGCTGCAGATGACCTGGAGTGACGAATAAATCCCAAAGAAAGGTATTTCTCTATGTACTGCCTGAGATGTAGGTTCTCGGGTTCAGTCAATGTGTACATCCTGATGCAAGGAACCACTGCACTCGGTATAAGATCAATCTGGTACATCCTGTGTGGAGGTAATTCTTCAGCCATGCTGTCACAAAACACATTAGCATACTTCTGATAGCAGCCGGGCAGTTCCACTTCTTTCTCTGCGGCTGTGGGGATGTGGTGATGCAACGATAAAGCCTTGGATGGAACAGTAGGGGGATATATGCAGTGAGTGGTGCAGAACCTGGAATCCATCTTTAAAAAAAAAAAAATCTTTTATTGGTTTTATCCACAAGAAGAACGAAAGACACATGATGCTCCACAATCATCGGGTTGCAACCTGGCACGTCACTATTGTATATGGCAACCACAACCCCCTCCCTCCTCCTCCTCCTCAAAAGAAAAAACTAAAGGATGACCTGATAGAAAAGAACGGTCTATGGAGCAATCCCAGTAGGCTAGTAAGTAGTGGGCGTAACGGAGACAGATGTTGGTGGCGGATCCGTCAGTCTTAACAATCTGAGATATTTGGGACAGGTGAGCTCCATAAATTCGGATGTCAAGAGCACAAGAAGAGGTGCCAGCAAATCGTGAAAGGAAGCTCCGGGGTTGGTTAACGAGAGAGAGATCTTTTTCATCGCTAGAAGGGACTGTTGTGGAACCCCAATGTGTTAGAACATTCTGGACTGCCGCACCTAGGGTGAGCTCTATTTGTTTGCCTCTCCTAGAAGTAAGCGGGAAAATTATGGCATTGGGAAGGCCAAGGAGGTTATACACTGGGAATCTCGGGACCTGGGTATCGAAGTGGGGGTCGACCTCATCTAGGATCTGTTGCCAGTGTGTTCCCGAAATAGGGCAGTTCCAAAGTAAGTGTGTGAGAGTGCCTGGGGAAACGCAGGCTCGCCAGTATAGCGGACTAAGTTGTAGTGTAGTTCCTAGTTTCCCACTAGGCCCTGCGCATTGGAATAACATAAACAGTAGTATCGACGTGGAACTGGCTATATTCCAGGCCTCCACTGACTATGCTAAACTTAATTGGGTTGTGTTACCAACTAGCTCAGAGGTCACTGGAAACTTTCTTCTCTGCATAGGAAGTGATCAGCTTCCTTGGCACAGACAAGAAGGGATTCAGCTTTCCAACAACTGTGCAACATGACAACTTTGCTCCTCAGATCAAGAGTCGATCTCTAGGGTCGTGTGAAACAATAGACATAGATTTCACTCAGTCAGTCTAGTGCAGTTTACTTTCACAGTATGTAGAGAATAGAGAGACGGGCGTGTATCAATAAAGGTTAACATTTATTGAACAGTCTTTCTTCTCATACAAGAGAAATGTATTGCCACAATTGCAATAACTGTTATTATAAAAAGTACGTACAGTAAGATAAGAATAGCGAAATAGAACTGTAAAAGCATTGATATGGTTTCTTAGCCATACAATGGTTTAAAAGTAATAAAACATATATACAGTCATATATACATTAGGCTAACATACTCAACTGGTGCTTCTAACTAAGCCTACCCCAATGTGCCTGACCTAAGCCTAACACGTGAGAAGGGGAGTAAGTAAGTAGCTTAAGTTAAGTTGGTTTTGCCAAGGTTTGTTTCAAGAATTCTCTTCTAAGGGTTTAGTCAACACCATACCTCTGAATAGAATGATGGAGGATTGGTATCTCCTTCAGGGGTCTCTCTCGATATCCCAGTCACCTGCGAGGGTAAACTGGAAGCGCCGGGACTGGATTTCTCTGCACGAGAAAGGCAGCGGCTTCTCTCAGCGCGTCTGGAGGAAGGAGGGGTGACAGCGTCCGCGGGCAGCTGGGCTGGATGTCTTCGCAGAGGACGGCTGCACGGCTCCTCAAGCGTACTGCACCATAGGTCGCGCTGTAGCGGCGATAATGGTAATCAGTAGCTTCACCACCACAGGATAGCAGGCTGCAGCGACAGAGTGCTAGTTTTTACCAACACGGGGTCATGCAGGCAGCTGGCATCAGCAACATGTTCGCTCTCACAGCTCACAGCTTCGCTCACATTGCTTAAGGCAATGTTGGTAATATTTATACCTGACAGGTGCCGGGTTTGACGCAAGTTTGCTGGACATAAGACGTCAATTAAAGATGTCACTAGGAAGTGGCAGCTATCAGTTGCTCATTAGAGTTCTATTACTAATCAAAACATAGCAAGCGGGGATTTCCAGGTTTGCTAAGTTTTTATCTTGTTGAAGAACTCGGAGTGTTATCTAGGAATATCAGATAGTGACTGCTGCTCTGTCATTGCACTAATTGGTCGCAAAGGAAGTAGCAGAGAGTCATGCTGGAATGTGGCTCTGTGGCTCTGCTCGTGTGAGGCCAGAGATGACTTTACAGAAAATCGCACTTGAACGGTTATGCCAATATAGGGAATAAATGGATTTATAGCCGAATAGGGGCATAAGGTCACAGTATCGATCAGGAACCTAGATAAGCACATGACACCCACTCCACGAATTCATGTCCATCAAAATTACTAAAACTAAGCAATTAGATGCATGTGTAACATTGTGTAACATAGCCCACCCCAAAATACATAAATGCATTCGAAATAGGCGTACTTGTAATACATGGAATTTAGGTACTGTACGTTTTTTAAAAGCATAGTAATTCATTCAGAAATTATTGCATATGAAATCAATGAACGATTATGCATAAAGAATTACACATGAAGTATCTCTGACAGAAGAAATGCGAGATAAATCATCACATAAAAATGCATTGTAATAACATGTGTGCTAGAGGCTGGTGTTATGTTGTTATGTCTCTAGATGTGTTTTTTAGAAATAGAAGTGTGAAGCTTCTGTTCTCTAAGAATAGTTTTTACGTTAAGCAAAAAATAGTTCGTGCCAAAAAGGAAAGGGTCAATATTAAAAAATTGTCCAATTCAAAGAAAAAATCAGTTTACCAAAGCTCCTGGCAGTTTTATGTTGATCAAAACTGAAGGCCGAATTCAGAGTTCATGGGAACGCTGTGTGTCGGAAAGCTTCTCAAAAAGTTATTGTTTCTCTGTGGGTGAGAACATCGTATCAGACAGGCTCGCAAAGAATTGGTCTACAAAATCAGGTGATAGTTCAACCAAATTAGATAGCGCTGAAACTTGGCAGGTGTGAGAATGATTGCTGTCATCGAAGGCAGGATCAGCAATGCTCACAGAACGTTGTACCTGGATGATGTTGCTTTTGTCACTCGCTCCACTGTTACCACTTGGCTGTAGTACAGGAGTCTCCACGAATGCTGTCATCAGGATTGGTAGCCGCTGGGGACAACACAATGCGTGAGCCGTTATTGGACTTAGCAAAGTATCGACGTCCATTGGTACTGCTGATGGAAGTGAAAGACAGATGTCCAACACGCATTCCTCGCCGCAAAGCATACACCGTAGCACAGGTAAAATGCAATTTTGCCATATTGGTCTGAATGAAAGGAACCAGGTCATGTTTAGATCTCTCAGCCTGGCCAATCCGAGGACGTTAGTTATCCTGTCCCTGTAGCGCATTGCTAGGATTGTCTCTTCCATTCCCATGGGAGCTATGTCTGAGCCGAGGCTTGCCATAACGTAGCAGGAGGGTCAAAAATAGAATCCCTGCGATGAGTCCAAAAAATAGTGGAATACCACCAAAGATGGAGTGCACAAAATTAGGAAAGATTCCCAAAATTGCCTGGAAGGGTGTTAGCAGTCCCGTAAAGACTGTCTTAAATATGCCTGGGATGCTTGTAGCACTAGACATGTTAAGGAGTTGGTCGAGCATTTGTACGAAATGCACGGGGCAATTTGTTGATAAAAGGTCATGGACCTCAGTAGCCGTCCTTGCGACTAGAAGATCATACGTCTCTTTAGATGACGTTATAGGCACTGTTGTCTGTAAAAGCACAGATTTCATTTTGCTTAATGTATCAATTCGTATAGAATAGAGATTCAGACGAGGCCAGAGGGGAGTCACTGTGTCTGGAGGCCCGCTCGGAAACAATGCTTGCATGCAACATTTGACCATGGACGTTACTTCTACTAGATAACTTTTTCCGGGCGCGAGGCCACAGCACCTGTGATCCGTTCTTAGAATGTAACTCCCGTTTGCGAGTTGCATAAAGAAGGGCTCTATCTGAGTTGCAGGTGTGACTAGCTGGTGGCATGAAAGGTTGTTTGAATTGCCATCACATGCTCCGTGTAAATTAATACCCTGACACAAAAGTATACCGCTTAGTGAGTGTTTACAGTTGTCACCACTAAGAAATACATTTTTGTCGCTGTCACTATAGCAAGAATGAGTGTATGGTAATTTCCATTCGGATTTAACATATCCCTTACCCAATTGTTCATATTGGCCAGCAGGTATGTACTCAAGGCATTTATGAAATCGGAAAGTTGTTATCGGAATTGTGATAATTCCGTGTATTATCCATTCAATGACAGGGCTCTCTGACATTGTCAATGGTAATCTCTCGAGTTTCTCGATGCTCAAGATTGTATAGTCTGCTCCTTTCTGTGCCAAACTGATCTGTTTATCAGTAAGGTTAAAAATGGAAAATAATGACGTTGTGTTTATCAGACGCCAAGGCACATAGCCTGAACGAAGATTTTGCAGCGTCCAGCCTAATTCTATAATAGAGCGTAATTGAGACTGGCCATGTTGTAACATTAGCAAATCTCTGTCTATCACATCAAAGGCAGATGATACAATATTGTCCAAAGAATATATTCTGGAAGACAGAGTCATTAACCCATTGTCTACCACAGAAAGTGATTTTTCCAAATTAATACGATCAATTTCTCGTATCTTTTCAGCAGTTTCAATTTGCTTTACTTTCCAAGCCTCGTTGTAAGCAGCATAGATGCTGGTCGCTATGAAACGCTTTTGACGCTGTTTGCGTGGTCCAAGAATGAAATCGCGCAAATCAGCACCATCTTTTAATAAAGACAAGTGTTGCTTAATTTCAGCCAGTGTGGATGTAGTTAGCCATTCTAGGCAGAGTTTGCCTACACTGTATGTGGTTATAATTCCTGGATGTTGTCTCTGGGAATATCTTGAGTCTAATCTGGTCATTTTTAAACCCTGTGTTTTGTTCAGGAATCTATCTTGACAGCTATTTGTGTCTGTAGGCCAGATTAACCACTTTTTCCAATCAGGATGTGTTCTGTTGAAATGTAAAATGTGTGACACGTCTAATTCATTATCTGCAGTTGCATTTTCAGCTATTGGCTTTGGTATAGACGGTGTTTTCATTTCTTTGTTCTTGGCTAGGCCAAGACAAGATGTTTGGTGTACAGTGTCATTTAAAAATAACATTTGTTCTGGTATCATGCAGGTTCTAAAAAGTGCTTCTATGCCTTGCACCTGCCAATCTTTTGTACCCCAAATTGATTTCGTTTCAATATTATTTTTCCAATAATCAAAACCAACTGTCATCATTTTGTCATAAAATGCTTCTGAATATATCAATTTAGAATTTGTCAGCATTGTTTTCATTCCTGTTTTATCTAACAGTTTATAATAAAACGTTTCTGCATCACTGGTGTTAAACCCTGAAAAATATTTGAATTTCTCAAAAAATGCTTTAGAACTGCTTTTAGGTGGTGTACTACAATGTTCCCATTGATTATACATAAAAACATTTCTAGGCTGTGCAGATTTATGCAAGTAATGATCCCCATAGTGGGTATAACAGAATAACTGCTCATAACTAGATGAACCTTGTAAATAATCATGATCTGTGAATCTAGCTGACATTACTAAATCAGACATCATGTCATTAATACTGTTAAAGTCCCAATCATCAGAGAATGTACTTGGTGTAACAAAGTCACTTAAGGAAACCTTTAGTTGATGAGGATACTTCAGGATTTCAACCGGACCATAGATCTCATAGTCTGTTTTCTCCCATACTACCCCACCAGGTATTGGAATTGCTGTGACATTAACTGTTGACAGTTCTCTTTTCTTCACGTGGGATGATCTGTGTGGTTTCAGGACTAGGTTGATGTTCTGACTTGCTGTGTCCATTGTAATATATTTTCCCTCAATGAATTTTCCCAAACATAGTACCATGATGAGCCAAAGCAGGAGAAAAAATACACCTAGACCGAACCAGAACTCTAGCCAAGGGGAAATGAGGTAGATTTCCTTCAGTTGATGAAAGAGTTCCGTTGCTTTTTCTTTAAAAGACTTTTTTGTTTCTGGCATCACTTCGGGGTCGTTTAAATCTTCAGAGAAGTTGTCGAAGTTGATGAAATAACCAGAGGCAGTTCTGTCAATTGATGGGATTGTTCTTTCAATCTGTCTCTCGGTAGCACTTTCTGATGCCACATCATTGTAGACTGGTGTTGTTTCTTGACGAACTGTTTCAATCTGTGTTTCAAGAGGCACGAGTTCCATGGCATTATTGCATAGTCCTTCATTGTGCACTGCAGGCTGATCGAATGTGATTAGTCTTTCAGTTTGAACCTCTTGGATTGTTGCAAGTTTGGGTATTCTGTTGTTTCTTGGGAGTCCACTGGGCCTACTGTTGATTATAGGCCACATGCTTGTGGTTTTACCAGGTCGATGGACACGACTCTGTTCTCCTTTTTACCAGCAAGGGGCGGTAGCACAACTGATCTTGTTCCGGTGACTGCTAAGACAGGTACTGCTTTTCTGTAAGAAGGCCCAAATTCCTTCTTAACCGCGATCTTTTCTCTGACTAGATCCCCAATCTTTGGAATCCAGACAGGCCTTGCTGGGGCTGTTGCGGGTGGTGCCTCGTCAGTGGTATTTGGCTGTTGCTTTAACTTTATGTTGCTTAATGATTTTCTTGTTTCATTCAGTTCCTGTAAAACAGCCAAACGGTCTTTTACTTCAAACTGCTTTGTTTCTTCTTGTACCACTGACATCTGACTATCGAGGTCCTGAACGCGCATTCTTATTCCGAACAATAGTTCGTATGGGCTGAAACCTTTTAGAGAATTTCTTGGCATGTTGTTAAGACTAGTCTGGACACTTATTAAATGTTTGACCCACCCAGCGCCTGAACCTAATACCTTCGCTGTTATAGATTGCTTTATGTCCCGGTTTTTTCTTTCTACCACACTTGTGCGACGGACAAGAATACCACAACCCAATTCCCATGCTGGCCATGGCCTCCCTATAAGCTCGAGAGCTGAAAGCAGGACCCTGGTCAGAATGGAACGTGGTAATTGCGTATGTGCCGATATGGACTCGCTAATCTTTTATAACAGTTCTAGGCGTCAGCCGAGTGCTGGTGGCCTCATTCTTTAAGTGCATTTCGTTTTAAACGTTGAACACTGGGACGCGCTTCTCTTCTTTGATTGCGCAGATAGACCGCCTTATGCTGTCTAGAAGGGATCCTGAAACTACACTGGCCTGTTCATTACTGCGATCTCTGTTGCAGTCTTCACAATTTTGAGCAAAACATTGAATATCTATACTCATTCCTGGCCACCAGTACTCTGATTGCAATTCTTTCAGAGAGGCTTTGATTGTTTGATGTTTCAGACCCAACCCCATATGTGCTTCCAGTAAGAGGAAGCCCCTCCTGCTCCTGTTTGGAATTACTCTATCCCCCACTCCAGGGATTCGAGCAAAAGGAACGGAGTTTGCATCGATTATGTATGCATAATTGAGTGGATAGTTTACGGGTAGTGCTGCACAGTCGCCTGTTACGGTCGTTTTTACTGCTAGCATGGTTTCCCCGTCTATATACTTATCTGTACGCTTTTTTGTGGCTACGGAAGCCGGTTTAGTTGCTTCCGTGGTGGCTGTATTAGCCAATGAATTCCCTGCAACGTGAACGCCATCACGTTGAAGACTCTGTGCGTGAATCACGTGAGTCTTTTGTAGTTCTTTGTGTAAAAGAGCTACTTGTTCCCAAAGCAATTTATGCTTTATTGTGGCACCTGTGTCATCTTTGTAGTCGTTTTCGATCCAACTCTGCAGTTTGTTATTGTAAGAATTGACGCAAAAATGAGAATCGCACACTATAAGTGTGGGGAATTCGCGTTCTGCATTTTCGAGCGCCATCTTTAAAGATCTGATTTCAGTTCTCTGAACCGAACAGTTTCTTACAGATTCAGTTTTTGTTACTTTCGGTCTGAATTTACCGCACAGCCAACGACCTTTAATAATCGCACATGCTGCATCGTAGGATTTTCTCTCTACGTTGAAATGCTGTACAAAGCTATCTGTATAGATTATACATGCGTATTGTGGGAGAGGCAGGATTTCGATTGGCAGAGGATATTCTTCTTCATATTCTAAATCATTCAGTTCTTCGTATTGCGGGGCGAAATAGTATTTCACGTCTTCCGCTGCTAGAGAATCTATGCACTGTATCCATTTTGGATCCAGTGACACTGTAGGCAGGTTTACTGGGCTGAATAGCGCTTCGAAGGCGGATTCCGCTGTAAGGATATTAATCCGTTTGCCGTGTGCTAGTTCTCTTTCATTTGCTAATGCGATTTGCACTGCGTTCACAGTTTTTTCTGTGTGACTGAATGTTTTTTCTGCTTGTGTGTACAAGTGAGATTTAATTGAAATTGGTACCTTTTCTCCCTCATTAGAGGTTAGGTATGTGAATCCGCATCTTCCTGGGATGACTCGGATTACAAGATCACGTGTGTTGTCACGTGTATCTAATTTTGTTTTTGCTAACATGTCTGTTTGCAGTGATCTCAAAATTTCTGTGTGTTTTTGAGTCCAATTGATTTGTTTTAAATCAGGTTTTATTAGTTCGTAGAGAGGTTTAACCCTCTCTGCGTAATTTAGGATGTAAGTTCTTCCGAAATTCAGAAAACCTAGTATTGATTGTAAATTCTTCAGCGTTTTTGGAGCTTGGAGTACAGCGCACTTCTCTAAGAAGTTGTCCGCTAGGCTTTTCCCTTCACTTGATAATTCGTACCCTAAGAATAGTACTGTCAGATGGGCAATTCGGGACTTTTTAAAGTTGAATTTGTAACCCTCTGCTGCGAACCCAAGTATAATGGTGTTCACTCTTTTCAAGTGAGTATCCAAGTCGTCGTCTGTGAGATAAATATCATCTACGTAAGATAATGCTTCATCATCATAGATTTGTAGTAACTCTGTTACCCTAGCTGAGAATAGTCCTGGGCTGTTCTTGAACCCCTGTGGGAGTCGACAGAATTTTTTCTGTGACCCAAATGCGGAGAAAGCGGTCAAGTATCTGCTTTCTGGTGCAATAGTTTGACAAAAGAAACCATTAGAAATGTCTAATGTCGTTTTGTATTTTTTCCTAACTATGTTATTCATTAGGGCTGCACTATGCGAGTTTTGTACTGCAAAAGTTTTGCAACATGTATTAAGATGTCTGTAGTCCAAAACTAGACGATATGAATTGTCTGGCTTGGAGACAGGAAACAAAGGATTGTTCATTTGAGAGGTGCATGTTTCAATCACCCCCTGGTACTCAAGTTGATCTAAGATCTCCCTGACCTGTTTTTTAGCTTCTTGCTTTATGGGATACTGCCGTTGGGCAGTTGGTTCACTTTTTAGTTGGATTTTGTGAGGCGTAGAATCCTCATCCCATCCTACGTGATTTTTATACAATGCAGGTGCCTGGGCTACAGCCCATTTCCTTGCATATGTGTATTTTTTGTGAATCGGTATGTGATTCGAGAAGGCAGGCATAATCACTTCTTCGCCACGAGGGCACTCCCTGACAAACTCTGGGGGCCAATCTTTTTCAGCCAACAGAATATCATAGCCTTTTGAGAGCTTATCCCAAAATAGACCCTTAATTTTCCTAGTCTTATCACCCTCCATACGCAATGTTATTTCGTATATTTTATGGGGCTTGCTAAGCCTGGCGTCGGCAGTTTCAACCTGAATGTATTCATTCGTGTCCACTGTCTCCAGATGACTCATCAAGATCTTGCGCGCTATACTGATTTCTGCTGCACTGTCCAACATTGTCAATGCCCACTCCCCGTTTTTCAACTGTGTCCTCAGTATTCTCGGCATGGTTGATTACTCTAATACTGGCTACCTTCTTTTTAGGAAATTGAGATTTCTTATTTTGAGCAGGTTCCTTGTCTTTGGACTTGGTGTGCTCTCCTGGGTCTGACCGTCCTCTTCTTTCCGAATTCTGTGGAAAAGATCGAGAGGGACGTGTATCAATACTTTGATATCTATCAGGTTTTTTTATATTATCCCTATTTCTAAGGTTATATCTTTTCTCAGAGGGCTCCCGTTGGGGAGACTGGCGTTCTCGAGTCGGAGTTCTTTCCCTCCGTCGAGGAGACCTTCCTCTGGACTGGAAAACTTTTTCCTTGGGAGTGGATTGTTTATTTCCATCCCAGCTCTTTTTAGGAGTGTTTAAATTATTTTTAATAAATAATTTTTCAGGATTTTCGAGAAGTTGGGGCTTAACTGGTTTTCCACCCAAGCTGTCTCTACCTAATTCTTCATAGCATTTTTCTATGATTTTTGCAAGCTCAACAGGATCTTTTATATCTGTTTCCCTCAACTTCTGGCGAATCGCCACAGATGCTGCTTCTCCCTTTACATTGGCTAATAATATAGCCGTGACCTGCTTGAAATCTTTCAGTAATTTCATACCTAGATTTAAAGCTGGTTCTGGACCGAATTCATTTTGAATCTGTTTTAGCACGTCTGGTATTACCGCCATAGACGGAACACCGTGTGTTTTTGTGTAAATGGAAGCAAAGACTGTACCCCAAGTGTCGCAGTCCTCCACGTGTGGTGCGATTCCCATAGGAAGGCAGATGGTCAAGATTCTGTGTTTCTCAATAGGGGTAGTATCAGGAAATACTGCCTCTATTTGAGTGATTTTCTGGGCTAACCAGAAAGGAATTTGTTCCCGTTTTACGGGTGTTTTACCAAGACATGACTGTATGTTCTGTGGTGTAATTTTATTTGTGTTCCCCTGATGAGGGGTCAGCTGTGGTGTATTAACAGCTGGCCGGACTGTTGCAGTCCGTATTACATATTGGACTAATTGCCTATGTATTTTTATTAATGTGTTTAGCTGTGCTAACAGCTCTTCTCTAGACATTTTTATAATGTCAGGATGTGGTGTGTAGCTGGCTAGAACCGGCCACGTGGCTCCTGGTCTACCTAGTGGACCGAGCCTGGTAATGTGATCATTGTGTTTTAGGGCGCCATTAAACCAGAGCAGGTGCTCTTGAAATTTAAGTGGAATTTCAACCTCCTCGAAAGGGGCGTACTCATCCGGAGGTTCCTCTATTTTGTAATAGTGAAACTCTTGTGTTATAGCGTTTACCGCTGGAAAATTTATCCATGAATAGAATACCTCTGTCTGCCGATACTCGTGAGCCTCTATCACGAAAATTACTGTACCACCTTGAGGTGGCAGTCCGTTTTCTATAAGTTTTAAAGTTATAGATCTTCTTAACTGGACCGGGATGATAATAGCACCCGGGTCTGTGTATTCGGGACCTTGCTGAGTCGCATCTACTGCGGCCCCAGAGGCTCCGTTTTCTGGCATTGTAAAAATGCGAGGTTTGCAGAGTAGGTCTCCAAGGAGACAAAGATTAGATGCACAATATTTTGGAACACTGTATCCTTCAACGTTGAATAAACCAGAGCTTTACATAGGAATCTCTTCCTACTAAGGTCGGGCGGATTTTAACCTTTCACCCACTCCAGACGTCTATTGGAGTATTTACGGGAGAAAGGGGTGTGAAATATGCACGACTGAGTTACTCTACAAGTCTTGCGTTAGTTTATCGCCTTACCAAACGTTAGGGCGCCATGTAGTGTAGTTCCTAGTTTCCCACTAGGCCCTGCGCATTGGAATAACATAAACAGTAGTATCGACGTGGAACTGGCTATATTCCAGGCCTCCACTGACTATGCTAAACTTAATTGGGTTGTGTTACCAACTAGCTCAGAGGTCACTGGAAACTTTCTTCTCTGCATAGGAAGTGATCAGCTTCCTTGGCACAGACAAGAAGGGATTCAGCTTTCCAACAACCGTGCAACATGACAACTTTGCTCCTCAGATCAAGAGTCGATCTCTAGGGTCGTGTGAAACAATAGACATAGATTTCACTCAGTCAGTCTAGTGCAGTTTACTTTCACAGTATGTAGAGAATAGAGAGACGGGCGTGTATCAATAAAGGTTAACATTTATTGAACAGTCTTTCTTCTCATACAAGAGAAATGTATTGCCACAATTGCAATAACTGTTATTATAAAAAGTACGTACAGTAAGATAAGAATAGCGAAATAGAACTGTAAAAGCATTGATATGGTTTCTTAGCCATACAATGGTTTAAAAGTAATAAAACATATATACAGTCATATATACATTAGGCTAACATACTCAACTGGTGCTTCTAACTAAGCCTACCCCAATGTGCCTGACCTAAGCCTAACACGTGAGAAGGGGAGTAAGTAAGTAGCTTAAGTTAAGTTGGTTTTGCCAAGGTTTGTTTCAAGAATTCTCTTCTAAGGGTTTAGTCAACACCATACCTCTGAATAGAATGATGGAGGATTGGTATCTCCTTCAGGGGTCTCTCTCGATATCCCAGTCACCTGCGAGGGTAAACTGGAAGCGCCGGGACTGGATTTCTCTGCACGAGAAAGGCAGCGGCTTCTCTCAGCGCGTCTGGAGGAAGGAGGGGTGACAGCGTCCGCGGGCAGCTGGGCTGGATGTCTTCGCAGAGGACGGCTGCACGGCTCCTCAAGCGTACTGCACCATAGGTCGCGCTGTAGCGGCGATAATGGTAATCAGTAGCTTCACCACCACAGGATAGCAGGCTGCAGCGACAGAGTGCTAGTTTTTACCAACACGGGGTCATGCAGGCAGCTGGCATCAGCAACATGTTCGCTCTCACAGCTCACAGCTTCGCTCACATTGCTTAAGGCAACGTTGGTAATATTTATACCTGACAGGTGCCGGGTTTGACGCAAGTTTGCTGGACATAAGACGTCAATTAAAGATGTCACTAGGAAGTGGCAGCTATCAGTTGCTCATTAGAGTTCTATTACTAATCAAAACATAGCAAGCGGGGATTTCCAGGTTTGCTAAGTTTTTATCTTGTTGAAGAACTCGGGGTGTTATCTAGGAATATCAGATAGTGACTGCTGCTCTGTCATTGCACTAATTGGTCGCAAAGGAAGTAGCAGAGAGTCATGCTGGAATGTGGCTCTGTGGCTCTGCTCGTGTGAGGCCAGAGATGACTTTACAGAAAATCGCACTTGAACGGTTATGCCAATATAGGGAATAAATGGATTTATAGCCGAATAGGGGCATAAGGTCACAGTATCGATCAGGAACCTAGATAAGCACATGACAAAGTGAAGGGTTACCGCTATGGAGCCTTACTGGGGTTAAATACCAATAGGTGGCCAGCTTAGTGGCTGTTTCAATAGATGAAACATTGCGGGTCATGCGTCGGTCTCGGTAGAAAATATCCTTCCATTCTTTCGGCGAGAGGGCTCTACCCAGCTCGCTTTCCCAACGCAGTTGACCGGGGGATTTCCCGGTGTCGGGGATGGTTCGAGTGAATTTATACAGGTCGGAAGTTAAGAGTGCATCGATGTGTCTTGTAATTAACCATTTCTCAAACGGTGTGAGCAGTCTCCCCGCACCCTTCGCACCTCCCCATGTAGCACCCAGTGTCGAATCTGTAGATATCGGAAGCTCTCCGTTTCGGGAACACCGTTGTCAGTGCGGAACTCGACGAAACGTCGCGGTCTGTAAAGATCAAAGAACTGTCCTATGGAGCGGGTAGCTTCTATCGTCCAGTGGTGAAATTCCCCATAGTCGAGGCCAGGTGAAAAATCTGGGTTCTGTACGATGGGCTTAATGGGAGATAGGAAAGATGTGAGTCCCCTGGCGATCGCAGTTCTATCCCAGGCTAACATTATGGGTGTGTTACTTCTGAGAGGTACAAATTGCGATGCCGCCCATTGCGGGAGAGGAATGTAAATGTAAATGTATAGGCATTTATATAGCGCACTACTTACCCGGAGGGTCCCAAGGCGCTTCGACCGCTGCAAAACCCTTCCTGGCTTCCCTGAGAGATGGTCCCTTAATGGGTATCTCCAGGGTGAGACCAGGCATCCCCGGCGGTCTGGTGGGGCCGTTAGTGAAGATGAGGCAAGCTAATGCCCAGAGTTGCCGAGTGTGATCGCTGATCAGAGTGGGCACCGAGGCGAGAGAATTATCGAGTCCGCTGACCCTGGTCCAGAAACCTGCCGCGCCGGGAATCGAACCCTGGTCCCGGGCCGTCCTCTGCTCTCGGGTCTGCCGCCTCTAACCAGTGAGCCACACTACTTCACATGAATGGAACCCACCCCATAGCGGTTGGGCTGCTAGGGACCTATCCATAAATAGCCAGTGTTTCTCAGATACAGGGCGTGACCACTCCACCAGGGCCCTCAGCTGAGCCGCCCGCCAGTACGCCAAAAGATCGGAAACACACAGCCCTCCATCTATCGGGTCTCTATATGTAAGATCACGATGCATCCGAGCCCTCTGATCCCGCCAGATAAAGCGCTCTATATCTCCCTGCAAGGCACGTAGCACACCAGAGGGGGGCATTAGCGGAAGAGTGTGAAATAGGTAAAGAATCTGGGGAAGCAGCACCATCTTCACTGCCGCAATCTGGCCTAGCTACAAGAGGGAATGTGGTCTCCATTTGCGGAGGTAATCTCAAACTTGTTTCAATAGTATTGTGTAATTCAACTGCCTAGATGGTGGAAGCCACCCGAAGACCCTGGTAGGTAATTGCGTCATGAACCCATTGAATCTGAAAAGTACGCGGGAGATATTCTAACGTCTCGGCTCTAGCGATAAGTTCAGGGCTTGCGACTTATGCATAATAATCTGGAAGCCTAAGGTAATCGCAAACTGACCCAATTCATCTAGAAATGCCGGCAGGGACTCCCGAGGATGTTCCAGGGTTGCCACCACATCATCAGCTTATAGGCAGAGCTTGTGCTCCGAAGGGCGCTCCTTTAATGGCCGGATCATCACGGACTCTTTGAGATAGAGACTCCATGTAGAGGGTGAAAAGGAGTGGTGACGGTGGGCACCCCTGCCTGATTCCCCTATGAATAGGGATGGCCGCTGATGCCACACTGTTCCCCCATACCGTAGCGGTAGGCCTTGACATAACTCTGAAAGATCCAATCGATAAAGCGGTCTGTGACGCCAAAGTGGACGAGTGTCGCACGGAGGTACGGCTAGTGGACCCTATCAAACGCTTTTTCAGCATCGACCGAGAGGCTCATGCGTTCCGCCGGAAAAAGCTCAGAGCGGTCCATCGGGTGGAAGAGTCGTTTGATATTATTGGAGCACTGTCGCCTGGGAACAAAGCCTGATTGGTCCAGATCAATCAGACCGGGGAGGTGACGAGAGAGTCTGGCCGCAAAAATACCGGTAAAGATTTTTAGGTCCACATTGAGTAGAGATCTGGGGCGGTAGGAGCTGTATAGATGGGTATCCTTCCCTGGTTTAGGAATCAGGGTTATTAACCCCTTCGGGCTGATGACGAGCTGGGCTCGTCATGGCGTAGCCTCCTCGCACGCTGATGCCGAGCCCAGCTCGTCATGAATAATGGGATTTAGAAAATCTGAGCGTGCGAGCGGAATTCCGCTTGCACGCATGTGGTTAAGGCCTCTAACATAGAAGACGGGAAGGAAGAGGTGGGGGACGACCCGACAGAGTTAAAAACACGCACCAAGTGCCGGGCCAACGTCCCACAAAACTTTTTATAAAAACCCGAAGTGAACCCATCAGGGCTGGGTGATTTTTTGAGCTTCAAGCAAGCAATTGCGGATATGACCTCCTCCAATTGGATGGGGGCCTCTAGTTCGGCCGCCTGAGATGGCAGCAGTTTGGCTGTAGCCATGTCATGGAGGTATCGGGTTGGTTCAATTACGGTTAGAGCTTGGGCTGAGTACAGCGTTCCGTAGAAGTGTCTGAAGGCCTCCACAATTTCAGCGTCCTCACTACTTTCTCTCCCCCCGCCCCCCAGGATCTAGTACCGCTGCCCCTATGTGAGCTTGTCTTTGCCCTCCAAGGCGGTTTGTGTGAAGTCGCCCACAATGGTCCCCACCCACATAAAACGTATGCTTGAGGTGTAGAGCCGTATATTCAGCTCGGTCAACATCCAACCCCACTAGCTGTGCCCGGGCCGCCTTTAGGAGTTTCCAGACTCTAGGAGCACCAGTCAAGCGGTCTCGTTTTTCACGCCTATCTCTAGTGTCGGCGGCCGCTATGCTGATGAAGACCCCTCGAATCACGGCGTTCATCGCCTCCCATAGGATCGTCAAAGATCTGTCTGGGTTTTCATTAGAGGATAAATAGTTGGCCATGCTTGCTTCAATCTGTTACACCATGGAAGGGCGTTGAAGCATAGTTTCACAAAGACGCCAAAAACGGTGAGTAGGGCGCTGCTGGTGCATGGTCAACGAGAGCCGCAGTACGGAGTGGTTAGACAGAGGACATGGAAGAATCTCCACCTCTGGACCTGCCGCGTTAGTAGGTCAGAGGTAAAGAGATAGTCCATTCTGTTGTATGTTTTATGGGGGTGGGAGTAGAAAGTATAGGCCCTAGTGTTGGGGTGTCAAAGTCTCCATATGTCGGTCAGTCCAGCTTCCACCAGCAATCGCTTCCCTGCGTTGGACAAAGTCCCCGTTTGACCCCACCTATGCCCAGAACGATCCATGTCACCATCCATCACTATAAGTCCCTTCCTAGCAGGACTGTTTTGTCTGGTAGGCCCGGGAGTTCCTGAATTACTGTCTTAATGAAACCCTCTTGCCCACTGTTGGGGACGTATACCGAGGCTACAGAGAACGTGTGTATATCTAAGGTGAGGGTGTAAGCCAAGAACATCCCTTTAATTTCCGCCCACTTTTTACCAACCTTCCCCTGGAACCTAGAAGACACCAATATAGCAACCCCATCAGTTTTGGAAGTGGCTGACGAGAACATCTGGTGAGGAAATGCCTTTGATCTCAGTCGATGGGAATCAGCAGGGGGCAGGTGCGTCTCCTGGAGTAGGCATATATGGGCATTTGAATGCTCCAAATAGGACAGAAGGGCTCGGCGTTTGGTGGGGTTGTTTAGCCCCTTCACATTGAGGGACACAACTTGGAGGTCAGGAGTCATAAGAATGTGGACGCAGATTTGCTATAGCCAACAACACTGTCCCTGCAACTTCACCAACATACGGCCCGCCAACCCACCCACAGAAGAACCCAACTTCCTCAGATGCATCCTGCTCAACACCTGCTCTGCCCGCAAACCCGCTGTCGAACACTGGGACCTACTTAACACCAACATCCCGGACGTCGCCTTCCTGACGGAGACCTGGCTGACCCCCTCCTCGGCACCTGACATCGCCATAGCCATCCTGGAAGGCTACAAGATCACCCGCAAGGACCGCACCAACAGGACAGGAGGAGGAATCGCCATTGTCCACAGGAACACTCTGAGTCTCAACCAACACCAACGACGCCCTCAGCACCGCTGAACACCTGCACTTCCAGATCCACACCGACCCCAACACCACCCTCAAAGGAACCCTCATCTACAGACCCCCCAGACCCCAACCGCAGTTCAGCGACTCCATCACCAACCTCGTCAGCACACACACCCTCGCCTCTACGGACTACATCCTCCTCGGGGACCTGAACTTCCACCTCGAGAACAACTACGACACCAACTCCTCCACCCTGATCGACAACCGCGGCAACCTTGGACTCGGACAACTCGTCATAGCACCAACACACTCCACTGGCCACACGCTTGACCCCATCTTCTCTGCGAGCACCCGCGTCTTCTTCGACCGCACCGCCGAACTCCACTGGACCGACCACCGCTGCATCCACTTCAAATTCCGGAAACCCTCCATACACGACCGCACCCAGCAGATTTCTCGCCGCAGCTGGGGCAAGATCACTGAGGAACAGTTAACTGCCGCCCTCGCCCAGAGCCCTCCCGCAGACTCGACCGACCCGACACCGCAGCCCACAGCCTCAGACAATGGATCGACTGCCCCAACACCCTTGCCCCGCTCTGGAAGCCTACCAACACCCACACCAGCAAGAGAGCCAGCTGGTTCACCGAAGATCTCCAGGCCTCCAAGCGAGCCTGCCGTAAACTAGAAAAAAACTGGACCCGCAAAAAAACACCGTAAAGCTACACAGCCCACAGGAACGCCACCCGCCAACACCACCAACTCATCAGATCCGCCAAAAGGACCGCCTTCAGAGACCACCTAGACAGCAATGTACAGAACAGAAAAGAGCTCTTCAGCATCGTGAAGGAACTCTCCTACCCCAGCTCCAACAGCAACGACATCCCACCATCACAAGACCTGTGCAAATCGCTGGCCACCGTCTTCCATCGCAAGATCGCAGACATCCACAACAGCTATGACACCGTCATCACCTTGGCAACATCCAACATCCACGACCACCACCCTCACCAATCGCCTGCTCGCCTGGACCAACATCAACGACCAAGATCATGAACACCGTCCACTCCAGATACCCGGAAGACCCCTTCCCACACCACATCTTCAACAAAGCCAGCAGCACCATCACACCCCACCTCCTCAAAACCATCACCATCAACATCTCCTTCGAGACAGCGACCTTCCCAGGGAGCTGGAAGCACGCAGAGATAAACACCCTACTAAAGAAATCCAAGGCGGCCCCCAAGGACCTCAAGAATTTCCAACCCATCTCCCTGCTCCCGTTCCCTGCAAAGGTCATCGAAAAGGCCGTCAACAAACAACTAACCAGCTAACTCGAAGAGAACAACATCCTGGACCCATCCCAGACCGGGTTCCGCAGCACCCACAGCACCAAAACTGCCCTCATCGCCGCCACTGACAACCTCAGGATCATGCTCGACAATGGCGAAACCGCTGCCCTCATCCTCCTGGACCTGTCAGCCGTTTTCGACACAGTCTGCCACCGCACACTAAGAGCACGCCTCCACGATGCCGGAATCCAAGGAAAGGCCCTGGACTGGACCACCTCCTTCCTCTCCCGCAGAACCCAGACCGTCCGCCTCCCCCCTTCCGCTCCAATACCACCGAGATCATCTGCGGCGTACCCCAAGGTTCATCTCTCAGCCCAATATTGTTCAACGTCCACAATGCACCACTTGCGCACGTCGCCCGACAGCACGACCTAAACATCATCTCCTATGCCGAGGACAGCCAGCTGATCCTCTTGCTCACCAAGGACCCCCACACTGCCAAAACCAACCTACACGAAGGAATGAAGGCTGTCACCGAGTGGATGAGGGACAGCCGACTGAAGCTGAACTTAAACAAGACAGCGCTCCACCCCCTCGGCCTGGGACGACTCCTGGTGGCCAACGGCACTAGGAACACCCCCCCTCACCCACCAACCACGCAAGAAACCTAGGGGTCATCCTCGACCCCACACTCTCCATGACAAGCCGTCTCCTTCTCCTGCTTCAACACCCTCTACATGCTTCGCAGGAACTTCAAGTGGATCCCCACTGTAACTAAAAGGACGGTCACCCAAGCCCTTGTCAGCAGTAGACTAGACTACGGCAACGCACTCTACGCAGGAGCCCTGGTCAAACTTCTGACACGACTCCAACCCATCCAGAACGCCTCTGCACGTCTTATCCTCGACATCCCTCGCCACAGCCACATCACACCCCACCTGAAAGACTTGCACTGGCTCCCCATCAACAAGAGGATAACCTTCAAGCTCCTCACCCACGCCCACAAAACACTCCACAACACCGGACCAGCGTACCTCAACAGACGACTCGGCCTCCACGCCCCCGCCAGCTCCGCTCTGCAGGCCACGCCATCGTCCCCCGCATCCGAAGAGGGACCACCTGCAGCAGATCATTCTCCCACCTCGCCGCCAAGACATGGAACACCCTCCCTATTCGCCTCCGACTAACCAAAGACCTTCTAACCTTCAGGTGACTCCTCAAGACCTGGCTCTTCGAACAGTAGCAGCTCCTCCCCCACCCCCTCATCCCCCTCAGCCCCTTGAGACCCTCACGGGTATGTAGTGTGCTTTACAAATGCTATGATTGATTGATTGATTGATTGATTATAGGAATGGAAAATGAGGTGCAATAGTATAATGCCACCCTTGATATACATCGGAGGAGGAGGAGTAGACAACCTAAATGAAAAACCACAAACGTAAAGGAAGAAACATTCCAATGAATAGTTCACAAATGTCCCAGGCATTTAGCCTGTGGTGAGACGTGGGATGCATAGCAGGAGCCCCCGCCGCCCCCACCCACCCGGACCCGGCCATAATAGCCGGTGTGACCCTACAAAGTGACAGAAATCCGCACCTCAAAATTTTATAGTTCAATCTGCGTTGTTGGAGTCCTCTGACAGGGTCTGAAGGACTGCGGAGAGTTCTTTGGCAATCACGTCTGGATCCGGACGAGAGCCAGACGGCGAACCGCCGACTCTCTGCCATCGGCCGTTGTCCCCCCGTCGGGTGGACGCTGTGGGTTTCACCGGCCCGGCGTGGTCAGACTCCGACAGTTGCAGAAGAGATGTTGCTTCAACCAGAGAACATATTTGGCGGAGTCTGCCCTCCCATTTGAAAATTACCCTAAATGGATGCCCCCAAGAGTAAGCGATGTCTTTGGATCGGAGAAATGCAGTGATGGGGGTAGTCACGTCGTTTCTGTAGAGTGGAGGCCGCTAAGTCTTGGAAGAGAAGAGGCCTACAGGAGCGAAATTCAATGGGACGGTTGGACTGTGCCTCATGGAGAATGCGCTCCTTAAGCTTGAAGTCGTGGACACACATCAGGATATCGGGAGGAGGGATCATCAGAGATCTCTTGAGACCCACTCGATGTGTCCGGTCCAGTTGGATCTCCTGGCCCGGGGGACCTTCCAGGATGTGACTGAACAAGTCCATGACGAAGGCCTCAATGTCTTGCCCTTCTGTCCCCTGAGGTACCGCCCGGATCCGAATATTATTTCGACGAGAGAGGTTCTCCAGGTCCTCCACATGAGATTGAAGATCCAGAAGTTGATTGCGCAGCCTGAGTACCTCCTGTTGGAGCTGGGACACCTCTTCATCTCTGGCCGCTGTCTGATTCTCCAAGTCGGCAATTCGTGCCCCCACAGAATCAATGTCTTTGAGATCCATGCAACAGGCCTCCAGGCCCTGTCTGCAAAAGTGTCTCCCCGACCGTTGAGCCGCACTAAAGAAAGCTGTGCAAAATGTCCGTTCCTGATGGAAGCATCGTATGAGGTGTGTCACGCAACTGGGGACACCTCTCGGTCGGTGCTCACTGGCAATGACTAGTGGATAGCGAAGGCTCTCCCCTGTGATGGTGCCCAGGGATAGTGTAGGAATACCCAATGTCAGGGCCACCAATCCCTGGACGTGCTCCCCAGCTGCGGCCCACCTCCTAGAACTGTGAAAATGAGAGGACCTCAGACCTACAGGGGTAAGAGGGCTCGAATCGCACATCACCGTCACCTCTAGGGGCCCACACCTCACCTGACACTTGCTGGTGTAGGGGCCCCCATTATCCTTATCTCTAAGGTGTTGCAGTGCTAGGTAGCCTGTCAGCGTGCGGCATATACAGTGTTGAGACTGGTCCCTTGGTGTCTAGCTCTTCACCGTCATCAACACTCTCCTCCCAGGGAGCACCAGGGGGGAAGGCCTTGTTGAAGAACCGGGTTTTTAGAACCCAGCGGCGCCAGGGGAAACACCCGATGTCTTCGGATTCACCTGTCTTGGCTAACAGAGACACGGGATACTTCTTGGTGACGTCACAGATCAAATTTATTGGATGCAACCAGGAACAGAGGTCTACGAAGCACTACACGGGTGGTTCGCTAGAGACTGCCACATTCATAGTGCGAGACATCGTCTTTTATACTACAAATCACATTCCTGGCTAGCATCAATTACGTACAAACTGACCAATCACGAAATGACATGTCAAACATATCGCATGACGGCAAGCCCACTTTCAGTTGTCCAGCCCACCAGAAATGACAAGGCAAAATCCAACATTCCTGCTCGGACAGGCCGGACAAAACCCATAATAAAAGGACCATAAAAGAGGGAACAGAAACAGATGAGAAGCAAGATAGAGGGGTGTGTGCATGTACCACAAACTCAACAATGTCCTGCTCTTTGATCTCTATCTTGACCAGCTGTTGAACAAAGAACTGGCCTAACAAGTTAGCCTCGGGCAAAGGAGTCAGCTTGCTCAGGTCACACAGAAGTCAGCTAAAGGTGTACGTGTCCCAAGGACTCGTTCGGCAGCAGTCATCAGCCTATGTGAGGGCAACCACAAAATGGCTGCCGCACACAAAATGGAACCCAAGGGTTCAGAACATAATCCCTAAATACGTACTGAATCCATCACTCGAACATGACGAAAACACTCATACATGCCGCACTCGTCATTTGCGGTCCGCTGATACTAAAATCGTCACGATACGACGACCTTTACGAAACGGGTTCAGAATCCACGGAACCTCAGACCCTCCTTTTGCCCTTACATAGGCAATAACCTAAACTCAGGTCAGTCTGAATCCAGGTCTATATTCATCAGATCATCAAGGTGTTGCTGTAGCATCATCCTAGTACTTAGTAACTCTCTCTGGACAGGTCTCCTCGAACGCGAAGTAGCACAAAGGCCACATATAGCAGGAGCACACTGTACGCACAGACAGAACAGGAAAAGGATCGCTAATATCATCCCAATGACCATCAGAATCTTCCATCCCCAAGTGGATAACAATCCCCAAAACCATCCCATCAACGACCAATCTCCTTCGTCCACATGTACAGACTCGGAGATCTTATGTAGCTTGGAAATGGCTTGGTACACTGTCGGAGCATTGTCTGGAATGAAAACGCAGCAGCTCGATTGAATCAGTTTACATACCCCTCCTCTATCTGCAAGTATGACATCTAACGCAACTCTGTTCTGAAGAGTCATAAGGTGATCCGACTGGAGCTCAGCAGTCAAGTTACTAAGGGCACCGGCAGTTTCAACTATGGTGGACTCAACCACTCTCGTCAATTGCTGTATGTTCCTGCTGTTAGCCATAGGTCCCCAAAACGGCAGAAAACCCTTCAGAAAATCTCCCAATTCTTGTCCTGCAGTATCTTCCTTACTGAAGACACCTTTAACGACTCTTGTCTTGTGGTAATCTGCCGCAGCTGTATACGTGGGAGGCAACAGGAACGAAACAAAACATGTGCCCGAGAAATCAGGGGGCAACCATGTATACGCTCTATCGTAACAGACAAAGTAGGTACCCTTAGCTGCTAGAAACGATGGGAAAGTCTGGGACGCAAAAACGTACATCTCAGTGCAGACACTCTTCCCTAACTGAGCTCTCGGATTCTTGTCATTACCTTGCAGTAATGACCCTGATGGGGTACAATCCAAATTGGAGAGGATCTTTTCGCTCGCTGGTTCTCACTCAGACTAACTCCATATCCGGTAACGTTCCACCCAATATATGCTAGTGTCTCATCTCTCGGGATAGTCTCATAGGAACTAATTCCTCCAATCATGTCGACTATACCCTTGACTAGAGCACTATTCTTCTGATTATCTTTCACAGAACATAGGGGGTAAGCTTCACGAGCATAGATGAACATCGTTCTGTATGCCCACACAGAACCATTGTAGCTAAAAGGCAGAACCAGGTAAGGAATACCTTTATCGGTAATATGGGGCATAAGGCCACACACCCAACAATTTGTTGTGTTCACTACTAGCTGGTGTTGGTGCAGAAGCTGAACAAAGGAGTTATTAACGAATTCCAATCTCCTAATGGACTCATGTTCAGGCAGAGGGTGAAAAGAATGCGAAGAAACAGTAGGAGAAGGCATAGGTTGTGCAGTGGGTGCAAACGTCACTTTGAAAGAGAATATAATATATCCCATCAAAAACATCATTAAGCTAAGTAACATAAAAAGACATATGATTAAAAAACACTTTTTGCTCATTACTTTACACATTTTGCTCTTAAAGCTCATTCTTTCAACAGGTCTCTCCATCTCGAAAAACTCCATCGTGGAGAAGTGTGGCTTAATGATTAGAGCGCCAGACCCTGATGCAGAGATCTAGCCCGGGACCAGGGTTCAATTCCCCACCTCGGTGGGTCTTGGGCTCAAAATTTCCGCGGACCTGACAATTCTCGCCTTGGTGCCTATTCCAATCATGGAGTCCCACTCTGCAACTCTGGGCAATAGCTTGCTTAATCTCCACAACGGCCCCCGCAACGCTAAGGATGCCTGGCCTCCAACTTGGGGGTGCCCAGGAGTGGATGCCTCACAGGGAAAGTCAGGATGGGTTCCACAGCGGTATTCGTACAAGCGCCTTGAGACCCTTGCGGGTGAGTAGTGCGCTATACAAGTATCAATTTACATTTACAATTTACATCCTCTAATCGTGCTGCTCGCGGCGGAAGGGTGTTCCGTGCTAAGGAAAGCGTCTGTCAGTCCAGGGAACGCCCTTAGACCAACCAGAACCGTCGACCTAATGTCTTCGGCTTGCACTCCAAAGACTTTGCACCGCGACCCTACAGCTGAAACCGGATGGTGGGTCGAAAAACAAAAATCACAATAGTTCCTCGGAGGAGAGCTAAACCTTAAAAAAAAATAGCAAAGAAAGAATTTACACTTTTATTTGTCCCACGACTCTTGGTCGCAAATTATAATGCTCTTTGCCAGGCAATGTCTGTTCCCTAAACAAGAGCTCGGGTTCAGAAGTATCCAAACGACTCGACGGAGGCACAGCTTCTTGCAGAAGATCGTCGCTTTCTCGTTCAGAGTTCGTTCCAATCACACGTGCATCGCTAAAAGGCAGAAAACGGGGCACGGTTTCAGTCTCAGAGTCGGGAAGTCCTTTCTGGACCCACCGGTCGTACGACAGAGGCAAAGGGGCCCTCTTACAATGTACACGTGGATCCAGTTCTTTTTACCGCGCACTCGCACTGCCGAACGTGTGGACAAAAGCACCAAATAGGGTCCGATCCAGCAGGGATGCTCGTTCTTGGTCCGCTGGAAATTCTTCACAAAGACCCAGGCTCCAGGTTCGAAATTGAAATTGAAATTATTTTATTGAATATGTTTTGGAACTCCGTGGAGATCCACATATTATACAATTACAAAACACAGTATAAAATTTTAACCATATAAAACAACTCATACAGACAGAAATTATACAAAAACAATTTACCATCCTACTAATAAAGTTCCAAGAAACATTAAAAAAAATTAAAAATTTTGTTACAAAAAATTCCATTTGGAGGGCTGAGAATAGCATCCAACAAAGCTGTTGCAGAAGAAATACCAAACTGAATACAAGCCGGTTTTATCCAGAGGCGCCGGTAATTCAATAATGCAGGACAAACTAGCAGGGCATGTTTGGAGTCTTGAGTTGCTAGGTTACAGAAATTACATACGTTGGATATTCCGTACCATTTGGCCAACAACTTATTCAGGGGGAGCAAGTCCTGCCTGAGAAGCAGCCAAAAACGGCGTAAGCCGTGCGGGATGTTCCATGACAGGTAGGGTTGTATCTGTCTGATCAAATAGGAATCAGCCACTTGTGTGACCCCCTTTTTTTGTGTTATTAATTTCCGATCCCTCTCATAACTTAGCTTCCATGTAGCTTGTTTTAGTTGTGATTTCAATTGAGACATGGAAAGTTCTAAGATGGATGCTTCCTCCAACTCTAAAAGAGTGATAGCTTTCCTGTAGTTCTTTATTAGGATCGAGTAAGCATTTAGGGGGCCCATCAACTCTTTTGTAATTAGAGATCTGAGAGTAGATGGCTTTCCTTTAATCAGACTAAAAACCCAACGAATCACTCCTGCAAGTCCCAGAGCCCAGCTACTCCTAAGGCCAAGTTCAAGACGCAGGGTTGCAGAGCTACAACTATTATTAACCGAGATTAAATTTCTCAGTAGGGAACCCTCCACTGTGTCTAAGAAGCCCCATTCTGCTAGGTCAATTAATTCTACCCCGTAAAGCAGAGTCGGGGGAACTTTTGCCCGAAAGGCCTCCAACAGATGAGCAAAGTGTCTCTGACCTGTTGATTTATATAAAGATCTTAGGCCTTTACCCTGTGACTTTGATTTTTGGGAACTGCTTTCTATGTGTAGTTTGTTACTTAAGTTACTAGAAACTACCATACCTAGAAAGACGTACGACTTTACTCTTTCTAATTTCTGACCTCCCAATTCCCAACTAATGTGGTCCAGTTTTAGTTTGTTTCGTCCCTCCAAGCACATTATCTTACTTTTAGAAATATTTATTTTCAAAAAGTGCTCTTCAGAGAAGGAGTATAGTGCACGCAGACGGTTATTAAGGCCCTTAGGGGAGAGGTCTAATATTAAAATGTCGTCTGCATACATTAAGCAGGGAATGTGTCTTTCACCTAGGCGTGGGGCAATTCCTACACATGTTGATAAAGTAAGGGGAAGGTCACTGACATAAAGGGAAAATAGGAGGGGCGCTAGTAGGCAGCCCTGTTTGAGGCCATTTGCAGATGGAATGAGCCGAGAGAGACCTCTTTGCCCTCCCAACAGGACCTTGCACCATGTATCATCATGCAGATCTTGGACCAAGCATAAGAGGCTATGTGGCATTCCTAAGATGTGTAGCTTTCTCCATAATACCTGACGGTCGACCTTATCAAAGGCCGTGGAGAAATCTATGAAAGCCACATAGATTCTCCCCTTCCTCGCTCTTATGTACTTATCAACTATTACCTGGAGGGCCGTTAAATTATCCAAGGTCCCGTGGTTTTTCCTAAAGCCTGTCTGTTCAAGTGGAAGGATATTTGCAGATTCAACCCAAGCATTTATCCTTTTGAGCAGGCATCTAGTAAAAACGTTGCCGATTGCATCCAGCAATGCGATCTGGCGATAATTCTGGGGGAGAAGACGATCACCCTTTTTGTACAATGGGACCAGGATACTTCCCTTCCAGGAAGGTAGGACCTTTCCACTTAATATGCAGGAATTAAAAATAGGGCATAAAAGCTTGCTCCATTTGACCCTATTCTGCTTTAACACGTTAATTGGGACTTCATCGGGACCCATGGCTCCTGAGCGCCTCATTTCCCCAATGGCGAGTTCTATATCTTTTTCTGAGAAAGACTCTATCGGTTGACTAATGTCTAAAAACCGAACTTGGGGAGAAACTGGGAGGTTGCTAGCATAGAGGTTTGAGACAAAATCCCTCCATATATGTTCCTCAATAGGGATAGGCAGCGGAAAAGTTCTCGTTCCGCACCCTTCACCTATAAGGGACCAAAATTGTCTCAATTCTCCATTAGTTGCAGCCTCCCTTATCTTTACCCAGATGGAATCCTCTTTTTCTTTTCGAAGAGAGTATAAGAGTCGCCTCCTTCTCCTTTTTAGTGTTGTTATTTGTCGGGATTTATCCTCAGTTCTATGTAAGTATTGGGCCCTTATAAGTTTATTCAGGTCTACATTGAGTAATTTCAGAGGACAATGGGTTGTTTTAATGGATTTTTTCTTGTTCTGTTTTCTAGCCCCTGCTATTATTGAATTCAAAAATAGGGAAAAGAGCTCATTTTCGCGACCATGCCAAGAGGGGAGCTCGGAGATTGCTATATCTAGCATATCCTCCAGGTAACAGTGAGCCCTTGCATTCCAATAACACCTTCCCGAACTGTTACCAAAATTTATTTGGCTACTGTTCAGGGACCATTGATCACATTTAGGGGGATGTATATTCATTGAGATGGAAATAATTTTATCATCGCTGAAAGTGGTATCGATTACAACGATGTCCTTTAATAACTTAAATGAATGAGACCCTATTATAACATAATCAAGGATCGATTCCCCTTGATACGATCTATGGGTAAAATTTGCCGGGGAGTCCGAGGGGAGACGCCCATTTGCGATTATCCCATCGATTTCCGCCAACTCATTTAGTAATATTTTACCCCGTTTATTTGTTTTTTTTTGTTTTTTTTTTCTGTCCTCATTTGCCGTGTCCTCAATGTGACCGATACCAACCACCTAGCGAGTCCTTCCCATAAGGGTCCACTCCGTAGTGGTTTTCCGTTGCGACCTTCCTTTACCAGAACTCGAGATATTCTATGGGTGGGAGATAATAGCCAAAACCGTGAGGGATTTGAGCTGACTCCATCTAGGTATTTTTCAACCTGTTGGACCATTATCGTATCGAGGCTAGACCCGGTCCAAGGAGTATTATCGGCATAATCATAGGACCCGGGGAAAAAAAAACAAAAAAAAAAAAAAAAAACCCCGGATTCTATTTCCACTGGGACAACACATCCCAAAAAGCCAGGTTTCGTTTGCTACATGATCTGTTGAGGTCTACTTTAGATGTCTTGTATAATGATGTGAGCCATGCCGAGTGTGAGGGGGCTGTTACCTCTGTCCAGTGCATGCAAATTTGCCTTCTTGCAAGCAAAATGGCATAAAAAAGAAATGATCTTGCCTTGCCAGTAATGTTGTCTTCCAGCCCAAAAATAATGAGTGGTAATGTTATTGAAATTGATGTGTTCATAATGGAGTTTAACGTAGCCTTCACTTCTTCCCAAAACCGACTTAAGGCAGGGCATTCCATGAACATGTGGACATCAGATGCGCCCGTGAGATTACATTTGTTACATTTTTTATCAGGGAGAAATTTGGAAAGTTTAAGTGGTGTGATATATGCGCGGTGTACTGAGAAAAGATGGTTTCTTCTTAACCATGAAGGTTTTACAATCTTGTGTAAAAGGGCGAAAGAATTTATCCATATCTCTTCACAGCGAAGACCAGTTACTGACCCCCACAGTTGGTCTGGGAGAGTAAAGTCTCCATCTATTTCTTCAAGAATCTGCCAATACCACAAAGCTACCTCCTTTCTAGCCACTGGTTTTTCCACTAGTTGTTGTTCCAAGCGGCTAACTTTCCCAAGATGTTTATCTTTTCTACCCTGGGCTCTTATCCAACTGTCCAGCTGAATATACTTAAATCTGGACATTCCGGGACCAATGTGTTCGTTTAACTCTTCCCATGTAAATATTGATCCTTCCTTCACTAGTTGACCCCATCTTATAATCCCTGCATGCTCTAGTGTGACTGATAAACTATCCTTCATACATGGTGGAAGCCCAGGAGATTCCCAAATTGGGGCGTAGTTTGAATAGTAGGACAACCCCAGTCTTTTTCTAATGATAAGCCACGTTTTAGACCAAGATTGTAGTATTTTAAGTTTAATTTTTTTGAAAAATTTCTGGCTAGCAAATTTGAACAAAAACCCATCCACTGATAAGTTTTCCCCGATTAACATAGCTCTGTACATTGATCCAATCGAAAGGTTCGTTGGTGTTTTTAAAAGCATCCTGGAATGTGTCATCTGAAAAGCCCAAGCATAATATAATAAGTCAGGTAAAGCAAGGCCTCCCTTCTCTCTTTCCTCCTTAGCTTTTTCAAAGAGATTCTCGAAGATTTATAGTTCCAAATAAAGGAGTTGATTTCTTGTTGACTTTTTTCAATTGCTTTGAGATCAAATGCTGAAGGAATAGCGTTAAATATAAACGTGTATTTGGGGAGAATACACATTTTGACTAGGTTTACTCGACCTGTTATGGATAGTGGCAGATGTGACCATGATCTCAATAACTTTTTACATTCTCTATCAATTCTATCCAGGTTGCTTTGACCAATATTACCCACATCCTGGGTGATTCGTATTCCAAGATACCGCATGGAAGACGCCACATTTATACCCAAATGTTGTTCTGGTATATTCCAAGTCATCATTTCAGTCTTACTTGAGTTAATGTTGTACCCCGAAATAAGCCCAAATTCTTCTGCTCGCTGTATAACGACAGGAAGTGTTGTTTTTGGATCAGCTGTAAAAATCAGAATATCATCAGCGTAAAGTGCTACCCGCCTCTCCCACTCTCCAAACCTGGATGATGGAATGTTCGCCTCTGTCCGCAAAACCTGAGCGAATGGCTCGATATATAAGTTAAAGAGGAGTGGGGAGAGCGGACAGCCCTGTCTTGTACCTCTGGTGATATGAAATGCCTCCGTCAAGACACCGTTGATCAATATCCTGGCCGAAGGAGCACTGTATAGTTGGAATATCGCTCTACAGAATCTACTTCCAAAGTTAAATTTTTTAAGAACATCTTCGAGGTAGGGCCAGTTAACTCTATCAAACGCCTTGGTTGCATCTAACGTGAGAGTGGCCAAAGGTAAAGAAAAGGCTGATGCAATGTCTATGGCTCCTATCAGGTCGTGAGTTAATTCCGATAATTGACGGCCTTTAATAAAGCCCTTTTGATCTTTGTGTGTTATATTACTTATTACACTACTCAATCTTGTTGACATTATGGATGTAAAGATTTTATAATCGTTGTTGAGCAGGGATATGGGTCGATATGACCCACATTCCCGAGGCGATTTGCCTGGTTTCGGAATAAGCACAATTGTAGCTTCCCCCCATGATTTAGGTGTTGGATTCCCTTCTATTAAAATGTTATTAAATAAAGCCTTCAACACCGGAGTGATAACATCTTCCAGGGCTCTATATATCTCTCCTGGGAGGCCATCTGGGCCGGCCGCCTTCCCTTTTTTGGATTGGCGTAGAGCTTTCCTCACTTCATCCTCTGTTATCTCACTCTCCAGAGCTTTATTCTGTGCTGTTGAAAGAGCAGGGAGCAGAATGCCTTTGAGCCAGTTATCCCTAGTCTGTTGGTTGTTGGGAAGTTCTTCTCTATATATTTCCTCAAAGAAATCATGGAAGGCCTTACCTATCTCTAAGTTTGATGATCTTACTGTAGCCTCCCCCTCTACCTGGATCTCTCTAATATATTTGAGAGCTTGATCTGACTTAATTTTCCAGGCCAGAACTTTCCCAGCAGCTTCTCCAAATTCAAATTGGGAGATCTTACTTGCTTCCCATCTTTTGTTGACTCTTTCTTGTAGGATATTTTCCAATTCTGCCTTTTTTTCTACTAGCTTTGTCTGCTCTAGTGAGTTTACCTGTAGTGTGTCAATTTGTTGTTCTAATAATCTCATTTCCTGCTCCAGGTTGGCTATTCTTTCTCTATATATTTTATGCCTGTAAGAGGCCCTGTTAGTAATCTGGCCTCTCAAAAAGGCTTTAAAAGTTTCCCAGACAACCTCCAATCTTGAGGAGCCTAAATTTAAGTCAAAAAATGTTGAGGACTCTACTGCCAGAAACTTAACCTCTTCGTCTTCAAGCAGTAGTGTCCGGTCAAATGACCACGTTGAAAATGTAGTCTTGCTGTCTAATTTCATTGTGAATATTAATGCGGAGTGATCTGAAAGATGTGATGGGAGGTAATCTATTGTTATCAGAAATTCTTTCAACGAGTAGCTGAAGAAAGCATAGTCAATTCTTGACTTGTGCTTAAACCGGCTATTTCGAAAAGACACCCCCATTTTGTTACCAACTTTCTCTCTCCACAGGTCAGCAAGACCTAGATGATTCATTATTGTCAAGAGGGTTTGCCTAGATTTGAAGGAGCTACAGCTTTTAGATTTTGTAGATTTATCCAGCTTGGGATCAAGTACGATGTTAAAATCACCCATCCAGATCACTGGGTCCTGAACTGATATCAAATGACTCCTGACAGCATCTAAATGTGAAGGATCGTCCGAATTGGGGCCGTAATAGCCCACCAGGGTGCAAATATGCCCGTCCAGTGATACTCTCAGAATTAGCCATCTCCCTGTGTGATCCTCTTTATAATCTAGGATTTGAGCTTTTACTGATTTCTTAAAGATAAAGATTATCCCCCTGATGTTTGCATTATGATCTGTAGAACAAAATTTGTCTATCCATTTGTGTTTCTTGAGTATCAGGTCAGCCTCTGATTTAAGTAGATGTGACTCTTGGAGGACAATAATCTGTGCCTGAGAATCTCTCAAGTATTGTAAGATACGCTCTCTTCTGTCCCTCACCCGGAGTCCATTGACATTCCAAGATATATATTGGATTGATGTCATTTTATTTTATCTTCCTCTCCCTCCCCCTCCTTCATGTTACTTTTCATCCACTGGTAACATCTATTTTTTAATTTGTTACACCTAAGGCACATTAGACTAACGTTTTTGTTAGGCATTTGAGGACTTTTTATTTTATCTCCACTTCCCCCCCACCCTCCCACCCCCCTGGGAAAACCCCCCCTACTTACTGTGGCCTGATGTCTGGCCATCTTCACGCCCACTGCAGCTATGCTCATTTATCCTCACTGCAGTTATTTTAGATTTGGAGCTATTGTCAGCCCAATAAAAAGGTATAGGTGTGCAAAGGACCTTTAGCTCATTGTCTCTGGTAAACCTTTTATACCTTTTTTTTTTTCCTATGTGTGTGTATATATATTTTTTTTTCCCCTTCCTGTTTAGGTCTTTTTCTTTCTTTCTTTCTTTTTTCCCGTTTCCCCCCCCCCTTTTTTTTTTTTTTTGATTTTTTCCCTCTTCCCTTTGTTTATTGTTTTATTATTTAGTTTCTCTTTTTCCTATCCACCTTTTTCCGGTTATATATTTTTTTTTTGTATGTTTCCCTTGGTTTTTTTTTTTTTTTGGTTTTTTTTTTGTAGTTTAGGGTTTTTTTTTTTTTTCCTTCCCGCTCACCCTTTAAGTATTTTTTCCTTTTAAAGCACACTTATATACTTTTTTTAAATTTTTTTTTTTTTCCAATATTTTATTCACCTTATTTCCTAAAGCTAGCTTACGCAGCTTTCTGGGCCTGGGCCTGAGCATGGTCACTTATACTTTCTAGTAGTTCATCTGCATCTTGTGTAGAGCGGATATTATACATCTTATTATTATACATAACCCGGAGGAATGCAGGAAATCTCATCTGAACACTAGCTCCTAATGATCTGAATTTCTCCATACGCTGTCCTAGTTCCCATTGTCTGTCAAGTGTGGTTTTTGATAGGTCTGACCGAATCTCAAAGGGAAAATCGGGGCCCTGTAATGTTTTTGCCTTCAGTGCAAGATTCAGAACCTTTTCCTTTAAGGCATAAGTCAGAAAATTAACTAAGACTTTTCTGGGCTTATTTCTTGCTGGGTTCAGTCGAAATGGGTCACGGTGAATTCGCTGTATATCGTTCTCCAGGATTTCTGCAGGCTCATCCAGATTGAGGGATTCCTTTAATAGCTTTACTACGGGGGTCTTAAGGTCGCCCCCCTCTTTTCCCTCCGGAATTTTCAAAAGCCGGATGTTATTACGTCTGGAAAAGTTTTCCAACCCTTCAATTCGCTCCCGCATGCTCTCTCCATCTTTTTGGAGAGTATAAATTTTGGATCTTGCAGCCTCCAAGTTTGACGTCAGGACTCCCACTGAACTCTCTAATGTTTCGGTTCTTTCACAAAGACTGTCGACTTTTTTCTCCAGTATGTCGCAGGACGCCCTTATCTCGATCTGGTTAGCTTTCGAAACTGCAAAATCGTGTCTTATTTCATCTCTCATCGCAGTAATCGATCCTACAAGAGCCTCGAGGGTGCTCCCCACACCAAATTCACCAAGATCTCTCTGTTGCTGATTAACGCCCTCCTGTCTGCCTTCTTTTCCTGGTATTATCTCTTTATGTCCTACTTCATCTTCCCTTCGCCTCTGTGTACTAGGTATCTCGCTGACAGAACTAGCTCCTGGGAATGTTAGAAGAGGCGCTGGGATAACCTCTGAGCGTGATTTGGGATCCACAACCTGCGCGGCATCTCCTAACGTAGCAGATGCTTGTTTCACGGATAGTATCACGGGTGAATTTTGGGTGGAAGCACCCCCTTCCCCCGTAGTAACTTCTAGTAAGTCTTCGCTACCATTCTGGCTGTTAGATGTTGCCATGTCTTGGGGAATTTCCAGAACCTGGGGTATAGGCTTAAAGTATGCTCGCAATGATGGAGTGACACCCTTGGGGTTTTTTAAAACTTGCTTTTTAATTTGCTTTTTCTGTTTAAGGCTCTTGGCCCCTTTAACGGAGATACCTCTCCTTGATTCTATTCCTTCAGCAAGGCAGTCCAAATCTTTTAACAAAGCTTTTCCAGTACTGCACTCTGGGACACGTAGTTTCTTTATCAAGTTGACCCCTTTGTGTTCACCCCTGGTTTTACTCCTTGTTATTCTAGGCTGGTGGTCTCCCCTAACTGCCTCCCCTGGTTTTGCCACTGCTGTTGTTAAGTCAGTAAGTTTGCTTTGGGCAGAACGGATTTCTCTTACCTCATCCGTGTAAATTACCTCCTTGTTTAGCAGCTGCGAAGGTGAATCTCCAGCTGAGTGAGATCGCCGAGGTTCCCTTTCCTCTCCTCTGCCTTTACCGCGGTTATCAGCAACTCCGAGCAGGAAACCCCGAGCTGCGGCCGCCCGGCCGCGCCGAAGCTCCACGGCTGCCCGCCTCCAACTCGGATGAGGGGCGGGTGCCGAGGAGAGATCAACTTCGGACAGGCACATCCGCCGAAGACCCAGGTACGGGGAAAGCGGAGCAGGCGTTCTTACACCTATAGGGCGAAATCCGATGACTCTGCCGTGTGAACTCAGCTCTGCACACGTAGTTGTCAGCTCCGTAAGAGCGTGTCTTTGTGTCACTGCATAGGAGGATTAGAGCACTGCGCGGTACGTGCGGCTCGCTCTAGCCGGCGGCCGCCATGTTCTCCCCTCCCCGTTTATTTGTTAATATATTCTCAGGGAATATTGCCCGAGGAATATGGAGCGTTTCTTCTCTTACTTTATCAGAAAACAGATTTAAACTAAAATTGGAGATTTTGCAATTCAAGTCCCCGGTTAAAATGATAACCGTTCCAGGTTCTTTCTCCTTAATGCTCTGTATATGGAGGAAGATTTTATTTAGAATTGTATCAAAACCCGCTTCAGGAGGGATATAGGCATTTATCAAGGCCAGGCGGGTTCCAGCTAAGAAGATGCCTGACCCAAACAAGGTAACTACCTGAAAAAGTTTACTCGGGTCTAGGAAATGGTTGTAATCCCAGTTTATACGGTTGGATAGTAGGCAGGCTATGCCCACGCTGGCGTGGCCTTTTTTATTCGTAGTAGCACTGCCTTCTAGTGCCCAATAGTCCTTCCCTATTTGGATATTTTCCTTGCACCATGTCTCCTGGAGACATATGATATTTGCCTCCAGGGATAGGAGAAACTGTAATTTCTCCGAGTTGTTTTTTATGCCTGCTGAATTCCACGATATTATGGATAAGTCCGTGCTAAAGGAACTGATTGGATAATGATTTTCGCGAGGATTTGTCAGCTAATACTTTGGGCAGCCAGTTCCAGTGATCCGTTTCCTCTCTGAGGGTAGTATGAGTTAAACAGGAGGGTTGGGCTCCAGGTTCGATAGCATGTCCTGGATCCTCAGATGCTTGTGGCAATGAATCATGAACCTGTTGGTGCAAAACACGCAATTTAGCCATCAATTCATAGAGGTAATCAAGCAACACAGGATGTTCTATCTCGCTAAATTTTGTCGGCCGCGGCACTCCCCAAATATTTGCCGGGCGACCAAACACGACCTCATACGGACTAAGGACCAGATGTAGGAGCCAAAATACCGGTCGGTAACTGCCGATTTCGGCCGTTTCCGACCGGTATTAAGTATTTGGCATGTAGGGGCCCTATTTTACCGATTCGATAAATTTACCGAATCAGTAAATTTACCGAATCGGTTAAATACCGAATCAGTATTTTTACAGATTCGGTAATTTTGAGATGTAGGTGGGACTCTTCTGAGTCCCACAGGCCTTACCGAATCTGTATTTTACCACCCAATCCAATTGGGTGGTAAAATACCGATTCCAGGTGTGCATGCACATGTGTGCATGCACACCTATGACATGTGACAGACAGACATGCCCTTAGGGCATGTCTGTGTGCCACATGTCACACATGCCTGAATTCGGGGTGCTAGAGGGTGTCAAAGTGACACCCCCTGCACCCTTGCAACATTCGGTATTTACCGATTCGGTAAATACCGATTCTTACAGAATCGGTAATTCAATTACCGATTCTTCCTACATCTCCCCCTTCTATTTTACCGATTCATAAATACCGAATCGGTAAAATTCGGTATTTATGAATCGGTAAAATATACTTACCTACATCTGGCCCCAAGTCCCATTCGTGAATGCACAGTCATTCTTGTGGACCAAAGGGCTAATGGCAAGGCATCTGGACATTGTAAACCAGAGCTCGCCTGTATCTTTGCCAACTTTAATTTAAGGGTGCCATTATAGCACTCGAGTAGACCAGCTGATTGGGGATAATTTGCAGCGTGGAATCTCTGCCTTATTCCTAAACCATCACACACTCTCTTCATCACTTGACCCACAAATTCACTCCCATTGTCGCTCCAGACCATTCTCGGCAATCCATACCTAGGGAAAAATTCCTTGACAGGGGCTTTAGCTGTAGACAAGGCAGTGTTATCTTTCAAAGGGTATGCTTCTACCCATCGTGAAAAAGAGCAAACAACCACTAACACATACTTCAGGTTGTTGCACCTCTCCATGTGGATGAAGTCTATCTGCAAAGCCTCAAACGGATACGTCGGAGGCGCAAAATGACAAGCTGGAGTTGGAGTTCCCTTCCAGGATTGTACGTCAGACAAACCATACAGTTCTTGACCAAATTCTCTGCACACTTAGGAATTCCAGCATTTTGCCATACTGGAGCCAACAACTTACAAATCCCTTTCACACTGATATGAGCCATTCCATGCGCCATCGTAACCACTGGAAGCACATACGCATCGGGTAACAACCATCGTTGATGCTCTGACAACTCAATCCAACAACCATTCGAATCCAATTTACCCTTACTTTCTCTCCATTCATTCAACTCTTTCTCTGTAGCTTCAGCTTGAATAGACTTCACGCTCTCTATCGTATCTTCACACATACTTTTATCCAGAACCCATCTCGCCGGACCCGCAACATACATTCGACTCATCACATCTCTCGCAGTTTCTTTCGCAACTTCATCTGCAAACGCATTGCCTCGACCAACATCATCAGTAACTTTCTTATGCGCACTGCATTTCACAATTGCAATCTGCAACGGCAAAGTAAGTGACTCAAGGAGTTCATTCACCAACTGACCATGCTGAATCTTAGTCCCATGCTAAGTCAGGAACCCACGCTCTTTCCACAATCGTCCAAAACTATGAGCCACACCAAACGCATACTGGCTATCGGTATACACAGTCACTCGTTTCCCTTTTGACAACACACACGCTCTTGTCAATGCAATCAATTCTGCTGCTTGCGCTGAATTATGTGGAATACGTGCAGCTTCAACAATCGTATGCAAAGTCGTAACCGCTTATGCTGCAGTCGTATCACCATTCGGAAGCTTAAAGCATGAACCATCAACCCATAAAGTACCATCACGTTTCCCAAGAGGAGTGTCCCTAAGGTCTATCCTCCCTTTCGTTTCTTCCTCTGTTCCAAGGAAGCAATCATGCTGTTCACAAACATCTGTCTCAACTGAAATCGGCAACAAAGTAGCTGGATTCAACGTATTGCATCTCTTTATATGCACATGACTCGCTAAAAGTGTCAATTCGTAACCTGACAACCGAGCACTAGTTAAGTGCTGTGTCTTGGTTCGATTCAGTAAGGTATCCACTGCATGTGGAACCATCACAATCAACGTATTGTTCATCACCAAACCAGCAGACTGTCGAACAGAGACAGCCGCTGCTGCTGTAGCTCTCAAACAACTCGGCAACGCTCTAGCTACCGGATCCAAAGTCGACGAGAACTACGCACATGGACGTTGCTTATCGCCAAACTGTTGAGTCAAAACTGACAATGCACATCCCTCTGTCTCGTGGACATAGAGTGTAAAAGGCGTACTGTCGTCGGGAGTACCCAACACAGGAGCCGAGCACAACGCATTACGCAATTCAGAAAAACTTTTCTGACATTCGCCAGTCCAAGGAATAGGGTTCGGAGTATTCTTAACAGTAAGAGCTATCAAAGGTTTCGCAAGAAGCGAAAAATTAGGGATCCACTGTCTACAATACGACGTAATACCTAGAAAAGCACGCACTTCTCCCTGTGTCGTAGGCACACTCATGTTCACAATGGCTTGAATTCTTTCTGGGGTCAACCTTCTTCCCTCCTTCGATAAGAGGTGACCTAAGTAGGTTACTTCTTGTCAACAATATTGCAACTTCGAAAGAGACACCTTATGATGGAAATCAGACAAATGACGTAACAACGACAAAGTAGCCTCTTTACAGATTTCTTCATTGTCAGCAGCAACTAACAAATCGTTTACGTACTGAATAAGGGCAGCACCATCAGGTAAAACAATCGTATCAAGTTGTGTTTTCAAAGCCTGACCATAGATGGATGGACTCTCACAATAGCCTTGAGGAGCGCGCTTGAACCGGAAACATCGGCCTCCTAAAGAGAAGCCAAAAATATCCCTACTCTCCTCGGCAATCGGGATGCTGAAGAAAGCATTCTTCAAGTCAATCGCCGAAAACCAGGTAGCATAAGCTGGAATCAAAGTCAATAAAGCAGTAATATCTGGCACAACTGGAAATTGCGGAACTACAATCTTATTCACCTCACGAAGATCGATCACAAACCTGTATACAGGCGGTTGTGAAGAATCAGTTCATTTCAGAACAGGCAAAACCGGACTATTGCACACATTACCTCTCGTTTCCTCAATTACACCTTTCTCAATCAGGTCATAGATGATCGCCAAAAGTGCTCTTTCACCGTCACTGGAAATCCTATATTGGAGAATACGTGGCAATCTAACATTCGCTTTCAGCGTCACAACATATGGCGGAATCTCCAAAAGACCCACATCATTAGGACCAGTAGCCCAAAGAGAATCAGGAAGAGAAGACAATTCAGCTGGAAGTTGATCCTTAGACAAATACATCGGGGAGATCACTCTCTTACCTAATGTAAGCTGTACTCCTGAAGGAGAACAGTATAGCGTTGCATACAATCTTTTCAACAAATCCAATCCCAACAAGTTCTCACCACAACCTGTCGTCAGAATGAGGGGTGCTTCGAAATCACAAGGTCCAACAGAAAGAGACAAAGGAGTAGAAAACGGATTACTAACTGGGGCGCCAGAAAAACCTACGGAAACATTTGTTAAGCCAGACAAAGGTGCGCCAGGGAGTTTAGAGTGCATAATAGAACTCTTCGCAGCACCAGTATCCAACAGAAAAGGCTCTGACACACCTGATGCAATCACTTCAACATAAGGTCCACTCTGATCTACTGGAACTGAAACAACTTCCTCTCTTTGTCTATGGCTGTCCTAGCAATCATTACCATTCATATTCTCACCTTCGACATAGTAGTTGTCCGCATAGTACTGAGTCGTCCTACCAGACGCACCATTCTGCTGATTAAAACAATTCATTGAATTCTGTGGAGGACAGGAACGCGCATTCTGAGGGAACACACCACGTCCCCTACCTCTAGGAACCATCAATCAATCAATCAGTGACACTGGAACAGTGGAACTTGCTGAACACCTCGACCTCTCACACCAGAAGCACCATTCGTGCGCTGTAACAGAACTTGACAACTATTCTTAAAATGACCCTCTTCTTTGCAATACGCACACTGATTAGGCCCTACAGAAAAACGCTGTTGAGAAGACTCGAACCTTTGCGAGTTTCTCTGATATTGCTGAGGTTGCTGATAATCACGCTGATTATTACGGGGCGGATACGCTTGCTGTAAGAGAACTTTCGTCTTCAATTCTTTAGTCTTCTTGTCGGCTCTATCTTCCTCGTCCTTATCTCTATTCTCGTAGTACTGGGCAGTAGCTAATATCTGATTTCACAAATTGACCTCGCACACCAAAAAGCTATATGATAAACACAATATTAGTGCTCAATAAACATTCGTATAGTAACAAAGATAAAATCCAACTGTCCTCCCAAGAAATTTTTCAAGTCAGTTTTCTTCGTTTTATTCTTTCTTTATTTGTTCAAAAACTCGCAGATAAAAAAATATAGCCAATGCGTTTCGTCCGAAACCGGACTTCTTCAGGGCTACATTTAAAAAGATACAAAAATATATTTCAATGTGTGTATAGATACAGAAGTACGTGCACAAATAGATAAATTATACAGTTTTAGATTCAAGGAGAAATTTACAAAACACCAGACCATTTAGATATGTACAGCATACGAGAAAAGACTTGAAAAAATGCCTTTGAATTCCAGGGAGAACATGCGCTGTTACAAAACATTTTGTTAAACTAAATATAAACTAATGTGTTATATACAGGGTATTGTTCACCTAACCATGTAAGAGAGAGTCACAAAAGGGCAGTACCTACTGAATTTTAACTGAAATACACAACATAATGTTTGTATAACGGCTCTATGGTCATAGATAATTTTGAATATCTTTTCACAAACAAGAGTCATGAATGGACAATACCTACTGAATTCTAACTGGAGTACACATTGTGATATTTGCATAACAGCTCTCTAATCATAAGTGGTTTTTAGGTCCCTTTGCACGAATAAGAGTCTTGAAAGGACCATACCTACTGAAATTTTGACTGTGATACACATTGTACTATTTACATAAGAGCTCCAAAGTCATAATTTATTTTAAATACCTTTGCGCAGTGTATTCTTATGTTACACGTCCCATCCGTCCTGGCAGGTGTACAAGCAATAGGTTTCTATAAGTAAATATATCAATGTTTTAGAAAAAGTGGTCATATATAAGAACCTGTGTGTGGCAAGAGACAGCTGTTGATATCTAACAGGCTTATGGACTATTTGAGCGACAGTGTAATTAAAATCTAAGTCGTATGTCCAGTCAATATGGCTTTATGGGATAAGTTTTATGACAAGACCGTCACCTAAAGAACCTACCTATCTGGGGGTTAAGGACCGTTTAACATTCATTAGAAAATGGAAATGTGCACTTACTATAGTTATATGGTTGGCAGATCTAATAATCATCCATTCGTTTTAGGATCCAGTAGAGTTAAGGGAAGAATAAAGTATATGCCTGAAACCGAAAAAATGGGCAATAGTTATATGAGGAAGAGTGTCTGTAGTGAAGATACCAATTTTGAAAACACGGTACAAAGAATGAAGAAAGATTTCTTAGCGAGAGGTTATGCTGAGAAAGATGTTGATAGGGCAGAGAACAAAATCAAAAAACGGAAACGTCATGAAACCCTACTCAAACAAACGAAAAAAAATATCAGTGCACCCCATGAACAATGTGCCTTCATAACTGAATACGGTATGTATAGTAATCATATATATAACATCTTGAGACGACACTGGCACCTTTTAAAAACGGATATACTACCAGAAGGCGTCATCCCTGACAAGCCCAAGGTCATTTACAAAAAGGGCAGAACTATCAAAAACATTCTCTGCCCGAGTTATGTAGATCCCCCAAAGACTAGTGGCTCTGCATGGCTTACAGAAAAGCCGGCTGGCTTTTTTGTATGTGGCAATTGTTCAGTATGTGAACACGGCATAAACAAACTGGTTGACAATGTGTACTCCAGTTAGAATTCAGTAGGTATTGTCCATTCATGACTCTTGTTTGTGAAAAGATATTCAAAATTATCTATGACCATAGAGCCATTATACAAACATTATGTTGTGTATTTCAGTTAAAATTCAGTAGGTACTGCCCTTTTGTGACTCTCTCTTACATGGTTAGGTGAACAATACCCTGTATATAACACATTAGTTTATATTTAGTTTAACAAAATGTTTTGTAACAGCGCATGTTCTCCCTGGAATTCAAAGGCATTTTTTCAAGTCTTTTTTCGTATGCTGTACATATCTAAATGGTCTGGTGTTTTGTAAATTTCTCCTTGAATCTAAAACTGTATAATTTATCTATTTGTGCACGTACTTCTGTATCTATACACACATTGAAATATATTTTTGTATCTTTTTAAATGTAGCCCTGAAGAAGTCCGGTTTCGGACGAAACGCGTTGGCTATTTTTTTATCTGCGAGTTTTTGAACAAATAAAGAAAGAATAAAACGAAGAAAACTGACTTGAAAAATTTCTTGGGAGGACAGTTGGATTTTATCTTTGTTACTATACGAATGTTTATTGAGCACTAATATTGTGTTTATCATATAGCTTTTTGGTGTGCGAGGTCAATTTGTGAAATTTGATGTACAGAACAAATTTTTATTTGTTCTATGTTGGGATCTAGGGGGTTGTATCCCAGACCATTTGCACCCTTACTTTAACAAATATTAGGAACTTGACCCTTGGTGCGGCCCCTAAAGCCTCAATCCCCCTCTTTGCTGCGACAAAGTAGCTAATATCTGCGCTGATGAAGAAACAGCCCAAGAACTCTCAGAATCCTTCAACTTAGTGCACAACTCTGGAAGCAGATTATGCACAAACTTATCAACGAACAATCGTTGACCACCTTCCGTACTCATGTCTTGACCACTATGGTCGATAAATGTCTCTTCAAACCTAGTAAAGAAATCAGACACACTTTCATCTTTATTCTGCTTACATGCAGACAATATATCCCAGTTAACTCGCATAGCAGGCATCAAAGTCTTCATATAATTAATGATCCTACCAGGGAGTTCTACAATCAAAGGCTCAGGTTTGGCACCACCAACCTGTCTGCCATCTGCAGCACCAAGATTAACCCACGTATCACCTAACTCTTGCGCATGATCCGTATGACGAATCAATCCCCATAAAGGCTGTGGAACTACATTTCCAAACAACATATCTATATCAGCTAAATTCATAACACATGAGTCTACAGTCTGTGATAATTCCTTCTAGTACCCTGCAGGATTTTTACGTGGATCAGGCAAAGTCTGCTTAAGGGCCTAAACTTCGGATCTCTTCCACGGAACATGTACCCAGACACGCTGAAAATGAGGCGGAATAATTGGATTAGCATTCGGATCTCCCTCCCTCCAAACTGGGGGAACCTCTCTCATTGGATATTGACGCGCTTTGCTCCTAACAGAAAGATCAGGCTCAAGCAATGACTGAGAAGGAGACTCACTCCTAAACAATAACAATGTCGCCACTGCTCTCTCAACATCAACACCCACTATAGTTCCCTTCGCAAACTCTGACTGTACACGGAACAACTCAGGTGGATTCCTTCCCAAATCACCATCTTCCCATTCTTCACGGAGGAAAGTACACATCAAAAACATATCTCTGCTTCGGTTCTTTCCATTGACAGAAAACATCCATAACAGACTCTAAATCATACCTCGAGGAATCAGTAACCCATTTACGCGCTAAATGATCCAATACTGTCCGCTCATCGGTACCAGGCAATTGACTACGCAATTTCTTACGCTCTTAAACAGGGGTCATAGTCGATGACCCAAAGAAAGGAGACAAAAGACTAGTAACAGTATCGGTCATTCTCTGTCGAACAGAAGGAGAAGTTGACAGAAGGACGGGGGAAAAACAGGATGAGACAAAGTATACGTAGAAGTAGCATCAGAAGGAGTAGACAATACAGGAGACAAAGTCGTAGGAGCTGGAAGCGGAGCTGATAGCAAAGTTGGCTGCCCTTGAGAAGGCTGCACCAAAGGAATAGGAGCCAACTGAAGAGGAGCTGGCGGCTGTGCAATAACAGGAGGCAAAGCAACTGGAGGTTGCGCAACTAAAGGTTGCGGAGGTGCTGTAGCACTCTGCACATAAGGGGGTGGCGAATTCAGCAGATGAGACATCAAAGGATCTTTCTCAAGTTCCTTCCCTGCATCCTGCTGAGGAGGCAAAGCTGGATAACATTTATCAATCGCCATTTTACGTTGCCTTTGCGACTGCTCACTTGCTTGTTCTTCTTCATTATCTTTAAACTGTATTTCAGCTTGCATTATCGAAATACCCTTTTCTCTTTTATTTCTCTTCGCTGATTTAATTTATTTCTGTTTGGCTTCTTTTCGCCATAGGCGGAAAGAGTCAAACATTGCCGGCCGGGCTTTCTTCTTGAAAAGTTTCACTTCTAAATTGTCTAAAATCTCCGTGTCTTAACTACCATATTGGGGCCATTTCAGAACACCATCCTTCCTAGTATACCTAATGCATACTTCAATATACGTGATTGGGCCCACGCCATGTTTTAAATAGAGCTCATAGGTCGGAGTTCCAATCGGAGGCACCGGACACGAGTCCTCCAATCGGGAATCCCTATTACAACCACAACAAAATATCTTTCCAAGTCTACTAAGACCAGGCATCTTCGCTCACTAGTCTAGCTTCAAACTTCAAGGGATTTTCAAACACAATAGCCTCGTGAATACACGAGTCCCTCGGCTTTGGAGCTTGCACGTACCAAATCAAAGATCCCAAAGGGATACCCAAAACAAAACTAAGGACTGGGAGACGCTCCACTCATACTTAACTGAAATATCGATGACGTCGCCAGAAGACCCGTCTATTGTCTCGCACTACAAATCATCAAAAGGCTCCAAGACAGGGTGACAGTCAGGGCAGCAGTCCTTCGTAGCCGTCGGAAAGCGGGGAACCTCGCAGCAAAGACTTTCGGACCACGACGACATACAGGGGTCGATGAAGTGGTAGGCCTTCCTCCAGAATTTTCACACAAAGCTCCTCACGATCTTCAGGCTTGGACCGGTACCGCTGAAGTCGCCCCACGTTGGGCGCCAACTGAAGACCCAGGTTTTTGGAACCCAGCGGCGCCAGGGGAAACGCCCGATGTCTTCGTATTCACCTGTCTTGGCTAACAGAGACACGGGATACTTCTTGGTGACGTCACAGATCAAATTTATTGGCTGCAACCAGGAACAGAGGTCTACGAAGCACAACACGGGTGGTTCGCTAGAGACTGCACACATTCATAGTGCGAGACATTGTCTTTTATACTGCTAATCACATTCCTGGCTAGCATCAATTACATACAAACTGACCAATCACGAAATGACATTTCAAACCTATCGCATGACGGCAAGCCCACTTTCAGTTGTCCAGCCCACCAGAAATGACAAGGCAAAATCCAACATTCCTGCTCGGACAGGCCGGACAAAACCCATAATAAAAGGACCATAAAAGAGGGAACAGAAACAGATGAGAAGCAAGATAGAGGGGTGTGTGCATGTACCATAAACTCAACAATGTCCTGCTCTTTGATCTCTATCTTGACCAGCTGTCGAATAAGGAACTGGCCTAACAAGTTAGCCTCGGGCAATGGAGTCAGCTCGCTCAGGTCACACAGAAGTCGGTTAAAGGTGTACGTGTCCCAAGGACTCGTTCGGCCGCAGTCATCAGCCTATGTGAGGGCAACCACAAAATGGCTGCTGCACACAAAATGGAACCCAAGGGTTCAGAACATAATCCCTAGGTACGTAGTGAATCCATCACTCAAATATAACATAAACACTCATACATGCCGCACTCATCATTTTCAGTCCGCTGATACTAAAATCGTCACGATACGACGACCTGTATGAAACGGGTTCAGAATCCACGGAACCTCATTGTCTGTCTTCGTGCAATGGTCTGGTAGGAGGGAAGTATCGTGCCCTCCTGATCGAATCCGTCCGCTCTAGCGTAGTAGTGGTGACTTTTAGTGGCGAAGTATGTAGAGCCCGACGGCGCCGAGAGGAAGGGCCCAATACTCTTAAGTGCGCCTGGCAGTCTATTGCACAGCAGTATGGTTCACCTCAGCAGGGGCAGTGGGTATATGCCGCACTCCACATTCCTCTCTGGGGGCGTTTGGGAGCAAGGCACCGTCCGGCAGGGCACAATAACCGGAGGCACCACCACCAGTCCAAAGCTTGGCACAATGCACCTCCTGTGGAGGTTCGCCGGTCCCAGTGCATCTGTGAGGGGCCCCGAAAGTGATGGGCTCTGGGGTGCTAGGGAGCGCACGGAGGGGCATGGCCGACAGTTCTGGCGCACTCAGCCGTCAAATTGCGCTAAGTGGCGTCTCACCTTAGAGGGGATGACACAACTCCTCCTGCGGGTTTATATCCACGCCGCCATCTTGTCTCGGTGAAGGAGGTACGCTACATGTGCTCCAGGCCCCGGGTACCGGCTCCTGCTCTCTTCAATCCTCATACTTGCGGCCAGTGTACAGCGGGGGACACCCGCAGACTGCAGCGAGAACGTCCTCAAGCCACAGTGCCGGACTCTACCGCTTCCGATCACCTCCGCAGCAGGATGGCCGCCGGGCCCTTCCAGCGCGGCACGTCCTAGGCTCTGGAGACGGGAATCAAGCAGGCCCCCTGCACGAAAGGCACAGCGGAGATGCGAGGACTCGTCTCTGGTCCGGTCAGTGTCCAAATCTGCCAGAAGAGTCGTGCTTGTTGAAGCTGTGCAGGTGAGGCCCGGGTAACGGACAGGAGTGGTAGGTAGGCACGTCCTACTCTGCTGCCATCTTGGACACGCCCCCATCCATCTTTAATGTCAAGGTAGACCAATCAACGGTTGGATCATGCTTCTGGAGCCAAGGTAACCCTAAAATCACCCTATATTTGGGAGCTTGGATGATGTCAAATGTAATTAACTCACAGTGGTCGTCCTTATACTATACCTCGTGCTCCCTCATATTAAACCGAATGGGACCGGATTCTAAGAGTTTGCCATCCACCCCAAACACACCCTCAGGAGTTCTCTTCTCAATCAGTTCTACTCCCAGTGTGAGGGCTTCCTTTTCGTCCACGAAGCAGCCTGTGGCCCATGAATCCACCATGACTTGGATATGTTTTTTTTCTTGACCCACAACAAACTCCATGTTGATGAAGAAGTGTTCTGAACTATCACTGGAATTGTTCTTCACTGAAGGGATTTCACTAATGCCCAAGGATTCCCCTTCCATACTTCTCAAGCAAATCAGTTTTCGACGACTTGTCCGCTGCCACTGCGCCCATTTGTCCAAACTTGGGACGACTGTTTCTAGGCTTAACAGGGCACTCGCGGAGGTAATGCCCTTTCTTACCGCAGTATAAACATAGTCCCTGTTTCCGCCGGTATTCCGGTTCATTGGGTGTGAGAGAAGACCAGATTGCCCCTATCTCCATGGGTTCAGAAGGAGTCAATCCATGCTCGGAGGTCTTTTGGCTGGTCAAAGCGCTGAGGTACTCGTTCCCTTCTTCTGGGGTCACCTTTACGTTCCTTCAAGCAATGATCCTGGCGCAATGTTAGTTTTATTAACCCGGGGCAGGTTTTTCGTTGAGAATCCACTTGCGCTAGAACATCTTTCAGGTCATCCCGTAGCCCTTGATAGAATATGCCACCAATCTTCGGAAGGAGTTGAGGCATACCAACAGATCCTTGCTACCTTGCTTCAATTCAAGCAACTCCTTACCTGCAGATAAAGTTTCTGCCCTGCGGTCAAATGTCTTTTGGAACTCCTCCTTGAAGTGTCCCAATCATGGAGGAGGGGGTCGTCTCATCTGACTATAGGGACTGCCCACTGTGCAGCGTCCCCTGCTAAGTATGAGATCACGAAGGCTACTCGTGATTGGTTTGTTGAGAACATCCTGGGTTTGCAATTGAAATGAAGCATTACTTGGGTCAGGAACGCCTGTACCTTATGCATATCCCAATAATATCTTTCGGGAGGGGCCAATAGGATCTGCTTGAATGAGAGGGCTGTGTCGAGGGTGGGGGTGGGCGTTAAGACCGATAGGTTTACGTTGGAGACCCAGGTTTAAGTCTGTGGCTGTTCTGAGCTGGTGGCAAACAGGGAGAATTCAATCTTCATGGGGTTTATCTTTAATACATTAGTTGACATCCAATGAGATCAGGGCAGAGTATGAGGATGTCATTGGGTGAGGATATTTTGGGTAGAGTTGGGAATAATCTCTATATTGATGGATCTTGATGCTGCTGTCTGTAAGGATGGATCCGAGAGATCCCATGGAGAGGTTAAAGATGATGAGAGAAAGGATGGAGCCCTGAGGTACTCTGCTGTAGACGGGGCATTTCTGTAATCTTGTGGAACCTATTTGTAAGAACTGGTGACAGTGAGGTTGGATGTGAACCATTTCAAGACAGTGTCTTCGAAATCCATCGTGTTTTTTGTGCTTTGATCAGGGCCAGCTGGTCGCCTGTGTCGAAGGCTGCAGAGAGGTCCTGGGGGCCAGGGGTCGTTCTTGTTGTTGAGGAGGAGGGTGTTGTTGACTACTTGTAGTGTGGCTGTGTCCGGGCTCCATACATGGTTATTGCACTTATAAGACGTGTTTGCTTAGATATTTCCACTTGGTTGTGTGTTGTTCTGGAATGTTTTATAATGTCTCTAGGACAACGTTTCTTCTTTAGTGTCAAGTCCATCTGTTTCCATGCTTTAGGCATAAAGTGTGCACAATGTCAGGTAGCAGTAAGTGCCAGTGATGAAGCTTGTTTCCATGGACCAGGGATTCTGCTGCTAGGTCCTTCTTGGCAATAACCGGACCCACAATGGAACACCATTATCTGTGTCATTGTCTGTGATACTTGGGGCTGGTGCTCACAATCCTGATATGTGTGGCTCGTACATACAATACTAATGTATGACTGGAACGTACAGTCTGGGAAAGTGTGGCAGGCACTGTAGTGACTCTTTTTTTGTAATTAAGACCACACTCGACAGATCTACACTTATTTCTTGCACTCTCATCCCTACAGGTGAAACTTCAAGAGTGGCTGCTTGTCCTGAAGAAACAGGAGGGATATTTTCTGGAGTCTAAAGTCAAGGACGAGGAACAATATAAAACCATGAGGGTGAGTGGCTTCAGTGAGTGCTGTGTCTCTGTATATGTCTGTGCCCATGTCTTTGTGTGGCCTTTAGTTCAAGACACTCAGAGGCTGATGAGTCGCCCTACAGACTGGTCATGTTCCTCACCAGATAAATATACTGACTGGAGTTACTGCACCTGGATATTGGGGCTGAAATCGGACAAGGGCGCGTCCTAAAAAACATAAAATCAAGTATTACTCTTCTGGCCTTAAGGTAGTACTTGCATACTCACACGTTGTGTGTTAGAGTATGTGTGTAGAGGGGTGGCATTATCTGGCTGGGAGTACGTACCAGCGAGTGTGTGTGCATATGTGTGTGTGCGTGTTCACGCTTAGGTATACGTGTTTAAGTATGTGTTTATATATGGATGGCCCTGGAGTTATCTTTGGGAGTACATGCATGTCTGCTCGTCCCTATATCTCTCTGTTTTTGTGGGCATGGATTACTGCTTGTGTGTGTCTGCATATTCATATATAACATTTTGAGCCACAGAGTATTACACATACATGTCCTTATATCTTTATGCATGCGTGTTTGAGGGTTGTGTATGCTTCAGTCTGGATTTATTGGCTGTAAGTTTGTACCTACATAAGTGGATGCCTGCCTGTGGGCTTGTATATCACAAGGTCTGGTGGCATTTGTGAGTGTGCAAATACATGTGTGCATCTGTGAGTTTGTGACGTGTATGCATAAGTCTGGAGTCATACTTCCGTGAGATTTTATATGCATTTGTGTGTGAGTATATATGTATGGATGTGTGTCTCTAGGAGTCTGTGCATGCATGGACTGAAGGTATCCATCTGTGAGTTTGTACAAGGTTTGTGTGTGAGTCTGCAAATCAATGTGTGTGTCTGTACGAGTGTGGACCTCTGTGGATGTGTATATGTATGGATTTGAAGTTATCTATCTATCCATCAGACTGAGCAAGCATAGTTTAAGGTCCTTTAAACAAAGGTCTTAGCAATGTAATAATGCTACGGTATTGTATATACATCGTCGAACACAATAAATAATATACCTCCCTCTAGACCTCTATTTCTTTACCTTGTAGTATGAATCTTAATGGGTTATAACTACATTTTGTGAAACATCATGGATACATCATCATCTTATTCAAATATTGTATTTATTCATTTTAGTTGGTATTTGTATTCATTTACATTGATAGTATCAAAACAGGGAAAAATGGAATCTAAAAAGACATACATATTCATAAAAATCATTTTGTCACAAGTTTTACTTTTTTATACATTTTCTACATAGACCAACAATTTCATATCTTTATATACACACTAGCAGCCCGTCCCGACGTTGTCCGGGGTAGAAAATGTATATGTGTAATGTTTGTAATGTTAAAGGATAATTTATTTTAAGATTTCACGGTATACAACATTTTTGGTTTCATTGGAATGTGGCCGTAGAATAAATTGATTTAGTACATTGCCGGACCTAGAGAGTGCTACTTTTAATGATGTCTTGGCGTGAGTGTGCGTTTTTGAGTGCTGTTTTCAGTTGCAGCGCATTGTTATTATTTTAATTTCCTTGGTTGTGTGTTGGTTTTGATTGTAAGTAATTTGCTGTCATCAACTTACTTTTTTTTGAGTGGTGGTTTGAGTGCCTGCGTTTTTTTCTATATTGAACTTTTTTGTTTTGTGTCCTGGTGAGTGTTAATGATTATTTTGAATTAATTTGCGTTTGATAGGGGTGTTTCCAGTGCCTGTGCGTTGTCGTTCTATTTATGTTCTTCGTTGTGCTTGTTGTCCGTCTATGTAGTTGTTTGTTTGGGTGTGCGTGATCGTTTATTTAGTGGTTTGAGTGCCTGCGCGTTTTTTAGTCCTTTTCTTGTGTGTGCTTGATGCTTTCACATACTAGTGTGGCGTGAATGTGCGTTATCTTTACTTCCTTCGTTGTCTTTGCATGCAGATTTGGAATGTTTTACCGGTGCAAATGTGCGTGCGTGAAGATTCTGAATATTTGTCCTGCCTAAATGTGTGTTTGCGAGTGCTTGTTTGAGTGTTAGCGATGTCCCCTTTTTTTCTCCGTAGTCTGCCTGGCTTTGTGTAGCCGTGTGACGGAGCCGTTTAGAGTATTTCCGTAAGTGCCCAAAGCAAGTTAAAGTGTAACGTCAATGCGGCTCGTCAATGTCCCCGGAAGACGCCTGTTTTTTTTTGTTGTTTACTTCCTTTCCTCTGACAACGTTGACACGTCCAATCATGAAAAAGGTATGTTGGCGTGTGCTTGCTGTCGGTAGGCGCACCCCTTTGTATGCAAATTAATATTGTGGATTTGCACGGCCACGATACAGCCACATTGACGTGGCCATTTACTACTCCATAACGCAGCGCTGCGGGCATTTACTATAGAATACGGCCATATTTTGAAAGCTGCACATGAAGCTGCGGCGCTTTTGTTTGTAGTACGGGCCCATTTACACGGCCAACATCCACAACGCCTCGCTGCGGTCGAGCAAGGCCACGCCCCACAACCACGCCCACGATACGCCCACATTTACGTGACCATTTACTACACCATAACGCGTCGCTGCGGGCATTTACTATAGCATACGGCCTTATTTTGTGTGTAGTACGCGCCCATTTACACGGCCATATATGATTGACGGCCACGATACGCCGACAACCATAACGAACGCCTCGCTGCAGTCTAGCGACGCCACGCCTCACAACCACGCCCACGACACGCCCACTGGAGTAAAGGTGGCTAACTTTGAGGTTGATGAGACGCCACACGCCACGCCCCCGTGCCCCACGATCACGCCCACTGGAATTTAACACACCCACGACAACACCCACAAGGGACTACTTTACACCCTATGTTCTTTGACCTTTGTAATGTATATGGTGGCCAGATGTATAGCCTATGTCCATCTGCTTAAACTACCCTTTCCAATGGTGTATTGGGTGTTGTGATTGGTGCTGTAGTTCTTCAGTTTACCCGCCTCAAAGGTTTCCAGTTCTCTCTTTGTAATAGTAGTATATATTCAATCTAGTGCTCTTCACTGGACCCCTATAATAATATCATACACTAATCACGTAAACCGAATCACATTCACACTCCATCACACCTGCACTCAATTACACCAATCAAACTATCAAACAACCCCAAAAGCACATACACATCCTGGTCAGAAGGGGATATAGATAGTGTGAATCTCCATGACCGTCTTGTGGGTTGGGTGCATACAGTAAGGTCGACGTGCGTTTCGGTGGAATATGTCTGATGTTAACCACCTTCTGCAGGACCTTCTTTAAATCATATATCTTTCACCTAGTGGTAGAAGTACAGATAATAATGAGGCAAGAAATATTCTCAAATGGTTGCCACCTTCAAATTGACAAACTATTGGTAAGTCTGCTGGGTCAGTTCTAGATGACTCCTATTATAAATGTAAAAGCCTGCCCCTAGGGAATGATAGGATAGATGCAACTAACACATTCTCCTCTTTGGGTGTCGTACCTGATCATTCTGGTTCATGGAACCCGGTGGTTAAGAGCAGAACTCTTCTCGTCAAAAGGCAAATCGGGACAATATTGATGAATATTTCTAATAAATTGGGTAAAAGGTCCCCGGGGATACTTCTTAAAATTTACCAAGCTAAATGCTTGAGTATAGCTATGTACGGGGCATGAGTCTGGGGATACCAGGATGTAGCCATAATACAAAAAGAGGAAAATACTTTTTTAAGGTTGATATTAGTAGTACCGCATAGCTCTTCCATTTATAATTGCCACAATGAGCTGGGGATTCCTTATATCTCTGATTTGATCAAGATGCAGCCTCTGTTACTATGGCATAGAGTTTGGACGTCTAATAGTACAGAATTTAACAGAGATATTATTGGGGACGCCATGAGTCTATTCCACTTGGCTGAATTATATCAGAAGATTTTTAAATGACTTGGGTAAACCTGATTTCTATAGTAACCCCTAAACATTGAGTACGATTTCTAGGAAGGATTTTAAAGTTTATTGTCAGTCTCACGGTTTCAGAAATGAAGAAAAGTACTGTTATCCCAACCCTGTTAATTCTTGTATCCCCCACTATTCAACCATATCTGGACTGGTGTATAGGAGGATATGACAGGTATGTTCTTACAAGACTCGTATTTGATAGTGTCCATCGATTAGTCAGCTTCCCTACATTAAACGATTGGACCAGAGACCTTTGTCTGTGTCCTCGCGATGAGATGTCTTTCCAGTCGACAATACATGTGATTTTATTTTGTAAATTTTATAGACTAGAAAGATGTAGATGGATTTTGCCATTGTTGAAGAGAAGGGGCTGGAGGCAATGCGGTCCCGCCTTTCTATATTTACAAGTGCTGGAAAATGTTTATTGTGTGGGTGTTACGACCGGATTCCTGAAGTCCATATTGAAAAAAAGGAAAAGTATAATATGGGAAACCCACCATGAGGCTCAATAACGTATAGAACTCTTGTCATAAAAGTCAAAGAATTAACTGAAGAGGAGACTGTAAGATTCAAGTGGTATGTAAAGATGTAATTACTGTGTGTATTTTTTTAAACTACCTTCTGTAAGTTTTTAACATGCTTCTTTTATGATTTTTAATATAAAAAAAACAAATAAAGTGTATTTGATTTGATTTGACTCCTATTGAGTCAGGGTTTGTGTAAAGATGTTATCTTTAGTTAATGTCCCGCATGCCAGCCCGCACGGGACATCTCTTTGGATTCCATTTTCTGGCGTAGAATGTATACCTTCGACATGTCGGCAGTTGCTGCTGGGAGACCTATGCACCAGGACGAATAAAGAAGAGCTCCTCATCTTACCGCTTTGTGTCTTCTTTTCATTGGCGACGAGGACCCGCCTGGTGCTGCTGGTTGTCCCGAATGTTGCTGGACGTCTGGAAGCTTCTGTCTCGATGAGGCAACTGCAATATATGTTGATCGCGTTTCCTGACTGCCTGCTTTACACGCGAGTCCTCCTGTCTTCGTGTTTGCTTTTCTGTATCTGCTCCCCATGAGTGCCTCTCTGAGGATTATTTCATTTTGTTCGATTTTTGCTGTTTGGTGGTTTCTGCACGTCTTTCCGTCCGATCTTGCACGCGCCAGCTCACACGCTTCCCAGCTCTACGCTGCATCAGCGTGTGTCAACGTGTTCCAGCTTGCGTTTCAACTCTCATTCTGACGGTTACCATGGTGCCATTCTAAACTCCTTCTGAAGCGCATTACTTCATTGTTTTCTGCCGCATTTATCATGTGTGTGTTGTTGTTCAAATTTTACACGCATTATGTGGTCTTTGTGACGATTTTCAGAACTGAAACCTATATTTTCTTGTATTACAGCAGACTCGTGATTTAAACCTTGCATTTATGTTTAATCTTCACTTTGTTGGCTGGGGCAGCAACTCACCCACGCAAATGGAGAAAGTGGCCACTCCACCTCCCTTTTTACAGTCTCCTGGTCCGCCTCCTATGATTTGGAAACAGTGGAAAGCAACTTTTGAAGCCTACATTGATGCTATTGATGGTGATGCCTTCACCTCTTAAAAAAAAGAGAGCGTTGCTTGTTTATAATTTAGTAGCTGAAGGCAGATCTATTCTAGAGACTCTACCCCTAGAGGAAACGAGAGTATCCAATGGTTCTCGTGAAGAGGGTGACTCATTGGTGATTGACAAATATGCTTCTCTCATAAAAACGTTGGATAAGAGGTTCAATCTAAAGCGCAATATTGTTCTGGAACGTCACACATTTTTGCAACATGCACAGATGCCTGGAGAGTCGATCGACGATTTTGTTGCTGCCTTAAGGATCTTGGCTGTGAATTGCAATTATAGGGAGTTTAGGGATGAAATTATTCTAGACCAATTAATTGAACGCACATGTGACGAGAAAGTGTGTGAGAAACTTTTGTCCTCAGATGACCCTGATTTGGAGACTGCGTTGACTCTTGCTAAATCTGTTGAATATTCCCAGTTTTGCGTGAAGGAACTAAGTACACCTACCACTCCTACACCTGCGTCATCTGAGGTTAATTTAGTAACGTCCAAGGTTCCTCCAAAAACTAATAAAGCTACTGTTCCGGTATCTCCCAGAACTCCCAACACTACCTTACCGGGAGGGTTTGTTAACAAACCCAGGAATGATGCTCAAGCCTTGTCATGTTATCGCTGTGGTAGCAGGTTGCATCTGGGAAATTTCAAGTTTTGCTTTGCTATAAATCAGTCTTCTTTTAAATGTGGAAGGAAGGGTCATCTTGCACGCATGTGTAAAATTGCTTTTTCCCAAAGGGCACCGTCACAAAGTGCGAAGAATATAGAGTGTGAGAATACCGATGGTGATGATGATAATTGCTATGAATTAGTAATGTGATCGGCTTCCCCCATGGAAGCGGAATGTATTGTAGAGATTGCATCTCTTAATGAATCTCAGAGGAGGAAATCCCCTACTTGTGTTATAAACTTGAACGACAAATCGGTCAAATTCCTTGCGGATTCTGGTTCCCCATTCACCTTGATCAATGTTAGGGATTTTGAAGGTTTGGGTGAGATCTTTTTGGCGTCATCATCAATTAAGATGTTTGCATATGGTGGGAAAAGGGTTGAAGTCTTGGGAAAGTTTAAAAACAAACTAGAATTTAAGGGCGAGTGCACGTCACGTGTAATTTACGTTGTCAAAGATGGTGCTAATTTGTTGGGATGGCATGAACAAGGTGAGCTAAATATCTTCCTTGACCCCAATCATCCCAACATGGTTTTGTCTAGGAATGAAGCCAAACAATATTACGCTTCACTTGCACAACCTGAGTCAGTGCATGTTGTGACCACATTGAGTGAAAATGAGTGGGTTCGTGCTTATCCGGAGGTGTTTAGCGATAATCTTGGTAAGCTTAAGGGTTTCCAACATCGCATAGTTTTAAAAGAAGAAGCAAAACCTATTACACACAAAGTTCGCAAAGTACCTTTGAGTATGCGTTGTGAGTTGAAAAGTGAATTAGAAAGGTTGTGTTCCTTGGGTGTCATCGAACCAATTGAAGGGTCAGAGTGGTTAAGCCCCATTGTTTTGGCACGGAAGGCTGATAAATCTCTTAGGATGTGTGTTGATTTACGGGATTTAAATTCATATATTTAAATAGATCGCCAACCACTTCCTAACATTAATGAGATGTTGTCTACCCTGGAAGATGCCAAATATTTTACCACTCTGGACATATTCTCTGCTTACCATCAGATTGAATTAAGCAAGGATTCCAGACATATCACTTCATTCGTGACTCCCGAAGGGGCGTTCCGTTATCTCAGGATGCCATTCGGTTTGGCGTCGGCTTCTGCAGTGTTTCAACACCTTATGAGTAATCTCTTCAAGGACTCTGCAGGGGTAGTCTTCTTTCAGGATGATATTCTCATACATGGTAAGACCATGCAAGAACACAACGATAGAGTGAGGAAAGTTTTAGATATTGTAAAGTTGTATGGGTTGACTTTAAGGAAGGACAAATGCATGTTTTTCAGAGATGGTGTGGATTATCTAGGTCACCATATTTCAGCCAAAGGTGTAGAACCTAAAATGAAACTTTTAGATGCTATCTGTAATGCACCTGAACCGCAAAATAAAGATCAACTACGTTCGTTTCTAGGACTAGTTGAATACTATGCGAAATTTGTCCCAAATGTTGCTGACAAGACCGTTTGTTTACGCAATCTCTTAAAGAAAAATGCTAGGTATGACTGGTCTGAACAGTGCGCAAATGATTTTAACCTGTTGAAAACTGTGATTGTGCAGGCACGCCCTCTCAAATTGTTTGATTTGAATGATCAGTGCATTGTGGTTACAGATGCCAGTAATGTTGGACTGGGAGCTGTCCTTATTCAAAAGAGAGCTGACAATAGAGAAGAAGTAATTGCTTCTGCCTCCAGAACCCTGAGAGGTACTGAGGGTACTTATTCCACAATCGAGAAAGAGGCGTTGGCTTTATGGTGGGGTGTACAACATTTTAGGAAGTTTTTGAGGGGCAATCATGTTACTCTTAAAACTGACCATAAGCCATTAGTGGACCTTTTCAAAACCAAGGGTGGTGGTAGGGCTACACCCCGCATTGCCAAATGGCAGTACAGACTTGCTGAATTTAATTATCACTTTGAATATGTACCTGTTATAAAAAACAATCTAGCTGACTGTTTATCAAGGTTACCTCTTGCTCACACCGATCACGAGGAGGAACCTGATCAATTTGAGATGGTGTGTGCTGTCAGTTCTGTATCTGACACTGGTGCTGCCTTATCAGAAACTGATTGGAAGTGTGCTATTTCTGAGGATGTGAATTTGTGTAAAGTAATAGATTTTTTGACTCCGGGATGGCCGAATGACAAATCGTTATCTCCCGAGTTAGTTCCGTTTAGAAGAATTTGTGATGAACTGTCCTTGGTTGATGGAATTTTACGCAGAGGTAGTCTTCTAGTTGTGCCAACTTCACTTTGCAAATCTGTTCTTGACTTGGCTCATGTGGGGCATTTTGGTATTCAAGCCATGAAACGCAGAGTACGTGAAGATTTTTGGTGGCCTGGTGTTGATCGGGCCATCGAGCACTGTGTTCGGGATTGTGGGGCATGTGTTCTTAGCGACAAAACTCAAGTTACTCAAGGACTCCTGAGGCGAAAAGCCGGGAGCTAGATTCTTCATTTATCTTTTAAAATTTGGATGTAATACTGTGTTTTTACTACTTTGCTCTTATACCTACCTCTGCAGACATCCTCTAAACAGCGCTCCACGCTGCAACGACCCCCTCCTTCTGGCCGCCATTCACGAGGGCGAGGCGCTCCTCCAGACACGCCCCCTCGGTTGGCCACGCCCCCTCGCCACGATATAAATAGTGCGCGCCAAACGCTGGGCGCTGCACTGATAACGGACTCCTGAGGCGAAAAGCCGGGAGCTAGATTCTTCATTTATCTTTTAAAATTTGGATGTAATACTGTGTTTTTACTACTTTGCTCTTATACCTACCTCTGCAGACATCCTCTAAACAGCGCTCCACGCTGCAACGACCCCCTCCTTCTGGCCGCCATTCACGAGGGCGAGGCGCGCCTCCAGACACGCCCCCTCGGTTGGCCACGCCCCCTCGCCACGATATAAATAGTGCGCGCCAAACGCTGGGCGCTGCACTGATAACGGACTCCTGAGGCGAAAAGCCGGGAGCTAGATTCTTCATTTATCTTTTAAAATTTGGATGTAATACTGTGTTTTTACTACATTGCTCTTATACCTACCTCTGCAGACATCCTCTAAACAGCGCTCCACGCTGCAACGACCCCCTCCTTCTGGCCGCCATTCACGAGGGCGAGGCGCGCCTCCAGACACGCCCCCTCGGTTGGCCACGCCCCCTCGCCACGAAATAAATAGTGCGTGCCAAACGCTGGGCGCTGCACTGATAACGGACTCCTGAGGCGAAAAGCCGGGAGCTAGATTCTTCATTTATCTTTTAAAATTTGGATGTAATACTGTGTTTTTACTACTTTGCTCTTATACCTACCTCTGCAGACATCCTCTAAACAGCGCTCCACGCTGCAACGACCCCCTCCTTCTGGCCGCCATTCACGAGGGCGAGGCGCGCCTCCAGACACGCCCCCTCGGTTGGCCACGCCCCCTCCAATTTCCTGATTCTTTTCCATAAATCATGTGTCTTGGCAGGAAGCGCAGCGGACGAGCGCAGCGGGCGCGACGATTGCGCGCCGAAGGCGCGCCTAAGGCAAGCCCGTCTGCGCCCGTCCGCGACGGGCCGGGACTAAGGGCTCGTCACTCTGCCCCGCCTATCATCTATACCCCTGACCAACTTCGCTGCTGCCAGGGCCCCTGGCCCATCTCGGCCTCTATCTGTTCTCGCATCTCCTCCCTTGGTCTTTCTTCCCCTACTCCCTTTCTCTGTCCTTCCCCCACAGTTGACACCCCTCCCGTGTCTTGTAGCACCGCTCTCCCGTCAACCCCCAAAGCCTTCACAGCCTTTTATCTCAACACCCGGTCTGCTGTTGCCCATGCACATGAACTCTCAGTCTTACTGGATCTCCATACTCCCGACCTTCTCTTTTTGACCGAGACATGGTTCTGCGATGACTCCCTCCCTGCCCTACTATCCACCCTACCGGCCACCTACTATGCCCTCAGGGCGGACCGCCCTTCTGGCAGGGCCGGGGGTGGCGTGGCGGTCATCGCACGCACCAATCTCCCCTTCCAAATGTTATCTTTACCCGACATCGCGACAACTGAATTTCTAGTGATCCGCACAGTTTCCACCTCTCCCCCCCTGACCTGCTTCCTCACCTACCGTCCCCCTCAGTCCCCCTCACAGTTTCTCCCCGACTTTTTGGAGGTCTTGGCCACCATCACAATCAACAACTCCTCCATTCTGCTCCTTGGCGATTTTAATTTCTGGCCCTCCGACTCCGCGGAGTGCCCATCCTCCAAGGAATTCTCCGATACCCTTCACTCCCTCAACTTCATTCCCCACGTCTATTCCCCCACCCACATTAAAGGTCATATACTCGATCAGATCTGGTCCCTGAACTGCCCTGTGGATTCACTCTCTATTACCCCTTGCTCCTGGTCAGACCACCACCTAATCTCATTCCTTCTTCCTATCCACCCTCCAGGTAAGCCCCCCCGGCCTAAAAACACCTGGTTCCGATCATGGGGTCGTGTCAATCTGGAGAATCTCTCTTCCCTCCTTACCTTGTCCCTCCCCCCCTTACAGGGTCTTCCCACACTCTCCCAGGTCGACGCCATAGATCAGTGGCTCTCCAACGGACGCGACGCTTTTGCCCCGCTCAAGCGCATTACCTCCAAACGCGACAAGGACGCCAATCGGTGGTTCACCGAAGAGCTTAAGACCACCAAATTAACAGTTCGCCGCGCGGAGCGGGCATGGAGAAGGAATTACTGCCCCACTCTGAAACTGAACTACACTAACATCCTGAGCCAGTATAAAAAAGACATCTTGGAGGCAAAAACATCTTACTTCTCCTCCAAAATCTTAGCCGCGGAAAATCAGTCCAAGGAGATATTCACCATCGTCCACAACCTAGCGTTCTCGGACAGAACTACTCTTAAGCCGGCCCCTCCCGAAGAACTCTGTTCTTCCCTCAACAACTATTTCATTCACAAAATCATCACCATCAAGGCTAACATCCCGCCACCCTCCTCTTCTTTTGTTGACCCCCAATGCCCCCCCCCCAAGGGCGAGCTTACCTCACTTCCCCCTATCACTCGGGAGAGCCTGATCACCTTGGTTCCCCTGGTCAAATCCAGCTCTCCTCTTGACCCTTGCCCCGCTCACATTCTCCGCCATATTTTTGTTTCCTGCCCTGACCCTCCTCTTCATCTTCTTAACAGCTCTCTCGCTCAAGGCATCGTCCCTAAACCCTTGAAATCTGCGGTAATTGTGCCCATCCTAAAAAAACCCGGGGCAGATCCTTCTGTCCCCGCCAATTTCCGTCCTATTTCCCTCCTACCATTCCTGGCCAAGGTGCTCGAGCGCCACGTCACCAGCGCTCTGAGCTCCTTTGTGGAGAATCACGGTGCTCTTGCCCCCCGTCAAGCTGGTTTCCGCCCCGCACACTCTACGGAGTCCGTTGTCCTGTCGGTCTTGGACACCCTCAGGGAGGGCATGGACACCATTCAGCACCAGGCCCTTGTGCTCCTCGATCTCTCAGCCGCCTTCGATATGGTGGATCATACCATCCTCCTCTCCCGTATCGGAGTGGCGGGGATCGGGGGGACCGCCCTGGTCTGGTTGTCCTCCTTCCTGAGCGACCGCACCCAGGCTGTTCGACTGGGTGACTTCACGGGGAACGTCCGGAAAGTTCAGTGCGGGGTTCCCCAAGGTTCCTCCCTTTCTCCTCTCCTGTTCAATCTCTACATTGCTCCCCTAATCTTCTCTCTTCAACAGATGGAGGTCGGCGTATTTAATTATGCGGACGACCTCCAGCTTGTCTTCAATCTATCTTCTCCTTCCTCTATTCTAAACTTTCAATCTGTCATGCTTCACATCAGGGACTGGATGAACCACAACCACCTTAAACTCAACCCCGACAAAACCGAGTTGGTGTTGACGGGTGGTTCATCCAGCCCCTGGTCCCCTCTTTTCTGGCCCCCTTCCCTTGGCCCTCCTCCTACCCCCGCTTCCTCAGTTAAAACACTTGGTATAAAACTTAATTCTCAACTCACCCGTCACTCCCAGGTTAGCTCTGTGGTATCTTCTTCTTTTCTTTCACTGCGCACTATACGCAGGGTGTCCCGTTTCTTCACTTTCTCTGCTCTAAAGCTCATCATCTTGGCCATGGTGGTATCCCGCCTGGACTACGGCAACGCCCTGTATGCCGGCATCCCCGCCTACAGTCTGCGTCGCCTACAACAGATTCAAAACCAGGCGGCCCGCCTGGTTTTCAAACTCCCCAAATTTCACCACTCCACCCCGCTCCTGAAATCACTTCACTGGCTCCCTATGCGAGCCAGAATTGAATTCAAGCTTGCTTCCATCACCTTCCGGGCCCGACACGGACTCGCACCTGAATTCATCTCCTCCGAGATTGTCTCCTATGTTCCCACCAGGGAACTTCGTTCGTCCTCCCAGTCCCTCCTCACCATCCCACGCTACCGGAGAAAGAAGTGGGGAGGCTCTAAATTTGCCACCCTCGCCCCTACCCTCTGGAACTCCCTTCCCCTTGAACTCCGCACCATCTCTCTCTACTCACAATTCCGTAAACAACTTAAGACCTATCTATTCACGAAATCTTTCGAATAATATTTCTCCTGTTCCCCCAGCTTTTTAAATTAGGATCCTGTCAGTAATAGCGCCAAGAAACCGCAGGTATACGTGCGCTCTATAAGAAATTTTAAATTCAAATTCAAATTACTTATCCCTCTGCTATTAATCCCATTTCTGTAAAGGAAATACCTTGGCACAAGTTAGCATTTGATGTGGCTGGTCCGTTTAATGATTTGGGCAATACCCCTAAATATGCATTAGTCTTGATTGACTACTTGTCGAAATGGCCTGAAGTTAAGTTTGTGGAAGGTATTAATTCTTCTACTATTATCAATTTCTTTACTGAAGTTTTCCTGCGGGAGGGTTTCCCAGAAGAGTCGGTATCTGATAATGGTACTCAATTTGTTTCTGGTGAGATGGAGAGTTATTTTAAAAGGCATAGGATTAAACATGTGCTCACTTCCTTATATCATCCATGTAGCAATGGTTTGGCTGAACGCCTGAATCATGTTATTAAAGATCAATTACAACTGGCTGCTATAAATGGCCTTCATTGGAGACAGGTGATTTCTGACATGTTGTGGGCTATGAGGGTCACTCCTCATGACAGCACAGGTATTTCACCTTTCGCCTTGCTCAGAGGAAGAGTAGCTGGTTCCAAGCTCAATAAAGATTGGATGTTGAGAAAAGACATTGATGTTACCAAGATTGGGAGGGTAGCAGATATTAGGAGTGCTGCTCAGGCAAAATATGCACAGAAAAGCATTAGAACATCTCCAGTATGTCAGGGTGATTGGGTTAGAATGAAAAAACCTGTGCTTATAAGGCAAAGGGCAAGCTAAATTCTCCCCTCCTGTACAGGTCAAGGAGGTGAAAGATCGGGTTGTAGTGCTTGACAATGGTAACATTTGGAATAAGTCTTGTAGTTCAATTGTACCCAAATCTAAGGTTGAGTTTGTGAGGAACAAATTTGGTTTGGATTCCTTTGATTCCTCTAGTATCAGGAATTAAATTACTTCTACAGCTTCCACTGGTTGCAGCTCTGACTTTCAGCGGAGGTCGTCAAGAATTAAATCTGTGCCTACTAAGTATAGTGATTTTATTGTATCTTGAATTGTGATCTAATTTGTACATTCCACTTTGGGGTTTTGTTTTTGTTATTATTTTAATTATTGGTGGGGGGAAGGGAATGTTTTAGGGAATTTAGTATTCTCTTTAGGGAATGTTGAATCTCTTTGTTTGCAATGTAGGAAGGGGGATGTGTAAAGATGTTATCTTTAGTTAATGTCCCGCGTGCCAGCCCACACGGGACATCTCTTTGGATTCCATGTTCTGGCATAGAATGTATACCTTTGACATGTCGGCAGTTGCTGCCGGGAGACCTATGCACTAGGACGAATAAAGAAGAGCTCCTCATCTTACCGCTTGGTGTCTTCTACTCAGTTCTGTTAAACCTGCGTAGACAGGAAGAATCCTCTCTGCTTATTCTTCGAAGATATTTTCTTTGTAAGTGAACGACAGCGCTTCTAAGTTGGCATTATTACCTGTTGTCTGTAGTGGTGCCACCCCACTGGGGAACCATGTAGAATAGGCTATCTTATAATTAATTACATCCCTGAATCTTGTCCTGGTAATAAGGACTCCGGCTTCCATAATTGAGTTTATTTCTAACTAGTATTCGACGTTTACCACAAATGATCCAGCCAGGCTAGGCAACGGCAACAAGCAGCCACATCATCAAACCAAAGATCTTCCAACAGAGTTAATCTATACTAATATAATAAAGAGAGAGCCCAAACCTTTGAGGCGGGTAATCTCAGGAACCACAGCACCAATCACAACACCCAATACAATGTTGGAAAGGGCAGTTGCAGCAGAAGGACATAGGCTATGCAGACGCCCACCATATACATTTAAAAGGTAAAAGAACCGTGCCAGCAAAGTAGGCCCTTGTGGGCGTGTCTGCATTTTGCTGTGGGCATGTGCTGGGGGCGTGACAAACGCTGGGGGCATGTGGTACGTTCCGCCCTTCATGCCATGTCTCATATCGTGTGCTGTGGGCGTGTGCTGGGGGCGTGGGCATGTGCGGGGCGCGGGATTACGGAAAAAAAGCGAGCGTTGTGCCCAATATTTCATTGTTTTTCCTTCCCAGGTTCTGTACATTCCAGCTCCGGGTGTCCACCCTGCTCACTTTAAATACCCCTGCACCCCATAATCATAACCCACCCTTGCCCCTTAAAATACCCCAACACCCTTAAACACTAACCCATCTTAACCCTATAAAAATACCCTGTACCCCAAAACCTAAACCTATCCCTAAACCCTAAAAATACCCCTGTACCCCTGTACCCCAAAACCCAAACCTAGCCCTGAACCCTATAAATAGCCCTGTACCTCAAACCCCAAACCTACCCCTGAACCCTAAAAATACCCCTGTACCCCAAATACCCCTGTACCCCAAAACCCAAACCTAGCCCTGAACCCTAAAAATACCCCTCTACCCCAAAACCCAAACCTACCCCTGAACCCTAAAATATCTCTATACTCCAAAACCCAAACCTAGCCCTGAACCCTAAAAATACCCCTGTACCCCAAAACCCATACCTGTCCCTAAACCCTAAAACTACCCCTGTACCCCATAACCCAAAACTATATCTGAACCCTTAAAATACCCAAACACCCCAAAACCTATACCTCAGTACCCCAAAACATATACCCCTATACCCATACTTACCTTATCCAAACACTTAAAAAATATATGCTTTTACCATTCATGCATTTACAACGAATTTCGTTGTAAATATATGCGTGGTAAAGCATATAAAATGTAATGCCATGCGTTATAATGGCATTGCGGAGTTATGGTACTTTCGTAATGAAAGTATGCAGAAAGAAAGTTGCGGAATAATGGGTGTTTACCTTCCCCAGGTAAGTACTTTGGTGGCACGGCGGCCCACATCTCCAGCAACATACTCATATTTTTTCACCACCGATTTGAAAAATGCACAGGTCTCTCTCATTGATGACCAGCACCAACATACACTTTTAGACACACCTCCCGCCACAAGTTCTAGAATTGCGAATTTTAGAGCTGGGGAGCTACGTTCGAATCTCGGCATCAGCTCAACATCCTGTGATTCCAGGCAAATCGCTTTGTCTACCCGTGCCTACCACAAATGAATGTGTTCTTCTGTAATGTAATTTGTGCTCATGCCATGTGGTCGAGTTCGCGCTATAGCCTGATAGCCCACCGTAGAGGGCTATACCGGCTGTTAAAAGCCCTCTCCAGCGTTAAAGGCCCGAGCCGAAGGCGAGGGCCTTTAACAAGGGAGAGGGACTTTAATAGCGTTATAGCCCAGCTACGATGGGCTATAAGGCTATTAGAACATTCTGCCACTAGAGGGTAGAATGTTCTAACAAAAAAGAACAAAGCCTTTTGGGAGCCTGAGGGGATTGGAATCCCCTCAGGCTCCCTGAAGCCTTTGTTCACATCCAGAGCTGTGAACATAGAAAGATTGGAATGTTGGAGCTCCAGGCTTATACCAGCCATTATAAGCCCAGAGCACTCCATTGTTTCAATGGAGCTCCCAACATTCCAATGTTCTAATATATAATATTGCAAGGAAAAATAAAGTAGGGAAACTCGAGTTCACACACTACTGAATGCGCACTCTTAAGTGCATCAGCAGTGCACTGTGAATCGGAGCGTTTCACAGATAAGAAATGCTATCAAAACGAAATCCTACAAAACAATATTCTACTGGCCGGCAGCAATTCATACCCGGACAACGTCGGGACGGGCTGCTAGTGATAAAGCGAGCATGGAAACTCCAACATTGTGTAGATGAGTTTTAGCCCACAAATAGTTCATCTAAACCCAATGCCCTCTAATCCGAACACGTTTCAGGACATGTACATTCCCTTCTTCAGGAAATATGCATTTCTAATTCTAGAAATTACTTGGGCACAGCCCAGCATCAGCCACTGACCTTGGGAATTCTCTGTCTGCTTAATCCTCACTTCGAGGATTTCCTGCAACAGTCTTACTAATCGTCAATAGGTTGATGTGTCATTTTTTATGCCTTCATTAGACCTCTCACAGGGATAGGTCATAGCTGACTGGAATGTCCCAGGATAGCTAGTGCCACTTTTTTTTAAAATATCATTTATTGATTTTTCAGAGCTTTGTACATAGATCCTTGACAATAGTGAGTGTTCATAATATCTTTCATACAGGTATACATAGAACACTGATGGGGTACAAGGATATAATAACAGCATTACAGATACTATAGAATTGTGGTTCGATGTCAATGACCCAACAGGACCTCAAGATCATAATAATTGTGAAAATATATCACCATGAGCTTTGTTAACATTAACAAAAACAACAATCTGTAATTTACCATTCATATTTGATGATTATCTATCTTGTGCGCAGGTCTGATCATGATCAGGTGTGTATGCGTACTTAGCGTCATGAGGTTTAGGTTAAGTCTGCAGTGTGTGTGCCACAGTGTGCGACCTCATGAGGTGGGCCTGGAGATTCCTATTACCACCCATGTGCAGCACATCCACCGTACTTGCATGCACTGGACATGCACACGGAAGGTTAGTGCAAGGGCCTGGGGCTCACACCAAAGCAGTTCAGTAGACTGTTCTTTCATCGGACACAGGAAAAAGGTCTGGTCATAACTAATGAGCCAATAAATGTAATACGCTGCCACCACCACTTTAGGTTGTTAACTCAGGACATGGGAAGTAGTGTCATCTCTGTTATGAGGGCATGCTTGGCCTTTGCAGGTCACCAAACAGGTACTGTTCTGGGCTTCAGGGAGCAATAACATTACAGTTTCGCAGAACTCAGGAACACATTCTTTATTAGCACTGGTGATACAAGGACACAACCCTCTACCAAGGAGAGAGCTAAGAAGTGCAACCCTCTGCCAGGACCAGTGACACAATACAAGAGCACAACACTACCAGGACTGGTGTCACATCACAGGAGCCAAACCTTCTACCTGTATACTAGTGACACATACCGTAGCACAACCCCCTACCAGTAGTGGAGACATACCCAACTCCACAAAATGTCTGACACCACTCATTTTTGGTGACGCAAGAGAAACACACCTCTCTCCACTGCTGAAACCCTCTTATTCACTGGGACGAGAAGTGCCTCACCTGATAACGCACAGGCTCCTGCTCTAAGGTACAGTGTGACATACCTCACATGATAACACACAGGCTCCTGCTCTAAGGTACAGTGTGACATACCTCACCTGATAACACACAGGCTCCTGATCTAAGCTACAGTGTGACATACCTCATCTGATAACACACAGACTCCTGCTCTAAACTACAGTGTGACATACCTCACCTGATAACACACAGGCTCCTGCTCTAAGCCAGTGTGACATACCTCATCTGATAACACACAGGCTCCTGCTCTAAGCCACAGTGTGACATACCTCACCTGATAACACACAGGCTCCTGCTCTAAGCCACAGTGTGACATACCTCACCTGATAACACACAGGCTCCTGCTCTAGGCCACAGTGTGACATACCTCACCTGATAATTCACAGGCTCCTGCTGTAAGCCACAGTGTGACATACCTCACCTGATAACGCACAGGCTTCTAAGGTACAGTGTGACATGCCTCACCTGATAACACACATGCTCCTGCTCTAAGGTACAGTGTGATATAACTCACCTGATAACACACAGGCTCCTGCTATAAGGTACAGTGTGACATACCTCACCTGATAATTCACAGGCTCCTGCTCTAAGCTACAGTGTGACATACCTCACCTGATAACACACTGGCTCCTGCTATAAGGTACAGTGTGACATACCTCTCCTGATAACACACAGGCTCCTGCTGTAAGCCACAGTGTGACATACCTCATCTGATAATTCACAGGCTCCGGCTCTAAGCCGCAGTGTGACATAACTCACCTGATAATTCACAGTCTCCGGCTCTAAGCCGCAGTGTGACATACCTCACCTGATAACACACAGGCTCCTGCTCTAAGCCACAGTGTGACATACCTCACCTGATAACACACAGGCTCCTGCTCTAAGCCACAGTGTGACATACCTCACCTGATAACACACAGGCTCCTGCTCTAAGCCACAGTGTGACATACCTCACCTGATAATTCACAGGCTCCTGCTGTAAGCCACAGTGTGACATACCTCACCTGATAACACACTGGCTCCTGCTATAAGGTACAGTGTGACATACCTCACCTGATAACACACAGGATCCTGCTCTAAGCCACAGTGTGACATACCTCACATGATAACTCACAGCCACTTATCTCAGGATAGGAAAGGATGTTTATCCAATCTCCTCACTCATCTTTTACAGAAATCGCTGAATTACCTTCAGAAACATTGATTTACCTGTTAATTCTGCATTTTGTGACAGAATGCACATACTTTGCTTATGATTTTAAACGTGACATTCCGACACCAGTGATTACCCATCACTTTGAATGAGCGCCATTGTAGGACCCCCTCTCAGTGTCTCCTTCTGGGCAAACACATCCATTGCGCTGGCAGGACAGGGGCAGCCTGCACTCCCCAAATCTTGTGTCTTCCATCCCAAGGGCGGGAACTTCCTGGCCCCCTTCTTTTACATCATCATGTGACTTCAGCCTGTGTCTCCCCTCAGCCCGTCTCTCGGTGTTTGACTGTCTCTGCCTGCGGTGGGTTTCCTTCCTTGCACCCTCTCCATGGATCGAGCTTCTCTACAACTTCACAAATTCTGACCTCTCTACAGTTCATGAGGTGTATGAGGGAAGGGGAGGGCAGTTCAGAAATTAGGAAAAGCACATTAGTGGTCTGATTTTTCTTTAAGGATCTATCAACATTTCCACCCTCCTCCTGGCCTCCGACTCTAAGGACGTCTTGTAGAAAGCTTTTTAATATCTAACCAGCTTTTCCTTGCTTCTGACAGAACAAGCTACGAACTGAGAAGAATAAAATTCAATCTGAGTTTGAAAAGCTACGGCAGCTTCTGAAAGAAAATGAGCTAGCACTGCACAGAAGACTGGAGGAGATGGAGAAGAAAATGACCACGATAGAAAATGCAAATATCACCAAACTGTCCAATCAAATCACCTCTCTCAAGGCCCTAATAACGGAGATAGAAAAGAAGTCTGAGGCGCCGTCGTGGGAACTCCTGAAGGTGAGATACTGTTTGGGAAATAAAACAGAAGGAAGTGAAATAATTGTATTTTGTGTGCATTAATAAATGTATGAGCGGAGCACGTATGATCTCCTGGCTGGGACAATGCACAGTGACCCCACGCACTCCGAGAGCCACACACGATATACAGACATGGATAATTTACATTGTCCCACTTGATGCTGTGGGCCCAACTCAATATACAAACTGTGAAATGTACAGGGACCGTTTACGGTGTGATATACAAGTTAATAACCCATCTATATACACATTTCTTATGTATTTTATCTATTAGGGAGAATGCAACACGCCAAGCAATTCCAGTGACAGTAAATAATATATGAAGACCAAGGAGCAAAATGTGTTAAAAGTTAGATAGAAATGGAAAGCTTAATGAGCGACAACACCTGAGAGAACTGGAAAGAAACCAAATTCCTTCTTTTCTAAGAAGTTTGAAAACATTTCTGTTCTAATGTGTTTACTTGTCTCCTGATGCAGGTGGCCACTTAGGTTCACGTGCACCAAACCTCTTGTCAGCTATTTAACCTGGAATTTGAAATCGGTAATGGAAAGCTCACTGGGTTTTTTGTCATTCCAGATAAAGATAGAGATTGCCACAGAGAACTCTTTAGTTTGAAGAATAGTAACAATTTTATATTAAGGGTAACCCCTGATTATATTACAGTGTGCAAAAGGAATGTCGGCAAATTGCTGCCCAGCAGCAATAGAAATTTGATTTACAACTGGATTACTTTAAAACTGTAAACTGCAACCAGATTCCTCAACAATATGGCTTAGGGTGGGATTAGAGGTGTAAACATCCTTATTGTGGTCATACGCTGTCACTTTAACAGTGATGCTCTGCTCAAATAAGTTGACTAGTTTAAAGCCGAGAAGCTTCCTGAGAAGTAGCTCCATTTAAAGGGCACTAGATGATGGTGACAGAGAACATCCAAAACATCCCTCGGAGGGCGACAGGGAGCATCCCTCGGAGGGCGACAGAGAGCCTCCCTCGCAGGGTGACCGAGAGCCTCCCTCGGAGGGTGACAGAGAGCCTCCCTCGGTGGGTGACAGAGAGCCTCCCTCGGAGGGTGACAGAGAGCCTCCCTCGGAGGGTGACAGAGAGCCTCCCTCGGAGGGTGACAGAGAGCCTCCCTCTGAGGGTGACAGAGAGCCTCCCTCGGAGGGCGACAGAGAGCCTCCCTCGGAGGGTGACAGAGAGCCTCCCTCGGAGGGTGACAGAGAGCCTCCCTCGGAGGGTGACAGAGAGCCTCCCTCGGAGGGTGACAGAGAGCCTCCCTCAGAGGGTGACAGAGAGCCTCCCTCGGAGGGTGACAGAGAGCCTCCATTCACCAGCTGTGATCCTGGCGTCACCCTCTAAACAGTACGTTTAACTCCTTATACTGAGATGAACTTGTAATATAGCCACGCCGCATGCAAGTGAAAGACAACTTGTCATAAAGAGTCCAATAGTCCAAATCCTTAACTCTTGTCTGGTTCTTCCTTCAATTTTTATAGAGGGTCTTTCATCTCAGCCCCTTCAATCCAACAGCTCACCCAATGCTGGGATGAATTAATCCAGTAATTGGCGGGCGCTTCACACAAGCAGATCCTTTAAAAGTCCATAACTGCCAAGAGGCGGTCACATTTCTTTGTCCTTCCTGGGCAGCTGTGATCTCATTTCCTAGATGGCTGCCACTCACACAGACTCCTCTAGTACTCCTTCTGCCTGTACCTCCTCCCCCAGGGCACTCTTCAGGTACCCCTTCTTCTTGTACCTCCTCCTGCAGTGTACCTCCTCCTGCAGGGGATTCTTCTATTACCCCTTCCTTGTACCTCTTCCTGCAGGGCACTCTTCTGGTACCCCATCTTCTTGTACCTCCTCCTGCAGGGGATTCTTCTAGTACCCCTTCCTTGTACCTCCTCCTGGAGGGCACTCTTCTGGTACCCCTTCCTTGTACCTCCTCCTGCATGGCACTCTTCTAGTACCCCTTCTTCTTGTACCTCCTCCTGGAGGGCACTCTTCTAGTACCCCTTCTTCTTGTACCTCCTCCTGGAGGGCACTCTTCTAGTACCCCTTCCTTGTACTTCCTCCTGCAGGGCACTCTTCTAGCAATACCAACAATTATACCGCCCTGAGGGCAGATCCCACTGAGAGTCTCCGGGACGAGATTTTGGATTTGGTCTCAACAGCTGAGTCTGATGGATGGCTGTCGAAACAAGAAGCCGACTACCTAACATCCTCAACTGGCAGGATACCATACTTTTACACTTTGCCTAAAACCCATAAGAACATCTCACCCCCTCCTGGACGCCCAGTAGTTTCTGGGATTGGTTCATTATTGGAACCCCTATCGCAGTATTGCGACTTTTTCCTAAAACCCATCATGCAATCTACTGAGACCTATATCACAGACACTAAAAGCTTGCTGGCCATGCTCAAAACCATTGAGTTACCAGAGGAACCTACCTTTTTAGTGACCCTGGATATCGGGAGCCTCTATACCTGCATACCGCAGGATGATACCATCAAAGTAGTTGCAGAGGCTCTAGAACAAACCAATTGGAATTTCTCAGTACCTAAGGGCTTTGTAGTAGACTGTGCCACCCTAGCCATTAAGAGGAATTATTTTGAGTATGAGAATAAGATTTATCTCCAAACAACAGGGACTTCCATGGGCAGCACTTTTGCCCCTCGGTGGCAGGACTGTACGTGTACAGTTTTGAAAAGAAATACATCCTGGCCCCCACAAACCCTTTCAACACACATGGTTTTATGGCAACGTTACATTGACGATGTCCTGCTGCTATGGAAGGGAGATGAAGCGTCCTTATTCCCTTTTTTTGCCTGGGTTAACACCTGCGATCCTCATTTGAGATTCACATATGAGCACGCCAAAGAAAGTATTACCTTTCTTGATATCACCATCAATAAAAAAGAACACCTGCTCCATACGAAGACATACTATAAACCAACAACCAAAAACAATCTTCTGTTGTTCAGTAGTTTCCATCCCCGTCCCTTACGGGAGAATCTCCCCTATGACAATATCTTCGTATAAGACGAAATTGTAGTGATCTATCAGATTTCAAAAAACAAGCAGATGAGTTAACAGAAAAATTGGAAGCACGTGACTACTCTAAGAGAATACTCAACAAGAGCCGGAAGAGAGCCCTCAATCAGAACAGAGATGCCCTGTTGGAGACTTATCCCAGAAATGTACTTCAAGAAATTCCTCTAACATGTGTAACAACATATAACACGATGTCTAACATGGTAAGCCGGAGCATCCCAAAAAATTGGAAAATTGTGACGAGCAGCAAACTAAAGTGGGAAAAACCTCTTTTTTCTTACAAGGGAGCGAGCAGCTTGAAGGATTTTCTAGTCCATACACGCCCAGCCAAAAAACCAGATCAATCAAGAACCCACTGCATTATCAATCTGGGGCCTCCCGGCGGTGAGGGTCATTTTCCATGTGGAGACTGTAGCATCTGCAACCTTACCACCCATACAAAGTTCCTAAACTTAGAACCAGGCAAGCAGTGGGAACAATGTGGCCATACCAACTGCAATACCAGCAACGTGGTGTACTTAATCATCTGTACCTGCGGTTTGAAGTACGTTGGTATGACCACGAGATGGGTGAAGCTGAGAATATGCGAGCACCGGAGTAGTATCCGGTGTAAACGCAGTGCGACCAAGCTCACGAATCACTTCATTGCAAGTAATCATACACCGAACGATATGGGGTGGACTGTGGTGGAACAAGTTCTTGGCGATGAGAAACTGCTATTTGGATAAACGATGAATCCACCGCTGTTCCTTTTCAGTCATAAACAGGGATTAAATGATGACATTGCGTGGGGATCAGTATTGAGGCGCTAACAGTGCATTGGATATCTACGTTATAAACCTCATAGAAATAGGACTATTTTTCCACCCCTCCGTGATGTCAGTTTCACCTTAAAGAAAGGGATTATGTTCAATTCCTGATCCGCTAATTTATAACCTTTCAGGGCCCGCTCCATCATCCTGGTTGAAGCCACAATCCACACTGAGTAACAGCATATGCCAGTCTAGTGTCATTACCTCGTGACAAATTCCCCCTACAGTGAATGTTTTTCAAGACTGTTTAACATCGTTCGTCAGTCCAGGGCTATCAACCCGTGATATTTCCTCTACAGCAATTGAGCATCGACATTCCCTCTTTGCTCAACAGAAGCGGGACTATTAATCTCTGGGCTCATACAGTGGTTTAAAACACCTATAGCGTAGGGCAGAACCACGCAGCTTGAATTCGATGCGTTATTAAATTGCTTCCAGTTACGAAAGTTTTTCACTCAATAACGCCCTTTTCCAGCATGCCATATTTAAAAAAGCGCTGGGCATTATAAAATGAGCAATATATTAAAAAACGAATGGGCACAACACTAGCGAGGTCCCTTTAAATCCCAGTACTGTTTACAAATATCAGGTCACATGACTCCCACGTGACCAGAACACTGACTATGTCTTTCGGCACCGCGCAGACTCGGCGTTCTTCCGGGCCGCGGTGTCGACCGAATAGGTTCCTGGCGGGGAGTCGTCAGCATTAATGTAAGTGAAATACGCGTGTACATCTTGGATAGCGCACTGTATTTACACGATAATGTCTCTTTTTTAACGAATATCTGGCTTTTGGCAAACCAGTTCTTTGTGCTTCGACCAAAGCCTATTCAGACAATAGCGCTTGCAGAACGTTGTATGTTTCTCCTTTTTAACTTTGGTATGGCTTCTTACTCAGCAGAGATGCGACGTGAAGTTCACCCTCCGCCGCGTTTGCCCAACCAGAGTGAGAATCGTCCTCTGAATGTGAGTCACTGTGAGATCCCGAATCTTCCAGGGGTTATTTTTAAAACAAAAACCCCACCATTTGGGGCGTAGTTGGACTATGTTCTATTTTCAATTAAGTGCACGTTTGGCTAATAGCCAGTATTAAAATATACCCTTAGTATTTTATTAATTAATATATAAAATCACGGGGTTGCCATTTGAAGGATAACAACACAAGTAATCGTATTACTTTATCTTGCTGACTCAATATAAGCCGTAAGGATTGCTTGCTGCTTACCAACTAAACACCACCTGTTGATTTTTTCACTATTCGGGTGGTAAATTGTGGTGAAGGATTCCCGACTGAAAAGTACTGGTAATACGTTGTAATAAAAAATGTGTTTTTAATTCAAAACATTTACCCTTTACAGGTACTGACCCCAGCGATTTGCTGCGTGGGTCCCAATCGGCTTTAAGCCGTAAGTATTTTGGATCAACTCATCCTTTTTACTTTTTCACTTCTAATTCCTCACGCCAGGGTGCACCTTAGTGCGTGTATACCACCGGAGGATCACACAATTTGGTCCTGACGAAAGCTGAGCGACTCGGGCTCATACAAAGCAGAAACATGTCGACCTAATCTTTTCACATTGTGGACTAGGTGTCTCTAATTACTGAGACCCCCCTATGTTTCCGCTCTAAATTGTTTTTAACCAGTGCAAGTTAGACTTTGAATAAAATAGTTTATAGTCACAACTACGCACTTTTTAACCTCTTTTTTGCACTCACTTAGCACGATTTGGCTTTTCTGTTTGCACCCTCAACACCCACAAGAACCAGCTCCGCTGTAAACAGGCGTTGTAGCACACTGGAAAGACGCTAGGTCTTTCCAGTGGGAACCCAGTGATGAAGCCTGTCACCACTAGGTTGGTGAGTGAGGGTTCTTATTTAACCAGTCTTTTGTTTTCCTTTTTCACCTGTTCCTAACCACATCAAAAGTAATACGTATTCTTTTGAAGTGGTGTTTTGATACTTTCACTCTTTTGTTGTTTATCAAATATTCATTAGGGGTAAGAGAGTGAACTACAATACCCTTACTCTCTTTTTGTTAATGTGCACTCTTCTAGTACCCCTTCTTCTTGTACCTCCTCCTGCAGGGGATTCTTCTAGTCCCCCTACCTTGTACCTCTTCCTGCAGGGCACTGTTCTAGTACCCCTTCTTCTTGTATCTCTTCCTGCAGGGCACTGTTCTAGTACCCCTTCTTCTTGTATCTCTTCCTGCAGGGCACTGTTCTAGTACCCCTTCTTCTTGTACCTCCTCCTGCAGGGGATTCTTCTAGTCCCCCTTCCTTGTACCTCTTCCTGCAGGGCACTGTTCTAGTACCCCTTCTTCTTGTACCTCCTCCTGCGGGGCACTGTTCTACCCCTTTAGCTCTTAACTACTCCTTCATGGCACTCTTTTAGTAATGCTTCTATTCGTACCTTACTCTGCTGAAGAACACTCTTCTAGTATCCCTGCTGTTAATGCTTCCTCCTGCATCGCCTGTTACCTGTAATACTATTAGTATAATGAAACATGGCGCACCAGGATCTAGAGCAAGGACTTCTGGCAGATTATTCACTGTTAATGTAATAAAAAAGTGGCAGAAAACGAAGGTGGAGCACAACTCTCATAAGGGCGAGCTGCCTCTGTCTTCTTGGCACTGAATTTACTACCTCTGAAGCCTGGGGTCGCACAAGCAGTGACTGGTCACAAGGGGCAATCCAGGAGTCGCAGATGCAACCTGTAGGAGAGTAGGGTCTGCAATCCTATGATCACCCAGATTTTTTGCTTTTGTTTCACTGGTTTACGACTTTCTCTGGCTGTGGGCCTGCTAATCAGACCCACAGCCTGGCTGTTCTCTTTCTAAATTACGATATGTACCCTAGGTGCATTTACCAATTGGTACTGGGCCACCTTATCAGACCCCGTAACGCAGGGCATAGGTGTACCCAGGGCCGCCAGGGGCTGAAGCATGTATTATGCCACCCCTGGCTGGCCTCCTAAATTTGACACAACTGGCTGCACGACAGCTGGGGCGAAGACGTGTAACCACCCTTCGCTTTAGGTATAGTAGCTCTATATCTAACCATACAATGGACACCCGAGTTCCTATCAGTCACTCCTATGGCAGGCCTTAACGATCCTGAAGGCAGAGTGCGTGGGCTCGTGTGAGCTAGGTTCAGGCCCGAGCCGAGCCCGGTTGCAGCTTGCGGAATCAAGACCCAATAGCTGTTCCATGATAACGCGTACCATATCGGTAACTCCGGTGTCGCGTTATCAAGGCATGTCGAGTAAGGTGTCATACGAATCGGGGTGCTGCCCTCTCACCAATTCTGGCGATGAGGTTAGCATCCCACCCTTCTAGAGGGACACGACATGTACGTAACTGTGAACCCCGGTTAAAGTTAACTGAAGCCTCAGCTCCACAAAATGGATGCTGCCACCACAGACACGAGTCTGACCTCCTGCTGCTGGGAGTCCTTCCAGCGAGGAGCACTTGGACAAAGGGTTTCCTGTCGAGGGCGGTGTTCGCACCGTCCCAGACAGGGTTTGTGTATTCTGGGTAGGTAGGGCTTTGGCGAGAAGGTGACTGCGGAGTGGCACCCCGGTGCTCACTACGCATCTGCCGGTTAGAACCAGTTCCAGGGGCGACAGCCCTGGCCTGGGGAAAGTCCGGCAGGGGAGAGGGGTGTAACTACCCCCCTTCCTGGTCCCACCCTTAGGGCAGGACCTAGTCATGTACCCACCCCTTTCTTTAGAATAAAGACCGGAGCGGGGACCCTTCCAAATTAGATCATCTTTGATTCAAGAACTACTTTCTACGAAAGGACATTCAAGACTCTTCTCAAGATTTCTCCCTTGTGACTAAGGAGTAGTCACCCTGCATCAGCGGGCACCAACTAAGAACTCTGCGGTTTGCTGTAAGTCCTTCCTCCAGGAATCCGACGGCCCAGCTCGACGAGAACCGGCTTCCCTGGCACCTCTGACCTCTACCCACGTCATCAGCTCAGCTGTGATCTGTGGGTGCGACGAGACCTCGAGGGACCGGCCATCATCAGAACCTGCACGCTCTTAAAACCAGCACGACCATCGAGGTAACTCTCTGGTGAGTGCTCTGGGGTCCGAGAAGCCCCGACCCTGAGCCGCTCCAGCACCGAAGTGCAGTCTCCCAGCATCTCCACGATCTGCGTGGGGCCCTTCTGCTCGCTGCTCAGCACGTTGTCTGGTCACTAGCCGCTGGCTTGTGCCCTTCTGTGACGACATCCGAGAATCATCACTGCTGGTCTGGTTGCTCCAGACTGGCCCTTGCTTCCATCTTTGCGAGAAGCACCCCGGACCCTCCTGGTCCACTCAAGACGCCATCTTAGGCCCACCACGTGGCCCTGAGATCTGCCAAGGCTTGTTGCCCCATCCTGGGCCCAGCGACGCCGACAGCATCATCCTTCGTGGGACAGCTCGCACCTCCACCGTGGTCGCCGACAACGCCTCCTGGTCCGTGAGACTGCAGAGCCTAGCGTCGCCCACTCACCTGGTCGAGGTGACGGCCAACCGGTGCCTTCCTGGTACCCTCTGACTACTGGCTAGTAGTACGAACTTGGTCCCCTCTGCTTTCAGGTTTCATCAATCTCCGATCCAGGCTTGGATCTCTACGAACTATTCAGCACTGGTCGCCGGCCAGCAACTCCTTTTCTTCCGGCTCCTGGCTCGTCAGCGAAGACCCCGACGCCTGTAAGACTTGTGCAGCCGCAGCCCTCGTGGCTAGGTAACTCGGCATTTCGGTGCCTGCATAGCCTCCTTACTCTAGGGTCCTGAGTCCCTCGCTTCCGACTTGCCTTATCGGGTCCGCCCGAGACCTTAATCTTTCCGTGTCCTCGGACACTTGTTTTAATTGTGCACTTGAAGTATTTGCTAAAGAGATTTGGTTTGTGCTTAGTACCCTGTCCTCATAAAGAGTACAGGGCTGTTGTGATTCTTAATAAATATACTGTTTATTTTCATAACACTTGTGTGGTGTCCTTTCACTGGGTGTTCAAGGGGTACATGTGTGGTAAACAGCTGGCTTAACGCGCCCTCTCGAGTCTTTAGCCTTAGACTGCTCGTATCCACGCTACTAGGATAGCTGGTCTATAGGTTGACTTACAACCAAACACCATAAGGGTCGTTGGGACGATACATAGCGGTCGCTAGAATAGCGAACGTTGCATATCGGGCCAACTTCTCACATTGGTGGCAGTGGTGGGATTTGAGCTTGCTGTTGTTTTACCACACGTATCCTAAGAATATCTTGTTGAAAGATCGCACAAGTACTGTTAGTACATATAACTAAAAGCTTAGAATACTCTGAGTTCTACTGAACCAGCTGTTGTAGCTCCTCAAGGCTTAGCACACCTTGGCTACAACTCTTAGCAAGGGTACAGTAGGTAAACACGTAGTGTAGGTAGGTGCATCACTTACACCACACTAGAAACAGTATGTCGGACAAAGGAGGAAACTCTGGGTCTCCCCTTGTGTCAGTTGACCCTCCACAGGTCATCCCTTCAGGATATACTGTGCTGAGCTTCAAGGAGTTAAGACGACTGTGTCACTCCAGGAAGATTCAGCAGGGGTCTAACCCCACAACGTCCTTTCTGATTGGTCTCTTGGAGACTTATGATGCCAGAAGAGCTGAGAAACTTCGTAGCTCTTCTAATCCAGAAGGAGACATGCCTCCCCTCGAGGGAACCCGAGACGATCCTGACCTCATCCACCTCGCAACTGAGAACGAAGATGTGGAGGAGGATGAGGATGAGGATCTCTCTGGGGATGAGGCAGATAAGGGACAGGTAGAAGTCGTCAGACTAAGCAGGTCCAACTTAAGCAAACATGATAGCGGTACTGGGGGACCCCTGGGGCCACTATCAGGTCAGCTTAACATTGGGAATGGACGAGCCCGATCTCTGTCAAGAGGCTCTGGCAGATCCCTTCAAACCAATGGCTCTCACAACTCTTCTCAGAGAGGGATGACGTCCCCTCAGAGGAGAGTGTACGAAGCTAAGGAAAGGGCAGCCAATCTAAGGATTGAAAGGGAAGAACTTGCCCTGGCCAAATAAAGGCTTGCCTTTGCTAGAGAGCAACAGTTAAGTGGGGCAGTCCCCACTGGTGGCAGCAATGTACCTAGTAATAGGGAAAAGAGTTTCGATACGAAACACCTTGGTAAGATAGTGCCCCCCTTTAAACAAGGGGACGACATCCACCAATGGATTACTGCTTTGGAGAGGGCCTGCACTGTGCAGGGTGTTCCCCAGAGTCAGTGGGCAGCTATCTTGTGGCTCTCCTTTGAAGGAAAAGGAAGAGACAAGCTCCTCACCACAAGGGTGGAGGATGCTAACAATTACCAAATCTTGAAAAATACACTCGTTGAAGGGTTCGGCCTAACCACTGAGCAGTACAGGGTGCTGTTCAGGGATACCCAGAAAACGCAGTCTCAAGATTGGTCTGATTTTGTCGATTGTGCCACTAAGGCTTTTGAGGGCTGGTTGCTGGGCAGTAAGGTTACTGATTATCAAGGATTGTATAATTTGATGATGAGAGAACAAATTTTAAACAATTGTCAGAACCAGTTGTTGCATCAGCATCTTGTCGACTCGGATCTGACCTCTCCCCAAGAATTGGGAAAGAAGGCAGACAGATGGGTTCGTACAAGAGTTAAACAGAACCAGGGCCAGAATCAAGGTGGTCAGAAGAAAGCAGACCAGAAGGGTAAAGATTCTAAAGGGGAACAAAATGACCAGAAGTCTTCGACCGGTCCCCAACAACCCAAAGAGAGTGGGGGTCAGGCTCCCCAAAAGAAGAAAGAAGGCCAATCCAAAAGATGGTGCCAGTACTGTAAAAGTAAATCTCACTGGTTTAGTGAGTGCACCAAGAAAGGAGGAGGGCAGACTCCTGCCACTGCAGCCCCTAAGGCACCTGTGCCCCCTAGTACAGTCAGCAGTGGTAGTGTGCCTCCCAAGGGTTTAGTAGGGTTAACCCTGGGTTCTGAGGGGCGTGACAACTTAGTTGGCACACTCACTCAGGCTGTCCTTGTCAGTACAGGGGACGCGGACGTATCCCCTGACGTAAGCCCCAATACTTTGGGCAAATACCGACAGACTCCTTTCATAAATGGAAAGATGGCTCAGGCCTATAGGGACACTTGTGCCAGCGTCACCATGGTGACGCCCAACTTTGTGGACCCTGGACAGATCATGCCAGGTACAGAATTCCTGGTGACCAATGCAAGCAATGTCACTACCAATCACAGTATGGCAATTGTAGCTTTCTCCTGGGGAGGGGTAACTGGCCAAAAGAAGGTTGTAGTTAGTCCAGACCTCCCAGTGGATTGTTTGTTGGGTAATGATTTGGAGTCGTCACAATGGTCAGAAGTGGAGCACCGGACTCACATGGAAATGTTAGGTTTGCCAGCACATGTGTTCGCTGTGACTAGGTCACAGGTCAGGAAATGCCCCACTGAACAGGTGCTGGATCCTGGAACAACGGACCAGACACCTCCCAAGAAAAAGAGCAGTAGGGTTAAGGCTGCGCCTTCCCCCTTGCCCCAGGTCGAGGATCAAGTCTCAGAGGAGGCTGACCTACAGGAATTGAGGGAAACTGAGCCTAGGGAATTCGAACTTGATCAAGTTGAATTCTTGGGTTCAGGGGGACCCTCAAGGGAAGACCTGGGGAAGGACCAGTTAGACTGCCCTTCTCTTGAACCCCTCAGACAGCAGGCTGCTGCTGAGGCTGCTGGGAACGCCACAGGTACCCACAAGGTATACTGGGAAGATGGACTCCTGTACACTGAGTCAAGAGACCCCAAGCCTGGCATGACCAGGAGGCTGGTTGTACCCTTGTCTCAGCGTGGTTTCCTACTTACCTTGGCCCACGAGATTCCCTTAGCAGGTCACTTAGGCCAGACGAAAACGTGGGACAGGCTTGTCTCACACTTTCACTGGCCTCACATGAACGAAGATACCAAGGAGTTTTGCCGCTCCTGTGTCACTTGCCAAGCCAGTGGTAAGTCAGGTGGCACGACAAAGGCCCCCCTTATACCAATGCCTGTGGTGGGGGTGCCCTTTGAACGGGTGGGGATCGACATCGTCGGTCCCATGGAACCACCTACAGCATCAGGGCACAAGTTTATACTGGTGGTAGTGGATCATGCCACCAGGTATCCTGAAGCTATTCCCCTTAGGACCACTACAGCACCTGTTGTGGCAAGAGCCCTAGTTGGAGTGTTCTCCAGAGTGGGCTTCCCTAAGGAGGTCGTCTCCGACAGAGGTGCAAACTTTATGTCGAGCTACTTAACTGCTATGTGGAAGGAATGTGGTGTTAACTACAAGTTCACTACACCCTATCATCCACAATGCAATGGGCTTGTTGAGAGATTCAACAGGACCCTAAAAGGGATGATTCATGGACTACCGGAAAAGCTTCGGCGTAGATGGGACGTCCTGATCCCCTGCCTCTTGTTCGCCTACAGAGAAGTCCCGCAGAAGGGGGTTGGCTACAGCCCTTTTGAACTTTTGTACGGGCATCCTGTAAGGGGACCCCTGTGTTTGGTGAAGGAAGGATGGGAGAGACCTCTCAAAAAGCCTGCAGCCAACATAGTGGACTATGTGCTTGGCCTCCGCTCGCGGATGGCTGAATACATGGAAAGGGCATCTGAAAACCTTAAGGCCAGCCAAGAACTCCAAAAAGCTTGGCATGACCAAAAGGCTGTCTTGACTGTTTACCAGCCCGGACAGAAGGTGTGGGTGTTGGAGCCAGTGGCCCCAGCAGCACTCAAGGACAAATGGTCCGGGCCCTACACCATCCTGGAGAAAAAGGGAGAGGTCACCTACCTGGTCGACCTGGGAACTCTCCGGAGCCCCCACAGGGTGCTTCATGTCAACAGGCTAAAAGCATATGTCGACAGGAAGGACATGAGTTTGCTCATGGCCCTAGATGAGGGACAGGAAGAGGAGAGTGACCCTCTCCCCGACCTGCTCACTCAGAATCCTGACGATGGCTCGGTAGATGGTGTTGTCTTTTGTGGCAGCCTCTCCGAACATCAACAGAGCGACTGTAAACAGGTTCTTCAGTCGTTCAGACATATGTTTTCTCTAACACCCAGTCAGACCGATTGGTGCACCCATGAGGTTGACACTGGTGACAGCTTGCCCGTCAAGAGTAAAATCTACAGGCAGCCTGATCACGTTAGAGACTGCATCAAGAGTGAAGTGCAGAAAATGTTGGAGCTGGGAGTCATTGAACCCTCGGATAGCCCTTGGGCTAGTCCCGTAGTTCTAGTGCCGAAACCTCACACCCAGGGTGGTAAGAGAGAGATGAGGTTTTGCGTAGACTACAGGGGTCTCAATGCAGTCACTAAGACTGACGCCCACCCAATACCAAGGGCAGACGAGCTTATCGATAGATTGGCTTCGGCCAACTACTTAAGTACGTTTGACCTGACAGCTGGGTATTGGCAAATCAGGTTAGCTGAGGACGCCAAGCCTAAAACCGCATTTTCAACCCCTGGTGGGCATTATCAGTTCGTGGTAATGCCCTTTGGTCTGAAAAATGCACCTGCCACCTTCCAACGGTTGGTGAATCAAGTCCTTACTGGGCTGGATGACTTCTGTGCGGCGTATCTTGACGATATCGCTGTCTTTAGCTCCACCTGGGAGGATCACCTGGTCCACCTGCGGAAGATGTTAGAGGCACTGCAAGCAGCAGGTCTCACTATCAAGGCCACCAAGTGCCAGATAGGGCAGACACAGGTTGTATACCTGGGCCACCTTGTAGGTGGAGGTCAGGTTCAGCCACTGGAGAGCAAGATACAGTCAATCAGGGACTGGGCTCCTCCAACCACCCAGACTCAGGTTCGAGCTTTCTTGGGCCTGACTGGTTACTATAGGAAGTTTGTCAGGAACTATGGTTCCATTGTGACACCATTAAACGAACTGACAAGTAAGAAAATGCCAAAAAAGGTTCAGTGGACAGCGAGCTGTCAAAAAGCATTCGATGACCTAAAGCAGGCCATGTGCACGGCGCCTATCCTCAAGAGTCCGGACTACTCCAAACCATTCATTGTCCAAACAGATGCTTCTGAGTTGGGTGTGGGAGCTGTTCTTTCTCAACTGAATTTTGATGGTCAAGACCAGCCCATTGCTTTTATAAGCAGAAGGCTGACCCCTAGAGAGAAGAATTGGTCAGCTATTGAGAGGGAGGCCTTTGCTGTGGTTTGGGCCCTGAAGAAGCTGAGGCCATACTTGTTTGGCACTCACTTCAAGATTCAGACCGACCATAAGCCCCTCTTGTGGCTAAATCAGATGAAGGGTGAAAACCCCAAACTGCTTAGGTGGTCCATTTCCCTACAGGGGATGGACTTTACAGTGGAACATAGACCTGGTACTGATCATGGCAATGCCGATGGGCTCTCCAGATATTTCCACTTAGAACAAGAAGACTCACCTGGTCAAGGTTAGCTTATTGTTCCGACGTTTGGGGGGGGGGTCATGTAGGAGAGTAGGGTCTGCAATCCTATGATCACCCAGATTTTTTGCTTTTGTTTCACTGGTTTACGACTTTCTCTGGCTGTGGGCCTGCTAATCAGACCCACAGCCTGGCTGTTCTCTTTCTAAATTACGATATGTACCCTAGGTGCATTTACCAATTGGTACTGGGCCACCTTATCAGACCCCGTAACGCAGGGCATAGGTGTACCCAGGGCCGCCAGGGGCTGAAGCATGTATTATGCCACCCCTGGCTGGCCTCCTAAATTTGAAACAACTGGCTGCACGACAGCTGGGGCGAAGACGTGTAACCACCCTTCGCTTTAGGTATAGTAGCTCTATATCTAACCATACAATGGACACCCGAGTTCCTATCAGTCACTTCTATGGCAGGCCTTAACGATCCTGAAGGCAGAGTGCGTGGGCTCGTGTGAGCTAGGTTCAGGCCCGAGCCGAGCCCGGTTGCAGCTTGCGGAATCAAGACCCAATAGCTGTTCCATGATAACGCGTACCATATCGGTAACTCCGGTGTCGCGTTATCAAGGCATGTCGAGTAAGGTGTCATACGAATCGGGGTGCTGCCCTCTCACCAATTCTGGCGATGAGGTTAGCATCCCACCCTTCCAGAGGGACACGACATGTACGTAACTGTGAACCCCGGTTAAAGTTAACTGAAGCCTCAGCTCCACAAAATGGATGCTGCCACCACAGACACGAGTCTGACCTCCTGCTGCTGGGAGTCCTTCCAGCGAGGAGCACTTGGACAAAGGGTTTCCTGTCGAGGGCGGTGTTCGCACCGTCCCAGACAGGGTTTGTGTATTCTGGGTAGGTAGGGCTTTGGCGAGAAGGTGACTGCGGAGTGGCACCCCGGTGCTCACTACGCATCTGCCGGTTAGAACCAGTTCCAGGGGCGACAGCCCTGGCCTGGGGAAAGTCCGGCAGGGGAGAGGGGTGTAACTACCCCCCTTCCTGGTCCCACCCTTAGGGCAGGACCTAGTCATGTACCCACCCCTTTCTTTAGAATAAAGACCGGAGCGGGGACCCTTCCAAATTAGATCATCTTTGATTCAAGAACTACTTTCTACGAAAGGACATTCAAGACTCTTCTCAAGATTTCTCCCTTGTGACTAAGGAGTAGTCACCCTGCATCAGCGGGCACCAACTAAGAACTCTGCGGTTTGCTGTAAGTCCTTCCTCAAGGAATCCGACGGCCCAGCTCGACGAGAACCGGCTTCCCTGGCACCTCTGACCTCTACCCACGTCATCAGCTCAGCTGTGATCTGTGGGTGCGACGAGACCTCGAGGGACCGGCCATCATCAGAACCTGCACGCTCTTAAAGCCAGCACGACCATCGAGGTAACTCTCTGGTGAGTGCTCTGGGGTCCGAGAAGCCCCGACCCTGAGCCGCTCCAGCACCGAAGTGCAGTCTCCCAGCATCTCCACGATCTGCGTGGGGCCCTTCTGCTCGCTGCTCAGCACGTTGTCTGGTCACTAGCCGCTGGCTTGTGCCCTTCTGTGACGACATCCGAGAATCATCACTGCTGGTCTGGTTGCTCCAGACTGGCCCTTGCTTCCATCTTTGAGAGAAGCACCCTGGACCCTCCTGGTCCACTCAAGACGCCATCTTAGGCCCACCACGTGGCCCTGAGATCTGCCAAGGCTTGTTGCCCCATCCTGGGCCCAGCGACGCCGACAGCATCATCCTTCGTGGGACAGCTCGCACCTCCACCGTGGTCGCCGACAACGCCTCCTGGTCCGTGAGACTGCAGAGCCTAGCGTCGCCCACTCACCTGGTCGAGGTGACGGCCAACCGGTGCCTTCCTGGTACCCTCTGACTACTGGCTAGTAGTACGAACTTGGTCCCCTCTGCTTTCAGGTTTCATCAATCTCCGATCCAGGCTTGGATCTCTACGAACTATTCAGCACTGGTCGCCGGCCAGCAACTCCTTTTCTTCCGGCTCCTGGCTCGTCAGCGAAGACCCCGACGCCTGTAAGACTTGTGCAGCCGCAGCCCTCGTGGCTAGGTAACTCGGCATTTCGGTGCCTGCATAGCCTCCTTACTCTAGGGTCCTGAGTCCCTCGCTTCCGACTTGCCTTATCGGGTCCGCCCGAGACCTTAATCTTTCCGTGTCCTCGGACACTTGTTTTAATTGTGCACTTGAAGTATTTGCTAAAGAGATTTGGTTTGTGCTTAGTACCCTGTCCTCATAAAGAGTACAGGGCTGTTGTGATTCTTAATAAATATACTGTTTATTTTCATAACACTTGTGTGGTGTCCTTTCACTGGGTGTTCAAGGGGTACATGTGTGGTAAACAGCTGGCTTAACGCGCCCTCTTGAGTCTTTAGCCTTAGACTGCTCGTATCCACGCTACTAGGATAGCTGGTCTATAGGTTGACTTACAACCAAACACCATAAGGGTCGTTGGGACGATACATAGCGGTCGCTAGAATAGCGAACGTTGCATATCGGGCCAACTTCTCACACAACCCCTGGCAAGTCCTAAATGAGGCCCCTTCATGTGACCCTGTTGAGAACATCATACAATGATGCCTGAGGCTTGAGCCGGGCTGCTACTTCTTTTAACTCTTGAAAGCTGATTTTACTTTGCTTCTGTGTTTATCCTTTGTGTCCTACCCCCCCCCCCCCCCCCCCGCCTGCACGCGCGGAATTATCGCGCTGCTTGTCTCCACCGACTGAGGGTGGAGGCACTACCGCTTTTAGCCTAATTTTAAATCGTGACAAAACTCACTGGACTGGGCGCTGCATTTTCGCTCCTCTGAGTCCTCCCCTGGGTGACCAGCCGATTCAGGGCTGACTCATCGGGGGCACGGTCGAAGAGACGGCGGCGGCCATCTTTGATAGGGTTAGCCTCCCTGGTGGCGAGAGGCTTGACTATAAAAATAGCAGTAGGACTTGCTCGCGAGGAAACACTTCCATTGATGCCTGAGGCTTGAGCCGGGCTGCTACTTCTTATAACTCTTGAAAGCTGATTTTACTTTGCTCCTGTGTTTATCCTTTGTGTCCTACCCCCCCCCCCCCCCCCCCCCCGCCTGCACGCGCGGAATTATCGCGCTGCTTGTCTCCACCGACTGAGGGTGGAGGCACTACCGCTTTTAGCCTAATGTTAAATCTTGACAAAACTCACTGGACTGAGCGCTGCATTTTCGCTCCTCTGAGTCCTCCCCTGGGTGACCAGCCGATTCAGGGCTGACTCATCGGGGGCACGGTCGAAGAGACGGTGGCGGCCATCTTTGATAGGGTTAGCCTCCCTGGTGGCGAGAGGCTTGACTACAAAAATAAACGACCATTGCTTCGCGCAGCGGACGCGTACAGCGGGCGCGCCATAGTCGCGCCGGAGTCAAGCCAGAGTCCTGCCCGTCTGCGCTCGTCAGCGCTAAGGCAGGGCTAGGGCAGGGCTCCCTGGACATTCCCCACTATGCTATCCAGTGATTTCCTCACTGGTCTCCGTCCCAAGGTAAGCTCTTGTGCTCATGGAGCTCTTGACCCTCTCTGTGGGCCTGTCCAATGCCCTACGTGCTCTTTTGAACTTCCGCTGCCCCTACCCATTGCGGACCTACAGCCTATACAATCAACCCTAAGTGTGATCCCCCCCTACTGTTACCAGCCAACAGATTACACTTAAAATACTACATCTTAATGTTAGATCCTTGGTCTGCCACCACTTAGATGTCTTTACCATACTTACAGACGAACAGCCTGACATGTTCTTTTTAACAGAAACATGGCTTCATGGCGATGCCATAGCAGCTATTAACCTTGCGCTTCCTGATGAATATGTCATGTATACTTTGAACCGCAACTCACGAGGTGGCGGAATTGCGGCTGTAACTAGATCATGCTACCCATGCTCATGGAAGACCATTCCCATAGCTGGTTGTGAAAGTGCCCATTTCGCAATTTCTATAAATCCCCACCTTACCATCTCTGGATTACTCATCTACAGACCCCCTGGCCCGGACGCCGCCTTCCGGCTCGCCCTTCCAGAGGTTGTCTCCTCGCTGGCCCTTAGATCAGCTAACTTTAGCATCATAGGTGATCTCAACCTTCACTTAGATACTCCACTCTCCACTACCGCTAGTAGTTTCCTTGCAGACCTTGAGGCCCTACAGCTGTATCAGCTTATTAATCGTCAGACTCATGTGGGCGGGCATATCCTCGATCCCTTTCTGACGAATCTTCACAATGTTACCACTCTTCCACCCAGACCCATGGCCTGGACAGATCACCACCTAATAGAAGTTCAGCTAATATGCAACATCCCTCCTTTTAAGAACTCCACTCCACCGATCTTTAAGCGGCCTTGGAGAAAATTGAGATTGGCCATCAGTTTCTGTCATCGCATCCTCTTGACCCTCCTAAAGATGCCTCGCTGGGATATGACCACTTCTGTGAGTGGCTGACCCTAGCCTTGGACTCCCTAATTCCTGCTAGATAGAGCAAAGTTCGACCTGGTCCTTCTAGCCCGTGGTACGATAACTCCCTTAGGCTTCTTAAGACTGCCTGCAAACGAGCAGAAAGAACCTGGCGTAAGTCTTATGATCCCGACCTCAAGCAGACCTACTTGACTAGTATTAAAGCATACCATCGAGCCATATGTAAATCCCGAGCCACGTTCTACTCCGAGGAGTTTAAGAATAGCCCTAATCCTACAAAACTCATCTTTAAGGTCTGTAAAGATCTTATCAGCAAGAAAACGGCGGCAATAGAAAAACGCTCCTTGAATCACTGCGAAACGCTAGCGGCCTTCTTTCTAGAAAAAGTCGAGGCGATCTATCGATCATTTCCCCTACAAACTGTACCTATAACTAACTTAGGAAGCAATCCCACGATCACTAGATCTCTCTCGCTTATACCTAACCCATCTCAGGAAGAGTTTAAAGCCCTTACTATAAAAGTTAAATCAGGCTCACCTGCTGACCCCTTAAGACCTGCACAATTCAATGAATCCGCCGAGATTTGTTTGCCTCCTGTGCTCAATCTAATTGGGCTATCCTTTGAGTCCGGGACTGTTCCCAGTAAATGGAAACAAGCTACGGTTATCCCTATTTTAAAAAAAACCCACCTTGGACCCTTCAAAGCCTGAACATTATCGACCCATCTCCCTCCTCCCATGGGTATCCAAACTTGCGGAGGCACATGCCAACAAAATCCTGTCTAACCATCTTCAAAACTCAGGCATTCTAGATCCATCCCAGAATGGTTTCCGTGCAGGCCATAGCACGGAAACTGCTTTGTTGGCCATGGTGGAGCATTTGCGGAAGTTGATAGACGCAGGACAGACGGCGGCACTGATCCTGTTGGATCTCAGTGCCGCTTTCGACACTGTCTCCCATCCCATCCTTCTTCAACGACTACAAGAGGCCGGTGTGGAGAATACCGCATTAGAATGGTTTTGTTCCTTTTTATCTGGACGCACCTTTAAAGTCTCCACCCCCCCATTTGAATCTGCCTCACGCAATATCTCCCAAGGGTCCCGCAGGGCTCGGCACTCAGCCCGACTCTTTTTAATTTATACGTGCAGCCGCTAGCCACCATTGCAAAAAACTGTGGTTTAACCATGGTGTCGTACGCCGACGACACCCAGCTAGCGGTTGCACTAAATGGGGACCCTGCGGTTGAAGCCCCGAAATTTCAGAAAGCCCTAAAGGAGGTGGCCAGTTGGATGACGAAGAACTGTCTCCAACTTAATGCATCAAAAACAGAGGTCCTAGTTCTGGGTAAACAGACTCATCTTTGGGGAGACCACTGGTGGCCACCGGAGCTAGGCCAAGCCCCCACTCCTGTGACTGAGGCTAAGAACCTCGGGGTCTGGATTGATTCCAACCTTACTTTCATCCCCCATACCAAAAGAGTTGCTGGCACCTGTTTCGGGGTTTTGCAGAGCCTCAGACCTATTTTTAAATTTTTCGATGCCCCAACTAGATAACTCATTGTCCAAGCTACAGTACTCTCTAAGTTGGATTACGCCAGTTCGCTTCTTTTGGGCGTTAACCAAGCTGAATTAACACGCCTTCAGCGTGTGCAAAATGCAGCCGCCAGAATGCTAGTAGGATTGCCCAAATTCTGCTCCGTCAGTCGCTCCATCCACGATCTTCATTGGTTGCCTGTCGGACAGAGGATCAAGTTCAAAGCTCTGTGCCTGACCTTTAAGATCCTAAAGGCCTCTTCACCTCCTATTCTGGCACAGGCAATTACCTACTACACCCCTGCTAGAGTACTACGCTCAACAGGTCAATTTCTGGCCTGTGTTCCTCGCTTCAGGAAGGCCAGAGTGGGAGGTCGCTCCTTTGGCGTTCTGGCAGCGAGTCTCTGGAACACACTACCTGTTGACATCCGTGCCATATCTGACATATTGTCTTTCCGAAGAGCTATCAAGACTTTTCTGTTTCCATTACCCTAATCTTGATTCTGGCTATTTCCCTCTTCTGGTTGTGTTATTTTGTCCATTATAGTGCTGGGACGCCACTTTGCTGCGGCAGCTGAGCGCTCCATAAATTTTATAACATAACAATGTGTCAAGTGACTCCATTCAGAATATCAGAATGTGCTGTGTTTTGTGACTCCATTCAGAATGACACCGTGCTGTGGCATTACCATTCAATTTCAATTTCAATTTATATTTACAAGTACACATACTATATAGGTTAAAAAATTATTAAATCAATTGGAGTGATTAATCGAATGATCATTAGTTCATAATGAGTTCCGTCGTTTAAAAACACTTTTTAAGAACATCGTCATAGTCCTTATGCACAGGGGGTTTCCTAGTTGTTGCAAATTCAGATAAGCTGGCCTACATTGCCGCCAAGCCCCACCTCTCAGGTATTGTTTTAGCCATCTAGCACGCTCTTTCTTATACAATTTGCATAACAGTACTAGATGGAAGGTGGTCTGGGTGGATGGATTGTCGCATGGGCAGGGAGCCAGAGTTCTATTCCAGTCATTTTTAGCCGGGTATGAAACTAGGTGGTGAAAAATGTTGAACCTGAATCTGGTCAGGACAAAGCGTTCAAACCCCAGAGTCACGATGGTTAAGTATGGTTGTATTTTATAGGTAGTCAGCAACGACTGGTGTTCGAGCACAGATCTTTTGCTGACTTCACTCCCAAGCCTTAGAATGTTGAAATGCTCCATACATAGTTTTTTAGGGCTTTCTTTGGTATTTTCCCAATTAGTTCAGGTTTGTAGTACCATTCTGGCCTTTCAATGTCCATTAAAACTTTCCTCACATACTCAAGCCATCTGATACTGTTTACATTGTCAAGGGCCATAACGTCGTTAATTACTTCACGATTTAGGCCCAATTCTGGCGTCGCCCAAATTCTCGGCCAGAGCAAGATTGGCTGGGTTTTGATCAGAGACTGATATGCTTTTCGGAAGGGACAGAAGGTATCGAAAAAAAATGTTTTCTACAATTTGGAGCGTTGAAACATCCTGGTACCCCCATATCCCTGCTCCGTAAAGAGCAATGCTTCTACATTTAGCCACATATATGTTGAGCATGATTTCTGGTTGTTTTTTGCCCAATTTACTTGCAAAATGCTTTACAGCCGCAACCGAGCGTTTAAAGGCTAAAGATCTATTTTTCACCTCGGGGCCCCATGCCCCTGTTGCCTCGATTGTGACTCCTAGATATGGAAATGTTTTTGTAGCTTGTAATTGAAGACCAGCCACAATGAGTTGGTTGCATCTGGCTCCACCTTTGCCAGATCCCATCACAAAGGACTTTTTAGCGTTAAGTTTGAGGCCCCTTTCCTCCATGTAATCTACGTATTTATTTAAGGCTTTTTGGGCACCGACCTTCGTTCCTGCCATTAACACGGCGCCATCCGCATACAAAAGGGAGATGATCTGCCTGCTTCCAACCTTTGGAGAGTCAATGTTGCTGGCACCCAATTCCATCTCTAGGCTGTTGGTATATAGTGAGAAAAGGAATGGGGCCAGCACACAGCCCTGCCTCACCCCCTTCTGTATGCGGAAAGACCCAGTGCATTCCCCCCCCCAGCCCGAACCTTACTCTGGCGGTAGCATTTGAATATAATTGTCTCAAGAAGAGAACAATAGCTGGGTCCACTTTCATCTCCTTTAGTGTTTCCCATAACTTATTGTGTATTACGCAATCAAACGCCGAGGAAAGGTCGACGAAAATTGCGTAAAAACGTCCCTCTTTTGCTCTAGTATATTTCCCCTGTAATCGGACAAAATTTAAAACTTGCTCCACAGTGCCCATCCCTGGCCGAAATCCATATTGTACCGGCGTTAGAATGTTCTTTTCTTCTGCCCAATCCTGTAATTTAGTCAAAACCACTCTGCCTGCAATTTTCACTAGTGAATCTAAGAGTGATATCGGTCTGTAATTTGATGGGCTTTCCCTATCACTCTTTTTATGTATTGGGATTATTAGTGATTCTGCCCATGTTTTAACAAAACCTTTTGCGCAGCAGGCCCCCATTACTCTTCAACAGACTGGTGCCCAGAGGTCAGTATTCATTTTGTAGAGATCACTTGGGATCCCATCTGGTCCCGGGGCTTTATTATTCTGGGTGGAATTTATAGCCGTCACCACCTCCTCTAAATTAAACTCTATTGGGATAGGGCAGTAATTACTCTCTAATTGAGGCTCGTCTTGGGAGTTACAATATACATTCGAGAAAAAGTCCACCCACGACTTTTCGTCAATAGCAATCTCCATTGTGGCTGACACTTTGGGCTCGATTCCGATCCGGTAAAAAAATCCACCGTACGATTGGTATTCGTAGCCCTTTCCGTACGAATCGTAACCGTCCGTCCGAGTCGCGTAGTACGATCCGCATTCCGTGAATCCGTCCGAATCGTCGCGATCCGTACGTATTGCAAGGCTGAGACTGTGAACCGTACGACTCGTACACACGCCGTACGACCCGACGAGTACGATCCGGACCGGGGAATCAGGACGCGATTCGTACGGTCCACGTCAGGTAAGGGTGATTCGTACGGAAAAGCGCACGATTACATACACCCCGTACAGCGCGTACCCCCCCATGATTGCAGGGGTACGGCACGTACCCCTGCGATCATGGGGTGTACGAGCCGTACCCCCATTGTACGATCGGTGTACGATCGGTGTACGAGCCGTACTCCATGTACGATCGGTGTACGAGCCGTACCCCCATTGTACGATCAGTGTACGAGCCGTACCCCATGTACGATCGGTGTACGAGCCGTACTCCCATTGTACGATCGGTGTACGAGCCGTACCCCATGTACGATCGGTGTACGAGCCGTACCCCCATCGTACATGGGGTACGGCTCGTACACTGATCGTACATGGGGTACGGCTCGTACACTGATCGTACATGGGGTACGGCTCGTACACTGATCGTACATGGGGTACGGCTCGTACACCGATCGTACATGGGGTACGGCTCGAACACCGATCGTACAATGGGGGTACGGCTCGTACACCGATCGTACAATGGGGGTACGGCTCGTACACCCCATGATCGCAGGGGTACGGTGCGTACCCCTGCGATCATGGGGGGTACACACCGTACCCGGGGGGGGGCGTTCCGTACCTGTTTCGGCACGAACTCTGCTTTTACGGCTGTTTTCAGCTCCCGAAGAAAAAGGGTCGTACGGTGCGTACCCGACACGTATCGTACTTGCTGGGTCGTAAAAACCAGCCGCGAACCGTACAGATGTCGCGTACAGCAGGTTCCGAGGGAGAATCGTACGGAGATTAGAGTCGTACGGTGTCTTGTACGACTCGTACGGAGTACGGCTCCTGGTACGAATCGTACTTTGTCGTACGTACGGGGGACGTTGCAGGGTACGATTTGTACGGGAAAAATGCTCCGAACGGCTATTGGGAGCGGTTGTTCCCGAATCGGAATCGACCTCTTCGTTGTTAAGAAATGGTGCGTTAACTACCTGCCAGAATAACTTTGGATCTCTGCTCTCCGCAGCTTTCATTAAGTCTTGCCAGGCTTTTTCCTTAATAGCCTTCTTTCTTTGATGTCTTGCTGAATTATATGCCTTTCTAAGTGTTCTAATCATAGCATGGCCCCTTATTGTTTCATTTAAGGCCATTTTAAGGGCTTTATGTGCCTTGGTGCATTGGGTGTCGAACCAGCCCTTAGGTGTATTGTTTTTTCTTGAACAAGTCCTGGTCAAGACTCCCTGTATGCTCCTAGTGATATTGCTAAATGCCTCCAAGATTTCATCATTTGAAGGGTTGTCCTCTAAGCATACGAGGAATGAAGGGAGAGCACCTTCCAAAATTTTCTGTAGGATTTTTTCAGGGTCTACCATGCTCCATTTTAAGACAATGCCATTTTGGCGTGCTACCGCTAGATTTTGCTTCCATGCCAGAGTCTCAGTTAGTGAGGGTGTTTTTGTTCCCGGTGTACTAACAAGAATTTTTATCGGTAAGTGGTCACTCAGACCAATGGCGAGGGTCTCAAAGTTTACCACCCGACCGCCATACATATTCGGCAAGATAATAAAATCAATAGTTGAATGGAGACCCCTAGCCATAAAAGTGGGGGTAAACTTAACCTTAGGGGAGCACAGCCTATTTGCAAACCCAAGATCAAACTTGGCCATGATGTCATTTAAAATTTCCCCTTTGATATTGTGTTGGAAGTGACTACTATCCCCATATTCCCCCTCCCCGTATTCCTGGAAACCACATATTTCCTTAGTGCATAGGTTTACGTTAAAGTCACCTACCCAGACCCAGATTAGATCTTTCCCTTTTATGGGTTTTACCTCCCTTATTTCTTACGTCACTTTCAGTAGTTCTTCCCTGAAGTGGGCATTCTCAATATTATTATAAAAGTTGACCACTATTAGCACATTGCTGCAGTTTAAATGAATGGTAACCAACTGGAAATATGGTGAAGTTGATCTACCTGAGCTGGTACTAGTATTTACACGATTAGACACATATACACATAGTCCCCCTTTGAGCCTACCATGGCTGGAGGGTACTGCAGGGACATGAAAAGTCTTGAAGCCATCTATGTGCAATTCTGTTAAAACCCAGGTTTCCTGGACACATAGTATGTCTATGTTGTTAATGAACTCCCCCCACAGTGTTTCTGAGACTTTATTAACAATCCAGCACACATTCCACGTTACTAGGCTTACTTGGCGTTCATTTATACTTGTGTCTTTTATTTTAGGTGTGTTTTTACCTTAGGTTATTATGTACGGAGTCATCTTTCCCATATCATCCTTCATTGTCACCCCTTTAGTTGTGTTTACATTTCCCTTGACCCTAATATGCTCTCCTATTTTACTATTTTGGTTAGTCCCTACTTCGCTGGCTATAGTTGTATTAAACCTGCTGCCGAGAAACGTCTGACCAGATATGGGTCTCTAAGGCACAACCTCCTTTCCCCCCCCCCAGATTACCGCTTGAATTAGTCATAGAATTATCAAGTCAGTCATTTAGGTCTAACCCTGAGAGGGGTTCAAAGAGGTTGTGTAATGGGACATTCCAATATTGAGTCGGATTTATAGGGTGATGGTTGTAATCAAAGAAAAAATCAGGTCTATTGGGGTATTGACACGGAATGGGAAATGGCGAATTATTAAAACTTTGTCTTATTAGGCTGGGGTGCTGTTTACGATTACCAAAAGGGTGGGAGTTGGGGTGACCCCATTTTGGGGGATGAGCGCGGGGCTTCATCAGTGCTTCGGGATAGAAATAACTCAGGTTACGAGGGGATACACTGCCCTCCTTTCTTCCCGAAAACCAGTCACAAATATGGGTGACTACTCTGTGATCCTTAAAGTTTATTATAATCACATCGCCCTCTATCTTTTGGTCTCACACCTACCCAGTCACATTGTCTAACAGACACTATTTCCCCATTTAAATGTGTTGGGAGCGGTCTATTAATCCGCAGCCAGTGAATAACCTTATTTTTTAAACTGGTATCTGGCTCTATGCTACCCACTGGTACCACGTGGACCCCAGTCAAAATAATGACATAATTCAATGACTCTGGAGGTAAGTCAACATTTCCCTTATACTTTGTTTTGGCCCGGTTCTGTGGTGGTACATTTGCTCTCCTCACTTCTGTAGCTACAGGAGCATTCATGGGAATTGTCTTAGTTTTTCCTTTTTGTGATGCTTGTGTGTCCACTGGTCTCAGGTTTTTATTATTATGCGAGGGAGTTCTTTTAGGGTAATCCTTAGTTTGGATCGAGGTATTCTGTGCAGGTTGTGTCTCCGAGTGTCCGGTTTCCTTTAAGTTATTTCCTCCCGGGCTTCATTAAGTGTCTGTGCTGCTAAGATACGGTCCATAGTTTCTCCCAGCCTTTTGACCCTTTCTAAAAGTGGCAGCATAAAAGATTTAAGGAGGCATTCAATGTCCTCGATAAGCCCTCTATGCGTCTGGCCTTCTGGGGGCATACTCAGATCAGCTTGTTGCTTACTTGCTGCCTCTTTCACAGAGACCTTGTTGAATTTGTCTGGGGGGTTCTTTGTTTGTAGTGATGTATTTATGATTATGGACCTTTTTTCTACCCCCTGCATTCCTCCTTTTTTTTCTTGGTGGTGAGTGGCATGCTTCATGACCTCTCTTTTTTTGTGCCTTCCCTTTAGGTGGGCTAACTGTTAGTAATGGTTGTGCCTCCCCTTGTGCCCCCTCCTCCAAGGATGAAATCACTACGAGGGAAGAATGACTTGTGTTAGGCGGCGAGACATGGTCCAACACTATTGGAGTGTTCAAGTCAATGAAACAATCGGACCCCGATAGTGACTCGATGGTGTCGATGGCATTTGTAGACTCCTTGTTAGTTGCATAAGGTGGGCCTTCTTGGAAGATCAGGGGGATATCATTAGTATTGAATATATCTATTTCTGACTCTCCCGCTGGTGTCGTATTATTAGGTGGTAGAAGGTGAGGTACCTCAATTCTTGCTGGGGCTAGAGGTTTATGTTTTAAAAGTTCGATAGAGAGGCGGCGCTCAGCTCTCTTTTCTGCCAGCGCTATCTCTCTGTCTAAATCCCTCTTTGCCCGTGCGAAGTACTTATCTAAGGGTCCCAATATACTAACCCCAACAGTCGAGGGTAGAGAGGAATGCAACTCATCTGATGACATGCTGTAGTCCCTGAATAATAATATTATTATGATAGTGAGAAAAGTAGCAATCGTACAATGACTCAACACTCCAGGGGGACCTTTGTGTGGAGTAGAACGGGTGTACTATCGACTTACAGTGCCAGGCGCGATGATCGATTACGTAGAAAGGAATGATGATCCGGCGTTAGAGGGTGGGCCCAGCCCGGCCGCGTCGGGTCCCGGACGGCCACAGACGGCCCGCCCTATGCCCGGCGTCCCGCGAGACGGGGTTGACGCTCTATTTCAGCGCCTCCGGGCGCCAAACGCTTACGAAGAAAGCCGCTAGGGCTGCTGGGGTGTATAGTTTTTTCCAGCCCACCCACGCTCCACTCGGCGGCCCTACTCCGTGGTCTCAAAGGAGTTAGGCGGCGGGAGGCGGGCAGGCGAATTACCCCAGGCGCTGCGCTTCACACTGATATGGCCCGGCTGACTCCACTTGCAAACTGCAGGCAAAGTCAATTGCGAGTTCTGTTCCCATTCAGAATATCAGTTTCTGCTATGTGATTTGTCGACATTCAGAATGTCACATTCTGTGCTTGGTCATGCGATGCCACAGAATGTGATTTGTCATGTGACCGCAGCCAACGTTTTCTAATCCTAGATCGAGTGTTTCACTCCTACAAATACTATCATAACTTTAACATCTTCTCTGGAAACTGATTTCACTTTGTTTTTCTGTTTTGCAGGATGTCAGAAGCACCCTAAGCAGGTAAGGCTGGTTTATTATTCTCCTCTCAGTGTGTAAGGAGCAGGTCTCACTGCTGCAGTGTGTAAATGCCACTACTGAGCTCACACAAAGTGCTAGGAAACTTTCAGATCCTCATCAAATCACTTTGTATCCTCAACAAAACTCTTAAGTACTCGGAAAATACCTTTGATTCCTCTGAAAACTCCCTTGTATCATCAGGAAATGCTCTTAAATCTTCCTAAATCCCTGTAAGTCATCAGAAAACTCCTTTGAATCTTGAAATAATTGCTACAGAAATGAGCTGCTGTCCTCACAAAACCTATTTGTATCTATAAAACCTACCTGAAGTCCTCAGAAGAGTTCCCTGTACACACAGAAAACTAATGCACATTCTGGAAACTTCCCCTTCGGTTTCTTCAATTAGGAGTTGTGGAAAAACGAATTCAAAGTTTCCGAACTACGATGCCAGTCTTAAAGACATCCCTTCAGTGCTTCCAAACAGCGTTGAAATATAATTAAAGCCATGTTCAGGCCTCATTCTTTAGTAAATTCCCTCCAAACTCTCCATCTTCTGGCATGTTTGCGTAATGTTTCCTTGCTGCAGTGTTACTCAACGTCCCCTTTGCGTAGTGTCCACGCTTATTCACATTCTTAAGTGGTCTGCGTACACCCATGGAATATCATGGTACGCCAGTTAGCACTAAAGAATGGTTCGCTACATCTATTCGCCCACGTCTCAACCAGGCGAATCCTTAGGGTCACCGCCCTCTATCTGTTGCAGCTCATTTAAGAGGTTGTCTCAACATGCTGCTATGGGTTCTCAACGCAGTTCTAACGTTTCTTCATGCTTGATGGAGATGCTTTCGGACTTGGCCCATGCGAACAATGAGTGACGCCATGCCCGTACATGTGGTGGGTCCACCACTTTCCACCGTCTAGTTAGGTGCCTTTTAGCTACTATGATCCCCAAGTCTTGGAACCTAGACACTACTTTGGTGGCAGGCGTCCTCCTGAATTGATACAGGAGGTATACAAAAGGTAGTGCTTGACCTGTGCATGTGTGTAATATCCTGGTTATCGTATTCCAGTACACTCCTATTCGGGGGCAGCTCCATAAGATGTGTACTAGTTCAGCCCCTGGGGGTGTTGTGTTTGTTTGTTGGGGTTGGTAGGATTTCTCAGGGCGCTTGCTGTGATCCATTTAGTGAAGTTGTCCACTGCTTGTTCCGTGTACTTGTGGAGGTGGGTAGGTGAAAGTTGAGGGTGTTGATCCAGCGTTGTTCTGATGCTTTGGACCGGCTACGACATGTTTCGCTGGCAGTGGAGGTGGGGGTTTTGAGGGGCTCTGAGATGATGAAGTGGACGCAGTGGTGGTCGGTCCAGGTGAGCTGTTAAGTGTGGGTGTAAAGATAGGGTCAAGCGTGTCTCCTGCGATGTGAGTGGGGTTGGTGACTAATTGCTCAAGTTTGGGGTTGGCCATACTTTCTGGGATGTCAGCCGTGTTGGTGTCATCAATGTTTTCAAGGTGAAAGTTGAGGTCTCCTAGGAAGATAGTTTCACCTCAATAGTGATAGGAGCGATGAAGTTAGAGAAGGGGTTGCAGAAGGGAGGGCCGAGTCCCGGGGGTCTGTAGGTGAGGGTTTCTCCAATCGTGGGTTTGCTGTTGGTTTGGAGTTGGAAGTTGAGGTGCTCCATGAAGGGGGTGGTGTTGTCTGTGGTGGTTGCACATTTGAGAGTCTCTTCGTGGATTATGGCTGTGATGCTGCCGTTTCTATTGGTCCTGGCTCTGTGTGTGATCTTGCATCCGTCTGGTATGGCTGTGGCAATACTGGGTGCTGATGCGGGGTTCAGCCAGGTCTCTGTAATGAAGACGGTGTCTGGGGTGGTGATGGGTTTACAGATTTCTGTGGCGTCTTTTCCAAGAGAGCGTGCGTTTTTCAGCAGGCAGTTGATCTCTCTGAACGGGTTGGCCACGGCCCTGCTGTTGAGTGTGAGTGACTTGTTGTGGCTGATGAACGTGGTGTCAGTTGTTTCACTTGTGATGCAGGTAAATCGGCAGTTCCGGCAGGAGAAAGGGCCATCTGTGGTCCTGGGTGAGGCCTGGGCGCAGCAGTTGTTCTGCCATCCGGAGTCCAGGGCTCTAAGTGCGTTTGATGTGAGGCACAGGCAGTCCGTGGTGGGTGGAGACCTAGAGTCCATGCACGGCCTACCCACTGTGCGCGTCTGCTGCGTGGGTGCGCTGTGGTCTCCATGCCAGAGCCTGGGTTAGTGGCAAGAGGGTGCCAATGGTGCCCATAGGGGTAGACAGAAGGCACGACGGGGAGCGATGCAGGAGGCGAGGTGTAAGGAGCGGCATTGCTGCAGGTAGCGGAAGGGACAAGGGATAGGCCGGGCAGGCAGGGAGAAAAGGAAGGGGAAGAAGCCAGACTGCAAGGTCAAGTGCAAGTGGCCCAGGATACCAGGGTCAAGAGGGGCGCAGCTGGACAGTAACTACTGGGAGTCTGGTGCAGGTTGGGCTGAGAGGAGAGCGCTGGGCAAGGTGTCATGGGGGACAAGGCCACAGAGCACTGTAACAAACTGTAGACGTAAGAGGAGTGGCCCAGCCTCCTCCAGTTTCTGACTGGCATGGACGGGTTCACCCTCTGCCTAGGCTTTGCTCGGGCACTGCCCACACAGCTCCCGCTGCGGAAGGTGCGAAAACGGGCCAGGCCCGCCTCCTGGAGGCTGCTGTCCCTGAGGGTTATGGCGGCGCTGCTGCTGGCTCTGGCTCCCGAGTGGAACTGGGAGAGTCGTGAGGCAGGAGTCCGGGGCCTGGAGAAGCAGGTGAGGGAGCGGCAGATACTGGGTGTCCCATCCTTGGTCTGTTGAAACACTATCTACCCTCTATGACCATTGCTTGACATCAGTCTTTGTAAGTGCCTGGGTTAGATCCGTAAAGGCTGTCAAGCTCTTTGTGAACCTACCACAGTATGTCATCATGCCTAGAAAACGTCTTACTCCTGTCATGAAAGTTGGTGTGAGTGCAGATTTCTTGTCTTTGACTTTGCTGGGATTCGGAGTCACCATTTCTGCTGAAAATCTCTGTTCCAGGAAACTGATGTGTTGCTTTGGAAAGTCACACTTGCAGGGTTTAGCCTGAGGCCGCTGAAGGCACTGTAGGACTTTGTGGACACAATAATGACTGTCACATTGTGTGCCTACACCAAGATGTCATCACAGATGTTAATTATTTCAGTCAATCCATCTAGAACTTCTGGGATGGTGTTCTCAAAAACATCAGCGACACTGGAGATTCCGAAGTTTAATCTTGTGTATAGTCTCAGACCCAGGTGTGTGGAGAAGGTTGTGATATATCAAAAAGTGGGGTCGAGCATCAGCAGGTGATACCCTGACTTAAGATCTGTTTTGGAGAACAAGCTAGCTCCTTTGATCTCATTTATTAGTCCATCCTTTGTAGGCGTGATATGTTGTTGTCTTTGGCATGCCTGATTTAGGAGGTGCATGTCCACACACAGCCACACCTCTCCTGGCTGTTTGGGCTTCCTGGTGACAACAGTTATGGAAACCCAAGGAGTGGCCCATAATCCCACTCGACGATGTCCGCCTCTTCCAGCCTTCATAGCTCCTCTTCCACTTTTGCCTGAAGATGAATCATCCCTCTGTGATGTCAATAGATTGATCGATCTGCAGATGCACAGTCTTTCCTTTCAAACACCCAAGGCCATGAAACAGGCTGTTGCTTTCCTGGAGAATATTGCCCAGCTCAGCAGTGGAGGCAAAGTGGATCAGCTGAAGACTTGTGGCTGCCTGCCAGCATTCCTGCACTCTTTGGTAATGAGCACCTCTGCCCTGACTGCTTGTTTCTCATGAGCGAGTTCCACTTTGAAGACTCCTGTTAATGGTAGTGTATTTGGATGTCTTTATCTTCTTTGTTTGATTATGGATTGAGCTCTCATCAGTTAACATGCACACACTGGCCAGGTCTTTTAACCAGGCATAAAACTCATCCATTGATCCATCAAGTTTTTATCTTCTTTGACAGCGTATGAAATCTTCATAGTTATGGTGTACCAGGGGTGCAAAATATATGCACTCACCATGGAGTGTGAAGCAGACTGGACCGAAAAGGATGTGTGAGAATCTGGAGCTCTCTCTTCCTCTCCTCCAAAACACCATTGATTGCAAAGTACATTTATGTTCTGTCCAGGCACACCTTCCAAGTAGGTGCCTGTGGAGAGGATGACCAAGAGATCGCGAATGGACTGATGGCGAGGATGGAAGACATCTTGGGTGGTCTGGATGTGTGCACGCAGAGTGGAGCAGGCGGGTAGTCAGTCACACCTTGAGGCTGGTGCCTACGATGTCGATACTGCAGGGAGAACACGTCTGCAGCAGCCAGGAGTGGTGACCTGTGTTGCAGTGATGTCAAGAGCTGAGGCAGTTGGGGTTTGCATGTAATAAAAAAAAAAAAGCTTCCAAAATGTAAATTACCCTTTTTTCCAAAAAGATGGGGATACTTTAGTCCACAAGGGAAAACCAAATAGGATGATGGACGGAGTGTTGAACATTACAAGCACTCACCCCCAGTCAACTGATCTGGGTTTAATCCATCACCGTTCTTTAGCCCACTCTGCCACCCCAGTTCAGACATGACTATATGCAAATCAGTCTGACCCTGTGCCTCATGGGAACAGTCCAGCCTGAACTGCCAAGCCATGTCTTCCCTGGACCGGAAACAAGCATCCTGGGACCAGTTTCTGGCTAATCAGCTGTCATCAGCCAGGCTAGCTTGAAGACAGTGGCAAAGTGAGCAAGGAACCCATGTGTGGGTATACCCTGCCAACTTAGGGCAAACAAAGCAAAACCAAAGGGGTTGATGGACTGAGTGTTAAACATTGCACGGGGGCAGAAAGACCTTTGGGGTCACATTGGAGGAGGAGGCTAGGCACGATGTGTGGGCAGGTAACCCCCACACCTAGTCGCAATACAAAAGCTCCCTGGTGTCTAGTGGGCTTTCTGCCCCTCCCACTGGGGCAGATTGGGTCAAAGGCCTCATCTGCCCCCTGGGTTGGACAGAAAGACTGTTGTGGTTCATTTAAGGGGTTGGGTTAGGTCCAATGCCTAGGTCGGGCGTTCCCACCCATTTCTCCCCCCAGAAATCATCCCTGGTGTCTACAGTGCTCCCCCCTCCTTCCAGCAGCTAAACAAAAAAAAAGAAAACGAACATAAACCATGGTGTATTATCATTTTATCTGGTATGACCTATCGGGACGCAAGACAGTTTGGCTGGCCGTCACAGGCATGCCAAACCATCAAGCGCACTTTGCATGTTGTCCACGCAGGCTGCATTACAGCCTGGGTCGTGAACATGCTCATGCTCCCAGTCCCTGGCTGAGCGCCGAACTACGACACTTAGACCAATCACAACTCTTCACTGCAGCATTGTGATTGGCTCAGGGGGGCCTGGTTGCTTCCTGCTTCTGGCCAGAGCAGGGCAATGACAAGGAAGGACGATGAGAAGATGTGGTGGAAGTAAGGTGAGTTACATTTAAAAAAAAAAGTTTTACTACCCTAATCCGTGCCAACCGCCACTGGGTGTTTAGTGGGTAAAAGCTGCCAATATACCCCCATGGGAGTAGAAATACTTTTGGGCCTGTGGGTAGGGGGGTGCATTACCCATTGCCTGAAGGGGGCTTTCTGCTGCCTGCTGGGGGAAGAGTGGAGGAAAGACCTCCTATCTACGACTGATGAGCGGGTACAGGCTAGGCCCAGGGCCTCAGAGGGCAGCTCGCACCCATTTTGCCGAGAGACCCGAGACCAAATGCTGCTTGTGGGGCCACCTCCGTCAGGGCAGGACTGCTTCATGCTGCAAGATATCATGGCCTCGATCCGGAGGATAAAGTCCTCGCTGGAAATACTTATGGACTTGGTCACGAATGAGGTATCCCTAATGAGGGCGGATCTGCGGAACATGAGCTAACGAGTGAAGGAAATAGAAGACACTACCACCTCTCTCGGCCTAGACACTGAGACCCTCAAAAGCCAAGTTCACGATCTACAAAAGGCTAATACCCCAATGGAGGCCTGACTGGAGGACTTTTAACGTAGAGTGCGACACAACAACATGTGCAATGCTCTTCCCAGCTAAATTACGAGTGGAAGCAGAGGGAATAACATGGTTTTTCATATCCCCAGAAGAGGCCTGGGAGTGGTTGGATGGTTGGCGTACTGTCAGCAAGCAGGGGGCTACGAACTGGCTTGGATGACGATGATGCCGTTCAGGAGATTCATCAGAGACACTCACCCCCAGTCACAGATCTGGGCTGAATCCATCATCATTCTTTAGCTCACTTCGCCACCTCGGTTCAGACCCAGTTATATGAAAATCAGTCTTGACCCTGTGCCTCATGGGAACAGTCCAGCCCGAATTGCCAAGCCAGGTCTTCCCTGAACCAGAAACAAGCATCCTGGGACCGGTTTCTGGATAACACCTTCATCAGACAGGCTAGCTTGAATTCAGTGGCAAAGTGAGCAAAGGACCCACGTCTTGGCATACCCTGCCAACTTAGGGCGAACAAAGCAAACACAAGGAGATGATGGACGGAGCGCCAAAACTTTTCAGACACTCACCCCCAGTCACAGATCTGAGTTGAATCCATCATCATTCTTTAGCTCACTTCGCCACCTCAGTTCAGACCCAGCTATATGCAAATCAGTCTTTACCCTGTGCCTCATGGGAACAGTCCAACCCAAATTGCCAAGTCAGGTCTTCCCAGAACCGGAAAAAAGCATTCGTCAACCCGTTTCTGGGTAACACCCTTCATCAGCCAGGCTAGCTTGAATTCAGTGGCAAAGTAAGCAAGGGACCCACATCTGGGCATACCCTGCCAACTTGGGGCGAACAAAGCAAACACAAGGAGATGATGTATGGAGTGCCAAAACGTTTCAGACACTCACCCCCAGTCACAGATCTGGGTTGAATCCATCATAATTTTTTAGCTCGCTTCGCAACCTCAGTTCAGACCCAGCTATATGCAAATCAGTCTTGACTCTGTGCCTTATGGGAATAGTCCAGCCCGAATTGCCAAGCCAGGTCTTCCCTGAACCGGAATCAAGCATCCTGGGACCGGTTTCTGGGTAACGCCCTTCATCTGCCAGGCTAGTTTGAATTCAGTGGCAAAGTGAGCAAGGGACCCACGTCTGGGAAAAGGTGATTCGATGGGTTACCGGGATCTCTCAGGGCACCAGGGTGTTTCTTACAGATCCCCAAGATATTGCGAATGCCTTCTCAGATTACTACAAGCACCTATACTCCCCAGTCGGGGCTACGAATATGTGACATTCCCACGACTTTCTCTGTTATTTAAGACTTCCTACACTCACTACTGAAGAAGACTGATCCTACAGAGGACACAATTGCCCAAGCGATTCGCAATATCGCATCAGGCAAAGCAATGTGTCAGAACGTGCTCCCGATATAGTTATACAAGATTACTATGACTCTTATTGCACCGCAATTACTTTAAATGTACTTGGAGAGTCGGGAAAAGGGGGTGCTCTCCAGAGACCAAAGGCTCGCTTCCATTTTGGTCCTTCATAAGGAGGGTAGGCCAGCTGAGGACTGCTCCTCCTCCAGACCCATTTCCCTCCTCAACGCTGAGATCAAAATTTTGGTGAAACTATTAGCCCTTAGATGAATACAAATTATTACCAAATTGGTGCATCCACACCAGTCCTGAAACACGACCTTCAATCTGCGATGTCTCCACGGAATGTTGGGGCTCGCCCTTTCTATACAAGAAGACGCAACTATTTTGTCCCTTAATGCTCGTATGGCGTTCGACACTGTGGAATGGCTATACCTTTTTGCTGTGCTGGAACGGATGAGCTTCGACCCCAAGTTCTTGTCCTGGGTACGATTATTATACACCAATTCCCTGGCCTGGGTAGTCATTAATGCGAAAACCACTAGATAATTCCCCTTGCGGTGTGAGACCACAACAGGGTTGCCCTCTTTCGCCTCTCTTGTTTGCTCTAGTTCTAGAACCACTGACGACCTGTGAATTCTCTCACCCTTTGATACGTGCCCTACACAGGATGGAGGAGTGGGAATACATAATTTCTCTGTACGCTGACAATATATTATTGTATATAGCAGCTCCCGCGTCTCCCTGAGTCGTATACTGGAAATATTCACAACCTTCGGTAGATACTTGGGATACACCATTAAGTGGTCTAAATGGACGCTTTTTAGGTTTCGCCTGTCGTTACTGCGCAAGCAGTTCGCGCAGGCGAAATCCTAATGATTACAATATGGGATATAGGAACGTCCCCCGGCTCCCATTGGCTAGCTCCATAAATGGAGGCTAGCCATTGGAAGCCGGATCTGTCCGTCAAGGCCGGACCAGATTCGTGGGCGTTCCCGCAATTTCTTCCCTCTCCGATCGTCATCGCGGCGGTGGGCGGAGTTTCGTTCTTTTTTTATGGGTTTGTTTTCGTCATTCCATGCCGACCACGGCCGCCGGAAGAAGTACAGGTGAGTGCTTTGTTTTTCTTGCCTTCCCGCCCCCCCTCCCCCTGTCCTGTGCCCGTTCCCGCCCCCCTCCCGCTGTCCGTGTCCCACTTGTAAACGCTTGTTAGTTTAGGTTTTTGCACTTAATGTTTTCACGTGTTCACTCTGTGGAGGCACAAGAAGCTAGAATACTGAGTGGAATAGATATGAGTCACCCACTGGCTTACTGAAAGTGCTTTGTTTTTCTTGCCTTCCCGCCCCCCCCTTTCCTGTGCCCTTTCCCGCCCCCCTCCCGCTGTCCGTGTCCCACTTGTAAATGCTTGTTAGTTTACCCCCCCCCTGTCCTGTGCCCGTTCCCGCTCCCCTCCCGCTGTCCGTGTCCCACTTGTAAATGCTTGTTAGTTTAGGTTTTTGCACTCAATGTTTTCACGTGTTCACTCTGTGGAGGCACAAGAAGCTAGAATACTGAGTGGAATAGATATGAGTCACCCACTGGCTTACTGAAAGTGCTTTGTTTTTCTTGCCTTCCCTCCCCCCCTACCCCCCCCCCCTGTCCTGTGCCCGTTCCCGCCCCCCTCCCGCTGTCCGTGTCCCACTTGTAAATGCTTGTTAGTTTAGGTTTTTGCACTCAATGTTTTCACGTGTTCACTCTGTGGAGGCACAAGAAGCTAGAATACTGAGTGGAATAGATATGAGCCACCCACTAGCTTACTGAAACAATATAAAGAGAGAGGCAAACAGTGGGGATCATAGGTTGGAGGCTGAATGGAAAAGGAGAAAAGCATACAAATGAATCTTAAAAATGGGTAGGAAGAGTAAGGGGAAGAAAGGATGAGATGCACAAAAAGAAACAAGGCCTGAGATGTAGAGATGCTGATAATGAAGGACAGTAGAACGCTAAATGTGGGGAAGAGAGGTGATGTAACAGGCGAACAGGGAGAGTGTGAAGCAAAAAAAATTAAATATATACTTAAAGAAAACAGAAAGGGGGTGCACACAAAAGGAATACACAAGCCTCGTGTAATTTCAATACATTTACACACAGCTCATTATACCTGCTTGTGTCACCAACTGTTAGTAGCTCTCGCCACCTAGTGGGAATATAAAAAAAAAGCTTTGCAAAATAATTTGAAAGTAAGTGTAAGGCTTGGATGCACACAGTGAATATTCAACCCCGGGCACGAGAGTAACCCAGCTCCGCAATTCGGTAGCTCTCTCCGCAGGTTTTGTGACAAATGGAGCACTTTAAGCCACATTATGAGAGCAAGCTCGTTCAAATCTGATAAGGATTTTTAAAGTATGTTTATGTGGGTTCTTTACGTGAGTTAGGGGGTAAATTGGTGGCAAATTGTGCATTTTAAAAGCACATCCATGAAGCTGTCTAATCTCCCATCCAAAGTGTGGGAACCAGCGGGGGGAGAAGGTCATGGTAATCCAGCTTGTTTGCCTGATGCTGACTTCCCTGGTGTCAGAGGCCTGCCCCCACCAGTTTCCCAGCTCAGCCACCTCAGCTCTTACCAAAGCAATGCACAATCCACGAAGAAGCCATGACGCTTGGAAACTAAACCAGTCTTTTTTGGCACAATCATCCTTAGCAGTGTCTGTGCAGAATAGGACCATGTCTTATACCTACAGCATTATAGAACTCCTCCTCAGCACTACGGCTATAGGGCCTTAGGGAAAAGTAGGAAGGGGCAGAGTTGCAATTACTGGCGCATCCCTGCAAATTTACAGGCTTGCGCCAGTAATTGTGCGCTGCAGCTCCGCCACCCATGATGCGCTGCATTTACAATGCGGCGCACCATGGGGCAAAAACAGCACAGATGCATCACGCATCTGTGCCGTAAAAGCGGCGCATTGCAGGAGTTGCATCGCAAGCGCGACGCAGCTCCAGCAATGCTTCGGGGGTGCCCTATCTGGACAATGCTGCGTCAAGCCTTACACCTGCTTCAAGCAGACGGAGGATTTTGACGCAGCATTGGCCTAAAAGTGACTGAGTGAAGTCTTGTAGATTTCACTCAGCCACTTTTAGGAAGCGTTCCTGCGCAGGTAAGCCCCCCTCTGTGCCAGAACGCCTCCTTATGGCGCAGGGCTTTACAACGTGACTCATCTCCCAGATGCGTCACATTGTTAATACCCTGCACCATGGCACACCTTTTGCGCCGCCGCTGCGTCACAAAAATGACGCACCAGCGGCACAAAAGAGGCGCAAGGGGCTTGTAAATCTGCCCCGAAGGGTCTGAATCAACAAGTTGATACTGAAATCTGAAAGACTCTTGGGAACTGTCTGCTATTCTCAAACTGAAAGAGTGAATTTCACTAAATCTACAGGGTAAGGCAATGGCCATTCAGAACCTGGCCACCAGGGTAAAACCCATGTAAGTCCCTCTCGCAGAGGAAAAAAGGTCAAAGTTCACCACGATTTTTCTTATCCCTAAAATTGGAAAGGAGACACAAGACATATTTCAAAAGCCAGGGACTGGAAAGGTCAAGAATCAACTTCATTACTTGCTGTATCTATCCACAGGTACATGACACTGTAGAATCCTCTGAGGAAGTGTCAGCATTGCTCTATGCAATCTAGTGAGTTATGATGAGCCAGGAGATAGGCGCAGTCATCTGATATATTGCTTCTCGCCAGTGAGGTTGAGAATGTGTAGAACTTCATCAAAGATTCAAGTTACAAGACATGAACCATGAGAGTATCCACAACATATTGATTGAAACCTTATTTGAAAAAAGAGATCTCAGCCTTGGGGTGAAATCCCATGCAGTCAAATGTTGTTCTTGCCCACTCTCACAATGTGGCATCTGTCTGTGCACGAATCAGCATGACTGCTAGCCATTTGACTAGAGTGTTGATTTTGTCTCGCTTTTTCCTTTCCTTTCGGCCGGAGAAAGTATGGCCTTTTTAGGTTTCGCCTGGCGTCCGCTGCCAAGCAGCGTTCGCGCCGGCGAAAACTTTTGAGAAGAGTATGGTGCCTTTGTCACGCCTCTCACTTCCATTGGCTAGCTCCATAAATGGAGGCTAGGCATTGGAAGTGAGATCTGTCCGTCATGGTCCGAGGCGATTCGTGGGCGTTCCGGCGAGGTTTTTCTCATCCTGCCCCTTTTCTCACGTCATGCGGCTGTGGGCGTGTGTTTTTTTTTCTTTCTCCCGTGATGTTTTCGTCTTTTTGGGAAGTGCCTTTAGCCCGAGTGGTCGGCGAGATTTACGTTGCCAGGAAGTTGTTGTTATTTTCGATCAGGTAAGCAGCATTTTGTTTAGAATTTGGCTCCGTGTTGTGAATGTTTGTGTTTGCACAGTATGCTTGTAACAGATATTTCTTTTATTTGAGATTTATTTTGGCTCGTCTTTTACTCGTCTCGTGTATCCCGTCTTATGTCGCCTCCCCTTTGTGTGTCTCATTGCTGTTTGTGCGTGTATGCTGTCTCATGTCTGTTTGTTTGTTTTACGTTTTTAGGTTTCGCCTCCGTGTGCCTGTTAACTCGCCCCCCCTCCCGCTGTCTGTGAGCCCGTTCAACCGCCCCCCTCCAGCTGTCCGTGGGCCCGTCCTACCCCAATGAAAAGGTAGCAAATGCGTCCACTTCGCATTGAAGCGGGAAGCAGGGAAGAAAGGGAGTTGTTTGACTTGGTGTCTGTTGTGGCAGCTGCTGGCTACCATCAGCCCCTCAGAGCTGCAGTTGCAAGCGTTGTAGTTGTCTGTTTGTTTGTTTTACGTTTTTAGGTTTCGCCTCCGTGTGCCTGTTAACCCGCCCCCCCCCCCCCTCCCGCTGTCCGTGAGCCCGTTCACCCGCCCCCCTCCCGCTGTCCGTGGGCCCGTCCTACCCCAATGAAAAGGTAGCAAATGCGTCCTTCGCATTGAAGCGGGAAGCAGGGAAGAAAGGGAGTTGTTTGACTTGGTGTCTGTTGTGGCAGCTGCTGGCTACCATCAGCCCCGCAGAGCTGCAGTTGCAAGCGTGAGACCCGTTAACGAAGGGGCACTGGGCCTCTCTTCCGGTGGTCCTCGCTTGGTACAGTGATGGTGCTCACAAGGCGCTCAGACGCAATAGCATCTTTTGGCCTGGCTGGTCTCCCTCCCTCGCTGAGCAGTGCCTAGATTCCGTTCAGCACGGCTGATTAGCTGACAACCAGCCAATACGAAGGGGCTCCTGCAAATAGTATCCAATAGCGCACGGTTCAGGAAGGGTGCACATCAGAGCAGCTGAGCACACCAGCAGGGGCTTATTTACACCAGGACCCGTGGCCATGAGGGGTCAACTTCACCTCCATTAGTGCCAATGTTTTATTACAAATGTATGTGAGGGGGCCCATTTTCTTCCGTAAACTAGTGCCCATGAAGCTCTTTCTACATCACTGCCCACACACCCTTGTTGACAGTCTGCCAGCCCTTCTTTCCATTTCATGGATTGCCACTTCCGGAAGCCCCACCGTCCATGATGTCTCCATCAAGCCAGGGGCCTGGGTAGAACAGTGACCCTGCAGACAGAGGCTCCAGGTTCAAGTGCCACCTGACCACATGGCCCAGTCTCAATCCGTGTACACAGACCACCAGGATCGGACTGGCCCGATTGGCTGGTCTGACAGATCAGTATAAGGGTCGTTTTTTGTTTTTTTTTAGAAGTTTGTAGGCCTATTTATGGCGTGATGGGTACGTTTTTAGCTATGATCCCCTGCTATTACATCACACATTGGCCGCAGACAACACAGGTGCATGCATGGAGCCTCCCATACTTTTTTAAAGAACAGCCCAACGTTGCTTTCCTTCAATTTGTGATTTTTGTGTACACACTTCTTATATTCTTTCCATGAGACAGTCGAAAGCATTTAAAGTGATTTTCAGTCCGTAGAATAAACTGCACTTTTTTTTGTAATGTTCAGGTTAGCACTGTTGTGGTTCTGCTACAGTAGTTTGTAAAAAGAGGTTGTACATTTTGGATATTGCCTATTCCTTCTGCATTTTCATTTGTTATACTTTTTAGGTTTCGCCTGGCGTGTGTGTGTGTGGGGGGCTCTGGGTGGGCGTGTGTGGCTCTGGGTGGGTGTGTGTGTGTGTGTGTGGCTCTGGGTGGGTGTTTGTGTATGGGGCTCTGGGTGGGTGTGTGTTTGTGGGGCTCTGGGTGTGTGTGTGTGTGTGGGGCTCTGGGTGTGTGTGTGTGTGGGGCTCTGGGTGTGTGTGTGGGGGGGCTCTGGATGTGTGTGGGGTTCTGGGTGTGTGTGTGTGGCTCTGGGTGTGTGTGTGTGTGTGGCTCTGGGTGTGTGTGTGGTAGTAATTGCTGTCTGCTGAGCTCGTTTGTATGGTACAATAGGTCTCACATTGCGAGAGATTAAGCTAATGGCAATTTGAATGACAAAACCAACACATAAATACAAATTTTGTCATTTACAATGCCAATATCTCTAACTTTTCCAAAGGCGAAACCATTGCATTGTAAATGCTTGTTGTTCTCAGTGGGTACTCTTCGTGACAAGATAGGGGATGTGTAGCAAGGGTAGTTTCTGATGGCTTCCGATATTTAGTATCTATGTCACCACCGATCCTGACTCATTCTACGACAATAATCTCCAGGGTCCCCTACAGAATCTCAGGAGAGACGTTTGCCACTGGAGGGCCCTGCCCTTGTCCCTTCTTGGACGAGCTGCTTTGTCCAAGATGATGGCACTGCAGCGGTTTCTTTACTTGTGCAACATGCACCATTCTCAGTCCCCGATACCTACTTCCGGACTATAGAGACTGAATTAAGGACCTTGTTGTGGGACGGAGTGCCCCTCATATAGCCCTCAGAAAACTGACACATGACTCGTATGACGGTGGTATTACGTTGCCCGACATCCACAGATATTACCAGGCAGCACAGCTCACCACTGTTAACCAACGGGTACATCGGCCTCCAGCCAATACGGTGTTTCATATGGACTGTTATGTGTTACGGCCACTTGAATACACACGATCACTGTACACCTCCCCATGTTATATGATCCTCACAGGACCCACCGCTCTTCCGGTCTAACTGTGGCACACAACTCTTAAAACACTGGACTGGGAGGGTAGGATCACCCAGACAACACCACTATGGGACTCAGGAATACTGGGCACATTAGGCCGAAGACCCGCTTTGATAAATGGGACCTGATAGGTTTCTCCAGGGAGGGAGATCTATGGAGGGGTGGAACAGTTTTGCCGTGTCCTGACTTACAGCATGAATATTACCTCGTCGACCCAGAAACCTTCTGATACCTTCATGTCCACCACACTTTATGGAAGCCACGTATATATATACCCATCAGTAGGCTAATTCCTTATTTGGATGTAACACAATACGAGTAGGTTTGAGTGAGAATAGTTCTTTTTTTTGTCACATGATTTGAGTCCATTTCACTAATTATAATTTTTTCATAGAAAACGTTGTAAAAGAAAGAGAACAGCTGACGCTCACAACCCTTTCTCTACTTGTCCTTTTGAGTTTGAAAAGGTCCAGGGCTTTGAGCAAAATTCCTCCATTACATGGGGATTCATTTCCAGATTCAGGATCTCTGGCCGTTCTGGTTTACCCTAAACTTTAATGGCAGCGGTCCCTAAAGGGGAGGTCCTCCCTGAAGCATCCCTGTTAGAAAACAGAATATTAGATGACTACATGGTATGCGAAGCAATCTCCTTAACGTATAAAAAACGAATTAACAGTGCATCCGACACATTGCTTCAGCTCCAGCAACGTTGGATACTGACATAGGAGACATGGAGGATGAGGACTGGCTGGTAGCCCTAGCCTCTCCCAAAGAGATGGCGATCAGATCACGATTTCGTCTGGTGCAACTCAAGATACCACACAGGACCTATGTCATTTGCAATACATTGGTCAAAATGGGAAGGAGTCCTGAATCAGCTTGCGTGCGGGGGTGTGGGGGAGAAGGCACCTCTTACCATATACTCTGGCACTGTTCATCAATACAGACTTATTGGACCTCAGTGGTGGCTTTTATAAACAGTGTCAGAGGTGGGGGCTCGTCTCCCTCGGCGAAGTGCTGCCTCCTGAATGTGTGGGAGGCCACGGACCTGGGCCGCATGGAGCAAATATGAGTCACTTTAGGCCTCATGGTCCCCAAAAGGAAGATAGCAAGATTGTGGGGAGCAGAATCCCCACCACAGCTCAAGGATTGGAGGTGTGATATGGACTGATGGTGGTGGCGGAGAAGGTGATCAATGGGGGTCGCGGTTGCCCCCGTAAGTGGGAAAAGAGTTGGGGGTCACTGGAATGAACTTCTGCTCTGCTTCAGGAATGAGGTCCTCTTTAATGGCCATGGGCGGGAATGTACTCACAAATGTATGTAGTGATGTAGACTTATGATAACGTCGAGTTCCAACTTGTGTGAAGCGGGGGATCCTGTCTCTATTATGTAATCTAGAAAGCCTGATGATATTGATTGGATTTTCCCGTCGTCTTATATTCAACTAGCAGCCCGTCCCGACCTTGTCTGGGAGCAATCAGGCTTCCCCAACCCCCGCCCACCCCAACATTGTGCAGCAGCCCAGGCCCCCGCCTGCCCCGACATTGTCAATCAGGCCGGGCCCCCGCCCGCCCTGTCCCCCGCCTGCCCCGACCCCCGCCTGCCCCGACACCCGCCTGCCCGGAGCCTTACCTTAGTCGCCGCTCCTCCCCCGCGCTCCTCATGTCACCGAACATTGTGCAGCAGCCCAGCCCACTGCCCGCCCCGACATTGTCAAGCAGCCCGGGCCCCCGCCCGCCCCGACCCCCGTCTGCCCGGAGCCTTACCTCAACCGCTGCTCCTCCTCCGCTCTCCTCATTTCACCGCTCCTCGCCGCTTACCGCTCCTCCCGCCTGTCCACCGGTCCTCACCGCCATTCCGCCGTTTGTCACCGCTCCTCCCCCGCGCCATGTCCGCAGCTCCTCCTCGCGTTCCTAGACGCCGCTCCTCCCCGCGCTCCTGACGTCAGCACGCAGGTCGCGGCCGGCACTACTTCGAAGGGACTACTTTTTTTTTTTTTAATAACGCATATTTTTATACTTTATATAGCCTATGTCCATCTGCACACCCTGACGATTACAATGATGTATCGGGTGTGTTGATTGGCGCTGTGGTTCCCGAGTTTACCCGCCTCAAAAGGTGCAAAGTTCTTCCTTTATATTAGTAGTATAGATATAGATATAGATAGATATAGATTAAAATGCATTTCATTTTTTAATAATTACATGTATGGTTGCATAGTTTTAAATTCAAAATAGGTGATTAAAATATTTTATAGTTAAATCTTAAAAATACACTATTTTTAAATCTATTTAAAATATGAATTGTATTTATTTATTTTTAACTGTTTTAAATAATTTAATTTGCAGTATTAACTGGTTTTAAGTCCCTACATCCCTTATTTTCTATGGGAGGGTGTTGTAATATCACTGGTTGAACATATGCACTGCTGAACTTACTACTTTGAACACTAAAACGTAGTAAGCTTACTCATAAGTGTCCGTTACTTTTGTGAATCCGGCCCGGTGCCTAGAGCGTTCGCTGCTCTCAGAACACCCTTCAGAGCGGTATAGCTCATTCCTCAGAAAACATTCAGCTCTCCCTGCATGGTGATGGTGATATTACCCCTAACTGAGGGCCAGTACCTTATCAGCGCTGGAGGCAGGCCTCGGAGCGCTATCAGCACCCCCTGCAGGTGTCAGAGAGTTTAGCGATGCCTCACAATAGACCATCAGTGTGACAGCACTTAGTTCCGGCCCGGAGCGCTATCCATCTACAGTGCAAGTAGCACCTCGGAGCGCTTTTCTCCCACCGCACCTCGGGGCGCTATCCTCCCATCGCACCTCGGAGCGCTATCCTCCCATCGCACCTCGGAGCGCTATCCTCCCATCGCACCTCGGAGCGCTATCTGTCCAGGGTGCAGGCATCCGCGGCCTCTAAGTGCTATTCGTCCAGGGTGCAGGCAGCAGTCCCCCTCCCTCCTGCTCAGGCGACAAGGCTCTCGTTGTGGCTCTTGCAGCGCTGAAAGGCCTTTTGTGCTCCCCGCATCCCTCCATTAGGGCCCATCAGGGGATGAGACAGGGCCGGGCTCCCCGCTCTGGAGGCCGCACAACAGAGGCTCTGTGACTGCGGCCTGGCACCGGCCCCTCCCGCCCCTCACCTGGGCCCCTCTCGTCGCCCCTCGGCCGCTTTGTACTGCCATTACCCGTGCCCTGCATTTGGCCTCATCAGTGCACCTGACCGCGGCCCGCCAGGGATGCGTGACTGAGCGGGTCTGGACCCGTCCCCGGCTGTGGGTGGAGTCCTGCCCCTCGCCCGCAGAGTGCCCTCTAAACTGCAGTCTGTAGTCAAAGCAGTGTGCAGAACCATGCCTGGAACACCTGTAACTACAACAGTATTCAGGTCGTGCAGCCCGGGCCCCCGCCCGCTAGGGCCCCCGCCCGCCCCGACCCCCGCCTGCCCGCCCCGACCGCCGCCTGCCGGGAGCCTTACCTCAGCCGCCGCTCCTCATTTCACCGCTTACCACTCCTTCCGCCTGTCCGCCGGTCCTCACCACTCCTCCCCCGCGCCATGTTCACCGCTCTTCCTCACGTTCATGGACGCCGCTCCTCAACGCGCTCCTGAGGTCAGCAGGTCGCGGCCGGCGCGACTTCGAAGGGACTACTTTTTTTTTTATGTTCATTTTTTAAATAACGCATATTTTTATACTTTATATAGCCTATGTCCATCTGCACACCCTGACGATTACAATGATGTATCGGGTGTGTGGATTGGCGCTGTGGTTCCCGAGTTTACCCGCCTCAAAGGTGCAAAGTTCTTCCTTTATAATAGTAGTATAGATAAAAAGATGTGATAAAAAAACTCTATAAGCCTGTACCCTGTCATGGTCCAGGTGTTGTGTTGCAGTCCTTTCAGCAGCAGGACAGTCCTTCCAGCAGCAGGGCAGTCCTTGCAGCAGCAGGGCAGTCCTTCCCGCAGCAGGGCAGTCCTTCCCGCAGCAGGGCAATCCTTCCAGCACCAGGGCAATCCTTCCAGCACCAGGGCAGTCCTTCCAGCAGCGGGGCAGTCCTTTCAGCAGCAGGGCAGTCCTTTCAGCAGCAGGGCATCCTTGCAGCAGCAGGGCATCCTTGCAGCAGCAGGGCAGTCCTTCCAGCAGCAGGCCAGTCCTTGCAGCAGCATGGCAGTCCTTGCAGCAGCATGGCAGTCCTTCCAGCAGCAGGGCAGTCCTTCCAGCAGCAGGGCAGTCCTTCCAGCAGCATGGCAGTCCTCCCAGGAGCAGGCCAGTCCTTCTAGCAGCGGGGCAGTCCTTCCAGCAGCAGGGTAGTCCTTCCAGCAGGAGGGCAGTCCTCCCAGCAGCAGGCCAGTCCTTCCAGCAGCAGGGCAGTCCTTCCAGCAGCAGGCCAGTCCTTCCAGCAGCAGGGCAGTCCTTCCAGCAGCAGGGTAGTCCTTCCAGCAGCAGGGTAGTCCTTCCAGCAGGAGGGCAGTCCTTCCAGCAGCCGGGCAGTCCTTGCAGCAGCAGGGCAGTCCTTCCAGCAGCAGGGCAGTCCTTTCAGCAGGAGGGCAGTCCTTCCAGCAGCAGGGCACTCCTTCCAGCAGCAGGGCACTCCTTCCAGCAGCAGGGCACTCCTTCCAGCAGCAGGGCAGTCCTTCCAGCAGCAGGGCAGTCCTTTCAGCAGGAGGGCAGTCCTTCTTCTGAATCTTCCACATGTCCAGGAGTGTTCTGATGAAATGTTCTGAAGGTCCCCATTTCATACTGGTGCCAGCTTTTTGTGGGGAAATTCTCCAACCAACCCCAAAACTGGTTCTGGTCAGTTCTTCCCCATCCCCTGGTCTTGTCTCTAAACTGTCCAGGGTGACAAAGGCAAGGCCAGGCCTGATGTCAGTTTCCTTGTGTGAATCTTTAGAAGTGTAATTAGGGTGGGGTCCAGCTTCTCCCAGCCATCCTATCAGGAAGACCCTTCCCCCTTACATCCTTTGCTCAGTGTCTGGAAGGGTGTACACCAACGCCAATATGTTTTTAAGGGAGAATCAGTGGGAGCTGGGAGGCTTTGACTGCAGCATTCATTGCAGCCCACATTTGACCCATTAAAGGTCATCTGATGGATGCATTGTAGGTGTAAATAACCCCAGACTGGGATTGAATAAAGGGCTTTGGATGCACATCATTGTGCACGTGGGGTCTTCCAGTGCACAGTGGGTTCTTATTTAACACATCTCGTTCTACACAGCTGTACACACAAAGAAGCAGTCAAGACGGTAATATTATATATCAATAATAAAATGAATGCCCATGTCGACCCTATGGATCCCCCATAGGATAAATCACAGATAGATCCTATGGATGCCACAGACAAGTTCCGCCAAAGATGAAGGAAGAATCCTAAGAAGAAACAGTGCCTCGAGGTTGCAGCGTATAGTGACATGAACTCGCCTCTCTCCAGAGGTAGTATGGGGCACTAATCCCATTAAAAGTTCTAGAACAGGGAAGACGGGCTCTACAGTGGCCGGGATTGTGTGTTTATTGATCCAAGGTTCTAGAGCAGCAATGAAGGGGTTTAAAGTTGTAGGTATTGCGTGCTAACCCCACCAAGGTTCTAGAGCTTAGATTATGGTGATTACACTTGCAGGGATTATGTGCCTGTCTCCCTCTGTAGTGAGGGTATGTGGGCAGAGAACTGTGGGCAGAGATCTCTGGGCAGAGATCTCCCAAAGTACTGGAGCTTTTACGCATTCATCATTGCTGATAACAATATTTCCATTACCCACTGTGTGTAGCGTAACAACCTGAGAAGGATGAAAGGGTGAGTGCTGGATTTCACAGTTATGGTTTACAGGTCAGACAGATGCTGGCAGTGAGCACTTACCTCACTGAGCTATCTTGTAAACTTGAGGATATATTTTTAGAGGAGTTTGTGCTCTAAAGTTCTTTCTGTATTGGTCTCTTTACCAGTCCATTGCCTAAGCATTACAAATGTATAAACTCTGAATATTAGTGACCATTCACCTTTTCCTACCCATCACAAGCACACGGATTCTTCTCTCGTTCCTTGAGCAACCTTTGTACCTTCTTTTTGTCTAAATTAACTTTTGATCTAGTTCAAGTATATGAAATTAAATATACTGGACTTAAACAATTCTTTGACGCTTTTGTGTTTTACATTGACTGTACGTTTTGAAAAATTCTATCCTAGATAGCAGGGTATGTTGTTGTGTTCATTGTTGGTATGTCTTACCGGTGTTTGACTTAATTAAGCAACACACACATGATAAATTATAAATTACTCTTCTCTAAAGCAGTCGCGGACCACTTGTTCATTACCTGATTGGCTATATGTTCCTAACTAATGTGGCATCTGGATTTGTAGTGTTTTAGGAGCACACGTAAACGCTCCAGCCATGCGTGCATTATTGGGGCCAATCTCCGGCTGTGCGTACTTTATATACACAAGACTCCACCAGAAGCAGATGTAACCTGTTAGTCAGCCCCCCCCTCACTGAGCGAACCACCGCTCATAGACCCAATCTGAGGCTCTCCGTGGACTCACATGAAGCACGCTAGTCTCACTGAGCTATCTGCCATAGAACACCCACATCCTGTCATAAGATGTTGAAGGTACTTTTGGATATTGTTCGAGCTTCGACTGTGGTGTATGAACAGTAACTCACACTGAGCTCTAGTCCGCAGGCGCTGCTCTTTATATTGAATCTTATTTCAAATACAGGTCTTATGTGATGTTCATCCTCTGTTCCTGTAGCCGTCATTTCTCTTTAATACAAAGATGACGTGTGTGTTATTCATTACAGGTGTAATAATGTGAAGATTCAGTGCCCAGAGATGGTGGTGACGAGTTATAAAGGTAAATATTATTGACGATTATCTCTGTATGTTATGGTTCATGAAAATGATGTGGTATGGTATGGTTTTGTGTGGTATGGTATAGAATGTTATGTTCGTATGGTATGGGTTAGGAAGGGAGGAGATTGTGTATGGTATGGTATTGTATGGTTTGGAACGTTATGATTGGATGGGATAGTGTGGTGTGCTATGGGTTGGTATCATGGTGTAATATGGTATGATGGGATGGTGTGGTGTGGATTGGTGTGGTGTGCTATGGAATGGTATGGCATGGAATGTTATGGTGGTATGGTATGGGGTAGGAAGGGATTAGATGCGATTGGATGGTGTGGATTGGAGTTTTATGGAATGGTATGTTATGGCGGTATGGTATGGACATTATAATGGGATGGTGTGATGTGATCTTGGGTGGGATCATAGTATAATATGGGATGGCATGGAATTGCACCTCAGAATTTGGCATGTACTGCATAGCTCATTCTGTGTTTCAGAGTTCTAGCTCCAACAGTGACCTAACACTTGCTTCTGCAAAGACCCAGCACATACTGACCCAGGGCATGCATCTACACTGACCTAGTACATGCATCTACACTGACCTAACACATGCACCTACACTGACCTACAGCACATGCACCTACACTGATCTAACGTATGCACCTATAGTGACGTAGTGTATGAACCTACACTGACCTAGCACATGCACCCACGCTGGCCTAGCGCATATATCTACTCTGATGTAGTGCATCCATCTACAATGCAGTGTAGTGTATGACTAGAACTGTATACCTTGGAGTAGATCTGTCATTCTGTGCCATCAAATGCAGTGTACTGACTGGTACTGTATACCTTCGAGTAGCTCTCTTGTTCTGTATCATATAATATAGAGTACTAACTAGTACAGTATGTCTTGGATAAATCCTGTTTTCTGTACCATCTAATGCACTGTACTGGCTAGTACTGTATACCTTGGAGTAGTTTGCCATCTTATGTGGATTACTAGCTTCTACTCTATGCCTTTGGGGTAGCTCTGTCACTCTTCACCATCTAATGCAGTGTTCTGACTAGTACTGTATACCTTCTAATAACTGTGTACCATGTAATGCAGTGTACTGACTAGTACTGTATACTTTCTAATAACTCTCTCGCTCTGTCCCATGTAACGCAGTGTACTGACTAGCACTGTATACCTTCTAATATCTCTGTACCATGTAATGGAGTGTACTGACTAGTACTGTATACTTGCTAATAACTCTCTCGCTCTGTCCCATGTAACGCAGTGTACCGACTAGCACTGTATACCTTCTAATAACTCTGTACCATGTAATGCAGTGTACTGATTAGTACTGTATACTTTCTAATAACTCTCTCGCTCTGTCTCATGTAACGCAGTGTACTGACTAGCACTGTATACCTTCTAATAACTCCCTTACTCTGTACCATCTAACGCAGTGTACTGACTAGTACTGTATACCTCTAGTAGCTTTCCTTCCCTGCAGCATCCATTGCGGTGTACTGATTACTACTGTATACTTTTGAAGTATTAGAAGTAGCTTTGTCACTCTGTACTGACTAGTAAAGATCACCTTCTAGCACCTCTGAGATGCACCCCAGCTGGAGAACATTTGCCCCAAGATTCCTCATCCTTTTCTACCTGAAGGACAGCTGTCGAAGCCTGATTTATTTTTGAGAAGCAGCTTCACCACTTGTGAGCCTTTTCTTTCCTCCTAGTTCTTGCTTCTGCACTAACTTTGCTGCTTTGACTCTTATTTTCCAGTAGTGGAGAAACTTCCAGTAGTAAGGTTGGATCTAATTGTAATAAGGGTTTGCTTATCATGTCACTATTTATTCGACTGGTGTCCTTTTTAGGTCTCGCGACCTATCAATGCGCGCAAGCGCATTGAGCGGAGCGAGAATTCAAGTGCTCAAAATCCTCGTGAAACGACGGGCTTTTTGCTGCGGTTTTCTTCGAGTTCACGTGGCCACAGGCACGCGCTTTTGGGCCATAAACTTGCATTTCTCCTCCCCAGCCAGCTTCCCCCAGGCCGTAGCAGCACTCCTCCCACACCTTTGAAGTGAAGCTTAGCTTCACTTCAAAAGCCCCTGCTGCTTCACACCGTGTCGCATTTCTCCTCCCCCTTCTCTGCCTTCCCTCCGTCTTGTTTTTTTTGCTGTTTGCATTTAACCGGCTCTACATGCCGAGCTGTGACCGCAATCTTTTACCCAGAGTAGATGCTATGCAGGAATGTCAGTAGAGTGGTTATTCTAATCGAAGCACAAAGTTACCTTTTGTAGAACCTTCAGTACCGTCTCACTGTTTTTGTGCTCACTGTACTATGATATAGCAGAAATTCGCTGTGTTGACCCGAACATTCAAAAGAATAAATATGGATTTTAACTTCTTAGCTGCATAAGTGAGTTTGTTTCAAGCGCTATGCAAAACTTCAAAATCAAACCTTTTACATGTAGTGTGTGTCAAGTGCTCTCTTTTACACAGTGTCACTTGGATGTTCCCCATTCCAAAGACTCATGGTTTTCATGTAAACTTTTATTTTTAATGTGCAGAAAAATGTGTAGCTGCACCTAGCATATACATCGGATTACCGTATTCCACAGTGGAGGTGTAGCTGCACCCAGCATGCACATCTGATTACCGTATTCCACAGTGGAGGTGTAGCTGCACCTAGCATGCACATCTGATTACCGTATTCCACAGTGGTGGCGTAGCTGCACCTAGCATGCACATCTGATTACCGTATTCCACAGTGGCGGCGTAGCTGCACCTAGCATGCACATCTGATTACCGTATTCCAAAATGGCGATGTAGCTACACCTAGCAGGCACATCTGATTACCGTATTCCAAAATGGCGATGTAGCTACACCTAGCATGCACATCTGATTACCGTATTCCAAAATGGCGATGTAGCTACACCTAGCATGCACATCTGATTACCATATTCCACAATGGCCGCATTGTGACTTTTTTTCTGCTCGTGCTTTGCAATGAGGTTATATTGCAACATTATTTTCTAGACAACGATTGAGTGTGATTGGTACAAGTGTTACAATTTTATTGTCCTCTCATGCAGAAGTAAGAGACATGAACTATATTTTAAGAGGGAGCGTTTCTTCTTAAAACCGAAATATCCTTATAATTACCGAATCAGATCGATTATCTCTTTAGAGGGATGTTTTGCCCCCTGCGGTTCAGACGCAATGGTTGTAATATTTTACTTATTGTATGGTTCAAGGGATAAGGTTTATTTTCACCTCTCATTAGAATGAGTGCCTGAGGTACAAGAATCAGAGCAATAGTATATTTTGAATTCATTTTGGATTATTGATTGTTGATTTGTCCCGCCAGAAGCTTTCCACCTATTATTAGCCATTTAGAAAATAAAACAAAAAAAGCGTTGTTTTGTACTGCGATGTGATGTACTGCGGGGTGATGTTCGGGCCAATGGGAAGCAACACTTGTATCGTTTCTGGCCAATAGATCACAAGCAGTATCTCTAGGACCCTACCAATCATCGAAGGTGTCTCTGCCGTGTGGGGTCCCTCAAGGCTCATCCCTGAGTCCGACACTATTTAATATCTATGTGTCGGACCTTGCAAATGTCATCAAAGCATTTGGGATGAGCCTGACCTCCTACGCCGATGACACCCAATTGGTACTGGCTATCAAAGGGGACGGGGAGGAAGTGGCCAATCGATTCACGAGAGGAATGATGGCAATAGGTGACTGGATGGCCACGAATTGTCTGAAACTCAATTCAGAAAAAACTGAAGTGGTCATCTTCGGTCACCTCTCCCCGGGCTGGTCACCTGTCTGGTGGCCACCATCTTTCGGTCCCCCGCCGAGTCCAGCTAGCAAAGTGAGAAATCTAGGCGTCATCTTCGATGCTGGCCTCAATTTTATGGCACATGCGAATAAAACTGCGGCTTCAGCTCATATGAAATTGAGAATGATTAGGAAAATACTACCTTTCCTACCGAACACGGCCGGGAAAACACTGGTCAGCTCACTAGTCCTGTCCTCCTTGGACTATTGTAACGCTCTATTCTTAAATGCCCAAGTCCGAGTGACAAATAAGATGCAGTCAATCCAAAATGCAGCCGCACGAATGCTGGCTGGGATCCCCAAGTTCGCACCAGTTACAAACATCATTAGGGATCTCCATTGGCTCCCGATACGCAGCCGTATCAAATTCAAATCGCTGTGTATTGTTTACAAGTCACTCAATAATCAAGGTCCCCACTTTCTCAAACAGAATCTTCTCCATCATGTCCCAACCCGATCTCTTCGTTCCTCTATTCAGAACTTCTTGGCTGTGCCTTGCACTAGAACAGTCACCTGGGGCGACAGGCGTTTCCTGGTTGCCGCCCCTAGACTCTGGAACACCCTTCCTGCACATATCCGAGCAAGTCCCTCCCTGTTCACATTCCGCAAACAGCTAAAGACGTGGTTATTTGACCAATAGCCTTGTATATCTTCTTTACCCCAGTTGCTGACCCATCCCTTAACTAGCGCCGAGACGCCCACGGGTATTCGCCGCGCTCTACAAATGTCAATAAATAAATAAATAAATAAATAAACACAATCACACTGCAAAAGGCTGCGATGTGTTTCTTCACGATCTAATGGACGGGGCAACGTCATAGACGCGGTGTTACAGCGCGCTATCAGTGTGACCGTGATGTATCGTCATACATCCTTAAGGAAGCCGCTCCTTGCTCCTACACCAGTTACTTTGTTGTAACATTAATGATTTCGGTATGATAATTAGTTGAGAGTATGTGGGGAGCAAATCGTGGATGGAGTGACAAACATATTGTTAGGATGTGGGGACTTACTCTCAGGTACTAGAGCGACCATGCAGTTCTTTTGCTTGCTGCGTCATCGCACAGCGGCACCAGCCATACCACTCACCATGGGACGCCAGCTTACTCAGCACAACTTACTCCCTCTTGCCGGTCATCACAACAGAGGCTGCAGGGCCTTCATTTTCCGGGCGCCGCCAGCCTCGCTTCTCCTCCCCCACCGCACTTTCCTTTTTTGTCTGTCACAGGTGCTGGATGGGGGTCCGCCACCCAGTGGGCTTCTGGGGTGATCTCTTCACTTCACGCAGGCACTTCTGACAGCCCAACTGCTTACTGTTCAGACCATTGGGCTCATCTCTCACCCGTTGGGTCACTGGGTCGCCTCCAGGTCTGCCACTGCTTCTTGCTATAGGTGGGGGTGCTTTTCGGTGCAGCACACGCCCCCCGCCCAAGCAGCATAACGTGGCTCCCGCCCTCCTGCATACGGGTCCGTTCTGACTCAACGCCAATGAAATGTTGTGGGGCCATAGGCCCCCATGAATTAAATGTAACAACAATGACGCAGTATTATAGTAGGTAGAACTGGCCCTGGAAACTTGTGCACGGCCCCTTTTATTAACATGGTTTCCTCAGGAGGTGGAGGCTTCTACCACCATGATTTGTGGTAGGGTGTTGGGTGTCCCCTGGGGCAGGGAGATGGAGGTGAGCAATGGTCATGTTCACAGAAGGCCCTGCATAGCGTAAGCTGCTTCTCTGCCTTTGCGCCAGCTTCCATAATACATCAGAGGCAAGTTGTTTCCTTCATTTGCATGGGGCTCCATGCAAATGAGGGGATGCCCCATTAGAATAGTGCCTGCACTATATGTACACCGGCATTACTTGTGTTACAGAAGGCACTGCACAATTGTCTGTGGCCCCTTCTGTAACAGTACAGTGGGATGCATGCCTGAAACAAGCACTGGCGTTGCCAATAGGTTTCGCATTTGGAAAGTTGGAGCTATTGGTTTTGTAAATGGCATTTTATATTTATATATTGTTATTGACAATGCCAATAACGATATATAAATATAAAATGTCATTTACAAAACCAATAGCTCCAACTTTCCTACTGCGAGACCTATTGGCAACGCCAGTGCTTGTTGATCACTGTGAGTATCTGCCGCCTGAATTCGGTCCAGCTCCTCTCCCAGCGTGTTAACTGATTCTGTTCTGTTAGCGGCTATTTTTTAGGTCTCGCCTCGGCAGCTCCCATGCGCTGACCTAGGAGGGCCTTTAACCATCGGTCTTCACTTTTCAAGCGCTGCACTCGGGCTTGTGGCGGCATCCACCTTGCGGGATCGAGCAGCGACGTGCCACAAGCACAAGTGCAGTGCTTGAAAAGTGAAGAATGCGCGAGCACGCAAGCACAACTCCCGGGCTTGTTCTGTTAGTTGCTTTCTCTATAAGCAGAGATTGTGTGTGTATAGATTTACCACAAGGCAGCGTGAGCAAGCGTAGAGCGGCTTGGAAACATGAGGCGGCATACCCAATCACCTCCAGCCTCTGACGGCGTGTTGCTGGGCAACCGAGTACACCGCCTGCACTCCCAGGTGAAACATTTGTACCCTTGCTTGTGTTGTGTGTGAGCATCCGAAGAGTAGCGGTGCTGTCCCACAGCATCCTGACCAAGTATACAATGGCGTTGTACTACTTTGGCAGAGTTTGGGACTATTTTGGAATGTATTTATGAGCGCTTTTCACAAGCGCAACTGTTTATCGTAAAGTCACTTTTCACAACCACTACTGTGCGCCCGCCTACTTTTTGTGCATGCCGCTCTGCATCTTTCCTCCCTCCTCTTGTGCTACGTGTCCCTTCGTCCAATTACCGCCCCCGCTTTTTGCTCCTCTTATGTTGTTCATCCCTTCTGCCATTAGCGTACCTTCCCCTTTCCTGTGGCCGTAGCGGATCTGCCAAACAGGCTTGGTCAGGGAGGCCTTTTCAAGTTGAATACAATATACACGTTCCTCATACCCCGCAGACGCACCAACCAAGATACGAGATGTCCATTAACTTGATTAGGATTCTCTAATTGTGACTGATTGGCATATGCAGCGGTAGTGCTGTGGACTTCAGGCAATATTTATATATGTGATTTTCTTTTTGCTTGTGTCACGGCGCAAGGTATTAAACAGTTATTACGTTCATGTACCAGACCGAGGTCAAGACAAAGAGTCACTGTACATGATGCACAGCTTCTTGTTTATTGTCTCCGTTTCTGGGACACTTTAGCATCCAAGTCGGGAGCTTCTTGACAGGATGGTTGTTCTGAATGGACAGATGACGTGATACTCCCTTAAGTGCGGAAGTCACTTTGCAGCAATTTTCACAGCTTTATTAGTTGCCAAGATAGACTGATTCATTTTACCACACACAAGTGACCCCTGAGTGCCTGCGAAAGTTGGTTTAGGGATCATAATGAAAGACTTGTTCAGAAGGGGTAAAGGTTCGAATCCCGGCAGTCCCTTCTGTTGATCAATAGCTTTGATTGCAACGATTTGACTACCAGGCATTGGCACCTTTTGCAAGTTATGCAAGCTCTTACTGACCTGTTGCTGTTCACAGATTCGGCTATGGGCAGAATCATAGACATCAATACACCAAAATGGAAGCTGTACCGGAAGTGACATCACACATCCTTTGACCTTAATGACATCACATTAGGGGACGTATATGACTACTACTGACTCCAAGGCATATTGAATAGTGGCATAGCTCATGGTCCTCCATGCTAATTCAACATCATGTCAAGGGAAACAGTGATGTGGCAGTCTCCAGCTGTGATAATTGAGAACATGAAAATGGTGAAAGGACAAAAAAAACAGAGTACTCTTTCAAGGAACTTGGTTCCTTTGTTCATGCAGCACATAATGCAGGAAATTGACATACAACCCATCTCTATGTGTGGGTGTGCAACTCTGATCATGCCAATGTCCACAATTCTTCATTCTTCAGGAAGTGTCTTAGTCAATCGAAGGTGTACTCCAGCCTTCCTGCTCCATGGAAGTATAGGGGATTTCACACGAGATGCATACACGTGGCGTTCCATTGGTTTCTGGAGGGAGGGAGAATGAGAGATAGGAGAGCAGTAGAGGAAACAGGTAGGAAAAGGACGGATATCAGTTCTGACCACTAGTAAACCCTGCTGATAACTGTAGGGTCTAAATAAATACAGGACTCCTCCCAACGTGGGTGTGCTCCTCCCATCATTTAATTAAGATCTACTCACACATACATTCGGTCCTAGTTCGGCTAGCCATGTAAACTACATGGATTTACACAGGAAAAGCTTGTAATCGTTCTCCACATGGTTTGATCAGCTGCTACTAGTCGTTGTCTTGGCCGATTCCTGGGGCTGGTCGTCGTTTTGAGTGTATCCCTACCACACATCAGTGAGCAACCTTCCGAATCATGTACAGCACCCATCGGGAGACGTGTTACCCGGATCTCTTGCACAAGAAAACTCGTGGAGTCGGTCAGTTGAAAGAGATCTACTGAGCGGCGACCCTGGGCCCAGAGCACTGCTCAAGGCCTCGCACAAGGTCAAAGATGGTCTTAATGGTGATATTACATCACTATTAACATTTTTGATGATATCACTAAAATCATGTTTGCGGACAGTGGGAATATTGCTGTTTAATTGAGTGACCATTGCAGGGACATCTACATGTTGTGGTAGTGCAACCTTCTCGCCAATTTTAATGTCGGATTATGTGTATTGGTGGAGTTTCAAAGACATCAAGCATTTTCTTTAATCAGTCAAGATATTGGTTATGAGTGACTTTTATTGACGAGTACAAAACAGACTTTTTTGCTCAGGCTTTATTGTTGCCTGCAGCTATACAATGTTTTGATTGTTTTCCATGCTGCCTTAAACACTGATCTTGAATAAGGGAATAAACAGGGCATTTTCTAGTCAGCCTAAGACTTGCTACCAATCGTGTTTTCACACAACTGCCCCATGTTTAACAACACTGAAGGGAACATTTTCTGTTGAGGTACAGTTTTTACTGTTCATCAGTGTATTTGTGTTAGAAAGAAAAGCTATTAAAATAAAAGTAAATATCCCATCATTCAACACAAAATACCATTCCACATAATTCCACTCATAACACACAATCTCACTCCACATAGTTCCACTGCACTCAATACCACATAATTACTATCTGCATAATTCCACTGCACGCCATTCCACATAATTCCACTACATTAATCCACTCGACATAATTCCGCAACTAAAAATTACAATCCAACCCACATAATTCCACTACACAGCACATGCAAACACACACATAAAAAGTGTTTTACACAGGTGAAGCACATTGCCATTTACAATGCCAATAGCTCTAACTCAAACAAACGCGAGACCTATTGCATTTCCAATGCTTGTATTTGATTTTCCCTGTAGGATGAATGAATGAATATACAGCTACATAACAAGAGCAGCTTTGTTTTTATTCGATCATTAATGCTCGAAATATTTGTGGTCGATGCAAAAACAAATTCAGTTTGGGATGGATCCCTAAAGACATTTACTAATTCAGTGACAGCACGGCTTGTAATGCAGGTTTATCCATCTTGAATTTAAAGGCCCAAACAGCAATCTTTTTTATTTTGATATCTCTATCGGTATTTCATATAAATAATATAACAGCAGTGACACGATGACACACAAGGCCCTTTTCTGTTTCTCGATAGCGCATGGTATATTCCCCTAATGGGAGCTTCTTTGTTATTCACATGTAAGGGACTTAAAGCTTGAGTATATCATCACTGCCATTTGCTTTCACGCACACAAAGCACTCCACAAGGCCGGACCAGCCTACCTTAACAGCAGACTCAGCTTCTACACCCCCACCCACCAGCTCAGTTCCGCCAGCCTCGCCCTCGCCGCTATCCCCCGCATCCAACGAATGACCTCCGGCGGCAGATTCTTCTCCTACCTCGCCGCCAAGACCTGGCACACCCTCCCTACCCACGTACGGCAGACCCAAGACCTACTCGCCTTCAGAAGACTCCTCAAGACCTGGCTATTCGAGCAGGAGGAGCCCCCCCCCTCAGCGCCTTGAGACCCTCACGGGTAAGTAGCGCGCTCTACAAGTACTCTGATTGATTTCAAGGTGCCCCAGCTCTGACACAAGTGCACATAATCCGGAAACATCCCACAAGGTTCGTCTTCATGGTAGACATGTGTTGCAGCATTTTTTATGTCATTTCTTTTTTAATACAGGTGTTCAATTATACATAATATAATCCTAATTATATATAAGGGAACAGAAATGGCAATAGCGATCGCTAAACACTCATAAGGTCCCAAAGGCGAGACCTATTGACTATTCCAATGCTTGTTTTGAAAATTGGGTAGACTTGACCAGACTGACTAGCATGCGATCCATTCTTTCCCAAAATTTGACTTTTTGCTATGTGCTTTCCTAAGCCTCTGACGCTGTCTTTTAGTCGGTTGTGTGATATCTTCAAGTGGGTTGTACCTTAATAAAGTATGGGTAATATGGGTTACTGGTTCTCCCAGATGTATACTAGTTTTGTGAGGTGGACAAAACAGAGAGACACCACAGCTTTCAGTTCTCCTGTGGCACCTGCTAGTTAACGACCTTTCGGCTCCACCTCGCTGCTGTTCCGAAATTACTTCACTCGGCTCCACTGTAACCATTCCTAATTGTGTTGTTTTTTTGGCAAGAAACTTTATTATTTGAAGCTCAATTGTGGGAATTGGTTGGCGTGGTAATGTCCACTGTTCTTGGAGTGGTCTTTAACTGCAGCTTAATGTGGTCCAAAACAGATCCTATCATTCTTGGTAGCGATGCCAGTTTATCTAAAACTGGACTGCAGACACAAGCAGGAACATATTGGGTGTCAACGTGTGCCCTCTGGAATGTAGAGAGCCATTGTATTTAATAAGTCCACCTAGATGTCTGACTTACTAGACTGGTACGATAAGGCTTCGATGACAGTTTGAAATGAACTAAGCAAAATATCCCACGTATTGTTGTTGTTTCTTCCCCGACAAGGGGAGTGGCGGTCCAGTACTTCAGCTTGTAGGTAGATGTCTGGAGTCAGTGATAAGGGGGGGGCTGCCAGAGGTCTTCCTTCTTCCTGTATCAACACAGGCTTTGCCTGTTGCTCCACCTGTGAGTGGCAAGATCTCATACAATTGAGTCTTCCTCCAGAACTCGAATGGAATTCGACAGCCCTATAAGAGAAATACCATTGGTAATTTACTGTTTTGTTCCCTGGACAAGATCCTTGCCGTCCAAGCCTGAAAGTTGAGGCTTAAAGCTGTTATCGTTGGAATTAAATGGTTGGTGCACCTCAAGTATCACTTGCCTAACCTTGCCCTTTGTCGGGACAGTGTTTGGCTCTATTACACATTCATCCACCAGTGACCATTGGAATTAAGACCCGGTCCCTCAGGAACTTCATCCAGCTCAGACTGCAAAATCCCTAAGTCATTCTGACTTCAATGAGCTCAACACCTGAGTTTACCTTCTCTCCATGGCTCGGAAGCTCCTTTTCCCCTGTCCTCACACTGGAAGGCAGGTTTTTTAGTTTTAATTTGTGCAGAGGTAACAGATTTGAAATATATCCCCTTCTTGTTCCGAATACAATAGCCGTCATGTGGTGAGTACCTTTGCGGGTTTTCCACTTTATGCGCTGTCAGGGATTTAGAGATTACACTGCGCACCCCACATAACCACAAGATGATTACTTCAACACGCAAAGTCACACACAAGTCTTTGCCCCAGCAAGGCTATTGGTGGGAGGGTTTTTTCTCACTGGGCCACTGGCATGTAGGACGGTCACCTACAGGTGCAGACATCGGAAGGAGCATGCAGCACCGGCCTTGTGCCAGCCGCTCCCGCACCTCTCGGAGATTACCGCAGCACTGGCCATACCTGCAACCAGTGGCGTAACGAAAGTTGAGGGTGCCTCCCTGCAAGTTACATGGAGGGGACACATTCCGCATTTAATCCGGAGCTCTCAGATAGTGAGGTAATAGAAATTTTTAGGTAGCTAATGTGTCCCCCACTCGCACCCCATCCAAACACACGTGTCCCATGTATGTCATGTAATTCCTTTTCCGTGCCTGCTAGAAAGACGCATATGCATTTGCGTCCAACGTTAACATGTCAGTTATACAGTTCCCCAAGAAAATCACGTTAATTAGGCTTCTAGGCCTATGGTGCCAACGTCTTTACATGGTACACTTTTGAATAAAGCACACGTTTTCTCCATGTTTTCTGGCCCAGTCGAGCTAGGCCTTTAATCGAGACTCCGAGTTCTTTTCTGTCTCTGAAAGCTACAGTTTAGGTATGCATCCCTGACCTCTACCTTACATCCTGCCCAGATGAGCGGTGCCCGGCTCGGCCTGGCCTGCCTGCCAAGACGATATTTTGCCTACAGTTATCTGCTCAGCCTCCGCGAAAACACATTCCAGTCTAGTGAAATAGGTAAACATATTCCCGGCTGCAGAGCAAAGGGCCCTGCCTTCCTGTCTCCATGCAAGTATTTTACTGCTCCCGTTACCATGGTAGGCCCATGGCCCCCGCACTTTACATGAAGATCCATATGCACGCACTAGCATTCAGTGATGAATGTCCTCTGCCCGAGAGACCTTTTACTTCAGACACTACATCCTCCAAACACGAGATACCAGATATGCTATAGGTGCAGGTCGTTCTGACATCCCAGACATTAGTCTCTTCTACTAGTGCAAAAGTCAAAGCCCCCAGCTCTCCCCAGTTGCGCGTCATGCTCAGTTGCGCGCGCATCTATGCCAAAGGTTTCTGCTGATCCTGCAAACTTTCTCTAAGCATCCACCCACCTGTGACGTTACTTGTGATGTTTCTCTGACATGTCAAGTGCACGCCCACGTGTACGCCTTCTTACACGCCTCCTGTTACGCACATGTGTTCTTATCTCTCTCTTTTCACCTGTTACGCCTACTGTATTCACTTGATTATATGCTTTTACTATATATAATGTGTGATGTTAATAAAATGTTGAATGTCCCTTCCTGAACCTTAGTGGTGATGGAACCCGATGTCCCATGCCTCGAGGCATTTCATTAAAGCCCGTATGACTCCGATACCACGGACTCTGCCTCTCATTTGATTGAGCTATCCTTATTGTCATTTAATGTATAGAAAAATAGTCCGGTAATTTTATTTACCACATAATCTGGCGCCCGAATAGGGACCCCCCCCTTCCCCACTCGCCGGCGATGTAACGCAGGCCTTGACCCCTTCTACAGCCGTGACGGATCCAGTGCGCACCTGCGGGTTTTCCTGCTATCTCCCTCAGGCCCACGGAGGAGACGGAGACTGCGACCCGGCATCCAGACGAGGCGGTGAGGAATGCGGAGGATCCCGACCAGAGCCCAAGTCGAGAGAGCAAGGTCCGAGGTATCCAGAGGCCCACCTGTTCCGAAGCGCATGCGTAGGAGAAACCGTAGCCCGACGCAGTCCAGTCTAGTCCAATTTCCGAGGCCTTCAGTTTCTGCTTCCCGGTGAGTACCGTTGTTGGGAACGCATCTAGACGGGTTCATTAATTTGTGCCCGGTCAAGACAGGTCTGGGTACACAGACCTGGTCCAGACGTGTTCACTTAGGTGAATACGGTATGACGTGTCTCTTTATGGGACCGGTATGTCTGTACTGTTCTAGCAGTGCATCTAGTAATTCAGTATTCTAGAATCTCGAGAATTTTTCAGAATTGTGTTTTCATGTACTAGGTAGCATCTGTTCGAAAATGTTTTAATGTGTTACATGTCGTGGTATGAATGATTGTTTGCAATTCATTATTGTGTTCATTGTGTTCACGTTCAATTCAGTTCAAATATGCCACGGTTCTCGAATTACGTCAGATAGGAACCAGGAAAGGGATACTCGAAGAAGCAGTTCCCGTCCCACCTAGAGATACTCCCGGACATTTTATGTACCATAAACATGGCTTAGATGCCATACTGTACCTAGATTTGTGGGTGGATTACACAAAAGATCTGGAGGAGAAATATAGATGGCCTGTCTCAGGGACATGGGATGCTGAATGCATCATGAGAGTAGAAGAAGCATTATGGAAAAAGAAAGCCAGACAATCCCAGAAAGATGCCATAGAATTATGGCGTAAAGAAGCGCATAGAAGAACAGAGAAAGAAATCAGGAAAGCAGAGAGAAGTAGAGAAGAATCCGAAAAAGCTAGAGAAAAAGAGTTACTAGAAGAAGGAGAACGAGTCAGAATAGAACAACAAGACAGACAAAGAAATGCCCTTATTACATGTCTGTATCCTGTTCTCGCCGAGGGCCTGCCCAAGGCGACCCCGGAAGTACCCCGTAACTTGCCACCACCATTGGTCCCGACTAAACTCCGTCATAAACAGACCGCAGCAGACATTTTCCTTTCTTCCTATTTAGATGATGTTGCTCCAGAATATACTAATGTGCGCGTACCACCTGCTAATAATGTACATCAGCCTATTCAGTCTGTTCAAGACATGACACCCCACGTCCCCAAGACTCGACTCCCGCACCCATTGTCACTTCCCCTACTGTCTCTGCTACTGTTCCTCCTGCTATTGGTCCTACCAATCCTTTTTCTACAGCTGCAGCCCAGAGTCTGCCTACATTACATATGCCTACTTTACCAGCTATGACACCAGTAGTAACAACACAGCCAGTTGATATTTACGCTTCCGCTTCAGGAGGCGCAGCAGGAGGTCAACCTGTCACCCCGCCTCAAGTAAAACGAATGACGCTTAGAGAAGTGGCATTACAACGCACACCCAAAGCTGCGACATTCGCAGCCCTTAAACAGTACCTTACAGATTGCAGATATGATCCAGTACCAGGCGAAGACGAGATGATACTATACTCAATACGTTTACGACGAGTCACAAACTATCTGTCTATTCTACCACATATGAGACAACATCTAGATAACATATATAATTTCATTAGAACAGGGGAGAGACCAGAATGCATTCACGAAGCCATGGCACACAATAAGGTTGAGACACAAAGAATGATCTTACAGTTTTTGATAAATTGTTTGATAAGGGAACGAGATCGGCCAGGTACAAGCAAAGAAGAAATGGATATCCTGATAAATTGGAGTAACAATATAGCTGATGGTAAACCTAATAAACAAGGTTGTATAGAATCCATGTACAGAAAGATCCGTAAAGAAATTGTAGTAATACACGAAAGAGAAAAAGCAGCTAGGGAAGCCGAGAAAGAGGAGAATGAAACCACAGAGGACGACGAGATAGATGATACAGAAGAAGACCCAGATAGAATAGCGTACGTAGGTAGAGCAAGACCTTTTGACAGACCCATTTGCCTAGAAAGCAAGAAACGTTTTCTTTCTCCCATACCAGAACAATGTTCTCTTGAGCATTTATTCCAAGCCACTGATAAAGTACTGAAACAACGAATAGGTTAGAGTGAACTTAGTACCATGCATGAGCAAGAACTAGCACGATCAGCAGTACAGTGGGCTGGAAATAACAGCGTATATAAAGATGATTCAGTAGCGCAAACATTTTTGAATCTTTCCCCAACCGAACAGCGCTTAGCTGGTATGTACATGATCCAGCATCTCATTACACTATATGAGAGTCAGCATTCTGATCCAGGTCCCCTATATAATATTTTGGACGAGTTACTCCTAGGTAGGTGGAGAGGCCTAGGTACCGATTTAATTAATGTCATTCTAGAACAACGACACAAATACAGAACTTTCCTGACTCCACATTTCGTTCCTGTTCCACCCCCAGTAAGGAAAACATTTTACATTGACAGACAGAATCCCTTACGAGAAGTTCATCCCATCCAGACCACAGGGGGTGAGCTTCAACGAGTATTCGTATACACACCCTTGACCAAAATGGAACTATTGGAAATGAAAAAGTTAGTGCCCTGTCATGATAAAGATCCAGCATGGTTCCACTGTGAATTAAAAGACATGCTACTCATGGGGGATTATACATATCCCGATATTCTTAAAATGTTAAAGGTATTGTTGCCCGCCGGCATTTACGAAAAACTTAAAGAAAAAGAATGGGAGGTGGGAGATACAAAGATTATCTGGACTGAATTAGAAACAGAAGAAAATGGACGAGTCCCAGGTACTGGTCTTGGGGACAAAGCTAAAGCATTACCAGGATTATTAGTACAGGTCTTGCCGAGGTTATTGGCAATAAAAAAGGAAGACTGGGATGCAATCTCAGCCTGCAAACAGAAACAAGACGAAGACACTAGTGATTTTTATTCCAGATTCGAGAAATGTTTCATTATTAATAGCGGCCTGAAAACGAGTAGTGAATCATACCCACATCTTTTTGTGACCAAATTAGTCGAGAATTCCTTACCACAAGTCAAAAATAGAGTTCTGAAAGTCGAGAGTACATGGCAAGCGAATACCCCTTCTCAAATGTTACAAATGTTACAGTACCACCAGAACCGAATTAGAGAAGAACATGATCATGAACAGAGGCGTATGAAAGATACGAAAATGAAAGTACTAGGATTCCTTTTGGGCGAATTACTACAGCCTCTAGCCTCACCTTGGTCTTCTGGTGAAACCGGCTTCCTGCTATCACCGCTGCTGCCGCTACGACTGGCCGGACCCGCTTCGCGGGTCCCGCTGCGCGGCTAGCAGCCTCGCCATCTTCGTACCTGTGCAAAGGATTGGGCGTTCCTACAGACCGGCAGGGCTGCAAGCATCTAGCGGGGGACTCTAAGGACCAGGAGTCCCCGCGCGCCCGTCACCACCTGGGCTGCTCTCCCTGCCGGCTCCTCCTCCATCCCCCATCCTTCATTCTTAAACGGCAGCTGAGTTCCTGGCAAGTGGATTCCTTTTGGGCGAATTACTACAGCCTCTAGCCTCACCTTGGTCTTCTGGTGAAACCGGCTTCCTGCTACCACCGCTGCTGCCGCTACGACTGGCCGGACCCGCTTCGCGGATCCCGCTGCGCGGCTAGCAGCCTCGCCATCTTCGTACCTGTGCAAAGGATTGGGCGTTCCTACAGACCGGCAGGGCTGCGAGCATCTAGCGGGGGACTCTAAGGACCAGGAGTCCCCGCGCGCCCGTCACCACCTGGGCTGCTCTCCCTGCCGGCTCCTCCTCCATCCCCCATCCTTCATTCTTAAACGGCAGCTGAGTTCCTGGCAAGTGGATTCCTTTTGGGCGAATTACTACAGCCTCTAGCCTCACCTTGGTCTTCTGGTGAAACCGGCTTCCTGCTATCACCGCTGCTGCCGCTACGACTGGCCGGACCCGCTTCGCGGGTCCCGCTGCGCGGCTAGCAGCCTCGCCATCTTCGTACCTGTGCAAAGGATTGGGCGTTCCTACAGACCGGCAGGGCTGCGAGCATCTAGCGGGGGACTCTAAGGACCAGGAGTCCCCGCGCGCCCGTCACCACCTGGGCTGCTCTCCCTGCCGGCTCCTCCTCCATCCCCCATCCTTCATTCTTAAACGGCAGCTGAGTTCCTGGCAAGTGGATTCCTTTTGGGCGAATTACTACAGCCTCTAGCCTCACCTTGGTCTTCTGGTGAAACCGGCTTCCTGCTATCACCGCTGCTGCCGCTACGACTGGCCGGACCCGCTTCGCGGGTCCCGCTGCGCGGCTAGCAGCCTCGCCATCTTCGTACCTGTGCAAAGGATTGGGCGTTCCTACAGACCGGCAGGGCTGCGAGCATCTAGCGGGGGACTCTAAGGACCAGGAGTCCCCGCGCGCCCGTCACCACCTGGGCTGCTCTCCCTGCCGGCTCCTCCTCCATCCCCCATCCTTCATTCTTAAACGGCAGCTGAGTTCCTGGCAAGTGGATTCCTTTTGGGTGAATTACTACAGCCTCTAGCCTCACCTTGGTCTTCTGGTGAAACCGGCTTCCTGCTATCACCGCTGCTGCCGCTACGACTGGCCGGACCCGCTTCGCGGGTCCCGCTGCGCGGCTAGCAGCCTCGCCATCTTCGTACCTGTGCAAAGGATTGGGCGTTCCTACAGACCGGCAGGGCTGCGAGCATCTAGCGGGGGACTCTAAGGACCAGGAGTCCCCGCGCGCCCGTCACCACCTGGGCTGCTCTCCCTGCCGGCTCCACCCCCTTTTTCACCAATCTCATAGACACAAAAGACCAGTAACATCCCCGCTGCGCGGGAGGGCGCCGGGAGAAGCCCGGGACAAGGGCGGGACCGTCTGTGGCCGTCCGGGGTCGGACGAGGTTGGGCTGGGCCCAGAATCTTTGTTCTAATATTCTTATAAATACGCTCTCAGAGGCTTAAACATCTGCCCCTAAAAATGGCCCTTAGATCTGGTAAACAGCGCCTAGTGCACATTCAAACCTCAAAGGGTGTTGTTTCGGGCCCCCTAGATGCCTTTATTACCAGAGCAACCGGAATACTAGAAAAAGAAATTGAACTGGTTGAGCATAGACTGTCCTTGGACTTAGTTACCGGGAAACGTTCCTCAATTGGTCCCTTGGCTCATGTTAAAAGCCCATTAACTAACGCTGCATTTAACTGTATTTCACTATCCGCTACTGACGTAATTATCCACGAAGATGGGGTCGAAGCCACTACACCTAGACTTCATGAAAACATGGATCTGGTCTCTGATAGTGATGTGAACAGTATAGAAGGGAATAGCCAAATTACTGAGAACGATGATAAGTCTACCGTGTTAGGAGCTTCTCAATTAAATGCCCTTACCCTACCTGGTACCCCTGTCCCGCTATTAGAAACTTCCAAACAGGTACCACGGAAAAGAAAACATGCCTCAAGCCCTCAGGGAGGAAAGACACAGAAACAACCTAAAATAGATCCCGAGAATAGTCCCTCCCACTCCCAGTCCATCCAAATACCCCCGATAATGTATTGTCCATCATTGGCCCACCCAGGGTCCTCTAATCCTTGTCCAACCTGTCTCAGTAGTGATGACGTGTTGTTGGCAAAAATGGAAACAATGGTTAAAAATTCATTGCTTCCGGTTCTAGAAAATATAAGGATAATGTCTGCTAAAATAGATGTCTTAGAAGCAGCAATTAACATTAATATGGACCTCTTGCAAAATCTAACTGGCACTAAGCCAAGGGGCCCAAATCCAAAAGGGGGTACTACCCAAAGTTCAGGGACAACTACAACTATTCCCGCAGTGACATCATCCTCTAATACCAACAAGAAACCACTAACAGGGGCAAAAATAATATCTGCAAGTAGAGCCCCCACTAAAGACCCACCGAAGGCTAAACATGCACCGGTAGCTAATAATGTTCATGGGGTTAAACATCAAGCTAATGATGCACTAAAGCAACCAAAAAATACCCCAGTACACACCCCTGCATTGAGTAGGGATAATAAAAACCCAAATACAGACAGGAACAAGAGGTTAGATAATAGAAATTCACGAAAGCCCCTGAGGGTTAACCTACCACCAGAAGCGGCACAATATACAATTGTGCTTACAGGAGTGGCCCCACTTAAAGAGGGTACTAGAGAATCCCATGTGGACCTGCGGAACAAGGTTACATTCTGGTTGAACAAACACCGCCCACTCCCTCCATCGTCTCCCACTGAAATCCTTTATGTAAGGAGAGTAGATTGGGTAGGAAAGGGCGAAAAAGACCTGGAAGGGGATTGCATTCTAATTTCATTTAGGGACCCATGGGTAGTGGATAGAATCCAAAGGAAACCTAGATTCGCCCGTCTGGGTGATGTCCAGACTTTACATCTTGGCTACTTTTATCCCCATACATATCAAACTAGCGATACGGGATACAATCCATGGAAAGTTAAAGGGGGAAGACCCCGCGAGCCAGTAATACATCATCCCCCATATTACCCCCCCCTCTACAACCATTTTGATGCTTTGTCAGACCTAGAATGGGTTGACTGACTAAGTGCACCAACCCAGTCACCCAACCTAGCAATAGTGGAAGCTGAAGGACCCCATACCTCACTCACCCCCACCCCAGAACCAATAGAAGTGCAACAGTTCGCGCCCCATAACATTAGCTCACTAAAGGGATCCTTGAGGGTTAAAGGTATCTTCCCTACTATAGAACAATCAGGACCAACAAACATCCATTCACCGAGTCCTCAAACCCCTCTGTCTGCTACTGGCACTCATGCAGTGTCAGATCTGCCATTTTCACACTTGGTGTCCTGGAATGTAGCTGGAGCCAAGTCACGTCTGGTATCTGAGGATTGGTTGGCATTCATAGGCAACTATGAGGTCGTGCTACTGCAGGAAACATGGGCTACATCTCCGTTTTACATGGCTGGATATATCAACTTTTTTAAACCGGCAATAAAAGGTATAAAGGGGCGGGCATCTGGGGGCTTAACCATGTGGGTTAAACAAGACTGGGGTTTTTCAGCTTCTGAACTGCACGTGGATAACCCTGACATACTGGCTGTAAGGTTAAGCAAAGCAGGGGGGCAGGACATGCTTATTATTAACATATATTCCAGAGGTCTCCCTGGTGGCAGATGCCCCAAACTGATAGGTGTTTTAGATACACTTTTAACGGGCTGGGATAAAGCCTCCCTCATTATGATAGCAGGTGACATCAACTGCACGATTGAGCCTTTGTATCTGCCAGAGGACAATTGGGGGTTCGATGAAGACGTTACGTGGAAAATCCCTGAACTTTCCAACAAAATTTTAGTCAAAGCAACGGAGGCCGCTCTGAACTGGACAGCCTTTTGTCTCACATGGGGTTTAAGGGCTGTGAACGGTCGCACCAAATCAGATATTGGAGCAAACCCCACCTTTGACAATGGTATGAGGAAGAGTCGTATCGATTACATCTTTATAAAAATGGAACATTGGAGTGTAATTGATGATATGGAAATTATAATACGACCTGAGAGTGACCATAACCCCATGTCCTTGAAATTTCTAACTTGTGATCAGACAAGATTAGGGCAACCTGACCCTAGGGGGCAAGGGGTGATAACCATATCAAATGATCGAAGGAGAGTGAAGTGGTCACTAATTTCAAATGATGTAACGACTCAGTCCAATATTGAAAATGTGGTGACATGTGCTTTAATTAAAATGAAGTCTGTTGCTGCTGAGCGGGGTCAGGACGAATTACATAAGATGATGGGTTTACATGATAAATGTTTTTCTGAACTCAAACTTATTTTATCAAAGCCATGTAACTCTTCTACTGGGCATTCGAATCCCCCAAGAGCCAAATGGTATAACAGAGAATGTAGAGAGGCACATAGCTATCTCATAGAAAAAGTTAAATCCAGAGACAATTGTGCTGTTAAAGAGGCCAGGAAAAGGTACAAAAAAGTACAATGGGTGGCAAAAAAGGAATGGGAGGACGAATTTTGGGCAGATCTTCTGGAAGCCAGTAAACTGAACGACCAGATTAAATTCTGGGACATTGTCAAATGTGGAAAGGATGGTGAGTTTCGTACTCCGTCCAACCATGTTTGCCCAGAAGAATGGATCAAACACTACTCTACCCAATTCTGCCCAGTAGCCGTTGCCTCCTCGTCACTGACTATGTTACCAGTAACTATTTCTGGCAATTTGACCCTGTCTTTTACTGAAGCAGAAACAGAATACGCATTGGGGCTAACAAAGAGGGGGAAGGCACCTGGGTTAGATCAAATTCCGGCAGACCTTTTTAAAGCTAATATAGGTCTCTGGGTACCCTACATAACATACATAGCTAATACCATTGCGAGAGGTGCCCACATCCCTAAGACATGGAAAGGGGCGGAAATTCTCCCCATACACAAAAAGGGCGACAGAACAAACCCAGGGAACTATCGCCCGATTAGCCTAATTGACTGCTTTCAGAAAGTTTTTGCTCGCATGATTCTGGTGAGGGTCCACGGGTGGATGGAGCTTGAAGGAATACTGTCCCCGTTACAGGCAGGTTTTAGACCCGGTACAAGCACTATAGACCAGGTCCTGAGGTTTTGTATGATTTTTTGGAAATTTGTTATACTTGGCGGCGGTACCATCTTTGCTGCATTTATAGACTTAAAATCAGCTTTTGATTTGGTGCCGAGGGGAAAATTATGGCGGGTTTTAAGAGACCTAGGAATGCCGGGGGAACTAGTGGAAATAATTATTAGACTACATGAAGATAATTTCGCTAGGGTTAGATGGGGGGCACAAGGCCAATTTACGGACTCTTTCCCAGTCTCCCGAGGAGTCCGCCAGGGGTGCGTTCTCGCACCCACCCTATTCCTACTCTTTATAGACCAGGTAGTGAAATTCTTTGGGTCTATTAACACCGATGCTCCATCCCTGGCGGGGACCAAATTCCCAATGTTGAAATTTGGTGGGACTCCCCAATCAACTCCACTGATCCCTCTTTGTCACGACATGGGTTGCCGCCCAATAACGGACATGGCACGATACAGAGTAGTGTCTACCTGGAGGCGTCTATGGACTACGGAGGAGTTGTCACTCTTTGTAAAGGAGGTATCCGAGGTGAAGGCTATTGGGGGCTCAGAGCGAATCCCATGGCTGCAGATGGTGAAAAAGACCCTGTTTGATATGGGTCTTAGCCACCTGTGGTCCTCGCCAGGTATTAGTAACTTCCCCTCAAAAAAGGAATTCAAGAGTTTATTCTGGGCTTCTACCCGCCATTCCTTGGCACACAAATCTAGTTCGGAAGATTTGTCAGGGCGTTTTTTAAGATTTAAGTTGGATCCAGTTCGTGAGCTATATTGGGATCTTATTTCAAAGCCACTAGACAAAAAATTGTATCACCAATTTCGGGTGGGCACATTACCCCTCAATTCCTTCACAGCAGCTTGGAACAACAACACTAGTAATTTATGTAGCTGCTGCCCTGGGTGTAAGGAAACAGAGGGTCATTTTTTGTTTGCATGCCCCCGATATAGTGAACCCCGTTTAAAATGGCTAAAACCCATTTTTAAACGCATGAACTGTAATAAATCCTCAGACGCAATATGGGTTTTAAAAACAAACACAACTGACTTTATTGTGATATGTTTGGCTAAATACTTAGGTTGGGCATGGTTAATTAGAGCAAAAAGGAATCCAACCGCTACCTGATTAAATAAAGTGTGCAAGCTGTATAATGCCCACCGCCAATATTTGCTAAAGCATATTTTAGAGTTCTAAAGTACTAATATTTAAGATTTGGAAAACTTAATGTCTTGATCTTTTGCGTATAATGGTTTAATAACTTTTTAATCTTGGATTCATGTTTGATGTATATTGTTGATTTTATATAGGTACAACTACGTTTTATATAAAACTCTATGTTTTATTATGAAGTGATAATGACATTGTTGTAAAATTTTTTTGTTAAAGTTGTCTTTTATGATTTCATTTATCGAAATAAAGACATTAAAACCTGAAACCTGAAAGTACTAGTAGCTCAGTCTGTTCCAGCTGACGGTCAGAAAAAGGGTACAGCACCGCCAGGTCATTCTGCAGCTCCCGTTAAAGGGAATTGCAACTATTGTAAACAGCCAGGTCACTATATAAATGAATGTACTGTTCTGAAATACAATATTGCTACAGGCAGGACGAAAGAAAGACCGCGTCCTCCTAGACAAGAACATGTTCCACAGCATATTCCACAGAATACGTAACCACCACAGAATACACAACAAACAGTAGCTGTACCCCAACCCCAACCTATTGCTGCCACACAACAGGTCACGCAACAAATGTACCAGTATGCACAGTCAGATTACCCCGATTACCAGCAGTACTCATGAAACAGCCTAGAGAGGGAGGTTGGCTTGCCTCTTATTGAGGTTCCTGTAGATCAAGAGGGTCCCTATGTACCTAGTCAGGTATTAGGGAAAGACAGAAAATTTTTGATTGACACAGGGGCGAGCAGAACTACCATCAGTCATGACGAGGTTCCAGGGGCACCCCTCTCAGGCTCACAGAATGTTTCCCTGGGTTTTTCAGGAAAGCCTATTGTTAACGAAGTGTCAAAGCCAGTTTCCCTAGAAGTTGGTCCATTGTCCCGTACTACAGACTTGTTACTTACGAAAGCATGTCCTGAAAATCTGCTTGGTATCAAAACGTTGAAAGCACTAGGAGCAGTAATATGTTGTTCTCCGGAAGGAGTGAGATTGTTTTTACGTGATTTTAAAGGTCATTATGTGTTGAGAGATTTTGATCCAAGATTGCAAAATGTACCACAGCATTTATGGGCACAAGGTCCAACTGATGTAGGTTGTATGCACATTACACCTTATCGTGTTACACTCCAGCAAGAAGTTGTAATACCCAGAATCCGACAATACAAATTGCCCCCCGAGGCTGTAACAGCCTTACTGAAAATTATTGACGAACTGATTGCCCAAGGAGTAGTTATAGAAACTGACTCCAATGTATGTAATTCTCCAATAATTCCGATTCTTAAACGAACCGACCCAAATGCACCACCAGTCTACAGATTGGTGATCGACCTTCGAGAATCAAATAAATGCATCATTCCCCAGTACCCAGTAGTGCCAGACATATCTTCCTTATTGACTGCTATTGATTCCGAAGCAGCGTTCTTTACTGTAATCGATCTCAAGAACGCCTTCTTTAGTGTCCCCATTCATCCGGAAAGCCAGTATCTCTTCGGATTCTCTTTAAATGGCCGAAGCTTCAAATTTGCACGTGCACCTCAAGGGTTCACGGAAAGTCCTAGTATTTACAGTCAAGCCCTGAAACGACAACTAGACAGTATTCACATGCCTGCTGACACTGCCCTGCTCCAATACGTTGATGACTTGTTAATAACTGCACGGACCGAACGTGACTGCGAGCGCGCGTCACTGACTGTCTTGTATTTCTTGGCCGAAAAGGGGCATAAAGTGTCCCCTTAGAAGCTACAATTCTGTGCCCAGCAAGTGGTGTACCTTGGGCACTTGCTGTCCAAGTGGGGGAAACAGTTGACACCAGACCGCATCCAGTTAATTGCACATCTGCCACAACCCAAGACACAAAAGGAGGTACGGGCCTTTATTGGCCTCACTTCTTACTGCAGACAATGGATCCCTCAGTATGCATATCTAGCCAAACCACTCATACAGTTGACAACACAGGAGGCAGCGACTTCGACTGTCCTCCCTTGGACTCAGGAACATACACAAGCTTTTGACGAATTGAAGAAAGCCCTATGTCAAGCACCTGTTTTAGCGACACCATGTTACAGCAAACCTTTTACACTTTTTGTTACTGAACGCGATGGCACAGCATTATCTGTGCTCGCACAAGATCAAGCAGGAAAACACAAGCCTTGCCCTTATTTTTCTAGTACATTAGATCCAGTGGCCCAGGCTCTGCCTGCGTGCCTCAAATCAGTTGCAGCAACAGCGTTAGCAATCAGACAAAGCGATTCAATAGTGTTAGGACATCCCCTGACAGTACAAGTTCCACATTCCGTGGAAGTTCTTCTGAACCGAACCCAGACACAACACTTGACCATAGCAAGACTGACAGGATATGAACTGACATTGTTTCAGTCACACATAGAGATCAGACGTTGCAATACATTAAACCCTGCCACATTGTTACCCTCGAGCACAATTGACCCGACACCACATGACTGCGTAGAAGTCATCAATACTGTAACAAAGCCCAGACAAGACTTGACAGACATTGCATTACCTGACCCAGACCTGACACTTTACGTGGATGGTTCATGTATGAGAACAAGCACAGGAGAATTAGTGGCCGCATATGCAGTGACCACTGAAACTGAAGTCATAGAAACACATCGTATTGACACATTGTCTGCCCAAGCAGCAGAACTCATCGCTCTGACCCAAGCCTGCATCCGAGCCAAGAACCTGAAAGTAAACATATACACAGATTCACAGTATGCATTCGGAGTTGTTCACGACTTCGGTATCCTCTGGCAAGAAAGAGGTTTTTTAACTTCTCATGGCACCAAGATACAGCATGGTCCTCTTATTCAAGCTCTGTTAGAAGCAATACACTTACCCGCATCCATTGCTATCATGAAGTGCAAAGCACATATGAAAGTCACTGATACTATTTCCCAGGGTAACGACCTGGCAGATCGAACAGCTAAACTCACAGCTCAGACAGACATTCCGACTGACATGACAAAGACTGATGTATCAACACAGACACATTGTATGACAGTGAAGGATCCCACTCTAGATGTACTCGACATACAGACACATGCCACTCCAGACGAAATCAAGAAATGGACTGAACAAGGAGGGATCCAGACAGATCAGGGATGGATGACGAAGGGAAGAGCCACATGGTTCCTCCCCGACTCTATGGTTCAAGTTATCATTAATACAGCACATAGTCCAGCACACTTAGGAGAAAAAGCCATGTTAGACAGCATTCAGAATCTATGGTTCAACAAGCATTTACGTGCAGCAGCAAAACAGAAAGTGCGTACCTGCATGATCTGTTGTCAGTTCAATCCAGGCAAAGGCATTCCCGTGGAACAAGGTGGATTCCATCCTCCTGACCATCCTTTTGAAGTCCTCCAGATGGATTATATCCAGATGGACAGATGTAGAGGATTCAAATATGTCCTCGTAGTTGTATGTGCCCTTTCCAGATGGACAGAAGCATATCCAGTCCCAGATTACACTGCCGCGACCACTGCCAAACAGTTGGTTCGTGAATTTTCCCGCGATACGGCTTGCCCCGTGTCGTGTACTCAGATAATGGACAGCCATTCTCGTCCGAACTTATGAAACAGGTATCACTCCTGTTAGGTTACCAATGGAAATTTCACTGTGTACGACACCCCGAAGCAGCTGGTTTAGTCGAGCGACACAACCAGACTCTGAAAACACGATTAGCAAAGGTCTGTGCAGAAAAAGGTGTAGATTGGATAGTAGCCTTGCCAGTTGCCCTCTTTTATATGCGCATGGTAGCTCATTCCAGAACCGGACTATCTCCCTATGAGGTAGTTTTCGGCAGACCTCCCAATATGTGGGGTACGCCTATGCCTCGTAAAATAACGGATGTCGACAGTAATATGCTGACAGATTACCTAGCTTCCTTGATGTCTGCACTACTATCTTGTCGTTCACAGGTCGCGGCTGCCTTCCCGGACAACACCCAAGTAAAACCGCATGAAATCGTTCCAGGGAATTATGTCTACGTCCGCAACTTCGATCGCACAAGCCTTCTGGAACCCAGATGGAAGCAGCCAAAGCTGATGTTGATGACCACGAGGACCGCAGTGAAACTGGAAGGTCGTAAAGGGTGGCTCCACTCCAGCCACATAAAACGTTTTCATGGACTGTGTCCAGAGACTGTAATAAAGGACTGCCCCCTTTCAGACACTGACTCTAAACTCCCCCTGCTAGAAAAACTCCGCAACAGGAGTACAGAGCTAAGCTGAGGTCTAGTAAGTCAGACAGCGTTTAATTGTTTAAGTCCCCCTCGGGTGAAGCGGTTGGACAGGTTTCTGACATGTATAAGATAGACCCGAGTAGTCAGAGAGATAGGCAAATCGAAAAGAGAGAAAAATATTGCAAAAACTTGCATAGCAGATGCATCATAACGTTAATTTTCATGTTTATTCTGAGCATTTCGATTATCTGTATAAGCTTCATGTTACATGATTTCTTTCCTCCTTTTAATTCACATGTACATACTTCCTCTAATGACTCTGTGGAGCACACTTTCAGCAACCTGCCCCCTCATGAGCTGTCCTATCGATTAGCAATGCGCAGCAATACTTTCATTCGTATGTTACACCATACTCACCAGACCAGCAATGCCACCAATTGCTGGGTATGTGGCCGACTCCCACCTTATCAGAAATACAAGGGAGCTCTGCTCCTCTTTTCCTACCCGTTTACACATAATGGTTCATGTGGAGCATGGTTTGCTTTAATGTCTTCCTTAGACAGTAAGTCCAAAGTTTCCCAAGGCAATTGGATATGGGGGAACCTGAATACAGTCATGAATAAAGCATGTTTCCCAGACGCAGACGGTCTTCCCCAAAGGAGAGGGACTGATCTAGAAAATAAGTGTATGAATTAGGTAACTTTTCCCTCAATCTCATGATCCTGAACGTCCAGTCCGAGACTAATTCGAACTTGCCGTTTATAACAGTTTTACCAGTGAAAGGCGAATTATGCGTTAGAAAGAATGGTTCAGTACATCTAGGACACAGTGATTGTAATACTGTGGTCGAATTCAGCGATAAAGGAAAGTCTACTTTCAAAGCCTCACGCCATTCTTATTTTATTTGTGGTCAGACAGCTTATGTACATCTGCCCCTTGATTGGGATGGGACGTGTTATATTGCGTTCCTATTACCACCTGTTTTTCTAGCCCCGCCTGATTATCATCGAAATTCACGACTTATGCATGTCAGACACAGAAGAGACCTTCCCCCTGTTATTGATTATTCCGAATCAGCATGGGATCAGTATAAGGATTATGTTAAAGGATACTTCTGGTTCATAGGTCCTGTCCAGAACAGTAAAATAATACGCAGGTTAACAAGAACCCTTGAAGTGGTAGTGAACGAAACTACTTTTGCTTTAGGTAACCTGACCGAAGAGCAATCTGCTATGAGAATTGTTGTTCTTCAAAATCGCCTTGTCCTTGACGTCATCCTGGCCGATAGGGGCGGGGCTTGTAGAGTGATCGGATCCAGTTGTTGCGTGTTTATTCCTAATAACGCGCCATCCGAGTATAAGGCCATAACAAGACTTCACGAAATTGCTCACCTGATACACCAGAATCCAGGCACCTAGACTTGGTCCGGTTGGCTCTGGAGTGTGATGGCTGCCTGGGGATGGAAATTGTTATCATTCCTGGGAATAATACTACTTATTCTATTCAGTTGTTGTCTCTGTCTGCAATGTGGGCCAGCGATTTGCGGCTTGTGCGCCACAGCTTGTATTCCCCGTCCAAGTTCACGTTCCCGTTCCCGAATGAAGAAAGAAGAGCAAATGATGTTATATGAACAGATAGATGGTCTCATGAGAATAGACATATCCTAGAGGGTGAAGTAGGGGCCAAGGAGGGAATGAGGTAATAGAAATTTTTAGGTAGCTAATGTGTCCCCCACTCGCACCCCATCCAAACACACGTGTCCCATGTATGTCATGTAATTCCTTTTCCGTGCCTGCTAGAAAGACGCATATGCATTTGCGTCCAACGTTAACATGTCAGTTATACAGTTCCCCAAGAAAATCACGTTAATTAGGCTTCTAGGCCTATGGTGCCAACGTCTTTACATGGTACACTTTTGAATAAAGCACACGTTTTCTCCATGTTTTCTGGCCCAGTCGAGCTAGGCCTTTAATTGAGACTCCGAGTTCTTTTCTGTCTCTGAAAGCTACAGTTTAGGTATGCATCCCTGACCTCTACCTTACATCCTGCCCAGACGAGCGGTGCCCGGCTCGGCCTGGCCTGCCTGCCAAGACAATATTTTGCCTACAGTTATCTGCTCAGCCTCCGCGAAAACACATTCCAGTCTAGTGAAATAGGTAAACTTATTCCCGGCTGCAGAGCAAAGGGCCCCGCCTTCCTGTCTCCATGCAAGTAATTTACTGCTCCCGTTACCATGGTAGGCCCATGGCCCCCGCACTTTACATGAAGATCCATATGCACGCACTAGCATTCAGTGATGAATGGCCTCTGCCCGAGAGACCTTTTACTTCAGACACTACATACTCCAAACACTAGATTCCAGATATGCTATAGGTGCAGGTCGTTCTGACATCCCAGACATTAGTCTCTTCTACTAGTGCAAAAGTCAAAGCCCCCAGCTCTCCCCAGTTGCGCGTCATGCTCAGTTGCGCGCGCATCTATGCCAAAGGTTTCTGCTGATCCTGCAAACTTTCTCTAAGCATCCACCCACCTGTGACGTTACTTGTGACGTTTCTCTGACATGTCAAGTGCACGCCCACGTGTACGCCTTCTTACACGCCTCCTGTTACGCACATGTGTTCTTATCTCTCTCTTTTCACCTGTTACGCCTACTGTATTCACTTGATTATATGCTTTTACTATATATAATGTGTGATGTTAATAAAATGTTGAATGTCCCTTCCTGAACCTAAGTTGTGATGGAACCCGATGTCCCATGCCTCGAGGCATTTCATTAAAGCCCGTATGACTCCGATACCACGGACTCTGCCTCTCATTTGATTGAGCTATCCTTATTGTCATTTAATGTATAGAAAAATAGTCCGGTAATTTTATTTACCACAATAGGAGTACTGTGCTGAGGGGCTTTAGTGTAGTGAGCAGTCTAGTGCCGCGTGCTTTAGTGTAGTGAGCAATCTAGCGCTGCGCGCTTTAGTGTAGTGAGCAGTCTAACTGTGTGCGCTTTAGTGTAGTGAGCAGTCTATTGCTGCGCGCTTTAGTGTAGTGAGCAGTCTAGTAACGCACACTTTAGTTTAGTGATCCATCTAGTGCCACGCGCTTAAGTGTAGTGAGCGGTCTAGTGCTGCGCACTCTAGCGCTGTGTGCTCCTTCCAGATGTGGTGTAATTAATCATATTGAAATCAGAAGCAGTAATTACAGCCTTTCTTTGTGTCATTAAATCTCTAATCGTGAATCTCTTCTCTGCAGTGATGGTGACTCTGGATCCTGACACGGCTCATCCTGGGCTCCTCCTGTCCGAGGGGGGGAGACGTGTGAGACGGACGGACACAGCACAGACCCTGCCGGTCACCCCCAAGAGATTCACCCACTTCCTCTCCCCCTGTGTGCTGGGGAGCGAGGGGTTCACCTCCGGCAGACATTACTGGGAGGTGCAGCTGCTGCAGGAGGGGGGAGGGTGGCATGTGGGGGTCGCAGCTGAGTCTGTGAGCAGGAAGGGAAGGATCACATGGTCGCCTGAGGGGGAAGTCTGGGCTGTGCAGGGGTGTGGGGGTCAGTACAAGGCTCTCACCTCCTCTCAGACCCCTCTGGCCCCTCATGAGAAGCCCCGGAAGCTGGGGGTGTATCTGGACTACGAGGGGGGGCGGCTGTCCCTGTACAATGCTGACTCCATGGAGCTTCTCTTCTCCTTCCCGCAGGCCCCCTTCACACAGAGGCTCTTCCCCTACTTCTATCTCTATGGAGGAGCGGAGCTGAGGCTGGTGTGAGAGTGACCCCTCCCCTCCCCCCAACTGTCATCTACAGTTCAAAGAATCTTCTTCACAACGACCCTCCCACATGTTGCCATGACACTCAGAAGCCTCATGTGAAACTGACTGCTACATATCTCTTTTCCTTGTACATTTTTTAAAACAAGGGCAGGAAATGTTTGCTGTGTGAATCATGCATCAGCATCATGTAACATATGATAAAGTCTCTGTAAGATACAATAAAGTGTATTTCTTTCACACGTGGAGCTTTGACATTAATCTGCACATTATAGCACTGCGCTGAGAAGTACTTATTGAAAGTGATTGTTTTTAAACATGACCCTTGAAACCATTCCTGCCCCCGGCCAACAACCGGGATATTATTAATGACCTCAGACTCTAGACAGTTGTCATGTGAACCCTGTATGTAACCCAGATTCAGGGCGGCTTTAGGACTGTGCGACTGGTGCAGCTGCACCTGGGCTGACCTGGGAGAGGCTCTGTGTGCAGAAATAACTTTGGGTTTTAAAAGCACCTGCTGCTTCCTTGTGTGTCCAGCAGGTTTCAGGCAACAATAAAAATGTCAAGATAACACCGGTGAATAATGTTTCTGCAGGAGAGAGATCGAAGTTTTGTCTTGTCACAGTTTCAACTCATCCTTAAGTAGCGCAGAGGGTTAATATGCCGGCTGCAAAGAAAGTGTACATGTAGAACACAGAACGTTAATCCTCATTGGTTTGTGTAACATTTCCTATTGACTGATTTACACATATAAGATTCATTGCCTCTGTTAATGTGTGTTTGTTGTAAAATGCTCTGACACCTACGAGTTGGCATGAGTAGCGCTATAAAACAAAAGACATGCGTATGAGAGAGGGACTGTACAGAGATGGGTGCCACTGTTGGAAGGTGGGAGTGTAGGAATATTTGGAAATGGTGTCATGGGCGGAGGGGCACAAATAAATATTGTCGCACCTGGCGCCTCTAACTCTAAAACCGGCTCTGCCCAGATTCTTTTAGATCCATTAATTCAAACGCAATAGGTTTTTGTAGCGCTGCTATTCTAAACACACGGTTTTGAAGGTGCTTTGATACGGGATAAGGAAGAAAATGGACCATTGGTGAAAGCAAATATTTTTCTAGGATCACAAAATTTGGTTACGTGATGAAGCCGCAATTAATCCAGGTGTTCTAGTTTCCCTTTGGACAAATTACCTACTAAATGGGTATATATGTGTCTCTCCTTTTTACCTAAAATGTTGATGCTTTTGTGATCCATCACCTGTGAATTAAGCTGATATTTCTTTGCAAGGGTTTAAAACTTCTTTCTGAGGACAGTGTTTTTGTAACGTGAGCATGACGAGGCCAGTGAAGATATATCACAATACAGAACTATTTTAAAATATTGCAGTTCCTAAACTGTAAAGATTCCATCACAATTACAGACCATCATGTATAAGTTGTTTTCTTGTGAAACATCTGCCCTGCTGCACGAGCCACTGTTGTAATTTATGAAATGTGTATTGTGCAAAGATATGCAGATTCTGTGAACAATGTGTAATAATGTTATATTCCAGCACAAAAACAACACAATAGCGTCCTGCGGGCCTTTCATGACTCCACAAACATTCCAGGTGGCGCAAACATATTAGGTAGAATGAGAATTTGCCTATCCTTAGTGCTGGTAAGTTCCAATTCTATTAAGGACTCGGAGGCGAGGATTATGCCTTACTTTCTTCACTTTATTTCTCACAGCAGCAAGAAAAACATGTAAAAAAAAACTACTTTTCCCATGAACACCAGGGAAAAAACAGGAAAATGAATGATAAGTCCTTTGTCAGTCTCTATGCACCGGCAGCAACCATCATGCCTTGCATCCACTTCCTCTTTCTTCGCGCGAAGCACTCCGTCCGGTAACCTCACGCATCTTGTTTTGGACCATCATTCCCTGGAAAAAAAGCTCAGAATCGGAATCCGATCTCCCTAACTACCAGGTACGCAGCATCAATGCATACAGAACAGCATCATTAACAACTCCATGAAAACCATAAATAGGTTACTTACATTCCATACGGGGACGGTCCACTTCGAGGAAGTCTCTGGGGGGGTTAATCCTCGCCTCCGAGTCCTTAATAGAATTGGAACTTACCAGCACTAAGGCTAGGCAAATTCTCATTCTATGGCAGTACCGGAGGCTTCAGATTATGCCAGTTCAAAGCTTATCGACAACTAGCCGAGCCACCTCTGTTACTGGCTTAAAGTAGAACCTCTTGAACATGGAGTCCGAGGACCAATCCGCGGACCTCATCAGGTCCTCCAACCAAGCCCCTAGCGCAAAAGACTTCGAGGCCATAGCTCCTCGAGTCGAGTGAGCACCAAATTTCTTTGTATCAATCCCCGCCTCCTGCATCACCCAACGCACCCATCTGGCGATGGTCGGGGAAGAAACAGCCTTGTACGGTTTCCGTAGGGCAATTAGTAGTTGTCTCTCACCCGGAGGGCGAGTCTCATTAGTCATATCCTCATATGCACGGAGGCACTGCACTACACACAGCTTCGGGGAATCCGGAAAAGCCGGGTATGAAATAACCCTCGTAAAGGTCTTAGTTCTCCTGCTCACTGTAAAGGACACCCCATCCGGGGAAAAAGTCTGCGCTGTAATATCGAGTGCACGCACGTCTGAGACTCTTCTGCAGGAAACCAAACACAACAGCATCGCTAGCTTAGCAGTAAGCTCCTTGCGACACAAAAACCTATTCGGCTGCCAGGAAAGAAACAAGTTCAGAACCCTGTTGACGTCCCACAGGACTGAATACCTCAGCTCAGGGGGCAGCGAGAGGCGAATCCCTCGTAACAGTCTGCAAACCAAAGGGTGCTCCCCAATCGGGGAACCCTGTACCAGGTCATGCCCCGCTGATATGGCCGAGCGGAAGGTATTGATAGACCTATAGGCTAAACCCTCTTCTGCCAAGGAGGCAAGGAAATTAGGGACATGGACTATATCTTTCCCCACGGGATCGAAACCCCGTCGCACACACCAGCGACGCCACCTATGCCATGCCGACCGGTATCTCCTTGCGGTGCTGTCCGCCCAGGCCTTAGAGAGCAGGTCCTCTGCCTTTCCCGAAAGGCCTCGGAGAGACCAGCGACGCCGGAGATCCGCCATGCCATCAGCCTCAGCGAGCCTTCCTGAACCAACCTGTGGGGATTCCCGTCCGGGTTCAGGAGAATGTGAGGAGAGTGGGGGAGTAGGATTGGAAAATCCCAAGAAAGTTCCAGAAGAACCGGAAACCAAACTTGAGACCTCCACCAAGGCGTGATCATCACCACCTGCGCTGATTGACGGCGCAGTAACGCCGACACTCGCGTGATCATCGAGAATGGAGGGAACGCATAACCCTGTTCGCTCGACCAGTCCTGGAGGAACGCATCGGTCGCCTCCGCTGACGGGTCCGGGCACGAACTGAAATATCTCGGTAACTGGTGGTCCAGCCGCGAGGCAAACAGATCCACCGAAAACAGACCCCACCGGTCCATCAACTGGGAAAACACCCCCAGATCCGCATTCCAAACGCTGGCATACAGGAGGTGCCGGGAGTGCCAATCGGCCACCTCGTTCTGGCGGCCCGGCAAATACTCTGCCGTGACCGAGACCTGATGATCCAGGCAAAAGTGCCAAAAATCCCGTGCGAGATCCGCTAGCATCTTGGATCTGGTGCCACCCAGATGGTTGATATATCGGACCGCAGACACGTTGTCCATCCGTAGAAGGACACACTATTGTACTCGCTCCTTGGTCCAGCACTGGATCGCAAAGGAACCTGCCAGCAACTCCAAGCAGTTGATATGTAAAGACTGCTCGAGGGCAGACCAGGCGCCGCCCGTGGAGAATTCTCCGCACCTGGCCCCCCAACCTGCGCGACTGGCGTCCGACTATATCACAATGTCTGGGGCGGACCCAAATATCGCACGACCATTCCAGGCCTCCATGTGCGTCAGCCACCAGCGCATTTCGTCCCTCACGTCCTCTGACAGCGGAATTAGCTGTGAGTACGTGAGGCCCTTCCTGAGATGATACGCTTTCAACCGTTGCATGGCCCGGTAGTGAAGCGGGCCCGGGAAGATGGCCTGAATCGAAGACGACAACAGGCCCACGATCTGCGCTAGGTGACGCAAGGAGATCATTGACTTCGCCAGGGTCTGGCGCAACTCGTGACGAATCTTGGACGTTTTCAGGGCGGGAAGACTCAAGGATGCTAAGACCGAGTCTATGCTGAACCCGAGAAAGGTTGCGCACTGAGCTGGGACCAGGAGAGATTTCTTCTCGTTTATCACAAAACCTAGACCCTGCAACAGGTCCACCGCGAACTGCAACTGGGACGCTAAGCGCCTCGGACACTGGTCCATGAAGAGCATATCGTCCAAGTACACTATCAGTCTGATCCCGCGCGCCCTCAAGGCCTCTACCGCTGGGTGGAGCACCTTTGTGAAACACCACGGCGCCGAGGAGAGCCCGAAGGGCAGCGTGGTAAACTCGTACACCTGTCCGTCCCACTTGAATTGGAGGAAGCGACGGTGTGGAGGGAAAATCGGGACCGCCAGATAGGCGTCTTTTAAGTCTAGCCTGGCCATCCAGTCGGCTGGTCATAGCACATCCCTGAGGAGGTGGATTCCCTCCATCTTGAAATGGCGGTATAACAGTCACTCGTTGAACTCCTTCAGATTGATAACCGGACGGCGGCCTCCATCTACTTTGTCGACTAAGAAGATATTGCTGAGGAAGCCGTCCAGGTGCTCGCACACGCGGCAAATCGCCCCTTTGTGAAGGAGGGCGAAAACCTTGTTGCGCACCAATTCTGCATCGCGCTGCGAGAACGTAATGGGACGAGGACGCTGGGGCTGCCGTGGACGGCCATGGAACTACAGTTGGAAGCCCTGAACCGTCTGTAGTACCCAGGCGTCCTTGGTAAGGGAAAGCCATGCTGGGAAGAACTGCGCCAGGCGACCCCCTACTCGTAAACTCGCAGAGGGTAGCACACTCACCTCTTCCACCCTGTTGTTGACCTCGATAGACCGCACGTCCTCGGAACTTCTGACCTTTGGTGGGGTAAAAGTTATTGTATCGGGAGTTGTGTTCCTGACCATGTCCGCGTCCGGAGCCTTGTCCTCTATCGGAGGGGTTGCCTCGACCGAACGAGCGGCCCCTGCCTCAGCCGGCCCCTTCAAAAACCCGAGGGGCAAACACTTTTTTGATATTGGACTGGGCTCGGTCCAGTGACGTAAACGTAGCCACGAATTTACCAAGCTCCTTGATAAAAGGATCACCAAATAAACCGCCCTGCGCCACTGCGCCCGCCTCCGAAGAGGCGAGGTCACCCAGCTTAGGGTCAATTTTGATGAGCAGTGACCTCCTCCTCTCAGTAGAGAGGGCGCAGTTGGCATTGCCAGGAAAACGATGGGCCGTTGTGCCCAGTTGGACAAGATTTCCGGAGAAATGGCGTCCCCCGACACCTTAGCCTCCTCCGCCATGTCGAGGATTTTGGTCATAGAGCCCACTGCGTCAAGCAGTTTGTCTTAGCACGTACGCCAGGACCGATCTACACCTTTCCGGGGATCTTTGACAAACTTAGCGAGAAAGGTGGCCATCTTAGGGTCGATGTCCGGGGTCATTGCTACTTTTCCCTCCAGGGAAGGTCGGGGGCACTCCGCCCTAAGGCGGCTGCAAGCGTCCTTGTCCACCGGCTTTCGGAGACGGTTCGCCACATATAAGGCCACCTTGTCCCCCGGGACCCATTCGAAGGACCGTGGGTGGACGATATCGTCCAGATCCAACATGTCTGAAGGGCCCGTGGATGTAGATGGTTGGGACGGGAAACACGACCTAGAAGAGCAGGCTTCTTCCTCCGAGTCCGGAGAATCGTCATCCTGCCGTGGCTCCGGGGACATAGTACGAGGAGTAGGCGGTGAGACGACCACCTGTTGGGCGGGAACGGGTTCCTCAAGCGCCTTAAAGGCGTGCCTAACCTTATCAAAGGCCACCAGATCAATCCCCTCAACACAAGGCTTCTTAGGCGGGGGGGGGGGGACCGCTGACAGGGAAGGATCCGAGGCCGAGGTAGACGCCGGAATGAGGGCCGCAATTTTCGCGTACGCCTCATCCAAACGCGCCGTCAGGCGTTGCTCTAGGGGCACTATCGCCTGATCCACCGCTTTGTAGATGGAGTCATCCACCGCCTTGTAGAAGTCATCATCCCAGGAGGTATAATGCAGAGGGTCTTCCTCCCAGTACTGGCCTGACTCCCCCTGCATAATGAGGTAAGTTGGGCTCCACAGGAGGGAGGTACAGCGCAGCCAATTGAAAACCCCTGAGGGTATAATGTGGGTCTGGGGTAACCCAGAGGATATGGCGGCACAGAGGCACAATTTTCGGGACTAGCCCCGGGAATGCGACAGCCCTCTGTGTACCAGGGCGCCACCCGGTCAAGCGTTCCCTAGCGCTACACACCAGCGCCAATTACGACCCAGTCAGGGTGTTCAGTAGTTCCAATACAACCCACACGGGGCGTCACGTTGAGGGAGAACCTAAATTCGACCCCGCAGGGTGTCATGGCCGGGTAGCCAGGGACAGCGCTGAAGCTGTGGAAAACGCGGTAAAAAACGCGAATTATAGCGCGCCTAGCAACAGAGAGAGCACTGCCCCCTAGCGGCGCTCGCAGCGCACCGCACTCTGCTGGGTCAACAAATCGCTATAAAGCAAAGCCACGCGCTGCCCACAGAGAGCCCCAAACCCAGGAGAGAAAGACAAAAAACACTTAACTTGCTGCTGAGCAGCGAAGAAAGAGGAAGAGGAAGTGGATGCAAGGCATGATGGTTGCTGCCGGTGCATAGAGACTGACAAAGGACTTATCATTCAGTTTCCTGTTTTTTCCCTGGTGTTCATGGGAAAAGTAGTTTTTTTTACATGTTTTTCTTGCTACTGTGAGAAATAAAGTGAAGAAAGTAAGGCATAATCTGAAGCCTCCGATCCTGCCATAGAATTAACTTGTCTCCAACATTTTTTCCAGATGTTATTGTGTATATACAGGCCATCCTGTATTAAAAGTGGAATCTCTTTTTGTCATGAAACTTAAAGAATATCAGCTAGATGTGTGACACTGAGAAGTAAATCTGCTTTTCAAGCCAACGTCACGTGCATGCTGCGACTGAGATAAGAAGGTACTTAATAGAAAGCGTCAAATTACAAGTCCCAAAATGCAAAGTGGTGTTGATACAAAATGTCAGAGGTTGGAGGGGTCACTTAGAGTGAGATTTTGACACCAGGTCAAGCAAAGCAAAATGATTTTGCTATGAGTTATAAATGCTGCTTCCTGGACGACAGGATTATTGTGTAATACTCGTCACCTCTTCATCCTTTTTGGGGTTTCTGCTTCTTAATATCCTCGTCTGTGCTTCATGGAGATTGGATGTAATTCTTTATTCTTGAGTAAGACGTGGGCTAAGTATGTTCTCTTTCAGCGTTAGTGTCATGACGTCCTTTTATAAGGTAGCTCAGTAGGTTGAGGCACATCTGCGAGACCCATGATCTAGACGTCACAGGTTAGACTTCTGGCTGGGGCTTCTCTGACTGTCTAATGATTTCACTGTATTGTATCATCTATATAAACCTTCATGCTGCCACCAATGGCTGCAGCTGTCGAGAAATGGACCTCCAAGGCCTAGACATTCATTTAAGATCATTATGAATTCTGGGGTTGTAGTTTTAATTTACTTCAATACAAATATTAACAATATCAGATTAAAAATAATTTTTACTGGGGCGTGGCTTGCGCGCCGCTGCAGCATGGCGTGTCGCGCCTGAGCTCCGAGGCGAGAGTGTCCCGTCAGATTATTTCCCTCGTTTCCTGACTGCCCCTTACTGAAGAAACGGCATTCTTCTGCAGCGGAACATGCAGGGAGGTGTTTGAAGGCATTTTCGGCGAATTCTGCCAACAGCTGAATGTCTTCTCTGTCAGGCTCCTGTGACGCTCGATTCCCTCACGGACTGCCGCCATTTTCCCGCTTCTGACGGAGCTGGCATTTCTCTCAGAAGTGCCGCCTTGGATACAATATTGCCGGCTGTGGTGGCTGTCCAGGTCATTTTTTCTAAGGTGGCTGAAGTTGGTAATAAGTATGGGCGGAAAATCCGTTACGCTCGCGGATTTTGCGGATTTTCGGTAAATTCGCAATCCGCGAGATTTGCGAATTTCCCGCAAAATCCGCAAATTCGCACGCAGCGGATTTTTTTTTTCTTGGTGATACAATTTTGCGGCGCGCGGCGTTTATCATCGTTTGCCGAGTTGTTTTTCTCGATATTTTGCGAGTGCTGCGCCATTTTGGATCTTGCTGCGGGATCCCGCGGGAATTTGGCAAGCGCGATTACGTCATCGCGGCTTGCCAACTTTTGCAGCGAGCGTTTGTCAACGCGAGTACGCCGAGATCACGTCTTGCGGTACTTCGCAATTGCGAGATTTGAGATGCGGCGAGCAGCAATAATCTCGCACACACGAAAATATAAAATTTGCAATTCTGCACAAGAAATCCACCAGCAAGCAGCATAAACCTTCTTGAAATGATGATTTTTATCTGAATAACTCCTTAGGTTGACATTTGCCTGCACTTTTTTAGCGAGGAGTCCATTTTGGGGAGGGGGGGATGGGGGGAGGTGGGGTGGGAGGAAGGAAGTGTCCCACAGTCTTCAACTTCCTGTTCCTGTCAAGCAGGCTCCTCCCAGTGCTTTGTCCATCTCCTGGTCACTTTTCATTTGGATCTGGAGCTGGAAGGATTACTTTTTGTGGATGCTGCTGGATATTTGGATTTGAGGCCTTTTTGACTTTCTTTGGATCACTGTTGGATTAGAAATTTTACAAGTAAGTTTGTTTGGGGCATTACAGTTGCTGCAACTACAATTTTGGAATTTTCGATTTTTGGGCTGTTTTGGGGCCTTTTGCCCAGGGGTACTCAGTGGTGGGTGGACTGAGTCTTTCTGTGGGGTGTCTTGAACTTAAACATCATGGAGGGCATGGATGGATTGGGATTGTGCTGATTTTTCAGTGATTTTCGTTTTTTGGGGCTGTACTTGTGGCCTTTTCACCAGGGGTATTTGAGTCTAGCATGGGCCTAGTCTTTCTGTGGGGTGTCTTGAACTTAAACATCATGGAGGGCATGGATGGAATGGGATTGTGCTGATTTTTCAGTGAGTTTCGATTTTTGGGTGTGTTCATGGGGAGGGACAGGCCATGTGGCTGGGGGCCATTTTGAGTGCTGCTACAGGCCCTGGCCATGTGCAGGGAGGCAAGTGGCCATTTTGAATGTAGGCATTGTTGTTAGGCCTGCAACCATTTTGCCTACTTTTCAACCTTTATGCCCAGGGGTAGTGAGTCTTGCATGGGCCTAGTCTTTCTGTGGGTTGTCTTGAATTTAAACATCATGGAGGGCATGGATGGAATGGGATTGTGCTGATTTTTCAGTGATTTTCATTTTTGGGGGCTGTACTTGTGGCCTTTTTACCAGGGGTATTGAGTCTAGCATGGGCCTAGTCTTTTTGTTGGGTGTCTTGAACTTAAACATCATGGATGGCATGGATGGAATGGGATTGTGCTGATTTTGCAGTGTTTTTCGATTTTTGGGGGTGTTCATGGGGAGGGACAGGCCATGTGGCTGGGGGCCATTTTGAGTGCTGCTACAGGCCCTGGCCATGTGCTGGGAGGCAAGTGGCCATTTTGAATGTAGGCATTGTTGTTAGGCCTGCAACCATTTTGCCTACTTTTCAACCTTTATGCCCAGGGGTAGTGAGTCTTGCATGGGCCTAGTCTTTCTGTGGGTTGTCTTGAATTTAAACATCATGGGGGGCATGGATGGAATGGGATTGTGCTGATTTTTCTGGGGGTTTTTTCGATTTTTTTGGGGTGTATAACTGAACTGATGTTCCTCTGTCTTCCATTGTTTTTAGGTGCACAAGACTCAAGAGAACCACCAGTGCCAGGAAGAAGTCCTGCAGCGGTGTGTGTGTGCAGCATAACATCACGCGACGTCACGTCTGGCCTCAGACAACTCTACAATTTGTGCAACTGCGGCCTGCTGTATGACCTGCTCTGAAGAAGATGGCCCCAAAAAAAGGTCTCCGTAGCTCCTCTAGCAAGAAAGTTGCTAGTAAGGAGCAGAAGAAGCAAGTTACCAAGGAGGCTGGTGTGCCAACCGCCACGTTTTTTGGGAGCAAAAAAAAAGGTAGGCCTGCAGCAGCATGATCTGCTGGGGACCAAGCTGGGAGCAGCACCCCCGCTCCATTGGGTTCAGTGCCTCCACCACCACGCCAACTTAAGTCAAAGCTCTTGAGTGCTTCAGAGGCAGTCAGTGTACTTCTCCAATCACCATCGACCAGTGATGTTGGCTCATCGCAAGAAAGTAGCAGCAATGTCCCTGAATCAACACAGGTTGTTGTAACTCATCTGACAAGTGTTGAACAACCACAGCCGCAACAACAACATATGCAAGTAGTACAAGCCCAAGTACATGTGGAAGGAGAGGCAGCGCAAGGAGATGCGCAAGCAGAGGTGCATGGAGGGTCACAAGTGCCCACAATAGTTGTTCCTCCCGAAGTAGGGGCACATCAGGAAATTGACAATCAGACCGAGGTATCATTTGAGGAAGCCGCTCCTCCTGATGATCATTCATTGTCTTCCACATCCCTAGCAAGGAAAAGATCAAGGGGGGTGTCTACATCTTCTTCAAGCCCACCTCCTACTGATGATCTGAATGACGATTGGGTACCACCACGGCAGCCTGAGAGTGAGGCACACCATGATCTGACAAAGATACCTAAGCGTAAAAGGAAGGTCGTCGAAAAACTCATAGCTATGGAGTGTGATGAGGCTCAACAAGAAGTAACGCATACTACTGCTGATGAAGCCCTTCATGACGACGATCCAGTCATCATAATGGTCACTGCAGCCCCAGCGGGCATGCAGCAAAGAGACATTTTGACCCTATCCCGAGAAGCTGCTGAGCGTGATGATGATGTCGACAAGGAGTCAATGGAAACACAACAATCATTGGATTTGGAGTTAACTAGTACACCAACACCTACCGCTTCCATATTTCTTCCTCGCAAGAAGACTTCCATCCACCTCGACCTCAATTAGTGGTGGTGAAAGTGCAAAACGTACTGAAGTTCGGCAATCCACATCCTCCACTTCATCTGGCATTAGCAGCAGGACCACCACCACCAGTATCGCCTCCTCCTCCGGCCCCCAAAGACATTTCAAGTCTCCAGTTTGGGACTTCTTTAGTGTTTGCCCAAGAATGGAAAACGTAGCCATTTGTAGCATGTGTAAGCTTCGAGTTAGTCGTGGTAAGTTTGGTACCAACTATGGTACCGGAGGCCAGAGAGGTCATCTTAGGAGAGCGCACCCTTTCCAATGGTTTGTGCATAGAGGCGGTCAAGGAAGCCCGAATTGCACGTAATGAAAACGTTGATTTTTCATCTGATGATGACGAGGAGGAAGAAGACGATTCAAACACTTCACTTACACCCAGTACCCCTGTCAGCAGCACACCCCATGTGAGCCACACTAAGAGTGTGGGAGAGAGTGAGACATCAATGCGGAAAAGTTCATCAGCGAGCGTAACTGGGTCGAAGATATCATCATCATCCCGTAAATCCTTGGTCCAGGGCAACATTAAAAAGATGTTGTTTACAGAAGCACAATATGAACGCAACCACCCACTGACGCGTCTGTATAACACTAAGCTGGCTAAAATGCTAGCTCTGGACCTTCTCCCTTTTTCTTTTGTAGAAGGGGTTGGTTTTCTAGAATTAGTGGCAGCGCTCTGCCCTAAATGGAAGGTTCCTAGCCGGTTCTATTTTGCCCGAGTTGCGGTTCCAGCACTACATGAAGATGTTCTGAAGGTGATTGGGGCAGTTTTGCAGAAGAGTGCTGTTCAAACTATACATCTGACAACAGACATGTGGACCAGTGGCGCAGGCGCTGATTACATGTGCATCACTGCACACTGGGTCTCTTTTTCAGGGGCTAAAGCAAAGCTAAACGCAGGTGTTGACGCGGACATTGTTTTTAAAGCTGTTCGGAAACATGCAACACTAGCCATGTTTGGTTTGGAGAAACGTCACACAGCAGAAAACATTTTGGATGTCTTTAACACAAAGGTCCTTAAGTGGCTGTCCCCAAAAAAACGCCAGCTTGCTTATGTTTCCACGGACAATGGCGCCAATATAGTTAAGGCCATGAGGCTGGGTGACTATTTCAGAGTGCCGTGTTTGGCGCACTGTATAAACCTGGTTGTCCAAAAATTCTTGGGTAATAAAGGCAGTGCAGCGTACAGAGTATTGGACACCTGCCAAAAAATGTGCAACCATTTCAGCCATTCTTTTAAGGCCCGGAAGCAGCTGAGGAGCCTGCTATATCAACGTCAAATGCCAGTGAAAGCACTCATCCAGGAGGTGGTAACACATTGGAACTCAACCTTCTACATGCTTGAGCGTCTGTATGAGCAGTATACGGTACTCAATCAATATTTCTTAACAGAGGGTACAGCTCAGGAGGACCTGAGGATGGGTGCGGCGCAATGGAACATAGTTCAAAGCCTGACACGCATGCTTCGTCCTTTTGAGTTCTTCACGCGTGCAGTCAGCAAGGAGGACTGTAATTTGGGAAAAGCTATCCCATTGTTGTACATGCTGGAGCACCAACTGAAGGAGGTGTGCTCTGTGTTTGAAAAAGATGTAAAAAACCAAGACTCTTTTGTTCTGGCTGAGAAATTATTAGAGCTCCTACAAGGTGATGAACGTCTTAAAATGATCCACTCAGAAGAGCATTACATTTGTGCTACTATTCTGGATCCACGCTACAAAAAGGCGCTGGCAGGCCAAGCATTCTTTCCTTTTGATGATGAACATGTTCCAAAGTACAAACGTTGGCTAGCCTTGTCAGCCAAGAGGTTTGAAAGAGAACGGCAGAAAATTGAAGGAAATGGCAGTACATCAGCAGGCCATCCCCAGTCAAAACAATCCACTTCTGCACCCGTGGCTGTGGCACAAGTGACCTCTCAGCCGTTAAAGACACCGGCAACCGGATCATCTGCACCAGACACAACAGAAACATTGGAGGCTGAAGAGGATTGGCTAGCTCGGCTTGGGTTTGGTTCTCAAAAGGTCAGAGGCACAGCAACAGCTAAGCAAAGTGGAGGAACCTTGGATGAGGACCTTGAGTCGATGGTGAAGGACTATCTGAATGACTCAACAGAGGTCTATGTTAATGCTGACCCATTGGCGTATTGGCATGGGAAAAAAGAATTGTGGCCACAGCTCACCAACCTGGCTTTAAACTACTTGTCTTGCCCACTCGCAAGCGTGTCTTCTGAACGTGTTTTCAGTGCTGCTGGTGGCATTGTAACTTCCAAACGGAGCCGCCTCTCGCCCAAAAATGTGGAGAGGTTAACAATGATCAAGATGAATCAGCACCTCATACCACCAGATTTCAGAGTACGAGAAAGCGCGCCGGATGAAGACGAGGTGGCCAGCAACATAGATGAGGGAATTTCTACTCTGTCAGGTGACACTGAGCCCACCCTGCCTGAATTCGCAGAGTATGATGACGAAGCCTTATTCTCATTCCTGGACCGTGATACTGAGCCCTGAAAATGAGACAACAAATCAATAACTTTCTTTTTCGTCCTTATTCACTTTTATTCCTGTGTGTCTGTCTTTCTTTGTTGTGCACAGTTAATATATTTCAAACTTTAATCAGATAATCATAAAAACAAGCCCATCAGCAGAACTGTCTTCACTGGTTTGCTAATTGATTTGAAGGTGCCGCAGTCTGCATTCCTCAGGTTCACAAGTTCAGAAGAACATGCTCCTCTATCCTCCTCCTCCAGACTCCTATTTCCATCAAAGCAGAGGGCTGGTTTACGCCCAATGAAGAAAGACTCAGCACTTGTGGGGGTGTTGTTCTACCTCTTTGCAGGTGAGTTGACGGCTCTGGGACCATTGTTGGGAAGCTCTAATACCGGATCAAAGTGGTTTGGACCAAATCCGAGGCGCAAATTTTTTAGTGTTTTTGCTGACTTGCTTGCCTTTGAGGTGCTCTTAGGGGGGTTCCGTCTGTTTGTGGGTGAGTTTCGGGGTCTGTCAGCACTGCTGGGACACTCTAATCTTGATTGCATTTGCTTTTCAGGAAATCCGTGGTGGCAACCCCGACTTATGGCCTAGCTACGCAGCGCGTTTGGACCGAAGGCCGAGAAATATTGTAAGTAGGAGATGTTGCTTTTGGCCTGTTTGGGGGTGTTATGCTTTTTGGCGGGTGGGTTGGCGGGTCTTGGGGCATTCCTGGGAAGGTCTAATACCGGGTAGAAGTGGTTGGGACAAAATCCACGCCAATTTTATTTTTGCTATTTCTGATATTTTGCTCAATGTAGCGTTTTCGGGGGCCTGTTTGGGGGGCTTCCTGGTGTTTGTGGGTGAGTTTCGGGGTCTGGGAGCACTGCTGGGACACTCTAATCTTGATTGCATTTGCTTTTCAGGAAATCCGTGGTGGCAAACCGGACCTATGGCCTAGCTACGCACGCGTTTGGACCGAAGGCCGAGAAATATTGCAAGTATGAGATTTTGCTTTTGGCCTGTTTGGGGGTGTTATGCTTTTTGGCGGGTGGGTTGGCGGGTCTTGGGGCATTCCTGGGAAGGTCTAATACCGGGTAGAAGTGGTTGGGACAAAATCCAGGGCGATTTTTTTTTGTTGCTATTTATGACATTTTGCTCAATGTAGCGTTTTCGGGGGCCTGTTTGGGGGGCTTCCTGGTGTTTGTGGGTGGGTTTCGGGGTCTGGGCGCACTGCTGGCTATATATACTTTACTTTGCAAGAGGTTTGAAGCAAATCCATGGTGGCAGAGGGGAGTTAGGGCCTAGCTGCAGAGCGCGCGCGGAGTGATTTGGGAAATTTGGAAAAAAATGACAAATTCCCCATTTTTGTACTTTTGCTCTTTGGCTGTTTAGGGGTCTTCTACTCGTTTTCTCCTGGGTTGACGGCTTTGGGGCCATTGCTGGGAAGTTCTAATACCGGATAAAAGTGGTTTGGACAAAATCCACGCCGATTTTTTGTTGTTGCTATTTCTGACATTTTGCTCAATGTAGCGTTTTCGGGGGCCTGTTTGGGGGGCTTCCTGGTGTTTGTGGGTGAGTTTCGGGGTCTGGGCGCACTGCTGGCTATATATACTTTACTTTGCAAGAGGTTTGAAGCACATCCATGGTGGCAGAGGGGAGTTAGGGCCTAGCTGCAGTGCGCGCGCGGAGTGATTTGGGAAATTTGGAAAAAAATGACCAAGTCCCCATTTTTGTACTTTTGCTCTTTGGCTGTTTGGGGGTCTTCTACTCGTTTTCTCCTGGGTTGACGGCTCTGGGGCCATTGCTGGGAAGCTCTAATACCGGATAAAAGTGGTTTGGACAAAATCCACGCCGATTTTTTTTGTTGCTATTTCTGACATTTTGCTCAATGTAGCGTTTTCGGGGGCCTGTTTGGGGGGCTTCCTGGTGTTTGTGGGTGAGTTTCGGGATCTGGGAACACTGCTTGATTGCATTTGCTTTTCAGGAAATCCGTGGTGGCAAACCGGACCTATGGCCTAGCTACGCAGCGCGTTTGGACCGAAGGCCGAGAAATATTGCAAGTATGAGATTTTGCTTTTGGCCTGTTTGGGGGTGTTATGCTTTTTGGCGGGTGGGTTGGCGGGTCTTGAGGCATTCCTGGGAAGGTCTAATACCGGGTAGAAGTGGTTGGGACAAAATCCTCGCGGAAAAGCCTTTTGGCACTTTTTGTAACTTAGGGTTCGTTAGGGTTAGCCCTAGCAGCAGGATTGCATGTGTTTCGGGGTGTTCTAGATTTTTGCAACTGAGTTCTGGGGACTTAGAGCACTCGTGAGAATGTGTAATTTTGGTTGCAAGTCATTTGAAGAAAATCCATGGTGGGAAAGGGGGTTATTTGGCATAGTTAAAGAAAGCCTTTGCCACTATTCTTAACTTAGGGTTCGTTAGGGTTAGCAGTATTTCTATTGCATGTGTTTGAGTGGGGGGGATTTTGAGTCTTGGAGCGATGCTGGCTATGGCTACTTTTGCTTGGTTGCTTGCAAGTGGTTTGAATGCAATCCACGGTGGGTAATGGGTAATTAGGAAGGGGGTACTTCGGCCTACTTTTACTTTCAAAGTAAGTTTTGTCACCAGTTTTCTGCTAGGCCTCGTTTTTTGAGATTTGATTGGGGGTCTTCTACATTTTTGCGACTGGCTTTAGTAAGGGTCTGGGTGGGAGCACTGCTGGGAAGATCTAATTTTGTTCTAAAACACAGTTTACAGTACACCTAGCTTGAGGGGAAAGATCCGCTACATTAATTTGCTCATACTTATTTATCCTTCAAAAGGTGACTCAGAGTACGCACTTTCAAAAATATTGTACTGTCTACTAGGAAAATCAAAGTGTGACTTTTTGCACTCCACAGCCTACATACCTTATATTTATTTATCAGTGGTGTTGTAATATTATATCACTTCCTGTTTTTCGCAGTATTTCTATTGCATGTGTTTGGGTGGGGGGTTTTCGAGTCTTGGAGCGATGCTGGCTATGGATACTTTTGCTTGGTTGCTTGCAAGTGGTTTGAATGCAATCCACGGTGGGTAAGGGGGTACTTGGGCCTACTTTTACTTTCAAAGTACGTTTTGTCACCAGTTTTCTGCTAGGCCTCGTTTTTTGAGATTTGATTGGGGGTCTTCTACATTTTTGCGACTGGCTTTAGTAAGGGTCTGGGTGGGAGCACTGCTGGGAAGATCTAATTTTGTTCTAAAACACAGTTTACAGTACACCTAGCTTGAGGGGAAAGATCCGCTACATTAATTTGCCCATACTTATTTATCCTTCAAAAGGTGACTCAGACAGAGTACGCACTTTCAAAAATATTGTACTGTCTACTAGGAAAATCAAAGTGTGACTTTTTGCACTCCACAGCCTACATACCTTATATTTATTTATCAGTGGTGTTGTAATATTATATCACTTCCTGTTTTTCGTTGAATAATTACAGGCCGGGTTTCAGTCTGTGCAATGGGGAAAAAAGGATGGAGTCAGGCTTCACATTAGCGAGCCACAATTCAGCATCAGGCAGGCAGTGGACAGGGTGTCTTCTGGTCACCAACATTGATGGACGAAGCGTCAGCTGCAATGGAGGAGTGCCGCTAATGAGAGGAATTTTTTTCTGCATGCAACTTACTTACCAAATTCAACAGGACAACTACAACAACATACAGATACAGTATCCTTTGTCTTTTTCTCTGACTGTGACTGCATTTCTTGGATCTCTCTCTGCTTCTAAATTGATCCCTTAACACATCACTTAGTCCACTCCACTATCACATCTGCACCACACATAGTCATTTGTAAGTGCTCCTACGTAATTCGCAAGTCGCAGCACGCCCCAGCCCGTAGAGGACTGGAATGGCCCCAATGATGAAGCATGTCACCAAGGGGCAAACCTGGTGAGTGAGGGGACACCTAGAAAAAGAGCAATTTCTCCTTTTCTATCTACTATACCTTCCAGACCAACCCCATTGAGTGTTGTGAATGGATTTATAGTGACCAGCAAGGCTCTCAGGTATCTGGCAACAGAGACCTTATGTTGAATATAGTTATCAATAATTCCACACACGTCCTGTACTGTCGCATTCTTTCTTCCACAGTTGTCGAAAGTACTACTTACTTTTCACTGACATGCATGCAGTAGTGCATGCATTTTCAAAGATTGATGGATAGGTTTGTACCCAAAGATTTGTTTATGTTCACAATTGTTTGTCCATGCTGTGCTATTTTTTCTTGTCTCCCAAAACCTTTCCCAAAAACCCCCGTACCCATCCATTTTTCAAACCCTAACCCTCTTCCCCCGGGCTGTGCGGTTTTGATTGATGTGTGACTAAATTACAGCAATAAATCCACACACTTGCTGGGGAGGATAAGGTGATAGCAACAGGCTGGTGAAGAAATCCGAGGATATATTCTTACTGTGCTTGACAAAGACCCATGGCTAATGTCAAAGAACTTCAACCGAATTAGTTATACTTTACCATTTGTTAGGCTACAATGTGGCACTGTTCTAGTGTACTTCTGTCACCTGCTATATTCTCTATTGTACCGTTGTATTGCTCAGGAGGACAAACCAGATTTCATTTTCTTTTTTTTCATAGGCATGCAACTGCCACTGTGTCACACCACTAGTACCACCGCTATGAGGAAATTTTATCCGCCCAGGATTGCCAACCTTATTTGCTGTTTCCCGTGGAGCCAGCCCTGGGCCTAGCCCTACTTGCAAACAGAAATTACAGGTAAGATAGGCGTTTGGTTGGAGGTAGTATAATGGAGTATTAGGAGAGACGAGAGATTGGATTGACGGTAGTACTACTAAAGTCCTAGGACTATTCAGGAAAACAAACTTACTGTTAAACCCCCACCCACCAGACTCAAAAGCAGTAAAAAACAGGTATGGTCAGATAAAGTTTCAAAAAGTATATTTTTATAGCCCTAACAAAATAATCTCCCGCAAGACCCTCCCTAACCCCACTGATTGTCCTTCAAAAGTCCCCAAAAAACCCAACTCCCAATTCCCACCCCCCAAAAGTCTCTAAAAAAGGGGCAAGGGACACTATGGCAGGGTGCTGTTGGATTTAGCAGCCAGGGCATCATGCTCCTTGCGGAGGGTGGCAAGTTCGAAGCGGAGGCCCTCCACCGAGTTCTTATAGTTATGGACCTCCTGCTCCAGGTAGGACAGTCTGAGGGATAAGCGGTGCCGGTGTGCCTTGCAAATCCTGTGAGGGGCAGCTGCTTTCTTTGCTGCTCGGCGGTGGCGTTTGGCTTTGGTAGCCCGGCTCCGTACCGCTGGAGCACTGCGCTGGCTGGCAGCCCGCACGGAGGAGGATGCAGCTGTCCCAGTGGACGTTGTTGTTGTACCAGACTGCGTCTCCTCCTCCTCCAGGGCCACCAGCCGCCAATATTCAGCGACAGTGGCATCCAGCCTCCGTTGCCGGGCCATTCGAGCCAGCTCCTTCCTCCTTGATGGTGTCTTGGATTTGGAAGGAGCAACTACATGAAGAAAGAAAGACATAGTCTGTAACCAATGCTCCTTAAGATTAACACAAAATGATTGAGCAGAAAGTTGTCACAGTACAAGTAGCAAATTGAAAGCACAGTACATAACTATTGAGGACAGTATCTATGTAACCTCCGACTTCTTCATCATTGCTCTAACATTAGTGGGAGTTTAAGGAACAAATTCAACGAGCACTATGGACTTCCATTACAGTCGACTATGACAGTACGCCAGTCTTATTCTTCTTCTTCTCTCTTGTTTAGGAAAATTGGTACGTTATCTTATGCAAGCCGGCATAATGCCAGCGCAGTGAACTTGCACCCGAGAAAAACAGACGCACACCATGGTGAGTGAGACAGACTTGCGTTACTTTACCGGTCCAGTACATGCAGGTGGTGAAGCTCTTACTTTTCTATTACGGGTGGCACTGAGAATACTCTGTTAAAAGGGCTACTGCTTAATTCATTTAGCTTTCACCCTACAGTGCAAATGAGTATTAGAAAAGGAAAATGAAGAAGCTAAATTATCTGATTATCTATCACTTCACATGGGATGTATTTGATGACATATGGGATGACTTTAGGTGCTTTGCTTATTATTGAGTGAACAGTGATACCCCCACACATGAATGACGTACTACTACTAAACTAAAGTTATTAAGAGAGGTAGGGAGTGTCCACCGTAATAACCGGATATATGCTGTGCTTGCAGTTGCAATACAAACTACTGCTACTATTCATGGTAGTATTTGGACAACGTTACAACTTCTTTTCCTTGCCTTTCCTACACTGGAACGGACGTGCGGGTGCGGTGTTACATGCTCTTCAAAGTAACACTTAGTTCATCCAGTGACCGTCTACTCTCTCTAGATACACATATGCTATCTAAGAGTCAGATAGTACCATGAATGATCCAGGCATCCATCCATTCAAAGTATATGCACACATACAGTTTCTGTCTCACCCACCCAGGCTGTTCTCCTTCCACCCATCCTTGCTTCATCATTCACCCAGCCATGCACCATACCATATTCTTTCCTTCCCAGCCACCTCGGGGACCAAGCAAACACATATCATTCTTCTTTGCCAGTCATCATTACATTTCTCGTCCTTCCACACTTACTTACACCCTTCTTTCGCTTTTCGTTCATCCCATCCATCAAGTTCACCTCAGATCTGATTGGGATTCTTCTCGCCAAAAACTTCACAGCTAAGTCGAAGTACATTTAGAGGAGGCTACTACCTGGTTTATTTATAACTAGCAGCCCGTCCCGACCTTGTCCGGGAGCAATCAGGCTTCAGGGCCCCCGCCCGCCCTTTGACCGCACCCGCGGCTGCTTCACCTACCTCTGCTGCCGCTCCTCTCCGCCTGTCCGCCGCTCCTCACCGCCTGTCCGCTGCTTCTCACCGCTCCTCCCCGCCTGTCCGCCGGTCCTCACCGCCTGTCCGCTGCTCCTCACCGCCTGTTCTCCGCTCCTCACCGCCTGTCCTCCGCTGCTCCTCACCGCTCCTGTCCACCGCTCCTCGCCGCTCCTGTCCGCCGCTCCTCACCGCCTGTCCGCTGCTCCTCACCGCCTGTCCGCCGCTCGTCACCGCCTGTCCGCCGCTCCTCACCGCCTGTCCGCTGCTCCTCACCGCCTGTCCGCTGCTCCTCACCGCCTGTCCGCTGCTCCTCACCGCCTGTCCTCCGCTGCTCCTCACCGCTGCTCCCCGTTTGTCCGCCGCTCCTCCCCGCGCTGATGTCCGCCGCACCTCCTCGCGCTCGTGTACGCCGGTCCTCCCCGCGCTCCTGATGTCAGACACAGGTCGCGGCCGGCGCTACTTCCAAGAGACTACTTTTTTTTATCTTAAATTTTGTAATTAATGTATTTTTTTATTTTATATAGCCTATGTCCATCTGCAGACCCTGAGAATTACAATGATGAATCGGGTGTTTGCATTGGTGCTGTGGTTCCCGAGTTTACCCGCCTCAAAGGTTCCCAGTTCTTACTTTATAATAGTAGTATAGATATATATATCTAACATGCATTTTTATCAAGAAAGACAGATTTCTGTGGCATTGACATGGATTCTTTCTAGTAAAGGCACAGCAAACTCTCCTCTTTTCTTGTATCAGATAGCACTGATCTGTCTCCAAGCAAAAACATCTATAATACAGGCACAATTAAGTGTAAGGTTTCGGCGTCTGGTTGTCATCAGCTTTTGGAAGCAGTAATCTGGGCTAGACAAAAGAAAAGGGCTGACCTAGAAACTTTTGCACCCTGCATAACAGGTACTGCAGTTCCATCCTTCACCTCTATAAGCCAAAGGCTGCACTCCTGAAGAACTAATCCGCACCCCCTCTCTAATAAAGTGTAAATGGAATTTCTAAAGGTAGCTGTGACTCCAGCCTTATTTCTGCAGTGTCTGGGCAGGGGCGTAGCCACTATTGGTGCAGCATTTGGAAATGCATTGGGGCCCATTATACATGACAATTGCTGTGCTTTACTACACTAACAGCAGTCGAAGGGACCATTTTCCTTGTCTGACCTAGGCCCATGGTATCTTTGCTACTCCACTGAGTGTCTGGATCTCCACTCTTCAGCCATAAGCATGCATGCAGTACACTTGCACTGTCTGGTGAAGCTGTCCTGATCATCCATTTTGTGCCAGCCCATAACAGGGGCATCCATAATGGATCCCATTGGCTTCAGTTCTCATACACACACGGTTTTATCATGCATGTACTACCTAACTGCAGCGCATACACTGTGTGCCTGTACTATCATAACTTTCAACAGGTGCAGTCTGTAGGCCACCCTCTCGCAGATTACAAAACCTGGTATAGTGTTACCACCACTTTACTTACTGAATCCAGTTCAGGGATAAGTGCACACTTGCTGCACTTTCCATGTCGCCGTACGGTCCGAGATCTTGCATTATCGGGGATAGGTTGATTGATGCTTCTTTGCTAGATTAGCATGATATCAGGGCAGGAGGAAGTATCGACGCAAGTGGGTGCTCGGGCATGGGTGCGTGCTAGTGCAACGCGCAGGGGACATTCCGGTCACAGCAGAGATCTTTGTGACAGTTATTTATTTGAAAACTCTTATGTAAATGTATGACTTAAAGTTGCGTAGTAGTTTTAAGCGCAGATCATCCAGGAATGTTGCGAATAAAGTTTCTCCATCAAGTGCAGGTTGGAATCACAGCTCTGTTATATTACTGATTACTGTGCTCAGTTAAACGGAGGTCGTGTGCTTGGTAAAAGGCCCGCTTTGGGAACGATGCTTGCTTACTTTGGCAACGAAGCTCCCGCTAATAGCGCAACTACCGCTGTTTGTGGAGACTCACTTCAAGGCAGGCAGGCGTCCTTCCAATTCCTCTGTGCACCTAATGTCTGCCGGTCATGGCTGCGTGGATTATGGGACACAGGTCGCCGCTCACCGGCTTCAGAGGCAGCTGATAATGTGTACCAAAGGCGACCGAGCCCTGGGCGCGCCGTGTGTCCCAGGGATCTGTCATCACTGGCTTGGTTCCGTTATCCGCCCCCTCACCCAGTCTCGTCATGCTGCTCCTCGTTTTAGCTATTGTAGACCTGTACTGCAATTTGTAACCTTCAGCTCAGTGGCAGCCCCTTCCCTAATGCTGCACAGGTGCTGCTGTCCCCTCCTCACCCAGCCTCGTCAAGCTGCTCCGCATTTTACCTGCTGGAGCTCTTTATAGCATGTGTTTAACCTTCAGCCCAGGACAGCCCCTTCCCTAATGCTGCACAGGTGCTGCTGCTGCCCCTAACCCAGCCTTGTCAAGCTGCTCCGCATTTTACCTGCTGGAGCTCTTTACAGCATGTGTTTAACCTTCAGCTCAGGACAGCCCCTTCCCTAATGCTGCACAGGTGCTGCTGCAGCCCCTAACCCAGCCTCGTCAAGCTGCTCCGCATTTTACCTGCTGGAGCTCTTTACAGCATGTGTTTAACCTTCAGCCCAGGACAGCCCCTTCCCTAATGCTGCACAGGTGCTGCTGCTGTCCCCTCCTAACCCAGCCTCATCAAGCTGCTCCGCATTTTACCTGCTGGAGCTCTTTACAGCATGTGTTTAACCTTCAGCTCAGGACAGCCCCTTCCCTAATGCTGCACAGGTGCTGCTGCTGCCCCCTAACCCAGCCTCGTCAAGCTGCTCCGCATTTTACCTGCTGGAGCTCTTTACAGCATGTGTTTAACCTTCAGCTCAGGACAGCCCATTCCCTAATGCTGCACAGGTGCTGCTGTCCCCTCCTCACCCAGCCTCGTCAAGCTGCTCCGCATTTTACCTGCTGGAGCTCTTTACAGCATGTGTTTAACCTTCAGCTCAGGACAGCCCCTTCCCTAATGCTGCACAGGTGCTGCTGCTGCCCCCTAACCCAGCCTCGTCAAGCTGCTCCGCATTTTACCTGCTGGAACTCTTTACAGCATGTGTTTAACCTTCAGCCCAGGACAGCCCCTTCCCTAATGCTGCACAGGTGCTGCTGCTACCCCCCTAACCCAGCCTCGTCAAGCTGCTCCGCATTTTACCTGCTGGAGCTCTTTACAGCATGTCAAGCTGCTCCGCATTTTACCTGCTGGAGCTCTTTACAGCATGTGTTTAACCTTCAACTCAGGACAGCCCCTTCCCTAATGCTGCACAGGTGCTGCTGCTGCCTCCTAACCCAGCCTCGTCAAGCTGCTCCGCATTTTACCTGCTGGAGCTCTTTACAGCATGTGTTTAACCTTCAGCTCAGGACAGCCCCTTCCCTAATGCTGCACAGGTGCTGCTGCTGCCCCCTAACCCAGCCTCGTCAAGCTGCTCCGCATTTTACCTGCTGGAGCTCTTTACAGCATGTGTTTAACCTTCAGCTCAGGACAGCCCCTTCCCTAATGCTGCACAGGTGCTGCTGCTGCCTCCTAACCCAGCCTCGTCAAGCTGCTCCGCATTTTACCTGCTGGAGCTCTTTACAGCATGTGTTTAACCTTCAGCTCAGGACAGCCCCTTCCCTAATGCTGCACAGGTGCTGCTGCTGCCCCCTAACCCAGCCTCGTCAAGCTGCTCCGCATTTTACCTGCTGGAGCTCTTTACAGCATGTGTTTAACCTTCAGCTCAGGACAGCCCCTTCCCTAATGCTGCACAGGTGCTGCTGCTGCCCCCTAACCCAGCCTCGTCAAGCTGCTCCGCATTTTACCTGCTGGAGCTCTTTACAGCATGTGTTTAACCTTCAGCTCAGGACAGCCCCTTCCCTAATGCTGCACAGGTGCTGCTGCTGCCTCCTAACCCAGCCTCGTCAAGCTGCTCCGCATTTTACCTGCTGGAGCTCTTTACAGCATGTGTTTAACCTTCAGCTCAGGACAGCCCCTTCCCTAATGCTGCACAGGTGCTGCTGCTGCCCCCTAACCCAGCCTCGTCAAGCTGCTCCGCATTTTACCTGCTGGAGCTCTTTACAGCATGTGTTTAACCTTCAGCTCAGGACAGCCCCTTCCCTAATGCTGCACAGGTGCTGCTGCTGCCTCCTAACCCAGCCTCGTCAAGCTGCTCCGCATTTTACCTGCTGGAGCTCTTTACAGCATGTGTTTAACCTTCAGCTCAGGACAGCCCCTTCCCTAATGCTGCACAGGTGCTGCTGTCCCCTCCTAACCCAGCCTCGTCAAGCTGCTCCGCATTTTACCTGCTGGAGCTCTTTACAGCATGTGTTTAACCTTCAGCCCAGGACAGCCCCTTCCCTAATGCTGCACAGGTGCTGCTGTCCCCTCCTCACCCAGTCGCGTCACGCTGCTCCGCATTTTACCTGCTGGAGCTCTTTACAGCATGTGTTTAACCTTCAGCTCAGGACAGCCCCTTCCCTAATGCTGCACAGGTGCTGCTGCCCCCTCCTCACCCAGCCTCGTCAAGCTGCTCCGCATTTTACCTGCTGTAGCTCATTACAGCATGTTTTTAACCTTCAGCTCAGGGCACAGCCCTTCCCTAATGCTGCACAGGTGCTGCTGCAACCTCCTCACCCAGCCTCGTCAAGCTGCTCCGCATTTTACCTGCTGGAGCTCTTTACAGCATGTTTTTAATCTTCAGCCCAGGACAGACCCTTCCTTCATGCTGTACAGGTGCTGCTGCTGCCCCCTAACCCAGCCTCGTCAAGCTGCTCCGCATTTTACCTGCTGGAGCTCTTTACAGCATGTGTTTAACCTTCAGCTCAGGGCAGCCCCTTCCCTAATGCTGCACAGGTGCTTCTGCTGCCCCCTAACCCAGCCTCGTCAAGCTGCTCCGCATTTCACCTGCTGGAGCTCTTTACAGCATGTGTTTAACCTTCAGCTCAGGACAGCCCCTTCCCTAATGCTGCACAGGTGCTGCTGCTGCCCCCTAACCCAGCCTCGTCAAGCTGCTCCGCATTTTACCTGCTGGAGCTCTTTACAGCATGTGTTTAACCTTCAGCTCAGGGCAGCCCCTTCCCTAATACTGCACAGGTGCTGCTGTCCCCTCCTCACCCAGCCTCATCAAGCTGCTCCGCATTTTACCTGCTGGAGCTCTTTACAGCATGTCTTTAACCTTCAGCTCAGGGCAGCCCCTTCCTTCATGCTGTACAGGTGCTGCTGCTGCCCCCTAACCCAGCCTCGTCAAGCTGCTCCGCATTTTACCTGCTGGAGCTCTTTACAGCATGTGTTTAACCTTCAGCCCAGGATAGCCCCTTCCCTAATGCTGCACAGGTGCTGCTGCCCCCTAACCCAGCCTCGTCAAGCTGCTCTGCATTTTACCTGCTGGAGCTCTTTACAGCATGTGTTTAACCTTCAGCCCAGGGCAGCCCCTTCCCTAATGCTGCACAGGTGCTGCTGTCCCCTCCTCACCCAGCCTCGTCAAGCTGCTCCGCATTTTACCTGCTGGAGCTCTTTACACCATGTGTTTAACCTTCAGCTCAGGACAGCCCCTTCCCTAATGCTGCACAGGTGCTGCTGCTGCCCCCTAACCCAGCCTCGTCAAGCTGCTCCGCATTTTACCTGCTGGAGCTCTTTACAGCATGTGTTTAACCTTCAGCTCAGGACAGCCCCTTCCCTAATGCTGCACAGGTGCTGCTGCTGCCCCCTAACCCTGCCTCGTCAAGCTGCTCCGCATTTCACCTGCTGGAGCTCTTTACAGCATGTGTTTAACCTTCAGCTCAGGACAGCCCCTTCCCTAATGCTGCACAGGTGCTGCTGCTGCCCCCTAACCCTGCCTCGTCAAGCTGCTCCGCATTTCACCTGCTGGAGCTCTTTACAGCATGTGTTTAACCTTCAGCCCAGGGCAGCCCCTTCCCTAATGCTGCACAGGTGCTGCTGTCCCCTCCTCACCCAGCCTCGTCAAGCTGCTCCGCATTTTACCTGCTGGAGCTCTTTACAGCATGTGTTTAACCTTCAGCTCAGGACAGCCCCTTCCCTAATGCTGCACAGGTGCTGCTGCTGCCCCCTAACCCAGCCTCGTCAAGCTGCTCCGCATTTTACCTGCTGGAGCTCTTTACAGCATGTGTTTAACCTTCAGCTCAGGACAGCCCCTTCCCTAATGCTGCACAGGTGCTGCTGCTGCCCCCTAACCCTGCCTCGTCAAGCTGCTCCGCATTTCACCTGCTGGAGCTCTTTACAGCATGTGTTTAACCTTCAGCTCAGGGCAGCCCCTTCCCTAATGCTGCACAGGTGCTGCTGCTGCCCCCTAACCCAGCCTCGTCAAGCTGCTCCGCATTTTACCTGCTGGAGCTCTTTACAGCATGTGTTTAACCTTCAGCCCAGGACAGCCCCTTCCCTAATGCTGCACAGGTGCTGCTGCCCCCTAACCCAGCCTCGTCAAGCTGCTCCGCATTTTACCTGCTGGAGCTCTTTACAGCATGTTTTTAATCTTCAGCCCAGGACAGCCCCTTCCTTCATGCTGTACAGGTGCTGCTGCTCCTGTCCCCAGATAACCCCTGTTTTTCAAGGTTCACGGATAGCGTCTTTATTTAGCAGGGATCGATTCTGGGCCGTCTGAACCGGCGCCTTGATGCAAGTGCTTCGAGGCGAAGAGCTAATCTGGTTTAACGGGTTTAGTGCATCTGCTGCAATAATCTGTCTGGAACACATATGTGACATGACTGAATTCCAATGGGACTCGCCCGACCTTTCAAGGTCAACGGGTCAAGGTCTGACCTTGCGAGTATCTTAAATGTTACAAATGCAGCCTTGTAATAGTGTCTCGTTCTAGTTCCTAGGATCGATGTATTCCATTGTCATGAAGAGTTCCCTCTTTTGTCAGTCACACATGTGAAAATTAGGTATCAGTGTTACTGGGCTGTTTCTATGGCACATCATAATATTCGAATCTTAAAGTATTCCCCTTTAGAGGAACTTGTGGAAAGTGTTTCTTTCCCGTTTATATTTAGCACAGATATCCCCTCACTCCCTGCTGTAGGTCAGAATGACCAAACCTATTATGTGTTCGATGCAGTACCATGGCCTTTTTCTGTCAAACACACTAAAATAAAATTCGTTTTTTGTGTGTTTTAATGTAATTCTAATTACTCTTTACGTTTTCACATCACACCTTTTCCTCCGTCCCACAGAGGAGACTGATGAAAATGTTTGGAGCTCGGGTGGTCCGACACCGAACTGAAGATGTTGTATGCCGCTTGACTTTCTTGCATCTAAATATGCGGCATTGCATCCCCTTTTCCGCCTAATTGGTCACCTGCTTTACTTCGTGAGAGCCTGAGACGAAGCAGGATAATGTGCAATGATGCTTTACGTGCAAAGCAGTTAGAATTACTCTAGTTTTAAAGCTTTGTGCAGAGGCATTTCGACACGTGGAGTCTCCCAGCGGGCTATTGAGAAATGGCTAAAGTCCACAGCCGCCTTTGCCCATAGCATTTTGGGAGTTAATTGCTAACCCCGAATATTTTGTTTTATGCATGCAAGGCTCTAATGCTCCACCGCGCTTGACCTACCTCAGCCTGCTCCAGTCTGGCAGAGTTCACCGCTCCTGTCTGCCACTCCTCCCCGCGCTCGTGATGATGTCAGCACGCACGTCGTTAGCGCACACGGCCGGCGCTACTTCCAAGGGACTACTTTTTTTTTAACATATATTTTTTAAAGAACGTATATTTTTTTGTGGTATATAGCCTATGTCACTCTGCAGACCCTTACAATTCCAATGATGTATTGGGTGTTTGGATTGGTGCTGTGGTTGCCGAGTTTACCCGCCTCAAAGGTTCCCAGTTCTTGCTTTATAATAGTAGTATAGATTTAGTTTTTGTTGGCCTTAGGACTGCTAACCAGTACTAAATTGCTTATGGTCACTCCCCTAAACATGGTTTGATTGGCACATACCTAAATGCCATATTTAATTTACTTATAAGTTCCTGATAGAGTGGTGTACCATATACCTAGGGCCTGTAAATTAAATGATACCAGTGGGCCTGCAGCACTTAAGTAGCCCTCCAAAATATGTCCCAGGCCTGCCATTGGAGCTGAATGCAGTATCGTACTGCCATTTCTACTTATCATTTAACCCCCCTTGCCAAACCTTAAACTTCCCTGTTATTACAAATATAACCCCAAAGGTAGGCTCTAGGTAGTCCATAGGGCAATGTGCTGTGTAAATAAAAGGTTGGATATGTAGTTTTAAGATTGACATGTCTTGGTAGTGAAAAACTCCCAGATTTGATTTTACACTACTGTGAGGCCTATTCTCCACTCGTACAATAACATTGGGAATTCCTTATTACATTTAATAGGCAGATATTCTTAATTGGGAGCAGGTAGATATTTCATGTCTGGTAGCTATGACATTTTAATGCTAAACCTTCTTTAATGACAAAGTCGGATGTTTCATTACAATTTTTAAAATGCCATTTTTAGAAAGTTAAATGGGGGAATGGGCAACCCAATAAACCCTTGGAGGCTTAGGTAACACAAATTCAATATCGAGTAACAGTGCCTGCAAGGGATTCTTTTTGATGTACAAGTCATAGGTAGTCTCAGAAACAAATTAACTTAAGCCCTAATTAGTGGCATATTGCAAATGAATTTCAAAGTTAATTATTTTACTTCAAAGCAACCCTATTGCAAAACAGAAAGAAGCACAACAGAAATAAACAATGCAAAACAGGTGTATACTTTTAGAGTACAAATGTATGTAAAAAAAACAGTGTTATACAAAAGGGTACAAAATACAATCCACATATAAACAAAAGCGACTGAGATGGACATTCTTGACTGCAACTATTTTCTCATGAGCATTTTTGCCAAATCCCATTTTACATATTAAAAAAACAGATAAATCATCATTGAGCCTTGTAGGCACTGTTACCCGACCTTTAGAAAGCTGGCATTTTCCTACCCTTTTGTGTCTGAAGCCTGACCTGGGTTACATGATTGGATGTAACTGACAGTTAGACTTTGTGAATTTCTCACAAAAAGTCACACAATAGAGCAATTAGGTGTGCTTGAATGGGTTATCTGCTGGCAGGATGGGGGGATGAGCAGAGCCCAACTTACATCTGAATAGCCTCTGCTCTGCCTTCACATAAAGGTCTTAATTCGCTTAATACCTTATTCGCTGTTTCCCGTGGAGCCAGCCCTGGGCCTAGCCCTACTTGCAAACAGAAATTACAGGTAAGATAGGCGTTTGGTTGGAGGTAGTATAATGGAGTATTAGGAGAGACGAGAGATTGGATTGACGGTAGTACTACTAAAGTCCTAGGACTATTCAGGAAAACAAACTTACTGTTAAACCCCCACCCACCAGACTCAAAAGCAGTAAAAAACAGGTATGGTCAGATAAAGTTTCAAAAAGTATATTTTTATAGCCCTAACAAAATAATCTCCCGCAAGACCCTCCCTAACCCCACCGATTGTCCTTCAAAAGTCCCCAAAAAACCCAACTCCCAATTCCCACCCCCCAAAAGTCTCTAAAAAAGGGGCAAGGGACACTATGGCAGGGTGCTGTTGGATTTAGCAGCCAGGGCATCATGCTCCTTGCGGAGGGTGGCAAGTTCGAAGCGGAGGCCCTCCACCGAGTTCTTATAGTTATGGACCTCCTGCTCCAGGTAGGACAGTCTGAGGGATAAGCGGTGCCGGTGTGCCTTGCAAATCCTGTGAGGGGCAGCTGCTTTCTTTGCTGCTCGGCGGTGGCGTTTGGCTTTGGTAGCCCGGCTCCGTACCGCTGGAGCACTGCGCTGGCTGGCAGCCCGCACGGAGGAGGATGCAGCTGTCCCAGTGGACGTTGTTGTTGTACCAGACTGCGTCTCCTCCTCCTCCAGGGCCACCAGCCGCCAATATTCAGCGACAGTGGCATCCAGCCTCCGTTGCCGGGCCATTCGAGCCAGCTCCTTCCTCCTTGATGGTGTCTTGGATTTGGAAGGAGCAACTACATGAAGAAAGAAAGACATAGTCTGTAACCAATGCTCCTTAAGATTAACACAAAATGATTGAGCAGAAAGTTGTCACAGTACAAGTAGCAAATTGAAAGCACAGTACATAACTATTGAGGACAGTATCTATGTAACCTCCGACTTCTTCATCATTGCTCTAACATTAGTGGGAGTTTAAGGAACAAATTCTACGAGCACTATGGACTTCCATTACAGTCGACTATGACAGTACGCCAGTCTTATTCTTCTTCTTCTCTCTTGTTTAGGAAAATTGGTACGTTATCTTATGCAAGCCGGCATAATGCCAGCGCAGTGAACTTGCACCCGAGAAAAACAGACGCACACCATGGTGAGTGAGACAGACTTGCGTTACTTTACCGGTCCAGTACATGCAGGTGGTGAAGCTCTTACTTTTCTATTACGGGTGGCACTGAGAATACTCTGTTAAAAGGGCTACTGCTTAATTCATTTAGCTTTCACCCTACAGTGCAAATGAGTATTAGAAAAGGAAAATGAAGAAGCTAAATTATCTGATTATCTATCACTTCACATGGGATGTATTTGATGACATATGGGATGACTTTAGGTGCTTTGCTTATTATTGAGTGAACAGTGATACCCCCACACATGAATGACGTACTACTACTAAACTAAAGTTATTAAGAGAGGTAGGGAGTGTCCACCGTAATAACCGGATATATGCTGTGCTTGCAGTTGCAATACAAACTACTGCTACTATTCATGGTAGTATTTGGACAACGTTACAACTTCTTTTCCTTGCCTTTCCTACACTGGAACGGACGTGCGGGTGCGGTGTTACATGCTCTTCAAAGTAACACTTAGTTCATCCAGTGACCGTCTACTCTCTCTAGATACACATATGCTATCTAAGAGTCAGATAGTACCATGAATGATCCAGGCATCCATCCATTCAAAGTATATGCACACATACAGTTTCTGTCTCACCCACCCAGGCTGTTCTCCTTCCACCCATCCTTGCTTCATCATTCACCCAGCCATGCACCATACCATATTCTTTCCTTCCCAGCCACCTCGGGGACCAAGCAAACACATATCATTCTTCTTTGCCAGTCATCATTACATTTCTCGTCCTTCCACACTTACTTACACCCTTCTTTCGCTTTTCGTTCATCCCATCCATCAAGTTCACCTCAGATCTGATTGGGATTCTTCTCGCCAAAAACTTCACAGCTAAGTCGAAGTACATTTAGAGGAGGCTACTACCTGGTTTATTTATAACTAGCAGCCCGTCCCGACCTTGTCCGGGAGCAATCAGGCTTCAGGGCCCCCGCCCGCCCTTTGACCGCACCCGCGGCTGCTTCACCTACCTCTGCCGCCGCTCCTCTCCGCCTGTCCGCCGCTCCTCACCGCCTGTCCGCTGCTTCTCACCGCTCCTCCCCGCCTGTCCGCCGGTCCTCACCGCCTGTCCGCTGCTCCTCACCGCCTGTTCTCCGCTCCTCACCGCCTGTCCTCCGCTGCTCCTCACCGCTCCTGTCCACCGCTCCTCGCCGCTCCTGTCCGCCGCTCCTCACCGCCTGTCCGCTGCTCCTCACCGCCTGTCCGCTGCTCGTCACCGCCTGTCCGCCGCTCCTCACCGCCTGTCCGCTGCTCCTCACCGCCTGTCCGCTGCTCCTCACCGCCTGTCCGCTGCTCCTCACCGCCTGTCCTCCGCTGCTCCTCACCGCTGCTCCCCGTTTGTCCGCCGCTCCTCCCCGCGCTGATGTCCGCCGCACCTCCTCGCGCTCGTGTACGCCGGTCCTCCCCGCGCTCCTGATGTCAGCACGCAGGTCGCGGCCGGCGCTACTTCCAAGAGACTACTTTTTTTTATCTTAAATTTTGTAATTAATGTATTTTTTTATTTTATATAGCCTATGTCCATCTGCAGACCCTGAGAATTACAATGATGAATCGGGTGTTTGCATTGGTGCTGTGGTTCCCGAGTTTACCCGCCTCAAAGGTTCCCAGTTCTTACTTTATAATAGTAGTATAGATATATATATCTAACATGCATTTTTATCAAGAAAGACAGATTTCTGTGGCATTGACATGGATTCTTTCTAGTAAAGGCACAGCAAACTCTCCTCTTTTCTTGTATCAGATAGCACTGATCTGTCTCCAAGCAAAAACATCTATAACGCAGGCACAATTAAGTGTAAGGTTTCGGCGTCTGGTTGTCATCAGCTTTTGGAAGCAGTAATCTGGGCTAGACAAAAGAAAAGGGCTGACCTAGAAACTTTTGCACCCTGCATAACAGGTACTGCAGTTCCATCCTTCACCTCTATAAGCCAAAGGCTGCACTCCTGAAGAACTAATCCGCACCCCCTCTCTAATAAAGTGTAAATGGAATTTCTAAAGGTAGCTGTGACTCCAGCCTTATTTCTGCAGTGTCTGGGCAGGGGCGTAGCCACTATTGGTGCAGCATTTGGAAATGCACTGGGGCCCATTATACATGACAATTGCTGTGCTTTACTACTCTAACAGCAGTCGAAGGGACCATTTTCCTTGTCTGACCTAGGCCCATGGTATCTTTGCTACTCCACTGAGTGTCTGGATCTCCACTCTTCAGCCATAAGCATGCATGCAGTACACTTGCACTGTCTGGTGAAGCTGTCCTGATCATCCATTTTGTGCCAGCCCATAACAGGGGCATCCATAATGGATCCCATTGGCTTCAGTTCTCATACACACACGGTTTTATCATGCATGTACTACCTAACTGCAGCGCATACACTGTGTGCCTGTACTATCATAACTTTCAACAGGTGCAGTCTGTAGGCCACCCTCTCGCAGATTACAAAACCTGGTATAGTGTTACCACCACTTTACTTACTGAATCCAGTTCAGGGATAAGTGCACACTTGCTGCACTTTCCATGTCGCCGTACGGTCCGAGATCTTGCATTATCGGGGATAGGTTGATTGATGCTTCTTTGCTAGATTAGCATGATATCAGGGCAGGAGGAAGTATCGACGCAAGTGGGTGCTCGGGCATGGGTGCGTGCTAGTGCAACGCGCAGGGGACATTCCGGTCACAGCAGAGATCTCTGTGACAGTTATTTATTTGAAAACTCTTATGTAAATGTATGACTTAAAGTTGCGTAGTAGTTTTAAGCGCAGATCATCCAGGAATGTTGCGAATAAAGTTTCTCCATCAAGTGCAGGTTGGAATCACAGCTCTGTTATATTACTGATTACTGTGCTCAGTTAAACGGAGGTCGTGTGCTTGGTAAAAGGCCCGCTTTGGGAACGATGCTTGCTTACTTCGGCAACGAAGCTCCCGCTAATAGCGCAACTACCGCTGTTTGTGGAGACTGACTTCAAGGCAGGCAGGCGTCCTTCCAATTCCTCTGTGCACCTAATGTCTGCCGGTCATGGCTGCGTGGATTATGGGACACAGGTCGCCGCTCACCGGCTTCAGAGGCGGCTGATAATGTGTACCAAAGGCGACCGAGCCCTGGGCGCGCCGTGTGTCCCAGGGATCTGTCATCACTGGCTTGGTTCCGTTATCCGCCCCCTCACCCAGTCTCGTCATGCTGCTCCTCGTTTTAGCTATTGTAGACCTGTACTGCAATTTGTAACCTTCAGCTCAGTGGCAGCTCCTTCCCTAATGCTGCACAGGTGCTGCGCTGTCCCCTCCTCACCCAGCCTCGTCAAGCTGCTCCGCATTTTACCTGCTGGAGCTCTTTACAGCATGTGTTTAACCTTCAGCTCAGGGCAGCCCCTTCCCTAATGCTGCACAGGTGCTGCTGTCCCCTCCTAACCCAGCCTCGTCAAGCTGCTCCGCATTTTACCTGCTGGAGCTCTTTACAGCATGTGTTTAACCTTCAGCCCAGGACAGCCCCTTCCCTAATGCTGCACAGGTGCTGCTGCTGCCCAATAACCCAGCCTCGTCAAGCTTCTCCGCATTTTACCTGCTGGAGCTCTTTACAGCATGTGTTTAACCTTCAGCTCAGTGGCAGCTCCTTCCCTAATGCTGCACAGGTGCTGCTGCTGCCCCCTCACCCAGCCTCGTCAAGCTGCTCCGCATTTTACCTGCTGGAGCTCTTTACAGCATGTGTTTAACCTTCAGCTCAGGACAGCCCCTTCCCTAATGCTGCACAGGTGCTGCTGCTGCCCCCTAACCCAGCCTCGTCAAGCTGCTCCGCATTTTACCTGCTGGAGCTCTTTACAGCATGTGTTTGACCTTCAGCTCAGGACAGCCCCTTCCCTAATGCTGCACAGGTGCTGCTGCCCCCTCCTCACCCAGCCTCGTCAAGCTGCTCCGCATTTTACCTGCTGTAGCTCATTACAGCATGTTTTTAACCTTCAGCTCAGGGCACAGCCCTTCCCTAATGCTGCACAGGTGCTGCTGCCCCCTCCTCACCCAGCCTCGTCAAGCTGCTCCGCATTTTACCTGCTGGAGCTCTTTACAGCATGTTTTTAATCTTCAGCCCAGGACAGACCCTTCCTTCATGCTGTACAGGTGCTGCTGCTGCCCCCTAACCCAGCCTCGTCAAGCTGCTCCGCATTTTACCTGCTGGAGCTCTTTACAGCATGTGTTTAACCTTCAGCTCAGGACAGCCCCTTCCCTAATGCTGCACAGGTGCTGCTGCTGCCCCCTAACCCAGCCTCGTCAAGCTGCTCCGCATTTTACCTGCTGGAGCTCTTTACAGCATGTGTTTAACCTTCAGCTCAGGACAGCCCCTTCCCTAATGCTGCACAGGTGCTGCTGCTGCCTCCTAACCCAGCCTCGTCAAGCTGCTCCGCATTTTACCTGCTGGAGCTCTTTACAGCATGTGTTTAACCTTCAGCTCAGGACAGCCCCTTCCCTAATGCTGCACAGGTGCTGCTGCTGCCCCCTAACCCAGCCTCGTCAAGCTGCTCCGCATTTTACCTGCTGGAGCTCTTTACAGCATGTGTTTAACCTTCAGCTCAGGACAGCCCCTTCCCTAATGCTGCACAGGTGCTGCTGCTGCCTCCTAACCCAGCCTCGTCAAGCTGCTCCGCATTTTACCTGCTGGAGCTCTTTACAGCATGTGTTTAACCTTCAGCTCAGGACAGCCCCTTCCCTAATGCTGCACAGGTGCTGCTGTCCCCTCCTAACCCAGCCTCGTCAAGCTGCTCCGCATTTTACCTGCTGGAGCTCTTTACAGCATGTGTTTAACCTTCAGCCCAGGACAGCCCCTTCCCTAATGCTGCACAGGTGCTGCTGTCCCCTCCTCACCCAGTCGCGTCACGCTGCTCCGCATTTTACCTGCTGGAGCTCTTTACAGCATGTGTTTAACCTTCAGCTCAGGACAGCCCCTTCCCTAATGCTGCACAGGTGCTGCTGCCCCCTCCTCACCCAGCCTCGTCAAGCTGCTCCGCATTTTACCTGCTGTAGCTCATTACAGCATGTTTTTAACCTTCAGCTCAGGGCACAGCCCTTCCCTAATGCTGCACAGGTGCTGCTGCAACCTCCTCACCCAGCCTCGTCAAGCTGCTCCGCATTTTACCTGCTGGAGCTCTTTACAGCATGTTTTTAATCTTCAGCCCAGGACAGACCCTTCCTTCATGCTGTACAGGTGCTGCTGCTGCCCCCTAACCCAGCCTCGTCAAGCTGCTCCGCATTTTACCTGCTGGAGCTCTTTACAGCATGTGTTTAACCTTCAGCTCAGGGCAGCCCCTTCCCTAATGCTGCACAGGTGCTTCTGCTGCCCCCTAACCCAGCCTCGTCAAGCTGCTCCGCATTTCACCTGCTGGAGCTCTTTACAGCATGTGTTTAACCTTCAGCTCAGGACAGCCCCTTCCCTAATGCTGCACAGGTGCTGCTGCTGCCCCCTAACCCAGCCTCGTCAAGCTGCTCCGCATTTTACCTGCTGGAGCTCTTTACAGCATGTGTTTAACCTTCAGCTCAGGGCAGCCCCTTCCCTAATACTGCACAGGTGCTGCTGTCCCCTCCTCACCCAGCCTCATCAAGCTGCTCCGCATTTTACCTGCTGGAGCTCTTTACAGCATGTCTTTAACCTTCAGCTCAGGGCAGCCCCTTCCTTCATGCTGTACAGGTGCTGCTGCTGCCCCCTAACCCAGCCTCGTCAAGCTGCTCCGCATTTCACCTGCTGGAGCTCTTTACAGCATGTGTTTAACCTTCAGCTCAGGACAGCCCCTTCCCTAATGCTGCACAGGTGCTGCTGCTGCCCCCTAACCCTGCCTCGTCAAGCTGCTCCGCATTTCACCTGCTGGAGCTCTTTACAGCATGTGTTTAACCTTCAGCCCAGGGCAGCCCCTTCCCTAATGCTGCACAGGTGCTGCTGTCCCCTCCTCACCCAGCCTCGTCAAGCTGCTCCGCATTTTACCTGCTGGAGCTCTTTACAGCATGTGTTTAACCTTCAGCTCAGGACAGCCCCTTCCCTAATGCTGCACAGGTGCTGCTGCTGCCCCCTAACCCAGCCTCGTCAAGCTGCTCCGCATTTTACCTGCTGGAGCTCTTTACAGCATGTGTTTAACCTTCAGCTCAGGACAGCCCCTTCCCTAATGCTGCACAGGTGCTGCTGCTGCCCCCTAACCCTGCCTCGTCAAGCTGCTCCGCATTTCACCTGCTGGAGCTCTTTACAGCATGTGTTTAACCTTCAGCTTAGGGCAGCCCCTTCCCTAATGCTGCACAGGTGCTGCTGCTGCCCCCTAACCCAGCCTCGTCAAGCTGCTCCGCATTTTACCTGCTGGAGCTCTTTACAGCATGTGTTTAACCTTCAGCCCAGGACAGCCCCTTCCCTAATGCTGCACAGGTGCTGCTGCCCCCTAACCCAGCCTCGTCAAGCTGCTCCGCATTTTACCTGCTGGAGCTCTTTACAGCATGTTTTTAATCTTCAGCCCAGGACAGCCCCTTCCTTCATGCTGTACAGGTGCTGCTGCTCCTGTCCCCAGATAACCCCTGTTTTTCAAGGTTCACGGATAGCGTCTTTATTTAGCAGGGATCGATTCTGGGCCGTCTGAACCGGCGCCTTGATGCAAGTGCTTCGAGGCGAAGAGCTAATCTGGTTTAACGGGTTTAGTGCATCTGCTGCAATAATCTGTCTGGAACACATATGTGACATGACTGAATTCCAATGGGACTCGCCCGACCTTTCAAGGTCAACGGGTCAAGGTCTGACCTTGCGAGTATCTTAAATGTTACAAATGCAGCCTTGTAATAGTGTCTCGTTCTAGTTCCTAGGATCGATGTATTCCATTGTCATGAAGAGTTCCCTCTTTTGTCAGTCACACATGTGAAAATTAGGTATCAGTGTTACTGGGCTGTTTCTATGGCACATCATAATATTCGAATCTTAAAGTATTCCCCTTTAGAGGAACTTGTGGAAAGTGTTTCTTTCCCGTTTATATTTAGCACAGATATCCCCTCACTCCCTGCTGTAGGTCAGAATGACCAAACCTATTATGTGTTCGATGCAGTACCATGGCCTTTTTCTGTCAAACACACTAAAATAAAATTCGTTTTTTGTGTGTTTTAATGTAATTCTAATTACTCTTTACGTTTTCACATCACACCTTTTCCTCCGTCCCACAGAGGAGACTGATGAAAATGTTTGGAGCTCGGGTGGTCCGACACCGAACTGAAGATGTTGTATGCCGCTTGACTTTCTTGCATCTAAATATGCGGCATTGCATCCCCTTTTCCGCCTAATTGGTCACCTGCTTTACTTCGTGAGAGCCTGAGACGAAGCAGGATAATGTGCAATGATGCTTTACGTGCAAAGCAGTTAGAATTACTCTAGTTTTAAAGCTTTGTGCAGAGGCATTTCGACACGTGGAGTCTCCCAGCGGGCTATTGAGAAATGGCTAAAGTCCACAGCCGCCTTTGCCCATAGCATTTTGGGAGTTAATTGCTAACCCCGAATATTTTGTTTTATGCATGCAAGGCTCTAATGCTCCACCGCGCTTGACCTACCTCAGCCTGCTCCAGTCTGGCAGAGTTCACCGCTCCTGTCTGCCACTCCTCCCCGCGCTCGTGATGATGTCAGCACGCACGTCGTTAGCGCACACGGCCGGCGCTACTTCCAAGGGACTACTTTTTTTTTAACATATATTTTTTAAAGAACGTATATTTTTTTGTGGTATATAGCCTATGTCACTCTGCAGACCCTTACAATTCCAATGATGTATTGGGTGTTTGGATTGGTGCTGTGGTTGCCGAGTTTACCCGCCTCAAAGGTTCCCAGTTCTTGCTTTATAATAGTAGTATAGATTTAGTTTTTGTTGGCCTTAGGACTGCTAACCAGTACTAAATTGCTTATGGTCACTCCCCTAAACATGGTTTGATTGGCACATACCTAAATGCCATATTTAATTTACTTATAAGTTCCTGATAGAGTGGTGTACCATATACCTAGGGCCTGTAAATTAAATGATACCAGTGGGCCTGCAGCACTTAAGTAGCCCTCCAAAATATGTCCCAGGCCTGCCATTGGAGCTGAATGCAGTATCGTACTGCCATTTCTACTTATCATTTAACCCCCCTTGCCAAACCTTAAACTTCCCTGTTATTACAAATATAACCCCAAAGGTAGGCTCTAGGTAGTCCATAGGGCAATGTGCTGTGTAAATAAAAGGTTGGATATGTAGTTTTAAGATTGACATGTCTTGGTAGTGAAAAACTCCCAGATTTGATTTTACACTACTGTGAGGCCTATTCTCCACTCGTACAATAACATTGGGAATTCCTTATTACATTTAATAGGCAGATATTCTTAATTGGGAGCAGGTAGATATTTCATGTCTGGTAGCTATGACATTTTAATGCTAAACCTTCTTTAATGACAAAGTCGGATGTTTCATTACAATTTTTAAAATGCCATTTTTAGAAAGTTAAATGGGGGAATGGGCAACCCAATAAACCCTTGGAGGCTTAGGTAACACAAATTCAATATCGAGTAACAGTGCCTGCAAGGGATTCTTTTTGATGTACAAGTCATAGGTAGTCTCAGAAACAAATTAACTTAAGCCCTAATTAGTGGCATATTGCAAATGAATTTCAAAGTTAATTATTTTACTTCAAAGCAACCCTATTGCAAAACAGAAAGAAGCACAACAGAAATAAACAATGCAAAACAGGTGTATACTTTTAGAGTACAAATGTATGTAAAAAAAACAGTGTTATACAAAAGGGTACAAAATACAATCCACATATAAACAAAAGCGACTGAGATGGACATTCTTGACTGCAACTATTTTCTCATGAGCATTTTTGCCAAATCCCATTTTACATATTAAAAAAACAGATAAATCATCATTGAGCCTTGTAGGCACTGTTACCCGACCTTTAGAAAGCTGGCATTTTCCTACCCTTTTGTGTCTGAAGCCTGACCTGGGTTACATGATTGGATGTAACTGACAGTTAGACTTTGTGAATTTCTCACAAAAAGTCACACAATAGAGCAATTAGGTGTGCTTGAATGGGTTATCTGCTGGCAGGATGGGGGGATGAGCAGAGCCCAACTTACATCTGAATAGCCTCTGCTCTGCCTTCACATAAAGGTCTTAATTCGCTTAATACCTTATTCGCTGTTTCCCGTGGAGCCAGCCCTGGGCCTAGCCCTACTTGCAAACAGAAATTACAGGTAAGATAGGCCTTTGGTTGGAGGTAGTATAATGGAGTATTAGGAGAGACGAGAGATTGGATTGACGGTAGTACTACTAAAGTCCTAGGACTATTCAGGAAAACAAACTTACTGTTAAACCCCCACCCACCAGACTCAAAAGCAGTAAAAAACAGGTATGGTCAGATAAAGTTTCAAAAAGTATATTTTTATAGCCCTAACAAAATAATCTCCCGCAAGACCCTCCCTAACCCCACCGATTGTCCTTCAAAAGTCCCCAAAAAACCCAACTCCCAATTCCCACCCCCCAAAAGTCTCTAAAAAAGGGGCAAGGGACACTATGGCAGGGTGCTGTTGGATTTAGCAGCCAGGGCATCATGCTCCTTGCGGAGGGTGGCAAGTTCGAAGCGGAGGCCCTCCACCGAGTTCTTATAGTTATGGACCTCCTGCTCCAGGTAGGACAGTCTGAGGGATAAGCGGTGCCGGTGTGCCTTGCAAATCCTGTGAGGGGCAGCTGCTTTCTTTGCTGCTCGGCGGTGGCGTTTGGCTTTGGTAGCCCGGCTCCGTACCGCTGGAGCACTGCGCTGGCTGGCAGCCCGCACGGAGGAGGATGCAGCTGTCCCAGTGGACGTTGTTGTTGTACCAGACTGCGTCTCCTCCTCCTCCAGGGCCACCAGCCGCCAATATTCAGCGACAGTGGCATCCAGCCTCCGTTGCCGGGCCATTCGAGCCAGCTCCTTCCTCCTTGATGGTGTCTTGGATTTGGAAGGAGCAACTACATGAAGAAAGAAAGACATAGTCTGTAACCAATGCTCCTTAAGATTAACACAAAATGATTGAGCAGAAAGTTGTCACAGTACAAGTAGCAAATTGAAAGCACAGTACATAACTATTGAGGACAGTATCTATGTAACCTCCGACTTCTTCATCATTGCTCTAACATTAGTGGGAGTTTAAGGAACAAATTCTACGAGCACTATGGACTTCCATTACAGTCGACTATGACAGTACGCCAGTCTTATTCTTCTTCTTCTCTCTTGTTTAGGAAAATTGGTACGTTATCTTATGCAAGCCGGCATAATGCCAGCGCAGTGAACTTGCACCCGAGAAAAACAGACGCACACCATGGTGAGTGAGACAGACTTGCGTTACTTTACCGGTCCAGTACATGCAGGTGGTGAAGCTCTTACTTTTCTATTACGGGTGGCACTGAGAATACTCTGTTAAAAGGGCTACTGCTTAATTCATTTAGCTTTCACCCTACAGTGCAAATGAGTATTAGAAAAGGAAAATGAAGAAGCTAAATTATCTGATTATCTATCACTTCACATGGGATGTATTTGATGACATATGGGATGACTTTAGGTGCTTTGCTTATTATTGAGTGAACAGTGATACCCCCACACATGAATGACGTACTACTACTAAACTAAAGTTATTAAGAGAGGTAGGGAGTGTCCACCGTAATAACCGGATATATGCTGTGCTTGCAGTTGCAATACAAACTACTGCTACTATTCATGGTAGTATTTGGACAACGTTACAACTTCTTTTCCTTGCCTTTCCTACACTGGAACGGACGTGCGGGTGCGGTGTTACATGCTCTTCAAAGTAACACTTAGTTCATCCAGTGACCGTCTACTCTCTCTAGATACACATATGCTATCTAAGAGTCAGATAGTACCATGAATGATCCAGGCATCCATCCATTCAAAGTATATGCACACATACAGTTTCTGTCTCACCCACCCAGGCTGTTCTCCTTCCACCCATCCTTGCTTCATCATTCACCCAGCCATGCACCATACCATATTCTTTCCTTCCCAGCCACCTCGGGGACCAAGCAAACACATATCATTCTTCTTTGCCAGTCATCATTACATTTCTCGTCCTTCCACACTTACTTACACCCTTCTTTCGCTTTTCGTTCATCCCATCCATCAAGTTCACCTCAGATCTGATTGGGATTCTTCTCGCCAAAAACTTCACAGCTAAGTCGAAGTACATTTAGAGGAGGCTACTACCTGGTTTATTTATAACTAGCAGCCCGTCCCGACCTTGTCCGGGAGCAATCAGGCTTCAGGGCCCCCGCCCGCCCTTTGACCGCACCCGCGGCTGCTTCACCTACCTCTGCCGCCGCTCCTCTCCGCCTGTCCGCCGCTCCTCACCGCCTGTCCGCTGCTTCTCACCGCTCCTCCCCGCCTGTCCGCCGGTCCTCACCGCCTGTCCGCTGCTCCTCACCGCCTGTTCTCCGCTCCTCACCGCCTGTCCTCCGCTGCTCCTCACCGCTCCTGTCCACCGCTCCTCGCCGCTCCTGTCCGCCGCTCCTCACCGCCTGTCCGCTGCTCCTCACCGCCTGTCCGCTGCTCGTCACCGCCTGTCCGCCGCTCCTCACCGCCTGTCCGCTGCTCCTCACCGCCTGTCCGCTGCTCCTCACCGCCTGTCCGCTGCTCCTCACCGCCTGTCCTCCGCTGCTCCTCACCGCTGCTCCCCGTTTGTCCGCCGCTCCTCCCCGCGCTGATGTCCGCCGCACCTCCTCGCGCTCGTGTACGCCGGTCCTCCCCGCGCTCCTGATGTCAGCACGCAGGTCGCGGCCGGCGCTACTTCCAAGAGACTACTTTTTTTTATCTTAAATTTTGTAATTAATGTATTTTTTTATTTTATATAGCCTATGTCCATCTGCAGACCCTGAGAATTACAATGATGAATCGGGTGTTTGCATTGGTGCTGTGGTTCCCGAGTTTACCCGCCTCAAAGGTTCCCAGTTCTTACTTTATAATAGTAGTATAGATATATATATCTAACATGCATTTTTATCAAGAAAGACAGATTTCTGTGGCATTGACATGGATTCTTTCTAGTAAAGGCACAGCAAACTCTCCTCTTTTCTTGTATCAGATAGCACTGATCTGTCTCCAAGCAAAAACATCTATAACGCAGGCACAATTAAGTGTAAGGTTTCGGCGTCTGGTTGTCATCAGCTTTTGGAAGCAGTAATCTGGGCTAGACAAAAGAAAAGGGCTGACCTAGAAACTTTTGCACCCTGCATAACAGGTACTGCAGTTCCATCCTTCACCTCTATAAGCCAAAGGCTGCACTCCTGAAGAACTAATCCGCACCCCCTCTCTAATAAAGTGTAAATGGAATTTCTAAAGGTAGCTGTGACTCCAGCCTTATTTCTGCAGTGTCTGGGCAGGGGCGTAGCCACTATTGGTGCAGCATTTGGAAATGCACTGGGGCCCATTATACATGACAATTGCTGTGCTTTACTACTCTAACAGCAGTCGAAGGGACCATTTTCCTTGTCTGACCTAGGCCCATGGTATCTTTGCTACTCCACTGAGTGTCTGGATCTCCACTCTTCAGCCATAAGCATGCATGCAGTACACTTGCACTGTCTGGTGAAGCTGTCCTGATCATCCATTTTGTGCCAGCCCATAACAGGGGCATCCATAATGGATCCCATTGGCTTCAGTTCTCATACACACACGGTTTTATCATGCATGTACTACCTAACTGCAGCGCATACACTGTGTGCCTGTACTATCATAACTTTCAACAGGTGCAGTCTGTAGGCCACCCTCTCGCAGATTACAAAACCTGGTATAGTGTTACCACCACTTTACTTACTGAATCCAGTTCAGGGATAAGTGCACACTTGCTGCACTTTCCATGTCGCCGTACGGTCCGAGATCTTGCATTATCGGGGATAGGTTGATTGATGCTTCTTTGCTAGATTAGCATGATATCAGGGCAGGAGGAAGTATCGACGCAAGTGGGTGCTCGGGCATGGGTGCGTGCTAGTGCAACGCGCAGGGGACATTCCGGTCACAGCAGAGATCTTTGTGACAGTTATTTATTTGAAAACTCTTATGTAAATGTATGACTTAAAGTTGCGTAGTAGTTTTAAGCGCAGATCATCCAGGAATGTTGCGAATAAAGTTTCTCCATCAAGTGCAGGTTGGAATCACAGCTCTGTTATATTACTGATTACTGTGCTCAGTTAAACGGAGGTCGTGTGCTTGGTAAAAGGCCCGCTTTGGGAACGATGCTTGCTTACTTCGGCAACGAAGCTCCCGCTAATAGCGCAACTACCGCTGTTTGTGGAGACTGACTTCAAGGCAGGCAGGCGTCCTTCCAATTCCTCTGTGCACCTAATGTCTGCCGGTCATGGCTGCGTGGATTATGGGACACAGGTCGCCGCTCACCGGCTTCAGAGGCGGCTGATAATGTGTACCAAAGGCGACCGAGCCCTGGGCGCGCCGTGTGTCCCAGGGATCTGTCATCACTGGCTTGGTTCCGTTATCCGCCCCCTCACCCAGTCTCGTCATGCTGCTCCTCGTTTTAGCTATTGTAGACCTGTACTGCAATTTGTAACCTTCAGCTCAGTGGCAGCTCCTTCCCTAATGCTGCACAGGTGCTGCGCTGTCCCCTCCTCACCCAGCCTCGTCAAGCTGCTCCGCATTTTACCTGCTGGAGCTCTTTACAGCATGTGTTTAACCTTCAGCTCAGGGCAGCCCCTTCCCTAATGCTGCACAGGTGCTGCTGTCCCCTCCTAACCCAGCCTCGTCAAGCTGCTCCGCATTTTACCTGCTGGAGCTCTTTACAGCATGTGTTTAACCTTCAGCCCAGGACAGCCCCTTCCCTAATGCTGCACAGGTGCTGCTGCTGCCCAATAACCCAGCCTCGTCAAGCTTCTCCGCATTTTACCTGCTGGAGCTCTTTACAGCATGTGTTTAACCTTCAGCTCAGTGGCAGCTCCTTCCCTAATGCTGCACAGGTGCTGCTGCTGCCCCCTCACCCAGCCTCGTCAAGCTGCTCCGCATTTTACCTGCTGGAGCTCTTTACAGCATGTGTTTAACCTTCAGCTCAGGACAGCCCCTTCCCTAATGCTGCACAGGTGCTGCTGCTGCCCCCTAACCCAGCCTCGTCAAGCTGCTCCGCATTTTACCTGCTGGAGCTCTTTACAGCATGTGTTTGACCTTCAGCTCAGGACAGCCCCTTCCCTAATGCTGCACAGGTGCTGCTGCCCCCTCCTCACCCAGCCTCGTCAAGCTGCTCCGCATTTTACCTGCTGTAGCTCATTACAGCATGTTTTTAACCTTCAGCTCAGGGCACAGCCCTTCCCTAATGCTGCACAGGTGCTGCTGCCCCCTCCTCACCCAGCCTCGTCAAGCTGCTCCGCATTTTACCTGCTGGAGCTCTTTACAGCATGTGTTTAACCTTCAGCTCAGTGGCAGCCCCTTCCCTAATGCTGCACAGGTGCTGCTGTCCCCTCCTCACCCAGCCTCGTCAAGCTGCTCCGCATTTTACCTGCTGGAGCTCTTTACAGCATGTGTTTAACCTTCAGCTCAGGACAGCCCCTTCCCTAATGCTGCACAGGTGCTGCTGTCCCCTCCTATCCCAGCCTCGTCAAGCTGCTCCGCATTTTACCTGCTGGAGCTCTTTGCAGCATGTGTTTAACCTTCAGCCCAGGACAGCCCCTTCCCTAATGCTGCACAGGTGCTGCTGCTGCCCCCTAACCCAGCCTCGTCAAGCTGCTCCGCATTTTACCTGCTGGAGCTCTTTACAGCATGTGTTTAACCTTCAGCTCAGGACAGCCCCTTCCCTAATGCTGCACAGGTGCTGCTGCCCCCTCCTCACCCAGCCTCGTCAAGCTGCTCCGCATTTTACCTGCTGGAGCTCTTTACAGCATGTCTTTAACCTTCAGCTCAGGGCACAGCCCTTCCCTAATGCTGCACAGGTGCTGCTGCTGCCCCCTAACCCAGCCTCGTCAAGCTGCTCCTCATTTTACCTGCTGTAGCTCTTTACAGCATGTGTTTAACCTTCAGCTCAGGGCACAGCCCTTCCCTAATGCTGCACAGGTGCTGCTGCCCCCTCCTCACCCAGCCTCGTCAAGCTGCTCCGCATTTTACCTGCTGGAGCTCTTTACAGCATGTTTTTAATCTTCAGCCCAGGACAGACCCTTCCTTCATGCTGTACAGGTGCTGCTGCTGCCCCCTAACCCAGCCTCGTCAAGCTGCTCCGCATTTTACCTGCTGGAGCTCTTTACAGCATGTGTTTAACCTTCAGCTCAGGACAGCCCCTTCCCTAATGCTGCACAGGTGCTGCTGCTGCCCCCTAACCCAGCCTCGTCAAGCTGCTCCGCATTTTACCTGCTGGAGCTCTTTACAGCATGTGTTTAACCTTCAGCTCAGGACAGCCCCTTCCCTAATGCTGCACAGGTGCTGCTGCTGTCCCCTCCTCACCCAGCCTCGTCAAGCTGCTCCGCATTTTACCTGCTGGATCTCTTTACAGCATGTGTTTAACCTTCAGCTCAGGACAGCCCCTTCCTTCATGCTGTACAGGTGCTGCTGCTACCCCCCTAACCCAGCCTCGTCAAGCTGCTCCGCATTTTACCTGCTGGAGCTCTTTACAGCATGTGTTTAACCTTCAGCTCAGGACAGCCCCTTCCCTAATGCTGCACAGGTGCTGCTGTCCCCTCCTCACCCAGCCTCATCAAGCTGCTCCGCATTTTACCTGCTGGAGCTCTTTACAGCATGTCTTTAACCTTCAGCTCAGGGCAGCCTCTTCCCTAATGCTGCACAGGTGCTGCTGCTGCCCCCTAACCCAGCCTCGTCAAGCTGCTCCGCATTTTACCTGCTGGAGCTCTTTACAGCATGTGTTTAACCTTCAGCTCAGGACAGCCCCTTCCCTAATGCTGCACAGGTGCTGCTGCTGCCCCCTAACCCAGCCTCGTCAAGCTGCTCCGCATTTTACCTGCTGGAGCTCTTTACAGCATGTGTTTAACCTTCAGCTCAGGACAGCCCCTTCCTTCATGCTGTACAGGTGCTGCTGCTACCCCCCTAACCCAGCCTCGTCAAGCTGCTCCGCATTTTACCTGCTGGAGCTCTTTACAGCATGTGTTTAACCTTCAGCTCAGGACAGCCCCTTCCCTAATGCTGCACAGGGGCTGCTGCTGCCCCCTAGCCCAGCCTCGTCAAGCTGCTCCGCATTTTACCTGCTGGAGCTCTTTACAGCATGTGTTTAACCTTCAGCCCAGGACAGCCCCTTCCCTAATGCTGCACAGGTGCTGCTGCTGCCCCCTAACCCAGCCTCGTCAAGCTGCTCCGCATTTTACCTGCTGGAGCTCTTTACAGCATGTGTTTAACCTTCAGCCCAGGACAGCCCCTTCCCTAATGCTGCACAGGTGCTGCTGCTGTCCCCTCCTCACCCAGCCTCGTCAAGCTGCTCCGCATTTTACCTGCTGGAGCTCTTTACAGCATGTGTTTAACCTTCAGCCCAGGACAGCCCCTTCCCTAATGCTGCACAGGTGCTGCTGTCCCCTCCTCACCCAGTCGCGTCACGCTGCTCCGCATTTTACCTGCTGGAGCTCTTTACAGCATGTGTTTAACCTTCAGCTCAGGACAGCCCCTTCCCTAATGCTGCACAGGTGCTGCTGCTGCCCCCTCCTCACCCAGCCTCGTCAAGCTGCTCCGCATTTTACCTGCTGGAGCTCTTTACAGCATGTGTTTAACCTTCAGCTCAGGACAGCCCCTTCCTTCATGCTGTACAGGTGATGCTGCTGCCCCCTAACCCAGCCTCGTCAAGCTGCTCCGCATTTTACCTGCTGGAGCTCTTTACAGCATGTGTTTAACCTTCAGCTCAGGACAGCCCCTTCCCTAATGCTGCACAGGTGCTGCTGCCCCCTCCTCACCCAGCCTCGTCAAGCTGCTCCGCATTTTACCTGCTGGAGCTCTTTACAGCATGTGTTTAACCTTCAGCTCAGGGCACAGCCCTTCCCTAATGCTGCACAGGTGCTGCTGCCCCCTCCTCACCCAGCCTCGTCAAGCTGCTCCGCATTTTACCTGCTGGAGCTCTTTACAGCATGTTTTTAATCTTCAGCCCAGGACAGACCCTTCCTTCATGCTGTACAGGTGCTGCTGCTGCCCCCTAACCCAGCCTCGTCAAGCTGCTCCGCATTTTACCTGCTGGAGCTCTTTACAGCATGTGTTTAACCTTCAGCCCAGGACAGCCCCTTCCCTAATGCTGCACAGGTGCTGCTGTCCCCTCCTCACCCAGCCTCGTCAAGCTGCTCCGCATTTTACCTGCTGGAGCTCTTTACAGCATGTGTTTAACCTTCAGCTCAGGACAGCCCCTTCCCTAATGCTGCACAGGGGCTGCTGCTGCCCCCTAACCCAGCCTCGTCAAGCTGCTCCGCATTTCACCTGCTGGAGCTCTTTACAGCATGTGTTTAACCTTCAGCCCAGGACAGCCCCTTCCCTAATGCTGCACAGGTGCTGCTGTCCCCTCCTCACCCAGCCTCATCAAGCTGCTCCGCATTTTACCTGCTGGAGCTCTTTACAGCATGTCTTTAACCTTCAGCTCAGGGCAGCCTCTTCCCTAATGCTGCACAGGGGCTGCTGCTGCCCCCTAACCCAGCCTCGTCAAGCTGCTCCGCATTTTACCTGCTGGAGCTCTTTACAGCATGTGTTTAACCTTCAGCCCAGGACAGCCCCTTCCTTCATGCTGTACAGGTGCTGCTGCTCCTGTCCCCAGATAACCCCTGTTTTTCAAGGTTCACGGATAGCGTCTTTATTTAGCAGGGATCGATTCTGGGCCGTCTGAACCGGCGCCTTGATGCAAGTGCTTCGAGGCGAAGAGCTAATCTGGTTTAACGGGTTTAGTGCATCTGCTGCAATAATCTGTCTGGAACACATATGTGACATGACTGAATTCCAATGGGACTCGCCCGACCTTTCAAGGTCAACGGGTCAAGGTCTGACCTTGCGAGTATCTTAAATGTTACAAATGCAGCCTTGTAATAGTTTCTCGTTCTAGTTCCTAGGATCGATGTATTGCATTGTCATGAAGAGTTCCCTCTTTTGTCAGTCACACATGTGAAAATTAGGTATCAGTGTTACTGGGCTGTTTCTATGGCACATCATAATATTCGAATCTTAAAGTATTCCCCTTTAGAGGAACCTGTGGAAAGTGTTTCTTTCCCGTTTATATTTAGCACAGATATCCCCTCACTCCCTGCTGTAGGTCAGAATGACCAAACCTATTATGTGTTCGATGCAGTACCATGGCCTTTTTCTGTCAAACACACTAAAATAAAATTCGTTTTTTGTGTGTTTTAATGTAATTCTAATTACTCTTTACGTTTTCACATCGCACCTTTTCCTCCATCCCACAGAGGAGACTGATGAAAACGTTTGGAGCCCGGGTGGTCCGACACTGAACTGAAGATGTTGTATGCCGCTTGACTTTCTTGCACCTAAATATGCGGCATTGCATCCCCTTTTCCGCCTAATCGGTCACCTGCTTTGCTTCGTGAGAGCCTGAGACGAAGCAGGATAATGTGCAATGATGCTTTACGTGCAAAGCAGTTAGAATTACTCTAGTTTTAAAGCTTTGTGCAGAGGCATTTCGACACGTGGAGTCTCCCAGCGGGCTATTGAGAAATGGCTAAAGTCCACAGCCGCCTTTGCCCATAGCATTTTGGGAGTTAATTGCTAACCCCGAATATTTTGTTTTATGCATGCAAGGCTCTAATGCTCCACCGCGCTTGACCTACCTCAGCCTGCTCCAGTCTGGCAGAGTTCACCGCTCCTGTCTGCCACTCCTCCCCGCGCTCGTGATGATGTCAGCACGCACGTCGTTAGCGCACACGGCCGGCGCTACTTCCAAGGGACTACTTTTTTTTTAACATATATTTTTTAAAGAACGTATATTTTTTTTGTGGTATATAGCCTATGTCACTCTGCAGACCCTTACAATTCCAATGATGTATTGGGTGTTTGGATTGGTGCTGTGGTTGCCGAGTTTACCCGCCTCAAAGGTTCCCAGTTCTTGCTTTATAATAGTAGTATAGATTTAGTTTTTGTTGGCCTTAGGACTGCTAACCAGTACTAAATTGCTTATGGTCACTCCCCTAAACATGGTTTGATTGGCACATACCTAAATGCCATATTTAATTTACTTATAAGTTCCTGATAGAGTGGTGTACCATATACCTAGGGCCTGTAAATTAAATGATACCAGTGGGCCTGCAGCACTTAAGTAGCCCTCCAAAATATGTCCCAGGCCTGCCATTGGAGCTGAATGCAGTATCGTACTGCCATTTCTACTTATCATTTAACCCCCCTTGCCAAGCCTTAAACTCCCCTGTTATTACAAATATAACCCCAAAGGTAGGCTCTAGGTAGTCCATAGGGCAATGTGCTGTGTAAATAAAAGGTTGGATATGTAGTTTTAAGATTGACATGTCTTGGTAGTGAAAAACTCCCAGATTTGATTTTACACTACTGTGAGGCCTATTCTCCACTCGTACAATAACATTGGGAATTCCTTATTACATTTAATAGGCAGATATTCTTAATTGGGAGCAGGTAGATATTTCATGTCTGGTAGCTATGACATTTTAATGCTAAACCTTCTTTAATGACAAAGTCGGATGTTTCATTACAATTTTTAAAATGCCATTTTTAGAAAGTTAAATGGGGGAATGGGCAACCCAATAAACCCTTGGAGGCTTAGGTAACACAAATTCAATATCGAGTAACAGTGCCTGCAAGGGATTCTTTTTGATGTACAAGTCATAGGTAGTCTCAGAAACAAATTAACTTAAGCCCTAATTAGTGGCATATTGCAAATGAATTTCAAAGTTAATTATTTTACTTCAAAGCAACCCTATTGCAAAACACTAAGAAGCACAACAGAAATAAACAATGCAAAACAGGTGTATACTTTTAGAGTACAAATGTATGTAAAAAAAACAGTGTTATACAAAAGGGTACAAAATACAATCCACATATAAACAAAAGCGACTGAGATGGACATTCTTGACTGCAACTATTTTCTCATGAGCATTTTTGCCAAATCCCATTTTACATATTAAAAAAACAGATAAATCATCATTGAGCCTTGTAGGCACTGTTACCCGACCTTTAGAAAGCTGGCATTTTCCTACCCTTTTGTGTCTGAAGCCTGACCTGGGTTACATGATTGGATGTAACTGACAGTTAGACTTTGTGAATTCCTCACAAAAAGTCACACAATAGAGCAATTAGGTGTGCTTGAATGGGTTATCTGCTGGCAGGATGGGGGGATGAGCAGAGCCCAACTTACATCTGAATAGCCTCTGCTCTGCCTTCACATAAAGGTCTTAATGACCCTGTATTGTCGCTACAGCCAGCTTGGAGCCAGAGGAGTCAGGAAATTTCATGCACTAGAAAGAACCTTTTCAGAAACGTTTCCCACCATTTAGAAGATGAGCACCAGGGTATAACAAGCATTTGCAATGCAATAGGTCTTGCATTTAAACAAGTTTAAGCTATTGGCATTGTAAATGACAATGCATTTTATTTTTATTTTAAAAACCGTAACATAAATAAAAGGCATTGGCATTTACAATGCCAATAGCTTAAATTCGCTTAAATGCGAGACCTACTGCATTGTAAATGCAAGGCAACATGGACAACGGGCGGGCGGAAGAAGGGCGGGCGGGGTGACGAGGAGGGAGAAGGCACCGACGACGCCACTTGGTAAACAATGGGAGTGAGGGGGGAGGTAAAGAAGACACCCTAAGTCGGCAGGGTATGCTCAGACGTGGGTCCTTTGCTCACTTTGGCACTGGATTCAAGCTAGCCTGACTAATGAAGGGTGTTACTCAGAAACCGGTCCCAGAATGGTTGTTTCCAGTTCAGGGAACACCTTGCTTGGCAGTTTGGGCTGGACTGTTCCCATGAGGCACAGGGTGAAGACTGATTTGAAAATAGCTGGGTCTGAACTGAGGTGGCGAAGTGAGCTAAATAATGATGATGGATTCAACTCAGATCTGTGACTGGGGGTGAGGGTTTGCATTGTTTCAGCGCTCTGTCGGTCATCTCCTTGTGTTTGCTTTGTTCGCTCTAAATTGGCAGGGTATGCCCAGACGTGGGTCCCTTGCTCACTTTGCCACTGGATTCAAGCAGGCCTGGCTGATGAAGGGTGTTACCCAGAAACCGGTCCCAGGATGCTTGTTTCTGGTTCAGGGAAGACCTGGCTTGGCAGTTCGGGCTGTACTGTTCCCTCGAGGCACAGGGTCAAGACTGATTTGCATATAGCTGGGTCTGAACTGAGGTGTCGAAGTGAGCTAAGTAATGATGATGGATTAAACCCAGATCTGTGACTGGGTGTGAGTGTGCATTGTTTCAGCGCTCTGTCCATCATCTCCTTGTGTTTACAAAAGCACGTTGTGCCTGCAGTAAAAGAAACTGAATAAAGGAAATAGTGCTCACAGTCTAAATAACACAAACCATGTAACAACTGAAGAAAAGGGGCCAGTCGCCATGGGAGGGGACAAATGAAAAGGAAGAGGGACTAACAAACCTATTTTCAAATTAGAAGCCAGCATTTAGGATAGATAATGACCCAAGCCAATGGCAAATAAGGGTGGAGAGTGGGCGGGGCTTCTATTCGCTACTCTACCACAACAAGCCTCACAGAGCATCGCTTGCGCGCCGGCTAAAGGCTCGACCTAAAAAGCAGTAGTCACATAAACAAAAGGGCCGCTGTACCACTGAAAGGGCATAAATCAAACTTAAAACATCCGTTTCTAGTCCTACTGAAACTGTAGCTCGAAATAAAGTCAGAGCAAGAAAGTGGAATGTCTACAGACCGCAGCCTATCTAAATTTGTCAGATTTGTCCAATCAGAAGTCAGGAATGAGAGAAATATCCATGTCACACACAATCAACGAGGCAGAGTTTTCAGATAATAGATGTTACTCGGTGAGGTAATACAAGCCAATGTATATGTATTGAACTGAAACAAATATCGAAAAAATATTTTTAAAAATGTTTTCACATTTCATCTGTTGTGCACTTAACAAAATTGCATCTCGATAGCTTGGCTTGACGCATGGACCGAGCTCAGATCTCTTTTTCTCTGACTTTAGACTGCTCAATGTAAACGTCTCACTCTCCAACCAATGGCATATGAAGCTGTAACTAGAATTTAGGACTTTCTAAATAGACTTTAGGTCCTTCTCCCTCCATGCCACCTCATCTGCGGACGACCCATACCTCACATCACCCTAAGACACACGTCATCAAGATCAGGGTGTATATTAACTGCCCCAAACTGTCTAGCGATGGAGCACTCTGCACCCACAAGTAACCGACGAAGACACCTTCATCCATCTCCCCACAAACTTCTCTCTTATATGGACTAATGAGAGCGAAAAGCAAGAGACTTCCTGGAGCCATGGTGGGATGGGATCGTAACCATTCATTGGGGTCGTTTATTCCTAAAGTCACTTTCAAGGGGCAGTAGTTCTTAGTTTCCACTGTCCACACCGGCCTCTGGATATTTGAAAACAGTAAAAAGACTTTGACCAGAAGCCACAGAATCCCACTGGTTATTTAGGAGAACTACTGTTAAATCCAGTTGTCCACTTGTATTCATTTTCAGAGTGGATTAGTGGTCTAGGCTTCTAGGTCCGAAATAAAAACCCTGCCAAAAATCCCAGTCATGGAGGTCTCTAAAAAACCCTACTCCGTTCCCTTCAATGTGTCGCCCACTTCATCAAAGCTGCAGGTCTGAGGCATACATTGCTCTGGCTCTCGAGGTCACCCTCAAGCTATTGATGCTTGGCCTTTCTGCTTGCCTCCCAAGGGCAGCCACCTTTGTGCTCAGGGGTCACTCGCTCTCTTGTATGTGAGCTGTACATCTGAACATGAATCACATGTGTACCACAAGCGCTTCAACTATTCACTCACTGGAAAGCTGCACCGGGTTCCTTCAGTACCACTGATTTCACAACCTCAATGGTCAGTGAACAATCATTATAAACATCTTGAAAATAGTGACAAGCCGCTAGAATGCACGAGCCAGAGCTTCCCAAGATTGGTGCCGACAAACAAGGATGGTACATTTTGAGCCCTAGGCAACCGCACAGTTGGTGGATGACGCGCTCATGTATATATATAGTACATAAACACCCCCTGCACACAGAAGTCTCCACTGAACCGGTCCACTCATCCTTCCAATGTCCACTCCTGACCACTGCTTCTGCCACCTAGGATTTTCATAATGCACCGCAGACTACTATAGATCCCTACAGGGAGGGCAAAGGTCAAGACGAACCCCCTTCACATAGGACTGACAGCTCTCTCCTGAGGTTCGAGGTCGCCCCCGGTCTGGGTTACCTCTGTATTCAAGTTGGAGAGGGAGGTCTGTATTGGCAGTTTTTACAGTCACTTGTATCCACCCAACGGATGGAGACAAGGTAGGCCGAGAGCACTAGGGGTTCACAGGGACAGAGATGAACCCAACAGCCAGACTTCATTGGGGCCTCTGCTGTTTAGAAGGGATTGCTGCTTTTGGAAAAGTAAAATAAACGTGGTTTATTCTAGAGCCTCTACCCGCACGGCTCCAGCAGAGTGCAAGTCTCTGTTACTTTGGAACAGAAGGAAGTCCTGGAGCCCCCATTGTTTTTCCGCTAAGCGAGCAGGGGGTGCTGTGGGCGCTCTACAGGGAGGGTATAGTATGTGCACAGGCCTTTCCGGCACAGGATGCCCCCCAGCCCAGCAGGATTCACATGGTCCCACCCTCAGGAGTGGGATTCGCAGCACCGGACTAAACCGAGGACCAGACGTAGGACATCAATAAACACCACTTAAAATATTTGATGCTGTACACAATATCATTTATCATGACCGTGAAAATGTAAACAATCAATATTGTTTGGAATAAACTAACTAGCCTTGAGAAAGCCCTGGCTTCACTTGCCAAACAGGGCGAAACACGTGTCGACTGTTCTTCTTTTATTTACTCTACAATTTCTATGGAAATTTAATAAAAAGTGAATTGGATTGAAACAAACAGTTAATAAAAAGAATCACCCTCACATGAATCTACCTGTATTTTATTGCATTCAAATGAGGAATGATTCCGTGACTGGATGATATACCGTTTGCAAAAGGAGCAACTTCTGCTCATAACCCCTTTTTCACCAGTCCAGTGCACTGTTTGCGTGCCTGACCTGCAGATCAGGTGCAGCTTCTAATTCGCTTCCTGCTAATCCAGGTGTGTGGTTGAGAAGGAATGAGGTGGGCGGAGTCACCTGGAACCCGTCTCCAATGTGCAGACTCCTTTGGAAACGACTGTAGAGAGCAGTCTATGCGGACACCTGCAGCTCAGGTCCGGATTACTAAATAGGCAAAGTAGGCACTGGCCTATGGGCGCCACTTATTTTAGGGGACCCGCGACAACTCTGGAAAGAATATTACAATCAAGCTTTCTGAAATATTGTTTCCAAACGATATTAAAAAAATGAATCACCACAAAGTAACAAAATCTTTACAATAATACAATATTTTTTCTGTAGTCTTTAAGGTAATGTACCCATTACCACTTAAGTACATATACCACGGACATCAGATTCACATAACAGTTTGTCTCTTAACCGCTCATCTTCTGGCAGCTGGCAGATTGTAAAACAAATCCGGTACATTGGGTATTAGGAGAACATTTATGAGGCGGGACCCAACATTTTGAGTGCCTCCGGGCCTCCACAGGGTTTTATCCTTCACTGCTGCAGCCGCTCCATTAGACTCCAGCCTGGGGGAAACGCACCAACCCAAGCACCAAATAATGCAAAGCCCAGGCCCTTGTATAGTATAGTAACTGCTAGATACCAACAAAGTTCAGACCGGATCTCCTCTACACTCTGCACAGGGCGACAATCAACAGATCTACCCAAGTATTGCCAGGTCTCGAAGAGAGAGAGTAGGCAGATTCCCAGGATGTGTGAGGGACGTCAAAGCTTCAGATCTGTTGTATAGCTTTTAAGGACCCTAGTGTAATTTTCCCGATTCATGCCCTTATATCGGTAGAAATCACCTTGCCCTTGTATAGGCATAGAAATCATAACCATATTCAGACATAGCCCAAGCAGTCCAAATACATTCATGGATACGTCCACTTGTTCCGAAAAGCCACAACGATTTCTTGGAAAAACTCGCCTTCAGCAGTTAGGGACTTCCCCTTGCTTGAATATTGATTTGTCCAAGAACTCATGGAGTTTTCATAGAACTGCCATTCTTTGATGACGTTATTATGTCCAACCTTACCTCAAACCCGGCACCTTCAAGGTAGAACGATGTAGATTGGTCCTCCTTTGGCACTTACACTGAAGAAGCTATTAGCAAAATCCTCAGTACCTTGAAGCCTGCCAATCACCCCATCGACTCCCTCCCCGCAAACGTGTTTAAAGACTGGTCCCAATTGCTTTTGCCACTCTGGACCAAAATCATTAATAGCTCCCTTCAACAAGGTTGCATCCCGGACACACTTAAAATAGGACAGGTGTCACCCATCCTAAAGAAACCCACAGCTGACCCTAAGGACTTAACCAACTATCGTCCTATTTCTAACATTCCTACTTTGGCCAAACTGTTTGAAATATGTGCACACCACCAATTGACAAATCACATTGATCACTTTGACCTCCTTAACATACACCAATCAGGATTACGAGCAGGCCACAGCACAGAATCAGCTATGACTCACATAATTGATGATGCGCTTCAAATACTTGATCAGAACGGTACATGCCTACTCATCCTCCTAGACCTCTCCTCAGCCTTTGATACGGTCAAACACGAGAACGTGATAGATCTGTTGAACCACAGAATGGGGCTATCAGAGTCAGTGCTTAACTGGTTTACTTCTTTTCTTCAAAATCGGACTCAAAAATTCAAGGTCAACAACACCCTGTCCAAACCAGTTCCAGTAACATTGGACCGCAAGGGTCCTCTCTATCCCCGACTTTGTTTAATTTATTCATGGAACCACTCACAGATCTCTTGCAATCGTCTTGCGTGCAATATCACATGTATGCTGACGATACCCAACTATACCTTAAGATACACTTCCCGTGAAGACATTCAATTTCTCAACTCAACACTCCGGAACACCCAGACATGGTTGGCAGAGAACCATCTCAATTTGAACACTCTAAAAACTGAATTCCTCTTAATAGCCCCACCCTCCCAAGTCCTCATCATGCAAGACTGGCTCAAACATCTGACTGCATTCAACGTTCAACCAACCCTGGTGGATTCAGAGAAATCACTAGGCATAACCCTCGATTGCAACCTCAATATGCAGAAACACATTAGCAATGCAACAAAGGGAGCAAACTTCCAGATAAATACACTCAGAAAGCTGAAAGCCTTCTTGCCCGCCAATGACTTCAAGATGACAGTTCAAGCTCTTGTTATCCCTCAGGTGGATTATGGAATTACCTCGCTCTGCGGACTTCCCAAAACAACAACAGCACCCCTACGAGGCTCCACACATAAGGCCATACACCACAAATCAAACAGATATCTCACACAGAAGCTGCCAATCGCCGGTGGTATAAGATCCACTAGAAGTGCAGAAAACCTACTACTGAAACCACAAAGATTCAACAAGAAAAAAACATGCAAACGATCCTTCTCAAGGAAGGCGCCTAGGATATGGAATGCACTACCACCAGAAACCAGACTTAACTCCTCCACTGCATCGTTCAAAAAGGAAGTAAAATCGATCCTTATGGCTAAATTCACTTGAGCTTAGTCTAAGGAAACTCGGAAGATCAGTAGTACCCGCACCAGTACTCGCTCTATGACAAGGGTCCACCTGACAATCTTGATATTAACAAGACTTAATGTGATGACTTCCTCTTTGCTTTGTTGCACAAGTCGTTATGTATACCTGTTCTATATGCTTTATTTATAGCGCTCTGATATCCGCAAGGGTCTTGTTCGCTCTCTATAAAACTTTAAAAATAAATAAATAAATAAATATGCTCACACTTGCCCCAGCAAACACACGGTGGTTTGGAGCAGTTCGACTATGTACTTGCCCGACGCAGCTCGCTACAGCAAGTGCCGAAGGAAGCCGACCCTCCAGCTGACGCACTGAGAGAGACGCTGTCTTTTCTCTTGCCGAGAACTCCAGCTCTAGTATTTCCAAGCTCCCCTTGCGGTGTGTTGGGAAATTGGGTCCCGAGACAGAGATATCAGACCTCCTTCATTCTAAAACCAAGGTATGGAGCTGATTAGACCCTAAGAGAAATCTTGGATAGATTCTTGGCAAAAAATATTACACCTATACTACAACACACTTACTTCTTCCCGCGTACTACACTTAGGTTAGGTACACTGGGGTAGGCATATTTTAGAAGCACCAGTTGAGTATGTTTTAGTATTTATTTATTTATGTATGTATGTTATGGCTTAGAAACCATGCCATGCTTTTACAGTATTATTTCATAATACTCTTCTTACTGTACGCATTATACTTTGCAGCCAGTATTACGATTGTAGCAGTTCATTTCTTCTGCATGAGAAAGAAGACTGTTCAATAAATACTTTTTATTGAAAACGTCTCTCTATTTTTCTGCACCTCTGGTGAAACGAAGCATGCACGATTGACTGAGTGAAATATCTATCTATTGTTTCCACGACTCTGAAGAAACGTTTTATCTTGGGGATACAAAGTTGTCATGTTTATGCGGTTGTCAGAAACGAATCCCTTCTTGTTTATTCAAGAAAGTTTCTAGTGACATCTGAGCTAGCTGGCACTCACAATTAAGTTTTATATTTTCGATAGAGACCTAGTCGACCTCAGTCCTACGTCACATCTATAGGATATATTATTGCAATGCGCAGAGCCTATTGGGAATATAGGAACTACACTACAGATCCTTCGGCCAGAACTGAAGAGGACAGAGCGGCTAAACCTTAATTCTGCACCCTCTGGGTGATGAGAAAACCCTCTGTTCCCGCACTGCCCCTCATTCTGAGCCAGTCTCTAGCTCTGAACTCCCAGTCACTGGAGCACCCTGCAGCCACACTGGTACCTCACTTGTAACTGGGCCCTAGGCAGCACGGACAACCCTCACCAGTGGGCGTTTTACATTGCGCATAGTCATTGATTAGATGTGTTCTCAGCCCTTTGAGACTGTTTATAACAAAAGTCTTCCTTCCTAGGAAAGGGGGAGTAAAACCAAGAATCAGGACGAAGGTGAAGAGTCGGGCTCTGGAGGAAGATCTAAAGCCTGCTGAGCTAACAAGTGATGGAGCAGGGTTTTCACTAAATTGAACCTGCTCGGATTGAACACCTTATTGTGTGAATCATTAATCTAATGGTGCGAAAATGAACAGGGAAAAACGAAAAAGGGGAAAGATAAAAACTGGGCAAGCGTGTGCTGGGGGGAGTTAGTATAGGCCGCATATGCACACGATTAATGCAGAAAATAACAGCCAAAGGCTGCAAGTTTCTTTTCATTAACTGTTTGAAAATAATGTTCAGTGCGTAAGAAAATGCAAACAAAAACATTCATAGGGCATTTAATTGTGGAGCCTTATAAAATATCAATGATAATCATGCTTGTATTTGGGTTTTCTAGAGCGTATTTTTCTCCTTTGCAGAGAAGGCCTCAAGAGTCTTTTTAGCTTTCATTTGCTTATTGGAACGTAGAGAGGAGAAATATGTAAACTGTCCTTCGCAAGTTCCTGATGAATGGCCAAGGTTGTATAGAGGAGACAATGATTATGAATAGAACATCCTTGCCGAGCGGAATATGTGGACACATGTGTAACAATATGGATACATTTGCGCGATGGAGAAATGTACAAGCCGCGCAAGAGTGGTATCATAATTTCCTCTGCTGAAGGTTGATGACGTGAGCTGTCAGAAACCAAGGAACTGTTGAAACGTTAGGCATGTCAGGAGTGGCGTGATTAGACACCTCTTGTTTTGAACCAATGACAGTTAAGAATTCTATGTGTAATGATACATGAGAGTAAATTCAGGGTATAACTATTAGTAGTAAGAGGGTGGGGGCTAGGCGCGTTTTCCTTACTTTGCGAGAGCAGTGAGCTGTGTTGCTGTTTCCTAATTCTATGGGCTGGCTGTTCTGCTGATCCTGAGTCTTTTGACTTTGCTCCTCAATTCTTTTTGGGGCGCCCCACCTTCCTCTCATGGCCAGAGGGTGGCTTTTCAGATTCCTAGAACTTTGCGAGATTGGTTAGTATGATATTCTGAATTTGCATAAATCTTATTTGCAAATGACTTTATCCTTTTGTCTCTACGCCTATCCACTCTCTCATGGCGCTGATATTTGAGATGTGTAATATTGAGATGCTTTGCTATTGTTCTCCAGTGTGATGATCTATGATTCGCGCTGTATTGTACTTGATCAGCAATCACATTATTTTAGATAAAGCATATTGATACATAAACAGAGTTTCTTTATTAGTGTCAATTTGGTGATATTGAGTGATTATTCTTTAAAATGATTCTTCTTTTAGATTTCTGATATTATTTTGCCAATCCCTGTCTACTAAATAAAGATTCATCGCAAAAGGAGGAGAATTATTAAAATGATAAGCAAATTGGTAAGATTGGTTTAAACTCATACAGCGTGAAAAAAACTGTTAAGTATTAAATTGGGTCCAGGTGATGAAAATTGTTCAAGTTTCCAAAACGCTGGATCACAAGTGAGCTGTAGAAAGACACAACTTGGACAAGACAAGCCACGGATAAGAAGCGGGCAAATGAGCGACAGTGAAGCCAATCCATAGAAAAAAGTAAGGAAGGCTGCAAGCCCCTGGCTTCCAGGTAAACCACAATGTCTTTTGCAACCAGATCGCTGTGCTGTCCGGCAATCTCGATCTAAAATAAAAAAACTTAGATGAAATGTCTGAATTAATCTCAGCCTAGTAATTACTGTAGGCATCATTCTAGGGCATTGTTTTCTTTAACCCAAACACTACACCACTCCAGATGTGGAAATGGAAATCAGCCCTGGTCTGCTGAACAGCCATGCCACCTCCCTGCCGACCAGTAACACAAACAATCCCAGACCAGCGGCACAGTGAGATAAGGGACCATGGCTGGCAATACTATTAACACGCAGAAAACACAAGTAATGGCTGGAGTGTCTGCATTAGTCTTAGCCCCTGGTAACTACTCTGGGCTGCATTGAGGCAGGAGCTCTACTCTGGGCTACTTTGACAACATTTAAAGTACAGGTGGGCAGCCGATAAATAGGCAGGGAGAGCAGAGCCAGAACCGAGCCAAGGGCCTGCCTCGGATCTTAGGGGCGTAACACAGGCCCCCGCAGCCCATGCGGTGCGGGGGGGGGGGGCCTAGCTCCAAGGGGCCCCCTCGGCACTGAATTCTGGCCGGAAGAGCTCCTGATTGAGCCCGAAGGGGGGCCCCCTAAGTACCGTGCAGGGAGGCCCCCTCACTTTAGAGCCCATGTACGAGCCGAGCCCTGAAACTGTTTGCGATGTAAATCAGGTAACACATCATGTAAAATATGATAAAGTCACTTCAAAATTCAAAAATATGTATTGCTATAGCAGTGAAGCTTTGGCATTAATAAGTCACATTATAGCAGTGCACAGAGTAGTACTTCCAATGAGGGCACAAGCAAACCTAACCTTCAGATACAGGGGCACACGTAGACTTTGACTTCGGAGCAGAGTGCTCTGAGACCCGCCAAGTGACTGCTCAACTCGACAGCACACCGAGACTCCAGTACAGACATACACCTGGGGCCCCGGGTCACTACACTTGTAACAGATGGCAGTACCTCAGGCCCGAGCCGGTCCTTCCATGGAGGCAGTCACCTACCTCTGCAGAGACCGCCAGCTGTCCTCCCTCGGACACTAGGCCAGGCTTTGCCCGAACAGTGGCACCTCTCCTGCTCCGTCCGTCACCCCGCCGCCCACTGCTCACCTCTCCTGCACACAATAACCAGGAAAAACATGACGCTCTGCGGTGGTTTTGAGCAAAGGAAGAGGCCAGGCCGTGACGGGGGGGCAGAGGGAACCACCAGCCGGGGCCGGACGGGCGCCATCACAGCCCAGTCCACAGATGTAGAGAGGAGGAGGAGGGGCTGAGGAAGAGAGGCGAGGCCATGGAGGACAGACAGGATAACTGGATAGGAGGAAGGAGGGACAACGGAAAGGGGCAGTCACACAGAGGGCACAAAGAACCAAACGAGGGATAGAGGAGGGCCAAGGAAGTCGAGGGTGGAGCAAGGTATCTTCAAGTGTGCGTGCGATAAAAGTGGCTCAATGAAGAAAAAGTTCACATATTGTGTAACAACCATGTAAAGGGGCCAGTAGCCATGGGAGGATACAAATGACGACATGGCCCTACTAAGGAGGGACTAACAAGCCTATTAAGGAATCAAACGCCAGCATTTACAAAGGACAAAGACACAAGCCAATGAAAAATATGGGCGGGGCTTCTCCTCGGTACAATACCCACAACAGATCGCCAGATCAGCGCTTGTGCATTGGCTCAGGCTCGACCTAAAAATAGGACCTTCAGACCCACTCTTCAGTTCACTACTGGATCTGCGTGAGGACTCTCCAAGGACTGCCTGCTACTGTGCACTATGCTAGACTGCTGCTGTAGCTGAAAAGTGTGCTTGGCTGCCTGGAGCCTGCGTCGAAAACTCACAGGTGAGTCCTGTTGGTCAGCTCGCATCTTCACTTGCACCCAGGACTACGAGAAGTGACTCCAAGGGCTAATTTACTAATCTCCTGTTCAGAGCCACAGGGACATAAAAGGCTCCCACCATCTTTAACCTGCACCTGGGTCCAGCCTAAGTGAGCCCTAAACCCCCAAGTGGTGTCCCACCAGTCCTGGACCCTTGTTTATGGTGTGAAAGGTGCCCAGACAGCCAATTGTCAAAACTGAGGACTTGTACAAAATGTGGCCAAAAAGTGATCTGACAACTAGGAGGAGACCGGGACCAAACTGCTTGCCTATCCACCCGAGGTGCATCGCTGGTCGGATATACTTAGCGGCTTCTCCCACTGCGTTCTTCTCCGCAGCAGCAAATTTGTTTCAGCGATCCTGCGCCACAGGGGTATCCGTGTAACTGTCTTTGGCTACAGCCATTCGTCACACTAGAAATCTTTCACTTCCATTTCGGCGACCATGTCCGAACGTAGACATTTTCATTGCAGCTTCAACCTAAGGCTATCTGACGATGACGCTTCCTCCTCAAACACCACCTGCTGCCTTGCCCTGCTGAAATGTACCTTCTCAGGCATTTTTCTTCAAGAAGTTTTTAAAGTCAAAAGGTAAGCGCTGACCAGGCCAATCCAATTGCTTTATCTGAGCAACACTGCATCGCAGTCGGCGTTAACTTCCTACTTTGATTCGGTCTCGTGCTGCTGTAAGTCCACAGTTGGCCCTTTGATCTTTTAGGCGCTATTTTGAACCTTAAACATTAAAAAATAATAGCTCTGGTTCCACTGACTGGATTTTGTCATTTTGGTGTCAAATCATTTTTTAAAATATTTTCTATGTTAATAAACTGGTTTAGGACTTTTCTTCGTTTGGGTTTTCACTTTAATATTGTTTGTGTGCAACATAAATATTTTCCACATTGCCTCTAAGTAAAGCTTGACTGATTTTTGTGCCAAGCTACACGAAGTTAAGCACAGCTTACTTTAGTGACTTTTTGTGCTTCACCCAGAAAGGGACTGTGGCTATTGCTGGACCAGGGCTCCCACCCCAGTCAACCAACAACCTCGTTTCTCCCAAAGGAGGTTTTCACTGTTGTTGCCCCATCTTATAAATACCAGGATATGTTGAATGCCCTTGCCTAACATGCTCCAATCAGTCAGAGCCTTTTATATGTCCCTGGGCAAAACTAGCAGTGGGGCCGTGACCCAGAGACAATGGCTTAAATCACATCTTCCCAGCTTGGCCAACCTGTGTGACCTTGAGAAATTACTTTTTTTCCATCTACCTACTTTTGAATGATCATATGTTTAAAAGCACCTTGAAATAATTCAGTTCAAGAACTGCACTGTACTAAATCCTTTCTTATATATGGTTTAATAGACTATAAAGTTGCTCCATATGTAGCAGTAATAAAGGCCTTTCATAGGAGACAAAAACAGATTTGTTTCCGGGAGTCACTGATGAAATCAGTATTCCGAAAGTGTGATAGGTTTGTGCCAGAGGTAAGTACTTGAAATGGTAAGGCAAGGAAATCCTAAATTCTGGATTGGTGCTGTGGATACAGGAAATGGAGTACTGTGTTTATAGAAGTTTCTTCTTTATTCAAATGCAAGTGAACACAAGAACAGCCGATATGTGTTTCACCCAAAAGGCCAGCGGGCCAAGGGCTTTTTCAAGGCAAGCTACGACACTGTAACACAGTACTCCATTTCCTGTATCCACGCCAATCCAGAATTTAGGATTTTCTTACCCTAGGATTTTAAGTACTTGCCTCTGGCACAAACCTATCACACTTTCAGAATACTTATCTTACACCAGGTGGGCCCTGGGTGTAACCACCTGATGGGTATGCGCCATACCAATGATTGGGTCTGGTCCCATAGTGTGTGAACCCTGGCAGCACCCACAACCTGAATGCCCTAACTAATGCAATCAGGGCTGAAGGGGAAAGAGGTTGATATCCACCCAGAATCTGGATTGCACATTGTTGTATCAGGAAACCTGGGCCATGTTATCCTGGGGCCAGATTATCGACATCAAACCTGGGCTTCTATTGGAATTCTATAGGGCATATTATCAAGCCCCTTCTTGCCGCTTTAGCAGCAGTTTCCTGCAACTAAAGTGGCGATAATGTTATCGCCCGTTCTTGATAATATGGCCCTAGTCCTAGTTTCAATCCCAGCTTCCCAGCTTAACCAAACAGTGTGCTGCTGGCAATTACTTGTCTTCACAGTGCCTCCTTTTCACTGTCTTTAAGCATCTCTTGTTCCCTCGTTAATGTGTTAGCTCTCTGTGTTGTGCCTGTCCTGCATGGGTGACAGATCCATGTGATGTTCCTTCTCCTACTGCCACTTGCCTGTAACGTATTTGTGTTTTGCGAAGGTTGTGCTGTGACTGTCTATGTTGTACCTTTCTTGTGAAGTGAAGCTCGGCATTAAACCTTCAACTAAATATAGGAGACAACATTGCACATTACCAATGCTTGTTTTAGTGTATGATGTGAGTGAAACCTTGCACATATATGTGCAGTGTTTACTTTTGGTTTTAGATATAAAGCAAGTGATTTTTAAAAAGGACTACATGACTGTAAAGTTTTAAAACATAGTTGACATATAGCCAATTCTGTCATTTTAGCCAACAGCACCCTGAGTGCGGGGTTTGAGTCCATAATGAAACTTCTAAAAGCAAAACTACAAGACCCACAATGCAACATTCTGTTGACTAAAAAGCCAGGGATGGCATCTTGTGTCTTAGTGGCACTTGGTAGATTTGTGAAATGCAAAATACGCCTTAACTCCTTCCTGTCTGCCTTTCTTCCTGCAGGCAATAATGGGTTAAACAGCCCAGAGATTGAGAGGACACAGACCTCTTTTCACATGCAAATACCACCACCACCTCCTGCTAATGGGCAAACATTATTCCTCCTTGGGAAATAGACAGGAGACCTCGTTTACCAGAACCAAGCGAGAAGCAGCAGTTAGAAGTGTCTGTGACACAGAGAGAAACAGAAATGGCCTCTCACTGCTCTTCATGGGCCCTCTTCGGGGGTTCGTGTTTTTGAGGGGGTGTGCACTGAAAACAGCCTTGTGATGTACCCTGTGTTGAACAGGTGCAGCACGCGCTGTCCCGCGAGAGCTGCCGGTGGTAGTAAGTATATTGTGAGTGGTGAGGAAAGTGACCCCCCCCTCTTTCCTAACTTGTTCAACCCAAACAACTCTGGCCCCTCTTTTTATGAACTCCCCCTCTTTGTGCAGCACGTGGCCCTGTTCACTTCCAGTCTAACTTCGGTCTGCTTTAGCGCCTCGCTGGCTGTCCGAAGCGCTATATTAATGCAATCTGAATACAATGTACTGTTTGGCAGTGACCATTCCTTGCAGAAAAGACTGACCTAGTGCCGGAACACTCTCTCTCGTCCACGCCCAGCACCTCGCCAGCTGCGTTCGTGGGTATTGTGCTGTGGGTTTGTTTGATAACAAGGAGAAAGAGGGCAAAGCACTGGCTTTCTACCTCTGTGTTTACTTCTCTGCAGCTAATCTTAAAGCTGCAACGCTGTAGAGGCAGGCACTTCTGCTCATTTGTTTCAAGTTGACCTGGAGATGGAGTCCACTCAAGCTTTTTGTGTCCTGTCTTGGTTTTACCAATGCTTGCTTTGCTAATGTTGTCTTCATACTCTGGAGGCAAAAACAGATTTTTCACGCTTAACTATGGGACATTTTATACCTTTTTCCTGTTCTTCCTTCTTCCCTTTAATGTTTCCATCTTTTAGTCTTTCTTCCTTTTGTTTATTCCCCATTTTGAGTGTCTTTCTCCTTGTGTAACTGGCGCAGATGCACCTCCTTCTCCTCACTCTTTCTCTCACTTCTTCTCACCCTGTTTTGGTCTCCCTTCCTCTCCCCCCTCTTGATTACTGTTCTGCCCCCATTGTGGGTGTGCAATGAATATAGGGCGAGTCTCTGTCCCTCTGCCTGGGGTGTCCATGTTTGTTGTTTCTGTTGAGACCTTATTATTGGGCACCGACCCTACAGGCCTTTGATCATCAGCTTTCTTCTTCTAGCGCACGAGGGGGGTCCTCTTTTGATTAAATCCGATCCCCTCTGGACCCCCTCCGGATCCCCTCTGGATCCCCTCTGGATCACCTCTGGATCCCCTCCGGATCCCCTCCGGATCCCCTCTGGATCCCCTCCGGATCCCCTATGCATCCCTGCCTCCTCTATTTTGTTGTCAAGAGAACAGTTAATCACAGGCAGAGGTTACAATCTTCCCTCAAACATAAAACAGTTCCTGTAAAGGCCTCAGCAAGTGAACCTTTACACGGCCAGGTCATTTACTGGCCTGGCTAGTATTTGTATGCAGGGCTGGAACACATGTTAAAAATGCAGCAATAAAAGGTATTTGACAGGCTTTGAAACATAAACCTAAAATAGCAAATGCAGTGAGAAATTGACCAAAAAGTTTAAAGCTGTCTGTGCAATTCTTAAACAATTATTATAATCAACATTTAAAAAAAAAAGATTTTACAGAAAATCGTATTTAGGTGACGGCTTATGGCACTTACAGAATCCCAAAACAAAACAAAGTTGACTTTATTTTAGCTGAGAAAGTGTCGAACCTATAAATAAAGCACAGGCAGCAGAGGAGTCAGTGCTCTGCCATGTGACTGTAGCATGAACCCGGAAGTCCCAGCGCAGCCAGGGGGACAGACGCACAGAGAGGGGACAGACGCACAGACACACCCACTGCACACAGAGAGGGGCAGACGCACCACAGACACACCCACTTCACAAAGAGAGAGAAATGAAACTTACCTTCACTTCCTGCATTTCTGCATCATGGCGGCAGCAGCTCAGCTCGGGAGCCTAAAGGAAGAGGCCACTTGTTCCATCTGTCTGGAATATTTTAAGGATCCGGTGATGATTATTGATTGTGGACACAACTTCTGCCGCTCCTGCATCACCCAGAGCTGGGAGGGAAGAGATGGAAACTTCCCCTGTCCACAGTGCAGGGAAATATCTTCTGGGAAAAACCTCCGACCCAACAGACAACTGGGGAACATGGTGGAAATGTTAAAACAGCTTCATCTGCCCCCCGTGAAGCCCCCGGAGGAGAATCTGTGTGAGAAACATGACGAGAAACTGAGGCTGTTCTGTGCAGAGGATCAGAGGATGATATGTTTGGTGTGCCAGGAGTCAAACGACCATAAAACTCACTCAGCAAGTCCTATAGAGGAGGCTGCAAAGGAGCACAAGGTATGTGTGTGGTTTCTCTGCAACTACAAGTGAAGACCACAGGGTTTGTCTGTGGAAATTCAGGGAACACAAAGCCCTCTGTGAAACCCATCAAGGAGGCAGCCTGAGAGCACGAGCTATGTGTGCGCGTAAATGTGGCGGCAGTGGTATATTTTAGCCAGCACCTCAGCTATGTTTGCAAGGGAGTCAATTCGAATCTCTTCTCTTTGTCTGTGTGCTCAATGTCTTTATACTGTGCCACCCAACAGTAATCGCATATATATAGCGGGAACCCCCCTATATGTTAATCAATTTTAACATTTAGACAGTGCACAACAACAGATGTTTTAAAGACTGGTTGAGCACAACCAGTTAAAGTTTTTAATACAAAAATTCTTCCAGTGAAATCTGTTCAGCCAACAATATTCTTGACAGATGTTTCTTAGTCCCAATATTGACGCAGCCACAGCCGACACGTGTTTCGTCGCGTTCCGCGACTTTCTCAAGGCGTCAAAAGAAATCTGTAATTTTAATGTCAAAATCACGTGTCCGGAATGTTTCGTCCAACACGATGTAGCTGGATATAATAGTCCAGACGAACCGAACTGGTGTTTTCACGTCCGTGAAGGATTACTCTTAAATCTTTGTTGAAGTTCGAAAAAATGAAGTAGTTACTGGTCCCAGGTACGAGGAACTCAGATTTTAATACAATGTCACAGCGTATATCTTCGGTTATGCTCCTTAATAAGTCAAAGGGAATCTACACGGGTTTTGCTCAACGTTACATCGATGTCCAAACGGCGGGACAAAATTTCAGTTCCGGCCCATGTTTCAAGTTCAGTCCTGGGCTTCAGTGTTAGAGGTAGTTCGGTCCACGCTGGTTCCCTTCTTGCTACTAGCAGTCCCGCCGTTTGGACATCGATATAACGTTGAGCAAAACCTGTGTAGATTTCAAAATGAAGAAATAGTAATTTAAAGTATTCAAAGTGTGCGCATCGCTGAAACAATGTGGTATAAATAATATTTACCGTAGTGGATTTTCTTTATGAAAGCGTGCGCATCGCTGAAGAAATGCGCTGTAATGAAGAAACTCCAAATGGAATAACGCACCTATGATTGTTTCCGAACACCAAGGAAACATGTGCGTGGTTGGTTAATGCACTGGATTAACCGATCGTCATACAGATTGTATGAAACGCCTTTCAAATCTTCTGACGAATCAGCGCTGAGTCATAAGATGGGCTAAAAGACGATTTGACCAATCTTTAAATTTGTGAGGTAGCATAGGATTTTAATGACCAATCCGTGAACATGGAAGAAAAAAAACAGTCAATAATGGCCAATCCTGAAGCTTGAATTCTAAGCCAATCCTGACGCTTGCATTAAAAGTCAATCGCACATAAAATTAATATCGACATACCTTGATGATCAGAACGTTCACGTCGAACTTCACAATGAAACTTGCAAGGTATGATCGAAAATTTGATAAAAATATTGCGCGGGTATTGTGGAGTTTACTCCTGATCGTCGCCAAAATGTTATGATAACGAATCCACAGGAAAAGTAGTAGAGATATAATTGGCTTTTATTTCCAATTATAAAGTTAAACTCCACCCGATGCGTGATGCTTCCTTCTAGTGGCCAACCCCAACGATGACTGAAGATACGTTGGAGATAACCACCAAACGAGCACATCGCACCAGGGTGTATAATCAAATAACAATACAGCATGCGACCACATCACGAGTGGCCGTACAATCAAATCATAACAAGTGAATCCCTGCACATCGCGCGACACACTGCGCGATGCGCACGAGTAAATTAAAGCAACCACTACAATGGAGCCCTGTGTTACTCCGTAGGAGGCGGGGAATGCTTGTGATTGTATAGAACCTATTTGCATAAACTGGTGTCAGCTGGTGAGGTTGGATGTGAACCATTTCAAGACAGTGTCTTAGAATCCCATCGTGTTTTTTGTGCGTTGATCAGGGCCAGCTGTTGGCCTGTGTCGAAGGCTGCAGAGAGGTCCAGGAGGTCAGGGGTCATTCTTGTAGTTAAGGAGGAGGGTGTTGTCGACCAGTTGGAGTGTGGCTTTGTCAGGGCTGCATACACAGTTATTGTGTTTATAAAACGTGGTAGCTTAGATATTTTCACTTGGTTCTGTATTGTTTTCGAATGTTTGATAATGTCTCTAGGACAACCTTTCTTCTCTAGTGTCACGTCTAAATGCTTCCATGCTTTGGGCATAATGTGTGCACAATGTCAAGGAGCAGTAAGTGCCAGTGAGGAAGCTTGTTTCCATGGACCAGGGATTCTGATCCTTCTAGGCAAGAACCGGTACAAACAAGCATTGGCATAGCCAATACTCTCTCCCTGACTATCTAAGATCGGCCACGCATTATCTTCCCTTCCGGAAAGACCTTAAAACTTTTCTTTTTAAGCAGGCTTTCTCTCTGTAAAACTGCTTCCACTTTTTTTGAGTTTGTGGTTGTCATCTTTCTCCTCTGGTACCCTCCCTTCACAGCGCCAAGAAACCGCCAGGTGAATGTTGCGCTCTATAAATATTTTAAATTCAATTCAATTCAAATTCAATAGGTTTCGCCTCTGGGACCTTAAAGGTGTTTTGCCAGAGGTGTTTGGAAGTTTGGAAAGAGATGCAATTTAACATGAAGGGATCCCACACCTCATTGATACATTCAGTACCTGCAGTTTAATCAAACGAGAAGAGGGAATGTGGGAACCTCTTATACTATCTCAATCACTGGAGAAGGCACGCTTTACTGCAACTTGTGCGTGCTTTCACCTTATAAATATTTAACACACGATCCGAGGCAGTTGAATGCTAGAAGCGAGAAGTGAGGGAGAGAGAAAGAGACGGAGAGGAGAAGGGAAGGAGAGAGTGAGAGAGGAAGGGACAGAGAGGTAGGGACAGAGAGGGTGGGAGGGAGAGCAGTAGGGAGGTGGAAAGGAGGGAGAGAGGAAGGGATGGAGGGTGGGAGAGTGAAAAAAAGAAAGAATGAGAAATAGCAATGAAGAGAGAGGTGAGAACGAGAAAGTAGACAAGAGTTAAAGAGAAAATAGAGAAAGCAGAAGAGAAGAAAGATGAGAGGAAGAAAGACACACATGACACACATGTGCGCAGGAGCAAGACTATGTGAAAGAGAGAAAGAGTGACCAAAAGAGAGGGAGTAAGAGAAAGCGAGCGGGAAACAGGATGAATAAGAGAGATGAACAGCTAGAGAGGGAGGGAGAGAGAGATGGGCAGACACTGTGTGAGAGAGGCTGGTAGATGTCACTGGCAGCAGAGCTGTCACTGTCCCCTTGGGTCAGTAAGTACTCACACCGGTCAGTGTGAGGGGCGCAGCCTTTCAAGCGCTATGTTACACAGTCTAACTAAATACAAACTGAACTGTTTAAGCAAAACAAATCAGACATTAAAATGAAGCGTAAATAAGAGAATCGAATGTTAATCCGAAATGCAGTTTTAGCAGGACCCCCTTGAAGCACTGACATTTTACTGTAGCGCGGTGTGGTATATGTCTTCTATGTCTATTGGAGTTTTCTTCTATTATTCTTTGGAATTGTAGTTCTCTTACATCACATAGATTCTTATGTATGCAATATGGAATGCAATTGTTTGTGAGTCTTGGTTCTACTTCAGAGAAGCGGTTGGAGCTGATCTGAATAGATGCCTTTACTCTAGCACCAGTGGGTCTTTTACTGCTTATTAAATAAATAAGTATTTAACTTAATCTGTCTCCTCCGCTCTTTACACGCGGACTGTGGCGCTGGTGTTTCAACCTCCTAATATACAAATTGGCATGGTCATAATCTGCACTATAGAGCAGTTTGTAGCAGTGGCGTAATGAAACTTGAGGGCGGACCCCCCCCTGCAAAATACTTTGAGAGGCCCCCCTCCGGACGCACTCAAGCTCTCAGGCCTGGGTGCTGTGCTGAGAGGGCTTCTGGCGCTTGGAGCCCCCATCCCCCGCGCTGCGGGGCTTTGTAGCCACCATTCAGAAGTTAACATAATAGGCTGAAAACATCCCAAATATGCATTTGTATCGAACCGGCAATTCAAAGCAGTAAAGATTTCACAACTAAGTAGCAGCAGCCACGGATTAGCAATATTTTCTCTAACATCATGTTAACAAATCCATGGACATACACATACATACATACATACATTCCTAAATCCAGTGTAGAATTTGCCGTTTATACTGAAGGTAGAAGCAAAGAGGGACCCGTTTATTAAAAGTTTGTAAATGTAAAAAACACTAAACATTTTATCAATAGGAACAGTACAGATTTCCAGTATTTTTTTGATTCACACAAAAAACAACAACCCAAGAGCACGCAAGTGCATCCATGATCGCAGTTTTCCATTCATACTCCTCGGAATGAGTGCGTGTGCACGTGACTTGCCCATTGCTGGTTAGCTACATATTTTTCAGCCTTATAGACAATCCACATGAGAAACTTTGGCAAATGTGCACAAATTGTTCCCCATGGAACCATCCCATCCACTACACCCAATGACATAGGGGAGGTGTTCAATCCCAACAAAGCATATCACTTTCGTGAACCAGTAGTTATGTGCTTTGCAGGATGTAAAACTGTGCACACAATAGATTAGACTACTAGCAAGATTTCAAGTTTGTGGGTGTTTTTGCACGTCCTTTGGTTACTCCTAGCCATAACTTTAAACACAGTCCACAGTACGAGTAGACTCTGCAGTCCAATGTAATCTAAAAAAGTAACTGTCTGCAAATCTTGAATCCGTTGATCGAGTAATTTGTGTACACAGGAAAGCGGAGCTGCAGAAAGGCGAAAAAGCAAACGAAAGGTAAGAGAAAAAAGTGAAAAGAGGCTCAGAGGGGATAGAAAAACGTAGAAAAGGAGCAGATGAGAGGCAAGAGTAACCAGCAGGAAGTGGGATAAGGAAGGGGGTAGCAAATGGTGAGCACATTGATGAACTTCAAAGCGGCCGCGAAAGTGCTCCCAGAGGTTGCAGGCTGACAAATGGTGCGCGCGCCGGGCGCACATGCACTGTACCTCATCCGCCTGCAGCCTTTAGGAGCACTTTTGAAAGCCCCTTACTTAACTCTCGCAGAGCAACGCATGCGCGTTGGCTCAGAGAGACCTAAAAAGGGACATCATTGTCTGTGATACTTGGGGCTGGTGCTCACAAAGCAGAAATACTTATTTTTAAAATTATGATCCAGTCATCTGTAATATGGACAGGGGCTATAGTTTACAGGCCCCCAGGCCAAAAAAGCAAATTTTGTAAACCTTCTATTGGAATTCATTGCGCCTTATGTTCTAGGCGCAAATAATTTCATTCTCATAGGAGATTTTAATTATCATGCAGATTTATCACAGGACTTCGATACCGACCAATTGGTAACTTAACTACAGACATTAGGACTGGAGCAATTGGTAGTAGGTCTTACCCATCAGGACAGACATACCTTGGATTTACAGTTCACCAACTCCACTAAACTCACAGTTGAGCAACCCCTACTTCTACTTTGGTCGGATTATCATCTGCTAAAATGTGGCTTTCATTTGGATGCTCCAATAACTAGCCAGGATAATAACTGTGCCTTAATTAGGCCCTGGCGAAAAGTCACCCCTACATCCTTTTCTACCCACTTTAATGCGCAAGCCTTACTACATACAGATAATGTAGATCAAGCAACAACGGCCTTTGAAGAGGCCATAACTCTTGCTTTGAACACAGTAGCACCCATGTCAAGGGTCAAGACTAAAGGCTAAGCATCTCCATGGTTTACATTAGAATTAATAAAAACTGAGAAATTGTCCAGTAGAACTGCCGAACGGCTGGAGGAAAACCAAAACTACTATAGATCGAACCAAATATACAGAAATCCACCGTACCTATTTAAATAATATTAAACAGGCTAAAACGTCTTATTTAACAGAGAGGATTAATAATGGGGGTCCGAGGGAAAGCTCCGGACTGGTTTAAAAATGATCTAAAGGACCATCCCACGACTGTGCATTTAGGTTCCCTGGCCTCATGCAGCAGACCAGTAAGCATTGGAGTTCCCCAGGGGTCACTCCTGAGCCCTATGCTTTTTAATCTTTGTGTAACACTGCTGGCCAGGATAATCAGGTCTTATGGGTTCGAGGTAGTGTCATATGCTGATGACACTCAGCTGTTGATCTCATTTGGTCCTGACCCTACAAATACATTGATCCGGTTTAAAAACTGTCCGACCTACATTAACAGCTGGATGGGCAACAACAAATTACAGCTAAATAGCAGTAAAACATAGTTTATTCTGTTTGGCAGGGCCGAAGAGTATTGGTCTAGCAGCTGGTGGCCTCGGGCATTGGGCCCATGCCCGTCCCCAGAACAAGCAGTCTGCAACCTTGGAATAACGATTGACAACCTATCCATGACAAATCATGTCAATCTTGTGCTGGGGACTGGTTACGGAATCCTGCGGAAGCTACGTAAGATCTTTAAATGTCTACTTATTGAAGCCAGGAAGCCACTGGTCCAGGGCTTAATTGTAAGCCGCATGGATTAGGGGGAATGCCTTATTAGCCTCCCTAAATGAAGACCTCTTTTCTAAACTGCAAATCTTGCAGAATACTGCGGCCTGATTGATCCTAAATCTACCTCCAAGATCTCCCTCAGTCCCTAGTCTGAGGTTTCTCCACTGGCTTCAAGAGGTCATTTTAAAATCTTGTGCCTAACTCATAGAAGTATCTATGGCACTGGGCCTGGTTATTTAGCGAACAAAACTCAAAAGATATCAGCCAGAAAGAACACTAAGGTCCAGTTCAAAATCTCTTCTTACCCCACTAGGAGTCCGGACCGTACGCAATGGGGGTCGATCTTTTTCTTTTCTCGCCCCTCATCTCTGGAACAAGCTGCTGTTTCATCTTCTGTCTATTGCGGATAACCAGCGTTTCCGCAAATAATTGAAAACGTGGTTGCTTGATCAGAAATAACGGAATTGAATATGACCCTCAGTCACTGGAATCTCCGCATGCGCCACGAGACCTACCGGTGATATGTGCGCTATATAAGATTCTCTGACTTGACAATCCCTTTTGTGTGGCTGCTACTAGCAATACTAATGTATGACTGGTAAGTACAGTCTGGGCACGTGTGGCAGGTACTGTAGTGACTCTTTTTTTTGCAATTAAGACCACACTCTACATATCTTTATTTGTTGAACTCTCATCCCTACAGGTGAAACTTCAAGAGTGGCTGCTTGTCCTGAAGAAACAGGAGGTATATTTTCTGGAGTCTAAACTCAAGGAAGAGGATCAATATAAAACCATGAGGGTGAGTGGCTGCAGTGAGTTCTGTGTGTCTGTATATCTCTGTGCCCAGTCATTTGTGTGGCCTCTTTAGTACAAGACACACAGAGGCAGATGATTCACACTACAGACTGGGTCATGGTCCCCCACCAAATAAATATTCTAACCGGAGTCACTGCACCTGGATATTGGCGCTGAAATCGGACAAGGGCGCGTCCTAGAAAAATATAAAATCAAGTATTACTCTTCTGACCTTAATACTCACATGTGCATGGTGTGTGTTAGTATGTGTGCAGTGGTGTGGCAATATCTGTCTGGGAGTATCTGAGCATGTTCACGCTTAGGTGTACGTGTCTAAGTATGTGTTCATGTATGGATGGTCCTGGAGTTATCTTTGGGAGTACATGCATGTTTGCGCGTCCCTATATCTGTCCTTTTATTCTGCATGTGTGTGTGTCTGCATATTCATATCTAAATATGGAGCCCGAGAGTATACAAAAACATGTCCTTATCTTTATGCATGCATGTTTGAGGGTTGTGTTTGCTTTAGTCTGGATTTATTGGCTGTGAGTTTGTACCTACATATGTGAATGCTTGCCTATGGGCTTGTATATCACAAGGTCTGGTGGCATTTGTGAGTGTGCAAATACATGTGTGCATAAGTCTGGAGTTATACATCCGTGAGATTTTATATGCATCTGTGTGTCAGTATATATGTATGGATGTGTGTCTATGCATGCATGGACTGAAGATATCCATCTGGGAGTGAATATATATGTATGGATGTGTGTCTCTGAGTCTGTGCATGCATGGACCGAAGATATCCATCCGTGAGTTTGTACAAGGTGTGTGTGTGAGTCTGCAAATCAATGTGTACATCTGTATGAGTGTGTACCTCTCTGGGTGTGTGTCTGTATGGATCTGGAGTTACCTATCCATCCATCAGACTGAGCAAGACTGGTGTAAGACCCTTCCTAAACCAAGGTTTTAGCAATGTAATCCTGCTACGGTATTGTATATACATCCTCGAACCACAGATCATCCAACAGAGTTCATCTAAGTGATAAAGCGAGCATGGAAGCTCCAGCATTGTGTAGATGAGTTTTAGCCCACAAATAGTTCATCCTAACAAAATGCCCTCTAATCTTAACACGTTTCAGGACATGTACATTCCCTTCTTCAGGACAAATGCATTTCTAATTCTAGAGATTACATGGGCACAGCTGAGCATCAGCCACTGACCTTGGGCATTCTCTGTTCTGCTCAAGCCTCGTTGCAAGGATTCCCTGCAACAGTCTCATTATTCATCAATAATTAGTGCACTTTTTTTGTTTTAATAATATTTACTGATTTTTCAGAGGTTTGTACATAGATCCTTGACAATAGTGAGTGTACATAATATCTTTCATACAGATATACATAGAACATTGATGGGGTACAAGGATATAATAACAGCATTACACATACTATAGAATTGTGGTTCGTTGTCAATGTCCCAGTGGGAACTCAAGATCATATTAACCGTGCAAATATATCACCATAAGTATTGTTAACATTAACAAAAACAACTGTCCGTAATTTACCATTTATATTTGACGGGTATCTATCTTGTGCGCTGGTCTGATCATGATCAGGTGTGTATGCGTACCTAGGGACATGAGGTTTAGGTGATCCCTGCAGTGAGTGCGATACAGTGTGCGACCTCATGAGTTGGGCCTGGAGATTCCTATTACCACACATGTGCTGCACATCCACCGTACCTACATGCACTGGACATGCACATGGAAGGTTAGTGCAAGGGTCTGGGGCTCACACCAAAGCAGTACAGTAGATTGTACTTTCATCTGACACAAGAAAGAGGTCTGGTCATAACTAATGTTCCACAAAACTGGGTACGCTGCCTCCACCACTTTAGGTGGCTAACTTAGGACACAGGAAGTAGTGTCATCTCGGTTATGAGGGCACGCTTGGCACGCCACTGCAGGTCACCAAACAGGTACTCTTTTGGGCTTCAAGGAGCTATAACATTACAGTTTTGCACAACACAGGAACACATTCCTTATTAACACTGGCGATACAAGGACACAACCCTCTACCAAGGAGAGAGCTAAGATGTGCAACCCTCTGCCGGGACTAGTGACACAATACAAGAGCACAACACTACCAGGACTGGTGTCACATCACAGGAGCACAACGCTCTACCTGTAAACTAGTGACACGTACAGTAGCACAACCCCCTACCAGCAGTGGAGACATACCTGACTCCATAAAATGTCTGACTCCAGTAATTTTTGGTGACGCAAGAGAAACGCACCGCTCTCCACTGCTGAAACCTCCTATTCCTACTGGGACGAGACATGCCTCACCTGATAACAGACAGGCTCCAGCTGTGAGCCATAGTGTGATATACCTCAATTGACAACACACAGGCTCCTGATCTAAGCTACAGTGTGACATACCTCACCTGATAACACACAGGCTCATGCTCTAAGCTACAGTGTGACATACCTCACATGATAACTCACAGCCTCATATCTTAGGATAGGAAAGGATGTTTATCCAATCTCCTCACTCATCTTTTACAGAAATGCCTGAATTACCTTCAGAAACATTGATTTGTCTGGTAATTAATGATTTTGAATGTAAAATTCCCACATCAGTGATTCCCCTTCACTCTGAATGAGCGCCATTGTAGGACACCCCTTCAGCGCCTCCATCTGGGCAAACACATCCATTGTGCTGGCAGGACAGGGGCAGCCCGCACTCCCCAAATCTTATGTCTTCCATCCAAATGGGATGAAACTTCCTGGCCCACCTTTTACATCATCTTTTGACTTCAGCCGTATCTGGGTCTTTGAGTGTCTCTGCCTGCGGTGGGTCCTCTTCCTTGCACTCGCTCCATGGATCGAGCGTCCCTGCCTGCAGTGTGTTCTCTTCCTTACACTCGCTCCATGGATCGAGCGTCCCTGCCTGCAGTGGGTTCTCTTCCTTGCACTCGCTCCATGGATCGAGCGTCCCTGCCTGCAGTGGGTTCTCTTCCTTGCACTCTCTCCATGGATCGAGCGTTTCTGCCTGCAGTGGATTCTCTTCCTTGCACTCGTTCCATGGATCGAGCGTCCCTGCCTCCAGTAGGTTCTCTTCCTTGCACTCTCTCCATGGATCGAGCGTCTCTGCCTGCAGTGGATTATCTTCCTTGCACTCGCTCCATTGATTGAGTGTCCCTGCCTGCAGTGGGTTCTCTTTCTTGCACTCGCTCCATGGATCGAGCGTCTCTGCCTGCAGTGGATTCTCTTCCTTGCACTCGCTCCATGGATCGTGCGTCTCTGTCTGCAGTGGGTTCTCATCCTTGCACTTGCTCCATGGATCGAGCGTCCCTGCCTGCAGTGGGTTCTCTTCCTTGCACTCGCTCCATTGATCGAACGTCCCTGCTTGCAGTGGGTTTTCTTCCTTGCACTCGCTCCATGGATCGAGTGTCTCTGCCTGCAGTGGGTTCGCTTCCTTGCACTCTCCATGGAACGAGCTTCTCTGCAGCTTTACGAATTCTGACCTCTCTACAGTTCATGAGGTGCCTCAGGGAAGGGGGAGGGCAGGAATGTTAGAAGGACAGAAGATGGTAGAAGGGAAGGTAGTAAGAGGCTGCAGTTCAGAAATGAGGAAAAGCACATTAGTGGTCTGATTTTTGACCCCACCACCTTCCTCCTGAACTCCAACTCTAAAGATGTAGAAAGCTTTTTATTATCTAACCAGCTTTTCTTTGCTTCTGACAGAACAAGCTAAGAATTGAGAAAAATAAAATTGAATCGGAGTTTGAAAAGCTGCAGCAGCTTCTAAAAGAAAATGAGCAAGCACTGCACAGAAGACTGGAGGAGATGGAGAAGAAAATGACCACGATAGAAAATGCAAATATCACCAAACTGTCCAATCAAATCACCTCTCTCAAGGCCCTGATAACAGAGATAGAAAAGAAGTGTGAGGCGCCAGCGTGGGAACTCCTGAAGGTGAGATACTGTTTGGGAAATAAAACAGAAGAAGGAAGTGACATATTCATATTTTGTGTGCATTATTAAATGCATGAGCGGAACACATATGATCTCCTGGCTGGGTCAATGCACAGTGACCCCACGCACTCTGAGAGCCGCACATGATATACAGACATGGATTATTTACATTCTCCCACTTGATGCTTTGAGCTCAACTCAATGTACAAACTGTGAAATGTACAGGGACCGGTTACAGCGTGATATACAAGTTAATAACCCATCTATATACAAAATATTTATGCATTTTATCTATTAGGGTGAATGCATTACACCAAGGAATTCCAGTGACAGTAAATAATATATGAAGACCAAGGAGCAAAATGTGTTTAAAGTTAGATAGAAATGGAACGCTTAATGAGAGACAACACCTGAGAGAATTGGAAAGAAATCAAATTTCTCCTTTTCGAAGAAATTTGAAAACATTTCTCTTCTAATGCGGTTACTTTTCTCTTGATGTAGGTGGTCACCAAACCTCTTGTTTGGATGAACAGCTTTATAACTAGGAATTTGGAATAGGTAATGGCAGCTCACTGTTTTTTTGTCACCCCAGGTAAAGATAGAGATTGCCATAGAAAACTATTTCGTTTGAAGACTAGTGACAATTTAATATGACGGGTAGCCCTTGGTTATATTAAGGAGTGTGCAAAATGAATGTCTGCAAATTGCTGCCTAGCAGCAAAAGAAATGTGATTTATGACTGTATTTCTTGACACCCTGAACGGCAACTAAATTCCTCACCAATATGGTTTAGGGTGGGATTAGAGGTATAAACCTCTTTATTGTGGTCATGCGATGTCACTTTAACAGTGATGCTCTGCTCAGATAGGTTGATTAGTTTACAGCCAAGAAGATTCCAGAGAAGTAGCTCCATGTAAAGGGCACTAGATGATGGTGACAGAGAACATCCAAAACATCCCTCCCAGCGTGACAGAGAGCATCCCTCCCAGGCTGACAGAGAGCCTCCCTCCATATCAGCCCCTTCAATCCACCAGCTCACCCCATGTTGGGATGAATGAATCCAGTAACTGGCCGGAGCTTCACACAAGCAGATCCTTCAAAAGTCTATAACTGCACAAGAGGAGGTCACAGGTCTTTGTTCTTCCCGGGCAGCTGTGATCTCATTTCCTAGATGGCTTCCACTTACACAGACTCCTCTAGTACTCCTTCTGCCTGTACCTCCCTCCCCTGCAGGGCACTCTTCCTGTCTCCCTTCTGCTCGTACCTCCTCCTGCTGGGCGCTGTTCTAGTACCCCTTCTTTGTACCTCATCCTGCAGGGCACTATTGTAGGACACCTTCCTTGTACCTTGTCCTGCAGGGGATTCTTCTAGTGCCTCTTCCTTGTACCTCCTCCTGCAGCGCACACTTCTAGGACCCCTTCTTCTTGTACCTCCTCTTGCAGGGTACTCTTCTAGTATCCGTTCCTTGTACATCCTCCTGCGGGACACTCTTCTTGTGTCCCTTCTTCTTGTACCTCCTTCTCGGCACTCTTCTATCCCTTCTGCTCATACCTCCTCTTGCAGGGGATTCTTCTGGTACCCCTTCCTTGTACCTCATCCTGTGGGGCACTCTTCTAGTACCCCTTCCTTGTACCTCCTCCTGCGGGGCTCTCTTCTAGTACCCCTTCTGCTCGTACCTCCTCCTGCAGGGGATTCTTCTAGGACCCCATCTTCTTGTACCTCCTCCTGCAGGCGATTCTTCTAGGACCCCATCTTCTTGTACTTCCTCCTGCAGGCGATTCTTCTAGTGCCCCTACTATGTACCTCCTCCTGCAGGGCACCCTTCTAGGACCCCATCTCCTTGTATCTCCTCCTGCAGGCGATTCTTCTAGTACTCCATCTTCTTGTACCTCCTCTAGAAGGGCACCCTTGTAGCCCCCCCCCCCTTGTACCTCCTCCAGCAGGCAGGGCACTCTTCTAGTACCCCTTCCTTGTACATCCTCCTGCAGGGACCTCTTCTAGAACCCCTCCTGTTTGTACCTCCTCTTGCAGGGCACTCTTCTAGTACCCCTTCTGCTCGTACCTCCTCCTGCGGGGCACTCTTCTAGTACCCCTTCCTTCTACATCCACCTGCAGGGTACTCTTCTAGTACTCCTTCTGCTTGTACCTCTTCCTGCAGGGACCTCTTCTAGAACCCCTCCTGTTTGTACCTCCTCCTGCGGGGCACTCTTCTAGTACCCCTTCCTTGTACCTCCTCCTCCCGCGGGGCACTCTTCTATTACCCCTTCTTCTTGTCCCTCCTCCTGCAGGACACTCTTCTTGTGCCCCTTCTTCTTGTACCTCCTTCTCGGCACTCTTCTATCCCTTCTGCTTGTACCTCCTCCTGCAGGGCACTCTTCTAGTACCCCTTCTGCTCATACCTCCTCCTGCAGGGGATTCTTCTAGTACCCCTTCCTTGTACCTCCTCCTGCAGGGCACTCTTCTAGTACTCCTTCTGCTCGTACCTCCTCCTGCGGGGCACTCTTCTAGTACCCCTTCCTTGTACCTCCTCCTGCGGGGCACTCTTCTAGTACCCCTTCCTTGTACCTCCTCCTGCAGGGCACTCTTCTAGTACCCCTTCTGCTCATACCTCCTCCTGCAGGGGATTCTTCTAGTACCCCTTCCTTGTACCTCCTCCTGCAGGGCACTCTTCTAGTACTCCTTCTGCTCGTACCTCCTCCTGCGGGGCACTCTTCTAGTACTCCTTCTGCTCGTACCTCCTCCTGCGGGGCACTCTTCTAGTACCCCTTCCTTGTACATCCACCTGCAGGGTACTCTTCTAGTACTCCTTCTGCTTGTACCTCCTCCTGCAGGGACCTCTTCTAGAACCCCTCCTGTTCGTACCTCCTCTTGCAGGGCACTCTTCTAGTACCCCTTCCTCTTGTCCCTCCTCCTGCAGGGCACTCTTCTAGTGCCCCTTCTTCTTGTACCTCCTTCTCGGCACTCTTCTATCCCTTCTGCACATACCTCCTCCTGCAGGGGATTCTTCAAGTATGAATAACAAGGAGAGAGGTAAGGAGAGAGGTAGGGAGAGTAAGCAGACACTCTTGTTCCCCGGTCAGTAATCAAAAATCAAAAAAAGAGTGTCTATCAGACAGGCTAGGCCGTTCTAGGGAGCACAAACACACCCACACTGAGTTGTTGAAGAAAGCCCTCACTCACCACCTGGTGATGACATGCTTCATCATTGGGCTCCACCAAAGAGACCTAGTGTCTCTTTGGTGTGCTGCAACGCCAGGATTACTGCGGAGCGGGATCGTGAGATAAGGGCGTGTTGAGTGTAATTGGGATTTAGTGAGTGTTGGGGGTATTTAAAATAGTCAGTAGTGTATCAGAAACTTTATTAAGTGACCACTAAAGACTCAGGATCTAAAATATGTGAGGAAACAGTCCACTATAATTGAGTGGGGGTTCCTAAGAGTGAGTCGACATGTTTCTTGCCATCGAAACGGTGTTAATTTACCCGGCAATTCATCAGGACTGTGTGTGGTAAAACCCTGGCGGTATGGGCACGCTAAGGCCCACCCTTACCTAGGGGCGTGAGAGTGAAAATAAGAAATTAAGTGAAAAAAGTGCAAAAAATTAGGAATGAATAAAATATTCCTAATTACTCCTGGTTTAGGAGGCTTCTACTTATCGTTTCTGCACTTATTTGGTGTTGGGAATAAACACCATGGGTCTCAGGAGGGGGGTGGAAGCGTATTCGGCACACCGCCCTCGACGCTTAGCACCCTCAGTATGCCTACGTCGCCCTCGAACCGGACCCCGACGAATTACACTCAACACGCCCTTATCTCACGATCCCGCTCCGCAGTAATCCTGGCGTTGCAGCACACCAAAGAGACACTAGAATATCAGAATGTGCTGTGTTTTGTGAATCTATTCAGAATGACTCTGTGCTGTGTCATTACCATTCAGAATATCAGTTTCTGCTATGTCATTTGACTTCATTCAGAATGTCACATTCTGTGCCAGGTCATGCAATGCCACAGAATGTGCTGTGTTACGTGGCCCCAGCCACTGTTTTCTAATCATAGATAGATCGAAGTTTGTCACTCCTAAAAATACTGCCATAACTTTAACTTCTTCTCTGGACACTGATTTTACTTTGATTGTTTCTCTGTTTTGCAGGATGTCAGAAGCACCCTGAGCAGGTAAGGCTGGTTTATTATCCTCCTCTCGGTGTGTAATGAGCAGGTCTCACTGCTGCAGTGTGTAACTGCCACTACTAACCTAACACAAAGTGCTAGGAAGCTTTCAGATCCTCATGAAATCACTTTGTATCCTCAAAAAAACTTTTAAGTCCTCAGAAAATACCTTTGATTCCCCAGAAAACTTAAGTCCTCTGAAAACTCCCTTGTATCATCAGGAACTGCTCTTAAATGTTCCTAAATCCCTGTGAGTCATCAGAAAACTTCTTTGAGTCTTGAAATAATTGCTACAGAAATTAGCTGCTGTCCTCACAAAACATATGTTTATAGATAAAACCTACCTGAAGTCCTCAGAAGAGTTCCCTGTACACACAGAAAACTAATGCACATTCTGGAAACTTCCCCTCTGGTTTCCTCAATTAAGAGTTGTGGAAAAACTAATTCTAAATTTCCTAACTACGATGCCAGTCTTCAAAACATCCCTTCTGTGCTTCCAAACCGCATTGAAATGTAATTAAAGCCATGTTCAAACCTCTGCCCAGGTCACTGACCACTCATTCCAGGCACCAAATCCTTCTTCAAGTCCTCCGAGACTTCCTTGTGTGTCTTCAAAAGCCTCATTTCAATCTTTTCTTTTAACGGTCTTTATGTATCATTTTTGGTAACAATACAGATTCAAACAATAAACATCAGCGGCTCAGCGTCCTGTCGTATTTCATTGAAAACATGAGGTGTGGTTCGGGGGCATCAGATCATTGTAATTTTTCATTTCTGAAATAAGATAAAGAGACAATCGTTTACAACTATTGCATCGTGGTCACACCATTGGCGAGGATGTCACTCCACACGTCTCCATTCCTGTGGGATGAGGGGAGGGAGGCTGACCCTAGCCCTCTCAGCCACCTTCCCTCACCTGCAGAGACTGCCCCACATCTTAATTTCTTGTGGAGTGTCTCCATTCCATTTCTGTGCCCTGCAAGAGTCCTTCCAGTTCTGACACATTGGGTTTATGAACAGATGAATCCAGAATAAACCAGAACAACCAAAACAACGACCTGCCCGTAGTAACTTATCTCTCCATCTTCGGGCATGTTTGCGTAATGTTTCCTTGCTGCTATGTTACTCAACGTCCCCTTTGCGTAGTGTCCATGCCTATTCACATTCTGCGGACACCTATGGAATATCATGGTACGCCCGTTAGCGGTATGCATGATTCGCTACATCTATTCGCCCACGTCTCGACCAGGCGAATCCTCAGGGTCACCGCCCTCTGTTGCAGCTCATTTAAGAGGTTGTCCCAACATGCTGCTATGGGTTCTCGGCGCAGTCCTAACGTTTCTTCACGCTTGATGTAGATGCTTTCGGACTTGGCCATGCGAACAATGAATGACGCCATGCCCGTACATGTGGTGGGTCCACCACTTTCCACCGTCTAGTTAGGAGCCTTTTAGCTACTATTATCCCCAAGTCTAGGAACCTAGACACTACTTTGGTGGCAGGCGTCCTCCTGAATTGATACAGGAGGTATACAAAAGGTAGTGCTCGACCTGTGCATGTGTGTAATATCCTGGTTATCGTATTCCAGTACACTCCTATTCGGGGGCAGCTCCATAACGTGTACTAGTTCAGCTCCTGGGGGGTGTTGTGTTTGTTTCTTGGGGTTTGTAGGATTTCTCAGGGCGACTTCATTAGCTCTTGCTGTGATCCAGTTCGTGAAGTTTTCCACTGCTTATTCCATGTCCAGGTGGAGGTGGGTAGGTGAAAGTTGAGGGTGTTGATCCAGCGTTGTTCTGATGCTTTGGACCGGCTACGACATGTTTCGCTGGCAGTGGAGGTGGGGGTTTTGAGCGGCTCTGAGAAGATGAAGTGGACGCAGTGGTGGTCAGTCCGGGTGAGCTGTTCAGTGTGGGTGTAAAGATAGGGTCAAGTGTGTCTCCTGCGATGTGAGTGGGGTTGGTTACTAATTGCTCAAGTTTGAGGTTGGCCATACTTTCTGGGATGTCAGCCGTGTTGGTGTCATCAATGTTTTCAAGGTGAAAGTTGAGGTCTCCTAAGAAGATAGTTTCACCTCAATGGTGATAGGAACGATGAAGTCGGAGATGGGGTTGCAGAAGGGAGGGCAGAGTCCCGGGGGTCTGTAGGCGAGGGTTTCTCCGATCGTGGGTTTGCTGTTCGTTTGGAGTTGGAAGTTGAGGTGCGCCATGAAGGGGGTGGTGTTGTCTGTGGTGGTTGCACATTTGAGAGTCTCTTTGTGCATTATGGCTGTGCCGCTGCTGTTTCTATTGGTCCGGTCTCGCTGCGTGATCTTGCATCCGTCTGGTATGGCTGTGGCAATACTGGGTGCTGATGCGGGGTTCAGCCAGGTCTCAGTGATGAAGACGGTGTCTGGGGTGGTGATGGTTTTCCTGGTTTCTGTGGCGTCTTTTCCAAGAGAGCGTGCGTTGTTCAGCAGGCAGTTGATCTCTCTGAAGGGATTGGCCACGGCCCTGCTGTTGAGTGTGAGTGACTTGTTGTGGCTGATGAACGTGGTGTCAGTTGTTTCTCTTCTGATGCAGGTAAATCGGCAGTTCTGGCAGGAGAAAGGGCCATCGGTGGTCCAGGGTGAGGCCTGGGCGCAGCAGTTGTTCTGCCATCCGGAGTGCAGGGCTCTAAGTGCGTTTGATGTGAAGCACAGGCAGTCCATGGTGGGTGGAGACCTAGTGCAGAGCGAGGTCCATGCACGGCATACCCACTCTGCGCGTCTGCCACGTGGGTGCGCTGTGGTCTCTATGCCAGAGGACTGGATTACTGGTGGAGGGTGCCAATTGTGCCCATAGGGGAAGATAGCAGGCACGACGGGGAGCAACGCAGGAGGCGAGGTGTAGGGAGCCGCAGGGCTGCAGGCAGCAGAAGGGAGGTCCCAGCAGAGCCTGGGGGCAAGGGATCGGTCGGGAAGGCAGGGAGAAAGGGATGGGGAAGAAGCCAGACTGCAAGGTCAAGTGCAGCCGGCCCAGGCTACCAGGGTCAAGAGGGGTGCAGCTGGACAGTAACTACTGGGAGTCTGGTGCAGGTTGGGCTGAGGGGAGAGCGCCGGGCACGGTGTCATGGGGGACAAGGCCACAGAGCACTGTAACTGAAACTGTGGGCGTAAGAGGGGTGACCCAGCCTCCTCCTGTTTCTGACGGGCATGGAGGGGCTCACCCTTTGCCTAGGCTTTGTTCGGCCACTGCCGGCACAGCTCCCGCGAGGCGGGAGCCGCAGAAGGAATTAATCTGCTGCAGAGGTGCGAAAACGGGCCAAGCCCGCCTCCTGGGGGCTGCTGGGAACTTTAGTTCCCTGACGCTTATGGCGGCACTGGCTCTGGTTCCTGAATGGAGCAGGGAGAGTCGTGAGGCAGGAGTCCGGGGCCTTGTGAAGCGGCAGATCAGCAGTGTCCCATCCTTGGTCTGTTAAATCACTATCTACCCTCTATGACCATTGCTTGACATCAGTCTTTGTAAGTGCCTGGGTTAGATCCGTAAAGGCTGTCAAGTTCTTTGTGAACTTACCACGGTATGTCATCATGCCTAGGAAATGCCTTACACCTGTCATGAAAGTTGGTGGGAGTACAGATTTCTTGTCTTTGACTTTGTTGGGATTCGGAGACACCATTTCTGGTGAAAAATTCTATTTGAAGAAACTGATGTCTTGCTTTAGAAAGTCACACTTGCAGGGTTTAGCCTGAGGCTGCTTGAAGGCCCTGTAGGACTTTTTGGACTCAATAATGACTGTCACATTGTGTGCCTGCACCAAGATGTCATCACAGATGTTAATTATTCCAGTCAATCCATCTAGAACTTCTTGGATGGTGTTCTCAAAAACATCAGCGACACTGGAGATTCCAAAGTTTAATCTTGTGTATAGTCTCAGACCCAGGTGTGTGGAGAAGGTCGTGATATATCAAAAAGTGGGGTCGAGCATCAGCAGGCGATACCCTGACTTAAAATCTGTTTTGGAGAACAAGCTAGCTCCTTTGATCTCATTTATTGGTCCATCCTCTGTAGGCGGGATATGTTGTTCTCTTTGGCATGCCTGATTTAGGAGGTGCATGGCCACACACAGCCACACGTCTCCTGGCTGTTTGGGCTTCTGGGTGACAACAGTTGAGAAAACCCAAGGAGTGGCCCATAATCTCGCTCGATGATGTCAGCCTCTTCCAGCCTTCATAGCTCCTCTTCCACTTTTGCCTGAAGATGAGTTGCTTAAACAAAAATCATATTCAGGCCTAAATGCTTCAACATAGCTCTATAAAATTGACCCATGTAAGAATTATCTAGCTCTCCAGCCAAGAGCCGGGAATTCTTGAACTGGAAAGCATAACAATAGGCTTGAAAATCCAGCAGAGCCAGTCCCCCTTGCTTCAGTCTCCTCCAGATCTTGTTTCGTGAGATCCCGGCTCCCCTGGATGCCCATATAAAGCTTCAGACCCTCCCTCGCTTCAGTCTCCTCCGGGGTTTCATTCAGGAGATCCTGGCTCCCCTGGATGCCCATATGAAGCTTCCGACCCTCCCCTGCGATATCTGCAAAAGCTTTATGGGGAAAGGAAGTGGTTTAGTGTTAAACAAGACGATCACCTTAGGAATAACCAGCATCTTAATGATGTTCGACTCTCCCACAGATACCGAGGGGCAGATTTCCCCACCTTTGAAGGAAAGCATCTATATAATGGTGTTGTTTGAACATGAAAGATCTTTGAGAAACAAGAGACAAGAGGCACTTGGCAAAACAGGAACATTTAGTTCGATTAAACATAGCGGCCGGAAGAAGAGTTACAGGCACAGAGTCAAATTTCAATCAATCTGTAGCAGTCTTATAGAAAGTTCATTATTGGCAGAAAAATGTTTCTGTCGATCCTTGTATGGTGAGGAATATAAGTTACTGCCTCTAAAGTCATAAATTAATTTTAATGGATAGTACAGGTGGGCCTCGACCTTGCATGGACACAATGCGGCCAGTGGGTAACGTGTCCAGATGTCTGGCATGAGGAGCACCTGATTGCTGTGTTCTGATTGGCTATATGTTTCTAACTAATGTGGCATCTGAATTCATGGTGTTTTAGGAGCACGCGTACCGCCTCCAGCCATTCGTGTTTTCCTGGGGCCAATCTCTGGCCATTCGTGCTTAACTGGGGCCAATCTCCCCTGACCCTTGTAGTGTCGCTGCGCCTATCTGTGGGATTGATCTACAGGTTCCTGTCCATGCATTTGTCGGCCGGCTACATGCTATCCCACCTGTGACCTGTGAATCAATAACCTCAGGCCTAGATCTCAGTGCTTGCATGACTATATATTTGCGAGTCGGGTTGATGTGGAGTTCACAATGGGCAAATTCGTTAAAAAGGACGCAGTTTTGTTGGCATAAATGAATGTATTGTTTCTCACATCATCATTAATTTTTTCCATATTAACAATGGCATACCTTAGTTAGGTTTACGTCCGGTATTTCCTCCAAACTCTGAGTTACCTTGATTCCTAGATACCTAATCTGGGTTCCAGTTTGATGCCCTACCTTCTCTTTAGCCCATGTCATAATCTCGGTCTTCCCCTTGTTGATTAGATACCCTGACAGACCCCCAAAATCTCTGGCATGCATCTCAAGCTGTGGAACAGAGACCTCTGGGTTCGATGTACACAGAACTATGTTATCAGCATACAGTGATATTTTGGTTGGTAACACCGAAGCTTCAAAGGGAAGAATGGTCTTATCCCACTGATCATCTGGGAAAAGGGCTCAATATATACACAGAACAGAATTGGCAACAAAGTCCACCCCTGCCTAGTTCCCCTGGATACCTGAAAAGAAGCTGTAAATTAGCTGCCGGCACCTTCTATAACATTTTGTACAACTCCATTAACTTTACTCCTACAACCAAAATTCTGCAATACCTCTCAAAGATAGACCCAAATAACCCTATCAAATGCTTTAGCAGCATCAATTCTTACAATTGTGTAAACAGGAGATTAAATGCCTCACCCATATCATTTGCTGCGATAATTTGATGGGTTAATTCATACAGCTGTCTGTCAGGCACAGACCCCTTTTGATTGAAATGGTTTGAAGGATATCTGACAACCTCTTAGCCAAGATTCCTATGATTATTTTGTAGTCACACTTCGACAACGATATAGGTGTTTAGGAATCCGCTAACATAGCATCTTTACCCGGCTTAAGGATCATAACTACACTTGCCTCAAACTAGGAGAGTGGAATATAACAGCTCTCCAGAGAGATTTCATTAAAATAAGATACCCAGAAGGGGACCAAAGAGGTTAACAATTTTTTAGAGAATTCAGATGGGATCCCGTCTGGCTCTGCTGCTTTCCCATTACTGAGCCTCATAACCTGTTCCCTTATCTCTCCCTCTGTGATCCTTCCCCTAAGGCCTAAAATCTGCTGTTCTGTGAGACGTGGGAGTTTTTGTTTTGGAACCAACCTTTCATTACTAAGGGGTCTGGGTTCAAATCTTCCTTATATATCCCACTAAGGCAACCCAACATCTTGGTTCTAGAGGATGGTGACCAGGTTTACACTGGCAGGCGTTGGGTGTGGCAGTGTTGTGTTGTGGGTGCTGGCAGGAATGCACGTGGACTCCAGTTAAAGAAGTATTTATTATTATTTTGTAGATATATATTATTTTTCCCATCCCTACCTTGGCCTGCACAGCTGCGCAGCATTTAGTGCCAGCTGCAACGTTTAGGCCCTTCATTGAAGATTCCCAGCTAGTAGTGGGCAGCTGCCACGTTTAGGTTTGCGCCAAGTGCCCCCCCCCCCCCGTGACTGTCGCTGCATTGGCAGCACGCCCTGACTTTTTGGACAGAGGGCATTTGAGCCCCTTATAGATGGCCAGTTGGCCCAGGGAACTAAGGTTTGTAGGGCGCAAGGCCCTAGTGTACTTATTATAGGCGCTAGGAAATATAATGTTTGTAGTGGGATTTATGCACTTTGATTTATGCTTATAGATGTGCTTTTATGCTTACTAGGTTTTACCTACTGTCTTATGTTTTCTACTGTGGTCTAATTTTGATTTATTCCCTACTGCAGGTTATGTTACTAAGCTTAAGTTTATTTCCTAATGCAAGTAATGTTTAGGAGTTGTGGTCTACTAGATTTAGGCTTATGAGGTTGATGCTGAATAGAGTTCTCGCCTTATGTGCTACCGTGCCTGTTCTTTGATGTAATTGTGTACGTGAGGAGCTTGTATGCTCGATGGGGCTGCAGAACGGGAGGGCTCCCTGATTATTGCAGAATGACTCTGGAGACGCCACGCCAGACCTGCCACTCACCCCCTCTAAAGACATGCGGACACTGGCCCTGTCCTCCTGCCGCTTCACAGCATAGATTACACCCCCTATGCTTTGGGAATTTTGGGGACCGACTGAACTTAACACCAATGTCTCAACCCCCCTGCCTGACCTCAAGTTGACAGCCTTAGTCGGTCTCTCCTCGATGCTCTAATGCTCCCGGACAATAGAACTGGTCAGCGTCCTGAGCTTAACCACATCCCTCACCTGACCTTGATGCTGCTCTCCCTCCTGGACATGTACTCTGAACCTTCCCTCAACCGCAGAGACCCTGCTATTTGTCCGATGTCCGGTGGAGCTACCTGTTAGCTGAAGAGGAGATGGATTGTGGATTCCCCTCGGCCGTCTCCTACCCAGCCGGATTTTGGGCAGACTTTCCTTCGTCTCTCTGTCGTTTCCCCCTCCTACCCTTTCACCCCACCCCCTTCCCCCTCTACGCTCCCTTCTTCTCGCCCTCTTCCCCTTTAATGTTTTTCTGTTGAGACCTAGCCATTTGACCGATGCCCGGTGGACCTAGCTGATAGCTGAAGAGGAGATGGACCGAGGATTCCCCCTCGGCCGTCACCTACCCAGCCGGACCTTGGACTACCCCTTTTGCCCTCACCCCCTTTCCATTCCTCACCCCATTTTCCTTTTCTTCTATGCTCCTAAAAAGCTTTTTCTGGTATCTTTTGTAACTAGTTTCCCCTCGTCTCTACATCCTGTCTTCCTCCTACCCCTTTACCCTATCCCCTTACCCTTCCTGCTCCATTCACCTTGTTCCCCTATGTTCTTTAAATGCTTTTGTTGATACTTATGTAACTTTTAACTGATGTAATTTGCAACATTATTGTCCCTAATGTAAAGCGCTCTGATTCCATCGGGTCTAGCCAGCGCTATATAATAACTCATTAATTAAATTTGTTCCGATGTAGTACTCTTTCTCCCTTTGTCTACCTCCCTAGCTCCTAGCTCCTTTCCTCTATCCCCTGAATCTCTCACCTTACCTGCTAGTCTGCCTAGCCCCCTGTCCTTTGTGCCCTTTGACTAAGCACTCCTTCTCAGCGCGTGGACACGCCGGTGTGCGTAACGCAGCGCTCTACAAATGTCCCAATAATAATAATAATAATAATTCTCCCCTTGTTGGGGAAAGATCCAATATTTATACTCTGGAGTCTCAGCGAACCCGCTGAGAGAGTCCACTGCGCCAAGGGAGCCACTCACAGCTGAGGTATGGTATGGCACCCCTAGCCAAAGCACTTCCTCTCCCCTTTTTTGGGAAGCATCCAGTATGTAGGCCTGGAGTCTCAGAGACCCCTCTGAGAGAGTCCACTGCATAAAGGGAGCCTCCCGCAACAGAGATAGGGAAGTGATACCGCTTCATCTGGGATCACAGCTTACTGGACTTTGGATGTTGCTTTGACTCGTCTACCGGTTTGTGTCCCCATCGCCCTTCCCCTCCTCTTTCCTTGCGATGTCCTTCACACTCCACTCCTCTTTCCCGCCTTCATTACCTATCTACTTCCCCAGCTCCTTTCCCCCTCCCCTGAATCTTTCCCCTTGCTTGCTTTTCCCCTTTCGTATTTGTGCTTATTTTTTATCTTGACCTTACAAGTAACTATGTTGCCATGCTCTAATAACTGTGTAACCTTTGTAACGATGTAACCTGTAACTACGATCTGATGCTCATGTAAAGCACTCTGATACCTCCGGGACTAGCCAGCGCTATATAAAACCTTTAAAATAAAATAAGTATATACTCAAGACTCCACCAGGAGCAGATGTAACCTGTGAGTCACCCCTCTCACTGAGCTAACCACAGCTCCTAGAAGACTCGCGTGTGGCACGCCATAGCATAACACGAAGTACGCTTCTCTCACTGAGCTATCTGCCTTAGAACACCCACATCCTGTCATAATGTATTAGAGGTACTTTGAAATTTCATTCAAGCTTTGACTGTTGTGTATGAACAGTAACTCACACTGAGCTCTAGTCCGCAGGCGCTGCTCTTAATACTGAATATTATTTCAAATACAGGTCTTCTGTGATGTTCATCCTTTGTTCCTGATGCTGTCATTGCTCTTTAATAAAAAGATGTGTGTGTTATTACAGGTGTAAAAATGTGAAGAATCAGAGCCCAGAGATGGTGAAGATTTATAAAGGTAAATATCATTGTGATGATTAGCGCTGTATGTTACTGTTCATGAAAAGCATGTGGTATGGCATGATATGGTTTGGTGTGGTATGATATGGAATGTTCTATTCATATGGTATGTGATAGGACGGGATGGGATAGTGTGTATGTGATGGTATTGTATGGTTTTGAATGTTATGATTGGATGGGATGGTGTGGTGTGCTATGGGTTGGGATCACTCCAAAACCACAGTTGATGGACAGAATGCAGAACAATGTCTTACATTCACCCCAGTACAAAGATCTGGGCCTAAATCCATTGTTTCTTTGCACTCCACACCACCCTAGGTCAGACAATGGCTATATGCAAATCAGCCTTGACCCTGTGCCTCATGGGAACAGTCCAGCCCGAACTACCAAGCCATGTCTTTCCTAGACTGGAATCAAGCATCCAAGGACTGGTTTCTGGCTATCAGCTTTCTTCAGCCTGGATAGCTTGACTCCAGTGATGTGGAGAGCCTGGGACTCACGTCTGAGCATACCCAGCCCACTCGGGGTGAAAATTGCAAAAACCACAGTTGATGGACAGAATGCAGAACAATGTCTTACATTCACCCCAGTACAAAGATTTGGGCCTATATCCATCGTTTTTTTGCACTCCACACCACCCTAGGTCAGACAATGGCTATATGCAAATCAGCCTTGACTCTGTGCCTCATGGGAACAGTCCAGCCCGAACTACTGGGATCATGGTATAATATGGGATGGTATGGTTCGGAATGGGATGTGATGAGATGGGATGGTACTAAATGGTAATTTGTATTCAATGGGATGGCATGGATTGGTGTGGTGTGCTATGGAATGGCATGGCATGGAATGTTCAGGTGGTATGGGCAACATCTCTCCTTGGGGGGCTTACCTTGTGGGCCACTGCACTCTGCCCTCCCTGACCACCAGTTCCGCTGCCTGCTTGTCTCCCTCCCGCCACCGTACCTCCAATCCCTAGCGGCCGCTGTGTGGAGGGGGACCTGTACCAGATACTACAATCACCAGACTGCTCAGAGGCGGAAGCCGCCGCCGCCCGCATTTCTCGCGCCAGGAGGCGCATAAGACGCAGCACAGCCCCGGTGGAGCGGGCAACATCTCTCCTTGGGGGGCTTACCTCGTGGGCCACTGCACTCTGCCCTCCCTGACCACCAGTTCCGCTGCCTGCTTGTCTCCCTCCCGCCGCCGCACCTCCAATCGCCCGCATTTGTCGTGCCAGGAGGCGCATAAGATGCAGCACATCCCCCGCGCCGCGGGATCGCGCGCGGGACGCGCCGGGAGAAGCCCGGGTCAAGGGCGGGCCATCTGGGGCCAGAAGAGGCCGGGCCGGGCTACCCCCCTTGCATGTAATTGTCGACAAATTGGACTCTAAGGTACTGTTGATAATGAACTGACTTTTAAAACTACTATCTGCATGATAGAACTGGCCATTTTATGTAAATACGGACTTGGACTAATTCTGCCGTCATACACAAGTCTCGTGTGCCCAAGATAGACATTGTATTATTTTGATTTTAAATCTTTTTTATCTTCCCTTGTTTGACTTTATAATCTAGTAAGATGGGCAAAAAGGTTGGTCTAGAAAAAAAAACATTACCTCAACATACACCCACCCAGAAACAGACATCAATAGACAGGATGTTAGCAAAAGCATTAGGGGCAGTAGTCACTGAAATAGAAAGAACAGAAAGGAGATTGTCGATCACACCTAATTTGGGGCCAGATGTAGGTCGCCAATTACCGGTCGGTAACGGCCGAATTCGGCCGTTACCGACCGGTAATTGGTGAATGAGATGTAGGGGCCATTATTTTACAGAATCGGTAAATATACTGAATCAGTAAATTTACCAATTCTGTAAAATACTGAATCAGTAATTTTACCGATTCGGTAAATCAAGATGTAGGTGGCACTCCACAGAGTGCCACAGGCCCTTAAGAGTCGGTATTTTACCACCCAATCCTATTGTGTGGTAAAATACCGAATTCAGGTGTACATGCACATCTGTGCATGTACACAGCTGAGAGTCATTGTCAAGGAGGAACTGCAGCCCATTTTAGAAAGTCTTGAGGGTTTAAAACTAACAATTGCAAAGGGAGCTGACATCACCATTACGCCTCAACAAGAGACTAACACTACAGGTATTATGCTACACTCCCCAGTTAGAGATCACCTCATTAATAGTACGAGCAGAAGAGTACTATCGGCAGCAATCAGTATAGGTGTAATATTGAAAAAGGCCAAGATAAACCTACTATAAATCAAGTGGAGGGAAAAAGGGCCAAACAAATAGCACCAGACTGTGCAGGGGAACTTCCAAAGGCCAATGGGAAAAGTCAACCAGCTGTCGGTCGCCTCTTTGAACAAGGTGATCCACTCCTTAAACCCCCAAATATAAATTTACTGCCTGCCTCAACACCATACGTGGCGATTCTGGCAGGGATTCCCGAGTTAAAAAAGGGGCAGACAGAATCCCACGAAGGTCTAAAAAATAAATGCTTACACTGGCTAACACACCATAGTGATTTTTATTATGAAAGTCTAGATGAAATTCTAACCACTAGACGGGTGGGGTGGATCGGTCAGCGTAAGAAAGATATACACGGTGATTGTATAGTCATCAATTTCAGGAACCCAGATGTCACCAAAAGAACTTTAGCATCTGTGATAGGGAAGCCCCAGGATCACATTGTACTATTTCCCTTGGGTTTCTTCTACCCCCCTATAGCGCTGCTCCAGGATACCAGCATGGCACTCACACGAGGTGGAGATCCCATGAGGTCACTCATCTCCCGTTGAACAATGACCCATACTGGACACCTCAACATGCTTTCAATGTACCAACCTCCAACAGATTTAGTTCTCTGGAGGGGGTAGATTGACAGTTGGTAGCCCCTGTATCAATACAGGAAAGGATCCAGGATAACACAGCAGATTCTGATACTGGGGTATGCGTAATTAAAACCCATTCCCCTAGTGAGGTAGCTCAGGGCAGAGAGTACTTGAGCGGTTCCCGACCCAGCACCGCAACAGGGGATGGGTCTTTCCTGTTAGTCGACTACCATAGCTCTCTAGTACAGAGTAGTGCAGAGGTTGAAGTCGCGCAGACAATCCCAAATCCAGGATCCGGTATTAGGTGTCCCCAGGTAATTGAAACCCCTAATATGAGTATACCAAACAGAGGCACCACAAAAATCTTGTCCTGGAGTGTAGCAGGCATTAATAACAAACTGCACGTTCCAGAGCGGAGAGTATTCATCGCAGATCATGGTATCTGCATGCTACAAGAGAGGTGGGATAGAGATGAAGTCACCATGCAAGGGTTAGTTACTTTCTACATCCTGGCTACTCATGCGGGTGCAGGAAGACCGTCAGGTGGTCTAACTACATGGGTGGGTGTTCATCTTAGCTGTACGGCATCTCAAATAGAAACTTCTTCTAAAGATATAATGTGCGTACAGTTGCTGTTTCCAGAGCATAACCCTATCACGTTAATTAATGCTTATTCAAGATCCACCCTGGGAGGAAAGGAGTCTTCCACTCTTGAGGAGCTGGATACAGTCTTAACCTCTACTCCAGCAAACAATATGGTCATATTAGGCGGGGACTTCAATTGTCAATATGAACCCCTAAAGGGCATGGAAGGTGATATTATTTCAGAGGAGTATTCCCTCCTCAAAATCCCTGAATCAGGCTGTCCTCTAGTGACTAAATGGACACCTCAGGTAATCCAGATGAATTGCATCTCCTTAAATTATTCATTGAGAGCATGCAATGGTAGATCTCATTCGGACTCATCATCTGCCTTTACATTTCACAGTAAAAATTGTGGGTTCATATTAGATTACATCATGCTAAATACTATCTACTGGGACAGGATGGTAGACTTTAAAATATTTCCCCGCACCGATAGTGACCACGATGCATTGGTAGTAGATCTTCACTCTGTTACCTCCATTACAGCAAAATGCACCAATCCTTACAAAGACCAGGGGAAAATATTATCTAACCGTAGAAGGCGTATACGTTGGGTTAACTTTGCCAAATCCCAGGAGAATATGAGCACACTCTATGACACACTACTACAAGTGCTCTTAGAAGCCTCAATTCTATGCAATCCTGACCGGGATTGCATGGAAAACGAGGCTATCGAGAAAAATCTAGAAAATAGAAAGAAAATAACACTAGAATTCTTTTTCCCAAGCAAACCAATCAAACCCAGTAGACCTGTGCCACATCCATGGTACAACTCACTATGCCGGAAAGCCAAAAGCTCACTGGTGGCCTCAATTAAATCAAAAGACGCTTCCCAAATAAAAATTGATAGAAGGGTCTACAAAGGGGTAGTCCATGGAGCTAAGCACAGGTGGGAAATGGCGAACTGGGAGTTACTAAAAACTTCACTTGGGGAATGTTATACGGGGACCCAGAGGGTCGGCCGAGCACAGGGGGAGAGGCCTCCGGTGAGGGCCGTCTCCAGCGATCGTACAGACAAGTAACTTCTCCCCCACAAATGGACACCACACAAGGATGAGATCGGCACTCTTTATATAAGGTTCTTGAGGCAAGGTTATCAACGATACAGTGGGGGGCAGGACACGAGGATCCTCCCAATTCTAGTCTCTGTAGGGTAAGGGGTAGCGGGACAGTCTTGGTACCGGTCCGGTACAGGGGCGACCAGAAGGAGCTCACAATCCTCGAGCTCAGGGGTCTGCAAAGTCGGGCCGCGGCAGCGCCAGCAGGCTAGGATGATAGTTCTCGGCAAGGAGGGCCGCGGCAGCGCCAGCAGGCTAAGATGATAGTTCTCGGCAAGGAGGGCCGCGGCAGCGCCAGCAGGCCAGGATGAAGGCTTTACAACGAGGAGGGCCGCGGCAGCGCCAGCAGGCTAGGATGAAGGTTTACGTTGCAGAGGGGCCGCGGCAGCGCCAGCAGGCCGGAGCGATGGTTCACAAGGATGGGCCGCGGCAGCGCCAGCAGGCCAAGGCGAAGGTGCACGTTGCAGAGGGCCGCGGCAGCGCCAGCAGGCTTCGAAGATGGCTCACAAGGCAGGGCTGCGGCAGCGCCAGCAGTCCGTCAAGGATGAGTTCTTCAAGGTGTCTCTCGACTCCAGGATACAACTGCCTTCCTGCTCTAGAGCTGCCCCAGTTATAGGTCTGGTCTCCTTTGATGTCCGGACCCTTGCGCTTGGAGGTCGGGAGGTCCGGGATGAGGGAGTCCAGACACCCAGCAGGGGGGTGGAGCCAGCGCCCGGGGAGGCCGTGGGCGATCGACACCTGGCGGGGGAGAGCCATCGACACTCCTTTCTCCCATTGACCTGCCAAGTGGTCTCTCCACCTCCTGGGTGGATGGTGGTGCCTCGATGTCGGGGCCTGGCCAGGCCCAGGGTTGGGGTCGAGCCGAGGCCACGCGGCCTCGTGATGCAGTGTCCAAAGATGGCGGCGGGGCCGGGGCAATGGTGCTGACGGAGGCCCGGGCCAGCCGATACTGGGGTGTTCGGGAGCAGGCGTCCCGTTGGGGACGGGTTGAGGGTTGCCTCGGTGGGTTGCCGGGATGGTTCTTTCTGGGGATACAGGGGGAGCTGGCGTCCGGGCCCTGTCATGCGGGGAGGGAGCGGGCCTTTCACGCGGCCTGTCCAACAGGGAAAGGGATATGAGATCTTTTTGGGGAATTGTAAACATGGCCACCACTGCGCCCGGAAAAGCTAATGTACCGTCCGTGGGAGAAGAGGTCTGGCTGGCACATTTTGAATCTTTATACAAAGATACAGAGAGCACAGAGATCCAAACTGATTATCATTGCCCTGATATACAGGCCCCCACATAACTCTGCAGGAAGTCAAGGCTGCAATAGTGAGATTACCCCCAGGTAAGGCCTCTGGTCTAGACAAAAGTCTTAGGGAGGTCTTTAGGAGTGAGCCAGAAATTTGGGCTCCTTATTTGTAGGTCATTTTTAATGCAATCTTGTCAGGCATGAAAATTCCTACAAGCTGGAAAGGGGCAGAAATAATTCCAATTTTCAAAAAGAGCTCCCCACTATTGCCAAGCAACTACAGACCAATTAGTCTGATAGACATCCCACAAAAAATCTTTGCACGAGTCTTATTATTGAGACTCCAATCCTGGATGGTTGAGGAGAGTCTTCTTTCTCCACTCCAGGCAGGGTTTAGGGAAAAGTTGTCTACTTTAGATCAGGTCCTAAGACTTCAGCTACTCCATTGGAAGACGGTCTTAGCTTGTACCTGATATTTGTCGACCTGAAGTCAGCTTTTGACCTGGTGCCCAGGTCAAAACTATGGTCTGTTTTACTGCAGCAGCGGGCCCGGTATATCTTGTACAACTTATACAACGTCTGCACGAATTTAACTTCGCACAGATAAGATTTGGCAAGGATGGCAATTTATCGGCTCCGATTCCGATTGAACGAGGCTCAAACGCTCCATCCATCATCACCTTTTGTATCGCTTTGTTCGCCCTAAGTTGGCATGGTATGGTCAGATGTGAATCCCTTGCTCACTTTGCCACTGGGTTCAAGCTATCCTGGCTGATGATGGTTATGAACCCGAAACCGGTCCCAGGAGGCCTGTTTCCGGTCCAGGGAAGGCATGGCTTGGCAGTTCGGGATGGACTGTTCCCATGAGGCACAGGGTTAGACTGATTTGCATATGGCCATGTCTGAACTGGGGTGATAGAGTGAGCTAAAGAATGGTGATGGATTAAACCCAGATCAGTTGACTGGGGGTGAGTGTTTGATTTGCTCAAGCGCTCTGGCCATCATCCGCTTTTGTATCCCCCTACACCAGAGGTCTTCAAACTTTTTGATGCTGAGATCCCCTTGTAAAACCTTTTTAGGCGTAAGGACCCCCTTCCGACAAAAGATTCTAGAAACTGGTACTCCTCATCATAAACAACTATCGACAACCATAAATGCGCCTGTTAGACCTCATCACATCCATCCATCCATCCATCATTCATCCACCCACACTTCCACACATCCATCCATCCTTCATCCATCCACCCTTTCATCCTTCCATCCATACATCCATCCTTCATCCATCCTTTCATCCTTCCATCCATACATCCATCCTTTACCTATCCACCCGTCCATCCACCCGTCCATCCACACACCCACCTTTTCACACATCCATCCATCCATCATTCATCCGTGAAACCTTTTATCCATCCATACATCCATCATCCATCCACCCTTTCATCCTTCCATCCATACATCCATCCTTTACCTATCCACCCGTCCATCCATCCACCCATCATTCTTCCACCCACCTTTTCACACATCCATCCATCATTCATCCATGCAACCTTTTATCCATCCATCCATACATCCATCCTTCATCCATCCACCTTTTCATCCTTCCATTCATCCTTCATCCATCCACCCTTTCATTATTCCATCCATATATCCATCCACCCTTTCATCCATACACCCATCCTTCATCCACCCACCCATCCATCCATCCACCCACCCATCCATCATTCATCCCCCACCTTTTCACACATCCATCCATCCATCATTCATCCATGCAACCTTTTATCCATCCATACATCCATCTTTCATCCATCCACCCTTTCATCCTTCCATCCATACATCCATCCTTCATCCATCCACCCTTTCATTATTCCATCCATATATCCATCCACCCTTTCATCCATACATCCATCCTTCATCCACCCACCCTTTCATCCATCCATCCACCCATCCATCATTCATCCCCCACCTTTTCACACATCCATCCATGCATCCATCATTCATCCATGCAACCTTTTATCCATCCATACATCCATCCTTCATCCATCCACCCACACTTTCATCCTTCCATCCTTACATCCATCCTACATCCATCCACCCTTACATCCATCCATTCACCCATCACTCATCCACCCACCTTTTCAAAAATCCATCCATCATTAATCCATGCAACCTTTTATCCATCCATACATCCATCCCTCATCCAAACTACCCTTTCATCCTTCCATCCACCCTTTCATCCATCCATTCACCCACCTTTTCACACATCCATCCATTCTTCATCCATCCATCCACCCTTTCATCTTTACATCCATCCACTCATCATTCATCCACCCACCTTTTCACACATCCGTCCACCCTTTCATCCTTCCATCCGTCCATCCATACAGCCCCTTTCATCCATCCATACATCCTTCATCCGTCCACCCTTTCATCCATCCATCCACCCATCATTCATTCACCCACCTTGTCTGTGCATCTCTCATGGGGGGTCAGTATCTCTCTGCTTCGTCTTCCTTCTTCCTCTCTCATGGCAGGGCATCCCTGTGCCTCCCTGCTTGGGGGGGGGGGGGGGGGGCAGCCAGCTGTGAAAACATTTCACCGTGAAGAACAGACTCTCAGCCACATTTCTCCTGCACAGGCGCCAGGTATGAGGGCTCGTGGGACTTGAACCAATAATTGTAATGTCCTTCTGCTGTTTACTGTGTATTTGTAAAGCGCTCTGATACCTACTAAACTAGCGCTATATAAAACGTTAAAACTAAAAATAAACCCACAGCTAAGTCCATTGAACTCAAAGGGCTACAGCCTCCCCCCCCCCCACCCCCCCAGCTCGTGTATGTCAGCCCGGCTGAAACAGCTTGGACACACACAAAGGCACACCCGAGTACTATCACAGGTCTTTAAAAGACCTTTACTTGTTAATGAGGCTTTGATGTGTTTCACACCTCGGTGTGAATTAGGCGGCCTCCATGAGCACCCTCCATCAGCCTGGCGCCAGGAACTGCACTCTGTCAGAATCTGCGGCCCCCTTCCCAGGACTCCACGACCCCCCTGGGGGTCGCGCCCCACAGATTGAAGACCTCTGCCCTACACTGACCTGGCGCATGCACCTACACTGACGTAGTGCATGCACCTACACTAACCTAACACATATACGTACACTGACATAGTGCATCCACCTACAATGCAGTGTAGTATGTGACTAGTACTGTATACCTTGGAGTAGCTTTGTCTCTCTGTATCATCTAATGCAGTGTACTGACTAGTATTGTATGCGTTCGAGTAGCCCTGTCATCTGTGTCATCTAATATAGTGTACTGACTAGTACTTTATACCTCATAGTAGCTCTTACTCAGTATCATCTAATATAGAGTATTAACTAGTACAGTATGTCTTTGATTTACTCTGTTTTCTGTATCATCTAATGCAGTGTACTGACTAGTACTGTATACCTTCTAATGTAGTGAACTAACTACTGCAATATACCTTCTAGTAGCTCTGTCACTCTGTACCGTACCATTGAATGCAGTGTGCTAACTAGTCCTTGGTGAATAGTTATGAGATCATGGATCGCCCCCAGCGGCTGCACCCTCGGCAGTAGTCTTGGTGGGGGTCCCTTCAACTACAAGGGGTACTAAAGAAACTACACTGGACTTGGTACACAAGGATACACATTGGTGTAACATTAACATTGTGAATGGCCATCGAATATCTTCGGACATTATTGTGGCTAGAAGAGTGGGCTGGGTGGGCCATAGCGTGGGGAAAAATATTGGGGTGACTGTGTGATAGACAATATGAGATATCCTATAAAAGTTGATGCTTTGATGGAATGTGAGCTCAAGGGTAGCTCTAAAACACTGATTAGGATAGACCCCCCCTCAGTACTGCTACATGCCCACTAATTTTCCTCCATCAAAAAGCCCATGTCTGCAGGCATCTATAATGACCAAATCAACTGAGAGCTCTGGTCCGACCTTAACCCTGTCAAATAGGAATGAACCCTTGCGTAGCTTACAGGGACTGGATGCTGTAGATTGACCATCATCACTTGAGGAAGAACCGCTGGGGCTAAGACCACACGATATGCGTGTCAATATTATCCCCCTACTTGTGAGCCCAGATCCTGCCCCATCTGCTAGCAGTCATCTGCCCAGAAATTGTTAGTGCTTCGCATCCTAGGCTGCCCTCCATAGGAGTGGGCAATATAATGCCAATTGAGAAGCCTGATTTTGTTTCCGCCCCGAGTGTAACATCCCCCATGATAGCTCCCGCCAGCTTGAGGGTACTCGCGTGGATTTTACAAGGCGTTGGGACCGGGAAACACCCATTACATCGATGTCAATACATCGCGGTGCTATCGCACCGCGACTTTTACATCGCAGGATCGTTGAGATCGCAGGCTTTTACTACGGATGCTACAACGGCGCGATGCCGTTAACATCGCATGAAATTACAACGCATTACAAAGCAGACTGTCACGCATGCGATGTTAAGATACCCGATGTTAAGATGCTAATCGCATGCTGGCTACACAATTAATATACAATTGACAACGCAATTAATATACAATTGACCGCAATTAATAGAATAGACAATTGATATACAAAGCAAGATGCCCGATGTTAAGATGCTAATCGCATGCTGGCTACAGAAACGGCCTTTTCGTTGCACACTGTCAATTAAGAAACAGGTGCCAGCAATTAAGATACAATTAAAATACAAAGCAGACATATACAAAGCAGACTGTCACGTTCCATTTTCTTCAAACATATCGTGTCAACAACATCAACAAGATGTCGTGTCAACAAGATGTGTTGCAGATGTAAATATTAAACAAACAGTTGCCAACATTTAAGAACCAGAGGGTATGTTTTTATTATTTTGTGGTGAGTGGGTGGATGGATGAATGGAGGGCGGGTGAATGAATGGATGGGTGTCTGGATGGATGCATGACGAGTGCTGGGTGGGGGGTGGATGTATGGATGGCGGATGGATGGGTGCATGGATGGGTGGATGGATGTGGATGGATGGGTGTCTGAATGGATGCATGGATGGGTGTATGGGTGGATGATGATGTGTGTGTGGTGAGTGGGTGGGTGGATGGATGCATGATGGTTGGGTGCATGGATGGGTGGATGGTGGATGGCTGGCATTATTTTGTCTGAATATTAAGTGCATACTGCTTATTCTTTCACAGTGCTGAACAGTGATGATGCGGAAGTCATGACACTTAATGAGACTAGAACGCGACTGTTAGGGGACGGAGAGGGTGGTGGGGGGAATGGGTGCCAAGGATTAGGGGCGGGATCATGCATTGCGAGAACGAAAAGGCAAAGCATGCGTTGTCGTGACGTGCGATCAAGGCGCCTGCGAGGTTTCAGCCTTTCCAATAGGAATGAACACATTGCCGTTGTAAATGCGTGCGATGTAACAGAGGGCGAAGTGTTGCCCTTTGCGATGTATTCGGGGCGAGGTTAAAGCCCGCGATGTGTTGGTGCGCGATGTAGGATCATACATCCACATCCGTTGGGACCAAGGGGGTGATGTTCTTTGGTGTAGGGCATTCCAAGGCTGCCAAATAATTGCACTACAAGAGACATGGGATACAGGTGAAGGCTTTCACTTGGATGGTTGTACCTCATACGTTAAGCATGCAGTGCCCCCCACGTCGGGGCGTGCAAGGGGAGGTCGTACCCCATGTCTCTTGTAGTGCAATTATTTGGCAGCCTTGGAATGCCCTACACCAAAGAACATCACCCCCTTGGTCCCAACGGATGTATGATCCTACATCGCGCACCAACACATCGCGGGCTTTAACCTCGCCCCGAATACATCGCAATGGGCAACACTTCGCCCTCTGTTACATCGCACGCATTTACAACGGCAATGTGTTCATTCCTATTGGAAAGGCTGAAACCTCGCAGGCGCCTTGATCGCACGTCACGACAACGCATGCTTTGCCTTTTCGTTCTCGCAATGCATGATCCCGCCCCTAATCCTTGGCACCCATTCCCCCCCCCCACCCTCTCCGTCCCCTAACAGTCGCGTTCTAGTCTCATTAAGTGTCATGACTTCCGCATCATCACTGTTCAGTGAGTCACTTTGTGTCATTCTCCCCATATTTTGGCAGTAGAGCTGATTTGTAAGGATCACCACCCGCTATTAGTAATAAACTTCTAGAATTCTTTTACTAGACTTTTTGCAAAAGAACATTTAGTTGCCTTGGAAGGTTTCTTTGATGCATATAAAAAACAGAAACATACTTATTCTCAGATCTTAATTCTGGGCGATTTTAATACACATTTGTGCGAGTTGAACTGTATTTTAAATAAGGCCTCTAGGGACTGTCTAATTTTTACCCATTTTGAACATACAGAGTCAGGCGTACTCTTAGAGGGGCTTCTTGCTGCAAATCATTTGTATTGTTTAGAGCAAACGGGGTGGATACTCCTATTCCCACTTTTAACCATAGAGGATGCCCCAGTATTATTGATTTTATAATGATTTCTGCATCTTTAGCTCCTGCGGTCTGTAGTATGAATGTTTCCTAGAGTACTTATAATGATTATAAACCCCTTACCCTTGACCTGTTATACTCATCTGCCTTTTATAAGGTAGAGAGTAGGGGTATCTCTACCCGTGATATTAGCACTAAGGACCAGTCACATAGACTGAATTGGATGAAAGTGGTGCCTGAACAGTTTTTAGATACGTTGTACGTGGAGTGCACAGCCAAGGTTTCAATATGTATGGACAGCACTGGGTCGGATGGAGCGGTATTAGACGCCTTTGGAATACTGACCAATCAGATAGCCACTAACTTAACTATCCCAATCAGGGTAACGGATCCAAAGCGATGAGATGGTTTGATGGTACCTGTTCTACCACCCATAATAACTTAGCACTGGCCCTTAAACAAAAACCCAGAAATGTGAGTAAGATCAGGGCATGCAGGGCAGACTATAAGAAGGCCACTCAGGAGAGGAAGAAAGCGATCAGGGAAAGGGCTTGGGAGGATCTTGGTCAAGCAAGCACATCCTCTGATAGTACGATGTTCTGGGCGGTGGTGAACAGCCCGTTTTATTCGAAGACTGGAAACACTAATACAGGCTGTATAGTAGCTACTGACCAGTGGGTAGAGTTTTTTGGGGGAATGTATAGTGATGGTGAGTTGGAGAGGTTGGAACCAGAGGGGGAGCCTAACACGCCGTTAGAACCACTTCATTTTAATGTTGTTGAGTCCAGGCAGCTATTCTTGGCACAGCTGGGGAAAGGCCCCTGGCCCGGAAGGGGGACCAGCTGACCTTTATAAGACAGACACTCTGGTATGGGCTGCAATATTGGTCCAGGTATTTAATGCTGTTGGTACCTGTGGGCAAAGGCTATTATTCCAATTTTTAAAAAGGGCGCTAGGGATGGCCCGGCCTGTTACAGATCTATCTCACTTTTGGATTCCGCTGCCAAAATTATGGGAAAGGTGATTTTGAAGCAGCTATCACTATGGCTAGAAAATTTTAATGTCATTAGCGATTTGCTGTATGGGTTCAGGCAAGGGAGAGGCACATTGGATCAATGTATAAACTTGAGCCCAGTGATTGGGAAGAGGGACACACTGCACGTGGGATACATGGATCTAAGGTCGGCCTTTGATCGAGTAAATCGATCAAAACTGTGGCGGATTCTGGGTGAATTGGGCATGAAACAGAGTCTGGTATTCTTTTTACACTATGCCCATAATAACACAACAGCGGCGGTAAGATTTAAAGATGAGGGTAGTTTAACAAATTGCTGGGAGGTTAAGCGAGGGGTACCACAGGGGTGCATTATGGCACCTCTATTGTTCACACTTTACATAAATAAACTAAGACACCACCTCACAGGCAGTGCTCATGACATCCCAAGAGCTGGGTCCAAATTGGTCCCAGCATTACTGTGTGCAGATGACGCAGTGTTGTTCGCAAGGACCGCCATAGGTCTCCAAAATCTTTTAAATACTTTTATTGATTTTATGGAGTCACTTGATTTAGCGACCAATTTTACCAAATCGCGCTTAATGACAATGGGCAGTCAGACGGCCACTAAGACATCGTTTTTTTGTGAAGAGGTGGAAATGTCGAAAGTGTCCACTTTTCCGTATTTGGAGATGTTATTTGACGATAATGGGTCCTGAGCTGCGCGAAGGCAATTAAAAAAAGAAGACTTTGACAAGAGCAGTCGGGCCGTTTGGGATTTTGCCAAAAGACTGGGGTTGAAACCAATACCTGCCCTACTCAAGGTTTTTGAAGAGAAATGTATCCCTATGGCGACATATGGATGTGACGTATGGGGTCATAAGGATGTGAGGGACATCCAGGGGGTCCAAAACAAATGTCTGCGCGGCCTCCTAGCTCTCCCCTCTAGTACCCCAGCCTTTATTTTACATGAGTAGCTTGGTTTGGGGTACCTCTTGGATTATATTGCTCTGCACCCCTGATGTGTTGGTTGAGGATTTGGTCAAGTATTTCTTCCGCTCTGAATCAGATGGTCATCATGGGTTGCATTGCCCTTCATGGGGCCCTACATATTTCGTGGCTAAAATACATCAGGGAGCAATTGTTGCTGCTGGGCTGTCCAGATATGTATAGTAAATCAAAATCTTTACGACCGGCAGCGATCAAGGACATCAAAATGAAGTTCTTGGTTAGGAAGCAGATTATTAGGGACGGCCTCAAACTTGCCAAGCCCATGGTGAGAAGGTATGTCATCCTCAGTTTGACCCCACAGCCACAGCCCTATTTGTCACTAGTAACAAACGTACAACATTGTTTTGTTTTAACTAGATTCCGGCTGAATCACGTGTCCTGGTCTTTAGCCTTCCCCAAGGGGTTTTCACGGCCAGGTACCTTAAAGTCGTGCCCCTGTTATAATTTTTCGGAACAGGACACTTTACATTTCATCTTTTTCTATGAATTTGATACCCCACTCTGTAAAGCATTTATATTGCCGCTATTGAGAAAGGCAAACTTTGTTAAAGTAAGGCCTGCTGTGTTATTTTTTTATAATGCGGCCCTCCCCTGTGGTGTGCTTTGGGGTTGCAAGGTTCGAGGCATGTGGGCTGCTGAATTCATATCTGTGCATAGATCGCCGCCTAGTGTTGGGTCCGGATGATTGCACATTGTTGTCCTGGAAGAGTCTTCGAAGTATCACGAGATAGGTGGCTCCTCCCCTGGACTACAGTGCACATGGGCATCCTCTCCATCCTTAGATTGTTTTTTTCCGCCATTGGGTTCGGATGTACTTTCTCGACTCCAGTTCGGAAAACTTGTATTTTTTCTAATCCTAAGGCCAAAAGGCCTTCTACGCGTCGGTATTGTCTCGGTCGGTGCCTGTCCCTTTCCAGTTCTTCAACCTGACGTCGAAAGTTGATTTTCGTTTCAACACCACAGGCCCAGACTACATCGACGATGGAACGGACCCTGTTCAAATGGTGCCCCGTTTGTAATTCAAAATACGCCCACAGAGATGTGCACCCATTGTGCAATAAATGTTTGGCCTGCTCGAAGTTCCGCTCAAAGAAGACTCTCAAACTTCGACGCGCGGCGAGGCAGTCGGCGCAACAGTCGGCCCCTGAGCCCGCGAACATCTTCGATGCCGGGGATGAAGAGGACTTCCACGACGAGGAAGAAGAAGAAGAAGAGGTTCCCGAGGAACTGTCGGAACAGGCGTCGGAGCAGGACTCCAACTTCGAGGTGGACGAACAACATGAAGAATACGTCCACGAACAAGACGTCGTCGAGGTAGGGGACGACGAAGGGGCCATCGGGGCCGTTGATGACGACTCCAGTGGGGAGCCGAGCCCAACCGCAGTTGCGGTGCCTATAGCTGACATTACGCTCCCTCCGGCTCAGGTCGAGGCATCGCCGAAGGGCCTTAGCCAAGATCCTTCCACACGGTCTATAGCCCGCGCCAAAGCCAGGCTAATACCCCTTCCAAGGAGCCATCGGTCGATTCCCCGAAATCGAAACCGAAACAGGTGGAGCCGAAATCGAAACCAAAACTGCTCAAGATGGTGGTCGGTTCGACGTCGACGCAAGCCCCCACAAAGGCTGTCGACGATCCTTCGGCGTCGAAGAGGACGGCCGGCTCTAAGACTGGGACGTCGAAGCAGGCCTCAACCAGCAAGCACGTCACCTCGAAGCCATCGGCATCGACGCCGATGTCAACATCCAAACATGGCGACAAGGCCAAGGCCAAGGACCTCCAGTCGAAAAAGAGTGTCGAGCCTAAAACATCGGGACTCAAGACTGTGCTCGGAAAACAAGTCGAGTCCACAGCCAAAGCCGCACAGCTTGTGTCGTCAACGCCCAAAGCTGGCAACGCTACACGCCGGAAGCTCGATTCGGCACAATCAAGCAAGCGTCTGACTCAGGCGCCGAAGCCCCTCGAATCGACGACTACGTCAAGCTCCAAAGCAGTCGGCCCCACACCAATAAGGTTTGGTCTTCCGCCTATGGCTCGAGCAAAGCATCTCGAACACCATAAGGCCACCGAAGCTTTGACGACGTCGACGGTGTCCTCGAAGTCCACCCGCGAAGGGGTTGTGTTTCACGAGCCCTCTTACGACAACCAGTCAAAACTCTTATTGATTCGGAGTCAGGCAGGCTTACCATCCACAAGCGGGTTACAAAATTCCCCTTAAACGTAAGATGGACTCGGACACCTCTCCAGTTCTTTTTGAACAGGTTCAGGACTATTCGCAGCAGATGTCCTACTCTCCAGCACAGAGCGAGGAGGACTTGGGTGCAGACTATGGTCAAGCGGCCTACTCTTACCAAGCAGACACTGAACAAGATGACCCACATCAGTGGTCTGGGGCAGTGGATCAAAGTGATGACCCTGATGATCCACATACCGCTCCTGATGCCCAGTCCTACAACGTTAAAACATCGCCAACTGAGGACACAGCGGCCTTTAATGCATTGATTGAACGGGCAGCCCTCAACCACCACGACGTCGACATGCATGCCGAACCGGTAGAGGAGGATTTCTTGTTTGACACTTTCTCCACCTCTGAACGTTCCACTAAAACTCTACCCATGCTTAAAGGGGTCCTCGAGCATGCGGCGGACATTTTCAGAGAACCCACAAAAGCTAGGGTTATCAACCCACGGATTGAAAATAAATACAGACCTGCCCCAGTGGACCCCACCTATATCAAAGGCCAGCTCCCCTTGGACTCCCTCGTGGTGGCCAATGCCCGCAAGAGGGCTAACTCACAATCAAGTGGTGACGCTCCCCCTCCGGACAAGGAATCAAAGATTTTGGAGGCGTCAGGAAAGCGTGTGGCGGCGCAGGCTGCCAACATTTGGAGGATAGCAAATACACAGGCCCTGCTCGCTAGATACGACAGGGCACACTACGACACACTAGAACAGTTGATGCAACACCTGCCTGATATGTACAGAGAGGGAGCAGAGATGATTATACAAGAGGGGAAATTGATCTCCAATGCGTCCATCAAATGCGCACTGGACGCAGCAGACACAGCAGCAAGGGCTATTAACACTAGCGTGATGCTACGACGCCATGCATGGCTACGCATCTCAGGGTTCAAGCCCGAGATCCAGACAACTCTGCTCAACCAGACGGTTAACCCGGATTACCTATTTGGCCCCGAGGTAGACACAACACTTGAAAAAATAAAGAAGGACACTGAGACCGCAAAATCCATGGGAGCTCTGCAGTCCCAGCAGTTTCGAGGCAGTTCCTTTCGTCGCTCCGGTAATAGGGGAGCCACAAGAGGACAAGCTCTACAGCATTCCCAGTACACCAAGGGAAACACGCAATCCACCTACAGGAAGAACACCAGGGGTGGATACCGTGGGAACAGCACCAAAGGGAGAGGACGGGCAATAACAACGCCAGATCCTCCGCTCCCAACAAACAGTGACTCCTTGTCACTGCCCCCGACCATCTAACACCTGTCGGGGGAAGACTCCAGCAGTTCCTGCCAGTCTGGGAAGGCATTACCACAGACAGGTGGGTGAGACAACGTATCCGATACGGCTATTGTCTGGAACTAACCTCCACCCCCCCAACATACCCCCAAGGCACCGTCCTATGTCCGCAGAGCACACGCACTTATTGCAGCAAGAAGTACTCTCCATGCTGCAAAAAGGAGCGATAGAACTTGTGCCTGCAGAAGAGCGAGGCACAGGGGTGTACTCTCTGTACTTCTTAATCCCAAAAAAGGATGGGTCCCTGCGTCCCATCTTAGACCTCAGACCCCTCAACCAATACATCCTCTCAGAGCACTTTCATATGTTAACCCTACAGCAAGTCCTGCCGCTGCTCCGTCAGGGCGACTTCTTAGCCACCCTGGACCTCAAGGATGCATACTTCCACATTCCCATTCACCCAAGTCACAAAAAATATCTCAGGTTCACCATCAACAATCAGCATTACCAATTCAAGGTTCTGCCTTTCGGGGTCACCACTGCCCCCAGAGTGTTTACCAAGTGCTTAGCGACTGTGGCAGCGCACCTTCGCAGACAACGTGTTCACGTGTATCCCTACCTGGACGACTGGATGGTTCAGGCCAAGTCAGCCGGGCAGTGTGCCAGCCACATGTCGCGAAGGATTTACCTCCTACACAGTCTGGGGTTCTCACTCAACTACACAAAGTCTCACCTGCAGCCAGCCCATGTGCAACAGTACCTAGGGGCAACACTAAACACTCTGACGGCCACAGCACAGCCGAACTCTGCCAGAGTCAACAGCATGCAGCTGCTCATTCGGAGGTTCAAACCTCAGCAATCCCTCCCAGCGCAGGTGTTCATGCAACTGATCGGCATGATGGCATCCTGCATATTCATAGTCCCACACGCGAGACTGCACATGCGTCCCCTTCAAGAATGCTTGGCCCGACAGTGGAACCAGGCTCATGGCCATCTAAAAGACCTAGTGTTGGTGACCGGTCGTGCTTACAACTCTCTGCATTGGTGGAATCCACAAAACCTTTGCAGGGGACGTCCGTTCCAAGAGCCTGTCCCACAGATAGTGCTAACGACGGACGCATCTCTCCAGGGTTGGGGAGCGCATGTCCTCCATTTCACGGTGCAGGGACTCTGGACGTCACAACAGCAGAAGATGCATATCAATGTGTTGGAGCTGCTGGCAATCTTCATGGCACTAAAAGCGTTCAAGTTGCACCTATGCAACAAGGTCGTGTTGATCCGGACGGACAACATGACTGCCATGTATTACATCCAGAAGCAGGGAGGCACACACTCCCCGCAGCTATCTCACCTAGCACAGAGCATGTGGAAGTGGGCCATTCAGAGGAACATCTTCCTCATGGCGGAGCATCTCCCGGGTGTCGACAACCAGATGGCGGACCTGCTCAGCAGGCACAGTCATCAGATGCACGAATGGGAGATCCACCCGTCAGTTCTCCACCCATACTTCCAGCGGTGGGGTCACCCAGATATCGACCTCTTCGCCACAAGCGAAAACGCAAAATGCCCAACCTTCGCCGCCAGGTTCCCACACCCGCAGTCTCAGGGCAATGCGATATGGATGAACTGGTCAGGCAGATTTGCGTACGCTTTTCCCCCAGCCCCGCTCATACCACTGGTGGCGCGCAAACTGTGGCAGCACTCCATGACGCTCATCCTAGTTGCTCCAACGTGGGCACGAAAGGCCTGGTACACCACGTTCCTGGAACTTTTAGTGGTGCCTCACCAGCGGCTGCGCCTCTCTCCCAGCCTCCTCACTCAGAGCCATGGCGACATTCAGCACCCAGATCCCCAACAGTTGAGCCTAGCGATTTGGCTCCTGAGGTCATAGAGTTTGGATATCTGAACTTGCCCCCTGAGTGTATGTCCATTATCAAAGAGGCAAGACGACCCACAACCAGGGCGTGCTATGCGGCCAAATGGAAACGATTTGTCATTTACTGCTCCAACAATGACATTAATCCGTTGGACGCTTCTACACAAAACATCATATGTTACCTGTTGCATCTGTACCAATGCAACCTAGCGTACAGTTCCATCAGGATACATTTAGCTGCCATAGCTGCTTATCTTCAAAACAGGCAGCACCTTTCGGTTTTCAGAGTGCCTGCCATCAAAGCCTTTTTAGAAGGTCTCAAACGGGTAATCCCTCCTAGACACCCTCCTTCACCAGTCTGGAATCTGAATATCGTTCTCACCAGACTCATGGGGCCCCCCTTTGAGCCTCTCCATTCCTGTGAGATACAGTTTCTTACTTGGAAAGTGGCCTTTCTAATAGCCATCACATCGCTGCGGAGGGTCAGCGAACTGCAAGCCCTCACGATTCATTTGGCTGTTTATTCAAATTGCTCGGCTGAACGTGGTATCATAGCGCTGCTGTGCAGGAAATAATTGATTTGGCTGTTTATTCAAATTGCTCGGCTGAACGTGGTATCATAGCGCTGCTCTGCAGGAAATAATTGATTTGGCTGTTTATTTAAATTGCTCGGCTGAACGTGGTATCATAGCGCTGCTCTACAGGAAATAATTCATTTGGCTCTTTATTTACACTGTCTGCGCGTTTTCCAATAGCGCTCCGCTCTGCTCCTCCCCCCGCCTCCATTTTGTTTATTTGTTGTCCTCCTCGTGTGCCCGACCCGCCTCCCAGCTGTGACGCCCTCCCACTAAGTTAATACAGCGCTGCTGTGATGTACAAGCTGTGACTCGCTCCTCCTCACGGATAGAGTGGTCGCTCCCTGTGCTCCTGGCTGCTCCGTGGTATCGTAGCGCTGCTCTGCAGGAAATAATTGATTTGGCTGTTTATTCAAATTGCTCGGCTGAACGTGGGATCATAGCGCTGCTGTGCAGGAAATAATTGATTTGGCTGTTTATTCAAATTGCTCGGCTGAACGTGGTATCATAGCGCTGCTCTGCAGGAAATAATTGATTTGGCTGTTTATTTAAATTGCTCGGCTGAACGTGGTATCATAGCGCTGCTCTACAGGAAATAATTCATTCGGCTCTTTATTTACACTGTCTGCGCGTTTTCCAATAGCGCTCCGCTCTGCTCCTCCCCCCGCCTCCATTTTGTTTATTTGTTGTCCTCCTCGTGTGCCCGACCCGCCTCCCAGCTGTGACGCCCTCGCCCCTCCCCCTCCACTATCCATATATGACAGATGCTTTTGCGCGCAGCGTTCACGCGCAGCAACCGCGCCCCATTCGCGCCGAAGGTGCGCCAAAGGTAAGCCCGTCTACGCCCGTCCGCGCCTGGACCGCGCCCAGCGCCAGACCCCCTGCCCCTCGCGCTGCCCAGCCCCCCCGCATTACCTACGATGCCGCCACCCTCCTAGCCCTTAACCCCGATCGCGCCCCCAACTGCGTCCAAGCCGCTCCTGGACGCACCCATGGACCGTTCTCCTGCTTCTCCTGCAAATTTAGCGGCACCGACAACTTCTCCGCCACGACCACACCACAGATTCCCGACCCCAACCACTTAAAATGCATCCTTCTCAACACCCGCTCGGTCCACAGGCACGCCATTGACCTTTGGAACCTACTTGACACCATCTCTCCTGACGTCGCCTTCCTAACGGAAACATGGATGAACGCTTCCTCCGCCCCTGACATCGCCATCGCTATCCCTGATGACTATAAGATCACACGCAAGGACCGCACCGACCATACAGGAGGAGGAATCGCTATCGTCCATAAGAAAACTATCCGCATCTCAACCAGCTCTGATGCCAACCTCACCAACTCCGAACACCTTCACTTCCAGATCCACATCGACCCCAAGACCACACTCAGAGGCACCCTCCTTTACAGGCCACCAGGACCCCGCGCACAATTTAGTGAGGACATCACGGACTTCATCACTCCACACGCACTCCCCTCCAAAGACTACATCCTTCTGGGAGACCTCAACTTCCACCTCGAAAAGATCAACGACCGCAACACCTCCACCATCTTGGACAACCTCGCCAACCTCGGACTTAAACAACTGGTCACTTCCCCCACCCACATCGCAGGTCACACTCTCGACCCCATCTTCACCTCCAGCAACCATATCTCCTTCAGCCACACTACGGATCTCCTCTGGACTGACCACAGCTGCGTTCACTTCACCTACAACAAGCCGAAACCCATCATCCACCCCCAACCAACTCTGCAAAGAAACTGGAACAAAATCACCACAGAACAGATCTCCACATCGCTCCTTCAAACCTCCCCAGCCCTCTCTTCTAACGCCAACGAAGCCGCCTCCAACCTCACCCTTTGGTTATCCAACACCGCCGACAACTTAGCACCACTGAAAAAACGTCAACACAAACTTGGCATCAAGAAGGCCTCATGGTTCAACGACGACCTCAAGAAGTCCAAGAAACTGTGCCGCTCCTTAGAAAAGGCCTGGAAAAAAGACCCATCCATCAGCAACAAGGACGCCTTCAAAAACGCCACCCGTACTCACCACCAACTGATCCGAAAAGCCAAGAAAACAGCATTCAAAGATCGACTTGACAACAACGCCCACAACAGCAAGGAACTTTTCAACATCGTCAAGGAATTTTCCAACCCCTCGGCCAACTCCAACGACATCACCCCCTCTCAAACCCTCTGCGATTCCCTAGCCTCTTTTTTCCACAACAAGATTGCTGACATCCACAACAGCTTTGACAACCAACCCGGAAGCCAACCCACCCCACCATCAGCTGACCATCTTCCCCCCGTTAACACCCTTAACGCCTGGAACCCAATCTCCACTGAGGACACCATCCGCCTGATGAATTCCATCCACTCTGGATCCCCCACAGACCCATGCCCTCACCACATCTTCAACAAAGCAGACTCCGTCATAGCTCCACACCTCCGAGACGTCATCAACTGCTCCTTCAACTCCGCCACCTTCCCAGAAGACTGGAAACACGCTGAACTCACCGCCCTTCTGAAAAAACCAACAGCAGACCCCACCGAACTCAAAAACTACCGCCCCATCTCGCTCCTCCCATTCCCGGCCAAAGTCATCGAGAAAGCTGTCAACAACCAGCTCGCCGCCTTCCTCGAAGCCAACAAATCACTCGACTCCTCACAATCTGGCTTCCGAGCCAAACACAGCACTGAGACCGCCCTCATCGCAGCAACAGACGACATTCGAACTCTACTGGACAATGGAGATACAGTCGCCCTCATCCTCCTCGACCTCTCTGCAGCCTTCGACACAGTCTGCCATAGCACCCTTTTACAACGCCTCAGAAACATCGGAATCCAAGGAAAGGCACTGGAATGGATCACCTGGTTCCTCACTGGAAGAACCCAGAGAGTCCGCCTCCCACCATTCAAGTCAGAGGCCTCAGAAATCATCTGCGGCGTACCACAAGGATCCTCACTCAGTCCCACCCTCTTCAACGTATACATGAGCCCCCTCGCGGCCATCGCACGCCAACACAACCTCAACATCATCTCTTACGCGGATGACACTCAACTGATCCTATCTCTCACCAAGGACCCCAGCACCGCCAAAACTAACCTACACGAGGGAATGAAAGAAGTCGCCGAATGGATGAAACAAAGCCGTCTGAAACTAAACTCAGACAAAACAGAAGTCCTCATCCTAGGCAAATCCCCTTCCGCATGGGACGACTCTTGGTGGCCGGAAGCCCTCGGAAAAGCACCCATCCCGACAGACCACGCACGAAACCTAGGCGTCATCCTGGATTCTTCACTATCAATGAACAGACAGGTCAACGCCGTATCCTCTTCCTGCTTTAACATTCTTCGCATGCTCAGAAAAACGTTTCGCTGGATCCCCTCCGAAACAAGGAAAATAGTCACCCACGCTCTGGTCACGAGCCGACTGGACTACGGAAACACCCTTTACGCAGGTACTACCGCAAAACTCCAGAAGAAACTACAACGAATCCAAAACGCCTCAGCCAGGCTCATATTAGACATCCCACGCAACGAACACATCTCTGGTCACCTTAAAGACCTCCACTGGCTACCCGTCAATAAGAGGATTACTTTCCGATTGCTTACCCACGCACACAAATCACTCTACGACACCGGACCAGAGTGCCTCAACTCCCGACTGTCCTTTTACACCCCCTCCCGCCAACTTCGCTCTTCCAGCCAAGCCTTCGCCACTGTACCTCGCATCAACAAGACCACCATGGGAGGCAGATCCTTCTCCTACCTGGCTGCCAAAACATGGAACTCACTCCCCGCTTACCTTCGCCTCACCCAGAATCACCTAGCGTTCAGAAAGCAGCTTAAAACGTGGATATTCGACAATTAATCCTACCCCCCTTCCTAGCGCCTTGAAACCCTCTGGGTATGTAGTGCGCTATATAAATGTTATGACTTGACTTGACTTGACTACCTACAAATTCATGCTAATAGGGTGGTGCTTCGCACCAACCCCAAATTCATGCCAAAAGTGGTCTCGCAGTTCCACATTAATCAAAACATTGAACTGCCGGTTTTCTTCCCAAACCCAGATTCAGTAGCAGACAGGGCGCTGCACACCTTAGATGTCAAAAGGGCTCTCCTGTATTACATCGACAGAACGAAAGACTTTCGGAAAACTAAACAACTGTTTGTTGCCTTCTCTCCACAACATAAGGGCAACCCTATCTCCAAGTCAGGTATAGCCAGGTGGATTGTTAAATGCATCCAGATTTGTTATCAAAAGGCTAAGCGCACATTAACAGTTCCCCCTAAAGCGCATTCCACACGCAAGTTAGGGGCTTCCATGGCTTTCCTGGGTAACATTCCGGTAGAGGATATATGTAGAGCAGCCACATGGTCCACCATACATACATTTACCAAACACTACTGCGTAGATGTACACTCCAAGCAGCAAGATGCTGTAGGACAGGCTGTTCTCAGACTGCTGCAGCTGGCACGGGCACCCGCCGGTAAGAAGGTAACTGCTATTTATTCTATGCACAGATATGAATTCAGCAGCCCTCATGCCCTGAACGGAATATGCTACTTACCAGTATGCATCTGTTCTTGGCATGTAGGGCTGCTGACATTCATATCGCCCGCCCTCCTCCCCGGGGCCTGTCGCAGCTGTAGCTCTCAATTTACTTCTCAGGCAAGGTCATCTCTTACTGTATTACACTCCATCTCTGCCACAATGGCGAAAAACAATCTATGGATGGAGAGGATGCCCATGCGCACTGTAGTCCAGGGGAGGAGCCACCTATCTCGCGATACTTCGAAGACTCTTCCAGGACAACAATGTGCAATCATCCGGACCCAACACTAGGCGGCAATCTATGCACAGATATGAATGTCAGCAGCCCTACATGCCAAGAACAGATGCATACTGGTAAGTAGCATATTCCTTTTCTTTTTTTTTTTTTTTTTTTTGGGCAATGAGATCTAGGAATAAAATGTCCCTGTAATTGCATAATTGCCTTTTTAAATAAGTTTATGACATTATATACTCTTTTTTTTAGCATCTTTTAAATACTTAATCATGGGGATATTTCTTAAGCATTTATTGCTATGGTATTTTATTTGTTGTGTTTTTAAGAACAGTGATATTTGGATGATTTTCACAATGTGTTATACTTAAATTTGAAGTGATTAATTGCTGTATGTGAAACGTGTGTATGATGGAGATCCTTGTAACGGACATGTATACAATTTCTATCCTTTTTAGGTCTCTCCTGTCAATGCGCATGCGCATTGAGCTTGCAAGACTATAGGGGCTTAAACAGAGTTTAACTAGACTGGCGATTTGATGCTGTGCCCGTGCACTTTTAGGTCAGTGCGCAAGCGCATTGAGCTAAAATGCACGTGCACATCATCAAATCGCCAGCCATCTGTTCCCCAGCTTGGCGCCTCCGCTCCTGCTCTCTCCTGGCTGCTCCTCCCCTAATTATTCACGGCCGGCCGGCCGGCCGTACTTTCACTTTCACGGCCGGCAGGCCGTGTCTCGTTTTATTTTTTACGGCTCGCCTGCTGATGGCCGCGTCCATGCCTGTCTGTCTTGCCTATCTCCACTTATTATTTGCCTGTCTCTGCAGTCGCATGTACTCTTGTTTTCCTCTCCCCGCCGCCTCACTTTCTCCTCGGTCTCATCTCCGACACACACTCCCAGGATGATGCTGAATTTGAAAGTCTGGTTTCTAGAGGACACCCAGAAGATTTTTGCCAGCCTCGATTAACCCATCACAATTTATTTGTGTTTAATACGTTTCTTCGGAACTTGGTTAGCTCATGCTTTATCAAAATGAATAGCGCTATCAGATTGTCTTATTTTATCATGCTCCATTACATAGCGCTTCATAGTGATTCATATAGCGCTTCCTATTACTGACGAGGTGCCGAAGCGCGTTCGGAGGGCGAATAGCTTGATCAGATTGCCTTATTTGATCATCTTCAGTTACATAGCGCATCGTAGTGCTTCATACAACTCTTCGCATCGAGGCACTGTAGCGCCTTCCATGGGCTGCTCCTCTTTTGAAATACACAATTGACTTTGCACATGCGAGGGATTATGTTGGGCGGCGGAAACATATTTAAGCGTGCCTTCATCACTCTTGCCCTAATGCACTGCAGATGATTATGAAACAGAAGTACTCCTTACAGCGAAGCCATTCTTAATGCTTCTTCCCAACAACGAGCCTCAAGCCCTCACTTTTGTGTCTAAATGCGAAATATTTCAGAGCGCGGAGAGCCTAGAAAAGCTCAGATGCTCGTTTTAATTGAGAGTTACAACAAGGAGGTCCTCACCTCACTCTGCATTTGCTGCACTTTCTCGAATCAAATAATGATTTTCAAGATCTGCATTAATGCAGTTTTATTAATCGAAATTTAGAAAGCTTGTAGTGCTGGATACACATTACAGGGCGAAAAATTGAGTGTACAAGTTAGATACATTAAAGTACAAGAATATCCCTTATCAGTAACCCTAAATATAAACGTTAATTTTTTTGGTGTAAAACGGAGTTTGCTTGCTTCTAAACACCCTGCGTTTTACAAATGAAGATTATCCGTCTATCCATCGCCCCAGCGATTTTCAGCCCAGTCTTTTTTCACTTTTGTTAAGACTGTCTTGTAAGTCTTCCTGGCCTCTCCTATTTCTGGTACATTGTTTGTACGTAGCACTCATGATAATAGCCCTTCTCAGAAAACATCCAAATACCAAACTTCTGCCCCCACACACATATGGAATCACAAGAAAACAAACATATACACCCCCACATCAAAGCACAGTCAGTCTCTCTCTCTCTCTCTCTCTCTCTCTCTCTCTCACACCGACACACACTCTCTCACACACACTCACTTTCACACACACTCTCTCTCACACTCACTCTCTCACACACACTCTCTCTCTCACACACACACACACACTCTCTCTCTCACACACTCACTCTCTCTCACTCTCACACACACACACTCTCTCTCACACACAGTACAGCCTTCTACCTCTACCACTCTCTCCATCAACACTCTATGCGCCACCACAACCCTATCCACCACTAGTGCCCACACTCTAGCGCCCACACTCTAGCGCCCACACTCTAGCGCCACCACTCTACCCGACCACCACTCTACCCTCCAAATCCACCATCCAAGCACTAATACACCCTCCAAATACACCCTCCGACTACACCCTCTAACTCCACCATCCAACTACACACTCCAACTCAACACTCCAAATCCACACTCCAACTCTTTCCTCCAACTACAAATCCACCCTCCAAAAACACCATCCACTCCACCTTCCAACTCCAACATCAAAATCCACCCTACAAATCCACCCTCCAACTACAACTACGGACTCCACCCTCCAACGCCACAGCACCACTGAAGGCCACAGCATCACTCCGCACCACTGAAGGCCACAGCATCACTCTGTGCAACCATTCAACAACAACTGGTTCTAATATGTTCTCTCAATGTTTCAAGCTTTATTACAAATGTCACAAAAAGATGTTAATATTTCACCTCTGCTCTTGGATTTTCATCACAATAAAATACACTGAACATAATCTTCCCAAGTTATTTACGAAAGTTTAAGCTATTGCCATTATTAGCATTCATTTAAAATTCAACATATTGAAAAATCGCTTTTAATATTTTTTAAAAATGCCATTACATATTTCTATACGCCGCATGCACTTCCTGTCATGTTAATTGTTATCGTTGCTTAGCATTCCTATGCAGCTTAGCTGTGATCATATTCATCTTTTACATGCACACTTGCATGCAGTCAGATTCGCTGCGCAACAAAAGTGCAGTGTGTTAAAATGCACTGATTACGGCAGGTAGTGACCCTTCGTACAGCCATGTACTCTGCCCATGCTAATTCTGTTGTTGTTTACACATAGCTACCAAACTTTCGATTTGCTTGTGTGTAACATTGTAATAATTTCAGTGCAATTAAGAGTAACATTAAAAGACTATGAGTAACAGTATGTCGCAATCACATTCAAACCATGCAGAGGAGGCAAACGTGTTAATATCTGTAATTACGCCTATTACAGTAATAGCAAACTTTTGTTCTGGTTAAAACGCAATGCTTCTTAGGAAGCGTAGCTTCTCTTTTACCATCCTTTGAGCCAACTACTTACAAATGCTGTGCAGCTAAGAGGAAATGTATGCTTTCTCGGGCACATTGCTCCTATAGTAACGTCTTCGACCAAATATTGTACACAGTTAGGTCTTTAGATTTAAGAATAGAGCAGAGCGATGACTTGCATATACATATTTCTCTTGCACTAGCATTGCCAACATTGCTGCTTGCCGATTTCTTCTGCTTTCAGGTGTGCATGTTATGCTTCTATAGATCCACTGAATTATATGTTTTACTAAAGTTAGTAGTTTGGCTAACATGTTTTACATGGGGTTATTACGTTTTACAGAGATGTGTACATGTATTAGTAAATCAACGTGTGATTTTTATGGGTTAGCTGGTGCAATAAAGTCACATGCGGCTGCAGATTTATGTGGCAGTATTAAGATTAGTCTTTTGTTTAAGCGTGCAGTAGCGCCCTCTCTTCGATTGACACCTAACTGCCTGTCTGCGTGGCCAATGCACACCTTAAATCGGTAGTCTATATCATGTCGAACATACGTTTGTTTCATTTAGATTTATGTAGGGTGACAATTTGAAGTTCTCCAATTAATAGATGGAACTCTTATGAAATCACATGCTCTGACAACATCCTAACATGTTTAATGTGGTCGGCAATATCAGAATTGTGTTACAAATAAGTAAAACATAAGGTATGCCTCTTTTTGAAGCAGGGCTTCCCAGTTTTCTATTTTTCTTTACCTCTCTCCCTCTCTCACTCCACTCCCTCTCCTCTCCCTCCTTCCCTCTCGTCCTCCCTCTCTCTCCCTCCCCTCACTCTCACTCTCTCACTCTCCCTCTCTCCGTCTATCTCTCACTTTCGCTCATTTCCCTCTCTCCTCTCTCACCCTCTCCCTGTAATGTAATGTAATGTAATGTAAAAAGGATTTGTATAGCGCTGCGTTCACCGGACGGTTTCTTGGCGCTGATCACCAACCCAGGAGGAGGCAAAGAGGGGAGAAAGAAGAACTTTATGTATAGACACCACGGAAAAGGTGAGTTTTTAGGAGAGAGCGAAAGTGAGGATAGGAAGAGGAGAGTCTGAGGTCTAAAGGTAGGGAGTTCCAGAGTGAGGGGGCCAAGAAGGAGAATCTAAGACCTCCGTGCTTTTTACGCCTGTACCTAGGTGTCTGGAGGAGGGCGTGATGGGAGGAACGGAGGTGTCTGGGGGGTGCGTACGGATGAAGAAGAGAGGAGATGAAAGAGGGGCCAATACCGGCCAGGGATTTATGAGTTAGGCAGCCAAGTTTGAACTTGCAGCGCTCCGACACAGGAAGCCAATGAAGGGCTTTAAGGAGGGGACGAACGTGGTGATGTTTTGGCTGACGATGGATAACACGGGCGGCCTGATTCTGGATTAACTGAAGTCTCTTTATCTGATATTGTGGAATGCCTGCGTATAGGGCGTTGGCGTAGTCGATCCGAGAGATGACTAGCGCCAACAGCGCCAGGGTGAGAGCTTCAGTGGTCAGGAAGTGAGCTATTTTCCGGATTTTTCTGAGCTGGTGGAAGCAGGAGGATACTGTAGCGCTGATCTGATGATGCATGGAAAGATCTTGTGAGATGTAGACCCCTAGGCTTTTTACTTTTTCAGCGGGACTAGGAGGGGGGCCAAGGGAGAGGGGCCAGAAGGTGGAGTTCCATGGATTGGCTGGGCCTCCGACAAGAACGAGCTCCGTCTTGTCGGGGTTGAGCTTAAGGTGGTGAGCGCCCATCCAGTCGCTGATATGGCAAAGGGTGGACTGGAAATCCTGGGCCGCTTCCTGCGAGTCAAGGTTGAAGATGAGCTGAATGTCATCTGCATAATTAAATGCAGTGACATTCCTTCCCCGGAGGGAGCGGATCAGGGGGGTAAGGTATAAATTAAAAAGGAGTGGAGACAAAGACGAGCCCTGCGGGACTCCGCAGGTGAGTTTCATCCTGTCCGCCGAGAATTGGGAAATTCGAACAGATTGGTGGCGGTTCGTCAAAAAGGAACGAACCCAATCAAGGGCCGTCCCTCCAATACCAGCCTCCTTGACACGGTCGACCAAGATGGAGTGGTCGACCGTGTCAAAGGCTGCCGACAAGTCCAGGAGGATTAAGGCTTGGCTGGCTTTAGAGTCAGCACCTCTGCGGAGTTCCTCCATAACAGAGAGAATGACCGCCTCAGTTGAATGGGCTGGTCTAAACCCAGCCTGTTGGGGGTCCAGGAAGTTGGAGTCCTCAACAAAGGAACTGAGGATGCTGGTGACATATGACTCAAGTACCTTACTAAGGTAGGGAAGGAGGGAAATGGGACGGAAGTTGGCCATGATCGTAGGGTCAGCGCTGGGTTTCTTCAAGATGGGTACTACTTCCGCGTTCTTAAACTGACTGGGAACCTCACCGAGCAGAAGGGAGTTGTTCAGGAGGGCCAGTGGAGTGGTAGGGCAAGCTGAAAAGGCAGCCCGGAGAATCGCGGGGGGGCAGCAGTCTGTGGGGGAGCCAGAGGAGACTTTATTAAGCAGACTGATGAAGACTTCTTCTGATATCGGGGGGAACTGAGTCAAAGAATGAGGGTTGACAGGGGGTGCAACCTCAGTTAATGGTGTAGCCGGGGGAGTGGAGGAGATGCTATTTTTGATTTTAATAATTTTTTCTATAAAGAAACAGTTGAGGGAGTCGCAGAGTGCTTGAGACGGAAGAGGTTTGAGAGTTACCCTATCCGGGTGTGAGAGCTCGTCTACGATTGCAAAGATATCTTTAGATTTCTGCGCAGAGTTAAGGATTTTGGTGGAAAAGTAGGCAGTTTTTGCAGCGGAAATGGCTAGTTTGTACTCTCCCAATAATTTTAGAAAGGGTAATTTCTTTACGGGGTCGTAGTTTCTGCGCCAGTGGCGCTCGGCCTGGCGGAGACCTAGTTTTAAGGTTTTAAGGCTATCAGAAAACCATCGATGTGCGTCGTGGGGGCGCTTGGATCTTATTAGTTTAAGAGGGGCAACCTTGTCGCTGGCATATTCTAGCCAGTCGACTAGTGCAGCTTCTTGGAAGTCAATGGGGCCAAGAGCGGCCGGAACCGAGGATGATAAAGAGGTGAGGAATAAGTCAAGGTCTGCTTTGTTCCAGTTGCGAGCTTGGAGGCAAGGGCCTCGGCTGCGAGGGGGCGGGGGAGGAACCAGGAGGAGAAAAGAGATTAAATGGTGGTCGGACCAGAGGCAAGGTAAGATCGTGAGCGACTTGATTTCAAGGTTATAGGTCCACACCTGGTCAAGGGTGTGGCCCTTGGAGTGAGTGGGTAAATGAATGTGTTGGATACCATTAAGCCCAGTTAGAAGATCGGTGAAAGCCAGGGATTGGGGGCTTTCATGGGTGTCTGACGGCCAGTAATTGAAGTCTCCCAGGACTAGGAGTTTAGAATTGTTGATGGTGAGCTGGGAGAGCAGGTCACCAAAGTTCGAATACAAATTGGGCATAGATTGTGGGGGACGGTAAACCAGAACACAGGTAAGAGGGGAGACAGAAGATTCGAGTCTAATTCCCAGACAGTCCACCTGAGGGATGTTAAGGAGGGAGAGGGAAGTGAACCTGAGGGAGAGATTGATAATGGCGGCTACGCCGCCTCCTAGTTTGCCGGCAAGCCTATTAGCATGGAGTATATAATATCCTGGAGGGATGGCTGCTAGAATGTCGGGGGAGGAGTCCTCAGTCAGCCAAGTCTCGGTTAGGAGAAGAATATCGGGTCGGTCCGAGTCTAGGAGGTGGAAGATGTCAAGTTGGTGTCTGACAAGTGAACGAGTATTAAGGTAGATAACCGCCAATTCCATATTGGCGGGTACCTGAGCGAGTGGGGGTTTAGGAGGAGCAGGAAGAACTGAGGGTTCGGAAGTGAGAAGGGACGGGAGGGACTGTAGCTCAGGAAAGGTACTCCGGGGTTGATAGATACCTAGTTGTTGCAGGCATATAGAGCTGGTGGTGTCCAGTGGCCTCACAGAGTGTAGAGCAATCAGGTCCCTGGGAGTGAAGGTCATAGTAATTTGGGCAGAGTGACATGGCCCGGGCCCCGTCCGGCCGCGGACGGGCGCAGACGGGCTTGCCTTAGGCGCGCAGTCGGCGCGCCCGCTGCGCTCGTCCGCTGCGCTTCCGGTATGGACACATCCTAAATACAAGTGAAATCTCTCCCTCCTCTCTCCGCCTCTCTCCCTTTATTTACCTTCCCCCTGCTCTCCTTTTTCTCCCTCTCCTCATCTCCCCCTCTATCTGCTCGCCTCTCTCTCTCTCTCCCTCTCTCCCTCCCCTCTCTCCCCTCCGTCCTTCGCTCTCGTCCTCCCCCTCTCTCCCTCTCTCCCTTTCCCTCACTTCCCTCTCCCCCTTTCCCTCTCATCCCTCTCCTCTCTCCCCGTCTCCGTCTCTCTCTCTCCTCTCTACCCCTCTTTACCCTCTCCCTGCTCTCCTTTTTCTCCCTCTCCCCATCTACCACTCAGCACCACCACAGCATCACTCAGCAGCACCACAGCATCACTCAGCATCACCCCGCACCACCACAGCCCCGCTCAGCATCACTACATCATCACTCAGCGCTACCCCAGCATCACTCAGCACCACCACATTATCACTCAGCACTACCACATGATCACTCAGCGCCACCCCAGCATCACTCAGTGCCACTACAGCATCACTCAGCGCAACCACAGCATCACTCAGCGCAACCACAGCATCACTCAGCGCAACCACAGCATCACTCAGCGCAACCACAGCATCACTCAGCACCACTCACCATCACTGACCATCACCACATCATCACTCAGCATCACCCCGCACCACCACAGCACCACTCAGCTCTACCCCAGCATCACTCAGCGCTACCCCAGCATCACTCAGCACCACCACATTATCCTCAGCGCCACCCCAGTATCACTCAGTGCCACCCCAGCATCACTCAGCACCACCACAGCATCACTCAGCACCACCACAGCATCACTCAGCACCACCACAGCATCACTCAGCGCAACCACAGCATCACTCAGCGCAACCACAGCATCACTCAGCGCAACCACAGCATCACTCAGCGCAACCACAGCATCACTCAGCGTAACCACAGCATCGCTCAGCGCAACCACAGCATCACTCAGCGCAACTACAGCATCACTCAGCGCAACCACAGCATCACTCAGCACAACCACAGCATCACTCAGCACAACCACAGCAACACTCAGAGCAACCACAGCATCATTCAGCGCAACCACAGTATCACTCTGCACCACCACAGCATCACTGGTTCAAATATGTTCTTTCAATGTTTCAAGCTGTTTTCAAGCTTTATTACAAATCACAGAAAGATGTTACTATTTCACTTCTGTTCTTGGATTTTCGTCACAATAAAAAACACTGAACATAATCTTCACAAAAGTTATTTACAAAAGTTTAAGCTATTGACATTACAAATTAAATAAATTTAAGTATTAATTATGTAAAAAATTAAAAGCCATTGTTATTTGTAATATCAATACATCTAAGTCACGTAAATACAAAACATGTAGCATTACAAATGCTATAGGTGTCACATTTGCAAAAGTTATAACTATTGGCATTGTAAATGACAAAGCTATTAATTTAGCTATTTTAAAAAACAACACATGAATAAAAAAAAATCATTTATAAGACCAATAGCTCAAACTTTCCTAATGCGAGATCTATTGCATTTCCAATGCTTGTTAATGTATTGATAGTCCTTAGTCTTTATCTGTTTTAATTGTGTGCTTTTATGGCTTTTGGTAGCCAAAGAAAGTATTTTTGATGTGGGTTTGACCTTAATAAAGTATGGGTAATATGGATTACTGGCTTTAGCAGATCTATAATAGTTTTGTTAGATGGACAAAGCAGAGAGACACCACAGCTTTCAGTTCTCATGCGGCACCTGCTAGTTAACGACATTTCCGCTCCACTACGCTTCTGTTTCGAAATTACTTTACTCGGCTCCACTGTAACCTTTCCTAATAGTGTTTTTTTCTTTGGCAAGGAACTTTATTATTTGGAGCACAACTGTCGGTTGGTGTGGTAATGTACACTGTTCTTGGAGTTGTCTTTAACTGCAGCTTAGAGTCGTCCAAAACAGATTCTACAATTTTTAGGAGCAATGCCAGTTTACCTAAAACTGGACTGCAGACACAAGCAGGAACATATTGTGTGTCAACTTGTGCCCTCTGGTCCAGTGAATTTAATGCCCCAATTTTTTAATCAACTGCAGAAATGTAGAGAGCAATTGTATTCAATAAGTCCACCTAGATCTCTGACTTAATAGACTGGTATGTTATGGTTTCGAGGACAGTTTGAAAGGAACTAAGCAAAATATCCCATGTATTGTTGTTTCCTCCCCGACAAGGGTAGTGGCTGTCCAGTACTTCAGCTTGTAGGGAGATGTCTAAAGACAGTGATAGGGGGGGGGGGCAGCAGAGGTATTCCTTCTTCCTGTATCAACACAGCTCCACCTGTGAGTGGAAAGGTCTCATCCAATTTAAAGTCTTCCTCCCAAACGCGAGTGAATCGAAATTTGCCAAGCTATCGTGACGGTAAGTTTCAATTCTCTTAAGGACACGGAGGCGAGGATTATGCTTTTTCCTTCTTCGCTTTATTACAAACAAAACACACAGCAGCCAAAAAAGCACCAAAACAACTTTTCTTTCCAAGGTCCGGAAAAGAACAGTTCCAAAGTCCTAAAAAACAACTATCCAAGTATTGAACTACAAAGTCCATTACTCCACAGGCGCAGAACAGCCGAAGTTCTTCCTTAGTGCCCTTGAAGCCCAGATAGACACTCCAACTCCACTGCTCTCCCTCTTTCTTCGACCTGTTACTCGAAAACCTCATTGGTCCTGTTTCGCACCAGCATTTCCTGTAACATGCAAAACATGCATCAAAATCCAAACCGGAAATTGCGGCAAGAATTCAAATCAGCACATCCTCAAAACAGTGTACAGTGACGTCAAGGAATAATCCAAGAAGTTACTTACTCACATACGGGCGGGTTCGCACCTATAGTGCCGCGGAAGGGATAATCCTCGCCTCCGTGTCCTTAATAGAATTGAAACTTACCGTCATGATAGCTAGGCAAATTTTGATTCTATGGCAGGCCCGGAGGCTCAGATTATGCTCGTTTAAAGCTTACTTACCACCAAACGCCCCACATCCACCACCGGTTTGAAATAAAACCGCTTAAAAGTGGAATCGTAGGACCAATCCGCCGCTCGCATCAAATCCTCCAGACGCGCCCCAAGAGTGAAAGCTTTAGAAGCCATGGCGCCTCTAGCAGAATGCGCACCAAACTGCTTCATATCAATGCCTGCCTCCTGCATGACCCAACGTACCCACCTAGCAATAGTGGGTGAAGACACAGCTTTATGAGGCTTACGCAGAGCAATCAAGAGTTGTCTTTCGCCCGGAGGGCGAAGGTCTTGCGTCATATCCTCATAGGCCTTGAGACACTGCACCACACACAACTTCAGGACGTCTGAGAAGGCTGGTTATGAAATTGTCCGAGACAAAGACTTAGTTTGACGTCCCACCATTAAAGTGACCCCATCCGGGGAAAAACCCGTGCAGAACTATCCAATGCGCGGACATCCGCATCTCTCCGGCAAGAGACCAGGCACAAAAGCATAGCCAACTTAGCCGACAGCTATTTAAGCGATAAATATTTATTTGCCTGCCAAGACGGGAAAAGATTCAAACACCACGTTGACATCCCACAGCAAAGAGCACTGCGGTCCCGGCGGTAAGGATAACCGGACTCCTCGTAGGAGCCTGCACACAAGGGGATGTGCACCAATCGGAGCCCCGTCCACTGGACAATGTGCTGCAGAGATAGCCGACCGCACGGCATTGACTGAGCGGTACGCCATACCGTTCGTAACCAACTGCCAGGTAATTCAAGACGGGAATGACACCCGCGACCAGGGGATCCAGACCCCGTCGAAGACACCAACGTACCCTCTTAGACCATGCTGAACTGTATCTCTTGGAAGTGGCATCCGCCGAGGACCTGGACAAAAGGACCTCAGCTGGTTCCGAAAGGCCTGGGAGCGACCAACGTCGCCGGAAAGCCGCCATGCCATGAGGCGGAGAGACCCTTGCAGCACCAACTGATGGCTGTCTCCGTTCGGATTCAGAAGAATCTGAGGAAAGTGGGGGAGTAGGATTGGAAAATCCCAAGAAAGTTCCAGAACAACTGGAAATCACACTTGAGCTCTCCAAATCGGCGTTACCATCACCACCGACGCCTTCTGCCGGCGCAACTGGGCCGCCACTCGTACAATCATTGTCAGGGTCTGACGGATGTGCCTGCCGAATGGACAAATAGGGAGGACTACATCTCGCATACTGCCTAGCGGTAAGAGGGACGGACCAGGAAGGCATATAGCACAGTGAGAGGCTGAGAACCTCGCACGTGATTTGTCCTTGGGAGTCTGCTGGTTGCGGACGCCCTGTCCCCGCGGAGCCGCTGCGGAGTTCCTTGGTTGCCGTTGTGTTGGATGTTTCAGCTTCGCGGCTGCGAAGCGAAGTTGCGTGCTTGCTCAGAGGAGTCAGCACGCCGGAGGCTTTACCGGCTGGTATTGCCAAAGTTGTTCTGGTGAGGCGTAAGGAGATGCTGGATTGCCCCCTCCGTGTCCTCACGAGTATTGGATGGATTCAACACTCGGCTGAGTGCTGATTCAGATGTAAATTGGTGTTGGGAATTTCTCTTGCTTGAGAATTGGTCGGGAGACGCAGGATTGCCCCCTCCCAGGCCGCATCAAGCAGACTGCTCCTAGGGCTTGTTTTGTGATTTGGAACTGAGAGTCAGGAGACGCAGGATTGTCCCCTTCTGGAACTCATATCTTTTTATGATCCAGATGCTTGCAACGATCGCACTGCGGTGAGTGCAGCGAGAGAATGCTCTGAATTCTATGGACCTGCCGGTAAGGCTACCTTTGCTTTCTTCTTCTTGCCATTCCGTTTTACCAGAGTCTAAGGGGGAGCTACGCTCTATTGCCAATCATTTGGGTAGCGGATTACTGACTACCCGAGTATATACCTTTGTTGGAGCCTTATGAGAAAGGAAGACGTTATTTTGTCCACAGAGAACTGAGAGTTTGATGGACCCGAATTTCTTTTAGGAACTTGTGAGTGTGTTTATGGTACGTATGGTTTTTGGGAAGTGTATGAGTATGGGGGTCAATGGGATGTTGTGCTAAGAGTAACTCCATTCTCGCTCTTCTCTCTTAGCAAATGAGAGAAGGATATCAGAGAGGGAAGGGTTCATTCTCCTGAGCTATTATCAGGTACTGTTTTGAGCCGAATTAACAGTACAGGAGAGTAGGGATATTAAGGAGTGTGTACTAACGTATGTCCTCTTTTGCTCCTACCCCTACCTTTCCCTCGCTTGACTGCCTTGGTGCTCTGGTTGTTGTAACTAGTCAGAGTACAGGGACGTCAGGAGGTGGACCCCTTTTGAGCATCGTTCCGACCTCGAGGAGCCAGCAGCCGTGACAATCATTGGAAACGGCGGGGACGCAAACCCATGTTCCGGCGCTGGAGAAAAGCGTCTGTTGTTTCCGCCAGCGGATCCAGCCTCCAACTGAAGAACCGGGGAACCTGGAAGTCCAGGCGAGATGCAAACCGGTCCACTGAGAAAGGACCCCAGACATCGGTTAACCACTGGAACACCTGCCTGTCCAATCTCCACAGACTCGAATCCCTCAGGTGACGAGAGTGCCAATCCGCTACTTGATTGGCCTGCCCCGGCAAATGTTCCGCCGTGACCGAAATATGGTGAGAGAGGCAATACTTCCAAAACTCTTTTGCCAGATTCGCTAGCGCTCGAGTGAGCGTGCCCCCCAGATGGTTGACATAACGGACCACCGAGACGTTGTCCATTTTCAGAAGAACACATAACATCACTCGGTCCTTGGTCCAGCACCGAACAGCGAAGGACCCCGCAAGGAGTTCCAAACAATTGATATGAAGAGACTGCTCGTCTAACGACCACGCGCAGCCTGTAGAGAAATCTCCGCAACGGGCGCCCCAGCCCGCTTTGCTGGCATCGGACTCTATAACCAGGTCGGGAACTGAACCGAAAATCGCTCGTCCGTTCCAAGCCTCCATGTGAGTCAACCACCAAGACATCTCCTCCTTGGCTTCTACCGACAGAGGAACAGACTGGTCGTAGGAGAGGCCTCGCCGAAGATAATAGCCCTTCAGACGTTGCATCGCCCTGTAATGCAGGGGCCCAGGAAGATTGCCTGGATGGACGACGAGAGAAGCCCTACCAGCCTGGCAATCTGCCGGAGGGAAGTCCGGGTTTGGAAATGGTTTGGCGTAATTCGTGCCGAATCATTGCCATCTTGCGGGCTGGCAAACTCAATGTGGCCTTCACTGAGTCTATGACAAAACCGAGAAAGACCAGAGATTGGGTCGGACACAGGACGGACTTTTGGCTGTTGATCACAAACCCCAAGTCCTGGAGAAGAGAGACCGTCTGTTGTAGCTGAAGATTTAACCTTGAAGGGCACTGGGCCATCAGCAGGATATCGTCGAGATAGACTATGAGACGGATGCCTTGGCCCCACAAGAACTCTACCACTGGGTGGAGAACCTTGGTGAAACACCACGGGGCGGAGGCCAGGCCGAACGGAAGAGCGGTAAACTCGAAGACCTGACCCCGCCAACGGAACTGAAGGACCCTACGATGTAAAGGATAAATCGGAATGACCAGGTAAGCGTCTTTCAAATCCAGGCGGACCATCCAGTCGCCTGGGAGAAGAACATCTCTGAGCAGATGGATGCCTTACCTCTTGAAATGTCTGTAGACCAGAGGTCTTCAAACTTTTTGATGCTGAGACCCCCTTGTAAAACCTTTTTAGGCGTAAGGACCCCCTTCCGACAAAAGATTCTAGAAACTGGTACTCCTCATCATAAACAACTATCGACAACCATAAATGCGCCTGTTAGACCTCATCACATCCATCCATCTATCCATCATTCATCCACCCACACTTCCACACATCCATCCATCCTTCATCCATCCACCCTTTCATCCTTCCATCCATCCTTCATCCATCCTTTCATCCTTCCATCCATCCTTTACCTATCCACCCGTCCATCCACCCGTCCATCCACACACCCACCTTTTCACACATCCATCCATCCATCATTCATCCGTGAAACCTTTTATCCATCCATACATCCATCATCCATCCACCCTTTCATCCTTCCATCCATACATCCATCCTTTACCTATCCACCCGTCCATCCATCCACCCATCATTCTTCCACCCACCTTTTCACACATCCATCCATCATTCATCCATGCAACCTTTTATCCATCCATCCATACATCCATCCTTCATCCATCCACCTTTTCATCCTTCCATTCATCCTTCATCCATCCACCCTTTCATTATTCCATCCATATATCCATCCACCCTTTCATCCATACACCCATCCTTCATCCACCCACCCTTTCATCCATCCATCCACCCACCCATCCATCATTCATCCCCCACCTTTTCACACATCCATCCATCCATCATTCATCCATGCAACCTTTTATCCATCCATACATCCATCTTTCATCCATCCACCCTTTCATCCTTCCATCCATACATCCATCCTTCATCCATCCACCCTTTCATTATTCCATCCATTTATCCATCCACCCTTTCATCCATACATCCATCCTTCATCCATCCATCCATCATTCATCCCCCACCTTTTCACACATCCATCCATGCATCCATCATTCATCCATGCAACCTTTTATCCATCCATACATCCATCCTTCATCCATCCACCCACACTTTCATCCTTCCATCCTTCCATCCATCCTACATCCATCCACCCTTACATCCATCCATTCACCCATCACTCATCCACCCACCTTTTCAAAAATCCATCCATCATTAATCCATGCAACCTTTTATCCATCCATACATCCATCCCTCATCCAAACTACCCTTTCATCCTTCCATCCACCCTTTCATCCATCCATTCACCCACCTTTTCACACATCCATCCATCCTTCATCCATCCATCCACCCTTTCATCTTTACATCCATCCACTCATCATTCATCCACCCACCTTTTCACACATCCGTCCACCCTTTCATCCTTCCATCCGTCCATCCATACAGCCCCTTTCATCCATCCATACATCCTTCATCCGTCCACCCTTTCATCCATCCATCCACCCATCATTCATTCACCCACCTTGTCTGTGCATCTCTCATGGGGGGTCAGTATCTCTCTGCTTCGTCTTCCTTCTTCCTCTCTCATGGCAGGGCATCCCTGTGCCTCCCTGCTTGGGGGGGGGGGGGGGCAGCCAGCTGTGAAAACATTTCACAGTGAAGAACAGACTCTCAGCCACATTTCTCCTGCACAGGCGCCAGGTATGAGGGCTCGTGGGACTTGAACCAATAATTGTAATGTCCTTCTGCTGTTTACTGTGTATTTGTAAAGCGCTCTGATACCTACTAAACTAGTGCTATATAAAACGTTAAAACTAAAAATAAACCCACAGCTAAGTCCATTGAACTCAAAGGGCTACAGCCTCCTCCCCCAGCACCCCCCCCCCCCCCCAGCTCGTGTATGTCAGCCCGGCTGAAACAGCTTGGGCACACACAAAGGCACACCAGAGTACTATCACAGGTCTTTAAAAGACCTTTACTTGTTAATGAGGCTTTGATGTGTTTCACACCTCGGTGTGAATTAGGCGGCCTCCGTGAGCACCCTCCATCAGCCTGGCGCCAGGAACTGCACTCTGGCAGAATCTGCGACCCCCTTCCCAGGACTCCACGACCCCCCTGGGGGTCGCGCCCCACAGATTGAAGACCTCTGCTGTAGACCAACCACCCATTGAACTCCTTCAGGTTGATCACCGGACGACTGCACCGTCCGTCTTGTCCACAAGAAAGAGATTGCTGAGGAAACCGTGAGGGTGCAATTCGGAACGACAAATTGCCCCTTTTCGAAGGCGACACCTCCTCGTCGACCACCCGCTCATCGTCCTCTGAAAACGCGATGGGATGCGGAGGAAACGGTTGACGAGGAGTGTCGAAGAAGTTGATGTGAAAACCACAGACGGTCTGCAAGACCCATGCATCGAAAGCCAGAGCCTGCCAAGCCACCTGAAAGGCTTGGAGACGCCCTCAATATGCAGATGCGCGGCAGGAAGCGCACATACCGTTGTTGCCGCCACCGGATTTGGCTCTGAAGCCTCCTCAGCCCCTGAAACGCTGGCCACAGGTGGGATAGAACTCTGTATAGGAAGCTGAGTGATTATATTGCCCTCGACCGCAACCTTGCCCCTTGTTGGTGTTCTTTTGCTGGTGACCACCAGGGCAGGGCGAGCGGCCCCTCCCACGCCCAGCCCCTTGGGAAAAACGACTCTGGAACACCCGTTTTATACTCAATTGCACCTTGTCCAGAGACGTAAATGTGGACACAAATTTGCATAACTCCTTGACGAAGGGATCCCCGAAAAGACCTCCCTCCGCCACAGGACCTGCCTCCGCCGAAGCCAGTTCACCAAGCTTCGGGTCCAGCTTGATCAAAAAGGAGTGACGGCGCTCTGTGGAGATTGCACAATTTGCGTTCCCCACAAACACGACCGCCCGCTGAGCCCAATTCGACATAACCTCCGGGGAGATGACCGAACCCGTGACCTTGGCCTCTTCAGCCATGTCTAGAATCTTCGTAAGGGGCCCGATAACGTCCAGCAACTTGTCCTGACAGGACCGCCAGGACCGATCTATAGCTTTACGTGATTGTTTAATAAATTTGCCTAGAAACGTCGCCATCTTAGAATGTAATTCAGGCGTACAGGCCACTTTATGCTCCAAAGTCGGCCGAGGGCATTCAGCCCTCAAACACCCACCCGCCTCCTTCGCAAGTGGCTTGCGGAGGCGACCAGCCATAAACTTTGCCACCTTGTCCCCTGGTACCCAGGCAGCAGACCGCGGATGGACAATCTCATCAGGGTCCAGCATACCCGAAGCGTCCTGAGGCAATGTCACAATAGAACTGGCCGGCTTCCAGGACCGCGAGGACCTCTCGTCGTCATCTGTGTCCCCCGGCGAATCTCCATCCTGGGCTGGAGAAAGAGGGGGGGGGGAAGATTCAGCGTGCCCTACGGACGAGGAAGGTACAGGGGGAGCGGAGGACGTCCTAGCCAGAAAAGCGGAAAGCAACCGCTCAAAAGCGTCCTTGTCTACTCCCTGCGCCTCCCCAGTACCGCCCTGCACACAAACCTTCTTGGAGGGCGGAGGAGGCTGCAGAGGATGTCTCGGGGACCGCTGAAGCAGCCCGGTGGGCTTGGCCGAGCTTTGCGCACTCTTGAATAATGCGTTCCGTCAACCGCTGTTCCATGGGCCCCACGACTTCATTGACACAGCGGTAGATAGAGCTATCCACTGCGTCATAGAAATCAGCATCAAAAGGGAGGCATTTATGCACCTCTTCCTCCTCATAAGAGCTTTCCATCCCTGAGTCCTGAATAGGCCCAGCAATACTAACGAGCGTGCTAGAGGGCGCAAGCACCTCCCAAGCAGACCAGGCGCCCAAGATGCAACCGGGCAATGTGGGCAGTCCAAAGGACTGATGAATGTGGGTGGCCAACAGTCAGCAAATCGAAGGACACGCCCCCCCAAACGCGCAAGGCCCTCACCGCAGTGACAGGGCCTAACTGCCACCTCGCACGTCAACCCTAGCTGCGTGTCAGAGAAAGGAACGCCCTCAGGCGGCAACGCGGTCACACCGCAATACAGACCCCCGCCAGGGCATGACAACTAAATGCGGGCAAATACAGACCCCGACCCAGGGCGTTCAGAGTGTGGCAGCGGGGCAAGGCTCACGGTGACTCTGCTCCTGCAGAGTTCCTCGCAGACTAACGCAAGCGCGCTACAGGAGCTTCGAGACGTGAGGAGCCCCCTAGCGTGCCTCCGAGGCACCAGACGGGCGGCGGCCGCGTAAGAAGCGAGAACGCTTCCGCAGCCGCAGGGGAGCTGCAAACGGAAAACCAGACAGCAAGCAATTTTGGAACCAACAACACCTTATGAATATAGCACAGCACACACAGCAAGCCCCGCGAGGCACACAAAACAAAATCACGGAGAAAGAAAGAAACGTGACTTATCTGGCTGACTAGCAGCGAAGAAAGAGGGAGAGCCGTGGAGTTGGAGCGTCTATCTGGGCTTCAAGGACACTAAGGAAGGACTTCGGCTGTTTTGCGCCCGTGGAGTCATGGACTTTGTAGTTCAATACTTGGAAAGTTTTTTGGGGGGACTTTGGAACTGTTCTTTTCCGGACCTTGGAAAGAAAAGTTGTTTTGGTGCTTTTGTGGCTGCTGTGTGTTTTTTTTGTAATAAAGCGAAGAAGGAAAAAGCATAATCTGAGCCTCCGGTCCTGCCATAGAATTAGGCACACCTATTAGAGAAATGCCATTTGTAATTTACTGTTTTGCTCCCTGTACAGGATCCTTGCCGTCCAAGCCTGAAATTTGAGGCTTAAAGCTGTTATCGTTGGGATTAAATGGTTGGTGCACCTCAACTATCACTTACCTAACCTTGCCCTTTGTCTGGACAATGTTTGGCTCTATTACACATCCAGCCGCCATTGGCCCATTGGAATTAAGAACCAGTCCCTCAGGGATATTGCCGTCTGAGCTGGATAAAGTCATTATGACTTCAATGAGCTCAACACCTGAGTTTACCTTCTCTCCATGGCTTGGAAGCTCCTTTTCGCCCAGTCCTCCCACTGGAAGGCAGGTTTTTTAGTTTTAATTTCTGTGGAGGTAACAGCCTTTAGAGATAGGTTTTGAGGTTTGGGTGTTATTTCGGAAAATCCAGGTGAAAACGGACGGGCTTTGTAATCCACTTGAATCTTTGTGATGTGTAAGTAAAGCAGCCACTAGATTCTTTAAATAATCTAATTTTGTCTCTATTTCCCCCTGTACTATTTGGCTGGTAGTTGGAACCTCTGGTATAATTGAAGTAAATCCCCTTCTTGTTCTGTTGTAGCCTCTGCTTGCGTGGGTTTCATTTTTGTTTAAAGTCAACTGATTGGAACACTTTTGTCTACACCGAGCAGTTATTGGCGCCCCTCCTGTTCTTCATGAGAGCATAGTGGGACTATCAACCACGCTATACTGAGTATATAAATTGACGGAGTAAATATAATAGCCGTCATGTGGTGAGTACCTTCACGGGTTTTCCACTTTCAAAGCTGTCAGGGGTTTAAAGATTGCACTGCGCACCCCACATACTCACACGATGGTTACTTGAACGCACAAAGTCACACACAAGTCTTTGCCACAGCCAGGCTATTAGTGGGAGTCTTTTTTTCCTGGGCCACTGGCGTGTTGGTCGGTCCGCTACAGGTGCAGACCTCCGAAGGAGCAAGCCGCACCGGTCTTGTGCCAACCTCTTCCGCGCATATCGGAGATTACCGTAGCACTGGCCATACCTGCAACCAGTGGCATAACGAAAGTTGAGGGGGCCCCCATGCAAGGTACATGGGGGGCCCCGTTCTGGATTTATTCTGGAGCTCTCAGGCCTGAGTACTGTGCTGAGGGAGCCTTCTAGTAGGCATGTCACGCTGTTCCATCTATTGCAGTGTACTAACTAGTACTGTATATGTTGGAGTAGCTTTGTCACACTGTACTGAGTAGAACTGTATACCTTGGAGTAGCTCTGTCACTAAGTGTCATCTAATGAAGTGTACTGGCTCTTGCATTTACCTTGGAGTAGCTCTGTTAATCTCTCCCATCTTAACCAGTGTACTGAGTAGTGCTGTATACCTTGGAGTACCCCTCTCACTCTGTGCCATCAAATGCAATTTACTGACTAGTACTGTACACTATCTAGTATCTTTCTTGCTCTGTATCATCTAATATAGAGTAATAATTTGTATAGTATGCCTTGAAGTGACTCTGTTACTCTGTACGATCTATTGCAATATACTTATTTCTACAGTTTACCTTGGAGTGTCTACTGTGTACCATCTAATACAGTGTACTGACCAGTACAATATACCTTGGAGTAGCTATGTCACTCTGTACTATCTAATGCAGTTTTACTGACTGGTACAGTATACCTTGGAGTAACTATTTCACTATGCGCCATCTAATGCAGTGTACTGACTAGTACTGTATGCACTGGGGTAGCCTTCTCACTCTGTACCATATATTGCAGGGTATTGAGCAATAATGTATACCTTGGAGTAGCTTTGTCACTCTGTGCCATCTAAAGCAGTGTACTGATTAGTACTTCATACCTTATAGTAGCTCTCTTGCTCGGTACCATCTAATATAGAGTACTGACTAGTACAGTATGCCTTGGAACTATCTAATGAATTGTACTGACTAGTACTGTATACCTTCTCGTACCTCTCTTACTCTGCACCATCTAATGCAGTGTACTGAGTAGTACTTTCTACCTTGGAGTAGCTCTGTCACTCTGTGCCATCTTATTCAGTGTACTGACTAGTACTGCATACCTTCAATTAGCTCTGGTACTCTGTACCGTGTAATATACAGTACTGACTAGTACAGTATGCCTTCGGAGTAGCTCTGTTACTCTGATCCCTCTAAAGTAGTGTACTTGATAGTACAGTAAGTCTTGGAGTGGTTCTGTAACATTCAATACAGTGTACTAACTAGTGCAGTACTACTTCTGGTAGATCTTTCGCTCTGTACTACCTAATACAGTGCACAAACAAGTACAGTTTACCTTCTTTAAGCTCTCTTACTCCGTATTATCCAAGACACTGTACTGGCTAGTACTGTATATCTTCTGGTCCCTGTCTTACCCTGCGCCATCTAATGCAGTGTGTTGACTAGTACGGTGTACCTTCTAATAGCTCTGTCATTTTGTGCCATTTAATGCAGTGTCCTGACTAGTACAGCACACTAGTAGTAGCTCTGTTGCTCTGTATCTTCTAATGCAGTGTACGGACTAGTCCAGTGTACCTTAGAGGGTCTCTGTTACTCTGTATCATCTAATACAGTGCAATGACTAGTACAGTACCCTATCTTGCAGCTCTCTTGCTCTGTACCATGTAATGCAGTGTACTGACTAGTACACTATACAATCAATCATTCAGGGATTTGTAAAACGCACTACTCACCTGTTAGGGTCTCAAGGGGCTGGGGGTGGGTATGAGCAGCTCCGTTAGGGTCATTCGAAGAGCCAGGTCTTGAGGTCTTTCCTGAATTGGTGTTGTGTCGGGCTCCGGCGGAGGTGAAGGGGGAGTTTGTTCCAAGTCTTGGCTGCGAAGTAGGAGAAGGATCATCCTCCTGCTCTGGTCCTGTAGAAGCGTGGGATGGCGGCGGGGGCGAGATTGGCTCAACGGAGGTTTCTCTTGGGGGCGTGGAAGGAGAAAGGGTTGTTGAGATATTGTGATCTGATGTTGTGGAGGGCCTTGTACACATGCGTGAGCAGCTTGAAAGTTATCCTTCTTTCGACGGGGAACCAGTGTAGATGATGGAGGTGTTGGGTGATGTGGTTGTGCCTGGGGGTGTCGCGGATTAGCCTGGCTGCAGCGTTCTGGATGGTCTGGAGCTTCCGTTGCCATAGTCTAGTCTGCAGGTGATGAGGGCATGTGCAACCGCTTTTCTGGATTCGGAGGGGATCCGTTTCAATGTTTTGATGTTTTGCAGAGTATGTGGAGGGTGTTGAAACAGGGTGAGGAGACGGTGTTGATCTGGCGAATCACTGTGAGTGATGAATCCAGTCTGATGCCGAGGTTACGTGCATGGTCTGTGGGGTGGGTGAGTTTCCAATGGCAGGGGGCCACCAGGTGTCATCCCAATTTCAGGGGGTGGAGCAGAGGATGAGAACTTCTGATGTCTCTGAGTTTAGTTTCAGGCAGCTGTTCTTCATCCAGGTTACGATGGCTTTTCATCCCATCTTGGAAGTGTTGACTGGTGATGTTGGGTTCTTTGATGAGGGAGAGGATGAGCTGGGTGTCATCAGCTTAGGAGCCCGTGTTGAGCCCTTGGTTTCTGACAATGGTAGCGAGGGGGGACCATGTAAATGTTGAAGAGGGTGCAGATGCCATCAGTGGCGTTGAGGAAGGTGATCTTGGTGCTGTGGTGGCTGCGTAAACCAGATTGGGAAGTGTCTAGGACATTGTTGGTTTCAATAAATCATTCTAGCTGGGTGTTGACTGCCTTTTCGATGACTTTTGCTACACATGGAAACAGCGAGATGGGCCTGAAGTTCTTATGGTCTGTCAGGTCTGCGGAGGGTTTCTTGAGGAGCGGGTTGACTTCAGTGTGCTTCTATTCATCGGGGAATGTGGCAGTCTCGAGGAAGCAGTTGACCGCTTGACGTAGCTCGGGTACGATGGCTGTGGTGGCCATGTGGAAGATGTGGGGCGGACATGGGTCTAAGGGTGCCCCTATGTGGGTACTCTTCATAATCTTTAAGGTGTCTTCTGACGTGAGCAGGGTCCAGGTATGTGAGGTCTGTTCTGTGGTGTTGCTGGGGGTGGGAGTTGAGGTGGTGCAGAGGTATTGTTCCTCAAAGTTATCGTGGAGTGTCTTTATCTTGAGGTGAAAGAAGGAGCTGAGTCTGTTGCAGAGGTCTTGGGTGATTGGGACTTCTGTTATTTCACTGCCTGGTTTGGCAAATTCTTGTATGATGGAGAAGAGTTCTTTGGATTTGTGGAGTTTGGTGAGGATTCTGTCTTGGAGGAAACTTTTCTTTGTGGCTTTGATGACTTGGGGGAGTGCTGTGGTGGCTGATCTGTAGGCTGTGCATGTTTCCGTAGTTTTGCTGTTTCTCCCAGTTTTTTCAAGTCATTGGCAGGAGCGCTTGGATTCTTGGAGTGCCGTGGTGAACCAGCTTGCTTTCTTGTTGCGTCATCCTGACGTCTTCCGGAGGGGGGCGAGTGTGTTGACGCAGTTGGTGATCCATCAGTGGATGTTGCTTGCCACAGATGCGGCACGCGTGCTTGTTTGTGGTGGGTTTGCTAAAGGAGAAATGTATGCAGTGGTCGTCAGTCCAGAGTAGCTCCGTGGTGTGGATGAAGGAGACGCTGTTTCCTCCTGCGAAGACTCGGTAGAGTGTGTGTCCCGCTGTGTGAGTGGGGCCAGAGACAAGTTGCTTCAGTCATATGTTGGTGAGATTCTGTAGGAGGGCGGTGGTGTCGGGGTCGTCGTGGTTGTCCAGGTGGAAGTTTAGGTCTCCGAGTAGCATGAAGTCCGTGGAGGAAAGGGGGTGTGGGGTGCAATGCAATCAGCGATGATGTTGGTGAACGGAGCGCAGGGGGCCAGGCGGTCTGTAGTCCAGGGTTCCATGGAGCGTCGTTTTGGGTTTGGTCTGGATCTGGAAATGGAAATGTTCCATGGTGGGCGAGGCGTTGTCCGGATTGCTGGTTGTTATGCGGAGGGAGTTTTTGTGGATGATGGTGATACCTCCTCCTGGGCTGGTGGCGGTCTTTTCTCAGGATCTTGTATCTGTCGGGGATGGCGGTTGCGAGGTCGGGTGTGAAGCTGGCGTTGGTCCAGGTCTCTGTGAGTATTATGACGTCGGGTGTGTGAGTGTTGAGGAGGTCCCAGATTTCCATATCATGACTGTGCAGTGAGAGCAGGTTGATAGGGATGCAGTTCAGTGATTTGTGTGCTCCGGTGTCCGGTGGGCAGGGGGCTGATGCTGGGGCCCGGAGTTAGGTGAAGATGCGGTAGCACTGTCGGCAAGAGATCGGGCCCTGGGTGTTGCTTGGCATTGAGAGCTTGGAGTTGTTGCTGCATCTGGGGTTAAGAGCATGGAGGGAGCTTGGGTCATACCGGCGGCAAGTCGGGGGACCAGGGGCCTTGGCGTTGGTCGCAAACGGGAGAAGATGGGCTTGCCTTTGGTGTGCCAGCAGTGCCACGTCTGCGCGGTGGCAGCGGCCGCTATTAAGTAGGGGGAGGGTGGTCAGCTAGGAGTAATACGCTGGGGGGGGGGCCGCGGAGCCGTGGGGCAGCAGCGGCAGGGAGCGTGGGAAAAGGGACAAAAACTGAAGCAAAGAGAGAGAAAAGCAAAAACAGAAAGAGCAAAAGATAAAGGGCAAAACAGAAGAGCAAAAGAGAAAGGGCAAAACAGATAGAGCAGAAAGAGGGAAACCGGCACCGAAAACCGAGCAGAATAGCAGAAGAGCAGAGTGCTCTTCCACTAGACCACCAGGGATGAGGTGCAGGCAGGAGCCTGCGGGTAGACGAGGGCCTCAAACACCTGCCTTGCACAGAGTTCAGGCTCAAAGGCAGTCCCTCAGTGGTGGAGCTGCGCAGGGGAGAGCAGTGATACTGACCAGGATGGTCAGTGGTCCTGTTCTCTCACTCTGTACCACCTAATGCAATGTACTGACTGGCATTTACACCTTCTTGTAGCTCTTCTACTCTTCCCCATCCAATGCAGTGTACTGAGTATTACTGTATACCATGGTATAGCTCTGTTACTCTGTGGCATTTAACGCGGTGTACTGACTAGTTAAGTCACTCTGTCACTCTGTACCATCTAATGCAGTACATGTATAATGTATACCTTCTAGTACCTCTGTCACTCTGTACCATCTTGTACTGACTTGTACATTAGACTTCAGTACCTCTGTTACTCTGTGCCATCTCATGCAGTGTACTGACTAGTACTGTATACCTTGTAATAGCTCTCTTACTCTGTACCACAGTGCACTAACTAGTACTGTATACCTTCCAGTAGCTCTCTCACTCCGTACAATCTAATACGCTGTACTGACTAGTACTGTATGCTTTGGAGTAGCTCTTTCACTCAGTACCCTCCAGTGCAGTGTACTAACTAGTACTGTATACCTTCCAGTAGCTCTCTCACTCCGTACAATCTAATACTGTGTACTGACTAGTACTGTATACCTTCCAGCAGCTCTTTCACGCAGTACCCTCCAATTCAGTGTACTGACTAGTACTGTATACCTTCTAGTAGCTTTTCTACTCTGCACCATCTAATGCAGTGTACTGGCTAGTACTATATACCCTGGAGTAGCTCTGTCATTCTGTACCATCTAATTGAGTGTATTGAGTAGTACAGTACACTTCTAGTACCACTGAGCCATCTAATGCAGTGTACTTACTCGTACTGTATACCTTCTAGTAGCTCGTACTCTGTGCCATGTAATACAGTGTACTAACTAGTGCAGTATATCTTGTAGCAGCTCTGTCACTCTGTGCCATCTGATGGATTATACTGAGTAGTACTGTCTACCTTGGAGTACCTCTGTCACTCTGTGCCATCTTATGCAATGTACTGACTAGGACTGTATACCTTCTATTAGCTCTGGTACTCTGTACCATTTAATATACAGTACTGACAAGTACAGTATGCCTTGGACTAATTATGTTACTCTTTGCTATCTATTGCAGTCTACTGACTAGTACAGTATGCCCCGGAGTGGCTCTGTTTGTCTGTCACATTAAATACAGTGTACTGACTAGTACAGTACACCTTCTGGTAGATCTCTTGCTCTGTACTATCTAATGCAGTGTACGGACTAGTAGAATATATATTCAATTAGCTCTCCTACTCTGTAATATCCAATCCAGTGTACTGGCTAGTATTGTATACCTTGGAGTACCTCTACCACTCTGTGCCATCTAGTCCAGTGTACTGACTAGTACAGTGCCCTATCTGGTGCAGTGTTTGGTGTGGTTCAGTGTGCGCAGTGTCTGTGTCTAGTATGGTGTGTGGTGCAGTGTAGTGTGTAGTAGAATGTCCTGTCTATATAGTGTAATGTAGTATGCCTCATGTATGGTAGTGTGGTCTAGTGTAGCACGCCTTGTGAGGGATAGTGTAGTATGCCTTATGTGCGATAGTGTGGTGTAGTATGGGCTGCGTGTTGCAGTGTAGTGTGTAGTAGAATGTCCTATGTAGTGTAATGTGCTGTTCGGTGTAGTTTGTGCTCTAGATGAATACCTGGTTTAGTGTAGTGAGCATTCTAGTGCAGCGCGCTTGTGTGTAGTGAGCGGTCTAGTGCTGTGCATTTTAGTGTAGTGAGCAGTCTTGTGTTTTATTGTAGTGAGCAGTATAGTGCCGCTCTCTTCAGTGTAGTGAGCAGTCTAGTGCTGTGCGCTTTAGTGTAGTGAGCAGTATAGTGCCGCTCGCTTCAGTGTAGTGAGCAGTCTAGTGCTGTGCGCTTTAGTGTAGTGAGCAGTCTAATGCCTGGCGCTTTAGTGTAGTGATCAGTCTAGTTCAGCGCGCTTTAGTGTAGTGATGTGTATTTTAGTGTAGTGAGCAGTCTAGTGCTGTGCGTTTTCGTGTAGTGAGCAGTCTAGTGCTGTGTGTTTTAGTGTAGTGAGCAGTCGTGTGTCTTGTGCTTTAGTGTAGTGAGCAGTCTAGTGCTGTGCGTTTTCGTGTAGTGAGCAGTCTAGTGCTGTGTGTTTTAGTGTAGTGAGCAGTCGTGTGTCTTGTGCTTTAGTGTAGTGAGCAGTCTAGTGCTGTGCGTTTTCATGTAGTGAGCAGTCTAGTGCTGTGCATTTTCGTGTAGTGAGCAGTGTAGTGCTGCTCGCTTTAGTGTAGTGAGCAGTCAAGTGCTCCTCGCTTTAGTGTAGTGAGCAGTCTAGTGTTGCACTTTTTTATGTAGTGAGCAGTCTACTGCGTTTCATGTAGTGAGCAGTCTAGTGCTGTGTGTTTTCGTGCAGGGAGCATTCTAGTGCTGTGTGTTTTCTTGTAGTGAGCAGTCTAGTGCTGTGCGTTTTTGTGTAGTGAGCAGTCTAGTGCTGTGGGTTTTCGTGTAGTGAGCAGTCTAGTGCTGTGTTAGTGAGCAGTCTAGTGCTGTGCGTTTTCGTGTTGTGCGCAGTCGTGTGTCTTGTGCTTTAGTGTAGTGAGCAGTCTAGTGCTGTGCGCTTTAGTGTAGTGAGCAGTTTAGTGCCGCTCGCTTCAGTGTAGTTAGCAGGCTAGTGCTGCTCGATTTAGTGTAGTGAGCAGTCTAGTGCCGCTCGCTTTACTGTAGTGAGCAGTCTAGTGCTGTGCGTTTTCATGTAGTGAGCAGTCTAGTGCTGTGCGTTTTCATGTAGTGAGCAGTCTAGTGCTGTGTGTTTTAGTGTAGTGAGCAGTCTAGTGCTGTTTTTGTGTATTGGTGTGTTTTAGTATAGTGAGCAGTCTAGTGCTGCGCGCTTTAGTGTAGTGATCAGTCTAGTGCCTCGCGCTTTAGTACAGTGAGCAGTCTAGTGCCGTGCGCTTTAGTGTAGTGATCAGTCTAGTGCCTCGCGCTTTTGTACAGTGAGCAGTCTAGTGCCTCACGCTTTAGTGTAGTGAGCAGTCTAGTGCTGCGCGCTTTAGTGTAGTGAGCGGTCTAGTGCTGGCACTTTAGTGTAGTGAGCAGTCTAGTACCACGCGCTTTAGTGTAGTGAGCAGTCTAGTGCTGCGCGCTTTAGTGTAGTGAGCAGTCTAGTGCCGCGCACTCTCTCGCGCCGTGTGCTCCTTCCAGGTGTAAATTAATCCTATGTAAAACAGAAGCAGTAATTACAGCCTTTATTTGTGTCATTAAATCTATAATTGTGAATCTCTTCTCTTCAGTGATGGTGACTCTGGATCCTGACACGGTTCATCCTCTGCTTTTCCTGTCTGAGAGGGGGAAACGAGTGAGACGGACGGACACAGAACAGCCCCTGCCGAACACCCCCAAGAGATTTACCTCCTACTACCCCTGTGTGCTGGGGAGCAAGGGGTTCACCTCCGGCAGACATTACTGGGAGGTGCAGCTGCTGCAGGAGGGGGGAGGGTGGCATGTGGGGGTCGCAGCAGAGTCTGTGAACAGGAAGGGAGGCTTCACATGGTCACCTGAGGGGGGAGTCTGGGCTGTGCGGGGGTTGGATGGTCAGTACTGGGCTCTCACCTCCCCTGAGACCCCTCTGTCCCCTTGTGAGAAGCGCCTGAAGCTGGGGGTGTATCTGGACTACGAGGGGGGGCGGCTGTCCCTGTACAATGCTGACTCCATGGAGCTTCTCTACTCCTACCCGCAGGCCCCCTTCACAGAGAGGCTCTTCCCGTTCTTCCGTCTCTGGGGAGAAGCGGAGCTGAGGCTGGAGTGAGAGCTGCAGGGAGCGTCTGCCCCTCATCCTTCCCTCCCCCCCTACAGGGGAGGAGCGGAGCTGAGGCTGGTGTGAGAGCTGCAGGGATCTTCAGCCCCTCATCCTTCCCTCCCACCCCCCTGCAGTGATAACAATGTTACCAGGGGCACAAGCAGAGACGCTTTTAAATAATAAAACACTCCCTTTGGGGATAAGTCCCTTGGGAGAGGGGGTGGTGGGCAGTAATTCCAGTGACTGGAAACGACGACCACATGTGCAGACCCCACACTCCTCCCCCTCAACTGTCATCTACAGTTTAATCACCAACATTCCAAAGAATCTTCAAACACCAACATTCCAAAGAATCTTCTTCACAAGGACCCTCCCACCTGTTGCCATGACAACCAGAAGCCTCACGTGAAACTGACTGCTACATATCTCTTTTCCTTGTACATTTTTTAAAACAAGGGCAGGAAATGTTTGCCGTGTGAATCATGCACCAGACATCATGTAACATATGAAAAAGTCTCTTTAAACTTCAAAAATGTGTATTTCTTTCACACGTGGAGCTTTGACATTAATATACACATTATAGCGCTGCGCTGAGAAGGACTTATTGAAAGTGATTGTTTTTAAACATGAACTTAGAAACCAGTCCTGCCCCCGCACCTGCTACATGGCTAATATTAGTGACCTCAGACGCAAGACAGTTGTCACGTGCACCCTGTATCTAACCCAGATTCAGGGCGGCTTTAGGACTGTGCGACCGGTGCAGCTGCACCTGGGCTAACCTGGGAGCGGCGCTGTGTGCAGAAATAACTTTAGGTTTTAAAAGCACCTGCTGCTTCCTTGTGTGTCCAGCAGGTTTCAGGCAACAATAAAAAGTCAAGATGACACGGGTGATTAATGTTTCTGCTGGAGAGAGATGGAAGTTTTGTCTTGTCACAATTTCAGCTCATCAGAAAATAGCGCAGAGGGTTAATATGCCGGTTGCAATGAACGTGTACATGCAGATCACAGAACAGTAATCCTCATTGGTTTGTGTAACATTTCCTATAGACCTATTAACACATTTAAGATTCATTGCTTCTATATAAGGTATGTTTGGTGTAAAGTGCTCTGACACCCTAGAGTTGGCATGAATAGCGCTATAAAACAAAAGACATGCATGTGAGAGAGGAGCTGTGTAGAGATGAGTGCCACTGTTGGAAGGTGGGGGTGAGGGAATATTTGGAAATGGCGGTCATGGCGGAGGGGCGCGAAAAAATATTGTCACACCTGGCGCCCCGAACTCTAAAGCCAGCTCTGCCCAGAGTCCTTTCGATCCATTAATTCAAACGCAATAGGTTTTTGTAGCGCTGGTATTCTAAACTCACGGTTTTGAAGGTGCTTTCATATGTGATAGGGAAGAAAATGGACGATTGGTGACGTCAAATATGTGTCTTGGATCACAAAATTTGGTTACACGGCGAAGCCGCAATTAATCCAGGTGTTCTAGTTTCCCTTTGGACAAATTATCTACTAAATGGGTATCTATTTGTCTCTCCTTTTTACCTTTAAATGTTAATGCTTTTGTAATCTATCACTTGTGAATCAAGCTGATATTTCTTTGCAAGGGTTTAAAACTTCTTTCTGTGGATTTTTGTAACGTGAGCATGACGAGGCCAGTGAAGATATATCACAATACAGAACTATTTTTAAATATTGCAGTTCCTAAACTGCACTTCCATCACAATTACAGACCATCATGTATAAGTTGTTTTCTTATGAAACATCTGCCATGCTGCACAACCCACTGTTTTTGAAATGTGTGTTGTGCAAACATATGCAGATTCTGTAAACAATTTGCAATAAGATTATATTCCAGCACAAATACAACACAATAGCCTCCTGCAGGGCTTTCATGACTCCACAAACATTTCCAGGTCCTGCAAACATATTAGGTAGAATTAACTTGTCTGCAACATTTTTTCCAGATGTTATTGTGTATTTACAGGCCGTCCTGGGTTAAAAGTAGAATCTATTTTTGTTATGAAACTTTAAGAAGAGCAGCTACATGTGTGATCCCCGGAAGCAAACCTGCCTTTCAAGCCGACGCCAGTGCATGCTGGGACTGAGATAAAAAGGTAGTTAATAGAAAGCAACAAACCATATGTCCGAAAATGAAAATTTATAATGACACAAAACATCAGGGGTTGGGTGGCGGGTCACTTGGAGTGAGGTTTTGACACCAGGTCAAGCCAAGCAGAATGATCTTGCTACGAGTTTTAAATGCTGCTCCTGGGACAGCAGGAATATTGTGTAACACTCGTCACCTCTTCATCCCTTTAGGGGTTTCTGCTTCCTAATAGCCGAGTCTCTGCTTCATGGAGATTGGATGTAATTCTTGTCTCTTGAGTAAGACGTGGGCTGAGTATGTTCTCTTTCAGCTTTAGTGTCATGACGTCCATTTATAAGGTAGCTCAGTAGGTTGAGGCACATCTGCAAGACCCATGATCTAGACGTTACAGGTAAAACACCTGGCAGGGACTTCTCTGACTTTCCAATGATTGTCCTGTATTGTATCATTAATATAAACCTTCCTGCTGTTACCAATGGCTGCAGCTGACTCCACTGAGAAATGGACCTCCGAGCCCTGGACATTCATCAAGTTGATAGTGCACGAACTACGATGCACTATCAACACAAGTTGATAGTGCACGAACTACGATGCACATATAATTAGTAACATCCACCTCACGATCAACTGTACTCAGATGTTACCGCTAAGAGCACGACTCTGTATGCTGTACGTGCGACACGTGTGAGCGACTGTTGACGTGGTCCCAACCCCCTTCCTAAATAATACATTTTTTTTTTTTTAAATTCACAGGTTTTTTTCCAAAATCTGGAGGAAGACTTTTACAACCCACTTTTCGGGAACCACGATTTTGTGGTTCCATTCAACATAGTGATCGAGGACTGGACACGCCTTAGCGTGTGTGTACCACCCAGTTCACCCACATGGTCCTGACGAAAACCTATAATACTATCATATTTGAAACATGTAGACCTCATTTTTAAACACATAACACACGACGCTAATTTTTAATACATTACACGTCTATGTAACACCAAAGCCTACCTAACTAGACAAAGGTGTCTCACTTTACTTTTATCTGGTGTCCAATCACTCCAGAATAAAGCCTACGAGTACCTTTGGACACTTTTTAAACCACTTACGTTAACATTCCACTGTACATATAAAAGAAAAATACCCGCTCCACTGTAATCAGGTGTCGTAGCACACCCTGTTGGCACTCGGCCTTCGGGGTGGGACCCCGATGATGAAGCATGTCACCAACCAGGTTGGTGAGTGATGGGTCTTCTTAAAGGACTACCTATGTCCCAGTTTGGTTGGGCACTACGTGCACCATAGTTATTTGTATTCAGAGATTTTCTTATAAAACTCTATTTGTTGTTGAGAAGATAGATTCATATTAACAGCAAAACATTTTGCAGAAACATACTAAACAGATCAATTTAAGATACTTGCAATTGTCGAACTTTTTTCAGGAGCTCTGTGTCAATCTGGGGTAACTGGACTCAAACTATAACAAAGAGAGCCTGTTACCACTGGTGTCGGGGGGTTCACTTTACCGTGGGGTCCAAGACTGAGCACCAAGTGAACCCCTCACCCCTTGACTCTCAGAGTAGTGAAGTTGAGCTGTCCAAGGCTTACTCAAGGAGAAGGTGCGAGGTTAGAAACCAAGAACTCTCTAAAGCAGAATACAGTTAAATGATTGTCCAGCCAGTGCTTTTACTCGAAAAATGAAAGGTGCTTTAATCACCAACACACAACTCAGGACTGTACACAAAAAATAGAGGGGTCAGACAGATGCACCTAGTGATACTCTGGAGGTTGGGGGGTGCTCCATAGGGACACTCATGTAGACAGTCCTGTCCCCCAGTGGATGAAGATAGAACAACATTTGTACTTAGTGCGTAGAAGGGCCTTGTACATGAATTTCGAGGCATTGTGTTAATGTTGTGTGAAGCTAGATGTGTAAACAAAGCAGTTTCAGAGAAACTAGTCCAACATTGCCGTGCACGCAAATATGTGCAGAAGGTCAGGCAGAAATGTTTGTGAAAAAAAGGACAATGTAAGAAACGAGCAGCTTCGCTACATAGGCCTCATCCAGGCATATAACAGTATTGTGCTTGCGCATTGAAGGTGCTGTAGGACAGTTGTGAATGAGGACAGTTATGCAGTAGGACAGTTATACAATATGACAGAAGGTTGAATAGGACTTGGTCCTCAGGCTCTCACCGCTCGCTCTCTCTGGGTCTGTAGTTAACCCCCCCCTTTCCTTCTGGAATGGGCTGTGCCAGTTATGGACTGTAATGGTGCCAATGTCTGTGGTGGTTCCTTCTTACAAGGTCTCAGTTCACACTGTCCCTTAATTCTAGTTCACTGGAGGGCGTTCTCACTGGACTCGTCAGGGGGCGCCCCTCCAATAGTGCACGTGCTCACACACAGCTCCTGGGGCAGCGAGGCTGACTCCACCTTGGCCCTACCTTGAGCACATATCCCCGTTGGTGCCCAGACGCATGTCTCCAGTCCAGGTGAGGGGCGAGAGAGAGAGTGTGGCAGAAGTGATGGGTAGAGATGGGGCAAGAGGGTGGTGACATTGGAGGGGAATAGGAGAGAAGAGAGAAAGTGGTAGAAGTGAAAGGAGAGGGAGAAAGAGAGAGAAGGGAGTGAGATACACTAATGTGGAGAGAAAGAAAGGGGGAGATAGGAAGGAAGTGGAGAGAGAAAGCGAGAGATCGAGAAGTGTAAGAGAGACAGGAGGAGGAGGTAGAGAGTGGAGAAAGAATGGGATAGAGAAAGAGGGTGGGTGGTGGGAAACAGAGAGAGACTGCCAGCAGTCGGTCTACAGGACGAGTGTCTGCTCAGATGAAGGAGCTGCACGTCTGAGGGTTGTCCGGCTCCCACCACCTGTGATGGACTGAAGTGACCCGGGCCCTTGGGATCTGCATTAAGAGGACACCATGCTTCTGACTCGCCCAGCTTGACCCTATGGAAGAACAGGTGTGTAAGCTAGCGCCAAGGTGCCCCGGCCTGAGGATCATGGCAGCCCAGTTAAATTGCACCAGATGAGAGTAGCTGTCCCCTCCACACCCCCACCCCCATACCCCACACCCCCCAAGGACACAGCAGCAAAGCTGAGGCTGGTGTAGGAACTCTACCCCACCTCCACCCTACTGCAGTAATGAAAATTTAACAAGGGGCAAGAGCAGAGATGCTGCCACCAGGGCCAGTCTCTTGAAGCAGAGTGAGAGGATGGTGATAGTTGTATCCAGGAGGGTTGCACTTTGGGTGCCCCCCTTCCCACTCGGACCTTAACGATCTGTGTGTCATGTCAATGCACGAAAGGCTGACAGTGAGTCAAAAAACCATCAGTGACTATCGGGGGGCATTCCTGTCCTAGCATCTTATCATTTTAAAAATATTAGGTACACACATCCCTCAACTTCCTTCACAACTGACCCGAAACACTCTTGCCCTTATGAACTAGGGATCCGCACATAACTCTGCCAATCCCCTCAATTCCAACTTGCAGAGACCTCTGTAAAACCAGCCCTGGCAGCTCTACCAGTGTATTAGAATCCTGACATGAAGTAATGCACCTAAACAGGTGATCAGTCCATCACAAAAGCTGCCAATGGGTGTTGCACATCTTTACCACAACCGGTGCCAGCTGCACTTGCATCAAGTGGTATGCCGATTTCATACCAGCCCTTGCTGCCTTGTCCCATTTGTGGAGGGTGGGAAGCTATGGAAGAGGACAGCCGTGGTCCCAAAAATGTCATGTTACGGATTTAACTGTGGAATGTGCTTCCACCAGTTTTGCCGCTGTTGGTATGAATGTTGTGGCTGTGTGTGGAGACACCTGCTTACACAATGTTTGGGCTGTTGATTGTGGTGGAACAGTAGGAGTGGTCCCGGACCGGGTGCAGCAGGTTGAGCCTTAAATGATCCAGAGAGGGAAGTGGCCATCAGACTCAAAGGGGGGTTCAGTGGTGGTTTTCCATTGAGATATCAAGGCCCGCGACAACAGTGCTGTTCAGCTTTAGTCCGTGATGAAGGAGAAACCAAAGAAAGAAGTGGAGGAAGAAAGAATTGCAGGTCCAGGTTTGAGGGGTTATTGCCAGATTTGATGCTGCCACTTTTGGGGGTAGTTTCAAAGAAAACCCCAGGGGAATATTGTTTAATTCACCATTTATCGTGGCCAGAGGGGGCGTAAGTGAATGGATGCAAGACTCGGGAAGATGCAACAGAGCAGTGTGATGCATCCGTTGATACTATTAGTTTTGGGCAAAACAGGTAAAATGGGGGACGTGTCCATGATGGCGGCGTGATCGGACGCAGGTTTCCGAGTCTCCCTGCCCGATCCCGCCGTTTGCCGCACTAAACGCCCGAATCTCTCCCCACAGGAAGCCAAAAGCACTGGGAGGGGTGCCGGACGACAAAGGGGGCCCTGAAACAGCGCCATCGGTCTGCTCGTCTTGTGGAGGCGTAAATCGAAAGGAGATGCTGCACTACTGCCTGTAATGGCGGCCTCGCTGCCGAGCTAGAGCCCGCCGACAGTGCCGGCGAGCACAACCCATCTGACGGTTAGCTCGGAAGACGGGGTTGGAGGGCGAGTCCCCTCTGCGGTTCCTGCGCCATGAGCCCCATTGCGGCACCGCACAGCCTGAGCGCTCCGGCTGGAGATCGAGGGGACCCGGGCAGGGGATTGCAAATCGAGGCCCCGGCTTCGGGCCTGCGGCCCGGACATCCGCGGCGCTTAAGACGGCCACCCTAATCACCCGACGGACCTGAAGGGGATCCTGCTTGGAGAGCGGGGGACGGCACGGCCCCACGACCGTTGAGATCTGCGCCGGGTGGCGTGCTGGACACCACCGAGGTCCGAGACGGCCCTGAAGTCTAGCGACGCCGAGCCACGCCTGGCGGTACAGCCATCGCTGAGCAAGCAGCCCGGGCCTGATGCAGGAGTCCGCTCCTGGTGCCCAACAGACGGAGGTGAGGAGAATTGGGGTAGAGGTGGAGGCGTTGGGCAGTTCGGGGGGCATAATCGAGCCCCCGGTGTGGGGCCGCAGATAAGCCTTGAGCTGGGTTGCACTTTGGGTCTGGGGTGCCACCGGAGACTTGCTTGCTTGCTGTGGGGCACTGGGGACCGTGGCCTTCAGCCCCGATATACATCATCTGGCTGGGACCTGTGGTCTGCCACAGCAGAACTGACTTTGCCGCGCTCCTCGCGGGCCTGTGGGCAGTTGATGGGGCTTACGGCCTCAGCATAAGAAACGCAGAGGGTGAGGTACCCTACGCCTGCACGGCGACTCCCCTGGTGACACGCTACAGCACTGCAACATCCCCCCGGGACCCCAGAGACTTGCCATCCGCTTCTGCAGGGGCTGCCCACGAAATGGCGGCGCAGAGAGGAAAGCGGGGATCCCAAACGCTTCCTGAAATGTTGGCCAAGTCACTGCACAAAGCTAACAAAGACCCCCGTCCACGGTGAACGCAAAATCCCCGCCAGTATCAACAGAAGACCAGGTGCCAATCACCAGGTCTTTCCTAGAAACTTTATTTAACTCACTTAGAGAAGACTTCCGATCCTTGCAGCAAGAGGTGGCCGGGGAGGTCCGGGAGCTCCGACGTGATGTGGAGGGCCTTGGGGAACGCGTGGTTACCATCGAGGAGGCAGACCAGACCAGAAGCAGCGAAATTGAGCAGATTCAGCAGGAATTCCTGCGCCTCACTGACCAGCAGCTGGACCTCCAGGCCCACACGGAGGACCTCGAGAACCGTTCCAGCCGCAATAACATACAGGTACGGGGGTCCCTCAAAAGGAAGAGGGGGCTGATGTCACTGGCTACTTGCAGTCCCTCTTCAGGAGCGTGTTGGGGGAGCCTGCGAATTTTGCCATTCGAATCGACAGGGCCCATAGGGTTGGATTGCCCCGTCGGGCTCCGGCCCCACCACCGGACATTTTGGCGTTCCTCCCGGATTTCCCCCTTAAAGAGAGGATTCTCAGAGAGGCTCGGAGAGCCCAGCCCCTTCAATTTCAAGGCCACCCCATTGCTCTCTACCAGGATCCTTCTTCCATCACTCTCCAAAAGAGGAAAGAATTCAAACCTGTGACGGACTTCCTAAGGCAGAAGGAGATCCCTTACTCAAGGGGTCACCCATTTTGGATCATATTTAAATGGAATGGTCGGCTACATCAGCTGCGGTCACTTAAGGACACCTGTGCAATCTTGGGTCTTGACCAGGTCGATACTGAACCGGTGTTCAGAAGCTCCCAAGGGACATCTAGAGGGGGTTGGCAGACTGTGAATTACAAACGATCACCACCCCACCGACTTAAGCCAGATGCCTCTGTAATCTCCCGAGAACGCGAGACTGCACTGGCGGAGGTGACCAAAGAAACTTCTTCTCCAGAATGTTAGGCACTTCTACAAGAGAGATTCCATATTGCATTTGCTCTGCTCATGCGGTGGGTGGGTCGGGCGGGGGGACCGGAGAGGCCGCCATCGGAGATGACCCCTTCAGTATTCTTTACCACGGCCCTGTGTGGACTAACAGGACTGGGACTATGTATTTCCGGGGAGTTGGGGTTGGGAGGGGGGAGTTTGGGGGGTAGGGGTAGTTGTAAGGCTTCCGCTCACAATGATTTTCGCTTACATAAGCAACGATGCAGCCAATGGTGGTTTTGGGTTGTTGTGGGTGGGCTTGTTGGGCTAGGGGAGGTTCCAGGGTGGGGACCAGTGTGCCAGTCCGGTTATATCATTGATGGGGGTGATACGTCACCGTTGTGCCGACTCAGAGGTTTGTCGTTCGCTTGGATACAGGGTCTGATGATGAGTCCGCAGGGTTGCCGGGAGGGTCAAGGCTTGAGATTTGCTGCGCTGCTGCGATGTGACATATGGGACACCTGTTTTGAGCTGTGCCATAAACCCACTGCACCATGCCTGATGTGACCCTTAAGGTACTGACCCTCAACGTGAAAGGGCTGAATAACCCCATTAAACGTCGGGCTATTATTTCCTACTTGGAAAACTCGGGGGCAGATATCTGCCTGCTACAAGAGACACACCTCTTGCAGAAAGACTGGCATAGAATGCGCTCCCGCGCCTTCCCACAGCAGTTCTTTTCCTCTCTCCCAACGAAAACTGCTGGGGTAGCGATTTTAATATCTAGAAGCTTCCAGGGAAAGGTAGGGAATAGGGTGGGGGAGATCAAGGGTCGCCTCTTGGTGCATACATTTCAGTTAGGTGACACACACCTTACGATTGGCTCCCTTTACGCCCCAAACACAGGACAAGAAGCCTTCCTACAAGGCGCGATCTCGGAGGTGCTTCAGACCCCACATGCACCCCTACTCTTGGGTGGGGATTTCAACATCGTCTTGGACGCGCAGGCTGACAGATCGGGACACCGCTACGGAGGGACTGGTGCCCTTTCGCCCAATAGTCGTGAATGGCTGAAAGATAGGGGTTTGGTAGACCTCTGGAGGGCTAAACACCCGAACACATCGCAGTTCACGTTTTACTCGCACGTGCACCACACATATGCCAGACTTGATCACTTCATAGGTTCTTCTGAATTACTTAAGAACCTTGAGGAGATCACCATAGTGCCAGCAGCCATCTCTGACCATGATGCAGTGTAACTGTCACTCACACCTCGCGCGGCCCACCGACCCAGGGGCCCAGGGGCCCAGGGGCCCGTGGCGCCTACGCGAAACTCTATTGCAACGACCAGATGTCACTAGACAAATTAGCGAGCGCATCACTGACTATTTAGCTACCAACGACACGCCCGGAATATCCATGACAGCTCTCTGGGACGCCCTGAAGTCGGTCACTCGAGGTGAACTCATTGCCATAACAGCGGCTGAGGCCAAAGACCGCAAGAGTAAAAGGGACGATCTCACGGCACGCGTAGTGGAGTTGGAGCGAGTCCATAGCCGCACTTGCACTCCACGCGTTTGGAGGCAGCTAAAAGCAGTGCGGGCCCAGCTTGCCAGCCTTGATACCGACAGGGCGGAATTCGCGGCTCTCCGTCTTCGACATACTTATTATGTCGGAGGCAATAGAACAGGCCGCTTACTCGCCAGTGCTCTGAAGGCCAAGGCCCAGCGAGCAAAAAACGGTCTCTTGGGCGCCAATGGGGAGGTACTTGCTGACGATACCCTGATAGCAGAGGCAATCCGTTCCTACTATGCTTCGCTGTATGGTGAAGAGGAGACTTCCTCTGAAGACATTGGGGCCTACTTGGCCACGACACACCTCACCGAAATATCCAAGGATAACGCGGAAGCCCTGGATGCCCCTATCCGTCAGGATGAAGTTCTGGCAGCTATATCCGGTCTACGTCCACTCAAATCCCCGGGACCTGATGGCTTTTCGGCGGGCTTTTATAAAATTTTTGGCCGGCAGTTGGCTCCAGTGCTCACCCGCCTTTTTAATTCTTTCGAGGGTCTGGGCGCCATTCCTCCGGACATGCTGGCCGCGGAGCTGGTGGTTCTTCCAAAACCCGGTAAGAAACCTACACACTGCTCCACTTTTCGCCCTATCTCATTATTGAATCTTGACTTAAAGCTTTTTACGGGCATTCTTGCCGCGCGCCTTTGCCCTTGCCTTCCTGGACTTTTAGAGCCCGACCAGTCAGGCTTTGTGCCCACCCGGCAATGTAGCGATAACACCAAAAGGGTGCTTCACCTCATCGATAAGTCGCATTTCCAGGCCTCGGACTCCGCATTACTTGCTGTAGACGCGGAGAAAGCGTTCGATCGCGTGAATTGGACTTACTTACAACAAGTCCTTACTTACAACAAGTCCTGCGTCGCTTTGGCCTAGGCGACCGCTTCTGCGCTCGAATAGCAAGCTGTTACCATCATCCGCAAGCTGGGGTCCGCCTGGGAGGCCTGCGCTCGAGTCCATTCGAAATTCAACGCGGCACCAGACAGGGGTGTCCCCTTTCCCCCCTTCTGTTTGCCATGTATATAGAGCCGTTGGTGCAGTAGGTCCAAGATAACCCAAGAATTAAGGGTGTTAATTTCGGGCATGAACCCCATACAATCAGTTTATATGCAGATGACATCATAGTTGCCCTGGACCAGCCTAATAGCTCTATACCAGCCTTTATGGAGCAACTTGCCTCATTCAGCTCTGTTTCAGGGTTCCGAATTAACATAGACAAATCCTTGATACTGCAGTTGGGTAAAAATGCATGCCCGCGAGCCCATGCCATTGGCCACGGGAGCGGTCTCCAGCTAGCTACCCAGGTTCCGTACTTGGGAATTACCCTAACCTCCTCAACGGACTTAACGGTCTCGACCAACTATAAGACTCTCACCACCCAGATCCGGACGGATCTGGCACGGTGGTCTAAACAGCCCCTTTCCCTGCTGGGGAGGTTGGCAGCAGTGAAAATGTCTATACTACCTCGTATCCTATATCTCTTCCAGACCATTCCGGTTATGCCCCCCGCTGGCACTTTGAAAGACTTACAGGACTCCCTGCTTAACTTTGTTTGGGAGGGGAAACGAGCACGGGTCCACAAACAGCTGGCTTACAGGAGCATGGATGAGGGCAGCCTTGGCGTCCCCAATCTGATGCGCTATTTCCAGGCATCTCAACTCCGTTACCTAGTAGAATGGTACAGACCTGAGTCGGAGAAAAGATGGCTCTTCCAAGACAGAGCTATGGCACAGATGCCGCTTTGGCGGATTCCATTCCTCGCCCGGCAACACAGACCACGATACATGTTGAGATCTCCTATCACACGCACAACCTTGCAGATATGGGACAGGGTGGCGCTCAAAAACGGTTTAACAACCTTTCCCTCTCCTTTCACTCCCATATTAGATAATCCGGATTTCCCTCCAGGCAATGGCGCAGGCGCATTCCTCCAATGGCGAGGCACGGCATGTCGTGCTGTGGGCGACCTTTTCGATCCGCAGGGATTTCTTCCTTTCACAGATATCAAGCAGGGGTACGACATACAGGACCCTCACCTTTTCCAATATTTTCAACTAAGACATTGGCTCACTGCCCCGGACACCGTGGCACTGGTGGGTCGCCCCATGTCGACCTTTAAAAAATGGTTACTTACTAAGGATTCGGACAAACACCTTATATCAGAACTCTACAGCATGCTCACACCACCACACACTTCGGAGAAAACACCAAGTCAGAAACGCTGGGAGGCCGAATTGGGTAGAGCCTTGTCATATAAAGAATGGGGTTACGTCTACTATAGGGCTACGCGCACCACACGCAACACAAAAGCGAGAGAGGCTGCAGTGAAATTGGCTATGTACTGGCACCTCACCCCAGTTCGCCCACACAAAGGGAACCCGGCGCGTAGTGAGCTTTGCTGGAGGGGTTGTGGGGAAAAGGGCACTCTAACCCACCTCTTATGGGATTGCCCGATACTCGGAGACTACTGGAAGATAGTCCTGGACGATATTGATTCCACCTTTAAAACTGAAGTCCCGAGGTTCCCAGCATACGCTTTACTAGGCCTCCCCAATGCACTAACCTTCCCCATAAAATCATTGAGGGGTCGACAGATGGGAATTGCCATGCAAGCAGCCACGCAACATATACTATCATTGTGGGGTTCCACAACTAGCCCTACACACACGGGGTGGCTCCATAAACTTTGGTTTACGCTTGGGATGGAGCGCATTTAGGCGACACTCACCGGTTTAAAAAAACATGGCTTCCACTACTGACCCTCCTGTCCAAGGAATTTATTGAAGTCACATGTCCCAAATACCTTAAGATTTTACATTTTACCGATGTTAACTGTGATTCTCAGTGACTTCCCAAATAGGGGCTCTAGGCCTCTCTGGCCCGTTGACGGACCTTCTGGCACTACAGGGCACACTGGACGGGCGGGGGAGGGGGGATCAGGGGGGGGTGGGATGGGAGTTTCTGGTTGTTGTTGTCTTTCTTATGTTATTTTATTGCACCGCAGGTCATTTGCTTCCAAGATGTCAAACTGTCTGTTAGGCGTATTTGTCTAAATTTACTACTCAATTTTAGGGAAGACATGCTTGTCTGTCCCGTCCGCTGTATATGCCTCTTGCCTTTCCGATATGCTGCGATGTCTTTGTTTCTGCCTGTTGGAAACCCCAATAAAATACATTTGAAACTAAAACAGGTAAAATGTTACCTTAAGTCAGCATTTCTCATAATGCCAGTTCATATAGTGGAGATTTCTTTGCTGGGGATGTCATTTGAAGGGACAATATATGTAGACGGAGTTTTGTCCAGGGGTTGTGCAATTTCTTGTCCTCTTTTTGAATTTTTCAGCACCTTCTTATAATGTGGTTTGTCAACAAGAACTGGTCATCGGCTAATTTTCATGGATGATTTCTTGTTTGTTGAGAAGGAGGTTCACTTAATTACCGAGAAGTGTTAGGCATTTTTCAGTACTTGGCAGAGGTTTTTGGGGTGCCCTTAGCCCCAGAAAGACAGAGGGACTGAGTACTATATTGATTTTTTCCAGAATTGTCACAAAGAAGATGCAGGCGAGATTGCCAGGAGACAAAGTGCGATAGATTGTTTTATTGGTATAAGAGGTGTGCAAAGAGCGGAAGTTGGCACTCCATAAGGTTAAATGTTTGTTGGTGCCTCTCAGTTTTGCATGCAGAGTGGTCATGGCTGGCAGAATGTTTTACACAAGGTTGGGCTTTGTCATGTCAGGGGTGGATTTACTGCACCATAGAGGGTGAATGGCAGTTGCTCCTCGTGCAGATCTGCATGTATGCCAGCATGTTATTGAGAATTTAAACAGAGTAAGCATGTTTTTTGCAGAGAGGCCCCTGGTTGTGGCTTGTTCTGGGATGGATGGTGGGGCAGAACAATGACTTTTACACTGGTAGTTGCTTTGGTGGTGTGTTGTGTGAAACTGATGAACAGAAGAGTAACGTTCAACGTGGATAACATATCAGGGGTTGAGTTGTTTAACAGAATGCGAAGGACTTGAGCGTTTCGTGGCTCTTGTGGAAGGGTTGTAGCGTTGTCTGTATTTCAATATTGCTTTTAGAGCAAATCATATTCCTGGAACGAGCAATGACATCGCTGATACTTCATCTTGTCCACAGTGGAAGAGTTTTCGAAGTTTCGCCCTGGAAACGGAAGAGATGACAACCAAGTTGTCACAGGACATCTGGTCACTGGGGCAATGAGAATGCTGGATCTTGCCGAACATTCTGTATCAGTAACTACTAGATGATCCCACTGAAAGGCTTGGTGGGAGTTTAAATATGGTTGAGGTAGGAAGAAAGGGGGTGATAAAGTCCGGAACTGAGTAACGAGGACATCATGCATTTTTGATTATCTTTGATTGACAGGAGCGTATCAGCTCTTAACATTGCTGGGAACCAGGGAGGTTTGTCATTATATGTGAAGTTATTTTAGGGATATGACCCAGCGGCTGGGGAACTGTTGAGATGAGTACTAGCGGGTTGGTCAAAAGTGAATGGAAGGAAATCCATTCTATGGGAAACGATTCCATTCCACTTGTTGACGAGGTTACTCTGGGTGTTGGGGTTTTGCTGTTATAACAATTTTGAAGTTTAAATCTTTTAGCCTTTACCTGTTATGGATATTTTTATGGTGTCTGAATTGTGGGCTCAAGGAATAGCCCAGGTGTAAAAAGACAAGAGGTGGGGCTGGAAGATATGTTTCTGAAAATATGGCTGAGGCGTTGCAAAACAGATCAGAGAGGGCTCAGGAGATGGGGTGTGTTGAAGACTGGGCTTGTGACAGAGGCAGGTGGACTTTTGACACATTTTACAGTTCCCACGTGTGTTTAGGAGATGAGGTTGTTTACCCTACTGACAGTGAGAGAGTGACTGCAGCCAATCTTTTGGGAATATTGAGAAAATCATTGGTTTACTTGGGATTGAACGCAAAGGACTTTGGAGTGGGCTGTTTACAGATTTATTTTTATTATTTATTTATCGATTTGTTAAGCGCAGTTGCTGCCCAGGGGCGTCCAAGCGCTGAGTATAGACAGAGACGTGGCAGAGCACACGAGGAACTCAAGGGGCTTCATAAATAGTATAGTTTTCAGTTTCCTGCGGAATGACAGCAGGTCGGGTGTGGATCGAAGAGCAAGGGGGAGGGCATTCCAAAGCTTGGCGGCGTTCAGCGAGAACATCCTGCCCCCGGACCTGGCTCTCTTTACTCTGGGTACTGCTGCCAGAAAAGCACCGGTAGACCGGAGGTTCCTATTAGGGTGGTAGGGGGTGACAAGGCTGGCGTTGATTGCTGATCCGGTCTTCCAGAAGGCCCGATGTGTGATGCACAGAGCCTTGAATGCCACTCTCTGTCTCACAGGCAGCCAATGTAGGCTTTTCAGTCCCTGTCTGACGGACTGAGACCGTGGGATTTGGAGTATGGTACGTGCTGCGCAGTTTTGTACCACCTGTAGCTTTCGGAGAGTCATCTCAGGCGCCCCTAGGTATAGGGCGTTGTTTGAGTCCAAACGGGACTGGATGAGGCCTTGTACCGCCACCTTCTTGGCATCCAGAGGTAGAAGTGGCAAGACCTTCCTCAGCGTTCTTAATAGTCCAAAACAGGTGGCAGACAACTTGGTGGCCTGAGTGGAGAAGGAGAGTTTGTGGTCTAACCAGACTCCCAAGCTCTTGACACTGTCCTTGGGGGTAGGAGGTGCCCCTAGGCCAGCGGGCCACAAGGAAGAAAAAGATAGTGGTGAGGCTGGACCCAGGAGCATAAGTTCAGTCTTTCCTCCGTTCAGTTTGAGGGAGGAGTTGGTCATCCATTCCCTCACGCTCTCCAAGCAGTTCAGCAGGCCGGCTGAGGCTTGCCAACCGTTCTCTTGGGCCAATGAAACCACTAGCTGGGTGTCGTCGGCGTACGACACGATTTTGATGCCGTACGGTTCTACTACCCCAGCCAGTGGTTTCATGTATGCGTTGAACAGTACAGGGCTCAGAGATGAGCCCTGCGGAACTCCACAGCTAAGAGGCTTGCTGGTAGATGTTGTGTTCCCATCAATGATCTGGAAAGATCTATCAGCCAGGAAGGAACTGAACCACCTTAGTGCGTTTCCCGAGACTCCGATGTTCTGGAGACGGTTCAGCAGAGTAGCATGGCTGACCGTATCGAAGGCAGCACTTAGATCAAGGAGGATCACTGCCACTGATCCTCCTTGATCCAGTATTCTTCGAGACTCTTCGGTAACTGCTAGCAAGGCGGTTTCAGTCCCGTGGCCAGGTCTAAAGCCTGTCTGGGAGGTGTGCAGTAGGGAGTGATTCTCCAAAAACTGGACCAAGAGGGCATTTATGTGCTTTTCCAGCACCTTGCTAGTCCACGGGAGCAATGAGATGGGGCGATAGTTGGAGTAGTCGTCAGGGTCCAAATTAGGTTTTTTTAAGAGCGCCCGTACAGAGGCTTGCTTCCAGGCAGTGGGAACTGTGCAAGTGGCCAAAGATGAGTTTAGCAGTTCCAGCACTACAGGGAGGATGGTTTCACCTGCCTGCATCAGGATATCTGTGGGGGCTGGGTCACGGGGGGAGCCCGACTTCACCTGGCGAGCCACTTTATCTAAAGTGACAAGGTCCAGGAGAGGGAAATGGTCAAGAGTCGGCGCGGTAGTGGACAGGCCTGAGCAGGGGAAATTTACCGAGTTGGGCGGGTCGGGCACCTCATGGTTCAGGGCCATAGCTGGAAAGGTGGAGTATATATTCAGCACCTTGTCGTGAAAAAATTCCGCCAGTTCATTACATTGCTCTTTAGTCTTGGTTAGAGGGGGAGCAGTGGGGACATTAGTGCATTGCTTTATTATGTTAAAGATTTCTTTAGGCTTTGCTCTGGCTGCCAAGATTTTGTCGGAATAGTACGTTGCCTGGGCAGCCTTGACCCCTTCTTTGATTGATGCTGCATCTGAGGCAGCAAGGTCAGGACTTCAGACTGAGGACATGAATAGGAGTAAGAGATGATGGTCCAGGCGTCGAGAGAGGTACATATGAAATTAGGACTTCAGACTGAGGACATGAAGAGGAGTAAGAGATGAGGGTCCGGGCGTCGTGAGAGGTACATATGAAATTAGGACTTCAGACTGAGGACATGAAGAGGAGTAAGAGATGAAGGTCCAGGCGTCGTGAGAGGTACATACGAGGTTAGGACTTCAGACTGAGGACATAAAGAGGGTTCAGAGATGAAGGTCCAGGCGTCGTGAGAGGTACATACGAGGTTAGGACTTCAGACTGAGGACATAAAGAGGGTTGAGAGATGACGATCCAGGCGTCGTGAGAGGTACATACGAGGTTAGGATTTCAGACTGAGCACATAAAGAGGATTGAGAGACGACGGTCCAGGCGTCGTGAGAGGTACATACGAGGTTAGGACTTCAGACTGAGCACATAAAGAGGATTGAGAGACGACGGTCCAGGTGTCGTGAGAGGTACATACGAGGTTAGGACTTCAGACTGAGGACATAAAGAGGATTGAGAGATGAAGGTCCAGGCGTTGTGAGAGGTACGAGGGAGTAGGGCTATCTGTTTTTAAGGCATGGGTCATATGAACATATCAGTCACAACTGAAGGAGGAGGGGCAAAAATGTGTCTTGCCACCATTATCCACATCCCATGATGTCAGTGACATCATTAAACTGTGTACAGATTCCCAGGATGAAGGTAAAATAAATGCAGCCTTAAACATCTGCACAGCTGATGCCAAACCTCCAGACAGAGCCCCTCAACCGTCTGTCTACGGTCGCAGCCCTCAGGAGGAAATGTAAACTCACAGGATTTGTACCCTCGCCTCACACTGAGGGGAAGTATGAAAATGCATCTTTGTGACATGTGTCAGGTGCGCACACACAAGGAATCATCCTGCATGAGCACGTTTACTTTTACTGTAAAGAGGGTCACTATATCTGTCAAATAAAGGTTTCAGCACTTTAAATGGGGATAAAGAAGTGCAGGCGCTCACCCGGAGGTGGGGAGGAGCCAACTCTGCAGACGCGGCTGTCTATCAAAAGGAAAATGTGGAGGAGGAAAGGAAGAGAGAGCGAGAGCAACACAAAGAGAGAGAGGGAGAAACACAAAGAGAGAACAATACAAAGAGAGAGCAACAGAAAGAAAGAGCGAGAGCAAAATAAAGAGAGCGAGAGCAACACAGAGAGAGCCAGAGCAACAGAGCGAGAGTGACACAAAGAGAGCGAGAGCGACACAAAGAGAGAGCGAGAGCAACACAAAGAGAGAGAGGGAGAAACACAAAGAGAGAACAATACAAAGAGAGAGAGAGAGCAACAGAAAGAAAGCGAGAGCAAAATAAAGAGAGCGAGAGCAACAGAGAGAGCGAGAGCAACAGCAAGAGCGACACAAAGAGAGAGCGAGAGAGACACAAAGAGAGAGCGAGAGCAACACAAAGAACAAGAGCGACACAGAGAGGGAGAGCAACAGAGAGAGAGCAACACAAAGAGAGAACGAGAGCAACACAAAGAGAGAGCGAAAGCAACACAAAGAGCTGGAGCGACAAGGAGAGATACACAGAGAACGAGCGAGAGCAACACAGAGAGAGCAAGAGCAACACAAAGAGAGAGCGAAAGCAACACAAAGAGCTGGAGCGACAAGGAGAGATACACAGAGAGAGAGCGAGAGCAACACAGAGAGAGCGAGAGCAACACAAAGAGAGAGCGAGAGCGACACAAAGAGAGAGCGAGAGTGCCAGAGCAAGACGACACAAAGAGAGAGCGAGAGTGCCAGAGCAAGAGCGAAACAAAGAGAGAGCGACACAAAGAGAGAGCGAGAGGAACACAAAGAGAGACAGCGCGCAAAACAAAGAGAGCAACAGCGTCTATATACTTTCCCGTTGGTTCATGAATGGATCCCTTTGTTGACACGATTTAGCAAACTCTCCTGTTGGGTCCTGAGGTATTTTCATGTATAGTTCGGCATTGTGTACGGCATTGTACCATCGACGTGTATGTGCCCTTTACACATCAATTCCACACAACAGAGGTATAAAAGCAATAGAATCATTTTTAATCAACCATAACATTAAGCAAGAGCTAACAATCTTCTAGAATTACTTCAATATACCCTGTACCACAGCTATTTTGAATGGAATAACAACTTTTTCTTACAACTTGCCTCTCCCTCCCATCTCTCATACTGTCCCTCCCCTGCCCATCTCCAACAGTCCCTCTCCCCCCCGTCCCTCATCGTCCCTCTGCCTCCCATCTCTCATCGTCCCTCTCCCTCTCCCACCCTCACAGGCCCTCTCCCTCCCATCTCTCATCGTCTCTCTCCCTCCCATCTCTCACCGTCCCTCTCCCTCCCATCTCTCTTCGTCCCTCTCCCTTCCATCTCACTTCGTCCCTCTCATAATCCCTCTCCCTCTCATCTTTCATTTCCCCTCTCATCTCTCATCGTCCCTCTCCCTCCCATCTCTCATTGTCCCTCTCCCTCCCATCTCTCATCGTCTCTCTCCCTCCCATCTCTCACCGTCCCTCTCCCTCCCATCTCTCTTTGTCCCTCTCCCTTCCATCTCACTTCGTCCCTCTCATCATCCCTCTCCCTCTCATCTTTCATTGCCCCTCTCATCTCTCATCGTCCCTCTCCCTCCCATCTCTCATTGTCCCTCTCCCTCCCATCTCTCATCGTCTCTCTCCCTCCAATCTCTCACCGTCTCTCTCCCTCCCATCTCTCATCGTCCCTCTCACTCCCATCTCTCACTGTCTCTCTCACTCCCATCTCTCTTCGTCCCTCTCCCTTCCATCTCACTTCGTCCCTCGTCCCTCTTATCCTCCCTCTCCCTCTCATCTCTCATCATCCCTCTCCCTCCCATCTATCAGCGTCCCTCCCCCTCCAATCTCTCATCGTCCCTCTCCCTCCTGTCTCTCACATTCCCTCTCCCTCCCAAACAAGGTTCTAGAACTAGCAAACTGAGAGGTTTGGGAAAAACACAAAAAGGAGGCTGGGTTGTTGAATAAATGCCCTTTCCATAAAGTGATACTTAAAAAATGAGAGTGGATTGTTGAAAACATGTGTCTGCATAAAAGAGTTACCTTAAGAACTTGTGGATGTCTTAGAGCCTGTTGTGCCCGACACCAATACAATATTACCATCTATGCCAGGGTTCACCAATGCCGGTCCTGGAGGGCCGGATCCAAGCCAGATTTATAAGGTCCTCTCAGTTATCTAAATGTGGATATGCTAAAAATCTGGCATGATCAAGCCCTCTTGGACAGATATTGGACAACCCTGATCTATACCCGTAGACTAGAGGTTGAGTATTTTTCTCTCCTCTTTGTTTTTTCAGCATTAAAGTCCATCCACAAGCGAGGACCTCTTTGCCTTCACCCTAAAAGATACATAGTACACTTCCTTCCCTGAGATTCCCAAGGTGAATACCCAGGCACTAAAGAGAGACTTGGACCACCTATACCTGGAAGGAGGTAGCGTTGTCTTGCAGTGCACTGTTGTGACATCTCCAGCACTTGCGGCCTGTGAAAAAGATATTGTAGCCCTCCTGAACAACCTCTGGGAGAGAGAACACAAAAGACTCATGGTCAGCATTCCAGAGCTGCTGCCTAAAAACTGGTGATTTCCCAGAGTTATGTGATTTCCCATGGTACAAGCAGCAGGGCACCTGACAGAATAACATTGATTCAGGGCATGCAGCCCCCGTCCACCAAGAAAGGATTGATGTCCTTCATGGTGTTAGATGAGGCTTGTTGATGCTCACGTAATGCCATGTATAATGAAACTAATCTTTTCCAGTTCCAAGAAATACCCTTTGCTCAGTTTCGTTTCTGCAACAAAGAACTGTTAGTGTCAGTGCATAGCTTTCCCACTAGATAAAGGCCTCTCCCACCTGTCTGGCAGTTTGATCGCAGCCCGAGGTGAAACGGCCTTGATATGTACTGTGTTGTGCAAGATACGAGAGAAGAAACCTTTTTTTTCGTTTTTCGCTGTCTATCCACATCTGCTTGGAAAATTCTACTGTGGGTGTGTTCTTAACTAACCATGCAGTGTACATAATGCATCTTTATGCTTACTGGTCTTCAGTTCACTCTGTAGTATTCTTACGAGACTGTGCAGACGGAGCCCCGCTCTGAGCGTATACAAATAAATGGTTATTGGTGTATATTCTCCACTGTTTCTCCGACTCTTCGTTTGGTATGGAAGGCTGAGAGGTGGTCTGTGGTGACCAGGGTGGCCCTAAGCGGGTTACTTCCTTCAATGGGGATCATGAACTACTGTCACCAGTGGATCCCTGAATGCAGATGCTATGAAGCCATGTTGAGACAGAGTATGCTAAAAGATGCACCCAACAGCATTGTATGGACTAATGAACTTGCAAACTGTTCAAGAAACTGAAAGAGACATTATGTACTGTACCAGCATTGGGGCTGCCTGACTACAAACTGTCCTTCTATCTCTGTGTCAGAGCAAAATGGCATTGCAAGTGGTGTGCTGGCACAGCTCTTAAAGACCTGCGGGATACTACAATGTGACTTTTGCCTTCAGCAGTGACTGGGCTTTGGCAGCTGTGATGGGGGCGAAGACGACTACTATTGTTTCGGCCTATACTTGTATTGTGTAGGTGCCATATTAGGTACCGTGGTTGTCATCTGGAGCAACACAACATTTTTCTGCTGGCAGGCACAGAGGTTATGAGGTCAACTTAATTTGTTAAAGCTAAGATCATCTTTAAAAGTTACACATCTGTTAATTTGTCAACAGTGCTACCTGCAATAGGTTATTCTGATGAGACCCCTAAGCATGTCTGTGTTGAGATTGTAGAAAACTGCATCACACTAAGACCAGATTTACAGCAGACAGCATTAGAAAAGGCAGACGATGAGACGTACACTGATGGTTTCTCCAGCAGACTGATAGCAAACCCTGCTCCGTAATTACTGTTTATTACAACAGTTGACACCATAGTTGAAAGTGCACCTCTGCCATCTAGTACATCTGCCCAGTAAGCTGAGCTGTATGCGGTAACAAGAGCATGCATCCTAGCTGAGGGGAAACGGTTAACATGTACACTGACCCACGCTGTGCCTTTGGAATTGTCGATGAATTAGGCCAGCTGTAGCAGTATCGGGGTTTCATAACAGCAGTCGGGCGTTTCATTCAAAATGGCCCTTTAATAAAGCACTTGTTATAAGCGATACTACTACCCAACAGGATAGCAGTAATGAAAATGTGAAGCCCACACAGGAGTTAATACCATGATAGCCAGCGGTAGCGCCATGGCTGACACTGCAGCAAGAGAGGGCATGTTACAAACAGTACAGATGGTGCCTTTAATGAATAAAAACATTCCAAGAATTCAGCTCATTGAGAGACAATTGTTGCTAGCTGGTGTGAAGGAAGCACAATGGTCTGCTACAGCAGAAGAGCAGAGAGCGTGGATTGATGCTGGATGTGAGCAGAATGACGAGGGATTGTGGGTATACCGGAATGAGAGGCCTGTGGCCCCACGCAGTATGTTCCCTTCCTTTACAAGACTTGAGCATAGACCCACTGATTATTGCACAAGGGGGAGTGGGGTGAAGGTGCATTTGCTTCCTATTGAATGACTTTGATTTTTGCTGTTGTGTGTGGATGTGTTTCCAGAATACGTGGGGGAGTTCCCACAAGGAAGAGAACCAGCCACGATTGTGGTACACTTCATGATAGCCATCACTCTAAGGTTTGGGGTCCACTAGGGCATGAATAGCAATAGAGGGGTGACTTTTTGGCTGCAGTTATGCAAAAGATATGTGACTGTTTGGGAACAGAGTGGAAACTGCATGCCCCATACCACCCCCAAGGTTCAGGCCTGGGGGAGAGGAAGAACTGCAAAAGAAACTCTGGAATCATGGTTATGGTGAGAATAAATAAAAGATGTTTCTCTTACTTCTAAGTGGACTGGACCACAGACTGTGACCGGATGCCCTGAATGTATCAACGAAACAACATGTAGAGCTGCACCAACAATGCCTGAGATGAAGGTACCAGAAATTGATGATCATAAGTCACCAGAGGAGCCGCATAACACACCAGACAAGGAGCGGACAGACCAGACCATTCCTAAGATCCATGCTGAGGGCCCATCATAAAGTGTCGCAGGAATGGTGGCACAAACTGACGCTCTTTTTTTATTATATTCTTTATATTTGGTTTTTATTGCATACATGTGATAGGACAACATCGTCACCAATTGAAATTTACATAGAAGCTTGTACATGCATTTGGATACATCATGTCAGCTGTGGACATTGTTCTAGTCTTCCATATTGCTCCAAAAAGTTGATCTTGTTTTGGTCTATGATAAAGGATGTCGCTTCACCGTAAATATTACAGCAGTATTTGACATTGATGAGTGTAAGACTCAATTCTGCAATGGGGAGTATAACTAAACTGGGGAGTGGAACAAAACTGGGGTTACACTGTGTATGAAGAAATGTATGGTTCTAGATGTAGACGAGCATTGCTTAGAGTTTTAGTTTAATGTTACTATGAAACAGGCCTCAGGAGTGTGTGCATTGGTAAGGTTTTAGCCTTGGTGCTCATATATGCCCTGTATCGTGCCCTGCGTGTTATGAGTGATGAGATGGCCATGCTGCTCGCACCCTGAATGAGATTCCTCCTGAGGGGTTTGCGGGGAGTTTGGTGTTAACTGAAGGGACTCAAGAGTGTGGTGCGGTATGCTTGAAGGTGTGTAACAGTGTTGTCCACTGCATGGAGATGTGGCGTTTCCGAATGCCTCGGACTTCCTCACATCGTAACGCATCTTCCTTCGATGCTCCCCACTTTATAACTGCTCCCCTCCTGGCAGCCAGAGGAGGTCCCGCTCCAGTTCTCCAGTGCATGGCGACGCTCTGTTAGGGCTAGCAGGATAGCCAGAGCCGCAAATCGCGTTTCTACTTTGTGTAGTTTACGGTGATTGAATATGCCTAATGCACAGGCTTCCCATGTTACAGCATCTACGAGCCCTGTCACTGAGCGCAGTGTGGTGTGTATTGTGTTCCGATAAGATTAGTGTCAGATAGCTCCAGAACATGTGGAGAAAGGTTGCGCTAGGTTCTTGGTATCTCGGGCATAAGTATAGTGTGTTCGGGAAATATAGCTGGAGATTTTCTGGCCCTCTGAACATTGGCACTTGAGAAGGGCAATGCTTTAACAGCCAGTACACAAATGAAAGTAATAGCCAGCTCTTGTTTTAATTCTTTGCTCTTCTCCTTTCATTAAGTTCAGATCATGAACCCTTTTATCTCTTCGCAGCTGGGCCACTGCAGGGGCTCGGTATCTCTGTCTTAAAGATTGTTGCCTTCATTCTGTGCAGCTGGTCCAAACCTCTGGGGCCAGAATGGAGTTAGGTTCGTCCAGACAGGACCATGCGACTCCTGCCTTATCTTCACTCCACTAGCTCCCTGTTAAGCAATGAATGATTTTCAAACCCCTTATTCTTGGTACATAAAACCTTAAATGTTTTTTTGCACGCTCCCCTCAGATTGCGGGTAACCAGGTACCAGCACCCTCAAGCTCTCAAGTCATGAAATCCCTGTATCCTTCAAATCTCAAAGGTGAGGCTAGCCGTGCTAGGTGGCTGGGCCTTCTCGGTGATGGCAACCACCCACTGGGGTAAGACCAAGTTTCTGAACTTTCCTGAAGCACAAAAGGCCTTGCTTTACCTTTTTAAGAGGAGCACGTTTATTTACCTCTTAGGACAATGATGCTTTCTGGTAATACAGCGCTTGGCAAAAACCTAAAGACAAATACCTATTTGAGCATCCTTTAGAAAACTGTAAATTGAATTATTTCACAACAGGTTTCTATTAATACATTTGACACCAATAGTATTACGAAAGTAAAGGTACATCTCTGGGCCTCTGAGAAGTACAGGGAGACAATGAGCGGCCATGATGGGAGTAGGATCCCTTTACCTACAGTCATATTTCATGTTTCTTAAAATAATACATCATCATAGAGGGCTGGGCTGACGGGGACTGGTGCATAACTTGTTCAAGGAAGATTCAGGCTTCACGTTCTCTTATTATTTAATGGCTGATGGGAAAATATTCGAAGTGGAAGGAATAGTGCGGCAGCAAGACTGATACATTCCTTGGTCTCTCAACAGAGAAATCACTTTCACAGCATGAATAATAATTAATTGTTCCTTGCCTATCCAACCCTTGCTCACGTTTGAATGATTACCCTAGGTAACAATGCAAAGTGCCCTGCATGCCCATTCCATTATTGGCCTCTTTCAGTAGCGTGCTTTCTGAATGCCCATGCCATCTTTGACATCTTTGCTGTAATAATAGTCAAGTAGCAGTACCATTCAGAAACTGCATCACTGCCACAAACATATTTGACATTGAAGGTATCCAGATCACTCCTCATTCCCTAAACATGGATCCATTCCTGGGATTTCCTTTTTTGTAAACCACGTTTATCAAGCGTATTATTCCGGTGCCGTCACAAAGTGAACCCAGTCTGCAGCTCTGATCCCGGTTTGGAGGTACTGATGGCTGTAATACCGTCTGCACACCATAGCAGGTCAGTTTTCGCCCCTCAGTAGTTCTTCAGTGATAACTGTAAACCAAGCACAAAAACAGGCTTTTTGCCTCTCCCAGAGCACTCTCCTGTCATCACAATTCCCTAGAGGTAGGACCTAGTGTGAAAAGCGTGTGCAAAAGTCATCAATCAGTGAAAGCTATTTCTATTCATCCTGTAATGCGCATAAAGTGAAAAGATGGGCACAGACATCATCTCTGCACAATTGTTTACTTATGGACCTATGGCTGGCTCTTGGCATGGCATGAGCATGGCAGGGCATTGCACGGGTGAGCTGGGCGCTCATCTTCAGAGGGGCAGATAGAACTATTTGCATAAAAGTCCAGCAACGCCCCTTACCTCGGCTCGAGCGGTTTTCTTAACGTGCTGCAATCGATGTATTTTTAGCACCCATTCAGCCCCGCCCTTGGCTCGAGCGGTTTTGTTTAAAGTGCTTTCAAACATTCTTAACGTGCTGCAATCGATGCATTTTTCGCACCCACTCAGCCCCTCCCTTGTCTCAAGAGGTTTTGTTTAAAGTGCTTTCAACCGTTCTTAACGTGCTGCAATCGATGTATTTTTACCACCCATTCAGCCACTCCCTTGGCTCGAGCGGTTTTGTTTAAAGTGCTTTCAAACATTCTTAACGTGCTGCAATCGATGCATTTTTCGCACCCACTCAGCCCCTCCCTTGTCTCAAGAGGTTTTGTTTAAAGTGCTTTCAACCGTTCTTAACGTGCTGCAATCGATGTATTTTTACCACCCATTCAGCCACTCCCTTGGCTCGAGCGGTTTTGTTTAAAGTGCTTTCAAACATTCTTAACGTGCTGCAATCGATGCATTTTTCGCACTCATTCAGCCCCTCCCTTGTCTCAAGCGGTTTTGTTTAAAGTGCTTTCAAACGTCCTTAACGTGCTGCAATCGATGCATTTTTTGTGCTGCAATCGATGCATTTTTTGCACCCACTCAGCCCCTCCCTTATCTCAAACGGTTTTATTTAAAGTGCTTTCAACCGTTCTTAATGTGCTGCAATCAATGTATTTTTACCACCCATTCAGCCCCTCCCTTGGCTCGAGCGGTTTTGTTTAAAGTGCTTTCAACCGTTCTTAACGTTATGCAATCAATGTATTTTTCGCACCCATTCAGCCCTTCCCTTGCCTTCCCAGTAAACCCCCACCCTCTGCCGCAGCTGACCTGTGATTAGGACGCGCTGACGCATTTTCATCAGCAAGGGCCTCATATTTCGTCCCGCCAAGGGGGCGATTGGAGCAAGGGCCGCCCCTGTGGGCACTTCTCAAATGAGACCACTAGTGCCTTTCAGATGATGCAAAAAAAAGGCCCATATCAGAAAAAGGACTGGATAGTGAGGGACCCTGTAAATATGTGACCCTGCTGCTGCGCCGGTTTTCACCTATTTAATATACGGCATTTGCCATATAAATTCGCATCTGCTGCATTATAATTTGCAGTTTTTAACAAATGTTCTATCTTTCTATTTTCATTAGATTTTTAAACGCTTCAAAAGTGGTGCCGCATAGTGGTTGATCCTTTGCACAGGGCATAAGGTTGTGCACATTTCAGTTATTGCTTGCTGTTCTCACAAGTAGTGTGGCTCACTGGTTAGAGGCGGCAGACCCGAGAGCAGAGGGACGGCCCGGGACCAGGGTTCGATTCCCGGCGCGGCAGGTTTCTGGACCAGGGTCAGCGGACTCGATAATTCTCTCGCCTCGGTGCCCACTCTGATCAGCGATCACAGAACCCGGCGCGGCAGGTTTCTGGACTAGGGTCAGCGGACTCGATAATTCTCTCGCCTCGGTGCCCACTCTGATCAGCGATCACACTCGGCAACTCTGGGCTTTAGCTTGCCTCATCTGCACTAACGGCCCCACCAGACCGCCGGGGATGCCTGGTCTCACCCTGGAGATACCCATTAAGGGACCATCTCTCAGGGAAGCCAGGAAGGGTTTCGCAGCGGTCGAAGCGCCTTGGGACCCTACGGGTAAGTAGTGCGCTATATAAATGCCTATACATTTACATTTACATTCTACGGAGTTAAGCAAGTACTAAAACAGTAAAATCTTTGCTCTTATCCTACTAATGTGTATTAAAATCAGAGCACGAGTCTGGGGTACACACGGGTTGACGGTGTCGACCCACTTTTTTCACAGGGTAGACGCTGTCCACCCTGCCAAGAAGTTGAGCCCCGCTGAAAAATAGGCTGAATTTGTCACGGTGTAACTTGCAAACACCTGTATACATTCAGCAGCGCCTGCACGTTGTTGTCTGTTTTCGATCGCAACAACGTGCAGTCTGGGAAGGGGCTTTCTTTGGGGCTCATTATGATGGCGGGCGGACATCATTCCGCACGCCAACATAACGGTGATGGGACCGCCCGCCAGACGTGCGGCGGTCCCACCAGCCCAATTAGGATGCGCCCGCCACACTGGAATCCTGGCCTTTTCACATTGCGAAAGGTGATGTGGCTGCAGCACCGTCTGCAATGTGAAAATGCCACGATGTGCATTTCCATGCACTACATGGCAGGCACCACGGGGTGCCTGCCACCTTTTGCATGTAAATGTAGGGGGTAGCATGGGTACCCCCCAGTGCACCCCCTCCCCACAGAGGAGGCCCTCAACATTCCCCCAAAGCCTCCACCTGTCTTTTTTGTGGCGGGATATCTGCTGCAAAAAGACAGGCGGAAGGGCTCATCCTAATCACTATGGCGGTGCCTGCACGGCTCCGCCGCAATGATGTCCTGGTTCCGGGTTCCTTAAGGTGGGCGGAAAAGAGCCGCCTTGCGGGACCATGGTGGATGGACTTTACGTCTGCCGCGGAACCAATGTGATTCCCACCACCATCCTAATTTGGCGGTGACATTGTGATGGCGGGAGCATCGCCACCGCTGGGCCGGCGATCCTCCCGCCATCATATTGAGCCCCTTAGTTCGGACTCCTGCTGGGGCCATAACAAAGGGCCAATTGGAGAGGTCATCGGGCCTCCTTTTGTTCAGTCTCTTGGCTGGGAGCAGTCAGGAGCCTTAACCCTAGATGCCAATGAAGCGGAGGGGAAACAAAGGCTCACACCTTGTTAGCACTTCACACATACTTAAGAGAGGCAGCTTTTCACTTTGTTCAGTCCCTGTTTAGGAGATACGCATGCACTGTAAGAATGTCAGATGCATTGGTCTTTCCCTGTATTTACACAAAATATATGTAATTTATATAGTGCTTACTACCCCTGAGGAGGCCTTGAAAGAATTTATTTTTCTTGTAAAGCACTATGGGTAGAGGAAGTTTACGCTGACAAAAGGCAGCATTTGTGAATCATCTGCCTAAATCAGGAGGGTTTCCCTGTGTACTCGAAATGTGCTCCAATGTACTCATGATAGGCCTTCTAAACATACATGTGAGGTCTTAAGAGCTGATGTCACTTCTTATGATGCCACTCCCTGTGAGGTCACGCGCCGCAATGTCACACGCCGTGATGTCATGCGTTGTGATGCCACTTGCATTCTGATTAGCTGGGTTAATCTCCCCACTTTTTATAGGACTTGTGCACTGGTTAAAATAGGAAAATAAAGGAAAAAAATGATTGCTACCGAAAGTGTCACTATCATCCACACTGTTTGATCGAAATGTGAGCCGTTGTGGCCAGTGGCCATGTTAAGACAAACCCTGTTGGTTCGCAGCAGTGCTGGCCTTAAAGACAACAGTGACCGCCGGGAAGACTTCTAATGAAGATTCAGGAATCTGATTTAAATGTGTTATTGGATGAAAGCACCTGCTGAAGTCCTGCGATGAGGAAGAAACATGTAGGTGGATTTTCCAGCATTATCCCTTGATGAAATATCAGTGAACTGGTCAAAAGGACAAGGTAGGAGATTGTGTTGCCTCCACATTTTAGATGCCCGCTTTGGACTCCTGTCTGCTGGGAGGTGGGGCTACTGCTACAGCGCCGACTGGGTGCCATAAAACATATCGCATCAACCCGGGATGGCAGGGCTGGACTGGGAACCAAAACTGGCCTTGGCAAAGTGCTTGGCCGGCCCCTGGGGGGGTTTTGGGTGCGGCTGAGCAGTTTGCCAGGTATGGTTTCGGCCGATTTCGTTACAGCAGCCGATATTGCAGCTATGTGGCAAAAACGGCTGTGTAAGAAAATCGCCCCCCCAGGGGCCCAAAACGGCCCGGCCCCGGCTACCCACCAGGGAAATGCCCTGTGCCCGCGGCAGCCAAGTGCTACCTGCATAGTGGTGGAAGGTTACCGCCTTCACCAGGAGTGAAGCAGCACAAGAGCAGGGCTGGCAGCATACAGTGTAGTGATCGGTAGTAGTGAACAGGACCTTTTTACCCTGTGTGTCTGGAGTGAGGCCTACAGGCTCAATCACCTGTTTAAAAGTACTGCTGCTGTGTTCTTAACTCATCTTTTTCCTAAATCAGGTAGATATGGAGTTCTGCGTGGTGCAGGAGTGTGACTCAGAGACGTTTTAATGCATGGGCAAAGTGGGCTCTGGCCCAGGGCCCCAGCCTTTCAGGGGGCCCCCTGACAAGGTCAGCTCCATTTTCCGGAGTGTTGCCCTAATGACCTTTAATATTTCTTAAACAGATTGTTTTAACTACTGTTTTCCTTTAATTTATTTTGTATGTACCTGATGTGTGAGAGTCAAGTACAGCCATTTTACAGAGAAATGTTTTGTTGATGTTTCATGTAACTTACATAAAAAAGTTTCTTTTAGATCAAAACAAGGCCTAACATATAAGAAATGGGAGGGTGTCACAGAGATTATTTGCAGTAATGTTGGTGAGCTGCTGCTGTGTTACAATACTGAAAACACACATAACTATCCCTGTATATTAGATGTAAACATACTTAGGGCCTTATTTATGAGAAGTGATGCATCGCTGTGTGAAAACAGGGATGCGTCACTTCTTAGTGCGCCCTCCTTGCGATATGATGGATGCGTCATATTTACTGTATGATGCATCATGTTGCAAGGAGTTACAGATACATCAGTATTTCTGACATATCTGTAGGCGCAAAAGTGATGCATTGCTGGGGTGTGTCTAAAAATGGGCGCAACTCCAGCAATGTGTCCTTTCACATGGGGCAAGCCCCATGTGAAAGGGGCTGCATCAGTCTTACACCTGCTGTGAGGCAATTGCAAGATATTGACGCAATGGCGTCCTAGAAGTGGCGCACTGAGTTCTCATTGATTTCAATGCGCCACTTCTATGAGGCTTTTTGCGTGGAACACCCACCCTGCATACATTATACCTGGCACAGGTAAAATGTGGTGCAGGGGTTTAAAAAGTGACGCATCTGCCTAGATGCGTCACTTTGTAAATAGGGCGCAACATGGCACATTTTTTACGCTGCCGGTGCGTCACAAAAAGGGACGTACTAGCGGCATAAAAGTGAAGCAAGGCCTCATAAACAAGGCCCTTAGAAGTTGGACGAGTGTTTCTTTGCACTGTCAGGGACCTAATGAAATGAAATAGTGTATTTAATAAAGCGTGCAGCTACTCATGCTTAACTATCCTGGCGCGTGGCGACGGGAGGAAAACGCGCATAAAAGACCCATCAGTTATTAAAAAGCAAGGTTTTTAGGTTCTCCCTGAAATAGTAGGCCTGTGGTTAGTTTCAGAGATTCAGGGAGTCTATTCCACAATTTTGCAACTAGAAAGCCGAGGGATCTGCCTCTAGTGCGGGCACAGCATATTTTAGGCACAATGGCAAGGTTTGCATTGGAAGATCTTAGGGGTCGAGATGTTGTGTAGCGATTAACGCACTTATTTAGGTAGCCGGCTCCTAAGCTGTGGAAAGCTTTAAAGAAGATGATCATCGCTTTGAAGTTGATCGGGTCCTTTATGCGGAGCCAGTGTAGAGACTTAAGAATATGGGTTACACTAGATCTGGGTTTAGGTCTCAGGATGGCTCTGGCTGCCGCATTTTGTACCACTTGTAGGCACTGGATAAGGGATTTGGGAAGACCGAGGTACAAGCTGTTGACATAGTCAAGTTTTGATGTCCTCAGAGCTTGCACCACGATCTTCCTGCTCTCCAGCGGTAACAGTGGCAGGAATTTTTTTAGCATCCAGAGTATGCCAAAGCAAGCGCCAAATAGATTTTGATATTGAAAGTGCATGGGGAGTGTCTTGTCTATGACAATTCCTAAGTTTTTGAACCACGGGGGTGGCAGATCTTTTGGTCACCAAGAGCTCCAGTCAGGCGTTTCTGGATTACCAAAGAAAACAACTTCAGTTTTGACAGGATTGCACTTCAGCTGATTGATCTTAAGCCAGTTAAAAAACTTTGTGAGGAAAGACCTAATCATTGTCCTGTCAAAGTCAGTTCCTTTGTCACATGTAAAAATCAGCTGAGTGTCATCAGCATAGGAAACAATTTTGGTACCCTCTTCCTCTGCCAGAAATGCAAGGGGGGATAGATATATATTAAAAAGGACAGGACTGAGAATGGAGCCCTGAGGGACACGTGCATTCATGGCCGGAACCGGAGATGAGAGAAGGGGAGCCAAATGTCCTGTGATCTATTTGCCAAGAAGGATGTCCCCCCCAGGCCAATGTTAGGAAGTTTCTCCAGGAGCCTCTCATGTGGGACCATATCAAAGGCTGCCAACAGATCGGGCAGTATCAGAACAGCCTTGCCTCCCTGGTCCAGCATACCCTTGAGAAATGCAGTAACTTCCAGCAAAGCGGACTCCGTACTGTAGTTAGCCCTAAAATCAGATTGGGATTCATGAAGGAGCTTCCCATCTTCACTGTGGTTTTGGAGGGCATTGTTTACATCCTTCTCTAATACTTTGGAGAGGGCCTGTAGTTGGTGGGGTCCATAGGTTTGGCATTAGCCTTTTTTGTCAGTGGAAGAATCTTTGCATTCTTTCATAATTTCAGCACGTTGCCTCTGGAGAAGGAAGCATTAAAGAGCTGGTTTACCGTGGGGTTTATGGTGGGAGCTAATAGGTTCAGGATATTCGCTGGACATGGGTCGGTAGGAGAGCCAGACTTAATGCTTTGAAAAAGGGTCAGTGACTCTTCAAGATGAAACTCAGGGAAAGCTAGTAAAAGATGGAGGATCCAAGAGGTGAAATGTGCCATTAAAACTAAGGTCAATGGTCAGTTCTTCCTCTGAGACATTAGTGAAGGCTTTTTGGATCACGGAGATCTTTTGGTGGAAGAATTGAGCTATTTGCTTAGACCATTCTTCCATGCATGGCCCTTCCTTTGTGCCGGCTTTCGGGGTGGGAAAGGATTTAACTATGCTAAAGATTTCCTTACTCTTATTTTGGGCATTTTCTATCTTGGTTTGAAATTTGAAAAAGGTTTTTCTTGGCTGCCTTCACGAGAATGTAATGAGCTTTTACGGTGTCTTTATACAACTTCCTTTCTTCAGGTAGATAGGATTTAGGCCATTTCCCTTCCCTTTTTCTACAATTTCTTTTGCTAGATCTGAGGATATGGTTAAACCATGGAGTTGGTGGGGCTGACCTCTTTGAGGAGCGAAAGTCTACCTCAAAGCTCAGATCAGCCGCTGATCACTGACATAATGGTAGCCGCCTAAGGCTAAGCAGTTTTTCCCTATTGTAATATATTGGAAGAAACGCACTGGAATTGAACTGGGCAGCATGGCCGGCACCGGAAGCCTCAAGGATGCTGACGGGCACAGATGGGCTTGCCTTTGATACCCGCTACGTGCGTCCTTCTGCATCGGGAATATATAGGCTAATGCCTATGATGCAAACTGGATCGCTAACGCAGCTGAGGAAACGGAAACTGTGCTGGCGGAAGTGAGGAGCCCGATAGTAGCCCCATCCCTCTGCACAATCGGTGTAACAGCTGCGGCGAACCAGGATTGGAGGAAAAGCGAGATGCGAATCGGGGCAGCTAAGGAGGTGTAGGCAAGCAGAATCAAGTAAAGTGCAAGTTGTGCGTAGGTAGGAGAAACTGTTAAAAAGCACAGAGTAATTCAGCCACACATATACAATTTAAAAAGAATTCAAACCTAGTAGCAGGACAGGAAACACTAAATCCTACCGCTGTCAGCTGCACGCATCCGTTTGCATAGGGAATATATAGGCTAATGCCTATGATGCAAACTGGATCGCTAACGCAGCTGAGGAAGCAGAAACTGTGTGGGTAGAAGTGAGGAGCCCAATAGTAGTCCCAGCCCTCTGCACAATCAGCGTGTTAGCCGCAGCGGGCCAGGACTGGAGGAAAAGCGAGATGTGAATCGGAGCAGCTAAGGAGGTCTAGACAAGCAGAATCAAGTAAAGTACGAGTGCGAGTAGGTAGAAGAAATTGTTAAAAAGCACAGAGTAATTAAGCCACACATATACAATGTAAAAAGTATTAAAAACCTAGTAGCACAGGAGGAGCTTAGCGAGCATCCAAGATGGTCGCGTGAGCGCAGGGCTCCCCGGACCCTCGCCACTCCTCGCAATTTATCCTGAGGATATCCTGATTTCTTGGACGGCTCTTTGAAGATGAACCTCGACTGAGTCCATAACTCTTCTCAGAATTGAAATCGGACTTGGGTAACCAAAATTACGGCACTTTGAACTTTCGAGGCCCACCTGGAGGCTGTGCCGGGGCCTTGGCTACTTGCGGATCTGGGACGGAGTTGAACAACAACGGCAGTGGGGCCTCCTTGGTGGCCGCATCTCTACTTTCGGTTTCGTTTCCGGATCCCCGCATTGTCTGACTGAGAGACCGTTTCGCCTGGCTGGGGACCAATCCAGCCCCAACTTAGTGTCTGAACTGCCTCCTCATTTCATCTCTTTTGGATCACATTGTGATTTTTTCTTGGTCATACGAGCCAGCCCTTGTGGTTTTGTGTTGGCACCCGGATTGCCGGCGGCCATTTTCACCAGGTCTCGTGGGCCCCTCCGGTGAGCAGTCTCCAGTATGGCGGGCAGGGGTGACGCCAAGAGGCGGAAGACTAAGACGTCTCTTCGTGGTGGACCAGTCCGGACAAATGTTATGGACCGGTATACTCAAGCCAAAGGCTCCCCCGGGCTTTCCAGTCGTACCCCGGAGGACGTAAGAGACGACCCTTCTGTTCCTGTTGAGCTGTCCCTGCAGGACATTGTGGGCGCCATCGACGCCATGAGGGAAACCATCGGCCAGCAATATGAGGCCCTGGCTAATAAAATCGACACGGTGGCCGTAGATGTCACTCTGATCAGGGCCGACTTGTCTAAAACAAACGAAAAAGTCAAATCATTGGATCTGAAGACCTCCAGCCTCACGGCCGATGTGGTGGAACTCCAAACCGAACTTGGAAATTTGAAATCAGTGAATGACCAAATGTCCCATCGGCTGGAGGATTATGAAAACAGGGCAAGACGCAATAACATCCGCGTCATTGGCGTTCCGGTAAACCCCGAGACTCACTCGGTGGACCTCCTGGTCGAAGATCTGATCCTCACCCATCTTGCCCCTTCTGGCCTGAGTAAATTCTTCGCTGTGGAGCGTGCCATCGTGTCCCGGGCGGTCAACCCAAGCCGGGCGCCCCTCCGAGGCCTATCATTGCGAGACTTTTCCATTTTAGAGATCGTGATGCGATTTTGCAGGCATCGAGAGTGCATGGCCCGGTGAAATTTGAAAACTCCTCGGTTAACTTTTTCCCGGACTTCACCCAACTTGTGCAAAGACAAAGGATGGGTTTTCTCGGGGTTAAGCGACGTCTCCGGGAGCTGGGCCTGAAGTACGCCATGCTTTTCCCTACCAGGCTTCGAGTGGAATATGAGGAACGGACCTTCTTTTTCGATCGACCGGACAGTGTGAGTGACTGGTTGGATTCCCTGCCGGGCTGAGGCGATCGGACGGAGCACCCTGGCGGTGCCGATGGTGGTGAGCCTACGCAAAAGTGACTTTTCGGTCCCTGATTTCTGAACATTGGACTTTGCTCAGCTGGGTGCTATTTCTCTTGTGTATGTTGCCCTGTAGTAGTCCACTTTTGGGTGGCGGGTGGGGACGGGCCTCTTTCCTCCTCCGGGGTCTTTTTGTAGAATGGGATTGTTAGGGCGACAGGCGCACTGCATTTTGGGGTGGCTTTTTAGTCTTCTGCAGGGGTGCAGGGAGGGGGGAGTTGTAACGGGTTTTAGTTGGGGGGTGGGAAGGGGTGTTTGTGTTTGTGTTTTCCTTTCTCAAGGCGGCATACTGGTTCTTTCTCTGCTCCTGATGTCCTACTCTTCGTGGGGAGCCCCATGCAGCATGTTTGGGAATGGGGGGTAGTGGGCTGAAGCTCATATCTTGGAACGTCAATGGTTTGGGTGATCGTATAAAACGGGGTGTTGTACTGCAATATTTACGGCGTTTGTCCCCGGATGTGGTACTTCTGCAGGAGACACACCTAGTTGGCAATGTGTGTCACGCTATGAACAGGTGGGGTTACCGTTTGGTTGCACACTCCGGATTCACCACTGGTTCTAGAGGGGTTGGTATTCTAGTCCGGTCTTCCCTCCCTTTTGAGATTGATAATGTCACTCTTGATGACAGAGGGCGTTACGCCACCCTCACCGGTAGGTGGGAGGGCAAGACTCTCTCCTTGGTTACTGTTTATGTACCCCCAGGCCTCCAGACCTCTACTTTCTCGGATGTTGGTCGGATGATGCTGGGGCTCCCTGATGGTCTTCTCCTTATGGGTGGGGACTTCAATTCGGTACTTTCCGGCGATTTGGATCGTCACCCCCCCAGGGACCTTCCTGCGTCTCAATCATGGCTTGGTGGGTTCCTGGACACTTTTGGTCTGGTGGACTGCTGGAGGTTAATGCACCCAACGCTACGTCACTGCACCTTTCACTCCGGTGCTCATGGCAGTCTCTCCAGGCTACATTATTTCCTTATGCCCGCTGTCCAGTCCTCCTACATAGGGGAAGATAGCCATTTGGCCCAGGGTATTTCGGATCATTCTCCTGTGTTGCTTCTTTTTGATATGGGTCTGCACTCTGCGGGGCGGGTCGCCCCTATCAATCCCTGGCACTTGCATAACCCTAAGACCCGCACCAGCCTCATGAAGTCGCTTGACCACTACTTCCTGGAGAATGAGGGGTCGGTCTCGTCCTCAGTGTCCCTGTGGGAAGCCTTTAGGCTGTTATTCGTGGACAAACCCTATCTTTAATAGCAGAGACTAAGAAAGCTAGGAATGGGGAGGTCGAAAGTCTGGAGTCTGAAATACTGGATTTAGAGGATGACCTGGACACGGGTGTCACCCGGGACAAACTCCACGCCCTTAGCTTGAAACAGTTTGATTATAAATCCCTTGTGACGGAGGCCGCCAAAACGATGTACAGAGAACAGCAAGGTAGATTGTATGATGTTGGGGATAAGGCGGGTAAACTGATTGCCTGGCTCGATAAGAAGGAGACAGCGAATCGTGTTATCCCTGTGATTCAGAATTCTAACGGTGTGGATGTGATTGACCCTGGTGAGATTGTGGAATGTTTTGCTGATTATTTTCGTGTGGTCTACTCCCCGTTGTCTGACAGAGACGAGGATGACTCTTGCTTTTTGTTGAGAGACATCGTGCTGCCCTGCCTGTCTGAAGAGGATCGGGAGAGTATGGAGGCATCGTTGTCGGTTGACGAGATTGCGACTGCCATCCGTTCCCTCCGTTCCGGCAAAGCCATGGGGCCTAATGGCTTGCCCATTGAATTATACAAATTACGCCCGGACAAGGTCGCACCATATCTTCGTGATATGTTTACGGAGTCGCATGATCTTGGCTCCCTCCCTAGTGACCAGCGCCTGGCTACTATAGTGGTAATTCCCAAAGAGGGCAAACCTCGTGACCGCTGTGCCTCATACAGGCCTATCTCCTTACTGAATGCTGAGCCTAAGATTCTCGCTAAGGTCCTTGCTAACCGCCTTCTCACTGTTATTTGTGACCTGATCCAGCCAGATCAATCTGGTTTCATTCCACACCGGAACACTGCTTTAAATTTGCGCCGCCTTCATGGCGTCCTCGCCAGGGCGGAACTTCTGTCTGAACGGGCCATCTTGGCTTCATTGGACGCCACAATGGCCTTTGACATGATAGAGTGGCCGTACCTTTGGGCCACTCTCGAAAGGTTTGGCTTCGGTGCGGGATTTATCAGTTGGGTGAGGCTTTTATACATGGACCCGCTGGCTCAGGTGGTTGTCAATGGTAGGGTCTCCCAGTCCTTCGCGCTTGGGAGGGGTACTAGGCAGGGGTGTCCGCTGTCCCCCCTACTCTTTGCTCTTGCCCTGGAGCCGCTCGCGACCTGGCTCCGATGGGAACCCTCGATAAAGAGCATTCAGTGGACCCCTGACTTTGAAGACCGGGTTTCGTTGTACGCCTACGATATTCTTCTGTATCTCAGTTCCCCTCGCAAGTCCCTCAATGTCCTCTTTGACGTCCTAACTTCTTTTGGCAAAAACTCCGGTTTGATTATTAATTGGTCTAAATCGTGTGTTTATGTCATCTCTGGTGGCCTTCCTCCCTTGCCGACTAGGTTCCCCATTCAAATTTTTCACTCTGGCTTCAAGTACTTTGGGGGTTTGGGGGTTTACATATCGTTGGACTCGGCTGCCCGCTACGAGCATAATCTCCTTCCTCCTCTCCGACGCTTGAAGCTTGACTTAGCTCGTTGGCGTAGACTGCCGCTGTCCCCTATTGGTCGAGCGGCGCTGTTTAAAATGATGTCCCTACCCCGATTTCTCTACGCACTTCAGAACTCCTTTGATAGTATTCCGGCGAGCTACTTTCGGGAGGTGGAGGGTTTACAGAGGAGACTTGTTTGGGACGGTCGAGCACGCATCGCTCTCTCAAAACTAACTCTCCCCTGGTAAATGTAAATGTATAGGCATTTATATAGCGCACTACTTACCCGTAGGTTCCCAAGGCGCTTCGACCGCTGCGAAACTCTTCCTGGCTTCCCTGAGAGATGGTCCCTTAATGGGTATCTCCAGGGTGAGACCAGGCATCCCCGGCGGTCTGGTGGGGCCGTTAGTGAAGATGAGGCAAGCTAATGCCCAGAGTTGCCGAGTGTGATCGCCGATCAGAGTGGGCACCGAGGCGAGAGAATTATCGAGTCCGCTGACCCTGGTCCAGAAACCTGCCGCGCCGGGAATCGAACCCTGGTCCCGGGCCGTCCCCTGCTCTCGGGTCTGCCGCTTCTAACCAGTGAGCCACACTACTTCACTGGTATGACGGGGGCATCGCACTCCCAGGCATCAGGAGGTATTATTGGGCCTCCCAGTTGTCCGCCATTAACTATGCTACATATGCACCCGGTATGAATCCAGCGTTTGCGATGGATAAATACCTGTTGCCTGGTGGCGACTTCAACAGAGCACTCTACTCTCGGACGGCGGGGAGGAACCTAACGGGACCCACCAAGATTGCAGTGCGTGTATGGAGGGATGCCAATGTGGCCATGGGGTGGAATGATCGACTGACGCAAGCGACCCCTTTGTTTGCTTCGGAACGATTGGGATGCTAATGGACGACGAAAGGTTTCGAGAACTGGGACATGATTGGCATTAGTAGAGTGGGTGATCTTTGGGTGAAAGGTGCAGTCAAACCATTCGCGGAGCTTCAGAGTGAGTATGAGTTGAGTGAGCGGGAGTTCTTCAGATATGCACAGGTGCGTCATGCCTTACTGTCGGTCTTCACGGCGGGTACCACGGTCCCTGAATCTTCCCCGCTTGAGGACCGTATACTCGATGGTCATCTGCCCGACAGTACAATTTCCCTGAATTATAAAAAGCTAATCAACAATCGGGCAGATCTCCTTGTGCGTCTTAGGGAGGCCTGGACTGGAGACGGGTTGGAATTGGACGACGAGGAATGGCAGTCTGCACTATCCTCCCCGAAAGAGGTCGCCATTCCGGCCCGTCTCCGCCTCGTCCAGCTTAAAATTCTTCACCGTGTGTATGTGACGGGTCCTCGTTTGGTTGCTATGGGTTTTTCTTTGGATGGATTGTGTAGGCGCAGTTGTGGAATGAGTGCCACTTTCCTTCATATCCTTTGGGAGTGCCGTGATGTCGCTGCGTATTGGCACCGCGTGCATGCTGTAATGGAGTGTGTCACTGGTGTCGCTCTGTTACCGGAGGCTCGAAGATGTTTGCTGAATGTGTGGGAGCCAAATGACTACAACGTCGCCCAGGCCCGGTGGGCGGCACTTGGGAACATGATTGCCAAAAAGGATATTGAGCAGCTCTGGGGTTCCCAACGGCCTCCCACCGTGTCGGTATGGAAGGAGAACATGGATTGGTGCATGTTCAGGGAGAAGACGGTATATTTGGCTAGGGGCAAGCCTAGGGCGTGGAGTAAAATTTGGGGCCAGTGGAACGCATACCAAGGGAACATCTGTACGCCCCCCTTCGCAGACATCCCGGACATTTCATTGTCCCCTGACCTCTGAGGTTCCTTGATTACTGTATTCCTTACCCGATTGTCCTGACTTCCCCACTGCCTCCCCCCACTGGTCATCTTTATCGTCCTCCTGATTCTCTATCCTGGTAGGTCTCCCCCATCTGAGCTCGACATCTTCTACAATGTTTCTCGCCTTGAGTATTTTGTTCCTTTGTTCTTTTCTTTGTTCCTTTATAAAAACTTAAAAATACTTTGTATCCTGCATACCTCCTGTGTTGCCGAACCTGTATCCTGTACCTTTGCTGGACCTATTGGGGTCAACCGCTGCTTTTTGACTCTACATAATTAATCTACAAACACTAGCGGCCGGCCCCTGTGGTTGTAGGCCCATATCTGTCATAATTTTGTTTTGCACAATAAAGTTTTTCAAAAAAAAAAAAAACCTAGTAGCAGTGCAGGAAACACGAAATCCTACCGCAGTCAGCTGCGCGCGTTGGTTTACAACGGGAATACATAGGCTAATGCCCATGATGCAAACTGAATCACTAAGGCAGCTGAGGAAGCGGAAACTGCGTGGGAAGCAGGGGCTCAAATTGGATCATAAATTCAAAGCTGTTGTGAACAGGGGCCCCAAAAATATGTTTGGCCCAGGGCCCCCAAAATCCTTAAGATGTCCCTGGTGTGACTGCATTTGTTGTATGTGTGCCTGGTATGGGTACTTTACAGGCATAGACAGTACTGAGTAGGACATGTGAGATTAGTGCATGTCTTGAGTGTATGCATGCCTGTGAGGAATACATGACATGACAAGAAAGATGTAAGTGTGTGTGCGCGCTGTGAAAGCTTGTACTGGTTATAGGGGTGCGCAAGTGAAGTGCAATACATGAAGTGCTGTACAGCTTGCACATGTGGTAAGTGTGTGTGCTGGCAGCAAACTGAACACAAACTGTATTTGAGGTCAATCTAATTGTTCAATACAAATCTTAATAATCAAGAAATCTTGAGTAGAGAAAGAAGGAAACATTTTTTAATTTAGTTTTTGAGAACTTTATTTCAGAGCCCAACACGTGTTTCACGAAAACTCACATAAGGAGCACAGAGGAATTTCACTTCACTCACGGTACGATGGCCATATGCAATGGTAACGAGGGGTTGGTTCACAGACCCCCCTTACCATTACATACGGCCGTCGTACCGTGAGTGAAGTGAAATTCCTCTGCGCTCCGTATATGAGTTTTCGATATACATGAATATACTGTTCAATACTCAGAGGAATCTTCATTCTGATCATCAGTGCACCTAAAATATCTTTTCCACAACCAGAGAATTATATACTGCATTTTGTAATGTTAATATTTTGGCCCTGAAGGAGTGACAGGTGTCGTGAAACACATGTTGGCCTATGAAATACATTTCTCAGAAATGAAAAAACAAAAACTTTGTTTTCACTTCTCAAGATTTCTTGATTATTAAGGTTAGTATTGAGCTATTAGTTTGACCTCAAATACGGTCTGTGTTCAGTTTATTTCTTATACTTGCCTGCAGGGAGTTATCCTGTAAATGTTATTTTGGGTCAGTGTTAAACCCGTAGAGAGCTTCCTTTCCACTCCCCCCTCCTTGCGATAAGTATGTGTGCTGCCGGTGTGTGTGTGTTTGTAAATAGCACACCCTTGTTAAATATAGAAAAGCTGCAGTATTGAACAGGTGCTCGATGAGGAGAGTCAAAGTGTCTTTTCTGTTTTATTCACTTTGTCAGTCGGTCGACCACGAGAAAGCAAACTCAGCTTTTTATTGTAGTCACTATTAGGTTCTGACCTCTGACCTTCAATGAACAGCTCCTGTTTGAGTACAAAAGTGACTAATATGAGCAGTGTAAATAGTGAATAGAAGGGACATCATATGGTGCTCAAAGTAAACTAATATGTGTAGTTATAACCAGTAAAATATTTACAAATAATTTTTCGAATGAAATATAGAATTGTTTTTGCACAAATGTTTTTTGACCAAAGCCAATGGAATTAAGGGATTTTGCACAAGTTGAATTGTGCCCACAATTATGGATATGCCTCATGTACCGCATACAACTGTGCCTACCTCAAACAGAGAAACAAGCATTTGCAATGCAATGGGTCTTGCATTGGTGAAAGTTCGAGATATTGGCGGTGGAAATGAGAACGCAGAATTGACAAGTTAAAAATAACTTGGAGGATTTTATACAAATCCATATTTAGGTGGCCGCTCCTGGCACTTTCAGAACCTGAGAAGAAAACCAAATTACTGGTAGTTTTGCTCAGAAAGGAGGGAACCCTCGAGTCAGAGCAGAGGAGACAGGTCTGCTCTGCTCTGAGACTGCAACATGAACCCGGGAGTCCCGGCGCAGCCAGAGAGGGGCAGACGCACACACACACCCACTGCACAAAAACTTTAAAAAGAGAAACTGAAACTTACCTTCACTTCCTGCTGATTTCTGCATCATGGTGGCAGCAGCTCAGCTCGGGAGCCTCAAGGAAGAGGCCACTTGTTCCATCTGTTTGGAATATTTTAAAGATCCGGTGATGATTATTGATTGTGGACACAACTTCTGCCGCTCCTGCATCACTCAGACCTGGGAGGGAAGAGATGAAAACTTCCCCTGTCCACAGTGCAGGGAAATATCTTCTAGGAAAAACCTCCGGCCCAACAGACTCGTGGGGAAAATGGTGGAAATTGCAAAACAGCTTCATCTGCCCCCTGTGAGGCCCCCGGAGGAGAATCTGTGCGAGAAACACGAAGAGAAACTGAGGCTGTTCTGTGCAGAGGATCAGAGGATGATATGCTGGGTCTGCCGGGAGTCCAAGGAGCATAAAACTCACTCAGCAAGTCCTATATAGGAGGCTGCAGAGGAGCACAAGGTACGTCTGTGGATGTTCAGGGATCACAAAGTCGCTTGGCGAGCCACACCAAGGGGCAGCCGGAGAGCACACGCTGTGTGTTCCAGAAGGCGCTATGTCACTGGGACAACACTTTTACATTTCTGGATTTTGCTTTTTACATATTTTGACCTGGTGTGTTCAAGCAATAGGGTCCAGTAAAGTGAATCAAAACTACAAATCCCAGAATGCACTGATATGTTAAATCAAAATCCTAGAAATGAAAAAGTTGTGTCCCGGTTGCATGGAGTCATCTGGTCTCCCTCCCTGTTTATGCCATAGAGGAGGCTGCAGAAGAGAACAGGGTATGTCTGTGGGTGTTTATGGATCATAATACACCCGCGGGGCCCAAAGAGAGGTCTGTGCGAGGAGTGTATGTGGGTGTTCACGATTCACAAGTGAAGGCAGTATGTACATTCTGCAGAGGATCACAAGGCAGTCTGTGGACGATCACGATTCACAATTGAATAAACTTGTTAAGTCTTTAAGAGGATGCAATGCATATTTTGGGGGTGTTAAGTGTCCTTCGAGAAGGCTGCTGAAAAATACAAGGTATGTTTGTTGGTGTTTAGGGACTGTAAGTGAATCCACTCCATGAGGGCTTATACGAACCTGCAAAAGAGCACAAAGTGTGTCTGTCAGAGCGCTGGGATCAGAGGCTGTGTACTGTGAGCCACAGAGGCAGCTGCAGAGGATCAGAAGGGGTGTGTGTGGGTGTTTTAGGATCTTGCATTATACTCATTCCGTGTAACACTGCAGTGTGAGTTGTCGGTGTCAGAAGACTTGACACGACAATGCAGGGTGTAGCACACGAGCTCACAGGAGCAGAGACACAGCAGAAGAGCTGCAGCAATGCAGGGTGAAGCACACAGGGTCTCAAGGGCATTGGTGCAGATGACTCCCGAACAGTGCAGGGTTCATCAGACACAAAGAGAGGTGCAGGGTCCAGGCGCTAGACTCGCATCGTCATTGGGCACAGGGTGAAGATCTCCTGTAGCTTTGGTTGCATGAAGCTCGCTGGCTTTGGGGACCCCTCACAGGATGAATGACCGTCAGGCTGGGCTGCGATCACAGGCTCCTGGTCTGGGGAAGCTCGGAGTGTCCGACCTTCTCACCTCAAGGTGCAGAGCAGTGGACTGGGCTGTGGGTGATGAGGACAAACCCCTCCATTCAGCGGCAAGAGAGGTCCTTCCTCTGTCCTGGGGTCTAGCGCCTCCTGTAGAAGGGAGACGGCCATCATTCCCGTCTCTGGTCTTCAGTTTTCTCTTCAGTAGAGGTCCTTCCTCGGTCCTGGGCTCCAGCGCCTTCTGTAGAAGGGAGACGGCCATCATTCCCGTCTCTGGTCTTCAGCGTTCTCTTCAGTAGAGGTCCTTCCTCGGTCCTGGGGGTCTAGTGGCTCCTGTAGAAGGGAGCCGGGCATCATTCCCGTTTCCGGTCTTCAGCGTTCTCTTCAGTAGAGGTCCTTCCTTCGTCCTGGGGTTCAAGCGCCTCCTGTAGAAGGGAGACGGCCATCATTCCCATCGCTGATCTTCGGCGTTCTCTTCAGTAGAGGTCCTTCCTCTGTCCTGGGGGTCCAGCGCTCCCTGTAGAAGGGAGACGGCCATCATTCCCGTCTCTGGTCTTCAGTTTTCTCTTCAGTAGAGGTCCTTCCTCGGTCCTGGGCTCCAGCGCCTTCTGTAGAAGGGAGACGGCCATCATTCCCGTCTCTGGTCTTCAGCGTTCTCTTCAGTAGAGGTCCTTCCTCGGTCCTGGGGGTCTAGTGGCTCCTGTAGAAGGGAGCCGGGCATCATTCCCGTTTCCGGTCTTCAGCGTTCTCTTCAGTAGAGGTCCTTCCTTCGTCCTGGGGTTCAAGCGCCTCCTGTAGAAGGGAGACGGCCATCATTCCTGTCTCTGGTCTTCCGCGTTCCCTTCAGATGAGGTCCTTCCTCGGTCCTGGGGGTCTAGCACCTCCTGTAGAAGGGAGACGCCCATCATTCCCGTCTCTGGTCTTAAGCGTTCTCTTCAGTAGAGGTCCTTCATCGGTCCTGGGTTCCAGCGCTTCCTGTAGAAGGGAGACGGCCATCATTCCCGTCTCTGGTCTTCAGTGTTCTCTTCAGTAGAGGCCCTTCCTCGGTCCTGTGGGTCTAGCGCCTCCTGTAGAACGGAGACCGCCATCATTCCCGCCTCTGGTCTTCAGCATTCTCTTCAGTAGAGGTTCTTCCTCGGTCCTGGGGGTCCAACTCCTCCTGTAGAAGGGAGGCAGCCACCATTCCCGTCTCTGGTCTTCACCGTTCTCTTCAGTAGAGTTTTTTTCCTCGGTCCTGGGGTTGAGCGCCTCCTGTAGAAGGGAGACGGCCATCATTCCCGTCTCTGGTCTTCAGCGTTCCCTTCAGTAGAGGACCTTCCTCGGTCCTGGGGTGTAGCGCCTCTTGTAGCAGGGAGACGGGCATTATTCCCGTCTCCGGTCTTCAGCGTTCTCTTCAGTGCTGTGCAGAGCTCCATAAAGTTAGAAGGGGACAGTTTATATCCTGTCCTCGGATAGTTCGCTCCAATCCAACTGTCCAGCAAGATTCATAGTTAGCCCTAGACCTTTGGAGGGAACCTGTCAACTTGAGAGTGAACCACACACAATCCCTTCTTCCATCAGGATAGACATTCAAGACAAACGTTGCAATTGGCCTCAAAAACATCCTAATGGAGGACGGGGGCAGTGGGGGCTGTGATGAGCAGGGGATGGCGGGGAGGCTACAGAGAGAAGGGGGGCTGTAGGCACAGACTACAACCAAGACTCTGATTCACCCTACAACAGAAAGCGTTTCACACACACTCAATCAATCAATCAACAAAAATTTGTATAGCGTGCTACTCACCCGCATGGGTCTCAAGGCGCTGAGATGGGGGTGCTACTGCCGAACAGCCAGGTCTTGATTTGTTTCCTGAAGGAGAGATGGTCCAGGGTCAGCCCTAGGTGGATGGGGAGGGAGTTCCATGTCTTGGCAGCCAGGTAGGAGAAGGATCTTCCTCCGACGGTGGACTTCCGAAAGCGTGGGATGAAGGCCAGGTCGAGGCTGGCGGATCGGAGCTGGCGGGTGGGTGTGTAGAATGTGAGGCGGCTGTTGAGGTACTTCGGGCCCGTGTCGTGGAGAGCCTTGTGTGCGTGGGTGAGGAGTCTGAACGTGATCCTCTTGTTGACGGGGAGCCAGTGCAGTTCTTTCAGGTGGGCAGAGATGTGGTTGCACGAGGGATGTCCAGGATGAGTCGTGCTGAGGCGTTCTGAATGCGCTGGAGTCTTTTCTGGAGTTTGGCTGTGATTCCAGCATAGAGGGTGTTCCCGTAGTCCAGACGGCTGGTGACGAGGGCCTGGGTGACCGTCTTCCTGGTTTCGGTGGGGATCCATCGGAAGATCTTACGGAGCATGCGCAGGGTGTTGAAGCAGGATGACGAGACGGCGTTCACTTGCTTGGTCATCTTGAGGGAGGAGTCCAGGATGAAGCCTAGGTTGCGGGCGTGGTCTGTTGGTTTGGGTGCGATGCCCAGGACAGGGGGCCACCAGGAGTCTTCCCAGGCAGAGGGAGATGGTCCGAGGATGAGGACTTCCGTCTTGTCGGAGTTCAGTTTCAGACGGCTGATCTTCATCCATTCTGCAACGCCGTTCATTCCTTCCTGGAGGTTGGCTTTGGCGGTGGAGGGGTCGTTGGTGAGGGAGAGGATCAGCTGGGTGTCGTCAGCGTAGGAGATGATGTTGAGGTTGTGTTGACGAGCGATGTCTGCGAGAGGGCTCATGTAGACGTTGAAGAGGGTGGGGCTGAGGGAGGATCCTTGCGGGACGCTGCAGATGACTTCGGTGGGCACCGAACGGAACAGGGGGAGGTGGACTCTCTGGGTTCTTCCGGCGAGGAACGAGATGATCCACTGTGGCCCCCATCACCGCACATGGGAACCTCGACTCACATGTCCACAGGCACTGCATCCTATGGACCTGGGCCTGAAGGCACCTGAGCCTGACAGCACTGTGAGGCCCTGCTCATGGTAATACAGCGCTATACACATCTGTGTCACAACATGTATGCTGCACTCAGATGGAGCCCAGAGAAGACATACTACACAGAAGGTAGTGTCAGTCACTCTCCGATCTGAGTTTGAGGCGACATCCACCCCACTTCTATACTCGTCTGCCACAAGCCGTTAGTAGCGTCATGGGCTGGTCATGTGAGGGGGATCCACTCGGGTAAAAGCAGGACCTCTCTGGGTGGATCTCAATCTCGCACTCTGATGGAGAGCAGCGCTCCAGATGTAAAGCCCTCGTCAGGGGACCTCCGGTGCTGGTCTCTTGCACAAGAAGATATCCCGGGCCAGGATAGTAAAACGGAAGCAGTTTGTCACATGGACACTGCGCCGAAACCTTTCACCCAACTGTTCACGCTCTCAATCTGCCATCCTGCCATGCTCCATGCTTGGGTTCGGTCCTGCTCTCCTGGCTGCCTGTTCCTTGTTGCAGACTCTGCATCAGAATGTTGCCTGCTCTCTCGCTAATCCTGCCTGTTCCCAGCTGTGGCCCTGTATGAGGTTGGTGCCTGTTCTCTGTTGCAGACCCGGTTAAGGGCCGGTATATGCTCTCTCGTTCTAGCAGGTTTATTTTCTCAGACCCTTTTATGAGTTTGTAGCCTCTTTTCTGTTGCAGACCCTGTAAGGCTGGTGTCGATTCCTGCTTCAGACCCTGTAAAGGGCTGGAACTGGCTCTGTTGCAGACTCTGTCTGCAGGCAACTGCCTGTTCTGTCACAGACCCTGGCTGGGGTTGGGGCCTGCATTCTTCATGTGTCTGTTCTCTGTCACTGACCCTGTATGAGGCTAGTACCCGCTCCCTTACTGTGACTGTTCTCTGTCACAGACCGTGTCAAAATTTGGTGCCCGCACTCTTGTTTTGGTTGTGTGCTCTCTGTTGCAGCCCCTGCCTGGGGTTGGGGCCTGCACTCTTCCTGTGTCTGTTCTCTGTCAAAGACTCTGCCAGCGGTTGGGGCCTGCACTCTTCCTGTGTCTGTTCTCTGTCAAAGACTCTGCCAGCGGTTGGGGCCTGCACTCTTCCTGTGTCTGTTTTCTATCACAGCCCCTGCCTGGGGGTTGTGGTGCATTCTGCCTGTGTCTGTTTTCTGTCACAGACCCTGCCTGGGGTTGGGGTCTGCACTATTCCTGTGTCTGTTTTCTGTCACAGACCCTGCCTGGGGTTGCGACCTGCACTCTTCCTGTGCCTGTGCCTGTGCCTGTGTCTGTTTTCTGTCACAGACCCTGCCTGGGGTTGGGGCCTACATTCTTCCTTTGTCTGTATTCGGTCACAGACCCTGCCTGGGGTTGTGACTTGCACTCTTCCTGTGTCTGTTTTCTGTCACATACCGTGCCTAGGGTTGGGGCCTGCACTCTTCCTGTGTCTGTATTCTGTCACAGACCCTGCCTGGGGTTGGGGTCAGCACTCTTCCTGTGTCTGTTTTTTGTCACAGACCCTGCCTGGGGTTGGGGCCTGCACTCTTCCTGTGTCTGTTTTCTGTCACTGACTGTGATCATTTCTTTGGTTGTCTGTTCTTTCACAGACCCTGCATGTGGCTGGCACCTGTATAGGACAAGGACCAGATATGGTTAATCAGATGCGGGGATCTGGATGTAACATATTTAAGAACAATTTGTATATGTGTGGCAAGAATTTCCAATCTGGATGTCTGTTACTGGTACTGACAGTCTGCATTTATATGGGCAGTACTTACAGCCTGGATATAGAGCGCAAACCGAGGGGCTGGCCCTGAGAAGATGCAATTGTTGGCGGAAGGTCTAGGGTGGGCTGTCGGATCAGGGATAGTGTTCCTTAAAGAGATGGGTCTTCAGCATTTTCCTAAATTGGGGAGAGTTGGAGCTGATGCCACGTCGAAAGTGATGCTGTGCCAGATCCTGGGAGCATGAACAGAGAAAGCTTGCCTCCTGGGTTTTTCTTCTTATCATTTTTTGTCTGGAGTCTGGTGATATCCGCGCTCCTGGTCAGATGTCGTTCCTTGAACGTGTATAGTTTGTTTGCCAGGTAAGCTGGGGTCTTGTTGTTGAGTGCTTTATTTGAAGCGCCTGGTCATGAAGATGACCTGGGCTGGAAGCAACAGCTAGTATAGGTCTTTTATTTTTATTTTACACCCATGTGAGAATTTACATACAGCAATATTTAGTAAGCAAGAGCAGCATAGCTGTACATAGTAAATAAAGTGCTATGTGACAATAAATACACACCTTATATTTTAAGACAGACTTGATCAGTGAGTTTCTTCTAAACATTCCATTGAAATAAAAATAAAAATAAAACATTAGGTTTCATGCAGCAATATTAAGCTGGAAGAAGCTTCAGAATTGTACATAATAGATAAAGTGCTGAATGTCAATAAATTACACAGAATATCCTGATCCAAATTCAACTAGTAACTTCCATCTGAATACATCATTAAATAAATCATTTAGATTTCATATATAGTGCGGTAAAGTGCTATGTGGCTATAAATACATATTTAATAACCTTTAACAGGTTGAACCAATGGAAGACATGTCATCCCCTATAAAGAGCTGGGCCTGTAAAATGTCATCTAGGTCGAGTAATATATAACCTTAGCTACTGGTTCTAGCTCAACTCAGAGCCCTCCGCCCAGTTTGTGACTGGTGACCATATCTCTCGACCAGTCTTTCCTTCTTATGGCCTTTAAGTTTGTATAAGCTGACGTCTATATTATTAATAGACATGAATCTATTCAGCCACAATACAAACGTTGGGGGGTCAGGTTTGAGCCAATTGGAGGCGATACATAATCGTGCTACCGCAGTGGCAACGAAAATCCGGTAAATTTCTTCCTGACCTCTGATATTAGATCATGCGCGATCTACCAGTACTAAAAGCATCGTTACCGAAGTGAAGCTAATAGAATTTTTGGTAATAGGATTTAAAAAAGCCTCTATTCCTTTAATAGAAGGGAGTAGCAGAGGACATGAGTAAAACATATGCACAATCTCTGCTTGATCAGCTCCGCATTGTTTGCATTTTCCTTAAAATTCAGGTCCCCATTTAGAGTGTAGTACAAATTAAAAGCAGTCTTTAAAAACTGGCTCTTTAAAGTTGCTGTTAATAGAACTTTTTTGCACATTTCTAAAGACTCTTGAAGACATGTTGTTGGTCTATCCAGCCTTGTGCTCCACGTAGAGTCTTGAGCCTCTAAATCACCTCTCTGTATCTCAACCAATAGATCATATATGGCCCCTATACTCTAGCCACGTCAGGCCGCCTCAATGATAGGGATCTTCTCTATTGCATTTAATTCATTTTTCGTTTTTAATAGAAAATCCCTAATCTGTAGGAATTTAAAGAACAAAAACCTCTTGAGCTAGTCAAACATCTCCTGCAGATGAGCATAGCAGATTGTCATTAAATAGATCTCCTATTGAATCAATACCCTTCTGTTTCCACCTTTCCATCACCGAGTCTTGAAAAATAGTAGGCAGTAGGGTGGCTTCAGAGACCAGAGTGTAAAAGTTTATTTTAGGAATCACCAGTTGTCACTTAAGCTGAGGCCAAATTTTGTAGGGGGCTCTTAATAGCTTAAATCTAGTTTTATTGTAATTACGTGGCTCCAATGTTTTCATAAAGCATCCTTTTGCTTCAATTCCAAGCTCCATCTTATATATAATTGGATATTCTATGACACCACTCCCCCTTGTTTCTCCAGTTAATAAAATCCCCTTCTATTGAATCAACATGCCCAGTAATAAGAGGTAAAATTGGGAAATTACCACCCACCTCGTAATCTTGGCACGGTCATATATTTAAGAGCCCTCCTAGGCTTTTATACCCCCCACAGGAAACTCACACACATAGTCTAGTTTCCGCAACCGGAGTTTACAAAGCTCCACTGGCATTGTCCTGAAAAGTACAATATTTTCGGTAAGATTGATATTAACCGTGCCCTCTAATCCCATGCCAGTTCCATCTGGTTGCGATGTTTGATTTTCATCCAGGCTGCCCCGTCACTTAACATACTGTCCAATGATTTCTCCCTCGTGCGGTGTCTGGTTGGGTCTATTTCCTCTTCCCCAGAGAGACTAGAGTGATCTGACAGCGAAATAATCTATCGCCAGAGTCTGCATCAGCCTGTTTCGCCGTTGTCGAGCGCTGCTCTCTCCTCTGTTCTTTGTTAGCTGATCCTTCATTTTCATTTGCCTGTTGCATAGCCTGTATGTCACGGTCACCAGGTTATCCTCAGGATCGGGTTGAAGCTTAAAGGGGTCCACCTCTCGACAGCCCCAAGTCCGGATAGAATAAATCCTCTCGGACTAGTGGGATGGGCAAGCAAGGGAAGGAAAGGGTAGGCACAACGGGGGAGGGAGACCAGTAAAGGAAACAATGATGGCCTTAAACCGGGCGAGATGTGAGGATGAACCCAAGGTATCAGCACTTTCCTATCCTTCGTATGGAATGTGCTTGTCCCCACCAGACTATGTCAGTTCAGTCCTGGACACCCCCAACTGATCTCCCCTACAATTTAAAGGATAACACAGAAGCCAATATTAACTGCATGTAAGAATCAGAATTGCGTTCCTGGATAGTCCATTAGTAATTCCAAAAGGTCATTAAAAGTTCTCATCCATTACCCAGGATTAAGGGAAGACAATCTCCAGAATAGGGATTCTCTCAGCGCATAATAGTGTTTTTGGAGAACAGTGTTAAACTTCAGCCAATAAAAGCAATACTAGAAAGCAAAATGTAGCACTCCCGCGCTCCCCCTTTTGTCTCAAAGAGAGAGTAGCAATAGTTCCAGAACACTTGTCTCAGGCAAATGGTAACACATTTCCTCCCGCATGAGACCGTAAGAAGTAACGCGTCTCGCCAACGGGAGGAACAAGGAAACGTGCTCTGGGAGCTTCCATAGCACAATAACAAATGAAACAAAAAGGAATAAAGCTGGTACGAGTTCACACCCTTACCCGACCGTACTTTCTGGTACTTCGGGAATCACAGTATAATTGGCGTCTTCGTAACGGCGCCATCTCCTGATATCCTGACTTCTAACAGCGTGCTATGTCAGCACGTGCGTTGACAGCGCAGGCGGATGACAGGATGTCCCGTTGCATCTCCGCGTCCACTGGCAGTGCGCTCACCCTCTGTGCGCCCTTACTGTACATCATCCCTTCGGAGAGCACTGACAGGCGCAGGGCTCATCCGGGAATCTCCCATGAAGAGCCACCAGCCGGGGAGCATGTACAGAGGAAGGCAGTTCCCAGGAGTCCTCCTCAGAACCATATCCTTTCCAAGACACCAAGTACCATAGTTTGTTCTGGTTGACCTTAGAATTCACCACACCCTTGACCCAAAGAGAGATGTCTCTGCGGAGAGATGGCCACCAGAATCGTGGTAGGGTGTTTTCAATGGTCTTCAGACCACCACAATGTCCAGCACACAGGAGAATATGGCACCAGTGAAAGGCTCGCTGTCTACCTTCCTTGGTGGGTAATAGGACTTGCTTTCCTTTCATGGGAATGCCTTGATGCATTCTCCATTCGAGATGATGTCTGAACCAGTCTCTCCAAGTGGCAGTCTGTACTCTTCTCTTTACCTTGTGTAGGAATTCGTTAGTATGGGTTACACAAATTACTTGGTTAGGTGTAATGATTGCTTGTACGGGGTTCGTTGTACCTTCCAATTGAGTCGTTTGTCTGCTCAGAGCATCTGCTTTCTTGTTGTCTCTGCTGGGCCTAAAGGTGATAATTACAAAAAACAATTTGATGGACAGAATGTAGATCAATGTCTTACATTCACCCCAGTACAAGGATCTGGGCCTAAATCCATCGTTTTTTGCACTCCACACCACCCTGGGTCAGATAATGGCTTTATGCAAATCAGCTCTGACCCTGTGCCCCATGGGAACAGTCCAGTCCGAACTACAACAGCCATATCTTTCCCAGACCGGAATCAAGCATCCGAGGACCGGACCGGTTTCGAGGTAACACCTCTCTTCAGCCCGGCTAGCTTGACTCCAGTGGTTCCCATGGGGCACAGGGTCAGAGCTGATTTGCATATCGCCATTGTCTAACCCAGGGTGGTGTGGAGTGCAAAAAAACGATGGATTTGGGCCCAGATCTTTGGACTGGGGTGAATGTGTGACATTGATCCACATTCGGTCCATCACCTGTTTTGTTTGCAATACCGCCATAAGTGCGCTGGGGATGCTCAGACGTGGGTCCCAGGCACTCCACACCACTGGAGTCAAGCTAGCCGGGCTGATGAGAGGTGTTACCTCGAAACCGGTCCGGTCCTCGGATGCTTGATTCCGTTCTGGGAAGGACATGGCTTTTGTAGTTCGGACTGGACTGTTCCCATGGGGCACAGGGTCAGAGCTGATTTGCATATCGCCATTGTCTAACCCAGGGTGGTGTGGAGTGCAAAAAAACGATGGATTTGGGCCCAGATCTTTGGACTATGGTGAATGTGTGACATTGATCCACATTCTGTCCATCACCTGTTTTGTTTGCAATAGGGCCTAAAGGTGATGACACAGTGATATTCAGAAAAGAACATTATCCACCTTAGCTGACGAGGAGTAAGCTGCCTAGTGGTTTTTCATGAACTGCAGATTGTGGTGATCTGTGTAAACAGTTACTTGGTATTTCGCTCCTTTAATCCAGTGCATCCATTCCAAAAAGGCATCCTTGATGGCCAATAGCTCCTTTTCGGTGATAGTGTAATTTCTCTCCGCACTGTTCAGCTTACGGGACATGAAAGTGACAGGATGTAAATGCCCGGTGGATGGATGTCTTTGTGATGGCTCCTACTGCTACATCGGAGGCATCAGCATCTACAATGAATGGTAGTTCTGGATCAGCGTGGCCAAGATAGGAGCGGAGGAAAAGGCTGCCTTAAGTGCTTCAAAGGTGGTTTGAGCTTCTTCATCCCACTCGAAGGAAACATTCTTCCTTAACAATTGTCTGACTGGGGCCACCAGGGCAGAAAAATTATGGATAAAAATTGGCTAAGCCCAAAAAGCTTTGTCTGTCACATACGTCCTTTGGGCTGGGCCACTCAGTAATGACTGTCAGCTTCCTCTCAGTCATGATTTGGCCTGTAGGAGTGAGCATGACCCCCAAGAACTCCACAGTGGTGACATGAAATCCGCATTTACTGATCTTGCAGTAAAAGTGATTCCTTTGAAAGGTCTGTAATCCAATCCTCATGTTTTCCTTATGCTCTTCAATGTCTGTGAAAAGACAAGAATGTCATCTATATACCACAAATCGGTCCAGATACTCCCGGAGAACATTGTTCAGGAAAAACTAGAAGGCACCTGGGGAATTACAAAGGCCAAAAGGCATAAAGAGATACTCACAAAGCCCGTAACAAGTCTTGAAGGCGGTCTTCCCCTCGTCCCCCTCTCGCATCCGAACCAGATGGTAGGCTCCTCAGAGGTCGAGCTTCCTGTATATCTCAGCCCACTTCATTTGGTCCAGCCAAACCGATACAAGGGGGAGAGGGTACTGGTTCTTCACTGTGATAGCGTTCAGCGTTCTGAAGTCCATGCATGTTCGGAGGTCCCAATTGGCCTTAGGTATAAAAAAAAGAGGGGAAGCTGCAGGTGAGCTGGAGTGACGAATAAATCCCAAAGAAAGGTATTTCTCTATGTACTGCCTGAGATGTAGGTTCTCGGGTTCAGTCAATGTGTACATCCTGCTGCAAGGAACCACTGCACTCGGTATAAGATCAATCTGGTGCATCCTGTGTGGAGGTAATTCTTCAGCCATGCTGTCACAAAACACATTAGCATACTTCTGATAGCAGCCGGGCAGTTCCACTTCTTTCTCTGTGGCTGTAGCGATGTGGTGACGCAACGATAAAGCCTTGGATGGAACAGAAGGGGGATATATGCAGTGAGTGGTGCAGAACCTGGAATCCATCTTAAAAAAAAAATAATAATCTTTTATTGGTTTCATCCACAAGAAGTACGAAAGAGACATGATGCTCAACAATCAGCGGGTTGCAACCTGGCACGTCACTATTGTATATGGCAGGCATGAACAACAACAGAATGGAAACCAGAACCCCCTCCCTCCTTTTCCTCCTCAAAAGAAAAAACAAAAGGATGACCTGATAGAAAAGAAGGGTCTATGGAGCAATCCCCGTAGGCTAGTAAATAGTGGGCGTAACAGAGACAGATGTTGGTGGCGGATCCGTCAGTCTTAACAATCTGAGATATTTGGGACAGGTGAGCTCAATAAATTCGGAAAGGAAGCTCCGGGGTTGGTTAACGAGAGAGAGATCTTTTTCATCGCTAGAAGGGACTGTTGTGGAACCCCAATGTGTTAGAACATTCTGGACTGCCGCGCCTAGGGTGAGCTCTATTTGTTTGCCTCTCCTAGAAGTAAGCGGGAAAACTATGGCATTGGGAAGGCCAAGGAGGTTATACACTGGGAATCTCTGGACCTGGGTATCAAAGTGGGGGTCGACCTCATCTAGGATCTGTTGCCAGTGTGTTCCCGGAATAGGGCAGTCCCAAAGTAAGTGTTTGAGAGTGCCTGGGGAAACGCAGGCTCGCCAGCATAGCGGACTACGTGAAGGGTTACCGCTATGAAGCCTTACTGGGGTTAAATACCAATAGGTGGTCAGCTTAGTGGCGGTTTCAATAGATGAAACATTGCGGGCCATGCATCGGTCTTGGTAGAAAATATCCTTCCATTCTTTCGGCGAGTGGCCTCTACCCAGCTCGCTTTCCCAACGCAGTTGACCGGGGGATTTCCCGGTGTCAGGGATGGTTCGAGTGAATTTATACAGGTCGGACGTTAAGCGTACATTGATGTGTCTTGTAATTAACCATTTCTCAAACGGTGTGAGCAGTCTCCCTATGTAGCACCCAGTGTCGAATCTGTAGATATCGGAAGCTCTCCGTTTCGGGAACACCGTGGTCAGTGCGGAACTCGGCGAAACGTCGCGGTCCGGCAAGATGAAAGAACTGTCCTATGGAGCGGGTAGCTTCTATCGTCCAGTGGTGAAATTCCCCATAGTCGAGGCCAGGTGAAAAATCTGGGTTTTGTACGATGGGCATAATGGGAGATAGGAAAGATGTGAGTCCCCTGGCGATCGCAGTTCTATCCCAGGCTAACATTATGAGTCTTGTTACTTCTGAGAGGTACAAATTGCGAGGCCGCCCATTGCGGGAGAGGAATGGAACCCGCCCCCCCCCCCCATAGAGGTTGGGCTGCCAGGGACCTATCCATAAATAGCCAGTGTTTCTCAGATAAAGGGCGTGACCACTCTACTGCTCTCAGCTGAGCCGCCCGCCAGTACGCCAAAAGATCGGAAACACCCAGCCCTCCATCTATCGGGTCTCTATATGTAAGATCACGATGCATCTGAGCCGTCTGATCCCGCCAGACATGCGCTCTATATCTCCCTGCAAGGCACGTAGCACACCAGAGGGGGGCATTAGCGGAAGAGTGTGAAATAGGTAAAGAATCTGGGGAAGCAGCACCATCTTCACTGCCGCAATCTGGCCTAGCTACAAGAGGGAATGTGGTCTCCATTTACGGAGGTAATCTCAAACTTGTTTCAATAGTATTGTGTAATTCAACTGCCTAGATGGTGGAAGCCACCTGAAGACCCTGGTAGGTAATTGCGTCATGAACCCATTGAATCTGAAAAGTACGCTGGAGATAATCTAACGTCTCGGCTCTAGCGATAAGTTCAGGGCTTGCGACTTATGCATATTAATCTGGAAGCCTGAGGTAATTGCAAACTGACCCAATTCATCTAAAAATGCTGGCAGGGACTCCCAAGGATGTTCCAGGGTTGCCACCACATCATCGGCTTATAGGCAGAGCTTGTGCTCCGACTTCCCGAAGGGCGCTCCTTTAATAGCCGGATCATCACGGACTCTTTGAGATAGAGGCTCCATATAGAGGGTGAAAAGGAGTGGTGATGGTGGGTACCCCTGCCTGGTTCCCCTATGAATAGGGAAGGCCGCTGATGCCACACTGTTCCTCCATACCGTAGCTGTAGGGTTGACATAACTCTGAAAGATCCAATCGATAAAGCGGTCTGTGACGCCAAAGTGGACGAGTGTCGCACGGAGGTACGGCTAGTGGACCCTATCAAACGCTTTTTCAGCATCGACCGAGAGGCTCATGCGTTCCGCCGGAAAAAGCTCCGAGCGGTCCATCAGGTGGAAGAGTCGTTTGGTATTATTGGAACACTGTCGCCTGGGAACAAAGCCTGATTGGTCCAGATCAATCAGACCGGGTAGGTGACGAGAGAGCCTGGCCGCAAAAATACCGGTAAAGATTTTTAGGTCCACATTGAGTAGAGATATGGGGCGGTAGGAGCTGTATAGATGGGTATCCTTCCCTGGTTTACGAATCAGGGTTATTAAGGCCTCTAACATAGACGGGAAGGAAGAGGTGGGGGACGACCCGACAGAGTTAAAAACACGCACCAAGTGCCGGGCCAATGTCCCACAAAACTTTTTATAAAAACCCGAAGTGAACCCATCAGGGCCGGGTGATTTGAGCTTCAAGCAAGCAATTGCCGATATGACCTCCTCCAATTGGATGGGGGCCTCTGGTTCGGCCGCCTGAGATGGCAGCAGTTTGGCTGTAGCCATGTCATGGAGGTATCGGGTCGGTTCAATTACGGTTAGAGCTTGGGCCGAGTACAGCGTTCCGTAGAAGTGTCTGAAGGCCTCCACAATTTCAGCGTCCTCACAACTTTCTATGCCCCCGCCCCCCGGGATCTAGTACTGCTGCCCCTATGTGAGCTTGTCTTTGCCCTCCAAGGCGGTTTGTGTGAAGTCGCCAACAATGGTCCCCACCCACATAAAACGTATGCTTGAGGTGTAGAGCCGTATATTCAGCTCGGTCAACATCCAACCCCACTAGCTGTGCCCGAGCCGCCTTTAGGAGTTTCCAGACTCTAGGAGCACCAGTCCGCTGGTGGATATGCTCCAACTCCGTGACCTCGCTCATCAAGCGGTCTCGTTTTTCCCGCCTATCTCTATTGTCGGCGGCCGCTATGCTGATGAAGACCCCTCGAATCACGGCGTTCATCGCCTCCCATAGCGTCGTCCAAGATCTGTCTGGGTTTTTATTAGAGGATACATAGTCGGCCATGCTTGCTTCAATCTGTTGCACCATGGAAGGGCGTTGAAGCATAGTTTCACAAAGACGCCAAAAACGGTGAGTAGGGCGCTGCTGGGAAATGGTCAGCGAGAGCCGCAGTGCGGAGTGGTTAGACAGGGGACATGGAAGAATCTCCACCTCTCGGACCTGCCGCGTTAGGAGGTCAGAGGTAAAGAGATAGTCCATTCTGTTGTATGTTTTATGGGGGTGGGAGTAGAAAGTATAGGCCCTAGTGTTGGGGTGTCGAAGTCTCCATATGCCGGTCAGTCCAGCTTCCACCAGTAATCGCTTCCCTGCGTTGGACAAAGTCCCCGTTTGTCCCCACCTATGCCCAGAACGATCCAAGTCACCATCCATCACTATAAGTCCCTTCCTAGCAGGACTGTTTTGTCTGGTAGGCCCGGGAGTTCCTGAATTACTGTCTTAATGAAACCCTCTTGCCCACTGTTGGGGACGTTTACCGAGGCTATAGAGAACGTGTGTATATCTAAGGTGAGGGTGTAAGCCAAGAACCTCCCTTTAATTTCCACCCACTTTTTACCAACCTGCCCCTGGAACCTGGAAGACACCAATATAGCAACCCCAGCGGTTTTGGAAGTGGCTGATGAGAACATCTGGTGAGGAAATGCCTTTGATCTCAGTCGATGGGTATCAGCAGGGGGCAGGTGCGTCTCCTGGAGTAGGCATATATGGGCATTTGAATGCTCCAAATAGGACAGAAGGGCTCGGCGTTTGGTGGGGTTGATTAGCCCCTTCACATTGAGGGACACAACTTGGAGGTCAGGAGTCATAAGAATGTGGACGCGGATTTGCTATAGTCAACAACACTGTCCCTGCAACTTCACCAGCATACGGCCCGCCAACCCACCCACAGAAGAACCCAACTTCCTCAGATGCATCCTGCTCAACACCCGCTCTGCCCGCAAACACGCCGTCGAACTCTGGGACCTACTCAATACCAACACCCCGGACATCACCTTCCTGACTGAGACCTGGCTGACCCCCTCCTCGGCACCTGACATCGCCATAGCCATCCTGGAAGACTACAAGATCACCCGCAAGTCCGCACCAACGGGACAAAAGGAGGAATCGCCATTGTCCACAGGAACACACTGAGTCTCGACCAACACCAACGACACCCTCAGCACTGCTGAACACCTGCACTTCCAGATCCACACCGACCCCCAACACCACCCTCAAAGGAACCCTCATCTACAGACCCCTCAGACCCCAACAGCAGTTCAGCGACTCCATCACCAACCTCGTCAGCACACACGCCCTCGCCTCTACGGACTACATCCTTCTCGGGGACCTGGACTTCCACCTCGAGAACAACTACGACACCAACTCCTCCACCCTGATCGACAACCGCGGCAACCTTCGACTCGGACAACTCGTCACAGCACCAACACACTCCACTGGCCACACGCTTGACCCCATCTTCTCTGCGAGCACCCGCGTCTTCTTCGACCGCACCGCCGAACTCCACTGGACCACCGCTGCATCCACTTCAAATTCCGGAAACCCTCCATAAACCACCGCACCCAGCAGATTCCTCGCCGCAGCTGGGGCAAGATCACCGAGGAACAGTTAACTGCCGCCCTCACCCAGAGCCCTCCCGCAGACCCGACCGACCCCCGACACCGCAGCCCACAGCCTCAGACAATGGATCAACGACTGCCCCAACACCCTTGCCCCGCTCAGAAAGTCCACCAACACCCACACCAGCAAGAGAGCCAGCTGGTTCACCAAAGACCTCCAGCCCTCCAAGCGAGCCTGCCGTAAACTAGAAAAAAACTGGACCCGCAAAAAGACACCGGAAAGCTACACAGCCCACAGGAACGCCACACGCCAACGCCACCAACTCATCAGATCCGCCAAAAGGACCGCCTTCAGAGACCACCTAGACAGCAATGTACAGAACAGCAAAGAGCTCTTCAGCATCGTGAAGGAACTCTCCAACCCCAGCTCCAACAGCAACGACATCCCACCATCACAAGACCTGTGCAAATCGCTGGCCACCGTCTTCCATCGCAAGATCGCAGACATCCACAACAGCTTTGACACCGTCATCACCTTGGCAACATCCAACATCCACGACCACCAACTGCATCAATCGCCTGCCTACCTGGACCAACATCAACGACCAAGATCATGAACACCGTTCACTCCGGATCCCCGGAAGACCCCTGCCCACACCACATCTTCAACAAAGCCAGCAGCACCATCGCACCCCACCTCCGCAAAACCATCAACATCTCCTTCGAGACAGCGACCTTCCCAGGGAGCTGGAAGCAAGCAGAGATCAACACCCTACTAACGAAATCCAAGGCGGCCCCCAAGGACCTCAAGAATTTCCAACCCATCTCCCTGCTCCCGTTCCCTGCGAAGGTCATCGAAAAGGCCGTCAACAAACAACTAACCAGCTAACTCGAAGAGAACAACATCCTGGACCCATCCCAGTCCGGGTTCCGCAGCAACCACAGCACCGAAACTGCCCTCTTCGCCGCCACCGACAACATCAGGATCATGCTCGACAATGGCGAAACCGCTGCCCTCATCCTCCTGGATCTGTCAGCCGTTTTCGACACAGTCTGCCACCGCACAATAATAGCACGCCTCGACGAGGCCGGAATCCAAGGAAAGGCCCTGGACTGGGCCACCTCCTTCCTCTCCCGTAGAACCCAGACCGCCCGCCTCCCCCCCCCCCCCCCTTCCGCTCCAAAACCACCGAGATCATCTGCGGCGTACCCCAAGCTTCATCTCTCAGCCCAACATTGTTCAACGTCCACAATACACCACTTGCCCACGTCGCCCGACAGCACGACCTAAACATCATCTCCTATGCCGACGATAGCCAGCGGATCCTCTTGCTCACCAAGGACCCCCACACTGCCAAAACCAACCTACACGAAGGAATGAAGGCTGTCACCGACTGGATGAGGGACAGCCACTGAAGCTGAACTCAGACAAGACAGCGCTCCACCCCCTCGGCCTGGGATGACTCCTGGTGGCCAACTGCACTAGGAACCACCCCCCCACCCCCACCCACCAAATACGCAAGAAACTTAGGGGTCATCCTCGACCCCACACTCTCCATGACAAGCCGTATCCTTCTCCTGCTTCAACACCCTCCACGTGCTTTGCAGGAACTTCAAGTGGATCCCCACCGAAACTAAAAGGACGGTCACTCAAGCCCTTGTCAGCAGTAGACTGGACTACGGCAATGCACTCTACGCAGGAGCCCTGGTCAAACTTCTGAAACGACTCCAACCCATCCAGAACGCCTCTGCACATCTTATCCTCGACATCCCTCGCCACTGCCACATCACACCCCACCTGAAAGACTTGCACTGGCTCCCCATCAACAAGAGGATAACCTTCAAGCTCCTCATCCACGCACACAAAGCACTCCACAACACCGGACCAGCGTACCTCAACAGACGACTCAGGCCCCACGCCCCCCCGGCAGCTCCGCTCTGCAGACCACGCCCTCGCCATCGTCCCCCGCATCCGAAGAGTGACCACCTGCAGCAGATAATTCTCCCACCTCGCCGCCAAGACATGGAACACCCTCCCCATTCGCCTCCGACAAACCAAAGACCTTCTAACCTTCAGGAGACTCCTCAAGACCTGGCTCTTCGAACAGTAGCAGCTCCTCCCCCCTCCCCCCTCACCCCCCCAGCGCCTTGAGACCCTCACGGGTATGTAGTGCGCTTTACAAATGCTATGATTGATTGATTGATTATAGGAATGGAAAATGAGGTGCAATAGTATAATACCAACCTTGATATACATCGGAGGAGGAGGAGACAACCTAAATGAAAAACCACAAACGTAAAGGAAGAAACATTCCAATGAATAGTTCACAAATGTCCCAGGCATTTAGCCTGTGGTGAGACGTGGGATGGATAGCAGGAGCCCCCACCCGCCCGGACCCGGCCATAATAGCCTGTGTGACCCTACAAAGTGACAGAAATCTGCACCTCAAAATTTTATAGGTCAATTTGCGTTGTTGGAGTCCTCTGACAGGGTCTGAAGGACTGCGGAGAGTTCTTTGACAATCACATCTGGATCCGGACGAGAGCCAGACGGCGAGCCGCCGACTCTCTGCCATCGACCGCTGTCCCCCCGTCGGGCGGACACTGTGGGTTTCACCGGCCCGGCGTGGTCAGACTCCGGCAGTTGCAGAAGAGATGTTGCTTCATCCAGAGAACATATTTGGCGGAGTCTGCCTTCCCATTTGAAAATTAGCCTAAATGGATGCCCCCAAGAGTAAGCGATGTCTTTGTATCGGAGAAATGCGGTGATGGGGGGTAGTCACGTTGTTTCTGTAGAGTGGAGGCCGCTAAGTCTTGGAAGAGAAGAGGCCTACAGGAGCGAAATTCAATGAGACGGTTGGACCGTGCCTCATGGAGAATGCGCTCCTTAAGCTTGAAGTCATGGACACACGTCAGGATATCGGGAGGAGGGGTCATCTGAGATCTCTTGAGACCCACTCGATGTGTCCGGTCCAGTCGGATCTCCTGGCCCGGGGGACCTTCCAGGATGTGACGTCCATGACGAAGGCCTCAATGTCTTGCCCTTCTGTCCCCTGAGGTACTGCCCAGATCCGAATATTATTTCGACGAGAGAGGTTCTCCAGGTCCTCCACATGAGATTGAAGATCCAGAAGTTGATCGTGCAGCCTGAGTACCTCCTGTTGGAGCTGGGACACCTCTTCATCTCCGGCCGCTGTCTGATTCTCCAAGTCGGCCATTCGTGCCCCCACAGAATCAATGTCTTTGAGATCCGTGTAACAGGCCTCCAGGCCCTGTCTGCAAAAGTGTCTCCCCGACCCTTGTGCCGCGCTAAAGAAAGTTGTGCAAAGTGTCCATTCCTGATGGAAGCGTATGTGAGGTGTGTCACGCAACTGGGGACACCTCTCGGTCGGTGCTCACTGGCAATGTCTAGTGGATAGCGAAGGCTCTCCCCCGTGATGGTGCCCAGGGATAGTGAAGGAATACTCAATGTCAGGGCCACCAATCCCTGGACGTGCTCCCCAGCTGCGGCCCACCTCCTAGAACTGTGAAAATGAGAGGACCTCAGACCTACAGGGGTAAGAGGGCTCGAATAGCACATCGCCGTCACCTCTAGGGCCCCACACCCCACGTGACACTTGCTGGTGTAGGGGCCCCCCTTATCCTTATCTCTAAGGTGTTGCAGTGCTAGGCAGCCTGTCAGCGTGCGGCATATACAGTGTTGAGACTGGTCCCTTGGTGTCTAGCTCTTCACCGTCATCAACACTCTCCTCCCAGGGAGCACGGGGGGGAAGGCCTTGTCTGTCTTCGTGCAATGGTCTGGTAGGAGGGAAGTATTGTGCCCTCCTGATCGAATCCATCCGCTCTAGCGTAGTCTTGGTGACTTTTAGTGGCGAAGTATGTAGAGCCCGACGGCGCGGAGAGGAAGGGCCCAATACTCTTAAGTGCGCCTGGCAGTCTATTGCACAGCAGTATGGTTCACCTCAGCAGGGGCAGTGGGTATAAGGCACCATCCGGCAGGGCACAATAACCGGCACCAGTCCAAAGCTTGGCATAATGCACCTCCTGTGGAAGTTCGTCGGTCCCAGTGCATCTGTGAAGGGCCCCGATAGTGATGAGCTCTGGGGTGCTAGGGAGCGCACGGAGGGGCATGGCCTACAGTTCTGGCGCACTCAGCCGTCAAATCGCGCTAAGTGGCGTCTCACCTTAGAGGAGATGACCACTCCTCCTGCGGGTTTATATCTACGCCGCCATCTTGTCTCGGTGAAGGAGGTACGCTACATGTGCTCCAGGCCCCGGGTACCGGCGCCTGCTCTCTTCAATCCTCCCACTTGCGGCCAGTGTACAGCGGGGGACACCCGCAGACTGCAGCGAGAACGTCCTCAAGCCACCGTGCCGGACTCTACCGCTTCCGATCACCTCCGCAGCAGGATGGCCACCGGGCCCTTCCAGCGCGGCACGTCCTAGGCTCTGGAGACGGGAATCAAGCAGGCGCGCTGCACGAAAGGCACAGCGGAGATGCGACGACTCGTCTCTGGTCCGGTCAGTGTCCAAATCTGCCAGAAGAGTCGTGCTTGTTGAAGCTGTGCAGGTGAGGCCCGGGTAACGGACAGGAGTGGTGGGTAGGCACGTCCTACTCTGCTGCCATCTTGGACACGCCCCCATCCATCTTTAATGTCAAGTTAGACCAATCAACGGTTGGATCATGCTTCTGGAGCCAAGGTAACCCTAAAATCACCCTATATTTGGGAGCTTGGATGATGTCAAATGTAATTAACTCACAGTGGTCGTCCTTATACCATACCTCGTGCTCCCTCAAATTAAACCGAATGGGACCGGATTCTAAGAGTTTGCCGTCCACCGCAAACACACACTCAGGGGTTCTCTTCTCAGTCAGTTCTACTCCCAGTCTGAGGGCTTCCTTTTAGTCCACGAAGCAGCCTGTGGCCCATAAATCCACCATGACTTGGATATGCTTTTTTTCTTTACCCACAACAAACTCCATGTTGATGAAGAAGTGTTCTGAACTATCACTGGAATTGTTCTTCACTGAAGGGATTTCACTAATGCTCAAGGATTCCCCTTCCATACTTCTCAAGCAAATCAGTTTCCGACGACTTGTCCGCTGCCACTGCGCCCATTTGTCCAAACTTGGGACGACTGTTTCTAGGCTTAACAGGGCATTCGCGGAGGTAATGCCCTTTCTTCCCGCAGTATAAACATAGTCCCTGTTTCCGCCGGTATTCCCGTTCATTGGGTGTGAGAGAAGCCCAGATTGCCCCTATCTCCATGGGTTCAGAAGGAGGCAATCCATGCTGGGAGGTCTTAGGCTGGTCAAAGCGCTGAGGTACTCGTTCCCTTGTTCTGGGGTCACCTTTACGTTCCTTCAAGCGATGATCCTGGCGCAATGTTAGTTTTATCAACCCGGGGCATGTTTTTCGTTGAGGATCCACTTGCGCTAAAACATCTTTCAGGTCATCCCGAAGCCCTTGATAGAATATGCCACCAATCGTCGGAAGGAGTTGAGGCATACCAACAGATCCTTGCTACCTTGCTTCAATTCAAGCAACTCCTTACCTGCAGAAAAAGTGTCTGCCCCGCGGTCAAATGTCTTTTCGAACTCCCCCTTGAAAGTGTCCCAATCATGGAGGAGGGGGTCGTCTCATCTGACTATAGGGACTGCCCACTATACAGCGTCCCCTGCTAAGTATGAGATCACGAAGGCTACTCGTGATTGGTTTGTTGAGACCATCCTGGGTTTGCAATTGAATTGAAGCATTACTTGGGTCAGGAACGCCTGTACCTTATGCATATCCCAATAATATCTTTCGGGAGGGGCCAACAGGATCTGCGTGAATGAGAGGTCTGTGTCGAGGGGGGGGGGCGTAAAGACCGATAGGTTTACGTTGGAGACCCAGGTTTAAGTCTGTGGCTGTTCTGAGCTGGTGGCATAAAGGAAGAATTCAATCTTCATGGGGTTTAACTTTAATACATTAGTTGACAACCAATGAGATCAGGGCAGAGTATGAGGATGTCATTGGGTGAGGATATTTTAGGTAGAGTTGGGAATAATCTCTATATTGATGGATCTTGCTGCTGCTGTCTGTAAGGATGGATCCGAGAGATCCCATGGAGAGGTTAAAGATGATGAGAGAAAGGATGGAGCCCTGAAGTACTCTGCTATAGAGGGGGCATTTCTGTAATCTTGTGGAACCTATTTGTAAGAACTGGTGACAGTGAGGTTGGATGTGAACCATTTCAAGACAGTGTCTTCGAAATCCATCATGTTTTTTGTGCGTTGATCAGGGCCAGCTGGTCGCCTGTGTCGAAGGCTGCAGAGAGGTCCAGGGGGTCAGGGGTCGTTCTTGTTGTTGAGGCGTAGGGTGTTGTTAACTACTTGTAGTGTGGCTGTGTCCGGGCTCCATACACAGTTATTGCACTTATAAGACGTGTTTGCTTAGATATTTCCACTTGGTTCTGTGTTGTTTTGGAATGTTTGCTAATGTCTCTGGGACAACGTTTCTTCTTTAGTGTCAAGTCTATCTGTTTCCATGCTTTAGGCATAAAGTGTGCACAATGTCAAGTACCATTAAGTGCCAGTGATGAAGCTTGTTTCCATGGACCAGGGATTCTGGTGCCAGGTCCTTCTTGGCAATAACCGGACCCACAATGGAACACCATTGTCTGTGTCATTGTCTGTGATACTTGGGGCTGGTGCTCACAATCCTGATGTGTGGCTGGTACATACAATACTAATGTACGACTGGTACGTACAGTCTGGGCACGTGTGGCAGGCACTGTAGTGACTCTTTTTTTGTAATTAAGACCACACTCGACAGATCTACACTTATTTCTTGCACTCTCATCCCTACAGGTGAAACTTCAAGAGTGGCTGCTTTTCCTGAAGAAACAGGAGGGATTTTTTCTGGAGTCTAAAGTCAAGGAGGAGGAACAATATAAAGCCATGAGGGTGAGTGGCTGCAGTGAGTGCTGTGTCTCTGTATATGTCTGTGCCCATGTCGTTGTGTGGCCTCTTTAGTTCAAGACACACAGAGGCGGATGAGTCACCCTACAGACTGGTCATGTTCCTCACCAGATAAATATACTGACGGGAGTCACTGCACCTGGATATTGGGGCTGAAATCGGACAAGGACGCGTCCTAAAAGACATAAAATCAAGGATTACTCTTTTGACCTTAAGGTAGAACTTACATACTCACATGGTGCGTGTTAGAGTATGTGTGTAGAGGGGTGGCATTATCTGGCTGTGAGTACGTACCAGCGAGTGTGTGTGCGTATGTGTGTGTGTGCATGTTCACGCTTAGGTGTACGTGTCTAAGTATGTCTTCATGTATGGATAGTCTTTGGGAGTACATGCATGTCTGCTCGTCCCTATATGGATCTGTTTTTTCGGCATGGACTACTGCTTGTGTGTCTCCATATTCATATATAGATTTTGAGCCGCAGAGTATTACACATACATGTCCTTATCTTTATGCATGTGTGTTTGAGGGTTGTGTATGCTTTAGTCTGGATTTATTGGCTGTGAGTTTGTACCTACATAAGTGTAAGCCTGCCTGTGGGTTTGTATATCACAAGGTCTGGTGGCATTTGTGAGTGCAAATACATGTGTGCATCTGTGAGTTTGTGACGTGTATGCATAAGTCTGGAGTCATACTTCCGTGAGATTTTATATGCATTTGTGTGGGAGTATATATGTATGGATGTGTGTCTCTAGGAGTCTGTGCATGCATGGACTGAAGAAATCCATCTGTGAGTTTGTACACGGTTTGTGTGTGAGTCTGCAAATCAATGTGTGTGTCTGTATGAGTGTGGACCTCTGTGGATGTGTGTATGTATGGATTTGAAGTTTTCTATCCATCCATCAAACTGAGCAAGCATAGTTTAAGGCCCTTCCTAAACAAAGGTTTTAGCAATGTAATAATGCTACGGTATTGTATATACACATCGTCGAACACAATACATATTCTACCTCCCTCTAGACCTCTATTTCTTTACCTTGTAGTATCAATCTTAATGGATTATAACTACATTTTGTGAAACATCATGGATACATCATCATCTTATTAAAAAATTGTATTTATTCATTTTAGTTGGTATTTGTATTAATTTACATTGATAGTATCAAAACAGGGAAAATGTAATCTAAAAAGACATACATATTCATAAAAATCTTTTTGTCACAAGTTTTACTTTTTTATACATTTTCTACATAGACCAACAATTTCATATCTTTATATACACACTAGCAGCCCGTCCCGACGTTGTCCGGGGTAGAAAATGTATGTGTGTAATGTTAAAGGATAATTTATTTTAAGATTTCACGGTATACAACATTTTTGGTTTCATTGCAATGTGGCCGTAGAATAAATTGATTTAGTACATTGCCGGACCTAGAGAGTGCTACTTTTAATGATGTCTTGGCATGACTGTGCGTTTTTGAGTGCTGTTTTCAGTACAGCGCGTTGTTATTATTTTAATTTCCTTGGTTGTATGTTGGTTTTGATTGTAAGTAATTTGCTGTCATCAACTTACTTTTTTTGAGTGGTGGTTTGAGTGCCTGCGTTTTTTTTCTATATTGAACTTTTTTGTTTTGTGTCCTGGTGAGTGTTAATGATTATTTTGAATGAATTTGCGTTGGATAGGGGTGTTTCCAGTGCCTGTGCGTTGTCGTTCTATTTATGTTCTTCGTTGTGCTTGTTGTCCGTCTATGTAGTTGTTTGTTTGGGTGTGCGTGATCGTTTATTTAGTGGTTTGAGTGCCTGCGCGTTTTCTAGTCCTTTCCTTGTGCGTGCTTGATGCTTTTACATATTAGTGTGGCGTGAATGTGCATTATCTTTACTTCCTTCGTTGTCTTTGCATGCAGATTTGGAATGTTTTACCGGTGCAAATGTGCGTGCATGAAGATTCTGAATATTTGTCCTGCCTAAATGTGTGTTTGCGAGTGCTTGTTTGAGTGTATTTTCCCCCTAGTCTGCCTGGCTTTGTGTAGCCGTGGCATGGAGTCGTTTAGAGTATTTCGGTAAGTGCCCAAAGCAAGTTAAAGTGTAACGTCAATGCGGCTCGTCAATGTCCCCGGAAGCCGCCTGTTTTTAGGTTTTGCCTAGCGATGTGCACGAAGTGCGCATGCGCTAAAAAACCTTATGAGTTAGAGTGTGGAACAGGGACCCGCCCCACTCTCCTATTGGCTAGCTCAAAAATGGAGGCTAGCCATTGGGAGACGGCTCTGTCCGTCAATCCCGGACCAGATTCGGGAGCGTTCCCAAGAATTTTTCGCTTTTCGCGACGTCACGCTATGTCAGCCAAAAGCCCTCGGGAACGCCCCCGAATCTGTTCCGGCATTGAGCCGGCACCCGCCTTCCTGCTCGGGGCCGGGGAGTTTCGTGAAAAACACCCCGAGCGCTTCATAGCGCTTTTCTGCCCTAGCGAATGCTCACCTCGCTTTTTTGTAATTATATTGTCCCCTGGCAGGATTCCAGGGACCTTGCCGCTATTGTTTATTTTCACCTCGAGGGAGCCCACCCCTCTGTAAATTCACTCCCCGCCTGCAGTAGCTGAGACGGGCCGCCGCGCTGCCCGCGATGACCCGGAAGCTGAGGGGGCGACCCGGAAGTCCCGCCCCCCCCAGCACGGACAAGGAGAAGCAGCTGCACCCACCGGGAGGGCTCCATGGTGAAAGAGGAGCCCCGCCGCTGCCCGTGAGAGCACCCGGCCGCAAGAAGCAGGTCCGGGTGAGGAAGAGCTGCAGCGAAGTCCCGCCCCCCCAGCGCGGACAAGGAGAAGCAGCTGCACTCACCGGCAGGGCTCCATGGTGGAAGAGGAGCCCCGCCGCCGCCCGTGAGAGCACCTGGCCCCAAGAAGCGGGACCGGGTGAGGAAGAGCTGCAGCGTCCAAGTACCGGTGAGTGCGGCCGCAGAGAAGGGAGGGGCGCCGGGACACGTCCATTACCCGGAACTTGCTACATGGACGCGCGGACCGGATACGTCTTCTGACCTTCTGACTCAGGTGAGAGCCATCCCGTCCACCCGATGCTGACCGCAGTAGCCCATTATTATCTCTCTCTGACCTCATTCTTATTTTCCCTCCCAGGTCGCCTCGAATACTTCTGGACGCACCCGTCCAGTACAGTACTCCCACCTTTGGCACGGGGTGCCCTGGTCGTTTACTGTACTTTTTACCGCATGGCCGACTTTGTATCCAGTAGTCGCCACCACGGTAAGACCCCCTGCCACTGTAAGTCATCACGCCGCTCGCACTCTCGTCCTCTGATAATCACCCCGTACTTTTTAGGTTTTGCCTAGCAAATGTGCACGAAGTGCGCATGCGCTAGAAAACCTTATGTTTTACAGTGGGGAACAGGGACTCGCCCCCTGCTCCCATTGGCTAGCTCCATAAATGGAGGTTAGCCATTGGGAGACGGCTCTGTCCGTCAATCCCGGACCAGATTCGGGGGCGTTCCCGAGAATTTTTCGCTTTTGGCTACGTCAGCCGAAAGCCTGTTCTCGAGAACGCCCCCGAATCTGGGCCGGGATTGACGGACAGGCCCGTCTTCCTGCTATCGGCTCTCCCAGGCTTCTGAGTGCAGTGCCCTCCTATGTCTGTGGCACATTAGATGCAGAATGCTTCGTTTCTCCAGTCACTAGCCGTGTGGTGCTTGTTTGCACAGGTTGCACCCCCCCCCACGTACCCCCACCCCCGCAGCAGGGAGCCGTCACTCCACACACCTGCTGGCACCACAGCTGAACACATTCTGTCACGTCACGAGGTGTGTTCATATAGCGCCGCGCCGTTCCCAGCCGCCCTTCGTCGCTTTCGGAGTGTGCGGGTGTAGTGCCGGCCTGGCACAGCGGAGGAGGCTGCTTGGGGTTCGCTCTTGTGCCCCCACCGGCTTCTACACGACAATACTTTGATTCTTATACAGGACTTCACGGCTCACTTTCATTTCTCGGCGTTGTAAATGGCCGGGTTTAGGTGTGCTCCAGACTCTTGTACGGGATCAATATTGTGTCCTAAATTTTTAATTGAAAATAGAAAATCTACGCTGAATGGCACGATATTTTTGTACATGTTATCTAGGACATAAATATGTATGTAATTTGATATTTCTGTGTACAATCTTCTGGTAAAGGACTGCTTCTGTACAGCGCCTACTACCAAGTGTCTGGCTGCATAGCGCCTTCGGCATCTGGGCGCCCTCTGCGGGTCTGTGGTCCTGGTTCACTGGAGGGAGAGTGGTGGGTTTATTTTCACCCCACCCCCACACCGCAGGGGCCTGCATTACGCCTCTGCCATGGACACAGTGCCATGGGGTACCTTTAGCGGGCCCTATACCTGCCAGTCCGAGCACATAAAGGGCGGTGCTTTCCTGTTTCCTGCCGCTTGGGAAGGCAGCATGGCTTTTTTGGGCGTTGAAATGTTTCTTTTTCCATGCCACTGCATGAGGTCTGCCAGGCTTAGAGAATGATGCCCCCCCTTCCAAAACAAGAAACCATCGCCCCACCCACACCCCGCAGGGCTGCGGGGACCCCCGCTGTACCCCTGATCCGTTATGTACTGTGGTGGAGGTGTCGGCTGTATGTTTCCCTTTTCCAGTCGATCCTGTGTGGTTCATCTGTCTGCTGCCGCTGGCACTGCTTAAGTTGTAAAACAATAAGTGCCGGGGTCCTCGTTCGGAGACCACCACAGCTTGCACCGACCCCTGCCAGCACTGCCCATCGCAGAATCAGCACAACCGCTCACCATCACACTGCTTCAAGTCTGACAATTCAGACTATTTCAGGCCCCCCAAAGCTATAACAATGACTTGGGCGGCAGGTATAAGTTAATCAACTGTTACACAATCAGCGCCACTATGTGGCAGACTGTGAAAAGTGACGGTGTGGAGATTTAAGTGGTAGTGCCGAGCACCGGAACCTCCAGCTCAAATTAAGCACTGGCTGCTGGGTGCCTGTCTGTCATGTGTGTATCCTGCGACAAACGTGTGTGTGTGTGTGTCCAAGATAAGAGTGAAAATAATTGCTTTCAGTTGTTGGATGCAGTACTTTGGTGCAGCAATGTGTTGCACAACCTGTGTTTCTCAGTGCCATGCTTCTGTTTGCAGAGAGTGGTCAACGGAAGTGGTCACTTGTGGGGTGATGCAGAGTAGTTTATGATTACATTTCAGTTTCATGCAGTGGTAGCTTTTGCACCCAGCTTTCCATACACTTGCCCGTAAATTTCATTCGTATGCCTTGTTCGTGTCCGTATTTCTGGAATTCAGGTTTACAGGAGCCGTGTTTGCATGCTTGCTGACTGGCAGAATGAGCGTGCAGCTCAGGCGAAAATAACTGAGCCCAGACTGTGAGCTTTTACATAGCTGACCTGGCCCTGATTCAAAGATGGCTGCATGAATGCATACCCCAAGCACCTGCCTTTCAAAGGGTCTCTGGTGGTGGATACTGAGAAGGCACTGTCGGATATCACCGCCTGCCTGTGCACAAGTTATTCCCTAAGTGGCCTCCAGATCGGTGCCACAAGAAGTCCAGCAAAACATCTACATGTGGCATAACTGCAAAGTCTGGAGCTGTCCATAAAGCTCTTAGGTGCCCCAGAGCTAGGAGTGAATACATCCACCCTGGATCATAGATGGCAGGAGTTATTACCAGGTTGATCTCTTCCTCCTCCTCCTGGTCTAGTAAGCAGCACCCTGGGCAGCGCAGCCGCCCTTTGCGGGGCAGGCATCACTTTGCTTATGATATCGGATGAACGCTTGATAGTGGTGGTGTATGTATTTATTTTATTTTATTTATTTATGCATTTTTATATAGCGCGGACTTTACCCGAAGGCGTCAGAGCGCTTCACAATAGGAACAGAAATAATACATGATGAGAACATTACACAAGAACAGATTACAAAATCAGCCGTTAAGTTACAAAAGGTAAAAGTGACAATTGTGAGCAAACAAAACACATGAGGTAGTAAAAATTGTGAGCAACCAAAAAAATACAAGAAGTAGTAAAAAGTGTACAGGAGGACAAAGTGACAAGTGTGCAGGTTACAAGAGAAAACAAGGTATAATTTGAGGTATAATACTGCAATATGTGCTAGACACTCAGAAACAATAACAAACGTTACTTAGGCAAAGGTGGCACTTGTGCAAGTATCAAAGGTAAAAACATGTGAGAGGTAGCAAACCGTGTGTTACAAGGGCAAAGTGGTGTGTGCATGTTACAAAAGGGCACCAAACACAAGTACATAGATAATACTGCAAAAAAAAAAAACCAACACTGATTTGTTATACTGATTTGAGCTTGGCGTCTGCAGGAAGGAAGGCACGTTGTGGTGTGTATGTAGTTTGGTGGCAGGGAGTTGTACTATACTTCGCGTGCAACATCTAACTAGCTCCGGAATGCGCTATTCCCTGACCTTCGGTGTACCATGAAGGGCCGGATCGAACTGGCCATTAAGTTCCACTTCTAGCCACGCTCCGGCCATTGCTTGTCTCGACCTTTTAAAGTGTGCATAGCACGATCGTTGTGAGCGGCAGCGCCAGGCACTTAGTTCTTACAACGTTTATTTGGGAGGTGAATATAAAAATATTGTATTTGATGTTTTTTTCTTTCAGCGCGAGTTACCTCCATGAAAAGACCGAGTCATATGTGCCATGGTGTGGACAGGGTTGCCCAAAAGCTTAGCTAAATTGGACGCCCCTCCCCTTTCGGATTTTCCCGGCTTGAAGTTAAGACATTGTTGGCGGCTGACCCTCCCCCACGTAATGCTGGACATGCCATGCGTTCCGGCCAGATCCCTTCACTGTTGCGCCTTTTCACGTTAAAAGCAGACCTTTACTTAGATTTTTGCCGACTGTTGTTGTTCGTGCAATAACACGCTGTCCATCCTCTCTACACGCTAGTCCCAACCCTGCACCCGGGACCAGTGTCACATGCTCCTGTCTCCCACCTCTGCCCCCTAGTACATGTGTCTCCATGCGTCTGTCCGCCCTGTGCCTGCCTTTCCTGTCCAGACAACCCCGTCCCTTGCTCAGTCCTCACCTTCATGAACAACTTCCTCTTCGCTCCTCCCACTCCCTGTGGCTCCATCACTCGCTCTTCCCTTTCACCACACTCTCCTTCTCTCACTGCCTCTCTCTCTTCTGCTCATACTCTCATCCCGTCACTCACTCTCCCTTCAACACACTGTTAACTCTCTCAAATGCACCACTCTTTCACCCTAATTTGTTTTTCCTTCTTGGCTCTATCTCTATTCATTATCCTTCCCTGACTCCTCCAGATTCTATAGAGCACTTTTCAAAAATGTTTGTAACCATCGTCCATTTGCGTGAGATTACGCTATTGGCATTGTAAATGACACTGCCATTAATTTATCTGTTTTCAAAACCAACACATAAATACAAAATTTGTCATTGACAATGCCAATAGCTCTAACTTTGTCAAAGGCAAAACCATTGCATTGTAAATGCTTGTTTTCTTTTCTTTAGTCTTCCGAAGAGCACCTGGACATCCACAGAGCGCAACAGGTGAAATGTGCATTTTTACATTCCTTCCGACTAGCGGTTCTTCCATGATTTCCTCCCCCCACCCACCTCCCCTCCCCCCACCCACCCGGCCCTCCTCTGTGACTTGTATACCTTTGTGGGGTTCTTCTTGTGTTATTGACACACAATATTAATATCCTCTTTCTATGTAGACTCGACCAAGGTCTCTCCCAGAGACTGTTTTTAGACCATGCACTACTTGAGCTTCTTACATGTCACTATATGACACTATATTACCTTCTCCTACCACTCTCCAGTGTCACCTGCGTAACTGCCTTTATTCATTCTCCAGTGCGTTTGTGTGCTTAATACACGTATCATTACGAACTCTCGTCCTTTTCATTTACGTGACCCCCTTCTATTTGCCTGTAACTACGCTTGGGCTCGGGCTTGCAGTGTGTGTGTGGGGGATTGCAGTGTGTGTGGGGGATTGCAGTGTGTGTGGGGGATTGCAGTGTGTGTGGGGGATTGCAGTGTGTGTGGGGGCTTGCAGTGTGTGTGGGGGCTCGCAGTGTGTGGGGGGGCTCGGAGTGTGTGTGGGGGCTCGGAGTGTGTGTGGGGGCTCGGAGTGTGTGTTGGGGCTCGGAGTGTGTTGGGGGGCTTGCAGTGTGTGGGGGGCTTGCAGTGTGTGGGGGGGCTTGCAGTGTGTGGGGGGGACTCGCAGTGTGTGGGGGGGACTCGCAGTGTGTGGGGGGGACTCGCAGTGTGTGAGGGGGCTCGCAGTGTGTGGGGGGCTTGCAGTGTGTAGGGAGGCTCTGTGGGTGTGTGGGGGGGGCTCTGTGGGGGTGTGCGTGTGGGGTGGCCTCTGAGTGTGTGTTGGGGGGGCTCTCTGTGGGTGTTTGTGTGTGTCATTTGCGAGAAATAAAGCTAGTGGCGTTGTAAATGACAATGCCATTTATTTATGTTAAAAAAACATAAATAAAAATATTGTGAAGAGCAATGCCAATAGCTCAAACTTTAACAAAGGCAAAACCATTGCATTGTAAATGCATGTTTTTTTTTTGTTTACTTCCTTCCCTCTGACAACGTTGACGCGTCCAATCATGACAAAGGTATGTTGGCGCGTGCTTGCTGTCGGTAGCCGCGCCCCTTTGTATGCAAATTAATATTGTGGATTCGCACGGCCAAGATACAGCCACATTGACGTGGCCATTTACTACACCATAACGCGTCGCTGCGGGCATTTACTATAGAATACGGCCATATTTTTAAAGCTGGACATGAAGCTGCGGCGCTTTTGTTTGTAGTACAGGCCCATTTACACGGCCAACATCCACAACGCCTCGCTGCGGTCAAGCGAGGCCACGCCCCACAACCACGCCCACGATACGCCCACATTGACGTGACTATTTACTACACCATAACGCGTCGCTGCGGGCATTTACTATAGCATACGGCCATATTTTGTTTGTAGTACGCGCCCATTTACAAGGCCATATATGATTGACGGCCACGATACGCCGACATCCATAACGAACACCTCGCTGCGGTCAAGCGACGCCACGCCTCACAACCACGCCCACGACACGCCCACTGGAGTTAAGGTGGCTAACTATGAGGTTGATGAGACGCCACACGCCACGCCCCGTGCCCCACGATCATGCCCACGACACGCCCACTGGAATTTAACACACCCACGACAACACCCACAAGGGACTACTTTACACCCTATGTTCTTTGACCTTTGTAATGTATATGGTGGCCAGATGTATAGCCTATGTCAATCTGCTTAAACTACCCTTTCCAATGGTGTATTGGGTGTTGTGATTGGTGCTGCAGTTCTTGAGTTTACCCGCCTCAAAGTTTTCCAGTTCTCTCTTTATAATAGTAGTATAGATTCAATCTAGTGCTCTTCACTGGACCCCTATAATAATATCATACACTAATCACGTAAACCGAATCACATTCACACTCCATCACACCTGCACTCAATTACACCAATCAAACTATCAAACAACCCCAAAAGCACATACACATCCTGGTCAGAAGGGGATATAGATAGTGTGAATCTCCATGACCTTGTTGTGGGTTGGGTGCATACAGTAAGGTCGACGTGCGTTTCGGTGGAATATGTCTGATGTTAACCACCTTCTGCAGGACCTTCTTTAAATCATATATCTTTCACCTAGTGGTAGGAGTACAGATAATAATGATGCAAGAAAAATTCTCAAATGGTTGCCACCTTCAAATTGACAAACTATTGGTAAGTCTGCTGGGTCAGTTCTAGATGACTCCTAATATAAATGTAAAAGTCTGCCCCCCTAGGGAATGATAGGATAGATGCAACTAACACATTCTCCTATTTGGGTGTCCTGCTTGATCATTCTGGTTCATGGAACCCGGCGGTTAAGAGCAGAACTCTTCTCGTCAAAAGGTAAATCGGGGCATTGATGAATATTTCTAATAAATTGGGTAAAAGGCCCCCGGGGATACTTCTTAAAATTTACCAAGCTAAATGCTTGAGTATAGCTATGTACGGGGCAGGAGTCTGGGGATACCAGGATGTAGCCATAATACAAAAAGAGGAAAATACTTTTTAGGTCTCGGTCCGTGAAGATTTGTGGTGGCCTGATGTTGATCAGGCCATCGAGCACTGTGTTCGGGATTGTGGGGCATGTGTTCTTAGCGACAAAACTCAAGTTACTTATCCCTCTGCTATTAATCCAATTTCTGTAAAGGAAATAGCTTGGAACAAGTTAGCATTTGATGTGGCTGGTCCGTTTAATGATTTGGGCAATACCCCTAAATATGCATTAGTCTTGATTGACTACATGTCGAAATGGCCTGAAGTTAAGTTTGTGGAAGGTATCAATTCTTGTACTATTATCAATTTTTTTACTGAAGTCTTCCTGCGGGAGGGTTTCCCAGAAGAGTTGGTATCTGACAATGGTACTCAATTAGTTTCTGGTGAGATGGAGAGTTATTTTAAAAGGCATGGGATTAAACATGTGCTCACTTCCTTATATCATCCATGTAGCAATGGTTTGGTTGAATGCCTGAATCGTGTTATTAAAGATCAATTACAACTGGCTGCTATAAATGGCCTTCATTGGAGACATGTGATTTCTGACATGTTGTGGGCTATGAGGGTCACTCCTCATGACAACACGGGTATTTCACCTTTCACCTTGCTCAGAGGAAGAGTAGCTAGTTCCAAGCTCAATAAAGATTGGATGTTGAGAAAAGACATTGATGTTACCAAGATTGGGAGGGTAGCAGATATTAGGAGTGCTGCTCAGGCAAAATATGCACAGAAAAGCATTAGAACATCTCCAGTATGTCAGGGGGATTGGGTTAGAAATAAAAAACCTGTGCTTATAAGGCAAAGGGCAAGCTAAATTCTCCCCTCCTGTACAGGTCAAGGAGGTGAAAGATCAGGTTGTAGTGCTTGACAATGGTAACATCTGGAATAAGTCTTGTATTTCAATTGTACCCAAATCTAAGGTTGAGTTTGTGAGGAACAAATTTGGTTTGGATTCCTTTGATTCCTCTAGTATCAGGAATTCAATTACTTCTACAGCTTCCACTGGTTGCAGCTCTGACTTTCAGCGGAGGTCGTCAAGAATTAAATCTGTGCCTACTAAGTATCGTGATTTTATTGTATCTTGAATTGTCATCTAAATTGTACATTCCGCTTTGGGGTTTTGTTTTTGGTTTGTTTTTGTTATTATTTTAATTATTGGTAGGGGGAAGGGAATGTTTTAGGTAATTTTGTATTTTCTTTAGGGAATGTTGAATCTCTTTGTTTGCAATGTAGGAAGGGGGATGTGTAAAGATGTTATCTTTAGTTAATGTCCCACGTGCCAGCCCACAAGGGACATCTCTTTGGATTCCATGTTCTGGCATAGAATGTATACCTTTGACATGTCGGCAGTTGCTGCCGGGAGACCTATGCACCAGGACGAATAAAGAAGAGCTCCTCATCTTACCGCTTTCTGTCTTCTTTTCAGTTCTGTTAAACCTGCGTGGACAGGAAGAATCCTCTCTGCTTATTCTTTAAAGATATTTTCTTTGTAAGTGAACGACAGCGCTTCTAAGTTGGCATTATTACCTGTTGTCTGTAGTGGTGCCACCACACTGGGGAACCATGTAGAATAGGCAATCTTATAATTTATTACATCCCTGAATCTTGTCCTGGTAATAAGGACTCTGGTTTTCATAATTGAGTTTATTTCTAAATAGTATTCGACGTTTACCACAAATGATCCAGCCAGGCTCGGCAACGGCAACAAGCAGCCACATCATCAAACCACAGATCTTCCAACAGAGTTAATCTATACTAATATAATAAAGAGAGAGCCCAAACCTTTTAGGCGGGTAATCTCAGGAACCACAGCACCAATCACAACACCCAATACAGCGTGGGAAAGGGCAGTTGCAGCAGAAGGACATAGGCTATGCAGACGCCCACCATATACATTTAAAAGGTAAACGAACCGTGCCAGCAAAGTAGTCCCTTGTGGGCGTGTCTGCATTGTGCTTTGGGCGTGTGCTGGGGGCGTGACAAACGCTGGGGGCATGTGGTACGTTCCGCCCTTCATGCCATGTCTCATATCGTGTGCTGTGGGCGTGTGCTGGGGGCGTGGGCATGTGCGGGCGCGGGATTACGGGAAAAAAAGCGAGAGTTGTGCCCAATATTTCATTGTTTTTCTTTCCCAGGTTCTGTACATTCCAGCTCCGGGTGTCCACCCTGCTCCCTTTAAATACCCCTGCACCCCATAATCATAACCCACCCTTACTCCTTAAAATACCCCAACACCCTTAAACACTAACCCATCTTAACCCTATAAATATACCCTGTACCCCAAAACCCAAACCTAGCCCTGAACCCTATAAATACTCCTGTACCTTAAAACCCAAACCTACCCTTGAACCCTAAAAATACCCCTGTACCCCAAAACCCAAACCTAGCCCTTAACCCTAAAAATACCCCTGTACCCCAAAACCCAAACCTACCCCTGAACCCTAAAATACCCCTATACCCCAAAACCCAAACCTAGCCCTGAACCCTAAAAATACCCCTGTACCCCAAAACCCATACCTATCCCTAAACCCTAAAACTACCCCTGTACACCATAACCCAAAACTATATCTGAACCCTTAAAATACCCAAACACCCCAAAACCTATACCTCAGTATCCCAAAACAGATACCCCTATACCCGTACTTACCTTATCCAAATTTTTTTTAAAAATATGCTTTTACCATTCATGCATTTACAACGAATTTCGTTGTAAATATATGCGTGGTAAAGCATATAAAATGTAATGCCATGCGTTATAATGGCATTGCGGAGTTATGGTACTTTCGTAATGAAAGTATGCAGAAAGAAAGTTGCGGAATAATGGGTTTTTACCTTCCCCCGGTAAGTACATTGGTGGCACGGCGGCCCACATCTCCAGCAACATACTCATATTTTTTTCAGCACCGATTTGAAAAATGCACAGGTCTCTCTCATTGATGGCCAGCACCGACATACACCTCCCGCCACAAGTTCTAGAATTGCGAACTTTAGAGCTGGGGAGCTACGTTCGAATCTCGGCATCAGCTCAACATCCTGTGATTCCAGGCAAATCGATTTGTCTCCCCGTGCCTACCAAGTGTTCTTCTGTAATGTAAATTGTGCTCATGCCATGTGGTCGAGCTCGCGCTATAGCCTTATAGCCCGCCATAGAGGGCTATACCGGCTATTAAAAGCCCTCTCCAGCGTTAACAAGGGAGAGGGACTTTAATAGCGGTATAGCCCAGCTACGATGGGCTATAAGGCTATTAGAACATTCTGCCACTAGAGGGTAGAATGTTCTAACAAAAAAGAACAAAGCCTTTTGAAAGCCTGAGGGGATTGGAATCCCCTCAGGCTCCCTGAAGCCTTTGTTCACATCCAGAGCTGTGAACATAGAAAGATTGGAATGTTGGAGCTCCAGGCTTATTCCAGCCATTATAAGCCCAGAGCACTCCATTGTTTTCAATGGAGCTCCCAACATTCCAATGTTCTAATATATAATATTGCAAGGAAAAACAAAGTAGGGAAACTCGAGTTCACACACTACTGAACGCGCACTCTTAAGTGCATCAGCAGTGCACTGTGAATCTGAGCGTTTCACAGGCCTGTCACAGATAAGAAATGCTATCGAAACGAAATCCTACAAAACAATATACTACTGGCCGGCAGCAATTCATACCCGGACAACGTCGGGACGGGCTGCTAGTCTAAGTGATAAAGCGAGCATGGAAACTACAACATTGTGTAGATGAGTTTTAGCCCACAAATAGTTCATCTAAACCCAATGCCCTCTAATCCTAACACGTTTCTGGACATGTACATTCCCTTCTTCAGGAAATATGCATTTCTAATTCTAGAAATTACTTGGGCACAGCCCAGCATCAGCCACTGACCTTGGGCATTCTCTGTCTGCTTAATCCTCACTACAAGGATTTCCTGCAACAGTCTTACTAATCGTCAATAGGTTGATGTGTCATTTTTAATGCCTTCATTAGACCGCTCACAGGGATAGGTCATAGCTGACTGGAATGTCCCAGGATAACTAGTGCCCATTTTTTTTTAAATATCATTTATTGATTTTTCAGAGGTTTGTACATAGATCCTTGACAATTGTGAGTGTACATAATATCTTTCATACAGGTTTATATAGAACACTGATGGGGTACAAGGATATAATAACAGCATTATACATACTATAGAATTGTGGTTCGATGTCAATGACCCAACAGGAACTCAAGATCATAATAATTCTGCAAATATATCACCATGAGCTTTGTTAACATTAACAAAAACAACAATCTGTAATTTACCATTCATATTTGATGATTATCTATCTTGTGCGTAGGTCTGATCATGATCAGGTGTGTATGCGTACTTAGCGACATGAGGTTTAGGTTAAGTCTGCCGTGTGTACGCCACAGTGTGCGACCTCATGAGGTGGGCCTGGAGATTCCTATTACCACCCATGTGCAGCACATCCACCGTACTTGCATGCACTGGAGATGCACACGGAAGGTTAGCGCAAGGGCCTGGGGCTCACACCAAAGCAGTTCAGTAGACTGTTCTTTCATCGGACACAGGAAAAAGGTCTGGTCATAACCAATGAGCCAATAAATTTAATACGCTGCCACCACCACTTTAGGTTGTTAACTCAGGACATGGGAAGTAGTGTCATCTCTGTTATGAGGGCATGCTTGGCCTTTGCAGGTCACCAAACAGGTACTGTTCTGGGCTTCAGGGAGCAATAACATTACAGTGTCGCAGAACTCAGGAACACATTCCTTATTAGCACTGGTGATACAAGGACACAACCCTCTACCAAGGAGAGAGCTAGGAAGTGCAACCTTCTGCCAGGACCAGTGACCCAATACAAGAGCACAACACTACCAGGACTGGTGTCACATCACAGGAGCACAACCATCTACCTGTATACTAGTGACACATACAGTAGCACAAACCCCTACCAGTAGTGGAGACATACCCGACTCCACAAAATGTCTGTCACCAGTCATTTTTGGTGACGCAAGAGAAAAACACCTCTCTCCACTGCTGAAACCCTCCTATTCACTGGGACGAGAAGTGCCTCACCTGATAACACACAGGCTCCTACTCTAAGCGACAGTGTGACATACCTCACCTGATAACACACAGGCTCCTACTCTAAGCGACAGTGTGACATACCTCACCTGATAATTCACAGGCTCCGGCTCTAAGCCACAGTGTGACATACCTCATCTGATAACACACAGGCTCCTGCTCTAAGCCACAGTGTGACATACCTCACCTGATAACACACAGGCTCCTGCTCTAAGCCACAGTGTGACATACCTCACCTGATAACACACAGGCTCCTGCTCAAAGCCACAGTGTGACATACCTCACCTGATAACACACAGGCTCCTGCTCAAAGCCACAGTGTGACATACCTCATCTGATAACACACAGGCTCCTACTCTAAGCGACAGTGTGACATACCTCACCTGATAATTCACAGGCTCCGGCTCTAAGCCACAGTGTGATGTACCTCACCTGATAAAAAAAGAAACAATTGATGGGCAGAATGCTGGACAATGCAAACATTCACCCCCAGTCACAAGGGTCTGGGTTTAATCCATCATTCTTTCACTCACCACACCACCCCAGTTTGGATTCAGCCATATGCAAATCAGTCTTGACCCTGTCCCGTATGGGAACAGTCCAGCTCGAACTGCTAAGCCAGGTCACCCCTGGACCGGAAACAAACATCCTGGGACCAATTTCAGGGCATCACCCTTCATCTGCCAGGCTAGCTTGAATCCAGTAGTACAGTGAGCACGGGACCCATGTCTGGGCATACCCTTCCCACTTAGGACGACCTACGCAAAAGAAACAGTTGATGGACGGAATGCTGGGCAATGCAAACATTCACCCCCAATCAGAAGTATCTGGGTTTAATCCGTCATTCTTTCGCTCACCACACCATCCCAGTTTGGACCCAGCCATATGCAAATCAGTCTTGACCCTGTTTGTTATGGGAACAGTCCAGCCCAAACTGCTAAGGCAGGTCCAGGCTGATGAGGGCTGAAAGCCCAAAACCGGTCCTAGGATGCTTGTTTCCAGTCCAGGGAGGACCTGGACTGGCAGTTCGGGCTGGACTGTTCCCATTGGGTGCAGGGTCAAGACTGATTTGCATTTGGCTGGGTCCAAACTGGAATGGCATGGTGAGCAAAAAAAACTATAGATTTAGGCCCAGATCTCTGTACTGGGTTGAATGTATGACATTGTTCTGCATTTTGTCCATCAATTGTTAATTTCGTACCTCACCTGATAACACACAGGCTCCTGCTCTAAGCCACAGTGTTACATACCTCACCTGATAACACACAGGCTCCGGTCCTAAGCCACAGTGTGACATACCTCACCTGATAACACACAGGCTCCTGTCCTAAGCCACAGTGTGACATACCTCACTTGATAACACACAGGCTCCTGCTCTAAGCTACAGTGTGACATACCTCACCCGCTAACACACAGGCTCCTGCTCTAAGCCACAGTGTGACATACCTCAAATGATAACACACAGGCTCCTGCTCTAAGCCACAGTGTGACATACCTCACCCGCTAACACACAGGCTCCTGCTCTAAGCCACAGTGTGACATACCTCAAATGATAACACACAGGCTCCTGCTCTAAGCCACAGTGTGACATACCTCACCTGATAACACACAAGCTCCTGCTCTAAGCCACAGTGTGACATACCTCACCTGATAACACACAGGCTCCTCCTCTAAGCCAAAGTGTGACATACCTCATCTGATAACACACAGGCTCCCGCTCTAAACCACAGTGTGACATACCTCACCTGATAACACACAGGCTCCTGCTCTAAGCCACAGTGTGACACACCTCACCTGATAACACACAGGCTCCTGCTCTAAGCCACAGTGTGACATACCTCACCCGCTAACACACAGGCTCCTGCTCTAAGCCACAGTGTGACATACCTCACCTGATAACACACAGGCTCCTGCTCTAAGCCACAGTGTGACACACCTCACCTGATAACACACAGGCTCCTGCTCTAAGCCACAGTGTGACATACCTCTCCTGATAACACACAGGCTCCTGCTCTAAGCCACAGTGTGATATACCTCACCTGCTAACACACAGGCTCCTGCTCTAACCACAGTGTGATATACCTCACCTGCTAACACACAGGCTCCTGCTCTAAGCCACGGTGTGATGTACCTCACCTGGTAACACACAGGCTCCTGCTCTAAGCCACAGTGTGACGTACCTCACCTGATAACACACAAGCTCCTGCTCTAAGCCACAGTGTGACATACCTCACCTGATAACACACAGGCTCCCGCTCTAAACCACAGTGTGATATACCTCACCTGATAACACACAGGCTCCTGCTCTAAGCCACAGTGTGACATACCTCCCCTGATAACACACAGGCTCCTGCTCTAAGCTACGGTGTGAAATACCTCACCTGATAACACACAGGCTCCCGCTCTAAACCACAGTGTGACATACCTCACCTGATAGCACACAGGCTCCTGCTCTAAGCCACAGTGTGACATACCTCCCCTGATAACACACAGGCTCCTGCTCTAAGCCACAGTGTGACATACCTCACCTGATAACACACAGGCTCCTGCTCTAAGCCACAGTGTGACATACCTCCCCTGATAACACACAGGCTCCTGCTCTAAGCCACAGTGTGACATACCTCACCTGATAACACACAGGCTCCTGCTCTAAGCCACAGTGTGACATACCTCCCCTGATAACACACAAGCTCCTGCTCTAAGCCGCAGTGTGACATACCTCACCTGATAACACACAGGCTCCTGCTCTAAGCCGCAGTGTGACATACCTCACCTGATAACACACAGGCTCCTGCTCAAAGCCACAGTGTGACATACCTCACATGATAACTCACAGCCTCTTATCTCAGGATAGGAAAGGATGTTTATCCAATCTCCTCACTCATCTTTTACAGAAATGCCTGAATTACCTTCAGAAACATTGATTTATCTGGTAATTCTGCATTTTGTGACAGAATGCACATACTTTGTTTATGATTTTGAACGTGACATTCCGACACCAGTGATTACCCATCACTTTGAATGAGCGCCATTGTAGGACACCCTCTCAGTGTCTTCTTCTGGGCAAATAAATAGAAATGCGTGACCCTTAATTGAGTAACGTCCCCTGGTCACAGCCTAAGCCCCATGGTAAGGGTTGTAGTTGTTCACAAAAGGTTTCAAAAGCGGATTCCAGATATTTCAATATCTTTATTTTCTTTTGACTTCTCAAAGTTCATTCTTCATATTAAATCATCCGGACTTCTAAATACATTGATATTTTGTCCAATGCATTTCGACTAGGTCATAGCCTTCGTCAGGGACATGTTCTATTAATCAAATAATCACAATTATGAATTCATCAGAGGCTACATAAATCATACATTTTCTATGTCTCATTAGGCAATCAACAGTATGAGGCACACAATACCTCATGGTTAAACTAAGAAATCCAAAAAACGAGTATAAATAAACTCATTGAAAGCATATTGGTATTTACAAAAATTATATGTCCCTTCTCCCTCATGTGAGCGGTAAATTATACGTAAGACATTGCAGATTTAGTCACATTGTAATCTCTTCAAAGAAGGGTTTTTAAAGCAACATCACAAAACCATTGTGTTTAACAGGTTATCAAACAAATTGGTCATTGGCGCTTAAAGCACCCTATGCGTCTAACCAAGAAGCCTAAACGAGTGCTAAATGACCGCGAGTGAACCGCGTTCCAAAACCGGTAGTGCAGGCACGCTTACCTGTTCAAGGTAACTCCTGTTCCCAAACGCCATTCCCCAAAAGGTGCTGTCTCCCGACCGGGGTCGGGCGTGTGTGTTAAATCGCAGTGTGGTTCAGTGGATATCGAAAACGGACTAAGTCCGAAAAGGTTTCTTTCAGGCGGCCATGTTACGTTGGGAAATGAACCACAAACAACGCTGCAATGTGTAACGATTTTGGATGGTATAGCTTACATGGGAAGTTTAAATAAAAACATAAGGGTGAAAACGATGCCCTGTCTGAAGTGTCAGCCAAAACATTATGCAGTGACATAAAAAAACGTCATGAACCTATGCATTCATGAAAAAGTAAAAAAACATCACAGTTAGATAACGGGTAAACATTATTGGCAATTAATCAAAATCATGCAAATACTATGATATAGTCAATGAACTGTTATCAAAGATAACAACTAAATTCAGTCCGATCATTCATACCAACTGGTTTCAAGGTTTCCAGTTTGAAAATCCAGAAATTTTCTCTTTGTAAAAGAGTTTTATGGTTGTCAACACCTTCTCGTTTTTTCACCACTTCCAGGATAGTGTATCTGAGTTGGCTGATGTTATGTGAAGCTTCACAAAAATGGTTAGCTACTGTCGATTTTATATGTCTATTGCGAATGTTTGATTTATGCTCATTGAGCCTGATCTTAATTTTCCTCTCAGTTTTGCCCACATATCCTTGTCCGCATGGACATTTCAATAGATAGACGACATTCATTGAATCACATGTTGCAGATACCCGTAGTTTTATTTTATATCCTTTGCTGGGGTGAGTGATACTGTTTCCTCTAATTATGCAGTTGCAATGACTGCAATTGTGGCAAGGCAATGTTCCATGGTAAGTTTCACTGATGTTCTCCGTCTTTGGTTTTATCATGTTGCCCAAGTTTGTTCCTCTCTGATACGCAAAAAGAGGTGGTTCCTTGAAAATATCGTTGAATTCTGTCTCTTGAGACAATATTGGCCAATGTCTCATGATAATGCTCTTAAAAGGTTTGCTTTTCGTTGTGTATTTTGATACAACCACGATTCCTGTGTTTTCCTTTTTAGTGGCTTGAATCAAAAGGTCTTTTCTGTCTTTCTGTGCACATCTGGATTTAGCATTATCCAGTACTTTCTGTGGATACCCTCTCATTTTGAATCTCGTTTCCATCTCCATGATTCTAGTTTCTGCCATTACCGGTGATGACACAATTCTTTTCACTCTTAACATTTGGGAGTATGGTAAATGCTTTTTCAAAGGATCATTGTGAAAGCTATTGTGATGCAATAAATTATTGCGATCCGTCATTTTGCGGTAGATATCTGTTTCAAACCGAGATCCTTTCCTGCGTACTTCTACATCTAAGAATGTGATTTTATTAGTGTTCATCTCTGATGTGAATTGAATGCGTCCATCACGAGTATTCAACTCATTGATGGCGTCCTTTAATTCCGATTCCAGGCCGGTCCATATTATGAACATATCATCAATGTATCTTAGTATAGTTTTGGTCTTGGATTTCCAAGGTTCCTGACTCAGGATGTGAATAGTTTTGAAGTATTCCATGTATAGATTCGCATAGACAGGAGCTGCCGAGTTTCCCATAGCAGTTCCAGTAAGTTGTAGATAGAACTGCTCCTTCCATCTGAAATAACTATGAAAAGTGTGCATTGTAAGAGTTCCATAAGGAACACCTTGAAGTCCAGTTCCATCTCTGTGTTGAGTAAAGCATGCTCGATTGCTTCAATCCCATCTTGGTGGGGGATGGATGTATACAAGGATTTGACATCCATGCTACATAGTATGATCTGTTCATTCTCTTCCATCTGAATCATTCCTAGCTTTTCCAAAAAGTGGGTCGTGTCCTTCACAAATGTCTTCATTCTCATCACATTGGATTGTAAATGTTTGTCCAACAATTGCCCTACTGGTTGATGTATGCTTCCAACCGTCGACACTATGGGCCGAAACGGGGGGTGCTCCAAGTCTTTATGAATTTTCGGTAACATGTATTACCGGACTCCTTGGATGATTGATACTCAGGAATCTTTTGGTTCTCTCATTAATGATCCCATTATCAAACGCTTTGTTGATGATGTCTTTCAAAGTTTTTGCAAACTGTTCAGTGGGGTTGTAATCCAAAGGTAAATATACTTCTCTGTCCCCAAGATGTCTCTCCACCTCCTGTTCATAATGTGAGATGTACATCACTACTATAGCTCCTCCTTTGTCAGCTTTCTGACAGATTATGTTGGGGTTATTTGCAATTCTGTGAAGAGCATCCATCTGTTTTTGAGTTAGATTATGTTGTCTAGTTTTAGCCTTGAAGCTAAGTTTAGCCAGCTCTGATTTAACCAAATTCTCAAACGTGTCTAATGTCTTATGGGACACAGGTGCCTCATATGTGCTGTGTGGTGTTAATCCCAGCAATTAATCTTCTTTGGTGTCATTTCTCTCCGTTGGATTCCTAATTGTGATTATTTGATTTATAGAACATGTCCCTGACGAAGGCTATGACCTAGCCGAAATGCATTGGACTAAATATCAATGTATTTAGAAGTCCGGATGATTTAATATGAAGAATGAACTTTGAGAAGTCAAAAGAAAATAAAGATATTGAAATATCTGGAATCCGCTTTTGAAACCTTTTGTGAACAACTACAACCCTTACCATGGGGCTTAGGCTGTGACCAGGGGACGTTACTCAATTAAGGGTCACGCATTTCTATTGATTATCAGTACCCTGAGGGAGGGTACACCCTGGAGCACGCAACAACTTTTTGTAAAAAAGAAAGAATTACAGAGTGCAGGCGTGAAATAACTTTCTTCTGGGCAAACACATCCATTGCGCTGGCAGGACAGGGGCAGCCTGCACTCCCCAAATCTTGTGTCTTCCCTCCCAAGGGCTGTATCTTCCTGGCCCCCCTTCTTTTACATCATCATGTGACTTCAGCCTGTGTCTCCCCTCAGCCCGTCTCTGGGTCTTTGACTGTCTCTGCCAGCGGTGAGTTCTCTTCCTTGCACCCTCTCCATGGATCGAGCTTCTCTCCAACTTCACAAATTCTGACCTCTCTACAGTTCATGAGGTGTATGAGGGAAGGGGAGGGCAGGAGTGTGAGAAGGATGGAAGACGGTAAAAGGGAAGGTAGTAAGAGATTGCAGTTCAGAAATTAGGAAAAGCACATTAGTGGTCTGATTTGTTTTTTTTAAGGATCTATCAACCTTTCCACCCTCCTCCTGGCCTCCGACTCTAAGGATGGCTTCTAGAAAGCTTTTCAATATCTAAACAGCTTTTCTTTGCTTCTGACAGAACAAGCTAAGAACTGAGAAGAATAAAATTGAATCTGAGTTTGAAAAGCTACGGCAGCTTCTGACAGAAAATGAGCAAGCACTGCACAGAAGACTGGAGGAGATGGAGAAGAAAATGACCACGATAGAAAATGCAAATATCACCAAACTGTCCAATCAAATCACCTCTCTCAAGGCCCTGATAACGGAGATAGAAAAGAAGTCTGAGGCGCCGTCGTGGGAACTCCTGAAGGTGAGATACTCTGTGGGAAATAAAACAGAAGGAAGTGAAATAATTGTATTTTGTGTGCATTATTAAATGTATGAGCGGAGCACGTATGATCTCCTGGCTGGGTCAATGCACAGTGACCCCACGCACTCGGAGAGCCGCACATGATACAGACATGGATAATTTACATTGTCCCACTTGATGCTGTGAGCCCAACTCAATATACAAACTGTGAAATGTACAGTGAGCATTTACGGTCTGATATACAAGTTAATAACCCATCTATATACAAATTATTTATGTATTTTATCTATTAGGGAGAATGCAACACACCAAGCAATTCCAGTGACCGTAAATAATATATGAAGACCAAGGAGCAAAATGTGTTAAAAGTTAGAAATGGAAAGCTTAATGAGTGACAACACCTGAGAGAACTGGAAAGAAACCAAAGTCCTTCTTTTCTAAGAAGTTTGAAAACATTTCTGTTCTAATGTGTTTACTTGTCTCCTGATGCAGGTGGCCACTTAGGTTCACGTGCACCAAACCTCTTGTCAGCTATTTAACCAGGAATTTGAAATCGGTAATGGAAAGCTCATTGGGTTTTTGTCATCCCAGATAAAGATAGAGATTGCCAAAGAGAACTCTTTAGTTTGAAGAATAGTAACAATTTTATATTAAGGGTAACCCCTGATTATATTACAGTGTGCAAAATGAATGTCGGCAAATTGCTGCCCTGCAGCAATAGAAATTTTATTTACAACTGGAGTACTTTAAAACTGTAAACTGCAACCAAATTCCTCAACAATATGGCTTAGGGTGAGATTAGAGGTGTAAACATCCTTATTGTGGTCATACGGATGTTTAACAGTGATGCTCTACTCAAATAAGTTGATCAATTTAAAGCCAAGAAGCTTCCTGAGAAGTAGCTCTATTTAAAGGGCACTAGATGATGGTGACAGAGAACATCCAAAACATCCCTCGGAGGGCGACAGGGAGCCTCCCTCGAAAAGTGACAGAGAGCCTCCCTCGAAGGGTGACAGAGAACCTCCCTCGGAGGCTGACGGAGAGCCTCCCTCGGAGGGTGACAAGGAGCATCCCTCAAAGGGTGACAGAGAGCCTCCCTCGGAGGGTGACGGAGAGCCTCCCTCGGAGGGTGACGGAGAGCCTCCCTCGGAGGGTGACTGAGAGCCTCCCTCGGAGGGTGACAGAGAGCCTCCCTCGGAGGGTGACAGAGAGCCTCCCTCGGAGGCTGACGGAGATCCTCCCTCGGAGGGTGACGGCGAGCAACGCTCGGCGGGTGACGGCGAGCATCCCTCGGCGGGTGACGGCGAGCAAGCCGGGCTGAAGACGGCTGGAATGCCAGAAACCGGTCCTCGGAAGCTTGTTTCCAGTCCAGGGAAGACATGGCTTGGCAGTTCGGGCTGGACTGTTCCCATGAGGCACAGGGTCAGACTGATTTGCATATAGCCATATCTGAACTGGGGTGGCAGAGTGGGCTAAAGAACGGTAATGGATTAAACCCAGATCTTTTGACTGGGTGTGAGTGTTTGATTGATTCAGATGCTCTGTCCATCACCACCCCCTTTTGTACGGCGAGCAACCCTCGGCGGGTGACGGAGAGCCTCCCTCGGAGGGTGACGGAGAGCCTCCCTCGGAGGGTGACGGAGAGCCTCCCTCGGAGGGTGACGGAGAGCATCCGTCTGAGGGCGACAGGGAGTATCCCAATGAGGGTAATGTAGAGCATCCCTCTGAGGGTGACAGAGAGCCTCCATTCATCAGCTGTGATCCTGGCGTCACCCTCTAAACAATAAGTTTAACTCCTTATACTGAGATGAACTTGTAATATAGCCACACCGCAAGCAAGTGATAGACAACTTGTCATAAAGAGTCCAATATTCCAAATCCTTAACTCTTGTCTGGTTCTTCCTTAAATTTTTATAGAGGGTCTTTCATCTCAGCCCCTTCAATCCAACAGCTCACCCAATGCTGGGATGAATTAATCCAGTAATTGGCGGGCGCTTCACACAAGCAGATCCTTTAAAAGTCCATAACTGCCAAGAGGCGGTCACATTTCTTTGTCCTTCCTGGGCAGCTGTGATCTCATTTCCTAGATGGCTGCCACTTACACAGACTCCTCTAGTACTCCTTCTGCCTGTACCTCCTCCCCCAGAGCACTCTTCAGGTACCCCTTCTTCTTGTACCTCCTCCTGCAGTGTACCTCCTCGTGGAGGGCACTCTTCTGGTACCCCTTCCTTGTACCTCATCCTGCAGGGCACTCTTCTGGTACCCCATCTTCTTGTACCTCCTCCTGCAGGGGATTCTTCTAGTACCCCTTCCGTGTACCTCATCCTGCAGGGCACTCTTCCAGTACCCCTTCCTTGTACCTCTTCCTGCGGGGCACTCTTCTAGTACCCCTTCCTTGTACCTCTTCCTGCAAGGCACTGTTCTACCCCCTTAGCTCTTAACTACTCCTTCATGGCACTCTTTTAGTAATGCTTCTATTCGTACCTTACTCTGCTGAAGAACACTCTTCTAGTCCCCCTGCTGTTCATTCTTACTCCTGCAACGCCTGTTACCTGTAATGCTATTAGTATAATAAAACATGGAGCATCAGGATCTACAACCAGGGCTTCTGGCAGGTTATTCACTGTTAATGTAATAAAAAAGTGGCAGAAAACGAAGGTGGAGCACAACTCTCATAAGGGCAAGCTGCCTCTGTCTTCTTGGCTCTGATTTTACTACCTCTGAAGCCAGGGGTCATACAAGCAGTGACAGGGGTCACAAGGGGCAATCCAGGAGTCGCAGCTGTAACCCCTGGTAAGCCCTAAATGAGGCCCCTGCATGAGACGCTGTTGAGAACATCATACAATGTGTCAAGTGACTCCATTCAGAATGACGCTGTGCTGTGTCATTACCATTCAGTTTCTGCTATGTGATTTGTCGACATTCAGAATGTCACACTCTGTGCTGGGTCATGCAATGCCACCGAATGTGCTTTGTCATGTGACCGCAGCCAACGTTTTCGAATCATAGATCGAGTGCTTCACTCCTACAAATACTATCATAACTTTAACATCTTCTCTGGAAACTGATTTCCCTTTGTTTCTCTGTTTTGCAGGATGTCGGAAGCACCCTAAGCAGGTAAGGCTGGTTTATTATTCTCCTCTCAGTGTGTAAGGTGCAGGTCTCACTGCTGCAGTGTGTAAATGCCACTACTAAGTTCACTCAAAGTGCTAGGAAACTTTCAGATCCTCGTAAAATCACTTTGTATCCTCAACAAAACTCTTAAATACTCAGAAAATACCTTTGATTCCTCTGAAAACTACCTTGTATCATCAGGAAATGCTCTTAAATCTTCCTAAATCCTTGTAAGTCTTCAGAAAACTCCTTTGAATCTTTAAATAATTGCTACAGAAATTAGCTGCTGTCCTCACAAAACCTATTTGTATCTTTAAAACCTACCTGAAGTCCTCAGAAGAGTTCCCTGTACACACAGAAAACTAATGCACATTCTGGTAACTTCCCCTTCGGTTTCTTCAATTAGGAGTTGTGGAAAAACGAATTCAAAGTTTCCGAATTACGAAGCCAGTCTTCAAAACATCCCTTCTCTGCTTCCAAACAGCTTTGAAATGTAATTAAAGCCATGTTCAGGCCTCATTCTTTAGTAAATTCCCTCCAAACTCTCCATCTTCGGGCATGTTTGCGTAATGTTTCCTTGCTGCTGTGTTACTCAACGTCCCCTTTGCGTAATGTCCACGCTTATTCACATTCTTAAGTGGTCTGCGTACACCCTTGGAATATCATGGTACGCCCGTTAGCGTGTATGGTTAGTGTATGGTTCGCTACATCTATTCGCCCACGTCGCAACCAGGCGAATCCTTAGGGTCACCGCCCTCTATCTGTTGCAGCTCATTTAAGAGGTTGTCCCAACATGCTGCTATGGGTTCTCAACGCAGTCCTAACGTTTCTTCATGCTTGATGGAGATGCTTTCGGACTTGGCCCATGCGAACAATGAGTCACGCCATGCCCGTACATGTGGTGGGTCCACCACTTTCCACCATCTAGTTAGGAGCCTTTTAGCTACTATTATCCCCAAGTCTAGAAACCTAGACACTACTTTGGTGGCAGGCGTCCTCCTGAATTGATACAGGAGGTTTACGGACCATTCAAAAGGTAGTGCTTGACCTGTGCATGTGTGTAATATCCTGGTTATCGTATTCCAGTACACTTCTATTCGGGGGCAGCTCCATTACATGTGTACTAGTTCAGCTCCTGGGGGTGTTGTGTTTGTTTGTTGGGGTTGGTAGGATTTCTCAGGGCGCTTGCTGTGATCCATTTAGTGAAGTTGTCCACTGCTTGTTCCGTGTCCTTGTGGAGGTAGGTAGGTGAAAGTTGAGGGTGTTGATCCAGCGTTGTTCTGATGCTTTGGACCGGCTACGACATGTTTCGCTGGCAGTGGAGGTGGGGGTTTTGAGGGGCTCTCAGATGATGAAGTGTACGCAGTGGTGGTCGGTCCAGGTGAGCTGTTCAGTGTGGGTGTAAAGATAGGGTCAAGCGTGTCTCCTGCGATGTGAGTGGGGTTGGTGACTAATTGCTCAAGTTTGAGGTTGGCCATACTTTCTGGGATGTCAGCTGTGTTGGTGTCATCAATGTTTTCAAGGTGAAAGTTGACGTCTCCTAGGAAGATAGTTTCTCCTCAATAGTGATAGGAGCGATGAAGTTGGAGAAGGGGTTGCAGAAGGGAGGGCGGAGTCCCGGGGGTCTTTAGGTGAGGGTTTCTCCAATCGTGGGTTTGCTGTTCGTTTGGAGTTGGAAGTTGAGGTGCTCCATGAAGGGGGTGGTGTTGTCTGTTGTGGTTGCACATTTGAGAGTCTCTTCGTGGATTATGGCTGTGATGCTGCTGTTTCTATTGGTCCTGTCTCGCTGAGTGATCTTGCATCCATCTGGTATGGCTGTGGCAATACTGGGTGCTGATGCGGCGTTCAACCAGGTCTCTGTGATGAAGACGGTGTCTGGGGTGGTGCTGGTTTTCCAGATTTCTGTGGCGTCTTTTCCAAGAGAGCGTGTGTTGTTCAGCAGGCAGTTGATGTCTCTGAAGGGGTTGGCCATGGCCCTGCTGTTGAGTGAGAGTGACTTGTTGTGGCTGATGAACGTGGTGTCAGTTGTTTCTCTTGTGATGCAGGTAAATCTGCAGTTCCGGCAGGGGAAAGGGCCATCTGTGGTCCTGGGTGAGGCCTGGGCGCAGCAGTTGTTCTGCCATCCGGAATCCAGGGCTCTAAGTTCGTCTGATGTGAAGCACAGGCAGTCCGTTGTGGGTGGAGACCTAGTGCAGAGCGAGGTCCATGCACGGCATACCCACTCTGCGCGTCTGCCACGTGGGTGCGCTGTGGTGCCAATGTTGCCCATAGGGGGAAACAGCAAGCACGAAGGGGAGCGACGCGTGAGGTGAGGTGTAGGGGGCGGCAGGGCTTCAGGTAGCAGAAGGGAGGTTTCCAACAGAGCCGGCGGGCAAGGGATAGGTCGGGCAGGCAGGGAGAAAGGGAAGGGGAAGAAGCTAGTCTGGACGTTCAAGTGCAGTTGGCCCAGGCTGCCAGGGTCAAGAGGGGTGCAGCTGGACAGTAACTACTGGGAGTCTGGTGCAGGTTGGGCTGAGGAGAGAGCACCTGGCACGGTGTCAGGGGACAAAGCCACACAGCACTGTAACTGAAACTGTGAGAGGGGTGACCCAGCCTCCTCCTGTTTCTGACGGGCATGGACGGGCCCACCCTTTGCCTGGGCTTTGCTCGGCCACTGCCCGCGATACTGCAGGGAGAACACATCTGCAGCAGCCAGGAGTGGTGACCTGTGTTGCAGTGATATCAAGAGCTGAGGCAGTTGGGGTTTGCATGTAATAAAAAAAAAAAGCTTCCAAAACGTAAATTACCCTTCTTTCCAAAAAGATGGGGATGCTTTAGTCCACAAGGGGAAACCAAAAAAGATGATGGACGGAGTGTTGAACATTGCAAGCACTCACCCCCAGTCAACTGATCTGGGTTTAATCCATCATCATTCTTTAGCTCACTCCGCCACCCCAGTTCGACATGGCCATATGCAAATCAGTCTGACCCTGTGCCTCATGGGAACAGTCCAGCCTGAACTGCCAAGCCATGTCTTCCCTGGACCGGAAACAAGCATCCTGGGACCGGTTTCTGGCTAATCAGCCGTCATCAGCCAGGCTAGCTTGAAGCCAGTGGGGAGGCAGGGAAGCTATGAAGATGGCTGAAATATAAAGATCCAATGGGATGAAAAACTAAAATTCTATTTAAAAGTGTTGTGGGGTTTAGTTGTGCTCTTTGGTACTAGTTATGAGAGAGGCCGGGGGTGCAGTTCGTTGGGTGCTCCACAGTTCCTGTACTTGTTTCATGTTGTGGTGGGGTGATGGGCACTCTGCAGAGTTTGGTGGCAGGCAGTTTTGAGTTTGCTGTGCAGGGAGGCGGGATGGAGGGTTTCAACATTTGGGGCTGAAGGGAGGGAAGGGAATGGGTTGTGTGGAATTTAATGTTATTTCTCTTGATGATGTGCTCCACACATATTGTAACGTAGAGACTACACTTTATGTATATACGGACAGGCCCGGCCCTGCATGGCTACCGACAACACTAGGCCCCTGGAATGACGATGCGAGCAGTCTCTGATATCTGCATCCTATCCTGGAATGTGAAAGGATTGGGAGACCGACTCAAGAGGGGTAGTGCTACAATATGTTAAACGGCATTCACCTGATGGTGGTCCTCCTATTGTTCTCTTTGGCATGCCTGATTTAGGAGGTGCTTGGCCGCACACAGCCACACGTCTCCTGGCTGTTTGGGCTTCCGGGTGATAGCAGTTGTGGAAACCCAGGGAGTGGCCCATAATCTCACCCGATGATGTCAGCCTCTTCCAGCCTTCATAGCTCCTCTTCCACTTTTGCCTGGAGATGAATCGCCCCTCAGTGATGTCAATAGATTGATCGATCTGCAGATGCACAATCTTTCCTTTCAAACACCCAAGGCCATGAAACAGGCTGTTGCCTTCCAGGAGAAGATTGCTCAGCTCAGCAGTGGAGGCAAAGTGGATCAGCTGAAGACTTGTGGCTGCCTGGCAGCTTAGGAGCATTCCTGCACTCTTTGGTAATGAGCACCTCTGCCCTGACTGCTTGTTTCTCATGAGCGAGTTCCACTTTGAAGACTCCTGTTAATGGTAGTGGGTTTGGATGTCTTTATCTTCTTTGTTTGATTATGGATTGAGCTCTCATCAGTTAACATGCACACACTGGCCAGGTCTTTTAACCAGGCATAAAACTCATCCATTGATCCATCAAGTTTGTATCTCCTTTGACAGAGTATGAAATCTTCATAATTAGGGTGCTACAATATGTTAAACGGCATTCACCTGATGGTGGTCCTCCTACAGGAGATGCATCTGATGGGTAACACTTGCAAAGCCCTAGACGGCAGGGGTCACACGTTGGTGATACATGCAGGTTTGACAACAAGCTCTAGAGCAGTAGGCATTCTATTAAAAAATAATTGCAGTTGACAATGAAGCAATCCCCTACAACCCCCTATATAGATGCACACCCTCTCTGGGATATGGGAGGGGGAACCAATAAATATCCTATCAGTGTATAACCATCTGACCTTACACAGCAGCACTCTTCTGGACTTGGGTGAACTCCTATTAGGGGGTGACTTTAATATGACTATGCGTGATTCACTTGACTGTCGACCCCCACGCCACGTGACCACTTCCCACACACATTTGATGGACTTCTTTACAGCAATGGGGTTGGTAGATGTATGGCAAACATACAATCCCATCACTCAGAATTTTACATTTCCCTCGGAGGCTCATTGGGCGTCTCTCCCGTATTTCGCTCCTACTCACTTTGGCCCACCACGTCTCGTGATTCCGAGAGATGCACCATTTGGCTAGGGGGATATCTGACCGCTCCCCCATTTGGGCTTTATATATGGCATTGCTAAATGGAGCAAACACAAGGAGATGATAGATGGAACGCTGAAACATTTCAGACACTCACCCCCAGTCGCAGATCTGGGCCGAATCCATCATCATTCTTTAGCTCACTTCGCCACCGCGGTTCAGACCCAGCTATATGAAAATCAGTCTTGACCCTGTGCCTCCTGGGAACAGTCCAGCCCGAATTGCCAAGCCAGGTCTTCCCTGAACCAGAAACAAGCATCCTGGGACCGGTTTCTGGATAACATCTTCATCAGACAGGCTAGCTTGAATTCAGTGGCAAAGTAAGCAAGGGACCCATGTCTGGGCATACCCTGCCAACTTAGGGCGAACAAAGCAAACACAAGGAGATGATGTATGGAGTGCCAAAACGTTTCAGACACTCACCCCCAGTCACAGATCTGGATTGAATCCATCTTAATTTTTTAGCTCGCTTCGCAACCTCAGTTCAGACCCAGCTATATACAAATCAGTCTTGACCCTGTGCCTCATGGGAACAGTCCAGCCCGAATTGCCAAGCCAGGTCTTCCCTGAACCGGAATCAAGCATCCTGGGACCGGTTTCTGGGTAACACCCTTCATCAGTCAGGCTAGTTTGAATTCAGTGGCAAAGTGCGCAAGGGACCCACGTCTGGGAAAAGGCGATTCGATGGGTTACCGGGATCTCTCAGGGCACCAGGGTGTTTCTTACAGATCCCCAAGATATTGCGAATGCCTTCTCAGATTACTACAAGCACCTATACTCCCCTGTCGGGGCTACGAATATGTGACATTCCCAGGACTTTCTCTGTTATTTACGACTTCCTACACTCCCTACTGAAGACAGAGCCTTCATGGAAAGTGATCCTACAGAGGACACAATTGCCCAAGCGATTCGCAATATCGCATCAGGCAAAGCAATGTGTCAGAACGTGCTCCCGATATAGTTATACAAGATTACTATGACTCTTATTGCACCGCAATTACTTTAAATGTACTTGGAGAGTTGGGAAAAGGGGGTGCTCTCCAGAGACCAAAGGCTCGCTTCCATTGTGGTCCTTCATAAGGAGGGTAGGCCAGCTGAGGACTGCTCCTCCTGCAGACCCATTTCACTCGTCAACGCTGAGATCAAAATGTTGGTGAAACTATTAGCCCATAGATGAATACAAATTATTACCAAATTGGTGCATCCACACCAGTCCTGTTTCACGCCAGGTAGAAACCAGACCTTCAATCTGCGATGTCTCCACGGAATGTTGGGGCTCGCCCTTTCTATACCAGAAGAAGCAGCTATTTTGTCCCTTAACCCCTTCCATGCTCATGACGAGCTGAGCTCGTCATGAACAATGGTATTCGTAGGAGGGCAGCACAGGAGGTGAAAAGTCACAGCAGCCAAGGTGTTAATGCTCGTATGGCATTCGACACTGTGGAATGGCTATACCTTTTTGCTGTGCTGGAACGGATGAGCTTCGACCCCAAGTTCTTGTCCTGGGTACGATTATTATACACCAACTCCTTGGCCTGGGTAGTCATTAATGCGAAAACCTCTAGATAATTCCCCTTGAGGTGTGAGACCACAACAGGGTTGCCCTCTTTCGCCTCTCTTGTTTGCCCTAGTTCTAGAACCACTGACGACCTGTGAATTCTCTGACCCTTTGATACGTGGCCTACACTGGATGGAGGAGTGGGAATACATAATTTCTCTGTGCGCTGACAATATGTTATTGTATATAGCAGCTCCCGCGTCTCCCTGAGTCCTATACTGGAAATATTCACAACCTTCGGTAGATACTTGGGATACACCATTAAGTGGTCTAAATGGACACTATTTGTTCACTGTGGGTACTCTTCGTGACAAGATAGGGGATGTGTAGCAAGGGTAGTTTCTGATGGCTTTCGATATTTGGTATCTATGTCACCACCGATCCCGACTCATTCTATGACAATAATCTCCAGGGTCCCCTACAGAATCTCAGGAGAGACGTTTGCCACTTGAGGGCCCTGCCCTTGTCCCTTCTTGGACGAGCTGCTTTGTCCAAGATGATGGCACTGCAGCGGTTTCTTTACTTGTGCAAAATGCACCATTCTCAGTCCCCGATACCTACTTCCGGACTATAGAGACTGAATTAAGGACCTTGTTGTGGGAAGGGGTGCCCATCATATAGCCCTCAAAAAAGTGACACATGACTCGTATGACGGTGGTATTACGTTGCCCGACATCCACAGATATTACCAGGCAGCACAGCTCACCACTGTTAACCAATGGGTACATCGGCCTGCAGCCAATACGGCGTTTCATATGGACTGTTGTGTGTTACGTCCACTTGAATACACACGATCACTGTACACCTCCCCATGTTATATGATCCTTACGGGACCCACAGCTCTTCCGGTCCAACTGTGGCACACAACTCTTAAAACACTGGACTGGGAGGGTAGGATCACCCAGACAACACCACTATGGGACTCAGGAATACTGGGCACATTAGGCCGAAGACCCGGCTTTGATAAATGGGACCTGATAGGTTTCTCCAGGGAGGGAGATCTATGGACGGGTGGAACAGTTTTGCCATTTCCTGATTTGTAGCATGAATATTACCTCGTCGACCCAGAAACCTTCTGATACCTTCATGTCCACCACATTTTATGGCAGCCACGTATATATACCCATCAGTAGGCTAATTCCTTATTTGGATGTAACACAATACGAGTAGGTTTGAGTGAGAATAGTTCTTTTTTTTGTCACATGATTTGAGTCCATTTCACTAATGATAATTTTTTCATAGAAAACGTTGTAAAAGAAAGAGAACAGCTGACGCTCACAACCCTTTCTCTACTTGTCCTTTTGAGTCTGAAAAGGTCCAGGGCTTTGAGCAAAATTCCTCCATTACATAGGGATTCATTTCCAGATTCAGGATCTCTGGACCTAAACTTTAATGGCAGCGGTCCCTAAAGGGGAGGTCCTACCTGAAGCATCCCTGTTCGAAAACAGAATATTAGATGACTGCATGGTATGCAAAGCAATCTCCTTAATGTATAAAAAACTTATTAACAGTGCATCCGACACATTACTTTACCTCTAGCAACGTTGGGTACTGACATAGGAAACATGGAGGATGAGGACTGGCTGGTAGCCCTAGCCTCTCCCAAAGAGATGGCGATCAGATCACGATTTCGTCTGGTGCAACTCAAGATACCACACAGCACCTATGTCTTTTGCAATACATTGGTCAAAATGGGAAGGAGCCCTGAATCAGCTTGCGTGCGGGGGTGTGGGGGAGAAGGCACCTCTTACCATATACTCTGGCACTGTTCATCAATACAGACTTATTGGACCTCAGTGGTGGCCTGTATAAACAGTGTCAGAGGCGGGGGCTCGTCTCTCTCGGCAAAGTGCTGCCTCCTGAATGTGTGGGAGGCCACGGATCTGGGCCGCATGGAGCAAATATGAGTCACTTTAGGCCTCATGGTCCCCAAAAGGAACATAGCAAGATTGGGGGAGCAGAATCACCACCACAGCTCAAGGATTGGAGGCGTGATATGGACTGGTGATGGTGGCGGAGAAGGTGATCTATGGGGGTCGCGGTTGCCCCCGTAAGTGGGAAAAGAGTTGGGGGTCACTGGAATGAGGTCCTCTTTAATGGCCATGGGCGGGAATGTACTCACAAATGTATGTAGTAATGTAGACTTATGATAACGTCGAGTTCCAACTTGTGTGAAGCGGGGGATCCTGTCTCTATTATGTATATATACAAAGCCTGATGATATTGATTGGATTTTCCTGTCGTCTTATATTCAATAAAAAGATGTGATAAAAAAAAAGAGTCTACACTCTGTAAGCCTGAACCCTGTCAGGATCCAGGCCTCGTGCTTGAGGGGGGCTACACTCTGTACACCTATACCATGTCATGGTCCAGGTGACGGGTTGCAAGAGTCGCCATTGTAACGCTATACCATCTCAGTAGCCAGGCATCTTATTACATGAGTCTACACTCTGTAAGCCTCTAAAATGTCAGGATCCAGGCATTGTATTACTGGTCTGCACTTTGTACACCTATCCCATGTCAGGAGCCAGGCGAAATATTACAAGAGTCTACAGCCTGTACCATGTCAGGAATCGGCATCGTATTACAGGGGCCTACACTCCGTACGCCTATACCATGTTGTGGTCCAGACGTTGTCGTACAGGAGTCTACAATCTGTAAGCCTGTAACTTGTCATAAACCAGGCATCCTATTACAAGGGTCTATACTTTGTACGCCTTTACCATGTAAGCATCTATGCATCGTAATAGAGGGGTGTACACTCTGTAAGGTTACACCATGACAGGAGCCAGGTGTCATATTACAAGAGTGTACAGCCTGTGCCATGTCAGGAATCGGCATCGTATTACAGGGGCCTACACTCCGTACGCCTATACCATGTTGTGGTCCAGACGTTGTCGTACAGGAGTCTACAATCTGTAAGCCTGTAACTTGCCAGAAACCAGGCATCCTATTACAAGGGTCTATACTGTGTAGCCTTTACCATGTAAGCATCTATGCATCGTATTACAGGGGTGTACACTCTGTAAGGTTACACCATGTCAGGAGCCAGGTGTCATATTACAGGACACTATACTTTGTAAAGATACATCATGTCATCAGCTAGGCATCATATTACAAGAGTCTACGCTCTGTAAGGCTAAACCATATCAGGATCCCTGCGTTGTATCACAAGAGTGCACAGTCTATAATGCCTACAGGCCAACAACAGGCTCGGGTAGGTCCAGGCAGGTCAAGGTGGTACTGGTCAACAGGGCAATTGCAGGGAGGTCTCTAGAAGCTTGTGGTGTCAATGTCTCTCACACAGGAGATCAGTCGACTAACCCTTAGAGTCACTCTGGGTAGCCTGTGACCTAGGCAAGCAGGTCCAACCCTTCCTCTTCAGACAGCAATGCAGTCCTTCTAGCTGCATGGCAGTCCTTCCAGCAGCAGGGCAGTCCTTCCAGCAGCAGGGCAGTCCTTCCAGCAGCAGGGCAGTCCTTCCAGCAGCGGGGCAGTCCTTCCAGCAGCAGGGCAGTCCTTCCCGCAGCACGGCAGTCCTTGCAGCAGCATGGCAGTCCTTGCAGCAGCAGGGCAGTCCTTCCAACAGCAGGGCAGTCCTCCCAGCAGCGGGGCAGTCCTTCCAGCAGCAGGGCAGTCCTTGCAGCCGCAGGGCAGTCCTTCCAGCAGCAGGGCAGTCCTTCCAGCAGCAGGGCCGTCCTTCCAGCAGCAGGGCGGTCCTTCCAGCAGCACGGCGGTCCTTCCAGCAGCAGGGCAGTCCTTCAAGCATCAGGGCAGTCCTTCAAGCATCAGGGCAGTCCTTCCAGCAGCAGGGCAGTCCTTCCAGCAGCAGGGCAGTCCTTCAAGCATCAGGGCAGTCCTTCCAGCAGCGGGGCAGTCCTTCCAGCAGCAGGGCAGTCCTTGCAGCAGCGGGGCAGTCCTTCCAGCAGCAGGGCAGTCCTTCCAGCAGTGGGGCAGTCCTTCCAGCAGCAGAGGGTCCTTCAAGCAGCAGTGCAGTCCTTCCAGCAGCAGGGCAGTCCTTTCAGCTGCAGGGCAGTCCTTCCAGCAGCGGGGCAGTCCTTCCAGCAGCAGGGCAGTCCTTCCAGCAGTGGGGCAGTCCTTCCAGCAGCAGAGGGTCCTTCAAGCAGCAGTGCAGTCCTTCCAGCAGCAGGGCAGTCCTTTCAGCTGCAGGGCAGTCCTTCCAGCAGCGGGGCAGTCCTTCCAGCAGCAGGGCAGTCCTTCCAGCAGTGGGGCAGTCCTTCCAGCAGCAGGGCAGTCCTTCCAGCAGCCGGGCAGTCCTTGCAGCAGCACGGCAGTCCTTGCAGCAGCAGGGCAGTCCTTCCAGCAGCCGGGCAGTCCTTGCAGCAGCAGGGCAGTCCTTCCAGCAGTGGGGCAGTCCTTCCAGCAGCAGGGCAGTCCTTGCAGCAGCGGGGCAGTCCTTCCAGCAGCAGGGCAGTCCTTCCAGCAGTGGGGCAGTCCTTCCAGCAGCAGAGGGTCCTTCAAGCAGCAGCGCAGTCCTTCCAGCAGCAGGGCAGTCCTTGCAGCAGCTGGGCAGTCTTTCCAGCAGCAGGGCAGTCCTTCCAGCAGTGGGGCAGTCCTTCCAGCAGCAGAGGGTCCTTCCAGCAGCGGGGCAGTCCTTTCAGCAGCAGGGCAGTCCTTCCAGCAGCAGGGCAGTCCTTGCAGCAGCAGGGCAGTCCTTCCAGCAGTCGGGCAGTCCTTGCAGCAGCACGGCAGTCCTTGCAGCAGCAGGGCAGTCCTTCCAGCAGCCGGGCAGTCCTTGCAGCAGCAGGGCAGTCCTTCCAGCAGTGGGGCAGTCCTTCCAGCAGTGGGGCAGTCCTTCCAGCAGCAGGGCAGTCCTTGCAGCAGCGGGGCAGTCCTTCCAGCAGTGGGGCAGTCCTTCCAGCAGCAGGGCAGTCCTTGCAGCAGCGGGGCAGTCCTTCCAGCAGCAGGGCAGTCCTTCCAGCAGTGGGGCAGTCCTTCCAGCAGCAGAGGGTCCTTCAAGCAGCAGTGCAGTCCTTCCAGCAGCAGGGCAGTCCTTTCAGCTGCAGGGCAGTCCTTCCAGCAGCGGGGCAGTCCTTCCAGCAGCAGGGCAGTCCTTCCAGCAGTGGGGCAGTCCTTCCAGCAGCAGAGGGTCCTTCAAGCAGCAGTGCAGTCCTTCCAGCAGCAGGGCAGTCCTTTCAGCTGCAGGGCAGTCCTTCCAGCAGCGGGGCAGTCCTTCCAGCAGCAGGGCAGTCCTTCCAGCAGTGGGGCAGTCCTTCCAGCAGCAGAGGGTCCTTCAAGCAGCAGTGCAGTCCTTCCAGCAGCAGGGCAGTCCTTTCAGCAGCAGGGCAGTCCTTCCAGCAGCAGGGCAGTCCTTCCAGCAGCAGGGCAGTCCTTGCAGCAGCAGGGCAGTCCTTCCAGCAGCCGGGCAGTCCTTGCAGCAGCAGGGCAGTCCTCCCAGCAGTGGGGCAGTCCTTCCAGCAGCAGCTCAGTCCTTCCAGCATCGGGGCAGTCCTTCCAGCAGCAGGGCAGTTCTTCCAGCAGCAGGGCAGTCCATCCAGCAGCAGGGCAGTCCTTCCAGCATCGGGGCAGTCCTTCCAGCAGCAGGGCAGTTCTTCCAGCAGCAGGGCAGTCCATCCAGCAGCAGGGCAGTCCTTCCAGCAGCAGGGTAGTCCTTCCAGCAGCAGGGCAGTCCATCCAGCAGCAGGGCAGTCCTTCCCGCAGCAGGGCAGTCCTTCCCGCAGCAGGGCAGTCCTTCCAGCAGCAGGGCAGTCCTTGCAGCAGCAGGGCAGACAATCCCACAGCAGGGCAGTCCTTCCAGCAGCAGGGCAGTCCTTGCAGCAGCAGGGCAGTCCTTGCAGCAGCAGGGCAGTCCTTCCAGCAGCAGGGCAGTCCTTCCCGCAGCAGGGCGGTCCTTCTCGCAGCAGGGCAGTCCTTCCAGCAGTGTAATTAGGGTGGGGTCCAGCTTCTCCCCAGCCATCCTATCAGGAAGGCCCTTCCCCCTTACATCCTTTGCTCAGTGTGTGGAAGGGTGTACACCAACGCCAATATGTTTTTAAGGGAGAATCAGTGGGAGCTGGGAGGCTTTGACTGCAGCATTCATTGCAGCCCACATTTGACCCATTAAAGGTCATCTGATGTATGCATTGTAGGTGTAAATGACCCCAGACTGGGATTGAATAAAGGGATTTGGATGCACATCCTCGTGCACGTGGGGGCTTCCAGGGCACAGTGGGTTCTTATTTAACACATCTCGTTCTACACAGCTGTATACACAAAGAAGAAGTCAAGATGGTAATATTATATATCAATAATAAAATGAATGCCCGTTCCGACCCTATGGATCCCCCATAGGATAATTCCCAGATAGATCCTATGGATGCCACAGACCAGTTCAGCCAAAGATGAAAGAAGAATCCTAAGAAGAAACTGTGCCTCGAGGTTGCAGTGTATAGTGACATGAACTCTCCTCTCTACAGAGATAGTATGCTGCGCTAATCCCATTAAAAGTTCTAGAACAGGGAAGACGGGGTTTACAGTGGCCGGGATTGTGTGTTTATTGATCCAAGGTTCTAGAGCAGCGATGAAGGGGTTTAAAGTTGCAGGGATTGCGTGTTAACCCCACCAAGGTTCTAGAGCAGTGATGATGGTGAATAAAGTTGCAGGGATTATGTGCCTGTCTCCCTCTGTAGTGAGGGTATGTGGGCAGAGAACTGTGGGCAGAGATCTCTGGACAGAGATCTCCTAAATTACTGGAGCTTTTAAGCATTCATCATTGCTGATAACAATATTTCCATTACCCACTGTGTGCAGCGTAACAACCTGAGAAGGATGAAAGGGTGAGTTTGCCTTGCTGGATTTCATAGATATGTCTTACAGGTCAAACAGATGCCAGCAGTGAGCACTTACCTCACTGAGCCATCTTGTAAACTTGAGGATATATTTTTAGAGGGGTTTGTGCTCTAAAGTTCTAGATCAGCGATGATGGAGTTTGCAATAACAGAGGGTGTGTGCTAATCCTTCCAAGGTAGTAGAGGAATGGCTTATATATTCTTGTCCTCATATCCCCATCCAGCTAAGTAAGCTGTGAGCCAAAATGCCTCCAACCGGAGCGTCCAGCGATCGTGCATGCTGAATATTTCTTATAGTTTTGCCCTTTTGTAGGAAGGAGAACTGCCCATTTCTCAGAAAGAGAGAAGTATAATCATAGGATGTTACGATTTACTTTGCAATATCACAAAGGGGCGCCATCTTTTCTCTTCTAAGGCCAACTTGCAGTCCAAGTCCAGTCTACTGACATCTATTACAGATCTTAGACTTTCTTATACCTTTGGCGGGTCTGGAGTGATCCATTTCTTACAGATTTCCTTTCTTGCTAGAAATATCAGAAAAAAATATACAAATTTACCACGTCCCAGTAAAGGCACAAGTCCATTTCAAATAGGATAAGGCAGGGGCTTACCTTAAGTTTTTCAGCCAATAAATTCTTGAAACACCTGAGTTACATTTCCCAGGAAGAATGCCAATAACGGCAATCCACAAACATGCCATTCGTATATTGTCCGCTTCTGTGTCACCGCACTTCTTAGATTTTGATGGTTCCAGCATGGTCTTTCTTAGCTAACTTCGCTGGTGACCAATAAGCTCTCTGGAGAGTCAACAAATGAATCTTTTTAAGTGGTGCTGGTTTTACCAGAGCTTATAACAGATTTAAAGATACTCGTCATAATTGCTCTGTAGCCAGCTCTGGAAGATCCTTTTCCCAGTGCAGGGATGGTCCTCCCATTTTCTCATCTGCTGTAGAAATAAATATCCAATACCACTGGAAAACCTCTTTCTTAGGTTGTTGCTTAGCTCTCACCCACTCGAGAAAATCCTGCACCGAACCGCTCACCTCCGACAACTTTTTTGGAGGACCAACAAAAACATAGCTGCAGGTAATTAAACTTGGAAAGCGCCCCCCCCCCCCCCCACCCCAACATGTCAGATATCTCTTGCTGTGTGATGAGGGCATCACCCTCCCTGAAGTCTCCCCAGGTGGAAAGGTTGCCATGCTGGGGAGGATAACTAAGTTCATCTTTAAGCTACTTGGGGATTCCAGGAGAGCCCTAAATTGAATTGGTGCCGGTTCCGCTTTGTAGTCTATCCCGAGAATTTTCCTAAAGAAGACCCACACCCTCTGTGCCGTTAAGAGTACCTTCAACGTAACTTGTTTAAAACCTTTGGGTCCCCAAACTGAAGCAAAAAATGTATTGAGGCCTAAATGCTTCAACATAACTTCCTACAATTGACTCGTGTAAGAATTATCTAGCTCTCCAGCCAAGAGCCGGGAATTCTTGAACAGGAAAGCAGAACAGTCCCCTCCTGTGCTTCTTTCATGAGATCCTGGCTCCCCGGGATGCGTATATAAAGCTTCTGTCCCTTCCTTGCTTCAGTCTCCTCCAGAGCTTCATTCATGAGATCCCGGCTCCCCAGGATGCTCATATAAAGCTTCTGTCCCTTCCTTGCTTCAGTCTCCTCCGGGGCTTCTTTCATGAGATCCTGGCTCCCCAGGATGCTCATATAAAGCTTCTGTCCCTTCCTTGCTTCAGTCTCCTCCGGGGCTTCATTCATGAGATCCTGGCTCCCTAGGATGCTCATATAAAGCTTCTGTCCTTCCCTTGCTTCAGTCTCCTCCGGGGCTTCTTTCATGAGATCCTGGCTCCCCGGGATGCGTATATAAAGCTTCTGTCCCTCCCTTGCTTCAGTCTCCTCCGGGGCTTCATTCATGAGATCCTGGCTCCCCTGGATGCCCATATAAATCTTCTGACCCTCCCTTGCTTCAATCTCCTCCTGTGCTTCTTTCATGAGATCCTGGCTCCCCAGGATGCTCATATAAAGCTTCTGTCCCTTCCTTGCTTCAGTCTCCTCCGGGGCTTCATTCATGAGATCCCGGCTCCCCTGGACGCTCATATAAATCTTCTGACCCTCCCTTGCTTCAGTCTCCTCCGGGGCTTCATTCATGAGATCCTGGCTCCCCTGGACGCCCATATAAAGCTTCTGTCCCTTCCTTGCTTCAGTCTCCTCCGGGGCTTCATTCATGAGATCCCGGCTCCCCAGGATGCTCATATAAAGCTTCTGACCCTCCCTTGCTTCAGTATCCTCCGGAGCTTCATTCATGAGATCCTGGCTCCCCAGGATGCTCATATAAAGCTTCTGTCCCTTCCTTGCTTCAGTCTCCTCCGGGGCTTCATTCATGAGATCCTGGCTCCCCTGGATGCTCCTATAAAGCTTCTGTCCCTTCCTTGCTTCAGTCTCCTCCGGGGCTTCATTCATGAGATCCCGGCTCCCCTGGATGCTCATATAAAGCTTCTGTCCCTTCCTTGCTTCAGTCTCCTCCGGGGCTTCATTCATGAGATCCTGGCTCCCCTGGATGCTCCTATAAAGCTTCTGTCCCTTCCTTGCTTCAGTCTCCTCCGGGGCTTCATTCATGAGATCCCGGCTCCCCTGGATGCTCATATAAAGCTTCTGTCCCTTCCTTGCTTCAGTCTCCTCCGGGGCTTCATTCATGAGATCCCGGCTCCCCTGGATGCCCATATAAAGCTGCCGACCCTCCCTTGCTTCAGTATCCTCCTTCTTTCATAAGGTCCTGGCTCCTCTGGATGCCCATATAAAGCTGCTGACCCTCCCTTGCTTCAGTCTCCTCCGGGGCTTCTTTCATGAGATCCCGGCTCCCCAGGATGCGTATATAAAGCTTCTGTCCCTTCCTTGCTTCAGTCTCCTCCGGGGCTTCTTTCATGAGATCCTGGCTCCCCTGGATGCCCATATGAAGCTTCTTACCTTCCTTGCTTCAGTCTCCTCCGGGGCTTCATTCATGAGATCCCGGCTCCCCTGGATGCTCATATAAAGCTTCTGTCCTTCCCTTGCTTCAGTCTCCTCCAGGGCTTCATTCATGAGATCCTGGCTCCCCTGGATGCTCATATAAAGCTTCTGTCCCTTCCTTGCTTCAGTCTCCTCCGGGGCTTCATTCATGAGATCCTGGCTCCCCAGGATGCGTATATAAAGCTTCTGTCCCTCCCTTGCTTCAGTCTCCTCCTGTGCTTCATTCATGAGATCCTGGCTCCCCTGGACGCCCATATAAAGCTTCTGTCCCTTCCTTGCTTCAGTCTCCTCCGGGGCTTCATTCATGAGATCCCGGCTCCCCTGGATGCGTATATAAAGCTTCTGTCCCTTCCTTGCTTCAGTCTCCTCCGGGGCTTCATTCATGAGATCCTGGCTCCCCTGGATGCTCCTATAAAGCTTCTGTCCCTTCCTTGCTTCAGTCTCCTCCGGGGCTTCATTCATGAGATCCCGGCTCCCCTGGATGCTCATATAAAGCTTCTGTCCCTTCCTTGCTTCAGTCTCCTCCGGGGCTTCATTCATGAGATCCCGGCTCCCCTGGATGCTCATATAAAGCTTCTGTCCCTTCCTTGCTTCAGTCTCCTCCTGTGCTTCTTTCATGAGATCCTGGCTCCCCTGGATGCTCCTATAAAGCTTCTGTCCCTTCCTTGCTTCAGTCTCCTCCGGGGCTTCATTCATGAGATCCCGGCTCCCCAGGATGCTCATATAAAGCTTCTGTCCTTCCCTTGCTTCAGTCTCCTCCTGTGCTTCATTCATGAGATCCCGGCTCCCCAGGATGCTCATATAAAGCTTCTGTCCTTCCCTTGCTTCAGTCTCCTCCTGTGCTTCTTTCATGAGATCCTGGCTCCCCAGGATGCTCATATAAAGCTTCTGTCCCTCCCTTGCTTCAGTCTCCTCCGGGGCTTCTTTCATGAGATCCCGGCTCCCCAGGATGCTCATATAAAGCTTCTGTCCTTCCCTTGCTTCAGTCTCCTCCTGTGCTTCTTTCATGAGATCCCGGCTCCCCAGGATGCGTATATAAAGCTTCTGTCCCTTCCTTGCTTCAGTCTCCTCCGGGGCTTCATTCATGAGATCCCGGCTCCCCAGGATGCTCATATAAAGCTTCTGTCCCTCCCTTGCTTCAGTCTCCTCCTGTGCTTCTTTCATGAGATCCTGGCTCCCCTGGATGCCCATATAAATCTTCTGACCCTTCCTTGCTTCAGTCTCCTCCTGTGCTTCTTTCATGAGATCCTGGCTCTCCTGGATGCGTATATAAAGCTTCTGTCCCTTCCTTGCTTCAGTCTCCTCCGGGGCTTCATTCATGAGATCCCGGCTCCCCAGGATGCGTATATAAAGCTTCTGTCCCTCCCTTGCTTCAGTCTCCTCCTGTGCTTCTTTCATGAGATCCTGGCTCCCCTGGATGCTCATATAAAGCTTCTGTCCCTCCCTTGCTTCAGTCTCCTCCGGGGCTTCTTTCATGAGATCCCGGCTCCCCAGGATGCTCATATAAAGCTTCTGTCCCTTCCTTGCTTCAGTCTCCTCCTGTGCTTCATTCATGAGATCCCGGCTCCCCAGGATGCTCATATAAAGCTTCTGTCCTTCCCTTGCTTCAGTCTCCTCCTGTGCTTCTTTCATGAGATCCTGGCTCCCCAGGATGCTCATATAAAGCTTCTGTCCCTCCCTTGCTTCAGTCTCCTCCGGGGCTTCTTTCATGAGATCCCGGCTCCCCAGGATGCTCATATAAAGCTTCTGTCCTTCCCTTGCTTCAGTCTCCTCCTGTGCTTCTTTCATGAGATCCCGGCTCCCCAGGATGCGTATATAAAGCTTCTGTCCCTTCCTTGCTTCAGTCTCCTCCGGGGCTTCATTCATGAGATCCCGGCTCCCCAGGATGCTCATATAAAGCTTCTGTCCCTCCCTTGCTTCAGTCTCCTCCTGTGCTTCTTTCATGAGATCCTGGCTCCCCTGGATGCCCATATAAATCTTCTGACCCTTCCTTGCTTCAGTCTCCTCCTGTGCTTCTTTCATGAGATCCTGGCTCCCCTGGATGCCCATATAAATCTTCTGACCCTTCCTTGCTTCAGTCTCCTCCTGTGCTTCTTTCATGAGATCCTGGCTCTCCTGGATGCGTATATAAAGCTTCTGTCCCTTCCTTGCTTCAGTCTCCTCCGGGGCTTCATTCATGAGATCCCGGCTCCCCAGGATGCGTATATAAAGCTTCTGTCCCTCCCTTGCTTCAGTCTCCTCCTGTGCTTCTTTCATGAGATCCTGGCTCCCCTGGATGCTCATATAAAGCTTCTGTCCCTCCCTTGCTTCAGTCTCCTCCGGGGCTTCTTTCATGAGATCCCGGCTCCCCAGGATGCTCATATAAAGCTTCTGTCCCTTCCTTGCTTCAGTCTCCTCCTGTGCTTCATTCATGAGATCCCGGCTCCCCAGGATGCTCATATAAAGCTTCTGTCCTTCCCTTGCTTCAGTCTCCTCCTGTGCTTCTTTCATGAGATCCTGGCTCCCCAGGATGCTCATATAAAGCTTCTGTCCCTCCCTTGCTTCAGTCTCCTCCGGGGCTTCTTTCATGAGATCCCGGCTCCCCAGGATGCTCATATAAAGCTTCTGTCCTTCCCTTGCTTCAGTCTCCTCCTGTGCTTCTTTCATGAGATCCCGGCTCCCCAGGATGCGTATATAAAGCTTCTGTCCCTTCCTTGCTTCAGTCTCCTCCGGGGCTTCATTCATGAGATCCCGGCTCCCCAGGATGCTCATATAAAGCTTCTGTCCCTCCCTTGCTTCAGTCTCCTCCTGTGCTTCTTTCATGAGATCCTGGCTCCCCTGGATGCCCATATAAATCTTCTGACCCTTCCTTGCTTCAGTCTCCTCCTGTGCTTCTTTCATGAGATCCTGGCTCTCCTGGATGCGTATATAAAGCTTCTGTCCCTTCCTTGCTTCAGTCTCCTCCGGGGCTTCATTCATGAGATCCCGGCTCCCCAGGATGCGTATATAAAGCTTCTGTCCCTTCCTTGCTTCAGTCTCCTCCGGGGCTTCATTCATGAGATCCCGGCTCCCCAGGATGCTCATATAAATCTTCTGTCCCTCCCTTGCTTCAGTCTCCTCCTGTGCTTCTTTCATGAGATCCCGGCTCCCCTGGATGCTCATATAAAGCTTCTGTCCCTTCCTTGCTTCAGTCTCCTCCGGGGCTTCTTTCATGAGATCCTGGCTCCCCAGGATGCTCATATAAAGCTGCTGACCCGCCCTTGCTTCAGTCTCCTCCAGAGCTTCTTTCATGAGATCCTGGCTCTCCTGGATGCTCATATAAAGCTTCTGTCCCTTCCTTGCTTCAGTCTCCTCCTGTGCTTCTTTCATGAGATCCTGGCTCCCCTGGATGCCCATATGAAGCTTCTGTCCCTTCCTTGCTTCAGTCTCCTCCAGAGCTTCTTTCATGAGATCCTGGCTCTCCTGGATGCTCATATAAAGCTTCTGTCCCTTCCTTGCTTCAGTCTCCTCCTGTGCTTCTTTCATGAGATCCTGGCTCCCCTGGATGCCCATATGAAGCTTCTGTCCCTTCCTTGCTTCAGTCTCCTCCAGAGCTTCTTTCATGAGATCCCGGCTCTCCTGGATGCTCATATAAAGCTTCTGTCCCTTCCTTGCTTCAGTCTCCTCCTGTGCTTCTTTCATTGGATCCTGGCTCCCCAGGATGCTCCTATAAAGCTTCTGTCCCTCCCTTGCTTCAGTCTCCTCCTGTGCTTCATTCGTGAGATCCCGGCTCCCCTGGATGCCCATATGAAGCTTCCGACCCTCCCTTGCGATTTCTGCAAAAGCGTTTTGGGGAAAGGACGTGGTTTAGTGTTAAACAAGACGATCACCTTAGGAAGAACCAGCATCTTAATGATTTTCACTCTCCATAGATACCGAGGGGCAGATTTTCCCACCTTTAAAGGAGATCATCTCTATAATGGTGCTGCTTGAACATGAAAGATCTTTGAAAAACAAGAGACCAGAGGCCTTTGGCAAAAGAGGAACCGTTAGTTCGATTAAACATAGCGGCCGGGAGAACAGTTATAGGCACAGGGTCAAATTTCAATCACTCTGTAGCAGTCTTATAGAAAGTTCAATATTAGCAGTAAAATGTTTCTGGCGATCCTTCTATGGTGAGGAATATAAGTTTAAATTATTTTTAATGGATAATACAGGTAGGCCTCGACCTTGCATGGGCACAATGCGGCCAGTGGGTAACATGTCCAGATGTCTGGCATGGGGAGCGCCCGATTGCTGTGTTCTGATTGGCTATATGCCCATTATAAAATAATGGGGTAACCCAATAACTGCCAGAATATCTGGGTACAATGAGGTAATGAACAAGTGGTCTGTGACTGCTTTAGAGAAGAGTAATTTATAGCTTATCATGTGTGTGTTGCTTACCCCAAACACTGGTAAGACATACCAACAATGAACACAACAACATACCCTGCTATCTAAGATAGCATTTTTCAAAACGTACAGTCAATGTAAAACACAAAAGCGCCAAAGAATTGTTTAAGTCCAGTATATTTAATTTCATATACTTGAAACAGATCAAAAGGTAATTTAGACAAAAGGAAGGTACAAAGGTTGCTCAAGGGACGGGAGAAGAATGGGTGTGCTAGTGATGGGTAGGACAAGTTGAATAGTCACTAATATTCAGAGTTTATACATTTTTAATGCTTAGGCAATGGACTGGTAAAGAGACCAGTACAGAAAGGCCTGTCCCAAACACATTATTTATAACATTTTTTACAGGTTTTTTTGCAAATGCATAAATGCAACATCAAGCGAAGGGGATGGGATGAGATACAGGCCGTTGATGGGTCGGGTGCGTCGGTGTTTCGACTCCGCTTGTGTATAGAGGGTGACTTATACCTCCGCTGAGAGTCTTCTTCAGGACAAAAGGGGGGCATGGGGCAACCTAGGGGTGAAAGATCAACTGTTGGTTAATTGGCGCCTTTTACCCAATCCGCGAGAGAATTGAGTGACGGTGTGGTACTGACCTAATCCTGGTGCCACACAGGCATCTCAGGTAAACCACTGGAGGTTGAGTAGCTAATGGCTCTGTCAGGGTTTTTTTGTGGAAAACCAATACTTTTTATTTTATTTTTATTTTATTGAACTTGTATTGCGCACAGCTACCCGCAATGGGTTTCCCGGCGCCAGGGACAGACTGGAGAAGAAAAAGCAATTGCTGAGAGAAAAAGGAAAAACAAAACAGAAGAACTTAGAACAAAAAAGTCTTCATTTTTTTTCGGAAGGCCAGAAGACTGGTTTCTGTTTTTAGTGCCAACGGGAGAGCATTCCACATCTTGGGTCCTAGATATGCGAATGAGCGGCCTCCCATTTTTGCCAGTCGGATTCTAGGAATCACGAGATTGCCATTATTGGATGACCTAAGGGGGCGGCCAGGCAAATGTGGCTGAGCAAGATTGTGCAGGTAGATGGGAGCAGAACCCTGACGAATCTTAAATAGGAAACACAAAGTTTTGAAGACCACACGGTCAGAAATTTTTAACCAAGGAAGGTCACGCAGAGCTTGCATTGCGGACGTTCTCCGTGGAACACTGCGCAGCAGACGAGCTGCTGAGTTCTGTACAACCTGGAGTTTGTTGATGGTGGCTTTATCTGCTCCTAGGTAAAGCACATTGCCATAGTCGATGCGGGACATCACAAGGGCCTGTACGACAGTTCTTCGAGTAGACTCAGGCAACATCCATATGATCTTCTGCAACCAACGTAGAGTATTAAAACAGATTGCAGCAACCTTAGTTGCTTGTTGCCTCATCGAGAGTTTGTCGTCAATCAGGACACCGAGGTTACGGGCAACAGGCACGGGGGTAGGCAGTGGACCCATATCACTGGGCCAGTGTCTAGAGCCCCACAGATCTTTGTTTGCCTAGTACGATCACCTCGGTCTTATCTCCGTTGAGCTTCAATAGATGCGTTTGCATCCAAGCTGCAACACGAGAAAGGCCAATTTTAAGGGCAGAAGTGTCCTGAGCCCTGCTACTAACCTTAGTATGCATACAATTCTGCAATGTGGCGCAAGGTATGAGGTGACTCTGATTCTGCCCTCACCCATTAGTAGTGAGCTGAAATCCACTCATGGGAGCCCACCTTGTGAACTCCTCACCGGTATTTAAAACCGTCAATTAATTAGAACATGGTCATCAGACATTTGAATTAATCTCTCAAGACCTGCAAGTTAAGGAGATGGAACGAAGTTAAATAAGGGTTAAAAGCTGCCAAAGTAAAGCTTGTCGTTTTGGCAGTGGTTTCAGAAATTTACCTTAAATGAAAAGCTAGGCGTCGCACGCCTCGTAGAATCCCTTCTGCCAAGTTCAGAAGCAGGAACAAACTGGCAGAGGCTTCCGTTTATATGCAGAAAGCAGTGTGAGCCGGGGAAACGTGCACGTCGCACTTTCAGCCCTCGTGCGGCATTCAAGGAGCTCGGAGCTCGTAATCCACAGAGCCCATGAGGTCAAGTCCAAAGGCCCACCAGGGTGGATGCCAGAGAGTGCAATACTGTAATATCCTTAAAGCCATACCGGCAATTTTATAAGGCGCAATTTAATACAGTGATAACTCTTAAATGAGAAGGTATCAACAAGAAGCTAGGTTCCAATCTCAATTGGAGAATAACATGTGCATCCAAGCAGGCCTAATCGGAGATATGTGTAGGAGTTACATAACACGTATGTGCACTAACTCCCTACGGTGCAGTGAGAGCCATAGGGTGCCATTATATGCAGTGTACTAATACATAATGGGAGTACGCAGTGTGGGAGAAAACTAATGTGGTATTCGCAATCGTGGTAATTATTCATGTGAGGATACCGATTTGCGTAGGGAGCTGTACATATAACATAGGAGAAGCTTAAGGGGAGATTGGAACCTAGTCGGGTCTGGTGGCTCAGTGGACTAATGCGTCTACTGCAGGGGCCTGTGTTCGACCTCATGGTCACAGGTTCAAATCCCGGCGGGTCCACTCAGCCTTTCATCCATTTTGGGTCGATAAAATGAGTACCATTGAGTTGGGTAACAACAAACATCTGTTATTTCAGCGCCAAGAGGCCCGTAGTGGTGAACGTGCGCTTTACAAATACTCATGTTATGTTATGTTATGTTATGTTTATATGCAAGAGAAGAAAACATAGTAGTTCAACAAACCATGGGGATACATATTTATGCATGTATAAAGGTCACATGTGAAGGTACGGAGCGACAACAATTAGGTGTATATACATGATGCCATGGATGGGAGGTGCATACATATATTACAATTCATATTCACAAGCGGTGTATATACATGGAGTGCATACATATTACTAATCATATTTACAAGCGGTGGATATACATAGAGTGATAAGGAATCTAATGTATTCTGCCTATTTACAAACTATAAAGTCGGTGCTGGGTAGCAATATAGCCTTCCTATATACATCCTACTAGCTATATATGCTGTGTCAGAATGTGCAGGTCTAAGGACCAAGGTTCTGGATGGGGGTGTTTAGCCAATACTCAAAGTTGCCGCCTGTCTGGCTATCTCCTTGTATTCGTTCAACCCCCTAAGTGCTGTCTCAAATGTGTGAATCCATTTACACTCACAATAGTTCAGGGTGTTGGAGAAATTCCCACCCCTTGGGTTCCTTTGGACTTTTTCGATCACCCACCCTTTTAGGCTCTCGGCCGAGTGCCCGAAGGTGATAAAGTGTTCTACTTGTGGGGCACCTTGTACCCCACACCGTATTCTACTACAGTGTTGTAAGACACGGGTTTTGACTTTCTGCGTTGTTTGCCCGATATACAAAAAGCTACGGGGCATGAGATGGCATACATGACCCCTGAGGAGTTACAATTGGTGTGATCCCTCTTTGTGTACGTGTAGACATTGTGTTTGAAATTCTTGATCTCCTTGGTCATTGGGCAGGCTTTGCAGCCCCCACACTTAAAACGGCCCTTGATGGGGGTGATGTTCCATAGTGGTAACTGGACACTGTTGGGTTTGGGTGTTTGTTAACATTGCTCTTGGTGTACACAAGTTAATCGATCCTGTGTCTGAGAATTATTGTTTTAAGGTTCCAAAAGATACTCCCTGTGGCTAAACCAGGCACTCTTACGTGCCTTCTTTAGGAGCCTGATGGGATAGCCATGATCATTCGTATTCGTATTCAAAAACTTTATTCGATACATAAAATGAATCATAAAAGTATTGAACATACAATCATATCGCATTTCAAATAAGAATACATTTATACTAATCATTTAAAACTAATTTGTAAACACAGTTTGTTTTAAAAGAGACATAATAATAACAGTGACCGAGATTCAAAAGGATTACAGTTTAAAATTTTACAAATATTCTTTACCTGTGAAGCTACCCATAATTCTTTCTAATCTTTAGGGAGATTCTGATAAAATTTAACATTGCACAACAGATTTCCACAGAAGATAAGGATAACAAATATTCATAACCTTCCTTGTAAGTACAAGGTTGCCTACCCTTCAGAATAGATTTAATAAACCGGAGTCTTGGCTCTTTATACAGGGAGCAGAAGAGAACCAAATGTAAGGTACTCTGCCTGTCCTTGTTACTACAAGGACAAGGGGACAGTCTCTCAACCCAGCCCCCTTGTTTAGGGAAAGCAAGTAAAAAGTGGAGGGTCTCCAGCCTAAACCGTGTTAAAAGAAATCGCCATTGCGCATTAAGAGTAAATGTTAGATAAAACTGCGGGTGTGGTTTACAAGCATAAATAGTTCCAGTGCCAATTTTATCCATGAGAGGCTGATTCGCTGCCTTCACAAACTTTGTCTTTATCTCCTTTTTATAGTTCCCCTTGATTTTCTCGGGGCTGTGGAAATAAAAACCAAGTTCGATTTTGTTCAGCATATTGCAAACATAAGATAACCATGGGATCTGTTTGGAATTTTCTAAGGCCATGCAATCAGTGATAATTTCTTTTGTTAATTGCAAGTCTTCTGATTGCCAGATTTTACCCCATAACAGTAAAGGGGACATACTGATTATATCGGATACGCTGACCATACCAATTTCATCATGACAGAAGGTGTTTGAGGTGCTTTTAGGAACTGCCAAGACCCTTTTTATGAAGTTATTTTCCACCACCTGTATTGCGGCAGGCATTTCAGTCCCCCACACCCCTGCCCCATAGGTGGCAACAGATAGGCACTTTGAGGTATAAAGAGTTCTGAGATGCATAATGTGTTTTTGCCCCAATTTACTACAGAAGCGGAAGATACCCTCTATCGCCCTTGTCATGTTCTGGGCTCGGACCTTCATTACCGGTGTCCAACTTAGTTTACTATCAAACAGGTTACCAAGATAATTGAAATTATCAACTTTCCCAATTATGCGGCTGTTTACCTCGAACTTCCTAATAGACGGCCCCTTTGGGCCACAGGACATTACAAAGGATTTCTCGAAGTTTACCTTTAGATCTAAGTCAAGCATGAATTTGTTAAAAGCATTTAAACACATTTGCATGCTGTTGCCTGTTAATGTCATTAGGACAGTATCGTCCGCATATGAAAGCATTGGAATGCTTTTACCATTAATTTTTGGGAAATCACAGCCCTGGTTTAATAGGTATTGTTCTAATCCATTTGTGTAAACCAAGAAGAGGAAAGGCGCCAAGATACATCCTTGACGTACTCCTTCCGTGGAAGGTATTGGTTTCGTTAATTCCCCTCCGCGACCAAATCTGATGGACACATTTGTAGCTTCATGTAACCTACGGAGCAAGGTCACCAGAGGTTCCTCAAAGCCCATATCAGTCATCATCTTCCACAGCTTACTCCTGCAGACTGTGTCGAAAGCACTTGTCAAGTCCATGAAGGCCAAGTGAATAGCAGATTTTTTGGCCTTCATATACTTGCCCAGGATCAGTGCCAAATTGAGACACTGCTCATTTGTCCCCTTTCCGTGCCTGAACCCATATTGGGAATCAACTAACAAACCAACAGAATCTGCCCAACTTTCCAATCTCACCAGGATAACTCTGCCGAGGATTTTACAGGCAGCGTCTATTAAAGAAATTGGACGGTAACAGCGAGGATCAGATCTATTACCCTTCTTAAAGATTGGCACTACGGTTGCCTCTTTCCATGTGCCAGGGATGCGGCCAACCACCACAGCTTTAAAAACATTTAATAAGATGGGTGCCCACAGACTGGTATTAGATTTAAAAAGGTCGAGGGGGACAGCATCAGGACCTGACGCTTTTAAAGATGCTCCTTTCCCTAGGGCTTCCTCAATCTCAGTCAATGTAATTGAAGAGCTGAGGGTCAAAGCCGAGGGAGATGGTAGCACCACGCCCCCTGTCTCCTCAACACTCGAAATAATTGGATATGATTTGGGATTAAAAATCTTGCTATAGTGTTGAACCCATTGTTCGGCAGTGACCTGCATAGCTATAGCTTCATTGTTATTACTCTTAAAAAGGGGGCGATTTATAACCTCCCAGAATAGCCTGCTATCTTTCAGTTCTGCTGCCTTTTCAAGGTCATCCCAGGCCATATCTTTCAGGTCTTGCTTTCTTTTTGTAATGGCGTCTCTATAAGCTTTCCTACTGATCTTTACAAGCTCTTTATTTCTTGGCTTTTGAGACAAAGCTAATTTTAGTGACCTATGTGTGGCAGAGCACACAGAATCAAACCATCTAAAGGCCCTTTGGCCACCTTTCCCTTTAGGCTTGTTTAGGCACTGTCCTATATGGCAACACAACTTCTCAAAACTTCCTATGACCTTATGAGAATCAGATCCTGCTAGACATGTATCTATTTCGGTTTTACAGTTTGCAGTAATGTCATCTTCCAACTGGGACACATTTATCTTCCCCCATTTCAGAGTAACACCCTGATTTTTGTTGTACTGAATAGGTTGTTCACAGGACCTTAGTGATTCATGTGTCGGAACCCAGATTGATAGAATTAAAGGATTATGATCACTGGCGGGATTTGCTACCACCTCCAACTTATCTACATGCTTTAGAAAGGTGCTTGATACCAAAACAAAATCAATTGTACTCATTTCACCCCTCAAGCCCTGAAAGGTCGGTAAATGCAGGGTATCTGGGGGGGACCAGGGGTCTACTACACACAGATCATTAGTTATGATGATATTATTCAGGGCGTCCCCCTGCGGTGTGTGCCTAAAATGGTTTTGAGGCTGAGCATTCAAATCCTCTAGGCCACATACATTTGATCCTGCATGAATGCAAAGTGTACAATTAAAATCACCAACCCAAATAAGCGGAGAAGAAGGGTGCCTACCACAGACTTTACCCAAAGCATACTCCAAATCTTGAATTATTGAGGTATCATGCCCATTAAAGATGTTATAGTACCAATTAATTAATAACACAGATTCAGGGAAAAGGTATTCCAACAACAACACTTGATACCAGTTTGTTTTTACCAGTGACGAGATTTTGGGATCCTGTAGTTTTATAGACAATGCAGTCAATATTCCACCTTTGGCCCTTCCCGATGTAGATGGAACAGCCGGGACAGCAAGTGATTGAAAGCCCTCGATGTCACAGGTGGTCCTAGACCATGTCTCTTGTAGACACAGGATTTCATGAGATTTCACAAAATCTAACCAAATCTCATCCTCTAGCTTATTTGTTATTCCGAAGATGTTCCAGGATAATAATGAAGAGGAAGGTGAAGACCCTTGCGTTTCATCACTATTTCCCGAATCATCTCCTACAACAGTGGTATTTGGGTTAAGCAATGATAACCTATTCTGTTCATGTCCCTTGTCTATGTTGGCCATTGGCACGGCAACAGTCCCCTTCTGTGAGTGTCCAACAGTCGCATTTTCACCTTCAAAAGTATCCCGCACTAAAATACCATCGTAAATGCATATCCCTTGGTCTTCTTTTATTCCCCCAGTTATTGATGTTTCTATGACCTTAACCCTGGATGGCAGTCAATCTACCTCATCTAGGTTCATCAAAGGGTCAAAGCGGTTCCTCAATGGGATGTTGTTATTATAGTTATTATTGTTATTTGGGAACCAGCCAGGATATTCTGCGCCCATGAACCTTGGTCTTCGCGGGTTATAAGGGACTTGTATGAAATTTCCCATACTTGGTGGCCCCATGAGATTAGCTGTCTCGTGCCAAGGAGTATAAAGATGATGCGGGCCATAATTCATATTTGGATTATGTGCCCAACCCGTTTGGTGTCTACCATTTATGCCATATCCTTGGCGGGAGGAATTTTGATCAGGGAAAGACTGATGGAGATTGGGATAGAAATATTCAAGACCAATGCACTGAATGTCCCCCATCCGCCCAAACCTAGCCTTGCTGCAAATAATATCCTTGACCCAGTTATCTCTAAAGTTTATCAATATGCAGTCGCCCTCCAGGTCTTTTTTACTTGGTCCAACCCAGGGAACCCTCCGAACACTTAGGATTTTTGTAGTAGTATCCTCAGTTAATGGCCTGTTTGTATTTAGCCAAAATTTTGTTTTATTTAGGAGGTCCTCGTTTTTCTCGTATTTATTCTCTGGGATTAATGGTACACCTGTCAGGATAGCCATGTATGGAGCGGACTCCGGGGGTATATTTATGTAGATCTGTCTACCTTGTAATGGGGTTTTACTAGGGGCCTGAGGTTTACTCGATGGAGTTTCTTTCACTTCGTTATCAATCTGGGCAGGCACAGATGTAACAACCGGTGTAGTTACCACCAGCGAGTTACTTGACTTTTGTCCCACTGTGTTCCCCTGCTTGGTTTTTATTGAGGGAGTTAGAACCGAACAGGGGGTGGTACAGGCAGTAATGCCGCTAGGTAGGGGTTGAGGTATCTGATTAGGCTTAGAGCCCTTTTTTCCTACACTGGTATTATCACTATTAGTCTTACCAACAGTGGTAGCTGGTTGTTTTTTATTTCCTACCAGGCTTTCCAATAGAACGGTATTCTTAGATGTTAAGAACTCCAGTTGATCTAATTTTAGATTTATTATTTGGGTTTTCTCTATCAGGGGATTCAATAGACTTTTTATGAGTTTCTCGACACCGATCATTAGATCCTTATCTTCCTTACCGGAGTGATTTTTCCCTGACTGCAAGAGGTTCTTTTCCATATTGGAAATTTGGGATCCTATCTGTGATAATCTGTCCTCAAAGGGATTTAAAAGCTTTTTAAGCGTTTCCCACACTACATTCAAAAATTCAACGTCTTCCCCATTTATAACACAAAGTGGTGTTTCATTATTCTCCTTCACTATTGTCAATTTATCCCTATCCACATTAACCTCTGGAGTAAAGTCAGAAGGTTGTGTAATTATCACTGGAGGCGGAGAAGGCAACTTGGTGGATAATTGGGATTTTGCAACCTTTACCTTTTTCCTAGCGTATGATGTTTGGTTACCACGCTTCCTTTTGGTATATGGCCCTTGCTGTTTGTTTTCAGGAAATCCCCCAGCCTGCACTACGGATATAGATTCTGAACCCAACACCGGCACATCTTTCTTACACTCATTCATTTCCTCTATTACCCCAGACATAGGTATTTTTGAAGAAGAGTTAGGGGATACTAAAGGTAATGGTAAGGTCTCCTTTGGTGTGGGTGTAGTGGGAACAATTGACTGGTGAATATCTGCAATTGTTTCAATCAATTTCAGTGGCTGGGCGATAGAGCGGTCAGGGGTTTTGGCAAAAGCGAAGGCACCTAAGGAAGATTTTTTGGCCGCGGCTATCTCCTGTGACAGCCTCCTTGCAGCGTCCAACTCAGATGAGACTCGACGTTGCATTTTGGCAATCTCACTGTCTATGGCGGAATGGGTTTTGGTAATGAAATCATCAAGGGTTCCGTTTTTTAATTTGGATTTTGCAGCCCTCACCTTGTACTCCCTGGATGACATGGTTTCTGGTGGTAACAATGGAGCCCGTATCTAGGGGCTTAGAGGGCTGGCCCAGTCCAGTCCGCTCAGGCCTCGAACGGCCTCAAACGGTCCCGCCCTTGTCCCGGGCTTCTCCCGGCGCCCTCCCGCGCGCTCCCGCGCAGCGGGGACGTTACTGTGCTTTTATGTCTTTGAGGCTGATGAATAAGGGGGTGGAGCCGGCAGGGAGAGCAGCCCAGGTGGTGACGGGCGCGCGGGGGCTCCTGGTCCTCGGAGTCCCCCGCTAGAAGCTCGCAGCCCTGCCGGTCAGCAGGAACGCCCAAATCTCCTCCACGAGATGACGATAGGAAGGCTGTCAACCGCGCAGCGGCAAACAGCGGCAGCAGAGAGCAGAACCCACCAGCAATCAGAGGTGAGGTCAGAGTCTTTCAGTTTTGCCCAAAGGAATCCGTTTGACCGGGGTAGCGCCGCCGGTTTTGAAGGAAGGATGGGGGTGGAGCCGGCAGGGAGAGCAGCCCAGGTGGTGACGGGCGCGCGGGGGCTCCTGGTCCTCGGAGTCCCCCGCTAAAAGCTCGCAGCCCTGCCGGTCAGCAGGAACGCCCAAATCTCCTCCACGAGATGACGATAGGAAGGCTGTCAACCGCGCAGCGGGACGCGCGAAGCGGGTCCGGCAAGTCGCAGCGGCAAACAGCGGCAGCAGAGAGCAGAACCCACCAGCAATCCGAGGTGAGGTCAGAGTCTTTCAGTTTTGCCCAAAGGAATCCGTTTGACCGGGGTAGCGCCGCCGGTTTTGAAGGAAGGATGGGGGTGGAGCCGGCAGGGAGAGCAGCCCAGGTGGTGACGGGCGCGCGGGGGCTCCTGGTCCTCGGAGTCCGCCGCTAGAAGCTCGCAGCCCTGCCGGTCAGCAGGAACGCCCAAATCTCCTCCACGAGATGACGATAGGAAGGCTGTCAACCGCGCAGCGGCAAACAGCGGCAGCAGAGAGCAGAACCCACCAGCAATCCGAGGTGAGGTCAGAGTCTTTCAGTTTTGCCCAAAGGAATCCGTTTGACCGGGGTAGCGCCGCCGGTTTTGAAGGAAGGATGGGGGTGGAGCCGGCAGGGAGAGCAGCCCAGGTGGTGACGGGCGCGCGGGGGCTCCTGGTCCTCGGAGTCCGCCGCTAGAAGCTCGCAGCCCTGCCGGTCAGCAGGAACGCCCAAATCTCCTCCACGAGATGACGATAGGAAGGCTGTCAACCGCGCAGCGGGACCCGCGAAGCGGGTCCGGCAAGTCGCAGCGGCAAACAGCGGCAGCAGAGAGCAGAACCCACCAGCAATCCGAGGTGAGGTCAGAGTCTTTCAGTTTTGCCCAAAGGAATCCGTTTGACCGGGGTAGCGCCGCCGGTTTTGAAGGAAGGATGGGGGTGGAGGCGGCAGGGAGAGCAGCCCAGGTGGTGACGGGCGCGCGGGGGCTCCTGGTCCTCGGAGTCCCCCGCTAGAAGCTCGCAGCCCTGCCGGTCAGCAGGAACGCCCAAATCTCCTCCACGAGATGACGATAGGAAGGCTGTCAACCGCGCAGCGGCAAACAGCGGCAGCAGAGAGCAGAACCCACCAGCAATCCGAGGTGAGGTCAGAGTCTTTCAGTTTTGCCCAAAGGAATCCGTTTGACCGGGGTAGCGCCGCCGGTTTTGAAGGAAGGATGGGGGTGGAGCCGGCAGGGAGAGCAGCCCAGGTGGTGACGGGCGCGCGGGGGCTCCTGGTCCTCGGAGTCCCCCGCTAGAAGCTCGCAGCCCTGCCGGTCAGCAGGAACGCCCAAATCTCCTCCACGAGATGACGATAGGAAGGCTGTCAACCGCGCAGCGGGACCCGCGAAGCGGGTCCGGCAAGTCGCAGCGGCAAACAGCGGCAGCAGAGAGCAGAACCCACCAGCAATCCGAGGTGAGGTCAGAGTCTTTCAGTTTTGCCCAAAGGAATCCGTTTGACCGGGGTAGCGCCGCCGGTTTTGAAGGAAGGATGGGGGTGGAGCCGGCAGGGAGAGCAGCCCAGGTGGTGACGGGCGCGCGGGGGCTCCTGGTCCTCGGAGTCCCCCGCTAGAAGCTCGCAGCCCTGCCGGTCAGCAGGAACGCCCAAATCTCCTCCACTAGATGACAATAGGAAGGCTGTCAACCGCGCAGCGGGACCCGCGAAGCGGGTCCGGCAAGTCGCAGCGGCAAACAGCGGCAGCAGAGAGCAGAACCCACCAGCAATCCGAGGTGAGGTCAGAGTCTTTCAGTTTTGCCCAAAGGAATCCGTTTGACCGGGGTAGCGCCGCCGGTTTTGAAGGAAGGATGGGGGTGGAGCCGGCAGGGAGAGCAGCCCAGGTGGTGACGGGCGCGCGGGGGCTCCTGGTCCTCGGAGTCCCCCGCTAGAAGCTCGCAGCCCTGCCGGTCAGCAGGAACGCCCAAATCTCCTCCACGAGATGACGATAGGAAGGCTGTCAACCGCGCAGCGGGAAACAGCGGCAGCAGAGAGCAGAACCCACCAGCAATCCGAGGTGAGGTCAGAGTCTTTCAGTTTTGCCCAAAGGAATCCGTTTGACCGGGGTAGCGCCGCCGGTTTTGAAGGAAGGATGGGGGTGGAGCCGGCAGGGAGAGCAGCCCAGGTGGTGACGGGCGCGCGGGGGCTCCTGGTCCTCGGAGTCCCCCGCTAGAAGCTCGCAGCCCTGCCGGTCAGCAGGAACGCCCAAATCTCCTCCACGAGATGACGATAGGAAGGCTGTCAACCGCGCAGCGGGACCCGCGAAGCGGGTCCGGCAAGTCGCAGCGGCAAACAGCGGCAGCAGAGAGCAGAACCCACCAGCAATCCGAGGTGAGGTCAGAGTCTTTCAGTTTTGCCCAAAGGAATCCGTTTGACCGGGGTAGCGCCGCCGGTTTTGAAGGAAGGATGGGGGTGGAGCCGGCAGGGAGAGCAGCCCAGGTGGTGACGGGCGCGCGGGGGCTCCTGGTCCTCGGAGTCCCCCGCTAGAAGCTCGCAGCCCTGCCGGTCAGCAGGAACGCCCAAATCTCCTCCACGAGATGACGATAGGAAGGCTGTCAACCGCGCAGCGGCAAACAGCGGCAGCAGAGAGCAGAACCCACCAGCAATCCGAGGTGAGGTCAGAGTCTTTCAGTTTTGCCCAAAGGAATCCGTTTGACCGGGGTAGCGCCGCCTGTTTTGAAGGAAGGATGGGGGTGGAGCCGGCAGGGAGAGCAGCCCAGGTGGTGACGGGCGCGCGGGGGCTCCTGGTCCTCGGAGTCCCCCGCTAGAAGCTCGCAGCCCTGCCGGTCAGCAGGAACGCCCAAATCTCCTCCACGAGATGACGATAGGAAGGCTGTCAACCGCGCAGCGGGACCCGCGAAGCGGGTCCGGCAAGTCGCAGCGGCAAACAGCGGCAGCAGAGAGCAGAACCCACCAGCAATCCGAGGTGAGGTCAGAGTCTTTCAGTTTTGCCCAAAGGAATCCGTTTGACCGGGGTAGCGCCGCCGGTTTTGAAGGAAGGATGGGGTGGAGCCGGCAGGGAGAGCAGCCCAGGTGGTGACGGGCGCGCGGGGGCTCCTGGTCCTCGGAGTCCCCCGCTAGAAGCTCGCAGCCCTGCCGGTCAGCAGGAACGCCCAAATCTCCTCCACGAGATGACGATAGGAAGGCTGTCAACCGCGCAGCGGGAAACAGCGGCAGCAGAGAGCAGAACCCACCAGCAATCCGAGGTGAGGTCAGAGTCTTTCAGTTTTGCCCAAAGGAATCCGTTTGACCGGGGTAGCGCCGCCGGTTTTGAAGGAAGGATGGGGGTGGAGCCGGCAGGGAGAGCAGCCCAGGTGGTGACGGGCGCGCGGGGGCTCCTGGTCCTCGGAGTCCCCCGCTAGAAGCTCGCAGCCCTGCCGGTCAGCAGGAACGCCCAAATCTCCTCCACGAGATGACGATAGGAAGGCTGTCAACCGCGCAGCGGGACCCGCGAAGCGGGTCCGGCAAGTCGCAGCGGCAAACAGCGGCAGCAGAGAGCAGAACCCACCAGCAATCCGAGGTGAGGTCAGAGTCTTTCAGTTTTGCCCAAAGGAATCCGTTTGACCGGGGTAGCGCCGCCGGTTTTGAAGGAAGGATGGGGGTGGAGCCGGCAGGGAGAGCAGCCCAGGTGGTGACGGGCGCGCGGGGGCTCCTGGTCCTCGGAGTCCCCCGCTAGAAGCTCGCAGCCCTGCCGGTCAGCAGGAACGCCCAAATCTCCTCCACGAGATGACGATAGGAAGGCTGTCAACCGCGCAGCGGGACCCGCGGGAAGCGGGTCCGGCAAGTCGCAGCGGCAAACAGCGGCAGCAGAGAGCAGAACCCACCAGCAATCCGAGGTGAGGTCAGAGTCTTTCAGTTTTGCCCAAAGGAATCATTCAACCAATACAAATTTTAGTAGGATTAGGTCAGTACTACACCGTCACTCAGTTCTCTCCCGGATTGGGTAATAGGTGCCAATTAACGCCCTGTTGATCTTTCACCCCTAGGTTGCCCCCCCCTTTTGTCCTGAAGAAGTCTTGCAGCGGAGGTATAAGTCATCCTCTATGCACAAGCCGAGTCGAAACGTCGACGCACCCAACCCATCGACGGCCTGAATCTCATCCCATCCCCTTCGCTTGATGTTGCATTTATGCATTTACAAAAAACTGTAAACATTTTTATAAATAATCTGTTTGGGACAGGCCTTTCTGTACTAGTCTCTTTACCAGTCCATTGCCTAGCAGTAAAAATGTATAAACTCTGAATATTAGTGACTATTCACCTTTTCCTACCCATCACGATCACACCCATTCTTCTCCCATCACTTGAGCAACCTTTGTACCTTCCTTTTGTCTAAATTAACTTTTGATCAGTTTCAAGTATATAAAATTAAATATACTGGACTTAAACAATTCTTTGATGCTTTCGTGTTTTACATTGACTGTACGTTTTGAAAAATGCAATCTTAGATAGCAGGGTATGTTGTTGTGTTCATTGTTGGTATGTCTTACTAGTGTTTGACTTAATTAAGCAACACACACATGATAAATTATAAATTACTCTTCTCTAAAGCAGTCGCGGACCACTTGTTCATTACCTGATCGGCTATATGTTCCTAACTAATGTGGCATCTGAATTAGTAGTGTTTTAGGAGCACACGTAACCCCTCCAGCCATGCGTGCATTATTGGGGCCAATCTCCGGCTGTGCGTACTTTATATACACAAGACTCCACCAGAAGCAGATGTAATATGTTAGTCAGCCCCCTGCTCACTGAGCTAACCACCGCTCATAGACGACCCAATCTGAAGCACTCCGTGGACTCACATGAAGCACACTGGTCTCACTGAGCTATCTGCCATAGAACACCCACATCCTGTCATAAGATGTTAAATGTACTTTTGGATATCGTTTGAGCTGTGACTTTTGTGTATGAACAGTAACTCACACTGAGCTCTAGTCCGCAGGCACTGCTCTTAATACTGAATCTTATTTCAAATACGGGTCTTATGTGATGTTCGTCCTTTGTTCCTGTAGCTGTCATTGCTCTTTAATACAAAGATGATGTGTGTGTCATTGCAGGTGTGATAATATGAAGATTCAGTGCCCAGAGATGGTGGTGAAGAGTCATAAAGGTAAATATCATTGACAATTAGCTCTGTATGTTATGGTTCATGAAAATGATGTGGTATGGTATGGTTTTGTGTGGTATGGTATGGAATGTTATGTTATGTTCGTTAGGTATGGGATAGGAAGGGATGAGATTGTGTATGGTATGGTATTGTATGGTTTGGAACGTTATGATTTGATGGGATGGTGTGGTGTGCTATGGGTTGGTATCATGGTGTAATATGGTGTGATGGGATGGTGTGGTGGGATGGTGTGGTGTGGATTGGTGTGGTGTGCTATGGAACGGTATGGCATGGAATGTTATGGTGGTATGGTATGGGGTAGGAAGGGATTAGATGCGATTGGATGGTGTGGATTGGAGTTTTATGGAATGGTATGTTATGGCGGTATGGTATGGAACGTTATGATGAGATGGTGTGATGTGATATGGGTTGGGATCATAGTATAATATGGGATGGCATGGAATTGCACCTCAGAATTTGGCATGTACTGCATAACTCATTCTGTGTTCCAGAGTTCTAGCTCCAACAGTGACCTAACACATGCTTCTACACTGACCTAGCACATGCACCTACACTTACCCAGCGCATGCACCCACACTGACCTAGCACATGCACCCACACTGACCTAGCACATGCACCCACACTGACCTAGCACATGCACCTACACTTACCCAGCGCATGCACCCACACTGACCTAGCACATGCACCCACACTGACCTAGCACATGCACCCACACTGACCTAGCACATGCACCCACACTGACCTAGCACATGCACCTACACTTACCCAGCGCATGCACCCACACTGACCTAGCACATGCACCCACACTGACCTAGCACATGCACCCACACTGACCTAGCACATGCACCCACACTGACCTAGCACATGCACCCACACTGACCTAGCACATGCACCTACACTTACCCAGCGCATGCACCCACACTGACCTAGCACATGCACCCACACTGACCTAGCACATGCACCTACACTTACCCAGCGCATGCACCCACACTGACCTAGCACATGCACCCACACTGACCTAGCACATGCACCCACACTGACCTAGCACATGCACCTACACTGACCCAGCGCATGCACCCACACTGACGTAGCACATGGTTCTACACTGACCTAGCACATGCACCTACACTGACCTAGCACATGCACCTACACTGACTAAGCACATGCACCCACACTGACCTAGCACATGCATCTACACTGACCTAGCACATGCACCCACACTGACCTAGCACATGCACCCACACTGACCTAGCACATGCACCCACACTGACCTAGCACATGCACCCACACTGACCTAGCACATGCATCTACACTGACCTAGCACATGCATCTACACTGACCTAGCACATGCATCTACACTGACCTAGCACATGCACCTACACTGACCTAGCACATGCATCTACACTGACCTAGCACATGCACCCACACTGACCTAGCACATGCAGATACACTGACCTAGCACATGCATCTACACTGACCTAGCACATGCACCCACACTGACCTAGCACATGCAGATACACTGACCTAGCACATGCACCCACACTGACCTAGCACATGCAGATACACTGACCTAGCACATGCATCTACACTGACCTAGCACATGCACCTACACTGACCTAGCACATGCATCTACACTGACCTAGCACATGCACCCACACTGACCTAGCTCATGCACCTACACTGACCTAGCTCATGCACCTACACTGACCTAGCACATGCATCTACACTGACCTAGCACATGCATCTACACTGACCTAGCACATGCACCCACACTGACCTAGCTCATGCACCTACACTGACCTAACACAGGCATCCACACTGACCTAGCTCATGTACCTACACTGTCGTAGTTCGTGCACTTACCCTGAGCTACCCCATGCACCTACACTGACCTAGCGCATACTTCTACTCTGATCTAACGTATGCACCTATAGTGACGTGGTGTATGAACCTACACTGACCTAGCACATGCACCCATGCTGGCCTAGCGCATGCACCTACACTAACCTAGCGCATATATCTACACCGGTGTAGTGCATCCATCTACAATGCAGGTTAGTATATGACTGGTACTGTATACCTTGGAGTAGATCTGTCATTCTGTACCATCAAATGCAGAGTACTGACTAGTACTGTATACCTTTGAGTAGCTCTCTCGCTCCGTATCATCTAATATAGATTACTAACTAGTACAGTATGTCTTGGATCAATTCTGTTTTCTGTACAATCTAATGCACTGTACTGGCTATTACATTATAGCTTGGAGTAGCTCTGTAGCTCTGTACCATCTAATGCAGTGTACTGACTAGTACTGTATACCTTCTAATAACTCTCTCACTCTGTACCACGTAAAGAAGTACTGACTAGTACTGTATACCTCTAGTAGCTTTCCTTCCCTGCAGCATCCATTGCGGTGTACTGATTACTACTGTATACCTTTGAAGTATTTGAAGTAGCTTTGTCACTCTGTGACTTCTAACAGAGTGTACTGACTAGTACAGATCACCTTCTAGCACCTCTGAGATGCACCCCAGTTGCCGAACATTTGCCCCAAGATTTCTCATCCTTTTCTACCTGAAGGACATCTGTTGAAGCTTGGTTTATTTTTGAGAAGCAGCTTCACCTCTTGTAAGCCTTTTCTTTCCTCCTAGTTCTTGCTTCTGCTCTAAGTTTGCTGCTTTAAGACTCTTATTTTCCAGTAGTGGGGAAACTTCCAGTAGTAAGGTTGGATCTAATTGTAACAAGGGTTTGATTATCATGTCACTATTTATTCGACTGGGGTCCGTTTTGTTCACTGTGAGTATCTGCCGTCTGAATTCAGTCCAGCTCCTCTCCCAGTGTGTTAACTGATTCTGTTCTGTTAGCAGTTATTTTTTAGGTCTCGCCTAGGCAGCGGGCATGCGCTACTCTAGGAGGACGTTTAGCCATCGGTCTTCACTTTTCAAGCGCTGCCCTCGTGCCTGTGGCGTCATCCACCTTGCAGGATCGAGCAGCGGCGTGCCACAAGCACAAGTGCAGTGCTTGAAAAGTGAAGACCTCGCGAGCACGCATGCACGCACCACTCCTGGGCTTGTTCTGTTAGTTGCTCTCTCTATAAGCAGAGAGAAGTGTGTATATAGATTTGCCACAAAGCAGCGTGAGCAAGCGGAGAGCGGCTTGGAAACATGAGGCGGCATACCGGATCACCTCAAGCCTCTGACGGCGTGTTGCTGGGCAACCGAGTACACCGCCTGCACTCCCAGGTGAAACATGTGCACCCTTGTTTGTGTTGTGTGTGAGCATCCGAAGAGTAGCGGTGCTGTCCCTCAGCACCTTGACCAATTATACAATGGCGTTGTACTACTTTGGCTGAGTTCAGGACTATTTTGGAATTTATTTACGAGTCTCTTTTCACAACCACTACTGTGCGCCCGCCCACTTTTTGTGCATGCCGCTCTGCACCTTTCCTCCCTCCTTTTGTGCTACGTGTCCCTTCGTCTAATTACCGCCATCTTTTTGCTCCGCCATGAGACTCCCCGTAGCTCCTCTTATGTTGTTCATCCCTTCTGCCATTAGCGTACCTTGCCCTCTCCTGTGGCCAGAGCGGATCTGCTAAGCAGCCCCTCCCGTTGCTGGCTCCATTATTGCTGCCCCTGTGTGGGCTTGGTCATGGAGGCATTTTCAAGTTGAATACAATATACACGTTACTCATACCCTGCAGACGCACCGACCAAGATACGAGATGTCCATTAACTTGATTAGGATTCTCTAATTGTGACTGATTGACATATGCAGCGGTAGTGCTGTGGACTTCAGGCAATGTTTATATATGTGATTTTCTTTTTGCTTGTGTCACGGCGCAAGGAATTAAACAGTTATTACATCCATGTACCAGACCGAGGTCAGACAAAGAGTCACTGTAGGTGATGCACAGCTGCTTGTTTATTGTCTCAGTTTCTGGGACACTTTAGCATCAAAGTCGGGAGCTTCTCGACAAGATGGTTGTTCTGAATGGACAGATGACGTGGTACTCCCTTAAGTGCCGAAGTCACTTTGCAGCATTTTCCACAGCTTTATTAGTTGCCAAGATAGACTGATTCATTTTACCACACACAAGTGACCCCTGAGTGCCTGCGAATGTTGGTTTAGGGATCATAATGAAAGACTTGTTCAGAAGGGATACAGGTTCGAATCCCTGCAGTCCATTCTGATGATCAATAGCTTTGATTGCAACGATTTGACTACCAGGCATTGGCACCTTTTGCAAGTTTTGCAAGCTCTCACTGACCTGTTGCTGTGCACAGATTCGGCTATGGGCAGAATCATAGACATCAATACACCAAAATGGAAGGTGTAGCGGAAGTGACATCACACATCCTTTGACCTTAATGACATCACATTAGGGGACGTATAAGAATACTACTGACTCCAAGGCATGGTGAATAGTGGCACGGCTCATGGTCCTCCATGCTAATTCAGCATCATGTCAAGGGAAACAGTGATGTGGCAGTCTCCAGCTGTGATAATTGAGAACACGAAAATGGTGAAAGGACAAAAAAAACCCAGAGTACTCTTTCAAGGAACTTGGTTCCTTTGTTCATGCAGTACATAATGCAGGAAATTGACATGCAGCCCATCTCTTTGTGTGGGTGTGCAACTCTGATCATGCCAATGTCCACAATTCTTCATTCTTCAGGAAGTGGCTTAGTCAAACGAAGGTGTACTCCAGCCTTCCTGCTCCATCGAAGTATAGGTGATTTCACACAAGATGCATACACTTGGCGTTCCATTGGTTTCTGGAGGGAGGGAGAATGAGAGATAGGCGAGCAGTAGAGGAAACAGGTAGGAAAAGGACGGATATCAGTTCTGACGACTAGTAAACCCTGCTGATAACTGTAGGGTCTAAATAAATACAGGACTCCTCCCAACGGTGGTGTGCTCCTCCCATCATTTAATTAAGATCTACTCACACATACATTTGGTACTAGTTAGGCTAGCCATGTAAACAACATAGATTCACACAGGAAAAGCTGGTAATCGTTCTCTGCGTGGTTTGATCAGCTGCTACTAGTCGTTGTCTTGGCCGATTCATGGGGCTGGTCGTCGTTTTGAGTGTATCCTACCACACATCAGTGAGACACCTTCCGAATCATGTACAGCACCCATCAGGAGACTTGTTACCCGGATCTCTTGCACAAGAAAACGTGTGGAGTCGGTCACTTGAAAGAGAGATCTACTGAGCGGTGACCCTGGGCCCAGAGCACTGCTCAAGGCCTCGCACATGGTCACAGATGATCTTAATCGTGATATTACATCACTATCAACATTCTTGATGATATCACTAAAATCATGTTTGCTGACAGTGGGAATATTGCTGTTTAATTGAGTGACCATTGCAGGGACATCTACATGTTGTGGTAGTGCAACCTTCTCGCCCATTTTAATGTCTGATTATGTGTATTGGTGGAGTTTCAAAGACATCAAGCATTATCTTTAATCAGTCAGGATATTGGTCATGAGTGACTTTAATTGACGAGTACAAAACAGACTTTTTTGCTCAGGCTTTATTGTTGACTGCAGCAATACATTGTTTTGATTGTTTTCCAAGCTGCCTTAAACACTGATCTTGAATAAGGGAATAAATAGGTCATTTTCTAGTTAGCCTAAGACTTGCTACCGATCGTGTTTTCACACTACTGCCCCATGTTTAACAACACTGAAGGGAATATTTTCTGTTGAGGTACAGTTTTTACTGTTCATCACTGTATTTGTGTTTGAAAGAAAAGATATTAAAATAAAAGTAAATATCCCATCATTCAACACAAAATACCATTCCACATAATTACACTCATAACACACAATCTCACTCCACATAGTTCCAGTACACTCAATACCACATAATTACTATCTGCATAATTTCACTGCACACCATGCCACATAATTCCACTACACAAATCCACTCGACACAATTCCGCAACTAAAAATTACAATCCAACCCACATTATTCAACTACACAACACATGCATACACACACATAAAATGTGTTTTACACAGGTAAAGCACATTGCCATTTACAATGCCACTAGCTCTAACCCAAACAAATGTGAGACCTATTGCATTTCCAATGCTTGTATTTGATTTTCCCTGTAAGATGAATGAATGAATATACAGCTACATAACAATAGCAACTTTGTTTTTATTAGATCATTAATGCTCATAATATTTGTGCAAAAATGAACCCCTTTGTGGTCGATGCAAAAACAAATTCAGTTTGGGATGGATCCCTAAAGACATTTACTAATTCAGTGACAGCACGGCTTGTAATGCGGGTTTACCCATCGTGAATTTAAAGGCCCAAACAACAATCTTTTTTATTTTGATATCTCTATCAGTATTTCATATAAATAATATAACGGCAGTGACACGATGTCACACAAGGCCCTTTTCTGTTTCTCGATAGCGCATGGTATATTCTCCTAATGGGAGCTTCTTTGTTATTCACATGTAAGGGACGTAAAGCTTGAGTATATCATCACTGCCATTTGCTTTCACGCACACAAAGCACTCCACAACGCCGGACCAGCCTACCTTAACAGCAGACTCAACTTCTACACCCCCACCCGCCAGCTCAGCTCCGCCAGCCTCGCCCTCGCCGCTATCCCCCCACATCCAACGAATGACCTCCGGCGGCAGATTCTTCTCCTACCTCGCCGCCGAGACCTGGAACACCCTCCCTACCCACATACGGCAGACCCAAGACCTACTCGCCTTCAGAAGACTCCTCAAGACCTGGCTCTTCGAGCAGGAGGAGCCCCCCCCCCCCGCCCCCTCAGCGCCTTGAGACCCTCACAGGTAAGTAGCACGCTCTACAAGTACTCTGATTGATTTCAAGGTGCCCCAGCACTGACAAAAGTGCACATAACCCGGAAACATCCCACAAGGTTCGTCTTCATGGTAGTCATGTGTTGCAGCATTTTTTATGTCATTTCTTTTTAATACAGGTGTTCAATTATACATAATATAATACTAATTATATATAAGGTAACAGAAATGGCAATAGCGATCGCTAAACACTTATAAGGTCCCAAAGGCAAGACCTATTGGCTATTCCAATGCTTGTTTTTAAAATTGGGTAGGCTTGACCAGACTGACTAGCATGTGATCCACTCTTTCCCAAAATGTGACTTTTTGTAATGTGCTTTCCTAAGCCTCTGACGCTGTCTTTTAGTCGGTTGTGTGATGTCTTCAAGTGGGTCGCACCTTAACAAAGTATGGGTAATATGGGTTACTGGTTCTCCCAGATCTATACTAGTTTTGTGAGGTGGACAAAGCAGAGAGACACCACAGCTTTCAGTTCTTCTGTGGCACCTGCTAGTTAACGACCTTTCGGCTCCACCTCGCTGCTGTTCCGAAATTACTTCACTCGACTCCACTGTAACCTTTCCTAATTGTGTTGTTTTTTTGGCAAGGAACTTTATTATTTGAAGCACAATTGTCAGAATTGTTTGTTGTGGTAATGTCCGCTGTTTTTGAAGTTGTCTTTAACTGCAGCTTAATGTCGTCCAAAGCAGAGTCTACAAATCTTGGAAGGGATGCCAGCAGGGGCGGTGGGTGACATTGCAAAGTGGAGGGGCGCAAAGTGATTTGCATACAGCACCGTAGCTAGCGAGCGAGCGCAGCGAGCGAGCCCGAACCCCAAATTTTGAAAAAAAAGAAGAAAAATTGTGCCTTTTCAAGCACATTTGAGAAAGCAGGAAGGTTAATAAAGCAATTGTGAAAGTGCAGTTATTACATTAATAGATGGCATAACATAGGTAGCTGCTTATTCAGTATAACCACAGAATGACCATGCAAGGTTCCACTGACAAAACAAAAACAATGCTGGCCCTCAGGGTAACTTTATCTCACTATTTATGAGGATGCAAACAAGGGAAAACCTATTGTTTGTATGGGTTATTTTATTTAAACCCTTTTATCAATTTTAAATCATTTTGAAAAACATTTTCAGGTTGAGAAAAAACACTAAATACAAACATTTACACTATTTACAACTATCATACATACGAATCTCATACACCAATCAATAACAAACATATATACAGATGAATCCACAATTATATACAAGCTTCTTTTACAAGAGAAAAAACAACAATTTTGTTAACACAAATAATCAATCTTTGTGAAACTTCAAATCATTAGAATGCCCAACCAGGGTCAAACAACAGGAAAAAAGGCAACAAAAAAATTGAAGTAGAACTCTTCAATCAGTTAAGGTTGACAAATAACTGTTAGCTTTGCTAGATCAAAGATGCCTATTTGCCGTTATGCCGACGCGTTTCGAATCTGGAAACAATCTCAGATTCTCTTCAGGGCTCTATCAATGTGGCATTCTTATCGTATGGATAACGCGGTCCCGCGGTCCAATTAATCAAATGGGATAGGGCTTTTAGTTATGCAGAAGTTCTTAGGTTGTGAAAAACGGGGGCACTACTGTTTCCCTTCGCAATCTGAATTCTCCGCTGCTAAATCAACCGCGCTGCGGTCTGAGGGTCTTAGTAAGGGGCAGAAGATGGTTGTTGTGCCGGTCCCGAGGAACCTTTGCTGTCGGGCGGGGAACAGGCTGGAATTGTCTCCGCGGCGTGTCAGAGGGCGTGCTTCAATCGCGCTGGTGTCTCACTTTCCAACCATGGACCAGGAAACGCCCGACAGCAAAGGTTCCTCGGGACCGTATTTAGTGTTTTTTCTCAACCTGAAAATGTTTTTCAAAATGATTTAAAATTGATAAAAGGGTTTAAATAAAATAACCCATACAAACAATAGGTTTTCCCTTGTTTGCATCCTCATAAATAGTGAGATAAAGTTACCCTGAGGGCCAGCATTGTTTTTGTTTTGTCAATGATATATGGTCCAGTTGACCCTCTGTTCCAGGACCACACTCCGTTTTTTTGCAAACATTCAAGGTTCCACAGCATACTCTAAAGCAGAACAATACAAAACGCCCACTCTGCGACGTTTCCCACTTTCACTGAGCTATGATGGACTCTCTGCCCTCCTGCACTCTATGGCACCCATGCCCTGTGCACCGTCTACCACTGCGTCACACTCCCCCATGCGCATACCACTCGGTTTGTACTTGTAACCCCATCCTTCATCCGCTTTTTTTGTTGTTGCAGTTTTTATATAGCGCGAACTCGACCAGAAGGTATTGCCGCGCTTTACATGAACACCAATCACAATACACATCATTTTCGATAAAAAGGGGGAGATTAAGTAATTTGCCCAGAATCACAGGTTGTTGAGCCGAAGCCGAGACCCAAACCTGATTCCCCAGCTCCAAGGTCGGTAGGACATCCTGGGGAGGGAGGAGAAAAAGGGAGGGGGAGAGGAGTCAGGGGAGCCCTGGTGAGTGTGAGAAGAGGGGAGGAGAGCCGAGTGAGCGAGTCCCGGAGAGAGGGAGTGAAGAGGAGGGGGGCTGAGCGCGGAACCCGCCAGAAGCAAAGGACGAGGGGCTGACTAGAGACAGAGAGAGGGCAGAGGAGAGACAGAGAGAGAGAGAGAGAGGGCAGCTGGCACCAAGGAGAGACAGAGAGCACGAGGCACAAGGAGGAGCAGGGCGCACGTGCACAGAGACATCCTTCAATATAGATGAAGAGAGAGCGGAGGACATAACGGGGCAAAGACCAAGAAGGGGAGAGTGACAGAGACGGGGCAGAAGAAGAGACAGGGGGAGGTACCGAGAGCGGAGGGGCAGACAGAGTGCCTGGGCAGAATAAAGACAGCGCGTGAGAGAGGAGCGCTCTCACCCCAACACCTCGTAGGGGTACTGCCTCTTCTCCCAGGATACCAACTGCCTCCTCACCCGGGATAACTCCTGCCTCCTCACCCGGGATACCTCCTGCCAACTCACTCACTCTGAGGTAGAGAGCTCCATCTGCCTCCTCATCCCGGACACCACCTGCCTCCTCTCCCAGGATACCTCCTCCCTCCTCGCCGGGGACATCTCTTGCATCACAAGCCCGGACTCATCTTCGGTGAGGTAGAGAGGTCCACCTGCCTCCTCTCCCGGACCTCTCCTGCCTCTCTCTTCGGACCCCTCCTGCCTCCTCACCTCGGACCCCTCCTGCCTCGCCACGGATAGCTCCTCGCTGTCCCACAGAAGCTTTTAACCCCTCGGCCCTGACAGCACCTCCGTCAGGTAGAAAACTCAGGCTGCACTTTCAACCCGAACGCATCTGAGAGAGGTAGAAAGACCCCGGGTTGTCTGCTCTCCCGGACACCCCCGGGTGAAGAACAGAAGGTTCAGACTGCCTCCTGACCATGGGTGGACCTTAGTGAGGTACAGAGACCCCAGGCTGCCTGCGCCCCCCGGATACCCGCCTCGGTGAGGTACAAAGACCCCAGGCTGCCTCCTCGCCACGGGTGGACCCCAGGGAGGTACAAAGACCCCAAGGTGCCTCCTATCTCCCGACACATCTCAGTGAGGTATAAAGATCCCAGTCTGCCTGCGCCCCCGGACACTTCATCGGAGAGGTACAGAGACCCCGTGTGCCTGTTCTCCCCCCAGACATCCCATCGGAGAGGTACAGAGACCCCAGGCTGCCTCCTCACCCGGACCCCTCCCCGGTGAGGTACAGAGACCCCCAGGCTGCCAGCCCCCTGGACACCCCTCCTCACCATGACCTGCATCGCAGATTTCTTCACCTACAAGACCACCAAGTCCGTGGTAGTGAAGAGCTGGACCATCGGCATCATCAACCGGGCCGTGCAGCTCCTCATCATCGCCTACTTCGTCGGGTAGGCGCTGTCTGTCCGTTGGTGGATCTGTCCTTGTGTGTGCAGAGATGGACGCGTGCGTGTGCCATTGCCCTTACTGTTGTGATAATAGCACTGTGAGTCCGTCGCAGGCCATACATTCGATTTGGCATGGATCTTTCGCGAGAGGCAGAGCTCTGAGCCTCTTCCTTGACAGGATGTCCCACCCCCACCCCGCGCGGCATCCAATGATGGATGCTGCGCGGTGGACCAGCCAATCCTGGCGCTGCATGCAGCGCCAGGATTGGCTAGGGGGGCACATTTGCTGCTCGCCCTGTCGCCCTTTGTAAACCCGGGCTGAGGCAGAAAACAAGCACCCCTGGGTCCCGCTGGGGAACTTACAGTGCGCATGCTTGAGAAAGTTGCCAACTTTCCCAAGCATACGCACTGTAAGTTCCCCAGCGCCGCGGGACTGTCACTGCGCACTACGGTCTGCTGCAGCATGAGTGTGGACTGTCACTCAAGCTGCAGCAGGCCACCCCCCCTGTGCAATTCCCGCCGGCGGCTGTATTTTATTTAGAAGATAGTTACTAGGATTGCGGCCGGCGGCAGCGATGCGGGTCCATGGTGGCTGGTGGGGCTACGCCCCTACGCCCCAATGGACGCACCGCTGCTGGATGCCAGTTTATCTAAAACTGGACTGCAGACACAAGCAGGAACATATTGTGTATCAACTTGTGCCCTCTGGACCAGTGAATATAGAGAGCTTTTGTATTGAATAAGTCCACCTAGATGTCTGACTTACTAGACTGGTACGGTAAGGCTTCGATGACAGTTTGAAATGAACTAAGGAAAATATCCCACGTATTGTTGTTGTTTCCTCCCCAACAAGGGGAGTGGCGGTCCAATACTTCAGCTTTTAGGTAGATGTCTGGAGTTAGTGATAAAGGGGGGGCAGCCAGAGGTATACCTTCTCCCTGTATCAACACAGGCTTTGCCTGTGGCTCCACCTGTGAGTGGAAAGGTCTCATCCAATTGAGTCTTCCTCCAGAACTCGAATGGAATTCAACAGCCCTATTAGAGAAATACCATTGGTAATTTACTTTTTTGTTCCCTGGACAGGATCCTTGCCGTCCAAGCCTGAAAGTTGAGGCTCAAAGCTGTTATCGTTGGAATTAAATGGTTGGTGCAACTCAACTATTACTTGCCTAACCTTGCCCTTTGTCAGGGCAGTGTTTGGCTCTATTACACAATAGTGCCAGTGGCCCAGTGGAATTAAGAACCAGTCCCTCAGGAACTGTATCCGGCTCAGACTGCAAAATCTGTGAGTCATTCTGACTTCAATGAGCTCAACACCTGAGTTTACCTTCTCTCCATGGCTTGGAAGCTCCTTTTCGCCCAGTCCTCCCACTGGAAGGCAGGTTTTTTATTTTAGTTTAAATTTCTGCGGGGGTAACAGATTTTAAAGATATTTACAGAGTTTTGGGTGTTATTTCGGAAAAACCAGGTTAAAATGCACGTAGCAGGCTTGTATTCCACTTGCCTTGTTGTGATATGTAAGTAAAGCAGTCACTGGATTCTTTAAAAAAAAAAAAAAAATCGTCTCGATTTCCCCCTGTACTATTTTGCTGGTAGTTTGAACCTCTGCTATAATTGAAGGAAATCCCCTTCTTGTTCAATCAATCAATCAATCAAATAAACTTTATTCGGTTTTGCAAAAGTAAACTATAAAAGGTATCCCCCTTCTTGTTTTGTTGTAGCCTCTGCTTGCGTGGGTTTAATTTTTTCTCTCTAGGGCTGCGTGCTCCTTCCAGATGTGGTGTAATTTAATCATATGTACAACAGAAGCAGTAATTACAGCCTTTATTTGTGTCATTAAATCTCTAATTGTGAATCTCTCCTCTGCAGTGATGGTGACTCTGGATCCTGACACGGCTCATCCTGAGCTCCTCCTGTCCGAGGGGGGGAGACGTGTGAGAGAGACGGACGCAGCACAGACCCTGCCGGACACCCCCAAGAGATTCACCTACTACTCCTGTGTGCTGGGGAGCGAGGGGTTCACCTCCGGCAGACATTACTGGGAGGTGCAGCTGCTGCAGGAGGGGGGAGCGTGGGAGGTGGGGGTCGCAGCAGAGTCTGTGAACAGGAAGGGAGACATCACATGGTCCCCTGAGGGGGGAGTGTGGGCTGTGCAGGGGCGAAACGGTCAGTACAAGGCTCTCACCTCACCTCAGACCCCTCTGTCCCCTCATGAGAAGCCCCTGAAGCTGGGGGTGTATCTGGACTACGAGGGGGGGCGGCTGTCCCTGTACAATGCTGACTCCATGGAGCTTCTCTTCTCCTTCCCGCAGGAACACTTCACACAGAGGCTCTTCCCGATCTTCTGGCTCGGGATAGGAGTGGAACTGAGGCTGGTGTGAGAGTGACCCCCCCCCCACTGTCATCTACAGTTCAAAGAACCTTCAAACGACAACATTCCAAACAATCTTCTTCACAACGACCCTCCCACATGTTGCCATGACACCCAGAAGCCTCACGTGAAACTGACTGCTTCATATCTCCTTTAATTGTACAATTTTAAAACAAGGGCAGGAAATGTTTGCCATGTGAATCATGCACCAGACATCATGTAACATATGATAAAGTCTCTTTAAAATTCACAAATGTGTATTTCTTTCACACGTGGAGCTTTGACATTAATATGCTTATTATAGCGCCGCTCTAAGAAGGACTTATTTAAAGTGATTGTTTTTAAACATGACCCTAGAAACCAGTCCTGCCCCGCCCAACAACAGGGATATTATTAAATACCTCAGACGCTAGACAGTTGTCACGTGAACCCTGTATGTAACCCAGATTCAGGGCGGCTTAAGGGCAGTGCGACCGGTGCAGCCGCACCTGCGCTAATCTGGGAGCAGTGATGTGTGCAGAAATAACTTTGGGTTTTAAAAGCACCTGCTGCTTCCTTGTGTGTCCAGCAGGTTTCAGGCAACAATAAAAATGTCAAGATGACACAGGTGAATAATGTTTCTGCTGGAGAGAGATCGAAGTTTTGTCTTGTCACAGTTTCAACTCATCCTTAAGTAGCGCAGAGGGTTAATATGCCGGCTGCAAAGAACGTGTACATGCAGAACACAGAACGTTAATCCTCATTGGTTTGTGTAACATTTCCTATAGACTGATTTACACATATAAGATTCATTGCCTCTGTTAATGTGTGTTTGTTGTAAAGTGCTCTGACACCTACGAGTTGGCATGAGTAGCGCTATAAAACAAAAGACATGCGTATGAGAGAGGGACTGTACAGAGAAGGGTGCCACTGTTGGAAGGTGGGATGAGGGAATATTTGGAAATTGTGTCATGGGCGGAGGGGCACAAATAAATATTGTCGCACCTGGCGCGTCTAACTCTAAAGCCGGTTCTGCCCAGATTCTTTTAGATCCATTAATTCAAACGCAATCGTTTTTTGTAGCGCTGGTATTCTAAACTCACGGTTTTGAAGGTGCTTTCATATGGGATAAGGAAGAAAATGGACCATCGGTGAAATCAAATATTTTTCTAGGATCACAAAATTTGGTTACGCAGTGAAGCCGCAATTAAACCAGGTGTTCTAGTTTCCCTTCGGACAAATTACCTACTAAATGGGTATCTATTTGTCTCTCCTTTTTACCTTAAATGTTAATGCTTTTGTGATCCATCACCTGTGAATTAAGCTGATATTTCTTTGCAAGGGTTTAAAACTTCTTTCTGATGACAGTGTTTTTGTAACGTGTGCATGACGAGGCCAGTGAAGATATATCACAATACAGAACTATTTTAAAATATTGCAGTTCCTAAACTGCAAAGATTCCATCACATTTACAGACCATCATGTATAAGTTGTTTTCTTGTGAAACATCTGCCCTGCTACACGAGCCACTATTATAATTTATGAAATGTGTATTCTGCAAAGATATGCAGATTCTGTGAACAATGTGCAATAATGTTATATTCCAGCAGCACAAATACAACACAATAGCCTCCTGCAGGACTTTCACGACTCCACAAACATTCCAGGTCCTTCAAACATATTAGGTAGAATTAACTTGTCTGCAACATTTTTTCCAGGTGTTATTGTGTATTGCAAATGCTACTTACCAGTATGCATCTGTTCTTGGCATGTAGGGCTGCTGACATTCATATCTGTGCATAGACCGCCACCTAGTGTTGGGTCCGGATGATTGCACATTGTTGTCCTAGAAGAGTCTTCGAAGTATCACGAGATAGGTGGCTCCTCCCCTGGACTACAGTGCGCATGGGCATCGCCTCCATCCCCAGATTGTTTTTAGCCATTGGCAGAGATGGAGTGAAGAATGTGAGTGATGACCATGCTATGAGCATATGTGTTTTGTATGAATGAACACTGCAGCTGCTACAGGCGCCGGGGAGGAGGGCGGGCGATATGAATGTCAGCAGCCCTACATGCCAAGAACAGATGCATACTGGTAAGTAGCATTTGCAGTTCGAGGCATGTGGGCTGCTGAATTCATATCTGTGGATAGAATACATAGCAGTCCCTCCATTAACGGCGGCCGCCCGTGCCAGCTGCAGCAGTCTGAAAAAGCGTTTTTAGAACAGCCTGACCAACAGCTGCCTGCTGCTTGGAATGCACGTCTACACAGTAGTGCTTAGTGAAAGTATGTGTGGTAGACCATGTGGCTGCTCTACAGATATCTTCTAAGGGAATGTTACCTAGGAAAGCCATAGAGGCCCCTAACTTTCTAGTGGAGTGGGCCCTCGGTGGGATAGTGAGAGTGCGCTTAGCTTTAGCGTAGCAGATCTGAATGCACTTTACTATCCATCTAGCAATCCCTGCTTTGGAGATAGCGTTTCCCTTGTGTTGTGTGGCAAAAGCAACAAAAAGCTGTTTGGTTTTGCGGAAATCTTTCGTCCTGTCCACATAGTACATCAAGGCCCTTTTCACATCAAGGGTGTGGAGCATGCGCTCCGCCAGCGTCTCTGGGTTCTGGAAAAACACCGGCAACTCAATTGTTTGGTTTATGTGGAATTGTGAGACCACTTTGGGTAAGAATTTAGGGTTAGTGCGGAGCACCACCCTGTTAGCATGTACCTGGAAGAAAGGTTCTTGGATGGTGAGCGCCTGCAGTTCGCTAACCCTCCGTAGCGATGTAATTGCTACTAAGAACGCAACCTTCCAAGTTAAAAACTGGAGCTCACAAGAGTGCAGTGGCTCAAAGGGAGGACCCATCAGCCTTGTAAGAACCACATTGAGGTTCCATTCCGGAGCTGGTGGAGTCCTTGGTGGAATGACCCTTTTGAGTCCTTCCAGAAAGGCCTTGATAGCTGGGACCTTAAAGAGTGACAGGTGCTGCCTATTCTGGAGGTATGCTGCCATAGCAGACAGGTGAATGCGGATGGAAGAGTACGCTAGATTACATCGATACAGGTGAAAAAGGTAACATATGATGTTATGAATGGAAGCATCTAGCGGGTCAATGTCGTGGTTCACACAGTAGATGACAAACCTCTTCCATTTAGCCGCATAACAAGCTCTAGTAGTGGGCTTCCTTGCCTCCCGAATGATGTCCATGCAATCGGGAGGAAGATTAAGGTAGCCGAACTCTAGGACTTCAGGAGCCAGATCGCCAGGTTGAGCTGTTGCGGATCTGGGTGCTGAATGTCGCCATGGCTCTGCGTCAGAAGGCTGGGAGTGAGATGAAGCCTTTGATGCGGTACCACGGACAGTTCTAGAAACGTGGTGTACCATGGTTGGCGAGCCCACGTTGGAGCAACCAGGATGAGAGCCATCGAGTGCTGCCTGAGCTTGCGTGCCACCAGCGGTATCAGAGGTGCTGGGGGAAAAGCGTACGCAAATCTGCCTGACCAGTTCATCCACATCGCATTGCCCTGTGATTGGAGGTGTGGGAACCTGGCGGCGAAGCTTTGGCATTTTGCGTTCTCCTTTGTGGCGAACAGGTCTATCTCTGGATGACCCCACTTTTGGAAGTACGGTTGGAGTACTGATGGATGTATCTCCCACTCGTGCATTTGATGGCTGTGTCTGCTGAGCAGATCCGCCATCTGATTGTCCTTGCCCGGGATATGCTCTGCCATGAGGAAGATGTTCCTCTGAATGGCCCACTTCCACATGCTCTGAGCCAGGTGAGACAGCTGTGGAGAGTGTGTGCCTCCCTGCTTCTGAATGTAGTACATGGCCGTCATGTTGTCCGTCCGGATCAACACGACTTTGTTGCACAGATGTACTTTGAACGCCTTTAAGGCCATGAAGATTGCCATCAGTTCCAACACATTGATGTGCATCTTCCTTTGCTGTAGTGTCCGTAGTCCCTGCACTGTGTATTGGAGTACATGCGCTCCCCATCCTTGGAGAGAGGCGTCCGTTGTCAGGATAATCTGTGGCACAGGCTCTTGGAATGGTCGGCCCTTGCAAAGGTTTTGTGGATTCCACCAATGCAGAGAGTTGTATGCCCGACCGCTCACCAACACTAGGTCTGTCAGTTGCCCATGAGCCTGAGTCCACTGACGTGCTAGGCACTCCTGAAGCGGACGCATATGTAGTCTCGCGTGCGGGACAATGGAGATGCAGGAGGCCATCATGCCTATCAACTGCATGAACACTTTCGCTGGAAGCGAGTGTTGAGGCCTGAATCGTTGGATCAGCGTTTGGATACTGGCGATTCTCACTGAATTTGGCTGCGCAGTGGCTGCCAGAGTGTTTATCGTCGCGCCCAGATACTGCCGTACATGGGCGGGCTGGAGATGGGATTTTGGGTAGTTCAGAGAGAATCCCAGATCGTGCAGGAGATGAATGGTGCGGGACACGTGGTCGGCGCACTGCTGTTCTGTTTTTGCCTGAATGAGCCAGTCGTCCAGATAAGGATAGACGTGGACGTTTTGGCGTCATAGATGCGCCGCCACAGTCGCCAGGCACTTTGTAAAGACTCTTGGCGCTGTGGTGACCCCGAACGGCAGGACTCTGAACTGGTAATGCTGGTCTAAGATTGTGAATCTGAGATACTTCCTGTGGGAAGGATGCAGGGGAATATGAAAATAAGCATCCTTCGGATCCAGCGTAGCCAGAAAGTCCCCCTGTTGAAGCAGGGGAAGCACCTGCTGCAACGTGAGCATATGGAAGTGCTCCGAGAGGATGTACCAGTTCAGAGGCCTGAGGTCCAGGATCGGCCTGAGTGATCCGTCCTTTTTGGGGATCAAAAAATACAGGGAGTAAACCCCTGTTCCCCGCTCTTGCAATGGAACGAGCTCTATCGCCCCTTTTTGCAGCATAACTAGAACTTCTTGCTGCAACAAGGTCAAGTGCTCGCCGGACATAGGACGGCTTCTTGGCGGTATGTCCGGTGGAATGGACGTAAGCTCTAGACAGTACCCGTACTGGATAAGAGACCTCACCCACCTGTCCGTGGTGATGGACTTCCACGCTGGCAGGAACTGCTGGAGTCTCCCCCCGACCGGTGTTGTGTGATCGGGGGGCAGTGACAAGACGTCACTGCTTGTTGGTGGTGGTGGACCTGGAGCCATTGTTTCCACGTCCCCTGCCTTTGATATTATTGCCTCTGTAACCACCTCTACCCTTGTTGTTATACGAGGGCTGGGTGTTACCCTTGTAATATTGTGTGGACTGGGATGCCTGCCCCCGTGAACTGCCTCTTGAATTTGAGCGGCGAAAGGAACCACCCCGAAACTGCTGACTTTGTAAAGCCCCCATTGACTTGGCAGTTTCGGTATCCTTTTTCATTTTTTCTAGGGAGGCATCCACCTCAGGCCCAAACAGATGGTCAGGATTCACTGTTTGACTCAATATCGTGGTTTGGATGTCGGGTTTGAACCCTGAAATTCTAAGCCAGGCATGGCGTCTAAGTAACACACTTGTATTGATAGCTCTGGAGGCTGTGTCTGCCACGTCTAGGGCACATTTGATGGATGCATTTGTAATGAGTTTACCCTCCTGAATGAGCATCTCTCCTGCCTCCTTGTATTGGTCAGGCAAGTGTTGCAGAATGGCCTCTAATGTGTCATAATGGGCCCTATCATAACGTGCAAGCAGGGCTTGGGTGTTAGATATTCTCCAGATGTTAGCTGCCTGCGCAGCAATGTGTTTGCCTGAGGCCTCAAAGATCTTGGACTCTTTGTCTGGGGGAGGAGCGTCACCAGTAGTCTGAGAATTCGCCCTCTTCCGAGCGTTGGAAACAACCAAGGAGTCCAATGGCAAGTGTCCCTTGATATAAGTGGGATCCGTGGGCGCCGCCTTATATTTCCTGTCGATGCGAGGGTTGACCACCCGCGACCGGGTGGGCTCTTTGAAAACCTCCGGTGCATGTTTCAGCACCCCTTTAAGCATCGGTAGCGTTTTGACTTGCTTTTCGGCTACCGAGAAGGTGTCGAATAAGAAGTCCGCATCCACGGGGTCCGAGTGTAGCTCGACGTCATGGTTCGCCGCAGCTCTCTCTATTAAAGCATTGAAGGCCGCCGAGTCCTCTGTCGGGGACGTCTTGGCGGCGAAAAGTTGAGTGTCCTGACCCGACTGCGGGTCTTCTGTGTCGCCTCCTGCGGCCCAAGGCACATGCTCCTCCTCCGGATCCGAGTACGCAGGATAGTTGTACTCGGCATCTTCCTCGTCCGCATCAGCCGCGGGGGAATGCGTCGGCGAGTGTTCCAAGGCCTGTGGGGACACAGGTTCCACCAGAGCCGAAGAGTCCGCAGAGTACTTCTTGTTTTTGAGCGGGATCTTAAAAGGTTCCAACGCCGGCTCCGACGTAATTTTTCATTTGAGGAGCGACAGTTTTCCGGTGTTGGCGTCGATGATTACCTCACAACGTTCCTCCACCGCAAGCGGCTGGAGCCGAAGCTTCGAGACCACCAAGGCAGCTTTCGGCGTCAATACCTCCTTTGAGTGTCCGCCCTGTTTCGGCGCGAAGGCCTTCGGCGCCGACTTGGGTGGAAGGGTGAAACGAATGGGCGTTTGCTCTTTAGTAGGCTTAGGCGTGAGCGTAGGCACTACAGTGTCCTGAGCGGGAACCACAGTGGACTTTCGGATCCGCTGTAAGGATTCCCCCACTTTCTTCGTAAAGGCTGCCGAGGGCTGAACCGGCTCGAGCGACCCCTCATCTTCGAGAGCCTGATCGCCGGTAGGCTTCTTCTTCGGGGCCGACGCCCCATGCCTATGCGCGTCGTCGCCCTGACGCTTCTTCGGAACCGTCTTCGGGTCCCCGACCCCTTTCGACGCCGACGCGGCCGCGTCGGAGGCCTTCGCCTTCGGCGCCGACCCCGAGGGCTTCGGGTCGGCCATTTTGGCGTGGCTCTTCAAGTCGGCCATTTTGGTTTTCTTGGAAGTTGACGCCTCCAGAACCTTCTTTACCAGCGCAACTTTCGGTTTCGCATCCGAGGGTGCGTGACCAGTTGGCTTCACTTTCGTTTTCTTCAACATAAGTGATGTCTTAGAAATGTCCGTGACCGGGCCCGGAGGCGGGGACGTAGGACTCATAGTTAGATCTTGGGTAAGGCCCGAAGGCGATCCCTCGACCTGGGCCGTTCGGAGGGGAATAACCCCTGAGTCTGATTGGGGATGCTCCTCCTCTGAGCTATCTCCCATCGTGGCACAAGCCTGATCGTCGTCCCCTACCTCGTCGGAGACTTCGTCAAAGTCCTCCTCACCCGCGTCGTAGGTCTCCTCCTCGGACGCGGGGCCAGAGTCCGACCCTCGCACGTCGTCTTCTCCCTCGACAGATTCCTGGAAAATGTCATCTGGTGGGGGCGCCGAAGCCGATAACTGAGCCTGGAGCCGATTGGCCCGGCGAATCTTTAAAGTTTTCTTGCTTCGGAACTTCGAACACGCCATGCAGGTGTCTTCGCGGTGATCCGGCGACAAACAGGTATTGCACACAGGGTGCACGTCGAGGTGTGAATATTTGGAGTGACACAGCGGACACTTTTTGAATGGAGTCCACTCCATAGCAACAGTTGTAGAGTAGGCCCGTCCGCGCCGAAAGCACGTGAAGGGCAGCAAGAGATCAGAGCTGAGAGTCAGAAAGAAGCCCGTACGCAACTATACCGACGCCCAGCCTAAAGACCTTTTGGTCTCGAGTAGAAGTTGAACAACTATCGGTTCCGACAGAGGGAACCGAAACACATCCGAACCCAATGGCGGAAAAAAACAATCTGGGGATGGAGGCGATGCCCATGCGCACTGTAGTCCAGGGGAGGAGCCACCTATCTCGTGATACTTCGAAGACTCTTCCAGGACAACAATGTGCAATCATCCGGACCCAACACTAGGTGGCGGTCTATGCACAGATATGAATTCAGCAGCCCACATGCCTCGAACATACAGGCCATCCTGTATTAAAAGTAGAATCTATTTTTGTCATGAAACTTAAAGAATATCAGCTAGATGTGTGACACTGAGAAGCAAATCTGCCTTTCAAGCCGACGCCAGTGCATGCTGGGACTGGGATGACAAGGTACTTAATAGAAAGCATCAAACTACAAGTCCCAAAATGCAAAGTGCTGTTGATACAAAATGTCAGAGGTTGGAGGGGTCACGTAGAGTGAGATTTTGACACCAGGTCAAGCAAAGCAAAATGATTTTGCTATGAGTTTTAAATGCTTCCTGGACGGCAGGAATGATGTGTAATACCCGTCACCTCTTCATCCTTATAGGGGTTTCTGCGTCTTAATATCCTCGTCTTTGCTTCATGGAGATTGGATGTAATTCTTGTCTCTTGAGTAAGACGTGGGCTGAGTATGTTCTCTTTCAGCGTTAGTGTCATGACGTCCTTTTATGAGGTAGCTCAGTAGGTTGAGGCACATCTGCGGACCCATGATCTAGACGTCACAGGTTAGACTCCTGGCAGGGGCTTCTCCGACTTTCTAATGATTGCACTGTATTGTATCATTTATATAAACCTTCATGCTGTTACCAATGGCTGCAGCTGACGTCACTGAGAAATGGACCTCCAAGCCCTAGACATTCATTTAAGATCCTTATGAATTCTGGGGTTGTAGTTTTGGTTTACTTCAGTATGAATATTAACATTATCAGATTAAAAATAATTTTTACTGGTGATAAATTAATATTGAGAAAAAACAAATTAGGAAGGGTCAAGGGGATATATATTTATAGACCCTCCATATTCAAACACCCCTACTTAGACTACGAACAAACAAGAAGAATTGGAGGGTCTGTGAGACAAGATGCTGAGCCTGTAAGATCCTTATTAAGATACCACACTATTGGACTGCACAAGACCAGCCCAAGTGGTCACGCGACACTGAGTGCGTAATCAATATCCTATCCGACCACCCATTTGGCGGAGCCTCGTCATATAGGACACGTGGAACCAGGGTGGTACGTCAAGGCCCAGATGAATTGTCCATACAGCCCACAGTTCTGGTTCAAATGATGAAAGTGTCCATGCCACTGAATGGTGCTGGTCATGTGCAGTGCAAACGGAAAAGTGAGTAAGTGATGTTTAAAATGGCGTTCCAGGCAAAAAATTTCTTTATTAGTATTCACCTGGACGTCAGATTAAAAACGGGTGTAGAACAGTGTGAAAAAATCACTGTTTGCTTAGCTATGTTGTATATCGGCCAACATGTTTCTGCCAACTGGTGTGATTACACCGGCATTCTTCAGGGCCATGTAAATAAGCTATTGCTACTGCATAGAAACACTCTAATGTTTTCCTATAAAGTGATGAAGACAGACCAAGAATCCTCGAGGAATGTCAAACAAATGGTGTGGTCGAATTGACCATCCTACCGTATCCCCTTATGCAAATGTCTTGATGGAGGATACATTCCTGTAAAAGAAACAGAGAAGAACAAAAACGATTTCGTGTTCAATAAACAATGTAAGTATAGAAAATGTCATAAGGACCAATTAGAGGCTCAGCGCGGCTAGTCCCTATTAGAACAGCCAATAAATTATATTTTGGTTGCAAGAAAAGTGAACCATAGACACTGCTGAATGTAGTTTATCAAAAAGTAAACAGGACTTACCCAGCATTATGTGGGAGTCAAACCTCACCTCACCCGGCAACGGCTCGGAGAATGAGGCCCCGCTCTAGGCACAAAAACATATATAAACATGTAAGCCTAAGCGACTCATAGGGCTAGAATAGTGTCCTGAGTCAAAAACTATGTTTTAAAGAGTTTGTGCATGCAGAAAACTGGTTGTTAAATTGCCCACAATGATCAATCGTTCCATGGAGAGTAAAGGAAGGCTGGTGGAATCAATGTAAAAACTTGACTGACTAAGAAAATCATCTGTGAAAACACATTCTTCACTAGTGACTGTTGTCACCTGGAAATGTACTGTGGTATATTTAAATCACAATACAATATAAGGTTTCTAGTCTGTGAGTTTCTAATCTAGCCAATGTCTGCATCTGAAGTTTCTTTGCAATATTAGGCACATTGCAAGCCCTTACTCAAACAGTTGTAAATAGTTAGTCTTTTAGAAGCAGGTAAACTTATCCAAAAACGGGTGCTTAGACAAAGTCCCTACACCAATTTGGGAACAGCGCGGCGCTACTCCTTACCTCTCCGTCGGTACCTCTCGGCTGAATGCAAAGCCGAAGGGGAGGCGACGAAGAGAGGCGAGGCGCGTGGTTTTATACCTGCCCTGATTGGTGCAATCGTCCGTAATGGCAGACAGCTGCTATAGAATTAGAGGTGACGTTATGCAAGCGTCTAATACAACGCGCCTGCGCACCTTCAAGTCAAAGATCCCCACGACGCGGCTAATACCCGGGGCATGCGCAATGGAATAGAGGCGTGCCCATGGTATTGTAAACAAACACCGCTCCGTCGCGCATGGCCTGCATGCTCCATCAGCGCTTAGCAGGAAAAAATAGCCTCGTCAAATGAGCGTGGCCATTTCATCGTGCTAGGGATAATTATGAACATAAATATGAACTCCCGCAGAGCATGCGATGGAAAAGCGAAAATGCTCTAAATATAGCAGTGACCTTACCATAGTTTGAAGACTTAGTGTGGGCACTGTGTCAGTTCTAAAAGAAAGTTGCAAGCCCTCAAATTTCTAACGGGTGTTAAAAAGTCTGTTAATATTATTGAAGAGTATAGCAAAGGGCTTTTAAGAAATTTATAATGCGCCATGGTCTTAAAGGCTAATTAGAAACCACAGGGCTCTCTACACAGTGTAGAGAGCGTGTGAGGGAATGAGCTATGAACAACCCTAACATTAATATTGGTCATGTGGTTGAGTGTAAGCCAAAAGGGATACTTAAGGCTAATTAGAGAACACCACAGGGTTAACCTGTGAAGTTAACCCTGTGGTGTTCTCTAATTAGCCTTAAGCAATCATGGCACATCAACAATTTCATAAAGCCCTATACTATGCTCTTCAATAGTGGTTAAATTATATCCCTTTTGCGATGGGGTGATGTCGTTGTTTCTGGCGTTGGGGTTGGAGAGCTCTTTCACGATGTTGAAGAGTTCCTTGCAGTTGTGTGCGTTGTTGTCCAGCCGGTCCTTGAATGCAGTTTTCTTGGCGGCGCGGATCAGTTGGTGGTGCTTCCAGGTGGCAAGCTTGAGGGTGGTCATGTTGTCCGGTGTTGGTTCCCTTCTCCAGACTTTCTCGAGGGCTCAGCAGTTCTTCTTGGAGCTCTTGAGTTCGTCGGTGAACCATGGGGCTTTCTTGCTGGCGGGTCTGCTGGGCGGGGTCCTGAGAGGGGCGAGTTTGTCCGCGCAGTTGCTGATCCACTTCGTGAGGTTGTCGGCGGCCTGGCTGGGGTTCGCTGAGCTGGCAGGAGGGTGCTGGCTCAGGGAAGCGGCGAGCTGGTCTGCTGTGATCTTGTTCCAGCTTCTTCGGGCAACCTGTTGCTGGTGGTGGTGGATCGTCGTTCTTTTGAAGGTGAAGTGGACGCAGCTGTGGTCCGTCCAGTGGAGTCCTGTGGCGTGGCTGAAGGCGATGTCTTTGCTGGATGAGAAGACGGCGTCGAGTGTGTGTCCGGCGAGGTGGGTGGGGGTGGACACCAGGTGCTTGAGTCCGAGGTTGGCGAGGTTGTCTAGCAGGGTGATGGTGTTGTGGTCGCTGTTGTTCTCCAGGTGGAAGTTGAGGTCCCCCAGGAGGATGTAGTCAGCGGAGGGGAGGGCATGCGGGCTGATGAAGTCGGCGATGTCCTCGCTGAATTGTGTGCGTGGGCCTGGGGGTCGGTAGATCAGGGTGCCTCTGAGGGTGGTCTTCGGGTCGGTGTGGATCTGGAAGTGCAGGTGTTCGGCGGTTGTCAGGGTGTCGTCGGTGTTGGTCGTGATGCGGATGATGTCCCTGTGGATGACGGCGATGCCTCCTCCCACCTGGTTGGCGGAGCGGTCCCTCCGGGTGATCTTGTATCCCTCTGGGATGGCGATGGCGATGTCAGGCGCTGAAGAGGCGTTCATCCAGGTCTCCGTGAGGAAGGCAACGTCAGGGGCTGTGGTGTCGAGGAGGTTCCAGAGTTCGATGGCGTGTCTGTGGATGGAGCGGGTGTTGAGCAGGATGCACTTGAGGTGGTTGCTGCTGGTGTTCGGCTTGGCGGGTGCTGGTGCAGGGCAGGTCCGGATGCAGGTGAACTTGCAGGCGTGGCAGCTGAAGGGTCCGTGGGTGCGTCGTGGGGTGGCTCGGTAGCATCCTGGGAATCGGCCGGTGTTGAGTGCGTTGAGGGTGGCGGCGGTGTACGTTAGGCGGGTGGGCAGGGGTCCTCGAGGGCCAGGGGTCCTGGCACTGGGCGCGGTCCAGTCGCGGACGGGCGCAGACGGGCTTACCTTTGGCGCGCCTTCGGCGCACAATCGGCGCTCCTGCTGTGCGTGACCGCTGCACGTTCGCACGGTCGCCATATATGGCGAAGTGCGAGGGGGGGCGGAGCAGCTGGGAGGCGGGAGCGGGGAGGGTACAGAATGAAGAAAGGGGCGGGGTTAGCGGCGGTGGCGGGAAGCAGGGAGCGGGGAGGGATGAGACGGGGGCGACCAGGAAAAAAACAGGCAAACAGGCAATAGGGGGGGACAAAAATACAGTTTACACAATAAACAATTCAAACATAAACAGTGGTACAAAGCAGAAAAGCGAGCACAGACCACGCCGCTCGATGGCAGGGGGCGTGGTCACGCGGCGGCAGCCGGAGCAGAGAGGCAGGCAGGCGGGGGGGCACACGCAGCAGCTGGTGGCCGTGCGGCGCGGGGGGTGTCCTAAACTAGGTCACACTCACCTGCGTCGCACGGTCGCCGTATATGGCCAAGTGCGAGGGGGGGCGGAGAAGCTGGGAGGCGGGAGCGGGGAGGGTACAGAATGAAGAAAGGGGCGGGGTTAGCGGCGGTGGCGGGAAGCGGGGAGCGGGGAGGGATGAGACGGGGGCGACCAGGAAAAAACAGGCAATAGGGGGGGACAAAAATACAGTTTACACAATAAACAATTCAAACATAAACAGTGGTACAAGGCAGGAAAGCGAGCACAGACCACGCCGCTCGATGGCAGGGGACGTGGTCACGCAGCGGCAGCCGGAGCAGAGCGGCAGGCAGGCGGGGGGGCACATGCAGCAGCTGGTGGCCGTGCGGCGCGGGGGGGTGTCCTAAACTAGGTCACACTCACCTGCGTCGCACGGTCGCCGTTTATGGCCAAGCGCGAGGGGGGGCGGAGCAGCTGGGAGGCGGGAGCGGGGAGGGTACAGAATGAAGAAAGGGGCGGGGTTAGCGGCGGTGGCGGGAAGCGGGGAGCGGGGAGGGATGAGACGGGGCGACCAGGAAAAAAACAGGCAAACAGGCAATAGGGGGGGACAAAAATACAGTTTACACTATAAACAATTCAAACATAAACAGTGGTACAAGGCAGGAAAGCGAGCACAGACCACGCCGCTCGATGGCAGGGGGCGTGGTCACGCGGCGGCAGCTGGAGCAGAGAGGCAGGCAGGCGGGGGGGCACACGCAGCAGCTGGTGGCCGTGCGGCGCGGGGGGTGTCCTAAACTAGGTCACACTCACCTGCGTCGCACGGTCGCCGTATATGGCCAAGTGCGAGGGGGGGCGGAGCAGCTGGGAGGCGGGAGCGGGGAGGTAACAGAATGAAGAAAGGGGCGGGGTTAGTGGCGGGAAGCGGGGAGGGATGAGACGGGGGCGACTAGGAAAAAAACAGGAAAACAGGCAATAGGGGGGACAAAAATACAGTTTACACAATAAACAATTCAAACATAAACAGTGGTACAAGGCAGGAAAGCGAGCACAGACCACGCCGCTCGATGGCAGGGGGCGTGGTCACGCGGCGGCAGCCGGAGCAGAGAGGCAGGCAGGCGGGGGGGCACACGCAGCAGCTGGTGGCCGTGCGGCGCGGGGGGTGTCCTAAACTAGGTCACACTCACCTGCGTCGCACGGTCGCCGTATATGGCCAAGTGCGAGGGGGGGCGGAGCAGCTGGGAGGCGGGGAGGGTACAGAATGAAGAAAGGGGCGGGGTTAGCGGCGGTGGCGGGAAGCGGGGAGCGGGGAGGGATGAGACAGGGGCGACCAGGAAAAAAACAGGCAAACAGGCAATAGGGGGGACAAAAATACAGTTTACACAATAAACAATTCAAACATAAACAGTGGTACAAGGCAGGAAAGCAAGCACAGACCACGCCGCTCGATGGCAGGGGGCGTGGTCACGCGGCGGCAGCCGGAGCAGAGAGGCAGGCAGGCGGGGGGGCACACGCAGCAGCTGGTGGCCGTGCGGCGCGGGGGGTGTCCTAAACTAGGTCTGTGGGTGGTGGGAAGCTATGGAAGAGGACAGCCGGGGTCCCAAAAGTGGCATGTTACGGATTTAACTGTGGAATGTGCTTCCACCAGTTTTGCCGCTGTTGGTATGAATGTTGTGGCTGTGTGTGGAGACACCCGCTTACACAATGTTTGGGCTGTTGACTGTGGTGGAACAGTAGGAGTGGTCCCGGGCCGGGGGCAGCAGTCTGAGCCTTAAATGATCCAGAGAGGGAAGTGGTCGTCCGACTCAAAGGGGGTTTCAGTGGTGGTTTTACATTGAGATATCAAGGTCAGCGACAACAGTGCTGGTCAGCTTCAGTCAGTGATGAAGGAGAAACCAAGGAAAGAAGTGGAGGAAGAAAGAATTGCAGGTCCAGGTTTGAGTGGTCATTGCCCGATTTGATGCTGTCTCTTTTGGGGGTAGTTTCAAAGAAAACCCCTAAGGGAATATTGTTTAATTCACCATTCATCGTGGCCGGAGGGAGCGTAAGAAAATGGATGCAAGACTCAGGAAGATGCAACAGAGCAGTGTGATGCATCAGTTGATACTATTAGTTTTGGGCAGAACAGGTAAAATGTTACCTCAAGTCGGCATTTCCCATAATGCCAGTTCATATAGTGGAGGTTTCTTTGCTGGGGATGTCATTTGAAGGGACAATATATGTAGACTGAGTTTTGTCCAGGGGTTGTGCAAATTCTTGACCTCTTTTTGAATTTTTCAGCACCTTCTTATAATGTGGTTTGTCAACAAGAACTGGTCATCGGCTAATTTTCATGGATGATTTCTTGTTTGTTGGGAAGGAGGTTCATTTCATTACCGAGAAGTGTTGGGCATTTTTCAGGACTTGGCAGAGGTTTTTGGGGTGCCCTTAGCCCCAGAAAGACAGAGGGACTGAGTACTATATTGGTTTTTTCCAGAATTGTCACAAAGAAGATGCAGGCGAGATTGCCAGGAGACAAAGTGCGAGAGATTGTTTTATTGGTAGAAGAGGTGTGCAAAGAGCGGACGTTGGCGCTCCATAAGGTTAAATGTTTGTTGGAGCCTCTCAATTTTGCATGCAGAGTGGTCAGAGCTGGCGGAATGTTTTACACAAGGTTGGGCTTTGCCATGTCAGGGGTGGATTTACTGCACCATAGAGGGTGATTGGCAGTTGCTACTCAGTCATATCTGCATGTATGCCAGCATGTTATTGAGAATTTAAACAGAGTAAGCATGTTTTTTGCAGAGAGTCCCTTGGTTGTGGCTTGTTCTGGGATGGATGGTGGTGTGCAGAACAATGACTTTTTCACTGGCGGTTGCTTTGGTGGTGTGTTGTGTGAAACTGATGAACAGAAGAGTAACGTTCAACGTGGATAACATATCAGAGGTTGAGTTGTTTAACAGAAGGCAAGGACTTGAGCGTTTTGTGGCTCTTGTGGAAGAGTTGTAGGGTTGTCTGTATTTCAATATTGCTTTTAGAGCAAATCATATTCCTGGAACGTGCAATGACATTGCTGATACTTCATCTTGTTCGCGGTGGAAGAGTTTTCGAAGTTTCACCCTAGAAACGGAAGAGAGGACAACCAAGTTGCAACAGGACATCTGGTCACTGGGGCAATGAGCACGCTGGAACTTGCCGAACATTCTGTACCAGTAACTTCTAGATGATCCCACTGAAAGGCCTGGTGGGAGTTTAAATATGGTTGAGGTAGGAAGTAAGGGGGTGATAAAGTCTGGAACTGAGTAACGAGGACATCATGCATTTTTGATTATCGTTGATTGACAGGAGCGTATCAGCTGTTACCATTGCTGGGAACCAGGGAGGTTTGTCATTATATGTGAAGTTATTTTAGGGATATGAGCCGGCGGCTGGGGAACCGTTGAGGTGAGTACCAGTGGGTTGGTCAAAAGTGAATGGAAGGAAATCCATTCTATGGGAAACTATTCCATTTCACTTGTTGACGAGGTTAATCTGGGTGTTGGGGCTTCGCTGTTATAACAATTTTGAAGTTGAAATCTTTTAGCCTTTACCTGTTATGGATATTTTTATGGTGTCTGAATTGTGGGCTCAAGGAATAGCCCAGGTGTAAAAAGACAAGAGGTGGGGGTGGAAGATATGGTTTTGAAAATATGGCTGAGGCGTTGCAAAACAGATCAGAGAGGGCTCAGGAGATGGGGTGTGTTGAAGACAGGGCTTGTGACAGAGGCAGGTGGACTTTTGACAAATTGTACAGTTCCCAGGTGTGTTTAGGAGATGAGGTTGTTTACCCTACTGACAGTGAGAGAGTGACTGCGGCCAATCTTTTGGGAATATTGAGAAAATCATTGGTTTACTTGGGATTGAACGTGAAGGACTTTGGAGTGGGCTGTTTACAGACTGATGCTGCATGTGAGGCAGCAAGGTCTTCAGACTGAGGACATAAAGAGGATTGAGAGATGACGGTCCAGGCGTTGTGAGAGGTACATACAAGGTTAGGACTTCAGACTGAGGACATAAAAATGGTTGAGAGATGACGGTACAGGCGTCGTGAGAGGTACATACGAGGTTAGGACTTCAGACTGAGCACATAAAGAGGAATGAGAGACGACGGTCCAGGCGTCGTGAGAGGTACATACGAGGTTAGGACCTCAGACTGAGGACATAAGAGGGGTGAGAGATGACAGTCCGGGTGTTGTGAGAGGTACACACGAGGTTAGGACTTCAGACTGAGGACATAAAGAGGGTTGAGAGATGACGATCCAGGCGTCGTGAGAGGTGTAGGAGGGTGGATACCCGACTATAATTGCCCCCAACTTTTTGCCTGGTGTTTTGCTGGTTTTCCGACTTAGTTGACCTAGGGCCCTGCTATTCAGGGCCTCAGGCCTACTGCTCTCTCTGTAAAATGGATTCCATGTACCTTAGGTACATATCTAATTGGATACGGAGTCACCTTATCAGTCCCTGTACAGTGTACCTTAGGTACCCAGGGCATAGGTGCACCCAGGGCCTACCAGGGGCTGCAGCATATATTATGCCACCCCTGGCTGGCCATCCAAATCTGACACAACTGGCTGCGCGACAGCTGGGGCAAGGTGGTGTAATCACCCTTTGCTTTAGATATAGTATACCTATATCTAACACTAAAATGGACACATATATTCCTATCAGTCACTCCTATGGCAGGCCTTATCAATCCTGAAGGCAGAGTGCTTGGAATTATGTGAGATGGTGCTCTGGCATGAGCTGAGCCCGTTTGCAGCTTGCAGAACCAAGTCCTAATGGCTGTTCCATGATAACGCATACCATATACTCTTAAGTGCATTATAATCCTCTTGGTTATATGCCAACTTTGGTATCGCTTTCAGATTCAGGTTGGCGGAGGATGATCGATGTTCGCGTTGCCGTGCGGCGGGAGCCGATTTCCTACACTTGGCATGGGAGTGTGGGGCCGTTGCTGAGTACTGGGTGCAGGTTCACGGGGCCCTTCAGGTCATGACTGAGGATGGTGTGTTGTTCGACCCTATGGTCCTACTACTGGGATATACTAAGGAGGTGCCGGCGTCCTATCGTAGGTTTGTGGACGTGGCTTTATTGTTGGCTAAACGACGAGTGGCTTGTTGTTGGGGGCGGGGTAGGGCACCACGGTTCAGGGACTGGCTGAGGGATGTCCTTTATTGTCAGGACCAACACAATGTGTACGCAGAGATGCTGCCTGTGCGCTGTAGGCCTAGGGACTTCTGGAACCCGTTGCAGGTATACCTACTCACTCGAGTTGCGAAGGAGTCTGAGACGGACAGTGAGGAACGGGTTGGGGTTGGTTAACGGGGTTCTGCTTGCTAGGACTCAGCCTATGTCTATCGGATACCCTGTGTGGCGGCGGCTGGGGGGATTCCTGTACACTGCTGCTTGATTTCTTGTGAAAGCTACTATGTATTTGTATTGGGGGGGTGGGGGGACTGCTGCCTGCTCCTGTGTAATTATGCCTAGCTTAACTCGGCCTAGAGGCTGTTGACCTAAGGGTGTGTGTTCACTGTACTGATGCTGCTTTCCGTCCTGGAGGAATGTATGCTTTATATATGTTTTATTGCTGACCTTGCATGCTTTATTCAGATGTGTCGCATTCCAATTGCTTGCTTATATCGTCATTCCACTGGCATCTCTATTGATATGATTTTTGTACTGGCTAATGATCTCGCCGTATGCGCTGCTGCATTGCACTGTCCCTGTACCATCATATGCTTTGTATGTATGCCACTGCTGGCCTCTGCTTGTCTTCCACTAAATAAAGTTGTTCTTGGTTTAAAAAAAAACTTTGGTATCGCTTTATCAAAACATGTCGAGTAAGGTGTCATACGAATTGGAATACTAACCCCTCGCCAATTCTGGCGACGGGGTTAGCATTCCACCCTTCTAGAGGGACACGACATGTATGTAACTGTGAACCCCGGTTAAAGTTAACTCGAGCCTCAGCATCACAAAATGGATGCTGCCACCACAGACACAAGTCTGACCTCCTGCTGCTGGGAGTCCTTCCAGCGAGGAGAGCTTGGACAAAGGGTTTCCTGTCAGGGGCGGTGCTAGCACCATCCCAGACAGGGTTTTGTGTATCCTGGGTAGGCAGGGCTGAATAGGAAGGTGACTGCAAGTGGCACCCCGGTGCTCACTATGCATAGGCCGGCTTGAACCAGTTCCAGGGGCACACCAGCCCCTGAGCTGGGAAAGTCCGGCAGGGGAGAGGGGTGTAACCACCCCCTTCCTGGTCCCACCCATGGGCAGGACCTAGTCGCGTGCCAGCCCCTTTCCTTAGTATAAAGATAGGAGTGGGCCCCCTTCCCAATTTAGATAATTCTGAATCTTGACTACTTTCCACGAAAGAACTCTTGAACTACTTCTGAAGACTCTCCCTTGTGGCTAAGGAGTAGCCACCCTGCACCAGCGGGCACCATCTAAGCGCATTGCGGTTTGCTGCAAGTCTCTCCTTCGGATCAAGACTGCCCAGCTCAACGAGACCCGGCTTCCCTGGCACCTCTGACCTCTACCTACATCATCAGCCAAGCTGAGATTCGTGGGTGTGACGAGACCTCGAGGGACCGGCCATCTTCAAGACTGCACGACGCTTATCCAGCACGACCGCCGAGGGATCCTCGAGTGAGTGCTTTGGGGTTTGAGAAGCCCCGACCCTGAGCAGCTCCAGCACCGAAGCCCAGCCCCCCAGCATCCACGAGATCTGCGTGGGGCCTTTCTGCTCTTTGCTGCGCACCGCGTTGTCCAGGTCACTTGCCCGTTGGCTTGTGGCCCTCCTGACGACGAACCACGACGACAACACCGCTGGTCTGGTTGCTCCAGACTGGCCCTTGCTCCCCTCCAACAGAGGAGCACGCCAGGCCCTCCTGGTCCACTCCAGACGCCATTTTGAGTCCACCGCGTGGGCTTGCATTTGCCAAGAGTTGTGTCCCCAATCCTGGGTCCAGCGACGTCGACAGCAGAGACCTTCGTGGGACAGCTCGCACCTCCATCCTGGTCGCCGACAACGCCTCCTGGTCCGAGAGACTGCAGAGCCCAGCGTCGCCCACTCACCTGGTCGAGGTGACTTCGTCCGGTGCCATCCTGGTGCCCATCTAATCACTGGCTAGTGATTCAAAACTTGGTCCCCTCTGCTTACAGGTATCCTTCTTCACCGATCCAGGCTTGGATCCCATCGAACTTCATCACTGGTCGCCTGCCAGCAACTTCTTCTTTCAGGCTCCATAGACTGCAACGAGGATTCCCGACGTCTTTTGAGACCTATGCAGCCGCAGCCCCTGGGCTAGGTAACCTGAGCATTTCGGTGCTCCAGCATAGCTTAACTATCTAAGTGTCCAGATCCTTTTTCGTTTAAGCTCTACCTAGTCGGATTCGTCCGATAACACTAACTTTACGAAATCTAGCATCCATAGACTTTGTCCCGCATCCCGCGTGAGAGTGCACACTCTGCACCCGATCTCCCTAGGCCTCCTGCTAGTAATCTGAAGGTTCAGTAGTACAGTCCTAGCGATCCCCAAACCTATGAGAGTAGTACTTACCTGCTAGTAATTTCGCATTCCACTTTTGTAGTATATGGTTTTTCGTGCCCCTCGGGCATTTGTGTAAATTGTGCGACTTTCACTATTTCTTTAAGAGCTTGGTATTGTGCTTAGCACCCTGTCCTCATAAAGAGTCCAGGGTTGTTGTGTTCTAAATAAATATCCTTTTATTTTCATAACAACTTGTGTGATGTCCTTTCACTTGGTGTTCAAGGGGTATATGTGATGGTATAACAGCTGGCTTAACACGCCCTCTAGAGTTTAGCCTAAAGACTGCTCTTGTCCATGCTACTAGGATATCTGGTCTATAAGGTTGACTTACAACCAATCATCAATAAGGGTCGTTTGGTATGATACACAGTGATCACTAGAATAGTGAGCACTATATATCAGGCCAACTTCTCACATTGGTGAGCAGCGGTTGGGATTTGAGCTTGCTGTTGTTTTACCACACGTATCCTACGAATATCATTTGAAAGATCACATAGGTACCAAGGTACATATAACTTAGCTTAGAATACTCTGAGTTCTACTGAGCCAGCTGTTGTAGTTCAACAGGGCCTAGCACACCATGACTACAACTCTTAGCAAGGGATCAGTAGGCAAACAAATAGTGTAGGTAGGTGCATCACTTACACCACACTAGAAAAGCATGTCAGACAAAGGAGGGAACTCAGAGTCCCCCCTTGTGTCAGTTGACCCTCCACAGGTCATGTCAAGATATGCAGCTCTTAGCTTCCAGGAGATGAGACAACTGTGTACCTCCAGGAAGCTAAAACAGGGTTCTAACCCTACAATTCCCTTTCTGATTGGTCTCTTAGAGACTTATGATGCTAGGAGGGCTGGTAACACAGACCCTTCTAACCCAGATGGGAACATGCCTCCCTTAGAGGGAACCAATGGTGACCCTGACCTAAACCTCCAGGAAGCTGAAGAGGAGGAAGAGGATCAGGAGTTGTCAGGGGATGAGGCAGACAAGGGTCAGGTAGAAGTCCGTAGACTCACCAGGACCAACTTAAGCAGGCATGAGAATGGAACTAGGGGACCCCTAGGGCCACTCTCAGGCGGGCTTAACATTGGGAATGGACGAGTTAGGTCTCTATCCAGAGGCTCTAACAGATCCATTCAAACCAATGGCTCTCAGGCCTCTTCTCAAAGAGGGATGACATCCCCTCAGAGGAGAGAGCATGAGGCCAAGATGAGGGAAGTCAATCTGAGGATTGAAAGGGAAGAACTTGCCCTGGCCAAAGAGAGACTTGCCTTTGCTAGAGAGCAGAAATTGAGTGGGGCAGACCTCACTGGTGGCAGCATTTTACCTAGAGAAAAGGACAGGAGTTTAGACACTAGACACCTGAGTAAGATAGTGCCCCCCTTTAAACAAGAGGATGACATCCACAAGTGGATGACTGCTTTGGAGAGGGCTTGCACTGTCCAGTGTGTCCCCCAGAGTCAGTGGGCAGCTATCTTGTGGCTCTCCTTTGAAGGCAAAGGTAGAGATAAGTTTCCTCGTACTCCCCCTCCTCTTGTGTTCATTACCCCGCGCTTATCCCTCACTGTCTGTACCCTCCTCACGTCACCGACAACATAGTAATAAGTTTATCACTGGTGTTCTTCCCCACTGCACACGGCCCCAAGGTGCAAGTCCCCAAAAGAACTAACGGCTCCCTCTCTGTTGGTCTTCCTTTGCATGGGCTCCGGAACAAGGAGACTCCCCATTGACCAGACCTTGAGGACAAGACCGGAAGACCACAGACCCCGGAGAAGGAGAACACCACGGCTCAAAGACGGATCCCAGTCAATTTGCTAGGGAGAGACTAACGTTCAGGACCAGGAGAACTTTGCAACCAAACCCTAAGCGACCTATACCAATAAAACCCTCCTTACTCCCAAGACCTGTTGTCCATTCGGTTTCTGATTCTATACCGGGTTTTCCTGTCAGTCCTGTCCCAGAGCCTAATCTCGGTCCTACGGTTAACCCCTCACCCCTACACCCGGTCACAGTGGTGTCAGAAGTGGGATCTAATCCCTCCGAAGAAGAACCGAACATGGAACAAATTATACAGACTCTAGTTGATGGTCAGCAGAAATTGGAATGGGCGGTCAGCCAACAAATCAGCACAGCAGATGCGGACCGAGCCCTGTTCCGTAGCACTATGACACAACAGCTGGATAGCTTACAGAAAGTGGTGCAGACACCGGGAACTGCTGTCTCGGTGGATCGGAGACCGGCCGGACCGCATCCAGCCGGAGTCTCCTTACAGAAGTATGTAGTAGGAGAAGACCCGGATGCCTTCCTGGTCAATTTCGAACGGGCTGCAAGGGCGTGCGGGTGGCCAGAGGAAAAATGGCCCTTTTTTCTGGCGCCCTTGCTGACAGGTGAAGCACAGACGGCATACCAGGTCGCAAACCATGCCGGTACCTCCACATATGCGGCCATCAAGGAGGTGATACTAGACCATCTCGGGATGGACCCCGAAGCCTACAGACTCAGGTTTCGGAAGGAGAAGGGGGTCACGGGGGAAAACCCCAAGACACTGTACTTACGCCTGAAAATGGCGGCAGAAAAATGGCTGCGTCCCGAAAACAGGAGCAAAGAGGATGTGATGACGAGTATCATACTCGAACAATTCATGGAAGCTCTACCATATGGAACACAGCGTTGGTTAAGACAGCACCCCGGACTGACCGCAGCTCAGGCTATTGAAATGGCGGCGAATTATACCAGAGCAGCTCCTAGATCCGCTCCATGGGAGACCGAAAAATCTTCAAAAACTCTGGTACCGCCCCCTAAAGCAGAAAAAAAGAAACCTCTCTATGAGCCTTTCAAACCTAGACCATACCGTCCGGAAGTTACACCAATGAGGGGACCCCAGTGTTTTGAATGTGGAGAGTGGGGCCATATAGCAAGAATGTGCCCCAGGAAGAAACCAGCAGAGGAACCCATGGAAGTTGGGTACATACCCAAAGCTGTGATGTACTCCGCCGAAATGGGACCTTCATATTATGTAAGGGTACTAGTGAACCAATAACCCGTAAAGGCGCTTCTCGACTCGGGGTGCAGACAATCTGTCATACGGGAGAAACTGTTGGCACCTTCCCAAATAGGGCGGGAGGGAGTAGTACACATCCGGTGTGTCCATGGGGACGTGAAGACGTATCCCCTTGCACGCATCACGATAAGCCCAATAGGAAGGGAACCATGCTCAGTGAGAGTAGGAGTGGTTGCATCACTACCCGAGGAATTGATCCTCGGGGTGGATAACCCCCAATTCCTGGTCTTATTTAAGCGGGAGTTAGCCAGTCGACCGGTGGAGGCCCTCTTGTCAGTTGAACCCTGGGTCATAGACAAAGGGTTCAAATTCGCACAAGCCAACGATCCGACCCTGTTGAATGCGTGGGAAGCAGCCCACGTGGAGCAAACCACCGACTCTGTTCAGAGATACCCCAGGTTCAGGATCGTAAACGAGTTACTCTATCGAGAAGGGAAAGAGGGAGACCAAGGGCAACTAGTAGTGCCAAAAGAGTTCCGTGAACAGATACTATTCTATGCACATACGCATTTAACCGCGGGACACAGTGGGGCTGAAAAGACCACGCAAAACATACTGAGATTGTTCTTTTGGCCCGGTATCTACAAAGAAACCGAAGCCTACTGCCAACAATGCGAGGTGTGTCAGAGGAGAAACATGACTAAACCATCAGCGGTGCCTCTGCAGCCTTTACCCGTGATAGGGAATCCCTGGGAACGTGTGGGGATGGACCTCATAGGACCCCTGCCCCGCACTACTCGGGGCCACTCTTATGCCCTAGTGATAGTGGACTATGCCACCCGCTTCCCTGAGGCGTTTCCTCTACACACCCCGACCACCAAGAACGTGGCGGAGAAGCTGGTGGAATTGTTTTCAAGAGTCGGATTTCCCCGGGAAATCCTAACAGACCAGGGTACTCCTTTCGTATCGCGGATGATGAAGGAGGTTTGCAAGACTCTGGACCTCCAACATATCCGCACTTCCGCTTACCACCCCCAAACGGATGGTTTAGTGGAGCGGTACAATAGGACCCTAAAATCCACTCTTAGGAAACTCCTGAGTGCCGAACATAAAGACTGGGACAAAATGCTCCCATTGGCCTTGTATGTAGTAAGGGCCCAAGTTCAGAGCAGTCTGGGTTACTCCCCGTTTGAACTTTTGTATGGCCGGCAACCAAGGTCGCTCCTTGAAATCACTAGAGACGTCTGGGAAAGAGAGGAGGCTCAGGAACAACGATCTCTACTGGACTACACCCAGCAGTTGCGGTCCAGACTAGGCAAATTGCGAGACCTTGCTTATTCAAACCTAAAGACGGCCCAACATCACCAAAAGCGATGTTATGATAAAGGGAAAAAGTGGAGGTCACTTAACAAAGGAGACTGGACACTGGTACTGCTCCCTTCTTCCACGCAAAAATTCAAGAGCGAATGGAAGGGACCATACCAAGTCCTAGAGAAATATGGCAATACGACGTATAAGATACAGCTGTCACCCACACGTAATCAAACGTTCCATATCAATCTCCTAAAAAAATGGCTAGGTTCTGTTCCCCAATCCTCTAACTTTGTGCTACCCGAAAACACTACTGAGACAACCTTGTGCCAGTTGCCTATCAATCCAGAACTCACAGACACGGAGAAACAGGCATTGCTCGAAAGACTCCGCCCTTTTTCTCAGTTATTCTCGGACACCCCTGGGTGCACCCACTTGGCAGAGCATGAGATACATACGGCTAAAGGGTGTTTAGTAAAACAGAGGCCATACCGCATCCCTGCTGCTAAACGGGCAGACGTAAGAAAGGAGGTTGCGAGTATGTTAGAACTGGGGGTGATTCGACCGTCGAAAAGCAACTGGTCGTCGCCCATAGTCATGGTGCCCAAGCCCGATGGGTCCACACGTTTTTGCATGGACTTCAGGGCATTAAACGCAGTGTCCACCTTTGATGCATTCCCTATACCCAGGGTGGACGAACTCATTGAGCGGATAGGAGATGCCAAATTCATAACCACGCTGGATCTAACAAAAGGTTATTGGCAGGTGCCCCTAAGGGAGGAAGACCGTCACAAGACCGCCTTTTCCACCGAGGACGGTCTGTATGAATTCAACGTCCTCCCTTTCGGACTCCACGGGGCTCCTGCCACGTTCCAGCGGCTTATGAACACGGTGTTGGCTCCTCATACCGCTTATAGTTCGGTATACCTTGATGACATAGTCATCTTCAGCCAAACGTGGAAAGAACACTTAGAACACCTAGGTAACGTACTGTCCTCTCTAGGAAAGGCCCGTCTCCACGTTAATGCCAAGAAGTCCCGTGCAGCCTTCCCAAAAGTGAAATATCTCGGCTTTATGTTGGGGGATGGGGTAATCGCTCCCCAAGAAGAGAAGATCAAAGCCATAACCGAGACCCCATTTCCATCCACGAAACGGGAACTAAGGGCATTCCTGGGCCTCATGGGCTATTATCGAAGGTTCATTCAGAACTTCGCTGACATCGCCTCCCCCCTGACTAATTTGTACAGAAAAACGTCAGAAATGCTCTGCCGCAACCCCCGCCCCTGGAGGCCAGGAACGCCTTTCATCACTTGAAAAGAGCCATTACCACCAGCCCTGTGCTTATTCCTCCCGATTTCGGGCGTCCCTTTCTCCTTGCCACTGATGCTTCAGAAACAGGAATCGGGGCTGTCCTATCACAGATTGGGGAGGACAATGTTGAACATCCAGTGCTGTATGTCAGCCGCAAGCTCCACCCTAGGGAAAGGAAGTATCCCACGGTCGAAAAGGAGTGTTTGGCTATTCGCTGGGCCGTGGACAAACTTCGTTATTATCTGGAGGGGAGGGCATTCACATTGTATTCCGACCATGCGCCACTACAGTGGATGCAGAGGAACAGGACTCAGAATGCGAGGGTTCTTCGGTGGTTCCTCTTTCTTCAGCCCTTTGCCTTTACTGTGGTGCATCGGAAGGGGAAGGACAATGGGAACGCTGACTTTCTGTCTCGCATGCCAGTTCTCCCCGATCGGGAGAAACCAGGGGGGGAGGAATGTAACGGTGCAAGGCGGAGCGCTACCGAGGAATGGTGGTCTCCCATTACTGATCCTGTCACACCTCCTTCCTTACAGACTGACCCCTGGGATACAGGACTGGATGACGTGGAAGAAGAGCACGGCGCCTTTAATTGGGCGTACTCTGAGGAGGAGGTGACCCCTCCTCCTGTATTCGTTTGCGAGGCCAGATTGGATAAAAAGCAGGAAGTACGGACTGAAGCGTGTGACATCACCCCGGAGGAGGAGCAGGCGAGGAGCGGCGTCGGAGAGCGGTTGGAGAGACGCGGAGAAGTCGGTAAAGAAGGACACCGAAGGAATTCCGAAGAGCAGGCCGAAAGAGAAGACCCCCACGGAGAGCCAGGAGGCCAACGACCCTGTGAGCCGCCATGCCACTCTCCCGGGGGAGGAGCGTGGCTATCCCAGGTACGGGACCGTATGGCGGTGTGGGTGGGAAGACGGCGTGCGTGTAAATAGTGTATAGAAAACCCCGTCTGTGTTTCCTCGTACTCCCCCTCCTCTTGTGTTCATTACCCCGCGCTTATCCCTCACTGTCTGTACCCTCCTCACGTCACCGACAACATAGTAATAAGTTTATCACTGGTGTTCTTCCCCACTGCACACGGCCCCAAGGTGCAAGTCCCCAAAAGACTGTCGAACTAACGGCTCCCTCTATGTTGGTCTTCCTTTGCATGGGCTCCGGAACAACGAGACTCCCCATTGACCAGACCTTGAGGACAAGACCGGAAGACCACAGACCCCGGAGAAGGAGAACACCACGGCTCAAAGACGGATCCCAGTCAATTTGCTAGGGAGAGACTAACGTTCAGGACCAGGAGAACTTTGCAACCAAACCCTAAGCGACCTATACCAATAAAACCCTCCTTACTCCCAAGACCTGTTGTCCATTCGGTTTCTGATTCTATACCGGGTTTTCCTGTCAGTCCTGTCCCAGAGCCTAATCTCGGTCCTACGGTTAACCCCTCACCCCTACACCCGGTCACATAGGCCTACCCAGAAAGGTTAGTGGGGCAGTAATAGCTACAGCCACAGTCCAAGCACCAGTCCTCCCTGAAAAGGTTGGAAGAGCAGTGGTAGCCAGTGCCCAGGCTCAGACAGACTTTCCAGAACAGGATAGGAGGGCTGTGACAGTCACAGCCCAAACACAAACGGAGTGCCTTCCTGAAAAGGTTGGTAAGGCTGTAATGGTCTCAGCCTCTACTCAAACAGATAGTGGGGTTGTGAAGCCTGAAACAATGGATCACTACACCCAAACTGAGAGCATTGATGAGGAAGAAAAGTCTTCCCCCTCCCAGACACTAGGTGAGAGCCAGCCTCCTCAGGGAACTGACTCTACCCCTTGTGAAGGAACTGCCCCAGAGGTAGTCAGGCCTAGCCTGGCAGAGCCCCTGACGTCAGTGGACCCTTCCAAGGTGGGACTCAGTCTGGAGCAGGTAACCTGCCCCTCTCTACCCTGCCTCAGTCAGCCCAGGGATGTAGAGGTCAGGGAGGCCAGTGGTGGACCCCAAAGGGCCCCCTGTCCAGAAATTCCCAATCAGCAGATTAGGATCACTGAAGCTAGTAGTCCTAGCCAAGTGAAAATAAAACAAGCTCCTGAGGGATCCCCCTTAAAAGTAGTTAGGGACCTCCCACAGCTGGACACTGTTGGGCACAGCCAAACATGGGGCCTAAAAACCCTGAACCTGACCTGTCCCTCCAGTAAGCCAAACAGAGGGACAGCCTCCAGCTTTAGGTAGCCAGAGGTTTACCCTGAGAGCTCACAGCAACTCAGTCCTGGAAAGAAAGGCACACATGGTGGATAGTGATTGGAGGAAGTTGAGCTCAACATTAGTGGAGTCTCACTTCAGTACTCCATCCCAGCACCAGCCTTTTACTTTGCCAAAACACACCACAGGTAGTGATTCCCTATGGTGGAGACCCCCAGATACCCTTAGGGTGAGGGATTGCTTAGTGGACCATGATATAGGGGCTAACCATGCCAGTGCATGTACCACCTCATATGGCCACTCGGGCAATATAGGCTTACCTGGTCAAGGATAGCCTTATCTCCTTTCGTTGGGGGGGGGGGGGGGTGTGTAGAAGGGTGGATACCGGACTATGGTTGCCCCCAACTTTTTGCCTGGTGTTTTGCTGGTTTTCCGACTTAGTTGACCTAGGGCCCTGCTATTCAGGGCCCCAGGCCTACTGCTCTCTCTGTAAAATGGATTCCATGTACCTTAGGTACATATCTAATTGGATACTGAGTCACCTTATCAGTCCCTGTACAGTGTACCTTGGGTACCCAGGGCATAGGTGCACCCAGGGGCTACCAGGGGCTGCAGCATGTATTATGCCACCCCTGGCTGGCCATCCAAATCTGACACAACTGGCTGCGTGACCGCTGGGGCCAGGTGGTGTAATCACCCTTTGCTTTAGATATAGTATACCTATATCTAACCCTAAAATTGACACATATATTCCTATCAGTCACTCCTATGGCAGGCCTTATCAATCCTGAAGGCAGAGTGCTTGGAATTATGTGAGATAGTGCTCTGGCATGAGCTGAGCCCGTTTGCAGCTTGCGGAACCAAGTCCTAATGGCTGTTCCATGATAACGCGTTCCATATACTCTTAAGTGCATTATAATCCTCGCGGTTATATGCCAACTTTGGTATCGCTTTATCAAAACATGTCGAGTAAGGTGTCATACGAATTGGAATACTAACCCCTCGCCAATTCTGGCGACGGGGTTAGCATTCCACCCTTCTAGAGGGACACGACATGTATGTAACTGTGAACCCCGGTTAAAGTTAACTCGAGCCTCAGCATCACAAAATGGATGCTGCCACCACAGACACAAGTCTGACCTCCTGCTGCTGGGAGTCCTTCCAGCGAGGAGAGCTTGGACAAAGGGTTTCCTGTCAGGGGCGGTGCTAGCACCATCCCAGACAGGGTTTTGTGTATCCTGGGTAGGCAGGGCTGAATAGGAAGGTGACTGCAAGTGGCACCCCGGTGCTCACTATGCATAGGCCGGCTTGAACCAGTTCCAGGGGCACACCAGCCCCTGAGCTGGGGAAAGTCCGGCAGGGGAGAGGGGTGTAACCACCCCCTTCCTGGTCCACCCATGGGCAGGGCCTAGTCGCGTGCCAGCCCCTTTCCTTAGTATAAAGATAGGAGCGGGCCCGCTTCCCAAATGAGATAATTCTGAATCTTGACTACTTTCCACGAAAGAACTCTTGAACTACTTCTGAAGACTCTCCCTTGTGGCTAAGGAGTAGCCACCCTGCACCAGCGGGCACCATCTAAGCGCATTGCGGTTTGCTGCAAGTCTCTCCTTCGGATCAAGACTGCCCAGCTCGACGAGACCCGGCTTCCCTGGCACCTCTGACCTCTACCTACATCATCAGCCAAGCTGAGATTCGTGGGTGTGACGAGACCTCGAGGGACCGGCCATCTTCAAGACTGCACGACGCTTATCCAGCACGACCGCCGAGGGATCCTCGAGTGAGTGCTTTGGGGTTTGAGAAGCCCGGACCCTGAGCAGCTCCAGCACCGAAGCCCAGCCCCCCAGCATCCACGAGATCTGCGTGGGGCCCTTCTGCTCTTTGCTGCGCACCGCGTTGTCCAGGTCACTTGCCCGTTGGCTTGTGGCCCTCCTGACGACGAACCACGACGACAACACCGCTGGTCTGGTTGCTCCAGACTGGCCCTTGCTCCCCTCCAACAGAGGAGCACCCCAGACCCTCCTGGTCCACTCCAGACGCCATTTTGAGTCCACCGCGTGGGCTTGCATTTGCCAAGAGTTGTTGCCCCAATCCTGGGTCCAGCGACGTCGACAGCAGAGACCTTCGTGGGACAGCTCGCACCTCCATCCTGGTCACCGACAACGCCTCCTGGTCCGAGAGACTGCAGAGCCCAGCGTCGCCCACTCACCTGGTCGAGGTGACTTCGTCCGGTGCCATCCTGGTGCCCATCTAATCACTGGCTAGTGATTCAGAACTTGGTCCCCTCTGCTTACAGGTATCCTTCTTCACCGATCCAGGCTTGGATCCCATCGAACTTCATCACTGGTCGCCTGCCAGCAACTTCTTCTTTCAGGCTCCATAGACTGCAACGAGGATTCCCGACGTCTTTTGAGACCTATGCAGCCGCAGCCCCTGGGCTAGGTAACCTGAGCATTTCGGTGCTCCAGCATAGCTTAACTATCTAAGTGTCCAGATCCTTTTTCGTTTAAGCTCTACCTAGTCGGATTAGTCCGATAACACTAACTTTACGAAATCTAGCATCCATAGACTTTGTCCCGCATCTCGCGTGATAGTGCACACTCTGCACCCGATCTCCCTAGGCCTCCTGCTAGTAATCTGAAGGTTCAGTAGTACAGTCCTAGCGATCCCCAAACCTATGAGAGTAATACTTACCTGCTAGTAATTTTGCATTCCACTTTTGTAGTATATGGTTTTTCGTGCCCCTCGGGCATTTGTGTAAATTGTGCGACTTTCAGTATTTCTTTAAGAGCTTTGTATTGTGCTTAGCACCCTGTCCTCATAAAGAGTCCAGGGTTGTTGTGTTCTAAATAAATATCCTTTTATTTTCATAACAACTTGTGTGGTGTCCTTTCACTTGGTGTTCAAGGGGTATATGTGATGGTATAACAGCTGGCTTAATACGCCCTCTAGAGTTTAGCCTAAAGACTGCTCTTGTCCATGCTACTAGGATAGCTGGTCTAAAAGGTTGACTTACAACCAATCATCAATAAGGGTCGTTTGGTATGATACACAGTGATCACTAGAATAGTGAGCACTATATATCAGGCCAACTTCTCACATTGGTGAGCAGCGGTTGGAATTTGAGCTTGCTGTTATTTTACCACACGTATCCTACGAATATCATTTGAAAGATCACATAAGTACCAAGGTACATATAACTTAGCTTAGAATACTCTGAGTTCTACTGAACCAGCTGTTGTAGTTCAACAGGGCCTAGCACACCCTGACTACAACTCTTAGCAAGGGATCAGTAGTTATGTTATGTTATGTTAAATCAATTTATTGAGCGCGCTAACACCATTAGGTTTCTTGGCGCTGGGCAGTAGGCAAACAAATAGTGTAGGTAGGTGCATCACTTACACCACACTAGAAAAGCATGTCAGACAAAGGAGGGAACTTAGAGTCCCCCCTTGTGTCAGTTGACCCTCCACAGGTCATGTCGAGATATGCAGCTCTTAGCTTCCAGGAGATGAGACAACTGTGTACCTCCAGGAAGCTAAAACAGGGTTCTAACCCTACAATTCCCTTTCTGATTGGTCTCTTAGAGACTTATGATGCCAGGAGGGCTGGTAACACAGACCCTTCTAATCCAGATGGGAACATGCCTCCCTTAGAGGGAACCAATGGTGACCCTGACCTTAACCTCCAGGAAGCTGAAGAGGAGAAAGAGGATCAGGAGTTGTCAGGGGATGAGGCAGACAAGGGTCAGGTAGAAGTCAGTAGACTCACCAGGACCAACTTAAGCAGGCATGAGAATGGAACTAGGGGACACCTAGGGCCACTCTCAGGCGGGCTTAACATTGGGAATGGACGAGTTAGGTCTCTATCCATAGGCTCTAACAGATCCATTCAAACCAATGGCTCTCAGGCCTCTTCTCAAAGAGGGATGACATCCCCTCAGAGGAGAGAGCATGAGGCCAAGAAGAGGGAAGTCAATGTGAGGATTGAAAGGGAAGAACTTGCCCTGGCCAAAGAGAGACTTGCCTTTGCTAGAGAGCAGAAATTGAGTGGGGCAGACCTCACTGGTGGCAGCATTTTACCTAGAGAAAAGGACAGGAGTTTAGACACTAGACACCTGAGTAAGATAGTGCCCCCCTTTAAACAAGGGGATGACATCCACAAATGGATGACTGCTTTGGAGAGGGCTTGCACTGTCCAGTGTGTCCCCCAGAGTCAGTGGGCAGCTATCTTGTGGCTCTCCTTTGAAGGCAAAGGTAGAGATAAGCTCCTCACTACTAGAGCTGAGGATGCTAACAATTACTAAGTCCTGAAGAATACACTGATTGATGGGTTTGGCTTAACAACTGAACAGTACAGGTTGATGTTCAGAGACACCCAGAAAACTCAGTCTCAGGATTGGACTGACTTTGTTGATTGTGCCAGTAAGGCTTTTGAAGGCTGGCTACTTGGAAGTAAGGTTACTGATTTCAACGGATTGTACTATCTAATTATGAGAGAGCAAGTCTTAAAAAATTTTCAGAACCAGTTATTACACCAGCACCTGGTAGACTCTGATATGACCTCTCCACAAGAATTAGGTAAGAGGGCAGACAAATGGGTCAGAACGAGGGTTAGGCCTAAGAACCAGGGTGGTGACCAAAAGAAGGAAGCAACCAAGCCTCAAGAGAATGGTGGGGATAAATCCACAGAGAAGACTTCCCAAGGGCCCCAAAACTCCAATAAGGGTGGTGGGTCCCAGAACACTCCTTCAGAACAGAAGAAACCTTATTGCCATGCCTGCAAACAGGTGGGCCACTGGAAAACTGATAGCAGTTGCCCTAAAAATAGCAATACGGAGAACATACCCCCAGGTACTACTCCCAGACCTCCTGTTACCACTAGTGGTAATCCCCCAGGTGGTGGGAGTGCCCCCAAGAATGTGGTGGGCATTACTTTGGGAAACCAGGTGGACCATGGCCTAGCCAGGTCCCCTAACACAACTCTTGTCTGTGAGACTGGCATGGGGCTTGCCAACTTCACTACTGGTTCCCACATTTTGGGGAAGTATAGACAAGAGCCCCTTATCAATGGTCAGAAAGTTGAGGCATTCAGAGACGCAGGGGCCAGCATCACCATGGTGATTGACCATCTGGTCCCCTCTGCTCAACTGACCCCTGGTTTCATTTATCAGGTGACAGACATTCATGGAGTGAAAAGAAGGCATCCCATGGCAGTAGTCGAGCTAAGCTGGGGTAATGTCACAGGGCCCATGAGTGTGGCAGTGACAGACAACCTACCTGTAGATTGCTTACTGGGGAATGGCCTGGAACTCTCAGCATGGGTTGAGGTGGAGCAAGAAACTCACTCCAGGATGATAGGCCTACCCAGAAAGGTTAGTGGGGCAGTAATAGCTACAGCCCCAGTCCAAGCACCAGTCCTCCCTGAAAAGGTTGGAAGGGCAGTGGTAGCCAGTGCCCAGGCTCAGACAGACTTTCCAGAACAGGATAGGAGGGCTGTGACAGTCACAGCCCAAACACAAACGGAGTGCCTTCCTGAAAAGGTTGGTAAGGCTGTAATGGTCTCAGCCTCTACTCAAACAGATAGTGGGGTTGTGAAGCCTGAAACAATGGATCACTACACCCAAACTGAGAGCATTGATGAGGAAGAAAAGTAGTCCCCCTCCCAGACACTAGGTGAGAGCCAGCCTCCTCAGGGAACTGACTCTACCCCTTGTGAAGGAACTGCCCCAGAGGTAGTCAGGCCTAGCCTGGCAGAGCCCCTGATGTCAGTGAACCCTTCCAAGGTGGGACTCAGTCTGGAGCAGGTAACCTGCCCCTCTCTACCCTGCCTCAGTCAGCCCAGGGCTTTAGAGGTCAGGGAGGCCAGTGGTGGACCCCAAAGGGCCCCCTGTCCAGAAATTCCCAATCAGCAGATTAGGATCACTGAAGCTAGTAGTCCTAGCCAAGTGAAAATAAAACAAGCTCCTGAGGGATCCCCCTTAAAAGTAGTTAGGGACCTCCCACAGCTGGACACTGTTGGGCACAGCCAAACATGGGGCCTAAAACCCCCAAACCCAGTGCTTAATTTGAGCCGGAGCTTGCCGGTGCTCAGCACCGGCACTTAATTATGGGGGCCGGGTCTATCACGCGGCATTAAGTGCACCTGTCCTCCTGCCTTAGAATTTTATTTTTTTAAGTCTGAAGTTGTGGCTCGTGCGTGTCACTGAGCACTGACTGGTGATTGCTGCTGTGCTAGTACTGCTGTCAGTGTTGTAGTGCAAGCTGCGTGCACCGTGCCAAACTTGTTGTTGACTCAGACTCACTGACCATGGTATATGCAGTACTGTCCTATTACTTACGGTAATCTTCATTACTCCGGGTCCCGTAGTCCTCGACACCTTCCTTACTATATGAGATTATCCCTATCTCTGACAGAAAAAAGAAAAAGAAGGAATGCTGGACCTACCCTCCCCCTCCCGCCGGGAGTACAAAAGGGTACATGTCCCAGCATTCCCTCTGAAATACCAAGCCAAAGGATGAAGGCCGGCAAACAGGGCGGGAGGGAGGGAAGCCAGGAAGGTGTCGAGGACTACGGGACCCGGAGTAATGAAGATTACCGTAAGTAATAGGACATTACCCCCAGGTCCCTACGTCCTCGACACCTTCCTTACTATATGAGACATACCAAAGCAAACCCCGGCATTCATCCCAAAAAACACAACAAACAACCAGTACAGCAAAAACCAGGCATTTATTGAGCACAGAACATAAATCATGGGCGAACACAACCCAACACCCCCAAAGCAAAACCGCCCTCATCACCCAGCAAATTGAGGAGACGGTAATGCCTGTTGAACGTATTGGAAGACGCCCAAGTGGCCGCCCTACAAATCTCTGAAAGAGGGACACCCCGGACCTCAGCCCAGGAGGCCGCCACCCCCCTCGTAGATCGACCTTGAACACCCACAGGAGGAGGGGACCCAGAAAGAGAATAGGCCAAGGAAATGACCTGCTTCAGCCATCGACCAATGGACACAGACGAAGCCTTACGTCCACGGCAAGCAGCCCCAAAAGAGACAAACAGGGAGTCAGTCAACCTGACAGCCGCCGTGCGCTCAAGATAAATACGCAAAGCTCGGCACACATCCAACAAGGACCAACAAGGACCACAAGAATCCATAACAGAACCCAACTCAGGCAAGACCAACTCCTGGGACCGGTGAAATTGAGAAGCGACCTTGGGCACGAAGGAGGAATCAAGGCGGAGCACCACCCCGCCCTCCGAAAAGGACAGGAAAGGCTCCCGTGACATCAAGGCCCCCAACTCGCCCAGGCGTCTGGCAGACGTGATGGCTACCAAGAACACAACCTTCAAGGTCACAAACTTCAAATCCACCTCCGACAAAGGTTCAAACGGAGGACTAATCAAGGCCCGAAGGACCAAGGGCAAATCCCACAGGGGAAAGGAAGGCCGGGAAACCGGACGAGACAGAGAAAAACCGCGGAGCAGTCTGGAGACCAAATCCTCATCATCAGACAGATTACCCCACGGGGAACGAAAAGCCCGGACAGCCGCCCACTGGGCACGCAAGGTTGACACAGCCCAACCCTTCTCAAAACCTTCCCACAAAAACTGAAGCACCGCCTGCAAAGAACAGTGCAAAGGGGAAAGGTCCAAGGCCGAACACCAACGACTGAAGTTACCCCAGTGGCGATCATAGGACAGGAGAGTGGAAGGCCTACGGGAACTCTGGATGGCAGCAGCTAAATGTTCCGGGAATCCGCGCCACCGCCACCCCTGCCTCTCAACCTCCACACCGACAGCCGCAAGCGGAGAAGAGACAGTGGCGGTGAGGACCGCAGGGGAGACGGGGACAGAGGGAGGAACCATGGGCCCCGAACCGCCAGAAGACGCACTGTCCGAAACCAAGACCTCCGAGGCCAAAAGGGCAGAACCACCACCACCTCCCGATCCTCCAGACACAGTCGGGACAGAAACCTGGGGATCAGCACCAGGGGGGGAAGGCATAGAGCAGGCGGGACGGCCAGGGAACCGACAGGGCATACACCCCCCAACAACCCTCCTGCTGAAACCTGGAGCAGAAGCGTGGAAGCTGCGCATTCAGCCGGGAGGCAAAGAGGTCCAGAAAGGGACGCCCAAACATCCCGCACACAAGCCGAAACGCAACCCGGGTGAGAGACAACTCCAGAGGAGCCGGAAAGCAGCGACTCAGGACATCCGCCGCACAGTTGTCCACCCCCTTGATATGAATCGCAGTCAGAGACAGCAGGTGACCCTCCGCCCAACAAAACAACGGAACCACCACTGCGTTCAAGGAAGCCGAACGAATCCCCCCTTGATGGTTGAGATAGGCCACCGACACCATATTGTCCGACCTCACCAGGACGTTCCTGCCCATCAAACACACCCGAAAACCCATCACGGCACAGGACACAGCAGTCAACTCCCGCCAGTTGGAAAACCTGCGACTCTCCAGCAGGGACCAGCGACCCTGAAGGGACTGAGAACCCAAGGTCGCCCCCCACCCCAACGTCTTTTGAGACCTATGCAGCCGCAGCCCCTGGGCTAGGTAACCTGAGCATTTTGGTGCTCCAGCATAGCTTAACTATCTAAGTGTCCAGATCCTTTTTCGTTTCAGCTCTACCTAGTCGGATTCGTCCGATAACACTAACTTTACGAAATCTAGCATCCATAGACTTTGTCCCACATCCCGCGTGAGAGTGCACACTCTGCACCCGATCTCCCTAGGCCTCCTGCTAGTAATCTGAAGGTTCAGTAGTACAGTCCTAGCGATCCCCAAACCTATGAGAGTAGTACTTACCTGCTAGTAATTTCGCATTCCACTTTTGTAGTATATGGTTTTTCGTGCCCCTCGGGCATTTGTGTAAATTGTGCGACTTTCAGTATTTCTTTAAGAGCTTTGTATTGTGCTTAGCACCCTGTCCTCATAAAGAGTCCAGGGTTGTTGTGTTCTAAATAAATATCCTTTTATTTTCATAACAACTTGTGTGGTGTCCTTTCACTTGGTGTTCAAGGGGTATATGTGATGGTATAACAGCTGGCTTAACACGCCCTCTAGAGTTTAGCCTAAAGACTGCTCTTGTCCATGCTACTAGGATAGCTGGTCTATAAGGTTGACTTGCAACCAATCATCAATAAGGGTCGTTTGGTATGATACACAGTGATCACTAGAATAGTGAGCACTATATATCAGGCCAACTTCTCACATTGGTGAGCAGCGGTTGGGATTTGAGCTTGCTGTTGTTTTACCACACGTATCCTACGAATATCATTTGAAAGATCACATATGTACCAAGGTACATATAACTTAGCTTAGAATACTCTGAGTTCTACTGAACCAGCTGTTGTAGTTCAACAGGGCCTAGCACACCCTGACTACAACTCTTAGCAAGGGATCAGTAGGCAAAAAAATAGTGTAGGTAGGTGCATCACTTACACCACACTAGAAAAGCATGTCAGACAAAGGAGGGAACTCAGAGGCCCCCCTTGTGTCAGTTGACCCTCCACAGGTCATGTCGAGATATGCAGCTCTTAGCTTCCAGGAGATGAGACAACTGTGTACCTCCAGGAAGTTAAAACAGGGTTCTAACCCTACAATTCCCTTTCTGATTGGTCTCTTAGAGACTTATGATGCCAGGAGGGCTGGTAACACAGACCCTTCTAATCCAGATGGGAACATGCCTCCCTCAGAGGGAACCAATGGTGACCCTGACCTTAACCTCCAGGAAGCTGAAGAGGAGGAAGAGGATCAGGAGTTGTCAGGGGATGAGGCAGACAAGGGTCAGGTAGAAGTCAGTAGACTCACCAGGACCAACTTAAGCAGGCATGAGAATGGAACTAGGGGACCCCTAGGGCCACTCTCAGGCGGGCTTAACATTGGGAATGGACGAGTTAGGTCTCTATCCAGAGGCTCTAACAGATCCATTCAAACCAATGGCTCTCAGGCCTCTTCTCAAAGAGGGATGACATCCCCTCAGAGGAGAGAGCATGAGGCCAAGATGAGGGAAGTCAATGTGAGGATTGAAATGGAAGAACTTGCCCTGGCCAAAGAGAGTCTTGCCTTTGCTAGAGAGCAGAAATTGAGTGGGGCAGACCTCACTGGTGGCAGCATTTTACCTAGAGAAAAGGACAGGAGTTTAGACACTAGACACCTGAGTAAGATAGTGCCCCCTTTAAACAAGGGGATGACATCCACAAATGGATGACTGCTTTGGAGAGGGCTTGCACTGTCCAGTGTGTCCCCCAGAGTCAGTGGGCAGCTATCTTGTGGCTCTCCTTTGAAGGCAAAGGTAGAGATAAGCTCCTCACTACTAGAGCTGAGGATGCTAACAATTACTAAGTCCTGAAGAATACACTGATTGATGGGTTTGGCTTAACAACTGACAGTACAGGTTGATGTTCAGAGACACCCAGAAAACTCAGTCTCAGGATTGGACTGACTTTGTTGATTGTGCCACTAAGGCTTTTGAAGGCTGGCTACTGGGAAGTAAGGTTACTGATTTCAAAGGATTGTACAATCTAATTATGAGAGAGCAAGTCTTAAATAATTTTCAGAACCAGTTATTACACCAGCACCTGGTAGACTCTGATCTGACCTCTCCACAAGAATTAGGTAAGAGGGCAGACAAATGGGTCAGAACCAGGGTAAGGCCTAAGAACCAGGGTGGTGACCAAAAGAAGGAAGCAACAAAGCCTCAAGAGAAGGGTGGGGATAAATCCACAGAGAAGACTTCCCAAGGGCCCCAAAACTCCAATAAGGGTGGTGGGTCCCAGAACACTCCTTCAGAACAGAAGAAACCTTATTGCCATGCCTGCAAACAGGTGGGCCACTGGAAAACTGATGGCAGTTGCCCTAAAAATAGCAATACGGAGAACATACCCCCAGGTACTACTCCCAGACCTCCTGTTACCACTAGTGGTAATCCCCCAGGTGGTGGGAGTGCCCCCAAGAATGTGGTGGGCATTACTTTGGGAAACCAGGTGGACCATGGCCTAGCCAGGTCCCCTAACACAACTCTTGTCTGTGAGACTGGCATGGGGTTTGCCAACTTCACTACTGGTTCCCACATTTTGGGGAAGTATAGACAAGAGCCCCTTATCAATGGTCAGAAAGTTGAGGCATTCAGAGACGCAGGGGCCAGCATCACCATGGTGATTGACCATCTGGTCCCCTCTGCTCAACTGACCATTGGTTTCATTTATCAGGTGACAGACATTCATGGAGTGAAAAGAAGGCATCCCATGGCAGTAGTCGAGCTAAGCTGGGGTAATGTCACAGGGCCCATGAGTGTGGCAGTGACAGACAACCTACCTGTAGATTGCTTACTGGGGAATGGCCTGGAACTCCCAGCATGGGTTGAGGTGGAGCAAGAAACTCACTCCAGGATGATAGGCCTACCCAGAAAGGTTAGTGGGGCAGTAATAGCTACAGCCCCAGTCCAAGCACCAGTCCTCCCTGAAAAGGTTGAAAGGGCAGTGGTAGCCAGTGCCCAGGCTCAGACAGACTTTCCAGAACAGGATAGGAGGGCTGTGACAGTCACAGCCCAAACACAAACGGAGTGCCTTCCTGAAAAGGTTGGTAAGGCTGTAATGGTCTCAGCCTCTGCTCAAACAGATAGTGGGGTTGTGAAGCCTGAAACAATGGATCACTCCACCCAAACTGAGAGCATTGATGAGGAAGAAAAGTCTTCCCCCTCCCAGACACTAGGTGAGAGCCAGCCTCCTCAGGAAACTGACTCTACCCCTTGTGAAGGAACTGCCCCAGAGGTAGTCAGGCCTAGCCTGGCAGAGCCCCTGATGTCAGTGGACCCTTCCAAGGTGGGACTCAGTCTGGAGCAGGTAACCTGCCCCTCTCTACCCTGCCTCAGTCAGCCCAGGGCTGTAGAGGTCAGGGAGGCCAGTGGTGGACCCCAAAGGGCCCCCTGTCCAGAAATTCCCAATCAGCAGATTAGGATCACTGAAGCTAGTAGTCCTAGCCAAGTGAAAATAAAACAAGCTCCTGAGGGATCCCCCTTAAAAGTAGTTAGGGACCTCCCACAGCTGGACACTGTTGGGCACAGCCAAACATGGGGCCTAAAAACCCCGAACCTGACCTGTCCCTCCAGTAAGCCAAACAGAGGGACAGCCTCCAGCTTTAGGTAGCCAGAGGTTGACCCTGAGAGCTCACAGCAACTCAGTCCTGGAAAGAAAGGCACACATGGTGGATAGTGATTGGAGGAAGTTGAGCTCAACATTAGTGGAGTCTCACTTCAGTACTCCATCCCAGCACCAGCCTTTTACTTTGCCAAAACACACCACAGGTAGTGATTCCCTATGGTGGAGACCCCCAGACACCCTTAGGGTGAGGGATTGCTTAGTGGACCATGATATAAGGGGTAACCATGCCAGTGCATGTACCACCTCATATGGCCACTCAGGCAATATAGGCTTACCTGGTCAAGGATAGCCTTATCTCCTTTTGTTTGGGGGGGGGTTGTGTAAGAGGGTGGATACCGGACTATGGTTGCCCCCAACTTTTTGCCTGGTGTTTTGCTGGTTTTCTGACTTAGTTGACCTAGGGCCCTGCTATTCAGGGCCCCAGGCCTACTGCTCTCTCTGTAAAATGGATTCCATGTACCTTAGGTACATATCTAATTGGATACTGAGTCACCTTATCAGTCCCTGTACAGTGTACCTTAGGTACCCAGGGCATAGGTGCACCCAGGGCCTACCAGGGGCTGCAGCATGTATTATGCCACCCCTGGCTGGCCATCCAAATCTGACACAACTGGCTGCGTGACAGCTGGGGCAAGGTGGTGTAATCACCCTTTGCTTTAGATATAGTATACCTATATCTAACCCTAAAATTGACACATATATTCCTATCAGTCACTCCTATGGCAGGCCTTATCAATCCTGAAGGCAGAGTGCTTGGAATTATGTGAGATGGTGCTCTGGCATGAGCTGAGCCCGTTTGCAGCTTGCGGAACCAAGTCCTAATGGCTGTTCCATGATAACGCGTTCCATATACTCTTAAGTGCATTATAATCCTCGCGGTTATATGCCAACTTTGGTATCGCTTTATCAAAACATGTTGAGTAAGGTGTCATACGAATTGGAATACTAACCCCTCGCCAATTCTGACGACGGGGTTAGCATTCCACCCTTCTAGAGGGACACAACATGTATGTAACTGTGAACCCCGGTTAAAGTTAACTCGAGCCTCAGCATCACTAAATGGATGCTGCCACCACAGACACAAGTCTGACCTCCTGCTGCTGGGAGTCCTTCCAGCGAGGAGAGCTTGGACAAAGGGTTTCCTGTCAGGGGCGGTGCTAGCACCATCCCAGACAGGGTTTTGTGTATCCTGGGTAGGCAGGGCTGAATAGGAAGGTGACTGCAAGTGGCACCCCGGTGCTCACTATGCATAGGCCGGCTTGAACCAGCTCCAGGGGCACACCAGCCCCTGAGCTGGGGAAAGTCCGGCAGGGGAGAGGGGTGTAACCACCCCCTTCCTGGTCCCACCCATGGGCAGGACCTAGTCGCGTGCCAGCCCCTTTCCTTAGTATAAAGATAGGAGCGGGCCCCCTTCCCAAATTAGATAATTCTGAATCTTGACTACTTTCCACGAAAGAACTCTTGAACTACTTCTGAAGACTCTCCCTTGTGGCTAAACAGTAGCCACAATGCACCAGCGGGCACCATCTAAGCGCATTGCGGTTTGCTGCAAGTCTCTCCTTCAGATCAAGACTGCCCAGCTCAACGAGACCTGGCTTCCCTGGCACCTCTGACCTCTACCTACATCATCAGCCAAGCTGAGATTCGTGGGTGTGACCAGACCTCGAGGGACCGGCCATCTTCAAGACTGCACGACGCTTATCCAGCACGACCGCCGAGGGATCCTCGAGTGAGTGCTTTGGGGTTTGAGAAGCCCGGACCCTGAGCAGCTCCAGCACCGAAGCCCAGCCCCCCAGCATCCACGAGATCTGCGTGGGGCCCTTCTGCTCTTTGCTGCTCACCGCGTTGTCCAGGTCACTTGCCCGTTTGCTTGTGGCCCTCCTGACGACGAACCACAACGACAACACCGCTGGTCTGGTTGCTCCAGACTGGCCCTTGCTCCCCTCCAACAGAGGAGCATACCGGACCCTCCTGGTCCACTCCAGACGCCATTTTGAGTCCACCGCGTGGGCTTGCATTTGCCAAGAGTTGGTGCCCCAATCCTGGGTCCAGCGACGTCGACAGCAGAGACCTTCGTGGGACAGCTCGCACCTCCATCCTGGTCGCCGACAACGCCTCCTGGTCTGAGAGACTGCAGAGCCCAGCGTCGCCCACTCACCTGGTCGAGGTGACTTCGTCCGGTGCCATCCTGGTGCCCATCTAATCACTGGCTAGTGATTCAGAACTTGGTCCCTCTGCTTACAGGTATCCTTCTTCACCGATCCAGGCTTGGATCCCATCGAACTTCATCACTGATCGCCTGCCAGCAACTTCTTCTTTCAGGCTCCATAGACTGCAACGAGAATTCCCGACGTCTTTTGAGACCTATGCAGCCGCAGCCCCTGGGCTAGGTAACCTGAGCATTTCGGTGCTCCAGCATAGCTTAACTATCTAAGTGTCCAGATCCTTTTTCGTTTCAGTTCTACCTAGTCGGATTCATCCGATAACACTAACTTTACGAAATCTAGCATCCATAGACTTTGTCCCGCATCCCGCGTGAGAGTGCACACTCTGCACCCGATCTCCCTAGGCCTCCTGCTAGTAATCTGAAGGTTCAGTAGTACAGTCCTAGCGATCCCCACACCTATGAGAGTAGTACTTACCTGCTAGTAATTTCGCATTCCACTTTTGTAGTATATGGTTTTTCGTGCCCCTCGGGCATTTGTGTAAATTGTGCGACTTTCAGTATTTCTTTAAGAGCTTTGTATTGTGGTTAGCACCCTGTCCTCATAAAGAGTCCAGGGTTGTTGTGTTCTAAATAAATATCCTTTTATTTTCATAACAACTTGTGTGGTGTACTTTCACTTGGTGTTCAAGGGGTATATGTGATGGTATAACAACTGGCTTAACACGCCCTCTAGAGTTTAGCCTAAAGACTGCTCTTGTCCATGCTACTAGGATAGCTGGTCTATAAGGTTGACTTACAACCAATCATCAATAAGGGTCGTTTGGTATGATACACAGTGATCACTAGAATAGTGAGCACTATATATCAGGCCAACTTCTCACAAGAGGTACATACGAGGTTAGGACTTCAGACTGAGGACATAAAGAGGGTTGAGAGATGACGGTCCAGGCGTCGTGAGAGGTACATACGAGGTTAGGACTTCAGACTGAGCACATAAAGAGGATTGAGAGACGACGGTCCAGGCGTCGTGAGAGGTACATACGAGGTTAGGACTTTAGACTGAGGACATAAAGAGGGGTGAGAGATGACGGTCCAGGCGTCGTGAGAGGTACATACGAGGTTAGGACTTCAGACTGAGCACATAAAGAGGATTGAGAGACGACGGTCCAGGCGTCGTGAGAGGTACATACGCGGTTAGGACTTCAGACTGAGGACATAAAGAGGGTTGAGAGATGACGGTCCAGGCGTCGTGAGAGGTACATACGAGGTTAGGACTTCAGACTGAGCACATAAAGAGGATTGAGAGACGACGGTCCAGGCGTCGTGAGAGGTACATACGAGGTTAGGACTTTAGACTGAGGACATAAAGAGGGTTGAGAGATGACGGTCCAGGCGTCGTGAGAGGTACATACGAGGTTAGGACTTCAGACTGAGCACATAAAGAGGATTGAGAGACGACGGTCCAGGCGTCGTGAGAGGTACATACGAGGTTAGGACTTCAGACTGAGGCCATAAAGAGGGTTGAGAGATGACGATCCAGGTGTCGTGAGAGGTACATACGAGGTTAGGACTTCAGACTGAGCACATAAAGAGGATTGAGAGACGACGGTCCAGGCGTCGTGAGAGGTACATACGAGGTTAGGACTTCAGACTGAGGACATAAAGAGGGTTGAGAGATGACGGTCCAGGCGTTGTGAGGGGTACATACGAGGGAGTAGGGCTATTTGTTTTTTAAGGCATGGGTCATATGAACATATCAGTCACAATTGAAGGAGGAGGGGCAAAAATGTGTCTTGCCACCATTATCCACATCCCATGATGTCAGTGACATCATTAAACTGTGTACAGATTCCCAGGATGAAGGTAAAATAAATGCAGCCTTAAACATCTGCACAGCTGATGCCAAACCTCCAGACAGAGCCCCTCAACCGTCTGTCTACGGTCCCAGCCCTCAGGAGGAAATGTAAACTCACAGGATTTGTACCCTCGCCTCACACTGAGGGGAAGTATGAAAATGCATCTTTGTGACGTGTCAGGTGCGCACACACAAGGAATCATCCTGCATGAGCACGTTTACTTTTACTGTAAAGAGGATCACTATATCTGTCAAATAAAGGTTTCAGCACTTTAAATGGGGATAAAGAAGTGCAGGCGCTCACCCGGAGGTGGGGGGGAGCCAACTATGCAGACGCGGCTGTCTATCAAAAGGGAAATGTGGAGGAGAGGAAGAGAGAGCGAGAGCAACACAAAGAGAGAGAGGGAGAAACACAAAGAGAGAACAATACAAAGAGAGAGAGAGCAACAGAAAGAGAGAGCAAAATAAAGAGAGCGAGAGCAACACAGAGAGAGCGAGAGCAACAGAAAGAGAGAGAGGGAGAAACACAAAGAGAGAACAATACAAAGAGAGAGAGAGAGCAACAGAAAGAGAGAGCGAGAGCAAAATAAAGAGAGAGAGAGAGCAACACAGAGAGAGCGAGAGCAACAGAGCGAGAGCGATACAAAGAGAGAGCGAGAGCGAGAGCAACACAAAGAACAAGAGCGACACAGAGAGGGAGAGCAACACAGAGAGAGCAACACAAAGAGAGAACGAGAGCAACACAAAGAGAGAGCGAAAGCAACACAAAGAGCTGGAGCGACAAGGAGAGATACACAGAGAGAGAGCGAGAGCAACACAGAGAGAGCAAGAGCAACACAAAGAGAGAGCGAGCGTGCCAGAGCAAGAGCGACACAAAGAGGGAGCGACACAAAGAGAGAGCGAGAGGAACACAAAGAGAGACAGCGCGCAAAACAAAGAGAGCAACAGCGTCTATATACTTTCCAGTTGGTTCATGAATGGATCCCTTTGTTGACACGATTTAGCAAACTCTCCTGTTGGGTCCTGAGGTATTTTCATGTATAGTTTGGCATTGTGTACGGCATTGTACCATCGACGTGTATGTGCCCTTTACACATCAATTTCACACAACAGAGGTATAAAAGCAACAGAATCATTTTTAATCAACCATACGTTAAGCAAGAGCTAAAAATACCACAGCTATTTTGAATGGAAGAACGACTTTTTCTTACAACTTGCCTCTCCCTCCCATCTCTCATACTGTCCCTCTCCCGCCCATCTCCAACAGTCTCTCTCCCTCCCGTCCCTCATCGTCCCTCTGCCTCCCATCTCTCACCGTCCCTCTCCCTCTCCCACCCTCACAGGCCCTCTCCCTCCCATCTCTCATCGTCTCTCTCCCTCCCATCTCTCACCGTCCCTCTCCCTCCCATCTCTCATCGTCCCCCTCCCTCCCATCTCTCACCGTCCCTCTCCCTCCCATCTCTCTTCGTCCCTCTCCCTCCCATCTCTCATACTGTCCCTCTCCCGCCCATCTCCAACAGTCCCTCTCCCTCCCGTCCCTCATCGTCCCTCTGCCTCCCATCTCTCACCGTCCCTCTCCCACCCTCACAGTCCCTCTCCCTCCCATCTCTCATCGTCTCTCTCCCTCCCATCTCTCACCGTCCCTCTCCCTCCCATCTCTCGTCGTCCCTCTCCCTTCCATCTCACTTCGTCCCTCTCATCATCCCTCTCCCTCTCATCTTTCATTGTCCCTCTCCCTCTCATCTCTCATCGTCCCTCTCCCTCCCATCTCTCACTGTCTCTCTCCCTCCCATCTCTCATCGTACCTCTCATTCCCATCTTTCACCGTCTCTCTCACTCCCATCTTTCTTCGTCCCTCTCCCTTCCATCTCTCATCGTCCCTCTCCCTCCCATCTCTCACTGTCTCTCTCCCTCCAATCTCTCATCGTCCCTCTCCCTCCCATCTATCAGCGTCCCTCTCCCTCCCATCTCTCATTGTCCCTCTCCCTCCCATCTCTCACCGTCTCTCTCCCTCCCATCTCTCATCGTCCCTCTCACTCCCATCTCTCACCGTCTCTCTCACTTCCATCTCTCTTCGTCCCTCTCCCTTCCATCTCACTTTGTCCCTCGTCCCTCTTATCCTCCCTCTCCCCCTCATCTCTCATCATTCCTCTCCCTCTCATCTATCAGCGTCCCTGCCCCTCCAATCTCTCATCGTCCCTCTCCCTCCTGTCTCTCACATTCCCTCTCCCTCCCACACAAGGTTCTAGAACTAGCGAACTGAGAGGTTTGGGAAAAACACAAAAAGGAGGCTGGGTTGTTAAATAAATGCCCTTTCCATAAAGTGATACTTAAAATATGAGAGTGGATTGTTGAAAACATGTGGCTGCATAACAGAGTTACCTTAAGAACTTGTGGATGTCTTAGAGCCTGTTGTGCCCGACACCAATACAATATTACCATCTATGCCAGGGTTCACCAATGTCGGTCCTGGAGGGCCGGATCCAAGCCAGATTTATAAGATCCTCTCAGTTATCTAAATGTGGATATGCTAAAAATCTGGCATGGATCAAGCCCTCTTGGACCGATATTGGACAACCCTGATCTATACCCGTAGACTAGAGGTTGAGTATTTTTCTCTTCTCAGGGCTTTTTCAGCATCAAAGTCCATCCACAAGCGAGGACCTCTTTGCCTTCACCCTAAAAGATACATAGTACACTTCCTTCACTGAGAGTCCCAAGGTGAATACCCAGGCACTAAAGAGAGACTTGGACCACCGATACCTGGAAGGAGGTAGCGTTGTCTTGCAGTACACTGTTGTGACATATCCAGCCCTTGCGGCCTGTGAAAAAGATATTGTAGCCCTCCTGAGCAACCTCTGGGAGAGAGAACACAAAAGACTCATGGTCAGAATTCCAGAGCTGCTGCCTAAAAACTGGTGATTTCCCAGAGTTATGTGATTTCCCATGGTACAAGCAGCAGGTCACCTGACAGAATAACATTGATTCAGGGCATGCAGCCCCCGTCCACCAAGAAAGGATTGATGTCCTTCATGGTGTTAGATGAGGCTTGTTGATGCTCACGTAATGCCATGTATAATGAAACTAATCTTTTCCAGTTCCGAGAAATACCCTTTGCCCAGTTTCGTTTCTGCAACAAAGAACTGTTAGTGTCAGTGCATAGCTTTCCCACTAGATAAAGGCCTCTCCCACCTGTCTAGCAGTTTGATCGCAGCCCGAGGTGAAACGGCCTTGACATGTTCTGTGGGTATGTAACACCTACAACGCAACTTTTACGTAGCATTCCGTTACAACGCAGATTTTACAACGCGGAATCCATTACATCGGATGTCATTACAATGCATGGCATTACATCGCAGATGCTATTACAACGCATACTATTACATCGTAAGTATTGGTAAGTATTTAATTTTTTTTAAATTTTATTTAATATAATTTAATTGATTTAATTATTATTAATTATAAAAAAAATATTTATTTTTGTTTTTAAATATTATAAATTAAATATATTAATTTAAGTGATTTTTTAAATAAGTATGAGTATAGGAGTATATGTTTTGGGGTACTGAGGTATATGTTTTGGGGTGTTTGGGTATTTATAGGGTTTGGGTTTTGGGGTACAGGGGTGTTTTTAGGTTTTAGGGTAGGGTTTGGGTTTTGGGGTACAGGGGTGTTTTTAGGTTTCAGGGTAGGGTTTGGGTTTTGGGGTACAGGGGTGTTTTTAGGTTTTAGGGTAGGGTTTGGGTTTTGGGGTACAGGGGTGTTTTTAGATTTTAGGGCAGGGTTTGGGTTTTGGGGTACAGGGGTGTTTTTAGGTTTTAGGGTAGGGTTTGGGTTTTGGGGTACAGGGGTGTTTTTAGGTTTTAGGGCAGGGTTTGGGTTTTGGGGTACAGGGGTGTTTTTAGGTTTTAGGGTAGGGTTTGGGTTTTGGGGTACAGGGGTGTTTTTAGGTTTTAGGGCAGGGTTTGGGTTTTGGGGTACAGGGGTGTTTTTAGGTTTTAGGGTAGGGTTTGGGTTTTGGGGTACAGGGGTGTTTTTAGGTTTTAGGGTAGGGTTTGGGTTTTGGGGTACAGGGGTGTTTTTAGGTTTTAGGGTAGGGTTTGGGTTTTGGGGTACAGGGGTGTTTTTAGGTTTTAGGGCAGGGTTTGGGTTTTGGGGTACAGGGGTGTTTTTAGGTTTTAGGGCAGGGTTTGGGTTTAGGGATAATTAAATTATATTTACCATTTTAAAATTAATTAAAATATATTTAATAAATTAAATTAATTATTTTACATTAATGACATTTTGTAATTAAATTAATTAAATTAAATAAATTAATATTATTAATTTAATTTAATTTCATTATAAAAAATATGTACATTAAACTTATTACTTTTTTTTAATTAAATTAAATTAATTACAATTTTTAATAAAATTACATTTATTAAATAGATATTATTTTATTAAATTAAATTAATGAAATTTTTTAAATGTCTTTTAATTAAATTATTTTAAAAAAATTAATTACAATAAACTAAATAACATTTTTAAAAAAAGGTATACTTACCTATACTTACGATGTAATGCCATGCGTTGTAATAGCATGTGCGATATAATGCCATTGTAATGACATCCGTTGTAATGGATCGCGCGTTGTAAAATCTGCGTTGTAACGGAATGCGTTGTAACACAACGCGTTGTACTGACACCAATCCGTTCTGTGTTGTGCAAGATACGAGAGAAGAAACCTTTTTTTTTGTTTTTCGCTGTCCATCCACATCTGCTTGGAACATTCTACTGTGGGTGTGTTCTTAACTAACCATGCAGTGTACATAATGTATCTTTATGATTACTGTTCTTCAGTTCACTCTGTAGTATTCTTACGAGACAGTGCAGACGGAGCCCCGCTCTGAGCGTATACAAATAAATGGCTATTGGTGGATATTCTCCACTGTTTCTCCGACTCTTCGTTTGGTATGGAAGGTTGAGAGGTGGTCTGTGGTGACCACGGTGGCCCTAAGCAGGTCACTTCCTTCAATGGGGATGATGAACTACTGCCGCCAGTGGATGCCTGAATGCAGATGCTATGAACAGTGGCGTAACGAAACTTGAGGGGGCCCCCCTGCGAAGTACATGGAGGGGGCCCCCCATTCTCCGCGTCCGTCAATAGCTCTCAAGCCGGCGACCCGCCATACTGCCCATAAAACACACAAAAACGTGCCTCCCTATGTCTTTAGTCGACCCTCTCTGAAATCTAGGACATGTGCTAAAATTGTCGAAATCTAATGGGACAGCTCGTGAAACAAGCATTTGCAATGCAATAGGTCTCGCATTAGGAAAGTTTGAGCTATTGGTATTGTAAATGGCAAAGTTTTTATTTGTTTCTTTTTTTTTAAATAGCTAAATTAATAGCTTCGTCATTTACAATGCCAATAGTTATAACTTTCGCAAATGTGATACCTATAGCATTTGTAATGCAATATGTTTTGTATTTACAAACCGCGAGAGGACAAAAAAAAGCTCTGGACCACTGCATCTTCCCAGGCCTTCAAAAGGGACCTCAAAGTTCTCCTCCTCCAGAGACACCTCCAAAAGTAATTCACGTCCTCGCGCTATTTGTGAGTAAGGGGATTATGGTTCGATCCCCGGGCTAGGCGGCAGGGGTCTGCCCAGCACCATGTGATTCTAGGCAATAGCTTGCTTAATCTTCCCAATGGCCCCCAGCGCCGGGATGCCTCCGGGTAGCTGTGCGCTTTACAAATACTGGATTCACATTTACATATTATTTGGAAATAAGACATTTGAATAAAGTCAAAAGAGAAAGAGGCACAGCATTGGGTGGGATAGAGAAGCTTCAGGACAATGGTATGTGTGCTGTAACAAACTCAAGTTGGCTAAAATAATTGAGATGTTGACAGTGTGATGAATAGACATGGAGGTGGGACAATCATGAACTGTCCTGTGATCACGTTGCCTTGCACAAAGGTAAAGGGTCAGCTGCGGATATTAAAGCTGACAAAGACGGAAGGAAGGGAGAAACCCAGTTCATCTTCAAAAACAGTATGTACAGAAAAGTGCCTTTCCAGAAACTCTCATTGATTTTTAAAGAAGAAAACAATTTTCCTCCCACACATTGATTTTTAAATAACGTGAGTACCTTTTCAAAATTCTCACCTGTATATTGTTAACAGTTGTCTTACCAGTAAGATGTAGCTTAGACCTCAAAAATGCCAATGGGAGTTGGCCCAGACCAGGCTGGGAGGAGCGGGCGGGAGCTGGCAGGGCTGTCTCATGATCTCCTCTGCCCCTGACACACACTGAGCAGAGGAGGCTGGAAAGGGCGAGAAGAGCAGAAAACAGCACTCTGCACCCCCGAATTTTCAAAAGCAGCCCCAGTGGGGGCGGGATCTGAAGGAGGGGACCACCAGGCGTTCAAGGTGGAGTGAGGAGCCGGCCGGCAGGGGTGTTGGACTGGAGGCACCGGGCCGCTCTCTCCTGCAGCAGCCAGCCATGCAGCTTTGGTGGAGAGGGGGCGAGCAGGACTGCAGCTGAGCAGGGGCGGCAGCCCCCGGAGCTGCGGCGTGACCGGGCTGGCCTGAAGCCCCCCCCCACCCCTTCAAACCCTGAACCCCGTGTGCACTGGACCCGGCCACCGACAGCCCCTCTGGGACAGAGCAGGTAAGGACACGCCCGTGAACCCGCATGACTTGGCGAGCAGGAGGCGGGGCAATGAAGGGTTAATGTTTATGTTGCGGGGGTGGCAGGGGCGTGGCACGTGCGCCTAGGAGCTGTCCCTTAGTAGCTCAGAGGGGGCGGACGTGTGTGTGTGTGTGTGTCTGGGGGGCGGCGGTGGTTTCACAGCTTTGGGGTGTCTGACAGCAAGGGGAGACGCATCTGGCCACTCGTGAGTGTTTCTGACAGTCCTGGGGAGGGTGTGTGTGTCATCTTTTGGGGGCCTGAGCTGCATTTGGGGTGTTAAAGTTCTAAGAGTCATTTCCGATAACTCTGAGCGGGGCCAGGCTGATGTGGGAGGTTTGACACTTTTAGAAAGGAGGCCGCTCCAGAGGGTGCCTTGCTAGTGTGTTTTTTTTTTTAAAATAGTTTTTATCTGACATCTCGGAGCGGGGGTCTTGTGTCTGTAGGATGGGGTCTCAGCTACGGACTGAGGGCGTGCGCGGTCCTGGACTCTAGCACAGGGGAGCTGACATAAATGACGGGGCAGGGGGAATGGGAATTGAGTGACAGGGAGTCTGACATTCATGAGAAGGGTCTGGCATGCTGGTTGGGGAGGGGGCTTACGGCGAAGGGGTTGAGGGTTCTGGAGGCACTGGCGGGGAAATCAGGGCCCTTGAGATCCCTGGAAAAAGACAGCTCCGGGTAGGGGTGGTCTGGCAGATCTGTGGCGCGTCTCCCAGCTCTGCCCACGGTGCAGTGTGCGGCAGCTCCTAGAAGCGGCTGACAGCTCCTGGAAAGAGCGAGGAGAGGGGGTGGCGGCGGCAGGCGCGATAGAAGTCTGACAGCTGTAGAAGAATTAAATTGCGACCGCTCTGTGGGGGTCGGACAGATCAGGACAAGGTCTCTTTAAACCGTTTCGGATCAGGCGTAGGCATGGCCAGGCGGCTCCAAGAGGGTGGAAGGGGAAGCCATTCTCGTGTGTACTGTACTCTGCACTGTTTACAGGGCAGCCCTCCTCGGTTTCCCCACCCCGCCCCAGACTGCCAATGCTTGGTAAAAGTCCGAGCTCTGGTGTAGGTAGTTTAGCCATACCCCCGAGTCAGCATCGCGATTTCATTGCGGTGATTTAAATGACCACCCCAGTGCAGTATGGGTGTTGTAGTTCTTTACTTTGGCTTTAGAATGTTTTCTAAAAAGCCGAGGACTTGTAAGCGGTATTCCGTGGGTAGCAGCGAGTTGGCGCCCTTGGTGTAAGGGAGAGCACATGGCGTGCTTGGTGTAAGCCCCGTATATAGCATGTGTACATTGATGCCTCGTGTCACGCATATAACCGGGGCATGGAGTGTGTGTGGGTTCGGTGAACGGTGGTGGCAGGGGGCTACAATCCCCAAGTGGCCGATTTAAATGAACTGGACACACACATGATGTTTCAGATGGATCGGACACCCACATGACTCCAGGGGGGAGACCGGGATAGGTGGAGCGCGAGAAAGGGCTCGGACACATATAGATTAGACATACTAGACAGGACCACCGTTCGGGGCGAACACACGAGGCACAGTAGAGGAACTGAACACAAAATAGGTGTAAAGGGATTAAACACGTTCACAGAAACACAACTCGAACCCACGGAGGCTGTGCAGCAGGATACCACGCACAAAGCGGGAGTTGGGGCAGGTTTCCCTCTCTGGACTGTGCTGCACAAAAGTTCACGCTCGCCTGTTTGTGCCCCTGTATATCTCTGTCAGAGCATGGCCCGCTGTCTCTTTTAAGTTTGATTTATTAAGAAATAGAAACAAGTCCCGGGGCGATCCGGAAGCTCTTGGCCGGCCGGCCAATCCGGTCGCGGCCGACCGGAAGTCCCGCCTCCCGAGCTGCCGGCGCATGGAGCGCCCTGCCTGTCCGAATCAGCCCGGGTCCCCAGGAGGGGGCCGGGGAGAAGGAGGAGTGTGGCGCCTGCTGCGTGGCCGGCGCGACAACAGGAAACAGCGCCCCGGTGCCGAAGGAGGGAAGAAGAGTCCTGCTGCCGGGCCCTGCAGCTGAGGAGAGCCGCCGCATGAAGCAAGCCGGAGAGTGGGTTGCTGAGCGGGGGGAAGCATGTGCGCGAGTGCGGGGGGGGGGGGGAAGAAGCATGTGCGCGAGTGGGGGGGCGGGCTTTGTATGTGTGTGTGCGTGCGTGTGTGTGACTGTGGGGGAGGGGGGGGGTGTGTGTGAGCGAGTGTCTGTGTGTCTGTATGTGTGTGCCTGCGCTCGCCTGTGTGTGCGTGCGTGCATGCAGAGGGGTGGCTCCACTCTGAAGCTCCACTCTGAAGCTCCACTCTGAAGCTCCACTCTGAAGCTCCACTCTGAAGCTCCACTCTGAAGCTCCACTCTGAAGCTCCACTCTGCAGCTCCACTCTGCAGCTCCACTCTGCAGCTCCACTCTGCAGCTCCACTCTGCAGCTCCACTCTGCAGCTCCACTCTGCAGCTCCACTCTGCAGCTCCACTCTGAAGCTCCACTCTGAAGCTCCACTCTGAAGCTCCACTCCGAAGCTCCACTCTGAAGCTCCACTCTGCACTCTGAAGCTCCACTCTGCACTCTGCACTCTGAAGCTCCACTCTGCACTCTGAAGCTCCACTCTGCACTCTGAAGCTCCACTCTGAAGCTCCACTCTGAAGCTCCACTCTGCAGCTCCACTCTGAAGCTCCACTCTGCAGCTCCACTCTGCAGCTCCACTCTGCAGCTCCACTCTGCAGCTCCACTCTGCAGCTCCACTCTGAAGCTCCACTCTGAAGCTCCACTCTGCAGCTCCACTCTGAAGCTCCACTCTGCACTCTGCACTCTGAAGCTCCACTCTGCACTCTGAAGCTCCACTCTGCACTCTGAAGCTCCACTCTGAAGCTCCACTCTGAAGCTCCACTCTGCAGCTCCACTCTGAAGCTCCACTCTGCAGCTCCACTCTGAAGCTCCACTCTGCAGCTCCACTCTGAAGCTCCACTCTGCACTCTGAAGCTCCACTATGAAGCTCCACTCTGCACTCTGAAGCTCCACTCTGCACTCTGAAGCTCCACTCTGCACTCTGAAGCTCCACTCTGCACTCTGAAGCTCCACTCTGAAGCTCCACTCTGAAGCTCCACTCTGAAGCTCCACTCTGAAGCTCCACTCTGAAGCTCCACTCTGCACTCTGAAGCTCCACTCTGAAGCTCCACTCTGAAGCTCCACTCTGCACTCTGAAGCTCCACTCTGAAGCTCCACTCTGGAGCTCCACTCTGAAGCTCCACTCTGAAGCTCCACTCTGAAGCTCCACTCTGCACTCTGAAGCTCCACTCTGCACTCTGAAGCTCCACTCTGAAGCTCCACTCTGCACTCTGAAGCTCCACTCTGCACTCTGAAGCTCCACTCTGAAGCTCCACTCTGCACTCTGAAGCTCCACTCTGCACTCTGAAGCTCCACTCTGAAGCTCCACTCTGCACTCTGAAGCTCCACTCTGCACTCTGAAGCTCCACTCTGCACTCTGAAGCTCCACTCTGCACCCTGAAGCTCCACTCTGCACCCTGAAGCTCCACTCTGCACTCTAAAGCTCCACTCTGAAGCTCCACTCTGCACTCTAAAGCTCCACTCTGCACTCTGAAGCTCCACTCTGCACTCTGAAGCTCCACTCTGCACTCTGAAGCTCCACTCTGCACTCTGAAGCTCCACTCTGCACTCTGAAGCTCCACTCTGAAGCTCCACTCTGAAGCTCCACTCTGAAGCTCCACTCTGAAGCTCCACTCTGAAGCTCCACTCTGCACTCTGAAGCTCCACTCTGAAGCTCCACTCTGCACTCTGAAGCTCCACTCTGAAGCTCCACTCTGCACTCTGAAGCTCCACTCTGAAGCTCCACTCTGAAGCTCCACTCTGAAGCTCCACTCTGAAGCTGCACTCTGAAGCTCCACTCTGAAGCTCCACTCTGCACTCTGAAGCTCCTCTCTGAAGCTCCACTCTGAAGCTCCACTCTGCACTCTGAAGCTCCACTCTGAAGCTCCACTCTGAAGCTCCACTCTGAAGCTCCACTCTGAAGCTGCACTCTGAAGCTCCACTCTGAAGCTCCACTCTGCACTCTGAAGCTCCACTCTGAAGCTCCACTCTGCACTCTGAAGCTCCACTCTGAAGCTCCACTCTGAAGCTCCACTCTGAAGCTCCACTCTGAAGCTCCACTCTGCACTCTAAAGCTCCACTCTGAAACTCCACTCTGCAGCTCCACTCTGCACTCTAAAGCTCCACTCTGAAGCTCCACTCTGAAGCTCCACTCTGCAGCTCCACTCTGCACTCTAAAGCTCCACTCTGAAGCTCCACTCTGAAGCTCCACTCTGCACTCTGAAGCTCCACTCTGAAGCTCCACTCTGCACTCTGAAGCTCCACTCTGAAGCTCCACTCTGCACTCTGAAGCTCCACTCTGAAGCTCCACTCTGCACTCTGAAGCTCCACTCTGAAGCTCCACTCTGAAGCTCCACTCTGCACTCTAAAGCTCCACTCTGAAGCTCCACTCTGCACTCTAAAGCTCCACTCTGAAGCTCCACTCTGAAGCTCCACTCTGAAGCTCCACTCTGAAGCTCCACTCTGCACTCTGAAGCTCCACTCTGAAGCTCCACTCTGCACTCTGAAGCTCCACTCTGAAGCTCCACTCTGAAGCTCCACTCTGAAGCTCCACTCTGAAGCTCCACTCTGCACTCTGAAGCTCCACTCTGAAGCTCCACTCTGAAGCTCCACTCTGCACTCTGAAGCTCCACTCTGAAGCTCCACTCTGCACTCTGAAGCTCCACTCTGCACTCTGAAGCTCCACTCTGCACTCTGAAGCTCCACTCTGCACTCTGAATCTCCACTCTGCACTCTGAAGCTCCACTCTGCACTCTGAAGCTCCACTCTGCACTCTAAAGCTCCACTCTGAAGCTCCACTCTGAAGCTCCACTCTGAAGCTCCACTCTGCACTCTAAAGCTCCACTCTGAAGCTCCACTCTGCACTCTAAAGCTCCACTCTGAAGCTCCACTCTGCAGCTCCACTCTGCACTCTAAAGCTCCACTCTGAAGCTCCACTCTGAAGCTCCACTCTGAAGCTCCGCTCTGAAGCTCTACTCTGAAGCTCCGCTCTGAAGCTCCACTCTGCACTCTGAAGCTCCACTCTGCACTCTGAATCTCCACTCTGAAGCTCCACTCTGCACTCTAAAGCTCCACTCTGAAGCTCCACTCTGCAGCTCCACTCTGCACTCTAAAGCTCCACTCTGAAGCTCCACTCTGCACTCTGAATCTCCACTCTGAAGCTCCACTCTGCACTCTAAAGCTCCACTCTGAAGCTCCACTCTGAAGCTCCACTCTGCACTCTAAAGCTCCACTCTGAAGCTCCACTCTGCACTCTAAAGCTCCACTCTGAAGCTCCACTCTGCAGCTCCACTCTGCACTCTAAAGCTCCACTCTGAAGCTCCACTCTGAAGCTCCACTCTGAAGCTCCGCTCTGAAGCTCTACTCTGAAGCTCCGCTCTGAAGCTCCACTCTGCACTCTGAAGCTCCACTCTGCACTCTGAATCTCCACTCTGCACTCTGAATCTCCACTCTGCACTCTGCACACGCAATTTTGGGTGGGAGACAGGTAAAACAAAGGCATTTTGGCTTAACAAATGAGAGTCTCCCACCCAAATCGGGTATGGTGGTATGTATGCTATTACCAAGGCTGTCTAACCTTGATTCCACCTCATATCTCTTTCATGAACCACCATACATGTCCTGCCCATTTATTTCACTCATGCATGGGTTTTTTAAATCCCTGCTTTCTCCCTTTGTCAGCGTTTTACCGTCATTTTCTTTATCAGTCTTCACCCCGTTTCGCATGTTAAAATAGAAAAAAACAACATTTAATTCCAGCAAGCGTTCTTCGTTGAAAGCCAGTCTAGGCAAAAACGAAAGTAATAAAAAGTGAAACTGACACGAAGACTCCACACACAGCAAGCAGCGCGCTCCCGACAGAGACGTTTTAATGCATGGGCAAAGTGGGCTCTGGCCCAGGGCCCCAGCCTTTCAGGGGGCCCCCTGACAAGGTCAGCTCCATTTTCCGGAGTGTTGCCCTAATGACCTTTAATATTTCTTAAACAGATTGTTTTAACTACTGTTTTCCTTTAATTTATTTTGTATGTACCTGATGTGTGAGAGTCAAGTACAGCCATTTTACAGAGAAATGTTTTGTTGATGTTTCATGTAACTTACATAAAAAAGTTTCTTTTAGATCAAAACAAGGCCTAACATATAAGAAATGGGAGGGTGTCACAGAGATTATTTGCAGTAATGTTGGTGAGCTGCTGCTGTGTTACAATACTGAAAACACACATAACTATCCCTGTATATTAGATGTAAACATACTTAGGGCCTTATTTATGAGAAGTGATGCATCGCTGTGTGAAAACAGGGATGCGTCACTTCTTAGTGCGCCCTCCTTGCGATATGATGGATGCGTCATATTTACTGTATGATGCATCATGTTGCAAGGAGTTACAGATACATCAGTATTTCTGACATATCTGTAGGCGCAAAAGTGATGCATTGCTGGGGTGTGTCTAAAAATGGGCGCAACTCCAGCAATGTGTCCTTTCACATGGGGCAAGCCCCATGTGAAAGGGGCTGCATCAGTCTTACACCTGCTGTGAGGCAATTGCAAGATATTGACGCAATGGCGTCCTAGAAGTGGCGCACTGAGTTCTCATTGATTTCAATGCGCCACTTCTATGAGGCTTTTTGCGTGGAACACCCACCCTGCATACATTATACCTGGCACAGGTAAAATGTGGTGCAGGGGTTTAAAAAGTGACGCATCTGCCTAGATGCGTCACTTTGTAAATAGGGCGCAACATGGCACATTTTTTACGCTGCCGGTGCGTCACAAAAAGGGACGTACTAGCGGCATAAAAGTGAAGCAAGGCCTCATAAACAAGGCCCTTAGAAGTTGGACGAGTGTTTCTTTGCACTGTCAGGGACCTAATGAAATGAAATAGTGTATTTAATAAAGCGTGCAGCTACTCATGCTTAACTATCCTGGCGCGTGGCGACGGGAGGAAAACGCGCATAAAAGACCCATCAGTTATTAAAAAGCAAGGTTTTTAGGTTCTCCCTGAAATAGTAGGCCTGTGGTTAGTTTCAGAGATTCAGGGAGTCTATTCCACAATTTTGCAACTAGAAAGCCGAGGGATCTGCCTCTAGTGCGGGCACAGCATATTTTAGGCACAATGGCAAGGTTTGCATTGGAAGATCTTAGGGGTCGAGATGTTGTGTAGCGATTAACGCACTTATTTAGGTAGCCGGCTCCTAAGCTGTGGAAAGCTTTAAAGAAGATGATCATCGCTTTGAAGTTGATCGGGTCTTTTATGCGGAGCCAGTGTAGAGACTTAAGAATATGGGTTACACTAGATCTGGGTTTAGGTCTCAGGATGGCTCTGGCTGCCGCATTTTGTACCACTTGTAGGCACTGGATAAGGGATTTGGGAAGACCGAGGTACAAGCTGTTGACATAGTCAAGTTTTGATGTCCTCAGAGCTTGCACCACGATCTTCCTGCTCTCCAGCGGTAACAGTGGCAGGAATTTTTTTAGCATCCAGAGTATGCCAAAGCAAGCGCCAAATAGATTTTGATATTGAAAGTGCATGGGGAGTGTCTTGTCTATGACAATTCCTAAGTTTTTGAACCACGGGGGTGGCAGATCTTTTGGTCACCAAGAGCTCCAGTCAGGCGTTTCTGGATTACCAAAGAAAACAACTTCAGTTTTGACAGGATTGCACTTCAGCTGATTGATCTTAAGCCAGTTAAAAAACTTTGTGAGGAAAGACCTAATCATTGTCCTGTCAAAGTCAGTTCCTTTGTCACATGTAAAAATCAGCTGAGTGTCATCAGCATAGGAAACAATTTTGGTACCCTCTTCCTCTGCCAGAAATGCAAGGGGGGATAGATATATATTAAAAAGGACAGGACTGAGAATGGAGCCCTGAGGGACACGTGCATTCATGGCCGGAACCGGAGATGAGAGAAGGGGAGCCAAATGTCCTGTGATCTATTTGCCAAGAAGGATGTCCCCCCCAGGCCAATGTTAGGAAGTTTCTCCAGGAGCCTCTCATGTGGGACCATATCAAAGGCTGCCAACAGATCGGGCAGTATCAGAACAGCCTTGCCTCCCTGGTCCAGCATACCCTTGAGAAATGCAGTAACTTCCAGCAAAGCGGACTCCGTACTGTAGTTAGCCCTAAAATCAGATTGGGATTCATGAAGGAGCTTCCCATCTTCAATGTGGTTTTGGAGGGCATTGTTTACATCCTTCTCTAATACTTTGGAGAGGGCCTGTAGTTGGTGGGGTCCATAGGTTTGGCATTAGCCTTTTTTGTCAGTGGAAGAATCTTTGCATTCTTTCATAATTTCAGCACGTTGCCTCTGGAGAAGGAAGCATTAAAGAGCTGGTTTACCGTGGGGTTTATGGTGGGAGCTAATAGGTTCAGGATATTCGCTGGACATGGGTCGGTAGGAGAGCCAGACTTAATGCTTTGAAAAAGGGTCAGTGACTCTTCAAGATGAAACTCAGGGAAAGCTAGTAAAAGATGGAGGATCCAAGAGGTGAAATGTGCCATTAAAACTAAGGTCAATGGTCAGTTCTTCCTCTGAGACATTAGTGAAGGCTTTTTGGATCACGGAGATCTTTTGGTGGAAGAATTGAGCTATTTGCTTAGACCATTCTTCCATGCATGGCCCTTCCTTTGTGCCGGCTTTCGGGGTGGGAAAGGATTTAACTATGCTAAAGATTTCCTTACTCTTATTTTGGGCATTTTCTATCTTGGTTTGAAATTTGAAAAAGGTTTTTCTTGGCTGCCTTCACGAGAATGTAATGAGCTTTTACGGTGTCTTTATACAACTTCCTTTCTTCAGGTAGATAGGATTTAGGCCATTTCCCTTCCCTTTTTCTACAATTTCTTTTGCTAGATCTGAGGATATGGTTAAACCATGGAGCTGGTGGGGCTGACCTCTTTGAGGAGCGAAAGTCTACCTCAAAGCTCAGATCAGCTGCTGATCACTGACATAATGGTAGCCGCCTAAGGCTAAGCAGTTTTTCCCTATTGTAATATATTGGAAGAAACGCACTGGAATTGAACTGGGCAGCATGGCCGGCACCGGAAGCCTCAAGGATGCTGACGGGCACAGATGGGCTTGCCTTTGATACCCGCTACGTGCGTCCTTCTGCATCGGGAATATATAGGCTAATGCCTATGATGCAAACTGGATCGCTAACGCAGCTGAGGAAACGGAAACTGTGCTGGCGGAAGTGAGGAGCCCGATAGTAGCCCCATCCCTCTGCACAATCGGTGTAACAGCTGCGGCGAACCAGGATTGGAGGAAAAGCGAGATGCGAATCGGGGCAGCTAAGGAGGTGTAGGCAAGCAGAATCAAGTAAAGTGCAAGTTGTGCGTAGGTAGGAGAAACTGTTAAAAAGCACAGAGTAATTCAGCCACACATATACAATTTAAAAAGAATTCAAACCTAGTAGCAGGACAGGAAACACTAAATCCTACCGCTGTCAGCTGCACGCATCCGTTTGCATAGGGAATATATAGGCTAATGCCTATGATGCAAACTGGATCGCTAACGCAGCTGAGGAAGCAGAAACTGTGTGGGTAGAAGTGAGGAGCCCAATAGTAGTCCCAGCCCTCTGCACAATCAGCGTGTTAGCCGCAGCGGGCCAGGACTGGAGGAAAAGCGAGATGTGAATCGGAGCAGCTAAGGAGGTCTAGACAAGCAGAATCAAGTAAAGTACGAGTGCGAGTAGGTAGAAGAAATTGTTAAAAAGCACAGAGTAATTAAGCCACACATATACAATGTAAAAAGTATTAAAAACCTAGTAGCACAGGAGGAGCTTAGCGAGCATCCAAGATGGTCGCGTGAGCGCAGGGCTCCCCGGACCCTCGCCACTCCTCGCAATTTATCCTGAGGATATCCTGATTTCTTGGACGGCTCTTTGAAGATGAACCTCGACTGAGTCCATAACTCTTCTCAGAATTGAAATCGGACTTGGGTAACCAAAATTACGGCACTTTGAACTTTCGAGGCCCACCTGGAGGCTGTGCCGGGGCCTTGGCTACTTGCGGATCTGGGACGGAGTTGAACAACAACGGCAGTGGGGCCTCCTTGGTGGCCGCATCTCTACTTTCGGTTTCGTTTCCGGATCCCCGCATTGTCTGACTGAGAGACCGTTTCGCCTGGCTGGGGACCAATCCAGCCCCAACTTAGTGTCTGAACTGCCTCCTCATTTCATCTCTTTTGGATCACATTGTGATTTTTTCTTGGTCATACGAGCCAGCCCTTGTGGTTTTGTGTTGGCACCCGGATTGCCGGCGGCCATTTTCACCAGGTCTCGTGGGCCCCTCCGGTGAGCAGTCTCCAGTATGGCGGGCAGGGGTGACGCCAAGAGGCGGAAGACTAAGACGTCTCTTCGTGGTGGACCAGTCCGGACAAATGTTATGGACCGGTATACTCAAGCCAAAGGCTCCCCCGGGCTTTCCAGTCGTACCCCGGAGGACGTAAGAGACGACCCTTCTGTTCCTGTTGAGCTGTCCCTGCAGGACATTGTGGGCGCCATCGACGCCATGAGGGAAACCATCGGCCAGCAATATGAGGCCCTGGCTAATAAAATCGACACGGTGGCCGTAGATGTCACTCTGATCAGGGCCGACTTGTCTAAAACAAACGAAAAAGTCAAATCATTGGATCTGAAGACCTCCAGCCTCACGGCCGATGTGGTGGAACTCCAAACCGAACTTGGAAATTTGAAATCAGTGAATGACCAAATGTCCCATCGGCTGGAGGATTATGAAAACAGGGCAAGACGCAATAACATCCGCGTCATTGGCGTTCCGGTAAACCCCGAGACTCACTCGGTGGACCTCCTGGTCGAAGATCTGATCCTCACCCATCTTGCCCCTTCTAGCCTGAGTAAATTCTTCGCTGTGGAGCGTGCCATCGTGTCCCGGGCGGTCAACCCAAGCCGGGCGCCCCTCCGAGGCCTATCATTGCGAGACTTTTCCATTTTAGAGATCGTGATGCGATTTTGCAGGCATCGAGAGTGCATGGCCCGGTGAAATTTGAAAACTCCTCGGTTAACTTTTTCCCGGACTTCACCCAACTTGTGCAAAGACAAAGGATGGGTTTTCTCGGGGTTAAGCGACGTCTCCGGGAGCTGGGCCTGAAGTACGCCATGCTTTTCCCTACCAGGCTTCGAGTGGAATATGAGGAACGGACCTTCTTTTTCGATCGACCGGACAGTGTGAGTGACTGGTTGGATTCCCTGCCGGGCTGAGGCGATCGGACGGAGCACCCTGGCGGTGCCGATGGTGGTGAGCCTACGCAAAAGTGACTTTTCGGTCCCTGATTTCTGAACATTGGACTTTGCTCAGCTGGGTGCTATTTCTCTTGTGTATGTTGCCCTGTAGTAGTCCACTTTTGGGTGGCGGGTGGGGACGGGCCTCTTTCCTCCTCCGGGGTCTTTTTGTAGAATGGGATTGTTAGGGCGACAGGCGCACTGCATTTTGGGGTGGCTTTTTAGTCTTCTGCAGGGGTGCAGGGAGGGGGGAGTTGTAACGGGTTTTAGTTGGGGGGTGGGAAGGGGTGTTTGTGTTTGTGTTTTCCTTTCTCAAGGCGGCATACTGGTTCTTTCTCTGCTCCTGATGTCCTACTCTTCGTGGGGAGCCCCATGCAGCATGTTTGGGAATGGGGGGTAGTGGGCTGAAGCTCATATCTTGGAACGTCAATGGTTTGGGTGATCGTATAAAACGGGGTGTTGTACTGCAATATTTACGGCGTTTGTCCCCGGATGTGGTACTTCTGCAGGAGACACACCTAGTTGGCAATGTGTGTCACGCTATGAACAGGTGGGGTTACCGTTTGGTTGCACACTCCGGATTCACCACTGGTTCTAGAGGGGTTGGTATTCTAGTCCGGTCTTCCCTCCCTTTTGAGATTGATAATGTCACTCTTGATGACAGAGGGCGTTACGCCACCCTCACCGGTAGGTGGGAGGGCAAGACTCTCTCCTTGGTTACTGTTTATGTACCCCCAGGCCTCCAGACCTCTACTTTCTCGGATGTTGGTCGGATGATGCTGGGGCTCCCTGATGGTCTTCTCCTTATGGGTGGGGACTTCAATTCGGTACTTTCCGGCGATTTGGATCGTCACCCCCCCAGGGACCTTCCTGCGTCTCAATCATGGCTTGGTGGGTTCCTGGACACTTTTGGTCTGGTGGACTGCTGGAGGTTAATGCACCCAACGCTACGTCACTGCACCTTTCACTCCGGTGCTCATGGCAGTCTCTCCAGGCTACATTATTTCCTTATGCCCGCTGTCCAGTCCTCCTACATAGGGGAAGATAGCCATTTGGCCCAGGGTATTTCGGATCATTCTCCTGTGTTGCTTCTTTTTGATATGGGTCTGCACTCTGCGGGGCGGGTCGCCCCTATCAATCCCTGGCACTTGCATAACCCTAAGACCCGCACCAGCCTCATGAAGTCGCTTGACCACTACTTCCTGGAGAATGAGGGGTCGGTCTCGTCCTCAGTGTCCCTGTGGGAAGCCTTTAGGCTGTTATTCGTGGACAAACCCTATCTTTAATAGCAGAGACTAAGAAAGCTAGGAATGGGGAGGTCGAAAGTCTGGAGTCTGAAATACTGGATTTAGAGGATGACCTGGACACGGGTGTCACCCGGGACAAACTCCACGCCCTTAGCTTGAAACAGTTTGATTATAAATCCCTTGTGACGGAGGCCGCCAAAACGATGTACAGAGAACAGCAAGGTAGATTGTATGATGTTGGGGATAAGGCGGGTAAACTGATTGCCTGGCTCGATAAGAAGGAGACAGCGAATCGTGTTATCCCTGTGATTCAGAATTCTAACGGTGTGGATGTGATTGACCCTGGTGAGATTGTGGAATGTTTTGCTGATTATTTTCGTGTGGTCTACTCCCCGTTGTCTGACAGAGACGAGGATGACTCTTGCTTTTTGTTGAGAGACATCGTGCTGCCCTGCCTGTCTGAAGAGGATCGGGAGAGTATGGAGGCATCGTTGTCGGTTGACGAGATTGCGACTGCCATCCGTTCCCTCCGTTCCGGCAAAGCCATGGGGCCTAATGGCTTGCCCATTGAATTATACAAATTACGCCCGGACAAGGTCGCACCATATCTTCGTGATATGTTTACGGAGTCGCATGATCTTGGCTCCCTCCCTAGTGACCAGCGCCTGGCTACTATAGTGGTAATTCCCAAAGAGGGCAAACCTCGTGACCGCTGTGCCTCATACAGGCCTATCTCCTTACTGAATGCTGAGCCTAAGATTCTCGCTAAGGTCCTTGCTAACCGCCTTCTCACTGTTATTTGTGACCTGATCCAGCCAGATCAATCTGGTTTCATTCCACACCGGAACACTGCTTTAAATTTGCGCCGCCTTCATGGCGTCCTCGCCAGGGCGGAACTTCTGTCTGAACGGGCCATCTTGGCTTCATTGGACGCCACAATGGCCTTTGACATGATAGAGTGGCCGTACCTTTGGGCCACTCTCGAAAGGTTTGGCTTCGGTGCGGGATTTATCAGTTGGGTGAGGCTTTTATACATGGACCCGCTGGCTCAGGTGGTTGTCAATGGTAGGGTCTCCCAGTCCTTCGCGCTTGGGAGGGGTACTAGGCAGGGGTGTCCGCTGTCCCCCCTACTCTTTGCTCTTGCCCTGGAGCCGCTCGCGACCTGGCTCCGATGGGAACCCTCGATAAAGAGCATTCAGTGGACCCCTGACTTTGAAGACCGGGTTTCGTTGTACGCCTACGATATTCTTCTGTATCTCAGTTCCCCTCGCAAGTCCCTCAATGTCCTCTTTGACGTCCTAACTTCTTTTGGCAAAAACTCCGGTTTGATTATTAATTGGTCTAAATCGTGTGTTTATGTCATCTCTGGTGGCCTTCCTCCCTTGCCGACTAGGTTCCCCATTCAAATTTTTCACTCTGGCTTCAAGTACTTTGGGGGTTTGGGGGTTTACATATCGTTGGACTCGGCTGCCCGCTACGAGCATAATCTCCTTCCTCCTCTCCGACGCTTGAAGCTTGACTTAGCTCGTTGGCGTAGACTGCCGCTGTCCCCTATTGGTCGAGCGGCGCTGTTTAAAATGATGTCCCTACCCCGATTTCTCTACGCACTTCAGAACTCCTTTGATAGTATTCCGGCGAGCTACTTTCGGGAGGTGGAGGGTTTACAGAGGAGACTTGTTTGGGACGGTCGAGCACGCATCGCTCTCTCAAAACTAACTCTCCCCTGGTAAATGTAAATGTATAGGCATTTATATAGCGCACTACTTACCCGTAGGTTCCCAAGGCGCTTCGACCGCTGCGAAACTCTTCCTGGCTTCCCTGAGAGATGGTCCCTTAATGGGTATCTCCAGGGTGAGACCAGGCATCCCCGGCGGTCTGGTGGGGCCGTTAGTGAAGATGAGGCAAGCTAATGCCCAGAGTTGCCGAGTGTGATCGCCGATCAGAGTGGGCACCGAGGCGAGAGAATTATCGAGTCCGCTGACCCTGGTCCAGAAACCTGCCGCGCCGGGAATCGAACCCTGGTCCCGGGCCGTCCCCTGCTCTCGGGTCTGCCACTTCTAACCAGTGAGCCACACTACTTCACTGGTATGACGGGGGCATCGCACTCCCAGGCATCAGGAGGTATTATTGGGCCTCCCAGTTGTCCGCCATTAACTATGCTACATATGCACCCGGTCTGAATCCAGCGTTTGCGATGGATAAATACCTGTTGCCTGGTGGCGACTTCAACAGAGCACTCTACTCTCGGACGGCGGGGAGGAACCTAACGGGACCCACCAAGATTGCAGTGCGTGTATGGAGGGATGCCAATGTGGCCATGGGGTGGAATGATCGACTGACGCAAGCGACCCCTTTGTTTGCTTCGGAACGATTGGGATGCTAATGGACGACGAAAGGTTTCGAGAACTGGGACATGATTGGCATTAGTAGAGTGGGTGATCTTTGGGTGAAAGGTGCAGTCAAACCATTCGCGGAGCTTCAGAGTGAGTATGAGTTGAGTGAGCGGGAGTTCTTCAGATATGCACAGGTGCGTCATGCCTTACTGTCGGTCTTCACGGCGGGTACCACGGTCCCTGAATCTTCCCCGCTTGAGGACCGTATACTCGATGGTCATCTGCCCGACAGTACAATTTCCCTGATTTATAAAAAGCTAATCAACAATCGGGCAGATCTCCTTGTGCGTCTTAGGGAGGCCTGGACTGGAGACGGGTTGGAATTGGACGACGAGGAATGGCAGTCTGCACTATCCTCCCCGAAAGAGGTCGCCATTCCGGCCCGTCTCCGCCTCGTCCAGCTTAAAATTCTTCACCGTGTGTATGTGACGGGTCCTCGTTTGGTTGCTATGGGTTTTTCTTTGGATGGATTGTGTAGGCGCAGTTGTGGAATGAGTGCCACTTTCCTTCATATCCTTTGGGAGTGCCGTGATGTCGCTGCGTATTGGCACCGCGTGCATGCTGTAATGGAGTGTGTCACTGGTGTCGCTCTGTTACCGGAGGCTCGAAGATGTTTGCTGAATGTGTGGGAGCCAAATGACTACAACGTCGCCCAGGCCCGGTGGGCGGCACTTGGGAACATGATTGCCAAAAAGGATATTGAGCAGCTCTGGGGTTCCCAACGGCCTCCCACCGTGTCGGTATGGAAGGAGAACATGGATTGGTGCATGTTCAGGGAGAAGACGGTATATTTGGCTAGGGGCAAGCCTAGGGCGTGGAGTAAAATTTGGGGCCAGTGGAACGCATACCAAGGGAACATCTGTACGCCCCCCTTCGCAGACATCCCGGACATTTCATTGTCCCCTGACCTCTGAGGTTCCTTGATTACTGTATTCCTTACCCGATTGTCCTGACTTCCCCACTGCCTCCCCCCACTGGTCATCTTTATCGTCCTCCTGATTCTCTATCCTGGTAGGTCTCCCCCATCTGAGCTCGACATCTTCTACAATGTTTCTCGCCTTGAGTATTTTGTTCCTTTGTTCTTTTCTTTGTTCCTTTATAAAAACTTAAAAATACTTTGTATCCTGCATACCTCCTGTGTTGCCGAACCTGTATCCTGTACCTTTGCTGGACCTATTGGGGTCAACCGCTGCTTTTTGACTCTACATAATTAATCTACAAACACTAGCGGCCGGCCCCTGTGGTTGTAGGCCCATATCTGTCATAATTTTGTTTTGCACAATAAAGTTTTTCAAAAAAAAAAAAAAACCTAGTAGCAGTGCAGGAAACACGAAATCCTACCGCAGTCAGCTGCGCGCGTTGGTTTACAACGGGAATACATAGGCTAATGCCCATGATGCAAACTGAATCACTAAGGCAGCTGAGGAAGCGGAAACTGCGTGGGAAGCAGGGGCTCAAATTGGATCATAAATTCAAAGCTGTTGTGAACAGGGGCCCCAAAAATATGTTTGGCCCAGGGCCCCCAAAATCCTTAAGATGTCCCTGGCTCCCGAGGTGAAATCTGACAGCCTCAAAGCGCGTCTGGTAACTGTCCACATTCCTAGGTACAGGCCAATACGGGCCACAATAGGTCTGAAGCAGACACCTTCAATGCTCACGCATTGAGGGTAGGTCTGCTCGACCTAAAAACCTGGAGTGTCCTGGCGAATCCAGGACACCTAGTCATCCTAGGCCCTCCAGAGGTTGGTGGCCTGTGCTCTTCTCTAGTAGTCAGTGCTAGCTTCGAGGCAGTGGCACCTAGTGAGGCACTGCAGCAGAGGCAGGAGCCAATGAAAGGTACCAAGAGGAAGGATGCAGCCTTGGACTATCATTTAGAAGTCGCCAGGGATCGCACCTGCGACACCTTGCTACCAATGGCCCTCCCCTTGCGACCCATGGCACTCCCCTTGCAACCCATGGCAGGTAGATCAAAATGAAGAGCAGAGGGGAAATAGGATGCCGATAAGAACTATTTACTTTCAGAAACTTCTTGTGTCAGCCGCTTTCTGTTTTGTGAAATAAATATATTCATCCCAGCAATGGGAAAAACTTTCCTTAGTTGTCTTGATTGCAAAGATTAATACAATATACGATCCTTAAAATGTAAAGCCTTATTCCTCTATTCTGGCCAGATAGATAGATTACAAATTACAATGCTTTGTAAAATGAATAGATGGCCCTGAATAGGTGTGCCCCTGGTGACATGGCTTATCTGGTAAACTTACTATACATTAATACCAGCCTAAGGGTCTAATGAAGAGGAGATTGCATATCTGATAGATATTGAGAACAGAGACAAATTTTGCAAACTTTAAAAAAAAAAAATGATGTGACACCCCTGCCAAGTCAGCTATGCCAGGTTTGACAAACTCCAGACAGTCCTGACCTTCGAGCCAATAGCATGTTGCATTTTTGGAGATGTTATGAATCTCCCTCACGTATGAGGTTGGAAATCCCACCATTCAGTGTGCTTAGCTGAAGAGCTGTAAATGGCTGAGGGTATCACACTTGCTATATATCAATCTCACATAGATGTAGATATTCACTCCCTGCCTGTCTCTAGAGTACGCACACGCACAGCCTGGCCATTTGGAACTTCATGACTCTGATTTGCGGAGTCAAAGGATGCCTACTCGGGCTTGAGACTAGGCTACTATGCTTCACAGGTAGGAAAGGACAATGAGGAGACAGTGAGGCAAGGAAGAGGGCAAACACGCAGCAAATAAAGAGCATAAGGGCGAAGCTGAGTGAGATAGAGACAGAAGGACAACAAATGGAATAGACTGGCAAAGAGAAAAAAATTGACATATAGAGGGATATTGAGGAGAAAGAGAAAGTGAGTCAGACGACTAAACAGAGAGCAAGAGAGAGTATGAGAGAGATAGAGGAATATATATATGGAAAGACAGAGAGGGCAAAGCAGAGCATGAAAGTGAGCCTGGGTTAAAGAACAAGAAAGTGGAAAAGGTAGAAAAAGAACACAAGCATGAGAGAGAGGGGTACACGCATACAGTTTCTAAGCACTGTGATTAAGGTTACAACTCAATGCCAGTATTATTTATTCTTTTTTTAAACTCTTTTGTTACAGTGTTGGCATTTCTAGGTGAAATAAGTGCATAACCTTGAGATGAGCAACAAGAACAAGCACACAGATGCACATAAGAGGGTGTGTCTTCATTGTGGGCAATGAGGACCTACGTGTTTTGCACATGACTGCAATCCCTTCCTTGTTTTATGGTCATTGAGACCCTCAGCTGTCTCCAGCTGTGCACCTGATAACACTTAAATTAAGTGCCCACGTGCTGCTTTCAAGCTGACCAAGTTGAATCAAAAGAACTGGACCCTCTGACAAAGTCTGAATCAGAGCTTTGAGTACCAAGACATTAGTAAAGGAAAAGCCAATAGAGCACATTGTATGTGGGAGCTATTCTGTTGCTGAAATCTGCCAAGTATCTGCAGAAGCGGTCAATAAAACCTTATTGATAATATTGTCCAAACTTGGACCCTGTGGACTCCTCAAGTCTGAAACAAACTCACGCATCCATGATGTCACCAGCACGTGGTTAGCCAAAGCAGAAGTGCACAACGATCTTAGGATCATCTGGTGACAGTGAGCTCATCCAATCATGTTGGACGAGTCCCTCTGGCGCGTGCTGAGATAGACGTCACAGGGGATTGACTCACGAGTGGCACGAGGTCTTGTTAGTGAAATTGCTCTTTAACACTTGCTTACACGCTTTCATTGCTGACCAGAGGGCAATGACGTCTAAAAGAGTTCCTGCTTTTATTATTTCTTTTGTAAATCGTTTATAGGAGTGGGTTTTTAACGTGGTGTGAAATAAGCTTTTAGTTCTATTTATAAACATATATTGAAAACTGAATTTAAAAAAAGCTAACTGGCCGAACATCTAATTTGACTAGTAGGAGCCAGAACCCTGCCTGCTCGATGGTTTGTCCCCCTCTTGTCCTTCTTCTATTTCTCTACACAGTCCTCCCATCCCCACTTTTCAGTTTCTCCCCTCTGCCTGACCCCTTCCCTTCCATCAGGTCTCTTGCATCTTCTGTTCCTCGCCTTCCTGGCCTCTAGGTCCACTAGTGAGAGGGAGTCACCGGCCCTGGCACAGAGATGTGCCCTTTGGTCCATGAGCCCTGCAGGAGAGGCCTTACTGAGACACCCCTCGCTCATCCCTCTCTAGTGACCCTCGTTTCAGGACCAACTGCTTATTCCTGTGTTTACATCCAGCCCGACAAAAGCCGTTTAATGAAAAGTTCCAATTTGACCAGAATTACATTATCAGGCGGCATGACAATACAGCTGTTCCTGCTTACTTTATGTGTTTCTAAACGCTTTAAATAATGGGTGATGGCATTATCCAATGTCATGATTCTCAATTTACCGGCCTCGGAAGGATGTAGAGACAAGTGGGTCTCGCAAGGATTCAGGCTATGAACTGCAGGTCACTGAAGTACCATTGAGAAAGTTCTTTTAAAAGTAGATATAATAAAACTTTGTTATAAAAATTGATACTTTATAATTATTTTTGAACTTGTAAATCTTGAATATTCCTTTTTCTATGTGGAATACATATTTAATAATCGTATACCGTAATCGGCTCTATGATCTTTTAATTAAAAAAAGAAAGCAAAAAAAATGGACAATGCCTCGGAAATATGACAAACAAGCGTTTTCACTCTGGGTTTGTATGTGTCGTTTCCGAACTTTCAACATTTTGGCCTTGAATACGAATGCGTCATTATTTTGGGATTCCTGCGCAAACACCTGTTTGCAAACATTGAAGATACAAGAAATTTGCCTCCGTTATGTTTCAGCAAATAAGACTCGTGGAAATGCAGCGGGTGGAAACAACACAGTGAATAACCAAATGTGCAGATTTTGGAGCAGAAAGCTTCACAATCCACAGTTGTTTTGGGGGGGAGAACTTGTATTCGGTGCTGTTTGTCACAGCTGCTAAAATCAATCTTCAGGACCCAGTGGCTGTTCTCACAGGTTGCCGCTAGCACTGTCCCATGGCCATTGGGGTACTCACAGGCTGCAGACAGCACCCATTCCCTCCCTGCCCCCTAGCGTAAGCTGCACCCTCAGGAGACCCACAGGACACCTTCCTTTAACCCCTGTTTGGGCCGCACTCACATGGCCCCCGTCTCCAGCCCCCCAGCCCGGGGAAAGCTTCTGTCAGTAACTGCGTCGGAGCCAAAGTAGGTCTGCTTTGGGTACTCGCAGGCAGGCAGTGTGAATCCTCCTTGGCCCAAGCCCCTCTGTCCTGCTATGGAGTTGAGTACAGGACTGAGCGCACAGGTGCTCTCCCACAGGGGAAGAGAGGGCAGAGAGTAATGCCTGGCATCGTGCAGAATAACTTGCCCTGTCTTGACGCAGAACGGAGTGAAACATTACGCATAATCAATCTTCCACTGCAACATAATCCTGGTCCCCCCAAGCCCCTCCACCCCACGCAGAAAGATCCCTGGGTTAACACGCCTATTTACAGAGATCCCTTAGAGCAAACTTCTCACAGCTCTCTGCAGGTGAGCTGAGGAGGCCCCCTTCATGTACTGAAGACTGGAGACCCGCCTCACCACCGGGGCTGCGGGGGTGTTTGTTACGCCCCTGCCTCTCTCACATGCATTTCAATTTTTTAATATCAATACTCATACCAGTGTAGGGTGTCTCAACACTTTACATCACATATATGTACAGTGACAATGAACCATACGTGTGTAAATCAGTCTATAGGAAATGGTAAATAAAACAATGAGCATTAAAAAGTGTAAGACTCACATCATCTATACTAGAAAGCAGTATATTTTAAGATTGTTTGGTCTGGAAAAGCACAAACTCAGGATTTATAATCTACCACATTGCTTGGGGTTGGCTTTACTAATAAGAATTTATTTCTACCCAAACGAACCATTTGTAGCTACATTACGATAATTAAAGACTGGGGAAAAACATAACATTTTAACCCATGCCATCCAGTTTGCATGCAGCTCTGTTATGACAGTTAATAGGTCACTGTGCTATATTAGGACTGCAACTTATGAACTGCAAATAACAAAAGGATCTCAGTGACAAAAGCAGTAGCCCACTGAGCTATCCACATCAAATACAGCTCTGTTGTCTGCAAAGGACGTGTTCTTTCCAGCAGGCAAATTAACCCTCTTCTCTACTTTATGATGAGTCAAAACTGCCACTAGAGTAAAAATCTGGATCTATCTAATCACCAGACTTATTTTGAAATTTGCCTGAAAACTGCTCCATACACAATGAACTCTGCAGCAGGTGCATTTAAACCCATGTTATTTTTTAGCACAGGCCCCTATCCACAGCTCAGTGCCAGGTGCAGCTGCACCAGTGGCTCTGCCTTAAAGTTGGCCCTGGTGCCAGCACATGCCACTCAGTAGCCGCTGTATTTGGGCTCACCGCTTTATGACTGGCATGAAGTCCTAGTAACCTAAGTGAGTAACCCTGAGTGCAGCAAGTGTGGGTCCTTATGTCACTGTGCTGTAGGGCTGGAGCTATTCGTCAAGGATGAGCCTCACCGGGCAGCACCGGATGTGGGCGTCACTAATGAGTGACATTCTGCTGGTTTAAACATCCCTAGGCCTTCAGACTCAGCCTGCCCCCGCCTCGTGCCCATGATGCCCCTGTACAGTTCTTGACATTAAACCCCATGTACCGACCCCCCCATCTTGTTCGCCCATCTTCATTACACCCCGAGAGCATCCGAACAACGGCGGTTATGTGTGCGCCACACAGCAGTATTTAGGACTCATGATAGTGAGTAAGTAGGGCCGGGTTCTCGTATTTGCTTCTCGCCAAACACCTTCTTCGTGAAGAACAAAACTACATCCCTAATGAGAGAGTCTGCATTTCTGTGCACACCCAGACCTCGTATGCGTCATCCTGCCTGCACCCCTCCCCCCTCTAAAGCAGTACCCCACAAGGACAGACACTTAGAACACTCTGCAGCAGGCCTGCCTCCAGGTACCCCTGATAAATACAACCACCCCTTGCACCCTACCAGTACTCTTTATGAATAAAAGCACCCCTTGCACCCTGCCAGGACTCGTTATTAATACAACCACCCCTTGCACCCTGCCAGCACTCCTAAAGAATACAACCACACCTTGCACCCTGCCAGCACTCCTAAAGAATACAACCACCCCTTGCACCCTGCCAGTACTCATCATTAATACAACCACCCCTTGCACCCTGCCAGTACCCCTGATGAATACAACCACCCCTTGCACCCTGCTAGTACTCCTGATGAATACAACCACCCCTTGCACCCTGCCAGTACTCCTGATGAATACAACCACCCTTGCACCCTGCCAGCACTCCTAAAGAATACAACCACCCCTTGCACCCTGCCAGTACTCCTGATGAATACAACCACCCCTTGCACCTTGCAAGTACTCATCATTAATACAACCACCCCTTGCACCCTGCCAGTACTCCTGATGAATACAACCACCCTTTGCACCCTGCCAGCACTCCTAAAGAATACAACCACCCCTTGCACCCTGCCAGTACTCCTGATGAATACAACCACCCCTTGCACCCTGCTAGCATTCCTAAAGAATACAACCACCCCTTGCACCCTGCCAGTACTCCTGATGAATATAACCACCCCTTGCACCCTGCCAGTACTCATCATTAATACAACCATCCCTTCCACCCTGCCAGTACCCCTGATGAATACAACCACCAGGGCCGGACTGGCTACCGGGCATTTTGACATTCTACAGAGCTGGGGGCCGATGTCACTGCGGTGGGGGCTAATTTCGTAGATGGAGACCTGAGTGTGCTTTGAAATCAACAATGCAAAACGAATTTCGTTTTGCATACGCAGGTCCCCATCAACGAAATCAGCCCCCAGCTCTGTAGAATGGCTAAATGCCCGGTAGCCAGTCCGGCCCTGACAGCCACCCCTTGCACCCTGCCAGTACCCCTGATGAATACAACCACCCCTAGCACCCTGCCAGTACCCCTGATGAATACAACCACCCCTTGCACCCTGCCAGTACTCCTGATGAATACAACCACCCCTTTCACCCTGCCAGTACCCCTGATGAATACAACCACCCCTTGCACCCTGCCAGTACCCCTGATGAATACAACCACCCCTTGCACCCTGCCAGTACTCCTGATGAATACAACCACCCCTTTCACCCTGCCAGTACCCCTGATGAATACAACCACCCCTTGCACCCTGCCAGTACCCCTGATGAATACAACCACCCTTGCACCCTGCCAGCACTCCTAAAGAATACAACCACCCCTTGCACCCTGCCAGTACTCCTGATGAATACAACCACCCCTTGCACCTTGCAAGTACTCCTGATGAATACAACCACCCCTTGCACCCTGCCATTACCCCTGAAGAATACAACCACCCCTTGCACCCTGCCAGTACCCCTGAAGAATACAACCACCCCTTGCACCCTGCCAGTACTCCTGATGAATACAACCACCCCTTGCACCCTGCCAGTACCCCTGATGAATACAACCACCCCTTGCACCCTGACAGTACTCCTGATGAATACAACCACCCCTTGCACCCTGCCAGTGCTCCTGATGAATTCAACCACCCAGTGCACCCTGCCAGTACTCCTGATGAATTCAACCACCCCTTGCACCCTGCCAGTACTCCTGGTGAATACAACCACCCCTTGCACCCTGCCAGTACTCCTGGTGAATACAACCACCCCTTGCACCCTGCCAGTACCCTTGATGAATACAACCACCCCTTGCACCCTGCCAGTACTCCTGATGAATTCAACCACCCCTTGCACCCTGCCAGTACTCCTGATGAATACAACCACCCCTTGCACCCTGCCAGTACTCCTGATGAATTCAACCACCCCTTGCACCCTGCCAGTACTCCTGGTGAATACAACCACCCCTTGCACCCTGCCAGTACTCCTGGTGAATTCAACCACCCCTTGCACCCTGCCAGTACTCCTGGTGAATACAACCACCCCTTGCACCCTGCCAGTGCTCCTGATGAATTCAACCACCCCTTGCACCCTGCCAGTACTCCTGATGAATACAACCACCCCTTGCACCCTGCCAGTACTCCTGATGAATTCAACCACCCCTTGCACCCTGCCAGTACTCCTGGTGAAATCAACCACCCCTTGCACCCTGCCAGTACTCCTGGTGAATACAACCACCCCTTGCACCCTGCCAATACTCCTAATGAATACAATCACCCCTTGCACCCTGCCAGTACCCCTGATGACTACAACCACCACTTGCATCTCGTCAGTACTCCTGATGAACACTGCCTCCCCTTGTATCCCTCCAGTACTCCTGATGAACACGGCCTCCCCTTGTATCCCTCCAATACTCCTGATGAACACTGCCTCCCCTTGTATCCCTCCAGTACCCTTCACGGACTTTCTTGTGTTCATATTCTAATTGCAGGTACTAATGTTTGTCAACCCTCTGCCAATTGAGGCCTCTAAACCTTTGAAATCAGGATGATACCAGCCAAACACGACATTCAGATGAAAAACATTCTTTGCACATGCTTCCTCGTAGCTTACTAGATTTCTTCTCAGGCTCCACACGTGTCTCTACTGCAGCCAAACTTTTCAGACACCTCGCTGGGCTCAGGCACCTGCTGGACTAAACCTCTCAAACTTGCTAACATGTCCGGTTTTCTAACACTTTCTGCAGACCTGTCACCTGACCTACTCCTAGAGAACTGCAATAGTTATCATAACTTGTTGAAGAATCGGACTTCAAACTCACAGGTTTCTTGGCAGCTTGCTGTCTGGCAGATGGTATGGGAAAATAGTTTTATGTTTAGCTTTTAGCTGTTTTGTGTTTAATCAAACGTCAGCCTACGGGTGAAAGGTAAGTGCTATTGCACTGAGTATCGTGTTTCAACACACCAGTGACTTTGTAAATGATAAAAAAACTTATAATGCTACAGCATTACTGCAATAAGCCTCAAATATGTCGGATGATTAAAGTGGCTTTTCACTGCTTACCTGCGGTCTGAAAAGAGCAGCCCTGTGTCCTCGTGGGATACCACTGCAGCGTTTCCGGGATGTTCCTCGCAAGCACAGGCACCCCCAGATCCATGGCCTACAGAGGGGGGTGGAGCAGACACAGAGATCAGAGATGTGTGCAAGTAGCGTGTCACACACGTATCCACACGTGTCACTTCTCTACAGAAAGGAACCCTGCAGACATGGTTTCTATGGCGAAGTCCTCCTGTGATGTATGTAGTAAGAAGGACCCATTTCCGGTCTCCCGCATATTTCCTTTGAAACCAACGAACAAAACCTGGGCTGCACATTGGCACCAGGGCCCCCACCCCCTCCCTTTTCCGGCCGGGCTCTGATGGAAGAGAAACAATGTATGTTGATACTTTGTTTCTCTTCAGTCAGAGGGAGGGGGCGAGGGGCTCAGAGGAGCAGGCTGCAGACAGCCTGCATCTGCTTTGGAGGGAGAGAGGCTTGCTTCAGCGCAAGCCTCTCTCACAGCTCTCACCGAAGAGCTGAGGGCAGGGGGGCCCCCTTCATTTATTGAAGGGAGTGAGCCCCCCCCCCCCCCCCCCACGGCAGGGGCTGCGGGGGTGTTTGTTACGCCCCTGGCTATGAAGCCATCTTGAGCCAGAGTATGCTAAAAGATGCACCCAACAGCATTGTATGGACTAATGAACTTGCAAACTGTATCAAGAAACTGAAAGAGACATTATGTACTGCACCAGCATTGGGGCTGCCTGACTACAAACTGTCCTTCTATCTCTGTGTCAGAGCAAAATGGCATTGCAAGTGGTGTGCTGGCACAGCTCTTAAAGACCTGCGGGATACTACAATGTGACTTTTGCCTTCAGCAGTGACTGGGCGTCGGCAGCTGTGATGGGGGCGAAGACGGCTACTATTGTTTCGGCCTATACTTGTATTGAGTAGGTGCCATATTAGGTACCGTGGTTGTCACCCGGAGCAACACAACATTTTTCTGCTGGCAGGCACACAGGTTATGAAGTCAACTTGATTTTTTAAAGCTAAAATCATCTTTAAAAGTTACACATCTGTTAATTTGGCAACAGTGCAACCTGCAATAGGTTATTCTGATGAGACCCCTAAGCATGTCTGTGTTGAGATTGTAGAAAACTGCATCACACTAAGACCAGATTTACAGCAGACCGCATTAGAAAAGGCAGACGATGAGACGTACACTGATGGTTTCTCCGGCAGACTTGTTAGACGGACCGGGAGGGTCGGCCGAGATTACGGGGAGAGGTCTCCGGGGAGAGCCGTCTCCAACGACTGTACAGACAAGTAACTTCCCCCCCCCACAGACGGACACCACACAAGACTGAAGGTTAACGAAACTTTATATGCAATTCTTAGGTTACGATGGTATGATACAAGGAGGTCTGGACTCAGGGGTCCCCTCGATTCTAGTCTTTGGCTGAGGAAAGGGGTAGCGGGACAGTCTTAGTTACCAATGAGTACAAAATAGCTCTCAATCCTCGAGCTCGGCGTTCTAGATGATCGGGCCGCGGCGGAGCCAGGCAGGTCCCGAGATGGACGAAGGAAAGACGACAGTCCGCGGCGGAGCCTGCAGGTCCCGGTGAAGGATGACGGTTACAACGGTCCGCGGCCACGCCAGCAGATCCCGACGACGATGAAGGATGAAGGTTACGACGGCTGTGGCAGCGCCAACAGGCAGGACGATGGTGCACAGGACAGAGCTACGGCAGCGCCAGTAGTCCGTCCAGGATGAGTTCCTCTTTACGTCTCTCGACTCCAAGATACAACTGCCTTCCTGCTCTGGAGCTGCCCCAGTTATAGGGCTGGTGTACTTTGATGTCCGGACCCTCGCACTTGGAGGTCGGGAGGTCCGGGATGAGGGAGTCCAGACACCCAGCAGGGGGGTGGAGCCAGCGCCCGGGGAGGCGATGGGCGAGCGGCCCTTGGCGGGGGAGAGCCATCGACACCTCTTTCTCCCATTGACTCGCCAAGTAGCCCGCTCACCTCCTGGGTGGAGGGTGGTGCCGGAATGTCTGAGGCCGGGCCAGGCCCAGGGTCGAGGTCGATCGGGGGCCAGGCGGCCTCGTGGTGGAGTGTCCAAGATGGCGCCCCAGGTTGGGCGCGTGGGCCAGCAGTGGATCGGACCCACGAGGTCGGCATGCTCGAGGGCCGGGGTCCCTGAGGGGACGGAGGACGGGCAATGGTGGTGTGTGGTACTTGCGTGACTGGACTCGGGCCTGGCTGGGCCGGGGGAGAGCGGCCCTTCATGTGGCCTGTCCAACATGCGTCCCCCCCAGCTGAAGGCGGGGAGAGTTACCCATCTTCTTGGGGACTCTCCTCGTCGAGGCGGAAAAACCGGGACAGGCCGTCCGCGTTGGCGTGATCTGGCCCAGGCCGGTGTTCAACAGTGAAGTCCATCCCCTGTAGGGAGATGGACCAACGTAGCAACTTGGGGTTTTCCCCCCGCATGTGCATCAGCCACTGCAGGGGTCGGTGGTCGGTCTGCACCCGAAAGTGGGTGCCAAAAAGGTAGGGCCGGAGCTTCTTGAGGGCCCATACCACAGCGAAGGCCTCCCTCTCTATGGTGCTCCAGCGTTGCTCCCGTGGTAGGAGTCTCCGGCTGATGAAGGCCACCGGTTGATCAAGGCCTTCTGTGTTCACTTGAGACAGGACCGCCCCAATTCCTTGGTCGGAGGCGTCCGTCTGAACGACGAATTCCCGGCTGTAGTCTGGGGCCTGGAGCACAGGGGCGGAACACATGGCTGCTTTCAACTGTTCGAAGGCAGTTTGACACTCTGGGGTCCAGTTGACTTTCTTGGGCTGATTCTTGGACGTTAGTTCTGTGAGGGGCCCCACGATGGTACCATAGTCTTTCACAAACCGTCGGTAATAGCCCGTGAGGCCCAGGAAGGCTCGTACCTCGGTTTGGGTGATGGGGGGCTGCCAGTCCTGGATGGCGGCAATTTTCAGCTGTAGGGGGGCCACTAGGCCGCTTCCCACCTGGTGTCTGAGGTAGGTTACAGACCCTTGCCCAATTTGACACTTGCTGGCCTTGATCGTGAGGCCAGCTCGCTGAAGGGCTTGTAGCACTGCTCGGAGGTGGTGGAGGTGCTCGGTCCAATGGTGGCTGTACACAGCGATGTCGTCTAGGTAGGCGGCGCTGAACCCTTCGAGCCCCGCCAGGACCTGATTGACGAGCCGTTGGAAAGTCGCTGGGGCATTCTTCATGCCGAAGGGCATGACCGTAAAATGGTAATGGCCATCGGGGGTGGAGAAGGCAGAACGTTCTTGTGCTCGGGGTGTGAGGCCGATCTGCCAATAACCTGCTGTCAGGTCGAAGATGCTGAGGTAGCGGGCAGCTCCCATTCGGTCGACCAGTTCATCTGCCCGGGGGATGGGATGTGCGTCTGTTCTGGTGACTTCATTCAGGCCCCGGTAGTCGACGCAGAACCGGAGTTCTGGTGTGGTTCCGGGGGCAGCTGCTTTGGGGACCAGTACGACCGGGCTGGCCCATGGACTGTCTGAGGGCTCGATGACCCCGAGCGTGAGCATCTTGGCCACTTCCGCCTGGATGCAGGCCCGTACCCGATCAGGTACGCGGTAGGCCCGGTGGCGGATAGGGGGGCTGTCTCCGGTGTCCACATCGTGCACACACCAGGAAGTGACACCTGGGGTGAGGGAGAACAGACTGGCGAACTGTGACAGGAGGGCTTGGCACTCTTGGCGTTGCTCTCTGGTGAGGGTCTCCGAGAGTCGGACCCCATCCACGGAGCCGTCTTGCTCCTGAGTCCGCAGGAGGTCAGGGAGAGGCTCGGAGTCTTCTTCAACCCCATTGTCTGTGGCCATCAGGAGGCTGAGTTCTGTTCGTACAAAGTGGGGTTTCAGTCTGTTGGCGTGGAGGACCCGGAGTGGGTTCCGGGAGGATTCCATATCGATGAGATAGGTGGCAGGACCCTTGCGCTCGATTACCTTGAAGGGCCCCGTCCATTTGTCTTGGAGAGCGCATGGCTCCGTGGGGGACATTACCCATACCTGTTGCCCAGGTTCGAATTCAATGGATGAGGCGTTCTGGTCATACCATTTTTTCATGTCCTCTTGACTGGCCTCTAGGTTGGCTTTTGCTAGTTCTCTGAACCGCCGGGACTGGTTGCGGAGGGTGAGGAGGTACCGGAAGACATCTGGAGGGTTCTTGGCCGGAGGCATCTCCCAGCCCTCTTTGATCAGGCTGAGCGGCCCCCGCACTGGGTGCCCGTATAGCAGTTCAAATGGGCTGAAGCCTAGGGATTTCTGTGGGACCTCTCGGTAGGCGAAGAGGAGGCACGGCAGCAGCACATCCCACTGGCGACGGAGGGGCTCTTCCAATCCCCCGATCATCCCTTTTAGCGTGCGGTTGAACCGCTCAACAAGTCCGTTCCCTTGGGGGTGATAGGGGGTCGTGAATCGGTAGGTGACCCCACACTGTTGCCAGAGGGATTTCATGTATTTCGAGATAAAGTTCGTGCCTCTGTCGCTGACGACTTCTCGGGGGAACCCCACACGGGAGAAGATCCCCATCAGAGCCCGGCCGACTACTGGGGCTGTCACGGTCCGGAGAGGAACAGCCTCAGGGTAGCGGGTGGCGTGGTCCACTAGCACCAGGATGAAGCGATGGCCTTGTTTTGTGCGCGGGTCCAGGGGTCCCAATATGTCTATTCCGACCCTCTCAAATGGGGTCGTGACTACTGGAAAAGGTTGCAAGGGGGCCTTTAGTTTGCGGCCGCTCTTCCCACTGGCTTGGCACGTGGGGCAAGATCGGCAATGCTGGTGCACATCGTTTCTCATTTTGGGCCAGAAGAAGTGGGTCACTAGGCGACTGTAGGTTTTATCTTGTCCCAGGTGCCCTGCCAGGGGGACATCGTGGGCCAGGTTTAGCAGAAAGTCTCTAAAGCGGAGGGGCACTACTAGTACTCGGTTGGCCCCCAGCTCGGCGATTCTTTGCTCGCTGTACAACAGATCATTGTCCCAGTAGACCCAATGAGTTCCGGAGGTATCCCCTGCGCTTTGGGCGAGCGCTTGCTGGCGGAGTCCCTCGAGGGAGGGACAGGTCTTCTGTTCCTGGCGAAATTGTTCTTGTGTGGGCCCCCCCTCTTGGGCCCACTGGTCAAGGTTAGCGAGGTCGGAAGGTTGAGCAGGTTCGAGGGGGGTGTCATGGTCGGTGGTCTCGGCTGGGGCGACCGGAGGTGGTGGCGCCGGCCATTCTGGTTCTTCCGGGTGATGGTTGGCACGGGCGGCCATGGACCGGGTGGTGACGCACGCCCAGTCCGGGACGCCTAACATCCCCAAGTGTTCTCTTCACTCCACGGCTGCCCACGGGGAGCTCTCCAGGTCGTTTCCGAGGAGGCAGTCCACGGGGGCGTCGTCTCGGACCGTTACCTTCAACATGCCGGAGACCCCTCCCCACTCGAAGGGGACGCAGGCCATCCGACACAGACTTTCCGAGTTGTCGGCTGATCGCACAGGGCAGAGAATGTTCGGTAGATACTGTTCTGGGGTCACCAGGTGACAGCGGACGGCTGTTACACTGGCCCCGGTGTCCCGAAGGGCTTCGGCCCGTCGTCCATTGATGCTCACCCATTGGCTGTACTTCTGGGTGTTAGCGGGTAGGGGGACCCGCGGGACCATGTCTCTTCCCCCTAAGCACGCGAGAGTCATGGCGGCTGGCTCCCACTCTTGATGCTCTTGTTCGTCTGTTTCCTGTTCCTCGGAGATCTGTTCTTCCCCTAGGGCCGCGGCGGCCACTTGGCGGGGTTTTGGACTCTGGTACTGCGGGCAGCTTGGGTCGTTTGCATAGTGGCCGACTCGTTGGCATCGGTGACACGTGACATTGGCTCTGTACCCCGGTCGCGCCGGGGTGCTGCCCCGGTTGGCCGGGGGGGTGGTGCTGGCAGCGGGGGCGGCCGGAGTGTTGTCTCTTCCTCGTCCTTGGCCCCCTCCTCCTCCTCTGGGTCGGTGGTGACCATTGTTGTTCCTGTTCTGCTCGTAGGACCCATTCCGGCCCACTCTGGTGATCTCCCACCGGTCAGCTTCGGCTGCGAGCTGCCGGGGATCGGTTAACTTGCTGTCGAGGAGGTGTTGGCGTAGTTCAATGAAGCAATTGTTGGACAGATGCTCCCATACCATCAGATTGAACAGTTGTTCGTAGGTCGTGACGTTGTTTCCTCTGATCCAGCCTTCGAAAGCTCGGCTAAAGTACGTTACATAGTCCACCCAAGTCGTACCCGGGATGCGTGTGCAGTCTCGGAACCTCTGACGGTACATCTCGGGCGTGAGGCCATAGCGGGTGAGGAGTGCCGCTTTCATATGGTCGTAGGAGGTCATCTGGTGGTCTGGGAGCTGTAGCAGGGTATCGCGGCCCTCATTGAGGAATCTGCCCCATAGACCGGCTCCCCAATCGTTTCTATCGATCCGGTGCGCAGTCATAGCGATTTCATAGGCCTTAAACCATTGCTGGATGTCGTCCTCTCGGAAATATTCTCGGACAACATCCTTGGGGATGTGTACCTTTTTCTCCGTGGTCCCTGGGGTGTGGGGTCTCTCGGGCACCCCTAACTCTTTATTCTGCTTGCGCAGGTTGATCTCGGCTAGGTTCCGTTCGTGCTCATACGCCAGTTTCTTTTCCTCGAGCTCCCTTTGTCTCTGTTTCTCCTCTCTTTCTTCTCGGAGACGTAGGTGCTCTAAGTTGATTTTTTGTTCGGCCAACTTGAGTTCTACGTCCATCTTGAGTCGGGCCATTTCTAGCTCGTGTAGTCGGGTTTTTTCTCTTTCCTGGATCTCGTCTTGCGAGAGACCTGTTCTTTGCCCTTCAGGGGCCGTGGTGGTTTTTTTCGCGGTGCTTTGCTCAGGGGCTTCGGCATCCCCGGTCTCTGCCCAAGATTCTAGGGCATGCTTAAAATCGTCCTTGGTGCTTAGTCCGGTGGTAGCGATACCTAGTTCGATGCAGAACTGCTTTAGTTCACGATGGCTGTACTCCTCTAGTTTTTCCATTTGGAACTTCTCGGTTGATCCGCTTTCTTTAGTTGTCATTGTGGTTCGTTGTGGGGTGAGCTACTCTCTGTACGTTATGCGGTGATTCGGATCGCGCCGCTGGCCACCAATGTTAGACGGACCGGGAGGGTCGGCCGAGATTACGGGGAGAGGTCTCCGGGGAGAGCCGTCTCCAACGACTGTACAGACAAGTAACTTCCCCCCCCCACAGACGGACACCACACAAGACTGAAGGTTAACGAAACTTTATATGCAATTCTTAGGTTACGATGGTATGATACAAGGAGGTCTGGACTCAGGGGTCCCCTCGATTCTAGTCTTTGGCTGAGGAAAGGGGTAGCGGGACAGTCTTAGTTACCAATGAGTACAAAATAGCTCTCAATCCTCGAGCTCGGCGTTCTAGATGATCGGGCCGCGGCGGAGCCAGGCAGGTCCCGAGATGGACGAAGGAAAGACGACGGTCCGCGGCGGAGCCTGCAGGTCCCGGTGAAGGATGACGGTTACAACGGTCCGCGGCCACGCCAGCAGATCCCGACGACGATGAAGGATGAAGGTTACGACGGCTGTGGCAGCGCCAACAGGCAGGACGATGGTGCACAGGACAGAGCTACGGCAGCGCCAGTAGTCCGTCCAGGATGAGTTCCTCTTTACGTCTCTCGACTCCAAGATACAACTGCCTTCCTGCTCTGGAGCTGCCCCAGTTATAGGGCTGGTGTACTTTGATGTCCGGACCCTCGCACTTGGAGGTCGGGAGGTCCGGGATGAGGGAGTCCAGACACCCAGCAGGGGGGTGGAGCCAGCGCCCGGGGAGGCGATGGGCGAGCGGCCCTTGGCGGGGGAGAGCCATCGACACCTCTTTCTCCCATTGACTCGCCAAGTAGCCCGCTCACCTCCTGGGTGGAGGGTGGTGCCGGAATGTCTGAGGCCGGGCCAGGCCCAGGGTCGAGGTCGATCGGGGGCCAGGCGGCCTCGTGGTGGAGTGTCCAAGATGGCGCCCCAGGTTGGGCGCGTGGGCCAGCAGTGGATCGGACCCACGAGGTCGGCATGCTCGAGGGCCGGGGTCCCTGAGGGGACGGAGGACGGGCAATGGTGGTGTGTGGTACTTGCGTGACTGGACTCGGGCCTGGCTGGGCCGGGGGAGAGCGGCCCTTCATGTGGCCTGTCCAACAAGACTGATAGCAACCCCTGCTCCGTAATTCGTGTTTATTACAATAGTTGACACCATAGTTGAAAGTGCAGCTCTGCCATTTGGCACATCTGCCCAGTAAGCTGAGCTGTATGCGGTAACAAGAGCGTGCATCCTAGCTGAGGGGAACTGTTAACATGTACACTGACCCACGCTATGCCTTTGGAATTGTCGATGAATTTGTCCAGCTGTAGCAGTATCGGGGTTTCATAACAGAAGTAGGGCGTTTCATTCAAAATAGGCCCTTTAATAAAGCACTTGTTATAAGCGATACTACTACCAACAGGATAGCAGCAATGAAAATGTGAAGCCCACACAGGAGTTAATACCATGATACAGAGGTAGCGCCAGGGCTGACACTGCAGCAAGAGACGCATGTTACAAACAGTACGGATGGTGCCTTTAATGAATAAAAACATTCCAAGAATTCAGCTCATTGAGAGACAATTGTTGCTAGCTGATGTGAAGGAAGCACAATGGTCTGCAACACCAGAAGAGCAGAGAGCGTGGATTGATGCTGGATGTGAACAGAATGAGGAGGGATTGTGGGTATACCGGGATGAGAGGCCTTTAGCCCCAGGCAGTATGTTCCCTTCCTTTACAAGACCCACTGATTATTGCACAAGGGGGAGTGGGGTGAAGGCACAGATACATTTTGCTTCCCATTGAATGACTTTGATTTTTGCTGTTGTGTGTGGATGTGTTTCCAGAATACGTGGGGGAGTTCCCACAAGGAAGAGAACCAGCCACAATCGTGGTACACTTCATGATAGCCATCACTTTAAGGTTTGGGGTCCACTAGGGCATAAATAGCAATAGAGGGGTGACTTTTTGGCTGCAGTTATGCAAAAGATATGTGACTGTTTGGGAACAGAGTGGAAACTGCATGCCCCACGCCACCCCCAAGGTTCAGGCCTGGGGAGAGGAAGAACTGCAAAAGAAACTCTGGAATCATGGTCATGGTGAGAAAAAATAAAAGATGTTTCTCTTATTTCAAAGTGGACTGGACCACAGACTGTGACCGGATGCCCTGAATGTATCAATGAAACAACATGCAGAGCTGCATCAACAATGCCTGAGACGAAGGTACCAGAAATTGATGATCATATGTCACCAGAGGAGCTGCACAACACACCAGACAAGGAGCGGACAGACCAGACAATTGCTAAGATCCATGCTGAGGGCCCATCATAAAGTGTCGCAGGAATGGTGGCACAAACTGACGCTCTTTTTTTATTATATTCTTTATATTTGGTTTTTATTGCATACATGTGATAGGACAACATCGTTACCAATTGAAATTTACATAGAAGCTTGTACATGCATTTGGATACATCATGTCAGCTGTGGACATTGTTCTAGTCTTCCATATCGCTCCAAAAAGTTGATCTTGTTTTAGTCTATGATAAAGGATGTCGATTCACTGTAAATATTACAGCAGTATTTGACATTGATGAGTGTAAGACTCAATTCTGCAATGGGGAGTATAACAAAACTGGGGAGTGGAAAACACTGGGGTTACACTGCGTATGAAGAAATGTATGGTGCTAGATGTAGACGAGCATTGTTTAGAGTTTTAGTTTAATGTTACTATGAAACAGGCCTCAAGAGTGTGTGCATTGGTGAGGTTTTAGCCCTGGTGCTCATATATGCCCTGTACTGTGTATATGAGGTCAAAATGCAGTTTTACAAATCACACTTAATGTAGTACACCATACAATACTTCATCAGTGAGTCTTTGGTCATGCGTGCTCGCTCTGACCTTCCCATGTAAACCTTTATCTGTGAAAAGGCCTCTGAACATTGGCACTTCAGAAGGGCAATGCTTTAACAGCCAGTACACAAATGAAAGTAATAGCCAGCTCTTGTTTTTATTCTTTGCTCTTCTCTTTCCATAAAGTTCAAATTATGAACCCTTTTATCTCTTCGCAGCTGGGCCACTGCAGGGGCTCGGTATGTTTGTCTTAAAGATTGTTGCCTTCGTTCTGTGCAGCTGGTCCAAAACTCTGGGGCCAGAATGGTGTCTGGTTCGGCCTGACAGGGCCATGCGACTCCTGCCTTATCTTCACTCCACTAGCTCCCTGTTAAGCAATGAGTGATTTTCAAACCCCTTATTCTTGGTACATAAAACCTTAAATGTTTTGTTGCACGCTTCCCTCAGATTGCGGGTAACCAGGTACCAGCACCCTCAAGCTCTCAAGTCATAAAATCCCTGTATCCTTCAAATCTCAAAGGTGAGGCTAGCTGTGCTAGGTGGCTGGGCCTTCTCTGTGATGGCAACCACCCACTGGTGTAAGACCAAGTTTCTGAACTTTCCTAAAGCACTAAAGACCTTGCTTTATCTTTTTAAGAGAAGCACATTTTTTACCTCTTAGGACAATGATGCCTTCCGGTAATACAGCGCTTGCCAAAAGCTAAAGACAAATACCTATTTGAGCATCCTTTAGAAAACTGTAAATTGAATTATTTCACAACAGGTTTCTGTTAATACATTTGACACCAATAGTATTACGAAAGCAAAGGTAAATCTCAGGGCCTCTTAGAAGTACAGGGAGACAATGAGCGGCCACGATGGGAGTAGGAGCCCTTTATCTACTGCCATATTTCATGTTTCTAAAAGTAATACATCATCATAGAGGGCTGGGCTGACAGGGGTTGATGCAAAACCTGTTCAAAGAAGATTCAGGCTTCACGGTCTCTTGGTATTTAATGGCTGATGGGAAAATATTCGAAGTGGAAGGAATAGTGCGGAAGCAAGACTGATACATTCCTTGGCCTCTCAACAGAGAAATCACTTTCACAGCATGAATAATAATTAATTGTTCCTTGCCTATCCGGCCCTTGCTCACTTTTGAATGATTACCCTAGGTAACAATGCCCTGCATGCCCATTCCGTTATTGACCTCTTTCAGTGGGTGTATTCTGAATGCCCATGCCATCTTTGACATCTTTGCTGTAATAATAGTCATGTAGCAGTGCCATTCAGAAACTGCATCACTGCCACAAACATATTTCACATTGAAGGTATCCAGATCACTCCTCATTCCCTAAACATGGATTCATTCCTAGGATTTCCTTTTTTGTAAACCACGTTTATCAAGCGTATTATTCCGGTGCCGTCACAAAGTGAACCCAGTCTGCAGCTCTGATCCCAGTTTGGAGGTACTGATGGCTGTAATACCGTCTGCACGCCATAGCAGGTCAGTTTTCGCCCCTCAGTCGTTCTTCAGTGATAACGGTGAACCAAGCACAAAAACAGGCTTTTAGCCTCTCCCAGAGCACTCTTCTGTCATCACAATTCCCTAGAGGTAGGACCTAGTGTGAAAAGCGTGTGCAAACGTCATCAATCAGTGAAAGCTATTTCTATTCATCCTGTAATGCGCACAAAGTGAAAAGATGGGCACAGAAATCATCTCTATACAATTCTTCACATTTGGACCCAGGGCTGGCTCTTGGCATGGCATGGGCGAGCTGGGCCGAGGCACCCATCTTTAGAGGGGCAAACGGAACTATTTGCATAAAGGTCCAGCAACGCCCTTTACCGAATGAATGAGTTTTATTGCTTGGTTACTCAAAACCATTACATTAAAAACAAAATACAAGAGTTAAAAAGATCGTCATATTAAAAGAAAGTCTGTATGATTAAGATCAGAATGCTTGGGGGCTGAGAGGAGTAATGTCCGTAGCCTTACAGCCCAACGTGCGTTGTCTAAGTCTCTGGTCTTTTAGCCCAAGGTGGCCATCAGCTTCATGCAAGTCTGTTGGATGAATTTACCAAACTTGGCCATCTGTTTTACTGTGTTCAGTGTGTAGAGTAGATGGACTGCCTCCTTTGCAGTGCGCGTCCCCAGTTGTAGAATGATGGGCCTAAGATAGAGGCTGCGAGCTGCGCGCAGGGCCGGGCAGCAAAATTAAGCATGAGCGAATTTTGCGGATCTCGCGTTCGCGAATTTTGCGGATTTGCGGATTCGCAATCCGCAAAATCCGCGAATTCCCGCGAATTTGCGGATTTTTTTTTTTTTTGTGTTCGCCCGTGTTTCTGCCAGTTCGCGAGGGTTTTGTACACTTTCGCAAATTGCGAACTTACCTGTCGGGTCGCAAGTTTCGCGAACTTGTTGTTTCTACGTGTCCAGCCTGTTTGGGACACTCTTCTTCATCACTGCCACTCTCTGACTACTCATGCCACCCTCTGGCCCACCCATGCCACCCTCTGTTTCATCACCACACCCTCTGGTTGTCCAGTGTACATTATTTTCGGCAAAGCAAAGCACACCTTCCCTGCCTCAAGTGACCTGAATTAATTTGGGGCTGATTCATGTGTCACAGAATATTTTTTTAGCTGGCACCTGCTTCCTTAGTGCGCCCTGATTAGTGATCTTTTGCACTTGCTAAGTGCTTTCATTGTTGCAAAATTAGTTACAACACCTGCCCTGCCCCAACTGACAATAATGAATTAGGGGCTGATTAATGGATTTTAACTTCCAGCCTGGCTCCTGCTTGTCTCCCTTAGCTGTAATTCAGGACCTTTGTGGCATATGTGTAACTATTCTGAGGTTCAGAGCAGGGTCACATAATAGTTTCAACTGGCAACTGAACTCTGGAGGGGCCCCTCAGGAAGCACTCCAGGAAATGGCTACTAATGATGAGCCTGAACTTTTGAACCTGGTAAGTAGTTACTTTCAGTTTTGCTAAGATCGTATTTCTGCAATTTTGCACTTATTCGCGGGGCGCGAACTCACGCGAACAGTGCGAGCAGTGCGAGCAAAATCCGCTGCTCGCGGATTTGCGGATTTTGCGGGAAATTCGCAAATCTCGCGGATTGCGGATTTCCCGAAAATCCGCAAAATCCGCGAGCGGAACGGATTTTCCGCCCATGCCTAAGCAAAATAGGAGGTGAGCCAAAGACTCGCGTTTGTATTAGCAGAGCCGACATTCCTTGATCGCTGTTCCTGTCGGCTCGGTGGTGTATAATTCTTTGAGTGGCAGGGGATGTAATCTGTATGCTAAGATCCTATGTAAAGCTGTGCGGCCCACAGCCTGCGTAAGATGGTGTTTGGAGTTATACACTGTATGTGGGAGACTTTGGGACTCGTGGAGGCCTCTTTTTGCCAGCGATTCCAATTCCCAGGCACGAGAGCAAATACGGACTTGTTTTTTGATTGTGCTTTTGATGCTAAAGTAGTTAATTAACTCAGGGTCCCAGTTCTCTATGGCTAAATTAAGGAGATCAGTGGCTGCGGCAAGGGTCGCTGACCAAGCGTTCCCTGGTTCCAGAAAGATGTTTTTTAGAACTGCCTTAATTGTTTTCTCTTGTGCCGCTGTGGTGAGGTAAAAGTATTTACTAAGGGCAGCCATCTCTTTCAGCTTTTGTTGATTCAAAGAAAATTCTAGTCGCACAAGAGTATTTCTGGTGCACGCGGGTAGGTGGAATAATCTCTTATATGCGCTACAATGGATTTTTTCCAGGTCCTTGATTAGGTTCCCAGGAAACGCTTGTTGGGCGCAGTTAAGGGCTGGCATTAGTTTTGCCCTTAAAACTCTTTGGATGGCTATCGTTGTGGGACTGTGTAAGGTGGCTTGTAGTTTGCAGAGGGCGTAGATGATGGCTTTCCCTTTGCTTTGAATTTTCCTTAAATAAACTCCAGGGCGCCCCGATTCGTTGAACGAGACGCCCAAGTTGTTATATTGCTGCGTACATACCAGAGTCAACCGGGCGAGATGCCATTTTGCTAGTTTTTTTTATGATAATGCCCAAAGATTACAATTTTAGATTTAGACGTATTGGCCACCAACCTGTTTTCATCATTATAGATTGCCAGGGCCGGCAGTGCCTTTTGTAGGCCTATTTTGGTGTGATCCAAAAGTACCAAGTCGTCGGCATATTGCATGAAGTGTATTTTTGTGCCCCCAATCCTTGGTGTAGCTAGAGCGGCTCCGATCAGGGCTAGGTCCATATCTGCTGTGTATAGATTAAACAGCAGCGGTGCTGGGATACACCCTTGCTTTAGGCCGCGGTCCGTTTCAATTTTCTCTGAAGCAGAGTCACTTGAAAGTTTAATTCTGACCCACGTTCTTTGGTACAGAGATTGAATTGCTTTCAACAGGGCTGGGTTGATGTTCCAAAGTGCCAGCTTCTTCCAAAGAATTGCGCGGTCTACCCTGTCAAACGCTGCAGAGTAGTCAATGAAGCAAGAGAAGAGAGGGAGGCTTTTTCGCAACAGTACTTGATGGACTAGGTATGAGAGGGCTGTTATGTTATCCACGGTTGATGCCCCGGGTCTGAACCCTGTTTGGAAGAGGGGTAGGAGTCCTTCTGTGCTCGCCCAGCTTGCTAGTTCCGCCAGAATGGTACTTGCGTAGGCCTTGCCCTCGATATCCAACAGGGCGATCATGTGATAGTTGGTCGGGTCGGAATTCGGCCATTTCTTGTATATTGGGTGCAGAAGCAACCCTCTCCAGGAGTCTGGAACGTCCCCCAGGAACCAACATTCTGTGTACAGTTGGGTCAGATTCTCAGACCAGAATTCTATGTTCGCCTTAAACAGGGAGCCAGGAAGGCCGTTGAGGCCCGGTGGCCTGTTTTGTCTGATTTTTTTTAGAATCTTAGAGACTAAAGGTTTTTCTGGAGCGGCCGTTGTGTGGGCAGTACTGTCTATTTCTTCACTCCCTACGAGGGCTTTGTTTAAGTAAGGTCTGCTTCGATCATCTTTGTATAAGGTTTAAACATGAGCGACCCAGGCATGTGCGTCTAGGAAGTTCTCCCTGTGATTTTTTCCTTGGGTTAAGGTGTTTAAAAAGCTCCAAAACTCTTAGGATTTACAGGGTCTCAGCAAGTCAAAGATTTTCAGCCATTGTCCCTCGGAATACTCACGTTTCGCGGCCCACAACTTCTTTGAATGGCTTTTTGCTGCTTCTTTTAGTAGCGTTTTGTCCGATGCTGTGCCGTTTTTCCAATATGCTTTGCGTTTAGCATTTAATTGTCTGGCGCTTTCTTTGATTGCCGGAATAAATCCAAGTGTATATGGTGGATGCCATCGGTTTGTGCTTGCTGTGTCTCCTCGAAGCAAGGACGCTAAGTTCCTGGCGAGTCTGTACCATTCTTTTATTGCGCCCGTGTTATGGGCGCTCGATGGCCAGTCTGCCCATGTATTTATCCATTCGTTGAACTTAATGATCGGTACCGGCCCCCATTTGATTCTTCTAGGTAGTTTGTACAGTTCTTCACCATTTGGAGCCCCGATGCAGTGTATCCTGTGACGAGTTTCTACTGTGAGGTTCAGTGTAAGTGTTAGGGCGGCGTGATCGCTTTCATTTCGTGGATGCACTGTGTAATTTGACATCAAAAGTTGTAATTTTTCGCTTAATATGATGTAATCAATCGTTGTTTGATTGTTGTAAGTGGGGGCAACAAAGGCCCCAGGGTTGTTCTTTAAAAGGACAGAGTGGGCTGTTGCCAGATTGTAGGTTTTTATTAAAGCGTTCAATGCGTTGCTAACTCCAGGGTGGTGGCTTTGTGTGGTCATGACCCCTATGTTGTGTATATTGAGGTCGCCAAGGATAATACCGTCCAATAAAGGATGTTGTAGTAGCAGAGCTTCTAGCTGACTTGTTAACAGGATCAAATTATCCTTAACCCCGGCCTGTGAAGATTGTGGTAAACGTTAATTAGAAATATTGAAAATGGCCCATTGGTCGAGTGGGGGCCTTTCAAAATGCCCGCCAAGAACATGTTTGATAGGCTTTTTATTCCCTTGAATTCGAGGTTCAGCGAGTGCTTAATGTAGATGGATATCCCACCTGAGGGTCTTCCAAATATGTTATTCTTGATGGCTAGTTTGCTGTATTCTGCGTACCCTCTTATTGATATAGATTTTGTTGCCCAAGTTTCTTGGGTACAAATTATATCCGCCTCTTCCAAGAATGCCACTGCGGCTTGATTTTGAACGAGCTTTATAATGCCTGCAACGTTCCAATTCATGATGTTCAATCTGCTAGTGGTCGGTGTTCGATTTGTGTGATTTTCGGAGCCATTTGTCGACCGATGCTGGTTGCGGTCCTTGTTTTTGGGAAGATGGATGTTAGGGGCTGGGATTTAAAGCTTGCGGCAGCCAGGACCAGTCTTTGCTGGTGCTTCCCCTGATTGAGCAGAAGCGTTTGCCCTGACCCAAGTTTGTTGTTATTTTAATAGGGGTTTCATTAGTGGGACCTATGCTCGTGCCGCCTTTGGTTCCCTGGAAGATGGACACCACATGTAGTGCTCGGTCGAGCGGAGCGTTCCCGCCTGAGTTCCTCCCAGTGGTCTGTTCCTGGATGTCTGGGCAATTCTTCGGGTAGTGGATTTTTTAAAACGATGGATATTTTGGTACAGGCTGAATCTTTATTTTTATGCCCCAGCTTTCCAGTAGCGTATAGTTTCTCATCAGGGCCTCTGCCATGGATGGGCTAGTAAAGGTTAGCTCTGTGGTCTCATTTAGCTCATTGAAGTCTGGAGTGAGAAAGGAAACGCTCTCGATGTCCGTTGTTTTTATCCTTTCTAGCCCAGGGATATTTACACAGAGTTTTAAAAGATTGCTGCGGTTAAGAATATCCCACTTGCCCTGTGAGACGTATTCAGGATACAGCAGTATTTTCCGATCCTGATGGTTTATAAGGGTCGGATTGTGAACGGAATGTACATCCTTCGGGTCACTGGCCTGCGAGAGGATCGAAGTTGCCTGTGACGTGGTGACCGGCCAAACTCGTCCCTGATTTAATAAGGCTGTTGTCTGCTGTGCTTTCGTCTCCGGAGGTGGTCTGGATGGCCTGAGGTTCGATCCCGATTCCCAGTAGGCTCCAGGTTAGGCTCGAAGTTGCCTTGAGGTACCCTATGGGCTTGTGCTGACATTGTGAGCGGAATGATTGTTTTTTGGATGTCTTGGGTCATTCCTCTCGTTCTTATGTTCAATTGTTCGCAAAGCTGAGGGCTTTTTAGATGGACTTCGCGGTCTCTTAGTGGGACCTGGTTTCCTCCCCAACTTGTTGCCCTTGTGGATCCAGTGCATGTTTTTGTTCATTCGTGGTCGGCGAGGCTAGCTGGCGGGGTGCCAGGTGGTCCGCTATGCTCAGGTTAATGTCAGGGTTGGTTGCATGTGAGACTTCTGGGTATGCCGGATTTTTTCCTGTCGTTTTAGTGGTGCTTAGATGACAGGTCGCGTGTTGGATGTCGATATGAGCGGTGGTCATCTGGTTTTCGGGCAGCAACCATTGCCGGATCGATCCGTTGGTAAGAGATTTGTTTTTTTTCTGCTTGTTAAACTTTTTTTTGTTTTTTCTTGTTTTTTCTAGAAAGATGATGAGTTTCTGGGCTTACGGGCTTTGGATAGTGATGGTGTTCGAGATTATTATCACAGATGGAGCTCGGTTTTGTTCCGGTCTCATCGACCATCGCTGGAGCCTCAGTGCCCGAGCTCTTCTCATCTTGGGGAGAATCTGTGTCACTGATTTGTGGGTCTATTATGTTACAGGGCACGTTGGTGTTTTGCTGTGCAGGCGAGTTGTTCTGATGCCTACTGACTTCATTCTTAAGGTCGTCAATTAGCGTGTTCATTATATCTGGTAATTTTTCTAAATTAAGCAGTATGGGGCTGCAACCACAGGTCTCTGGTTTTGCCATTAAGGTTGTGTTAGCCTGTGCTCTGTGTATTAGTGAGTTCAGGTGGTCCAGTTTGGAATCTATCCCAGAGATCAGCCCCGCAACTGCTTGTAGAATGGTAATTTGAGCATCAAGTTTGTCTGCATGCATTATTGCCGCATTTGCCATTGAGATGAGGGCCTCGTTAATCAATGTTAAATGGTTTGCAATTAATGGTGGCTTCTCGTCCTTGTCCGCTCCTCCACTCCCGGGGCTTAAAAGCTGTGCGTCTTTGTCTTGTTCCGGGTCGCAGGATTGTGACGGATTCATGGGCTGGGTTTGTGATGTATCACTGATTATAGGTGTTTTAGCTCCATTGGCTTCATGGGCCCCGTTGGCTTCGTAGTCCCCAATCGTTCCATTTGTTGGAAGGCGTAGTTTAGAATCCTCCAGCTGTTGAGGGGCCGTGCTGGTTGAACTTATGTGAGTAGGCCTTATTGAATCCATGTTTAATGTTGGTGTTTCAGATGGTCTGCCCCCTTGGAGGGTGATTATTTTAGGTGAAAGTGGAATGGCTGACCGCCAAGGTAGTGTGGAGCTTAATTTTTTTCCAACCTCTATTAACGTGTCGGTGGATCTAGGGGGTTTTCTCGAGCATGGAGTGGGTAGAGGACCCGAAGCCCCACTAAAGTTAATTGGTGTGGGTGCCGTGAGGCACATAAAATCTCTTATGTCTCTGTTCCCAGCTGGCCCAATTGTTATTTTTGTGGCTCTGCGACAAGGCCTGTGGGCCATAGCGTTGTCTGGGCTAGGAGTCTTTCCTGGTGGAAGTGCTGATGCCGCCCTTTACCGTGGCTTGAGCGGTTTTGTTTTAAGTGCTTTCGACCACTCTTTACGTGCTACAGTCAATGTATTTTTTGCAACCATTCAGCCCCTCCCTGGCCAGCTGGCTTGATGTTTTATGTCTCAAATGCAGGAACGGCGCTGGAGAACCGCCCTACTCACAAGGGGGGCCACCTGAACTATCTACAGGTAGAAGGGTCCTAGCACACTGGTGGCAGTGTGCTAGGGTCTGGGATATCCAGGTTCTCCCCAGATGTCATTACTGTCCCTGTTGTGGGGCGCGCAGGTTACACCCCATGGAAGTAATACATTGGTAGTTAACTGGTGAGTTTGTGCATAGTTGGTAGCCCCTGTGCAATAATTGGATGTTCTTTACTGTAAAACAACTGTTGAGTCTGGGCAATTTGTTGTTTTACTGGGCAATAACTGGGGTGTTCTCTCTGTAAGCAGTGGCAGAGTGTGGGCAAATCATGCATTCCCAGTGACAAAATGAAATGGGTTTCCTTTCAAACAACTGGTGTTTCTGGGCAGATCATGCATCCTGTGTGCAATAATGGAATGTGTTCTTTTGTTCAGCAACTGATGTCCAAGTAAGGGACTCTGATCCTGGCAATCGAGGGAGCAATAGGCTTACCTGTCAATGCGGGTTAGGGGCTGTTTTCATGGATTCGTTATTTCTTCCAGAAACGCAACGGCTTCGTTCTATAATGGTCAAACCACTCCTAGCAGGCTGGCTTGCCTGGGCTCGGAGCAGGACAATCGGATCAAGTGCACAGGCACCACTCTGAGCAGGACAGGTGGGAACGGAAGCAGGAATGGCCAGGGGTGTTCCGGGCGCGGAGCCTGAATGCTGTTCCTGGTTAAGTGCTCTTGGGGGGCAAGGTGACAACCCGGTTCTGACTTCTTGTAGGGGAGAGTAGAGGCAGTGTTAAGTGTAGCGGTTGTGCAATTACCATGACATCCTTACACATCAGCCCCAGTTGTGCTCAAGTACCTTATGCAACTACTGGCTACAGCTCATAGGTGACAGGGGGGGAAACCACAAGGGTAGATGGGCAGAAGACTAGTATGGTTTTCATTAGGGGGGTGCCCAGGGGTCTTCTGCAGAACTTTTCTGAAGGTCAGTACTTGTGTCACACCATAGGGTTTACACACAGCAGGGGAGAGGGCCTTTCCAAGTGGTCAGGGGCAACGGTATTGTCAAGTCTGGACTTTCGTAAGCGCGGCTAGGGCCCGCCAGGATCATGAGGGACAATTGCCTTCGGTCCAGGGCATCCTTTTAGCCGTAAGGGGGCCTGGTTCGCTTTGTTTGAAACACTGCTGTGGGATACAAATGTGTCATTTCTGTTGGGACGTATACTGCGTTGGGTAGAGCTCCTACGATTAAGGCGTGTGCAGCATGGACCCGGGGTAGCCCGCTCAGGCTTGCTCCTGGGTGTGTAAAGTTGATGTGTTGGGCTAAGGGGTGCTGCACCAGGTGGAAATGATATAGCACAGCATCTAGTTTACCAGTTCTGTATGGGATCATCATTAGCAACAGCAGCTGTTTATATATATAGCAGTATAGCCTCTTTTAGTTCGCCCAGGGTTGGGGCGGGCTAGGTCAACAGCTTGACAGCTGGAAATGGAGTAGAGAATAATCATATCCGGGACGGAGCAATGTGCACTCGGCAGTCAAGCAAACTATGTTTCAACAGAACCCTGATACACTGTCGGGAATAAATGCAAGGTTATGGGTTACGCATAAATTAGGCCTTTCTGGGTGCAGGGGGTGCGAGTGAGCCATTCCCAGGAGGGTGCGATTGGCCGTCACAGTGCTGAAATTGAGGGGATGGAGCACTAATAGGGACCTCTCCTAAGCATAGTTTGCAGTAATGTTGAGAGGTTCACGGACATCACTGATACAGTTCACAGTCCTGTGGAGCGGCAGAACTGATAGGGGAATTTTGTTTCTGCATCTGTATTTACCAGGTAAAATGGTCTGGGTGACGGGAGATTCAGGAATCCTGAGGGTATCTCAGTGGGCTGATGCGGAAAATGGAAGCACGGGTTCACAGCAACAGGATAATTTGGTTGTGAACAACCGACATGCATTGGAATAGCTTGAAGAAAAAGATCCTTCAGAGACTGGGCGGGGGGGGTTCACCTTCCGATACTTTAGTAATACACTTAGGTGGTGAAGATTTGGTTCACCTAGGGCGCAGGGACCTGTTGCACATGATGATTCGCAAATTGTGCGAATTGAGCAGCATGCTGGGGGCCTGTGAGATATGTTGGTCTGAAATTACGCCAAGGCTGTTTTGGCGGGGCACACGTTCAGGGGATGCCAAGGAGACCTCGTGCAGGCGTGTGAACAGCGCAATGCGCAGATTCACGAGGCAAAGAGGATTTGGTTTTGTCAGGCATGGGTTGCTACATGCAAAATGCACAGGGTGCTTTGAAGAAGATGGCGTACACCTATCCTAAGTGGGGTGGACCTCTTCCTGCTGGTGTTTAGCGGAAGTGTTGGTAGCGGCAGGGGGTAAATAAAAGAACTATAGAAGGTGGGGGGGGGCTCTGGGGCTGCGGGGGCCACATCCAGAGCCATGGCGGAGTTACAGGGCAATCCAACGATGGAAGGTACAGAAGGGTACCCTCTACAGGAGCACAGTAAGGGTGCGAGAGCCAATTATCCCCAGGGAGATCCTCGGTGGGATCCTGGAGGAGCGATGGCGCCCCGTTAGTCCTTTTGGCGGTTGTGGACCTGAGCAACCGGGGGTTGCCTGCAACGCTCAGCCCCCCCGTAGTGGGGATGGGCGTGAGTAAGGGGTGGACTGGAGATCCGCCGGGGGGAGGGGATAGCCCTTACCCCAATATTGACAACACCCCCGCGGTTAACACCACAGGGGGTTTATGGCTCATCAGGTGGGCATATTGCGAGGGGCGGCCTGACCCTGGATCGCCCGTAAGATAACCCAAATGTTGGCATAATATTTATGCAAATAAAGCTGCAACAACTTTCTCCAACAAAACATTGTGTGGTGTCGGTTATTGGGGAAATTGTTGTGAGCGGGCTGGGGTATGGGCAGATGTTGGCACTATTCCCAGTAACCCCTCACCCTATGCCGCAGCTGACCTGTGATTAGGACGTGCTGCCGCATTTTCATCAAAAGGGGGTGGTGATGGACGGAGTATCTGAATTAAGCAGAACACTCCTACCCAGTCAACAGATCAGGGCTTGATCCATCACCGTTTTTTAGCTCACTGCACCATCCCAGCTCAGAACCTGGCTACATGCAAATTAGTCTGTCCCTGGCCCAGAAAAGGGGGTGCTTAATTCAGACACTCTGTTCATCACCACCCCCTTTTCTGAATCATTTTGTCCACCATAAGCGTGGAAGGGTATACTCAGATGTGAGTCCCTTGCTCATTGCACCATCAGGATTCAAGCAAGCCGGGCCGACGACGGCTGAAATGCCAGAAACCGATCCCCGGAAGCTTGTTTCCTTCCCAGTATAAGAATTGGCTTGGTAGTTTGGTTTGCCCTGTTCCCAACCTGCACTGGGACAGGAACAGACTAATTTGCATGTAGCCAGGTTCTGAGCTGGGATGGTGCAGTGAGCTAAAAAACGGTGATGGATCAAGCCCTGATCTTTGGACTGGGTAAGAGTGGTCTGCTTAATTCAGACACTCTGTTCATCACCACCCCCTTTTCTGCCGCATTTTCATCAGCAAGGGCAGCATGTTTCCTCCCGCCAAGGGGGCGATTGGAGCAAGGGTCGCCCCTGTGTGCACTTCTTAAATGAGGCCCTTAGTGCCTTTTAGATGATGCAAATAAAAGCCCCATGTCAGAAATCGGACTTGAGTGTGGGGGACCCTGTAAATATGTGACCCTGCTGCTGCGTCGGTTTTCACCTAATTAACAAACGGCATTTGTCAGATAAATTTGCATCCGCTGCATTATAATTTGCAGTTTTTACCACATTTTCCATCTTTTTATTTTCATTTTACTTTTTTTAAACTCTTCAAAAGTGGTGCCCGGTAGTGGTAGATCCTTTGCACAGGTCACTTGGTTGTGCACTTTTCAGTCACTGCTTGCTGTTTTACAGAGTTAAGCAATTACTAAAACGGTAAAATCTATGCTGATATCATACTAATATGTGTTAAAATACGAAAATAAAGAAAAAATGATTGCTACTGAAAGTCCGAACATCATCCACACTGTTTGATCAAAATGTGAGCCTTTGTGGCCAGTGGCCATGTTAAAACAAGCCCTGCTGGTTCGCAGCAGTGGTGGTCTTAAAGACAACAGTGACCGCCGGGAAGACTTCTAATGAAGATTTAGGAATCTGATTTAAATGTGTTATTGGATGAAAGCACCTGCTGAAGTCCTGCGATGAGGAAGAAACATGTAGGTGGATTTTCCAGCATTATCGCTGGATGAAATATCATTGAACTGGTCAAAAGGACAAGGTAGGAGATTGTGTTGCCTTCACATTTTAGATGCCCGCTTTGGACTCCTGTCTGCTGGGAGGTGGGGCTACTGCTACAGCGCCGACTGGGTGCCATAAAACACATCGCATCAAACCTGGATGGAAGGGCCGGACTGGGAACCAAAACTGGCCCTGGAAAAGTGCTTGGCCGGCCCCTGGGGGGTTTTGGGTGCGGCTGAGCAGTTTGCCAGGTATCGTTTCGGCCGATTTCGTTACAGCAGCCGATATTAAAGCTATGTGGCAAAAACAGCCGTGTAAGAAAATCGGCCCCCCCCAGGGGCCCAAAACGGCCCCGGCCCCGGCCCCGGCCCTGGTTGCCCACCAGGGAAATGCCCAGTGCCCGCGGCAGCCAAGTGCTACCTGCATAGTGGTGGAAGGTTACCGCCTTCACCAGGAGTGAAGCAGCACGAATGCAGTGGTGGCAGCATACAGTGAAGTGATCGGTAGTAGTGAACAGGACCTTTTACCCTGTGTGTCTGGAGTGAGGCCTACAGGCTCAATCACCTGTTTAAAAGTACTGCTGCTGTGTTCTTAACTCATCCTTTTCCTAAATCAGGTAGATATGGAGTTCTGCATGGTGCCGGAGTGTGACTGCATTTGTTGTATGTGTGCCTGGTATGGGTACTTTACAGGCATAGAGCAGTAGTGTGTAGAACATGTGAGATTAGTGCATGTCTTGAGTGTATGCATGCCTGTGAGGAATACATGACATGACAAGAAAGATGTAATGCTGCGCAGTGTGCGCGGTGTGAAAGCTTGTACTGGTTGTATGGGTGCGTGCAGGAAGTGCAATACATGAAGTGCTGTGCAGCTTACACATGTGGTAAGTGTGTGTGCTGGCAGCAAACTGAACGCAGACTGTATTTGAGGTCAATCTAATTGTTCAATACAAATCTTAATATTCAAGAAATCTTGAGTAGAGAAAGCAAAAAGAAAAAGTTTTGTTTTTTAATTTTTGAGAATTTTATTTCATAGGCCAACACGTGTTTCACAAAAACTCACATAAGGAGCACAGAGGAATTTCACTTCACTCACGGTACGATGGCTGTATGCAATGGTAACGAGGGGCTGGTTCACAGACCGCCCGTTACCATTACATACGGCCGTCGTACCGCGAGTGAAGTGAAATTCCTCTGCGCTCCGTATATGAGTTTTCGATATACATGAATATACTGTTCAATACTCAGGGGAATCTTCATTCTGATCATCACTGCACCTAAAATATCTTTTCCACAACCAGAGAATTATATATTGCATTTTGTAGTGTTAATATTTTGGCTTGAAGAAGTGACAGGTGTCGTGAAACACATGTTGGCCTATGAAATACATTTCTGAGAAATTAAAAAACAAAAACTTTGTTTTCACTTCTCAAGATTTCTTGATTATTAAGGTTAGTATTGAGCTATTAGTTTGACCTCAAATACGGTCTGTGCTCAGTTTATTTCTTATACGCGCCTGCAGGGAGTTATCCTGTAAATATTTTTTTGGGTCAGTGTTAAACCCTTAGAGAGCTTCCTTTCCACTCCCCCTCCTTGCGATAAGTATGTGTGCTGCCGGTGTGTGTGTGTTTGTAAATAGCACACCCTTGTTAAATATAGAAAAGCTGCAGTATTGAACAGGTGCTCGTAGACTGAATGTGTGCACTGAATGTATGTGTACGTGTAGTGGTACAATGCATGGAGGTACTAATGCTGGGCAGCAAGTGTGCTGTGAATGTACACTACGTAAGTGTGCGTGAAGTGGTACATTATATGTAGGACCTTGGGTTCCATTTTGGAAGCGCGGGCCTGTCTGGAGAAGACACAGGGAGAGGAATCCCCCCAGACCGATGTGTGTATTGCTGCATTCCTGTGAGGTGGGTGAGACACACACTGGAAGGGAAAGGAGGCGACTCCCTTTACACTTCAAAAGATGCTCTTTGATTCGGTGAGAGATGAGACGGGAGGAAGGGGCCCGGACACATCCCAGGAAGAGAGTTGGGGCTGAAAAGGGAGTCATAAAGAGGAGGGCTGGGGGTTTGGGATTAACCTTTCGATGCACATATCCTTCTGGGTGACATCCAGGTGTGATCTCTGGTCACTCCCATGAGTGGTGTTGTGGGACAATCCACTTCAAAGTCTTGCCTGCGGTTACAGAAATGCGTCATGAGGAAAGAAAAAAAAGAGAGGTGTGCACTTCAAAAGAAGCAGAACCCCAACATAAAACTACAAAGACTCAGACTCTAAATCATATTTGGTGTCTGAAAAAGGACTATAAGAAGGGGAGGTTCGAGTCACCAAAAACTGGTCTTCTGCCAAGCAGCGGGCTGCGAGAGGGGAAGCTCTGCAAGACGTCTGACCAGGACTAGGGGTCATGGCCTGCTGGTCTCCATGCTGGGTGAGGGGAGATCACCTCCCCTGGAGCACCATCGTCTGCCTGGTTGCCAAGACCAGTGTGCCGTGCCAGGACGAGGAGAGCATTGGAGGAAGCGAGGTCCAGTGGGGGGCGTGCGCGTGCATTCCCTGAGCGAGGTATGAGGCTGTGCAACAATCAAGCCATGGCCCATGTGCAGTATCGCCTCTGCAACGTCAGCAGTGGCGGTTTTACCATTAGGGCGTTTGGGCGTTGCCCCACCTATAATTATCAGGCAATTTATTCGAGCGGCGCGTTAATAAAAGTTTTATAAATTAACTTGCCGCTCAAATAAATTGCCCGATAATTATTGGCCTGCGGCCGTGGTGTGTGTCATGGACATGGACAGTATGCACTGTCTGACACTGGGTGGCGCTGGACTGACTCTGTGCCGGCACAGTGCGCACTCACTGCGCATGTGGTGTTTGCCCAGCAGGGTTTCTCCAGCTAGCAAACTATATGGTTTTCAAAAAAACAACCGATTAGGGGTTTGCCTGCCTAATGCAACGTACCCCATTGCTGAAAAAACGAACAACGTTTTTTTAAGGCTCAGCCCAATCCTGATGCTACTCTCTTTAGAGAGCAGCTCTCCTCTAAAGAGAGCAGCATCAGGATTGGCTACTACTGTGTCTCGGCAAGTTGGCAGCCATTACTAATTAGTCTAGGCGCCAACGGGACCCCAGAGCAGAGATGGTGCGGACCCGGTCAAGTGAAGACAAGGTAAGTTTTTTTTTAATTTATCCCCCCCCCCCTGGCCCCCACTGTGAGCGAGCCGTGTATTCTCAGTATTGGTAGCAAGTTTTCCTTTGATGAGCAGAGTGCTAGCTAGATGAGTGAAGGCAGAATTGTTCTAATGAGAACCTGGAGCTAAGGCTGGTAGGGCTCGAGTTTTGGAGGGCAGACCGACGAGGTGGAGCTTTGCCCGGGTTGAGTCTTTAATATTTCGGTCGCCTCACGTTCGTTTGCAAGATGAGTTTCTCAGTTTGCTCTGATCCGCGTTCAGTGTTCAAGACTCGTGGGTCCCTCTAATCTTCCCTGTATCAGAAGCACTATGCACCAGGTCACACCTCCGCGGTCACAACGTTTGCCAATGGGTGTCACAGTTGAACTGATTTTGGGCCAGGAGTGCCAGACTTGTGACTGCTGAAATCGGTGACTCCTTACGCTAGGAGGGGCTGCCGTAGTGAGGACGATCTCATAAGAAGAGTCAAACTGCCCGAACTCTAAGGAAACAATTAAGAAGGGCAGTTAGGTTGACACGCCAACATAGGCCATCCTCCACTACATGGAAGTAAGCATGTCAATTAAAGAAAAAATATAAAAAACAAATTTGGGAAGACAAAAAACACAACATAATAACTTCTGAACAAAATTATTATATAATGCAAAGCAATCAAACACCAGAAATTACCTCTAGCCTCCTTTCAGCTTATCATGCAAAATGCGGTAGATATGCACTTGCTACTAGAAGATAAAGCAATGTTAAGTCGACGAGTCCACTCTTGGATGGTATTGCATTCCTCTACAAAACCTGTGCCAGCGGCATATCTGGGTCTTCCCTTTTCCCCTTACTTAAAAAACAAGTTTTTAGAGTTACATATGGGAAAGTTGCCTCCAACGCAGACCAGCCCAGCTGGAAGTATCATGGTTCAAAAGCATGCCTTCTCTGTGGGTCACCAACACCGGATTCTATACATCTAATATGCATTTGCCCAGCCTTACTTTCTCATCGCCGTCATCTATTGAGGAGACAGTTCAATGAAAGAGGCATCCGCCCCTGTAGATCTGCCATATTAAAATGCCTTGACTCAAATGATCCGCAACTCATTTGCCACTTAATAAAAATGTTAATCTGTTATAAGAAAGTAATGACACAATGAAATTGGTCACATAGTCGCTCAGAGGTCGCTGTCTGCCTTTTAACAACAATAATAAGGTAAATAGAAATGACCAATTAGTTTTAATGTATTGAACAAAAAAGGTGGTGTATCACCCGCTCATATCAATTTTAACCTTTCAAATAGAATGTTTAAAGAAAAGGAGGAAATTATAAGTTTTAACATGTCTATATGTCCGTTTGCTTTAACGGTACAATGCATTTTTGTTTTGGAACATTGTTCTGGTTTTAATTAACTCAACAATAAAGAAAATTCACTTTCACTTTCATAAGGAGAGTATGCGCCCAGATAGTGAGTAACGCAGTGCTGTTGGTATCATTCTGGCCAAGGGTTCGAGTCATTGTCTCGACCTAATCAATACTGCTGTGACACACATTGATCTAACCTGACGGATTCCCTGAGGATCATCAAGCCACTGCTGAGGACTTCATACCCTCATAGAAGCCCCGGTTAGGAGCCAGAGGACCACACCAGCCCCCTCTCCCCGCTAGGAGGAAGTGCAGTGTCTGCCAAGCGGGAGCAGATCCAATCACTGGAAAGAATTGGCAGCGCTGCGTGACAGAGAGAGACTGCGTTGCTAGGTGCTGCTACGTACACCGCGAGCAGCGCGTTTGCGTCATACATGATGCGGACTCTTGAGCTCCCCAGGAGAGGGCACTCGCGGCACCATTGAGCATTGCCATAATGCCAGAGCGGGTAAGACGGGAACTGGGCACTTGTGGCCCCGGGGGACTTGCTGCTAATGGTCCTGCGGCACCATGGACACTTTTGACTAATTCCTCAAGAATCAAAGGTAAAACTGTTGAGTGCAACCTAATAGCTTGCATTACCTGGATGCAGGCATGAGTAAATGGGGAATAACCCCAAACAGTTTACAAGAATGCGGGTGGGACAGGGATCTGCCTGACAACTACTCGAGCCCGGACCTCAAGTGGGCTTTAGTCATTGCTTCCGATTGTCATATACCTTTGTATGTGTAGCGTTAGAAATAAAATACTTAATTATTCTATAAAAGTGAGTATTGGACTGGAGATTGATTTATTGGTCATACTGTTTGCACCTTGAATTATGAGTCGTGTTCACTGACCTGTATCTACTTCCTCCCATGGGAGCTGCGAGGACTCAACCACAGCTACCCCTGGGAGTCAAGTGCAGAAGAGGTCCCTGGCCCAGTTGCTCAGGACCCATAGTAGGTCCGGCCCCGGGACACCAGAAGTAGAAGGCCTCAACCTCCACGGTTGAGCACAGTACCCCCTACAGGCCCAATGGCCCTCTGAAAGGGGTTCTGGCAGAAGGCAAGAAAAAAGGAAAGAAAGAAGGAGAAAAGGAAAGAAAGAGAGAATGGAAGAAAGAGAAGGAAAGAAGGAAGGTGAGAAGAAAGAAAGAAAGAATTACAAGAAAGAGAAAGAGAAAGAGAAGGAAAGATAAAGAAAGAGAGAAGGAGAGATAAAGAAAGAGAGATGGAAGCAATGAAAGAAGATGAAAGAAGGCAAAGATAAAAGGCAAGAGAAAAAGAACGAAGGAAAGAGAAAGAAAGAAAGAAAGAATGAGAGTAAAAAAGACTGAAAAATGAAAGAAAAAGGTGAAAGAAAGAAAAAGAAAAAGAAACATAACATAACATAACGTGTATTTGTAAAGCGCACTTTCACCCGGACGTATCTTGGAGCTGAATAACAGATGATTATTGTTACCCAACTCAATGGTACTCATTTTATCGACCTCAGATGGATGAAAGAGAGAGAAAGAGGGAGACGGAAAGAAAGAAATGACTAGAAGAAAAGATAAAAAGATAGAAGGAAAGAGAGAAAGACACAGAATGAAAGAAGACAGGAATAGAAGGAGAAAAAAAGAAAGAAGAAAAATAAATGAAGTAAAAAGAGGCGAAATGAATACAGAATCGTTTCAAATTGACACAATCTTGTATGCAGTGAAATAGCAGAAGCCAAAAAATCAAAACACTCCAAAAGAGGTTTACAACAGAGATGGGATCTGATAAAGATGGGATGTGCGCTAGAAGCGTCCTGCAATCACATCCAGCTCTAACCACAAAGGCAACTACAAACTAATTATAAACAAAAACTAAAACACTGGCACCGAAGGGAGCCAGCTTGTGTGGACGCGCTCCTTGAGAGTGAGCGGAATGCAGTCTCTCAAAGTGAAGTTAACCAGTGGCTTTAGTGGGCGGAGCCTCTGCCCCACACTACATGCTGCAGTGGGTGGAGGCAAAATATGAGTGACACAACAACAGACCAATGGATGAAAAGGGGCGGCTGAAAGCCCCTATATGGAATATATTATGCATATTTTAGTAACATCAAAATGTTTTGGCTAACACAAGACCTAAAAATACAAAAGAAACCTCACATCATGATATTTTTAATGAATGACTGAAATGTATGGATAAAAACCTGCATGCATATTTTTACATAAATAAATTATTCATAAATGTGTCAGTAAATGTACACACGGGGATTGGCTCTTCTTGGTGCAGCCTGTTTGGACAAAGATTAAAGCGGCATAAGAACAGCGGGATCTGTATGTACTCTCGGCGATATAACGTCCACGTCTGTGGTTACTGCATAGTATGGTAAATAATGACAGATTCTCAGGGGAGCCCTGTTACATGTAGACAGTGAATTGTTCTAATCACACAGAGGAGGGGTGCGAGCTGCAGACATGCTGTGGAGACATTTCACTCTCATGCCTTACACTGACCCTGAAGGACTTTCCATCCTTACACTATTCACAGAACCCTGGGGAAGGCTCTCCCTCTTCTTTCAGCATCTGACTGAAACGTCATAACCGGCAGTAAACCACGAACAGCTGAGGAGAGACCAGGAGGAAAGAAATGAGTAAACAATGCACTTCCAGCACCAGGACGTCTGCTAAATAAACACATACAAACAATTAAAGGTGCACGCCTAATATTCGCGAAGTGTATATATTTCATATGTTTACATTTGATTTAGAAATAGTTAATAGTGACCTCTAACTATGCAAGATGAGGAGAGTAAAAGTGTCTTTTCTGTTTTATTCACTTTTTCAGTAGGTCTTCCACGAGAAAGCAAACTCAGCTTTTTATTGTAGTCACTATTAGGTTTAGACCCCTGACCTTCAATGAACAGCTCCTTTATTAGTACAAAAGTAACTAATATGAGCAGTGTAAATAGTGAATAGAAGGGAAATTCTATGGTGTTCAAAGTGAACTAATACAACCAGTAAAATATTTACAAATAATTTTTCGAATGAAATATAGAATTGTTTTTGCACAAATGTTTTTTTATCAAATCCAATGGAATTAAGGGATTTTGCACAAGTTGAATTGTGCCCACAATTATGGATATGCCACATGTTCCGCATACAACTGGGCCTACCTCAAACAGATAAACAAGCATTTGCAATGCAATGGGTCTGGCATTGGTGAAAGTTAGAGATATTGGCGTTGGAAATGAGAACGCAGAATTGACAAGTTAAAAATAACTTCGAGGATTTTATACAAATCCATATTTAGGAGACCGCTCCTGGCACTTTCAGAACCTGAGAAGAAAACCAAATTACTTGTATTTTTGCTGAGAAGGGAGGGAACCCTCGAGTCAGAGCAGAGACAGCAGAGGAGTCAGTTCTCTGCTCTGTGACTGCAACATGAACCCGGAAGTCCAGGCGCAGCCAGAGAGGGACAGACGCACAGACACACCCACTGCACACAGAGAGGGGCAGACGCACAGACACACCCACTGCACACAGAGAGAGGCAGACGCACAGACACACCCACTGCACACAGGGAGGGAGGGACAGACGCACAGACACACCCACTGCACACAGAGAGAAACTGAAACTTACCTTCACTTCCTGCATTTCTGCATCATGGCGGCAGCAGCTCAGCTCGGGAACCTCCAGGAAGAGGCCACTTGTTCCATCTGTTTGGAATATTTTTCTGATCCGGTGATGATCGATTGTGGACACAACTTCTGCCGCTCCTGCATCACCCAGAGCTGGGAGGGAAGAGAAGGAAACTTCCCCTGTCCTCAGTGCAGGGAAATATCTTCTGGGAAAAACCTCCGACCCAACAGACTAGTGGGGAACATGGTGGAAATGTTAAAACAGCTTCATCTGCCCCCCGTGAAGCCCCCGGAGGAGAATCTATGCGAGAAACATGGCGAGAAACTGAGGCTGTTCTGTGCAGAGGATCAGAGGATGATATGCTGGGTCTGCCGGGAGTCCAAGGAGCATAAAACTCACTCAGCAAGTCCTATAGAGGAGGCTGCAGAGGAGCACAAGGTACGTCTGTGGATGTTCAGGGATCACAAAGTCGTTTGTTGAGCCATACCAAGGGGCAGCCGGAGAGCACACGCGGTGTGTTCCAGAAGGCGCCATGTCACTGGGACAACACTTTTACATTTCTGGATTTTGCTTTTTACATATTTTGACCTGGTGTGTTCAAGCAATAGGGTCCAGTAAAGTGAATCACAACTACAAATCCCAGAAATGAAAAAGTTGAGTCCCGGTGGCCTGGAGTCATCTGGTCTCCCTCCCTGTTTATGCCATAGAGGAGGCTACAGAAGAGAAGAGGGTGTGTCTGTGGATGTTTATGGATCATAATACACCCGCGGGGCCCAAAGAGAGGTCTGTGCAAGGAGTGTATGTGGGTGTTCACGATTCACAAGTGAAGACAGTGTAAGTTCCACAGAGGAAGAAGCTGCAGAGGAGCACAAGGTATATGTGTGGGTGTTCAAGATTCACAAGTGAAGGCAGTATGTACATTGTGCAGAGGAGCACAAGGCAGTCTGTGGACGATCACGATTCACAATTGAATAAACTTGTTAAGTCTTTAAGAGGATACAATGTATATTTTGGGGGTGTTAAGTGTTCTTCGAGAAGGCTGCTGAAAAATACAAGGTATGTTTGTTGGTGTTTAGGGATTGTAAGTGAATCCACTCCATGAGGGCTTATACGAACCTGCAAAAGAGCACAAAGTGTGTCTGTCAGAGCGCTGGGATCATGGGCCGTATACTGTGAGCCACAGAGGCGGCTGCAGAGGATCAGAAGGGATGTGTGTGGGTGTTTTAGGATCTCATTATACTCATTCCGTGTAACACTGCAGTGTGAGTTGTCGGTGTCAGAAGACTTGACGCGACAATGCAGGGTGTAGCACACGAGCTCACAGGAGCAGAGACACAGCAGAAGAGCTGCAGCAATGCATGGTGACGCACACAGGGTCTCAAGGGCATCGGTGCAGATGACTCTCCAGCAGTGCAGGGTTAACCAGACACAAAGAGAGGTGCAGGGTCCAGGCGCTAGACTTGCATCGTCATTGGGCACAGAGTGAAGATCTCCTGTAGCTTTGGCTGCTTGAAGCTCGCTGGCTTTGGGGACCCCTCACAGGATGAATGACCGTCAGGCTGGGCTGCGATCACAGGCTCCTGGTCTGGGGAAGCTCGGAGTGTCCGACCTTCTCACCTCAAGGTGCAGAGCAGTGGACTGGGCTCGGGGTGATGAGGACAAACCCCTCCATTCAGCGGCAAGAGAGGTCCTTCCTCAGTCCTGGGGTCTAGCGCCTCCTGTAGAAGGGAGACGGCCATCATTCCCGTCTCTGGTCTTCAGCGTTTTCTTCAGTAGAGGTCCTTCCTGGGTCCTGAGGTCTAGCGGCTCCTGTAGAAGGGAGACGGCCATCATTCCCGTCTCTGGTCTTCAGCGTTCTCTTCAGTAGAGGTCCTTCCTCAGTCCTGGGTTCCAGCTCTCCCTTTAGAATGGAGACAGCCATCATTCCCGTCTCTGGTCTGCAGCGTTCTCTTCAGTAGAGGTTCCTCATCGGTCCTGAGCTCCAGCGCCTCCTGTAGAAGGGAGACGGCCATCATTCCCGTCTCTGGTCTGTAGCGTTCTCTTCAGTAGAGGTCCTTCCTGGGTCCTGGGGGTCCAACGCCTCCTGTAGAAGGGAGGCAGCCATCATTCCCGTCTCTGTTCTTCAGCGTTCTCTTCAGTAGAGTTCCTTCCTTGGTCCTGGGGGTCCAGCGCCTCCTGTAGAAGGGAGACGGCCATCATTCCCGTCTCTGGTCTGCAGCGTTCTCTTCAGTAGAGGTCCTTCCTCGGTCCTGTGGGTCCAGCGCCTCCAGTAGAAGGGAGACGATCATCATTCCCGTCTCTGGTCATCAGCCTTCTTTTCAGTATAGGTCCTTCCTCGGTCCTGGGGGTCCAGCGCCTCCTGTAGATGGGAGACGGCCATCATTCCCGTCTCTGGTCTTCAGCGTTCTCTTCAGTAGAGGTCCTTCCTCTGTCCTGGGGGTCCAACGCCTGCTGTAGAAGGGAGACGGCCATCATTCCCGTCTCTGGTCTTCAGTTTTCTCTTCAGTAGAAATCCTTCCCGGGTCCTGGGGTTCTTCGCCTCCTGTGGAAGGGAGACGGCCATCATTCCTGTCTCTGGTCTTGAGCGTTCTCTTCAGTAGAGGTCCTTCCTCGGTCCTGGGGGTCTAGCACCTCCTGTAGAAGGGAGACGGCCATCATTCCCGTCTCTGGTCTTCAGCGTTCTCTTCAGTAGAGGTCCTTCCTTGGTCTTGGGGTTCTAGCGTCTCCTGTAGAACGGAGACGGCCATGATTCCCGCCTCTGTTCTTCAACTTTCTCTTCAATAGAGGTCCTTCCTCGGTCCTGGGGGTCTAGCACCTCCTGTAGAAGGGAGACAGCCATCATTCCCGTCTCCGGTCTTCAGCGTTCTCTTCAGTAGAGGTCCTTCATCGGTCCTGGGGTCCACCGCCTCCTGTAGAAGGTGGGCGGCCATCATTCCCGTCTCTGGTCTTCCGCGTTCTCTTCAGTAGAGGTCCTTCCTCGGTCCTGGGGGTCTAGCACCTCCTGTAGAAGGGAGACCGCCATCATTCCCGCCTCAGGTCTTCAGCGTTCTCTTCAGTAGAGGTTCTTCCTCGGTCCTTGGGTTGAGCGCCTCCTGTAGAAGGGAGACTGCCGTCATTCCGGTCTCTGGTCTTCAGCGTTCTCTTCAGTAGAGGTCCTCCCTCGGTCCTGGGGTTCACCGCCTCCTCTAGAAGGGAGGCGGCCATCATTCCCGTCTCCGGTCTTCAGCGTTCTCTTCAGTAGAGTTTCTTCCTTGGCCCTGGGGGTCCAGCGCCTCCTGTAGAAGGGAGATGGCCATCATTTCCGTCTCTGATCTTCAGCGTTCTCTTCAGTAGAGGTCCTTCCTCGGTCCTGGAGGTCCAGCGCCTCCTGTAGAAGGGAGGCGGCCATCATTCCCATCTCTGGTCTTCAGCGTTCTCTTCAGTAGAGGTCCTTCCTCAGTCCTGGGGTTCTAGCGCCTCCTGTAGAAGGGAGACAGCCATCATTCCCATCTCCGGTCTTCAGCGTTCTCTTCAGTTGAGGTCCTTCCTCGGTCCTGGGGTCTAGCGCCTCCTGTAGAAGGGAGACAGCCATCATTCCCACCTCTGGTCTTCAGCGTTCCCTTCAGTAGAGGACCTTCCTTGGTCCTGGGTTGTAGCGCCTCTTGTAGCAGGGAGACGGGCATCATTCCCGCCTCCGGTCTTCAGCGTTCTCTTCAGTGCTGTGCAGAGCTCCATAAAGTTAGAAGGGGACAGTTTATATCCTGTCCTCGGATAGTTCGCTCCAATCCAACTGTCCAGCCAGATTCATAGTTAGCCCCAGACCTTTGGAGGGAGGGGGGTGCTACTGCTCGAACAGCCAGGTCTTGAGTTGTTTCCTGAAGGAGAGATGGTCCAGGGTCAGCCGTAGGTGAGTGGGGAGGGAGTTCCATGTCTTGGCTGCCAGGTAGGAGAAGGATCTTCCTCCGACGGTGGACTTCCAAAAGCGTGGGACGGAGGCGAGGGCGAGGCTGGCGTATCGGAGCTGGCGGGTGGGTGTGTAGAATGTGAGGCGGCTGTTGAGGTACTTCGGGCCCGTGTCGTGGAGAGCCTTGTGTGCGTGGGTGAGGAGTCTGAACGTGATCCTCTTGTTGACGGGGAGCCAGTGCAGTTACTTCAGGTGGGCAGAGATGTGGTTGCAGGAGGGATGTCCAGAATGAGTCGTGCTGAGGCGTTCTGAATGCGCTGGAGTCTTTTCTGGAGTTTGGCTGTGGTTCCAGCATAGAGGGTGTTCCCGTAGTCCAGATGGCTGGTGACGAGGGCCTGGGTGACCGTCTTCCTGGTTTCCGTGGGATCCATCGGAAGATCTTACGGAGCAAGCGCAGGGTGTTGAAGCAGGATGACAAGACGGTGTTCAATTGCTTGGTCATCGTGAGGGAGGAGTCCAGGATGAAGCCTGGGTTGCGGGCGTGGTCTGTTGGTTTGTGTGTGATGCTCAGGGCAGGGGGCCACCAGGAGTCGTCCCAGGCAGAGGGAGATGGTCCGAGGATGAGGACTTCCGTCTTGTCGGAGTTCAGTTTCAGACGGCTGATCTTCATCCATTCTGCGACGTCGTTCATTCCTTCCTGGAGGTTGGCTTTGGCGGTGGCGGTGGCGGGGTCGTTAGTGAGGGAGAGGATCAGCTGGGTGTGGTCAGCGTAGGAGATGATGTTGAGGTTGTGTTGGCGAGCGATGTCTGCGAGAGGGCTCATGTAGACGTTGAAGAGGGTGGGGCTGAGGGAGGATCGTTGCGGGACGCCGCAGATGACTTCGGTGGGCGCCGATCGGAACGGGGGGAGGCGGACTCTCTGGGTTCTTCCGCCGAGGAACGAGATGATCCACTGTGGCCCCCATCACCACACATGGGAACCTCGCCTCACATGTCCACAGGCACTGCATCCTATGGACCTGGGCCTGAAGGCACCTGAGCCTGACAGCACTGTGAGGCCCTGCTCATGGTAATACAGCGCTATACACATCTGTGTCACAACATGTATGCTGCACTCAGATGGAGCCCAGAGAAGACATACTACACAGAAGGTAGTGTCAGTCACTCTCCGATCTGAGTTTGAGGCGACATCCACCCCACTTCTATACTCGTCTGCCACAAGCCGTTAGTAGCGTCATGGGCTGGTCATGTGAGGGGATCCACTCGGGTAAAAGCAGGACCTCTCTGGGTGGATCTCAATCTCGCACTCTGATGGAGAGCAGCGCTCCAGATGTAAAGCCATCGTCAGGGGACCTCCGGTGCTGGTCTCTTGCACAAGAAGATATCCCTGGCCAGGATAGTAAAACGGAAGCAGTTTGTCACATGGACACTGCGCCAAAACCTTTCACCCTACTGTTCACGCTCTCACTCTGCCATCCTGCCATGCTCCATGCTTGGGGTCGGTCCTGCTCTCCTGGCTGCCTGTTCCTTGTTGCAGACTCTGCATCAGAATGTTGCCTGCTCTCTCGCTAATCCTGCCTGTCCCCAGCTGTGGCCCTGTATGAGGTTAGTGCCTGTTCTCTGTTGCAGACCCGGTTAAGGGCCGGTATATGCTCTCTCGTTCTAGCAGGTTTATTTTCTCAGACCCTTTTATGAGTCTGTAGCCTCTTTTCTGTTGCAGACCCTGTAAGGCTGGTGTCGATTCCTGCTTCAGACCTTGTAAAGGGCTGGAACTGGCTCTGTTGCAGACTCTGTCTGCAGGCAACTGCCTGTTCTGTCACAGACCCTGGCCGGGGCCTGCATTCTGCCTGTGTTTGTTTTCTGTCACAGACCCTGCCTGGGGTTGGGGTCTGCACTCTTCCTGTGTCTGTATTCTGTCACAGACCCTGCCTGGGGTTGGGGTCTGCACTATTCCTGTGTCTGTTTTCTGTCACAGACCCTGCCTGGGTTTGTGACCTGCACTCTTCCTGTGCCTGTGTCTGTTTTCTGTCACAGACCCTGCCTGGGGTTGGGGCCTGCATTCTTCCTTTGTCTGTATTCTGTCACAGACCCTGGCTGGGGTTGGGGCCTGCACTCTTCCTGTGTCTGTTTTCTATCACAGCCCCTGCCTGGGGGATGGGGTCTGCACTATTCCTGTGTCTGTTTTCTGTCACAGACCCTGCCTGGATTTGTGACCTGCACTCTTCCTGTGTCTGTTTTCTGTCACAGACCCTGCCTGGGGTTGGGGCCTGCATTCTTCCTTTGTCTGTATTCTGTCACAGACCCTGCCTGGGGTTGGGGCCTGCACTCTTCCTGTGTCTGTATTCTGTCACAGACCCTTCCTGGGGTTGGGGTCTGCATTATTCCTGTGTCTGTTTTCTGTCACAGACCCTGCCTGGGTTTGTGACCTGCACTCTTCCTGTGCCTGTGTCTGTTTTCTGTCACAGACCCTGCCTGGGGTTGGGGCCTGCATTCTTCCTATGTCTGTATTCTGTCACAGGCCCTGCCTGGGGTTGTTACTTGCACTCTTCCTGTGTCTGTTTTCTGTCACAGACCCTGCCTGGGGCTGGGGGTCTGCATTCTTCCTGTGTCTGTTTTCTGTCACAGACCCTGCCTGGGGTTGGGGTCTGCATTCTTCCTGTGTCTGTATTCTGTCACAGACCCTGCCTGGGGTTGTGGCCTGCACTCTTCCTGTGTCTATTTTCTGTCACATACCGTGCCTAGGGTTGGGGCCTGCACTCTTCCTGTGTCTGTTTTATGTCACAGATCCTGCCTGGGGTTGGGGCCAGCACTCTTCCTGTGTCTGTTTTTTGTCACAGATCCTGCCTGGGGTTGGGGCCAGCACTCTTCCTGTGTCTGTTTTATGTCACAGATCCTGCCTGGGGTTGGGGCCAGCACTCTTCCTGTGTCTGTGTTTTGTCACAGACCCTGCCTGGGGTTGGGGCCTGCACTCTTCCTGTGTCTATTTTCTGTCACAGACCCTGCCTGGGGTTGGGGCCTGCACTCTTCTTGTGTCTGTTTTCTGTCATATACCGCTCCTAGGGTTGGGGCCTGCACTCTTCCTGTGTCTGTTTTATGTCGCAGATCCTGCCTGGGGTTGGGGCCAGCACTCTTCCTGTGTCTGTTTTTTGTCACAGACCCTGTGTGGGGATGGGGCCTGCACTCTTCCTGTGCCTGTTTTCTGTCATATACCGTGCCTAGGGTTGGGGCCTGCATTCTTCCTGTTTCTCTTTTCTGTCACAGACTGTGATCATTTCTTTGGTTGTCTGTTCTCTCACAGACCCTACATTTGTCCGGCACCTGTATAGGACAAGGTCCAGATATGGTTAATCAGATGCGGGGATCTGGATGTAACATATTTAAGAACAATTTGGATATGTGTGGCCAGAATTTCCAATCTGGACGTCTGCTATTGGTACTGACAGTCTGAATTTATATGGGCAGTACTTACAGCCTGGATATAGAGCGCAAACCGAGGGGCTGGCCCTGAGAAGATGCAATTGTTGGCGGAAGGTCTAGGGTCGGCTGTCGGATCAGGGATAGTGTTCCTTGAAGAGATGGGTCTTCAGCATTTTCCTAACTTGGGGAGGGTTGGAGCTGATGCCACGTCGAAAGTGATGCTGTGCCAGATCCTGGGAGCATAAACGGAGAAGGCTTGGCTCCTGGGTTTTTCTTCTTACACTTTTTTGTCTCAAGTCTGGTGATATCCACGCTCCTGGTCAGATGTCGTTCCTTGAACGTGTATAGTTTGTTTGCCAGGTAAGCTGGGGTCTTGTTGTTGAGTGCTTTATTTGAAGCGCCTGGTCATGAAGATGACCTGGGCTGGAAGCAACAGCTAGTATAAGTCTTTTATTTTTATTTTACACCCATGTGAGAATTTACACACAGCAATATTTAGTAAGCAAGAGCAGCGTAGCTGTACATAGTAAATAAAGTGCTATGTGACAATAAATACACACCTTATATTTTAAGACAGACTTGACCAGTGAGTTTCTTCTAAACATTCCATTGAAAATAAAATTAAAATAAAACATTAGGTTTTATGCAGCAATATTAAGCTGGAAGAAGCTGCAGAATTGTACATAATAGATAAAGTGCTGAATGTCAATAAATTACACTGAATATCCTGATCCAAATTCAACTAGTAACTTCCATCTGAATACATCATTAAATACATAATTTAGATTTCATATATAGTGCGGTAAAGTGCTTTGTGGCTATAAATACATATTTAATAACCTTTAACAGGTTGAACCAATGGAAGACATGTCATCCCCTATAAAGAGCTGGGCCTGTAAAATGTCATCTAGGTCGAGTAATATATAACCTTAGTCCATCCGCAGCTAATGCTACTGGTTCTAGCTCAACTCAGAGCCCTCCGACCCAGTTTGTGACTGGGGACCATATCTCTCGACCAGTCTTTCCTTCTTATGGCCTTTAAGTTTGTATAAGCTGACCTCTATATTATTAATAGACATGAATCTATTCAGCCACAATACAAACGTTGGGGGGGGGTCAGGTTTGAGCCAATCCGCGGTGATACATAATCGTGCTACCGCAGTGGCAACGAGAATCAGGTACATTACTTCCTGACCAATGATATTAGATCATGCTCGATCTACCAGTCCTAAAAGCATCGTTACCGAAGTGAAGCTAATAGAATTTTTGGTAATAGGATTTAAAAAAGCCTCTATTCCTTTAATAAAAGGTAGTAGCTGAGGACATGAGTAAAACATATGCACAATCTCTGCTTGATCAGCTCCGCATTGTTTGCATTTTCCTTAAAATTCATGTCCCCATTTAGAGTGTAGTACAAATTAAAAGCAGTCTTTAAAAACTGGCTCTTTAAATTTGCTGTTAATAGATTTTTTTTGCACATTTCTAAAGACTCCTTAAGACATGTTGTTGGGCTATCCAGCCTTGTACTCCACGTAGAAACTTGAGCATCTAAATCATCTCTTTGTATCGCAACCAATAGATCATATATGGCCCCTATACTGTAGCTAAGTCTGGCTGCCTCAATGATAGGGATCTTCTCTATTGCATTTAATTCATTTTTCGTTTTTAATAGAAAATCCCTAATCAGTAGGAATTTTAAAAAAAACCTCTTGAGGTAGTCCAACATCTCCTGCAGATGATCATAGCAGATTGTCATTAAATCGATCTCCTATTGAATCAATACCCTTCTGTTTCCACCTTTCGATCACAGAGTCTTGAAAAATAGTAGGCAGTAGGGTGGCTTCAGAGACCAGAGTGTAAAAGTTTATTTTAGGAATCACCAGTTGTCGCTTAAGCTGAGGCCAAATTTTGTCGGGGGCTCTGAATAGCTTAAATCTAGTTTTATTGTAATTACGTGGCTCCAATGTTTTCATAAAGCATCCTTTTGCTTCAATTCCAAGCTCCATCTTATATATAATTGGATATTCTATGACACCACTCCCCCTTGTTTCTCCAGTCAATAAAATCCCCTTCTATTGAATCGCACATGCCCAGTAATAAGAGGTAAAATTGGGAAATTACCACCCACCTCGTAACCTTGGCATGGTCATATATTTAAGAGCCCTCCTAGGCTTTTATACCCCCACAGGAAACTCACACATAGAGTCTAGTTTCTGCAACCAGAGTTTACAAAGCTCCACTGGCATTGTCCTGAAAAGTACAATATTTGAGGTCAAGATTGATATGCCCTGGTCTTTTTTACTTTCTTAGATGTGCCCTCTAATCCCATGCCTGTACCATCTGGTTGTGATGTTTGATTTTCATCCAGGTTGCCCCCGTCACTTAACATACTGTCCAATGATTTCTCCCTCGTGTGGTGTCTGGTTGGGTCTATTTCCTCTTCCCCAGAGAGACTAGAGTGATCTGACAGCAAAAAGAATCTATTGCTAGAGTCTGCATCAGCCTGTATCGCCGTTGTCGAGCGCTGCTCTCTCCTCTGTTTTTTGTTAGCTGGTCCTTCATTTTCATTTGCCTGTTGCATAGCCTTCATGTCACGGTCACCAGGTTATCCTCAGGATCGGGTTGAAGCTTAAAGGGGTCCACCTCTCGACAGCCCCAAGTCCAGATAGAATAAATCCTCGCGGACTGGTGGGATGGGCAATGATGGCCTTAAACCGGGCGAGATGTGAGGATGAACACATGGTATCAGCACTTTCCTATCCTTCGCATGAAATGTGCTTGTCCCCACCAGACTATGTCAGTTCAGTCCTGGACACCCCCAACTGATCTCACCTACAATTTAAAGGATAACACAGAAGCCATTATTAACTGCATGTAAGAATCAGAAATGCGTTCCTGGATAGTCCATTAGTAATTCCAAAAGGTCATTAAAAGTTCTCATCCATTACCCAGGATTAAGGGAAGACAATCTCCAGAATAGGGATTCTCCCAGCGCATAATAGTGTTTTTGGAGAACAGTGTTAAACGTCAGCCAATAAAAGCTCTCTCCCCCCCTCCCCCAAGCTAGGAAAATGCTGAAGACCCATCTCTTCAAGGAGCGCTATCCCTGATTCGACAGCCCACCCTAGACCTTCCGCCAACAATTGCATCTTTTCAGGGCCAGCCCCTCGGTTTGCGCTCTATATCCAGGCTGTAAGTACTGCCCATATAAATTCAGACTGTCAGTACCAATAGCAGACGTCCAGATTGGAAATTCTGGCCACACATATCCAAATTGTTCTTAAATATGTTACATCAAGATCCCCGCATCTGATTAACCATATCTGGACCTTGTCCAATACAGGTGCCGGCCAAATGTAGGGTCTGTGAAAGAACAGACAACCAAAGAAATGATCACAGTCAGTGACAGAAAACAGACACAGGAAGAGTGCAGGCCCCAACCCCAGGCAGGGTCTGTGACAGAAAACAGACACAGGAAGAGTGCAGGCCCCAACCCCAGGCAGGGTCTGTGACAGAAAACAGACACAAGAAGAGTGCTGGCCCCAACCCCAGGCAGGATCTGCGACATAAAACAGACACAGGAAGAGTGCAGGCCCCAACCCTAGGCACGGTATATGACAGAAAACAGACACAGGAAGAGTGCAGGCCCCAACCCCAGGCAGGGTCTGTGACAGAAAATAGACACAGGAAGAGTGCAGGCCCCAACCCCAGGCAGGATCTGTGACATAAAACAGACACAGGAAGAGTGCTGGCCCCAACCCCAGGCAGGATCTGTGACATAAAACAGACAAAGGAAGAGTGCAGGCCCCAACCCCAGGCAGGGTCTGTGACAAAAAACAGACACAGGAAGAGTGCTGGTCCCAACCCCAGGCAGGATCTGTGACATAAAACAGACACAGGAAGAGTGCAGGCCCCAACCCTAGGCACGGTATGTGACAGAAAACAGACACAGGAAGAGTGCAGGCCACAACCCCAGGCAGGGTCTGTGACAGAATACAGACACAGGAAGAATGCAGACCCCAACCCCAGGCAGGGTCTGTGACAGAAAACAGACACAGGAAGAATGCAGACCCCCAACCCCAGGCAGGGTCTGTGACAGAAAACAGACCAGGAAGAGTGCAAGTAACAACCCCAGGCAGGGCCTGTGACAGAATACAGACAAAGGAAGAATGCAGGCCCCAACCCCAGGCAGGGTCTGTGACAGAAAACAGACACAGGAATAGTCCAGACCCCAACCCCAGGCAGGGTCTGTGACAGAAAACAGACACAGGAGTAGTGCAGACCCCAACCGCAGGAAGGGACTGTGTCAGAATACAGACACAGGAAGAGTGCAAGCGTCAGCATCTACAATGAATGGTAGTTCTGGATCAGCGTGGCCAAGATAGGAGCGGAGGAAAAGGCTGCCTTAAGTGCTTCAAAGGTCGTTTGAGCTTCTTCATCCCACTCAAACAATTGTGTGACTGGGGCCACCAGGGCAGAAAAATTATGGATAAAACTCCTATGAAAATTGGCTAAGCCCAAAAAGCTTTGTCTGTCACATACGTCCTTTGGGCTGGGCCACTCAGTAATGACTGCCAGCTTCCTCTCAGTCATGATTTGGCCTGTAGGAGTGAGCATGACCCCCAAGAACTCCACGGTGGTGACATGAAATCCACATTTACTGATCTTGCAGAAAAGGTGATTCCTTTGCAAGGTCTGTAATCCAATCCTCATGTTTTCCTTATGCTCTTCAATGTCTGTGGAAAAGACAAGAATGTCATCTATATACCACGAATCGGTCCAGATACTCCTGGAGAACATTGTTCAGGAAAAACTAGAAGGCAGCTGGGGAATTACAAAGGCCAAAAGGCATAACGAGATACTCACAAAGCCCGTAACAAGTCTTGAAGGCGGTCTTCCCCTCGTCCCCCTCTCGCATCCGAACCAGATGGTATGCTCCTCAGAGGTCGAGCTTCCTGTATATCTCAGCCCACTTCACTTGGTCCAGCCAAACCGATACAAGGGGAAGAGGGTACTGGTTCTTCACTGTGACAGCGTTCAGCGTTCTGAAGTCCATGCATGTTCGGAGCTCCCAATTGGCCTAAGGTATAAAAAAAAAAGAGGGGAAGCTGCAGGTGACCTGGAGTGACGAATAAATCCCAAAGAAAGGTATTTCTCTATGTACTGCCTGAGATGTAGGTTCTCGGGTTCAGTCAATGTGTACATCCTGCTGCAAGGAACCACTGCACTCGGTATAAGATCAATCTGGTACATCCTGTGTGGAGGTAATTCTTCAGCCATGCCGTCACAAAACACATTAGCATACTTCTGATAGCAGCCGGGCAGTTCCACTTCTTTCTCTGTGGCTGTGGCGATGTGGTGACGCAACGATGAAGCCTTGGATGGAACAGAAGGGGGATATATGCAGTGAGTGGTGCAGAACCTGGAATCCATCTTTAAAAAAAAAAACATCTTTTATTGGTTTTATCCACAAGAAGAACGAAAAAAACATGATGCTCCACAATCATCGGGTTGCAACCTGGCACGTCACTATTGTATATGGCAGGAATGAACAACAACAGAATGGAAACCAGAACCCCCTCCCCCCTCCTCCTCCTCAAAAGAAAAAGCAAAAGGATGACCTGATAGAAAAGAATGGTCTATTGTGCAATCCCCGTAGGCTAGTAAGTAGTGGGCGTAACAGAGACAGATGTTGGTGGCGGATCCGTCTGTCTTAACAATCTGAGATATTTGGGACAGTGAACTCCATAAATTCGGATGTCAAGAGCACAAGAAGGGGTGCCCACAAATCGTGAAAGGAAGCTCCAGGGTTGGTTAACGAGAGAGAGATCTTTTTCATCGCTAGAAGGGACTGTTGTGGAACCCCAATGTGTTAGAACATTCTGGACTGCTGCGCCTAGGGTGAGCTCTATTTGTTTGCCTCTCCTAGAAGTAAGCGGGAAAATTATGGCATTGGGAAGACCAAGGAGGTTATACACTGGGAATCTCGGGACCTGGGTATCGAAGTGGGGGTCGACCTCATCTAGGATCTGTTGCCAGTGTGTCCCCAGAATAGGGCAGTCCCAAAATAAGTGTGAGAGAGTGCCTGGGGAACCGCAGGCTCGCCAGCATAGCGGACTACGTGAAGGGTTACCGCTATGGAGCCTCACTGGGGTTAAATACCAATAGGTGGCCAGCTTAGTGGCTGTTTCAATAGATGAAACATTGCGGGCCATGCGTCGGTCTCGGTAGAAAATATCCTTCCATTCTTTCGGCGAGAGGTCTCTACCCAGCTCGCTTTCCCAACGCAGTTGACCGGGGGATATCCCGGTGTCAGGGATGGTTCGAGTGAATTTATACAGGTCGGACGTTAAGCGTGCATCGATGTGTCTTGTAATTAACCATTTCTCAAACGTTGTGAGCAGTCTCCCCGCACCCTCCCGCATCTCCCCATGTATCACCCAGGGTCGAATCTGTAGATATCGGAAGCTCTCACTTTCGGGAACACTGTGGTCATTGCGGAACTCGACGAAACGTCACGGTCCGGAAAGATCAAAGAACTGTCCTATGGAGCGGGTAGCTTCTATCGTCCAGTGGTGAAATTCCCCATAGTCGAGGCCATGTGAAAAATCTGGGTTCTGTCCGATGGGCATAATATTAGATAGGAAAGATGTGAGTCCCCTGGCGATCGCAGTTCTATCCCAGGCTAACATTATGGGTCTTGTTACTTCTGAGAGGTACAAATTGTGAGTCCGCCCATTGCGGGAGAGGAATGGAACCCCCCCATAGTGGTTGGGCTGCCAGGGACCTATCCATAAATAGCCAGTGTTTCTCAGATACAGGGCGTGGCCACTTCACCAGGGCCCTCGCCTAAGCTGCCTGCCAGTACGCCAAAAGATCGGAAACACCCAGCCCTCCATCTATCAGGTCTCTATATGTAAGATCACAATGCATCCGAGCCCTCTGATCCCGCCAGATAAAGCGCTCTATATCTCCCTGCAAGGCACGTAGCACACCAGAAAGGGGCATTATCGGAAGAGTGTGAAATAGGTAAAGAATCTGGGGAAGCAGCACCATCTTCACTGCCGCAATCTTGCCTAGCTACAAGAGGGAATGTGGTCTCCATTTGCGGAGGTAATCTCAAACTTGTTTCAATAGTATTGTGTAATTCAACTGCCTAGATGGTGGAAGCCACCCGAAGACCCTGGTAGGTAATTGCGTCATGAACCCATTGAATCTGAAAAGTACGCTGGAGATATTCTAACGTCTCGGCTCTAGCAATAAGTTCAGGGCTTGCGACTTATGCATATTAATCTGGAAGCCTGAGGTAATCGCAAACTGACCCAATTCATCTAAAAATGCCGACAGGGACTCCCGAGGATGTTCCAGGGTTGCCACCACATCATCGGCTTATAGGAAGAGCTTGTGCTCCGACTTCCCGAAGGGCGCTCCTTTAATGGCCGGATCATCACAGACTCTTTGAGATAGAGGTTCCATATAGAGGGTGAAAAGGAGTGGTGACGGTGGGCACCCCTGCCCGGTTCCCCTATGAATAGGGAAGGCCACTGATGCCACACTGTTCCCCCATACCGTAGCTGTAGGGTTGACATAACTCTGAAAGATCCAATCAGTCTGTGATGCCAAAGTGGACGAGTGTCGCACGGAGGTACCGCTAGTGGACCCTATCAAACGCTTTTTCAGCATCGACCGAGAGGCTCATGCGTTCTGCCGGAAAAAGCTCAGAGCGGTCCATCAGGTGGAAGAGTCGTTTGGTATTATTGGAGCACTGTCGCCTGGGAACAAAGCCTGATTGGTCCAGATCAATCAGACCGGGGAGGTGACGAGAGAGTCTGGCTGCAAAAATACCGGTAAAGATTTTTAGGTCCACATTGAGTAGAGATATGGGGTGGTAGGAGCTGTATAGATGGGTATCCTTCCCTGGTTTAGGAATCAGGGTTATTAAGGCCTCTAACATAGAAGACGGGAAGGAAGAGGTGGGGGACGACCCGACAGAGTTAAAAACATGCACCAAGTGCCGGGCCAACGTCCCACAAAACCTTTTATAAAAACCCAAAGTGAACCCATCAGGGCCGGGTGATTTGTAGAGCTTCAAGCAAGCAATTGCCGATATGACCTCCTCCAATTGGATGGGGGCCTCTAGTTCGGCCGCCTGAGATGGCAGCAGTTTGGCTGTAGCCATGTCATGGAGGTATCGGGTCGGTTCAATTACTGTTAGAGCTTGGGCCGAGTACATCGTTCCGTAGAAGTGTCTGAAGGCCTCCACAATTTCAGCGTCCTCACTACTTTCTCTCCCCCCGGCCCCCGGGATCTAGTACCGCTGCCCCTATGTGAGCTTGACTTCGCACTCCAAGGCGGTTTGTGTGAAGTCGCCCACAATGGTCCCCACCCACATAAAACGTATGCTTGAGGTGTAGAGCCGTATATTCAGTTCGGTCAACATCCAACCCCACTAGCTGTGACCGGGCCGCCTTAAGAAGTTTCCAGACCCTAGGAGCACCAGTCCGCTGGTGGATACGCTCCAACTCAGTGACCTCGCTCATCAAGCGGTCTCGTTTTTCCCGCCTATCTCTATTGTCGGCGGCCGCTATGCTGATGAAGACCCCTCGAATCACGGCGTTCATCGCCTCCCATAGGGTCGTCAAAGATCTGTCTGGGTTTTCATTAGAGGATAAATAGTCGGCCATGCTTGCTTCAATCTGTTGCACCATGGAAGGGCGTTGAAGCATAGTTTCACAAAGACGCCAAAAACGGTGAGTAGGGCGCTGCTGGGGCATGGTCAGCGAGAGCCGCAGTGGTCAGACAGGGGACATGGAAGAATCTCCACCTCTCGGACCTGCCGCGTTAGGAGGTCAGAGGTAAAGAGATAGTCCATTCTGTTGTATGTTTTATGGGGGTGGGAGTAGAAAGTATAGGCCCTAGTGTTGGGGTGTCGAAGTCTCCATATGTCGGTCAGTTCAGCTTCCACCAGCAATCGCTTCCCTGCATTGGACAAAGTCCCCGTTTGACCCCACCTATGCCCAGAACGATCCAAGACACCATCCATCACTATAAGTCCCTTCCTAGCAGAACTGTTTAGTCTGGTAGGCCCGGGAGTTCCTGAATTACTGTCTTAATGAAACCCTCTTGCCCACTGTTGGGGACGTATACCGAGGCTACAGAGAACGTGTGTATATCTAAGGTGAGGGTGTAAGCCAAGAACCTCCCTTTAATTTCCGCCCACTTTTTACCAACCTTCCCCTGGAACCTGGAAGACACCAATATAGCAACCCCAGCGGTTTTGGAAGTGGCTGACGAGAACATCTGGTGAGGAAATGCCTTTGATCTCAGTTGATGGGTATCAGCAGGGGGTAGGTGGGTCTCCTGGAGTAGGCATATATGGGCATTTGAATGCTCCAAATAGGACAGAAGGGCTCGGCATTTGGTGGGGTTGTTTAGCCCCTTCACATTGAGGGACACAACTTGGAGGTCAGGAGTCATAAGAATGTGGACGTGGATTTGCTATAGCCAACAACACTGTTCCTGCAACTTCACAAGCATACGGCCCGCCAACCCACCCACAGAAGAACCCAACTTCCTCAGATGCATCCTGCTCAACACCCGCTCTGCCCGCAAACATGCCGTCGAACTCTGGGACCTACTCAACACCAACACCCCGGACGTCGCCTTCCTGACAGAGACCTGGCTGGCCCCCTCCTCGGCACCTGACATCGCCATAGCCATCCTGGAAGGCTACAAGATCACCCGCAAGGACCGCACCAACGGGATAGGAGGAGGAATCGCCATTGTCCACAGGAACACTCTGAGTCTCGACCAACACCAACGACACCCTCAGCACCGCCGAACACCTGCACTTCCAGATCCACACCGACCACCACCCTCAAAGGAACCCTCATCTACAGACCCCAACCGCAGTTCAGCGACTCAATCACCAACCTCGTCAGCACCCACGCCCTCGCCTCTACGGACTACATCCTCCTCGGGGACCTGAACTTCCACCTCAAGAACAACTGCGACACCAACTCCTCCACCCTGATCGACAACCGCGGCAACCTTGGACTCTGACAACTCGTCACAGCACCAACACACTCCACTGGCCACACGCTTGACCCCATCTTCTCTGCGAGCATCTGCGTCTTCTTCGACCGCACCGCCGAACTCCACTGGACCGACCACCGCTGCATCCACTTCAAATTCCGGAAACCCTCCATACACCACCGCACCCAGCAGATTCCTCGCCGCAGCTGGGGCAAGATCACTGAGGAACAGTTAACTGCCGCCCTCACCCAGAGCCCTCCTGCAGACCCGACCGACCCCGACACCGCAGCCCACAGCCTCAGACAATGGATCAACGACTGCCCCAACAGCCTTGCCCCGCTCAGGAAGCCCACCAACAGCCACACCAGCAAGAGAGCCAGCTGGTTCACCAAAGACCTCCAGGCCTCCAAGCGAGCCTTCCGTAAACTAGAAAAAAACTGGACCCGCAAAAAAACACTGGAAAGCTACACAGCCCACAGGAACGCCACCCGCCAACACCACCAAATCATCAGAGCCGCCAAAAGGACCGCCTTCAGAGACCACCTAGACAGCAATGTACAGAACAGCAAAGAGCTCTTCAGCATCGTGAAGGAACTCTCCAACCCCAGCTCCAACAGCAACGACATCCCACCATCACAAGAGCTGTGCAAATCGCTGGCCACCGTCTTCCATCGCAAGATCGCAGACATCCACAACAGCTTTGACACCGTTATCACCTTGGCAACATCCAACATCCACGACCACCACCCGCACCAATCGCCTGCTCGCCTGGACCAATATCAACGACCAAGATCATGAACACTGTCCACTCCGGATCCCCGGAAGACCCTTGCCCACACCACATCTTCAACAAAGCCAGCAGCACCATTGCACCCCACCTCCGCAAAACCATCAACATCTCCTTCGAGACAGTGACCTTCCCAGGGAGCTGGAAGCACGCAGAGATTAACACCCTACTAAATAAATCCAAGTCGGCCCCCAAGGACCTCAAGAATTTCCAACCCATCTCCCTGCTCCCGTTCCCTGCGAAGGTCATCGAAAAGGCCGTCAACATACAACTAACCAGCTAACTCGAAGAGAACAACATCCTGGACCCATCCCAGTCCGGGTTCCGCAGCAACCACAGCACCGAAACTGCCCTCATCACCGCCACCGACAACATCAGGATCATGCTCGACAATGGCGAAACCGCTGCCCTCATCCTCCTGGACCGGTCAGCCGTTTTCAACACAGTCTGCCACCGCACACTAAGAGCACGCCTCCACGATTTCGGAATCCAAGGAAAGGTCCTGGACTGGACCACCTCCTTCCTCTCCCGCAGACCCCGGACCGTCCGCCTCCCCCCCTTCCGCTCCAAAACCACGGAGATCATCTGCGGCGTACCCCAAGGTTCATCTCTCAGCCCAACATTGTTCAACGTCCACAATGCACCACTTGCCCACGTCGCCCGACAGCACGACCTAAACATCATCTCCTATGCTGACGACAGCCAGCTGATCCTCTTGCTCACCAAGGACCTCCACACTGCCAAAACCAACCTACACGAAGTAATGAAGGCTGTCACCGACTGGATGAGGGACAGCCACTGAAGCTGAACTCAGACAAGACAGCGCTCCACCCCCTCGGCCTGGGACGACTTCTGGTGGCCAACGACACGAGGAACACCCCCCCTCACCCACCAACCACGCAAGAAACGTAGGGGTCATCCTCGACCCCACACTCTCCATGGCAAGCCGTCTCCTCCTGCTTCAACACCCTCCACATGTTTCGCAGGAACTTCAAGTGGATCCCCACCGAAACTAAAAGGACGGTCACCCAAGCCCTTGTCAGCAGTAGACTGGACTACGGCAACGCACTCTACGCAGGAGCCCTGGTCAAACTTCTGACACGACTCCAACCCATCCAGAGCGCCTCTGCACGTCTTATCCTCGACATCCCTCGCCACAGCCACATCACACCCCACTTGAAAGACTTGCACTGGCTCCCCATCAACAAGAGGATAACCTTCAAGCTCCTCACCCACGCACACAAAGCACTCCACAACACCGGACCAGCGTACCTCAACAGACGACTCGGCCTCCACGCCCCCCGCTAGCTCTGCTCTGCAGACCACGCCCTCGCCATCGTCCCCCGCATCCGAAGAGTGACCACCTGCAGCAGATCATTCTCCCACCTCGCCGCCAAGACATGGAACACCCTCCCCATTCGCCTCCGACAAACCAAAGACCTTCTAACCTTCAGGAGACTCCTCAAGACTGGCTCTTCGAACAGTAGCAGCCCCTCCCCCCTCACCCCCCCTGCGCTTGAGACCCTCACGGGTATGTAGTGCGCTTTACAAATGCTATGATTGATTGATTGATTGATTGATTATAACAATGGAAAATGAGGTGCAATAGTATAATACCACCCTTGATATACATCGGAGGAGGAGGAGACAACCTAAATGAAAAACCACAAACGTAAAGGAAGAAACATTCCAATGAATAGTTCACAAATGTCCCAGGCATTTAGCCTGTGGTGAGACGTGGGATGGATAGCAGGAGCCCCCGCCGCCCCCACCCGCCCGGACCTGGCCATAATAGCCGGTGTGACCCTACAAAGTGACAGAAATCCGCACCTCAAAATTTTATAGGTCAATCTGCGTTGTTGGAGTCCTCTGACAGGGTCTGAAGGACTGCGGAGAGTTCTTTGGCAATCACGTCTGGTTCCGGACGAGAGCCAGACGGCAAGCCGCCGACTCTCTGCCATCGGTGTTGTCCCCCCGTCGGACGGACCCTGTGGGTTTCACCGGCCCGGCATGGTTAGACTCCGGAAGTTCCAGAAGAGATGTTGCTTCAACCAGAGAACATATTTGGCGGAGTCTGCCCTCCCATTTGAAAATTAGCCTAAATGGATGCCCCCAAGAGTAAGCAATGTCTTTGGATCAGAGAAATGCAGTGATGGGGGGTAGTCACGTCATTTCTGTAGAGTGGAGGCCGCTAAGAGAAGAGGCCTACAGGAGCGAAATTCAATGGGACGGTTGGACCGTGCCTCATGGAGAATGCGCTCCTTAAGCTTGAAGTCGTGGACACACGTCAGGATATCGGGAGGAGGGGTCATCAGAGATCTCTTGAGACCCACTCGATGTGTCCGGTCCAGTCGGATCTCCTGGCCCGGGGGACCTTCCAGGATGTGACGGCACAAGTCCATGACGAAGGTCTCAATGTCTTGCCCTTCTGTCCCCTGAGGTACCGCCCGGATCCGAATATTATTTCGACAAGAGAGGTTCTCCAGATCCTCCACATGAGATTGAAGTTCCAGAAGTTGATTGCGCAGCCTGAGTACCTCCTGTTGGAGCTGGGACACCTCTTCATCTCTTGCCGCTGTCTGATTCTCCAAGTCGGCCATTCGTGCCCCCACAGAATCAATGTCTTTGAGATCCGTGTAACAGGCCTCCAGGCCCTGTCTGCAAAAGTGTCTCCCCGCCCCATGAGCCGCGCTAAAGAAAGCTGTGCAAAATGTCCGTTCCTGATGAAAGCGTCGTGTGAGGTGTGTCACACAACTGGGGACACCTCTCGGTCGGTGCTCACTGGCAATGTCTAGTGGATAGCGAAGGCTCTCCCCCGTGATGGTGCCCGGGATAGTGAAGGAATACCCAATGTCGGGGCCACCAATCCCTGGACGTGCTCCCCAGCTGCGGCTCACCTACTAGAACTGTGAAAATGAGAGGACCTCAGACCTACAGGGGTAAGAGGGCTCGAATCGCACATCGCCGTCACCTCTAGGGCCCCACACCCCACGTGACACTTGCTGGTGTAGGGGCCCCCCTTATCCTTATCTCTAAGGTGTTGCAGTGCTAGGCAGCCTGTCAGCGTGCGGCATATACAGTGTCGAGACTGGTCCCTTGGTGTCTAGCTCTTCACCGTCATCAACACTCTCCTCCCAGGGAGCACGGGGGAAGGCCTTGTCTGTCTTCGTGCAATGGTCTGGTAGGAGGGAAGTATCGTGCCCTCCTGATCGAATCCGTCCGCTCTAGCGTAGTAGTGGTCACTTTTAGTGGCGAAGTATGTAGAGCCCGACGGCGCTGAGAGGAAGGGCCCAATACTCTTAAGTGCGCCTGGCAGTCTATTACACAGCAGTATGGTTCACCTCAGCAGGGGCAGTGGGTATATGCCGCCCTCCGCATTCCTCTCTGGGGGCGTTTGGGAGAAAGGCACCGTCCGGCAGGGCACAATAACCGGAGGCACCGCCACCAGTCCAAAGCTTGGCACAATGCACCTCCTGTGGAAGCTCGCCTGTCCCAGTGCATCTGCGAGGGGCCCCGATAGTGATGGGCTCTGGGGTGCTAGGGAGCGCACGGAGGGGCATGGCCTACAGTTCTGGCGCATTCAGCTGTCAAGTCAAGTCAAGTCAGAGAATTTATATAGCGCACTACATACCCAGAGGGTCTCAAGGCGCTTAAGGAGGGGTGGGGAATTACTTGTCAAATATCCACGTTTTAAGTTGCTTTCTGAATGCTAGGTGGTTCTGGGTAAGGCGAAGGTAAGTGGGACGTGAGTTCCAGGTTTTAGCTGCCAGGTAGGAGAAGGATCTGCCTCCCATGGTGGTCTTGTTGATGCGAGGTACAGTGGCAAGGGCTTGGTTGGAGGATCGAAGCTGGCGGGAGGGGGTGTAGAAGGACAGTCGTGTGTTGAGGCATTCTGGTCCGATTTCGTAGAGTGCTTTCGAGTTTATATCCACGCCGCCATCTTGTCTCGGTGAAGGAGGTACGCTACATGTGCTCCAGGCCCCGGGTACCGGCGCCTGCTCTCTTCAATCCTCCCACTTGCGGCCAGTGTACAGCGGGGTACACCCGCAGACTGCAGCGAGAACGTCCTCAAGCCACAGTGCCGGACTCTACCGCTTCCGATCACCTCCGCAGCGGGATGGCCGCCGGACCCTTCCAGTGCGGCACGTCCTAGGCTCTGGAGACGGGAATCAAGCAGGCGCGCTGCACGAAAGGCACAGGGGAGATGCGAGGACTCGTCTCTGGTCCGGTCAGTGTCCAAATCTGCCAGAAGAGTTGTGCTTGTTGAAGCTGTGCAGGTGAGGCCCAAGTAACGGACAGGAGTGGTGGGTAGGCACGTCCTACTCTGCCGCCATCTTGGACACGCCCCATCCATCTTTGATGTCAAGGTAGACCAATCAATGGTTGGATCATGCTTCTGGAGCCAAGGTAACCCTAAAATCACCCTATATTTGGGAGCTTGGATGATGTCAAATGTAATTAACTCACAGTGGTCGTCCTTATACCATACCTCGTGCTCCCTCATATTAAACCGAATGGGACCGGATTCTAAGAGTTTGCCATCCCCCACTAACACACCCTCAGGGGTTCTCTTCTCAATCAGTTCTACTCCCAGTCTGAGGGCTTCCTTTTCGTCCACGAAGCAGCCTGTGGCCCATGAATCCACCATGACTTGGATATGTTTTTTTTCTTGACACACAACAAACTCCATGTTGATGAAGAAGTATTCTGAACTATCACTGGAATTGTTCTTCACTGAAGGGATTTCACTAATGCTCAAGGATTCCCCTTCCATACTTCTCAAGCAAATCAGTTTCCGACGACTTGTCCGCTGTCACTGCGCCCATTTTTCCAAACTTGGGACGACTGTTTCTAGGCTTAACAGGGCACTCGCGGAGGTAATGACTTTCTTCCTGCAGTATAAACATAGTCCCTGTTTCCGCCGGTATTCCCGTTCATTGGGTGTGAGAGAAGCCCAGATTGCCCCTATCTCCATGGGTTCAGAAGGAGTCAATCCATGCTCGGAGGTCTTTGGCTGGTCAAAGCGCTGAGGTACTCGTTCCCTTCTTCTGGGGTCACCTTTACGTTCCTTCAAGCGATGATCCTGGCGCAATGTTAGTTTTATCAACCCGGGGCAGCTCCACCGATGCACCCATCACAGAGCTCCACCGATGCTCCCACAGAGCTCCACCGATGCACCCACCACAGAGCTCCACCGATGCCCCCAACACAGAGCTCCACCGATGCCCCACCACAGAGCTCCACCGATGCACCCACCACAAAGCTCCACCGATGCACCCACCACAGAGCTCCACTGATGCCCCCACCACACAGCTCCACTGATGCCCCCATCACACAGCTCCACCGATGCACCCACCCCACAGCTCCACCGACACATCTCCACCGATGCCCCCATCACACAGCTCCACCGATGCACCCACCACCCAGCTCCACCGATGCACCCACCGCACAGCTCCACCGACACAGCTCCACCGATGCACCCAGCTCCACTGATGCAACCACCACACAGCTCCACTGACACAGCTCCACCGATGCACCCACCACACAGCTCCACTGATGCACCCACCACAGAGCTCCACCGATGCACCCACCACAGAGCTCCACCGATGCACCCACCACAGAGCTCCACCGATGCACCCACCACAGAGCTCCACCGATGCACCCACCACAGAGCTCCACCGATGCACCCTCCACAGAGCTCCACCGATGCACCCTCCACAGAGCTCCACCTATGCCCCCACCACAGAGCTCCACCTATGCCCCCACCACACAGCTCCACCGATGCCCCACCACACAGCTCCACCGATGCCCCCACCACACAGCTCCACCGATGCCCCCACCACACAGCTCCACCGATGCACCCACCACACAGCTCCACCGAGGCTCCACCAAGGCACCCACCACACAGCTCTACCGAGGCACCCACCACACAGCTCCCCTGATGCACCCACCACACAGCTCCACCTACACAGCTCCACCGATGCACCCACCACCCAGCTCCACCGATGCACCCACCACCCAGCTCCACCGATGCACCCACCACACAGCTCCACCGACACAGCTCCACCGATGCACCCACCACACAGCTCCACCGATGCACCCACCACACAGCTCCACCGATGCTCCAACTAAGCTCCACCAATGCACCCACCACCCAGCTCCACCGATGCACCCACCACACAGCTCCACCGACACAGCCCCACTGGTGCACCCACCACACAGCTCCACCAATGCACCCACCACACAGCTCCACCGATGCACCCACCACACAGCTCCACCGATGCACCCACCACACAGCTCCACCGATGCACCCACCACACAGCTCCACCGATGCACCCACCACACAGCTCCACTGATGCACCCACCACACAGCTCCACCGATGCACCCACCACACAGCTCCACCGATGCACCCATCACACAGCTCTACCGAGGCACCCACCACACAGCTCCACCGAGGCACCCACCACACAGCTCCACCGAGGCACCCACCACACAGCTCCACCGATGCAGCCACCACACAGCTCCACCGACACAGCTCCACCCACCACCCAGCTCCACCGATGCACCCACCACACAGCTCCACCGACACAGCTCCACCGATGCACCCACCACACAGCTCCACCGCTGCACCCACCACACAGCTCCACCGATGCACCCACCACACAGCTCCACCAAGGCACCCACCACACAGCTCCACCGATACACCCACCACACAGCTCCACAGATGCACCCACCACACAGCTCCACAGATGCACCCACGACACAGCTCGCCGATGCACCCACCACACAGCTCCACCGATGCACCCACCACACAGCTCCACTGATGCACCCACCACACAGCTCCACCGATGCACCCACCACACAGCTCTACCGAGGCACCCACCACACAGCTCTACCGAGGCACCCACCACACAGCTCCACCGAGGCACCCACCACACAGCTCCACCGATGCACCCACCACACAGCTCCACCAATGCTCCAACTAAGCTCCACCAATGCACCCACCACACAGCTCCACCAATGCACCCACTAAGCTCCACCGATGCACACACCACTCAGCGCAACCACAGCATCACTCAGCGCAACCACAGCATCACTGGTTCAAATATGTTCTTTCAATGTTTCAAGCTGTTTTCAAGCTTTCACGCTTTATTACAAATCACAAAAAAATGTTAATATTTCACTTCTGTTCTTGGATTTTCATCACAATAAAAAACACTGAACATAATCTTCACAAAAGTTATTTACAAAAGTTTAAGCTATTGCCATTACAAATTAAATAAATTATTTAAGTATTAATTATTTAAAAAAATTAAAAGCCATTGTTATTTGTAATATCAATACATCTAAGTCACGTAAATACAAAACATGTTGCATTACAAATGCTATAGTTGTCACATTTGCGAAAGTTATAACTATTGGCATTGTAAATGACAAAGCTAGTTTCTATTCTACTGGATGTATTTAGAGCAAAAGTACCTGCCTCCCTTCTATACGGAATAGAGTTAATTGACCAAAAAAATTGGAGCTTTTTAAATTCCTCGGAAGGAAAAATTTTACGTAGTTTATTATCCGTTAGCACAGCAAATTCAACTGCTACCTTAAGACAGGACCTCGGCTTACGCAGCAGCTGGGTCCAAGGTTTGGCTGGTATCATACGCTGGGTTGTAAGTCTTGCAAAGAGTGAGCCCAATACCTTAAGACATCTCATAAAAAATGAATTGCTGGGAAACTTTAATAACTATTCTTCGATTGTAAAAAATTTCAGATATGCTGTGGGTCAATTGCAATTAGATAAGGATGTTCTATTTTCTTTATCTTCCTATCAGTTAAAAACCCTTTTGAAGTCCTCCACGTGGGAACTTGGGTTTAGACTGGATAGAGATTTCCGGTTGTTGAAAAAAGGCTGTACTCCTGTTATTGAGTCCTGTCTATTGAGGAAAGCTCAACCGTACACTCAATGGAACATTCCTCACGGCGTTAGATGCCTAGTGTTTTTAGTAAGACAGGATTTGCTTCCGTTGAAATCTCTTTATTCCAGATGGTATGGCCATTCAGCGGTCTGTGATTTTTGTCAGATGTTTGACCAAGATTTGGCTCATGTCATTTTCGTTTGTCCACCTCTGATGACTTTCAGGCGAAGATGGTTAAGACCAATTTGCCTACAACTCAACATTTTGTCAGCCTCTGCTTTTCGGGCGGCTATGATTAACCCGCCAAATGAAATGTTTTGTTTTAAACTGTACAAATTCTTCAAATGTTTTTTGGATCTGTATTAAGTTGATAATTTTTAAACTGTTGTGTATTTGATGCTATATGCATGTTCGAAATTTTACGTTTAATGTTTTTTTGTATGCATATTTTACGTCTTTTTATGTGGACCTCGTAAAGAGTTCCGTTATCATAATAATAAAAACTTGAAACTTGACAAAGCTATTAATTTAGCTATTTTAAAAAATAACACATAAATAAAAATAAAAAAATTTATAAGACCAATAGCTCAAATTTTCCTAATGCGAGCCCTATTGCAATTCCAATGCTTGTTTTGTAATTAAGACCACACTCGACAGATCTACACTTATTTCTTGCACTCTCATCCTTGCAGGTGAAACTTCAAGAGTGGCTGCTTGTCCTGAAGAAGCAGGAGGGATATTTTCTGGAGTCTAAACTCAAGGAGGAGGAACAATATAAAACCATGAGGGTGAGTGGCTGCAGTGAGTGCTGTGTCTCTGTATATGTCTGTGCCCATGTCTTTGTGTGGCCTCTTAAAGTTCAAGACACACAGAGGTGGATGAGTCCCCCTACAGACTGGTCATGGTCCTCACCAGATACTGACTGGAGTTACTGCACCTGGATATTGGGGCTGAAATCGGACAAGGGCGCGTCCTAAAAAACATAAAATCAAGTATTACTCTTCTGACCTTAAGGTCGAACTTGCATACTCAGATGTGCATGGTGTGTGTTAGAGAAGTGTGCAGTGGTGTGGCATTATCTGGCTGTGAGTACGTACCAGCATGTGTGTGTGCATATGTGTGTGTGTGTGTGTGTATGTTCACTCTTAGGTGTACGTTTTCTAAGTATGTGTTAATGTATGGATAGTCTTTGGGAGTACATGCATGTCTGCTCGTCCCTATATCTGTCGGTTTTTTCGGCATGGACTACTGCTTGTGTGTGTCTCCATATTCATATATAGATTTTGAGCCGCAGAGTATACAAATACATGTCCTTATCTTTATGCATGCGTGTTTGAGGGTTGTGTATGCTTTAGTCTGGATTTATTGGCTGTGAGTTTGTACCTACATAAGTGGATGCCTGCCTGTGGGCTTGTATATCACATGGTCTGGTGGCATTTGTGAGTGTGCAAATACATGTGTGCATCTGTGAGTTTGTGACGTGTATGCATAAGTCTGGAGTCATAATTCCGTGAGATTTTATATGCATTTGTGTGTGAGTATATATGTATGAATGTGTGTCTCCGAGTCTGTGCAAGCATGGACTGAAGATATCCATCTGTGAGTTTGTACAAGGTTTGTGTGTGAGTCTGCAAATCAATGTGTGTGTCTGTATGAGTGTGTACCTCTGTGGATGTGTGTATGTATGGATTTGAAGTTATCTATCCATCCATCAAACTGAGCAAGCATAGCTTAAGGCCCTTCCTAAACAAAGGTTTTAGCAATGTAATAATGCTACGGTATTGTATATACACATCGTCGAACACAATACATATTCTACCTCCCTCTAGACCTCTATTTCTTTACCTTGTAGTATGAATCTTAATGGATTATAACTACATTTTGTGAAACATCATGGATACATCATCATCTTATTCAAAAATTGTATTTATTCATTTTAGTTGGTATTTGTATTCATTTACATTGATAGTATCAAAACAGGGAAAAATGTAATCTAAAAAGACATACATATTCATAAAAATCTTTTTGTCACAAGTTTTACTGTTTTATACATTTTCTACATAGACCAACAATTTCATATCTTTATATACACACTAGCAGCCCGTCCCGACGTTGTCCGGGTTAGAAAATGTATGTGTGTAATATTTGTAATGTTAAAGGATAATTTATTTTAAGATTTCACGGTATACAACATTTTTGGTTTCATTGGTTTGTGGCCGTAGAATAAATTGATTTAGTACATTGCCGGACCTAGAGAGTGCTACTTTTAATGATGTCTTGGCATGAGTGTGCGTTTTTGAGTGCTGTTTTCAGTTGCAGCGCGTTGTTGTTATTTGAATTTCCTTGGTTGTGTGTTGGTTTTGATTGTAAGTAATTTGCTGGCATCAACTTACTTTTTTTACGTTTTGCCTAAGTGAAAGCTGCGCACACAGCTTTTCACGAAGGTGAAAACCTAATGAGAACAGTATGTGGCTTGGTCACCGGCTCTCTGTTCCATTGGCTAGCTCCATAAATGGAGGCTAGCCATTGGAACAGAGATCTGTCCATCATGGCCGGACCAGATTCGTGGGCGTTCCCGCGGTTTCTTCCCTCTCCGCCCCTCTGTGCGCGTCATCTCGGCGGTGGGCGGGGTTTTTTTTTTTTTCTTCGAAGGTTGTTTTTGGTCATTTCTCCAGGCCGACCGCCGCCGGAAGAAGTCCAGGTGAGTGCTCCCCCCCCCCCCTCCCGCTGTCCGTGTGCCCGTTCCCGCACCCCCCCCCCCTCCCCCAGTCTGTGTCTCCGGCCTCTGGGATCCCCAGTCTGCTTACCGCTTGTTAGTTATGGGAAGGTCTGAGTTTAAACTCGGCAGAAAGGGAAAACAGATTGGGAGACTGTGCCCGAAAGGATACACAAGGTAAAACCTCACTGCGTGAGGACTGGACGAGGAAGGAAGAATCGAAGTAATGAAGGTACTGAGTACCGGCACTTTGATTTTGCTAGGGAGACTACCGGCACTTCTCAGAAACAAGCCCTTTTATTTTTTCCATTTCAAGCACTGAGATTACTGGTATATAATCCGAGCACTCCTCGCTGCCGTTACTGGGTCCCACTCTCCGGCCCCTCTGGGCGAGGCTGGAAGATGAACTTGTGAATCCCAGTGATCTGAGGCGTTGTCTGCACATTCCTCGCCGCATTCATTCCTCTCTGAGTGGAATCTCCCTTCCTTGGCAGGCTAGTGTGATGAAAGTTGCTTCTCTTGACGCGAAGGGACAGGGCGCGCAGACTTGCCTCCAGAGCGTCGCTGTAATGAAGAAACGGTCCGTTTACGCCTCCTGTCCGGTCTAGACTCGCATTCGGGTGCATTTTCCTCAGTGGCGACGACCCAGTGTGTCATTGGCTCTAATGCAATGAATGAAATACAGCCCCATGTTGTTTGAATTGTAAAACACTACAATGACCGGAGTACAGGATTCTAAGCCCCGGTGCCATTGCACCTGCTTCACCAACGGAACCTACTCCCCTGGTTTTACTGGACCCTTCTGTTCCAAGGTGTACTTAATTGTATTGTTATTGTTATTGTTATTGTTATTTTTGATTTGTAGCGCGCTCAATCACCTACAGGCCTCTAAGCGCTCGGGAATCAATGGTAGACAACAACTTTGACAGTACAGAGGGCGTCCACTAGCCTACGTGGCTCACAGGGCTCTCCTGAACAACAGCGTTTTCAGCCCCTTTCTGAAACGTAGGAGGTTTCCTTCCTTTCGTAGTGGCTCAGGTAGTGTGTTCCATAAATGCGGAACCAGCACCGAAAAGGCTCTACCGCCCTTGGTGGCAAGTTTGTACCGAGGGCAGACTAATAGCTGAGAGTCTGAGGACCTAAGAGCTCTCTTTGGGCTATACATTGCCAGGCGATCTTTGATGTACGCAGGTGCCATGCCATAGATGGCTTTATGGGCGATGCACAGATTTTTAAATTCCACTCGCTCCTTAATAGGGAGCCAGTGGAGGCTTTGTAGCAGGGGGGAAGCTTTAGTGTGTCTTGGCTGTCTGAAGATAAGACGAGCGGCATCATTCATCACCACCTGTAGCCTATTTATCAAGGTTTTTGGTAGGCCAAGGTAGAGGGCATTTCCATAATCTATGCGTGAAATCACAGTAGCTGCGACGATGGAACGTAGCATAGATTGGGAAATGATAGGCACTAATTTCCGTAGCTGTCGGATGATATTAGTACAGCTGCCCACCACTGAAGAGATTTGGCTGACCATAGAGAGGTCACAATCCAGTTTGATCCCCAGGCTCTTCACGTTCAAACTGGGTTTTGGGGCTGGACCTAACTCTGCGGGCCAGTAGAGGTCACACCATGGTGAGGTGGTAGATGAAATAACCAAGACCTCAGTCTTATCTGGATTGATTTTTAGGAGGTTTCCTGTCATCCACTGGACCGTGTGTCTCAAGATATTCTGAGTGTGGAGTTGGGCGGTGTTTGTATTGTCAACACTCAGCAGCAGCTGCGTGTCGTCTGCGTAGTTATATACTGTGCAGCCCATACTCGCCAGGGAGGCAATCAGAGGCTGCAGATATAAGTTAAACAGCAGTGGGGATAGGGCCGAGCCCTGAGGTACCCCACATTCTATTTCTCCCACTGCGGAGATTTCTTCTCCGAGTTGTATTCTTTGTGTCCTTCCTGACAGAAAGGACTGCAACCACTCGAAAGCCCGGCCTTTGATGCCAAAGTCACTCAGCCTTTCCAGTAGCAACGCATGACTGACGGTATCGAACGCCGCTGAAAGGTCTAATAAAATCAGGGCGCTCGTTTTTTTACCGTCAGCCAAGCCTCTCAATTCATCCAGCACCGAGAGCATCACCAACTCGGTGCTGTGGTGTGCTCGGAACCCTGCTTGTCGTTCGTGAAGCAGGGAGTGGGACTCCAAGTACATGGACAAAGATTTTAATACATGTTGCTCCAGTACTTTAGAGAGGAATGGTAGCTGAGAGATCGGCCTATAGTTTTTTAGTATTGCGGGGTCTACGCCAGGTTTTTTCAACAGCGGTCTTACCCGCGCTTCCTTAAGTGCTGCTGGTAGTTGTCCTAATTCCAGAGATCTATTTAGGAGATGGATGACTTGCTCCTCCAATAGTGGACGAGCTGCCTGAAAAACTTTAGGTGGACAAGGGTCCGCTGGAGATCCAGATTTGATTCTGGCCATCAACTGCTGCAGGCTCAAGATGTCAATCTCTGGAAACAGTGTGATAGCACAGTCAGTTTGATTTTGGGGGATTATAGGTGTAGCCATTCCATTAAGCGGCCCATTTTTTATGTCCTGGATGATGGTTCTTACTTTCTCCAAGAAATAATCCTGAAAGCAATTGCAGTTTATGGGAGACTGAACGCTGTCTGGTTTTTTGGTCAACTCCGACAGGATCTTAAAAGTCTCTTTCTGCACGTTGACTGCCTTACTTAGACGGGATTCGTAGTACTCGGCTTTGGCAAGGATGATGTGTTTTTTGTATGCGTTCAAGGAGGCACGGTAGAGGTTCCTGGCTGAGTCCAGTTTAGTTTTCCTCCAGCTTCTTTCTAGGGCTCTAAGTTTCTTTTTATGGTCCCTCAGTACTGGCGTGAACCAAGGGGCATCCTTACCCGGGCCTTTTAGCGCCTTCATTTTTATTGGCGCTATCTGATCAATAGCTAGTGTCAGGGAGCGCGTTAAATCCGCGTATTGCTGATCTAGACTATGATCTAAGTTCGGGGGGCAATCTCTGGGCAGGAATACCTCGGTCAGGGTCCTCAAATCGACCTCTGCCCATTTGCGGGTTTTCCTAGCCTCCAATGTTGGTTTGATTATTTGGCCCTTAATACGCAGCTCACAGGAAATTAGGTAGTGATCAGACCAGATACATGGGGCAACTTCTTTCAGCGTTAGTGAGGGGTCTGTAGTCCATACCAGGTCAAGGGTGTGACCTTTGGTGTGCGTGGGGACATTCACGATCTGTTTAAAGTTTAGCGCTGACATCAAAGTGTCCAAATGGCGCATAGGAGCGTCCCAGTGAGGTTTATCCCAGTGCAGGTTGAAGTCTCCTGTGACTAAGATTTTCGAGTAGCGAGTACAAAGGTCAGATATGATGGGGGCGAATAAGTCCTGGAAGGTTGGGGTTGCGTTGGGAGGGCGATAGACCGCTAACACCACCCAGCATGAGCTGTTTACTGTGACTTTCACCCCAAGTAGATCAGCCAGGTCGACTGTCTCTGATAGTAGGATTTCTACTGACAGCATCTTTTTGAAAATCACAGCTACCCCTCCTCCCCGTGTGTTTCCTGGGCGGTTTTGCCATAAAGCATCATAGCCGCTGGGGAGAGCGGCCAGGATGTCTGGCATTGAGCTCTCACTCATCCAGGTCTCTGTTAAGGTCAGTATATCAGTGTCGTTGTTTTGCAACAGGTTATAGACTCTAGTGCAAATGTGGCACGCGTTTCTGCCGTTCAAATCCAAGTCACTTTTAGAAAATGTCCAACGGAATGACGTCACTAGCCGTGTTCTTCAACCGGTGTTCGGCTGACTACTGAAAGGACCGGCACCGTTCCCTCTGTGGCATGCCAGGTGGTCGTCAGGAGTGCACATACCTTTTCAAGGCTGGTATGTATTCTTTACTACTGCCCCCATCGCCTTATGGTTTCATTTTCCTGTTCTCTTGTTAAAAGCCAGGCACTACTTGCTGTTTGTTGGCAGTAGAGCGAAGACTCGGCAGCTGTCCCTGAATTTGCAAGTATTTATTTTCTGTTTCATTATTTTATCTTTCTTGGATAAAAGCGCCTAACCGACAACAGGCTCCTTCTAGGCGCTGGTGAAAATCTGAGATTGCTCCGGATTGGATGTATTCGCACTTGTAGACCGTTAGTCCATGTGTTTTATTTGCTGCTTAATTACAATACTGACGTGTATTCTAATAAATTACCATCAATACCATGTGTGGTAAGACTTATGTGCTACGAATCATCACAGATGTGGCGAGGAGAGGTAGATCATCCGTGATGGCAGAGCAGAAAACCTCGGGATTGTAATACCTTTAGTATGCGTCGACTTAATGGGACTGTGGACTCATTTATCTCCATAATAAACATGAGCGACAGAGAAACGTCAGGTTTCCCTAAATTAATTCAATAAAACACAAAAGAAAGAGTTTGCTACCTACCTCACCAAGGATCATTAAGGGTCTCTAGCTCAAGACCAGGTGGGGGAAGGGGTTAATTGACAATCTTTTTATTAGCAATATCATTGTGTACTTTACAGAATATACTAACAAAAAACACAATGCAAGCGTTTTGAGTCGTACACACAGTTACTACAAGTGTAGAAGCGTCTAGTAACATTACGTTTTGATTTTATCATTTATTCCAACTACTTGAAACCAAACTCCCCCCACCCTTCCCTCCCACTCCCAGCACTCTGTAGTGAGTGCAGAGTGCCGAGTAGTGAGTGCAGAGTGCAGAGTAGTGAGTGCAGAGTGAGTGTGCAAAGTGCAGAGTAGTGAGTGCAGAGTGCAGAGTAGTGAGTACAGAGTGCAGAGTAGTGAGTGCAGAGTGCAGAGTAGTGAGTGCAGAGTGAGTGTGCAAAGTGCAGAGTAGTGAGTGCAGAGTGCAGAGTAGTGAGTACAGAGTGCAGAGTAGTGAGTGCAGAGTGAGTGTGCAGAATGCAGAGTAGTGAGTGCAGAGTAGTGAGTGCACAGTAGTGAGTGCACAGTAGTGAGTGCACAGTAGTGAGTGCAGAGTAGTGAGTGCAGAGTGAGTGTGCAGAGTAGTGAGTGCAGAGTAGTGAGTGCAGAGTAGTGAGTACAGAGTGCAGAGTAGTGAGTGCAGAGTAGTGAGTACAGAGTGAGTGCGCAGAGCAGTGAGTGCAGGTGCAGAGTGCTGTGTATTGGCAATGTAAATGACAATGCCATTTATTTATGATTTAAAGAAAAAAAAACAAATGTCATGAGCAATGCCAATAGCTCTACCTTTAATGATGCCGAGACCATTGCATTGCAAATGCTTGTTTTCAGAGATGGTGTGGATTATCTAGGTCACCATATTTCAGCCAAAGGTGTAGAACCTAAAATGAAACTTTTAGATGCTATCTGTACGTTTCTAGGACTAGTTGAATACTATGCGAAATTTGTCCCAAATTTTGCTGACAAGACCGTTTGTTTACGCAATCTCTTAGAGAAAAATGCTAGGTATGACTGGTCTGAACAGTGCGCAAATGATTTTAACCTGTTGAAAACTGTGATTGTGCAGGCACGCCCTCTCAAATAGTTTGATTTGAATGATCAGTGCATTGTAGTTACAGATGCCAGTAATGTTGGACTGGGAGCTGTCCTTATGCAAAAGAGAGCTGACAATAGAGGAGAAGTAATTGCTTTTGCCTCTAGAACCCTGAGAGGTGCTGAGGGTACTTATTCCACAATCGAGAAAGAGGCGTTGGCTTTATGGTGGGGTGTACAACATTTTATGAACTTTTTGTGGGGCAATCATGTAACTCTTAAAACTGACCATAAGCCAATAGTGGACCTTTTCACAACCAAGGGTGGTGGTAGGGCTACACCCCGCATTGCCAAATGGCAGTACAGACTTGCTGAATTTAATTGTCACTTGGAATATGTACCTGGTATAAAAAACAATCTAGCTGACTGTTTATCAAGGTTACCTCTTGCTCACACCGATCACGAGGAGGAACCTGATCAATTTGAGATGGTGTGTGCTGTCAGTTCTGTATCTGTACAAAAGGGGGTGGTGATGGACGGAGCATCTGAATCAATCAAACAATCACACCCAGTCAAAAGATCTGGGTTTAATCCATCACCGTTCTTTAGCCCACTCTGCCACCCCAGTTCAGACATGGCTATATGCAAATCAGTCTGACCCTGTGCCTCATGGGAACAGTCCAGCCCGAACTGCCAAGCCATGTCTTCCCTGGACCGGAAACAAGCTTCCGAGAACCGGTTTCTGGCATTCCAGCCGTCTTCAGCCCGGCTTGCTTGAATCCAGTTGCAAAGTGAGCAAGGGACTCACGTCTGAGCATACCCTGCCAAACTTATGGCAGCCAAAAGCAGTACAAAAGGGGGTGGTGATGGATGGAGCATCTGAATCAATCAAACACTCGCACCCAGTCAAAAGATCTGGGTTTAATCCATCACCTTCCTTTAGCCTACTCTGCCTCCCCAGTTCAGACATGGCTATATGCAAATCAGTCTGACCCTGTGCCTCATGAGAACAGTCCAGCCCGAACTGCCAAGCCATGTCTTCCCTGGACCGGAAACAAGCTTCCGAGGACCGGTTTCTGGCATTCCAGCCGTCTTCAGCCCGGCTTGCTTGAATCCAGTGGCAAAGTGAACAAGGGACTCACGTCTGAGCATACCCTGCCACACTTATGGCGGCTAAAAGCAGTACAAAAGGGGGTGCTGATGGACGGAGCATCTGAATCAATCAAACACTCACACCCAGTCAAAAGATCTGGGTTTAATCCATCACTGTTCTTTAGCCCACTCTGCCACCCCAGTTCAGACATGGCTCTATGCAAATCAGTCTGACTTTGTGCCTCATGGGAACAGTCCAGCCCGAACTGCCAAGCCATGTTTTCCCTGGACCGGAAACAAGCTTCCGAGGACCAGTTTCTGGCATTCCAGCCATCTTCAGCCCGGCTTGCTTGAATCCAGTGGCAAAGTGAGCAAGGGACTCACGTCTGAGCATACCCTGCCACACTTATGGCGGCCAAAAGCAGTACAAAAGGGGGTGGTGATGTACGGAGCATCTGAATCAATCAAACACTCACACCCAGTCAAAAGATCTGGATTTAATCCATCACCGTTCTTTAGCCCACTCTGCCACCCCAGTTCAGACATGGCTATATGCAAATCAGTCTGACCCTGTGCCTCATGGGAACAGTCGAGCCCGAACTGCCAAGCCATGTCTTTCCTGGACCGGAAACAAGCTTCCGAGGACCAGTTTCTGGCATTCCAGCCATCTTCAGCCCGGCTTGCTTGAATCCAGTGGCAAAGTGAGCAAGGGACTCACGTCTGAGCATACCCTGCCACACTTAGGGCGGCCAAAAGCAGTACAAAAGGGGGTGGTGATGTACGGAGCATCTGAATCAATCAAACACTCACACCCAGTCAAAAGATCTGGGTTTAATCCATCACTGTTCTTTAGCCCACTCTGCCACCCCAGTTCAGACATGGCTATATGCAAATCAGTCTGACCCTGTGCCTCATGGGAACAGTCGAGCCCGAACTGCCAAGCCATGTCTTTCCTGGACCGGAAACAAGCTTCCGAGGACTGGTTTCTGGCATTCCAGCCGTCTGACACTGGTGCTGCCTTATCAGAAACTGATTGGAAGCGTGCTATTCCTGAGGATGTGAATTTGTGTAAAGTAATAGATTTTTTGACTCAGGGATGCCCGAATGACAAATCGTTCTCTCCTGAGTTACTTCTGTTTAGAAGAATTTGTGATGAACTTTCCTTGGTTGATGGAATTTTACGCTGAGGTAGTCTTCTAGTTGTAAACTTATCTTAAGTGTATACAACACTTAACCTCTGCGCACTGTTGCTACTTGCGGATAACCGCTACTCTTTTTATAAATACAACAACACTTATAAAGTTTCAACTGTAAGTATATTTATAACTTGTTTCCACAGCAAATAAACTTGTTTGTTTTACAATGATAAACACAAAGGTATGTTATTACATTTCAACACACAATATATACAATATAACAAAAGTAGATGTCGAATCTTTCATTTCTGGTGACTTTTTCTTTGTTATGCTCAATGCATTTCGAGCTCAATGGAGCTCTTCGTCGGGGGCCTGTGAAACTAAATATAATTTGCAATTAGTAAATTTATTCAACTCATCGTTATCAACACAACTCCTAAAGTTGTTACAGAGCAAAAATTATTATATGGTAACATTCCCTTATAAACTACCCTTCACCAACACCACAGTGTATGTGAAAAGATCCAAAAGACCAAACTCACTGAAGTCGCAATAAACCAGAAATCTCCTCTCCTGAAAGAAAACGAAACACTGAAACTACCTCCACCTATTTTCGCAAAAATAAAATCCATAGCTCGACAACCAAATCACAAAAGCGCTAACACAATGTCTTACCTTGAGCACTCTAGGCACTGTGCTTGAAAAAAATCTCCAACACACCCAGTCGTCCCTCTCCTCCTGTGAATATATACAAAATATCAGCTCTACTCCGGGATCCTATGCCTGAAATACTTATTAGGTCAACCCCCAGTATTCCAGAAGCGCTTTTGTGATTTGGTTGTCGAGCTATGGATTTTATTTTTGCTAGTCCTGATGAAGACCCCGCCCTAAGGTTGGACTCACCTAGCGTACCCAATAGGGGTCGAAACGTCTATTTTCAACCAACTCACAAGCAAGGACAACTTCAAACTAATGTGATAGTGTCCATACTCTGCTATGTGTTACCTTCGGAACAATTGACCTTGCACCAAGGCCGGACCAGTACTATTACGTAATATTGATGTATATATCCCACACTACCCTGTCCTTGTCCACTACCCCCACTTCTTATTCACCATCACCATCCCATCCTCCATCATTTCAACATGAGCACCGTTCTCTTTTTTGCAAATGTTTCTAATACATTCAATTTGAAGGAGCAACTGTGTTGCTATTACTTATAAATTTAATCTAATGCAAATAAACTGCATACAATTGCAACAGTGACTTCTAGAATCTTAATGGTGAATGCAAGTACAATTGTTTATTATTTTAAGCTATTTGTGCTACTCGACCGCTTTTTGTATTGTACCGTAACATTGATGACCGTACCCCACTCTGACAATTGTTCCAGTACCACTGCCATTTTCGACATGGTGTGGGGGCAGGGCGGGGGCGATAGCTCTAATGGCCATTTGCTTACATAATTTCTATATTGTGTATTTACACAGAATATACTCATAAATTCCAGAACATTTTTCCGAGAGATGTTGCTTTCCCTTTGTGATTTGTGGTTCACAAGTTCATATCCCAGCACATAACACTCACTGAGCCCTCCAGCTTTTGACACTTGTGTCTCAGGGCATTTGTCAGCTAAAAGAATTTCGAGCTTTCTGACTCATGACAGATCTTTCTCACCACAGCAGCCCTGACCTCGTTTCTCTTCCACATGTGATTCTGGAAGCTTCAAGCGGCCACTGTTTAACGAAAGCGGCATATTTACGGGTGTGAGTCACTCGCGGTGAACGGCAATGATACATGGCACGTTCTCAAAAATTTTGTTTTTGCAGCAGATAATTCCAGAGATGTGTTTGACCCTTTGCATACTGTGACAGATACCTATTTCAAAGCACAGCTTTCTCTTCCATATGACGGTCCTGCTTACGCCTTGTGGCGCATTTAATTCCAGAAAGGGCAGCTTGGGTCATCTTGTTCTCACGGTTCTCTGTCCGTTGGCAGCTACAGCGGCTCCCCTGTGATTTTGGAAGATAAGTTCACATTTCTGACACAAAAGGCTCTACAATAGTACAACACGTTGCCTTTCTATCTTTGGTCCGACATTTGACTTCTTGAACTTAACTTTTGAGCATGAGGGAGCTTTACTGAATTGAAAAGGTTCCAGCAATAACCCTTGGCTGGAGAGGGTTGAGTTGACCTGCGTGGGTGCCTAGAAGACTTTGACCCGGCTAGTGTGGCCGACTTTGAAGCTAGGAAACCGATTCGAGCTTGGCGGGAGGCTCAAACATCCTGTGATTCTGGGCAAATCAATCACTTAATTTAAAAAAATGTTTTAATGAATTGTGTCAAGTTGTAACGCAACTGGTGCTCATGATGCCTTCGGCTCGAGTTCGCTCTGATACCTTCGGGTCAAGTTCGCTCTATAAATACAAATATAATTTTTTTTAAAAAGAACGCAAGCAGGCTCGAACCACAGCGTTGTGAACAGACAGCGATTAACAGAGCAGTAGCTAATCAGGGAATTAAGAAGATGTTGCATGGCCGAGGCAATAAACGCCAGCCCCATATCGGAGAGGACCTTCAAAGTCAAACAAAATGTGTACTTCTGGGACACCGAAGACATTACAGAATTATCACCAGGCGCCACCTTGTGGTATTAGTTATGTTACTGGCATCGTAGTTAGTAAAAGACGCAGGCTTGGTTTTAGACCAGTTAGAGACCTCCCTACTACACATTTTGTCCGTCCTTTAAAACCCCACAGTTACAGACCTCCCGGGGGGCAATGACGCTTCCAGGTAGCAGGAACTCCCTTACCTCGCGTCATCCTCAGGGGCCACAAATTCGTTTTCCTCCCCACGGCTCCACACTTCAGTGAACCGGTTGTAGGTTCCGCTCCTCCCGCTGAATGCCGCGTTACTTTTCCCTCCCCACTGCTGTCGGCCGCTCCTCCTCGCATGATGTCAGTACGTTAGCGCACCCAACGGCCGGCGCTACTTCCAAGGGACTACTTTTTTTTCTAAGGTATATTTTTTAAAGAACGTGTTTTTTGGGGGGTATATAGCCTATGTCACTCTGCAGACCCTGCCAATTCCAATGATGTATTGGGTGTTTGGATTGGCGCTCTGGTTCCCGAGTTTACCCGCCTCAAAGGGTCCCACTTCTTACTTCATAATAGTAGTATAGATAGTATTCGACGTTTACCACAAATGATCCAGCCAGGCTCGGTAACGGCAACAAGCAGCCACATCATCAAACCACAGATCTTCCAACAGAGTTAATCTATACTGATATAATAAAGAGAGAGCCCACACCTTTGAGGCGGGTAATCTCAGGAACCACAGCACCAATCACAACACCCAATACAGCGTTGGAAAGGGCAGTTGCAGCAGAAGGACATAGGCTATGCAGACGCCCACCATATACATTTAAAAGGTAAAAGAACCGTGCCAGCAAAGTAGTCCCTTGTGGGCGTGTCTTTGTGCTGTCGGAGTGTGCTGGGGGCGTGACAAACGCTTGGGGCATGTGGTACGTTCCGCCCTTCATGCCATGTCTCATATCATGTGCTGTGGGCGTGGGCATGTGCGGGGCGCGGGATTACGGAAAAAAAAGCGAACGTTGTGCCCAATATTTCATTGTTTTTCCTTCCCAGGTTCTGTACATTCCAGCTCCGGGTGTCTATCCTGCTCCCTTTAAATACCCCTGCACCCCATAATCATAACCCACCCGTACTCCTTAAAAAACCCCAACACCCTTAAACACTAACCCATCTTAACCCTATAAATATACCCTGTACCCCAAAACCTAAACCTATCCCTAAACCCTAAATATACCCCTGTACCCCAAAACCCAAATCTAGGCCTGAACCCTATAAATACCCCTGTACCTCAAAACCCAAACCTACCCCTGAACCCTAAAAATACCCCTGTACCCCAAAACCCAAACCTAGCACTGAACCCTAAAAATACCCCTGTCCCCCAAAACCCAAACCTACCCCTGAACCCTACAATACCCCTTTACCCCAAAACCCAAACCTAGCCCTGAACCCTTAAAATACCCTTGTACCCCAAAACCTAAACCTACCCCAGAACCCTAAAAATACCCCTGTACCCCAAAACCCAAACCTAGCCCTGAACCATGAAAATAACCCTGTACCCCAAACCTACCCCTGAACCCTAAAATACCCCTGTACCCCAAAACCCAAACCTAGCCCTGAACACTAAAAATACCCCTGTACCCCAAAACCTAAACCTAGCCCTGAACACTAAAAATACCCCTGTACCCCAAAACCCAAACGTACCCCTGCACTAAAAATACCCCTATACCCCAAAACCCAAACCTAGCCTGTCATATGGCTACTTCTTTTCTATATAGTGTGTTAAGTTAGCATGAGCTTATTAACCCCTTCCATGCTCATGACAAGGTCAACTCGTCATGGGTTTTACCTGCGCTGTGCCTATGACGAGTTGACCTTGTCATGAATAAAGGGATTCATAAAATGTCAGCACCGGAGGGGAAAACCCCCTAGCAGCCAAGGTGTTAAAGGTTTAAACACCATTTTTCCTTTTGCTTCATTTTGCACACGACACATAATTGTTATTTTAGCTTTCAACCTATAAGAGCTTTGTGCTTTACTTGAGAAATAATATGTTATTGCTCTGATATCTGCTTTGCTTGGTACACTGTTTGCACAGTGACTGCTGAAGCTTCCAAGGATAACTCGACACAGTGTTGTTGTGAGGTCTGATCTTCGCACCTTCCTAGACATAATACAAATGCAGCTGCTGCCAAAAAATGGCTCGAAGCGGGTTTTATATTGCTTTGCTGAAAACACATGTAACACACTTGATGGTGCTTCGCATGCAGAGAGCTGGTGGAAGATGATGTGATCCTCTGCCACTGAGATTTTGAGGTATGGGCCCGCCCTGCTAAAACCCAAATGAGACCTTCATAGATATAAAATAGTATGCTAAATAGGGAGGGTGAGAAATAGGTGTTGTAAATTCCTATTCATTTCAGCATCTTAGTATTCTGTCACCGTTCGCTTTCTATGGACTAGTAACTATGCTGATAACTTTATTTCTTATAATATGTTTGCTTGTATTATATAAGATACTGCGTTTGAGAACCCTGCATTAGTAAATAAATATTTCAAATATGCACGTGTCCTCATTTAATCCACGTTCTGGTTTGAAATGATTATATAGCGAAAGAGTGTTCATGTGTTCCACGATACCTGAGGTACTCTAAGTTCATGTTCTGGTTTGTCTAAACATTGGGAATTTGTTATGACCAATGAGAGACTGTAGCTAGCTCGTTAAGGGGATTTTGGGTACTGAGGTGAGTTTTGGGCCATCCTAATTCACTGAGGTTCCAGATCTCTATGCGCAGTTCTGTAGGAGAACGGAATTCCCGCTACAAGCCCTGAACACTAAAAATATCCCTGTACCCCAAAACCCATACCTATCCCTAAACCCTAAAACTACCCGAGTACCCCATAACCCAAAACTATATCTGAACCCTTAAAATACCCAAACACCCCAAAATATATACATCAGTACCCCAAAACATATACCCCTATACCCATACTTACCTGATCCAAACAATTTTTAAAAAATAATGCTTTTACCATTCATGCATTTACAATGAATTTCGTTGTAAATGTATGCGTGGTAAAGCATATAAAATGTAATGCCATGCGTTATAATGGCATTGCGGAGTTATGGTACTTTCGTAATGAAAGTATGCGGAAAGAAAGTTGCGGAATAATGGGTGTTTACCCTCCCCCGGTAAGTACATTGGTGGCACGGCGGCCCACATCTCCAGCAACATACTCATATTTTTTTCACCACTGATTTGAAAAATGCACAGGTCTCTCTCATTGATGGCCAGCACCGACATACACTTTTAGACACACCTCCCGCCACAAGTTCTAGAATTGCGAACTTTAGAGCTGGGGAGCTATGTTCGAATCTCGGCATCAGCTCAACATCCTGTGATTCCAGGTAAATCGCTTTGTCTACCCGTGCCTACCACAAATGAATGTGTTCTTATGTAATGTAAATTGTGCTCATGCCATGTGGTCGAGTTCGAGCTATAGCCTGATAGCCCGCCGTAGAGGGCTATACCGGCAATTAAAAGCCCTCTCCAGCGTTAAAGGCCCCAGCCGAAGGCCATCCCACAACGCCCAGACATGGATCCCTTGAAACAAAGATTAAGAGCGGAATTCCACTGGATTAAAAAACTTAATTCTGTTCATCCCTTTGGGATGAATGATCGTGTAGAACATTCTTGCTTCCTATGATTGATCACCCTATGCCTGCATTGGCTTTCGAATGACACTGGTTCCCGCCTACATTGTATTATTCGTTTGTTCTCTCTGATTAAGATTTTCCAAGTCATGTGCATTTTCCATCATGTTTGCATGCTCATATCTATCGTCTACTTCATTTACTTTGGTTTATATCACCCCGTGCATGTCATTTCATTTCATTTTTCACTTTGATAATGCTTTACTTCCTTATTGTGAAGCACGGATACTCAGACCACGTGATGGGTGCTAAATGTTTTGGTTTCCGTTGATTGGTTACATTCCCGATCACGTGATCCCTGTTCCACTTATCCACACCATTCTCATTGAACCGTGTTAACCGGTTAGAACTCGTGGAGATACGGCGTTGCCCGATCCTTCGTAAGTGTACAGACACATTTCTCTTCTTGATTTCGCACTGGGAACGTTTTTGTTTATCACGATTCTGGTAGCCATTCGGTATGCATGTTGATATTCCTGTTACTTGTGTTAGCACTTCATCTACTTCTAAATACACACTTCCAGCTGTTACGCGGTGAATTTTGTGATATTGATTGTTTAATGAATCACACTGACGGCATGTTCCTGAGACACTCGGTTGGGTTATTTAAGGTAGCACGTTCGATACTTTTTATCATTGTGTATAAACGCATATGTTGTCGGAGTAACTAATTTGATCCTGTCTTACCCATTGTTTTCAGACCCCTGACGAAGGGTCATGGTTTTTCTGACCCGAAATGCATTGGGTGGACGTAAAATTAAGAGGATTTTCTCATTTGCGACATAAGATGATTATTATGCACGCAAGGAATGACTGTTTATAATTTGTCTTTCAAAATAAATTGAAGTTTCTATGAACTTGAAATAAAATAAATTGAACTTCGTTAAGAAACCCATTTGTTTCATTGTTTATCGAGCGCACAGTCACGAGGATAGGTGTTCCTACCCACAACACTTGACACTTTCTTCAAAGGCACGGTCTGACTACGTGCGACGACTGTAGCGCCTTCACGAACCAGCCATAAGCAGAGTCAAACTTTATGATTATTAATAACGAGTGCACAGGGATAATACATTTTCTCTATAAGGCTATTGGAACATTCTGCCACTAGAGGGTAGAATGTTCTAACAAAAAAGAACAAAGCCTTTTGGGAGTCTGAGGGGATTGGAATCCCCTCGGGCTCCCTGAAGCCTTTGTTCACATCCAGAGCTGTGAACAAAGAAACATTGGAATGTTGGAGCTCCAGGCTTATACCAGCCATTATAAGGCCAGAGCACTCCATTGTTTCAATGGAGCTCCCAACATTCCAATGTTCTAATATATAATATTGCAAGGAAAAATATAGTAGGGAAACTCGAGTTCACACACTACTGAACGCGCACTCTTAAGTGCATCAGCAGTGCACTGTGAATCGGAGCGTTTCACAGGCCTGTCACAGATAAGAAATGCTATCAAAACGAAATCCTACAAAACAATATACTACTAGCCGGCAGCAATTCATACCCGGACAACGTCGGGACGGGCTGCTAGTCTAAGTGATAAAGCGAGCATGGAAACTCCAACATAGTGTAGATGAGTTTTAGCCCACAAATAGTTCATCTAAACCCAATGCCCTCTAATCCTAACACGTTTCAGGACATGTACATTCCCTTCTTCAGGAAATATGCATTTCTAGTTCTAGAAATTACTTGGGCACAGCCCAGCATCAGCCACTGACCTTAGGCATTCTCTGTCTGCTCAATCCTCACTGCAAGAATTTCCTGCAATAGTCTTACTAATCGTCAGAGATAGGTCATAGCTGACTGGAATGTCCCAGGATAACTAGTACCCATTTTTAAAAAAATATTTATTGATTTTTCAGAGCTTTGTACATAGATCCTTGACAATAGTGAGTGTACATAATATCTTTCATACAGGTTTATATAGAACATTGATAGGGTACAAGGATATAATAACAGCATTATACATACTATAGAATTGTGGTTCGATGTCAATGTCCCAACGGGAACTCCAGATCATAATAATTGTGCAAATATATCACCATGAGCATTGTTAACATTAACAAAAACAACAATCTGTAATTTACCATTCATATTTGATGATTATCTATCTTGTGCGTAGGTCTGATCATGATCAGGTGTGTATGCGTACTTAGCGGCATGAGGTTTAGGTTAAGTCTGCAGTGTGTGCGCCACAGCGTGCGACCTCATGAGTTGGGCCTGGAGATTCCTATTACCACCCATGTGCAGCACATCCACCGTACCTACATGCACTGGACGTGCACACGGAAGGTTAGCGCAAGGGTCTGGGGCTCACACCAAAGCAGTTCAGTAGACTGCACTCTCACCGGACACAGGAAAGAGGTCTGGTCATAACCAATGAGCCAATAAATTTATTACGCTGCCAGTACCACTTTAGGTTGTTAACTCAGGACATGGGAAGTAGTGTCATCTCTGTTATGAGGGCATGCTTGGCCTTTGCAGGTCACCAAACAGGTACTGTTCTGGGCTTCAGGGAGCAATAACATTACAGTTTGCAGAACTCAGGAACACATTCCTTATTAGCACTGGTGATACAAGGACACAACCCTCTACCAAGGAGAGAGCTAAGAAGTGCAACCTTCTGCCAGGACCAGTGACACAATACAAGAGACTCCAATGAAATAGTGCACACATCAAAGGTGAGTGCATCCCTGCGTTGGGCACACCACTAGTTCTTCATAGAAGACTCCAAGTGAGACATTTAATTGTAGTTTGAGTTAATTTATTTTTTACTGTTTTTTAACTTTAGTTCCATTCAATATTATTTCTTCATATCAAATGCGTTTGCCAAACAATTCATCTGTACAATACATTCTCCATAGGGTTTTTAGCCTCTCCAATGCATTTCGGGCTATTTAGCCCTTTATTAAGGAGGTGAGCCGGTTTGGATCGGTTCACCGATTGCAAGTAGTTTAAAGGTTAATTCCGAACGGGTGTCAGAAGCTCGGTGTTCATCATTGCGCGTAGGATGTATCACAAGCTTTAAAGTACAAAAAACAGTGAAAAATAAATGAACTCAAACTACAATTAAATGTATCACTTGGAGTCTTCTATGAAGAACTAGTGGTGTGCCCAACGCAGGGATGCACTCACCTTTGATGTGTGCACTATTTCATTGAATTTCATAAACGTACACGGACGTATACGTTATTTGCAGGAGCACCCAAGCGCCCCTTAAAATCAACTACGAAATTGTTTACTGTTCCGCAAAGTTACTCAACTGAAAAGCGGTGCACTTAGCCTATCTCTTGATTGATATAACAATACAAGAGCACAACACTACCAGGACTGGTGTCACATCACAGGAGCACAACCATCTACCTGTATACTAGTGACACGTACAGTAGCACAACCCCCTACCAGTAGTGGAGACATACCCAACTCCACAAAATGTCTGACACCAGTCATTTTTGGTGACGCAAGAGAAACACACCTCTCTCCACTGCTGAAACCCTCCTATTCACTGGGACGAGAAGTGCCTCACCTGATAACACACAGACAGGCTCCTGCTCTAAGCGACAGTGTGACATACCTCACCTGATAACACACAGGCTCCCGCTATAAGCCACAGTGTGACATACCTCACCTGATAATTCACAGGCTGCGGCTCTAAGCCACGGTGTTATGTTATGTTATGTTATGTTATGTTAAATTGGTCTTCTATAGCGCACGGCTACTCCGAAAGAGTGTCCCGGCGCTTTTATTAGCGACCAGAAAAAGACAAACACAACACAATAAAAACAGGACCACAGCAAAGAGAGCGCACTAACGGGCAAAGAGCCATGTTTTGAGGCCCTTCCTAAAAGTCAGTAGGTTAGATGTACTGCGTAGTGCCAAGGGAAGAGAGTTCCAGAGCTGCGGAGCCCGCAACCTGAAAGAGCGCCCTCCAATGCGGGACTTTTTAACTCGAGGAACCACTGCCAGGAACAGAGACTCAGATCTCAGAGAGCGGGCCGGATGGTAAAAGGCAAGCCTCCTTTGGAGATATTGAGCTCCCAAGGCGTACAGAGCCTTGTGAGCCAAGGTCAGGGCCTTAAACACTATCCGCTTCCGGATAGGCAGCCAATGGAGCGACTGCAGTAGGCCAGAGACTCTGGCTCGCCTGTGGAGGCCAAAAATGGCCCGCGCGGCCGTGTTCTGGACGACCTGCATACGTTGCAAAAGATACTCCGGCAGGCCAAGATATAATATGTTGGAGTAATCCAATCTAGAACCAATTAAGGCCTGCACCGTAGTTCTCCTATGCTCTTCAGAAAGCAGAGGGAAAAACTTCCGTAGCATCCTGAGAAGGCCAAAGCAGGTTCCCGTGAGAGCCAGAACCTGGGATTTTAACGTCAGCCCGTTGTCAATCTTAATTCCCAAGTTATTTGCTAACTGGGATGAGTGCGCTGGAGGGAACATGTCAGCAGGCCACCATTCATGCCAGTTGGGATCAAGTGGGCAGCCGAAGAAAGTATCTCAGATTTATCTGAGTTGCACTTGAGGCTGTTAAGCTGGAACCATTTGAAAACAGCCCCAAGGCACTCGCGGATACTCTCTCCGTCAAAGTCTTCTCCTTTCCTGCATGTAAAGAGGAGCTGGGTATCGTCGGCATAGGATACGATCTGGGCCCCAGAGGACTCCGCCAATGCCGCCAGAGGGGTCATGAAGATGTTAAAGAGAGTCGGGCTCAACACGGAGACCTGAGGGACTCCGACTCCCAAGGGCGGCATCTCGGCAGAGCTAGAAGAGGCCCAGACCATTTGTCGACGGCCAGCCAAGAAAGATCTAAACCAGCTGAGCACCATCCCCCTCAGACCGATCTCATAAAGTCTGGCGAGGAGACCCTCATGGGCGACGGTGTCGAAAGCCGCCAACAGATCAAGCATAGCTTTGCCTCCCGAATCCAGCGACTCTTTAATGGCTTCGGACACCTCCAACAGCGCCGTCTCGGTGCTTAAATTGGGGCGGAAACCAGGTTGAGAGGAGTGTAGCAGATCGTGGGATTCCAAGAAGTTGGAAAGCACGATATGCACATGTTTCTCCAAGATCTTAACCAATGCAGGGAGGAGAGAGATGGGCCTATAGTTGGCCAAAGCCTCAGTGTCAAGGCCAGGCTTCTTAAGGAGGGGAATGACCATCGCCTGCTTCCACGCCTGCGGGACCACCCCCCGAGTCAAGGAAAGATTCAAGAGCGGGTTTGCCAATGGATTAACGATGGCCGCCATTTTCGCCAAATATTTGGCCGGGCATGGGTCAAGAGGCGACCCAGATTTAAGATTGGTCATAAGTGCCAAAGACAAGGATGCTGAAAATGGCGGAAAGTCCGCCAAGACTGGACCCAGAGGGGTCGATGGAGCTGGCCCATCCTCGAGGCTGGGAGAAACATCGACCAGCCTCACGGGAAAAGAATCCTGGATCAGCTTTATCTTAGTGGTAAAGAAATTGGCAAGGGCAGACACCCATGACTCGGAAGGGGCGACCTGAGTCGAATTAGATCGTGGGGTCGTAAATTCCCTAACGGTCGTAAAAATCTCCTTACAGGAATTGGCTGCAGCCTCGATCCTCCTGGCAAAATAGCCTTTTTTCTCCTGGAGGATTTCCCGGTGATAGGCTTTAACCGTTGTCCTGTAGACAAGCCTGACATCGGAATCATACTGTGACCGCCAAGCCCTTTCAGCCACTTTGCACCGCCTTCGGGAGTTCGACAGCGCTTCGGTGAACCAAGGGGCAGAGACCTGTTTAGATGTTGATCGGGGGGTGATCACAGGGGCTAGATCGTTCAGCCTGTCCGTCAGCCACGTCTGCAGGGACTCTAAATCTCTATCCAAGTCACCCGTAAAAGGGCAGGGATGGTCCAAAGATGCCTGGGCCAGCATCTCCGGAGTCACCCGATGATACGCCCTAGATGCTGGTCCCTGGTTCCTCAAAGCAGTGCTCGATGGTTTCTTAGTGCACGGTACATAGAAGTTGGCCAGCCGATGGTCTGACCAGAGCACTGGCAGCAGTGCCATCACCTCTATAGGGGACGAGGAAAAGACCTGATCCAGGGTGTGGCCCTTATCATCAGTAGGTCCAGAAAGATAGGGGATAAGGCCTAGGGGTGCCGTGATGTCCATCAATTTAATCGTGTCAGGGTCAGATCTCTTATCCATGTGAAAATTAAAATCTCCGGCCAATACGCAGTGTCCGCTCTTAGGATCAGCGTCGACATTGTCGACTGAAGCTCCTCAAAGAAGGATCCGGCCGGACCAGGAGGCCTATAGACTAAGAGCCCTTTAAAGGATTGTTGAGGTGCCAATGATATAGAGAAGGCAAGGGATTCGGAACCCGTGATGGCATCCATCGGGATAATAGAACATGCGACGGATTTGTTCACCACGAGTGCCACACCCCCACCCCTCCCTTCCAATCTGTCTTGCCTAAAAATGTTGTATTCTGGGGGAATTGCTATGGCAATATCGGGATTAGACGACTCTCCTAACCATGTCTCTGTCAGCATCAGGCATACCGGTTTTTCAGTAGCGAGGAGATCAAAGATCTCCTGGGCATGTCTGCGAACTGATCTGGTGTTTAAAAGCAAGCACAGATGCTTCACACTGTCCGCCTCCCTGGTCGCTATAGTGGGCGGGGCATTTCCTCTTGCCCCTATATCGACCAGGAATAACTATATGACAGGCACAGGAGACATTTTGCAGGGACCGAAGCTCCAGTGGCGTATAGGAAATCATAATAACGCCAGGAGAAGTGTTCGCAAGAAAGCCAACCCCGCCCGCCACTCCGATCACCTCCGGGACGCTGACGGGCGCAGACGGGCAGGACTCTGGCACGACTCTGGCGCAGGTCCGGTGCGTCCGCAGTACGCGTCCGCTGCGTGGAGTCGTGAACGTTCTATTTATAGCGCTGCTAGAGCGCAAGATCGGCCTGGCCCCCACCCAATATGGCCGCCAAAGAGCGAGATCCCAGCCCTCGGTGTCGATGCTCGGCCGAGGGCGGTCCGGGGGTAGGGGAGGGGGGAAGGAACAACAGAGCGCTAAGGAGCGCTGAGGAAGTCTCAAGTGTCTGGCGCTTATTAGTCAAGCGCAGAGAAACACACAGTTAAAATGTACAAACAAAATGCTAAAAGTGCAAAAGAAGAGAGCCAGACCTCCCGGCTTCCGCCTCAGGAGGGAAATGGTCACTACAGATGGTTATCCCTGGGAGAGGCTCCTATTTCCTTATTATAGCACTGCTAGTGTGCGAGATCGGCCTGGCCCCCACCCAATATGGCTGCCAAAGAGCGAGATCCCAGCCCTCGGCATCGATGCTCGGCCGAGGGCGGTCCGGGGGTATGGGAGCTACCGTGTGACATACCTCACCTGATAATTCACAGTCTCCGGCTCTAAGCCTCAGTGTGACATACCTCACCTGATAACACACAGGCTCCTGCTCTAAGCCACAGTGTGACATACCTCACCTGATAATTCACGGGCTCCGGCTCTAAGCCACAGTGTAACATACCTCACCTGATAATTCACAGTCTCCGGCTCTAAGCCGCAGTGTGACATACCTCATCTGATAACACACAGGCTCCTGCTCTAAGCAACAGTGTGACATACCTCATCTGATAATTTACAGGCTCCGGCTCTAAACCACAGTGTGACATACCTCACCTGATAATTCACAGTCTCCGGCTCTAAGCCGCAGTGTGACATACCTCATCTGATAACACACAGACTCCTGCTCTAAGCCACAGTGTGACATACCTCATCTGATAATTCACAGGCTCCGGCTCTAAGCCGCAGTGTGACATACCTCCTCTAATAACACACAGGCTCCTGCTCTAAGCTACAGTGTGACATACCTCATCTGATAACACACGGGCTCCTGTTCTAAGCTACAGTGTGACATACCTCATCTGATAACACACAGGCTCCTGCTCTAAGCCACAGTGTGACATACCTCACCTGATAATTCACAGTCTCCGGCTCTAAGCCGCAGTGTGACATACCTCACCTGATAACACACAGGCTCGTGCTCAAAGCCACGGTGTGACATACCTCATCTGATAACACACAGGCTCCTGCTCTAAGCTACAGTGTGACATACCTCACTGATAACACACAGGCTCCTGCTCTCAGCCACAGTGTGACACACCTCATCTGATAACACACAGGCTCCGGCTCTAAGCCGCAGTGTGACATACCTCACCTGATAATTCACAGGCTCCGGCTCTAAGCCACAGTGTGACATACCTCACCTGTTAATTCACAGTCTCCGGCTCTAAGCCGCAGTGTGACATACCTCACCTGATAACCACAGGCTCGTGCTCAAAGCCACGGTGTGACATACCTCATCTGATAACACACAGGCTCCTGCTCTAAGCTACAGTGTGACATACCTCATCTGATAACACACAGGCTCCTGCTCTAAGCCACAGTGTGACATACCTCATCTGATAACACACAGGCTCCTGTCCTAAACCACAGTGTGACATACCTCACCTGATAATTCACAGGCTCCGGCTCTAAGCCACAGTGTGACATACCTCACCTGATAATTCACAGGCTCCGGCTCTAAGCCACAGTGTGACATACCTCACCTGATAATTCACAGTCTCCGGCTCTAAGCAGTCGTGTGACATACCTCATCTGATAACACACATGCTCCCGCTCGAAGCCACAGTGTGACATACCTCACCTGATAACATGCAGGCTCCTGCTCTAAGCCACAGTGTGACATACCTCACCTGATAACACAGAGGCTCCTGATCTAAGCCACAGTGTGACATACCTCATCTGATAACACACAGACTCCTGCTCTAAGCCACAGTGTGACATACCTCACCTGATAACACACAGGCTCCTGCTCTAAGCCACAGTGTGACATACCTCACCTGATAACACACAGGCTCCTGCTCTAAGCCGCAGTGTGACATACCTCATCTGATTACACACAGGCTCCTGCTCTAAGCCACAGTGTGACACACCTCACCTGATAACACACAGGCTCCTGCTCTAAGCCACAGTGTGACATACCTCACCTGATAACACATAGGCTCCTACTTTAAGCCACAGTGTGACATACCTCACCTGATAACACACAGGCTCCTACTTTAAGCCACAGTGTGACATACCTCACCTGATAACACACAGGCTCCTGTCCTAAACCACAGTGTGACACACCTCACCTGATAATTCACAGGCTCCGGCTCTAAGCCACAGTGTGACATACCTCACCTGATAATTCACAGTCTCCGGCTCTAAGCCACAGTGTGACATACCTCATCTGATAACACACATGCTCCCGCTCGAAGCCACAGTGTGACATACCTCACCTGATAACACACAGGCTCCTGCTGTAGGCCTCAGTGTGATGTACCTCACCTGATAAAAAAAGAAACAATTGATAGACAGAATGCTGGACAATGCAAACATTCACCCCCAGTCACAAGGGTCTGGGTTTAATCCATCATTCTTTCACTCACCACACCACCCCAGTTTGGATTCAGCCATATGCAAATCAGTCTTGACCCTGTCCCTTATGGGAACAGTCCAGCCCGAACTGCTAAGCCAGGTCATTCCTGGACCGGAAACAAACATCCTGGGACCAATTTCAGGGCATCGCCCTTCATCAGCCAGGCTAGCTTGAATCCAGTGGTGTAGTGAGCACAGGACCCATGTCTGGGCATACCCTTCCCACTTAGGGTGACCTAGGCAAAAGAAACAGTTGATGGACGGAATGCTGGACAATGTAAACATTCACCCCCAATCAGAAGGATCTGGGTTTAATCTGTCATTCTTTCGCTCACCACACCATCCCAGTTTGGACCCAGCCATATGCAAATCAGTCTTGACCCTGTTTGTTATGGGAACAGTCCAGCCCAAACTGCTAAGGCAGGTCCTGGCTGATGAGGGCTGTAAGCCCAAAACCTTCAGAAACATTGATTTATCTGGTAATTCTGCATTTTGTGACAGAATGCACATACTTTGTTTATGATTTTGAGCGTGACATTCTGACACCAGTGATTACCCATCACTTTGAATGAGCGCCATTGTAGGACACCCTCTCAGTGTCTCCTTCTGGGCAAACACATCCATTGCGCTGGCAGGACAGGGGCAGGGGCAGCCTGCACTCCCCAAATCTTGTCTTCCATCCCAAGGGCGGAAACTTCCTGGCCCCCTTCTTTTACATCATCATGTGACTTCAGCCTGTGTCTCCACTCAGCCAGTCTCTCGGTCTTTGACTGTCTCTGCCTGCGGTAGGTTTCCTTCCTTGCACTCTCTCCATGGATCGAGCTTCTCTACAACTTCACAAATTCTGACCTCTCTACAGTTCATGAGGTGTATGAGGGAAGGGGGCGGGCAGGAGTGTGAGAAGGATGGAAGACGGTAGAAGGGAAGGTAGTAAGAGATTGCAGTTCAGAAATTAGGAAAAGCACATTAGTGGTCTGATTTTTTTTTTTTTTAAGGATTTATCAACCTTTCCACCCTCCTCCTGGACTTCGACTCTAAGGATGGCTTGTAGAAAGCTTTTTAATATCTAACCAGCTTTTCTTTGCTTCTGACAGAACAAGCTAAGAACTGAGAAGAATAAAATTCAATCTGAGTTTGAAAAGCTGCGGCAGCTTCTGAAAGAAAATGAGCAAACACTGCACAGAAGACTGGAGGAGATGGAGAAGAAAATGACCATGATAGAAAATGCAAATATCACCAAACTGTCCAATCAAATCACCTCTCTCAAGACCCTAATAACGGAGATAGAAAAGAAGTCTGAGGCACCAGCGTGGGAACTCCTGAAGGTGAGATACTGTTTGGGAAATAAAACAGAAGGAAGTGAAATAATTGTATTTTGTGTGCATTATTAAATGTATGAGCGGAGCACGTATGATCTCCTGGCTGGGTCAATGCACAGCGACCCCACGCACTCTGAGAGCCGCACACAATATACAGACACGGATAATTTACATTGTCCCACTTGATGCTGTGAGCCCAACTCCATATACAAACTGTGAAATGTACAGGGACCGTTTACGGTGTGATATACAAGTTAATAACCCATCTATATACAAAATATTTATGTATTTTATCTATTAGGGAGAATGCAAAACACCAAGCAATTCCAGTGACAGTAAATAATATATGAAGACCAAGGAGCAAAATGTGTTAAAAGTTAGATAGAAATGGAAAGCTTAATGAGCGACAACACCTGAGAGAATTGGAAAGAAACCAAATTCCTTCTTTTCTAAGAAGTTTGAAAACCTTTCTGTTCTAATGTGTTTACTTGTCTCCTGATGCAGGTGGCCACTTAGGTTCACGTGCACCAAACCTCTTGTCAGCTATTTAACCAGGAATTTGAAATCGGTAATGGAAAGCTCACTCGGTTATTGTCACCCCAGATAAAGATAGAGATTGCCACAGAGAACTCTTTAGTTTGAAGAATAGTAACAATTTTATATTAAGGGTAACCCCTGATTATATTACAGTCTGCAAAATGAATGTCGACAAATTGCTGCCCTGCAGCAATAGAAATTTGATTTACAACTGGATTACTTTAAAACTGTAAACTGCTACCAAATTCCTCAACAATATGGCCTAGGGTGGGATTAGAGGTGTAAACCTCCTTATTGTGGTCATACGCCGTCAATTTAACAGTGATGCTCTGCTCAAATAAGTTGATTAGTTTAAAGCCAAGAAGCTTCCTGAGAAGTAGCTCCATTTAAAGGGCACTAGATGATGGTGACAGAGAACATCCAAAACATCCCTCGGAGGGCGACAGGGAGCATCCCTCGAAGGGTGACAGAGAGCCTCCCTCGCAGGGTGACAGAGAGCCTCCCTCGCAGGGTGACAGAGAGCCTCCCTCGCAGGGTGACAGAGAGCCTCCCTCGGAGGCTGACAGAGAGCCTCCCTCGGAGGCTGACAGAGATCCTCCCTCGGAGGGTGACGGAGAGCCTCCCTCTGAGGGTGACGGAGAGCCTCCCTCGCAGGGTGACAGAGAGCCTCCCTCGCAGGGTGACGGAGAGCCTCCCCCGGAGGGTGACAGAGAGCCTCCCCCGCAGGGTGACAGAGAGCCTCCCTCGCAGGGTGACAGAGAGCCTCCCTCGCAGGGTGACAGAGAGCCTCCCTCGCAGGGTGACAGAGAGCCTCCCTCGGAGGGTGACGGAGAGCCTCCCTCGGAGGGTGACGGCGAGCAACCCTCGGCGGGTGACGGCGAGCAACCCTCGGCGGGTGACGGCGAGCAACCCTCGGCGGGTGACGACGAGCAACCCTCGGCGGGTGACGGCGAGCATCCCCCAGAGGGTGACGGCGAGCCTCCCTCTGAGGGTGACGGCGAGCCTCCCTCTGAGGGTGATGGCGAGCCTCCCTCTGAGGGTCTCAGAGAGCATCATTCTGAGGGTCTCAGAGAGCATCCCTCTGAGGGTCTCAGAGAGCATCCCTCTGAGGGTCTCAGAGAGCATCCCTCTGAGGGTCTCAGAGAGCATCCCTCTGAGGGTGACAGAGAGCATCCCTCAGAGGGTAACAGAGAGCATCCCTCTGAGGGTCTCAGAGAGCATCCCTCTGAGGGTGACAGAGAGCATCCCTCTGAGGGTGACAGAGAGCATCCCTCTGAGGGTGACAGAAAGCATCCCTCTGAGGGTGACAGAAAGCATCCCTCAGAGGGTGACAGAGAGCATTTCCCAAGTGGTGACCAAGAGCATCCCTCAGAGGGTGACGGAGAGCCTCCCTTAGAGGGTGACAGAGAGCCTCCCTCAGAGGGTGACGGAGAGCCTCCCTCTGAGGGTGACAGAGAGCCTCCCTCTGAGGGTGACGGAGAGCCTCCCTCTGAGGGTGACGGAGAGCCTCCCTCTGAGGGTGACGGAGAGCCTCCCTCTGAGGGTGACGGAGAGCCTCCCTTTGAGGGTGACGGATAGCAACCCTCTGAGGGTCTCAGTGAGCATCCCTCATAGGGTGACAGAGAGCCTCCCTCTGAGGGTGACGGAGAGCAACCCTCTGAGGGTCTCAGAGAGCATCCCTCTTAGTGTGACAGAGAGCCTCCCTGTAAGGGTGACAGAGAGCATCCCTGTGAGGGTGACAGAGAGCATGCCTCCGAGGGTGACAGAGAGAAACCCTCTTAGTGTGACAGAGAGCATCCCTCTCAGGGCGACAGGGAATATCCCTCCAAGGGTGACACAGATCATCCATCGAAGGGTGACAGAGAGCATCCCTCCAAGGGTGACAGAGAGCATCCCTCCAAGGGTGACAGAGAGAATCCCTCCAAGGGTGACAGAGAGCATCCCTCCTAGAGCGACAGGGAGAATTAGTCTTAGTGTGACAGAGAGCATCCCTGTGAGGGTGACAGGGAGCACCCCTCCGAGGGTGACAGAGAGCATCCCTCCAAGTGTGACAGAGAGCATCCCTCCAAGTGTGACAGAGAGCATCTCTCTCAGGGTGACAGAGAGCACCCTCTGAGGGGGACAGAGAGCATCCCTCCAAGTGTGACAGAGAGCATCTCTCTCAGGGTGACCGAGAGCGTCCCTCTGAGGGAGACAGAGAGCAGCCCTCTTAGTGTGACAGAGAGCATCCCTCTGAGGGCAATAGGGAGTATCCCTCTGAGGGTAATATAGAGCATCCCTCTGAGGGTGACCGAGAGCCTCCTTGGAGGGTGACAGAGAGCCTCCATTCACCAGCTGTGATCCTGGCGTCACCCTCTAAACAGTACGTTTAACTCCTTATACTGAGATAAACTTGTAATATAGCCACGCCGCATGCAAGTGATAGACAACTTGTCATAAAGAGTCCAATAGTCCAAATCCTTAACTCTTGTCTGGTTCTTAAATTTTTATAGAAGGTATTTCATCTCAGCCCCTTCAATCCAACAGCTCACCCAATGCTGGGATGAATTAATCCAGTAAGTGGCGGGAGCTTCACACAAGCAGATCCTTTAATAGTCCATAACTGCCAAGAGGCGGTCACATTTCTTTGTCCTTCCTGGGCAGCTGTGATCTCGTTTCCTAGATGACTGCCACTTACACAGACTCCTCTAGTACTCCTTCTGCCTGTACCTCCTCCCCCAGAGCACTCTTCAGGTACCCCTTCTTCTTGTACCTCCTCCTGCAGTGTACCACCTCCTGGAGGGCACTCTTCTGGTACCCCTTCCTTGTACCTCATCCTGCAGGGCACTCTTCTAGTACCCCTTCCTTGTACGTCTTCCTGCAGGGCACTCTTCAGGTACCCCTTCTTCTTGTACCTCCTCCTGCAGGGCACTCTTTTAGTGCCCCTTCCTTGTACCTCCTCCTGCAGGGCACTTTCAAGTACCCCTTCTTCTTGTATCTCTTCCTGCAGTGTACCTCCTCCTGGAGGGCACTCTTCTAGTACCCCTTCCTTTTACCTCCTCCTGCGGGGTACTCTTCTAGTACTCGTTCTTCTTGTACCTCTTCCTGCAGGGCACTGTTCTACCCCTTTAGCACTTAACTACTCCTTCATGGCACTTTTTTAGTAATGCTTCTATTCATACCTTACTCTGCTGAAGAACACTCTTCTAGTATCCCTGCTGTTAATACTTCTTCCTGCAATGCCCGTTACCTGTAATTCTATTAGTATAATAAAACATGGCGCACCAGGATCTACAGCAAGGACTTCTGGCAGGTTATTCACTGTTAATGTAATAAAATAAAATGGCAGAAAACGAAGGTGGAGCACAACTCTCATAAGGGCGAGCTGCCTCTGTCTTCTTGGCACTGAATTTACTACCTCTGAAGTCAGGGTTGCACAAGCAGTGACGGGTCACAAGGGGCAATCCAGGAGTCGCAGCTGCAACCCCTGGCAAGTCCTAAATGAGGCCCCTGTACATGACCCTGTTGAGAACATACAATGTGTCATTCATCAGAATGTGCTGTGTTTTGTGACTCCATTCAGAATGACACCGTGCTGTGGCATTACCATTCAGAATATCAGTTTCTGCTATGTGATTTGTCGACATTCAGAATGTCACACTCTGTGCTGGGTCATGCGATGCCACAGAATGTGCTTTGTCATGTGACCGCAGCCAACGTTTTCTAATCATAGATCGATTGAAGTGTTTCACTCCTAAAAATACTACCATAACTTTAACATCTTCTCTGGAAACTGATTTCACTTTGTTTTTCTGTTTTGCAGGATGTCAGAAGCACCCTAAGCAGGTAAGGCTGGTTTATTATTCTCCTGTCAGTGTGTAAGGCACAGGTCTCACCGCTGCAGTGTGTAAATGCCACTACTAAGTTAACACAAAGTGCTAGGAAACTTTCAGATCCTCCTAAAATCACTTTGTATCCTCAACAAAAACCTTAAGTCCTCAGAAAATACCTTTGATTCCTCTGAAAACTTAAGTCATCTGAAAACTCCCTTGTATCATCAGGAAATGCTCTTAAATCTTCCTAAATCCCTGTAAGTCATCAGAAAACTCCTTTGAATCTTGAAATAATTGCTACAGAAATGAGCTGCTGTCCTCACAAAACCTATTTGTATCTATAAAACCTACCTGAAGTCCTCAGAAGAGTTCCCTGTACGCACAGAAAACTAATGCAAATTCTGGAAACTTCCTCTCCGGTTTCTTCAATTAGGAGTTGTGGAAAAACGAATTAAAAGTTTCCGAACTACGATACCAGTCTTCAAAACATCCCTTCTCTGCTTCCAAACAGCGTTGAAATGTAATTAAAGCCATGTTCAGGCCTTATTCTTTAGTAAATTCCCTCCAAACTCTCCATCTTCGGGCATGTTTGCGTAATATTTCCTTGCTGCTGTGTTACTCAATGTCCCCTTTGCGTAGTGTCCACGCTTATTCACATTCTTAAGTGGTCTGCCTTCACCCTTGGAATATCATGGTACGCCCGTTAGCGTGTATGGTTAGTGTATGGTTCGCTACATCTATTCGCCCACGTCGCAACCAGGCGAATCCTCAGGGTCACCGCCCTCTATCTGTTGCAGCTCATTTAAGAGGTTGTCCCAACATGCTGCTATGGGTTCTCAACGCAGTTCTAACGTTTCTTCATGCTTGATGGAGATGCTTTCGGCCTTGGCCCATGCGAACAATGAGTGACGCCATGCCCGTACATGTGGTGGGTCCACCACTTTCCACCATCTAGTTAGGAGCCTTTTAGCTACTATTATCCCCAGGTCTAGGAACCTAGGCACTACTTTGGTGGCAGGCGTCCTCCTGAATTGATACAGGAGGTATACAAAAGGTAGTGCTTGACCTGTGCATGCGTGTAATATCCTGGTTATCGTATTCCAGTACACTCCTATTCGGGGGCAGCTCCATAACATGTGTACTAGTTCAGCTCCTGGGGGTGTTGTGTTTGTTTGTTGGGGTTGGTAGGATTCCTCAGGGCGCATGCTGTGATCCATTTAGTGAAGTTGTCCACTGCTTGTTCCGTGTCCTTGTGGAGGTAGGTAGGTGAAAGTTAAGGGTGTTGATCCAGCGTTGTTCTAATGCTTTGGACCGGCTACGACATGTTTCGCTGGCAGTGGAGGTGGGGGTTTTGAGGGGCTCTGAGATGATGAAGTGGACGCAGTGGTGGTCGGTCCAGGTGAGCTGTTCAGTGTGGGTGTAAAGATAGGGTCAAGCGTGTCTCCTGCGATGTGAGTGGGGTCGGTGACTAATTGCTCGAGTTTGAGGTTGGCCATTCTTTCTAGGATGTCAGCCGTGTTGGTGTCATCAATGTTTTCAAGGTGAAAGTGAGATCTCCTAGGAAGATAGTTTCACCTCAATGGTGAAAGAAGCGATGAAGTCGGAGATGGTGTTGCAGAAGGGAGGGCTGAGTCCCGGAGGTCTGTAGGCGAGGTTGTCTCCGATTGTGGTTTTGCTGTTCGTTTGGAGTTGGAAGTTGAGGTGCTCCATGAAGGGGGTGGTGTTGTCTGTGGTGGTTGTGCATTTGAGAGTCTCTTTGTGGATTATGGCTGTGATGCTGCCATTTCTATTGGTCCGGTCTCGGTGTGTTATCTTGCATCTGTCTGGTATGGCTGTGGCAATACTGGGTGCTGATGCGGGGTTCAGCCAGGACTATGTGATGAAGATGGTGTCTGGGGTGATGATGGTTTTCCAGATTTCTGTGGCGTCTTTTCCAAGAGAGCGTGCGTTGTTCAGCAGGCAGTTGATCTCTCGGAAGGGGTTGGCCACGTCCCTGCTGTTGAGTGTGAGTGACTTGCTGTGGCTGCTGAACGTGGTGTCAGTTGTTTCTCTTGTGATGCAGGTAAATCGGCAGTTCTGGCAGGAGAAAGGGCCATCGGTGGTCCTGGGTGAGGCCTGGGCACAGCAGTTGTTCTGGCATCCGGGGACCAGGGCTCTAAGTTCGTCTGCTGTGAAGCTCAAGCGGTCCGTGGTGGGTGTAGACCTAGTGCAGAGCGAGGTCCAAGCACAGCATACCCACGGTGCGCGTCTGCCTCGTGGGTGCGCTGTGGTCTCCATGCCAGAGGACTGGGTTACTGGCAGGAGGGTGCCAATGGTGCCCATAGGGGGAGACAGCACGCACGACGGGGAGCGACGCGGGAGGCGAGGTGTAGGGAGCGGCTGGGCTGCAGGCAGCGGAAGGGAGGTCCCAGCGGAGCCGGGGACAAGGGATAGGTCGGGCAGGCAGGGAGAAAGGAAAGGGGAAGAAGCCAGACTGCAAGGTCAAGTGCAGCCGGCCTAGGCCACCAGGGTCAAGAGGGGTGAAGCTGGGCAGTAACTACTGGGAGTCTGGTGCAGGTTGGGCTGAGGGGAGAGCGCCGGGCACGGTGTCAGGGGGGACAAGGCCACAGAGCACTGTAACTGAAACTGTGGGTGTAAGAGGGGTGGCTCAGCCTCCTCCTGTTTCTGACGGGCATGGACGGGCTCACCCTTTGCCTAGGCTTTGCTCGGCCACTGTCCGCACAGCTCCCGCGAGGCGGGAGCCGCAGAAGGAATTAATCTGCTTCAGAGGTGCGAAAATGGGCCAAGCCCACCTCCTGGAGGCTGCTGGGAACTTTAGTTCCCTGACGCTTATGGCGGCACTGGCTCTGGTTCCTGAATGGAGCAGGGAGAGTCGTGAGGCAGGAGTCCGGGGCCTGGAGAAGCGGCAGATCAGCAGTGTCCCATCCTTGGTCTGTTAAATCACTATCTACCCTCTATGACCATTGCTTGACATCAGTCTTTGTAAGTGCCTGGGTTAGATCCGTAAAGGCTGTCAAGTATTTTGTGAACTTACCACGGTATGTCATCATGCCTAGGAAACGTCTTACTCCTGTCATGAAAGTTGGTGTGAGTGCAGATTTCTTGTCTTTGACTTTGTTGGGATTCAGAGTCACAATTTCCGCTGAAAATCTCTGTTCCAGGAAACTGATGTGTTTCTTTAGCCTGAGGCCGCTTGGAGGCACTATAGGACTTTTTGGACACAATAATGACTGTCACATTGTGTGCCTGCACCAAGATGTCATCACAGATGTTAATTATTCCAGTCAAGCCATATAGAACTTCTGGGATGGTGTTCTCAAAAACATCAGCGACGCTGGAGATTCCGAAGTTTAATCTTGTGTATAGTCTCAGACCCAGGTGTGTGGGGAAGGTTGTGATATATCAAAAAGTGGGTCTAGCATCAGCAGGTAAGACTCATTTATTAGTATATGCGTGATATGTTGTTGTCTTTGGCACGCCTGATTCAGGAGTTGCATGTCCAAACACAGCCACACGTCTCCTGGCTGTTTGGGCTTCCTGGTGACAACAGTTGTGAAAACCCAGGGAGTGACCCATAATCTCACTCGATGATGTCCGCCTCTTCCAGCCTTCATAGCTCCTCTTCCACTTTAGCCTGAAGATGAATCGCCACTCAGTGATGCCAATAGATTGATCGATCTGCAGATGCACAGTCTTTCCTTTCAAACACCCAAGGCCACGAAACAGGCTATTGCTTTCTAGGAGAAGATTGTCCAGCTCAGTAGTGGAGGCAGACTGAATCAGCTGAAGACTTGTGGCAGCCTGACAGCTTAGGAGCATTCCTGCACTCTTTGGTAATGAGCACCTCTGCCCGGACTGCTTGTTTCTCATGAGCGAGTTCCACTTTGAAGCCTCCTGTTAATGGTAGTGGGTTTCGATGTCTTTATCTTCTTTGTTTGATTATGGATTGAGCTCTCATCAGTTAACATGCACACACTGGCCAGGTCTTTTAACCAGGCATAAAACTCATCCATTGATCCATCAAGTTTTTATCTCCTTTGACAGAGTATGAAATCTTCATAATTAGGGTGCTACAATATGTTAAACGGCATTCACCTGATGGTGGTCCTCCTACAGGAGATGCATCTGATGGTAACACTTGCAAAGCCCTAGACGGTAGGGGTCACAAGTTGGTGATATATGCAGGTTTCACAACAAGCTCTAGAGCAGTAGGCATTCTATTAAAAAATAATTGCAGTTGACAGTGAAGCAATCCCCTACAACTTCCTATATAGATGGACACCCTCTCTGGGATATGGGAGGGGGAACTGATAAATGTCCTATCAGTGTATAACCATCTGGCCTTACACAGCAGCACTCTTCTGGACTTGGGTGAACTCCTATTAGGGGGTGACTTTAATATGACCATGCGTGATTCACTTGACTGTCAACCCCCACGCCACGTGACCACTTCCCACACACATTTGATGGCCTTCTTTACAGCAATGGGGTTGGTAGATGTATGGCAAACATACAATCCCATCACTCAGAATTGTACATTTCCCTCGGGGCTCATGGGCGTCTCTCCCGTATTTCCCTCCTACTCACTTTGGCCCACCACGTCTCGTGATTCCGAGAGATGCACCATTTGGCTAGGGGGATATCTGACCGCTCCCCCATTTGGGCTATATATATGGCATTGATAAATGGAGCAAACACAAGGAGATGATAGACGGAGCGCTGAAACATTTCAGACACTCACCCCCAGTCACAGATCTGGGCTGAATCCATCATCATTCTTTAGCTCACTTCACCACCTCGGTTCAGATTCAGCTATATGAAAATCAGTCTTGACCCTGTGCCTCATGGGAACAGTCCAGCCCGAATTGCCAAGCCAGGTCTTCCCTGAACCAGAAACAAGCATCCTGGGACCGGTTTCTGGATAACACCTTCATCAGACAGGCTAGCTTGAATTCAGTGGCAAAGTGAGCAAAGGACCCACGTCTGGGCATACCCTGCCAACTTAGGGCGAACAAAGCAAACACAAGGAGATGATGGACGGAGCGCCAAAACTTTTCAGACACTCACCCCCAGTCACAGATCTGGGTTGAATCCATCACCATTCTTTAGCTCACTTCGCCACCTCAGTTCAGACCCAGCTATATGCAAATCAGTCTTGACCCTGTGCCTCTTGGCAAGGGAACAGTCCAACCCAAATTGCCAAGTCAGGTCTTCCCAGAACCGGAAAAAAGCATTCTTCAACCCGTTTCTGGGTAACACCCTTCATCAGCCAGGCTAGCTTGAATTCAGTGGCAAAGTAAGCAAGGGACCCACGTCTGGGCATACCCTGCCAACTTAGGGCGAACAAAGCAAACACAAGGAGATGATGCATGGAGTGCCAAAACGTTTCAGACACTCACCCCCAGTCACAGATCTGGGTTGAATCCATCATAATTTTTTAGCTCGCTTCGCAACCTCAGTTGAGACCCAGCTTTATGCAAATCAGTCTTGACTCTGTTCCTTATGGGAAAAGTCCAGCCCGAATTGCCAAGCCAGGTCTTCCCTGAACCGGAATCAAGCATCCTGGGACCGGTTTCTGGGTAACACCCTTCATCAGTCAGGCTAGTTTGTATTCAGTGACAAAGTGAGCAAGGGACCTACGTCTGGCAAAAGGCGATTAGATGGGTTACCGGGATCTCTCAGGGCACCAGGGTGTTTCTTACAGATCCCCAAGGTATTGCGAATGCCTTCTCAGATTACTACAAGCACCTATACTCCCCAGTCGGGGCTACGAGTATGTGACATTCCCACGACTTTCTCTGGTATTTACGACTTCCTACACTCCCTACTGAAGACAGAGCCTTCATGGAAAGTGATCCTACAGAGGACACAATTGCCCAAGCGATTCGCAATATCGCATCAGGCAAAGCAATGTGTCCGAACGTGCTCCCGATATAGTTATACAAGATTACTATGACTCTTATTGCACCGCAATTACTTCAAATGTACTTGGAGAGCCGGGAAAAGGGGGTGCTCTCCAGAGACCAAAGGCTCGCTTCCATTGTGGTCCTTCATAAGGAGGGTAGGCCAGCTGAGGACTGCTCCTCCTGCAGACCCATTTCCCTCCTCAACGCTGAGATCAAAATTTTGGTGAAACTATTAGCCCATAGATGAATACAAATTATTACCAAATTGGTGCATCCACACCAGTTCTGTTTCACGCCAGGTAGAAACCCGACCTTCAATCTGCGATGTCTCCACGGAATGTTGGGGCTCGCCCTTTCTATACAAGAAGGCGCAACTATTTTGTCCCTTAATGCTCGTATGGCGTTCGACACTGTGGAATGGTTATACCTTTTTGCTGTGCTGGAACGGATGAGCTTCGACCCCAAGTTCTTGTCCTGGGTACGATTATTATACACCAATTCCCTGGCCTGGGTAGTCATTAATGCGAAAACCTCTAGATAATTCCCCTTGAGGTGTGAGACCACAACAAGGTTGCCATCTTTCGCCTCTCTTGTTTGCCCTAGTTCTAGAACCACTGACGACCTGTGAATTCTCTGACCCTTTGATACGTGGCCTACACTGGATGGAGGAGTGGGAATACATAATTTCTCTGTACGCTGACAATATATTATTGTATATAGCAGCTCCGGCGTCTCCCTGAGTCGTATACTGGAAATATTCACAACCTTCGGTAGATACTTGGGATACACCATTAAGTGGTCTAAATGGACGCTATTTGTTCTCAGTGGGTACTCTTCGTGACAAGATAGGGGATGTGTAGCAAGGGTAGTTTCTGATAGCTTCCGATATTTGGTATCTATGTCACCACCGATCCCGACTCATTCTACGACAATAATCTAAGGGTCCCCTACAGTACTCAGGAGAGACGTTTGCCACTGGAGGGCCCTGCCCTTGTCCCTTCTTGGACGCGCTGCTTTGTCCAAGATGATGGCACTGCAGCGGTTTCTTTACTTGTGCAAAATGCACCATTCTCAGTCCCCGATACCTACTTCCGGACTATAGAGACTGAATTAACACCTTGGATGCTTGAGAGATTTTCCTCCTGTGCTGCATTCCCTTCATTCCCATTGTTCATGACGAGCTCAGCTCGTCATGAGCATCGAAGGGGTTAAGGACCTTGTTGTGGGACGGGGTGCCCCTCATATAGCCCTCAAAAAACTGACACATGACTTGTATGACGGTGGTATTACGTTGCCCGACATCCACAGATATTACCAGGCAGCACAGCTCACCACTGTTAACCAATGGGTACATCGGCCTCCAGCCAATACGGCGTTTCATATGGACTGTTATGTGTTACGGCCACTTGAATACACACGATCACTGTACACCTCCCCATGTTATATGATCCTCACAGGACCCACAGCTCTTCCGGTCCAACTGTGGCACACAACTCTTAAAACACTGGACTGGGAGGGTAGGATCACCCAGACAACGCCACTATGGGACTCAGGAATACTGGGCACATTAGGCCGAAGACCGGCTTTGATAAATGGGACCTGATAGGTTTCTCCAGGGAGGGAGATCTATGGACGGGTGGAACAGTTTTTCCGTTTCCTGATTTACAGCATGAAAATTACCTCGTCGACCCAGAAACCTTCTGATACCTTCATGTCCACCACACTTTATGGCAGCCACGTATATATACCCATCAATAGGCTAATTCCTTATTTGGATGTAACACAATACGAGTAGGTTTGAGTGAGAATAGTTCTTTTTATTTGTCACATGATTTGAGTCCATTTCACTAATTATAATTTTTTCATAGAAAACGTTGTAAAAGAAAGAGAACAGCTGACGCTCACAACCCTTTCTCTACTTGTCCTTTTGAGTCTGAAAAGGTCCAGGGCTTTGAGCAAAATTCCTCCATTACATAGGGATTCATTTCCAGATTCAGGATCTCTGGACCGTTCTTTCTGGATGTTCACTTTAATGGCAGCGGTCCCTAATGGGGAGGTCCTACCTGAAGCATCCCTGTTAGAAAACAGAATATTAGATGACTACATGGTATGCGAAGCAATCTCCTTAACGTATAAAAAACGTATTAACAGTGCATCCGACACATTGCTTCAGCTCCAGCAACGTTGGGTACTGACATAGGAGACATGGAGGATGAGGACTGGCTGGTAGGCCTAGCTTCTCCCAAAGAGATGGCGATCAGATCACGATTTCGTCTGGTGCAACTCAAGATACCACACAGGGCGTATGTCTTTTGCAATACATTGGTCAAAATGGGAAGGAGCCCTGAATCAGCTTGCGTGCGGGGGTGTGGGGGAGAAGGCACATCTTACTATATACTCTGGCACTGTTCAGCAATGCTGACTTATTGGACCTCAGTGGTGGCCTGTATAAACAGTGTCAGAGGCGGGGGCTCGTCTCTCGGTGAAGTGCTACCTCCTGAATGTGTGGGAGGCCACGGATCTGGGCCGCATGGAGCATATATGAGTCACTTTAGGCCTCATGGTCCGCAAAAGGAACATGGCAAGATTGTGGGGAGCAGAATCACCACCACAGCTCAAGGATTGGAGGCGTGATATGGACTGATGAGGGTGGTGGAGATGGTGATCTATGGGGGTCGCGGTTGCCCCCGTAAGTGGGAATAGAGTTGGGGGTCACTGGAATGAACTTCTGCTCTGCTTCAGGAATGAGGTCCTCTGCAATGGCCATGGGCGGGAATGTAGTCACAAATGTGTGCAGTGATGTAGACTTATGATAACATCGAGTTCCAACTTGTGTGAAGTGGGGGATCCTGTCTCTATTATGTAATCTACAAAGCCTGATGATATTGATTGGATTTTCCCGTCGTCTTATATTCAATAAAAAGATGTGATAAAAAAAAAGTCTACACTCCATAAGCCTGTACCCTGTCATGGTCCAGGTGTTGTGTTGCAAGGCATCTTATCACATGAGTCTACACTCTGTAAGCCTCTAAAATGTCAGGATCCAGGCATTGTATTACTGGTCTGCACTTTGTACACCTTTCCCATGTCAGGAGCCAGGCGACATATTACAAGAGTCTACAGCCTGTGCCATGTCAGGAATCGGCATCGTATTACAGGTGCCTACACTCCGTACGCCTATACCATGTTGTGGTCCAGACGTTGTAGTACAGGAGTCTACAATTTGTGAGCCTGTAACTTGTCATAAACCAGGCATCCTATTACAAGGGTCTACACTGTGTTCGCCTTTACCATGTAAGCATCTATGCATCGTATTACAGGGGTGTACACTCTGTAAGGTTACACCATGTCAGGAGCCAGGTGTCATATTACAGGACACTATACCTTGTAAGGATACATCACGTCATCAGCTTGGCGTCGTATTACAATAGTCTACGCTCTGTAAGGCTAAACCATATCAGGATCCCTGCGTTGTATCTCAAGAGTGCACAGTCTATAATGCCTACAGGCCAGCAGGAGGCTCGGGCAGGTCCAGGCAGGTCCAGTTGGTACTGGTCAGCAGGGCAATTGCAGGGAGGTCTCTAGAAGCTTGTGGTGTCAATGTCGCTCACACAGGAGATCAGTCGACTAACCCTTAGAGCCACTCTGGGTAGCCTGTGACCTAGGCAAGCAGGTCCAACCCTTCCTCTTCAGACAGCAATGCAGTCCTTCCAGCAGCAAGGCAGTCCTTCCCGCAGCAGGGCAGTCCTTCCAGCAGCAGGGCAGTCCTTCCAGCAGCAGGGCTGTCCTTCCAGCAGCAGGGCAGTCCTTCCCGCAGCAGGGCAGTCCTTCCAGCAGCAGGGCGGTCCTTCCCGCAGCAGGGCAGTCCTTCCAGCAGCAGGGCGGTCCTTCCAGCAGCAGGGCGGTCCTTCCAGCAGCAGGGCAGTCCTTCCAGCAGCAGGGCAGTCCTTGCAGCAGCAGGGCAGTCCTTCCAGCAGCAGGGCTGTCCTTCCAGCAGCAGGGCAGTCCTTCCCGCAGCAGGGCAGTCCTTCCAGCAGCAGGGCGGTCCTTCCCGCAGCAGGGCGGTCCTTCCCGCAGCAGGGCAGTCCTTCCAGCAGCAGGGCAGTCCTTCCAGCAGCAGGGCGGTCCTTCCAGCAGCAGGGCGGTCCTTCCAGCAGCAGGGCAGTCCTTCCAGCAGCAGGGCAGTCCTTCCAGAGGCGGAGCAGTCCTTGCAGCAGCAGGGCAGTCCTTCCCGCAGCAGGGCAGTCCTTCCTGCAGCAGGGCAGTCCTTCCCGCAGTAGGGCAGTCCTTCCAGCAGCAGGGCAGTCCTTGCAGCAGAAGGGCAGTCCTTTCAGCTGCAGGGCAGTCCTTCCAGCAGCAGGGCAGTCCTTCCAGCAGCAGGGCAGTCTTTCCAGCAGCAGGGTAGTCCTTCTTTTGAATCTTCCACATGTCCAGGAGTGTTCTGATGGAATGTTCTGAAGGTCCTCATTTTCATACTAGTGTCAGCTTTTTGTGGGGAAATTCCCCAACCAACCACAAAACTGGTTCTGGTCAGTTCTTCCCCATCCCCTGGTCTTGTCTCTAAACTGTCCAGGGTGACAAAGGCAAGACCAGGCCTGATGTCAGTTTCCTTGTGTGAATCTTCAGAAGTGTAATTAGGGTGGGGTCCAGCTTCTCCCCAGCCATCCTATCAGGAAGACCCTTCCCCCTTACATCCTTTGCTCAGTGTCTGGAAGGGTTTACACCAACGCCAATATGTTTTTAAGGGAGAATCAGTCGGAGCTGGGAGGCTTTGACTGCAGCATTCATTGCAGCCCACATTTGACCCATTAAAGGTCATCTGATGGATGCATTGTAGGTGTAAATAACCCCAGACTGGGATTGAATAAAGGGCTTTGGATGCACATCCTTGTGCACGTGGGGCTTCCAGAGCACAGTGGGTTCTAATTTAAGACATCTCGTTCTACACAACTGTACACAAAGGAGTCAAGATGGTAATATTATATATCAGTAATAAAATGAATGCCCATGCCGACCCTATGGATCCCCCATAGGATAAATCACAGATAGATCCTGTGGATGCCACAGACACGTTCAGCCAGAGATGAAGGAAGAATCCTAAGAAGTAACAGTGCCTCGAGGTTGCAGCGTATAGTGACATGAACTCTCCTCTCTCCAAAGGTAGTATACTGCGCTAATCCCATTAAAAGTTCTAGAACAGGGAAGACTGGGTTTACAGTGGCCGGGATTGTGTGTTTATTGATCCAAGGTTCTAGAGCAGCGATGAAGGGGTTTAAAGTTGGAGGTATTGCGTGCTAACCCCACCAAGGTTCTAGAGCAGAGATGATGGAGATTACACTTGCAGGGATTATGTGCCTGTCTCCCTCTGTAGTGAGGGTATGTGGGCAGAGAACTGTGGGCAGAGATCTCTGGGCAGAGATCTCCCAAAGTACTGGAGCTTTTGAGCATTCATCATTGCTTATAACAATATTTCCATTACCCACTGTGTGCAGCGTAACAACCTGGGAAGGATGAAAGGGTGAGTTTGCCTTGCTGGAATTCACAGATATGTCTTACAGGTCAGACAGATGCTGGCAGTGAGCACTTACCTCACTGAGCCATCTTGTAAACTTGAGGATATATTTTTAGAGGGGTTTGTGCTCTAAAGTTCCAGATCAGTGATGATGGAGTTTGCAGTAACAGAGGGTGTGTGCTAATCTTTCCAAGGTAGTAGAGGAATGGTTTACATATTCTTGTCCTCATATCCCCATCCAGCTAAGTGAGCTGTGAGCCAAGACTACTCCACCCTTTTAGGCTCTCGGCCGAGTGCCCAAAGGTGATAAAGTGTTCTACTAGTGGGGCACCTTGTACCCCACATCGTATTCTACTACAGTGTTGTAAGACACAGGTTTTGACTTTCTGCGTTGTTTGCCCGATATATAAAAAGTTACAGGGGCATGAGGTGGCATATATGACCCCTGAGGAGTTACAATTGGTGTGATCTCTCATTGTGTACGTGTAGACACTTAAAACGGCCCTTTATGGGGGTGATGTTCCATAGTGGTAACTGGACACTGTTGGGTTTAGGTGGAAGTAAAGATTTCACCAAAAAGTCCCTGATTCTTTTCCCTTTTCTAAAGGCATGCATGGTGGGGTTTGGTATACCCAGATCGTCAGCAACAAGGTGGCAATGTTTGTTCACAGTTTTCCGATGTCATTGCTCTTGGTGTAATAGGTTGTGACACAAGTTAATCGATCCTGTGTCTGGGAATTATTGCTTTAAGGTTCCAGAAGATACTCCCTGTGGCTAAACCAGGCCCTCTTACGTGCCTTCTTGAGGAGCCTGACGGGATAGCCACGATCAGTTAACCAATACTAATTTTAGTAGGATTAGGTCAGTACTATACCGTCACTCATTTCTCTCCTGGATTGGGTAATAGGCGCCAATTAACGCACAGTTGATCTTTTACCCCTAGGTTGCCCCCCCCTTTCGACCTGAAGAGGTATAAGTCACTATCAATGCACAAGCCGAGTCGAAACGTCGACGCACCCCACCCATCAACGGCCTGAATCTCATCCCATCCCCTTCGCTTGATGTTGCATTTATGCATTTACAAAAAACTGTAAACATTTTTATAAATAATCTGTTTGGGACAGGCCTTTCTGTACTGGTCTCTTTACCAGTCCATTGTCTAAGCATTAAAAATGTATAAAATCTGAATATTAGTGACTATTCACTTTTCCCGACCCATCACGAGCACACCCATTCTTCTCCCGTCCCTTGAGCAACCTTTGTACCTTCCTTTTGTATAAATTAACTTTTGATCTGGTTCAAGTATATAAAATTAAATATACTGGACTTAAACAATTCTTTGACGCTTTCGTGTTTTACATTGACTATACGTTTTGAAAAATGCTATCTTGGATAGCAGGGTATGTTGTTGTGTTCATTGTTGGTATGTCTTACCAGTGTTTGACTTAATTAAGCTAAAAACACAGTTGATGGACAGAATGTAGAACAATGTCATACAATCACCCCAGTACAAGGATCTGGGCCTAAATCCATCGTTTTTTTGCACTCCACACCACCCTGGGTTAGACACTGGCTATATGCAAATCAGCTCTGACCCTGTGCCTCATGGGAACAGTCCAGTCCGAACTACCAAGCCATGTCTTTCCCAGACCGGAATCAAGTATCCAAGGACCGGTTTCTGGCTATCAGCCTTCATCAGCCTGGATAGCTTGACTCCAGTGGTGTGGAGAGCCTGGGACTCACGTCTGAGTATACCCAGCACACTCGGAGTGAAAATTGCAAAAAACACAGTTGATGGACAGAATGTAGAACAATGTCATACATTCACCCCAGTACAAGGATCTGGGCCTAAATCCATCGTTTTTTTGCACTCCACACCACCCTGGGTTAGACACTGGCTATATGCAAATCAGCTCTGACCATGTGCCTCATGGGAACAGTCCAGTCCGAACTACCAAGCCATGTCTTTCCCAGACCGGAATCAAGCATCCAAGGACCGGTTTCTGGCTATCAGCCTTCATCAGCCTGGATAGCTGGAGTCAAGATATCCAGGCTGATGAAGGCTGATAGCCAGAAACCGGTCCTTGGATGCTTGATTCCGGTCTGGGAAAGACATGGCTTGGTAGTTCAGACTGGACTGTTCCCATGAGGCACAGGGTCAGAGCTGATTTGCATATAGCCAGTGTCTAACCCAGGGTGGTGTGGAGTGCAAAAAAACGATGGATTTAGGCCCAGATCCTTGTACTGGGGTGAATGTATGACATTGTTCTACATTCTGTCCATCAACTGTGTTTTTTGCAATTTTCACCCCGAGTGTGCTGGTTATACTCAGACGTGAGTCCCAGGCTCTCCACACCACTGGAGTCAAGATATCCAGGCTGATGAAGGCTGATAGCCAGAAACCGGTCCTTGGATGCTTGATTCCGGTCTGGGAAAGACATGGCTTGGTAGTTCGGACTGGACTGTTCCCATGAGGCACAGGGTCAGAGCTGATTTGCATATAGCCAGTGTCTAACCCAGGGTGGTGTGGAGTGCAAAAAAGCGATGGATTTAGGCCCAGATCCTTGTACTGGGGTGAATGTATGACATTGTTCTACATTCTGTCCATCAACTGTGTTTTTTGCAATTTTCACCCCGAGTGTGCTAGTTATACTCAGGCGTGAGTCCCAGGCTCTCCACACCACTGGAGTCAAGATATCCAGGCTGATGAAGGCTGATAGCCAGAAACCGGTCCTTGGATGCTTGATTCCGGTCTGGGAAAGACATGGCTTGGTCGTTCGGACTGGACTGTTCCCATGAGGCACAGGGTCAGAGCTGATTTGCATATAGCCAGTGTCTAACCCAGGGTGGTGTGGAGTGCAAAAAAGCGATGGATTTAGGCCCAGATCCTTGTACTGGGGTGAATGTATGACATTGTTCTACATTCTGTCCATCAACTGTGTTTTTTGCAATTTTCCCCCCGAGTGTGCTGGTTATACTCAGGCGTGAGTCCCAGGCTCTCCACACCACTGGAGTCAAGATATCCAGGCTGATGAAGGCTGATAGCCAGAAACCGGTCCTTGGATGCGTGATTCCGGTCAGGGAAGGACATGGCTTGGTAGTTCGGACTGGACTGTTCCCATGAGGCACAGGGTCAGAGCTGATTTGCATATAGCCAGTGTCTAACTCGGGGTGGTGTGGAGTGCAAAAAAACGATGGATTTAGGCCCAGATCCTTGTACTGGGGTGATTGTATGACATTGTTCTACATTCTGTCCATCAACTGTGTTTTTTGTAATTTTCACCCCGAGTGGGCTGGATATGCTCAGACGTGAGTCCCAGGCTCTCCACACCACTGGAGTCAAGATATCCAGGCTGATGAAGGCTGATAGCCAGAAACCGGTCCTTGGATGCTTGATTCCGGTCTGGGAAAGACATGGCTTGGTAGTTCGGACTGGACTGTTCCCATGAGGCACAGGGTCAGAGCTGATTTGCATATAGCCAGTGTCTAACCCAGGGTGGTGTGGAGTGCAAAAAAACGATGGATTTAGGCCCAGATCCTTGTACTGGGGTGATTGTACGACATTGTTCTACATTCTGTCCATCAACTATGTTTTTTGCAATTTTCACCCCGAGTGTGCTGGTTATACTCAGGCGTGAGTCCCAGGCTCTCCACACCACTGGAGTCAAGATATCCAGGCTGATGAAGGCTGATAGCCAGAAACCGGTCCTTGGATGCTTGATTCCGGTCTGGGAAAGACATGGCTTGGTAGTTCGGACTGGACTGTTCCCATGAGGCACAGGGTCAGAGCTGATTTGCATATAGCCAGTGTCTAACCCAGGGTGGTGTGGAGTGCAAAAAAGCGATGGATTTAGGCCCAGATCCTTGGACTGGGGTGAATGTATGACATTGTTCTACATTCTGTCCATCAACTGTGTTTTTTGACTTAATTAAGCAACACACACATGATAAATTATAAATTACTCTTCTCTAAAGCAGTCACAACCACTTGTTCATTACCTGATTGGCTATATATTCCTAAATAATGCGGCATCTGAATTTACAGTGTTTTAGGAGCACACGTAACCCCTCCAGCCATGCGCATTATTGGGGCCAATCTCCGGCTGTGCGTACTTTATATACACAAGACTCCACCAGAAGCAGATGTAACCTGTTAGTCAGCCCCCCTCTCACTGAGCTGACCACCGTTCATAGACGACCCAATCTGAGGCACTCAATGGATTCACATGAAGCACGCTGGTCTCACTGAGCTATCTGCCATAGAACACCCACATCCTGCCCCAAGATGTTAAAGGTACTTTTGAATCTCGTTAGAGCTTTGACTGTTGTGTATGAACAGTCACTCACACTGAGCTCTAGTCCATAGGCGCTGCTCTTAATACTGAATCTTATTTCAAATACGGGTGTTATGTGATGTTCGTCCTTTGTTCCTGTAGCTGTCATTGCTCTTTAATACAAAGATGATGTGTGTGTTAATTATTACAGGTGTAATAATGTGAAGATTCAGTGCCCAGAGATTGTGGTGAAGAGTTATAAAGGTAAATATCATTGTGACGATTAGCTCTGTATGTTATGGTTCATGAAAATGATGTGGTATGGTATGGTTTTGTGTGGTATGGTATGGAATGTTATGTTATGTTCGTATGGTATGGGATAGGAAGGGATGAGATTGTGTATGGTATGGTATTGTATGGTTTGGAACGTTATGATTGGATGGGATTGTGTGGTGTGCTATGGGTTGGTATCATGGTGTAATATGGTGTGATGGGATGGTGTGGTGTGGTGGGATGGTGTGGTGTGGATTGGTGTTGTGTGCTATGGAACGGTATGGCATGGAATGTTATGGTGGTATGGTATGCGGTAGGAAGGGATTAGATGCGATTGGATGGTGTGGATTGGAGTTTTATGGAATGGTATCTTAAGGCGGTATGGTATGGAACGTTATAATGGGATGGTGTGATGTGATATGGGCTGGGATTATAGTAAAATATGGGATGGCATGGAATTACACCTCAGAATTTGGCATGTACTGCATAACTCATTCTGTGTTCCAGAGTTCTAGCTCCAACAGTGAACTAACACATGCTTCTGCAAAGACCCAGCACATACTGACCTAGGGCATGCACCTACACTGGCCTAGGGCATGCACCTACACTGGCCTAGCACATGCACCCACACTGACCTAGCACATGCACCCACACTGACCTAGCACATGCATCTACACTGATGTAGCACATGCACCTACACTGACCTAGCACATGCATCTACGCTGACCTAGCACATGCATCTACACTGACCTAGCTTATGTACCTACACTGACCTAGCACATGCACCCACACTGACCTAGCTCTTGTACCTACACTGTCGTAGTTCGTGCACTTACCCTGAGCTATCCCATGCACCTACACTGACCTAGCGCATACTTCTACTCTGATCTAACGTATGCACCTATAGTGACGTGGTGTATGAACCTACACTGACGTAGCACATGCACCCACGCTGGCCTAGCGCATGCACCTACACTAACCTAGCGCATATATCTACTCTGATGTAGTGCATCCGTCTACAATGCAGTGTGGTATATGACTGGAACTGTATACCCTGGAGTAGATCTGTCATTCTGTACCATCAAATGCAGTGTACTGACTAGTACTGTATACCTTTGAGTAGCTCTCTTGCTCTGTATCATCTAATATAGATTACTAACTAGTACAGTATGTCTTGGATCAATTCTGTTTTCTGTACAATCTAATGCACTGTACTGGCTATTACATTATAGCTTGGAGTAGCTCTGTAGCTCTGTACCATCTAATGCAGTGTACTGACTAGTATTGTATACCTTCTAATAACTCTGTACTATCTAATGCAGTGTACTGACTAGTACCGTATACTTTCTAATAACTCTCTCACTCTGTACCATGTAACGCAGTGTAGTGACTAGCACTGTATACCTTCTAATAACTCTCTTACTCTGTACCATCTAACGCAGTGTACTGACTAGTACTGTATACTTTCTAATAACTCTCTCACTCTGTACCATGTAATGCAGTGTACTGACTAGTACTGTATACTTTCTAATAACTCTCTTACTCTGTGCCATCTAACGCAGTGTACTGACTAGTACTGTATACTTTCTAATAACTCTCTCACGCTGTACCATCTAACGCAGTGTACTGACTAGTACTGTATACCTCTAGTAGCTTTCCTTCCCTGCAGCATCCATTGTGGTGTACTGATTACTACTGTATACCTTTGAAGTATTTGAAGTAGCGTTGTCACTCTGGGACTTCTAATAGAGTGTACTGACTAGTACAGATCACCTTCTTGCACCTCTGAGAAGCACCCCAGTTGCAGAACATTTGCCCCAAGATTTCTCATCCTTTTCTACCTGAAGGACAGCTGTCGAAGCCTGGTTTATTTTTGAGAAGCAGCTTCACCTCTTGTAAGCCTTTTCTTTCCTCCTAGTTCTTGCTTCTGCTCTAACTTTGCTGCTTTAAGACTCTTATTTTCCAGTAGTGGGGAAACTTCCAGTAGTAAGGTTGGATCTAATTGTAATAAGGGTTTGATTATCATGTCACTATTTATTCGACTGGGGTCCGTTTTGTTCACTGTGAGTATCTGCCGTCTGAATTCGGTCCAGCTCCTCTCCCAGCGTGTTAACTGATTCTGTTCTGTTAGCAGTTATTTTTTAGGTCTCGCCTAGGCAGCGCGCATGCGCTGCTCTAGGAGGGCCTTTAGCCTTCGGTCTTCACTTTTCAAGCGCTGCACTCGTGCCTGTGGCGTCATCCACATTTCAGGATCGAGCAGCGGCGTGCCACAAGCACAAGTGCAGTGCTTGAAAAGTGAAGACCTCGCGATCACGCATGCACGCACCACTCCCGGGCTTGTTCTGTTAGTTGCTCTCTCTATAAGCAGAGAGAAGTGTGTATATAGATTTGCCACAAGGCAGCGTGAGCAAGTGGAGAGCGGCTTGGAAACATGAGGCAGCATACCTGATCACCTCCAGCCTCTGACGGCGTGTTGCTGGGCAACCGAGTACACCGCCTGCACTCCCATGTGAAACATTTTCACCCTTGTTTGTGTTGTGTGTGAGCATCCGAAGAGTAGCGGTGCTGTCCCACAGCACCTTGACCAATTATACAATGGCGTTGTACTACTTTGGCTGAGTTGGGGACTATTTTGGAATTTATTTACGAGTCACTTTTCACAGCCACTACTGTGCCCCCGCACACTTTTTGTGCATGCCGCTCTGCACCTCTCCTCCCTCCTTTTGTGCTACGTGTCCCTTCGTCTAATTACCGCCATCTTTTTGCTCCGCCATGAGACTGCCTGTAGCTCCTCTTATGTTGTTCATTCCTTCTGCCATTAGCGTACCTTGCCCTCTCCTGTGGCCAGAGCGGATCTGCTAAGCAGCCCCTCCCGTTGCTGGCTCCATTATTGCTGCCCCTGTGTGGGCTTGGTCAGGGAGGCATTTTCAAGTTGAATACAATATACACGTTCCTCATACCCCGCAGACGCACCGACCAAGATGTCCATTAACTTGATTAGGATTCTCTAATTGTGACTGATTGGCATATGCAGCGGTAGTGCTGTGGACATCAGGCAATGTTTATATATGTAATTTTCTTTTTGCTTGTGTCACGGCGCAAGGAATTAAACAGTTATTACATCCATGTACCAGACCGAGTTCAAGACAAAGAGTCACTGTAGGTGATGCACAGCTGCTTGTTTATTGTCTCAGTTTCTGGGACACTTTAGCATCAAAGTCGGGAGCTTCTCGACAAGATGGTTGTTCTTAATGGACAGATGACGTGGTACTCCCTTAAGTGCAGAAGTCACTTTGCAGCATTTTCCACAGCTTTATTAGTTGCCAAGATAGACTGATTCATTTTACCACACACAAGTGACCCCTGAGTGCCTGCGAATGTTGGTTCAGGGATCATAATGAAAGACTTGTTCAGAAGGGGTACAGGTTCGAATCCCGGCAGTCCATTCTGTTGATCAATAGCTTTGATTGCAACGATTTGACTACCAGGCATTGGCACCTTTTGCAAGTTATGCAAGCTCTTACTGACCTGTTGCTGTGCACAGATTCGGCTATGGGCAGAATCATAGACATCAATACACCAAAATGGCAGGTGTACCGGAAGTGACATAACACATCCTTTGACCTTAATGACATCACATTAGGGGACGCCTATGACTACTACTGACTCCAAGGCATGGTGAATAGTGACACAGCTCATGGTCCTCCATGCTAATTCAGCATCATGTCAAGGGAAACAGTGATGTGGCAGTCTCCAGCTGTGATAATTGAGAACATGAAAATGGTGAAAGGACCCAAAAACACAGAGTACTCTTTCAAGGAACTTGGTTCCTTTGTTCATGCAGTACTTAATGCAGGAAATTGACATGCAGCCCATCTCTTTGGGTGGGTGTGCAACTCTGATCATGCCAATGTCCTTAATTCTTCATTCTTCAGGAAGTGGCTTAGTCAAACGAAGGTGTACTCCAGCCTTCCTGCTCCATGGAAGTATAGGTGATTTCACACAAGATGCATGCACGTGGCTTTCCCTTGGTTTCTGGAGGGAGGGAGAATGAGAGATAGGCGAGCAGTAGAGGAAACAGGTAGGAAAAGGAAGGATATCCGTTCTGACTACTAGTAAACCCTGCTGATAACTGTAGGGTCTAAATAAATACAGTACTCCTCCCAACGTGGGTGTGCTCCTCCCATTATTTAATTAAGATCTACTCACACATACAGTTGGTCCTTGTTAGGCTAGCCATGATAAAGGACATAGATTTACACAGGAAAAGCTGGTAATCGTTCTCTACATGGTTTGATCAGCTGCTACTAGTCGTTGTCTTGGCCGATTCATGGGGCTGGTCGTCGTTTTGAGTGTATCCCTACCACACATCAGTGAGCAACCTTCCAAATCATGTACAGCACCCATCAGGAGACTTGTTACCAGGATCTTTTGCACAAGCCACTGGCCAGCCTACATCTTCTTTGCCCCCCCCCTCGCAGAACCTCCTCCCGTGGAGACCCAGTTGTCCTGCTTTCCTAGTCCTTCTCTGGAGGAATTCTGCCTTCTGGCGAATGGTGTGTCTTCGGGATCACCACTTGATCCTATGCCCCATAAGATCTGGAAGGCATTTCAAACTGAGCTGTTTCCTCCGCTCCACGCCATTTGCTGCCAGTCACTGAGTACAGCAGTAGTTCAAGACAGCTGGAAGAGGGCAATTGTTACACCATTGCTGAAGAAGGCCTCCTTGGACCCTTCAAGCCCGGCCAATTACAGGCCTATTTCGCTTCTGCCTTTTATAATAAAGGTTGTGGAGAAGTGGGTCACGAAAATACTAACCAGCTTTCTGGAAAATAACTCCTGCCTGGATACATCACAGTTCGGCTTTAGGCCGGCTCACGGCACGGAGGCTGCTTTGGTCACCGTGTTGGACGATCTACGAGCGCGTGTGGACATGGGCAAGTCAGCATTCTTAGTGCTGCTTGACATGTCGGCCGTGTTCGACACGGTGGACCATGCAGTACTACTGGACCGTCTCCGGAGTACAGGAGTAACTGGCCTGGCCTTGAGATGGATAACATCTTATCTCAGTGACAGACAGCAGGCAGTGGCACTACCACCTTTTTCGCCCTCCATGCAGCAAGTGGATCAGGGTGTCCCCCAGGGGTCGTCGATCAGCCCGATCCTGTTTAATCTGTACTTGCGACCTCTGGTCGCCCTGATAAAGTCATTCGGCATATCTGTCATCAATTATGCCGATGACACTCAATTGATTTTTTCATTTGAGGGTACCAGGGCAATATCGAGAGACACCTTCCACTGCTGCATGGCGGCTACAGCAGAGTGGCTGCGAGCCAACTCGCTTCAATTTAATGGATCCAAAACGGAGGTTCTCCATTGCTCCCTAGACCGTACCACTCGTCCGCTTCCGGGCAATTTTTGGCCTACATCTATTCCAGGTACGGTAGAGGCTGCTGAGTCGGCCCGTAACTTGGGAGTTCTGTTTGAATCCAATCTGCAGCTTGATGCCTCTGTGAACAGAACTATAGCGGGCTGTATGAGCTTACTTCGTGCCCTACGTAAGATCTTACCGCTTCTTCCCAAGGAGGCAAGGGCAGAGGTAGTGCGCAGTTCTATTCTTAGTCGATTAGACTACTGCAATGCACTACTTCTGGGAGCCCCAAAAACTTTGATTCTGAAGCTGCAGAGGATCCAAAATATGGCGGCTAAATTGGCTCTATCCCGTCCTCGATATGCCTCTTCCTCTGGCGCACTAGCAGACCTCCATTGGTTACCCATCCAAGAGAGAATTTCCTTCAAGGCGCTCTGTCTCGTCTTTAAGGCCTTGCACGGACAGGGGCCGATACCGCTCCAAAACCTTTTTTCCTGGTACTACGCTGCCAGACCCCTAAGATCCTCCTCTGCGTTTCTGGTGACGGTCCCCAGGATCAATAGAGTGAGGATGGGTGGCTGTGCTTTTAGATTCACGGCTGCCACTCTCTGGAACACCCTCCCGCTGGCGCTGAGGTGTAGACAAGATTTCATCCCTTTTAAAAAGGACCTCAAGACCTTTTTGTTCCCCAGAGCTATGTAATGGTAGTATGCCTGCAGGATAGACGCAGTCTCAGCGCCAGGATACCCTTTGGGTGGCAGTCGCGCTTAACAAGTAAATAAATAAATAAATAAAATAAGAAAACGTGTGGAGTCGGTCAGTTGAAAGAGAGATCTACTGAGCGGTGACCCTGGGCCCAGAGCACTGCTCAAGGCCTCGCACATGGTCACAGATGATCTTAATGGTGATATTACATCACTATTAACATTCTTGATGATATCACTAAAATCATGTTTGCTGACAGTGGGAATATTGCTGTTTAATTGAGTGACCATTGCAGGGACATCTCCATGTTGTGGTAGTGCAACCTTCTCGCTCATTTTAATGTCTGATTATGTGTATTGGTGGAGTTTCAAAGACATCAAGCATTATCTTTCATCAGTCAGGATATTGGTTATGAGTGACTTTTATTGACAAGTACAAAACAGGCTTTTTTGCTCAGGCTTTATTGTTGACTGCAGCAATACATTGTTTTGATTGTTTTCCAAGCTGCCTCAAACACTGATCTTGAATAAGGGATTAAACAGGGCATTTTCTAGTCAGCCTAAGACTTGCTACCGATCGTGTTTTCACACAACTGCCCCATGTTTAACAACACTGAAGGGAACATTTTCTGTCGAGGTACAGTTTTTACTGTTCATCACTGTATTTGTGTTTGAAAGAAAAGATATTAAAATAAAAGTAAATATCCCATCATTCAACACAAAATACCATTCCACATAATTACACTCATAACACACAATCTCACTCCACATAGTTCCAGTACACTCAATACCACATAATTACTATCTGCATAATTCCACTGCACAGCATGCCACATAATTCCACTACACAAATCCACTCGACACAATTCCGCAACTAAAAATTACAAACCAACCCACATAATTCCACTACACATGCATACACACACATAAAATGTGTTTTACACAGGTGAAGCACATTGCCATTTAGAATCAAACAATTTTATTCAGCAGACACGTAGCAGTGAACACAGCTGGGCTGCCTACATCCACAGGCCGGCAGAGCGGAGTCAAATTACACACAACACAGCCATAGGGTCTACAACCCGGAGGGCGACCCGGCGAAGGCGGGCTAACAGCCATGCGGTGGAACCATGTAGGGAGGCGATACTGCTTTTTGTCAAAACCAGAAAAGAAAACAACCCAAAAGAAACCGAGCCCTCCCACCCCACCCAACACCCAGCCAACTCTAGCCCCCCCCACCCTCTCCGCATCAGCATAGTCCAGTCAACCCACAAAGTCCAGGGGTCCAGGGATCCCATCACTCTCCTAAAGCAAGCTAGAGACAATCATGCAACAGCCCCGGGCGGCTCCAAGGGAATGAGTTGTAAAATCTGGAGGAATTTGGGGCATGTGACCTCACGTAGGTCCCGAGATAACAGGTGTATGAAAGGTGCCCAAAGCTTAGCATACGTGTCCCCTTTACCATCCACACACCGGGAAAGCCGCTCCATCCCCAGAAGCAACCACAGGCGCCTAATCCAATCCCTGGGGTCAGGGGCGTCCAGTGAGCGCCACTGCGAAAGGATCACCAGGCGCGCCGCCAGAAGCGCCAGCGCAATCTGTCGACCTCGAGGGGAGCGCAACGCCTTAGGGTGAGGCAGGCCTAGCAACACATATTCCGGAGCCCTGGGAAAGGTGATACCAAAAGCATTGTCTATATCATCTAAAACTGCTTTCCAGTAGCGTACTAGTTTGGGACAGTGCCAGATCAGATGGGAAAGAGTGCCTGTAGCGCCGCAGCCCCGCCAGCAAAGACTCGAGCACTTGGGGTCCCACCCATGGAGCCTCGCCGGTGTGTGGTACCAGTAAGTAACAATTTTAAAGGCCGCTTCAGCTCCCGCCACATTAGCCGCTGTGTGGTGCGCGCGATAGAAGATCTTGCCCCACTCCTTACTCGTCAGGGGACGGCCCAATTCCGTCTCCCAACGAACTTGCGCCCTGGAGCGTTGCGGGTGGTGACGTTTCATAATGAAGGCATACAGCTCAGAGATAAGTTTGCGATCGTCCTTCTTGAAGGCCACCCAGCGCTCTAGGGGCGTCATTGGTCGAGACATGTCTGCTACATTATCAGGAAGCGTTACCCAGTGTGCTACCTGCGCGTAGTGGAAGGCGTCAGCCGCCGTCAGCTCAAAGTACTCCCGGCGCAGAGTGGTGAACGGTATCAGCCCCTCCGGTTGGAAGAGGTGACCCACTCTCTTACAACCCAACTCCCTCCAGCGCTGGAAAACCGGCGAGGCGCACCCGGGGGGGAAGTCCGGGTTGTCAACGATAGGCGTCAGCGGAGATGGGAAGGTGGTCCAGCCGCGCCTCTGCGCCAGACGGTCCCACACCGCAAGGGTCGGCGAGGTCACCGGAGAGGAATAAAGGCCCCAGGATCTGTGCTTGCGCGGGAGCCATAGCTCGCGCCAGATGTTCCGCCCGGCCACTGTCTGATCCATGAAGAGCCAGTGCTTGCTGGACATAGGTCTATTCCATTCCAGAATAAAACGCAGGCACGCAGCCTGGTAGTACGCCTCCACGCATGGGAAGTTAAGTCCGCCGTCATCTCGCGGCGCCATGAGGCGATCAATAGCGATACGGGGGTGCTTATGGTTCCACAAGAACGTGGTCAGCAACCGCTGAAGCTTTCGCAGGGACCCCGGGGGGGGGGGTGGGGGGGCGCAAAGGCAGCATCTGAAACAAATAGAGGATGCGGGGGAGGATCGTCATTTTGATCGCAGCGAGGCGGCCAAACCAGGCCAGCTGCAGTCGGGACCAGTCAGAGACGGACTTAGCCGTTTGGTCAAGGAGGAGCCTGTAGTTGAGAGCCACCGTTTGGGTGAGCGTGGACGCCAACTGGATCCCCAGGTATGGGATGGCCGTCTGGACCCATTGGAAGGCGAAGTCGGCACTGAGGTCACGGACCTCCTCCTCCGGCACCGAGAGGTTCAGGATTTGGGACTTCGAGAAATTGACCTTAAAGCCGGCCACCATGCCGAACTCCTCCAGCTCCCGGGAGAGGTGTCTCAGAGAGGAGCGCGGATGCGTGAGGGACAGGATGACATCGTCCGCATAGAGGCTCACCTTGTGCTCCTCTGCCCCAAAGCGCACCCCCTGCACGTCTGCGTTGTCCCGGAGGCGTTGCGCCAAAGGCTCCATGTAGAGCGCAAACAACAGGGGCGAGAGAGGGCATCCCTGCCTCGTCCCCCGGGTGATCGGAAAACAAGCAGACCTACAACCATTCACTCGGACAGCGGCCCGAGGGGAGGCATAAAGGCAGCGGACCCAGCTGACAAACGGGTCTCCCAGCCCGAACTTTCGCAAGACCGCAAACATGTACGACCAGTCAACCCGGTCGAAAGCCTTCTCGGCATCGATGGAGAGAAAACACGCTTGTGTACGCGACCGGTGAACCAAGTCCATCAGGTGTAGGAGGCGTTTGGTGTTCTCACCACCCTGGCGCGTCGGCACGAAGCCCACCTGGTCGGGTTCAATGATACCGTCCATAAATGGGCTGAGGCGAGCTGCCAGGATTCCCGAAAATAACTTCATATCAATGTTTAGGAGTGAAATGGGGCGGTAGGAGCCGCACTCCTGGGCATCCTTGCCTGCCTTATGAATAACAGTAACCACGGCTTCCCTATAAGATGAATGAATGAATATACAGCTACATAACAAGAGCAGCTTTGTTTTTATTTGATCTTTAATGCTCGAAATATTTGTGCAAAAATGAAACCCTTTGTGGTCGATGCTAAAACAAATTCAGTTTGGGATGGATCCCTAAAGACATTTACTAATTCAGTGACAGCACGGCTTGTAATGCGGGTTTACCCATCGTGAATTTCATAACAAGACACGGAGGCTACATTATGCAAAGTCTTTTATTTGCAACTCCAAGCAGCCGCCTACATCACAATAGACTAAGCTCTAAAGAGAACAATGGCAACACATAAAGCCCATGAGACAGCAATAATCTGCCTCTTTTAAATGCGGCTCCAAGACAGATAAGTTGACTTCTCCTTCTTCTTGCTAATATGGCTTATAAGAAATATTCTGTTAAATACCCTTAATCATTGGCTATTTTTTAATGTTTTCTATAGCAGATAGACTGTTTGTGTACATTCAGCTAGCGATATTTCTAACTTTTTTACCTAGCATGTACTGTTTTATGGGAGTGTGTTACTTTTGAAGCGTGGTTACCCCCACCCTTTCCGCTACCCGTCCCCACCGATCTCCAATTTATGGTGATCTCCTTTCTTCCCACTCCCTCTCCCTTGGATACACAACCGGAATCACGGTCAACAATCCCCTGCGCGATGAGCGCTCCTCATGTTAAAGTCCCTCGCCTCTCCCCACGCTACTGGGGCGAGCGGAACGGCTAAAGCCTTAAACCCTTTACAAAACACCCCCCCCCCCCAACAACGAACGGGGATAACCCTCGGCGTGCCTCTCCTTCACGCCCTTACCGCTTCTCCTCCTGGGAACGCTTCTCTCTGCAGAGCACAGCGTGCGAGCGGAGCCTTCCCTAACTCCCGACGGGAACCATTTCCCAAAACCTTACCCTCGCCGCTTTAGAAGAAAGCCCGCTGGCAACACACGCGCTGCGCGTTATTGTTGCACAGGGCCTTTCCTCAACCCCCTCCACTCGCTCAGCGTTGCCATGACGACGGCCGAGCAGACTCTCGCTGAAACGGTTTGCCTCAACAGAAACCAACTGCTTTCATCGGAGACACGCGTTTTAACCCTTAAAAGCCTCATTTTTTTATATTCACCATAAACAAATGATAATCTAAGGGAAACAAGGAATATCACCCTTGCTGTAGAACGTTAACACTTAGCTAACACCTACTTTCTAAGTGACTTCTATCTTCCCTGCCTGTCCCTTTCTCAAAATGTCAGAATCTGATTCTGATGGGGCCGCAGCCCCTACTCCAGGCTTGGGTGATGGATCTTTCAAAGCTATGCTCCACATGGAAGTTAAGTCCTGCATGATGGAGAGCCTATCTGAGCTAATGGGTCCCAAACGTCCACTCCCTTCGGAGGACGTCACTCACTCCCACCCTCATTCCGGTGGGAACCAGGGAGGTAAGAGACTGAAGAAAACTAATTACACCAATACCAATACTTCGGGAGGTCTTGGCACCTCAACAAATAAAGGAGGTCTTGGCACCTCAACTAGTAGTGGAGGCCTTCGCGCCTTTAACACCCAGGGTGTCCTTGGCGGCACTTCCTTTGATATGGATGATGACATTTCAACCAATTCCTCTGAATTTATTGATGAATATGTCTTTGATCTTAACGATGGTCAAGACCCTCTCGACGAATTTACAGATAATCTCCCTTCTCCTTCCAAAAGCACCATTCTGGACCCCTTGGGAGAGGAAATGCTCTCCCCCCAAAACCTTAGACACCCCAGGAGTTCTGACTGGGTACCCCAAGACCATGTCTCGAAATTTATCAAAAAATGGCTCAGAAACCTCCTTGACAGGGGAACCCGAAATATTCTCAGAGCTGAATGCTCAAGACCTTCCCTCAAAGATAAGGTTTGTTATACACCCAATCTGGACCCAGAGCTTATAAAATTCCTATTTAAACTTGGGCGTGACCCAAGAAAAGGGGTCGAAAAATCCTTTAAAGGATGCCAAGATCGCCTCTTGGACGTCCTTGGCCCTCTGACCAGAATCTTGGATTCAGCAGAGGATTCTCACATCAATGGTACTCCTTTGGATACTGAGATGATTAGAGGTTGGAGCCAGAGGGCCATCATCCTCCTGGGGAATGCTATCGCTTCCATTAACTCAGAGAGACGTAGGGTGGTCCTGAACAAAATCAACCCAAAACTGGGAGATCTGGCTGACAAAGAACCCTCAAGGAACCCTAAAGGACTTCTCTTCGGGGAAGACCTAATTAAATCCCTTGGGAAATACGTTTCCACCTTTACCGCCCTTGATAAAGCGCAACAGAACATGCGCAAGGTCTTTAACAACAACAACCTTTTTGGTCGGGCCGGAAGACGAGGCCAACCTTCCGGCCGTTACAATCAAAGGCCCTTCTCAAGAGGTCGTGGTTTCGGAAGAGGATACCAACAACAACAGTTTAATACCCCGCAATTCTACCCTCAAAGGGGTAGAGGCCAAGGTAGAGGCAGAAGCTACAGATCACGTGGATCGACCAACTCTAACACACCCTCAGGTGAGTGTTACCTCCCTCCCTTCCCCTTCTTTTCCACTAAAAGTGGGCGGAAGACTCAGACATTTTGCAATGAATTGGCATCTGATCACTCAAGACTCGTGGGTTCTAAACACGGTAAAGGGTTTCATGATAGACTTCACCCATCCTCCTGTTCAGACTTCCCTTCCCAGGAAGATTCACATGTCCTCGGAACAAGAAAAAATTATAGAAGAAGAGATCTCTTCTATGATTCAGAAAGGTGCAATCCTGGAGGTCCCATCCGATCAGCTGGGATTCATAAGCAACCTTTTTTTGGTGGAAAAAAAGGACAAAGGTTGGAGACCTGTGATCAACCTTCGAGACCTAAACAAGTTCCTCACATACAGGCATTTCAAGATGGAAGGCATCCACCTTCTCCGGGACCTTCTCTTGGAGAAAGATTGGTTAGTCAAATTAGACCTCAAAGACGCCTATTTCACCATACCCATGGCCAAGGCTCACCAACCTTTTCTTCAGTTCCTTTGGAAAGACCGCTTGTATCAGTTCCAAGCTCTTCCTTTCGGACTCTCTTCCGCTCCCTGGTGTTTCACCAAAGTGATGAGAGCGGTTGTGTCTCATGTAAGATCAAGAGGAATACGTCTGATTATTTACCTCGACGACATCCTCATTATGTCTCAAGATCCTCTCCAGCTGGTTCAGGACTTGAATTTCACTATGAATCTTTTGGAGAAGCTAGGATTCATCATAAACAAAGAAAAATCGTTGTTAACCCCAACAATGTCCATCGAGTTCCTAGGTTTTACCGTGGACACGATGCGCTGTCTTCTTCTTCTCCCCTCGAAAAAAGTTTCCAAGATAAAAAAAGAGATAAGATATGTGCTGAGACACCAAGACGTCAGAACTCCTGGGGTGTCTAAGGTTTTGGGGGGAGAGCATTTCCTCTCCCAAGGGGTCCAGAATGGTGCTTTTGGAAGGAGAAGGGAGATTATCTGTAAATTCGTCGAGAGGGTCTTGACCATCGTTAAGATCAAAGACATATTCATCAATAAATTCAGAGGAATTGGTTGAAATGTCATCATCCATATCAAAGGAAGTGCCGCCAAGGACACCCTGGGTGTTAAAGGCGCGAAGGCCTCCACTACTAGTTGAGGTGCCAAGACCTCCTTTATTTGTTGAGGTGCCAAGACCTCCCGAAGTATTGGTATTGGTGTAATTAGTTTTCTTCAGTCTCTTACCTCCCTGGTTCCCACCGGAATGAGGGTGGGAGTGAGTGACGTCCTCCAAAGGGAGTGGACGTTTGGGACCCATTAGCTCAGATAGGCTCTCCATCATGCAGGACTTAACTTCCATGTGGAGCATAGCTTTGAAAGATCCATCACCCAAGCCTGGAGTAGGGGCTGCGGCCCCATCAGAATCAGATTCTGACATTTTGTTTAGAAAGGGACAGGCAGGGAAGATAGAAGTCACTTAGAAAGTAGGTTTTGAATATAAAAAAATGAGGCTTTTAAGGGTTAAAACGCGTGTCTCCGATGAAAGCAGTTGGTTTCTGTCGAGGCAAACCGTTTCAGCGAGAGTCTGCTCGGCCGTCGTCATGGTAACGCTGAGCGAGTGGAGGGGGTTGAGGAAAGGCCCTGTGCAACAATAACGCGCAGCGCGTGTGTTGCCAGCGGGCTTTCTTCTAAAGCGGCGAGGGTAAGGTTTTGGGAAATGGTTCCCGTCGGGAGTTAGGGAAGGCTCCGCTCGCACGCTGTGCTCTGCAGAGAGAAGCGTTCCCAGGAGGAGAAGCGGTAAGGGCGTGAAGGAGAGGCACGCCGAGGGTTATCCCCGTTCGTTGTTGGGGGGGGGGGAGGGGGGTGTTTTGTAAAGGGATTAAGGCTTTAGCCGTTCCGCTCGCCCCAGTAGCGTGGGGAGAGGCGAGGGACTTTAACATGAGGAGCGCTCATCGCGCAGGGGATTGTTGACCGTGATTCCGGTTGTGTATCCAAGGGAGAGGGAGTGGGAGGAAAGGAGATCACCATAAATTGGAGATCGGTGGGGACGGGTAGCGGAAAGGGTGGGGGTAACCACGCTTCAAAAGTAACACACTCCCATAAAACAGTACATGCTAGGTAAAAAAGTTAGAAATATCGCTAGCTGAATGTACACAAACAGTCTATCTGCTATAGAAAACATTAAAAATAGCCAATGATTAAGGGTATTTAACAGAGTATTTCTTATAAGCCATATTAGCAAGAAGAAGGAGAAGTCAACTTATCTGTCTTGGAGCCGCATTTAAAAGAGGCAGATTATTGCTGTCTCATGGGCTTTATGTGTTGCCATTGTTCTCTTTAGAGCTTAGTCTATTGTGATGTAGGCGGCTGCTTGGAGTTGCAAATAAAAGACTTTGCATAATGTCAGCCTCCGTGTCCTTAATGAAATCCAGATTCTCTAGACATGTAAATATGAGAATCGCAATTTAAAGGCCCAAACAACAATCTTTTTTATTTTGATATCTCTATCAGTATTTCATATAAATAATATAACAGCAGTGACACGATGTCACACAAGGCCCTTTTCTGTTTCTCGATAGCGCATGGTATATTCTCCTAATGGGAGCTTCTTCGTTATTCACATGTAAGGGACTTAAAGCTTGAGTATATCCTCACTGCCATTTGCTTTCACGCACACAAAGCACTCCACAACGCCGGACCAGCCTACCTTAACAGCAGACTCCGCTTCTACACCCTCACCCGCCAGCTCAGTTCCGCCAGCCTCGCCCTCGCCGCTATCCCCCGCATCCAACGAATGACCTCCGGCGGCAGATTCTTCTCCTACCTCGCCGCCAAGACCTGGAACACCCTCCCTACCCACATATGGCAGACCCAAGACCTATTCGCCTTCAGAAGACTCCTCAAGACCTGGCTCTTCGAGCAGGAGGAGCCCCACCCCCTCCTCAGCGCCTTGAGACCCTCACAGGTAAGTAGCGCGCTCTACAAGTACTCTGATTGATTTCAAGGTGCCCCAGCACTGACAAAAGTGCACATAACCCGGAAACATCCCACAAGGTTCGTCTTCATGGTAGACATGTGTTGCAGCATTTTTTATGTCATTTCTTTTTTAATACAGGTGTTCAATTATACATAATATAATACTATTTATATATAAGGTAACAGAAATGGCAATAGCGATCGCTAAACACTTATAAGGTCCCAAAGGCGATCTTGGAAGGGATGCCAGCAGGGGCGGTGGGTGGCATTGCAAAGTGGTGAGGCGCAAAGGGATTTGCATACAGCACCGTAGCGAGCGAGTGAGCCCGAACCCCAAATTTTGAAAAAAAAGAAGAAAAATCATGCATTTTCAAGCAAATTTGAGAAAGCAGGAAGGTTAATAAAGCAATTGTGAAAGTGCAGTTATTACATTAATAGATGGCATAACATAGGTAGCTGCTTATTCAGTATAAGCACAGAATGACCATGCAAGGTTCCACAGCATATTCTAAAGCAGAACAAAACAAAACGCCCACTCTGCGACGTTTCCCACTTTCACTGAGCTATGGTGCACTCTATGGCACCCATGCCCTGTGCACCGTCTACCACTGCGTCACACTCCCCCATGCGCATACCACTCGGTTTGTACTTGTAACCCCATCCTTCATCCGCTTTTTAAAATTTTAAATCTGGTTTATTGGTTTCAAAAGCGAAAACGGGCATTTGAATACAGCAATTAAGAAGCAGGCATATATGGCGAGCGAGACAGACAGGCACGTCTTCTCTAAATGTCATCGAGGAAATGAAAATAATATGGCAACGTAGATATGTAAAGCCAGTGCTATAACTGAGGTGCCATGTAAAGGGGTCAACCGACCAAAACAAGAAGAACCAACCCCCCTCCCTCTTCCCAACAACCCATCCCTCCAACCACCCTGACCAGTATGCCGTTCACTAGGGAGTTGCAGTATGACGCAGTTAGAGCTGTGTGTTGGAAGGCGTCCAAGTTCACGGGGGATCATGCGGTGGCCCTGTGAGTCGCAGAATGCGAAGATATTTGGGGCAAGTGATTTCATGGAATTCTTTGGACAGTAGGGATAAAAGCGGCTGCCAAGTTTTCTGAAAGGAGTCTGTGGTGTGTGTCAGTGTGGCCTGGATGCGCCCCATACCTAGCGTGAACCACAATTTATGCAACCATCCAGTGTGGGTAGGGGCAGTGGGCTATCCCCAGAGGGACAGGATATGTTGTGACGCTGCTTGCATGGCAATGCCCATCTGTTTGCCGAGCGTGGATCTCAAAGGAAATGTAAGCGGGTTAGGCAGTCCCAAAATGGCATACGCGGGGAAGCGTGGGATTTCGGTCTGGAAGGTGGAGTCGATATCATCTAGGACCGCTGTCCAGTAGTCCCTGACAGTGCGGCAATCCCATAGCAGATGGGTCAAAGTGCCCAGCTCGCCGCAGCCTCTCCAACACAGCGCGCTCCGGAGAGGGTTGCCACGATTAAGTCTGACTGGGGTGAGGTGCCAGTAAATGGCCAATTTCACCGCTGCCTCCCTGGCAGTGGTGTTACGAGTGGTGTGCGCCGCTCTGTAATATATAAACCCCCATTCCTTGGGTGATAATGCCCTGCCTAGTTCCGACTCCCAGCGTTTCTGTCCCGCCGTTTTGCCCGGGCCGGTCACATGTGAAAGCATCTTGTAGAGGTCTGAGATAAGATGTCTGTCAGAAGTTTTTGTGATCAGCCACTTCTCGAACGGCGTTACTTGCCGACTTACTAAGGGGGCGCAGTCTGGGCTCGACAGCCAGTGGCGGAGTTGGAAGTACTGGAACAGGTGGGGTTTGGTTACCCCATAGTCCTGCACAATGTCGTTAAGGGGAAGAAAGCTCTCCGATTCAAAAAAGTAGCCAGCGGACCGGCATTCCGTGCCGCGCCATTGTGGAAAGGCGCGAGGGTCGTTGCCCGGTGGAAATTCCGGATTGTCCAGAATCGGGGTGAGCGGGGAGGGGAAAGTTGTTAAACCTTTCTTGACCGCCACCGTGTCCCAAGCTTTCATGATGGTGCGCATAATGGGGGATCGAAGGAGATATCGTGGCCTGTGTTGGCGAGCGAGAAATGGTATCTCCCATAGTGACGTTTGGGCCATTGCCCTGTCCTGGAACAATTCAAAAAGGGGGTGGTGATGGACAGAGTATCTGAATTAAGCAGAACACTCCTACCCAGTCAACAGATCAGGGCTTGATCCATCACCGTTTTTTAGCTCACTGCACCATCCCAGTTCAGAACCTGGCTACATGCAAATTAGTCTGACCCTGGCCCAGAGCATCATGGGAACAGGGCAGACCAAACTACCAAGCCAATTCTTTTACTGGAAAGGACCAAGCTTCCGGGGACCGGTTTCTGGCATTACAGCCGTCTTCGGCCCGGCTTGCTTGAATCCTGATGGTGCAGTGAGCAAGGGACTCATGTCTGAGCATACCCTTCCACACTCGTAGTGGCCAAAACGATTCAAAAAGGGGGTGGTGATGGACAGAGTATCTGAATTAAGCAGAACACTCCTACCCAGTCAACAGATCAGGGCTTGATCCATCACCGTTTTTTAGCTCACTGCACCATCCCAGTTCAGAACCTGGCTACATGCAAATTAGTCTGACCCTGGCCCAGAGCATCATGGGAACAGGGCAGACCAAACTACCAAGCCAATTCTTTTACTGGAAAGGACCAAGCTTCCGGGGACCGGTTTCTGGCATTACAACCGTCTTCGGCCCGGCTTGCTTGAATCCCCCCTTTTCTGAATCGTTTTGTCCACCATAAGCGTGGAAGGGTATTGCTCATTGCACCATCAGGATTCAAGCAAGCCGGGCCGATGACGGCTGTAATGCCAGAAACCGGTCCCCGGAAGCTTGTTTCCTCCCAGTGAAAGAATTGGCTTGGTAGTTTGGTTTGCCCTGTTCCCATGATGCACTGGGACAGGGACAGACTAATTTGCATGTAGCCAGGTTCTTAGCTGGGATGGTGCAGTGAGCTAAAAAACAGTGATGGATCAAGCCCTGATCTGTTGACTGGGTAGGAGTATTCTGCTTAATTCAGAAACTCTGTCCATCACCACCCCCTTTTCTGAATCGTTTTGTCCACCATAAGCGTGGAAGGGTATGCTCAGATGTGAGTCCCTTGCTCATTGCACCATCAGGATTCAAGCAAGCCGAGCCGATGAAGGCTGTAATGCCAGAAACCGGTCCCCGGAAGCTTGTTTCCTTCCCAGTGAAAGAATTGGCTTGTTAGTTTGGTTTGCCCTGTTCCCATGATGCACTGGGACAGGGACAGACTAATTTGCATGTAGCCAGGTTCTTAGCTGGGATGGTGCAGTGAGCTAAAAAACGGTGATGGATCAAGCCCTGATCTGTTGACTGGGTAGGAGTATTCTGCTTAATTCAGAAACTCTGTCCATCACCACCCCTTTTTCTGAATCGATCTGTCCTGGAACAGCCATCTCTTCTCGGATTCTGGCCTATACCATTCCACCAAGTAGCGGAGTTGTGAGGCCTGGAAATATTGCAGGAGGTTGGGAATTCCAAGACCACCTTTGTCTACAGTTCTATGCTCTACTTGTTTATGCATATTTACAACAAGGGGTGGTGAGGGACAGAGTCTCTGAATTAAGCAGAAAGCTCTCACCCAGTCAAGAGATCAGGGCTAGATCCAACACCGTTTTTTAGCTCACTGCACCATCCCAGTTTCAGAACCTGGCTGTATGCAAATTAGTCTGTTCCTGTCCCAGTGCATGATGGGAACAGGGCAAACCAAACTACAAAAGCCAATTCTTACACTGGGAAGGAAACAAGCTCCCGGGGACCGGTTTCTGGCATTACAGCCGTCTTCGGCCCGGTTTGCTTGAATCCTGATGGTGCAATGAGCAAGGGTCTCACATCTGAGAATACCCTTCCACGCTTAGGGTGGACAAAAATATTTACAACAAGGGGTGGTGAGGGACAGAGTCTCTGAATTAAGCAGAAAGCTCTCACCCAGTCAAGAGATCAGGGCTAGATCCAACACCGTTTTTTAGCTCACTGCACCATCCCAGTTTTAGAACCTGGCTGTATGCAAATTAGTCTGTTCCTGTCCCAGTGCATGATGGGAACAGGGCAAACCAAACTACAAAAGCCAATTCTTACACTGGGAAGGAAACAAGCTCCCGGGGACCGGTTTCTGGCATTACAGCCGTCTTTGGCCCGGTTTGCTTGAATCCTGATGGTGCAATGAGCAAGGGTCTCACATCTGAGAATACCCTTCCACGCTTAGGGTGGACAAAAATATTTACAACAAGGGGTGGTGAGGGACAGAGTCTCTGAATTAAGCAGAAAGCTCTCACCCAGTCAAGAGATCAGGGCTAGATCCAACACCGTTTTTTAGCTCACTGCACCATCCCAGTTTCAGAACCTGGCTGTATGCAAATTAGTCTGTTCCTGTCCCAGTGCATGATGGGAACAGGGCAAACCAAACTACAAAAGCCAATTCTTACACTGGGAAGGAAACAAGCTCCCGGGGACCGGTTTCTGGTGCAGTGAGCTAAAAAACAGTGATGGATCAAGCCCTGATCTGTTGACTGGGTAGGAGTATTCTGCTTAACTCAGACACTCTGTTCATCACCACCCCCTTTTCTAAATCGTTTTTGGCCACTATAGGTGTGGCAGGGTATACTCAGACATGAGTCCCTTTCTCACTGCTCCATCAGGATTCAAGCAAGCCGGGCCGAAGAAGGCTGAAATGCCAGAAACCGGTCCCCGGTAGCTTGTCTCCTTTCTGGTGAAGAATTGGCTTGGTAGTTTAGTCTGCCCTGTTCCCATGATGCACTGGGCCAGGGACAGACTGATTTGCATATAGCCAGGTTCTGAGCTGGGATGGGGCAGTGAGATAAATAACGGTGATGGATCAAGCCCTGATCTTTGGACTGGGTAAGAGTGGTCTGTTTAACTCAGACACTCTGTTCATCACCACCCCCTTTTCTAAATCGTTTTTGGCCACTATAGGTGTGGCAGGGTATACTCAGACATGAGTCCCTTTCTCACTGCTCCATCAGGATTCAAGCAAGCCGGGCCGAAGAAGGCTGAAATGCCAGAAACCGGTCCCCGGTAGCTTGTCTCCTTTCTGGTGAAGAATTGGCTTGGTAGTTTAGTCTGCCCTGTTCCCATGATGCACTGGGCCAGGGACAGACTGATTTGCATATAGCCAGGTTCTGAGCTGGGATGGGGCAGTGAGATAAATAACGGTGATGGATCAAGCCCTGATCTTTGGACTGGGTAAGAGTGGTCTGTTTAACTCAGACACTCTGTTCATCACCACCCCCTTTTCTAAATCCTACTTGTTTATGCAGGCGCACGCGTTTCTTTCCCCAGATGAACTGGTGGAGGGCGGTTTGTAAGTCTGGCAATGCGCCAGGCGGCGGCGATATCGGTAGAGTTTGGAAGACATACAATATCTTAGGCAAGGCTGACATTTTCACTGCCGCTATGCGGCCCAGCAGGGAAAGGGGTTGTTTCGACCAGCGGGCAAGATCGGCTTGGATCTGAGAGGTGAGCTTGTTATAGTTAAGGGATGCTGTTGCGTCGGTGGTGGAGGTAAGAGTGATTCCTAAATAAGGGAGCTGCGAGGATGCGTGTAGATCGCACCCAAAGTCAGGTGCAGGAGTGCGAATGTGGGCATTACTACCCAGAGGCAGAATCGGGGATTTCCCCTGGTTGATTTTAAAGCCTGACACTGCCCCAAAGGTCTCCAGTTCTTCCAGGAAGGCAGGAATAGAGCGGGATGGTCTATTCAGGGCGGCAATGATGTCATTAACATACAATCCCACCACGTGAGGTTCATGGCCAAAAGTAATACCATGGATATTAGGATTATCTCTGAGTTTCTGCGCTAGCAGTTCCACATAGAGGGCGAATAGGAGGGGTGAGAGAGGGCACCCCTGACGCGTACCTCGCTGTATCTCGAAGGGGTCTGATTTAAGACAACCCAAGCGATCCTTAGCTTGAGGGCGGTAGTAGCAGCTCGCTATCCAGGTTTGGAATCGGTCACCCAATTGGTATCGTTGTAGGACCTTTTGCAAGTATGTCCAGTCGACACGATCAAACGCCTTCTCCGCGTCTATAGCCAACAGTGCCGAATCCGAGTCCTGGAAGTGGGCTTTGTCCACCAGGTGTAGGAGTCTTTTAGTGTTATCGCTGCACTGGCGATTCGGAACAAAGCCCGATTGATCTGGTTCGAGGATACCTGGAAGACAGGGGCCTAGGCTGGGTGCCAGCACTCCAGTGAACAGTTTCAAGTCCAGATTAAGTAACAAGATGGGATGGAATGCTGAGCAGTGTGTTGGGCTCTTACCTGGTTTGGGAAGCACCACTATGTCTGCTGCTAGCATATCTGGGGGTATGGAGCTCGGGCCTTTGAATGAGTTGTATAATCTTGTGAGTATCGGTGCTAAGAGGTGGCCGAAGAGTTTATAGAAGCCCGACGAGAAGCCATCAGGACCTGGAGATTTGAGCGGGCGCAGGCGGGAGATAGCGGCTAGAACTTCGTCTAAGCGAATAGGAGCGTCTAAGGCTTCCGCATTCGATTTGGACAGCGGTGTAATATCCGCCGATTGTAAATATGTGTCTATGTCGGTAGGCGACACTGTGTCTTCCTTGTATAGGGAAGCGTAAAACGAGCGAAAGGCGTCCGCAACCTGCGCTTCGTCAGTAAGGGCCTCTCCGGAATCGTCCAGGAGGGTGGTGATTTTGGAGCGCTGGGTCTTGGCTTTTAGGGCGCTGGCTAGAAGGCGCCCAGTGCGGTTGCCCCCTACATAGTAGGAATGGCGGAGTCGGAGGGCGGTGAACTCAGCTCTATCGGTATCAAGACTGGCCAGTTGGGCCCTAGCGGCTTTCAACTGTCTCCAGATTCTCGGAGCTCCGGTGCGACTGTGAACCATTTCCAACTCTGACACCTGTGTTGTGAGATCATCTCTTATTTCTTTGCGAAGTTTGGCGTCTGCAGCTGCTATAGCAATCCGTTCCCCCCGCACCACCGCTTTCAAGGCACCCCAGAGAGCCGATATGAAGGTCACGGAGTCATCATTGGTGGCGAGGTAGTCCGAAATGCATTTATTGATTTGCGTAGTGACAGCCGGTCTTTGCAACATGGTCTCATTAAGCCGCCACGAGCCCGGGGTGCGCGTGGTTGTGGGTATGGTAAGTGTCAGTTCTACCGCGTCGTGGTCAGAGAGGGCCCCTCCCATTTGAAGATCAGGCGAAACGGGTGACCCCAGGAGTATGGCACTGGCAGTGATGCGGGCCGTGAGTTCTGAGGAGCCTAGGAAATTATCCAAGCGCGCGTAAGTGTGATGTACATGTGAGTAGAATGTGTATTGTATTTTGTTGGGATGCATCGCCCTCCATAGGTCTAGCAGGCCCCGTTCCCGTAGCCACAACCCACCCGCTTCCGATAGCGCTCCTGTGTCCCCATACCGATGTCCGGACCTGTCTTTGTGCGTGTCCATAACTAGATTGAGGTCCCCCCCCAATGAGCAGGAGGGAGTTATGGGGTTGTAGGGCTTCCGGGAGTGCGCTCGTGAGAAAGGCTTCTTGGCCAGTGTTTGGGGCATAAATGGAGCCGACTGTCAATGTGCTGTTCCCTATAAGGAGGGTGTATGCCAGGAGTCGGCCCTTGATTTCTCCCACTTTGACCCCCACTCGGCCCCGAAAGCGTCGGGACACCAGCATAGCCACTCCCGCTTTTTTAGAAGGGAGTGATGAAAAAAATTGGTGAGGGAAGGCTCTGGATCGCATTCTGTGCCAGTCCTTAGGTAGGAGATGGGTCTCCTGCAATAGACAGATGTCTGCCCCTGAGTGTTCCAGGTACGAAATTACAGCTCTCCTCTTAATTGGATTGTTGAGGCCCTTCACATTGAGGGACAGAACCTTAAGTGCATCAGACATCGTGGAGTAGTACAGGTGTAGCACAGCGTAGCAACATACCTATCAACATGCACAGGAGACAATTGTCGGTACACCCAATCCGTCGGCGTTCCTTGGCATACTGGTCCCCTCCCTCATTCCCACCCCTGTCCCCCCCGCAAAACTGAACCCCATCCCAATCCCAATCAACCTCCCGGACGGCAAGCCGTCCGTCCTCCCTCTCGCCCGGAATCAGCCCTGTTTTACCCATCCAACAATATTTCCCACCCTAACCCCAACTGTTGGTCCCCAACCCGAAGTCATAGTCCCAGGCCTATCCAGTCAGTTCAGGCCTGTAGGTTGAAGAAGTAAAGGAGATTGTGGCAGTGGCAACCCATGCGGCTCCCCGCCCTTCTCCCCCCCCCCCTCCCCCCACTCAGAGAGAATGCGTCAAGTATGACCCCCAGGCCGAGACACACTTAGGATTTAGTGGCAGTGTCTTTAACGACCTCTTTGATGTCTGCGGCTTTGCCTTTGGCAATCGTCCCCGGGTCCGGGCGGAGGCGGTGTTTAGGCGAACGGCGTCTCTTCACTTGTTGCCAGCCTCCTCCAGACGGCTGGGTCCGGGTTGCTTGCGAGGACCCTGGATTGGAGTCCTCGTCCGATGTGTCGTCTGGAAGCTCGAGGCCTAGCAGGGCACAGGTGTCCTGAAGTGAGCGGAGTTGGTGCAGGGTACCCTCCCATTTGAAGATCAGGCGAAACGGGTGACCCCAGGAGTATGGCACTCCCTTGTCCTTTAGGAACGTGGTGACGACCTTGAAGTCCCTTCGCTTCTGAAGAGTGATAGCTGAGAGATCCTGAAAGAGTTCAATGGGGTTGTCTCAGAAGCGGATGGGTTGCGCCCGGCGTGCCTCTCTCAGTATCCTCTCTTTCAGGGGAAAGTCCGGGAGAAACGCCAAGATGTCCGGCGGGGCAGTCCCACTCGGTGCGCTCGGTCGATTCGAATGGGGAAGTCAGCAGGTTTGTTGAGGACCTCTCGGAAGAGGTCTTGGAGATATTCCGTAACGCTGTTCCCCTCCGCTTTCGATGGCACTCCCCGGACCCATATATTGTTCCGTCGAGAGCGGTTCTCGAGGTCTTCTGCGTGGAGGCCCACCTGCTGCTCCTGAAGACGGATAACTTCTTGCTGGAGGTGCACCAGGTCTTCACAGCGCGCATGATTAGATTCATCCACCGCCACCACTCTTTCCCCCAAACTATCCAGGCCCCGGCGCAGCTCCCTTTGTTCACTCACCATCTCCTGCTTTAGAGTCTGAAAGTCTTCACGCAACGTGTTGAAGAGGGTTTCTAGAAATGACTTTGTGATAGGGGCATCCTCAGCCTCCCAGGTCGGGGTGGTTGTCTGAGCCGTTGGTGATGCGGACGCTTGGGGTTTCTCAGACTTAGAGGAAGTTTTCAGAAGCAGTTCATTAATCGGCCGGCCCCCTCTGCGGTTAGCATTCGACATTGTGGGGCGAGTAGAAGAACAGCCTATGTCCCAGTAGAGATGAAGTGCAGTGTCAGATTTGGGCCCGCAGTCCCAGCCCCCCGATTGCCCTGGCGATGTGCCTGGAGATGTAGGCGATCGTTGAAGGTGCCCTACCCCCACCGGAGGCTCGGTTTGCGCCCCCCGAAACGCAGGGGGCAGAGCAGACAAGGGCGACACACCACTGTCCGAGTGATCCACAGGGCCCCCAGCACGCGCCCGAGGCGTATCTGGAGCTTAGTTCTCACCCACCCGGGCACTTTAGGCGATTCTTAGTGGGCCCGGAGGGGGATTCGGCCGTGAACAGACACCAGCTCTCCTCCCGCCGGGGGCACGATCACCAGGCCCCCCGAGCACCCCCAACTCCTCACCTCTAGTGTTGCTGCGTGTCGGGTCGTCCACTCCCCCCAGGCGGGCTGCAGGTGCCACTCCAAGGCCTGGATAGGAGGCCCAGTTATATAGGTCGGGGCAGGCCTCGAGTGTGTTCAGCAGGCACCCGGAAGCAGGACCGGCACACCAGGCCCACGCCAAGTCTGCAGCGGTAGTCTATGTGCCCAAGCTGGGCCCGGATGAGGCGCCCCCGTGCGGGGCCCGCCGCAGGGTGTCGTGTGCTGCAATGGGGCGTTTCGGGAGACTGGGCAGTCCGGGCACCGACGGACCCCTAGCTTCATGCGGCGATCGTCTCCCTTTGCTGTGTAGGCCCAAGCCGGGGCCCGGCGTGTGGCGCACCTCGGCCGCAGTCAGCCTCAGGCGCGCGGGCGCCGGCCCCGGTGTCCTCAACTTCGCGGCACAGACCCAGATGGTAGCGGTCATGCGCCGGCTCCAAGTGCGTCTCCTCGCCGGCAGCCCGGGCGGAGCAAAGCGGGATCAGCGCGCTTCCTCAACTCTGGTTCTGGGGCCCGTATAGGCCCAAGCCGGGGGCTAGATTTGGGGGCCGCCCAGGGCCCGGCGCACCCCAGCCGCGAGGCCTCTTTTCGCTCCAGGCAGCCTTTCAATGTCCTGGGGGGGCACCCCACGCCGGGAACCGGCCCCCGATCAGCCGACACAATGCCGCGGTGGGGTCCAGTTGACCGCAGGATCGGAACAGGTCTACCTCTCGGCACTTTCCCGCCTCAGTCAGCGGCGGCGGCGGGCACAGTCAGCTGCGGCTCCGTAGGCTCGCACACCGGGGCTCTGGGTTTGCCCCGCGTTGTGCTGTGCGTGGGGGGGTCAATTTATCTGTTTTTAGGGGCTATCGTGGGGGTTACAGGGGATCGGGCGAGGAGCTCCGCAGCTACACGTCTGTCCCGGTCGCCATCTTGGCCACGACCCCCATCCGCTTTTTTTGTTGTTGCAGTTTTTATATAGCGCTAACTCGACCAGAAGGTATTGCAGCGCATTACATGAACACCAATCACAATACACATCATTTTCGATAAACACAGGGAGATTAAGTAATTTGCCCAGAATCACAGGTTGTGGAGGGAGGAGAAAAAGGGAGGGGGAGAGGAGTCAGGGGAGCCCTGGTGAGTGTGAGAAGAGGGGAGGAGAGCCGGGTGAGCGTGTCCCGGAGAGAGGGAGTAAAGAGGAGGGGGGCTGAGCGCGGACCCCGCCAGAAGCAAAGGTCGAGGGGCTGACTAGAGTCAGAGACAGAGAGAGGGCAGAGGAGAGACAGACAGAGAGAGAGAGAGGGCGGCTGGCACCAAGGAGAGACAGAGAGCACAAGGCACAAGGAGGAGCAGGGCGCACATGCACAGAGACATCCTTCAATATAGATGAAGAGAGAGCGGAGGACATAACTGGGCAAAGAGCAAGAAGGGGAGAGTGACAGAGACGGGGGGAGGTACTGAGAGCGGAGGGGCAGACACAGTGCCTGGGCAGAATAAAGACAGCTCGTGAGAGAGGAGCGCTCCCACCCCGAACACCTTGCGTAGGTACTGCCTCCTCTCCCAGGATACCTTCTGCCTCCTCACCCGGGATAACTCCTGCCTCCACACCCGGGATACCTCCTGCCAACTCACTCACTCTGAGGTACAGAGCTCCATCTGCCTCCTCATCCCGGACACCACCTGCCTCCTCTCCCAGGATACCTCCTCCCTCCTCGCCGGGGACATCTCTTGCATCACAAGCCCAGACTCATCTTCGGTGAGGTAGAGAGGTCCACCTGCCTCCTCTCCCAGACCTCTCCTGCCTCTCTCTTCGGACCCCTCCTGCCTCGCCACGGATAGCTCCTCGCTGTCCCACAGAAGCTCTTAACCCCTCGGCCCTGACAGCACCTCCGTCAGGTAGAAAACTCAGGATGCACTTTCAACCCGAACGCATCTGAGAGAGGTAGAAAGACCCCGGGTTGTCTGCTCTCCCTGACACCCCCGGGTGAAGAACAGAAGGTTCAGACTGCCTCCTGACCACGGGTGGACCTCAGTGAGGTACAGAGACCCCAGGCTGCCTGCGCCCCCCGGATACCCGCCTCAGTGAGGTACAAAGACCCCAGGCTGCCTCCTCGCCACGGGTGGACCCCAGGGAGGTACAAAGACCCCCAGGTGCCTCTTATCTCCCGACACATCTCAGTGAGGTATAAAGAGGTATAAAGATCCCAGTCTGCCTGCGCCCCGGACACTTCATCGGAGAGGTACAGAGACCCCCGTGTGCCTGTTCCCCGGGACACCCACTCGGTGAGGTAAAAGGACCCCAGGCTGCCTCCTACCCCCGGACCCCTCCCCGGTGAGGTACAGAGACCCCCAGGCTGCCAGCCCCCCGGTTACCCCTCCTCACCATGACCTGCATCACGGATTTCTTCACCTACGAGACCACCAAGTCCGTGGTGGTGAAGAGCTGGACCATCGGCGTCATCAACCGAGCTGTGCAGCTCCTCATCATCGCCTACTTCGTCGGGTAGGCGCTGTCTGTCCGTTGGTGGATGTGTGGGTCTGTCCTTGTGTGTGCAGAGATGGACGTGTGCGTGTGCCATTGCCCTTACTGTTGTGATAATACCACTGTGAGTCTGTCGCAGGCCATACATTCGATTTGGCATGGATCTTTCGCGAGAGGCAGAGCTCTGAGCCTCTTCCTTGACAGGGTGTCCCACCACGCGCGGCATCCAATGATGGATGCTGCGCGGTGGACCAGCCAATCCTGGCGCTGCATGCAGCGCCAGGATTGGCTAGGGGGGCACATTTGCTGCTCGCCCTGTCGCCCTTTGGAAACCCGGGCTGTGGCAGCAAACAAGCACCTGTCGCAGGGATTCCGTTCTCTTACAGAACTGTGCATAGAGATCAGGAACCTCAGTGAATAAGGGTGACCCAAAACTCACCTCAGTATCCAAAATCCCCTTACCGAGCTAGCTACAGTGTCTCATTGGTCATAACAAACTCCCAATGACTTAGACAAACCAGAACATGAAATTAGGTTACCTCGGGTATCGTGGAACACATGAACAGTCTTTCGTTCTATAATCATTTCAAACCAGAACGGGGAGTAAAAGAAGACACGTGCAAGTTTGAAATATTTATTTTTCAATGCAAGGTTCTTAAACGCAGTATCTTATATAATACCAGAATACATATTATAAAAATCAGAGTTATCAGCATAGTCACTAATCCATAGCAAGCGAACGGTGATAGCATATTATAATGCAAAATTCAATAGAAATCTGTATCACCTATATTTCGCGCACCTTATTTAGCATACTATATTATATCTAAGAAGGTCTCATTTGGGTTTTAGCAGGGCGGGCCCATACCTCTAAATGTCAGTAGGAGAAGATCACATCATCAGCTACCAGCTCTCTTCATGCGAAGCACCATCAAGTGTGTTTTTGCATTCTCAGTAACTCTATCTTAAACTCGCGTAGAGCCCAATGTTGGCAGCAACTTTATTTGTGTTATGTCTAATGTGGTGCGAGGATCAGGCCTCCCAGCAACCTTGTGTTAGGTTATTCTTAGAGGGTTCAGCTCTCAGTGTGCAGACAGTGTACCAAGTGTACCAAGCACAACTGATATCGGAGCAATAACATATTATTCTCAAATAAATCACATATTTCGTCTAGGTTGAAAGCTACAATAACAATTATGTATCGTGTGCAAACTGAAGCCAAAGGAAAATATGTCGTTTAAACATTTAATAAACTCATGCTAACTTAACACAGTTTATAGAAAAAGCAGTAACTATATGACACCCCCCCCAATGATCCGAGGACGGTCAAAAAAAACAAGCCAATAATATAATAAAGGCATAACATGAAAGCAGAGTTCAACAATATTGAGCCAAGCTAAATGTATGTAAAAATAATCATAAAACGATATGTATGAATGCCTATAGTGGTCAAACAAAATATAAAAAGTCTAGAACTTGAGTTAAAATATAAAATCATAGGCCTAGAACATAGAAAGTTTAATGTCCGTGAGAAAAAAGGCACCATTCAGAAATACTAAAAAGTCACGTGCCATTATAATGAAAGTCTCCAAAGCCAATCATGGGTGGATAGAATATGCAAAATAGGTAGCAACAGCTTCCAACATGAAATCACTTTCATCATCCGAAAATAGTTCAGCCATCCAATTAAGCAATGGGAAAGAACATACGTGCTCCTCCAGCACCGGACCCTCTAGCAACATCAGAGGACAACTCGGTGGGTTCTCAAGAACGCTATGTGCCAGAAACTCATGCGCCGCTGTGGGTATGTCCCACTGACCCATTAGTCCATGCATCGCTGCCAAGGCCATAATCCTTTCGCCAGAACAAACCAACTCGTGAGCAACAACGGGGCCCATCAGGTGATTAAAATCGACTTCAGGAGATAACGGCAAGCAGAGACACAAATCAATGGCCCAGTCAAAATCGCAGTTCCGGCAATGAAACACAGGCTGGACACATGTGAAATAGGAAAATCAAAATGATAATCCAAATGCCGTGCTTAAAGTCACAAGCGGCAGGGTGCCATAGTAACCAAGCATCCGGTTGCGAAACAGTGTCAGAAGGGGTGAGCGGCTTCATGCGCAGGATGGGCATCCATGTTTTAGGAAGCGGAACAATATCAAAACGCCTGCAGCTAAAGCCAGCAAAACAGGAAATCCTCCAAACAAACTCGAAAATATTGAATGGAAGAAAGCGGGGATGACACCAAAAACTTTTTCAAATGTAGTCACGAGACCACTGCTAACCAATTTAAAAAAATGAGCTAAGCCAGACGTGGAGGAGGCATTAAAGATTTGATGAACCAATTCGCAGAAATGAAACGGCAAGTCAGTATTTAAAAGTGCCTGCACCTCTGTGCATGTGTTAGCTATGTGAAGGACATAAGTTTCACGGGCCGAGCTCAGGGCCACTTCCTTTTGAGACAAAAGAGCCCTTATTCTGCTCATACCATTGAACTCCGCTTTCAAGGTTGGGATGCGCGGCCAGATGGAAACATCTGAATTCCCATGTGTGGGAGGATATAGCACATTTTTGCAACACACCACACGTTCTGATACAGTAACCACATAAGCGATACCGACCATTAACCCACAACACTCCTCGTTATTCAAAAGTAAATAACTACCGTTTGTTAATAATGTAAATGTGGGAACCATTGCAGGAACTGGTGTGCCTTTTAAAACACAGGCTAAATTAGGCCGGTCCTGATTACAAGAACCATGCAACTGGATGTGTCTGCATATCAGTGAACGGTCAGGTGACTGTGCATTCTCCACCATTCAGATTCACTTCCTTTCCATCCTTCAGGCATCTGTACGTGTACGGTAAGGACCATGCCTCATGGAGGAAAGTACTGCCTAGTGGTTCATATCGCCCTATTGCAATATACCTCATACAATGAGTAAATTTGTACAAAGCAAATGGTAACGTAATAACACCATGGATAAGCCATGTAGCAGCAGCTGCCTCAGCTACAGAAAAGGGCAAAGATACTAACTTTTCAATGTGTAACATAGAAAATGATGCATCTCGCATGGAAAGCATGCGCTGCTTGTCAGTCAAATTAAATGGGGCAAATAGGGATGTCCATGTAACTCCAGGGCACGCGACCCGCCTTAAGAGTTTGTAGTGTCCATGCAAACTGCATCACAGAACGCAATTGATTTTGTCCATGGTACAATACAGACACCTCATCATTCACAATGTCAACTACAGAAGAAACAATATTGTTCAACGTGTGAATTCGGGAAGAAAGCATGTTAATACTGTTATCGACAACTGCAAGCACTTTTTCCAAATTTGCTTGGTCAATCGCCCTTAGGCGCTTAGCAGCCTCAATTTGCGAAAATTTCCAAATTTCATTGTAAACTGCATAAATCCACCGTTTAGATCTACCCTTAACCGGGCCTTTTATGAAATCATTTAAATCCACATTATCATTCAACTGAGACAGATGTCGTTTAACTGCAGCTAAAGTGGAATGTTGCAACCAATTCTGACACAGTGTCCCCACAGAGTAAGTGGTGACAGCATAATCAGTTTCAAAACGGGGATCAGGTCTGACTTGCGTGAACCCTTTAGCCAAACCCAGAAAACGACGTTGGCAAGAATCAGCACTTCTTTGCCACTTCAGCCAACCCCTCGGATCCAAACTGGATACATTAAAGGATGAATTGTGTAATAGAGTTTGTAACTCACGAATAGACAATTCAGTAAAATTACCCCACCCTGAATATTCTTCCAATTCGGGGATAATTGGTGTATTTAATTTTTTAGAAGTGGCCAATCCAAAGCATGTTGTTTGGGAAATAGTAGAATTTAGAAACAACATGTGATTCGGGATGAGACATGCACGGTGCAAAGCCTCAGTGCCTTGTACCTGCCAATCTTTGGTACCCCAAACCGATTTAAGGTCAATTGTTCCTTTCCAGAACTCATAGCCATCTACAGCTAATTTGTCTAGAAAGGACTTCGAATACAGCAATTTTGTAACGGTAAGTCTAACTTTGGACATGGGCTTCTGTGTCATTTTGAAATAAAATGACTCAGGATTTGATTGATTAAAGTCTGTAAAGTAAGTGTATTTCTTCAGAAATGTACTGGAGCTGCCTCCTAATGGAGCTGGGCAATGTTCCCACTGTGTGTAATTCACAGCAACCCTCTTGGAATTCGTCTTATGCAGAAAATGATTACCATAATGTTGGAAGCAAAACAAATCCCCATAATTAACAGAATCTAAACATAAATCCTCAGCATCAAAAGCAGCATAATATTTCAAATCAGAAAATAATGCCTCTACGGCCTGAATATCCCAATCATCAGAACGTTTATTTTGTTTAATCACATCCCCCATGTTTACTCTAAGCACATTCGGAACATTAATCACTTCAGTGGGCCCATGTATCTGAAATCTAACCGCATCCCACACAATCCCATCAAGGACAGGCCACACAGTAATGTTGACTGTATTCAAGTCTCGTTTCAGTCTGTGTGCTGAATGTGAAGAGGAAAGAGGGGCCAATGTTCCATTAAGGTACCGAATTCCTGTTCTTTCTTTGACATAGTGGCCATCGATCAGGCGGAAAAAATAAAACACAAAACCAATTGACATAAAAAGGTAAAATGAAAATAGAATCAACCAAATGTATGTCCAAGGGGGAATTAAAAAATGTTTTTTAAATAAAGTGGCATATTTTGCAATAGTTGAGGGTTTCTTTGAATGTTCCGAAACAGAGTCAAAAGAGAATCTGGACTGGTCGGCAAAACGAGTCTGCAAATCAGGCATTGATAAATCAGTTGGATAGGTGTAGTTGAACTCATCAATGTTAGTAACAGGAATAGTATTTAATAAAGGACTGGAAATAGCAGGCATCTCGAGGGACACCTCCGGTTCTGCACCAGAAGTAATAGCCAGCACAGAATGCCTCACCATGGAAGGACAGGATACAGCCGGTGCCATGCTATGAAGAATCGGCCACCCTGTGTGTCTTGACATTGTCAATAGAGATAAATCTGTTTTCCCTACGACCTGGAAGTGGTGGTAATATGACTGTTCTCGTGCCCTTCACTCCAAGAACTCGAACCGGTGCACGATATGAGGGACCAAACTCTTTCTTGTTATCGATCTTCTCTCGAACCAGTTCTCCAACTTGGGGTAGCCAGCCAACTACCGGGATCTGCAACGCATCATCCGATGTGGAGGGCAAATGTTCCTTTGCTAGACTGTCTCTGGTCTTTTGTAGATCCTGTAAAACATTGAAATGTTCATCTACGTCAAAGGCCGCGGCCTGGGCCTTGCAGTCTAGACCGTCGAGGTCAGGGACGTACATCTTGATACCAAAGAGCATTTCGTATGGGGTCCGCCCACCCAGAGACCTTCTAGGGAGGTTATTAAGCGCACGCTGCACGCCATTGAGGTGGGCTAACCAGTTTCTGCCAGTGCCTATAACTCGAGCTGTCAAAGATTGCTTTAAGTCACGGTTCATTCGTTCCACTACACTATTTTCCTCGGGTCTGTACGGAGACGAAAACTTGACTTGGACCCCCAACGAAACCATAGCATCCTTATACGCCTTAGAGGCGAAAGCCGGACCCTGATCCGAATGGAAGGTACCACGGGCAAAAATCCCTACAAAGACTCGCAAATCCTTAATGACAGTCCGTGAATCAGCGCTCCGATGGGGCCATACCCACACAAAGCATGTGCATGAATCAACTGCTACTAAGATGTACTTATATGCAGTATCAGAAGAAAAAGGACCGCAGTGATCTAAATAAACACACCCCAGTGGTTTATTAGAAATGTACAACTGTGTCTGAGGCGGACGCGCAGGAGTTGAAGGTTTAATCTGCTGGCAAATGTCACATTGAAGGACATAATCGCGCGTCTGTTTGTACAGTCCCCGCCACCAGAACCTCTGTTGTAGCTGAGTTACAGTGGCGCACCTTCATGAGCCACACCTTCATGAGCCGCTGTAATCAAAGCAGCTCTGCAATCCGAGTTGGGAATTAAACGTTCGCCAACATCAGGAATTTTCACATAAGGAACCTTATCGGGACTTAAGTGGTAGGTGTATTTTGAAGGGAACCCCGCAGGATATTTACTTCCCTTCTCAGTGGCAGCAACAGCTGCCAAGATGTCATCATCTATCTTACTTTTGGACCTCGTGACTGCTGCAACTAAGTATTTTGATACTGCTGACTTCGCTGCTTCATCAGCAAGCGAATTACCGACAGCGTGGACTCCCACGCGCTGATGGCCAAGAGTATGAATCACAAACACGAGTGGCAACTTTTCTTTGAGTTCCGCCACTCGGATCCAGATCATTTTATGTTTTATTGTGCTACCTTTGGAATCACGAAATTCATTCTGAATCCAAAAGAACAAGTTCTCATTGTAAGACTGGACACAGTAGAAAGAGTCACTTACGTTTAAAGTCGTCACACTAGGATCCGCGTACTCCAATGCAAGCATCAGAGCACGAAGCTCTGCCAATTGTGCGGTGCAGTCCCCAAGCGTCTGCGTGTGCACGACACTGGACTTGAACTCATCGTTCACCATGGCACCGACCACAATGGCGCAAGTCAGTGCCTTGCAGTGGAGACTCGGCGCCGAGAACTACGAGCATAAGACTTATCAAGGTCTTCAAGAATCTCTAACCCAGCAAGATAGGATTTACCTCCACGCAGCGAGTCGCACCCCCACAACAAGACAAACTTCCATCAATATCGTTTTGTTCTTTCAATGCTCCACGAGGGACCTAACAAAATTGAAGGTACTTAGAGGGAACCCACTTTCTGAATAGCTCGCTGTGACCAAGACATCCAATAGGTTTCGCACAACGCTTCATACCCGTATCTTTTCGAACTCTAGACCTCTCCGATGCCAGACCAGCATAGACCAAAATAAGATAGCCTTGAAAAAGCCCTGGAGAGGGCGAAACACGTGTCGGCAGTGTAAAGCTGGGAAACTTTTAACACATTTGACTAATAAAGAACTTGAAGCACAAGATTTGGTTTTGGATCAATACTTTGAATTGCCATTGAACCATTGATTGATGTTGGTGTAATAACCTTGGAAATAACACCACTATCCTACAGTTATGTTCATAGATTAATGGACTTTGAAGAGGGTGCTTGTGTAATTTGGTTTTTCTCTTGATTCTTGGTATTTGTATTCAGTTGCATTGCTCAAACACCCCTGGTGGTGGGTGTCTTATCAAGTTCTCAGTGCACCTCTATTTGATACCTCACGCATTACGTACCCGGGGAGAATAACTATAACAGTAGGTGCGGACGTTTTCTCTGATGAGAAACACTACCGCCATTTTCTTTGTATAAACCCGCAGGATATTTACTTCCCTTCTCAGTGGCAGCAACAGCTGCCAAGATGTCATCATCTATCTTACTTTTGGACCTCGTGACTGCTGCAACTAAGTATTTTGATACTGCTGACTTCGCTGCTTCATCAGCAAGCAAATTACCGACAGCGTGGACTCCCACGCGCTGATGGCCAAGAGTATGAATCACAAACACAAGTGGCAACTTTTCTTTGAGTTCCGCCACTCGGATCCAGATCATTTTATGTTTTATTGTGCTACCTTTGGAATCACGAAATTCATTCTGAATCCAAAAGAACAAGTTCTCATTGTAAGACTGGACACAGTAGAAAGAGTCACTTACGTTTAAAGTCGTCACACTAGGATCCGCGTACTCCAATGCAAGCATCAGAGCACGAAGCTCTGCCAATTGTGCGGTGCAGTCCCCAAGCGTCTGCGTGTGCACGACACTGGACTTAACCTCATCGTTCACCATGGCACCGACCACAATGGCGCAAGCGGAAACGTAGGCATGTTTAGAGCCATGCGCAACCTGCGCCGAACCATCAGTGTAAATGATGCATCCTCCAACGGCCGCATTGCTAAAGGAGCAGGATGAACAAATTCATACTGTAAGTACTCATGCGACCGTAAAGTGGCGTCAAAAATAAACGTGACATCCTGGGATGACAAGGATGCAGCCCATTGAATCCACCGAGGGTGCAAAGCTTTAGAATTTGGTACACTGGCTTTCGTAACTGCCTCCAAGGCAGGACACGGGGTAACAACCAACATGCGTTTTCCCTGTGACAGGGCACGTTCCTTGAGAATTGCCATCTGCACAGCCGTCAAAACTTTTTCCACAGTGGAAAAACGCATTTCAGCCGAAGTGTACAAGTGTGACTTGTCAGCCATAGGTACTGTATCTCCTTCATTAAAAGTTAGGTACGTGAAACCTACCTTCCACGGGACAATTCTTATCACCAGGTTGGTCTGGTTATCACAAGTCTGTAAGTATTCAGAAGCGAGCAAATCAGCTTGCAAAGACTGCAGAATAGCTGAATGCTCTGGCAGCCAGCATGATTTGGAAAAAGATGGTTGTATCAAAGCATACAAAGGCTTGATACGCTGGGCATATTCCGGAATGTATGTTCTTGCGAAATTCAAAAAGCCCAGTAAAGATTGTAATTTCTTCAGTGTCGTCGGAGAGCGCAACTGTGCACATTTCTCCAGGAAGTGAGGAGCCAAGCCTTTTCCTTCATTTGTTAATTCATAGCCTAGAAACAACACTGTGTACTCTGCAATGTGCGATTTTGCAAAATTAAACTTGTAACCTATGTCTGCAAAGTTACAAATAATACTGTTCACTCGACACAGATGCTCCCAAAGTTCGTCGTCTGTGAGATAGATATCATCCACATAGGAACAAGTCGACCCTCTCCAACAGAGAGACAATGCGGGCGGAAAATACTCCAGGACTATTCTCATAGCCCATCGGGAGACGCCGAAACATTTTTTGGACACCGCCGCATGTGAATGAAGTCCATTGGGAACTTAGACTGTCCAATGAATGGGCATAAAAACCATTGGAAATGTCAAGCGTGGTTTTGAACCGCTTACGCACAAGACTATTTACAAGGGCCGAGCCCTGAGTATTCTGTACTGCACAGTTACGGCAATGCGAGTTTAAATGCCGGTAATCCAAAACCAAACGGTAAGAGCCGTCCGGCTTGTTTACAGTAAAAAGGGGGTTATTCATCGGTGACACACACGTTTCAATTACACCTTGATATTCCAATTGTTCAAGGATCGCTGCGACTGAAGCTTTGGCTCCACGTCGTATGGGATATTGAGGTTGAGGCTGCGGCTGAGACCGTAAAGGAATCTCGTGGTTTGGGGACAATTTATCCCAGCCACACTGATTACGGTACACAGCCGGTGCAAGCGCCAGAGCCCACTCTTCTGCAAAGTGCAGCGCTTCCACTCTCGAAACAGTGTTCGCGAAACTGGGGAGGATTACCTCCTCCCCTCTCGGAGCTGCGAGCACAAAAGGTGGGGGCCAGTCAGCCTCCGAAAGCAAAATGTCATACGTAGACGAAAGATTTTCCCAAAATACCCCTTTTATGGTACGCTGTATGTCACCTTCAATTAACAGGACAATTTCAAAGAGTCTATCAGGGGGATCAACTCTTGTATCAGCTGTTTCAATCACAACATAAGTGTCAGTCGCTGTCACCTTCAGTAGTGGACGGAGGGCCTCTCTCACTATGGTAATCTCCGCCGCGCTGTCCAGCAAGGTCAGAGCGCAAGTCAGATTCCGAAGCCGCGTTCTCACAATCTGGGGCATATCGATGCGCCGTTAAGGCTGCAACCTTCTTCTTGGCAAACTGCGGTCTCTGAGGCGTGGAGCCCTCCTGCTTGTCTGCACCGTTGCGCGGGCGGGGCTGACCACGTCCTTGCTGGCCACCCCGGCCCCTGCCTCCCCCTCCACCACCGGTTGACGGAGCCGATGAGTCCTGAAAGGAACGAGGAGAGCGTTGGTCAGAAGCCTGAAAACGTTCAGGCGATTTAATCATCGCGCGGTCGCGCAAATCATAAACACGTTCCGACTGCGCAGGCAACGGAGACGCAGGACGCGAAACCTGTGTTTGTTGTTGTTGCTGTTGCTTACCCTGATTCTGTTTTTTAGGCCAAATTTGCTTCTTGGACTTGGGTTGAACGACAGTTTCCGAAGCTTGTCCCTGGGGCTGCTCCTTCTCTTTAGTAGAAAACGGCTTATTACCCTTACTATTGCGGCCCACGGTTTTATAAGCCGCCACAATTATCCTCGCTAACTGTTGGGGTTTCTCGGCATTGGGAACCAGCGCCAAAGCGTTAGCCACCTGAAAGTTCACAGCATCCCCCTTGACATTCGCAAGGATCAGATCGCAAACCACATCAAAGGAGCCACACAGGCGCATATCCAACTCAACTGCCGATTCCGGTCCGTGATCATCTTGAACACGTTTAAGGACCGTAGACAGATTGGACACAGACGGGGCGCCAAAGCACCTCGAATAGACAGCCGCAAAAGTCTTACCCCATGTTTCACAGTCAACAAGTTCAGGGGCCAAATCTTTCGGCAAACTAAGCGTAAGAATCCGGTGTTTTTCACCAGGAGTCGTATTAGGAAACACCGCCTCCAGCTGGTCAAATTTCTCGGCAAGCCAGAAAGGAAAATCATCCTTATCCAGGGGCTTCTTGCCCATAGCGGAATTCACCATGACAGGACTGATTTTCAAACCAGCCTGCCCTGCCGGAAGGGCCGCACCTCTGGGGGCACCCCCATGAACATTACGACTTGTGTAATGCACAAGGGCTCTAATCACGGCAATGGCGACTACATGAAGTCGCCTAAGTTCAGCTATGTTACAAGTGGCATGATTAGGGTGAGGAGTAAATCCAGCCAAAGCGGGCCAATTTGTGCCCGGAATGGACAATGGACCTAACCTCGGAGCGGATTAAGAGTGGGGTAGGGCGCCACCAAACCAAACTCCATGCTGCCAAACATCAATAGGTACTTCCTGTCCTCTGTATGGAGCATACTCAGCAGGTACAGCTGACGCAGTGTACGAGTGGAACACACCAGAATTCGCATCCACTGCCGGAAATGTCACCCACGAATAAAACAGTTCGTACGGGTAAGCATGTTCCGCACTCACCACCAGAACCACAGCCAAGCCTTCCAAAGGGACATCATAAGCCCGCAAATGATCACGCACTGCAATGGGACTATGCTGCGGGATGTCCACGGCTTGTGCCATGACTGCACAGTAATATGAAAAGACAAAGATTACTTTGTAGCACAACTGGGTAGTAATTCAAGGAAACCGTTTTTAGAAAGATTCAAGCTTGAAAGGACCTATTTCAAAAATAGGTAGGTTTATCCGACACCACAGTTTTCCGGAAACGGGTATGAAGGGGTTAAGGTTTGAATGATATACTACTCGAGTGTCATGATATAAGGCCAACAACGTATGGGCGCCATGTCGCAGGGATTCCGTTCTCTTACAGAACTGTGCATAGAGATCAGGAACCTCAGTGAATTAGGGTGACCCAAAACTCACCTCAGTATCCAAAATCCCCTTACCGAGCTAGCTACAGTGTCTCATTGGTCATAACAAACTCCCAATGACTTAGACAAACCAGAACATGAACTTAGGTTACCTCAGGTATCGTGGAACACATGAACACTCTTTCGTTCTATAATCATTTCAAACCAGAACAAGGAGTAAAAGAAGACACGTGCAAGTTTGAAATATTTATTTTTCAATGCAAGGTTCTTAAACGCAGTATCTTATATAATACCAGAATACATATTATAAAAATCTGAGTTATCAGCATAGTCACTAATCCATAGTAAGCGAACGGTGATAGCATATTATAATGCAAAATTCAATAGAAATCTGTATCACCTATATTTCGCGCACCCTATTTAGCATACTATATTATATCTAAGAAGGTCTCATTTGGGTTTTAGCAGGGCGGGCCCATACCTCTAAATGTCAGTAGGAGAAGATCACATCATCAGCTACCAGCTCTCTTCATGCGAAGCACCATCAAGTGTGTTTTTGCATTCTCAGTAACTCTATCTTAAACTCGCGTAGAGCCCAATGTTGGCAGCAACTTTATTTGTGTTATGTCTAATGTGGTGCGAGGATCAGGCCTCCCAGCAACCTTGTGTTAGGTTATTCTTAGAGGGTTCAGCTCTCAGTGTGCAGACAGTGTACCAAGTGTACCAAGCACAACTGATATCGGAGCAATAACATATTATTCTCAAATAAATCACATCTTTCGTCTAGGTTGAAAGCTACAATAACAATTATGTATCGTGTGCAAACTGAAGCCAAAGGAAAATATGTCGTTTAAACATTTAATAAACTCATGCTAACTTAACACAGTATATAGAAAAAGCAGTAACTATATGACACACCCCTGGGTCCCGCTGGGGAACTTACAGTGCGCATGCTTGAGAAAGTTGCCAACTTTTCCAAGCATGCGCACTGTAAGTTCCCCAGCGCCGCGGGACTGTCACTGCGCACTACGGTCTGCTGCAGCATGAGTGTGGACTGTCACTCAAGCTGCAGCAGGCCACCCCCCCTGCGCAATTCCCGCCGGCGGCTGTATTTTATTTAGAAGATAGTTACTAGGATTGCGGCCGGCGGCCGCGATGCGGGTCCATGGTGGCTGGTGGGGCTACGCCCCTACGCCCCAATGGACGCACCGCTGCTGGATGCCAGTTTATCTAAAACTGGACTGCAGACACAAGCAGGAACATATTGTGTGTCAACTTGTGCCCTTTGGAATATAGAGAGCTTTTGTATTGAATAAGTCCACCTAGATGTCTGACTTACTAGACTGGTACCGTAAGGCTTCGATGACAGTTTGAAAGGAACTAAGCAAAATATCCCACGTATTGTTGTCGTTTCCTCCCCAACAAGGGAAGTGGCGGTCCAGTACTTCAGCTTGTCGGGAGATGTCTGGAGACAGTGATAAGGGGGGGCCAGCAGAGGTATTCCTACTGGCTGCATCAACACAGGCTTTGCCTGTGGCTCCACCTGTGAGTGGAAAGGTCTCATGCAATTGAGTCTTCCTCCAGAACTCGATTGGAATTAGACAGCCCTATTAGAGAAATACCATTAGTAATTGACTGTTTTGTTCCCTGGACAGGATCCTTGCTGTCCAAGCCTGAAAGTTGAGGTTTAAAGCTGTTATCGTTGGAATTAAATGGTTGGTGCACCTCAACTATCACTTGCCTAACCTTGCCCTTTGTCAGGACAGTGTTTGGCTCTATTACACATTTAGCTGCCAGTGGCCCATTGGAATTAAGATACAGTCCCTCAGGAACTGTATCCGGCTCAGACTTCAAAATCCCTAAGTCATTATGACTTCAATGAGCTCAACACCTGAGTTTACCTTCTCTCCATGGCTCAGAAGCTCCTTTTCGCCAAGTACTCACACTGGAAGGTAGATTTTTTAGTTTTAATTTCTGCGGAGGTAACAGATTTTAAAGATATTTATAGAGTTTTGGGTGTTATTTCGGAAAAACCAGGTTAAAATGCACGTAGCAGGCTTGTAATCCACTTGCCTTGTTGTGATATGTAAGTAAAGCAGTCACTGGATTCTTTAGGTTTAAAGCATTTTATTAAGGCATAACAGAAGAAAAAGGACAAGGAGGGCATAGGGTTTGAGAAATACAAGAGAATACAAGGCATGAGTAGTTGAAGCGTAGCGATAGACAATGGCTGTAGCATATGAAGTTCCTTTGAAGAGAGTTTAGATGTGTCTGCCATTGTCAATGAAGCTGGGAGTAAAAAAAAAAGGGGAAAAAGCCAATAACAGATTGAACCTCCCTCCCTCCTTGATCCCCCTCCCCTCAAACTCCTTCAACTCCCCCCCCAAACTCCCCCCCCAACTTTCCTCCGTCCAGTGCTTGGTTTATTCTGACGCCCTGCCCCCCCTCCCCTACCCCACCCCTTGTGAGCTCCCCACTCAATGTCTGTTTAAGCAATCTGGTCTGAGGGAGGCGTTAGTCTCAGTAGTCTAAGGTATCTCGGACAGGTAAGTTCTCTAAATTCTGTGGTTAATAGCGCATGAAAGGGTTGCCACAACTCATCAAATTGCTCCATGTCCCCCGCCACCATAAGCGATAATTTTTCCATACCCAGGACATGCCAAAGTCTGTAGAGCCAACCCATGATGGAGGGGACTGTGGTGGTGCGCCAGTGTATCAGTATGTTTTGGATCGCCGAACCCAGTGCTATCGCTATTTGCCGACCCCTACGGGACATCAACGGGTACATTAGCCGATTCGGGAGGACCAACAAAACGTACACCGGGAGGCGTGGCAATTCTATGTCAAAGTGAGCGTCCACCTCATCTATAACCTCCTTCCAGTAATCCTTCAACAACGGGCAATCCCAAAGCACATGCGTGAGAGTCCCTGTCTGCCCACATTCCCTCCAACACACCTTCCCAATGTTCCTATTCATTTCATGCAATCTCTCGGGGGTATAATACCAATATGTAGACACCTTTGTGAGTGTTTCGGTGAGCCCCGTGTGGTATGCCGAGTGTCTCGCGCGATATGCAATCTGATCCCATTCCTTACGACTGAGCGTCCTCCCCAGCTCCCTATTCCAGCGCTCCCTGCCAGGATTATAAAAGTGAAACGGGGGAGGTTGCAGCAACTTATATAGGTCCGAGATCAGCTTAGCGTCTGAGGTGCGAGTCACCAACCACCTCTTATACGGCTTCAACTTACGGTCCGCTGTCTCGCGTACTTGCGGTTGAAGCGCCCAATGTCTAACCTGCATGTACCTCATCCTCTCTGTTTCGGCCAGTTGGTATTCCTGTCTAAGGTGCTGAAAGGGGACCACCCCCTCACGTCATACATCTGGAAGAGTGCACGACAGCCCGCTGCTCTCCAGCGCGTGAATGCACCCGGTTCTAGACCCGGGGTGAAATCAGGGTTCTCTGCTATCGGCGTAAATGGCGAGATGAACGTGGTGAGATCGTGAACCTCATTAACAGCGTCCCACACTCTCATGGGAACTCTCGTAACAAAGGACGCGTACAGATTGGGGGGGCAGTGGATCCGTCGCAAGAACGGTATCTCCTGTAAGGGACGCCCCGCTACTGCTTGGTCTTGAAAGAGCCAATGCTTGTCGGATTCCCATCTGCTCCATTCCACCAGGTAGCGCAACTGCGCCGCCTGAAAATATTTCCGGAGATCCGGGATGCCAAGGCCTCCCGCCTCCGGAGCTAGTGTGGAGAGAACCCTCTTCATTCTCGGCTTGCGGCCCTGCCAGACGAAGCGTGCAATATCTGCTTGCGTCTGTCTGATCCATCCCGCGGGCGGCTGAAGCGGCAAGGCCCGAAAGAGATACAAAACCTGGGGCAAGACCGTCATCTTGACCGCAGCTATTCTGCCGAGCCAGGACAGCATCCCTTTACCCCAGCGGCCCAGCTCCTCCTTGATTTTCCTGCCCAGGGCTGGGTAATTGGCCGTCACCATTGCCGGTAGCGTCGGTGCTAGGAGAATCCCCAGGTAAGGTACCAGGGTCGATGACCACTGCATGGGAAAAAGCCTCTGCAGGTCTCTTCTCGTATCAGCCGTCAGGGACACATCCAGGGCCGCTGACTTGCCCATGTTCATCTTGAAGCCCGCCACTTTCGAGAAGTCATCCAGCTCCTTAATGCATGCAGGGAGGGCCCTCATCGGGTCATCCAGGGTCAATAGTACATCGTCCGCATAGAGACTAACCGTGTGGACATATTGCCCCATCTTCACCCCTATCACATCTGGGTTCTGGCGAATCCTCTGGGCAAACGGCTCCATGTAGAGGGCAAAGAGAAGGGGGGAGAGCGGGCACCCTTGTCTAGTGCCCCTTTCCATCTCGAAGCTGCGGGAGCTACAGCCATTAACTCTAACTGTCGCCGATGGGGACTTATAGCAGTTAAAAATCATCGAGCAGAACTTCTCTCCGATACCCATCTTCCCCATCACCTGTTCAAGATAAGGCCAATGCACGCGGTCGAATGCTTTCTCCGCATCCACCGCTAGCAACATTCTCTCTCCGGGGATCCGTGAGGCTTTCTCCAAGACGTGCACCACCCTCTTGGTGTTATCGACTGTTTGCCTTCCCGGGACAAAACCAGCCTGGTCAGCCTCCACCAGGCCTGGCAGATGAAGAGCCAGCCTGGACGCCAAAATCCCCGTGTATAGCTTGAGGTCAACGTTCAGGAGGGAGATTGGCCTGTACGAGCCGCATTGGGTCCGGTCCTTCCCTGGTTTAGGAATGACCGATACCGTAGCTCTCAGTAGGTCCGGTGGGATAGCCCCCGGTGCAGAAAAAGAGTTGAAAAGGCGGGCAAGGATGGGCGCCACAACCGGGCAAAAGGTCTTATAAAACAGGGACGTGTAACCGTCCGGGCCCGGGGCCTTCCCATGCTTGAGCCTGGAGATGGCGGCGATCACCTCCTCTACGTGAATATTACGTTCCAGGTGTTCCGCTTGTGCCGGGGTCAGGGCCGGAAAGGCCACTGACTCCAGGTAGTCCGCGGTATCTTGCGGCAAAGGGGGCTCCCCTGCGTAGAGGTCCGCATAGAACTTACGGAACACCTCCGCTACAGCTGCGTCCTCAGAGACAGCCACCCCATCAGAGTCCAACAGTTCCTTGACCGAGTTCCGCTGATGCGCCACTCGAAGCTCATTTGCCAGGAGTTTGCCGCATCTGTCTCCCCCCGTGTAGTACGCATGTTTCAGGCATAGCGCCGCATATTCTGCTCTATCCATATCTAACGCCGACAGGAGTTTCCTAGCTGCCTTCAGTTGTTTCCATATTCTAGGGGCTCCTGTACGGCGGTGTACGTGCTCCAGTTCTCTAACCTTGGAAGTCAACTCCTCCCTCTTGCGCTGTCTTTCCCTATTCTCCGCCGAGGAGATAGAGATAAACTCCCCTCTCAGGACCACCTTCAGCACCGCCCACTGTGTCGCTAACGATGTGTCCGGATTATCGTTATGTGTTTGATACTCCCGGATCGACTCCTCAATGTGTTTCACTACAGATTTCTTGTGTAACAGGGTGTCCCTGAGACGCCAAACACCTCGGGAGGGGGAGACCGGCGGCAACGTAAATGTGCCCGAAACCGGCGCGTGGTCCGATAATGACAGGACCCCTATATCCGCTGCCGTGGCCAAGGCACACATCGGTCCGCTGACCAGCAGATGGTCTAGCCTTGCATACGTCCGATGCGCATGCGAATAGTAAGAATAGTCCCTATCCATGGGGTGCAGTGTGCGCCAGAGGTCATGCAGGTCCAAATCAGTGAGCTGGGCCTTCCCTGCCTGTGAGAGTTCCCCAGTTTGCGGGTATCTCTGCGCGGACCTATCTAGTGTGGAATCAAAAACCATGTTCAGGTCCCCCCCTAAAATGATGTGTCTGTCCGGGGAGGCCGTCATATCCACCAGTGCCGAGTCTAGAAAACGCTCCTGGTGTTCTTTCAGGCTGTACAAGGAGCCAATGGAGAACGTCATGCCCCCCAGCTTGAGGCGGTACGCCAACAGCCTCCCTTTCTGTTCTGCGAGTTTGTACAGCACCTCTCCCCTGAAGGAACTCAATACCAATATAGCTACCCCCGCCTTTTTAGAAGTAGTGGAGGAGAAGAACTGCGTGGGAAACTTGCGAGATCGCAGCCTGTGACAGTCTTGTGCTAACAAGTGAGTCTCCTGCAGGAGACAAATGTCCGCCTGTGTTCCCTCCAACAGAGACAGAATTGCCCTTCTTTTAACTGGATTGTTTAACCCCTTAACATTAAGGGTCACCACCTTAAGCGTCGCCATGTTCGTGAAGGCCAGTGTGCGCTAAGCAGCGGGAACCCACCCGGGCAGGACAGGTCACAGGGCGGCAGTGCAAAGATGCTCTAGTGAAAAAATGCAAAAATGTGTAAGGCACTGGACGGTATCCCCCCCCTCCCCCAAACTCTCCCCGAACCAACCCCATGGCAACTGGCCAACAATCCCACCTCCCCTCCCCAACTTGTGCAACCCAGTGTCCGTGGAAAGTACTTAAAGTGGACGTCCGGCCACTCGCTCTTCCCGCTCCCCCCCCCACCCTCCCTTCGGCCCCAAACCTGCTGTCTTCAGATGCTATGTCCTTCTCCCCCCGCAGCATTTCTACGCCGTCAGGGCCACGCCGTTCGTGGCAGCAGAGTCCCTGGCCGCTTCCCTCAATGCGTTGGCCATTTCGGCCCTGATGGTGGGTGAGTCTGGCCTCCCGGCGCTAGCCACCGATCGCCGTCTGGCTGTTCTCCGCCATCCGCCCCTGTCTGAGCGCCTCCGGCTCGGCGTCGCGCCGTCTTCCTCCGTCGCTGTGAGTCCCAGGACCCCACATGTCTCCTGCAGGGAGCTCAGTTGGTGCATCGTGCCGTTCCATCGGAAGATGAGGCGAAAGGGATGACCCCAAGTATACGGTGTGTCATGCTCCCTCAAGAAATCCGTCGCAATCTTGAAGGCCCTGCGTTTTTGCAGCGTGATGGCAGATAAGTCCTGAAACAGCGCGACGGAGCGTCCTCGGAAGCTTAGCGGCTGCTTTTTGCGCACCTCCGCCATTATGCGCTCCTTCACGGGGAAATCAGGTAAGTAGGCCAAAATGTCCGGTGGAGGTGCCGTCAATTGTCGCTGACGGCCCACCCTGTGGGCCCTATCGATCCGGATTGGGAAGTCCGCTGGCTCACCCAGGATTTCCCTGAACATGCCCCTCAGGTAGCCGGCAATATCAGCCCCCTCTTCTGCGGACGGGACCCCCCGGACCCGTATGTTATTCCGCCTCGACCTGTTCTCCAGGTCCTCGTTATGCGTTTGGAGATCCAAGTGCTGTTCCCTGAGGCGGAGTACCTCCTGCTGTAGGTGGACAATCTCCTCGTCCCTCTGGTGGGCCGCCGTCTCCACCGTTTCCATGCGCTCACCCAGGCCCTCCACTTCTCTGCGTACCTCACGCACCTCGCTGGCCACCTCCTGTTTCAGCGTCTGGAAGTCCTCTTTGAGCGAGCTAAAAAGGGCCTCCATGAAAGATCTCGTGACTGGGGGCTCCCCCCCAGCCGGGTCTCCTGAGCCTCTGGAGGAGCTCGGCGACGGTTGTGCCTTATCCCATTGTTGCTGGGCCCTGCTGAGCATGTCCGGGAGCGTACGCTCCCCCTTCTTTCCGCCCCGGTTGCCCGCCATCTGCCCTCCATGGATCGCAGCTCGCCGCTCGATGTAAAGAGGGGTTCAAGACCTCCAATATCAGGCCCCGGTGTCGCGGGGTCCCCACGTGTGGGGCCGATGCGGCTAGGGTGAGGCTCCGAGACCTCAAGGCTTTTGTCCTCTTTGTCCCCTCGAGGACAAAATGGCGGCCGGGCGTCGCCATGTAGGCCCTCCTTCTCCAATATCCAACGTCCAAACTACTACACCGTCCCAGGGCTTCAGCAGTGAGTCCGCTCGGAGACCTCCCGGTTCTTGTTAGTGCCAACCGTGCTGTACCCTCGAGTCGCACTCCTTCTTGAGCGTCATTCAGGGCCGGGGGGCTCGTTGCATTCTAGGCCACGACCTCAGGGCTTTGTCTCCTTCGTCCCCTCGGGGACAAAATGGTGGCCGGGCGTCTCCAGGAAGACCCTCCTTCTCCAATGTCCACTGTTCAAGCTTCCACACAGACTTAGGGCTCCAGCAATGAATCCTCTTTGAGATCTCCCGGTCCGTAGTAGGGCCAACCGTGCTGCCCCTTCGATCCGCACTTCTTCTTGAGTTTCAGTCGGGACCGGGAGGGGCGTTGTATTCTAGGCCGCAGCCACGGTCCCGAGTGTCGCAACCCCCATTCAGCGACTATCTCTCTCCGCTGTGTCCCCGCGGGCTTCTCGTCCGTCTCAGTGGCTTCAAAGACACAGAGCCGCTGCAGAGTGGCAACCAGACGTGTCGCCGTCCGGCCGAGGCCTCCGTGCCGGGGTCTAGCTGTAGAGCTCCGTCCTCGAGTCCCCGCCTCCCGCTGCTCGCGCCTGCCTCGGCTCAGTGGCACCTCGCGGTCAATCTTCCATCGTCCTAATAGTCACTTATATCAGCACCCGGGACCTAATTTTGTCACCAGTGCATGCGCCAAGGCCTCTGCTACCCGTCCCGCGGCCGCTGTGCTCCAGCGGGGGGAGAGAAGCTGCCGAAAAAGGGCTCGGGCCTAGTCAGGCCGGAGGAGCTGCGGGAAGAAGCGTCCGCTCACTCCGCCATCTTGGCCACGCCCCCCACTGGATTCTTTAAAAAAAGTGCAAATTTTGTCTCTATTTCCCCCTGTACTATTTTGCTGGTAGTTTGAACCTCTGCTATAATTGAAGGAAATCCCCTTCTTGTTCAATCAATCAATCAATCAAATAAACTTTATTCGGTTTCACAAAAGTAAACTATAAAAGGTACCCCCTTCTTGTTTTGTTGTAGCCTCTGCTTGCGTGGGTTTCATTTTTTAGGTCTCGCTTTTACCATTCCGCAGGAATGGGAAATGGGGAGAATTCAAGTCGGCAAAATCCTCTTCAAACCAAGGGCTTTCAGCCCCGCAGTTTTCTTGCAGTTCACGTGAATCACGTGAGCAATTCACGGCCAGGGCTTCTCCTCCCCTAGCAGCACTCCTCCCACACCAGCAACTCCCCCCTCCCACACCAGCACCTCCCCTCTCTCTCCCCGCAAACACAGCCTTGCCGTAGCAGCACTCCTCCCACACCAGCACCTCCCCCCCTCCCACACCAGCACCTCCCCTCTCCCCGCAAACACAGCCTCGCCCTAGCAGCACTCCTCCCACACCAGCACCTCCCCCCTCCCACACCAGCACCTCCCCTCTCTCTCCCCGCAAACACAGCCTTGTTTTCATTCTGTGCAGTGCAGCACCATCGTTGACCCGATTTTGTAAATTAAGATGCTTTGCCAACACATGCTTGTTATCACACTTAAGGTAAATCTATTATTTTTTCAAACGCTTTGTGAAGTGTGTGTACAAGCTTTGTTTATGGTAGGCACGGGAGAGCCAATGCAGCAACTGGAACCCAGTTCCAGTTCGGTAGCTTTGGATGTTTCGCCACTTCTTCCCTATTGAGAACTGAAGGAGAGTTCATTTGTTTTTGCGCTGCGTTCCTCATGCACGTCTCGCCACCCGCGCTGCTCTCTTTTACCTGCCTCTTTCCTGTTGCGTTGAATTGTGCGCTTCCCCAACTGCCTACCCTGCTCCCGTGCCCTTCATGTTGCTTTCACGTCCCTCCGGCCCTCTCCACGTTGCTTTCGTATCCATTCCCCCACCCAACCCCATATTGCTCTCACATTCAATGGTGTTGCCTCTGCGCCGCCCAAACCTCTGCCTTGTTTATGTTAATGCCGTACAACTAATTGTGACTGACTTCCGTTCCTACTGAACCAGGCTGTAAGACTGGTGTTTCTGGCAGTGGGAATACAGATTTTTTAAAACAGATGTCTGTTCGGAAGTCTGCTTAGTTCGCCTAACTCTGTCATGGCCGCGCATAGCACAAGGCTCCGCCCAGAAGGTATAGTATTACTGACAATGGCAGCATAGGTTGTAGGCTGTAATGCTGTCTTGCAGCAACAGATAGCTGTCTACTCATACTTTCAAGAAGCAGAGCACGCAAATCACACGGAATTCAGGCAAAGGGCAAAAGCTGGACGACCTACAGCACCAGCACAAACCCCCTTCCGACACCACCCTTCCTTTAAAACTCGACGACACAGGAGCAGCCTCATCACCCACTGGAACAAGCAGGAACACCCCGCCCCATGGTTCCACCCGTTGTCACACCTAGTGAGTCTGTGCCATCGGCTGCAGATGTCTTTGTTTGCACCCTTTCAAATTCATTTGGGAAATAGCTTTTAGGCGTAATATTTGTGTAGGTAAAAAATTAGATTGGCTGCTCAGCTGAAGCATTCTTTGCCCATGAATTTGCCAAGCCCCTCAAACTGTTCATCACAGAGCAGCTTAATCACAATATGTTGATGCCGATAATGTGAATATAGATCAAGTAGTTATCATGGCAAGCACAGTGCCTAATGCAGGGTTTGCTGCAGTGTGCTAAGTTCCTGACTGGCAGAGCGTCTGCACAGTAAGCTATCCCATCAGTGAGCAGCAATGAGATTAGAGCAGGGAACTTTTCTCTCTTGATTTGACGATTTGATGACATTGAGCTGTTTAAGTTCCCCGTCCATGCCGCTGCAGTCCAAATCTGGGTTAGTACTTTACTTGGAGCATGCCTAAAATAATTGGCAGAACCACTAGACCAAAAAGGCAACGCCACTCACACACGCAACGCCACTCACACACGCAACGCCACTCACACACGCAACGCCACTCGCACACGCAACGCCACTCGCACACGCAACGCCACTCACACACGCAACACCACTCACACATGCAACGCCACTCACAAATGCAACGCCACTCACACACGCAACGCCACTCACACACGCAACGCCACTCACACCCACGCAACGCCACTCACACCCACGCAACGCCACTCACACCCACGCAACGCCACTCACACCCACGCAGTGCCACTTTTACCCACACAGCACCACTTTCAGACACACGCCACTCACACCCACGCAAGCCCACTCTCACACACGCAACGCCACTCACACACGCAACGCCACTCTCACCCATGCAATGCAACTCACACACGCAACACCACTCACCCACGCAACGCCACTCACCCACGCAACGCCACTCACCCACGCAACGCCACTCACACACGCAACGCCACTCACCCACGCAGCGCAACTCACTCAAAGCCACTCACACACACGCAGTGCCACTTTCACCCGCACTGTGCAGTGCACAATAGGTCTCGCAGTAGGAAAGTTGGAGCTATTGGTTTTGTAAATGACAAAGCCCTTTATGTTTTTAAAATGAAAACAAAAATAAAAGGCATTGTTATTTGCAATTGTAATAGCTCCAACTTTCCTACTGCGAGACCTATTGGCAACGCCAGTGCTTGTTCTCTCTAGCGCCTCGTGCTCCTTCCAGATGTGGTGTAAATTAATCATATGTACAACAGAAGCAGTAATTACAGCCTTTCTTTGTGTCCTTAAATCTCTAATTGTGAATCTCTTCTCTGCAGTGATGGTGACTCTGGATCCTGACACGGCTCATCCTGAGCTCCTCCTGTCTGAGGGGGGGAGACGAGTGAGACAGACGGACACAGCGGAGCGCCTGCCGGCCACCCCCAAGAGATTCACCCACTGGCGCTGTGTGCTGGGGAGCGAGACGTTCACCTCTGGCAGACATTACTGGGAGATGCAGCTGCTGCAGGAGGGGGGAGGGTGGCATGTGGGGGTCGCAGCAGAGTCTGTGAACAGGAAGGAATACTTCAAATGGTCACCTCAGGGGGGAGTCTGGGCTGTCGGGGGGTGGGGGGGTCAGTACACGGCTCTCAGCTCCCCTCCGACCCCTCTGTCCCCTCGTGAGAAGCCCCTGAAGCTGGGGGTGTATCTGGACTACGAGGGGGGGCGGCTGTCCCTGTACAATGCTGTCTCCATGGAGCTTCTCTTCTCCTTCCCGCAGGCCCCCTTCACACAGAGGCTCTTCCCGATCTTTGGTCTCTGTGACAGAGCGGAGCTGAGGCTGGTGTGAGAGTGACCCCCCCCCAACTGTCATCTACAGTTCAAAGAATCTTCAAACACCAACATTCCAAAGAATCTTCTTCACAACGACCCTCCCACATGTTGCCATGACACCCAGAAGCCTCATGTGAAACTGACTGCTTCATATCTCTTTTCCTTGTACAATTTTTAAAACAAGGGCAGGAAATGTTTGCTGTGTGAATTATGCAGCAGACATCATGCAACATATGATAAAGTCTCTTTAAACTTCAAAAATGTGTATTTCTTTCACACGTGGAGCTTTGACATTAATATACACATTATAGCGCTGCGCTGTGAAGTACTTATTAAAAGTGATTGTTTTTAAACATGACCCTAGAAACCACTCCTGCCCCGCCCAATTAATTAATTAACCCAGATTCAGGGCAGCTTTAGGACAGTGCGACCTGTGCAGCCGCACCTGCGCTAACCTGGGAGCGGTGATGTGTGCAGAAATAACTTTGGGTTTTAAAAGCACCTGCTGCTTCCTTGTGTGTCCAGCAGGTTTCAGGCAACAATAAAAATGTCAAGATGACACAGGTGAATAATGTTTCTGCTGGAGAGAGATCGAAGTTTTGTCTTGTCACAGTTTCAACTCATCCTTAAGTAGCGCAGAGGGTTAATATGCCGGCTGCAAAGAATGTGTACATGCAGAACACAGAACGTTAATCCTCATTGGTTTGTGTAACATTTCCTATAGACTGATTTACACATATAAGATTCATTGCCTCTGTTAATGTGTGTTTGGTGTAAAGTGCTCTGACACCTACGAGTTGGCATGAGTAGCACTATAAAACAAAAGACATGCGTAAGAGAGAGGGACTGTACAGAGATGGGTGCCACTGTTGGAAGGTGGGGGTGAGGGAATATTTGGAAATGGTGTCATGGGCGGAGGCGCGTCTAACTCTAAAGCCGGCTCTGCCCAGATTCTTTTAGATCCATTAATTCAAACGCAATCGTTTTTTGTAGCGCTGGTATTCTAAACTCACGGTTTTGAAGGTGCTTTCATATGGGATAAGGAAGAAAATGGACCATCAGTGAAATCAAATATTTTTCTAGGATCACAAAATTTGGTTACGCAGTGAAGCCGCAATTAAACCAGGTGTTCTAGTTTCCCTTCGGACAAATTACCTACTAAATGGGTATCTATTTGTCTCTCTTTTTTACCTTAAATGTTGATGCTTTTGTGAACCATCACCTGTGAGTTAAGCTGATATTTCTTTGGAAGGGTTTAAAACTTCTTTCTGATGAGTGTTTTTGTAACGTGAGCATGATGAGGCCGGTGAAGATATATCACAATACAGAACTATTTTAAAATATTGCAGTTCCTAAACTGCAAAGATTCCATCACATTTACAGACCATCATGTATAAGTTGTTTTTCTTGTGAAACATCTGCCCTGCTGCACGAGCCACTATTATAATTTATGAGATGTGTATTGTGCAAAGACATGCAGATTCTGTAAACAATGTGCAATAATGTTCTATTCCAGCAGCACAAATACAACACAATGGCCTCCTGCAGGGCTTTCAAGACTCCACAAACATTTCCAGGTCCTGCAAACATATTCGGTAAAATTAACTTGTCTGCAACATTTTTTCCAGACGTTATTGTGTATTTACAGGTCATCCAGTATTAAAAGCAGAATCTATTTTTGTCATGAAACTTAAAGAATATCAGCTAGATGTGTGACACTGAGAAGCAAATCTGCCTTTCAAGCCGACGCCAGTGCATGCTAGGACTGAGATAACGAGGATCTTAATAGAAAACATCAAACTACAAGTCCCAAAATGCAAAGTGCTGTTGATACAAAATGTCAGAGGTTGGAGGGGTCACTTAGAGTGAGATTTTGACACCAGGTCAAGCAAAGCAAAATGATTTTGCTCTGAGTTTTAAATGCTTCCTGGACGGCAGGAATTATGTGTAATACCCGTCACCTCTTCATCCTTTTAGGGGTTTCTGCTTCTTAATATCCTCGTCTTTGCTTCATGGAGATTGGATGTAATTCTTGTCTCTTGAGTAAGACATGGGCTGAGTATGTTCTCTTTCAGCGTTAGTGTCATGACGTCCTTTTATGAGGTAGCTCAGTAGGTTGAGGCACATCTGCGGACCCATGATCTAGACGTCACAGGTTAGACTCCTGGCAGGGGCTTCTCTGACTTTCCAATGATTGTCCTGTATTGTATCATTTATATAAACCTTCCTGCTGTTACCCATGGCTGCAGCTGACGTCACTGAGAAATGGACCTCCGAGCCCTAGACATTCATTTAAGATCCTTATGAATTCTGGGGTTGTAGTTTTGGTTTACTTCAGTACAAATATTAACATTATCAGATTAAAAATAATGTGTTCGAGGCATATGGGCTGCAGATGGTACATTATGAATAGATCGCCATCTGGTGTTGGGCTCGGATGATTGCACTTTGTTTTTCTCTTGGAGAGTCTTTTGTCTCTTGGTGACTCCTCCCTTGGTTGGTAGTAATGTTTACTGGTGATAAATTAATATTACCAGCAAAACATTTACAAAAACATGCTAAACAGATCAATTTCCGATACTTGCAATTATTGAACTTTTCTTCAGGAGCTCTGTGTCAATCTGGGGTAACCGGACTCAAACTCTAACAAAGAGAACCTGTTACCACTGGTGTCGGGGGGTTCACTTTACCGTGGGGTCCAAGACTGAGCACCAAGTGAACCCCTCACCCCTTGACTCTCAGAGTAGTGAAGTCGAGCTGTCCAAGGCTTACTCAAGGAGAAGGTACGAGGTTAGAAACCAAGAACTCTCTAAAGCAGAATACAGTTAAATGATTGTCCAGCCAGTGCTTTTACTTGAAAAATGAAAGGTGCTTTAATCACCAACACACAACTCAGGACTGTACACAAAAAATAGAGGGGTCAGACAGATGCACCTAGTTATACTCTGGAGGTTGGGGGGTGGTCCATAGGGACCCCCATGTAGACAGTCCTGTCCCCCAGTGGATGAAGATAGAACAACATTTGTACTTAGAGCGTAGAAGGGCCTTGTACATGAAGTTCGAGGCATCGTGTTAATGTTGTGTGAAGCTAGATGTGTAAACAAAGCAGTTTCAGAGAAACTAGTCCAACATTGCCGTGCACGCAGATATGTGCAGAAGGTCAGGCAGAAATGTTTAGAAAAATAGGACAATGTAAGAAACGAGCAGCTTCGCTACATGGGCCTAATCCAGGCATATAACAGTATTGTGCTGGTGCATTGAAGGTGCTGTTGGACAGTTGTGACTGAGGACAGTTATGCAGTAGGACAGTTATACAATAGCACAGAAGGTTGAATAGGACTTGGTCTTCAGGCTCTCACCGCTCTCTCTGGGTCTGTAGTTAACACCCCCTTTCCTTCTGGAATGGGCTGTGCCAGTTATGGACTGTAATGGTGCCAATGTCTGTGGTGGTCGCCTCTAACTAATTCTAGTTAATTCTAGTTCACTAGAGGGTGTTCTCACTGGACTCGTCAGGGGGCGCCACTCCAATAGTGAACGCGCTCACACACAGCTCCTGGGGCAGCCAGGCTGACTCTACCTTGGCCCTACCTTGAGCACTTATCCCCGTTGGTGCTCAGACGCTCAGACGCATGTCTCCAGTCCAGGTGAGGGGCGAGAGAGAGAGAGTGGCAGAAGTGATGGGTAGAGATGGAGCAAGAGGGTGGTGACATTGGAGGGGAATAGGAGAGAAGAGAGAAAGGGGTAGAAGTGAAAGAAGAGGGAGAAAGAGAGAGAGAAGGGAGTGAGATACACTAATGTGGAGAGAAAGAAAGGGGGAGATAGGAAATAAGTGGAGAGAGAAAGCGAGAGATCGAGAAGTGTAAGAGAGACAGGAGGAGGAGGTAGAGAGTGGAGAAAGAATGGGATAGAGAAAGAAGGTGGGTGGTGGGAAACAGAGGGAGACTGCCAGCAGTCGGTCTACAGGACGAGTGACTGCTCAGATGAAGGCGCTGCTCGTCTGAGGGTTGTCCGGCTTCCACCACCTGTGATGGACTGAAGTGACCCGGGCCCTTGGGATCTGCATTAGGAGGACACCATGCTTCTGACCCGCCCAGCAAGACCCTATGAAAGAACAGGTGTGTAATCTAGCGCCAAGGTGCCCCGGCCTGAGGATCATGGCAGCCCAGTTAAAATGCACCAGATGAGAGTAGCTGTCCCCTCCACACCCCCCACCCCCATACCCCACATCCCCCAAGGACACAGCAGCAAAGCTGAGGCTGGTGTAGGAACTCTACCCCACCCTCACCCTACTGCAGTAATGACAATTTAACAAGGGGCACAAGCAGAGATGCTGCCACCAGGGCCAGTCTCTTGCAGCAGAGTGAGAGGATGGTGATAGTTTTATCCAGGAGGGTTGAACTTTGGGTGCCCCCTCCCCACTCGGACCTTAACGATCTGTGTGTCATGTCCATGCACGAGAGGCTGCCAGTGAGTCAAAAAACCATCAGTGACTATCGGGGGGCATTCCTGTCCTGGCATCTTGTAATTTTAAAATTATTAGGTACACACATCCCTCAACTTCCTTCACAACTGACCCGTAACACTCTTGCCCTTATGAACTAGGGGTCTGCACATAACTCTGCCAATCCCCTCAATTCCACCTTGCAGAGACCTCTGTAAAACCAGCCCTGGCCGCTCTACCAGTGTATTAGAATCCTGACATGAAGTAATGCACCTAAACACGTGATCAGTCCATCACAAAAGCTGCCGATGGGTGTTGCACGTCTTTACCACGACCGGTGCCAGCGGCACTTACATCAAGTGGTATGCCGATTCAATACCAGCCATTGCTGGCTTGTCCCGTTTGTGGAGGGTGAGAAGCTATGGAAGAGGATACCCGGGGTCCCAAAAGTGTCATGTTACGGATTAAACAGTGGAATGTGCTTCCACCAGTTTTGCCGCTGTTGGTATGAATGTTGTGGCTGTGTGTGGAGACACCCACTTACAGAATGTTTAGGACTGTTGACTGTGGTGGAACAGTAGGAGTGGTCCCGGGCCGGGGGCAGCAGTCTGAGCCTTAAATGATCCAGAGAGGGAAGTGGCCGTCAGACGCAAAGGGGGTTTCAGTGGTGGTTTTACATTGAGATATCAAGTCCCGCGACAACAGTGCTGGTCAGCGTCAGTCAGTGATGAAGGAGAAACCAAGGAAAGAAGTGGAGGAAGAAAGGATTGCAGGTCCAGGTTTGAGTGGTCATTTGCAGATTTGATGGTGGCCCTTTTGGGGGTAGTTTCAAAGAAAACCCTAGGAGAATATTGTTTAATTCACCATTTATCGTGGCCGGAGGGGGCGTAAGTGAATGGATGCAAGACTCAGGAAGATGCAACAGACCAGTGTGATGCATCGATGATACTATTAGTTTTGGGCAAAACAGGTAAAATGTTACCTTAAGTCGGCATTTTCCATAATGCCAGTTCATATAGTGGAGATTTCTTTGCTGGGGATGTCATTTGAAGGGACAATATATGTAGACTGAGTTTTGTCCAAGGATTGTGCAATTTCTTGTTCTCTTTTTGAATTTTTAAGCACCTTCTTATAATGTGGTTTGTCATGAAGAGCTGGTCATCGGCTAATTTTCATTGACGATTTCTTGTTTGTTGAAAAGGAGGTTCATTTAATTACAGAAACGTGTTGGGCATTTTTCAGGACTTGGCAGAGGATTTTGGGGTGCCCCTAGCACCAGAAAGACAGAGGGCCCGAGTACTGTATTGATTTTTTCCAGAATTGTCACAAGGAAGATGCAGGCGAGATTGCCGGGAGTCAAAGTGCGAGAGATTGTTTTATTGGTAGAAGAGGCGTGCAAAGAGCGGAAGTTGGTGCTTCATAAGGTTAAATGTTTGTTGGTGCCTCTCAGTTTTGCATGCAGAGTGGTCAGGGCTGGCAGAATGTTTTACACAAGGTTGGGCTTTGCCATGTCTGGGGTGGATTTACTGCACCAGAGACGGTGAATGACAGTTGCTCCTCGGGCAGATCTGCATGTATGCCAGCATGTTTTGAGAATTTAAACAGAGTAAGCATGTTTTTTGCAGAGGACGAGACACATTGACATGTACAGATGTTTTTTCTGAGCAAGAGGCCCTTGGTTGTGGCTTGTTCTGGGGTGGATGGTGGGGCAGAACAATTACATTTTCACTGGCGGTTGCTTTGGTCGTGTGTTGTGTGAAACTGACGAACAGAAGAGTAACGTTCAACGTGGATAATATATCAGGGGTTAAGTTGTTTAACAGAAGGCGAAGGACTTATGGGTTTCGCGGCTCTTGTGGAAGAGTTGTAGGGTTGTCTGTATATCAATATTGCTTTTAGAGCAAATCATATTCCTGGAACGAGCAATGGCATTGCTGATACTTCATCTTGTTAGCAGTGGAAGAGTTTTCGAAGTTTCGCCCTAGAAACGGAAGAAAGGACAACCAAGTTGCAACAGGACATCTGGTCACTGGGGCAATGAGCATACTGGAACTTGCTGAACATTCATTCTCTAACTCCCTGTTCTCTTCTCCTGTGATGATCTGCTGCTCTCTTCTACCCGCCTCCTTCTTTAACTCCCTGGTCTCTTCTCCTGTGCTGATCTGCTGCTCTCATCCACCCCACCTCCTTCTTTTTACTCCCTGGTCTCTTCTCTTCTCCTGTGCTGAACTGCTGTTCTCTTCTACACGCCTTCTTCTCCAGCTCCCTGTTCTCTTCTCTTCTCCTGTGCTGATCTGCTGCTCTCTTCCACGCCGCCTCCTTCTTTAACTCCCTGTTCTATTCTCCTGTGCTGATCTGCTGTTCTCTTCCACCCGCCTCTTTCTCTAACTCCCTGTTCTCTTCTCCCATGCTGCTCTGCTGTTCCCTTCCACCGCCTCCTTCTCTAACTCCCTGTTTTCTTATCCCGTACTGATCTGCTGCTCTCTTCCACCCACCTCTTTCTCTAACTACCTGTTCTCTTCTCCTGTGCTGATCTGCTGCTCTCTTCTACCTGCCTCCTTCTTTAACTCCCTGTTCTCTTCTGCTGTGCTGATCTGCTGCTCTCTTCCACATACATCCTTCACTAACCGCACACACACATACAACCACGGACACACACATATACAACCACACACACAACCACACAAACACACACAATCACACCACACACACAGTCTCACACACAACCACACACGCAACCACATACATCCACACCCAACCACACACACAACCACAACCACACACACAACCACAACCACACACACAGCCACACATACAACCACACACAACTATACACAAACACAACCACACCCAACCACACACACAACCACACCCAACCACACACCACCACACCCAACCACACACCCAACCACACACAACCACAAACATAACCACACAAACAACCACACAAACACACACAACCACACCACACACTCAATCTCACACACAACCACACACACAGCCACACACAACCAAACATACAACCGCACACACACACAACCACACACACAACCACACACACACAACCACACACACAACCCCACACACAACCCCACACACCCAACAACACACAACCAACAACACACACCAAAAAGAACAACCCCACAAACACAACCACAACCATACACACATACAACCATTCACACAAACAACCACTCACACATACCACTCACACACACATACACACACACACACACACAACCACACACATCTATCGCCCTCCCTCTATCTATCTGTTGCCATCACTCTATCTATCTATCTATCTATCTATCTATCGCCTTCACTTTATCTATATATCGCCCTCACTCTATCGATCGCCCTCACTCTATCGATCGCCCTCACTCTATCTATCGCCCTCAATCTATCTATCTTTCTATTGCCCTCACTCTATATATCGCCCTCACTCTCTATCTATCAATCTATCTAGCTATCTGGCTCACTCTATCTATCTATCGCCCTCCCTCTATCTATCGCCCTCACTCTATTTATCGCCCTCACTCTATTTATCGCCCTCACTCTACCTATCGCCCTCACTCTACCTATCGCCCTCTATCTACCTATCGCCCTCTACCTACCTATCGCCCTCACTCTATCTATTGCCCTCACTCTATCTATTGCCCTCACTCTATCTATTGCCCTCACTCTATCGCCCTCACTCTATCGCCCTCACTCTAGCTATCTATCGCCCTCACTCTAGCTATCGCCCTCACTCTATCTATCTATCTATCTATCGCCCTCACTCTATCTATCGCCCTCACTATATCTATTGCCCTCAGTCTATCTATCTGTCTATCTATCTCCCTAACTCTATTGCCCTCACTCTATCTATCAGCCTATCTATCGCTCTCACTTTATCTATTGCCCTCACTCAGTGCTTAATTTGTAAAATATTAAGTGCAGGTGCTCAATTTTGTGGGGGGAGGCCACACCCACTCCCCGGCTCCTCCCACTTCGTCCAGTGGCTCCACCCACTCAATTTATTGGCTCCACCCATACCCATAAGCCTACCTGGTATTCCTTGCTTAGTAACGCCATTTTATTAATTAGTCAAAATATTATAATGAGTTAGACAGAACTCTGGGCAAACAAATACCAGGTCAGATATACATATGTCATTTAGTCACGAGTGTCAGTGTGCCCACAACAGCTCTAAATAGCGCAGAGCATCATAAAATACAAAATATTAGATGGAACACCTAACATACTTCCAGCACTGCACAGATGTACCACGTAGATGTATATCGCTGTGCCCACACCATCTGGACCCACCAACATACAACAGAATGTGTGTAAACAGAGCTCCTTAACTTCACACAACAACACCCGCGAAAGCCATCAGTTGGCTATCCAAGTTCACAAACAGCACCTACCACATCAAGTTAATACACACATATGCAAACTTGTATGATAACAAACAAACCAGATCACCAGTTGGCGCATAAGCCTGGTAGATAGACCTCCGGCCACACCCAGGAAACGGACCACACATATCATTATCAACAATCAAACATTGTCACACTGACTGCAAAAATCACTTGGCATGAGCATTGAAAATTCCAGTCTGCCATGAAATCCTTTGAAAGAAGGTGACAAGACACCATTCGCAGTGGGGGTTTTAAGGCAATACCCCTAACAGCCCGATGCAAAATAATTAATTATAACATAAAATAACAAAACAGATCACTTGATTATGACTTATTTGGAATTTAAAAAAAAACAAAAATCGAACACAACAGTCCTTACACAAACAAACCTTATATTCACAGATGATATTTACACATAAACGTTATCAAATCGATACATTAACAGTTAAATATAAATATGCGCGCACTCATACCTTTCCTCCGGCTCTGTCGCCGTCTGCCTCTCGCTTCCCCTGCCCCATCTCTTACTAGGTGTCTGTACGTTTCTGTTCCAGCTAGTGTTCTTTCCTCACACTCTCTCGCTCTCTGCGCTTCACTTTCCTCCGGTTTTCTTTGCGCTTCTTTTCTCTTCTCTCTCGTCCCCATTTTTCTCCTAATTTTCATTATCGTCTCCACTCCTGCCACCTCTTCTTCCCTTCTCGCACCCCGTCCCTTCTTGGAAGGTCTCTGCACCTCGCTCAGCTGTGCTAGCATGTCCCGTTACTCTGCCCTTCCCAAAGTTATGGCCTAGAAACAGGAACAAGTAAGATTCCGCCGCGCCCCTCTCACCCCACTCCCTGTTACACAAACCCCAGCACACCCCCCACACACACACACCGAGAGCACTGGGGACTGACACAGCCACGTCCTGCCCAGAGAGAGCCGGGGTGGAGGCTTGAGGAGGCAGGATCTCGCTCCTGTTATCCCAGAGCACGGTGAGCGCTCAGAGTTTGTCTAAAAGAAAGTCTTGCATTTAAAGTGTGCGAGGTGTCAGGGAGCACAGGACACCCGAGCTGTGTCAAGCGTAGCCCCCCTTTGTGGCCGGGGGCTCGGATGGGACACCCAACCAACCAGCTCTCACGCTGCCAGGAGTGCCCCGGAAGTCGATTTTTTTGTGCCGAAATCTGCCTGTTCCGTTCGCGCCGAGGCCTGCCTGTTCCGTTCATGCCGAAGGCCTGCCTGTTCCGTTCGCGCCGAGGCCTGCCTGTTCCGTTCGCGCCGAGGCCTGCCTGTCCCTGCAGAGCCTTGAAGGTGCCTCGGACCACAGCCCTGCTCACAACTTCGTTCCGCAGCTGACCGACTGCAATCAAGCCTCAAGCAATGAAATAAACTTTACCCCACCCGGAAAAAGTCGGCACCTGCAAACACACTCCTCTGGAGTATACCTATGCTCATCAATTCTATAGACCCGGTGCTGAGAAATAGGTGCCGGTGCTTAGCACCGGAAAGCACCAGCACAAATTAAGCACTGCCCTCACTCTGTCTATCTATCTATCGCCGTCACTCTGTCTATCTATCTATTGCCGTCCCTGTCTATCTATCTATTGCCGTCCCTCTCTCTATCTATCTATCGCCGTCCCTCTCTCTATCTATCTATCGCCGTCACCCTGTCTATCTATCTATCGCCGTCACTCTATTTATCTATCGCCCTCACTCTATCTTTCGCCCTCACTCTATCTATCTATCACCCTCCCTCTATCTATCTATCGCCCTCCCTCTATCTATCTATCGGCCTCCCTCTATCTTTCGCCCTCCCTCTAGCTATCTATCGCCCTCACTCTACCTATCTATCGGAACCCCAGAGCATCACTCCTGGGCACCACAGCACCACAGCATCAATCACGGGCACCACAACATCACTATGCGCTACCACAGCATCACTGAACGCCACAGCATCACTCGTCGCCACCACAATATCTCTCCGCGTCACCACAGCATCAATCTGTGCAACCATTCAACAACAACTGGTTCAAATATGTTCTCTCAATGTTTCAAGCTTTATTTATTTTTATTTTTTTTGTCCTCATATACCACCTAGGTTCTGATTGTGCATCTTGCCGTTATACAAACACCATGCTGGCTCAGTTCTTTCGACTGGTGGGGAGTATAAAGACGGAACGGGGCCTTCATCCCACAGCAATAGTGTATAGACCAGCTTTGCACACACAGAAATTCATATGGAGATCCCAGGAGTGCAGCCAAGAAAAATGCTAGGGTAGCATTAGTGTCTGGCTATGCCCAGTGATGGGGTTGATGGCTTAATCATTGGACCTGGGGAAAAGATTAAAAAAAAAAACCCAGGCTGTCAATGGTCCCCCCTCAGAAGATACCAAAATGATCTTTTGTCGCTGTTCCCAGCTCTAGCCAAGTCTAACCTGGAGACCTGTAGTACAGAAGTGTACCAATCATTAACTGAGGGAGGAAGAGAGTCTTTCCACTTCTTACGAATCTCTCTCCTAGCAAGCAGAATAGTGTAGAAAATCAACTTCCTTGCTGCTGCCGGAACACTGTCCACAATGCCAAAGATTACAGAGGTGAGGTCTAGAACAATGTTAGTGCCAAGTGATATTGAGAGGGTCTTACTTATGTCTTCCCAGAACAAAGAAAGATGAGGACACTCGAAAAACATATGTATGTCCGCTGCGGCTAACAACCCACATCTCGCACAAGTCACCCTATTTCCCTGATTAAATTTGGAAAGTCGTTCGGGCGAATAATAAGCTCGATGGATGGTGAAGATATGGTTTCTACGTAGCCATGCTGGTTTGACAATGTCCCACATCATACCGCATGATGTAGTCTAAAGGTCTTGGAGGTTGGGGTAGTTAAATGCGGTAACCAAAGCTTTTCCGGAAGCGAGAATTCACCATCCAGTTATTCCAGGATTAGTTTATACCAAAATGAAACCTCCTTCTTAGTGGGAGATTTGTCAGCTAGAAGAGTGATAAGGTTACTATGTCTACCCAGTGAAAACATAGTTCCTTGAGATGGTGAAGCTTTATATGCACTGGACCAACTTGATATTTGCGTGTATTTAAATCTGGAAAAGTTTGGGCCAATTTTGTTTCTTAAACAGTCCCAGGGTAGCAGAGTGCCATCATCGAATAATTCTCCCCATACCAGAAGTCCAGCATCTCTAATACATTGAGCCAGTTTATCTCCCAACCACGCCGGACATTCTGGAAGACCCCACAGAGGCGTTTTACTACCATAGTACCCTATTTTGATACCTTTTGTTAACTGGGCCCAAATTCTTGCCATACCCCGTAAAACTTTCAGTTTGACTTAGGATCTCCAAATTTAAAAAGAAAACCTGACAGGCTCACCCTCTCTGCCTCCAATAAAGTAGTAAAAATAGAACCAACTCCATGATCTGATGGATTCTTTAATAAAATCCTAGCATGAGACAGCTGGAAAGCCCAAGCATAGATTTGCAGGTCCCGGGCTACCAGCCCACCCTTATCTCTGCGTCTCCTGATTTTCTTCCAAGAAATTCTCACAAGGTGATTATTCCAAATGAAAGTATTAATATCAGCCTGTAATTTTTTTAATAGGAAGAGGTTCAAAGAATAAAGGAATAATATTAAATAAGAAAGTAATCTTCGGTAGAATAGACATCTTAACAAGATTAATTCTACCTAACAAAGACAGCGGGAGATGGGACCAATTCTGGAACAACTTGCGACATTCTTTAGCTACTTTCGAGAAATTTTTAGTAGCAATCTGGTCTATATCACCAACAACATCAAGGCCTAGGTACCTCATCTCCTTACCTGGCCGAATGCCTGCAGTAAAGGAGCTCTGATCAATGTTCCAGGTCATCATCTCAGTTTTTAATGTGTTGATCTCGTATCCGGACATCTCCCCAAACTCCGATGCCAGTTTGAATATTGCAGGAAGGGCCAGGTGAGGTGCGGATGTAAAGATGAGGATATCGTCCGCATATAGGGCCACCTTTCTCTCCCAACCCCCACATGTGAACCCTTTGATGTCAACATTATCCCTCAAACTCTGGACAAATGGTTCAGCATATAAGTCAAAAAGAAGTGGGGAGAGAGGGCAGCCCTGCCGAGTTCCCCTAGAAATGTCAATAGGGTCAGATAATACCCCATTTACCAGAACACTGGCCTTAGGATTCCTGTATAAAAGCTTGATAGCACGACGGAGTCTACCTCCCACGTTGAACTTTGCCAAGGCCTCCGACAGGTACAACCAGTTGACATTGTCGAAGGCCTTGGTGGCATCCAACGTTAGAGCCGCGAGTGGAAGAGACTTCAAAAGCGCCAGATCTATAGCTCCTATTAAGTCGTGTGTCAGTTGGAATAGTTGACGCCCCTTGACGAACCCCTTCTGATCCGGATGTAAAATGAAGGGTGCAACTACGGCTAATCTATTTGCAAGTATGGATGAGAATATCTTGTAATCTCCGTTTAAAATAGAGATCGGTCTATAAGAGCCACACGCCGTTGATGGCTTCCCAGGTTTTAATATTACAGTAATAGAGGCATTGTCCCATGACACACATAAGAATCTGGTTAAACAGGGTTGTCAAAAAGGGGGCAAGCTCCTGCTCCAATGATCTATAAATTTCTGCTGGCAGGCCATCTGGGCCAGATGCCTTTCCTTTCTTAGCATTCTGGAGAGCTCTCCTCATTTCATCTTCTGAAATTTCGGTCTCTAACTTCTCACTCTGGCTTACGGATAGACATGGGAGGGAAATTTTACCAAGCCAATCACCTAATGGTAACAGGATCCAATATTTTGTCCTCTTGATATATGGCTTGGAAGTATTCTTTGAACGCTGCTCTAATATCAGCATCCACAGTTAAGGGGCGGTCATTAATTTTAATCAGGTCAATGTTGTTATGTGCCTGATCCGTTTTTGCTTTCCATGCCAGTAATTTTCCGGCCCCCTCCCCATACTGGAAATGTGCCAGCTTACTGGCTTCCCATCTTTCTTGTAATCTCAGGTTGAGAGTTGGGGCTAATTGACCCTTTAAGGAGAGTAATCTCTCATGCAAAGGTATCAAGACATCATCCGAGGAACTAGCCTTGGAATCAATCTCCAGCTGGACCATGGCTATATTCGCCTCCACAGAGGCGATGGCCTCTCTATACTCAATTCAATTCAATTCAAAGTTCCTTTATTCGACTGTATGCAATGCAGTCATAAAAGTACAAATAAAAAACATATATATACGTGACAATGTTAAAAAGACATTACATCAAGAGCAAAAGTTCGCAAAAGAACATATAATTTCTAAAACAAATATAAATATACTGTTTATCTAAAACATATTTCCGGGGGAGGGATGATTCAAATAGCAGCTAACCTTCCATACTTTTTCTAAATTTCAAGGCTATTTTTAGGAAGTTACATAGAAACAAGGTGCTTTCACAGTGTAGCATTTGAAGATAAAGTAATGCAGGCCTTATTTGCACAAAGTTCAATTGTTTAAAAAGGGGTTTTAAAAACAGTTTTCGTGGTATCATGTAGTAGGAGCATATAAATAAAAAGTGAGCCAAATCTTGCGGAGACTTACTGTCGCAGCCGCAAGCTGGCAACACTTGTCCCCTGTGGGCCCCACTAGGCACAACTAGCATCAAGTGAAATAAGTCAAAGCGAAATCTGGACAACAGGAAACGCTCATATCTAGAGATGGGCCAGGATAGATAGGGTTCAATATGCTTAGACGATTTTGTCAAGACATGCCTCCTCACACTACCTTTTTTAAGCTCTAACTCTTCCCTAGCAAGCTGTCGATTCAACAGAAAAGTGTCCTTCACATAAGTTACGTCATGTTTGGATACTTGCTGTGGTGCTAGGAAAAGTTCCAACCGACCCAAATCATGAAGACAGTTTCTGATATATTTTAACCAGGGTATCTTAAATTTCTTTTCCCAGTTGAGTGCTTCGAGAAGGATATTTGATATTTTGGGTAAATGGTATATCATCATTCAACCAGCAGTTTAACCAACACAACAAGGGGTTTACAGCAATCTTGTCTCCTAGATAAGGCATACCCAATTCCTCGTGAATAGAAAAATTGGCTGTGCCTTTAGGTAGGCATAATACATGTTTTAGGAAATTGTTTTCAGATGTTACAAGGTCGCCCACAGGGACAACGCCCCAAATTTCACTCCTGTAACAGGCCACAGCGGTGCTTTTAGCTTGGTACAGTTTCATCAAAGCAACCACTGGTGTATTTCCCATTTTACGCGCAAAGTCAGTTATTGCAGCATTAGTCCTTGCTGTTTCTTCCTTACTGCAGGGCCCCATGTGAGTTTGTGGTCAAACAATACACCAAGGTATGAGAAAGTCTTTGTTATTGGTATTTTTTCCCCATTGACAGTGAAGGGATAAGACTTTTTTAAACCAGATCCTAACTTCATGACAAATGATTTAGTATTATTGATGCTCAGGCCCCGTGATTTCATAAATAGGAAAAAAGAGTCAAGTAATATTTGAAGGCCTAGTGCAGTTCTGGAGATAAGGACGGCGTCGTCTGCATAGAGCAGAACAGGTACGCCCTTTCTCCCTATGTGTGGTTAGTCGGTTTTTGTTTTTAAAGGTGCTCCTCAAGACCATTAATATATAAATTAAAAAGAAATGGCGCTAAAATACAGCCTTGCCTAACCCCCCGATTTATCTTGAAGTCTCTAGTAACTTTTAGGTCTTTGGTATCACTATGGAGGTCGGCTAAAAAGTTAATCAGATTCTTCTCGAACCCCATTTCAAATAGGACGTCCCAGAGTCTATTTCTATCAACACAATCAAAGGCCGATGAAAGGTCCATAAAGGCCATATATAAAGTTCCGTTTCTGGCCAAGGTATACTTGCCACTGATTAAATATAGATTCAGGCATTGAGTTATTGTTGAGTGCCCTGGTCTGAACCCGTATTGAACGGTTGACATTACATTGTTATTTTTAGCCCATGTGGTCAGTCTATTTAAAATTGTTCCTCCCACTACTTTAGTAACTGAGTTTATCAGGGAGATGGGCCTGTAACATGCTGCATTTCTTCTATCACCCTTCTTATAAACGGGTACTATGGTTGAGGCCCCCCAGGACTTTGGGCTCCCGATTGCGACACCAGCATTAACAACCGCGGTGAGGATTGGGGCCCAAAGTGAGATGTTTGATTTAAATAAATCTGGGGGAAGGCCATCTGGGCCCGGGGCCTTGTTACTGGTTAAGCCACGGATCCCCTTTTCGACTTCTTTAACTGTGAATTGCAGGGGTGCTTCTTCTGGGAATTGAATTTCTTGTATCATGTCCGGATCATCGCTCTTGAAGATTAAGCTAAAATGGGAGACCCACTCATTCTCAGGTATATTAGTTCCAAGACTGGCAGCATTGGGGTCATCAAACATCCGCTTGTTAATTATGCTCCAGAACTTGGAGCTGTTACTCAGAGTTGTTGGGTCAAGCAAAGACTCCCAGATATTTGCTTTTATGTCCTTTTTACGGGATGCCAAGGTTAATTTGTATTCAGATCGCAAGATTTTGATATATGCGGAATCCCTTGGCTTTTTCTTGAGAGCCATTTTCAGATTTCGACTAGCTGCCGAACAAACGTGGTCAAACCATCTTGGCTGATAAACAGTTGGGCCTTTTATTGGAAGAGATAGCAGTTGGTCGATCCTTTGAACTACAGTAGCAAAAGCAGATAAAATAGTTTCAGGTGGCGTGGGTTCAGAGACACAAAGATTGATTTCCTGTTTGCAACTCGTTTTAACAGATTCATACAAAGTTTCACTGTTTATCATGGACCATTTCAAACGGCGATTTCCGTTGATCAACTTTAAAGCACCCGTGTCTTTATGGTTTTTCCGTAGTTCAAATAGACCCTCTCCTAGTTCAACTGAAATTGGATTGTGGTCACTAAAGATGCTTTCGTGTATTTTGAAATTTAAAGCTAAATTTGCCAGATCAACAGAAAGAAGAATATGGTCTATGAAGGAGCCATGCTCAGAGCCTTTATAAGTTGGTACTTCAAAGATGAAGGAATCATCTTTCAGGGACATAGCGACACTCAGGTTCAGGTCATCTATTAAATTATTCACATTTGTGCCTCGCGGACAGTGTGCAAAATGAAGTCCTGACCTAATCCCACATCCCAGAGAGTCCAAGGTTGTCTCGGTCGGATTTCCACAGATATGTGCATTGAAATCGCCAATAATTATTTTATTCCGTGGCAATTTTACCAATTCGTCTCGCAGGTAATTGTGGAGCTTGATGATGTTGCACTCTCCTGTTGATGTTACTGAATTATAAAAGTTAACCAAGGTTAGTGCTTTTTTACCCTTCCTAAGCTCCAAGACCTGAATGTTCCTGTTTTCCAGTTGTTTGGTTTTGACCTGGGAGATGAGGGAGAGGCTGATGAATATTGCCAAGCCCCCCTTTGATCTGCCACTGGGCGATGGAGTTGCTGGAACAAAGAAACTCTGGTACCCCTCAATGAAGACATTATTAACTGTGAGCCATGTTTCCTGAAAACACAATATAGCAAATTTCCTGATAAATTTCATCCACGTCTGGTCATTTACTTTTGCGGCCAGTCCTACAATGTTCCACAACAGGATTTTTAAGGTGTTAAGTATATCGTGATCATTCGGTAGCTCGTGGGTCGTGTTAGTAAACAAGTACGGGTTTTGGTTAAATCGACTTGTTACATCTGCTGGTTGGTTTCTAGTGCTATGTAGCAGGTTATGGGCTGTAGTAGAAGAAGAGCTACCTGATTCGAGAGTGGAGAGAGTAGGTGCTACTTGTAAGGAAAGAATCTCAAGGAAGGGTGTTACGGGCTCTATTGTATTGATAGCTGGTGCCACTCTTGAGAGGGCTAAAATACGTGTTGGTTCATCAGTACCTATTATGTTAGTTTGTTCCATACAATTTGACAGGTCAGGTAAATTACTAGGGGGCAGGACAGATGTCAGTCAATCCACCTCGTCCAAATAGTCATAAAAATACAGGGCATCGTATCTATTTGATGTTGGAACCTCAAATTGATTTTGAAACAGGTAGGGATATGCATGATCTCGTCGATGGGTAAATTGTGCGGTTTCCATTCTCTCATACGTTGTTTGAGGGGGGTGGTTATATGATCTACCTTCCCAAGATTGTACATGTCTTTGTTGTTCAAAGTCTAAAGGCGTCCCCTGACGAGGAGCAAGAGGGGGTGCCCGTGATTGAAGATGGGCTTGGGGCTCCAAAGACCTCTCGTGGCCATGATAAAGTTGGGGATTTTTACTTTGCCCGTTTGTATTATAGGGGTAGAAGTAGCTTAAACCCATTGTACGGATCAGGCTATTTGTCGAGGGACTCCTCCAGTTAATGATGAATTTCGCCACTCGTCTGTCTTTAAAATTAACTACGATACAGTCTCCCTCTGTTGATTTAAATCTTGATCCCACCCAATCTACTCTCTTCACATGAGAAATGTGCCCGTTTATATGAGAGGGAAGTGGCCTGTGTGTGGTTAACCATTGCATGACCTTATTTTTTAGTTCCGCATAGGTCTCCCCCCTGTTATCAGCCAGTTTTGGGACCCCAATCATGACAATTGTGTATGCATTAGATTCAGGTGGAAGATTTATATGGATAGATCTTTTTGGTATCGTCGGTTTAGGCTGATTTGTCCCTGCTGTCTTAATGGGAATATTCGGCGTTGATAATGTGGGGTGCCTCAATGACTCCACATTTACTATATCTGATTCTGGAGAGTGACCCTCAGCAGCCCATTCACTATCATCAGCTTCGTCATGTACCTGTATGATTTGTGTGTTATTCACAGGTGTGGCTACTATCTGCGATGGATTGGGCACTACTTGTGTAGTTATTACTGTGTTGGATATAGCTGGGGATCCCTGTCGATGAGGTGAAGTCTGTTTGACAATACTATTTGTTGTGTCATCAGTGGTTTTCACAATTTCGTATTATTAGCTTTAAGGGTTTTGCTTGCTGGAACGAAGATAGAAGTTGAATTAGGTGCTTTTAGCATCTTAAGAATGCTAGAGGATACTTCATTTTGTGCTCTCTCGAATTTTCCTAGAGCTTGTTGATAACTCGATTACTGATGGGCTGTAAGAGAGATTTAATCATAGATTCTATTTCACTCAGGAGGGATATTTTCATTGTCGATATTTGATCTATTTACCTTGTCTGATCTTTGACCGAAGTGCTCTCAATATTATTCTTCTCATTACGGAGTGTATCCGGGTCTTGAGTGGATGTCAAAGAAGTCCCAATTGTGATTGTTGCAGAAGATTTCCCCTGTCTAAGTTTTTGCCACATGTCTTTGATTGAGTGTTTCGGTTTAACTATTGGGCAATAGGTTTTTCTCAACAGGTGTTTTGTCTTTCGTTTTTTCTTATGATGCTGAGTTATACTTATTGGGTCATGAATTATCGCCGGGGCCAGTTGAGTATCAGGTATTTGGCCCTCCACTAGTTGAACCTCTAGATCTAAAGACGATGTATGCAGGCAGCTTATGTTGCTACCATGGCTAGTCGACACCAGAGGACTACTCTCCATGGTGTTCCCTGCAGGGCACGTAAACAGGGGTTTCGGGGTATTGTTCTTAATATGCGACCCTGGCAAGCCAGTAAACGACTGCATTAATAATGATTCCTGAGAATTAATTGTGGCATCCAAAATATTTATGTTATCAGTAGTATGCAGGGACAGATTTGGGAAACACAAGTCTGGGGTCAAGGAAAGTCGTCTCTCTGTGTCCTGGATAGCGTCCGCCACTACGCTAATAGTTTTTTGTAACATAAGGTCTATGGCAGTTATGGTAGGTATTGGAGTGCTCACAGATTTTAACCTTGTTGTGGATCTCGTTGCCATCGGAGTTTTCTTGACTTTGGCCATCCTTAAGATATAAACATATAACTATGTACAGTGTATCTAGTAAACGGGTTACCTTATTTCAGGATGTCTTATAGGGAGGTGTTAAGGGGGTGGCCCGTCCCGTCCACTTCAGGCCCCTGAGGGCCACAGAGGGCCCACCCTTTGCCCGGGCTTCGCCCGGCGTCCCGCGAGACGGGTTCGATGGCAATTTAAAGCGCCACCTGGTGCTCGCTGATGACGCTGGACCCCAGTGAGGGCTGCTGGGTGTTGTAGTTTCCAGCCCCTCGCCGGTCTCCTCCAGGCAGACCCGCTGTAGATAGAATCACGTGCGGTCGGCTGCTGGAGACTGGCGGGCGGGTCCAGGCTGTGGCAAGGTTTTCGGGCAGCGCAGAGTTCGCCTGACGGTTATGTCGCAATTCTGGAGGCACAAGTTAGTTCAGAGGCAGATCGCCCGCTCAATGAGTTCGATGGCAATTTAAAGCGCCACCTGGCGCTCGCTGATGACGCTGGACCCCAGTGAGGGCTGCTGGGTGTTGTAGTTTCCAGCCCCTCGCCGGTCTCCTCCAGGCAGACCCGCTGTAGATAGAATCACGTGCGGTCGGCTGCTGGAGACTGGCGGGCGGGTCCAGGCTGTGGCAAGGTTTTCGGGCAGCGCAGAGTTCGCCTGACGGTTATGTCGCAATTCTGGAGGCACAAGTTAGTTCAGAGGCAGATCGCCCGCTCAATAAGTTCGATGGCAATTTAAAGCGCCACCTGGCGCTCGCTGATGACGCTGGACCCCAGTGAGGGCTGCTGGGTGTTGTAGTTTCCAGCCCCTCGCCGGTCTCCTCCAGGCAGCCCCGCTGTAGATAGAATCACGTACGGTCGGCTGCTGGAGACTGGCGGGCGGGTCCAGGCTGTGGCAAGGTTTTCGGGCAGCGCAGAGTTCGCCTGACGGTTATGTCGCAATTCTGGAGGCACAAGTTAGTTCAGAGGCAGATCTATACTCCTTTCTTCTATAGACCACTTTAGCTGTAATTAGTCCTCTCACAAATGCTTTAAGAGAGTCCCAGACAACTCCAATATCAGCAGAGCCAACATTTGTACTCAAGAAATGCACTACCTCAGTTTTTATAAATAGTATATCCTCAGAATGAGAGAGTAGTGAACGGTCAAAAGACCAGATCCTTGCCGGCGCTGTCAAAGGAGTTCTGAGTTCCAATTGCACGGCCGAATGGTCTGATAGATGTAGTGGAAGGTATTTAATGATCTTAACAGCATCTACCAACGACTGGTTAATTAAAATATAATCTATTCTTAATTGGTGGTGATACTTATAATTCCTAAATGAAATACCTTGCTGTTGGCCTGCCCTTAACCTCCAGATATCCACATATCCATATTGCTTCATTGCATTTATCAAAAGGGATCTTGACTTCGACGGGACTTTGGACCTGTTATTAGGAGTTTTATCCAATATAGGGTCCAGAACAATGTTAAAGTACCCTGCCAATATTGCCGGTTCTGGGAAAGACAAAAGATGGAAAAAGATAGTTCTCAAGGCAGATGGATCATCTTGATTAGGCCCATAATATCCCACTACTTTTATTTGGAAGCCCAGAATAGATAGAGAAGCAATAACCCATCTACCATCTGGGTCCACTTTTGAGTCTAAGAGCTTAATTTTAAGATGTTTCTTAAAAATAATTGATACACCTCTAGAGGTCAGGGACTGAGAAGTAGAGATCGCAAAGTCAATCCATTTATTAGCCTTGACCAGTTCATCGATTTCAGCCTGAACCAGATGCGTCTCTTGGAGGATGATAATTTGAGCGTCTGAGTCACGAAGATACTGCAGAAGTGTTCTAGCTCTAGGTTTAGTACGTAAGCCATTAACCTTCCAGGAAATTATCTTTAGTTTAGTCATCATAACTGTTCCAAAGACCTCCCCATCTCAACTCAAAATAAGAGTCAGCACTAAACTGAACCTCCCTTTCAAAGGTTATCAACATATCCCCAAAAAATATATAACTGACTAAATACAATACATCGTAATATCGGCAAATGAGGAATTTTCTAATAATAACCCCCCCTCACCCCTGTGTCCTCTCCACCCTCCACCCTCCCTCCCATGGAGAACCCGTGCTGTATCTAACCGGATCGAGTCCAGTAGATGGCACCCCTACCTCAGGTTGCCGCTACCTCTACCGCCCCTGGAAAAAACAAAGAAAATCCCTATCTTAAAGTGAGTATGTGTGAGTATGTGTGAAAAACAAATACTAAAGAGGAATAAGGCGCTAGACTTTACAGTAATTTCTCTTACCCTCTCATTTCTCCCATTTTCCCCTCCTAGTTTTTTTTTTTTCCTTTTTCCCTTTTTCCCCTTCTTCCCGTTTTTTTTTTCCATTCTCTTTATATATTTTATATCTATATACATAAATACATAGATTATTCTACTTTTTTTAACGTTTTTAGTGTTTAGTGTTTTTTTTTTTTAAGATCATTCATTTACCTATTGCATACTTATTGCATATAGACATAAACACCAGATACTCCTACCAGGGTGTGGGAGCGCAGGTCGGATAAACAGGCGTGGAGGCAGAAGATAGTTTCGAATGGGTTGTTTATTAATAACAGATGGATGAGTAAAGGTTCGAGAATCAACGTGAATGTCCTCGTCCGTTTCTTCCGCTGGTAGAGGGGCTGTGTTAGAGATGTTTCCCGGCTCCTCGTCTTCGGAGTCTTCAGGGTTTCCCCGGAGGCTCATAAAAGAAGCGGAAAAAGAAAGGGGCCGTCAGACTACTGAATCTATATAACAAGCAAAGGAGGATACCGTCACCACACCACGTGTCTTGCTTCCAATAATTTCCGTGTAGATTTAAGAAAAAAGAACAACTAACGGAGAACGTAACATGTGCTAAGCTAGCTAAGGTTGAAATGAATTGAGTTGCAATGGTCATATACTGACACCATAAATTGAAACAAATATGGACTCTCGGTCCCCACATCCTATTGGGATGCGTAACCTACAACAATCAATGAACTTTAAAGAGCGGTTCAACACTTTCTCAAAATAACCACCCGGTTCACGAGTCAAACCAAACTTCTCCGTATATCAAAACAACGTTATGTCAGGACAACTGAGTTACACGGCCGTTACGTCAGAATACCAGTTTATCTAACATCACTGTTTCGTATTCTACCCTCAGTCCCTTGTAACACTCCACTCACCGGCCCTGCCGTAACTCTCCAGAGTCACGGCCGCTCTCCAGCATCCTCCGGGGGACTCCACCAGTCCTCGCACCACGGTTCGTCCGATTCTTCTTCGGCGCCGTCGTCGTTCCGAAGTCTTCTTCCGCTGGTCTGGTTCCGTTGCAAAAGTTCCGTCTTCTCCGCTGGCGTCTCCTCCGCTGGCGTCTCCTCGGCTGGCGTCTCCTCGGCTGGCGTCTCCTCCGCTGATTTCCTCTTCCAACCCGACGCGCCTTCGTCCCTGTAAACTCGCCTTTTCATTGGTTCACCAGGTGTACCTCCTGGGTCATGTCCAACCCCTTCCGGGTCCTGACTATCGTTGGCTCTCTGTAGAAACACGGAAAGACGGCATGGAGTTTCAGATTTGGGAGTGGAACTCTCTGCGTCCGAGCAATCCGTTGATGAATTAAGAGGCGTAACTGCCCATGGAGCTACAACGGTGAGTTCTTCCTCACATCCCCTTTCCCTTGCTGTCCTACTACTTGGGGATGATTCTTGAGGGAAACGAGATAAAAAGTCTGCATTGCCTTGGTCCCTACCTTTCCTGTGTTTGGTGCAAAACCGAAAAGGTTGAAGAGCAAGAAACCATCTGAGCACTCTTTCATTATGTCCCTTGTTTCTAGCTAACCATTCCAAGGGAGCGTGGTCTGTAAACAGCGTGAACTCCCTACCTTCCAAATAGTATCTCAGCGATTCTATGGCCCACTTAATCGCCAAGGCTTCTTTCTCTATGGTAGCATAGTTCTGTTCTCTTGGAAACAATTTACGACTTATGTATAAGATGGGTTTTTCGCCTTGTGGAGTATCTTGTGATAGGACTGCCCCAATACCCAAGTCGGAGGCATCCGTTTGTAGGATAAAAGGAAGGGAATAGTTTGGACTGATTAACACGGTTTCTGAGGTCAAGGTGTTTTTCAGAGATTCAAACGCTTGTCTGATTTCATGAGAGGGATGTCGGAGGATTTCCTCAGTCTTACAATTTTTTTGTAACAAATTGGTTAAAGGGGCTGCCCTCTGCGAAAACTGAGGAATGAATCTCCGATAGTATCCCAACAGTCCCAGAAAGGCTCTTAAGTCTTTCTTTGTCTGAGGTAAAGGAACTTGAGAAATTGCCGTGAGTTTGGAAGTCTGGGGTCTAATTACTCCCTCACCTAACAAGTATCCTAAATACCTTACTGTTTGGGATGCAAGATGGCTTTTGGCAGGATTGATCCGTAACCCATATTTTCCTAGAGACTGAACTACATTGCAAAGATGACTCAAATGTTGTTCCCATGTGTCACTGTAGATGATTATATCATCAATATAAGCGCCAGCATATCGCTCATGTGGTCGCAATATCACATTCATGGCCCTCTGGAAAGTAGCTGGTGCTCCATGTAATCCAAAGGGTAGAACCTTGAACTGATACAACCCATCGGGGGTAGAAAAAGCCGTTTTCTCACGGTCTTCTCTGCGAAGTGGAATTTGCCAGTATCCCTTACAAAGGTCAAGAGTACTGATATATTTTGCTTGACCGATTCTTTCCACCATCTCATCGACTCTTGGTAAGGGATAAGTATCAAATTCGGATATTTTGTTCACCTCTCTAAAGTCAATACAAAAGCGCACTGACCCATCCGGTTTGGGAACGAGAACTATTGGTGAATTCCATTCACTCATGGATGGTTCGATAATGTCCATTTGTAGCATTTTCTGTATTTCCTCCCTTATAGTCTGTCTACGGGCTTCAGGAATTCTATAAGGTCGTAATCGAACCCGTTTCCCAGGTGGTGTTCTGATTGCATGTTCTATAAAGCTTGTCCTGCCTGGAGTAGTGGGAAATGTCTCTTGTAACGGTTGTAATACCTGTGTCAATCTCTCTCGTAACGTTACATCCAAATCTGGATCTATGCACTGATCAAAAGAAGTGGTTTCTGTCTCTGCCAGGTTCACAATGTCAGGGACAGGCCCTTCCCATTTTTTAAGTAAATTGACATGGTACACTTGGGTCACATGTCGAATTGAGTCTAACTCGATTCGATAAGTCACTGGAGTCACTTTCTCTACTACAATATATGGTCCCTGCCACTGTCCCAATAACTTGTGGTCAGAGGACGACATCATCAATAATACAGGATCTCCTACTTGGAATGATCTCGCTTTAGCACCTTTATCGTACTGACGTTTTTGTGCTGTTTGTGCCTCCTCCAAATTGTTTCTAACAATCGTCCTTATCTGACTCAAATGAGTTCGGAGATTTGATACATATTCAGTGATGGGTTTCGAATTGTGTGGTTCTGTCTCCCACCTTTCTTGTGCCATCTCGAGTAGGGTCCGGGGTTTATGACCATACAATAACTCAAAGGGAGAATAGCCCGTACTTTTCTGCTCCTTGCAACGAATGGCAAATAAAGCCAAGGGCAGCATATCCTCCCACCTTCTTGTTTCTAATGCTAGAAGTTTTTTTAAGGTCGCTTTGGTAGTGGAGTTGTACCTTTCGACCAGACCATCCGTTTGGGGATGATAGGCTGATGTACGTATCTGCTTGATCCCTAGCTGCGAACACACCTCTTTCATTAGTCGGGATACAAACGGGGTTCCCTGATCGGTTATGACTTCCTTCGGAAACCCTACTCTGGAAAAGACAGTAATCATGGCCTTCGCCACATTAGTGGTATCCGGTTTCCGCAGGGGTAAAGCTTCGGGAAACCGGGTGGCATAATCTACAATCACTAGGACATATCTACACCCACTACGTGAGGGTAACAAGGGCCCTATGATATCCATGCCAACTCTGCTAAAAGGTTCGCTGATTATTGGGAGAGGCTGTAACGGGGCTCTGGGTGGGTGGTATCTGCTGTTACGTTGACAAATGGGACACTCTCTACAATATCGCTTCACTTGTTGATATATCCCAGGCCAATAAAAAAGATCTAAGATTTGTTTTTCCGTTTTCTCGGCACCAAAATGTCCCCCAAGTAAATGACTATGAGCCAAATATAACACCTTTTCTCTAAATGGTTCAGGGACTTGCAGTTGAGCTTTCTGTGTTGGATTTCCCTTTCTATATAGCAAACCCTGTTTCTTAAAGAAGTAAGGACATACATGTTGGGGGTCCTCTTCGTTGAGTGCTTGACTCCATGCTCCCTGCAATGCCGGATCTTCCTGTTGAGCTGCATGGAAACTTCTATCTGTTTCCCAGGGATTTTCGTCCACAGTTATCGGCAAGGCTACAGGATTTTTGTTTTTCTCCGCACGTCTTTGTCTTTTGCTTTTCCGTGTTTTCGCTTCCGGCCATTCTTTCTCTTCGTCTTGTGAAAACGGGGCAGTTGATAACCACTCCTCTTCCTGGGGTGGCTTATCCTGCAACAATTGGTCTAACTTTGGATAAACAGTCCCAAGGATTGCTTGTTCGGGTAACTGAGGAATTAACCCGACAGTCAGAGTAGTGCCTTCATCTTTCGGGTGTCGTATTCTTACTTGTGCAGTTGGATAGGGTTTTGTGTCACCGTGCACACATCTGATTGCTACTGCTCCATCCACGGGACCAATGTGTGTACCTAAGTCTTGGGGCCGTACCACACTGTGTCGACAACCAGTGTCGGCTAAGGCTGTTATTTTCTGTCCGTTCACGGATACAGTGCAATGGTATGGGGGTTGTTTTCTTTCTGAGGAAGAACAATAATAATTACGAACCACACCTATTTCCATGGGTTCCTCCTTCTCCTTTTGTGGACAAAATCGTGCTATGTGGCCCATACCTCCGCATTGGTAGCACTGAGGTCCCATTGGGGCCCGTATTATGGGTGATCCGGGTACAATGGCTATAGCTTCGGGTTTTTTCTGTGGTGGTGGGCGAGGGGGTCGATGGAGTACAGGACCACTTGTCTTTCCTGTAAAGTCAGTGCCTTTCTGGAGTTCTTGCGCCCTACTGTAAGCACTTGCAATCTCTACTGCTGTCTCAAGCGTAAGATTGGCCTGTTGTCGAACCCATTTTTGGATAGGAGGATGGAGGGAAGTCAAGTATTGCTCTAAGTAGATTTTTGCCATGATGCCGTTTTTGTCGGTGGTAGTGGGTTTTAACCATCTATCGGCCATGTCTTTTTCTCTGAAATACAAAGCTCGTGGTGTCTCCTGGGGACCTTCTTTCATTTGACGAAACTTTTGTCTATATGATTCATCGTCAATTCCTAATCGTTCCATGATACATTTTTTTATATCAGTGTAGGCGACGCCGCCTTGTACCGTTGCCGCCTGATAAGCTGCTTGTAAGTCACCTGACAGTAAGGGTCCTAGATACTGGCCCCATTTATCTGCAGGCCACGACGCTGCGGTCGCCATTCTCTCAAAGTTAGTAAAGAAGAAATCGGGGTCTTCTCCACTTACATATCGCTGTAACACGACGGAGGGCAACGTTGTAGGACCTCTCTGTTGTCCCAAAGCCTCTGTCAGCTTTCCCAGTGCTGTCTCTTGCGTTTGTCCTTGACCAGTTATTACTTGTTGTATTTTCGCTCGGTCTTCTTCCACCACAGTCAAGAACCGTTCCATCACCTTTCCCAGGTGTTCTTGATTTTCGGCCATTTTGGCGAGTGCGGCCTCCATCACGCCTTGCGATCCCACTTCTGACACCACTTGTGGGAGCGCAGGTCGGATAAACAGGCGTGGAGGCAGAAGATAGTTTCGAATGGGTTGTTTATTAATAACAGATGGATGAGTAAAGGTTCGAGAATCAACGTGAATGTCCTCGTCCGTTTCTTCCGCTGGTAGATGGACTGTGTTAGAGATGTTTCCCGGCTCCTCGTCTTCGGAGTCTTCAGGGTTTCCCCGGAGGCTCATAAAAGAAGCGGAAAAAGAAAGGGGCCGTCAGACTACTGATTCTATATAACAAGCAAAGGAGGATACCGTCACCACACCACGTGTCTTGCTTCCAATAATTTCCGTGTAGATTTAAGAAAAAAGAACAACTAACGGAGAACGTAACATGTGCTAAGCTAGCTAAGGTTGAAATGAATTGAGTTGCAATGGTCATATACTGACACCATAAATTGAAACAAATATGGACTCTCGGTCACCACATCCTATTGGGATGCGTAACCTACAACAATCAATGAACTTTAAAGAGCGGTTCAACACTTTCTCAAAATAACCACCCGGTTCACGAGTCAAACCAAACTTCTCCGTATATCAAAACAACGTTATGTCAGGACAACTGAGTTACACGGCCGTTACGTCAGAATACCAGTTTATCTAACATCACTGTTTCGTATTCTACCCTCAGTCCCTTGTAACACCCCACTCACCGGCCCTGCCGTAACTCTCCAGAGTCACGGCCGCTCTCCAGCATCCTCCGGGGGACTCCACCAGTCCTCGCACCACGGTTCGTCCGATTCTTCTTCGGCGCCGTCGTCGTTCCGAAGTCTTCTTCCGCTGGTCTGGTTCCGTTGCAAAAGTTCCGTCTTCTCCGCTGGCGTCTCCTCCGCTGGCGTCTCCTCGGCTGGTTCTCCTCCGCTGATTTCCTCTTCCAACCCGACGCACCTTCGTCCCTGTAAACTCGCCTTTTCATTGGTTCACCAGGTGTACCTCCTGGGTCATGTCCAACCCCTTCCGGGTCCTGACTATCGTTGGCTCTCTGTAGAAACACGGAAAGACGGCATGGAGTTTCAGATTTGGGAGTGGAACTCTCTGCGTCCGAGCAATCCGTTGATGAATTAAGAGGCGTAACTGCCCATGGAGCTACAACGGTGAGTTCTTCCTCACACAGGGTTAATCTATATCACTAGGAGATCCTGATCTTATTTATCTGCTCGCTTGTTTCCTAGGTCTAAAAGGAGCTCATCAGCAGCTTGGACAGACCTGATGTTCATCATCTTATTGTTATACATAACCCTTAATGAGGCAGGGAATAAAAGCTGAGCTGTTGCACCTAGTTTCTTAAAGGCGTCTAAGCGCTTACCAAACTCCCATTGCTTTTCCAGCGTGACCCTACATAAGTCTGATCTTATAAGAAAAGTGAAGCCTTTACCAGGTAATGATTTTTGCTTTAAAGCCAAATTTAGAATCAGCTCCTTAAGGGCGTAGGTGTGGAAATTGACCAAGATTTTACGAGGTTTCGACCTTTGTGGATTTAGTTTAAAGGGGTCCCTGTGGACCCTCTGGATATCAGTAGCCAAGACCTCTAGAGATTGATCCAAGGAAAGAGATTCTTTTAGTAGAGGAACAATGAACTTCTTAATATCTGATCCTTCTGTTCCTTCTGGAATATTAAGAATGCGGATGTTACCCCTTCTAGCATTGTTCTCCAACACCTCCATTCTGTCTATTAAAGTCTGATCCTCTTTCTTTAGTTTGCCAATATCTTCCATTGCCTTATCCAGGTGTAGCGACATCACCCCAACAGTCTCTTCCAACACACTAGTTCTGGATGTTAGCCCGTCTATTTTGTTGTCTAGGGACACACAATAGTTCCGAATCTCTCGCTGAATAGATGCAGACTCTTCAAAACCCCTTTTAATGTCACGAGATAGGGTGGAAAACAATAGTGATAGAGAGGCTGCTGTGATGCCTCCATCCTCCAGGGAAAAAACCTTATCAGGGTCTAGGTCTGAAAACTGCCGCTGGTCCAAGTCTAAGTCAGAACCTCTAATTAGCGGGTCTGGCCCTCCTGCTGCCTCCATACCCACATTTGCTGCGGTCACAGTTGTGAGAAGTTGGCCTGATATATAACGTTCACTATTCTAGTGAGCACTTTGTATCAGTCCAAACAACCCTTATTGATGATTGGTTGTAAGTCAACCTTATAGACCAGCTATCCTAGTAGCATGGATACGAGCAGTCTTCGGGCTAAACTCTAGAGGGCGTGTTAAGCCAGCTGTTATACCATCACATATACCCCTTGAACACCAAGTGAAAGGACACCACACAAGTGTTATGAAAATAAACAGTGTATTTATTTAGATCACAACAGCCCTGTACTCTTTATGAGGACAGGGTACTAAGCACTCAACAAAACTCTTACGAAAATACTTTAAGTTGCACAATTTACACAAATGCCCGAGGGGCACGAAAAACCATATACTATGAAAGTGGAATGCGAAATTACTAGCAGGTAAGTACTGGACTAATAGGCTTTGGAATCGCTAGGACTACGTTACTGAACCTTCAGATTACTAGTAGGAGGCCTAGGGGACTCGGGTGCAGAGTGTGCACTCTCACGCGGGATGCGGGACAAAGTCTATGGAGGCTAGTAAAAGCAAAGTTAGTGTTCTCGGGCGAACCCGACTAGGTAGGCTGAAAACGAAAGTGCATCTGGATCCTTGGATAGTGAGGCTATGCTGGGGCACCGAAATGCCGAAGTTACCTAGCCCAGGGGCTGCGGCTGCATAGGTCTGAAAAGACGTCGGGAATCCTCGTTGACGAACCAGGAGCCTGAAGAAAGAAGTTGCTGGCAGGCGACCAGTGTTGAAGTTCGAAGTGATCCAAGCCTGGATCGAAGATGGATGACACCTGAAAGCAGAGGGGACCAAGTTCTTAATCACTAGCCAGTGATTATGTGGGCACCAGGATGGCACCGGGCGAAGTCACCTCGACCAGGTGAGTGGGCGACGCTGGGCTCTGCAGTCTCACGGACCAGGAGGCGTTGTCGGCGACCAGGATGGAGGTGTGAGCTGTCCCACGATGGTTGATGCTGTCGACGTCGCTGGACCCAGGATTGGGGCAAAAAGTCTTGGCAAATTCAAGCCCACGCGGTGGACCTAAAATGGCGTCTGCAGTGGACCAGGAGGGTCCGGGGTGCTCCTCTTTTGGAAGGGAGCAAGGGCCAGTCTGGAGCAACCAGACTAGCAGTGGTGATGTCGTCGGTCGTCGTCGGGAAGGCCACAAGCCAGCGGGCTAGTAGCCAGACAACGCGGTGAGCAGCCAAAAAGCAGAAGGGCCCCACGCAGATCTCGTGGATGCTGGGGGGCTGGTCTTCGGTGCTGGAGCTGCTCAGGGTCGGGGCTTCTCGGACCCCAAAGCACTCACCAGAGGATCCCTCGGCGGTCGTGCTGGATAGAAGTCGTGCAGTTCTGATGATGGCCGGTCCCTTGAAGTCTCGTCGCACCTACGGTTCTCAGCTTAGCTGTAGAGGTAGGTAGAGGTCAGAGGTGCCAGGGAAGCCGGGTCTCGTCGTGCTGGTCGGTCGGATTCCGGAGGAAGGACGTGCAGCAAACCGCAGAGTTCTTAGATGGTGCCTGCGGGTGCAGGGTGACTACTCCTTAGTCACAAGGGAGAAATCTTAAGAAGAAGTTGAGAGTTCCTTTCGTGGAAAGTAGTTTCTTGATTCAAAGATGATCTAATTTGGAAGGGTCCCCGCTCCTGCCTTTATCCTAAAGAAAGGGGTGGGTACGTGACTAGGTCCTGCCCTAGGGGTGGGACCAGGAAGGGGGGTGGTTACACCCCTCTCCCATGCCGGACTTTCCCCAGGCCAGGGACTGGTGTGTCCCTGGAACTGGTTCTAGCCGGCAGATGCATAGTGAGCACCGGGGTGCCACTTGCAGTCACCTTCCTGTAAAGCCCTGCCTACCCAGGATACACAAAACCCTGTCTGGGAGAGTGCTAGCACCGCCCCTGACAGGAAACCCTTTGTCAAAGCTCCCCTCGCTGGAAGGACTCCCAGCTGCAGGGGGTCAGACTCGTGTCTGTGGTGGCAGCATCCATTTTGTGATGCTGAGGCTTGAGTTAACTTTAACCGGGGTTCACAGTTACCTACATGTCGTGTCCCTCTAGAAGGGTGGAATGCTAACCCCGTCGCTAGAATTGGCGAGGGGTTAGTATTCCAATTCGTATGACACCTTACTCGACATGTTTTGATAAAGCGATACCAGAGATAGCATTTAACCGCGAGGATTATAATGCACTTAAGAGTATATGGTATGCGTTATCATGGAACAGCTATTAGGACTTGGTTCCGCAAGCTGCAAACGGGCTCAGCTCATGCCAGAGCACCATCTCACACGATTCCAAGCACTCTGCCTTCAGGATTGTCAAGGCCTGCCATAGGAGTGACTGATAGGAATCTGTGTGTCCATTTTAGTCAAGTCAAGTCAAGTAAGTATATTTATATAGCGCGCTACATACCCAGAGGGTCTCAAGGCGCTTGAAGAAGGGTGGGGAATACTTGTCAAATATCCACGTTTTAAGTTGCTTTCTGAATGCTAGGTGCTTCTGAGTAAGGCGAAGGTGAGTGGGAAGTGAGTTCCAGGTTTTAGCTGCCAGGTAGGAGAAGGATCTACCTCCCATGGTGGTTTTGTTGATGCGAGGTACAGTGGCAAGGGCTTGGTTGGAGGATCGTAGCTGGCGGGAGGGGGTGTAGAAGGAGAGTCGTGTGTTGAGGCATTCGGTCCGATTTCGTAGAGTGCTTTGTGTGCGTGAGTTAGGAGCCGGAAAGTAATCCTCTTATTGACGGGGAGCCAGTGGAGGTTTTTCAGGTGGCCAGAGATGTGTTCTTTACGCGGGATGTCTAATATGAGCCTGGCTGAAGCGTTCTGGATGCGTTGGAGTTTTTTCTGGAGTTTTGCGGTGGTACCGGCGTAGAGGGTGTTTCCGTAGTCCAGTCGGCTCGTGACCAGGGCGTGGGTGACTGTTTTTCTAGTTTCGGTGGGGATCCAGCGAAATGTTTTTTTGAGCATGCGAAGGATGTTGAAGCAAGATGGAGAAACGGCGTTGACTTGTCTGTTCATTGAGAGTGAGGAATCCAGGATGACGCCCAGGTTCCGTGCGTGGTCTGTCGGGATGGGTGCTTTTCCAAGGGCCTCTGGCCACCAGGAGTCATCCCAGGCGGAGGGGGAGGTGCCTAGGATGAGGACTTCTGTTTTGTCTGAGTTCAGTTTCAGACGGCTGTGCTTCATCCATTCGGCTACTTCTTTCATTCCTTCATGCAGGTTGGTTTTGGCAGTGTTAGGGTCTCTCGTGAGTGATAGGATCAGTTGAGTGTCGTCGGCGTAGGAGATGATGTTGAGGTTGTGTTGGCGTGCGATGGCCGCGAGGGGGCTCATGTATACGTTGAAGAGGGTGGGGCTGAGTGAGGATCCTTGTGGTACGCCGCAGATGACTTCAGTGGCCTCTGACTTGAATGGTGGAAGGCGGACTCTCTGGGTTCTTCCGGTGAGGAACGAGGTGATCCATTCCAGTGCTTTTCCTTGGATTCCGACGTTTCTGAGGCGTTGTAAAAGGGTGCTATGACAGACCGTGTCGAAGGCTGCGGAGAGGTCGAGGAGGATGAGGGCGACTGTGTCACCATTGTCCAGTAGAGTTCGAATGTCGTCTGTTGCTGCGATGAGGGCGGTTTCAGTGCTGTGTTTGGCTCGGAAGCCGGATTGTGAGGAGTCGAGGGATTTGTTGGTTTCGAGGAATGCAGCGAGCTGGTTGTTGACCGCTTTCTCGATGACTTTGGCTGGGAATGGAAGGAGTGAGATAGGGCGGTAGTTTTTGAGTTCGGTGGGGTCAGCTGTGGGTTTCTTCAGGAGGGCGCTGAGTTCGGCATGTTTCCAGCTTTCCGGGAAGGTTGCGGAGTTGAGGGAGCAGTTGATGACGTCTCGGAGGTGCAGTGCTATAATGGAGTCTGCTTTGTTAAAGATGTGGTGAGGGCATGGGTCTGTGGGGGATCCTGAGTGGATAGAGTTCATCAGACGGATGGTGTCCTCAGTGGAGATTGGCTTCCAGTCATTGAGGATGTTCAGGGGGGGTGGGGGTCCTGCAGGGGGTTGGGTGGGTTGGTCTTCGGGTCGGTTGTCGAAGCTGTTGTGGATGTCTGCAATTTTGTTGTGGAAGAATGAGGCTAGGGAGTCACAGAGGGCTTGGGAGGGGGTGATGTCGTTGGAGTTGGACGAGGGGTTGGTAAATTCCTTGACGATGTTGAATAATTCCTTGCTGTTGTGGGCGTTGTTATCTAGTCGATCCTTGAAAGCGGCTTTCTTGGCAATCCGGATTAGTTGGTGGTGTGTGCGGGTGACGTTTTTGAAAGCGTCCTTGGTGCTGGTGGTTGGGTCTTTTTTCCAGGCCTTCTCAAGGGAGCGACAGAGTTTCTTGGATTGCTTAAGCTCATCGTTGAACCAGGAGGCCTTCTTGCTGCCTAGTTTGATTTGTCGTTTTTTCAGTGGTGCTAGGATGTCGGCGCTGTTGGATAACCATTGGGTGAGGTTGGTGGCTGCTTGGTCTGGGTTTGAGGAGTGGGCTGGGGGGTTTTGAAGAAGCGATGAGGAGATCTGGTCGATGGTGATTTTGTTCCAGTTTCTTTGTAGAGTGGGTTGGGGGTGATTGTTGCATGTGGGCTTGTTGTAGGTAAAGTGAACGCAGCTGTGGTCAGTCCAAAGGAGAGCTGTGGTGTGGCTGAAGGAGACATGTTTGCTGGAGGTGAAGATAGGGTCGAGTGTGTGACCTGCGATGTGGGTGGGGGTAGTGACAAGTTGTTTAAGTCCGAGGTTGGCGAGGTTGTCCAAAAGGGTGGTGGTGTTGCGGTCGTTGTTCTTTTCGAGGTGAAAGTTGAGGTCTCCCAAAAGGATGTAATCCTCGGAGGGGAGCGCGTGTGGAGTGATGAAGTCCGTGATGTCTTCACTAAATTGTGCGCGGGGTCCTGGTGGCCTGTAAAGGAGGGTGCCTCTGAGTGTGGTCTTGGGGTCGATATGGATCTGGAAGTGAAGGTGTTCAGAGTTGGTGAGATTGACGTCTGAGCTGGTTGAGATGCCGATGGATTTCTTATGGACGATAGCGATGCCTCCTCCTGTGTGGCCGGTACGGTCCTTGCGAATGATCTTATAGCCTTCCGAGATGGCAATGGTGATGTCTGGGGCTGAAGAGGCATTCATCCATGTTTCTGTTAGGAAGGCAACTTCGGGAGAGATGGTGTCTAGTAGGTTCCAGAGGTCGATGGCGTGTCTGTGGACCGAGCGGGTGTTGAGCAGGATGCATTTTAGGTGGTTGCTGTCAGGTCTCTGAGTGGTGTTGGTGGATGAGGAGCTGGATTTGGTGCCGTCGAACTTGTAGGAGTTGCAGGAAAAGGGTCCATGGGTGTGTCCAGGAGCGGCTTGGACGCAGTTGGGGGAACGGCCGGGGTTAAGGGCTTGGAGGGTGGTGGCATCGTAAGTAATGCGAGAGGGGTGGACATTACGAGGACATGGGGCTCTGGCGCTGGGGGCGGTCCAGGCGCGGACGGGCGTAGACGGGCTTACCTTTGGCGCACCTTCGGCGCGGATTGGGCGCGATCGCTGCGCGGTAACGCTGCGCGTAGGTCCTACTGACATAAGTAGGGAAGTGGAGGGGGGCGGAGCGTGGGAGGGTGAGCTGGGAGGCGTTAGCGAAGGGGGAGGGACGGTCTGCAGGCACAACAAAATGGTGGGCTTACAAACAATCAGCAGGACGCTATGCGAGGGTAAACTAAATACGATAAGCAAATGCAAGGTTTCAAAGCAGCAGCGCTATACACACAGATCAGCAACAATTATTATCAAGCCTGAAAGGGACAGCTGCAGTAACAGCGCAATGCACGTAGGACCCAATTACTGCAATTGACTACGCAAATGCGGAGCGCTACGCAGGGAACTGGGCGCTTATCAGGAATGACTGAGAATGCCAAAATAAAAGATAATGCAAGTCGATATTCAGCGCTACGATACCACAGTGGCGCTTGAAGAGTGGGAGGTGGGCAGGAGCAACCGCTTCACGAGGAGTTATATCTAAAGCAAAGGGTGATTACACCACCTTGCCCCAGCTGTCGTGCAGCCAGTTGTGTCAGATTTAGATGGCCAACCAGGGGTGGCATAATACATGCTGCAGCCCCTGGTAGGCCCTGGGTACACCTATGCCCTGAGTTACAGGGTCTGATAAGGTGGCCCAGTACCAATTGGATAATGCACCTAAGGTACATGTGTCAATTTAGTGAGAGAACAGCAAGGCTGTGGGTCTGATTAGCAGGCCCACAGCCAGAGAAAATCGTAAACCAGTGAAACAAAAGCAAAAAATCTGGGTGATCATAGGATTGCAGACCCTACTCTCCTACAACAGTTGCCTCCAAAAGAGAGGGAAAGGGGTCGCTCGGTCTACCTCCTGCCCCAAAATGTGCTCCAGCAGCGTTTTTTAACCCATCGGCCCCCAAGGCATTAATAGCAATATCTATAGTAGCCTGAGCTAGATTGATCAGAGGGTCGGTTGGAGAGATATGATCTGACTGAGGCATGGCTGTATAGACAGAGGGCTCATCTGCACCCAGTGCAGCAATTGGAGTAATAGAGGCATGCCCATCTGCCTGACTGTCAGCCAGAGGGGTCTGGTCGGAAGGGTTTGGGGGAAATGCAAGATTATCAGTAGATGACATATCTGATACTGAAAGTATTGGTTTACCCTGAGACTCAGTTAGGCTCAATACTTGTGGTATCGCCTGGAAGTATGAGCGCAGCGAAGGAGTGATTTTAGAACTTAAATCAGACGAAGTGGCGGGATTACGTTTAGTTTGTGCTCTTTGTTTTAATTTCAATTGAAAGGTACGAAGAGGGTTTCTTACCTACGGGGTGCAGCAGGGTTAATGCTTATGTTAGTGCTGGTGCTGGAAGGAGGCACCCCTGATTGTATTTTGGCCGACAGCTTGCCCCTTCTGTAATTGTTTCTCCCCTTTAGGCTGTAACTGCTGATGCTGGTTATGCTGTGTACAAAAAGACGAACCTTCATCGAATTTTTTAAACCCCCCGGAGATATTTTGCTCTTCAGACTCATTGGGAGCGTCGTCTGACTCTCCCACAGTGTCAGAGGCATCCACTTCAGGTCGTGTGCAGGGTCTTGTGGGTCGAGCCGCCGAAACGCCAACCTCGGCGCATGAAGCGCGCAACAAACTGCGAGCCTTTCTCCCGCGCCGCAGCTCCAGGGCTGCCGCAGACCACCTCCGCAAGGTTGGCGGGGGTGGAAGCTATAAGAATAAGCAGCGTGCAGCCTCCGTCTACTCCGCTCGCTCCTTCAGCCCTGGACACGCCGACAAGCAGCCCCGTCATGGAGATTGAAAGCAGACTTTCCTTTTCGGTAAAAAGTATGCCGAACAAAACATCACACAAGTCTTCTCAATTAGTTTATCTTGAGTGAGATACTATCAACTTCATTAATAATTACGTAGAGCAGAGGTTATGCGCCAGGGAATCCATCAAAATCTGTCAATTTCTCCTGGTTTAGGCAGAGTAGAATGGCAACCCGATTACGGAGCTCAGCCGTCTGCCGCCATGTTCTCCCCCAATGTTTAAAGCTTTATTACAAATGTCACAAAAAGATGTTAATATTTCACTTCTGTTCTTGGATTTTCGGCACAATAAAGTACACTGAACATAATCTTCACAAAAGGTATTTACAAAAGTTTAAGCTATTGCCATTATAAATTACAGTAACTTTTATTTAAGTAATAATTATTTAAAAAAATTAAAAGCCATTGTTATTTGTAATATCAATACATCTAAGTCACGTAAATACAAAACATGTTGCATTACAAATGCTATAAGTGTCACATTTGCAAAAGTTAAAAGTATTGGCATTGTAAATGACAAAGCTATTAATTTCGCTATTTTTAAACCAACACATAAATATAAAATGTGTCATTTACAAGACCAATAGCTCAAACGTTCCTAATGCGAGACCTATTGCATTGCAAATGCTTGTTTTGCAATTACTCGTGGGCACCAAAGGACAAGCAAGACTATTCAAAGCTGGTCGTGTCCCGTGCAGTCTTCGATCCAGTCTACGGTGCCTGCGTGCGCAGCCGCAGTGTGGAGCGCAGGTCTGTGTGCGTCTCTGCAACAAGTGTTAATATTGTCGTCACCGGCCTGTCCTGCTGGAGTGAGCGTAGGACGCTGTACAAGTGCTGGGCAGGAGCCCCGAGACCATGGGGGTCTACCCAGATGTGGGCGGTACCCCGCAGCCAGCGGTGCTGTGCCTGCCTTCATTGTCAAGCTCTGGACTCTGTTGGAGGAGCCAGGCATCAACCCGCTGATCTGCTGGAGCTGGGTAAACGGGCAAGTTTACGTCTCGTAATGGGGTTGTGGGGGGGGTCTGTGGTACCGCGAAGTATCCCAATAGGAAGTCAGAAGGCGCGCGTTGCGATCTGTCCGAAAGTTTCTAAGACTTCCTGCGATGCCCCGCTGAAACTTTTAGAATTTCATTTAATTCTGGCGCTTGGACTACTCTTGACTGTTGCGCAGGGACAGGAATTCTGCATGCTCTGTGTCCCTAGTCTTGACATTGTTTATCAGCTGCACCTTTAAGGCGTGATATGGTTGTCCTTCAGACTTTACACACAAACCTCGATCTCCTACTTCACTCACATACTTTCGTTTTCATTCATTCGTTGTCGCTCTGCAGAAGCTAATGGAGGATGTGGCGTAATGTCCAGAGATTCCAACTTTGATACTGGGGAAGGAGGTTCAAGAACCCACGTCGTCTCAACATTCCATGAACCTGTGTAAATCACTTAAGCTCCGCATGCCAAAACAAAATAAAAAGTGAATGTGCTCTTGTGTAACATAACTAGTGCCCTTGTAAAGCAGGTTTATATAGCCCAATGTGTCTCCTGAAGAGATTAAGTGATTTTCCCGGAATCCCAACACGTTGCGACACCAAGACTATTACTGGGATCGCTCTCAAGTCCGCAGCTCTGGACGCTGCACCACATCACTCCACTCATGTGGTACTTGTTTTTGGGGGGCTCAACTCGTATTTGGGTCTTAGGGCCTTGCCAGACTACTGGCTCTGCTCTACCCATAAATTGTCTACCTCTCTACTACTTCCCTCAAGGTGCTCCTTCAACCAGCAGTGGACAAGGCCTCACTGGAGAGATTCAGGAAAGCCTATGGGATTCCTAGTACTGATTAATTCCATCACCCCCCTGGCTCTGGGGGTCTCCACCATCGGGTGGTCACACTGTACAAACAAGACCATTGTTCGCACTACTGCACAGTTAAGTCCTGTGATTTTTACTTTAAACTTTGTTGCTGAATACTGTGCATTTCTGACAAAGCAAAATGCAGATTGCTGAAAGATACAAAAGTAAAAATCATTCTTAGAAAATAGTTTCTTGGACGCCATGAGCAGTGCCAGTGTCCTCATCTTCAGAAATGTTCTTTGTGACCACTGAGTGCCAAAACTAACACAACAGTTTAGAGTTCTCTGGACACACACAAGTCCAGAGTTGAGGTCGTGGTTTCGACAGTTCTTCATTGAGTGTCTATTACTCCAATTCGCACTAGCTTTCAATGATGCCAACACGTGTTTCGGCTGTTGCTGATACTCTGAAAGGACTTACTCAGGGCTATAGACCTGAAGATAATCATATTATTATTTCAGGAGGAGCCTCTAGAGTGTTTAAGAACCCATCACCAGGGTCAGTGAACCTCAAGGCACCAGTGTACTTGAACATGACTGCTTTGACTATTTCTTATTAGGCATTGTCCTTTCTAAGTGGTAATAAAGATACAATGATGCCAGGTATTAAAGGCCTGGTCGTGTAATGACCCCTGAGCCAGCCTTAAGAATGTAGTTGTTGGTGCTCCTTGAAACAGGGGAGGCACAGGCTGTACCTGAGATCAAACTGGTCACAGCCAAGAGTTTCCTGTGGACTTTTTGAGTAACAGGATCAATAAAATAAGCAGTGTTTTAAAAACCTGGACAAATCAGACCTCTTTTTCTGCACCATGTTGACAAGTGCGGCGATGGGATGGTATTAGTTGTGGAAAGCTCTAATTCAAACCAACAGTACAGGTGGATTGGACAGTGATTTCAGCAGGACAAAGTGCATGGGTTGCCTTCTGTGAGTGACATGTGACTGTCAAACTCCTGTATTAGTACTCCCTTTTAGGCCAAAGACCACCAGTCGCGCAGCTGTTTGGTTTGCTAACGGCATCTTGGGGACATGTGGAAAGCTTTCCTGGGAAGGAATTTCGCCCTTTTCTTCCCAGTTCATTTGTGGTCTGTCACTCATATTTGCTTGTTCTCTATTTGCTGGCTTGATTTGTTTTAGGCTGTCCAGCTTGAGTTCGTTCCATCCCACCTCCAAAATCTATTTACTGTTTTCATCCACCAGTGCTTGCTTTCTGTAAACAGGCCTTTAACTCTTGTTCTCATCTTGTCTCATTTGCTGTGCATTCAAATACAGAGGTCACATGTCAGGCTCTGTCTTCCAAGGGAGCTTGGTGTTATTTTTCTTACTCTGACTTCTAAGTGACAGTTTTTGTGTCAATCCTGCTGGATATTGGCCAAGTGCTTAAGGAAGGCTGGACAATGGCATTTGTTTCTAGAGCACAACAAAATGTGAATGCCTTTATATGAACTGTGTAGATCCGCATATATTAGAATTAGAAAAGCATAATGAAGCTCATTTTTTGGTAATTCCAATGTGTGATGGGAACAGATATTTTATTACGGTCAAAGCAAATCAATACACTAGGTGATCACATTTCCATACATTATTGTTCACTGTATAATAAAGACCAAACTTTTGTCTGTGCAAATGTAATTGTCATTTAAATTGAAGATGTGGTAGTGTACTACCATTACACACAACACACCATGCGTACTTCACTTTACCCCACTCCACTATACTCCACTCTGCACCACTCCACGCTCTGCCACTCACCACTCCATGCCACTCAATACTGTACTATACTCTGCATCTCTCCACTCTACACCGCGCCAACGAACTCTACAAACACAACTCCACAATGCACCACTGCACTCTTCGCCACTGCACTCGACACCCCTCCACTGCGCACCACTTCACTCTAAACTACTCTACTGTGCAACACTGTACACTATGCCACTGCACCAATGCACTCTACTCTGTACCACTCTATTCTACGCAAGTGCACTCTATGCCACTCTAATCTACTCTGCACTTTGTGCTACTCTACTCTCCACCACTGTACTCTACCGTGCACCACTCCACTCTAAAACAATCTACTTTGTGTCACTACACTCCGCCCCACTCAACTCTACTCTGATTCACTCCATTCTACCGGGACACCATCCCAGTTCCCCTTTCCAAGGTCGACAGGTTTCGGTCTCAACTGTGCAGCATGGCTAAAAAGTAGAGCCATGTCACAGCACTATTTTTCTTTATGTGAAGTCTTGCTGGATAGCAGCCTGCACTGCTGAGCCACATGTCTAAAAAAACTTCAACAGTGCCACTAGATCTCACATAGGCGATACCTATTGACTTTGCCTGTGCTTGGTCTATGCTATCTTCCCTTAGATTTAATCTGCAGGGCATGTGGCCTGCTCTGTGGGCGTCATTTAAAGTTTGACAGAAAAGGAGCAGCAGAGCTCCTGGCCTTCCAAAAATGCAGTTCTCCTGCTCTATTTGACTTCAGGGGAAGTGTTGGATGTACACCAGCAAAGCCCCAGCTACCTCCGATGGCCAAATCCATTGACTTGATGGCTGGCCTGCCTGCTGAAAGCTGTCAGGGTGGTGCAAGCACCACTGTGACCTATGTGTAGTGTGGGCAACCCTCATTAATTTTATCTTCCCTGGGACTGGGTGGACAACTCCATGCACATATTTTCTGTTTCCTTTTGTAGGTCGAGCATTCGAGACCTCTTGTATATACTTTAGTATATTTATACTTTATTAGGTCGAGCATTCAAGACCCTTTTGTACATACTTTAGTATATACTTATATGTGTGTGTACGTTGTGGGCTCTGGAGATCAGCCCTAGGACTTGTCTGCTTCCGCTTAGGGGCTTTTTTTTTGTTCAACTGCCTGTATTTGACTTTTTGATAGAAAACAACCAGCAGAGGTCAGTAAAGTAGCAGAATCACTTTATTTTTATTTTTTATTCATAACGTTTTATATAGCGCGAACATGATCCCGAGGGATATAAGAGCGCTTCACAATTACGGTTGGACAAGGTTAGGCATGCGTCAAATACATAACATAGGGAACAATTACAAAGGGTGCAAACACATCATCACAGTAAGTACAATGAATGAGGGAGTAAGTCCAGTAACTTCAAGCGAAAGATCGGAGCCCCATTCTGTGTTCCCCGAACCTGTGCCAACATCACCTTCGTTTTCAATTCCTTCGCCTTCTTATCAACACTTTCTTTAGCCTCCAACTCCTGCCGCTCATAATACTGAGCCATAGTTAACAAAGACGCAGGGGTCGCCGTGGCCCAGGAACTTTCACTCGATTTCAATCGCTTTGCAATCTCCGGTAGGAGATTAGCCACATACTTATCTACGAACAAATGCCTACCCGTATCGTCTGTTAAAGATTGACCACTGTAATCATGGAACGCCTCCTCGAAGCGTGTAAAGAAATCTGAAACCGTTTCATCAGGCTTTTGTTTGCACGAAGCTAACATAGTCCAATCAATCTTTTTAGAAGGAACAAGCGTTTTTAGTTTAGTCAAGATAGCCGCCGGAAGGTCTAGAATCAGCTCACAGGGCTTACATGCAGGTTCCCTATCTAAATCTGCTTGGTTTATTTCTTTCCATGTTCCCCCCAGTATTGCTTCATCATTATTTTTACGAATTAGTCTCCACATATCAGGTGGAAGAATTAACCCGAAGCACAGATCTATATCAACAAGAGTCATTACACAAGATGAAATGGCCCCTTCCACCCCTTCATAAAATGCCGCCGGATTTTTCCGAAGGTCAGGTAAAGAATTTTTCAATGCCATAACATCTGCTCTATTCCAAGGAGTATACACCCAGTTATATATAAAATATCCCTTCGCGTCCTTAGACAATTTATCATCATCTGTACCCTGCCCTTTAGGAGGGACATACAAAGGTGCGGCTTCACGCATAGGCATAACATGCAGCGCAGAACTCTTATCTGAACCCCGGATAGAACACTCCTTAGGCCGCTCGTCAGACTCCGGCCCGGACTCCTTTTGTTTCCTTTTCCGCTCCTCCCGCAATCTGGTGGTCTCATCTCGCAGCTGGACCAGTTGCTTGAAAAAGTCATCAACATCTGTAAGAGCAAATAAACCTTTATCCAGATTCTCACGATGAACTGACACAGCTTTAGATTCTAACGTATCTGAAAGTTGACGATACGCGGCAACAACTTCTTCCGCCAAATTAGACAGAAAATACAGTAATTCATGATCCGTCCAACTACCCCTTTCCGTAATCACCTCAGACTGAGAAACACAGTTCTTATTCACTTTACGAGCCCAACTACTTAAATGTGCGGACCTCTCCGCAGTAAACCTGAGAGAGGTTACACCCTTCTTTTCTGGCTTATCCTGTCCCTCATCCTCCGAGTCTGCAGCTGGAGCCGTAGGCGAAACGTTCGGAGGCGGTGACCGATCTAACAACGAAAAATCATCAATTTCATTATTAAGGACAGGATAAAGCGGTCGGCGAATAGGAAATTGACCAATCGTTTGCAATTTACGTTCCCGTTCCTCCCTCTCTCTTTTCTCCTGAGCCTCTTTTTCCTCAAGCTGTAAAGCCTTATCTCGAGCAGCCTTGCGCTGCTCTTTGTCCGCCAAGGCAACTTCACGCTTCATTCGCTCGCGCACCGCTTTCTCCCACATTCGCACACAATCAAACATGTTTTGTCTAGCCCTGCGTTGAAACAAACAAACTTCCACAAACTGTACTTTACGTAAATCGAACGACCCATGTAGAGGCCATTGCAATTCAGGATCAGATTTGGTGTACTTATGCCATAATTTGCTGTACATTATTGGGGGAAGGCCATATTTTACATACATATCCCTGTTTGGTGTTCCTTCTGGGGGAGCCGGCTGTGCTTCTGCTAACCTAATTGAGGTACCATTTCCAAGACAGCACATCCCTCGGAGTGTGCTTAAAACAGGCATGTTCAAAAGGTATCACGAAAGCCTGACACCGTATAAAATGGCACTTACAGTACTTCACACGACTGTGCCGCTCAAAGGAAAAAAACAAAGTTAGAGAAACATCTCTACATGCCTGCCTATGTGAAGTGCACTACACATATAGATTCAAAGTTCACAAATTCACAAACGTTAGCTAACTCAAATCAAAATCATAGGTCATAGGACTCCGGCAAGCGTCCGAAGACTACCTTACCGATCACAAATCATAGAACTTCAGTAAGCGTCCGAAGACTACCTTACCGAACACAAATCATAGAACTTCAGTAAGCGTCCGAAGACTACCTTACCGAACACAAATCTTACCCAAAAATCTCAAATGTCCAGATTCCAACTGCCAAGGTCTTGTGATCAAATCAGCCAAACGGCACTTTCCCAGCAACGCAGACGATCGGAAACTCAGTCGGAGACCGGCGCCACCTGGAAGGTCAGATCAGAAGGAAAGGAAGAAACACCGTGGGTGCCAAGACTCGGGTCACTCAGTGGCAGCGCGCGTCCATGGCGAGTTTCCAAGCCTTCGTCACGACCTCTCCTTCGGGCATCCGAGTCACCGATGAGTCCCTTCGTGGTCGCCAATTTGAAGTAATCAGGGTTCCCAAGGCCTACATGCTCCGTAGATAACCCACTTACACTCAAGAACTGTTGGCACGGAAACTGTAAAAGTCAAAGAACAAGTTTATTAAGACCCCATGGGGTGGTGGTACACTCATACAGCACCCTTCGGTAATGCAAGAGGTATCACACCGAACATCGGTGTGACCCCGTCTTTTATACAGTTTTCAGGTAAGAAAGATAGGCGGCACAAAGTTACAAGACATTATGTACATATATGGTCATGTTTTGGAACACAGCCAGCTCATTGGAGGGGGTACAACTCCGCTGGTCAGTTTGGCGGCACATTCCGGAGAGGTGACTGGTCAGTGGGGACTGCGCATGTACGAGCTTGACCAGTACTAAAAATAGCCTGTTGCTGGGCAAACTGAAGTGGTCAGTGGTACGGACAACGAACTAAAGGGCACGCTAGCCACGAGGCCGCTTATGGTCTAAAATGGCCGCCGTAACATTCAAAATGGCGTTTTCTTGTATAGCCAAGTTAAGCAGGAAAACGTGTAGTTTCAGCTAATCGCTAACGCGGCCATATCAAATACGACAATAGGACCAAAACTCCGAAATCTAATCAAGCTAGAGGTAAAGGGGGGAAAGGTGCTTCCTCTGCCCCTATGGTGGAAAGGCCAGGATTGCCATCCCCCCTAGAACGACTAATTCAACCTCACTACCACAGCTCATTAGCAACGCGCCACTAGACACTACCTCAGATGACATTACACTAGAGGACATAGGTACACTTTTTAGGTCCCTGCTGAGTCCCCTTGAGGCTAGATTAATCAAGATCGACGCTAGACTAGTTAGCATCGAAAAGGCAACTGTGCAACTTGCCGACTCAAGGAAAATTGATAACAGCGGGACTAAAATAACAAGAGAGGGACCAGGACCAAAACCCACCAAAGGCAATGGACCTCCCACAGCAACAACTAATAAGCCCCCGCCCACTAACCCCAAACCCCCACATTCCGCACCAAATAATGCTTCGCAACTACCAGATGCAAATAAGGTCTCTATCCCTACGCAACAAACAGCAACTGCCACCCCAAAATCAACCCCTCCATTGAAAGATAATATTCCGCCCCCGGCCAATGCTAAGAGAGATCCTCCACCTATTGAAGAGAAACCCAACTATATTCGCAGACCAAAACCTATAAACCTCCCCCCAGAAGCAGCACCCTACACCTTAGTTCTGGCGGGGGTTCCGGAACTAAATTCCCTCACATTTGAATCCACCACTTAACTCAAAACCAAAGTAATCAACTGGCTCTCTGTAAATAGACCACTTCCGAGAGGAACAACTAGCGATATATCCATGGCTAGGAGGGCAACGTGGGTGGGCTACACCAGGAAATCCATCAGAGGAGACTGTATTCTGGTCACTTTCAGAGACCAGAACACAGCCGCGTACATCTGTACCTGGGCTGCTGATGAGGATTTTGGCAGCACTATCCAACCACTACACCTTTCATTCTTCTACCCCTCAAATCTGTACAACTTAGAGGATCACAGGTGGGGGTATCACCAGGAGCTGCTGGAGGGTCGGGAAAATTGTCTCAGGGAGAGTAACAACCACCATCTATACAGGGGAAGACCAACAGAGCAGTTCCCTGCATATGGGGATGAGGCTGGCTGGGAAACTGTCACAAGAAGGAGGGGGGAGGTGGTGGATACAGGAGGGGAATTCCTGGGCCACATAGAACACATTACCCTGCCTATCTGTCTACCCACAACCGATACAGCAGTCTTGAAATGGTAGACTGACATGCGGCTGAAGAGGGGAGTGCTCCCCAAATATCTCCCACAATTGAGCCCAATATTGCCACAGCAACTGACATTCAGTCTGTGGCATCCGGCACAGTTGTTCTCACACAGGTCCCAAGCGCGATGCGCTCCACTCCTTCCCCTGACAACAGACCCACGGGCACGAACCTCGTCCCCACAAACCTACTGTTGTCCTCCGAGTGTACCCCTACCAACTCTGTTTCTACGGGCCCGGCCTCCACCAAACCACTAGACATAACAGTGATTTCTTGGAATGTGGCAGGCCTTGCTAGAAAAATAGACTGCACAAAGTGGGGTACATACATCAAATCTAAAAACATAATTCTTATACAAGAAACTTGGGCGCGTGAGGAAATAGTATTCCCGGGTTTCGCCTCTTTCTTCAAAGCAGCCAAATGGGGGGGAAGGGGTAGGCCTTCAGGGGGATTAACAACATGGGTAGCCACGGACTTAGGTTGTCAAGCTACCTACTTAGAGACCGCTTCTGATGATTTATTGGCTGTCTCACTTGAGTGGCCAGACTCCACGAAGTTGCTAGTTATCAACATCTACTCAAGGCCGGTTCCAATGCATAAAGAATCTGGCACAGTAGATGAGCTAGCTAGGCTCCTAGAAGGAATCCCATGCGAACTCGCCTGCCTGGTTGGAGGCGATTTCAACTCGCATTACGAACCACTGCCTGGACTACGTGATGGTCCTTCCCTGGAGGAAGATTCATGTTGGTTCATACCAGAGACGGTGGCACCACCCCCAAGGGCCTGGACTCCTCTAGCCCTACAGATAACTGCCCTCACCCTCAACCTCGGTCTAAGGGCATGCAACGGCCGTACCAAATCAGATACACCAAGTACCCATACTTTTAACAAACCCGGCAGCGAATCCAGACTGGACTATATTATGGTCAAACTGTTCATGTGGCCAGCAATAGTCGACTTTAAAGTCACCCCAAGATTGGACAGTGACCATAATTCCCTGGAACTGATTTATTCCCTGCCTGGGAAAGAGGCCACAACCAACGGGTCGGACAAAGATAAGATGGGCCTCCTACTTAAAAACAATCGTAGGAAAGTTAAGTGGGAGAAATTGGCCAACAGTCCAGAAAGAATACCCCGGCTATATGAAAGGATAATCCCATTATTGGAGAATGCCTTTCAGTTAGGAACTAAGGTCCTAGATGATGTTACCAGAGGAGAGCTTGCACAAATACATGCAGGCATCGTTACCACCCTAGAGCAGGATCTGTTCTCATCCTCAAGAAAAAGGAATGGCCCTAAGCCGAAGACATCTTGGTACAATGCCGCTTGCAGGGAAGCCAAGGCCCACTTGTTAATTGCTATAAAGGGACACCTCAACAAGGAAGAAATCCGTGCCAGGAGAAGATTGTATAAAATCCTCCTGGAGAACGCTAGGGCAGAATGGGACCACGAGTACTGGGAAAATCTCACTAAAGCATTAACATCTAGAGATTCCCGCAAATTCTGGCGCGTAGTCGCGAACGGCACGGAGGATTTATCCTCCGCAATAGAGCCCAACATAGCCCCCACGGTATGGCAGACCCACTTTGAGGCCCTGTATGCAGAGGGAGGGGGGGAGCAGAACAGAGACGGTCCCAAAATTTCTTCCTGTTTCACCAGGGTTGTTTTCACCGAAAAAGAAGTGAGGGACGCTATCAAAGGCCTAGCTGCCGGAAAAGCCCCAGGACTTGACGGGGTGCCAGGGGACCTGTTCAAGCAGGAACCTGGGATATGGGCACCCTATCTTACACTAATATTCAATGCCATTTTAGGGGGAATGGAGGTGCCCGATACTTGGAGGGGAGCAGAGGTGGTCCCAATTTACAAAAAGGGATCCCCTCTGCTTCCTTCCAACTATCGTCCCATCAGTCTTATCGACATAACCCAAAAACTCTTCGGTAGACTGATTCTGAATCGATTGCAGGCCTGGACTGAAGAAATGGACATCTTGTCCCCTTATCAGGCAGGTTTCAGGGAGGGTGTATCGACCATAGACCAAATCTTCAGGTTAAATCTCCTTTACTGGAGAACAGCTGTAATCGAGGGCGGCACTCTATATACCATCTTTGTAGACCTACGTGCCGCCTTCGATTTGGTTCCCATAGCGAGGCTATGGAGAGTCATGGAAGAGCTGAATGTCCCTGCTGACATCTTGGCAATCCTGATGAGACTCCACCACAACAACTACGCTCGCGTAAGGTGTGGTAAAGGTGGAAAATTAACCGAAAGGTTCCCCGTGCGCAGAGGTGTGAGACAGGGTTGCGTGCTCGCACCGACCCTGTTCTGCATCTTTGTGAACGGGGTTGTTGCCCACCTAAACAGGATTCCCAATTCCGATGCCCCAAAATTGACAGGCACCAGGGTGCCTGCAATCATGTTTGCAGATGACACCCTGCTGCTGTCCAAATCCCCCATGGGGATTCAACGCATCTTAGATGGCTTTTTAGACTTCTGCTCTGATCGGGGATTGGAAATCAACCCCCAAAAAACTAAATTTATGATTCTGAACCCCAACCCCCAGAATCGAGCCCCACCCAGGCCAGGCACAGTCCAACTAGAACGAGTGCACAATATTGAATACTTGGGGATCACTTTAAATGAACATCTAACGTGGACGTCTCATCAGGCCAAAGTGACCATCAAACTGGCACAGTTGGCGGGTGGCACTATGCGCCTGGCGAACAAATCTTTCTATCGCCCACTAACCCCAATCATTCACATTTATAAAACTCAAGCACGGGCGGGTGTCACATATGGGAGTGAGCTTTGGGATCACTCTCATCTCTCAAAGTTACAGTCTACCGAAAATAAATTCCTGAGACAGGTCACTGCCCTCCCTCAGAGCACTCCACTACTCCCCCTTAGATTAGATCTGGGAGTAAGATCAATAACAGAGGAGTTAGGTCTTAAACCCCTAACCTTTTGGAGGCGTTTGTGGTGCAGCCCTGATCTTTTAAACTACAGAGAGGAACTCAAGGAATTCTTGCAGCTACGGAATGCCAAGAGGATCCCGTGGCTGATTTATGTCCAGGGAAGGCTCGAGGAATTGGGCTACCCGGAATTATGGACGGATCCTTCCAACTCTTGTATAAAGATTCCAAAAAAGGTACTCGTGAGAGCATACTATGAACTGATGCTCACAAGAGCCATCAACGACAGCCGTGAAGGATCCCTGACATATCTATTCCTGAAAGTGAAAGACTCTTACGGTCTCGAAAGGACTCTTGATGCGATCTCCCCTGCTCTAACGAGGAAACTATTTTTACAATGGAGATACGGATGCCCCCCCCTAGCATCATTCATAGCTTCTTGGTCTCCTCGCTCCACCGTAGCAACTTGCCCTGTATGTGCCCATCCGAAGGAGGATGATGTTCACGCTGTTTTCTTCTGCAAGGGCTATGAGAGGAGCAGGAAATACTGGCTAGTCCCGTTACTCAGGAACTTGGGCTTCAGATCCTTCCAACCTGCCTATAGGGTCCTAAAGACAGATCATTCTTTCTCCTATTTTAGTCTTTGCCCTTTCAAAATTTTTAACCTCCCTGTGGTTTACTCGTAGCCGTGTGTTGAAAAGACTTGTATAAAAGTACCCTTGGAAGATTTGCGCACATTTTCCGTACCCCCTGTTTTCTTTTTAACTTCTTCTAATGTTTTAACGAATGGATCACATCATGTTTAATAAGTTTTTAACTCTGTATATATTGTTATGCATCTTTTATAATCTGTGCTCGAAATAAAGACTTTTGAAATGAAAGAAAAAGTCTGTGAGTAAGTGAACCTCAGGCTTGACAACTTGGGCGGAAAAGGCAAGTTTACATTGGGTTGCTAGCTCAGCTGTATTGATATGTCTAAGGTCCCCTTTCCATACCTTTAGCTTCTTCAACTGAGGCTTCCTCGCGGACATCTCCCTGTAATGTATAAGAGGATGATGTGATGGTCAGACCAGTCGATAGGGGAGATGTTATCCAGCGATATGGTGCTTCCTTTGGAGATGATGAGATCCAGGATTTCTCCTTTATTATGTGATGGCCTGTCGCAGTATTGAGTCGGCTCTAGATCATCTCAGAAGGATTTAAGGCATGTAGCAGCTTGGTCATTGGGGTTAGACCAATGAAGGTTGAAATCACCGAGGAAAATTTGGGGAACTGCGGAATCAACATTACCGGTGATGATTTCGAGAAATTGGTCGATGAAGGAGAAATTGGCCCCGGGGGTTATAGAAAGTGTGTAATTTGCATATCGGGATGTGATTACTTAAAATGTTGGGACAGAGGTTTTCACTGGAGGAGGGTGCAGAAATCTCAGAGTGAGAGACCAAGAGAGTGCTCTGATGAATACAAGCTAGGCCACCGCCCTGCTTTAATGCTCTGTTCAGACGAATTATGTCATGGGAAGAAGGAACTAGGAGGTCTATGATAAGAGAGGAGGCGGAATTCAACCACGTTTCGGTAAGGATGATGATGTCTATCTCCTGGTATTGAATAAGGTCAAAAATATCCGAGGCGTGTTTACTGGCTGATCCGCAGTTGAGAAGTGTGCATTTGAGTCGTCCCTGTGAGTGGGGGAGAGGCGACTGCGTGATGTTCACTCTTTTGAGATTGCCGTTATTTACATCTCTGAGGTTGAGCAGGGGTTCTCTGTTCGGATTAGGGTAAATGGCTTGAATTCGACCGGGAGGAGTCTTGTCGGTGGCCAGATTAAGGGAGTAAAAGGAGAGGAGGCCCTTGGTGTCTTTATATGCAAGATCTGACTTTGTCCTTCTAGGCCGGGAGTTTGTGTCAGGAAGGGATAAGGTGTTAAATGTGCAAAGGAGAGGATATTGGAGAGGACCGGATACCACGCCAGGGGGGCTGATGGGCAAATTTAGGAGGGAGTTGATCGAGGGGAGATACACGACTGTCCATACTTTCAGGACCTGAAGTTCGGCAGTAAGAAGGAGCAACTGATGAGCTAGATCATTAAGTCACGCCACTAGGTCTAAAGGTAGGGTAAAGGTTAATGGATGTTTAGGGAGAAGGGGGATAAGGTAGAGGGGTGAGTCCACGAGGGGAGCCCGAGAGGTCTAAGGTGGAACAATTAAGATTCGGGGGGGGGGGGAGTTGGTCATTGCTAATTTTGAATGATTCTGAGAGCTTGGAAAGAGGGGCAGGGAAATGAGTGAGGACAGGCGGGCTAATAGCCTGTATGTCGGGGGAGATCGAAAGAGGGTAGGATGGGTTTGACAGTTCCGGGACTGAGGAGGACATATGCCAGGTGTCAAGCCAGGCAGGTGAGGTGGATGTAGGGATTTTAGCATTCTCTAGATTCCAGTCCATAGAAATTGTCTTCCAGGAGTACCCGTAGACAATAATATTTTTTCAAATATTGTATTTTTTTCAGTGATTTGATCTCTGAAGGCCCTGCGTTTACATTACAAACAAAGCTTTGGACTATACCATTGCCAGCTGAAAGGCAATATTTCTCCCCATGTGTTCCCATACCTGGTGTGTCACGCAGTTTGGTGCTTACTTTCCCTCCATGTTCAAGAAGAGTAGATGTTTGAGCACACAGGCTAATGTGCTGCAGAGCTAAATACATATAAGGTCCAAAAGGCAAGACCAATTGCATTGCACATGTTTGTTGGATTTGCAGGTATTGTTTTCAAAGCTGATGAGTGATAGGGTACAGTGTGGGCATTACAGGAACAAGCCGCATGTCTGTGTTTTTATGCTAAAGGAAGTTGGGCGGTGGGCAGGAAAACACCTTATCATGGTTTTACAGGTTCACAGTATTTGGGGGAGGGAGGGGAGAACCATGAGCGGGTGTATGCACTCCTAAGGGGGGAGCACAGCTGAGGGACTGTAGAAACTTTAAGCCCTCTTTCTCTCTCTCCGCCCCCAATATGTTTTCAGAAGAGAAAAAAGAGGCTATTGGCTGGTCTGTGAGAGCGCCACAGGCTAAGGGTGGTGACACCAGAGTGACTTCTGGGGCCCTAATGCACCTTTATTACACCATATGTCTTGAACATATGAACATATCAGTCACACCTGAAGGGGGAGGGGCAAAAATGTGCCTTGCCACCATTATCCACATCCCATGGTGTCAGTGACATCATTAAACTGTGTACAGATTCCCAGGATAAAGGTAAGATAAATGCAATAGTACACATCTGCACAGCTGATGCCAAACCTCCAGACAGAGCTCCTCAACCCCTGTCTACGGTCCCAGCTCTCAGGAGGAAATGTAAAATCACAGGATTTGTATCCCCCGCGTCGCTCTAGGGGGTAGTATGAAAATGCAACTTTGTGAAATGTGTCAGGTGTACACACAGTGAATCATCCCCATGAGCACATTTACATTTACTGCTAAGAAGGGTCCCTATATCTGTCAATGAAGAGTTTCAGTGCTTCAAATGGAGATAAAGAAGGACAGGTGCTCACGGGGGGGTGACCCAGAGCCAGTCTCCTTACCTTCATAAGGCCCCTTATTCTACTCGTTTCTCTGCATTTGCTGACATTGGTTGTGGTTTTGATGTTTTCGCACTCGTGATTAGATATGGCTTTAACACCTGTTTCTCGGGAAGGCAATAAGTGTGGCGTCTTTCGGGACGGTGACATCAATACAGCATGCATGCTTAGGAACTTTCCTACTTTTATTGCAGGTCATTCAAGTCCGTACCATGTGCCCGTTCTCGGTCACATTCAGCCTTTGGCCAACCATGGGTGTGGAATGCTTTGCCGGATGCGGGGGTTTTTACTTATGCACCAAATCCAACAATTGTCAGTCAATTTTGTTAAACATAACTGACTCAATGGGGATGGGCTTTTTTCTTGTTATGACATTTACTCTATGGCGGAGCCATTAGTCACCCCTGGCCCTAAGCTGCAATGCCAGACTCCAATTAAAAAAAATATTTTATCCTTATATATACAGTTTGGGGACTGTTTACACTTTATTATTGAATGCAGAATTTTTGAGTTAGTGTGAGTGAGTGCCATGTGTTCAACTCAGATAGTGTGAGTGAGTGCCATGTGACCAACTCAGATAGCGTGAGTGCCATGTGATCAACTCAGATAGTGAATGAGTGCCATGTAATCAATTTAGATAGGGTGAGTGAGTGCTATGTGATCAACACATTGATAGTGTGAGTGAGTGCCATTTGATAAACTCAGATAGGGTGAGTGAGTGCCATGTGATCAACTCATTGATAGTGTGAGTGAGTGCCATGTGATCAACTCAGATAGTGTGAGTGAGTTCCATGTGATCAACTCAGATAGGGTGAGTGAGTGACATGTGATCAACTCAGTGTGAGTGAGTGCCATGCAATCAACTCAGTGTTAGTGAGTGCCATGTAATCAACTCAGATAGGGTAAGTGAGTACCATGTGATCAACTCAGATAGGGTGAGTGAGTGCCATGTGATCAACTCAGATAGCGTGAGTGAGAGCCATGTCGTCAACTCAGATAGTGTGAGTGCCATGTGATAAATTCAGATAGTGTGAATGAGTGCCATGTGATCAACTCAGATAGTGTGAGTGCCATGTGATCAACTCAGTGTGAGTGCCATGTGATCAACTCAGATAGTGTGAGTGCCATGTGATCAACTCAGATAGTGTGAGTGCTATGTGATCAATTCAGATAGTGTCAGTGCCATGTGATCAACTCAGATAGTGAGTGCCATGTGATCAACTCAGATAGTGTGAGTGCCATGTGATCAACTCAGAGTGAGTGCCATGTGATCAACTCAGTGTGAGTGCCATGTGATCAACTCAGATAGTGTGAGTGAGTGCCATGTGATCAACTCATATAGCATGAGTGCCATGTGATCAACTCAGTGGAGTGCCATGTGATCAACTCAGATAGTGTGAGTGAGTGCCATGTGATCAACTCAGACAGTGTGAGTGCCATGTGATCTACTCAGATAGTGTGAGTGCCATGTGATCAACTCAGATAGTGTGAGTGAGTGCCATGTGATCAGCTCAGATAGTGTGAGTTCCATGTGATCAACTCAGATAGGGTGAGTGAATGCCATGTGATAAACTCAGATAGTGTGAATGAGTGCCATGTGATCAAATACAATTGGGTGAGTGAGTGTCATGTGATCAATTCAGATAGTGTGAGTGAGTGCCATGTGACCAACTCAGATAGCATGAGTGCCATGTGATCAACTCAGATAGTGAGTGAGTGACATGTAATCAATTTAGATAGGGTGAGTGAGTGCCATTTGATCAACTCAGATAGAGTGAGTGAGTTCCATATGATCAACTCATTGATAGTGTGAGTGAGTGCCATGTGACCAACTCAGATAGTGTGAGTGAGTGCCATTTGATCAACTCATTGATAGTGTGAGTGAGTGCCATGTGATCAACTCAGATAGTGTGAGTGCCATGTGTTCAACTCAGATAGTGTGAGTGCCATATGATCAACTCAGATAGGGTGAGTGAGTGCCATGTGATCAACTCAGATAGTGTGAGTGAGTGCCAGGTCATCAACTCAGATGGTGTGAGTGAGTGCCATGCGATCAACTCAGATAGTGTGAGTGCCATGTGATCAACTCAGATAGTGTGAGTGAGTGCCATGTGATCAACTCGGATAGTGTGAGTGCCATGTGATCAACTCAGATAGTGTGAGCGCCATGTGATCAACTCAGATAGCGTGAGTGAGTGCCATGTGATCAACTCAGAGTGAGTGCCATGTGATCAACTCAGATAGTGTGAATGAGTGCCATGTGATCAACTCAGATAGTGTGAGTGCCATGTGATCAACTCAGATAGTGTGAGTGCCATGTGATCAACTCATATAGGGTCAGTGAGTGCCATGTGATCAACTCAGATAGTGTGAGTGCCATGTGATCAACTCAGATAGGGTGAGCGAGTGCCATGTGATCAACTCAGATAGTGTGAGTGCCATGTGATCAACTCAGATAGTGTCGGTGCCATGTGATCAACTCAGATAGTGAGTGCCATGAGATCAACTCAGATAGTGTGAGTGGCATGTGATCAACTCAGAGTGAGTGCCATGTGATCAACTCAGTGTGAGTGCCATGTGATCAACTCAGATAGTGAGTCAGTGCCATGTGATCAACTCATATAGCATGAGTGCCATGTGATCAACTCAGAGTGAGTGCCATGTGATCAACTCAGATAGTGTGAGTGCCATGTGATCAACTCAGATAGTGTGAGTGCCATGTGATCAACTCAGATAGTGTCAGTGCCATGTGATCAACTCAGATAGTGTGAGTGCCATGTGATCAACTCAGATAGTGTGAGTGCCATGTGATCAACTCCGAGTGAGTGCCATGTGATCAACTCAGTGTGAGTGGCATGTGATCAACTCAGATAGTGTGAGTGCCATGTGAACAACTCAGTGTGAGTGCCATGTGAACAACTCAGTGTGAGTGCCATGTGATCAACTCATATAGCATGAGTGCCATGTGATCAACTCAGTGTGAGTGCCATGTGATCAAGTCAGATAGTTAAAGTGAGTGCCATGTGATCAACTCAGACAATGTGATTGCCATATGATTAACTCAGATAGTGTGAGTGCCATGTGATCAACTCAGATAGTGTGAGTGCATTGTGATCAACTCAGATAGTGTGAGTGCCATGTGATCAACTCCGCTAGTGAGTGCCATGTGATCAACTCAGACAGGGTGAGTGAGTGCCATGTGATCAACTCAGATAGTGTGAGTGAGTGCCATGTGATCAACTCAGATAGTGTGAGTGCCATGTGATCAACTCAGATAGTGTGAGTGCCATGTGATCATCTCAGATAATGTGAGTGCCATGTGATCAACTCAGATAGTGTGAGTGAGTGCCATGTGATCAACTCAGATAGTGTGAGTGTCATGTGATCAAATCAGATAGTGTGAGCGCCATGTGATCAACTCACATAGTGTGAGTGAGTGCCATGTGACTTGTAGCTTGTTGTGGAACTATATGTGAGCTACCTCTTTGATGTTGTTTTTTACCTTTTATGCATATATGACTAATGTGATGATACGTCTTCACGTTAGGATACTGTTGGGCCATTTAATTTTTGCAGGATTTACATAAGGAGACGCCCTCCTATCTAACATCTCAGGTGAGAATTATTTTACATTGTGTTGGTTACTATGTGCAAATGCCATTATCCTAATGGATTGTCAATATACTATCCTTTGCTGGGTGGGATCACATAGGCCTGTGGCTGTCACTCTGTGTATATTTTGGATACTCTCTTGTATTGCAGTTGCTCGAATTCTCCATATATATCTGATTTGATACTACGGTGTACATATCTCTCATAATAGGACATTGGAGGAGTTGCGTTTTGGCCTTAATGAGAGGTTTTGCCTGAGCAGATCAATATGAACACGAAGACTAATTTCTTCATGTTATAACTTCAAGGTGAGAGTCCTTCAATCACCAAGCGTTACTCATAACATTAGGACATTATACTTTCTGTCCGGTGTTTTTGATGTTTTTCCTTCATTTATGACCTTACTCTCTGTTTCTCCCCTTCTTCCATTATTTCTTTCTGCTAATTACTGTTTGGCCAGTTGACTTAGCATATCCTTGGAATGATATGCAGATATATATTGTTTAACGCAGACTTTCCCCTTTTTCTTGAGCTAAAGTTGTGAGGTACAGAAAGTTATATATATATATATATATATATATATATATATATATATATATATATATATATATATATATATACTCCAACCTCCGTTCTCCTACCGCAATCGCCTTCGCTCTCGATCGCGCTGGAAACAGACACGGACCAAACGTGAGATGCTGGTTTCAGATTTTATTCAGCTGTCGCCATAACGTTTCAGCACAAAGCCTTGATCACATGACAGCGTAACCACGTTTTCAAAGAGTTTTTAAAGTGCACAGTGCGGTTTTGTGATTGGTTCATTTAAAATTATCATCATTGGCATTGACATAGTGGACAGACTATACATTTTAAGTGTTCGCTACCCAATACCATTCACAGTAAACAATATGAGAAACATTTATAAATATTACTCATTGTTTCAATAAGTTTTACTGTTGTTTTAAAATACCGGGTTAAATCCCTGAGTGTAAACAATACAAAATACCATTGTACATATTTCTACATAGGCTGAATTTATACCAATTACTTTACAATGATAATACCAGGTTAAATCCCTGGTTATAAACGTTTTTATCTCTTTTGTTCTCTCACAATTGTGGGTTAAATCCATTTAGTTTAAACTGTGAATTAATCCTATCGAGTATCGCATTCTGTCCTGTTCATTGTTCCCCCCCAAAAAAATAAGAACAGCGGGAAACGAATATGTGATGATATTTCGTAAACCAACACCCCGCATACCAACACTCCGCAATGTTTATAATAACGCAGGACTATTACTCCGCAAAGCCATCATTTCTAAAACTTTTACAACGCATATGACTTTATCACGCATGCCATTATAACACAAATGCATGTGTGGTAAACTCATATACATTGTAAAAGTACATTATTAAAACATTAAATATATGTTTGTATATATGTGTGTATATCTATACTACTATTATAAAGAGAGAACTGGGAACCTTTGAGGCGGGTAAACTCCAGAACTACACCACCAATCACGACACCCAATACAGCGTTGGAAAGGGGAGTTCCAGGAGATGGTCATAGGCTATACATCTGGACACCATATACATTACAAAGTGCAAACAGCATTAGGGGTAAAGTAGTTCCCTGTGGGCGTTGTTCTGCTGGGGCGTGTCAAAGTAAACTTGTGGGCGGAAACAACTCATGGGCGGCAGCTACAAGCACACACAAAAGCACTACGACTTCAGGCACACACATTGCAAAAGCACTCACATTAAGCACTCAGCGGTTTATCTATACAAAAAAAGGCATGTCACTTACATAGACAGTGACTGAAGTCGACGATAAATTCATCCGACTTCAGGCACAAAGATTGCAAAAGCACTCACATTGCAAAAGCACTCGGCGGTTTATTAATACAAAGAAAGGCATGCCACTTCATGGACAAGTCAAGTCAAGTCAAAGGATTTATATAGCGCGCTACATACCCGGAGGGTCTCAAGGCGCTTGAAGAAGGGTGGGGAATTACTTGTTGAATATCCAAGTTTTAAGTTGCTTTCTGAATGCTAGGTGGTTCTGAGTGAGACGAAGGTGAGAGGGGAGTGAGTTCCAGGTTTTAGCTGCGAGGTAGGAGAAGGATCTCCCTCCCATGGTGGTTTTGTTGATGCGAGGTACGGTAGCAAGGGCTTGGTTGGAGGATCGTAGCTGGCTGGAGGGGGTGTAGCAGGAAAGTCGTGTGTTGAGGCATTCGGGTCCGAGTTCGTAAAGTGCTTTGTGTGCGTGGGTTAGGAGGCGGAAAGTAATCCTCTTATTGACAGGAAGCCAGTGTAGGTTTTTCAGGTGACTAGAGATGTGGTCTTTACGCGGGATGTCTAGTATGAGTCTGGCGGATGCATTCTGGATGCGTTGGAGTTTTTTCTGGAGTTTTGCGGTGATGCCGGCATATAGGGTGTTTCCGTAGTTCAGGCGGCTTGTAACCAGTGCATGGGTGACCGTTTTTCTGGTTTCGGTGGGGATCCAGCGAAATGTTTTTTTGAGCATGCGAAGAATGTTGAAGCAAGATGATGAAACGGCGTTGACTTGTCTGTTCATAGAGAGTGAAGAGTCCAGGATGACGCCCAGGTTCCGTGCGTGGTCTGTCGGGATGGGTGCTTTTCCAAGGGCCTCTGGCCACCAAGAGTCATCCCAGGCGGAGGGGGAGGTGCCTAAGTTGAGGACTTCTGTTTTGTCTCAGTTTCAGACGGCTGTGCTTCATCCACTCGGCTACTTCTTTCATTCCTTCATGTAGGTTGGTTTTGGCGGTGCTAGGGTCTTTGGTGAGTGAGAGGATTAGTTGAGTGTCGTCGGCGTAGGAGATGATGTTGAGGTTGTGTTGGCGTGCGATGGCCGCGAGGGGGCTCATGTATACGTTGAAGAGGGTGGGGCTGAGTGAAGAACTTGTGGTACACCGCAGATGACTTCAGTGGCCTCTGACTTGAATGGTGGGAGGCGGACTCTCTGGGTTCTTCCGGTGAGGAACGAGGTGATCCATTCCAGTGCTTTTCCTTGGATTCCGATGTTTCTGAGGCGTTGTAGAAGGGTGCTATGGCAGACTGTGTCGAAGGCTGCGGAGAGGTCGAGGAGGATGAGTGCGATTGTGTCTCCATTGTCCAGTAGAGTTCGAATGTCGTCTGTTGCTGCGATGAGGGCGGTCTCCGTGCTGTGCTTGGCTCGGAAGCCGGACTGTGAGGGGTCGAGGGATTTGTTGGTTTCGAGGAAGGCGGCGAGCTGGTTGTTGACAGCTTTCTCAATGACTTTGGCCGGGAATGGAAGGAGCGAGATGGGGCGGTAGTTTTTGAGTTCGGTGGGGTCCGCTGTAGGTTTTTTCAGAAGGGCGCTAAGTTCTGCGTGTTTCCAGCTTTCCGGGAAGGTGGCGGAGTTGAGGGAGCAGTTGATGACGTCTCGGAGGTGTGGTGCTATGATGGAGTTTGCTTTGTTGAAGATGTGGTGAGGGCAAGGGTCTGTGGGGGATCCTGAGTGGATGGAGTTCATCAGGTGGATGGTGTCCTCAGTGGAGTGACTTAAGTCGAGGATACATTCATGCCGCGTTATTAAAGAGCCCCTGAATGCAATAAACAAAGGGGCGCGGCAAATAGTACAAGAGGCGCGGCACACGCACGCTGTCATAAGGGGCGAGTAAACTCAAAGAGGGCTGCAACTTAAAAGCACTCCGCCTTCACGCACAAAGAGCACTCGGCGTTTTCAGGGCACGTCAAATACAATAAATGCCATGCCACTTACATGCGCTGTCAATTTGCTCGCCTTTACATTCATTATCACAAGGCCCATAATTGACATAATGAAAGGGGCGCGGCAACAACTAAAACAGGCGCAGAACCATTGGTCACACGTAAGGGGCGGGCAACACCTCTTCCCTACGCGTTCCTTGTCAGTGGGGAGAATGTAAAAAAAGGGGTGCGGCTTACAAAATAAACCAATCACGCTACATTGCACACATTTCACACAGTACTTGCAACAAAAAATATGCAAAACCTTCTCCGATTTGTCTAACGAGCACCTTCGTAATAGGGGGCTAGCAGAGGGAAACGAGACACACAACCTTCGAACGCTAGGTTAACACTTGCATTGCATTTATTTCGCGCTGTGCCACTCTCTAATCGCATTGTCATTCACTAGACGTACTTACTGAGTGCGCGCATTACGTACTAATTACAAAGAAAGCCTTACTCGCAGGGCCACTATCTTCTCTCATTCTCATTGACAACACTTCGCCAAAAACACGAACAATAACGACTACGGCCATTAGTTCATAAATACAACAACACGCTTTATCTATCAGCCACTCTACTTGCGTTTGCATTACCAGCACTTCAAGAACAACACGATAATTAATTAGTGCCGGCATTAATTCACGATTACAAACAAAGCCTTGCTCGCAGTGCCACTCTCTAAAATTGCTTGGCAATACAAAACGGAGGCTCAAACATTACTTTGCTTCAACATTACAAAGAAAGGCTTGCTCACAGTGCCACTGTCTACAATTGCTGCGCAAGATAAGATGACTTTCAGCCTTTGAAATACATAAAACATTCACAAGGGGCTGCCAGAAGAAAAGACATCACGCATTCTTTAACTCTATTTATACTTTGACTCAGACAGTGCTGTATGCCAATTCACGCCGCTTTCAGCTATCGCACTCTTTTATCAACACAATCTTGAACTTTCATCTACAGTATTGCCCTTTTAAAGTACCAGACAACACTAAAACAATACCTGCCATAACTCAAACAGAGTTTGACACTGTTTACTACTTCCCAAATAGGGGGTGACCTCTAAACCAAATAGCTATTTCAGTAAGGCTAATGTACCTTTCACAGTCAGGGCTGCTGTATACTAATTAAGAAAACTTTGCCTATCGCACACTTCTCTTGCCTTTCTCCACTCAAATATTCACACATTTAAGGACCATGAACTCGGCTGTGCAAAAAAAATATCTACATGGTAGCAGAACAACTAGGGGAGTAATAAAGGGGCACGAGTTTAAAACAAAAAATTTGGGGGGAAAGGAGACCCTTTCACAATACTGTACTGCGAACAGACACAGTAATACCTTTCACACATTCAAATCTTTCATTACAATTGCAAAACATTTACCAAAACATACATCACCAATTCAGAAACACGGGACAGCAAAAACATTAAAGGACATAAACAGCACTGCAATTAAACATTAAACTTAGCTGCACTATCATTACACTTTTCTTTGCTTTCACAATCTATATCTATATCTATACTACTATTATAAAGGAAGAACTTTGAGGCTTTGAGGCGGGTAAACTCGGGAACCACAGCGCCAATCCACACACACGATACATCGCTGTAATCCTCAGGGTGTGGAGATGGACATAGGCTATATAAATTAAAAATAAATACGTTAATAAAAAATATAAGTTAAAAAAAAAGTAGTCCCTTCAAAGTAGCACCGGCCGCGACGTGCGTGCTGACATCAGGAGCGGCGTACACGTGAGGAGCGGCGTATAGGAGCAGTGGAGAACAGCACGGGGAGGAGCGGCGGAGATCAGCGCGGGGAGGAGCATTGACGAGGAGCGGCGGAGATCAGGGGAGCAGCGGACATGACCGGCGGACAGGCGGTGAGGATCGGCGGGCGGACAGTGAGGAGTGGCGGCGGGGAGGAGCAGTCAGCGGCGGATGAGGTAGGGCTGGCATTGGGACATTACCTCTATGTCCAGCTCCATGATGGCACAGCTGTTTCTTTCAAGTGTGTGCTTTTTTTTTTTTTTTTTAATAAAGACCTTTATTGAGTAGATCACATCAAACATTCCTCGCCTACAACCCATCGGGCCGGCAAACAATCAAAAACCTAGTTAGTTTCATAGAACAAAGACACAGCCCAGTGCCGTCAACCCGGGGGTACGGCGGCGTTGCAGAGTGTAAATATATGAGAACCCAAAGGATAATGAAGGATTAGGAAGGTCACATTTCACAGTTTAGCGCGTATAATAAGGTCAAAGTGTTTAAATTTTATCCAAAAAGTAAAAAAACAGAAAACAAACCCCCCTTTAACTTGGTCGATAAGTTACATGACTGTCAGGTTCAGAGCAGTCCGGTGCATGTATGGAACCTAAACGCAATTAAGTGCTTGGAGTCAGGTAGCAATGGTCTGCCTTATATTTCCAATGAGCTAGACTGCGTGGTGAGAGGAGGCTCACATATGTTCCCCCTGTATTCGTTCCACCTGGACCATATTTCCACCCATTTGCGAGGACAGCCTCTTGAGACATATACTGTCTTCTCCTGCAGCATGCACCAGTCCATGTCACATTGCCAGTCTCTCAGTTTCGGCGGGTTAGGATCACCCCACAGCCTCGCAATGTTCCTTTTCGCCACCATCAGCCCAAGTGTTACCCAAAGTCTCCCTTTGTGTGATAAGTCAGTTGGTTCCCATATGTTGAGCAGACATCTTTTGGCCTCCAGTCGAATTTCTACCTCCCTCACCTCCTGCATGCAGTGCACCACTCTCCCCCAGTACATTTGCACGTTTTGGCACCCCCACAGGATATGAAAGAAGGTACCCTCTCCACCACATCTCCTTCTGCAGAGTCCGTCCCCACCTTTTCCCATCAATTGCAGCCTAGTACATGAAATATAAATTCTGTGTAGTATTTTCAGTTGAATTAGGCGGTGCACAGACAAAATATCGACTCCAAAATATCGACTGGACATAATATCGAGTTTTAAATATAGACTGGAATTGGCCTGTAGGAGGCACAGGATTCAACGGGTTTCCCCTCCTTTGGGATTGCCACTATAGTAGCAATGCGCTGGTCACGTGGCAGTATTCCTTCCTTTCTGCTGGTCTCAAACATGGATTTAAGATGCTTACTAATAGTATCAGGTTTAATCTTGTACAATTCTATTGGGAGGCCGTTGGGACCCAACGCCTTCCGCGGCCGGAGTTCCATTATCGCGTGCTGTATTTCGGCCTCCGTGAGTGGGCTATCAATGGTCTCCCGATCCTCATCAGATAGACACGGCATTCGGATATCAGAAAGGAGGGCTATAGAGTCTTCCTCCGGACGGTCAGACACCCTCGTATAGACCTGCTTGTAGTGTCTAGCAAACTCGTCCACTATATCCCGAGGCTCTGTGAGAATCGCTCCGGATTGCGTATGAATTAGCGGGACTATCTTCCTGGCCTGTTGCTTTTTATCTAGCCAGTCGATAAGCTTTCCGGCTTTGTCGCCCTGATCATACAACCTACCCATCCTATGTCTAGCCACCGTCTGGGCCTCCTGGGAGACCAGCGCTCTGTATTCTGCCAACTTGATCTGCCACTTATGTCGAACCATCCTGGCCCCTTTTTCGAGCGCTTCCGCCTCAAGTTCTGCAAGGTCCGCCTCAACTGCAGTGACCTGACAGCGCTGCTCTCGTCTTTTACCTGAGATGGCTGACAGCGCCTCCCCCCTTACCACCGTTTTAAATGCCTCCCATACCGTGACAGGGGAGTCTACTGATCCCAAATTCTCTTCAAAATAGTGGGCGATAGAGGTGTCAAGTTTCCCCCGTGTGTCTTCGTTTTTTAGGTGCCAGGGGTTTATCGGCGCTACACACCCCTCCCTCCTGGACCCGAACGTGATGTGTGTAGTTACTGGCGAGTGGTCCGAAATGCCCCGAGTTAAGAGTGTGGCTTCTCGTATTATAGTGTTGTGCTGCAGGACGGTGAGGATGTAGTCGATGCGTGAGAAGGAATGATGCGGCCCAGAGAAGAAGGTGAATTGGCTATTCGTGGGATGAAGGTGGCGCCAAACGTCAGTGAGTCCAAAGGCCTCAAGAAAGTCAGCTAACCATTGTCACCCTTGGGGTAGGTCTCTGGAGGGCTGCCTATCCAGGGTGCCCAACACTACTGAATTGAAGTCCCCGCCCAAGACTAGCTGACCTTCGGGAAGGGAGAGCAGCAGTTTGCCCAGGTCTGCAAAAGCTTGAGCCTGCAAGCCCGGCGGGACGTAGGCCGAAAGCAGGTTCAGTGTATATCCCTCCCATCTTCCTGTGACCACCGTGAAGCGGCCCTGCGGGTCTGATTCGGTGCTATCAATATGGAAGGGCAATGAGCGGCGTAAAAGGATCCCCACCCCCCTTGAACCTGAGGTGAAGCCGGAGTGCGCAGCGAGAGTGTATCCCCATCTGTTGAGGGCTTGGCATGTGTTACCCAATAAATGAGTTTCTTGCAGCATTACTATATCCGGTAGGTGTCGTTTAATTAGTTGCAAGACTATAGTGCGCTTAAGTGCGCCAAGTCCGTTTACATTCCAGCTCATGATTTTTAAGCTCTTTTCCCATTTCCTAGACATAACCATTGCGTTGTAAGCCTTCCCTACGTAGCACCACTGAACCATTAAAGACATCATGAACATTCACTCTGTACGACCATAACAAACCCCAAACTCCCCAGCCCTCCCCAGGTCCCCCCCAGCGGATAGAATTTCCAACTCCGCCCACCCACCCTGTATATGCAATGCAAACAATCAAGGTTACGTCAAACAGTTGATTCCACCCTCTCCCCTTCTCTTTTGACCCCAACTTCCCCACCCCCCTCTGCCAAAACATGCCCCCCCTCCCTGCCCCCTGCTCCGTGGGTTCCAAACTACCCACCACCCCAATTAGCAGAGCGCCTGTCGCCCAACCATACCCCGGGACGACCCAACCGGGAAAACTCTACCTGGGATGTACGTGGGCCAGCCCCGTCCTGGCCGCCCTCCCGTTGTGCCCACGTCGCTCAGCCCTCAGGCCGGTAGTGCATCAGGTAAACAATTCGCCCAGTCCAGAGACCCTGGGCTATCAGTCACATTACCCCTTGGGCAAGAAAGTCTCACATGAAACATATGTTATACATTACTGTTCGACGGCTTCTCATTTGAAAGTTCACGGCTCATCTCGCTGGATTGTTTCTGGCTGAGTCCCATCGGGGACTGTTCGACCTCGACCGCCATGACCGCTGGCTCTGCTCATCACCCTCCGCTCTTCCTGCCTCCGACCTCGGAGATGGTTGCCCTGTATCTCGCCATTGTCCGCCGTCCTGCGTGGGTTGGGCCTCGAACTTCGCTGTGTCGAGCCACTCCTGTACCGCCGCCGGCGAAGTGAAGAAGTGGGATTTACCACCGGTTATGATTTTTAGTTTCGCTGGGAAGAACATCATGTACCGAATGCCGCGGTCTCAAAGCGCCGCCTTAACCCCTTGGAACGAGCGTGTAACCGGCGGGACAGGGATAGGCAGGAGACGTGTTTTTGTTACGATACCGCTAGGTTTTATTTGCTGCAAAAGAAAGTCTGTACAGGTTTTTCGTACTCCTGCTCTCCTGGGGGAATGGCTTTTCTCTCGGCGGCTCTTTGTGATAACCCCTTCCTCCCGTCTCTTTGTTAGAGTCCGTCTTCTCTGTATGCCGTCCGGCTCCGTCTTGCCCTCGACACCGCTGGTATGGAAAGCAAGAGAGGTATGTATCAGTATTTCTCCTTCTTTACTAATGACAATCAGGGGGAGGAACGTGAGGACAACCCAGTGCTCAAATCAATCTAGGGAGAGTGAGGGATGTGAACTCCGGGATCGTTAACAAAATGGGGTTCAGGGATGGCTTTTTCTCTTTACCTTCCTCCCCACCCAACCCGCTATACGAGCACGCACCTCTGTGAGCCACACCCCTCCAGGGGAGCGACTGGGCGGCTCGTGGGATCGGTGGCCTCCTGGCTTCTGTGGGTTGTCCGCTCTCTGTCCGACCTCCGCCTCTGCTCTCGCTTGATCCTCCTCCTTCCCGCGATTGGCTTCGGATGGATCCACCTCCACTGCTACCGAGGGTTCTCGCCTCTCCTGATGCCGACAACTCTTGCAGCTCGTCTCCACTTCTCCACACTTCTCGCCTTTCCTCCTCCCCTCTCAATGCGTCTCGCCTCTCTTCTTCCGCTAGCGAAGTCTCCCGCACCTCGTCCTCTTCCCACGTTTCGTCGCTGTCTTCTCTCTTGCTCCACGCCGCACCTCTTCCTCCGCTGACCGCTCCTCCGGTGTATAGACACACCTGTACCTGCTCTCCTTCGTCATTTAAGGCGGAGTCTTGCCATCCCAGTTAAAGGGGCCGATGTCGGTTTCCTCCTCGTCACAACTGTAACGTTCCTCGTACCTGTTCCATGAGGTAAGCGGTGGGGGCTGTGAATACAAGAGGGAGGGGTCACAGGTTACAGTCTCACCAGGGGGCACCAGGGGTACCCCCTTACATACCACCCCCCCTAGAGTCTTCCGTTCGGGAAGGGGATGCCTAGACAGAAAGTCCGCCCCCGTATTGTCAACGCCTTTTTTGTGATGCACCGTGAAGGCGTATGGTTGCAAGGCCAGGAACCAACGCATGACCCTAGCATTGTTGGATTTGTTCCTGGCCATCCATTGAAGGGGGCATGGTCCGTATAAAGGGTAAACGGTCTCCCCTCCAAATAGAATGCCAATTTGTCTACAACCCACCTGATTGCTAGACACTCCTTTTCTACTGTGAGATACTTCAGCTCCCTCGGGAATAGCTTCCTACTGATATACAGGATGGGATGATCCGCCTCGTCCTCTCCTCTCTGAGATAACACCGCTCCTATCCCATAGTTAGAGGCATCTGTGTGTAGGGAAAAAGGCTGGGAAAAGTCTAGGGACGTTAGAATCGGAGTGGAGGTAATCCTACCCTTCAGGGAGGTGAATGCTCTCAGTATCTAGGGCTTTTCCCGGGAACCTGCCTTGTAGGGTGTCTGTGAGTGGGGCCACTAGCTGGGCAAACTGAGGGATAAAACGTCGGTAATACCCGATCAGCCCTAGAAATGCTCTCATGTCCTTCTTTGTGTTAGGGAACGGAGTGTCTGCTATGGCGCAGACTTTTTCAATTTGCAATTCGATTAGGCCATGTCCGAGTATATAACCCAAGTATTTCACCCTCTGGAACGCCAACCTCGATTTCTTGGCGTTGATCTTCAGGCCTGCTCCACGCAGGGTTGCAAACACTTGTTGTAGATGGGACATGTGTGTCTCCCAGTCAGGGCTGAAGACGACGATGTTGTCTAGATACGCAGAGGTAAACGACCTTAAATCCTTCAAGACATTATTCATTAACCTTTGGAATGTGGCGGGGGCTCCGTGGAGGCCGAACGGCAACACTGTAAACTTGAAGTGTCCATCCTCTGTTGAGAAGGCGGTTTTGTGCCTATCTTCTTCTTTAAGGGGCACTTGCCAGTACCCCTTGGTTAGGTCTATTGTGCTGATGCACCTGGCCTCCCCTAGTTTTTCTATCAGCTCATCGATTCTCGGAATGGGATAGGCGTCAAATGTTGAGATCTCGTTGAGGGCCCTGAAATCCATGCAGAAACGACGGGATCCGTCAGGCTTTGGAATCATCACAATGGGGCTGGACCAGTTGCTCGTCGAGGGTCGGATGACCCCCAGTTTTAGCATATCCTGCACTTCCTGCTTGATCCCTCTACGTCTTGCTTCTGGGATGCGATAAGGACGTATCTTCACTATCTTTCCTGGTGGCATCTGTATCTGATGTTCGGTAAGGGTGGTTCTACCGGGTAGGTCAGAGAACACCTACGCATACTACTGTAGGGTTTCTCTCAAGTCCTGTTTCTCCTCGTTCATCAGATCCTCATTTACCACCAGTTGCTCCAATGTACTGGGTTTCCCTGGGTGGTTTGAGTCCATCAGATGAACTCCTACTGGCGGGGGACCCAGCCATTTCTTTAACATGTTGATATGATAGACTTGGACCTTCCTTGGGTTGATTTGTAGCCTATAGCTGGTGTTGCCTATAGTGGCGACGACGCGATAGGGACCTCCCCATTCAACTTTGAACTTCTGAGTAGAAGAGGGCAACAGTACCAACGCCCAGTCGTCTACTTGAAGTTTTCTCCATCGTTTCCCTTTGTCATAAAAGGTCTTTTGTTTTTGTTGGTTTCGTTCCAGATTGGTGTAGGCCAGATCTCTCAGCTTTCCGATTTTGAACCGTAGGTTACAGGCGTACTCTAGGGTTTTCAGGGTCTCTTCTGGGGTCTCCTTCGCCCATGCCTCTTTGGTCATCTCCAAGAGGGAGCAGGGTTGTCTCCCATATAACAACTCGAAGGACGAGAACCCCAAACTGCTTTGTCTTTGTCCCCTAATCACGTATAAGGCCAAAGGCAGCACCTGATCCCACTCTGTTCCGTTGACCTCCAACATCTTCCTAAGAGTGTTCTTCAAGGTCCGGTTATATCGTTCGACGAGCCCGTCTGTTTGGGGGTGATATACCGCTGTTCTTATTTGCTGGATGTGCAGGATCTGACATACCTCCTTCATTAATCGTGAAACAAAGGGGGTTCCCTGATCCGTGAGGATTTCTTTGGGGAACCCCACTCGGGAAAACAGTTCCAGCATTTTATCCGCCACCTGTTTGGTGGTGGTTGTGGTCAATGGGAACGCCTCCGGGAACCTCATAGTGTAATCCACCATCACGAGTACGTATTGAAATCCTTTGCGAGTCTTAGGTAAGGGCCCGATAAGATCCATTCCCACCCGCTCAAACGGAACACCTATAATGGGTAGGGCCTGCAGGGGAACGGCCGGGGGGCGCGTCATATTCCGTTTTTGGCATACCTCGCACTCCTGACAGTACACCGTGATATCTTTGTAGATTCCTGGCCAGTAAAAATGTCGAAGTATGTTTTGGGTGGTTTTCTCCGCTCCTATGTGTCCGGCCACCAGATGAGCATGCGAATAAAAGAGCACCTGTTTCCTGAAGGAAACAGGGACTAGTAGTTGTTCTGGATCGTCCTTTTGTCCTTGTCTGTACAACAGGTCTTTCTTCACGTAAAACCGTGGGTATGGGTCTGGGTCCTGGGTCCTCTCTGCTGCCTCCCAAGCATTGAACAAAGTGGCTTCGTTGGTCTGGGAGAATGAAAAACTGCGATCCAGTATCCATGGTTCGGAGGACACCAGGGCAGGTAGGGGTTGTTTCAGGGTGTGCACTCGGGTGGGGATTTTCCCTGACTTCAGACTCTGGTTGAACATTTCCAGAAACTCGGGGTTGTCTGTCCCTATGATGAGGTCCTATGGGAGAGTGGCCAACACACCCACCCTGATTGTATGGGGTTTATGTCCTTGAGGTTCTGTGGGCAAGAGGGCTACCGGGTATGGTCTTACATCCCATTGTACACAACAGATGTTAACATACTCCTTTGGCACTACGTGTTTAGGCTTTACATGTTTGGATTGTATAACCGACTGGCGACAACCGGAGTCTAGCAGGGCTTGGAGGGTGGTACCGTTTACCCCTATACTTACTCGGAACGCATGTCCCATTTCGGCTGAGTACATAACGGCTCTGGGAAGGTAACCCACTTCCATGGGTTCCTCTGGTTGTCTCCTCCGTGGGCACAGTCTTGCTATATGGCCCCAGGCGCCGCAGTCGAAGCATTGCGGGCCGCTATGAGTGGGACCTTCGGGTTTCCATATCCTTGGCCTGCCGGGCTCCGGTACTTTTAGGGTCTTCTTTTCAGTCTTTACAACTGGTTTGGGTCTCTCATGTTCCCACATAGCAGAGGGCTTAGGTTGTACCCTAGAAAAGGTGGTTGCCATATCCACTGCTTTAGCGGTGGTTAGGTGGTGGTGTTGCCTCAACCATCGCTGCGTTGCATAAGGAAGAGCCTCCAAGAATTGTTCGAGATATACCCGATCCATAATTTCTTTCTTGGTATAGAGATTAGGGGTCAACCATTTATCGGCTGCCATTTTTAAGAGTACAAACAAAGTCTTGGGGGTCTCTCCCGGCACCCCTCTCTCTTTCCTGAACCGGAGGTGATATGCCTCCTGGTCCAGGCCCAGGTGGTCCAGTATTATTCTCTTGATGTCAGCGTATGCGGTATCTCCCGTCGGATTGGCTACCTGGTAGGCAGCCTGGGCTTTGCCCACCAACAAGGGGGCTAGGAAGAACGGCCACTTGGCCACTGGCCACCCACAGGCCCGGGCGGCTCTCATAAAGTTGAGTAGAAATGAATCGGGGTCCTCTCCTGGCTGGTATTTCTGCAAGGACACCCCACTAATGTGCTGGGAGGGCGCCCCTAATGATATTGATCCAGTCATAACGGGAGGATCCAGGGCCCTGGCGGCCATAGCGGATTTCCCGGTCGGCATCTGCTGACAGGAGTTTCTGTTGTATGGCCCATTCAATCCTTTCTTGTCCCTTCACCAGGCTCTGTACTACCTCTTCCATCTTTGTTAGGCAGATGGTTCCTGTGCCCGCATTCTCCACCACTGCAACCGGCGGGACAGGGATAGTCAGGAGACGTGTTTTTGTTACGATACCGCAAGGTTTTATTTGCTGCAAAAGAAAGTCTGTACAGGTTTTTCGTACTCCTGCTCTCCTGGAGGAACGGCTTCTCTCTCGGCGGCTCTTTGTGATAACCCCTTCCTCCCGTCTCTTTGTTAGAGTCCGTCTTCTCTGTATGCCGTCCGGCTCCGTCTTGCCCTCGACACCGCCGGTATGGAAAGCAAGAGAGGTATGTATTAGTATTTCTCCTTCTTTACTAATGACAATCAGGGGGAGGAAGGTGAGGACAACCCAGTGCTCAAATCAATCTAGGGAGAGTGAGGGATGTGAACTCCGGGATCATTAACAAAATGGGGTTCAGGGATGGCTTTTTCGCTTTACCTTCCTCCCCACCCAACCCGCTATACGAGCACACACCTCTGTGAGCCACACCCCTCCAGGGGAGCGACTGGGCGGCTCGTGGGATCGGTGGCCTCCTGGCTTCTGTGGGTTGTCCGCTCTCCGTCCGACCTCCGCCTCTGCTCTCGCTTGATCCTCCTCCTTCCCGCGATTGGCTTCGGATGGATCCACCTCCACTGCTACCGAGGGTTCTCGCCTCTCCTCTCCTGATGCCGACAAACTCTTGCAGCTCGTCTCCACTTCTCCACACTTCTCGCCTTTCCTCCTCCCCTCTCAATGCGTCTCGCCTCTCTTCTTCCGCTAGCGAAGTCTCCCGCACCTCGTCCTCTTCCCACGTTTCGTCATTGTCTTCTCTCTTGCTCCACGCCGCACCTCTTCCTCCGCTGACCGCTCCTCCGGTGTATAGACACACCTGTACCTGCTCTCCTTCGTCATTTAAGGCGGAGTCTTGCCATCCCAGTAAAAGGGGCCGATGTCGGTTTCGTTCCTCGTACCTGTTCCATGAGGTAAGCGGTGGGGGCAGTGAATACAAGTGGGAGGGTTCACAGGTTACAGTCTCACCAGGGGGCACCAGGGGTACCCCCTTACAGAGCGCCTCTCCTGTTGGACCTGAAGCATGAAATCAGGGAAGAAGCGGACTTCGGCCCCCTCGTATTGTAGATCACCATGTTGTCTGGCAGCCTGGAGGATCGCGTCGCGGTCACGGTAGTTAAGTATTTTTGCGATAATTGGTCTCGGCAGGGCCCCCGGCTTGGGCTTCGGGATTGGAGCTCTGTGCGCCCGCTCGATTGTGAAGATCTTCGACAGTCTATTGGGCTTCAGGTGGCGGAGGATTAGATCCTCGAGAAATAGCTCCATCCTGTCACCCTCGAGTTCTTCTAACACACCTACCACACGTATGTTGCTCCTCCGAGCCCTGCCTTCCTGATCCTCGAGTCGTAGGGCCATCTGCTGATGTTGATGTACAAGCTCGTTCACCCTGCCCTCGAGCCGTTTCTCCGATTCCTTCAGGGCTTTAATGTCCACCTCGTTAGTTTTGGACCTGTCCGTGGTTTTCCCCAAGTCGGCTCGGAGCAGATTCACCTTGATAGTGATTTTGTCCATCTTGGTCTCAAGACTGGTACCAAGGGTCTGAATTGCAGTCATTATAGACGTCAAGGAGGGTTCCGCCTGACCCTTGCACTCCTTCGCCGCCCCCCCAGTCTGTGTTGGCGTTTTGGCCACTGCGTAGTTTTCCAGCTTGTTGGTCTGGGTCACCAGACCCCCTTTGGGCCGCATGCTTGATCTAGTGCTCCCGGGACCGGGTATTCCTCCGCCCGCTATGAATCTGGAAAGTCCGCGGGTCAGTGTAGACTTCGGTATCCCCCCTCCGTCCGGAGCCCGGCAGCCAGCAGCACCTGTACCTGGATATCACTCTGCGCGGGGGAACTGTCACGGTTTCACCGCCGTGTCTTTCACTGTACCAGGGCCCGCAACCCTTACCCACCATTGGACGTCGGATTCAGCGGTGCCTGCAGGTCCGCCAACCTGAAGGCTGCCGCCTTCACTATGCCTGTGCGTCTTCCACCAGGCGGGGGCCTCGGGTCACACTATGGAGGCCGCGACGGCCGGTCCTCCCACGGGCCACCGCTATGCAGTCCCTCTCCCCCGGCTCAGGCTGCGGTAACACAGGGTAATGGGCACCCCCTCTTGACGTCCGGGTCCTCCGTAGCAGCACCTGTCAGATCGGTCTGTAGGCCCCCGGGAGCCGCCGGCCCCCGCAAGCGGCCTCTCTCTGCAGCACCAGGCAACTGTCCCCGGCGCGGTCGCGCCCTCCTCCAAATTGCGTCAAAGGGCCGCGGCGGGCAGCAGGCCGGACGCCGGGGCCTCGAGCAGTGCAGTTATTCGCTCCGGAGCTTCAGGCGCTAGACGGCGGGCAGCCGCCGAGAGGTGCGATCTCCGCACTGCGCTTTCGCGGATCTCTGGCGTGTGCTCTTTCCGCTTCAGGGCTCCGCCCGGCAGAACCCACAATGCCGACTCTTTGGCCCTGTAGGCAAGGGCAGCAGTATCTTCATGCCATGGGCGTGGCCACGCCCCCTCCCAAGGGTGCCAAGATAAGCCGCGCCGATCTGTAGGCCGGAAGCCGGGGTCTGGAGTAATGCTTGTAGCGGCTCCGGGGCTCCAGATGCAACGTGCTGGGCAGCCGCCGTGTGCCGCGACCCCCGCATTGCGCTGTCCGTGGGTCTCTGGACGCCGCAAAAGCGCTCTGATTGAGCACCGGTCCTGAGGGAGCTGGGGGCTGTGATGGAGGAGCCTCCCTGCGAGGAGTTTGTACGGATTTCTTAGGGACACGAACGGTCCCGGCGGAGCTCGGGAATCAGGTGGCCATTTCCTACGGTGCCTGGCCAGGCCCCCGAAGTGTGTGCTTTTTAATCCTTGACACACTGGTGGTGTTGAGGTGTAACCAGCGTCTACTTAGGTGACACTTCAGAAAGTGCCTACCTAATTTAACCAGTGTTCCCATGTCTTGGCTGACTTTTTTGAAGCCTTGCTGCCCACACATAAGTCTGACCTCATGCTGGGAAGGTTGTGTTGCTCCCAGAGGTCAGAGACAATGGACCTGCGTGAGCCGGAGGTGACACCTGCGCCCACACATGATGACTAGTGAATTGAACTGGCAATGCAGTGAGCCTCATAGGCTTCATTCATGACACTGGTCAATCTAACAGTCCCCAAATCGAGGACAAACCCTTCCCCTGCCCCAGGCACTGTATTTCATGGGCAGACGGTGAATTCGCTATGCAGGAGGAATTCACCTCCACAAGGCTGACCCCACTTCCATGGGCTGGCAGCTGAGGTGAACCACTGAGGACGGTTCTGGCAATCTTGAATTTAGGCTGAAACAGGTTCTGACTAACTTTAATGACATACAACATCAGGATGTTGTTACTACTGAGGCGGATTAGCCCCAGGACATGATTCCAATTGGCTATTAGGCCTCACACCCACTAACATTCCCTAATTCTAGGATTTAAGGGGCACCCCAGACACCAGAACCTCAGTTTCGACATGCTACCAAGCGAACTGTTACACAACATAGCAGGACTCCACGAAGAGAGGTGCACCTGTGGCAGCCCCCCTGTACCCGCTGGATTTCAACTCGGTCAAGGCAAGAGTCCAGTTAGCAAAGGAATGTGAACCCCTCTACAAACCCCAGACATCACAAGAACTCCCTTGAATTAGAGGAACAAGTCCCCTGCAGTTGGCAGGCACAAACTGCAAAGACCACAACCTTAAAGTCTTGCACCCCAAGGCACCTGAAATGGCTGCTCCAAGTCCTTGTGTAGGTGGCTTCTGGGAACTGTTGTCCCATCCCTCAGTGAGGCTCAGCTTTCTACACCATTCCCCTGGTCCTCCGGATAAAGATTTCTCTAACCAGAGTGCTTGAAGATACCAAGGCTTGTTGTTTTGTAGTTCAATGACAACCTTCTTGATTGAATGCTTAGAGAGCAGAGATATATCCCCTCGAAGAACCAACCACTCCTGTGGCTCCATCTTAAAGATCTTGCATTTGTTTTTTACCCTTTCTTGCCACACCTGCCAGTTCTTCTGGCCACAGATCCTGTCCAGCACCACGGGTAGCCAAGAGCACCTCTACGCCCGAGCCCCTGAGTGAGTTAGATTAGTCCAGGACCAGCTCCTTGCTTTAATTCTAAAGGGTTTTGCTCAACTCACCCATGCAAGTACCATTTTGCTAAAGTTACTATTTCAACACCGCAATTCTGATTTACAGCTCCGTTTGACAGCTGAAAGTGCACCTTTGCACCCTTTCTGGAAGCCAGTATTAATTACACAAATTCTACGATTCTAGGAGATTTTAATTACCATCTAGAGAATATCTCAGTTCACATGAACACCGAACTCACTGATGTCATGACAGGTTTGGCTATGGAGCCATTAGTCAAAGAGGGTCCTCACGCCGCAGGACATACTCTTGATGGCATTTTTACTTCTAACTCCAGGCTTAAAATACTTAGGGTCTTGCCAATCCTGGTCAGATCACAGAGCCATTACCTTTACGATTAAGGCATCGTCCCAACCAACTGCAGTACCAACCCACCCGCGACATATACATATTAAGACTGGGCGAAAATTGATACTGACAGCCTTCAGACATCACTACTTGAAGGCAAGACGAATATGGTAGCAGATACAAACAAGGCAGTGCATATTCTAACATCATGGGTAAACAAGGCTGTAAATACAGCGGCACCTCTAAAAACCACCTCCTCGAGAAGGAAAATGCTTTCCGAACCTTGGTTCTCAGATACATTGAGAAACCAAAAACAGTTATGTAGAAGAATAGAAAACCAGTGGAGGTCAAACTATGACAAGGATCTGAAATAGAAATATGCTCTGTTATTGGCTACATATAAAAAACTAATTACTGAGGAAAAGAGCAAATAGTATACAACTAAAATCTCTGGGGCAAAGAATTCAAGTAAGGAACTTTTTACTAGCGTCAAAAAATTAGCTAAACTTCCGGACATATCCAAAACTGACAGCAGCCCATATTTCTGTAATGTGTTGGGCCAGGCGTTTGTTGACAATGTGGAGACAGTATACAAAACCTTCTTAAACAGAAATCCTCCTCCTAACAAATCCCCTCATTTAGGGATAGATTCCTACCCGACACTACCCAGTTTCTCCTTCTCCTCCCCTTTAAGGGAACAGATTATCCAAACTGTAAAGGAAACTAAATCTGGGGCCCCTAAAGATCCTTGCCCCCCAAAATATTTAATCTCTTTCCCAAAATACTCAGCGAACAACTAAGCACATTGTTCTCTGAGATAATAGATTCCGGACAGTTCCCTGAAGCTTGGAAGTTAGTATCTGAGCTACCTTTATTTAAAAAAACTCACTTGGACCCGGACGATCCTAATAACTATCGGCCAATCTCTAGAATTCCATTTCCTTCAAAGGTTCTGGAGACGCTGCTTAACATCCAGCTCAATGCCTTTATCTCTTCGAACAATCTTTTAGACCATTCGCAATATGGGTTCAAAGAGGGCCATGGAACAGAAACTGCTTTAATCACTGCGAGTGAGGAACTCAGGAAATCAATGGACAAAGGAGGGAAGGCCGCCTTGATACTGTTAGATCTATCGGCGGCCTTCGACACCGTCAATCATAAAATATTAATTGACAGACTGGCTGAGCTGGGTATACAGGAATCTGCTACCACCCTATTGACGTCATATCTCACGGAGAGATCTTTTCGAGTCAAAATGGGTGGATCCAGCTCCTAAGCCTTCAATCTGCCATGCGGAGTGCGTCAGTGCTCGTCCCTGAGCCCTACCCCTTTCAATGTCTATGTGGCCCCCTTGGCCGCATTGATCAGACAGTTTGTGTTTTCTGTAATATCTTATGCAGACGACACGCAAGTGGTCATATCAATAACCAACAACGAGGATGAGACTGCAGATCGTTTTAATGATTGTGCATCCCATGTTAACATCTGGATGCAATCCAATTGCTTAAAACTGAACGGTGGAAAGACCGAAGTACTGTTATTGGGCTCTAATCCTCCCGTCTGGGCACCAAAATGGTGGCCTATGGATTTGGGTAATTGTCCAGCACCAGTCTCCAAGGCAAAAAACCTAGGAGTGATTTTTGACAGTCAGCTGACCTTTAACAACCAAATCAACAGTCTTACCACCATTTTTTGGGGCATATTAAAAATGATTAGGAAGATTTGTTCCTTTATTTCCCCTGACGCTCTAAAAACATTAGTAACCACCCTCGCACTTTCCAGGCTAGACTATGACAACGCCCTTTACGCGGGGATTCAGACACAACACCTGAAAAACGTTAATGTCTGCAGAATGCAGCAGCCAGACTTATTTTGGACATTAGCAAGAACAACAAACAATTAAAGAGGGTCAAAGGGGATCTTAAAGACCAAACTCTGTTGCGGCCCCTGAATATACTGAAAGACAAAAAGTATCAGGGGGTCTGGGATAACAAGAACAAGAACGCCGGATATGCACCTACAGAGGACTCTGATACCATGCCATGTATATACTATAGAGACATAGGTCAGCCTTACATTAAACCCACCAAGTGGTCAGATAAGGATGCCCATCAGTCACCACACGGAACCGCCCTTCATCATACCCCTGGTGCCCCCTGGTGAGACTGTAACCTGTGACCCCTCTTAAGACCACTATTGGTGTTATCTATAATCTTTCACATGGAGGGCTGAGATTGTTAAAAACCCTCACATGATCAGATAGACTTTCCGTGGTCTTACTTCTCAACTGGGAGGATGTTTGAGTGTTGAAGAAGGGGACTGATGTCGCAGTGCAAAAATTAGTGAGAAAACAAAGAAGAAAATGTGTGAAGTAAAATTGGATGATGGGGTACTGAACGTAAACTTTATTCTGTTGCTACCCTCTCTACCAATGTTAAAAAGTAGTCAGAGACAACCAAAATATTTTTGGATCGTCTAGATGTATTCTAGGGTCAACATGTTTCAGCAATTTATGACGAAGGTTGTCATTGCTTTCATCAGGACCACAGTAAACTGATTGCTACTACGAACAAGTGCTCTTGAAACAAAAAATTGTGCTCAAAATTTTAAATAAATGTTCAAAACCGATACTTTGATCACCTGTATCCACTAGGTGTCCGCATCGGTAGCTTCACCTTTCAAAGTTAGGGGTTTCTGGGAATAGTGAAAACATGGAAACATTAAAATAGAAGTCTTGTTAGTAAACACCGCGTTCTTATACTTGTATACATATACTAGGTTCTAACTTTACAATCCTAGTAATAAATGACATATGTTCAAGCACGACCATAGAAACATCTTATTCAGTGCTGAAGTCTCAACAGTGGATCGAATTGTAAAAATAGCCAAAGGAGATGACATCTTACCCCACTTGGAAGATGTATGGACCTCACCCCACCTGGCCACGGCTCAGGGTTAAGGGGAAGCACCGCTCTAAAAAACAGCAGAGCTGAAAATGCCACTTGTATCTCGTATATTCAAACAGACAAACATCAGCGCCAAACATTGCCATGTGTTGTTTCACTCAAAGGGAGTTGTAACCCCTGCACGTTCAAATCAAAAGATCATAGTGGAGTTGTTGACCACTACCCAAATTTTACATTACTCGCCCCCACTTTGTATGTGAGTTTGGATCAAGAATAGTAATGGAGTTGTTAACCACTACCCGGCATACTCAATATAAAAGTTACAATACTCGCCCCAACTCTGTATGTCAGTTTAAAATAAGTAGAAGCGAGTGAGACCAAATTCGTCATAACCATCGTGAAAACACAATCGCAACATACCAGCATCTCTCTACAAAGCACCCTACCTCTCCGTCGGTACTTCTTGTCGGCGTCTGAGCCGATCAGGGAGGTACGTGAACTGACTTCGGCTGCTGTATATGATGCGTAGCGTCATTGGCCGATAGTCAGTCACGTGGGTCCCCCGGTAGTGGTACAACGTATGCGATTGGCTGGATGCGCGGCCAATGAAAACGCTCAACGAGCGTTACTTGGAAAAAATGTAAACAAACCGGGATGTTTTTGTTAAACAAGCAGGCATGCAACTTTAAACTGCGCGCCCAGGTTACAAATGACAAAAACGAAAAGCAACAAGTTATGCTGAGTGTATTACCACCCTGATTGTAAAAAAAGGGGGGAACATTGTTACTTCATCGTGAGAAGTTGCCCAGCCTGTTGTTAGGGAAACTACTATACATTATACTATGTCTACTAGCAGGGGTGTTATAAAACTCGTATGTCAAGAATTACAAATGGTATGTATAAAGTTTCATGCATACAGAGTTTCATGCATGCAGAATCAGGCAAGCACCATCTTAAGTTTCACCAAGGTGTTTTTAATGAAAGTTTTATGCATCACTAACTTACGTAAGTCCCAAAATAATGGGAATCATAGACTGATAACTTCGGAAGCGGACGCTCCCCTACGCTCCCCTGGTCCCACCTGGGTATCGTATCTCTCTGCACTCTGCTGACTTGTTTACCCTGATTTTTATGATTAGCGCTGGTGCCTACCCTGCACGCTGCACTCTAAGACCGATTTATTTAGTGCTGCAACCTAATCTAATTTCTCCTGGAACCTGCGCTGCCCGCATTCCCTCCTCAGCTGCATCCGCCATATTTTAATTCACTCCCAGCTACTGTGGTGTGTTGCTCGCTTTGTGTGCCCTCATTAACTACTCGCATTGCCTCCGCATTAATTTACTATCGTGCACAGCCTGTCCCGGTTTGGAATCGCCAGCCATCTTTGTTGTTGTTGTGATTAGGATCCCGGCCCCTCCACCACGATCCCGCCTCCCAGCTGATCCCCCCTCGCCCCTCCCCCTCCACTATCCATATATGACAGATGCATTAGCGCGCAGCGTTCACGCGCAACGTTCGTGCCCCATGCGCGCCGAAGGTGCGCCAAAGATAAGCCCGTCTGCGCCCGTCCGCGCCTGGACCGCGCCCAGCGCCAAACCCTCTGCCCCCTACCCCACCCACCCCACCCGCATTACTTACGACTCCTCCACCCTCTTAGCCCTAGACCCCGGTCGCCTCCCCAACTGCGCCCAAGCCGCTCCTGGTCACACCCATGGACCCTTCACATGCAACTCCTGCAAGTATGACGGCACCAAGATCAACTCCTCATCCACGAACACCAAACAGAGATCTGACACCAACCACCTAAAATGCATCCTGCTCAACACCCGCTCAGTCCACAGACACGCCATCGACCTCTGGAATCTACTAGACACCATCTCTCCGGACGTCGCCTTCCTAACAGAAACATGGATGAACGCCTCCTCAGCCCCAGACATCACCATTGCCATCCCGGAAGGCTACAAGATCATCCGTAAGGACCGCACCATCCAAACAGGAGGAGGCATCGCTATCGTCCACAAGAATTCCATCCGCATCTCAACCAGCTCAGACGTCAACCTCCCTAGCGCCGAACAACAAGTCAAGTCAAGTCAGAGAATTTATATAGCGCACTACCTACCCAGAGGGTCTCAAGGCGCTTAGAAAGGGGAGGAGGATTACTTGTCAAATATCCATGTTTTAAGTTGCTTTCTGAATGCTAGGTGGTTCTGGGTGAGGCGAAGGTACGCGGGGAGTGAGTTCCATGTTTTAGCAGCCAGGTAACAGAAGGATCTGCCACCCATGGTGGTCTTGTTGATGCGAGGTACAGTGGCGAGGGCTTGGCTGGAAGAACGTAGTTGGCGGGAGGGGGTGTAGAAGGACAGTCGTGAGTTGAGGCATTCTGGTCCGATGTCGTAGAGTGATTTGTGTGCGTGGGTTAGCAGTCGGAAAGTGATTCTCTTATTGACGGGTAGCCAGTGGAGGTCTTTCAGGTGACCAGAGATGTGTTCGTTGCGCGGGATGTCTAATATGATCCTGGCTGAGGCGTTTTGGATTCGTTGGAGTTTCTTCTGGAGTTTAGCGGTAGTACCTGCGTAGAGGGTGTTTCCGTAGTCCAGTCGGCTCGTGACTAGAGCATGGGTGACTGTTTTCCTTGTTTCGGTGGGGATCCAGCGAAATGTTTTCCTGAGCATGCGAAGAATGTTGAAGCAGGATGAGGATACGGCGCTGACTTGTCTGTTCATTGAAAGTGAAGAATCCAGGATCACGCCTAGGTTCCGTGCATGGTCTGTCGGGATGGGTGCTTTTCCAGGGGCTTCCGGCCACCAAGAGTCGTCCCATGCAGAGGGGGATGTACCTAATATGAGGACTTCTGTTTTGTCTGAGTTCAGTTTCAGACGGCTTTGTTTCATCCATTCGGCAACTTCTTTCATTCCTTCGTGTAGGTTAGTTTTGGCGGTGCTGGGGTCATTGGTGAGAGAAAGGATTAGTTGAGTGTCATCCGCGTAAGAGATGATGTTGAGGTTGTGTTGGCGGGCGATGGCCGCGAGGGGGCTCATGTATACGTTGAAGAGGGTGGGGCTGAGTGAGGATCCTTGTGGTACGCCACAGATGACTTCAGTGGCCTCGGACTTGAATGGTGGGAGGCGGACTCTCTGGGTTCTTCCGGTGAGGAACGAGGTGATCCATTCAAGTGCTTTTCATTGTATTCCGATGTTATTGAGGCGTTGTAACAGGGTGCTGTGGCAGACTGTGTCGAATGCTGCAGAGAGGTCGAGGAGGATGAGGGCGACTGTGTCTCCATTGTCCAGTAGAGTTCGAATATCGTCTGTTGCTGCGATGAGGGCGGTCTCAGTGCTGTGTTTTGCTCGGAAGCCAGATTGTGAGGAGTCGAGGGATTTGTTGGCTTCGAGGAAAGCGGCGAGCTGGTTGTTGACGGCTTTCTCGATGACTTTGGCCGGGAATGGAAGGAGCGAAATGGGGCGGTAATTTTTGAGTTCGGTGGGGTCCGCTGTGGGTTTTTTCAGAAGGGCGGTGAGTTCAGCGTGTTTCCAGTCTTCCGGGAAGGTGGCGGAGTTGAAGGAGCAGTTGATGACGTCTCGGAGGTGCGGTGCTATAGCGGAGTCTGCTTTGTTGAAGATGTGGTGAGGACATGGATCTGTGGGGGATCCTGAGTGGATGGAGTTCATCAGGCGGATGGTGTCCTCAGTGGAGATTGGGTTCCAGTTGTTAAGGGTGTTCACGGGGGGAGAGTGTTCAGCAGATGGTTGGGTGGGTTGGTCTCCGGGTTGGTTGTCGAAGCTGTTGTGGATGTCTGCAATCTTGTTGTGGAAAAATGAGGCTAGGGAGTCGCAGAGGGCTTGGGAGGGGGTGATGTCGTTGGAGTTGGCCGAGGGGTTGGAAAATTCCTTGACGATGTTGAAAAGTTCCTTGCTGTTGTGGGCGTTGTTGTCAAGTCGATCCTTGAATGCTGTTTTCTTGGCCTTTCGGATTAGTTGGTGGTGAGTGCGGGTGGCGTTTTTAAAGGCGTCCTTGGTGCTAGAGGTTGGGTCTTTTTTCCAGGCCTTTTCAAGGGAGCGGCAGAGTTTCTTGGACTTCTTAAGATCATCGTTGAACCATGAGGCCTTCTTGTTGCCAGGTTTGCTTTGACGTTTTTTCAGTGGTGCTAAGGTGTCGGCGGTGTTGGATAACCATAGGATAGGGTGAGGTTAGCGGCGGCTTGGTTTGGGTTAGAAGAGTGGGCTGGGGTGTTTAGAAGGAGCGATGCGGAGATCTGGTCGGTGGTGATTTTGTTCCAGTTTCTTTGCAGAGTTGGTTGGAGGTGGTTGGTGGGTTTTGGCTTGTTGTAGGTGAAGTGAACGCAGCTGTGGTCAGTCCAGAGGAGGTCCGTAGTGTGGCTGAAGGAGACATGATTGCTGGAGGTGAAGATGGGGTCAAGTGTGTGACCTGCGATGTGGGTGGGGGAAGTGACTAGTTGTTTAAGTCCGAGGTTGGCGAGGTTGTCCAAGAGGGTGGAGGTGTTGCGGTCGTTGATCTTTTCAAGGTGAAAGTTGAGGTCTCCCAGAAGGATGTAGTCTTTGGAGGGGAGCGCGTGTGGAGTGACGAAGTCCGTGATGTCTTCACTGAATTTTGCGCGGGGTCCTGGTGGTCTGTAGAGGAGGGTGCCTCTGAGTGTGGTCTTGGGGTGGATGTGTATTTGGAAGTGAAGGTGTTCGGAGTAGGCGAGGTTGGCGTCAGAGCTGGTTGAGATGCGGATAGATTTCTTATGTACGATAGCGATTCCTCCTCCTGTGTGGCCGATACGGTCCTTGCGTGTGATCTTATAGTCTTCAGGGATGGCAATGGTGATGTCTGGGGCGGAGGAAGCGTTCATCCATGTTTCTGTTAGGAAGGCGATGTCTGGGGAGATGGTGTCTAGAAGGTTCCATAGGTCAATGGCGTGTCTGTGGACCGAGCGGGTGTTGAGAAGGATGCATTGTAGGTGGTTGGGGTCGTGAATCTGTGGTGTGGTCGTAGCGGAGATGCAGTTGGTTCCGCTGAATTTGCAGGAGTTGCAGGAGAAAGGTCCATGAGTGTGTCCAGGAGTGGCTTGGACGCAGTTGGGGGCGCGACCGGGGTTAAGGGCTAGGAGGGTGGCGGCATCGTAGGTAATGCGGGAGGGCTGGGCAGCGCGAGGGGCAGGGGGTCTGGCGCTGGGCGCGGTCCATGCGCGGACGGGCGTAGACGGGCTTACCTTTGGCGCACCTTCGGCGCGGGTTGGGCGCGGACGCTGCGCGTGGACGCTGCGCGTGGACGCTGCGCACGGGAACTCCTGTCATATATGGATGGTGGGGGGGAGGGGCGAGGGCGTCTCAGCTGGGAGGCGGGGCGGGCTAGAGATCAGCACAACAACAACAACACAGGCAAAATGGAGGCGGAGGGGGGAGCCCAGCGGAAATGCGCAAATGCTGAAAAAGCGGCGCTTTTAAAATACAGAAATGCAAAATGTTCAGCGCGGCAACCAGGCACACAGCAGGCAGCAATAATGAGGCAAATGAGCAGATAGGCAGCCAAGCAACGATACCGACTGATGCAGGAAGACACTGGGGAGCGACCACTCAGCCCAAGGGACAGGAGCGAGTCACGGCGCTTTCCGGTGGTGGAGCGCTGTTCTGGTCAGTGGGAGGGCGTCTCAGCTGGGAGGCGGGCGGGCTAGAGATCAGCACAACAACAACAACACAGGCAAAATGGAGGCGGAGGGGGGAGCCCAGCGGAAATGCGCAAATGCTGAAAAAGCGGCGCTTTTAAAATACAGAAATGCAAAATGTTCAGCGCGGCAACCAGGCACACAGCAGGCAGCAATAATGAGGCAAATGAGCAGATAGGCAGCCAAGCAACGATACCGACTGATGCAGGAAGACACTGGGGAGCGACCACTCAGCCCACTCAGATCCACACGACCCCAAGACCACACTCAGAGGCACCCTCCTCTACAGGCCACCAGGACCCCGTGCACAATTCAGTGAAGACATCACTGACTTTATCACCCCACACGCCCTCCCCTCCGAAAACTACATTCTACTGGGAGACCTCAATTTCCACCTGGAAAAGAGCAACAACAGCAACACCACCACCCTCCTGGACAATCTCGCCAACCTCGGACTCAAACAACTTGTTAATACCCCCACCCACGAAGCAGGTCACACACTCGACCCTATCTTCACCTCCAGTAAACATATCTCCTTCAGTCACACCAGAGTTCTCCATTGGACGGACCACAGCTGCGTTCACTTTGTCTACAAAAAGACCACCACCCACAACCATCCTCAAGCTACTCTGCGAAGAAACTGGAACAAAATCACCATCGACCAGATCTCCTCATCGCTTCTTCAAAACTCCCCCCTGCCCACTCCTCGAACCCCAACCAAGCAGCCATTAACCTCACTCAATGGCTAACCAACAGCGCCGACAACCTAGCACCTCTGAAAAAACGTCAAATCAACTAGGCAGCAAAAACGCCCCCTGGTTCAACGATGATCTTAAGAAATCCAAGAAACTCTGTCGCTCCCTTGAGAAGGCCTGGAAAAAAGACCCAAACATCAGCACCAGGGACTCCTTCAAAAACGCCACCCGCATACACCACCAACTGATCTGGACTGCCAAGAAAGCCGCATTCAAAGACAGACTAGACAACAATGCCCACAACAGCAAGGAATTATTCAACATCATCAAAGAGTTTACCAACCCTACCGCCAACTCCAACGACATCACTCCCTCGCAAACCCTTTGCGACTCCCTAGCTTCGTTCTTCCACGACAAAATCGCAGACATCCACATCAGCTTCGACAACCAACCCGGAGACCAACACACCCAACCCTCTGCCGTACCTTCACCCCCCCTTGAACATCCTTAATAACTGGAACCCAATCTCCACTGAGGACACCATCCGCCTGATGAACTCCATCCACTCAGGATCCCCCACAGACCCATGCCCTCACCACATCTTCAACAAAGCAGACTCCATCATAGCACCACACCTCCGAGACGTCATCAACTGCTCCCTCAACTCCGCCACCTTCCCGGAAAGCTGGAAACACGCCGAACTCAGCGCCCTTCTGAAAAAACCCACAGCTGACCCCACCGAACTCAAAAACTACCGCCCCATCTCGCTCCTTCCATTCCCGGCCAAAGTCATCGAGAAAGCTGTCAACAACCAGCTCACCGCCTTCCTCGAAACCAACAAATCCCTCGACTCCTCACAGTCCGGCTTCCGAGCAAAACACAGCACTGAGACCGCACTCATCGCAGCAACAGACGACATTCGAACTCTACTGGACAATGGAGACACAGTCGCCCTCATCCTCCTTGACCTCTCCGCAGCTTTCGACACAGTCTGTCATAGCACCCTGTTACAACGCCTTAGAACCATCGGAATCCAAGGGAAAGCACTGGAATGGATCACCTCGTTCCTTTCCGGAAGAACTCAGAGAGTCCGCCTCCCACCATTCAAGTCAGAGGCCACTGAAGTCATTTGCGGCGTGCCACAAGGATCTTCACTCAGCCCCACCCTCTTCAACGTATACATGAGCCCCCTCGCGGCCATCGCACGCCAACACAACCTCAACATCATCTCCTACGCTGATGACACTCAACTGATCCTCTCACTCACCAAAGACCCTAACACCGCCAAAACCAACCTACATGAAGGAATGAAAGAAGTAGCCGAGTGGATGAAGCACAGCCGTCTGAAACTGAACTCAGACAAAACAGAAGTCCTTATCTTAGGTACCTCCCCCTCCGCCTGGGATGACTCTTGGTGGCCAGAGGCCCTTGGAAAAGCACCCACCCCGACGGACCACGCACGGAACCTGGGCGTCATCCTGGACTCCTCCCTCTCGATGACCAGACAAGTCAACGCTGTTTCATCATCTTGCTTCAACATTCTTCGCATGCTCAAAAAAACATTTCGCTGGATTCCCACCGAAACTAGAAAAACGGTCACCCACGCACTGGTTACAAGCCGCCTGGACTACGGAAACACCCTATACGCCGGTACCACCGCAAAACTTCAAAAAAAACTCCAACGCATCCAGAACGCATCAGCCAGACTCATACTAGACATCCCACGTAAAGACCACATTTCTAGTCACCTGAAAAACCTCCACTGGCTTCCCGTCAATAAGAGGATAAAATTCCGCCTCCTAACCCACGCACACAAAGCACTTTACGAACTTGGACCCGAATGCCTCAACACATGACTTTCCTTCTACACCCCCTCCCGCCAGCTACGCTCCTCCAACCAAGCCCTTGCTGCTGTACCTCACATCAACAAAACCACCATGGGAGGAAGATCCTTCTCCTACCTGGCAGCTAAAACCTGGAACTCACTTCCCATTCAGCTTCGCCTCACTCAGAACCACCTAGCATTCAGAAAGCAACTTAAAACTTGGATTTTTGACAAGTAATTCCCCTCCCTTCTTCAAGCGCCTTGAGACCCTCTGGGTATGTAGCGCGCTATATAAATTATTTGACTTGACTTGACTTGACTGGCCCACGGTATACCATCATTGAGCCCTACCCGGTTGGTGCCCAATTTGAAAACCCACTTCTGTTCTTTAGTAAGAGAAATCTGGCAATGTCAGTGATGTGTGTTGGGATGTGAGGTTGTTCGATCACCTTCCACTGGAATGCAGTGGATGGGTGGCGTGCCTCCAAGAAGTGGTTCGTTAATTTGGTGGCTTGCCTCTTGCACCTAATGGTGCTCTTATGCTCAGATATTCTTACTTGAATCTTGCAAGTGGTCATCCCCACATACTTGAGGCCACACGGACATGTAATGAGGTAGACCAAGTTATCGCTGTTAAAATTTGTGAATTTGTTTTGAATCCACGGTCTTGTGGTACCTATGTCTATTTCTGTAGACTTCTTGGTCTGTGGACAAGAGTGACATGATCCGCATGGGTGGTGACCCCTCACCGGAGGAAAGTCCCAAAGAGACCCCAGAGCCCTGGGTTCTTTGATACGTGGTCTTGTATGGACCAAACGATCCCTGAGGTTCGGACCTCTTTTGAAGGAAAAAAGAGGCGCCTGTATCATAGACTGATCAGAATTCAGAATAGACCAATGGCGCTTGACTGCTTTCTGTATCTTGTTAGATAGAGTCCCGAAAGTGGTAACAAAGGTAACAAAACCATTCAACGGCTCTTAAGGAACAATTGATCTCCAGGAAATACCCAAGAAGATTGGTACAACGATCCCTCAAAAGGGCTAGGAACAATAATCGTTAGGCACTTTTGGAACCACCAGTCCAAAAGCCTCCCCTTGAGAGGTTGACCTTTGTTACCACTTTCAGTGGTAACAAAGATACAGAAAGCAGTTAACATGGTTATTTCTAACGGATCTATAAAACATTTTTTCAGCACATCCTTCTTATGTATGTCCTTCTGAGTCCTCAGCGCCAAGACGCACCCGAGCATTCGTTGCGCTTTATAAATCAAATCAAATCATTCACTTTAAAGAGGTAAAATTGTGCTAGCTGTTATGAACTGATCTTAGACCTCCAGAAACCTTAACTCCGAGTGGGTTCCATTGAACTCACCCTTTAAAGTATCAACTGCATATATGTGTTTTTCCCACTGAACGCAATGTTAATGTTTTTCCCATTGCAAAGTATTTATTTATTTATTGCTTGAAAACTGATAGCTCCGGTCATAATGTATGTATTGATTTCATTTTTTTATCTAAAGATATATGAAAATCAGGGCAATTTTTCGAAAGTGGTGTTGTAATCCTCTCAATGTGTGTCAATCACTTATGTCCATGTTGCTGATTTGAAAAGCTTCACAATTGTTCCTCTAAGTAGTCTGTATGCTCTTTGTCACTCCACCAGGACTGATAGAAGGTATACTTAGAGAGTATACTGAGAGAAGGTCTACTGAGAGAGTACCCGGGTTCCATCTTTGCATATTTTATCAGTATTGCACTGTAAGGCACCCCTGCAAGACCACATAATACTTCTACCATACAGAAACCACACTTTATCACACAGGAATCTCAATCCAAGACGTCACTCATGATTAATCACATCCACCAAACCTGAGAAGCAGAACAAGGACAAGTTATATCTCACCGCCCTAGAATGAAAGCTCCCATCTTCATATTTCACCATATTAATTCACCACTAATACTTTGTTGGCTTCCTGAATAGCGTGCGTTAACAAGCGCTATATAAATACAAACCTTTGTCCTCCTCTATCCTTCTGCTATCATTCCAAATCCAAATAACTAACTAACCTATCCACCACTTAAAATGTACTCGCATGTTTCACTATACTAATTCAACACTGATCCTCTATGGGTCACAGGTAGCGTGCTACTCACCGAAAAAGCGCTTCGACGCCTCGTCAGGGGTAGTAAGCGCTATATAAATGCAATTACAATACAATACAATACATATTGCGATTGAGTTTTACTTGGCAGGTTTGCATAAGACAGTATTGAAACTCTGTTTTCGGTCCTGATCTTAAGATACTTTTTCTCATACAATTGTCTTTTTATTTCTGTATTCAAGTGCGATCTGTAAGTCAGGATTGCAGTTGTTGAGCGATAAAACAAATGCCAAAAGGATTTCCTCAGTTCCCCTCCAAATATCAAAATCATTATGAATATACTGAAGTAACATTTTCAACTTATGGCTATGTGGGTTTCTAGGATGGAAAATATAGGCTTTGTGCAATTGGTCCATGTAAAGTTCACTCAAAAGGTGATGGGAGGAATGTTTGAAAGTAACCTAACCACTGGCACTCATGCGGGCTAGCATCCCCATTAATGGTTCTTTTGCTCACCAGCCCACCTCGGTTTAGACCTTGCCTTTGGCAAATCAGCCTTGACCCTGCTCCTCATGGGAACCGTCCAGTCGAACTGCCAGACTATGTCCTCTCTGAAGGCAAACACAAAAAAACACGTTTGAACCGAGGTGGAAGACAAGAAAACAGAAGAAAGTAAGAAAGGTGGTGAGAGTAAGAAAAACAAGCATTTGCAATGCGATAGGTCTCGCAATTGCAAGAGTTTGAGCTATTGGCATTGTAAATGACAATGCCTTTTATTGATGCGTTTGAAAACTTGCAAGCTGTGCATTAACAAGCACTTTGCATTTATAGTCCTTGCTTATAAGAAGCAAGGCTGGCAGTCTGTTTCAGTGCCAGCCTTGCTTTTCGTAAACAAGGACTATACGTACAAAGTGCGTGTTTATGTACCGGTTGCCATATTGATTGACCTGCCACCAGCGGACGAAGGATTGTTGAACACCAGCGGGAGCCCTCAGAGCCAGCTGCTGCCGCTACGCTGCCGCTACGCCTCGCCGGACCCGCTTCGCGGGTCCCGCTTCGCGGTCAGCAGCGGCCGGACCAGTACTGCGAGGGGTGTCTCTGTCCCAGGATTTGACCGGCAGGGCTGCGAGCTAGTAGCGTGGGGACTCCAAGGTCCAGGAGCCCACGCGCGCCCGTCTCCATCTGGGCTGCTCTCCCTGCCGGCCCCACCCCCACCTGAACTCCTTATAAAGAACCATCGTGCTTTTGCTCACCGGATTGCCATATTGATTGACCTGCCACCAGCGGACGAAGGATTGTTGAACACCAGCGGGAGCCCTCAGAGCCAGCTGCTGCCGCTTCGCGGTCAGCAGCGGCCGGACCAGTACTGCGAGGGGTGTCTCTGTCCCAGGATTTGACCGGCAGGGCTGCGAGCTAGTAGCGTGGGGACTCCAAGGTCCAGGAGCCCACGCGCGCCTGTCTCCATCTGGGCTGCTCTCCCTGCCGGCCCCACCCCCACCTGAACTCATTTTAAAGAACCATTGTGCTTTTGCTCACCGGATTGCCATATTGATTGACCTGCCACCAGCGGACGAAGGATTGTTGAACACCAGCGGGAGCCCTCAGAGCCAGCTGCTGCCGCTACGCCTCGCCGGACCCGCTTCGCGGGTCCCGCTTCGCGGTCAGCAGCGGCCGGACCAGTACTGCGAGGGGTGTCTCTGTCCCAGGATTTGACCGGCAGGGCTGCGAGCTAGTAGCGTGGGGACTCCAAGGTCCAGGAGCCCACGCGCGCCCGTCTCCATCTGGGCTGCTCTCCCTGCCGGCCCCACCCCTACCTGAACTCCTTATAAAGAACCATCGTGCTTTTGCTCACCGGATTGCCATATTGATTGACCTGCCACCAGCGGACGAAGGATTGTTGAACACCAGCGGGAGCCCTCAGAGCCAGCTGCTGCCGCTTCGCGGTCAGCAGCGGCCGGACCAGTACTGCGAGGGGTGTCTCTGTCCCAGGATTTGACCGGCAGGGCTGCGAGCTAGTAGCGTGGGGACTCCAAGGTCCAGGAGCCCACGCGCGCCTGTCTCCATCTGGGCTGCTCTCCCTGCCGGCCCCACCCCCACCTGAACTCCTTTTAAAGAACCATCGTGCTTTTGCTCACCGGATTGCCATATTGATTGACCTGCCACCAGCGGACGAAGGATTGTTGAACACCAGCGGGAGCCCTCAGAGCCAGCTGCTGCCGCTACGCCTCGCCGGACCCGCTTCGCGGGTCCCGCTTCGCGGTCAGCAGCGGCCGGACCAGTACTGCGAGGGGTGTCTCTGTCCCAGGATTTGACCGGCAGGGCTGCGAGCTAGTAGCGTGGGGACTCCAAGGTCCAGGAGCCCACGCGCGCCCGTCTCCATCTGGGCTGCTCTCCCTGCCGGCCCCACTCCCACCTGAACTCCTTATAAAGAACCATTGTGCTTTTGCTCACCGGATTGCCATATTGATTGACCTGCCACCAGCGGACGAAGGATTGTTGAACACCAGCGGGAGCCCTCAGAGCCAGCTGCTGCCGCTTCGCGGTCAGCAGCGGCCGGACCAGTACTGCGAGGGGTGTCTCTGTCCCAGGATTTGACCGGCAGGGCTGCGAGCTAGTAGCGTGGGGACTCCAAGGTCCAGGAGCCCACGCGCGCCCGTCTCCATCTGGGCTGCTCTCCCTGCCGGCCCCACCCCCACCTGAACTCCTTTTAAAGAACCATCGTGCTTTTGCTCACCGGATTGCCATATTGATTGACCTGCCACCAGCGGACGAAGGATTGTTGAACACCAGCGGGAGCCCTCAGAGCCAGCTGCTGCCGCTTCGCGGTCAGCAGCGGCCGGACCAGTACTGCGAGGGGTGTCTCTGTCCCAGGATTTGACCGGCAGGGCTGCGAGCTAGTAGCGTGGGGACTCCAAGGTCCAGGAGCCCACGCGCGCCCGTCTCCATCTGGGCTGCTCTCCCTGCCGGCCCCACCCCCACCTGAACTCCTTTTAAAGAACCATCGTGCTTTTGCTCACCGGATTGCCATATTGATTGACCTGCCACCAGCGGACGAAGGATTGTTGAACACCAGCGGGAGCCCTCAGAGCCAGCTGCTGCCGCTTCGCGGTCAGCAGCGGCCGGACCAGTACTGCGAGGGGTGTCTCTGTCCCAGGATTTGACCGGCAGGGCTGCGAGCTAGTAGCGTGGGGACTCCAAGGTCCAGGAGCCCACGCGCGCCCGTCTCCATCTGGGCTGCTCTCCCTGCCGGCTCCACCCCCTCGGCCTCCAATGCAATAGCTACAAAAGTCATACAGCCTCCCCGCTGCGCGGGAGCGCGCGGGAGGGCGCCGGGAGAAGCCCGGGACAAGGGCGGGACCGTTTGAGGCCGTTCGAGGACTAAGAGGACTGGCCTGGCCCACCCCCCTTGGTTCGTGCCACTGTCATCGTGCCTGGACTTTGAGATCATGAGTACGCTACAGGAACTATAACTGTCACACATCATGTGTACTCGGGGTAGTCGTAGTAAGACTGCACTGGGCCTGACCAAGCCAAATGGTACCTTGGATGATTTTCTTGTAAAAACAAATTTGGCAATAGACGCCGAAATCACTAAAATGCAGAAGAGGGTCTCTATCGAGCTAGACGCTGCGCGCAGGCTCTCCCAAACATTTGCTAACTCTAGAAAATCTTCCCTGGGAAATATTGCGTCCGCTGCATCCCCCCAACAGGCTTCACGCCCCCTCCCTCTGTTAATTCAAGCCGACATTCATCATTCTCCCTCTTCTTCCTCTTCACTCCCATTAGACTCCTCCTTTATCTTCACACCCATGACCTCCAAACCTACTGAGGGTCATGCGCCTACTGAACAGGAAAACTCTACCACTTTGCCGGACATCCCTGCCCCTTCCTTTTCTGTAGTAAAAAGTAAAAACCTAGATCGCCAAGCCCTGAAAAAGAAGAATAATGCAAAATCTGCGTACGCTCGCAAGAAAGCAAAAATTGCAAGGCAGCAGTTTTTCAATCATAGAAGAACTCTGCCCAACACAGGGGAGCTCAAACAAACATCACATTCAGCCACCCAGCCAACAGGGGGTGATAGCGATCTTATCCATTCTAACATCACTACTGCCCCTGTTTCAGAGAATCTTGCTGTCCCTGGCGACAACTTAACAGGGGGAGGGCAAAATGACCTTGGGAGGGACATGGACAAGGCGGGTGATGATGAAGACTTTCTCAAAACAGTCTGGGTCACTTTAAAACAACTATTGTCACCTTTTGAACTCAGACTGTCACGCATTGAGAATCACCTGCTTGAAATGGATAAAACCTTAGTATCCCTGGCCACGCTTAGCCTAAAACAGCTGGAAGCAACATATCCCCACATTACTGAGGGTGCCCCACAGGTTAGTAATGATGGCACCCAACCTGTACCAGCCCCTAATGCTGGCATCCAACCGGCTCTAGCCCCTAACGAGGCCGCCCTTGCTCCTTTAATTCTGCCCTCACCTTTGCCCCCCCCATTACTCAAACCTACTCCGATTCCCAAACCCCGGACAATTGCAAATGTTCCTGCCCCCCCCCCATCTAATTCATCAAAACCAGAGATAAAACCCCCCAAAAAACAGGTGCAGCCCAAAAATTTTCCTAGAACTGACCAGAAGGCGACCAAGCCTATCACCCCTCTTTTACAGCGCACATTTAACCAACACCAAAATCAACAGAACTTTCGCGGGGGCTATATTGACCTCCCTCCTGATGCCGGGCCCTATGTTGCCATCTTGGCTGGGGTACCTCCGCTTGACCCGGACACTGTGGAAACCCAGTGGTCCTTAAACAACAAAGTGATCTACTGGCTAAATGTCAACAGGCAGCTCCCTCATACCACCAGGAGCAGGGTCTTAATGGTCAGGCGAGTCCCATGGGTGGGTCGCACTTATAAATCCATACCGGGGGACTGTATTGTGGTGTCATTTGCAGACCTTCACACAGCCCAACTCATCACTACGTGGGATCCATATGCGACTGACCAATCCATCGTCACTAAACCCCTTACCTTTTTTTACCCTCCAAAACAGATAGTAGAGCCTCCTGGGGTCTGGTCCATAGCCCACAATCACAGATGGAAGGGGCACGGGCAGGGATGGCAACCCGTTAACAACTGGTGGGAAGGAGCACCCACTATGAACAGGTTTGAATGCCTAGATCAGGTGGATTGACTGGGAACTGTCGATCTCTCACGCCGGTCGAGTGCCCAAAATCACCCAATGAATGCCAGTAACAGTGATAAATCACTACTCATTGATAAAAATCCGACCCTTCCGGTGGTAGAACAACCCTGCTCTGTCCAGCGTCCCCCTGCAGTGCGGGCCACACAAGATCTAGAGATGGTACATTCCCTAGTCCCGTTAGACGTAACGGGGAACGTGGGCCAACCAGACCAGAAAAATAGCGACTCAAAGCATTCACTCCTATCCTGGAATGTAGCAGGCCTGGGTAATAAGATCACCCACAAACCTTGGTTGGAGATTGTTCAGAAGCATGGCATTCTTTGCCTGCAAGAAACTTGGCTTGTAGAGGAAAGTCACATCATGGGGTATCGAACATTCCATTCACCCGCTGTTCCCTCTCCCCAGGGTCGAAATAAAGGGGGCCTGTGCATATATACATCGAATGTTGGGGATATAAAGGTATATAATTTCCATTCTGATCAATACTTCCAAATCCTTTCATTCAAATGGGGCACCACACAAAAGGTGATACTGGTGAATTTTTATAATAACATGCCAGCTAATGAAATGGAATTGATTTTGAACAAAATGTCACACCATATTCATAAAGTGAGAGATCAAAACACGGGGGACCACACAGTTCTATGGGTGGGAGATTTTAATTGTGCCATCTGTCCATCTTAGGAGTTAGGTTTGTGCGGCCTTGCAGATCACGAGGAGGATGGCCCTTTTCACTTCTCACACACCAATCTGGGGTCTCTCCTCAACAGTATTATATTCTCTTTTGATCTTACTTTCATTAATCAGGCATGCTCCCCCCCAGTTCCCTTTGCCCCAACATACAATGGTAGAGGCTGTGAAACTACAATCGACTTTGCACTAATATCACCCACTAAACCCAACTTTATAACTTTCTGGGAGATTGGGGACGACCCAATGAGCGATCATTATCCTATTATTTTTGGGGTAAGGATCGCAGAGGGGAAAGCAAAGGAATCTAGCGTGTTAAAAAGGGTTCCAAAGACAACCGGTAACCAAAGACCCTTTTATGTTGCCCGGCGGTATCGCCTCTATGACCCACCAATATTAATCAATGAAGAAGCAGGCGCTGGAGACTGGAAGGCGGGAAACGAGGATTTTATTCTCTCCGGAGGAGAACACGTCAATTCAGACAGCAAGTATCGTCACGAGGTGCTCTAACCACATCTCTGAGGCCTGGCCTCTTATACTAGAGTTTACAACCTTTATTGCACATAACACATTCTCGTAATATTTTAGTATTTGAAAGAACATCCTCGGAATCTCCCCTTCAGACCTGTTCCCACATACATTTACAGTTGGATTCCCCACCCCGGTCACAACAGGTGGTGGTGGTCGCACAGCAGGGCATTCCGCCGATTCACGGAATGCATGGGGTTTGATCGGATCTCATGGGGTGGGGGCTTTGATCGGTTCGGGGATCTTTTGATGGGGAGGGGAAGCTTCCTACTGTACGAGGTAATAAACAGTATCCGCAGGGTCAGGTGGCAGCCTGGGAACGAGGAAGACAAACGGGGACACAGGAAAAAGGGGGTTTGCATCAAAAGGGTTTGAGGCCATGAAAGGAATGAGGGGAGGTGTCGCGCTGGGAACAGGATGGGATTCAGTGGTGAAGCTGCGCTGAAGAGGGGTTTATGACCCAAGGCATGAGAGAGCGGGGGTTGTCAGCGTGCGGGGGGGGGGGATGCTTGCGAGGTTAAGAGAGAGAGAGACGCGCTGGCTATTAGCGAGGGGCAGGGAGACCATGATGCTCAAAATGGCTGCCGCTTACGCGCACGAATGGGCTCGAAAAAGGGGGGGGGCAAGATGGCGCAGATAATGTTCACCAAGATTGTATTCATTTTTCACAGTCCTCCCTTTAACATTTCCAAGACATCTTGCTGGCCTATTTCCTATCTACACCTATATGCAGCAATCACAAGTAAGGGAGAGGGGATTTAGGCAAAGGAACTGTGCATATACATTATTTTATAAACATCGCATTGAAAAATTTCATCATTTAGTAAGCGGGTTCATTGTTAAGTTGGTTGCAGGAAAAGTCATCGTAATGCAATATCAGCCTAGAATTACGCAGTGAGGGCGTTGGGTACAGATCATAGAATAAGAACTGGTGAGTTATCATATAAGTAAGTCCTTCTTGTATACAGCGAGTACATAGTCAGTCAAATGGTGATTGGGAGAGAAAGGAGATACAGTAAATATGTCAAAGTTCTCGTTGTCCTTTGTCGTCTTCTGTCAGCGTTGTCGAACACCTGGATTACCTAGCAACAGAAATGTTCATGTGGATTGGGTCGTTGGAGGTCTGCGGGCAGGGGTACCTTTTGCTTTGATTCGCCAGACCCCATAGGAGTAATGCGTTACGGTTTGAAACAGATGCACTTTCTTTTGTAGCGCAGAGCATAGATTTGCAACAAATGCGATTGTTCCAGAATTGTGAGATCTGTTCGTTTCTTGAGTCTCTGTGGTGGGCATTTCCTGTTGCTTCCATCATCTTCAAGGTGCTTGGTAGCGGGCAGAACCACAGATTTTGATTATCTTTTCTTCGGGGGCGACCCTTGGTGGAGTTCTAGGTCACTGTTCTGGCACTAAACACAGTTCGTGGTCTACTTAGTCGGAGCTCCCTCCCTTCTGACGTAGGGAGTACTCTTCTCTGGGGAGCTCAGTAGGATTTGGAGGAACTTGGGAGTTCGGGTGGAAAGGTGCGGGTGTGAACAGTCCTTATGGTAGGTCGGAGGAAGAGGGGATGGAGCAAGGCCAAGTCGGGAACAGATCAGGGGGGGGCGGAGAGTTTTGGCGTCAGGCGAGTCCGTGACCATGTTCAGAGAGCGGGGGCTTTTTGGCATACGTTGATCATAGAGCAGGGGCTTCAGGTCAGCCCTTTCCTTAGCTTTGTTTGAAACAGTGCCCCGTCCTGCGACTCCTTACTGCCGTGGTCTCGCCTTGGCCTCCGTTGCTGATGTTCCACAATCCGCAGTCAGGCCGCGTGCTCCCACATCCGGTCTCTTTCTCCTCCGACAGTGATATCCTTAAATGAGTGTTGAAAAGACAGTCTTTAGAGATTTTGCAGAAAAAGGTAATTACATGAATCTATTTTCTTTCCCAACACCAAGCGACTAGCGTAAGCACTCGCTACATTTGAGATTTTTGCGGCTTACGTATAAACAATTGATGATGGGTTTGCTGGATTCCTTACAACTTCCTTTTGTTGGCTAATTCTTTGACGCTTTGATGATTATTACGTTCATTTGTCATATGTCTATTATAGTAGATGTCAGTTCTTCTGGCAGAGGCCCATTTCCCTAGTACAAGTCTTGAAAGGCTAGGCTGGTCTTCCGGGCCTTGTATTTTACAAAAAGTGCAACGTGCTAGTCACCATAGTTTGATAAGCATCCTTCTGAGGGATGAACATAGGCTAAACAAGTCTGCATTACATAAAAACATCTTATTTTTAACCATGCTTACTGCAACAAGTTCTTTCGTTTTTCAATCTAATTTTCAACTTTGCACACATCCTTCTAACTTTCTATATAAATCCTCGCAACCTGGTTACTACAAAAACTCGGGAGGGGTGGTTTGCAATAATTATTAAACTTATCCTCGGGGAGGGAGGGATCTGGTGGATACCAAACTGGGAGCATTTTAGGTAGATGGGGGTGTTCTCGATCATTTCTTACAGCTTGGGGTACGGAGACAATTTTCAATGGGGATGGTCGCATTACCACAGACACATTTTTATCATAGGAGCCACTGACAAATAGTTCCCTGAGAGTGGGTCAAATTTAGGGAACCTTAGTCGTCTTACCTGTCCCTTTCCTATCGGCCAATTTAAATTTCATCCATATTTTAGTAGAAAAGGAGAGGTAGTAACGTGGTACCAATATAATTTTATTTAGGACAGATTTGCGCAAATACTTGTGGTATTTGGGGCCAATCAGGAGATGCACCAGGTTCGCCAATTAGGTGCCAGTTGCTAGGAAGAGGGAAAGTGTGGAGGGGTGGAAGAGTGAGTGAGAGAAAGAGAGAGAGAGAGAGAGAGAGAGAGAGAGAGAGAGAGAGAGAGAGAGAGAGAGAGAGAGAGACAATAGGCCGAACAGTACACGTGTGACATAGAGAATGACCGTGTATTGTTTGGGCTATTCAGTGCGTTACCCAACGTTAGACGTTTCGGGTCTGTGTTAGGAAGGTGGGAAGCATGCAGTTTTGGGACAGAAAAGCGTTAGATTTGGTAAAAAGGTCGTGAGAGCGTCCTTGTTGTGCCATTTCGTAGCGCTAGTCCGTCTTCATGCATCGGGCGTGACGTGGTTCCAGATCCCTTAGGATGCTCTAATCGGGATTCTAATGTAACCTGCAGAGGGAAAAAGGGGGAGAGAAAGGGGAGGTAGGAGGACAACATTCGAACACATCAAATGTAAGGGCACGAAAATCCTTTACTTACCACATACTCGTACTTGTCTCTTCGGGATATAATCCCTTAGGGTGCTGGTTTCTTAAAGTCATGGGGGCAGGCAATGTGATAGGTGGTTCATGGGGAGGTTCGAGGATGGCATTAAGGATCGTGTGTAGTGAAAAACGCTAAAAAGAGGAATCAGAGGTGCCTAGCGCGAGGTACCCGGTTTCGTAGATGTATCCGGTCATCGGGGTCCCTAAATCATTCCCAAAGCTGTGATGTTCTTAAGGCATACCAGTTCTTTGTTCAACCCTGTACCTTAGTACCTTCGACCATCATATCCTTATAACAATTTATCAATCACACCATTTTACTTTACCCATTCTCTGAAGTCGAGGTCCTTCTTCATAAGCAGCGTATTATACCTTCGTTTTGACCATCAACCCAGGGCCGAACAACCATTTCTCGGATAACCTTAAAAAGAGAGCAGAACAGTTGCGCACAGAAAAACCCTCCCACCGATACCCGTATTTACAAAAGTACGCGGGGCCTATCCATAGCTTTTAAGACTTTTATTTGTAGAATTATTCAGTACGTAAAATGTGAGAGCGCAATTCATATTTTGGCCTGACATGTCGTCGATGGAAGCACATACAGTAGGGGGTTATTTTGTAGTACAAGAACATGTAAAAAGGTCTAATTAATTATTTGTAAGTAACCAAAAACATTTCATTGCGTGACGAAGGAATCAGGGGCATTTCAGTTCATAGATGGAAACACAGTCAAGCTCATCGTAATCACATTTCCTAAATGCAAACCGCGGGCGTGCATCATGAGCGACGTTAGGTATCAGTTATAACAAAATATCAAAAATAAATTGTTCATTGAAATCAACATTTTTACAGAACCTCTTCTTAAATGTCTGCCAAGTGAACCCTCCTCCCTTTAACATCGAGTGCGCAATGGTTCATATATATATATATATATCTTAGTACATCAAGTTTCATTAGCTAAGGAACACCACGAGGCACCCGTAAGTTCCATTGATACCAGCGCCATTTTGGGCGAGGCCGGTTTAGTCCGGAAGTAGCATCAGGGGCAAAATATCCCCGACAATTGGCGGTTGGACCAGAGTCCCTTTCGGTAGTCCAAAAGAAAACTGTGCTAACAAAGGGGCTGGTGGTGTGGACCGTCAATCAAGAGAGGGAGGGGGTAAAGTCTCTCTTACCGGGTCATGTTGATGTTCAGCCGGAACTTGCTCGAGTTCGTTAGCCCATAATGTTCCTGGGTGGTTCAGACGGAAGCTGATGCAGACACGAGAGCACCGCCATCTTGTTGCTGTGCCGTGGTTATTTCATTTGAGATCAATGCAACTGTTCCTCACCGGAAGCCTGAAGGGGCCGAGGGCTCTTGGGACTTTGGTAGAATCTTCAAAGTCGAGGGGATGTTTGTCGATGGTGGGGGCTTGCGCCCAGGTGGGCAAGCGCCCGAGTTGCAATTTCGGACAAAGTTACTCCAGCGGCCTAGACCCGCCTTTCAAGGGCCCAGACGCCATTTTGAGGCCCTGCAGCAACCTTTGCCGTATCCATCAGGAGCGGAGGAAAACTTCTTGTGATGGCGAAAAGCAGAGCACCATGCGGTTGGAGCAGGACATTTTGGTTCGGGGCGCCAGGGTGCAGCAGTGGAGCCTTCATCTGGGGAGGTGAGGGAGGCTCACCGTGCCGTCTTCCTCTCCCGGTGCATCCTACGCCGTCTCTTGGAATCAGGGGCGCACATGATGACCACCCTACACCCCTGATTCCGACTCTTGGGGGACCACTGTACATCCGGTGCTCCGTAATTATGCCCGTCGGACATTGTATGTCCTGTGCTACGGAAGTATACCAGTCGGGCATTATATGTCCTGTGTTACGGAAATATACCAGCCGGACATTATATTTCCTGTGCAGCGTAGGTATATGGCCGTCGCCTGGCTGGAGGACATCGGCGTCGGGCCAGGGCAGGGAAGCCTCCTACCTGTGGAGGTGGAAGAGGCTCGTCCGCGTCGCCTCTTCCTCCCTGCCCACCCTGCATCCGTTCGATGGAGGAATTCGTGATGGCCGGACCAGGAGATATGAGGGAGGGGGTCATTTTCATCCGCCCCCTCCCTACTCGCGGCCCGGGGGACGCCATCCCTGGAAGGGCAGTATGGGAAGACCATTTCATTGCCTGCTTGGCGGAGTCTCCAGGACTTTCTCGCCAGCGATCTCCTTTTGGCTCATGGCTGCTGGCAGGCCCCGCCCCACACGTGCTATGTGTTTCGGATGGGCGGGACCATCGAACTGTTACATTGGAGGACTTCCGGAGTGAGCATAACACGTTTTGTATTTTTCCTATCAGTAAAGTTTGTTTTAGAGAGTTCTACTAGTTATTCTAATTACTGTTGGTTGTGTGTTTTACCGTAATTAAATCCTAAGTTATATAATAGACGCTTGGCTTTCTTGAGTCTTTTCTCTAACGGGGGGTTGTTTACACTGACCTGCAGTTGTGTTTGTTTTTCAGAGTGGGGGAGCAACAGAGAGCAATCAGTCCCAGAACTCTAACATGTCGTTAAAATTGGTCTGACGAAATCTGTGCCACCGAGCATAATCGAACGGGGTGGTTCTATCTGTCCTGTCCGTACTAGTCTGATTGGTTTTTATCTCACGTCTTTTTCCTTTCTGTCGGACCGTCCTTTCTGTCAACCCTCCATTCTTACCTATGCTTTGCAGAACCGGGCATTGGACTTTCCAGTGTCCAAGACGTTTACAGAAAGCACATTGGTTTTGTTTTAAATCTGTCCGTCCTGTGCGTAATGTCGGGGGATTACCTTCAGGTCGTTGTGTTCCGGGGTTGGCTTGTCGGCACATCCCTTTACACCGTTCGCTTTTCATGTCTACTCCTCGGGGCAGTGCCATCGCTGGCCCTTCCCTTTGCCTACTAGACGTTTGGAGGTTTGTCCGTCGTGTCCCTTCACTTTTTCTAAATTCGTCGTTTTCCCTTCGTTGCGTGGCTTCTTTGCGCCACATACCGAGGCTATCGAGCATAATAGGTGTTGTTTCACTCCTACGAAGGGCTATTTCTACTGTTTCTATTTTGTCGAGATCAAAGGATCCTCTCAGTGGCCACTGTCTTTCTCGATCCCTTTTTGTATAATTATGCCACAGCTCACTATAGGCAATAGCAATTAATCCATGCTTCATGAACATGTCCTTATTAGGGGTGCCTTCCAGCGGAGCCGGATGGTTCATCTCTAATAAGCGGTCCGGGTTAAACAGGCTACTGACCAGTGGGGAGAAGACAGGCATGACGGATCACAATGGGATAATAATCAGCGCTACCTATCTTATCACTGCGCGCAAAGACTAGACAGAATATTTCTATTCTACGTTGTTTGCACGTAGTGAATACCTCATGAACCAATTCTGAGCAATCGATCAACGTTAGGTCAAAAATAAAAAATCAATATGGTCAATGGGGAGAATAAGTAGGCTCGCAAAGGTTCGCGTCACCTACCCTTTCACTATCTGTAAAGAGGGGACCTAATCTTCCCTGTTTTCAGACAGAGAATCTCCAGAAAACAATCTATAACAGTTAATCAACGTTAGGTCGAAAATAAAAAATCAATATGGTCACTGGGGAGAATAAGTAGGCTCGCAGAAGTTCGCGTCACCTACCCTTTCACTATCTGCAAAGAGGGGACCTAATCTTCCCTGTTTGTAGACAGAGAATCTCCAGAAAACGATCTATAACAGTTAATCAATGGGGGGGGGGGGGCAATTGTTGAATGGGGAGGGGGAAAATAGGTCCGACGGGTGCGTACCTATCCTTCGCTGTTTATAAAGGGAGAGCCTGTTGTTTCTCCGTTTGTAGACAGTGAATCTCCAATAAATTAACAAAGAGTAATACTAGTATTTTCACAACAATTATCAATTTCTTTCAATTATCTATCCCTATCGCAATTTCGTCGTGTTTACACGACCTTACCCGGACCGCATGGACAGTTTCTCGTCTTCCGAATCCAGCGCCCGATCGTCCTCTTCTCTTCGTACTTCTCGTGGCACTCCTGATGGTTCCCAGTCAGGACCGCAGATCACTCGAGAGAGGTCTGTTCGGAACCAGTGAAGTTCGGATGATCGGCTGTCAGACAAGGGTCTATCGGACAGGGTACCTTCCGATCGTTGCAGTCGTTCACTCTGTCGTCAGGACCTCTCCCACTGGATCCACGAGTCGCTGATGGGCCCCACGTTTGGGACGCCAATTGTTAAAAAGGGTTCCAAAGACAACCGGTAACCAAAGACCCTTTTATGTTGCCCGGCGGTATCGCCTCTATGACCCACCAATATTAATCAATGAAGAAGCAGGCGCTGGAGACTGGAAGGCGGGAAACGAGGATTTTATTCTCTCCGGAGGAGAACACGTCAATTCAGACAGCAAGTATCGTCACGAGGTGCTCTAACCACATCTCTGAGGCCTGGCCTCTTATACTAGAGTTTACAACCTTTATTGCACATAACACATTCTCGTAATATTTTAGTATTTGAAAGAACATCCTCGGAATCTCCCCTTCAGACCTGTTCCCACATACATTTACAGTTGGATTCCCCACCCCGGTCACAACAGGTGGTGGTGGTCGCACAGCAGGGCATTCCGCCGATTCACGGAATGCATGGGGTTTGATCGGATCTCATGGGGTGGGGGCTTTGATCGGTTCGGGGATCTTTTGATGGGGAGGGGAAGCTTCCTACTGTACGAGGTAATAAACAGTATCCGCAGGGTCAGGTGGCAGCCTGGGAACGAGGAAGACAAACGGGGACACAGGAAAAAGGGGGTTTGCATCAAAAGGGTTTGAGGCCATGAAAGGAATGAGGGGAGGTGTCGCGCTGGGAACAGGATGGGATTCAGTGGTGAAGCTGCGCTGAAGAGGGGTTTATGACCCAAGGCATGAGAGAGCGGGGGTTGTCAGCGTGCGGGGGGGGGGATGCTTGCGAGGTTAAGAGAGAGAGAGACGCGCTGGCTATTAGCGAGGGGCAGGGAGACCATGATGCTCAAAATGGCTGCCGCTTACGCGCACGAATGGGCTCGAAAAAGGGGGGGGGCAAGATGGCGCAGATAATGTTCACCAAGATTGTATTCATTTTTCACAAGCGGGCCTCTATATCCACTGGAGGTCACTTTAACAAAGATAAACGGCTATGTGTTAAAGTGGGAGAAATTGAATCCCTCAACCTTCTTTCACAACCTCATATCATCTTGCTTTACAGACATATTTGTCTGTTTAGAAGAAGATATTGATCCAAAGGCGATTATGGCAGCCTTCGCTAATATCCAGCTTTACATTAAAGATATCCTAACTAGGAGCCACAAAAAGAATGGGAAACACACACGTGGGTGGTTTGACTCCAGGTGTACAGCTGCCCTAAAGAATTTGAAGAAAGTTTTAAACGCCATTCCCAAAGACAGGGTTCTAATTTCCCAGGCCAGACGAGAGTACAAGAGGGAAATTAACCATCGGAAGGCAACAATGAAAAGGGAGGCCTGGGAAGCTTTGGGGGAAGCTGCCAGGAATAAGGACACTAACCTCTTTTGGAAAGTTATAAGATCAGTATATAACACAAAAGATAGTGACAATTGCATAGACGTAGCAATCACGGCAGAGCTCTGGGTCGAACACTACGGCAAACTTTACACCAATAGCCAGGGGGACACCCAGAACCAACAAAAGGCAACCTCATCCTTGAATAAATCAATTCAGGATTACCAGTTAAGTGACCCCCCAGTATCCCCCTATCCAATTGATCTGGTTTTTACCTCCCTAGAAGTGGAAAATGCCATCAGGGAAAGCCCGTCAGGGAAAGCTCCTGGCCCCGACCACACCCCAGTGGACGTCTATAAAACAAATCTGGAATTCTGGGCTCCCCTCTTAACTAACGTTTTAAATATGGGAAACAAATGCGGCTTAATTAACACCTGGTCAGATGCAATTGTAGTGCCCATCTTTAAAAAGGGGAATCGGGACGATCCTGCTTGCTACCGTCCTATATCGCTATTGGACGGCCTCATGAAAATCGCAGGAAGGATCGTCCTTAACAGAATCCAGCACTGGGAGACAGAGAAAAAGGTCATCTCGGAACTCCAATACGGGTTCCGAAAGGGATTGGGTACCCAGGAACAATGTTTAAACCTGTCCTTATTGATCTCCAAATACACCGAGGCCAAAAAAGGGGACCTGTTTGTTACCTTTGTTGACCTTAGCTCAGCATTTGATTGCGTGGACCATCTGCAGCTCTGGTCAACATTGGAACACATCGGGGTGGATCCTACCATCATCATATTCATAAAAGAACTATACAGAGATGCCGGCGCCAGAGTGAGGTTCGGGACCCAGGGTCAATGCACACAGAAATTTGCCATAAATAGAGGGGTTAGGCAAGGCTGCATACTTGCGCCCCTCCTATTTAGTTTTTATATAAACTCCATCGTAGAGCATTTAATAAATCTGCCAAGTGACTACCCAGCTGTCAATGGTAGGCCTGTACCCATTCTTTTATATGCCGATGACGCGGCAATCATGTCTAGGACTAAGGTAGGGCTGCAGAGAGCAGTAACTGAATTCTCATCCTACATGGGGAAAAGAAACCTGAAAGTGAACACCTCTAAAACTTTCTCCATGTCCTGCACCCAAAAAAACAAAAGGCCACAATGTTCGATATATCTTGACAAGCAAAGAATTGAGTGCACGGACACCTTTTGCTACCTGGGTGTTGTTTTTGAGAGGAAAAGAGGTTGGAAACATGCAGCATCTGCTAGGAAACTTGCCTTCAGCCGTGCCATTGGGGCCCTGCGAACTTTTGCAGCTAAAATCGGGGGCAAACCGATTGCTGAGATCTTACAGATCTATCAAGCCAAGTGTATAGCGACAGTCACTTATGGAGCAGGCCTATGGGGCTTCGAAAATGTGTCCTCGCTACAAACCTGTGAGAACCTTTTTATCCGCTATCTACTAGGTGTGAGCAAATCTACTTCGACTTTTATTACCCATATCGAGACTGGCCTCAAATACCTTAGCGACACTATAAAGTTATCACCGTGTTTGCTGTGGCACAAAATCTGGACCACTATGGAATGCCAATTTAACAGAGAACTCATCACGGACTGTATGAACTTGGATGGTGCATCCAAAATCAAATGGCTACGATACGTCCAGCTGATGTTCTCTAAAATTGGACATCCCGAATTTTATGATGCCCCAGAGTCTCTAGAAAATTTGTCTAGGCCAGCTCTCAAAAAACTTTTAATCACATACCTGGAAAGCGCCAGATGGAACACTCAGAAACTTAAGAGCACTACCCTGAGTTACCAAAAAATTACCCCTATTGAAGGTTTACAAACGTATCTCAGGATTGAAACTGCACCTTACCCTCATATGCTTCTTACTAGGCTGCGTTTAGGCACCTTCTTCCGTATGGTCACCTTCCCAAAACAGAATGATTGGACTTCGTCGAATCTAATTTGCCCATGCGATGATCATTCTTCGCAAAGTAACATTCATATTATGTTCTTCTGTAATCTGTACTCTGCCCCGAGGAAACTATTCCTCTTACCTCTTCTTAAACGCTGGGGCATAAGAACATGTAAAACTGCTTATCTGAAGTTACTCTTGTTAGATGAGGTGTACGTTATCTTTGTTGTTTCTCGCTTTTTAATGTCAGTGATGAAATACAGAAACTCTATGATGTAAGCCATACATGTTTAAATTTTTTAGAAGCTCCAACATGAGACCTTTCGGTTATATGTTTATCTCTGACTTTTTATATATGGAAAAATGTTTTACAGATTCCTTACAAATTTTTTCGATGTGGAAATCTTTTTTAAATTAATGGTATAAACTGTACTGTATGCTTTTATGATTTTTCAGATAAATCGAATAAAGCTAAATTTGATTTTGATTTGATTTACCGGTTGCAGGTTTTCAAAACAAATGAATTAAAGGCATTGTTATGTACAATGCCAACAGCTCCAACTCTTGCAAATGCGAGACCTATTGCATTGCAAATGCTTGTTTTAAATAGGGATCCAAGACACTATCTCGGTTAATACATTGAATGCATAATAATTATCCTATGGTCTCAAAATATCCACTCACCAATCACCACGGCAAGTCAGGTTTAATCAGAGCGCATCATTTTTGTACCTACTGACCCATTCTAGCGAGAGCTTGTGCTGAAAAAGAACCGATGTTCTGGTTTTTGAGAAAGTGAATGAGTGATAAAAGTGTCTCCAAATCTTGTTTTTATCTTCTCACATTGGCTGTAACTTCAGAGGCAGAGGTCAATTGTCAAATTTTGCCTTCTTACAAATTGCTGCTTATTTTTCCCTGGAAATAGGTGTTTCATTTCACTCTCTGTGCAGTCAAAGTCATATATAGGCTGTAAGGGGTCAGTATTTTTAAAACAGACATGTAAATAGCTTGTAAATCAACTGTGCAAATATTTCAAAAGACATTACATTTCTTGTAATTTTGAAGTGTGGAGAAAACAAAATATTTAACAGGATCAAACAAATCACACCACTTTACTTGGTGATTTGTAAATGATAAATATTTGGTGAAACCTTATTTCTACATATTTTCATTTGTGCTCTATGTAGTTTTAGCAAAACAAACTGAGTGTCATTGATGTTTGTGGCCATTTCAATGGAAAATGTGCTGTCTGTAAATGGCAGTGTCCTACCACATCATGCTTTAGCAATATATTTATTAAAAGTTTGTTTTTTCTTTTTACATCTGCTGTAAGGTGGAAAAAGATATATAAATGGAGAGGCAGCGCCAAGAAGCATATGACGATCTGCGGTCATTGAACTTCGGTCCTGGGCTAAATCTTTCACCAACACCTTTTTCTTCTGGACTACATGCTCCTGGTGGGGTGGACTGACGATATTACACACTTGGTTTTCTTATTTATGGCCTTGGTGCACCCGTCTGCCTTTGTTGTATGCGTATCTTATAAAATCATACAATTATTATAAAAAATTACATATATATATATATATACATTTTTTTTTTTAAACATGAACTGAGAAACATTCCTGTCCCTGCCCAGATGACAATGCTATTAGTGAACTAAGAGGCAAGTCTGGGGTGATTTGTACCACGAATGTGGGCTAGATTTAAGTTATACATTTAGCAAAAGTTTAGTATATTAAATCAAACAAAATGTTTGCGCAGTAACAATGCTGAACTCACATATTTGAAGGTGTTCTCATATTTTAGAATTTAAAAAAATTGTGGATCAAATTAAATATTTGCCTAGAATCACATAATTTGAGACCAGTTTATGGGTCGAGGGCATTACGGTTAGATCTAGTAAATTATTAAAGTTGCTAGACGTAAAAGTTTGATAACATTTTTATTATTTTTAGGGGCCTAACCCTACAACCCAAAAGAGATCCCAGTGCTGGGAAAGTAGTACCCGTAAGTGAACAGTACTTTTCAAAAGACCTCCACCCACTCTTTTAGTGGCATGCTGCATCCTGGGCCTCACCCACTCTTTTAGTGGCATGCTGCATCATGGGCCTCATCCTGATCCTTATGAATCAGGATGTACTCTACCTTCTCAAGAAGAGCATTTTCAATACTACTATAACAGGGTTATGCAGATAAAAATACACAAGGGCCACCCCAGTGTCCCTTTATTTTGGGTGACCTCATTACGACTTAAAATCACTGTACCTGGATGTTTAGGGATATTACTGTCCATCATCCCCAAAGTAGGCGCCATGTTTAAGTCTGTTAACTGGGCACAAGGAGCCTTAGGCTTTCATCAGGAATACAGAACCCAATAATATGTGCCTAGGTCCAGTCTGGTAAGTGCAGTGTAGAAAGAGGAGCATAAAACATGCAGACTTACTTAGCTCTTACGCATCGCACCTAGTAGTGCCGGATATTGTGGTTAAAGGTGGGGCAGCCTGTAAGTCTGACAGAAAAGAAATACTGGCCTGGAATTGGGTTTGAAGGAAACCACAGAAGAGCTCTCATGGAGGAGACTGTGAGGCGAGTGAAGGGCAAGTCATTAGTTCTTGCTAGGTCTGGTAGAGTTCTTTCAGAAAAGAAATACTGGCCTGGAACTGGGCAGTGTGATTGAAGGAAACCACAGAAGAGCTCTCATGGAGGAGACTGTGAGGTGAGTGAAGGGCAAGTCATTAGTTCTTGCTAGGCCTGGTAGAGTTCTTTCAGAAAAGAAATACTGGCCTGGAACTGGGCAGTGTGATTGAAGGAAACCACAGAAGAGCTCTCATGGAGGAGACTGTGAGGTGAGTGAAGGGCAAGTCATTAGTTCTTGCTAGGCCTGGTAGAGTTCCTTCAGAAAAGAAATACTGGCCTGGAACTGGGCAGTGTGATTGAAGGAAACCACAGAAGAGTTCTCGTGGAGGAGACTGTGAGGGGAGTGAAGGGCAAGTCATTAGTTCTTGCTAGGCCTGGTAGAGTTCTTTCAGAAAAGAAATACTGGCCTGGGATTGGGCAGTGTGATTGAAGGAAACCACAGAAGAGCTCTCATGGAGGAGACTGTGAGGTGAGTGAAGGGCAAGTCATTAGTTCTTGCTAGGCCTGGTAGAGTTCTTTCAAAGACATTTGGGGTTCAGCAACAAGAGATTGTAAAGAAAAAAATCTTGTGCTCTGATGATGGGGTATGGCTAATCTAGTAGCCTCAGGGGGGGCATGCCGTACAGCTACATAAACCTCCAGTGAGTAATGGAATAACACGATTTATTTTCCAGTAATTCGGGCTGGTTGTCGGGGCAAGATTCTTGCATGAATATTGGAGTGTCACCTACTCCACCAACAACCATGCCCCCTCTTCGCCCCTCAAAAGTCTGGTGACTTCTCGAAGCCTTGGTCTGCACTGGGTCCCGCTGCCCTGCCAGGTTCCTGTAAAAAAAGTGAAACTTGACAGTTCTTGACACGTGTACAGAGGGCCCAACCAATGCATCTTTTCCCGATTAATGTTACTTTTATGTATGCACCTAAATGGAATCCTGTCCAAAGGCACCTTAATCACAATATATAAACTCAAGCTCACCTGCTTTAGGTACCATCTTGTGGACAATGGTGTCCACCCAACAGAAGTGTAATTGGTCAGACAGTTCTGGGCAGGGTTGTTGAGAAGAGACACTAAACTGCTTTAAAAAGTATCACAATGTGATCAATATCAGTCTCTAGACACTATAGGGGGCCATTAGGATGGCGGGCAGACTTTGCCCGCCCGCCATCCTCACGGTACGTGGAACCGCCCGCCATAAGGGCGGGGGTCCCGTGGGGGGTATTAGGATACGCCCGCCACAGTGGTGGGCGCATCCCGCATTTTTAACAATGTGGCAGGCGGTGCTCTCAGCGGTGCCTGCTGCTTTGTGTATGCAAATGCTGGGGGTACCACAGGTCCCCCCCGTGTGCACCCCCCACCTCGCCTTCACTCCGGGGGCCTGCAGGGGTGCCCTGAAGTGAAGACCGCCTGCCTTTCCGTGGCGGAAACAGTTCACAGTGAAGCACTGATTCTTTGGCTCAATGGGATATTGCCCCGATATCAGTCACCAGAAGTGAGTGGGCTTCTCCACTTCTACCTTTGACAGAGAGGCACTTGCCTAAATCTTCATAAGGGCTCCCAAAACAACTGCATTTCTAGACAGGCCAAAGATACTCAACCATGGCAGATAATGTGATTTGTCAGCATTTACACCTTTGGAAACCCCAAGACCAGAAAAGGTATACATAACTGGCATTGCTAGGCATCAAGGAGACACGGGGGGATTCATGTCTGGGACCACATGCTCGTGTCGATATATAGCTTGTTCCACAAGGAAGGCTTAGACAAGATGTAAGATTCACAAAAACTTTAGGAAGAAAATAAATAGACTGTATTGTCAGGCTTTCACCCTAGCTATTAGATATTGATATGTAATAACCTTGCAGTTTTTCTTGGTGAACAAGGCAGAGGAGGTAAATGTGTGCTAAGAAGAAAATTTCAATATTTGGATACAATCCTTGCTTTAAACATGGACAAAATCGGACAATTTCTCACTCTACGACTATTTTGTATCTGCTGACCACTGCCAAGATTTCAAAGAGAAGCTTAAATAGTTTTATTACTAAGACAACATTGCAAAAAACATTTCATTAGGGGGTTAAAGGATAGACACAGAATGGTTGGCAGATATTAGGGTACAGGATGCAAAGCTCTGAAACACCCTGCCAGTCACCAAGAGTACAGAAAAAAACAATCTTCTGTACAGAACACAGAACTGTTAAGACAATCACACAACCAAAACCCTAATGCATCCGAGATCCGCATTGTGATGATGATGGATGGACTGATGATGATGATGGACTTGAACTGTGGGATGGACACCACAATTCTTGCCGCTACTATCAATCTTTACACAGTTTACCAGGGCCCGCTCTTGAATCAACGACCAACCAGAATGATATTTCAATAACAGTTATACAGTGCACTTAACAACAAAAAGTGGTATTTTCGACTTTCTATGTATCTGGATACAATGGCCTAGATGTATCATCGTTCCCATTTGCGATTTCTTGATAGCGATTTTTACCGAATCGCTACTAAGAAATCGCAAAATGGGATGTATGTTTAAAATCGCTTTTTTTTCCGATTCCTTATTATTCCTAATTTGCGAATTCACAAGTTGCGAATTCGCAAATAAGGAATAATTTCCCATTCATTCCTATGGGCCAGGAGGCCCATAGGAATGATTGTGAAATAATTCTCAAATTGCGAATTCGCAATTTGCTAATCGCAATTTGAGAATTATTGCAAGGGTGCAGGGGTGTCTCATGGACACCCTGCTGCACCCCTGAAACTTACATGTGTGTGCATATGGCGCACATACATGCCCTATGGGCATGTATGTGTGCCACATGCCACCTTCAAAATTGCTTAATTGTGAATTTTGAATGGAATTCGCAAATTAACACCAACCTCAAATTGGTGTTAATTTGCGATTTCTTAACCTGAATTCGCAAATTGAAATTGCTTCATACATGGCATTTAAGGAATCGCAAAATTGCGATTCCTTAAATGCTTAAGCAAAATAAGGAATCGCAATTTTTTGCCATTCCTTATTTTGCTAATTTCTCATACATCCCAAAAGATGCAAAATGTCCGTTTGCGATTCGTTAAGGCCGAAATTCTGCGAATTTCGGCCTTAACGAATTGCAAAAGGCTTGATACATCTAAGCCTAAGTTTCCTTAGAGTGGCTGAAAAGAAACTGAACTAGGCAACAGAAGACAAATGCATAAAGGAACACATACTGCACCTGGTGCCAATACCCCACTCTGGCAAAGTGCAAACCTTAACATACCTCCTCCCAAAAACACTGCAAAAAGAAAAAAGCAAAGAGGACACCCTTGCCATCACAAACCATTATCCTGAAGTTATGCCCCTGAAAAGATCACCAAAAACACTTGGGCCCCAGAAGTCTCACACTACGAAGGAGTCATCGGTCAGACCATAAGATTCCAACTGGGTGGATAACCAAACCGGAATGAGTGAATACAGTGGCCATGAAGAAGGAAGAACAGTTGAGATGCAAAGTAGAGAAATTGAAACAATAACCAATGAACAGAGAAAGGAAGTCACAAGTGTCACAATTAAGAATCACATATTAGTCTGAAAATTAACGATTGTGCCAAACTAACTGCAAACTAAAAGCAAAAGATTCTAGACGACCCCATTTCACCTGCTTACACATGAGTCACGTGTGTGTAAAGTTTGTGCACATGCTGCTCTTGCGTTATTGTGGGATCGACTTTAGATGAGGCAGTCATGCTCTGGGTTACCCAGGTCTGAGCAGGTCATCAACTGAGAAACTAAGTTGTCCTCCATTTGTGTCCCTCTGAAGCACCACAGGCATGGAACCATACACAAACTATATAAACTATAGAAAAGAATGAGATGTGTGCTGCTTTATTTGCAAGATATATAGGCAATATTATCTTCAAATTATGCAGCTGCCCCACTGGACAAAGGCAACAAGTTTGCATTTCTTGTGAAGACTGGGTAACGATGGGACATAGATGAAGATAATAGAACAGAACAAACAAAGTCTCAACAGCATCCTGAATGCATTGTTTTTTAATTTCAGAGTTAGTTATCGATGGGTGGATCTCAAAGACCTGTTTCAATGCCACTCCCACAGGTAGGATCCAAAGTATTTAAACATGGTCTTCTTTGAAGTGTCACAAGTGACTGATCTTTAATACGAATAAAGGAGATAAAACATTTACGGTTCACTACGATCAATGCAAAAGGCTGTTCTACTTCAGAGGACTGTTTACTGATTTTGAAGAACCAAGAAACTGCTCAACTCTTAACTCCTACTCCAATCTGCATGTGCTTATTCGCAGAATAAATGGTTGAGTTGGGATTCTTTTTAAAACGAAAACCAGTGTATTGTGTCTCGAACTTAATTATATATCTAAAAAGGCAGTACAACGAAACGGTAGCGTTATCAGTGAATGCTTTATCCACTCTCTTTATGAAAGTGCTAGAACCGCAGCAAAAATATTATGGACAACTCCAAATCTAGAATACAAACCAAATTTATAAAATGCCACAAAACCTCACGGAGTTAACTGCTGATGCCTCCTCCAGAATAAGGCCGGCATGTTTCTATATAATTCCAAAAGCACACCACTTCAGGTAGCAGCACTGCGATAACCTTACATTCAGGAAACAAATCTACACTTTAAAGTAGGTAAGCAGTGCTATCGCAAGCAAATTTAACTTAAATTAATATCCAGCAAGATGTATCCACGTTCCGCAGTTTAAAATAGTAAAGTCTCAATATGTAATCCAGAGGGCATAATTCCACTCTGCAATGCCCAGACACCCACAACCGACGAGGATTAAGTAACAGGCTGAAAACATTAAAATACAAATTCTAACTTTGACCACCACTTTCTGTACACTGCGTCGCACAACAATTGTTCCACGGCGACGCGTTCTTCATAAAATACCGTTTAGTTCTGGGAGTAATGGACAGGATGTTCGCCTGTTGATCTGCGGTAGTGTGGAAATATGTGACTGCTAATCTGTAATCGCCCTTCATGGGAGGATACAAAATTCTAAAAGGAGAGACACTGAAGGTATTCACCAATGAAAAGACACCCTTTCTGAAGGGCAGTAAGAGGAACCAATGAAAGAGGTGGGCGTTTTTTGAAGAACATATCTTAGATACAGAGTATCTCTTCGAGACGGCCTTGCGCTGCCCTGGCGAGACCTAAAAATGACTAGCCCACAGGGGCAGCGCCTTTCCAAGGCTTCACTGGTCACCATTTATCTGATGAATGTTATAGTGAGGAGTTTAACTGCACTGATGAGATGAAACCTCTGCTCAGACAATGATTGTGCACGATAGTGAAATAATGCGGTCAGAGATTGTTGTTCCGCCGCATGATTTACAGAATCTCGCTGTATAATTTACTCAACCCTGCGGTATAAATTGCTCCTCCAATGGGGTGATGCCAGTGACCTGATTATGAATTATTATATGTGAAGAATTAAGAACGCAGTCATTTTTCTGCCTTTTAAACATTAAGTAAAACAGCAAATGCAGAAGGAAATTTTTCATAATTATTTTCCAGATGTCAGTACAGTTCTAAAACAAGTAAATATTATAATAGAAATGCATATTTAGGTGACCGCTCCTGGCACTTCCAGAATCTGAGAACAAAACCAAAATGCTGGTATTTTAGCTGAGAAAGGAGGGAAACCTCGAGTCAGAGCACAGGCAGCAGAGGAGTCAGTTCTCTGTTCTGGGACTGTAACATGAACCCGGAAGTCCCAGCGCAGCCAGAGAGGGGCAGAGGGACAGACGCACAGACACACCCACTGCACACAGAGAGGGGCAGACGCACAGACATACCCACTGCACACAGAGAGGGGCAGACGCACAGACACACCCACTGCACACAGGGAGGGAGGGACAGACGCACAGACGCACAGACACACCCACTGCACACAGAGAGAGAAATGAAACTTACCTTCACTTCCTGCATTTCTGCATCATGGCGGCAGCAGCTCAGCTCGGGAACCTCCAGGAAGAGGCCACTTGTTCCATCTGTTTGGAATATTTTACTGATCCGGTGATGATTTTTGATTGTGGACACAACTTCTGCCGCTCCTGCATCACCCAGAGCTGGGAGGGAAGAGATGGAAACTTCCCCTGTCCACAGTGCAGGGAAATATCTTCGGGAAAAAACCTCCGACCCAACAGACTAGTGGGGAACATGGTGGAAATGTTAAAACAGCTTCATCTGCCCCCCGTGAAGCCCCCGGAGGAGAATCTATGCGAGAAACATGGGCAGGCACAGCTGCTGTTTTGTGCAGAGGATCAGAGGATGATATGCTGGGTCTGCCGGGAGTCCAAGGAGCATAAAACTCACTCAGCAAGTCCTGTAGAGGAGGCTGCAGAGGAGCACAAGGTACGTCAGTGGATGTTCAGGGATCACAAGTCCAGTTTTTATGAGGTGGCCAGACGGCTCCATGCCACTGCCGCAACACTTTTCCATTCCTGGATTTTGCTTTCTACATATTTTTATCTGGTGTGTTGAAGCAATAGGGTCCAGTAAAGTGAACCAAGACTACAACTCCCAGAATGCACTATGTTAAATCAAAAGCCTTGACATGGAAATAGTTGGGTCCCGCTGGCATGGAGTCATCTGCTCCCCCTCCCTGTGTATGGGGAAACAGTCTGAATAACGATTTTCTAACAACGAGTGGCCTGAACAACTCATAAACAACGACCTGAAACTGAACCACGACCACCTCAACAACTACTACATTAAACAACGAGTGGCCTTAACAACGAATTATCAACACGAGCAAAAATGTATATAGATTTTAATTTACCAAGTGCCGCCAATAGATGGCACTGTAGGATTGTTTTCAGATGTTTTTATGCTGAAGTGTTTATTTTAAAATCGCTTAAAATAGTGCATTTGGTTTTAATTTTACGTTTGATATGCCGCAAATTAAGTTAGCATTCTAGTTATGGCCACTTTCACACTCCCAGATTCACAGTGTGATCTCTGAGATGTTGCACTTTTTAATTCAGATTCTATTGATCAGTGCTAAAAAAAAGTGGGTTGGATAATATATAATCATTTGAATAACAGACCACCCGGCACTTCCGCTTTATTTATCAGTTTCTAGCACTTTGTTTTTTTCATCACTACGATCGCCCTTTTCGTCAGGTTTCATTAATTTCTTTTCCTCCATTCTTCTGTCTTTTCTGCAATTAATTCTGTAGCTCTAGGAATGGCTCAGCTACGAGTATTTTCATGTTTGATGACAACATCCTAAGATAGTCCAGTTTCCTAAGAAAAAATAGATTTTCTTTAATCAAACGTCAATACCAGAAATATTTTTATTTAATTCAAGGCTGGAGATTAAAAGTTAGTAGCAAAGTAGAAAATGACATTAAAAAAAGAGGTAAGAGTCTACGTGTAAAAAATAGTATTGTTAAAAAAGAAAAACACTGTAAGAATGTCATTTTCAAATATAGCAGGTTTTCATTTACACCAGGTTGAAAATATGGGTAGATTCGGTTTGTATGTCAAAATAATTTTTTCGTGGTTCAGTTAAGTCGTGGTTCAATACTTAGTGATTAGCATTTGGTCGTTCTTTAGCCTTCGTGGTTTAGGCATTCGTGATTTCAGTGGTAGTTGTTTAATCCATTCCATTCCAAAAATCTTTATTTCGATCACAAGATCATAAAAGATGCACATAATAACACAATTTTTGTTAAAAGGATATAAAATATTACATTTATATAATTAAAAACTCATTAAACAGGAATAGTGATCAAAATAAATAGTGTGATGAAATTCATGTCTGACGAGTGTCGCCAAGTCTCTTAATACAGCGAATTCGGGCATACCACATTGCAGTTAAAAATTTGGATAGGGCAAATACCGTAATTGGGGCTAGATCTGTCCTCAGAACTCTATAAGCGGGTAGAAATGTTCTTAATCCCAAATTTTTAAGTAAAGGTACCAGCCAATATTTCCTACTTTTCTCATAGGCGCTACAGAAAAAGACCACATGTACATCGTTCTCCTTTGTGTGGCCGCATGCGGGACAAGTTTCCGTGGAAGGGGGGCAAGACCATGATGCGATGAAGGATGCCAATGGGAGGGTCCCATATCTCCATTGTAGGAATAATTTCCTAGTTAGTACCGGAGTCATGGCGTCAAGGACGCTTTCCAACTGATAGGAATCCTTACTTTTTATAAATTGATTGGTCAATGATCCATCTCGGGTGCCCTCAGCAGCTCGGGAGAGCATTAGATCATAGTAGGCTCTAGATAGCACCTTTCTGGGGGTCATTTTGCTTACATTTACTGGATCCGACCAGAGTTCAGGAAGACCAATGGCCTCGGTAATGTTCTTGATATAGTTCAACCAGGGTATTCTGGTGGCATTGGGCAACAATAAGAATTCCATTAGCTCCGCTCTGTAAGTTGAAAGGTCTGGGCTACTCCATAAGCGTCGCCAAAATGCAAGTGATTTGAGCCCCAACTCCTCCGTTATGGGTCGGAGGCCCATGTCGAGCCTCAGGGGCAGAATTGCAGTGCTCATCGGAAGGGCGGTGATCTGCCTCAGGAATTTGTTCTCGGTGGTCGCTAATTGTGGTGATGGAATGTGACCCCAGAGCTCGCCCCCATATATAACACCCCCCCGAGCTTGCGCCTTGTAGATCTCAATTACGGGGGTGAGGGGGCAGTAGGGAGATTTACTTGCTATTCTCATGGTGCCACCTGCCAACTGTGCCAATTTGATATTTGCTTTTAGCTGGTGTGCCGACCACGTTAATTTTTCATTGAGAGTTATCCCTAGGTAATCAATTGTCTGGACCCGTTCCAAACGGACTGTACCTAGAAGGGGGGGGGTGGGCGATTAAAAGGCATGGGGTTGAGGATCATAAATTTGGTTTTCTGGGGGTTTATCTCAAGTCCCCTTTCTGTACAGAACTCCAGAAAACCGTCCAGGACTCGTTGTATGCCCATCGGGGATTTGGACAACAGCAGGGTGTCATCCGCAAACATAATTGCGGGCACCCTGCTGCCAGTCAGTTTGGGGGCATCGATGTTGGGGATCCTGGTGAGGTGCGCGATTACCCCGTTCACAAAGAGGCAAAACAGGGTCGGTGCAAGCACGCAGCCCTGTCTTACCCCCCTGTGAACGGGGAACCTTTCGGTTAAATTGCCACCTCTGCCGCACCTAACGCGCGCAAAGTTGTTATGGTGTAGTCTCATCAGGATTGCCAAGATGTCTCTCAGGACATTCATCTCCTCCATGACCGGCCACAATTTTGCTCTTGGGACCAAGTCGAAGGCGGCACGCAAGTCCACGAAAACCGTGGACAAGGTGCCGCCCTCAATCAACGCTGTCCTCCAATATAATAGGTTCAGCCTAAAAATTTGGTCGACTGTGGATACCCCTCGCCTAAATCCCGCCTGGTAGGGGGTCAAAATGTCAGTCTCCTCCATCCAGTTCTGTAACCGGTCCAAGATCAGTCTACCAAAGAGCTTTTGGGATACGTCAATGAGACTGATCGGGCGATAGTTGGCTGGGAGCAGTAGGGATCCCTTTTTAAAGATTGGGACCACCTCCGCTCCCAGCCAAGTATCTGGGACCTCCATCCCCCCTAAGACAGCATTAAATAGCAACATGAGGTAGGGGGGCCCAAATCCCTGGCTCCTGCTTATACAGGTCGCCTGGGACCCCATCGAGCCCTGGGGCTTTCCCTGATGACAATCCGGCTATAGCCACCCTCAACTCTTTTTCTGTGAAGGGTTGGCCTTCATAATCAGTCACTCCGATATTATATGTGTAATAAAATAGGAAGAAACTCTCCAGGAGACAAATTGAGTTGATCCGGTAAGGAGATCCTTTAATGAAAAGCTTGCAGTCACAGCGTACAGTCTTGAATGCCGTTTAACCGCACGGCAACTCTATTTAGCTAAAGCGTCTTCATTCAAGCAACAACACACACACGCGACTCAGACTTGCATGCACGCCTCAACATTCAAAGAACAACATACAGACACGCGGCACAAAACTACATACACACCTCACGCGAACACAACACGCGACAATAACACATTCAAACCATAACGCGATGTTTATTGTTGTGAATGACGCGCGTGCGTTCACGCGCGTCATTTCTAACAATAACCATACACTACACACCTCCCTCTTTTTTTTTTTTAAGAAAGAACAAAGTCATTGAATCTTGAAGGAATCCTGCGACATCTTGAACTCCTCAACAACTCTTGTGAATCACAATCAGTGGAGACAGTAGGTAATTCACAGTCAGTGGAAACAGTAGGTAATTCAGATGACTTTGAATCATTAGCGTCAACATCCAAAAATACATTGAATGAGTCATCTTCCTTCAAAACAGCATTTGATAAAACATCTTCAGGAAATTCCTTGCTAATATTATATTTTGAAACTCTGCTGAAATGCCAAACACTTCCATCAGTTACCCTTACAGCATTCTTAAATACTTCAACAACTTTAACAGGATCAGACCACTTCGCTAGTCCTTTATGTACATAACTGCCTTTTTTCAATCTCACAAAATCACCAACATGAACAGGCACACAACTCCTTGTTCCATCTCTTGACAGATCTTTCTTCATCTTTTCCTTATAAGTATCAACTTTCCTGCAAATTTCTTCAAAGTCCACTTCTGCAAAATCAACGCGATTACTATCCTTATTCTTTAACCACCAAGAAACTAAATTAGTACTGGGTTTACGCCCTCTTAACATCTCTAAAGGAGATAGCAAGGTAATGGCATTGGGAGCAGTCCTATAAGATAATAACATGGACTGTAAAGCCTTGTTCCAGCATAATCCACCTTTGACAGCTAATCGGATAGCTTCCTTGACAACTCTATTGAATCTTTCTATTTGACCATTGGCCTCAGGATGGAATACTGCTATTCTTCTGTGAAAGATGCCACATCTACTAAAATACTTTCCATTTGCTTACTAACAAACTGCGGACCATTATCTGTCACTACCTCCTGAGGGATACCCTCCCTGCAGAAAACTTCATCCATAAACTGTATAATAGCATCGCTAGTAACTTCCTTGACTGTTTTTATCTCTGGCCATTTTGAGAAATAATCTATAAGTACTATACCAAAGGAATGTTGTTGTGGTAAAACACCGAATGGTCCAATAATGTCAATGCCAATCTTATTCCATGGTGATGCAGGTAAACCAACAGGTTGTGGTACACTGGGCAAAGCCTTAGCTGTTTTATCACTGTTAGCACATAATTCACACAATTTCACCTGTTGCTCAACAAAATAATCAATACCTGGCCACCAGAAATTATTCTTTAAACGTCTTCTAGTGACTGATATTCCAAAATGCCCCACATGAGCCAAATCCAGAAATTTTTTCCTGAGACCAAAAGGTGGAATAAATTTATCATTCCTTAATAAGATCCCATTTTCTATAGCCAATTCATCCTTAATCTTGTGATAACTCATTAAACCACCTGTAAAGTTCCTTCCTTCAGGCCAGCCTCCCAACACATATTCCTTAACTTTTTTGAGTTCTAGGTCTTTGTTCATTTCTTCATTCCATGTCTCTTCTTCTACTATTGAATTTTCTCCAAAAACCAAATTAACATCATTATAAACATGTGCTACTTCGCATTCATCTTTGTCAACCACATCAGAATCTCTGCATGCCAATGGAAGCCTTGACATACAATCTGCATGAACATTCGATTTCCCAGGGATATATTCCAAGGAATACTGAAAATTTTGTAACCTTGATGATAATCTAGCCAATCTTGAAGAAAGAGTACGTCCTCCACCTGGTGATAGTATATGTACCAAGGGCTTGTGATCGGTTTTAATGGTGAATTTCGTTCCCCATAAGAAAGGTCGGAAATGTTCGGCACCCCAAACACACGCCAAAGTTCTCTTTCAATCACTGAATAATGACGTTCAGACTCTCTCAACGTTCTTGAGGCATACGATACAATCCATTCTTTACCCCATTCCTCTTGAATCAGTACGGCACCCAACCCACAACTACTTGCATCTACTGTCACAATACATGTTTTGCCAATTACAAATGGTTTAAGACAGGGTGCCTTGGTAATTATTGACTTCACAGCATTGAAAGTCTCAGTCATAGTTTCTGTCCATTCAAATTTTGCATTCTTCTTCAAGAGCATCCTGAAAGGTTCAATCACACTTGCATAGTTCTGGATAAATTTTGCATAGAATTCAACAAGGCCTAAAAATGCAACCAACTGTTCCTTGTTCTGAGGAATAGGAGCTTTGCTGATGTTTTCCAAATGTGAGTTTTTAGGTCTAATGCCATTAGCACTAATACAATGTCCAAGATATTCTAATTCATCTCTCCTGAATTTGCACTTGGACGCATGTAGAGTTAAACCCTTCTCCGATAAGGCGTTCAATACTTTAAATAAATGCTTGTCATGTTCAATTATGTCTTTCCCAAAGACTAAAATGTCATCTTGGAATGCAATTGCCCCAGTTAATCCATCCAGTGTCTCTTTCATCAGCCTCTGAAAAACTGCGGCTGCACTTGCATCCTGCAAAATCTATATAGCCCTTCAGGTGTAATAAAAGCAGTCAAATCTTTTGAATCTTCATGCAAGACTACTTGATGATACGCACTTGCTAGATCTAAACATGAGAATACCTTGGCATTATTCAATGTAGAAACCATTTCGTGTAGATTGGGCAAGGGATGTGAGTCCACACAAATTGCATTGTTCAAACTGCGTAAATCTATGCATACACGAAGATCTCCCCCAGATTTGATCGAAATTACAATGGGAGAAACCCATGGAGATGATTCGATGGGTTCTATAATTTTCTTTTTACACATGTCATCTAGAATTTCTTTTAATTTTTCTCTGTAAGAAAGAGGCACATTCCTCACTTTATGGCGGACAGGTAAAGCATTTGCATGCACTTTTATCCGATGTTCGAATCCTTTATATTTCCCTAGGACATCACAAAATAATTTTGGAAATTCTTCTTTAATTTTTGAAATCAAATCTTCTCCAGTTTTACCTTGTACAGATTTGCTAGATTCAGAATCAATAGAATAAACAGGAGGATCAGCATTAGGATCAAGTTTCATTCCCAATTGTTCTGCATGTGGCCAACCTAATAATGAATCACCAGATTCCGTTATATACACCTTCCCATGTGTGGAGTAGCTTTTAAATTTAAGTTCAGCAATGAAATATCCAATGAGTTGCAATTTATGCCCTGTATATCCACTTGGTGTGATATCTGGTAATATCAATTTAATATTAGGCCAGTTGGATTTAAACAAGACATTAGGCAGAATTGTGTACCATGAGCAAGAGTCAACAAATACTTTGGTAGAGACTCCATTAATAGTGATAAAACATGAAGGAAATTTCCTTACTTTTGGTTCTTTAGTTATGCACATTATGGTATTCACGTCAAATTCACAATCACTTGAATTTTCATGTTCTTGATCTTGAACTAAACTAACTCTCCTTGGTGCTGATCTGCAAACTTTTGAAAAATGCCCCTTTTTTTCACATCTTGAACAAACTTTGTCCAGAGCTGGACACAATTTTGAATTCCCTAAATGATAACTACTACCACATCTGAAACAGTACATATTATAAGTTCTTGAATCAGCTCTTTGCCACATATTCATCCTTTGATCAGATCTTTGCCACGTATTTGTTCTCTGATCAGGTTTTTGCCATCTATTTCTGTATTCATTTTTATACTGGTTATCATTCCTTGTGTTAGCATATTTCCCATATTTCCCTGAATCTTTAAATTTCTCATTTTCTTTATTTATAATTAGAATATCAGATTTATTGTTGTTTTGCGAACGTATTTCATCTACAAATTTTTCTGAATGTTCTATTGACTTTGCAATTTCAATTGCTGCATTTAAGGTCATATCTGAAGTTGTCCATAGTCTTTGTTGTATCTTCTTGTTATTAGTACACATAAGGATCTGATCTCTTAAGACTTGGTCATAATTAATGTGTTCAAAATCGCATGTGACTGCTAATGCTCTCAATGAAGATACATAGTTGTCAATGGACTCATCTGCTTGTTGTTTTCTTGAGTAAAATTTAAATCTTTCCATAACCATATTAATCTTTTTTCCATATCTAATAGCTAATTGCCTGGTAGCAATTTGATATACATCTAAATTAGAAGTGTCACTTAACGGAGGTAGACTTTTGAATTCTTTAAGTGCTATTCCACCAAGACAGTGCTTTAATAGAGCTAGTTTCCTTTCTGCTCCACATTCTTCTTCCTCTAAAACTTCAACATATGCCAAAAACATAGGTTCCCAAATGTCCCACTCAATAGGAGGATCACCTTTACTGGCTAAGAATGAAGGAGGGGGTTGAATCCCAGTCATAGTTAATGAAAGACAAAAGATTTAAACAATGAAGAAAATAATTATTTAACAATCGAAATATTTGTGACTCACAACAGTGTGTGCGAATCACAGATGTCACTTACGGTTAATTTCTTCCTTGTAAATACCCTCCAAGGCAGATATGTTCCAGTTGTTAGTAATCCACAATGAACTGAGTAAATAAAGTGTTCCTTTTTTTTTTTTTTTTTTTAAGATGATGGTGCCAAGAAATAACCAATGAAAAGAGCTCTTATTAATCCATTTAGTATTATCCAATGAAAAACGTTGAAAGGTATCCAATAGAATGTGCCAGTGTAAAACTTCCCAAGTGAAACAGCCAATGAGAACAATTTGTTTAAAAAAATAAGAAAACTCTTGAAAAATGTACTCGTTGCACGTGTTTCCGATCGTCGCCAGTGTAATAAAATAGGAAGAAACTCTCCAGGAGACAAATTGAGTTGATCCGGTAAGGAGATCCTTTAATGAACAGCTTGCAGTCACAGCGTACAGTCTTGAATGTCGTTTAACCGCACGGCAACTCTATTTAGCTAAAGCGTCTTCATTCAAGCAACAACACACACACGCGACTCAGACTTGCATGCACGCCTCAACATTCAAAGAACAACATACAGACACGCGGCACAAAACTACATACACACCTCACGCGAACACAACACGCGACAATAACACATTCAAACCATAACGCGATGTTTATTGTTGTGAATGACGCGCGTGCGTTCACGCGCGTCATTTCTAACAATAACCATACACTACAATATGGTTCTTGCGAACTCCCTTCCTCTGTATCGTACAGTGATTTGTAATGATTTTGCCATGTACTGGGTGCAATATTGGGCTCAATTGCCGAGGATAAATCCTCCGTTCCATTGGACACTATTCGCCAGAATTTGCTTGAATCTCTGATGGCCAGTGTCCTTGAAAGTTCCTCCCAATAATGTTGATCCCATTCAACCGTAGCATTCTCCAGGAGCTTCTTGTGAGCCCTTCTCATTAATTGAATCTCATCCCTTGGTTTGTGCGCCTTTATTGCTAGTAGCAGTTTAGTTTTAGAGTCCCTGCATGTGGCGTTGTACCACGTTCTCTTGGTTGTTGAACCGGTTTTGCCCCCCCTTTTAGAAAAGAGGTCCAACTCCAAGGTATTGATTAGATCTGCATGAATCTGACCTAGCAGGTCTCTATTTTCCCCTTCGCCTAATTCCTCCCCAATAGAAAAAGCCCTCTCTAGAAACGGAGTAATTCTGGCATACAATTTGGGTAAGTTATCCCCACTACTGGCCAGTTTCGCCCATCTAACTCTCCTCCGATTATTCTCCAAGAGTAACCCAGACTTATCTCTATTGAAACCCGGTCCTCTGTCATTAATGCCTGGAAGAATATATTCAAGCTCCAGGGCGTTGTGGTCACTATCTTGTCTAACCACATTGATAATTTGACAAGAATATAGTCTAGTCGTGATTCACTGCCAACTTTATTGTATGTGCACTTGCTTGGGATATCTGATTTGCAGCGCCCATTACAGGCCCTTAGACCATGATTTAGGGTAAGGGCAGTTTTCTGCAGGGCAAGGGGAGTCCATGCTCTTGGTGGGGGTGCCACTGTTACCGGAACCTGCCACTGTGAATCCTCCTCACAGGAGGGTCCATCACGGAGGCCTGGTAGTGGCTCATAGTGAGAATTTAAGTCTCCACCCACCACATATTGGTATTCCCCTGGGATGCCGCTCAAGAAAGCAGAGAGTTCCTCTATGGTGTTTGATTCACGTGCCAAGGAAACAGGTCTCGAATACACGTTTACTACCACCAGTTTCGGGGAATGTGGCCACTCTAAGAGGACGGCTAAAATGTCATCTGAAACGGTTGTCAGGCAGCTGGCCTGGCAGCCCAGATCAGATGCTACCCAGGTTGCCAGACCTCCAGAAGGTCTGCCCCGTCCCCCCCATTTAGCTGATTTGGAAAATACTGCAAACCCCTGTAATGCTAGTTCTTCGCGCGCCCACGTCTCTTGAAAGAGGCATACGCTTTTCGAGTTAATAAAAGAAACCCACTCCTGGCAATCAATTTTGTTTGCCAGCCCAGCAACATTCCATGAAGTCAAAATCAAGGATTTTGGACTAATGGAAGGTTGCCCTGTTTTGGAAGGATTGGATTCAATGATTTCATGATTGGCCAATCGATACAGGGGCGACTGCCCCTGCACCAGCCCAGTGTTGGAGTTGAGCACATCTAGGTCCGCTAGGGGATACTCTAGATCTTGGTGAAGCGCTTGGTCTATTTGTGCCCGTGGAACCTGCACTTGTTCACAAGGTTTATTGTCTTCAGTCCTATGAAAAGGGGAATGGTCCCTCCCTTGCGACTCAGACTGTCAATCAACCATTTCCAGGGTACTATATCTATTGTAAGTTGGGAGGTAGGCTGGATAGTGCATTCTATGGGGCCCGGGACTCCTCTCATGCTTCCCCCTCCTTCCTCCTCTCCTCCTAGTATTCGTTTCCCATCCTAACTCCTCACCATACGGTATGGAGATTACTGGGACTCCACTCCTATGATGATAAGGTTCCCTTATCTCCCTGCGGCTGCTCTCCCAGTCTTCCATCATTTCCTGATGATGGCCCCATCTCTGATCCTCCAGATTGTATAAGTTCGAAGGATAGAAGAACGAGAGGGGGAGGGCTTGGATGTCACTGCCTAGATCATCTGGGGCCCAAGAGCAAACCTAGGAGGCCGTGTTTGGCTCTCTAAAGGTAACTAGAACACAGTCTCCTCTAATTGATTTTCTGGTAAATCCCACCCAGGTGACCCGTCTAACCATAATGATGTCACTGGTGGTGCCTCGTGGGAGTGGTCTATGTATAGACAGTCAGCTGATTACTTTATTTTTGAGGGAAGGGATTGATTCTGTAACGCTAGATTTTAACTCAGGAACCCCTGCCAGGATGACCGTGTAGGGAGACGCCTCAGGTGGTAAGTTGGCAGGTTTGGTTTTGCGGGGAATGTTTTTTTTTTTTCCTGGAGATGTTGATTCTCTCTGAGTTACAGTCGGGGTTTTGGTAGAGTCTGTAGGTTGTACAATGATATTTTTGTGTGTGGTCGGTACAGTCTGAGTTATTGGAGGAACAGTTTTGATATTTGGGTTGGCCGGGGGTTGGGGATTCTTGTTTTGATTCGATTTAAATTGTGAATCTTGGTTTGCAGCAGCGGGGCCCCTTTTCAACTGAACTATGCTAGACTCGGTTCCCCTTTTGGTATTTAGATCTATGCCCCCTTTGGCTCCTTTTGATTCAAGCTTCCTGAAGTCTGCTAGTTGGACCGTGGTTTTCTCAATATTGACCAACCTAGCTTTGATCTTAATCAATCGAGCCTCAAGGGGACTTAATAGGGACCTAAAGAGTGTGCCTATATCTGCCAGTGTAATGTCATCACCAGAATTTTCCGCGGAGATATTATTTAAACCAGATGGTGTGGTCATAGGAATTGTAACTGGTGATGAAATTGTTGCACTGGCCCTATCCGGGTTGGTGTCGATGGTGCTACCTGTAGCACCATTTTCCCTAGTTGGATTTAGTTTTGAGGGTTTAGACTTACTACCTCCCTTGTTATGAGTCCCTTTTCTCCTTTTTTGGATGGCACTTTCCCTAGCTCCCCTTGTTAAATCAGGGCTATTCACCTTACCATTAGTTTCAGCTATGTTGGGTTCAAATGTAGGGAGCGGTATTTCAGATACAATTTGGGGTGTCTGGCCTATGGGTAAAGCCATTAAACTCATGTCCTCAAGATCGCTAGGGGGCTCTATGGTGGAATCTGGGTTAGTGGGCAATTGGCCGGATGGCTGTGTTTGTCCTTGGTCACCTAGTGCGTGGTTAGTGGCTTCTAACCTCCCATCGGGGGTTCTAGCTTGGGCCATTGGCCCCATCGAAAATCTCCTAACCCAATCCATTTCTTGGGAAATTCGTCTCTCAAGTACTTCGATTTCCTCAATCAGGAGCGAGCCAGCTTTAACAAAATAATTGTCAATTGTACCTTTCGTGGCTCCAGACGCCGCCAATGAGGATTTACTCCTGGTTTCTCTAGTGCACATTTCGGTGGCTGGTTACTCTGTTCTGCGTGTGGGATAAAAGGGCCAGGAGGAGGGGTCCGGTCCGGTCTCTGCCAGTTGTTTAATCATACAACCATACAGTACGCACTGAGGAGGCTGCAGAAGAGAACAGGGTGTCTCTGTGGGTGTCCAGGGATTTAAAGGGCACCCGAGAGTCCATTGAGGAGGCTGCTGAAGAGCTCTAGGTGTGTGTGAGGATGTTTATGGATCATAAGGCAGCCGTGGGCCCCAAAGAGAAGTCTGTGCAAGGAGTGTATGTGGGTGTTCACGATTCACCAGCCGCGGTGCGTCCATTGGGGCGTAGGGGCGTAGCCCCACAAGCCCCATGGATGCTGCTGCAACAAAATAAACACACACTGACTGATGTTGAAAAAGTTAGTAATCGCCGAGCGAGCGCCGCCGGGAATCTGGGAAGCACCCGAGTTATCCGGGAGTGCAGGGGGGGCTGGTCTGGACTGCTGCGCAGCTTGAGTGACAGTCCACGTGACGCACTCACTCATCTGCAGCAGCAGACAGCCAGCCAGCCAAGGTATCTTCTAGCGCGCAAGTGACAGGGGGGGCAGAAACTACCTCGAGCATGCGCATTAGTGTTCCCCCATAGAGAGTGACCAGGGGGGTGTTTGTTTAAGCTGGCCGGCTTTTCAAAGGCGACACAGGGTGAGCAGTCAGTGAGCCCCCCTAGCCAATCAGCGCCAGGATTGGCTGGTCACTGCGCAATCCATTATTGGATGCCGCGCGTGGGTGGTGCACACACACTGCATAATGGCCAATCACTGTGTGTGACTTCATGTAGTCATGCAGTGATTGGCCATTTTGCGGAGCTGCTGACTGGTCAGATCCTCTCTCTACTACTCGCCACCAGTCTCTTCGTGTGGACCGTGTGCGGGAGCCAGTTTGTGTGTGCCCTTTCTCTCGACTCGGAAGTGAGTACTTACTTTACTTGTTGGATCAGGTATATTTCCGTTTACTACTGCACTAGCATATCGGGTCAGTGGTGGCTCAGTCACTTCGGCAAAACTTCGAGGAGTCTGAACCCGGCAAATTGACCGTTATTTATTTCAAATGTGTCCCTGTGGAAACCTCTCATTTATGTTTGTGGAATTGTGGTACAAAATACACCGTCAGGCGCTCGCATCAATGCACTGTAAACTGTGCACGGTGCTGCGGCCTGACTGTTTCGTGTCAGAAAGGTGCAGAGACGCCGATTGAAGTGGGGTTCACCGCGTGCACTAATCCGAAGGCCGGCGTCGTAAGAGTGCGCCTTTCAATCCAAAGCACTCACTCACTCATCACCGTGCACAGCCTTTGCCCCAATGCCTCTGTTTCTTCCTCATTTGTGGCCCGGCCTGGCAGTGGCACTAGGCCCTGACAGCAGCCATATATTATTATACAAAATGTGCTCTTAAATATACACTTTAAATAAGGACGGGGGTTTCTTGTGTTTACGTTGCAAAACCTACACATCAAGCCGTTGCACAGACGCGTGGGCCCCGGGGCCGGGGACACCTGTTCATTTTATTTTCTAAACATGCCAGTGTTCTGCTAATGTTTGGTGTATTAACAGGTTTCAGTTCCAACAGATTTTCCTCGTCTTTTTGCCATTGACTTTTCACTTTTATTTACCGACTGCATCAGTGTAAGCAAAGGCCATCTGCTTCCCTGCTGCTATCCGGCACACTTTTAATTACCCGCCCCGCAGCCTAATAGAGATGATATATTATTAAACTAAATCTTTCTGACATTAAAAGTAAATATCTCCGAACCAATATTGCAAGAAATGAAATGAAAATTAGCCGCCAGTTGGAGAGGGAAAGGAGTCTCGGGTTGAGAAATGTTTGTTCGCAATTGGTGTTTTAAGCAATATGAGTAGCAGTGGATTAACTCAGCAGAGATTCGTGACATGTTTGCCAAGAACTGCGTCACAAATGTATTTCTTAAGAAATGTAAGGTGGTATGTCTTGGTTTGCGAGGAAATGGCTGATGTTGAGGGAAAGGTTTAAATGTTAACTGTTTCTCATTATTTCTAATAATGAGTCTGTTGAATTAAACATGTCCAATGCAGGCATGGCCATTGTCCTACCATAATGTGCCTGGTAACAGAAAGAGAGGCATTTCGATAGCAAATTAATTCACATTACTAATAATACCTTGGTTTTGTTTATTATTGTTTAGTGGCTTTCGTACATTTGTACACACCTGGAAGTGCAGAGTGTACTTTGTGCAGTTCACAGCATATGAAACCTCAAGCCTCCACACTCAACAAAACCTTAGTCAATCAAGTGCATGCAGCGTGCTATAATCTATAATTGGGAAGGTGGTGGGAGGTAATCACACTTTATTGAGCATCAGCCAAACAGCGGAATTAGCAGTGTGCTTCAGAGTTAGGGGCAACTTTGCATGTTATTATACATTTTTAGCTAATTCAAGCCCAATGTTGCCTAAAAATCTTGAATTATAAGTTAAGGTGTATAAATACACAGAAAGGGCTGGACTGGCCGCAGTGGGCACCGTGCGTTTCCCCGTGGGCTGCCAGGGGGAACGTGTCCATAACAATAGCACAAGGCACATTTTGTATTTTGTTCACTACCTGTGGACCATTGCCACGTAAGAAGACTTAGTGACACTTAACCTGTCATGCCAGAAACGTTGGCGAGGCTGGAATGAAATAAAACTTTTTATGACCATTAAAGAGTGTCGTTTCACACACGTTGTCACATCAAGCATCATCCACCCAGCCACCCACTCATCCATCCACCCATCCATCATTCATGCATCCATCCACCCATCCATCCATCATGCATCCACTCATCATGCATGCATCCATCCACACACCCATCACGCATCCATCCATGAACCACCCAGCCAGCCACCAGGGTTGGATTAAGAAATATCGAGGGTTGAATTAAGAAATAGAGCCACTCGTGAGTGTCATAAAAAAGCTTTAGCTAGATACGAGGCTCGAACCTTTATTTCCAGCACCAAAGTCGGCCACGCTAGCCGTCAGACCACACCCTCTTCCCTTTTGTGTGGCCCTGCAGTTTTCACATCTTATGATTTCTGCGAGGCTGCAGACTTATTACAGACAGTATTTTTTAGAATAACTTGTTATTGCGAGGCTGGAATGAAAAAAAACTTTTCCGGGCCATTAAACAGTATCCTGTCGGTGTCATACACGTTGCCATCACTATAGCCGCAGTTTCTGCGGGGCTACAATGAAAATACTACTTGTTATTGCGAGAGACATCTGAACCATCGAAAGCAGGGGAGTGGAGTTTTTCTGCATAAAGTGGAGTGGCATCAAATTTGTTTTCACGAAGGATGCTAACTGTCCAAAGGTGAGCGCTGAATGGGTGAATCATTACCACCAAGCATGACAGAGGTTGTAGAACACTTCGACATCCTGCCACAAATATAAAGGGACACGTTACGAAGTATAGGATGTGTGTTCTCTCCCAGCTCATGTAAAGCGCTCTGATACCTTTAGGTCGAGCTCGCACTATATAAAACTGCAATTTGGAGAAAGAGAGCGAGGGTGAGGGTGAGGGTGAGGGTGACGGAGAGAGGCGGAGAGAGACGGAGAGAGACGGAGAGAGACGGAGAGAGAGACGGAGAGAGAGACGGAGAGAGAGACGGAGAGAGAGACGGAGAGAGAGACGGAGAGAGAGACGGAGAGAGAGAGACGGAGAGAGAGAGACGGAGAGAGAGAGACGGAGAGAGAGAGACAGAGAGAGAGACAGAGAGAGAGACAGAGAGAGAGACAGACAGACACATCTGGTGGCCAAATCTCAAAACATAAAATCAGATAACGTGCAATACCGGCTTCCCTGCTTATCCAAACTGTGTGATCCTAGGCAAACATTTTATTCCACAGAGCCTCATTTTTAGGTTGAAGCCTACCAGATGGTGCATCTATTTGGTTTGCTCATGACATCGTGGGGAAATTCTGAAAACTTCTCTGGGAATACATTTCACCTATTGCTTACCATTGTCTTTGTAGTTTGCAACTCACAGTTGCCTTCTTTTTATTTTTTGGTTTTAGTTGCTTTGGGCTGTCCAGCTTGAGTACAAGCGTGGTTCCCAATGCTTTGTGAAGGCTGTTTCCCAACTGCTGTGCAACTTCTTCTACTCTTAGAGCTGAGAATTCCATGAAAGTCTTATAGTATGAATTCAGCACCTGAGCATAATAGGACGGAATGTATGAAGCTCTGTGGTTATACTGAATAAGCAGCTACCTATGTTATGCCATCTATTAATGTAATAACTGCACTTTCACAATTGCTTTATTAACCTTCCTGCTTTCTCAAATTTGCTTGAAAATGCACGATTTTTCTCTTTTTCCAAAATTTTCTAGGGGGGGGTTATCCCACCAAGCCCCACTTTTGGGGTTCGGGCTCGCTCGCTGCGCTCGCTCGCTACGGTGCTGCATGCTAATCACTTTGCGCCCACCACTTTCAAATGTCACCCACCGGCCCTGCGATTCACAAGTGAAGGCAGTGTAAGTTCCACAGAGGAAGAAGCTGCAGAGGAGCACAAGGCATGTCTGTGGACGATCACAATTCACAATTTAATACACTTGTTAAGTCTTTAAGAGTATACAATGTATATTTAGGGGTGTTGTGTCCCTAGAGAAGGCTGCTGAAAATACAAGGTATGTTTGTTGGTGTTTAGGGATCGTAAGGGAATCCACTCCATGAGGGCTTTATAAGAACCTGCAAAAGAGCACAAAGTGTGTCTGTCAGAGCGCTGGGATCACAGGCTGTATACTGTGAGCCACAGAGGCGGCTGTAGAGGATCAGAAGGGATGTGTGTGGGTGTTTTGGGACCTTGCACTAGACTCAAAGGACTCAGTGTAGCACTGCAGTGTGAGTTGTCAGTGTCAGAACACTTGACGCGACAATGCAGGGTGTGGCACAAACGGGCTCACATGGACATGGAGCACAACAAAAGACGTTCAGCAATGCACTGTGACGCGCACAGGCTCGACTCCTCAGCAGTGCAGGGTTCATCAGACACAAAGGGACGTGCAGGGTCCAGGCGTTAGACTTACATAGTCACTGGACACAGGGTGAAGATTTCCTGTAGCTTTGGCTGCTTGAAGCTCTCTGGCTTTGGAGACCCCTCACAGGATGAATGACCATCGGGCTGGGCTGCGATCACAGGTTCCTGGTCTGGGGGAGCTCAGGGTCTCTGACCTCCTCACCTCAAGGTGCTAAGCACTGGACTGGGCTCGGGGTGATCAGGACAACCCCCTCCTCCCCCTCCCCCCACAGGCCGGCCACCTCCGGGGTCCTTCCTCAGCAGCAAAAGAGTTCCTTCTTTGGTCCTGGGGGTCTAGCGCCTCCTGTAGACGGGAGACGGCCTTCTGGTCTTCAGTGTTCTCTTCAGTAGAGGTCCTTCCTCTGTCATGGGGTCCAGCGCCTCCTGTAGGAAGGAGACGGCAATCATTCCCGCCTCTGGTATTCAGCGTTTCTTCAGTAGAGGTCCTTCCTCGGTCCTGGGGGTCTCGCGCCTCCTGTAGACGGGAGGCGGGCATCATTCCTGCCTCTGGTCTTCAGCGTTCCCTTCAGTGCTGTGCAGAGCTCCACAAAGTTAAAACTGGACAGTTTATATCCTGTCTTAGGATAGTTCACTCCAATCCAACTGTCCAGTCAGATTCATAATTGGCCCCAGACCTTTGGAGGGAACCAGTGAACTTGAGAGTGAACCACACAAATCCCTTCTGCCATCGGGATAGATATGCAAGGCAAACGTTGCACTTGGCCTTAAAAACATTCTAATGGAGGGCGGGGGCAAAGGGGGTGTGAGGAGCAGGGAGTGGTGGGGAGGCTACAAAGAGAAGGGGGGCTGTAGGTACAGACTACAACCAAGACTCTGATTCACCCTACAACAGAAAGCGTTTCACACACCGAGGCCCCCATCACCACACATGTCCACAATCATTGCATCCTATAGACCTGGGCCTGAAGGTACCTGAGCCTGACAGCACTGTGAGGCCCTGCTCATGGTAATACAGCGCTATACACATCTGTGTCCCTACATGTATGCTACAGTCAGATGGAGCCCAGAGAAGACATACTACACAGAGTCAGAAGGTAGTATCAGTCACTCTCGGATCTGAGTTTGAGGCGACATCCACCCCACTTCTATACTCGTCTGCCACAAGCCTTTAGTAGTGTCAAGGGCTGGTCATGTGAGGGGGATCCACCCGGGTTAAAAGCAGGACCACTGTGGGTGGACCTCAGCCTTGTACTTTGATGGGGAGAAACATGACAGATGTAAGGCACATGTCAGGGGCTCGTGGTCCGGGTGTCCTGTACGAGAAGATATCCCGGGCCAGGATAGTAAAACGGAAGCCGTTTGTCACAGGGACACCGCGCCCAAACCTTTGACCCTACTGTTAAGTCATCGTGCCATACACTATGCTTGGGGTCTGTGCTTGCTCTCCTGGCTGCCTGTTCCATGCTGCAGACTGCATCAGCGTGTTCCCTGCTCTCTTACTACTCCTGCCTGTTCCCAGCTGCGGCCCTGTATGAGGTTGGTGTCTGTTCCCTGTTGCAGTTACGGTAAAGGGCTGGTGTCTGCTCTTGCAATCCGGTAGGTTGCTTGTCACAGACCCCTGCATGTCTTTGTTCCTGTTTTCTGTTGCAGACCCCGAAAGGCTGGTGTTTGATTCCTGCTTCAGACCTTGTAAAGAGCTGGAACCTGCTCTGTTGCAGTCTCTCTCTGCAGGCAGCTGCCTGACTCCTGTCATAGACCATGAAAGGTCTTGATGTCTGCGCTCTCTCTAGGTGCCTCTTTCTTTCCTTCTACTCTGTATAGTGTCTATCTGTTTTTACTCACAGACCCTGTATGAAGCTGGCACCTGCTGTCTTGCCATGACTGCCTTTTTTCTGTCAGACATCCTGTATGAGTCTGGTACCCGCTCTCTCAATATGTCTGTTCTCTGTCACTGACCATGTAAGAGGCAGGTACCCACTCCCTTCCTGTGACTGTCCTCTGTCACACACCGTGTCAACATTTGGTGCCCGCTCTCTCTTTTTGGTTGTTTGCTCTCAGTCACAGACCCTGCCTGGGGTTGGGGCCTGAACTCTTCCTGTGTCTGTCTGTTCTCTGTCACAGACCCTGCATGGGGTTGGTGCCTGCACTCTTCCTGTGTCTGTCTTTTCTCTGTCACAGACCCTGCATGGGGTTGGTGCCTGCACTCTTCTTGTGTCTGTCTGTTCTCTGTCACAGACCCTGTCTGGGGTTGGGGCCTACACTATTCCTGTGTCTGTCTGTTCTCTGTCCCAGGCCCTGCATGGGCTGGTGCCTGCACTCTTCCTGTGTCTGTCTGTTCTCTGTCACTGACCCTGCCTGGGGTTGGGGCTTGCACTCTTCCTGTGTATGTCTGTTCTCTGTCTCAGGCCCTGCATGGACTGGTGCCTGCGCTCTTCCTGTGTCTGTTTTCTGTCACAGACCCTGCCTTGGGTTGGGGCCTGCACTCTTCCTGTGCCTGTGTTCTGTCACAGACTGTGATAATTTCTTTGGTTGTCACAGACGATGCATGTGGCGGGCACCTGTATAGGACAAGGTCCAGATATGGTTAATCAGCCGAGATGGTCTAGATGTAACTTATTTATGAACAGTATGGATATGTGTGGCCAGAATTTACAATCTGGACATCTGTTACTGGTACTGACAGTCTTAATTTATACGGGCGGTACTTACAATCTGGATATAGAGTGTAAACCGAGGGGCTGGCCACTGGGAAGATGCAATGGTTGGGGAAGGGTAAGGGTCGGCTGTCGGTTCAGGGATAGCGCTCCTTGAAGAGATGAGTCTTCAGCATTTTCCTAAATTGGGGAGAGTTGGAGCTGATGCCACTTTGATACTGATGCTGTTCCAGATCCTGGGAGCATGAACGGAGAAGGCTTGCCTTCGGGGTTTTTCTTCTTACAATTTCATGTCTTGAGTCTGATGATATCCTCGCTCCTGGTCAGATTTCGTTCCTTGAACGTGTGTAGTTTGTCTGCCAGGTAAGCTGGGGTCTTGTTATCGAGCGCTTTATGCGATGCCGCTGGCCATGAAGATGACCTGGGCTGGAAGGAACAGTTAGTATAGGTCTTTTTTAGGGCTCGGGCCTACGTCACACTGCGTAGCAGTGTAGGCGGAGCCCAAGCGGTCTTGTGTGAGGGTGTCCGAAAAGCTACCTAACAAATTCAGACAGCTTGTGATTTTTCGTCCTTTTTTTTGCCAGCTGCATGGCAATTGGGCTTCGCATGCGTGTGTTTTTACAAGAGAGCACGCAATAGGCCATAGGCGTTAGAGTTGCTCTACGTAGTGCATATTCCGTGCGGACACGTGCAGCAGAAGGGCATATTTCTTCAATTACCAGCTGTCAGGGCCCGCGGTAATTGAAGACAGATGCCGGGCGCGCGTGCACCATTCTTTGCTGTGTGCTCTCGTGGCCAGGCCCCCTCGCAGCGCAGACGTGCCTCCACGAACCGCCCCGCTCTTCGCCGTGCATTTTTCAGATGCCTCCGGCTACTCTCTGCTCTTCGGTCCGCAGGCGGGCACGGCCATGTTCTTCTCCAGGTTTTATAAGCTCTTTGCAGACGACAAAGTTTGCCATGGCCCGATCAGTACAAAACAACACGTGAACGAATTGACCAGTACAGAACACAGACTCGCTCTTCAAAGTCCACATTGCACAATTTGCATTGTATCGTTAACTTCCAAGATAAACTCTGATGTGTAATTTTATGATGTGTTAAATTGAGCTCTGGTTAGTGACTGAAGCAAGTGTATGGTGCAATACATGTTACGGGCTGTTATAGACAAGGTTACTGCGTGACTGGATAGTGTTATTACACAAAAAGCAGCTGTATTTCAGGGCGGTAATTTTACACCCGCTAGTTATCTTACTATAATCTGTCCCATGGCCACCGTGTCTGCACCATTCTGGTCTTCTGGTGCCCCCACCACCCCTTCCAACGCCCCCTAACTGCCAAGCATGTTGTAGCAAGGCTAGGTTTGAACCACACAACCTCCCCCCCCCCCCCCCCCCCCACACATTCATCCATCCCTGTGACTTATAAATTTCACACAACAGGAGGCCTTATATTTATTTACTCGTTTCCTTCACCCACATAATCACCTTCTAAACATAACGATGCATTTATATAATGCAAGCATCACAAACTCAGCTGCATCAGAGCCCTTTGTTAAGCAGCATCCTCTCCGAGAATGGTAAAGGACACCTGAACATTGCACTGGCAATCCGGGCCTATCAGCAGCCGGAGACAGCAGCGGGAGCTTTGCCCGCTGAAAGCGCTTCTTAATTAATGCCTGAAAGACTGCGGCTTATAACGCAACTGCTGAGTAACACAACTAACAGGTGTCTATCCTTGTACTGCGCACAACCAAACTGTACAGCACTGTAGTTAACGTACCGTCTCCTAGAAAACCTATTTATGCCAAAAACAGTCCCTTTGAAGCATACTGCCACCCAATATAAACATGATATATATAAAAAATATATATTATAATGTAGGCGTGGGAGGGGGGCTGGGGACACTCTCGGTGGTGACAACAGGCGACTCAACAGAAACTTGACCAGAATATCTCTTCAAACTCGGTTTTATTTTTCTGGTACGTTTTGTATGGAACGTTAGTCTCTCCCTCGCAAACTCGAGGTTATCCGTGGTGGTGGTCTTCGGTGCACGCGGGGCAACAAGCGCTGAATGTTCTGTGGATTTCCAGGGGGACGCAGGATGATCCTAGTGGTCTGGTCTTTAGGTGCAGCGTCGCGGACACCCCAGGCAAGGTATGGTCTCAGGAGTCAATTTCCTCGGTGCAGCAGCATGGAAGAAAAAGATGGACAGAGGGCGGCCGTTAGTCGATATATCCGACAAGCGTATGCACCAAAGGGGATCCCGTGGTTGTGAGGGCCACCGGTGTAGTTTACAATCACGCTAGTGATTGGTTGTTCGGGAGAGTGAGGGAAAGTGGGATAGGTACGGTACGGGTATCGGGTAGCGGAAAGGAGGGGGGTCGGGAAGCACAGAGGAAAAGAAAACACACAGGGGACTTTTTACACTATTCACAAGGGGCACTCTTTCTCCCCACCCAAGCCGCCCAACGCCGCCGTACCTGGCTAAGCCACACTCCTCCCTCGGGAACGTGGCACGGCGGAACACAGGGTCGTTGGCCTCCTGGCTTTCCTTCGTTTTCCTGTCTTCCGTTTTCTCCTCCGTCTTTCTCCTCCGTTCGGTGTTCCTCGCGTTCTCTGTCCCTCGGCTCGCCGATGACGTCACACGCCGCGTACAGGGCTTCCCCTGTTTTCAACCATCCAGGAGTGTCGACGTCGGTGGTAGGCGGGTCCTCACTGCAGTCATCATACGCCCACTTAAAGGGGGCTGTGGACGTTTCTTCGGTTTGATCCACGTCCCATTCATCCCTCGGAGTTGCAGTCTGTAGAGCAGAAGGGGCACAATCAGGGATCCACCAGTCTTCCCGGCAACCCGCCCCGACCCCGTTACATATACCTAACAAATAACAGGTGAGTTATAGCCCAACAAAGTCACCCGATGTTTCTGGTGGCATTTACAAGATTCTCCCCCGAACACCTCGATAGAATTATTGAACCATAATATTTAATAGTGTGCATTGTTTACTGGCCCAATGTTTCCCTTTTCCGCTTCACTGCGCCCTGGGACATAAAATTTACGAGAATAACAAAGGTGCGGGATTTTATAATCGATGGTATGGTATGTTTTTATAGGTTTGTGTAATTTAAAGGCCCCTACACCCACCAACAGTGAAGACTGAACGTTAAGAGGAGGACACGCTATCCACCAGCCTCGCATGCCGGGGTCTAACTCGCAGAGATTAAGATATAGAAATCAAACGGAGCTTTGCGCAGGATAAACCACGCGAAGCCTCCCACGCAGCAGCGCCGTGATTACACAGGGGCGGAGAGTGGCGGGAAGAGTGTCTCAAGTGGATGAGGGTGGACTGCACCCCTCTCTGTGGCAGCACCGGGGCACACACCGATTCATTACTGGTACAGCGCCTGCATCAAAAGCCTCGGCGCTTAATGGCATCAGAAGGGTGAAAGGCGGAGTTAATCGTGTTAGGGTTCTTCTTGCCGCTCACCTGTAAACTATGCGCACAACTCTCTTAATCTCACTCACACGCTGACCCCAGGGCAGAGAAGGCAAAAGAAACGGAAAATAGGATTCCCCATATGTTGCATTTTCAGAATAAAACCCACGTATGCTTGTTTCACCAAAATAAAGCATTTTTTGCTCAATGGATTACATGCAAAGCAGGAAAACTCACTTTTATAAGCAACTCTTAATATTATTATTGTCGACAGTAGGCACGAAATTGTCTCCTGGCGTGTAAATATATAGTGTTATTATTGATCCGTACAAGTACATTCATTGTATAGTGCTATGAAAGAACCAACTGTGCCAGGTGTCAAGCTTGTAAGCCCCAGACCTGTGTGTGAGTGTGCAGGATGAGCAGTGTGTGAGTGTGCAGGGTGAGCAGTGTGTGAGCATGCAGGGTGAGCAGTGTGTGAGCATGCAGGGTGAGCAGTGTGTGAGCATGCAGGGTGAGCAGTGTGTGAGCATGCAGGGTGAGCAGTGTGTGTGTGTGCAGGGTGAGCAGTGTGTGAGTATAAGACCACACACAAAACACCGCACCACACACACATACACCACACACACATACCACCCTCACATACCACACACACACCAGCCTCTCACCAGCACACACTTATCACCACTCACCACCGCTCACTCACCACCACAGACTCACCCCCACAGACTCACCACCACACACTCACCACTACACACACAACTACACACACAACCATGCACCACCTGCCGTCAGTGCACGCTTTCATCAAGCACAAACACCACCAGGCGTCAGTGCAGGTTTCCACCACGCACACAACACCAAATGTCAGTGCATGCTTTCGCCAAACACACACACACACACCACCAGCTGTCAGTGTACACTTTTAACAAGCACACACTACACCAGCCATCCGTGCATGCTTTCACTAGGCGCACTCGCCACCAGCTGTCAGTGCACCCTTTCACCAGGCACACACACCACCAGCCGTCAGTGCACGCTTTCACCAGGCACACACACCACCAGCCATCAGTGCATGCTTTCACCAGGCACACACACCACCAGCCGGCAGTGCACGCTTTCACCAGGCACACACACCACCAGCCATCAGTGCACGCTTTCACCAGGCACACACACCACCAGCCGGCAGTGCACGCTTCCACCAGGCACACACACCACCAGCCGTCAGCGCATGCTTTCACTAGGCGCACTCGCCACCAGCTGTCAGTGCATTTTTACCAGTCACACACAACACCAGCCATCCGTGCATGCTTTCACTAGGCGCACTCGCCACCAGCTGTCAGTGCACCCTTTCACCAAGCACACACACCACCAGCCGTCTGTGCACGCTTTTAACAAGCACACACACCAGCAGCCAACAGTGCACAATTACTACAGGCACACACAGCACCAGCCATCAGTGCACACATCAATTGTTAACGCATCCACAATTAACTATTGTAGCAATCGCAGTATGGTGCCCTTTACTTTTAAACATATTCATCTAAAGCGCAGCATGCCACCATTGATACAATTCCAATCCAACACACATATTTCCACGACACACCACATGCATACACTCCATAACACATGGCGAAAAGACATTGCCATTTACAATGCCATTGCATTTCTAATGCTTGTTTTGTATTTTACACCCACGTGAGAATTCAAATACAACGATATTTAGTAAGCAAAAGCAGCAGAGCTGCACATAGTAATTAGTGCTAAGTGACAATAAATAAACACCTAATATTTTAAGACCGACTTGACCAGTGAGTTTCTTCTAAACATTCCATTGAAATAAACATAAAACGCATTCGGTTTCATGCAGCAATATAATGCTGGGGAAGCAGCAGAATTGTATATAACATATAAAGTGCTACGTGTCAATAAATTGCACAGAATATCCTGATCCAAATTCAACTAGTAACTTCCATCTGAATACATCATTAAATAAATAATTTCGATTTCATATATAGTGCGGTAAAGTGCTATGTGGCTATAAATACATGTTTAATAACCTTTAACAGGTTGAACCAATGGAAGACATGTCATCCCCTATAAAGAGCTGGGCCTGTAAAATGTCATCTAGGTCGAGTAATATATAACCTTAGTCCATCCGCAGCTAATGCTACTGGTTCTAGCTCAACTCAGAGCCCTCCGACCCAGTTTGTGGCTGGGGACCATATCTCTCGACCAGTCTTTCCTTCTTATGACCTTTAAGTTTGTATAAGCTGACCTCTATATTATTAATAGACATGAATCTATTCAGCCACAATACAAACGTTGGGGGGTCAGGTTTGAGCCAATCAGAGGCGATACATAATCCTGCTACCGCAGTGGCAACGAAAATCAGGTACGTTTCTTCCTGACCTCTGATATTAGATCATGCGCTATCTACCAGTCCTAAAAGCATCGTTACCGAAGTGAAGCTAATAGAATTTTTGGTAATAGGATTTAAAAAAGCCTCTATTCCTTTAATAAAAGGTAGTATCTGAGGACATGAGTAAAACATATACACAATCTCTGCTTGATCAGCTCCGCATTGTTTGCACACGGCCGCCATCTTTCCCCGTTATCGGCTCCAGTGGAGGTCTTTTACTGTGGAGGTGTTATGATTTCTTCAAGCCCTCGATGAGCAGCGCCGCTTCATGTATGCTGCCTTTCAGGGGTGCTAGGGTGGGTTGGGGCGGCCGTTGACCGGGGCCTTGTCCCTATCCCCATGGGAGAGGCCTTGTACGTTTGTTCTGAAGTCCTCTTCCCGGAGACACAACCTCTTCAAGAGAGGACATTGGAATCGAGCGTTCTTGGCAGTCTTTGTCATTCTTTCAGTGTGTTGCTTGAATGAGAGGTCTGTGACGAGGGGGGGGTAAAGACCGATGGGTTTACGTTGGAGACCCAGGCTTATCTGTGGCTGTTCTGAGCTGGCGGCAGACGGGAAGAGTTGAGTATTTGTGGGGTTTATCTTTTTTTTTTTACTTTATTTTTGATTATACAACATGTATAGAAACATTCCCCCCTTCAATTGGCATCAGTGAGCAAAACACGTGCAGACAGTTCGATGACCTCATTATGGCACTGGTGGGTACAGGTGTCATCAGGGCAGGCTGAGTCCATGGGGAATGAAGGAATCATGATGCAAACAGGAGATGAACATGAGGAAGCAGCCAAGCACTACACAGTAATCAGGCCTAACAGTCCCTCTCCCCCTCCCCCTCCCTATCAGACCCCGACCTCTCCGGCGAGAACAGATCATCGCTTGTCCCATCCGAATCACTCCGAGACAACCCTGAATTACACATGACTCGCCAGGCGAGTAAATCATCCTGTAGTTTCTCGTCCCTGCGTGTACGCTGCATATGTGTCTCCTCGGCCAGGGACCAATCCCTGACATTCCTTAGCCAGACAGGCACCTCAGGAGCCCTCTGCCCCATCCAGGTAATCGCTACCCTACGTCTCGCCAGTACCAACATTAGTTGTAATAGTTTGTAGGAAAGGTTCCTTTTCTTGGGCTTGGGGACCAGAGCCAGCAGGCAGTGAAGCGGGTTCCGGTCTATTCGAAGGCTGGTGCCAGAGGTTATACGTTCCACCACCTCTGTCCAGAAACACCTGACTAATGGGCAATCCCAGGCCAAATGTAGAAAGCCCGCCCCCTCCATACTACATCTAGGGCAATTGTCCCCCCTATCCCCTGAGATACGCTTCAATGAAATCGGAGTCAGATAGGTGCGATGCATGAAATTGAAGTGTGTTAGTTTGAACCGCGCATTGCATGATACCTTGCGTGTGAGGCTCCCTATACGCTTGCACTGCCCCTGGTCCAGGGCAGCACATAGATCTGCCTCCCAAGCCCCCCAGGAAGGTGGGACCGGCGGGGTTGAATCCTGTCTCATGGCTGAATACAGCAAGGAAATCAATCTACGCCCTCTACCACAGGAAAGAAGGATGTTCAGGGTATGGGGGGCGTGTCCGGGAATTGGGGCCAAGCCACTTTCACCACATCTTGGAGGCCCCGATAATGTAAATATTGCCCCCCTCCAAGTCCAAAGGTCTCCTCAGCCTGTTCAAAGGACAGGAAGGACTCACTGGGATAAAGGTCAGCTAAGGTCTCGCAGCCTCCCGCTCGCCAGCCCCGAAAGGACAGGTGCTCCTCCATGTTGACTATAGGGGCCAGAATCCACACCAATAGTTCCCTATGGAAGGGGGCTCGTCGCAGTATCTTTTCCACGAACCGCTACCAGATACCTGCTGTGTGGTGTACCACATATGGTAGGGCCTCGTCAGCTCCCCGTCACTGCATCAATGCAACCTGTAACGTACGCACATCTGCTCTACCGGCCAAAAGTTTTATCTCCCAACTATCTGCGTCCGCGAACCACCGTGCTGTTGGCAGTAGTTGTGCCGCGTAATAGTATAGATCAAATCTCGGCGCCTCCAGCCCCCCCTCCTCCCAACTTCGGACAACGGTATGAAGGGCGACCCTGCTGCGCCATCCCGCCCAAAGTAGAGACGTTAGCAAGGTATTAAGTGTGCGGAATACTCGCGGAGGGAGAGGGCACAATGAGTTTTGGAGGACGTAGAGTGTCCTGGGGAGCATTACCATTTTAGCGACGGCTACCCGTCCCATAAGTGAGAGCGGCAGGGAGTTCCAAAAGGATACCGATTGCTGTAAGGATTTAAGAATCCGATCAACATTCCGAGCCAACAACTGTGCATCTGTTGGGACCACCTGAATTCTGAGGTAACGGAACGCCTCCAGTTCCCACCGCAGACCAAGGTCCAGCAGATCTGTTAGCGGCCCTGGCCCGTATCCTGCCAAAGAGAAGATCAAGGACTTGCCACAAGATGCCTCTACGAAGCGGTCCAGGTGTTGCAGCAGGATGGGTAGTGATTCCTGCGGGCCATCAGATAAAAGAGGGCGTCATCCGCGTACAAGGACACCACATTGCACGAGTCTCCTACCATTATACCCCACTGCTCCATTTCCGTTCGGACTCGAATTGCCAAAGTCTCTATTGCCAGGGCAAACAGGAGCGGCGGGAGGGGGCACCCCTGTCGTGTACCTCATCCCAACTGCCACTCCTCTGATCGTGCCGCCCCTAGTCTCACCCTGGCACGGGCGGTCCTATACAGTATGCGGACCCATCTACAGAAGTAAGGGCCGAACCCCATCGCACGGAGGACCTCTAGCAGATACCCCCAGTCAACAGTGTCGAACGCTTTAGCGAGGGCAATCAACACTAGGACCATCTGATCCTCCCTGCCGCGTACTTCGTGTATAATGTGATTCAACCGCCGTAGATTCATGGCAGTGTTGTGCCCCGGGATGAACCCACATTGGTCCGGATGGACCAGGTGGGCCATATGCGGCGCCAACCGGGCTGCCAAGAGTTTGGTCAAAATCTTCACGTCTGTGTTGATCATGGTGGTGGGGCGATACACCCGGAAGGATTTCACCTATCTCTCCCCGGCTTCAGGACCATACAAATTTCACCCTGGTTCATACTTGGTGGAAGAGCCTCACAATCAAACGCCTCAAGATACACTTGTAAGAGGAGGCGGGAAAGAGTGTCCCCAAATGTCTTGATAGAATTCAGGGGGAAGCCGTTACTCCCCGGAGATTTAGCCCTTGGCAGGCAGGCCATCGCCACGCGCACTTCACGCAGCATCAAAGCTTCACCTAATTCGTCCAGAACCGCCCTAGGGAGGGACTGGAGGGCCAATCCCTGCAGATAAGGGAGGTACGAGGCCTCGGTGACCGCAGGATCTGCGGCATATACTGTTTGTAGGTGGGATTGGATAACTTGGAGAATGCCCACTTCTGAGTGTACCACACCCCCGTAGGTCCCCGCAGGGCCACAATCCTCTCCGGGGTGAACTCTCGCCTGAGGATCCAGGCCAACAGTCTGCCCGATTTGTCGCCTTCTCTGTGAAGACGTTGCCTATATTGGCCAAGGGTATATTTGTCTAGTCGGTCTAAGATGTCATGCACACACGACCGGGCTGCCTGTTCAGTCTCCTGATGCAAGTCCTCCGGGTCCGACAACGTTTGCTGGCGCAGGAGATTATCCTCTGCCTCCTGTAGACATAGGAGAATGGATGGCTACCAACTGCCTAAAGTTAAATTCAGAAAAGACCGAGGTACTCATTTTTGGACCCCTGTCACCAGCTTGGCCAACCAGTTGGTGGCCTGAAACCTTTGGTACCCCTCCCACACCTACTACCAAGGTTAGGAACCTCGGAGTCATCTTCGATGACGGTCTTATTTTTCTGGACCATGCTAATAAAACAGTGTCTACGGCACACCTGAAATTAAAAATGATCAGGAAGATACGTCCTTTTCTCCCTGATTCTGCCATTAAGACACTAGTCACTGCCCTTGTCCTCTCATCTCTGGACTATTGCAATGGGCTATTTCTTAATGCTCAAACCAGAGTAATCACAAAACTACAAACAATACAAAACGCAGCGGCACGTCTGCTCTCAGGTAAAACAAAGTTCGAATCCATCTCCAAAAATATTACAGATTTCCACTGGCTCACTGTACAAAAAAGAATTCACTTTAAATCCCTCTGCATTGTGTTTAAAGCTCTCAACAATCAAGGACCACATTTTCTTAAGGAACAATTGCAACTCCACAAACCCACCAGAGCTTTACGATCAGCCACTCTTCATCAATTGGTTGTACCTCGCACCAAAACCGTTACCTGGGGAGACCGTCGGTTTCTGGTGGCGGCACCCAGACTCTGGAACACCTTGCCGCTCAACATCAGGCAAAGCACCACTCTCCTTCAGTTCCGTAAACTCCTGAAGACCTGGTTGTTTATTCAATAACTATATCACCTTGCCAGCTTGCTTCTTCATCCGGCCCAAAGCATCATGCTCCGTATGTAAACAAATGATTTATCAGCGCCAAGACGCCCAAGGGTATTTGCTGCGCTTTATAAATATTAAAAATAAATAAATAAATAAGTAGGTCTCGGAGAAGTTGCTTCCGGACCCCATAGGTGAGGCCCATACACTCCCTCCTTATCACGCCTTCAGAGCGTCCCACCTGGTAGATAAGGTGAGGTCTCCCCCCTCCCAATTCAGGTCTATATAGTTGGTAAGGGCAGTCTCTACATGGTCCCTCCCCACTTGGTCCTGTAGGAGATCTGTCGGCAGCCGCCGAGTCAGAGGGCGGGAGGGCTGTCTCTCCCAACTCAAAACGCATGCCACTGGGGAGTGGTCAGACAAAAAACGGACCTGATGTGTAATCGCCAGGGAGATGGTTGCGTCTATGTTCGCAGCCAAAACCCTATCCAATCTACCATGTGTGTTATGAGTGGGGGAAAAACACATGTACAGTTTCTGTGAAGGGTTGCTTAGACACCACACATCACTCGCCCCTAAGTTCCTCATAACCTCCCGAAGCTGCGCTGTCATACGCAGCTTTGTGCCCGCACGGGGTGGGAACCTATCCAGTACCGGGTCCAGGACACAATTAAAGTCTCCGAGCCAAAGCAGACGCGCCTCCAGGGTGGGGAATGAGGACCTCCTGCAGGGTCAGGAAGAACCCAGGGTCATCTATATTTGGTGCATACAAATTCAATATTGAAAGATCTCTTCCATCCAGCTTCGCCCGCAGGAGCAGGTACCTGCCGTTTATATCCGCTTCCACGTACTGGAGGGCAAATGGGACCCCGGGCGCCACGCATATCAGAACCCCCTAGCGTATGTAGAAAAGGAGGAGTGAAACATCTGGCCTCGCCACTTTTTCCCTAACTTTTAGGCACCCTCATCATCAAGGTGGGTCTCCTGCAGGCACGCCATGGAAACTCCGTGCCTTCGGAGGAAGGACAGGACCCTATGCCTCTTGGTGCATGTGCCAAGCCCCCTCACATTCCAACTTAAAAACTTATATCCCATGGCTGGTGACTTGCCCCACCCGGGTCTATAGCTCTATTCCTTGTGACCCCCCAACCCCATGCCCGAACTGTGATACACATGATGCCTGCAACAATTCCCCCCAACTTTCCCTCCCAGAACCCCAACCACCCCCCTCCCACAAGCAATATTCCTGCAACAACCAAACATGCTAATATGCCCTTCCCCTGCCGGTGCCATGACGTACACAGCCATCCCATGTTCCCAATCAGGCTAACCCACCCCAACAAATAAAGGAAAGAAACACCCCCCCCCCCCCCCATCCAGCTCCCACCACCACCAGCAAACTCGACAATCATAGGTGACTCGGACTCTTAAAAGTACAACATGTGCGTCTGCCTGGACATCCGCCCCACCCAAGGACCCACCCCCTACAAGGTCAAACGTGTCCAAGTAACGCCCCCCATTGTCCCCAACAGGATACGACCCAGTGGATCCAGCTAGCATACACAAAATAGGGCCAACCTGAGTGAGAGAAATATGTCCCTCAGGATCGGATCTCAGACGTGGCCGGTTATTCCCCCCACCGTCTCAGGGATCGTGTCGACGGTAGACTGGAGAGCATCCACAGCAGGTGGCAAGGTGTCTGGAACCAGTACTTCATCTTGAGGCAGATCTACCCGGGCCGCTGGACGATCCCCGGGCTCCGAGGACTCCAAGCAGAGGGCTCCATTGTCTCCCACTGTGACTCGCCGTCTCTCTTCGTGATAAGCTTCCTCAGACGAGAGCCGGCATCTGGGTCTACGGTTCCTCGCAGGACGTGTCCCCCACGTACTCCTGGGTCCACCTCGTTCCCTCGGCGGGAGGGCATCCCCCTGATCGCCAACCACTCCCACACTTCCTCAGGGTCTTCAAAGAAGTGTGCCTTGCCTTGGGATATGACCTTAAGTTTTGCGGGGTAGAGGAGCATATACTGCAAAAGCAGGTCTCGTAACTTGCTTAACCGCCAGAAAAGATTTACGTTGTTCCTGAACTTGGCACGTGTAATCCAAGTACACGGACACACTGGAGCTTTCAAAGGTGAGATCCGCTGTTTCCCTAGCTGCCCTCAGGATACAGTCTCTATCCCGATAGTTCAGGATTTTGGTGATGAGGGCCGGCTGCAGAGCACCGGGCCTCGGTGGCGGGACCAGCGCCCTGTGGGCTCGCTCGATCACAAACACACCGGACACTCCCGTAGGGCAAAGTGTGGAGCGAATCCAGTGTTCCAGGAATTGCTCAGCGTTCCCCATCCCAGCGCGTTCCAGAATGCCAAGGACTCTAATGTTGCTGCGGCGTGCCCTTCCTTTGGCATCCTCTGCTCTACGCTCCAACTCCCCGTCGAGGCAGAGAGCCGCGAGACTGTCTGTTTGAGGGACGCCACCTCCTCCTGCAGCTAGACTATATTCCCCTCCGCAGCGGTGACTTTATCCATTACCTTACGGAGATCCGCTCTCAGGAGATTCACATCTATAGATACCGTCTCGATCTGTCTTTCCAAGGCGTTGTGGGACCACTGTATTGCCTTCAGTAGCTCTGCCCGGGAAGGCTCGCCGGCGGGGGCGTCACCCTCCCCATCCTGACCGGATTGACGCGTGATGCGTTGTGATGGGAGCCGTTGGGTGGTGTACTGCGTGATGGTGTTTGGCTGCGATGCACGGACCATCCTGTCCTTGTGCATTATAGGAGTCTATGGGGACCCCTCCCAGACGTCCGACCAAGCGGGGTGCCTCTCAACAGTCCCCGGAGACGCGGAGGGTCCCCGGCAGTCCCACAAGCCTTACGCCCCCACGGCCATGCACAGTGCCAGGCCCGACTCACCGCTATGTCAGCTGCGCAGTATCTGTCCCGGGGAGAAGGCTCCGTCTGAGTTCGGTCAGCTGGGACCGTTGCAAGTGTCCAGGATAAGTCCAGAAGTTACCACGCACCCCCCGATATCCACCCAGGGCAGCAACGCGGCCAGAAGCAGGATGAGTCCCCGTCCACTATCCGGTGCCGCTGTTGGGGCCCTCCATCATGGTCTCACCGTTGCCTCAGCCGCCATCCTCTGGATCCGCCGGACACGGCCGGGGTCCTCCCCCAGCAGCCACACAGGTGCCCCTGCGGCGTTGAGGGCTGGCCAGGCGCTTCAGAAAGGTGCTTCCCGAGTCCCCGAGCTCCGGTGGTACCAAGTGCTTCCCCCGCCACCACTTGCTAGGCCCGACGCGCAGAGGCCCAGGAGCCCGACAGCTCCACCGCCCCGGCCGTCACCTCGGTCACAGCAGTCCCCCACCGCCGGGCCGGACAATCTCTGGGGTCCCGGGATGACAGAGGGCCCACAAAGGCAGCAGGCTCACCAAGAGGACAGAGAGGAGCCCCAGACCGGGCCGCTCCCTCCGCAGCTCCTCCGCGCTCCACCACAGGCACAACGCAGCAATGCCGGGAGGCCACCGATGGCAGTGGGTGCCTCCCCGGCCGCACGCGTCCCGGCTCCAGGCAGTGGCGTCAGGATCGTAGGCCGTCTCTGCTGGTGTAATTGTGGCCCCCGCCACAAGCACGTCAGCTTGCTCTCCCCAGGGCCCGGCAATCTCGAGGGCACTAGACTGGTGGGAGGTCCCCGATAGCAGTAGGGACCCCCACGGCTGCAAGCGAGTCGGCCCAAGGCCTAGACACCGGGATTCCGGGCTGCCGGTTTCACCGCACGGCTGCTCTCTGCCGGACCGAGGCACTCCGGTGATTTCTCTGCACCGAGGGCTCCGGTGTACAGTGGGCGCCCCTCTCGCCGCAGCTCCACCAAGCGGCGGACCTGATGTGTCCTGGGAGCTCCGGTCGATGCCTCCACTCCTCTGCCGGGTGCCGCCGCAGTCCTGCGGTCTGCTCGTCGGTCACTCCGGGCAGGATCTACGCCATACTATAGGACCCGGATGGTAGCGGGCTTCTCCTCCACCCCCACACAGTCTGGTGTTGCGACCGCAGGGAACCTCGGCTGGCAGGCAGCGACTAGGCCGCAGCACCGGCCTTGCGTAGATTACAGCTCCAGCGAACCGCAGCCCGGCCACCTCCTCCACTCAGCGGCTTTCAGCTGGTCCACTCCCGGTGCCCAAGGCGATCAGAGCTCTTGATCCGCCGTTTCTCAGTCAGAATACATCAGGATCCGCTGTGAATCAGGATTTGTAAGCTGGGCCGGCCGGGAGCTGAAGGAGCTCACGTCATGTCGGCCATGCTGCTTGGCCACACCGTGGGGTTTAACTTTAATACATTAGTTGACATCCAAGACTGGCTGTGATCAGGGCAGATTTGAGGATGCCATTGGGTGAGGATATTTAAGGTAGAGTTGAGCATCATCTGCATATTGAGGGATCTTGATGCTGCTGTCTGTAAGAATGGATCTGAGAGATCCCACGTAAAGAGTCAAGATGAAGAGAGAAAGGATGGAGCCCTGAGGTACTCTGCTGGAGACGGGGCATTCCTGTGATCTTGTGGAACCTATTTGCATGAACTGGTGCCAGTTAATGAGGTTGGATGTGAACCATTTCAAGACAGTGTCTTAAAATCCCATCGTGTTTTTGTGCGTTGATCAGGGCCAGCTGGTCGCCTGTGTCGAAGGCTGCAGAGAGGTCCAGGAGGTCTGGGGCCGTTCTTGTAGTTCAGGAGGAGGGTGTTGTCGACTACTTGGAGTGTGGCTGTGTCAGGTCTCCATACATGGTTATTGCACTTAGAAAACTTGTTTGCTTAGATATTTCCACTTGGTTCTGTGTTGTTTTGGAATGTTTGATAATGTCGCTTGGACAAAGTTTCTTCTTTAGTGTCAAGTCTATCTGTTTCCATGCTTTAGGCATAAAGTGTGCACAATGTCAAGTAGCAGTATGTGCCAGTGAGGAAGCTTGTTTCCATGGACCAGGGATTCTGATCCTTCTTGGCAAGAACCGGTACAAAAAGGGACATCATTGTCTGTGATACTTGGGGCTGGTGCTCACAATCCTGATGTGTGGCTGGTGCTAGCAATACTAATGTATGACTGGTACGTACAGTCTGGGCACGTGTGGCAGGTACTGTAGTGACTCTTTTTTTGTAATTAGGACCACACTCTACAGATCTACACTTACTTCTTGCACTCTCATCCCTACAGGTGAAACTTCAAGAGTGGCTGCTTGTCCTGAAGAAACAGGAGGTATATATTCTGGAGTCTAAATTCAAGGAAGAGGATCAATATAAAACCATGAGGGTGAGTGGCTGCAGTGAGTGATTTGTCTGTATATGTCTGTGCCCATGTCTTTGTGTGGCCTCTTAAAGTTCAAGACTCACAGAGGCGGATGAGTCACAATACAGACTGGTCATGTTCTTCACCAGATAAATATATTGGCCGGAGTCACTGCACCTGGATATTGGGGCTGAAATCAGACAAGGGCTCGTCCTAAAAATACCATAAAATCAAGTATTACTCTTCTGACCTTAAGGTAGTACTTGCGTACTCACATGTGCAAGGTGCATGTTAGAGTATGTGTGCAGTGGTGTATCATTATCTGGCTATGAGTACGTACCAGCATGTGTGTGTGCATGTTCACGCTTAGATGTACGTGTCTAAGTATGTGTTTATGTATGGATGGTCCTCAAGTTATCTTTGGGAGTACATGCATGTCTGCGCATCCCTATATCTGTCTGTTTTTTGGGCATAGATTACTGCGTGTGTGTCTCCAAATGTATATATAAGATTTTGAGCCACAGAGTATACAAATACATGTCCTTATCTTTATGCATGCATGTTTGAGGATTGTGTATGCTTCAGTCTGGATTTATTGGCTGTAAGTTTGTACCTACATAAGTGAATGCCTGCCTACAGGCTTGTATATCACAAGGTCTGGTGGCATTTGTGAGTGTGCACATACATGTGTGCATCTGTGAGTTTGTGACGTGTATGCATAAGTCTGGAGTTCTACATCCGTGAGATTTTATATGCATCTGTTTGTGAGTATATATGTATGGATGTGTGTCTATGAGTCTCTGCATGCATGGACTGAAGATATAAATTTGTGAGTTTGTACAAGGTTTGTGTGTGAGTGTATATGTATGGATGTGTGTCTCTATGAGTCTGTGCATGCATGGACTGAAGATATCCATCTGTGAGTTTGTACAAGGTTTGTGTGTGAGTCTGCAAATTAATGTGTGTGTCTGTATGAGTGGATGTGTGTATGTATGCACTTTACAGACACTTGTCAATGTTCCATCACTGGAACAATAATACACAAGGGGGGCATGAGTGGGAAATATTTAATGACCTGGCATTGTTACGATCCCTATAACTACATAACAAACAAAGTGTAACAATGGGTCAGCAGGAAAGTAGTGCAGCTATCTAAATGACTGTGTGTGTGTTTGAAAGAACACAATCCCTGAATCCAAAGTATTCTTGGTGAAAAAATATGTTCCCATCAGATACCCGTCCTGTACCGCCCTACATCACTTGGGATCCTTCACCCGAAGGAAGTGGAAAGAACCACTTAGGATTAGGTAGATTGTGGCCTAATCAAAGTGTGAAGGAATGTAAAGTGTGTGGGTATAAACTATTGTAATGGTATCAGGGGGCACAAAGAAATAACAATAAGCAGTGCATTAAGTGCTCGCTGTAGCGTGTGAAAGTGAAAGAATTAATATTGGGTTGTGGGAGTGGAAAAAGAGTTTATTAGGGTCCTACCCACACCCAAGGCTAAAAAACAGTGCAAGTAGTGATAACAAATAACTACTGAGATATTATCTAGGTCGACATGTTTCTGCAGTATTCCTTGGTTCAAGAGATACTAGTCTGCTTCATCAGGACCTTCTTGTAAATGAAGTGCAACTGCTGATTTCAAGTGTATAGTGTGTATTAAAAATCATATCACCTGAGAGCACCGGTGGACATGATCCAGTCAGTAAACAGTGGACAAACACACATAGAAAACAACAAAATACACACAGTTAATGACGAAAGCTGCAAAGCACAGAGATAATCTCGTGAAGTACAATTGTATGCCAAACAATTTATGGTCAGTGTTTGTAACAGCAATCAACTCTTTGGACCAGGTACATATATCCTGGGTTTAACCAAACTTGTAATCACTCACCCATGTTCTGGGGAATGGACTCTCCACCTCACCCGGCAACAGCTCAGGTACAAATGGAGCACCGCTCTATTGAATGTGAACAAAAAAAGAAGAAATGAAAGAGGAAGAGCTCGCTAGAGCTCAATCTGAAAACACATTCCCTCTGTCATTGGGGGTTTGTAGCCAGAGGTAGAGGCAAGTTACTAATGTTGGTAGTGCCCTGTAATACTTAGCCGTGGGCAAATGTAATCTCCTACTTCAATTAGCACAGTCTGGCGTATTGAGTCTAATGAAGAATCACCCTGCTTAGCGCGATGGAAGGGCGATCTGTTGTGTCTCTAGGATTGTTAACCCACTTTACGCAATAAGTAGGCACTCTCGACCATGATGTAATAAGCATTTGAAAGTTGCTTTTGTGTCTGTCCTGCATCTACTAATTCTTTCAGGGATCACCCGTTTTAAGCATGGAGCACTCAAGGACCGATCGTGATCTCTGATAGAGCCAGCACACACACATGTATTGCCTCCGTGCTCTAGATCAAAAATGTAACAAGCATTTTAAACTTTCCTTAGTGCCTGTCCTACATCTACTTCTCTTCAAGACCACCCGTTTTGAGTATAAAGCATTCACGGACCAAACGTGATCTCTAGTAGAACCAGCATCCACACACACATTGCCTCCATGCCAACCCTGTTCCGCTTACCTGTCCGTCGGTACTCCACGCCTTCCTCTAGGCTGACTGTGGGAGGTACCGACTAGACAGGAAGCGGGATATTTAACCCAAGTCTAATTGGTCAAGCGCACAACACGTGTGCAGCATGTTAACGAACGTCACCAAGCGCGTTGCGAGACCAGAGGTACGCGGGAAATGTAGTCCGGAAATGTAGTCTTGAGCTTCCGGACTACATTTCCCTAAACAAAGATTTTAGCAATGTAAAAATGCTACGGTATTGTATATACATCGTCGAACACAATAAATAATATACCTCCCTCTAGACCTCTATTTCTTTACCTTGTAGAATGAATCTTAATGGGTTATACATACATTTTGTGAAACATCATGGATACAACATAATCTAATTATTCAAAAATTGTATTTATTCATTTTAGTTGGTATTTGTATTCATTTACATTGATAGTATCAAAACAGGGAAAAAAATGCAATCTAAAAAGGCATACATATTCATAAAAATCTTTTTGTCACAAGTTTTGCTTTTTTATACATTTTCTACATAGACCAACAATTTCATATCTTTATTTACAAATTCAATCTAGTGCTCTTCACTGGACCCCTATAATAATATCATACACTAATCACGTAAACCGAATCACATTCACACTCCATCACACCTGCACTCAATCACACCAATCAAACTACCAAACAACCCCAAAAGCACATACACATCTTGGTCAGAAGGGGACATAGATATTGTGAATCTCCATGACCGTGTCATGGGTTGGGTGCATACAGTAAGGTCGATGCTCATTTCGGTGGAATATGTCTGATGTTAACCACCTTCTTCAGGACCTTACAAAATCATATATCTTTCACCTACTGGTAGGAGTACAGATAATAATGATGCAAGAAAAATTCTCAAATGGTTGCCGCCTTCAAATTGACAAACTATTGTTAAGTCCGCTGGGCCAGTTATAGATGACTCCTATTGGGATATGGTTCTATTAAACCTGCGTAGACAGGAAGAATCCTCTCTGCTTATTCTTCCCAGATATTTTCTTTGAAAGTGAACAACAGCGCTTCTAAGTTGGCGTTATTACCTGTTATCTGTAGTGGTGCCACCACACTGGGGAACCATGTAGAATAGCCAATCTTATAGTTTATTACATCCTTGAATCATGCCCTGTTAATAAGGACTCAGGTGTCCATAATTGAGTCTATTTCTAAATAGTATTCTATGTGTACCACAAATGATCCAGCCAGGCTCGGCAACGGCAACAAGCAGCCACATCATCAAACCACAGATCATCCAAGAGAGTTCATCTAATTTCCAGCAACAGTCTTACTAATCGTCAATAGGTTGACGTGTCATTTTTTATGCCTTCATTAGACCTCTCACAGGGATAGGCCATAGCTGACTGGAATGTCCCAAGATAACTAGTGTAGGAGGATGGATATCTGACTATGGTTACCCCAGATTGTTGCCTTGTGTTTAGCTGGTTTTCGACTTAGTTGGCCTGGGATCCTGCTAATCCGGGCCCCAGGCTATCTGCTCTCTCTGAAAAATAGACTCAATGTACCTTAGGTACATCTCCAATTGGATACTGGGTCACCTTATCAGCCCCTGTATAGTGTACCATAGGTGCCCAGGGCATAGGTGCATCCAAGGCCTACCAGGGGCTGCAGCATATATTTTGCCACCCCTGGCTGGCCATCTAAACTGACACCACTGGCTGATCTCTCAGCTGGGGAAAGGTGGAGTAATCACCCCTTGCTTAGATATAGTATTTCTATATCTACCTTTTCATATAGACACATATGCATCTATAAGTCACTCCTATGGCAGGCCTTAACAATCCTGAAGGCAGAGTGCTTGGTTTTATGTGAGATGGTGCTCTAGCATGACCTGAGCCTGTCTGCAGCTTTCGGAACCATGTCCTTATAGCTGTTCTATAATATTGCCATACCATATACTCTTAAGTGCATTATAATCCTCGCGGTTATTGCTAACTTTGGTGTGGCTTTATCGAAACATGTCGTGTAAGGTGTCATACTCTCTGGAATACTACCCCCTCGCCAGTTCTGGCGATGGGGTAGCATTCCTACCTTCTAGAGGGAGAAGACATGTTACTTTCCTTAAACGCGGTTAAAATCAACCAGAGCCCCAGCATCACAAAATGGATGCTGCTGCCACAGACACAATTCTGACCTCCTGTTGCTGGGAGCCCTTCCAGCACGGGAGGCCTGGACAATAGGTTTCCTGTCACGGGGAGGTGCTAGCACCACCCCAGACAGGCTATAGTGTATTGGGGCAGGGAGGGCTGAATGAAATGAGACACTGCCTGGGGCGCACAAGGTGCCCCATGCATAGGCCAGTTCAAACCGGTGCTGGGGCACACCAGCCCCAGCTCTGGCGCGAAACTGGACAAATGGAAAGGGGTGTAACCACCCCCTTCCCTGGTCCCACCCATAGGAGGGACCTAGCAGGTAATCCAGCCCTTTGATTTGGAATAAAGGTAGGAGCTGCGTCCTAAGACATCAGATTATCCTGACTGAAACTTTGATGCATAACTCTGGACCTTCTACCATCTACTTTACAAGAAGATACTGAAGAATCTCCCTTGTGGCCAAGGAGTGGCCATCCTGCGCAAGCAGGCACCATCAAGCGCTCAACGAATTGCTTTGTCTGACGCTCCCGTCGGAGCCCGACCACAGTGCCTGATGAGACCCGGACTTCCAGACTTCGTTTAGCCCGATCCACAGCAAAGCTGAGAACAGTGGAGGCGACGTGAGACGTGGGACCGGCCATCTTGAAAAGACGGCGAGACGCTCCCTGTGCAGCTCCCGAGGCACCCTCGAAGCTGTGCATTGGGGATTGAGAAGCCCCAGCCCCGAGCATCAACTTCACCGAAGATCACCCCTCCACACTCGCCGAGCGCTGCGTGGGGCCCTTTTGCATTATCCTGCTCGACGCGTCTGTCTGGTCACTTGCCCGTTGGCTAGTGGCCTCTGTGACGACGAAACTCGAAATCTACACTGCTGATCTGGTTGCTCCAGACTGGCCCTTGCTTCCCTGCGAAGGAAAAGCCCCTCAGTCCTTGCTAGCCTGAGTAAGAAGCCCTCTTCAGTTCCTGCGTGGGTTGCCTTTGCCAAGGCTTGTTAACTCCAATCCGGAAGCCGACACCGCCAACAGCGAGAGCCTTCGTGGGACAGTCCGTGCCCAGCTCCTGGTCATCGTCGATACCTCCTGGTCCACGTGGCCGCAGAGACAAGCTTCGCGACAACCACCTGATTGCGCCCGACATCGCCTAGTTCCTTCTTGGTTCCACTCTGGTCACTGGCTAGTGACCCAGACTCTGTCCCCTCTGCTTTCAGGTACTCTACATCTTCGATCCACCCTTGGATCCAACCGGACTCTTCTCTCCTGGTCGCCTGCAGCATCCATAGAACTCCACGACGAAACCCGACACACTTTGACACCTATGCACCCGCTTCCTGTGGGTGAGGTAACGCGAGTACTGCGTTGCTCCTGTAGAGATTTACATCCCTAGTTTTAAGTGGTTAAGTTCTAGTCCAGTCGGAAGTCTCCAAACTCTTAACGTTCAAAATTTTTTTGCACCATTGACTTCTATGTTTGCACGCATGTGCATTTAGACCTTGCACACGCATCTCGTGGGCCTCCTGCTTCCTAACAACTGTTATTCCAGTGTAGGCCCAGCGATTCCCAAGGCCCTAGGCCTTACCATTGTTCGTGACGTGGTTCTTATACCACTTATTTAGTATATGGTTTTACGGGCCACCCGGCCTTATCCAAAATTGTGCAGCTTATTGTATGATATTAAGTTCTTTGTTTAAACGCTTGTGCTTCTGCCCTCATAAAGAGTACGAAGGATTATTCTAGTAATAAATACATATATTTTATAATATATAACTTGTGTGGTGTCCTTTCATTTGGTATTCAAGGGATTGCATATGGTAAAACAGCTGGCTTCACATGCCCTCTCGAGTTTAGCCTAAGACTGCTTTTGTCCATGCTACCACTAGGATAGCTTGTCTATAAGGTTGACTTACAACCAATCACCATAAGGGTTGTTTGGACTGGTGCAAGGTGCTCACTAGAATAGGGAACATCATATACCAGGCCAACTTCTCACAACTAGTGCACATGTTTTTTTTTTGTAATATCATTTATTGATTTTTCAGAGGTTTGTACATAGATCCTTGACAATAGTGAGTGTACATAACATCTTTCATACAGGTATATATAGAACACTAATGGGGTACAAGGATATAATAACAGCATTACACATACTATAGAATTGTGGTTCGATGGTAATGTCCCAACGGGAACTCAAGATCATATTAATTGTGCAAATATATCACAATAAGCATTGTTAACATTAACAAATACAACTGTCCTTAATTTACCATTCATATTTGACGATTATCTATCTCGTGCGCAGGTCTGATCATGATCAGGTGTGTTTGCGTACTTAGCGACATGAGGTTTAGCTTAAGTCTGCAGTGTGTGCGCCACAGTGTACAACCTCATGAGTTGGGCCTGGAGATTCCTATTACCACACATGTGCGGCACATCCACTGTACTTACTTGTACTGGGCATGCACACGGAAGGTTAGTGCAAGGGTCTGGGGCTCAGACCAAAGCAGTACAGTAGACTGTACTTTCATCTGACACAAGAAAGAGGTCTGGTCATAACTAATGTTCCAAACAGGTACTGTTCTGGGCTTCAGGGAGCTATAACATTACAGTTTTACACAACACAGGAACACATTCCTTATTGGCACTGGTGATACAAGGACACAACCCTCTACCAAGGAGTGAGTTAAGAGGTGCAACCCTCTGCCAGGACCAGTGACAGAATACAAGAGCACAACACTACCAGGACTGGTGTCACAAAACAGGAGCACAACCTTCTACCTGTATACTAGTGACCTGTACAGTTGCACAACCCCCTACCAGCAATGGAGACATACCAGACTCCACAAAATGTCTGACTCCAGTCATTTTTGGTGACGCAAGAGAAATGCACCTCTCTCTACTGCTGAAACCCATCCTAGATTAGCCCAGCACCATGTGACTTTGGGCAATAGCTTGCTTAATCTTCCCGACAGCGCCTAGAGACCCTTACGGGTGATTGTGCGCTTTACAAATGTGGATTATTAAATTAATAATATTATTCCTACTGGGACGAGGCGTGCCTCACCTGATAAAACACAGGCTCCTGCTCTAAACCCCAGTGTGACGTACCACACCTGATAACACACAATATCCTGATCTAAGCTGCAGTGTGACATACCTCACCCGATAACACACAGGCCCCTGCTCTAAGCCTCAGTGTGACATACCTCACCTAGATAAAAAAAAGAAACCATTGATGGACGGAATGCTGGACAATGCAAACATTCACCCCCAGTCAAAAGGATCAGGGTTTAATCCATCATTCTTTTGCTCACCACACCACCCCAGTTTGGACCAAGCCATATGCAAATCAGTCTTGACTCTGTTCCTTATGGGAACAGTCCAGCCCGAACTTCTAAGCCAGGTCCTCCCTGGACCGGAAACAAGCATCCTGGGACCAATTTCAGGGCATCACCCTTCATCATCCAGGCTAGCTTCAATCCAGTGGTGTAGTGGGCACTGGACCCACGTCTGGGCATTCCCTTCCCACTTAGGACAACATATGCAACAGAAACAGTTTATGGATGGAATACTGGACCATGTAAACCTTCACCACAAGTCACAAGGATCTGGGTTTAAACCATCATCCTTTTGCTTACCACACCACCCCAGTTTGGACCCAGCCATATGCAACTCAGTCTTAACCCTGTTCCTTATGGGAACAGTCCAGCCCGAACTGCAAAGCCAGGTCATGGCTGATGAGAGCTGAAAGCCCAAAACAGGTTCCAAAATGCTTGTTTCCAGTCCAGGGAGGACTTGGCCCGGCAGTTTGGGCTGGACTGTTCCTATTGGGCACAGGGTCAAGACTGATTTGCATATGGCTGGGTCCAAACTGGAATGGCATGGTGAGCAAAAACAGATTTAGGCCCAGATCTCTGTACTGGGGTGAATGTATGACATTGTTCTGCATTCTGTCCATCAATTGTTCTTTTCGTACCTCACCTGATAACACACAGGCTCCTGCTCTAAGCTACAGTGTGACATACCTCCCCTGATAACTCACAGCCTCTTATCTTAGGATAGGACAACATGTCTGACCAATCTCCTCACTCATCTTTTACAGAAATCGCTGAATTACCTTCAGAAACATTGATTTATCTGGTAATTCTGCATTTTGTGACAGAATGCACATACTTTTTATGATTTTTAACGTGACATTCCGACACCAGTGATTACCCATCACTTTGAATGAGCGCCATTGTAGGACACCTCCTCAGTGCCTCCTTCTGGGTGAACACATCCATTGCGCTGGCAGGACAGGGGCAGCCTGCACTCCCCAAATCTTGTGTCTTCCATCCCAAGGGCGGAAACTTCCTGGCCCCCCTTCTTTTACATCATCATGTGACTTCAGCCTGTGTCTCCACTCAGCCCGTCTCTCGGTCTTTGACTGTCTCTGCCTGCGGTGGGTTTCCTTCCTTGCACCCTCTCCATGGATCGAGCTTCTTTACAACGTCACAAATTCTGACCTCTCTACAGTTCATGAGGTGTATGAGGGAAGGGGGAGGGCAGGAGTGTGAGAAGGATGGAAGACGGTCGTAGGGACGGTACTAAGAAATTGCATTTCAGAAATTAGGAAAAGCACATTTTTGGTCTGATATTTTTTTAAGGAACTATCAACTCTCCACCCTCCTCCTGAACTCTGACTCTAAGGATGGCTTGTAGAAAGCTTTTTTAATATCTAAACATCTTTTCTTTGCTTCTGACAGAACAAGCTAAGAACTGAAAAGAATAAAATTGAATCTGCATTTGAAAATTTGCGGCAGCTTCTGAAAGAAAATGAGCAAACACTGCACAGAAGACTGGAGGAGATGGAGAAGAAAATGTCCATGATAGAAAATGCAAATATCACCAAACTGTCCAATCAAATCACCGCTCTCAAGGCCCTGATAACGGAGATAGAAAAGAAGTGTGAGGCGCCGGCGTGGGAACTCCTGAAGGTGAGATACTGTTTGGGAAATAAAACAGAAGAAGGAAGTGAAATATTCATATTTTGTGTGCATTATTAAATGTCTGAGTGGAACACATATAATCTCCTGGCTGGGTCAATGCACAGTGACCCCATGAACTCTGAGAGCCGCACACAATATACAGACATGGATAATTTCCATTGTCCCACTTGATGCTTTGAGCCCAACTCCATATACAAACTGTGAAATGTACAGCGACTGTTTACAGTGTGATATACAAGTTAATAACACATCTATATACAAACTATTTACGTATTTTATCTTTTAAGGAGAATGCAACACACCAAGCAATTCCAGTGACTGTAAATAATATATGAAGAACAAGGAGCAAAATGTGTTAAAAGTTAGATAGAAATGGAAAGCGTAATGAGTGACAACACCTGAGAGAATTGGAAAAAAAACAAAGTCCTTCTTTTCTAAGAAGTTTGAAAACCTTTCTGTTCTAATGTGTTTACTTGTCTCCTGATGCAGGTGGCCACTTAGGTTCACGTGCACCAAACCTCTTGTCAGCTATTTAACCTGGAATTTGAAATCGGTAATGGAAAGCTCACTCGGTTATTGTCACCCCAGATAAAGATAGAGATTGCCACAGAAAACTCTTTAGTTTGAAGAATAGTAACAATTTTATATTACGGGTAACCCCTGATTATATTACAGTGTGCAAAATGACTGACTGCAAATTGCTGCCCTGCAGCAATAGAAATTTGATTTACAACTGGATTATTTTAAAACAATTATTGGAAACTGCAACCAAATTCCTCAGCAATATGGCTTAGGGTGGGATTAGAGGTGTAAACATCCTTATTGTGGTCATACGCTGTCACTTAAACAGTGATGCTCTACTCAAATAAGTTGATTAGTTTAAAGCCAAGAAGCTTCCTGAGAAGTAGCTCCATGTAAAGGGCACTAGATGATGGTGGCAGAGGGTGACACGGAGCATCCCTCCCAGGGTGACAGAGAGCATCCCTCCAAGTGTAACAGAGAGCATGCCTCCGAGGTTGACAGAGAGCATGTCTCCGAGTTTGACAAAGAGCATCCCTCTCAGTGTGACAGAGAGCATCCCTCTGAGGGCGACAGGGAGCATCCCTCTGAGGGCGACAGGGAGCATCCCTTCAAGTGTAACGGAGAGCATCCCTCTGAGGGCGACAGAGAGCATGCCTCTGAGGTTGACAGAGAGCATCCCTCCAAGGGTGACTGAGAGCATCCCTCCAAGGGTGACTGAGAGCATCCCTGCAAGGGTGACGGAGAGCATTCCTCCAAGGGTGACGGAGAGCATCCCTCCAAGGGTGACGGAGAGCATCCCTCCAAGGGTGACGGAGAGCATCCCTCCAAGGGTGACAGAGAGCATCCCTCCAAGGGTGACGGAGAGCATCCCTCCAAGGGTGACGGAGAGCATCCCTCCAAGGGTGACGGAGAGCATCCCTCCAAGGGTGACGGAGAGCATCCCTCCAAGGGTGACGGAGAGCATCCCTCCAAGGGTGACGGAGAGCATCCCTCCAAGGGTGACGGAGAGCATCCCTCCAAGGGTGGCGGAGAGCATCCCTCCAAGGGTGGCAGAGAGCATCCCTCCAAGGGTGGCAGAGAGCATCCCTCCAAGGGTGGCAGAGAGCATCCCTCCAAGGGTGGCAGAGAGCATCCCTCCAAGGGTGGCAGAGAGCATCCCTCCAAGGGTGGCAGAGAGCATCCCTCCAAGGGTGGCAGAGAGCATCCCTCCAAGGGTGGCAGAGAGCATCCCTCCAAGGGTGGCAGAGAGCATCCCTCCAAGGGTGGCAGAGAGCATCCCTCCAAGGGTGGCAGAGAGCATCCCTCCAAGGGTGGCAGAGAGCATCCCTCCAAGGGTGGCAGAGAGCATCCCTCCAAGGGTGGCAGAGAGCATCCCTCCAAGGGTGGCAGAGAGCATCCCTCCAAGGGTGGCAGAGAGCATCCCTCCAAGGGTGACAGAGAGCATCCCTCCAAGAGCGACAGGGAGCATTACTCTTAGTGTGACAGAGAGCATCCCTGTGAGCGTAACAGGGAGCACCCTTACAAGTGTGACAGAGAGCATCCCTCCAAGTGTGACAGAGAGCATCCCTCCAAGTGTGACAGAGAGCATCCCTCCAAGTGTGACGGAGAGCATCCCTCTTAGTGTGACAGAGAGCATCCCTCTGAGGACGACAGGGAGTATCCCTCCAAGAGTGACAGTGAGCACCCTCTGAGGGTGACAGAGAGCATCCCTCTGAGGGTGACAGAGCATCCCTCTGAGGGTGACAGAGAGCGTCCCTCTGAGGGGTGACAGAGAGCGTACCTCTGAGGGGTGACAGAGAGCGTACCTCTGAGGGGTGACAGAGAGCGTACCTCTGAGGGGTGACAGAGCGTCCCTCTGGGGGTGACAGAGAGCGTCCCTCTGAGGGGTGACAGAGAGCGTCCCTCTGAGGGGTGACAGAGAGCGTCCCTCTGAGGGGTGACAGAGAGCGTCCCTCTGAGGGGTGACCGAGAGCGTCCCTCTGAGGGGTGACAGAGAGCATCCCTCTGAGGGTGACCCAGAGCATCCCCCCAGGGTGACCCAGAGCATCCCCCCAGGGTGACAGAGAGCACCCCTCTGAGGGTGACAGAGAGCACCCCTCTGAGGGTGACAGAGAGCATCCCTCTGAGGGTGACCCAGAGCATCCCTCTGAGGGTGACAGAGAGCATCCCTCTGAGGGTGACCGAAAGCGTCCCTCTGAGAGTGACAGAGAGCTTCCATTCACCAGCTGTGATCCTGGCGTCACCCTCTAAACAGTGTGTTTAACTCCTTATACTGAGATGAACTTGTAATATAGCCATGCCGCATGCAAGTCATAGACAACTTGTCATAAAGAGTCTAATATTCCAAATCCTTTAGTCTTGCCTGGTTCTTCCTTAAATTTTTATAGAGGGTCTTTCATCTCAGCCCCTTCAATCCAACAGCTCACCCAATGCTGGGATGAATTAATCCAGTAACTGAAGAGAGCTTCACACAAGCAGATCCTGCAGGCACTCAGCTAGTACCCCCCCCTTGTACCTCCTCTTGCAGGGCACGCTTCTCGCCCCACGTACCTCCTCCTGCAGGGCACTGTTCTACCGCTTTGGCTCTCAACTACTCCTTCATGGCTCTCTTTTAGTAATGCTGCTGTTCTTTCTTTGCTCTTCTGAAGAACACGCTTCTAGTATCCCTGCTGTTCATACTTCCTCCTGCAACGCCTGTTACCTGTAATACTATTAGTATAATAAAACATAGCACACCAGGATCAACAACAAGGACTTCTGGCAGAATATTCCCTGTTAATGTAATAAAGTGGCCGAATTCAAAGGTGGAGAACAACTCTCATAGGGGCGAGCTGCCTCTGTTTTCTTGGCACTGATTTTACTACCTCTGAAGCCAGGGATCGCACATGCAGTGACCGGGGTCACAAGGCGCAATCCATGAGTCGCAGCTGTAACCCATGGCTAGTCCTAAATGATGTCCATGCATAAGACCCTGTTGAGAGCATCGTACAATGTGTCAAGTGACTCCATTCAGAATATCAGAATGTGCTGTGTTTTGTGACTCCATCCAGAATAACACTGTGCTGTGTCATTACCATTCAGAATATCAGTTTCTGCTATGCGATTTGTCGCTAATCAAAATGTCACATTCTGTGCTTGGTCATGCGATGCCACAGAATGTGCTGTGTCATGTGACCGCAGCCACTGTTTTCTAATCCTAGATCGATTGAAGTGTTTCATAAATACTACCATAACTTTAACGTCTTCTCTGGAAACTGATTTCACTTTGTTTTTCTGTTTTGCAGGATGTCAGAAGCACCCTAAGCAGGTAAGGCTGGTTTATTATTCTCCTCTGTGTGTAAGACACAGGTCTCACTGCTGCAGTGTGTAAATGCCTCTACTAAGTTCACACAAAGTGCTAGGAAACTTTCAGATCCTCATAAAATCACTTTGTATCCTCAAAAAACTCTTAAGTCCTCAGCAAATACATTTGATTCCTCTGAAAACTCTCTTGTATCATCAGGAAATGCTCTTAAATTTTCCTAAAACCATGTGTAAGTCATCAGAAAACTACTTTGAATCTCGAAATAATTGCTACAGAAATGAGTTGCTGTCCTCACAAAACCTATTTGTATCAATAAAACCTACCTGAAGTCCTCCGAAGAGTTCCCTGTACACACAGAAAACTAGTGCAGATTCCGGAAACTTCCCCTCCGGTTTCTTTAATTAGGAGTTGTGGAAAAACGAATTTAAAGTTTCCTAACTTCGATTCCAGTCTTCAAAACATCCCTTCTCTGCTTCCAAACAGCATTGAAATGTAATTAAAGCCATGTTCAGGTGTCATTCTTTAGTAAATTCCCTCCAATCTCTCCATCTTTGGGCATGTTTGCGTAATGTTTCCTGGCTGCTGTGTTACTCAACGTCCCCTTTGCGTAGTGTCCGCGCTTATTCACATTCTTAAGTGGTCTGCGTACAACCATGGAATATCATCGTACGCCCGTTAGCACTAAAGTATGGTTCGCTACATCTATTCGCCCACGTCGCAACCAGGCGAATCCTCAGGGTCACTGCCCTCTATCTGTTGCAGCTCATTTAAGAGTTTGTCCCAACATGCTGCTCTGGGTTCTCGACGCAGTGCTAATGTTTCTTCATGCTTGATGGAGATGCTTTCTGCCTTGGCCCATGCGAACAATGAGTGACGCCATGCCTGTACATGTGGTGGGTCCACCACTTTCCACCGTCTAGTTAGGAGCCTTTTAGCTACTATTATCCCCAAGTCTAGGAACCTAGACACTATTTAGGTGGCAGGCGTCCTCCTGAATTGATACAGGAGGTATACGGACCATTCAAAGTTAGTCCTCGACCTGTGCATATGTGTAATATCCTTGTTATTGTATTCCAGTACACTCCTATTAGGGGGCAGCTCCATAACATGTGTACTAGTTCAGCTCCTGGGGGGTGTTGTGTTTGTTTCTTGGGGTTGGTAGGATTCCTCAGGGCGACTTCATCAGCGCTTGCTGTGATCCATTTAGTGAAGTTGTCCACTGCTTGTTCCGTGTCCTTGTGGAGGTAGATAGGTGAAAGTTGAGGGTGTTGATTCAGCGTTGTACTGATGCTTTGGACTGGCTACGACATGTTACGCTGGCAGTGGAGGTGGGGGTTTTGAGGGGCTCTGAGATGATGAAGTGGACGCAGTGGTGGTCGGTCCAGGTGAGCTGTTAAGTGTGGGTGTAAAGATAGGGTCAAGCGTGTCTCCTGCGATGTGAGTGGGGTTGGTGACTAATTGCTCAAGTTTGAGGTTGGCCATACTTTCTAGGATGTCAGCCTTGTTGGTGTCATCAATGTTTTTAAGGTGAAAGTTGAGGTCTCCTAGGAAGATAGTTTCACCTCAATGGTGATAGGAGCGGTGAAGTCGGAAATGGGGTTGCAGAAGGGAGGGCGGAGTCCCGGGGATCTGTAGGCGAGGGTGTCTCCAATTGTGGGTTTGCTGTTCATTTGGAGTTGGAAGTTGAGATGCTAAATGAAGGGGATGGTTGCGCATTTGAGAGTCTCTTCGTGGATTATGGCTGTGATGCTGCCGTTTCTATTGGTCTGGTCTCGCTGAGTGATCTTGCATCCGTCCAGTATGGCTGTGGCAATACTGGGTTCTGATGCGAGGTTCAGCCAGGTCTCTGTGATGAAGACGGTGTCTGGGGTGGTGATGGTTTTCCAGATTTCTGTGGCGTCTTTTCCAAGAGAGCGTGCGTTGTTCAGCAGGCAGTTGATCTCTCTGAAGGGGTTGGCCACGGCCCTGCTGTTGAGTGTGAGTGACTTGCTGTGGCTGATGAACGTGGTGTCAGTTGTTTCTCTTCTGGTACAGGTAAATTGGCAGTTCCGGCAGGAGAAAGGGCCATTGGTGGTCCTGGGTGAGGCCAGGGCGCAGCAGTTGTTCTGGCATCCGGAGTCCAGGGCTCTAAGTTCGTCTGATGTGAAGCACAGGCAGTCCGTGGTGGGTGGAGACCTAGTGCAGAGCGAGGTCCATGCATGGCATACCCACTGTGCGCGTCTGCTGCGTGGGTGCGCTGTGGTCACCATTCCAGAGGACTGGGTTACTGGCAGGAGGATGCCAATGGTGCTCATAGGGGGAGACAGCAGGCACGACAGGGAGCGACGCGGGAGGCGAGGTGTAGGGAGCCGCAGGGCTGCAGGCAGCAGAAGGGAGGTCCCAGCAGAGCCTGGGGCAAGGGATAGGTCGGGCAGGCAGGGAGAGAGGGAAGGGGAAGAAGCCAGACTGCAAGGTCAAGTGCAGCCGGCCCAGGCTACCAGGGTCAAGAGGGGCGCAGCTGGGCAGTAACTACTGGGAGTCTGGTGAAGGTTGGGCTGAGGGAAGAGCACCGGGCACGGTGTCAGGGGGGAAAAGCCCACAGAGCACTGTAACTGAAACTGTGGGCATAAGAGGGGTGGCCCAGCCTCCTTTCGTTTCTAACGGGCATGGACGGGCCCACCCTTTGCATGTGCTTTGCCTGGGCACCGCCCGCACAACTCCCGCGATGCAGGAGCCGCAGAAGGAATTAATATGCTGCGGGAGGTGTGAAAACGGGCCAGGCCCACCTCCCAGAGGCTGCTGGGAACTTTAGTTCCCTGAGGGTTATGGGGGCACTGGCTCCCGAGTGGAGCTGGGAGAGTCGTGAGGCAGGAGTCCGGGGCCTGGAGAAGCAGGTGAGGGAGCGGCAGATACTGCGGTGCCCGTCCTTGGTCTGTTGAAAGACTATCTACCCTCCATTACCATTGCTTGACATCAGTCTTTGTAAGTGCCTGGGTTAGATCCGTAAAGGCTACCAAGTTCTTTGTGAACTTACCACGGTATGTCATCATGCCTAGGAAACGTCTTACTCCTGTCATGAAAGTTGGTGTGAGTACAGATTTCTTGTCTTTGACTTTTTGGGGATTCGGAGTCACTATTTCCTCTGAAAATGTCTGTTTGAAGAAACTGATGTGTTGCTTTAGAAAGTCACACTTGCAGGGTTTAGCCTGAGGCCGTTGAAGGCACTGTGGGACTTTTTGGACACAATAATGACTGTCACATTGTGTGCCTGCACCTAGATGTCATCACTAATGTCAATTATTCCAGTCAATCCATCTAGAACTTCTGGGATGGTGTTCTCAAAAACATCAACGACACTGGAGATTCCGAAGTTTAATCTTGTGTATAGGGTCAGACCCAGGTGTGTGGAGAAGGTCGTGATATATCAAGAAGTGCGGTCGAGCATCAGCAGGTGATACCCTGACTTTAGATCTGTTTTGGAGAACAAGCTAGCTCCTTTGATCTCATTTATTAGTCCATCCTTTGTAGGCGTGATATGTTGTTGTCTTTGGCATGCCTGATTTAGGAGGTGCATGGCCACTCGCAGCCACTCGCCTCCTGGCTGTTTGGGCTTCTGGGTGACAACAGTTGTGGAAACCCAGGGAGTGGACCCATAATCTCACTCGATGATGTTAGCCTCTTTCAGCCTTCATAGCTTCTCTTCCACTTTTGCCTGAAGATGAACCGCCACTCGGTGATGTCAATAGACTGATTGATATGCAGATGCATAGTGTTATGTTATGTTATGTTATGTTATGTTAAAATCACTTCTACCGCGCACGGTCACCAGTCGGTTTCATGGCGCTTATGGACAAACGCAGAAGGGGCAGGCAGCGAGGTTACTCGTAAGATAACTGGAAGAGATGTGTTTTGAGTAATTTACGAAAACAGGAGTAATTAGGACAGAGTCGGATAGTGGTCGGGAGAGAGTTCCAAAGTGTGCGGCAAGAAAAGAGAAGCAGGAGTCTCCGTACTTTTTACGTTTAAACCTGGGGACAGTTAGGAGGTTGTGTGTAGAAGACCGGAGATTTCTTGAGGGAATGTGACGCTTGAGACTAAGGGAAGTGAAAGCTGGGGCGAGAGTGAGGAGTGCCTTAAAAACCGTGCAACCCAGTTTGAAAATGCATCGAGAGGCTACTGGGAGCCAGTGCAGTCTCCTCAGCAAGGGCGAAACATGGTGGTGCTTAGGCTGTTGAAAGATCAGTGTTTCCTTTCAAACACCCAAGGCCATGAAACAGGCTGTTGTATTCCTGTACAAGATTGTCCTGCTCAGTAGTGTAGACAAACTGAATCAGCTGAAGACTTGTAGCTGCCTGCCAGCATTCCTGCACTCTTTGGTAATGAGCACCTCTGCCCTGACTGCTTGTTTCTCATGAGTGAGTTCCACTGTGCAGACTCCTGTTAATGGTAGTGGGTTTGGATGTCATTAGGAATACATTTTTATCTTCATTGGTTTTCGTGTTGTCTCTTTCTTCCTCTCCTCCAAAACACTGGTGACTGTGAAATACATTTCTATTCTGTCCAGCCGCACCTTCCATTTAGGTGCCTGGAAGAGGACGCCCAGGAGAACATGAACGGGCTGATGACAAGGATGGAAGGCATCTTGGGTGGACTGGATGTGTGCACGCAGAGTGGTACAGGCGGGTAATCAGAGTCACACCTAAAGGCTGGTGTCTACGGTGGCGATACTGCAGGGTGAACACGTCTGCAGCAGCCAGGAGTGGTGACCTGTGTTGCAGTGATATCAAGAGCTGAGGCAGTTAAGGTTTATACCCTGTGATAACTTGCATGCTTCCTGAAGGGCAGTTAATCATACCCGTGATGGTGGAGTTTGAGGTCGCAGCTTGAGTATGATGGGTGCCTGCATGTAATTATTTTTTTAAAGAATCCAAAATCGAAATGTCCCTTTTTGCCAAATAGATGGAGATGTTTTAGTCCCCATGGGGGCAGTCACAGATCTGGGCTGAATCCATCATCATTCTTTAGCTCACTTCGCCTCCTCAGTTCAAACCCAGCTATATGCAAATCAGTCTTGACCCTGTGCCTCATGGGAACAGTGCAGCCCGAATTGCCAAGCCACGTCTTCCCTGAATCTGAAACAAGCATCCTGGGACCAGTTTCTGGGTAACACCCTTCATCAGCCAGGCTAGCTTGAATTCAGTGGCTGGAGGAGTGGGAAGACATCATTTCTCTGTACGCTGATGATATATTATTGTACGTAGCAGCCCCACGCATCTCCCTGAGTCGTATACTGGAAATATTCACAACCTTCGGTAGATACTTGGGATACACCATTAAGTGGTCTAAATGGACGCTATTTGTTCTCTGTGGGTACTCTTCGTGACAAGATAGGGGATGTGTAGCAAGGGTAGTTTCTGATAGCTTCCGATATTTGGTATCTATGTCACCACCGATCCCGACTCATTCTATGACAATAATCTCCAGGGTCCCCTACAGAATCTTAGGAGAGACGTTTGCCAGTGGAGGGCCCTGCCCTTGTCCCTTCTTGGACGAGCTGCTTTGTCCAAGATGATGGCACTGCAGCGGTTTCTTTACTTGTGCAAAATGCACCATTCTCAGTCCCCGATACCTACTTCCGGACTATAGAGACTGAATTAAGGACCTTGTTGTGGGACTGGGAGCCCCTCATATAGCCCTCAAAAAACTGACACATGACTCGTATGACGGTGGTATTACGTTGCCCGACATCCACAGATGTTACCAGGCAGCACAGCTCACCACTGTTAACCAATGGGTACATCGGCCTCCAGCCAATACGGCGTTTCATATGGACTGTTATGTGTTACGGCCACTTGAATACACACGATCACTGTACACCTCCCCAAGATATATGATCCTTCCGGGATTCATAGCTCTTTCGGTCCAACTGTGGCACACAACTCTTAAAACACTGGACTGAGAGGGTAGGATCACCCAGTCAACACCACTATGGGACTCAGGAATACTGGGCACATTAGGCCGAAGACCCGGCTTTGATAAATGGTACCTAATATGTATCTCCAGGGAGGGAGATCTAAGGAGGAGGGAGATCTAAGGAGGGATGGAACAGTGCTGCTGTTCCGATTTACAGCGTGAATATTACCTCGTCGACCCAGAAACCTTACGATACCTTCATGTCCGCCACACTTTAATAGCAGTAGTCCCTCAAGGGGAGGTCCTCCCTGAAGCATCCCTGTTAGAAAACAGACTATTAGATGACTACATAGTATGCAAAGCGATCTCCTTAACGTATAAAAAACGAATTAACAGTGCATTCGACACATTGCTTCAGCTCCGGCAATGTTGGGTACTGACATGGAAGACCTAAAGGATGAGGTCTGGCTGGTAGCCCTAGCCTCTCCCAAAGAGCTGGCGATCAGTTCACGTTTTCGCCTGGTGGAACTCAAGATACTACACTGGGCCTATATCTCTTGCAATACATTGGTCAAAATGGGAAGGAGACCTGGATCAGCTTGCGTGCGGGGGTGTGGGGGAGAAGGCACCTCTTACTGTATACTCTGGCACTGTCCAGCAATGCAGACTTTTTGGACCTCCGTGGTGGCCTGTATAAACAGTGTCAGAGGTGGGGGCTCGCCTCCCTCGGCAAAGTGCTGCCTCCTGAATGTGTAGGAGGTCACGGATCTGGGACGCATGGAGCAAATATGAGTCACATTAGGCCTCATGGTGGACAAAAGGAAGATAGCAAGATTGTGAGGAGCAGAATCACCACCACAGCTCAAGGATTGGAGCCGTGATATGGACTGGTGATGGTGGCGGAGAAGGTGATCTATGAGGGTCGCGGTTGCTCCCGTAAGTGGGTAAAGATTTGGGGTGACTGGAATGAACACCGGGGTGGTTTATGCTCCGCTTTAGTCCATCCAGCAGCAGGGCAGTCCTTTCAGCAGCAGGGCAGTCCTTTCAGCAGCAGGGACAATCTTCCAGCAGCAGGGCAGTCCTTCAAGCAGCAGGGCAGTCCTTCCAGCAGCAGGGCCGTCCTTCCAGCAGCAGGGCCGTCCTTCCAGCAGCAGGGCCGTCCTTCCAGCAGCAGGGCCGTCCTTCCAGCAGCAGGGCCGTCCTTCCAGCAGCAGGGCAGAGTTTCCCGCAGCAGGGCAGTCCTTCCAGCAGCAGGGCAGTCCTTCCAGCAGCAGGGCAGTCCTTCCAGCAGCAGGGCAGTCCTTCCAGCAGCAGGGCAGTCCTTCCAGCAGCAGGGCAGTCCTTCCAGCAGCAGGGCAGTCCTTCCAGCAGCAGGGCAGTCCTTCCAGGACCAGGTCCAGTTCTCCTTCAGACAGCAGGTCCATTCCTCCTTCAGACAGCAGGGCAGTCCTTCCAGCAGCAGGGCAGTCCTTCCAGCAGCAGGGCCGTCCTTCCAGCAGCAGGGCAGTCCTTCCAGCAGCAGGGCAGTCCTTCCAGCAGCAGGGCAGTCCTTGCAGCAGCAGGGCAGTCCTTGCAGCAGCAGGGCAGTCCTTGCAGCAGCAGGGCAGTCCTTGCAGCAGCAGGGCAGTCCTTGCAGCAGCAGGGCAGTCCTTGCAGCAGCAGGGCAGTCCTTGCAGCAGCAGGGCAGTCCTTGCAGCAGCAGGGCAGTCCTTGCAGCAGCAGGGCAGTCCTTCCAACAGCAGGGCAGTCCTTCCAGCAGCAGGGCAGTCCTTCCAGGACCAGGTCCAGTTCTCCTTCAGACAGCAGGTCCATTCCTCCTTCAGACAGCAGGGCAGTCCTTCCCGCAGCAGGGCAGTCCTTCCCGCAGCAGGGCAGTCCTTCCAGCAGCAGGGCAGTCCTTCCAGCAGCAGGGCAGTCCTTCCAGCAGCAGGGCAGTCCTTCCAGCAGCAGGGCAGTCCTTCCAGCAGCAGGGCAGTCCTTCCAGCAGCAGGGCAGTCCTTCCAGGACCAGGTCCAGTTCTCCTTCAGACAGCAGGGCAGTCCTTCCCGCAGCAGGGCAGTCCTTCCAACAGCAGGGCAGTCCTTCCAGCAGCAGGGCAGTCCTTCCAGCAGCAGGGCAGTCCTTCCAGGACCAGGTCCAGTTCTCCTTCAGACAGCAGGTCCATTCCTCCTTCAGACAGCAGGGCAGTCCTTCCAGCAGCAGGGCAGTCCTTCCAGCAGCAGGGCCGTCCTTCCAGCAGCAGGGCAGTCCTTCCAGCAGCAGGGCAGTCCTTCCAGCAGCAGAGCCGTCCTTCCAGCAGCAGAGCAGTCCTTCCCGCAGCAGGGCAGTCCTTCCAGGACCAGGTCCAGTTCTCCTTCAGACAGCAGGTCCATTCCTCCTTCAGACAGCAGGGCAGTCCTTCCAGCAGCGGGGCAGTCCTTCCAGCAGCGGGGCAGTCCTTCCAGCAGCGGGGCAGTCCTTCCAGCAGCGGGGCAGTCCTTCCAGCAGCGGGGCAGTCCTTCCAGCAGCGGGGCAGTCCTTCCAGCAGCGGGGCAGTCCTTCCAGCAGCGGGACAGTCCTTCCAGCAGCGGGACAGTCCTTCCAGCAGCGGGACAGTCCTTTCAGCAGCGGGGCAGTCCTTCCAGCAGCGGGGCAGTCCTTCCAGCAGCGGGGCAGTCCTTCCAGCAGCGGGGCAGTCCTTCCAGCAGCGGGGCAGTCCTTCCAGCAGCGGGGCAGTCCTTCCAGCAGCGGGGCAGTCCTTCCAGCAGCGGGGCCGTCCTTCCAGCAGCAGGGCCGTCTATCCAGCAGCAGGGCAGTCTATCCAGCAGCAGGGCAGTCTATCCAGCAGCCGGGCAGTCTATCCAGCAGCCGGGCAGTCTATCCAGCAGCCGGGCAGTCTATCCAGCAGCAGGGCAGTCTATCCAGCAGCAGGGCAGTCTATCCAGCAGCAGGGCAGTCTATCCAGCAGCAGGGCAGTCTATCCAGCAGCAGGGCAGTCTATCGAGCAGCAGGGCAGTCTATCGAGCAGCAGGGCAGTCTATCCAGCAGCAGGGCAGTCCTTCAAGCAGCAGGGCAGTCCATCGAGCAGCAGGGCAGTCTATCGAGCAGCAGGGCAGTCTATCCAGCAGCAGGGCTGTCCTTCCAGCAGCAGGGCAGTCCTTCCAGCAGCAGGGCAGTCCTTCCAGCAGCAGGGCAGTCCTTCCAGCAGCAGGGCAGTCCTTCCAGCAGCAGGGCAGTCCTTCAAGCAGCAGGGCAGTCCTTCAAGCAGCAGGGCAGTCCTTCAAGCAGCAGGGCAGTCCTTCAAGCAGCAGGGCAGTCCTTCAAGCAGCAGGGCAGTCCTTCAAGCAGCAGGGCAGTCCTTCAAGCAGCAGGGCAGTCCTTCCAGCAGCGGGGCAGTCCTTCCAGCAGCGGGGCAGTCCTTCCAGCAGCGGGGCAGTCCTTCCAGCAGCGGGGCAGTCCTTCCAGCAGCGGGGCAGTCCTTCCAGCAGCGGGGCAGTCCTTCCAGCAGCGGGGCAGTCCTTCCAGCAGCGGGGCAGTCCTTCCAGCAGCGGGGCAGTCCTTCCAGCAGCAGGGCCGTCCTTCCAGCAGCAGGGCCGTCTATCCAGCAGCAGGGCAGTCTATCCAGCAGCAGGGCAGTCTATCCAGCAGCCGGGCAGTCTATCCAGCAGCCGGGCAGTCTATCCAGCAGCCGGGCAGTCTATCCAGCAGCCGGGCAGTCTATCCAGCAGCCGGGCAGTCTATCCAGCAGCCGGGCAGTCTATCCAGCAGCAGGGCAGTCTATCCAGCAGCAGGGCAGTCTATCCAGCAGCAGGGCAGTCTATCCAGCAGCAGGGCAGTCTATCCAGCAGCAGGGCAGTCTATCCAGCAGCAGGGCAGTCTATCCAGCAGCAGGGCAGTCTATCCAGCAGCAGGGCAGTCTATCGAGCAGCAGGGCAGTCTATCGAGCAGCAGGGCAGTCTATCCAGCAGCAGGGCTGTCCTTCCAGCAGCAGGGCAGTCTATCCAGCAGCAGGGCAGTCTTTCAAGCAGCAGGGCAGTCTTTCAAGCAGCAGGGCAGTCTATCCAGCAGCAGGGCAGTCCTTCAAGCAGCAGGGCAGTCCTTCCAGCAGCAGGGCAGTCCTTCCAGCAGCAGGGCAGTCCTTCAAGCAGCAGGGCAGTCCTTCAAGCAGCAGGGCAGTCCTTCAAGCAGCAGGGCAGTCCTTCAAGCAGCAGGGCAGTCCTTCAAGCAGCAGGGCAGTCCTTCAAGCAGCAGGGCAGTCCTTCAAGCAGCATTGCAGCAGGGCAGTCCTTCAAGCAGCAGGGCAGTCCTTCAAGCAGCAGGGCAGTCCTTCAAGCAGCAGGGCAGTCCTTCAAGCAGCAGGGCAGTCCTTCAAGCAGCAGGGCTGCCTTTTCAGCAGCAGGGCCATCCTTCCAGCAGCAATGCAGTCCTTCCAGCAGCAGGGCTGTCCTTCCAGCAGCAGGGCAGTCCTTCCAGCAGCGGGGCAGTCCTTCCAGCAGCGGGGCAGTCCTTCCAGCAGCGGGGCAGTCCTTCCAGCAGCGGGGCAGTCCTTCCAGCAGCGGGGCAGTCCTTCCAGCAGCGGGGCAGTCCTTCCAGCAGCGGGGCAGTCCTTCCAGCAGCGGGGCAGTCCTTCCAGCAGCGGGGCAGTCCTTCCAGCAGCGGGGCAGTCCTTCCAGCAGCGGGGCAGTCCTTCCAGCAGCAGGGCCGTCCTTCCAGCAGCAGGGCCGTCCTTCCAGCAGCAGGGCCGTCCTTCCAGCAGCAGGGCCGTCTATCCAGCAGCAGGGCCGTCTATCCAGCAGCAGGGCAGTCTATCCAGCAGCAGGGCAGTCTATCCAGCAGCAGGGCAGTCTATCCAGCAGCAGGGCAGTCTATCCAGCAGCAGGGCAGTCTATCCAGCAGCCGGGCAGTCTATCCAGCAGCCGGGCAGTCTATCCAGCAGCCGGGCAGTCTATCCAGCAGCAGGGCAGTCTATCCAGCAGCAGGGCAGTCTATCCAGCAGCAGGGCAGTCTATCCAGCAGCAGGGCAGTCTATCCAGCAGCAGGGCTGTCCTTCCAGCAGCAGGGCAGTCCTTCCAGCAGCAGGGCAGTCCTTCCAGCAGCAGGGCAGTCTATCCAGCAGCAGGGCAGTCTATCCAGCAGCAGGGCAGTCTATCCAGCAGCAGGGCTGTCCTTCCAGCAGCAGGGCAGTCCTTCAAGCAGCAGGGCAGTCCTTCCAGCAGCAGGGCAGTCCTTCCAGCAGCAGGGCAGTCCTTCAAGCAGCAGGGCAGTCCTTCAAGCAGCAGGGCAGTCCTTCAAGCAGCAGGGCAGTCCTTCAAGCAGCAGGGCAGTCCTTCAAGCAGCAGGGCAGTCCTTCAAGCAGCAGGGCAGTCCTTCAAGCAGCAGGGCAGTCCTTCAAGCAGCATTGCAGCAGGGCAGTCCTTCAAGCAGCAGGGCAGTCCTTCAAGCAGCAGGGCAGTCCTTCAAGCAGCAGGGCAGTCCTTCAAGCAGCAGGGCAGTCCTTCAAGCAGCAGGGCAGTCCTTCAAGCAGCAGGGCAGTCCTTCCAGCAACGGGGCAGTCCTTCGAGCAGCAGGGCTGCCCTTTCAGTAGCAGGGCCATCCTTCCAGCAGCAATGCAGTCCTTCCAGCAGCAGGGCTGTCCTTCCAGCAGCAGGGCAGTCCTTCCAGCAGCAGGGCAGTCCTTCCAGCAGCAGGGCAGTCCTTCCAGCAGCAGGGCAGTCCTTCCAGCGGCAGGGCAGTCCTTCCAGCGGCAGGGCAGTCCTTCCAGCAGCAGGGCAGTCCTTCTTCTGAATCTTCCACACGACCAGGAGTGTTCTGATATGTTCTGAAGGTCCCCATTTCATACTGGTGTCAGCTTTTTGGGGGGAAATTCCCCAACCAACCCCAAAACTGGTTATGGTCCGTTCTTCCCCAACCCCTGGTCTTGTCTCTAAACCGTTCGGGGCGACAAAGACAAGGCCAGGCCTGATGTCAGGTTCCTTTGTTTGAATCTTTAGAAATGTAATGTGGGTAGAGTCCAGCTTCTCCCAAGCCATTCTATCTGTCTGAAAGGAATACACAACCCACAATAGGTGAGCCAATCACAGTCATGTGACCCAGGACTCTGGCATAAAGGCACAAATGGTTTGAGCAGAAAAATGCCAACTTTCTGTAAAATTGCAAAAATAACAGTCTAAAAGTGATGTTTTCAAAATTGTAGCTTTAAATTCAACTACACCATTTAAAAGGATTTTAGATTGAAAGTCATTTGAGTGTAAACACTATTTCTCTATCTGTTTCAAACTGAAGTTATCTCTTATTAAGTTTAATAAGATAACCCAGTGTCAGCCTATGGGAAAGATAGGCCTATGCAGTGAAAAACGACTTGGAGTTTTTCAATGCTGGGACATGTAAAATGTAAACACACATGTCCTACTTTTTAAATACAATGCATCCTGTCCTTGTAAGTATTAATAAGGATGGTCTAGGCCTGATTCAAGGTTTATTTTTCCAGGCTGTTAGAAGCACAGTGGCAAGCCTGAGACATGTTTTAAAAGGATAATTTAGTGAGTGGCATAATGAGTGATTCTGCCACTAGTAGCATTTAATTTACAGGCCGTGGCTAGAGGTTGTACCATTTACTAAGGACTTGTAAGTAAATGAAATATACCAATCAGATGTAAACCAATGTTAATATGTTTTTAAGGGAGAATCAGTGGGAGCTGGAAGGCCCTGACTGCACAGTACATGGAGATAAAGCCCAATGGATTGCACCCCACATTTGACCCATTAAAGGTAATCTAATGGATGCATTTTAGGTGTAGCATAACCGTAGCCTGTGTGAATAAAGGGCTATGGGTGCAGATCCTCGTGCACTTGGGGACTTCCAATGCACAGCGGGTTATTATTTAACATCTCGTTCTACACAACTATATACACAAAGGAGTCCAGATGGTAAAATATTATATATCAATAATACAATGAATGCCCATTCCGACCCTATGGATCTCCCATAGGAAAAATACACAGATAGATCCTATGGATGCCACAGACAAGTTCAGGAAGGAAGAATCCTAATCCTAAACAGTAACAGTGCCTCGAGGTTACAGCGTATAGTGACATGACATCTCCTTTCTACAGAAATACTATGGTGCGCTAATCCCATTGAAAGTTCTAGAACAGGGAAGATGGAGTTTATAGTGGCCGGGATTGTGTGTTTATTGATCCAAGGTGACGGGGTTTAAAGTTGTAGGTATTGCATGCTAACCCCACCAAGGTTCTAGAGCAGTGATGATGGTGATTACACTTGCAGGGATTATGTGCCTGTCTCCCTCTGTAGTGAGGGTATGTGGGCAGAGTCCTGTGGGCAGAGATCTCCCAAAGTACTGGACTTTTGAGCATCCATCATTGCTGATAACAACATTTCCATTACCCACTGTGTGCAGCGTAACAACCTGAGAAGAATGAAAGTATGAGTTTGCCTCGCTGGAACCATAGTTGTGTCTTACAGGCCAGACAGATGCCAGCAGTGAGCACCTACCTCACTGAGCCCTCTTGTACACTTGAGGATATACTTTTAGAGGGGTAATAAAGAGCAGCAATATTAGTTGTAGAGTTGAAAACAGGTTTATTCCGAAATACTTGCACCCATGACCTAAGCCATCCAGCTGTGCAGAATCCAACGCCGGGAATGGCGTTGCATGTAATTCTCCACAACTGAACGGCCACGCTCTGGAATGCCTGAGTAGAGAGTAGAACATCCTAAGTCACGTGGTGACACACAACTTATTGAAGCAGTAACCTTACAACATCTTCCCCTCTTCGAAGGACAACAAAGGAACAATAAATAAGTAAGTGAAATACAAACATAGTTAGGTGAACATTTTGAGTAAATGAGCAGAGAACTGCAAGTACAATACATTGAAAAGAAACGAAAACATGTGCTACTGCTCTAAGACATAATCTCTCAACTCACAAGAAATTTGTCTAAGACGTGAGGCCCTCTTGACAGATGCTTCAGACAAATCACTATTATCAGTAATAATGGGTTGAGTAGTTTGCACAACAACTGGTTCCAAAACCTCAGCTAGAGGTTGACTCTTCCTCATGACGCAAATCAAACCAGTCACAATGTTCTGGCTCCAAGGTGGAATGTTTACTGATAACATCAGCCTGAAGAGGAGAAACCTTGACAAGTGCCCTCTTGTTCCAGCATCCCTTGTTATCTAGAAGAGCAGAACCTCTACTCACTTGTGTTACCAAAGTTGGAGAAGAAAACTTTGAATTGCCTTTAGGCACCTTTCTCAGGTTTTTAATGAGAACCCAATCCCCTTTCTGTTTACCAGCATCAAAGCGTGCTTTCATGGAATCTTGCATAAGTTTTACATGTTTTTGAAGAGGGATATAACCATCAGTTGAGCTACAATTTTTATGCAACCAACTAGGATTCAGATGTGTATGGACTTTTCTTTATCTGAGAAGAGTAAATGGTGAAATACCAGTGGTAGCATGTGGGGTGGTGTTGTATGCCCAAACCTTGTCATGTACAAAAGCTAAGGGATCTAGTCTACTAGAAATAGCAGTTTGTATACCCTTCTTAATGATCCGGTTTCCTCTCTCAACCAGACCATTAGAGGTGGAAGAATACAAAGCAACTTTAAAATGAGAGATGTCCTGCATCTTGAGAAAGGAACACATCTTTTGTGACACAAACTGTGTTCCGTTATCAGTCACAATAATTTTTGAAAAACCTTCCACGTCAAATACAGTTTTCAGTAAATTGATAGCATTTGAGTTGTAGCTCCATTGCAGAAACTATAGTACAGCCACTTAGTGTGGTAATCAACTAATAAAATTAGATATTTGTTTTCACTGGATAAAACATCAAAGGGACTTGAAAAATCTAATCCAACTTTATCCCAAGGAGCCTCTGGAAGTGGCACAGGATGCAAAGGAGTGGCGAGTCTTCCAATGTTTGTCGGTTAGGAGACATTCTGTGCAATTGTCAATCATTTTTCTGATTTGGGCATCCATGGAAGGCCACCAGTAAAACTGTTTGATCCGTTGACATATTTTGGTAACTCCTAAATGTCCTTGATGTGCTATACTAATAATGAGATCACGTAAAGATTCAGATGGAACAAAAAGTCATGGCGCATGACCATCTCATTGACTATAGAAAGTTCTTCAGAGATGTTTGCAAATGATCTCAAAGCTGGGGATAACACTCTGCACTCAGGCAATTTGCTCGAGCTAAAAGATTTAACCATGGTGAGTGTGTCATCGTTATATGCTGCATTCCACTCACCTTCAGAAATAGATGAAGTTTCTAAAGTAATCAAACAAGTCTGGTAGAAGCTTTGTTTGAGGTACTATTCAACAACATGTGCATAATCGGTTTGTGATCCGTGTAAATCTCAAATTCACGACCCAAAATGTACGACTTAAATTTCTGGATGCCCAAACGCAAGCTAAGTCCTCTCTCTCTATAGTACTGTACCTAGTTTCAGCAAAATGAAGAGTTCTGGGTGCAAAAGCATCAGTGTGTTCTTTGCCTGCTACCCATTGTCCCAGGAACGCTCCTAAACCAGTAAGGCTTGCATCAACAGTAATGAAGCACTTAAAACCATCCAAGAAAGGGTGCAAGGCTGGAGAGTCTTCAATGAGTTTTTCAACTGCTCAAAAACTTTTCGTAAGTTGTCTGACCAGACAAACTTTACTGCCTTCTTTAGAAGAGCTCTCAGTGTTTCAACGTGTTAGATGAGGCTCAGCCTCTCACCTGAAGTCCAGGAATGTTTCCAGGAGCGATGGTGGTACTCCAGTCCTCTTGGAACACCTCTCAGCGCCACTGAATGGGACAGGGGCTCTGGCAGATGTTCCAAAAGGGAAGGGGAATTGGGAAGAGAGAAAAAAAGATAAGAGACGGCAACCGTCTGGACCTGCCAGGTTCTGAATTCTCACTGAGATGTGTTGCGTCTTTTTTGTCAATCTGTAATCCAGAAGAATACTTACTTAAGTATTTTAGTTTATAGCTTATTCTCTAGACAATATATGGTTTCTGTTTAATATATATATATATATACTAGCAGCCCGCCCCGGCCTTGCCCGGGGAAGAAAGGGGATGGGTGCAGCAGGAGAGGCGCAGCAGAGCGGGCGCTTCTGCCCAATCTTTGTTTCCCCCGACGTCCCGACTTTCACTCTCTGTTCATGGCCACGCCCGTCCCTCTCTGCGCACCTGCGGCGGCTTGACTTACCTCATCCGCCACTCCTCCCCGCGCTGCTGTGTTTACCGCTCCACTGCTCCCCTGCTTTCTCGACGCTCCTGACCGCTTGTCTGCTACCTCATCCGCCGCTCCTCCCCGCGCTGCCACTGCTCCTCCGCTTCTCGCCGCTCCTTTCCGCTTGTCCTCCGCAGCTCCTCCCCGCGCTCATGTCCTCCGCTCTTCCTGTTGCTCCTGAACGCCACTCCTCCCCGCGCTCCCGATGTCATCACGCAGACGTCGCGGCCGGCGCTACTTTCTAGGGACTACTTCATTTTCATTCGTAAATGTTTAAAGTAACGTATATTTTTTATTTTTATATCGCCTATGTCCTGCTTGACCTGAGGTTTTCATAGATGTCTTGGGTGTTTAGATTGGTGGTGTACTTTTTGAGTTTACCTGGCTCAAAGGACAGACTTCTCTCTTTATAATAGTAGTATAGATAGTATAGATTATGGATAGATACAATTGATTTCACAAGCACAGCGCAAGCGTTATGCAGGAATAAACTAAAAAGTGCAGACAATCAGGGGTGGCTGGTGACATTTGAAAGTGGTGCAGCGTAAACTAATTTGCATATTGCACCGCAGCGAGCGAGCCCGAACCACCTTGCATCCATCCATACATACATCATTCATGCATCCACCCACCTACCATCCTGCATCCATACATCATTCATTCATGCATCCACCCATCATGCATGCATCCATGCATCCATACATCATTCATGCATCCACCCATCCATCCACCCACCCATCCTGCATCCATACATCATTCATGCATGCATGCATCCACCCATCCATCCACCCACCCATCCTGCATCCATACATCATTCATCCATGCATCAACCCATTCATCCATGCATCAACCCATCCATCATGCATCCACCCATCATGCATCCATACATCATTCATGCATCCACCCATCCATCCATCCATCAATCAATCCATCCACCCATCCTGCATCCATACATCATTCATTCATGCATCCACCCATCCATCCATCCATCCATCCATCCATCCACCCACCCATCCTGCATCCATACATCATTCATTCATGCATCCACCCACCCACCTATCCTGCATCCATACATCATTCATTCATTCATGCATCCACCCATCCATCCATCATGCATCCACCCATCATGCATGCATCCATCCATACATCATTCATGCATCCACCCATCCATCCTGCATCCATACATCATTCATTCATGCATCCACCCACCCACCCACCTATCCTGCATCCATACATCATTCATTCATGCATCCACCCATCATGCATGCATCCATGCATCCACCCATCCATCCTGCATCCATCCATCCTTCATTCGTGCATCCACCCATCCATCCATCCATCCACCCACCCACCCATCCTGCATCCATACATCATTCATTGATGCATCGACCCATCCATCCATCATGCATGCACCCATCATGCATGCATCCATCCATACATCATTCATGCATCCACCCATCCATCCACCCACCCACCCATCCATCCTGCATCCATACATCATTCATTCATGCATCCACCCATCCATCCACCCACCCATCCATCCTGCATCCATCATTCATGCATCCATCCACCCATTATGCATGCATCCATCCATCCATCCATGCACCCATCCACCCAAAAATCATTAATGCACCCACCCTGCATCCATCATTCATCATTCATGTATTTTTATGACCATATAACTTGCACACAGCTTAGCGCCACAGTCTCATAAACTTGGGCTTCTGGGCGCAGTGGTGTCTGCAACCCTCGCCAGGGGGTGTGTAAAAACGCATGTTGCAATGTCACTGTAATGCTGACAAACCTTAACATGTGCAGACAATTTATAATGCCACAATTCCCGTAAACTGGGGCCTCTAGTCGAAGTGATGCTGGTATCTTCACGCCCTGATTAAACGCCTCATTGATCACTGTAAAGCAGCGCTTTGGCAGAGACCTGATAAAACCTCAGCACCCAAATTGTTTGCGATGTAGAATTCCATTTTTTATAAATGTGATTTTATAACAGGAGAGAGACATTTACTGTGCGTGGTGTTAAAGTGGAAACAGCAACAAATATGAAATGGAATTCACACCCAAGGCCGTATTGAATCGCAACCGCCCAGAGAAAAGCTGAAACCATGATGCCTTAAGGGAGAACCAGGAAACTCTGGAGGTTATGGCCGTTTTGGGATTTACTGCAATCCTTTGGCGCGTGAATGCCTTTTAGAATGTCCCAGAATCCTTGTGGGAGTTTAGGCCATTTCGGAAACTTTCAGAAACTTTGGGAAACTTTGAGGAGCTGAGATGCTTAAGGAAGTTTCCAGACTCCTCTGGCAAATGAGTGCCATTTTGGAATATCGTGAACTTGTTTTGGGAGTAGGTCCACTTCAAAAAGTCTCAGAATCCTTTGGGCAGTGGGGCCCATATGCTATGAACGATGCCAGCAGCTGTCTGAAAGTTTGACAGCACAAGATGGTACAAGCTTTCACTAACTTTGGTTCTCATACCTACGTTTTTTTTCTTTTTACTTCCACCATACATTATTTTTCTCTTTCTCTCACAGGATCTCATACTTGCTGCTGTTCTAAATTGATTTGTGTGTCAGTCTGGGCAGGTGTTGTACGGAATACCCAGACCCTTTGCTGTGGTTTGCCAAAGAAATGTGTTGTGTTTTTATGTATTCATCATCCCAACTACTGATAGCAAAGGGGCAAAAGGCATGTGTACTCTGTTAATGCCCTTTAAATTATTGTGATTTTCGTCCTACTTACATGTACACATATAGTGACATTTGCCCCATGTAAGGGGAAATAATAAAAAACCGTAATCAAACAAATATGAAATGACTTCACCCGATGAATATCACAAACCACTGATTCTCTCGTCCCCCCCCCCCCCACCCTCCCTCCCCCGCCTGCCGCGTCCATGTTCCGTTATCAGGGGTTTTGATCAACTATCTCTGCCTCTTGTGAGTCTCCGTAGCTCCGGGGGGGGGGGGGAGGAGGGTCAATCCGGGCCTCAGTCCCTGTATTCCTGCACACTTTTTCCGATTCCGAGTAACCACAGGCCTGCTTCAGGGCCCCCTGCAATACTGACACCCGTCACAAATGGTCTGCTCCTTTCTGTGCTCCAGGAAGTCCCTTACCTCGCGTCCCCAGTGTCGCCGCTGCTCTCTTCCGTGCTCCTCCCGCCGAACGCCGCATTAGCTGTACTCCTCGCGCTGCTGATGATGTCAGCACGTTCGTGCACAAAGCCGGCGCTACTTCCAAGGGACTATTTTTTTTGTAAGTTATATTTTTTAAAGAACGTATATTTTGGGGGGTTATATAGCCTATGTCACTCTGCAGACCCTGTCCATTCCAATGATGTATTGGGTGTTTGGATTGGCGCTGTGGTTCCCGAGTTTACCCGCCTCAAAGGTGCCCAGTTCTTACTTTATAATAGTAGTATATATATATATATATATATATATATATATATATATATACTAGCAGCCCGTCCCGACCTTGTCCGGGAGCAATCAGGCTTCAAGGCCCCCGCCCGCCCTGTGAGCGCACCCGCGGCTGCTTCACCTACCTCTGCTGCCGCTCCTCTCCGCCTGTCCGCCGCTCCTCACCGCCTGTCCGCTGCTTCTCACCGCTCCTCCCCGCCTGTCCGCCGGTCCTCACCGCCTGTCCGCTGCTCCTCACCGCCTGTTCTCCGCTCCTCACCGCCTGTCCTCCGCTGCTCCTCACCGCTCCTGTCCACCGCTCCTCACCGCTCCTGTCCGCCGCTCCTCACCGCCTGTCCGCTGCTCCTCACCTCCTGTCCGCCCCTCGTCACCGCCTGTCCGCTGCTCCTCACCGCCTGTCCGCTGCTCCTCACCGCCTGTCCTCCGCTGCTCCTCACCGCTGCTCCCCGTTTGTCCGGCGCTCCTCCCCGCGCTGATGTCCGCCGCACCTCCTCGCGCTCGTGTACGCCGGTCCTCCCCGCGCTCCTGATGTCAGCACGCAGGTCGCGGCCGGCGCTACTTCCAAGGGACTACTTTTTTTTATCTTAAATTTTGTAATTAATGTATTTTTTTATTTTATATAGCCTATGTCCATCTGCAGACCCTGAGAATTACAATGATGAATCGGGTGTTTGCATTGGTGCTGTGGTTCCCGAGTTTACCCGCCTCAAAGGTTCCCAGTTCTTACTTTATAATAGTAGTATAGATATATATATATATCTAACATGCATTTTTATTAAGAAAGACTGATTTCTGTGGCATTGACATGGATTCTTTCTAGTAAAGGCACAGCAAACTCTCCTCTTTTCTTGTATCAGATAGCACTGATCTGTCTCCAAGCAAAAACATCTATAACACAGGCACAATTAAGTGTAAGGTTTCGGCGTCTGGTTGTCATCAGCTTTTGGAAGCAGTAATCTGGGCTAGACAAAAGAAAAGGGCTGACCTAGAAACTTTTGCACCCTGCATAACAGGTACTGCAGTTCCATCCTTCACCTCTATAAGCCAAAGTATGCACTCCTGAAGAACTAATCCGCACCCCCTCTCTAATAAAGTGTAAATTGAATTTCTAAAGGTAGCTGTGACTCCAGCCTTATTTCTTCAGTGTCTGGGCAGGGGCGTAGCCACTATTGGTGCAGCATTTGGAAATGCACTGGGGCCCATTATACACGGCAATTGCTGTGCTTTACTACACTAACAGCAGTCGAAGGGACCATTTTCCTTGTCTGACCTAGGCCCATGGTATCTTTGCTACTCCACTGAGTGTCTGGATCTCCACTCTTCAGCCATAAGCATGCATGCAGTACACTTGCACTGTCTGGTGAAGCTGTCCTGATCATCCATTTTGTGCCAGCCCATAACAAGGGCATCCATAATGGATCCCATTGGCTTCAGTTCTCATACACACACGGTTTTATCATGCATGTACTACCTAACTGCAGCGCATACACTGTGTGCCTGTACTATCATAACTTTCAACAGGTGCAGTCTGTAGGCCACCCTCCCGCAGATGACAAAACCTGGTATAGTGTTACCACCACTTTACTTACTAAATCCAGTTCAGGGATAAGTGCACACTTGCTGCACTTTCCATGTCGCCGAACGGTCCGAGATCTTGCATTATCGGGGATAGGTTGATTGATGCTTCTTTGCTAGATTAGCATGATATCAGGGCAGGAGGAAGTATCGACACAAGTGGGTGCTCGGGCATGGGTGCGTGCTAGTGCAACGCGCAGGGGACATTCCGGTCACAGCAGAGATCTTTGTGACACTTATTTATTTGAAAACTCTTATGTAAATGTATGACTTAAAGTCGCGTAGTAGTTTTAAGCGCAGATCATCCAGGAATGTTGCGAATAAAGTTTCTCCATCAAGTGCAGGTTGGAATCACAGCTCTGTTATATTACTGATTACTCTGCTCAGTGAAACGGAGGTCGTGTGCTTGGTAAAAGGCCTGCTTTGGGAACGATGCTTGCTTACTTCGGCAACGAAGCTCCCTCTAATAGCGCAACTACCGCTGTTTGTGGAGACTCACTTCAAGGCAGGCAGGCGTCCTTCCAATTCCTCTGTGCACCTAATGTCTGCCGGTCATGGCTGCGTGGATTATGGGACACAGGTCGCCGATCACCGGCTTCAGAGGCGGCTGATAATGTGTACCAAAGGCGACCGAGCCCTGGGTGCGCCGTGTGTCCCAGGGATCTGTCATCACTGGCTTGGTTCCGTTATCCGCCCCCTCACCCAGTCTCGTCATGCTGCTCCTCGTTTTAGCTATTGTAGACCTGTACTGCAATTTGTAACCTTCAGCTCAGTGGCAGCCCCTTCCCTAATGCTGCACAGGTGCTGCTGTCCCCTCCTCACCCAGCCTCGTCAAGCTGCTCCGCATTTTACCTGCTGGAGCTCTTTACAGCATGTGTTTAACCTTCAGCTCAGGACAGACCCTTCCCTAATGCTGCACAGGTGCTGCTGTCCCCTCCTCACCCAGCCTCGTCAAGCTGCTCCGCATTTTACCTGCTGGAGCTCTTTACAGCATGTGTTTAACCTTAAGCTCAGGACAGCCCCTTCCCTAATGCTGCACAGGTGCTGCTGCTGCCCCCTAACCCAGCCTCGTCAAGCTGCTCCGCATTTTACCTGCTGGAGCTCTTTACAGCATGTGTTTAACCTTCAGCTCAGGACAGACCCTTCCCTAATGCTGCACAGGTGCTGCTGTCCCCTCCTCACCCAGCCTCGTCAAGCTGCTCCGCATTTTACCTGCTGGAGCTCTTTACAGCATGTGTTTAACCTTCTGCTCAGGACAGCCCCTTCCCTAATCCTGCACAGGTGCTGCTGCTGCCCCCTAACCCAGCCTCGTCAAGCTGCTCCGCATTTTACCTCCTGAAGCTCTTTACAGCATGTGTTTAACCTTCAGCTCAGGGCAGCCCCTTCCCTAATGCTGCACAGGTGCTGCTGCTGCCCCCTAACCCAGCCTCGTCAAGCTGCTCCGCATTTTACCTGCTGGAGCTCTTTACAGCATGTTTTTAATCTTCAGCCCAGGACAGCCGCTTCCTTCATGCTGTACAGGTGCTGCTGCTCCTGTCCCCAGATAACCCCTGTTTTTCAAGGTTCACGGATAGCGTCTTTATTTAGCAGGGATCGATTCTGGGCCGTCTGAACCGGCGCCTTGATGCAAGTGCTTCGAGGCGAAGAGCTAATCTGGTTTAACGGGTTTAGTGCATCTGCTGCAATAATCTGCCTGGAACACATATGTGACATGACTGAATTCCAATGGGACTCGCCCGACCTTTCAAGGTCAACGGGTCAAAGACTAACCTGGCGAGTATCTTAAATGTTACAAATGCAGCCTTGTAATAGTGTCTCGTTCTAGTTCCTAGGATCGATGTATTGCATTGTGATGAAGAGTTCCCTCTTTTGTCAGTCACACATGTGAAAATTAGGTATCAGCGTTACTGGGCTGTTTCTATGGCACATCATTATAATCGAATCTTAAAGTATTCCCCTTTAGAGGAACTTGTGGAAAGTGTTTCTTTCCCGTTTATATCTAGCACAGATATCCCCTCACTCCCTGCTGTAGGTCAGAATGACCAAACCTATTATGTGTTCGATGCAGTACCATGGCCTTTTTCTGTCAAACACACTAAAATAAAATTCGTTTTTTGTGTGTTTTAATGTAATTCCAATTACTCTTTACGTTTTCACATCACACCTTTTCCTCCGTCCCACAGAGGAGACTGATGAAAATGTTTGGAGCTCGGGTGGTCCGACACTGAACTGAAGATGTTGTATGCCGCTTGACTTTCTTGCATCTAAATATGCGGCATTGCATCCCCTTTTCCGCCTAATTGGTCACCTGCTTTGCTTCGTGAGAGCCTGAGACGAAGCAGGATAATGTGCAATGATGCTTTAGGTGCAAAGCAGTTAGAATTACTCTAGTTTTAAAGCTTTGTGCAGAGGCATTTCGACACGTGGAGTCTCCCAGCGGGCTATTGAGAAATGGCTAAAGTCCACAGCCGCATTTGCCCATAGCATTTTGGGAGTTAATTGCTAACCCCGAATATTTCGTTTTATGCATGCAAGGCTCTAATGCTCCACCGCGCTTGACCTACCTCAGCCTGCTCCAGTCTGGCAGAGTTCACCGCTCCTGTCTGCCGCTCCTCCCCGCGCTCGTGATGATGTCAGCACGCACGTCGTTAGCGCACACGGACGGCGCTACTTCCAAGGGACTACTTTTTTTTTAACATATATTTTTTAAAGAAGGTATATTTTTCTGTGTTATATAGCCTATGTCACTCTGCAGACCCTTACAATTCCAATGATGTATTGGGTGTTTGGATTGGTGCTGTGGTTGCTGAGTTTACCCGCCTCAAAGGTTCACAGTTCTTGCTTTATAATAGTAGTATAGATATATATATACACTGAAAAAACCATAGGTTTCACACCAGTTATAGTTAGCTGGAAATTTTACTGACATAAAACCATAGAAATTCCAACGTTATAGTTAGTTGGACTCACTATAACAAGCGCGCCTGCAATGCACTGCTGAGGACGTCACATATTACATCACTCATGACATAGTCAGTGACATCACTCATGACATCACTGATGACACCAGCCAGTGAATGTGTGCCTTTCTTTAAAATTAATATGTTTAATATTTGTATTTGTAAAGGTTGATGGAAGAATAAATGGTTAAATAAGTGTGTAAATGGATGTTTTTTAAAAAAAAATGATTGGTTAACTGCCTTATTAAGTGTATTTTATTGAATACATATATTAGCGAGTAACTTTTAAATATTGAAATATATGTATTAGTGTTTCACTTTGTGTATAAGTAGCTGCATGGGTTGGTGACTGACTCACTGTTTGTATGTGTTTTGAAGACCGCTTGTGTGCAGGACTGTATGGGTGGATGAGTGTGTATATGTGTGTGTTAGTGAGTGAATGACTGTCTCACTATTGTGTTTTTTAGTAACGACATATTTTAATCTAGTGTATGTGAGTTTTGATGTATATAAGTGAGTATTTGTGAGAGTAAGATATTGTAAGAGTTCCTGTTTAAATAAGTATGTGTTTCTATAAGTGATTGTTTAAGAGTGTAAGTATGTGTAAGTTTCCTTAGAAGTAAAGAGGTAGTGTGTGTATAGTTTTATATGCAAATAAATGGATGTTCAATAATTTATTTGCATGTGTGAGTAACTTTTGGATGACTGTAGGTGTATAACAGGATGTATAGATGTATCACTACATATGATGAGTGAGTATATGTATGTGTGACTATATAGAACTGTTTGTAAATGAGTGGATGTGTATATAGATGGTGGAATTACTGAATTGGTTGTTGTAACTGGTATGGGTATCTCCATTTTTTTGAAAATGTTAGTTTCTATTTCAAGGGTTACATTACACTAAAAGGAGGTCTGTCACTCTGTCACAAGGATGGTGTCATAAGTGATGTCATGAGTGATGTCACTGACGATGTCATGAGTGATGTAATATGGGACGTCATCAGCAGTGCATTGCAGGCGCGCTTGTTATAGTAAGTCCAACTAACTATAACGTTGGAATTTCTATGGTTTTATGTCAGTAAAATTTCCAGCTAACTATAACTGGTGTCAATATATATATATATATATATATATATATATATATATATATTGTTGAATACACTTGGATTCTCTCTTTTAAGCTTTTGGACCTTATCTGAAATTGGACTTTTATGAGGTGTTCTTAATGTATCTAAAATATACTACAGAGAAAAAGAGCACACATACATTAAAATGACAATTTAGATTTAAATAACCACTAGTCTCCTTTACATGAGTTTTATACCTCGTAGTTTGAATCAGGGATTCTTAAAAGGGGTTTCTGTACTTACAAAGTGACAAAATATCCGTCTCAAAGTCCGTAGCTCATTTATCTTTGACTAAATGAAAGTTCCTTAAGTAAATGCCTTTTCAACTTTCACTAATATTCACTGGAAGGTGATAGCAAAAAGCCAAGCACTTAAGCTGTGTTGGGTGTGGCGATTTATACCCTACAGCTGGGCGTTGGCTGTTACATAATGCTAGTGCATGCATGAGCGTTTTACTAGAGGTTTCTTCTGGCAGTAAACAAGCATTGGTAAACACAAAACAAGCATTGGCAACATTTAGGGAAAAAATGAGCGCATCAGCTCTTGCTTTATATAAGAACAAGGCATGATCTTAAGACACATAATAGACCATATTTACAAGTACTTTGGAACAGAGTCATGATTCAAGAAAACACCCAAAGGATGGCGGCAAATGATACACGCTTGATGCCGCTGCGTATTTTGTGAGTTCCTAACACAACGATTTAAGCATAGCCTAGCACAAATCTGGCGTAGTATTCTGCTAACCCAAGAAATGAGCGCAAGGAATCTCTATCATTGGGAGGCATGGCATCCCTAATGGCTTTTATGAGGAAAAACTTGGGTTTTATGCATTAGGTGAAAGAGTATGACCTAAGTAGTCCAATTCATTAACTGCAAATTTGCATTTATCATGTCACAGAGTAATTCCAGCCTTTTCCAGGACTCCTAACACCTTGGAAAGAATGTTATCATGCTCACAAATTTCACCAGCAAATATCAGTATATCGTCCTAATAGGCTTGTAAGCCGGGAATATCCTTTAACAGGCTGTTAATTAACTTCTGGAAGACACTAGCTGCAGAGGCTAGGCCGAAGGGAATTCTCAGATATTTGTAAGCCCCGAATGGCTTTAGAAAAGTATTGAACTCGAGACTAAGGAGACAGTGGGATCTGGTGATATGCAGACTTAAGATCTAATAGAGAGAAAAGTTTGGCCCCTCCAAATTAGCTAACAGGTCATGTATTTTGGGTAATGGATGGCAATCCACTATGATGTTATTTAGAGAACGCAAGTCGGCACATAATCTATCTTTGCAAGACTTTTTGTGCACCAAAACTATTGGAGAAACCCACTCAGAGGAGTTGCAAGGTGTGATGATTGCTTCATCACATACGTTTTTTAAAAACTTTTTTTAATTCCTCTCATGCACTTCGGGGAAGAGAGTGAACCTTGTGGACAACAGGTTGAGCATTTGGCCTTAGGCGGATATCATGCTTGAACCCTAGTACAGTGTCAACCTTGTTCTGGAAAACATTGGAAAATTGATTAAGTAAGTAATTGACATTATAGTTTGATACAGACAAATCAGAAACATAAACAGGTTGATTTGAACCAGGTTTAAGAAGTAAACCCATCTTGGCTAGATCCAACCAACCTACAGTGTCTCTACCCTTTAAAGCGACGTAAACTTTAGTGAAGGTGCGTCTGCTAAGGCATTCGATCCTGGAATGAAAGTACCCTAACATGTCCCTATCCTTTTCACCATAAGTCTTAGTGTTGACATCAGATTTAATAAGATTCACCTTGCCCTCCTAATTTGCATAAAATGTTGAATCTGACAAAATGGTGATTGGAGAACCCGAGTCGGCTTTCACTTGTAAATATATTGTTCCAATCAAAAGTTCACACCAAGGACCGTTGACTTACCAAAGATCCACAGAATCACATTTGTTGGATTACAATACATTATTGAGCTTGGTTGAGCACGACTCCAAGTTCTCATTAAATTCGATGTGTTTAACCCCGGTAAACCTTTTGCTGCCTCTGCAGACAGTTTGAAGATGTCCAATTTTTTGCAAGAAGAACATCTTTTACCAGAGGCAGGAAGGTTAGGGGAATTGCCAATATGACTTTTTGGTCCGTATCTATAGCAGATGTACGGTTTCTTGAAGAATTGTCTCGCAGGCTTGTTGATCAAATTTATTGTACAAAACACAAGAAGAAGAACCTTCATCAACCATATGAACACTAGATTGTGAGAGACTTTCCTGTGAATTTTTTGAAGCTATTGTTGCTCGTTCAATGCCTTTAGGAATGTCTACAGTTTCTGCCAAACTGGGATTTTTGCAACTCATCAAGCGTTCTTGAATTTTCTTTGAATTACATGAAAAAATCAATTGATCTCATATGGAAAGGTCTGTACTTGCGCCAAATTCAGATGTAGATGCTAGTATTCTAAGCTGAGCAATGTAATCTTCTACACTTTCCTCTATATTCTGCTTACGTTTGAAAAAGTTGTGGCGTTCTAAAACAATACTCAGCTCATCAGAATATTGTTTGTTTAAATGAGCAAGAGCTTCTTGATATGTGTCCCAGCCTTCACTTGAACCAGTAGGAGAAGGAAATACCGGAAGGTTCTCAAACACTTGTTGTGCTGCAACACGAAGAAAGCCATATAGAATAGCAACTTTACGTGCTGGAGGATATTTGACGTACAAAAAGGGGGTGGTGATTGGCGGAGCATCTGAAACAATCACACACTCACACCCAGTTAACAGATCTGGGTTTAATCCATCACCGTTCTTTAGCCCACTCTGCCACCCCAGTTCAGACATGGCCATATGCAAATCAGTCTGACCCTGTGCCTCATGGGAACAGTCCAGCCCGAACTGCCAAGAGGATATTTTTGTCCACCCTAAGCGTGGAAGTGTATTCTCAGATGTGAGACCCTTGCTCATTGCACCATCAGGATTCAAGCAAACCGGGCCGAAGACGGCTGTAATGCCAGAAACCGGTCCCCGGGAGCTTGTTTCCTTCCCAGTGTAAGAATTGGCTTTTGTAGTTTGGTTTGCCCTGTTCCCATCATGCACTGGGACAGGAACAGACTAATTTGCATACAGCCAGGTTCTGAAACTGGGATGGTGCAGTGAGCTAAAAAACGGTGTTGGATCTAGCCCTGATCTCTTGACTGGGTGAGAGCTTTCTGCTTAATTCAGAGACTCTGTCCCTCACCACCCTTTGTTGTAAATATTTTTGTCCACCCTAAGCGTGGAAGGGTATTCTCAGATGTGAGACCCTTGCTCATTGCACCATCAGAATTCAAGCAAACCGGGCCGAAGACGGCTGTAATGCCAGAAACTGGTCCCCGGGAGCTTGTTTCCTTCCCAGTGTAAGAATTGGCTTTTGTAGTTTGGTTTGCCCTGTTCCCATCATGCACTGGGACAGGAACAGACTAATTTGCATACAGCCAGGTTCTGAAACTGGGATGGTGCAGTGAGCTAAAAAACGGTGTTGGATCTAGCCCTGATCTCTTGACTGGGTGAGAGCTTTCTGCTTAATTCAGAGACTCTGTCCCTCACCACCCCTTGTTGTAAATATAAGAGGATATTTGACAGCATCAATTGCTACAAGGTAGTTTTCAAACCCCTCTAACCATTGTCACCATTTAAGAACTGGTTTGCCTGGAGTTTGTAAAACCGGGGCAGGGGCAGGGGTTTGGCATTGCTGAGACAAAGCCATTAAAGTGTAAAGTACAAGATGGAATGATGAAACTTTGTGGACGGTGTGCAAGAAAGTTGAAATAAAATGACAAGCAAGATGTGTCTGTATAATTGGAGAAAGGTAAAATGCACTTTAGAAGATAAAAATGTCCTTTAATAAATTTGAAGAAGCATGCCTATCGCTGAGAAGAAATGAAAATAATAGGCAAAGCTGTAATAAAGTGTGCTTATCACTGTGAAAGTGGGAATTCCTTCTCGTCGCTTTTAAAGATGACACCTGGCACTGTAACCAAGGTTACGGTTAACGTAGCTTTTTGAAGGAGGTCTGCTTGTTGGATAGTGCGCTTTGTGGGTCAGGACATTCTGCAGCGTAATAAAGCAAGCAGAGTCTCGTGCGTAGGCATTCAAATGACGTTCTTGAAGCACAAGTATGGCGTTGGGAGCAAACTGCCAAAACAAAATAAGAGGAAAATAAGGTAAATGAATGTACAACCTTATTCCAGCTTCTTTGGAGGTGCAGGCATGTTGTACAGGATATTGAACCTGTAGGTTAGCAGTTGGTTTTTACCACACACGGCCGAAATGAAAGGACCTTCTCGCTTAACTTTAAGCTACTCGGGGGTTCCAGGAGAGCCCTTAATTTGTGCCAAGTCCGCATAGTACTCTTTCCTGAGAATTTTCCTAAAGAAGACCCACACCCACAGGGCTGTTAAGAGTACCTTCAACTAAACTTGTTTAAAAACTTTGGGTCCTCAAACTTAAACAAAAAACATATTGAGACCTAAATGCTTCAACATAGCTCTATAAAATTGATGCATGTAAGAATTCTCTAGCTCTCCAGCCAAGAGCCAGGAATTCTTGAACTGGAAAGCATAACAAAAGGCTTGAGAACCTGGCAGAGCCAGCCCCCCTCGCTTCAGTCTCATGCAGATCTTCTTTCATGAGATCCTGGCTCCCCTGGATGCGCATATAAAGCTTCCGACCCCCCCTCGCTTCAGTCTCCTCCGGGGCTTCATTCATGAGATCCTGGCTCCCCTGGGTGCCCATATGAAGCTTCCGACCCTCCCTTGCTTCAGTCTCCTCCTGTGCTTCTTTCATGAGATCCTGGCTCCCCTGGGTGCCCATATGAAGCTTCCGACCCTCCCTTGCGATTTCTGCAAAAGCTTTTTGGGGAAAGGAAGTGGTTTAATGTTAAACAAGACGATCACCTTAGAAATAACCAGCATCTTAATGATGTTCAACCTCCCACAGATACCGAGGGGCAGATTTTCCCTCCATCTTGTAAGGAGAGCATCTATATCATGGTGTTGCTTGAACATGAAAGATCTTTGAAAAACAAGGGACAAGAAGCAATCGGCAAAACATGTTCAGTTAGTTCGATTAAACATAGCGGCCGGAAGAACAGTTACAGGCACAGGGTCAAATTTCAGTCAATCTGTGGCAGTCTTGTATAAAGTTCGTTATTGGCAGAAAAATGTTTCTGGCAATCCTTGTATGGTGAGGAATATAAATTGCTGCCTCTAGAGTCATAAATTAGTTTAAAGGATCGTGCAGGTGGGCCTCGACCTTGCATGGACTCAATGTGGCCAGTGAGTAACATGTCCAGATGTCTGCCATGAGGAGCACGTGATTGCTGTGTTCTGATTGGCCATATGTTCCTAACTAATGTGGCATCTGACTTTATGGTGTTGTAGGAGCATGCGTACCCCCTCCAGCAATGCGTGCTTTATTGGGGGCAATCTCCCTTGTCCATTGTAGTGTCGCTGCGCCTATCTGTGGGATTGATCTACAGTTTCCTGTCCATGCATTTGTCTGCCGGCTACGTGCCACCCCACCTGTGACCTGTCAATCAATAACCTCAGGCGTAGATCTCAGTCCTTGCCTGACTATGTATTTGTGAGTCGGGTTGATGTGGAGTACACAACGGGCAAATTTGTTAAAAAGGACGCAACTTAGTTTGCATAAATTAATGCATCGTTTCTCATATCAGCATTGATTTTTTTCCATATTAACAATTGCATACCTTAGTTAGGGTTACATCCGAGATTTCCTCCAAACTCTTAATTACCATAATCTCTAGATACCTAATCTGGTTTCTGGTTTGATGCCCTACCTTCTCTTTAGCCCATGTCATAATCCCTGCCTTCCCTTTATAGATGAGATACCCTGACAGACCCCAAAATCTCCGGCATGCATCTCAAGCTGTGGAACAGAGACCTCTGGGTTCGATGAATACAGAACTATGTCATCAGCATACAGTACTATTCTGGGTGGTAACCCTGTAGCTTCAGAGGGAAGAATGGTCTAATCCTTCCAAACCATCTGGGAAAGGGCTCAATATATAGACGAAACAGAATTGGCGACACAGGACACCCCTGCCTAGTTCCCCTGCCTACCTGAAAAGAAGCTGTAAGTTTGCCATAACCAAAATCTTAGCTGCCGGCACCTCATTTTACATTTTTACAATTCCAGTAACATTGCTGCTGAAACAATAATATTACAATACCTCCCAAAGACCGACCCAATTAACCCTATCAAATGCTTTAGCAGCATTAATTCTTGTGATTGTTAACAGGAGATTAAAGGCCTCGACCAGATCATTTGCATCGATAATTCAATGGGCTCATTCATACAGCTGTCTGTCGGGCACAAACCCCTTTTGATGGAAATGGTTTGAAGGGCATCTGACAACCTCTTAGCCAAGATTCTGGTGATCATTTTCTAATCGCTGTTCTACGATATAGGTGAATAGCAATCCACTAACCTAGCATCTTTACCCGGCTTAAGGATCATAACTACAGTTGCCTCATACCAGGAGGGTGGAATTTAACCGCTCTCAAGAGAGATCTCATTAAAATAAGATACCCAGAAAGGGACCAAAGAGTTTAACAATTTTTTATAGAATTTAGATGGGATCCCATCTGGCCTGCTGCTTTCTGATTACTGAGCATCCAAACCTGTTCCCTTATCTCTCCCTCTGTGATCCTTTCCCTAAGGCCCAAAACCTGCTGTTCCATAAGATGTGGGAAACCTTTTTAAGGTCCATCTCGTACTAAAGCCTACTCTCACTCCGACTAGTGTAACACTTACCGGGACATGATCTGATCTATGAACTGGTAAAATATTTATATCTTTTAGTTTACCTGCCCATAATCGGTCTACTAATAGATAATCTAGTCTGAAGAATTGGGAGTATTTTTTTACTATGGAAGGTTACCCTTGTTTTTGCCCTTTTAGCTTTCTTCATGTATCCACCAAACCCATTTTGTAAATCATATTCAGTTCATAAACTTTTATTCGATTATTAAAATTTACATAATCATAAAAAGTACAACAGTTTTAAAAACAGTCAGTTTTAAGCTATAATTCACATGATACATTTTATAAAACAATGTCCTGCCGTGTTTTTATAACTTTTTTTAAAAAAGTCGCTGTCATTTTGGCTTCATGGGAGTTTAACGGTGACTGAAGGTAGGCAAGCGCTGGATATGTATTCCTGAGGCCGCTTGAGCGTAAGAGGGGGAGAATCCATTTTTTCCTAGCCATGCTGTAATATTTGCAGAATAAAATGACATGGACCGTATTTTGCGTGGAGGCCCCGTCACATGGACAACAGATCAAAGTCCGTGACCATGTGTTCTGTTCTGGGAATGTGACCAGGCGGAAAAAAAGATCGAACCTGAATCTTGTCAGTAAAAACTTTTCATAGTTCGATAAGAAGAACGTAAGGTAAGGCTGTATCAGTCTCCCTGTTTGTATTTGGGAGATTTTACCATTTTGCGTTTTCACTATCTCCGCCTGGTTACGAAGTTCTCTCAAGTGTCCTAAACACAGGTCTTTCAGCCGTTTCTTGGATATGTCTTCAATTGAGGGTGGATCAAGAAAATAATGTTCACAGTTAAGGTCTTTAAAAAATTTGCAGACATAATTAAGCCAGGGGATTTTTCTCCAGTGTGCTAGGCTCAGGCAGTCTGTAATGATGGAGCGTGTGACGTGGCTTTCAGGATTGCACCAAATGCGATGCCATAAGATGAGAGGCTGGCAACGTATGGTGTCTGTCACGTATTCCATCCCTAGCTCTCGATGTGACGCTAAAATCGGGGAACTTTGTGGGAGTGCCAGGACATACTTAATAAAAGCGTTCTCGGTTGCCTGTATTTGCTGGATATTTCCGTGGCCCCAGATGCCTGCTCCATAGCTCGCCACACTGTGGCATTTTGCATAGTATAGTGTTAATAGTTCGGATGGAGCTGGTTTTCCTAATTTCCTGGAGAAAGCACAAAGTGCTGATGTTGCTCGGCGAAAGTTTAGATTTCTGGCTTCGATGGCTTTTCGCCAGGTCATAGAGTCGTCCACGAGTATACCCAGATACAGGTAGGTTGACGTTTTTTCCAGCTTAGTGTTGTTTATATGTATAGTTTTTGTTTTTCCAGACTTGGGGCCTATGGACATTGTAAACGTTTTCTTCGTATTTACTTTCAATCCTAGGGAGTCCATGAACGTCACGTATTTATTCAATTGCCTTTGGAGTTGATTGGCTGTTCGGGCCAGGATGACCGAATCGTCGGCGTAGAGTAGAATGGGTATTGGCCGCCGATCAATTTGCGGGAGGTCCTGGCTTCCTGCCAGCATTGCTTTTTCAATCCCGTTGGTGTACAGGTTGAATAGGAAGGGTGCCAGTACGCACCCTTGCCTTACTCCTCGCGTGATTTTAAAAGGACGTGACAGATCGCCGCCAATGCCGTACCGCACTCGGCCTTCTGCGTTGGTGTATAGGCCCCTGAGAAAGGCCAGTATCGGTGGGTCTACTCCAAGGTTCGACATTATTTCCCACAGCTTTGCGTGCTGAACGCAGTCGAAAGCTGCGCTCAGGTCGATGTAGACCAGGTGAATTATCCCATCTTTTGCATGGACATATTTGTCGGTCAAGAGGGTCAGGTTGAGGGCTTGCTCCACTGTACCGAGCCCCTTCTGGAAGCCATATTGCAGGTCCGTAAAGATATTGTTTTCCTGAGCCCAAGATTGTAATCGGTCCAGGAGTAGTCGTCCTGCAATTTTTCCCGTGGCATCCAGAAGGGAGATCGGCCGGTAGCACGCCGGGTCGTTTCGGTCCCCTTTCTTGAAGATTGGCAAGAGTGTAGACGATGACCATGATGGTAGGAGACCGATCTCAACGACTGCGGACATTACCCGGGTTATTATTAGCGACCAATAGTCGCTGTTGTGCAGGAACAGGTCCATAGGTACCCCGTCTGGGCCGGGAGCCTTGCCAGTTTTAGATGCTGCAATTGCTTTTCTAACCTCGGTTACAGTGAAGCGTAGGTTAATGGGGAAATTTTTAGGGCAAAGGTGAGTCTCTACTTCGGCCTCGTGATCTTGTTGGGACGTGGCAGGTAGTGGATCAAAAATTTTCGAAAAGTGGCGAACCCATTCGCATTCAGTTACTGCTACGTCAAGTGGATTCGGATCATTTTCTTTATCGAAGAAAGGTGATCTGATTGTCTGCCAAAAAGTTATGCTGTCCTTTTTTAGTGCGCTCTCATGCAGTTGGCACCAAAGATCTCTCTTTATCTGGGACCTGCGATTTTTCCTGGCTTCGTTGTATGCTTTCCTCCGGGATGAGATTAGTTGAGCGTCTCTTGGCTCCTTGCGGAGGGCTTCTTTTAGCAGCGACAGGGCCTTTCTGCAGTCTGAATTAAACCATCTTTCGGTTTGGGATATTGGTTTGTTTGACCTTTGTTTAACTAGCTCGTCTCTTATTATCCCTTGGACGTTAAGGAAGGAAGTGACGATTGATTCGGGCGAAGCCTCTGCAGCGAGACAGTCCCTTAACCAGGGATAGGCTTTTTGTAAATCATATGCTTCAGAGCCTGCCTTGTCCTAGGTGCCTGAGCCTGTCCGCTAGCCCTGTAGGTGGATCTATCTAGTAATGGATCTAATAGGTGTTAAAAATCTCCTCCAATAACAATGGAAGTGGAGACTCCAGCTAATAGCAGGTGTAGGTCAATTATGTACTGGGGGTCGTCTATATTAGGCCCATAATAGGCCACACATGTAAATACTATACCAGCACATCTTAGAGTTGCCACGACCCACCTTCCTGAACTTTCAGTTTTAGAGGCAATTAAATCAATTTCGGACCCCCCCTAATCAATATCGCCACCCCCTTACAAATCTCCATTTGATCTGAAACTGCATAGCCCTCTAACCACTTCATCTTTGCATACACTTCCCTACTTTCGCTTGCAGTCCAATGGGTAGCACAATGGCTTGTACTTTTGACTCAAAATATTTCAGTACTAACCTCCACCTAGCCTTGGATCTAAGACCATTTATGTTGCAAGTTAACTCCTGGAGAGTGCTCTCACGCCTGCTCATCTCTGCATGAATTTTAGGATATGTCCTTGTTTAAAGTCTAAAAACTGTCATGAGGATCTATTTTTTTGTTTTTTTCCCACTGCTGCCCACCCTGTGCCCCCCCATTTCTCCTATTCTTGGGAACTCTCCCTTGCTCCTCAGGCATACACATGCCTATTTGAATCCCCGGAGTGAAGAATTTTTTCAAATCAAGAGTATAACAATAATAGAAGGAAAGAGAAAAGTAAAGAGAAAAATGTGGCTCGCCCCCCCCTTAACCCCACCCTATCCTTTTTTACCCTCCCCAAGCAATTTGAAGTGTTCCTCAACGTATACAGTCCTATATACGATTTATATAGTTTGTGCAAAAAGTAGGCGTATATATGGGATATCCTGCCTTACTTCCAGGGCTTTTCAGAGAGTACCCCGCTTCTTTGTAGTAGCTATTAGGTCATCTGCCCCTCCCACTGACCTAAAGTTTCGCATTTGGTTGTCCCACATTACTTAAAGCATTGCTGGGAACTTTAATTGAGCCTTAGCCCCAAGTTTATTTAATTTGTCCATCTTTTTACCAAGTTCCCATTGTTTCAAATCCGTGGCTCGACAGACATCATACCCGATGCTGGAAGAAAAATTCTGAAATGAATATGTACCGCTTGTGAGTACTGCCGACAGTATTAGTTCTTTGACAGAGTACGAGAGAAAAATAATAAGAATTTTCCTTGGCTTCTGCCTCTGAGGTTTCCGTCTGACGGGGTTGCGATGTACTCGCTGCACTTCGCAATCCAGATCGATGTCTGGCCTATCTTTTAGGCCTGTTTCGGGGAGCATTTTGATTACAAAAGCCTTGATATCCGTCCCTTCTTCCGCCTAGGGGATGTTTAAAAGCCTCTGGTTGTTCCTCCTGGGTATAATTTTCTATTCTCTCCAAATCTGGCTTGAGTCATATGTTTTCCTTGGCTAACTTTCCCACCCCACAGAGGTTTGGCAATGTCGTGTCTAAACACCTCTACCTCCTCCTCCAGCGATTTGGTGCGTACTACAACTTCATCCAGTTTCCGTGCCAAAGAAGAACAGGAAGCTTGTACTTCGGCTTGGTTTGCCTCTGACTTTCAAAATCTGGAGTCTCTCTTCTTTTAGTCCCAGTAGTATAGCAGTCAAGTGAGTTTCAGTGTGTAAGTTTAAATTCCTAGATTCAGGCTCAGTAACTAGTGTAACTGGTGCTCCATCTTCAACTTAAACTCCTCCCCCGTTTCAAGGGCGGTAAACCTATTCTGCGTTGACAACTGGAAGATACCTCCAATAGGCGCCTCAGGGGCATTTCTTGCCTCTTCACCACCTCCGCCTACTGTACGGAAATGGGCTTTTCTGGGGCCTCGCCCGTACTTCCTCCCCTTCCTAATCTCCCCTGGGACTTGACCGCCGGTTCCTCCTTATCCATCCCCATTGAGGTAGAAAGCGAGGTGGAATGGGACATAACATTGTTGAAGGTTTTAAGCTAGGGAGGTACTATAACCTGGGGGGGCAAGATTATGTTCCCCCTTCCTCGAGGGGTCTTCCCTGTTGTTTTGCCGGCCTGCTCGTTTTTGAAATTTTGGGTTGCATCACCCTTTTCGTAACCGCTCAGTTGGAGCCTCTGTAGTCGCTGGTCCAAACAAGTCAGGACTTGCCCCAGGTTTTCCCACTGCACGAATGCGCAGAGTATACCTAGAGATTATTTCTGGCAGGGCACCTGTTTTATTCAGTGGCACTATAGGTTTCTCCATACGGGCTCTCCCCTGCCCACTAGAGTACCCTGGGCCTCTTAAATCTCTGACCTGCTGCTTCTGTCTTCCATACGGAGAGATGTCCACACCTCCACTCCCTTCGAAATCTGCCTCTGACCTCTGTACCTCCAATCTCCTTCTGTCCTGGTAGTCTGGATCTCCACTTTCGCCAGTATCTTACCAACCTGTGCTGCCTCTGACTCTACGTGCAAGGACGCGAACAGCCCATGCACATCTCAATTCTGTTGCCGCTCTGTTCCACGTTGAGGCAGCGTCTCCGGGCAGCGAGTGACTCCTGCGATTCCTGCACGATGCCAGAAAAAACGGCATGGGTCTCCAATGACTCGAAATGGAGCCTCACAATACAGTAGATTTTACAGGCAGGCGTGCGGTGGGGGAGAGCTGCATGCTTATACGGCAATTTTCTCGATCCAATGCACTCCTCACTCTGGCGGACCATTTACTGCGCGGCCGCCATGTTCCAAGGTGATCTATTTTATTAAAGGCAGAGGTGTCCACCACTGTGAGGGAAAGGGCCAAGGAGTTCTTTATGGAGAATGCCCGGTTCGCTCCCTTAAATATAATATGGGATGCATTGCTTGATTGAATAAGCGTTTTTATAACTTTGTTGTGTATTGACATTGCGCTTGACTAGAAAAGCGTTTTACTCGCCAGACTCTTGTAGCGCCATCTCACTGCTGCCTGGGCCCACTCTCAGCTGAGCATTGACGCTGAGAGTGTGGTCCCGGGAAACCAAAGCCTCCACAGCGGCCATCTTGGGGGTGACGAAGCATTCGGGTGCGCTCTAGTTGCTGATAAAAAGGGACGGTCTTTCCTCCGCGTAGCGGACGCGTTTGCGGACACGCCAGACTCACGCCAGACTCACGCCAGAGTCCTGCCAGTCCGCGTCAGGACGGGCCCAGGGACTAGTTGCCCTGTCCTTACTACGTCCGTCCCAACTACTTACTCGCGCTCCCACCTTCTGCAAGTAAATCACGCCACTACTCTCTTCAACTCCCTGTGCAAACACTCAATAGATCCCCCATACAATCAGCACTACTGCCGATACTGTCCCGATCAACTGATTAAACCGGCAGAGATCAAGCAGAAGCAAGCCCACAAGCTTAATATGGCACTTTTGAACTGCTGCTCCCTGCCAAAACACGCCTTAGAGATCTCTTTTCTACTGCAGGATGCGGCACTGGATGCACTGTTTCTCACCGAAACATGGTTAGGGCCTAGCTCAAGCCCAGATATTGTCCAGGCCCTGCCTCCGGGCTACTTAATCCAGCACCTTGATCGAACAGGGAACATGGGTGGTGGGATTGCTACCCTTTATAAGGACCACTTAGTCTGTCGCTTTTTAGGCAGCCCATTATTGGCTGTGAAAACGTCCATTTCTCGATCACTTTTTCACCCTCAGTCTCCTTTTCGGGCCTTTTAGTTTACTGTCCCCCTGGACCCCTAGGACAATTCCACAGGACACTGCTAGAAACGGCGTGAACCTCGCCAGTTCAGCTTCCAATTTCACTATATTGGGAGATCTGAACCTCCACTTCGACGATCCACATGACATGGTAGCTGCGAATCTGGCCCAAGATATAGAAACTTGTGAATTGGTCCTAACAATTCAAAAGCCCACACACATAAAGGGACACCTGCTTGACCCCATTTTTCCAATATCCCCGACCTAACTACCCTTCAGCCTAACCCCATCCCATGGTCCGACCACTTCATCATTCCCTTTATCTGGAACGTCCCTCTCCCAGCCCCTGCCAAACCTTTTAGCACCAAACAGACAAGACTCTGGTCCAAACTCAAAATAAACGAATGGTCGGAAGCACTAAGGATCACTCTACCGCCCACTAATTCGGACATTAATATAGCGAACTCAGAGTTCAACCAGTGGATAGAGAACTCTCTGGACGCTACTCTACCCAGGAAGTCCGTAATTCAAAAAAGGGGATCTATCAATCATCCTTGGTTTACTCCAGAGCTCCGAAAACTCAAACAGAGCTGCAAAAAAGAGAGAGATTATGGAGGAAAGATTTTAACCCAGAGACAAAAACTAAATATAGAGCCTCCATCAAAGCCTATAAAGCTGCGCTAAAGGCCACAAAAATAGCTTTCTATGCCGAGAAAATCATTGCATCTCCCAACTCTTCGAAAGAGATCTTCACAATTGTCAAAAGTCTGTTGAAACCTCCTGATCCCCCTTTGGCCCCACAAGCAGCTGGGTCTCGTTGTGAAGAATTGGCACTCTTCTTCCACACAAAAATTCAAAACATTCTTTTGGTCCTCCCATTCTTCACTTCCCCTGACTCTCCCCCGTTACCTAAACCCCCCTCTCAAGGTTACACTCCTGAACTCTCCTCTTTTGCTCCACTCACTAAGGATTTGCTATCCCCCCTTCTCAATTCAATCAAAAGTGGCTCCCCCCTTGACCCTATCCCTATTAACATCTTAAAGCTAGTCTTGCCTATCATGGAGTCTCCAATCATCAACCCGATCAACACCTCGATCGAAACCGGCACAGTCCCTTTGGACTGGAAAACGGCCATGGTAAAGCCGCTGTTAAAAAAAAAAATCCAACCTTTACCCCGGAGACCTATCCAACTACCGCCCCATCTCCCTTCTCCCGGGCATAAGCAAATTGGCAGAAAAATGTATAAACCAGCAACTGTCTTTATTCCTGGAAGCCTCCAATTTACCCCATCCTTCTCAAACAGGCTTCCATCCGGGTCAAGGGACGGAGACGGCACTCCTCAAGGTGGTGGAAGAGTCCAGGAGGATCCTGGACACAGGTGGCAATGTGGCCATCATCCTCCTGGACCTCAGCGCCGCTTTTGATACGGTAAGCCACCGTATCCTTGTAACCCGCTTAAATGAAATCGGAGTCTCGGGAAAAGCTCTTTCTTGGCTTAAATCCTTTCTTTGCGAAAGGTATTTCAAGGTATTTGAAGGAGACTGCCACTCCTCGCCATTACCCCTGCAGTGTGGGGTTCCACAGGGTTCTTCCCTCAGCCCCACACTTTTTAATGTGTATATGTCCCCCTTAGCTGAGATAGTGGCCCCTTACGGAATCAAACTTATCAGCTATGCTGATGATACTCAGCTCGTGGTCTCTCTTAACCAGGCTGATCTGTCTCACACGAGTTTGAGTAACTGTCTTGAAGAGGTATCAAAGTGGATGGGCCTCTCCCAACTAAAACTTAATAATCAAAAGACTAAATTGATGTTACTGGGCAGGAAGGCATCATTCAACCCCCCTACGCTATGGCCCCCCTCTATGGGTGCTAGCCCGACCCCAAAAAGCGCGATCAAGAGCCTGGGCTTTTGGTTAGATGACGATCTTACTTTTAAAATACAAGCCAGAAAAACTGCTGCCACCTGCTTCTGTTTGCTTAAATCTTTTCGTAAAATCCTTCCTCAACTGCCCGACAGAGCCAAAAAAATACTGGTCCAAGCCATGATCCTGTTGAGGCTGGATTACGGCAACGCTCTCTACCTGGGAGCCCCGGTCTCTGTGGTCCAGAAACTACAGGTGGTGCAGAACTCTGCCGCCAGACTGCTAACGAGCACCAACCATCGCTCCTCAGCTAAGCCAGCGCTGAAATCACTCCACTGGTTGCCTATAAAAGAACGGGTACACTTCAAAGCCCTCTGCATTGCCCATAAAAATCTGCAGGGCAAAGGCCCCCCTATTCTGGCCAATCTGCTCAAACCACACAAAACCTCCAGAAACCTTCGCTCCAACGACCTCAACCTGGCACGAGTCAGCAGAATCAATAAGGCTTGGACGGGTGGTCGCCTCTTCTCTTACAACATTTCAAAGTTGTGGAACTCCCGGTGTTAGAAAAAGGTACAGGCAGAAGACCCTTTTCCGCAGTTGCCCGGCGTTAACCGCCTCTATACCCATTCAAGTTACCAAACAAAGAGGCAGGCGCTGGAGACCGAAAGGCAGGAAACAGAAGTTTTATTCCGACGGAGCAGAACACATCAAATCAGACAACAGGGTATCTTCTCGAGGTGCTCTAACCGCATCTCTGAGGCCTGGCCTCTTATACATGAGTTTATTGTTTTATTACGTTAAACACATCCCTGTCATTACTTTGATGTAAGGAAAGACATCCTCGGAATCCCCGCTTTTGGCCCGTTCCCACACACATTTACAGTTGAAGTCCCCACCCCGGTCACATCAGATAATGATTATCGCGCAGCTGGACATTCAGCCGATTCACGGAATGTGTGAGGTGGATCGGATCTCATGGGGTGGGGGCTTTGATCAGCTCAAGGATCCTTTGATGGGGAGGGGGTTTTCTACTGTACAGGAGGAAGGGGGTATTGACAGTATCCGCAGGGCCAGGTGGCGGCTTGGGAACGAATGAGACAAACGGGCACAACGGAAAGAAGGGTGTTATCAAAGGATCTGGGATCATGAAAGGAATGGAGGGAGGCGTTGCGCTGGGAACAGGATGGGGTTCCGAGGCAGAGCTGCGTGGGAGAGGGGTTTATGACCCAAGGCATGTGAGAGCGGGGGCTGTCGGCGTGCGGGGGATGCCTGCGAGGTTAGGAGAGAGAGAGACGCGCTGGCTATCAGCGAGGGGCAGGGAGGCCATGGTGCTTAAAATGGCTGCTGCTTACGCGCACGAATGGGCTCAAAAAAAGGGCAAGATGGCGCCGATGATGTTGACGTTTGCAGCCTAACTTTTAACAGTTGCCCCCCCTCTTCGACAGGAGCCCAATTCTCTTTCTTTTCGTAAGAAAATAAAAACTTGGCTCTTCCCTACAAATTAACGATTCTGTATCTGTCAACTTCAGACCTTTTTCCTGTTGTAGCTGCAAGCGCTGGGATGCCTCCGGGTAGCCATGCGCTATAAAAGAGTTATTTTCATTTCATTTCATTTCATGCCTTTAAGGCATATATGCGAGGGTTACTGCAAAAACCGAGCATCATATTTAAACAAAGTTTAAACAAACTTGATAAAGCAGAACTGAAGTGTCGGGAAGGAAGAGTTTGGGAGTCGGAATTAAAGGTGCAGTCTCTTGTTCCCACCCAAAATACGTAGTCATTAATCAAACAACTAGAAGAGGCAAGACTAAATTATAGGATGACCCATGAGACTAAGTGCCATGAGAAGTGGATGACTGGTAATATGGATTTATTGGGACTGTTAGCCTGGAAGTTAAGGGCTGATAGGTCCCGGAATCATATTTGAGAACTAATTATCAATGCCCAGGGGGACATTTCAAATAAGGAAGACTAGATTAAGGCTTGCCTGGTCTCCCTTTTCTCAGAATTATACACTGAGGAAATTAGGCGAGAGGAGGGGACTTAAAAAATTGGCCGGATAAATTGGACCTCCCAGTCCTCTCAAGCGATGTCCAGCGATGGCAGGGAAATAATAGAAGCTGAAATTACCGCGGGCGAAATTGGAGAACAAATTAAACATCTAAAAAGTGGAAAGGCAGCAGGCCCCAACTCATTGCCAGGAGAGTTATATAAAATAATTGTAGACAAAACAACTCCAGATATGGTAGTACTGTTCAACTCGATTTATAAGGCGGAGGAAGAAATCCCAGCTTCATGGAAGGAAGCCATAATTACGATGAACCTTAAGCCTACAAAAGACCCAGAGTGCGGATTTGTACCGGCCCATCTCCCTGTTAAATGGCGACTATAAAATCTACGCTGGCATTTTTGCAGGGAGATTGGCCATGGTAGCCCCATAGCTAATCCATGCAGACCAGAAGAGATGTATTCCCAAGAGACAGATCCAGGAATTGACCCTGTCCTTGATCGGGATTATTGATTTAGCAACCGCATGATCGTTTCCCTTGGTGGTAATCACCATAGATGCCGCCAAGGCATTTGATTGCGTGTGTTGGGTGTTTCTGTGAGCAGTTTTGGAATCAATGGGCATTAGTATGGGCTATATTAAGGCCATAAAAAAATTATACCAAGGACCTACAGCAAAGATTCTGGTAAATGGAGTTTTGACTGAGCTTTTTAGGATTACCAGAGGTACGAGGCAGGGCTGTCCACTGTCCCCCCCTCCTCTTTGACATTTATATTGAACCCCTAGCCCAGCTCCTGCGGAAGGATGAGCAGATAATCCCCATTCACTTGCTATGTTTCTGTAGCAAAATAGCCCTATTTGCAGATTATTTTATAATTTACACCTCCGACCCAGATAGAACAATACCAAGGATGGAACAGTTAACCAAGGAACCAAGGAATTCTGGGAAATCTCTGGTTATTTAGTAAACACTGCCAAAACCGAGGTGATGGCTTGGATCTTAGATGGGTGGGAAGGTAGAGGGTGCGTGGAGATGAAATATCTAGGGATTAATATAGTAAAACAGATCAGTGATATCCCGGCCCGGAACTTAATTAGAGTGGGAAAAGAGATAAATAGAACCCTTGCTAGATGGAAAAACCTGCTTACTATCTACGGGAGGGAGAACTTGATAAAAATGTCCATCCTATCCAAATTAACATATATATTTAACTGCATCCCGCTAAAATTCCCTAAAAAAATAACTAGCTTCATCTGAGCCTCTCGAGGAATACGTCTCTCATGGAAGAAGCTAAGAAGACAGCTCCATGGGGAGGTCTAGCCCGGCCTGATCTCAAGATATGCTGCATGGCATTCCAATGTAAAAAACTTTCGAATGCTTATAGGGGACCCTGACTCAACCACCTGTGGCTCAATATTGCAGGAAATGACAAATGAGTTCGAGACCGCTTTCTTGTACAAGTTTGGGGCTCAGAAATTCTTTTAAAAAGTAAGACTAAAAGTTTTAACTGCATCCTTACATTTATGGTTTACAATGAGGAAGATGTTAAATATAGGGTACTACTCGGAATTTGCCCCTATATGGGACTCTGCCGGTACATCCAGAATACCTAAAAGATGGCTTGGCTTTACCACTGAAGCAAGACGGGTTGATTAAGCGGGGCAAAATCTTATTTGAAGGCAAACTGGTCCCCTAGGAAATATTCAAATCCAAAACTAAAAATAGATTATCGAAACTTAAATGTATTCAGCTAACTTCATGGTACTCCACAATACTTTGAGAGATGGGGTCACTATGGGACTTCGAGAACGATATTCAAGACGCAAGGGAAAATAACTAAGAAGTCTCCAAGTGGTATATGCAACTGATGGATGTGGAAGAAAGGAAATTAGACCCCCCATATACTATCTGGCAGAATGCACTCCAGGAAGAGGCATTGCAAATAATTTGGAAGAGCTCTCTAAAAATGCTATCATCTTTAGTCACACCAGCAAATTTGAAAAGGCATCACTTTTTTACAATAAATAGACTGTACTGGACATCACAAAAAATAGCCAACTTTGTATCTCAACCGATCCCTAGCTGTAACAGATGTAAAATAACAAAAGCTAATGATATACATATTTTATTACATGCCCCGAAATGGAGCAATATTGGAAGGTGGCGGAATCCACTATCTGTGACATCTTGAAGATACCACTAACATTGACAGCGGCTCTTGTGCTTTTCGGGGTGAATCACGATTTGGAAACCAACACTTGACAGTAAATCTAGGGGGTTGCTTTTCTACTTGTTTTTGCTGGCCAGACGTGAGATCTGTAGACACTGGACAGATTCTGCACCACCGCACCCAAATGGCTGGTTGGCAGCGGCCAGGTGGACTTGCAAAACAGCTACAGATGGCAATATACCACGAACTAGGGATCTGTGGCAGGTTTTTGCAGATTGGTTAAGCTAGCATGGTGGAGATGCCTTTTTTTATTTTTTCCTGAGTCCTATGATTACAGCAGAATATGGGAGAGGTGTGTCTATCCTTCAGGATGAAAAAACCTTCCTTAAGGGTCTGGCTGAGAAAAGGCAAGGGTCCACACAATATAAGAGCTCCAGGAAATGGTCCTTGACTTGTAAGATGCCATGCGGACATGAGGACATTAAAAGAAAAGAATAAAGAAAGAAAAGAAAAATATGGGAAATCTTTGTTTTGCAACTAATCTTTAATTACTAAGGGGTCTGGGTTCAAATCTGCCTTATATATCCCACTAAGGCTACCCAACATCTTGGTTGTAGAGGATGATGACGAGGTTTACACTGGCAGGGGTTGGGTGTGGCAGTGTTGTGGGTACTGGCAGGAATACACGTGGACCTCAGTTGGAAAGTATTTATTAAGTATACACACGACTCCACCAGAAGCAGATGTAACCTGTTAGTCAGCCCCCCTCACACTGAGCTAACCGCCGCTCCTAGAAGGCCCACACCGGGCACTCCATAGCATCACTTGAAGCACGCTGGTCTCACTGAGCTCACTATAGCTCCTAGAAGACTCACACTGAGGCACTCTGTGGACTCACATGAAGCACTCTGGTCTCACTGAGTTATCTGCCTTATCTGCCTTAGAACACCCACATCCTGTCATAAGATATTGAAGGTACTTTTAGATATGGTTAGAGCTTTGTCTGTTGTGTATGAACAGTAACTCACACTGAGCTCTAGTCCGCAGGCGCTGCTCTTAATACTGAATCTTGTTTCAAATACGGGTCTTATGTGATGTTCATCCTTCGTTCCTGTAGCTGTCATTGCTCTTTAATACAAAGATGATGTGTGTGTTTTTACAGGTGTAATAATGTGAAGATTCAGGGCCCAGAGATGGTGGTGAAGAGTTATAAAGGTAAATATCATTGTGGTGATTAGCTCTGTGTGTTACTGTTCATGAAAAGAGTGTGGCATGGCATGGTATGGTTTTGTTGTAATACTTTATTCGATAAATATATATCATAAAAGTACAGGCATAAAATACATAGGACTATTTACCAAGCCTTACTACAATTTCATTTAAAATCAACAGTGCAAACAATTTAAAAGAGAAATAGAAGGGGGTCTACACAGAATTAAAAAATACATTCTTAGAGTGGATCTAGTCAGACATTAGATTGACCTTGACCGAATAAGCCATGGCCTAGCCAAATACTTAGCGACCCCACAAACAATGTACATAGAGGTAGTATTGGTTAAAATAATGCGCAGAGCTGATCTATAATCCCCAACTCCCAACTCCCTACACACTGGTTTCAACCATTTTGCTCTAACCTGCTTGTAGGCATTACATGCAAACAAAAAATGGCCAAGAGATTCTTGTGGACATGAACAACCTGGGCAGTTTAAATCTTGCACCCTCCTGATCTTATACCCTTCCATAATTTTTTGAGGGGGAGGGTACCATATCTTAGTTTCAGGAACAGTGTTCTATCTCTAGGAGTCTGGATGAAGTCCAGGAATGGTTCTAACTTCCTGGTAGGTTTGTGTTCAAGAAAGTTGTTCGTCAGAGGTCCCCAGCTTGTGTTCCTGAGGTCCTTGGCCTCTACCCAATCCCAGTATAATTTTTAACAATTTGTTTAGAGGGAGGGGACTGTGAGGCCCAAGACTCAGCCAAACCTATAGACTCCGCCAGCTTCTTTAGATTATTAAGCCACTTTACTTTGTTGGATACATTTAAAATAATTAGCTCGTCCAACACTAGAGCATATTTTGCTAGTTCAGGCGTCCTTCTTAGGCGCACCCAGAATAGCAAAGGGCGAAGTTGAACTATTTCTGAAATTGATTTTTTACCCATGTCTAGGAATAGTGGTTTCAGAGGGGTCGAGGGAGGAAGCGAGACTAAGTCTCTCATAAACTTGTTCTCTGTGGTTGCCAATGCCTTGGTATTCTCGGCACCCCATAGTTCAGAGCCATAAACTGCCGAGGCTAAAGCTTTCCCCTCGAAAACTACCAAGGCAGGGGCTACTGGTCTACTAATAGAGAGACGCTGGTTCTTTAATATGGCTCCTGAGACCCTTTTAAGATTTAGGACCATTTTTGATATATGCGAGTCCCATCTCATGTTGTTACAGAGCCTCACCCCAAGGTAGTCAAATTCGTCCACCACCTCTAGGGAGGTCCCATTCAAGGAAAGATGAACTTTCCTAAGATTTCTCTTAGCCGATAATACCATCAGCTTCGTTTTCGTGGCGTTAACCATTAACCCACGGGCTTTACAGAAAACGCTGAAGCGGTCGAGCAACTTTTGGAGACCCTTGGGGGTCTTGGACATCAGGAGGGTATCGTCCGTAAAGAGGACTGTGGGGGTTTTCTCCCCGGCAAGGACAGGGGCATCCGAAGGGTCCTCCCGCAAATGGTCCACCACCCCATTTATAAAGAGGGAGAATAATGTCGGAGACATCACACATCCCTGCCGCACCCCTCTATTTACTGGTACCCTCCCTGTCAAATGGCCCCGACTCCCCCACCGAATTTTAGCGTAATTATCTTCGTGAAGCTTGATGACAAATTGCAACAAATAACTAGGGAACCCCATGTCCAGTAGGACCTCCCAGAGTTTGGCACGTGGGATAACATCAAATGCTGTTTTCAAGTCTATGAAAGCCAAGTACAGGCTACCCTTAATGATGGATACTGACTTCTAATAGACTGCACAAAACCGAAATACCTGGTCCATCGCACCAACATTGCGCCTAAACCCCGCCTGGAGGTGAGTCAAAATGTTATCATCTATTAGCCATGACTCTATTCGATTGATAATGACCCTGCCAACTACCTTTTGAATGGTATCGATTAAACTTATTGGTCTGTAGTTGGCAGGGTCCTCTCTATCACCCTTCTTGTATATAGTGATAACCTCAGCGCCCTTCCAGGATTCTGGGACAGGGTGGCCGTGCTGGATTAGGTTCATTAAATGGGCTATAAGGTCTGCCCATATTTTGGGGTCATGCAATAATAGATCCCCCGGCAGGCCATCTGGGCCGGCTGCCTTCCCTGGTAATATTTTTAAAATGGCATCTTGGACTTCCCTCGGGGGGAATGGCTCTTCCTTGCTTCCTATCTCCATACCAGGCTCAGTCTGAATTTCCATAACTGGTGATGTTAATTGACCTTGGACACTATCCTCACAGTACAATTTTAAAAAGTGGGAATGCCATTGATGTTCATTTATGTGATTTAAAATCGGCTCTGCCCCCCCTTCTATCAAGGACATTAATCCATTTCCAAAACAAAATAGAGTTTTTCCCACAGGCTGCAGCCTTGAGCTGCTGCCAATGCTCCTCCTCCCAATCCTTCTTGGCTGAGGTTATGCTTCTGTGATACTCCTTTCTAGCTAATCTCACTGCTATGGGGTCCTTACTTTTTATAGCTAACGTAATGGCCTTCCTCTTTCCTCTACAATTTGCCGTATACCAGGGGTTACCTTTAAGGGGTTTTTGTTTTGACGTGGAGGTCCCCTGCGACAGGAAGCACTCTCCTATGTTGTCCGTTAAGTTCTTGTACAAGACTGGCAAATTTGATACGGGAGGATTAGGTGCTGCTAAAGCAACGGCTGCAAGGCTACAAGTTTTAGCTATAACTAACTCTTTAATACTATTAAGTTTCCCCTCATCACACCTAATTACATTCCATTTTAGCTTCTGATTACAATTGGAAGGATAGACCTCTTTAGTAATCATCTCTATACCTCCCCTCTTAGCAATCCCATTTACCCAGAGGATTTCCATACATAATGGGTTGTGATCACTGTCTGATGATTTCCTAACATCCATGTCAACTAGACTTGCCCAAGATGGAATGTCTAGGAAAATGTAATCAATTCGAGACGGGCAACCTATCCTATTGTAAGTCATTGCCCCATCGCGATCTGAGACAGTCCGCCCGTTGAGAGACCGTAAATTATGTTCTAGGACCAGCGCATTCAGCTGGATGGCTCTGGCTGTCCATTTAGGGGGGTATAGTCTGCCTCCAGTCCTCTGAGCTACAACCTAGTGCCCCTTCATCGTCCAGGGGTTCAAATGTACAATTAAAATCTCCCCCCACTAGTACTTTAGACCTAGTTGGAAGATCTGATAACCACACATCTAGCAGCTCTATTGTGGGCGAGATTAAGCCACCCTGCAAGCCTCTTGCATAGACACAAAAAAGTTTGAAGATGATACCCCCAGAAGGGTTTTTTAGGGACATATGCAAGATGTCGTTGGAATGGGCTTTGTGTGTGATAACACAGTTCAGGTCCACCTTGACCCAAATATGCAGGCCACCTGAGGGGCGACCTTTGCCCACTAACGGCTGGAATAAAGTAGGTGGAGTACCCATTTTTATATTGCGGGGTCAGGCACCAGGTTTCTTGGAACATACATATGTGAAATGTATTAATAAAGTCGTTCCAATCAGGGTTAGAAAGATTTTTTTTTAGCCCAGCTATGTTCCAGGACAGAATCTTAATGGAGGTATGAGCTACTGGTAATTCATTGATGATAGCTGGAGTACTAAGTTCCTTTATTCCTAAGCTAGGATTAATGATTCCCAAACTGGCTGTATCATCCCTATCAATTTAAAGTCTATCCCCTTGGGCAGCTACCACCTCCTTCTTTCCAATTTGCCTGAGTGGCTGGTTTGAGAGTCAGTCAACTGTTTCCAATCCACTATACCGGTTGTAGCAGGGGATTATGGGATAATTAAGCTGTGGGCCATGCCATTCCCCATTATACTGGTTGCCACTTGGACAAATCTCCCTGCTCTTCTCCGCACTATGTTCCAACCTCCCTCATCGTCCCCACCCCAATTGAGTGTATTTTGCACCCTCATAGCCTCGCACCTCATCCCCCCCCTCACATGATTGGAGGCCCTCAACCAACTCCACCTATTGTCATGGTGTTCAGTAGGCATGTAGAAGTATGACCAGGGTTTAGCCATTATCGTGGTGTTGTCACATGGGGGCCCAGAGCAAATGTGCTCCACCAGTCGCGGGTCCTCAAATGTGACCACAACACAGTCTCCCTTTAGGCTTTTCTTATTCTTACCCACCCACGGTGCTCTCTCCACCATAAGTATTTTGCTATTGATATTAGGGGGAAGAAGAATATTTCTGTTTAACCAATGACACACTTTATTTTTGAGTGCCCAGAAAGATTCAAATGTTGCAGGGGCAAGCTCAGGGACACCTGTTAAAACTAACACATAGGGACAGGCGTCAGGATGTAGGCTGATGTTCCGACGTATCTTAGGTTCCTCGGGATGGGGCAAAGAGGGTTTGGAGACTGGAGTAAGAGGACCAGCTACATTCTGTGGTTTAATGTGCGCGTTAGTGCTTGGCTGGTTAGTGCAGACTTTATTACCCTTAGGTGTAGGAATTTTAGGGGGGCGGGTCTTAGGGGAAGGGTTTATCCCTACAGATTGATTCTTAGTCGTGGGCGGGAGGCTACGTGCAGGAGCTGGTACATTAGGTACCCTTTGGGCGTGGTTACTATTTGGGGATTTTAATTCATGGTGGAGAGCCTGGAGCTGCTGTTCTATGCCCTGGAGTCTAGTCTCCAAGGGCGAAAGTAGAGACTTACTGAGATCAGATAAAGTACTTATGAGTGAGCTAGTCTTATCCTCTAGATCCTCTGAAGTTTCATCAAGAGTACTGCCATCAAGAATAATAACTAAACTGCTAATCGAGGCTGTGTCATCTGGAATACCCATTGGTAAAGGGTGGGATACATGCTGTGCCTCTTCTCTCCCTGTGTTGTCACCCAAGTAGTTCTTCCCCTCCTCAGTACTACTACTGGTGCTAGCCATATCACTAGGGCATCCTACCGAATCTTGTTTGGCTGTATTGTCACCATTAGCCTTGGTAGTTATTCGTTTAGATTTGGGAATTGCACCTTCCAATATACCCCTTTGGGTATGGGTGTTGTCATGGTGGACAACAGCTGGTAGGGATGCTAAATTATTATCCAAGGGAGTCGATATTAAAGAGGTCGAGGGGGGTGAGTCCAAAAGAAATGAATGGGTACTGGAAGTAGTGTGAATCACAGCATTAACCTGCGTGGGATAGGATTCAGGGATGCTTAAAGTTTTAATTGGGGTGCGCGCAGAGGCTATATTACCCAATGACGACCTTTTAGCTTGCGCGAGATCCTGGGACACCCTTCTCTCCATAAGTACTATTCCCTGGTCGATTAGGGAATTAGTACGGAGGATAAAATTATCCAGTGTACCTGTTAATTTTAAGGCACCTGCCGCAGCCTTGCTTCAGGTCTCACGAGTAGACATGGCCTTTACCAGAGAGTGGCAGGGTAGCAGTGAGTTACAAGATCAAATAACTAGCAGAAAAGGGTACAGGTAAACAAGGCACTCAACGTAACTTGGACCTGCAATGAGTATCAATTACCATAGATTAGGAGAAACTAAAAAGAAAGCCAGTAATATAGAATCAATAATAGGTCACAACAATAGGAATATACTTGCTATACAGAAGTCTTTAGACTCAAGGTGAATCAAGGGTCCTTGCCCAGTCCAGTCTTTACAGGCCTCGGAGGGCCACAGAGGGCCCGCCCTTTGCCCGGGCTTCACCCCGTGCTCCGTCCCGCGGTAGCGTTATGGGCGTTCCTTATATGGAAGAGAAGGAGGGGCGGGAAGAGGCACCAGGTGCGCGCGATGACAGAAGCGCAAAGAAGCCTGGGCCTCGCAGTCCCCCACCCCAATGTCCAAAAGAAATTAACAGCGTCAGTGCAGGGTCCAGTTTTCGATTCACCAGCAGTCCCACAGATGAAAGGAAGAACTTTAAAACGCCTGGTGCAGGGGAATCCTTCACAGCGACTTCGAGCGGCACAAAGATGATGTGTGTGTTATTACAGGTGTAAAAATGTGAAGATTCAGTGCCCAGAGTTGGTGAAGACTTATAAAGGTAAATATCATTGGGGTGATTAGCTCTGTGTGTTACTGTTCATGAAAAGAGTGTGGTATGGTATGGTTTTGTGTGTTATGGTAAGGAATGTTATGTTCATATGGTATGGGATAGTCTGTATGTGATGGTATTGTATGGCTTGGAACGTTATGATTGGATGGGAGGGTGTGGTGTGCTATGTGTTGGGATCATGGTATAATATGCTATGATGGGATGGTGTGGTTTGGAATGGGATTGTATTAAATTGTAATTTGCATTCAATGGGATGGCCTGGCTTGGTGTGGTGTGCTATAATGGTATGCAAACACAACAGGTGATGGACCGAATGTGGATCAATGTCACACACTCACCCCAGTCCAAGGATCTGGGCCCAAATCCATCGTTATTTTGCACTCCACACCACCCTGGGTTAGACAATGGTGATTTGCAAATCCGCTCTGACCCTGTGCCCCATGGGCTGGGGATGCCCAGACGTGGGTCCCAGGCACTCCACACCACTGGAGTCAAGCTAGCCGGGCTGATGAGAGGTGTTACCTCGAAACCGGTCCGGTCCTCGGATGCTTGATTCCGTTCTGGGAAGGACATGGCTTTTGTAGTTCGGACTGGACTGTTCAGTGTAGATGACTCAGCGCGTGCATCTACACTGAGCTAGGGCAATCGCCTACACTGACCTAGCGCATGCACCTACACTGACCTAGCGCATGCATCTTATACGGACCTAGTGCATGCATCTTATACGGACCTAGTGCATGCATCTTATACGGACCTAGTGCATGCACCTACGCTGACCTAGCGCATGCACCTACGCTGACCTAGCGCATGCACCTACACTGACCTAGCGCATGCATCTACGCTGACATAGTGCATCCATCTACAATGCAGTGTAGTATATGACTGGTACTGTATACCTTGGAGTAGATCTGTTACACTGTACCATCAAATGCAGTGTACTGACTAGTACTGTATACCTTCTAGTAGCTCTCTTGCTGTGTATCATCTAATATAGAGTCCTAAATAGTACAGTATGTCTTGGATTAACCCTGTTTTCTGTTCCATCCAATGCAGTGTACTGACTACTGCTGTATACCTTCTAGTAGCTCTGTCACTCCATACCATCTAACACACTGTACTGACTAGTACGGTGTACCTTCTAGTAAGTCTGTTGCTCTGTACCTTCTAATGCAGTGTACTGAGTAGTACTGTATACCTTGGAGTAGCTCTGTCACTCTGTGCGATCGAAGGCAGTGTACTAACTAGTACTGTATATCTTGTAGTTGCTCTGTCACTCTTCGCCATCTAATGCAGTGTTCTGACTAGCACAGTATACCTACTAGTAGCTATCTCACTGTGCCATCCAATGCAGTATACTGTTAAGTGCAGTGTACCTCAGATTAGCTCTGTTGCGTTGTACCCTCTAGTGTAGTATACTCACTGGTGCAGTTTACCTTCTAGCAGCTCTGCAACTTTGTACCATCTATTGCAGTGTACTGACTAGTACTGTATACCTTGGATTTGGTCTCTCACTCTTTACCGTCTAATGCAGAGTACTGACTAGTACTGTATACCTTGGATTTGGTCTCTCACTCTTTACCGTCTAATGCAGAGTACTGACTAGTACTGTATACCTTGGATTTGCTCTCTCACTCTTTACCGTCTAATGCAGAGTACTGAGTAGTACTGTATACCTTGCAGAAGCTCTGTCACTCTGTTTCGTGTAATGCTGTGTACTGTCTAGTACTGTATGCCTTCTAGTCACCCTGTCACTCTATACCATCTAATGCTGTGTACTGTCTAGTACTGTATGCCTTCTAGTAGCTCTCCTCTGCACAATCCATTGCGGTGCACTGATTACTGCTGTATACTTTTGAAGTAGCTTTGTCACACTCTGCCTTCTAAGAGAGTGTACTGACTAGTACAGTACACCTTCTAGTACCTCTGAGATGCACCCCCCTTGCAGAACATTTGCCCCAAGATTTCTCATCCTTTTTTACCTGAAGGACAGCTGTCGAGGCCTGATTAATTTTTGAGAAGCAGCTTCACCACTTGTGAGCCTATTGTTTCCTCCTAGTTCTTGCTTCTGCTCTAACTTTGCTGCTTTAAGTCTCTTATTTTCCAGTAGCGGGGGAGCTTCCATTAGCAAGCTTGGATCAAATTGTAGTAAGGGTTCACTTATATTACTTGTGATGTCACTATTTACTCAACTGTGGTCCGCTTTGATCACTAAGTGAGCATCTGCAGCCTCAATATGGCCCAGCACCTCTCCAAGCGTGTTAACTGATTCTGTTGTGTTAGTGGTTATTTTTTTTTAAAGAGGGTAGACTTTACCAGACTGACCAGCATGTGATCCACTCTTTCCCAAATTGGACTTTTTGTTATGTGCTTTCCTGATCCTCTTACGCTGTCTTTTAGTCGGTGCGATGTCTTAAAGTGGGTCTGACCATCGTGCCAGTTCAGTCACCGCTGCCACCCCCAGGGAACTACCAATCTTAGCCTGCTTTGCGGCTGGAACAGCCACCGACGACCCGTGACCGTGCTAAGAGGCGCTTATAATCTGCACGGGGCTCCTGGGGTGTGGGAGGCCGTCATCACGCCAGTTCAGTCAGTGCTGCCACCACCCAGGTGACTACCAATCCCAGGCTGCTTTGCGGCTGGAACTGCCGCCAATGACCCTTGACCGTGCTAGGTGGCGCTTATAATCTGCTCGGGCTCCCGCGGCGCGCGGGCCTGCCAAGGCCAAAGGAGGGTCCATCTGCGCCTATAAGAGATCGGAGGAGGCTGGGATGAGCCAGGTCCCTTGGTTCCACGTTCCTGGTCTCTAAAACTAAGGTACTGTTTGTGTAGTAATTTGTATACTCCTTCCCAGTTAATAAGAACATATAATTGCTAACTATCCAATCATGGGGAAAAGAAAAAAACAGTTGGTGGAGTGGGGGGCAACAATACAACGACTAATGACTCTTTTTTTAACAAGGGCGGCCAGTGTTAATTTCCAAGGAGGTCGCTCTTACTAAAGGAAAGCTATCACTGGAGATAGGTAAATCAACCACTATACAATTACTATTGACAGCTGTGGAGCAGAAGGAGGCAATCCCGGACTAATGTCCGCTCCCGAGCCCAATATAGTCATAATAGATCCTACGCTAGAGACGGCTATAAGACTGAAAGAATATCCCTTGCCCAGCTCCCCTACTGAGAGGAAGAAAATAGGCTGTAAAAGTCCCATTCGTAATCCTCCACCGAAAGTCTCGCAACACCAACTGAGTCTGATCTAAAACATATCATTGACCTACTTTTACCTAAACTGAAATCCTTATTTGAAAATTTCTTAAGGCCTATACGGGAAAAGTTGGAGGGGTTGGTTGCAAGACTCGATGCTGCTCCCCATTAATATCCTCTCAACTCACTGTAGGCGAGTCAGTGGGGGTGGTCACACTGGCCCTGCCGGGAACACCATACTACAGGTAGAGGGGCGGAAAGCAAGGACGCAGTGGAAGAATCAGTGGTCCTAGGTTGTTCACCTCGAATGACCTCTGAGCCACAATATCCGCAAAATACTGGGCCCCAGGAACAATGGGTAACAAAAAAGGCCAGGTTCTAGAGTGTGACCAATAAGTCATCTGGTGATCCCCCCCCTCTCCGACGCAGTTAGGGAAGATGGTTCAAGCAGTTCCATTGTGAGGGGCTTAAAACCCACAAAAGGAGATACCCTCCAATCCACTTAGGGACAGGGTGAAAGTTTACAACACAAATTTTAGTCCCTATCCAAAGGACAATGCCCAAGTTATATGGAAATACCCTCTCGCCTGGCACAGTAGAACTATGGGAAGTAGAGGAGGTAAATCTTAGTGTACTTTAGAATCCTAGTTTAAGGCAAATAACATCATATCAATTATACACCTATTATTTTTTATACTCATAGAGCAAAAAACATTATTGTAAGAGCACTGGGTAGTCATGCAAAAAACAATTCAAACAATTAAAAAAAAAAAAATTATTCTTAAAAGCAAGGTATTCACCATGTGCAGAGTATTGCAATTAAAAATACATTTTTACAAAAAAAACATGACAAGTCGACGCAGCGTTTCGGTGCTTTTGTTGGAGATCTGACACCTTCAGGACGCTTTTTTTTATCTATAAAAGAATGCATATATTTACTCCACAGGCTCTTACGTACAGAATAGTATATCAGGTGTAAGTCCTAATAGCAACACAATGTTACACTTCATTATCTGGTGCATCAATAAAAACCTATACATCGCAATGTAATTAAAAACATTATTTACAAATCAATTTTTTAATACTGGCTAGTCCCTCTCGTACCGGACCACCTCCTCATATCGTGTGGTCTGTTCATCTCGACATATTTCCAGAGGAACCGCTTTAACATCATAATTGTTTAGGATGGAATTCCGTCTATATGTATCATCACCTCTAAGTATTTTTCTTTGTCTATACATCAACACAAGTGATTCTATCTCATAACATACCTCTTAATGTCTAAAAAATAATCTTTAAACACCCACGATCAAGGTGTAGTCGTGCTGATTGTTATATTTCATTTACACAATCTTGCAGTTCCTAAATAATAAAACAGGAATAAAGATATCCGTAACATCCTCCTTTAGTTATTTCCTCTTATCCATTATATTAGGGGATTAATTTGCAATAAGCGTACCTTCAAGTATAGATAGACCTTCATCAATTTAGATAGAAGAAAAGGTACTGTGCATCTTCATTTGACGTAGTTCTAAACACTTTGTGATTCTGATTATCACACTGGGTAGGCAGAAATACATAACGTGTATGTGAATAAACAATACTGCCCCAGATAAGTGAAAATCAAAAAGTTGCTAGGGATAACAACCCAACCTTAATTTAAAATAGATTAATGATGAACCTGAAGTCATCGGTTTATCAGGAGCCCCGGGAGGCGTGGAGACATCTTTCAATACGTCTTTATTTCATATGAACAGGTAAATCAATGTCGGGACAGTCTGTAGAAAGAAGTGTTATTTAGAAACCCCATCTTTCTTAAAAAGTCTTTATGTATTAATACAGGGGCTATTATCCTATTCTCTCTCTTAGTCAACTTCATTTTGTTGAATCGTCTACTATTTAAGAAACCCCAATGGACATTAATCACTCCATAGTGGTAGCTTACTCTATATTCACGTCCTCCACAGGCAATTTCTTAATGCAGATGATTAAAAAAAAAACGGGGTTGCACAAAACGGACGTTACCAACTTGGTCCCATCAACTAATACTATGGAGTCCCAAATCTAAACGAGCCCTCACGTCCCTCTTTGCTGCGAACATTAAAAGCAAAGAATACCCCACATTAAAGGCGCGTTGACCGCAGCATTTACCTTCGATGTAGACAAACTCGGTCTGCTGACATCCGACCGCTCACGCGTATCCCGGTAGCCGCGATTCGTACAGCCGCCATAATTGGTCAGTTTATATACGTGCCCTCTAGGGTCAAAGGGCTAAAGCGTACGTGCGTTACTAACCAGAGACCTTTGGTTTAGCTTGTTATGGTACCAATAAGACCCTAATAACTCAAAATAGAAATGGGTGTTCTTTCTTTGTGCAGGATTTCGCTATCTTATTCTGATAATAAGTGACTTTTACCCGATCGGAATTTTGCATAAACGGTCGGCCATGATGGATAGGGTGAAGTAACTGCAAGATTGTGTAAATGAAATATAACAAACAATCAGCACGACTACACCTTGATCGTGGGTGTTTAAAGATTCATTTTTAGCCATTAAGAGGTATGTTATGAGATAGAATCACTTGTGTTGATGTATAGACAAAGAAAAATACTTAGAGGTGATGATACATATAGACGGAATACCATCCTAAACAATTATGATGTTAAAGCGGTTCCTCTGGAAATATGTCGAGATGAACAGACCACACGATATGAGGAGGTGGTCCGGTACGAGAGGGACTAGCCAGTATAAAAGAAATTGATTTGTAAATAATGTTTTTAATTACATTGCGATTTATAGGTTTTTATTGATGCACCAGATAATGAAGTGTAACATTGTGTTGCTAATAGGACTTACACCTGATATACTATTCTGTACGTAAGAGCCTGTGGAGTAAATATATACATTCTTTTATAGATAAAAAAAACTGTCCTGAAGATCTCCAACAAAAGCACCGAAACGCTGCGTCGACTTGCCTTGGTTTTTTTGTAAAAAAATCTTTTTAATTGCAATACTCTGTACATGGTGAATACCTTGCTTTTAAGAATAACATTTTATTTTTTTAATGGTTTGAATTGTTTTTTGCATGACTACCCAGTGCTCTTACGATGGTGTGTTTTGCTCTAGGAGTATAAAAAATAATAGGTGTATAATTGATATGATGTTATTTGCCTTAAACTAGGATTGTAAAGTACACTAAGATTTACCTCCTCTACTTCCCATAGTTCTACTGTGCCAGGCGAGAGGGTATTTCCATATAACTTGGGCATTGTCCTTTGGGGCGCCATTGTTAAGGGGGCATGTACCTAATGTGACTGCTTCCAATTACCTTGATAAGTCCTTGGTGAATAGTCACGAGATCATAGATCTGCCCAGAGCGGCTACACCCTCGGCTGTAGTCTTGGTGGGGGTCCCTTCAACTACAAGGGGGGGCTAAAGAAACTACACTGGACTTGGTACACAAGGTTACACATTGGTGTCACACGAACATTGTGAATGGCCATTGAATATCCTCGGACATTATTATGGCTAGAAGAGTGGGCTGGGTGGGCCATAGGGTGACTTTGTGATAGTCAATATGAGATATCCTATAAAAGTTGATGCTTTGATGGAATGTGAGCTCAAGGGCAGCTCTATAACACTGATTAGGATAGCCCCCTCAGTACTTCTACCCACCCACTAATTTTCCTCCATCAAAAAGCCCATGTCTGCAGGCATCTATAATGACCAAACCAACTGAGAGCTCTGGTCCGACCGTAACCCTGTCAAATAGGTATGAACCGTTGCGTAGCTTACAGGGACTGGATGCTGTAGATTGACAATCATCACTTGAGGAAGACCCGCAGGGGCTAAGATCAAACAATATGTGTGTCAATATTACCCCCTTAGTTGTGAGCCCAGATCCTGCTAGGCTGCCCCCCATAGGAGTGGGCAATATAATGCCATTTGAGTAGCCTGATTTTGTTTCTGCCCCTAGTCTAACATCCCCCATGATAGCTCCCGCCAGCTTGAGGGCACTCGCGTGGAATGTACAAGGCGTTGGGACCAAGGGGGTGACGTTCTTTGGTGTAGGAGATTCCAAGGCTGCCATATGATTGCACTACAAGAGACATGGGATACAGGTGAAGGCTTTCACTTGGATGGGTTTACCTCGTACGTTAAGCATGCAGTGCCCTCCACATCAGGGTGTGCAAGGGGAGGTCTTCTCCTATAGGTTTCCCTCGACTTAGGCTAGAAAGTGAGACACTTTGTGTCATTCTCCCCATATTTTGGCAGGAGAGCGGATTTTTAAGGATCCCCACCCGCTATTAGTAATAAACTTCTATAATTCCGTTTACTAGACTTTTTGCAAATGAACATTTAGTTGCCTTCGAAGGTATCCTTTGATACATATAAAAAACGAAAACATACTTATTCTGAGATCTTAATTCTGGGCGATTTTAATATACATTTGTGCGAGTTGAACTGTATTTTAAATAAGGCCCCCGGGGACTGTCTATTTCTTACCCATTTTGAACATACAGAGTCAGGCAGACTCTTAGAGGGGCTTCTTGCTGCAAATCATTTGTATTGTTTAGAGCAAACGGGGTGGATACTCCTATTCCCACTTTTAACCATAGAGGATGCCCCAGTATTATTGATTTTATTATGATTTCTGCATCTTTAGCTCCTGCGGTCTGTAGTATGAATGTTTCCTGGAGCACTTATAGTGATCATAATCCCCTTACCCTTGACCTGTTATACTCATCTGCCTTTTATAAGGTAGAGAGTAGGGGTATCTCTACCCATGATATCAGCACTAAGGACCAGTCACGTAGACTGAAATGGATGAAAGTGGTGCCTGAACAGTTTTTAGATAAGTTGTACGTGGAGTGCACAGCCGAGGTTTCAGTTTGTATGGACAGCATTGGGTCGGATGGAGCGGTATTAGACGCCTTTGGAATACTGACCAATCACATAGCCACTAACTTAACTACCCCATGCAGGGTAACGGATCTAAAACGATGAGATGGTTTGATGGTACCTGTTCTACCACCCATAATAACTTAGCACTGGCCCTTAAACAAAAACCCAGACATGTGAGTTAGATCAGGGCATGCAGGGCAGACTATAAGAAGGCCACTCAGGAGAGGAAGAAAGCGATCAGGGAAAGGTCTTGGGGGGATCTTGGTCAAGCAAGCACTTACTCCGATAGTAAGATGATCTGGGCGGTGGTGAACAGCCCGTTGTATTCGGAGACTGGAAACACTAATACAGGCTGTATAGTAGCCCCTGACCAGTGGGTAGAGTTTTTTGGGGGAATGTATAGTGATGGTGAGCTGGAGAGATTGGAACCAGAGGGGAAGCCTATCCCGGCGTTAGAACCACTTCATTTTAATGTTGTTGAGTCCAGGCAGCTATTCTTGGCACAGCTGGGGAAAGGCCCCTGGCCCGGATGGGGTACCAGCTGACCTTTATAAGACAGACCCTCTGGTATGGGCTGCAATATTGGCTCGGGTTTTTAATGTTGCTGGTACCTGTGGGTTTCCCCATCATGGTCAAAGGCTATTATCATTCCAATTTTTAACAAGCATTGGAAATGCAATAGGTCTCGGATTTATTTGAGTTAAAGCTAATGGCATTGTAAATGGCAATGTCTTTTTACCATGTGTTATGGAGTGTGTGCATGTGGTCTGTAGGGGAATTATGTGGGTTGGATTGGAATTGTAGCAACGGTGGCATGCTGCGCTTTAGATGAATATATTTAAAAGTAAAGTGCACCATACTGCGATTGCTACAATAGTTAATTGTGGATGCTTTAACAATTTATGTGTGCACTGATGGCTGGTGGTGTGTGTGCCTGTAGAAATTGTGCACTGATGGCTGGTGGTGTGTGTGCTTGATGGAAGCGTGCACTGCCGGCTGGAGGTGTGTGTGCCTGGTGGAAGCGTGCACTGACGGCTGTTGGTGTGTGTGCCTGGTAAAATCGTGCGCTGACAGCTGGTGGTGTGTGTGCCTGGTGAAAGCGTGCCCTGACGGCTGGTGGTGTGTGTGCCTGGTGAAAGTGTGCACTGGTGGTGTGTGTGTGTTTGGTGAAAGCATGCACTGACGTCTGGTGTTGTGTGCCTGGTGGAAGCCTGCACTGACAGCTGGTGGTGTTTGTGCCCGGTGAAAGCGTGCACTGATGGCTGGTGGTGTTTGTACCCGGTGAAAGCGTGCACTGACGGCTGGTGGTGTTTGTGTCCGGTGAACGCGTGCACTGACGGCTGGTGGTGTGTGTGTGGTTGCGTGTGTGTGTGGTTGCATGTGTGGTGGTGTGTGTGTGTGGTCTTATGTGTGTGGTCTTATGTGTGTGTGTGTGTGGACTTAGTTTGAGTGTTCGTACCCTGCACACTCACACACTGCTCACCCTACACACTCACACACTGCTCACCCTACACACTCTCACACTGTTCATCCTGCACACTCACACTGTTCACCCTGCACACTCACACACTGTTCACCCTGCACACTCACACACTGTTCACCCTGCACACTCACACACTGTTCATACTGCACACTCACACACTGCTCACCCTACACACACTCACTTACACACACACACTGCTCACCCTACACACGCTCACACTGCTTACCCTACACACTCTCACACTGCTCACCCTGCACACTCACACACTGCTCACCCTGCACACTCACACACTGCTCACCCCACACACTCACACACTGCTCACCCTACACACTCACACACTGCTCACCCTACATACTCACACACTGCTCACCCTACATACTCACACACTGCTCACCTTACACACTCACACACTGCTCACCCTACACACTTACACACTGCTCACCCTACACACTCACACACTGCTCGCCCTACACACCCACACACTGTTCACCCTACACACTCACACACTGCTCACCCTACACACTCACACACTGCTCACCCTACACACTCAGACACTGTTCACCCTACACACTCACACACTGTTCACCCTACACACTCACACACTGCTCACCCTAGACGCTCACACACTGTTCACCCTGCACGCTCACACACTGTTCACCCTGCACGCTCACACACTGTTCACCCTGCACGCATACGCACTGTTAACCCTGCATACTCACACACTGTTAACCCTGCATACTCACACACTGCTCACCCTGCATGCTCACACACTGCTCACCTTGCACACTCACACACTGCTCACCCTACGTAATGCGAAAAGACCTAGCTCTGCCCTTTGGCTTGTGTTGTAATCGTACAGTAGGTTGTGAGTAGTTGCGCTTGATTGGTTGGGGCGTCCCCTCCTTTCTGCTCCCCTCACAGAGGGCCGGCTGCCTCAATGAAGCTCCCAAGATACGTGTTCAGTTGTTCTTTGTTTTAGCTCCTGTGTGTCAGTGCACCGTGTAAGCTCACAAGCATACCCTGCTCTCTCTGGAACACTCACACTGCTGAGTCACTCTCACTCTGCAGTGAATCTCACTCTGCAGTCAGTCTCACTCTGCAGTCACTCATGCTGTCACTCTCACTCTGCAGTCACTCTCACTCTGCTGTCAGTCTGCAGTCACTCTCACTCTGCAGTCACTCACTCTGCAGTCACTCTCACTCTGCAGACACTCTCACTCTGCAGTCACTCTGCAGTCACTCTCACTCTGCAGTCAGTCTGCAGTCACTCTCACTCTGCAGTCACTCTCACTCTGCAGTCACTCTCACTCTGCAGTCACTCTGCAGTCACTCTCACTCTGCAGTCAGTCTGCAGTCACTCTCACTCTGCAGTCACTCTCACTCTGCAGTCACTCTCACTCTGCAGTCACTCTCACTCCGCAGTCACTCTGCAGTCACTCTCACTCTGCAGTCACTCTCACTCTGCAGTCACTCTCACACTGCAGTCTCTCTGCAGTCACTCTCACTCTGCAGTCATGCTCCCACTGCAGTCACTCTGCAGTCGATCTCACTCTGCAGTCGATCTCACTCTGCAGTCGATCTCACTCTGCAGTCGATCTCACTCTGCAGTCACTCTCACTCTGCAGTCACTCTGCAGTCACCTTCACTCTGCAGTCACTCTCACTCTGCAGTCACTCTCACTCTGCAGTCACTCTCACTGCAGTCACTCTCACTGTGCAGTCACGCTCCCAATGCAGTCACTCTGCAGTCACTCTCACTCTGCAGTCACTCTCACTCTGCAGTCACTCTGCAGTCACTCTCACTCTGCAGTCACTCTGCAGTCACTCTCACTCTGCAGTCGCTCTGCAGTCACTCTCACTCTGCAGTCACTCTGCAGTCACTTTCACTGTGCAGTCACTCTGCAGTCACTCTCACTCTGCAGTCACTCTCACTCTGCAGTCACTCTCACCTTGCAGTCACTCTCACTCTGCAGTCACTCTCACTCTGCAGTCACTCTCACTCTGCAGTCACTCTGCAGTCACTCTCACTCTGCAGTCACTCTGCAGTCACGCTCACTCTGCAGTCACTCTCACTCTGCAGTCACTCTGCAGTCACTTTCACTGTGCAGTCACTCTGCAGTCACTTACTCTGCAGTCACTCTGCAGTCACTCTCACTCTGCAGCCACTCTCACTCTGCAGTCACTCTCACTCTGCAGTCACTCTCACTCTGCAGTCACTCTCACTCTGCAGTCACTCTCACTCTGCAGTCACTCTCACTCTGCAGTCACTCTCACTCTGCAGTCACTCTGCAGTCACTCTCACTCTGCAGTCACTCTGCAGTCACTCTCACTCTGCAGTCACTCTCACTGTGCAGTCACTGTGCAGTCACTCTCACTCTGCATTCACTCTCACTCTGCAGTCACTCTCACCTTGCAGTCACTCTCACTCTGCAGTCACTCTGCAGTCACTCTCACTCTGCGGTCACACTCACTCTGCAGTCACTCTCACTCTGCAGTCACTCTGCAGTAACACTGCAGTCACACTCACTCTGCAGTCACTCTGCAGTCACACTCACTCTGCAGTCACACTCACTTTGCAGTCGCACTCACTCTGCAGTCACTCTGCAGTCGCACTCACTCTGCAGTCACTTTGCAGTCGCACTCACTCTGCAGTCGCACTCACTCTGCAGTCGCACTCACTCTGCAGTCGCGCTCACTCTGCAGTCGCGCTCACTCTGCAGTCGCGCTCACTCTGCAGTCGCACTCACTATGCAGTCACACTCACTCTGCAGTCACACTCACTCTGCAGTCACACTCACTCTACAGTCACTCTGCACTCACTCTGCAGTCACACTCACTCTGCAGTCACACTCACTCTGCAGTCACACTCACTCTGCAGTCACACTCACTCTGCAGTCACTCACTCTGCAGTCACTCACTCTGCAGTCACTAACTCTGCAGTCACTCACTCTGCAGTCACTCACTCTGCAGTCACTCACTCTGCAGTAACTCTCACTCTGCACTCACTCTGCACTCACTCTGCACTCACTCTGCACTCACTCTGCACTCACTCTGCACTCACTCTGCACTCACTCTGCAGTCACACTCACTCTGCAGTCACACTCACTCTGCAGTCACTCTGCAGTCACACTCACTCTGCAGTCACTCTGCAGTCACACTCACTCTGCAGTCACTCACTCTGCAGTCACTCACTCTGCCGTAACTCTCACTCTGCAGTCACTCTGCAGTCACACTCACTCTGCAGTTACTCTGCAGTCACTCTGCAGTCACTCTGCAGTCACTCTCTCTGCCGTAACTCTCACTCTGCAGTCACTCTGCAGTCACTCTGCAGTCACTCTCACTCTGCAGTCACTCTGCAGTCACTCTCACTCTGCAGTCACTCTCACTCTGCAGTCGCTCTGCAGTCACTCTCACTCTGCAGTCAATCTGCAGTCACTTTCACTGTGCAGTCACTCTGCAGTCACTTACTCTGCAGTCACTCTGCAGTCACTCTCACTCTGCAGCCACTCTCACTCTGCAGTCACTCTCACTCTGCAGTCACTCTCACCTTGCAGTCACTCTCACTCTGCAGTCACTCTGCAGTCACTCTTACTCTGCAGTCACTCTCACTCTGCAGTCACTCTGCAGTCACTCTCACTCTGCAGTCACTCTCACTCTGCAGTCACTCTCACTGTGCAGTCACTGTGCAGTCACTCTCACTCTGCATTCACTCTCACTCTGCAGTCACTCTCACTCTGCAGTCACTCTGCAGTCACTCTCACTCTGCGGTCACACTCACTCTGCAGTCACTCTGCAGTCACTCTCACTCTGCAGTCACTCTGCAGTCACACTGCAGTCACACTCACTCTGCAGTCACTCTGCAGTCACACGCACTCTGCAGTCACTCTGCAGTCACACTCACTCTGCAGTCACACTCACTTTGCAGTCACACTCACTCTGCAGTCGCACTCACTCTGCAGTCGCACTCACTCTACAGTCACTTTGCAGTCGCACTCACTCTGCAGTCGCACTCACTCTGCAGTCGCGCTCACTCTGCAGTCGCGCTCACTCTGCAGTCGCACTCACTCTGCAGTCGCACTCACTCTGCAGTCGCACTCACTCTGCAGTCGCACTCACTCTGCAGTCGCACTCACTCTGCAGTCACACTCACTCTACAGTCACTCTGCACTCACTCTGCAGTCACACTCACTCTACAGTCACTCTGCACTCACTCTGCAGTCACACTCACTCTGCAGTCACACTCACTCTGCAGTCACACTCACTCTGCAGTCACTCTCACTCTGCAGTCACTCTCACTCTGCAGTCACTCTGCAGTCACTCTCACTCTGCAGTCACTCTGCAGTCACTCTCACTCTGCAGTCACTCTCACTGTGCAGTCACTGTGCAGTCACTCTCACTCTGCATTCACGCTCACTCTGCATTCACGCTCACTCTGCAGTCACACTCACTCTGCAGTCACACTCACTCTGCAGTCACACTCACTCTACAGTCACTCTGCACTCACTCTGCAGTCACACTCACTCTGCAGTCACACTCACTCTGCAGTCACACTCACTCTGCAGTCACACTCACTCTGCAGTCACACTCACTCTGCAGTCACTCTCACTCTGCAGTCACTCTCACTCTGCAGTCACTCTGCAGTCACTCTCACTCTGCAGTCACTCTGCAGTCACTCTCACTCTGCAGTCACTCTCACTGTGCAGTCACTGTGCAGTCACTCTCACTCTGCATTCACTATCACTCAGCAGTCACACTCACTCTGAAGTCACACTCACTCTGCAGTCACTCACTCTGCAGTCACTCACTCTGCAGTCACTCACTCTGCACTCACTCACTCTGCACTCACTCTGCACTCACTCTGCACTCACTCTGCACTCACTCTGCACTCACTCTGCAGTCACACTCACTCTGCAGTCACACTCACTCTGCAGTCACACTCACTCTGCAGTCACTCTGCAGTCACTCTGCAGTCACACTCACTCTGCAGTCACACTCACTCTGCAGTCACTCACTCTGCAGTCACTCACTCTGGCGTAACTCTCACTCTGCAGTCACCCTGCAGTCACACTCACTCTGCAGTCACTCTGCAGTCACTCTGCAGTCACACTGCAGTCACTCTGCTGTCACACTCACTCTGCAGTCACACTCACTCTGCAGTCACACTCACTCTGCAGTCACACTCACTCTGCAGTCACACTCACTCTGCAGTCACACTCACTCTGCAGTCACTCACTCTGCCGTAACTCTCACTCTGCAGTCACTCTGCAGTCACACTCACTCTGCAGTCACTCCGCAGTCACACTCACTCTGCAGTCACTCTGCAGTCACGCTCACTCTGCAGTCACACTCTGCAGTCACACTCACTCTGCAGTCACACTCACTATGCAGTCACTCATTCTGCACTCACTCTGCAGTCAATCACTCTGCAGTCAATCACTCTGCCGTCACACTCACTCTGCAGTCAATCACTCTGCCGTCACACTCACTCTGCAGTCACAGTCACTCTGCAGTCACTCTGCAGTCACTCTGCAGTCACACTCACTCTGCAGTCACACTCACTCTGCAGTCACACTCACTCTGCAGTCACACTCACTCTGCAGTCAATCACTTTGCCGTCACACTCACTCTGCAGTCACAGTCACTCTGCAGTCACTCTGCAGTCACTCTGCAGTCACACTCACTCTGCAGTCACACTCACTCTGCAGTCACACTCACTCTGCAGTCACTCTCACTCTGCAGTCACTCTCACTCTGCAGTCACTCTGCAGTCACTCTCACTCTGCAGTCAGTCTGCAGTCACTCTCACTCTGCAGTCACTCTCACTCTGCAGCCACTCTCACTCTGCAGTCACTCTGCAGTCACTCTCACTCTGCAGTCAGTCTGCAGTCACTCTCACTCTGCAGTCACTCTCACTCTGCAGTCACTCTCACTCTGCAGTCACTCTCACTCTGCAGTCACTCTCACACTGCAGTCTCTCTGCAGTCACTCTCACTCTGCAGTCATGCTCCCACTGCAGTCACTCTGCAGTCGATCTCACTCTGCAGTCGATCTCACTCTGCAGTCGATCTCACTCTGCAGTCGATCTCACTCTGCAGTCACTCTCACTCTGCAGTCACTCTGCAGTCACTCTCACTGTGCAGTCACGCTCCCAATGCAGTCACTCTGCAGTCACTCTCACTCTGCAGTCACTCTCACTCTGCAGTCACTCTGCAGTCACTCTCACTCTGCAGTCACTCTACAGTCACTCTCACTCTGCAGTCACTCTCACTCTGCAGTCGCTCTGCAGTCACTCTCACTCTGCAGTCACTCTGCAGTCACTTTCACTGTGCAGTCACTCTGCAGTCACTCTCACTCTGCAATCACTCTGCAGTCACTCTCACTCTGCAGTCACTCTCACTCTGCAGTCACTCTCACCTTGCAGTCACTCTCACTCTGCAGTCACTCTGCAGTCACTCTCACTCTGCAGTCACTCTCACTCTGCAGTCACTCTGCAGTCACTCTCACTCTGCAGTCACTCTGCAGTCACTCTCACTCTGCAGTCACTCTCACTCTGCAGTCACTCTGCAGTCACTTTCACTGTGCAGTCACTCTGCAGTCACTTACTCTGCAGTCACTCTGCAGTCACTCTCACTCTGCAGCCACTCTCACTCTGCAGTCACTCTCACTCTGCAGTCACTCTCACCTTGCAGTCACTCTCACTCTGCAGTCACTCTCACTCTGCAGTCACTCTCACTCTGCAGTCACTCTCACTCTGCAGTCACTCTGCAGTCACTCTCACTCTGCAGTCACTCTCCAGTCACTCTCACTCTGCAGTCACTCTCACTGTGCAGTCACTCTGCAGTCACTCTCACTCTGCATTCACTCTCACTCTGCAGTCACTCTCACCTTGCAGTCACTCTCACTCTGCAGTCACTCTGCAGTCACTCTCACTCTGCGGTCACACTCACTCTGCAGTCACTCTGCAGTCACTCTCACTCTGCAGTCACTCTGCAGTAACACTGCAGTCACACTCACTCTGCAGTCGCACTCACTCTGCAGTCACTCTGCAGTCGCACTCACTCTACAGTCACTTTGCAGTCGCACTCACTCTGCAGTCGCACTCACTCTGCAGTCACACTCACTCTGCAGTCACACTCACTTTGCAGTCGCACTCACTCTGCAGTCACTCTGCAGTCGCACTCACTCTGCAGTCACTTTGCAGTCGCACTCACTCTGCAGTCGCACTCACTCTGCAGTCGCGCTCACTCTGCAGTCGCGCTCACTCTGCAGTCGCGCTCACTCTGCAGTCGCGCTCACTCTGCAGTCGCACTCACTATGCAGTCACACTCACTCTGCAGTCACACTCACTCTACAGTCACTCTGCACTCACTCTGCAGTCACACTCACTCTGCAGTCACACTCACTCTGCAGTCACACTCACTCTGCAGTCACTCACTCTGCAGTCACGCACTCTGCAGTCACTCACTCTGCAGTCACTCACTCTGCAGTAACTCTCACTCTGCACTCACTCTGCACTCACTCTGCACTCACTCTGCACTCACTCTGCACTCACTCTGCACTCACTCTGCACTCACTCTGCACTCCCTCTGCACTCCCTCTGCAGTCACACTCACTCTGCAGTCACACTCACTCTGCAGTCACACTCACTCTGCAGTCACTCTGCAGTCACACTCACTCTGCAGTCACTCTGCAGTCACACTCACTCTGCAGTCACTCACTCTGCAGTCACTCACTCTGCCGTAACTCTCACTCTGCAGTCACTCTGCAGTCACACTCACTCTGCAGTCACTCTGCAGTCACTCTGCAGTCACTCTCAATCTGCAGTCACTCTGCAGTCACTCTCACTCTGCAGTCACTCTCACTCTGCAGTCGCTCTGCAGTCACTCTCACTCTGCAGTCACTCTGCAGTCACTTTCACTGTGCAGTCACTCTGCAGTCACTTACTCTGCAGTCACTCTCACTCTGCAGCCACTCTCACTCTGCAGTCACTCTCACTCTGCAGTCACTCTCACCTTGCAGTCACTCTCACTCTGCAGTCACTCTGCAGTCACTCTCACTCTGCAGTCACTCTCACTCTGCAGTCACTCTCACTCTGCAGTCACTCTCACTCTGCAGTCACTCTCACTGTGCAGTCACTGTGCAGTCACTCTCACTCTGCATTCACTCTCACTCTGCAGTCACTCTCACTCTGCAGTCACTCTGCAGTCACTCTCACTCTGCGGTCACACTCACTCTGCAGTCACTCTGCAGTCACTCTCACTCTGCAGTCACACTGCAGTCACACTCACTCTGCAGTCACTCTGCAGTCACACGCACTCTGCAGTCACTCTGCAGTCACACTCACTCTGCAGTCACACTCACTTTGCAATCACACTCACTCTGCAGTCGCACTCACTCTGCAGTCACTCTGCAGTCGCACTCACTCTACAGTCACTTTGCAGTCGCACTCACTCTGCAGTCGCACTCACCCTGCAGTCGTGCTCACTCTGCAGTCGCGCTCACTCTGCAGTCGCGCTCACTCTGCAGTCGCACTCACTCTGCAGTCGCACTCACTCTGCAGTCGCACTCACTCTGCAGTCGCACTCACTCTGCAGTCACACTCACTCTACAGTCACTCTGCACTCACTCTGCAGTCACACTCACTCTGCAGTCACACTCACTCTGCAGTCACACTCACTCTGCAGTCACACTCACTCTGCAGTCACTCTCACTCTGCAGTCACTCTCACTCTGCAGTCACTCTGCAGTCACTCTCACTCTGCAGTCACTCTGCAGTCACTCTCACTCTGCAGTCACTCTCACTGTGCAGTCACTGTGCAGTCACTCTCACTCTGCATTCACTCTCACTCTGCATTCACACTCACTCTGCAGTCACACTCACTCTGCAGTCACACTCACTCTGCAGTCACACTCACTCTACAGTAACTCTGCACTCACTCTGCAGTCACACTCACTCTGCAGTCACACTCACTCTGCAGTCACACTCACTCTGCAGTCACACTCACTCTGCAGTCACTCTCACTCTGCAGTCACTCTGCAGTCACTCTCACTCTGCAGTCACTCTCACTGTGCAGTCACTGTGCAGTCACTCTCACTCTGCATTCACTCTCACTCAGCAGTCACACTCACTCTGAAGTCACACTCACTCTGAAGTCACACTCACTCTGCAGTCACTCACTCTGCAGTCACTCACTCTGCAGTCACTCACTCTGCACTCACTCTGCACTCACTCACTCTGCACTCACTCACTCTGCACTCACTCTGCACTCACTCTGCACTCACCCTGCAGTCACACTCACTCTGCAGTCACAATCACTCTGCAGTCACACTCACTCTGCAGTCACTCTGCAGTCACTCTGCAGTCACACTCACTCTGCAGTCACACTCACTCTGCAGTCACTCACTCTGCAGTCACTCACTCTGCCGTAACTCTCACTCTGCAGTCACTCTGCAGTCACACTAACTCTGCAGTCACTCTGCAGTCACTCTGCAGTCACACTGCAGTCACTCTGCTGTCACACTCACTCTGCAGTCACACTCACTCTGCAGTCACACTCACTCTGCAGTCACACTCACTCTGCAGTCACACTCACTCTGCAGTCACACTCACTCTGCAGTCACTCACTCTGCCGTAACTCTCACTCTGCAGTCACTCTGCAGTCACACTCACTCTGCAGTCACTCCGCAGTCACACTCACTCTGCAGTCACTCTGCAGTCACACTCACTCTGCAGTCACACTCACTCTGCAGTCACACTCACTCTGCAGTCACACTCACTATGCAGTCACTCATTCTGCACTCACTCTGCAGTCAATCACTCTGCAGTCAATCACTCTGCCGTCACACTCACTCTGCAGTCAATCACTCTGCCGTCACACTCACTCTGCAGTCACAGTCACTCTGCAGTCACTCTGCAGTCACTCTGCAGTCACACTCACTCTGCAGTCACACTCACTCTGCAGTCACACTCACTCTGCAGTCAATCACTCTGCCGTCACACTCACTCTGCAGTCACAGTCACTCTGCAGTCACTCTGCAGTCACACTCACTCTGCAGTCACACTCACTCTGCAGTCACACTCACTCTGCAGTCACACTCACTCTGCAGTCACACTCACTCTGCAGTCACACTCACTCTGCAGTCACTCACTCTGCTGTAACTCTCACTCTGCAGTCACTCTGCAGTCAAGTTCACTCTGCAGTCACACTCTGCAGTCACACTCTGCAGTCACACTCACTGTGCAGTCACTCTGCAGTCACTCTCACTCTGCATTCACTCTCACTCTGCAGTCACTCTCACTCTGCAGTCACTCTGCAGTCACTCTCACTCTGCGGTCACACTCACTCTGCAGTCACTCTGCAGTCACTCTCACTCTGCAGTCACTCTGCAGTCACACTGCAGTCACACTCACTCTGCAGTCACTCTGCAGTCACACGTACTCTGCAGTCACTCTGCAGTCACACTCACTCTGCAGTCACACTCACTTTGCAATCACACTCACTCTGCAGTCGCACTCACTCTGCAGTCACTCTGCAGTCGCACTCACTCTACAGTCACTTTGCAGTCGCACTCACTCTGCAGTCGCACTCACTCTGCAGTCGCACTCACTCTGCAGTCGCGCTCACTCTGCAGTCGCGCTCACTCTGCAGTCGCGCTCACTCTGCAGTCGCACTCACTCTGCAGTCGCACTCACTCTGCAGTCGCACTCACTCTGCAGTCACACTCACTCTACAGTCACTCTGCACTCACTCTGCAGTCACACTCACTCTGCAGTCACACTCACTCTGCAGTCACACTCACTCTGCAGTCACTCTCACTCTGCAGTCACTCTCACTCTGCAGTCACTCTGCAGTCACTCTCACTCTGCAGTCACTCTGCAGTCACTCTCACTCTGCAGTCACTCTCACTGTGCAGTCACTGTGCAGTCACTCTCACTCTGCATTCACTCTCACTCTGCATTCACACTCACTCTGCAGTCACACTCACTCTGCAGTCACACTCACTCTGCAGTCACACTCACTCTACAGTAACTCTGCACTCACTCTGCAGTCACACTCACTCTGCAGTCACACTCACTCTGCAGTCACACTCACTCTGCAGTCACACTCACTCTGCAGTCACTCTCACTCTGCAGTCACTCTCACTCTGCAGTCACTCTGCAGTCACTCTCACTCTGCAGTCACTCTCACTGTGCAGTCACTGTGCAGTCACTCTCACTCTGCATTCACTCTCACTCAGCAGTCACACTCACTCTGAAGTCACACTCACTCTGAAGTCACACTCACTCTGCAGTCACTCACTCTGCAGTCACTCACTCTGCAGTCACTCACTCTGCAGTCACTCACTCTGCACTCACTCTGCACTCACTCACTCTGCACTCACTCACTCTGCACTCACTCTGCACTCACTCTGCACTCACCCTGCAGTCACACTCACTCTGCAGTCACAATCACTCTGCAGTCACACTCACTCTGCAGTCACTCTGCAGTCACTCTGCAGTCACACTCACTCTGCAGTCACACTCACTCTGCAGTCACTCACTCTGCAGTCACTCACTCTGCCGTAACTCTCACTCTGCAGTCACTCTGCAGTCACACTAACTCTGCAGTCACTCTGCAGTCACTCTGCAGTCACACTGCAGTCACTCTGCTGTCACACTCACTCTGCAGTCACACTCACTCTGCAGTCACACTCACTCTGCAGTCACACTCACTCTGCAGTCACTCACTCTGCCGTAACTCTCACTCTGCAGTCACTCTGCAGTCACACTCACTCTGCAGTCACTCCGCAGTCACACTCACTCTGCAGTAACTCTGCAGTCACACTCACTCTGCAGTCACACTCTGCAGTCACACTCACTCTGCAGTCACACTCACTATGCAGTCACTCATTCTGCACTCACTCTGCAGTCAATCACTCTGCAGTCAATCACTCTGCCGTCACACTCACTCTGCAGTCAATCACTCTGCCGTCACACTCACTCTGCAGTCACAGTCACTCTGCAGTCACTCTGCAGTCACTCTGCAGTCACACTCACTCTGCAGTCACACTCACTCTGCAGTCACACTCACTCTGCAGTCACACTCACTCTGCAGTCAATCACTCTGCCGTCACACTCACTCTGCAGTCACAGTCACTCTGCAGTCACTCTGCAGTCACTCTGCAGTCACACTCACTCTGCAGTCACACTCACTCTGCAGTCACACTCACTCTGCAGTCACACTCACTCTGCAGTCACACTCACTCTGCAGTCACACTCACTCTGCAGTCACACTCACTCTGCAGTCACACTCACTCTGCAGTCACTCACTCTGCTGTAACTCTCACTCTGCTGTAACTCTCACTCTGCAGTCACTCTGCAGTCAAGTTCACTCTGCAGTCACACTCTGCAGTCACACTCTGCAGTCACACTCACTCTGCAGTCACACTCACTCTGCAGTCACACTCACTGCAGTCACACTCACTCTGCAGTCACACTCACTCTGCAGTCACACTCACTCTGCAGTCGCTCACTCTGCAGTCACTCACTCTGCAGTCGCTCACTCTGCAGTCACTCTCACTCTGCAGTCACGCTCCCACTGCAGTCACTCTGCAGTCAATCTAACTCTGCAGTCACTCTGCAGTCACTCTCACTCTGCAGTCACTCTGCAGTCACTCTCACTCTGCAGTCACTCTCACTCTGCAGTCACTCTCACTCTGCAGTCACTCTCACTCTGCAGTCACGCTCCCACTACAGTCACTCTGCAGTCAATCTCACTCTGCAGTCACTCTCACTCTGCAGTCACTCTGCAGTCACTCTCACTCTGCAGTCACACTCACTCTGCAGTCACTCACTCTGCAGCCACACACTCTGCAGTCACTCTCACTCTGCAGTCACACTCACTCTGCAGTCACACTCACTCTGCAGTCACTCACTCTGCAGTCACTCACTCTGCAGCCACTTACTCTGCAGCCACTCACTCTGCAGCCACTCACTCTGCAGTCACTTTCACTCTGCAGTCACTTTCACTCTGCAGTCACTTTCACTCTGCAGTCACTCTCACTCTGCAGTCACTCTCACTCTGCAGTCACTCTCACTCTGCAGTCACTCTCACTCTGCAGTCACTCTCACTCTGCAGTCACTCACTCTGCAGTCACTCACTCTGCAGTCACTCTGCAGTCACACTCACGTTGCAGTCACACTCACTCTGCAGTCACTCACTCTGCAGTCACTCACTCTGCCGTAACTCTCACTCTGCAGTCACTCTGCAGTCACACTCACTCTGCAGTCACTCTGCAGTCACACTGCAGTCACTCTGCTGTCACACTCACTCTGCTGTCACACTCACTCTGCAGTCACACTCACTCTGCAGTCACACTCACTCTGCAGTCACTCACTCTGCCGTAACTCTCACTCTGCAGTCACTCTGCAGTCACTCTGCAGTCACACTCACTCTGCAGTCACTCTGCAGTCACACTCACTCTGCAGTCACACTCTTCAGTCACACTCACTCTGCAGTCACACTCACTATGCAGTCACTCATTCTGCACTCACTCTGCAGTCAATCACTCTGCCGTCACACTCACTCTGCAGTCAATCACTCTGCCGTCACACTCACTCTGCAGTCACAGTCACTCTGCAGTCACTCTGCAGTCACACTCACTCTGCAGTCACACTCACTCTGCAGTCACACTCACTCTGCAGTCAATCACTCTGCCGTCACACTCACTCTGCAGTCACAGTCACTCTGCAGTCACTCTGCAGTCACTCTGCAGTCACACTCACTCTGCAGTCACACTCACTCTGCAGTCACACTCACTCTGCAGTCACACTCACTCTGCAGTCACTCACTCTGCTGTAACTCTCACTCTGCAGTCACTCTGCAGTCACACTCACTCTGCAGTCACTCACTCTGCAGCCACACACTCTGCAGTCACTCTCACTCTGCAGTCACACTCACTCTGCAGTCACACTCACTCTGCAGTCACACTCTGCAGTCACACTCACTCTGCAGTCACACTCACTCTGCAGTCACACTCACTCTGCAGTCACACTCACTCTGCAGTCACACTCACTCTGCAGTCACACTCACTCTGCAGTCACACTCACTCTGCAGTCACTCACTCTGCTGTAACTCTCACTCTGCAGTCACTCTGCAGTCACACTCACTCTGCAGTCACACTCACTCTGCAGTCACACTCACTCTGCAGTCACACTCACTCTGCAGTCACACTCACTCTGCAGTCACTCACTCTGCAGTCACACTCACTCTGCAGTCACTCACTCTGCAGTCACACTCACTCTGCAGTCACACTCTGCAGTCACACTCACTCTGCAGTCACACTCACTCTGCAGTCACACTCACTCTGCAGTCACACTCACTCTGCAGTCACACTCACTCTGCAGTCACTCACTCTGCAGTCACACTCACTCTGCAGTCGCTCACTCTGCAGTCGCTCACTCTGCAGTCACTCTCACTCTGCAGTCACACTCCCACTGCAGTCACTCTGCAGTCAATCTAACTCTGCAGTCACTCTGCAGTCACTCTCACTCTGCAGTCACTCTGCAGTCACTCTCACTCTGCAGTCACTCTCACTCTGCAGTCACTCTCACTCTGCAGTCACGCTCCCACTACAGTCACTCTGCAGTCAATCTCACTCTGCAGTCACTCTGCAGTCACTCTCACTCTGCAGTCACACTCACTCTGCAGTCACTCTGCAGTCACTCTCACTCTGCAGTCACACTCACTCTGCAGTCACTCTGCAGCCACACACTCTGCAGTCACTCTCACTCTGCAGTCACACTCACTCTGCAATCACACTCACTCTGCAGTCACACTCACTCTGCAGACACTCACTCTGCAGTCACTCAGTCTGCAGTCACTCACTCTGCAGTCACTCACTCTGCAGCCACTCACTCTGCAGCCACTCACTCTGCAGCCTCTCACTCTGCAGCCACTCACTCTGCAGTCACTCTCACTCTGCAGTCACTCTCACTCTGCAGTCACTCTCACTCTGCAGTCACTCTCACTCTGCAGTCACTCTCACTCTGCAGTCACTCACTCTGCAGTCACTCACTCTGCAGTCACTCACTCTGCAGTCACGCTCACTCTGCAGTCACTCTCACTCTGCAGTCACTCTCACTCTGCAGTCACTCTCACTCTGCAGTCACTCACTCTGCAGTCACTCACTCTGCAGTCACCCTCACTGCAGTCACCCTCACTGCAGTCACTCTCACTGCAGTCACTCTCACTCTGCAGTCACTCTCACTCTGCAGTCACTCTCACTCTGCAGTCACACTCACTCTGCAGTCACACTCACTCTGCAGTCACACTCACTCTGCAGTCACACTCACTCTGCAGTCACACTCACTCTGCAGTCACACTCACTCTGCAGTCACTCACTCTGCAGTCACTCACTCTGCAGTCCCTCTCACTCTGCAGTCCCTCTCACTCTGCAGTCCCTCTCACTCTGCAGTCCCACTCACTCTGCAGTCACACTCACTCTGCAGTCCCTCACTCTGCAGTCACCCTCACTCTGCAGTCACTCTCACTCTGCAGTCACACTCACTCTGTAGTCAATCACTCTGCCGTCACACTCACTCTGCAGTCACAGTCACTCTGCAGTCACTCTGCAGTCACTCTGCAGTCACTCTGCAGTCACTCTGCAGTCACACTCACTCTGCAGTCACACTCACTCTGCAGTCACACTCACTCTGCAGTCACACTCACTCTGCAGTCACTCACTCTGCTGTAACTCTCACTCTGCAGTCACTCTGCAGTCACACTCACTCTGCAGTCACTCACTCTGCAGCCACTCTCACTCTGCAGCCACTCTCACTCTGCAGTCACACTCACTCTGCAGTCACACTCACTCTGCAGTCACACTCTGCAGTCACACTCACTCTGCAGTCACACTCACTCTGCAGTCACACTCACTCTGCAGTCACACTCTGCAGTCACACTCTGCAGTCACACTCACTCTGCAGTCACACTCACTCTGCAGTCACACTCACTCTGCAGTCACACTCACTCTGCAGTCACACTCACTCTGCAGTCACACTCACTCTGCAGTCACACTCACTCTGCAGTCACACTCACTCTGCAGTCGCTCACTCTGCAGTCGCTCACTCTGCAGTCGCTCACTCTGCAGTCACTCTCACTCTGCAGTCACACTCCCACTGCAGTCACTCTGCAGTCAATCTAACTCTGCAGTCACTCTGCAGTCACTCTCACTCTGCAGTCACTCTGCAGTCACTCTGCAGTCACTCTCACTCTGCAGTCACTCTCACTCTGCAGTCACTCTCACTCTGCAGTCACGCTCCCACTACAGTCACTCTGCAGTCAATCTCACTCTGCAGTCACTCTGCAGTCACTCTCACTCTGCAGTCACACTCACTCTGCAGTCACTCTGCAGTCACTCTCACTCTGCAGTCACACTCACTCTGCAGTCACTCTGCAGCCACACACTCTGCAGTCACTCTCACTCTGCAGTCACACTCACTCTGCAATCACACTCACTCTGCAGTCACACTCACTCTGCAGACACTCACTCTGCAGTCACTCAGTCTGCAGTCACTCACTCTGCAGTCACTCACTCTGCAGCCACTCACTCTGCAGCCACTCACTCTGCAGCCACTCACTCTGCAGTCACTCTCACTCTGCAGTCACTCTCACTCTGCAGTCACACTCACTCTGCAGTCACTCTGCAGCCACACACTCTGCAGTCACTCTCACTCTGCAGTCACACTCACTCTGCAATCACACTCACTCTGCAGTCACACTCACTCTGCAGACACTCACTCTGCAGTCACTCACTCTGCAGTCACTCAGTCTGCAGTCACTCACTCTGCAGCCACTCACTCTGCAGCCACTCACTCTGCAGCCTCTCACTCTGCAGCCTCTCACTCTGCAGCCACTCACTCTGCAGTCACTCTCACTCTGCAGTCACTCTCACTCTGCAGTCACTCTCACTCTGCAGTCACTCTCACTCTGCAGTCACTCTCACTCTGCAGTCACTCACTCTGCAGTCACTCACTCTGCAGTCACTCACTCTGCAGTCACGCTCACTCTGCAGTCACTCTCACTCTGCAGTCACTCTCACTCTGCAGTCACTCTCACTCTGCAGTCACTCACTCTGCAGTCACTCACTCTGCAGTCACCCTCACTGCAGTCACCCTCACTGCAGTCACTCTCACTGCAGTCACTCTCACTGCAGTCACTCTCACTCTGCAGTCACTCTCACTCTGCAGTCACTCTCACTCTGCAGTCACACTCACTCTGCAGTCACACTCACTCTGCAGTCACACTCACTCTGCAGTCACACTCACTCTGCAGTCACACTCACTCTGCAGTCACACTCACTCTGCAGTCACTCACTCTGCAGTCACTCACTCTGCAGTCCCTCTCACTCTGCAGTCCCTCTCACTCTGCAGTCCCTCTCACTCTGCAGTCCCACTCACTCTGCAGTCACACTCACTCTGCAGTCCCTCACTCTGCAGTCACCCTCACTCTGCAGTCACTCTCACTCTGCAGTCACACTCACTCTGTAGTCAATCACTCTGCCGTCACACTCACTCTGCCGTCACACTCACTCTGCAGTCACAGTCACTCTGCAGTCACTCTGCAGTCACTCTGCAGTCACTCTGCAGTCACTCTGCAGTCACTCTGCAGTCACACTCACTCTGCAGTCACACTCACTCTGCAGTCACACTCACTCTGCAGTCACACTCACTCTGCAGTCACTCACTCTGCTGTAACTCTCACTCTGCAGTCACTCTGCAGTCACACTCACTCTGCAGTCACTCACTCTGCAGCCACTCTCACTCTGCAGCCACTCTCACTCTGCAGTCACACTCACTCTGCAGTCACACTCACTCTGCAGTCACACTCTGCAGTCACACTCACTCTGCAGTCACACTCACTCTGCAGTCACACTCACTCTGCAGTCACACTCTGCAGTCACACTCTGCAGTCACACTCACTCTGCAGTCACACTCACTCTGCAGTCACACTCACTCTGCAGTCACACTCACTCTGCAGTCACACTCACTCTGCAGTCACACTCACTCTGCAGTCACACTCACTCTGCAGTCACACTCACTCTGCAGTCGCTCACTCTGCAGTCGCTCACTCTGCAGTCGCTCACTCTGCAGTCACTCTCACTCTGCAGTCACACTCCCACTGCAGTCACTCTGCAGTCAATCTAACTCTGCAGTCACTCTGCAGTCACTCTCACTCTGCAGTCACTCTGCAGTCACTCTGCAGTCACTCTCACTCTGCAGTCACTCTCACTCTGCAGTCACTCTCACTCTGCAGTCACGCTCCCACTACAGTCACTCTGCAGTCAATCTCACTCTGCAGTCACTCTGCAGTCACTCTCACTCTGCAGTCACACTCACTCTGCAGTCACTCTGCAGTCACTCTCACTCTGCAGTCACACTCACTCTGCAGTCACTCTGCAGCCACACACTCTGCAGTCACTCTCACTCTGCAGTCACACTCACTCTGCAATCACACTCACTCTGCAGTCACACTCACTCTGCAGACACTCACTCTGCAGTCACTCAGTCTGCAGTCACTCACTCTGCAGTCACTCACTCTGCAGCCACTCACTCTGCAGCCACTCACTCTGCAGCCACTCACTCTGCAGTCACTCTCACTCTGCAGTCACTCTCACTCTGCAGTCACTCTCACTCTGCAGTCACTCTCACTCTGCAGTCACTCTCACTCTGCAGTCACTCACTCTGCAGTCACTCACTCTGCAGTCACTCACTCTGCAGTCACTCACTCTGCAGTCACTCACTCTGCAGTCACTCTCACTCTGCAGTCACTCTCACTCTGCAGTCACTCTCACTCTGCAGTCACTCTCACTCTGCAGTCACTCTCACTCTGCAGTCACTCTCACTCTGCAGTCACTCACTCTGCAGTCACTAACTCTGCAGTCACCCTCACTGCAGTCACCCTCACTGCAGTCACTCTCACTGCAGTCACTCTCACTCTGCAGTCACTCTCACTCTGCAGTCACTCTCACTCTGCAGTCACTCTCACTCTGCAGTCACACTCACTCTGCAGTCACACTCACTCTGCAGTCACACTCACTCTGCAGTCACACTCACTCTGCAGTCACACTCACTCTGCAGTCACACTCACTCTGCAGTCACACTCACTCTGCAGTCACTCACTCTGCAGTCACTCACTCTGCAGTCCCTCTCACTCTGCAGTCCCACTCACTCTGCAGTCACACTCACTCTGCAGTCCCTCACTCTGCAGTCACCCTCACTCTGCAGTCACCCTCACTCTGCAGTCACTCTCACTCTGCAGTCACACTCACTCTGTAGTCACTCTGACTCTGCAGTCACTCTCACTCTGCAGTCACTCTCACTCTGCAGTCACTCTCACTCTGCAGTCACACTCACTCTGCAGTCACACTCACTCTGCAGTTACTCACTCTGCAGTTACTCACTCTGCAGTCACTCTCACTCTGCAGTCACACTCACTCTGTAGTCACTCTCACTCTGCAGTCACTCTCACTCTGCAGTCACTCTCACTCTTCAGTCACTCTCACTCTGCAGTCACTCTCACTCTGCAGTCACGCTCCCACTACAGTCACTCTGCAGTCAATCTCACTCTGCAGTCACTCTGCAGTCACTCTCACTCTGCAGTCACACTCACTCTGCAGTCACACTCACTCTGCAGTCACACTCACTCTGCAGTCACTCACTCTGCAGCCACTCACTCTGCAGCCACTCACTCTGCAGCCACTCACTCTGCAGCCACTCACTCTGCAGTCACTCACTCTGCAGTCACTCACTCTGCAGTCACCCTCACTCTGCAGTCACACTCACTCTGCAGTTACTCACTCTGCAGTTACTCACTCTGCAGTCAATCTCACTCTGCAGTCACACTCACTCTGTAGTCACTCTCACTCTGCAGTCACTCTCACTCTGCAGTCACTCTCACTCTTCAGTCACTCTCACTCTGCAGTCACTCTCACTCTGCAGTCACGCTCCCACTACAGTCACTCTGCAGTCAATCTCACTCTGCAGTCACTCTGCAGTCACTCTCACTCAGCAGTCACACTCACTCTGCAGTCACTCACTCTGCAGCCACACGCTCTGCAGTCACTCTCACTCTGCAGTCACACTCACTCTGCAGTCACACTCACTCTGCAGTCACACTCACTCTGCAGTCACTCACTCTGCAGCCACTCACTCTGCAGCCACTCACTCTGCAGCCACTCACTCTGCAGCCACTCACTCTGCAGTCACTCTCACTCTGCAGTCACTCACTCTGCAGTCACTCACTCTGCAGTCACTCACTCTGCAGTCACTCACTCTGCAGTCACTCACTCTGCAGTCACCCTCACTCTGCAGTCACCCTCACTCTGCAGTCACTCTCACTCTGCAGTCACTCTCACTCTGCAGTCAATCTCACTCTGCAGTCACTCACTCTGCAGCCACTCACTCTGCAGTCACTCACTCTGCAGTCACCCTCACTGCAGTCACCCTCACTGCAGTCACACTCACTCTGCAGTCACACTCACTCTGCAGTCACACTCACTCTGCAGTCCCACTCACTCTGCAGTCACTCACTCTGCAGTCCCTCTCACTCTGCAGTCCCACTCACTCTGCAGTCACACTCACTCTGCAGTCACACTCACTCTGCAGTCCCTCACTCTGATGTCACCGTCACTCTGCAGTCACTCTCACTCTGCAGTCACACTCACTCTGTAGTCACTCTGACTCTGCAGTCACTCTCACTCTGCAGTCACTCTCACTCTGCAGTCACTCTCACTCTGCAGTCATTCTCACTCTGCAGTCACACTCACTCTGCAGTCACACTCACTCTGCAGTTACTCACTCTGCAGTCACCCTCACTCTGCAGTCACTCTCACTCTGCAGTCACATTCACTCTGTAGTCACTCTCACTCTGCAGTCACTCTCACTCTGCAGTCACTCTGCAGTCACTCTCTGTTGGACTTGGCCCGCAGGGCAGGTTCACCCCTAGACTTTTTGCCTTATTTGTGACCCTGTGTCAGTGATTTTTGGGTCTCTGCGCACTTTTCCCTGGGCCCCAGAGTGAAAGTGCGCGCATGTAGTATGGCTGGCCTGCCCTCCCATAGGAATGCATGGGGAATGTGTGTGTCCCTGGTAGTTCCTGATGCGTGGGGAGTACAGGCTCGAGTTTAGTATGTATAAACTCGTGAGAGTGAATGCTGCAAGATGGTGTCTGCGGCATGTTTGTGTCTAGTTGGGAAGTGCTACTTCTGGACATTGAGATATGTGTGCAGTGAGGGTGCTGGAGCGTGATTGGCTGGAGCTGGCTGGCATGCCAGGCTCCAGGAAGTCTGGATGGGTCTGCCCGGTGGTGAGTGGGAGATTAGCATGAGTGATGTGTGGGAGGAGTGTACCTGTGTCCTGGATGGGCTGGGTTTTCCCCACACAATGCTGGCTCCGCCCCCCTGTGGTGTGTCTAACGACCCTAGCCTCCCCAGTGAATGAAATGGGTGGTTGGGCCATCAAGAGTGCTCCAGAACCAGCTGCGACTGGTTTTCCCCCCACCCTGCACCCTGAAACAAAGGATTTGTCAGTATAAGAAGGGGCTGTGTCCCCACTGAAAATGTTCTTCTTTTGGAATCCTGCCAGAGGGGGCTTGTGCCGCTGCTGGGGCCAGAAGGACCGCCACTTGGGGAGTCTCCCTGCCTGGAGACCCAGTGTGCTGGCTCTGGCCCAGCCTTGCCCCCCTGCCTGCCTCCAGCCCTGCTGGAGCTCTGCCCTGTCCTCCAGTGCTGGGGAGCACTGAGGACTTCGTTGGTTACAACCTGAGAGCGCTGCTCTCTGCCCTTCAGCGCTAGGAGCGCTGAGATCGCCTGCCTAAGCGCTGGAAAACGCTGTACTTTTGTTCGAGCGCGGTGAGCGCTGTATCTTGCCCGCTTCGTGGGAGGATTTGGCGGCGCGGGTGCCACCCCGCTCATTGCCGCGTTATTTGCCCGGTTTTCGAGGGATCTGCGAGGGAGCCCACTCCTCGGATCCTGGGAAGCCGCCTGCCTGACTAAAGCGAGCCGCCGCGCTGCCCGCGGCGACCCGGAAGCAAAGGAATTACCGGCCAATCACCGCGCGGCCCGGGAGAATCGACCCGGAAGTCCCGCCTTCTTCACCGAGCCGGGAAGAGAGAAGCGGCCGGCCGGATCCCCGAGGCTCCCCGAGTGGAGAGGAGAGCCCCGAGACCAGCGGGAGAGACCCGCCGCCGCTGGAGAGACCAGCGCGAGATCGGTGAGTGCCTGCCTGCAGGGGAGGGGGGGGGAGCGTCGGGACACATTGCCGGTGTCCGCCCCGCCCCCTCTCTGTAGCGCGACCTCGCGCCGGTAGCAGTGAAGAGCCAGAGAGGCTCTGGGGGCTTTTTCCATTGTCGAGCCTTGCGAGGCTCGGTTGCCAGCCCCGCGTCCCGAGCCTAAGAGAGGCTCTCGAGGAGCAGTTTGTCCGTGCCCCGGGGGCACCAGTTGATTTAGAGCCCGGCGTGGCTCTTTGCCAGCATTATTGCCTTGGGTCCCCAGAGAGGGGGACCCCACAGCCCAGCGAGGCTGCACCTGTTCAGTGCTGAGGCCCTGAGAGGCTCAGCGGCCCCCCCTTACTGGTGAGAGAGCCTAAGAGAGGCTCACCAGTGCCACAGTGGTGGTTCTTCGAGCCCAGAGAGGCTCCAACCTTGTGTTAACTTTCCCTGCTCCAGTTGTCCAGCACTTAGTGGACAACTGCCACGTTTAGGCCCTGACATTGGGACACCGGGACAGTCACAGGTGGTGACTTGTGAGTATGGGGTAATGGTTATTGATTCTGCACCGCTGAATGTATTGCTTATGCGTCATGTGCCTTTACACCTCTGAATGTTGATACATCATGTGTTTTATCCTTGCACCCCTATAGGTATTGTGACATGTAGGTGGTTGTTTTCTCCCTAGTACAGGTGGTGCTAGAGAGGTCCTGTTACCAGTGATTACTGGTTGTATGCTCTACTGTTATATTTTTGTGCTACAGTAATTATTTCTAAAAGTGCTGATACCCTTGACAGTGGTCCAAGTGGCCCTGTCCTGTACAAATATCCCTTGTAAATTCCGCCCGTGTCTGTTGGCACCGGGTAATAAGATGTGTGTTTTATCTGATGTATATTTTTATAATACAAAGGCTATTTTTACATAACCTTGTGTGGAGTGTTTCTTTGTGGTGGGCCTTGGGTGTTGTTGCTGGGGTGCGTGCGCAAATACTTAACTTACATCGCCTCCAAGTTTAGCCTTGACTGCTCGCGCCACGTTACCTAGAGGGCGAGTAGGGGTTGCCTTGGTGTGTGACTCCCTTGCCCTGACACTTAGAACTGGCGATCCCTGACTGACCTCGACGCGAGTCTTGGCCGGCCAGGGTCCCGGTTCTAACATTGGCGGCAAGCGGTGAGGATAAGAATTTGTGTTTGCGTTGTACCACAGTAGCAACTGGCCACTACAAAGCTCTGCATTTTAGATGACCACATTTTTGGGGATTATTGTGTTTTTGGTGAAGTTCCATTATTGCTTCTCCTGAAGAGTGTAATTTGATAATTGTGTTCAGTACATTTGTCCCCCGCCCTGCTTCCAGAGTTTGGTACCTGTGTCACTTGTGGTCAGGTTGAGAAGTCAGGGGTGGTAGAAACTGCCTTACCGATCCGAGGGGAGGGTGTGTGTGGATGAATGGTGTGTTTTCCTGGACGCATGAGTGAGTTCTTTTTTTTTAAGGAGAGTGTTGAAATTTTGGAATTGTGTACTTCTACTTCAGATTGCTAGTTCCCTTGTGTTGCACGTGTCTGTGAGCATCCTGTCAAGATGGAATCTCCTTTTAACCTTTGTGGCCTGTTTAAGTACAGTGTGCATGAGTTGGTACGGTTATGTAAGGAGAGAGACATCCCAGTGAGTGAGTCAGACACCCAGTCCAAGCTTAGGGATAACATGATCCTGTGGCAGAAGAGTGACTGGGAGCGTGAGCACAGTGAGAGGGAGAGGGCCCGGACCGCACACCATGAGGGTGGTGGGTCTGAGGGGAGCCCTGAAGAGTCTGATGTGGAGAGTGAGTTTGACAGTGGATGGGCGCCAGCAGAGAGTGAGTACCCCCTAGATAGGGAGTCCCTTGCTGGGTCCAGTGTCAGATGTAGCACCCCATTCCTTTCCCTGTCCCCAGAGGAGTGGGTGGATAGGAGAGAAGAGAGGGAGCACCAGCTGGCCATAGAGAAGCTCAGGTTAGAGCATGCCTGGAAGATGGCGCAGCTGGGTGTGAATGAGCGGATTGCAGAGGCTGAGAGGGCCTTGGCCAGGGAGAAGATAGCCCTAGAGTGTAGGTTATCCCCTGACTGCAGTCATAATTTTCTGGATCCCCCAGGGAGGGTTGAGTCCAGTGGTGGCAGCTATTTGAATCTCAGTGCAGGAAATCCCACTCCCAGTTCCCAGAGTCTGGTACCTGTTTCCCCAGAGGAGGAGTATAGGTTGAGATTCAGGGGCAGTAGGAAACTGTCTCACCAGTCTTGGGGGGAGTTTGTGGATGAATGTCAAGGTGCACTGGCTGAATGGTTAGAGGTTCACATGGAATCTGAGTTTGACAAACTATTTGATCTGGTTCTAAGAGAGCAGGTGCTTAGTAGTTGTTTGCCGGAGTTGCGCCTACACCTGTTGGAATGTGGGTTGACTGATCCGGACACCCTTGCAGAAGAAGCAGAGCGCTGGGAGAGTGCCAGAGGTTCTGTAGAGTCATTGGAGAGTGAGTCCAACAATAGTGGTACAGGTAGCTTCCAGCCCAGCGTGGTGGAAGAGGCTCAGTGTAGCCCAGCTAGGTCCCAGTATAGTGAGAGGGGTGGAGGGGCTGACTACCTGGCTCAGTGGAGCAGGAGTCAGTGGGAGGCTGAGAGTCCCCAGAGGCCCGAAGCCCTATCTCAGAACCTGGGTGGTTTCTTGAGGGAACACCAGGTTAGGGACCTAGGCTGTCCGGTTAGTACACTTGAGGAAGATCTCCTAGTGTCTAGGGAACCTGGAGTGTCTGTAACCAGAACTCCAGGGGTTCCAGTGTCCGGCAGTGTCGCTCCAGTTGGGAGGGCACAGAAGTCCGAAGCGAGGAGTGATTGGGGGACGAGTTTCCCAGTGGATGCACCAGTGGACCAGAGACTAGCCAGTGGGGCTAGGTCTTGGGTGGACCCGGGGGGCGCCACTTCTGGTCTGGGGGATCTTTGCGCCCTGTCAGGTGGACAGGAGGCGGGAGATCTGCGCCAGACAGACCGTCACACGACACATGGGTCATGTGTCAGCCTCAGGGGGATTGCGTGTGAATCCCCAGAAGTCCTGGAGTGCCAGGCAATTATTCCACCAAAGGTTTTAGACCGGAGGTTGGGAGGCCAGGGGCAGGTTCGGCCTGACCTGAAGGGTAGGACGACTGTAAGCAGTGTCCTGACCGGTTCTTCCAGAGGAACTTCTCCAATTGGGAGAGGGCAGACCTCTGGAAGGGGGTGCAGAGGGTGGGAAAGCCCACCTCTGACCCCGGTGCAACCTGAGGGGTTAAACCCTGGGTTGGAGTGGCGTTGTAAGGGTACCCCTCGCAGGAGGAGGAGGAACCCTGGAAGACGAGGTAAGGGGAGGAGAGCCTTCCCTGAGACTCCTGGTCCGCCTGAGGTTGTAGACCAAAGGCTGGTGAACCAGTGGCAGTCTAGTCCTGTCTTGCAGACAGGGAGAGTGGAGAATGGACACTATGTGCCAGGGGTTACGACCCCCCGCTCTGCGAATTGGCAAGGACCGGTGGCACCTGGGTGGCCCAGGGCCTGGTCCTGGCCGCGGACAGCTGAGGAGTACCAGTGGGGTAGCCCAGTTGGTCCTTACAGTAGCTTTAGAAGGAACCCTAGGGGTTCACCGTGGCATAGAACAGGAGGGTGTCCCGGCAGTGGCGGGCCTGCGTCCGTGTTCTATCGCCCCAAGCAGGGAAGTCCATCACGGTGGTGATTGTTCTCCCCTGCGTTTTGGCTGGAAGGGGGTTGTGTTGGACTTGGCCCGCAGGGCAGGTTCACCCCTAGACTTTTTGCCTTATTTGTGACCCTGTGTCAGTGATTTTTGGGTCTCTGCGCACTTTTCCCTGGGCCCCAGAGTGAAAGTGCGCGCATGTAGTATGGCTGGCCTGCCCTCCCATAGGAATGCATGGGGAATGTGTGTGTCCCTGGTAGTTCCTGATGCGTGGGGAGTACAGGCTCGAGTTTAGTATGTATAAACTCGTGAGAGTGAATGCTGCAAGATGGTGTCTGCGGCATGTTTGTGTCTAGTTGGGAAGTGCTACTTCTGGACATTGAGATATGTGTGCAGTGAGGGTGCTGGAGCGTGATTGGCTGGAGCTGGCTGGCATGCCAGGCTCCAGGAAGTCTGGATGGGTCTGCCCGGTGGTGAGTGGGAGATTAGCATGAGTGATGTGTGGGAGGAGTGTACCTGTGTCCTGGATGGGCTGGGTTTTCCCCACACAATGCTGGCTCCGCCCCCCTGTGGTGTGTCTAACGACCCTAGCCTCCCCAGTGAATGAAATGGGTGGTTGGGCCATCAAGAGTGCTCCAGAACCAGCTGCGACTGGTTTTCCCCCCACCCTGCACCCTGAAACAAAGGATTTGTCAGTATAAGAAGGGGCTGTGTCCCCACTGAAAATGTTCTTCTTTTGGAATCCTGCCAGAGGGGGCTTGTGCCGCTGCTGGGGCCAGAAGGACCGCCACTTGGGGAGTCTCCCTGCCTGGAGACCCAGTGTGCTGGCTCTGGCCCAGCCTTGCCCCCCTGCCTGCCTCCAGCCCTGCTGGAGCTCTGCCCTGTCCTCCAGTGCTGGGGAGCACTGAGGACTTCGTTGGTTACAACCTGAGAGCGCTGCTCTCTGCCCTTCAGCGCTAGGAGCGCTGAGATCGCCTGCCTAAGCGCTGGAAAACGCTGTACTTTTGTTCGAGCGCGGTGAGCGCTGTATCTTGCCCGCTTCGTGGGAGGATTTGGCGGCGCGGGTGCCACCCCGCTCATTGCCGCGTTATTTGCCCGGTTTTCGAGGGATCTGCGAGGGAGCCCACTCCTCGGATCCTGGGAAGCCGCCTGCCTGACTAAAGCGAGCCGCCGCGCTGCCCGCGGCGACCCGGAAGCAAAGGAATTACCGGCCAATCACCGCGCGGCCCGGGAGAATCGACCCGGAAGTCCCGCCTTCTTCACCGAGCCGGGAAGAGAGAAGCGGCCGGCCGGATCCCCGAGGCTCCCCGAGTGGAGAGGAGAGCCCCGAGACCAGCGGGAGAGACCCGCCGCCGCTGGAGAGACCAGCGCGAGATCGGTGAGTGCCTGCCTGCAGGGGAGGGGGGGGGAGCGTCGGGACACATTGCCGGTGTCCGCCCCGCCCCCTCTCTGTAGCGCGACCTCGCGCCGGTAGCAGTGAAGAGCCAGAGAGGCTCTGGGGGCTTTTTCCATTGTCGAGCCTTGCGAGGCTCGGTTGCCAGCCCCGCGTCCCGAGCCTAAGAGAGGCTCTCGAGGAGCAGTTTGTCCGTGCCCCGGGGGCACCAGTTGATTTAGAGCCCGGCGTGGCTCTTTGCCAGCATTATTGCCTTGGGTCCCCAGAGAGGGGGACCCCACAGCCCAGCGAGGCTGCACCTGTTCAGTGCTGAGGCCCTGAGAGGCTCAGCGGCCCCCCCTTACTGGTGAGAGAGCCTAAGAGAGGCTCACCAGTGCCACAGTGGTGGTTCTTCGAGCCCAGAGAGGCTCCAACCTTGTGTTAACTTTCCCTGCTCCAGTTGTCCAGCACTTAGTGGACAACTGCCACGTTTAGGCCCTGACATTGGGACACCGGGACAGTCACAGGTGGTGACTTGTGAGTATGGGGTAATGGTTATTGATTCTGCACCGCTGAATGTATTGCTTATGCGTCATGTGCCTTTACACCTCTGAATGTTGATACATCATGTGTTTTATCCTTGCACCCCTATAGGTATTGTGACATGTAGGTGGTTGTTTTCTCCCTAGTACAGGTGGTGCTAGAGAGGTCCTGTTACCAGTGATTACTGGTTGTATGCTCTACTGTTATATTTTTGTGCTACAGTAATTATTTCTAAAAGTGCTGATACCCTTGACAGTGGTCCAAGTGGCCCTGTCCTGTACAAATATCCCTTGTAAATTCCGCCCGTGTCTGTTGGCACCGGGTAATAAGATGTGTGTTTTATCTGATGTATATTTTTATAATACAAAGGCTATTTTTACATAACCTTGTGTGGAGTGTTTCTTTGTGGTGGGCCTTGGGTGTTGTTGCTGGGGTGCGTGCGCAAATACTTAACTTACATCGCCTCCAAGTTTAGCCTTGACTGCTCGCGCCACGTTACCTAGAGGGCGAGTAGGGGTTGCCTTGGTGTGTGACTCCCTTGCCCTGACACTTAGAACTGGCGATCCCTGACTGACCTCGACGCGAGTCTTGGCCGGCCAGGGTCCCGGTTCTAACACTCTCACTCTGCAGTCACACTCACTCTGCAGTCACACTCACTCTGCAGTCACTCTCACTCTGCAGTCACTCTCACTCTGCAGTCACTCACTCTGCAGTCACTCACTCTGCAGTCACTAACTCTGCAGTCACCCTCACTGCAGTCACCCTCACTGCAGTCACTCTCACTGCAGTCACTCTCACTCTGCAGTCACTCTCACTCTGCAGTCACTCTCACTCTGCAGTCACTCTCACTCTGCAGTCACTCTCACTCTGCAGTCACACTCACTCTGCAGTCACACTCACTCTGCAGTCACACTCACTCTGCAGTCACACTCACTCTGCAGTCACACTCACTCTGCAGTCACACTCACTCTGCAGTCACACTCACTCTGCAGTCACTCACTCTGCAGTCACTCACTCTGCAGTCCCTCTCACTCTGCAGTCCCACTCACTCTGCAGTCACACTCACTCTGCAGTCACCCTCACTCTGCAGTCCCTCACTCTGCAGTCACCCTCACTCTGCAGTCACCCTCACTCTGCAGTCACTCTCACTCTGCAGTCACTCTGACTCTGCAGTCACTCTGACTCTGCAGTCACTCTCACTCTGCAGTCACACTCACTCTGCAGTCACACTCACTCTGCAGTTACTCACTCTGCAGTTACTCACTCTGCAGTTACTCACTCTGCAGTCACTCTCACTCTGCAGTCACACTCACTCTGTAGTCACTCTCACTCTGCAGTCACTCTCACTCTGCAGTCACTCTCACTCTTCAGTCACTCTCACTCTGCAGTCACTCTCACTCTGCAGTCACGCTCCCACTACAGTCACTCTGCAGTCAATCTCACTCTGCAGTCACTCTGCAGTCACTCTCACGCTGCAGTCACACTCACTCTGCAGTCACTCACTCTGCAGCCACACGCTCTGCAGTCACTCTCACTCTGCAGTCACACTCACTCTGCAGTCACACTCACTCTGCAGTCACACTCACTCTGCAGTCACTCACTCTGCAGCCACTCACTCTGCAGCCACTCACTCTGCAGCCACTCACTCTGCAGCCACTCACTCTGCAGTCACTCTCACTCTGCAGTCACTCTCACTCTGCAGTCACTCACTCTGCAGTCACTCACTCTGCAGTCACTCACTCTGCAGTCACCCTCACTCTGCAGTCACTCTCACTCTGCAGTCACTCTCACTCTGCAGTCACTCACTCTGCAGTCACTCACTCTGCAGTCACTCACTCTGCAGTCACCCTCACTGCAGTCACCCTCACTGCAGTCACACTCACTCTGCAGTCACACTCACTCTGCAGTCACACTCACTCTGCAGTCACTCACTCTGCAGTCACTCACTCTGCAGTCACTCACTCTGCAGTCCCTCTCACTCTGCAGTCCCACTCACTCTGCAGTCCCACTCACTCTGCAGTCACACTCACTCTGCAGTCACACTCACTCTGCAGTCCCTCACTCTGATGTCACCGTCACTCTGCAGTCACTCTCACTCTGCAGTCACACTCACTCTGTAGTCACTCTGACTCTGCAGTCACTCTCACTCTGCAGTCACTCTCACTCTGCAGTCACTCTCACTCTGCAGTCACACTCACTCTGCAGTCACACTCACTCTGCAGTTACTCACTCTGCAGTCACCCTCACTCTGCAGTCACTCTCACTCTGCAGTCACATTCACTCTGTAGTCACTCTCACTCTGCAGTCACTCTCACTCTGCAGTCACTCTCACTCTGCAGTCACTCACTCTGCAGTCACTCACTCTGCAGTCACTCACTCTGCAGTCACTCACTCTGCAGTCACTCACTCTGCAGTCACTCACTCTGCAGTCACTCACTCTGCAGTCACTCACTCTGCAGTCACCCACTCTGCAGTCACCCACTCTGCAGTCACCCTCACTGCAGTCACCCTCACTGCAGTCACCCTCACTGCAGTCACACTCACTCTGCAGTCACTCTCACTCTGCAGTCCCTCTCACTCTGCAGTCCCACTCACTCTGCAGTCACACTCACTCTGCAGTCACACTCACTCTGCAGTCCCTCACTCTGCAGTCACTCTCACTCTGCAGTCACTCTCACTCTGCAGTCACACTCACTCTGTAGTCACTCTGACTCTGCAGTCACTCTGACTCTGCAGTCACTCTCACTCTGCAGTCACTCTCACTCTGCAGTCACTCTCACTCTGCAGTCACACTCACTCTGCAGTCACACTCACTCTGCAGTTACTCACTCTGCAGTCACCCTCACTCTGCAGTCACTCTCACTCTGCAGTCACATTCACTCTGTAGTCACTCTCACTCTGCAGTCACTCTCACTCTGCAGTCACTCTCACTCTGCAGTCACTCACTCTGCAGTCACTCACTCTGCAGTCACTCACTCTGCAGTCACTCACTCTGCAGTCACCCTCACTGCAGTCACCCTCACTGCAGTCACTCTCACTGCAGTCACTCTCACTCTGCAGTCACTCTCACTCTGCAGTCACTCTCACTCTGCAGTCACTCTCACTCTGCAGTCACACTCACTCTGCAGTCACACTCACTCTGCAGTCACACTCACTCTGCAGTCACTCACTCTGCAGTCACTCACTCTGCAGTCACTCACTCTGCAGTCCCTCTCACTCTGCAGTCCCACTCACTCTGCAGTCACACTCACTCTGCAGTCACACTCACTCTGCAGTCACACTCACTCTGCAGTCACTCACTCTGCTGTAACTCTCACTCTGCAGTCACTCTGCAGTCACACTCACTCTGCAGTCACTCACTCTGCAGCCACACACTCTGCAGTCACTCTCACTCTGCAGTCACACTCACTCTGCAGTCACACTCACTCTGCAGTCACACTCTGCAGTCACACTCTGCAGTCACACTCACTCTGCAGTCACACTCACTCTGCAGTCACACTCACTCTGCAGTCACACTCACTCTGCAGTCACACTCACTCTGCAGTCACACTCACTCTGCAGTCACACTCACTCTGCAGTCACACTCACTCTGCAGTCACTCACTCTGCTGTAACTCTCACTCTGCAGTCACTCTGCAGTCACACTCACTCTGCAGTCACTCACTCTGCAGTCACTCTCACTCTGCAGTCACACTCACTCTGCAGTCACACTCACTCTGCAGTCACACTCTGCAGTCACACTCTGCAGTCACACTCACTCTGCAGTCACACTCACTCTGCAGTCACACTCACTCTGCAGTCACACTCACTCTGCAGTCACTCACTCTGCAGTCACACTCACTCTGCAGTCGCTCACTCTGCAGTCGCTCACTCTGCAGTCACTCTCACTCTGCAGTCACACTCCCACTGCAGTCACTCTGCAGTCAATCTAACTCTGCAGTCACTCTGCAGTCACTCTCACTCTGCAGTCACTCTGCAGTCACTCTCACTCTGCAGTCACTCTCACTCTGCAGTCACTCTCACTCTGCAGTCACTCTCACTCTGCAGTCACTCTCACTCTGCAGTCACGCTCCCACTACAGTCACTCTGCAGTCAATCTCACTCTGCAGTCACTCTGCAGTCACTCTCACTCTGCAGTCACACTCACTCTGCAGTCACTCTGCAGTCACTCTCACTCTGCAGTCACACTCACTCTGCAGTCACTCTGCAGCCACACACTCTGCAGTCACTCTCACTCTGCAGTCACACTCACTCTGCAATCACACTCACTCTGCAGTCACACTCACTCTGCAGACACTCACTCTGCAGTCACTCAGTCTGCAGTCACTCACTCTGCAGTCACTCACTCTGCAGCCACTCACTCTGCAGCCACTCACTCTGCAGCCACTCACTCTGCAGCCACTCACTCTGCAGTCACTCTCACTCTGCAGTCACTCTCACTCTGCAGTCACTCTCACTCTGCAGTCACTCTCACTCTGCAGTCACTCTCACTCTGCAGTCACTCACTCTGCAGTCACTCACTCTGCAGTCACTCACTCTGCAGTCACGCTCACTCTGCAGTCACTCTCACTCTGCAGTCACTCTCACTCTGCAGTCACTCTCACTCTGCAGTCACTCACTCTGCAGTCACTCACTCTGCAGTCACCCTCACTGCAGTCACCCTCACTGCAGTCACTCTCACTGCAGTCACTCTCACTCTGCAGTCACTCTCACTCTGCAGTCACTCTCACTCTGCAGTCACACTCACTCTGCAGTCACACTCACTCTGCAGTCACACTCACTCTGCAGTCACACTCACTCTGCAGTCACACTCACTCTGCAGTCACACTCACTCTGCAGTCACTCACTCTGCAGTCCCTCTCACTCTGCAGTCCCACTCACTCTGCAGTCACACTCACTCTGCAGTCACACTCACTCTGCAGTCCCTCACTCTGCAGTCACCCTCACTCTGCAGTCACTCTCACTCTGCAGTCACACTCACTCTGTAGTCAATCACTCTGCCGTCACACTCACTCTGCAGTCACAGTCACTCTGCAGTCACTCTGCAGTCACTCTGCAGTCACACTCACTCTGCAGTCACACTCACTCTGCAGTCACACTCACTCTGCAGTCACACTCACTCTGCAGTCACACTCACTCTGCAGTCACTCACTCTGCTGTAACTCTCACTCTGCAGTCACTCTGCAGTCACACTCACTCTGCAGTCACTCACTCTGCAGCCACTCTCACTCTGCAGTCACACTCACTCTGCAGTCACACTCACTCTGCAGTCACACTCTGCAGTCACACTCTGCAGTCACACTCACTCTGCAGTCACACTCACTCTGCAGTCACACTCACTCTGCAGTCACACTCACTCTGCAGTCACACTCACTCTGCAGTCACACTCTGCAGTCACACTCTGCAGTCACACTCACTCTGCAGTCACACTCACTCTGCAGTCACACTCACTCTGCAGTCACACTCACTCTGCAGTCACACTCACTCTGCAGTCACTCACTCTGCAGTCACACTCACTCTGCAGTCGCTCACTCTGCAGTCGCTCACTCTGCAGTCGCTCACTCTGCAGTCGCTCACTCTGCAGTCACTCTCACTCTGCAGTCACACTCCCACTGCAGTCACTCTGCAGTCAATCTAACTCTGCAGTCACTCTGCAGTCACTCTCACTCTGCAGTCACTCTGCAGTCACTCTCACTCTGCAGTCACTCTCACTCTGCAGTCACTCTCACTCTGCAGTCACGCTCCCACTACAGTCACTCTGCAGTCAATCTCACTCTGCAGTCACTCTGCAGTCACTCTCACTCTGCAGTCACACTCACTCTGCAGTCACTCTCACTCTGCAGTCACACTCACTCTGCAGTCACTCTGCAGCCACACACTCTGCAGTCACTCTCACTCTGCAGTCACACTCACTCTGCAATCACACTCACTCTGCAGTCACACTCACTCTGCAGACACTCACTCTGCAGTCACTCAGTCTGCAGTCACTCACTCTGCAGTCACTCACTCTGCAGCCACTCACTCTGCAGCCACTCACTCTGCAGCCACTCACTCTGCAGCCACTCACTCTGCAGTCACTCTCACTCTGCAGTCACTCTCACTCTGCAGTCACTCTCACTCTGCAGTCACTCTCACTCTGCAGTCACTCTCACTCTGCAGTCACTCACTCTGCAGTCACTCTCACTCTGCAGTCACTCACTCTGCAGTCACTCACTCTGCAGTCACTCACTCTGCAGTCACTCACTCTGCAGTCACTCACTCTGCAGTCACTCTCACTCTGCAGTCACTCTCACTCTGCAGTCACTCTCACTCTGCAGTCACTCTCACTCTGCAGTCACTCTCACTCTGCAGTCACTCACTCTGCAGTCACTAACTCTGCAGTCACCCTCACTGCAGTCACCCTCACTGCAGTCACTCTCACTGCAGTCACTCTCACTCTGCAGTCACTCTCACTCTGCAGTCACACTCACTCTGCAGTCACACTCACTCTGCAGTCACACTCACTCTGCAGTCACACTCACTCTGCAGTCACACTCACTCTGCAGTCACTCACTCTGCAGTCACTCACTCTGCAGTCCCTCTCACTCTGCAGTCCCTCTCACTCTGCAGTCCCACTCACTCTGCAGTCACACTCACTCTGCAGTCACACTCACTCTGTAGTCACTCTCACTCTGCAGTCACTCTCACTCTGCAGTCACTCTCACTCTTCAGTCACTCTCACTCTGCAGTCACTCTCACTCTGCAGTCACGCTCCCACTACAGTCACTCTGCAGTCAATCTCACTCTGCAGTCACTCTGCAGTCACTCTCACTCTGCAGTCACACTCACTCTGCAGTCACTCACTCTGCAGCCACACGCTCTGCAGTCACTCTCACTCTGCAGTCACACTCACTCTGCAGTCACACTCACTCTGCAGTCACACTCACTCTGCAGTCACTCACTCTGCAGCCACTCACTCTGCAGCCACTCACTCTGCAGCCACTCACTCTGCAGCCACTCACTCTGCAGTCACTCTCACTCTGCAGTCACTCACTCTGCAGTCACTCACTCTGCAGTCACTCACTCTGCAGTCACTCACTCTGCAGTCACTCACTCTGCAGTCACTCACTCTGCAGTCACCCTCACTCTGCAGTCACCCTCACTCTGCAGTCACTCTCACTCTGCAGTCACTCTCACTCTGCAGTCAATCTCACTCTGCAGTCACTCACTCTGCAGCCACTCACTCTGCAGTCACTCACTCTGCAGTCACCCTCACTGCAGTCACCCTCACTGCAGTCACACTCACTCTGCAGTCACACTCACTCTGCAGTCACACTCACTCTGCAGTCCCACTCACTCTGCAGTCACTCACTCTGCAGTCCCTCTCACTCTGCAGTCCCACTCACTCTGCAGTCACACTCACTCTGCAGTCACACTCACTCTGCAGTCCCTCACTCTGATGTCACCGTCACTCTGCAGTCACTCTCACTCTGCAGTCACACTCACTCTGTAGTCACTCTGACTCTGCAGTCACTCTCACTCTGCAGTCACTCTCACTCTGCAGTCACTCTCACTCTGCAGTCACTCTCACTCTGCAGTCATTCTCACTCTGCAGTCACACTCACTCTGCAGTCACACTCACTCTGCAGTTACTCACTCTGCAGTCACCCTCACTCTGCAGTCACTCTCACTCTGCAGTCACATTCACTCTGTAGTCACTCTCACTCTGCAGTCACTCTCACTCTGCAGTCACTCTGCAGTCACTCTCACTCTGCAGTCACACTCACTCTGCAGTCACACTCACTCTGCAGTCACTCTCACTCTGCAGTCACTCTCACTCTGCAGTCACTCATTCTGCAGTCACTCACTCTGCAGTCACTAACTCTGCAGTCACCCTCACTGCAGTCACCCTCACTGCAGTCACTCTCACTGCAGTCACTCTCACTCTGCAGTCACTCTCACTCTGCAGTCACTCTCACTCTGCAGTCACTCTCACTCTGCAGTCACTCTCACTCTCACTCTGCAGTCACTCTCACTCTGCAGTCACACTCACTCTGCAGTCACACTCACTCTGCAGTCACACTCACTCTGCAGTCACACTCACTCTGCAGTCACACTCACTCTGCAGTCACTCACTCTGCAGTCACTCACTCTGCAGTCCCTCTCACTCTGCAGTCCCACTCACTCTGCAGTCACCCTCACTCTGCAGTCCCTCACTCTGCAGTCACCCTCACTCTGCAGTCACTCTCACTCTGCAGTCACACTCACTCTGTAGTCACTCTGACTCTGCAGTCACTCTGACTCTGCAGTCACTCTCACTCTGCAGTCACACTCACTCTGCAGTCACACTCACTCTGCAGTTACTCACTCTGCAGTTACTCACTCTGCAGTTACTCACTCTGCAGTCACTCTCACTCTGCAGTCACTCTCACTCTGCAGTCACTCTCACTCTTCAGTCACTCTCACTCTGCAGTCACTCTCACTCTGCAGTCACGCTCCCACTACAGTCACTCTGCAGTCAATCTCACTCTGCAGTCACTCTGCAGTCACTCTCACGCTGCAGTCACACTCACTCTGCAGTCACTCACTCTGCAGCCACACGCTCTGCAGTCACTCTCACTCTGCAGTCACACTCACTCTGCAGTCACACTCACTCTGCAGTCACACTCACTCTGCAGTCACACTCACTCTGCAGCCACTCACTCTGCAGCCACTCACTCTGCAGCCACTCACTCTGCAGTCACTCTCACTCTGCAGTCACTCTCACTCTGCAGTCACTCACTCTGCAGTCACTCACTCTGCAGTCACTCACTCTGCAGTCACCCTCACTCTGCAGTCACTCTCACTCTGCAGTCACTCTCACTCTGCAGTCACTCACTCTGCAGTCACTCACTCTGCAGTCACCCTCACTGCAGTCACCCTCACTGCAGTCACACTCACTCTGCAGTCACACTCACTCTGCAGTCACTCACTCTGCAGTCACTCACTCTGCAGTCCCTCTCACTCTGCAGTCCCACTCACTCTGCAGTCACACTCACTCTGCAGTCACACTCACTCTGCAGTCCCTCACTCTGATGTCACCGTCACTCTGCAGTCACTCTCACTCTGCAGTCACACTCACTCTGTAGTCACTCTGACTCTGCAGTCACTCTCACTCTGCAGTCACTCTCACTCTGCAGTCACTCTCACTCTGCAGTCACACTCACTCTGCAGTCACACTCACTCTGCAGTTACTCACTCTGCAGTCACCCTCACTCTGCAGTCACTCTCACTCTGCAGTCACATTCACTCTGTAGTCACTCTCACTCTGCAGTCACTCTCACTCTGCAGTCACTCTCACTCTGCAGTCACTCACTCTGCAGTCACTCACTCTGCAGTCACTCACTCTGCAGTCACTCACTCTGCAGTCACTCACTCTGCAGTCACTCACTCTGCAGTCACTCACTCTGCAGTCACCCACTCTGCAGTCACCCTCACTGCAGTCACACTCACTCTGCAGTCACTCTCACTCTGCAGTCCCTCTCACTCTGCAGTCCCACTCACTCTGCAGTCACACTCACTCTGCAGTCACACTCACTCTGCAGTCCCTCACTCTGCAGTCACCGTCACTCTGCAGTCACTCTCACTCTGCAGTCACACTCACTCTGTAGTCACTCTGACTCTGCAGTCACTCTCACTCTGCAGTCACTCTCACTCTGCAGTCACTCTCACTCTGCAGTCACACTCACTCTGCAGTCACACTCACTCTGCAGTTACTCACTCTGCAGTCACCCTCACTCTGCAGTCACTCTCACTCTGCAGTCACATTCACTCTGTAGTCACTCTCACTCTGCAGTCACATTCACTCTGTAGTCACTCTCACTCTGCAGTCACTCTCACTCTGCAGTCACTCTCACTCTGCAGTCACTCACTCTGCAGTCACTCACTCTGCAGTCACTCACTCTGCAGTCACTCACTCTGCAGTCACCCTCACTGCAGTCACCCTCACTGCAGTCACTCTCACTGCAGTCACTCTCACTCTGCAGTCACTCTCACTCTGCAGTCACTCTCACTCTGCAGTCACTCTCACTCTGCAGTCACACTCACTCTGCAGTCACACTCACTCTGCAGTCACACTCACTCTGCAGTCACTCACTCTGCAGTCACTCACTCTGCAGTCACTCACTCTGCAGTCCCTCTCACTCTGCAGTCCCACTCACTCTGCAGTCCCACTCACTCTGCAGTCACCCTCACTCTGCAGTCACCCTCACTCTGCAGTCACCCTCACTCTGCAGTCACCCTCACTCTGCAGTCACACTCACTCTGTAGTCACTCTGACTCTGCAGTCACTCTCACTCTGCAGTCACTCTCACTCTGCAGTCACTCTCACTCTGCAGTCACACTCACTCTGCAGTTACTCACTCTGCAGTCACCCTCACTCTGCAGTCACTCTCACTCTGCAGTCACACTCACTCTGTAGTCACTCTCACTCTGCAGTCACTCTCACTCTGCAGTCACTCTCACTCTGCAGTCACTCTCACTCTGCAGTCACTCTGCAGTCACTCTCACTCTGCAGTCACACTCACTCTGCAGTCACACTCACTCTGCAGTCACTCTCACTCTGCAGTCACTCTCACTCTGCAGTCACTCACTCTGCAGTCACTCACTCTGCAGTCACTAACTCTGCAGTCACCCTCACTGCAGTCACCCTCACTGCAGTCACTCTCACTGCAGTCACTCTCACTCTGCAGTCACTCTCACTCTGCAGTCACTCTCACTCTGCAGTCACTCTCACTCTGCAGTCACTCTCACTCTGCAGTCACTCTCACTCTCACTCTGCAGTCACTCTCACTCTGCAGTCACACTCACTCTGCAGTCACACTCACTCTGCAGTCACACTCACTCTGCAGTCACACTCACTCTGCAGTCACACTCACTCTGCAGTCACTCACTCTGCAGTCACTCACTCTGCAGTCCCTCTCACTCTGCAGTCCCACTCACTCTGCAGTCACACTCACTCTGCAGTCACCCTCACTCTGCAGTCCCTCACTCTGCAGTCACCCTCACTCTGCAGTCACTCTCACTCTGCAGTCACACTCACTCTGTAGTCACTCTGACTCTGCAGTCACTCTGACTCTGCAGTCACTCTCACTCTGCAGTCACACTCACTCTGCAGTCACACTCACTCTGCAGTTACTCACTCTGCAGTTACTCACTCTGCAGTTACTCACTCTGCAGTCACTCTCACTCTGCAGTCACTCTCACTCTGCAGTCACTCTCACTCTTCAGTCACTCTCACTCTGCAGTCACTCTCACTCTGCAGTCACGCTCCCACTACAGTCACTCTGCAGTCAATCTCACTCTGCAGTCACTCTGCAGTCACTCTCACGCTGCAGTCACACTCACTCTGCAGTCACTCACTCTGCAGCCACACGCTCTGCAGTCACTCTCACTCTGCAGTCACACTCACTCTGCAGTCACACTCACTCTGCAGTCACACTCACTCTGCAGTCACACTCACTCTGCAGCCACTCACTCTGCAGCCACTCACTCTGCAGCCACTCACTCTGCAGTCACTCTCACTCTGCAGTCACTCTCACTCTGCAGTCACTCACTCTGCAGTCACTCACTCTGCAGTCACTCACTCTGCAGTCACCCTCACTCTGCAGTCACTCTCACTCTGCAGTCACTCTCACTCTGCAGTCACTCACTCTGCAGTCACTCACTCTGCAGTCACCCTCACTGCAGTCACCCTCACTGCAGTCACACTCACTCTGCAGTCACACTCACTCTGCAGTCACACTCACTCTGCAGTCACTCACTCTGCAGTCACTCACTCTGCAGTCCCTCTCACTCTGCAGTCCCACTCACTCTGCAGTCACACTCACTCTGCAGTCACACTCACTCTGCAGTCCCTCACTCTGATGTCACCGTCACTCTGCAGTCACTCTCACTCTGCAGTCACACTCACTCTGTAGTCACTCTGACTCTGCAGTCACTCTCACTCTGCAGTCACTCTCACTCTGCAGTCACTCTCACTCTGCAGTCACACTCACTCTGCAGTCACACTCACTCTGCAGTTACTCACTCTGCAGTCACCCTCACTCTGCAGTCACTCTCACTCTGCAGTCACATTCACTCTGTAGTCACTCTCACTCTGCAGTCACTCTCACTCTGCAGTCACTCTCACTCTGCAGTCACTCACTCTGCAGTCACTCACTCTGCAGTCACTCACTCTGCAGTCACTCACTCTGCAGTCACTCACTCTGCAGTCACTCACTCTGCAGTCACCCACTCTGCAGTCACCCTCACTGCAGTCACCCTCACTGCAGTCACACTCACTCTGCAGTCACTCTCACTCTGCAGTCCCTCTCACTCTGCAGTCCCACTCACTCTGCAGTCACACTCACTCTGCAGTCACACTCACTCTGCAGTCCCTCACTCTGCAGTCACCGTCACTCTGCAGTCACTCTCACTCTGCAGTCACACTCACTCTGTAGTCACTCTGACTCTGCAGTCACTCTCACTCTGCAGTCACTCTCACTCTGCAGTCACTCTCACTCTGCAGTCACACTCACTCTGCAGTCACACTCACTCTGCAGTTACTCACTCTGCAGTCACCCTCACTCTGCAGTCACTCTCACTCTGCAGTCACATTCACTCTGTAGTCACTCTCACTCTGCAGTCACATTCACTCTGTAGTCACTCTCACTCTGCAGTCACTCTCACTCTGCAGTCACTCTCACTCTGCAGTCACTCTCACTCTGCAGTCACTCACTCTGCAGTCACTCACTCTGCAGTCACTCACTCTGCAGTAACCCTCACTGCAGTCACCCTCACTGCAGTCACTCTCACTGCAGTCACTCTCACTCTGCAGTCACTCTCACTCTGCAGTCACTCTCACTCTGCAGTCACTCTCACTCTGCAGTCACTCTCACTCTGCAGTCACACTCACTCTGCAGTCACACTCACTCTGCAGTCACACTCACTCTGCAGTCACTCACTCTGCAGTCACTCACTCTGCAGTCACTCACTCTGCAGTCCCCCTCACTCTGCAGTCCCACTCACTCTGCAGTCACACTCACTCTGCAGTCACCCTCACTCTGCAGTCACCCTCACTCTGCAGTCACCCTCACTCTGCAGTCACCCTCACTCTGCAGTCACACTCACTCTGCAGTCACACTCACTCTGTAGTCACTCTGACTCTGCAGTCACTCTGACTCTGCAGTCACTCTCACTCTGCAGTCACTCTCACTCTGCAGTCACACTCACTCTGCAGTTACTCACTCTGCAGTCACCCTCACTCTGCAGTCACTCTCACTCTGCAGTCACACTCACTCTGTAGTCACTCTCACTCTGCAGTCACTCTCACTCTGCAGTCACTCTCACTCTGCAGTCACTCTCTCACTCTGCAGTCACGCTCCCACTACAATCACTCTGCAGTCAATCTCACTCTGCAGTCACTCTGCAGTCACTCTCACTCTGCAGTCACACTCACACTGCAGTCACTCACTCTGCAGCCACACACTCTGCAGTCACTCTCACTCTGCAGTCACTCTCACTCTGCAGTCACTCTCACTCTGCAGTCACACTCACTCTGCAGTCACACTCACTCTGCAGTCACTCACTCTGCAGTCACTCACTCTGCAGCCACTCACTCTGCAGCCACTCACTCTGCAGCCACTCACTCTGCAGTCACTCTCACTCTGCAGTCACTCTCACTCTGCAGTCACTCTCACTCTGCAGTCTCTCTCACTCTGCAGTCACTCTCACTCTGCAGTCACTCTCACTCTGCAGTCACTCTCACTCTGCAGTCACTCTCACTCTGCAGTCACTCACTCTGCAGTCACTCACTCTGCAGTCAATCACTCTGCCGTCACACTCACTCTGCAGTCACAGTCACTCTGCAGTCACTCTGCAGTCACACTCACTCTGCAGTCACACTCACTCTGCAGTCACACTCACTCTGCAGTCAATCACTCTGCCGTCACACTCACTCTGCAGTCACAGTCACTCTGCAGTCACTCTGCAGTCACTCTGCAGTCACACTCACTCTGCAGTCACACTCACTCTGCAGTCACACTCACTCTGCAGTCACACTCACTCTGCAGTCACACTCACTCTGCAGTCACTCACTCTGCTGTAACTCTCACTCTGCAGTCACTCTGCAGTCACACTCACTCTGCAGTCACACTCACTCTGCAGTCACTCACTCTGCAGCCACACACTCTGCAGTCACTCTCACTCTGCAGTCACTCTCACTCTGCAGTCACACTCACTCTGCAGTCACACTCACTCTGCAGTCACACTCTGCAGTCACACTCTGCAGTCACACTCACTCTGCAGTCACACTCACTCTGCAGTCACACTCACTCTGCAGTCACACTCACTCTGCAGTCACACTCACTCTGCAGTCACTCACTCTGCTGTAACTCTCACTCTGCAGTCACTCTGCAGTAAGCATGGGCGAATTTTGCGGATCTCGCGTTCGCGAATTTTGCGGATTTGCGGATTCGCAATCCGCAAAATCCGCGAATTCCCGCGAATTTGCGGATTTTTTTTTTTTTTTGTGTTCGCCCGTGTTTCTGCCAGTTCGCGAGGGTTTTTACAATTTCGCAATTTGCGAACTTACCTGTCGGGTCGCAAGTTTTGCGAACTTGTTGTTTCTACGTGTCCAGCCTGTTTGGGACACTCTTCTTCATCACTGCCACTCTCTGTCACCACTGCCACTCTCTGACTACTCATGCCACCCTCTGGCCCACCCATGCCACCCTCTGTTTCATCACCACACCCTCTGGTTGTCCAGTGTACATTATTTTCGGCAAAGCAAAGCACACCTTCCCTGCCTCAAGTGACCTGAATTAATTTGGGGCTGATTAATGTGTCACAGAATATTTTTTTAGCTGGCACCTGCTTCCTTAGTGCGCCCTGATTAGTGATCTTTTGCACTTGCTAAGTGCTTTCATTGTTGCAAAATTAGTTACAACACCTGCCCTGCCCCAACTGACAATAATGAATTAGGGGCTAATTAATGTGTCACTGAAAGAATTTAAAGTTCCAGCCTGGCACCTGCTTGTCTGCTCCTTTAGCTGTAAATCAGGACCTTTGTGGCATACAGTTAAGGTCAGAGCAGGGTCACACAATAGTTGCAAGCAGGCAACCGAATTCTGGAGGGCCCCCTCAGGAAGCAATACAAAGAATCGTTACAAATCATGAGGTTGACCTTTTGCACCTGCTCATTGCTTTTGCTTTTGCTGAAATCGTTTTGCGGTTTTTTTCGCGCTATTCGCGGGGCGCGGCGTCGTGCGAAACCGACCGCGGAAGCCGCCAATTCGTGCGAATGAGCATTTTATTTTTTTGCGGCTTGTTGTTTCGCGAGTTTTTTTGCAGTATTCGCGAGCCGCTTGCAGCGCAACACGCGAATTTACCCCAAGGTCGAGTACGGGCGCGGCCATTTTGTTTGCGTGACGTATTTCCGTTTCCGCCCGCTATGTATAATCTCGCGCAGTAAGCGCATTGCGAGTAGAGGTTCGCACGAGATCGCGCGGGAAATCTAGAGGTTCGCACGAGATCGCGAGGAAAATCTCGCGCGAACTGACTTTCGCGCTCGGAAACGGGCGCCGGCCATCTTGTTTTTCATTCATTTCCTGTGTCTGGGCATGGTGTTTAATCCTCTTGATATCTTTCCCATCCTTTGCTTGTTTTCAGTTTTTTTTTTACGATTTTGCTTCTTATCTATCCCTCTCTTTTCCTAGCTGTATATTTTTGTCTTTTCTGCTATTTTTCTTTACTTTTAAACTACTTTTGTAAACTCTTTTCTTTTCTTCTTCCCTATCCTATTCTTTCTTAATTTTCTACTTCTTCCTACCTTACCTGCCCAGACCATGGTCAAGCCAGGCGCCGTGAAGCTGCCCAGGCACTTGAGGGCCGCAGCGGCGGCGGGGAGTAGTGCTGGACCCAGTGGCAGGACAGCAGGCGTGAGATCGAGGGGGGAGCAGGTGACGCGCCGGGAGATATTCAGCCCGGAGGAAGTGGGCGCGCTGGTCTACTTCGTCCAGCGCCGCCTGCCCAGGACCATCGCGGGAGGCGGCAGGATCGCGGCCGGCGGCTATAACATGCGGGAGCGCCGGAAGCGGTGGGAGAAGGTGTGCTGGGCCATATCCCACCTCTACGGGGTCCAGCGCACCTACAGCCAGGTCACCCATCGCTGGACGGACCTCCTGGACCGCGAGCGCGACCTGCTGGACCAGCTCGGCTTGGAGATCCCCGGCCTTGGTGAGTAGTAGTAGCCATTGGCATTTAATCACTCACTACTATGATGTTTTCTCCTGCTCTGTGTTGTTGTATTGCAAATATTTGTTTTTTACATGGAGCAAGCCAATAATGCCGCTGATGACGATTACATTGTAGTTAAATTATATTTCAAAATCTTCTGTGCATTTCAGGTGCACTGCTCTCCTTCTCAGTGGGGTTGCTACTATGCTTATTTGTTTTCTATTTCGTGGTCTCATTGGCCTGAGTAACTATTATGTATGAGTGTACTTAACAGAACTGCGTAATGCTAGACACTAGGGGGCAGATTACATTTACAAGCCCCTTGCGCCACGTTTACGTTGCCTTGCGTGACGCAACAGCGGCGTAAACGTGCCGCATCCCTGCAAGTCATTTACAGCATGACGCATCTAGGGAGATGCGTCACGTTATAAAGCCATGGGCCTGCACCACAATGGGTGCGTTCCTAGTACGCAGGGTGGGCGGTCCAGCGGCTGTGCGCCTCGCAAAATTGCCTGCGTGAAATCTACAAGATTTAACGCAGGCACTTCTGCGACGCTGCTACGTCAATTCAATTCCTTATGTCTGCTCGAAGCAGGCGAAAGGACTGACACAGCATGTAAAGTATTGGGTGGCCCTGAGCATTACTGGAGTTGCATTGCGTTGGCGACGTGACTCCAGCGATGCGCCGCTCTTACGTGACGAGATGCGTCACGCAAGTGCCTACCCTTGCGCCAGGGCGCGCCGCATTGTAAATGAGGCACATCTGCCGTGTCGCAAGGGTAGTTTTGCGTGACGCATTTGATCTGGCGCATCTCTGGAGATGCGCCAGAACGCGTAAGTAAGTATGCCCCTAAGGGGCAGAATTGCAATTACCGTCGCATCCCTGCAAAGTAGCAGGGATGCGCCATTAATTGTGCGGCCCGCTACCACCACCAAACATGGTGCGCCGTATTTGCAATGCGGCGCCCCATGGGCCCAAAACGTCACCGAAGCTTTACTGCTGGAGTTGCGTCGCAACGATGGCGCAGCTCCATCAATGCTCTGGGGTACCCTATCTCCCCAATGCTGGGTCAAGCCGTACGTCTGCTTCAAGCAGGTGCAGGGTTTGTGTGACGCATCATTGTCCTAAAGGTGACTGATTGATATTTTGTAGATTTCCCTCAGCCACTATTAGGATGTGTTCCAGCGCAGGAATGCCCTCCCTTGCGCCGGAACGCCCCCTGATGGCGCAGGGCTTTATAACGGGATGCATCTCCCAAATGCGTCACGTTGTTATAATATTATACGCCGCACCATGGCGCCCTTTTTTGTTTAGCTGCTGCGTCACAAAAGTCACGCAAGAACGGCGCAAAAGAGCCGCAAGGGCTTAAATCTGCCCCTTCCTTTGTAACCCTGACAATAAGAAAAATAGTGGCGGTGGATTGATAGTTTGACTATTTAAATGACTGGTAATGTAGCAGGCAACTGTTAGTGTTGTCACTGATCTGACTGAAATCACAATGGAGTTTGTCTGTCACTTTGCGTCTTGCCTGCGGACTGCTGCCTGCCAGTCCTAGGTGAACGTTTCAGTACTTTGTTTAGTGAGTTACGTGACTTTCGAAGTCACAGGTCCGCATATAAATGAAAAGTAACCATAATCAATATAATTTCGCAGAAATATTTTGTTATTGTTCTTTTGAAATGTTTGATTTGGTTGACATTGACAAGCAACAATCATCCATGTTTTCTGTTCTTTCTTTCATGTTGTACGTCAGCTCCCCCCAGGGGCGAGAGGAGGACACAGGAGCAGCAGGCGGCGGATGCTGTTCATCAACAGGGCCAGGATCGGGCAGGCGAGGGCTCCTCTGCTGGCCCCAGTAAGTTTTCATTTTAGACTAGTACCTATTTTTCCTAGCGTTCCTCATTTGACTTTTTTCAAAATTGTCTTTGCTCTTCTTGTAGACTGTATCTAAATTCTTATCCTGCCTCTACTATGACTCCCTGTGGTATTACTAGATTATTCTTATTAGTCTGTCTGTGTAGCTAACTAAGATTGCACGGTTGGCGAAACTCCCATGATTCTAGTCAGCAATAGCTCTATCAACTTAGTGCAGTCCTCTGGGATTGTCCATAATGTCTTTTGAAGTGTTCTATCTGGACTCATGCTTGCAAAAATTGCAAAACCTTTCGCTCAGTCACTCTAGTCTGGACCAAAAAACACAGATTGTATTTAACTTTAAAAGCTTTATTAAAAGTAAACACATTTATTAAAATGAAGTCATAATAAAACTAAACGTTTAACTGATAATGGAAAAGTGGTTAGTGCTGACGATTAATTGAAGACATTTCTTGTGGTCGAGCCGAGCTCTCACCTGGTTTCAACTTGATCTTGTTGTTAGAAGTCCATCTTCTGTCTGTGTGGAGAAAAATGGTGCGTGTTAAAAAAACAGCCTTCATCAGTTGTGCCAAAAAGTGCAGCAAGACAACCTTCCCTGGAAAAAGGGACATTTTTTTTTAACTTTAACGACAGTCACAAATTACATTGTTTTCACATGTCTTCATTCCTAGACCAAATACTAGTGACTGCTTTATTCTAACATTCTTAAATGTACTTTGTAGGTGGAACATCTGGTGGCGGGGCCAGTGTGGAGGTGGTGGTGCTCGACACCGAGGCGGAGGGCGAATCGGGCGATGCTTCAGGGGAGGAGGCGGCGGCGGCAGCTGTGAGAGTTGAGACGGTGGTGGTGGCGGCCAGAGGTAAGCTCTTATATATTCCTTACTTATTGAGATTGAAGACTAGCTGGGAAGGCAAGAATATGAGATGCATGGCTGGGTGAATGATGAAGCAATGATGGGTGGAAGGACAACAGCCTGGGTGGGTGACACAGAAACTGTATGTGTCCATATACCTGGATCATGCTACTATCTGACTCTTAGATAGCATATGTGTATCTAGAGCAGGGGTACTCCTAGTACGGCCCGCGGGCCGGTGGTGGCCCGGCAAGCCTTCGTTGGCGGTGCGCTGACCTTGCAGACAATCACTGCTCCCCCGGCCCCCACAGAGCAGAGGCTTTTTTGTATTTCACCTGTTAGCGCCCCTGCATCTCCACTCTGACAATCACTGCTCCCCCGGCCCCCACAGAGCAGAGTGGAGATGCAAGGCCACAAAGAGGTGAAATAGAACTAAGCCTCTGCTCTGTGGGGCCGGGCAAGCAGTGATTGTCAGGGTGGAGAAGCAGGGGCGCTAAAACAAACAAAGCCTCAATAATATGTTAATGGTCTTTTAAAGACCTGTTAAGTACTTTGGTGTTGTTGTCTGTGTGTGCGCGTTGAGGAAGCGGTCTCAACCCGGGCTGAAGGCTGACACAGATAGACACACACACAGTGAGATGACAGAGGGAGAGGGAGGGCAGGAGGGAGAGAGAGATGGAGGGAGGGCAGGAGGGACAGCAGGAGGGAGAGAGATGTATGTAAATGCTGGGTCTGGTGGCTCAGTGGATGAGGGCATCTGCTGCAGGGACCTGTGTGCAACCTCATGGTCACAAGTTATCGTTTTGCTTTAGCCCCGCCCCCTCTGACTCCGCCCCCACCAGTGCGGCCCTCGGCCCCAAACTACACTGTAAATGTAGCCCCTGAGAGAAAGTTTGTGGTACCCATGATCTAGAGAGAGTAGACGGTCAGTGGATGAACTAAGTGTAACTTTGAAGAGCATGTAACACTAACACTGCACCCGCACGTCCGTTCCAGTGTAGGAAAGGCAAGGAAAAGAACTTTTAATTTTGTCCAAATACTACCATAAATAGTAGCAGTAGTTTGTATTGCAAGCACTGCATAGATCCGGTTATTATGGTGGCCACTCCCTACCTCTCTTAATAAGTTTAGTAGTACTCAGTCATTCATGTGTGGATGTATCACTGCCTGTCACTCAATAAAAAGCAAAGCACCTAAAGTCATCCCATATATAAGCAAAAACATCCCATGTGAAGTGATAGATAATCAGATTATTTATCTTCTTCAATTTTCCATTTCTAGTACTCATTTCCACTGTAGGGTGAAAGTTAAATTAATTAAGCAGTAGCCCTTGAGTTGTAACAGAGTATTCTCAGTGCCACCCGTAATAGAAAAGTAAGAGATTCACCACCTGCATGTACTGGACGGGTACAGTAACGCAACGGCAACGCAAGTCTAGGTCACTCCTCATGGCGTGCGTCTCTTTTTCTCGGGTGCAAGTTTACCGCGCTGGCATTATGCCGGCTTGCAGAAAATAACGTACCAATTTTCCAAAACAAGAGACAAGAAGAAGAATAAGACAGGTGTACTTTCATAGTCGACTCCAATGGAAGTCCACAGTGCTCATAGAATTTGTTCCTTAAACTCCCACTAATGTTAGAGCAAGGATGAAGAAGTGTGAGGTTAGATAGATACTGGCCTCAATAGTTATGTAATGCGCTTGCAAGTTGCTAGTTGTACTGCAGCACACATTTCTGCTGAATGATTGAGTTAATCTTAAAGAGCATTGGTTACAGACTATGTCTTTCTTTCTTCATATAGGTTCTCCTTCCAAACGAACAAGGAGGAAGGAGCTGGCTAGAGCGGCCCGGCAACGGAGAATCGAGGCCACTGTTGCGGAATATCGGCGGCTGGTGGCCCTGGAGGACGTGGAAAGTGTGCGGTCGACAACAACGACAACGTCGTCCTCCGTGGCCTCACCGGCTGCCACCGTGACCCAGCACAGTGGTCCACCGAGACTGAGCCGGGCTGCCAAAGGCAAACGCCACCGCCGAGCAGCAAGGCCAACAGCTGCTTCTCACAGGCCTTGCACCTGCAAGGCAGTGAAGGCACGCCTGCGCCGCACCACCCTGATGGTGTCCCGCCTTCAGCAGGAGCTCGCCTTGCTCCGCGAGGAGCATGATGCCCTGGCCCAAAAAGTGAACAGCATCCACCCATAGTGTCCCTTGCCCCTTTTTTAGAGACTTTTGGGGGGTGGGAATTGGGAGTTGGGTTTTTGGGGACTTTTGAAGGACAATCGTTGGGGTTAGGGAGGGTCTTGCGGGAGATTATTTTGTTAGGGATATAAATATACTTTTTCAAACTTTATCTGAGCATACCTGTTTTTTACTGCTTGCCTGGTGGGTGGGGGTTTAACGTTGACTGTTTTCCTGAAAGTTTAGTTCCATTTTCTTCCTTTAAGTGTAAATGCCCAAATGTTTTCAACACTAAGTGCCTCTCACAGACTAAGTGAAGTGAATCCAAGAGTCCTAGGACTTTAGTAGTACTACCTTCAGGCTCTCGTCTCTCGTACTAATACTCCATTATACCCCCAAACCACCAAACGCTTATCTTACCTGTAATTTGTGTTTGAAAGTAGGGCTAGGCCCAGGGCTGGCTCCACGGGAAACACCGAATAACGTTGGCAATCTTGGTCGGATAAAATTTCCTCATAGCGGTGGTAGTAGTGGTGTGACACAGTGGCAGTTGCATGCCTATGAAAAAAAAGAAAATGAAATCTGGTTTGTCCTCCTGAGCAATTCAACGGTACAACTGAGAATATAGCAGGTGACAGAAGTACAGTAGAGCAGTGCCACATTGTAGCCTAACAAATGGTAAAGTATAACTACTAATTCGGTTGAAGTTCTTTCACATTAGCAATGGTTCTTTGTCAAGCAGAGTAAGAATATATCATCGACAACTGTGGAAAGAAAGAATGCGACAGTACAGGGCCTGTGTGGAATTATTGATAACTATATTCAACATAAGGTCTCTGTAGCCAGATACCCGAGAGCCTTGCTGGTCACTATAAATCCATTCACAACAACACTCAATGGGGTTGGTCTGGAAGGTGTCACGTTTACTCCCCGTGATCCAGTCGATGCAAATATGGTTCCACCTCCAAATGTCACCAACACCCAGAAGTGTAAACACAGGGTGTTCGAGGCATTAGGCGAGGGAGAAAAATAACAAACTAAAATAAAAAATGTGGGATGGGTAAAGGTAGGGTCAGCAGGGAAAGGATACCTGTAAGAGAAGACAAGACAGGCATCAGTGAAGTGATGTCCTAACATACAAGGGTACTCTCATATAGTCTCACTAAATAGTCTGCAAGTCTCCCGCCTACTCATGGGAAATGTAGTTTCATAGTACGGTAGGCGCTTAGGGGCTGCGTAACCTGACAGAAGGTATAGTAGATAGAAAAGGAGAAATTGCTTTTTTTCTAGGTGTCCCCTCACTCACCAGGGTTGCCCCTTGGTGACATGCTTCATCATTGGGGCCATCCCAGTCCTCTACGGCCTGGGGCGTGCTGCGACTTGCGAATTACGTAGGAGCACTTACAAATGACTATGTGTGGTGCAGATAGTGGAGTGGACTAAGTGATGTGTTAAGGGATCAATGTAGAAGCCGAGAGAGAGCAAAGAAATGCAGTCACAGTCAGAGAAAAAGGCAAGGGATACTGTATCTATGTGGTTGTAGTGGTCCTGTTGGAAGTGGTAAGTAAGTTGCCCGCAGAAAAAAAATCCTCCTATTAGCGGCACTCCTCCATTGCAGCCGACGCTTCGTCCACCGATGTTGGTCACCAGAAGACACCCTGTCCACTGCCTGCCTGATGCTGAATTGTGGCTCGCTACTGTGAAGCCTGACTCCATCCTTTTTTCCCCATTGCAGAGACTGAAACCCGGCCTGTAATTCTGCAACGAAAAACAGGAAGTGATATAATATTACAACACCACTGATAAATAAATATAAGGTATGTAGGCTGTGGAGTGCAAAAAGTCACAATTTGTTTTTCCTAGTAGACAGACAGTACAATGTTTTTGAAAGTGCGTACTCTGAGTCACCTTTTGAAGGATAAATAAGTATGGGCAAATTAATGTAGCGGATCTTGCCCCTCAAGCTAGGTGTACTGTAAACTGTGTTTTAGAACAAAAATAGATCTTCCTAGCAGTGCTCCCACCCAAAAAACGAGGCCTAGCAGAAAACTGGAGACAAAACTTACTTTGAAAGTAAAAGTAGGCCGAAGTACCCTAATTACCCATTACCCCCCGTGGATTGCATTCAAACCACTTGCAAGCAACCAAGCAAAAGTAGCCATAGCCAGCATCGCTCCAAGACTCGAAATCCCCCCCACTCAAACACATGCAATAGAAATACTGCTAACCCTAACGAACCCTAAGTTAAGAATAGTGGCAAAGGCTTTCTTTAACTATGCCAAATCCCCCCTTTCCCACCATGGATTTTCTTCAAATGACTTGCAACCAAAATTACACATTCTCACGAGTGCTCTAAGACCCCAGAACTCAGTTTGAAAAATCTAGAACACCCCGATACACATGCAATCCTGCTGCTAGGGCTAACCCTAACGAACCCTAAGTTACAAAAAGTGCCAAAACTAAAGGCTTTTCCGCGCGGATTTTGTCCCAACCACTTCTACCCGGTATTAGACCTTCCCAGGAATGCCCCAAGACCCGGCAACCCACCCGCCAAGAAGCGTAACACCCCCAAACAGGCCAAAAGCAAAATCTCATACTTGCAATATTTCTGGGCCTTCGGTCCAAACGCGCTGCGTAGCTAGGCCATAAGTCGGGGTTGGCACGACGGATTTCCTGAAAAGCAAATGCAATCAAGATTAGAGTGTCCCAGCAGTGCTCCCAGACCACGAAACTCACCCGCAAACAGACGGAACCCCCCCTAAGAGCACCTCAAAGGCAAGCAAGTCATCAAAAACACAAAAAAAATTCTGCCTGGGATTTGGTCCAAAACACTTTTATCCGGTATTAGAGCTTCCCAGCAATGGCCCCAGAGCCGTCAACCCAGGAGAAAACGAGTAGAAGACCCCCAAACAGCCAAAGAGCAAAAGTACAAAAATGGGGACTTAGTCACTTTTTCACAAATTTCCCAAATCACTCCGCGCGCGCTCTGCAGCTAGGCCCTAAGTCCCCTCAGCCACCATGGATTTGCTTCAAACCTCTTGCAAAGTAAAGTATATATAGCCAGCAGTGCTCCCAGACCACGAAACTCACCCGCAAACACCAGGAAGCCCCCCAAACAGGCCCCCGAAAACGCTACATAGAGCAAAATGTCTGAAATAGCCCAAAAAAAATCGGCCTGGATTTTGTCCCAACCACTTCTACCCGGTATTAGACCTTCCCAGGAATGCCCCAAGACCCGGCAACCCACCCGCCAAGAAGCATAACACCCCCAAACAGGCCAAAAGCAAAATCTCATACTTGCAATATTTCTGGGCCTTCGGTCCAAACGCGCTGCGTAGCTGGGCCATAAGTCGGGGTTGGCACGACGGATTTCCTGAAAAGCAAATGCAATCAAGATTAGAGTGTCCCAGCAGTGCTCCCAGACCACGAAACTCACCCAGAAACACCAGGAAGCCCCCCAAACAGGCCCCCGAAAACGCTACATAGAGCAAAATGTCAGAAATAGCCCAAAAAAAAATCGGCCTGGATTTAGTCCCAACCACTTCTACCCGGTATTAGACCTTCCCAGGAATGCCCCAAGACCCGGCAACCCACCCGCCAAGAAGTATAACACCCCCAAACAGGCCAAAAGCAAACTCTCATACTTGCAATATTTCTGGGCCTTCGGTCCAAACGCGCTGCGTAGCTAGGCCATAAGTCGGGGTTGGCACGACGGATTTCCTGAAAAGCAAATGCAATCAAGATTAGAGTGTCCCAGCAGTGCTCCCAGACCACGAAACTCACCCGCAAACACCAGGAAGCCCCCCAAACAGGCCCCCGAAAACGCTACATAGAGCAAAATGTCTGAAATAGCCCAAAAAAAATCGGCCTGGATTTTGTCCCAACCACTTCTACCCGGTATTAGACCTTCCCAGGAATGCCCCAAGACCCGGCAACCCACCCGCCAAGAAGCATAACACCCCCAAACAGGCCAAAAGCAAAATCTCATACTTGCAATATTTCTGGGCCTTCGGTCCAAACGCGCTGCGTAGCTGGGCCATAAGTCGGGGTTGGCACGACGGATTTCCTGAAAAGCAAATGCAATCAAGATTAGAGTGTCCCAGCAGTGCTCCCAGACCACGAAACTCACCCAGAAACACCAGGAAGCCCCCCAAACAGGCCCCCGAAAACGCTACATAGAGCAAAATGTCAGAAATAGCCCAAAAAAAAATCGGCCTGGATTTAGTCCCAACCACTTCTACCCGGTATTAGACCTTCCCAGGAATGCCCCAAGACCCGGCAACCCACCCGCCAAGAAGTATAACACCCCCAAACAGGCCAAAAGCAAACTCTCATACTTGCAATATTTCTGGGCCTTCGGTCCAAACGCGCTGCGTAGCTGGGCCATAAGTCGGGGTTGGCACGACGGATTTCCTGAAAAGCAAATGCAATCAAGATTAGAGTGTCCCAGCAGTGCTCTCAGACCATGAAACTCACCCACAAACAGACGGAACCCCCCCTAAGAGCACCTCAAAGGCAAGCAAGTCATCAAAAACACAAAAAAATTTCCGCCTCGGATTTGGCACAAACCACTTTTAGTGCTTCCCAGCAATGGCCCCCAGACCCGTCAACTCACCTGCAAAGAGGTAGAACAACACCCCCACAAGTGCTGAGTCTTTCTTCATTGGGCGTAAACCAGCCCTCTGCTTTGATGGAAATAGGAGTCTGGAGGAGGAGGATAGAGGAGCATGTTCTTCTGAACTTGTGAACCTGAGGAATGCAGACTGCGGCACCTTCAAATAAATTAGCAAACAAGTGAAGACAGTTCTGCGGATGGGCTTGTCTTTGTGATTATCTGATTAAAGTTTGAATTATATTAACTGTGCACAACAAAGAAAGACAGACACACAGGAATAAAAGTGAATAAGGATGAAAAAGAAAGTTATTGATTCGTTGTCTCATTTTCAGGGCTCGGAGTCGGAATCACGGTCCAGGAATAAGAATAAGGCTTCGTCATCATACTCTGCGAATTCAGCCCGGGTGAGGTCAGTGCCACCTGACAGAGTAGAAATTCCCTCATCTATGGTGCTGGCCACCTCCTCTTCATCCGGCACGCTCTCTCGTACTCTTATATCTGGTGGTATGAGGTGCTGATTCATCTTGATCATTGTTAACCTCTCCACATTTTTGGGCGAGAGGCGGCTCCGTTTGGGAGTTACAATCCCACCAGCCGCACTGAAAACCCGTTCAGAAGACACACTTGCGAGTGGGCAAGACAAGTAGTTTAAAGCCAGGTTGGTGAGCTGTGGCCACAATTCTTTTTTCCCATGCCAATACGCCAATGGGTCAGAATTAACATAGACCTCTGTGGAGTCATTCAGATAGTCCTTCACCATCGACTCAAGGTCCTCCTCCAAGGTTCCTCCACTTTGCGTAGCTCTTGCTGTGCCTCTGGCCTTTTGAGAACCAAACCCACGCAGAGCTAGCCAATCCTCTTCAGCCTCCAATGTTTCTGCTGCCTTTCGTGCAGATGATGCAGTTGCCGGTGTCTTTAACGGCTGAGAGGTCACTTGTGCCACAGCCACAGGTGCAGAAGTGGATTGTTTTGACTGGGGATGGCCTGCTGATGTACTGCCATTTCCTTCAATTTCCAGCCGTTCTGTTTCAAACTTCTTGGCTGACAAGGCTAGCCAACGTTTGTACTTTGTAACATCTTCGTCAGCAAAAGGAAAGAATGCTCTGCCTGCCAGCGCCTTTTTGTAGCGTGGATCCAGAATAGTAGCACAAATGTAATGCTGTTCTGAGTGGATCTTTTGAAGACGTTCATCACCTTGTAGGAGCTCTAATAATGTCTCAGCCAGAAGCAAAGAGTCTTTCTTTTTGTAATCTTTTCGAAACACAGAACACACCTCCTTCAGTTGGTCCTCCAGCATGTACAACAATGGGATAGCTTTTCCCAAATTAGAGTCCTCCTTGCTGACTGCACGTGTGAAGACCTCAAAAGGACGAAGCATGCGTGTTAGGCTTTCAACTATGTTCCATTGCGGCCCACCCATCCTCAGCTCCTCTATACCCTCTTTCAAGAAAAATTGATCGAGTTGCGTATACTGCTCATACAGACGCTCAAGCATGTAGAAGGTTGAGTTCCAACGTGTTACCACCTCCTGGATGAGTGCTTTCACTGGCATTTGACTTTGATATAGCATGCTCCTCAGCTGCTTGCGGGCCTTAAAAGAATGCCTGAAATGCTTGCAAATTTTTCGGCAGTTGTCCAATACACTGTACGCTGCACTGCCTTTATTACCCAAGAATTTTTGGACAACCAGGTTTATACAGTGCGCCAAACACGGCACTCTGAAATAGTAACCGTCCCTCATGGCCTTAACTATATTGGAGCCATTGTCTGTGGAAACATAACCAACCTTGCGTTTTAGTGGGGACAGACAGTTAAGGACCTTTGTGTTAAAGACATCCAAAATGTTTTCTGCTGTGTGACGTTTCTCCAAACCAAACATGGCTAGTGTTGCATGTTTCCGAGCACCTTTAAAAACAATGTTAGTGTCAACACCTGAGTTTAGCTTTGCTTTAGCCCCTGAAAAAGAGACCCAGTGTGCAGTGATGCACATGTAATCAGCGCCTGCGCCACTGGTCCACATGTCTGTTGTCAGATGTATAGTGTGAACAGCACTCTTCTCCAAAGCTGCCCCAATCAACTTCAGAACATCTTCATGTAGTGCTGGAACCGCAACTCGGGCAAAATAGAACCGGCTAGGAACCTTCCATTTAGGGCAGAGCACTGTCACTAATTCTAGAAAACCAACCCCTTCTACAAAAGAAAAAGGGAGAAGGTCCAGAGCTAGCATTTTAGCCAGCTTAGTGTTATACAGACGGGTCATTGGGTGGTTGCGTTCATATTGCGCTTCTGTAAACAACATCTTTTTAATGTTGCCCTGGACCAATGATTTACGGGATGATGATGATCTCTTCGACCCAGTTACGCTCGCTGATGAACTTTTCCGCATTGATGTCTCACTCTCTCCCACACTCTTAGTGTGGCTCCCATGGGGTGTGCTGCTGACATGGGAACTGGGTGTAAGTGAAGTGTTTGAATCGTCTTCTTCTACCTCCTCGTCATCAGCAGATGACAAATCAACGTTTTCATTACGTGCAATTCCGGCTTTCTTGACCGCCTCTAGGTGCGGAAACCATTGGACAGGGTGCCTTCTCTCAAGATGACCTCTCTGGCCTCCGGTACCATAGTTAGAACCAAGCTTACCACGACTAACTCGAAGCTTACAAAGGCTACAAATGGCTACGTTTTCCTTTTTTGGGCAAACACTAAAGAAGTCCCAAACTGGAGACTTGAAATGTCTTTGGGGGCCGGAGGAGGCGGCGATACTGGTGGTGGTGGTCCTGCTGCTAATGCCAGATGAAGTGGAGGATGTGGATTGCCGAACTTCAGTACGTTTTGCACTTTCACCACCACGAATTGAGGTCGAGGACGAGGTGGGTACCTTCTTGCGAAGAAATATGGAAGCGGTAGGTTTTGGTGTACTACTTAACTCCAAATCTAATGATTCCATTTCCATTGCCTCCTCGCCGACATCATCATCACGCTCAGCAGCTTCTCGGGATAGGGTCAAAATGTCTCTTTGCTGCATGCCCGGTGGGGCTGCAGTGACCTTTGTGATGACTGCCTCGTCGTCATCGTGAGAGGCTTCATCACCAGCAGTATCTGTCACTTCTTGTTGAGCCTCATCACACTCCATAGGTTTGAGTTTTTGGACGACCTTCCTTTTACGCTTAGGTACCGGTGGCAGATCATGGTGTGCCTCTGCCTCACTGTCAGACCGCAGTTGTCGTGGTTCCCAAGACAGATCACTTGCACCAGAACGAGGTGGGCTTGAAGAAGATGTAGACACCCCCCTTGATCTTTTCCTTGCTAGGGATGTGGAAGACAATGAATGATCATCAGGAGGAGTGGCTTCCAATGATACCTCAGCTTCATTGTCGATTTCCAAATGTGCCCCTACTTCGGGAGGAACAACTATTGTGGGCACTTGTGAACGTCCATGCACCTTTGCTTGCGCATCTCCTTTTGCTGCCTCTCCTTCCACATGTACTTGGGCGTGTACTTGCACATGGTGTTGTTGTTGCGGCTGTGGTTGTTCAACACTTGTCAGATGAGTTACAACAACCTGTGTTGATTCAGGGACATTGCTGCTACTTTCTTGCGATGAGCCAACATCACTGGTCGATGGTGATTGGAGAAGTACACTGACTGCCTCTGAAGCACTCAAGGGCTTTGACTTAAGTTGGCGTGGTGGTGGAGGCACTGAACCCAATGGAGCAGGGGTGCTGCTCTCAGGTTGGTCCCCAGCAGATCCTGCTGCTGCAGGCGTACTTTTTTTTTTGCTCCCAAAAAAAGTGGTGGGTGGCACACCAGCCTCCTTGGTAACTTGCTTCTTCTGCTCCTTACTAGCAACTTTCTTGCTAGAGGAGCTACGGAGAAGTTTCTTTGGGGCCATCTTCTTCAGAGCAGGTCAGACAGCAGGCCGCAGTTGCACGAATTGTAGAGTTGTCTGAGGCCAGACGTGACGTCGCGTGACGTTATGCTGCACACACACACCGCTGCAGGACTTCTTCCTGGCACTGGTGGTTCTCTTGAGTCTTGTGCACCTAAAAAAAATGGAAGACAGAGGAACATCAGTTCAGTTATAGAGCACAAAAAAATCGAAAAACACTGCAAAATCAGCACAATCCCATTCCATCCATGATGTTTAAATTCAAGACAGCCCACAGAAAGACTAGGCCCCATGCACCACTCACTACCCCTGGTCAAGGCCCCAACAACAGGTCAAAAATCGAAAAACACAAAATTTTACAAAAAAAAAAATCGAAAAACACAGAAAAATCAGCACAATCCCAATTCATCTATGGCCTCCATGATGTTTAAATTCAAGACAACCCACAGAAATACTAGGCCCATGCAAGACTCACTACCCCTGGCATAAATAAAGGTTGAAAAGTAGGGAAAATGGTTGGAGGCCTAACAACAAAGCCTGCATTCAAAATGGCCACTTGCCTGCCAGCACATGGCAAGTGCCTGTAGCTGCACTTAAAATGGCCACCAGCCACATGGCATGTCCCTCCCCATGAACACCCCCAAAAATCGAAAAACACTGCAAAATCAGCACAATCCCATTCCATCCATGATGTTTAAATTCAAGACAGCCCACAGAAAGACTAGGCCCCATGCACCACTCACTACCCCTGGTCAAGGCCCCAACAACAGGTCAAAAATCGAAAAACACAAAATTTGACAAAAAAAAAAAACGAAAAACACAGAAAAATCAGCACAATCCCAATTCATCTATGGCCTCCATGATGTTTAAATTCAAGACAACCCACAGAAATACTAGGCCCATGCAAGACTCACTACCCCTGGCATAAATAAAGGTTGAAAAGTAGGGAAAATGGTTGGAGGCCTAACAACAAAGCCTGCATTCAAAATGGCCACTTGCCTGCCAGCACATGGCAAGTGCCTGTAGCTGCACTCAAAATGGCCACCAGCCACATGGCATGTCCCTCCCCATGAACACCCCCAAAAATCGAAAAACACTGCAAAATCAGCACAATCCCATTCCATCCATGATGTTTAAATTCAAGACAGCCCACAGAAAGACTAGGCCCCATGCACCACTCACTACCCCTGGTCAAGGCCCCAACAACAGGTCAAAAATCGAAAAACACAAAATTTGACAAAAAAAAAAATCGAAAAACACAGAAAAATCAGCACAATCCCAATTCATCTATGGCCTCCATGATGTTTAAATTCAAGACAACCCACAGAAATACTAGGCCCATGCAAGACTCACTACCCCTGGCATAAATAAAGGTTGAAAAGTAGGGAAAATGGTTGGAGGCCTAACAACAAAGCCTGCATTCAAAATGGCCACTTGCCTGCCAGCACATGGCAAGTGCCTGTAGCTGCACTCAAAATGGCCACCAGCCACATGGCATGTCCCTCCCCATGAACACCCCCAAAAATCGAAAAACACTGCAAAATCAGCACAATCCCATTCCATCCATGATGTTTAAATTCAAGACAGCCCACAGAAAGACTAGGCCCCATGCACCACTCACTACCCCTGGTCAAGGCCCCAACAACAGGTCAAAAATCGAAAAACACAAAATTTTACAAAAAAAAAAAATCGAAAAACACAGAAAAATCAGCACAATCCCAATTCATCTATGGCCTCCATGATGTTTAAATTCAAGACAACCCACAGAAATACTAGGCCCATGCAAGACTCACTACCCCTGGCATAAATAAAGGTTGAAAAGTAGGGAAAATGGTTGGAGGCCTAACAACAAAGCCTGCATTCAAAATGGCCACTTGCCTGCCAGCACATGGCAAGTGCCTGTAGCTGCACTCAAAATGGCCACCAGCCACATGGCATGTCCCTCCCCATGAACACCCCCAAAAATCGAAAAACACTGCAAAATCAGCACAATCCCATTCCATCCATGATGTTTAAATTCAAGACAGCCCACAGAAAGACTAGGCCCCATGCACCACTCACTACCCCTGGTCAAGGCCCCAACAACAGGTCAAAAATCGAAAAACACAAAATTTTACAAAAAAAAAAAATCGAAAAACACAGAAAAATCAGCACAATCCCAATTCATCTATGGCCTCCATGATGTTTAAATTCAAGACAACCCACAGAAAGAATCAGTCCACCCACCACTGAGTACCCCTGGGAAAAGGCCCCAAAACAGCCCAAAAATCGAAAATCCCAAAATTTTAGTTGCAGCAACTGTAATGCCCCAAACAAACTTACTTGTAAAATTTCTAATCCAACAGTGATCCAAAGAAAGTCAAAAAGGCCTCAAATCCAAAGATCCAGCAGCATCCACAAAAGGTAATCCTTCCAGGTCCACATCCGAATGAAAAGTGACCAGGAGATGGACAAAGCACTGGGAGGAGCCTGCTGAACAGGAACAGGAAGTTGAAGACTATGGGGCACTTCCTTCCTCCCACCCCCCTGCCCCCCTCCCCAAAATGGACTCCTCGCTAAAAAAGTGCAGGCAAATGTCAAACTAAGGAGTTATTCACATAAAAATCATCATTTCTAGAAGGTTTATGCTGCTTGCTGGTGGATTTCTTGTGCAGAATTGCAAATTTATATTTTCGCGCGCCGCATCTCAAATCTCGCAATTTGCGAAGTACCGCGAGACGTGATCTCGCCGTACTCGCGTTGACAAACTCTCGCTGGCAAGCCGCGATGACGTAATCGCGCTCGCCAATTCCCGCGGGATCACACAGCAAGATCCAAAATGGCGCAGCACTCGCAAACTATCGAAAAAAACAACTCGGCAAACGATGATAAACGCCGCGCGCCGCAAAAATTGTATCACCAACGCCGCGCGCCGCCAAAAAAATCCGCTGCGTGCGAATTTGCGGATTTTGCGGGAAATCCGCAAATCTCGCGGATTGCGGATTTCCCGAAAATCCGCAAAATCCGCGAGCGGAACGGATTTTCCGCCCACGCTTACTCTGCAGTCACACTCACTCTGCAGTCACACTCACTCTGCAGTCACTCACTCTGCAGTCACTCACTCTGCAGTCACACTCACTCTGCAGTCACACTCTGCAGTCACACTCTGCAGTCACACTCACTCTGCAGTCACACTCACTCTGCAGTCACACTCACTCTGCAGTCACACTCACTCTGCAGTCACACTCACTCTGCAGTCACTCACTCTGCAGTCACACTCACTCTGCAGTCACTCTCACTCTGCAGTCACTCTCACTCTGCAGTCACTCTCACTCTGCAGTCACTCTCACTCTGCAGTCACTCTCACTCTGCAGTCACACTCACTCTGCAGTCACACTCACTCTGCAGTCACACTCACTCTGCAGTCACACTCACTCTGCAGTCACACTCACTCTGCAGTCACTCACTCTGCAGTCCCTCTCACTCTGCAGTCCCTCTCACTCTGCAGTCCCACTCACTCTGCAGTCACACTCACTCTGCAGTCACACTCACTCTGCAGTCCCTCACTCTGCAGTCACCCTCACTCTGCAGTCACCCTCACTCTGCAGTCACACTCACTCTGTAGTCACTCTGACTCTGTAGTCACTCTGACTCTGCAGTCACTCTCACTCTGCAGTCACTCTCACTCTGCAGTCACACTCACTCTGCAGTCACACTCACTCTGCAGTTACTCACTCTGCAGTTACTCACTCTGCAGTCACTCTCACTCTGCAGTCACACTCACTCTGTAGTCACTCTCACTCTGCAGTCACTCTCACTCTGCAGTCACTCTCACTCTTCAGTCACTCTCACTCTGCAGTCACTCTCACTCTGCAGTCACGGTCCCACTACAGTCACTCTGCAGTCAATCTCACTCTGCAGTCACTCTGCAGTCACTCTCACTCTGCAGTCACACTCACTCTGCAGTCACTCACTCTGCAGCCACACGCTCTGCAGTCACTCTCACTCTGCAGTCACACTCACTCTGCAGTCACACTCACTCTGCAGTCACACTCACTCTGCAGTCACACTCACTCTGCAGTCACTCACTCTGCAGTCACTCACTCTGCAGTCACTCACTCTGCAGCCACTCACTCTGCAGCCACTCACTCTGCAGCCACTCACTCTGCAGCCACTCACTCTGCAGTCACTCTCACTCTGCAGTCACTCTCACTCTGCAGTCACTCACTCTGCAGTCACTCACTCTGCAGTCACTCACTCTGCAGTCACTCACTCTGCAGTCACTCACTCTGCAGTCACCCTCACTCTGCAGTCACTCTCACTCTGCAGTCACTCTCACTCTGCAGTCACTCTCACTCTGCAGTCACTCACTCTGCAGCCACTCACTCTGCAGTCACTCACTCTGCAGTCACTCACTCTGCAGTCACCCTCACTGCAGTCACCCTCACTGCAGTCACTCTCACTGCAGTCACTCTCACTCTGCAGTCACTCTCACTCTGCAGTCACTCTCACTCTGCAGTCACTCTCACTCTGCAGTCACTCTCACTCTGCAGTCACACTCACTCTGCAGTCACACTCACTCTGCAGTCACACTCACTCTGCAGTCACACTCACTCTGCAGTCCCTCTCACTCTGCAGTCCCTCTCACTCTGCAGTCCCACTCACTCTGCAGTCCCACTCACTCTGCAGTCACACTCACTCTGCAGTCACACTCACTCTGCAGTCCCTCACTCTGCAGTCACCCTCACTCTGCAGTCACTCTCACTCTGCAGTCACACTCACTCTGTAGTCACTCTGACTCTGCAGTCACTCTCACTCTGCAGTCACTCTCACTCTGCAGTCACACTCACTCTGCAGTCACACTCACTCTGCAGTCACACTCACTCTGCAGTTACTCACTCTGCAGTTACTCACTCTGCAGTCACTCTCACTCTGCAGTCACACTCACTCTGTAGTCACTCTCACTCTGTAGTCACTCTCACTCTGCAGTCACTCTCACTCTGCAGTCACTCTCACTCTTCAGTCACTCTCACTCTGCAGTCACTCTCACTCTGCAGTCACGCTCCCACTACAGTCACTCTGCAGTCAATCTCACTCTGCAGTCACTCTGCAGTCACTCTCACTCTGCAGTCACACTCACTCTGCAGTCACTCACTCTGCAGCCACACGCTCTGCAGTCACTCTCACTCTGCAGTCACACTCACTCTGCAGTCACACTCACTCTGCAGTCACACTCACTCTGCAGTCACACTCACTCTGCAGTCACTCACTCTGCAGCCACTCACTCTGCAGCCACTCACTCTGCAGCCACTCACTCTGCAGCCACTCACTCTGCAGCCACTCACTCTGCAGTCACTCTCACTCTGCAGTCACTCTCACTCTGCAGTCACTCACTCTGCAGTCACTCACTCTGCAGTCACTCACTCTGCAGTCACTCACTCTGCAGTCACTCACTCTGCAGTCACTCACTCTGCAGTCGCCCTCACTCTGCAGTCACTCTCACTCTGCAGTCACTCTCACTCTGCAGTCACTCACTCTGCAGCCACTCACTCTGCAGTCACTCACTCTGCAGTCACTCACTCTGCAGTCACACTCACTCTGCAGTCACACTCACTCTGCAGTTACTCACTCTGCAGTCACTCTCACTCTGCAGTCACACTCACTCTGCAGTCACACTCACTCTGTAGTCACTCTCACTCTGCAGTCACTCTCACTCTGCAGTCACTCTCACTCTTCAGTCACTCTCACTCTGCAGTCACTCTCACTCTGCAGTCACGCTCCCACTACAGTCACTCTGCAGTCAATCTCACTCTGCAGTCACTCTGCAGTCACTCTCACTCTGCAGTCACACTCACTCTGCAGTCACTCACTCTGCAGCCACACGCTCTGCAGTCACTCTCACTCTGCAGTCACACTCACTCTGCAGTCACACTCACTCTGCAGTCACACTCACTCTGCAGTCACACTCACTCTGCAGTCACACTCACTCTGCAGTCACACTCACTCTGCAGTCACTCACTCTGCAGTCACTCACTCTGCAGTCACTCACTCTGCAGCCACTCACTCTGCAGCCACTCACTCTGCAGCCACTCACTCTGCAGCCACTCACTCTGCAGCCACTCACTCTGCAGTCACTCTCACTCTGCAGTCACTCTCACTCTGCAGTCACTCACTCTGCAGTCACTCACTCTGCAGTCACTCACTCTGCAGTCACTCACTCTGCAGTCACCCTCACTCTGCAGTCACTCTCACTCTGCAGTCACTCTCACTCTGCAGTCACTCACTCTGCAGTCACTCACTCTGCAGTCACTCACTCTGCAGTCACCCTCACTGCAGTCACCCTCACTGCAGTCACTCTCACTGCAGTCACTCTCACTCTGCAGTCACTCTCACTCTGCAGTCACTCTCACTCTGCAGTCACTCTCACTCTGCAGTCACTCTCACTCTGCAGTCACTCTCACTCTGCAGTCACTCTCACTCTGCAGTCACACTCACTCTGCAGTCACACTCACTCTGCAGTCACACTCACTCTGCAGTCACTCACTCTGCAGTCCCTCTCACTCTGCAGTCCCTCTCACTCTGCAGTCCCACTCACTCTGCAGTCACACTCACTCTGCAGTCACACTCACTCTGCAGTCCCTCACTCTGCAGTCACCCTCACTCTGCAGTCACTCTCACTCTGCAGTCACACTCACTCTGTAGTCACTCTCACTCTGCAGTCACTCTCACTCTGCAGTCACACTCACTCTGCAGTCACACTCACTCTGCAGTTACTCACTCTGCAGTTACTCACTCTGCAGTCACTCTCACTCTGCAGTCACACTCACTCTGTAGTCACTCTCACTCTGTAGTCACTCTCACTCTGCAGTCACTCTCACTCTGCAGTCACTCTCACTCTTCAGTCACTCTCACTCTGCAGTCACTCTCACTCTGCAGTCACGCTCCCACTACAGTCACTCTGCAGTCAATCTCACTCTGCAGTCACTCTGCAGTCACTCTCACTCTGCAGTCACACTCACTCTGCAGTCACTCACTCTGCAGCCACACGCTCTGCAGTCACTCTCACTCTGCAGTCACACTCACTCTGCAGTCACACTCACTCTGCAGTCACACTCACTCTGCAGTCACTCACTCTGCAGCCACTCACTCTGCAGCCACTCACTCTGCAGCCACTCACTCTGCAGTCACTCTCACTCTGCAGTCACTCTCACTCTGCAGTCACTCACTCTGCAGTCACTCACTCTGCAGTCACTCACTCTGCAGTCACTCACTCTGCAGTCACTCACTCTGCAGTCACCCTCACTCTGCAGTCACTCTCACTCTGCAGTCACTCTCACTCTGCAGTCACTCTCACTCTGCAGTCACTCACTCTGCAGCCACTCACTCTGCAGTCACTCACTCTGCAGTCACTCACTCTGCAGTCACCCTCACTGCAGTCACCCTCACTGCAGTCACACTCACTCTGCAGTCACACTCACTCTGCAGTCACACTCACTCTGCAGTCACTCACTCTGCAGTCACTCACTCTGCAGTCCCTCTCACTCTGCAGTCCCACTCACTCTGCAGTCACACTCACTCTGCAGTCACACTCACTCTGCAGTCCCTCACTCTGATGTCACCGTCACTCTGCAGTCACTCTCACTCTGCAGTCACACTCACTCTGTAGTCACTCTGACTCTGCAGTCACTCTCACTCTGCAGTCACTCTCACTCTGCAGTCACTCTCACTCTGCAGTCATTCTCACTCTGCAGTCACACTCACTCTGCAGTCACACTCACTCTGCAGTTACTCACTCTGCAGTCACCCTCACTCTGCAGTCACTCTCACTCTGCAGTCACATTCACTCTGTAGTCACTCTCACTCTGCAGTCACTCTCACTCTGCAGTCACTCTCACTCTGCAGTCACTCTCACTCTGCAGTCACACTCACTCTGCAGTCACTCTCACTCTGCAGTCACTCTCACTCTGCAGTCACTCACTCTGCAGTCACTCACTCTGCAGTCACTAACTCTGCAGTCACCCTCACTGCAGTCACCCTCACTGCAGTCACTCTCACTGCAGTCACTCTCACTCTGCAGTCACTCTCACTCTGCAGTCACTCTCACTCTGCAGTCACTCTCACTCTGCAGTCACACTCACTCTGCAGTCACACTCACTCTGCAGTCACACTCACTCTGCAGTCACACTCACTCTGCAGTCACACTCACTCTGCAGTCACTCACTCTGCAGTCACTCACTCTGCAGTCCCTCTCACTCTGCAGTCCCACTCACTCTGCAGTCACACTCACTCTGCAGTCCCTCACTCTGCAGTCCCTCACTCTGCAGTCACACTCACTCTGCAGTCACACTCACTCTGCAGTCCCTCACTCTGCAGTCACCCTCACTCTGCAGTCACTCTCACTCTGCAGTCACACTCACTCTGTAGTCACTCTGACTCTGCAGTCACTCTCACTCTGCAGTCACACTCACTCTGCAGTCACACTCACTCTGCAGTTACTCACTCTGCAGTTACTCACTCTGCAGTCACTCTCACTCTGCAGTCACACTCACTCTGTAGTCACTCTCACTCTGCAGTCACTCTCACTCTGCAGTCACTCTCACTCTTCAGTCACTCTCACTCTGCAGTCACTCTCACTCTGCAGTCACGCTCCCACTACAGTCACTCTGCAGTCAATCTCACTCTGCAGTCACTCTGCAGTCACTCTCACTCTGCAGTCACACTCACTCTGCAGTCACTCACTCTGCAGCCACACGCTCTGCAGTCACTCTCACTCTGCAGTCACACTCACTCTGCAGTCACACTCACTCTGCAGTCACACTCACTCTGCAGTCACTCACTCTGCAGCCACTCACTCTGCAGCCACTCACTCTGCAGCCACTCACTCTGCAGTCACTCTCACTCTGCAGTCACTCTCACTCTGCAGTCACTCACTCTGCAGTCACTCACTCTGCAGTCACTCACTCTGCAGTCACTCACTCTGCAGTCACTCACTCTGCAGTCACCCTCACTCTGCAGTCACCCTCACTCTGCAGTCACTCTCACTCTGCAGTCACTCTCACTCTGCAGTCACTCTCACTCTGCAGTCACTCTCACTCTGCAGTCACTCACTCTGCAGCCACTCACTCTGCAGTCACTCACTCTGCAGTCACTCACTCTGCAGTCACCCTCACTGCAGTCACCCTCACTGCAGTCACACTCACTCTGCAGTCACACTCACTCTGCAGTCACACTCACTCTGCAGTCACTCACTCTGCAGTCACTCACTCTGCAGTCACCCACTCTGCAGTCACCCTCACTGCAGTCACCCTCACTGCAGTCACCCTCACTGCAGTCCCTCTCACTCTGCAGTCCCACTCACTCTGCAGTCACACTCACTCTGCAGTCACACTCACTCTGCAGTCCCTCACTCTGATGTCACCGTCACTCTGCAGTCACTCTCACTCTGCAGTCACACTCACTCTGTAGTCACTCTGACTCTGCAGTCACTCTCACTCTGCAGTCACTCTCACTCTGCAGTCACTCTCACTCTGCAGTCATTCTCACTCTGCAGTCACACTCACTCTGCAGTCACACTCACTCTGCAGTTACTCACTCTGCAGTCACCCTCACTCTGCAGTCACTCTCACTCTGCAGTCACATTCACTCTGTAGTCACTCTCACTCTGCAGTCACTCTCACTCTGCAGTCACTCTCACTCTGCAGTCACTCTCACGCTGCAGTCACACTCACTCTGCAGTCACTCTCACTCTGCAGTCACTTTCACTCTGCAGTCACTCACTCTGCAGTCACTCACTCTGCAGTCACTAACTCTGCAGTCACCCTCACTGCAGTCACCCTCACTGCAGTCACCCTCACTGCAGTCACTCTCACTGCAGTCACTCTCACTCTGCAGTCACTCTCACTCTGCAGTCACTCTCACTCTGCAGTCACTCTCACTCTGCAGTCACTCTCACTCTGCAGTCACTCTCACTCTGCAGTCACACTCACTCTGCAGTCACACTCACTCTGCAGTCACACTCACTCTGCAGTCACACTCACTCTGCAGTCACACTCACTCTGCAGTCACACTCACTCTGCAGTCACACTCACTCTGCAGTCACTCACTCTGCAGTCACTCACTCTGCAGTCACTCACTCTGCAGTCCCTCTCACTCTGCAGTCCCACTCACTCTGCAGTCACACTCACTCTGCAGTCACACTCACTCTGCAGTCCCTCACTCTGCAGTCACCCTCACTCTGCAGTCACTCTCACTCTGCAGTCACACTCACTCTGTAGTCACTCTGACTCTGCAGTCACTCTCACTCTGCAGTCACTCTCACTCTGCAGTCACACTCACTCTGCAGTCACACTCACTCTGCAGTTACTCACTCTGCAGTTACTCACTCTGCAGTCACTCTCACTCTGCAGTCACACTCACTCTGTAGTCACTCTCACTCTGCAGTCACTCTCACTCTGCAGTCACTCTCACTCTTCAGTCACTCTCACTCTGCAGTCACTCTCACTCTGCAGTCACGCTCCCACTACAGTCACTCTGCAGTCAATCTCACTCTGCAGTCACTCTGCAGTCACTCTCACTCTGCAGTCACACTCACTCTGCAGTCACTCACTCTGCAGCCACACGCTCTGCAGTCACTCTCACTCTGCAGTCACACTCACTCTGCAGTCACACTCACTCTGCAGTCACACTCACTCTGCAGTCACTCACTCTGCAGCCACTCACTCTGCAGCCACTCACTCTGCAGCCACTCACTCTGCAGTCACTCTCACTCTGCAGTCACTCTCACTCTGCAGTCACTCACTCTGCAGTCACTCACTCTGCAGTCACTCACTCTGCAGTCACTCACTCTGCAGTCACTCACTCTGCAGTCACTCACTCTGCAGTCACTCACTCTGCAGTCACCCTCACTCTGCAGTCACTCTCACTCTGCAGTCACTCACTCTGCAGTCACTCACTCTGCAGTCACTCACTCTGCAGTCACCCTCACTGCAGTCACACTCACTGCAGTCACACTCACTCTGCAGTCACACTCACTCTGCAGTCACACTCACTCTGCAGTCACACTCACTCTGCAGTCACTCACTCTGCAGTCACTCACTCTGCAGTCACTCACTCTGCAGTCCCTCTCACTCTGCAGTCCCACTCACTCTGCAGTCACACTCACTCTGCAGTCACACTCACTCTGCAGTCACACTCACTCTGCAGTCCCTCACTCTGATGTCACCGTCACTCTGCAGTCACTCTCACTCTGCAGTCACACTCACTCTGTAGTCACTCTGACTCTGCAGTCACTCTCACTCTGCAGTCACTCTCACTCTGCAGTCACTCTCACTCTGCAGTCACACTCACTCTGCAGTCACACTCACTCTGCAGTCACACTCACTCTGCAGTTACTCACTCTGCAGTCACCCTCACTCTGCAGTCACCCTCACTCTGCAGTCACTCTCACTCTGCAGTCACATTCACTCTGTAGTCACTCTCACTCTGCAGTCACTCTCACTCTGCAGTCACTCTCACTCTGCAGTCACTCACTCTGCAGTCACTCACTCTGCAGTCACTCACTCTGCAGTCACTCACTCTGCAGTCACCCACTCTGCAGTCACCCTCACTGCAGTCACCCTCACTGCAGTCACCCTCACTGCAGTCACACTCACTCTGCAGTCACTCTCACTCTGCAGTCCCTCTCACTCTGCAGTCCCACTCACTCTGCAGTCACACTCACTCTGCAGTCCCTCACTCTGCAGTCACCGTCACTCTGCAGTCACCGTCACTCTGCAGTCACTCTCACTCTGCAGTCACTCTCACTCTGCAGTCACTCTCACTCTGCAGTCACACTCACTCTGCAGTCCCTCTCACTCTGCAGTCCCTCTCACTCTGCAGTCCCACTCACTCTGCAGTCCCACTCACTCTGCAGTCACACTCACTCTGCAGTCACACTCACTCTGCAGTCCCTCACTCTGCAGTCACCCTCACTCTGCAGTCACTCTCACTCTGCAGTCACACTCACTCTGTAGTCACTCTGACTCTGCAGTCACTCTCACTCTGCAGTCACTCTCACTCTGCAGTCACACTCACTCTGCAGTCACACTCACTCTGCAGTCACACTCACTCTGCAGTTACTCACTCTGCAGTTACTCACTCTGCAGTCACTCTCACTCTGCAGTCACACTCACTCTGTAGTCACTCTCACTCTGTAGTCACTCTCACTCTGCAGTCACTCTCACTCTGCAGTCACTCTCACTCTTCAGTCACTCTCACTCTGCAGTCACTCTCACTCTGCAGTCACGCTCCCACTACAGTCACTCTGCAGTCAATCTCACTCTGCAGTCACTCTGCAGTCACTCTCACTCTGCAGTCACACTCACTCTGCAGTCACTCACTCTGCAGCCACACGCTCTGCAGTCACTCTCACTCTGCAGTCACACTCACTCTGCAGTCACACTCACTCTGCAGTCACACTCACTCTGCAGTCACACTCACTCTGCAGTCACTCACTCTGCAGCCACTCACTCTGCAGCCACTCACTCTGCAGCCACTCACTCTGCAGCCACTCACTCTGCAGCCACTCACTCTGCAGTCACTCTCACTCTGCAGTCACTCTCACTCTGCAGTCACTCACTCTGCAGTCACTCACTCTGCAGTCACTCACTCTGCAGTCACTCACTCTGCAGTCACTCACTCTGCAGTCACTCACTCTGCAGTCGCCCTCACTCTGCAGTCACTCTCACTCTGCAGTCACTCTCACTCTGCAGTCACTCACTCTGCAGCCACTCACTCTGCAGTCACTCACTCTGCAGTCACTCACTCTGCAGTCACACTCACTCTGCAGTCACACTCACTCTGCAGTTACTCACTCTGCAGTCACTCTCACTCTGCAGTCACACTCACTCTGCAGTCACACTCACTCTGTAGTCACTCTCACTCTGCAGTCACTCTCACTCTGCAGTCACTCTCACTCTTCAGTCACTCTCACTCTGCAGTCACTCTCACTCTTCAGTCACTCTCACTCTGCAGTCACTCTCACTCTGCAGTCACGCTCCCACTACAGTCACTCTGCAGTCAATCTCACTCTGCAGTCACTCTGCAGTCACTCTCACTCTGCAGTCACACTCACTCTGCAGTCACTCACTCTGCAGTCACACTCACTCTGCAGTCACACTCACTCTGCAGTCACACTCACTCTGCAGTCACACTCACTCTGCAGTCACACTCACTCTGCAGTCACACTCACTCTGCAGTCACACTCACTCTGCAGTCACTCACTCTGCAGTCACTCACTCTGCAGTCACTCACTCTGCAGCCACTCACTCTGCAGCCACTCACTCTGCAGCCACTCACTCTGCAGCCACTCACTCTGCAGCCACTCACTCTGCAGCCACTCACTCTGCAGTCACTCTCACTCTGCAGTCACTCTCACTCTGCAGTCACTCACTCTGCAGTCACTCACTCTGCAGTCACCCACTCTGCAGTCACCCTCACTCTGCAGTCACTCTCACTCTGCAGTCACTCTCACTCTGCAGTCACTCACTCTGCAGTCACTCACTCTGCAGTCACCCTCACTGCAGTCACCCTCACTGCAGTCACTCTCACTGCAGTCACTCTCACTCTGCAGTCACTCTCACTCTGCAGTCACTCTCACTCTGCAGTCACTCTCACTCTGCAGTCACTCTCACTCTGCAGTCACTCTCACTCTGCAGTCACTCTCACTCTGCAGTCACACTCACTCTGCAGTCACACTCACTCTGCAGTCACACTCACTCTGCAGTCACTCACTCTGCAGTCCCTCTCACTCTGCAGTCCCTCTTACTCTGCAGTCCCACTCACTCTGCAGTCACACTCACTCTGCAGTCACACTCACTCTGCAGTCCCTCACTCTGCAGTCACCCTCACTCTGCAGTCACTCTCACTCTGCAGTCACACTCACTCTGTAGTCACACTCACTCTGCAGTCACTCTCACTCTGCAGTCACACTCACTCTGCAGTCACACTCACTCTGCAGTTACTCACTCTGCAGTTACTCACTCTGCAGTCACTCTCACTCTGCAGTCACTCTCACTCTGCAGTCACACTCACTCTGTAGTCACTCTCACTCTGTAGTCACTCTCACTCTGCAGTCACTCTCACTCTTCAGTCACTCTCACTCTTCAGTCACTCTCACTCTGCAGTCACTCTCACTCTGCAGTCACGCTCCCACTACAGTCACTCTGCAGTCAATCTCACTCTGCAGTCACTCTGCAGTCACTCACTCTGCAGTCACTCACTCTGCAGTCACCCTCACTGCAGTCACCCTCACTGCAGTCACACTCACTCTGCAGTCACACTCACTCTGTAGTCACTCTCACTCTGTAGTCACTCTCACTCTGCAGTCACTCTCACTCTGCAGTCACTCTCACTCTTCAGTCACTCTCACTCTGCAGTCACTCTCACTCTGCAGTCACGCTCCCACTACAGTCACTCTGCAGTCAATCTCACTCTGCAGTCACTCTGCAGTCACTCTCACTCTGCAGTCACACTCACTCTGCAGTCACTCACTCTGCAGCCACACGCTCTGCAGTCACTCTCACTCTGCAGTCACACTCACTCTGCAGTCACACTCACTCTGCAGTCACACTCACTCTGCAGTCACTCACTCTGCAGCCACTCACTCTGCAGCCACTCACTCTGCAGCCACTCACTCTGCAGTCACTCTCACTCTGCAGTCACTCTCACTCTGCAGTCACTCACTCTGCAGTCACTCACTCTGCAGTCACTCACTCTGCAGTCACTCACTCTGCAGTCACTCACTCTGCAGTCACCCTCACTCTGCAGTCACTCTCACTCTGCAGTCACTCTCACTCTGCAGTCACTCTCACTCTGCAGTCACTCACTCTGCAGCCACTCACTCTGCAGTCACTCACTCTGCAGTCACTCACTCTGCAGTCACCCTCACTGCAGTCACCCTCACTGCAGTCACACTCACTCTGCAGTCACACTCACTCTGCAGTCACACTCACTCTGCAGTCACTCACTCTGCAGTCACTCACTCTGCAGTCCCTCTCACTCTGCAGTCCCACTCACTCTGCAGTCACACTCACTCTGCAGTCACACTCACTCTGCAGTCCCTCACTCTGATGTCACCGTCACTCTGCAGTCACTCTCACTCTGCAGTCACACTCACTCTGTAGTCACTCTGACTCTGCAGTCACTCTCACTCTGCAGTCACTCTCACTCTGCAGTCACTCTCACTCTGCAGTCATTCTCACTCTGCAGTCACACTCACTCTGCAGTCACACTCACTCTGCAGTTACTCACTCTGCAGTCACCCTCACTCTGCAGTCACTCTCACTCTGCAGTCACATTCACTCTGTAGTCACTCTCACTCTGCAGTCACTCTCACTCTGCAGTCACTCTCACTCTGCAGTCACTCTCACTCTGCAGTCACTCTCACTCTGCAGTCACACTCACTCTGCAGTCACTCTCACTCTGCAGTCACTCTCACTCTGCAGTCACTCACTCTGCAGTCACTCACTCTGCAGTCACTAACTCTGCAGTCACCCTCACTGCAGTCACCCTCACTGCAGTCACTCTCACTGCAGTCACTCTCACTCTGCAGTCACTCTCACTCTGCAGTCACTCTCACTCTGCAGTCACTCTCACTCTGCAGTCACTCTCACTCTGCAGTCACACTCACTCTGCAGTCACACTCACTCTGCAGTCACACTCACTCTGCAGTCACACTCACTCTGCAGTCACACTCACTCTGCAGTCACTCACTCTGCAGTCACTCACTCTGCAGTCCCTCTCACTCTGCAGTCCCACTCACTCTGCAGTCACACTCACTCTGCAGTCCCTCACTCTGCAGTCCCTCACTCTGCAGTCACACTCACTCTGCAGTCACACTCACTCTGCAGTCCCTCACTCTGCAGTCACCCTCACTCTGCAGTTACTCTCACTCTGCAGTCACACTCACTCTGTAGTCACTCTGACTCTGCAGTCACTCTCACTCTGCAGTCACACTCACTCTGCAGTCACACTCACTCTGCAGTTACTCACTCTGCAGTTACTCTCACTCTGCAGTCACACTCACTCTGCAGTCACTCTCACTCTGCAGTCACTCTCACTCTTCAGTCACTCTCACTCTGCAGTCACTCTCACTCTGCAGTCACGCTCCCACTACAGTCACTCTGCAGTCATTCTCACTCTGCAGTCACACTCACTCTGCAGTCACACTCACTCTGCAGTTACTCACTCTGCAGTCACCCTCACTCTGCAGTCACTCTCACTCTGCAGTCACATTCACTCTGTAGTCACTCTCACTCTGCAGTCACTCTCACTCTGCAGTCACTCTCACTCTGCAGTCCCACTCACTCTGCAGTCACACTCACTCTGCAGTCCCTCACTCTGCAGTCCCTCACTCTGCAGTCACACTCACTCTGCAGTCACACTCACTCTGCAGTCCCTCACTCTGCAGTCACTCTCACTCTGCAGTCACACTCACTCTGTAGTCACTCTGACTCTGCAGTCACTCTCACTCTGCAGTCACACTCACTCTGCAGTCACACTCACTCTGCAGTTACTCACTCTGCAGTTACTCACTCTGCAGTCACTCTCACTCTGCAGTCACACTCACTCTGTAGTCACTCTCACTCTGCAGTCACTCTCACTCTGCAGTCACTCTCACTCTTCAGTCACTCTCACTCTGCAGTCACTCTCACTCTGCAGTCACGCTCCCACTACAGTCACTCTGCAGTCAATCTCACTCTGCAGTCACTCTGCAGTCACTCTCACTCTGCAGTCACACTCACTCTGCAGTCACTCACTCTGCAGCCACACGCTCTGCAGTCACTCTCACTCTGCAGTCACACTCACTCTGCAGTCACACTCACTCTGCAGTCACACTCACTCTGCAGTCACTCACTCTGCAGCCACTCACTCTGCAGCCACTCACTCTGCAGCCACTCACTCTGCAGTCACTCTCACTCTGCAGTCACTCTCACTCTGCAGTCACTCACTCTGCAGTCACTCACTCTGCAGTCACTCACTCTGCAGTCACTCACTCTGCAGTCACTCACTCTGCAGTCACCCTCACTCTGCAGTCACCCTCACTCTGCAGTCACTCTCACTCTGCAGTCACTCTCACTCTGCAGTCACTCTCACTCTGCAGTCACTCACTCTGCAGCCACTCACTCTGCAGTCACTCACTCTGCAGTCACTCACTCTGCAGTCACCCTCACTGCAGTCACCCTCACTGCAGTCACACTCACTCTGCAGTCACACTCACTCTGCAGTCACACTCACTCTGCAGTCACTCACTCTGCAGTCACTCACTCTGCAGTCCCTCTCACTCTGCAGTCCCTCTCACTCTGCAGTCCCACTCACTCTGCAGTCACACTCACTCTGCAGTCACACTCACTCTGCAGTCCCTCACTCTGATGTCACCGTCACTCTGCAGTCACTCTCACTCTGCAGTCACACTCACTCTGTAGTCACTCTGACTCTGCAGTCACTCTCACTCTGCAGTCACTCTCACTCTGCAGTCACTCTCACTCTGCAGTCATTCTCACTCTGCAGTCACACTCACTCTGCAGTCACACTCACTCTGCAGTTACTCACTCTGCAGTCACCCTCACTCTGCAGTCACTCTCACTCTGCAGTCACATTCACTCTGTAGTCACTCTCACTCTGCAGTCACTCTCACTCTGCAGTCACTCTCACTCTGCAGTCACACTCACTCTGCAGTCACTCTCACTCTGCAGTCACTTTCACTCTGCAGTCACTCACTCTGCAGTCACTCACTCTGCAGTCACTAACTCTGCAGTCACCCTCACTGCAGTCACCCTCACTGCAGTCACCCTCACTGCAGTCACTCTCACTGCAGTCACTCTCACTCTGCAGTCACTCTCACTCTGCAGTCACTCTCACTCTGCAGTCACTCTCACTCTGCAGTCACTCTCACTCTGCAGTCACACTCACTCTGCAGTCACACTCACTCTGCAGTCACACTCACTCTGCAGTCACACTCACTCTGCAGTCACACTCACTCTGCAGTCACACTCACTCTGCAGTCACACTCACTCTGCAGTCACTCACTCTGCAGTCACTCACTCTGCAGTCCCTCTCACTCTGCAGTCCCACTCACTCTGCAGTCACACTCACTCTGCAGTCACACTCACTCTGCAGTCCCTCACTCTGCAGTCACCCTCACTCTGCAGTCACTCTCACTCTGCAGTCACACTCACTCTGTAGTCACTCTGACTCTGCAGTCACTCTCACTCTGCAGTCACTCTCACTCTGCAGTCACACTCACTCTGCAGTCACACTCACTCTGCAGTTACTCACTCTGCAGTTACTCACTCTGCAGTCACTCTCACTCTGCAGTCACACTCACTCTGTAGTCACTCTCACTCTGCAGTCACTCTCACTCTGCAGTCACTCTCACTCTTCAGTCACTCTCACTCTGCAGTCACTCTCACTCTGCAGTCACGCTCCCACTACAGTCACTCTGCAGTCAATCTCACTCTGCAGTCACTCTGCAGTCACTCTCACTCTGCAGTCACACTCACTCTGCAGTCACTCACTCTGCAGCCACACGCTCTGCAGTCACTCTCACTCTGCAGTCACACTCACTCTGCAGTCACACTCACTCTGCAGTCACACTCACTCTGCAGTCACTCACTCTGCAGCCACTCACTCTGCAGCCACTCACTCTGCAGCCACTCACTCTGCAGTCACTCTCACTCTGCAGTCACTCTCACTCTGCAGTCACTCACTCTGCAGTCACTCACTCTGCAGTCACTCACTCTGCAGTCACTCACTCTGCAGTCACTCACTCTGCAGTCACTCACTCTGCAGTCACCCTCACTCTGCAGTCACTCTCACTCTGCAGTCACTCACTCTGCAGTCACTCACTCTGCAGTCACTCACTCTGCAGTCACCCTCACTGCAGTCACACTCACTGCAGTCACACTCACTCTGCAGTCACACTCACTCTGCAGTCACACTCACTCTGCAGTCACACTCACTCTGCAGTCACTCACTCTGCAGTCACTCACTCTGCAGTCCCTCTCACTCTGCAGTCCCACTCACTCTGCAGTCACACTCACTCTGCAGTCACACTCACTCTGCAGTCCCTCACTCTGATGTCACCGTCACTCTGCAGTCACTCTCACTCTGCAGTCACACTCACTCTGTAGTCACTCTGACTCTGCAGTCACTCTCACTCTGCAGTCACTCTCACTCTGCAGTCACTCTCACTCTGCAGTCACACTCACTCTGCAGTCACACTCACTCTGCAGTCACACTCACTCTGCAGTTACTCACTCTGCAGTCACCCTCACTCTGCAGTCACCCTCACTCTGCAGTCACTCTCACTCTGCAGTCACATTCACTCTGTAGTCACTCTCACTCTGCAGTCACTCTCACTCTGCAGTCACTCTCACTCTGCAGTCACTCACTCTGCAGTCACTCACTCTGCAGTCACTCACTCTGCAGTCACTCACTCTGCAGTCACTCACTCTGCAGTCACCCACTCTGCAGTCACCCTCACTGCAGTCACCCTCACTGCAGTCACCCTCACTGCAGTCACACTCACTCTGCAGTCACTCTCACTCTGCAGTCCCTCTCACTCTGCAGTCCCACTCACTCTGCAGTCACACTCACTCTGCAGTCACACTCACTCTGCAGTCCCTCACTCTGCAGTCACCGTCACTCTGCAGTCACTCTCACTCTGCAGTCACACTCACTCTGTAGTCACTCTGACTCTGCAGTCACTCTCACTCTGCAGTCACTCTCACTCTGCAGTCACTCTCACTCTGCAGTCACACTCACTCTGCAGTCACACTCACTCTGCAGTTACTCACTCTGCAGTCACCCTCACTCTGCAGTCACTCTCACTCTGCAGTCACATTCACTCTGTAGTCACTCTCACTCTGCAGTCACTCTCACTCTGCAGTCACTCTCACTCTGCAGTCACTCACTCTGCAGTCACTCACTCTGCAGTCACTCACTCTGCAGTCACTCACTCTGCAGTCACCCTCACTGCAGTCACCCTCACTGCAGTCACTCTCACTGCAGTCACTCTCACTCTGCAGTCACTCTCACTCTGCAGTCACTCTCACTCTGCAGTCACTCTCACTCTGCAGTCACTCTCACTCTGCAGTCACACTCACTCTGCAGTCACACTCACTCTGCAGTCACACTCACTCTGCAGTCACACTCACTCTGCAGTCACACTCACTCTGCAGTCACTCACTCTGCAGTCACTCACTCTGCAGTCCCTCTCACTCTGCAGTCCCTCTCACTCTGCAGTCCCACTCACTCTGCAGTCACCCTCACTCTGCAGTCACTCTCACTCTGCAGTCACACTCACTCTGTAGTCACTCTGACTCTGCAGTCACTCTCACTCTGCAGTCACTCTCACTCTGCAGTCACTCTCACTCTGCAGTCACACTCACTCTGCAGTTACTCACTCTGCAGTCACCCTCACTCTGCAGTCACTCTCACTCTGCAGTCACACTCACTCTGTAGTCACTCTCACTCTGTAGTCACTCTCACTCTGCAGTCACTCTCACTCTGCAGTCACTCTCACTCTGCAGTCACTCTCACTCTGCAGTCACGCTCCCACTACAATCACTCTGCAGTCAATCTCACTCTGCAGTCACTCTGCAGTCACTCTCACTCTGCAGTCACACTCACACTGCAGTCACTCACTCTGCAGCCACACACTCTGCAGTCACTCTCACTCTGCAGTCACACTCACTCTGCAGTCACACTCACTCTGCAGTCACACTCACTCTGCAGTCACTCACTCTGCAGCCACTCACTCTGCAGCCACTCACTCTGCAGCCACTCACTCTGCAGCCACTCACTCTGCAGCCACTCACTCTGCAGTCACTCTCACTCTGCAGTCACTCTCACTCTGCAGTCACTCTCACTCTGCAGTCACTCTCACTCTGCAGTCACTCTCACTCTGCAGTCACTCTCACTCTGCAGTCACTCTCACTCTGCAGTCACTCACTCTGCAGTCACTCACTCTGCAGTCACTCACTCTGCAGTCAATCACTCTGCCGTCACACTCACTCTGCAGTCACAGTCACTCTGCAGTCACTCTGCAGTCACACTCACTCTGCAGTCACACTCACTCTGCAGTCAATCACTCTGCCGTCACACTCACTCTGCCGTCACACTCACTCTGCAGTCACAGTCACTCTGCAGTCACTCTGCAGTCACTCTGCAGTCACACTCACTCTGCAGTCACACTCACTCTGCAGTCACACTCACTCTGCAGTCACACTCACTCTGCAGTCACACTCACTCTGCAGTCACACTCACTCTGCAGTCACACTCACTCTGCAGTCACTCACTCTGCAGTCACACTCACTCTGCAGTCACTCACTCTGCAGTCACTCACTCTGCAGCCACTCACTCTGCAGCCACTCACTCTGCAGCCACTCACTCTGCAGCCACTCACTCTGCAGTCCCTCTCACTCTGCAGTCCCACTCACTCTGCAGTCACACTCACTCTGCAGTCACACTCACTCTGCAGTCCCTCACTCTGATGTCACCGTCACTCTGCAGTCACTCTCACTCTGCAGTCACACTCACTCTGTAGTCACTCTGACTCTGCAGTCACTCTCACTCTGCAGTCACTATCACTCTGCAGTCACTCTCACTCTGCAGTCACTCTCACTCTGCAGTCACTCTCACTCTGCAGTCACTCACTCTGCAGTCACTCACTCTGCAGTCACTCACTCTGCAGTCACTCACTCTGCAGTCAATCACTCTGCCGTCACACTCACTCTGCAGTCACAGTCACTCTGCAGTCACTCTGCAGTCACACTCACTCTGCAGTCACACTCACTCTGCAGTCAATCACTCTGCCGTCACACTCACTCTGCCGTCACACTCACTCTGCAGTCACAGTCACTCTGCAGTCACTCTGCAGTCACTCTGCAGTCACACTCACTCTGCAGTCACACTCACTCTGCAGTCACACTCACTCTGCAGTCACACTCACTCTGCAGTCACTCACTCTGCTGTAACTCTCACTCTGCAGTCACTCTGCAGTCACACTCACTCTGCAGTCACTCACTCTGCAGCCACACACTCTGCAGTCACTCTCACTCTGCAGTCACACTCACTCTGCAGTCACACTCACTCTGCAGTCACACTCTGCAGTCACACTCTGCAGTCACACTCACTCTGCAGTCACACTCACTCTGCAGTCACACTCACTCTGCAGTCACACTCACTCTGCAGTCACACTCACTCTGCAGTCACTCACTCTGCTGTAACTCTCACTCTGCAGTCACTCTGCAGTCACACTCACTCTGCAGTCACACTCACTCTGCAGTCACTCACTCTGCAGTCACTCACTCTGCAGTCACTCACTCTGCAGTCACACTCACTCTGCAGTCACACTCTGCAGTCACACTCTGCAGTCACACTCACTCTGCAGTCACACTCACTCTGCAGTCACACTCACTCTGCAGTCACACTCACTCTGCAGTCACACTCACTCTGCAGTCACTCACTCTGCAGTCACACTCACTCTGCAGTCACACTCACTCTGCAGTCACTTTCACTCTGCAGTCACTCTCACTCTGCAGTCACTCTCACTCTGCAGTCACTCTCACTCTGCAGTCACACTCACTCTGCAGTCACACTCACTCTGCAGTCACACTCACTCTGCAGTCACACTCACTCTGCAGTCACACTCACTCTGCAGTCACACTCACTCTGCAGTCACTCACTCTGCAGTCACTCACTCTGCAGTCCCACTCACTCTGCAGTCCCACTCACTCTGCAGTCACACTCACTCTGCAGTCACACTCACTCTGCAGTCCCTCACTCTGCAGTCACCCTCACTCTGCAGTCACTCTCACTCTGCAGTCACACTCACTCTGTAGTCACTCTGACTCTGCAGTCACTCTCACTCTGCAGTCACTCTCACTCTGCAGTCACACTCACTCTGCAGTCACACTCACTCTGCAGTTACTCACTCTGCAGTTACTCACTCTGCAGTCACTCTCACTCAGCAGTCACTCTCACTCTTCAGTCACTCTCACTCTGCAGTCACTCTCACTCTGCAGTCACGCTCCCACTACAGTCACTCTGCAGTCAATCTCACTCTGCAGTCACTCTGCAGTCACTCTCACTCTGCAGTCACACTCACTCTGCAGTCACTCACTCTGCAGCCACACGCTCTGCAGTCACTCTCACTCTGCAGTCACACTCACTCTGCAGTCACACTCACTCTGCAGTCACACTCACTCTGCAGTCACACTCACTCTGCAGTCACACTCACTCTGCAGTCACACTCACTCTGCAGTCACACTCACTCTGCAGTCACTCACTCTGCAGTCACTCACTCTGCAGCCACTCACTCTGCAGCCACTCACTCTGCAGCCACTCACTCTGCAGCCACTCACTCTGCAGTCACTCTCACTCTGCAGTCACTCTCACTCTGCAGTCACTCACTCTGCAGTCACTCACTCTGCAGTCACTCACTCTGCAGTCACTCACTCTGCAGTCACTCACTCTGCAGTCACTCACTCTGCAGTCACTCACTCTGCAGTCACTCTCACTCTGCAGTCACTCTCACTCTGCAGTCACTCTCACTCTGCAGTCACTCACTCTGCAGCCACTCACTCTGCAGTCACTCACTCTGCAGTCACTCACTCTGCAGTCACTCACTCTGCAGTCACCCTCACTGCAGTCACCCTCACTGCAGTCACACTCACTCTGCAGTCACACTCACTCTGCAGTCACACTCACTCTGCAGTCACTCACTCTGCAGTCACTCACTCTGCAGTCACTCACTCTGCAGTCCCTCTCACTCTGCAGTCCCACTCACTCTGCAGTCACACTCACTCTGCAGTCACACTCACTCTGCAGTCCCTCACTCTGATGTCACCGTCACTCTGCAGTCACTCTCACTCTGCAGTCACACTCACTCTGTAGTCACTCTGACTCTGCAGTCACTCTCACTCTGCAGTCACTCTCACTCTGCAGTCACTCTCACTCTGCAGTCACTCTCACTCTGCAGTCACACTCACTCTGCAGTCACACTCACTCTGCAGTTACTCACTCTGCAGTCACCCTCACTCTGCAGTCACTCTCACTCTGCAGTCACATTCACTCTGTAGTCACTCTCACTCTGCAGTCACTCTCACTCTGCAGTCACTCTCACTCTGCAGTCACTCTCACTCTGCAGTCACTCACTCTGCAGTCACTCACTCTGCAGTCACTCACTCTGCAGTCACTCACTCTGCAGTCACCCACTCTGCAGTCACCCTCACTGCAGTCACCCTCACTGCAGTCACACTCACTCTGCAGTCACTCTCACTCTGCAGTCCCTCTCACTCTGCAGTCCCACTCACTCTGCAGTCACACTCACTCTGCAGTCACACTCACTCTGCAGTCACACTCACTCTGCAGTCACACTCACTCTGCAGTCACTCACTCTGCAGCCACTCACTCTGCAGCCACTCACTCTGCAGCCACTCACTCTGCAGTCACTCTCACTCTGCAGTCACTCTCACTCTGCAGTCTCTCTCACTCTGCAGTCACTCTCACTCTGCAGTCACTCTCACTCTGCAGTCACTCACTCTGCAGTCACTCACTCTGCAGTCACTCACTCTGCAGTCACCCTCACTCTGCAGTCACTCTCACTCTGCAGTCACTCTCACTCTGCAGTCACTCTCACTCTGCAGTCACTCACTCTGCAGTCACTCACTCTGCAGTCACTCACTCTGCAGTCACTCACTCTGCAGTCACCCTCACTGCAGTCACCCTCACTGCAGTCACCCTCACTGCAGTCACTCTCACTCTGCAGTCACTCTCACTCTGCAGTCACTCTCACTCTGCAGTCACTCTCACTCTGCAGTCACACTCACTCTGCAGTCACACTCACTCTGCAGTCACACTCACTCTGCAGTCACTCACTCTGCAGTCACTCACTCTCCAGTCCCTCTCACTCTGCAGTCACACTCACTCTGCAGTCACACTCACTCTGCAGTCACACTCACTCTGCAGTCCCTCACTCTGCAGTCACCCTCACTCTGCAGTCACTCTCACTCTGCAGTCACACTCACTCTGTAGTCACTCTGACTCTGCAGTCACCCTCACTCTGCAGTCACTCTCACTCTGCAGTCACTCTCACTCTGCAGTCACTCTCACTCTGCAGTCACACTCACTCTGCAGTCACACTCACTCTGCAGTTACTCACTCTGCAGTCACCCTCACTCTGCAGTCACTCTCACTCTGCAGTCACATTCACTCTGTAGTCACTCACTCTGCAGTCACTCTCACTCTGCAGTCACTCACACTCTGCAGTCACTCTCACTCTGCAGTCACTCTCACTCTGCAGTCACTCACTCTGCAGTCACTCACTCTGCAGTCACTCACTCTGCAGTCACTCACTCTGCAGTCACCCTCACTGCAGTCACCCTCACTGCAGTCACACTCACTCTGCAGTCACACTAACTCTGCAGTCACACTCACTCTGCAGTCACACTCACTCTGCAGTCCCTCACTCTGAAGTCACCCTCACTCTGCAGTCACTCTCACTCTGCAGTCACCCTCACTGCAGTCACCCTCACTGCAGTCACCCTCACTGCAGTCACACTCACTCTGCAGTCACACTCACTCTGCAGTCACCCTCACTGCAGTCACACTCACTCTGCAGTCACACTAACTCTGCAGTCACACTCACTCTGCAGTCACACTCACTCTGCAGTCCCTCTCACTCTGCAGTCCCTCACTCTGCAGTCACCCTCACTCTGCAGTCACTCTCACTCTGCAGTCACCCTCACTGCAGTCACCCTCACTGCAGTCACCCTCACTGCAGTCACACTCACTCTGCAGTCACACTCACTCTACAGTCACACTCACTCTGCAGTCACTCACTCTGCTGTAACTCTCACTCTGCACTCACTCTGCAGTCACTCACTCTGCACTCACTCTGCAGTCACTCAGTCTGCAGTCACACTCACTCTGTACTCACTCTGCAGTCACACTCACTCTGCAGTCACTCTCACTCTGCAGTCACTCTCACTCTGCAGTCACTCTCACTCTGCAGTCACTCTCACTCTGCAGTCACGCTCCCACTACAATCACTCTGCAGTCAATCTCACTCTGCAGTCACTCTCACTCTGCAGTCACACTCACACTGCAGTCACTCACTCTGCAGCCACACACTCTGCAGTCACTCTCACTCTGCAGTCACTCTCACTCTGCAGTCACCCTCACTCTGCAGTCACTCACTCTGCAGTCACTCACTCTGCAGTCACCCTCACTGCAGTCACTCTCACTCTGCAGTCACACTCACTCAGCAGTCACTCACTCTGCAGTCACTCACTCTGCAGTCACTCACTCTGCAGTCACTCACTCTGCAGTCCCTCTCACTCTGCAGTCCCACTCACTCTGCAGTCACACTCACTCTGCAGTCACCCTCACTCTGCAGTCACCCTCACTCTGCAGTCACTCTCACTCTGCAGTCACACTCACTCTGTAGTCACTCTGACTCTGCAGTCACTCTCACTCTGCAGTCACTCTCACTCTGCAGTCACTCTCACTCTGCAGTCACACTCACTCTGTAGTCACACTCACTCTGTAGTCACTCTCACTCTGCAGTCACTCTCACTCTGCAGTCACTCTCACTCTGCAGTCACTCTCACTCTGCAGTCACGCTCCCACTACAATCACTCTGCAGTCAATCTCACTCTGCAGTCACTCTGCAGTCACTCTCACTCTGTACTCACTCTGACTCTGCAGTCACTCTCACTCTGCAGTCACTCTCACTCTGCAGTCACTCTCACTCTGCAGTCACTCTCACTCTGCAGTCACTCTCACTCTGCAGTCACTCTCACTCTGCAGTCACTCACTCTGCAGTCACCCTCACTGCAGTCACCCTCACTGCAGTCACCCTCACTGCAGTCACCCTCACTCTGCAGTCACCCTCACTCTGCAGTCACTCTAACTCTGCAGTCACTCTCACTCTGCAGTCACTCTAACTCTGCAGTCACTCTCACTCTGCAGTCACTCTCACTCTGCAGTCACACTCACTCTGCAGTCACACTCACTCTGCAGTCACACTCACTCTGCAGTCACACTCACTCTGCAGTCACTCACTCTGCAGTCCCTCACTCTGCAGTCCCTCACTCTGCAGTCACTCTCACTCTGCTGTCACTCTCACCTTGCAGTCACTCTCACTCTGCACTCACTCTGCAGTCACTCTCACTCTGCAGTCACTCACTCTGCAGTCCCTCACTCTGCAGTCCCTCACTCTGCAGTCCCTCACTCTGCAGTCACTCTCACTCTGCTGTCACTCTCACTCTGCAGTCACTCTCACTCTGCAGTCACTCTCACTCTGCAGTCACTCTGCAGTCACTCTCACTCTGCATTCACTCTCACTCTGCAGTCACACTCACTCTGCAGTCACACTCACTCTGTACTCACTCTGACTCTGCAGTCACTCTCACTCTGCAGTCACTCTGCAGTCACACTCACTCAGCAGTTACACTCACTCTGCAGTCACACTCACTCTGCAGTCACACTCACTCTGCAGTCACACTCACTCTGCAGTCACACTCACTCTGCAGTCACTCACTCTGCAGTCACTCACTCTGCAGTCACTCACTCTGCAGTCACTCACTCTGCAGTCACTCTCACTCTGCAGTCACTCTCACTCTGCAGTCACTCTCACTCTGCTGTCACTCTCACTCTGCTGTCACTCTCACTCTGCAGTCACTCTCACTCTGCAGTCACACTCACTCTGTACTCACTCTGCAGTCTCACTCACTCTGCAGTCACACTCACTCTGCAGTCTCACTCACTCTGCAGTCTCATTCACTCTGCAGTCACACTCACTCTGCAGTCACTCACTCTGCAGTCACTCACTCTGCAGCCACTCACTCTGCAGTCCCTCTCACTCTGCAGTCCCACTCACTCTGCAGTCACACTCACTCTGCAGTCACACTCACTCTGCAGTCCCTCACTCTGATGTCACCGTCACTCTGCAGTCACTCTCACTCTGCAGTCACACTCACTCTGTAGTCACTTCGACTCTGCAGTCACTCTCACTCTGCAGTCACTCTCACTCTGCAGTCACTCTCACTCTGCAGTCACACTCACTCTGCAGTCACACTCACTCTGCAGTTACTCACTCTGCAGTCACCCTCACTCTGCAGTCACTCTCACTCTGCAGTCACATTCACTCTGTAGTCACTCTCACTCTGCAGTCACTCTCACTCTGCAGTCACTCACTCTGCAGTCACTCTCACTCTGCAGTCACTCACTCTGCAGTCACTCACTCTGCAGTCACTCACTCTGCAGTCACCCACTCTGCAGTCACCCTCACTGCAGTCACCCTCACTGCAGTCACACTCACTCTGCAGTCACTCTCACTCTGCAGTCCCTCTCACTCTGCAGTCACACTCACTCTGCAGTCACACTCACTCTGCAGTCACACTCACTCTGCAGTCACACTCACTCTGCAGTCACACTCACTCTGCAGTCACTCACTCTGCAGCCACTCACTCTGCAGCCACTCACTCTGCAGCCACTCACTCTGCAGTCACTCTCACTCTGCAGTCACTCTCACTCTGCAGTCACTCTCACTCTGCAGTCTCTCTCACTCTGCAGTCACTCTCACTCTGCAGTCACTCTCACTCTGCAGTCACTCTCACTCTGCAGTCACTCACTCTGCAGTCACTCACTCTGCAGTCACTCACTCTGCAGTCACCCTCACTCTGCAGTCACTCTCACTCTGCAGTCACTCTCACTCTGCAGTCACTCTCACTCTGCAGTCACTCACTCTGCAGTCACTCACTCTGCAGTCACTCACTCTGCAGTCACTCACTCTGCAGTCACCCTCACTGCAGTCACCCTCACTGCAGTCACCCTCACTGCAGTCACTCTCACTCTGCAGTCACTCTCACTCTGCAGTCACACTCACTCTGCAGTCACACTCACTCTGCAGTCACACTCACTCTGCAGTCACTCACTCTGCAGTCACTCACTCTGCAGTCCCTCTCACTCTGCAGTCACACTCACTCTGCAGTCACACTCACTCTGCAGTCACACTCACTCTGCAGTCCCTCACTCTGCAGTCACCCTCACTCTGCAGTCACTCTCACTCTGCAGTCACACTCACTCTGTAGTCACTCTGACTCTGCAGTCACCCTCACTCTGCAGTCACTCTCACTCTGCAGTCACTCTCACTCTGCAGTCACTCTCACTCTGCAGTCACACTCACTCTGCAGTCACACTCACTCTGCAGTTACTCACTCTGCAGTCACCCTCACTCTGCAGTCACCCTCACTCTGCAGTCACTCTCACTCTGCAGTCACATTCACTCTGTAGTCACTCACTCTGCAGTCACTCTCACTCTGCAGTCACTCACACTCTGCAGTCACTCTCACTCTGCAGTCACTCTCACTCTGCAGTCACTCACTCTGCAGTCACTCACTCTGCAGTCACTCACTCTGCAGTCACTCATTCTGCAGTCACCCTCACTGCAGTCACCCTCACTGCAGTCACACTCACTCTGCAGTCACACTAACTCTGCAGTCACACTCACTCTGCAGTCACACTCACTCTGCAGTCCCTCACTCTGCAGTCACCCTCACTCTGCAGTCACTCTCACTCTGCAGTCACCCTCACTGCAGTCACCCTCACTGCAGTCACCCTCACTGCAGTCACACTCACTCTGCAGTCACTCTCACTCTGCAGTCACACTCACTCTGCAGTCACACTCACTCTGCAGTCACACTCACTCTGCAGTCACACTCACTCTGCAGTCACACTCACTCTACAGTCACACTCACTCTGCAGTCACTCACTCTGCTGTAACTCTCACTCTGCACTCACTCTGCAGTCACTCACTCTGCACTCACTCTGCAGTCACTCAGTCTGCAGTCACACTCACTCTGTACTCACTCTGCAGTCACACTCACTCTGCAGTCACTCTCACTCTGCAGTCACTCTCACTCTGCAGTCACTCTCACTCTGCAGTCACTCTCACTCTGCAGTCACGCTCCCACTACAATCACTCTGCAGTCAATCTCACTCTGCAGTCACTCTGCAGTCACTCTCACTCTGCAGTCACACTCACACTGCAGTCACTCACTCTGCAGCCACACACTCTGCAGTCACTCTCACTCTGCAGTCACTCTCACTCTGCAGTCACCCTCACTCTGCAGTCACTCACTCTGCAGTCACCCTCACTGCAGTCACCCTCACTGCAGTCACCCTCACTGCAGTCACCCTCACTGCAGTCACTCTCACTCTGCAGTCACACTCACTCAGCAGTCACTCACTCTGCAGTCACTCACTCTGCAGTCACTCACTCTGCAGTCACTCACTCTGCAGTCCCTCTCACTCTGCAGTCCCACTCACTCTGCAGTCACACTCACTCTGCAGTCACCCTCACTCTGCAGTCACTCTCACTCTGCAGTCACACTCACTCTGTAGTCACTCTGACTCTGCAGTCACTCTCACTCTGCAGTCACTCTCACTCTGCAGTCACTCTCACTCTGCAGTCACACTCACTCTGCAGTTACTCACTCTGCAGTCACCCTCACTCTGCAGTCACTCTCACTCTGCAGTCACACTCACTCTGTAGTCACTCTCACTCTGCAGTCACTCTCACTCTGCAGTCACTCTCACTCTGCAGTCACTCTCACTCTGCAGTCACGCTCCCACTACAATCACTCTGCAGTCAATCTCACTCTGCAGTCACTCTGCAGTCACTCTCACTCTGTACTCACTCTGACTCTGCAGTCACTCTCACTCTGCAGTCACTCTCACTCTGCAGTCACTCTCACTCTGCAGTCACTCTCACTCTGCAGTCACTCACTCTGCAGTCACTCACTCTGCAGTCACCCTCACTGCAGTCACCCTCACTGCAGTCACCCTCACTGCAGTCACCCTCACTCTGCAGTCACCCTCACTCTGCAGTCACCCTCACTCTGCAGTCACTCTCACTCTGCAGTAACTCTCACTCTGCAGTCACTCTCACTCTGCAGTCACTCTCACTCTGCAGTCACCCTCACTCTGCAGTCACTCTCACTCTGTAGTCACACTCACTCTGCAGTCACACTCACTCTGCAGTCACACTCACTCTGCAGTCACACTCACTCTGCAGTCACTCTCACTCTGCAGTCACTCTCACTCTGCAGTCACACTCACTCTGCAGTCACACTCACTCTGCAGTCACAATCACTCTGCAGTCACAATCACTCTGCAGTCACACTCACTCTGCAGTCCCTCACTCTGCAGTCCCTCACTCTGCAGTCACTCTCACTCTGCAGTCACTCTCACTCTGCAGTCACTCTCACTCTGCAGTCACTCTCACTCTGCAGTCACACTCACTCTGCAGTCACACTCACTCTGCAGTCACACTCACTCTGCAGTCACCCTCACTGCAGTCACCCTCACTGCAGTCACACTCACTCTGCAGTCACACTAACTCTGCAGTCACACTCACTCTGCAGTCACACTCACTCTGCAGTCCCTCACTCTGCAGTCACCCTCACTCTGCAGTCACTCTCACTCTGCAGTCACCCTCACTGCAGTCACCCTCACTGCAGTCACCCTCACTGCAGTCACACTCACTCTGCAGTCACACTCACTCTACAGTCACACTCACTCTGCAGTCACTCACTCTGCTGTAACTCTCACTCTGCACTCACTCTGCAGTCACTCACTCTGCACTCACTCTGCAGTCACTCAGTCTGCAGTCACACTCACTCTGTACTCACTCTGCAGTCACACTCACTCTGCAGTCACTCTCACTCTGCAGTCACTCTCACTCTGCAGTCACTCTCACTCTGCAGTCACTCTCACTCTGCAGTCACGCTCCCACTACAATCACTCTGCAGTCAATCTCACTCTGCAGTCACTCTCACTCTGCAGTCACACTCACACTGCAGTCACTCACTCTGCAGCCACACACTCTGCAGTCACTCTCACTCTGCAGTCACTCTCACTCTGCAGTCACCCTCACTCTGCAGTCACTCACTCTGCAGTCACTCACTCTGCAGTCACCCTCACTGCAGTCACTCTCACTCTGCAGTCACACTCACTCAGCAGTCACTCACTCTGCAGTCACTCACTCTGCAGTCACTCACTCTGCAGTCACTCACTCTGCAGTCACTCACTCTGCAGTCCCTCTCACTCTGCAGTCACACTCACTCTGCAGTCACCCTCACTCTGCAGTCACCCTCACTCTGCAGTCACCCTCACTCTGCAGTCACTCTCACTCTGCAGTCACACTCACTCTGTAGTCACTCTGACTCTGCAGTCACTCTCACTCTGCAGTCACTCTCACTCTGCAGTCACTCTCACTCTGCAGTCACACTCACTCTGCAGTTACTCACTCTGCAGTCACCCTCACTCTGCAGTCACTCTCACTCTGCAGTCACACTCACTCTGTAGTCACACTCACTCTGTAGTCACTCTCACTCTGCAGTCACTCTCACTCTGCAGTCACTCTCACTCTGCAGTCACTCTCACTCTGCAGTCACGCTCCCACTACAATCACTCTGCAGTCAATCTCACTCTGCAGTCACTCTGCAGTCACTCTCACTCTGTACTCACTCTGACTCTGCAGTCACTCTCACTCTGCAGTCACTCTCACTCTGCAGTCACTCTCACTCTGCAGTCACTCTCACTCTGCAGTCACTCTCACTCTGCAGTCACTCACTCTGCAGTCACCCTCACTGCAGTCACCCTCACTGCAGTCACCCTCACTGCAGTCACCCTCACTCTGCAGTCACCCTCACTCTGCAGTCACCCTCACTCTGCAGTCACTCTCACTCTGCAGTAACTCTCACTCTGCAGTCACTCTCACTCTGCAGTCACTCTCACTCTGCAGTCACCCTCACTCTGCAGTCACTCTCACTCTGTAGTCACACTCACTCTGCAGTCAAACTCACTCTGCAGTCACACTCACTCTGCAGTCACACTCACTCTGCAGTCACACTCACTCTGCAGTCACACTCACTCTGCAGTCACTCTCACTCTGCAGTCACACTCACTCTGCAGTCACACTCACTCTGCAGTCACAATCACTCTGCAGTCACACTCACTCTGCAGTCCCTCACTCTGCAGTCCCTCACTCTGCAGTCACTCTCACTCTGCAGTCACTCTAACTCTGCAGTCACTCTCACTCTGCAGTCACTCTCACTCTGCAGTCACACTCACTCTGCAGTCACACTCACTCTGCAGTCACACTCACTCTGCAGTCACACTCACTCTGCAGTCACTCACTCTGCAGTCACACTCACTCTGCAGTCACACTCACTCTGCAGTCACTCACTCTGCAGTCCCTCACTCTGCAGTCCCTCACTCTGCAGTCACTCTCACTCTGCTGTCACTCTCACCTTGCAGTCACTCTCACTCTGCACTCACTCTGCAGTCACTCTCACTCTGCAGTCACTCACTCTGCAGTCCCTCACTCTGCAGTCCCTCACTCTGCAGTCACTCTCACTCTGCAGTCACTCTAACTCTGCAGTCACTCTCACTCTGCAGTCACTCTCACTCTGCAGTCACACTCACTCTGCAGTCACACTCACTCTGCAGTCACACTCACTCTGCAGTCACACTCACTCTGCAGTCACTCACTCTGCAGTCACACTCACTCTGCAGTCACACTCACTCTGCAGTCACTCACTCTGCAGTCCCTCACTCTGCAGTCCCTCACTCTGCAGTCACTCTCACTCTGCTGTCACTCTCACCTTGCAGTCACTCTCACTCTGCACTCACTCTGCAGTCACTCTCACTCTGCAGTCACTCACTCTGCAGTCCCTCACTCTGCAGTCCCTCACTCTGCAGTCCCTCACTCTGCAGTCACTCTCACTCTGCTGTCACTCTCACTCTGCTGTCACTCTCACTCTGCAGTCACTCTCACTCTGCAGTCACTCTCACTCTGCAGTCACTCTGCAGTCACTCTCACTCTGCATTCACTCTCACTCTGCAGTCACACTCACTCTGCAGTCACACTCACTCTGTACTCACTCTGACTCTGCAGTCACTCTCACTCTGCAGTCACTCTGCAGTCACACTCACTCAGCAGTTACACTCACTCTGCAGTCACACTCACTCTGCAGTCACACTCACTCTGCAGTCACACTCACTCTGCAGTCACACTCACTCTGCAGTCACTCACTCTGCAGTCACTCACTCTGCAGTCACTCACTCTGCAGTCACTCTCACTCTGCAGTCACTCTCACTCTGCAGTCACTCTCACTCTGCAGTCACTCTCACTCTGCTGTCACTCTCACTCTGCTGTCACTCTCACTCTGCTGTCACTCTCACTCTGCAGTCACTCTCACTCTGTACTCACTCTGCAGTCTCACTCACTCTGCAGTCACACTCACTCTGCAGTCTCACTCACTCTGCAGTCTCATTCACTCTGCAGTCACACTCACTCTGCAGTCACTCACTCTGCAGTCACTCACTCTGCAGCCACTCACTCTGCAGTCCCTCTCACTCTGCAGTCCCACTCACTCTGCAGTCACACTCACTCTGCAGTCACACTCACTCTGCAGTCCCTCACTCTGATGTCACCGTCACTCTGCAGTCACTCTCACTCTGCAGTCACACTCACTCTGTAGTCACTCTGACTCTGCAGTCACTCTCACTCTGCAGTCACTCTCACTCTGCAGTCACTCTCACTCTGCAGTCACACTCACTCTGCAGTCACACTCACTCTGCAGTTACTCACTCTGCAGTCACCCTCACTCTGCAGTCACTCTCACTCTGCAGTCACATTCACTCTGTAGTCACTCTCACTCTGCAGTCACTCTCACTCTGCAGTCACTCACTCTGCAGTCACTCTCACTCTGCAGTCACTCACTCTGCAGTCACTCACTCTGCAGTCACTCACTCTGCAGTCACTCACTCTGCAGTCACCCACTCTGCAGTCACCCTCACTGCAGTCACCCTCACTGCAGTCACACTCACTCTGCAGTCACTCTCACTCTGCAGTCCCTCTCACTCTGCAGTCACACTCACTCTGCAGTCACACTCACTCTGCAGTCACACTCACTCTGCAGTCACACTCACTCTGCAGTCACACTCACTCTGCAGTCACTCACTCTGCAGCCACTCACTCTGCAGCCACTCACTCTGCAGCCACTCACTCTGCAGTCACTCTCACTCTGCAGTCACTCTCACTCTGCAGTCACTCTCACTCTGCAGTCTCTCTCACTCTGCAGTCACTCTCACTCTGCAGTCACTCTCACTCTGCAGTCACTCACTCTGCAGTCACTCACTCTGCAGTCACTCACTCTGCAGTCACTCACTCTGCAGTCACCCTCACTCTGCAGTCACTCTCACTCTGCAGTCACTCTCACTCTGCAGTCACTCTCACTCTGCAGTCACTCACTCTGCAGTCACTCACTCTGCAGTCACTCACTCTGCAGTCACTCACTCTGCAGTCACCCTCACTGCAGTCACCCTCACTGCAGTCACCCTCACTGCAGTCACTCTCACTCTGCAGTCACTCTCACTCTGCAGTCACACTCACTCTGCAGTCACACTCACTCTGCAGTCACACTCACTCTGCAGTCACTCACTCTGCAGTCACTCACTCTGCAGTCCCTCTCACTCTGCAGTCACACTCACTCTGCAGTCACACTCACTCTGCAGTCACACTCACTCTGCAGTCCCTCACTCTGCAGTCACCCTCACTCTGCAGTCACTCTCACTCTGCAGTCACACTCACTCTGTAGTCACTCTGACTCTGCAGTCACCCTCACTCTGCAGTCACTCTCACTCTGCAGTCACTCTCACTCTGCAGTCACTCTCACTCTGCAGTCACACTCACTCTGCAGTCACACTCACTCTGCAGTTACTCACTCTGCAGTCACCCTCACTCTGCAGTCACCCTCACTCTGCAGTCACTCTCACTCTGCAGTCACATTCACTCTGTAGTCACTCACTCTGCAGTCACTCTCACTCTGCAGTCACTCACACTCTGCAGTCACTCTCACTCTGCAGTCACTCTCACTCTGCAGTCACTCACTCTGCAGTCACTCACTCTGCAGTCACTCACTCTGCAGTCACCCTCACTGCAGTCACCCTCACTGCAGTCACACTCACTCTGCAGTCACACTAACTCTGCAGTCACACTCACTCTGCAGTCACACTCACTCTGCAGTCCCTCACTCTGCAGTCACCCTCACTCTGCAGTCACTCTCACTCTGCAGTCACCCTCACTGCAGTCACCCTCACTGCAGTCACCCTCACTGCAGTCACACTCACTCTGCAGTCACTCTCACTCTGCAGTCACACTCACTCTGCAGTCACACTCACTCTGCAGTCACACTCACTCTGCAGTCACACTCACTCTGCAGTCACACTCACTCTACAGTCACACTCACTCTGCAGTCACTCACTCTGCTGTAACTCTCACTCTGCACTCACTCTGCAGTCACTCACTCTGCACTCACTCTGCAGTCACTCAGTCTGCAGTCACACTCACTCTGTACTCACTCTGCAGTCACACTCACTCTGCAGTCACTCTCACTCTGCAGTCACTCTCACTCTGCAGTCACTCTCACTCTGCAGTCACTCTCACTCTGCAGTCACGCTCCCACTACAATCACTCTGCAGTCAATCTCACTCTGCAGTCACTCTGCAGTCACTCTCACTCTGCAGTCACACTCACACTGCAGTCACTCACTCTGCAGCCACACACTCTGCAGTCACTCTCACTCTGCAGTCACTCTCACTCTGCAGTCACCCTCACTCTGCAGTCACTCACTCTGCAGTCACCCTCACTGCAGTCACCCTCACTGCAGTCACCCTCACTGCAGTCACCCTCACTGCAGTCACTCTCACTCTGCAGTCACACTCACTCAGCAGTCACTCACTCTGCAGTCACTCACTCTGCAGTCACTCACTCTGCAGTCACTCACTCTGCAGTCACTCACTCTGCAGTCCCTCTCACTCTGCAGTCCCACTCACTCTGCAGTCACACTCACTCTGCAGTCACTCTCACTCTGCAGTCACACTCACTCTGTAGTCACTCTGACTCTGCAGTCACTCTCACTCTGCAGTCACTCTCACTCTGCAGTCACTCTCACTCTGCAGTCACACTCACTCTGCAGTTACTCACTCTGCAGTCACCCTCACTCTGCAGTCACTCTCACTCTGCAGTCACACTCACTCTGTAGTCACTCTCACTCTGCAGTCACTCTCACTCTGCAGTCACTCTCACTCTGCAGTCACTCTCACTCTGCAGTCACGCTCCCACTACAATCACTCTGCAGTCAATCTCACTCTGCAGTCACTCTGCAGTCACTCTCACTCTGTACTCACTCTGACTCTGCAGTCACTCTCACTCTGCAGTCACTCTCACTCTGCAGTCACTCTCACTCTGCAGTCACTCTCACTCTGCAGTCACTCACTCTGCAGTCACTCACTCTGCAGTCACCCTCACTGCAGTCACCCTCACTGCAGTCACCCTCACTGCAGTCACCCTCACTCTGCAGTCACCCTCACTCTGCAGTCACCCTCACTCTGCAGTCACTCTCACTCTGCAGTAACTCTCACTCTGCAGTCACTCTCACTCTGCAGTCACTCTCACTCTGCAGTCACCCTCACTCTGCAGTCACTCTCACTCTGTAGTCACACTCACTCTGCAGTCACACTCACTCTGCAGTCACACTCACTCTGCAGTCACACTCACTCTGCAGTCACTCTCACTCTGCAGTCACTCTCACTCTGCAGTCACACTCACTCTGCAGTCACACTCACTCTGCAGTCACAATCACTCTGCAGTCACAATCACTCTGCAGTCACACTCACTCTGCAGTCCCTCACTCTGCAGTCCCTCACTCTGCAGTCACTCTCACTCTGCAGTCACTCTCACTCTGCAGTCACTCTCACTCTGCAGTCACTCTCACTCTGCAGTCACACTCACTCTGCAGTCACACTCACTCTGCAGTCACACTCACTCTGCAGTCACACTCACTCTGCAGTCACACTCACTCTGCAGTCACTCACTCTGCAGTCCCTCACTCTGCAGTCCCTCACTCTGCAGTCCCTCACTCTGCAGTCACTCTCACTCTGCTGTCACTCTCACCTTGCAGTCACTCTCACTCTGCACTCACTCTGCAGTCACTCTCACTCTGCAGTCACTCACTCTGCAGTCCCTCACTCTGCAGTCCCTCACTCTGCAGTCCCTCACTCTGCAGTCCCTCACTCTGCAGTCACTCTCACTCTGCTGTCACTCTCACTCTGCTGTCACTCTCACTCTGCAGTCACTCTCACTCTGCAGTCACTCTCACTCTGCAGTCACTCTGCAGTCACTCTCACTCTGCATTCACTCTCACTCTGCAGTCACACTCACTCTGCAGTCACACTCACTCTGTACTCACTCTGACTCTGCAGTCACTCTCACTCTGCAGTCACTCTGCAGTCACACTCACTCAGCAGTTACACTCACTCTGCAGTCACACTCACTCTGCAGTCACACTCACTCTGCAGTCACACTCACTCTGCAGTCACTCACTCTGCAGTCACTCACTCTGCAGTCACTCACTCTGCAGTCACTCTCACTCTGCAGTCACTCACTCTGCAGTCACTCTCACTCTGCAGTCACTCTCACTCTGCAGTCACTCTCACTCTGCAGTCACTCTCACTCTGCAGTCACTCTCACTCTGCTGTCACTCTCACTCTGCTGTCACTCTCACTCTGCAGTCACTCTCACTCTGCAGTAACACTCACTCTGTACTCACTCTGCAGTCTCACTCACTCTGCAGTCACACTCACTCTGCAGTCTCACTCACTCTGCAGTCTCATTCACTCTGCAGTCACACTCACTCTGCAGTCACACTCACTCTGCAGTCACACTCACTGCAGTCACACTCACTCTGCAGTCACACTCACTCTGCAGTCACTCACTCTGCAGTCACTCACTCTGCAGTCACTCACTCTGCAGTCACTCACTCTGCAGTCACTCACTCTGCAGTCACTCACTCTGCAGTCACTCGCTCTGCAGTCACTCACTCTGCAGTCACTCACTCTGCAGTCACCCTCACTCTGCAGTCACTCTGCCGTCACACTCACTCTGCAGTCACTCTGCCGTCACACTCACTCTGCAGTCACTCTGCCGTCACACTCACTCTGCAGTCACTCTGCCGTCACACTCACTCTGCAGTCACTCTGCCGTCACACTCACTCTGCAGTCACTCTGCAGTCACACTCACTCTGCAGTCACTCTCACTCTGCAGTCACTCTCACTCTGCAGTCACACTCACTCTGCAGTCACACTCACTCTGCAGTCACACTCACTCTGCAGTCACACTCACTCTGCAGTCCCTCACTCTGCAGTCCCTCACTCTGCAGTCACTCTCACTCTGCTGTCACTCTCACCTTGCAGTCACTCTCGCTCTGCACTCACTCTGCAGTCACTCTCACTCTGCAGTCACTCTCACTCTGCAGTCACTCTCACTCTGCAGTCACTCTCACTCTGCAGTCACTCTGCAGTCACTCTCACTCTGCATTCACTCTCACTCTGCAGTCACTCTGCAGTCACTCTCACTCTGCAGTCACACTCACTCTGCAGTCACTCTCACTCTGCAGTCACTCTGCAGTCACACTGCAGTCACACTCACTCTGCAGTCACTCTGCCGTCACACTCACTCTGCAGTTACTCTGTCATCACACTCACTCTGCAGTCACACTCACTCTGCAGTCACTCAGCAGTCACACTCACTCAGCAGTTACACTCACTCTGCAGTCACACTCACTCTGCAGTCACTCACTCTGCAGTCACTCTCACTCTGCAGTCACTCTCACTCTGCAGTCACTCTCACTCTGCAGTCACTCTCACTCTGCAGTCACTCTCACTCTGCTGTCACTCTCACTGCAGTCACCCTCACTCTGCAGTCACCTTCACTCTGCAGTCACTCTCACTCTGCAGTCACACTCACTCTGTACTCACTCTGCAGTCTCACTCACTCTGCAGTCACACTCACTCTGCAGTCTCACTCACTCTGCAGTCTCATTCACTCTGCAGTCACACTCACTCTGCAGTCACACTCACTCTGCAGTCACACTCACTCTGCAGTCACACTCACTCTGCAGTCACACTCACTCTGCAGTCACTCACTCTGCAGTCACTCACTCTGCAGTCACTCACTCTGCAGTCACTCGCTCTGCAGTCACTCGCTCTGCAGTCACTCGCTCTGCAGTCACTCGCTCTGCAGTCACTCACTCTGCAGTCACTCACTCTGCAGTCACCCTCACTCTGCAGTCACTCTGCAGTTACTCTCACTCTGCAGTCACTCTGCAGTCACACTCACTCTGCAGTCACTCTGCCGTCACACTCACTCTGCAGTCACTCTGCCGTCACACTCACTCTGCAGTCACTCTGCCATCACACTCACTCTGCAGTCACTCTGCCGTCACACTCACTCTGCAGTCACACTCACTCTGCAGTCACACTCACTGTGCAGTCACACTCACTCTGCAGTCACACTCGCTCTGCAGTCACACTCGCTCTGCAGTCACACTCACTCTGCAGTCACACTCACTCTGCAGTCACTCACTCTGCAGTCACTCACTCTGCAGTCCCTCACTCTGCAGTCACTCTCACTCTGCAGTCAGTCTCACTCTGCTGTCACTCTCACTCTGCTGTCACTCTCACTCTGCTGTCACTCTCACTCTTCTGTCACTCTCACTCTTCTGTCACTCTCACTCTGCTGTCACTCTCACTGCAGTCACCTCACTCTGCAGTCACCCTCACTCTGCAGTCACTCTCACTCTGCAGTCACACTCACTCTGTACTCACTCTGCAGTCACACTCACTCTGCAGTCACACTCACTCTGCAGTCACACTCACTCTGCAGTCACACTCACTTTGCAGTCACTCACTCTGCAGTCACTCACTCTGCAGTCACTCTCACTCTGCAGTCACTCTCACTCTGCAGTCACTCTCACTCTGCAGTCACTCTCACTCTGCAGTCACTCACTCTGCAGTCACACTCACTCTGTACTCACTCTGCAGTCACACTCACTCTGCAGTCACTCTCACTCTGCAGTCACTCACTCTGCAGTCACACTCACTCTGTACTCACTCTGCAGTCACACTCACTCTGCTGTCACACTCACTCTGCAGTCACACTCACTCTGCAGTCACACTCACTCTGCAGTCACTCACGCTGCAGTCACTCACGCTGCAGTCACTCACTCTGCAGTCACTCACTCTGCAGTCACACTCACTCTGTACTCACTCTGCAGTCACACTCACTCTGCAGTCACACTCACTCTGCAGTCACACTCACTCCGCAGTCACACTCACTCTGTACTCACTCTGCAGTCACACTCACTCTGCAGTCACACTCACTCTGCAGTCACACTCACTCTGCAGTCACACTCACTCTGCAGTCACACTCACTCTGCAGTCACTCACTCTGCAGTCACTCTCACTCTGCAGTCACTCTCACTCAAGGAAAAGCACTTGAATGGATCACCTCGTTCCTCACCGGAAGAACCCAGAGAGTCCGCCTTCCACCATTCAAGTCCGAGGCCACTGAAGTCATCTGTGGCGTACCTCAAGGATCCTCACTCAGCCCCACCCTCTTCAACGTATACATGAGCCCCCTCGCGGCCATCGCCCGCCAACACAACCTCAACATCATCTCTTACGCGGATGACACTCAACTAATCCTTTCTCTCACCAATGACCCAAGCACCGCCAAAACTAACCTACACGAAGGAATGAAAGAAGTTGCCGAATGGATGAAACTCAGCCGTCTGAAACTGAACTCAGATAAAACAGAAGTCCTCATCTTAGGTACATCCCCCTCTGCATGGGACGACTCTTGGTGGCCGGAAGCCCTTGGAAAAGCACCCATCCCGACAGACCACGCACGGAACCTAGGCGTCATCCTGGATTCTTCACTCTCAATGAACAGACAAGTCAGCGCCGTATCCGCATCCTGCTTCAACATTCTTCGCATGCTCAAAAAAACATTTCGCTGGATCCCAACCGAAACCAGGAAAACAGTCACCCATGCTCTGGTCACGAGCCGACTGGACTACGGAAACACCCTCTACGCAGGTACTACCGCAAAACTCCAGAAGAAACTCCAACGAATCCAAAACGCCTCAGCCAGGATCATACTAGACATCCCGCGCAACAAACACATCTCTGGTCACCTGAAAGACCTCCACTGGCTACCCGTCAATAAGAGGATCACTTTCCGAATGCTAACCCACGCACACAAATCACTCTACGACATCGGACCAGAATGCCTCAACTCACGACTGTCCTTCTACACCCCCTCCCGCCAACTACGTTCTTCCAACCAAGCCCTCGCCACTGTACCTCGCATCAACAAGACCACCATGGGAGGCAGATCCTTCTCATACCTGGCTGCTAAAACATGGAACTCACTCCCCACTTACCTTCGCCTTACCCGGAACCACCTAGCATTCAGAAAGCAACTTAAAACGTGGATATTTGACAAGTAATCCTCCTCCCCTCCCTAAGCGCCTTGAAACCCTCTGGGCATGTAGTGCGCTATATAAATTCTTTGACTTGACTTGACTTGACTCTGCAGTCACTCTCACTCTGCTGTCACTCTCACTCTGCTGTCACTCTCACTCTGCTGTCACTCTCACTGCAGTCACCCTCACTCTGCAGTCACCCTCACTCTGCAGTCACCCTCACTCTGCAGTCACCCTCACTCTGCGTCACTCTCACTCTGCAGTCACACTCACTCTGCAGTCACACTCACTCTGTACTCACTCTGCAGTCACACTCACTCTGCAGTCACACTCACTCTGCAGTCACACTCACTCTGCAGTCACACTCACTCTGCAGTCACACTCACTCTGCAGTCACTCACTCTGCAGTCACTCACTCTGCAGTCACTCACTCTGCAGTCACTCACTCTGCAGTCACTCTCACTCTGCAGTCACTCTCACTCTGCAGTCACTCATGCTGCAGTCACTCACTCTGCAGTCACTCACTCTGCAGTCACACTCACTCTGTAGTCACACTCACTCTGTACTCACTCTGCAGTCACACTCACTCTGCAGTCACACTCACTCTGCAGTCACACTCACTCTGCAGTCACACTCACTCTGCAGTCACTCACTCTGCAGTCACTCTCACTCTGCAGTCACTCTCACTCTGCAGTCACTCTCACTCTGCAGTCACTCTCACTCTGCTGTCACTCTCACTCTGCTGTCACTCTCACTGCAGTCACCCCCACTCTGCAGTCACCCTCACTCTGCAGTCACCCTCACTCTGCGGTCACTCTCACTCTGCAGTCACACTCACTCTGTACTCACTCTGCAGTCACACTCACTCTGCAGTCACACTCACTCTGCAGTCACACTCACTCTGCAGTCACACTCACTCTGCAGTCACTCACTCTGCAGTCACTCACTCTGCAGTCACTCTCACTCTGCAGTCACTCTCACTCTGCAGTCACTCTCACTCTGCAGCCACTCACTCTGCAGTCACTCACTCTGCAGTCACTCACGCTGCAGTCACTCACGCTGCAGTCACTCACTCTGCAGTCACTCACTCTGCAGTCACACTCACTCTGTACTCACTCTGCAGTCACACTCACTCTGCACTCACACTCACTCTGCAGTCACTCACTCTGCAGTCACTCACTCTGCAGTCACTCACTCTGCAGTCACTCACTCTGCAGTCACTCTCACCTTGCAGTCACTCTCACCTTGCAGTCACTCTCACTCTGCACTTACTCTGCAGTCACTCTCACTCTGCAGTCACTCTCACTCTGCAGTCACTCTCACTCTGCACTCACTCTGCAGTCACTCTCACTCTGCAGTCACTCTCACTCTGCAGTCACTCTCACTCTGCAGTCACTCTCACTCTGCAGTCACTCTGCAGTCACTCTCACTCTGCAGTCACTCTGCAGTCACTCTCATTCTGCAGTCACTCTCACTGCAGCCACCCTCACTCTGCAGTCACCCTCACTCTGCAGTCACCCTCACTCTGCAGTCACTCTCATTCTGCAGTCACACTCACTCTGTACTCACTCTGCAGTCTCACTCACTCTGCAGTCACTCACTCTGCAGTCACTCAATCTGCAGTCACTCACTCTGCAGTCACTCACTCTGCAGTCACTCACTCTGCAGTCACACTCACTCTGCAGTCACACTCACTCTGCAGTCACTCACTCTGCAGTCACTCTCACTCTACAGTCACTCACGCTGCAGTCACCCTCACTCTGCAGTCACCCTCACTCTGCAGTCACACTCACTCTGTACTCACTCTGCAGTCACTCTCACTCTGCAGTCACTCTCACTCTGCAGTCACACTCACTCTGCAGTCACACTCACTCTGTACTCACTCTGCAGTCACACTCACTCTGCAGTCACACTCACTCTGCAGTCACTCACTCTGCAGTCACTCACTCTGCAGTCACTCACTCTGCAGTCACTCACTCTGCAGTCACTCTCACTCTGCAGTCACTCATGCTGCAGTCACTCACTCTGCAGTCACTCACTCTGCAGTCACACTCACTCTGTACTCACTCTGCAGTCACACTCACTCTGCAGTCACTCTCACTCTGCAGTCACTCTCTCTGCAGTCACACTCACTCTGTACTCACTCTGCAGTCACACTCACTCTGCAGTCACACTCACTCTGCAGTCACACTCACTCTGCAGTCACACTCACTCTGCAGTCACTCACGCTGCAGTCACTCATGCTGCAGTCACTCACTCTGCAGTCACTCACTCTGCAGTCACACTCACTCTGTACTCACTCTGCAGTCACACTCACTCTGCAGTCACACTCACTCTGCAGTCACACTCACTCTGCAGTCACACTCACTCTGCAGGCACACTCACTCTGCAGTCACACTCACTCTGTAGTCACACTCACTCTGTACTCACTCTGCAGTCACACTCACTCTGCAGTCACACTCACTCTGCAGTCACACTCACTCTGCAGTCACTCACTCTGCAGTCACTCACTCTGCAGTCACTCTCACTCTGCAGTCACTCTCACTCTGCAGTCACTCTCACTCTGCTGTCACTCTCACTCTGCTGTCACTCTCACTGCAGTCACCCTCACTCTGCAGTCACCCTCACTCTGCAGTCACCCTCACTCTGCGGTCACTCTCACTCTGCAGTCACACTCACTCTGCAGTCACACTCACTCTGCAGTCACACTCACTCTGCAGTCACTCACTCTGCAGTCACTCACTCTGCAGTCACTCACTCTGCAGTCACTCTCACTCTGCAGTCACTCTCACTCTGCAGTCACTCACTCTGCAGTCACTCATGCTGCAGTCACTCACGCTGCAGTCACTCACTCTGCAGTCACTCACTCTGCAGTCACTCACTCTGCAGTCACACTCACTCTGTACTCACTCTGCAGTCACACTCACTCTGCACTCACACTCACTCTGCAGTCACTCACTCTGCAGTCACTCACTCTGCAGTCACTCACTCTGCAGTCACTCACTCTGCAGTCACTCTCACCTTGCAGTCACTCTCACCATGCAGTCACTTTCACTCTGCACTCACTCTGCAGTCACTCTCACTCTGCAGTCACTCTCACTCTGCACTCACTCTCACTCTGTACTCACTCTGCAGTCACTCTCACTCTGCAGTCACTCTCACTCTGCAGTCACTCTCACTCTGCAGTCACTCTGCAGTCACTCTCACTCTGCAGTCACTCTGCAGTCACTCTCACTCTGCAGTCACTCTGCAGTCACTCTCATTCTGCAGTCACTCTCACTGCAGTCGCCATCACTCTGCAGTCACCCTCACTCTGCAGTCACCCTCACTCTGCAGTCACCCTCACTCTGCAGTCACACTCACTCTGCAGTCACCCTCACTCTGCAGTCACCCTCACTCTGCAGTCACCCTCACTCTGCAGTCACTCTCATTCTGCAGTCACACTCACTCTGTACTCACTCTGCAGTCACACTCACTCTGCAGTCTCACTCACTCTGCAGTCACTCACTCTGCAGTCACTCACTCTGCAGTCACTCAATCTGCACTCACTCTGCAGTCACTCACTCTGCAGTCACACTCACTCTGCAGTCACACTCACTCTGCAGTCACACTCACTCTGCAGTCACACTCACTCTGCAGTCACACTCACTCTGCAGTCACTCACTCTGCAGTCACTCTCACTCTGCAGTCACTCACGCTGCAGTCACCCTCACTCTGCAGTCACCCTCACTCTGCAGTCACACTCACTCTGTACTCACTCTGCAGTCACTCTCACTCTGCAGTCACACTCACTCTGCAGTCACACTCACTCTGCAGTCACACTCACTCTGCAGTCACACTCACTCTGCAGTCACACTCACTCTGCAGTCACACTCACTCTGCAGTCACACTCACTCTGCAGTCACACTCACTCTGCAGTCACACTCACTCTGCAGTCACTCACTCTGCAGTCACTCACTCTGCAGTCACTCACTCTGCAGTCACTCTCACCTTGCAGTCACTCTCACCTTGCAGTCACTCTCACCTTGCAGTCACTCTCACTCTGCACTCACTCTGCAGTCACTCTCACTCTGCAGTCACTCTCACTCTGCAGTCACTCTCACTCTGCAGTCACTCTCACTCTGCAGTCACTCTGCAGTCACTCTCACTCTGCAGTCACTCTGCAGTCACTCTCATTCTGCAGTCACTCTCACTGCAGTCACCATCACTCTGCAGTCACCCTCACTCTGCAGTCACCCTCACTCTGCAGTCACCCTCACTCTGCAGTCACCCTCACTCTGCAGTCACCCTCACTCTGCAGTCACCCTCACTCTGCAGTCACCCTCACTCTGCAGTCACTCTCATTCTGCAGTCACACTCACTCTGTACTCACTCTGCAGTCACACTCACTCTGCAGTCTCACTCACTCTGCAGTCACTCACTCTGCAGTCACTCACTCTGCAGTCACTCAATCTGCACTCACTCTGCAGTCACTCACTCTGCAGTCACACTCACTCTGCAGTCACACTCACTCTGCAGTCACACTCACTCTGCAGTCACACTCACTCTGCAGTCACACTCACTCTGCAGTCACTCACTCTGCAGTCACTCTCACTCTGCAGTCACTCACGCTGCAGTCACCCTCACTCTGCAGTCACCCTCACTCTGCAGTCACACTCACTCTGTACTCACTCTGCAGTCACTCTCACTCTGCAGTCACACTCACTCTGCAGTCACACTCACTCTGCAGTCACACTCACTCTGCAGTCACACTCACTCTGCAGTCACACTCACTCTGCAGTCACACTCACTCTGCAGTCACACTCACTCTGCAGTCACTCACTCTGCAGTCACTCACTCTGCAGTCACTCACTCTGCAGTCACTCTCACCTTGCAGTCACTCTCACCTTGCAGTCACTCTCACCTTGCAGTCACTCTCACTCTGCACTCACTCTGCAGTCACTCTCACTCTGCAGTCACTCTCACTCTGCAGTCACTCTCACTCTGCAGTCACTCTCACTCTGCAGTCACTCTGCTTTCACTCTCACTCTGCAGTCACTCTCACTCTGCAGTCACTCTGCAGTCACTCTGCAGTCACACTCACTCTGCAGTCACTCTGCAGTCACTCTCACTCTGCAGTCACCCTCACTCTGCAGTCACCCTCACTCTGCAGTCACCCTCACTCTGCAGTCACCCTCACTCTGCAGTCACTCTGCAGTCACTCTCACTCTGCAGTCACACTCACTCTGCAGTCACCCTCACTCTGCAGTCACCCTCACTCTGCAGTCACCCTCACTCTGCAGTCACCCTCACTCTGCAGTCACCCTCACTCTGCAGTCACTCTCACTCTGCAGTCACTCTCACTCTGCAGTCACTCTCACTCTGCAGTCACCCTCACTCTGCAGTCACCCTCACTCTGCAGTCACTCTCACTCTGCAGTCACACTCACTCTGCAGTCACACTCACTCTGCAGTCACACACTCTGCAGTCACTCACTCTGTAGTCACTCACTCTGCAGTCACTCTCACTCTGCACTCACTCTCACTCTGCACTCACTCTCACTCTGCACTCACTCTCACTCTGCACTCACTCTGTGAAATAAAACTCTGAATATCTGACCAGTTGTTGCAAAATATGATCAGAAAAGTGTATGTTTCTTTAAGAGAACTAATGAAAACAAGTAAACAGAGGCAGGTAACGGGTGGGAGCTGCTGGTGGTGGTGGGAGGGAGGTGGGAGATCACAGTGCGAGGTCCTGGCGTCGGCTCGCGCGCGCGCCTTTCCTGCCATATGCTTCGAATTAATTGAAAGCATATGTCAGGAAATGCGCGTAATAGACACCAATAGGCAGGGGGCGGAGCGATGCGCCCGCCTCTGGCATATTGGTGTCTACCTTACAAAACAGCAAGCAGTGAAAGGCCAATAGCAGGCCACAAAAAGAAAATCACACGCACGAGCGTGTGGAATTTGTGGAATTTGTAGGTCTATTTTTAAACCTCCTTTCAAGAGGGCTCTCTTGTGAGCCCTAAAAAGGGCCCTAGGGACGGCACTGCCTGTTACAAACCTATTTCACATTTGGATTCCGCTGCCAAAATTATGGGAAAGGTGATTTTGAAGCAGCTATCACTATGGCTAGAACATTTTAATGTCATTAGTGGTTTGCAGTATGGGTTCAGGCAAGGGAGAGGCATATTGGATCAATGTATAAACTTGAGCCTGGTGATTGGGAAGTATACCATAGCAAAGAGGGGCACACTGCACGGGGGATTCATGGTTCTAACGTCGGCCTTTGATCTAGTAAATCAATTAAAACTGGGGAAATTGGGAATGGAACTGAGTCTGGTATCCTTTTTACACTATGCCCATAATAACAAGATTTAAAGATGACGGTAGTTTAACGGATTGCTGGGAGGTGAAGCGAGGGGTACAACGGGGGTGCATTATGACACCTTTATTGTTCACACTTAACATAAATAAACTAAGAGTCCACCTCACAGGCAGTACTCAAGACATCCCAAGAGCTGGGTCCAAATTGGACCCAGTATCACTGTACGCAGATGACGCAGTGTTGTTCGCAAGGACCGCCATAGGTCTCCAAAATCTTTTAAATACTTTTATTGATTTTATGGAGTCACTTGATTTAGCGACCAATTTTACCAAATCACACTTAATGACAATGGGCAGTAAGAAGGCCGGTAAGACAAAGTTTTTTTGTAAGGGGTGGAATTTTAGAAAGAGTCCCCTTTTCCGTATTTTGAGATGTTATTTGACAATAATGGGTCCTGGGCTGCGCAAAGTTAATTAAAAAAAGAACACTTTGGTCAGAGCAGTCGGGCCGTTTGGGATTTTGCCAAAAGACTGGGGTCGAAACCGATACCTGCCCTACTCAAGGTTTATAAAGAGAAATGTATCCCTAAGGTGACATATGGGTGTGGCGTATGGGGTCACAAGGATGTGAGGGACATCCAGGGGGTCCAAAACAAATGTATGCGCGTCCTCCTAGCTCTCCCCTCTAGTACCCCTGTCTTTATTTTACATGAGGAGCTTGGCTTGGGGTACATCTCGGATTATGTTGCTGTTGCACCCCTGTTGTGTTGGTTGAGGATTTGGTCAAGTGTTTCTCTCGCTCTGATTCAGATGGTCATCATGGGTTGCATGGCTCTTGATGGGGCCCTACAAATTCCGTCGCTAAAATACATCAGGGAGCAATTGACGCTGCTGGGCTGTCCAGATATATACATTAAACCAAAATCCTTACGACCGGCAGCGATCAAGGACATTAAAATGAAGTTCTTGGGTAGGCAGCAGATGACTGGGGAGGGCTCGAACTCGCCAAGTCCATGGTGAGAAGGTATGTCAGCCTCAGTTCAACCCCACAGCCACAGCCCTATTTGTCACTAGTAAGAAACGTACAACATCGATTTGTTTTAACTAGATTCCGTCTGAATCACGTGTCCTGGTCTTTAGCCTCCCCAAGGGGTTTTCACGGCCAGGTACCTTAAAGCCGTGCCCCTGTGATATTCTTTCGTAACAAGACACTTTACATTTTATCTTTTTCTGTGAATTTTAAGGGACATGTATACCATTTCCTTCTTTTGTAATGTATTTATAGTCTTTCCAAAGTTTTTCTGAGCTGTCAGGGGCTTAAAGATTACACTGCGCACCCCACGTAATCACAAGATTGTTACTTGAATGCGCAAAGTCACACATAAGTCTTTGCCCCAGCAAGGCTATTGGTGGAAATGTTTTTGTTCACTGGGCCACTGGCGTGTTGGACGGACAGCTACAGGTGCGGACCTCTGAAGGAGCATTTGGCACTGGCCTTGTGCCAGTCGCTTCCGCGCCTCTTGGAGATTATCGCAGCACTGGCCATACCTGCACCCAGTGGTGTAACGAAAGTTGAGAGGGCCCCCATGCAAGGTACATGGAAGGGTCCCGTTCGCATTTAATCTGGAGCTCTCAGGCCTGAGTATTGGTCAAGCAGCTGGTGGCCCCAGACACTCGGCCCTTGTCCATCTCCAAAACAAACCGTCTGCAATTTGGGAATTACCATCGACAATAAGCTTTCCATGAAAGCCCATATCAACCGAGTATTGGGCACCTGCTATGGCATCTTACAGAAACTACGAAAAATCTTCAAGTGGTTACCAATCGAAACCCGGAAGCCACTGGTGCAGGGCCTTATTTTAAGTCTCATGGACTACGGAAATGACTTACTGGCCTCTATAAAATGAAGACCTTTTCTCCAAATTACAGATTCTGCAGAACACATCAGCAACAAGATTAATTTTGGACCTGCCTCCTGGATCGCCATCCTGTCCCAACTTAAAACTCCTTCATTGGCTTCCAATTAGGAAGAGAGGACAGTGTAAAATCCTGTGCTTAACACACAAAAGCATCTATGGCACTGGCCCTGGTTATCTTGAAAAGAAACTGAAAAAAAACCAGCCCGCCAGAGCCCTGAGATCTAGCTCCAAACTTCTCTTAACTCCTCTTTGGTTTTGCACTGTGCGAAACGGAGGCTGCTCCATTTCATATCTTGCCCCCCACCTTTGAAATAGGCTTCCATCCCACCTCATGTCTATCCTAGACAACCTGCGCTTTGGCAGAGAATTAAAAACATGGCTGTTCTCTAAATGAAACGAGATAGAACCCAGGTAGTGGAATCGTCTGCAAGCGCCTTGAGACCTAACTGTGATTTGTGCGCTATACAAGATTCTTTGACTGAGTACTGTGCTGAGGGGCCCCCTACAGCCCAGGTTCCCCCTGCACCGCGGGGGCTGCGTGGGCCTTTGTTATGCCACTGCCTGCAGCCACCTGCCTCCTGGGTTGTTGAGTATAATCCCCAGCTCTAGTTGCTTCCAGTGTCACTTCCTTCTTCTTGCCCCTGTGTCCTCGCCGGTTCACCAGCCGCACTCCTTGACTTAGACTGAATATCCCAGCCGCAAAGGGGCCGATGCTGATCAGAGCGAGCCTGAGGTTGGTAAATGTTCCACGCAGGGCCACACTACCGCAACTGACGCCCACGCCAGTGTGTTGCTGCTGGAGCCCTGCTGCTGAGACATCACTGCCAAGGGACCCCTGGGACCGCACAGGCAAATTCCTCTTCAGAGGGGAGCCGTGGGGATGCCAGAGCAGGCTGGTACAAGCTCTGAGCTCTAGCAATGCAACCAGGCTGGAGCAAGGGCCGGAGCCTCGCAGGAGCGGAGCCTCTCTGATCCGCTCCTAGGATTGCGGTGTGTCCTCGCATCACTCGCGTCACTTCTGTTTCCCTCGCGATTGAATAACTAGTAACACTCCGGGTAGCTCTGTCACTCATTACCATCTAATACAATGCACTGACTAGTATTCTTCTAGTAGCTCTACTACTCTGCACCATACCTTTGGAGTAGCTCTTTTACTCTGTGACATACAACGCAGTGTACTGAGTAGTAAAGTATACCTTGGAGTAGCTCTGTCACTCTTCGCCATCTGATGCAGAGTACTGACTAGTACTGTATACCTTCTAGTAGCTCTCTTACTCTGTATCATCCAATGCAGTGTACAGACTAGTACCGTTTACTTTGGAGTGGGTCTGTTGCTCTGTACTATTTAATTTATTGTACTGACTACAACAGTTTAATTTCTAATCACTTGGTACTCTGTAACATTTTTATGCAGTGTACTGACTAATACAGCTTACCTTCCAGTAGTTCTGCTACTCTGTACCATATATTATATAGTACTGACTAGTACAGTGCGCCTTGGAGTAGCTCTGTCACATCTAATGCAGTGTGCTAACTGGTACTGTATACCTTGGAGGTGCTCTGTTGCTCTGCACCAACTAATCTGGTGTGCTGACTAGTACAGAATACCTTCCAGGAGCTCTATCACTCTGTACCATCTAATGCAGTGGGCTCACTAGTACAGTATACCTTCCAGGAGCTCTGTCACTCAGTACCATCTAATGCAGTGCACAGATAAGTACTGTATTCTTTTTAGTAGCTCTCCTACTCTGCACCTTCCAACACAGTGTACTGACTAGTGTGTCATATAACGCAGTGTACTAGGTAATCCTGAATACCTTGGAGTAGCACTGTCACTCTGTGCCATCTAATGCACTGTCCTGATTAGCAGTGGCGGCTGGGGCCATTTGAAATTGGTGGGTGTAAAATTTGTGGATGGGAGGTTGCGAACTAGATGCTACAGAAGCTGAGTTAAATACATATAAAGGGATTTTTAAGTTCACTGCCAGACATTTTATCTTGAGATTGGAAATCAATCTCATTGGCATTGCAGCGCTTTACATGAACACCAGTTAGAATTACACATGGTCACGTTAATTTATTTAGGCATGGGGAGATTAAGTGATTGGCCCAGAATCACAGGAGGTTGAGCTGATGCCGGGACTCTGTGTTCAGTTCTACATAACTGTAACTCCAGCACACTGAGCACAGATAATGTTCACCTAAAAACCTAACAGGCAGAACTTACTATGTCACTTGGTGGGTCACTTACTTGGGACCAGGACTAGATGACGCGGAGAGCGCTAAGTTACTCTCAATCACGCAGCGCTTAACCCTCGTTTTTCCACTCCGTCCCTGGGCACTATGAGGCAAGAACTGTAGCAACTGAAGGAAAGGCAGCATGGGATAGAAAATGACCAATCACTGAATGACTTTATAATAAAACCATACTGTGATTGGCCATGTTCTTCTGTAAAGCCAAACCTGCTGCCTCCAAGACCAGGACTACTCCTCGCCTCTCTTGAGGCAATCCATTCACTGCTCCTCTGCTGTTATCAGCAAACAGCCTGAGAGCAGATCCAGGATTGGCTGGAGCAGCCAAAGTCAGCGCTCCTTTGCAGACCGGAGGAGGCTTCGGCTGTGATCCCCGGCTCACTAACGTTGTGGTGGTGGTGGAGAGAACTCACGTGCACATGTTGTGTTGGTCGTAGGGAAACACCCTTGCATCCTGACATTCGCACTTACACTTCAGAGCCAGCCAGTCTGAGTCTCTCTGGTGCTGTTTATAAGATGCCCCGCCCCCTCACATGATTGGAAGACTAGGAATCCGCCCGCAATGGGCACTGCACTCAGCTGTGGCCGAAATAAAAACAGCGTGACACGGCCAGTAATAGAAACATTTATAATTGTTGTTAGCATACCATTTTTAATCTGACAACACATACAGGGGGGCAACATCAATATGCCCCCATGGAGAAAATGCCACTGCTGACGAGTACTGTATACACCTTCTAGTAGCTTTGTTCCTCTGTACCATCTAATGTAGTATACTGACTAGTACTGTATGCCTTGGAGTAGCTCTGTCACTCTACACCATCTAATGCATTGGACTGACTAGTACACTATACCTTCTAGTAGCTCCTTTACTCCGTACCATCTAATGCAGTGTACTGACTAGTGCGGTATCTTTTTGAGTAACTCTGTGCTATCTAATGAAATGTACTAACTGGTACAGTACGCCTTTTAGTAGCTCTGTTCCTCTGTACCATCTACTACTGACTACTACAGTATACCTTGGAGTAGCTCTCTTATTCTGTACCATCTAAAACAGTGTACTAATAGGGACTGTATACCTTCTAGTATCTCTCTCACTTGGTACAATCTAATGCACTGTACTGACTAGTACTGCATGCCTTGGAGTAGCGGTCTCTCTGTTCAATCTAATGGAGTGTACTGCCTTGTACAGTACACTTTTAGTACTTCTGTTACTAAGTGCGATCTAATGCAGTGTACTGACTAGTACTCTATACCTTCCAGTGGCTCTCTCACTCTGCACCATCTAATACAGTGTTCTGAGTAGTACTGTATACCTTTGAGTAGCTATGTAACTCTGTGCATATAACGCAGTGTACTGAGTAGTACTCTATATCTCTGTCACTCACGCTATCTAATGCACTTTACTGACTAGTACTGTATTCCTTCTAGTAGCTCTTATCCTCTGTACCATGAAATATAGAGTACTGACTAGTACAGTACTCTTCTTGTATATGTTACTGTGTGGTAGTGTGGTGTAGTATGTGCTGCGAGGTGCAGCATGGGGTGTAGTTGAATGCCTTGTCTGTAGTGCAGCGTGATGTTCGGTGTAGTGTGTGCTCTAGATGAATGAGCGCTTTAGTGTAGTGAGCGGTCTAGTGCTGCGCTCTTTAGTGTGGTGAGCAGTCTAGTGCTGCGCTCTTTAGTGTAGTGAGCAGTCTAGTGCTGCGCTCTTTAGTGTAGTGAGCAGTCTAGTGCTGCGCTCTTTAGTGTGGTGAGCAGTCTAGTGCTGCACTCTTTAGTGTGGTGAGCAGTCTAGTGCTGCGCTCTTTAGTGTAGTGAGCAGTCTAGTGCTGCACTCTTTAGTGTGGTGAGCAGTCTAGTGCTGCGCTCTTTAGTGTAGTGAGCAGTCTAGTGCTGCGCTCTTTAGTGTGGTGAGCAGTTTAGTGCTGCGCGCTTTAGTGTAGTGAGCAGTCTAGTGCTGCGCTCTCTAGCGCCGCGTGCTCCTTCCAGATGTGGTGTAAATTAATCATATGTAAAACAGAAGCAGTAATTACAGCCTTTCTTTGTGTCATTAAATCTCTAATTCTGAATCTCTTCTCTGCAGTGATGGTGACTCTGGATCCTGACACGGCTCATCCACAGCTCCTCCTGTCTGAGGGGGGGAGACGAGTGAGAGAGACAGACACAGCACAGCGCCTGCCGGACACCCCCAAGAGATTCACCTCCCTCTGGCCCTGTGTGCTGGGGAGCGAGGGGTTCACCTCCGGCAGACATTACTGGGAGGTGCAACTGCTGCAGGAGGGAGGGTGGCATGTGGGGCTCGCAGCAGAGACTGTGAACAGGAAGGGATGGACCACATGGTCACCCGAGGGGGGAGTCTGGGCTGTGAAGCGGTGGAAGGGTCAGTACTCGGCTCTCACCTCCCCTGAGACCCCTCTGTCCCCTCGTGAGGAGCCCCTGAAGCTGGGGGTGTATCTGGACTACGAGGGGGGGCGGCTGTCCCTGTACAATGCTGACTCCTTGGAGCTTCTCTACTCCTTCCCGCAGACCCCCTTCACACAGAGGCTCTTCCCGTACTTCTGGCTCTGGGGAGGAGCGGAGCTGAGGCTGGAGTGAGAGCTGCAGGGAGCTTCATACCCTCATCCTTCCATCCCACCCCCCTACAGGGGAGGAGCGGAGCTGAGGCTGGTGTGAGAGCTGCAGGGAGCTTCAGACCCTCATCCTTCCTTCTCACCCCCACCAGGGGAGGAGTGGAGCTGAGGCTGGTGTGAGCGCTGCAGGGAGCTTCAGACCCTCATCCTTCCATCCCACCCCCCTACAGGGGAGGAGCGGAGCTGAGGCTGGTGTGAGAGCTGCAGGGAGCTTCAGACCCTCATCCTTCCCTCCCTCCCTCCCCCGCGCAGTGATATTGTGACCAGGAGCACAAGCAGAGACTCTTTTAAATAATAAAACGCTCCCTTTGGGGATAAGTCCCTTGTGGGAGGGGGGCAGTAACTCTAGTGACTGGAAAATAAGGTTTCTTTCATGTAGATTTATTGTTGTATAGATGTCAGGCAACCCAATGTGCAGACCTCCCTCAACTGTCATCCCCGGTTTAAACACCAACATTTCAAGAATCTTCTTCACAACGACCCTCCCACATGTTGCCATGACAACCAGAAGATTCACAACTATGTATCTCTTTTCTTTGTACAATTTTAAAACAAGGGCAGGAAACGTTTGCTGTGTGAATCATGCACCAGACATCATGTAACATATGATAAAGTCTCTTTAAAATTCACAAATGTGTATTTCTTTCACACGTGGAGCTTTGACATTAATATGCACATTATAGCGCTGAGAAGTGATTGTTTTTAAACATGACCCTAGAAACCAATCCTGCCCCACCCAACAACAGTGCTAATATTAGTGACCTCAGAGGCAAGACAGTTGTCAAGTGAACCCTGTATGTAACCCAGATTCAGGGCGGCTTTATAACTGTGCGACCGGTGCAGCTGCACCTGTGCTGACCTGGGAGAGGCGCTGTGTGCAGAAATAGCTTTAGGTTTTAAAAGCACCTGCTACGTCCACCAGGTTTCAGGCAACAATAAAAATGTCAAGATAACACAGGTGATTAATGTTTCTGCTGGAGAGAGATCGAAGTTTTGTCTTGTCACAGTTTCAACTCATCCTTAAGTAGCGCAGAGGGTTAATATGCCGGCTGCAAAGAACGTGTACATGCAGAACACAGAACGTTAATCCTCATTGGTTTGTGTAACATTTCCTATAGACTGATTTACACATATAAGATTCATTGCCTCTGTTAATGTGTGTTTGGTGTAAAGTGCTCTGACACCCTAGAGTTGGCATGAGTAGCGCTATAAAACAAAAGACATGCTTATGAGAGAGGGACTGTACAGAGATGGGTGCCACTGTTGTAAGGTGGGAGTGAGGGAATATTTGGAAATGGCGGTCATGGCGGAGGGGCGCGAAAAAATATTGTCACACCTGGCGCCTCTAATTCTAAAGCCGGCTCTGCCCAGATTCTTTTAGATCCGTTAATTCAAAGCAATCGTTTTTTGTAGCGCTGGTGTTCTAAACTCACAGTTTTGAAGGTGCTTTCATATGTGATAGGGAAGAAAATGGACCATCGGTGAAGTCAAATATTTGTTTAGGATCACAAAATTTGGTTACGCGGTGAAGCCGCAATTAATCCAGGTGTTCTAGTTTACTTTCGGACAAATTACCTACTAAATGGGTATCTATTTGTCTCTCCTTTTTACCTTAAATTTTTATGATTTTGTGATCCATCACCTGTGAATTAAGCTGATATTTCTTTGCCATGGTTTAAAACTTCTTATGGCTGAGATACCCGCCACCCCCTCTCAACACAATCCCCAAAAGGAGGGAAACCGGAAACAGTTCTTAAAGTTTTTGGATGTGGGAGGGAGTGACCCTCCCGGCCGTATTTATTAAAACAAAAAATTAAAACATTAAACGTTTCATGTTATGTACAATTTCATTATCACATTGCGATGTTTGGCTAACCTTAACATATTCTCTAATACAGAGGTTCTCCTAGCCGAACTAGCATCCTACAAAACATTCTCTAGAAACACTGAAATTGTACATCCTAACGTTTAAGGGCCAACGGCAAGGTCATAACCGGTGTCAAGATCCCTAACCAGACTTACCCCTCCCACTTGGGAGGGGCGACAGCACAGAGGCTTACCTCAAGTGCAACTACTAACAATTTCCCTTGACTTGACGGGGGCACTTAAGACTCGACGCCATTTAAAGGTCGTTCGAAGACTTGTGTGTGGTATCTGGAAGGTATCGTGGACCTCCCCCCACCCCACACAACTTACCGCATCTGCCGTCGCAGATGACACTGGCCCCGGGAAATTCCCCAGGAGGGGGCTGTAACCCCTCCTACAAAGGAAGGGGCCTTGACCGCCTTTCCTTTACTTCCGGCGACCCGCCCTTAGACGGGACCGCCTCCCCATTGAGGGGCCAATGGCCACCTCTCCCGAGCGCTCCCATCCGTGTTGGGTGACGCCCACTCATAGGGATCTACCAATTAGTGCTCACCGATCATGACCTTACCGCCTACCAAAAATAAATACGACAATTCTTACTCAAACCTAGGAAAACATTGGTCGCTACGACCCAAAGAACATGCTTAAAATGCAACACTACATCAAATCGTAACAACTTACACGATATTCACCATACTTTATTATGATCAACAACAAACTGATACTTTCACAGCCTGTAAACGAAACGGAAAACATACTTATAACATTCACTTTATTGCACGATGACTTGCTGTCCTCAGGGGCTGGTGGGTGGGTCAAAATTGGCTCTTCGTTCTGTCCCGAGCTCACGGGTAGCGAGGAGGTGCAGCTTCGGAGCACAAGAACAAGAGGACGTCTTCTGGTCTTGCGTCTCTCTTTATCCGTCTTCAGGGCGGGCGAGAACCCGCCCCTGCCTGCCCCTAGGGCGGGGCTGGCTACGTCGGTGTCTAGGCCAGCCCACTCTAGGGCGGGAAAAAGCGCGCCCTGGCTACGCCGCTTCGGGCATACCAGCCGAGACGCGCCTCCCGCCCAAAAAATGGCTTCCCGGGGGGATCGAGGCACTCCGCCATACGTTCGGGGGGACCGAGTGGTCGCCCCTTTCCATATGGCTGAGATACCCGCCACCCCCTCTCAACACAATCCCCAAAAGGAGGGAAACCGGAAACAGTTCTTAAAGTTTTTGGATGTGGGAGGGAGTGACCCTCCCGGCCGTATTTATTAAAACAAAAAATTAAAACATTAAACGTTTCATGTTATGTACAATTTCATTATCACATTGCGATGTTTGGCTAACCTTAACATATTCTCTAATACAGAGGTTCTCCTAGCCGAACTAGCATCCTACAAAACATTCTCTAGAAACACTGAAATTGTACATCCTAACGTTTAAGGGCCAACGGCAAGGTCATAACCGGTGTCAAGATCCCTAACCAGACTTACCCCTCCCACTTGGGAGGGGCGACAGCACAGAGGCTTACCTCAAGTGCAACTACTAACAATTTCCCTTGACTTGACGGGGGCACTTAAGACTCGACGCCATTTAAAGGTCGTTCGAAGACTTGTGTGTGGTATCTGGAAGGTATCGTGGACCTCCCCCCACCCCACACAACTTACCGCATCTGCCGTCGCAGATGACACTGGCCCCGGGAAATTCCCCAGGAGGGGGCTGTAACCCCTCCTACAAAGGAAGGGGCCTTGACCGCCTTTCCTTTACTTCCGGCGACCCGCCCTTAGACGGGACCGCCTCCCCATTGAGGGGCCAATGGCCACCTCTCCCGAGCGCTCCCATCCGTGTTGGGTGACGCCCACTCATAGGGATCTACCAATTAGTGCTCACCGATCATGACCTTACCGCCACAGGTCCGGATAGTTGACCGGCTATCCGGACCCCCCACAAAACTCCTACCTAAAGGTCATGTTTTAACGACTTTAACCAAGCTAAGAAGTCTCCTATGAGTAACTCATTCCCCACCCTTGACAAATGCACACCATCCCCCAGATACATACTGTCATCATTAATACAACTATGCGAGATCGAATGCAATGTCTTGGCACGGAACAACCTACTCACTTTGTTATTCAATTTTCTAACAGAATGATTCAAAGCAGGGATCGAGATAGCCCCCCGCCACACTTTTCGTGGGATCATATGAGACCACGCAATTATGCACCCCGGAACTCTCCTCGCTAACCAACTTACCGTGGAAAGCATAGCCTCCAGGAGAAGTCGTCTACCGGTGGTGACCAAATCATGGCCCCCCAAATGCACTATGACTATGGACGGCGGTGACCTTATCCGCTCTAACAGACCCTCAAAGAATGCCTGAAACTGGTCAATACAGAGACCGCCCCTTCCGTAGAAGGACACTCTGTACCCGTATTCCCCAGGTACGTGAATCATGTCACCTGCTTTGAATACGTCTGCGGCCCGTCTCACGTATGAGTGGCCCACGACCCACACCTCCTTCCTCACAGCCGGTGACGTGCGACCGCTGGCCTGGTGTTGGGTCGACTGCACAGTCCGCCCTGCCGCGTAGGCTTGCGCAACTGAAAACAAACAAAAGACAAGAAGCGTGAGTACATGATTACCGCTTCACAACATGTGCAATCGCACGTACCTCTTATAACAATTGGAGGACCAGCGCCCCACACGTTTCACTTGTTCTACACTAAGACCCCTGGCTGTAGCTTCAGTGGCAGCCCCTATTCGAAAGGAATGGGTCCCAAATTCGCCCGGGTCCAAGCCCGCTGCGGCAATGGCCATTGCAAGCACCCGCTGAAACTGAAACCTCGTCAGCGGGGTGGCGTCTGCATGCCTCAACAATGTCCCCCCCCATGATGCCACCCTTCGTGCTAGGTAATCTTCTAAGCACTGTACCAGACACATGGATGACCCGGGGATCCTGCGAATGATCGTGCAGTCCCCCCTCCCATCTTGGTCGGTCTTGGACCTGAGAAAGGAGACAATCATCGCATCGCCCCTGATCTGAACATGTTCCCTGCACAAGCCCCCCGCCACATCCTGTTTGTTCCTTGCAACCAGCTCACTAACTCTCATAGCCCCGTGAAATGCTAGCGTAAATGCAGTCCGGAACAAACAGGTCTCGAAAGGAGACGAGCATGTGTTAGGGAGTGAGGCCAGTAACTGGGACAACCTATCCAGACCTATCGGTCGTCTTACGTCAACTCTGCGACCCTCTAGGCGTTGCCACCCACGCAGCGCCCTTTGTACTGTAAAAGACGCTGTCGGGTCCTGGATGCCATGGGCCCTGGCAACAAAGGAAATGGCGGCACGATGCCTTTGGGCCGTAGCCACCGATTTCCCAGCCCTACGTAAGGACATCAGAAAAAGTACTACCCACTCTTCCTGACCCCAAAGTCCCCCTCTCTCTGCTCCCAAAAAGGCTAAATAGGCCTGAAACGCCCCTTCATATGCCTTCCTTGTCCTGGGTGCTAGACTCTCTCCCACGAGGTGACGAAGTTCGGGGCACCGAGAGACCAGAGAGCTTCGGGGAAGGGTGCCGGCTCTGGGTCCGCTGAAGGAAGGAAACCCGAGAAAGCCTGCATGTGAAAACGAGACAGTGCATCAGCAGCCTGATTCATCACCCCTGGGACATGTTGTGCTCTGAATATCACGTTCAGTTGCATACACAGTAAGACAATTTCTTTGAGCAGCCTCAAAATCAATTTACAACGGGCTGCCTGACTATTGATGCATTCTACCACGGTCATATTGTCGGACCAGAACACGACAGAATGATCTCTGAACCCTTCTGGCCAGGTTCTCAGGGCCACCAGAATGGGAAATAGTTCAAGGAAAGCAATATTACTCGTCAGCCCCTTCTCGTGCCACCATAGGGGCCACCTTTGTGCAGACCATTTTGTGCCGAAGATGGCGCCAAAGCCTATGCTTCCTGCTGAATCCGTCCATAGCCCGAGCTCTTCGGAGGACACGGCTGGCTTGTTCCAGACGACTCGGCCATTGAAGTCCGCCAGAAATGCTAACCAAATCCGCATGTCCTGGCGGACCTCAGCCGATAACCTCGTGCGATGATGACCCTCCTTTAGGCCGACCATCGATTGGGCAATTGAGCGGGAAAAGGGGCGAGCCATCGGGATCACCCTCAAGGCAAAGTTCAACTTTCCCACTAATTGTTGCAACTGATGCAGTGTAACCTTAGATGCCTTTAAACATACTTGGAGGGCTGTCCTGAATTTCAACACTTTGCTAGCTGGTAAACGGAAACACCCCTCCCTTGAGTCCAACTCGATCCCCAAAAACTCGAGGCAAGTCGTGGGACCCATAGTTTTACCCGGTGCCAATGGCACGCCAAAATGACCCATCAACACACAGAATTCAGCTAAGGCCTGGGCACATTCGGGATTTCCGGCGGGGCCAAGGAACAAAAAGTCGTCAAGGTAGTGCATTACATTTCGGAAACCCGTTTTCTTAGTAAACACCCATTGCAGGAAAGTACTGAATTGCTCAAAATAAGCACATGATATAGAGCATCCCATTGGCATACACCTATCCATGTAAAATGACCCCTGGAACCCGAATCCCAGAAGACGCTGATCGTCTGGGTGTACCGGGAGCAACCGGAACGCTGACTCGATATCTGATTTCGCCATCAACGTCCCGGGCCCCAGGCGATTCAAGATGGCTACTGCCTCATCAAACGATGCGTATCGCACCGAACAAACTTCTGGATCAATTGCGTCGTTCACCGAAAGACCATGTGGAGCAGACAGATTATGGATCAAACGAAACTCACCTGGGTCCTTCTTGGGGACCACCCCTAACGGAGAACAAACAAAATCCGGTACCGGGGGTACACAAAACGGGCCGGCGACCCGTCCCCGGCTAACCTCTTTCTGAATTTTCTCTTGCACTACAGATGTATGTTGTAAAACGGAAAGTTGATTTTTGCAAATCCCTACACCCTGAAAGTCCCCCACCGGGATGCGGAAACCATGTGTAAAACCGTTCCGCAGCACCCCGGCAGAAGTACGATCCGGGTATTCACTGAGCCAGGGAATCATTGCCAAGGTATCAATCGGGGTTGGTAAAGGCGCCCCTCGGACTAGTTTAGACCTGTTTGGCGCCTCCCTTACCCCCATTCTCACCCGTTCTGGCTCTGCACGATGACTCAGGATGGGACGACCCACACGTACTACACTCGTGCTTGAATTTACACGATCCCGGAGGCCTGGTACATTTCCCTTTGTTGAAATTAAAGCAGAAACCCTTTCTCCCTGTATTGCCTGCGGGCCTCGACTGATCGTCGGTGCTCGTACTTGGTCGAAAGGGCGTCCCCACATTTTGGCGGGAGTAATCAACAACATTGCTCCCAACCAATGGCATTTTTAACATTCCCGATTCTTTCATTTTATCCCATGTTACAGAATCGTAACAATCCCAGGTCAAACTCTTGTTATGTTCCTTTTCTTTCCTGAACAAATTGTCATAACAAAACCAATGGTTACCTTGATACGCTGTCGAGTAACCCATAATTCGTGATTGATAAATGGGAAACTCAGGAAGCAACTCGGGCCTACGTTCCCCCAAAATTGATGTAAAAATACCCCACGCATTGCCCCAGTTGCCAATATTCTCATTTACCTTAAAGGCGGCCATTTTTGCGCGCCAAACACTCGGATGCATTAGGTCCTTCTGACTTCTAACATGCTCCACCTCATAATGATCAACAAGCAAGGAGAAAATATTCACGTACTCCCCAGCCCAGATCTTTTCCTTTATAGCTAAAGGTACATGTTGTCCCAATCTCTCTCTACGAGAGGGTGCTGACTCGTCCCTTGCAATCGGCAATGGCCGCTTACCTGCACCGGACGCAGCTTCTGCCGCTTGCGGCTTGTCTATTCCCGCCAACGGCGCAGTCACTTTAGCTGCATCTCTCTTCTCACGAAGCCCTTTTATCAGCGCCTGTGCCTCGGCAGCCGTGGCGCCATCACAACTATCCCCCAACCAAGCTGCTAGCTGTGCTGCCAGCTCGGGGGGCATGTCTTCCTTGGATGTCGGGGTGACGACAACGGGGATTGGATTCCCCTCCATCGGTACTGGTGTCGGCGCCTCGAGCGGGGCAGAGGGAACCGGGACATCTCCACCGGCTGGAACCCTTCTCGGCCTCTTAGGTCTCCCTCCAGCCGGCGCAGAGCCCGAACCCTCCTCCCCGTCTCGCTCCGCCAACCGTTTCTTTATGTCGGACACCTCTTTGCAAAGGGCCCGCACCATCTGTTCGGTCGTCATTCTCTTTGCGCCTTTCTTGGGCATCTCTCCGACGAGGTATCTAGAAGACAAAGAAAAAGATCAAAACGCTCAAAATTGGCTCTTCGTTCTGTCCCGAGCTCACGGGTAGCGAGGAGGTGCAGCTTCGGAGCACAAGAACAAGAGGACGTCTTCTGGTCTTGCGTCTCTCTTTATCCGTCTTCAGGGCGGGCGAGAACCCGCCCCTGCCTGCCCCTAGGGCGGGGCTGGCTACGTCGGTGTCTAGGCCAGCCCACTCTAGGGCGGGAAAAAGCGCGCCCTGGCTACGCCGCTTCGGGCATACCAGCCGAGACGCGCCTCCCGCCCAAAAAATGGCTTCCCGGGGGGATCGAGGCACTCCGCCATACGTTCGGGGGGACCGAGTGGTCGCCCCTTTCCATTCTGTGGACAGTGTTTTTGTAACGTGAGCATGACGAGGCCAGTGAAGATATATCACAATACAGAACTATTTTTATTTTTTTAGTTGAAAAAGCTTAATTGAAATATATATAGAAAATACGGTACAGAAATATAATAAAGAGAATAAAGACTAATCCCAATTATAACAATAGATGCTAATACCTAATACTTCATAAATTGCAAATAAAACTATATAAACGGAAAACAGAATCAGAGAGTACCATAATAAAAATAGCATTTTTGTTTTTTTGTTTATCAACAATCACATGTTATATACCGGTAGCACTGTCCAATGACAATATAATCAAAATGAAATAAACAGTATAATAATCCTATAATAAATACGTAATAGTAAGGTATTAACAAAGCAATCATGGCAGTTGAAAAACAAAATTAGTATCCTTGTTATGTAATACAGAGGAAGAAATGTAGTTAGTGGGAGGAGACTAGAAGGCTTCTTTACGAATACGTTGCCTGGAGGTGGTTACAAAGGCTCGGTCTAGCCTGTGATGATGACATAGAAGATCCACCAGGCAGAAAAGGAGACTTTGGAGGCATCTTTCCAGTTCGATGTTATAACTTGAAATGCAATGGCAATAGATAAATCTATAAATGAGCCTATTTTGGGAGCACCTAACCAACGCATCGAGGAACTACCCAAAAATATAGAGGGAATATCAAAAGGGAAAGTGGTTGAACATATAGTGGCAATAGGCTTACATACTTTGGTCCAAAAAATTTAAATATTAGGGCAATGAAAAAAAGAATGAAGATATGTACCGGGAGTATTTTTGCAAGACCAGCAGTTAGGGGAGAGGGAAGGGCTACATTTAAAAATAGCCAGTGAAGTTAAAAATAATCTCTGATACAAATAGTAAAGTCTTTGAGTAGTGCTGGCATTTCATGAAATGTGGTGAATCCGAACCCAAATAGAGTCCCAGGTGTGTATAGAGAAAGTGGGCTGCAGATCTGATTCCCATAAAAGTTCAATCTTGCTTTTGGGATGAATAGATAGAGGGAAAATAGGTATTTGTAAATGTGAGAAGCTCAAACAGAGGAAGAAGAAGGTAACGGTTGAATACAGGAATTAGGAAGATAAGAAGAAGTGTCAGAGAGAAGAGAGAGTTGCATTTTTACAATCCGTCTTAAAGAATCAAACTTAGAAAAAGAAAAACCGGATAAGTTATATCTAGACTGGAATTCCTTGAAAGAAAGAAATTGCTTATTGTGTAATAGGTGTTTAACCTGGAAAACACCTTTATCAGGAACCTATTACATTGGTTTGCAGTTTTTGTTTCTCAGGAGCAGTACCCAAAAGCCCACCTTCCAGCAGCTTCGGCTCTGCACTATGAGTTCCGCAGAGGATCGAAGTGGCTAGACGAGGGGAGGTAAGGGAGGGTACTGCGGGGAGGGAGATCTGGAATGAGATAAACACAAACTGGAACACGAGAGTGCTGATCCACAGTAGAGACCAACTTTGGATTCTTGACACTAAATCCCTGAGACCTGAAAGAAAAGCTATTGGTTACAAAAAAACATATTACGTTCTTCTCTTTAAGTGATATTCTTAAATCCAGAATAAACAGGGAAAAGTATTTAGCGTAGAATCTTCTGCAGTTCAAATCTACTATATTGATTTATGCAGCTAAATGGCATCTGTTAACAAACATCCGTTTGTATTTCCAACTTTAACTGAATGAACCCAAAAAGATTACTTGTTCTTAGTTAGATTCTTTTGTCATAAAAAGGTATTCCACATGTAATTTAACCTCTGCCAAAACACTGTCTGCAAAGATTATTTCAAAGAGTAAATATCGATCAGCAAAGGACTCGTTTTGCCAAAGAACATTTCTATCTAAAGAACATCACAACTGTATTGCACTCGATATTTCCTAAACAAAGATCAACATCAAATGCTTCTGTGGTAAAAGATCTGTTTAGTGTTTCTTTGAGTGTCAGAACACTAAACAGTTAGAAACTCTAAGCTTTCAGCCGAAAGACTTCCGTTCAGGTAAAGCGCAAGCAAAGGACTGAGGAATTGCACCAAAACAAGCCAAATGAAGGTCTTCAATCAAGATTGCACCGAGACACGCAGGGCAAAGGTTTCTTCCTCGATGCGGACAGAAGAAACAAGCATTGGAAATGCAATAGGTCTCGCATTAGAAAAGTTGGAGCTATTGGTCTTGTAAATGACAAATATTTTATTTATTTGTTGCTTTTTAAAATAGCTAAATTGATAGCTTTGTCATTTACAATGCCAATAGTTATAACTTTCGCGAATGTGACACCTATAGCATTTGGAATGCAACATGTTTTGTATTTACGTGACTTAGATGGCAGCTCTGGTCGTTAGGCCACATCTCTAGAGAGCAGGAGAGTGCAGCAGGGGAGAGAAGCACAGCAATGCAATAGGTCTCGCATTAGGAAAGTTTGAGCTATTGGTATTGTAAAGGACACTTTTTTTATTTATGTGCTTGTTTTGAAAATAGCGAAATTAATAGCTTTGTTATTTACAATGCCAATAGTTTTATCTTTCGCAAATGTGACACCTATTGTAACACAATATGTGTTGTAGCACTGAGTGGTGTGAGGGTGATGGGTGTGAGGGTGAGGGAGGGTGAGGGTGAGTGGGTGTGTGAGGGTGTGAGGGTGAGGGTGAGTGAGGGGGTGTGAGGGTGAGGGTGTGTGAGGGGGTGTGAGGGTGAAGGTGTGTGAGGGGGTGAGGGTTAGGGGTGAGGGATAGGGGGTGTGAGGGTGACTGAGGGTGTGTGAGGGTGAGGGGATGAGGGTAAGGGTGTGTGAGGGTGAGGGGGTGATGGTGAGAGGGTGCGAGGGTGAGGGTGGGTGAGGGTGTGAGGGAGGTGAGGGTGTTAGGGTGAGGGTGTGAGGGTTTGTGAGGGTGAGAGGATGTGAGGGTGTGTGATGGTAAGGAAGTGTGAGTGTGAGGGTGACTGGGGGTGTGTGAGGGTGAGGGGGTGAGGGTAAGGGTGTGTGAGGGTGAGTGGGTGTGTAGGTGTGTGAGGGTGAGTGAGGGTGAGTGAGGGGTGTGAGGGTGACAGGGTGTGTCAGGGTGAGGGGGTGAGGGTAAGGGTGTGGGTGTGTGAGGGTGAGGGGTCTGAGGGTTAGGGGTGAGAGGGTTGTGAGGGGGGTTGAGGGTGTGAGGATGAGTGAGGGTGTGTGAGGATGAGTGGGTGAGGGGGTGAAATGGCCTTGGTACTGTGTGAAGCAACATCTAGGTCCCTTTGGCTGTATGCCTGTATGAAAAACAAGTGTAGATGAACGAAGAATAGTGCATATGTTGACTACATGCTGTGCTCCAGCTCACAGAATAATTATGCAGACAAAAACTAGCTTTGTGCTTCAAAGCACTGTTTCTGTCTCACATCTACGCAGTCTCACACAAACGGGTCAAAGCAATCTCACGCAAATGGGACAAAGCCCTGTCAGCTGCATTATGCAAAATGAACAGAAATGGATCAGGCGGTATTATCAAATAGGAAAGGTTTTGAATCCTGGTTATGGTGCAATAGGGTGCTCGGAAGAGGAGATAAAATATGGGGCTCAGAAATACAAAGCAACACAGAAAATAATAGTTATTCTGTCAAGGGTTCAAACAAGAGAGAGCATCACCCTGTCCCAGGAATATTTAATAAATCAGTGCCCATCAGGAAATTCCCAGAGAGGAATACATGCAATTTCAACACTGTGGCTCTGCAACAGAGCACATGAGCAAAACCTCGGTTTGGGCTCGCTCACCATGGTGTCCGCCCATCCCTGTACGTAAAATGGAATAACGGCGACATTAAGCAAAATCGTAAGCCGTATTACTCCAGCAACACTTCTGGTTTGTAGAGAGTCAGGCGGCACAGCAGAGCTATCGGCAGAGAGGGTTCAGTTCACACCAATGCCTCACACTCCATTTTCCACAAAATAATTATTCTCACCAAGCGGAGAGCAGGGGATCAAGAGATTAAAGCCTGCTGCAGTATTCTTTCAGCACCTCGATTAAAACTGCCTAGATGTTCAGGAAGCTTATGGTTAGTCTGATGAAATCTAGCAGGCTGTCAAGGATGTGGTATGAGGGGCGAGCGACTCGCACCTTAACACCTTGGCTGCTAAGGGGTTTTCCCGCTGGGTGCTGCATTCCCAGATTTTCCATTGTTCATGACAAGGTCAACTTGTCATAAGCACAGGGCAGGTAAAACCCATAACGAGTTGACCTTGTCATTAGCATGGAAGTGGTTAAGCAGATTCTTTCAAATGATGACACACCTAAGGTCCTTTGGCAGCCACAACCTCAGACAGAGAAGGGACAGGCATAATGAAATCATCTCCTACGCAGAAATAAAGTACGAGGTTTGAATTACAGTGGTGAGATTTGGTATGCAATGATTGTGGATTCTGCCTTTGAATATATGTAACAAGCAGATCAGAGAAGCAAACTGGTCCGTAAGGGGGAGGAGAAATGCTACACGGCCGCACTTCACACGGCCGGCCGGCCGTGAAACTGAAAGCACGGCCGGCCAGCCGTGAAAGCCTTTGATGCCGCAGGGGGTGGAGCGGCACCAAGCTGGGCAACAGATGGCTAACAATTTGATGCTGTGCACGCGCATTTTAGGTCAATGCGCTTGCGCATTGACCTAAAATCGCACGGGCACAGCACCAAATCGCCAGTTAGTTAAAGTCTGTTTAAAGCCCTATAGTCTCGCTTCTCTCAATGCGCATGCGCATTGATAGGTCACGAGACCTAAAAAGGAAGGATCCTACCTGCGGCGTCTTCGTGCAAAACTCTGTGGTAGGAAACCATCAAATAACTGGAAACTGCAAATGAAGTCTTCGGAAGATGACCGGAGCCTCAGGAAACGGAGCGGAAAGACGTCACCTCTGCAGAACTCACCGGAATAATCTGCATGGTTCCAAGGGCGTGGTCCTATTTATAGTCCCAAGAGCAAACTATGGTGGCTGCGAAGGAACAAAAAGTCCTTAGCAGTATCTAGCTTCAAACAAGCATTGGCCCAAATATCAAACAAACATTGATACCAGTAAACGAAAGGTGCATCAGTAAATAAGACAACAAGGTGCATCTGTAAATAAGACAACATGGCATAAGCAAGCATAATAAGGCCAAATAAGGTACAAATCAGATCAGCAAGGTACACTAAGGCCAAAGGAAAGGTACGAGGAAAGGTCATGGAACCTGACAAATCCTGACAGTATCCCCCAACAAAAATGGAAACACCCTTCTCAAAGAGCATTAAGTCACGGCCTCTGGGTGACGTGCATGAAATTGCTGTACCAAACGGGGAGCATGCACGTTCTCCTGAGAAACCCAAGAGTCTTCCTCAGGTCCATAACCTCTCCAGGACGAAAGATACCATAACTTTTCTCTAACTCGTTTACTATCCTTGATACAGCGAACTTCGAACTCTTCTTGATTGTTCATGAGTATTGCAGGTGGACGAGGTCTCTTTTTGGTGGAAGCTGGTTTCAAGAGGGAGGTATGAAACACTGGATAGATTCTCATAGTTTTTGGAAGGAGCCATTTATAAGTTACCAGATTCACACATTGTTCTATCTTATAAGGTCCGATGAACTTTGGATGGAATTTATATCGTCTCCTAAACTGAAATATTTTGGTAGAAAGCCAAACCATGTCTCCTGGTTGATACTCTGGAGCTTTCTTTCTTTTTCTATCGGCAAACTTCTTATAAGAAACTTTGGTTCTCATTAGATTCTTTTGCAATTATTTAGTGACCTTTTTCATTTCCTGGAAATGTGAATCCAAAGAAGGTATGTTTGTTTTTGATTGAGTCAATAATAGATGTGAGAAATGTGGATGTCGACCATATACAGCAAAAAACGGTGACATTACTGTTGAAGAATTTTGCAAGTTGTTGTATGCAAATTCTGCTTCCCATTGAAAACCTGTCCAAGAACCTTGTTTCTTGAATAGGTAGCACCTTAGGTACTGTTTCAGAATCTGATTGACCCGTTCTGTTTGTCCGTCTGTTTCGGGATGGAATCTTAGGCACACCAATTCTTCCAAACTTGTGCGATAAATTGTGGTCCTCGATCTGTAGTAATAGATCGTGGTAAGCCGTGTAAACGCACTACATGATGTAAAAGTATCTGGACGAAGCAGTAGGAAGTTTATTGCAAGCTACAAAGTGTGCCATTTTTGACAGACGATCCACTACAACTAAAACAGTTGTCATTCCCTGATCTTCTGGCAAATCGGTGATAAAATCCATTGCAATATCTTCCCAAACCTGAGTTGGAGTTGGAAGAGGAAGTAACAAACCCTTTTTACTCCCATGTTCTGTCTTTGTCAGGGCCCGCCTCGCAGGATCCGTCTGCTGAACAAAGGGGTCCACCTCCAGATGTTACCAACACCCCGAATATAAACACAGGGTGTTCGAACCATCAGGCGAGGGATAAATAAAGAAGAAAAGACCGGGGAAGGGAAAGGGTCAGCAGGGACAAGGGATCTGAAAAGACAAAGCACAGAACATATATAAATACTGAGCTATATCCAACACTACACTCAATAATTCTCACTAGAACTATAATACCTTATCAAGCTGTACTCATTCCTCCAGCCATAATAAGAAAGACCTAGTCCAGCCTCCTGTAAATAAACACACTGGTTAGCACAATATCCAGCATTCTGTATACCACACTCCCAGAACAAGACCCAGGTATTTACACACCATATAATGTGGAGATGGACTTCATAATGAGCCTTTCTATACTACTATTATAAAGAGAGAACTTGCACTTTTAGGCAAGGTAAACTCGGGAACTACAGCGCCAATCCACACACCCAAGACATCTTAGAAAACCTCAGGGCAAGCAGAAGGACATAGGCTACATAAAAATAAAAATAAAACGTTTTTAAAAATATTAATAAATTTAAAAAAGTAGTCCCTTGCAACTAGCGCCGGCCGCGATGTCTGCGTGAGGGGAGGAGCGGCGACAACATGAGCGACGTGAGGGGAGGAGCGGCGCCAGAACCAGGAAGAGCGGAGGACAACAGCGCCGGTAGGAGCTGGGATAACCGGAGGAGCAGTGGCAGTGAGAGGTACGTTGCTGGGGCGGGAGGGGGGAGGCATTACAAGTGAACAAATTACAAAAGCAAAAGTTGCTGTTATGAAACTAATGTCTGTTCTAAGATGAGGCGAATCACCGACTCCAGGTGCCATAATGTGAGCATGTTAGATCATAAAATTGCTTACTCCAGCGTGACTTAATGGAAAGGCGGAGGCATTTTCAGCATTCTAGGCAATTTTGTTGGCGCACTCCCCAATGATATGCAGATAGTTGTCTGGTCTTTTATTGTAATTCGGATGCAACCACTAGGTGGCACCCCGAGGCTGCTTTCTTTTCTGCCTTATACTGATTAGCTCTTCCCAATGTATTAACTGGTAATCCCTGTGGAAAATACATTTAAATATTTTAGTTTTAGGGATGATGCAGAAGAGCTTGAAACGAGATGAAGCAATCATGCTGCTGTTATTACAACAATGTAAAGAGTTTAGAACTACACAAATACTTAAATGGTATTTTCTTTGCTAATGCACAATAGCCATGTTCTACTTCTGCAGGCCACAGCGCTGTGAACAGAAGCACAAGAATTCCAATGGATTGTTTAAAACTGGTTTACGTCATAATGAAACTCGATCAGCCAATCAGTATTCATAAAGCAATAATGTGTAGTTCCTTTCTCGAGGTGAACGTGTGTGCAGAAATAGTACGTATTGATCCATTTAAGTGCTTTCTAAATGACCAATTGCTCAACATTCCAACGTATGGTAGCCAAATTCATCACATAAATGGATGTCAGTGGTGCATTTAGAGGTTTCCATTTTTCTGTGACCTATGCTGGCTGGTGTGTTTGTATTTCTTGCCTTGTTTTACCCACTAAACTCATGAGCCTCCTCTGCAAGGAACACTTTTTCCTGAAGTTACCACCCTCAATGCTTAGCCCGAGTGCATACATTAAAGAGAACACCTTTCAATCTATCTATACTACTATTATAAAGAGAGAACTTGCACCTTTAGGCAAGGTAAACTCGGGAACTACAGCGCCAATCCACACACCCAAGACATCTTAGAAAACCTCAGGGCAAGCAGAAGGACATAGGCTACATAAAAAAAAAAAACGTTTTAAAAAATATTAATAAATTTAAAAAAGTAGTCCCTTGCAACTAGCGCCGGCCGCGATGTCTGCGTGAGGGGAGGAGCGGCGACGACATGAGCGACGTGAGTGGAGGAGCGGCGCCAGAACCAGGAAGAGCGGAGGACAACAGCGCCGGTAGGAGCTGGGATAACCGGAGGAGCATTGGCAGTGAGAGGTACTTTGCTAGGGCCGGAGGCGGGAGGGGGGAGGGGGGAGAGGGAGGAGGGAGGCGGGAGGGGGGAGGGGGTCGGCGGGTGCCCAGCGCGGGCTTTAATGTTTATGGAGTCGGGGCGGGAGGCGGGGGGGCGGCTTCTTAACTTAATTCGAGTCCGGGCGGGAGGCGGGCGGCGGCGGGGGGAGGGGAGTCGGAGAACATGCTGCCCCAGCCACCTTCTGCCCCTGGGTAAAAATGCAGCCCCCAGCCCCCTTCTGCCCCAGGCAACGCTGGGGCGGGCTGCTAGTTGTATATAATTTGTTTCTTTACTCAAACCCTTAAATGTTCACTTCCCCAAAAGTATTTACGACCTTGGTAGAGTTAGAGAGAACAGTCTCTGGAAGTACTCCAAACAGGTATTTTCCACTACACTCCCAGATTAGAAGGAAATCAAATCCACAACATTGGAAGGCAACATTAAGTTGTGTCCACCTCTAATATCCTTTTATCGTGATTTACTATACATTAATGAAACGGTAACATGTGGTTGCGACTGTCGTAATTTGACAATGGCCGAGTTAGCGCTTAGCTGTGCTACACGTTTTCCCGCTTAAATTGGCTATACATGAAAAACGCCATTTTGTAGGTTACGGCGGCCATCTTAGACCATAAGCTGCCTCGTGGCTAGCGTGCCCTTTAGTCCGTTGTCCGTGCCACTGACCACTCGAGTTTGCCCAGCAACAGGCTATTTTTAGTACTGGTCAACCCGTACATGCGCAGTCCCAACTGACCAGTCGTCCCTCAGGAATGTGCCGCCAAACTGACCAGCGGGGTTGTAGCCCTCCAATGAGCTGGCTGTGTTCCAAAACATGACCATATATGTACATAACGCTTTGTAACTTTGTGCCGCCTATCTTTTATTACCTGTAAACTGTATAAAAGAACGAGTCACACCAATGTTCGGTGTGATACTTCTTGCATTACCGAAGGGTGCTGTAGGAATGTACCACCACCCCATTAGGTCTTAATAAACTTGTTCTTTGAATTTTACAGTTTCCGTGCCAACAGTTCTTGAATGTAAGTGGGTTATCTACGGAGCATGTAGGCCTTGGGAACCCCAATACTACAAATTGGCGACCACGAAGGGACTCATCGGCGACTCGGATGCCCGAAGGAGAGGTCGTGACGAAGGTTTGGAAACTCGCCATGGACGCGTACGCTGCCACCGAGTGACCCGAGTCTTGGCACCCGCGGTGTTTCTTCCTTTCCTTCCGATCTGACCTTCCAGGTGGCGCCGGTCTCCGACTGAGTTTTCGATCGTCTGCGTTGCTGGGAAAGTGCCGTTTGGCTGATTCGATCACAAGACCTTGGCAGTTGGAATCTGGACATTTGAGAGTTTGGGTAAGATTTGTGATCGGTAAGGTAGTCTGCAGACGCTTACTGAAGTCCTATGATTTGTGATCGGTAATGTAGTCTTCGGACGCTTGCCGGAGTTCTATGACCTATGATTTGATTTGAGTTAGCTAACGTTTGTGAACTTGTGATCTTTGAACATATATGTGTAGTGCACTTCACATAGGCAGGCATGTAGAGATGTTTCTCTAACTTTGTTTCTTTCCTTTGAGCGGCACATTTGTGTGAAGTACTGTAAGTGCCTTTTTATACGGTGTCACGCTTTCGTGACACTTTTTGAACATGCCTGTTTTAAGCACACTCCGAGGGATGTGCTGTCTTGGAAATGGTACCACAATTAGGTTAGCGGAAGCACAGCCGGCTCCCCCAGAAGGAACACCAAAACGTGAGATGTATATAAAATTTGGCCTTCCCCCTATAATGTACAGCAAATTATGGCATAAGTACACAAAGTCAGATCCTGAATTGCAATGGCCTCTACATGGGTCGTTCGATTTACGTAAAGTACAGTTTGTGGAACAATGTTTGTTTCAACGCAGGTCTAGACAGAACATGTTTGATTGTGTGCGAATGTGGGAGAAAGCGGTACGTGAGCGAATGAAACGTGAAGTCGCCTTGGCGGACAAAGAGCAGCGCAAGGCTGCTCGGGATAAGGCTTTACAGCTTGAGGAAAAAGAGGCTCAGGAGAAGAAAGAGAGGGAGGAACGGGAACGTAAATTGCAAACGACTGGTCAATTCCCTATTCGCCGGCCGCTTTATCCTGTCCTTAATAATTAAATTGATGATTTTTCATTGCTAGATCGGTCACCGCCTCCGTACGTTTCGCCTACGGCTCCAGCTGCAGATTCGGAGGATGATGGACAGGATAAGCCGGAAAAGAAAGGTGTATCTGCTCTCAGGTTTTCTGCGGAGAGATCCGCACATTTACGTAGTTGGGCGCGCAAAGTGAATACGAACTATGTTTCTCAGTCTGAAGTTGTTATGGAAAGGGGTAGATGGACGGACCATGAATTACTGTATTTTCTGGCTAGTGTGGCAGATGAAGTTGTTACCGCATATCGTCAACTTTCAGATACATTAGAATCTAAAGCTGTGTCAGTTCACCGTGAGAATCTGGATAAAGGTTTATTTGATCTTGCAGATGTTGATGCCTTTTACAAGCTACTGATCCAGCTGCGAGATGAGACTACCGGATTGCGGGACGAGCAGAAAAAGAATAAGGAGTCCGGGCCGGAGTCTAACGTGCAGTCTAAGGAGTGTTCTCTCCGGGGTTCAGATAAGAATTCTGTATTGCATGTTATGCCTATGCGTGAAGCCGCACCCTTGTATGTTCCACCTAAAGGGGAAGGTACAGATGATGATAAATTGTCAAAGGATGCAAAGGGATAATTTGTATATAACTGGGTGTATACGCCTTGGAACAGAGCAGATGTTATGGCGTTGAAAAATTCTTTACCTGATCTTCGTAAAAATCCAGCGGCATTCTATGAAGGGGTGGAAGGGGCTATTTCATCTTGTGTAATGACTCTTGTTGACATAGATCTGTTTTTTGGGTTAATTCTTCCACCTGATATGTGGAGACAGATTCGTAAAAATAATGATGAAACGATACTTGGGGGAACTTGGAAAGAAATAACGGCAGCCGATTTAGACAGGGAACCGGCATGTAAGCCTTGCCAGTTGATTTTGGACTTCCCGGCGGCTATTTTGATTAAATTAAAAACGCTCGTACCTTCTAAAAAGATTGATTGGACTATGTTAGCTTCGTGCAAGCAAAAGCCAGACGAAACGGTTTCAGATTTCTTTACACGCTTCGAAGAGGCGTTTCATGATTACAGTGGTCAATCTTTAACAGAGGATACGGGTAGGCATTTGTTTGTTGATAAGTATGTAGCTAATCTCCTACCGGAGATTGCAAAGCGATTGAAATTTTGAAGGTGCTTTCATATGTGATAGGGAAGAAAATGGACCATCGGTGAAGTCAAATATTTGTTTAGGATCACAAAATTTGGTTACGCGGTGAAGCCGCAATTAATCCAGGTGTTCTAGTTTACTTTCGGACAAATTACCTACTAAATGGGTATCTATTTGTCTCTCCTTTTTACCTTAAATTTTTATGATTTTGTGATCCATCACCTGTGAATTAAGCTGATATTTCTTTGCCATGGTTTAAAACTTCTTTCTGTGGACAGTGTTTTTGTAACGTGAGCATGACGAGGCCAGTGAAGATATATCACAATACAGAACTATTTTTATTTTTTTAGTTGAAAAAGCTTAATTGAAATATATATAGAAAATACGGTACAGAAATATAATAAAGAGAATAAAGACTAATCCCAATTATAACAATAGATGCTAATACCTAATACTTCATAAATTGCAAATAAAACTATATAAACGGAAAACAGAATCAGAGAGTACCATAATAAAAATAGCATTTTTGTTTTTTTGTTTATCAACAATCACATGTTATATACCGGTAACACTGTCCAATGACAATATAATCAAAATGAAATAAACAGTATAATAATCCTATAATAAATACGTAATAGTAAGGTATTAACAAATCAATCATGGCAGTTGAAAAACAAAATTAGTATCCTTGTTATGTAATACAGAGGAAGAAATGTAGTTAGTGGGAGGAGACTAGAAGGCCTCTTTACGAATACGTTGCCTGGAGGTGGTTACAAAGGCTCGGTCTAGCCTGTGATGATGACATAGAAGATCCACCAGGCAGAAAAGGAGACTTTGGAGGCATCTTTCCAGTTCGATGTTATAACTTGAAATGCAATGGCAATAGATAAATCTATAAATGAGCCTATTTTGGGAGCACCTAACCAACGCATCGAGGAACTACCCAAAAATATAGAGGGAATATCAAAAGGGAAAGTGGTTGAACATATAGTGGCAATAGGCTTACATACTTTGGTCCAAAAAATTTAAATATTAGGGCAATGAAAAAAAGAATGAAGATATGTACCGGGAGTATTTTTGCAAGACCAGCAGTTAGGGGAGAGGGAAGGGCTACATTTAAAAATAGCCAGTGAAGTTAAAAATAATCTCTGATACAAATAGTAAAGTCTTTGAGTAGTGCTGGCATTTCATGAAATGTGGTGAATCCGAACCCAAATAGAGTCCCAGGTGTGTATAGAGAAAGTGGGCTGCAGATCTGATTCCCATAAAAGTTCAATCTTGCTTTTGGGATGAATAGATAGAGGGAAAAATAGGTATTTGTAAATGTGAGAAGCTCAAACAGAGGAAGAAGAAGGTAACGGTTGAATACAGGAATCAGGAAGATAAGAAGAAGTGTCAGAGAGAAGAGAGAGTTGCATTTTTACAATCCGTCTTAAAGAATCAAACTTAGAAAAAGAAAAACCGGATAAGTTATATCTAGACTGGAATTCCTTGAAAGAAAGAAATTGCTTATTGTGTAATAGGTGTTTAACCTGGAAAACACCTTTGTCAGGAACCTATTACATTGGTTTGCAGTTTTTGTTCCTCAGGAGCAGTACCCAAAAGCCCACCTTCCAGCAGCTTCGGCTCTGCACTATGAGTTCCGCAGAGGATCGAAGTGGCTAGACGAGGGGAGGTAAGGGAGGGTACTGCGGGGAGGGAGATCTGGAACGAGATAAACACAAACTGGAACACGAGAGTGCTGATCCACAGTAGAGACCAACTTTGGATTCTTGACACTAAATCCCTGAGACCTGAAAGGAAAGCTATTGGTTACAAAAAAACATATTAAGTTCTTCTCTTTAAGTGATATTCTTAAATCCAGAATAAACAGGGAAAAGTATTTAGCGTAGAATCTTCTGCAGTTCAAATCTACTATATTGATTTATGCAGCTAAATGGCATCTGTTAACAAACATCCGTTTGTATTTCCAACTTTAACTGAATGAACCCAAAAAGATTACTTGTTCTTAGTTAGATTCTTTTGTCATAAAAAGGTATTCCACATGTAATTTAACCTCTGCCAAAACACTGTCTGCAAAGATTATTTCAAAGAGTAAATATCGATCAGCAAAGGACTCGTTTTGCCAAAGAACATTTCTATCTAAAGAACATCACAACTGTATTGCACTCGATCTTTCCTAAACAAAGATCAACATCAAATGCTTCTGTGGTAAAAGATCTGTTTAGTGTTTCTTTGAGTGTCAGAACACTAAACAGTTAGAAACTCTAAGCTTTCAGCCGAAAGACTTCCGTTCAGGTAAAGCGCAAGCAAAGGACTAATGAATTGCACCAAAACAAGCCAAATGAAGGTCTTCAATCAAGATTGCACCGAGACACGCAGGGCAAAGGTTTCTTCCTCGATGCGGACAGAAGAAACAAGCATTGGAAATGCAATAGGTCTCGCATTAGAAAAGTTGGAGCTATTGGTCTTGTAAATGACAAATATTTTATTTATTTGTTGCTTTTTAAAATAGCTAAATTGATAGCTTTGTCAATTACAATGCCAATAGTTATAACTTTCGCGAATGTGACACCTATAGCATTTGGAATGCAACATGTTTTGTATTTACGTGACTTAGATGGCAGCTCTGGTCGTTAGGCCACATCTCTAGAGAGCAGGAGAGTGCAGCAGGGGAGAGAAGCACAGCAATGCAATAGGTCTCGCATTAGGAAAGTTTGAGCTATTGGTATTGTAAAGGACACTTTTTTTTATTTATGTGCTTGTTTTGAAAATAGCGAAATTAATAGCTTTGTTATTTACAATGCCAATAGTTTTATCTTTCGCAAATGTGACACCTATTGTAACACAATATGTGTTGTAGCACTGAGTGGTGTGAGGGTGATGGGTGTGAGGGTGAGGGAGGGTGAGGGTGAGTGGGTGTGTGAGGGTGTGAGGGTGAGGGTGAGTGAGGGGGTGTGAGGGTGAGGGTGTGTGAGGGGGTGTGAGGGTGAAGGTGTGTGAGGGGGTGAGGGTGAGGGGGTGAGGGTTAGGGGGTGAGGGATAGGGGGTGTGAGGGTGACTGAGGGTGTGTGAGGGTAAGGGGATGAGGGTAAGGGTGTGTGAGGGTGAGGGGGTGATGGTGAGAGGGTGCGAGGGTGAGGGTGGGTGAGGGTGTGAGGGAGGTGAGGGTGAGTGAGGGTGTTAGGGTGAGGGTGTGAGGGTTTGTGAGGGTGAGAGGATGTGAGGGTGTGTGATGGTAAGGAAGTGTGAGTGTGAGGGTGACTGGGGGTGTGTGAGGGTGAGGGGTTGAGGGTAAGGGTGTGTGAGGGTGAGTGGGTGTGTAGGTGTGTGAGGGTGAGTGAGGGTGAGTGAGGGGTGTGAGGGTGACAGGGTGTGTCAGGGTGAGGGGGTGAGGGTAAGGGTGTGGGTGTGTGAGGGTGAGGGGTCTGAGGGTTAGGGGTGTGAGGGTGAGAGGGTTGTGAGGGGGGTTGAGGGTGTGAGGATGAGTGAGGGTGTGTGAGGATGAGTGGGTGAGGGGGTGAAATGGCCTTGGTACTGTGTGAAGCAACATCTAGGTCCCTTTGGCTGTATGCCTGTATGAAAAACAAGTGTAGATGAACGAAGAATAGTGCATATGTTGACTACATGCTGTGCTCCAGCTCACAGAATAATTATGCAGACAAAAAACTAGCTTTGTGCTTCAAAGCACTGTTTCTGTCTCACATCTACGCAGTCTCACACAAACGGGTCAAAGCAATCTCACACAAATGGGACAAAGCCCTGTCAGCTGCATTATGCAAAATTAACAGAAATGGATCAGGCGGTATTATCAAATAGGAAAGGTTTTGAATCCTGGTTATGGTGCAATAGGGTGCTCGGAAGAGGAGCTAAAATATGGGGCTCAGAAATACAAAGTAACACAGAAAATAATAGTTATTCTGTCAAGGGTTCAAACAAGAGAGAGCATCACCCTGTCCCAGGAAGATTTAATAAATCAGTGCCCATCAGGAAATTCCCAGAGAGGAATACATGCAATTTCAACACTGTGGCTCTGCAACAGAGCACATGAGCAAAACCTCGGTTTGGGCTCGCTCACCATGGTGTCCGCCCATCCCTGTACGTAAAATGGAATAACGGCGACATTAAGCAAAATCGTAAGCCGTATTACTCCAGCAACACTTCTGGTTTGTAGAGAGTCAGGCGGCACAGCAGAGCTGTCGGCAGAGAGGGTTCAGTTCACACCAATGCCTCACACTCCATTTTCCACAAAATAATTATTCTCACCAAGCGGAGAGCAGGGGATCAAGAGATTAAAGCCTGCTGCAGTATTCTTTCAGCACCTCGATTAAAACTGCCTAGATGTTCAGGAAGCTTATGGTTAGTCTGATGAAATCTAGCAGGCTGTCAAGGATGTGGTATGAGGGGCGAGCGACTCGCACCTTAACACCTTGGCTGCTAAGGGGTTTTCCCGCTGGGTGCTGCATTCCCAGATTTTCCATTGTTCATGACAAGGTCAACTTGTCATAAGCACAGGGCAGGTAAAACCCATAACGAGTTGACCTTGTCATTAGCATGGAAGTGGTTAAGCAGATTCTTTCAAATGATGACACACCTAAGGTCCTTTGGCAGCCACAACCTCAGACAGAGAAGGGACAGGCATAATGAAATCATCTCCTACGCAGAAATAAAGTACGAGGTTTGAATTACAGTGGTGAGATTTGGTATGCAATGATTGTGGATTCTGCCTTTGAATATATGTAACAAGCAGATCAGAGAAGCAAACTGGTCCGTAAGGGGGAGGAGAAATGCGACACGGCCGCACTTCACACGGCCGGCCGGCCGTGAAACTGAAAGCACGGCCGGCCAGCCGTGAAAGCCTTTGATGCCGCAGGGGGTGGAGCGGCACCAAGCTGGGCAACAGATGGCTAACAATTTGATGCTGTGCACGCGCATTTTAGGTCAATGCGCTTGCGCATTGACCTAAAATCGCACGGGCACAGCACCAAATCGCCAGTTAGTTAAAGTCTGTTTAAAGCCCTATAGTCTCGCTTCTCTCAATGCGCATGCGCATTGATAGGTCACGAGACCTAAAAAGGAAGGATCCTACCTGCGGCGTCTTCGTGCAAAACTCTGTGGTAGGAAACCATCAAATAACTGGAAACTGCAAATTAAGTCTTCGGAAGATGACCGGAGCCTCAGGAAACGGAGCGGAAAGACGTCACCTCTGCAGAACTCACCGGAATAATCCGCATGGTTCCAAGGGCGTGGTCCTATTTATAGTCCCAAGAGCAAACTATGGTGGCTGCGAAGGAACAAAAAGTCCTTAGCAGTATCTAGCTTCAAACAAGCATTGGCCCAAATATCAAACAAACATTGATACCAGTAAACGAAAGGTGCATCAGTAAATAAGACAACAAGGTGCATCTGTAAATAAGACAACATGGCATAAGCAAGCATAATAAGGCCAAATAAGGTACAAATCAGATCAGCAAGGTACACTAAGGCCAAAGGAAAGGTACGAGGAAAGGTCATGGAACCTGACAAATCCTGACAGTATCCCCCAACAAAAATGGAAACACCCTTCTCAAAGAGCATTAAGTCACGGCGTCTGGGTGACGTGCATGAAATTGCTGTACCAAACGGGGAGCATGCATGTTCTCCTGAGAAACCCAAGAGTCTTCCTCAGGTCCATAACCTCTCCAGGACGAAAGATACCATAACTTTTCTCTAACTCGTTTACTATCCTTGATACAGCGAACTTCGAACTCTTCTTGATTGTTCATGAGTATTGCAGGTGGACGAGGTCTCTTTTTGGTGGAAGCTGGTTTCAAGAGGGAGGTATGAAACACTGGATAGATTCTCATAGTTTTTGGAAGGAGCCATTTATAAGTTACCAGATTCACACATTGTTCTATCTTATAAGGTCCGATGAACTTTGGATGGAATTTATATCGTCTCCTAAACTGAAATATTTTGGTAGAAAGCCAAACCATGTCTCCTGGTTGATACTCTGGAGCTTTCTTTCTTTTTCTATCGGCAAACTTCTTATAAGAAACTTTGGTTCTCATTAGATTCTTTTGCAATTATTTAGTGACTTTTTTCATTTCCTGGAAATGTGAATCCAAAGAAGGTATGTTTGTTTTTGATTGAGTCAATAATAGATGTGAGAAATGTGGATGTCGACCATATACAGCAAAAAACGGTGACATTACTGTTGAAGAATTTTGCAAGTTGTTGTATGCAAATTCTGCTTCCCATTGAAAACCTGTCCAAGAACCTTGTTTCTTGAATAGGTAGCACCTTAGGTACTGTTTCAGAATCTGATTGACCCGTTCTGTTTGTCCGTCTGTTTCGGGATGGAATCTTAGGCACACCAATTCTTCCAAACTTGTGCGATAAATTGTGGTCCTCGATCTGTAGTAATAGATCGTGGTAAGCCGTGTAAACGCACTACATGATGTAAAAGTATCTGGACGAAGCAGTAGGAAGTTTATTGCAAGCTACAAAGTGTGCCATTTTTGACAGACGATCCACTACAACTAAAACAGTTGTCATTCCCTGATCTTCTGGCAAATCGGTGATAAAATCCATTGCAATATCTTCCCAAACCTGAGTTGGAGTTGGAAGAGGAAGTAACAAACCCTTTTTACTCCCATGTTCTGTCTTTGTCAGGGCCCGCCTCGCAGGATCCGTCTGCTGAACAAAGGGGTCCACCTCCAGATGTTACCAACACCCCGAATATAAACACAGGGTGTTCGAACCATCAGGCGAGGGATAAATAAAGAAGAAAAGACCGGGAAAGGGAAAGGCACAGCAGGGACAAGGGATCTGAAAAGACAAAGCACAGAACATATATAACTACTGAGCTATATCCAACACTACACTCAATAATTCTCACTAGAACTATAATACCTTATCAAGCTGTACTCATTCCTCCAGCCATAATAAGAAAGACCTAGTCCAGCCTCCTGTAAATAAACACACTGGTTAGCACAATATCCAGCATTCTGTATACCACACTCCCAGAACAAGACCCAGGTATTTACACACCATATAATGTGGAGATGGACTTCATAATGACCCTTTCTATACTACTATTATAAAGAGAGAACTTGCACATTTAGGCAAGGTAAACTCGGGAACTACAGCGCCAATCCACACACCCAAGACATCTTAGAAAACCTCAGGGCAAGCAGAAGGACATAGGCTACATAAAAATAAAAATAAAACGTTTTTAAAAATATTAATAAATTTAAAAAAGTAGTCCCTTGCAACTAGCGCCGGCCGCGATGTCTGCGTGAGGGGAGGAGCGGCGACAACATGAGCGACGTGAGGGGAGGAGCGGCGCCAGAACCAGGAAGAGCGGAGGACAACAGCGCCGGTAGGAGCTGGGATAACCGGAGGAGCAGTGGCAGTGAGAGGTACGTTGCTGGGGCGGGAGGGGGGAGGCATTACAAGTGAACAAATTACAAAAGCAAAAGTTGCTGTTATGAAACTAATGTCTGTTCTAAGATGAGGCGAATCACCGACTCCAGGTGCCATAATGTGAGCATGTTAGATCATAAAATTGCTTACTCCAGCGTGACTTAATGGAAAGGCGGAGGCATTTTCAGCATTCTAGGCAATTTTGTTGGCGCACTCCCCAATGATATGCAGATAGTTGTCTGGTCTTTTATTGTAATTCGAATGCAACCACTAGGTGGCACCCCGAGGCTGCTTTCTTTTCTGCCTTATACTGATTAGCTCTTCCCAATGTATTAACTGGTAATCCCTGTGGAAAATACATTTAAATATTTTAGTTTTAGGGATGATGCAGAAGAGCTTGAAACGAGATGAAGCAATCATGCTGCTGTTATTACAACAATGTAAAGAGTTTAGAACTACACAAATACTTAAATGGTATTTTCTTTGCTAATGCACAATAGCCATGTTCTACTTCTGCAGGCCACAGCGCTGTGAACAGAAGCACAAGAATTCCAATGGATTGTTTAAAACTGGTTTACGTCATAATGAAACTCGATCAGCCAATCAGTATTCATAAAGCAATAATGTGTAGTTCCTTTCTCGAGGTGAACGTGTGTGCAGAAATAGTACGTATTGATCCATTTAAGTGCTTTCTAAATGACCAATTGCTCAACATTCCAACGTATGGTAGCCAAATTCATCACATAAATGGATGTCAGTAGTGCATTTAGAGGTTTCCATTTTTCTGTGACCTATGCTGGCTGGTGTGTTTGTATTTCTTGCCTTGTTTTACCCACTAAACTCATGAGCCTCCTCTGCAAAGAACACTTTTTCCTGAAGTTACCACCCTCAATGCTTAGCCCGAGTGCATACATTAAAGAGAACACCTTTCAATCTATCTATACTACTATTATAAAGAGAGAACTTGCACCTTTAGGCAAGGTAAACTCGGGAACTACAGCGCCAATCCACACACCCAAGACATCTTAGAAAACCTCAGGGCAAGCAGAAGGACATAGACTACATAAAAAAAAAAACGTTTAAAAAAATATTAATAAATTTAAAAAAGTAGTCCCTTGCAACTAGCGCCGGCCGCGATGTCTGCGTGAGGGGAGGAGCGGCGACGACATGAGCGACGTGAGTGGAGGAGCGGCGCCAGAACCAGGAAGAGCGGAGGACAACAGCGCCGGTAGGAGCTGGGATAACCGGAGGAGCATTGGCAGTGAGAGGTACTTTGCTAGGGCCGGAGGCGGGAGGGGGGAGGGGGCAGAGGGAGGGGGGAGGCGGGAGGGGGGAGGGGGTCGGCGGGTGCCCAGCGCGGGCTTTAATGTTTATTGAGTCGGGGCGGGAGGCGGGGGGGGGCGGCTTCTTAACTTAATTCGAGTCCGGGCGGGAGGCGGGCGGCGGCGGGGGGGAGGGGAGTCGGAGAACATGCTGCCCCAGCCACCTTCTGCCCCTGGGTAAAAATGCAGCCCCCAGCCCCCTTCTGCCCCAGGCAACGCTGGGGCGGGCTGCTAGTTGTATATAATTTGTTTCTTTACTCAAACCCTTAAATGTTCACTTCCCCAAAAGTATTTACGACCTTGGTAGAGTTAGAGAGAACAGTCTCTGGAAGTACTCCAAACAGGTATTTTCCACTACACTCCCAGATTAGAAGGAAATCAAATCCACAACATTGGAAGGCAACATTAAGTTGTGTCCACCTCTAATATCCTTTTATCGTGATTTACTATACATTAATGAAACGGTAACATGTGGTTGCGACTGTCGTAATTTGACAATGGCCGAGTTAGCGCTTAGCTGTGCTACACGTTTTCCCGCTTAAATTGGCTATACATGAAAAACGCCATTTTGTAGGTTACGGCGGCCATCTTAGACCATAAGCTGCCTCGTGGCTAGCGTGCCCTTTAGTCCATTGTCGGTGCCACTGACCACTCGAGTTTGCCCAGCAACAGGCTATTTTTAGTACTGGTCAACCCGTACATGCGCAGTCCCAACTGACCAGTCGTCCCTCAGGAATGTGCCGCCAAACTGACCAGCGGGGTTGTAGCCCTCCAATGAGCTGGCTGTGTTCCAAAACATGACCATATATGTACATAACGCTTTGTAACTTTGTGCCGCTTATCTTTTATTACCTGTAAGCTGTATAAAAGAACGAGTCACACCAATGTTCGGTGTGATACTTCTTGCATTACCGAAGGGTGCTGTAGGAATGTACCACCACCCCATGGGGTCTTAATAAACTTGTTCTTTGAATTTTACAGTTTCCGTGCCAACAGTTCTTGAATGTAAGTGGGTTATCTACGGAGCATGTAGGCCTTGGGAACCCCAATACTACAAATTGGCGACCACGAAGGGACTCATCGGCGACTCGGATGCCCGAAGGAAAGGTCGTGACGAAGGTTTGGAAACTCGCCATGGACGCGTACGCTGCCACCGAGTGACCCGAGTCTTGGCACCCGCGGTGTTTCTTCCTTTCCTTCCGATCTGACCTTCCAGGTGGCGCCGGTCTCCGACTGAGTTTTCCATCGTCTGCGTTGCTGGGAAAGTGCCGTTTGGCTGATTCGATCACAAGACCTTGGCAGTTGGAATCTGGACATTTGAGAGTTTGGGTAAGATTTGTGATCGGTAAGGTAGTCTGCAGACGCTTACTGAAGTCCTATGATTTGTGATCGGTAATGTAGTCTTCGGACGCTTGCCGGAGTTCTATGACCTATGATTTGATTTGAGTTAGCTAACTTTTGTGAACTTGTGATCTTTGAACATATATGTGTAGTGCACTTCACATAGGCAGGCATGTAGAGATGTTTCTCTAACTTTGTTTCTTTCCTTTGAGCGGCACATTTGTGTGAAGTACTGTAAGTGCCTTTTTATACGGTGTCACGCTTTCGTGACACTTTTTGAACATGCCTGTTTTAAGCACACTCCGAGGGATGTGCTGTCTTGGAAATGGTACCACAATTAGGTTAGCGGAAGCACAGCCGGCTCCCCCAGAAGGAACACCAAAACGTGAGATGTATATAAAATTTGGCCTTCCCCCTATAATGTACAGCAAATTATGGCATAAGTACACAAAGTCAGATCCTGAATTGTAATGGCCTCTACATGGGTCGTTCGATTTACGTAAAGTACAGTTTGTGGAACAATGTTTGTTTCAACGCAGGTCTAGACAGAACATGTTTGATTGTGTGCGAATGTGGGAGAAAGCGGTACGTGAGCGAATGAAACGTGAAGTCGCCTTGGCGGACAAAGAGCAGCGCAAGGCTGCTCGGGATAAGGCTTTACAGCTTGAGGAAAAAGAGGCTCAGGAGAAGAAAGAGAGGGAGGAACGGGAACGTAAATTGCAAACGACTGGTCAATTCCCTATTCGCCGGCCGCTTTATCCTGTCCTTAATAATTAAATTGATGATTTTTCATTGCTAGATCGGTCACCGCCTCCGTACTTTTCGCCTACGGCTCCAGCTGCAGATTCGGAGGATGATGGACAGGATAAGCCGGAAAAGAAAGGTGTATCTGCTCTCAGGTTTTCTGCGGAGAGATCCGCACATTTACGTAGTTGGGCGCGCAAAGTGAATACGAACTATGTTTCTCAGTCTGAAGTTGTTACGGAAAGGGGTAGATGGACGGACCATGAATTACTGTATTTTCTGGCTAGTGTGGCAGATGAAGTTGTTACCGCATATCGTCAACTTTCAGATACATTAGAATCTAAAGCTGTGTCAGTTCACCGTGAGAATCTGGATAAAGGTTTATTTGATCTTGCAGATGTTGATGCCTTTTACAAGCTACTGATCCAGCTGCGAGATGAGACTACCGGATTGCGGGACGAGCGGAAAAAGAATAAGGAGTCCGGGCCGGAGTCTAACGTGCAGTCTAAGGAGTGTTCTCTCCGGGGTTCAGATAAGAATTCTGTATTGCATGTTATGCCTATGCGTGAAGCCGCACACTTGTATGTTCCACCTAAAGGGGAAGGTACAGATGATGATAAATTGTCAAAGGATGCAAAGGGATAATTTGTATATAACTGGGTGTATACGCCTTGGAACAGAGCAGATGTTATGGCGTTGAAAAATTCTTTACCTGATCTTCGTAAAAATCCAGCGGCATTCTATGAAGGGGTGGAAGGGGCTATTTCATCTTGTGTAATGACTCTTATTGACATAGATCTGTTTTTTGGGTTAATTCTTCCACCTGATATGTGGAGACAGATTCGTAAAAATAATGATGAAACGATACTTGGGGGAACTTGGAAAGAAATAACGGCAGCCGATTTAGACAGGGAACCGGCATGTAAGCCTTGCCAGTTGATTTTGGACTTACCGGCGGCTATTTTGATTAAATTAAAAACGCTCGTACCTTCTAAAAAGATTGATTGGACTATGTTAGCTTCGTGCAAGCAAAAGCCAGACGAAACGGTTTCAGATTTCTTTACACGCTTCGAAGAGGCGTTTCATGATTACAGTGGTCAATCTTTAACAGAGGATACGGGTAGGCATTTGTTTGTTGATAAGTATGTAGCTAATCTCCTACCGGAGATTGCAAAGCGATTGTAATCGAGTGAAAGTTCCTGGGCCACGGCGACCCCTGCGTCTTTGTTAACTATGGCTCAGTATTATGAGCGACAGGAATTGGAGGCTAAAGAATGTATTGATAAGAAAGCGAAGGAGTTGAAAACAAAAGTGATGTTGGCACAGGTTCGTGGAACGCAATCTAGAGGGAATGATAGAGGTAGACGAGGGACGGGCAATGCATCGTACGGGCGTACAGGTATAGCGGAGGACCAATGTGCCTACTGTAAGGAGTTTGGGCATTGGGCTGATGATTGTCCGGTACTGCGTGAACAGCGTAGTCAGCGTGGTCGAGGAGGTGGAAGGTCGAGAGGAGGTTATTCGGGAGCACGAGGTAGTGGAGGTGATCCTAGTAGGTTTGAAGAGAGGGGCCGTGGCCAGGATGAACGTAATACGTTTGATAGACGAAACCAATATCAGATATCGGAGGGTGAGAATGTGGAGCACCAGGATTATGTGCATGCATAGGACTGCGTAGGATGGGGTACGGAATCAATTGAAGTGCCGGTAGATCAGAAGGGTCCATATGTAACAGCGGGTATTCTGGGTTCTACTGATCAATTTCTAGTCGACACAGGGGCTACTCGTAGCGCTTTGTCAAAAAACTTGGTTCCGAGGGCTCCCCTGTCTGGCGAAATGATAACATGTGTAGGGTTTGATGGCACACCCTCCCCTAGCCCATTGTCAAAACCCCTTGCACTTTGTCTTGACAAATTTTTTAGTTTTGGTCAATTTTTGTTATCGCCCCATACCCCAGATAATATCCTGGGTATTGACTTGCTTAAGTATTTCCGAGCAACGATACGGTGTGCTCCTGAGGGAGTGCGGGTTATCCTAAACGATAATTACCCTGACTCGGATAGATTTTGTACTATACTGGACATTCCAGCTTTGGCCTCTCTCCCGCACACGTTATGGGCGACTTCAGATACGGATGTGGGAGAGATGCGTATTCCACCTATTCACATTACTGTTAAGGAGGGGGCCTCTCTGCCACGGGTGCCACAGTATAAGATTTTGAGGGAAGGTGAAATTGCCCTGGCACATATTGTTCAAGATTTGATAACTGCAGGAGTGGTGGAGGAGGTTCCTTATAATGTTTGTAACAGCCCTATTCTCCCGATCCTTAAGAGAGATACTGACGACAAAGTCTATCGGTTTATTATTGACTTGAGAGAGATTAACAAAATTGTCATTCCCCAATACCCGGTGGTGTCCGATATTACGACCTTGCTTACACTGGTGCCACCAACGGCCACGACCTTTAGTGTAATTGATTTGAAAATCGCATTCTTTTCCATCCCTGTCCATCCTGATAGCAGATATTTGTTTGGCTTCACGTTAAATAATAAATCGTATAGATTTTGTCGTGTTCCTCAAGGTTACACTGAGAGCCCGAGTATCTACAGCCAGGCTCTGAAAAGACAGCTTGATTCCTTTGAGTTACAGTCGGGGGTTGTCCTTATCCAATACGTGGATGACCTTCTGCTTGCTGCAGATTCCTATGAACAATGTGAGGAGAGTACGATTGCGTTGCTTTCTTTTCTGGCACAGAATAATCACAAGGTTTCTAAGAAAAAGCTTCAATACTGTAGACCCAAGGTGACCTACCTCGGTCATCTTTTGTCTAAGGAGGGGCGTGCATTAACATCAGAACGAATTCAGGCGATTTTAGATACACCAGTCCCCCGCAAGCAGAGAGATGTACGTGCCTTCATAGGGTTAACGTCATTTTGTAGGCAGTGGATCATGGGGTTTTCGCACATTATAAAACCCTTGTTAACGTTATTGTCCAAAACTACACCAATGCCCCTTGAATGGACAGATGAATGTCAAAATGCCTTTGAACAATTGAGACAGGCCCTTTGCTCTGCACCCGTGTTAGGTACACCAGATTACATGAAAGTTTTCACATTGTACGTGCACGAGAAAGATGGGTGCGCGTTGTCAGTGTTAGTGCAGACACACGGGGATAAGCAGAGGCCATGTGCGTATTTCTCTGCCATTCTGGATCCTGTAGCACGAGGGTTACCTGGGTGTTTTCGAGCAGTGGCAGCAACAGCAGTAGCTATACGGCAGAGTGAGGGAATAGTGTTATCGCACAAATTGTTGGTGCTAGTCCCCCATGCAGTAGATGCCCTGTTAAATCAAACAAAGACCCAATATCTCACGAGTGCACGTTTGACAGGATATGAGCTTACACTTTTGGCGCCACATATCACACTGAAAAGGTGCGCTACCCTGAACCCTGCCACTTTATTGCCTTATCCGGTCGAGGAGGGTCAGGAAGAAAAACATCATGATTGTGTTTTCCTGACTGAGGAACAGACAAAGGGTCGTGTCGACTTACAGGATATACCACTTCCAGATGTGGATGGGGAACTGTGGGTTGATGGATCGTGTTTGAGGCTGCCAGATGGTACGACTTCCGCAGCATATGCGATTACGACACTTAAGACAGTGGTAGAAACAGCTAGAATACCACAGAAATCGGCTCAGGCAGCAGAGCTGATAGCGTTAACACGAGCCTGCGAATTGAGTGCTGGCCTATGTGTGAACATCTACACAGACAGCCGGTACGCCTTCGGAGTAGCGCATGACTTCGGGCTACTCTGGAAAGAACGTGGGTTTTTGACTTCTCATGGAGTTCATATTATGCACGGAGAACTAGTGCGTGATCTCTTAAATGCGTTGCTTTGTCCAAAGAAAGTGGCGATAATAAAATGCAGCGCCCACAAAAAGATCACTGATAAAGTGGGTCAGGGAAATGCCTTCGCAGATAGCATAGCGAGACAAACGGCTATGTCTCGGACTGACTCCCCCATGTATGTGACACAATCACAGGCTGAGCGATGGAGCGATGCTAGAGCAGAAATCTTAGATATTCAGAAATCAGCTACTGAATCAGAACTTGCGGCATGGGCAGCAGATGGGGTGCTAGATGATGAAGGTTGTTGGAGAAGCAAGGATATGGAAAAATGGAAATTGCCTGCAGCTTACTTGCAGGCGATGGTCCAGATGACACATGGGTTGGCGCATGTGGGAGCTCTTGCAATCACTCGACTGTTAACACGAGTCTGGGAACATCCCGAGATTGCTAATACTGCCAAGAGAGTAGTGCAGACCTGCCTAGTATGTTTGCAACACAATCCTGGAAAGGGGACCCATACTCCGAAAGGAGGGTTCGTTCCACCTTCTGCACCATTCGAGGTACTCCAAATGGATTATATCCAGCTTGAGCGTTGCAACAATCTGAAGTACGTCCTAGTGGTGGTGTGTGCCTTTAGCAAATGGGTTGAGGCCTTCCCCACGAAAGACAATACAGCTCTAACAACGGCTAAGGTGTTGCTTAAGGAATTCTTCCCTCGCTTTGGAGTTTGCAAATTCTTATGGAGCGATAATGGGCCTCATTTTGTTGGGAAGATTGTGGAGTATGTACTGAAGGGTTTAGGGATTCAGCAGAAGTTTCATGCTGTGTTCCACCCTCAGTCGGCAGGTCTAGTTGAGCGGTACAATGCTACGTTGAAACTCAAACTGGCTAAGATTGTGGCATCCACATCGTTGAAGTGGCCGGATGCTTTGCCGCTAGCATTACTCTCTCTCAGGTCAGTACCCCACTCGCGAACTGGCCTCACATCATATGAGGTGGTGTTTGGTCGCCCTATGAATATCTGGGGGGTGCCCAAGCCGCGGTTAATACATGATGTGCCTTGTATAATGATGAACGATTATTTGGCACGATTAACAAATGATTTGCTTTCTATTCATCAACAGGTTCGAGAAGCGCTCCCCGACAACTCTACTGGAGAGGGCCATGATCTTCGCCCTGGCGACCATGTAATGATCCGGTCGTTTGAGAGGGCGAGCAGTTTGGAGCCAAGGTGGAAGGGCCCTGAGCAGGTCCTCCTGGCAACCCGGACAGCTGTACGAGTGACCAACAGGAAGCAGTGGGTGCACTCGACACACTGCCGTCGTGTCTCTCCTGATCTGGTGAATCCTGCTGTGTGGACCGACTACAAAGAGATTTTGGAGAAAGAAAAGAGCCGAGCTGTGACATCGGCCGAAGTTGAGGGAGCCTTCCCAGACCATACTGTTTCTGGACGAGAGCGTTACAATCTGCGGCCACGATAAAGAAGATTTTTTGGTTTTTCGAGACTGGTTGGTTACCGCTCTGGGGTTTGTGAAACGGAAACCGGGAATTCCAAGGGGGGGGGGGTTCAGTTCTGCCAAGTGTAGCGACACCCGTCTTGGCCCGGAGAAGAAAACAACGGCTACCTCGGAGCTCAGCACCGTATTTTTCTTTTTTAGGTATATGCATATGTGCATTGAGACTTTGTGAACTTTGTGAACTATTTGAGAACTTTTTGAACTATGGCGTCGTCTGTAGCACGAGATAAAAGAATACTTGGTGCCATCCTTTTCGTCTTGACCATTGTGGTAATAGCAGTGATAGCTTGGGTAGTTGAACTTGTGGTACCTGCACGTGAACATTTGCTGCCGACTACCCCGGCTCCATCTGAACATTTTCACTTCACTTTGCCCTACCACGAAGAACGGCACCGACAGACTTATTTGAACAATAGCTTTATTCAGATCCTACATCTCTGCAGCTGAAAGGATGTTTACTTGAACTAGTAGGCAGGAATGTATGTTTGAGGAGCGGAACAGATAATTCGAAGGTTGAATACAGTCTTGGCAGGCAGCAGGCTGAGCTAAGCGCCGTTAGCCGCGCAGGGAGTAAGGCAGAGGTCACGGGTACAGAGGCAGCCCAGGCTGAGGCTTTCAGAGTCAGAAAGCAGGAGAAGGCTCGATGGCAGAATTCAGAGGCCTACTTCGCCAGAGCTGAAAAACGTGTAAAGTACACCACAAAAAGACGTTGGCATGGCATACTTAGAAACGGAGTATTCAACTCGTTCAGGGTGGATCTGAAAGAGGACATGTTAACGTTGGACGCAAATATATTTGCGTCTTCATGACTGGCACAGGAGGGAAGTTACATGCACTTTAAGCTTGTACATGGAGACGGTGGGGTACACGTTAGGGAACATTTCTTGACCATAAATTTTATATTTCCTCAATACGCATAACATGACAAATACGTCCAACTGTTGGGTGTGTGGGATGTTGCCTGGGCATCAGAAGAAAGGGGGTACACCACTCATTCCACTCCCGTTTTCACATAATGGATCCTGCAATGCCTGGTACACCCTTTTATTCACTTTGAGATGGCCAACGAAAGGGGGGGTACTTTTCCGTTTGAATAAACTTTGCTATCATGATCGGGATGGGTATCCACGAGCTGAGGGTACTCGATTTGAATGGGAGGAGTACCGCCCCGATAATGTATCTGCCCCACGTGTTTACAGTAATCAGCGGAATATCAACGTATCCAGTTCGCATGTCATTAATGTCATTGCTACAAAAGCTGATTTGTGTATACGCAATAAAGGTACAATTTCGGTTGGGAAAAGTGAATGCAACACCACACTCACATTTGACAGTCCAATTGGCATATCATTTGTAGCATCTCGCAATACTTACTTTATCTGTGGAACGAAGGGTTATCATCAGCTTCCGATGGGATGGTTAAGGTTATCTTTTGTACTACCCCCTGTATTCATTGCCCCACCAATGTATCATAATGATTATGTTTTATACCATGACTTTGTTTTGAATCGGGTTAAACGGACTGTTGTTCTGGACGACATCGACCAGACTGATACTGCCTTGCAGCAATATGTGGACTTCAATTTGGGACTGTTTTCTTTTGTGGGGGCTGCGTTGAACAGTCGGAAAATAAGACGATTGACACGTGTTGTTGAGGCTGTAGCAAATGACACTGCCATTGCACTTGGGAATATTACTGAAGAACTTCAGATTTCTAGGATCGTTACGCTCCAAAATAGGATGGTGTTAGATGTAGTTTTAGCTGACCGTGGGGGGGGCATGCAGAATTATCGGAAGTAGCTGCTGTGTTTATATACCTGACAATTCACCATCTGTTTATGATGCCATTTCTAAGTTACATAAAATAGCTGCTGAAATTCATCCGGACAATGGAACTTGGACACTTTCAGGATGGTTCTGGTCAATACTTACTGCTTGGGGTTGGAAACTGCTAACGATTCTATGTATCATTGTAGGGATACTGTTCTTCGTGTGCTTATGTATTCAATGTGGCCCAGCTTTATGTTCTATGTGCTTATCAGTTTGTGTACCATCGAGACAAGCTCTTGCCCATGACAAAATGATGCTTCATAAAGAAGTAACTCAAATAATGTTGATAGATATCGAAGATGAACACCCTGACTATGTTCACTATGAGGTAGCTTCAGCTAAACGCTAAAAGGGTCGTCTGTCGTAATTTGACAATGGCCGAGTTAGCGCTTAGCTGTGCTACACGTTTTCCCGCTTAAATTGGCTATACATGAAAAACGCCATTTTGTAGGTTACGGCGGCCATCTTAGACCATAAGCTGCCTCGTGGCTAGCGTGCCCTTTAGTCCGTTGTCCGTGCCACTGACCACTCGAGTTTGCCCGGCAACAGGCTATTTTTAGTACTGGTCAACCCGTACATGCGCAGTCCCAACTGACCAGTCGTCCCTCAGGAATGTGCCGCCAAACTGACCAGCGGGGTTGTAGCCCTCCAATGCTGGCTGTGTTCCAAAACATGACCATATATGTACATAACGCTTTGTAACTTTGTGCCGCCTATCTTTTATTACCTGTAAACTGTATAAAAGAACGAGTCACACCAATGTTCGGTGTGATACTTCTTGCATTACCGAAGGGTGCTGTAGGAATGTACCACCACCCCATGGGGTCTTAATAAACTTGTTCTTTGAATTTTACAGTTTCCGTGCCAACAGTTCTTGAATGTAAGTGGGTTATCTACGGAGCATGTAGGCCTTGGGAACCCCAATACTACAGCGACCACCACTCTGCTCCGCTTCTTCCTGAAGAATAAGTAACTGATCAACCAATCCGGCAACGGGTAGTTGCGACCATCACTCTGCTCCAGATCTATTGTTATTGATAGCACACGGTAACGTGTAGATAACCACTACGCTCCACTGCTAACAAGTACACAGAAAGCTCCTTCCTAACATGCGAAACCATTCACGGCAACGCGCAGCGTCTTGCCATGGCGTTCCGCGGAACATATCACAATACAGCCTTGTTCCCAGATCCGGCACGCATCAGCCGATGCACCTCCTTCGATTTGAACAAGCAAAACAAACGAGCAAGAGTTCACGCGAGCCACGGCTCCCAGCGGCTCTATCAGAAACAGCACCTTATGAAGAACGGCGGTTCCAACAACAGCATTGTTCTAAACAGCGGTCAGCAGCTCATGATGCTAGCGGCTGACGGAACCTCTCCAAACACAACTGACGAAGGACTCAGAATTACGCGCACCTTCCCCCGGTTTCCTCCAGCCATATACTTCCTGCAGCAAAGGCTCATGGAAGATGTAGTTTTTAACAGTTTAGGCAGGCGCGGCAAGGTGAAAACCTGACAGAATGCCCTCCCTCCTAGCGCCTCCTGGGCCCAGGCTTGGCAGGGAACCTCCGATGAAAAGACCGGACTGCGGCAGGTGCATGCACATTCAGGGACGGCTCCCACGAGTCGTCTTCCGCCGTGTATCCTTTCATTGCCACTAAATACCATAGATTCTGAAAGTTGAGGGATGCACACCTATTTTCAACAGTTTTTTTTCCTTATTTGTAATCATTAAGTTCGTGTTAGCGTGCAGATTGGTGTGTGGCATGCCCAGGAGCCACCTAGTACGACATAAGTATATGCGAATGGGACACATTCATGCCCCAGCCAAATGCACAGCTGTACGCCGCCCTTGCCCTCGAAATATAAAACAGGCCAAGAATATTTCACACGTGGACATTAAGAATGGATTAAGAATACAGAAGTGGAAGAAAGAGTAATGTTTAAAGAAATGAAAAATTTTGGACAAGAATGGTTGAAGTTTTGAATGCCGCAAGGGCGGCGTACAGCTGTGCATTTGGCTGGGGCATGAATGTGTCCCATTCGCATATACTAAATAGCATAGGGCACCCCTACGACATTTAGAGTCTTTAATGCAGCGAACCACGTACTCCAAACCACCATCACACAGCACCGGTGGAGGTGTCCTCCGCTGAGCAGACAATGCAGGCTTCAACAAACTACTATGAAAAACAGGATGAATGCAAAGGGAAGCCGGAAGCTTCAGTTTGTAGGCCACAGGATTGATTTGTTTAAGGACAACATACGGACCAATGTATCTAGGGTGAAACACCGAACTTAGCTTAAATCAGATGTTTCTCGTGGACATCCACACTCAGTCTCCCACATGATAAATCGGACTTTCCCCTCGATGTTTGTCAGCCCACTTCTTGTAGACCGCCTTGGCTTGGATCAGATGCTTAGACACTTTCCTCTGCACCGAATGCACATGGCGGATCTGACTCAACACAGAAGGCTGACTACCCACCTCACCAGGGATGGTAATTGGTAACACTCGAGCATCGAATCCATAATTGGCAAAAAAGGGGGACACCCCCTCTGAGCTGTGCCAAGCATTATTATAAGCCAATTCAGCAAGCCATAACAACGACACCCAAGAGTCTTGTGCCTCCACTGCATAACATCTGAGGTACTTTTTGAGGGTTTGATTCAAACGTTCAGTTTGACCATCTGTTTGGGGATGGAAACTAGTTGACAATGTGGATTTAACATGTAGAGCCAGGCACCAGGACTTCCAAAAGCTGGCGATGAATTGCGGACCCCTGTCAGAGATTATAACCTCCGGGATCCCATGGTAACGAAAAACATTGGATAATAGAAGCTGGGCTGTCTGACCAGCTGTGGGAAGATTTCTGCATGGTATAAAATGTCCCATTTTCGTGAGACTATCCACCACTACCAAAACTGCTGTGTGTCCATGATCTGAAGGCAACCCTGTAATGAAATCCATGCTGATGCTTTGCCATGGCTTCTTTGGTGTAGGCATGGGTATAAGTTTTCCCTTACTCTGACATTGTAAGGTCTTAGCTCGAGCACAAACCTCACACTTTCCCACCCACAATGTCACATCTCTAGACAGTGTTTCCCGCCAAAACTGTCTCTGTAAAAGAAGCACCGTTTTCCTTACTCCTTGATGACCAGACATCGGAGAAGAGTGACACCAGTCAAAAGCCTTTTTCCTGCTTTCCACCGTTAGTAGAAACAATTTGTTTTGTACAAAAGGCAGATCATGTTTAAGAGAACGATCAGTACCTTTACTACTCCAAGATCTCCATGCGGTATCTGTTCTTTGACCCTTGATCGCCTTGAGGAACGTGTCAGCATTAAGCACACATATCACCTTGCTCGGTTCCACTATGGCCTCCATTGGAGGATCTGTTTTTACTGAATCTGTGTCTTCTAGACAAGACAAGGTGTCCACCTTTCTGTTCTCAATGCCAGGACGGAAGGTGATGATAAAGTTGTATTCAGCAAAAAACAACATCCACCTCATTTGTCTCTGAGACAGATGTCTGGCTGTCCTCATATATTGCAAATTACGTAGGTCTGAATATACGGTCACAGGGTAAGAGGCCCCCCATAGATGTTGTCTCCACTCTTGGAAGGCCTTCTTTATAGCAAGGGGTTCTTTTTCTGCTATGGTATAGTTCTTTTCGGCCTGACTTAACTTTTTAGAAAGGTAGGCCACCGGATGCAATTGACCTGTTTGTGGATCCCTTTGGGGCAGGATAGCTCCTATAGCCTCATTCGAGGCATCGGCTTCCACAATGAAAGGTAGTTCAGGTGGAGGATGCGCCAGTATGGGAGCGGAGATGAATGCCTTTTTGAGATAACAAAAGGCGGTGTCTGCTTCTAGCGACCAATGAAACACCACCCCTTTTCTAAGAAGGCGAGAGAGGGGAGCTGGAATTTGCGAGAAACTAATAATGAATCTCCTATAATAGTTAGCAAAGCCCAAAAAACACTGGACCTCTTTCACCGTCTTTGGTATAGGCCAAGACTGAACCGCTTGCACCTTTCTTTCAGCCATCTGCAAACCTTCAGGGAAAAGCATGACTCCTAGAAATTCCACGTTCTCCACTCCAAACTCACATTTACTGAGTTTACAGTACAGTCTATTCTCTCTCAGACGCTGTAAGACCTGTATGACATGTTCTTGATGGGTATCGACATTTTTAGAGTAGATCAGAATGTCGTCAATATATACCACGACACTGGTACCCACTAGATCTCTCAACACATAATTTAGGAAATATTGGAATGCTGACGGGGCGTTACATAGCCCAAAGGGCATGACTGTGTATTCGAATAACCCGTAACGAGTTTTAAAAGGAGTCTTCCACTCATCCCCCTCTCTCATTCTCACCAAGTGGTATGCCCCTCGGAGGTCCAGCTTAGTATAAATTCTGGCATTCCTGACTTGATCCAGCAGGACAGAGATGAGGGGGAGAGGGTATCTGTTACGAATGGTGTTTTTGTTTAACATTCTATAATCCACACATGCCCTTAATTCCCCGTTCGCTTTAGCTATGAAAAATAAGGGAGAGGCAGCAGGGGATTTGGAAGGCCGAATAAATCCTATAGATTGATAATGGTCCAGGTATTCCTTTAGATGTTTCGTTTCAGGCACTGATAATGCATACACCCGACAAGTGGGCATAAGTGCTCCTTCCATTAGATCAATACAACAATCATAGGTTCGGTGTGGGGGAACTCTATTGGCCAGTTGTTCAATGAATACATCCTTATACAAGTGATACTGGAAAGGCAACAGCCCCTCCTTTTCTGCCGCAGTAGCTACTTTAAAAGGAGCAGACAACTAAAGCATGGGCGAATTTTGCGAATCTCGCGTTTGCGAATTTTGCGGATTTGCGCGGGTTTCTGCCAGTTCGCAAGGGTTTTGTACAATTTCGCAAACGCGAACTTACCTGTCGGGTCGCAAGTTTTGCGAACTTGTTGTTTCTACGTGTCCAGCCTGTTTGGGACACTCTTCTTCATCACTGCCACTCTCTGTCACCACTGCCACTCTCTGACTACTCATGCCACCCTCTGGCCCACCCATGCCACCCTCTGTTTCATCACCGCACCCTCTGGTTGTCCAGTGTACATTATTTTCGGCAAAGCAAAGCACACCTTCCCTGCCTCAAGTGACCTGAATTAATTTGGGGCTGATTAATGTGTCACAGAATATTTTTTTAGCTGGCACCTGCTTCCTTAGTGCTTCCTGATTAGTGATCTTTTGCACTTGCTAAGTGCTTTCATTGTTGCAAAATTAGTTACAACACCTGCCCTGCCCCAACTGACAATAGTGAATTAGGGGCTGATTAATGTGTCACTGGATTTGAACTTCCAGCCTGGCTCCTGCTTGTCTGCCTTAGCTGTAATTCAGGACCTTTGTGTAACTATTCTGAGGGTCAGAGCAGGCTCACATAATAGTTGCAAGTAGGCAACTGAACTTTGAAGGGGCCCCTCAGGAAGCACTACAGGAAATGGCTACTAATGATGAGCTTGAACTTTTGAACCTGGTAAGTAGTTTCAGTTTTGCTAAGATCGTATTTCTGCAATTTAGCGCTTATTCGCGGGGCGCGAAGTTGAACTGGGAAGCCGCGAACTCACGCGAACAGTGCGAGCAAGCCATAAAATCCGCTGCTCGCGGATTTGCGGATTTTGCGGGAAATTCACGAATCTCACGGATTGCGAATTTACCGAAAATCCGCAAAATCCGCGAGCGTAACGGATTTTCCACCCATGCTTACCAACAAGGCAGCCTGAGTAACAGGGTGTAATGTCATATGTGTCTGACATTCTTCTGACTGGAACTGTATCTTTTTCTCTCTCCAATTAATGTCAGGGTTATGATAGGTAAGCCAGGGCATGCCCAAAATGACCTCATACTGTGGGCCCTCGATTACATTCAGGGTCAAACTGTCTCGATGTTCCCCCTCCGGTATCTCAACTGTTAACAACACTTCTTCTGTCTGTTCTTCGATTAACCCTGACTTTAATGGCTTACCGTCCACAGCCCATACTTCCTCAGGGTGTTGCCTTGGAATGCGTTTCAAAGAGAGTCAGGACACCAACCCACTATCTATAAAATTGCCGGTGGCTCCTGAGTCAATCATCACCAACACCTGATGCATCACTTGATGGCTCTCTAAACACATTGATAATACTATGTGTGTCACAGAATCCTGAATAACTTCACAAACCAATGAAGGGAGTTTCAAAGAAGCTTTATCACTATTTTCTCCAGATGACTCACTACCGAGACCAGTATTGGACACAGCCAATCTTTTCTTGACCCACCCCCCTGTGGTCTTCGGTTTAGAAGGACATTCCCTTACATAATGTCCTTTCTTCCCACAGTACATACACAGTCCTTGTGTTCTGCGAGTTTCTCTCTCCTCTCTGGTCACAGAGCTGTTGGACCCGGCCTCGTGGCGTGGTCCTCTCTGATCCCCGCAACCCAAGAACCACTGATGGACCTGACCCCAGTCCACCCAGAACTGTACATCACGCCTCTACCCCGGACCTGAGACGATCTCCAGACCGCATGCCTGCACCCGTGCACGTGACCATCAGCCTCCATGTTTGGCCACTCCGGCCGGCCGCCTTCTTCCCTTTCGGCAGCCCTTGGCCGCTCCTGGCTGCAGCCAGGCGTGCTCGTCCGGCGCGCCCGGACCCGCCCGGACCCGCCCGGGGGATGAAAGACTCACCAAGTACCCCAAACCAAGACTTCAATCACACCTCCGGCCCCCTTCCGAGGAACTGGTTCCCCTCACACCTCTGAACTATACCTGGGGACTGGTTTCGATCACACCTTTGGCCTCCTAGCGAGCTGGCTCCAAACCTTGATGGGCGTCTGGGATCCCCTGGACTCACGGTCCAAGGCATCAAAGCACCAGCCGCCCAGACAATCGGCCGCCTGGCCCTCGGACCACCGGCCTCCTGCCTCTGAGGGTCCAGACATCAAAGGGCCCTTGGACTATAAGACAGCCTGCCTCCCATCCAGCCGGCAGTTGTATCCTGGACAAGAAAGCCCTGCTGATCTGATCGCGGCTGACCTTGAGGAGAACAGACTCTGAGCCACCGAGCCCTGCTGACACTGTCGCGGCTCATCCTCGAAGTTACGAAACTGAACCACCGAGCCCTGCTGACGCTGTCGCGGCTCCCTCTCGAAGAGTAAGACTTGAACCATCGGAGCCCTGCTGACCTCGTCGCGGCCCACTCTCGAGAACGAGAGACTCTTGCTATCATCCTGAGCCCTGCGGACGCTGTCGCGGCTCCACCTGACTACGAGTACTACGGGGTACTCCAGATCAAGCCCGGCTGACCTCGTCGTGGCTTGAAGAACCCTCTGGTCCGGCTGGACCACTAACGCGACCCTCACGACTACCTCAAACCGAAGTGAGTAGGACAGCAAGTACCATTGCCAGCCCCCTTACACCCCAGTTCGAGGATTGAGAACTGTGCGCAGGGTACGCTACGTACTGGCTGGCCCTCTAAGACTGTCCCGCTCCCCCGTTCCCTTGTTCACGAGACTTTCGCGATCCTCCGATCGCTGTGTATTGCTACCTATTTTACTTTGATAAAGTTCATCCTTGATAAAGATTCACGGTGTGGTGTCCGTTCGTAAGTGTGGTGTGTCGACAGTGGGTACGATCAGTCCTCCCCGGCGAGGACCTTCCCTCGATAAGACTCGGCAGGAATTGTGGGAGAGGAGGGTCTCGGGTGGTAAAGAGAGCAGTCTTGACCCCTGGGGTCACCCTCTTCTAACATTGGTGGCAGCGACGCGATACGAACCTACGTCTGGAGATCGTACCACTGACACACTACCTGAACCCACCCGCAGCAGCACCCTAGAAAGAAAGAGCGACGATGTCGTCCACAGAATCCGGTGAGAAAACGACATTCGATAAAGACCTATTGAAAGACTACACCCATAGAGAACTAAAGCAGTTCTGCAAAGAACTAAGTATCGCGAGTACCGGACTAAGTACCAAGGAGGATTTCCAAAAAGCGCTAACGGCTTGGGTGGAGTCCGGGTCATCCCTTCCCCCGCCTGAAGACAACGGGGGAGGGAGACCACAGACCGAACCCAGTACACCGACCGGTGAAAGAAACCAGCAACCAACCCGGAGCCCAGCAACCGGGAGGGATCGGTCGTCAGAAGAGATGGCCGACCGAGAACGTGACCGAAGTCACGAACTAGAACTGGCGCGCCTCAAGTTGGAGGGAGAACTCAAACTTGCAGAGAAGAAGTTGGCAGTCGAGCAGTTACGGCTCCAGGGGGAGCTGGAAGAGAAGAAGCTCCAGAGGGAACATGAAAGCCGGAAACTCCAGCTCGAGCATGAGCACGAGCGCAGCCTCAAAGAACTGGAGTTGAAAGCCAGAGCAGAGGCAACCGGACCACCGGGACTCGGAGAGCCGGTGATCCCCCGGGAAACAAAGGTGCACATCCCCAAAGACGTTGTGAACGAGTTTTACAAAGGAGACGACATCCAGCAGTGGTTCAAGGCATACGAGGTCGCCATGTCCGCCCACCGGGTCCCCGAAAAGGACTGGGGGGCTGGCCTGTGGAGCCGCTTCCTCAGCGAGGGAAGAGACCCTGCTGGACCTGCCGACCGCGCACATGAACACCTATCCCCACATGAAAGACGCTCTCCTATTCCGCTACGGACTAACGCCAGAGATGTATCGCCAGCGGTTTAGGGAGTGCAAGAAGATTCCTGGCACCACATGGGTGGACTATGTAAACTACTACACCCGGGCCTTAGATGGGTGGATCAAGGGCAGCAATGTGACCACCTTCGAAGGCCTGGTCGACCTCATCGCTTACGAGCACCTGTCCGCGAATTGCTTTGTGGAACTGAGGCAGCATCTCAGGACAACAAGCTCGCCAAACCACGAAAACTGGCTGTTGAAGCCGATCGCTGGGTGGCCACCCGAGTCCAGAAGGGGCCCGGGGGAGACTCCCCACGGAACAACCAAGGATCTTCCTGCCAGAGGGGTGGGGGAGGTCGAGGTAAACAACAAGGATCTCAGCCAGGGCCCCAGCGTAGCCCCCCCAGAAACCAGACACCCCGTTCTCCTCCCTCGACGAGAGCGGCCCCGAGCGTAGGTCCCCCAGGGCCCCGCCCCAGCACCACGTGTTTCAAGTGTCAGCAATCTGGGCACTATGCCGGTGATCCCCGGTGCCCCATGTCCCAGAAATCCACTCCCTCTGGCTCCTCCACCAGACAGATATCTTCCGTAGCCCTAGAAGAGGAAGAGATAGAAGAGCAAGGAGAGTGGGAGCCCGCAGCCATGGTCTTAGCTTCCCTGGGGAATAGCGAGATGGTCCCGGGAGATTACCTGCCCGACAACACAGAAAAATATCGTCAGACAGTTAAGGTTAACAGGCGCAGCATAGGTGCCCTTAGAGACACAGGAGCCAGCATCACGTCCGTCAGATACACGCTAGTCCCTGAGTCCCTGATCATCCCTCACGCCTCTTGCAGAGGGATAGCAGACGACAACTCCGTCCGCACCTGCAAAATAGCACAGGTTCCGTTTGAGTGGGAGGGAGTCTCGGGCGATCTACGGGTAGCGGTCCGCACGGACATGCCCGTGGACTGCCTCCTGGGGAATGACCTAGAGAGCTCGAAGTGGAAGGATGTAGAAAGGAGGACCCATCTAGAGATGCTGGGTCTGTCCCACTGGGCCTGTGTGAGCACCCGAGCCATGACCTCCAGAATGACCAACCCCGGGAACGAAGAGTCTGAGTTCCCCCGTGCAGCCCCTGATGCCCCAGAGGGAGGCGAGCGCCCCACGGTCCCCGACCAGCCCTCCAACGAAGAAAGCGAATCCGACGACAGTCCCCTCGGACCCTCCGTCGAACCGGGCCCCACCCTAACCGATCTCCCCGAGCTGGCCCAGTGGCGCCAGGAGGGAGGACCATCCCGAGAAGAGTTCTTCCAGGAGCAGGCCTCCTGCCCCACCCTGGAAGGGCCCCGGCAACAGGCCGCGGCCCAGGCCGCCGGGGACCAGTCCGGCTCCCACTACCTTTACTGGGAAAACGGCCTACTCTACAGTGAACAGAAGACCGCCGAACTAGGGTCAGCCCGAGTGCTGGTGGTACCCCTACGTTTCCGCGGCCTCCTCCTCAACCTGGCCCACGATGTGCCCCTGGCGGGACACTTGGGCCAGGATAAAACCTACCAACGAATAGTGACCCATTTCTACTGGCCCCGTATGCGTGCCGATGTGGAAACCCACTGTAAGTCCTGCCCCACGTGCCAGGCTAGCGGCAAAAGCGGAGGTAAGCGCAAGGCTCCCCTCCAGCCCTTCCCAGTTGTCAGTACCCCCTTTGAGAGGGTGGGAATCGACATTGTCGGACCTCTGGACCCCCGGACCTCCTTAGGTCACAGGTTCATTCTTGTCTTGGTCGATCACGCCACCCGATACACCAAAGCCATCCCCCTCCGGACAGTGACGGCCCCGGTCGTGGGCCGGGCATTCATGGGGATCTTCTCCCGGGTGGGATTCCCGCGGGAAGTGGTGAGCTACAGAGGCACAAACTTTATTTCCCGGTACATGAAGACCCTTTGGCAACAGTGTGGGGTGTCGTACAAGTTCACCACCCCATACCACCCTCAAGGTAACGGCCTGGTTGAGTGGTTCAACCGCACCCTGAAAGGAATGATCATGGGTCTCGAGGAGCCCCTGCGACGCAAGTGGGACGTCCTCCTGCCCTGCCTCCTGTTCGCATACTGAGAAGTTCCCCAGAAGTCCTTGGGGTTCAGCCCTTTTGAGCTGCTCTATGGGCACCTCGTCCGGGGTCCCCTCAGCCTGGTCAAGGACGGCTGGGAGACAGCCCCCCCGAGCACACCCCCCGATGTGTTCTCCTACGTCCTGGCCCTCCGGAACCAGACGCGGAGATTTCGCAAACTGGCCGAGGCCAACCTGGAGGCCAGCCAAGAGGAGATGAAACGCTGGTACGACCAGAATGCCACTCTGGTCGAGTTTCAGCCCGGCCAACAGGTTTGGATCATGTCCCCAGTGGAACCTTGTGCCCTTCAGGACAAGTGGACTGGACCCTTTAAGGTGATAGAGCGCAAGAGCCAGGTCACATACCTCATCAATACGAAATCGGCCAGGAATGCACTGAAGGTTCTCCACGTGAACCGGCTCAAACCCCACTTTGTGCATACCGAGTTGGGATTACTCCTTGCCACTGACGACGGAGAGGAAGAGGAAACGGACCCTCTGCCGGATCTCCTGTGTGCGAAGGACCAAGATGGCTCCGTAGAGGGGGTGAGTCTCTCCTCCTCCCTCACCCCGTGCAGCGTGAAGACTGTCACCGGTTGTTGGGACAGTTCTCGGACCTCTTCTCCCTCACCCCCGGCGTCACCAATTGGTGCGTCCACGACGTGGACACCGGGGACAGCCCTCTGGTACGGCACAGAGCCTACCGAGTCCCTGACCGAGTTCGAGCCTGCATCAAGGCCGAAGTCGACAAGATGTTGGCCCTGGGAGTAGTAGAAGCCTCCGACAGCCCATGGGCTAGCCCCGTGGTCCTGGTTCCAAAGGCTGCCGCCCCCGGCACCGTTCCTGAGCTGAGGTTCTGCGTAGACTACCGCGGACTCAACGCAGTCACCCGAACCGACGCACACCCCATCCCCCGAGCCGACGAACTCATTGACCGCCTACGGTCGGCTCAGTACCTCAGTACCTTCGATCTCACCAGTGGCTACTGGCAGATCGGCCTCACGGAGAGGGCCCGAGAAAGGTCTGCTTTCTCCACTCCGGATGGCCACTTCCACTTCCGAGTAATGCCCTTCGGCATGAAAAACGCCCGCCACCTTACATAGACGGGTCAACTAGGTCCTGGCCGGGTTGGAAAGTTTCAGCGCGGCGTATATCGACGACATTGCCGTGTTCAGTGCCCACTGGCCCGAGCACTTGTAACACCTCTGGGAGGTGTTGGACGCCCTGCACCGCGCAGGCCTCACCATTAAAGCTAGCAAATGCCAGATAGGACAAAGCTCTGTGGTATACCTCGGGCACCAGGTCGGAAGCGGCCTCGTAGCCCCCCTCCAACCCAAGATAGACGCTATCAATGCCTGGGAGACCCCCACGACCCAGACCGAGATGCGGGCCTTCCTAGGACTCACAGGGTACTTTAGTAGATTCATCAAGGGCTACAGGAGGATTGTAGGCCCCCTCACAGAGTTGACAGCCAAGGCAAACCCCAAGAAAGTTAGTTGGACCCCCGCCTGTCAGAAGGCGTTCGAGGAACTGAAAAAGGCCATGTGCACCTCTCCAGTACTACAGGCCCCCGATTACTCCCGAGAGTTCGTGGTCCAGACAGACGCCTCCGAACATGGCATTGGAGCCGTGCTCTCCCAGGTGGACGACCAGGGGATTGATCACCCAGTAGCCTTTATCAGCCGGAGGCTACTACCCCGAGAGCAGAGATGGAGCACCATCGAGCGAGAGGCCTTCGCAGTAGTTTGGGCCTTGAAGAAGCTGAGGCCCTTCCTGTTCGATACCCACTTCCTGGTCCAGACCGATCACTGTCCTCTCCGGTGGCTCATGCAGATGAGAGGAGAGAACCCTAAACTGCTACGCTGGTCTATCTCCCTCCAGGGGATGGATTTTACTGTTGAGCACAGGCCTGGTACTGACCACGCCAACGCCGACGGCCTGTCCCGCTTCTTCCGCCTCAGCGAAGAGAACCCCCAAGAGGATGGGTAGTTCTCCTCGTCTTTCAGCTGGAGGGGACGCATGTTGGACCCGGTCTCGTGGCGTGGTCCTCTCTGATCCCCGCAACCCAAGAACCACTGATGGACCTGACCCCAGTCCACCCAGAACTGTACATGACGCCTCTACCCCGGACCTGAGACGATCTCCAGACCGCGTGCCTGCACCCGTGCACGTGAACATCAGACTCCATGTTTGGCCACTCCGGCCGGCCGCCTTCTTCCCTTTCAGCAGCCCTTGGCCGCTCCTGGCTGCAGCCAGGCGTGCCCGCCCGGGGGGTGAAAGACTCACCAAGTACCCAAAACCAAGACTTCAATCACACCTCTGGCCCCCTTCCGAGGAACTGGTTCCCCTCACACCTCTGAACTATCCCTGGGGGCTGGTTTCAATCACACCTTTGGCCTCCTAGCGAGCTGGCTCCAAACCTTGATGGCCGTCTGGGATCCCCTGGACGCACGGTCCAAGGCATCAAAGCACCAGCCGCCCAGACAATCGGCCGCCTGGCCCTCGGACCACCGGCCTCCTGCCTCTGAGGGTCCGGACATCAAAGGGCCCTTGGACTATAAGACAGCCTGCCTCCCATCCAGCCGGCAGTTGTATCCTGGACAAGAAAGCTCTGCTGATCTGATCGCGGCTGACCTTGAGGAGAACAGACTCTGACCCACCGAGCCCTGCTGACACTGTCGCGGCTCATCCTCGAAGTTACGAAACTGAACCACCGAGCCCTGCTGACGCTGTCACGGCTCCCTCTCGAAGAGTAAGACTTGAACCATCGGAGCCCTGCTGACTGCGTCGCGGCCCACTCTCGAGAACGAGAGACTCTTCCTACCATCCTGAGCCCTGCGGACGCTGTTGCGGCTCCACCTGACTACGAGTACTACGGGGTACTCCAGATCAAGCCCTGCTGACCTCGTCGCGGCTTGAAGAACCCTCTGGTCCGGCTGGACTACTAACGCGACCCTCACGACTACCTCAAACCGAAGTGAGTAGGACAGCAAGTACCATCGCCAGCCCCCGTACTCCCCAGTTCGAGGATTGAGAACTGTGCGCAGGGTACGCTACGTACTGGCTGGCCCTCTAAGACTGTCCCGCTCCCCCGTTCCCTTGTTAACGAGACTTTCGCGATCCCCCGATCGCTGTGTACTGCTACCTATTTTACTTTGATAAAGTTCATCCTTGATAAAGATTCACGGTGTGGTGTCCGGTCGTAAGTGTGGTGTGTCGACAGTGGGTACGATCAGTCCTCCCCCGCGAGGACCTTCCCTCGATAAGACTCGGCAGGAATTGTGGGAGAGGAGGGTCTCGGGTGGTTAAGAGAGCAGTCTTGACTCCTGGGGTCACCCCCTTCTAACAGGAGCCCTCACCGCTCCTTTCTCCATGGGTTCATTACTTTCAGCAACCACCGATGGCCCTTTCCTTACCGAGTACTCTGGCCTAGTATAACCTCTATCCCACTTCTTTCTATCCCCACTACGCTCTGACATTCTGCCATCCAACCTTAAAGAAAGGCTGATCATTCCTGCGCAAGTAGTGGGTTGTGGATCGATCTGGGCGATAATGTCCTTTAGACCTTCTCTAAGTCCCTGATAAAATATGGACATCTGTTTTTCCTCTGGCCATGACGATTCTGCCACCAACCTGTTTAAGGTCTTTAAATAGGTGACCAGCTCATTCCGCCCCTGTCTCAATTCCAATAGTTCTTTATCAGCGCTGAAAGTTGTTGCACGTCTGTCGAATACCCTCTCGAACTCGTCTCTAAAAGCCCCCCAATCCGATAAAAAGGCATCATCCTTCCTTACTAAAGGGACTGCCCAATTTGCGGCATCACCTATCATGTACGAGATGGCAAACGCCACCCTTGAATGGTGATTAGGAAAAGACGCAGGTTTACACGAAAAACTGAACATTATTTGTGTAAGAAATACCTGCATCTTGGAAGGATCCCCAGAATACCTTTCGGGACTCGCCAATGGTATAGGCGGAGGTACTGTGACCTGTATTCGGGGATTCTGCGTAGCAGCATCAAAAGGATTTCCAGCCAACCTATCTACCCTATCTCTTAAGGCAGTGGTCTCGGTTCTAGAAGCAATCAACTCCTGTTGTACTAGCACAAGAGCCTGTAGAACGTCCTCAAGGGTAGCCATGTTTATTCAACAACCGAATCGGGCGAAGCATTTAACTTGGGCGGGTAATTCTGTCAGGGCCCGCCTCGCAGGATCCGGCTGCTGAACAAAGGGGTCCACCTCCAGATGTTACCAACACCCCGAGTATAAACACAAGGTGTTTGTACCATCAGGCGAGGGATAAATAAAGAAGAAAAGACCGGGGAAGGGAAAGGGTCAGCAGGGACATGGGATCTGAAAAGACAAAGCACAGAATATATATAAATACTGAGCTATATCCAACACTACACTCAATAATTTCATTACAAGACCGGAGGCTACCATTATGCATACAACTTTTAATGCAGTCCAAGCATAGCCGCATATGTCACAAAGCAAAAGTTCCAACTTAGAATACATATGAACCAACAATAGCATGAATCACTAGGCAATCAGCCTCTTTTAAATGCGGCTCCAAGCAAGATAAGTCAACTTTCTACTTCGCTCATGAAAAGTCTCATATTTTAGAGTTTAAGATTAGTATTTTATTATTAATTTACCTTAGTACCGTATACTGAGTAACCCTCTTTTATCCCTACAGGAGTAAATATTTATATATACAATATAAGGATATATATATGCAATGTTATATTATAAGGTACAATGTTATAAGGTACAGTAACACCTTTTCACTCCTTGTTTTCGGTTTCACAACCTCCAATTTACGGAGGTTGGCTTCTTTTTTTTTTCCTTCCCTTCGTTTGTCTTACTTATTTCATGAATGATACTAAGTCTTTGAAACTAGCTCGTGAAATGTTTAAAAGCACACATTGACTCGCGTTGCAAGTGTAGTTACCTTCCCTACTGCTTTGGAGTTCATTTATATTTTCGGAAAGCTTTGCCATGCTCGAGGCTTCATGTTTCTTACTGCGCTTCATTTGTTTGATTATAAATTGGGAAATTATAATATTTAGTTACCTCTATTAACATAATCCAATTATCTGTGTACCCCCCCATAGTCAGAAAGTTTATTATATTATAAAAAAAAAGAAATCAGATAGTTATAATTGATATTTACAAGTTTATTATATTATAATAAAAAAAAAAAATTAGAGGATCAGACATTTATATATATTTATATGACTAACCTGTCTGACTCAGATTCGGATTCAATTCATGGTAATACTGTTGAATCTGATTTTACTAATGATGCCATCAAAAAACCTATCCATTAGGAAATGAGATCATGTATGTTTTCTACTCTCTCTCAAGTTATGTCATCTAAGAGATCCTTGATCCATGCAAACGATTATTTATCAGATCTGGACATAACAGAGGTTAATGATCTCACTGAACAAAGGGGTAAGAGGCATAAAAAAGTAAAAATATTGATTATACCCCAGAGAGCACGGGAGGTCCTAGCACCTCAGGTTTTAGAGGAGGTCCTCGCACCTCATTTGCCTCAGGTGTCCCTTGCGGCACAAATTTGAAAGGTGTCCTTAGCGGCACAAATTTAATGGGTGTCCTTAGCGGCACAAATTTAATGGGTGTCCCTTGCGGCACAATTCATCAAAGTGCTCTAGACAATGATCCTATTGATATTGATGATGGCTCAGAATTTCCTGACGAAAATATTCTTGATCTCGATGAGGATGATCAAGATATTGATTCCTTTCTCTTAAATGATAATAACGGTCCTTCATCTTCTAAGGATAGTATTTTGGACCCTTTGGGGGAGGAGATGTTCTCCATTTTTTACATTAAACACCCTAGAAGCTCAGAGTGGACCCCACACGAGCACATATCTAAATTCATAACTAAATGGATTAGAAATCCTTTAGAAAGAGAGACTCGTAATCTCTTAAGAGCAGAGTGTACCAGACCTTCAATCGAAGGTTAAGTTTGTCAAACTCCTAACCTTGACCCAGAATTAATTACCTACCTATTTAAATTAGGGCGAGACCCGCGTAAAGGCCTGGAAAGATCGCTTAAGATCTGTTAAGATAAAGTTCTCAACATTCTAGGACCCCTAACAAAAATAATTGACGCAGCAGAAGAGAGTTACCTTAATGACTGCCCTCTTGATACACACTCCATTAGGGGGTGGAGCCAAAGGGCACTAGTCCTCTTAGGCAACACGAATGTGGGACTTAATTGTGAAAGAACAAGAGTGGTCCTCACTAAAATTAGCCCTAAACTAATCGATATGGCTGAAAAGGAAACCTCAATTAATCCAAAAGGTTTACTTTTTGGAGAAGATTTAATAAAAAGTTTGGGCAAATATGTATCGACCTTTACCGCTTTAGATAAAGCGCACCAGAACATGAAAAAAGTTTTTAACTACAACAGCAACCTTTTTGGAAGGGCCGGTAGAAGGGAGCTATCTTCCGTCCGGTTCAACTGACGCCCCTTTCCAAGAAACAGAGGGAATTTTGGTAGAGGATACCATCCATCCAACCAACCACAGTTCTATCCACCCAGAGGAAGAGGTTTTCGCTTGAGAGGATTCCAAGCTAGAGGAGCACCTGCCGAATCCACCCCTCAAAGTGAGTACAGCTTCCCCTTCCCCTTCTTCGAATCCAAAAGTGGATGGGAGACTGAAATTTTTTTACCACAATTGGAAAATTATTACACTAGACCCCTGGGTTCTAAACAATGTTCTCGGTTTTCAATAGATTTCATCAGGACTCCAATCCAGAACTCTCTCCCAAGACCGATTCCCCTTACACTAGATCAAGAAAAAATCATAGAGGAAGAAATTTCCTCAATGCTCAAAAAAAGGAGCAATTTTATAATTTGCCATGGAATTTATGAGATTCATAAGTACTCTCTTCCTTGTGGAAACGAAAGTCAAGGGTTGGAGACCGGTTATAAATCTCAGAGAACTCAACAAATTCCTTGTCTACCGACATTTCAAGATGGAGGGCATCCATCTTCTCAGAGACCTCTTACTAGATGGAGACTGGCTGGTCAAATTAGATCTGAAGGACGCCTACTTTACCATTCCCATGGCAAAGGAACACCAACACTTTCTTCAGTTCATTTGGAAAAACCATCTCTTTCAATTTCAGGCCTTCGGTCTCTCCTCTGCCCCAAGGTACTGAGAGCAGTTGCCTCATGTCTAAGAGAAAAAGGTATTCGTCTCATCATATACTTAGACGACATCCTGATTCTTTCTCAAGATTATGCTCAAATCATCAAAGATCTCAAGACAGTTATAGACCTCTTAGAAAGTCTGGGTTTTATCATAAACAGGGAAAAATCCATTCTAATTCCCTCAAAGAAGATGGAATTCCTGGGTTTCACAGTAGATACAACAGAATGTCTTCTTCTCCCTCCCAAGAAGGTTGCACAAATCATAAAGGAGAAAAGACATGTATTGAAACAAAAAAATCTCACCCTAAGAGAACTAGCCAGAGTTTTAGGACTTCTATCTTCTTCCATTCAGGCCATTTTTCCGGGGCAATTGAATTATCGAGCCCTTCAGAGCATAAAAGCAAGAGCTCTCAGATCAGGTCTTTGGTACGGAGATCGAATTTCCTTAAACCCAGAAGCAATCTTAGAACTAACATGGTGGTTAGACAATCTAGATGCATGGAATGGGAGAGCGATCTTTGGTTCAGCACCAGATTTTATTCTAGAATCGGATGCCAGCCTTCATGGCTGAGGTGCATGGTGTATTCTTCCGTCATCCTTCTTCAAGTTTGATGTTTCATTGGAGTTGTTTGGACATTTCCTTTCTCACTGTCACCACATTTAAAAGAGGCTGATTGCCTAGTGATTCATGCTATTGTTGGTTCATATGTATTCTAAGTTGGAACTTTTGCTTTGTGACATATGCGGCTATGCTTGGACTGCATTAAAAGTTGTATGCATAATGTTAGCCTCCGTGTCTTTAATGAAATCCAGATTCTCTGGTCATGTTAATAGGAGAATCGCAATTCTCGCTAGAACTATAATACCTTATCAAGCTGTACTCATTCCTCCAGCCATAATAAGAAAGACCTAGTCCAGCCTCCTGTAAATAAACACACTGGTTAGCACAATATCCCGGATTCTGTATACCACACTCCCAGAACAAGACCCTGGTATTTATACACCATATAATGTGGAGATGGACTTCATAATGACCCTTTTGTATATAATTCGTTTCTTTACTCAGACCCTTAAATGTTCACTTCCCCAGAAGTGTTTACGACCTTGGTAGAGTTAGAGAGAACAGTCTCTGGAAGCACTCCAAACAGGTATTTTCCACTACACTCCCAGATTAGAAGGAAATCAAATCCACAACATTGGAAGGCAACATTAAGTTGTGTCCACCTCTAATATCCTTTTATCGTGATTTACTATACATTAATGAAACGGAAACATGTGGTTGCGACCATCACTCTGCTCCGCTTCTTCCTGAAGAATAAGTAACTGATCAACCAATCCGGCAACGGGTAGTTGCGACCACCACTCTGCTCCAGATCTATTGTTATTGATAGCACACGGTAACGTGTAGATCCCCACTACGCTCCGCTGCTAACAAGTACACAGAAAGCTCCTTTCTAACATACAAAACCATTCACGGCAACGTGCAGCGTGTTGCCACGGCGTTCCGCAGAACATATCACAATACAGCCTTGTTCCCAGAACCGGCACGCATCAGCCGATGCACCTCCTCCGATTTGAACAAGCAAAACTAACGAGCAAGAGTTCACGCGAGCCACGTTTCCCAGCGGCTCTATCAGAAACAGTACCTTATGAAGAACGGCGGTTCCAACAACAGCATTGTTCTAAACAGCGGTCAGCAGCTCATGATGCTAGCGGCTGACGGAACCTCTCCAAACACAACTGACGAAGGACTCAGAATTACGTGCACCTTCCCCCGATTTCCTCCAGCCATATACTTCCTGCAGCAAAGGCTCATGGAAGATGTAGTTTTTAACAGTTTAGGCAGGCGCGGCAAGGTGAAAACCCGACAGTCTTAGCCTGAGCACAAATGTCACACAGTTGAATAAAAGAAGTTACATCTTTATTCCAGGTTGGCCACCAGAAATTTCTTCGTACTAATTCTTAAGTTTTTGTAATTCCTGGATGGCCAGCTAATTGTCCTGTATGACACCACTGCAAAACCTGCGTTTGTAGATTTTTTGTTGGCACATATAATAAATCTGAGTAAACCCATGACAAAAGTTTTGGTATAGGTATAGCTTGTCTTATTTGTTCAAAAAAATATCAGACATTGTGGCACCAATTATCTGGTTACTAGATAGCATGTTCGTGGGTCTGGGAATGAGAGGTGTTTCATCAGGTTTTATATCGTACCGTGATAATGAGTCAGCCTTGTTGTTCTTGATCCCTGGTCTAAAGGTAACTACAAAATCGAATTCTGCGAAAAACAATGTCCAGCGAAGTTGTCTGGGAGTCCGAGCTTTTGCACAGCGTAAAAATTGTAGGTTCCGATGGTCTGTATAAACAGTTATGGTATGCTTGGCCCCTAGTAAATAATGACGCCATTCTTTGAAAGCGTATCGAATAGCTAAGAGTTCTTTTTCCGCTACTGTATAGTGGACTTCAGCAGGTAAAAATGTTCTTGAAAGGAAAGCAATCGGATGTAACTCATTGCTTTCTGTATCCTTCTGTGACAGAATTGCTCCAATGGCGTAATCAGAAGCATCGGCTTCAACTATGAAGGGTTTTTCTGTGTCAGGATGTCGTAAGACTGGTGCTTGTGTAAAAGTTCTTTTGAGGTCTTGAAAAGACTGTTCTGCTTCAGGAGTCCAAGCGAATTTCACATTCTTTCTTAAAAGATGGGTTAAAGGAGTAGCCAAGGTTGAAAAGTTTTTAATGAATCGATGGTAAAAATTAGCAAATCCTAGAAACCGTTGGATGTCCTTCACTGAAGATGGAGTAGGCCAATCCATTACTGCTTTTATTTTTCAAGGAGCCACAGTTATACCAGATGGTGAAAGAATAGAAACCCAAAAATTCAACTTTTTTTGTATGAAACTCACATTTTGATAGTTTACAAAACAAACCATGTGTTCTTAAAGTGGATAAAATGGTTTTAACATGTTGCACATGTTCTTCCGTAGAAGATGAAAAAATTAAAAGGTCATCAATATAAGCGATGACAAATCTGTCTAGATAATCCCTAAGGACATCATTAATGAAAATTTGAAATGCGGCCGGGGCATTGCATAAGCCAAAGGGCATTACACAATATTCGAACAAGCCAAAACGAGTTCGAAAAGCTGTCTTCCACTCGTCGCCAGGTCTTATGCGGACTAAGTGGTAGGCTCCTCGCAAATCAAGTTTGGTATAGATAGTGGCTGATCGCACTTGGTCCAAGAGAACTGGTATTAATGGTAGTGGGTACCGATTCTTAATGGTGATAGTATTGAGAGCTTGGTAGTCTATGCAAGTGCGTAATGCTCCACTACTTTTCGGCACAAAAAAAGAGGCGAGGCAGCTGGAGACTTGGAGGGTCTAATAAGGCCATTTTTTAAAAACTTGCCCAGATATTCTCGGAGATGCTGGTTTTCCTGTTCGGTTAAAGCGTAAATCCTGCTGCAGGGAATTTTGGCCCCAGTACAAGATCAATAGCACAGTCATAATCCCTATGAGGGGGTAGACTTTCAGCTCTTTGCTCACTACAGACATCAGCAAAAGATCCATAGACAGATGGTAACTCAATATCATTTTCAGCAGCAGTGGATACAAAAAGAGCTGAAGCACTATGCAATAAGGCACTTGGAGAATCTTTAGATATTTTGTTCGAACAAAAACACTCCTGTTGGCACCACTGAGAAGAGAAATCTACAGAACGGTTTACCCAGTCAATGGCAGGGTTATGTAGGGTTAACCAGGGTATACCTAAAATTATTCAAAACTGCGGTGCGTCAATAACTTCGAATGAAATAATTTCTTGATGTTTTTTGCCATTAGTGTCACAAGTCATAAGAAGAGAAGTAGTACAGTGAGTTATCATTCCAGATGTTAATTGTGTCCCATCTACAGCATACACCAGTTCAGGCTTAGATTTTTCTAAAATCGGTATGTCTCTTTCTTTAGCAAACATGGTATCAATAAAGTTCCCGGTAGCCCCTGAGCCTATCATGGCCGCTACTAACAGACTTTTCTGTTCAGTTACCATGATCTGGACATTTAGAATTAAGTGTGGTACGGTTAACTGCAGAGTATTAGCTATCGACTGTGCAGGAGAAGATAGTGAACTCGAAATAGCCTCCTGATCCAATCTCGAGTTTCCTAGTTTTCCGATTTGTTCTCAGCTTTATCACGGGGCCAAGAACCTTTTGGTTTAAGAAGACAGTCTCTAACAAAAGGACCTTTTTTCCACAATAGAGGCAAAGACCGTTTTTTCTTCTATTGTCTTTTTCCTCTGTGGTTAACGGTTTCTCAAACTTCCGACTTCCATGGGTTCTCCACCGTCTTGGTGTGATTTTCCTCATGCCCTTGTAAAAATCCTAACATCAGTTTTTCTTTTATCACCCTTGCGATCCGCAGCCCGGTGATCCAGTTGTAAACTAAGGGCTATTAAATCAGCACAAGACCGGGGTTGAGGATCCATAGGTGCAATGAGAGCTTTCAGTTCGTCCCTAAGACCTTGATAGTATCAAGCTGCCCTTTTTTCCTCGGGCCACTCAGTTTCTGCTACGAGATGGTTAAATTGTGTGAGGTAATGAACTAGATCCTTGTTCCCCTGTTTTAGTTCAAGTAACTCTCTATCCGCTGATCCTGTAATAGTCCTTCTGTCAAAAATCTTCTCAAATTCACGTTTAAAGTTGGACCAATTATAAAGCAAGGGATCATCAGCTTGAACCAAGGGAACTGCCCACATTGCTGCATCCCCACTTAGATAGGAAATTAAAATACTATACGGGATTGAGCGTCCGGAAAAGAAGTTGGTTTAACCATAAAATACAGTTGCACCTGAGTCAAAAAGGTCTGGAATTTGTTTGGTTCCCCAGCAAATCTCTCAGGTGGTGCTAGAGGAACAGGTGTAGGTACAGACACAGAAATGGACGAAGTGGAACCTGTAATGTTAGTTTGGGAAGGGCTTGTGGAAGGGCCAGAATCCAATCGTGTTTGTAATTGGATGACTTTACCAGCTAAGGCTGCTGTTTCTTGACGACTAGCAGTAAGCTCCTTCTGGAGATTATTCATCAAAGCACAGAGATCATTCATGCTGGCCATCTTTTGTGAGAAGTGTGGCTCAATGGTTAGAGCAGCAGACCCTGATGCAGAGGTCTAGCCCGGGACCAGGGTTCAATTCCCCGCCTCGGCGGGTCTTGGGCTCAAAAATTCCACGGACCTGATAATTCTCGCCTCGGTGCCTATTCCAATCATGGAGTCCCACTCTGCAACTCTGGGCAATAGCTTGCTTAATCTCCACAACGGCCCCCACAACGCTCAAGGATGCCTGGGCTCCACCTTGGGGGTGCCCAGGAGTGGACACCTCACAGGGAAAGCCAGGATGGGGTCCACAGCGGTATTCGTACAAGCGCCTTGAGACCCTTGCAGGTGAGTAGTGCGCTATACAAGTATCAATTTACATTTTACTGCTCGGGAGGAACTAAATTCTTGGCGGGATTATTCTGTCAGGAACCTAATATATTGGTTCGCAGTTTTTGTTCCTCAGGAGCAGTACCCAAAAGCCCACCTTCCAGCAGCTTCGGCTCTGCACTATGAGTTCCGCAGAGGATCGAAGTGGCTAGACGAGGGGAGGTAAGGGAGGGTACTGCGGGGAGGGAGATCTGGAATGAGATAAACACAAACAACTGGAACATGAGAGTGCTGATCCACAGTAGAGACCAACTTTGGATTCTTGACACTAAATCCCTGAGACCTGAAAGAAAAGCTATTGGTTACAAATAAACATATTACGTTCTTCTCTTTAAGTGATATTCTTAAATCCAGAATAAACAGGGAAAAGTATTTAGCGTAGAATCTTCTGCAATTCAAATCTACTATATTGATTTATGCAGCTAAATGGCATCTGTTAACAAACATCCGTTTGTATTTCCAACTTTAACTGAATGAACCCAAAAAGATTACTTGTTCTTAGTTAGATTCTTTTGTCATAAACAGGTATTCCACATGTAATTTAACCTCTGCCAAAACACTGTCTGCAAAGATTATTTCAAAGAGTAAATATCGATCAGCAAAGGACTCGTTTTGCCAAAGAACATTCTATCTAAAGAACATCACAACTGTATTGCACTCGATATATTTCCTAAACAAAGATTAACATCAAATGCTTCTGTGGTAAAAGATCTGTTTAGTGTTTCTTTGAGTGTCAGAACACTAAACAGTTAAAAACTCGAAGCTTTCAGCCGAAAGACTTCCGTTCAGGTAAAGCGCAAGCAAAGGACTAATGAATTGCACCAAAACATTCCAAATGAAGGTCTTCAATCAAGATTGCGCCGAGACACGCAGGGCAGAGGTTTCTTCCTCGATGCGGACAGAAGAAAAAAGGATGGATCCTACCTGCGGCGTCTTCGTGCGAAACTCTGTGGTAGGAAACCGCCAAATAACTGGAAACTGCATATGGCCCGGGATGCCCGCCACCCCCTCCCAACACCACTTCCCAATGGGAGAAGACAGACACTGGTTTGAACTTTTGGAAGGCGGGGGGGAGTTACCCCCCCGGCCGTATTTATTAAAATATGAAACAAAATTTAAAACATTAAATAAAAGTTTCATGAATCATGTACAATTTTACTTTTATTACATTTTGATGAAGACATGTTCTTTGGCTAACCTTAACAGATCTCTAATACAAAGGTTTCCTAGCCGAGTCTAGCATCCTGAAAATGCATACATTCTAAATTAAAATTGTACATCCTAGCATTAAGGGCCAACGGCAAGGTCTTAACCGGTGTCAGATCCCTACTACCAAAATCCCGCCCTCACGGTGTGAGTGGCGCATGCGCAGAGGACTTTACCCTCATTGCCAACTGTAACTTCCCTTGTCGTGGGGGCCCCCTTTCACTCGACGCCATCTTAAAGGTCGTCCGAGTTCCCGTGTGAGGTATCTGTAGGAATGACAGCGTGGACTCCCCCCCATCCCCACACTCTCTTCCGCCGTCGCGGATATCCGATCCCTGGGAAATTCGTAGGAGGGGCATCTAGCCGCCTCCCCCCTGGGAGGGGCCTATGGCCCTCTCCAACTAGGCGACCCATCCTTAGTGGGTGCCGCCTCCCCGTGGAAGGGGCCAATGACCGCCTCCCCCCGGGCGCTCCCATCCATTCTGGGTGGCGCCCCCCTCTAGGGACCTTGAAATTACTGCTCACCGATCATGACCTTACCGCCACAGGCCGGATAGTTGACCGACTATCCGGCCCCCCCCACTCCTCCTAAAGGTCATGCTTCCTCACACCCCTTAGCCATGCTATGAAGCCTCCTATGAGTAAATCATTCCCCTCCCTGGACAGGTGAACCCCATCATTCAGATACATGTGATCACCCCGAATACACCCGTGAGGAATGCTATGCAACTGCGCGGAGCGAAACAATTTCCCAATTTTATTGTTGACCCTTTTCACTGAGTGGTTCAACGCTGACACTGAAAGACCCCCCTGCCAAATCTTCCTGGGGATCATGTGGGACCAGGCAATCGTGCACCCCGGGAGTTTCTTAGCCAACCAGCTAACTGCCGACAGGATGTGTTCTAATAACACTCGTCTTCCCAGCTTCACTAAGTCATTGCCCCCCAGGTGTACTATGACTATAGATTGCGGTGACCTCTGCCGCCCTAAAAGACCCTCAAAAAACGATTGAAATTGGTCAAAACAGAGCCCGCCCTTCCCATGGAAGGTTACTCTGTACCCGTATTCCCCAGATGCACGAGTCGCGTCACCTGCCTTGAATACGTCCCCGGCACGCCTCACATATGAGTGGCCCACGACCCACACCGCTCTCTCGCCAGCCGGTGATCCTCGACCGCTGGTCTCCTGATGTTGGGTCGACTTCCAATTCCGCCCCGCGTGACAGGCTCACGAAACTGTAATACAAACAAAAGACAAGAAGCGTGAGTGCATGTCAATTGACCTTTACAACATGTGCAATCGCACATACCTTTTGAAGCAATTCGAGGACCAACGGCCCAGCTGTTTTACTTCCTCCGCACTCTGACCCCGGGCCGTAGCCTCAGTAGCAGCCCCTATCCTAAATAAGTGGGTCCCAAAATCGCACGGGTCCATGCCAGCGGCAGCGATTGACAGTGCAAGCACCCTCTGAAACTGAAATCTCGTCAGTGGGGTGCCATCATTGTGCCTAAGCAGGCTCCCCCCCCATCTAGCCGTCCTCAGTGCCAAGTATTCCTCTAGACACTTTATCGGACAAGTGGGAGACCCTCGTGCGCGCCGCACGACAACACTATCTCCCATAGCTCCCTGGTCTGTCTTGGACCTGGCTATCGAGATTACCATCGAATCACCCCTTATTTGTAAGTGATCCCTGCACAAGCCTCCCTCCATATCCTTCTTGTTCCTTGCTACGAGCTCGCTTACCCGCATAGCCCCATGGAATGCCAAGGCGAAAGCTGCCCGGAACAGAACTGCTTCGAAAGGGGAGGAGCACGTCTCGTCCAGCTTTGCTAAAAGCAGAGACAATCTGTCTAAGCCAATCGGGCGCCTCGTATCCTGTTTGCGACCCTCGAGGCGTTGCCAGCCGCGGAGTGCCTTCCTAACCAACAAGGAACCCGTCAGGTCACTTATGCCGTGCAGCTGTGCCATGAACGAAATGGCCGCCCTATGTCTATTGGCCGTTGCCGCTGATCGGCCTTCTCTGTGCAGCGCTACCAGGAACCCCAGGAAGGATTCCTCCTGCCCCCAGCTCTGTCTCCCTGTCGGACCCAAAAATGTGCAGTAGGAACGAAACGCTCCTTCGTAAGCCTTCCTTGTCCTAGGCGCTAAGCTGGCTGCCACGAGGTTTTGTAATCCGGGGCACCGATTAGCCATAGCACTTCGGGGAATGGTGCCGCCACTAGGTCCGCTGTGGGTAGATGGCCCCTGGAAGCCTGCATTTGTGAACGAGAGAGTGCATCAGCTGCAAAATTCTGTATGCCTGGCACATGTTTTGCCCTGAACTGTACATTCAATTTCATGCAACGTAAAACGATTTCTTTCAACAATCTCAAGATCCATTTGCAGCGGGCTGCCTTGATTAATGCACTCAACCACAGTCATATTATCCGACCAAAACACCCCCGAGCGGTCCCTGAAGTCGTCTGGCCATGCCATCAGAGCAACCCAAATGGGAAATAGCTCTAAGAACCAAATGTTAGTTGTCAGACCGCTGGAGTGCCACCACATCGGCCATACTTGTGCCGGCCATCGGTTACCAAAGATGGCGCCAAATCCCACGCTCCCATCTGAGTCGGTCCATAAACCTAGTTCATCCGAAGATGCTGGTGGTTTGTTCCACACAACTCGACCGTTGAAGTTCGCCAGAAATGCCAACCAAATGCGCATGTCCTGGCGAACCTCTGCCGACAGTCTTGTACGGTGGTGTCCCTCCTTGAGGCCAACCATAGCTTGTGCAATAGAGCGTGAGAAGGGGCGGGCCATTGGTATCACCCTTAAGGCGAAGTTAAGCTGACCCACTGTTTGTTGTAACTGGTGCAGGGTCACTTTCTCCTTGCCCAGGCATTGCGTCAAGGAAGCCCTAAACTTGGCCACCTTTTCCATCGGTAAACGGAAACATCCTTCCACAGAATTGAGCTCAATTCCCAGAAACTCCAGTGAAGTAGATGGTCCAACCGTCTTACCTGGTGCCAATGGGACTCCGAACTTCCGCATGAGGATGCAGAAATCCTGCAGCGCCTGCGCACATTTCGCATTGCCGGCCGCTCCCAAGAACAGTAAGTCATCTAGATAGTGCATAACGTGCCTATGCCCCGTGGCCTCGGTGAATGCCCACTCTAAAAAACAGCTGAACATTTCAAAATATGCATTTCTGCTACGCTTGGGTTCTGTTGGACAGGTAACTGATTTTACAAAAGGAGTCCCCCCGAAAATCCCCCGCCGGGATGTTGAAGCCATATAGGAATCCATTCCTCAACACCCCGGCGGATACATAATCAGGGTATTTGTTCAACCGAGGAGTCAGCGCCATGATATCGACAGGTGTAGGCAATCGGTTCCCAAGCATCACCTCATTCTTGCTTAGACCCTCCTTTTCCCCCAGTTCCGCTGTTCTTAGATCTACAGCTACTCTCCGGGTGTGAGGAGTTCCCACAGCCCACACACGCATGCCTGAACCTACATGTTCCCTGGGGCCTGCTACAGTTGCCTCTATTGAAGCCCCAACAAACCCCCCGCTTGCCGCCATTTCCGCCGGTCTTGGGCTGAAATTCCCTACCGGCGCCTGCTCGAAAGGGCACCGCAGGCTCCTGGAGAACTGACCCCGACCCGCTCCCGCCCGGCGAGGATGTACCCGCCGCACCAGGCAAGAGCTGCTTGTGCCATGACACCGAGTCGAGGCAGTCCCAGGTCAAAGATGTATCAAACTCTTTTGCTTTTCGGAATTTCATGTCATATCCTTTCCACTCGTCCCCCTCATACATAGTATAAAAATCCATAATCCTATTCTGGTAACAGGACAACTCGGTCAGCACTTCCGGCTTTCGTTTACCCATGACTGCCGTAAAGATCGAAAAGGCCTTCACCCAATTCGCTACGGTCTCATCGACCCTAAATTCCGCCATCTTGGCCCGCCATACGCTGGGGTGCCATAAATCTTTCTGGGATTTTGCATATTCCATCTTGCGATGGTCAGTCAACAATGAAAACATATTCACATATTTTTCCCCCCATATCAATTCCTTTGTGGCCGCAGGGATGTGCTGGGCCACCCTTTCGCGCCTTGAAGGTAACGAACCTTCCCCTGCCATTGGCAATGTGTGCTTACCGGGTTCTACCGTCGTGTCCGCCGTTTTTCCCCGGCTAGCCGTAGGAAGGCCTGGCACCACCTGTGGGGGAACAAGAGGAACATTCGCCGTCCCGGCTTCTCTCGACTGCCGTAACTGCTCGATTATTAGTCTAGCCTCCTCGGCCGGATCCCCCACAACCACTGCCCCACCGCTTTCTTCTTGAGCCAGGGTAACACTGCCGCTAACTGGATGGCCAGTTCCGGGGGCATCTCCTCATCATTAACAGGGGTAATTACAACTGGGATTGGTAAACCTATATCTGGGTTTGGTACCGGGGTGTCTGCTGGTGTGATGGGGGCGACTGGGGGCACCTCAGGAACCGGATCCTCCCCGGAGACCACCCTCTTCTTAATACGCTTCCCCCTACCCTCAGGGACGATTCCCGGCAAGGCCGGGCCTATCACCTTCTTAGGACGGCCTGAGCTGTTCTGAGCTGCTAACTGTTTTTTAACTTTGGCCAAACCTCGACCGATCGAGTCAACTTTACTGAATTTTCGGTCCATGATCGCCATCCGATTCGACAAGGTGCGCAGTACCTTCTCCAACTCGGAGCTCTTTCCTGCTTTTTTGCCGGCCATAGCTTCGTTTACTCTGCTCTAGTCGATCAACGAGGTCCCAGATCCTTCGTACTCCAAATAACTGAAAGAGAAACAACAATATTACAAGTTCTCAAAATTGCCGCTTGTTCCGTCGAGGGCTCACGAGCAACGAGTTGGTGCAGCCTTCAGAGCACAGGAACAAGAGGACGCTTCTTCGGATTCCTGCTCTTTTATCCGTCTGCGGGAGGGCGGGGACCCTCCTCCGGTACGCCTACTGGGTGTGGTCTTCCATGCGGGTGTCTAGGACAACCCCTCCTGGGCGGGAAAGGGCGCGCCTCGGCTACGCCACTTTGGGCATACCAGCCGAGCCACGCCCCCGCCCAAAATGGTTTCCCGGGGGGATCGGGGCACCCAACCATACGTTCGGGGGGACCGAGTGGTCGCCCCTTTCCAAATGAAGTCTTCGGAAGATGACCGGAGCGACGTCACCTCTGCAGAACTCACCGGAATAATCTGCATGGTTCCAAGGGCGTGGTCCTATTTATAGTCCCAAGAGCAAACTATGGTGGCTGCGAAGGAACAAAAAGTCCTTAGCAGTATCTAGCTACAAACAAGCATTGGCCCAAATAACAAACAAGCATTGATACCAGTAAACGAAAGGTGCATCAGTAAATAAGATAACAAGGTGTATCTGTAAATAAGACAACATGGCATAAGCAAGCATAATAAGGCCAAATAAGGTACAAATCAGATCAGCAAGGTACACTAAGGCCAAAGAAAAGGTATGAGGAAAGGTCATGGAACCTGACAAATCCTGACAACCTTTTAAAATCCAGTCTTTCCAGAAAAGAGTGCGGTTGGAAAGTTTGATGAATTTATTATGCCAAATAGAGGAATCTAAAAATAGCTGCAGAGGAGAACGTGATTCGGTAAGAATTGGATAGAGAGTAGATATAAGATATGAAATAGTAGGAGATTTAAAAGAATGGGGAGGATGAGCAAGGTACTCTAGCGAAGAGAAGGGAAATGGATGAATAATCGATTCTTCTAATTTATGCCATACTGATAAAGGAGGTTCATCCGAGGAAGATAGGGTAAGGCTTGTCGAAGTAGAAATGAGGAGTGATATTGGCGAAAGTTGGGAAAGTTAACCCCCCCTCTGTCTTTAGGAGCAGAAAGAAAAATACGAGCCTTTTGATTGTTCCAGAGGAATTTACTCAATACACTATCAAGGGTCTTACATTTCTTTGAAGGTATCCTTATCGGTAACATAAAAAGGTAAAAATTAACTACCGGAAGCATCATCATCTTGGAGGTATCCAGCCTACGCCACCAGGACAGATATAAAGGAGACCCTTTCTCCGCCATGGCAGAGATTTTAGATAAAACCTCATCCAGGTTCAAATGAACAGTTGTAGCAATTGAAGCAGAATATTTTATCCCTGAACACGTAATGCAGTTAGTATTCCATTTAAAGTCCATCCCTTCAAACATACTACTAAGACAATATTTATTATGCTGAAGGATCTCGGACTTGAAAAAATTCAACTTATATCCAGAAATGGCAGCTTATGAAGAAAGAAGATCAACAAAAGCAGGCAAGGATGTAGAAGGATTAGAACAAAATATCATCGCATAATCAGTGAACTTAATTTCAATAGCTTTATGAGTAAAACCACAAAAGGAAGGAATTCCGAAGAAAATGAAGAAAAGGCTCAAGGGAAAGAATAAAAATTAAAGGAGACAAGGGGCAACCTTGACGAGTACCTCGTTGGAGAGCAAAGTATTGAGACTGAAGGCCATTAACAACAAGCATTTACAATGCAATGGTCTTGTCTTTGTTAAAGTTAGAGCTATTGGCATTGTAAACGTTATTGTTTTCATTTATTGTTTTTTTTAACCAATAAATATATGGTATTGTCATTTACAATGGCAATAGGTAAGCATTAGAGAGTAGTAGACAGAATTAGCAGTTATTAATAGTTAGTAGAGAGTGACTAGTTGATTAATAGAGAGTGTACTTGTATAGAGTAGAGTAGGAGTGAGTTGTAGGCAATAGTAGTTAGTGAGTAGTGTAGATTAGTGGTGAGTAGTATAGAATGAGTAGTAGATAGTGTGTAGAGAGCGTGTAGGATTTAGTGAGTAGTAGAGACAGAGTAGTAGTGAGTAATGAAAAGTACTAGATAGAAATTGATGTAGTGTAGTGAGTTATAGATAGTATATGGAGTAGTATATCTATTTAGTAGAGTGAGTAGCAAATGACTTTTAAAATCTATACTACTATTATAAAGAGAGAACTGTGTCCTTTGAGCCAGGTAAACTCGAAAAGTACACCACCAATTCAAACACCCAAGACATCTTAGAAAACCTCAGGGCAAGCAGAAGGACATAGGCTATATAAAAATAAAAAATATACGTTGTTTAAAAAATTAGGAATAAAAATAAAGTAGTCCCTTGCAAGTAGCGCCGGCCGCTACGTCTGCGTGATGACATCGGGAAAGAACCTGGGCGTTTTAGTATTGTTTCAGCAAAGGGGACTACTTTTTCTTCGTTTTATATCTGCCCCGTTTTTATAAGGTATTGGCTGATGCCTGCAAGGAAACTATCGCTCTTACTAGCGAGAGTCTGTTTGTTCGTATTTTACTGGCAACACTGACCATCGGTGAAAAAACGGCCCGCGGGACTACAAAATGACATCACAGCGGCCATTTTTGTAGTTCCGCCGGCTTGCGATGTCAGTCCCTTCCTTGTGCATAGATCATCTCTTATTTCATTCCTCCTACGTAGATCAAGGTTTACATAAACATCTTGCATGAATGTGTTCCTAGCCGAAAGGACTTCTCATTGTCCATAAACCTCGTCCCTGATACACACATCTTTTTCTGACTCACATAAACCACTTCCCACCTTCCATACATTTCTTCTTAAATTGTATGCTTACCTCCCCTATCAGCAGGCATGCCTTCACATCTTCTCTATGCATTGCCTACTTAATGGTGTCTAATGCATGCATCCGACGGAAGTTACTGCCACATTTACATTAACCTCGTCTGGTATAAACATTTACTCTGCTTCGAATGATGGCTCCACTCGGAGTGCATTTCTAAATCCCTCCCTTGTTGACCCTGCGGCATGTGAGGAAAGCTAACAGCCGCAGGCCTTTAAAAGCAGGTGATGTTTGAAGCACGTTGTAAAACTGGCTTTTGGTAATAAAGGGAAAAGGACAGAACATTGTAACGACAGCACAAGTTTGCATAGCGACTTAAAAGAGAGCAATTATTTATGGTCCCATATTGCCATCTCGTGGGTAATATTGGGAACTACATCCAAACTGCACACTAATTTCATTATATGCATAAAAACACAGTACATTATCTAGCTACGATTACAATTAGGGTGACCAGATTTTGAAAATCAAAAACCGGGACAGGCTAGAAATAAAAGTAGAACTAAAGTTTTTTAGTCTTACTTCTATGTCTGGTCTGGCCTGGCCTGTCCCGGTTTATGTGCAGCCTTGCAAATGTGTTCTTACATACATACATGCATACATATTCGTGCGTGCGTATATCTATCTATACTACTATTATAAAGAGAGAACTGTGGGGCATATGTACAAGGGGGTTTATCTCCGCTTTTTGGCTTTAAAAGCCAAGAAAGCGGAGATAAAATTATCTCCCTATTACCAAGCTGTCGCTAACACCAGTTAGCGACAGCTAATAGGAGATAGCGACCATCTTGGGCCCCGCTTTGCATGTCAGTGATATTTATCACTAATGACATGCAAAGTGGGCGTGCCAAAATGTTAGCGACTGGAAACAGTCGCTAACATCGCTTTGTCCTATTATCAACTTTTGGACATTTTCGCGCTAAGCGCGAATATCTCCAAAAGCTAACACCTGCCCAGGAGCAGTTCTTAGCCATGTTATCCAATGGGAGGTGGATAACATGGCTAAGAGCATTAGCTTGATAATGCATGAATATCGCTGACTTTTCAGCGATATTCATGCATTTCGGCCGATTTTTATCGCTTAGGAGATAAACCTTGATAATAGCAAGGTTCCTAAGCGATAAAAATAGGCGATGCTTAGCGATAAAAAAATTGTCTCTAACCATGCTTAGCGATAAATATCGCTATCTATCTTCTATACTACTATTATAAAGAGAGAACTTGCACCTTTGAGCCAGGTAAACTCGGGAACCCCAGTGCCAATCTACACACCCGATACACCGTTGAAATCGGCAGGGTGTGTAGATGGTCATAGGCTTTACATTTTTTTTAAATAAACGTTATATAAAAGGTTAAGTTTTTACAAAAAGTAGTTCCCCCAAAGTAGCGCCGGCCGCGACGTGCGTCGTCACGTCAGGAGCAGCGTCCCAGGAGCGGCGGACATGGCGTGCAGGGGAGGAGCGGAGGCCAGCAGCGAGGCGGACATGGCGCGGGGAGGAGCGGCGGCGGACAGGTGGTGAGTGGCAGAGCGGCGGAGCGGAGATATGTATATATAAGGACATCTCTTCATGCTGACACGCAGCTCTTTAGGGCACCGCAATGAGTGCACCCACCATCCATGCGCTGTTTCTGTGGTTCCAATAAAAATAGTCACTGCCCACAGCACACAGAAGTCTTTCTTGGACACACAAGACAACAAACAACATTTCTGGCAGCGGGGCAGGTTAAATTAATTGCCTCATGACATCTCCACTGGCGACGTAAAGCCTCGTGCACAGCATGCATCAGGCACAGGTGTGCAACCACAACTTGCAGTCAACAGACATTCGAGTAAATGCACTCGCGCGCCCTGGGATATTTCCCCAAAAAATAGACTTTCCAGGATCTCAGCAAGAGAACGCTAACTTTTCTACAGGAGTCTCGTAAACATATGATACATTAAACAATGAAACCTGCAGACCTAACTCGTCGAAGTGCCAAGAATGGCAGCTGGTTGTTGCGGGATGCTGTACTTTTCAGTATGTAGCGCCGGAGCGCGGGCGTCTAGGCGCTGCGAGTGGATGGACAGGGCATGCGCCGAACCTTACCCCGTGCCGCCCGCGTGCACCAGTATGCTGGCGTCCCCCAGTCGGCGATGGGTCGTTGCCCCTGGGCCGGGGGCCGGCGCCAGCACCAGTTGTCACTGGACCTGTCCCCCTTGCATCCACCGAGCCGCTAGGCGTCAAGCATCAGCGGGGCGAGGACCCCCCGCCTCCTCCATTCCCCACCAGGTACCAGGAGCTCTGGAGCCTGCAGAGAATCCGTCCTCCTCCCTCTGTTTGCTGTCACCTGGAGACGGTTGCCATGGCAGCAGGACACACAGCCAATGGCTGCTGCTGCTTCTCACCATGCGCACCCGGCTTCTCAGGACGCATCCTGTCCAGTCAGACCAGTTTGTGTCTGGGGTCGGCGACCACTCTGAGAAGACCCTCTAAAGCGCTATAAATGGACAGGTGCGTGTCGGTGACAGAGTAAACACACATTGGCAAAGACAATCGTACTGGCTTTTCTATAGAGAAAAGGTTTAGAACACTTCAGAAAGACACACTGTGGGAAGGTTTTCCCAATCTGGCTAAGAACGGCTCGCTAAACGGGCGCAACACAAGTAGCAGGGGTGCAAGCTTCCCTCGCACACAGGACAAGTGCAGAAACAGTGCAAGGCTATCTCACACACAACATGTATGAAACAGGAAGACAAGATGCACACTGCCTCTACACACACACACACGAGATGCAATGCAGGGCCTGCCATCACACACAGAATGTGGACAGCAGGTTTTCTGCACAGAACAGGAGCCGTGCAATAGACAAGGTCTAGAAACCCACTCTGTGCAGAGGTTTCCAGCTCATCTGGTGCCACAAACACCCTACTGGAAATCAGCTGCTCAGCGTCACCACGCATGGTCTGGAAAGGCCCTCTGAGCAGAGGGTTCCAGCTCACCTGATGTGGTATCGCCTCTTCACCAGGTCACCTCGTGAAGTGAGTGGATATCGTGAGACGCATGGTGGTACCGTGAGAGTTAGCCGGTGTGAGAGTGAGTTCACAGCAGATCACAACAGTGCCAGCTTCACTATGGTGGCTGAAATTCCACTATCCCTTCACAGACCAATCAGCACATAGAAATGCTTTGCCCATGTAAAGACACCAATAAAGGTTTGTTCTGGAGGGTGGACTATGAGGTGCAGAGTTCATATTTGGTGCTTGATTGTATAAAGCCATCCTCCAATTCAAGCCCTCAATGCTTTTACACTTATTTAAAAAAATCGGCATTATTTTATTTCTGTCTCTATCTATACTCTATCTATATCCATACTAATATTATAAAGAGAGAGCCCAAACCTTTGAGGCGGGTAATCTCAGGAACCACAGCACCAATCACAACACCCAATACAGCGTTGGAAAGGGCAGTTGCAGCAGAAGGACATAGGCTATGCAGACGCCCACCATATACATTTAAAAGGTAAAAGAACCGTTTCAGCAAAGTAGTCCCTTGTGGGCGTGTCTGCGTTGTGCTGTGGGCGTGTGCTAGGGGCGTGACAAACGCTGGGGGCGTGTGGTACGTTCCGCCCTTCATGCCATGTCTCATATCGTGTGCTGTGGGCGTGTGCTGGGGGCGTGGGCGTGTGTGGGGGCGGGATTACAGAAAAAAAAAGCGAGCGTTGTGCCCAATATTTCATTGTTTTTTCTTCCCAGGTTCTGTACATTCCAGCTCCAGGTGTCCACCCTGCTCCCTTTAAATACACCTGCACCCCATAATCATAACCCACCCTTACTCCTTAAAATACCCCAACACTCTTAAAAACTTACCCATCTTAACCCTATAAATATACCCGGTACCCCAAAACCCAAACCTATCCCTAAACCCTAAAAATACCCCTGTACCCCAAAACCTAAACCTAGCCCTGAACCCTATAAATACCCCTGTACCTCAAAACCCAAACCTACCCCTGAACCCTAAAAATACCCCTGTACCCCAAAACCCAAACCTAGCCCTGAACCCTAAAAATCCCCCTGAACCCCAAAACCCAAAGCTACCCCTGAACCCTAAAATTAAAATACCCCTGTACCCCAAAACCCAAACCTACCCCTGAACCCTGAAAATACCCCTGTACCCCAAAACCCAAACCTAGCCCTGAACCATAAAAATAACCCTGTACCCCAAACCTACCCCTGAACCCTAAAATACATCATGTACCCCAAAACCCAAACCTAGCTCTGAACCCTAAAAATACCCCTGTACCCAAAAACCCAAACCTACCCCTGAACCCTAAAAATACCCCTATACTCCAAAATCCAAACCTAGCCCATAACCCTAAAAATACCCCTGTACCCCAAACCCCATACCTATCCCTAAACCCTAAAACTACCCCTGTACCCCAAAACCCAAACCTAGCCCTGAACCCTTAAAATACCCCTGTACCCCAAAACCCAAACCTACCCCTGAACACCAAAACCCAAACCTAGCCCTGAACCCTAAAAATACCCCTGTACCCCAAAACCCATACCTACCCCTGAACCCTAAAATTAAAATACCCCTATACCCCAAAACCCAAACCTACCCCTGAACCCTGAAAATACCCCTGTACCCCAAAACCCAAACCTACCCCTGAACCCTAAAATACATCTGTACCCCAAAACCCAAACCTAGCCATGAAGCCTAAAAATACCCCTGTACCCCAAAACCCAAACCTACCCCTGAACCCTAAAAATACCCCTATACCCCAAAATCCAAACCTAGCCCTGAACCCTACAAATACCCCTGTACCCCAAAACCCATACCTATCCCTAAACCCTAAAACTACCCCTGTACCCCATAACCCAAAACTATATCTGAACCCTTAAAATACCCAAACACCCCAAAACATATACCTCAGTACCCCAAAACATATACCCCGATACCCATACTTACCTTATCCAAAGATTAAAAAAAAACATGCTTTTACCATTCATGCATTTACAAGGAATTTTGTTGTAAATGTATGCGTTGTAAAAGCATATAAAATGTAATGCCATGCGTTATAATGGCATTGCGGAGTCATGGTACTTTCGTAATGAAAGTATGCAGAGTGATGGTATGCGGAAAGAAAGTTGCGGAATAATGGGTGTTTACCCTCCCCCGGTAAGTACATTGGTGGCACGGCGGCCCACATCACCAGCAACATACTCCATATTTTTTCACCACCGATTTGAAAAATGCACAGGTCTCTCTCATTGATGGCCAGCACCGACATTCACTTTTAGACACACCTCCCGCCACAAGTTCTAGAATTGTGAACTTTAGAGCTGGGGAGCTACGTTCGAATCTCGGCATCAGCTCAACCTCCTGTGATTCCAGGCAAATCGCTTTGTCTCCCAGTGCCTACCACAAATGAATGTGTTCTTCTGTAATGTAAATTGTGCTCATGCCATGTTGTCGAGTTCGCGCTATATAATATTGCAAGGAAAAATAAAGTAGGGAAACTCGAGTTCACACACTACTGAACACGCACTCTTAAGTGCATCAGCAGTGCACTGTGAATTGGAGCGTTTCACAGGCCTGTCACAGATAAGAAATGCTATCAAAACGAAATCCTACAAAACAATATACTACTGGCCGGCAGCAATTCATACCCGTACAACGTCGGGACGGGCTGCTAGTACTACTATTATAAAGAGAGAACACAAACCTTTTGGCGAGGTAAACTCGGGAACCACAGCGCCAATCCACACACCCAATACATCCTTGAAATTGTCAGGGTGTGTAGATGGACATAGGCTAGATAAAATTAAAATAAAACGTAAATTTAAAAATGTAACTTTAAAAACAAAGTAGTCCCCTGAAAGAAGCGCCGGCCGCGACGTAGCGCCTGCCGCGACGTAGCAATGACAGCAACGTGCGTGATGACGACAGGCGGGGAGGAGCGGTGACGAGCGGCGAGGAAGGAAACAAAGATGGCAGCGCCCATACCCAACATGAGAGAATTGTAACAGTAGTGGAAGAAGGCAAGATTCCTGTAAAGAGCATCATGTCCCGCCTGATAGTGAAGAATCTACCGACCGAAGTAAGTGCTACTGGGATGGGGCCACTAGAGGGGATGGGTCGGGTCAGGTCAGGAATGAAAAGACTGAACGAGGCACAACTGAGAGACGTACTGCACTGGTGAGAAAGCGACAGCGGAGGAAGACATTGAACAGTGGGAAATAACTGATAAGTTCACTAGGCTAACGGTGGTATAGCCAAGAGAGGAACACTGAGCCACGCCACGGCGGTATGGTGCTCTTTTAAAGGGTGACAGAATAGGAGATCGATTTATTGTTTGGGATTACAAAAGTGTCACGTTTTCAGCTTTCTTTATAGTGCAGTCAAAGTGAAAAATGTAAGTGTTCTGGGCGGGAGGGGGCCGGGGCGGGAGGGGCCGCAAGCCTGAAATGCTGCCCCCAGCCCCTTCTGCCCCGGGCAACGCTGGGGCAGGCTGCTAGTAGAGTATATATTAGAGAGCAGTAGTTAGTTAGTACTTTTTAGTATTAGAGTGTAGTAGAGAGTGGTAGAGTAGTAGAGAGTGAGTGTTATAGTGAGTAGTAATGAGTGAGTTGTATTTTGTAGATATAGGGCCCCATGTAGGTAAATCTCATTTACCGACTCTAGAATACCGAATTTTACTGATTCGGTATTCTAGATTCGGTAAATGAGATGTAAAAAAATTCGGTAATATTTACCGAATAGGTATGATTCGGTAATTACCGATTCGGTATTTACCGATTCAGTAAATATTATGCCCCCTACATATCAAATACCAAATACCGGTCGGTAACGGCCGAAATCGGCCGTTACCGACCGGTATTTGGTGTCCTACATCTGGCCCATAGTTATTAGAATAGTTTGAGTAGGGTATTATAAACTGAGTATTAGAGAGTTAGTAGTAGAGAGTGAGTTGTAGAGTGAGTAATAGTGAGTAGTAGATAGTTGTATATAGTGTGTAGTAGAGTAGTAGGGAGTACTATAGAGTAATATGTATTAATATTGTAGAAAGTTAGTAGTATAATTATTTTGAGTTGTAGAGACAATTGTAGTTGACAGAGCCACACACACACACACAGAGTCACACACACACAGTGCCACACACACACAGTCTACGGTAAGCCGAGACCTAAAAAAATAAAAAACACCGAGCCTGGCAGATCGTGTGTTGGTTGCACTGTATTCACTAGAGCACAGACTTCTGGAGGCATCCGAAGGGGCTGGGCTTCTTGAGAACAGAAACAGCTCGACGGTAGGTAGATATGGCCTGTTCATCAGGAAGGCGTCTGTCTCTTGTGTGTCTCCTCGCGGCACGGCTGTCTCCGTCTTGGGGCACCATCTGTAATCCGGCCATCACCCCTTATACCCCCTTATCCCTCCACACAACTAAACCATAACAGCCCAGTGTTTGCACTTCTTTCTTTGGGGATAAACAGGCTTCGTTTAAATCACAAATCTATCACCTGCTCCTCTTCCTACCTCGCTAAGTGACTTTCATTGTGTTTTCCCGCCTCCACCGCTGTTACTGGGCATGAGCAGACAAACTGACTCCGGTGCAGAGAAACAAAACTGAGTGCACACCAAAAAAGCAACAGAAACACACAGCAGGTACAAGGTGAAGACAGTGTATGGAGGGAGATCGAGAGACGTGCCAGGCACTTTCTGCTCACAGAGCGGTGTATGTAGATGGACAGAGGGAGAAAGAGGTGCCAGGAATGGTGTGCATGCGCGGAGACCTAGGGGAGGAAATGCGGATACCTATGGACAGTGTGTCCACCAAAAGGGGCATGGGGAAGGGGAGCCTGGAGAGTTACCTCATACTGAGTGGGTGCACGCAAAAGGTCAAAGGGAGGAGAACCGAGAGGGGCCAGGCTCTGTTTGTGTGCATGGCATGACCTCCGACAACATAATTTATGATAAAAAGAGGATATGCGGGATCCTTACATCATCCTTCATTGAATTGTCATGATAAAGGGAAGCCTGCTCTGCCAGAAAGATTTTAGATTGTGCACATTGTGTTAGGAAATGTTAACATTTGCTGCCAGTACATGACAGTACTGAAAGGACTAAACTGCTGCGGATACGATAGCTCAAGGAGACGCGTTTAGAACACTTTCCAGTAAATGTTGCACTTGAGAAACTACACATATATGCCCTTCCACACCTTAGGGAGATGCACACACATATATCTGTCAGGTTGCATCATCTACATTGTATGCACTCACGTATTTATGTTCTAGTATTTATGCATTATCAGCTGACATGTACATCAGATTCTGATTTCTACATGCTACTGTGTGATGAAGCGGAAACCTGAAACATATGCTTTCGTGTTTCGCTCAACAACCACTGTATTGCGTACACAGTGCACATTGTTACAAATATTCTCTATTCCTTATGAATAAAAAAACAAATGGCATTCCACATATTTCCTGACCGTAAACAAAACTGTTAAATGTGTGCAGAAAACGTGCATGAAATATGCGAGCAATTACACATCTCTTTGCATGACTTGAAGATGCAAACATTTTCCAATCTTTTGACATACTTTTATATGTGAGCTCATCACTTCCTCAATCACGGCTTCGGCAATACCAGGTCAAATGCCTAATGTGAATGGCAGGAGGAATCGTCACCAAGTGAGGTCAGTGCAGCTGTCTGGGAAGTGCTCATTCCTCTCAATTGTACAGCTTCAGTCTATGGAGCCAACAACTGGGGCTGAACTGGGAGGCGTGTGGTGCTTGCTGGGCTGGGGCCTTCACCAGTCTCTGAGCTGACAACTATTCTCTACTTTACTTTCCTTAGTATCAAAAGCACACTTGAGTGTTATACACTTTGCTCCAAAAGTTCTTGACTTTAGGGCATTCGTAGATGATGTGGGTCAGGTCTCCTTTCTCTTTTTGGCAGTTCCCACATATGTCGGATTCTGTGGCGCCTACTGCCGCTAGTCGGGCCAAAGGCACCGAAGTGAAGGTCGCAGGCAGCGAATTCGATATATTTCCATTCGTACTTCTGTCTAAACAACCTGTCTTGCTGCTGGGGAAGATTCTCCCAGCCTTGACACCCCGGTTAACATTGTTATTGTAACATACACTGCCACTGTGCCAAGCAGCATGCTGCTTTCGGGCGTGCAGGGCCTCAATACAACCCCTGATGCTCTATCGGAACACAAGCGGTGCTGCTCTGTGCACAGACATATTAAATCAGGCCCGGTCGTTTAGCACTAATCGGTTAGAACAGAGCCGTTGTTTGGGGCTATTTCTGCATGGGCGCCCATGCCAAAGACAGGGGCGCTCCTGTAAGAAAGGCTTAGAGGCCATGCCGCCGAGATTTCTTCATCTTTCTTTGACATGCACGGGCGGGGGCTTTTAGAATTAGGGACAGTGCACATATTTAGGAGACTTGGCTACTAGCAAACACATCTCGGGTCGAGTGTGGCACCGGACTCATATTTAAGGACTCTAGCATATATATGTACAGGGTTCTAGCAACTTACCCATATCCCAGTAGACCATTTCTTACCGTGAATGGGAACGCCTTCACATAGTTAAAGAGGTCGGTAACTGAACTTTGGGAAAGGAGCGAGCGAGTCATACAGACATCCTGGCAAGCATGAGCAGTGGTCCACGGCCCGCGAAAGTGGAAACTGCTATTCATGTACAAGGAAGTGGTGAACCCTGGTACCACAGAGGATCCTGACAGAATCCTGAGCGAGCTGGGAGGTATGTACACCTTATGAGGGGAATTATGCGCGAGGCTGGAATGGGACAATGCAATTTACAGAGTAACAACCGCTGCGAATAGGTGATAATCGTTAAAGGCAAGCGGCAGTTCTGCAGAGGGCTGTAGATGCCTTCTGCTGGAGTATAGGGGGTTGAAGAGGGGTAGGGAAGAAAGAAATGGCTGCGAAGTGGCCACAAACTTTGCTTGAGCCTTGTCTAGGCTCTGGTCTGTGATGGTCATGATCTGGTGAAGGATGTCTCCGAAGTCCTATTTCCGGCCATCGCCCTGGTCGGTCCCTTCGTGCCCGCCGTGAGGAGGAGGCAGGAACATCCCCCCTTGCACTGAGTGGCCAGCCAGGTTCACCCCAGCCAGAGTCTGCAACATCCTGGACTGCTCGCCCATGCTCTTCCGGCTGCTGATGCTGTGCACCGCAGCCCGATCAATCTCAAGGGGCCTGGGGAGGGGGGTAGTGGCGTGCGTGCACAGGGATCCAGGGAGCGTATCTTGCAGCGTCTCCGGGAGAAAAAGAGGCGATCAAGAGCAGCGATGGCAGACCAGAATTGAAGCCAGAAAGTGTGGCTGTGGATGTTGGGGAGTCTCGTTTTAGAATTAGCTTTTGCGAACCTGGCAAGAAATTGCTTTGAACCCGACAACGAGAAGCGGTGAGCCCTAACGAGAAAATCCTTCAAGGAAAAAAAAACATGTGACTCGCACAGGAAAAGCCTGCGTGAATCCCGACACATAAAAAATCATATGGATCAATCGTGGCACAGGGTGCGAGGCTTTCTGAGCCCCTTTGATCCCTGGCTAGGAGAAAAAGAAAAATCAAGTGAACCCTAACAGCAAAGGTCAGCGAACTCGGACAGAAAATCCGTGCGCACCTTGAAAGGAAAATGTGGTAAAAGCGCTGTGACAGGGAAAATTGAAGCAGAGAGCCGTTTCCCTTTGTTTGGAGACAGGTGGCCTCCCGCTTGCCCCATTTCCTGAAAAAAACATAAGCACCGGGAGACGAAGCGTGATGATGATTTACCTATATTTTGTCCACGCTGCGGACGCAGCACGCCACCTTCATGCCGTGCAGTCGGAGCCAGCAGTCACTGCACCGCCCTCTCTGCTCGCAGGCCAGCCTTGCTAAAACTGTGATGAGGGCTGTAGATGCCTTCTGCTGGAGTATAGGGGGTTGAAGAGTAACGGCGGTGCAAGGAGCAGGGGATGCAACCGAGGGCAGCGGGGGAAGCCTTCTCTGTCTCGTCCGGGGTAGGGGGAGGAGGAGCCGGCAGAAGGGGGGCACCCACAGAGCCCAGTATCAGCAGCAGCCAGGGAGCGCATCGGCCGGGACGGGAGAGCCGAGGAGGAGGTGAGAAACGTCATCTGTGTCCCCTATAGGGGTCTGCTGCTCCAGGGAAAACAAGCAAAATAGTGGCAGCAGCTGCGAATATACACGTGGTGCGATGCGGTGGCAGTAGACCCTGTAAGCCCCGTCCTTTTCAGAGTGGGAGGCGTGTTTTGGACTGAGGACGTCACTGAGAGAAAGAAACTAAAAAAGACGCCCTTCAATCCGAAAAAGACGGGGCTTAGATCGTCTCTGGGACCTCTTCTCCAATTGCTGGTCAGCATTTAGGAGGCCAGCTAATGGAGAAGAGGGGCGGGGTTAACTCTCGCTACTAAGAAACTTAAAATCTCGCCAGCGAGACTGCGCAAGCGCAGCCTACGCTAGCCGAGACCTAAAAACTGAAGTAGTGGGAGAAGAATACAACAGACTGATAAGTGATAAAATGGTAGTTTTAAATCCATGCCAATTAAGGGAACGCATCATAAAGAGCCAGTGAACACGATCGAAAGCTTTTTCCGCGTCCAATGTGATAGCTGCCAACGGGGTAGAGCTTTTGGAGGCAAGATCTATAATGTTCAAAAAAGTCCTGGAATTATCGACAATCGTTCTTCCCTTAACAAAACCTGTTTGCTCATAGCCAATTAAGTCAGGAATAACCTTGTTAATACGAAGGCAAGGACTTTGGCGAAAATCTTGCAGTCTAAATTGATTAAAGAAATAGGGCGATAATTAGCGCAGGAAGAAGGATCCTTGCCTTTCTTTGGGATGAGATAGATCATGGCTTCCAGGAAGGATCCACAAGCTTCTTTGGAAGACAAAAAGTATTGAGATAAATCTAAAAGGGGAGGAAACAAGAATTGGGAAAAGCAGGAATAAAGTTCAGCAGTGAAGCCATCTAGACCGAGAAATTTGGCCTTTGGAAGTAAGGCTAAAGCGGACTTGATTTCATGAGGGAGAGGTCAGCTTCTAATATTGAACAATCAAGAAGCTCAGAGTGCATCAAAGATAGAGTTCAACATTGCTTCAGAGAGGGAAGATTCTGGAGTATAAAGCGTCTTGTAAAAATCTGTAAAACATCCTAATATTTCATCATCTTTGTAATGATCAACGCCACTAGTATCAGTAATTTTGACCACCTAGAGCGTTGAGCTTTAACCTTTAAATAATTATCTAATACCTTACCAGCTTTGTTACGACGACCGTAGAATTTAGGGTTGATCTTAAGTAAGGTGCCAGAAGCATCCTCGTCGAATCTTTATTGAAGGATGTCTTAGCTTGAATTATTTTTTTTAGGTTGTCTTCTGTATTGGACGTAAAGTAGGCATGCTCTAGACGCTTAATAGAGGCTAGTAGAGAAGCAGATTCTTTGCTGCGCTGCTTCTTTTCAGTCGCAACATAGTCAATAACGAAACCTCTGGCCGTAGCCTTAAAGGCATTCCAAATAGTGGAAAAGGGAAGATCCGGAGAGATGTTCCTCAGGAAGAAACCAGGCACGAACTCTTTGAAACGTTAGTGGAGAAGTGTGGCTCAATGATTAGAGCAAAAAACAATGGTTCCAGTGGAACAGATGAGAGTATACATAATAAATACTAAACAATGTCAAATAATAATGTGAAGGTTACTTAGGATGTAAGAAGGAGAAACAAACTCATGACACCTAATGGATTACCATCAGTTGTTATTTTTGCAAAAAATACACAATAAAATACACTGTTATATACATGTCACAATGTGAAGATTTTAGAAAAAAAGGAGGGGGAAGGAAAAAAGGGTCCCAAGTGTAAAGTGTGAACCAAAGGTGTCGTAATTGGCATGGCCGCGTTAGCGATTAGCTGAACCTACACGTTTTCCTCCTTAACTTGGCTATATATGAAAACGCCATTTTGAATGTTGCGGCGGCCATCTTAGACCATAAGCAGCCTCGTGGCTGGCGTGCCCTTTAATCCGTTGTCCGTACCACTGACCACATCAGCCTGCCCAGCAACAGGCTATTTTTAGTACTGGTCAAGCTTGCACATGCGCAGTCTCCACTGACCAGTTACCCCTCAGGAATGTGTGCCAAACTGACCAGCGGAGTTGTGCCCCCTCCAATGAGCTGGCTGTGTTCCAAAACATGACCATATATGTACATAAATGTGTTGTAACTTGTGCCGCCTATCTTTTATTGCCCCAAAACTGTATATAAATCGGGGTCCCACCGGTGTTCGGTGTGATACCTCCTGCATTACCGAAGGGTGCTGTATGAGTGTACCACCACCCCATGGGGTCTTAATAAACTTGTTCTTTGCCTTTTACAGTTTCCGTGCCAACAGTTCTTGAGTGTAAATGGGTTATCTTCGGAGCATGTAGGCCTTGGGAACCCTGATTACTACAAATTGGCGACCACGAAGGGACTCATCGGCGACTCGGATGCCCGAAGGAGAGGTCGTGACGAAGGTTTGGAAACTCGCCATGGACGCGCGCTGCCACTGAGTGACCCGAGTCTTGGCTCCCACGGTGTTTCTTCCTTTCCTTCCGATCTGACCTTCCAGGTGGCGCCGGTCTCCGACTGAGTTTTCGATCGTCTGCGTTGCTGGGAAAGTGCCATTTGGTTGATTTGATCACAAGACCTTGGCAGTTGGAATCTGGACATTTGAGAATTTGGGTAAGATTTGTGTTCGGTAAGGTAGTCTTCGGACGCTTACTGAAGTTCTATGATTTGTGATCGGTAAGGTAGTCTTCGGACGCTTGCCGAAGTCCTATGATCTACGATTTGATTTGAGTTAGCTAACGTTTGTGAATTTGTGAACTTTGAATCTATATGTGTAGTGCACTTCACATAGGCAGGCATGTAGAGATGTTTCTCTAACTTTGTTTTTTTTTCCTCTGAGCGGCACATTTGTGTGAAGTACTGTAAGTGCCATTTTATACGGTGTCACGCTTTCGTGATACTTTTTGAACATGCCTGTTTTCAGCACACTCCGAGGGATGTGCTGTTTTGGAGATGGTACCACAATTAGGTTAGCAGAAGCACAGCCGGCTCCCCCAGAAGGAACACCGAACAGGGAGATGTACATAAAATTTGGCCTTCCCCCTATTATGTACAGCAAATTATGGCATAAGTACACGAAAACCGATCCTGAATTGCAATGGCCTCTACAAGGGTCGTTCGATTTACGTAAAGTACAGTTTGTGGAGCAATGTTTGTTTCAACGCAGATCTAGACAAAACATGTTTGATTGTGTGCGAATGTGGGAGAAAGCGGTGCGCGAGCGAATGAAACGTGAAGTTGCCTTGGCGGACAAAGAGCAGCGCAAGGCTGCTCGGGATAAGGCTTTACAGCTTGAGGAAAAGGAGGCTCAGGAGAAGAAAGAGAGGGAGGAACAGGAACGTAAATTGCAAACGACTGGTCAATTTCCTATTCGCCGACCGCTTTATCCTGTCCTTAATAATGAAATTGATGATTTTTCATTGCTAGATCGGTCACCGCCTCCGTACGTCTCGCCAACGGCTCCAGCTGAAGATTCGGGAGATGAGGGGCAGGATAAGTCGGAAAAGAAGGATGTATCCGCTCTCAGGTTTACTGCGGAGAGGTCTGCACATTTACGTAGTTGGGCTCGTAAAGTGAATAAGAAATGTGTTTCTCAGGATGAGCTGATTGCGGAGAGGAGTAAGTGGTCAGATCTTGAATTAATGTATTTTTTGTCTACTTTGGCGGATGAAGTTGTTGCCGCGTATCGTGAACTTTCAGACACGTTAGAACCTAAATCTGTGTCAGTACATCGTGAGAATTTGGATAAAGGTTTATTTGATCTTGCAGATGTTGATGACCTTTTCAAGCAACTGATCCAGCTGCGGGATGAAACAACCAGATTGCGGGATGAGCGGAAAAGGAGGCAAAAGGAGTCCGAGCCGGAGCCTAGCGAGCAGATTAAGCAGTGTTCTCTCCGGGGTTCAGATAAGAGTTCTGCATTGCATGTTATGCCTATGCGTGAAGCCGCACCTTTGTATGTTCCACCAAAAGGGGAAGGTACAGATGATGATAAACAGTCAAAGGATGCGAAGGGATATTTTATATATAATTGGGTGTATACGCCTTGGAATAGAGCAGATGTTATGGCGCTGAAAAACTCCCTACCTGACCTTCGAAAAAATCCGGCGGCATTTTATGAAGGGGTGGAAGGGGCTATTTCGTCTTGTGTGATGACTCTTGTTGACATAGATTTGTTTTTTGGGTTAATTCTTCCACCTGATATGTGGAGGCAAATTCGTAAAAATAATGATGAAACAATACTTGGGGGGACATGGAAAGAAATAAATGCTGCCGATTTAGACAGGGAACCGGCATGTAAGCCTTGTCAGTTAATTCTCGATCTTCCGGCGGCTATCTTGATTAAATTAAAAACGCTTGTTCCCTCTAAAAAGATCGATTGGACTATGTTAGCTTCGTGCAAACAAAAGCCTGATGAAACGGTTTCAGACTTCTTTACACGCTTCGAGGAGGCATTCCATGATTACAGTGGTCAATCTTTAACAGACGATACGGGTCGGCATTTGTTCGTAGATAAGTATGTGGCTAATCTCCTACCGGAGATTGCAAAACGATTAAAATCGAGTGAAAGTTCCTGGGCCACGGCGACCCCTGCGTCTTTGTTAACTATGGCTCAGTATTATGAGCGGCAGGAATTGGAGGCTAAAGAAAGTGTTGATAAAAAGGCGAAAGAATTGAAAACAAAGGTGATGTTGGCACAGGTTCGGGGAACACAGGGCAGAGGGAATGATAGAGGTAGACGAGGTGGAGGGAATACGTCGTATGGTCGTACGGATATAGCGGAGGATCAGTGTGCCTACTGTAAGGAGTTTGGGCATTGGGCCGATGATTGTCCGGTACTTCGTGAGCAGCGTAGTCAGCGTGGTCGAGGAGGTGGTAGGTCGAGAGGAGGTTATACGGGAGCGAGAGGTGGCGGAAGTGATCGTGGAAGAGCTGAGGAAAGGGGCCGTGGCCAGGATGAACGAAATACGTTTGATAGACGGAATCAATATCAGATTTCGGAGGGTGAGAATGTGGAGCACCAGGATTATGTGCATGCATAGGACTGCATAGGATGGGGTAAGGAATCAATTGAAGTGCCGGTAGATCAGCAGGGTCCATATGTAACAGCGGGTATTCTGGGTTCTACTGATCAATTTCTAGTCGACACAGGAGCTACTCGTAGCGCTTTGTCGAAAAACTTGGTTCCGAGGGCTCCCCTGTCTGGCGAAATGATAACATGTGTAGGGTTCGATGGCACACCCTCCCCTAGCCCATTGTCAAAGCCCCTTGCACTATGTCTTGATAAATTTTTCAGTTTTGGCCAATTTTTGTTATCGCCCCATACGCCAGATAATATCCTGGGCATTGATTTGCTTAAATATTTTCGAGCAACGATACGGTGCGCTCCCGAGGGAGTGCGGGTTATCCTGAATGACAATTATCCTGACCCAGATAGGTTTTACACTATCTTAGACATTCCAGCTTTGGCCTCTCTACCGCACACGTTATGGGCGACCTCAGATACGGATGTGGGAGAGATGCGTATTCCACCAATACACATTACTGTTAAGGAGGGGGCCCCTCTACCACGAGTGCCACAGTATAAGATTTCGAGAGAAGGTGAAATTGCATTGACACATATTGTTCAGGATTTAATCTCTGCAGGAGTAGTGGAGGAGGTCCCTTATAATGTTTGCAACAGTCCTATTCATCCGATCCTTAAGAGAGATACTGACGACAAAGTCTATCGCTTTATTATTGACTTGCGAGAGATCAACAAAATTGTCATTCCCCAATACCCGGTGGTGTCCGATATTACGACCTTGCTTACATTGGTGCCACCAACGCCACAACCTTTAGTGTTATTGATTTGAAAAACGCGTTCTTTTCCATCCCTGTCCATCCTGATAGCAGATATTTGTTTGGCTTCACGTTAAATAATAAATCGTATAGATTTTGTCGTGTTCCCCAAGGTTATACTGAAAGCCCTAGCATCTACAGCCAGGCATTGAAAAGACAGCTAGATTCTTTTGAGTTGCAGACTGGCGTTGTTCTCATCCAGTATGTGGATGACCTTCTGCTTGCTGCAGACTCTTATGCACAATGTGAACAAAGTACAATTGCGTTGCTTTCCTTTCTGGCACAGAACAATCATAAGGTTTCGAAGAAAAAGCTCCAATACTGTAGACCCCAGGTGACCTACCTCGGTCATCTGTTGTCTACGGAGGGGCGTGCGTTAACATCTGATCGAATTCAAGCAATTCTAGACACACCAGTCCCCCGCACGCAGAGAGATGTACGTGCCTTCATAGGGTTGACGTCTTTTTGTAGACAGTGGATCATGGGTTTTTCACACATCATAAAACCTTTGCTAGTGTTACTGTCCAAAGCTACACCAATGCCCCTTGAGTGGACAGATGAATGTCAGAAGGCTTTTGAACAGTTGAGACAGGCCCTTTGTTCTGCACCCGTGTTAGGCACACCAGACTACACGAAACTTTTCACATTATACGTGCACGAGAATGATGGGTGCGCGTTGTCAGTGTTAGTACAAGTACATGGGGACAAGCAGAGACCATGTGCATACTTCTCTGCCATTCTTGATCCTGTAGCACGAGGATTGCCTGGGTGTTTTCGAGCGGTAGCAGCAACAGCAGTAGCCATACGGCAGAGTGAGGGAATAGTGTTATCGCATAAATTGCTGGTGTTAGTTCCTCATGCAGTAGATGCTTTGCTAAATCAAACAAAGACCCAATACCTTACAAGTGCGCGGCTAACAGGATATGAGCTGACACTTTTGGCGCCACATATTACACTGAAAAGATGCGCTACTCTGAACCCCGCCACTTTATTGCCCTATCCGGTCGAGGAGGGTCAGGAAGAAAAACATCACAACTGTGTTTTCCTGACCGAGGAACAGACAAAGGGTCGTGTCGACTTACAGGATGTGCCACTTCCAGATGTGGATGGGGAACTGTGGGTTGATGGATCGTGTTTAAGGCTGCCAGATGGCACGACTTCCGCAGCCTATGCGATCACGACACTTAAGACAGTGGTAGAAACAGCTAGGATACCACAGAAATCGGCTCAGGCAGCAGAGCTGATAGCCTTAACAAGAGCCTGCGAATTGAGTGCTGGCCTATGTGTGAACATATACACAGACAGCCGGTACGCCTTCGGAGTAGCACATGACTTCGGGCTACTCTGGAGAGAGTGTGGGTTTTTGACATCTCACGGAGAACACATTATGCACGGAGAGCTAGTGCGTGATCTCCTAAACGCGTTGCTTTGCCCAAAGAAAGAAGCGATAGTAAAATGCAGTGCCCACAAAAAGATTACGGATAAAGTGGGCCAAGGAAATGCTTTCACAGACAGCATAGCGAGACAAACGGCTATGTCCCGGACTAGCTCCCCTATGTATGTGACACAATCGCAGGCTGAGCGATAGAGTGATGCTAGAGTAGAAATATTGGATATTCAAAAATCAGCCACTGAATCAGAACTTGCGGCATGGGCAACAGATGGGGTACTAGATGATGAGGGTTGTTGGAGAAGCAAAGACATGGAGAAATGGAAATTGCCTGCGGCTTACTTGCAGGCGATGGTCCAGATGACACATGGACTGGCGCATGTCGGAGCTCTTGCAATCACTCGACTGTTAACACGAGTCTGGGAACATCCCGAGATTGCTAATACAGCCAAGAGAGTAGTGCAGACCTGCCTGATCTGTTTACAACACAATCCTGGAAAGGGGACCCATACTCCGAAAGGAGGGTTCGTTCCACCTTCTGCACCATTTGAGGTACTCCAAATGGATTACATCCAACTCGAGCGCTGCAACAACCTGAAGTACGTCCTAGTGGTGGTATGCGCCTTTAGCAAATGGGTTGAGGCCTTCCCCAAAAAGACAACACAGCTCTAACAACGGCTAAGGTGTTGCTTAAGGAATTCTTTCCTCGCTTTGGAGTTTGCAAATTTCTGTGGAGCGATAATGGGCCTCATTTTGTTGGGAAGATTGTGGAGTATGTCCTGAAGGGGTTAGGGATTCAGCAGAAGTTCCACGCTGTGTTCCACCCTCAGTCGGCAGGTCTGGTTGAGCGGTACAATGCTACGTTAAAACTCAAGCTGGCCAAGATTGTGGCATCCACGTCATTGAAGTGGCCAGATGCTTTGCCGCTAGCACTGCTCTCTCTTAGATCAGTACCCCATTCATGAACTGGCCTCACACCATATGAGGTGGTGTTTGGGCGCCCCATGAATATCAGGGGGGTGCCTAAGCCGCGATTAATACATGATGTGCCTTGTGTTATGATGAACGACTATTTGGCACGATTAACAAATGATTTGCTTTCTATTCATCAACAGGTTCGAGAAGCGCTCCCTGACAACTCTACTGGAGAGGGCCATGATCTTCGTCCTGGTGACCACGTGATGATCCGGTCGTTTGAGAGAGAGAGCAGTTTGGAGCCAAGGTGGAAGGGCCCCGAACAGGTCCTCCTTGCGACCCGGACCGCTGTACGAGTGACCAACAGAAAGCGGTGGGTGCACTCGACACACTGCCGCCGCGTCTCTCCGGATCTGGTGACTCCTGCTGTGCTGACTGACTACAAAGAGATTCTGGAGAAAGAAAAGAGCCCAGCTGTGACGTCGGCCGAAGTTGAGGGAGCCTTCCCGGACCACGCTGTTGCCGGACGAGAGCACTACAACCTGCGTCCCCGATAAGAAGATTTTTTGGTTTTTTGTACATGACTGGTTGGTTACCGCTCCAGGTTTGTGAAACGGAGACCGGGAATTCCAAGGGGGGGGGATCAGTTCTGCCAGTGTAGCGACACCCGTCTTGGCCCGGAGAAGAAAACAACGGCTACCTCGGAGTTCAGCACCGTATTTTTTCTTTTTTTTTAGGCATACACGCATGTGTATTTGAGACTTTGTAAACAATTTGAACTATTTGACACTCTGCAAGAACTTTTCTGAACTATGGCATCGTCAGCATCACGAGATAAGCGAATCTTGGGTGCCATTCTCTTTGTTTTGACTATTGTGGTAATAGCTGTAATAGCCTGGGTAGTTGAACTTGTGGTACCTGCACGTGAACATTTGCTGCCGACTACCCCGGCCCCATCTGAACATTTTCACTTTACCTTACCCTACCATGAAGAACGACATCAGCAAACTTATCTGAATAACAGTTTTATTCAGATTCTTCATCACACGCATAATATGACCAATACTTCCAATTGATGGGTGTGTGGGATGTTACCGGGGCACCAGAAGAGAGGGGGCACTCCACTCATTCCACTCCCGTTTTCGCATAATGGATCCTGCAATGCCTGGTACACCCTCCTCTTTACTTTGAGATGGCCAACCAAAGGGGGGGTGCTTTTCCGTTTGAATAAAATATGTTCCCATGACAAGGATGGGTTTCCACGGGCTGAGGGTACTCGATTTGAATGGGAAGAGTACAGGCCTGACAACGTCTCTGCCCCGCGTGTGTACAGTAATCAACGCAATATCAACGTATCCAGCTCACATGTCATCAATGTCATTGCTACTAAAGCCGATTTGTGTATTAGAAATAAAGGTTCGATTGCGGTGGGGAAAAGTGAATGTAACACCACACTTACTTTTGATAGCCCGAATGGCATATCGTTTGTAGCATCTCGAAACACGTATTTCATTTGTGGAACGAAGGGTTATCATCAGCTTCCATTAGGATGGTTGGGCACGTGTTATGTATTGTTTGTGCTACCCCCTGTATTCATTGCCCCTCCAATGTATCACAATGACTACACCTTGTATCATGACTTTGTCCTGAATAGAGTCAAGCGGACTGTTGTTCTCGATGACATAGATCAGACTGATACTGCCTTACAACAGTATGTGGACTTTAATTTGGGACTATTTTCCTTCGTGGGGGCCGCATTGAACAGCCGGAAAATAAGACGACTGACACGTGTTGTCGAGGCTGTAGCGAATGACACTGCCATTGCCCTAGGAAACATCACTGAGGAACTCCAGATTTCTAGAATAGTTACGCTCCAAAATAGGATGGTGTTGGATGTAGTTCTGGCTGACCGTGGGGGGGGGGGCATGCAGAATTATCGGAAGTAGCTGCTGTGTTTACATACCGGACAATTCTCCATCTGTTTATGATGCCATATCAAAGCTCCATAAAATCGCAGCTGAGATACATCCGGACAATGGAATTTGGACACTTTCAGGATGGTTCTGGTCAATGCTTACTACTTGGGGCTGGAAACTGTTAACGATTCTATGTATAATGGTAGGGGCACTGTTTTTTGTATGTCTATGCATCCAATGTGGCCCAGCCTTATGTTCTATGTGTCTATCAGCTTGCATACCATCAAGACGAGTTCTTGCCCATGACAAAATGATGCTTCATAAAGAAGTAACACAAATAATGTTAATAGACATCGAGGACGAACATCCTGATTATGTTCACTATGAGGTAGATTCAGCTAAACGCAAAAAGGGTTGTCTGTCGTAATTGGCATGGCCGCGTTAGCGATTAGCTGAACCTACACGTTTTCCTCCTTAACTTGGCTATATATGAAAACGCCATTTTGAATGTTGCGGCGGCCATCTTAGACCATAAGCAGCCTCGTGGCTGGCGTGCCCTTTAGTCCGTTGTCCGTACCACTGACCACATCAGCCTGCCCAGCAACAGGCTATTTTTAGTACTGGTCAAGCTTGCACATGCGCAGTCTCCACTGACCAGTTACCCCTCAGGAATGTGTGCCAAACTGACCAGCGGAGTTGTGCCCCCTCCAATGAGCTGGCTGTGTTCCAAAACATGACCATATATGTACATAAATGTGTTGTAACTTGTGCCGCCGATCTTTTATTGCCCCAAAACTGTATATAAATCGGGGTCACACCAGTGTTCGGTGTGATACCTCCTGCATTACCGAACGGTGCTGTTTGAGTGTACCACCACCCCATGGGGTCTTAATAAACTTGTTCTTTGCCTTTTACAGTTTCCGTGCCAACAGTTCTTGAGTGTAAATGGGTTATCTGCGGAGCATGTAGGCCTTGGGAACCCTGAATACTACAAAGGAGTGGTTGAAGCACATAGAGAGGACAACGAGTGACAATATGTGCACGGTTTCAACAGGGGTATATTTACAAGGAAATGGGAAAATGACCAAATACACAATATTCAATGATTTAAACAATGACTATTGAATTCATAGACATTGACTGAGAGGTTCATTCCCAAAGGGCGTCGACGGCGTTTCGACCCTTTACAGGATAGAGGGTCTCATCAGGACAGGGACAGTGTGGGACGTCTGTGGGGAGTGAAAAGGGGATAAGTGAGCTCAGTGTATGGAAGGGTGAATTTACAAAAAAGGACTTAGTGTGGAAGACATGGTACCTTTAATGAAATAATCACGGGCTTGTGGTGAAAAGGTGCCAACCATGCGTGAAGGGAATAATAAATGTACTTACAGTGAACCCTGCTGGGTACTATAGTACAGGGAAACAGAAAGCGGAAAAGAATGTAATCACTAATGATTAATGATTAAATTGGCAACACGCTATCTGGGGCTTATAGAATTATGTACTCACCACTGTAAATAGTTGGATAGAGCACAATAGAGTTAATCTTGTATCAAGCCAACACGCAATGCGTCCGTTTTTTGAATCGTAATACTCAAGTGCTGCAATGAGCATGAGTCCGGCGCTGACCAGGAGGATACCTACAAAGTGTTACAGGGGTTAGGTAGGGTTATGCAGGGCAATCCGCTGCATAACAGTTCCATGTAGAAAGGCGGCGCGTACCTGTTAATCACCGCAATTCCGTTGCCGTCCGAATGAATCAAGGAACCGGCACTGTCAGGCATCCAGGAAGTAAAGCGTGTGCGCAGGCCAAAATAGAAGAGAGCAGAGTGCTCGATCTTCTAAGCAAAAGGCAGAAGAGGTTGGCACCTCAGTCACTTGCTCTAGGCACTGGATGGTGTTAGGAGTGGAAACAGCTATAGAACACTCAAAAGCTGAGCTGAAAGAAATAGAGGAAATAGAGAAAGAACTGTTGGGAGGAGACAGGGTCACAGAGGCCAAAGCCTTATTAAACAAATTGAATAAGTCAATTGAAGAGTTCAATAACTTTGAACTAAAGAAAAAAGCTGACAAAGTCTCCAAAGATATTAAAAACTACAGCAAAGATAAGGCCTTTCCATACCTTAAAGACAACTTCTTCTCTACCTTTCCCAATCAGAACAGGCAGAACACGTGGGGTAGATTCAAAAGAAACCAGCCTGTTACATTCTCGGAGTCCTCAGGTGAATCTAGTGACTCAGACTCCCAAGCAGGACCTAGCCGTGCTGACACACACCCAGGTCAGCCTTTTTTAGGCAGAGGTACGAGGCCCAAAAGGAGAGTTTGGCACGAGTATCCTGGAGAACGCCAAACAAGGAACAAGCACTATCAATGGGGACAACCCCCTTACTAACCTCTCCTTTGAACAATATGGAAACAATCCCCATATTCAATCTATCGAAACATGTTCTGTCATCATCGGAAGTTTCTCTTTTAAGTAAAGGTTTGTCATTTGTAATAACTGAAAAGACAAACTTTTTTAATCTAAAAGCTGAACTATTTCAGTTCTTTAGAAAAATCCGCCTGAAACTTTTTTTCAAAGACCGTGACTCCATTCAACAAGAATCTGCTACAGGACTGAGGCCACCCTCTACTTTTTACCCCACTAATGGCATGATGCCGCCTGAACTACTCACCTTTGAAAAACTTGTTCTACAGGGTGTAGATAATCTTAGAAACACCAAACAATTCATCACTTATAATATCACGCTAGCCGAACGACAAGCTCTCAACACTCTAAAACAGGACTCCTCAATAATTCTCAAGCCAGCAGACAAGGGGGGAGGGATTGTCATTCAGGAGAGAGTTGAATATGAAACAGAGCTCATTAAGCAAATTTCAGAAATAAAACATTATAAGAAATTAAGACAAAATCCCCTGTCGGAAATTCGTGATGAAATTCTCAAGATCAGTACAGAAGGGTTGGAATTGGGTTTTGTAACCAAAAAAGAGTTCGAATTCCTAAATGCAGAAAATCCCAGAACTCCTGTTCTGTATACCCTCCCAAAGGTACACAAGAGCATTACCCATCCACCTGGTCGACCAATTCTATCTGGGTGTGGTTCCATTCTAGAACCTAATGGACGCTATATTGATTTTTTCATTAGGGACTTTGTGCCCTTACAGAAAAGTTACGTGCGAGACACCATGCACATGATAAACTTAGTAGAAGGATTTGAGTATGATGTTAATACAGATTGGCTGGCAACATTGGATATCTCGTCATTGTACACCAACATTCCTCAATTAGAAAGCATTCAAGTTATCGAACAACTTTTGGATACCAGACCCAGACCATTCACTGTACCTACTTGGTTTATAATTTCATTACTCCGCATAGCATTACAGACTAACTATTTTGTGTCAGACGGACAATATTACCAGCAATGCAGCGGTACCAGTATGGGAGCAGTTTTTGCCCCAAATCTGGCAAATATCTATATGAACTATATAGAACTCACTTTCGCATTGAGCAGTCACAATCCTTACCACACCTATATTAGGTGTTGGTACAGGTACATTGATGATATTTTTTTAATTTGGAGAAACAGTGAAGAGAGCTTCAATGAATTTGTGATTTATCTAAATCAAATTCAACCACACCTTACATTCACTTCTACACTGGACAAATCCACGATAGCCTTCCTAGATCTCAACATCCAACAGGCCGAAGGAAAATTATTTACCTCTCTTCACAGAAAACCCACTGAGAAGAATACGCTATTAGCTTATAGCAGCCAACATCCTAGAGCACTGAGAGATGGCCTTCCTTTCGGTCAGTTCCTACGAATTCGTCGGAACTGTACCCGGAAGGAGGACTATATGAGAGAGGCCGAAATTTTGAGAAGCAAATTACTATTGAGAGGGTACCCAAATAAACTGGTGAAAAGATCATTAAAACGTGCCTGGTACTGCCCCAGGGAGGAGCTTTTAAGAACTAAGCCCAAAGAACAAATGAATAAGATTGTCTGTGTTACCACTTTTGGTATTCATACCAACAAGATCCGTAACATAATTACAAAAAACTGGAACATCATTAAAAGCATAGATCCTTTATTGGAGGCCCCTCTGTTTGCATACAAAAGAGCCAGAAATATTAAAGATCATTTGGTGAGATCCTCCTCAGATGTCGTTAAAAAAACTGGCACGTTAGAATCAGCGTGGGGCTTGTCCCCTGTCCTTGGCCATCATAGATGTGGGAACTGTGTTAATTGTCCGTTTACGGAAAACACAACCACCTTTAAATACGGTAATTGTGAATACACTCTTGATTTTTTCTCTAATTGCAATACACGCAATGTTGTGTATTGCATTTGGTGTCCTTGTGGTCTTCCATATATTGGACAGACTCAACAACCCATTAAGGCAAGAATAGGACAACACCGTAGCCGTATCAAAAGGTCTGTTGTGTCAGCACCCTTGGTTACCCACTTCTTGGACAAAAATCATACAGCTGATGAAATAAAGTGGCAGGTGATTGACATCGCCAGACTACCTGAAAGAGGAGGCAATATATCACAAATACTGCAAAGACGAGAGTGCCACTGGATTGACAAGACTAATTCGATAAATGTGGGTCTCAATTCCGCTGAGGAATGGAGAGGCTTTGTAGTAACCTTAGGATAACTCTCCATTGACGGTGTGTCTGCTGACATACATCCAGATAACCTTTGATAATGTTGTGTTCGAGGCATATGGGCTGCAGATGGTACATTATGAATAGATCGCCATCTGGTGTTGGGCTCGGATGATTGCACTTTATTTTTCTCTTGGAGAGTCTTTTGTATCTTGGTGACTCCTCCCTTGGTTGGTAGTGCGCATGGGCATCGGCTCCATCCTTAGATTGTTTTTTTCCGCCATCGGGTTCGGATGAGGATCGAGACGCTCCAGATCAACTTCAGAGAAAAGTGATTTATCGGCGCGTATTCCCTTTCCAATTCGACGGTATTGTTATCGAACGCGTTTCATTTCCATTCCGACGCGTTGCAAATTCAAAATCGAAGAAAAAACTTAGACTTACGTCGACGAACAAGAGACCTTTCTTGACGCAGTCAAGCCCGGAGTCCATGGAAAGGACTCCATTCAAGAAATGTCCAACGTGTGGTGCTAAGTTCCCACACAAGGACCTACACAAGGTGTGCAACCTCTGTCTATCGCCTGAACACGAATCCAGGGACTGCGAAGCCTGCGCAGCATTCTCCTCCAAGCTAACGATTAGAAATCGTCGAGCTCGAAGACACGAGGTTTCAAGAATGCAGTCGGAGGCGACCCCGGAGCTGTTCGGAGACGAGCAAATGGAAGAAGAAGAGGATCAGTCGGGGTCGGAAGGGGACCAGTCGGAGGTTGAAGAACTCAACGAGCAACAAACCGTGAGTGACGACGTCCCCTTACCGAAAAACCGACCCCGTGCGGTAACGACCCCGCCTTCGAGCCCGGTCAAACCGCAGAAAAAAGTTTCCGACGCCCCGCCCTCGGGCCCGGCAACGAAACCGAAACTGAAACCGAAACACTCGGACTCCCACCATGTCGGATCCGAGAAAAGGGCGACATCAACTTCGACACCGAGGTTACATACAAGGGAAAGCTCGGTATCGAAACATTCCATGTCGAAACATAAACATGGTTCGTCGTCCAAGATTCACTCGATACCAAGGAAGTCGGAATCGAGTAGACACTCGGTGCCGAAAACACCGAACATGGACGATCGAAAACATAAGCACCTTTCGGAACCAGGGCCTTCGGTACCGATTCAGGAGCAACAGACAGATCCCAAACAAAAGATCTTGTTTATTGATCCGCAAACTGGCAAAGTAGTGACGAAGAAGAGAAAGAATGAACAGACAGAAGATAAATCTCTTCCTTCAAAAAAGAGAACACTGGGGACAAATACAACTCCTCCTACTTCTCCCAGACATAAAGTCACACCCTCTTCTCCTATTCCTCACACTATGCCAAATATTCCTACACCTTCCACACCAAGACCATCTACACCTCAGTCTGATGTAGACAGTGATCTAGGGGAGGGAGAACCTCAAGGGGATGACGAAACTATCCCAGATGAGGATGACCCATGGGAAAATTATGACGTAGGGTCAGATGAAGACAACGACCCAGAGTTATATCCCTCAAAGCCTTCACCACCTGATAATAACACAGGGTTTGCGCAGCTCATTAATAGGGCAGCAAAATATCATAAGGTAGATATACATACAGAACCCCAAATAGAGGATTTCCTGTTAGAGACGCTACCTAATGCACAAAGAACATCAGGTACTCTCCCTATGTTGACGGGTCTTCTCAGTCACACAGAAGAAATATTCAAAGACCCAGTGAGGGCTAGGGTGTTAAACCCAAGAATTGATAAAAAATATAAGGCGGCTCCAAAGGATCCAATCTTTACTAAAGGGCATGTACCCCTGGACTCGCTGGTGGTCCCAAACGCTCATAAAAGAGCAAACTCATTATCTACAGGAGAGACTCCTCCACCTGATAAAGAGTCAAAATTAATAGATGCATCAGGCAAGAGAGTAGCATCACAGGCGGCAAATAGCTGGCGTATAGCCAATACACAAGCACTACTCGCACGTTATGACAGGGCACATTATGATGAATTAGAAAAACTCATCACACATCTCCCCAAAGAACATCAGAAAAAGGCAGATCAGTTAATACAGGAAGGTAAAATAATAACTAATACTTCCATTAAGTGCGCCCTAGACGCAGCAGACACTGCAGCAAGATCCACAAACACCAGTGTAATGTTGAGGAGACATGCATGGCTTAGAATCTCAGGATTCAAACAGGAAGTACAAACGGCACTACTGAACAAGCCATTTGATCAAAAAACACTGTTTGGCTCAAGCACAGATGAGACCTTAGAGAAAATGAAAAAAGATACAGAAACGGCTAAGTCAATGGGAGCATTGCAACAGCCAACACAAAGAGGTTCCTTTCGTAGATCCACCTATAGAGGGGGCTCAAAGAATACAGGAACAAACCAGCAATCCACCTCTTTCACACCAACATCACCCAGAGGTAATTCAAGAGGAAGTTACAGAGGTAACAACAACAAGGGTAGAGGCCGCGGAAATAATAACAACCGCAACGCCTCAACCCCAAAACAGTGACTTCATAGAACTCCCCCCAGACCACATAACACCGGTCGGGGGACGTCTAGCACAGTTCCTACCTGTCTGGGAAAACATCACATCAGACAAGTGGGTGAGACAAATTATCCAACATGGTTATTGCCTGGAACTCACAGCTACCCCACCAAACATCCCCCCCAAACAGCGTCCAATGAGTCAAGATCATCTGACATTATTAAGGGAAGAAGTACTAGCACTTCTACAAAAGCATGCAATAGAGAAGGTCCCAAAAAATCAACAGGGAACAGGAGTATACTCTCTATACTTCCTAATCCCCAAGAAAGACGGGTCCCTAAGACCAATATTAGACCTCAGACCTCTCAATGCTTACATAAATTCGGAGCATTTCCACATGGTCACGCTCCAACAAGTACTCCCTTTACTGAAGAAAGGGGACTTTCTTTCTACACTGGATCTAAAAGATGCTTACTTTCATATCCCAATTCACAAAGCCCACAGAAAATACCTAAGGTTTGTTTTAGAAGGACAACACTATCAGTTCAAAGTCCTTCCGTTCGGTGTCACAACAGCACCGAGAGTGTTCACAAAATGCCTAGCTGTGGTGGCAGCACACCTAAGAAGACAACAAATACATGTCTTCCCATACTTGGACGACTGGCTAATAAAGGCCAAGTCAAAAGAGGAATGTCTTCACAACACACAGAAGACAATTCAATTGCTGCACCACCTAGGGTTTACGGTGAACTACAAGAAATCACACCTGCAACCAAACCAGATTCAGCAATACCTGGGGGCTACGATAGACACAGAAAAGGCAATAGCATACCCCAACCCAATCAGGATACAGACAATGGTCGGGTTAATACAAAGATTTCAACCACAACACTCACTACCAGCACGAGTGTTTATGCAACTATTAGGCATGATGTCCTCCTGCATACTGCTAATACCACACGCCAGGCTACAAATGCGCCCACTACAAGAGTGTCTAGCGACACAGTGGAATCAGGCTCAAGGTCAGATTACAGATCTGGTGTTGGTAAACGACCGGACGTATCGCTCTCTGAAGTGGTGGAACACAGAAAACATTTCCAAGGGACGGTCGTTCCTAGAGCCAATTCCACAAGTGATAATAACAGCGGACGCATCGCTCTAAGATGGGGAGCGCATATGGACAGATACACAGTGCAGGGGAAGTGGAGTGTGCAGCAAGAGAAACTGCACATCAACTACCTAGAACTATTAGCAGTATTTCTAGCACTAAAAGCTTTCCAAATGCAAATAACAGGCAAAGCAGTCCTGATCAGAACAGACAACATGACTGCAATGTATTATATTCAAAAACAGGGGGGGACACACTCTCTCCAACTGTCCAAACTAGCACAGGACATATGGAGATGGGCCATTCCTCAAAAGATCTACCTGTTAGCGGAACACCTACCAGGAGTTCAAAATCAGATAGCAGACATCCTAAGCAGACAGTCAGAACAAGTACACGAATGGGAGCTGCACGACCAAATACTGCAGCCATTCTTCCAAAAATGGGGGCAACCAGAGATAGATCTGTTTGCCAATCATCAGAAAGCAAAATGCAAAAACTTCGCATCCAGGTACCCACACCAAAGGTCCCAGGGCAATGCACTGTGGATAAATTGGTCCAACAAATTTGCTTACGCGTTCCCTCCTCTACCACTAATTCCGTTACTGGTTCGGAAACTGCAGCAACACTCAATGACAATGATACTAGTGGCACCCACGTGGGCAAGACAGCCGTGGTTCACCACGCTGCTACAACTCTCACAAGTACAACATCAAAAGCTAAAATTATTACCCATGCATCTTACACAGAACCATGGAGAAATAATGCACCCAGATCCCAAACAACTGAACCTAGCGATCTGGCTCCTGAGGTCATAGAGTTGGGGTATTTAGATTTACCACCAGAATGCATGGAAATCATTAAACAAGCAAGACGTCCTACCACCAGAGCATGCTATGCAGCAAAATGGAAGAGGTTTGCTATACACTGTAACAGTAAGCACATCAACCCTCTGGACGCATCCACTAAACAAATCATTTGCTATTTACTACACTTGCAGCAATGTAACTTAGCATATACCTCTATCAGAGTTCATCTCGCAGCCATAGCGGCGTACCTACAAAACAGGCAACATCTTTCACTGTTTAAAGTACCAGCAATTAAAGCTTTCATTGAAGGACTCAAAAGAGTCATTCCACCAAGAAGACCACCTTCCCCAGTCTGGAATCTCAACATAGTGCTTACCAGACTAATGGGGCCACCCTTTGAACCTATGCATAGGTGTGAAATACAATTCCTCACATGGAAGGTGGCCTTCCTCATAGCTATCACGTCACTTAGAAGAGTAAGTGAACTGCAGGCTTTTACGATTCAAGAACCATTTATGCAGTTACACCAAAATAAAGTGGTTCTTAGAACAAAGCTAAAATTCTTACCAAAGGTAATTTCAGCATTCCACATCAATCAGTCAGTGGAATTACCGGTTTTCTTTCCAAAACCACAATCAGTAGCAGAAAGAGCCCTACATACATTGGATGTTAGAAGGGCCATATTGTACTATATAGAAAGAACACAAACTTTCAGAAGGACAAAACAGCTATTTGTTGCGTTTTCTCCTACACATAAAGGCAATCCCATCTCCAAAGCGGGCATTGCCAGATGGATTGTAAAATGCATTCAAATATGCTACTTAAAGGCAAAGAGAACATTAACTGTTCCTCCTAGAGCTCACTCTACACGTAAACTAGGAGCATCTATGGCATTTCTGGGAAACATTCCACTAGATGACATATGCAAAGCAGCTACCTGGGTTACACCGCACACCTTCACAAAACACTATTGTGTAGATGTGCACACAACACAACAAGCTAGAGTGGGACAAGCAGTATTAAAAACCTTGTTTCAGACAGTTGCAACAGACACGGGCGACCACCGCTAGGGAGAGAACTGCTGTATAGTCTATTCATAATGTACCATCTGCAGCCCATATGCCTCGAACGGAATATGCTACTTACCAGTATGCATCTGTTCTTGGCATAGAGGGCTGCAGAGTGGTACATGCCCTCCCACCCTCCCCGGAAACCTGTGTCTGTTCCAACATTATCTTATTTAGATACACTTACATGGGCATTCTTATCTGTATTCTACTATACTACTCCATCTAACCCTACTATGGCAAAACAATCTAAGGATGGAGCCGATGCCCATGCGCACTACCAACCAAGGGAGGAGTCACCAAGATACAAAAGACTCTGCAAAAGAAAAACAAAGTGCTATCATCCGAGCCCAACACCAGATGGCGATCTATTCATAATGTACCACTCTGCAGCCCTCTATGCCAAGAACAGATGCATACTGGTAAGTAGCATATTCCTTTCTTGTCTCTTCGACATTCTGAATTTTGATATGTATAATTCCTGCTTGTATTGATGTACAATTTGTAAATATGTTGCCTTAAGTTTAATATAAGAGCATTTATGTTTATTTTAAAATTGTACAAACATAATTGTCCTCTGGAAATGCGCTGCATGTAATCCCGGTTCCCATTGCATTTTCACTCTGTGGGCTCATCGATCACTCGGTGCCAACCTCTTCTGCCTTTTGCTTAGAAGATCGAGCACTCTGCTCTCTTCTATTTTGGCCTGCGCACACGCTTTACTTCCTGGATGCCTGACAGTGCCGGTTCCTTGATTCATTCGGACGGCAACGGAATTGCGGTGATTAACAGGTACGCGCCGCCTTTCTACATGGAACTGTTATGCAGCGGATTGCCCTGCATAACCCTACCTAACCCCTGTAACACTTTGTAGGTATCCTCCTGGTCAGCGCCGGACTCATGCTCATTGCAGCACTTGAGTATTACGATTCAAAAAACGGACGCATTGCGTGTTGGCTTGATACAAGATTAACTCTATTGTGCTCTATCCAACTATTTACAGTGGTGAGTACATAATTCTATAAGCCCCAGATAGCGTGTTGCCAATTTAATCATTAATCATTAGTGATTACATTCTTTTCCGCTTTCTGTTTCCCTGTACTATAGTACCCAGCAGGGTTCACTGTAAGTACATTTATTATTCCCTTCACGCATGGTTGGCACCTTTTCACCACAAGCCCGTGATTATTTCATTAAAGGTACCAGGTCTTCCACACTAAGTCCTTTTTTGTAAATTCACCCTTCCATACACTGAGCTCACTTATCCCCTTTTCACTCCCCACAGATGTCCCACACTGTCCCTGTCCTGATGAGACCCTCTATCCTGTAAAGGGTCGAAACGCCATCGACGCACTTTGGGAATGAACCTCTCAGTCAATGTCTATGAATTCAATAGTCATTGTTTAAATCATTGAATATTGTGTATTTGGTCATTTTCCCATTTCCTTGTAAATATACCCCTGTTGAAACCGTGCACATATTGTCACTCGTTGTCCTCTCTATGTGCTTCAACCACTCCTTTGGTTCACACTTTACACTTGGGACCCTTTTTTCCTTCCTCCTCCTTTTTTTCTAAAATCTTCACATTGTGACATGTATATAACAGTGTATTTTATTGTGTATTTTTTGCAAAAATAACAACTGATGGTAATCCATTAGGTGTCATGAGTTTGTTTCTCCTTCTTACATCCTAAGTAACCTTCACATTATTATTTGACATTGTTTAGTATTTATTATGTATACGCTCATCTGTTCCACTGGAACCATTGTTTTTTGATATAAATATGCACCCTGGTTCCTTAGAAGGTAGGGTTTCCTTTTTGTGAGTGTGACTCAATGATTAGAGCGGCAGACCCTGATGCAGAGGTCCAGCCCGGGACCAGGGTTCAATTCCCCGCCTCGGCGGGTCTTGGGCTCAAAATTCCACGGACCTGATCATTCTCGCCTCGGTGCCTATTCCAATCATGGAGTCCCACTCTGTAACTCTGGGCAATAGCTTGCTTAATCTCCACAACGGCCCCCACAACGCTAAGGATGCCTGGCCTCCACCTTGGGGGTGCCCAGGAGTGGACGCCTCACAGGTAAAGCCAGGATGGGTTCCACAGCGGTATTCGTACAAGCGCCTTGAGACCCTTGAGGGTGAGTAGTACGCTGTACAAGTATCAATTTTAAACGTTCCAGGAATATAGGGTCCATGAGTAGATCATTATTAAAGCACCATCTACATGATTTAGGGGATTCAGAGGGGAGATCTAGATTGATCAGAACCGTAGCGTGATCAGAAATAAGAAGGGACCCAATATCCGCATGAGTTAGATTAGGCAATAGAGGAGGACTCAAAAAGATATAATCAATTCTAGAGGAAGATTTATGAGTAGGGGAGTAGAAAGAGTATTCTAATGTGTCCGGATGAGATATTCTCCAGGCGTCAACCAACCCCTTGAATGAATTGTAGTCAAAGGATTTTTGCATTTTGTTGGGAATGTATCTAGCAGCAGATTTCCTATCTGTAAAGGGATCCATGGCTTGATTACAGTCCCCACCCACTAATAGATTGAGATCGGGACAGGAGTGGAGGGTATTTGACATATTCTTCCAAAATTGTATGTCAACACCGGTAGGGCCATAAATGGTGAGGAGGGAAATGGGGGAGCCGTTTAAAATGAGGTGTAAAAGGAGCCATCTGCCATCTACATCCAACTCTTCCTTTTCCACAACAAGGGAAAGTGATTTATGAATCAAAGTAATCACTCCATGTTTTCTATCCTTGGACATGGAACAAAAGACATATCCAACCGATTGTTTTTTAAGAGAGTTAATTATCTGTAAGATGAGTCTCTTGAAGCATTGCTATTTTACACTGCAACCTAGACAAATGGGTGAGAACCTTCTGTTTTTAACGGGATTGCGTAATCCCTTAATATCCCATGAAACAATACGAACATTTTCAGTCATGGTAACCAGGAAAAAACAAATTAAACAAAAGGATAAGCAATATATAGCATTTCAGAGATATCTGGGACATTTAAAAGAGTAACCATTTGATAAAACACAGAAATGCATGTTTTAAATAACAACAAGGAATACATATTGAAAAGCAGGAAGAACAATGTATGATAAAATCAAGAAGAAAGAGGTGAATAAAATGGAGATAAGTGAGCGTAATGTGTTACAGGAGAGGAAGACATTTTGTCAGAGGACAGTAAGAAGAGAGTAAAAAGGTAGAGAAGATAGAAAAGGTAAATGATAGACAAAGAAAAGCTGACAAGAAGCCCAAAGACTTCAGTCAAGAAAAACAGGATAAATAACCAGAATAAAGAAAATAACATGTGGGAGCGGGAAACCGCCAAGGAAAAAGAGATAGCCACACCAACCAGGACAACCGGGAGCAACCAGAGTCAAATACTAGAAAAATAGATAAGAAAAAATAAGGAACCAATTGTGAGAACAAAACAATGAAAGAGATTAACCACTTATCAGATCTGAAACAATAAACGTTAACAAACAAACAACAACAACCAGAATATGAGAAGAACTACTCAACACTTACCATACGTGAAGGTAATTAAGAACATGAGGATTAAAATGGAAGTGCAGGGAAGAGGGAAACAACTAGGGAATGGGTCCAAACATGAGATGAGAACATCTGTGGAAAAAGACAGAGAAACAGTAACAGTTAAAACCGACCAATATAACAAACCGACTTCGGGAAAATTTCAAGAACTACAAACCGATATGAAGAAAGAGATGAACTCAGAGAACATAAGACATAGTATAGACAACAAGTTGATCAGGACCCTCCAAAGTCCATCTCATCCCCTTTATGACAAGAAATAAATTGTCCTAGATCTTCAGGATGGTCAAAAGAGTAGGACCTCTCTTTGTAAGTGACTTTCAAGTAGCAAGGATGTATCAAACCGTATCTGGCATTCATGGAAAGAAGAGCCGCCGGGCGGAGAGAAAGGAATTCCTTGCAACGAATTGCAGTAGCACGGGCAACATCTTGAGAGAAGAAGACCTTCTGACCAGACCATAACATCTGTTTTCTTTGGCCGCTGAGAGGATCATTAACAGTTCAGTATATTCCAGAAATAAGACTATTATCCCTCTGGGACAATTGGTTGACACTGAAGAAGAAGAAGAACCTCCAGATTTAGGACCAATGCGATGAGCACGCTGCAGATTAAGATTAACACTTTTCTTGAGACCAACAATTTTGGGAATATGTGTCTTTAAGAAGGCGATCATATCGGACCCTTCCTCCTCCGCAGGAATGCCATAAATTCAAAGATTATTGCGCCTGTTGTGATTTTCTGAATCCTCAGTTTGCGTTTTGAGAAGGGTAATTTCTTTAGCCATCGCACCAACCTGAGGGATCAGATCTTGAGTGTCGCTAATTCTCTGCTCCATCTCTGATACTCTAGAATCCAGATTAGACCATTTCTCATCCAACTTCCGAAGGGTAGCGTTGGTTTCAACCACAAAGGGTTTAATCTGCTTAATCTCCTCCATGAGATCTTCCAGAGTGATGGTTAATGGAGATTTGGTAAACGAACTAGGTTCTTTCTTGTGTCATTTGGGAGGGGCAGCAGAGTTGGAGTCCATGCGAAGAGAAGACATACTAGATGCAGCGTTTTTCTGACCAAAAGAAGAAGATGAATCCATATGGTAATGTGTAAAATTACAACAACAAAAAGCCCCAAAAAGTGTCCAGAGGATGAGCAAAAAAACAAGGCAGAATAAGACACTTGAAAGAGGTAGCAAAAGGCAATAGTGAAGGTAGCTCCTCTGAAAATCACCCCACACAGCAGAGGTGCAGCATCAAAAACCACTAATGCCCAAACGAAAACCAGAGTCAATAACTGTGACCAATTGTAATGGTGACAAACATGCACTTGAAAGTGACTGTTGGCTGATATGAAGGCTCAGCTTAGCTTAATCCACCTCAATATAAATATTAGGAAGGTAGCCAGACGTGGGAGCGTTAATGCTCATAAAGGGCAGTGCGCAGAGTATTCTGGTGATGAAAAACAACAGGTTAATCATGAGGAAAATGATCATTAAAAACCGGCCTTGAGAGGACAAAAAGAAGCATGTATGGTCCCATCCTTAAGCTGGTAGTTGTCCCCAGCGCAAAAAAGAAAAAAATGAGCCCATTTTTAAAGAGTGGAACGAGTTTCAAAAGACCCGAGCTACAGTTTTAGCAACACAGGTAAATTTTCATTAAGGGGAAATATCGGCCACGACCCGCCACAAACAAAATGGCAGGCGCCCCCGACAATTATGCGGGGAGCGCGGCGCACGGAGCAGAATGCAGAAGGCAGCAGAGAAAATAACTGTAAATGCAGCTAGCTGAGCTCTGGCGCCCGCTCCCATAATGCGGCAAGTTCTTGCGCCGTGAAACGCGATGAAGCGGCTCCAAAAGGCAAAATTGCTCCGGTCGTGGAGCAGAGCCTCAGCCGGTTGTGGCCATCTCTGAAGTGGCTCAAACCACGCCCCAGAACTAATTTTTAAACATTGCAGTTCCTAAACTGCAAACATTCCATCACAATTACAGACCATCGTGTATAAGTTGTTTTCTTGTGAAACATCTGCCCTGCTGCACAAGCCACTATTGTAATTTACGAAATGTGTATTGTGCAAACATATGCAGATTGTGTGAACAATGCGCAATAATGTTATGTTCCAGCAGCACAAATACAACACAATAGCCTCCTGCAGGGTTGTCAGGACTCCCCAAACATTTCCAGGTCGTTCAAACATATTAACTTGTTTGCAACAATGTGTTCGAGGCATATGGGCTGCAGATGGTACATTATGAATAGATCGCCATCTGGTGTTGGGCTCGGATGATTGCACTTTGTTTTTCTCTTGGAGAGTCTTTTGTATCTTGGTTACTCCTCCCTTGGTTGGTAATGCGCATGGGCATCGGCTCCATCCTTAGATTGTTTTTTTCCGCCATCGGGTTCGGATGACGATCGAGACGCTCCAGATCAACTTCAGAGAAAAGTGATTTATCGGCGCGTATTCCCTTTCCAATTCGACGGTATTGTTATCGAACGCGTTTCATTCCCATTTCGACGCGTTGCAAATTCAGAATCGAAGAAAAAACTTAGACCTACGTCGACGAACAAGAGACCTTTCTCGACGCAGTCAAGCCCGGAGTCCATGGAAAGGACTCCATTCAAGAAATGTCCAACGTGTGGTGCTAAGTTCCCACACAAGGACCTACACGAGGTGTGCAACCTCTGTCTATCGCCTGAACACGAATCCAGGGACTGCGAAGCCTGCGCAGCATTCTCCTCCAAGCTAACGATTAGAAATCGTCGAGCTCGAAGACACGAGGTTTCAAGAATGCAGTCGGAGGCGATCCCGGAGCTGTTCGGAGACGAGCAAATGGAAGAAGAAGAGGATCAGTCGGGGTCGGAAGGGGACCAGTCGGAGGTTGAAGAACTCAACGAGCAACAAACCGTGAGTGACGACGTCCCCTTACCGAAAAACCGACCCCGTGCGGTAACGACCCCGCCTTCGAGCCCGGTCAAACCGCAGAAAAAAGTTTCCGACGCCCCGCCCTCGGGCCCGGAAACGAAACCGAAACTGAAACCGAAACACTCGGACTCCCACCATGTCGGATCCGAGAAAAGGGCGACATCAACTTCGACACCGAGGCTACATACAAGGGAAAGCTCGGTATCGACACATTCCATGTCGAAACATAAACATGGTTCGTCGTCCAAGATTCACTCGATACCAAGGAAGTCGGAATCGAGTAGACACTCGGTGCCGAAAACACCGAACATTGACGATCGAAAACATAAGCACCTTTCGGAACCAGGGCCTTCGGTACCGATTCAGGAGCAACAGACAGATCCCAAACAAAACATCTTGTTTATCGATCCGCAAACTGGCAAAGTAGTGACGAAGAAGAGAAAGAATGAACAGACAGAAGATAAATCTCTTCCTGCAAAAAAGAGAACACTGGGGACAAATACAACTCCTCCTACTTCTCCTAGACATAAAGTCACACCCTCTTCTCCGATTCCTCACACTATGCCAAATATTCCTACACCTTCCACACCAAGACCATCTACACCTCAGTCTGATGTAGACAGTGATCTAGGGGAGGGAGAACCTCAAGGGGATGACGAAACTATCCCAGATGAGGATGACCCATGGGAAAATTATGACGTAGGGTCAGATGAAGACAACGACCCAGAGTTATATCCCTCAAAGCCTTCACCACCTGATGACAACACAGGGTTTGCGCAGCTCATTAATAGGGCAGCAAAATATCATAAGGTAGATATACATACAGAACCCCAGATAGAGGATTTCCTGTTAGAGACGCTACCTAATGCACAAAGAACATCAGGTACTCTCCCTATGCTGAAGGGTCTTCTCAGTCACACAGAAGAAATATTCAAAGACCCAGTGAGGGCTAGGGTGTTAAACCCAAGAATTGATAAAAAATATAAGGCGGCTCCAAAGGATCCAATCTTTATTAAAGGGCATGTACCCCTGGACTCGCTGGTGGTCTCAAACGCTCGTAAAAGAGCAAACTCATTATCTACAGGAGAGACTCCTCCACCTGATAAAGAGTCAAAATTAATAGATGCATCCAGCAAGAGAGTAGCATCACAGGCGGCAAATAGCTGGCGTATAGCCAATACACAAGCACTACTCGCACGTTATGACAGGGCACATTATGATGAATTAGAAAAACTCATCACACATCTCCCCAAAGAACATCAGAAAAAGGCAGATCAGTTAATACAGGAAGGTAAAATAATAACTAATACTTCCATTAAGTGCACCCTAGACGCTGCAGACACTGCAGCAAGATCCATAAACACCAGTGTAATGTTGAGGAGACATGCATGGCTTAGAATCTCAGGATTCAAACAGGAAGTACAAACGGCACTACTGAACAAACCATTTGACCAAAAAACACTGTTTGGCTCAAGTACAGATGAGACCTTAGAGAAAATGAAAAAGGATACAGAAACGGCTAAGTCAATGGGAGCATTGCAACAGCCAACACAAAGAGGTTCCTTTCGTAGATCCACCTATAGAGGGGGCTCAAAGAATACAGGAACAAACCAGCAATCCACCCCTTTCACACCAACATCACCCAGAGGTAATTCAAGAGGAAGTTACAGAGGTAACAACAACAAGGGTAGAGGCCGCGGAAATAATAACAACCGCAACGCCTCAACCCCAAAACAGTGACTTCATAGAACTCCCCCCAGACCACATAACACCGGTCGGGGGACGTCTAGCACAGTTCCTACCTGTCTGGGAGAACATCACATCAGACAAGTGGGTGAGACAAATTATCCAACATGGTTATTGCCTGGAACTCACAGCTACCCCACCAAACATCCCCCCCAAACAGCGTCCAATGAGTCAAGATCATCTAACATTATTAAGGGAAGAAGTACTAGCACTTCTACAAAAGCATGCAATAGAGAAGGTCCCAAAAGATCAACAGGGAACAGGAGTATACTCTCTATACTTCGTAATACCCAAGAAAGACGGGTCCCTAAGACCAATATTAGACCTCAGACCTCTCAATGCTTACATAAATTCGGAGCATTTCCACATGGTCACGCTCCAACAAGTACTCCCTTTACTGAAGAAAGGGGACTTTTTTTCCACACTGGATCTAAAAGACGCTTACTTTCATATCCCAATTCACAAAGCCCACAGAAAATACCTAAGGTTTGTTTTAGAAGGACAACACTATCAGTTCAAAGTCCTTCAGTTCGGTGTCACAACAGCACCGAGAGTGTTCACAAAATGCCTAGCTGTGGTGGCAGCACACCTAAGAAGACAACAAATACATGTCTTCCCATACTTGGACGACTGGCTAATAAAGGCCAAGTCAAAAGAGGAATGTCTTCACAACACACAGAAGACAATTCAATTGCTGCACCACCTAGGGTTTACGGTGAACTACAAGAAATCACACCTGCAACCAAACCAGATTCAGCAATACCTGGGGGCTACGATAGACACAGAAAAGGCAATAGCATACCCCAACTGTAATAATCCAGGAAAGCTTGTAGTATTTAGAAGGTTTATTGAACAGCACAGCATCCAGTCCTGACACAGCAGGATACAGGTGACAACTGACAAACAGTGGAGAATGCTGTATGAGCAAAGCTCTGTTAGGAATGTAGAATCAAAAGGAAACACAACATGGCACATGCATTTAAAGGAGTAGAAGCATGAATAACCTTGACACAGAGATGTACAGAATATAACACACCTCCCTCTTTAAATAAAAGTAAAAGGTATAAAACTTAAAGCAACTAAAAACAAGAAAGAACATACTATACAAAATCTTGCAAAGAAGTAGGTCTTCTTCTGATACGCCCATCATCTTTAATTCTTGAAGCTACTGAGTCAGAACAATAACTAGACCCACCATCAGAAGTGTGTTCTTTGTCTACATTAACCTGAGGTTGGAACTGAGAGGCATCTTGTGTAGGACATTTAGCAACCCTACTCAAATTCCAGGCCTTGCCATCCTGAGTAATAACAGAGTTACTGAAAACCTTTTTAATTTGAATGGGTCTGCCAAACTTACTCGTACCTTTGCTGACAAAAAAAGGTTTTGAAATTCTGACCCAATCACCAACACACAAATCATGCTCTTTTGTTTTCCACTTCTTGTTGTACCAAACTGCAGACTTATCTTGTTTCTCACTTACTCTCTTTGCAACTTCCTTGACATCAAAACCATTTTCCCCCAGGCCTTCACATTTTTCTTTGAGCCACCAAGGGCACATGTCAGTCGCAGGATCCCTACCTTTAAGTAATTTGAACGGACTGATCTCAGTGGTGGTATGAGGGGTTATACGATAAGTCCAAAGTTTCTGTCTAATACGGTTCAGCCAATCCCCCTTTTCTTTGATAGCATCAGAGACAAAACCCTTCAGAACACGGTTAAAGCGCTCAACTTGCCCGTTCTCATGTGGCTCGTAAAGTGATGTACAAATGTGTCTGATGTTACAGGATTGTAAGAATAATTTCATTTCAGCAGAGACTAACTGCACACCATTATCTGACACCAATACCGAAGGACAGCCTTCCCTAGCGAAAACTTCTTTGAAAAAGGAAATGACGACTTCAGAAGTGATTTTAGCTACAAATTTCACTTCTGGCCATTTAGAATGGTAGTCTACAATGACCAACGCAAAACGTGAACTTTCAGGTAACACTTGGAAAGGCCCCGAAATATCAAAGGCTATCTTGCTCCATGGAAACTCTGGCCATTTAACTGTCTTAAGGGGTGGAACATGTAATTTAAGCATCTTATCACAATTACAGCACTCATTGCATTCTCTAACAGTGCGGTCTATGAACCTGTCTATCCCAGGCCACCAGAAATGAAGCCTTATAATACGCTTCATGGCCGAGATTCCTGGATGAGTCTTGTGTGCTAATTTGAGAATGAGCTCTTGCACACCACTAGGTGGGATGCATTTCTCAGATTTGAAAAACAAATCACCTTCACACCATAACTCTTCCGCTATGTTATAAAATGGTAGCAGGTCATATTCAACATTATTCTTACTAGGCCAACCTTCTAACAGGTATTTCTTCAACTTAACAAATTTCTCATCTTTATTCTGGCATTCTATCCAAAACTGTTCAGAAATATCTTGATACTGGGAGGAAACTAGATCTGTAAGGCCTAATACAAAATCAACTTCAGTAAGACTATTCACACTGTCAACCTTACTTTCACACGGAAGGCGTGATAAGCAGTCAGCAGTAACATTTTTCTTTCCTGGAATATATTCAACTTTAAAGTTGTACTCCTGTAGCTTGGATGAAAGACGTGCAATCCTAGCCGTCGAGTTCCAACCACCACCAGCTGATAGGATATGCACCAAAGGTTTGTGATCCGTTCTTAAAATAAACTCACTGCCCCAAATATAAATTCTATAGTGTTCAATGGCCCATACACAAGAAAGCAATTCACGTTCAATAACCGCATATCTGCGTTCAGTTTCATTCAAAGTTCTGGAGGAAAAAGCTACATTCCATTCTAGCATACCATCTGTCTGAGATAGCACACACCCAAGACCGTACAAACTTGCATCAGTGGTGATGATGCACTTTTTCCCAATTCTAAATGGTTTCAAAGTCGGGGAATTAACAATATCATGTTTGATTTCAGTGAAAGCCTTTTCTTGTTCAGTCTCCCAAACGAAATCATTGCACTGTCTTAAAAGTTTCCTTAAAGGTTCCATTTTGGTGGCAAAATTCACAACAAATTTACTGTAGTATTCACACATTCCGGAGAAAGAAAGAAGTTGTTCCTTATTCTTTGGGGATGGAGCACTGAGAATAGCATCAACATTGGATTTTTTTGGAACCAGACCTTCCCCTGACAAAGTGTGGCCTAAATATTCAACTGACTTCCTAAAAAGTTTGCATTTGTGTGCCTTGAGAGTAAGCCCAGAATTTTCCAATCTTTTGCACACAACACTCAAATGTGAACTATGTTCAGTTTCATTTTTTGAGAAAATCAAGATGTCGTCTTGAAAGCATTTTACAAACTTATCAAGATCTCTGAAGATTTGAAACATGACGCGTTGGAAAACAGAGGCAGCGGATGCCAACCCAAACGGCATCCTTCTGTATTGAAACAGTCCCATGGGAGTGATGAAAGCTGTATATTTCTTAGAATCTTCAGTAAGCTCAATTTGATGATACGCAGATCTAAGGTCTAAAGTGGAAAAAATCTGCGCACCATCAAACAAGGAAACAAGCTCATTAATATTCGGAAGGGGATGACAGTCTATAACAATATTAGAATTTATGGCCCTCAAATCAATGCAGACCCTTAATTTTTGGTCGGGTTTGCGTACCAAAACGATAGGAGAAACCCATTCAGACGATTCAATGGGCTCTATAATATTGTCTTTAAGTAGGTCATCCAACATTTCTTTTAGCTCGTCCCTAACATTTAGAGGAACTCCTCTTAGCTTTTGTTTGACTGGAACAGCACCCTCTTTGAGAACAATTTTGTGTGCAAAATTTTCCAATCTACCTAAACGGTCACAGAAAACTTTATTGAACTTTTCACTCCGCGAAGTAATTACATTATCCTTTCCATTAACATCAGAAATAGAACTAATCATATCTTGTTCACTACATAAAGAGATGGGATCTTTGGCACGTGGATTTAACGTGATGCCAAGTTTCCATTGATCATGCCAACCCAGTACATTGATTCCTTTGATGGCAATGTAAAGCTTAATTTGAGCTGACCTTCCTCTGAAACATAAAAGAACATTAAAGAAACCTTCAATATCAATTGCATTTCCATTGAAACTTTCAGCTAATATATCTGAAGGTTGTAAATCAGATCTGTTACATACAGTTGTTAATTTTTCATTAAAGTATTCCCTGGTAATAATCGTCCATGGAGATCCAGAATCTACCATGAGTTCGATAGCAATAGATGAAATATGAAAGGTACATTTAGGAGATTTCCTACTGGTTGATCCAAGGATAGAGACAACATATCCGCGTTCAACCTCATATTTGACTTCATCCACAATGCCAACAGAAGATACTTTAGTGGGAGTGGGCACAACAGATCGTCCAGTGCGACCTTGAGGATTGTACCTTCTCTCCCTACATACATTGCTAAAATGTCCTAACTTGTTGCAAATATTGCAAGTTCTGTTTATGGCAGGACAGCCCTGAAAGGAGGCTATATGTGATCTACTACCACATCTGTAGCATGAAAACGATGAATTTCCAAAATCTGATCTTCTGTTATTAATACCAACAGAATTTTTATATTTAGACTGAAAAGGAATAAAATTTTTATCATCAACTTTGGGATACAGGTGACAACTGACAAACAGTGGAGAATGCTGTATGAGCAAAGCTCTGTTAGGAATGTAGAATCAAAAGGAAACACAACATGGCACATGCATTTAAAGGAGTAGAAGCATGAATAACCTTGACACAGAGATGTACAGAATATAACACCAACCCAATCAGGATACAGACAATGGTCACGTTAATACAAAGATTTCAACCACAACACTCACTACCAGCACGAGTGTTTATGCAACTATTAGACATGATGTCCTCCTGCATACTGCTAATACCACATGCCAGGCTACAAATGCGCCCACTACAAGAGTGTCTAGCGACACAGTGGAATCAGGCTCAAGGTCAGATTACAGATCTGGTGTTGGTAAACGACCGGACGTATCGCTCTCTGAAGTGGTGGAACACAGAAAACATTTCCAAGGGACGGTCGTTCCTAGAGCCAATTCCACAAGTGATAATAACAGCGGACGCATCGCTCTCCGGATGGGGAGCGCATATGGACAGATACACAGTGCAGGGGAAGTGGAGTGTGCAGCAAAAGAAACTGCACATCAACTACCTAGAACTATTAGCAGTATTTCTAGCACTAAAAGCTTTCCAAATGCAAATAACAGGCAAAGCAGTCCTGATCAGAACAGACAACATGACTGCAATGTATTATATTCAAAAACAGGGGGGGACACACTCTCTCCAACTGTCCAAACTAGCACAGGACATATGGAGATGGGCCATTCCTCAAAAGATCTACCTGTTAGCGGAACACCTACCAGGAGTTCAAAATCAGATAGCAGACATCCTAAGCAGACAGTCAGAACAAGTGCACGAATGGGAGCTGCACGACCAAATACTGCAGCCATTCTTCCAAAAATGGGGGCAACCAGAGATAGATCTGTTTGCCAATCATCAGAAAGCAAAATGCAAAAACTTCGCATCCAGGTACCCACACCAACGGTCCCAGGGCAATGCACTGTGGATAAATTGGTCCAACAAATTTGCTTACGCGTTCCCTCCTCTACCACTAATTCCGTTACTGGTTCGGAAACTGCAGCAACACTCAATGACAATGATACTAGTGGCACCCGCGTGGGCAAGACAGCCGTGGTTCACCACGCTGCTACAACTCTCACAAGTACCACATCAAAAGCTACAATTATTACCCATGCATCTTACACAGAACCATGGAGAAATAATGGACCCAGATCCCAAACAACTGAACCTAGCGATCTGGCTCCTGAGGTCATAGAGTTTGGGTATTTAGATTTACCACCAGAATGTATGGAAATCATTAAACAAGCAAGACGTCCTACCACCAGAGCATGCTATGCAGCAAAATGGAAGAGGTTTGCTATACACTGTAACAGTAAGCACATCAACCCTCTGGACGCATCCACTAAACAAATCATTTGCTATTTACTACACTTACAGCAATGTAACTTAGCATATACCTCTATCAGAGTTCATCTCGCAGCCATTGCGGCGTACCTACAAAACAGGCAACATCTTTCCCTGTTTAAAGTACCAGCAATTAAAGCTTTCATGGAAGGACTCAAAAGAGTCATTCCACCAAGAAGACCACCTTCCCCAGTCTGGAATCTCAACATAGTGCTTACCAGACTAATGGGGCCACCCTTTGAACCTATGCATAGGTGTGAAATACAATTCCTCACATGGAAGGTGGCCTTCCTCATAGCTATCACGTCACTTAGAAGAGTAAGTGAACTGCAGGCTTTTACGATTCAAGAACCATTTATGCAGTTACACCAAAATAAAGTGGTTCTTAGAACAAACCCAAAATTCTTACCAAAGGTAATTTCAGCATTCCACATCAATCAGTCAGTGGAATTACCGGTTTTCTTTCCAAAACCACAAACAGTAGCAGAAAGAGCCCTACATACATTGGATGTTAGAAGGGCCATATTGTACTATATAGAAAGAACACAAACTTTCAGAAAGACAAAACAGCTATTTGTTGCGTTTTCTCCTACACATAAAGGCAATCCCATCTCCAAAGTGGGCATTGCCAGATGGATTGTAAAATGCATTCAAATATGCTACTTAAAGGCAAAGAGAACATTAACTGTTCCTCCTAGAGCTCACTCTACACGTAAACTAGGAGCATCTATGGCATTTCTAGGAAACATTCCACTAGATGACATATGCAAAGCAGCTACCTGGGTTACACCGCACACCTTCACAAAACACTATTGTGTAGATGTGCACACAACACAACAAGCTAGAGTGGGACAAGCAGTATTAAAAACATTGTTTCAGACAGTTGCAACAGACACGGGCGACCACCGCTAGGGAGAGAACTGCTGTATAGTCTATTCATAATGTACCATCTGCAGCCCATATGCCTCGAACGGAATATGCTACTTACCAGTATGCATCTGTTCTTGGCATAGAGGGCTGCAGAGTGGTACATGCCCTCCCAGCCTCCCCGGAAACCTGTGTCTGTTCCAACATTATCTTATTTAGATACACTTACATGGGCATTCTTATCTGTATTCTACTATACTACTCCATCTAACCCTACTATGGCAAAACAATCTAAGGATGGAGCCGATGCCCATGCGCACTACCAACCAAGGGAGGAGTCACCAAGATACAAAAGACTCTCCAAGAGAAAAACAAAGTGCAATCATCCGAGCCCAACACCAGATGGCGATCTATTCATAATGTACCACTCTGCAGCCCTCTATGCCAAGAACAGATTCATACTGGTAAGTAGCATATTCCTTCCAGATGTTATTGTGTATATACCGGCCATCCTGTATTACAAGTAGAATCTATTTTTGTCATGAAACTTAAGGAATTGCAGCTAGATGTGTGACACTCAGAAGCAAATCTGGCTTTCAAGCTAACACCAGTGCATGCTGGGCTGACAAAATAAGGTACTTAATAGAAAGCATAAAAACACATGTCCCAAAATGCAAAGTGCTGTTGATACAAAAAGTCAGAGGTTGGAGGAGTCACTTAGAGTGAGGTTTTGACACCAGGTCAAGCAAAGCAGAATGATTTTGCTACAAGTTTTAAATGCTCCTATGAGAACAGGAATGATGTGTAGCACCTGTCAGCTCTTCATCCCTTCAGGGGTTTCTGCTTCTTAATATCCCAGTCTCTGCTTCATGGAGATTGGATGTAATTCTTGTCTCTTGAGTAAGACGTGGACTAGGTGTGTTCTCTTTCAGCTTTAGTGTCATGACATCCATTTATAAGGTAGCTCAGTAGGTTGAGGCACATCTGTGGACCCATGATTTAGACGTCACAGGTTAGACTCCTGGCAGGGGCTTCTCTGACTTTATAATGATTGCACTGTATTTTATCATTTATATAAACCTTCATGCTGTTACCAATGGCTGCAGCTGACGTCACTGAGAAATGGACCTCCAAGCCCTACACATTCATTTAAGATCATTAAGAATTCTGGGGTAGTAGTTTTGGTTTACTTCAGTACAAATATTAACATTATCAGATTAAAAAGAGTTTAGCTGGTGATAAATTAATATTACCAGCGAAACATTTCGCAAAAATATACTAAACAGATCAATTTACGATACTTGCAATTGTCAAACTTTTTTCAGGAGCTCTGTGTCAATCTGGGGTAACTGGACTCAAACTCTAACAAAGAGAACCTGTTTCCACTGGTGTCCTGGGGCTTCACCTTACTGTGGGGTCCAAGACTGAGCACTGAGTGAACCCCTCATCCCTGGACTCTCAGAGTAGTGAAGTCGAGCTGTCCAAGGCTTACTCAAGGAGAAGGTGCGGGGTTAGAAACCAAGAACTCTCTAAAGCAGAATACAGTTAAATGATTGTGCAGCCAGTGCTTTTACTTGAAAAATGAAAGGTGCTTTAATCAAGAACACACAACTGAGGACCATACACAAAAAATAGAGGGAGCAGAAAGATGCACCTAGGTATACTCTGGAGGTTGGGGGTTGGTCCATAGGGACGCTCATGTAGACAGTCCTGTCCCCCAGTGGATGAAGATAGAACAACATTTGTACATAGTGCATAGAAGGGCCTTGTACATGATGTTCGTGGCATCGTGTTAATGTTGTGTGAAGCTAGATGTGTAAACAAAGCAGTTTCAGAGAAACTAATCCAACATTGTCGTGCACTCAAATCTGTGCAGAAGGTCACGGCAGAAATGTTGTTTGTGAAAAATAGGACAATGTAAGAAACGAGCAGCTTCGATACATGGGCCTCATCCAGGCATATAACAGTATTGTACTGGTGCATTGAATGTGCAGTAGGACAGTTGTGAATGAGGACAGTTATGCAGTAGGACAGTTATATAAAGTAAATAAATTGTATGCAATTTTAGATGTACTTTTAAGGTCAAATTGACCGAAATAAAGTTATTATTGACTTGACTTGAGTTATACAATTGGACAGAAGGTTGAATAGAACTTGGTCCTCAGGCTCTCACCGCTCTCTTGGGGTCTGTAGTTAACCCCCCTTTCATTCTGGAATGGGCTGTGCCAGTTATGGAGTTGTAATGGTGCGAATGTCCAGGTCTCAGTTCACACTGTACCTTAATTCTAGTTCACTAGAGGGTTTTCTCAATGGACTCGTCTGGGGTCGCCTCTCCAATAGTGCACGTGCTCACACAGGGCTCCTGGGGCAGCCAGGCTGACTCTCCCTCGGCCCTACCATGAGCACTTACCTCCATTGGTGCCCAGACACATGTCTCCAGTCCAGGTGAGGGGCGAGAGAGAGAGTGGTAGAAGTGATGGGTAGAGAAGGAGCGAGAGAGGGGTGACATTGGAGGGGAATAGGAGAGTAGAGAGAAAGTGGTAGAAGTGAAAGGAGAAAGAGAGAGAAAAGGGGTGAGAGATACACTGATCTTGAGAAAATTAAAGGGGAAATAGGACGGAATTGGAGAGAGAAAGCGAGAGCTCAAGGATAGGGATGTTGGGGAGCGTGTGAGTGTAAGAGAGACAGAGGGAGGAGGTAGAGAGTGGAGAAAGAAAGGGATAAAGAAAGAGGGTGGGTGATGGGAAACAGAGAGATTGCCAGCAGTCAGTCTACAGGACGAGTGACTGCTCAGATGAAGGCGCTGCTCCTCTGAGGGTTGTTCGGCTCCCACCGCCTGTGATGGACTGAGGAGACCCGGGCTGCATTAAGAGGACACAATGTTTCTGACTTGCCTAGCCAGACCCTACGGATGAACAGGTGTGTAATCTAGCGCCTAGGTGCCCCGGCCTAAGGATCATAGCAGCCCAGTTAAATTGCACCAGATGAGAGTAGCTGTCCCCTCCACCCCCTCCTCCCCACCCCCCACGGACACAGTAGCAAGGCTGAGGCTGGTGTAGGAGCTGCCCCCCCCCCTTCTGTAGTAATAAACATTTAACAAGGGGCACAAGCAGAGATGCTGCCACCAGTGCCAGTCCCTTGCAGGAGAGAAAGAGGACAGGGATAATTGTATCCAGGAGGGTTGCACTTTGGGTGCCCCCCCCCGGACCTTAACGATCTGTGTGTCATGTCATTGCACGAGAAGCTGACAGTGAGTCGGAAAACCATCAGTGACTATGAGGGGACATTCATGTCCTAGCATCTTATTATTCTAAAATTATTAGGTACACACATCCCTCAACTTCCTTCACAACTGACCCGTAACACTCTTGCCCTTCTGAACTAGGAATCTGCACATAACTCTGCCAATCCCCTCAATTCCAACTTGCAGAGACCTCTGTAAACCCAGCCCTGGCAGCTCTACCAGTGTATTAGAATCCGGACATGAAGTTCCACCCCTAAACACGTGATCACTCCAGCACAAAAGCTGCCGATGGGGTGTTGCACGTCTTTACCACGACCGGTGCCAGCTGCACTTACATCAAGTGGTATGCCGATTCAATACCAGCCCTTGCTGGCTTGTCCCGTCTGTGGAGGGTGGGAAGCTATGGAAGAGGACAGCCGGGGTCCCAAAAGTGGCATGTTACACATTTAACAGTGGAATGTGCTTCCACCAGTTTTGCCGCTGTTGGTATGATGCTGTGGCTGTGTGTGGAGACACCCGCTTACACAATGTTTCGGCTGTTGATCGTGGTGGAACAGAAGGGGTGGTCCCGGGCCAGGGGGCTGCAGTCTGAGCCATAAATGATAGCTAGACTCAAAGGGGGGGTTCCAGTGGTGGTTTTACAATGAGATATCAAGGCCCGCGACAACAGTGCTGGTCAGCTTTAGTCACTGAAAGAGAAACCAAGAAAAGAAGTGGAGAAAGAAAGGATTGCAGGCCCATAGTTGAGTGGTCATTGCCCGATTTGATGCTGCCTCTTTGAGGGTCGTTCCAAAGAAAACCCCTAGGGGAATATTGTTTAATTCACCATTTATCGTTGTCAGAGGGGCATAAGTGAATGGATGCAAGACTCAGTAAGATGCAAAAGAGCAGTGTGCTACATTGGTTGATACAATTAGCTTTGGGCAGAACAGGTCAAATGTGACATTAAGTCGGCATTTCCCGTAATGCCAGTTCCTATAGTAGAGATTTCTTTGCTGGGGATGTCATTTGAAGGGACAATCTATGTAGACAGAGTTTTTTCTATGGGTTGTGAAATTTCTTGTCCTCTTTTTGAATTTTTCAACGCCTTCTTATGATGGAGTTTGTCAAGAAGAACTGGTCACAGGCTAATTTTCATGTATGATTTCTTGTTTGTTGAGAATGAGGTTCATATAATTACCAATAAGTGTTGTGCATATTTCAGGACTTGGCAGAGGATTTTGTGGTGCCCCTTGCACCGGAAATGACAGAGGGCACCAGTACTGTATTGATTTTTTTCAGAATTGTCGCAAAGAAGATGCAGGCGAGATTGCCAGGAGACAAAGTGTAAGAGATTGTTTTATTGGTAGAAGAGGTGTGCAAAGAGCAGAAGTTGGCGCTCCATAAGGTTAAATGTTTGTTGGAGCCTCTCAGTTTTGCATGCAGAGTGGTCAGGGCTGGCAGAATGTTTTGTACAAGGTTGGGCTTTGCCATTAAGCATGGGCGGAAAATTCGTTCTGCTCGCGGATTTTGCGGATTTTCGGTAAATTCGCAATCCGTGAACTCTCGCGAATTTACCGAAAATCCGCAAATTCGCACGCAGCGGATTTTTTTTTCTTGGTGATGCAATATTGCGGCGTGCGGCGTTCACTTACCGCCATTCAGCGTTTGCGAGTTGCTTTTCTCGATATTTTGCGAGTGCTGTGCCATTTTGGATCTTGCTGCGGGATCCCGCGGGAGTTTGGCGACCGCGATTACGTCATCGCGGCTTGCCACCTTGCACAGCAAGAGTTTGTCAACGCGAGTACGCCGTGATCACGTATCGCGGGAGTTCGCAATTGCGAACACGTAGATGCGGCGGGCAGCAACAATCTCGCACTCGCGAAATTACAAAATTAGCAATTCTGCACAAGAAATCCACCAGCAAGCAGCATAAACCTTCTGAAAATGATGATTTTTATCAGAATAACTCCTCAGGTTGACATTTGCCTGCACTTTGTTTTGCAAGGAGTCCATTTTGCGGGGGGGGTGGGAGGAAGGAAGTGCCCCACAGTCTCCAACTTCCTGTTCCTGTCCAGCAGGCTCCTCCCAGTGCTTTCTTCCTGTGCTGGTCACTTTCATTCGGATCTTGACCTGGAAGGATTACTTTTTGTGGATGCTGCTGGATATTTGGATTCGAGGCCTTTTTGACTTTCTTTGGATCACTTTTGGATTAGAAATTTCACAAGTAAGTTTGTTTGGGGCATTACAGTTGCTGCAACTACAATTTTGGAATTTTTGATTTTTGGGCTGGTGTTGGGGCCTTTTGAGCAGGGGTAGTGAGTGGTGCATGGGCCTAGTCTTTCTGTGGGGTGTCTTGAATTTAAACATCATGGAGGGCATGGGTGGCATGGGATTGTGCTGATCTTTCTGTGTTTTCCGATTTTTTGGGCTGTTGTTGTGGCCTTTTGACCAGGGGTAGTGAGTGGTGCATGGGCCTAGTCTTTCTGTGGGGTGTCTTGAATTTAAACATCATGGAGGGCATGGATGGCATGGGATTGTGCTGATTTTTCTGTGTTTTTCGATTTTTTGGGGTGTTCATGGGGACAGGCCATGTGGGTGGGGGCCATTTTGAGTGCTGGTACAGGCAGGCCATGTGCTGGGAGGCAAGTGGCCATTTTGAATGCAGGCAGTGTTCTTAGGCCTGCAACCATTTTGCCTAGTTTTCAACCATTATGCCCAGGGGTAGTGAGTGGTGCATGGGCCTAGTCTTTCTGTGGGGTGTCTTGAATTTAAACATCATGGAGGGCATGGATGGCATGGGATTGTGCTGATTTTCTGTGTTTTTCGATTTTTGGGCTGTTGTTGTGGCCTTTTGACCAGGGGTAGTGAGTGGTGCATGGGCCTAGTCTTTCTGTGGGGTGTCTTTAATTTAAACATCATGATGGGCATGCATGGCATGGGATTGTGCTGATTTTTTTGTGTTTTTCAATTTTTTGGGCTGTTGTTGTGGCCTTTTGACCAGTGAGTGGTGCATGGGCCTAGTCTTTCTCTGGGGTGTCTTGAATTTAAACATCATGGAGGGCTTGGATGGCATGGGATTGTGCTGATTTTTATGTGGTTTTCGAGTTTTTGTGGTGTATAACTGAACCGATGTTCCTCTGTCTTCCATTGCTTTTAGGTGCACAAGACTCAAGAGAACCACCAGTGCCAGGAAGAAGTCCTGCAGCGGTGTGTGTGTGCAGCATAACGTCACGCGACGTCAGGTCTGGCCACATACAACTCTGCAACTCTTGCAACTGCGGCCTGCTGTTCTGACCTCTGAAGAAGATGGCCCCAAAAAAAGTTCCCCGTAGCTCCTCTAGCAAGAATGTTGCCAGTAAGGAGCAGAAGAAGCAAGTTACCAAAGAGACTGGTGTGCCGCACACCACATTTTTTGGGAGTAAAAAAAAAATACGCCTGCAGCAGCAGCGGGATCTGCTGGGGACCAAGCTGGGAGCAGCACCCCCGCACCATTGGGCTCAGTGCCACCACCACCACGCCAACTTAAGTCCAAGCCCTTGAGTGCTGCAGAGGCACTTAGTCGAGTTGTTCAATCACCATCGACCAGTGATGTTGGCTCATCGCAAGAAAGTAGCAGCAATGTCCCTCAATCAACACAGGTTGTTGTAACTCATCTGACGAGTGTTGAACAACCACAGCCGCAACAACAACCACATGTGCAAGTACAAGCCCAAGTACTTGTGGAAGGAGAGGCAGCGCAAGGAGATGCACAAGCAGAGGTGCATGGAGGGTCACAAGTGCCCACAATTGTTGTTCCTCCCGAAGTAGGGGCACATCAGGAAATCGACAATCAAGCCGGGGTATCATTTGAGGAAGCCACTCCTCCTGATGATCATTCATTGTCTTCCTCATCCCTAGCAAGGAAAAGATCAAGGGTGGTGTCTACATCTTCTTCAAGCCCACCTCCTTCTGATGATATGGATCAAACTTGGGAACCAGCACTGCGGTCTGAGAGTGAGGCACACCATGATCTGACAAAGGTAGTTAAGTGTAAAAGGAAGGTCGTCGAAAGTCTCAGAGTTATGGAGTGTGATGAGGCTCAACAAGAAGTGGCGGATACTACTGCTGATGAAGACTCTCACGACAACGACCCAGTTATCATAAAGGTCACTGCAGCCCCAGCGGGCATGCAGCAAACAGACATTTTGACCCTAGCCCGAGAAGCTGCTGAGCGTGATGATGTTGTCGACGAGGAGGCAATGGAAACACCACAATTATTGGAGTTAACTAGTACACCAACACCTACCGCTTCCATATTTCTTCCTCGCCAGAAGGGACCTCCATCCACCTCGACCTCAATTAGTGGTGGTGAAAGTGCACAACGTAGTAAAGTTCGGCAATCCACATCCTCCACTTCATCTGGCATTAGCAGCATGACCACCACCACCAGTATCGCCGCCTCCTCCGGCCCCCACAGACATTTCAAGTCCGCAGTTTGGGACTTCTTTAGTGTTTGCCCAAAAAAGGAAAACTTCGCCATTTGTAGCATTTGTAAGCATGCAGTTAGTTGTGGTAAGTTTGGTACCAACTATGGTACCGGAGGCCAGATAGGTCATCTTAGGAGACAGGACGCTGTCCAATGGTTTGCGCACCTAAAGGAGATCAAGGAAGCCCGAATTGCAAGTCAAGAAAACGTTGATGTTTCATCTAATGATGACGAGAAGAAGTGCCAAACACTTCACTTACACCCAGTACCCCTGTCAGCAGCACACCCCCTGTGAGCCACACTAAGAGTGTGGGAGAGAGTGAGACACCAATGCGAAAAAGTTCATCAGCGAGCGTAACTGGGTCGAAGAAGTCATGAAGTTGTGCTGGAGGTGATTGGGGCAGCTTTGCAGAAGAGTGCTGTTCACACTATACATCTGACAACAGACATGTGGACCAGTGGCGCAGGTCATGATTACATGTGCATCACTGCACACTGGGTCTCTTTTTCAGGGGTTAAAGCAAAGCTAAACGCAGGTGTTGACCCGGACCAGGTTTTTAAAGCTGCTCGGAAACATGCAACACTAGCCATGTTTGGCTTGGAGAAACGTCATACAGCACAAAACATTTTGAATGAATTGAACACAAAGGTCTTTCACTGGCTGTCCCCCAAAAAACGCCAGATTGGTTATGTTTCCACGGATAATGGCGCCAATGTAGTTACGGCCATGGATCTGGGTCACTATTTCAGAGTGCCGTGTTTGGCGCACTGTATAAACCTGGTTGTTAAAAAATTCTTGAGTGATGAAGACAGTCCAGCGTGCGAGTTAGTGGCCACCTGCCGAAGAATGTGCAACCATTTCAGCCATTCTTTTAAGGCCCGGAAGCATGTGAGGGGCCTGCTACATGAACGTTGAATGCCAGTGAAAGCACTCATCCAGGAGGTGCCAACACGTTGGAACTCAACCTTCTACATGCTTGAGCGTCTGTATGAGCAGTATACGGTACTCGATCACTATTTCTTAACACTGGGTACAGCTCAGAAGGACCTGAGGCTAGATGCGGCGCAATGGAACCTAGTTAAAATCCTGACAGACATGCTTCGTCCTTTTGAGGTCTTCACGCGTGCAGTCAGCAAGGAGGACTGTAATTTGGTAAAAGCTATCCCATTGTTGCACATGCTGGAGCACCAACTGAAGGCAGTGTCTTCTATGTTTCTAAAAGATTTAAAAAAGCAAGACGCTTTTGTTTTGGCGGAGAAATTATTAGAGCGCCTACTTGGCGATGAACGTCTTAAAATGATCCACTCAGAACAGCATTACATTTGTGTTACTATTCTGGATCCACTCTACAAAAAGGCGCTGGCAGGCCGAGCATTCTTTCCTTTTGATGATGACGATGTTACAAAGTACAAACGTTGGCTAGCCTTGTCAGCCATGAGGTTTGAAAGAGAACGGCAGCAAACTGAAGGAAAAGGCAGTACATCAGCATCAGCAGGCCATCCCCAGTCAAAAGAATCCACTTCTGCACCTGTGGCTGTGGCACAAGTGACCTCTCAGCCGTTAAAGACACCGGCAACCGGATCATCTGCACCAGACACAACAGTAACATTGGGTGAAGAAGAGGATTGGCTAAATCAGCTTGGGTTTGGTTCTCAAAAGGTCCCAGCAAAAAAAAAGCAAAGTGGAGGAACCTTGGAGAACCTTCAGTCGATGGTGCAGGACTATCTGAATGACTCAACAGAGGTCTATCTTAATGCTGACCCATTGGCGTATTGGCATGGGAAAAAAGAATTGTGGGCACAGATCTCCAACCTGGCTATAAACTACTTGTCTTGCCCACTCGCAAGCATGTCTTCTGAACGTGTTTTCAGTGCTGCTGGTGGCATTGTAACTTCCAAACGGACCCGCCTCTCGGCCAAAAATGTGGAGAGGTTAACAATGATCAAGATGAATCAGCACCTCATACCACCAGATTACAAAGTACCAGAACACACGCCGGATGAAGACGAGGAGGACAGCAACTTAGATGAGGAATTTCTTCTCTGTTAGGTGACACTGACCTACTCCTGCCTGAATTTGCAGAGTATGAGGACGAACTCTTATTCTTATTCCCTGACACCGAGCCCTGAAAATGAGCCAATGAATCAATAACTTTCTTTTTCGTCCTTTTTCACTTTTATTCCTGTGTGTCTGTCTTTCTTTGTTTTGCACAGTTAATATAATTAAAACTTTAATCACCTAATCGCAAAAACAAGCCCATCAGCAGAACTGTCTTCACTTGTTTGCTTATTGATTTGAAGGTGCCGCAGTCTGCATTCCTCAGGTTCACAAGTTCACAAGAACATGCTCCTCTATCCTGCTCCTCCAGACTCCTATTTCCCTCAAAGCAGAGGGCTGGATTACGCCCAATGAAGAAAGACTCTGCACTTGTGGGGGTGTTCTACTTCTTTGCGGGTGAGTTGGCGGGTCTTGGGGCATTGCTGGGAAGCTCTAATACCGGATAAAAGTGGTTTGGACCAAATCGGAGGCGAAATAGTTTTTGCGTTTTTGCTGACTTGCTTGCCTTTGAGGTGCTCTTTGGGGGGGTTCCGGGTGTTTGTGGGTGGGTTTTGGGGTCTGGGAGCACTGCTGGGACAGTCTAATTTTGATTGCATTTGCTTTTCAGGAAATCCGTGGTGGAAAACGGGAGATATGACCTAGCTGCACAGCGCGTTTGGACCGAAGGCCGATAAATATTGTAAGTATGAGATTTTCCTTTTTGGCTGTTTGGGGGTGTTGTGCTTTTTTGCGGGTGGGTTGGTGGGTCTTGGGCCATTGCTGGGAAGGTCTAATACCGGATAGAAGTGGTTTGGACAAAATCCATGAGGGAAAAGTTTTTGCTATTTCTGACATTTCGGTCAATGTAGCGTTTTTGAGGGCCTGTTTGGGGGGCTTCCTGGTGTTTGTGGGTGGGTTTCGGGGTCTGGGAGCACTGCTGGCTATGGATACTTTTGATTGCAAGAGGTTTGAAGCAAATCCATGGTGGCAGAGGGGAGTTAGGTCCTAGCTGCAGAGCGCGCGCGGAGTGATTTGGGAAATTGCCATGAAAATGACTAAGTCCCCATTTTTGTACTTTTGCTTTTCGGCTGTTTGGGGGTCTTCTACTTGTTTTCGCCTGGGTTGACGGCTCTGGGGCCATTGCTGGGAAGCTCTAATACCGGATAAAAGTGGTTTGGACCAAATCGGAGGCGAAAATATTTTTGCATTTTTGCTGACTTGCTTGCCTTTGAGGTGCTCTTTGGGGGGGTTCTGGGTGTTTGTGGGTGAGTTTTGGGGTCTGGGAGCACTGCTGGGACAGTCTAATTTTGATTGCATTTGCTTTTCAGGAAATCCGTGGTGGAAAACGGGAGTTATGACCTAGCTGCACAGCGCATTTGGACAGAAGGCTGATAAATATTGTAAGTATGAGATTTTCCATTTTGACTTTTTGGCTGTTTGACGTAAATAATTAATTTACTCTCTTAATTTCTATGCAGGTAAGTACTTAATCAATAATAACTCAGATCGGAAAGAAAAAAACCAGAGTCCGTGGTGTTAGAGTTCTTAGGGGTTTTATTCCTTAAAAAGGAATGGTCATGACCAGGATATCGGATTCTGACCACCACAGGGGTGTCAGAAGGGATAGAGCGCGCTCCATTTTATTGACAATACATAGCTTATATACTTAATTCATATCATAAGCAACAGTGCAGGAGGCGTAACAGCTGAGAGAAGACAAGATAACAGTATACACGTGGTACTAGTACGTAATCAAGAGGCGTGAACTGGAGGTGTGTGCTAGAAACGTCACTGATAGGTGTCACAGGTGGGTGGCACTAAGCAGAAATGTAGCAATGTCAGCAGAAATCGGAAGCTTGGATGCGCGCGCAGCTGCATGACATGTGATTGGAGGGGTGCAGGGGACTTGACATTTACACTGACGGAAAGAGACAGAAGTCTGGCATGTCAGATCAACTTGTACTTCTATCATATCTGATATCTGATGTTTAGGAACCATATTATCTGGGCGGAAAGGTCTCTAGGGCAGAAGCTATTCTATGCTAACTGTGGATGCGTGTATAAGCGCCTAAGTGTCTGCATGAGAAGCGTGGGGGCACGGGGCCTTCCATGGAAGCATGGTAACAGAAGCTATGAATTACTTGCACTGAGACAGGTCGGCCCTTTGGCTCTGCAGCTGGGGAGGATGTTTACTGAAGCTAGTAGGCAGGAATGCATTTTTCGAGGAGCGGAACAGATAACTCGAAGGTTATAGTCAGTCCTGGCAGAAAACAGGCTGAGCTGAGCGCGAGGGGCCGCGCTGGAAGTAAGTCAGAGTTCACGGGTACAGAGGCAGCCTGGGCAGAGGCTGTCAGAGTCGAAAGCCAGAAAAGAGGCTCGATGGCAGAAATTCAGGGCCTACTTTGCCAGAGCAGAAAAACGCAGAAGTACACTACAAAAAGACGGTGGCATAGCATACTTAGGAACGGACCATTAAATCCATTCAGGGTGGATCTGAAAGAGGACAAGTTAACGTTGGACGCAAATGTATTTGCGTCTTCATAGCAGACACAGGAGGGAAGTTACATATACTTTAAGCTGGTACATGGAGTCGGTGGGGTACACGCTAGGGAACACAACATGACCAAAAATTTATATTTCCTCATTCCCTCCTTGTTCCCTACGGACCCTTCATGAAATCTCGATCCTCATGAATCGATCAGTTTGTTCTTGTAACATCATTTGCTCTTCTTTCTTTCGTTTACGTTTTGAGAGGAAACTGGAATGTTCAATACACGAGGTGGCACACAGTCCACAAATCGCTGGCCCACACTGCAGGCACAGGCAGCAACTGAATACTAGGACTAGGCCAATGCCTAGGAAAGATAGGATCTTCCATCCCCAAGCTGTTAACGTTGTCCAGAACCAACCGGACCAAGTCCAGGTGCCTGGATTCTGATGTATCTGATTTGCAATTTTATGGAGACGTGTAATAGCTTGATATACAGATGGTGCGTTTTGTGGTATGAAAACACAGCAACTTGACCCGATGACCTTACAGGCTCCACCTCTATCTGCCAAGATGACGTCAATAACAAGACGGTTCTGAAGGACAACAACCCGCATGGCGGACTGCTCTTCTGTTATGTTATCTAAGGCGGAGGCAGTTTCATTCCCTACTGCTTCAAGTGTTCTAGTTAATCTACGTATTAATTTACTATTCTGGACAGGTCCTAAAAAGAAAAAGAATCCTTTATTAAAATCGGTGTACTGTTCCCATGCCGTTTCTGTGTAGTCGACAAGTGGGATATCTCTTCTGGGTCTATTCTTTACTAGATTGGTATTCCTATGGTAATCAGGGGGAGCTAGGAAAACAGGTGGCAGAAGGAATGCAATATAACAGGTACCATCCCAATCTGGAGGTAGACGTATGTATGCGGTATGACCACAAACAAAGTAAGAATGACGAATAGCTTTAAAGGACGACTTTCCATGATCACTGAATTCGATCACAGTAGTACATTTACTATGACCTAAGTGTACTGAACCTTTCTTCTTGATACATAATTCACCTGTAACTGGCAGTACTGACATAGTGGGTATAACAGGTGCGGCTTCGGATTCGACAGTAAGAATCATAAGGCTAATTGTATAGTTACCTAATCCATACACTTCATTTTCTAGATCAGTTCCTATTCGAGTGGGGAGTCCCTCCTTATCAGGGTAACAGACGTCGAGCAGGACCAAGTTCAGGTTTCCCCAAACCCAACCCCCATCGAAAACAGCAATATCAGGATCTAAGGAATTGATTATTTTAAACCATGCACCGCAAGAGCCATTGTGAGTGAACGGGTACGGAAAGAGGGGCAGAGCTCCCTTGTAATTCTGGTAGGGAGGGAGTCGGCCACATATCCAGCAATCTGTAGCATTGTTAGTTTGATGAGAATGGTGTAGCATACTAATGAATGTGTTGTTGCGCAGCGCAAGTCTGTAGGAAAGTTCATGTGGAGGTAACTCACTAAAAGTGTGTTCAGCAGATACATTGTAGGCAGATTGTTCACGCTTGAAAATAGGGTAGTAGATAGGTAATAAGTTGCTAGCAACAATGATTAGAATACTCAAAATAAACATGATTAATAGTGTCACTATACAGTGACTACGAAGTGATTTACAATATGTACGTTTCTTGCATTCTCTCTCTCTATCTCGATCTAGGGGATACATGTCAGAAACTATTTAACCGATTCACCTAGGGGAGGACTTAAACAATTAAACTGTCTGACTTGCTAGATCGGAGTTTCATACGGTATTCCTCTTGGGGAGTTTTTTCTCGTTCAGATTCTGTAAAGTCTTTTGGCTCGACACAGTCTTTGGTGGGGGTGGACGAGTCTCGATCAGGTTTCAGTCCAAAAATTTTTTTCACATGACTCGTGTGAACCCACCCCTTTCTCCCTTCGATCTTCACGGCGGTCCTTGTGGTGAGAAGGACGGTCTTCGGCGATTTCCAGCGGGGCTCCAACGGACTCTTTCTATCAAAATTTCGCACTAGTACGAGGTCCCCAGGACGGACATCGTGTGGCTTTACATCAGTGTTGTCAGAGAAGGCTGCGGTAACCTGTGAACGACATGATTGGAGTGCAGACATCAAGGAGGCAAGGTAATCTGTCAACATGTTACAATCAACATCAGTAATCTTTTTCGGAATGGGCGTCCCCCACATATTCGGTGGTCTGCCAAAGACCACCTCGTACGGGGATAGCCCTGATCTCGAATGGGCAACCATTCTCATGTAGAATAGTGCCACTGGCAGGGCGACTATCCAGTCGACCCCTTTCTCCTGACATATTTTTGCAAGGCGTATCTTTAGTGTCTGGTTGTGCCTTTCTACCAGGCCTGCGGCTTCAGGATGTCGGACACAATGGAATTTCCACTGGTATCCCAGCAATAAGGAAACTTCTTTCATTAATGCAGATGAGAATGGCTGACCGTTATCTGAGTATACGACACGAGGCAAGCCGTATCGTGGGAAGAATTCACGAACCAGCTGCTTGGCAGTGGTCGGAGCAGTGTAATCTGGGACTGGGTATGCTTCGGTCCAGCGGGACAGAGCACAGACAACTACGAGAACATATTTAAATCCTCGACAACGGTCCATCTGGATATAATCCATCTGGAGGACTTCAAAAGGGTGATCGGGAGGATGAAATCCACCTTGCTCTACAGGGACGCTTTTACCTGGGTTGAACTGACAACAGATCATGCAAGTACGCACTTTCTGTTTCGCTGCTGCTCGTAAGTGTTTATTGTTCCAAAGATTTTGTAAACTGTCTAACATCGCTTTCTCTCCTAGGTGTGCTGGGCTATGTGCTGTATTTATCATGACTTGAACCATAGAGTCAGGGAGAAACCATGTAGATTTTCCCTTCGTCACCCAACCTTGATCTGTTTGGATCCCTCCTTGTTCAATCCATTTCTTTATTTCTTCTGGGGTAGCATGTGTCTGAATATCGATAACATCTAGTGTGGGATCCCTGACTGTCATACAGTGTGTCGGTCCTGTTGTCTTTGTCATATCAGTTGTCTGAGTGTGAGTCAGTGCTGTATGTTTTGCTGTCTGGTCTGCCAGGTCGTTACCCTGGGAAACAGAATCTGTGACCTTAGTATGTGCTTTGCACTTCATGACGGATATGCCTGAAGGCAGATGTATTGCTTCTAACAGTGCTTGAATGAGGGGACCATGTTGAATCTTGGCACCATGAGAGGTCAGGAAACCTCGTTCTTGCCATAACATGCCGAAGTCGTGTACAACTCCGAACGCATAACGGGAATCAGTGTATATGTTGACATTTCTGTTCTTGGCTAGAATACAGGCTCGGGTCAGAGCGATGAGCTCTGCCGCTTGAGCAGACAGTGTATCAATACGATGTGTTTCTTTAACTTCATTTTCAGTGGTCACGGCATACGCGGCCACTAATTCTCCTGTACTTGTTCTCATACATGAACCATCCACATAAAGTGTCAGGTCTGGATTTGTCAATGGAACATCTGTTAAGTCTCGTCGAGGCTTTGTTACTGCATTAATGATCTCTATGCAATCGTGCGGGGCTGGATCTGTCGTAATTGTAGGTAACAATGTTGCTGGGTTCAGGATGCTGCAGCGTCTGATTTCTATGTGTGGCTGGAATAGTGTTAATTCGTAACCTGTCAGTCGTGCTATAGTCAGGTGCTGAGTTTGGGTTCTGTTTAAAAGAACCTCTACAGAGTGTGGTACTTGAACTGTTAACTGATGTCCTAAAACAATTGAATCGCTTTGTCTTATTGCTAACGCTGTTGCTGCTACTGACTTTAAGCATGCAGGGAGTGCCTGAGCTACGGAATCCAATGTACTTGAAAAATAAGCACAAGGCTTATGTGAACCTGCTTGATCTTGAGTGAGGACAGACAATGCTGTACCGTCACGTTCTGTAACAAAAAGTGTAAACGGTTTGCTGTAACATGGTGTCGCTAAAACTGGTGCTTGACATAATGCTTTCTTTAATTCCTCAAAGGCTTGTGTGTGTTCCTGAGTCCAAGGGAGGGCAGTCGAAGTGGCTGCCTCCTGCGTCGTTAACTGGATGAGTGGTTTAGCTAGAAATGCATATTGAGGAATCCATTGTCTGCAGTACGAGGTGAGGCCTATGAAGGCCCGCACTTCCTTTTGTGTCTGGGGTCGTGGCATGTGTACAATTAACTGAATGCGATCGGGAGTGAGCTGTCTCCCCACTTTGGACAGCAAGTGACCCAAGTACACAACTTGCTGAACACAGAATTGTAGCTTCGAAGGAGACACCTTGTGTCCCTTGTCGGCCAGGAAATGTAAAACTGTCAGTGATGCTTGTTCACATTCGGGCTCACTTCGTGCGGTGATCAGTAGATCATCGACGTATTGCAGTAAAGCGGTGTTAACTGGCATTTGAATACAATCTAGTTGTCTTTTCAGTGCTTGACTATAGATGCTGGGGCTTTCTGTGAATCCTTGAGGTGCGCGGGAAAATTTGAAGCTTCGTCCATTTAAACTGAATCCGAAGAGATATTGGCTCTCCGGATCAATAGGTACACTGAAGAAAGCGTTCTTGAGATCAATTACGGTAAAGAACGTTGCTTCTGAATCAATAGCAGTCAATAGGGAAGAGATATCGGGGACCACAGGGTACTGTGGTACAATACATTTATTCAGTTCTCGAAGATCAATCACCAGCCGATATACTGGCGGTGCATTGGGGTCAGTACGTTTAAGAATTGGAATGATGGGTGAATTACAGATATTGGAGTCGGTCTCTACGACCACTCCCTGGGCAATGAGCTCTTCAATGATTTTCAGTAAAGCCACTACAGCATCGGGTGGTAACTTGTATTGTCTGATTCTGGGTAGAACAACTCCTGTCTTGAGTGTAACACGGTATGGAGTGATATGCATACAACCTACGTCAGCTGGGCCTTTTGCCCATAGGTGATCTGGTACATTTTTCAATCTGACATCAAATTCTCGCAAAACATAATGACCCTTGAAATCCCGTAGAAAGAGTCTAACTCCCTCCGGGGAACAGCATATTATAGCTCCTAGAGCCTTCAGAGTTTTAATTCCTAACAAGTTTTCTGGGCATGAGTTCGTAAGTAACAAATCTGTAACTCGTGATAATGGTCCCACAGCCAAGGGTACTGGTTCCGATACTTCATTTACAATAGGCTGTCCTGAAAAACCAAGGGAAACATTCTGTGAGCCTGAGAGGGGTGCCCCTGGGACTTCATTATGGCTGATTGTGGTGCGGCTTGCCCCTGTATCAATTAAAAACTTTCTGTCTTTTCCCAATACGTGACTGTGTACATAAGGACCTTCTTGATCTACAGGAATTTCAATAAGAGGCACGCCACCTTCCCTCTCTAGGCTGTTTCATGTATATCGGGGGTAATCTGGATATGCAGATTGGGCATACTGGTACATCTGTTGTGAGACTTGCTGAGTCGCGGCAATGGGCTGTGGTCCTGCTACTGTCTGTGCTGTATGAGATGGAGCATGCATAGGCTGTGTATTCTGCATTGGCTGTACATTTTGTGAGGTCTGTTGCTGGGCCTGATCTTGTCTAGTCGGATGCGGTCTTTCTTTAGTTTTACCTGTTAAAATGTTATGTTTCAGGACTGGGCATTCGTGTACGTAGTGACCTGGCTGTTTGCAGTAATTGCATGTCCCTTTAACGGGAGCTGTAGTGTGACTTGTCTGGGTCCCACCCTTTCTCTGACCGTCGGCTGGGACCGTCTGAGCTACTAACATTTTCATCTTGGTGTCTTTCATGCGCTTCTGTTCCTGATCTTGTTCTTCTCTAATTCTGTTCTGATGATATTGTAACATTTGTAACATCTGGGATGGCGTATTTGCCTGCCAAGTACTTTCAACTTTATATACTCGGTTTTTAACTAATGGTAGGGAGTTCTCGACTAGTTTTGATACGAAAAGGTGTGGATATGACTCGCTGCTTGGTTGTAGGCCACTATTTATAATGAAACATTTCTCGAATCTTGAATAGAAGTCACTAGTATCTTCATCATGTTTCTGTTTACAGGACGAGATGGCGTCCCAATCTTCCTTTCTAGTTGTCAATAATCTTGGCAGAACCTGTACTATTAAACCGGGTAATGCTTTAGTCTTGTCCCCAAGGCCTACCCCTGGGATCCGTTTGCTTTCTTCGTCTTCTATTTCTGCCCATGCAATCTTTGTGTCCCCCACCTCCCATTCTTTTTCCTTTAATTTCTCGTAAATGCCCGTGGGCAACAGCACCTTCAACATTTTCATGATATCATCATACGTGTAATCCCCCATTAGTAACATGTCTTTAAGTTCTCGATGAAAACCTGCAGGGTCTTTATCATGGCACGGAACTAGTTTCTTCATTTCTAACAGTTCTAACTTAGTCAGTGGCGTGTGTACATATACACGCTTCAAGGCGTGATCCGCACCCATAACTGGGTGTACTTCTCGTAAGGGGTTCTGGCTTTCAATGCCACTTCCGCATTGCATGTGGTACATTTTTCTTTCTGGAGGCGGGGCGGGAACATATTCAGAGTTTATGAAGGTGTTATATTTATGTCGTTGTTCTAGAATTATTTGTATCAACTTGGTACTGAAACCTCTCCATCTATCCATAAGTAGTGCTTCTAATGTTTCGTGTAAGGGACCTGGATCGGAATGTTGATTTCTGTATTTCGTGAGGAGGTGCTGAATCATGTATACACCTGCTAATTTCTGTTCGTCTGGGGAAAGGTTTAGAAACGTCTGTGCTAAAGTGTCATCATTATATATGTCTGGATTTTCGGCCCATAAGATGGCCGATCGGGCTAGTTCTTGTTCATCCATCGAATTGAGTACATGGTACCCCATTCTTTCTCGTAGTCTTTTATCAGTCTCCTGGAACTGATGTTCAGAAGAATTCGGGTTGGTTAAAGCAGAGAGAAAAACTCTCTTGTTTTCCGGACGGATGCCCTTCCTAAGGTAAGTTCCCTTACCTGCATATGCTATAGTATCTGTAGGTCGTTCTGATTCTTCAAGTTCTTCTTCCTCCTCGGAGGAAGCTTTGTCTTTTCCTTTCTGGTGTACCGTTATCACTGCTTTTCTAATTTTCTTATACATACTGGCTATGCAAGCCCCCTTGTCATGTTTTCCGTCGGCTATATTTTGACCCCACTTGTTCAGTGCATCTAATTCACTCCGATCTGTTCCAGGCCTGTCTCGTTCTCTTATCAGACAATTTATGAAAAATCGTAGTATCTGTGCTTGAATGTCAACTTTCTGTTTCTCCATGGCATCCTTGATACTGTCAGGGTCTTTCCCTGTCTGGACAAACTCATATATTCTATCTAGACGGTCCTTCATTCCTACATAGCATAGCAAGATATCAGTAGCAGATCTCAACCGTAGTGATGCTAATATCATTAGATCGTCTTTACCGGGTACTGGATCATATCTACAAACGGAAATGTTTTCTCTGAGTGCGTCAAGACGAGGAGACTGGAACGTCGACTGGAACGTGAGAGGACTCTGCGTATCCCTGATATTGAATCTGCGTGTTAATGGCGGGGTCCGGAAACCCGCAGTCGCACCTCCTGAAGCGGATGCTTGGGCATTATCTCCCTGCGGAGTCTGTATCTGAACTTGAATTTGTCGTTTAGTAGGATCAGGTAGACCTTGCTTCGGTAGGTCAATCTTGGGTGCGGGAAGTGGCGGAGCTGGCGGAAAGGGGGAGGTCTGTCGCGGTACCGGCGGAACATGATCTGGGGGTGGAGTGCCACCCCCGTCCCTGTCAGTAGGCAGGGCACGAACAGGCAGATTGGTGTAAGCTGGTGCTACATCCTCTAGATAAGAATTTAGGAATATGTCTTTAGTAGTCTTATGCATTACTTTAGTTGGAACTAAAGGTGGCGGTAGGTTTTTCGGTATTTCTGATAGGGCCTCAGATGTGCCCTCGGCCGCGAGATACATACCGTTTACGAGATTGTTTCGGGCACGGTCTATTTGTTCTGTTTTTACTCGGATCCCTTCAATAACTAATTCGTTTTCTTGGGCTTTTTCTGATTCTTTAAGTCTGTCTTCTCTACGGAGTGCTTTCTCAGCACGCTTATGGGATTCCTTACGCCAAAATTCTATGGCGTCTTTCTGAGATTGTCTAGCTTTCTTTTTCCATAATGCTTCTTCTACTTTCATGATGCACTCGGCATCCCATGTTCCGGTAGTGGGCCATCTGTGTCTTTCGTCTAGATGCTTGGTATAGTCGGCCCATAAGTCTAGATACAATATGGCATCTATGCCATGTTTATGGTACATAAAGTTACCTGGAGTGTCCCTAGGGGGAATAGGAATTTCTTCCTCCAGTATCCCTTTCCTAGTTCCTATCTGTTTTAACTTGTTGAAAAACGGCATCTTGTTTACTTGTTACTGAATACTCAATCCTTACTCCTTAATACTGGTTACAGCTAATTTATACGAGAAACACAATAATGCACATTAAACAGTCACATTCATACCACGACATTGATCACATAAAAAAGACATTTGAGACATAGATACTACCCCCTATACTGGATGTACTGCTCAACAGTACAGATACACTGGTGTAACAGTGCAGGAATTCAGAATACTCGATATACTGCTAAACAGTACAGATACACTGCCTAAAAACAGTGCAGACCGGACTTGTGTACCCAAACCCGTCTAGATACGACCCAGCAATGGTACTCACCGGGAAGCACGGAAACAGAAGGCCTCAGAAAACTCGACTGGACTCGATTCGACACTTCGGAAAACTTCGGAAAACTTCGGAAACCTGGTGGGCCTCTTGACACCTCGGACCTTGCTTCTTTCGGCTAGGCTCTGGTCGGGATCCTCCGCACTCCTCACCGCCTCGTCTGGGCACTGATCGCAGTCTTCGTCACCTCCGTGGGCCAGAGGGAGATGCAGGAAATCCTGCCGGTACGCGTAGGTTCCGTCTAACTGATGGCAGGGGACAGAGCTTGCAATGCGCCAACCGGCGCGTGAGGTGGGGGAGGGGTCCCTATTCGGGCGCCAAAATGACGTAAATAATTAATTTACTCTCTTAATTTCTATGCAGGTAAGTACTTAATCAATAATAACTCAGATCGGAAAGAAAAAAACCAGAGTCCGTGGTGTTAGAGTTCTTAGGGGTTTTATTCCTTAAAAAGGAATGGTCATGACCAGGATATCGGATTCTGACCACCACAGGGGTGTCAGAAGGGATAGAGCGCGCTCCATTTTATTGACAATACATAGCTTATATACTTAATTCATATCATAAGCAACAGTGCAGGAGGCGTAACAGCTGAGAGAAGACAAGATAACAGTATACACGTGGTACTAGTACGTAATCAAGAGGCGTGAACTGGAGGTGTGTGCTAGAAACGTCACTGATAGGTGTCACAGGTGGGTGGCACTAAGCAGAAATGTAGCAATGTCAGCAGAAATCGGAAGCTTGGATGCGCGCGCAGCTGCATGACGTGTGATTGGAGGGGTGCAGGGGACTTGACATTTACACTGACGGAAAGAGACAGAAGTCTGGCATGTCAGATCAACTTGTACTTCTATCATATCTGATATCTGATGTTTAGGAACCATATTATCTGGACGGAAAGGTCTCTAGGGCAGAAGCTATTCTATGCTAACTGTGGATGCGTGTATAAGCGCCTAAGTGTCTGCATGAGAAGCGTGGGGGCACGGGGCCTTCCATGGAAGCATGGTAACAGAAGCTATGAATTACTTGCACTGAGACAGGTCGGCCCTTTGGCTCTGCAGCTGGGGAGGATGTTTACTGAAGCTAGTAGGCAGGAATGCATTTTTCGAGGAGCGGAACAGATAACTCGAAGGTTATAGTCAGTCTTGGCAGAAAACAGGCTGAGCTGAGCGCGAGGGGCCGCGCTGGAAGTAAGTCAGAGTTCACGGGTACAGAGGCAGCCTGGGCAGAGGCTGTCAGAGTCGAAAGCCAGAAAAGAGGCTCGATGGCAGAAATTCAGGGCCTACTTTGCCAGAGCAGAAAAACGCAGAAGTACACTACAAAAAGACGGTGGCATAGCATACTTAGGAACGGACCATTAAATCCATTCAGGGTGGATCTGAAAGAGGACAAGTTAACGTTGGACGCAAATGTATTTGCGTCTTCATAGCTGACACAGAAGGGAAGTTACATATACTTTAAGCTGGTACATGGAGTCGGTGGGGTACACGCTAGGGAACACAACATGACCAAAAATTTATATTTCCTCAGGGTGTTGTGCTTTTTTGGGGGTGGGTTGGTGGGTCTTGGGGCATTGCTGGGAAGGTCTAATACCGGATAAAACTGGTTTGGAGAAAATCCATGCGGAAAAGCCTTTTGGCACTTTTTGTAACTTAGGGTTCGTTAGGGTTAGCCCTAGCAGCAGGATTCCATGTCTTTCTGGGTGTTCTACATTTTTGCAACTGAGTTCTGGGGTCTTTGAGCACTCGTGGGAATGTGTAATTTTGGTTGCAAGTGATTTGAAGAAAATCCATGGTGGGAAAGGGGGGATTTGGCATAGTTAAAGAAAGCGTTTGCCACTATTCTTAACTTAGGGCTCGTTAGGGTTAGCAGTATTTGTATTGCATGTGTTTTAGTGGGGGCTGTTTGTGGGGGGGTTTGCGAGTCTTGGAGCGATGCTGGGTATGTATACTTTTGCTTGCTTGCAAGGGGTTTGAATACAATCCACGGTGGGTAAGGGGGTATTTGGGCCTACTTTTACTTTCAAAGTACGTTTTGTCACCAGTTTTCTACTAGGCCTCGTTTTTTGAGATCTGATTGGGGGTCTTCTACATTTTTGCGACTGGCTTTAGTAAGGGTCTGGGTGGGAGCACTGCTGGGAAGGTCTAATTTTGTTCTAAAACACAGTTTACAGTCCACCTAGCTTGAGGGGAAAGATCCGCTAAATTAATTTGCCCTTACTTATTTATCCTTCAAAAGGAGACTCAGACAGAGTGCACACTTTCAAAAATATTGTACTGTCTATTAGGAAACTCAAAGTGTGACTTTTTGCACTACACAGCGTACATACCTTATATTTATTTATTAGTGGTGTTCTAATATCACTTCCTGTTTTTCCATCAATAATTACAGGTCTGGTTTCAGTCTGTGCAATGGGAAAAAAAGGAGGAAGTCAGGCTTCACATTAGCGAGCCGCAATTCAGCATCCGCCAGGCAGGCAGTGGACAGGGTGTCTTCTGGTCACCAACATTGATGGACGAAGCGTCAGCTGGAATGGAGGAGTGCCGCTAATAAGAGGAATGGTTTGATGCGTGCAACTTACTTACCAAATTCAATAGGACAACAACAAACTGATACAGTATCCATTGTTTTCAAATTTTTTTTAAGTAATGTTATTGCTGTGGACTTCTATGAGTGTGACTCTGCATTTCTTGGATCTCTCTCTGCTTCTAAATTGATCCCTACAGCCATTCTATAGGTTTTACTTCGGCTATTTTTTAAACCTAATTTAATGTAAAAAGTGTTTCTCTGAGTGCAGAGATAGGCATGTGAAAACGCTGCAGCCCTGTACTGTTGCATTCTGTCATTCACGGTTGTCGAAAGTACTACTTACTTTTCAGTAACAATGCATGCAGTAGTGCATGCACTTCCTTTATGTTACTTAAAAGATTTATGGTTAGCTTTGTACCCAAAGATTTCTTTATCTTCAATTATTGTTTGTCCATGCTGTACTTTTTTTTTCTTCTCTCAACAAAACCTACCCAAAAAGAAACCCCCATTCCCATCCATTTTCCAAACCCTAACCCTAACCCTCTTCCCCCGGGCTGTGTGGTTTTGATTGATGTGTGACTAAATGACAGCAATAATTCCACACACTTGCTGGGGAGGATAAGGTCATAGCAACAGGCTGGTGAAGGAATCCGAGGATATATTCTAGACTTACTCAGCTTCAGTACTATTTCTTGTAGTAGTAGCCAATGTCAAAGAAATTCAACGCAAGTACTAGTTATACTTTCAATATTTTACCATTTGTTAGGCTACATTGTGGCACTGTTCTAGTATACTGTCACCTGCTATATTCTCTATCGTACCGTTGTAATGCTCCAGTAAGGACAAAGCAGGTTTCATTTTCTTTTTTTCCAGAGGCATGCAACTGCCACTGTGTCACACCACTAGTACCACCGCAATGAGGACATTTCATCCGCCCAGGATTGCCAACCTTAATCGCCATTTCCCGTGGAGCCAGCCCTGGGCCTAGCCCTACTTTTAAACACAAATTACAGGTAAGATAAGCGTTTGGTGGGAGGTAGTATAATGGAGTATTAGGAGAGACGAGAGATTGACGGTAGTACTACTAAAGTCCTAGGACTCTTGAATTCACTTACTCTGTGAGAGGCACTTAGTGTTGAAAACATTTAGCCATTTACACTTAAAGGAAGAAAATGACACAGAACAGGAACACAAACTTACTGTTAAACCCCCACCCACCAGACTCAAAAGCAGTAAAAAACAGGTATGCTCAGATAAAGTTTCAAAAAGTATATTTGTGTAGCCCTAACAAAAATAATCTCCCTAATCCCAACGATTGTTCTTCAAAAGTCCCAAAAACAACCCAATTCCCAATTCCCACCCCCCAAAAGTCTCTAAAAAAGGGGCAAGGGACACTACGGCAGGATGCTGTTCACTTTAGCGGCCAGGGCATCGAACTCCTTGCGAAGGGTGGCATGGTCGGAGCGGAGGCCCTCCACCAAGGTCTTGTATGTTAGGACCTCCTACTCCAGGTAGGACAGTCTGAGTCATAAGCGGTGCTGGCGTGCCTTGCAACTCCTGTGGGGGGCAGCTGCTGTCTTTGCTGCTCGGCGGTGGCGGTTGGCTTTGGTAGCCCGGCTCCGTACCGCTGGAGCACTGCACTGGCTGGCAGCCCGTGGGGGCACGGAGGAGGATGCAGCTGTCCCACTGGATGTACCAGTAGACTGCGTGTCCTCCTCCTCCAGGGCAACCAGCCGCCGATATTCGGCGACAGTGGCATCCAGCCTCCGTTGGCGGGCCATTCGAGCCAGCTCCTTCCTTGATGGTTTGCTTGATTTGGAAGGAGCAACTATATGAAGAAAGAAAGACATAGTCTGTAACCAATGCTCCTTAAGATTACCACAAAATGATTGAGTAGAAAGTTGTATCACAGTACAACTAGCAACTTGAAAGCACAGTACATACCTATTGAGGCCAGTATCTATCTAACCTCCCACTTCTTCATCCTTGCTCTAACATTAGTGGGAGTTTAAGGAACAAATTCTACGAGCACTATGGACTTCCATTACAGTCGACAATGACAGTACACCAGTCTTATTCTTCTTCTTCTCTCTTGTTTAGGAAAATTGGTACGTTATCTTATGCAAGCCGGCATAATGCCAGCGCTGTGAACTTCCACCCGAGAAAAACAGACGCACATCATGATGAGTGAGACAGACTTGCGTTACTGTACCGGTCCAGTACATGCAGGTGGTGAAGATCTTACTTTTCTATTACGGGTGGCACTGAGAATACTTGGTTAAAAGGGCTACTGCTTAATTAATTTAACTTTCACCCTACAGTGCAAATGAGTACTAGAAAAGGAAAATGAAGAAGCTAAATAATCTGATTATCTATCACTTCACATGGGATGTATTTGATTACATATGGGATGATTTTAGGTGCTTTGCTTTTTATTGAGTGAACAGTGATACACCCACACATGAATGACGTACTACTACTAAACTAAACTTATTAAGAGAGGTAGGGAGTGTCCACCGTAATAACCGGATATATGCTGTGCTTGCAGTTGCAATAAAAACTACTGCCACTATTCATGGTAGTATTTGGACAAAATTACAACTTCTTTTCCTTGCCTTTCCTACACTGGAACGGACGTGCGGGTGCGGTGTTACACGCTCTTCAAAGTAACACTTAGTTCATCCAGTGACCGTCTACTCTCTCTAGATACACATATGCTATCTAAGAGTCAGATAGTACCATGATCCAGGCATCCATCCATTCAAAGTATATGCACACATACAGTTTCTGTTTCACCCACCCAGGCTGTTCTCCTTCAACCCATCCTTGCTTCATCATTCACCCAGCCATGCACCATACCATATTCTTTCCTTCCCAGCCACCTCGGGGACCAAGCAAACACATATCATTCTTCTTTGCCAGTCATCATTAAATTTCTCGCCACACCAAAAGTAAAGTAGTATCTTATTCTTTCTTGGTGGTCATTCACCTTTTTATTGTTGGCAATTGTCAAAGCATAAACATTTAGAAGACATGAAAAGACATTATGGACAATCCCAGAGGAGTGCATAGAACTATTGCTGACTAGAATGGGAGTCCAATGGAATTTCCAAATGTGTAATCTTAGTTAGCTACACAGACAGACTAATAAGAATAATCTAGTAATACCACAGGAAGTCATAGTCGAGGCAGGATAAGAATTTAGATACAGTCTACAAGAAGATCAAAGACGATTTAGAAAAAATCGAATGATGAACGCTAGGAAAAAATAGGTACTCTATATTAAAATTAAAACTTACCGGGGCCAGCAAAGGAGCCCTCGCCTGCCCGATCCTGGCCTGCATCCTGTTGAACAGCAGCCTCCTCCTCCTGTGTCCTCTTGCCCCTGGGGGGAGCTGATGTACAACATGAAAGAAAGAAAGACCAGAAAACATGGATGATATTTGTCAACCAAATCAAACATTTCAAAAGAACAATAACAAAATATTTTGGCGAAATAGCAAATAGACAACTATTCCACAGGATATATTGACCGATCTCATGTGGTCTACTACGTTATTAGTATTGCTTGATTTGCGGACCGTCGACTTGGAAAGTTCTTATGTAACTCACTAAACAAAGTACTAAAAAGGTACGCCTAGGACTGGCAGGCAGCAGTCCGCAGCACGGGAAGTGACAGACAAAGTCCATCGTGATTGCAGATCAGCGACAACACTAAAAAGTTTCCTACTACATTAACCAGTCATTAAAATACTCAAACTATCAATCCACCACCACTATTTCTTCTTATCGCCATGTGTACAAAGGAAGGACTGGACTTGAGTCTGTAGGGGCTGATTTAGAAGCCCCTTGCGGCTCTTTTGCTCCATTGTTGCGTGACTTTTGTGACGCAGCGGCAGAACAAAAGAGGCGCCATGGTGCGGCGTATATTAACAACGTGACGCATATGGGAGATGCATCACGTTGTAAAGCCCTGCGCCATCAGGGGGCGTTCCGGGGCAAGGGAGGGCGTTCCTGCGCAGGAACGCATCCTAAAAGTGGCTGAGGGAAATCTACAAGATTTCAATCAGTCACTTTGAGGACAATGATGCGTCACTCAAACCCTGCGCCTGCTTGAAGCAGACGTACGGCTTGACGCAGCATTGGGGAGATAGGGCACCCCAGAGCATTGATGGAGCTGCGCCATCGTTGCGAAGCAACTCTAGCAATGCACCGCCTTTACGGCACAGATGCGCAACGCTTTGGTGATGTTTTGGGCCCATGGTGCGCCGCATTGTAAAAACGGCGCACCATGGGTGGTGGTGGCGTGGCGCACAATTACTGGCGCATCCCTGCTAATTTGCAGGGATGCGCCGGTAATTAAAAATCTGACCCTTAGTGTCTAGCATTACGCAGTTCTTTAAACTACACTCATACATAATTTCACAGGCCAATGAAATGAACACAAAATCGAAAACAAATAAGCATAGTAGCAACACTACTGAGAAGGAGAGCAGTGCACCTGAAATGCACAGAAGATTTTTGAAATATAATTTACCTACAATGTAATCAGCAGCATTATTGCTCTTGGTAAAAAACAAAAATTTGCAATATAATAACACACGGAGCAGGAGAAAACAGAGTAGTAAAGAAATAGCTACTACTACTCACCAAGCCCGGGGATCTCAAGGCCGAGCAGGTCGAGCAGATCGCGTTCCCGGTCCAGGACATCCGTCCAGCGGTGGGTGGCCTGGTTGTTGGTGCGCCGGACCCGAGAGTGGTGGTACATGGACCGACACACCTTCTCCCACCGCTTCCGGCGCTCCTGGATCCCATACCCCCTAGCGATCTTGCCGCCTGCCATGATGGTCCTGGGGAGGCGGCGCTGAACATAAAAAACTAGTGCGGCCACCTCCTCCCGACTGAAGATCTCCCGGGCTGCAACCTGCTCCCCCCTCAAACGCCCGCACGGGAGCCGGGCACTGGGTGCGGGACCCTTCCCCTTCTCAGGGTGCTTCCCGGCTCCCTTTACCATGGTCTGGGCAGAAAGGAAGGTAAATAATAAAGAAGAATTAGAATAGGGAAGAAGAAAAAAAAAGAGTTAGAAAAAGTAGTTTAAAATTAACCAAAAGTAGCAGAAAACACAAAAATACAGAGCTAGATAAATAGAGGGATAGATAATGAGTAAAATAGATTAAAAAAAACTTCAAACAAGCAAAGGATGGCAGAGATTCAGAGAAGATACAGAAAGCATGCCCAGAACCATAGCAATGAATGAGAAACAAGATGGCCGCGCCCGTTCACGACCGCGTGGGTAAGTTCGCGCGAGGAAAATTTTCCTCGCGATCACACGCAAAATTGTACTAGCGGGATTACACATCGCGCCCGGAAACGGAAATATGTCACGCAAACAAGATGGCCGCGCCCATGTACGACCGCGAGGGTAACTTGGCCTCGTTGCGCAACCAGCGGCTCGCTAAAACGCACAAAACCATGGGAACTAACACGCCGCAAAAAAACAAATCGCATATTCGCACAAATTCGCGACTTCCGAATTTGATCTCAGGGAAGTTTGTGCCCCGCGAATCCCGCGAATTTCGCGAAATTGCAGAAAAATGAGTTTTGCAAAACTGAAAGCACTCAGCAGGTGCAAAAGTTCAAACTCATCATTAGTAACCATTCCCTGTAGTGCCTTCTGACTGGGGCCCCTCCAGAGTTCAGTTGCTAGTTGCAACAATTCTATGACCCTGCTCTGACCCTCACAGCAGGCTCATAGAATAGCTACAAGTAGGCCACAAAGGTCCTGGAAAAAAAATTGCACTGCAACAGAAAGCAAATTACAGATAAGGAAGCAGGTGCCAGACTGGAATTTTAAAACAGTTACACATTAATAAATCAACCCCAAATTAATTCATGTCAGTTGAAGCAGGGCAGGTGTGCTTGCTTTTCCACCCCCAAAATCTACAGTGATGAACCAGAGGGTGGCATTGATGTACCAGAGGGTGGCATGGGTGAAACAGGGTGGCAGTGGTGAAACAGAGGGTGCTGTGAACTTGTGATGATGAACCAGATGTAGAAACAACATAGTTGCGACCGTTGCGAGCCGACAAGTAAGTTCGCTATTGCGAACTGGTACAAAACCCTCGCGAACTGGCAGAAACCCTTGCGAACACAAAAAAAATAAAAATTCACGAGAATTTGCGGATTTTGCGGATTGCGAGTTCGCAAATACGCAAATTCGCGAACGCCAGATTCGCAAAATTCGCCCATGCTTGTCGTGGGTGGATTTACTGCAACATAGAGGGTGAATGACAGCTGCTCCTCGGGCAGATCTGCATGTATGCCCGCATGTTTTGAGAATTTAAACAGAGTAAGCATTTTTTTGCAGAGGACGGGACAAAGTGACATGTACAGATTTTTTCTGAGCAAGAGGCCCCTGGTTTGTTCTGATATGGCTGGTGGTGCAGAACAATAACTTTTTCGCTGGTGGTTGCTTTCGTGGTTGGTTGTGTGAAACTGATGAACAGAAGAGTAACGTTCAACGTGGATAACATATCAGGGGTTGAGTTGTTTAACAGAAGGCAAGAACATGAGGGTTTTGCGGCTCTTGTGGAAGAGTTGTAGGGTTGTCTGTATTTCAATATAGCTTTTAGAGCAAAACATATTCCTGGAACGAGCAATGACATTGCGCCGAAGGTAAGCCCGTCTACGCCCGTCCGCGCCTGGACCGCGCCCAGCGCCAGACCCCCTGCCCTGCCCAGCCCCCCCGCATTACCTACGATGCCGCCACCCTCCTAGCCCTTAACCCAGGTCGCGCCCCCAACTGCGTCCAAGCCGCTCCTGGACACACCCATGGACCTTTCTCCTGCTACTCCTGCAAATTCATCGGCACCGACAACATCTCCGCTACGACCACAACACAGATTCCTGACCCCAACCACCTACAGTGCATCCTTCTCAACACTCGATCGGTCCACAGACACGCCATTGACCTATGGAATCTACTTGACACTATCTCTCCAGACGTCGCCTTCCTAACAGAAACTTGGATGAACGCTTCCTCCGCCCCAGACATCACCATTGCCATCCCTGAAGACTATAAGATCACACGCAAGGACCGTACCGGCCACACAGGAGGAGGAATCGCTATCGTCCATAAGAAATCAATCCGCATCTCAACCAGCTCTGACGCCAACCTCGCTAACTCCGAACACCTTCACTTCCAGATCCACATCGACCCCAAGACCACACTCAGAGGCACCCTCCTCTACAGACCACCAGGACCCCGCGCAAAATTCAGTGAAGACATCACGGACTTCATCACTCCTCACGCGCTCCCCTCCAAAGACTACATCCTTCTGGGAGACCTCAACTTTCACCTTGAAAAGATCAACGACCGCAACACCACCACCCTCTTGGACAATCTCGCCAACCTCGGACTTAAACAACTGGTCACTTCCCCCACCCACATCGCAGGTCACACACTCAACCCCATCTTCACCTCCAGCAATCATGTCTCCTTCAGCCACACTACGGATCTCCTCTGGACTGACCACAGCTGCGTTCACTTCACCTACAACAAACCAAAACCCACCAACCACCTCCAACCAACTCTGCAAAGAAACTGGAACAAAATCACCACGGACCAGATCTCCGCATCGCTCCTTCTAAACACCCCAGCCCACTCATCTAACGCAAACGAAGCCGCCGCCAACCTCACCCTATGGTTATCCAACACCGCCGACACCTTAGCACCACTGAAGAAACGTCAAAACAAACCTGGCAGCAAAAAGGCCTCATGGTTCAACGATGATCTTAAGAAGTCCAAGAAACTCTGCCGCTCCCTTGAAAAGGCCTGGAAAAAAGACCCAACCACCAGCACCAAGGACGCCTTCAAACACGCCACCCGCACTCACCACCAACTAATCCGAAAGGCCAAGAAAACAGCATTCAAGGATCGACTTGACAACAACGCCCACAACAGCAAGGAACTTTTCAACATCGTCAAGGAATTTTCCAATCCCTCGGCCAACTCCAACGACATCACCCCCTCTCAAGCCCTCTGCGACTCCCTAGCCTCATTCTTCCACAACAAGATTGCAGACATCCACAACAGCTTCGACAACCAACCCGGAAACCAGCCCACCCTACCATTTGCTGAACATTCTCCCCCCGTGAACACCCTTAACAACTGGAACCCAATCTCCACTGAGGACACAATCCGCCTGATGAATTCCATCCACTCAGGATCCCCCACAGACCCATGTCCTCACCACATCTTCAACAAAGCAGACTCCGTCATAGCACCGCACCTCCGAGAAGTCATCAACTGCTCCTTCAACTCCGCCACCTTCCCGGAAGACTGGAAACACGCTGAACTCACCGCCCTTCTGAAAAAACCCACAGCGGACCCCACCGAACTCAAAAATTACCGCCCCATCTCGCTCCTTCCATTCCCGGCCAAAGTCATCGAGAAAGCTGTCAACAACCAGCTCGCCGCCTTCCTCAAAGCCAACAAATCCCTCGACTCCTCACAATCTGGCTTCCGAGCAAAACACAGCACTGAGACCGCCCTCATCGCAGCAACAGACGACATTCGAACTCTACTGGACAATGGAGACACAGTCGCCCTCATCCTCCTCGACCTCTCTGCAGCATTCGATACAGTCTGCCACAGCACCCTTCTACAACGCCTCAATAACATCGGAATCCAAGGAAAAGCACTTGAATGGATCACTTCGTTCCTCACCGGAAGAACCCAGAGAGTCCGCCTTCCACCATTCAAGTCCGAGGCCACTGAAGTAATCTGTGGCGTACCACAAGGATCCTCTCTCAGCCCCACCCTCTTCAACGTATACATGAGCCCCCTCGCGGCCATCGCCCGCCAACACAACCTCAACATCATCTCGTACGCGGATGACACTCAACTAATCCTTTCTCTCACCAATGACCCCAGCACCGCCAAAACTAACCTACACGAAGGAATGAAAGAAGTTGCCGAATGGATGAAACAAAGCCGTCTTAAACTGAACTCTGACAAAACAGAAGTCCTCATCTTAGGTACATCCCCCTCTGCATGGGACGACTCCTGGTGGCCGGAAGCCCTCGGAAAAGCACCCATCCCGACAGACCACGCACGGAACCTAGGCGTCATCCTGGATTCTTCACTCTCAATGAACAGACAAGTCAGCGCCGTATCCTCTTCCTGCTTCAACATTCTTCGCATGCTCAGAAAAACATTTCGCTGGATCCCCACCGAAACAAGGAAAACAGTCACCCATGCTCTGGTCACGAGCCGACTGGACTACGGAAACACTCTCTACGCAGGCACTACCGCTAAACTCCAGAAGAAACTCCAACGTATCCAAAACGCCTCAGCCAGGATCATATTAGACATCCCACGCAACGAACACATCTCTGGTCACCTTAAAGACCTCCACTGGCTACCCGTCAATAAGAGGATCACTTTCCGACTGCTAACCCACGCACACAAATCACTCTACGACATCGGACCAGAATGCCTCAACTCACGACTGTCCTTCTACACACCCTCCCGCCAACTACGTTCTTCCAGCCAAGCCCTCGCCACTGTACCTCGCATCAACAAGACCACCATGGGAGGCAGATCCTTCTCATACCTGGCTGCTAAAACATGGAATTCACTCCCCGCTTACCTTCGCCTTACCCAGAACCACCTAGCATTCAGAAAGCAACTTAAAACATGGATATTTGACAAGTAATACTCCTCCCCTTTCTAAGCGCCTTGAGACTCCCTGGGTATGTAGTGCGCTATATAAATTCTCTGACTTGACTTGACTTGACCTGACTGATACTTCATCTTGTTCGCGGTGGAAGAGTTTTCGAAGTTTCACCCTTGAAACGAAAGAGATGACAACCAGGTTGTCACAGGACATCTGGTCATTGGGGCAATGAGAATGCTGGATCTTGCCGAACATTCTGTATCAGTAACTACTAGTTGATCCTACTAAAAGGCTTGGTGGGAGTTTAAATATGGTTGAGGTAGGAAGAAAGGGGGTGATAAAGTCTGGAACTGAGTAATGAGGACATCATGCATTTTTGATTATCTTTGATTGACAGGAGCTTATCAGGTGTGACCATTGCTGGGAACCAGGGAGGTTTGTAATTCATGCGTAGTTATTTTAGGGATATGACCCGGCGGCTTGGGAACTGGTGAGGCGAGTACAGTTTGGTCAAAAGTGAATGGAGGGAAATCTAAGCTATGGGAACCCATTTCATTTCACTTGTTGACAATTTTAATCTGGGTGTTGGGGTTTTTCTGTTATAACAGTTTTGAAGTTGAAATCTTTGAGTCTTTACCTGTTCTGGATGTTGAGCACAAGTAATAGGCCAGGTGTAAAACGACAAGATGTGGGGATGGAAGACATGTTTTTGAAAATATGTCTGAGGCGTTCCAAAGCAGATCAGAGAGGGCTCAGGAGATGGCTTGTGTTGAAGACTGGGCTTGTGACAGAGGCAGGTGGACTTTTGACAAATTTTACAATTTCCAGGTGCAAGGGAGTGACTGATTCGACAGTGAGGCTTCGTCTGCTTCTATTCCCCTTTCCTTTTTGTCTCACCATTGCGATGGAAAAAAAGAAGGCTATGGAGGGGGGGGGGGGGGGGGGGGGGGGGGGGTACCCGCAAACAAAAAAGGGAAAAAAGCCAAGAAAGTGCCCCATGCAGCGACGAATTGTGTATTGACAAGAATAGAAGAAATAGTCAATGAGTGTGAAGAGGTCTTGGGTCGCAATAGCACCAAAGCCGCGACCAGCGCCATCGGCCAGGTTGATGAGGCTTTGTCCTTGGTCCAAGGAAGAGTAATTCCTTCCATGTTTACTAAACGCAACCCCCATAAGCATTCTGCTAATGAAGAGCATAGTACACAAGCTCCGTCTAATGAGGGTCCCGACTCAATATCTATTACTAACCCAGTTTTAGTTGCTGAATCCCCCGGGGGATCAGACCGGGCCCACGCCTTGGGCCCCTTGGTACCCTGTTCGAACAGGTTCGCTGCTCTCGACCTGGTAGTTAGTGATACAGTTCCATTACCTCTGGGGGGACACCTTGATATTGCAACTTTTGAGAATGTGGATAACTGCGATCTGTGTGGACTTACTAAGAAAGAGCTATTAGAGAGGATTGGAGAGCTGGAAAAGGTTGTGGCATCCCTAAGAGACAAGGTTGAGGGTCTAATTGCTGGTCGGGTGGCCAAACCCGCGGACCCGGTACCATCCCTTCCCCGTGGGCCCAACACAATGGCCAAAAGGGCTGGATTAGACCTTCCTAGGTGCCTTCCTCCCAGTCTCCCTCCCTCAGTAGTTCATCGACCACAGGGCTCCTTGGGGACAAACACTATATCTTCCAATGCTACTCAGCTATCCAGATCCGGCGCTTCCCGCTTTGGTCGGTGGCCCGGGAGGCGGGGATTCTGGGTCGAGCTTAGTCGATTGACTAGAGGAGGATCGGACATTTGACCTTCCTCTTGTCCCCAAAATCTTTACATTGAGAGGAAATGCTGTGGGTCCTGGCCCGTTTGACCTAGGAGGTGTAGTGTGTGAGACCACAAGGGAGACCACAATAGATAATCTCGATTCACCAGAGTTAGGTGAGGTGAGATATGCTGCTCCTTCTTATAAAACTGTGGGGGCAATCCAGTTGCTCTCCTGGAACATAGCAGGGCTACAAAAAAAACTGGATCTTCCTGAATGGAATGAATTTATTGGCAAATATGACATCTACTTGTTCCAGGAGACATGGAGCTTGGTCCCCCTACACATGCCTGGGTTTATCACTTATTACATCCCTGCGACCAGTTCAGGTAGAGGCCATCCCTCGGAGGGGGCTCCTTGTATGGATAAACATCGGGTTGAACTGGTCGGTATCCAAACACAATACTCCTTCCCAGGATATCTTGCATCTGAAAATTGGAGGGGATAAAAATGCTGCCCACTTGGAGATTTTTAACATCTATGCTAGAGGGTCTCCAGGTGCCCAAGCGGCATCCACTCTAACAGTCTTAGACTTAGAATTGTCTGCTATTGCCACCAACACAGAGATTATTGTTGCAGGCGATTTTAACTGCACTTTTGAACCCCTGAGCGGAGAAGACATCCTGGGTATTAGAGATGAGGACACCAAATGGGCTATTTCACCACTCAACATAGCACCAATAAAGAAATGGTCCCAAAGAGCCATACAAATTAATGCCTTGACCTTGGAGCACAACTTAAGAACAGCTAACAGCAGGACCCGTTCAGACCCCTGTGGAGCATACACATTCCACAGGATTAGTTCCCCCTCTCGCATTGATTATATATTGTTACACATGGGTTTATGGGCCGACCTCATTGACATGGAGGTTATTCCAAGCCTTGATAGCGACCACAATCCTCTGTCTATACAATTTAGACGAGAGGAGGATATTACATCTATCGTGATGGATAGAACTCCGATGCTGTCGACAAGGGAGGTACTACCATCTAATTGCAATCGTCGCCTTAGGTGGCATATGGTTGCCAAACAGGGAGAGATACTGGCAAATATTAGGGATCTTGTGGAGCAGAGGACCTTGGAGTTTGAATTATTTAACACCACCCCGAGGTTATACAGAATTCCAAGTTCTCTGGGTTATATCAGGAGACCATAGGAAGGTTGGGGGAGTTCTTCCGTATAAAAGGTAATAGGGATCGGAAAGCCCACATCCCACAAGCAACCAATCTGTGGTACTCTGCATTATGCAGGGAAAAGAGACAGGACCTATCACTAGCCCTTAGAGCTAAAGAACAGGCTAAAATAAGCTTAGCGAGAAAGATTTACACCAGGACAATAGATCAAGCGAAGCGTTTGTGGGAAGAAGCTCACTGGCAGGAGCTCAAATCGGCTGCACAGCTGAAGGATTCCACCACATTTTGGGAGCTTATTAATATAAGTACAAGGAGGGGAGCAGGCCCGCTCCCTAACCATATCTCAGGTCGCCAATGGTTTGACCACTTCCATGGCCTGTATTCGAGAGGCATAGGGAGAACATCCTCTGACCAGGGGACTCGGTTCTCTATCATTGAGATCCCCCATTCAGGGGAAATATTTGGTCTCAAAGAGGTGTCATCGGCCATTGCAAGTATTGCGCCAGGTACGGCGGCGGGTCCCGACGGCCTTCCATCCGACTTACTACTACATGACCAAAAACTGTGGGCCCTCTTCATCCTCCAGGTAATGAATCTCATCGCGAGAGGACATCCTGTTCCAGATTCCTGGAAAGGCGCTGAGGTAGTGGCCATCTATAAGAAGGGGGATAGGGAGGACCCTGCCAACTACAGACCGATTAGTTTAATCGATGTAGTTCAGAAAGTCGTCGGCAGGGTCCTCCTTATGAGGCTAAGGTCATGGATCGACGAGGACAATGTCCTGTCACATTTCCAGGCAGGGTTTAGACAGGGGGTTGGCACGATGGACCAGGTCTTCCGATTTTTTATGATTTATTGGAAATCTGTGATAATCGAGAAAGGCAGCCTCTATTTGTCATTCATTGACTTAAGAACAGCCTTCGACCTGCACCCTCGTGCCAAGCTTTGGCAGGAATTGTCCAACCTAGGCATTCCCCCCCTGATTCTGGACTTTATCAAACGCCTCCACGAGGAGAATTACGCCAGAGTTAGGTGGGGTCGCCAGGGCCACTTGACAGAGAGGGTAGCGGTAGAGAGAGGGGTACGCCAGTGTTGTGTTTTGGTCCCGACTTTGTTCTCCCTCTTCGTTAATGGGGTGGTAGATCATTTGAGGGAGGACCCAGCCGACGCACCAATCCTGGCAGGAGAAAAATCGCCCACGCTGCTTTTTGCAGACGATAACCTCTTGATTTCGAAAAGCCCGATGGGACTACAAAAACTATTAGATCGGTTTAGCCAGTTTTGTGACTCCAGGGGCTTGTGCATAAATACATCTAAAACCAAGCTAATGGCTCTGGCACCATCTAAACGATTCAGGAACTCCATCAAGTTGAATGACTCCCCTTTAGAATTAGTTGAAGCTTTTGACTACTTGGGTGTACGGGTCAACAACTCGATGAAGTGGAACTCCCATCTGTCAAAAATGCTGCTTACCCACAAACGAGCGTCGGGGCAATCGGAAGGCACCAGCTACTATCTCATAGCAGACCTGTAGCTCCTGCCATTAAGGTCTTTGAGGGAAAAGCCTTGCCTTCGTCCCTTTACGGGGCGGAATTATGGGGATTTGAGAACATCATGGATCTAGTGAGATCAGAGAACAAGTTTTTTAGAGATCTGGTCTCACTTCCTCCATCGACCCCACTAGTCCCGCTCCGCCATGACTATGGTAAACATGCAATTAATGAAATTGCAAGGTTACGCCCCCTACTGTTCTGGGTGCGCCTGAGAAGGACCCCAGAACTGTGTAACTATGCTTCTGCCTTGACCAAATTAGTCCGACTAGACACGGGCCACAAGATAACTTGGATATCCAAACTGAAACAGCTTGTGGGGCACATCGGACTGGCAGATGCATGGGAAAGCCAGACCCCGCCGCCAAAACAGGCAGTCAAGAAGGCTTACTGGGAGTGGGTTACCTTAGAAACCACACGAAATCTTAAGCAGGGCACTCTGACGGAGCAGTTCCTAGATCATAAGCCCACCTCTAAACTGGAACCCTTCCTCGATTTCATTGAATCTCTGAGAGAAAGGGTACTATATCTGAAGTTGAGGTTCGGAACACTCCCATTGAATGACTTCTCAGTAGGGTGGAATCTTAACAAGGAGAAAGACAGTAGGTGCCCTGGTTGTGCTTCTCCTACTGAATCTATTTCCCACTTTCTTTTTGCCTGCCCAGTGTACAAACAGGCGAGAAGAAAATGGCTGAAACCCGTGTGCACCAATTTGGGAGCAAAGAACCATAGGGAGGTGCTGCACATTCTAAAAATGGACACATTCTTCCTTAGTACAATTTGCGGGACAGCTAAATACCTGGGATGTGCCTGGCTAACTAGAACCAAGCTTCTGAGGGTAAACACCGTCCAGACCTAAGAACACAAGTGAGGTCCCCTTGTAACACTGTGGTTTTAATTGTATTTGAATTGTATTTTACTCCTGTACAGTTTTTAAGAAATTCTTTTATATACTGTATATATCTGTTTTAATTAAGTCAAATTTCGTTTTTTGTATTGTATGAAAAAGAGATATTATCTCCTTTTACAATATTGGATTGTTTTAAAATGAAGAAATCGATCTGTGTACACTTTTATGATATTTGTATATCGAAAAAAGTCATACAACAACAACAATTTCCAGGTGTGTTTAGGAGATGAGGTTGTTTACCCTACTGTTGGTGAGAGAGTGACTGCGGCCGATCTTTTGGGAATATTGAGACAATCATCGTTTCACTTGGGATTGAACGCGAAGCGCTTTGGCACGTGCTGTTTTCAGGCTGATGCTGCATCTGAGACAGCAAGGTTGGTACTTCAGACTGAGGACATAAAGAGGGTTGAGAGATGACGGTCCAGGCGTCGTGAGAGGTACATACGAGGTTAGGACTTCAGACTGAGGACATAAAGAGGGTTGAGAGATGACGGTCCAGGCGTTGTGAAAGGTACATATGAGGGAGTAGGGTTATCTGTTTTTAAGACATGGTGGGATTGGCTATATTATTTTGGTTTTAGTCTTGGTTGTATACAAGGCCCATTGGCAGAAGGAATAGTGAAGTGGATTGAAGGCATTCCTTGGTTCAGGTGGCTGCAAAGTTCACTGATTGCCATCCATATGGCCTCTTGTTAGGCCCATCAGGTAATAGATGTGGGGTATATGCATGGTGTAAGAGTGGTATGAGGTGGGGACAGCTGTTGCTGTTCATGGCTGAACTATTAATTAGCGGAGGATGCCCAGAGGTACTAATAATAAATCTATGAGAAACTTATCTGTGCCGCTATTGGGCCTCTCTTTGCTGAAGAAGATGAAAGAGGACGCGGTGAGGCCGAAGAGCTTTGGGGCTGCACATGCATCGGATGGACTGAATCTGTTCTGAAAAGGGTCTGGAATGATGACGTGGAACACAGCGCCATGGACAAAGCAAGACACAAACTGAATAGAGCAATAAGAGCTTTTTTGTACAAGCATGGGATAAAAGTTTTATCACGTGGGAGTATGACAGAAGGATATGCCATGTTATATTGCTCAGATGGAGAGCATGTGTTTATTTTGGGAAATTAATATTTTGGATTTGCAGGTATTGTTTTCAAAGCTGTTGTGTGACAGGGTACAGTATTGAGCATTACTGGAACAAGCTGAAAGGCTGTGTTTTTGTGTTAAAGGGAGATGGGGGTGGGGCAGGAAAACACCTTACCATGGTTATACGGGTTAGCAGTATTTGGGGGGGGTGGGTGAATCACGAGCGGGTGTATCCACCCTTAAGGAGAAAGCACAGCAGAGGGACTGTAGAAAATCTAAGCTCTATCTCTCTCTACGTGCACCCCCCCCCCCCCCATTTGTTTTCAGGAAAGGAGAAAAGAAGCAATTGGCTGGGATCAGAGAGCACCACAGGCTCAGGGTGGTGACACCAGAGTGACTTACGGGGCCCTATCGCACCTATAGTACACCATGGTTCATCATCATCATCAAATCTTTATTTCGGCAAAGATTACCATATAAGACGCAGATTCAGAGGATCAATCAATCAATCAATCATAGCATTTATAAAGCGCACTACTCACCCGTGAGGGTCTCAAGGTGCTGGGGGGTGAGGGGGTGGAGCTGCTACTGCTCAAAAAGCCAGGTCTTGAGGAGTCTTCTGAAGCTCAACAGGTCTTGGGTCTGCCATAGGTGGATGTGGAGGACGTTCCAGGTCTTGGCGGTGAGGTGAGAGAACGATCTGCCGCCGGAGGTCGCTCTTCGGATGTGGGGGACTATGGCGAGTGCGAGGTCGGCGGAGCGAAGCTGGCGGGTGGGGGTGTAGAAGCTGAGTCGTCAGTTGAGGTACCCTGGTCCGGTGTTGTGGAGTGCCTTGTGTGCGTGGGTGAGGAGCTTGAAGGTTATCCTCTTGTTGATGGGGAGCCAGTGCAGGTCTCTCAGGTGGGCTGTGATGTGGCTGCGGCAAGGGATGTTGAGGATCAGGCGTGCAGAGGTGTTCTGCATGCCTTGAAGTCAAAGCAATTATTTAAATGTCAAAACAAATAGATTTCAGTTTTGGCCGGGTACTTTTATTTATACCCCTCCGATTTATACAATTCTTTTTATAAACTTTTATCTTCTTTATGAATGAAAAAAGAAACATATAAACATTCAGAGCTATTTACACAAATATATACAACACATATACCAACTACAAAACATCACCTAATAGACAAGATAAATACAATACATACATCCTACGTGCAATACAGACAATATATATTCGTACATTTATATTCAAGCAATCAATATTCAAAACTTAATTATAGACAAAGTCAAAAAAAGGAGACAAAATCACCAAATGGTGACCAGTTTTTTGGAGCTAGCAGCCACTAGTTCATCCAATCAATGATATTAATTGCTCCTTAAGCTTGTGCCGACGCGTTTCGAATCCAAGTAAGGTACTTCCTGGATTCTCATCAGGGTTTTGTCACTTATCTGCAGTAGATGTAAACAACAATAGCATTTTTTATGTTGATTGCAAAAAGCCTCTCTTATGTCCCTACATCTTTGAACCCTAAAGTAATTCTGTGTATCTACCTGCAGTGAATAGGCCAATTGTCTCTTCTTGAGACTCGGATTAGCTTTTACTGGCTCCTTGATTATATCAATGATGTATGTAACAAAGAGAGGAGTTTTTTAAGCAAGGGGGGATTGTACTTAGGTTACAACATCTGATTCAAGTAACACTTGTAGTGACAGGGGTAATCATACCTTTATATTGAAGGAGACGGGCTCAGATTGTACAAGATCCCTGGGTCGGGGTCCCGTTCCACACTCAGCCTATGGGGATCTATGGGAATTAATACCATGCGATTCCTTATGGTTTCCAGCTAGTTATCCATCCATACTAATATAATAAAGAGAGACCCCAATCCTTTGAGGCGGGTAATCTCAGGAACCACAGCACCAATCACAACACTCAATACATCGTTGTAAAGGGCAGTTGCAGCAGAAGGACATAGGCTATGCAGACGCCCACCATATACATTTAAAAGGTAAAAGAACCGTGCCAGCAAAGTAGTCCCTGGTGGGCGTGTCTGCGTTGTGCTGTGGGCGTGTGCTGGGGGCGTGACAAACGCTGGGCGCGTGTGGTACGTTCCGCCCTTCATGCCATGTCTCATATTGTGTGCTAATCCCACCCTGCTCCCTTTAAATTCCCCTGCACCCCATAATCATAACCCACCCTTACTCCTTAAAATACCCCAACACCCTTAAACACTAACCCATCTTAACCCTATAAATATACCCTGTACCACAAAACTATCCCTAAACCCTAAAAATACCCCTGTACCCCAAAACCCAAACCTATCCCTGAACCCTATAAATACCCCTGTACCTCAAAACCCAAACCTACCCCTGAACCCTAAAAATACCCTGTACCCCAAAATCCAAACCTAGCCCTGAACCCTAAACATACCACTGTACCCCAAAACCCAAACCTACCCCTGAACCCTAAAATACCCCTGTACGCCAAAACCCAAACATAGCCCTGAACTCTTAAAATACCCCTGTACCCCAAAACCAAAACCTACCCCTGAACCCTAAAAATACCCCTGTACCCCAAAACCCAAACCTAGCCCTGAACCCTAAAAATAACCCTGTACCCCAAAACCCAAACCTACCCCATAACCCTAAAATACCCCTGTATCCCAAAACCCAAACCTAGCCCTGAACCCTAAAAATACCCCTGTACCCAAAACCCAAACCTAGCCCTGAACCCTTAAAATACCCCTGTGCCCCAAAACCCAAACCTACCCCTGAACCCTAAAAATACCCCTATACCCCAAAACCCAAACCTAGCCCTGAACCATAAAAATACCCCTGTACCCCAAAACCCATACCTATCCCTAAACCCTAAAACTACCCCTGTACCCCAAAACCCAAACCTAGCCCTGAACCCTAAAAATAACCCTGTACCCCAAAACCCAAACCTAGACCTGACCCCTTAAAATACCCCTGTACCCCAAAACCCAAACCTAGCCCTGAACCCTTAAAATACCCCTGTACCTCCAAACCCAAAGCTACCCCTGAACCCTAAAAATAACCCTGTACCCCAAAACCCAAACCTACCCCTGAACCCTAAAATACCCCTGTACCCCAAAACCCAAACCTAGCCCTGAACCCTAAAAATACCCCTGTACCCCAAAACCCAAACCTAGCCCTGAACCCTTAAAATACCCCCGTACCTCCAAACCCAAACCTATCCCTGAACCCTAAAACTACCCCTATACCCCAAAACCCAAACCTAGCCCTGAACCCTAAAAATACCCCTGTACCCCAAAACTCACACCCATCCCTAAACCCTAAAACTACCCCTGTACCCCATGACCCAAAACTATATCTGAACCCTTAAAATACCCAAACACCCCAAAACGTATACCTCAGTACCCCAAAACATATACCCTTATACCCATACTTACCTTATCCAAACATAAAAAAAACATGCTTTTACCATTCATGCATTTACAACGAATTTCGTTGTAAATGTATGCGTGGTAAAAGCATATAAAATGTAATGCCATGCGTTATAATGGCATTGCGGAGTCATGGTACTTTCGTAATGAAAGTATGTGGAGTGATGGTATGCGGAAAGAAAGTTGCGGAATAATGGGTGTTTACCCTCCCCAGGTAAGTACATTGGTGGCATGGCGGCCCACATCTCCAGCAACATACTCATATTTTTTCACCACCCATTTGAAAAATGCACAGGTCTCTCTCATTGATGGCCAGCACCGACATACACTTTTAGACACACCTCCCGCCACAAGTTCTAGAATTGCGAACTTTAGAGCTGGGGAGCTACATTCGAATCTCGGCATCAGCTCAACATCCTGTGATTCCAGGCAAATCACTTTGTCCCCCCATGCCTACCACAAATGAATGTGTTCTTCTGGAATGTAAATTGTGCTCATGCCATGTTGTCGAGTTCGCGCTATATAATATTGCAAGGAAAAATAAAGTAGGGAAACTCGAGTTCGCACACTACTGAACGCGCACTCTTAAGTGCATCAGCAGTGCACTGTGAATCGGAGCGTTTCACAGGCCTGTCACAGATAAGAAATGCTATCTAAACGAAATCCTACAAAACAATATACTACTGGCCGGCAGCAATTCATACCCGGACAACGTCGGGACGGGCTGCTAGTCTATATCTATACTACTATTATAAAGAGAGAACTTGCACCTTTTGGCCAGGTAAACTCCGGAACCACAGCGTCAATCCAAACACCCAATACATCATTGGAATTGGCAGGGTCTGCAGAGTGACATAGGCTATATACCCCCCCAAAAAATACGTTCTTTAAAAAATATACCTTAGAAAAAAAAGTAGTCCCTTGGAAGTAGCGCCGGCCGTTGGGTGCGCTAACGTGCTGACATCATTCGAGGAGGAGCGGCGGACAGCAGTGGGGAGGGAAAAGTAACGTTCAGCGGGAGGAGCGGAACCTACAACCGGTTCACTGAAGTGAGGAGCCGTGGGGAGGAAAACGAATTCGGCGGGAGGAGCGCGGAAGACAGCGGCCCCCGAGGATGACGCAAGGTAAGGGAGTTCCTGCTACCTGGAAGCGTCATTGCCCCCCGGGAGGTCTGTAACTGTGGGGTTTTAAAGGACGGACGAAATGTGTAGTAGGGATGTCTCTAACTGGTCTAAAACCAAGCCTGCGTCTTTTACTAACTACGATGCCAGTAACATAACTAATACCACAAGGTGGCGCCTGGTGATCATTCTGTAATGTCTTCGCTGTCCCAGAAGTACACATTTTGTTTGACTTTGAAGGTCCTCTCCGATATGGGGCTGGCGTTTATTGCCTCGGCCATGCAACATCTTCCTAATTCCCTGATTAGTTACTGCTCTGTTCATCGCTGTCTGTTCACAACGCTGTGGTTCGAGCCTGCTTACGTTCTTTTTTACATTTTTTATATTTGTATTTATAGAGCGAACTTGACCCGAAGGTATCAGAGCGAACTCGAGCCGAAGGCATCATGAGACCAGTTGCGTTACAACTTGACACAATTCATTAAAACATTTTTTTTTTAAGAAACGGGTAGATTAAGTGATTGATTTGCCCAGAATCACAGGATGTTTGAGCCTCCCGCCAAGCTCGAATCGGTTTCCTAGCTTCAAAGTCGGCCACACTAGCCGGGTCAAAGTCTTCTAGGCACCCACGCAGGTCAACTCAACCCTCTCCAGCCAAGGGTTATTGCTGGAACCTTTTCAATTCAGTAAAGCTCCCTCATGCTCAAAAGTTAAGTTCAAGAAGTCAAATGTCGGACCAAAGATAGAAAGGCAACGTGTTGTACTATTGTAGGGCCTTTTGTGTCAGAAATGTGAACTTATCTTCCAAAATCACAGGGGAGCCGCTGTAGCTGCCAACGGACAGAGAACCGTGAGAACAAGATGACCCGAGCTGCCCTGTCTGGAATTAAATGCGCCACAAGGCGTAAGCAGGCCCGTCATATGGAAGAGAAAGCTGTGCCTGGAAATAGGTATGTCACAGTATACAAAGCGTCAAACACATCTCTGGAATTATTTGCTGCAAAAACAACATTTTTGAGAACGTGCCATGTATCATTGCCGTTCACCGTGAGTGACTCACACCGGTAAATATGCCGCTTTCGTTAAACAGTGGCCGCTTGAAGCTTCCAGAATCACATGTGGAAGAGAAACGAGGTCAGGGCTGCTGCTGGTGAGAAAGATCTGTCATGAGTTAGAAAGCTCGAAATTCGTTTAGCTGACAAATGCCCTGAGACACAAGTGTCAAAAACTGGAGGGCTCAGTGAGTGTTATGTGCTGGGATATGAACTTGTGAACCACAAATCACAAAGGGAAAGAAACATCTCTCGGAACAATGTTCTGGAATTTATGAGTATATTCTGTGTAAATACACAATATAGAAATTATGTAAGCAAATGGCCATTAGAGCTATCGCCCCCGCCCTGCCCCACACCAAGTCGAAAATGGCAGTCGTACTGGAACAATTGTCAGAGTGGGGTACAGTCATCAATGTTACGGTACAATACAAAAAGCGGTCGAGTAGCACAAATAGCTTAAAACATAAACAATTGTTCTTGCATTCACCATTAAGATTCTAGAAGTCACTGTTGCAATTGTATGCAGTTTATTTGCATTACATTAAATTTATAAGTAATAGCAACACAGTTGCTCCTTCAAATTGAATGTATTAGAAACATTTGCAAAAAAGAGAACGGTGCTCATGTTGAAATGATGGAGGATGGGATGGTGATGGTGAATAAGAAGTGGGGGTAGTGGACAAGGACAGGGTAGTGTGGCATAGGGGGTCAAAATGTCGACTTTCAACCAACTCACAAGCCAGGACAACTTTAAACTAATGTGATAGTGTCCATACACTGCTATGTGTTACCTTCAGAACAATTAACCTTGCACCAAGGCCGGACCAGTACTATTACGTGATATCTTCTATACTACTATTATAAAGTAAGAAGTGGGAACCTTTGAGGCGGGTAAACTCGGGAACCAGAGCGCCAATCCAGACACCCAATACATCATTGGAATTGGCAGGGTCTGCAGAGTGACATAGGCTATATACCCCCCCAAAAAATACGTTCTTTAAAAAATATATCTTTTAAAAAAAAGTAGTCCCTTGGAAGTAGCGCCGGCCGTCGGGTGCGCTAACGTGCTGACATCATGCGAGGAGGAGCGGCGGACAGCAGTGGGGAGGGAAAAGTAACACAGCGTTCAGCGGGAGGAGCGTAACCTACACCCGGTTCACTGAAGTGGGGAGCCGTGGGGAGGAAAACGAATGCGGCGTTCGGCGGGAGGAGCGCGGAAGACAGCGGTGCCGACAGTGGGGCCAGGGGGCTGAGATGGCCCTCGAGGATGACGCGAGGTAAGGGAGTTCCTGCTACCTGGAAGCGTCATTGCCCCCGGGAGGTCTGTAACTGTGGGGTTTTAAAGGACGGACAAAATGTGTAGTAGGGATGTCTCTAACTTTGGGGTTTTATAGGGTATGCATGTAAACAAAGAACGTCCATAGACCCTAAGATATTTCTGTTGGACAGCCCGTCCCGACGTTGTCCGGGGGCAATTGACGCGAGGTAAGGGCGTAAGCAGGCCCGTCATATGGAAGAGAATTCTATGCCTGGAAATAGGTATCTGTCACAGTATGCAAAGCGTCAAACACATCTCTGGAATTATTTGCTGCAAAAACAACATTTTTGAGAACGTGCCATGTATCATTGCCGTTCACCGTGAGTGACTCACACCCATAAATATGCCGCTTTCGTTAAACAGTGGCCGCTTGAAGCTTCCAGAATCACATGTGGAAGAGAAACGAGGTCAGGGCTGCTGCTGGTGAGAAAGATCTGTCATGAGTTAGAAAGCTCGAAATTCGTTTAGCTGACAAATGCCCTGAGACACAAGTGTCAAAAACTGGAGGGCTCCGTGAGTGTTATGTGCTGGGATATGAACTTGTGAACCACAAATCACAAAGGGAAAGAAACATCTCTCGGAACAATGTTCTGGAATTTGAGTATATTCTGTGTAAATACACAATATAGAAATTATGTAAGCAAATGGCCATTAGAGCTATCGCCCCCCGCCCTGCCCCACACCAAGTCGAAAATGGCAGTGGTACTGGAACAATTGTCAGAGTGGGGTACAGTCATCAATGTTACGGTACAATACAAAAAGCGGTTGAGTAGCACAAATAGCTTAAAACATAAACAATTGTACTTGCATTCACCATTAAGATTCTAGAAGTCACTGTTGCAATTGTATGCAGTTTATTTGCATTACATTATATTTATAAGTAATAGCAACACAGTTGCTCCTTCAAATTGAATGTATTAGAAACATTTGCAAAAAAGAGAACGGTGCTCATGTTGAAATGATGGAGGATGGGATGGTGATGGTGAATAAGAAGTAGTAGACAAGGACAGGGTAGTGTGGCATAGGGGTCAAAATGTCGACTTTCAACCAACTCACAAGCCAGGACAACTTTAAACTAATGTGATAGTGTCCATACACTGCTATGTGTTACCTTCAGAACAATTAACCTTGCACCAAGGCCGGACCAGTACTATTACGTGATATCTATACTACTATTATAAAGTAAGAAGTGGGAACCTTTGAGGCGGGTAAACTCGGGAACCAGAGCGCCAATCCATACACCCAATACATCATTGGAATTGGCAGGGTCTGCAGAGTGACATAGGCTATATACCCCCCCAAAAAATACGTTCTTTAAAAAATATATCTTAGAAAAAAAAGTAGTCCCTTGGAAGTAGCGCCGGCCATCGGGTGCGCTAACGTGCTGACATCATGCGACGAGGAGCTGCGGACAGCAGTGGGGAGGGAAAAGTAACACAGCGTTCAGCGGGAGAAGCGTAACCTACACCCGGTTCACTGAAGTGGGGAGCCGTGGGGAGGAAAACAAATGCGGCGTTCGGCGGGAGGAGCGCGGAAGACAGCGGCGCCGACAGTGGGGCCAGGGGGCTGAGATGGCCCCCGAGGATGACGCGAGGTAAGGGAGTTCCTGCTACCTGGAAGCGTCATTGCCCCCGGGAGGTCTGTAACTGTGGGGTTTTAAAGGACGGACAAAATGTGTAGTAGGGATGTCTCTAACTTTGGGGTTTTATAGGGTATGCATGTAAACAAAGAACCTCCATAGACCCTAAGATATTTCTGTTGGACAGCCCGTCCCGACGTTGTCCGGGGGCAATTGACGCGAGGTAAGGGAGTTCCTGCTCCCTGAAAGCCTCATTGCCCCGGACAACGTCGGGACGGGCTGCTAGTATATATATCTGTAAATATTTATACTCTTGTAAAGCGCTCTGATACCTCCAGATCTAGCCAGTGCTATATACAACCTTTCAAATAAATCTGTAACAAAAGGCTGTTTTGTTTCAGAAATGGTTGTGGCAAACAACATTTTAGAGGTAAATTATTCCGACCAAAACCGTCATTGTCTGCCAAAGAGAACAATTTTGCAAAGTGCAAAAGTTGTCAGATTTCCGGAAGCGGTCACATTGTTTGTCAAAATTGTCAAACATAAGTAAAGGCAGAGCACGAAAAGCTACTAGCTCTGGACAATGTAACAGTTTAACCAGTGTTGAAATTGAATAAACCTTACTCCTTGAAGCCATAAATTGGGGTGGTTGAGGTATGGCAACAAAAACGGGGTAGGTTCAAAAAGCATCCTGACCGGTCAATTCATACATTAATTTTATTTTTAATCTTTTTCCACAAGGGAATTGGCAAGAAAATGAAATGTGACAGTGAATTTGAGAACCATTAATTCTATCACAGCAGCCCTCTTGCATGGATGGTCACAGGCCTTTCAGCTTTTATGAGTCAAAGAACTCTAACTGAGAGGAACTGACGCCCATAGGTCTTGCGCACGTGGGATCTATTGGCTTTTTAGTGGTGTGTTGTATTGTGGTGTGGTATGCAATGGCCCGTCATTCCGTAGTGTTGTATTGTATGGCCTGTCATTGTATAGTATAGTATGTGAGCAGTGTGCCTGTATGAGTGCAGGTTGACTTGTGTGCCTGTATGAGTGCAGGGTGAGTGGTGTGCCTGTATGAGTGCAGGGTGAGTGGTGTGCTTGTATGAGTGCAGGGTGAGCACAGTGCCTGTATGAGTGCAGGGTGAGTGGTGTGCTTGTATGAGTGCAGGGTGAGCACAGTGCCTGTATGAGTGCAGGGTGAGTGGTGTGCTTGTATGAGTGCAGGGTGAGCACTGTGCCTATATGAGTGCAGGGTGAGTGGTGTGCTTGTATGAGTGCAGGGTGAGCAGTGTGCCTGTATGAGTGCAGGTTGACTTGTGTGCCTGTATGAGTACAGGGTGAGCACAGTGCCTGTATGAGTGCAGGGTGAGTGGTGTGCTTGTATGAGTGCAGGGTGAGCACAGTGCCTGTATGAGTGCAGGGTGAGTGGTGTGCTTGTATGAGTGCAGGGTGAGCACTGTGCCTATATGAGTGCAGGGTGAGTGGTGTGCTTGTATGAGTGCAGGGTGAGCAGTGTGCCTGTATGAGTGCAGGTTGACTTGTGTGCCTGTATGAGTGCAGGGTGAGTGGTGTGCCTGTATGAGTGCAGGGTGAGTGGTGTGCTTGTATGAGTGCAGGGTGAGCACAGTGCCTGTATGAGGGAAGGGTGAGTGGTGTGCTTGTATGAGTGCAGGGTGAGCACAGTGCCTGTATGAGTGCAGGGTGAGTGGTGTGCTTGTATGAGTGCAGGGTGAGCACTGTGCCTGTATGAGTGCAGAGTGAGCACTGTGCCTGTATGAGTGCAGGGTGAGCATTGTGTCTGTATGAGTGCAGGGTGAGCACTGTGTCTGTATGAGTGCAGGGGAGCACTGTGCCTGTATGTGTGCAGGGTGAGCACTGTGCCTGTATGAGTGTAGGGTGAGCACTGTGCCTGAATGAGTGCAGGATTCGCACTGTGCCTGTATTAGTGCAGGATGAGCGGTTTGCCTGTATGTGTGCAGGGTGAGCACTGTGCCTTTATGAGTGAAGTGTGAGCACTGTGCCTTTATGAGTGAAGTGTGAGCATTGTGCCTGTATGAGTGCAGGGTGAGCACTGTGTCTGTATGAGTGCAGGGGAGCACTGTGCCTGTATGTGTGCAGGGTGAGTGGTGTGCCTGTATGAGTGTAGGGTGAGCACTGTGCCTGAATGAGTGCAGGATGAGCACTGTGCCTGTATTAGTGCAGGATGAGCGGTTTGCCTGTATGTGTGCAGGGTGAGCACTGTGCCTTTATGAGTGAAGTGTGAGCCATGTGCTTGTATGTGTGCAGGGTGAGCACTATGCCTGTGTGAGTGCAGGGTGAGTGGTGTGCTTGTATGAGTGCAGGGTGAGCACTGTGCCTGTATGAGTGCAGAGTGAGCACTGTGCCTGTATGAGTGCAGGGTGAGTGGTGTGCGTGTATGAGTGCAGGGTGAGCACTATGCCTGTATGAGTGCAGGGTGAGCACTGTGTCTCTATGTGTGCAGGGGAGCACTGTGCCTGTATGAGTGCAGGGTGAGCACTGTGCCTGTATTAGTGCAGGATGAGCGGTTTGCCTGTATGTGTGCAGGGTGAGCACTGTGCCTTTATGAGGGAAGTGTGAGCCATGTGCTTGAAAGAGTGCAGGGTGAGTAATGTGCCTGTATGACTACAGGCTGAGCGGTGCACCCTCAAGACTGCAGCATGAGCACTGTGCCTGTATGAGTGCAGGGTGAGCACTGTGCCTGTATTAGTGCAGGGTGAGCGGTTTGCCTGTATGTGTGCAGGGTGAGCACTGTGCCTTTATGAGTGAAGTGTGAGCCATGTGCTTGTATGCGTGCAGGGTGAGTGATGTGCCTGTATGACTACAGGCTGAGCGGTGCACCCTGAAGACTGCAGCATGAGCACTGTGCCTGTATGAGTGCAGAGTGAGCACAGGGGCTATGTGAATAAAGGGCTAATGGTCCAAAAAGAAGCTTGCAAAGATGGACATGTCTGACTGGGGCATGTGCAGATTACAGAACTTTATTTTTGCTGTAATGCCTGAGTACTTTGCACCTCTGAAAAGTGCCATATTCAGATACCACAGCATTGCATACTGTGCATATTAAGGGTCTGCATTGTACACTCTAGACATATTTTTGACTATGCATTTTACATGAGCCTATGTCATATGCTCATTTTGGAGACCTCATATATGCATATAATCAGAGGCTTTAGATGTCAATTCAATTCAAAATGACTTTATTCGGGTATAATACACAAATAACCATAAAAGTACAATAAGAACACACCATATTTAAAAATGTGAATATAAAATAAAAAAATGTCCAGATACAAACAAGATCAAATTCATAATTGAGGCTCATTACAATTTAAAAATTCATCGATTTCCTTGAGATAAAAACATTTTTAAGAAAAGTTGCCACTGATGCAACACTAAATATATTATCAAGCATCTGGATTGATAAAAAGGCAGGTCTACATTGTCTAAAATCCATGTACTTTAATATGGGCCTAATCCATCTTTTTCTAGGAATAGTATAAAATTAGCAAAAGAATAAAATATGTATATCTGATTGATTGGATAGATCGTCACAAGGACACATAATCAGTTGCTTCGACCAATCATTTACAATGGGAACACTTAATAACCTGTACAAAATGCCAAATCTAAAGCGAATTAGTTGGAACCTTTCAAAGTCTCTCATCTGTAACGCAATGTAAGGTTGTATGACATTCATGGTCATAATCAGTTGATGTGAGATCACAGAGTTTCTCTTAAATTCCACAATATCCCTGCGATCCTCCAAGTAGGTTATACACAGTTTTTTCAACTCTTTTCTCTTCATAATAATCAAGGTGACCTATTTGTATGAGAAACGTCTTAATACACTGTAACCATTTTATCTTGTGGGCATGGTCAAGTTTAGTTACGTCAGTCAAAATTAATCGATTAAAAGAACATTCCTCTGTGGTCCATACCCTGTGCCACAAGAGAACAGGTTGTACCCTAATGGTATGTTCCAAATACCCAAGTCCTAGTTCTGCATGGCAGTTATAGATGGGCACACTTTCTGGTACTGATAAAAGATATCTTAAAAATTAATTTCGTTCACCTGTAGATTTTTCACATTGGAATGCCCCCAAATTCCTGCACCATATATGGCAATCGCAACACAACTTGCCTTATATATACATAAGAGCTCGTTAATAGGTTTCTACCCCATTTTTCTACTAAATGATTGAAGGGCCATTATAGATTTGGAGAACAGCAGCCTCCTGGTTTTTACTGCATTAACCCACTGGCCAGATCGGTCAAACAAAATACCCAAATAAGAGAAGGTTTGGGTAAAGTCCAGCGGGTTTGAATGAATATATATGATTTTCTTCAGCTTCTCTGCCCCTGGGCCGCAGTTCATGCAGAAAGTCTTGGTTCAATTTATTTTCAGGTCCAGTTTGGCCATAAAGGTTGTAAATGATGTTACTATTTTTTGCATCGCCTGTGGTTTCCTAGCCATCAATACTGCATCGTCAGCATAAATTAATGCCGGTATTGGACGATTTGATGCCGATGGCATATCCTGACATTCCTGCAGTAAAGTTATTTCTAGATCGTTAATGTAGATGGGAAATAAAAAATGGGGCAAGGACGCATCCTTGCCGCACTCCTCTGGCAATGCTAAACATCTTTGTACACTCCGCATTCTTACCAAATCTTATTGTTGCCCTGGCACCGTTGTACAGGTCCCTAAGGAATTGGATAATGTTGTTCTCCACGCCCAAATGATCCATGATTGACCACAATTAGCTATGAGTAGCACAATCGAAGGCGGAAGTTAAATCCACAAAGGTTAAAAACAATCTTCCTCTTTTAGTCTTGGTGTATTTTTCTAAAAGTATATACAAATTAAGGCCCTGATCCACAGTGCCAACACCTTCCCTGAAGCCATACTGAAGGTCGCTAAGTATCCTATGCTCATCCTCCCAAGTTTGCAACCTGTTTAAAATCACTCTTCCAATAATTTTGACTGTTGAGAAGAGTAACGATATAGGGCGATAGCACGCGCAACTAGTCCTATCGCCCTTTTTAAAAATCGGAACTATAATCGACTCATACCATGTCGATCCCAATCCGTCTGCACAGGAAGTGTTAAAAAGTTTAGTGAGCAGTGGTGCCCATAAGTTTATATTATTCTTAAAAATTGCCACTGCAACACCATCAGGGCCTGGTGCCTTTCCCCCCAGACTTGCTTTAATGCTCAAAATCACTTCCTCTAAGGTGATATTCAAAGTTACCTTATTATTTTGCGGGCTGGCCGTTCTAACCATACCCTGATTCACTTCCTCACCGAATATTTCTTCAGTCATGGTTGGTACACTATACAAGGTTTCAGAAAACCTAATCCATTCTGTCTCGGCGATGGCAATCTCAATTCTAGCCCTAGAATTATCATTAAAAAACGGCGCATTTACTGCCTTCCAGAAAGCTGTCAAATCTCGGGATTGGGAAGCATCGCATAGAGCGTCCCAAGCTTCCCTCTTCAGGACATCCTTTCTTTTCTTTAAAACTGCCTTATAGGCCTTACGCAAATCCCTTATTAAAATCCGATCTTTAACAGTGGTATTTAGGGCCCGTTTTAGGTTAGAGTAAGCCTTAGTACATATTGTATCAAACCAACTAGGTTTTTTTGGTTTACGATTTCTTACTTCTACCCACAAACTGGCCTTTATCTGTGTGGTGATTGTCTTAATTGTTTAAAATTATTTCTGAGTGTTCTACTGCCTCTCCCAAACAAACGCTAAAACTGGGTTTGCACTTCTTAATTAATTTACATAGGAAGTCATCTGGGACTACATTTGTCCACTTCAGAGCATAACCATTTAATTCTTTTAGGGCAACATTACTCTGATAGTGCCCTGGGTTGTGAGAATGCTCAGGGGCGAAATATGGGTTTATAATTTCAACCCTAGCTGGGAAATGGTCACTAAGAGGATTCCCTAATGTTTTAAAATTTGAGACATTGTCCCTGTAACGTGCACATACTGTTATAAAATCAATTATTGAAAACGCTCCTCTGCCGTTAAATGTTGGGGAAAATGGGATCTCTGGTTGGCACATTTTATTTGCAAAACCCAGATCACATGTAAATATAATTTCATTCAGAAGATCCCCACTAATGGTGTGGTCAAAATGCATAAAATTGGTTTCTTTATCCAACATCAGTCCACACGTCCCTTGTTCTCCTCTCCTGCATGGTGGACAATTGAAATCACCACCCCACACCACCAGAGTCTCTTTATTCGCTCTATCTTGCACATTGTTAATATCAGTTTGTAAAGCTTTTAACTCCACTGAAAGGTCGTTCAAAGGAACATTATTATAAAAATTCACAATTAGCAGACACAATGTTTTGTTCATTTGTATCCTCACCATATGATAAAATCTATTATTGCACATAATATCTATTTTCTCGCATTTAAAAAGGTTGAATACAAAGCTGCATAGCCCGCCTTTTGCTCTGCCATGTAATGAGCCTATAGCTGGGGTAAAAAAGGTTCTGAAGCCACTCAAATGAATTACTTCCACCGCCCAAGTCTCTTGTAGACATATAATGTCATATTCATTTATTAGTTTTACCCAATTATGATTACCTATTTTTGATCTTAAACCAGCAATGTTGCAGTACAGAATAGACCAGGTACCCTTAAACAAATGATTTTCTTTATTCCTAATAACCTCGGCTTCTACTGGAAAGGCATGTTTATTATCTTCATGCAATCCGCTATAATTATTTACTCCTTCACCAGTTGAAATAAGTATAAGATGTCTCAATGTCTACTCTAGTTGTCACTATCGGCTGCATAGAAGTAGATACTGTATGATCTTCCCCTACCATTTCTAGAGATCCAATTATCGGAGGTTTTTGGATAACATTCCCCAATGCTGGTCAATCTACCTCCCCAAGCCCAGACAGTAAATTATAACGATTCCCCGTTGGTACATTAAAACGGGTCTCAAGGGGGTTTTCGAACAGGGGAATAAGGCCACCTCGCTGTTTCTCTCGGAAATCAAAACCATTATATCAAAAAGAAGAGGGCGGATAAAAATAACTTCGATCAGAGGCATAGATACCCCCCAAACTTCTATTGTGGTAGAAATCTATACTACTATTATAAAGAGAGAACTTGCACCTTTTGGCCAGGTAAACTCGGGAACCACAGCGTCAATCCAAACACCCAATACATCATTGGAATTGGCAGGGTCTGCAGAGTGACATAGGCTATATACCCCCCCAAAAAATACGTTCTTTAAAAAATATACCTTAGAAAAAAAAGTAGTCCCTTGGAAGTAGCGCCGGCCGTTGGGTGCGCTAACGTGCTGACATCATTCGAGGAGGAGCGGCGGACAGCAGTGGGGAGGGAAAAGTAACGTTCAGCGGGAGGAGCGGAACCTACAACCGGTTCACTGAAGTGCTGAGCCGTGGGGAGGAAAACGAATTCGGCGGGAGGAGCGCGGAAGACAGCGGCCCCCGAGGATGACGCAAGGTAAGGGAGTTCCTGCTACCTGGAAGCGTCATTGCCCCCGGGAGTTCTGTAACTGTGGGGTTTTAAAGGACGGACGAAATGTGTAGTAGGGATGTCTCTAACTGGTCTAAAACCAAGCCTGCGTCTTTTACTAACTACGATGCCAGTAATATAACTAATACCACAAGGTGGCGCCTGGTGATCATTCTGTAATGTCTTCGGTGTCCCAGAAGTGCACATTTTGTTTGACTTTGAAGGTCCTCTCCGATATGGGGCTGGCGTTTATTGCCTCGGCCATGCAACATCTTCCTAATTCCCTGATTAGTTACTGCTCTGTTCATCGCTGTCTGTTCACAACGCTGTGGTTCGAGCCTGCTTACGTTCTTTTTTACATTTTTTATATTTGTATTTATAGAGCGAACTTGACCCGAAGGTATCAGAGCGAACTCGAGCCGAAGGCATCATGAGACCAGTTGCGTTACAACTTGACACAATTCATTAAAACATTTTTTTTTTAAGAAACGGGTAGATTAAGTGATTGATTTGCCCAGAATCACAGGATGTTTGAGCCTCCCGCCAAGCTCGAATTGGTTTCCCAGCTTCAAAGTCGGCCACACTAGCCGGGTCAAAGTCTTCTAGGCACCCACGCAGGTCAACTCAACCCTCTCCAGCCAAGGGTTATTGCGGGAACCTTTTCAATTCAGTAAAGCTCCCTCATGCTCAAAAGTTAAGTTCAAGAAGTCAAATGTCGGACCAAAGATAGAAAGGCAACGTGTTGTACTATTGTAGAGCCTTTTGTGTCAGAAATGTGAACTTATCTTCCAAAATCACAGGGGAGCCGCTGTAGCTGCCAACGGACAGAGAACCGTGAGAACAAGATGACCCGAGCTGCCCTGTCTGGAATTAAATGCGCCACAAGGCGTAAGCAGGCCCGTCATATGGAAGAGAAAGCTGTGCCTGGAAATAGGTATCTGTCACAGTATGCAAAGCGTCAAACACATCTCTGGAATTATTTGCTGCAAAAACAACATTTTTGAGAACGTGCCATGTATCATTGCCGTTCACCGTGAGTGACTCACACCCGTAAATATGCCGCTTTCGTTAAACAGTGGCCGCTTGAAGCTTCCAGAATCACATGTGGAAGAGAAACGAGGTCAGGGCTGCTGCTGGTGAGAAAGATCTGTCATGAGTTAGAAAGCTCGAAATTCGTTTAGCTGACAAATGCCCTGAGACACAAGTGTCAAAAACTGGAGGGCTCCGTGAGTGTTATGTGCTGGGATATGAACTTGTGAACCACAAATCACAAAGGGAAAGAAACATCTCTCGGAACAATGTTCTGGAATTTATGAGTATATTCTGTGTAAATACACAATATAGAAATTATGTAAGCAAATGGCCATTAGAGCTATCGCCCCCGCCCTGCCCCACACCAAGTCGAAAATGGCAGTGGTACTGGAACAATTGTCAGAGTGGGGTACAGTCCTCAATGTTACGGTACAATACAAAAAGCGGTCAAGTAGCACAAATAGCTTAAAACATAAACAATTGTTCTTGCATTCACCATTAAGATTCTAGAAGTCACTGTTGCAATTGTATGCAGTTTATTTGCATTACATTAAATTTATAAGTAATAGCAACACAGTTGCTCCTTCAAATTGAATGTATTAGAAACATTTGCAAAAAAGAGAACGGTGCTCATGTTGAAATGATGGAGGATGGGATGGTGATGGTGAATAAGAAGTGGGGGTAGTGGACAAGGACAGGGTAGTGTGGCATAGGGGGTCAAAATGTCGACTTTCAACCAACTCACAAGCCAGGACAACTTTAAACTAATGTGATAGTGTCCATACACTGCTATGTGTTACCTTCAGAACAATTAACCTTGCACCAAGGCCGGACCAGTACTATTACGTGATATCTATACTACTATTATAAAGTAAGAAGTGGGAACCTTTGAGGCGGGTAAACTCGGGAACCAGAGCGCCAATCCAGACACCCAATACATCATTGGAATTGGCAGGGTCTGCAGAGTGACATAGGCTATATACCCCCCCAAAAAATACGTTCTTTAAAAAATATATCTTAGAAAAAAAAGTAGTCCCTTGGAAGTAGCGCCGGCCGTCGGGTGCGCTAACGTGCTGACATCATGCGACGAGGAGCGGCGGACAGCAGTGGGGAGGGAAAAGTAACACAGCGTTCAGCGGGAGGAGCGTAACCTACACCCGGTTCACTGAAGTGGGGAGCCGTGGGGAGGAAAACAAATGCGGCGTTCGGCGGGAGGAGCGCGGAAGACAGCGGCGCCGACAGTGGGGCCAGGGGGCTGAGATGGCCCCCGAGGATGACGCGAGGTAAGGGAGTTCCTGCTACCTGGAAGCGTCATTGCCCCCGGGAGGTCTGTAACTGTGGGGTTTTAAAGGACGGACAAAATGTGTAGTAGGGATGTCTCTAACTTTGGGGTTTTATAGGGTATGCATGTAAACAAAGAACCTCCATAGACCCTAAGATATTTCTGTTGGACAGCCCGTCCCGACGTTGTCCGGGGGCAATTGACGCGAGGTAAGGGAGTTCCTGCTCCCTGAAAGCCTCATTGCCCCGGACAACGTCGGGACGGGCTGCTAGTATATATATATATCTGTAAATATTTATACTCTTGTAAAGCGCTCTGATACCTCCAGATCTAGCCAGTGCTATATACAACCTTTCAAATAAATCTGTAACAAAAGGCTGTTTTGTTTCAGAAATGGTTGTGGCAAACAACATTTTAGAGGTAAATTATTCCGACCAAAACCGTCATTGTCTGCCAAAGAGAACAATTTTGCAAAGTGCAAAAGTTGTCAGATTTCCGGAAGCGGTCACATTGTTTGTCAAAATTGTCAAACATAAGTAAAGGCAGAGCACGAAAAGCTACTAGCTCTGGACAATGTAACAGTTTAACTAGTGTTGAAATTGAATAAACCTTACTCCTTGAAGCCATAAATTGGGGTGGTTGAGGTATGGCAACAAAAACGGGGTAGGTTCAAAAAGCATCCTGACCGGTCAATTCATACATTAATTTTATTTTTAATCTTTTTCCACAAGGGAATTGGCAAGAAAATGAAATGTGACAGTGAATTTGAGAACCATTAATTCTATCACAGCAGCCCTCTTGCATAGATGGTCACAGGCCTTTCAGCTTTTATGAGTCAAAGAACGCTAACTGAGAGGAACTGACGCCCATAGGTCTTGCGCACGTGGGATCTATTGGCTTTTTAGTGGTGTGTTGTATTGTGGTGTGGTATGCAATGGCCCGTCATTCCATAGTGTTGTATTGTATGGCCTGTCATTGTATAGTATAGTATGTGAGCAGTGTGCCTGTATGAGTGCAGGTTGACTTGTGTGCCTGTATGAGTGCAGGGTGAGTGGTGTGCCTGTATGAGTGCAGGGTGAGTGGTGTGCTTGTATGAGTGCAGGGTGAGCACAGTGCCTGTATGAGTGCAGGGTGAGTGGTGTGCTTGTATGAGTGCAGGGTGAGCACAGTGCCTGTATGAGTGCAGGGTGAGTGGTGTGCTTGTATGAGTGCAGGGTGAGCACTGTGCCTATATGAGTGCAGGGTGAGTGGTGTGCTTGTATGAGTGCAGGGTGAGCAGTGTGCCTGTATGAGTGCAGGTTGACTTGTGTGCCTGTATGAGTGCAGGGTGAGTGGTGTGCCTGTATGAGTGCAGGGTGAGTGGTGTGCTTGTATGAGTGCAGGGTGAGCACAGTGCCTGTATGAGTGAAGGGTGAGTGGTGTGCTTGTATGAGTGCAGGGTGAGCACAGTGCCTGTATGAGTGCAGGGTGAGTGGTGTGCTTGTATGAGTGCAGGGTGAGCACTGTGCCTATATGAGTGCAGGGTGAGTGGTGTGCTTGTATGAGTGCAGGGTGAGCACTGTGCCTGTATGAGTGCAGGGTGAGCATTGTGCCTGTATGAGTGCTGGGTGAGCACTGTGTCTGTATGAGTGCAGGGGAGCACTGTGCCTGTATGTGTGCAGGGTGAGCACTGTGCCTGTATGAGTGTAGGGTGAGCACTGTGCCTGTATGAGTGCAGGGTGAGCACTGTGCCTGTATGAGTGCAGGACGAGCACTGTGCCTGTATTAGTGCAGGGTGAGCGGTTTGCCTGTATGTGTGCAGGGTGAGCACTGTGCCTTTATGAGTGAAGTGTGAGCCATGTGCTTGTATGTGTGCAGGGTGAGTGATGTGCCTGTATGACTACAGGCTGAGCGGTGCACCCTGAAGACTGCAGCATGAGCACCGTGCCTGTATGAGTGCAGAGTGAGCACAGGGGCTATGTGAATAAAGGGCTAATGGTCCAAAAAGAAGCCTGCAAAGATGGACATGTCTGACTGGGGCATGTGCAGATTACAGAACTTTATTTTTGCTGTAATGCCTGAGTACTTTGCACCTCTGAAAAGTGCCATATTCAGATACCACAGCATTGCATACTGTGCATATTAAGGGTCTGCATTGTACACTCTAGACATATTTTTGGCTATGCATTTTACATGAGCCTATGTCATATGCTAATTTTGGAGACCTCATATATGCATATAATCAGAGGCTTTAGATGTCAATTCAATTCAAAATGACTTTATTCGGGTATAATACACAAATAACCATGAAAGTACAATAAGAACACATCATATTTAAAAATGTGAATATAAAATAAAAAAATGTCCAGATACAAACAAGATCAAATTCATAATTGAGGCTCATTACAATTTAAAAATTCATCGATTTCCTTGAGATAAAAACATTTTTAAGAAAAGTTGCCACTGATGCAACACTAAATATATTATCAAGCATCTGGATTGATAAAAAGGCAGGTCTACATTGTCTAAAATCCATGTACTTTAATATGGGCCTAATCCATCTTTCTCTAGGAATAGTATAAAATTAGCAAAAGAATAAAATATGTATATCTGATTGATTGGATAGATCGTCACAAGGACACATAATCAGTTGCTTCGACCAATCATTTACAATGGGAACGCTTAATAACCTGTACAAAATGCCAAATCTAAAGCGAATTAGTTGGAACCTTTCAAAGTCTCTCATCTGTAACGCAATGTAAGGTTGTATGACATTCATGGTCATAATCAGTTGATGTGAGATCACAGAGTTTCTCTTAAATTCCACAATATCCCTGCGATCCTCCAAGTAGGTTATACACAGTTTTTTCAACTCTTTTCTCTTCATAATAATCAAGGTGACCTATTTGTATGAGAAACGTCTTAATACACTGTAACCATTTTATCTTGTGGGCGTGGTCAAGTTTAGTTACGTCAGTCAAAATTAATCGATTAAAAGAACATTCCTCTGTGGTCCATACCCTGTGCCACAGGTTGTACCCTAATGGTATGTTCCAAATACCCAAGTCCTAGTTCTGCATGGCAGTTATAGGTGGACACACTTTCTGGTACTGATAAAAGATATCTTAAAAATTTATTATCGTTCACCTGTAGATTTTTCACATTGGAATGCCCCCAAATTCCTGCACCATATATGGCAATCGCAACACAACTTGCCTTATATATACATAAGAGCTCGTTAATAGGTTTCTTCCCCATTTTTCTACTAAATGATTGAAGGGCCATTATAGATTTGGAGAACAGCAGCCTCCTGGTTTTTACTGCATTAACCCACTGGCCAGATCGGTCAAACAAAATACCCAAATAAGAGAAGGTTTGGGTAAAGTCCAGCGGGTTTGAATGAATATATATGATTTTCTTCAGCTTCTCTGCCCCTGGGCCGCAGTTCATGCAGAAAGTCTTGGTTCAATTTATTTTCAGATCCAGTTTGGCCATAAAGGTTGTAAATGATGTTATTATTTTTTGCATCGCCTGTGGTGTCCTAGCCATCAATACTGCATCGTCAGCATAAATTAATGCCGGTATCGGACGATTTGATGCCGATGGCATATCCTGACATTCCTGCAGTAAAGTTCTTTCTAGATCGTTAATGTAGATGGAAAATAAAAAATGGGGCAAGGACGCATCCTTGCCGCACTCCTCTGGCAATGCTAAACATCTTTGTACACTCCGCATTCTTACCAAATCTTATTGTTGCCCTGGGTCCGTTGTAGAGGTCCCTAAGGAATTGGATAATGTTGTTCTCCACGCCCAAATGGTCCATGATTGACCACAATTTGCTATGGGTAACACAATCGAAGGTGGAAGTTAAATCCACAAAGGTTAAAAACAATCTTCCTCTTTTAGCCTTGGTGTATTTTTCTAAAAGTATATACAAATTAAGGCCCTGATCCACAGTGCCAACACCTTCCCTGAAGCCATACTGAAGGTCGCTAAGTATCCTATGCTCATCCTCCCAAGTTTGCAACCTGTTTAAAATCACTCTTCCAATAATTTTGACTGTTGAGAAGAGTAACGATATAGGGCGATAGCACGCGCAACTAGTCCTATCGCCCTTTTTAAAAAATCGGAACTATAATCGACTCATACCATGTCGATACCAATCCGTCTGCACAGGAAGTGTTAAAAAGTTTAGTGAGCAGTGGTGCCCATAAGTTTATATGATTCTTAAAAATTGCCACTGGAACACCATCAGGGCCTGTTGCCTTTCCCCCCAGACTTGCTTTAATGCTCAAAATAACTTCCTCTAAGGTGATATTCAAAGTTACCTTATTATTTTGCGGGCTGGCCGTTCTAACCATACCCTGATTCACTTCCTCACCGAATATTTCTTCAGTCATGGTTGGTACACTATACAAGGTTTCAGAAAACCTAATCCATTCTGTCTCGGCGATGGCAATCTCAATTCTAGCCCTAGAATTATCATTAAAAAACGGCGCATTTACTGCCTTCCAGAAAGCGGTCATATCTCAGGATTGGGAAGCATCGCATAGAGCGTCCCAAGCTTCCCTCTTCAGGACATCCTTTCTTTTCTTTAAAACTGCCTTATAGGCCTTACGCAAATCCCTTATTAAAATCCGATCTTTAACAGTGGTATTTAGGGCCCGTTTTAGGTTAGAGTAAGCCTTAGTACATATTGTATCAAACCAACTAGGTTTTTTTGGTTTACGATTTCTTACTTCTACCCACAAACTGGCCTTTATCTGTGTGGTGATTGTCTTAATTGTTTAAAATTATTTTTGAGTGTTCTACTGCCTCTCCCAAACAAACGCTAAAACTGGGTTCGCACTTCTTAATTAATTTACATAGGAAGTCATCTGGGACTACATTTGTCCACTTCAGAGCATAACCATTTAATTCTTTTAGGGCAACATTACTCTGATAGTGCCCTGGGTTGTGAGAATGCTCAGGGGCGAAATATGGGTTTATAATTTCAACCCTAGCTGGGAAATGGTCACTAAGAGGATTCCCTAATATTTTAAAATTTGAGACATTGTCCCTGTAACGTGCACATACTGTTATAAAATCAATTATTGAAAACGCTCCTCTGCCGTTAAATGTTGGGGAAAATGGGATCTCTGGTTGGCACATTTTATTTGCAAAACCCAGATCACATGTAAATATAATTTCATTCAGAAGATCCCCACTAATGGTGTGGTAAAAATGCATAAAATTGGTTTCTTTATCCAACATCAGTCCACACGTCCCTTGTTCTCCTCTCCTGCATGGTGGACAATTGAAATCACCACCCCACACCACCAGAGTCTCTTTATTCACTCTATCTTGCACATTGTTAATATCAGTTTGTAAAGCTTTTAACTCCACTGAAAGGTCGTTCAAAGGAACATTATTATAAAAATTCACAATTAGCAGACACAATGTTTTGTTCATTTGTATCCTCACTGTTGGACAGGCCACATGAAGGGCTCGCTCCCTCCCCGCATGACAGGGCCCGGACACCGGCTCGCCAAGTGCTACCCACAGAAGCAACCCGCAAACCGTCCCCTCCGGGACTCCTGCTCCCGGACATCTCTGTATCACTGGCCCGGGCCACTGTCAGCTCCCTTGCCGGCCCGGCCGCCATCTTGGACCCTGCACCACGAGGCCGCGTGGCCTCAGCTCGACCCTAACCCTGGGCCTGGCCAGGCCCCGACATCCCGGCACCACCATCTACCCAGGAGGTGAACGGACCACTTGGCAGGTTAATGGGAGAGAGGAGTGTCGATGGCTCTCCCCCGCCAGGTGCCGATCGCCCCCAGCCTCCCCGGGCGCTGGCTCCACCCCCCTGCTGGGTGTCTGGACTCCCTCATCCCGGACCTCCCGACCTCCAAGTGCGAGGGTCCGGACATCAAAGGGCGCCAGACCTATAACTGGGGCAGCTCCAGAGCAGGAAGGCAGTTGTATCCTGGAGTCGAGAGACACCGTGAAGAACTCATCCTTGACGGACTGCTGGCGCTGGCGCTGCCGCAGCCCTGCCTTGTGAACTGTCGTCCTGCCCGCTGGCGCTGCCGCGGCCTTCTGCAACCTTCATCCTCGTTGGACCTGCTGGCGCTGCCGCGGCCTTCTTGCAACCTTCGTCCTCGTCGGGACCTGCTGGCGCTGCCGCGGCCCTTTCCTATCTACGACCACCTCGGGACCTGCTGGCGCTGCCGCGGCCCGTCCTTCCCGAACGCCGAGCTCGAGGATTGTGAGCTACCATCGTCTCATCACAGTACCAGATTGGTAACAAAGACTGTCCCGCTACCCCTTTTCCCTGTCAGAGACTAGAATTGAGAGGATCCTCGTGTCCTGATCTCATTGTACCGTACCACCGTACTTCAAGAATTACCTATAAAGAACGTTAACCTAATCCTTGTGTGGTGTTCATCTGTGGGGGGGAAGTTACTTGTCTGTACGATCGCTGGAGACGGCCCTCACCGGAGGCCTCTCCCCTTGTCCTCGGCCGACCCTCCCGGTCCCCGTCTAACACTCACCATATGATAAAATCTATTATTGCACATAATATCTATTTTCTCGCATTTAAAAAGGTTGAATACAAAGGTGCATAGCCCGCCTTTTGCTCTGCCATGTAATGAGCCTATAGCTGGGGTAAAAAAGGTTCTGAAGCCACTCAAATGAATTACTTCCACCGCCCAAGTCTCTTGTAGACATATAATGTCATATTCATTTATTAGTTTTACCCAATTATGATTACCTATTTTTGATCTTAAACCAGCAATGTTCCAGTACAGAATAGACCAGGTACCCTTAAACAAATGATTTTCTTTATTCCTAATAACCTCGGCTTCTACTGGGAAGGCATGTTTATTATCTTCATGCAATCCGCTATAATTATTTACTCCTTCACCAGTTGAAATAAGTATAAGATGTCTCAATGTCTACTCTAGTTGTCACTATCGGCTGCATAGAAGTAGATACTGTATGATCTTCCCCTACCATTTCTAGAGATCCAATTATCGGAGGTTTTTGGATAACATTCCCCAATGCTGGTCAATCTACCTCCCCAAGCCCAGACAGTAAATTATAACGATTCCCCGTTGGTACATTAAAACGGGTCTCAAGGGGGTTTTCGAACAGGGGAATAAGGCCACCTCGCTGTTTCTCTCGGAAATCAAAACCATTATATCAAAAAGAAGAGGGCGGATAAAAATAACTTCGATCAGAGGCATAGATACCCCCCAAACTTCTATTGTGGTAGAAATCTATACTACTATTATAAAGAGAGAACTTGCACCTTTTGGCCAGGTAAACTCGGGAACCACAGCGTCAATCCAAACACCCAATACATCATTGGAATTGGCAGGGTCTGCAGAGTGACATAGGCTATATACCCCCCAAAAAAATACGTTCTTTAAAAAATATACCTTAGAAAAAAAAGTAGTCCCTTGGAAGTAGCGCCGGCCGTTGGGTGCGCTAACGTGCTGACATCATTCGAGGAGGAGCGGCGGACAGCAGTGGGGAGGGAAAAGTAACGTTCAGCGGGAAGTGCGGGAGGAGCGGAACCTACAACCGGTTCACTGAAGTGCTGAGCCGTGGGGAGGAAAACGAATTCGGCGGGAGGAGCGCGGAAGACAGCGGCCCCCGAGGATGACGCAAGGTAAGGGAGTTCCTGCTACCTGGAAGCGTCATTGCCCCCGGGAGTTCTGTAACTGTGGGGTTTTAAAGGACGGACGAAATGTGTAGTAGGGATGTCTCTAACTGGTCTAAAACCAAGCCTGCGTCTTTTACTAACTACGATGCCAGTAACATAACTAATACCACAAGGTGGCGCCTGGTGATCATTCTGTAATGTCTTCGGTGTCCCAGAAGTGCACATTTTGTTTGACTTTGAAGGTCCTCTCCGATATGGGGCTGGCGTTTATTGCCTCGGCCATGCAACATCTTCTTAATTCCCTGATTAGTTACTGCTCTGTTCATCGCTGTCTGTTCACAACGCTGTGGTTTGAGCCTGCTTACGTTCTTTTTAAAAAAAATTATATTTGTATTTATAGAGCGAACTTGACCCGAAGGTATCCGAGCGAACTCGAGCCAAAGGCATCATGAGCACCAGTTGCGTTACAACTTGACACAATTCATTAAAACATTTTTTTTTTAAGAAACGGGTAGATTAAGTGATTGATTTGCCCAGAATCACAGGATGTTTGAGCCTCCCACCAAGCTCGAATTGGTTTCCCAGCTTCAAAGTCAGCCACACTAGCGGGGTCAAAGTCTTCTAGGCACCCACGCAGGTCAACTCAACCCTCTCCAGCCAAGGGTTATTGCGGGAACCTTTTCAATTCAGTAAAGCTCCCTCATGCTCAAAAGTTAAGTTCAAGAAGTCAAATGTCGGACCAAAGATAGAAAGGCAACGTGTTGTATTATTGTAGAGCCTTTTGTGTCAGAAATGTGAACTTATCTTCCAAAATCACAGGGGAGCCGCTGTAGCTGCCAACGGACAGAGAACCGTGAGAACAAGATGACCCGAGCTGCCCTGTCTGGAATTAAATGTGCCACAAGGCGTAAGCAGGCCCGTCATATGGAAGAGAATTCTATGCCTGGAAATAGGTATCTGTCACAGTATGCAAAGCGTCAAACACATCTCTGGAATTATTTGCTGCAAAAACAACATTTTTGAGAACGTGCCATGTATCATTGCCGTTCACCGTGAATGACTCACACCCATAAATATGCTGCTTTCGTTAAACAGTGGCCGCTTGAAGCTTCCAGAATCATATGTGGAAGAGAAACGAGGTCAGGGCTGCTGCTGGTGAGAAAGATCTGTCATGAGTTAGTAAAGCTCGAAATTCGTTTAGCTGACAAATGCCCTGAGACACAAGTGTCAAAAACTGGAGGGCTCCGTGAGTGTTATGTGCTGGGATGTGAACTTGTGAACCACAAATCACAAAGGGAAAGAAACATCTCTCGGAACAATGTTCTGGAATTTGAGTATATTCTGTGTAAATACACAATATAGAAATTATGTAAGCAAATGGCCATTAGAGCTATCGCCCCCCGCCCTGCCCCACACCAAGTCGAAAATGGCAGTGGTACTGGAACAATTGTCAGAGTGGGGTACAGTCATCAATGGTACGGTACAATACAAAAAGCGGTTGAGTAGCACAAATAGCTTAAAACATAAACAATTGTACTTGCATTCACCATTAAGATTCTAGAAGTCACTGTTGCAATTGTATGCAGTTTATTTGCATTACATTAAATTTATAAGTAATAGCAACACAGTTGCTCCTTCAAATTGAATGTATTAGAAACATTTGCAAAAAAGAGAACGGTGCTCATGTTGAAATGATGGAGGATGGGATGGTGATGGTGAATAAGAAGTGGGGGTAGTGGACAAGGACAGGGTAGTGTGGCATAGGGGGTCAAAATGTCGGCTTTCAACCAACTCACAAGCCAGGACAACTTTAAACTAATGTGATAGTGTCCATACACTGCTATGTGTTACCTTCAGAACAATTAACCTTGCACCAAGGCCGGACCAGTACTATTACGTGATATCTATACTACTATTATAAAGTAAGAAGTGGGAACCTTTGAGGCGGGTAAACTCGGGAACCAGAGCGCCAATCCAGACACCCAATACATCATTGGAATTGGCAGGGTCTGCAGAGTGACATAGGCTATATACCCCCCCAAAAAATACGTTCTTTAAAAAATATATCTTAGAAAAAAAAGTAGTCCCTTGGAAGTAGCGCCGGCCGTCGGGTGCGCTAACGTGCTGACATCATGCGACGAGGAGCGGCGGACAGCAGTGGGGAGGGAAAAGTAACACAGCGTTCAGCGGGAGGAGCGTAACCTACACCCGGTTCAATGAAGTGGGGAGCGTGGGGAGGAAAACAAATGCGGCGTTCGGCGGGAGGAGCGCGGAAGACAGCGGCGCCGACAGTGGGGCCAGGGGGCTGAGATGGCCCCCGAGGATGACGCGAGGTAAGGGAGTTCCTGCTACCTGGAAGCGTCATTGCCCCCGGGAGGTCTGTAACTGTGGGGTTTTAAAGGACGGACAAAATGTGTAGTAGGGATGTCTCTAACTTTGGGGTTTTATAGGGTATGCATGTAAACAAAGAACCTCCATAGACCCTAAGATATTTCTGTTGGACAGCCCGTCCCGACGTTGTCCGGGGGCAATTGACGCGAGGTAAGGGAGTTCCTGCTCCCTGAAAGCCTCATTGCCCCGGACAACGTCGGGACGGGCTGCTAGTATATATATATATCTGTAAATATTTATACTCTTGTAAAGCGCTCTGATACCTCCAGATCTAGCCAGTGCTATATACAACCTTTCAAATAAATCTGTAACAAAAGGCTGTTTTGTTTCAGAAATGGTTGTGGCAAACAACATTTTAGAGGTAAATTATTCCGACCAAAACCGTCATTGTCTGCCAAAGAGAACAATTTTGCAAAGTGCAAAAGTTGTCAGATTTCCGGAAGCAGTCACATTGTTTGTCAAAATTGTCAAACATAAGTAAAGGCAGAGCACGAAAAGCTACTAGCTCTGGACAATGTAACAGTTTAACCAGTGTTAAAATTGAATAAACCTTACTCCTTGAAGCCATAAATTGGGGTGGTTGAGGTATGGCAACAAAAACGGGGTAGGTTCAAAAAGCATCCTGACCGGTCAATTCATACATTAATTTTATTTTTAATCTTTTTCCACAAGGGAATTGGCAAGAAAATGAAATGTGACAGTGAATTTGAGAACCATTAATTCTATCACAGCAGCCCTCTTGCATAGATGGTCACAGGCCTTTCAGCTTTTATGAGTCAAAGAACGCTAACTGAGAGGAACTGACGCCCATAGGTCTTGCGCACGTGGGATCTATTGGCTTTTTAGTGGTGTGTTGTATTGTGGTGTGGTATGCAATGGCCCGTCATTCCATAGTGTTGTATTGTATGGCCTGTCATTGTATAGTATAGTATGTGAGCAGTGTGCCTGTATGAGTGCAGGTTGACTTGTGTGCCTGTATGAGTGCAGGGTGAGTGGTGTGCCTGTATGAGTGCAGGGTGAGTGGTGTGCTTGTATGAGTGCAGGGTGAGCACAGTGCCTGTATGAGTGCAGGGTGAGTGGTGTGCTTGTATGAGTGCAGGGTGAGCACTGTGCCTATATGAGTGCAGGGTGAGTGGTGTGCTTGTATGAGTGCAGGGTGAGCAGTGTGCCTGTATGAGTGCAGGTTGACTTGTGTGCCTGTATGAGTGCAGGGTGAGTGGTGTGCCTGTATGAGTGCAGGGTGAGTGGTGTGCTTGTATGAGTGCAGGGTGAGCACAGTGCCTGTATGAGTGAAGGGTGAGTGGTGTGCTTGTATGAGTGCAGGGTGAGCACAGTGCCTGTATGAGTGCAGGGTGAGTGGTGTGCTTGTATGAGTGCAGGGTGAGCACAGTGCCTGTATGAGTGCAGGGTGAGTGGTGTGCTTGTATGAGTGCAGGGTGAGCACAGTGCCTGTATGAGTGCAGGGTGAGTGGTGTGCTTGTATGAATGCAGGGTGAGCACTGTGCCTATATGAGTGCAGGGTGAGTGGTGTGCTTGTATGAGTGCAGGGTGAGCAGTGTGCCTGTATGAGTGCAGGTTGACTTGTGTGCCTGTATGAGTGCAGGGTGAGTGGTGTGCCTGTATGAGTGCAGGGTGAGTGGTGTGCTTGTATGAGTGCAGGGTGAGCACAGTGCCTGTATGAGTGAAGGGTGAGTGGTGTGCTTGTATGAGTGCAGGGTGAGCACAGTGCCTGTATGAGTGCAGGGTGAGTGGTGTGCTTGTATGAGTGCAGGGTGAGCACTGTGCCTATATGAGTGCAGAGTGAGTGGTGTGCTTGTATGAGTGCAGGGTGAGCACTGTGCCTGTATGAGTGCAGAGTGAGCACTGTGCCTGTATGAGTGCAGGGTGAGCATTGTGCCTGTATGAGTGCAGGGTGAGCACTGTGTCTGTATGAGTGCAGGGGAGCACTGTGCCTGTATGTGTGCAGGGTGAGCACTGTGCCTGTATGAGTGTAGGGTGAGCACTGTGCCTGAATGAGTGCAGGATGAGCACTGTGCCTGTATTAGTGCAGGATGAGTGGTTTGCCTGTATGAGTGCAGGGGAGCACTGTGCCTGTATGTGTGCAGGGTGAGCACTGTGCCTGTATGAGTGTAGGGTGAGCACTGTGCCTGTATGAGTGTAGGGTGAGCACTGTGCCTGTATTAGTGCAGAATGAGTGGTTTGCCTGTATGTGTGCAGGGTGAGCACTGTGCCTTTATGAGTGAAGTGTGAGCCATGTGCTTGTATGTGTGCAGGGTGAGCACTATGCCTGTATGAGTGCAGGGTGAGTGGTGTGCTTGTATGAGTGCAGGGTGAGCACTGTGCCTGTATGAGTGCAGAGTGAGCACTGTGCCTGTATGAGTGCAGGGTGAGTGGTGCGCGTGTATGAGTGCAGGGTGAGCACTATGCCTGTATGAGTGCAGGGTGAGCAGTGTCTCTATGTGTGCAGGGGAGCACTGTGCCTGTATGAGTGCAGGGTGAGCACTGTGCCTGTATTAGTGCAGGGTGAGTGGTTTACCTGTATGTGTGCAGGGTGAGCACTGTGCCTTTATGAGTGAAGTGTGAGCCATGTGCTTGAAAGAGTGCAGGGTGAGTAATGTGCCTGTATGACTACAGGCTGAGCGGTGCACCCTCAAGACTGCAGCATGAGCACTGTGCCTGTATGAGTGCAGGGTGAGCACTGTGCCTGTATTAGTGCAGGGTGAGCGGTTTGCCTGTACGTGTGCAGGGTGAGCACTGTGCCTTTATGAGTGAAGTGTGAGCCATGTGCTTGTATGTGTGCAGGGTGAGTGATGTGCCTGTATGACTACAGGCTGAGCGGTGCACCCTGAAGACTGCAGCATGAGCACCGTGCCTGTATGAGTGCAGAGTGAGCACAGGGGCTATGTGAATAAAGGGCTAATGGTCCAAAAAGAAGCCTGCAAAGATGGACATGTCTGACTGGGGCATGTGCAGATTACAGAACTTTATTTTTGCTGTAATGCCTGAGTACTTTGCACCTCTGAAAAGTGCCATATTCAGATACCACAGCATTGCATACTGTGCATATTAAGGGTCTGCATTGTACACTCTAGACATATTTTTGACTATGCATTTTACATGAGCCTATGTCATATGCTCATTTTGGAGACCTCATATATGCATATAATCAGAGGCTTTAGATGTCAATTCAATTCAAAATGACTTTATTCGGGTATAATACACAAATAACCATGAAAGTACAATAAGAACACATCATATTTAAAAATGTGAATATAAAATAAAAAAATGTCCAGATACAAACAAGATCAAATTCATAATTGAGGCTCATTACAATTTAAAAATTCATCGATTTCCTTGAGATAAAAACATTTTTAAGAAAAGTTGCCACTGATGCAACACTAAATATATTATCAAGCATCTGGATTGATAAAAAGGCAGGTCTACATTGTCTAAAATCCATGTACTTTAATATGGGCCTAATCCATCTTTTTCTAGGAATAGTATAAAATTAGCAAAAGAATAAAATATGTATATCTGATTGATTGGATAGATCGTCACAAGGACACATAATCAGTTGCTTCGACCAATCATTTACAATGGGAACACTTAATAACCTGTACAAAATGCCAAATCTAAAGCGAATTAGTTGGAACCTTTCAAAGTCTCTCATCTGTAACGCAATGTAAGGTTGTATGACATTCATGGTCATAATCAGTTGATGTGAGATCACAGAGTTTCTCTTAAATTCCACAATATCCCTGCGATCCTCCAAGTAGGTTATACACAGTTTTTTCAACTCTTTTCTCTTCATAATAATCAAGGTGACCTATTTGTATGAGAAACATCTTAATACACTGTAACCATTTTATCTTGTGGGCGTGGTCAAGTTTAGTTACGTCAGTCAAAATTAATCGATTAAAAGAACATTCCTCTGTGGTCCATACCCTGTGCCACAGGTTGTACCCTAATGGTATGTTCCAAATACCCAAGTCCTAGTTCTGCATGGCAGTTATAGGTGGACACACTTTCTGGTACTGATAAAAGATATCTTAAAAATTTATTATCGTTCACCTGTAGATTTTTCACATTGGAATGCCCCCAAATTCCTGCACCATATATGGCAATCGCAACACAACTTGCCTTATATATACATAAGAGCTCGTTAATAGGTTTCTTCCCCATTTTTCTACTAAATGATTGAAGGGCCATTATAGATTTGGAGAACAGCAACCTCCTGGTTTTTACTGCATTAACCCACTGGCCAGATCGGTCAAACAAAATACCCAAATAAGAGAAGGTTTGGGTAAAGTCCAGCGGGTTTGAATGAATATATATGATTTTCTTCAGCTTCTCTGCCCCTGGGCCGCAGTTCATGCAGAAAGTCTTGGTTCAATTTATTTTCAGATCCAGTTTGGCCATAAAGGTTGTAAATGATGTTATTATTTTTTCCATCGCCTGTGGTGTCCTAGCCATCAATACTGCATTGTCAGCATAAATTAATGCCGGTATTGGACGATTTGATGCCGATGGCATATCCTGACATTCCTGCAGTAAAGTTATTTCTAGATCGTTAATGTAGATGGAAAATAAAAAATGGGGCAAGGATGCATCCTTGCCGCACTCCTCTGGCAATGCTAAACATCTTTGTACACTCCGCATTCTTACCAAATCTTATTGTTGCCCTGGCACCGTTGTACAGGTCCCTAAGGAATTGGATAATGTTGTTCTCCACGCCCAAATGGTCCATGATTGACCACAATTTGCTATGAGTAGCACAATCGAAGGCGGAAGTTAAATCCACAAAGGTTAAAAACAATCTTCCTCTTTTAGCCTTGGTGTATTTTTCTAAAAGTATATACAAATTAAGGCCCTGATCCACAGTGCCAACACCTTCCCTGAAGCCATACTGAAGGTCGCTAAGTATCCTATGCTCATCCTCCCAAGTTTGCAACCTGTTTAAAATCACTCTTCCAATAATTTTGACTGTTGAGAAGAGTAACGATATAGGGCGATAGCACGCGCAACTAGTCCTATCGCCCTTTTTAAAAAATCGGAACTATAATCGACTCATACCATGTCGATACCAATCCGTCTGCACAGGAAGTGTTAAAAAGTTTAGTGAGCAGTGGTGCCCATAAGTTTATATGATTCTTAAAAATTGCCACTGGAACACCATCAGGGCCTGGTGCCTTTCCCCCCAGACTTGCTTTAATGCTCAAAATAACTTCCTCTAAGGTGATATTCAAAGTTACCTTATTATTTTGCGGGCTGGCCGTTCTAACCATACCCTGATTCACTTCCTCACCGAATATTTCTTCAGTCATGGTTGGTACACTATACAAGGTTTCAAAAAAACCTAATCCATTCTGTCTCGGCGATGGCAATCTCAATTCTAGCCCTAGAATTATCATTAAAAAACTGCGCATTTACTGCCTTCCAGAAAGCTGTCAAATCTCGGGATTGGGAAGCATCGCATAGAGCGTCCCAAGCTTCCCTCTTCAGGACATCCTTTCTTTTCTTTAAAACTGCCTTATAGGCCTTACGCAAATCCCTTATTAAAATCCGATCTTTAACAGTGGTATTTAGGGCCCGTTTTAGGTTAGAGTAAGCCTTAGTACATATTGTATCAAACCAACTAGGTTTTTTTGGTTTACGATTTCTTACTTCTACCCACAAACTGGCCTTTATCTGTGTGGTGATTGTCTTAATTGTTTAAAATTATTTTTGAGTGTTCTACTGCCTCTCGCAAACAAACGCTAAAACTGGGTTTGCACTTCTTAATTAATTTACATAGGAAGTCATCTGGGACTACATTTGTCCACTTCAGAGCATAACCATTTAATTCTTTTAGGGCAACATTACTCTGATAGTGCCCTGGGTTGTGAGAATGCTCAGGGGCGAAATATGGGTTTATAATTTCAACCCTAACTGGGAAATGGTTACTAAGAGGATTCCCTAATGTTTTAAAATTTGAGACATTGTCCCTGTAACGTGCACATACTGTTATAAAATCAATTATTGAAAACGCTCCTCTGCCGTTAAATGTTGGGGAAAATGGGATCTCTGGTTGGCACATTTTATTTGCAAAACCCAGATCACATGTAAATATAATTTCATTCAGAAGATCCCCACTAATGGTGTGGTAAAAATGCATAAAATTGGTTTCTTTATCCAACATCAGTCCACACGTCCCTTGTTCTCCTCTCCTGCATGGTGGACAATTGAAATCACCACCCCACACCACCAGAGTCTCTTTATTCACTCTATCTTGCACATTGTTAATATCAGTTTGTAAAGCTTTTAACTCCACTGAAAGGTCGTTCAAAGGAACATTATTATAAAAATTCACAATTAGCAGACACAATGTTTTGTTCATTTGTATCCTCACTGTTGGACAGGCCACATGAAGGGCTCGCTCCCTCCCCGCATGACAGGGCCCGGACACCGGCTCGCCAAGTGCTACCCACAGTAGCAACCCGCAAACCGTCCCCTCCGGGACTCCTGCTCCCGGACATCTCTATATCACTGGCCCGGGCCACTGTCAGCTCCCTTGCCGGCCCGGCCGCCATCTTGGACCCTGCACCACGAGGCCGCGTGGCCTCAGCTCGACCCTAACCCTGGGCCTGGCCAGGCCCCGACATCCCAGCACCACCATCTACCCAGGAGGTGAACGGTCCACTTGGCAGGTTAATGGGAGAGAGGAGTGTCGATGGCTCTCCCCCGCCAGGTGCCGATCGCCCCCAGCCTCCCCGGGCGCTGGCTCCACCCCCCTGCTGGGTGTCTGGACTCCCTCATCCCGGACCTCCCGACCTCCAAGTGCGAGGGTCCGGACATCAAAGGGCGCCAGACCTATAACTGGGGCAGCTCCAGAGTAGGAAGGCAGTTGTATCCTGGAGTCGAGAGACACCGTGAAGAACTCATCCTTGACGGACTGCTGGCGCTGCCGCAGCCCTGCCTTGTGAACTGTCGTCCTGCCCGCTGGCGCTGCCGCGGCCTTCTGCAACCTTCATCCTCGTTGGACCTGCTGGCGCTGCCGCGGCCTTCTTGCAACCTTCGTCCTCGTCGGAACCTGCTGGCGCTGCCGCGGCCCGTTCCTATCTACGACCACCTCGGGACCTGCTGGCGCTGCCGCGGCCCGTCCTTCCCGAACGCCGAGCTCGAGGATTGTGAGCTACCATTGTCTCATCACAGTACCAGATTGGTAACAAAGACTGTCCCGCTACCCCTTTTCCCTGTCAGAGACTAGAATTGAGAGGATCCTCGTGTCCTGATCTCATTGTACCGTACCACCGTACTTCAAGAATTACCTATAAAGAACGTTAACCTAATCCTTGTGTGGTGTTCATCTGTGGGGGGGGAAGTTACTTGTCTGTACGATCGCTGGAGACGGCCCTCACCGGAGGCCTCTCCCCTTGTCCTCGGCCGACCCTCCCGGTCCCCGTCTAACATTGGTGGCCAGTGGCGCGATCCGAACCAACGCGTAACCGTACAGAAAGTAACTCACCCCACGACTAAACCACAATGACGACCAAAGAGAGCGGATCTACAGAGAAATTCCAAATGGAAAAACTGGAGTACAGCCATCGAGAATTAAAACAATTTTGTATGGAATTGGGCATTGCTACCACCGGTCTGAGCACAAAAGATGACTTTAAACACGCCCTAGAATCGTGGGCAGAGGCAAATGCCGCCGGACCCCGGGACCAAAACATCGAAGCACCGGAGACGAGCACCGCTCCGTCCGAAGAAAGGAGAGCGGGTCTCTCCCGGGAAGAGATCCAAGAACGAGAAAAAAGTAGACTGCACGAATTAGAGTTGGCACGGCTCAAGATGGACGGAGAACTAAAACTAGCGGAACAAAAAATGAACCTAGAACACTTACGGCTCCGAGAAGAGCGGGAAGAAAAGCAAAGACAAAGAGAGCTCGAAGAAAAAAGACTGGCATATGAACACGAGCGCAAGCTAGCAGAGATAGAACTACGGAAGCAGAACAAAGGGGGTGCCCGAGCAACCGCGCACCTCCGGAGCTACAGAACCAAAGGTCCACATCCCCAAAGATGTCGTCCGAGAATATTTCCGAAACGACGACATACAACAGTGGTTCAAGGCCTACGAGATCGCCATGACCTACCACCGGATCGATCGAAGTGACTGGGGAGCCGGTCTATGGGGGAGGTTCGTCAATGAAGGCCGCGATGCCCTGCTACAGCTCCCGGACCATCAAATGACGTCCTATGACCACATGAAGGCCGCCCTCCTCACTCGATATGGGCTTACACCCGAAATGTACCACCAGAGGTTCCGCCACTGCACCCGAATCCCGGGTACAACTTGGGTGGAATATGTGAACTATTTCAGCCGAGCCTTCGAGGGATGGATCAAGGGAAGCCACGTAACGACCTACGAGCAGCTCTTCAACCTCATTGTGTGGGAGCACCTCTCCAGCAACTGCTTCATCGAGCTCAGGCAGCACCTCCTCGATAGTAAATTGACTGATCCACGGCAGCTCGCCGCCAAGGCTGACCGATGGGAGAGCACTCGAGTGGGCCGGAGTGGGCCAAACGAACAGAATAGAAACAACCAAGGTCATCACCGTCCCCGAGGAGGAGGAGGAGGCCAGGGCCGGGGCAGAGACGCCGTCCCGGCCTCACCCGCTACCAACACCCCGCCCCCGGCCGGCCGGGGTAACCCCCCCATGCGCCCGGGGTTCCGAGCCAATGTCACTTGTCACCGATGCCAGCGAGTCGGCCACTACGCCAGTGACCCGAACTGCCCAAAGAACCAGACTCCCGGGCCCCGCCAGGTAGCTGCCGCCGCCCTAGGAGAAGAGCAAGTCTCCGAAGAGCACGAGGAATACGAACAGGAGCAACCAGAGTGGGAACCTGCCGCCATGGTCCTGGCGTGCCTAGGGGGAAGAGACATGATCCCGCGGGCTCCCCTACCCGCCAACACCAGAAAATACAGCCAGTGGGTGAACATAAATGGGCACAAGGCCGAAGCCCTGCGTGACACAGGGGCCAGTGTGACGGCCGTCCGCTGTCACCTGGTGACCCCGGAACAAATCCTGCCGAACGTCCTCTGCCCCGTCCGTTCGGCCGACAATTCTGAGAGCCTGTGTCGGATGGCCTGCGTCCCCTTCGAATGGGGAGGGGTATCCGGCATGTTGAAAGTGACTGTCCGCGACGATGCCCCCGTGGACTGTCTCCTGGGGAACGATCTTGAGAGTTCCCCGTGGGCCGCCGTGGAAAGAAGAGAGCACCTGGGGATGTTGGGCCTCCCGGACTGGGCATGCGTAACCACCCGGTCCATGGCCGCCCGCACCATCCCCAGACCTGAAGAACCCGAATGGCCAGCACCTCCTCCCCCGATCGCTCCAGTGGGAGATGCCGACCATACCGACCCCCCGGAACCAACCCAAGAAGGGCTCGCTCAGCCCCAAGACCTTCCAGATCTGGCTCAGTGGCGTCAAGAAGGGGGACCCACACAGGAACAATTCCGTCAAGAGCAAAAGACCTGTCCCTCCCTCGAGGGACTGCGACAACAAGCCCTCGCCCAGAGCGCGGGAGATACCGCCGGGGCCCACTGGATCTATTGGGACAATGACCTATTGTACAGCGAACAAAGAATCGCGGAGTTGGGGGCCGGTCGAGTGTTGGTGGTGCCCCTCCGCTTTAGAGACTTCCTGTTGAACTTGGCACACGATGTCCCCCTGGCTGGACACTTGGGACAGGACAAAACTTACAACCGCTTGGTAACCCACTTTTACTGGCCAAAAATGAGAAATGACGTCCTCAACCACTGCCGGTCCTGCCCCACTTGCCAGGCCAGCGGGAAGAGCGGCTGCAAACTCAAGGCACCCCTGCAACCATTCCCTGTTGTTACCACCCCGTTCGAAAAGGTGGGAATAGACATTGTGGGGCCCCTGGACCCCCGAACAGCACAAGGGCATCGATTCATCCTGGTCCTGGTGGACCACGCCACCCGCTATCCCGAGGCCGTTCCCCTCCGAACTGTAACAGCACCAGTGGTCGGCCGAGCTTTAATGGGGATATTCTCCCGAGTGGGCTTCCCCCGGGAGGTCGTCAGCGACAGGGGCACGAACTTCATTTCAAAGTATATGAAATCCCTCTGGCAGCAGTGCGGGGTCACCTACCGATTCACGACCCCCTATCACCTGCAAGGAAACGGACTGGTTGAGAGGTTCAACCGCACACTCAAGGGGATGATTATGGGGTTGGAAGAGCCCCTACGCCGCCAGTGGGATGTGCTACTCCCGTGCCTCCTCTTCGCCTACCGAGAAGTACCCCAGAAGTCCCTCGGCTTCAGCCCCTTCGAACTCCTGTACGGACACCCCGTTCGAGGGCCCCTCAGCCTAGTCAAAGAAGGTTGGGAGATGGCCCCCCTAAAAACCCCTCCAGACATCTACAAGTACCTCCTGACCCTCCGCAATCAAACCAGACGATTCAGAGAGATCGCCAAAGCCAATCTTGAGGCCAGTCAGGAGGACATGAAGAAATGGTACGATCAAAATGCCTCCTCCATCGAGTTCGAACCTGGCCAGCAAGTATGGGTGATGTCCCCGATCGAACCTTGTGCCTTGCAGGACAAATGGACGGGGCCCTTCAAGGTGGTCGAGCGCAAGAGCCCCGTCACCTATCTCATCGACATGGAATCTCCCCGGAACCCCCTCCGGGTCCTCCACGCCAACAGACTCAAACCCCACTTTGTGCGCTCGGAGCTCAGCCTACTGATGGCTACAGACAGTGGAGCGGAAGAAGACTCCGAGCCCCTCCCTGACCTACTGAGGACCCGTGAGAAAGATGGTTCAGTGGACGGGGTCCGACTCTCCGATGCCCTGACCCCGGAGCAGCACCAAGACTGTCGGGCCCTCCTGCTGCAATTTGCGACCCTATTTTCCCTCACCCCCGGGGTCACCCCCTGGTGCTTGCACGACGTAGACACTGGGGATAGTCCCCCTATCCGACACCGGGCGTACCGCGTACCAGATCGGGTACGCGCCTGCATCCAGGAAGAAGTAGCGAAAATGCTCACGCTCGGAGTCATCGAACCCTCGGACAGCCCCTGGGCCAGCCCAGTCGTGCTGGTCCCCAAAGCTGCTGCCCCAGGCACCACCCCCGAACTCCGATTCTGCGTCGACTATCGGGGTCTGAACGCTGTCACCCGAACCGACGCTCACCCCATCCCCCGAGCAGATGAACTGGTCGACCGCATGGGGGCTGCCCGCTACCTAAGCATCTTCGACCTGACAGCAGGCTACTGGCAGATCGGCCTCACCCCCAGGGCCCAAGAACGATCCGCTTTCTCCACCCCGGATGGACACTACCAGTTCAAAGTGATGCCATTCGGCATGAAAAACGCTCCAGCCACTTTTCAACGACTTGTGAACCAGGTATTGGCGGGCCGTGAAGAGTTCAGCGCCGCCTACCTGGACGATATCGCAGTATACAGCCGCCACTGGTCAGACCACCTCCGCCACCTCCGAGAGGTCCTGCAGGCCCTCCAACGGGCCGGCCTCACAATCAAGGCCAGCAAATGCCAGATTGGCTAGGGGTCCGTGACCTACCTCGGACACCAAGTGGGAAGCGGTCTGGTGGCCCCCCTCCAGCTCAAGATCGCTGCCATCCAGTCCTGGCAACCCCCCGTAACGCAAACCGAGGTCCGAGCCTTCTTGGGGCTCACTGGATACTACCGGCGGTTTGTGAAGGACTATGGCAGCATTGTGGGGCCCCTCACAGAGCTCACATCTAAGAAGTACCCAAAAAGGGTCAACTGGACTCCAGACTGTCAAGCGGCCTTCTAGAAGCTGAAGGCCGCCATGTGCACCGCCCCTGTGCTCCAGGCTCCCGACTACAGCCGGGAGTTCATCGTCCAGACTGATGCCTCCGACCACGGCATTGGGGCCGTCCTCTCCCAGCTGAACCCCGATGGAGTTGACCAACCAGTGGCCTTCATCAGCAGACGCCTACTGGACCGAGAACAGCGCTGGAGCACTATCGAGAGGGAGGCCTTCGCAGTAGTGTGGGCCCTCAAGAAGCTCCGGCCCTACCTCTTCGGTACCCACTTTCGGGTGCAAACAGATCATCGCCCCCTGCAATGGCTAATGCAGATGCGGGGGGAAAATCCCAAACTATTGCGATGGTCCATCTCCCTGCAGGGGATGGACTTCACTGTGCAGCACCGACCTGGCCAGGATCACGCCAACGCGGATGGCCTGTCACGCTTTTTCCGCCTCGACGAGGAAAGTCCCCAAGAGGATGGGTGACTCTCCCCGCCTTCAGCTGGGGGGGACGCATGTTGGACAGGCCACATGAAGGGCTCGCTCCCTCCCCGCATGACAGGGCCCGGACACCGGCTCGCCAAGTGCTACCCACAGAAGCAACCCGCAAACCGTCCCCTCCGGGACTCCTGCTCCCGGACATCTCTGTATCACTGGCCCGGGCCACTGTCAGCTCCCTTGCCGGCCCGGCCGCCATCTTGGACCCTGCACCACGAGGCCGCGTGGCCTCAGCTCGACCCTAACCCTGGGCCTGGCCAGGCCCCGACATCCCGGCACCACCATCTACCCAGGAGGTGAACGGACCACTTGGCAGGTTAATGGGAGAGAGGAGTGTCGATGGCTCTCCCCCGCCAGGTGCCGATCGCCCCCAGCCTCCCCGGGCGCTGGCTCCACCCCCCTGCTGGGTGTCTGGACTCCCTCATCCCGGACCTCCCGACCTCCAAGTGCGAGGGTCCGGACATCAAAGGGCGCCAGACCTATAACTGGGGCAGCTCCAGAGCAGGAAGGCAGTTGTATCCTGGAGTCGAGAGACACCGTGAAGAACTCATCCTTGACGGACTGCTGGCGCTGCCGCAGCCCTGCCTTGTGAACTGTCGTCCTGCCCGCTGGCGCTGCCGCGGCCTTCTGCAACCTTCATCCTCGTTGGACCTGCTGGCGCTGCCGCGGCCTTCTTGCAACCTTCGTCCTCGTCGGGACCTGCTGGCGCTGCCGCGGCCCTTTCCTATCTACGACCACCTCGGGACCTGCTGGCGCTGCCGCGGCCCGTCCTTCCTGAACGCCGAGCTCGAGGATTGTGAGCTACCATCGTCTCATCACAGTACCAGATTGGTAACAAAGACCGTCCCGCTACCCCTTTTCCCTGTCAGAGACTAGAATTGAGAGGATCCTCGTGTCCTGATCTCATTGTACCGTACCACCGTACTTCAAGAATTACCTATAAAGAACGTTAACCTAATCCTTGTGTGGTGTTCATCTGTGGGGGGGAAGTTACTTGTCTGTACGATCGCTGGAGACGGCCCTCACCGGAGGCCTCTCCCCTTGTCCTCGGCCGACCCTCCCGGTCCCCGTCTAACACTCACCATATGATAAAATCTATTATTGCACATAATATCTATTTTCTCGCATTTAAAAAGGTTGAATACAAAGGTGCATAGCCCGCCTTTTGCTCTGCCATGTAATGAGCCTATAGCTGGGGTAAAAAAGGTTCTGAAGCCACTCAAATGAATTACTTCCACCGCCCAAGTCTCTTGTAGACATATAATGTCATATTCATTTATTAGTTTTACCCAATTATGATTACCTATTTTTGATCTTAAACCGGCAATGTTCCAGTACAGAATAGACCAGGTACCCTTAAACAAATGATTTTCTTTATTCCTAATAACCTCGGCTTCTACTGGGAAGGCATGTTTATTATCTTCATGCAATCCGCTATAATTATTTACTCCTTCACCAGTTGAAATAAGTATAAGATGTCTCAATGTCTACTCTAGTTGTCACTATCGGCTGCATAGAAGTAGATACTGTATGATCTTCCCCTACCATTTCTAGTGATCCAATTATCTGAGGTTTTTGGATAACATTCCCCAATGCTGGTCAATCTACCTCCCCAAGCCCAGACAGTAAATTATAACGATTCCCCGTTGGTACATTAAAACGAGTCTCAAGGGGGTTTTCGAACAGGGGAATAAGGCCACCTCGCTGTTTCTCTCGGAAATCAAAACCATTATATCAAAAAGAAGAGGGCGGATAAAAATAACTTCGATCAGAGGCATAGATACCCCCCAAACTTCTATTGTGGTAGAAATTACTTATATACTGAACCACACGTGGATCTCTAAAATTAATAATAATACAGTCCCCCTCCATATCCTTAGTCCTGTGGCCAACCCAACCTACTCTACGGACATTTAGGATTTCGCCTTGTAGGTCCGGTCTAAGGGGTCTATTTCTATTAAGCCAAAACGTTACCTTATTTTTTAATTCATGAAACGATTCAGTTTTCTCATGGTTCAGCTCAGGAATGCCAGATAATACAATTACATACGGGTATGAGTCCGGGGGTAGATCTAATCTCTAATGGTGACCCTTTCCTTTGCCCCCATATTGGATGTCCTTATTGTGGATAATATTTTTGCCTTTCCTTTCTGTAACCCCTGTACCTCTTTCAGCCCTTGCCTCTGGTATCTCTGAACTCACCCCACTTTCTTGATCCTTCGATCCACCCAATATTGTATCATGGCCTGGTATGCCGTTCACTGACTGTGGTTGTACTTCCATAGATGTTACCATGGTACCAGTAGGTATTGTCCGTAGTTCTGCTCTAGGGACGGTTACTATTCCTTGATGTTTCGATCCAGTTTCAACTAAGTTCCCTAGGAGTTCAGAATTAGCCTGAGTTACTTTTTCAAGCTGCTCTAACTTGTCACCAATCCTCTTTGATCTTTCCATCAGTGGTAGAATCAATGATTTAACCAAATGTTCAATTTTTTCTAATAGTCCATCCGAGTAATGGGCCTCAATTATCGGGGGTTCTTCTGCTCTTACAGGTGTAGCCTTAAATAGGGGTACAATCTTCTGAGATTGGAGGGTAATTGTGGTAATATCTGGTGTTAATTTAGCCACAGCCTTAGGCATTTTTGTGACTTTGGTCTTCTTTACACAGCCTCCCTTGTGTGAGTTCCCTCCCCGTTTTCTTTTAATATTAGGGCCTGCGACCAATGGTCCATTAAGTGATTGCGGTTTAGTGCAATGTGTTGTTGCTACTTTGGTAGATACACATAGGTCTAGATCTTTCTGTGTTTCATCCACTGATGAGTCAATAAGCACAGCAGTAGTACTAGAGTCTACAGTACATGACTCTTCAAGTTGGTCTTGGAGTTGATCGCTATTATCCTCTATCAATGGGTTAAGGGTAGTTCTCTGGTCTGAGTAAGGGACTAAAGCTAAACCTCCCAATGAGGATTGCCTTAAATACAAAGGCTCTTGCGACAAACGGCGTTCTGTTAATGCGATTTCATGCTCCAGGACAGAAGTAGCCCTGGTTATGAACGCATCTAGTGTTCCTGTAACCCCACCTCCCTTCCAGCTATTTGCAGGCTTATTTGATTTCTCAATTTTTGCTGCTATCTACCCAGTATACAATACAATGGACTTAACAATAAGGGGATCAGTTACTTGGTAGTATTGTAACAGTATAAAGTCTTACAGTAATTTTTCGGGAGGTGGCCCAGCCCAGTCTCCTCCTGTCTCGGACGGGCTCAGACGGGCCCGCCCTTGGCCCGGGCTTTGCCCGGCGCCACCCGCGCACGTCCTGCACCACGGTAGAATGAGGGCAGATTTAAAGCCAGGGGGCGGGATTGAAGCCTCACGCCTCTCGCGGGACCCCGCTGCCCTCCTGGGAGTTGTAGTCCTGGGCAGCGCGCGGTCCGCGAGTCAGGGAGTCAAAGGAGGCGAGCTGCACACAACAGGGACCCACAGCCAGGGCATAAGGAGCAGAGTCTCCAGAAATCGCCACAGGTAAGCAGCCAGAAAGGACGTCTCTTTTTGGGCATATGACAGGATTGAATGATGAACATAAATCAGTAACATGTCGTGCATATGCCAGAGAGGTGCCTCATGTGCATCTAGCAGGGTCCAATATATTCTTCTTGTGATAGATACCTTCATATTGGCCTTGATCCTCTGAACTCTATCATGTCATTTATCCTTTGGCAACAAAATGTACACACATTAGTGGTGAATTCGTCAAATTCTCAGAGCAAAAGAATTGAGAAGTGGGTGAGGTGTGGAACTGTCTTTTACTAGTAGACTGGTCCTGGCAGTTATTTTATTTAATACATTTATATGGCGCAACAGCTACCCTGAGGGTTTCCCGGCGCCCTGGATACCGCTTTTGGCCGCCATAAGTGTGGCAGGGTATGCTCAGACGTGAGTCCCTTGCTCACTTTGCCACTGGATTCAAGCAAGCCGGACTGAAGACGGCTGGAATGCCAGGAACCGGTCCTCGGAAGCTTGTTTCCGGTCCAGGGAAGACATGGCTTGGCTGTTCGGGCTGGACTGTTCCCATGAGGCACAGGGTCAGACTGATTTGCATATAGCCATGTCTGAACTGGGGTGGCAGAGTGGGCTAAAGAACGGTGATGGATTAAACCCAGATCTTTTGACTGGGTGTGAGTGTTTTATTGACTCAGATGCTCCGTCCATCACCACCCCCTTTTGTACCGCTTTTGGCCGCCATAAGTGTGGCAGGGTATGCTCAGACGTGAGTCCCTTGCTCACTTTGCCACTGGATTCAAGCAAGCCGGGCTGAAGACGGCTGGAATGCCAGGAACCGGTCCTCGGAAGCTTGTTTCCGGTCCAGGGAAGACATGGCTTGGCTGTTCGGGCTGGACTGTTCCCATGAGGCACAGGGTCAGACTGATTTGCATATAGCCATGTCTGAACTGGGGTGGCAGAGTGGGCTAAAGAACGGTGATGGATTAAACCCAGATCTTTTGACTGGGTGTGAGTGTTTGATTGACTCAGATGCTCCGTCCATCACCACCCCCTTTTGTACCGCTTTTGGCCGCCATAAGTGTGGCAGGGTATGCTCAGACGTGAGTCCCTTGCTCACTTTGCCACTGGATTCAAGCAAGCCGGGCTGAAGACGGCTGGAATGCCAGAAACCGGTCTTCGGAAGCTTGTTTCCGGTCCAGGGAAGACATGGCTTGGCAGATCGGGCTGGACTGTTCCCATGAGGCACAGGGTCAGACTGATTTGCATATAGCCATGTCTGAACTGGGGTGGCAGAGTGGGCTAAAGAACGGTGATGGATTAAACCCAGATCTTTTGACTGGGTGTGAGTGTTTGATTGACTCAGATGCTCCGTCCATCACCACCCCCTTTTGTACCACTTTTGGCCGCCATAAGTGTGTAAGGGTATGCTCAGACGTGAGTCCCTTGCTCACTTTGCCACTGGATTCAAGCAAGCCGGGCTGAAGACGGCTGGAATGCCAGAAACCGGTCCTCGGAAGCTTGTTTCGGTCCAGGGAAGACATGGCTTGGCAGTTCGGGCTGGACTGTTCCCATGAGGCACAGGGTCAGACTGATTTGCATATAGCCATGTCTGAACTGGGGTGGCAGATTGGCTAAAGAACGGTGATGGATTAAACCCAGATCTTTTGACTGGGTGTGAGTGTTTTATTGACTCAGATGCTCCGTCCATCACCACCCCCTTTTGTACCGCTTTTGGCCGCCATAAGTGTGGCAGGGTATGCTCAGGCGGAGTCCTTTGCTCACTTTGCCACTGGATTCAAGCAAGCCTGGCTGAAGATGGCTGGAATGCCAGAAACCGGTCCTCGGAAGCTTGTTTCCGGTCCAGGGAAGACATGGCTTGGCAGTTCGGGCTGGACTGTTCCCATGAGGCACAGGGTCAGACTGGTTTGCATATAGCCATGTCTGAACTGGGGTGGCAGAGTGGGCTAAAGAACGGTGATGGATTAAACCCAGATCTTTTGACTGGGTGTGAGTGTTTGATTGACTCAGATGCTCCGTCCATCACCACCCCCTTTTGTACCGCTGGAACCAAGTAAGGCCCGGTGGATGCGAATTAAGGTAGAATGTAAGGATTACTGGTTAAATAGCCACACCTTGATGCCTTTCCGATATTGGGCGTAGATAGATTTGAGACGTAGTTTCAGCGGGAGTGAATTCCAAAGGACTGGAGCCAGGTAAGCGAAAGAGTGTCCACCCAAACGTGCCCGTTTGAACCTAGGGACAACACATTTTGCCTGATGTAATGACCGGAGGTTTCGGGAGGGAATATGTTTAAGTGCCAGTTTACATAGGTAGGCAGGCGCTTCCCCTGTATTTATCCTGAACATGTAACATAGAGCTATAAATTTGACTCTATCGTCTATCTTGAGCCAATGCAGTTTTCTAAGATGTTCAGCAATGCTCGCTCGTCTCGGGAGATGGAGCAGCAGCCTGGGTGCCGCATTCTGGACGACCTGGAGTCGACGCGTGATCTCTTTATTGGCTCCTAGATATAGGATATTCTCATAATCTAGTCTGGAGCCAATTAAGGCCTGTATTACTGTTGTCTGCGCCCCTTCTGGGAGCTGCCATAAGATCTTTCTCAGCCATTTAAGAATGGCGAAACAGGTAGAGGCAGTCTTGGCTGTTTGCGCATGCATGGACAGTTTGTCATCGATTATCACCCCTAGGTTGCGTGCAGATGGCACCGCAACCGGGGTAGGGCCCATTTCTGTTGGCCAGTGAGTTGATCCCCAGAGTTCCTTATGTTCTCCGAAAATGATACGCTCGGTTTTTTCCCCGTTTAATTTTAGTTTCTTGGTATGCATCCAGTTAGCCATCCTCAGTAGCCCAGATCGGAGAGAGGAGATGTTGGAGTTTTTGGTTGTTGATAGGGAGAACACCAATTGTGTGTCATCCGCATATGAATAGATTGTGAGGCCCATTTCCTCTGCAATTTTCGCCAAAGGGGTAATATAAATATTGAAAAGTAGTGGACTTAATATGGAGCCCTGCTGGACTCCACAAGGGGAGTTCAGGATATTGGAGGTGTTATTTTTAGAAAAAACCTGGAAAGTCCGGTGAGAAAGGAATTGTACTAGCCATTCCAGCGCTTTCCCTCTAACCCCTATGTCCGCCAGGGTCTAAATCAAAGTGTCATGGGAGATGGTGTCAAAAGGGGCACTCAAATCTAAGAGGATGAGTGCCACCGTGCCCCCACTATCCAGTTCCTGGCGGATATTTTCAGTTACCCCTAAGAGGGTGGACTCGGTAGAGTGACCAGCTCTAAAGCCTGACTGGGAGGGGTGTAGTAGTTTATTGTTATTGATAAAATCAGCTAGCTGTCTGTTCACGTGTTTTTCCAGGATTTTGGAGAAAATTGGCAGGAGCGATATTGGGTGGAAATTAGAGAAGATCTCTGGGTCTCCGTTCGCCTTTTTAAGCAGGGGTACTACCATTGCGCGTTTCCAGTCTTCAGGTACTACTGCTTCATTTAGAGAGGCATTTAGTAGTGTTCTAACTACATCTAAAATGCAAGGATCAAGCTGTTTGATAATATGGGCTGGCATCGTGTCTTGAGGTGAGCCTAATTTAATGCTGTTTAGTACTTCCCAAAAAGTGACGGTGTCTAATGGCTGCCAGGCAGTAATCAGGTTTGTAGGAGTATTATCCCACTCTTCAGGCCCATTGGGGAATGGGATTGATAACGGGATAGTCTGAGAGTCACATCCTTCACTGAAGTTTGAGTAAATATTAGATATTTTCTCATTAAAGTAATTCGCTATAGCGGGGGGCGTGGCTTGCACCCGTAGGAGATGGCGGCGTTTTTGTGACTCTCCCGGGGAGCGGCGATGGTGGAGGACCCGGCGAGACTCCTTTCCCTGATGTGAAACCGTTACAGCATGGTAACAGTCGTGGGAAGCCTTGAGGAGCAGCGGTGAAGCCTTCGTTGGCGCTTCAGGAGCCGGGATAGCCTGTTTCCTCACCTCACGCATTCACCGGAGCCTGGTGACATTGAGTCCGCCATTTTCTGGACCCGCTGACGGAGCCCCGCTCCTAGCGGTAGTCTGAATATTTCTTTCATGTTGCCGGCAGTTTTTCATTTGCCGCTTTTCTCTGGCTTTCACTTCTTCATGACTCTTTCTCCTTGAACGAGTTTGCTTATATCTGCGCAGCTCCTGGCCCGATATAAACTGCCCTACGTATTCCTCTGAGGAGATGCAGATGCCATTCTGTGAGATCCGTTGACGGAGCTCGACTCCCAGCGGCTTCTTGGTTTCATTGGGGAACATGAACGCTAAAAAGTAAAAGGTTTATCAAATTTATTCGGAAGTGCATTGTGCTTTCACCATTCATTGCGCCCTCAGCTGATGTTCTGACAATCATTACTTTCACCTCAGTGATTTTCGAGCATTGAAGGAACCGGCTTTATTGTGTGGCGCACCTTTGCTTCTAATGCACACATTCCAAACCCAGTAACAGGAGTATATTTTGCCGAAGGTTGCCACTTGAAAGCTAAATAATGAAGAGAGTTATGTGTTTATTCAAGTGCGCAGTGCCCCCTTTCTGTTCCTCATTACGCTTTGAGCAAGCTCCACAGAAGCAGTTTATTTAACACTAGCAGCCCGTCCCGACGTTGTCCGGGTATGAATTGCTGCCGGCCAGTAGTATATTGTTTTGCAGGATTTCGTTTTGATAGCATTTCTTATCTGTGATAGGCCTGTGAATCGCTCCGATTCACAGTGCACTGCTGATGCACTTAAGAGTGCGCGTTCAGTAGTGTGTGAAGTCGAGTTTCCCTACTTTATTTTTCCTTGCAATATTATATAGCGCGAACTCGATCAACATGGCATGAGCACAATTTACATTACAGAAGAACACGTTCATTTGTGGTAGGCACGGGGAGACAAAGCGATTTGCCTGGAATCACAGGAGGTTGAGCTGATGCCGAGATTCGAACGTAGCTCCCCAGCTCTAAAGTTCGCAATTCTAGAACTTGTGGCGGGAGATGTGTCTAAAAGTGTATGTTGGTGCTGTCCATCAAAGAGAGAGACCTGTGCATTTTTCAAATCGGTGGTGAAAAAATATGAGTATGTTGCTGGTGATGTGGGCCGCCGTGCCACCAATGTACTTACCGGGGGAGGGTAAACACCCATTATTCCGCAGCTTTCTTTCCGCATACCATCACTCTGCATACTTTCATTACGAAAGTACCATGACTCCGCAATGCCATTATAATGCATGGCATTACATTTTATATGCTTTTACAACGCATACATTTACAACAAAATTTCTTGTGAATGCATGAATGGTAAAAGCATGTTTTTTTAAAATCTTTGGATAAGGTAAGTATGGGTATCGGGGTATATGTTTTGGGGTACTGAGGTATATGTTTTGGGGTGTTTGGGTATTTTAAGGGTTCAGATATAGTTTTGGGTTATGGGGTACAGGGGTAGTTTTAGGGTTTAGGGATAGGTATGGGTTTTGGGGTACAGGGGTATTTGTAGGGTTCAGGGCTAGGTTTGGATTTTGGGGTATAGGGGTATTTTTAGGGTTCTGGGGTAGGTTTGGGTTTTGGGGTACAGGGGTATTTTTAGGGTTCATGGCTAGGTTTGGGTTTTGGGGTACAGATGTATTTTAGGGTTCAGGGGTAGGTTTGGGTTTTGGGGTACAGGGGTATTTTCAGGGTTCAGGGGTAGGTTTGGGTTTTGGGGTATAGGGGTATTTTAATTTTAGGGTTCAGGGGTAGGTATGGGTTTTGGGATACAGGGGTATTTTTAGGGTTCAGGGCTAGGTTTGGGTTTTCGTGTTCAGGGGTAGGTTTGGGTTTTGGGGTACAGGGGTATTTTAAGGGTTCAGGGCTAGGTTTGGGTTTTGGGGTACAGGGGTATTTTAAGGGTTCAGGGCTAGGTTTGGGTTTTGGGGTACAGGGGTAGTTTTAGGGTTTAGGGATAGGTATGGGGTTTGGAGTACAGGGGTATTTTTAGGGTTCAGGGCTAGGTTTGGATTTTGGGGTATAGGGGTATTTTTAGGGTTCAGGGGTAGGTTTGGGTTTTTGGGTACACGGGTATTTTTAGGGTTCAGGGCTAGGTTTGGGTTTTGGGGTACAGATGTATTTTAGGGTTTAGGGGTAGGTTTGGGGTTTGGGGTACAGGGTTATTTTTATGGTTCAGGGCTAGGTTTGGGTTTTGGGGTACAGGGGTATTTTCAGGGTTCAGGGGTAGGTTTGGGTTTTGGGCAACAGGGGTATTTTAATTTTAGGGTTCAGGGGTAGCTTTGGGTTTTGGGGTACAGGGGTATTTTTAGGGTTCAGGGCTAGGTTTGGGTTTTGGGGTACAGGGGTATTTTTAGGGTTCAGGGGTAGGTTTGGGTTTTGAGGTACAGGGGTATTTATAGGGTTCAGGGCTAGGTTTAGGTTTTGGGGTACAGGGGTATTTTTAGGGTTTAGGGATAGGTTTGGGTTTTGGGGTACAGGGTATATTTATAGGGTTAAGATGGGTAAGTTTTTAAGAGTGTTGGGGTATTTTAAGGAGTAAGGGTGGGTTATGATTATGGGGTGCAGTGGTATTTAAAGGGAGCAGGGTGGACACCTGGAGCTGGAATGTACAGAACCTGGGAAGAAAAAACAATGAAATATTGGGCACAACGCTCGCTTTTTTTTCTGTAATCCCGCCCCCACACACGCCTACGCCCCCAGCACACGCCCACAGCACACGATATGAGACATGGCATGAAGGGCGGAACGTACCACACGCCCCCAGCGTTTGTCACGCCCCTAGCACACGCCCACAGCACAACGCAGACACGCCCACAAGGGACTACTTTGCTGAAACGGTTCTTTTACCTTTTAAATGTATATGGTGGGCGTCTGCATTGCCTATGTCCTTCTGCTGCAACTGCCCTTTCCAACGCTGTATTGGGTGTTGTGATTGGTGCTGTGGTTCCCGAGATTACCCGCCTCAAAGGTTTGGGCTCTCTCTTTATAATATTAGTATGGATATAGATAGAGTATAGATAGAGACAGAAATAAAATAATGCCGATTTTTTTAAAATAAGTGTAAAAGCATTGAGGGCTTGAATTGGAGGATGGCTTTATACAATCAAGCACCAAATATGAACTCTGCACCTCATAGTCCACCCTCCAGAACAAACCTTTATTGGTGTCTTTACATGGGCAAAGCATTTCTATGTGCTGATTGGTCTGTGAAGGGATAGTGGAATTTCAGCCACCATAGTGAAGCTGGCACTGTTGTGATCTGCTGTGAACTCACTCTCACACCGGCTAACTCTCACGGTACCACCATGCGTCTCACGATATCCACTCACTTCACGAGGTGACCTGGTGAAGAGGCGATACCACATCAGGTGAGCTGGAACCCTCTGCTCAGAGGGCCTTTCCAGACCATGCGTGGTGACGCTGAGCAGCTGATTTCCAGTAGGGTGTTTGTGGCACCAGATGAGCTGGAAACCTCTGCACAGAGTGGGTTTCTAGACCTTGTCTATTGCACGGCTCCTGTTCTGTGCAGAAAACCTGCTGTCCACATTCTGTGTGTGATGGCAGGCCCTGCATTGCATCTCGTGTGTGTGTGTGTAGAGGCAGTGTGCATCTTGTCTTCCTGTTTCATACATGTTGTGTGTGAGATAGCCTTGCACTGTTTCTGCACTTGTCCTGTGTGCGAGGGAAGCTTGCACCCCTGCTACTTGTGCTGCGCCCGTTTAGCGAGCCGTTCTTAGCCAGATTGGGAAAACTTTCTCATAGTGTGTCTTTCTGAAGTGTTGTAAACCTTTTCTCTATAGAAAAGCCATTACGATTATCTTTGCCAATGTGTGTTTACTCTGTCACCGACGCGCACCTGTCCATTTATAGCGCTTTAGAGGGTCTTCTCAGAGTGGTCGCCGACCCCAGACACGAACTGGTCTGACTGGACAGGATGCGTCCTGAGAAACCGGGTGCGCATGGTGAGAAGCAGCAGCAGCCATTGGCTGTGTGTCCTGCTGCCATGGCAACCGTCTCCAGGTGACAGCAAACAGAGGGAGGAGACAGATTCTCTGCAGGCTCCAGAGCTCCTGGTACCTGGTGGGGGATGGAGGAGGCGGGGGTCCTCGCCCCGCTGATGCTTGACGCCTAGCGGCTCGGTGGATGCAAGGGGGACAGGTCCAGTGACAACTGGTGCTGGCGCCGGCCCCCGGCCCAGGGGCAACGACCCATCGCCGACTGGGGGACGCCAGCACACTGGTGGACGCGGGCGGCACGGGGTAAGGTTCGGCGCATGCCCTGTCCATCCACTCACAGCGCCTAGACGCCCGCGCTCCGGCGCTACATACTGAAAAGTACAGCATCCCGCAACAACCAGCTGCCATTCTTGGCACTTTGACGAGTTAGGTCTGCAGGTTTCATTGTTTAATGTATCGTATGTTTACAAATCTATGAGACTCCTGTAGAAAAGTTAGCGTTCTCTTGCTGAGGTCCTGGAAAGTCTATTTGTTGGGGAAATATCCCAGGGCGCGCGAATGTCTGTTGACTGCAAGTTGTGGTTGCACACCTGTGCCTGATGCATGCTGTGCACGAGGCTTTACGTCGCCAGTGGAGATGTCATGGGGCAATTAATTTAACCTGCCCCGCTGCCAGAAATGTTGTTTGTTGTCTTGTGTGTCCAAGAAAGACTTCTGTGTGCTGTGGGCAGTGACTATTTTTATTGGAACCACAGAAACAGCGCATGGATGGTGGGTGCACTCATTGCGGTGCCCTAAAGAGCTGCGTGTCAGCATGAAGAGATGTCCTTATATATACATATCTCCGCTCCGCCGCTCTGCCACTCACCACCTGTCCGCCGCCGCTCCTCCCCGCGCCATGTCCGCCTCTCCGCTCCGCCGCTGGCCTCCGCTCCTCCCCTGCACGCCATGTCTGCCGCTCCTGGGACGCTGCTCCTGACGTGACGACGCACGTCGCGGCCGGCGCTACTTTGGGGGAACTACTTTTTGTAAAAACGTAACTTTTTATATAACGTTTATTTAAAAAATTTTTAAAGCCTATGACCATCTACACACCCTGCCGATTTCAACGGTGTATCGGGTGTGTAGATTGGCGCTGTGGTTCCCGAGTTTACCTGGCTCAAAGGTGCAAGTTCTCTCTTTATAATAGTAGTATAGATTGTCATTGCTAGAGAATACACTTCCACATCTCTCCTGGTTTTCTTCAAAGCCTGCAAGGGAGAATTAATGTCAGGAGACTAATGAGTGAAGGTCGAATTTGGCAGCTAAAGCATGAAGTGAATGTTTGACTTTATTTTAATGCACAGTATTAGTCTGCATGCTGGGGAGATTATTTCAATGCATGCTGTATCTTTTTAAAAGTGGCTATGACTTACTCATTTACTTACAGACAGGAAATTATTTTCATTGTGCGTTGAGTTTCTTCTAAAGGAGTAAATTAATGTTCTATTCATTTAATGTTCATGTTTCACTGAATATGGATCTTTCAAAGCAGAAGTCATATAGAAAAGTGTTTTTGGTCATTACTCCATGCGCTTGTATTAATAGTTTTTGAGTGGGCATTTCTGCAATCTTGTTTTTGTACTGCTGATATGTGTTTGTGCAAATATCTGCAATTCTTAAAGTTATTTCTCTCAGAGATTACAATATTGTATGAGCATACCACGAGATTCTTTATCTAAGGTACCTCTTTTACATATGATACTAAGCTTCACATGTGGTATGGTTCATTTAGGCGTAAACATGTTATTGTAATGTATTGCAGTGACTTACACTTCATATATGTTTTCTCTTCCATTTCGGCGCACAGTTATCATCTTTACATTTTACTTCATGCTTATTGGTGTATGAACGTTTTAATATTTTATCATATGCCCAATGTACGTAAATTCTGTTAAAATGAGCCTTGCCCATTATTAATAGGTGACATGTGATGTACAGTTTTTGATTATTACTCACATTGCAGTTTGATACTCCAATTTCAGGCTTTGGAGATCAGTTGTGCCTGTACTCTCATATTTTTGCATTTTACTGATCTTTCCTATACAAGTACTTTACATATAGTGCAATTTTAATTCATTATTTTTGCATTTTTGTTATTTGCATATTCCTGCTTCATTTTATGATTGCATGACTGATTTCTCCTCACTTCTATTTGCTTATTATACATGTGAGCATATTTATCTATTGTAAAGCGTTCTTCTATTTTTGGTACTACTTTTTTCTTCCTCATGAATAGGTTTTCAAAAGACTTGCATAAACCTTCAATGTCTTCAAGAAAGTTCCTAATTCAGACGAGTTCCAGATTTCAGTGTCTCGAAATGGAGGATTCACAGGAATCATCTTCTAAGCATACATCATCACCATCGAATTCGTCCGTCTCTTCAGCTGGTAAGGGTTCAACGAAAAGGCTTAAAAAGGATCCTCCTTCTCCTCCAAAGCAGTCTAACTTGGCTACCATGGACATTCTCTTGGAAGAAATACGAGCATTACGTCCCTTCATTGATGAGTCTAGAGCCACTCTTCAAACAATTACAGACAAGTTATTGGCTGTTGATGGTCGGGTTACCCAATTGGAACGTGATGTTGTTTCCTTGACCTCGTCTGTCTCAAAGGTGGATCCGCTTTGTGCGCAAATCTCAGCCATGAATAAGCAACTTTAAAATTTGGAGAATCGAAATAGAAGGAATAATTTACGTATTTATGGTCTTCCGGAAGGGACAGAGGGGTCAGATCCCCTGGGGTTTTTCAATTCCTTCTTGCCAAAAGTTCTTTCATTGCCTGATAGCACCAACATTAATATACAAAGGGCTCATCGATTAGGTCCTCCTTCGAATGCATCTTCCTCCTCAACTGCCAGGAAACCTAGGGGAGTTATCATCTACTTCCTTGAATATACAGATCTGCTCAAGATTATATCAGCTGCACGAGCTATGAAACGTATCACATGGTCAGGCAATTCCCTCTTTTTTTCCCAGGATTATGCCAAGGCAAAAGCTGACAGACGCAAGGAATTCTTGTCACTGCGACCTCAACTGCGTTCACTTGGTGCACGTTATGGTTTATTTCATCCTTGCCTTTTCAGAGTGACTTTTAATAACAAAACCACTACTTACGAAGACCCGCTGAAACTGAAGAGTTTTTTATATTCACACAGCGCTAGTGATATGGATGTTGCTTCTGTTTCCCAATTTACTTGATGTTCTCTATGATTGTCTTATGGTACTGCCTTATATTTCTCTCACTATGTTGGTTAGTATTGAGGTACTGTTCCGTTAGGTATTACTTCTTTCAATCACCTAGTTGTTAATGCTGTTCTTGTTTTTTGTTTCCAACTTATAGATCATTACCCACATGTCTTACCTTCTCCTCATTTTATTCCTGGAGTTCGCTGATTCGTCTTTCCCCTCCCGCCTTCCCTCACGAGTTGCGTTCCCGTCATTATCCTTTGTGGCCTTCATCCCTCCCACCTGTACATGTTTTGGATGTTATGTAAGTCATATTCCTCTCTTTTTATCTTTCTTTTTTGTTTTTTTCTCCTTCTTCTTCTTCTTCTCCTGTCTCTTTCTTCTTCTCGTCCTTTATCGCTTTCCCTTCATTCATTTCTTTTCCTTCCTCTCCTTTTGTCATGGATGCTCTTCTATTTTTCCTATTCTTCTCCTTAATTTCTCATGCGTCTAGCTCATTTATCACTTATTCTCTTGTCTTCATTGACTATTCATGATTACAGTTCTTTTTTCTTGTTTTACTATATTGACAGTTCATTTTCTCACATGTTTACTTATGTATTTATACAAAATTGTTGCAGTATGGATTGCTTATCTTTCTACACTTTAAAGGTTTTTCATGATTTTTCTTTCACATTTATTACTGATTGCTTACTATTGAATTATATTTACCAGCTTGTTATGTATTCCTTCTTGCTTTTTTGAATGCCATTAAAAATTGTTTCACTCCCCCATAAAGAGGCAGAGAGTTTTGACACACTTAGCTAAACTTAAGGCGGACATTGCCTGTTTACAAGAATCACACCTCTCACCTGAGGAATCTAGTTGGGGAAGTATTTTTTTCTCCTGGTGACGGTAAACGCAATGGAGTTCTCATTTTATTTCATAAATCTCTTTCTGTCAAATTTGTTGCTGACTCAGCGGACCAATCTGGCAGATGGGTTTTGGTTAAGTTTGTAGTAGATAATACCCCAGTTTCCCTCCTCAATATCTATGCTCCAACTACAGGTGATGCTTCTTTTTGGTCTTCCCTATCCCCTCACATCACCCAATATTATGAAGACAATTTTATTTTGGCGGGAGATTGCAATGAGGTTTTTGATCCTTTTTTAGATAGGAATTCTGTTACTACTTACAATCCCCACAAATCACATAAATCTTTCACGGCACTCATACATCAATTCAAACTTATTGACGCCTGGAGGTTGTGTAATCCTACCTTGAGAGAATATTCTTTTTATTCTCTACCACATCAGACACAATCTTGACTTGATTATTTCTTTATCTCACATCATCTTTCTCAATCTCTCTTTGCATCTGACATAGGTTCCATTTTGATATCGGATCACGCACCAGTCTCCATTCATCTCGTCATTTTACAGAAGCCAGCTCTAAACAAGAAATGGCGTTTTAATAATTCTCTCCTTCTTGACTCCGATTTTGTTTCACTCTTTACTATCTTTTTTCATGATTTTTTCCTACGTAATGAGTCTTCTGAGGTGTCTTTTCCTGTAGTATGGGATGCCTTTAAGGCATCTGCTAGGGATTTCATTATTGGTTTTGTTTCTCGCAAACGTAAGAAAGCTGAGCAAATCAATACTGAACTCTTCCATAGGATCAAGAATCTAGAACACTCATATTTTGCTTCTAAATCTTCTGATTGCCTACACGAGCTCATAGCTACTAATTTGCAATTTAATAAGGATACCACAAACAATGCTTCTAACTACCTATTGCGTTCTAGTGCTAAATTGTATGGAGGCCAAAATAAAGCTGGCAAACTATTGGCTAATTATTTGAAAATTAAAAAGAATAAGACCAATATAGATAGTATTTATGATCGGCATTCTGTCTTAAAACACACAGATGAAGACATCTTAACGGAATTTCTTCATTTTTACAAATTACTATATTCCTCAGAAACAACCTCCTCATCACAGGATATTTTTCAATTTCTCTCTGTCATTAATTCTCCTTTCACAACTCCCCTGATTCTTCTTCATTAGAGGCACATATGACTCAAAAAGAACTCCTTAGTGCTTTGAAGACTCTCAAAAAAGATAAGGCTCCTGGTCCGGATGGCTTTACTGTAGAATTTTTTCTTCACTTCTCAGCTTTACTTATTCCAAAATTAACTTTTCTTATTTCATCTTTTCTTGACTCTGGTTCTTCCTCTGGTTCTTTCTCTGATGCTCTTATTTGTATTCTTCCCAAACCAGGTAAAGATCCACAGTATTGTAAAAATTATAGACCCATTTCTCTGGTAAATATTGATTACAAATTTTTTTCCAAATCCTTGGCGCTTCGTTTAGAATCTTTCTTACCAGATTTATTAGGGAAGGAGCAGTCTGGCTTTGTTAAGGGTAGATTGCTTTTAGATAATACTAGATTGTTCTTTGACATTCTTTCCAAGACTTCGCACTCCTCTCATCCTCTTGCTGCCATTGCCTTGGATGCGGAAAAGGCTTTTGATAGAGTTGAGTGGTCGTATCTTTTTCAAACGCTGAAATGGTTCGGATTTGGTCCACGTATCTCAACCCTCATTTCTCTTTTATATTCTCATCCCAGAGCTGCTATTGCAGCGAATGGTGGCATTTCTTCTTATTTCCCCCTTGCTAGAGGGGTGCGGCAAGGTTGTCCTCTCTCTCCTTTCTTGTTTAATCTTGCCCTAGAACCCTTTCTTTTGCGAATCCGCCAAAATGATGCCATAAAGGGTTTTACGTTTCATCAATCCACAATCAAAATGGCTGCGTATGCAGACGATGTCTTATTATTTTTGTCTGAACCCACAACTTCCCTACCTGCTTTTTTAAATGAAGTCAATTCATTTGCCTTTGTTTCAGGTTACAAATTAAACAAAGATAAATGTGAAATTTTACCTCTTACCAAATTTACTTATAAATCTGATTTTATTTCTTCCGGCTTTACGTGGAATCCTAGTTGCATCAAGTATTTGGGACTTCATTTCACCCCCACTCTTTCAGGTACGGTTTCCCGCTGTATGGATGTTTGCATTAAAAAGTTGACAGATCTTACCACTAAATGGCACCCCTTATATCTTTCTTGGTGGGGTAGGCTGGATACGATCAAGATGATGCTTTCCCCCTTGGTCTTATTTATGATTTCCAACATTCCTTTTTCTATTCCTTTATTCCATTTCAAAAAAATTAACTCCATCTTGTCTTCATTTTTATGGGGTCGCAGGAAGGCTCGTATGTCTTTATCTAAGTTAACAAGACCAAAGGAGGAAGGTGGGGTGAATTTTCCAAATTTTTCTTTACATCATAAATCTTTTTTATTAAACCAAGCTTCTAGATGGATCGATGTTTTTCCTAATTTTTCTCCCCTATGGACGACACTGGAATTGGAATACATTTCTCCCTTTTCTTTCCTAGAATACCTCTCTTTTTCTCGTTCACCACAATCTATTTCTACTCCAATTCTCAAATACACCTTAAAAATTCTACCGCCTCCTTTAATCTCTTCCTTTCATGATCAAACAATATGGCACAACTCTTCGATTTTAATAAATAATAAGCCTTTCTTCTGGAAGTCATGGAGAAATCGTGGTCTTATATGGGTACGTCAATTATTGCATCAATCATGTATTCTCCCATTTTCAGTTGTTGCAGAATCCGTCTCCCTGCTTCCTTTCGCACCAATTATCTCCGATTAACACAAGCACTTCAATCTGCATTTGATTTGCATATCCGGTTACCCTCTACATCACTTCAGGAGTCTCCTATCATATCTCAACTACGAACTTTACTTACTAAAGGATCCAGGGCGTCAAAAATATACTCTTTCTTACACGCTCCAACATCACCACGCACCAAGACAAAGGTGGAGGAGGCATGGGAAGTTGACATGGGCCTTTCATGGCCTATAGATCTTTGGGATAGACTATGGGTCAAATTACGAAAATCATCTAGGGCTGCAAATACTATTCAAACTCTATTTTTCATCTATAATAGACTCCTACTTTTCCCATTAACACTTAGTAAAAGATACCCTGCCCTATCTCACGCTTGTTGGTCCTGCTCAACTCCTCAGGTGGATCTACTACACATGCTTTTCAATTGCAATCTGGTTCACCGGTTTTGGGTTCAGGTTTGGTCTCAAATTAACAAAAAAAATTCCACTACCCATCCGTTTCATATATCTCATATTTTTTTAGGTAGTATTTCACCTATCTGGAACCCTTACAATCTCGATATAAAAATAATTGACTTTATTTCTTGCAGTAGCTTTTCAGCAGATTACTAAAGCTTGGAAAGACTCCACTAAACTCTCTTATCAGGCTTGGTGGTATGCTGTGTGCTATAATCATAGATTAGATACAACATATGTTTATCCACCTGTTTTAGCCCCAAAACGAAAGCAGTTATGGGATCCGGTTACTTCATTTTTTGATTCTTGTGCCCTTCGTTCTCTGCCTAAATCTCCCTTTCAACAAGAAGTTGCTAAACCTCCTTGAGTTCCTCTTTTTGTATTATCTTTTTTCTTTTTCATAATACTCACAAAATTGCTATGTTGTTTACTATTATATTTCAAAGTAATGTATTACTCTTTATCTCCTAGCTGGTATTTTTCTTTTTTCTTTTTGTATTTATCTCATATGAACTGTTTTTTCTTATCTAATTTTTGATTTTTGATTCTCGTTCTCATGTATTTCATTTATTATTTCTGTATCAATTTCATGCATTCGTGTATTTAAATTGTTTATATGACTTTTTCAAAACTTTCAATAAAGCTTATTTTGAACTGAAAAAAAAAAGTAATTCGCTATAAGATTACATTGTGTGGTGGACAATATAGGGGGTTCTGGTTGGTGTGCAGCTCCGGCTAGATCTTTTAAAACTTTAAACAGAGTACTGGGATTACTATGTGCCTCTATAATGGTTTTCTTTGTATAGTCCCCCTTTGCTATTTTGCATGACAGGTGATAAGCATTTAGCGCTAGTTTATATGCCTCCTTTTTTTCTCTGTCATAGTCTCTTCTCCACTGCCTCTCAAGTTTCTTACAATTACTTTTTTCTTCCTTCAGTTTTTCGGAAAACCACGGGACCGGAGGGTTGCATGACTTCCGCTTACACAAAGTGAGTGGAGTGACAGTCTGTACTGCCACGGTTAACCAGGTGTTGATTTCTTTATGATCCAAGACCTTTAGCTCATTAAGCGTGAAATTGGGTCTCGACCGATTTAATTGTGAATTAAGATCATTTATGTTCATTTTGGAGGGTTATTTGAAAATCCAGCATGGGGAGACACAAAGTCCAACAGAAGTAGATAGTCATTTCAGCACAACCTTAGAGTCAGGACTTTCATGGTCAGAAAGGTGCATTATGCTCAGTTCCAAAAGTCATGACATCCAGTCTCTTTTGCAGTGTTGCCTTGATTTTATTAAGATATATTTCCCAAGGAGCTGGAAAACCAACACGTGTTTCAAGTCAACCATCATATTACCAAGGTAGGAATTCAGTTGCTATTACATGTCGCTTTCAGTGCCAGTTGGGGATGTAGGCTGAGCCAATTGAATAAGTGGGTGTGGCCTCCTACAAAAATTTGAGCACCTCGACTTCATATTTTACAGATTAAGCACTGACCCAAAGGCTGTGTCACCCCCATGTAGGGTAGTTTCTTAATTTTCAATTCCTTACTTTCCAAAGGCTCCTTACCTCCCCCGCTGCATCTGTGTTAGTCCCGCTCTCAACCTTGGTACACAGCGCTAGTACCCCACCTACCTCTGTATCCTTAATGTATCTACCTTTGTGCAATCTCCCTTCCGTCATCCCCCCACTCCGCTTCCCCGTCCCCACAGACACCATTTTAGGTTTGGCCTGTGTTCTAACGGTCTCACCTGGCTCTAAGGAGAATGCTCAGATGGACTCCCACCGTCGTGCTAACTTCTCAGATTGATCCCCTGAGCGAGGAGCCCTCACCGGTGGGCCGTGCTCTCTCTTGGATCCTGCCGCCACTGCCTGTGTATGTGGCACCGCTCTCGTAACCTACAAAACACTATGAGACACGTGAGAGTGCCCCCTCCTCACCTTCCCGCAATTCCCCTTCCTTGTGGCTGTCTTCATCATAAGCAAGCAAAATTGGCTCCCCCACCTGGAGCACCACAGTATCAAAATCAACAGCACGGCTCTTACCAGACCCTGCATGTCCCACACTGGCCCTAACAGCCCCTGAACGTCCTCCATGAGAGGGAGCCGACTGTACCCGCCGGTACTCCCCCATGCATTGACCTCTTTGAAAATCCATTTCCGCTGGTAAAGCTGACCACCTTGATCTGCCTAATGTTGGGGCCAGCGAGGTCGCGTCGGACCTCGTGGTCTGACCACGACGGGATCTCCCGCCGGTACAGAATGTGCAACGCAAGGCCTCACCCTCCCTTCTCCTCTGTGTAATTGAGCCGCACCCCGCCCCCTCGCGAGTCTGCTGCATTACCACGCTCCCTGACCTGAAAAGAAAAAGTTTGGACTGGTGTGCTGGTTCCCTGAAAACTATCTGAAAAACCTATACCCCGCAAATGCCAAGCAGTATCCCTAGTCCTCATACCCCTAGACAACCCTGACCGAACCACACTTACCGGGGGGGATTCCCCCCTTCCTCTTCCCCACTCCACTCCAGCATTGCCTTAACTACCGCAAATACAGGCCCCAAATCCTGACCCCCCCCCCCAGATCCAACGTACCCCCTAACCCTACCTGCTCCCCTCCCTTGGCCCCCACCTTTTCCAATGGCAACACAGGCGCACCACCCCCGCGACCAATGACATGAACCTCCTCAAAGGCCCCCCCAAGACCCCAAACCCCTTCCGTCCACTTAAGAAAGATATCTAATCCCTCGCAGGCCGGACCCCCTCCAGCAGGATCCAGCTCCCTTGACAGCTCATCCTCATCCCCTAAAACAGCCCCCCTGTCCCCTGTTCCTATAAACCTGTCCTTACCACCCGTAACAGGAGCACCTAAACCCACCCAACGCGAAGAAGGGGTTGCCCCAAAATCCACACATTCATGAGAAAAAACCTCCTTTTGCTAACTACTCCACCCCCCCACCCCCCCACCTGTGCCCACTCCCCCTTCCCCAAAGAGCTCCCTCCCACAGAAGCAGCCTCTCCCTTCAGAGAATATGGGGGGGAGAACAACAAAGGGCTAACCATCTGCCCATAAGCTGCCTCCTCTTCCACTTTGGCCTCCTTCAATATACTGCTTTTATACTCCGGGGAGACAATCCTTAATAAATCTTTTGCTCCTGAAGAACTGTCAATCGTGCATCAGCCTCTCCGACCCTCAGCGCTGAAACTACGCCTTGCTATGATAGGCGCAAGCACGGAGGCGGGCACACATTCCTCGCTCCCACCAGCAGAGCTCCGTGACACTGCCCCGCCTGACAAGTCCCTGACCGATCCACTAAACTACTCCGCCTTGTTAGGCGCTGTCGTCACCTGAGCGCCAGGCAGAGAGGCTGCCCGCCGCCTCATACCCCGCCCTTCCCCGTGCTTCGATCTCAGAGCTGGGGAGGAAAAGGAGCTCTCGACTGGCTCCAGACATGCCGACTGGTCCTCCGCTCTAAACCCTACCTCTCAAAACCCGATGCCAGTACCGCCCGCCACCTCAGACCCCTCCCCTCCCCCAAGCTGCAATGCACGCATTGGGCCGCCTTCTATACACCGCTGCCACGCCCGCCGAGGCCTGCCTCACAGGGCGCGAGGGTCCTGCCACATCCCCTACAACGAGGTCCATCCGTCCCGCTTCACTAAGGAGCCGGAGGGCCTCTAAGACTCGATAATCGTCAGCAGACATTCCGGAAGGCAACACCGACCAAAATACTCGACAAAGAGCAAAAATTACCTCAACACAAAAACCCCTAAGCTCCCAGGCACCAGTTCACCAAACCGAAATTGGTTCCTGGGAGCAGGAGCTTAAAGCATTTATGATTGGGCTCCTTTTAGGCTACAAACTAACAAGCCCAATGCCAAAATGGCCGGCGCGATTCCCGCCCCCCACCCCTCCCAAAATGCCGGGGGGGGGGGCCTCCCTGCGGTCGGCTGCCCCCCCCCACCCCAAGCCCCCTTTCACGCAAAGATGGTTATTGGGCTCTTATTTCTATTGCTCTAGTCACCGGATGAGCCATGACATTTATCGCAAGCGTGTACTTGATCGGCAAAACACTACTGGGGAAATGTACTAGTGAATTTACTGCACTCGCTACTTTTTTTCAAACATGTTAAGATTCCTGGCGTGCTATTGCTGAACTAGGGTTACAGCATAGCACTTTTTAATTCTAACCTTAGTTCATTGTTGGGTTTAACTTTTGCCATCTTTTGCCACCAGATAAACCTTGAAATCTCACGTAAACGTGCGCGTGGTCGGCAACTCAGTGAGAAATGCACCATTAGCTTCACTGCACCGGTAACACTTTTTAATAAGCACTTGCATTAAGTCTATGCCTCCTGCACAGACGGTTTCTGACTTTGGATTATAGTATATAACACTTTTCTCTGCGCATACACTTGCTGACTTTGGATTATAGCACAGCACACTTTCCCTGCTCCACTGGAACGTGTTTGTAATAATAGGCGTATCGTACCAGCCACTCTTGCTGCCGACAGCGCCCACTTGTTACTCACCTTGGATTGATCATGGTCTAGCGAGTTCGGTTTAGACACAGGTACACCACACTCACTGTTGCGGTTGCCTGAGCCTAGTGTTATTCAGCATTGAATAGACCTTAGCTATATTAGAGAGATTACCTTGTTAGCTATCTGTCACGCTGTGTATCTAACTCATAAAAGCCTGGTTCCTTTTACTTACTCAGTCACTTTTTATTTAGACACTCTTTGCATCTACTACACATCAGTTCAACAAAGGCGAATACTTGAGTCCTCCTAAACTATTGGACTAGTCTTGCTTCTAACTTGAAAGGTTAGTTTGATTTTGTACGTACAATCCAACCTGCCTCACACACAGATGGGAATTTGTCTACTGATACTTTTTTTTCAATATTGCCTAGGTTCATTCCTCTTCCTTCAACTGTCCCGGCGCGGACTTGTTTAGATTTTGGACCTGGTTTAACTTACCTGGCGAACTGACTACTCTATACTATCGATAAGCGTACTCCTAACTACCACACTCACCACCGTAGACCATCTTTTGTTTATTATATATTTTAATTCATTGGGACTTTAGCGATATCTTCCCCAGCACAATTTAACACCTGAAAGAATTGTAGAACATCGGCCTTCTGTCACTATTAACAGCATTGGTTACTTTACTTCCTCTTGGAAGTACTCTCCTCCCTCACCATATTTTCTTTTGTGTCTTACACTTTACCTTGTGTTTACTCTCACCACCAGCACTGTTAATACAAGTCACCAATTATTGTGTACTTAACAATGCACGGCGATACAATATATACAATATTTAAAATCCAGACGTATGGTATTACAGCCCTGAAGAAGCCCATGTCTGGCCGAAACACGTTGGCTGTCTACATACAAAAATCGAGTGCATCTTTAATAAAAGACACCTTCAGATCATACAACAATAATGTGGAATTCCTTCTTTTGCTTTCTGTACATACTTATTGTTAGGCCTGGCACCTTGCCGTGGGTCTCCCTTCCATTTTTTGCTGTGCCTCATGTGTTTTTGCTGGTTATAGATGCTTTGGGCACTGTGCCACGGCTGTCCAGTGCCACAGTGCAAGTGCTCCCTATGGTAAATTGATGTATGGATTAGTGATTCCATGATTGGTTGGTTTAGTTTACTTGTCAGACCCTAGTTCAGTGCACTGAGTGTGCCCAGGGCGTGTAAGCCAAATGCTGCTGGTGGGCTTGCAGCACTGGTTGTACCACCCACAGAAGCAGCCTGTAAAAGTGTGTCTCAGGTTTGCCATTGCAGAGCCTGTGTGCAGTCTGGCACTGCCATGTTGACTGGGCAACTGTACCCACTTGCCAGTCCCTAAACCTTCCCTTTTCAGCATATTAGTCACCCCGTTGTAGGCCCAAGGGCAGGGTGCATTGTAGGTAAAAGGTGGGACAAGCCCTGGTGTGTGTGGCATGTCCTAATAGTGAATTACAGCCATTTATCGTTTTTCACTATTGCAAGGCTACCTGTTCCCCATAGGCCAGAATGGGAAGTTTGATTATAACATCTTATAATCCTAACTGACTCAGGGAACTAGTTAGAAATTCGAGTTTAGTATGCCTGAACGTAGTAGGCATACTAAAGTGAAGTTGGTTTTAACATTCTGTGTTTGAAAATACCACTTTTAGAAAGTGGGTATTTTCTTGTCTAAGTACCCAAGCCTGCCTCTGCTAGGTTGTGTATTTCTTTTTCTGGAGTTTGAGTAACAGGGGCTGGAGGATTCCAGGAGAAAGGGTGAGTCAGCACATGGCTGAATAGAGAGATCTGCATGCAGATGGGAGGGAGGAGTTGCACTAGGGACCAGAATAGGGCTGTGCCTTCCCTCCTGTGGTGCGTCTGATGTCCTTGCCCTGCACTGTGAAAGGAAAGAAGGAATCATGTAAACAGAGAGCTCCAGGACTGACCAGAACTGGTTTGGACTAGGCAAAGCCTGTCTGCCTTCAGAGAACAAAGAGAAACAGTGTATAAAAAGGGGGACCCAGACCCCAGAACTTTAGATCACTTTTGGGAAACAAGAAGAAACCTTTGATGAGGAGAGGAACCATGAGAGACTGAGGAGAGACTATCCCTAAGCGTGAGGGATTGGCCTGCAGTGGTTTCCTGAATGCCAAAGAAAGGAGAAAGGATTTTTGTGCTACTTTCATTCAACTTGTGAAGGATCTCCAAGGGCTTGAGATAGAGCTTGCCTCCTGCTGAAGTCTCAGGGACAACAGACTTCACCAACCAGCTCCCCAAGAGTTCTTTGGAAGTGCCTGCAGTTGTGTTGGGCTTTCTGAGGGACTGCGTGTTGCAAGGAGCTGGAAGCGCGACTCATGAAGAAGAAGCATGTTGCCGCTGCTGCCGCTGTCGCTTCGCAATGCGTAAGCGCCTTGAAGAGGATGACGTTGCATCAGATGCCGCCGCATCATCGGAGAAGCGTGTAGCCGCCGCAACCACTGTCGTCGCATCACTGGAAAAGGGTGTCGCCACTGCAGCTGTCGTATCGCATCACCGAAGTGCCTCGCATTGCTGGAGAAGAGTATCGACGTTGCATCAGATGTCGCCGCAACACCGGAGAAGCGTGTCGCAGGGCCTGTCGTGGCTCAGAAGAATCGTTGAGTCACTGCCGTCGGGCATGGACGCATTGTGTCGCATCAAGAAGAAGATGCCATTTTGTTCATTGCACTGGATCTTCATCACATCACAGCGCTGCTGGTCGCATTGCCACGGAAGCACAGTAAGAAACAGACACATCACCTCCCCACACCAAGAAGAACAGACGCATCACCTCCCCACACCAAGAAGAACGGACGCATCCCCTACGCATCAGTAGGGACCCGAAGCATCACCGTTCTTGTGTGTAAGGAACCAATATATTACCTTCAACACTTTCGTTGTATAGCGTGACGCATCCAAAGGTACATTGAACTCAGTTCAGTTCATGAAGCTTTTATTCGGTACAAATGAATGACCATGAAAGCACAGATAAAACAGTAAATACGTCATGATTAAAAAAAGATAAAAATGCAGAAGTTTTAAAAAAATCCATAAATATGGTACATTAAAAAGTCATATTTTTCCTGGAATAAATGCATTTGTTTAAAAACGTTGCAGTATAAAAACAAATATCTGCTGATTGTAAATTTAAAATTAGGCCCATGGCTTCCTTAACTGTACGTACACCATATTTGTTAAGCATAGGTTTCAAAAACATAGTACGCTGTTCCCTGTACAGTTCACAGAACAAAAGAAAGTGCTGAGTGCTTTGGGTAGATATAGAGTCACACATACATGGTCCTGTCGGATGTTTCTTGATCTGGGGATGGGCCACTAAATAATGTGCCATCCCGAACCGCAACCTTGTAAGTACAAACTTGTGTGACTGTCTAGATACCATCTGGAGATATAATGGGAACACTTCTCCTGTGACAAATGAATTATAAAACAGTACAGTAGATAATGATCCAGAGACTAATTTACGCTTTCTATCTGCAAATCCAAGAAAGGTATTTTTCATATCAGACTTAGTAATATTGGATACTGCAGATGGGTCGTTAACAATATTAACACCATAGATTTCCGAAAAACAGACAACAACATATTTGATCCATATTTGATCCATGGGATCGCCAAAAATGTGTCCATTAAAAGGCAATCCTCGATAACCAATCTGTTAAAGGCCTTCTCTTCCTTAAGCCAGATGGAGCGCCAGACCATCAAAGGCCTAAAAGATAACAAATCACCTAAAAAGTGGATATTAAGCTCTTGATGGATCAATTTATTAGAGGTTGAGACAGGTAGAGACATTGAACTCAAAGTGTTGCATTTTACATCTAAAGAGAACTAAGCTATTTCTACCATTTTTAAGTTAAAGTTTAAGTTAAGTATTGTGGATTATTGTTGTTTGTGGTCTTGTGTTAAGTCTATATAAGAATACTTATTTTTAAACTACATCTTGTGTGGTGTCCAGCTGTAGTGTTGTCACCTGGTTACAGTATGTGTTCCCAAACGCTTTACACACTGCCTCTGAGATAAGCCAGTCTGCTCGTGCCAAGCTACCAAGGGGGTGAGCAGGGGTTATTTCAGGAGTGTACCCCCTTACCCTGACTAGACGCAAGGGTCCCTATTTGGTCAAAGGTACCTACCTCTGCCAACTAGAAACCCCGAAATCTAACATTGGTGGTCAGCGGTGAGGATTTGGAATTGCATTTGTAATTCATATACAGTGATTGGTGAACACTACTAGTGAGTGCAGACCAAAACACGACCACATACTTTTGGTAGATTGTTTTTCCTGGGATTTTCTGTTTTTGCAAAGAACTGCCAAGTTTAGCCACCATGACCAAAGCAGCATCCATAGCATCTGTTGATTATGAATGGGAAAGAGGAGAACCTGGAATGCTACAATGTCAAAAAAGCTAAAGGACTTCTGCAGGAAATTTAAAGTTACAATGACCTGTCTCACCAAGAAGGATGAGTTCCAAAAGGTGCTGAGGGCCTGGGTCGAAGCAAGGAATACCCTTGAGAATGATGAGGGGCTGAGAATGCAGATGTGCAGCTGGAGGGGCCATTGTGTCCAGAGGGGAGGGGAGAAACCTCCCCGGCAGGTAGCAGTGTTTCTGCCAAAGGCCTGTCCCTAGAGGAGTTGGCAGACAGGAAAGAGAACAGGATGCACGAATTGGAGCTTGCCAAACTCAAGTTGGGTGGGCTATTGGAGTTAGAGAATAGGAGATTGGCCCTAGAGGAAAAGAGAATGCAGTTGGGGCATGTGAAAAGTTTGAGGGAGTTGGAGTTGAAAGCTAGGAACTTAGATATTACTCCCTCTGGTGACAGCACACCGTCAATGCCTGTGGAAGCTAGAGTGTATATTCCTAAAGATGTGGTGAGAGAGTTTTATAAGAATGATGACATTGGGAAGTGGTTTAGGGCCTATAAGGTAGCCATGTCTTCTCACTGGATCCCTGAGAAAGATTGGGGATCGGGGTTGTGGGGACGGTTCCTTAGTGAGGGGCAGCATACACTGTTAGACTTGCCTTCTGAAGTCCATAATTCTCATAGCCACATGAAAGATGCATTGATGTCCAGGTATGGGTTGACTCCTGAATTGTATAGACAGAGGTTTAGAAATTGCAAGAAGGTGGAGTCAATTACATGGGTAGAATATGTAACTTTCTTTTGCAGAACGTTGGATGGTTGGGTGAAGGGTAGCAAAGTTAATGATTTTGAGGGACTCTTTGATTTAATAGTCAAGTAATAGTTTTCCAGAGCTACGCCAGCACCTTATTGATAGCAGGCTGACTAACCCTAGGAAGCTTGCAGAGGAGGCGGACCAGTGGGTGAGCACCAGGGTCCACAAGGGTCACGTGGGAGACTCAGCCATGAGTGGGCAGAGTCTCCAGCAGAAGAGTGGGGGGGCAAGGGTAAACAGAGCGAGTTACAGAAAGGGCCCAAAAGTAACTCCCAAGGGAACAAAGGGAAAGGTTCCCAGGCTCCACCTGAGAAGAAGCACGGGACCCGACAGGTAGACTTGTTCCCAGGGGACCCCTGAAGTGCTACACATGTGGTGAAGTGGGTCATAAGTTGATTGATCCCCAGTGCCCACTGTTTGGAAAGACAGCACCCACTGGTGCTCCACCCTGGGAGATGGCAAGTGTAGCCCTAGGAGAGGAGATTGGTGTCCAAGGTGGGTGGGGTCCCGCAGAGATGTCTCTTGTCTCTTTAGGAGACTGTCAGGTGGTCCCCAGGACCCAACTGCCTGATAACACTAAGAAGTACAGGCAGTGGGTGACCATCAATAGCCATAGAGTGGAGGCTCTTAGAGAAACAGGAGCCAGTGTGACATCTATCAAGTGTCACCTTGTGTCTCAAGAGCAGGTTGTCCCCAATGCATTTTACCCAGTTGTTGCCGCTGACAACACAGAGAGCCACTGCAAAGTGGCTCAGGTCCCTTTGAGTGGGGGGCTCTGGTACTCTTCAGGTAGCTGTGTGGCCTGCCATGCCTGTTGACTGTTTGTTACAGAACGATTTGGAGAGCTCACCTTGGGCGAAGGTGGAGCGAAGTGCTCATTTGGAGATGTTGGGTCTGCCTGACTGGGCGTGTGTGACCACATGGTCCATGGCAGCCAGTAAGGGTCGTCAAGTGGACCTGGAGCCTGAGAGGGAGGCCCAGGTGCGTGCCTTAAAGAAAAGAGGCAGGGGGCACGGGAAACCGGCCCCCGAAGTTCCCATGGTCCAGGAGGAGGCAGACCCTGCGGGGGATGCCCTGGAGCCTACAGGGGTACAGGTAGCTGAACTGGGGGACCTGCCTGAGCTGACCCATTGGCAGCAGAAAGGAGGACCCTTCAGGGAAGAGTTCTGTGAGGAGCAGAACAAGTGCCCTTCCCTTGTGGGTTTGTGGCAGCAGGCTGCAAACCAGACAGCTGGTGATCAGTCTGGATCACATTGAATCTACTGGGAGAATGGTCTCCTGTATAGTGAGCCTAAGGTTGCTGAGCCTGGGTCAGCCTGTGTGCTGGTGGTACCCCAGCGTTTCCGAGCCTTCCTACTGGGTCTGGCTCACTCATGATGTGCCCTTGGTAGGACATTTGGGGCAGGACCAGATCTTTGATAGGCTTGTCATCCACTTTTATTGGCCCCAAATGTGCAAGAGTTCAGACACTCATTGCAGGACATGTCAGACTTGTCAAGAGTTGGAGGAAGCAGAAGGCTCCTCTACAGCCATTCCCTGTGGTCAGCACCCCCTTTGAATGGGTGGGTATTGACATTGTGGGGCCACTGGACCCCAAGACACCCATGGGCAACAGGTTCATCCTGGTCTTGGTGGACCATGCCACCAGGTACCCAGAAGCCATACCTCTGAGGACAGTGACGGCCCCCGTGGTGGGACGGGCACTGATGGGAATTTTCTCCCGAGTGGGATTCCCTAGAGAGGTAGACCGGGGTGCAAACTTAATTTCCAAGTATATGAAGTCCCTGTGGCAGAAGTGTGGGGTAACCTACAAGTTTACCACTCCTTACCACCCCCAAGGAAATGGGTTGGTTGAGAGATTCAACCGAACCCTAAAAGGCATGATTATGGGTCTTGAGGAACCTATGAGGCTTAAGTGGGCCGTCCTCTTACCATGCCTGCTGTTTGCATACCGTGAGGTGCCACAGAAATCTCTAGGGTTCAGTCCCTTTGAGCTTCTCTATTGTCACCCAGTGAGAGGACCTCTGAGTTTGGCAAGGAAGGCTGGGAGCAATCTCACAGGAAACCTCCCCATGATGTATATAGCTACATGCTGGCCTTCAGGAACCAAACTAGGTGTTTCAGGCAACTCGCTGAGGCAAATCAGGAAGCCTGCCAGGAGGAGATGAAGCGGTGCTATGACCAGAATGCCACTCTGGTAGAGCTTCAGCCAAGTCGGAAAGCGTGGGTCATGGTCCCAGGGGAGCCTTGTGCGCTCCAGGATAAGTGGACCAGACCATTTGAGGTGGTGGAGCGCAAAAGTCCTATTACCTACTTAGTGGACTTGCGGTCTCCCAGGAACCTCATGCGGGTCCTGCATTTCAACCGCCTGGAGCCCCACTTGGAGAGGTCCGAAGTGGGCATGCTCTTAGAGACAGATGATGGAATGGAGGAGGAGACTGAGCCTCTTCCTGACCTCCTGTTGGCGACAGAGCGAGATGGGTCAGTGGATGGTGTGAACCTCTATTCCACCCTGACCCCTGAGCAACAGAATGACTGCCGCCAGTTGCTGGGACAGTTTTCTGATCTGTTCTCCCTGATTCCCAGTGTCACTCACTGATTGGTGCATTAATGATGTGGATACTGGAGATAGCCCTTCTGTAAAGCACAATACTTACAGGGTGACTGACAGAGTGAGAGTTTGCATCAAGGAGGAGGTCTCAAAGATGCTTGCGTTAGGGGTGATTGAGTCCTCTAACAGTCCTTGGGCCAGCCCAGTAGTCTTGGTCCCAAAGGCTGCGGCACCGGGTGCCACACCAGAACTCTGGTCCTGTGTGGACTACCGAGGGCTCAATTCAGTCAAGAGGACTGACACGCACCCCATCCCCAGAGCTGATGAGCTCATCCATCGGTTAGGGGCTGCCCGGTACCTCAGCACGTTTGACCTATTGTCTGGGTACCCGCAGATCGCCTTAACTGATGGGGCAAGAGAGAGGTCAGCCTTCTCCACACCAGATGGGCACCATCAGATCCAGGTTATGCCCTATGGGATGAAGAATGCTCCAGCCACCTTTCAGAGGTTGGTCAACCAGGCTGGACTGGAAGAGTTCAGAGCCACCTACCTGGATGACATTGCAGTGTTCAGCACCAGTTGGGAAGAACATCTGTGCCACCCCTGGGAAGTGTTGATGGCGCTGCGGAGGGCAGGCCTCACGATCAAGGCAAGTAAGTGTCAGATCGGGCAGGGTTCCGTGGTGTACTTGGGACACCATGTTGGGAGCGGCCAGGTGGTGCCCTACAGCCCAAGATTGAAACCATCCATGGCTTGAAGCCCCCCAAGACCCAGACAGAGGTGAGAGGCTTTTTAGGACTTACTGTGTATTACAGGAGCTTTGTCAAGGGATATGGCAACATTGTTGCACCCTTGACAGAGCTGACTTCCAGGAAGCAGCCCAAGAAAGTGATTTGACTGACACCTGTCAGAAAGCTTTTGAGGCCCTGAAAACTGCCACGTGCACGGCGCCCACGCTCCTGGCGCCCAACTTCTTCAGAGAGTTTATCGTTTTGACTGACACTTCAGAGCATGGTGTGGGGGCTGTTTTGTCACAGATAAATGAGGAGGGCCTAGATCAACCCGTAGCCTTCATCAGTAGGCGGTTACTTCCACAGGAACAGAGGTGGAGTGCGATTGAGCGTGAGGCATTTGCTGTGGTCTGGGCACTGAAGAAGTTGAGACCATACCTGTTTGGGACTCACTTCCGGGTTCAGGCAGACCGCAGGCCCCTTAGATGGTTGATGCAGATGAGGGTGAGAATCCAAAACTGTTGAGGTGGTCCATTTCCCTATAGAGGATGGATTTCATGGTGGAACACCGCCCTGGTACAGAACACGCCAATGCTGATGGTCTGTCCAGATTTTTCCACCTTAGTGATGAGAACTCCCAGGAGGTAGGGTAGTTCCCCCCACATTTCAGCTGGAGGGGACACGTGTTAGTCCTGGCACCTTGGCGTGTGTCTCCCTTCCATTTATTGCTATTGCTTCATGCGTTTTTGCTGGTTAGAGGTGCTTTGGGCACTGTGCCACTGCTGTCCAGTGCCACAGTGCAACTGCTCTTGATGGTAAATTGATGTATGGATTAGTGATTCCATGATTGGTTAGTTTAGTTTACTTGTCAGACCCTAGTACAATGCACTGAGTGTGCCCAGGGGGTGTAAACCAAATGCTGCTGGTGGGCTTGCAGCACTGGTTGTGCCACCCACAAAAGCAGCCTGTAAAAGTGTGTCTCAGGTCTGCCATTGCAGAGCCTGTGTGCAGTCTGGTACTGCCATGTTGACTGGGCAAGTGCACCCACTTGCCAGTCCCTAAACCTTCCATTTTCTGCATATTAGTCACCCCTATGGTAGGCCCAAGGGCAGGGTGCATTGTAGGTAAAAGGTAGGACAACCCCTGGTGTGTGTGGCATGTCCCAATAGTGAATTACAGCCACTTTTCGTTTTTCACTATTGCAAGGCTACCTGTTCCCCATAGGCCAGAATGGGCAGTTTGATTATAACATCTTATAATCCTAACTGACTCAGGGAACTAGGTAGAAATTTGAGTTTAGAATGCCTGAACCCAGAATGATAAAATACATATTTTAGTGAAGGGCTGGGGGATTCCAGAAGACAGGGTGAGTCAGCACAGGGATGAATAGAGAGTCAAGCTATCCTGGCTGAAGACGGCTGATAGCCAGAAACCGGTCCTAGGATGCTTGATTCCGGTCCAGGAAAGACATGGCTTGGCACTTCGGGCTGGACTGTTCCCATGAGGCACAGGGTCAAGACTGATTTGCATATGGCCATGTCTGAACTGGGGCGGCTTGGTGAGCAAAATAACGATGGATTAAACCCAGATCTGTGACTGGGGGTGAATGTTTTGCCATTGTGCAACATTTCGTCCATTATCTTGTGTGTTTTGCTGTTCACTCTATGTGGGAAGGGTATGCCCAGACGTGGGTCCCTTGCTCACTAAGCCACTGTAGTCAAGCTATCCTGGCTGAAGACGGCTGATAGCCAGAAACCGGTCCTAGGATGCTTGATTCCGGTCCAGGAAAGACATGGCTTGACAGTTCGGGCTGGACTGTTCCCATAAGGCACAGGGTCAAGACTGATTTGCATATGGCCATGTCTGAACTGGGGTGGCTTGGTGAGCAAAATAAGGATGGATTAAACCCAGATCTGTGACTTGGGGTGAATGTTTTGCCATTGTGCAACATTCCCTCCATCATCTTGTGTGTTTTGATTAATAGAGAGATCTGCATGAAGATGGAAGGGAAGAGTTGCAACTGGGACCTCAAAAAGGCTGTGCCTTTCCTCCACAATGCTGGCTCCACCTCCTGTGGTGCGTCTGATGTCCCTGCCCTGCACTGTGAAAGGAAAGAAGGAGTCATGTAAACAGAGTGCTCCAGGACTGACCAGAACTAGTTTGGACTAGCCAAAGGCCTCTCTGCCTTCAGAGAACAAAGAGAAACTGTGTTTAAAAAGGGGGACCCAGACCCAGGAACTTTAGATCACTTTTAGGAAACAAGAAGAAACCTTTGCTGAGGAGAGGAACAGAGAGACTGAGGAGAGATTGACCTGCAATAGTTGCCTGACTGCCAAAGAAAGGAGAAAGGACTTTTGTGCTACTTTCATTCAACTTGTGAAGGATCTCCAAGGGTTTGAGATAGAGCTTGCCCCCTGCTGAAGTTTCAGGGACAACAGACTTCACCAACCAGCTCCCAAAGAGTTTTTTGGAAGTGCCTGCAGTTGTGTTGGGCTTTCTCAGGGACTGTGTGTCACAAGGAGCTGGAAGCGCGACTCACGAAGAAAAAGCGTGTCGCCGCTGGTGCCGCTTCGCAACGCAGAAGTGCCTCGCATCGTCAGGGAAGAGGATCGACGTCCCACCAGACGCCGCTGCATTGGAGAAGCGTGTCGCCGCCAGAGCCGCTGTCGTCGCATCGCTGGAAAAGGGTGTCACCGCTGCAGCTGTCGCATTGCATCGCCGAAGCGCCTCGCATCGCCTGAGAAGAGGATCGACGTCGCATCAGACGCCACCGCTCAGAAGAATCGTTGAGTCGCAGCACAACCATCGGGGGTGCAGGCATAGTGTCGCATCAAGAAGATGATGCCATTTTGTTCATTGCACCGGATCTTCATCGCATCACTACGCTGCTGGTCGCATAGCCACGGAAGCGCAGTAAGAAACTAACGCATCACCTCCCCACGCCGAGAAGAACCGACGCATCCTCTACGCATCAGTAGGGACCCGACGCATCACCGTTCTTGTGTGTAATGAACCGATTAATCACCTTTCCTGCAACACTTTCGTTGTATAGCGTTACGCATCCAAAGGTGCATTGAACTCAAAGTGTTGCATTTTACATCTAAAAAGTACTAAGCTATTTCTACCATTTTTAAGTACAGTGTTGTGGATTTTTGTCGTTTGTGGTCTTGTGTTAAGTCTCTATAAAAATACTTATTTTTATACTAGAACTTGAGTGATGTCCATCTATAGTGTTATCACTGGGTTACTGTATATGTTCACACATGCTTTACACACTGCCTCTGGGATAAGCCTGCCTGCTCATGCGATGCTACCAAGGGGGTGAGCAGGAGTTATTTTAGGAGTGTACCCCCTTAACCTGACTGGACGCAAGGGTCCCTATATCGTCAATGGTACCTACCTCTGTCAACTAGAGGACCCCAAATCTAACACTTATGATTTACCTTATATATATATTGCCTCTCATACTCTTTTAAATTTATACTGGCAGATTGGCATTGCCCCAGGAACAAAAGAGAAAACCACATTCTCCTCACCTGATGGGCACTTTCAGTTCACTGTTATGCCTTTTGGTTTTAAAGAATGTCCCTGCCAATTTCTAGAGGTTGGTGAATCAATTCCTTGCTGGGTTGGAGTCCTTTAGTGCAGGTTATCTTGATGATATCACAGACTTTAGTTTCACCTGGCAGGATCACCTGATCCACCTTGGGAAGGTTTTAAAAGCCCAGCAAACTGCAGGTTTAACTATCAAGGTATCCAAATGCCAGATAGGGCAGGGAACTGTAGTGTACTTGGGCCACCATGTTGGTGGAGGGCAGGTATAGCCCATACAGCCCAAGATCCAGGCCATCCTGGACTGAACAGCTCCAACCACCCAGACCCAAGTCAGGGCATTCATTGGCTTGACTGGCTACTACAGGAGGTTAGTGATGGGATATGGGTCCATTGTGACTCCCTTCACAGAACTCACCACCAAGAAAATGCCGAAAAAGGTTAACTGGACAGTTAGTTGACAAAAGGCTTTTGACACCCTGAAAGACGCAACGTGCTCAGCACCAATTCTGAAGGTTCCGGATTATGCCAAGCAGTTCATAGTGCAGACTGATGCCTCTGATCTAGAGATAGGAGTGGTCCTATCCCAGACCAATGATGAAGGCCAAGACCAACCTGTTGCTTTTATAAGCAGAAGGCTTCTCCCCAGGGAGCAGCGTTGGCGTGCCATTGAGATGGAGGCCTTTGCTGTGGTTTGGTGAACACTACTAGTGAGTGCAGACCAAAACGCGACCACATACTTTTGGTGGATGTATGACGTCAGAACGCATACATTGACAACGCGTACCTTTACAACGCGTTCGTAACAACGAAAGTTGTTACCACGCATTGCGCGGGGGGCGCAAAATTGATTAATTTAATTTACTATTCCAACACCAGTCCCCGTGGATAGTAGGGAAGGTGTTGGATAGTAAATTAAATCATTTACTATCCTTGAGCGCCCCCCAGTGCAATGCGTGGTAACAACTTTCGTTGTTACGCCCGCCTTGTAAAGGTATTCCGTGGTAATGCTTGCGTTCTAAACGCTGCATACCACTTTTGGTAGATTGTTTTTCCTGGGATTTTCTGTTTTTGCAAAGAACTGCCAAGTTTAGCCACCATGACCAAAGCAGCATCCATAGCATCTGTTGATTATGAATGGGAAAGAGGAGAACCTGGAATGCTACAATGTCAAAAAAGCTAAAGGACTTCTGCAGGAAATTTAAAGTTACAACAACCTGTCTCACCAAGAAGGATGAGTTCCAAAAGGTGCTGAGGGCCTGGGTCGAAGCAAGGAATACCCTTGAGAATGATGAGGGGCTGAGAATGCAGATGTGCAGCTGGAGGGGCCATTGTGTCCAGAGGGGAGGGGAGAAACCTCCCCGGCAGGTAGCAGTGTTTCTGCCAAAGGCCTGTCCCTAGAGGAGTTGGCAGACAGGAAAGAGAACAGGATGCACGAATTGGAGCTTGCCAAACTCAAGTTGGGTGGGCAATTGGAGTTAGAGAATAGGAGATTGGCCCTAGAGGAAAAGAGAATGCAGTTGGGGCATGTGAAAAGTTTGAGGGAGTTGGAGTTGAAAGCTAGGAACTTAGATATTACTCCCTCTGGTGACAGCACACCATCAATGCCTGTGGAAGTTAGAGTGTATATTCCTAAAGATGTGGTGAGAGAGTTTTATAAGAATGATGACATTGGGAAGTGGTTTAAGGCCTATGAGGTAGCCATGTCGTCCCACCGGATCCCTGAGAAGGATTGGGGAGCGGGGTTGTGGGGACGGTTCCTTAGTGGGGGGCGGTATACACGGTTAGACTTGCCCTCTGAAGTCCATAATTCTTATAGCCACATGAAAGATGCATTGATGTCCAGGTATGGGTTGACTCCTGAATTGTATAGACAGAGGTTTAGAAATTGCAAGAAGGTGGAGTAAATTACATGGGTAGAATATGTAACTTTCTTTTGCAGAACGTTGGATGGTTGGGTGAAGGGTAGCAAAGTTAATGATTTTGAGGGACTCTTTGATTTAATTGTCAAGTAATAGTTTTCCAGAGCTACGCCAGCACCTTATTGATAGCAGGCTGACTAACCCTAGGAAGCTTGCAGAGGAGGCGGACCACTGGGTGAGCACCAGGGTCCACAAGGGTCACGTGGGAGACTCAGCAATGAGTGGGCAGGGTCTCCAGCAGAAGAGTGGGGGGGGACAAGGGTAAACAGAGGGAGTTCCAGAAAGGGCCCCAAAGTAATTCCCAAGGGAATGAAGGGAAAGTTTCCCAGCCTCCCCCTGAGAAGAAGCACGGAGCCCCGACAGGTAGACCTGTTCCCATGGGACCCCTGAAGTGCTACACATGTGGTGAAGTGGGTCATAAGTCGATTGATCCCCAGTGCCCACAGTTTGGAAAAACAGCACCCACTGGTGCTCCACCCCGGCAGATGGCGAGTGTAGCCCTAGGAGAGGAGATTGGTGTCCAAGGTGGGTGGGGTCCCGCAGAGATGTCCCTTGTCTCTTTAGGAGACTGTGAGGTGGTCCCCACGACCCAACTGCCTGATAACACTAAGAAGTACAGGCAGTGGGTGACCATCAATAGCCATAGAGTGGAGGCTCTTAGAGAAACAGGAGCCAGTGTGACAGCTATCAAGTGTCACCTTGTGTCTCAAGAGCAGGTTGTCCCCAATGCATTTTACCCAGTTGTTGCCGCTGAGAACACATAGAGCCACTCCAAAGTGGCTCAGGTCCCTTTGAGTGGGGGGCTCTGGTACTCTTCAGGTAGCTGTGAGGCCTGCCATGCCTGTTGACTGTTTGTTACGGAACGATTTGGAGAGCTCACCTTGGGTGAAGGTGGAGCGAAGTGCTCATTTGGAGATGTTGGGTCTGCCTGACTGGGCGTGTGTGACCACATGGTCCATGGCAGCCAGTAAGGGTCGTCAAGTGGACCTGGAGCCTGAGAGGGAGGCCCAGGTGCCTGCCTTAAAGAGAAGAGGCAGGGGGCACGGGAAACCGGCCCCCGAAGTTCCCATGGTGCAGGAGGAGGCAGACCCTGCGGGGATGCCCTGGAGCCTACAGGGGTACAGGTAGCTTAACTGGGGGACCTGCCTGATGTGGTAAATAATATTACCGGGACTATTTTTCCATACATTAAATAACAATAAGAATAGCTCATAAAAATGAGAGGCAGAGTCCGTGGTATCTGAGTCATACGGGCTTTAATTAAGATGACTCGAGTCAACGAGAATCGGGTTCCATCACCACTAAGGTTCAGGAAGGGATATCGAACGTTTTATTAACATCACACATTATATATAGTAAAATCATACAATTACAATGAATACAGTAGGTGGAACAAGTGAAGAGAGAGATAAGAACATATGGGCGTAAAAGAAGGCGTGTTAGGAGGCGTACACGTAGGCGTGCACTTGATGAGTCAGAGAGATGTCATAGGTGGGTGGATGCATACAGAAAGTTTGCAGGGTCAGCAGAAACCTTTACCCTACATGCGCGCGCAACTGAACATGACGTGAGATTGACGTGTAGCTGGGGAGAACTGGGGGCTGTGACTTTAGCACTAGTAGAGGAGACAGGAGTCTGGGATGTCAGAACGACCTGCACCTTTGGCATATCTGATATCTTATGCTTGGAGGATGTATTGTCTGAAGTAAAGGTCTCTCGAGCAGAGGCCGTTCATCACTGAATGCTAGTGTGTGCATATATTTCTTCATGTAATGCACGGGGCCATGGGCCTACTATGGCAACGGGTTCAGTAAATCACTTGCATGGAGACAGGAAGGCTAGGCCCCGCGCTCTGCAGGCGGAATATGTTTACCCATTTCACTAGGCTGGAATGTGTTTTTGCGGAGGCTGAGCAGATAACTGTAGGCAAAATACCGTCTTGACAGGCAGGCCAGGCCAGGCACCGCTCGGCTGGGCAGGGAGTAGAGGAGAGGTCAGGGATGCATACCAAAGCTGCAATATTCAGAGACAGAAAGAGGCTCGGAGCCTCAATTCAGGGCCTGGCTCGACTGGGACAGGAGAACGTGGAAAACGTGTGCTTTGCGATATTTAAAAGAGTACCATGGAAATGCATTGGAAACGTAGGCCTTAGTGCGGAATTCATACTTTATACATGGAAGGCCCACTAACTGACATGCTAACATTAGACGGAAATGCAGCGGCATTATCATAACAGACACGGGAAGGGAATTACACGGACATACATGGGGCACGGGTGCATGGATAGGGTGCGAGTGGGGGACACACTGACTACCAAAAATTCTATTTCCTCATTCCCTCCTTGTTCCCTACTGCGCCCTTTAGGATACATCTATTTTCATAAGACCATCTATTTGTTCGTATAACATCATTTGCTCGTCTTTTTTCATTCGAGCACGGGAACGTGAACGGGGACGGGGAATGCAAGCAGTGGCACACAACTCGCTGGGCCACATTGTAGACAGAGACAGCAACTGAATAATATGAGCAGTATTATTCCTAGGAATGACAATACTTTCCATCCCCAGGCTGATATCACACTCCAGAGCCGACCGGACCAAGTCCAGGTGCCAGGATTCTGGTGTATCTGGTGAGCTATTTTATGGAGCCTTGTTATTGCTGCATACACTGAGGGCGCGTTATTTGGAATAAACACGCAACAACTGGAGCCGATCACTCTACAAGCTCCGCCCCTATCGGCCAGGATGACGTCAAGAACAAGACGGTTCTGAAGAACAACAAGTCTCATAGCAGACTGCTCCTCGGTTAAGTTACCTAAGGCAGAAGTAGTTTCGTTCACTACTGCTTCCAAAGTTCTTGTAAATCTACGTATTAATTTACTATTTTGAATGGGACCTATAAAGAAAAAGAATCCTTTATTGAAATCTGTATATTGCTCCAATGTTGTCTCAGTCTGATCGACAATTGGGGACTCGATCTCCCTCTTGTGTCTTACATGTTCGAGTCGGGAATCTCGATGATAATTAGATGGGGCTAGAAAAACAGGTGGCAGTAGGAACGCAATATAACATGTTCCACCCCAGTCTAAGGGCAAACGTACATAAGCTGTCTGACCACAAATAAAGTAGGAATGGCAGGAAGTTTTGAAAGTAGACTTTCCTCTATCACTGAATTCGACCACAGTATTACAATCACTGTGTCCTAAATGCACTGAACCATTCTTTCTAACGCATAATTCGCCTTTCACTGGTAAGACGGTTATAAACGGTACATCTGAATTAGTCTCAGACTGGACGTTCAGGATCATGAGGTTAAGGGTAAAATTTCCTAATCCATACACTTCATTTTCTAGATCGGTTCCTGTCCTTTGGGGAAGACCGTCCTTGTCTGGAAAACATGCTTTATTCATAACTGTGTTCAGGTCCCCCCATATCCACTCGCCTTGGGAAACTGTGGGCTTACTGTCTAATGAGGACATTAAAGCAAACCATGCTCCGCACGAACCATTGTGCGAAAACGGATAAGGGAAAAGGGGCAGAGCACCCTTCATTTTCTGGTAGGGTGGGAGTCGGCCACATACCCAGCAATTCGTGACATTGCTGGTCTGGTGAGAGTGGTGTAACATTCGGATAAAAGTGTTGTTGCGAAGTGCTAGTCGATAGGATAATTCGTGAGGTGGCAGGTCACTGAATGTGTGCTCTACAGTGTCATTGAGAGAAGAATGTACATGTGAACCAAGAGGAGGAAAGAAAACATGTAGCGTCAAGCTTATACATATAATCGATATACTTAGAAAAAACATGAAGATCAAAGTAACAATACATCTGCTGCGTAGGTTTTTGCAATATTTGTTTTTCATTTCATTTCGCCTATCTCTCTGACTATTTGGGTCTACAGTCTCATACATGTCAGGAACCTGTCTAACCGCTTCACCCGAGGGGGACTTAAACAATTAAACGCTGTCTGACTTACTAGACCGTAGTTTGGATCGATACTCCTGTTGCGGAGTTTTTTCTAGCAAAGGGAGTTTAGTGTCTGTTATCTCCGAACAGTTCTCAGAGTCTTTCGCAAAACAGTCTTTGGAATCTTTTCCCGAGCCAAAACCATGAAACAGCTTCACATGATGGGCATGGATCCAGCCCTTTCTTCCCTCCACTTTAATAGCCGTCCTCGTCGTCAGTAACACAAGCTTCGGTGACTTCCAACGCGGCTCCAGGGGGCTCGACCTGTCGAAATTCCTCACGAGAACGAGGTCGCCAGGGAGGATGGCGTGGTCTTTAACCAGGGTGTTGTCTGGGAAGGCGGCGGCAACCTGTGAACGACAAGAAAGTAGTGCAGACATCAAGGAAGCCAGGTAATCTGTCAGCATATTACTGTCAACGTCTGTGATTTTCTTAGGCATAGGCGTACCCCACATATTTGGCGGTCTACCGAAAACTACCTCATAAGGAGATAGTCCTGTTCTGGAATGGGCTACCATACGCATGTAAAAGAGGGCAACCGGCAACGCTACCATCCAGTCTACGCCTTTTTCTGCACAGACCTTCGCTAGTCGTGTTTTCAGAGTCTGATTGTGACACTCTACGAGGCCTGCTGCCTCGGGATGTCGTACGCAATGGAACTTCCACTGGTACCCTAACAGGAGAGATACTTGTTTCATGAGTTCAGAAGAGAATGGCTGTCCATTATCTGAGTACACGACATGGGGCAAGCCGTATCGCGGGAAGAATTCACGGACCAACTGCTTGGCAGTGGTCACAGCAGTGTAATCTGGGACTGGGTACGCTTCTGTCCATCTGGATAGGGCACATACAACTACGAGGACATACTTGAATCCTCGGCATCTGTCCATCTGGATATAATCCATCTGGAGGACTTCGAAAGGGTGGTCAGGAGGATGAAATCCACCTTGTTCCACAGGAATGCCTTTGCCTGGATTGAACTGACAACAGATCATACAAGTACGTACTTTCTGTTTCGCTGCTGCACGTAAATGTTTGTTGAACCAGATGTTCTGTATACTGTCTAACATAGCTTTTTCTCCTAAGTGTGCCGGACTATGTGCTGTATTTATGATAGCTTGAACCATGGAGTCGGGAAGAAACCATGTGGCTTTTCCTTTTGTCATCCATCCCTGATCTGTCTGGACCCCTCCTTGTTCAGTCCATTTCTTGATTTCGTCGTGAGTGGCATGTGTCTGTATGTCGAGTACATCTTGTGAGGGATCCCTGACTGTCATGCAAATTGTCTGTGATGGTGCTTCAGTCTTTGTCGTGTCTGTTGTATGAGTCTGAGCTGTAAGTTTAGCTGTTCGATCTGCCAAGTCGTTACCTTGGGAAATAATGTCAGTGACTTTAGTATGTGCTTTGCACTTCATAATGGCTATTGCTGTAGGCAGGTGTATCGCGTCTAACAGAGCTTGAATGAGGGGACCATGCTGTATCTTGGCTCCGTGGGAGGTCAGAAAACCTCTCTCTTGCCAGAGGACACCGAAGTCGTGAACGACTCCGAATGCGTACTGTGAATCAGTGTATATGTTTACTTTCAGGTTCTTGGCTCGTATACAGGCTTGGGTCAGAGCAATGAGCTCTGCTGCTTGAGCAGACAAGATGTCAATTCGCTGTGTTTCTATGACTTCAGTCTCGGTGGTCACTGCATATGCGGCCACTAACTCTCCTGTGCTTGTTCTCATACATGAACCATCCACATAAAGTGTCAGGTCTGGGTCGGATAATGCAATGTCTGTCAAGTCTTGTCTTGGCTTCGTCACTGTGTTAATGACATCTACACAGTCATGTGGTGCAGGATCTGTTGTGTTCGAAGGCAAAAGTGTAGTAGGGTTTAATATGTTACAACGTCTGATCTCTATGTGTGGTTGGAACAGTGTCAATTCATATCCTGTCAATCTTGCTATGGTCAGGTGTTGTGTCTGTGTTCTGTTTAAGAGAACTTCCACTGAGTGTGGAACCTGTACTGTCAGGGAATGTCCTAACACTATGGAATCGCTTTGTCTGATTGCTAGAGCTGTTGCTGCAACTGATTTCAGGCACGCAGGCAGAGCCTGGGCCACTGGATCCAATGTACTAGAAAAGTAAGCACAAGGCTTGTGTTTGCCTGCTTGATCTTGCGTGAGAACAGATAATGCTGTGCCATCGCGTTCAGTGACAAAAAGTGTAAAAGGTTTACTGTAACATGGTGTCACTAAAACAGGTGCTTGACATAGAGCTTTCTTTAGTTCATCAAAAGCAAGTGTATGTTCCTGAGTCCAAGGGAGGACAGACGAAGTCGCTGCCTCCTGTGTTGTCAACTGTATAAGTGGTTTGGCTAGATATGCATACTGAGGAATCCATTGTCTACAGTAAGAAGTGAGACCAATGAAGGCCCGTACTTCCTTTTGTGTCTTGGGCTGTGGAAGATGTGCAATTAACTGGATGCGGTCTGGTGTCAACTGTCTACCCCTCTTGGACAGCAAGTGCCCAAGGTATACCACTTGCTGTGCACAGAATTGTAGCTTCGAAGGGGACACCTTGTGCCCCATTTCTGCCAGGAAGTATAAGACTGTCAGTGACGCACGTTCGCAGTCTCGTTCTGTCCATGCGGTGATCAAAAGATCATCAACGTACTGGAGCAGTGCAGTGTCAGTAGGCATGTGAATACTGTCTAGTTGTCTTTTCAATGCTTGACTGTAAATACTGGGACTTTCTGTGAACCCTTGAGGAGCTCTCGCAAATTTGAAGCTTCGGCCATTTAAACAGAATCCGAAGAGATATTGGCTTTCCGGATGGATTGGGACACTAAAGAAAGCGTTCTTGAGATCAATTACAGTAAAGAACGCTGCTTCGGAATCAATGGCAGTCAATAGAGAAGAAATGTCTGGGACCACTGGGTACTGGGGTATTATGCATTTGTTCAATTCTCGAAGGTCGATCACCAGTCTATAGACCGGTGGTGCATTCGGGTCAGTTCGTTTAAGGATCGGAATGATAGGAGAATTACATACATTGGAGTCAGTTTCTACAACCACCCCTTGTGCAATGAGTTCGTCAACAATTTTCAGTAAGGCAACTACAGCCTCAGGTGGCAACTTGTATTGTCGGATTCGTGGTAGTACAACTCCTGGCTTGAGTGTGACACGGTATGGTGTAATGTGCATGTAACCTACATCAGTCGGACCTTGCGCCCATAAATGCTGTGGTACATTCTGTAGTCTTGGATCAAAATCTCTCAATACATAATGTCCTTTAAAATCACGTAAAAACAATCTCACTCCTTCTGGAGAACAACAAATAACTGCTCCTAATTCTCTCAACGTTTTTTATACCAAGCAAGTTTTCTGGACATGATTTTGTGAGTAACAAGTCTGTGGTCCGAGACAATGGACCAACTTCTAGGGGAACTGGCTTTGACACTTCGTTAACAATAGGCTTTCCTGAAAATCCCAGGGAAACATTCTGTGAGCCTGAGAGGGTTGCCCCTGGAACCTCGTCATGACTGATGGTAGTTCTGCTCGCCCCTGTATCAATCAGAAACTTTCTGTCTTTCCCTAAAACCTGACTATGTACATAGGGACCTTCTTGATCAACCGGAACCTCAATAAGGGGCAAGCCAACCTCCCTCTCTAGGCTATTTCATGAATACTGTTGGTAATCTGGATAATCTGACTGAGCGTACTGGTACATTTGTTGCGTGACATGTTGCGTGGCAGCAATGGGTTGGGGTACAGCTACTGTCTGTGGCTGATTCTGTGGAGTTGAAACATTTTGCGGGGTGTGTTCTTGTCTAGGAGGACGCGGTCTTTCTTTCGTCTTGCCTGTAACTATATTGTGTTTCAGGACAGCACATTCATTTATATAGTGACCTGGCTGTTTACAGTAGTTGCAGTTCCCTTTGACAGGTGCCGCGCCTTTTCTCTGACCATCTGCGGCTGGAACTGTTTGGGCAACTAGTACTTTCATTTTCGTGTCTTTCATGCGTCTCTTTTCGTGTTCTTGTTCCTCTCTAATTCTGTTCTGATGATACTGTAACATTTGTAACATTTGGGAAGGGCTATTAGCTTGCCAGGTGTTCTCAACTTTCAAAACTCTATTTTTAATCTGTGGAAAGGAGTTCTCTACCAATTTGGTTACAAAGAGATGTGGGTATGATTCACTACTTGTTTTTAGGCCACTATTAATAAGAAAACATTTCTCAAATCTAGAATAAAAATCACTAGTGTCTTCATCTTGTTTCTGTTTGCAGGCAGAAATAGCATCCCAATCTTCCTTTTTAGTTGTCAATAATCTCGGCAGAACCTGTATCAATAACTCTGGTAATTCTTTAGCTTTATCCCCGAGACCAGTACCAGGGACTCGTGTATTATCTTCGTTTTCTAATTCTGTCCAGCTAATCTTTTTCTCACCCACCTCCCATTCCTTTTCTTTAAGTTTCTCATAAATGCCTGCTGGCAACAGTACTTTTAACATTTTAATCGTGTCAGCATATGTATACTCCCCCATGCGGAGCATATCTTTTAATTCACGGTGGAACCCTGCTGGATCTTTGTCGTGACAGGGTAGTAATTTTTTCATTTCCAATAATTCCATTTTCGTCAAGGGTGCGTAAACGTATACTCGATGAAGTGTACCCGCATTATCTCTAATGGGATGAACCTCTCGTAAGGGATTCTGTCTGTCTAAATAGAATGTTTTTCTTTCTCCATGTGGAGCAGGAATAAAACGTGGGGTCAGGAAAGTCATGTATTTATGGCGTTGTTCTAGAATGGCATTAATTAAATCGGTACCTAGGCCTCTCCATCTTAATAGGAGTAAATCGTCCAATATATTATATAGGGGACCTGGATCAGAATGCTGACTTTCGTACAATGTGATGAGGTGCTGGATCATGTAAATACCAGCTAAACGCTGTTCTTCCGGGGAGAGGCTCAAAAATGCTTGCACTACTATATCATCTTTATATATGGTAGAGTTTCCAGCCCACTGGACTGCTGACCGGGCTAGTTCCTGCTCATGTAAAGAACTAGGTTCACTATAACCTACTCGTTGTTTCAGTGCTTGGTCAGTGGCTTGAAATAGATGTTCAAGAGAATATCGTTCTGGTATGGGAGAGAGAGAACGTTTACTGTGTTCTAGGCGTATGGGTCTATCAAACGGTCTATCCAACGGTCTTGCCCTACCTACGTAATTTATTTTACTCGTGTCCTTAATTACTAACTCATCGTCCTCTGAAACTTCATCATCTTCTTTCTCGGCTTCTTCTTCAGCCCGTTCTCTCTCGTGTATCTCAACAATTTCTTTACGTATTTTCCTGTACATGGCTTCTACACAATTCTGTTTATCATGTTTACCATCAGCTATGTTGTCACTCCAGGTTGTCAGGACTTTAAGTGTTTCTTTATTTTTACTTGGCTGGTCTTGTTCCCTTATCAAACAATTAATCAAAAACTGTAAGATCATACGTTGAAGCTCCACTTTCCTATGTGCCATGGCCTCGTGAACACTTTCTGGTCCCTCCCCCGTTCTAATGAAATGGCATATTTTATCTAAGTGACCTGTCATGTCTGGTAGGATACTCAAATAGTTTGCAACGCGTCTTACACGTAATGAGTATATGAGCATTGAACCTTCACCTGGTACTGGATCATATATACAATCAGTAAGGTACTGTCTAAGGGTTGCGTATGTAGCTGCCTTTGGCGTGCGCTGTAATGCTAGGTCTCGTAATGATGCTCGTTTTAACTGAGGCGGGGTGGAGGGGCCTCCTCCTCCCGCCGCGCCTAGACTTGAATCGTCTTTTAGTGTCAGTGCTGCCGCTGCTACCGCGGATCGATCTTGTGATACGGGTGGTGGCATTTTAAAAAAGTTGGTAGGCGGTGTCTCCACGTCGGTAGTGGCAGTGTGACTTTGTGGAGGGACGGTGACAAGAGGAGTAGTAGTAGGAGGATTAGTTGGAGTAGTAATGAGATTGGCAGGAACGATTGGGTTGGGAGGAGAATTAGTAGGTGGTACACGTATATTTACATACTCTGGAGCAGCGTCATCTAAATAGGAAGAAAGGAAAATGTCCGCTGCGGTCTGTTTGTGACTATGGAGTTTAGTCGGGACCAATGGTGGCGGCAAGTTACTGGGTACTTCCAGGGTCACTTTAGGTAGGCCCTCGGCGAGAAGGGGGTACATGCCTTTAATAAGGGCATTTCTTTGTCGGTCTAATTGTTCTGCTCTAACTGGTTCACCTTCTTCTAGTAGTTCTTTTTCTTTGGCTTTTTCTGATGCTTCTCTACTTCTCTCTGCTTTCTGAATTTCTTTCTCTGTTCTTCTATGCGCGTCTTTACGCCACAATTCTATGGCATCTTTCTGGGATTGTCTGGCTTTCTTTTTCCAAAGTGCTTCTTCTAATCTCATGATGCAATCAGCATCCCATGTCCCTGAGACAGGCCATCTATATTTCTCTTCCAGATCTTTAGTGTAGTCTACCCATAAGTCTAAGTACAGTATGGCATCTAAGCCATGTTTGTGGTACATAAAATGTCCGGGAGTGTCCCTAGGCGGGACGGGAACTGCTTCTTCGAGTATCCCTTTCCTGGTTCCTATCTGACGTAACTTTGAAAACAACGGCATGTTTGAACTTACTTGAACGAAAACACATTAAGCACAATAATAAAATTGCAAACAATCATGCATACCACGACATTAAAACATTGCGAACAGATACTACCTGGTACATAGAATAACACAATTCTGAAATCTCGAAATACAACACTAGAATACAGGATTACTGGATGCACTGCTAGAACAGTACAGTCATACCGGTCCCATAAAGAGACACGTCATACCGCATCCACCTAGATGGACACGTCTGGACCGGGTCTGTATACCCAGACCCGTCTTGACCGGGCTCAGGTACTGAACCCGTCTATATGCGTTCCCAACAACGGTACTCACCGGGAAGCAAAACTGAAGGCCTCGGAAACTCGATACCTGACCGGACTGGACTGCTACGGCTTCTTGCTGCTACGCATGCGCCTCGGAACAGGTGGGCCTTCGGATACCTCGGACCTTGCTCTCTCGGCTTGGGCTCTGGTCGGGACAGTCCGCATTCCTCACCGCCTCGTGTGGATGCCTGGTCGCAGTCTCCGTCTCCTCCGTGGGCCTGAGGGAGTCAGCAGGAAAACCCGCGAATGTGCACAGAAAAGGGGTCCATCACGGCTGTAGAAGGGGTCAGGGGCCTGCGATACATCGCCGGCGCGTGGGGAAGGGGACTCGTCCCTATTCGGGCGCCAGATTTATGTGGTAAATAATATTACCGGGACTATTTTTCCATACATTAAATAACAATAAGAATAGCTCATAAAAATGAGAGGCAGAGTCCGTGGTATCTGAGTCATACGGGCTTTAATTAAGATGACTCGAGTCAACGAGAATCGGGTTCCATCACCACTAAGGTTCAGGAAGGGATATCTAACGTTTTATTAACATCACACATTATATATAGTAAAATCATACAATTACAATGAATACAGTAGGCGGAATAAGTGAAAAGAGAGAGATAAGAACATATGGGCGTAAAAGAAGGTGTGTTAGGAGGCGTACACGTAGGCGTGCACTTGATGAGTCAGAGAGATGTCATAGGTGGGTGGATGCATACAGAAAGTTTGCAGGGTCAGCAGAAACCTTTACCCTACATGTGCGCGCAACTGAACATGACGTGAGATTGACGTGTAGCTGGGGAGAACTGGGGGCTGTGACTTTAGCACTAGTAGAGGAGACAGGAGTCTGGGATGTCAGAACGACCTGCACCTTTGGCATATCTGATATCTTATGCTTGGAGGATGTATTGTCTGAAGTAAAGGTCTCTCGAGCAGAGGCCGTTCATCACTGAATGCTAGTGTGTGCATATATTTCTTCATGTAATGCACGGGGGCCATGGGCCTACTATGGCAACGGGTTCAGTAAATCACTTGCATGGAGACAGGAAGGCAAGGCCCCGCGCTCTGCAGGCGGAATATGTTTACCCATTTCACTAGGCTGGAATGTGTTTTTGCGGAGGCTGAGCAGATAACTGTAGGCAAAATACTGTCTTGGCAGGCAGGCCAGGCCAGGCACCGCTCGGCTGGGCAGGGAGTAGAGGAGAGGTCAGGGATGCATACCAAAGCTGCAATATTCAGAGACAGAAAGAGGCTCGGAGCCTCAATTCAGGGCCTGGCTCGACTGGGACAGGAGAACGTGGAAAACGTGTGCTTTGCGATATTTAAAAGAGTACCATGGAAATGCATTGGAAACGTAGGCCTTAGTGCGGAATTCATACTTTATACATGGAAGGCCCACTAACTGACATGCTAACATTAGACGGAAATGCAGCGGCATTATCATAACAGACACGGGAAGGGAATTACACGGACATACATGGGGCACGGGTGCATGGATAGGGTGCGAGTGGGGGACACACTGACTACCAAAAATTCTATTTCCTCACTGAGCTGACCCATTGGCAGCAGGAAGGAGGACCCTTCAGGGAAGAGTTCTGTGAGGAGCAGAACAAGTGCCCTTCCCTTGTGGGTTTGTGGCAGCAGGCTGCAAACCAGACAGCTGGTGATCAGTCTGGATCACATTGAATCTACTGGGAGAATGGTCTCCTGTATAGTGAGCCTAAGGTTGCTGAGCCTGGGTCAGCCTGTGTGCTGGTGGTACCCAGACTTGTCAAGAGTGGGAGGAAGCAGAAGGCTCCTCTTCAGCCATTCCCTGTGGTCAGGACCCCCTTTGAATGGGTGGGTATTGACATTGTGGGGCCACTGGACCCCAAGACACCCATGGGCAACAGGTTCATCCTGGTCTTGGTGGACCATGCCACCAGGTACCCAGAAGCCATACCTCTGAGGACAGTGACGGCCCCCGTGGTGGGACTGGCACTGATGGGAATTTTCTCCCGAGTGGGATTCCCTAGAGAGGTAGACCGGGGTGCAAACTTAATTTCCAAGTATATGAAGTCCCTGTGGCAGAAGTGTGGGGTAACCTACAAGTTTACCACTCCTTACCACCCCCAAGGAAATGGGTTGGTTGAGAGATTCAACCGAACCCTAAAAGGCATGATTATGGGTCTTAAGGAACCTATGAGGCTTAAGTGGGCCGTCCTCTTACCATGCCTGCTGTTTGCATACCGTGAGGTGCCACAGAAATCTCTAGGGTTCAGTCCCTTTGAGCTTCTCTATTGTCACCCAGTGAGAGGACCTCTGAGTTTGGCAAGGAAGGCTGGGAGCAATCTCACAGGAAACCTCCCCATGATGTATATAGCTACATGCTGGCCTTCAGGAACCAAACTAGGTGTTTCAGGCAACTCGCTGAGGCAAATCAGGAAGCCTGCCAGGAGGAGATGAAGCGGTGGTATGACCAGAATGCCACTCTGGTAGAGCTTCAGCCAAGTCGGAAAGCGTGGGTCATGGTCCCAGGGGAGCCTTGTGCGCTCCAGGATAAGTGGACCAGACCATTTGAGGTGGTGGAGCGCAAAAGTCCTATTACCTACTTGGTGGACTTGCGGTCTCCCAGGAACCTCATGCGGGTCCTGCATTTCAACCGCCTGAAGCCCCACTTGGAGAGGTCCGAAGTGGGCATGCTCTTAGAGACAGATGATGGAATGGAGGAGGAGACTGAGCCTCTTCCTGACCTCCTGTTGGCGACAGAGCGAGATGGGTCAGTGGATGGTGTGAACCTCTATTCCACCCTGACCCCTGAGCAACAGAATGACTGCCGCCAGTTGCTGGGACAGTTTTCTGATCTGTTCTCCCTGATTCCCAGTGTCACTCACTGATTGGTGCATTAATGATGTGGATACTGGAGATAGCCCTTCTGTAAAGCACAATACTTACAGGGTGAGAGTTTGCATCAAGGAGGAGGTCTCAAAGATGCTTGCTTTAGGGTTGATTGAGTCCTCTAACAGTCCTTGGGCCAGCCCAGTAGTCTTGGTCCCAGAGGCTGCGTGCACCAGGTACCACACCAGAACTCTGGTCCTGTGTGGACTACCGAGGGCTCAATTCAGTCAAGAGGACTGACACGCACCCCATCCCCAGAGCTGATGAGCTCATCCATCGGTGCGGGGCTGCCCGGTACCTCAGCACTTTTGACCTATCGTCTGGGTACTGGCTTATCGCCTTAACTGATGGGGTAAGAGAGAAGTCAGCCTTCTCCACACCAGATGGGCACCATCAGATCCAGGTTATGCCCTATGGGATGAAGAATGCTCCAGCCACCTTTCAGAGGTTGGTCAACCAGGCTGGACTGGAAGAGTTCAGAGCCACCTACCTGGATGACATTGCAGTGTTCAGCACCAGTTGGGAAGAACATCTGTGCCACCCCTGGGAAGTGTTGATGGCGCTGCGGAGGGCAGGCCTCACGATCAAGGCAAGTAAGTGTCAGATCGGGCAGGGTTCCGTGGTGTACTTGGGACACCATGTTGGGAGCGGCCAGGTGGTGCCCTACAGCCCAAGATTGAAACCATCCATGGCTGGGAGCCCCCCAAGACCCAGACAGAGGTGAGAGGCTTTTTAGGACTTTCTGTGTATTACAGGAGCTTTGTCAAGGGATATGGCAACATTGTTGCACCCTTGACATAGCTGACTTCCAGGAAGCAGCCCAAGAAAGTGATTTGACTGACACCTGTCAGAAAGCTTTTGAGGCCCTGAAAACTGCCACGTGCACGGCGCCCATGCTCCTGGCACTCAACTTCTTCTGAGAGTTTATCGTTTTGACTGACACTTCAGAGCATGGTGTGGGGGCGGTTTTGTCACAGATAAATGAGGAGGGCCTAGATCAACCCGTAGCCTTCATCAGTAGGCGGTTACTTCCACAGGAACAGAGGTGGAGTGCGATTGAGCGTGAGGCATTTGCTGTGGTCTGGGCACTGAAGAAGTTGAGACCATACCTGTTTGGGACTCACTTCCGGGTTCAGGCAGACCGCAGGCTCCTTAGATGGTTGATGCAGATGAGAGGTGAGAATCCAAAACTGTTGAGGTGGTCCATTTCCCTATAGAGGATGGATTTCATGGTGGAACACCGCCCTGGTACAGAACACGCCAATGCTGATGGTCTGTCCAGATTTTTCCACCTTAGTGATGAGAACTCCCAGGAGGTAGGGTAGTTCTCCCCACATTTCAGCTGGAGGGGACACGTGTTAGTCCTGGCACCTTGGCGTGGGTCTCCCTTCCATTTATTGCTATTGCTTCATGCGTTTTTGCTGGTTACAGGTGCTTTGGGCACTGTGCCACTGCTGTCCAGTGCCACAGTGCAACTGCTCTTGATGGTAAATTGATGTATGGATTAGTGATTCCATGATTGGTTAGTTTGGTTTACTTGTCAGACCCTAGTACAGTGCACTGAGTGTGCCCAGGGGGTGTAAACCAAATGCTGCTGGTGGGCTTGCAGCACTGGTTGTGCCACCCACAGAAGCAGCCTGTAAAAGTGTGTCTCAGGTCTGCCATTGCAGAGCCTGTGTGCAGTCTGGTACTGCCATGTTGACTGGGCAAGTACACCCACTTGCCAGTCCCTAAACCTTCCATTTTCTGCATATTAGTCACCCCTATGGTAGGCCCAAGGGCAGGGTGCATTGTAGGTAAAAGGTAGGACAAGCCCTGGTGTGTGTGGCATGTCCCAATAGTGAATTACAGCCACTTTTCGTTTTTCACTAGTGCAAGGCTACCTGTTCCCCATAGGCCAGAATGGGCAGTTCGATTATAACATCTTATAATCCTAACTGACTCAGGGAACTAGGTAGAAATTCGAGTTTAGTATGCCTGAACCCAGAATGATAAAATACATATTTTAGAGAAGTTGGTTTTAACATTCTGTGTTTGAAAATACCACTTTTAGAAAGTGGGTATTTTCTTGTCTAAGTTTGTTTGAATAGCTTTATTTCGATATATAAGCATATCATAAAAGCATTACATTACAAAAAATAGATAAAAACAATTTAACAATACACAATTAAAAATCTACAAAATTAACGGGAATATCAAGAAGTGGATTGTTAACCCAGACATAAGGACAAGTTTAAACAGACTCGGCAAAAACACATTACTGGAGCAGCAGTTTCTTTGCAGATCTTATCCGCCAAGCCCAGCCCAAAAATTTTGCCAAGCAACAGGCGAAAAAGGGAGGAGCATCTGATCGTAATATGCGTAATGCTTCTACGTACGATCTGGTGCCCAGGCTCCTACATAGTGGCTTCAGCCATCTCGACCTGGGTGCTGCAAATGCGTGACACTCAAACAACAGATGGGCAATGGACTCGACCCTTGAATCACAGAAGGGGCAATATGGAATGGTTTGTAGTGGTGGCTTCCAAGTAGAAGTTAATAGCCCTAAGGCAAGAACTCCTACCCTAAATTTGAAGTACTATGATCTGTCTCTCGGATTACAAATTAAGTCCAGGTATGGTTCTCTATAAGGAAGCTCCTTGATTAGAAGAAACTCAGCAACAGATTTACATTGCTTAGAGTTGGACATTCTCTCATTAGCCACCCAAGACCAGTAAATCTTCTTAAGCATCTGTTTAGATGGTGCTGTCCTATTGACCCAAGCGTCTCCTAGTCCCAATTCGTAGAGAAGCCGCTTGACTTCCCTGAGCCAGCTAACCTTATGCCAACCTGGTAAGGATAGGAGTTCTCTTAGGGCATCAGCATAGCTGCACAGTTCTGGAACATTCCATATCCGGGCCCATAGTAAGAGGGGGCGTAACCTAGCTTGCTCACATATTGGGCGTGTGCCTGCATCAAGCAAGAGGGGGAGTGTCGGGGTACTGTGGGGTAACTTCATTAGATCTTTATGGAAGTTGTTTTCGAGGTAAGTCAAGGTGTTGACTCTCTGTACACCCCACAGTTCCGCACCATACAGTGCTGCACTCACCACCCTCGCTCTGTAGATGTCTAATAGTGCCCCGATTGGTTTAAGAGATGAGGCACGTTGTTCCTTTAGCAGGACCCCTGTTACCCTCTTATGGGTCAGAAAGACCTTTTGGTGATGGGCCTTCCAATTCATGGTGTCGCAGAGTCGAATGCCCAGATAGTCGAACTCCTTGACTCTTTCAAGTGGGGCTAAGTCTAGAGCAGGAGGAATGACAGATTTCCTAGGGGGGTTAAGAACAAGGAATTTGGTTTTGCTTATGTTTCTAGTTAGGCCCTTGATGTCACAAAAGACCTTGAAGCTAGAAAGCAACTTTTGGATGCCTGCTGGAGATTTTGAGATTAGGAGGGTGTCATCTGCAAACAGGAGCGTAGGTATTTTTCTGCCAGCCAGGGATGGTGCGTCTGTTGGTTGTTGAAGAAGATGCTTCACCACTCCGTTAACATAAAGTGAGAACAGAGTGGGGGCTAGCACACAGCCCTGGCGGACGCCCCTATCTACAGGAATGCGGGATGTTTTTTCCCCCTGGTCACCCCACCTAATCTGGGCAAAGTTGCTTTCATGGAACTTGATTAGCAATCCCAACAAATAAGGGGGGATACCCAACCCATCTAGGACATTCCACAATTGGGCTCGTGGGACCAGGTCGAAGGCAGTCCGCAAGTCTATAAAGACTAAATACAAACTGCCCCCACCCAATACGACCACTTTCCAATACAGCATTAGAAGGCGAAATGTCTGCTCGATAGTGCCTGTCCCTGTTCTAAATCCTGCCTGGAAATCTGACAAAACCTGGTTTTCTTCGGCCCATTGCAGGATCCTACCTAGTACTACTTTGCCCGCAACCTTTTGTGTCGAGTCAAGCAGGCTAATTGGGCGATAATTAGCTGGGTCGTCGCGACAGCCTTTCTTAAAAATCGGGACGACCTCAGCGCCCCTCCAAGAATCCGGAAGAGAACCTCCCAACACAGCCTCGTTCAGGAGCGAGGCAATCAGTCTACTCCACAAGTATGGGTTTTCCTTCAACAGATCACCCGGAATTCCATCTGGGCCAGCAGCCTTGTTGGTAACAAGGGACCTGATTGCCCCTTCTACTTCCTTAATGCTGAAGGGGCAGTCATTAATAGAGGTGGCATCTGGAGATCTGGCTAAAACACCCATGTTTTGTTGTAATACACCTGATGGAGCAGAGTATAGCTTAGAGAAGTGGGCAAACCAGACCTCACCAGGAATGTTACAGGTGAGTTGTACGTCAAGGGGCTTGTCCCTGGCTCTCATCAGATCCCAAAAGCCCTTGGAGTCTTTTCTAGTACTCGCCTCCATTAGCTCACTCCAGAAGTTGTATTCATGAGCCTCCTTAGCCATGGCTACAGTATTTTTATAAGATTTCCTGGCAAGTCTGATATTGCCTGGGTCCTTTGACTTCACTGCAGAAATAAGTTCTCCTTTGGCAACCCGACATTTTGAGGAATACCACTTATCTCTTGCTTTAGAAGCACCTCTCGTTGCAGTCCTCACCCTATTTTGGGGAATGATAAACAGTTCACTTAGTGCCGCAATGGTTTCTGTGAATGTCGATAAAACAGCTTGTCCGGTGATTCCCAGGGCGTCAAGACTCAACCCCACAGTTGTCATTATAGTCCTTGCTTGCGCCATCCTTCCCTCATCCGCTGATACTTTAGCCCATTTTAGCCGCCTACCACAGTTTGAGGGAACAAGTTCATGGGATGTTTTCCACGAGTAAGCGGCCTTGGCTGGGTTTCTATCGTGCCATGGCGGAATGAGGGTTAAGGATAGAGAATTGTGGTCGCTGTCGCAGGACAATATGACTTCCATGTCATGATGAAATGGCCATAGGTTGTGATTCAACATAATATAGTCTATTCTAGAGGTATGTCCAACCCTGTTATAGGTGTGCGCACCCCTAAGGTCTGATTTGGATCGTCCATTGGTTGCTCTCAGGTCGTGTTCCATACAGAGTGCGTTGATGTCTATTGCACTCTGCGTCCATTTTTGGATCGGATCTAGGGTCAGCGTGGGGATATCTCTCCTTGTATCATCAACCCAAGTGTCCAGAATGTCCTCCCTAGCCAGCGGCTCAAAACAGCAATTGAAATCGCCTGCGAGGAGAACGTAGGAGTCAATACTACAAGTTTCTAGTTCGCTGTTAAGTCCTGTAGAGGATAGCGATGATACCCCTCCACTGGCCCCCCTTAAATAGAGGTTAAACACTTCTAACTTCCTACCCCCCTGACAGTGTATGGTTATCCTCTGAAGATCAGGAGATTGGGTAGTTTTATGGCTTACTCTTAAACCCAGTGCGATGCTAACCCATATAAGAAGGCCGCCAGACGGTCGACCTTTACTACCATGTTGTTGGGAAGCTGGAATGAAGTAAGTTGTGAAACCTACTCTGTGCCTGGGTTCTAGGCACCAGGTTTCTTGCAGGAGACAAATGTTAAAAGGGTCCACAAAGGCGTTCCACTCTGGAATTTCAAAGTTGCGGGCGAGCCCTGCCACATTCCAACTTAAGATCTTTATCAGAGGTTTGCCTGGGGTAACCCGACTAGGTGAATTGGCAGATATAGCCGGAATAACCGGAATAGGCTCCAGTCCTGCCTCCACTGCAGCCCCTCTATTAGACCTTTGGGGGGGCTCGTACTGTAGTTGGATGAGAGCCCTGGCTACAGTGGTCCGCTTCCCAACTGCTGGAGCCTTCTGAATAGGTGACAAGGGAATCATAGGGGATGCATCCAGCTGCTGCGCTACTTCTTCGGTTTCTAGACAGCTTAAGGTGTTCGACCCCCCCTCTTTTGGCAAAGCTTGTGGCGTTTCTTCTAGAGCTGGGGGGTTAATGTCAGTAGATTCTGTCATCAGAAGTGTGCATTCTGATATCCCTAAGGCTAGGGGTGATGGAGACTTTTTTGCTACTTGAAGAGCAGTTTGCCTTGGGAGTCAGTCTACCTTCGAGGCCGCCAAACATGTTCATTGTTGGAAGGCCATGCCAGCGTCTAGGGAAATCTTGATAGTTATTCGGGTGGCTCCTCAGTGTTTGATGGCGTACCAATGACCAGTCACCTTCCTGAGTATATATGGGGCGTGGTGGATAGAAGAAGGACAACGGCCTGGGTGTGATGGGAGAACCTTCACCAGTGGGCCATGAGCAGATGTGGTGGGCCGTAAGAGGGTCCTCAAAGGTCACCACTATACAGTCTCCAGGACTGGTTTTCCTTGAGGGACCCACCCAGGGAACACGACGAACCATTAGGACTCTGCTTCTCCGACCATTTGGAATTGGTCTGTTCACGTTAAGCCAGTGCATTATTTTGTTCTTCAGAGACCAATGGTTCTCGTGCTGACCATTTCCAATCTGGGGGACGCCCGTCAATACAACCACGTAGTCATTGGCCTCTGGAGGAAGATCGCTATAGCCCCCTCTAAAATTGTTCTTAATGCGTGGACCCTGAGTCGGTTGGTGAACAGCTTCGCTGGCAGAGGGTCTTAAGGAAGCGCCAACATTGGGATTTACAGAAGTTTGGGAAGTGGGGAGCTTAGGAGCCCTAGTTGCAAGAGCAGCAATATTTTGGTCCACACCCACAGTCCGCGGTTTGGGAACCGGCCGAACTATAGCGGGTGCTGGGGGGGGGAGTTGTGGGGCTTGTGGTGTTGGGTCTTCTACAAGGAGATAATTGAACAACAGGGGGTGGTGATGGACAGAGTTTCTGAATTAAGCAGAATACTCTCACCCATTCAGGATTCAAGCAAGCCGGGCTGAAGACGGCTGTAATGCCAGAAACCGGTCCCCGGAAGCTTGTTTCCTTCCCAGTGAAAGAATTGGCTTGGTAGTTTGGTCTGCCCTGTTCCCATGATGCTCTGGGCAGGGACAGACTAATTTGCATATAGCCAGGTTCTGAGCTGGGATGGTGCAGTGAGCTAAAAAACGGTGTTGGATCAAGCCCTGATCTCTTGACTGGGTGAGAGTATTCTGCTTAATTCAGAAACTCTGTCCATCACCACTCCCTATTGTTTAATTATTTTGTCCACCATAAGCGTGGAAGGGTATACTCAGACGTGAGTCCCTTGCTCATTGCACCATCAGGATTCAAGCAAGCCGGGCTGAAGACGGCTGTAATGCCAGAAACCGGTCCCCGGAAGCTTGTTTCCTTCCCAGTGAAAGAATTGGCTTGGTAGTTTGGTCTGCCCTGTTCCCATGATGCTCTGGGCCAGGGACAGACTAATTTGCATATAGCCAGGTTCTGAGCTGGGATGGTGCAGTGAGCTAAAAAACGGTGTTGGATCAAGCCCTGATCTCTTGACTGGGTGAGAGTATTCTGCTTATTTCAGAAACTCTGTCCATCACCACTCCCTGTTGTTTAATTATTTTGTCCACCATAAGCGTGGAAGGGTATACTCAGACGTGAGTCCCTTGCTCATTGCACCATCAGGATTCAAGCAAGCCGGGCTGAAGACGGCTGTAATGCCAGAAACCGGTCCCCGGAAGCTTGTTTCCTTCCCAGTGAAAGAATTGGCTTGGTAGTTTGGTCTGCCCTGTTCCCATGATGCTCTGGGCCAGGGACAGACTATTTTGCATATAGCCAGGTTCTGAGCTGGGATGGTGCAGTGAGCTAAAAAACGGTGTTGGATCAAGCCCTGATCTCTTGACTGGGTGAGAGTATTCTGCTTAATTCAGAAACTCTGTCCATCACCACTCCCTGTTGTTTAATTCTTCTACAAGGAGGCCTTGATTTTCTAGACTTCTCAAGCCAAGAGTGGCCAAGGCAATGATGCTCTTTTCCATCTCTAGCAAATTATTTTCGATATGTGAAAGTCTGAGGTCTAGGGGAGAGAGAAGTTTCTTTAGGGTTTCCCAGACTATACCTATGAATTCCCTGTCCTTCCTTTCCTGGCCCTCTAAATGCGAGCCCTCATCCTCTGCAATGGTGGTGATAGAAGCAGGGGCTGATCCCTCTTTATCCCCCTCTCGTTGAGCCTGTGCCCAAGATGTACACCCTCCTATTACATTGGGCACAGGTACACTACCCACATGCAGCTGTTGTGCCACCGCAATTTTAGCCTTCTTACGAGAGTAAGCGGACTTAGAGTTGCGTTTCCTTTTGGGTGGTTTGCCATTGTTGTATACAGGTGTATTTGGGATTACCAGTGGAGGGAAATTAGAACTAACTTGCTGATTGGAAATGACCGCGGGTAGGGACAGGTCGCCTGACTGAGTTAATGGACACGAGACTGAGGGAGATGTGGATAGGATCGGGCTCTGATGGACGTCTGCCTGCGTGATTACACAGTGGGAAATGGCCAGACGCTCCGGGGTAACAGCAGATGCTATATGGCCCAAGGAGGATTTTTTTTGATTTTGCAATGTCCTGGGACAACCTTCTAGCAGCTGCCAAATCCAAGGAGACACGAGTCTGTAATTTAGAAATTTCTTTGACTATGGCTAAATTAGTGCGAGTAATAAAATCATCCATGGGTCCGTTTGTTGGTGGCCCACCCTTGACGGCCCTACTCCGGGTTGTCCGGGAGCACATGACTTGACAAGATGGACACACCACCTAGGCCGGCACTAAATTAACGAGAATACAATAATAACCCAAATAATCCAGGAAGCCAAGCAAGGGCAAAAGAGTGTGGCCCAGTCCAGTCCTCTCTGTCCTCGAACGGCCTCAAACGGCCCGCTCTTAGCCCGGTCTTCGCCCCGAGCTGCGTCCCGCGCTGCGGGAGTTAGAGGCTGTAATATAGGGGGCGTGTTGGGCGGGGGGCAGGCCAGCAGGGAGAGCGGACCGGATGCTGGTTTACCTGGTCTCGCAGGGACTCCTGGTTGCTGGAGTCCCCGCACGCTCGCAGCCCCGCCGAGCCTCTCGCCCTGCCCGCCTTGCTGTTCCTCCTCCTTCAGGTAAGATGCCCCACACACTCCTGTGCGAAGCGGCACCCGCGGAGCGGGTGCGGCTAGAAGTTGATCGCTTCGCCTTGTGCTGCAACGCCTGTGGTAACGCCTGGTCTGCTATTCCTCCGTGGGTTTGGAAAGTCAGTGTCCCAAAGAGTGAGGGTGGAGGGAGCTTTTACAAGCCTCAGCTGGGCGGGCCAGCAGGGAGAGCGGACCGGATGCTGGTTTACCTGGTCTCGCAGGGACTCCTGGTTGCTGGAGTCCCCGCACGCTCGCAGCCCCGCTGAGCCTCTCGCCCTGCCCGCCTTGCTGTTCCTCCTCCTTCAGGTAAGATGCCCCACACACTCCTGTGCGAAGCGGCACCCGCGGAGCGGGTGCGGCGAGAAGTTGATCGCTTCGCCTTGTGCTGCAACGCCTGTGGTAATGCCTGGTCTGCTATGCCTCCGTGGGTTTGGAAAGTCAGTGTCCCAAAGAGTGAGGGTGGAGGGAGCTTTTACAAGCCTCAGCTGGGCGGGCCAGCAGGGAGAGCGGACCGGATGCTGGTTTACCTGGTCTCGCAGGGACTCCTGGTTGCTGGAGTCCCCGCACGCTCGCAGCCCCGCTGAGCCTCTCGCCCTGCCCGCCTTGCTGTTCCTCCTCCTTCAGGTAAGATGCCCCACACACTCCTGTGCGGAGCGGCACCCGCGGAGCAGGTGCGGCGAGAAGTTGATCGCTTCGCCTTGTGCTGCAACGCCTGTGGTAACGCCTGGTCTGCTATGCCTCCGTGGTTTGGAAAGTTAGTGTCTAAGTATCCAAGCCTGCCTCTGCTAGGTTGTGCTTTCCTTATCTGGAGTTTGAGTGAAGGGGCTGGGGGATTCCAGAAGACAGGCTGAGTCAGCACAGGGATGAATAGAGAGTCAAGCTATCCTGGCTGAAGACGGCTGATAGCCAGAAACCGGTCCTAGGATGCTTGATTCCGGTCCAGGAAAGACATGGCTCGGCACTTCGGGCTGGACTGTTCCCATGAGACACAGGGTCAAGACTGATTTGCATATGGCCATGTCTGAACTGGGGCGGCTTGGTGAGCAAAATAACAATGGATTAAACCCAGATCTGTGACTGGGGTGAATGTTTTGCCATTATGCAACATTCCGTCCATCATCTTGTGTGTTTTGCTGTTCACCCTATGTGGGAAGGGTATGCCCAGACGTGGGTCCCTTGCTCACTAAGCCACTGTAGTCAAGCTATCCTGGCTGAAGATGGCTGATAGCCAGAAACCGGTCCTAGGATGCTTGAATCCGGTCCAGGAAAGACATGGCTTGGCAGTTCGGGCTGGACTGTTCCCATGAGGCACAGGGTCAAGACTGATTTGCATATGGCCAAGTCTGAACTGGGGTGGCTTGGTGAGCAAAATAACGATGGATTAAACCCAGATCTGTGACTGGGGGTGAATGTTTTGCCATTGTGCAACATTTCGTCCATCATCTTGTGTGTTTTGCTGTTCACTCTATGTGGGAAGGGTATGCCCAGACGTGGGTCCCTTGCTCACTAAGCCACTGTAGTCAAGCTATCCTGGCTGAAGACGGCTGATAGCCAGAAACCGGTCCTAGGATGCTTGATTCCGGTCCAGGAAAGACATGGCTTGACAGTTCGGGCTGGACTGTTCCCATGAGGCACAGGGTCAAGACTGATTTGCATATGGCCATGTCTGAACTGGGGTGGCTTGGTGAGCAAAATAACAATGGATTAAACCCAGATCTGTGACTGGGGGTGAATGTTTTGCCATTGTGCAACATTCCCTCCATCATCTTGTGTGTTTTGATGAATAGAGAGATCTGCATGTAGATGGAAGGGAAGAGTTGCAACTGGGACCTCAAAAAGGCTGTGCCTTCCTTCCACAATGCTGGCTCCACCTCCTGTGGTGCGTCTGATGCCCCTGCCCTGCACTGTGAAAGGAAAGAAGGTTTCATGTAAACAGAGTGCTCCAGGACTGACCAGAACTAGTTTGGACTAGCCAAAGGCCTCTCTGCCTTCAGAGAACAAAGAGAAACTGTGTATAAAAAGGGGGACCCAGACCCAGGAACTTTAGATCACTTTTAGGAAACAAGAAGAAACCTTTGCTGAGGAGAGGAACAGAGATACTGAGGAGAGACTATCTCTAAGCATGGGGGATTGACCTGCAGTAGTTTCCTGACTGCCAAAGAAAGGAGAAAGGACTTTTGTGCTACTTTCATTCAACTTGTGAAGGATCTCCAAGGGCTTGAGATAGAGCTTGCCCCCTGCTGAAGTTTCAAGGACAACAGACTTCACCAACCAGCCCCCCAAGAGTTTTTTGGAAGTGCCTGCAGTTGTGTTGGGCTTTCTCAGGGACTGTGTGTCACAAGGAGCTGGAAGCGCGACTCACGAAGAAAAAGCGTGTCGGCGCTGGTGCCGCTTCGCGACGCAGAAGTGCCTCGCATCGTCAGAGAAGAGGATCGACGTCCCACCAGGCGCCGCTGCATTGGAGAAGCGTGTCGCCGCCAGAGCCGCTGTCGTTGCATCGCTGGAAACGGGTGTCACCGCTGCAGCTGTCGCATTGCATCGCCGAAGCGCCTCGCATCGCCTGAGAAGAGGATCGACGTCGCATAAGACGCCACCGCTCAGAAGAATCGTTGAGTCGCCGCACAACCATCGGGCGTGCACGCATCGTATCAAGAAGATGATGCCATTTTGTTCATTGCACCGGATCTTCATCCGATCACTACGCTGCTGGTTGCATAGCCACGGAAGCGCAGTAAGAAACCGACGCATCACCTCCCCACGCCGAGAAGAACCGACGCATCCTCTACGCATCAGTAGTGACCCGACGCATCACCGTTCTTGTGTGTAATGAACCGATTAATCACCTTTCCTGCAACACTTTTGTTGTATAGCGTTACGCATCGAAAGGTACATTGAACTCAAACTGTTGCATTTTACATCTAAAAAATACTAAGCTATTTCTACCATTTTTTAAGTACAGTGTTGTGGATTTTTGTCGTTTGTGGTCCTGTGTTAAGTCTCTATAAAAATACTTATTTTTATACTAGAACTTGAGTGGTGTCCATCTATAGTGTTATCACTGGGTTACTGTATATGTTCACACATGCTTTACACACTGCCTCTGGGATAAGCCTGCCTGCTCATGCGATACTACCAAGGGGGTGAGCAGGACTTATTTTAGGAGTGTACCCCCTTAACCTGACTGGACGCAAGGGTCCCTATTTGGTCAATGGTACCTACCTCTGCCAACTAGAGACCCCCAAATCTAACACTTATGATTTACCTTATATATATATATTGCCTCTCATACCCTTTTAAATTTATACTGGCAGATTGGCATTGCCCCAGGAACAAAAGAGAAAACCGCATTCTCCTCACCTGATGGGCACTTTCAGTTCACTGTTATGCCTTTTGGTTTTAAAGAATGTCCCTGCCACTTTCTAGAGGTTGGTGAATCAATTCCTTGCTGGGTTGGAGTCCTTTAGTGCAGGTTATCTTGATGATATCACAGTCTTTAGTTTCACCTGGCAGGATCATCTGATCCACCTTGGGAAGGTTTTAAAAGCCCAGCAAACTGCAGGTTTAACTATCAAGGTATCCGAATGCCAGATAGGGCAGGGAACTGTAGTGTACTTGGGCCACCATGTTGGTGGAGGGCAGGTATAGCCCTTACAGCCCACGATCCAGGCCATCCTGGACTGAACAGCTCCAACCACCCAGACCCAAGTCAGGGCATTCATTGGCTTGACTGGCTACTACAGGAGGTTAGTGATGGGATATGGGTCCATTGTGACTCCCTTCACAGAACTCACCACCAAGAAAATGCCGAAAAAGGTTAACTGGACAGTTAGTTGCAAAAGGCTTTTGACACCCTGAAAGACGAAATGTGCTCAGCACCAATTCTGAAGGTTCCGGATTATGCCAAGCAGTTCATAGTGCAGACTGATGCCTCTGATCTAGGGATAGGAGTGGTCCTATCCCAGACCACTGATGAAGGCCAAGACCAACCTGTTGCTTTTATAAGCAGAAGGCTTCTCCCCAGGGAGCAGTGTTGGCGTGCCATTGAGATGGAGGCCTTTGCTGTGGTTTGGTCCCTGAAGAAATTTAGACCATACTTGTTTGGTACTCACTTCCTAGTTCAAACTGATCACAGACCTCTCGGATGGCTAATGCAAATGAAAGGAAAACATCCTAAACTGTTGAGGTTGTCCATCTCCCTACAGGGAATGGACTGTGAAGTGGAACACAGACCTGGGACTACCCATGCCAATGCAGATGGACTTTCAAGGTTCTTCCACTTAGACAATGAAGACTCTTGAGGGAAAGGATAGTCTCATCATCTTTTGTTTGGGGAGTGGGGGTGTCTGAGAAAGTGCCCTCTTTCCTGCACGGTAGGCCCCCACTTTTTGCTGAATTGCTGGTGTTCTTTGACTGAGTGTGCCCTGGGCTTCTGCTAATCAGATACCGAGGGCCTATGTTTTTTCCCTAAAATTGCATTCAAGCCTAAACCCAATGGCATCTCTGGCCACATTTCAGCCCCTGGTAAATGGTACCACAGGTACCCAGGGCACTGTGACCAGAGAAGGCCTCTAAGGGCTGCACTACTTATTGTGCGTCCCTTAGAAGTCCTGTACCATGACACACGCACATTACCTTTGCAAACTGCCTGTCTTGGTGCAGAACAAAGTGAAGAGTCGACATGGCACAAATCCCTGTGTTCTCACACAATAGGAGCTCAGAAGGAAATATTCAGATCCAAGTACCCTCCACTCATATCATTATACTCACAGAACCTGGTCCTACTACGCCACAGGCAATTTCATTTAAACTACCTCTTGTTAACTGGTTCGTGCGGTTATTCTTAACTTAACACCCACTCCAGGAATTTACAACAAGGTGTGCCTGTCTTTAAAATGTCCTCGTGCAATCTGTGCGTATCATTCCGTGTGTGTCTACCATCCCTCCACTCAGGATGTGCTTGTGCTGCCCCATGTATAGATACAGAGAGGGATAGGTCAGATAAATCAGAAAAAGTCAGAAAAAATGTGTGAACGATAGGAAGGTACCTCACGGGAGCAACCACCAGGGAACTACTGACAGGTTCTCGTCAGTGTGTTCCACTTCTCATCATTGGTTCCTTCCCATCAAAAATAAACAAAATAAAAGTAGGAAAAGAAGGTCAATTAACTCAATAGTGTATGTCCCTACCACATCTATGTGTATTTACCCCCGCACGTATCAACACCGCTAGTCAGTGTGATACTGCATTAAAAATGGAGTTAGAAAACCCTAGCTATTCGGACATCTTTATTCTGTGCTGGGTTTCTACTCCCACTAAAACCAACACTCTATCGTTGTGCTTCGTTATGTATTCTATGAAGCCAACACGTTTCATTGCCTATCTAATTTCGTCGGCAACTTCATCAGGGCTGGGGGTGTTTTCTGCACACACCGCCGGTCGCCGCCAGCGTTTTAAATCTGTAGACACATAAAACACAGACAGAGAGACAAAGCAACATAAAAAACAAGGAGCGACACACATTAGTAGGTTGCCCATTACCTCCAGATGTGCATAAAATCCAACTGTCTCAGGGACATGTACAGGCCCATTACCTTCACTACTGTGCCTACTGGCATACCTGGGGTTCCTCGTGCCCCCCTATGTGGTACTGGTCCACCTTTGGAATTTGTTTTCGGTCGCTTCTCGTCGACCTGCAAACATATATATACATAGTCAGTGCCCTTTATCTCTGCACTGTGTCGTTCTTGCCCATTTATTTAATTTATAGTTCAAATGAAATGGGCTTTTGCCAATATGCTTCATGCCTCGCTATCACAGCAGCTACCTGGTATTATGACCATTATTGTTACTCCACTGTGTAAGAACACTACACTTGCTCTTGCTATGCAAACATGTATATACACAGTGAGTGCCTTTTACCTCTGCACTGTGTCGTTCTTACCAATATGTTTTATGCCTCGCTGTCACAGCAGATACCTGATATTATGGCTACTATCGTTTCTCCACTGTGTAAAAACACTACACTTGCTCTTGCTCTGCAAACCTATAAGTACACAGTGAGTGCCTTTTACCTCTGCACTGTGTCGTTCTTGCCCATTAATTTACAGTTCAAATGAAATAGGCTTTTGCCATTAAGCTTCGCTGTCACAGCAGCTATCTGGTATTATGGCCACTATCGTTTCTCCACTTTGTAAGAATACTACACTTGCTCTGAGTCACAATCGCAACCCGCATCGTTTCACTTCCCGTATGCTCCTTCGAATTTCGTAAAGTACGAGCTAATGACCCCCACCGGTCTAGATGAATACTCGCCGGTCATGTTGCTCTAGATAGCGGATCCCTCTCCTTACCGTCTTTCACAGAAGACGTTTCTTCTATTCGGGGCTCCCGTTCCCGCTGTCTCGAGCAATGTTTTGCCGGCGGTATTAGTTGTAGGCGTGTGACGTCACAAAGTCACATGACCTGCTACAACGTGGCGGCCATCTTGGAATGGGGAGATCTTTCTATTTGCCATGCACTCTACCTATGCCCTCTCCTCGTAGTGTGTCTAGTAGTGGTTCCTAGTTGTTCATATGCTATTGACAACGTGTCTCAGTGTCGAGTTAGTACATTTCACTATTTAGGGAGAGGAGATTAAAATTATTGTTATGTAGGATCCTCTTCCTATATATGTTCTCATTGTGAAAGTAGTCCCGGGGTGGATATATGGACTCTCCTATATATACCATCCCCTTATCACGCAGACATAAACCACAGGGCACCCCTGTCAATGCTCAATCATCTGACAGATATCTTATTCCATTCAATAAGATCATTGAGTCCATCTTTATCAGCCCTCTCTTGATAGATCCAGCGAGCTTCCTTTGACATCAGCCTTGTTTCGATCGTTCCGGGGTCCCCCATGATTTTTTCTGGGATTACCCAGCGTATGTCTTCAGGTTGGTGTTGCAACAATTTAAAGTGCTGTACCAACTTGGTGGTTAATCGTCCTGCTCTCAATGTACTAAGATGTTCCTGAATGCGGACCTTGGCCTTTCTAGTTGTTAGCCCAATGTAGTGGAGTACGCACGGGCATGTCAGCCGATATATGATATAAGCTGTATTGCAGTTCGTCAGGTTTTTCGGATACCATATCCTTCCATTCTTCAGTTGGACACTCTTCGTTTTTTCAGTGAGTCCGCACACTGAGCAGCATCCACACGGGTGGTGCCCAGCGACTGGTTGTGGTGCTAACACTTCCTGTCTGAGTCGTGAATGCACCAACCTGTCCTTCAAATTTTGCGATCTTCGAAAGGCAAACCTCGGTTGTGGCATCTTGAAACTGCTGGTACTCAGAAGGTGCCAATGTTTTTTTAAAATCAAACGGATCTTGGAAGACAATGGATCGAAGGTGGTGACCACCGGTAAGCATTCGCCTCTTTCCTTTGGTACTCTCTCAAGGAAACTTTCCCATGGAGTGTTCAGAGCTCGCTTCCATGCCGATTTCACAACTCTCTTGGGGTATGCGTGTGTCTCTAGTTTCGCCATCAGTTCACTTGCTTCTTCCGCATATTTTTCTTTGGTAATGCAGTTCCGTCTGTACCGGAGGAACTGTCCTACCGGCAGATTATATCGGAGTGCACGAGGATGGTATGAGTTATAGTGGAGCAATGAGTTTTTATCAGTCAGCTTCTTATGGACCTTTGTGGTAAGTTGATGATCCAGGGCTAGTTTATCAAGGTCCAGGCATACTGCTGTCTCCCTGTTATAATGCCAAGTAAATTTCAAACACGGGTCCAGATTGTTCAGCCACATGAGAAACTCCTGCAATGTCACTTTATTTCTTTCTTTGTATGAACCATGAAGTTATTTATAATATTGTGACTACATGTTTCTCATGAATTCTAATTCAAATGAAAATATATAAACTTGAAAGCAATGCTAAAAATAAAAAATTAAAAGCTTCATATATTCTTTGAAGAGAATAAAAAGTCTGTTGTGAATCTGTCACCTTTAATACTAAGAATGTGATGCATACCTGTAACAAAAAAGTGTGGCCATTGAGGGAACTCCTTCTTCTGTTGTGCTTTATTTCTTCCCCTCTGTTCCCTGGCCGTACTTCAAATTTTGAGGGGGTCCCATCATTACTGCTTTTGGTACAAGTGCATGAGCCCTGTACCCCTACAGTGCCCAAGTCTATTCCTGGGCACTATAAGTGCAGTGCTGCCATTAAGAGTATATGGTGCTGAGAGTTTGTCATTACGAACTCCACAGCACCATAATGGCTACACTGAAAACCGGGAAGTTTGGTATCAAGCTTCTCAGTACATTAAACCCACACTGATGCCAGTGTGGGATTTAATGTAAAATGCACGACAGATGCCCCCTGAAACTCAACTAACTTCTAGTGACCCGACTGAGTGGCTGCTTAGGCTGCCACCAAGAGACTTGTTTCTGGACCCATGGGTCGAGAGCTTGCTGCTCTCAGGGGGGCCTGAAACAATGCACATCCAGGTGCAAAGCCTCATCCCCCAGGATGGGCAGGGTTCACGAAAGGGGAAGCTTCAAAGGCATGCTGGCTTTGTGAGCCTCCCCAGACCATTTGATGCTTTCAGCAACTGGTCCCCACTGGTTCTACCCCCCACTTTGGGCGAGAGAGCCGGAGGGAAAAACAAGTGAGGGAAAGAGATGTGCCCACCTCTGCCAACTCCACCCCTCAGGTGGGGGAGGTGAGGTGAAGCACAACTCTGAGTTGCTGCCATCTTCAGGATGGGGGCCCAACCAACCAGGCACAGGCTGCTGCCCCCCTCCCACTGGAGGTTGCACGATAGCGGGTGTATCCACCCCAGGGAAGGGACCCATTGGTCCCTGCCCTTTACTTACCTGTAAAGCCCCTAAATATAGTATTTAGGGGACCCCCTGAACCTTACTTCCTCAGATCTAGCCTGACAACAAGAAGAAAAGAAGAAGGACCGAACAGCTGTGCAGCCAGCTAACAAGGGTAAGACGCTCACTGACTTGGCCCCAGTCCTACCGACCTGTCTCCCCTAGTACCTGCTCCTGCGAAATCCCCGGTGTGTCCTGCAGCCAGCAACCTCAAAAACCCCGGTGGACCTGCCTGCCTTCACTTCCAAAGACTGCTTCTCCTGTGAACACTGGATTTGTTCAACTGCAACCTCTGGCAGCAGCCAGAGCCCCCTTTGCACCCGCCGAACCCGGTCCGAGCTCAATGGAAAAACACCACGAGGAGGTCAACCCGGCGATCCTGACCCGAGATCCGGCGAACCCTGACCTGCCTCAAGCATCCAGCCGACGCCTGCAGTCTAAATCCAGAAGGCCCCCCTAAACTCAACCAGGATCATTAGGCTCAGCGGGGGCTAACCCTAATGATCTTAACAACCTCAGACCTATCTCTAACCTCCCATTCCTTGCAAAAACATTAGAGAAATGTGTTCTCCTCCAACTCAGTGATGACATTAATGAGTTCAACCTCCTTTATGCCTTTCAATCTGGTTTCAGAAAAGGCTGTAGCACAGAAACAGCTATGCTCAACGTCGCCGATGACATTCACAAGGCCCTAGACGAAGGAGATGCCTTCCTATTCATCCTTATTGACCTATCTGCGGCATTCGACACAGTAAACCATCCAGCCCTTTTGGAGACCCTGTCGAAACGGTCTGGCATCAATGGCACAGTACTTAAATGGTTCACCTCCTTCCTTCAACACCGCTTGCAACAAATGAACTCCTGTCTCTCAAAACCAACTAAAGTTACACTTGGGGTCCCGCAAGCCTCGATCCTCTCCCCGTCCCTCTTCAATCTCTTCATGGAGCCCCTCACAATCTTATTGAAAAAAAACAGAGTGAATTACCACCTTTACGCAGACGACACCCAAATCTATTTCAGGATCAAGTCTCCCAGCGACATCCAACTCCTCAATACCACCCTAACCGAGATCCAAACTTGGTTCTACGTTAACCATTTAAAGCTCAACCCAGACATAACAGAACTAATCCTATTCTCTCCAAAAAGTAACCATCGCCCAATCCAAGAGTGGCTCAAGAATTTGGTTGCCCTAAACTGCCCCCTTACCCTATCCAACTCTGTTAAGTCTCAAGGCCTCACCCTTGACACGAACTTATCTATGGAGGCCCGCATCAAAAACTCTGCAAAAAGTGCTCTTTTCTCTCTAAAATACCTCAATAAACTGAAACCCTTTCTACCCCATGATGACCTCAAGACAGTAGTCCAATCCCTAGTTCTCTCCAAAATCGACTACGGGAACACCATCCTTACAGGGACTCCGAAAGCTCATCTAGCCCCATTAAGAGCAGTGCTGAACATGTCCGCTCGACTCGTATCTGGAGTTAAAAGATTTGAACACATCACTCCAGCTCTCAACTGCCTCAATTGGCTTCCCATGGAAGGGAGATGTATCTGTAAATTGGCCTACATCACACACAAAACCCTTCACGCTCCTGCCCCCAACTACTTAAACAACAAACTGATTCAAGCAGGTCAATCCAGAACACTAAGAAGCTCCAACTCACTCCTTATTCCTCCGAAAGTGAAAAAGAAAACAACCCAATTCCGATCGTTCTCTGGCAACGCTCCCAGGATATGGATCGCTCTCCCTGGAGTTCTCAGATGCAACCCCTGCTTCTACTGTTTCAAAAAGGACCTGAAACTCCATCTCCTAAACAAATACTTTCATGACCAACATCAACTAACCTAGTCTTCTTTATCCAAGTTGTCTCCCCTCTCCCTGGACTTTTAAGGATAGTGGGTGACCGGACTATGTCTTTCTCGCCCTTTCTTTTTGCTCTCTCTCCCCCTCAGCTGCACTGCATATGTATTCCCAAGTTATATTTTTTTGTCTGTGATTTGCTTCCTTATTGTCGGCCTACTATGTAATGTAATGTCCTTTCAAAATAAACAGGGGCCCTGTTTACTTCGTAATTTGTCATATTTTGTAATTGTGTATTGAATTATTGTATCTTTACGATGTAAAGCATACTACACTGTTCACAATTGAGATATGCTCTTTGTATATAAAAAAATACAAACAAGAAAATTATGCAATGATTAAATTGTATGAGGAGAATCATAAATTGAATTTTCTTTGATTGTTGTGACGAAAATTGCTTTAGAATTGAGTGATTGACAGTATTACCCCCCCCCCACCCCCCTCTCTGTGCTCGTGTGAGTCCAGGCCGCCTGCTTGGGACCTGCCCACTTTTGATATGCCACATATACCACATAAAACTGTGCCTACCGCAAACACATAAACAAGCATTTGCAATGCATTGGGTCTCGCATTGGTGAAAGTTAGAGATCTTGGTGTTGCAAATGACAACGTTTTTTATTTACGTTTTTTGGTTTCGAGTTGGCAGAGCCTTTTTGTATTGATATGACCCTAATCTGTTAACAGGCTGCAGACCAGGTTAGGTGGGAGGTAATGAGCAGCGGCTACATCAGGAAAGGCCCAGAGGTGGAACTCTATTTGGCTTTAAACCCTGTAATGCTCGAAGAAAGGGAGGCAACTGAGAGCGTGTGAAAGGATCAATGCCGTGTAGGAATGGAAGTTAGGAATGCTGCTGTATAAAGTTAAATTAATGCATTGATTAAATAAAAGCTGCGTGTGCTGAGTTTTAAAAAGCTGCGTGTTTGTCAGTGCATGGTCAAGGCGTCAAGCTACTTACTTGAAACATGTAGAAGGCGGAGGAATGCTCCGAGCTCCTTCTGCTTGAATGTTCATTAGTTTAATCCAATGGTAGGAGAGGAATTGAAGGATGGGAGGAGGATGGGCAAGGATTGCGTAACAGGCTGTGCGTCTGCAAAGTGTCGGGAGGGAGTCCTGGGAGCGTCCTGGCGCTGAGAACCATGTGCAAAAAAACGATGGATTTGGGCCCAGATCTCTGTACTGGGGTGAATGTATGACATTGTTCTGCATTCTGTCCATCAACTGTAGTTTTTGCATTTGTCACCCCGAGTGGGATGGGTATGCTCAGACGTGAGTCCCATGCTCTCCACACCACTGGATTCAAGCAAGCCGGGCTTGAATCCAGTGCCAGAATGCTAGAAACCGGTCCTCGGAAGCTTGTTTCCGGTCCAGGGAAGGCATGGCTTGGCAGTTCGGGCTGGACTGTTCCCATGAGGCACAGGGTCAGACTGATTTGCATATGGCCATGTCTGAACTGGGGTGGTGTGGAGTGCAAAAAAAACGATGGATTTGGGCCCAGATCTCTGTACTGGGGTGAATGTATGACATTGTTCTGCATTCTGTCCATCAACTGTGGTTTTTGCATTTGTCACCCCGAGTGGGATGGGTATGCTCAGACGTGAGCCCCATGCTCTCCACACCACTGGATTCAAGCAAGCCGGGCTGAAGACGGCTGGAATGCCAGAAACCGGTCCTCGGAAGCTTGTTTCCGGTCCAGGGAAGGCATGGCTTGGCAGTTCGGGCTGGACTGTTCCCATGAGGCACAGGGTCAGACTGATTTGCATATGGCCATGTCTGAACTGGGGTGGTGTGGAGTGCAAAAAAACAATGGATTTGGGTCCAGATCTCTGTACTGGGGTGAATGTATGACATTGTTCTGCATTCTGTCCATCAACTGTTGTTTTTGCATTTGTCACCCCGAGTGGGATGGGTATGCTCAGACGTGAGTCCCATGCTCTCCACACCACTGGATTCAAGCAAGCCGGGCTGAAGACGGCTGGAATGCCAGAAACGGGTACTCGGAAGCTTGTTACCGGTCCAGGGAAGGCATGGCTTGCCAGTTTGGGCTGGACTGTTCCAATGAGGCACAGGGTCAGACTGATTTGTATATGGCCATGTCTGAACTGGGGTGGTGTGGAGTGCAAAAAAACGATGGATTTGGGCCCAGATCTCTGTACTGGGGTGAATGTATGACATTGTTCTGCATTCTGTCCATCAACTGTGGTTTTTGCATTTGTCACCCCGAGTGGGATGGGTATGCTCAGACGTGAGTCCCATGCTCTCCACACCACTGGATTCAAACAAGCCGGACTGAAGACAGCTGGAATGCCAGAAACCGGTTCTCGGAAGCTTGTTTCCGGTCCAGGGAAGACATGGCTTGGCAGTTCGGGCTGGACTGTTCCCATGAGGCACAGGGTCAGACTGATTTGCATATGGCCATGTCTGAACTGGGGTGGTGTGGAGTGCAAAAAAACGATGGATTTGGGCCCAGATCTCTGTCGTGGGGTGAATGTATGAAATTGTTCTGCATTCTGTCCATCAACTGTGGGTTTTGGCATATTTTGTTATGCAAAATAAACCAGCAGCAATATTCTCCACTAACAAAGTGTCTTGTGATTTATTTATGTATGTTGTGTTATTAGAACTGATGAGTGTTGCCGATATTGGCACTATGTATACTTGTTGTTTACATTAGAACATTCGCTGGCCAGGGCAGAATGTACAAATCCCATGCTGCGGATCTGCTTTTCAATGCAGGAAGGCTGGCTGTTATCAACGATAAAAGGTCGAAAGTGCTCTAGTTGTGAATGCTATGTATTCGAAGCTCCACCCCTGGCAAACGACTCACTTGAAAGCGCAGATCACTAGCTGTGCAAATGACTGTTTCTCGGGAAGCTGTCCTCAGTAGCACATATGTACGGTGGCAAGTTTATGGATGTCCCTCCATATAACTGAAACATGCCATCTGACTAAAACAATTTGATTAAAATAGATAGTTTAGAGTTATTTCTAGAGTACTGTAGAGCTTTTCAAATTGTATATATATTTTTTCATTCAATCAATGTTTACACGTTAAAAACACGTTGGTACATTTATCTACTTTGTAATCAGGAGGTGGAGTCAGCTGCAGCCGGAGAGTTGGGACCAAGCCTGTGCGCCTGCAGTTCCTGCACTTAAACAAGCAAAAGGGAAAAAGAGTGCCATGAAAGTAATAAATAACAATAACCAGTAACAGCACATGGAAAAGGGGCAGTCCTCATGGGTGGATACAAAATTCTAAAAGGAGGGACACTAAAGGTATTCACCAATGAAAAGCCACTATTTCTGAAGGGCAGTAAGAGGAACCAATGAAAGAGATGGGCGTTTTTTGAAGAACATATCTTAGATACAGCATGTCTCTTCGAGACAGCACTTGCGCTGTGATGCAGCGCTACTCCGGAAATGTTTCTAAAACCTCATCACCTTTCCCTGAAGTACCAAATCCTACATTTACTCATCAGTGGGGCCCATAACACTGCGATTTACTTACAAACACTTTCATCCTACTTCATGGATCGGTGAGATTTAAAGGAGAGCTGCTGGATCATAGCGGAGTGTCTAAATCAAAACTAAATATTTATACTACTTACACCTACAGTTTAAATGAATTTTACAATGGTTTAATTAGTGAGACTTTTATTCAGACACGCCACCATTACTTTCTCGACTGATCTACTAGTAAAAATTAGGCTAAGGAAAATACAAGACCAGCTTAATTCTCCATTTATCTATTTTTTTTTTCAAGGTAAAGTTTAGCATGTCTGTCGTATAATCGCTTTATTTATTTCTTTTATTCAAAAGTAAACTTCAAGGAAGAAAAGTTTTAGCTCAAACATTTATATTCATTTAAATTTTTAGTTCAGAAAGAGAAAAAAATACATTATTATAGGACACAAGTATTAGCAAAAAACATGATAGTTCCCAAAGTCCATTTTCCCTACTCTCCCTAGCTAATAGCCTCAACTAAAACTCTGTATTCATTCAGAAAGGAAAATAAAGTTAATCAATTCTTACGCCTCAGGAAAATCAGAATTCCGGCAGCATCTCAGGAGGAAATCGAAAAGAGAGTTTTTTCTTAATTTCAGTCACGTTCTTTTATACCCTTTTTCACTAACTTAATCTATCTAAGAAAGTAACTATCAATTCCGTTTACGATCAGGATTGGTCAGTTCGAGGGTGGATGAGCATCACCTCATCATTTTATTATTTGGCTTCCGCTGTGTCAGCGGAGAGTGAAAGGTCTATTGTCATTCCAAATGTCCCATTCAGTCATGTCCTCAACTCGCAATATTGAGTTTATTTCCCTCGTCTCACAATTGATAATCCATGTTTGTTAGCAGTCATCTGGACTTTCAGGGCAGGCTGTCCTTGAACCATTCTCGCTCAGGCACAGGCAGCTCACATTCAATCTTGGTTCTGGCTGCACATGCGAGGTATCTTTCACTGTCGCAGTAATCAAAAACCTCCATTTTTAGATAGGCCTCACGGGCCAGAATGGGAACTAGCATAGAAGCAAACACAAATAAATGTTAATTATTGAAATATAGCCCTTCTGTTTACCTCCCCCCATACTAAGGTTTTCCCTTTTACTTGTTACCTAGCAAATAAGCAACACTTATGCATGATATGCTCACCTGTCTTCATGTTTTTGCCACAAATACAGAAACAGAAAGCACATTTATGCCGCTTTTGGTTACTTTATGGCTTTCGTATTAGTATATAGCATGACAACATTACTTAATTAGTGAATTATAGTTTGCCATACAAGCAGATTAGTTTTCCTATGTGTGTGCATTCTATACTACGTTGATTAATATACAAAACCACACGATTAATACAAGTTATTGTTATGAGGAATTGACTTCACGAGGGGTATACAAAATTTTGTTCCTCCATCTTGCTCCATCAGCTGCCTAGGCGAGACCTAAAAATGGCTAAAAAGCACCACATGTGCCCCACAGGAACAGCCCCTTTCCAAGGCTTCACTGGTCTCCATTTATCATTGATGAATGTTGTAGTGAGGTGTTTAACTGCACTAATTAAATGAAACCCCTGCTCAGACAATGATTGTGTTAGATAAAATTGCACGATAGTGAAATAATGCTGCCACAGCTTGTTGTTATGCCACATAATTTGCCTCATCTTGCTGTATATATCATATAACTTAGATCAAAGGGGAGGGAGAGGGAAGCTATGGTCCATTCGGCTTCCATGCATTGCTACAAACAATCAAGGGGGAGAATGGACCACTTGTACCTGTGTAACCAGGGTCAATTGGTTTGCAGATTTTCCTAAAAAAACCTCATTCACGTACACAAGTTGTAGGCGGTATATCTTGATTCTCCGCCTCGCAGTAACATGACAGCATCATCATTGGGTTTTTATCACAGGTATGCTGACCTCCACCTGGAGAAAGACCAACTGGTATTATAGTAGTGTCCAGGGGCAAAAACAGTGCAGTGCTCGTGTGAAGTGAATTAAAATTCCCTACACCACCATTTGGGAGAAATCTTTAATGATATGGTGGTTTGGAAAAGTAAAACAAGGCAGTGCAGTGTCATTACCGTGTGGTTAAACACTCTTTCTATTCCCTGAGTGCCCCTGTCTCACCCCGCATTTAAAACAAGCGAAAGCAGGGGCTGTGTGTGCGTCTGCGCAAGCGCGTCTCAGAGGCGCGCTCCCACGGTCAAAACTGACACTGGAAAAGCGCTTGTCAGACTCGTGTCTACATTCCCAGATACGGGCAGAAATAGGTCTCGAGCAGACTCTGCTCGACCTAAACAGTGTAGGTGCGTGTGTAGATCGAGTTACCAATCTAGCGCCCGCTTAGGTTCATATCGGTGGTCGACATGTTTCAGCCTTGTTGTCCAATAGGATCTAGGGGCTTTCTTCAGGACCGATAAATGTGTAGTGGAACGTTGTGGCGACTACGCTAAGTGGGTCAATGATTTACCACTCTTGCTGTCATGAGTCAGTTCATTAGTTCCTGTAACTGCAATTGAAAAAGAAAGGGTGCAGTAGTTTACTTTCTCATCATTACATTAATAAGTATTATTAATATGGAACCCATATTCGTGATGCTCAACCTTTGTTATAATGCAAAATTATCTCAACATTGTTTACAATTCAACACTGGGAAAGAGGAGATGGGCGCTGGTTATGCGGGTGAAAGTAGAGACACAGGGGCATATTAGCAAGGAACCTTGTTAAAATTATCGCTGTTTTTGTGGCAGGACACTGCCGCTAAAACGGCGATGATGGGCTTGCTAATATGCGTTATAGAATTCCTATATTAGCCCACGTTAGATGTGCAGGACATCTAACATGGGCTTCTATAGGAATTCTATAACGCATATTAGCAAGCCCATTATCGCCGTTTTAGCAGCAGTTTCCTGCCTTAAAACGGCGATAATTTCAACGAGGTTCCTTGCTAATATGCCCCACAGTCTTTAGTCAAGCGCGTTGAGGCGCGTGGGATGCTTAGAACGGAATAGGTGTAGCAGCATTAACCAGCAATTTGATGTAAATAAGTGGGGTTGCCTGGTGTCTGCGGTTTAACTGAGTGGTTGCGCATATATTATGAATAAGTGCGCTCGGGTCTGGTTGGAGTTTGTAATATTTATTAGCAAAGGTATTAACCAGAACTTGATAAGGAAATCGGTGAGTTAATGTATAAAGGGACGACATGGCCCGGTTACGGGTGGTTTTAACTGGGCTGTGAGAAGGGTCAAGCAGGCTCAGAGTGCCCTTACCTGTACTTTGCAAAGCTTTAATGACAGAAAATGGTCGTCCGACCCTCGGTCTCGCTAAATCGTTGTGAGCGCTGCGCCTGTTTAAAATCGACAGAAGGTAAAGGTGTACGGGACGGGCTACCCCCCTACAATCCGTTCCAACCACCCAAGGTCAGTGATGCATAATAGAGTATTGCTGTGATAAATCCTGCTAGTTAAGAGTGTAAAGTAGTGACTCCTCCCTAGTAAGTATGGCTACCTCACCGAATGCAGGTATAAACGGCAGGAAGTCAACAGGAGGTACATTACTGGGGACAATGGATAATTTTCTTATCAGGGTGTTGACAGTCTCTGCCAAGGATATTGAACTCACATAAAAGAGACTATCCCTGGACACAACCTTTGATAAAAGTTCTTCTCTGGGAAATCTGGCAAGGGCTAGATCGCCATTATATCAACAGGCTGACTCCCAGGGTACACTTCCTCCTTCGGGGGTGGAGGAGAGAAGTTAACACCACGACCATTGATTATCCTGGAAACAAGTGCGAAATCCCTCAGGGGTATGGACTCTCAGTGTTGCAAGAAGAGTCCCTTCCCGTAACATTAAAACTCAATCAGCTTGCTATGCAAAATCTGGATTTGCCCAGCAGGAGGGGGAGCGCTAGCAAAAAGAAAACACCCTGGGGCACCAATGCAAGCTGGGGGGAGGAAAGCAAAAATCGCCTAAAAAGTTGCATCCACTGAGGATCCTGTGGTTACGTCACTTATTAGCCCTACTCGAACTGTATCGCTTGCCAAAGAAGGGCACAGTGGCCACCAAGCATCTGTGGGGGAGGAAGCACACTTTGACTTGGGTCCATTGTTTTGGAAAAGACTGGAGGGCACTTTCAAGAAGATATGCCATCCAATATATGATCGGCTGGACTCTATTGAAAATAGACTGGTGTGCCTCGAACTTTCGCTTGCATCGGTTCAGAAGCAGGTGGGATCCCGGTCCAGTGTACCAATTGGCCCGCAGAAAACAACTATAGCTCAAAGTTTAACTGAATCTAGTATTGTTGATGCTGTAATGGGAGGGGATAGTTCTACTCAGTCAGCCACCATGGTGTCTACGGCGGTTCTCCCACCTCCTACTTTGGTAGAGGCAGGGAATATAGCTCTGGGCAATAGGATGCACCAGGTGGCTGGGAGTAGACCGGCCACACAGCAAAAATTGTCCTCGATGCCTATGGCACACAGTGTAGCCACCTTACCTAACATTGATCTCCCTCCTGAATCAGCCCCCTTTGTGGTAGTCTTAGTGGGGGTCCCTTCATTGGCCCAGGAGAAGCGGGAGTCATATGTTGATCTCAAAAATAAGTGCACCTTCTGGCTTAACAAGTATCGACCACTGCCGATCAATACACATGCAGAAATGTTGTTTGCCAGGAGGGTGAATTGGTTAGGAAGGAGTCGTACGTTGATGATGGGGGATTGTGTCATTAATTTCAGAGACTGGAGGTGTGTTAATCACATCTGTAACGAGCCTCAAAACCACCGGTCCACTGGGATACAAGCACTCCCCCTATCTTATTTTTACAGCCCCCCCGTTTCCATTGAGAGGGATACTTTTTCACTGGGAGAGGCACTTAATCCTTGCCCCTTGGGGAACATAAGGCTGTTCAATAGTTTTGAGGCTTTGTCGGGGCTGGGGGATTGCGATTGACGGCATGTATCCCAAAGTCCCATCTCGAATAGTATAGTCTAAGGAAATGGGGAAGATGTAGAAAGGAGGGCTGGGCAAGGTACCGCCCAAGGAAGTAGGTTTGAAGAGAATGGTGGCAGTAGGCAAAACACCATATGTCTAGGTAACGTAGAGGTGGCTAAAAGAGAGTGTTTATTAGCAAAGCAGAATATTACATACCAAGCTCCTAGTGTATCTCCCGTGTCGGGAGACTTTGCTTTTAGATCAGAGGGGTCAGTATGCCAGACATCCTTTATTTCATGGAATGTGGCAGGTTTGGGGTCTAAACTTAACTCACCCGCCTGGATGGAATTTATCAACAAATTTGATATTTTGTCTTTTACAGGAGACTTGGGCGGTTGAACCTGTGTTTAAAGTGGATTACTTGAATTTTTTTGTCCCTGCGATCAAAAAACAACTAGGCCGTCCTATGGGTGGACTAGTGGTATAGGTTAGGCAGAGCCTTAAGTGGTATACCCAACTACTCCCTGTGACAAGTAATGATATTCTTGCTGTTAGGTTTAGCTTTCCATCAAACTTAATGTTTATGCCAGGGGCCTACCAGGTGGTAGGAAATCCGATGTCGTATCAGCTCTGGAAACATTGCTTCAGGCCACCCCCACTAATGTATTGCCATTGATAGCTGGAGATTTTAATACCACTTTCGAGCCACTTGGTCTCGATGACATGCACTTAACAGAGGATGAGGATTGTAGGTGGGGAGTCCCTCACCTGGATGGTAAACCTATACGAAAACGGACAGAGGCTGCTATTAGGTTGAAGGGCCTCTGCATGGGGAACCAGTTGAGGGCTGCCAATGGCCGAACATTGTCGGACAGGATTGGTAAGGAAACTTTCAATAATGGTGTTAGGGTAAGTAATATCGACTACTTACTTGTTCCCCTTAAGTTGTGGCACACTCTTCTCGATATGGAGGTGATGGCCCGCATCGAGAGTGACCACAACCCCCTGACTGCAGTGTTCAACTTGGGTTTACATAAAGTGGACGAAATGTCCAGGGGATCTATTCCGCCTGACTTAGTAATAACAAATGATGAGCGCCACCTGAAGTGGTGTCAGGTTGTAGAGCACCAGAATATTATGACTGAGATTGAGTTAGGTTTGGAAGGTGTGCTAGCAACCATGGAGGTGGTTATAACGCATGGGTCCTTGTATAAACCATTTATGGATGCCCATGATAATTTTTTCACCAAACTGAAAACTTACTTCTGTAAACCTAGTCAAGGTAACAGAGCCCAAACTCGAAAAGTGGAGAATTGGTATGATGGCTCATGCCGTCAAGCCAGGGGGGAGCTTGGCCAAGCATTAAAAACTAAAGATTTTAGCGAAATAAAGGTGGCTCGAGCAAATTATAGGCATAAACAGTTCATTGCTAAATAAGCATGGGAAGAGAGCAGGTGGCAGGAACTTAAAGCGGCATGCGAGTCTAAGAATCCTAACATGTTTTGGAATCTTTTTAAATGGGACAGGGGTGGGCATCGGGAGAGCCCTCAAAATAATGTTGCTCAAAGCGCGTGGGTAGTTTACTTTAAGCCTCAATACGCTAGTAGTGAAGCTGACAATAGTGAGGGGACTTACGTCCATATTTTTTACAATGATGCCGCCTTTACTGGTAAGAGAAGTAGATAGGGCGCTAGATTAAGTGACTGAGGGACACTCCCCAGGTATGGATTGTGTCCCTGCCAACCTATTCCTTAATGATAAAAATAGATGGCGGCTTTATATCATGTACCTGGCAAATGCCATAGCGCAAGGGATGGAAATTCCACATTCGAGGAAAGGTGCTGAGATAGTGCCTGTTTATAAAAAAAGGGGATAAGTCGTCAGCAGGTAATTATAGGCCTATCAGCCTGATCGACTCCATCTTTTTTTTGAATATTTTTATTTGCATTTGGTCCAGGAACATTAATACAACCATAATCACGTCATCATCTAACTGCATTTTCCCCCACACGCCCCACCACCCCCCGCCATATGCCCAAATATACATCAGTCTGTTTTGTAGTCCCACTCAATGACTCCGCCGCCATCATTTCCCATAGCACATTGTCCAGATTCACCCCGAGCCTCCCTCTCCCCGTAATTACCTCATCCATCCATACCTCCCTACAATCCCCCATCAAGGCCATGATACTTTCGCCGTTTACTCCAAACTCTTCCAAACTTCTTTGGGCGGCCTCTTGCCTTGTAGGTGACCCTTTCTGCAGCCATGTAGAGGTCCATACCCCTCCTCCATTCCTCAATTTGTGGTGCCGAGCTCACCCCCCAGTATTTCACAACATCCCTTTTAGCCACCACCAGGGCCAGAGCCAGGAAAATCAATAAGGGAGCTCGCCCCCCAGTATTTCGCAACATCCCTTTTAGCCACCACCAGGGCCAGAGCCAGGAAAATCAATAAAGGACACGCCAAGTCTACATCATTAGTCATACCTAACAGGACCAACTTGGGATCACTTGGCAGAGGGGCTTCTAACACCGCCATCAGTTCTTTCAGGATCTCCCCCCAATACATTTGAATCGTTGGACAGGACCAGATTACATGGAAAAAACCCCCTCCCTCCTGGCCACACCGGAGGCAGTTCGTATCTCCTATCTTCCCCATTTTGTGTAGCCGCACCCTGTCAAAATAGGTTCAATGCAGTACATTAAATTGGATAAGTCGCAACCGGGACTTAATGGCTACCTCTCTCGGATGCATGAGCACCGTGTCCCAATCCACCAAGTCCATCTCACCTACCTCTCGCTCCCATTTAGTTCTAAGAGTTGCTAGACCGTCCGGCATGTTGTTCATTATAGTCCGATATGTGAGTGAGACCGCCCTTTCTGGTATTTGCTCCTGGAGCAACCTACCCTCCAGGGGAGCATATTCAGGTATAGTATCTTCCGATATCTCTTTCGCTCGCCATGCGTGCCTCAGCTGAGCATATTTTAAATATTGCGTGGGAAGCAGTCCAAATTCTACTCTCAGAATCGAGAAAGATTTCAGAGCCCCTCTGACAGTCACGTCCCCTATCGTAGATATACCTATATCGTCCCATTTCCTAAAACCCTTCAATTTATTCAGTTCCTTCAGCCAAACACAATGCCACAGTGGTGTCTGTCTTGTGAGCTTTTTTTCCCACCCTATAGTCCTAGTCGCTCTGTTCCACAATACCAGCGTCAGTCTAGTGGCCGGCAATAATCGTCTCCTCCCCGTACCCCCATACAAATAATAAGTATACGGACGGTTACCCATAACACTCCTTTCCAGGGCATATGTAGGGTGAGTAGCGGAGGCGTGAGCCCAGTCGTTAATCGTTATCAAATGTTCCGCCCAGTAGTAGGCCTCAACATCCGGAAGAGAGATCCCTCCGCTATATTGGTGCCTCTGCAGGGTCGACAGTGCTACTCTAGGCTGTTTACCTAGCCACAGATAGGTCCAGAGTTCTGAATTTATGTCTAAGAATATTCTTCTTGGAAGGGGGTAATATTCGTTCTGGAACGCATATAGGAGTTTAGGTAGTGTCACCATTTTGAACATGGCCGCGCGACCCAGGAGCGTCAGAGGCAGTAACCTCCATCTAGTCGCGTCCTCCACAAAGTTGCGTATTATCCGCCTAACATTTCTATCGCACAAGCTTTTCCTATCCTTCGTCATAAAAACCCCAAGATAGACGAACCCTTCTACAGTCGTCTGCAGCCTGTCTGGGAGATTTGCCCACTGCTCCCTACCACTAGGGTCATAGAGGACCGATTTATGCCAGTTAATTTTATACCCTGAATGCGCTCCATAGCGCTCTAGCTCGGAGAAGAGCACCGGTATCGTTATCTCCGGTTGTGTAACATATAAGAGGACATCATCTGCGTATAATGATATTTTTTCCTCTACCATGTCCCTGGGGCCTACTTTAAAACCTCTTATCTCTGGGTGTTGTCTCACCATCGCTGCCAACACCTCTATTGTCAGCGTGAAAAGCAGCTGGGACAAAGGGCACCCCTGCCGCGTTCCGCGCCGTACCGGGAATTCTCGTGACAAAACCTGTTAACTTTGACCTTTGCCCTAGGGTTAGTATATAGGAGGCGCATCCACTGCCTGAACTGTGTGCCAAAACCTAAGCGGACCAAAACACCTTCTAATTTTGGCCAATGCACTGCATCAAACGCTTTTTCTGCGTCCAGCGAGAGGAACCAGTGTGAATCCTGCCTGTTGCCCACTTCCTGTAGCCAATTTTGCGTCCTTCTCAGATTAAATCTAGTGGCCCTACCCGGCAGGAACCCCGTCTGATCCAAGTGGACCAGTTCTGGTATCACCCTACGGAGCCTGAGTGCTAGTACCGTTGCTAGTAGTTTAACTTAGATATTCAGCAAGGATATAGGCCGGTAGGAGGAGCAGTCTTCCGGCGGCTTGCCTTCTTTAACTATCGGGACAATCGTGGCCAAGCGAAGGTCTGGGGGGAGCTCTCCCTCTTGGGCCGCGTCTTCAAATAGCCCTAGTATGTGGTGGGCAAGGAGATCTTTTGTTTTTTTTTTTTAACTCTGCCGGGAACCCATTCGGGCCAGGAACTTTCCCCGCCCGTAACTTAGCCATGGCCTTTTTTACTTCGTCAAGCGTAAGAGGAGCCTCTAAATCTTCAATGTCTGCGTCAGCCAGTCTCGGGAGCTCAATGTATTCCGGAGAGCTTCAACCTGTGTTTCCAGCTCTCTCGCTGCATAAAATCGCCGGTAATGTGTAGCGAACGCCTCCGCAATCTGGACATCGGTCACCGCAAGATTCCCCCGGTCATCTCTAACTTTGTCAATCCACTGAGCGTCTCTTTCCTTCCTACTGAGCCAGGCCAGTAATTTGCCCGATTTGTCCCCTACATCGTATAGGCGATGCAGCGTCGCCATTGCCTGAGTCCTGGCCTCCCTCGTCACCATGCCCCTATATCGCTGTTGCACGTCATTCAGTTTCCTGAGCGTCGTCCCGTCCCTGCTACCCTGATAATCCCGTTCCAGCTCCAGTATCTGCGCCTCCAGCGTCTCCAACTCCCTCTGAGTATCACGATTCCTCTCTGCTAGTCTGTTTTGGGCCCTATCCCTTAGGACCGCCTTAAAGGCCTCCCAAAAGACAACCTTCGACGAGACTGAACCCAAGTTTTCCGCGACGTATACCTTGCCATCTGCCCTCAAGTCCTTTAGCACGGTCGGGTCTTGCAAGTCCCAGGAAGCTAATCTCCATTGACCTTGACGCTGCTGTGGCCGTCGCCCCACTGTCACTAGGAGCGGGGAGTGGTCTGATATTCCCCTAGCCTTATAGTCTGCTACATCTTCCCGCGAAACAGCATGTTGGGCCATAAAGATGTAACCCAATCTAGAATAGATCTTATGGGCCCCAGAAAAGAAGGAGTAAGTCTTTATCTCCGGGTGTAACCACCTCCACACATCCGTCAGTCCTAGTGTATTTATCATGGTAGAAAGAGGAGTCTGGGCCTGATCACTTTGTCTCCCTCCCGTTCTGTCTAGGGGTGGGAACATCACATCATTAAAGTCTCCACCCAACACCTGTATTGTATCTGATGTGCTAACAAGGATGTCCGTGATCCCTCGTAGTGTGGCTGCCTGTAGCTTCGGAGGGGCGTATGCTGATACTATTGTGTATTCCTTTCTTCTCCGAATGCCACGCACCCCTACATACGTTCCCTGTGTGTCCGCCCAAACCTGTGCCACCCGGAATGGTTGACTTTTTCTTATTAGTATGGCCACTCCTCTTGATCCCTTTGTAAATCCTGCATGTGCCAGGACTTTATAGTGGCCTCTCGCTAGGAATCCGCATTTGGTACCCATGAGGTGGGTTTCCTGTTGCAGAATAAGGTCTGGGCCCACCCTTTTAACATACGCATTTACCAGGCCCCTCTTGAGCTTGCTACCCAGACCATTGACATTCCAGGTTAATATCGAGAGTTCCACTAAGTTTTGGTGTGTGCCTCTTTGCCTATCCGACATCGTGCAACCCATTGTAGGTATGAGCGATCTGGCGTGGTGTCGGCGTGTAGAGCTGTAGTGCGGCCCCTTTGTTCCTGATGACGTGTCTCAACCCCCCCAACCTCCGTCCCTCCCCCCTCCCAGCCATCCTCCCCCCAACCCCAACCCTCAACTCCCAAAAGCTCAGAATTATCAAAAACTCTCTCCATACTGAGAGCTTCCCCTGCAACTTCCCACTGAATCTCAAACCTCAAACTGTTGCCCCATCCCCCAACTCCCCCTCCCTACCTCCTCCCCCCGTCCGCCCCATCCCAGCCATCAGCTACCTCTAGGATTTTCGGGGTGAGAAGGTCTGTCGCCCACCCCAAAAAACTCCCCCCTAACTAGCTAATCCAGGCCAATCGCCCGGGTGCAAGTCTCTATTCCCCAGCTGTGTTGGTCTATGGGAGAACACACTACCCCGATGAAACAGTACCCCAACGGGGTTAAGAGATAAGGGGAGTGTCTACTTGAGTGCAGTCCGTATTCGAGCCAGTCTCTCCATTGTCCCAATCACCCCAGATCAAGAGTGCGAGTCTTGGAGGTCTCCCTGGGAGCCCTCTGCCTCTTTGTCTGCCTCCTGTTCCATCTCGTTTATCGCTGCCACCAAGGGATGCATAGATGGAGCACCCGCATCTTCCCCTTCTGAGGAGTGGCCGCCAGTGTCCTCTTCGTCTTCAGAGCGATCTTTCTCCGCTAGGCATCGAAATCTAGACCCTGCTTGGTCTTCAGGCACCGGTGATGTCGAACTTCTCCACCGTCTCTGAGTCGCATTGTGCATCGGATATGGTGTCGTGTTGTGCCTCCTGCTGCCTCGTGAGCCTCTGGTTCTCTGCGTCTTCGGTCGCTCCTCTCTGCGTTTCGCCGCCGAAGATCCCGCCCCGGTCTCCTGTCTCCCGTCGGTCCTTCTTCGCAGAAGTGGGCGCTCCTCGAGCCATTGCCACGCATCTTCCGGGTGAGCGAAGAAGTGCGTTTTCTCCTGGAATACCACTTTCAGCTTTGCCGGGAAGAGCAACATGTATTGGATATGTAAGTCTCTCAGTTTCGCTTTCACTTGATCAAAGGAGCGTCTCTGCTTTTGGACCTCTTGGCTATAGTCCGGGAATATCATGATGTGCGTGTTTTCAAGACGAATCTCCCCCATTTTTCTGGCTTCTCGCAAGATCGTATCTCGGTCTGCAAAGTTCAGGAATCGAGCAATCACCGGTCTCGGTCTCGCCCCCTCCGGCGGTCTTGCCATCAGTGCGCGGTGTGCTCGTTCTATTATGAAACAATTCGAAAAGCGGGCCGTCTGGAAGGTCTTCCGCAACCAGGTATGGAGGAACTCCGCCATGTCGTTCCCCTCGTTTCCTTCCCGGAAACCTACAAAGCGGAGGTTGTTGCGTCGTGCCCTGTTTTCGGCGTCATCCACCTTCCATTGGAGTTGTTTGTGGGAGGCCTGGAGTTCCGCTTCATCCTTCTTTAGCGTGCGGATGACGTCCTCTGTCTCCCCCAGCCTAGTTTCTGCTGTGGTCACCCTTTCGGTCAGATTACGGAAGTCTTGCCGCAGTAGGTTCACCTCCGATCCCACCTCTCCAATCTTCACCTCCAGGGCCGCTCTCGAAGCTTTTATGTCTTCTTGTGACGCCTCTATTGCTCCCATAAGAAGCGCCGTATCCGAGCGGGTCCCCCCTGAGTAAGTCTCCGTGCCGGGAGGGGCTGACGTAAATGTATCTATTGGCCCCTGGCGTGAGGTTCTGGGGGCCGGATCCTTCTTCCCCATGGCAGCTACCGTCTTGAGGCAGGCCTGATGTGTGGCCCCTGCCGCTCGTGTCCCCCGAACTGACCTTACTCCAGCCGGGGTCTTGCCGTGGGAGTGCTGGTGTCTGGGGCTAAGAGGATCCGTGTAGCGCGTGTCCAGCGCTCACTGCCGCACAGCTCGCCGTCTACCCGTGTCTGTAGCCCCTGGGCGCTATTCCGTGTCTCAGTGTCCACATGGCCCGCCGTTCTCAGCCCCAGCTAGTCCACTGCGATATTCAGGCGCCAGGGCGGTGGTGCGAGAGAGGGGGGGGGGAGTGAGGGGGTCTGTCGCCAAGATGAGTAGCTTCTCCGGGTCAGCAACGTGGCGTCACTGGAGTCGGGGCCTCCGTGTCGTGCCCCCCAATGTAGACCGCAATGCCCAGCAGTCCGGTGTCCCCTGTGTATCTCTCCCTCTGTTCCCCTCCGTATCTCCCTGCAGCGTGCCTGTTCCCGGATCGCCAACCAGCCAGCACTCAAGGGGGAAGAGGGGGGAGGTTGGGGATATGCGAGCCGTCGTCCCCCCGCAGCTGACCACTGTTCCGCTGGGTTTAGGGGGGGGGGGCATCAGCTGCCCCTCCTACCAGTGCACTGCCGCTGGCCTCGCCGAGTCTCTGGGCGCGGGCGTCTCCAGCGTCACCTCTCTCGTTCTTGCCTGCGGGTCGCGCTTCTCCCGGTCATTCACTGCTGGTTGCCGCGCATCTCCTGCAGGCTGCAGTCCGGTCTCCTCCGCGTCTTCAGGGTAACCCCTTACAGCGCCGACCTCAGTCCCTCCACAATTTCATGTTCGGGTGCCTCCTGGTGTAGTTTAGCAGGGCTGCCCGCCGCTCAGTGTGCTGTCCTTCGGGTTGGTTTCCCTTAGAAGCCGGGTGCCGCCATCTTGAATGTCTCTCCGCTCTCCGTCGGGAACTCCGCGATTTCTCTCCCTTCCAAAGCCTGCCTGAGATGCGGTTTTCTTCTCCAGGTGGTCCCGGGTCCGTCTTGTCGTCCCGTTGCCGAATTTGGAGCGATTGGGTGCCGTTGAAGTGACGGATAATTATTAGCTCGCCGGAGCTGCCGGGAGACACGTCCTAATCGGCCATGTTGTTGGCCACACCTGATCGACTCCATCTTGAGCCATCTCCAGGCTGGCTTTAGACCTAAGACCAGCACCATAGATCAGGTCTTCCGGTTTATTATCTTATACTGGCGCACTGTGGTTTTGGAGAAAGGTACCTTATATGCCGTCTTTGTTGATCTAAGGGCGGCTTTTGACCTGGTTCCCCGTAAGAAATTGTGCCGAGTCCTGGAGGAGCTAGGGATGGCCCCTGAGTTGTTGAGTCTGATTGTTCGCTTACATGAGGACACATTCGCTCGGGTTCGGTGGGGACGCCAGGGAGAGGTTACGGAACCCTTCCCTGTCGATCGGGGAGTGAGGCAAGGTTGCGTTATGGCGCCTACCTTGTTCTCGCTCTTTGTGAACGGGGTGGCGGACTTCCTCTCCTTGGTCCCGACCGATGCCCCTGTGATGAATGGCGAGCGTGTCCCGATCCTCATGTTCGCTGACGACACCCTAATAATCTCAAAAACGCCAAGTGGGCTTCAATGTGCCCTTAGGCGCTTTGAAGTTTTTTGCTCGGACCGGGGCCTTGAAATATATACAGCGAAAACAAAGTTTATGGTCCTTACTGACCGAAAGCCCCTTGGGTCTGCTAAACCCTTTAGAGGGAATATATATTTGAATAAATCCCCGCTAGAGCGGGTGGACGCCTTTACTTATATGGAGGTAACTCTCCAGAGAGATCTTGGATGGACTAGCCAATTAGACCTAGCAGTCCTAAAACATCACCAGCAGGCAGGTATTCTTCTCAAAAGGTTAAACTCCTCAGTATCAAAACCCATGAGCCCATTATTAGAGATATACGGAATGAAGGTGCTAAGTTCTGCCCTTTACGGAGCAGAACTTTGGGGGTTTGAAAATCTAAGAAATTTGACGCTAGCGGAAAATGAATTTTTGAGAAAAGCCACTAGCGTTCTGGACCTTGGGAAAAAACCTGTCCAAGATCTTGCTTCCCTACGTCCGTTACTTTACTGGCGTAGGATATGGACCACAGAAGAATTACAGCATTATGCGGGGGTCTAAAGGAAATAATTGCCAAAGACTCCTTCCATAAAATATACTGGCTGAGGGCCATTAGGTCTTTGTTATTCAGCCTGGGAATGGGGGAACTTTGGGACGACCCTGAAAATGCCGTATTCCCCTCCAAAAAAATTCTGAAGGCAAAGTATTGGGAGATGGTTAATCTAAAAGCATGTATAAAGGATCTTTCTTTACATCTAACAGGTCGTTTTCTGGAATTTAAGGCTCAACCGAAGCTGGAATTATATTGGGATGCCATAGAGAAGCAGTATGACCGTAAACTCTATTTCCAACTTAGAGTAGGCTCCCTTCCAACAAGGTAATTTACAGCAAAATGGGCAGGAGAAAACGACAATGATAAATGCCCTAGGTGCACGGACGAACAAGAGTCTATAAGCCATCTTCTCTTTTTTTGTCCCCTTTATGTTGCTCCTAGATCGATCTGGGTGAAACCTATTTGTAAATTAATTGGAACCCGCAGACATGAAGAGGCATTAAGAATTCTTTGTACAGACCCTAGCCCCCAGATTGCTATAGCTGTGGCCAAGTTTTTAAAAATGGGCATGGGTAATTCGGGCAAAACAATTAGGGCAGTGAAATGAGAATTTAATATCTTTCTACCTAATTTAGCTGTAAATATAGGGGATGTATCAGTTAATTGAGCTTTGTGTAACATTACCCTGGACTCTAGAAATGATGAGTTTAATAATTTTTATGAATTTAAGTATTTACGACATTCGACTGAAGTCCATTGTAGTTTAATTACTTTTTAAATATTTATTGTATACATTTTAATGGTATTTTATATATTGGGAAATGTGTATTTTATGTTCTGCTTTTATGACTTAATTGTCAAATAAAGTTTATTACAAATGTATGGCACGCATGTAATGCCCGGGACCCTGATTATGAATTATTACATGGGACGAATTGAGAAAGCAGTCTTTTTCAGCCTTTGGAACATTAAGTAAAACAGAAAATACAGGAAGAAATTGTTTCCTAATTATTTTCGAGCTGTCAATAAGGTTCTAAAACAAATATAACAAACAGACGCAGAAATTATTGCCACGTTCAAAATAACATGGAGGATTTTATACAAATACATATTTAGGAGACCGCTCCTGGCACTTACAGAATCTGAGAACAAAATCACATCGCTGGTATTTTAGCCGAGAAAGGAGGGAACCCTCGAGGCAGAGCACAGACAGCAGAGGGGGCAGTGCTCTGCTCTGTGACTGTAACATGAGCCCTGAAATCCCAGCGCAGCCAGAAAGGGACAGACGCACAGACACACCCACTGCACACAGAGAGGGACAGACACACCCACTGTACACTGAGAGAGGGGCAGACGCACAGACACACCCACTGCACACAGAGAGGGACAGACGCACAGACACACCCACTGTACACTGAGAGAGGGGCAGACGCACAGACACACCCACTGCACACAGAGAGGGGCAGACGCACAATCACACCCACTGCACACAGAGAGGGACAGACGCACAGACACACCCACTGCACACAGAGAGGGGCAGACGCACAGACACACCCACTGCACGCAGAGAAGGACAGACACACCCACTGTACACTGAGAGAGGGGCAGACGCACAGACACACCCACTGCACACAGGGAGGGGCAGACGCAAAGACACGCCCACTTCACACAGAGAGGGACAGACGCACAGACACACCCACTGTACACTGAGAGAGGGGCAGACGCACAGACACACCCACTGCACACAGAAAGGGGCAGACGCACAGACACACCCACTGCACGCAGAGAGGGACAGACACACACACTGTACACTGAGAGAGGGGCAGACGCACAGACACACCCACTGCACACAGAGAGGGGCAGACGCACAGACACACCCACTGCACACAGAGAAGGACAGACACACCCACTGTACACTGAGAGAGGGGCAGACGCACAGACACACCCACTGCACACAGAGAGGGGCAGACGCACAGACACACCCACTGCACGCAGAGAGGGACAGACGCACAGACACACCCACTGTACACTGAGAGAGGGGCAGACGCACAGACACACCCACTGCACACAGGGAGGCGCAGACGCAAAGACACGCCCACTTCACAAAGAGAAACCGAAACTTACCTTCACTTCCTGCATTTCTGAATCATGGCGGCGGCAGCTCAGCTCGGGAGCCTCAAGGAAGAGGCCACGTGTTCCATCTGTTTGGGATATTTTACTGATCCGGTGACTATTGATTGTGGACACAACTTCTGCCGCTCCTGCATCACCCAGAGCTGGGAGGGGAGAGATAGAAACTTCCCCTGTCCACAGTGCAGGGAAATATCTCGTAGAAAAAAACTCCGACCCAACAGGCAACTGGGGAACATGGTGGACATTGCAAAACAGCTTCACCTGCCCCCCGTGAAGCCCCCGGAGGAGAATCTGTGTGAGAAACACGAAGAGAAACTGAGGCTGTTCTGTGCAGAGGATCAGAGGATGATATGCTTGGTCTGCCGGGAGTCCAAGGAGCATAAAACTCACTCTGCAAGTCCTGTGGAGGAGGCTGCAGAGGAGCACAAGGTACGTCTGTGAGCATTCAGGAAACACAAAGTCGCTTGGTGAGCCGCACCAAGGGGCAGTCGAAGAGCACAAGCTGTGTGTGAGAGTGTTCAGAGATCAGGAGTCACCCTTTTTATAGGGTGGCCAGATGGCTCCATGTCACTGGCACAACACTTTTACATTCCTGGATTCTGCTTTTACATATCATTTATATCTAGAGTGTCGAAGCAATAGGGTCAAGTAAAATGAACCAAGACTACAACTCCCAGAATGTCCTGATTAGTTCAATCAAAAATTACAGAAATGGAAATGTTTGTCCCGGAGGCATGGAGTCATCTGGTCAGCCTACCTGTGTTATGCCATTCGGGAGGCTGCAGAAGAGAACAGGGTGTGTCTGTGGGTGTTTATGGATTATAATGCATCTGTGGGCCCCAAAGAGAATTCTGGGCAAGCAGTGTATGTGGGTGTTCACGATTCACAATTGAAGACAGTGTAAGTTTTACAGAGGAAGAAGCTGCAGAGGAGCACAAGGCGTGTCTGTGGACGATCACGATTCACAATTGAATAAACTTGTTAAGTCTTTAAGAGGATACAATTTATATTTTGAGAGTGTTATGTGTCCCTAGAGAAGGCTGCTGAAAATTACAAGGTATGGTGTTTAGGGATTGTAAGTGCATGCACTCTGTCAGGCCTATATAAGAACTTGCAAAAGAGCACACAGTGTGTCTGTCAGAGCGCTGGGATCATGGGCCGTATACTGTGAGCCACAGAGACAGCTGCAGAGGATCAGAGGCGTGTGTGTGGGTGTTTTAGGATCTTACATTATACTCAAAGGATTCCATGTAGCACTGCAGTGTGAGTTTTCGGTGTCCGAAGACTTGATGAGACAATACAGGGTATAGCACACGGACTCACAGGATCATGGAACACAGCAGAAGAGCTGCAGCGATGCAGGGTGCAGCACACCGGGTCACGCGGGCTTTTGCGCAGATGACTCGCTAGACTTCCATCGTCATTGGGCACAGGGTGAAGATCTCCTGTAGCTTTGCATGAAGCTCGCTTGCTTTGGTGACCCTCACAGGATGAATGACCGTCGGGCTGGGGCTCCTGGTCTTGGGATGTTCAGAGTGTTCAACCTCCTCACCTCAAGGTGCTGAGCACTGCACTGGCTCGGGGTGATCAGGACAACCCCCCCCATAAAGATCACCATACACTTAAAAGGGGTCAAATTATATCCTGTCCTAGGATAGTTCGCTCCAATCCAACTGTCCAATAAGATTCATAGTTACCCCCAGACCTTTGGAAGGAACCAGTGAACTTGAGAGTGAACCACACACAATCCCTCCTTCCATCAGGATCGATATTCAAGGCAAACATCCTTGGCCTTAAAAACATTGTAGTGGAGGGAATGAGGGTGTGTGAGGAGCAGGGAATGGCGGGGAGGCTACAAAGAGAAGGGGGACTGTAGGCGCTGACTAACCAAAACTGATACACCCTACAACAGAAAGCGTTTCACACACACCGAGGCCCCCATCACCACACACGGGTGCCTCACTTCTCATGGTCCCAAGCACTGCATCCTATAGACCTGGGCCTGAAGGTACCTGAGCCTTACAGCACTGTGAGGCCCTGCTCATGATAATACAGCGCTATACACATCTGTGTCACTGGTAAACAGACAAAATATCGACTACAAAATATCGAATGGACATAATATCGGGTACAAAATATAGACTGGACAGAATATCGAATGGACAGAATATAGACATCAAAAATATCGTTTTGAAGGTAAGTAATGTAATATCGAATTTTAAAATATAGATAGTCAAAATATCGAAGTACATAATATAGGTTAAGAAAAATATTGAACTTTTAATATCAAATTTTTTATAGTGTATTTTATGTGTTAAAAGTGTTTATTTATGTTATAATGTAATTTAATTAATGAATTTAATGTTGTTTAAATTTTGCGTAATTTAATACTCTAGCGGATTGTGGGTTTATAGGGGAATAGGGTGGGAAGTAATTTAATTATAATTAATTAAATATGTAAATTTATTGGTATTTGTTTATAATTAATTGTTAATTAATTTTTATTTTGTAATTAATTACATTTTAATTGCCAATTAATTTTATTTAATTGATTATTGATAATGTTAATTTAACTAATTTAATTTCTGTAGCGGGTTGTGGGTTTATAGGGGAGTAGGGTGGGAAGTAATTTAATTATAATTAATTAAATATGTTAATTTATGTAGTGTAATTTAATTTTAAATAATTAAATATGTACATTTATTTATTGGTATTTGTTTATAATTAATTGTTAAATTATTTTTATTTGGTAATTAATTAAATTTTAATTGCCATTTAATTTAATTGATTAATTGACAATTAGGTTAATTTAAGTAATTTAATTTCTGTAGCGGGTTGTGGGTTCATAGGGGAATAGGGTGGGAAGTAATTTAATTATAACTAATTACATATGTTAATTTTTTGTGTATTTATTAGATTTTAATTGTTAAGTAACTGTTTAATTACTAATTCATTGTTAATTTGTAATTTAATTAGTATTAATAGATAACTAATTGTTAGACGGACCGGGAGGGTCGGCCGAGGATAAAGGGAGAGGTCTCCGGGGAGAGCCGTCTCCAGCGATCGTACAGACAAGTAACTTCCCCCCCACAGACGTACACCACACAAGGATAAGGTTCAACAATACTTTATAAGCAATTCTTTAAGTACGGTAAAATGGTACAAGGAGGTCTGGACTCAGGGGTCCCCTCGGTTCTGGTCTCTGGATTGGGAAAAGGGTAGCGGGACAGTCTTGTTACCAATCAGGTAGATGAAATAGCTCACAATCCTCGAGCTCGGCGTTCTAGATGATCGGGCCGCGGCGGAGCCAGCAGGTCCCGATGAAGGTGGTGATTACAAACGGTCCGCGGCCACGACAGCAGGTCCCGACGACGATGAAGGTTTCAGAAGGTTGCGACAGCGCCAGCAGGCAGGACTATAGTTCGTAAGGCAGGGCTACGGCAGCGCCAGTAGTCCGTCAAGGATGAGTTCTTCGCTGCGTCTCTCGACTCCAGGATACAACTGCCTTCCTGCTCTGGAGCTGCCCCAGTTATAGGTCCGGCGCCCTTTGATGTCCGGACCCTCGCACTTGGAGGTCGGGAGGTCCGGGATGAGGGAGTCCAGACACCCAGCAGGGGGGTGGAGCCAGCGCCTGGGGGAGCTGGGGGCGATCGGCACCTGGCGGGGGAGAGCTATCGACACCTCTTTCTCCCATTGACCTGCCAAGTAGTCCGCTCACCTCCTGGGTGGATGGTGGTGCCGGGATGTCGGGGCCTGGCCAGGCCCAGGGTTAGGGTCGATCGGAGGCCAAGCGGCCTCGTGGTGCTGTGTCCAAGATGGCGCCCAGGCCGGGCGAGAGGGCCGGTAGGGAATCGGGCCCATGAGGTGGAGATGTTCAGGGGCAGGGGTCCCATAGGAGACGGGAAACGGGTGGTTGTTGCGTGTAACACCTGAGGAGCCGGGCTCGGGCCTGGTCGTGCGGGGAGGGAGCAAGCCCTTCATGTGGCCTGTCCAACACTAATTGTAATGATTAAATTAAAATAGTTTTTGTAAATAATTAATTATTATATTATTTTAACCACTTCGCTGCTCATGACGAGCTCAGCTCGTCATGCAGCCCACTGGTCGTGTGCTCATGACGAGCTCAGCTCGTCATGAACAATGGGATTCTGCATTCCTCAGCACACAGCGGGAGAATGCCCCGCATGCATGTGGTTGAAGTGTTAATTACTTTTAATTAATTTTTTATAGATATTAATATATATATATATATATATATATATATATATATATATTTAAATAATATATGAAGTATCTACTTTCCCTACTGTTGCACTCACTGGAGTGGGAATAGTAATTTTTACCCCTACGCTATAGTCAAGTCAAAAAATTTGTATAGCGCGCTACATACCCAGAGGGTCTCAAGGCGCTTGAAGAAGGGTGGGGAGTTATTTGTCGAAAATCCATGTTTCGACAAATAACTCCCCACCCTTCTTCAAGCGCCTTGAGACCCTCTGGGTATGTAGCGCGCTATTACAAATTTTTTGACGCTTTCCCTACTGTTGCACTCTCTGGAGTGGGAATAGTAAGTTTTACCCCTACGCTATCCAACGCTTTCTCTACTGTTGCACTCTCTGGAGTGGGAATAGTAAGTTTTACTTCTACGCTATCCAACGCTTTCCCTACTGTTGCACTCTGGAGTGGGAATAGTAAGTTTTACCCCTACGCTATCCAACGCTTTCCCTACTGTTGCACTCTCTGGAGTGGGAATAGTAAGTTTTACCCCTAAGCTATCCAACCCTTTCCCTACTGTTGCACTCTCTGGAGTGGGAATAGTAATTTTTACCCCTACGCTATCCAACGCTTTCCCTACTGTGGCACTCTCTGGAGTGGGAATAGTAATTTTACACTTCCGCTATCCTACGGTAATAATATTGGATATTTTTTAATTATATTATGTTACTATATATATAGGTCTTAACAAATATGATTGTAAATTTTTTTTAATAACTTTAATTAATTATTTAATTATTATAATGTACTTTAAGTATTTTTAAGTATATTTTAGTAAATAATTTTTAATATTAATTTAATTTAACATTGTTTTTAATAAAGTCGATATTTTTACAAACTATATTTTTGTAAACAATATATTTTAGTACTTACCTGTTTGTAGATACAAAGTCGATATTCTGTCTGCCGATATTTTGTCGCCGATATTTTTGGTAGTCGATATTATGTCCCTCGATATTATGTCAGTGATCCGTGTCACTACATGCATGCTGCACATACATACAGATGGCGCCCAGATATGACATACTACACAGAGTAAGAAGGTGGTGTCAGTCACTCTCCTCTGATTTTGAGGAGACATCTACCCACACTACTATACTCATCCGCCACAAGCCTTTAGTAGTGTCATGGGCTGGTCATTGAAGGGGGATCCACTCAAGTTAAAAGCAGGACCTCTCTGGGTGGACCACAGTCTCGTACTCTGCTGGAGAGTAAAGCACTTGTCAGGGGGCTTGTGGTCCGGGTCTCCTCCTGCACGAGAAGATATCCTGGGCCAGGATAGTAAAACGAAAACAGTTTGTCACAGGGATCCTATTCCAAAACCTTTGACCCTACTGTTCATGCTCTCAATCTGACTGCTGCCCACCTGCCATACTCCATGCTTGGGGTCTGTGCCTGCTGTCCTGCTCTGCCTGTTCCTGGCTCCAGACTCTGCATCAGCATGTTGACTGCTCTCTCACTAATCCTGCCTGCATGAGGTTGGTGGCTGATCCCTGTTGCAGACCCGGTAAAGGGCTGGTGTCTGCTCTCTTGTTCTAGCAGCTTGCTTCTCACAGACCCCCTTATGAGTGTGTTGCCTGTTTTCTGCTGCAGACCCTGTAAGAGGCTGGTGTCTGATTCCTGCTTCAGGCCTTGTAAAGGAATAGAACCTGCTCTGTTGCAGACTCTCTGCAGGCAACTGCCTGACTCCTGTCATAGACCCTGAAAGGGCTTGATCTCTGCTCTCTCTCTCTCTGGGTGCCTTTTTCTTGTCTTCTATTCTGTACGGTGTCTACTGTCTGTTTTTTCTCACAGACCCTGTATGAGGCTGGCACCTGCTGTCATGCGGTGCCTGTCTTTTCTCTGTCGGAGATCGTGTATGAGGCTGGTGCCCACTCTCTTAATATGTCTGTTCTCCATCACAGAACCTGTAAGAGGCTAGTACCTGCTCCCTTCCTGTGACTGTTCTCCGTCACAGACTGTGTCAACATTTGGTGCCCGCTCTCTCGTTTTGGTTGTGTGTTCTCTGTTGTAGACCCTGACTGGGGTTGGGGCCTGCACTCTTCCTGTGTCTGTTTTCTGTCACAGACCCTGCCTGGGGTTGGGGCCTGCACTCTTCCTGTGTCTGTTTTCCATCACAGACCCTGCCTGGGGTTGGGGCCTGCACTCTTCCTGTGTCTGTTTTCTGTCACAGACCCTGCCTGGGGTTGGGGCCTGCACTCTTCCTGTGTCTGTTTACTGTCACAGACTGTGATAATTTCTTTTGATGTCTGTTCTTTAACAGCCCCTGCATGTGTGTGGCACCTGTATAGGACACCCTCCAGACGTGGTTAATCAGCCAAGGGGGTCTGGATGTAACCTATTTAAGAACAATATGTGTATGTGTGGTCAGAATTTACAATCAGGACATCTGTTACTGGTACGGACAGCCTTAATATATATGGGCGGTACTTGCAGGCTGGATACAGAGCGTAAACTGAGGGGATGGCCCCTGGGAAGATGCAGTTGTTGGGGAATGTCAATGGTGGGCTGTCGGATCAGGGATAGTGCTCGTTGGAGAGATGGGCATTGAAGGATCGTGTCAATGAACACATACGAGCAATCAAGCAGAATGACATGAGGTACCCCATTGAGGAACATCCACACAATTGCCCAGTGTCCGAAAAAAAGTTTTAATTTATTGGTATACAACATGTAAAACCTGACCCACAAGGTGGTAATAGGGAGCTGAAACTACGCAGGCATGAGGCGAGGTGGATGATGCGTCTGAGGGCCGCAGAGGACGGCCTAAACTTTGATAAGGAACTGCAATATTTTTCTAGGTGACTAATCTCATAATTCCCAGGATGGCTATACTAGTGGAACATCTGGCAGTCACATATTAAATATGGACGGAGTTAGAGGAATACTTGTTGATATTACACCCTCCAACTGACACTTTATAATGACAAGTAATGTCAATATTGAGGAATCAGGCCATAACATTATTTTACCCTAGCCTTAATGTAGGATGGTCCTGCATATGCCTGCTTCTCTTCTGTCTTGTAATCTTGTTGTCTTTTAGTGAGAGCTGTCACGGAGTAGAACACTACATTTATATTATAAGTGCTTACTATCGGCTTTGACCTGACTTTGACTATTGGCTTTGACATGGCCTCATGTCATCTTGCTCTGACTTTACTTTGCTTCACGGCAGTGCTTACTATTGGCTTTGACATGGCCTCATGTCATCTGGCTTTCTGACTTTGCCTTACTTCTGCGTGCACAGCAGTGCTTGCGATTCATATCCAAGGTCTTTCTGCTTCTCATTTGTTTTTCGCACCTCACCGACCAGAGTGAACTGGATATTATCTGTAGAATGTGCAACTCTGCCTCGAAGTTAAAATACAGAGGCTTGGCCAGCCACTGTCTTGGCCTTGACGCAGACTGGTACCAGCCAGCTCGTTTTTTTCCAATGAGAAAGGGGCAGGGTTTTCTAGAAGCTTCGTCCCATGTTGAATACTGGTATTAAAGCTGGGAGCTTTCGTGGGGCAGGTGGAAGTTCATCACAGAATAGTATTGCTGTGGATTGGTGCTGGAACTTGGGTCCCGACTGAACTCCTTCCTGGGCTGTTGAAAAGGACTTTCTACAGCTAGAGTTGGCAAGGATGTTGCAGAATCAGTCGGTGAGGTGTTCCTAACTACACTCTCTCTTTCTCTCTCTTGTATATATTTTCTATTCTTTGCTACCTGTGTACATATTGCATTCTATTTCAATCGTTTATTTTAATTACTTACTTGATATATGGGAGTCTGCCTGTCTTTGTAAAAGGTTGCATTAATAAACTTGTATATGGTATTTTACCTATATTTGGGTGTGTTCTCTTTACTCGCCTTAAGGAAGTGCTGGGTCTTGCCTTGCCTTTTAGGGGCGTTGGGTTAGGGTGTGTTTTCATTACATTTTGGCGTCCCTTTCACAGGATTCTAATGTTGAATTTTAAAGGGGAAAATGCTTTCTAAAATGTCTTCAGACTCCTAGATGTCAATTAAGGTATTTCAGAGAGAGCTGGTCTCTCTCAATGAAGGAAAGCAATTTGGTATTTCAGACCGCAACAGTTTTGTCATCTTGAATATATTGTTTAGCATGTATCAAAAATTTGAGCATTCAGAACAAGAATGTAGTGAGCTGAAAAAAGAGTTGGCTGATGTTCAACTTGAAAATACGTTTTTGAAAACAGAATCAAACATGTGCCAGGTTTCGAATTTGTTTGCTTTGACCAGCGATGAGTCATATGTGAAAAATGTGAAATTGGAGAACGTGCCAGTTAATCTGCAGGCTTCACAGATGGTCTTAATTAATTCTATTGAGGATGTTACTCAGCCAAAAAGGAATGTGCAGGAAAATTAACAGACCAGTTTTTTTGATTGGTCCCACGTATAAATCAGACATGGCAGTGAACGATGAAGTTTGCTCTACATGGAAAAAGGCTATTTTGGAAAAAGAAATGCAGCAATGTGCTTTTGACTCTGCACAGCAGACTGCACAATGTCTTTAAAATGTGGGCAATTCAGAAAAGAGACAGTGAATTTGATGTGCTAGTTCAGGAGCAGTCTGAGATTTTTAGTTATTGTGAAGAACAGGGGAAGAAAGGTATGCTTTTAAAGTTGTGGACTGTAACATTTCTTAACGCTGAACAAATACAGATGCTTTTCTGTTTTTGCGCTTTGAAAGCCACTGGGCAAATGATATTTGGACACAATGTGATTTATCAGTGGGAGAAAGCCACTGTTATAAAGTGGCATATACAGACAGAGACTGCAGGTTTGCATAAACCGTTTGCGCAAGTCTCAATAGAAACTCCATGGGTGGAGTTTGAGACACAGAATTCCCCAGTAAAGTGGCAGGTTGTACTGCAAAGCGCAGCTACTGTGCATGATAGAACATTTAATTTCCTTACAGATGAAAAGGCTAAAATCTTGGAGACAAAGGTGGTGACACCCGATTCAGATTTAGTGTGCATAACTAAATACGAGCACCTAGGAGATAAAGACCCTACAAACAGATGAGCAGAAAAGGAAGGGATCCATATCCCCCTAGATTTACTCAGAACTATGATTGCTATGCGTCAGGATGCACAAGTGCAGACCCAGTTAGACAGAATTCTGAAGCATTTGCAGAGCAAGGGATGGGAAATAAATCCTGCCAAATTTAAAAGGACCCTCTCAAAGTGTGAAGTTGTTGGGTATTCAGTTGCATCAGGGACACAGAGAGCTGGTGCCCCAAGTGAAACAAAAGATCAGAGAATTTGTAGTGCCCCGAAACAGAAAGGAAGCTGAGAGGTTCATTGATTTGTTTGACTTTTGGAGAGAGCACATACCTCACTTGAGTCAGATTTTGGCCCCTTTGTACAAAGATACGCAAAAGAAAAATGCATTTGAGTGGGGAGAGCAACAACAGATTGCATTTGAATTAGCAAAAGAGGCTATACAGCACGCTTTGGATTTGTGGCCACTACGGGAGGGGGATGTTGAGCTGAATGTGACAATACAAGAACCATATGCCAATTGGAGTTTGTGGCAGAAGCAGGGAAGAATGAAAGTAACTTTAGGGTCTGGACAAAGAAACTGCCAGATGCTGGAGAGTGGTACACTTCCTTTGAAAAATAGTTGCTTGCATGCTATTTGGCTCTAGTGGATACTGAGTAATTGTCCCTAGGGCATAATGTGATTTTGAGACCTGAAATTCCAATAATACAGTGGGTGAAGAGTTCCCCCAAGACTCCCAGAATTGAACATGCGCAGGAAGCTAGCACAATTAAATGGGAGTGGTATATACAGGATAGGGCCCAAAGACACCGCAATGTTGCATGAGCAAGTGGCGCAGGTGCTAATGGAAGAGATAGAGGTGTTGCATGATGTACTTGAAATACAGTAGTCCCCGGTAAAGAGGGGTAAGCCATTTAGCGAATTGTCTGTGGAGGACAAGAAGCATGTGTGGTTTATTGATGGTGCAGCGAGGTATGTAGGGGCTAAGAGGCACTGGAAGGCAGTGTCATACAATCCTGTGACCAAGAAATTGTTGACCACTACTGGAGAAGGAAAGAGTAGTCAGTTTGCAGAACTATATGCTGTGTATCAGGCTTTGAAACAAGAATTTCCAGGAACATGTCCTATTTACACTGATTCATGGGCCACTGCCAATTTATTTTTATTTATTTTTATTTATTTTATATGCTTATATAGCGCCTGAATAGACCCCCAAAGGGGTATCTCCGCGCTTTGCCATACAAAAGAACCGACTACTATGCACGAACAGTACTAGTGGGTGGTGGGAAGGGAATGAATTAAATGCTGGAAAAAAGGTAGGTTTTCAGGGCTTTTCGAAAAGACAGGTGGTCAGTGCTAAGCTTTAGTGCGAGGGGGAGAGTGTTCCAAAGAACAGGCCCTGCGTATGCCAACGCCTTGCCTCCTTGGCGAGTTTTTTTAATTTTTGGAACCTTAAGGAGCTGGAGATTGCTCGATCGTAGTGAGCGGCCAGGAACATAAGGAAGGAAGGCTGTGGAGAGAAATTTCGGGCCTTTCCCCATCAGACACTTGTGAATTGTACACAAGATTTTAAATTTGGTCCGCAGTCACACTGGCAACCAGTGAAGTTCCATCAGTAGTGGCCGGGAGGGAGTCCTGGAAGGAGCCATCATGACTAACCTCGCGGCCGTATTCTGGACCACCTGTAGTTTGTTAAAATGGCCTTCGTTAGCTGATAAAAGAAGGCCATTACAGTAGTCCAATCTACTAACGACCAGAGCCTGGACCAAGGTCTTTCTGTGGTGATCTGGGAGGAAAGGAAAGACCCTTCTCAGCAGAGAGATAACCCCGAAACAGGTACCAGCAACCTGGTTGACGTGATCTTTGAAGGTCAGTGACTGATCAAATAGCACTCCCAGATTTCTTATAGTCTGTTTAGGAATAGGGGCAGGTCCTAGTTCAAGAGGCCACGACTCATTGGACCATAGTGTCACTGCTTCCCCATAAAGTACAACCTCTGTTTTGGTCACGTTGCATTGTAAGCAGTTGTTGGCCATCGATTTGGAAACTGCCCTCATCCCTTCTGCAAAAGTTCTTTGTAAAGCAGGAGAGAAGGTCTTAAAGGGGAACAGAAGTTGGGTGTCATCGGCGTAGGTCACCGGTATAAACCCAAAAGATCTCACCAAGTCAGCCAGGGGGGCCACGTACACATTAAACAATGTGGGGCTAAGGCAAGAGCCCTGTGGCACTCCCCTGGTGAGCTCCCTAGCGATGGATTTATGGGGGCCCAATCTGACTTCTTGAGAGCGGCCGGAGAGAAAGCTCTCCATCCAGGACAGGGCCATGCCTCCCAATCCTATCTCTCTAAGACGGCAGAGAAGCAAATCGTGAGACACAGTATCGAAGGCAGCGGATAAGTCCAATAGCACCAGAATCATCGACCCTCCACTATCAAGCGTCATCCTGATGTTATTGGTGACAGCCAGTAGGGCGGATTCGGTGCTATGGTTAGGCCTAAAACCAGATTGTGAAGGATCTAGGCCATCCGCTGTCTCGATATAGTTGGAAAAGTGGGTGTTCACGTGCTTCTCTGTTAATTTGCCGATGTAAGGCAAGAGAGAGATAGGTCGGAGGTTAGATAGATCCGTCCAGGGTAGGGTCGCCTTCTTCCGGATTGGGTTTACTACCGCAGTCTTCCATTCCATGGGGACTTGGCCTTAGGCCAGGGAGGTGTTGATAACTGCCTGGATTGAGGGGCCTAAGATGGAAATCAAAGGGGACATCATTTGGCAGGAAGAAGTGATGCCAATGGGTTAGCAACTTGGCTTCCCACGTGGCATGCTCATAATTGAATGATAAATGCAAAGGAAGTGCGGAGCAAGGAATTGTGGAAAGAGATTTGGACCATGCTGACACAAAGTACAGTTACCATGTATTTGATTAAAACTGATTTTGCAGTGTCCTGTTTGTCAGCATGCCCGAAATAGATCAGTCCCACAGACAGTGAGAGGTCAGCTAGGTAGAGGAAAGTTACCAGAGCAGATGGAGTGCTTTGTGCTTCTGCCAATTGATAAGGGGAGCAAATATCCAGCAGTGAGTGGAGAAATAGTCAGGAAGGAGACTGCCCCAGCCCTTCTTACTGTGCAGGGAAAAAGAGAGTTTCACTCCAATACCAAGAGTTCAGAGGCTACAGCATGGGTAGAATTCTCAGACAATTCCCCAGAGCCAGCAGTGAACTGTGCAGACAGTAATTAAAATATTGTGCTTTTAGAAATGCAAAACAGGGACAGGAAAAGCATGCACTTTTTGAAAAACGATTCTTGCAAGAAGAGTGATGCCTGTTTCTTTTCCAGGTCATCATACTGCGACATGTTCGTGTGCTTGGTGCCTGAGACCCGTTATGAGTGGGACCCTTCCCTTCCCTTCCCTTCCTCTCCCCTCCCTTCCCCCTCCCCTCAAGCCTTTAGTGATCCCCGGACGGTGGAAGCTGACGTCCTGTGGCTGAACGGACCAGATGGGGATCTACTTTGCCAAAACCGATAAACTGATTCAGTGGAGATTAGGTTAAATGTGAGGAGACTGTGTGTCTTCCCACTGAAGGACTGTGTGTTTTAAGAGAAAACAGAACAACACAAATGTGCTGCAATTGAAAATGTTTTATAAACATGAAGTTAGAAGTGCGAGAGTGTGTCTTTCACACAGTAAGACTGTTTGTTTAAAAAACAAAAATGTTCCGCATTTGGAGAACATTTTTTTTGAGTTAAAGAGTTGCCTTTGTTTTGTTTTTTTTAGCACAAAATATATATGTTTGACTGCTTCAACAGTAGAAGTTCCAGTATTGACCATTTGAGACATTAGGAGCATTACTGAGTTCATATGCTTTTCAACGTTTTGCTGAATAGAGTCCTGTTGGGAGTTCCAAAGCTTAGCCGCATGAAATGAAAAGCCTTTTCCTCCCCATCTGACTCTTCTTGTCTTGGGGAGACATAACAATCCTGAATTTGCTGACCTAAGGGAAAGTGCTGGTATGTACCGAGGGAAGAGGGGGCTAAGATATGCCGCTCCTCCTCCATACAGAGCTTTATGCACCAAGCAAAGGGCCTTGAAGTCCACTCGTTGTCGAACTGGGAGCCAATGTAGCTGCTTGATACCTCTAGACGTCGGATGATGTTTAGGTAACTCCAGCAATAGTCTAGCAGCCGCATTCTGTAGTGACTGAAGCTTTGAGAACTGTCTTGCACCCACTCCTAGATACAATGCATTACAATAATCGACTCTTGACATAACCAAGGCTCCTACTACTGTTTTCCTAAGCGAGAAAGGAATGAAAGGAAGTATTTTTCGTAGGACTTTCATTGTGTAGAAGCAAGCCGAGGTGACCTGATTGATTTGTGGGACAAGCTTTAAGTCTTTATCTATCAGGAAACCCAAGTTCCTGGCCTTGGACACAGAGACAGGGCAAGTGCCAGCTTTGGGGGGCCAACATAGTTGGCTCCATACTGATTGTTTTTGACCAAACTCAACAACCTCATTTTTTTCGGTGTTGAGTTTTAGAAAATTAGACTTCATCCAAGTCATCAGCGCCGTGAGACAGTTGCGGAGTCGTGCAGCTGTTATGTCAACATTTTGCGTGAGGGACACCACAAGCTGGGTGTCATCTGCGTACGACACTAGCGTCAGACCATGGTCGTTTACTTATCTAGCTAGTGGTGTCACGTACAGGTTGAACATAGTCTGGGGAAGCCTGATCCTTGAGGGACTCCACATGGAAGGTAAAACTCTCTTTTCCTAATCTGTAGGAATTTAAAAAAAACTCTCTTTGGCAAGTCAAACATCTCCTGCAGTTCTGTGAATGAGCATAGCGGATTGTCATTAGATAGATCTCATTGAATCAATACCCTTCTTTTCCACCTTTCCATCACTGAGTCTTGAAAAATAGTAGGCAGTAGGGCAACTGCAGAGACCCGAGTGTAAAAATGTATTCTAAGAATCACCAGTCGTCGCTTAGGCGGAGGCCATATTTTCTAGGCGGCTCTTAATACCTTAAATCTAGTTTTATTGTAATCGCTTTGCTCCAATGTTTTCATAAAGCATCCTTTTGCTTCAATTCCAAGCTCCATCTTAAATATAATTGGATATTCTATGACACAACTCCCCCTTGTTTCTCCAGTCAATAAAACCCCAATATATTGAATCGTACATGCCCAGTAATAAGAGGTAAAATTGGGAAATGACCACCCACCTTGTAATCTTGGCAAGGTCATATATTTAAGAGCCCTTTTAGGCATTTTATACCCCCACAGGAAACTCACACATAGTCTAGTTTCTGCAACCAGAGTTTACTAATCTCCACTGGCATTGTCCTGAAAGAATACATTTTTTTAGGTAAGATTGATATGCCCTGGTCTATTTTACTTTCTTAACCGTGCCCTCTAATCCCATGCCTGTTCCATCTGGTTGGGGCTGGTGCTCATAATCCTGATATGTGTGGCTGGTGCTAGAAATACGAATGTATGACTGGTGCGTACACTCTGGGCACGTGTGGCAGGTACTGTAGTGACCCTTTGTTTTGTAATTAAGACCACACTCTACAGATCTACACTTATTTCTTGCACTCTCATCCCTACAGGTGAAACTTCAAGAGTGGCTGTTTGTCCTGAAGAAAGAGGAGGTATATTTTCTGGAGTCTAAACTCAAGGAAGAGGAACAATATAAAAGCATGTGGGTGAGTGGCTGCAGTGAGTGCTCTGTATATGTCTGTGCCCAGTCCTTTGTGTGGCCTCTTAAAGTTCAAGATACAAAGACACTGATGAGTCACAATACAGGCTGGGTCATGGTCCCCACCAAATAAATATATTTACTGGAGTCACTGCACCTGGATGTTGGGGCTGATATCGGCCAAGGGCTTGTCCTAAAAAAACACAAAATCAAGGATTACTCTTCTGACCTTAAGGTAGATTTTGCATACTCACATGGTGTGTGTTGGAGTATGTGTGCAGTGATGTGGCATTATCTGTACGTACCAGCATGTTTGTGTGTGCATATGTGTGTGTGCATGTTCACTCTTAGGGGTACGTGTCTAAGGGCGCGTCTCTATGTCTTCCTGTTTTTTGAGCATGTATTACTGCTTGTGTGTGTCTGCATATTCATATATACATTTTGAGCCCCTGAGTATACAAATACACATCCTTATCTATATGCATGTGTGTTTTAGGGTTGTGTATGCTTTAGTCTGGATTTATTGGCTGTGAGTTTGTACCTACATAAGTGAATGCCTGCCTATGGGTTTGTATATCACCAGATCTGGTGGCATTTGTGAGTGTGCAAATACATGTGTGCATCTGTGAGTTTGTGATGTGTATGCATAAGTCTGGAGTTATTCATCAGTGACATTTTATATGCATTGGTGTGTGAGTATATAGGTCTGAATGTGTGTGTCTATGAGTCTGTGCATGCATGGACTGAAGATATCCATCTGTGAGTTCGTACAATTTTTGTGTGCGAGTCTGCACATTAATATGTGTGTCTGTATGAGTGTGTACCTCTGTGGATGTGTGTATGTATAGATCTGGAGTTATCTATGCATCCATCATACTGAGCATGCCTCGTGTAAGGCCCTTCCTAACACAAGGGTTTAGCAATTTAATCGTGTTACAGTATTGTATATACATCATCAAACCACAGAACATCCAACAGAGTCCATCTAAGTCATAAAGCAAGCATGGGAGCTCCAACATTGTGTAGATGAGTTTTAACCCACGAATACTTCCTCTAAACCAAATGCCCTCTAATCTTAACACGTTTCAGGACATGTACATTCCCTTCTTCAGGACAAATGCATTTCTAAATCTAGAAATTACTTGGGCACAGCTCAGCTTCAGCCCCTGACCTTGGGCATTCTCTGTTCTGTTCAATCCTCATTGCAAGGATTTCCTGCAACAGTCTAATCGTCAATAGTTTGACGTGTCTTTTTTTATGCCTTCATTAGACCTCTCACAGGGATAGGCCATAGCTGACTGAAATGTCCCAGAATAACTTGTGCACATTTTTTAATTTTATTATTATTTTTTGATTTTTCAGTGGTTTGTACATAGATCCTTGACAATAGTGAGTGCACATAATATCTTTCATACAGGTAGACTTAGAACATTGATGGGGTACAAGGATATAATAGCATTACACATACTATAGAATTGTGGTTCGCTGTCAATGTCCCAGTGGGAACTCAAGATCATATTAATTGTGCAAATCTATTTCCATAAGTATTGTTAACATTAACAAAAACAAGCATTTACAATGCAACGGTTTCGCCTTTGCCAAAGTTAGAGCTGTTGGCATTGTAAATGAAATATCCTCCCTCTGCCCGTGCTCTGTGTGTACACCAGTAAGAGGAGCTGTAAGGGGACGGTCCGGGCAGCCCTGCGAGCTCACACAGCGGGAGCCCAGGAGAGCTGCCCTGGGCAGAGCAAGGAAGAAGCACCGGGCGGGGGGAGACGGAGGGGCCACCCAGACAAGGGACTGAAGGTCATCCTCCTGCAGAGAAGACTGCGCGCGCTCTGCCACCTTGGACTGAGGGGCTGGACGCTCCCACATGACCGGACTAGGGGGCTGTGGACACCCCCTACAGAGCACTAGTAGTTGCTCACACCCACCCAGAAGAGGAGTGGGGGGATGGGCTGCTGACACTTGGGCCTCAGTGGTTTTGAACATCTCAGGGCAAAGCACCGACTCTGCAGGCACAGGGGGCTGGGGCTGTTGACACAGCAGAAGACTGAAAGGTGCTGCTACCTGGACCTGAGGGCTCTCTTTGCCACCACGAAAGAGTTAACTGAGGGGCTGCTGGCTCCTGGGCACCTGGTGCTGAGAGTTCCTGTAGCCCCGGGAGCTCAGCAGAGGACTGAGGAAACCCTGAGGTACCTGCGCCCGAGGGCAACAGCCACGCACCTGCGTCTCTGTGCTGCCGGCTGTCCTCGCCATACCCCGAGGAGCTGGCACAGGACTGCTGACACCTGGGAGAAGGCTGGAGACACCTGGGCCGAGGGCTGGAGGTAGCGTTGGAAGTCTCCTGAAACCTTGGACTAAGGGTTTCCTGACACCTGTGACCAGCGCTTCTTATAACGGATGGACTGTTGGCGGCCTCAGGCTGACTGAAGGGCTGTACCATCCCTGTGGGGGGGGGGTCTTCTTAATCGAGGGTCTGTGGATCCCCTGTGACTCAGAGAAGACCAGGGTGCTGCTGTCACCCAGAGGGAAGGCTGATCCTAATTGACGGGCCCCTGACAACCCAGAATCGAGAAACTGCTGCCACCTGTAGAGAGCGAGAGATCGCTGCCACCCGGGGCATGGAGTGTCAGACAGGGCTCCTGCCAGTCCTGCTCTCTGCCCTGGCAGCGTTGGCCGGCTGCCTGGATCTCTTCCAATCAGGTGACTGTGCGGAGAGGCACGCCGCACGCGTCTTCTACCTCAAGGGGTGTGAGAGGGCATGGAGGGTGAGACGAATTAATAATGTACCGAGGGGCCGGTGGCGAGGTGACGTAACATATTATACCCCCTAGAATGCAACTAGCACGACGAGCCTACCCTGCGTTGCTCAATTCAGTTACATTGCATTATTGCATGATATGGTCTGGTATGGTATATGGTACGTATGGAACGGTATGGTGTTTATATAGCGCTGAATTCCTGGCCAGCCTCCGACCAATGGGTAGTTGTTTGCATGTGCGAGACATGTCCCTCGTTAACGCGCCACGTGCCGCCCAGGCCACCTCTGAGCACCTCCTGCAGCAAGAGGTGGCAGTGAGAGACGGAGGCAAGGAGAGGTATGCACTGTGGGGCAGAATAGAAGAGACGGGCGCAGATCTGTGTTTATGACCTGGAAGAGCTGGCACACTACACGACACAACATTTTGGGGAAGGGGGTGGGCAGCAGAACCCCTGAAGGCATTTCGATGCCATACCGGTGTATTATAAATCCTGCAGAGCGTAAAATGTCGTGATGTACCACAGCAATGAGCGCCACACCACACTACCCTAACGCTATACAACGACAGCACATCAAAACATGACATCAGACCAGAACATTGTAACACGATAATATGAAACAAAGCATCATCACATTGAAACAAAACACTGTCATATCAGCACGAAACTACAAACCACCATCACGGCACAGCTTTGTTTATTTTGCATTTATTTAATGGTTTTGTATAGCACACACTGGTAACTTCAGCCGCTGGACACGAAGGGCATGATTCAGAAAGAAGAAAGTAGATATTTCGGTTTAAGAGGGGATGCCTATGGCGGAGGGCTCGGGAAATTGAGACATAGCTAACAGACTATTTCAGACACGGATACATCGCAGACTGAAGCTATGCTCGATGTTAGCAATACCACACGCCTGAAACAGCTGGGTCAGTCGAAAATATCATCTGGGCACGTTCTATCGAAGCTGACGGAAGCCCATGGCGTAGGAACTCGAAAGTTTCAAACCGGCATCCCGGAGCGGCCACGTCCGCTGGTTCAAGACGGCACTGCGGAGCTTCTCAAGTAAGCTACTGCCCGGGCGCCATCTTTGGAGAAGTGACCAAAACAAACCTTTAAAAAAAAAAAAAAAAAAAAAAAAACACCGCCGCATGACGTTCTAAAAGGGTCGGAATGAGAAAAAATCTACGTACGCCCACGAATCTGCTTGGAGAATAACGGACCGATCTCTCTTCCAATGGCTAGCCTCCATTTATGGAGCTAGCCAATGGAAGAGATAGGCGGGACAAAGCCCCGTACTGCTAAACAAAATATTTCGCCTGCGCGAACACTGCTGCGCAGTGGACGCCAGGCGAAACCTAAAAATACCAAGGCCGCATTACTTCGTATTACAGTGTTGACTCGCTACGCTTTTGCCTACCCGAGATAACAATACTGGTAATGTGAGAGAAAATATGTATTTCGTTTGAGTAAACTAGCACAATGCAACACTCTTTGATCTCGGCTTAGAAGGAATGCAGCAGGGGGACAAATACACTAGCAGTGAAATTTCCCATCACCACCATGTGGAGCTGAACAAGATTGCAATTGTCACTTGTCCAAACTGAGAGAACGGGTCAAACTACCTTTGAGAGCAGGGGTGTAGACTTTAATTCAATAATATCTACTTGTTCCTTGGACAGGTCGCTTCATAAATTTACTTGTCCCATAAAAAAAATCCACTTGTCCCTTTGGTGCCAGGTAGTGTGGAGACAAATTATGGCAGCAATCTCATTATATGAGAGCTCTGATAGTAGTCTCTCTGATTTATGCTAGGGCTCATACTATAGAAGGGGATGAATACTAACAATTCATTGATTTTGCTACTTCTCACCACATCTACATACTGGGGCTGGTGGTAGCTGTATGCAAGCTTCAGCTTTAGAATGCACTTTCAGGTATGTGAAACCTACTAACCTGCTTATTTTAGGGGTTTCCACCAGCTCTTGACCAATCTTTTCCCATACCGAGAAAGGCTGTAAATTTACTCTCGACAATTGCAGAAGTAAACATTCTTCCAGGGTTGGAAAAAAAGGAACTGGAGGAAAAGTTAACTTGTAAACTGTGACTGCAGAATTCTACTCTTTCTCAAGGTGGCTATCAGCACAACGTTTTCAGTGCCATGGACTACTGTAAAAAGAACAAATGATGGACAGAATGCTGATCAACGTCAAACATTCGCCCCAGTACAGAGATCTGAGCCTAAATCCTGTGTTTTTTTGCTCCCCATGCCATTCCAGTTAAAACCAAGCTAAATGCAAATCAGTCTTGAACCTGTTTCCAATGGGAACAGTTCAGCCCAAACTGCCAGGCCAGGTCCTCTCTGGACTGGAAACAAGCATCCTGGGACAAGTTTCGGGGCATCACCCCTCATCAGCCAGACTAGCTTGACTCCAGTGGCATGGAGAGCACATGACCCACGTCTAGGCATCCCCGTCCCACTCGGGGTGACAAATGCAAAAAGAACAATTGATGGACAGAATGCTGATCAATGTCAAACATTCACCCAGTGCAGAGATCTGGACCTAAAGCCATCGTTTTTTTTTTGCTCAGACATGGGCCCTGCTCACTTTTCCACTGGATACAAGCTAGCCTTGCTGATAAGTGATGCCCCGAAACCAGTCCCATGATGCTGGTTTCTGGTCCAGGGAGGAACTGCCTTGGTAGTTCGGGCTGGACTGTTCCCATGAGGGACAGGATCAAAACTGATTTGCATATGGCTGGGCCCAAACTGGGGTGGCATGGCGAGCAAAAGAACAATGGATTAAACCCAGATCTTTGTGACTGGGGGTGAATGTTTGCATTGTTAGGCATTCTGTTTATCATTTGTTCCTTTCGCATTTATCGCCGTAAGTGGGAAGGGTATGCCCAGATGTGCTCACTGTGCCACTGGATTCAAGCTATTCTTGCAGATGAAGGGTGATGCCCCCAAAACGGTCCCAGGGTGCTGGTTTCTGGTTCAGGGAGGGCCTGGCTTGGCAGTTTGGGATGTACTGTTCCCACGAGGGACAGGGTCACGACTGATTTGCATATGGTTGGGTCCAAACTGGGGTCGCATGGCGAGCAAAAAAAAATTTGATGGATTAAACCCAGATCTTTGTGACTGGGGTGAATGTTTGCATTGTTCAGCATTCCGTCCATCATTTGTTTCTTTTGCGTTGACTACTATGGCAATGTGTGCTTTTTTAGAGATCCAAAAATATTTTTGCCAATATTTATAATATAGGTGAGGGCCTGGCAGGTCCCACAACAATAACAAATATTATCAAAACCACATCAAAACAACACACATTGAAAAAACTAAAGGCCAATGTCAGGCCTATCTGCTTTGCCAATGATTGTTTATTTTCATGTTTCCCATAATCTTGCTTAACCTGGTTACACTGATATTCCATCATCAATATTTTTGGGAAATAGTAGCATGTATCAAAACATTTTACTAAATGATGCTTCAAAGAAATTGTAGCTAAGATTTAACAGTAGTGTAGCAAAACATTTTTATCCTAAAACATTTAATTTTTAAAACAACGAATCATCAACCTTGCTTTCAAGCTTCTGCAAATATTTGCATCTAATGAGAGAACATTTTGGGAGGCTTTACGTAGTATAGCCTCATGTTAAATTTTGCAAACGTGCACACACATTATTATAATAGAACCACTGTCCGTAGTGCAATCCGAGCTTACATTTCTTTACAGTGCTCACCCTCATAATAAATACTTTGCATTTAGGAACCATAACTACTAGCTCTAACAGCATTAATGCATAGACACAAATATTACCCAAACTGCAAACAATGCCCCTCCCAGATCCATAATGTGATAATGTACACTGACAGCTAAAGGGTTTGTGCTGCAGGGGGTTGTTGGACCTACTTTTCCCCCCGCACAAAATAAACATGAATACATGTTGTCCTGGACCCCAAACACTATGTCCTGGGTGTCAGGCTATAGGAATTCTACATCCCTGGGAGAAGTAGTACTGCTGTTAACAACTTCATGTCATTGCTTATTAAGCCGTAGATAATTGCATAAGCTGCTCTTTTTGTTTTAAGTTAACTACCATTTCATTATGCTTCATTGTTCACTGCAGACCAGGCATGCTATGCACTTTTCCAAAATCAACTTAGAAAAAATATGTCTAAGATCACAAAACTCTGTATGAATAAACACTAGCAATCTGCTGTTTTCATTATAGAGGTATACTTAAAATTGTAGAATTCTGCATTGGTTTTCTAGGGTCTGACTTAGTAGCTGAAGACTGTGCACATTGGGCTGATGCAGCCCAGAATCCAAAAGCACCACTCTACATGTATCTGATCTAGAAGTGCACGAAAATCTCAACACTTCTCCAAAATGGGAACGGCAGGGAAGCAAATCACCTCTAAAGATGTGCTCAGAAACATAACCAAGAACACAAGCATGTTCAAAAGAAGCACTTGCACAAATGCAATTAAGTCTACCCATGCCAGAAACTGAACCACAATTGAAAAACATGCAAAGAAGTCATAACATGCTGTGTGAAGCACCCCGGACAATCGTGACAAAAGCTTGCCGAAGGCAGGCGAGGTTGTTGAAAAGACACGCTAAGCTACGAGGATTCATTTCAATGGAGAAGGGACTAGAGAGGCCCTGAGAGAAAAGATATTACAAAGAACCAGAACATCAAAACTCATTATCATGCTTCAAAGGACTTCGCTGTGCAGGAAAGCCAGTCTTTCAGCCAGCATAAAGTGACCAAGTTAGCAGAGTATAAAATCCAAAAGTCACTTAACTTTGTTGCTTCTCGCTTACTGACCACCAGTGGGCATCTTTACAGAGCCCTCACAAGTGAATAACACGTTTAGAAGTTACTCAATCCTGAAGCACGAGGCAGTCATCCAGGTAGAACTCCTATGCAAGATGTAGTACTTGTCTCTTATAAACGCATAATTTTTAAAAGTCCTTCACAAATGTAAGCACGGCGTCTTCAAAATCCGGAAACGGGTAAATATTTCCTAAAGCGTGACCACATCACTTACATAACGAAAAATTAGATATCTGAATTAATCAAAGCTCCTCCCTCTTCTTCCTTTGTAATGCTGACTAGTACATACTCATTTGCTTAGTTATAATCTCCTATCATCTTCTTCCACATAACAATTATTCATACATCTTGATTTTTAAGCAGCTACACTTGGCCGACTGACCAAGCACTAGTCCAATATGGTCACTTTACTATCTACATCTGTTTGACTTACTAAACCTAACAAAGACCATTTAGACTTTTCCTACTCTAGACACGCCAATCTCTTGCCGTCTACACTTCTCAGGGATTCCTTTCATATACCCATGTTACCAAATGCAGTTGTTTGCATTAATAAGCTACGTTCTAATGTACGCTACCTGATTGTCTGTTCACTGCTACTTTGGAACCACAAAAGATTTTGTCAGCCTGCTTCCCAACTTCCTATTTAGGAAAATGACCCACTAAGGTGTAAAGTTACCTCCGCAATACACCTAAAGATCAACACCATGGACCTTGTGTCATAACAAATTGGTTGCTAATCCATTCTGACACCCCACTGTCCCGGGGCAGCCCTCAAGTTCCTATAGGCCACACATCTCAATCCTATGTACACCATTTATACATTTTCCTCCTGTCCCTTTGCACACCAATCCACTCGTTCTGGACCTCTTTCGCTAAAACAATCAGGATAATCCATCCTCACTCATGTCATTTTGGATCTTTTATTCGCCGCCCAGTAGATTTTTGGGGACAAATGCCATGGAGGAAGACTGGGTGAGTACCATTGATAAGAAAAATAAGAGGTAAAGTGTTGTAGAAATAGAGGTAAAACCTTTCCACTCTTGGCACTCCCTCTCATGTAATTTTGTACACCGCAATAAGGTCGATCGTCAAACCCGACCTCTGGCATCTTCTACAACACTCACCTCTGTACTCTTGACAACCTTAACTGCACCCACCACTATCTCTGGGATATTGATGGCGTTCACCACTAGGATCAGCGAGTCTCTTCTTCCTATAGCTCCTATTCACCAAACCCTCTGACCTCTTACACAACCACCCATCCCATAAACCTTCCCTGAACCCTCCCACGGTCTGCAAATGTGTCAGGCCTTGGATCCTAAACCCCACTCCTCTGCCCGCCCACATGCAAGTGGGTATAAACTATTGGACCAGCGGTGCGCCAGTCAGATTTATATTTACTAGTGGTTGGCCTAAACACCCACCCGTCCTTCCCCCTGTAGGAGGAGCACAGCCAGCCTTTTCAGCAGCAGGGAAGGGGGCATACCCCGGGGGGCCGCACCCTACCCGCCGTGGGATTTCCCACAGGCACGGTGTGCTGGGGGTGGAGTCGCAAAGACTCCGAGTTACCTCCTTCCTATTTCCACAAACAAACTTGGCACTCACCTCGCGCTTCCACACCCGGTTAAATCACAGATCAGTCCACTCTGTACAAACTCAGGCCTCCGCCGCTGCTTTACTCTGCTATCACGAAATTAAGCTTGCCTACGGCTGGGAGCCTCCAGTGAGCCCGCCCCGCACTTTCTGCGACCACGATCAGCTTGAGGGGAGGAGCTGGGGGGGGGGGGGGGGGTGGCAGAGATGGCGCGCACGCGCATAAACGGCTGCTGGCAGCTCGCAGACAGCTGATTGTCACAGCTGGGCGGAGCTGATTGAGAGGAGGAGGGCCTAGAGCGGGTGCAGAATGACCGTAGGCGTGGCTTAAGCCCCCGCTGACCAGCTAATGGGCGTGGACTTTCAATGTGACTGACGGGAAATTAGGCCGTGTTCTACGTAACACTGACAGGAAAAGTGGCCGGTTTACCACGGTGACAGGCTTTTGGGCGTGGCCAAAGTATGTGTAACAAGAAGCATGGGGCTCATTGAAAGAGAGAAAAGGCAAGATCGGAGGAAGTATTCAAAGCCAGAAGATCAGATAAATCCAGTTTCAAAGAGTACAGATTCTCGTGAATACAAAGCTACCGGGTCAACTAAAATAAGAACAGTCAATCCAATGCATTATCCTCATCACAGTACTTAAACAAGAAACAGGAAAATATAAAAAGGATCGATCAAAAAGATAACAAGAAACAAGTCAGGTCCCGGGCCGGCAGCCAATCACAGCGCGGCCCGGGGAATGACGTCACGGGGGTGTCCCGGGCCGGCAGCCAATCCCAGCGCGGCCCGGGGAATGACGTCACGGGGGTGTCCCGGGCCGGCAGCCAATCCCAGCGCGGCCCAGGCAACAAGGGGCGGGACTTAAAAAAATACACGGAAACGCCCCCGAATCGCATTCCGACGGGGAAAGAGTGATTGACAGCCAATCTCTTCCAATGGCTAGCCTCCATTTATGGAGCTAGCCAATGGAAGAAAGGGCGGGTTCAAGTCCCCCATACTGTTCTAACATTAGATTTCGCCTGCGCGAACGCTGCTGCGCAGCGGACGCCAGGCGAAACCTAACAACTGTCCGTAATTTACCATTCATATTTGACGATTATCTATCTTGTGCGCATGTCTTATCTTGATCTGGTGTGTATGCGTACCTAGCGACATGAGGTTTAGGTTATGTCTACAGTGTGTGCGCCACAGTGTGCGACCTCATGAGTTGGGCCTGGAGATTCCTATTACCACACATGTGCTGCACATCCACCGTACCTACATGCACTGGGCATGCACACAGAAGGTTAGTGCAAGGGTCTAGGGCTCTCACCAAAGCAGCACAGTAGACTGCACTCTCATCGGACACAGGAAAGAGGTTGGGTCATAACTAATGTTCCACACAACTTTGTACGCTGCCACCACCACTTTAAGTGGCTAACTCAGGACATGGGAAGTAGTGTCATCTCTGTTATGAGGGCACGCTTGGCATGCCATTCTAGGTCACCAAGCAGGTTCTGTTCTGGGCTTCACGTAGCTATAACATTACAGTTTTGCAACACACAGGAACACAATCCTTATTAATACTGGTGATTCAAGGACACTACCCTCTACCAAGGAGAGAGCTAAGAGGTGCAACCCTCTGCCAGGACCAGTGACACAATACAAGAACACAACACTACCAGGACTGGTGTGATATCACAGGAGCACAACCCTCTACCTGTATACTAGTGACACGTACAGTAGCACAACCCCCTATCAGCAGTGTAGACATACACGACTTCACAAAATGTCTGACTCGTCATTTTTGGTGACGCAAGAGACACACCTCTCTCCTCTTCTGAAATCCTCCTATTCCTACTGGGACAAAATGTGCCTCACCTGATAACACACTGGTTCCTGCTCTAAGGTACAGTGTGACATACATCACCTGATAAAAAAAAGAAACAATTGGTGGATGGAATTCTGGACAATGCAAACATTCACCCCCAGTCACAAGGGCCTGGGTTAAACCCATCATTCCTTTTGATATTTGATATTTATGGAAATTTGTAGAGCGCGGCTATCGCTCCGGAAGGAGCATCTTGGCGCTGAGCGTACAGAAGAGAGAAACGTGGTGATAAGATGGATCATATGGCTGCTAGGACCGAGGTATCAGATTGCTGGAACACCCAGGTTTTCAGAAGTTTCCTGAAATGGAACTCAGTTTCAACTAGCCTGAGATTGACAGGAAGGCTGTTCCAGGCTCTAGCAGCTAGGAAGGAGAAGGTTTTTCCCCCCCTGGTTTTTAACTTGAATCTTGGAATTATGACAAGATTAGTTCCTGAGGATCTTAGGCAGCGTGTAGGATTGTAATACGTGAAACGCTTAGAAAAGTAGAGGGGGCCTGTTTTTCTAGTAGCTTTGAATACAGTGAGCAGAAGTTTAAACAAAATTCTTTTGTGGAGTGGAAGCCAGTGAAGGGCATTAAGGGCTGCTGAGGCAGAAGACCTTCTGGGGAGTTTAAGCACGAGTCTGGCCGCGGCGTGTTGGACGCTTTGTAGTTTCCTGAGGGTAGACTTCTTCACTCCTGCCATTAGTCCATTGCAATAATCAAGTCGGGAGAGGATTAAAGCAACCACGACTGATTTTCTGGCTGCAATGGGGAGGAAGTCAAAGAATTTCTTCAGTGATCTAATGAGACTAAAATAGCACCCGGCAGTGATGCGGACATGATCATCGAAGGGAAGGGATGCGTCAAATTGAATGCCAAGGTTACGTGCCGAGGAGACAGCGCTCGGAGGGGCTTCTGAATTTTTAGGCCACCAGTCTTTTGGGCAAAAGGACAGGTCTTTCCCTAGAGGTATTATTTCAGTCTTAGCACTGTTGCAGCTGAGATGATTTTTGTTCAGCCATAGAAAGACCTCAGAGAGACCGTTCTGGAATCTAAGTTCTGCATCAGTGCATTTTTTATCAATGGTGACGACAAGCTGAGTGTCGTCAGCGTACGATGTAACGAGGATTCCGTGAGATTCAATCACTGCAAGGAGGGGGGGCCATATAAATGTTAAAAAAGAGAGGACTAAGTATGGACCCCTGGGGGACTCCTGATGTGATAGATCTTTCGCTGGATAGGTAAGGGCCTAATGATATCGTTTGAGATCTGTTGGATAGGAACGAAACTATCCATGCTAACACAGTGTTTGCCACACCGATCTCGCGCATTCTGTTAATGAGAATGGCGTGCGAGATGGTGTCGAACGCTGCTGTTAGGTCAAGCAGGATGAGTACAACCTGTCTCCCCTCATCCTGCAAGAACTTAATGGAGTCCGATAATTCTATCAAGGCAGTCTCGGTGGAGTGGCCGGGGCGGAAACCTGATTGTTGTGGGTGCAGAATATGATTATTCTCTACAAAGGTTTTTAATTCCCCACACACTAATTGCTCGGTGATTTTACCTAGAGCGGGTAATAACGAGATCGGACGCATATTAGTGAGATCAGTGGGGGATTTGTTCTGCTTCTTCATTAGGGGCTTTACAATGGCCTTTTTCCAATCATCGGGTACAATACCTGAGCCGAGAGATTCGTTAATAATGGCATTAATTGTGGGATTTACAGCTTCGATGAGATGGTGAAGAATACTAGGGGGGCATGAGTCCGTAGGAGCTCCCGATTTACAGGCCAGGATTGCCTTCTGAGTTTGTTGAAGGGAGACTTGTGAAAAACTGCCCAAGGTGAATGGATTTGTAATGGCTTCATGGGTAGTGATTATAGGTTGGGGGAATTCCTTCTGGATGTTGGCAATTTTATCTGTGAAAAAGTCAGCAATTTGATTGCATAGGATTTGGGATGGGGGAATTTCGGGTAGGAGAGCTTTGGGATGGGTAAAGGACTTAACTATGGAAAAGACGGTTTGTTGTTTTTGTTGGGCTTCATCTATGGCTTTGGTGAAGTATTCCTTTTTGGCCGCTTTGATGCTAGAGAGGTATAATTTCCTCTGCTGGATGTAAAGTAGCCTTGAGGCTTCATCATAGGTTTTTCTCCATTTCCTTTCTTGAATTCTGCAAAGGAGATGGATTTCAGTGAGGGACTGGGTATACCAGGGAGCATTGGGCTTTCTTTGACGGCGGTCTGGATGGTGGGCCTTTGGACTAGAGTTGTCGGAGACAATTTGGTCAATCCAGATGTGGAAATTGCGGGAGTCGGACGTTACGTCTCCGACTAACGTGGGGGTCGGGGCCAGGGGCTGGGGATCTGACTTGATACGTTCAGCCATTTCTTCCAATTGGTGGAGAAAGAAGGGAGGAAGTGTTTAGCGCTAGAAGGCATGGAGGGTTTTTCCTTTATGGCAAAAGGGATGAAAAAGTGGTCGGTCCAGATTTGAGGGATCGGGGGGAACGTAATTAAAGTTGTCAAGTTGGAACAGATACCGTCTAGCGTTTGGCCAGCCTGGTGTGTCGAGGTAGCAACGAGTTGGGAGAGACCAAAGATGCTTAGCGACTGTTGAAAGCTAATATTATGGGGGTCCGTACAGGATTCCAAATACAGATTCATGTCGCTTAGAAGAGTAAAAGTGGGATAGTGAGTCATAAGTGACCCAAGAGCCTCGTCGAGGGAGTCCAGGAAAGGGGTGGCGTTACCCGGAGGGCGGTAGATAAGTCCCCCTGAAAAGGAGGTGGAGGCATTAATTTTGATCGAAAAGCCCATGCCCTCACTGTCCTTAAGATGGCCTAGATCGAAAGTATGGCACGTGAAAGATTTTTTAATAGCAAAAGCGACCCCCCTCCTCTCCCGATGGATCTATCCCTCCTGAAAATGGTAAAGTCTGGGGGGAGGGCAGTTGCTAGATCTGGGTTAGATGAATCATTGAGCCAGGTTTCGGTTATAAAAAGAGCATCCAAGCCATGGTGTAAAATTAGGTCATGAATGTCTTGAACATGGCACGCTAGGGACCTGGCATTAATAAGTCCTCCCTTAAAGGTTTTGGGCTTATTCTTTAATGTGGGCGATGATTTGGGTACTCCAGGGGTAGTATCCAGGGACGTCCACTTACAGTGTCGGCATGAGAATGGGCCCCACAAGAGGTAAGTAGGGGCACAGCCCTTACAGTGGTGAACTCCCGTTGCGCCTTGCAGTACGCGCAGCTCATCAAAGTCATACCTGATGGTAGGAGGAGAATGGGCAGCATGCCCTGCGCCCGGCGCGGTCTTAGCGCGGACGGGCGCAGACGGCTTGGCTTAGGCGCGGCTTCGGCACGTATCCGGCGCGCCCGCTGCGCCAGCCCGCTGCGCCGTCTGGCCGCTTTACACATTATGTAGGGAGATAAGAGGGTGGGAGGACGGCGCGACTAGAGCGCTCTCCCCGCCTGCCTCACTCAAGATGGCGCCCACCGCCGCCGAGTGTCGGCTGAGAAGCGGCTGGGCGGATTGAAGGAGAATGAAAGGTGTTCAGGTGTCAGAATGCCTAAAATATCAATTCCCCTTATATTAAAAGCCCCCAAAGATGAACATCAAGCGATTTCTGAAATGGTTAAAAAGACGCTCCAAGTGCAACAATCACAATTCTAAAATTGGGTTTCAAAATATCACGTTCGTTAAAAACATCAGCAGCTCGCAGCCCCAGTTCCCCTCACCAGGGAGAGCTTCTGAAGGGCACCGAGCACTGCGAAGGGCTCAATTTAAATACACCAAGAGGGCTGGAGGACGGCGCGAATAGAGCGCTCTCCCCGCCTGCCTCACTCAAGATGGCGCCCGCCGCCGAGTGTCGGCTGAGAAGCGGCTGGGCGGATTGAAGGAGAATGAAAGGTGTTCAGGTGTCAGAATGCCTAAAATATCAATTCCCCTTATATTAAAAGCCCCCAAAGATGAACATCAAGCGATTTCTGAAATGGTTAAAAAGACGCTCCAAGTGCAACAATCACAATTCTAAAATTGGGTTTCAAAATATCACGTTCGTTAAAAACATCAGCAGCTCGCAGCCCCAGTTCCCCTCACCAGGGAGAGCTTCTGAAGGGCACAGAGCGCTGCGAAGGGCTCAATTTAAATACACCAAGAGGGCGGGAGGACGGCGCGATAGAGCGCTCTCCCCGCCTGCCTCACTCAAGATGGCACCCACCGCCGCCGAGTGTCGGCTGAGAAGCGGCTGGGCGGATTGAAGGAGAATGAAAGGTGTTCAGGTGTCAGAATGCCTAAAATATCAATTCCCCTTATATTAAAAGCCCCCAAAGATGAACATCAAGCGATTTCTGAAATGGTTAAAAAGACGCTCCAAGTGCAACAATCACAATTCTAAAATTGGGTTTCAAAATATCACGTTCGTTAAAAACATCAGCAGCTCGCAGCCCCAGTTCCCCTCACCAGGGAGAGCTTCTGAAGGGCTTTTGCTCACCACACCACCCCAGTTTGGACCAAGCCATATGCAAATCAATCTTGACCCTGTTCCTTGTGGGAACAGTCCATCCTGAACTGCTAAGCCAGGTCCTCCCTGGACCGGAAACAAGCATCCTGGGACCGGTTTCAGGGTATCACCCTTCATCATCCAGGTTATCTTGAATCCAGTGGTGTAGTGAGCACGAGACCCATGTCTGGGAACACCCTTCCCACTTAGGGCGACATATGCAAAAGAAACAATTGATGGACGGAATGCTGGACAATGCAAACATTCACCCCAAGTCACAAGGATCTGGGTTTAATCCATCATTCTTCTGCTCACAACACCAGCCCAGTTTGGAGCCAGCCATATGCAAATCAGTCTTGACACTGTTCCTTAAGGGAACAGTACAGCCTGAACTGCTAAGTCAGGTCCTGGCTGATGAGTGCTGAAAGCCCAAAAACGGTCCTAGGATGCTTGTTTCCTGTACAGGGAGGTAAGCCCAGATCTCTGTACTGGGGTGAATGTATGACATTGTTCTGCATTCTGTCCATCAATTGTTCTTTTCGTACCTCACCTGGTAACACACCGGCTCCTGCTCCAAGTCAGTGTGATGTACCTCGTCTGATAACACATAGGCTCCTGCTCTACTCCGCAGCTGTTCGGTAAGACCTTTCCTTTCCAGACCTCAACCTTTGGCCAGTGCGCCAACACCCCTTTCCCGTTTTTTCTCCTTTTTTCCTTTACAGCCAGTACCCCTGCCAGGATACTCATGGGGCTCTAGCAACAAATCGCTCGTGTGAGAAAACCAGCCGTATCTTTTTTTACTATTTTTATTCTCGATATTCTCGCCACTCACCTTACTGCATATATCGTTTTTTCACAGTTAACACTACCACCTCGCCGCTAGTACCTCAATCACGTGAACGTGACGGCAAATGTGATTAGATGTGATAATGCAATCATGCTAAACTGCATTTCGGTATGTTTCTGTGTTTTGTATGTGTTGTCTGTACAGTATTGTCCTGAGAGGCAAACCCCCTTTTACATATAATGCACTTTATCACGTTTCACTTAGGTCCTAAGGAAAGCCAGTTACAAGTTAAGGCCTGGCTGAAACATGTAGACAACACACCGGAGTATCCTAAATACAACTCCACCCACATCAAACGCCTTGCTTTTTAATGCTGCCCGAGGCCCAAACAATAAAGTAATCTTTCTTGGGATCACTGGACAGCGTTTAACCTTTCACTTTTCACGTCACCCACACTGCACACTCAGCAATATACCAGCTCCGCTGTAATCAGGCGTAGAAGCACACCCGGGACACACTCAGTGTCACTGGGTGGGTCCGATGATGAAGCATGCCACCAACTAGGTTGGTGGGGGAGGGCTTTCCAAAAGGGTAAACGCTACCTCTTTACATGCATCATACTACATACACCCTTGCGACTTCCCCACACGTCTGGATAGACTAGTTTTTGCTGAATAATATTACCATAGGGGATCTGGACTAGTCCTCCATTCCTCTCTCTCTTCTTGATATATAATACCTCACCTGATAACACACAGGCTCCTGGTCAAGGCCACGGTGTGACATACCTCACCTGATAACACACAGGCTCCTGCTCTAAGCCACAGTGTGACATACCTCACCTGATATCACACAGGCTCCTGCTCTAAGGTACAGTGTGACATACCTCACCTGATAACACACAGGCTCCTGCTCAAGGCCACAGTGTGACATACCTCACCTGATAACACACAGGCTCCTGCTCTAAGCCACAGTGTGACATACCTCACATGATAACACACAGGCTCCTGCTCTAAGCCACAGTGTGACATACCTCATGTGATGACACACAGGCTCCTGCTCTAAGCCGCAGTGTGACATACCTCATGTGATAACACACAGGCTCCTGCTCTAAGGCACAGTGTGACACACCTCACCTGATAACACACAGGCTCCTGCTCTAAGCCACAGTGTGACATACCTCACCTGATAACACACAGGCTCCTGCTCTAAGCCGCAGTGTGACATACCTCACCTGATAACACACAGGCTCCTGCTCTAAGCCGCAGTGTGACATACCTCACCTGATAACACACAGGCTCCTGCTCTAAGCCGCAGTGTGACATACCTCATGTGATAACACAGGCTCCTGCTCTAAGCCACAGTGTGACATACCTCACCTGATAACACACAGGCTCCTGCTCTAAGCCACAGTGTGACATACCTCATGTGATAACACATAGGCTCCTGCTGTAAGCCGCAGTGTGACATACCTCATGTGATAACACAGGCTCCTGCTCTAAGCCACAGTGTGACATACCTCACCTGATAACACACAGGCTCCTGCTCTAAGCCACAGTGTGACATACCTCATGTGATAACACACAGGCTCCTGCTCTAAGCCGCAGTGTGACATACCTCATGTGATAACACACAGGCTCCTGCTCTAAGGCACAGTGTGACACACCTCACCTGATAACACACAGGCTCCTGCTCTAAGCCACAGTGTGACATACCTCACCTGATAACACACAGGCTCCTGCTCTAAGCCACGGTGTGAAATACCTCACCTGATAACACACAGGCTCCTGCTGTAAGCCACGGTGTGACATACCTCATCTGATAACACACAGGCTCCTGCTCTAAGCCACAGTGTGACATACCTCACCTGATAATTCAGTCTCCGGCTCTAAGCTGCAGTGTGACATACCTCATCTGATAACACACAGGCTCCTGCTCTAAGCTACAGTGTGACATACCTCACCTGATAACACACAGGCTCCGGCTCTAAGCCACAGTGTGACATACCTCACCTGATAACACACAGGCTCCTGCTCTAAGCCACAGTGTGACATACCTCACCTGATAACACACAGGCTCCTGCTCTAAGCCGCAGTGTGACATACCTCACCTGATAACACACAGGCTCCTGCTCTAAGCCGCAGTGTGACATACCTCATGTGATAACACAGGCTCCTGCTCTAAGCCACAGTGTGACACACCTCACCTGATAACACACAGGCTCCTGCTCTAAGCCACAGTGTGACATACCTCACATGATAACTCACAGCCACTTATCTTAGGATAGAACGAGATGTCTAACCAATCTCCTCACTCATCTTTTACAGAAATCGTTGAACTACCTTCAGAAACATTGACTTAACTGGTAATTCTGCCATTTGTAACAGAATGCATATACTTTGTTTATGATTTTGAACGTGAAATTCCCACATCAGTGATTCCCCATCACTCTGAATGAGCGCCATTGTAGGACACCCCCTCAGCGTCTCCTTCTGGGTGAACACATCCATTGCGCTGGCAGGACAGGGGCAGCCGCACTCCCCAAATCTTGTGTCTTCCCTCCCAAGGTCTGAAACTTCCTGGCCCCCCTTCTTTTACATCATAATTTGACTTCAGCCTGTGTCTCCCCTCAGCCCGTCTCTCGGTCTTTGACTGTCTCTGCCTGCGGTGGGTTTCCTTCCTTGCCCTCTCTCCATGGATCGAGCTTCTCTGCAGTTTCACAAATTCTGACCTCTCTACAGTTTGTGAGGTGTCTGAGGGAAGGGGGAAGGCAGAAGTGTGAGAAGGATGGAAGACGGTAGAAGGGAAGGTAGTAAGAGGTTGCAGTTGAGAAATTAGGAAAAGCACATTAGTGGTCCGATAATTTTTTTAAAAAATTTTTTTTTTTTAAGGAACTATCAACCCCTCCACCCTCCTCCTGGACTCTGACTCCAATTACGGCTTGTAGAAAGCTTTTTAATATCTAACCAGCTTTTCTTTGCTTCTGACAGAACGAGCTAAGAACTGAGAAGAATAAAATTGAATCTGAATTTGAATAGCTGCGGCAGCTTCTGAAAGAAAATGAGCAAACACTGCACAGAAGACTGGAGGAGATGGAGGCGAAAATGACCATGATAGAAGATGCAAATATCACCAAACTGTCCAATCAAATCACCTCTCTCAAGGCCTTGATAACGGAGATAGAAAAGAAGTCTGAGGCGCCAGCGTGGGAACTCCTGAAGGTGAGATACTGTTTGGGAAATAAAAAAGAAGAATGAAGTGAAATATTCCTATTTTGTGTGCATTATTAAATGTATGAGTGTAACACATATGATCTCCTGGTTGGGTCAATGCACAGTGACCCCACGCACTCTGAGCCGCACATAATATGCAGACATGGATAATTTGCATTGTCCCACTTGATGCCGTGAGCCCAACTCAATATACAAACTGTGAAATGTACAGTGACCGCTTTCGGTGTGATATACAAGTTAATAACCCATCTATTTACAAATTATTTATGTATTTTATCTACTGGGAGAATGCAACACACCAAGCAATTCCAGTGACTGGAAATAATATATGAAGACCAATGAGCAAAATGTGTTAAAAGTTAGATAGAAATGGAAAGCTTAATGAGTGACAACACCTGAGAGAATTGAAAAGAAACCAAATTCCTTCTTTTCTTGTCTAAGAAGTTTAAAAACATTTCTGTTCTAATGCGGTTACTTTTCTCCTGATGCAAGTGGCCACTTAGGTTTGCATGCATTGAACCTCTTGTTAGGGTGAACAGCTATATTACTAGGAATTTGGAATCGGTAATGGAAAGTTGATAGAAATGGGATTTCTGGCTAGCTGAGACTTGCGCCAAAGCGAGGCAAAAACCATCACTCTCGTCAGGATAAGGGAGTTACACTCCTAAAATAACCTCGGCTCACCGCCTTTGTAGCTTGGCATAAGCAGCTAGGCTTATCCTAGAGGCAGTGTGTAAAGTGTTTGCACATAACCAACAGTAATATCGTGTATGCACTACAAAAGGACACCACACCAGTTTAGAAAAATAACCAATATTTTTATATACTTTAAGACAAGACCAAATACGATATCCACAATACTATACTTAAAAATCTGCTGTTATCAAAATAACTTTCAAACACGGTTCTTTGATGTCGATAGCTCCGTCCGGGGCTATCACGGTGTTATGAACAACAAATCCAACAGTTCGGCTGGTCGCGGGCCAGCTACGGTGTCGGGAAGACCAGCCAACAGTATCTGTGAGAAATGCAGGGCGATGGGGCCCTTGAAATCACTCGCGTTGCAGGTCGAGCTCCTCTCTGTAGAATCAGGAGCGCTGGCGCTGACAGGCGTCGAGTGATGCGGTGCGAGCAGCGGCTCGATGGCGGTGTCAGATGGTGTCGTCGGCGAGACCAGGGTTGCAGTGTGAGGTGAAGCCGGTGCTCGTCATGGTGCGGGCAGGTCACGGTGCAAGTAGGGGCGTTGTCGTTGCTGAAGCGCTGTTGTCGGCTGACGAACGGGAGTCGTTGGGCCAAGGCTGCAGTGCGGGATGAGGGCAGTGCTTCGTGTGACTTACAAGTGGTACCATCGAACCACGGTGCAAGCAGCGGCGTAGACCTCGGCGTGGAGCGGCAGCGTCAGGGAGGCCAAGTTGTCCCCGTGAAGCCATGGGGTGCAGACTACGGTGCCCTCAGGTTGCGGAGCGAGCAGTGGCTCGGTGGTGGCGTCAACAGGCATCGTCGGTGAGACCAGGGTCACAGTCCGGCTTTGCGCGGTGCTCTCTGCGGTGCCAAACCTTTGATGTGAAGCGAGGCAGTGGGGAGTGCGGTGCCCAGAGGTCGTGGTGCAAGCAGTGACTTTGTGGCGGCGTCAACTGGCGTCATTGGCGAGACTAAAGTTGCGTTGCGGCAGTGCCCTCTGCAGTGCCTTCAGGACACGGAGTCGGCAGCGGCGTCGTAGACGTTGTCGAGTTGCTTTTCCTCTGTTTGCAGCACACACACACAGTCCCCAGTGCTGCGGGCAATAGAGCTTGACGTCTTTGTGGTTCCTGAGACTTCGTGAACAGGGGGCAAGCTCTACCTCAAGCCCTTGGAGAGACTCACAAATTAGGTTGCAGAAAGTCTAGTCCAGGCCTTTCACTGTCCAAGACAGAAGCGGCCACTTCAGGTCAACCCGGCAAAGCACCCAGTAAAGCAGTCGTTCCTTTTCGCAGCTTCTCTGGCTCTTCTTCTTGGCAGTCTTCTTTACCCAGATGAGTGCTAAAGTTCACAGGTCTGGGCCCCACTATTTGTACACAAAAATCCTTTGATCTTTCAGGCAGAGGGTGTTTGTGTCTGGCCAGAACCAGTCCGGCCTACTCTGGTGTGATTTCCTGGCAGGAGGTGGAGACAGGGTTGTCAGAGGCAGACCAGACCCTTTGAGGTGCAAGGAAATCTTCCCCCATCGCAGCCCAGTTCGATTCAGCCCTTTCCTGACCAACCTAGACTATCTGGAGCCACACCCGCTCCCCAGCCTTCTGTCATCCAAAAACCAGACAGGCAATCCACATTCCAGCAGAAGCACACAGGACGGCCAAGCAAAATAATACCCACTTTCTAAAAGTGGCCTTTATGAACTCAGAATAAAAAGGGCACCCTCACTAAAATCTGCGTCTTTAGATTCTGAGTTCAGGCTTACTAAACTTAATTTCCTTACCTCTTTCCCCGGGCCCTTTGGGTTTATAAGATGTTATAACTAAACGGCCCGATCCATCCTACGGGGGAAGGAGTGACCTTACAGTAGTGAAGGCTGTATTCACTATCAGGACACGCCACACACACACACACACTGGCATGTCCTGCCTTTCTTATGCAATGCACCCTGCCCATAGGCGTACCTTGGGCCTACCTTAGTGGCATCTGACATGTAATAAAAGGTAAGGTTCCGTGACAGGCCAGTGTGGCCGTATCCCTTAACAAACCTCCTGTAGTACCCGGTGATTCCCAAGAAGGCCCTCACCTCCGTCTGGGTCTTGGGGGGCTCCAAAGCCAGAATGGTGTCAATCTTGGGTTGTAATGCCGCCACCTGGCCGTCCCTACCTGGTATCCCACGTACACCACTGACCCCTGCCCGATCTGGCACTTACTGGACTTAATCGTGAGGCCTGCTTTCTGCAGCGCCTTCAACACTTTCCTGAGGTGCTGCAGGTGTTAGTCCCAACTGGAACCGAACACCTCAATGTTGTGCAGGTATGCAGCGCTGTATTCCAACACCTGGTTGACCACCTCTGAAAGGTGGCAGGGGCATTCTTCAACCCGAAGGGCATCCCACGGAACTGGTAATGTCCTTGCGAGGTTGAGAACTCTGATCTTTGCTTGGCCACCACAGTTAGAGCAATCTGCCAGTACCCTAACGTTAAATCAACGTACTAAGGAATTCAGCAGCTCCCAACCGATCAATGAGCTCATCAGCTCGGGGGATGTGGTGTGTGTCAGTCTGAGTGACGGCATTGAGGCCCCGGTACTCCACACAGAACCGCAGTTCTGGGGTGGCACCGGGTGCCGTAGCCTTCGGGACCAAGACCCCGGGGTTGGCCCATGAACTGCTGGACGGCTCAACCACCCCTAATGCCAACATCTTCGTGACCTCCTCTTTGTTGCTGGCCTTGACCCGGTCATCCAACCTGTAAATATTATGTTTCACTAGGGAGCTGTCACCGGTGTCCACATCATGGGTACACCAGTGAGTAACACCTGGGGTCAAGGAGAACAGCGGAGAAAACTGCCCCATCAACTGGCGACACTGGTTCTGTTGCTCAGCGGTCAGGGTCAGGGAGAGGATCACACCATCCACCGACCCATCCCCCTCTTGGGCAGACAGGAGGTCTGGGAGTGGCTCACTCTCCGTTCCTCCCCGTCGTCCATCGCCAAGAGCATGCTTCACTTCGGACCTCTCGAAGTGGGGCCTGAGGCGGTTTACGTGGAGGCCCCTTAAAGGGTTCCGCGGAGCCTGCAAATCCACCAGGTAGGTGACTTAACTTTTGCGCTCCGCCACCTCAAAGGGCCCAGTCCACTTGTCCTGCAAGGCACAAGGTTCCACTGGGGCCATAACCCACACTTTTTGCCCAGGTTTTTAGTATTTTATTTTTCTTTCCAACTGGCACAGTGGTACAACATACAGTATAGTTCAGTAAGCATTATCAACGTATAGTCTACATCCATGGAAACACAACGTAGGTGCTCAGTAATCGGATACAACACACAGCATATCTATACTAATATAATAAAGAGAGAGCCCAAACCTTTGAGGCGGGTAATCTCAGGAACCACAGCACCAATCACAACACCCAATACAGCGTTGGAAAGGGCAGTTGCAGCAGAAGGACATAGGCTATGCAGACGCCCACCATATACATTTAAAAGGTAAAAGATCCGTGCCAGCAAAGTAGTCCCTTGTGGGCGTGTCTGCGTTGTGCTGTGGGCATGTGCTGGGGGCGTGACAAACGCTGGGGGAGTGTGGTACGTTCCGCCCTTCATGCCATGTCTCATATCGTGCGCTGGGGCGTGTGCGGGACGCGGGATTACGGGAAAAAAAAGCGCGCGTTGTGCCCAATATTTCATTGTTTTTTCTTCCCAGGTTCTGTACATTCCAGCTCTGGGTGTCCACCCTGCTCCCTTTAAATACCCCTGCAAATAATCTTAACCCACCCTTACTCCTTAAAATACCCCAACACCCTTAAACACTAACCCATCTTAACCCTATAAATATACCCTGTACCCCAAAACCCAAACCTACCCCTGAACCCTAAAAATATCCCTGTACCCCAAAGCCCAAACCTAGCCCTGAACCCTATAAATACCCTGTACCTCAAAACCCAAACCTACTCCTGAACCCTAAAAATACCCCTGTACCTCAAAACCCATACCTAGCCCTGAACCCTAAAAATACCCCTGTACCCCAAAACCCAAACCTACCCTTGAACCCTAAAATACCCCTGTACCCCAAAACCCAAACCTAGCCCTGAACCCTTAACCCCTTCGCTGCTGATGACGAGCTCAGCTCGTCATCAGCCACAGTGGTCGTGTGTGGATGACGAGCTGAGCTCGTCATCTAATGCGGCTTTTGGAAAAAAGCTGCACAGCGCAAAAATAACCCCCGCACGCATGTGGTTAAAATACCCCTGTACCCCAAAACCCAAACCTACCCCTGAACCCTAAAAATACCCCTGTACCCCAAAACCCAAACCAAGCCCTGAACCATAAAAATAACCCTGTACCCCAAAACCCAAACCTAGCCCTGAAACCTTAAAATACCCCTGTACCCCAAAACTACCCCTGAACCCTAAAAATACCCCAAAACCCAAACCTAGCCCTGAACCATAAAAATACCCCTGTACCCAAAAAACCCATACCTATCCCTAAACCCTAAAACTACCCCTGTACCCCATAACCCAAAACTATATCTGAACCCTTAAAATACCCAAACACCCCAAAACATATACCTCAGTACCCCAAAACATATACCCCTATATCCATACTTACCTTATCCAAACATTTTAAAAAACATGCTTTTACCATTCATGCATTTACAACTAATTTTGTTGTAAATGTATGCGTGGTAAAGCATATAAAATGTAATGCCATGCGTTATAATGGCATCGCGGAGTCATGGTACTTTCGTAATGAAAGTATGTGGAGTGATGGTAAGCGGAAAGAAAGTTGCGGAATAATGGGTGTTTACCCTCCCCGGGTAAGTACATTGGTGGCATGGCGGCCCACATCTCCAGCAACATACTCCTATTTTTTCACCACCAATTTGAAAAATGCACAGGTCTCGGTCATTGATGGCCTCAGCACCGACATACACTTTTAGACACACCTCCCGCCACAAGTTCTAGAATTGCGAACTTTAGAGCTGGGGAGCTACGTTCGAATTTCGGCATCAGCTCAACATCCTGTGATTCCAGGCAAATCGCTTTGTCTCCCCGTGCCTACCACAAATGAATGTGTTCTTCTGTAATGTAAATTGTGGTCATGCCATGTTGTCGAGTTCGCGCTATATAATATTGCAAGGAAAAATAAAGTAGGGAAACTCCAGTTCACACACTACTGAACGCGCACTCTTAAGTGCATCAGGAGTGCACTGCGAATCGGAGCGTTTCACACGCCTTTCACAGATAAGAAATGCTATCAAAACGAAATCCTACAAAACAATATACTACTGGCCGGCAGCAATTCATACCCGGACAACGGCGGGACGGGCTGCTAGTATTACATATGACAATGATATCAACATGCGTTGGGCGTTCTATATTCCACATCTTCGACTTGCATGCAGTTTCACATCTCCATCAATATCACATGCTTATATCAGTCTCCCAACCCAGGCCATGCGCCCGTCCAGTACAGTTAGTCTACAGCGTTTTGCAAGTATGCACAAATGGTTCCCAAAAGTCTCTTGGTCGGGAAGCTAGTGGTAGGACTTCCGCATAACTCTCTAGTGTTGTCTTACAATAGGTCATATCTATTATCCAGTCCTTCAGTCTAGGTGGCCTCTTGCTCCCCCATTTCATTGCCACGCGCCGTTTTGCAAGGAGTAATGCCACTGCCAAGAACTTCCTACGCCTAGCGTGTTTGAGCTTTTTGATACCCAGTAGGCAAGTCAAGGGCGAGTTTGGGATGCATTCCGAGAGCATGGTACTTAACGCAGCAGTGACTGCATGCCAATACGGCTGTAAGACAGGGCAGGACCAGGCTACGTGCATGAAATCTGCATCTGCCGCAGCCCACCGGCAGCAGGAGTCAGTGTTCCGAAGTCCCAATCTGTGTAGCTTTTGTGGGGTGTAATAGATTATATGAATGAATTTAAAGTGTATAATGCACAGGTTACAGTTAGATGTGAGAAGTGTGAGTTGCGTACAGCTATAGTGCCAATCTTGTTCGTCAATAGGTTCGCCTAGTGACCGCTCCCACCTAGCCCTTGCCATCGTAGGCACATCAGCCTGGTCATATTGAGCAGCAGTGTATAATCGAGACACTAGGTTTTTTCGAGTAGGGGACGTCCGGAGTATCTGCAGTGACAACAGCTGTTCGGGCTCACTTGGGAACGAGGCGTAGAACGCCCTTAGGGCCGCACGAAAGCACAGATATACAACATTTTTCATAGGGGTCTGGTGGGCACATAAGGCAGGGTCTGACCATTTAAGAAATGTTGTATGTGGAAACGCTTGGCCTAGGGTTTGGAAACCCATGTCCACCAGGAGTGTCTGCATGTTTGGTTCTTGTGTCACCGTAAGCTGGGGGTGATTGGCTGTTGGTAGTGCTCGTGCGTATATTGGCAATTTATTCGCTCTGCGCGCCAATGTGTGCCATGCTCTCGAGGTAGTCTTAGCCGGATGTACTGTGTCATGTGGTGTATGTCGTATCGGGTTGGCCAGTAGTGCCATCAGCGGCACGGGGGAAATACTATCACTTTCCACCGTAACGTTCAGGATGAAGGTATGTGATCTCGTCCAATAGTGTGCATGTTGGGGCTGCGCACAAATGTAATAGAGTTGGAAGTCGGGCGCCTCAAAGCCTCCCATGTGGTATGGTTGGGCGAGGACCTTCCAACTTATTCTAGCCTGTTTACCGGCCCAGGACAATTTCTGGAGTACAGAGCGTAGTCTGTCAAAGAAGGAATTTGTTAGCCAGATAGGAACATTCCAGAATAAATACACAAATCTGGGTAGGACAATCATTTTCTGGAGCGCTATCCTATCTGCCAAGGAAAGTGGCAGTTTGATCCACCTGTCAACCTGATCCTCCAGTTTTGTCATTGCCGTGCCGTAATTTTCCCCGAGAACCACATCTGGGTCTCTGTGTATCCATATCCCCAGGTACCTAACCGGGTCAACACACCATTTTAGTGGGTAGTCTAGTTCTGATGCCACCGTACCTTCAGTGAGCGGAATTACTACTGATTTATCCCAGTTTATGCAGAGACCCGCGTATTGTTCATATTGTACGTATACTTGAATGAGGGGGTTCAGGTTCTCATCCGGTTGTGTTGTATAGAGGACCATGTCGTCCGCATATAGCGAAATGCCAATAGGTCGAAGAGTGAATTGTAGGGCCGTGGCGGAGTGGTTCTGCCGAATCTTACAAGCCAGTGGCTCAAGAATCAGGGCAAAGAGCATAGGTGACAGTGGGCACCACTGTCTCGTCCCTCTTGTGATCGGGGTGGGGGCAGATGTTAGGCCGTTGATGCGGACCCTTGCTTTTGGAGCCGTATACAATAGGTAAATCCACTTTAGGAAAGGTTCTGGGAACCCCATCGTACGCAGAGTGACGAACATGAAGCCCCATTCCACTGAGTCAAACGCCTTAGCGGCATCCAGCAGGGCTGCCGCCGCTGGCACGTCTGGGTCTAGGTGATGGTATAGAGTGAAAATGGTGCGCAAGTTTTGGGCCGTGGATCGTGTTGGCATAAAGCCTGCTTCATCAGGTAGCACCAAGTTGCAAAGGAGTGGTTGTATTCTATTTGCTATTATTTTTGCCAGTATTTTCCCATCTATGTTAATTAAAGATAAAGGCCGGCATGAATCACAGTACTGTGGATCTTTCCCCGGCTTGGGGAGCGCTATCAACAATGCTTCCGAAAGAGTGGTCGGAAGTGTGCCTTCCTTGTACGCTTCCTCAAGCATTTCTGCAACGCAAGGCACTAGTAAGTCGCGATATTCTTTATAAAATTCTCCCGGGAGCCCATCTAGGCCCGGAGCCTTATTATTAGGAAGAGAGTTAAAAGCGTCAATGATTTCCTCCTTAGATATTGGCAGGCAAAAAAATCGTCTGTGAGTATCAGATACCCAAGCGAGGCCTATATCATTGAAATATTCTCTTATATCTGAAGCAGGAGGGGTAACCTAGCCATGTATAGCTGCGTGTAGTAGTCTGTAAAGCAATTGAGTATGGCTGGTGTGTCATACTGTTAGACGGGGACCTGGAGGGTCGGCCGAGGAGAAGGGGAGCGGCCTCCGGGGAGGGCCGTCTCCAGTGATCGTACAGACAAGTAACTTCCCCCCCACAGATGGACACCACACAAGGATAAGGTTAACGCTCTTTATATGCAGTTCTTGAAGCAAAGTATCACGGTACAGTGAGATCGGGACACGAGGGTCCTCTCAATTCTAGTCTCTGGAAGGGAAAGGGGGTAGCGGGACAGTCTTGTTACCGATCTTGTAGTGAGGTGAAATGATGGATAGCTCACAATCCTCGAGCTCGGAGTTCTGGAGGGTCGGGCCGCGTCAGCGCCAGCAGGTCCCTACGATGATGTAGTTGGTAGAGGGCCGCGGCAGCGCCAGCAGGTCCCTTGGACGATGTAGGTTGCAGAGGGCCGCGGCAGCGCCAGCAGGTCCCTTGGACGATGTAGTTGGTAGAGGGCCGCGGCAGCGCCAGCAGGTCCTTTGGACGACGTAGGTTGCAGAGGGCCGCGGCAGCGCCAGCAGGTCCCTTGGACGAGGAGGAAGGTTGCAGAAGGCCGCGGCAGCGCCGGCAGGCAGGACGATGGTTCACAAGGCAGGGCTGCGGCAGCGCCAGCAGTCCGTCAAGGATGAGTTCTTCAAGGTGTCTCTTGACTCCAGGATACAACTGCCTTCCTGCTCTGGAGCTGCCCCAGTTATAGGTCTGGCCTCCTTTGATGTCCGTACCCTCGCTCCTGGAGGTCGGGAGGTCCGGGGTGAGAGAGTCCAGACACCCAGCAGGGGGGTGGAGCCAGTGCCCGGGGAGGCTGGGGGCGATCGGCACCTGGCGGGGGAGAGCCATCGACACTCCTCTCTCCCATTGACCTGCCAAGTGGTCCGTTCACCTCCTGGGTGGATGGTGGTGCCGGGATGTCGGGGCCTGGCCAGGCCCAGGGTTGGGGTCGAGCTGAGGCCACACGGCCTCGTGGTGCAGTGTCCAAGATGGCGGCTGGGCCGGGCAATGGTGCTGGTGGTGGCCCGGGCCAGTGATACAGAGATGTCCGGGAGCAGGCGTCCCATAGGGGACGGGTTGCGGGTTGCTTCTGTGGGTCGTCGGGGTTGTTCTTCTGGGGACCCCGGGAGACCCGGTGCCCAGGCTCTGTCATGCGGGGAGGGAGCGAGCCCTTCACGAGGCCTGTCCAACATGCGTCCCCCCCAGCTGAAGGCGGGGAGAGTCACCCATCCTCTTGGGGACTCTCCTCGTCGAGGCGGAAAAAGCGTGACAGGCCGTCCGCATTGGCGTGGTCCTGACCTGGACGATGCTCCACAGTGAAGTCCATCCCCTGCAGGGAGATGGACCATCGCAACAGTTTGGGATTCTCCCCCCGCATCTGCATCAACCATTGCAGGGGGCGATGATCTGTTTGTACCCGGAAGTGGGTACCGAAGAGGTAGGGCCGGAGCTTTTTGAGGGCCCACACTACTGCAAAGGCCTCCCGTTCGATGGTGCTCGAGCGCTGTTCTCGGGCCAGCAGGCGTCGGCTGATGAAGGCCACTGGCTGGTCGACTCCCTCGGGGTTTAGCTGGGAGAGGACTGCCCCAATGCCATGGTCGGAGGCATCCGTCTGGACGATGAACTCACGGCTGTAGTCGGGGGGCCTGGAGCACAGGGGCGGTGCACATGGCGGCCTTTAGTGTCTCGAAGGCTGCTTGACAGTCCGGAGTCCAGTTGACAGTTTTGGGGTGTTTCTTGGATGTGAGTTCCGTGAGGGGCCCCACAATGCTGCCATAGTCCTTCACAAACCGCCTGTAGTATCCGGTGAGCCCCAAGAAGGCTCGGACCTCGGTCTGGGTGACGGGTGGTTGCCAGGATTGGATGGCAGCGATCTTGAGCTGGAGAGGGGCCACCAGACCGCTCCCCACTTGGTGCCCGAGGTAGGTCACGGATCCCTGGCCAATTTGGTACTTGCTGGCCTTGATGGTGAGGCCGGCCTGTCGGAGGGCGTGCAGGACTTCTCGGAGGTGGTGAAGGTGGTCTGTCCAGTGGCGGCTGTACACAGCGATATCGTCCAGGTAGGCGGCGCTGAATTCTTCGAGGCCCGCCAATACCTGGTTCACAAGTCGTTGGAAAGTGGCGGGGGCGTTTTTCATGCCGAATGGCATTACTTTGAAATGGTAGTGACCATCCGGGGTAGAGAAGGCGGATCGTTCTTGGGCCCTGGGGGTGAGGCCGATCTGCCAGTAGCCCGCTGTCAGATCGAAGATGCTCAGGTAGCGGGCAGCCCCCATGCGGTCAACCAGTTCATCTGCTCGGGGAATGGGATGAGCGTCGGTTCGGGTGACAGCGTTCAGGCCCTGATAGTCGACGCAGAATCGGAGCTCGGGGCTGGTGCCCGGGACAGCAGCTTTTGGGACCAGTACGACTGGGCTGGCCCAAGGGCTGTCGGATGGCTCGATGACTCCGAGTGTGAGCATTTTGGAGACTTCATCTTGGATGCAGGTGCGCACCCGATCTGGCACTCGGTACGGCCGGTGGCGGATAGGGGGACTGTCCCCCGTGTCCACATCGTGAAGGCACCAGGGGGTGACCCCGGGGGTGAGGGAGAACAGGCTTGCAAATTGCAGCAGGAGGGCCCGACAGTCTTGGCGCTGCTCCGGGGTCAGGGCATCGGAGAGTCGGACCCCGTCCACCGAGCCATCTTTCTCCCAGGTCCTCAGTAGGTCAGGGAGGGGCTCGTAATCTTCTTCTGCACCACTATCTGTGGCCATCAGTAGGCTGAGCTCCGAGCGGACGAAGTGTGGTTTGAGTCTGTTGGCGTGAAGGACCCGGAGGGGGTTCCGGGGGGACTCCTTGTCGATTAGATAGGTGACAGGGCCCTTGCGCTCTACCACCTTGAAGGGTCCTGTCCATTTGTCCTGCAGGGCACAAGGTTCGACTGGAGACATCACCCATACTTGCTGACCTGGCTCGAACTCGATGGAGGAGGCATGTTGATCGTACCATTTCTTCATGTCCTCCTGACTGGCCTCGAGATTGGCTTTAGCGAGTTCCCTGAATCGCCGGGTCTGGTTGCGGAGGGTCAGGAGGTACTTATACACGTCCGGAGGGGTCTTCAGGGGGGCCATTTCCCATCCTTCTTTAACCAGGCTGAGGGGCCCCCGGACAGGGTGTCCGTACAGGAGCTCGAAGGGGCTGAAACCGAGGGATTTCTGGGGGACTTCTCGGTAGGCGAAGAGGAGGCACGGGAGCAGCACATCCCACTGGCGACGTAGGGGTTCCTCCAGTCCCATGATCATCCCCTTGAGTGTGCGGTTAAACCGTTCGACCAGTCCGTTTCCTTGCGGGTGATAGGGGGTCGTGAACCGGTACGTGACCCCGCACTGCTGCCAGAGAGATTTCATATATTTGGAGATAAAGTTCGTGCCTCTGTCGCTGACGACTTCCCGGGGGAATCCTACTCGGGAGAAGATCCCCATTAGGGCTCGGCCTACCACTGGTGCTGTTACAGTCCGAAGAGGAATGGCCTCGGGATAGCGGGTGGCGTGGTCCACCAGGACCAGGATGAATCGATGCCCTTGTGCTGTTCGGGGGTCCAGGGGCCCCACAATGTCTATTCCCACCCGTTCGAACGGGGTGGTTACGACAGGAAATGGTTGCAAGGGGGCTTTGATTTTTCAGCCACTCTTCCCGCTGGCCTGGCAGGTGGGGCATGCTCGGCAGTGGTTGGAGACGTCATTTCGCATTTTGGGCCAGTAAAAGTGGGTTACCAGGCGGTTGTACGTTTTGTCTTGCCCCAAGTGCCCAGCAAGGGGGACGTCGTGTGCCAAGTTCAAGAGAAAGTCTCTGAAGCGGAGGGGCACTACCAGTACCCGACTGGCCCCCAATTCTGCAATTCTTTGCTCGCTGTATAGAAGGTCATTGTCCCAATAGATCCAGTGGGCCCCGGCGGTGTCTCCCGCCTTCTGGGCGAGTGCTTGCTGTCGGAGTCCCTCGAGGGAGGGACAGGTCTTCTGCTCCTGCCGGAATTGTTCCTGGGTGGGTCCACCCTCTTGACGCCACTGAGCTAGTTCCGGAAGATCTTGGAGCGGAGTGGGCCCTTCTTGGGTTTGCTCTGGGGGATCAGTGCTGAGGGTGGCTTCCTCTGGGGTGATCGGGGGAGGAGGTGCTGGCCATTCGGGTTCTTCGGGTCTGGGGATGGCACGGGCGGCCATGGTCCGGGTGGTTACGCACGCCCAGTCTGGGAGGCCCAACATCCCCAGGTGCTCTCTTCTCTCAACGGCCGCCCACGGGGAACTCTCGAGGTCGTTTCCCAGGAGGCAGTCCACGGGGGCATCATCGCGGACAGTCACTTTTAGCATGCCGAACACTCCTCCCCATTCGAAGGGGACGCAGGCCATCCGACACAGGCTCTCGGAATTGTCGGCTGATCGGACAGGGCAAAGAACGTTTGGCAGTATTTGTTCTGGGGTCACCAGGTGACAGCGGACTGCCGTCACACTGGCCCCGGTGTCGCGCAGAGCTTCGGACTTGCGCCCATTTATGCTCACCCACTGGCTGTATTTTCTGGTGTTGGCGGGTAGGGGAGCCCGCGGAATCATGTCTCTTTCCCCCAGGCAGGCCAGGGTCATGGCGGCAGGCTCCCACTCGGGCTGTTCCTGCTCGTACTCTTCATACTCCTCGAAGTTTTGCTCTTCTCCTAGTGCGGGGGCAGCGACCTGGCGGGGCACTGGAGTCTGGTTCTTCGGGCAGCTTGGGTCGCTGACGTAGTGTCCAATTCGCTGGCACCGGTGGCAAGTAACGTTGGCTCGGAACCCTGGGCGCATCGGGGGGTTTCCCCGACCGGCCGGGGGCGGGGTGTTGCTGGTGGGAGCTGCCGGGACGGCATCTCGGCCCCGGCCCTGGCCTCCTCCTCCTCCTCGGGGGCGATGGAGACCGTGGCTGTTTCTGTTCTGTTCACTTGGCCCACTCCGGGCCACTCGAGTGCTTTCCCATCGGTCAGCTTCGGCGGCGAGCTGCCGAGGTTCAGTCATTTTACTGTCAGGAAGGTGCTGCCTGAGCTCGACGAAGCAATTGTTGGAGAGGTGCTCCCAGACCATGAGGTTAAAGAGTTGCTCGTATGTGGTTACGTGGCTGCCCTTGATCCATCCCTCGAAGGCTCGACTGAAATAGTTCACATACTCTACCCAATTTGTACCCGGGATCCGTTTGCAGTCGCGGAACCTCTGGCGGTACATCTCGGGCGTGAGTCCGTATCGAGTGAGGAGGGCGGCCTTCATGTGGTCATAGGAGGTCATCTGATGGTCTGGGAGCTGTAGCAGGGCATCGCGGCCTTCATTGACGAACCTCCCCCATAGCCCGGCTCCCCAGTCACTTCGATCAATTCGGTGGGAGGTCATGGCGATCTCGTAGGCCTTGAACCACTGCTGTATGTCGTCGTTCCGAAAATATTCTCTGACGACATCCTTGGGGATGTGGACCTTTGGTTCGGTAGTGCCCGGGTTGTGCGGGCGCTCGGGCACCCCTAGATCTTTATTCTGCTTCCGCATCTCTATCTCCGCTAGCTTGCGCTCGTGTTCGTATGCTAGTTTTTTTTCTTCGAGTTCTCTCTGCCTTTGTTTCTCTTCCCGCTCCTCTCGGAGCCGTAAGTGTTCCAAGTTTATCTTTTGTTCCGCCAGTTTCAGTTCTCCGTCCAACCGGAGCCGCGCCAACTCCAATTCATGGAGTCTGCTTTTCTCTCGTTCTTGGATCTCTTCCAGGGAGAGACCCGCTCTCCTTTCTTCCGTCGGAGGGGTGTTTGTTTCTGGTGCCTCGCGGTTTTGGTTCCGGGGTGCAGCCGCACCCGTTTCTGCCCAAGATTCTAGGGCGTGTTTGAAGTCCTCTTTTGTGCTTAGCCTGGTGGTAGCAATGCCTAGTTCCATGCAAAATTGTTTTAGCTCTCGATGGTTGTAATCTTCTAGTTTCTCCATCTGGAATTTCTCTGCGGATCCGCTCTCTTTTGTTGTCATTGTGGTTGAGTCGTGGGTGAGTTACTTTCTGTACGATTACGCGTTGGTTCGGATCGCGCCGCTGGCCACCAATGTTAGAAGGGGACCTGGAGGGTCGGCCGAGGACAAGGGGAGCGGCCTCCGGGGAGGGCCGTCTCCAGTGATCGTACAGACAAGTAACTCCCCCCCCCCACAGATGGACACCACACAAGGATAAGGTTAACGCTCTTTATATGCAGTTTTCGAAGCAAAGTATCACGGTACAGTGAGATCGGGACACGAGGGTCCTCTCAATTCTAGTCTCTGGAAGGGAAAGGGGTTAGCGGGACAGTCTTGTTACCGATCTGGTATTGAGGTGAAATGATGGGTAGCTCACAATCCTCGAGCTCGGAGTTCTGGAGGGTCGGGCCGCCGCAGCGCCAGCAGGTCCCTACGATGATGTAGTTGGTAGAGGGCCGCGGCAGCGCCAGCAGGGCCCTTGGACGATGTAGGTTGCAGAGGGCCGCGGCAGCGCCAGCAGGTCCCTTGGACGATGTAGTTGGTAGAGGGCCGCGGCAGCGCCAGCAGGTCCTTTGGACGACGTAGGTTGCAGAGGGCCGCGGCAGCGCCAGCAGGTCCCTTGGACGAGGAGGAAGGTTGCAGAAGGCCACGGCAGCGCCGGCAGGCAGGACGATGGTTCACAAGGCAGGGCTGCGGCAGCGCCAGCAGTCCGTCAAGGATGAGTTCTTCAAGGTGTCTCTTGTCTCCAGGATACAACTGCCTTCCTGCTCTAGAGCTGCCCCAGTTATAGGTCTGGCCTCCTTTGATGTCCGGACCCTCGCTCCTGGAGGTCGGGAGGTCCGGGGTGAGAGAGTCCAGACACCCAGCAGGGGGGTGGAGCCAGCGCCCGGGGAGGCTGGGGGCGATCGGCACCTGGCGGGGGAGAGCCATCGACACTCCTCTCTCCCATTGACCTGCCAAGTGGTCCGTTCACCTCCTGGGTGGATGGTGGTGCCGGGATGTCGGGGCCTGGCCAGGCCCAGGGTTGGGGTCGAGCTGAGGCCACGCGGCCTCGTGGTGCAGTGTCCAAGATGGCGGCTGGGCCGGGCAATGGTGCTGGTGGTGGCCCGGGCCAGTGATACAGAGATGTCCGGGAGCAGGCGTCCCGTAGGGGACGGGTTGCGGGTTGCTTCTGTGGGTCGTCGGGGTTGTTCTTCTGGGGACCCCGGGAGACCCGGTGCCCAGGCTCTGTCATGCGGGGAGGGAGCGAGCCCTTCACGAGGCCTGTCCAACACATACACTCTGGTATTGCTAGCATCCCTAATTTCGGTAATGTGTGCCGTATTGTGTACAGGCCTAATTTTGTATGCCAAAGCCCTGCCAGGTCTGCCACCTTCACCATAGCTACCTGCCACATATTTGCGCGAAAGATATTGGACTTCGTCCGCGGCAAAATCATGATATGTATTAATCTGCTCCCATATGTCTGTCAATAGTGCTCCGGAGGGCTGTAGCTGATAACTGCGTTCAAGGGCCTGGATGGCCCTCTCAGTATTTTCCAGTTGGCGCTGTATATCACGCAGTATACCCACATGGGCACCTATACAGTGGCCACTAACCGTGACCTTAAAGGCTTCCCATAGGGTTTGTGTACTTTGAACTGAGCCAGTATTAGTCTCAAAGAAACTCACGATTGCTTGCCGCAGGTCCTCCCGGAACACCTGATTTTGTAGCGCCGAGGGTCTCAATCGCCACGTGAATTGTCTCGGTGTATGTGTCTGGATATTTAATGTAAGTAAGACCGGTGCGTGGTCTGAGAGGGTTTTAGGCATGTGTGATACCCCGACAGCCCATGTGCAAATGTCTTGAGTGACTAACCAGTAGTCCAGTCTGGACCATGTAAGATGCGTTGCCGAAAAACAGGTACCCTCCCTTTTAGTAGGGTTCCTCTGCCTCCATATGTCCACCAGGTTCCAGTCGGACATCCCATCTCGCAGGACTTTAGCCGACCGCTTACCATACCGGTCTATGCCAGATGATCTCTCTATGGCAGGGACTAGGCATGTATTGAAGTCGCCTCCCCAGATCACTGTGTCAGGTTGCATTTCCCTCAGCACCGACCAAAGTTGGGCATAAAAAACGGGGTCATCCGTATTCGGACCATAAACATTCACTATAGTTAATGTGGTGCCCCCTTAGTTCCCTTGTAATATTGACGTAAATAAATAATTTACTCTCTTAATTTCTATGCAGGTAAGTACTTAATCAATAATAACTCAATCGGAATGAAAAAAAGACAGAGTCCGTGGTGTTAGAGTTTCTTAGGGGTTTTGTTCCTTAAAAAGGAATGGTCAAGACCAGGATATCATGTTCTGACCACCACAGGGGTGTCAGAAGGGATAGAGCAAACTTTATTGACATTACATAGCTTATATACTTGATTTATACCATAGGAAGTAGTGTAGTAGGCGTAACAGCTGAGAGAAGACAAGATAACAGTATTCACGTGTTACAAGTACGTAATCAAGAGGCAATCAAGAGGCGTGAACTAGGCGTGAACTAGAAACGTCACTGATAGGTGACGCAAGTGGGTGGCACCAAGGGGTGGTGCTAACAGAATTGTTGCAATGTCAGCAATGTCAGCAGAAATCGGAAGCTTGGATGCGCGCGCAGCTGCATGACGTGTGATTGGAGGGGTGCAGGGGACTTGACATTTACACTGACGGAAAGAGACAGAAGTCTGGCATGTCAGATCAACTTGCACTTCTATCATATCTGATATCTGATGTTTAGGAACCATACTATCTGGGCGGAAAGGTCTCTAGGGCAGAAGCTATTCTATGCTAACTGTGGATGCGTGTATAAGCGCCTAAGTGTCTGCATGAGAAGCGTGGGGGCACGGGGCCTTTCATGGAAGCATGGTAACAGAGGCTATGAATTACTTGCATTGAGACAGGTCGGCCCTTTGGCTCTGCAGCTGGAGAGGATGTTTACTGAAGCTAGTAGGCAGGAATGCATTTTCGAGGAGCGGAACAGATAACTTGAAGGTTATAGTCAGTCTTGGCAGAAAGCAGGCTGAGCTGAGCGCGAGAGGCCGCGCTAGAAGTAAGTCAGAGTTCACGGGCACAGAGGTAGCCTGGGCAGAGGCTGTCAGAGTCAGGAGCCAGAAAAGAGGCTCGATGGCAGAAATTCAGGGCCTACTTTGCCAGAGCAGAAAAACGTGTAAAGTGTACTACAAAAAGACGGTGGCATAGCATACTTAGGAACGGACTATATAATCCATTCAGGGTGGATCTGAAAGAGGACAAGTTAACGTTGGACGCAAATGTATTTGCGTCTTCATAGCTGGCACAGGAGGGAAGTTACATGCACTTTAAGCTGGTACATGGAGTCGGTGGGGTACGCGCTAGGGAACATAACATGACCAAAAATTTATATTTCCTCATTCCCTCCTTGTTCCCTACGGACCCTTCATGATATATCGATCCTCATGAATCGATCAGTTTGTTCTTGTAACATCATTTGTTCTTCTTTCTTTCGTTTACGTTTTGAGAGAAAACTGGAATGTTCAATACAAGAGGTGGCACATAGTCCACAAATCGCTGGCCCACACTGCAGGCACAGGCAGCAACTGAATACTAGGACTAGGCCAATGCCTAGGAAGGATAGGATCTTCCATCCCCAAGCTGTTAACGTTGTCCAGAACCAACTGGACCAAGTCCAGGTGCCTGGATTCTGATGTATCTGATTTGCAATTTTATGGAGACGTGTGATAGCTTGATATACAGATGGTGCGTTTTGTGGTATGAAAACACAGCAACTCGACCCGATGACCTTACAGGCTCCACCTCTATCTGCCAAGATGACGTCAATAACAAGACGATTTTGAAGGACAACAACCCGCATGGCGGACTGCTCTTCTGTTAAGTTACCTAAGGCGGAGGCAGTTTCATTCACTACTGCTTCAAGTGTTCTAGTTAATCTGCGTATTAATTTACTATTCTGAACAGGTCCTAAAAAGAAAAAGAATCCTTTATTAAAGTCGGTGTACTGTTCCCATGCCGTTTCTGTGTAGTCGACAAGTGGGATATCTCTTCTGGGTCTATTCTTTACTAGATTGGTGTTTCTATGGTAGTCAGGTGGGGCTAGGAAAACAGGTGGCAGAAGGAATGCAATGTAACAGGTACCATCCCAATCTGGAGGTAGACGTATGTATGCGGTATGACCACAAACAAAGTAAGAATGACTAATAGCTTTAAAGGACTATTTTCCATGATCACTGAATTCGACCACAGTAGTGCATTTACTATGACCTAAGTGTACTGAACCTTTCTTCTTGATACATAATTCACCAGTGACTGGCAATACTGACATAATGGGTAGAACTGGCGTGTCTTCGTATTCAACAGTAAGAATCATAAGGCTAATTGTATAATTACCTAATCCATATACTTCATTTTCTAGATCAGTTCCTATTCTAGTGGGGAGTCCCTCCTTATCAGGGTAACAGACGTCGAGCAGGACCAAGTTCATGTTTCCCCAAACCCAGCCCCCATCGAAAACAGCAATATCCGGATCTAAGGAATTAATTATTTTAAACCATGCTCCGCAGGAGCCATTGTGAGTGAATGGGTACGGAAAGAGGGGCAGAGCTCCCTTGTAATTCTGGTAGGGAGGGAGTCGGCCACATATCCAGCAATTTGTAGCATTGTTAGTTTGATGAGAATGATGTAGCATACTAATGAATGTATTGTTGCGCAGCGCAAGTCTGTAGGAAAGCTCGTGTGGAGGTAACTCACTAAAAGTGTGTTCAGCAGATACATTGTAAGCAGATTGTTCACGCTTGAAAATAGGGTAGTAGATGGGTAAAACGATGCTAACAATAATAATTAAAATACTCAGAATAAACATGATTAATAGTGTCACTATACAGTGACTACGAAGTGATTTACAGTATGTACGTTTCTTGGCTTCTCTCTCTCTATCTCGATCTAGGGGATACATGTCAGAAACTATTTAACCGATTCACCTAGGGGAGGACTTAAACAATTAAACTGTCTGACTTGCTAGATCGGAGTTTCATGCGATACTCTTCTTGAGGAGTTTTTTCTCGTTCAGATTCTGTAAAGTCTTTCGGCTCAACACAGTCTTTGGTGGGGGTGGACGGGTCTCGATCAGGTTTCAGTCCAAATTTTTTTTTCACATGACTCGTATGAACCCACCCCTTTCTCCCTTCGATTTTCACGGCCGTCCTTGTGGTGAGAAGAACGGTCTTCGGGGACTTCCAGCGGGGCTCCAGCGGACTCTTTCTATCAAAGTTGCGCACTAGCACAATGTCGCCAGGACGGACGTCGTGTGGCTTTACATCAGTGTTGTCAGGGAAGGCTGCGGCAACCTGTGAACGACATGATTGGAGTGCAGACATCAAGGAGGCAAGGTAATCTGTCAACATATTACAATCAACATCAGTAATCTTTTTCGGAATGGGCGTCCCCCACATATTCGGTGGTCTGCCAAAGACCACCTCGTACGGGGATAGCCCTGATCTCGAATGGGCGACCATTCTCATGTAGAATAGTGCCACTGGCAGGGCGACTATCCAGTCGACCCCTTTCTCCTGACATATCTTGGCAAGGCGGATCTTTAGTGTCTGGTTATGTCTTTCTACAAGGCCTGCGGCTTCGGGATGTCGGACACAATGGAACTTCCACTGGTATCCCAGTAATAAAGAAACTTCTTTCATTAATGCAGATGAGAATGGCTGACCGTTATCTGAGTACACGACACGAGGCAAGCCGTATCGTGGGAAGAATTCACGAACCAGCTGCTTGGCAGTGGTCGGAGCAGTGTAATCTGGAACTGGGTATGCTTCGGTCCAGCGGGACAGAGCACAGACAACTACGAGAACATATTTAAATCCTCGACAACGGTCCATCTGGATATAATCCATCTGGAGGACTTCAAAAGGGTGATCGGGAGGATGAAATCCACCTTGCTCTACAGGGACGCTTTTTCCTGGATTGAACTGACAACAGATCATGCAAGTACGCACTTTCTGTTTTGCGGCTGCTCGTAAGTGTTTATTGTTCCAGAGATTTTGTAAACTGTCTAACATCGCTTTCTCTCCTAGATGTGCGGGACTATGTGCTGTATTTATCATGACTTGAACCATAGAGTCAGGGAGAAACCATGTAGATTTTCCCTTCGTCATCCAACCTTGATCTGTCTGGATCCCTCCTAGTTCAATCCATTTCTTTATTTCTTCTGGAGTAGCATGTGTCTGAATGTCGATAACATCTAGTGTGGGATCCCTGACTGTCATACAGTTTGTCGGATCTGTTGTCTTTGTCGTATCAGTTGTCTGAGTGTGAGTCAATGCTGTATGTTTTGCTGTCTGATCTGCCAGGTCGTTACCCTGGGAAACAGAATCTGTGACTTTAGTATGTGCTTTACACTTCATGACGGATATGCCTGAAGGCAGATGTATTGCTTCTAACAGTGCTTGAATGAGGGGACCGTGTTGGATCTTGGCACCATGAGAGGTCAGAAAACCTCGTTCTTGCCATAGCATGCCGAAGTCGTGTACAACTCCGAACGCATAACGGGAATCAGTGTATATATTGACATTTCTGTTCTTAGCTAGAATACAGGCTCGGGTCAGAGCAATGAGCTCTGCCGCTTGAGCAGACAGTGTATCAATACGATGTGTTTCTTTAACTTCAGTTTCAGTGGTCACGGCATACGCGGCCACTAACTCTCCTGTACTTGTTCTCATGCATGAACCGTCCACATAAAGTGTCAGGTCTGGATTTGTCAATGGAACATCTGTTAAATCTCGTCGGGGCTTTGTTACTGCATTAATGATTTCTATACAATCATGCGGAGCTGGATCTGCCATAACTGTAGGTAACAGTGTTGCTGGGTTCAAGATACTGCAACGTCTGATTTCTATGTGTGGCTGGAATAATGTCAATTCATAACCTGTCAGTCGTGCTATAGTCAAGTGTTGAGTCTGGGTTCTGTTTAAAAGAACCTCTACAGAATGTGGGACTTGTACTGTTAACTGATGGCCTAAAACAATTGAATCACTTTGTCTGATTGCTAACGCTGTTGCAGCTACTGACTTTAAGCACGCAGGGAGTGCCTGGGCTACTGAATCCAATGTACTTGAAAAATAAGCGCAAGGCTTATGTGAACCTGCTTGATCTTGAGTGAGGACAGACAATGCTGTACCATCGCGTTCTGTAACAAAAAGTGTAAACGGTTTGCTGTAACATGGTGTCGCTAAAACTGGTGCTTGGCATAATGCTTTCTTTAATTCCTCAAAGGCTTGTGTATGTTCCTGAGTCCAAGGGAGGGCAATCGACGTTGCTACCTCCTGCGTCGTTAACTGGATGAGTGGTTTAGCTAGAAATGCATATTGAGGAATCCATTGTCTGCAGTACGAGGTGAGGCCTATAAAGGCCCGCACTTCCTTTTGTGTCTGTGGTCGTGGCATATTTACAATTAACTGAATGCGATCGGGAGTGAGCTGTCTCCCCACTTTGGACAGCAAGTGACCCAAGTACACAACTTGCTGAACACAGAATTGTAGCTTCGAAGGAGACACCTTGTGTCCCTTGTCTGCCAGAAAATGTAAAACTGTCAATGATGCTTGTTCACATTCGGGCTCACTTCGTGCGGTGATCAGTAGATCATCGACGTATTGCAGTAAAGCGGTGTTAACTGGCATTTGAATACAATCTAGTTGTCTTTTCAGTGCTTGACTATAGATGCTGGGGCTTTCTGTGAATCCTTGAGGTGCGCGGGAAAATTTGAAACTTCGTCCATTTAAACTGAATCCGAAGAGATATTGGCTCTCCGGATCAATAGGTACACTGAAGAAAGCGTTCTTGAGGTCAATTACAGTAAAGAACGTTGCTTCTGAATCAATCGCAGTCAATAGGGAAGAGATATCGGGGACAACAGGGTACTGTGGTACAATACATTTATTAAGTTCTCGAAGATCAATCACCAGCCGATATACTGGCGGTGCATTGGGGTCTGTACGTTTAAGAATTGGAATGATAGGTGAATTACAGATATTGGAGTCGGTCTCTACGACCACTCCCTGGGCAATGAGCTCTTCAATGATTTTCAGTAAAGCCACTACAGCATCGGGTGGTAACTTGTATTGTCTGATTCTGGGTAGAACAACTCCTGTCTTGAGTGTAACACGATATGGAGTGATATGCATACAACCTACGTCAGCTGGGCCTTTTGCCCATAGGTGATCTGGTACATTTTTCAATCTGACATCAAATTCTCGTAAAACATAATTACCCTTGAAATCCCGTAGAAAGAGTCTAACTCCCTCCGGGGAACAGCATATTATAGCTCCTAGAGCCTTCAGTGTTTTAATTCCTAACAGATTTTCTGGGCATGATTTCGTAAGTAACAAATCTGTAACTCGTGATAATGGACCCACAGCCAATGGTACTGGTTCCGATACTTCATTTACAATAGGCTGTCCTGAAAAACCAAGGGAAACATTCTGTGAGCCTGAGAGGGGTGCCCCTGGGACTTCATTATGACTGATTGTAGTGCGACTTGCCCCTGTGTCAATTAAAAATTTTCTGTCTTTTCCCAATACGTGACTGTGTACATAAGGACCTTCTTGATCTACAGGAATTTCAATAAGAGGCAAACCACCTTCCCTCTCTAGGCTGTTTCATGTATATCGGGGGTAATCTGGATATGCAGATTGGGCATACTGGTACATCTGTTGCGATACTTGCTGAGTCGCGGCAATGGGCTGTGGCTGCGGTACTGCTACTGTCTGCGCTGTGTGGGATGGAGCATGCATAGACTGTGTGTTCTGCATTGGCTGTTCGCTCTGTGAGGTCTGTTGATGCCCATGTTCATGTCTAGGTGGATGCGGTCTTTCTTTAGTTTTGCCTGTTGCTATGTTATGTTTCAGGACTGGGCATTCATGTACGTAGTGACCTGGCTGCTTGCAGTAATTGCACGTTCCCTTAACGGGAGCTGCAGAGTGACTTGTCTGGGCCCCACCCTTCCTCTGACCGTCGGCTGGGACCGTCTGAGCTACTAACATTTTCATCTTTGTGTCTTTCATACGTTTCTGTTCCTGATCTTGTTCTTCTCTAATTCTGTTCTGATGATATTGTAACATTTGTAACATCTGGGATGGCGTATTTGCCTGCCAAGTACTTTCAACTTTGTACACTCTATTTTTAACTAATGGTAGCGAGTTCTCGACTAATTTTGATACAAAAAGGTGTGGATACGACTCGCTGCTTGGTTGTAGGCCACTATTTATAATGAAACATTTCTCAAATCTTGAATAGAAGTCACTAGTATCTTCATCTTGTTTCTGTTTACAGGACGAGATTGCGTCCCAATCTTCCTTTCTAGTTGTCAATAATCTTGGCAGAACCTGTACTATTAATCCGGGTAATGCTTTAGTCCTATCCCCAAGGCCTAACCCTGGGACCCGTTTGCTTTCTTCGTCTTCTATTTCTGCCCATGCAATCTTTGTGTCCCCCACCTCCCATTCTTTTTCCTTTAATTTCTCGTAAATGCCCGTGGGCAGCAGTACCTTTAACATTTTCATAATATCATCATACGTGTAATCCCCCATGAGTAACATGTCTTTGAGCTCTCTGTGAAAACCTGCAGGGTCTTTATCGTGACACGGAACTAATTTCTTCATTTCTAACAGTTCTAACTTAGTCAGTGGTGTGTGAACATACACACGCTTCAAGATGTGATCCGCACCCATAACTGGATGTACTTCTCGTAAGGGGTTCTGACTTTCAATGCCACTACCGCATTGCATGTGGTACGTTTTCCTTTCTGGAGGCGGGGCGGGAACATATTCAGAGCTTATGAAGGTGTTGTATTTATGTCGTTGTTCTAGAATTATTTGTATTAACTTGGTGCTGAAACCTCTCCATCTATCCATGAGTAGTGCTTCTAATGTTTCGTGTAAGGGACCTGGATCGGAATGATGGTTTCTGTACTTGATGAGGAGGTGCTGAATCATGTATACACCTGCTAATTTCTGCTCGTCTGGGGAGAGGTTCAAGAATGTCTGTGCTAACGTATCATCATTATATATGTCTGGATTTTCGGCCCATAACACGGCTGACCGAGCTAGTTCCTGTTCATCCATAGAATTGAGTACATGGTACCCCATTCGGTCTCGAAGCCTTTTATCAGTTTCCTGGAACTGATGTTCAGAAGAATTCGGATTTGTTAAAGCAGAGAGAAAAACTCTCTTGTTTTCCGGACGGATGCCTTTCCTAAGGTAGTTTCCCTTACCTACATACGCTATAGTATCTGTAGTCCTTCCTTGTTCTTCAAGTTCTTCCTCCTCGGAGGAAGCTTTGTCATTCCCTTTCTGGTGTGCCGTTATCACTGCCCTTCTAATTTTCTGGTACATACTGGCTATGCAAGCCCCCCTGTCATGTTTTCCTTCGGCTATATTTTGACCCCACTTGTTTAGTGCATCTAATTCACTCTGATCTGTCTCAGGCCGGTCTCGTTCTCTTATTAGACAATTTATGAAAAATCGTAATATCTGTGCTTGAATGTCAACTTTCTGTTTCTCCATGGCATCCTTAATACTGTCAGGGTCTTTCCCTGTCTGAACAAACTCATATATTCTATCGAGACGCTCCTTCATTCCTACATAGCATAGCAAGATATCAGTGGCAGATCTTAACCGTAGTGATGCCAATATCATTAGATCATTTTTTCCGGGTACTGGATCATATCTACAAACGGAAATGTTTTCCTTTAATGCGTCAAGGCGGGGAGACTGGAACGTGAGAGGACTCTGCGTGTCCCTGAAATTAAATCTGCGTGTTAATGGCGGGGTCCGAAGACCCGCAGTCGCACCTCCTGAGGCGGATGCTTGGGCATTATCTCCCTGCGGAGTCTGGATCTGAACTTGAATTTGTCGTTTAGTAGGATCAGGTAGGACTTGCTTCGGTAGGTCAATCTTGGGTGCGGGAAGTGGCGGAGCTGGCGGAACGGGGGAGGTCTGTCGCGGTATCGGTGGAACATGATCTGGGGCCGGATTGCCACCCCCTTCCCTGTCAGCAGGCAGGGTACGAACAGGCAGATTGGCGTAAGCTGGTGCTACATCCTCTAAATATGAATTTAGGAATATGTCTTTAGTAGTCTTATGCATTACTTTAGTTGGCACTAATGGTGGCGGTAAGTTTTTCGGTATTTCTGATAGGGCTTCAGATGTGCCCTCGGCCGCGAGATACATACCGTTTACGAGATTGTTTCGGGCACGGTCTATTTGTTCTGTTTTTACTCGGATCCCTTCAATAACTAATTCGTTTTCTTGGGCTTTTTCTGATTCTTTAAGTCTGTCTTCTCTACGGAGTGCTTTCTCAGCACGCTTATGGGATTCCTTACGCCAGAATTCTATGGCGTCTTTCTGAGATTGTCTAGCTTTCTTTTTCCATAATGCTTCTTCTACCTTCATGATGCACTCGGCATCCCAAGTTCCGGTAACAGGCCATCTGTGTCTTTCGTCTAGGTGCTTGGTGTAATCGGCCCATAAATCTAGATATAATATGGCATCTATGCCATGCTTGTGGTACATAAAGTTACCTGGAGTGTCCCTAGGGGGAATAGGAATTTCTTCCTCCAGTATCCCTTTCCTAGTTCCTATCTGCTTTAACTTGTTGAAAAACGGCATCTTATTTACTTATTACTGAATGCTCAATCCTTATTCCTTAATACTGCTGACAGCTAGTTTATACGAGAAACACAATAATACACATTTAAACAGTCACATTCATACCACAACATTAATCACATTAAAACATTCGAGACATAGATGACCATCCCCTATACTGGATGTACTGCTCAACAGTACAGATACACTGGTGTAACAGTGCAAAAATTCAGAATACTAGATATACTGCTAAACAGTACAGATACACTGCCTAAAAAACAGTGCAGACCGGACTTGTGTACCCAAACCCGTCTAGATACGACCCAGCAATGGTACTCACCGGGAAGCACGGAAACAGAAGGCCTCGGAAAACTCGACTGGACTTGACTCGGTACTTCGGAAAACTTCGGAGAACTTCGGAAAATTCCGGAAACCTGGTGGGCCTCTTGACACCTCGGACCTTGCTTCTTTCGACTAGGCTCTGGTCGGGATCCTCCGCACTCCTCACCGCCTCGTCTGGGCACTGATCGCAGTCTTCGTCACCTCCTGGGGTCAGAGGGAGATGCAGGAAATCCTGCCGGTACGCGTAGGTTCCGTCTAACTGACGGCAGGGGACAGAGCTTGCAATGCGCCAACCGGCGCGTGAGGTGGGGGAGGGGTCCCTGTTCGGGCGCCAAAATGACGTAAATAAATAATTTACTCTCTTAATTTCTATGCAGGTAAGTACTTAATCAATAATAACTCAATCGGAATGAAAAAAAGACAGAGTCCGTGGTGTTAGAGTTTCTTAGGGGTTTTATTCCTTAAAAAGGAATGGTCAAGACCAGGATATCATGTTCTGACCACCACAGGGGTGTCAGAAGGGATAGAGCAAACTTTATTGACATTACATAGCTTATATACTTGATTTATACCATAGGAAGTAGTGTAGTAGGCGTAACAGCTGAGAGAAGACAAGATAACAGTATTCACGTGTTACAAGTACGTAATCAAGAGGCAATCAAGAGGCGTGAACTAGGCGTGAACTAGAAACGTCACTGATAGGTGACGCAAGTGGGTGGCACCAAGGGGTGGTGCTAACAGAATTGTTGCAATGTCAGCAATGTCAGCAGAAATCGGAAGCTTGGATGCGCGAGCAGCTGCATGACGTGTGATTGGAGGGGTGCAGGGGACTTGACATTTACACTGACGGAAAGAGACAGAAGTCTGGCATGTCAGATCAACTTGCACTTCTATCATATCTGATGTTTAGGAACCATACTATCTGGGCGGAAAGGTCTCTAGGGCAGAAGCTATTCTATGCTAACTGTGGATGCGTGTATAAGCGCCTAAGTGTCTGCATGAGAAGCGTGGGGGCACGGGGCCTTTCATGGAAGCATGGTAACAGAGGCTATGAATTACTTGCATTGAGACAGGTCGGCCCTTTGGCTCTGCAGCTGGAGAGGATGTTTACTGAAGCTAGTAGGCAGTAATGCATTTTCGAGGAGCGGAACAGATAACTTGAAGGTTATAGTCAGTCTTGGCAGAAAGCAGGCTGAGCTGAGCGCGAGGGGCCGCGCTAGAAGTAAGTCAGAGTTCACGGGCACAGAGGTAGCCTGGGCAGAGGCTGTCGGAGTCAGGAGCCAGAAAAGAGGCTCGATGGCAGAAATTCAGGGCCTACTTTGCCAGAGCAGAAAAACGTGTAAAGTGTACTACAAAAAGACGGTGGCATAGCATACTTAGGAACGGACTATATAATCCATTCAGGGTGGATCTGAAAGAGGACAAGTTAACGTTGGACGCAAATGTATTTGCGTCTTCATAGCTGGCACAGGAGGGAAGTTACATGCACTTTAAGCTGGTACATGGAGTCGGTGGGGTACGCGCTAGGGAACATAACATGACCAAAAATTTATATTTCCTAATACCCCGACAGCCCATGTATAGCCACATGGGCACCTATACAGTGGCCACTAACCGTGACCTTAAAGGCTTCCCATAGGGTTTGTGTACTTTGAACTGAGCCAGTATTAGTCTCAAAGAAACTCACGATTGCCTGCCGCAGGTCCTCCCGGAACACCTGATTTTGTAGCGCCGAGGGTCTCAATCGCCACGTGAATTGTCTCGGTGTATGTGTCTGGATTTTTAATGTAAGTAAGACCGGTGCGTGGTCTGAGAGGGTTTTAGGCATGTGTGATACCCCGACAGCCCATGTGCAAATGTCTTGAGTGACTAACCAGTAGTCCAGTCTGGACCATGTAAGATGCGTTGCCGAAAAACAGGTACCCTCCCTTTTAGTAGGGTTCCTCTGCCTCCATATGTCCACCAGGTTCCAGTCGGACATCCCATCTCGCAGGACTTTAGCCGACCGCTTACCATACCGGTCTATGCCAGATGATCTCTCTATGGCAGGGACTAGGCATGTATTGAAGTCGCCTCCCCAGATCACTGTGTCAGGTTGCATTTCCCTCAGCACCGACCAAAGTTGGGCATAAAAAACGGGGTCATCCGTATTCGGACCATAAACATTCACTATAGTTAATGTGGTGCCCCCTTAGTTCCCTTGTAATATCACATAGCGTCCGTGGTCGTCCCGTATAGATTTAATGTGTGTAAATGGTACGGACCGTTTCACCCAGATTAGGACCCCTCTGGCATATGATGAATAGGAGGATGCCAGTCCAAATGAGGCCCACCTATTACCTATGTGTTGTTCACGACTGTCAGTGAGATGTGTTTCCTGTAAGCAGGCCACGTCAATTTTGTGTCGATCTAAATATGTCAGTATTTTGCGTATTTTTTGTGGGTTGTGTAGGCCCCTCACATTCCACGAGAGAAGAGAGAGCGGCCTGCATTCTTTCAAAGTATCGCCCCTATTGTGCAGTGAAAGCATGGACTGAACCTACCAGGGCACCTCGTAGCCCCCACTGTCGTGTTGTTGAAACATGTCAGTCGCAAGTAGTACAATCATCCATCTGCCGGTCAGAATTTTTTGTTCCCCATTACCACCCCCTCCCACTCCACCACCCCCAACTCGGCGGAGACATCTCCCACACCAACCATCTTACCTCCCCGCTTAACCAAAACAAAAATACTAAAGAACAAGCATTTGCAATGCAATAGGTCTTGCATTAGGAAAGTTTGAGCTATTGGCATTGTAAATTACAATTTTTGTATTTATGTTTTGGTTTTGAAAATGGATACAATAATAGCATTGTAATTTACAATGTCAATAGCTTAAACGTTCGCAAATGTGACACCTATTGCATTTGTAATGCAATATGTGCTGTGAGTGAGTGAGAATGAGTGGGCGAGTCAGTCAGTGAGTGAGAGAGTCAGTGAGAGAGTGGGTGAGTCGGTCAGTGAGAGTCTGGACAGTGAGTGAGTGAGTCAGTGAGTGGGAGAGTCAGTCAGTGAGAGTCTTAGTGACAGTGAGTGAGAGAGTGGGAGAGTCTGTCAGTGAGAGAATCAGTGTGAGTGAGTCAGTGTGAGTGAGTCAGTGTGAGTGAGAGAGTTAGTGTGTGAGTGAGTGTCAGTGAGAGAGTGAGAGTCTGTGAGAGTGGCAGTGAGAGTGTGAGAGAGGGAGTCTGTGAGAGTGTGATAGTTAGTTCGAGTGAGTCAGCCATTAATGCAAGGCATTTGCAGGTAGGGTGAGTATTCTAAAGCTCAACTTTAAATTTATAAATCCGGATGGGAATTTAATTAAATATTTTACCATTTGTTTTTTGCTTGATTAATGCTTGTTTCTTTATTTGTGAACGTTGTTTTGTGGTTGAAATCATCACAATTGAGACTGTCAGGGTCTCCGGTTTTCAGTAAAGGCTCTGGATACTATTAAAGATTCAGTGGCGGCCCAGAACAGTCAAAAAGTTTAGAACCGCAGGTCCAGTTATGAAGTCATTGTTCGTGGGAGCTCAATTACAATTTTGTTTATTGTGGGTATGCAGTTGGGAGTATAAGCAATGTGGGCATTTTGTAGAAAGTAAGAGAGAAGGATTGCCAGATACTAATCCATCAGAGGTGTTGGTATGCTGCACGTAGTAAAACTGCACCATAAAAAAACAAGCTGCCGTATTTTATAAATCCCCATCATTTTACCAACATGTGATGGATGAACAACCCAGTGGGCAGGCTTGTTTATGAGCCTGTGCCTTGCACCTTACATGTTTACATTACAACTTGTGCTTATATAGCGCTAGGAATCGACTCCCGGAGGAGTATCTCCACGCTTCGACCGCTGGGGAACCCGTCCTGGCTCACCCTGAGAGATGGTCCCTGATGGGTATCTCTAAGGTGCGACCAAGCATCCCCGGCGTCTGTGGGGGGCCGTTGTGAAGATGAGGCAAGCTTAATGCCCAGAGTTGCCGAGTGTGATCCCTGGTTAGAGTAGGCACCAAGGCGAGAATTATCGAGTCCGCTGACCCTGGTCCACAACCCTGCCGCGTCGGGAATCGAACCCTGGTCCCGGGCCGTCCTCTGCTTACGGGTCTGCCGCCTCTAACCAGTGAGCCACACTTCTCGCTTCTCTGCTTGCAATAGTAATTAAATCAAGAGACACTTGCATATGCGCATAAAACAAATTAAAGCTGAAAAGGGGCCGTAAAAAGCATAGCAATGTCCAGGGAAATACGCATTAACCGCAAAACAAAGCTACGACAGATCTATATGTCGAGGGAAAGTGACAAGCGATATCTCAATAATTAAATCAAGATACACTGTATGTGTAGCGTAAGGAAAGACAGAACGAAAGAGAAGTGAAAGAGTGGCACAAACTGCTGTATTTCATAAATCCCCATCATTTTAGTAACATTTGAAGGATGACCAACCCAGTGGACGCGCACGTGTATGAGCCTGTGCCTTGCGCCTTACATCTTTACATAATAACTTGTTCTTGCAAGTGTGTTTGTTGTTATACTAAGGTGTGTGGGGATGGGGCAATAGCTGGTGCAGCTTAAAAAAATGCAATGCCTATAGGGGAAAGTGGTTGTTTTCCGTGCGCTTGAACTTTCTTTGTGCTAAAGTGAAGTATTTTCGCTGCACCACCGAAAGCTACGTACACACCGGAGAAGAAATCTCTAAGATATCGCAGCACAGATGCCAGTGTCCTTGTGCGCACCATACAGTGGCACCAAAGCAATGTAAAACAACGGCTGTCTGGTCATCTTTTTGTTGCTTTTTACTGTGTCTTGGTGTTAGACCGGTACTGAGGTGCCACCTTTGCCCAGACAGTATTAATGTGAAAAAAATGTAACAAGTAACATTACAAAATGTGCTGCATTAGGTCGCATAATTTGCCTTTTCCTGGCACATAATTTAGTCAGCCCGGCAACATAATTCGGGCCTCACTTGCTTTATAATTACAGTGGCCCTGCCTAGAACATGGTAAAAAAAAAAAAGGTTGATTTTGCTTTAGTGGTAACCGGACGATATAGCTCCAAGATGGGGTAGCTCAGAGGGCCCAACCATAGAGGAATGATGCTAGGATCTAGACTAGCTTACAGAGGCAGAAATAGTGACATGTAAAAGCATCGGATGTCCGAGGACATTTGATAAAGTGTGGGGTGCGTGGTGAAACCTTTCAAATTTTCACTTGTTAATAAAGAAGAACTGGTCTGATCTAGAAATGCACTGACTGGACCCACGAAGCTTGAGAATTCTATGAATATTCCAGGCTGTGAAAACTGTCATTTCAAGATGTATGATTTCTGCAAGAACGCAAGTGGCAAAACCTTTGTAAACACGAATATGATTGAGCTGATGTTTTGAAGCGCGCCAATAAAGAGTTAAAAAAAATGTGATTTCTGGTTCTCTCTCAAGGTCACCCCAACAGTAGGCAATGTAAAAAAGAATAAGAAAAACTACAGTGAGTAAGTCTGTAACGAGTAGAAATAATTACCTACAGGATCCTGTATCTTTTCGGAAATAATGATGTGACGCCAAAGCCTACATCGGGTAAAATCCTGGTCTTCCAAGGCTCTGCCTCAGCGTGCCGGGGTGCTTCGGTGGAGCACACCAACACGCACATGAAACGCAAAAGGTCACAGAATACACTCCGGAATGTAAAGAATTAATGACCTGCAATAGCAGTGGATTTCAACCCTCACACAACGTTCTTCGGTGAGGTTTTAATTTTTAATACAAATAACATTAGCAGCAGTTGGATTCCATTTCAACAATCTGTCTGGTGTTGTGACCCCCCCCCCTTTCTGTGGAGCAATTAAAAGGATTTATTCATCCAAGTTACAAAGGGATGAACGGGGACGCGCTCTGTGCCCTGCAATATAAAACACAAAAATACAATTTCACAGCTCCTCAACAAGCATAGCCTCATTCAACAGGCCATTAGAATTTAAGTGCAAGTGTGCCTCTTTAGCCTGAAAGGGGGAAAAAGTGCAAGGCAAAATGAAAAGTGATTTTTCTCGAGGTGGTATAATTCAAAATTTGCAAACATTCGTGACAAGAATTTTCAATTCTATTAAGGACTAGGAGGCGAGGATTATGCTTTCTCATTTCTTTAATGAAATGCTCAGCAGCCAATAAAAACAATCAAAAACTACATTTCCCATCAACACCTGGGAATGACCATAGAGACTACGCTATAAAAGGTCCAAACATTAGTCCTTCTTCCTCTTTCTTTGTGGAAACAGTTCCATATCGAAAAACAATCCCAAGTAAATCAACAAAAACAGTTCCAAACATGCCGCAGAAATCCAAAGGATCTTGAAGCAGAAGATCGAGGAACCCTGGGTCCGAGAACTAGGAAACACAGGAGACTCCCGAAGAAGATGAACATCATCATTTCTGGTCTGAACCTGAAAAAGATACAGAGCCGTAACATCCAAATAATGGAGAAAAATCAAAGCAAGTCAGGGGGGGAAAGAACAAGGAAAAATAGACTTGTATCAGAATGTAATCATTATACAGTACATAACCATGCAACAGAGTCATAAAAAAGGGTGGGATAATCCTCGCCTCCTAGTCCTTAATAGAATTGAAAATTCTTGTCACGAATGTTTGCAAATTTTGAATTCTATGTCAGGACAGGAGGCTCCGATTATGCTTGTTTAAAGCTTATCCACCACAACAGAAGCAACACTAACAATAGGTTTATAATAAAACTTTTTGAAAACAGAGTCTGAAGACCAATCAGCAGCCTTCATAATATCAAATAGAGTGACACCCATGGAAAAAGCCTTAGAGGCCATTGCCCCTCTCGCAGAATGTGCCCCAAACACAGAAACATCAATGCCCGCCTCGGACATGAGCCAGCGCACCCAGCGAGCCAGAGTGGCCGGTGCAACAGGGCGAAAAGGCTTCTGCAAGGCAATCAACAATTGACCTTGCATGTCCGTACGCAAAGAAGCGGTACTCGCCTCATAATCCTTCAAACACTGGACAACACAAAGATTGAGATGATCAGGAAAAGAAGGGTAAGTAATGGAGGAAGTGTTGGACTTAGTCCTCCTAGAGAGAGTGAACGTGACACCCTCAGGGGTGAAACTGCGACCCGCAAGGTCCAAAGCGCGGATATCAGAAACGCGTTTGCACGATACTAGACACAGTAACATGGTCAATTTTGCAGACAACTGTTTACGAGACAAGAAAAGATTAGAAGGCCAAGCCTCCAAAAACCTCAGTACAACAGAAACATCCCATAAAGAAACATATTTAGGAGTGGGAGGTTTCGCAAGACGAATCCCTTTAAGCAGTTTGGAAAGTAAATGATGTTCACCAACAGGTTTACCATCAATCTGGACTTGTCCAGCAGAAATAGCCGAACGAAAACTATTAACTGTCCTATAGGCCAGACCGGAAGTGGCCAGGGAAGTAAAAAAATTAATGATTAGACTGACATCCGCTGAAACGGGATCAACTTCCCGTTGAACACACCAATCACACCAGCGTTTTCAAGCCCCTCGATATCGCTTGTGAGTATTGGGAGACCAGGCGTTACTAATGAATTTGGCAGCGTCGCTAGAAATGCCCGGGATCGACCAACGATCCCCGAGATTCGCCATGCCAGCAACTGGAGAGAGCCGGACAGAATGAGGGGATGCGGATCTCCGAGAGGATCCTGCAACAGATTCCACTTCAGGGGAAGAAGGAGTGGAGATTCGCAACACATCTCCAGGAGAACCGGGAACCACACCTGAGCCCTCCACAGAGGAGCAATCAGAATCAGCTCCGCTCGAAACCGCTTGGTGTAAGCTAGCACTCTGGAAAGCATCATAAAAGGGGGAAATGCATAACAGAGTCGATGGCCACTGTTGAAGAAAAGCATCCGTGGGCAGAGCCAAGGGATCCGGTCTCCAACTGTAAAACCGGGGAAGTTGCGCGTTGAGGCGAGAGGCAAACAGATCCAGGTGACACTGGCCCCACTGCCGAAGAATGGCACGGAAGACTCGAGGATGAAGTCTCCAGTCGCTGAAATCCCAGAGATGTCTGGAGTGCCAATCCGCAACCTGATTGTTGCGACCCGGAAGATATTCTGCAATAACCGTGATCTTCCTTTGTAGACAAAAATGCCAAAAATCCTTGGCTATCTCCGCCAATACCTTGGACCGAGTCCCGCCCAGCTTGTTGACATAGCGGACTGCGGACACATTGTCCATTCGGAGAAGAATGCAACAACTCGTCTGAAGGGGGGAAAAACACTTTATCGCAAAGGAACCCGCTAGGAGTTCCAGACAATTTATGTGGAGAGACAACTCCTGGGGTGACCAACGGCCCCCCGTCGAGACAGACCCGCAACGGGCTCCCCAACCCCACTGGCTGGCATCGGATTCGACCACCAGTTCCGGAGACGAACCGAACAGGGCTCGACGTTCCAGGCCTCCATGTGGTCCAGCCACCACTGCATCTCCCCCCGCACTTCCTCTGAAAGAGGAATCTGATTCGAATAGCGGAGGCCTTTCCGGAGATGCTGAATCTTTAGGCGTTGCATCGCCCTGTAGTGTAGAGGACCCGTAAAGATCGCCTGAATGGAGGACGCTAGAAGACCAACCACACGTGCTAACGACCTCAACGACACAGTCTGTTTGGAAATAACAGACGTCAATTCCCTCCTTATGTAGCGCAGCTTCTGACCAGGCAAGAGAAGTTGGCAAGTCACCGAGTGTATCTGAAAGCCCAGAAAATCTATAGATTGAGTGGGGACCAAAACCTATTTCGGAACATTGACCAGAAAACCTAGAGACTGCAAGAGTGCGATGGACCACTCCAGATGCTGCAGAAGCCTGAGAGGACAATCCGCCATAAGAAGAATGTCGTCCAGATATATGATCAGTCTAACTCCCCGTGAACGCAGATGTTCCACAACTGGTCTCAGCAATTTCGTGAAGCACCATGGTGCTGACGAAAGGCCGAAGGGGAGAACCTGATACTCGTACCAATGCCCCAGCCAGTGGAACTGGAGAAATCGACGATGGGGCCTGTAAATCGGGATGGACAGATACGCGTCCTTCAGGTCCAGATGGACCATCCAATCTCCCTCCCGAAGGAGATCCCGCAAAAGATGGATGCCCTCCCTCTTGAAGTGTCTGTACACCACCACGCTGTTGAAGTCCTTCAGGTTGAGAACCAGGCGAGACCCGCCCCCTTTCTTCTCGACCAGAAAGACTGAGCTGACAAAGCCCTTCGGATGGCGTTCGGTAGGAACAATCGCTCCTTTTTTGAGGAGAACCTCGATTTCGTCTGATAGACAGGCTTGAGAGTGACGGGAAAAAAGCATAGGAGGGGGAAGACGGGTCTGATGCATTGGGTGATAGAACTCTATTTTGAAACCCTGAACGGTTTCTAGCACCCAAGCATCGTTGGAGATCATACGCCAATTGTTCAGGAAAAATTGCACTCTGCCCCCCAACATCACATCGCATGCTTGAATTAGGCTCACCTGTTGCGCCGGAATCTTGGTAATGGCCTTGTTGTCCACCTGATCGCCCTTTGCCGTATTGACCCTTTCCTTTGCGGGACGGGTAGAAATTGGCACGAGAGGAGTAGCCTGAGTCATACTGTCCACCACGCTGCTGCGAGGCTCCTCTCTGGGACTGCTGCTGCGACCCACGGCCGAACGAGCGTCCCCGTTGTCGTCCGGCCTTGGCAAAAACCGGACGCATGGCCCGGCGCAAGGATGCCTGTGCCTTATCAATTCCGCTGAAGGCGGACACAAATTTCGTCAGTTCCTTTAAAAATGGTTGACCAAATAAAAGGCCCTGCGCCTCTGGACCAGCTTCTGAAGTCGCCAATTCTGCCAACTTGGGATCCAACTTGAGTAGAATGGACCTACGCCTTTCCGCAGAAACTGCGCAATTAACATTCCCCAGCTGGCAGACAGCCCTCTGCGCCCACTCTATGAGCTCATCCGGGTTCACGAGAGCTGAAGCTTCCTTAGCTTTGAAGCCTAGATCAAGGATCTTGGAAAGGGGGCCAAGCATGTCCAGCAACTTATCCTGGCAAGACCGCCAGGAACGGTCCAGGCCCTTTTTAGGATCTTTCGAATATTTCTTGAGGTAATGTGTAAATGTGTTGTATTTGTATAGCGCGAACAGTAACCCGGAGGCATCCCGGCGCTTGTACTCCTACCACAAGGGAACCCCCCCCCTGGCTTTTCCTTGTGAGGTGTCCACTCCTGGGCATCCCATGGTGAAACCAGGCATCCCTTGTGCATCGGGGGCCGTTGTGGAGACTAAGCAAGCTATTGCCCAGAGTTGCAGCGTGGGGCCCATGCTTAGATTTGGCACTGAGGCGAGAATATCCGGTCAGAGGAATTTAAGCCCGATCCCGCCGAGGCGGGAATCGAACCCTGGTCCCTGGCCAGCGTTCTGCATCAAGGTCTGCCGCTCTAACCATTGAGCCACACTTCTCCACAGGTAGGTGACCATCATCGGGTCCACCTCCGGAGTCTCTGCTAGGTGGTTCGCAAGGTCCGGCCTCGGGCACTCGGAACGTAGCCTGGCCCGGACTGACGCCTCAAATGGTTGGCGAATGTGCGCCCCAATATAAGCAGCCACTGCCGGAGAGGGCAACCATGACGTTGAGTTTGGATGGACAATGTCCTCTGGCTCAAAATTCAGTAGGGAAGGACGCTCAGGGGCGTCAACAAAATGGTCCTTGCGGAGACGCTTCTTGGGAGGGGGAGAATCCTGACCAGAAGAGGCATGAGCATGGTCTGACTCCTCCGTATAGTGTGACGCAGAAGATTTGGGCTTCTCCGAAGCCAAAGTCTTCGCCAGCCTCTGAAAGTCCGACTTATGTAGATTATGGGGCGATTTGGTGGATGTCTGGGAAGGAGGTAACCAGCCCTGTTGGTTGCACTGCATACTGATTCAAATGGCGTTTCAGGGGATTGATAGCCCGAACAAGCGCCTTATTTACTGAAAGTTGCACTCCCTTATCTAATTCCTCCACCAGATTATATTCAAGAGAGTCATCCTCTTCATCATTATAAAAACAGTCATCATCTGCGTCATAGTAATCCGCCATTGCACTAGAGTGCAGATAGTCAGAGCGCACAAGATGACTGGCACAGATATGGAGTATCAAAGATACAATTAAGGGGGAGTGACCACCCCAAAGCAGGCTAAATTGAGGTTGAAAGAATCAAACTCAAGGCAAAACAAATTAAATGTGGAGGGAGACAAGCCTGCCAACCAAAATTCACTCTAGGCAGAGCCTATGCACACAAGGTAGCAACCAAAGCACTTTCCTGTGCTCCGGCGTCGAACGGGGTCGAAAGTTCAGGGCTGTGGGCGTGAGCGCTGGTAAAAGCGTTCCTTCACTGAACCGGCGTGAGGAGAAACAGCCTGAAGCCGGAAATAATGCAGCGCGCATGCGCGACGCTGCTGCCACTGATACACCGGCTCGAGAGCGCTTGCGCTCTCCGAGTGAGCCGACGACCCCTGCTCCCACTCCACTACAGCAACCGGGCACAAGCGGCCAGGCGCAGGGAGGCGAACACACGCTCCCAAGAAGACACGCCGCTAACGGACGCCTGAAAACACCGGCACACACGAGAAGAGGAACCGAGTACTCAAAGTATACACAAGCACCGCGCACAAGGGTAAACAAAGCAGCGGTATACAAGGCAAGTGCATTAACAATAGTCAACAAACAGTAATATCAGCAAATGCAGTAGACTAAATGTAAAGAGACTTAACTGGCTGCGGAGCAGCAAAGAAAGAGGAAGAAGGACTAATGTTTGGACCTTTTATAGCGTAGTCTCTATGGTCATTCCCAGGTGTTGATGGGCAATGTAGTTTTTGATTGTTTTTATTGGCTGCTGAGCATTTCATTAAAGAAATGAGAAAGCATAATCGGAGCCTCCTGTCCTGACATAGAATTGAAACAAGTTTGCCCATGCTGAAATGGTTTTCTGTTCTCCTTACAGTGCAGTTCCATTTAAGGGCTTCCATTTCAGCATAAAAAGAATCTGACTGACGTATGACACGGTGAGCAAGCAGCAACATATTGTTCGGGCGCATGGCGGCAAAAGTGGAAGCAGCTGCAGCGTCCCGCGAGTGGTGCGCGCAAGGTCAAGTAGCGGCAAAAGTGAAATCAGCTGCAGCGGTGCGCGCCGCTGCTCGTAACTGAAACTGAATAACTTAGTGGGCGTGGATAGAGTTGTCCAGGCATGCAAGAGAATGGGATCTTTGAAGATAAAGTTCTGAGAAAGAAGTCAGGGATGGCACATTAAAGGAAACAAGGCAGGTAGTTCACCTTTGCAAAATGAACTGAACATATCACCAACACTTCAGACAGACAGTCTCTTTAAAGGCAGCTGGGTTGCAGAATAAAAAGCATATGTGAAACCAGCAGCTTTAAACCCATCAGCTACCAGGAAGCTGAGTCATCCCAAAGTTATTACATAAAATAAACAAGCTATTCGCTAGATGAAGCCATCCCTAACTAGGCTGCACATTCCTTTGTTTTCAGACTGGACGTCCTCGTCCTGTAATTCGGATTCAATGTTATCAGAAGATAAGTATTAAAATAAAAACGCTGCGCAGCTTTTGACATCTGACAATTGGAATCGCACAAGAACTGAGCAAACAGGAAACGGCCAGTGTTGTTTGGAGACTGCGGGGGAAATGGTTGGCGGGAGAGATGAGGTGAGGAGGGAAGAGATAGCGGAAATAGGTAGGAGAGGTGAATTAGGCGCTATAATACTGGATGTGTGCTTAGATGCCTCGGTGGGCACCCCAGTTCTTGGCTGGTTGCTGTTGCCTTACGATGTTTTGTACTGATGCACACACACACACAGTAAAATAAATAAAAATAACTTATGTTGAGTTAGGGTTCTCCTTTCATGCCAGAATGTATTTGCTTCGCCGTCCAACTCCCGTCCTACGAGAACAGGGCTAAGGATAGGTTTTGAACAATGTCACGTGACAGAAAGGACGCCCAATGGGAGAGCGAGTACGTTCTGTGACGTAAGGCGGACTTCCAGGAAATCCTTGTTGTGCTAGAGAGACGTTGAATGAGGCGTAGTGCGTCAGCTCTGCATCCTGGAATTCTGGGCAAGTCGTTTAATCACCCGGTGCCTACCAAAAATGAATGCGTCCGTGTGTAATGCCGCCACCACCGCGGGGACGAGAGCAGCCTGAGACACCCGGTGAGTGGGGGAGAGGGGGGCTGTGTGCGCGCGTGATGAGCCTGTGAGTGGTGGTGGGGGTGTGTGCGTGGCTGTGTGCTCGTGAGCCTGTCCTGTGAGTGAGGGGGGGGTGCGTGGCTGTGTGTGTGCGCGTGAAGGGGGAGGGGGGGTGGGGGTTCGTGCGGAGCGTGTGTGTGTATGCAGTGTGTGTGTGTGTGCGCGTGCCTGCCTGCGTGCATGTGTCTGTGGGCGTGCCTGCGTGTTTGCGGGGATTCGGAGCCAGGGGACGGGCAGCCACATACAAAAGCGCGAGGCGCGCTCATGCGGACAAATCGGAGACAGTGAGGCGCGTGCACCAACGCTCGTGCACCAACGCTGTCTCACATTCCCCCGAACACGCTCACAATAGGTCCATCGCTACGCTCGACCTAAAAAGAACTAATACTATTAACTGTGCGGTGCTCGCGGGAGGGTCGGAGCTGCCCACCCGTTACTTGTAACCAGGGTTACATGAGTCTGAGCCCACTGCTAGTTAACCTCATCCAGTCCCCACATATCTATGTCGTATCACTTATGAGTCCCCATGGCAATAGTAGTTAACTACAGAATTGGGCCGCCAGTGGCCCCAGCATATCAGGAAGTACAGACGGGCCCCCCATCATATTAAACTAATGTCCACTTATCTGGATGCGACGTCGGCTGCATACGTATGTTCATATCACCAATGTCCAATGTCCTTTAAAGTTGAGGATATCACTCAGGAGTACAACCGTCTAGTGGAATCGTTACAGACTCTGAACAGGACTATTCCACATCAGACAGGATCGGCTGCTCTCCCTGTTCGCTATGTGGCGATCTTCTCCGCACGCCCAGTTTCGCTTTCTTTTTTAGGAATTTCTGCACCTCCGCCGTATCATTGAAGATCCGAGTTTTGCCCTCCACCGTGATTTTGAGCCTCACCGGATACAGCATTGCATAGGGAATGTTGAATTCACACAATTTCTCCTTCGCATCCATGAATTTTTTTCCGTGCTTCTTGTACCGCTGAGGTGAAGTCCGGGTACAGCGACAGTTCCATCCCCTCGTGGGTAAGCTTACCAACTTCCCTGGCCTTTCGCAGTGCTGCATCGCGGTCTCTGTAGTTTAGTATCTTGGCTATAATGGGCCGCGGCCTGGACCCAGTAGGCGGCCTCGGAGCCAGTGACCTGTGCGCCCTTTCAACGATAAACACATCCGAGAAAGTGTCTCGGCCCAACAAGGTAATCAGCAGTTTCTCGATGTATTGCTCCATTGGGCCTGTGTTCGTGGTTTCTGAAACACCCATCAGGCGGATATTGCACCTTCTAGATCTGGCTTCCAAGTGATCTGCCTTCGCCGCCATGGTCGCCAGCTGCTTCTCCATCCTCGTTTGTTTCGCATCCATTTGCATTTGAGAGTCCTCGGCCTCCGAAATCCTTCGTTCTGCCATGTTTATACGTTCAGTGTGTCTATCTAGACGTTCCGACATACGATCTACCCTGTATGTCAGGGAGTTGATTTTACTATCTATGTTCGTGAGGGAGGTCTGTATAGTATCCCACTGGCCTCCGACATCGTGGGCGGGGAAGGGGTCCATCACTCCGTGGCATTATCTTGTTGTTTCTTCGTCTGCTCGAAGGATAGTTTCGACTGGTTGCGGTCCGGCTTCCCCATGGTGGAGCCTCTTCAAACTACAGTAGCTGCAGGGAAGCAGTCAGCCCTCGGGGGGCACCGGCACCGGGAGGGCAGCGTGCCGCCTCAAACTAGTGTCTTAGGGCCATATGTATCATGCAAATTCGCATTCGCAAAGGCCGAAATTCGCTGAATTTCGGCCTTTGCGAATGTAAATTTGCTAAATGGAATGTATTAAGCAAAACTGGTGCAAAATAAGGAATCGCAAAATTAGCGATTCCTTATTTTGCAATTGCATTTAAGGAATCGCAAATTTTGCGATTCCTTAAATGCAATGTATGTAGCAAAAAAAATTAGCAAAATGCCACCAACTTCTAGTTGGTGGTAAGTTGCGAATTCCTTGAAAAAGTCACATTTTTGCATTTTTCAAAGTGCCATGTGACATTGCGAATCGCAAATTGAGAATAACTTCCCATTCATTCTTATGAGCCTCCTGGCCCATAGAAATGAATGGGAAAGTCTTCCTGCATTGCGATTCGCAATTTGCAATTACGGAATTCTAAGAAATCGCAAAAAAAAAGAGATTTTGTACATACATAGCCATTTGCGATTCTCAAATAGCGATTTCTTAAAATTCGCTATTTGGGAATCGCAAATGGGTATCTTGATACATATGGCCCTTAGTCCTTACCAGGTCAACCCGTCAGCACATCGTGAGCGTACCACCAATCCGGGATACAGGAAAAAAACGCCGCTGTAGGGTAGCGTAGCGGCCCTTGACCTGTCGCGCTGTTGCCACTAGATTTATGTCAAGGCAGTCCTCCTCCCCACTGGCATACAGGCGGCTGTGATGGTGGGCCTCAAATGATATGCGGCAGGCCCCAAGAGCATTTTATAAAAGTTGCGGTAGTTGGTAGATTTAATGGGGCTACTTCCTAGTTATGTCCAGACCGCAAGTTCTGGTGCGTCACAGTTGCACTCCACTGCACCACCAGGAGCAATGAAAGAGAGGGGTGTTCAGTTATGCTGGGAGGTGGACGCTAGTAGACTCGCGTCGTTCCGCCGTGCAGGTGGGGGTCCGCCTTCATACTACCCTCCAGGCACATATACGGCCCTTCGTCTCCAACCGGGCCCAGGGGGATGTGTCTCACCCCCTCAGGTCCTCCCGGGGCAGCCGCCCACAGGGCCGCACCCGCGATGGCGGCTATAGGAGGGCCGGGCCTTCCGGCAGTGCAGCCGCCGTGCGTAGCTTGTGTCACGGCCTTACTCGTACGCGGGCTCGAGGCCTCCGCCCGCAGCGGCAGCACTAGGCCCGCGGGTTCAGGCCGATGTCGCTGTGTGTCGGGCCGCGGCTGATGTCAAGACCCCCGTCGGTCAGTGCCCAGATGTCCCTGGCTGCCAGTCAGGGGAGCAGCGTTGGTGGGGATGACGATGCAGGATGGTTTGTAGGATTATACGGGCACAGGCGAGGAGCTCGCTCAAAGTGCGGCCATCTCGCTTGCCGGCTAGCTCCGCTCCCCTTGCCCAGGTTAAAATTCGACCAGAGTGGCATTCTGGTCATACCACTTCTTCATTTCTTCCTGGCTGGCCTCTAGCTTCGCCTGAGCGGGTTTCCTGAAGTGGGCAGTTTGGTTTTGGAAGGCCAGCATGTAGCTAAACATATCCTGGGGCGTCTTAATGGGAGCGGCCCCCCAGCCTTCCTTCACCAAGCTTAGAGGTCCTCACACCGCGTAATTGTACAGTAACTCAAAGGAACTGAACCAGAGAGAATTCTGGGGTACCTCCCGGGATGCAAAGAGAAGGCACGGTAAGATGACGTCCCACTTACGCCTCATAGGTTCGGTGAGACCCTTGATCATGCCCTTCAAGGTCTGGTTGAACCTTTCCACCAGACCGTTACCTTGGGGGTGGTAAGGGGTGGTGAACTTGTAAGTAACACCACACTCCTTCCACAGGGATGTCATATACTTTGATATGAAATTGGCCCCCCTGTCAGAAACCACCTCTCTGGGGAACCCCAATCGGGAAAAGATCCCCATTAACGCCGGGCTCACCACTGGTGCTATCGTGTCCCGAGAGGTATTGCCTCTGGGTACCGGGTGGCATGGTCCACCAAGACCAGGATGCACCTGTTGCCCATGGCTGTCTTGGGCTCCAGTGGCCCCACAATGTCCATCCTCACCCTCTTGAAGGGTGTCCCAACAATGGGGAACGGTTGGAGAGGAGCTTTGACCTTCCTCCCAATCTTGCCACTTGCCTGGCAAGTTTGGCAAGACCGACAATGCACATCCGACTGCCTTTGCATTTGGGGCCAGAAGAAGTGGGTGACAAGCCAGTCAAAGGTCTTGTCCTGCCCCAAATGTCCTGCCAAAGGCACGTTGTGAGCCAGACCCAGTAAGTAGGTCCGGAAGCGCTGGGGTACCACCAGCCCATGGGCTGACCCAGGTACCGCGACCTTAGGCTCGCTGTACAGGAGATCATTCTCCCAGTAGATCCAATGTGACCCGGACTGATCACCAGTCGCCTGGGCTGCGGCCTGCCGCCACAGACCCTCGAGAGGAGGGCACTCTTTCTGCTCCTGGCAGAACTCCTCTATGGTGGGACCCCTTCTTGCTGCCAATGGGTCAGCTCAGAGATGTCCCCCAGTTACCTGTTCCACTGTAGGCACCGGGGCGTCCCCCCTCAAGGTCTGCCTCTTCCTGGGCCGTGGGAACTCTGGCGACCGGTTTCTGTGCCCCTGGCCCTTTCTCTTGGCAGGGACCTGGGCCACTGTTTCAGGCTCCGGGTCCCTCTGATCACCCGCTCTGGCCGCCATGGACCGAGTGGACACGCATGCCCACCCTGGCAACTCAAGCATTTCCAAGTGGGACCTGAGTGTGAGAAGTTGGCCCGATATGCAACGTTCGCTATTCTAGCGACCGCTATGTATCGTTCCAACGACCCTTATGGTGTTTGGTTGTAAGTCAACCTATAGACCAGCTATCCTAGTAGCGTGGATACGAGCAGTCTAAGGCTAAAGACTCGAGAGGGCGCGTTAAGCCAGCTGTTTACCACACATGTACCCCTTGAACACCCAGTGAAAGGACACCACACAAGTGTTATGAAAATAAACAGTATATTTATTAAGAATCACAACAGCCCTGTACTCTTTATGAGGACAGGGTACTAAGCACAAACCAAATCTCTTTAGCAAATACTTCAAGTGCACAGTTTAAAGACAAGTGTCCGAGGACACGGAAAGGTTAAGGCAAGTCGGAAGCGAGGGACTCGGGACCCTAGAGTAAGGAGGCTATGCAGGCACCGAAATGCCGAGTTACCTAGCCACGAGGGCTGCGGCTGCACAAGTCTTACAGGCGTCGGGGTCTTCGCTGACGAGCCAGGAGCCGGAAGAAAAGGAGTTGCTGGCCGGCGACCAGTGGTGTATAGTTCGTAGAGATTGATGAAACCTGAAAGCAGAGGGGACCAAGTTCGTACTACTAGCCAGTAGTCAGAGGGTACCAGGAAGGCACCGGTTGGCCGTCACCTCGACCAGGTGAGTGGGCGACGCTAGGCTCTGCAGTCTCACGGACCAGGAGGCGTTGTCGGCGACCACGGTGGAGGTGCGAGCTGTCCCACGACGGATGTCGCTGTCGGCGTCTTGAGTGGACCAGGAGGGTCCGGGGTGCTTCTCGGAAAGATGGAAGCAAGGGCCAGTCTGGAGCAACCAGACCGGCAGTGTTGATTCTTGGTCGTCGTCACAGAAGGGCACAAGCCAGCGGCAAGTGACCAGACAACGTGCTGAGCAGCGAGCAGAAGGGCCCCACGCAGATCGTGGAGATGCTGGGAGACTGCACTTCGGTGCTGGAGCGGCTCAGGGTCGGGGCTTCTCGGACCCCAGAGCACTCACCAGAGAGTTACCTCGATGGTCGTGCTGGTTGTTAAGAGCGTGCAGGTTCTGATGATGGCCGGTCCCTCGAGGTCTCGTCGCACCCACAGATCACAGCTGAGCTGATGACGTGGGTAGAGGTCAGAGGTGCCAGGGAAGCCGGTTCTCGTCGAGCTGGGCCGTCGGATTCCTTGAGGAAGGACTTACAGCAAACCGCAGAGTTCTTAGATGGTGCCCGCTGATGCAGGGTGACTACTCCTTAGCCACAAGGGAGAAATCTTGAGAAGAGTCTTGAAGTCCTTTCGTAGAAAGTATTCTTGATTCAAAGATGATCTAATTTGGAAGGGTCCCCGCTCCGGCCTTTATCCTAAAGAAAGGGGTGGGTACATGACTAGGTCCTGCCCTAAGGGTGGGACCAGGAAGGGGGGTAGTTACACCCCTCTCCCCTGCCGGACTTTCCCCAGGCCAGGGCTGTCGCCCCTGGAACTGGTTCTAACCGGCAGATGCGTAGTGAGCACCGGGGTGCCACTCCGCAGTCACCTTCTCGCAAAAGCCCTACCTACCCAGAATACACAAACCCTGTCTGGGTCGGTGCGAACACCGCCCTTGACAGGAAACCCTTTGTCCAAGTGCTCCTCGCTGGAAGGACTCCCAGCAGCAGGAGGTCAGACTTGTGTCTGTGGTGGCAGTATCCATTTTGTGGAGCTGAGGCTTTCGTTGACTTTAACCGGGGTTCACAGTTACGTACATGTCGTGTCCCTCTAGAAGGGCGGAATGCTAACCTCGTCGCCAGAGTTGGTGAGAGGGCAGCATCCCGATTCGTATGACACCTTACTCGACATGTCTTGATAACGCGACACCGAAGTTACCGATATGGTACGCGTTATCATGGAACAGCCATTGGGTCTTGATTCCGCAAGCTGCAACCGGGCTCGGCTCGGGCCAGAGCTTAGTTCACGCGAGCCCATGCACTCTGCCTTCAGGATTGTCAAGGCCTGCCATAGGAGTGACTGATAGGAACTCGGGTGTCCATTGGAGGGTTAGATATAGGGCTACTATATCTACAGCAAAGGGTGTTTACACGACTTTGCCCCAGCTGTCATGCAGCCAGTTGTGTCAAATTTAGGAGGCCAGCCAGGGGTGGCATAATACGTGCTGCAGCCCCTGGCGGCCCTGGGTACACCTACGCCCTGGGTTACAGGGTCTGATAAGGTGGCCCAGTACCAATTGGTAAATGCACCTAAGGTACATGGAATCCATTTTAAAGAGAGAGCAGTAGGCCTGGGGTCCTGATTGGCAGGATCCCAGGTCGACTATGTCAAAAACCAGCTAAAACACAGGGCAAAAAGTTGGGGGCAACCATAGTCAGGATGTACCTTCCTACACAACCCCCCCCCCCCAAACGAAAGGAGATAAGGCTATCCTTGTCCAGGTAAGCCTCTATTACCTAAGTGGCCATATAAGGAAGGACCAGCTCTGGCTTGGTTTCCCCCTGTGTCATGGTCCACTAGGCAACCCCTCACCCTAAGGGTATCTGAGGGTCTCCACCATAGGGAATCTCTGTCTCTGGTGTGTCTTGGGAAAGAAGAAGGCTGATGCTGGGATGGAGTACTGAAGTGAGGCTCCTCTACCTTTGGGCTCAACTTCCTCCAATCACCATTCATCATGTGTGCCTTTCTTTCTTTAGCTGAGATGCACTGAGCTCTCAGGGTCAGTCTCTGGCTACCTAAAGCTGGAGGCTGAGTCCCTCTGTTTGGCTTACTGGAGGGACAGGTCAGGTCTGGGGTTTTTAGGCCCCATGTTTGGCTGTGCCCAACAGTGTCCAGCTGTGGGAGTTCCCTAACTACTTTTAAGGGGGATCCCTCAGGAGTCTGTTCTATTTTCACTTGGCTAGGTTTACCAGCTTCAGTGATCCTAATCTGTTGATTAAGGGATTCTTTTGGACAGGGGGCCCTTTTGGGTCCGCCGCTGGCCTCCCTGTCCTCTTCAGCCCTGGGCTGACGGAGGCAGGGTAGAGAGGTGCAGTTTACCTGCTCCAGACTGGGTCCCACCTGGGAAGGGTCCACTGTCATCAGGGGTTCTGCCAGGCTAGGCCTGACTACCTCTGGAGCAGTTCCTTCAACAGGGGTAGAGACAGTTCCCTGAGGAGGCTGGCTCTCACCTAGTGTCTGGGAGGGGGAAGACTTTTCTTCCTCCTCAATGCTCTCTGTTTGAGTGGAGTGATCCATTGTTTCAGGCTTCACAACCTCACTATCTGTTTGAGTAGAGGCTGAGACCATTTCAACCTTGCCAACCTTTTCAGGAGGGCACTCAGTTTGTGTTTGGGCTGTGACTGTCACAGCCCTCCTATCCTGTTCTGAAAAGTCTGTCTGAGCCTGGGCAGTGGCTACCACTGCCCTTCCAACCTTTTCAGGGAGGAATGATGCTTGGACTGGGGCTGTAGCTATTACTGCCCCACTAACCTGTCTGGATAGGCCTATCATTCTGGAATGAGCTTCTTGCTCCACCTCAGCCCATGCTGAGAGTTCCAGGTCATTCCCCAGTAAGCAATCTACAGGTAGGTTATCTGTCACTGCCACTCTCATGGGCCCTGTGACATTACCCCAGCTGAGCTTGACTACTGCCATGGGATGCCTTCTCTTCATTCCATGAATGTCCGTCACCTGATAAGTAAAACCAGGGGTCAGTTGAGCAGAGGGGACCAGATGGTCACTCACCATGGTGAGGCTGGCCCCTGTGTCTCTGAATGCCTCAACTTTCTGACCATTCACTAAAACTTCTTGTCTATACTTGCCCAAAATGTGGGGCCCAGTAGTGAAGTTGGCAAACCCCATGCCAGTCTCACAGACAAGAGTGTGGTCAGGGAACCTGGCTAAGCCATGGTCCTCCTGATTTCCCAAAGTAATGCCCACCACATTCTTGGGGGCACTCCCACCACCTGGGGGATTACCACTAGTGGTAACAGGAGGTCTAGGAGTATTACTTGGGGGTATGTTTTCCTTATTGCTATTTTTAGGGCATTTGGCATCACTTTTGTAATGGCCCACCTGTTTACAGGTATGGCAATAAGGTTTCTTCTGTTCGGAAGGAGTGTTCTGGGACCCACCACCCTTGTTGGAGTTTTGGGGCCCTTGGGAAGTCTTCTCTGTGGATTTATCCCCACCCTTCTCTTGAGGCTTGGTCGATTCCTTTTTCTGGTCACCACCCTGGTTTTTAGGCCTAACCCTGGTTCTGACCCATTTGTCTGCCCTCTTACCCAATTCCTGTGGAGAGGTCAGATCAGAGTCTACTAGGTGCTGATGTAATAACTGGTTCTGACAATTATTTAAGATTTGCTCCCTCATAATTAGATTATACAATCCTTTGTAATCAGTAACCTTACTGCCCAGCAACCAGCCCTCAAAAGCCTTAGTGGCACAATCGACAAAATCAGACCAATCTTGAGACTGCGTTTTCGGGGTATCCCTGAACAGCACCCTGTACTGCTCAGTGGTTAGGCCGAACCCTTCAACGAGTGTATTCTTCAAGACTTGGTAATTGTTAGCGTCCTCTACCCTTGTGGTGAGGAGCTTGTCTCTTCCTTTACCTTCAAAGGAGAGCCACAAGATAGCTGCCCACTGACTCTGGGGAACGCCTTGCACAGTGCAGGCCCTCTCCAAAGCAGTAATCCATTTGTGGATGTCGTCCCCTTGTTTAAAGGGGGGCACTATCTTCCCAAGGTGTTTCGTATCGAAACTCTTTTCCCTATTACTAGGTACATTGCTGCCACCAGTGGGGACTGCCCCACTTAACTGTTGCTCTCTAGCGAAAGCAAGCTTTTCCTTGGCCAGGGCAAGTTCTTCCCTTTCGATCCGCAGATTAGCTGCCCTTTCCTTCGCTTCGTACACTCTCCTCTGAGGGGACGTCATCCCTCTTTGAGAAGAGTTGTGAGAGCCGTTGGTATGAAGGGATCTGCCAGAGCCTCTTGATAGAGATCTGGCTCGTCCATTCCCTATGTTAAGCTGACCTGATAGTGGCCCCAGGGGTCCCCCAGTACCGCTATCATGTTTGCTTAAGTTGGACCTGCTTAGTCTGCCGACTTCTACCTGTCCCTTATCTGCCTCGTCCCCAGAGAGATCCTCATCCTCATCCTCCTCCACATCCTCGTTCTCGGTTGCGAGGTGAATGAGGTCAGGATCGTCCCGGGTTCCCTCGAGGGGAGGCATGTCTCCTTCTGGATTAGAAGAGCTACGAAGTTTCTCAGCTCTCCTGGCATCATAAGTCTCCAAGAGACCAATCAGAAAGGACGTTGTGGGGTTAGACCCCTGCTGAATCTTCCGGGAGTGACACAATCGTCTTAACTCCTTGAAGCTCAGCACAGTATATCCTGAAGGGATGACCTGTGGAGGGTCAACTGACACAAGGGGAGACTCAGGGTTTCCTCCTTGGCCCGACATACTGTTTCTAGTGTGGTGTAAGTGATGCACCTACCTACACTATGTGTTTTCCTACTTTTCCCTTGCTAAGAGCTGTAGCCAAGGTGTGCTAAGCCTTGAGGAGCTACAACAGCTGGTTCAGTAGAACTCAGAGTATTCTAAGCTTTAGTTATATGTACTAACAGTACTTGTGCGATCTTTCAACAAGATATTCTTAGGATACGTGTGGTAAAACAACAGCAAGCTCAAATCCCACCGCTGCCACCAATGTGAGAAGTTGGCCCGATATGCAACGTTCGCTATTCTAGCGACCGCTATGTATCGTTCCAACGACCCTTATGGTGTTTGGTTGTAAGTCAACCTATAGACCAGCTATCCTAGTAGCGTGGATACGAGCAGTCTAAGGCTAAAGACTCGAGAGGGCGCGTTAAGCCAGCTGTTTACCACACATGTACCCCTTGAACACCCAGTGAAAGGACACCACACAAGTGTTATGAAAATAAACAGTATATTTATTAAGAATCACAACAGCCCTGTACTCTTTATGAGGACAGGGTACTAAGCACAAACCAAATCTCTTTAGCAAATACTTCAAGTGCACAGTTTAAAGACAAGTGTCCGAGGACACGGAAAGGTTAAGGCAAGTCGGAAGCGAGGGACTCGGGACCCTAGAGTAAGGAGGCTATGCAGGCACCGAAATGCCGAGTTACCTAGCCACGAGGGCTGCGGCTGCACAAGTCTTACAGGCGTCGGGGTCTTCGCTGACGAGCCAGGAGCCGGAAGAAAAGGAGTTGCTGGCCGGCGACCAGTGGTGTATAGTTCGTAGAGATTGATGAAACCTGAAAGCAGAGGGGACCAAGTTCGTACTACTAGCCAGTAGTCAGAGGGTACCAGGAAGGCACCGGTTGGCCGTCACCTCGACCAGGTGAGTGGGCGACGCTAGGCTCTGCAGTCTCACGGACCAGGAGGCGTTGTCGGCGACCACGGTGGAGGTGCGAGCTGTCCCACGACGGATGTCGCTGTCGGCGTCTTGAGTGGACCAGGAGGGTCCGGGGTGCTTCTCGGAAAGATGGAAGCAAGGGCCAGTCTGGAGCAACCAGACCGGCAGTGTTGATTCTTGGTCGTCGTCACAGAAGGGCACAAGCCAGCGGCAAGTGACCAGACAACGTGCTGAGCAGCGAGCAGAAGGGCCCCACGCAGATCGTGGAGATGCTGGGAGACTGCACTTCGGTGCTGGAGCGGCTCAGGGTCGGGGCTTCTCGGACCCCAGAGCACTCACCAGAGAGTTACCTCGATGGTCGTGCTGGTTGTTAAGAGCGTGCAGGTTCTGATGATGGCCGGTCCCTCGAGGTCTCGTCGCACCCACAGATCACAGCTGAGCTGATGACGTGGGTAGAGGTCAGAGGTGCCAGGGAAGCCGGTTCTCGTCGAGCTGGGCCGTCGGATTCCTTGAGGAAGGACTTACAGCAAACCGCAGAGTTCTTAGATGGTGCCCGCTGATGCAGGGTGACTACTCCTTAGCCACAAGGGAGAAATCTTGAGAAGAGTCTTGAAGTCCTTTCGTAGAAAGTATTCTTGATTCAAAGATGATCTAATTTGGAAGGGTCCCCGCTCCGGCCTTTATCCTAAAGAAAGGGGTGGGTACATGACTAGGTCCTGCCCTAAGGGTGGGACCAGGAAGGGGGGTAGTTACACCCCTCTCCCCTGCCGGACTTTCCCCAGGCCAGGGCTGTCGCCCCTGGAACTGGTTCTAACCGGCAGATGCGTAGTGAGCACCGGGGTGCCACTCCGCAGTCACCTTCTCGCAAAAGCCCTACCTACCCAGAATACACAAACCCTGTCTGGGTCGGTGCGAACACCGCCCTTGACAGGAAACCCTTTGTCCAAGTGCTCCTCGCTGGAAGGACTCCCAGCAGCAGGAGGTCAGACTTGTGTCTGTGGTGGCAGCATCCATTTTGTGGAGCTGAGGCTTTCGTTGACTTTAACCGGGGTTCACAGTTACGTACATGTCGTGTCCCTCTAGAAGGGCGGAATGCTAACCTCGTCGCCAGAGTTGGTGAGAGGGCAGCATCCCGATTCGTATGACACCTTACTCGACATGTCTTGATAACGCGACACCGAAGTTACCGATATGGTACGCGTTATCATGGAACAGCCATTGGGTCTTGATTCCGCAAGCTGCAACCGGGCTCGGCTCGGGCCAGAGCTTAGTTCACGCGAGCCCATGCACTCTGCCTTCAGGATTGTCAAGGCCTGCCATAGGAGTGACTGATAGGAACTCGGGTGTCCATTGGAGGGTTAGATATAGGGCTACTATATCTACAGCAAAGGGTGTTTACACGACTTTGCCCCAGCTGTCATGCAGCCAGTTGTGTCAAATTTAGGAGGCCAGCCAGGGGTGGCATAATACGTGCTGCAGCCCCTGGCGGCCCTGGGTACACCTACGCCCTGGGTTACAGGGTCTGATAAGGTGGCCCAGTACCAATTGGTAAATGCACCTAAGGTACATGGAATCCATTTTAAAGAGAGAGCAGTAGGCCTGGGGTCCTGATTGGCAGGATCCCAGGTCGACTATGTCAAAAACCAGCTAAAACACAGGGCAAAAAGTTGGGGGCAACCATAGTCAGGATGTACCTTCCTACACTGAGCTCAACAGCCTTCCACAAGGACTGCTCCAGTTCGTTACCGTGCAGACAATCGACAGGCATGGAAGGGCTCACAACTACCCTCAAAGGACCTTAGACACCCCCCCTCCCACTCAAAGAGAACTTGCGCCACCAGACACTGGTGCTCTGGATTGTTGACTGCAATTACTTGGTGGAATGGCCCTGGGACGACCTGCTTCTAAGAGACCAGATGACAACGAACTGAGGTCACACTGGCTCCAGTATCCCTGAGAGCCTCTACCCTTTGCCCATTGATGGTTGCCCGGGGGCTGTATTTTTTTGTGTTAGGGGGCACCTGGTTTCCTGGGACCATCTCACTGTCCCCTAGTGAGATGAGGGTCAGTTCTGCGGGGTCCCCACCCTCCTGTGGGTATTCCACCTCCTCCCCAATTGCTACACTAGCCAACGCTTTGGACTGCCCACTGGTGGGTGGCTGCGCCCCTTTGAGCACCTGGGGGCCCCCATCATGTGCCCCACCTAGTCACATGCAAAACATCTGAGGAGGCTGGTCTCAGCCGGCTTTCTGGTTCAGACCACTTGCTTCTTATCTCCGAGGGGATGGGAACCTTTACCTTGGATGTTATTTTGAGGCCCTTTAGAGAACTCCTGTGTTTTACCCTTGTCCCCCCCCCACCTTTCTGCTGACTGAACAGGTGCTCCCATGCAATCAAATTGTAGAGCCCCTGATAATCTGTCACATTACTGCCTTTTACCCAGCCATCCAACGATCGGCAAAACACATCCACACACTACAACCATGTGTTGGCATCGGACTTCTTAGTGGACCTAAACTGGTCCCTCTACTTTTCAGGAGTAAGACCATACTTAGTGAGGAGGGCGTCCTTCATGTCTGGATAGGGGTGAACGACCTTCACAACGCAGTCAAAACACTGCGGTGCTATTACGACGCGTCTTTTACAACGCAAGTCGTTACCACGACTTGTGCTGGAGGGCGCTCTAGACTAAGGAATGGTAGATTTACTATTCCAACACCTTCCCTACTGTACATAGGCTGGAGTTGGAATAGTAAATCTTACTATTCCTAAGTCCAGCACCCTACAGCGCAAGTCGTGGTAACGACTTGCGTAGTAAAAGATGTGTTGTGATGTACCGCGATCATTTTGATTGCGTTGTTACATCATACATCCCTAGATAGGTGAGGTGTACCCCTTGCCCAAAGCTATTAAAGTGTCCCTCTCTTCTTCAGGAAAGAGAGGCCACAATCCTGCACTCCAATTCTTCCCAGGAACCCCATTCATGCGGATTGCTGCCTCGTACCCCTGAAACCACCGTTGTATGTCATACCCCCTTCTTGAATTCCTTGCCCACATTCTTAGGGATGTGCACGATTCTGTCTGCCTGTCTTGACGAGTTGCTGCCACCATCTGAGCCGGGCCTACTCCTTAGCTCCAGCTCCTTAAGACCTCGCTCATGGTCTAACATCCTCTTCCTTTCTTCCATGGCTATTCTTTTGTTTTCCCTCCCACTTTCCCGCTGTCGCGGCTTTTCCTCGCAACTACGGAACCGGAACATCAGAGCCCTGCTGACCTCGTCGTGGCTCGATCTTGAACCTTAAAGATCCTCATCGAACCTCCTGAGCCCTTCTGACGTGGTCGCGGCTCCTCAAGAACTATCCTCCGGATCGAGCCCTGCTGACGTCGTCCCGGCTTGAGGAGTGCTCTGGTCTGGCTAGACCATCGACGCTACCAACACGAACTGAATCGACCTGAAGCGAGTAGGACATCCAGCACGACTATCATCTTCCGTATCCCCCCGGCTCGAGGATTGAGAGCTGTGCGCAGGGTACGCATCGTACTGGCCGAACGACTAAGACTGTCCCGCTTCCCTGTTACCGAATCTCTGAGACTTACCGATCTCTCGATCGCTTGTATATAAGAGTGCTGATTCCTTTTTCTGTTCATAAAGAACTTGTTACTTACTGAAAACCTACAGTGTGGTGTCCGTTCGTAAGTGTGGTGTGTTCTCAGTGTGTACGATTCATTACTCGAAGTCCTCCCGGGTGGGGACTCCTCGTCTAGGCTCGGTATTATTGGCAGGAGAGGTGGGTCACGGGGCAGTCGGGTAGACATAACCTGGCCTCTGGGACCGCCCCTTCTAACATTGGTGGCAAGCGATGGGATAAGAGCCTACGTCTAGCAATCGTACAGTAAAGCGACTGACACACCACCTGAACGAAGTAACAACCATGAGTCTCACCGGAACAAGCGAAAAGACCACATTCCAAAAGGACCTGCTGGAAGATTATACCCACCGAGAACTCAAACAATTCTGCAAAGACTTCCACATCGCTACCACTGGATTAAGTACCAAAGATGACTACCAGAAAGCCCTGGCGGCCTGGGTAGACGCCGGGGCCCACATCCCCCCGACAGAAAGAGATGGCATGCAGGAAGAGACACAGATAGATGCCAACGGCCAGGAAGAAGAGGGAGCCGACTCCCTGACACGAAATACCAGCGCGGAGAAGGTCCTGTCGATAGAAGAAATGACAGACCGAGAACGCAACCGAAACCACGAGCTAGAACTGGCACGCCTTAAAATAGAAGGAGAACTCAAGTTAGCTGAAAAGAAACTGGCCGTAGAACAGTTACGGCTGCAAGGAGAACTGGAGGAAAAGAAGCTCCAGAGGGAGCATGAAGGAAAGAAACTCCAGCTCGAACATGAGCGCAGCTTTAAAGGAACTAAAACTCAAGGCCGACCCACCGTCATGAACTCCTACCCCCATATGAAGGACGCCCTACTATCTCGATATGGGCTCACCCCCGAGATGTACCGGCAACGATTCAGAGACTGCAAAAAGATCCCCGGCACCACTTGGGTGGAATACGTGAATTTCTACAGCCGGGCCTTTGAAGGGTGGATCAAGGGCAGCAAGGTGACCACCTTTGAAGGACTCATTGATCTCATTGCCTACGAACACCTGTCCAACAACTGCTTTGTAGAATTAAGACAGCACCTTCTGGACAGCAAGTTGGCCGACCCCCGGAAGCTGGCTGTTGAGGCCGATCGATGGGTGAGCACCAGAGTCCCACAGGGTCCCGTGGGGGATTATGGCCGAAACGAGCAAGGGTCTCCCCGCCAGAGGGGCCAGGGTAGACAGAGGGGACCCCAGGCAGGGCCTCCCCGAAGCCCCCCCAGAAATCAGTCCGGGACCTCTCCTCCTGCCACGAGGGCAGGGTTCCCCCCAGCTAGACAGGGACCCGGAATTAGCACAGCCTGCTACCGATGTCAACAAACAGGGCATTATGCCAGTGACCCCAACTGCCCCATGCTCAGAAAACCCGCTGCTACGAGCCCCGCCCGCACGCCAGCTAGCCACAGTGGCCCTGGAAGAAGAAGAGGGAGAAGATACAGAGGGGTGGGAACCAGCAGCCATGACCTTAGTCTCCCTGGGGGATAGAGAGATGGTTCCCGGAGCTCTCCTGCCCGATAACACTGAAAAGTACCGACAGCAGGTGACCGTCAACGGACACCGCATAGGGGCCCTCCAAGACACAGGGGCCAGCATTACTGCAGTGAGGGGGCACCTAGTTACAGAAGACCAAATTATACCCCACGCCTCCTGCAGGGTGATCTCAGCTGACAACTCCGTCCGCACCTGCCGAATAGCTCAGGTCTCGTTCGAGTGGGAGGGCTTGTCCGGGGAATTAAGAGTAGCAGTCCGCACTGACATGCCCGTGGACTGTCTACTCTGTAACGACCTGGAGAGCTCCCCGTGGAAGCAGGTAGAGCGGAGAACTCACCTGGAGATGGTGGGCCTGCCCGAGTGGGCCTGCGTGAACACACGATCCATGACCGCCCGAGCGTCCGCCCCCGAGGGGGTGGAACCCGAAAACCCTCGCCCTGTCCCCGCCGAGCCGGAAGACAGCGGGCGGACTGAAGGCCTAGATCTTTTTCCCGGCGAGAGCAGTAACCCCGACCCGGGTTTCCCGGGCCCTGCCGATGACTCAAACGCGAACCCGGACGACCTCCCCGAGCTAGCCCAGTGGAGCCAGGAGGGGGGGCCCTCTTGAGAGGAGTTCTGCCTGGAACAGACCCCCTGTCCCTCTCTAGTGGGCCCGCGGCAGCAGGCCGCCGCCCAGGCCGCTTGTGATTAGTCCGGCTCCCACCACGTATATTGGGAAAACGGCCTACTGTATAGTGAGCAAAAGTCCGCCGAACTAGGGTCAGCCCGGGTGCTGGTGGTACCCCTACGTTTCCGCGGTTTTCTCCTGAACCTCGCCCACGATGTGCCCTTGGCGGGACACTTGGGACAAGACAAAACGTATCACCGTCTGGTCACACATTTCTACTGGCCCCACATGCGCTCCGATGTGGAGGCCCACTACAAGTCCTGCCCCACATGTCAGGCCAGCGGAAAGAGCGGCGGGAGGCGCAAAGCTCCCCTCCAACCCTTGCCCGTGGTCAGTACCCCCTTTGAACGGGTGGGAATAGACAATGTGGGGCCCCTTGACCCCCGGACCTCCTTAGGCCACCGGTTCATCCTTGTCCTAGTGGACCATGCCACCCGATATCCCGAGGCCATTCCCCTTCGAACGGTGACGGCCTCCGTAGTAGGGCGGGCCCTCATGGGGATCTTCTCCCGGGTGGGATTCCCGCGAGAAGTAGTGAGCGACCGAGGGACGAACTTCATCTCCAAGTACATGAAGTCCCTCTGGCAACAGTATGGGGTGACGTACAAGTTCACCACCCCATACCATCCCCAAGGTAACGGCCTGGTTGAGCTGTTCAACCGCACGCTCAAGGGAATGATTATGGGTCTCGAGGAGCCCCTGAGGCGCAAATGGGACGTCCTCCTTCCCTGCCTCCTGTTCGCGTACCGAGAAGTTTCCCAGAAGTCCTTGGGGTTTAGCCCTTTCGAGCTACTATATGGACACCCCGTGCGGGGGCCCCACAGCCTGGTCAAGGAAGGATGGGAGACGGCGTCTCTGGACCCCCCTCCAGATGTGTTGCGATACATTCTGGCCCTCCGAAACCAGACTCGGAAGTTCCGAGAGCTGGCCGAGGCAAACCTCGAGGCCAGTCAAGAATAGATGAAAAAGTGGTATGACCAGAATGCCACTCTGGTCGAGTTTCAGCCCGGACAGCAGGTCTGGGTGATGGCCCCTGTGGAACCTTATGCCCTGCAGGACAAGTGGACCGAGCCCTTCAAGGTAATAGAACGAAAGAGCCAGGTTACCTACCTCATCGATGTGCAGTCCCCCAGGAACCCCTTGCAGGTCCTTCATGTGAACCGCCATAAACCCCACTTCGTGCGGTCCGAGTTGAGTTTACTCCTCGCCACCGACGACGGAGCGGAGGAGGACACGGATCCTCTCCCCGATCTCTTATGTGCGAAAGAAAAAGATGGCTCCGTAGAGGGAGTGAGTCTCTCCCCCTCCCTCACCCCCGAGCAGCGCGAGGACTGTCGCCAGTTACTGGGACAGTTCTCTGACCTTTTCTCTCTCGTCCCCGACGTCACCAGTTGGTGCGTCCACGATGTGGACACCGGGTACAGCCCCCCGGTACGGCACAGAGCCTACCGCGTTCCCGACCGAGTCCAAGCCTGCATCAAGGCGGAAGTCTCTAAGATGCTAGCCGTGGGGGTGGTCGAAGCCTCCGACAGCCCATGGGCCAGCCCCGTGGTTCTGGTTCCGAAGGCCGCCGCCCCCTGGCGCTGTCCCCGAGCTGAGGTTCTGTGTGGACTACCGAGGGCTCAACGCAGTCACCAGAACTGACGCTCACCCCATTCCCCGAGCAGACAAGCTCATTGACCGTCTAGGGTCTGCTCACTATCTCAGCACCTTCGACTTGACCAGCGGAATTTGGCAGATCGCCCTGACAGAGGGAGCCAGAGAGAGATCCGCCTTCTCCATCCCGAATGGTCACTACCATTTCCGGGAGATGCCCTTCGGAATGAAAAACGCCCCCGCCACCTTCCAGAGGCTGGTTAACCAGGTACTGGCTGGGTTGGAGGAATTCAGTGCCGCGTATCTGGACGATATTGCGGTATTCAGCTTTCACTGGACCGAACATCTCCTCCACCTCCAGGAGGTCTTGTTAGCCCTGCAGAGGGCGGGTCTCACCATCAAAGCCAGCAAATGTCAAATCGGACAAGGGTCCGTGGTCTACCTGGGGCACCAGGTCGGGAGCGGCCTTGTGGCACCCCTCCAACCCAAGATTGATGCAATCGTGGCCTCCACCACCCAGACGGAGGTGCGGGCGTTCCTAGGACTCACGGGGTACTACCGAAGATTCATAAAGGGGTATGGCAGCATTGTAGTTCCCCTCACCAAATTAACCTCCAAAAACCAGCCAAAAAAAGTTAGCTGGACCCCCGCCTGCCAAGAGGCGTTCAAAGCATTGAAACACGCTATGTGTACTGCGCCTGTGTTACAGGCCCCTGACTACTCCCGAGAGTTTGTGGTCCAAACGGACGCGTCCGAGCATGGCATCGAAGCCGTCCTGTCCCAGATGAACGAGAAAGGCCTGGATCAGCCAGTGGCCTTCATTAGCCGGAGGTTACTCCCTCGAGAGCAAATGTGGAGCACCATCGAGCGGGAGGCCTTCGCGGTGGTTTGGGCCCTGAAGAAGCTGAGGCCCTACCTGTTCGGTACTCACTTCCGGGTCCAAACCGACCACCGACCCCTCCGGTGGCTAATGCAAATGAGAGGGGAGAACCCCAAATTGTTGCGATGGTCCATCTCCCTCCAGGGGATGGATTTCACTGTTGAGCACCGGCCTGGTGTTGACCACGCCAACGCAGACGGCCTGTCCCGATTCTTCCGCCTCAGTGAAGAGAACCCTCAAGGGGATGGGTAGTTCTCTCCGCCTTTCAGCTGTGGGGGACGCGTGTTGCACCTGGCCTCGTGGCGTGGTTCCACCCCGATCCTCAGCGCCCCGTTAGCTCAGCCCCGCACCCAGAAACCCCTGGTCGTCCTGTCCATGTCCGCCCAAACACTGACGACCAGCCCCGGCATACCCCTGTACTCCTCTGTGCGCCAGACCCTGCATGGCCCCATAGGCCCACCGGCAGCCATTTTCCCTTCCCGAGATCCCTGACTCCCTGGGCCTAGCATGAACCCCAGCGACACTCAGGCTCCAGACACGCCAGCCCCCGCTGGGAGGGTGAGGGCTTCCCGAGTGAGATAAGACAGGGAGTTTCGATTACACCTCCGGCCTCCCCTGAGAGACTGGTTTCTGTCACACCTCTGGCCATCCCCTGGGAGCCGGTTTGGATCGCACCTCTGGCCTCCCCGAGTGCTGGCTCCAAACCCTGCTGGGAATTCCCGGACACATCCTCAAAGAGATCAAAGGGCCAACCGCCGGACCTCACCCACGACCAGCCCCCAGGGCCTAAGACCTCCGCCTGCGAGGGTCCGGACATCAAAGAGCCACTGGACTATATCAAGGCTCGCCCAAGAACTAGCGGGCAGTTGTATCCTGGACAAGAAAGCCCTGCTGATCTGATCGCGGCTGACCCTTGGGGAAAACTGAACCTTGGAACTCTTCGAGCCCTGCTGACGCTGTCGCGGCTCTTCCTCGCAACTACGGAACCCGAACATCGGAGCCCTGCTGACCTCGTCGCGGCTCGATCTTGAACCTTAAAGATCCTCATCGAACACCTGAGCCCTGCTGACGTGGTCGTGGCTCCTCTAGAACTATCCTCCGGATCGAGCCCTGCTGACGTCGTCGCGGCTTGAGGAGTGCTCTGGTCTGGCTAGACCATTGACGCTACCAACACGAACTGAATCGACTTGAAGCGAGTAGGACATCCAGCACGACTATCATCTTCCGTATCCCCCCGGCTCGAGGATTGAGAGCTGTGCGCAGGGTACGCATTGTACTGGCCGAACGACTAAGACTGTCCCGCTTCCCTGTTACCCGAATCTCTGAGACTTTACGATCTCTCGATCGCTTGTATATAAGAGTGCTGATTCCTTTTTCTGTTCATAAAGAACTTGTTACTGAAAACCTACGGTGTGGTGTCCGTTCGTAAGTGTGGTGTGTCCTCAGTGTGTACGATTCATTACTCTAAGTCCTCCCGGGTGGGGACTCGTCGTCGAGGCTCGGCATTATTGGCAGGAGAGGTGGGTCACGGAGCAGTCGGGTAGACATAACCTGGCCTCTGGGACCGCCCCTTCTAAAACCATGGTGCAAGCAGCGGAGTAGATTGCGGCGTGGAGCGGCGGTGTCAGGGAGGCCAAGGCGTCCTCGTGAAGCCAGGCGGTGCAGAGTGCAGTGGCTCGGTGGAGGCGTCAACGGGTGTCATCGGTGAGACCAAGGTTGCGGTGCGGCGGTGCCCTCTGTGGTGCCTTCAGGACACGGAGTCAGCAGCGGCGTCGTAGACGTCGTCGAGTTGCTTTTCCTCTGTTTGCAGCACAAAACATACAGTCCCCAGTGCTGCGGGCAGAAGAGTTTGAAGTCGTTGTGGTTCCTGAGACTTCGTGAACAGGGGGCAAGATCTACCTCAAGCCCTTGGAGAGACTCACAAATTAGGTTGCAGAAAGTCCAGTCTAGGCCTTTCACTGCCCAAGACAGAAGCAGCCACTGCAGGTCAGCCCAGCAAAGCACCCAGCAAAGCAGTTGTTCCTTTTCGCAGCTTCCCTTGCTCTCCTTCTTGCAGTCTTCTTGTCCCAGATGAGTTCTAAAGTTCAAGGGTCTGGTCCCCAGTATTTGTACACAAAACATCCTTTGATCTTTCAGGCAGAGGGTGTCTGTGTCCGGCCAGAACCTGTCCGGCCTACTCTGGTGGGATTTCCTGGCAGGAGGTAGAGACAGGATTGTCAGAGGCAGACCAGGCTCTTCGAAGTGTAAGGAAATCTCCCCCCTCTTCCCCCATCGCAGCCGAGGTCTATTCAGCCCCTTCCTGACCTACCTAGATTATCTGGAGCCACACCCGCTCCCCAGCCTTCTGTCATCCAAAACCCAAACAGGCAATACACATTCCAGCAGAGGCACACAGGACGGCTGAGCAAAATAATACCCACTTTCTAAAAGTAGCCTTTATGAACTCAAAATGAAAAGGGCACCCTCTCTAAAAGCTGCGTCTTTAGATTCTGAGTTGAGGCATACTAAATTTCATTTCCTTACCTCCATCCCCGGGCTCGTTGGGGTTATAAGATGTTATAACCGAACAGCCTGATCCATCCTGCGGGGGGAATGGGGGACCGTACAATAGTGAAGAGCCAATTTGGCTATATTCACTATCAGGACACGCCACACACACACTCTGGCATGTCCTGCCTTTCTCCTACAATGCACCCTGCCCATAGGAGTACCTTGGGCCTACTTTAGGGGCGTCTGATATATAAGAAAAGGAAAGGTTCCGTGACAGGCCAGTGTGGGCACGGGCCCAACATGGCAGTCGCAACTGCGCGCAGACTCAGTGATGGCAGATCTGAGTTACCTTTTTCCATGCTACGTGCGTGGGTGGCACAATCCGTGCTGAAGGCCCATGAGTAGCGTTTGATTCACAAGCCCCGGCACCCATAGTGCACTTTACTAGTGTTGGACAGGCCCCATGAAGGGCTCGCGCCCTCCCTGCATGACCGGGCCCAGATGCCGGCTCTCCTAGTGCTACCCACAGAAGCACCCCGCAACCCGTCTCCTGCGGGACGCCGGCTCCCGGATATCTATGCATCACTGGCCCGGGCCACCGTCAGCACCATTGCCCGGACCAGCCGCCATCTTGGACACTGCACCACAAGGCCGCGTGGCCTCAGCTCGACCCTAACCCTGGGCCTGGCCAGGCCACGACATCCCGGCACCACCATCCACCCAGGAGGTGAACGGTCCACTTGGCGGGTCAATGGGAGGAAGAAGTGTCGATGGCTCTCCCCCCGCCAGGTGCCGATCGCCCCCAGCCTCCCCGGGCGCTGGCTCCACCCCCCTGCTGGGTGTCTGGACTCCCTCATCCCGGACCTCCCGACCTCCAAGTGCGAGGGCCCGGACATCAAAGGGCGCCAGACCTATAACTGAGGCAGCCCCAGAGCAGGAAGACAGTTGTATCCTGGAGTCGAGAGACACCGAGAAGAACTCATCCTTGACGGACTACTGGCGCTGCCGTAGCCCTGCCTTGTAAACTGTCGTCCTGCCTGCTGGCGCTGCCGCGGCCTTCTGCACCCTTCATCCTCGTGGGACCTGCTGGCGCTGCCGCGGCCCGTTGTAACCTTCATCCTCTGAGACCTGCTGGCGCTGCCGCGGCCCGTTGTAACCTTCATCCTCGTGGGACCTGCTGGCGCTGCCGCGGCCCGTTGTAACCTTCATCCTCGTGGGACCTGCTGGCGCTGCCGCGGCCCGTTGTAACCTTCATCCTCGTGGGGGCCTGCTGGCGCTGCCGCGGCCTCTTGCAACCATCATCTTCGTCGGGACCTGCTGGCGCTGCCGCGGCCCGTTGCTACCTACGACCTACTCGGGACCTGCTGGCGCTGCCGCGGCCCGACCTGCCCGAACGCCGAGCTTGAGGATTGTGAGCTACCATCGTCTCATCTCAACACCAGATTGGTAACAAGACTGTCCCGCTACCCCCTTGCCCTGCTAGAGACTAGAATTGAGAGGATCCTCGTGTCCTGATCTCATTGTACCATGCTACCTTACCTCAAGAATTGCATATAAAGAGCGTTAACCGTATCCTTGTGTGGTGTCCATCTGTGGGGGGGAAGTTACTTGTCTGTACGATCGCTGGAGACGGCCCTCACCGGAGGCCTCTCCCCTTGTCCTCGGCCGACCCTCCAGGTCCCTGTCTAACATTGGTGGCCAGCGGCGCGATCCGAACCAACGCGTAATCGTACAGAGAATAACTCACCCTACGACTAAACCACAATGACGACCAAAGAGAGCGGAGCCACAGAGAAATTCCAGATGGAAAAACTGGAGGAGTACAACCACCGAGAGCTAAAACAATTTTGCATAGAACTAGGCATTGCTACCACCGGTCTGAGCACAAAAGATGACTTTAAGCACGCCCTAGAATCCTGGGCAGAAACAAGTGCCACCGGACCCCGGGTCCAAAACATCGAAACACCAGAGACCAACACCACGCTGACGGAAGAAAGGAGAACGGATCTCTCCCGGGAAGAGATCCAAGAACGAGAAAAAAGTAGACTACACGAATTAGAATTGGCACGGCTCCGGTTGGACGGAGAACTGAAACTGGCGGAACAAAAGATAAACTTGGAACACTTACGGCTCCGAGAAGAGCGGGAAGAAAAGCAAAGACAGAGAGAACTCGAAGAAAAAAGACTGGCATACGAACACGAGCGCAAGCTAGCAGAGATAGAACTGCGGAAACAGAACAAAGAACAAGGGGTGCCCGAGCAACCGCGCACCCCGGGCGCTACCGAACAAAAGGTCCACATCCCCAAAGATGTGGTCCGTGAATATTATCGGAACGACGACATACAGCAGTGGTTCAAGGCCTACGAGATCGCCATGACCTCCCACCGGATCGATCGAAGTGACTGGGGAGCCGGTCTATGGGGGAGGTTCGTCAATGAAGGCCGCGATGCCCTGCTACAGCTCCCGGACCATCAAATGACGTCCTATGACCACATGAAGGCCGCCCTCCTCACTCGATATGGGCTTACGCCCGAGATGTACCGCCAGAGGTTCCGCGACTGCACCCGGATCCCGGGTACAACTTGGGTAGAATATGTGAACTACTTTAGCCGAGCCTTCGAGGGATGGATCAAGGGTAGTGTTGGACAGGCCACATGAAAGGCCGCTCTCCCCCGGCCCGACCCGGCCTGAGCCCGGTCACGCAGGTACCACACACCACCCTTGCACGTCCTCCGTCCCCTCAGGGACCCCTGCCCTCGAGCATGTCAACCTCGTGGGTCCGATCCACTGCCAGCCTACGCGCCCATCCTGGGGCGCCATCTTGGACACTCCACCACGTGGCCGCCTGGCCCCCGGCCGACCTCAACCCTGGGCCTGGCCAGGCCTCAGACATCCCGGCACCACCATCCACCCAGGAGGTGAGCGGGCTACTTGGCAAGTCAATGGGAGAAAGAGGTGTCGATGGCTCTCCCCCGCCAAGTGCCGCTCACCCATCGCCTCCCCGGGCGCTGGCTCCACCCCCCTGCTGGGTGTCTGGACTCCCTCATCCCGGACCTCCCGACCTCCAAGTGCGAGGGTCCGGACATCAAAGCACACCAGCCCTATAACTGGGGCAGCTCCAGAGCAGGAAGGCAGTTGTATCTTGGAGTCGAGAGACGTAAAGAAGAACTCATCCTAGACGGACTACTGGCGCTGCCGTAGCTCTGTCTTGTGCACCATCGTCCTGCCTGTTGGCGCTGCCACAGCCTTCGCAACCTTCATCACCTTCATCGTCGTCGGGACCTGCTGGCGTGGCCGCGGACCGTTGTAACCGTCATCTTCACCGGGACCTGCAGGCTCCGCCGCGGACCGTCGTTTTTCCTTCGTCCATCTCGGGACCTGCCTGGCTCCGCCGCGGCCCGATCATCTAGAACGCCGAGCTCGAGGATTGAGAGCTATTTTCCACTCATTGGTAACAAGACTGTCCCGCTACCCTTTCCCCAAACCAGAGACTAGAATCGAGGGGACCCCTGAGTCCAGACCTCCTTGTATCATATCATCGTAACCTAAGAAGTGCATATAAAGTCTCGTTAAACTTCAACCTTGTGTGGTGTCCGTCTGTGGGGGGGAAGTTACTTGTCTGTACAGTCGTTGGAGACGGCTCTCCCCGGAGACCTCTCCCCGTAGTCTCGGCCGACCCTCCCGGTCCGTCTAACATTGGTGGCCAGCGGCGCGATCCGAATCACCGCATAACGTACAGAGAGTAGCTCACCCCACGACGAAATCACAATGACAACTAAAGAAAGCGGATCAACCGAGAAGTTCCAAATGGAGAAATTGGAGGAGTACAGCCATCGTGAACTAAAACAATTCTGCATCGAACTGGGTATCGCTACCACCGGACTAAGCACCAAGGACGATTTTAAGCATGCCCTAGAATCTTGGGCAGAGACCGGGGCTGCCGGAACCCCCGATCAAAGCACCGCAGAAAAAACCACCGCGGCCCCTGAAGGGCAAAGAACGGGTCTCTCGCAAGACGAGATCCAGGAAAGAGAAAGAACCCGATTACACGAGCTGGAAATGGCCCGACTCAAAATGGACGTTGAACTTAAGTTGGCCGAACAAAAAATCAACTTAGAGCACCTGCGTCTCCGAGAAGAAAGAGAGGAGAAACAGAGACAAAGGGAGCTCGAGGAAAAGAAACTGGCGTACGAACACGAACGGAACCTAGCCGAGATCAACCTGCGCAAGCAGAATAAAGAAGCAGGGGTGCCCGAGCGACCCCACACCTCAGGGGCCACAGAGAAAAAGGTACACATCCCCAAGGATGTTGTCCGAGAATATTTCCGAGAGGACGACATCCAGCAATGGTTTAAGGCCTATGAAATCGCTATGACTGCACACCGGATCGATAGAAGCGACTGGGGAGCCGGTCTATGGGGGAGATTCCTCAATGAGGGCCGCGACACCCTGCTACAGCTCCCGGACCACCAGATGACCTCCTATGACCATATGAAAGCGGCACTCCTCACCCGCTATGGCCTCACACCCGAGATGTACCGTCAGAGGTTCCGAGACTGCACCCGCATCCCGGGTACAACTTGGGTGGACTATGTAACATACTTTAGCCGAGCCTTCGAGGGCTGGATCAGAGGAAGCAACGTCACGACCTACGAACAACTGTTCAATCTGATGGTATGGGAGCATCTGTCGAACAATTGCTTCATTGAACTCCGCCAGCACCTCCTCGACAGCAAGTTAACGGATCCCCGGCAGCTCGCAGCCGAAGCTGACCGGTGGGAGATCACCAGAGTGGGCCGGAATGGGTCCTACGAACAGAACCGGAACAACAATGGTCAGCACCGACCCAGAGGAGGAGGAGGGGGCCAAGGACGAGGAAGAGACAACGCTCCGGTTGCCCCCGCTACCAGCACCGCCCCCCCGGCCAACCGGGGCAGCACCCCGGCGCGACCGGGGTACAGAGCCAATGTCACGTGTCACCGATGTCAACGAGTCGGCCACTATGCAAACGACCCAAACTGCCCGCAGTACCAGAGCCCAAGACCCCGCCAAGTGGCCGCTGCGGCCCTAGGGGAAGAACAGATCTCCGAGGAGCAGGAAGAATACGAACAAGAGCATCAAGAGTGGGAGCCAGCTGCCATGGCCCTAGCATGCTTAGGGGGGAAAGACATGGTCCCGCGGGTCCCCCTACCCGCTAACACCCAGAAGTACAGCCAATGGGTGAGCATCAATGGACGCCGGGCCGAAGCCCTTCGTGACACCGGGGCCAGTGTAACAGCCGTCCGCTGTCACCTGGTGACCCCAGAACAGTATCTACCGAACATTCTCTGCCCTGTACGATCAGCCGATAACTCGGAAAGTCTGTGTCGGATGGCCTGCGTCCCTTTCGAATGGGGAGGGGTCTCCGGCATGTTGAAAGTAACGGTCCGAGACGATGCCCCCGTAGACTGCCTCCTGGGAAATGACCTTGAAAGCTCTCCGTGGGCAGCCGTGGAGCGAAGAGAACACCTGGGGATGTTAGGCGTCCCGGACTGGGCGTGCGTCACCACCCGGTCCATGGCCGCCCGTGCCAACCACCGCCCAGAAGAACCCGAATGGCCGGCGCCACCGCCTCCGGTCGCCCCAGCCGAAAACACCGACCGTGACATCCCCCCCGATCCAGCTCAACCTTCCGACCTCGCTAACCTCGACCAATGGCCTCAAGAGGGGGGGCCCACGCAAGAACAATTTCGCCAAGAACAGAAGACCTGTCCCTCCCTCGAGGGACTCCGCCAGCAAGCGCTCGCCCAAAGCGCAGGGGATACCTCCGGAACTCATTGGGTCTACTGGGACAATGATCTGCTGTACAGCGAGCAAAGAATCGCCGAGCTGGGGACCAACCGAGTATTAGTGGTGCCCCTCCGTTTTAGAGACTTTCTGCTAAACCTGGCCCACGATGTCCCCCTGGCAGGACACCTGGGACAAGATAAAACCTACAGTCGCCTAGTGACCCACTTCTTCTGGCCCAAAATGAGGAACGATGTGCACCAGCATTGCCGATCTTGCCCCACGTGCCAAGCCAGTGGAAAGAGCGGCCGCAAACTAAAGGCTCCCCTGCAACCTTTTCCTGTGGTCACTACCCCGTTTGAGAGGGTCGGAATAGACATTGTGGGGCCCCTGGACCCGCGCACAAAACAAGGCCATCGATTCATCTTGGTGCTAGTGGACCACGCCACCCGCTACCCTGAGGCTGTCCCTCTGCGGACTGTGACAGCCCCGGTAGTCGGCCGGGCTCTGATGGGGATCTTCTCCCGTGTGGGCTTCCCCCGAGAAGTCGTCAGCGACAGAGGCACGAACTTTATTTCTAAATACATGAAATCCCTCTGGCAACAGTGCGGGGTCACCTACCGATTCACGACCCCCTATCACCCTCAAGGGAACGGACTCGTTGAGCGGTTCAACCGCACGCTAAAGGGGATGATCGGGGGGTTGGAAGAGCCCCTCCGTCGCCAGTGGGATGTGCTGCTGCCGTGCCTCCTCTTCGCTTATCGAGAGGTCCCCCAGAAATCCCTGGGCTTCAGCCCATTTGAACTGCTATATGGACACCCAGTGCGGGGGCCGCTCAGCCTAGTCAAAGAAGGCTGGGAGATGCCTCCGTTAAAGAACCCTCCAGATGTCTTCCGGTATCTCTTAACCCTCCGCAACCAGACCCGGCGGTTCCGGGAACTGGCAAAAGCCAACCTAGAGGCCAGTCAAGAGGACATGAAAAAGTGGTATGACCGGAATGCCTCATCCATTGAATTTGAACCTGGCCAACAGGTATGGGTGATGTCCCCCACCGAGCCATGCGCCCTACAAGACAAATGGACGGGGCCCTTCAAAGTAATCGAGCGCAAGGGCCCTGCCACCTATCTCATCGACATGGAATCCTCCCGGAACCCACTCCGGGTCCTCCACGCTAACAGACTAAAGCCCCACTTTGTGCGTACAGAACTCAGCCTCCTGATGGCCACAGACACTGGGGCTGAAGAAGACTCCGAGCCCCTCCCTGACCTCCTACGGACTCGGGAGCAAGACGGCTCCGTGGATGGGGTCCGACTCTCGGAGGCCCTCACCGGAGAGCAACGCCAGGAATGTCAAGCCCTCCTATCACAGTTCGCCAGCCTGTTCTCCCTCACCCCAGGTGTCACTCCCTGGTGTGTGCACGATGTAGACACGGGGGACAGCCCCCCTATCCGCCACCGGGCCTACCGCGTGCCAGATCGGGTACGGGCCTGCATCCAGGAAGAAGTAGCCAAGATGCTCACACTCGGGGTCATCGAGGCTTCAGACAGCCCCTGGGCCAGCCCTGTAGTACTGGTCCCCAAAGCAGCTGCCCCCGGCACCACACCAGAACTTCGGTTCTGCGTCGACTACCGGGGCTTGAACGCGGTCACCCGAACAGACGCACATACCATCCCCCGGGCAGATGAACTGATCGGCCGCATGGGAGCTGCCCGCTACCTCAGTATCTTCGACCTGACGGCGGGCTACTGGCAGATCGGCCTCACACCCCGGGCGCAAGAACGTTCTGCCTTTTCCACACCCGATGGCCATTACCATTTCACAGTCATGCCCTTCGGCATGAAGAACGCCCCAGCGACATTCCAACGGCTCGTCAATCAGGTCCTGGCGGGGCTCGAAGGATTCAGCGCCGCCTACCTAGACGACATCGCTGTGTACAGCCACCATTGGTCCGAGCACCTCCACCACCTCCGAGCAGTGCTGCAAGCCCTACAGCGGGCTGGCCTCACGATCAAGGCCAGCAAATGTCAAATTGGGCAAGGGTCTGTAACCTACCTCGGGCACCAGGTGGGAAGCGGCCTGGTGGCCCCTCTGCAGCTAAAAATTGCCGCCATCCAGTCCTGGCAGTCCCCCATCACACAGACCGAGGTACGAGCCTTCCTGGGCCTCACAGGCTACTACCGAAGGTTCGTGAAAGACTATGGTACTATAGTGGGGCCCCTCACAGAACTCACGTCGAAAAACCAGCCCAAGAAAGTCAACTGGACCCCAGAGTGTCAAGCTGCCTTTGAACAATTGAAAGCCGCCATGTGTTCCCCCCCTGTGCTCCAGGCCCCCGACTACAGCCGGGAGTTCGTCGTCCAGACGGATGCCTCAGACCATGGCATTGGGGCAGTCCTGTCTCAAGTGAACACCGAAGGCCTTGATCAACCGGTGGCCTTCATTAGCCGACGACTCCTACCACGGGAACAGCGTTGGAGCACCATAGAACGGGAGGCCTTCGCTGTGGTATGGGCCCTCAAGAAGCTCCGGCCCTACCTTTTTGGCACACACTTTCGGGTACAGACCGACCACCGACCCCTGCAGTGTCTGATGCAGATGCGGGGGGAAAACCCGAAGTTACTACGCTGGTCCATCTCCCTACAAGGTATGGACTTCACAGTCGAACACCAGCCTGGGCCAGATCACGCCAACGCGGATGGCCTGTCCCGGTTCTTCCGCCTCGACGAGGAGAGTCCCCAAGAGGATGGGTGACTCTCCCCGCCTTCAGCTGGGGGGGACGCATGTTGGACAGGCCACATGAAAGGCCGCTCTCCCCCGGCCCGACCCGGCCTGAGCCCGGTCACGCAGGTACCACACACCACCCTTGCACGTCCTCCGTCCCCTCAGGGACCCCTGCCCTCGAGCATGTCAACCTCGTGGGTCCGATCCACTGCCAGCCTACGCGCCCATCCTGGGGCGCCATCTTGGACACTCCACCACGTGGCCGCCTGGCCCCCGGCCGACCTCAACCCTGGGCCTGGCCAGGCCTCAGACATCCCGGCACCACCATCCACCCAGGAGGTGAGCGGGCTACTTGGCAAGTCAATGGGAGAAAGAGGTGTCGATGGCTCTCCCCCGCCAAGTGCCGCTCACCCATCGCCTCCCCGGGCGCTGGCTCCACCCCCCTGCTGGGTGTCTGGACTCCCTCATCCCGGACCTCCCGACCTCCAAGTGCGAGGGTCCGGACATCAAAGCACACCAGCCCTATAACTGGGGCAGCTCCAGAGCAGGAAGGCAGTTGTATCTTGGAGTCGAGAGACGTAAAGAAGAACTCATCCTAGACGGACTACTGGCGCTGCCGTAGCTCTGTCTTGTGCACCATCGTCCTGCCTGTTGGCGCTGCCACAGCCTTCGCAACCTTCATCACCTTCATCGTCGTCGGGACCTGCTGGCGTGGCCGCGGACCGTTGTAACCGTCATCTTCACCGGGACCTGCAGGCTCCGCCGCGGACCGTCGTTTTTCCTTCGTCCATCTCGGGACCTGCCTGGCTCCGCCGCGGCCCGATCATCTAGAACGCCGAGCTCGAGGATTGAGAGCTATTTTCCACTCATTGGTAACAAGACTGTCCCGCTACCCTTTCCCCAAACCAGAGACTAGAATCGAGGGGACCCCTGAGTCCAGACCTCCTTGTATCATATCATCGTAACCTAAGAAGTGCATATAAAGTCTCGTTAAACTTCAACCTTGTGTGGTGTCCGTCTGTGGGGGGGAAGTTACTTGTCTGTACAGTCGTTGGAGACGGCTCTCCCCGGAGACCTCTCCCCGTAGTCTCGGCCGACCCTCCCGGTCCGTCTAACAGGTAGCCACGTAAAAACCTACGAGCAGCTCTTCAACCTCATTGTATGGGAGCACCTCTCCAACAACTGCTTCGTCGAGCTCCGACAGCACCTCCTGGACAGTAAACTGACTGAACCACGGCAGCTCGCCGCTGAGGCTGACCGATGGGAAAGCACCCGAGTGGCCCGGAGTGGGCCAACCGAGCAGAACAGAACCAACCAAGGTCCTCACCGTCCCCGAGGAGGAGGAGGAGGCCAGGGCCGGGGCAGAGGCGCCGTCCCGGCCGCTCCCGCTACCAACACCCCGCCCCCGGCCGGCCGGGGCAACCCCCTGATGCGTCCGGGGTTCCGAGCCAATGTTACTTGTCACCGATGCCAGCGAGTCGGCCACTATGCCAGTGACCCGAACTGCCCGGAGAACCAGACTCCCGGGCCCCGCCAGGTAGCTGCCGCCGCCCTAGGAGAAGAGCAAATCTCCGAAGAGCATGAGGAGTACGAGCAGGAGCCGCCCGAGTGGGAACCCGCCGCCATGGTCCTGGCTTGCCTCGGGGGAAGAGACATGGTCCCTGCGGGCTCCCCTACCCGCCAACACCAGAAAATACAGCCAGTGGGTGAACATAAATGGGCGTAGGGCCGAAGCCCTACGTGACACGGGGGCCAGTGTGACGGCCGTCCGCTGTCACCTGGTGACCCCAGAACAAATCCTGCCAAACGTTCTTTGCCCCGTCCGATCAGCCGACAATTCCGAGAGCCTGTGCCGGATGGCCTGCATCCCCTTCGAATGGGGAGGGGTGTCCGGTATGCTAAAAGTGACTGTCCGCGATGATGCCCCCGTGGACTGCCTCCTGGGAAACGATCTCGAGAGTTCCCCGTGGGCGGCCGTTGAAAGAAGGGAGCACCTGGGGATGTTGGGCCTCCCGGACTGGGCGTGCGTAACCACCCGGTCCATGGCCGCCCGCACCATCCCCCGACCTGAAGAACCCGAATGGCCGGCACCTCCCCCCCCCCGATCGCTCCAGAGGAGGACACCCTCCAGACCGTCCCCCCGGAACAAACCCAAGAAGGGCCCGTTCAGCCCCAAGACCTTACCGACCTGGCTCAGTGGCGTCAAGAAGGGGGACCCACCCAGGAGCAATTCCGGCAAGAACAAAAGACCTGTCCCTCCCTCGAGGGACTGCGACAGCAAGCACTCGCCCAGAGCGCGGGAGACCCCGCAGGGGCCCACTGGATCTATTGGGACAATAACCTACTATACAGCGAGCAAAGAATCGCGGAGTTGGGGGCCAGTCGAGTGCTGGTGGTGCCCCTCCGCTTCAGAGACTTTCTTTTAAACTTGGCACATGATGTCCCCCTGGCTGGACACTTGGGGCAAGACAAAACCTACAACCGCCTGGTAACCCACTTTTACTGGCCAAAAATGAGAAATGACGTCTCCAACCACTGCTGGTCCTGCCCCACCTGCCAGGCCAGCGGGAAGAGCGGCCGCAAACTCAAGGCACCCCTGCAACCATTTCCTGTGGTCACCACCCCGTTCGAACGGGTGGGGATAGACATTGTGGGGCCCCTGGACCCCCGAACAGCACAAGGGCATCGATTCATCCTGGTCCTGGTGGACCACGCCACCCGCTATCCGGAGGCTGTTCCCCTTCGAACTGTAACAGCACCAGTGGTAGGCCGAGCCTTAATGGGGATCTTCTCTCGAGTGGGTTTCCCCCGGGAGGTCGTCAGCGACAGGGGTACGAACTTTATTTCGAAATACATGAAATCCCTCTGGCAACAGTGCGGAGTCACCTACCAATTCACGACCCCCTACCACCCGCAAGGAAACGGACTAGTCGAGCGGTTCAACCGCACTCTCAAGGGAATGATCATGGGGCTGGAAGAACCCCTACACCGCCAGTGGGACGTGCTACTCCCGTGCCTCCTCTTCGCCTACCGAGAAGTCCCCCAGAAGTCCCTCGGCTTCAGCCCCTTCGAACTCTTGTACGGACACCCCGTTCGAGGGCCCCTCAGCCTAGTGAAAGAAGAATGGGAAATGGCCCCCCTGAAGACCCCTCCAGACGTCTACAAGTACCTCCTGACCCTCCGCAATCAGACCAGGCGGTTCAGAGAGATCGCCAAAGCCAATCTTGAAGCCAGTCAGGAGGACATGAAGAAATGGTACGATCAGCATGCCTCCTCCATCGAGTTTGAGCCTGGACAGCAGGTATGGGTGATGTCCCCCACCGAACCTTGTGCCTTGCAGGACAAATGGACGGGCCCTTCCAAGTGGTTGAGCGCAAGAGCCCCGTCACCTATCTCATCAACATGGAATCCCCTCGGAACCCCCTCCGGGTCCTCCACGCCAACAGACTCAAGCCGCACTTTGTGCGCTCGGAGCTCAGCCTGCTGATGGCTACAGACAGTGGGGCGGAAGAGGACTCCGAGCCCCTCCCTGACCTGCTGAGGAACCGAGAGAAAGATGGTTCAGTGGACGGGGTCCGCCTCTCCGATGCCCTGACCCCGGAGCAGCGCCAAGACTGTCGGACCCTCCTGCTGCAGTTTGCAAACCTGTTTTCCCTCACCCCCGGAGTCACCCCCTGGTGCCTTCACGATGTGGACACCGGGGACAGTCCCCCTATCCGACACCGGGCGTACCAAGTACCAGATAGGGTGCGCGCCTGCATCCAAGAAGAAGTCTCCAAGATGCTCGCACTCGGAGTCATCGAACCCTCGGACAGCCCCTGGGCCAGCCCAGTCGTACTGGTCCCCAAAGCTGCTGCCCCGGGCACCACCCCCGAGCTCCGATTCTGCGTCGACTATCGGGGCCTGAACGCTGTCACCCGAACCGACGCTCACCCCATTCCCCGAGCGGATGAACTGGTTGACCGCATGGGGGCTGCCCGCTACCTGAGCATCTTCGATCTGACAGCGGGCTACTGGCAGATCGGCCTCACCCCCAGAGCCCAGGAGCGATCCGCTTTCTCCACCCCGGATGGACACTACCATTTCACGGTGATGCCCTTCGGCATGAAAAACGCTCCAGCCACCTTTCAACGGCTGGTGAACCAGGTATTGGCGGGCCTCGAAGCGTTCAGCGCCGCCTACCTGGACGATATCGCGGTGTACAGCCGCCACTGGTCAGACCACCTCCGCCACCTCCGAGAGGTCCTGCAGGCCCTCCAACAGGCCGGCCTCACAATCAAGGCCAGCAAGTGCCAAATTGGCCAGGGGTCCGTGACCTACCTCGGACACCAAGTGGGAAGCGGTCTGGTGGCCCCCCTCCAGCTCAAGATCGCTGCCATCCAGTCCTGGCAGCCCCCCATAACCCAAACCGAGGTCCGAGCCTTCTTGGGGCTCACCGGATACTACCGGCGGTTTGTGAAGGACTACGGCAGCATCGTGGGGCCCCTCACGGAACTCACATCCAAGAACTGCCCCAAGACAGTCAACTGGACTCCCGAATGTCAAGCGGCCTTCGAGAAGCTGAAGGCCGCCATGTGCACCGCCCCTGTGCTCCAGGCCCCCGACTACAGCCGCGAGTTCATCGTTCAGACTGATGCCTCGGACCATGGCATTGGGGCCGTCCTCTCCCAACTGAACCCCGAGGGAGTCGACCAACCAGTGGCCTTCATCAGCAGACACCTACTGGCCCGAGAACAGCGCTGGAGCACCATCGAGCGGGAGGCCTTTGCAGTAGTATGGGCCCTTAAGAAACTCCGGCCCTACCTCTTCGGTACCCACTTCCGGGTGCAAACAGATCATCGCCCCCTGCAATGGTTGATGCAGATGCGGGGGGAGAATCCCAAACTATTGCGATGGTCCATCTCCCTGCAGGGGATGGACTTCACTGTGGAGCATCGCCCTGGCCAAGACCACGCCAACGCGGATGGCCTGTCCCGCTTTTTCCGCCTCGACGAGGAAGGTCCCCAAGAGGATGGGTGACTCTCCCCGCCTTCAGCTGGGGGGGGCGCATGTTGGACAGGCCCCATGAAGGGCTCGCGCCCTCCCCGCATGACCGGGCCCAGATGCCGGCTCTCCCAGTGCTACCCACAGAAGCACCCCGCAACCCGTCTCCTGCGGGACGCCGGCTCCCGGATATCTATGCATCACTGGCCCGGGCCACCGTCAGCACCATTGCCCGGACCAGCCGCCATCTTGGACACTGCACCACGAGGCCGCGTGGCCTCAGCTCGACCCTAACCCTGGGCCTGGCCAGGCCCCGACATCCCGGCACCACCATCCACCCAGGAGGTGAACGGACCACTTGGCGGGTCAATGGGAGGAAGAAGTGTCGATGGCTCTCCCCCCGCCAGGTGCCGATCGCCCCCAGCCTCCCTGGGCGCTGGCTCCACCCCCCTGCTGGGTGTCTGGACTCCCTCATCCCGGACCTCCCGACCTCCAAGTGCGAGGGCCCGGACATCAAAGGGCGCCAGACCTATAACTTAGGCAGCCCCAGAGCAGGAAGACAGTTGTATCCTGGAGTCGAGAGACACCGAGAAGAACTCATCCTTGACGGACTACTGGCGCTGCCGTAGCCCTGCCTTGTAAACTGTCGTCCTGCCAGTTGGCGCTGCCGCGGCCTTCTGCACCCTTCATCCTCGTGGGACCTGCTGGCGCTGCCGCGGCCCGTTGTAACCTTCATCCTCGTGGGACCTGCTGGCGCTGCCGTGGCCCGTTGTAACCTTCATCCTCGTGGGACCTGCTGGCGCTGCCGCGGCCCGTTGTAACCTTCATCCTCGTGGGACCTGCTGGCGTTGCCGCGGCCCGTTGTAACCTTCATCCTCGTGGGGGCCTGCTGGCGCTGCCGCGGCCTCTTGCAACCATCATCTTTGTCGGGACCTGCTGGCGCTGCCGCGGCCCGTTGCTACCTACGACCTACTCGGGACCTGCTGGCGCTGCCACGGCCCGACCTGCCCGAACGCCGAGCTCGAGGATTGTGAGCTACCATCGTCTCATCTCAACACCAGATTGGTAACAAGACTGAATCGTGAAAACATCAATCCATAACATACTTTACCACAGAAGCACCTGCACTTTACCACTGATCACAAGTGCGAAAAGTGCGCAGAAACGTTACGCCAGCAAAAACAGAGTCAAAACCGGGAGGTCAGAAAGCAAAAACTCTCGGGAAACACGCCAAAAGATGCCAAGTCTAACAAAAGCTCACTGGGTTTTTTGTCATCCCAGATAAAGATAGAGATTGCCACAGAAAACTCTTTAGTTTGAAGAATAGTGACAATTTTATGTTACGGGTAACCCTTGATTATATTACAGTGTGCGAAATGAATGTCCGCCAATTGCTGGCCGGCAGCAATAGAAATTTGATTGACAACTGGATTTTTTTAAAACCCCTAAACTGCAACCTAATAACTCACCCATATGGCTTAGGGTGGGATTAGAGGTGTAAACCTCCTTATTGTGGTCATACGCTGTCACTTTAACAGTGATGCTCTGCTCAAATAAGTTGATTAGTTTAAAGCCAAGAAGATTCCTGAGCAGTAGCTCCTTGTAAAGGGCACTAGATGATAGTGACAGAGAACATCTAGGACATCCCTACAAGAGTGGAAGAGAGCATCCCTCGCAGTGTTACACAGAGCAGCCCTCGCAGGGTGACAGAGAGCATCCCTCGCAGGGTGACAGAGAGCATCCCTCGCAGGGTGGCAGAGAGCATCCCTCGCAGGGTGACAGAGAGCATCCCTTGCAGGGTGACAGAGAGCATCCCTTGCAGGGTGACAGAGAGCATCCCTTGCAGGGTGACAGAGAGCATCCCTCGCAGGGTGACAGAGAGCATCCCTCGCAGGGTGACAGAGAGCATCCCTCGCAGGGTGACAGAGTGCATCCCCTCGGAGGGCGACCGAGAGCATCCCCTCGGAGGGCGACCAAGAGCATCCCCTCGGAGGGCGACCGAGAGCATCCCCTCGGAGGGCGACCGAGAGCCTCCCTCGGAGGGCGACCGAGAGCATCCCCTCGGAGGGCGACCGAGAGCATCCCCTCGGAGGGCGACCGAGAGCATCCCCTCGGAGGGCGACCGAGAGCATCCCCTCGGAGGGCGACCGAGAGCATCCCCTCGGAGGGTGACAGAGAGCATCCCCTTGGAGGGTGACAGAGAGCATCCCCTCGAAGGGTGACAGAGAGCATCCCCTCGGAGGGTGAAAGAGAGCATCCCCTCGGAGGGTGACAGAGAGCATCCCTCAGAGGGTTACAGAGAGCATCCCTCGGAGGGTGACGGAGAGCATCCCCCTCTGAGGGTGACGGAGAGCATCCCCCTCTGAGGGTGACGGAGAGCATCCCCCTCTGAGGGTGACGGAGAGCATCCCTCTGAGGGTGACGGAGAGCATCCCCCTCTGAGGGTGACAGATAGCCTCCTTCGGTCTTCCTCTAAGAAAATGATAGATAATAAACCTATGTTTCCCCGGGTGACCAATTTGGGAATCAAGCCGATCACCACATAGATAAAAGTTTGGCCCATAGTTTTGTGCCAGTGATGAGAAATGAAATGGGACCAGTAAGACCCACAGTCCAAGGGAGGCTCATTCTTCTTACAAGAGAGGACCCCTCTTACCTCCTGCTAGAATGATGGACCCTGACCCGTTCATATGACCTTGTGATTCATTTTAGGATGCTCTCCCATGACCTTTTGATTTAACCTCTCTTGTAATGACAGGAAGATGACTCCTGACATGTTGAAGCACCTCTTGTAATAAATACAACATAAAGGGAGCGGAGAGAAAAGTAGGTGGATTCGGTCTCCCCCAAAGCAATCTACATAAAGAAAGAATCCACATAAGAATGTTACTATAGTGGTCCCCACGGTGGTGGAGAGCACTCAGTGTTCTTTTAATACCCCTCACACACCAAAAGGACCCTTGGTGTCATGCTTCATCATCGGGGTCTTCGCACCCCTCTACGGGATGCGGCGTGCTACTAACCGACGAAATACGTGGGAGCACTTCAGATTGATGACTATGTGTGGTGTGCGGAGGGGTTATGTTATTAAGTGAGTGGTGGGTTTGAAGTGATAATGGTGAAAAAAGTTAAAAAGGGCCTGGCACGTGAAGTCTAGTAAAACTTTAATGGGCCTTCGTGCTGGCTCTGTTAAACAAGCATTGGAAATGCAATAGGTCTCGGATTTATTTGAGTTACAGCTAATGGCATTGTAAATGGCAATGTCTTTTAGCCATGTGTTATGGAGTGTATGCATGTGGTGTGTAATGCAATTATATGGTTTGGATTGGAATTGTTCACCCTGCACACTCACACACTGTTAACCCTGCACACTCACACTGCTCACCCTACACGCTCACACACTGCTCACCCTACACACTCACACACTGCTCACCCTGCACACTCACACACTGCTCACCCTCCACACTCACCCACTGTTCACCCTGCACACTCACACACTGTTCACCCTGCACACTCACACACTGTTCACCCTGCACACTCACACACTGCTCACCCTGCACACTCGAACACTGTTAACCCTACACACTCACACTCACCCTGCGTAATGCGAAAAGACCTAGCTCTGCCCTTTGGCCTGTGTTGTAATCGTACAGTAGGTTGCGAGTAGCTGCGTTTGATTAGTTGAGGCATCCCCTCCTTGCTGCTCCCTTCAAAGAGGGCCTGCTGGCTCAATGAAGCTCCCACGTGTTCAGCTGTTTTTAGCCACTGTGTGTCAGTGCACTGTGTAAGCGCACAAGCATACCTTGCTCTCTCTGGAACAGGCACTCACCACTCTGCACTCACCACTCTGCACTCACCACTCTGCACTCACCACTCTGCACTCACCACTCTGCACTCACCACTCTGCACTCACCACTCTGCACTCACCACTCTTCACTCACCACTCTTCACTCACAACTCTTCACTCACAACTCTTCACTCACAACTCTTCACTCACAACTCTTCACTCACAACTCTTCACTCACAACTCTTCACTCACAACTCTTCACTCACAACTCTTCACTCACAACTCTTCACTCACAACTCTGCACTCACAACTCTTTACTCTGCACACTCACTCTGCACTCACAACTCTTCACTCACAACTTTTCACTCACAACTCTTTACTCTGCACTCACAACTCTGCACTATGCACTCACAACTCTTCACTCTGCACACTCACTCTGCACACTCACTCTGCACTCACAACTCTTCACTCACAACTTTTCACTCACCACTCTTCACTCACAACTCTTCACTCACAACTCTTCACTCACAACTCTTCACTCACAACTCTTCACTCACAACTCTTCACTCACAACTCTTCACTCACAACTCTTCACTCACAACTCTTCACTCACAACTCTTCACTCACAACTCTTCACTCACAACTCTTCACTCACAACTCTTCACTCACAACTCTGCACTCACAACTCTTTACTCTGCACACTCACTCTGCACTCACAACTCTTCACTCACAACTTTTCACTCACAACTCTTTACTCTGCACTCACTACTCTGCACTATGCACTCACAACTCTTCACTCTGCACACTCACTCTGCACACTCACTCTGCACTCTGCACACTCACTCTGCACTCTGCACTCTGCACTCTGCACTCTGCACTCTGCACACTCACTCTGCACACTCACTCTGCACTCTGCACACTCACTCTGCACTCTGCACACTCACTCTGCACTCAAACTCTGCACTCACCACTCTGCACTCACCACTCTGCACTCACCACTCTGCACTCACCACTCTGCACTCACAACTCTTCACTCACAACTCTGCACTCACAACTCTTTACTCTGCACTCACAACTCTGCACTCACAACTCTGCACACTCACTCTGCACTCACAACTCTGCACTCACAACTCTTCACTCACAACTCTTCACTCACAACTCTTCACTCACAACTCTTCACTCACAACTCTTCACTCACAACTCTGCACTCACAACTCTTTACTCTGCACTCACAACTCTGCACTCACAACTCTGCACTCTGCACTCACAACTCTGCACTCTGCACACTCACTTTGCACTCTGCACACTCACTCTGCACACTCACTCTGCACTCAAACTCTGCACTCTGCACTCACCACTCTGCACTCACCACTCTGCACTCAAACTCTGCACTCTGCACTCACCACTCTGCACTCACCACTCACCACTCTGCACTCACCACTCTGCACTCACCACTCTGCACTCACAACTCTTCATTCACAACTCTTCATTCACAACTCTTCACTCACAACTCTGCACTCACAACTCTTTACTCTGCACTCACAACTCTGCACTCTGCACACTCACTCTGCACACTCACTCTGCACTCACAACTCTGCACTCACAACTCTGCACTCTGCACACTCCCTCTGCACTCACTACTCTGCACTCACTACTCTGCACTCACTACTCTGCACACTCACTACTCTGCACACTCACTACTCTGCACACTCACTACTCTGCACTCTGCACTCACAACTCTGCACTCACAACTCTGCACTCACAACTCTGCACTCTGCACACTCACTCTGCACACTCACTCTGCACACTCACTCTGCACTCAAACTCTTCACTCTGCACTCTGCACGCTCACTCTGCACTCTGCACACTCACTCTGCACTCAAACTCTGCACTCTGCACTCTGCACACTCACTCTGCACTCAAACTCTGCACTCTGCACTCTGCACTCTGCACTCTGCACTCTGCACTCTGCACTCTGCACACTCACTACTCTGCACTCACTACTCTGCACTCACTACTCTGCACTCGCTACTCTGCACTCGCTACTCTGCACACTCACTACTCTGCCCTCACTACTCTGCACTCGCTACTCTACACAACTCACTACTCTGCACAACTCCCTACTATGTACACTCACTACTCTGCACACTCACTACACTGCACTCACTACTCTTCACTCTGCACTCACACTCTGCACTCAACTCACTACTCTGCACTCTGCACTCACAACTCTGCACTCACAACTCTGCACTCACACTCTGCACTCACTACTCTGCACTCGCTACTCTGCACACTCACTACTCTGCCCTCACTACTCTGCACTCGCTACTCTACACTACTCACTACTCTGCACAACTCACTACTATGTACACTCACTACTCTGCACACTCACTACACTACACTGCACTCACTACACTTCACTCTGCACTCACACTCTGCACTCACACTCTGCACTCACACTCTGCACTCACTCTGTACTCAATACTCTGGACACTCACTCTGCAGTCTGCACTCACACTCCGCACTCACTACTCTGCACTCACTACTCTGCACTCTGCCCTCACACTCTGCACTCACTACTCTGCACACTCACTACTCTGCACACTCACTACTCTGCACTCACACTCTGCACTCACACTCTGCACTCACACTCTGCACTCACACTCTGCACTCACACTCTGCACTCACACTCTGCACTCGCACTCTGCACTCACACTCACACACTGTTAGACGGACCGGGAGGGTCGGCCGAGTTTACGGGGAGAGGTCTCCAGGGAGAGCCGTCTCCAACGACTGTACAGATAAGTAACTTCCCCCCCACAGACGGACACCACACAAGATTGAAGGTTAACGAGACTTTATATGCAATTCTCAGGTTACGTTGATATAATACAAGGAGGTCTGGACTCAGGGGTCCCCTCGGTTCTGATCTCTGGTTGAGGAAAAGGGTAGCGGGACAGTCTTAGTTACCAATGAGTTCAATAGCTCTCAATCCTCGAGCTCGGCGTGTTTGCTGATCGGGCCGTGGAGGAGCCAAGCAGGTCCCGAGATGGATGAAAGATGGTCGACGGGCCGTGGAGAAGCCAAGCAGGTCCCGATATGGATGAAGGGTGGTCGACGGGCCGTGGAGAAGCCAAGCAGGTCCCGATGCAGATGACGGTTACAACGGTCCGCGGCCTCGCCAGCAGATCCGGACGACGGTGAAGGATGAAGGTTACGACGGCTGTGGCAGCGCCAACAGGCAGGAGGATGGTGCACAGGACAGAGCTACGGCAGCGCCAGTAGTCCGTCCAGGATGAGTTCTTCTTTCGTCTCTCGACTCCAAGATACAACTGCCTTCCTGTTCTGGAGCTGCCCCAGTTATAGGGCTGGCGTGCTTTGATGTCCGGACCCTCGCACTTGGAGGTCGGGAGGTCCGGGATGAGGGAGTCCAGACACCCAGCAGGGGGGTGGAGCCAGCGCCCGGGGAGGCGATGGGCGAGCGGCACTGGCCGGGGGAGAACCATCGACACCTCTTTCTCCCATTGACTGGCCAAGTAGCTCGCTCACCTCCTGGGTGGAGGGTGGTGCCGGAATGTCTGAGGCCGGGCTAGGCCCAGGGTTGAGGTCGATCGGGGGCCAGGCGGCCTCGTGGCGAAGTGTCCAAGATGGCGGCCCTGGCTGGGCGCATGGGTCGGCAGTGGATCGGACCCACGAGGTTATCATGCTCGAGGGCAGGTGTCCCTGAGGGGACGTAGGACGTGCAATGGTGGTGTGTGGTGCTTGTGTGACTGGCTCGGGCTTGGTCGAGCCGGGGGAGAGCGGCCCGTCATGTGGCCTGTCCAACATGCGTCCCCCCCAGCTGAAGGCGGGGAGAGTTACCCATCCTCTTGGGGACTCTCTTCGTCGAGGCGGAAAAACCGGGACAGGCCATCCGCGTTGGCGTGGTCGGACCCAGGCCGGTGTTCAACGGTAAAGTCCATACCTTGCAAGGAGATGGACCAGCGTAGCAGTTTTGGGTTTTCCCCCCGCATATGCATCAACCATTGCAGGGGTCGGTGGTCAGTCTGCACCCGAAAGTGGGTGCCAAAAAGGTAGGGTCGGAGCTTCTTGAGGGCCCATACCACAGCGAAGGCTTCCCTCTCTATGGTGCTCCAGCGTTGCTCCCGTGGTAGGAGTCTCCGGCTGATGAAGGCCACCGGTTGATCAAGGCCTTCGGTGTTCACCTGGGACAGGACCGCCCCAATGCCCTGGTCGGAGGCGTCCGTCTGGACGACGAACTCCCGGCTGTAGTCTGGGGCCTGGAGCACCGGAGCGGAACACATGGCGGCCTTTAGCTGTTCGAAGGCCGCTTGACACTCGGGGGTCCAGTTCACCTTCTTGGGCTGATTTTTTGACGTGAGTTCGGTGAGAGGCCCCACGATGGTACCATAGTCTTTCACGAACCTTCGGTAGTAGCCCGTGAGGCCCAGGAAGGCTCGCACCTCAGTTTGAGTGATAGGGGGTTGCCAGTTCTGGATGGCGGCAATTTTCAGTTGTAGAGGGGCCACTAGACCGCTTCCCACCTGGTGTCCGAGGTAGGTCACTGACCCTTGTCCAATTTGACATTTGCTGGCCTTGATCGTGAGGCCAGCTCGCTGAAGGGCTTGCAACACTGCTTGGAGGTGGTGGAGGTGCTCGGTCCAGTGGTGGCTGTACACAGCGATGTCGTCCAGGTAGGCGGCGCTGAACTCTTCGAGCCCCGCCAGGACCTGATTGACGAGCCGTTGGAAAGTCGCTGGGGCATTTTTCATGCCGAAGGGCATGACCGTGAAATGATAGTGGCCATCGGGGGTGGAGAAGGCAGAACGTTCTTGTGCTCGGGGTGTGAGGCCGATCTGCCAATAGCCGGCCGTTAGATCGAAGATGCTGAGGTAGCGGGCAGCGCCCATTCGGTCGACCAGTTCATCTGCCCGGGGGATGGGGTGTGCGTCCGTTCTGGTGACTTCGTTCAGGCCCCGGTAGTCGACACAGAACCGGAGTTCGGGCGTGGTTCCGGGGGCGGCTGCTTTGGGGACCAGTACGACCGGGCTGGCCCATGGACTGTCGGAGGGCTCGATGACCCCGAGCGTGAGCATCTTAGTTACTTCCGCCTGGATGCAGGCCCGTACCCGATCAGGTACGCGGTAGGCCCGGTGGCGGATAGGAGGGCTGTCTCCGGTGTCCACATCGTGCACACACCAGGAAGTGACACCTGGGGTGAGGGAGAACAGGCTGGCAAATCGTGATAGGAGGGCTTGGCACTCTTGGCGTTGTTCCTGGGTGAGGGTCTCCGAGAGTCGGACCCCCTCCACGGAGCCGTCTTGCTCCTGGGTCCGCAAGAGGTCAGGGAGAGGCTCGGAGTCGTCTTCAACCCCGTTGTCTGTGGCCATCAAGAGGCTGAGTTCTGTTCGGGCAAAGTGGGGTTTCAGTCTGTTGGTGTGGAGGACTCGGAGCGGATTCCGGGCGGACTCCATATCGATCAGATAGGTGGCAGGACCCTTGCGCTCGATTACCTTGAAGGGTCCCGTCCATTTGTCTTGGAGAGCGCACGGTTCTGTGGGGGACATTACCCAGACCTGTTGCCCCGGCTCGAATTCAATAGATGAGGCGTTCTGGTCATACCATTTCTTCATGTCCTCTTGACTGGCCTCTAGGTTGGCTTTTGCTAGGTCTCTGAACCGCTGGGACTGGTTGCGGAGGGTGAGGAGGTACCGGAAGACATCTGGAGGACTCTTGGCCGGAGGCATCTCCCAGCCTTCTTTGATCAGGCTGAGTGGCCCCCGTACTGGGTGCCCATAGAGCAGCTCGAATGGGCTGAAGCCTAGGGACTTCTGGGGGACCTCCCGGTAGGCGAAGAGGAGGCACGGCAGCAGCACGTCCCACTGGCGACGGAGGGGTTCTTCCAATCCCCCGATCATCCCTTTTAGTGTGCGATTGAACCGCTCAACAAGTCCGTTTCCTTGGGGGTGATAGGGGGTCGTGAAGCGGTAGGTGACCCCACACTGTTGCCAGAGGGACTTCATATATTTGGAAATAAAGTTCGTGCCTCTGTCACTGACGACTTCTCGGGGGAACCCCACACGGGAGAAGATCCCCATCAGGGCCCTGCCGACCACTGGGGCTGTGACGGTCCGGAGAGGAATAGCCTCAGGGTAGCGGGTGGCGTGGTCCACTAGTACTAGGATGAAGCGATGGCCTTGTCTTGTACGTGGGTCTAGGGGTCCCACAATGTCTATTCCGACCCTCTCAAATGGGGTCGTGACTACGGGAAAGGGTTGCAGGGGGGCCTTTAATTTGCGGCCGCTCTTCCCACTGGCTTGGCACGTGGGGCAAGATCGGCAATGCTGGTGCACATCGTTTCTCATTTTTGGCCAGAAGAAGTGGGTCACTAGGCGGCTGTAGGTTTTATCTTGTCCCAGGTGCCCTGCCAGGGGGACATCGTGGGCCAGATTTAGCAGGAAGTCTCTAAAGCGGAGTGGCACCACTAGTACTCGGTTGGCCCCCAGCTCGGCGATTCGTTGCTCGCTGTACAATAGGTCATTGTCCCAGTAGACCCAATGAGTTCCGGAGGTATCCCCTGCGCTTTGGGCGAGCGCTTGTTGTCGGAGTCCCTCAAGGGAGGGACAGGTCTTCTGCTCCTGACGAAATTGTTCTTGTGTGGGCCCCCCTTCTTGAGCCCACTGGTCAAGATTAGCAAGGTCGGAAGGTTGAGCAGGTTCGAGGGGGATGCCCTGGTCGGGGGTCTCGGCGGGGGCGACCGGAGGCGGAGGCGCCGGCCATTCTGGTTCTTCCGGGTGATGGTTGGCACGGGCGGCCATGGACCGGGTGGTGACGCACGCCCAGTCTGGGACGCCCAACATCCCCAAGTGTTCTTTTCGCTCCACGGCTGCCCACGGGGAGCTTTCCAGGTCATTTCCGAGGCGGCAGTCCACGGGGGCGTCGTCTCGGACCGTTACTTTCAACATGCCGGAGACCCCTCCCCACTCAAAGGGGACGCAGGCCATCCGACACAGACTCTCCGAGTTGTCGGCTGATCGCACAGGGCAGAGAATGTTCGGTAGATATTGTTCTGGGGTCACCAGATGACAGCGGACGGCTGTCACACTGGCCCCGGTGTCTCGAAGGGCTTCGGCCCGTTGTCCATTGATGCTCACCCACTGGCTGTACTTCTGGGTGTTAGCGGGTAGGGGGACCCGCGGGACCATGTCTCTTCCCCCTAAGCACGCGAGAGTCATGGCGGCCGGCTCCCACTCTTGATACTCTTGCTCGTCTGTTTCTTGTTCCTCGGAGATCTGTTCTTCCCCTAGTGCCGCGGCGGCCACCTGGCGGGGTCTTGGACTCTGATACTGCGGGCAGCTTGGGTCGTTTGCATAGTGGCCGACTCGTTGGCATCGGTGACATGTAACATTGGCTCTGTATCCCGGTCGCGCCGGGGTGCTGCCCCGGTTGGCCGGGGGGGTGGTGCTGGTAGTGGGGGCGGCCGGAGTGTTGTCTCTTCCTCGTCCTTGGCCCCCTCCTCCTCCTCTGGGTCGGGGGTGACCATTGTTGTTCCTGTTCTGCTCGTAGGACCCATTCCGGCCCACTCGGGTGATCTCCCACCGGTCAGCTTCAGCTGCGAGCTGCCGGGGATCGGTTAACTTGCTGTCGAGGAGGTGTTGGCGTAGTTCAATGAAGCAATTGTTGGACAGATGCTCCCATACCATCAGATTGAACAACTGCTCGTAGGTCGTGACGTTGTTCCCTCTGATCCAGCCTTCGAAGGCTCGGCTAAAGTACGTTACATAGTCCACCCAAGTTGTACCTGGAATGCGTGTGCAGTCTCGGAACCTCTGACGGTACATCTCGGGCGTGAGGCCATAGCGAGTGAGGAGGGCCGCTTTCATATGGTCGTAGGAGGTCATCTGGTGGTCTGGGAGCTGTAACAGAGTATCGCGGCCCTCATTGAGGAATTTGCCCCATAGGCCGGCTCCCCAGTCGGCTCTATCGATCCGGTGCGCAGTCATCGCGATTTCATATGCCTTAAACCATTGCTGGATGTCGTCTTCTCGAAAATATTCTCGGACCACATCTTTGGGGATGTGCACTTTTTTGTCCGTGGTCCCTGGGGTGGACGGTCTGTCGGGCACCCCTAACTCTTTATTCTGTTTGCGCAGGTTGATTTCGGCTAGGTTCCGCTCATGCTCGTACGTTAGTCTTTTTTCCTCGAGCTCCCTTTGCCTCTGTTTCTCCTCTCTTTCTTCTCGGAGGCGAAGGTGCTCTAAGTTTATTTTTTGCTCGGCCAATTTGAGTTCTATGTCCATCTTGAGTCGGGCCATTTCGAGTTCGTGTAGTCGGGCTTTTTCTCTTTCTTGGATCTCGTCTTGCGAGAGACCCGTTCTTTGCTCTTCAGGGGCCGTGTTGGTCTTTTTCGCGGTGCTTTGCTCAGGGGCTTCGACATCCCCGGTCTCTGCCCAAGATTCTAGGGCATGCTTAAAATCGTCCTTGGTACTTAGTCCGGTGGTAGCGATACCTAGTTCGATGCAGAACTGCTTTAGTTCACGATGGCTGTATTCCTCTAGTTTTTCCATTTGGAACTTCTCAGTTGATCCGCTCTCTTTAGTCGACATTGTTGTTCGTTGTGGGGTGAGCTACTCTCTGTACGTTATGCGGTGATTCGGATCGCGCCGCTGGCCACCAATGTTAGACGGACCGGGAGGGTCGGCCGAGTTTACGGGGAGAGGTCTCCAGGGAGAGCCGTCTCCAACGACTGTACAGATAAGTAACTTCCCCCCCACAGACGGACACCACACAAGATTGAAGGTTAACGAGACTTTATATGCAATTCTCAGGTTACGTTGATATAATACAAGGAGGTCTGGACTCAGGGGTCCCCTCGGTTCTGATCTCTGGTTGAGGAAAAGGGTAGCGGGACAGTCTTAGTTACCAATGAGTTCAATAGCTCTCAATCCTCGAGCTCGGCGTGTTTGCTGATCGGGCCGTGGAGGAGCCAAGCAGGTCCCGAGATGGATGAAAGATGGTCGACGGGCCGTGGAGAAGCCAAGCAGGTCCCGATATGGATGAAGGGTGGTCGACGGGCCGTGGAGAAGCCAAGCAGGTCCCGATGCAGATGACGGTTACAACGGTCCGCGGCCTCGCCAGCAGATCCGGACGACGGTGAAGGATGAAGGTTACGACGGCTGTGGCAGCGCCAACAGGCAGGAGGATGGTGCACAGGACAGAGCTACGGCAGCGCCAGTAGTCCGTCCAGGATGAGTTCTTCTTTCGTCTCTCGACTCCAAGATACAACTGCCTTCCTGTTCTGGAGCTGCCCCAGTTATAGGGCTGGCGTGCTTTGATGTCCGGACCCTCGCACTTGGAGGTCGGGAGGTCCGGGATGAGGGAGTCCAGACACCCAGCAGGGGGGTGGAGCCAGCGCCCGGGGAGGCGATGGGCGAGCGGCACTGGCCGGGGGAGAACCATCGACACCTCTTTCTCCCATTGACTGGCCAAGTAGCTCGCTCACCTCCTGGGTGGAGGGTGGTGCCGGAATGTCTGAGGCCGGGCTAGGCCCAGGGTTGAGGTCGATCGGGGGCCAGGCGGCCTCGTGGCGAAGTGTCCAAGATGGCGGCCCTGGCTGGGCGCATGGGTCGGCAGTGGATCGGACCCACGAGGTTATCATGCTCGAGGGCAGGTGTCCCTGAGGGGACGTAGGACGTGCAATGGTGGTGTGTGGTGCTTGTGTGACTGGCTCGGGCTTGGTCGAGCCGGGGGAGAGCGGCCCGTCATGTGGCCTGTCCAACACACACACTCACACTCACACACACTCTGCACTCACACTCTGCACTCACACTCTGCACTCACACTCTGCACTCACACTCTGCACTCACACTCTGCACTCACACTCTGCACTCACACTCTGCACTCACACTCTGCACTCACTCTGTACTCAATACTCTGGACACTCACTCTGCAGTCTGCACTCACTACTCTGCACTCACTACTCTGCACTCTGCCCTCACACTCTGCACTCACTACTCTGCACACTCACTACTCTGCACACTCACTACTCTGCACTCACACTCTGCACTCACACTCTGCACTCACACTCTGCACTCACACTCTGCACTCACACTCTGCACTCACACTCTGCACTCACACTCTGCACTCACACTCTGCACTCACACTCTGCACTCACACTCTGCACTCACACTCACACACACTCCCACTAACACACACTCTGCACTCACACTCTGCACTCACACTCTGCACTCACACTCTGCACTCACACTCTGCACTCACACTCTGCACTCACACTCTGCACTCACACACACACACACTGCACTCACACTCTGCACTCACACTCTGCACACTCACTCTGCACACTCACTCTGCACACACTACTCTGCACTCACACACTGCACTCACACTCTGCACTCACACTCTGCACTCACACTCTGCACACTCACTCTGCACACACTACTCTGCACTCACACTCTGCACTCACACTCTGCACTCACACTCTGCACACTCACTAGTCTGCACACTCACTACTCTACACTCACTACCCTGCACACTCACTACTCTGCACTCTGCACTCACACTCTGCACTCACACTCTGCACTCACACTCTGCACTCACTCTGTACTCAATACTCTGGACACTCACTCTGCAGTCTGCACTCACACTCCGCACTCACTACTCTGCACTCTGCACTCACACTCTGCACTCACTAGTCTGCACACTCACTACTCTACACTCACTACTCTACACTCACTACTCTGCACACTCACTACACACTCTGCACTCACTAGTCTGCACACTCACTACTCTACACTCACTACTCTACACTCACTACTCTGCACACTCACTACTTTGCACACTCACTACTTTGCACACTCACTACTCTGCACTCACTACTCTGCACTCACTACTCTGCACTCACTACTCTGCACTCTGCACTCACACTCTGCACTCACACTCTGCACTCACACTCTGCACTCACTAGTCTGCACACTCACTACTCTGCACTCTGCACTCACTGCTCTGCACTCTGCACTCACTACTCTGCACTCTGAACTCACTACTCTGCACTCTGCACTCACTACTCTGCACTCACTACTCTCACTCTGCACTCACTACTCTCACTCTGCACTCACTACTCTGCACTCACTACTCTGCACACTCACTCTGCACTCACTACTCTGCACTCACTACTCTGCACACTCACTCTGCACTCACTACTCTGCACACTCACTCTGCACTCTGCACTCACACTCTGCACTCACTAGTCTGCACACTCACTCGCTACTCTGCACTCTGCACTTACTACTCTGCACTTACTACTCTGCACTCACTACTCTGCACTCACTACTCTGCACTCACTACTCTGCACTCACTACTCTGCACTCACTACTCTGCACTCACTACTCTGCACTCACTACTCTGCACTCACTACTCTGCACTCACTACTCTCCACTCACTACTCTGCACTCACTACTCTGCACTCTGCACTCACTACTCTGCACTTACTACTCTGCACTCACTACTCTGCACTCACACTCTGCACTCACACTCTGCACACTCATTACTCTGCACTCTGCACTCACTACTCTGCACTCACTGCTCTGCACACTGAGCACACACTCTGCACTCACTACTCTGCACTCACTACTCTGCACACTCACTACTCTGCACACTCACTACTCTGCACTCACTACTCTGCACTCTGCACTCACTACTCTGCACTCTGCACTCACACTCTGCACTCACACTCTGCACTCACACTCTGCACTCACACTCTGCACTCACACTCTGCACTCACACTCTGCACTCACACTCTGCACTCACACTGCACACTCATTACTCTGCACTCTGCACTCACTACTCTGCACTCTGCACTCACACTCTGCACTCACTACTCTGCACTCACTACTCTGCACTCACTACTCTGCACTCACTACTCTGCACTCACTACTCTGCACTCACTACTCTGCACTCACTACTCTGCACACTCACTACTCTGCACTCTGCACTCACTACTCTGCACTCTGCACTCACTACTCTGCACTCTGCACTCACTACTCTGCACTCTGCACTCACTACTCTGCACTCTGCACTCACTACTCTGCACTCTGCACTCTGCACTCGCACTCTGCACTCGCACTCTGCACTCGCACTCTGCACTCACACTCTGCACACTCACTCTGCACACTCACTCTGCACTCGCTACTCTGCACTTACACTCTGCACTCACTAGTCTGCACACTCACTACTCTACACTCACTACTCTGCACACTCACTACTCCGCACTCTGCACTCACACTCTGCACTCACACTCTGCACTCACACTCTGCACTCACACTCTGCACTCACACTCTGCACTCACACTCTGCACTCACACTCTGCACTCACACTCTGCACTCACACTCTGCACTCACACTCTGCACTCACACTCTGCACTCACACTCTGCACTCACACTCTGCACACTCACTCTGCACACTCACTCTGCACACACTACTCTGCACTCACACTCTGCACTCACACTCTGCACTCACACTCTGCACACTCACTACTCTGCACACTCACTACTCTACACTCACTACTCTGCACTCTGCACTCACACTCTGCACTCACACTCTGCACTCACTAGTCTGCACACTCACTACTCTGCACTCACTAGTCTGCACACTCACTACTCTACACTCACAACTACACTCACTACTCTGCACTCACACTGCACTCACACTCTGCACTTACACTCTGCACTCACACTCTGCACTCACTAGTCTGCACACTCACTACTCTGCACTCACTAGTCTGCACACTCACTACTCTACACTCACAACTACACTCACTACTCTGCACTCACACTGCACTCACACTCTGCACTCACACTCAGCACTCACTAGTCTGCACACTCACTACTCTGCACTCACACTCTGCACTCACTAGTCTGCACACTCACTACTCTGCACTCACTAGTCTGCACACTCACTACTCTACACTCACTACCCTGCACACTCACTACTCTGCACTCACACTCTGCACTCACACTCTGCACTCACACTCTGCACTCACACTCTGCACTCACACTCTGCACTCACACTCTGCACTCACACTCTGCACTCACACTCTGCACTCACACTCTGCACTCACACTCTGCACTCACACACACTCTGCACTCTGCACTCTGCACTCTACACTCTGCACTCTCACTCTGCACACTCACTCTGCACACTCACTCTGCACACTCACTCTGCTCTCACTACTCTGCACTCACTACTCTGCACTCACTACTCTGCACTCACTACTCTGCACTCGCTACTCTGCACTCGCTACTCTGCACTCACACTCTGCACTCACACTCTGCACTCACTAGTCTGCACACTCACTACTCTACACTCACTGCCCTGCACACTCACTACTCTGCACACTCACTACTCTACACACTCACTACTCTGCACTCACTACTCTGCACTCACTACTCTGCACTCTGCACTCACTACTCTGCACTCTGCACTCACTACTCTGCACTCTGCACTCACTACTCTCACTCTGCACTCACTACTCTGCACTCACTACTCTGCACACTCACTCTGCACTCACTACTCTGCACACTCACTCTGCACTCTGCACTCACACTCTGCACTCACTACTCTGCACTCACTACTCTGCACACTCACTACTCTGCACTCTGCACTCACTACTCTGCACTCTGCACTCTGCACTCACTACTCTGCACTCACTACTCTGCACTCTGCACTCACACTCTGCACTCACACTCTGCACTCGCACTCTGCACTCGCACTCTGCACTCGCACTCTGCACTCGCACTCTGCACTCGCACTCTGCACTCACACTCTGCACTCACACTCTGCACTCACACTCTGCACTCACACTCTGCACTCACACTCTGCACTCACACACACACACTCTGCACTCTGCACTCTGCACTCTGCACTCTACACTCTGCACTCACACTCTGCACACTCACTCTGCACACTCACTCTGCACACTCACTCTGCACTCACTACTCTGCTCTCACTACTCTGCACTCACTACTCTGCACTCACTACTCTGCACTCACTACTCTGCACTCGCTACTCTGCACTCGCTACTCTGCACTCGCTACTCTGCACTCACACTCTGCACTCACTAGTCTGCACACTCACTACTCTGCACTCACTAGTCTGCACACTCACTACTCTACACTCACTACCCTGCACACTCACTACTCTGCACACTCACTACTCTACACACTCACTACTCTGCACTCACTACTCTGCACTCACTACTCTGCACTCACTACTCTGCACTCTGCACTCACTACTCTGCACTCTGCACTCACTACTCTGCACTCTGCACTCACTACTCCCACTCTGCACTCACTACTCTGCACTCACTACTCTGCACACTCACTCTGCACTCACTACTCTGCACACTCACTCTGCACTCTGCACTCACACTCTGCACTCACACTCTGCACTCACTAGTCTGCACACTCACTCGCTACTCTGCACTTACTACTCTGCACTTACTACTCTGCACTTACTACTCTGCACTTACTACTCTGCACTCACTACTCTGCACTCACTACTCTGCACTCACTACTCTGCACTCACTACTCTGCACTCACTACTCTGCACTCACACTCACTAGTCTGCACACTCACTACTCTGCACTCACTACTCTGCACACTCACTACTCTGCACTCTACACTCACTACTCTGCACTACTCTGCACTCACTACTCTGCACTCTGCACACTCACTCTACACTCACTACTCTGCACACTCACTACTCTGCACACTCACTACTCTGCACTCACTACTCTGCACTCACTACTCTGCACTCACTACTCTGCACTCACTACTCTGCACTCTGCACTCACACTCTGCACTCACACTCTGCACTCACTACTCTGCACACTCGCTACTCTGCACTCTACACTCACTACTCTGCACTACTCTGCACTCACTACTCTGCACTCTGCACACTCACTCTACACTCACAACTCTGCACTCACTACTCTGCACACTCACTACTCTGCACTCACTACTCTGCACTCACTACTCTGCACTCACTACTCTGCACTCACTACTCTGCACTCTGCACTCACACTCTGCACACTCACTCTGTACACACTACTTCACAATTTGCACTCTGCGCACTCTGCACTCACACTATAATAATCCTTATGTCCTGTAACCAAGGGTTTGTGTGTTTAATACACTCCAGCACTGCCAGTTACCAGCGGTTCAGTGCCCCTTTGGACGCCACACAACAAAGTGAACACAGTGTGCTCCGAGGGCAAGGGCTTGTCCCGGCTGAGAAGGGAGGGGGCATTGAAACTACAAAGATTTGTTGATCCTGTACAAATCTTTACAGAGCCTAAAACAAATCAAGAGCAGCTTAGCGTGTACCTGTGTGCCATTGTAGACCCAATTCAATAGTTACGCATAAATGAAAAAAAAATGTATAACAGGGTGGAACAGTTTTCTTGTGCAATTGTTCCTGCGAAACGTCCATTATTGATATAGTTCACTGCAATAACCTACTTTTCTTAGCCTTGGACATGTACTTTACTAAGAACCGGCATGTTAATAAATAAATAAATACGTGCGACAGCAATAAAGCAGCATTAAAAGCGATCACTTTCGCGATCGCTATTGTTAAAAAAAAATGCACGGTGAAGGAGCACACAGCAGAGAATGGAGCACGCGCGCCGGCATCTGGCTTCAATTACCACGGGCCCACAAGCTTTGCCAGGGAGCCAGCATGCGCGCACACACAGCTGAAAAAAAATTAACTGGAGAGTGCTGAATGCGCGCCCAACATCTGGCTTCAATTACGGCGGCCCCTGACAGCTGGTAATTGATGAATTATAGCCTTCTGCTGCGTGTCTCCGCACGGAATATGCAGGAAGTGGAGAAACTCTACAGACTATGGCCTATTGCGTGCTGGCTTGTAAAAACACAGCCAAGCGAGGGCCAATTGCCATGCAGCTGTCATATATAACAAACAAATTCACGCGCTTCTCTGGAATTCGTAGGTTAGTTTGTCAAAATCCTCTCTAAAGGACTCTGAAACCACACCCACTTCGTGGGATGTAGGCCGAGCCCTAAAAGGTGGTGTCGAGGTGTATATGTATGATAATGTACAACACCTCATGAGTGCGTCAACATGTTTCGATGCAAAGCATCTTCTTCAGGAGGGGGCTGCACAATTCCTACCTTACTCGCATCAAAAATACTATGTATTAAACATAAATTGTTTTAATTCGGCTTTCCGAAACTACAGTGTACCTAATTTTTATTATTTATATTTCTCGTAGACATCTGCAATGAATATCTGTAAAAAAAACAAAGAGAAATGGTATTACATTTTACGGTATTCAGTTGTTGGTTCAGTGATGTTAGACGGACCGGGAGGGTCGGCCGAGGATAAGGGGAGAGGTCTCCAGGGAGAGCCGTCTCCAGCGATCGTACAGACAAGTAACTTCCCCCCCACAGACGGACACCACACAAGGTTAAAGTTCAACGAGACTTTATAGGCAATTCTTTAAGTTACGATGGAATGGTACAAGGAAGTCTGGACTCAGGGGTCCCCTCGATTCTGGTCTCTTGGTTCGGGAAAAGGGTAGCGGGACAGTCTTGTTACCAAAAAGATGGAAATAGCTCTCAATCCTCGAGCTCGGCGTTCTAGATGATCGGGCCGCGGCGGAGCCAGCAGGTCCCGAGATGGACGAAGGAAACGACGGTCCGCGGCGGAGCCAGCAGGTCCCGATGAAGATGATGGTTACAAACGGTCCGCGGCCACGCCAGCAGGTCCCGACGACGATGAAGGATATGAAGGTTACGAAGGTTGCGGCAGCACCAGCAGGCCAGACGATGGTGCACAAGACAGAGCTACGGCAGCGCCAGTAGTCCGTCAAGGATGAGTTCTTCTTTACGTCTCTCGACTCCAAGATACAACTGCCTTCCTGCTCTGGAGCTGCCCCAGTTATAGGGCTGGTGTGCTTTGATGTCCGGACCCTCGCACTTGGAGGTCGGGAGGTCCGGGATGAGGGAGTCCAGACACCCAGCAGGGGGGTGGAGCCGGCGCCCGGGGAGGCGATGGGCGAGCGGCACTTGGCGGGGGAGAGCCATCGACACCTCTTTCTCCCATTGACTTGCCAAGTAGCCCGCTCACCTCCTGGGTGGATGGTGGTGCCGGGATGTCTGAGGCCTGGCCAGGCCCAGGGTTGAGGTCGATCGGGGGCCAGGCGGCCTCGTGGTGGAGTGTCCAAGATGGCGCCCCAGGATGGGCGCGAGGGCCGGCAGTGGATCGGACCCACGAGGTTGACATGCTCGAGGGCAGGGGTCCCGGAGGGGACAGAGGACGTGCAATGGTGGTGTGTGGTACTTGTGGGCCTGGACTCGGGCCTGGTTGGGCCGGGGGAGAGCGGCCCTTCATGTGGCCTGTCCAACATGCGTCCCCCCCAGCTGAAGGCGGGGAGAGTTACCCATCCTCTTGGGGACTCTCCTCGTCGAGGGGGAAGAATCGGGACAGGTCATCCGCGTTGGCGTGATCTGGCCCAGGCCGGTGTTCAACTGTGAAGTCCATACCCTGCAGGGAGATGGACCAGCGTAGTAACTTCGGGTTTTCCCCCCGCATCTGCATCAGCCACTGCAGGGGTCGGTGGTCGGTCTGCACCCGGAAGTGGGTGCCAAAAAGGTAGGGCCGGAGTTTCTTGAGGGCCCAGACTACAGCGAAGGCCTCCCTCTCTATGGTGCTCCAGCGTTGTTCCCGTGGTAGGAGTCGCCGGCTGATGAAGGCCACCGGTTGATCAAGGCCTTCGGCGTTCACTTGAGACAGGACTGCCCCAATGCCATGGTCGGAGGCATCCGTCTGGACGACGAACTCCCGGCTGTAGTCGGGGGCCTGGAGCACAGGGGCGGAACACATGGCGGCTTTCAATTGTTCAAATGCAGCTTGACACTCGGGGGTCCAGTTGACTTTCTTGGGCTGATTCTTTGACGTGAGTTCTGTGAGGGGCCCCACCATCGTACCATAGTCTTTCACGAACCTTCGGTAATAGCCCGTGAGGCCCAGGAAGGCTCGTACTTCGGTCTGGGTGATGGGGGGCTGCCAGGATTGGATGGCGGCAATTTTTAGCTGCAGAGGGGCCACCAGGCCGCTTCCCACCTGGTGCCCGAGGTAGGTCACAGACCCTTGCCCAATTTGACACTTGCTGGCCTTGATCGTGAGGCCAGCTCGCTGAAGGGCTTGCAGCACTGCTCGGAGGTGGTGGAGGTGTTCGGACCAATGGTGGCTGTATACAGCGATGTCGTCTAGGTAGGCGGCGCTGAATTCTTCGAGCCCCGCCAGGACCTGATTGACGAGCCGTTGGAATGTTGCTGGGGCATTCTTCATGCCGAAGGGCATGACTGTGAAATGGTAATGGCCATCGGGGGTGGAAAAGGCAGAGCGTTCTTGCGCCCGGGGTGTGAGGCCGATTTGCCAGTAGCCCGCCGTCAGGTTGAAGATACTGAGGTAGCGGGCAGCTCCCATGCGGTCGATTAGTTCATCTGCCCGGGGGATGGGATGTGCGTCTGTTCTGGTGACCGCATTCAAGCCCCGGTAGTCAACGCAGAACCGGAGTTCTGGTGTGGTGCCGGGGGCAGCTGCTTTGGGGACCAGTACTACAGGGCTGGCCCAGGGGCTGTCTGAGGGCTCGATGACCCCGAGCGCGAGCATCTTGGCTACTTCTTCCTGGATGCAGGCCCGTACCCGATCTGGCACGCGGTAGGCCCGGTGGCGGATAGGGGGGCTGTCCCCCGTGTCCACATCGTGCACACACCAGGAAGTGACACCTGGGGTGAGGGAGAACAGGCTGGCGAACTGTGACAGGAGGACTCGACACTCCTGGTGTTGCTCTCTGGTGAGGGCCTCCGAGAGTCGGACCCCATCCACGGAGCCGTCTTGCTCCCTAGTCCGTAGGAGGTCAGGGAGGGGCTCGGAGTCTTCTTCAGCCCCATTGTCTGTGGCCATCAGGAGGCTGAGTTCTGTACGCACAAAGTGGGGCTTCAGTCTGTTAGCGTGGAGGACCCGGAGGGGGTTCCGGGGCGATTCCATGTCGATGAGATAGGTGGCAGGGCCCTTGCGCTCGACTACTTTGAAGGGCCCCGTCCATTTGTCTTGCAGGGCGCATGGCTCGGTGGGGGACATCACCCATACCTGTTGGCCAGGTTCAAATTCAATGGAAGAGGCATTCCGGTCATACCACTTTTTCATGTCCTCTTGGCTGGCCTCTAGGTTAGCTTTCGCCAGCTCCCTGAACCGCCGGGTCTGGTTGCGGAGGGTTAGGAGGTACCGGAAGACATCTGGAGGGTTCTTTAGCGGGGGCATCTCCCAACCTTCTTTGACTAGGCTGAGTGGTCCCCGCACTGGGTGTCCATATAGCAGTTCAAACGGGCTGAAGCCCAGGTGTTAGACGGACCGGGAGGGTCGGCCGAGATTACGGGGAGAGGTCTCCAGGGAGAGCCGTCTCCAACGACTGTACAGAAAAGTAACTTCCCCCCCACAGACGGACACCACACAAGGTTGAAGGTTAACGAGACTTTATATGCAATTCTTAGGTTACGATAGTATGATACAAGGAGGTCTGGACTCAGGGGTCCCCTCGGTTCTGATCTCGGGCTGAGGAAAAGGGTAGCGGGACAGTCTTAGTTACCAGTGAGTTCAAAATAGCTCTCAATCCTCGAGCTCGGCGTGGTAGATGATCGGGCCGTGGAGGAGCCAAGCAGGTCCCGAGATGGATGAAGAAAGGACGACGGTCCGCGGCGGAGCCTGCAGGTCCCGGTGACGACGAAGATGAAGGTTACGACGGCTGTGGCAGCGCCAACAGGCAGGACGATGGTGCACAAGACAGAGCTACGGCAGCGCCAGTAGTCCGTCCAGGATGAGTTCCTCTTTACGTCTCTCGACTCCAAGATACAACTGCCTTCCTGCTCTGGAGCTGCCCCAGTTATAGGGCTGGTGTGCTTTGATGTCCGGACCCTCGCACTTGGAGGTCGGGAGGTCCGGGATGAGGGAGTCCAGACACCCAGCAGGGGGGTGGAGCCAGCGCCCGGGGAGGCGATGGGCGAGCGGCACTGGGCGGGGGAGAGCCATCGGCACCTCTTTCTCCCATTGACTTGCCAAGTAGCCCGCTCACCTCCTGGTGGAGGGTGGTGCCGGAATGTCTGAGGCCGGCTAGGCCCAGGGTTGGGGTCGATCGGGGGCCACGCGGCCTCGTGGCGGAGTGTCCAAGATGGCGCCCAGGCTGGGCGCGCGGGCCAGTAGTGGATCAGGCCCACGAGGTCGATATGTTCAGAGGCAAGGGTCCCGGAGGGGACGGAAAACGTGAAGTGGTGGTGTGTGACACTGGAGGGACCGGGCTCGGGCCTGGTCGGGCAGAGGGGGAGCGGCCCTTCACGTGGCCTGTCCAACATGCGTCCCCCCCAGCTGAAGGCGGGGAGAGTCACCCATCCTCTTGGGGACTCTCCTCGTCGAGGCGGAAAAAACGGGACAGGCCATCCGCGTTGGCGTGATCTGGCCCAGGCCGGTGTTCAACAGTGAAGTCCATCCCTTGTAGGGAGATGGACCAACGTAGTAGTTTTGGGTTCTCCCCCCGCATCTGCATCAGCCACTGCAGGGGTCGATGGTCGGTCTGCACCCGGAAGTGTGTGCCAAAGAGGTAGGGCCGGAGCTTTTTGAGGGCCCATACCACGGCGAAGGCCTCCCTCTCGATGGTGCTCCAGCGTTGTTCTCGAGGTAGGAGTCGCCTGCTGATGAAGGCCACTGGCTGATCAAGGCCTTCGGTGTTCAATTGAGACAGGACCGCCCCAATGCCGTGGTCGGAGGCATCCGTCTGGACGATGAATTCCCGGCTGTAGTCGGGGGCCTGGAGCACAGGGGCGGAGAACATGGCGGCCTTCAGTTGTTCGAAGGCTGTTTGACAATCTGGGGTCCAGTTGACCTTCTTGGGTTGATTTTTGGACGTGAGCTCTGTGAGGGGCCCCACTATGGTACCATAGTCTTTCACGAACCGTCTGTAATAGCCCGTGAGTCCCAGAAAGGCGCGTACCTCGGTCTGGGTGATGGGGGGCTGCCAGGACTGGATGGCGGCAATCTTGAGCTGCAGAGGGGCCACCAGGCCGCTTCCCACCTGGTGTCCGAGGTAGGTTACGGACCCCTGACCAATTTGGCATTTGCTGGCCTTGATCGTGAGGCCAGCTCGCTGAAGGGCCTGTAGCACCGCTCGGAGGTGGTGGAGGTGGTCGGACCAATGGTGGCTGTATACAGCGATGTCGTCTAGGTAGGCGGCGCTGAATCCTTCGAGCCCGGCCAAGACCTGATTGACGAGCCGCTGAAATGTTGCTGGGGCATTCTTCATGCCGAAGGGCATGACCTTGAAATGATAATGGCCATCAGGAGTGGAAAATGCAGATCGCTCTTGGGCCCGGGGTGTGAGGCCGATCTGCCAGTAGCCTGCCGTCAGGTCGAAAATACTGAGGTAGCGGGCAGCTCCCATGCGGTCAATTAGCTCGTCTGCGCGGGGGATGGGGTGTGCGTCCGTTCTGGTGACCGCATTCAAGCCCCGGTAGTCGACGCAGAACCGGAGTTCCGGTGTGGTGCCGGGAGTGGCTGCTTTGGGGACCAGTACTACTGGGCTGGCCCAGGGGCTGTCTGAGGGCTCAATGACCCCGAGTGTGAGCATTTTGGTTACTTCTTCCTGGATGCAGGCCCGTACCCGATCTGGTACGCGGTAGGCCCGGTGGCGGATAGGGGGGCTGTCCCCCGTGTCCACGTCGTGCACACACCAGGAAGTGACACCTGGGGTGAGGGAAAACAGGCCGGCGAACTGCAACAGAAGGTCTCGACATTCTTGGCGTTGTTCCAGGGTGAGGGCCTCCGAGAGTCGGACCCCATCCACGGAGCCATCTTTCTCCCGAGTCCGTAGGAGGTCAGGGAGGGGTTCGGAGTCTTCTTCGGCTCCATTGTCTGTGGCCATCAGGAGGCTGAGTTCTGAACGCACAAAGTGGGGTTTCAGCCTATTAGCGTGGAGGACTCGGAGGGGGTTCCGTGAAGATTCCATGTCGATGAGATAGGTGACAGGATCCTTGCGCTCGACTACTTTGAAGGGCCCCGTCCACTTGTCTTGCAGGGCGCAGGGTTCCGTGGGGGACATCACCCATACCTGTTGTCCAGGTTCAAATTCGATGGAGGAGGCATTTTGGTCATACCACTTTTTCATGTCCTCTTGACTGGCCTCCAAGTTTGCTTTGGCCAGCTCTCTGAACCGGCGGGTCTGGTTGCGGAGGGTTAGGAGGTATTTGAAGACATCTGGAGGGTTCTTTAGAGGGGGCATTTCCCAGCCTTCCTTGACTAGACTGAGAGGCCCCCGTACGGGATGTCCATACAATAATTCAAACGGGCTGAAGCCGAGGGACTTCTGGGGGACCTCTCGATATGCGAAGAGGAGGCACGGCAGCAGCACATCCCACTGGCGACGGAGGGGCTCTTCCAACCCCCCAATCATCCCTTTGAGCGTGCGGTGGAACCGCTCAACGAGTCCGTTTCCTTGAGGGTGATAGGGGGTCGTGAATCGGTAGGTGACCCCACACTGTTGCCAGAGGGACTTCATATATTTGGAAATGAAGTTCGTGCCTCTGTCGCTGACGACTTCTCGGGGGAAGCCCACACGGGAGAAGATCCCCATCAGGGCCCGGCCGACTACCGGGGCTGTCACAGTTCGCAGGGGAACAGCCTCGGGGTAGCGGGTGGCGTGGTCCACCAGTACCAGGATGAACCGATGTCCTTGTTTTGTACGGGGGTCCAGGGGCCCCACAATGTCTATCCCGACCCTCTCGAACGGGGTGGTGACCACGGGAAATGGTTGCAGGGGGGCTTTTAGTTTGCGGCCGCTCTTTCCACTGGCTTGGCACGTGGGGCAAGATCGGCAATGCTGGAGTACATCATTCCTCATTTTGGGCCAGAAGAAGTGGGTCACTAGGCGGCTGTAGGTTTTATCCTGACCCAGGTGTCCAGCCAGGGGGACATCGTGGGCCAGGTTTAGCAAGAAGTCTCTAAAACGGAGGGGCACCACTAGCACTCGGCTGGCCCCCAACTCCGCGATCCTTTGTTCACAGTATAGCAGATCATTGTCCCAGTAGATCCAATGTGTTCCGGAGGTATCCCCTGCGCTCTGGGCGAGGGCTTGTTGGCGGAGTCCCTCGAGGGAGGGACAGGTCTTTTGCTCTTGGCGAAACTGCTCCTGTGTGGGCCCCCCCTCTTGATGCCACTGGTCGAGGCCAGCGAGGTCCGGAGGTTGAGCTGGTTCTGGGGGGACGGCACGGTCGGTGTCTTCGACTGGGGCGACCGGGGGAGGAGGCGCCGGCCATTCGGGTTCCTCTGGTCGGGGATTGGCACGGGCGGCCATGGACCGGGTGGTGACGCACGCCCAGTCCGGGATGCCTAACATCCCCAGGTGTTCTCTTCGTTCTACGGCTGCCCACGGAGAGCTTTCAAGGTCATTTCCCAGGAGGCAGTCTACGGGGGCATCATCTCGGACCGTCACTTTCAACATGCCGGAGACCCCTCCCCATTCGAAAGGGACGCAGGCCATCCGACACAGACTTTCCGAGTTATCGGCAGAACGGACAGGGCAGAGAATGTTTGGTATGAACTGTTCTGGGGTCACCAGGTGACAGCGGACGGCTGTTACACTGGCCCCGGTGTCACGGAGGGCTTCGGCCTGGCGTCCATTGATGCTCACCCATTGGCTGTACTTCCGGGTGTTAGCGGGTAGGGGGACCCGCGGGACCATGTCTTTCCCCCCTAAGCATGCTAAAGCCATGGCGGCTGGCTCCCATTCTTGATGCTCTTGCTCATATTCTTCCTGCTCCTCGGAGATCTGTTCTTCCCCCAGGGCAGCAGCGGCCACTTGGCGGGGTCTTGGGCTCTGGTACTGTGGGCAATTTGGGTCGTTTGCATAGTGGCCGACTCGTTGGCATCGGTGACACGTGACATTGGCTCTGTATCCCGGTCGCGCCGGGGTGCTGCCCCGGTTGGCCGGGGGGGTGGTGCTGGTAGCGGGGGCGACCGGAGCGTTGTCTCTTCCTCGCCCTTGGCCCCCCCCTCCTCCTCGGGGACGGTGCTGACCGTTGTGGTTCCGGTTCTGTTCATAGGATCCATTTCGGCCCACTCTGGTGATTTCCCACCGGTCAGCCTCGGCTGCGAGCTGCCGTGGATCAGTCAATTTGCTGTCGAGGAGGTGCTGCCGGAGCTCAATGAAGCAATTGTTTGATAGATGCTCCCACACCATGAGATTGAAGAGTTGTTCGTAAGTTGTGACATTGCTTCCTTTGATCCAGCCCTCGAAGGCTCGGCTAAAATAGTTCACGTAGTCCACCCAAGTTGTACCCGGGATGCGGGTGCAGTCTCGGAACCTCTGACGGTACATCTCGGGTGTGAGCCCATAGCGGGTGAGGAGGGCAGCTTTCATGTGGTCATAGGAGGTCATCTGATGGTCCGGGAGCTGTAGCAGGGCATCGCGGCCCTCATTGAGGAATCTCCCCCATAGACCGGCTCCCCAGTCGCTTCGATCGATCCGGTGGGCGGTCATAGCGATTTCGTAGGCCTTGAACCATTGCTGGATGTCGTCCTCTCGGAAGTATTCTCGAACGACATCCTTGGGGATGTGTACCTTTTTCTCTGTTGCCCCTGGGTTGCGGGGTTGCTCGGGCACCCCTAATTCTTTGTTCTGCTTGCGTAAGTCTATCTCAGCTAGTTTGCGCTCGTGTTCATATGCCAGTCTCTTTTCCTCGAGCTCCCTTTGTCTCTGTTTTTCCTCTCTTTCTTCTCGGAGAACCAGGTGCTCTAAGCTCAGTTTTTGTTCGGCCAACTTAAGTTCAACATCCATTTTGAGCCGGGCCATTTCTAGTTCATGTAGTCGTGTTCTTTCTCGTTCCTGGATCTCGTCTTGCGAGAGACCCGTTCTTCGCTCCTCGGGGGCCGTGGTGTTTTTTTCTACTGCTGCGATGTTTTGGTCGGTGGTTCCAACGGCCCCGGTTTCTGCCCAGGACTCTAGGGCATGCTTGAAATCGTCTTTGGTACTTAGACCGGTGGTAGCGATACCTAGTTCGATGCAGAATTGTTTTAGTTCACGATGGCTGTACTCGTCCAATTTCTCCATCTGAAATTTCTCGGTGGATCCGCTTTCTTTGGTTGTCATCGTGATTTCGTCGTGGGGTGAGCTACTCTCTGTACGATTATGCGGTGATTCGGATCGCGCCGCTGGCCACCAATGTTAGACGGACCGGGAGGGTCGGCCGAGGATAAGGGGAGAGGTCTCCGGGGAGAGCCGTCTCCAGCGATCGTACAGACAAGTAACTTCCCCCCCACAGACGGACATCACACCAGGATAAGGTTCAACGATACTTTATAAGCAATTCTTTAAGTACGGTAAAATGATACAAGGAGGTCTGGACTCAGGGGTCCCCTCGATTCTGGTCTCTGGATTGGGAAAAGGGTAGCGGGACAGTCTTGTTACCAATAGATGAAAATAGCTCTCAATCCTCGAGCTCGGCGTTCTAGATGATCGGGCCGCGGCGGAGCCAGCAGGTCCCGAGATGGATGAAGGAAGCGACGGTCCGCGGCGGAGCCAGCAGGTCCCGATGAAGATGGTAGTTACAAACGGTCCGCGGCCACGCCAGCAGGTCCCGACGACGATGAAGGTTACGAAGGTTGCGGCAGCGCCAGCAGGCAGGACGATGGTTCGCAAGGCAGGGCTACGGCAGCGCCAGTAGTCCGTCAAGGATGAGTTCTTCACTGCGTCTCTCGACTCCAGGATACAACTGCCTTCCTGCTCTGGAGCTGCCCCAGTTATAGGGCTGGTGCCCTTTGATGTCCGGACCCTCGCACTTGGAGGTCGGGGGGTCCGGGATGAAGGAGTCCAGACACCCAGCAGGGGGGTAGAGCCAGCGCCCGGGGAGGTTGTGGGCGAGCGGAACCTGGCGGGGGAGAGCCATCGACACCTCTTTCTCCCATTGACCTGCCAAGTAGTCCGCTCACCTCCTGGGTGGATGGTGGTGCCGGGATGTCTGAGGCCTGGCCAGGCCCAGGGTTGGGGTCGATCGGGGGCCACGCGGCCTCGTGGCGGAGTGTCCAAGATGGCGCCCAGGCTGGGCGCGCGGGCCAGTAGTGGATCGGGCCCACGAGGTCGATATGTTCAGAGGCAAGGGTCCCGGAGGGGACGGAAAACGTGAAGTGGTGGTGTGTGACACTGGAGGGACCGGGCTCGGGCCTGGTCGGGCAGAGGGGGAGCGGCCCTTCACGTGGCCTGTCCAACATACCTCCTCCTGCAGGACACTCTTCTAGTACCCCTTCCTTGTACCTCATCTTGCAGCGCACTCTTTTAGTACCCCTGCTTTTTGTACCTCCTCCTACGGGGCACTCTTCTAGTACCCCTTCTTCTTGTACCTCTTCCTGCAGGGCACTCTTCTAGTACCTCTTCCTGCTGGGCACTCTTCTAGTACTCCTTCCACTTGTACCTCCTTCTGCAGGGCACTCTTCTAGTACTCCTTCCACTTGTACCTCCTCCTGTGGGGCACTCTTCTAGTACTCCTTCCACTTGTATCTCCTCCTGCGGGGCACTCTTCTACCCCTTTGGCTCTTAACTACTCCTTCATGGCAGTCTTTTAGTAATGCTTCTGTTCCTTCCTTACTCTTCTGAAGTACACTCTTCTAGTATCCCTGCTCTTCATACTTCCTCCTGCAATGCCTGTTACATGTAATATTATTAGAATACTAAAAGAAGGTGCACTAGGATCTACATCTAGGACTTCTGGCAGATTATTCACTGTTAATGTAATTAAAAAGTGGCAGAAAACAAAGGTGGAGAACAACTCTCATAAGGGCGAGCTCCTCTGTCTTCTTGGCACTGATTGTACTACCTCTGAAGCCAGGCGTCACAAGGGGCAAGCCAGGAGTCTCAACTGCGACCCCTGCCAAGCCCTAAATAATGCCTGTGCATGTGACCCTGTTGAGAACATCATACAATGCGTCAAGTGACGCCATTCAGTATATCAGAATGTGCTGTGTTTTATGACTCCATTCAGAATGACTCTGCGCTGTGTCATTACCAATCGGAATATTAATTTCTTCTATGTCATTTGACGTCATTCAGAAAGTCACACTCTGTGATTGGTGTACTGTCTTTTATGGGGGGCCATTACTTCATCAAAGGAAACCGCCTCTGACTCCCTGAGTGCTCTATCTTCCCCTGGGTTGAGCGATAATTCCCAGATCATAGTAGTTCCATCACATACGCAGGGTTCTTCCCCTTTGGCACCCCGTAGAGTACTTTCTCCCACTGTAATTGTTGCAAATAAGGAGAGCGGTGCATCAGCCCCAATATTGGGGTCTGAGGGTTCTGATGCCACCTTGAACCGTGTGCCTCAGGAAGCACGCAGTAACGCGGGCCATTTAGGAAATATTAGGGGGGCCCTCAGGTCTAGTGGGAGTGCTAAAAGGAAGTCTAAGACAATAGATAGACAGGCTAAAACAATCTAATTAAATGCACCCTCCAAACTGGTCATCAAAAATAGGGCAGGTGCTCCTCTGTTGGATATTACAGTTAACCAGGATATGTTGGAGGCCTTTAAGTCCGCCATGATGTGTATGTTGAATGAGAAGCTAAGTCCCATTGTGGACAAATTTAACCATATTGAGAAGATCCTGGTAGAACAAAGTAAGCATTCAGTGTCCTCACATATCCCTAATTCAGTGCTTTCAAATTTGAATATAGTCACTGCAACGCCATGCCCTATTCCTCGACCTGTAGAAGCTGCAGTCTGCCATCCTCCCAATAGTACACAACACTGCAGAGCAAATGTGTTTGCAAATGACTTGGGTAGGCTAGCTGATCCCCTGAGTGTTAGATCAGATACCATTGGGGATCGGCCAATTACTGGGATGGGACAGGCTATTCAGATGACGGGTAGATCCCAGGCTGATCACAGGGGACCGCCTATCGCTGCCAATCATAACTTAGCATTTGTCGATCTTCCACCACAATCTGTGCCCCTGGTAGTGATTCTGACAAATGTCCCGCCACTCGCTCATGGATCACAGGAACATTTTACAACTTAGAAACCAGGTAACCCATTGGCTATCAAGTAACGCCTCCATGGGACCAATGGTGGAACGTAACATCATTATGGTGCGCCGGATAGGGAGCTCGAGGAAACCAGAAGGGCGCGACTGTATTATTGTAAATTGTAATAACAGTCAGCTTGTGGATCGAATCCTTCGTGATGTCTACCTTAATTCCACCCATAGAGATTATGGTATAAAGGCTCTCCCTCTGGGTTTCTTTACAAGGTCGACCCCAGAAGTCGGTTGAATTCAAATTTGCATTTTAATGGACCAGCTCAAAGATTTTCTGTGGTGACGGGGGCGGGTCCTTCTTTACATCTTGGAGGTGTAGGGCGACTTGATGGGCACCAGGCGGTTCCCCGGCTGGAACTCTCAAATAGATTCTCAGCCCTCTCTAGGCTGGAAGAGTGCGGCTGACTACATTTGAGGCCTGAGGCAGTAGGAGAATTATCCCAACGGCAGGAGGACCATTGCCCAGCCACCCAAGATAATGGTGGTATAGACAGGGCCGGACTGGCCAGCCGGGCAAGCGGGCAATCCCCCGGTAGGCTGGAGCCCCAGGAGGCCGATTTTGACACCTGGAGGCCGGTTGCGCACCCAGGAGTTGTGATGCACGTTACGCGATCGGACCCCGGCGGCCTCTCTAAGATTCTCTAGCCCCTTTAAAAGACTAATTATTCTTGCACTGGTGCTTGCATGATTAGAAACTGTAGAATAGCGCTACTGTGCTAAACTCTTACGTACTTGAATAGTTAATTAAATCCCCTTCTAAACAACCAGCAAAACTAGCGTATATAATTGAAACCTTTCAGCAGGCACCTTTCAGTTTGTTTTTTCCAAAATGATCCTGGAAAAATCATACTGAGCAAAGTGTCGGGGTCACTCACTCGGTGCAAAAGGGGGCTGAATTAATAATATTTTGCCAGGGCTGTTTTAAGTTCCCAGTCCGGCCCTGTGTATAGAGGAGTTAGGGAGGTTTAACATCCAGCAGCAGGCATCCCTAACGGTAGGCACCCCCATAAAGCAGCCTAACTTGGAAACATATAATGTTCTCTCGTGGAATATAGCAGGCTTGGCAGGGAAAATTCAGGACCCTGAATAGCTGCAGTTTATCAGGCAGTTTTCTTTGCTTTGTCTACAGGAGACATGGCTGGTTGACTGCGACCTATTGTTGGAGGGATACAAAGACTTTTTTGTCCCTGCATTACCGTCAGTGCATGGTAGAGCCAGTGGTGGCTTGGCCATATTTATAGCATTATCAGTAACCTGCAAGATCCAGCAACTCCCTTTCTTCAACAAAGATATCCAAGTAATCATCCTGAAAAAAGGACAGAACTGCCTGGGAATCATTAATTTTTATAATACCAAGGCCTTACAGGGGGAGTGTAAAATTGCCCAGTTAAGCACCCTTCTAAGGAAGATGTGTGGTTCTGTTACAAATAGCCTTATGGTAATGGGAGATTTTAACATCCACCCTTGTGGTGATCCGGCAACTACTTGCATGAAAGAGCTGGGGTGTGCAAGGATGCGGGGATTTCATTTTGAGCACTCTGTACAGGGGGATGACCTTAGTAGGTTGCTTAATCTTTTTGATCTGCTTCCCTTAATGGCTTTTTCTGCTCTGCCTAGTAAACAGCGTGTACCCTCGTTCAAAGGGCGGTATAAGGGGTCTTTTATTGACCATATCTTGATCTCAGCTGGTTTACAGAGCAACCTACAGAGGTTTGCAATTCTAGAAAGTGCATTTAGTGATCATAATCCCATCTGTGCACTTCTGGGGGGGAGGGGGTGCTGTTGTCGAGCCAAGACAGGGTCCCGCGACGGGTTGGGTGAGACCCACAGATGGAAGACGCAGAATAAAGTGGTCACAGGTCGCCCCAGATTTATTTTACAGTGAGGTGAAAGCTAAATGCGCAGGTGAGATTGCATCTTGTGTGTCTCCTAACAACTGCCCTGGGGGAGTCCTTAACGCTTATATCCAAGGTAGGGACTTTAAGTGCTCCATGCCATAGACTATCGCCATCGGCGCCTAGATGGTTTGACGCCTCCTGTTCTAAGGCTGCAAGACTCTTAAAGGAAGCAGTTAAAACTATACCTAGAGACCAACCTATGATCAGTGCCCAGCGTCTTATATATAAGCAGGCACTGGCTAGTAGGAAAAGGGAATTGAAGGAGGAAACCTGGCGTGAACTACTGGAGCCTAGTACCCTAGCGAGTAGTTCTAGATTTTGGGGCATTATTACCCGCCCCCTATTCAAGAAGTCAAGGGATAGAGAAATGGGCACAAACATAACTGAGGATGAATGGTGGCACATTTTACAACTATCGTTAAGGGTGTGTTGGAATCTGGACAACCCAGAGCTAGGGCCAACATGCTTGCCCCGATAATATTTGATCAGAAAGAGGTGGAGTTGGGCTTCATAGGCCTATCTGGTAATAAAGCCCCAGGTCCGGATGGTATCCCTCCAGACCTTTTCAAATCTAATCCTCATTTTTGGGCACCGGTCCTGGTGGCTGTGATCAACGCGGCGGCCAGGGTCGGTTGTCCGGAGTCTTGGGGAATTTCAACAATTGTTTTGATCTCCCTCCTTGATTCTGTGGTCAAGGTTGTTGGTGGGGTAATTTTGAAAAGATTGCAGACATTCAATGCGGGTACCGCTCGGGGCACTCCACTTTAGCCCAGTGCCTTAATTTATACTTGATCCTGGGGAAGTACACAATCGCCCGACAGGGCACGCTCTACATGGCCTTCATGGATTTATCCTCCGCCTTTGACTGTGTCAATCGGGGGAAATTGTGGCAATCCATGAGGGCCATGGGCGTGGAGGATAAATTGGTGGGATTCCTCGAGGATCTGCATAGGGTTACCAAGGCTAACATCAGATATGCAGAGGATCTCTGTGTCTCTAGGAACTTTAACATTGAGAGGGGTGAACGGCAGGGATGCAATTTAGCCCCGTTTTTATTTAATCTATATATAAATGATCTACACAAGATGCTGGTAAAAACAGGGGCTGACTTCCCTCATGTGGGTCGTCGGGTTTTGCCTGTCCTGCTTTATGCGAACAATGCTGTCCTCATTGCTAGAACAGCAAAGGGCTTGCAGACCCTGCTTGACACCTTTCGGAGCTTTATGGAGGATCGCGACCTAGCGATTAACAATTCTAAATCTTATATCATGCAGGTTGGGATCTACCGAAGAAGGAGTATCCATTTAAAGTAGGAAATGAAAAGGTGCCCCTGACAATGACCTTTTCTTATTTGGGTGTCTTGCTGGACGATAAATTAAATTGGGGGCCTCTTATACAGCGGACTAAGGGGGATGTTACAAGGGCCAATACGGCAATCTTCAACTTTACCGCCAAAATGGGTAAGCGCCCAGTGGCAGCAATGTTGAAGTTATACCAGAGAAAAAGAGTCGCCATTGCGAGTTATTGGAGTGGACTATGGGGCCATGCTACGACTGATGCCTTATAGGTGGTGAACAATTCTTTAAAACGCCTCCTTGGAGTGCCAAGGGGTACATCCAACTTGGTGGTCCACGAAGTAGTGGGGCGGCCTTATATCAGCGACAACTTGGCTATGCAGCCCCTGTTGCTCTGGCTTAATTGCTGGTTTAATGATGATTTAGCCCTTAACCATCAGATTCTAAGGGATATTTTAAATCTGGATTTCATGCTGCGAATCCTGTGGTTAAAATATATTAAGGGCTGTTTTGAAGAGTTGGGGCGGCCTGATTTATTTTTAAAACCTGATCTTATTACTGTGGAGAATGTGGGTTATATTAAAAAGACCTTCATGACAATTAAAAAGTTGGATAACGATCACATTGAACTGGGAAAACATAGTGTTCGTAAATATGTGATGCTCAAAACCACTTCCTCTATGGAACTGTATCTCTTGTGGCCTTTATCTACACACGAGCGGTTTCTATTGGTCAGGTTCCGTTTGGATTATTTTCATTTGCCCTTAGCTGTCCCTAAGGGGAGTTGCAGGGGACCGGTGCTAGCGTCCTGTGGCTGCGACGGAGTGTCTCCACAGGATTTGCAGCACTTTGTTTTTTTGTAATTTCTATACTGTTCCCCGCAGACATTTTTTAATCCCACTTTTAAAGAAGCTGAATTTTGTACAGGTCCGCCCTGCCCTATTTTACCTACTATTGCTGAAAACGGATTGTATACCATTTGTTGTAGGCTTTTTAAAATCTGCCTTGCAATCTAGAATCTGTATGGATAACTGATAGTCATTGTATGGCTTGATATTTTTTTTCCTGCTCCTGTATTTTGTATATTGTGTGCTTGCACCCTGTTTATCCTCCATAACTATGTGTGAGCTGTAGACATTTTAACCCTATTGTGTTCTATCTGATCAATTATCCCTTTTTAATGTTGTGAATCGTATTTTAAAAAAAAATGTTATGGTGTTGTGTAACTTTTATGGCTTTACTCATAAAACCGAATAAAGTATTTTTGACTTTGCTTGGTCATGCAATGCCACAGAATGTACTGTGTCATGTGACCCCAGCCACTGTTTTCTAATCATAGATCGAGTGTTTCACTCCTAAAAATACTGCAATAACTTTAACCGCTTCTCTGGAAACTGATTTCACTTTGTTTCTCTGTTTTGCAGGATGTCAGAAGCACCCTGAGCAGGTAAGGCTGGTTTATTATCCACCTCTCAGTGTGCAAGGGGTATGTGTCACTGCTGCAGTGTAAATGCCACTAATGAGCTCACACAAAGTGCTAGGAAACTTTCCAATCCTCATAACATCACTTTGTATCCTCAAAAAAAACCCTTAAGTCCTCAGAAAATACCTTTGATTCCTCTTAAAACTTCCTTGTATCATCAGGAAATGCCCTTACATTTTCCTAAATCCCTGCGAGTCATCAGAAAACTCCTTTTGAGTCTTGAAATAATTGCTACAGAAATGAGCTGCTGTCCTCACAAAACATATTTTGTATCTATAAAACCTACCTGAAGTCCTTAGAAGAGTTCCCTGTACACACAGAAAACTAATGCACATTCTGGAAACTTCCCCTCCGGTTTCCTCAATTAGGAGTTGTGGAAAAACTCATTCAAAGTTTCCGAACTACGATGCCAGTCTTCAAAACATCCCTTCTCTGCTTCCAAACAGCATTGAAATGTAATTAAAGCCAAGTTCAGGCCTCATTCTTTAGTAAATTCCCTCCAATCAGAAGAGGTCTCGTCCAGTTCTCATAAACTTCACTGTAATCCTCAGGTCTGCTCCTCGTCCTAAGAAATCTCTCTCCGCTCTGCAGTGACCTCCCTCCAGTCTGTAGCATCCTCTTGAGTCTTCAGAAGCCTCATTTCAATCCTCAAACCTCTGCCCAGGTCACTGACCACTCATTCCAGACACCAAATCCTTCTTCAAGTCCTCGGAGACCTCCTGGTGTGTCTTCCAAAGCCTCATTTCAATCATCCTTTCTTTTAAGGTCTTTATGTATCATTTTTGGTAGCAATAGAGATTCAAACAATAAACATCAGTGGCTCAGCGTCCTGTCGTATTTCATTGAAAACATGAGGTAAGGTCATCAGGTCACTGGCGTTTTTCATTTCTGAAATAAGATAGAGACATTTGTTTACAACTATTGCACCGTGGGCACACAATTGGCGAGGCCGCCTGTCCACACACGTCTCTGTTCCTGTTGGATAAGGGCGGGGGAGGGGCTGACTCCAGCCCTCTCAGCCACCTTCCCTCACCTGCAGAGACTGCCCCCACATCTCGATCTCCTGTTGAGTGTCTCCACTCCCGAGGGGTCCTTCCACGGGCCTCATGTCAGTCCTTAAACCTGTAAATAAGTTTCCATACCTTCACCATGAGGTGACACACACAAATGTGCTGCTTGTTTACTGGCTGGTCTTGTAACTCATTATTGACAGAGCTTAATGAGACATACACTGCACTTCTCAATGATGTATTCTGTTGTGTAGCTAACAATGCAGTCTCCTCAAAGCCTGTACGGATACATGCTATCTGGATCACTTAACAATATTTGCACATGTTTCCAACACTGAGGTTCTGGTCAGTTTCACAAGGAATGTGCGGCCTTGGCAGTTTGTCTGTTGTGGCCCAAAAAGGTGCAAGGTAAGGAAGTTCAAGTGGCGTGTGACAAATAAACTGGCTCGGAGGTGCAGAGGGAGGTCGTTTCAGGTCTTGGCTGCCAAATGGGAGAACGAGCAGCCGCCCCTGTTAGTCCGGCGGATGCGACAGGCGGCAGCTAGGGATCTGTATGTTTCCCGGTGGGCTGGTGAAAGGTCATGCGTTGGTTGAGGAATACAGCCCCTTCATTGTGTGATGCCTTGTATGACTTGTATTGTACTAGGATCTCTTTATGACTGGTAGTCGGTGGAGTTTCCTGAGGTGAGGGGTTATGTGCGTCCGTCTGGGGAGGTCGAGGATGAGCCTGGCCGCTGTGTTCTGGATCGTCTGAGTTTCCTCATGATTTGGACTGTTATTTAGAGCTACAATAACGTATAGTGAGTTATAAATGAAACAAAAGCAGTGCTCTCTAAGAGCCCTTCCAGTTCTGACACATTGGGCTTATGAACAGATGAATCCAGAATAAACGAGAACAACAAAAACAATGACCTGTCCGTGGTAACTTATCTCTCCCTCTTCGGGCATGTTTGCGTAATGGTTCCTTGCTGCTGTGTTACTTAACGTCCCCTCTGCATAGAGTCCACGCTTATTCACATTCTTAAGTGGTCTGCATACACCCATGGAATATCATGGTACGCCCGTTAGCGTGTATGGTTAGTGTATGGTTCGCTACATCTAGTCGCCCACGTCGCAACCAGGCGAATCCTCAGGGTCACCGCCCTCTATCTGTTGCAGCTCATTTAAGAGTTTGTCCCAACATGCTGCTATGGGTTCTCAACGCAGTTCTAACGTTTCTTCACGCTTGATGTAGATGCTTTCGGACTTGGCCCATGCTAACAATGAGTGACGTCATGCCCGAACATGTGGTGGGTCCGCCGCTTTCCACCATCTAGTTAGGAGCCTTTTAGCTACTATTATCCTCTAATCTAGGAACCTAGACACTACTTTGGTGGCAGGCGTCCTCCTGAATTGATGCAGGAGGTATACGGACCATTCAAAAGGTAGTGCTCGACCTGTGCATGTGTGTACTATCCTGGTTATTGTGTTCCAGTACACTCCTATTCGGGGGCAGCTCCATAACATGTGTACTAGTTCATCTCCTGGTGGGTGTTGTGTTTGTTTCTTGGGGTTGGTAGGATTCCTCAGGGCGACTTCATCAGCGCTTAATGTGAACCAGTTAGTGAAGTTGTCCACTGCTTATTCCGTGTCCAGGTGGAGGTGGGTAGGTGAAAGTTGAGGGTGTTGATCCAGCGTTGTTCTGATGCTTTGGACCGGCTGCGACGTGTTTTGTTGGCAGTGGAGGTGGAGGTGTTGAGGGGCTCTGAGACGAGGAAGTGGACGCAGTCGTGGTTGGTCCGGGTGAGCTCTTCAGTGTGGGTGTAGTTCACTCTGTTGCTGGCTGTAAAGATAGGGTCAAGCGTGTCTCCTGCGATGTGAGTGGGGTCGGTGACTAATTGCTTGAGTTTGAGGTTGGCCATACTTTCTAGGATGTCAGCCGTGTTGGTGTCATCAGTGTTTTCAAGGTGAAAGTTGAGGTCTCCTAGGAAGATAGTTTCACCTCAATGGTGAAAGAAGCGATGAAGTCAAAGATGGGGTTGCAGAAGGGAGGGCCGAGTCCCGGAGGTCTGTAGGCGAGGGTGTCTCTGATTGTGGTTTTGCTGTTCGTTTGGAGTTGGAAGTTGAGGTGCTCCATGAAGGGAGTGGTGTTGTCTGTGGTGGTTGTGCATTTCAGAGTCTCTTCGTGGATTATGGCTGTGATGCTGCCATTTCTATTGGTCTGGTCTCGGTGCGTTATCTTGCATCCGTCTGGGATGGCTGTGGCAATACTGGGTGTTGATGCGAGGTTCAGCCAGGTCTCAGTGATGAAGACGGTGTCTAGGGTGGTGATGGTTTTCCAGATTTCTGTGGCGTCTTTTCCAAGAGAGAGTGCGTTGTTCAGCAGGCAGTTGATCTCTCGGAAGGGGTTGGCCACGGCCCTACTGTTGAGTGTGAGTGACTTGTTGTGGCTGATGAACGTGGTGTTGTTTGTTTCTCTTGTGATGCAGGTGAATCGGCAGTTCTGGCAGGAGAAAGGGCCATCGGTGGTCCTGGGTGAGGCCTGGGCACAGCAGTTGTTCTGGCATCCGGGGTCCAGGGCTCTAAGGGCCAGATGTATCTATATAGTTATTTGCGATTCCCTAATTGTGTATCACAAGGATTCGCAATTAGGGAATTGGGAAATGTCATGTATGAAGGTGTATAGTACACCTTTTGCGATACCTAGCGGGTCACAAATGATCTACCTCATGAGTATTAATGAGGTAGGTCGCAATTTGTGACCCCCTAGGAATCGGAAAAATCACAGGGATGGTAGCCTGCTGAGACCAGCAGACCGCCATGTCCGTGTTTGCTTTTAAATAAAGAAAGCTTTTTTTGTAAAGCAGCCCATTTTCCTTAAAATTGGTTTTACAAACATTCACAAAGGGGAAGGGGTCCCTTGGGGACCCCTTCCCATTTGCGAATGGGTTACCACCTACTTGAAGTAGGTGGTAACATGCAAATGTTTTGCCACCGCAAATGTGGTCACAAAACATTCATACATACCTATGCGATTCGGTATTAGGAAGGGACAACCTAAACACGCCCCTTCCTAATACCGAATCGCAAACCCATTTTGTGATTCAGTAACCGGTTTGCTGCAACCGAAAAGCAATTTTTGTGTTCGCAAACAGGCAGATTGGCAGAATCTGCCCGTTTGCAAATGCAAAAATGCTTGATACATCTGCCCCAAAGTTCGTCTGCTGTGAAGCACAGGCGGTCCATGGTGGGTGGAGACCTAGTGCAGAGCGAAGTCCATGCACAGCATGCACACTGTGCGCGTCTGCTGCGTGGGTGCGCTGTGGTCTACATGCCATAGGACTGGGTTACTGGAAAGAGGATGCCAATGGTGCCCATAGGGGAGACAGCAGGCACGACCAGGAGTGACGCAGGAGGCAAGGCGTAGGGAGCGGCAGGCCTCCAGGCAGCGGAAGAGAAGTCCCAGCAGAGCCGGAGGCAAGGGATCGGTGGGAGCAGGCTGGGATAGAGGGAAGACGAAGAAGCTAGACTGCAAGGTCAAGAACAGCTGGCCCAGGCTACCAAGGTCAAGAGGGGCGCAGCTGGGCAGTAACTACTGGGAGTCCGGTGCAGGTTGGGCTGAGAGGAGAGCGCTGGGCACTTTGTCATGGGGGACAAGGCCACAGAGCACTGTAACTGAAACTGTGGGCGTAAGAGGGATGGCCCAGCCTCCCTCAGTTTCTGACTGGCATGGACGGGTTCACCCTCTGCCTAGGCTTTGCTCGGGCACTGCCCGCTCAATCCCCACGAGGCAGGAGCCGCAGAAAGAATTAATCTGCTGCAGAGGTGCGAAAATGGGCCATGCCCGCCAGCTGGAGGTTGTAGGGAACTTTAGTTCCCTGAGGCTGATGGGAGCGCTGTCTCTAGCTCCCAAGTGGAGCTGGGAGAGTTGTGAGGCAGGAGTCCGCTGCCTGGAGAAGCAGGGGAGCGAGCGGCAGATACTGGGGTGTCCCATCCTTGGTCTGTTGAAACACTATCTACCCTCTATGACCATTGCTCGACATCGGTCTTTGTAAGTGTCTGGGTTAGATCCGTAAAGGCTATCAAGTTCCTTGTGAACTTACCACAGTATGTCATCATGCCTAGGAAAAGTCTTACTTCTGTGAGAGAGTTTGAGTGAATACAGATTTCTTGTCTTTGACTTTGTTGGGATTCGGAGTCACTATTTCCGCTGAAAATCTCTGTTCGAAGAAACTGATGTGTTTCTTTAGAAAGTCACACTTGCAGGGTTTAGCCTGAGGCCGCTTGAAGGCACTATAGGACTTTTCAGAGGCAATTATGACTGTCACATTGTGTGTCTAGACCAAGATATCATCACAAATGTTAATTATTCCAGTTAATCTGTATAGACCTCAAAAACATCAGTGACACGGGAGATTCTGAAGTTTAATCTTGTGTATAGTTTCAGACCCAGGCGCATGGAGAAGGTTGTGATATATCAAAAAGTGGGGTCGGGCATCAGCAGGTGATACCCTGACTTAAGATCTGTTTTGGAGAACAAGCTGGCTCCTTTGACCTCATTTATTAGTCCATCCTCTGTAGGCGTGATATGTTGTTGTCTTTGGCATGCCTGATTTAGGAGGTGCATGGCCACACACAGCCACACCTCTCCTGGCTGTTTGGGCTTCTGGGTGACAACAGTTGTGGAAACCCAGGTAGTGGGCCCATAATCTCGCTCGATTATGTCAGCCTCTTCCAGCCTTCATAGCTCCTCTTCCACTTTTGCCTGAAGATGAATCACCACTCGGTTATGTCGATAGATTGATCGATATACAGATGCACAGTCTTTCCTTTCAAACACCCTAGGCCATGAAACAGCTGTTTCATTCCTGGAGAAGATTGTCCCGCTCAGCAGTGGAGGCAGACTGAATAACCTGAAGACTTGTCTGCCTGGCAGCTTAGGAGCATTCCTGCACTCTTCAGTAATGTGCACCTCTGCCCTGACTGCTTGCTTCTCATGAGTGAGTTCCACTTTGACCACTACTTTTAATGGTAGTGGGTTTGGATGTCATTAGGAATACTATTTTATCTCCATTGATTTAGTGTTGTCTCTTTCTTCTTCTCCTCCAAAATACCAGTGACTGTGAAATACAATTCTATCCTGTCCAGCCACACCTTCCATGTAGGTGCTGTGACGAGGATGCCCAAGAGATCATGAATGGACTGATGACAAGGATGGAAGACATCTTGGGTGGTCTGGATGTGTGCACGCAGAGTGGAGCAGGCGGATACTCCGAGACACACCTCGTGGCTGGTGCCTACGGTGGCGATACTGCAGGGAGAACACGTCTGCAGCAGCCAGGTGTGATTACCTGTGCTGAAGTGATGTCAAGAGTTAAGGCAGTTAGGGTTCATACCCTGTGATAACTTGCAAGCTTCTCTGAAGGGCATCTAATCATACCTGTGATGGTGGAGTTTGAGGTGGCAGCTTGAATGTTAGAAATGGCATTTCCAGTTGGCTGAGGCTTGCACCTAAGCCAGGCAGAAACCACCACTCTAGTCAGGGCAAGGGAGTTACACGCCAAAGATAACCCCTGCTCACCCTCTAGGCAACATGGCGCGAGCAGTAAGGCTTATCCCGGAGGCAGTGTGAGTTAAGTGTTTGCGCACGCACCCCCAGCAACAACACCCAAGGCCCACCACTCCACACAAGGTTATATATAAAAATAGCCTTTGTATTGTACAAAACACATTAGACAATAAATACACACTTTACAATGTGCCATAGGCACAGGCAGAATTTACAGGGGATAAGCTACATGGTACAGGGCCACGGGCGCCAATGTCAGGAATAAACACTTTTAGAATTAGCACTTTGTAGGGATAACTCTTAGCACATAGAACAATTGTAGAACCAAATAGAAAATAAAGTACACAACCAGTAACCACTGGTAACAGGTAAGTACCACCTACGCAACCCTAACCACCTTAGGAAAATATTAGGCAGGGAACCAGGACCTCACTAGCAACACCTGTACTAGGAAGAACAACCACCTAAGCATCACAATACATGTAGGGGTATAAGCATGAACACATTACACATGATGCATCACAACATTCAGAGGTGTAGGGAAGAAAACACATGATGCATAAAGATACATTAAGCGGTGTAGGAAAAAGCACATGACGCAGAAAAACACATTCAGAGGTGCAGCAAAGAACAATTGCACAGAAATCAAATAAGGTATAACTTCAAACTCTCCCCAGGCCAACTGACCTCTCTGGGGCTAGGACACCCTGTGTCTCAATGTCAAGGCAGGCTGCGCAGAGCAGCCAAAGGAAGATTGCGCACAACCTAAACGCAGCAGCTGCCCACTAAGTGCTGGGCAGCTGGGGATCTCCTCTGGGCTCTCCTGAAGGAATACTGGGGCCCAAGAATCACGTGGGAGTCTCGCAGGCTCTAGCGATCAAAACACTTGTGGCCCCGTGATCTCAAGAACAACTGGGGGGCAAAGTGGGAGCCTCGTGGGCTCGAACAAACACTGGGGCCTTAGGAGCTGCCCGGGCTCGAATCACACTGCGCCCCTGGAGACTCGTGGGCTCGGAGGAAAGAATACCCCCTTGAGCCTCTCGGGGGCTCAGGAAAAATGCCGCCAAATCGTTGGAGTCCCGCTCGGGGGACTCGAGGTAAATTATGCCCCCAAGAGCCTCTCAGGGCTCTAATTACTAAGGCCGCTTTGGCCTCGGGGCTCGATGAACAAAAATGCCCCATACGTTGGAGAGAGCGCACTGGGGGGGGGCGGGCACCGGCAATGTGCCCTGACGCCCTCCTCCTCTTCTGAACCCCGGGCCCCACTCACCGGCTTTTCCAGGTGCGGCGGCAGCTATCACCGTGGGGCTCTGCTCCTTTGACTCTGGAGGCCTGCCTGCTTCTCTTTGCCGGCAGCTGCGGGGCTCTCCCCACACCACGGGGGCCCCGCTGCTGGACAGGCGGCTTCTCCCTCTTCTTGGCGAGTGCACCGGGGCGCAGAGTAGGCTCCTGCCCGCTCCGGTGCTTGTTCAGCAGCGACTCTTCTGGGGGAGGCTGGGTAGGTTCCCGCCCTCCTACTTCCGGTTTCCGGCCACTGCTTCCGTCTTGCGGGCCCGCCCACGGTCAGGCGGCCCGCTTTGCTTCCTGCTTTCGCCGGGCCGGCGGCGGTGACTTCGGGCGCAATACGGGGTGGGCTCCCGTCAATCAATGAGATCCCTGGCGGGGTGAGCACCCGTCAGGGTTCAAAACACACGGGCACAAGGTTCCTGGTGAGGTGGGCACTTGCCAGGGATTCCACACTTGCAACCTTGCGGGGAAAATGCCGGGTGGGCACCAGCTACGAACAGAAAGCGCTTTCGAGCGCTAGGGGCCAAATAAAGCGCTCTCAAGCGCCAGGGGCACAGAAGTCCAGCAACAGGTCCTTCAGGAGGTGGGGGGGCAGGGCTGGGCCCAGGTGCCAGCTCACAGGGTCCTCCTAGGCAGGGAGGCAATCCCCAGTGGCAGTCCTCCTGGCGCCCAACAGCAGCAGCAGGCCCCCCTCCAAATTAAGATCAGCAAGAACATTTTCATGGGGTCACAGGCCCTCTTTTATACACCTTTCCCTTTGTCTTTGTGTGCAGGGTGGGGGGAAAACCAGTTGCAGCTGGTTTTGGAGCACTTTGTTTTCCTCAGCCACCCTTTCCATTCACTAGGCAGGCTAGGGTCATTAGACGCACCACAGGGGCGGACACAGCATTGTGTGGGGAAAGCCCAGCCCTATTCAGGTCTCAGGTGTACTCCTCCCTCACATCACTCATGCTAATCTCAACACTCACCACCGGGGCAGACCCATCAAGACTCATGGAGCCAGGCTCACCAGCCAGCTCCAGCCAATCACAAGCCAGACACAAATTACACAAACATGCCAACTTCTAGAAGTGGCACTTCCACACTAGACACAATCATGCCGCACACATCATCGCGCACCAAACTCGAGCCTGCACTCCCCACACATCAGGAACTACCAGGGACACATACATTCCCCATGCATTCCTATGGGAGAGCAGGCCAACCTCACCACACGCACGCACTTTACCCTGGGACACAGTGGTAAAGTGCGCAGAAACCAAAAATCACTATCACCAGGTCTCATACCAAAAGCAAAAAGTTAAGGGGTGAACCTGCCAGAAGGGCCAAGTCCAACATTGAGTATGACGGGTGCCTGCATGTAATTAAACAAAAAGCATCCAAAATCAAAATGTCCCTTGTTGCCAAATATATGGGGATGCTTTAGTCCCCAAGGGGGCAGAAAGACTGTTAAGGTCACATTGGAGGTGGAGGCTAGGCATGATGTGTGGTGGGTGGGCAGGCCACTCCAACATATTCTAGCTATACAAAAGCTCCCTGGTGTCTAGTGGGCTTTCTGCCCCTCCCAATGAAGCAGATTGGGTTAAAGAACTCTCATCTGCCCCCTGGGTTGGACAGAAAGTTTGCTGCGGTTCATTTGAGGGGTTGGGTTAGGCCCAATGCCTAGGTCGGCCGATCCCACCCATTTCTCCCCCAAAAAATCATCCCTGGTGTATACAGTGGTGCCCCCTTCCTCCTCCCAGCAGGTAAAGAAAAGAAAAGAAAATAATAATAAACCGTGGTTTATTATAGTTTTATTTTGTGTCCTGGCGTCTGGGAGGCGGGGCCAGGGGGATACCAGGCACCCGCAGCGAGTGGTATGACCTGTTATCCGTGCTCGTGAAAGTTTGACCTGCTGTCTCAGGCATGCCAAACCATCAAGCGCACTTAGCTTGTTCTCCACGCAGGCTGCATTACAGCCTGGGTCGACAACATGCCCACGCACCCAGTCCCTGGCTCTGCGCCGAACCATGGAACTCAGACTAATCACAACTCTTCACTGCAGCGTTGTGATTGGCTCAGGGGAGCCTGAGTGCTTCCTGCTTCTGGCCGGAGAAGAGTAATGACGAGGAGGGACAACGTGAAGAGACGTGGTGGAAAGAAGGTGGATTACATTTTTTTTTTTTACTACCCTGCTCCGTGCCTGCCGCCACTGGGTGTCTAGTGGGTAAAAACCACCAATATAGAAAGACTTTTTGGCCTGTGGGTAGGGCGTGCATTACCCATTGCCAGAGGGGGGACCTGCCCCCTCCAAATATAATCTGTAGTAGTCTAATGGGCTTTCTGCTCCCTGCTGTCTGCTGGGGGAAGAAAGGAGGAAAAGACCTTCTATCTATGACCGACCAGTCAGTACAGGCTAGGCCCAGTGCCTCGGAGAGGAACTTCCACCAATTTTGCCAAGAAGCCCAAGACCAGACGCCGCTTGTGGGGCCACCTCCATCAGGGGAGAACGGCTTGATGCTGCAAGATATCATGGCGGCGATCCAGGGGATAAAGTCCTCGCTGGAAATACTTATGGACTTGGTCACGAATGAGGTATCCCTAATGAGGGCGGATCTGCGGAACATGAGCTCACGAGTGAAGGAAATAGAAGACACTACCACCTCTCTCGGTCTAGACACTAAGACCCTCAAAAGCCAAGTTCACGATCTATGGAAGGCTAATGCCCCAATGGAGGCTTGACTGGAGGACTTTGAACGTAGATTGCAACACAACAACATACGCATACTGGGGTTTCCGGCGCAAGCAGGGGGCCCTGCAGTAGACCTCTTTAAGATCTGGTGGCCAAGGAGCTACAGCCTCGAGGCCTGTCTAAATACCTTCTGGTGCAACGGTCCCACCGAATCCGGGGGGGGGGGGGAGGTGGGGGGACGGGGGGAAGGGGGGATTGCAGCCTCATGACGTATCATGGCCTTAATTTTTACTTCAAAGACCGGAAGGTGATATTACAAACTGCCCGCAGTGCACCCCCAGTGACTTGTGAGAATGCGCAAATAAAATGTTTTCAGGACTTTACGCTCAAAGTTCAGATACAACGCAGCAGCTTTCTCGAAGTGCAAAAAACGTTGAGGGACAACGCAATTAAGTGTGTAATGCTCTTTCCTGCTAAATTACGAATGGAAGCAGACGAAAAAACGTACTTTTTCACATCCCCAGAAGACGCCTGGGAGTGGTTGGATGGTTGGAGAACTGTCAGCAAGCAGGGGGCTACGAACCGTCTTAGATGACGACAATGCCATTCAGGAGATTCATCAGGACATGGACAACAGACCCGGGAAAACAAATCAGGAGCAAACAAGGGATCATCCTGAACACGGTCCATGAACAGAACGCAAACAGCTGTTTTGGGCTATTTTCGCACTAAGAGACATCTCACACGGCAACATGGAACTGTGTATGGCACAGGCCAGGATTTAAGCACAGACCCCAGACTACTGAGATATGGGTGGCTGCGAACCTATGAAGATGGCTGAAATATATAGATGCAATGGGATGATAGACGAAAATTCTATTTAAATGTTTTGCCCTACTGTGGGATTTAGTTGTGCTCTTTGGTACCAGTTATGTGAGAGGCCGGGAGTGCAGTTTGTTGGGTTGTCCCCCTACAGCCCCCTATGTAGATATACAACCCTCTCTGGGATGTGGGAGGGGGAACGGATAAATGTCCTATCAGTGTATAACCCTCTGGCCTCATGCAGCATCACTCTTCCGGACTTGGGTGAACTTCTAATAGGTGATGACTTTAATATGACCATGCCTGATTCAGTTGACCGTCAACCCCCATGACACGTGACCCCCTCCCGCACACATTTGATGGACTTCTTTACATCAATGGGCATGGTAGATGTATGACACACATACAATCTCATCACTCCGAATTTTACATTTCACTCAGAGGCTCATGGGCGTCTCTCCCGTATTGACCTCCTACTCCCTTTGGCCCACAACTTCTCGCGATTCTGAGAGATGCATCATTTGGCTTGGGGGATATCTGACCACTCCGCCATTTGGGCTGTATATAAAGTGTTGATAAATGGAGCAAACACAAGGATATGATGGGCGAAGTGCCGAAACATTTCAAACACTCACCCCCAGTCAAAGATCTGGGTTGAACCCATCATCATTCTTTAGCTCACTTTGCCACCTCAGTTAAGAGACAGCTTTATGCAAATCAGTCTTGACCCTGTGCCTCATGGGAACAGTCCAGCCCAAATTGCTAAGCCAGCTCTTCCCTGAACCGGAAACAAGCATCCTTCATCAACAAGGCTAGCTTGAATTCATTGGCAAAGTGAGCAAGGGACCCACATCTGGGCATACCATTAAAAGTTCTAGAGCAGTGATGGTGGTGATTACAGTTGCAGTGATTGTATCATAATCCATCCAAGGTTGTAGGAGAATTTCTTACATTTTTTTCCTTATATCACCATCCAGCTTAGTGAGCTATGAGGCTGACTTGCGGTCCAAGTCTAGTCTACTGATAGTTCTTACAGATCTTAGCCTTTCTGATACCTTTGGTGGGTCGGGAGTATTCCATTTCTTACAGATTTCCTTTCTTGCTATAAATATCAGAAAAAATATCAGCGAGGCCTGATCGGAGTTTAACTTGTCCCCGTAAGGGCACAAGTCCATTTCAAATAGGATAAGGCAGGGGGCTTACCTTAATTTCGCAGCCAATAATTTCTTGAAACACCTGACTTGCATATCCCCGGCAGAAGTCCAGTAACGGGCAATCCACAAACATGCCATGCGTATATCGTCTGTTTCTGTGTCACCGCACTTCTTATATTTTGATGATTCCAACATGATCTAAGCTAACTTCGCTGGTGACCAAAAAGCTTTATGGAGAGTCAACAAAGGAATCTTTTTAAGTGGTGCTGGTTTGACCAGAGTGTATAACAGATTTAAATATACTCGCCATAATTGCTCTGTAGCCAGCTCCGGAAGATCCTTTTCCCAGTGCAGGGATGGAACTCCCATTTTATCATCTGCTGCGGAAATAAATATCCACAACCACAGGGAAACCTCTTTCTTAGGTTGTTGCTTAGTTCTCACCCTCTTGAGGGAGTCCTCCTGCACCAAACAGCTCACCTCCACCAACTTTTGGGATGACCACCAAGAAAATAGCTGCAGGTAATTAAATTTGGAAAGCCCCCCTTCAACAGGTCCGATATCTCTTGTTATGTGATGAGGGCATCACCCTTCCTGAACTCTTCCCCAGCTGGAAAAGTTTCCATACTGGAGAGGATAACTAAGTTAATCTTTAAGCTACTCGGGGGTTCCAGGAGAGCCCTAAATGTGTGCCAGGTCCGCATAGTAATCTATCCCGAGAATTATCCTAAAGAAGACCCACACCCACAGGGCTGTTAATAGTACCTTCATCTTTAGTTGATTAAAAACTTTGGGTCCCCAAACTTAAACAAAAAACGTATTCAGGCCTAAATTCATCAACATAGCTCTATAAAATTGACCGATGTAAGAATTATCTAGCTCTCCAGCCAAGAGCTGGGAATTCTTGAACTGGAAAGCATAACAAAAGGCTTGAAAATCCGGCAGAGCCAGCCCCCCTCGCTTCAGGCTCATCCAGTTCTTGTTTCCTGAGATTCCGGCTCCCCTGGATGCCCATATGAAGCTTCCGAACCTCCCTTGCGATTTCTGCAAAAGATTTTTGGGGAAAGGAAGTGGTTTAGTGTTAAACAAGACGATCAACTTAATAAGAACTAGCATCTAAATGATGTTCACTCTCCATAGTTACAGAGCGGCAGACTTTCCAACCTTTGAAGGAGAGCATCTATATAATGGTGTTGATTGAATGTGAAAGATCTTTGAAAAATAGGAGACAAGAGGCGTTCAGCAAAACAGGTTCAGTTAGTTTGATTAAACATAGCGGGCGGAAGAATTGTTACAGGCACAGGGTCAAATTTCAATCACTCTGTAGCAGTCTTATATAAAGTTCATTATTGGCCGGAAAATGTTTCTGGCGATCCTTGTATGATGAGGAATATAAGTTGCTGCCTCTAGAGTCATAAATTCGTTTGAATGGATAGTACAGGTGGGCCTCGACCTTGCATGGACACAATGCGGCCAGTGGGTAACGTGTCCAGATGTCTGGCAGGAGGAGCACGTGATTGCTGTGTTCTGATTGGCCGTATGTTCCTAACTAATGTGGCATCTGACTTTATGGTGCTTTAGAAGCACACATACCCCCCCAGCCATGCGTGCTTTACTGAGGCCATTCTCCCTTGACCATTGTAGTGTCGCTGCTCTTATCTGAGGGATTGATCTACAGTTTCCTGTCCATGCATTTGTCTGCCGGCTACGTGCCATCCCACCTGTGACCTGTGAATCAATAACCTCATGCCTCGGTCTCAGTTCTTGCCTGACTGCGTATTTGCAAGTCGGGTTGATGTGGAGTTCACAACGGGCAAATTCGTTAAAAAGGTCGCAATTTCATTTGCATAAATGAATACATCATTTCTCATATCAGCATTGATTTTTTCCATATTAACAATGGCATACCTTAGCTAGGGTTAAATCCGGTATTTCCTCCAAACTCTTAGTTACCATGATCTTTAGATACCTAATCTAGTTTCTGGTTTGATGCCCTACCTTCTCTTTAGCCCATGTCATAATCCCTGTCTTCCCCTTATTGATTAAATATCCTGACAGACTCCCACAATCTCTGGCATGCATCTCAAGCTGTGGAACAGAGATCTCCGGGTTCAATGAATACAGAACTATGCCATCAGCATGCAGTGCTATTGTGGGTGGTAACCCTGCAGCTTCAAAGGTAAGAATGGTCTAATCCTGCTGGACCATCTGGGAAAAGGGCTCAATATATAGACAAAACAGAATTGGCAACAAAGGACACCCCTGCCTGGTTCCCCTGGATTTCTGAAAAGAAGCTGTAAGTTCCCCATAAACCAAAATCTTGGCTGCCGGCACCTTATATTACATTTGTACAACTCCAGTAACATTGCTGCTGAAACCATAATATCACAATACCTCCCAAAGACCAACCCAATTAACCCTATCAAATGCTTTAGCAGCATTAATTCTTGTGATTGTTAACAGGTGATTAAAGGCCTCGACCATATCATTTGCATCGATTAATTTAGTGGGCTCATTCATACAGCTGTCTGTCAGGCACAAACCCCTTTTGATCGAAATGGTTTGAAGGACATCTGACAACCTCTTAGTCAAGATTCCTGTGATCATTTTGTAATCCTAGTTCTACAATGATATGGGTGTTTAGGAATCTACTAACCTAGCATCTTTACCCAGCTTAAGGATCATACCTACAGTTGCCTCATACCAGGAAGGTGGCATTTAATAGCTTTCCAGAGAGATCTCATTAAAATAAGATACCCTGAAAGGGACCTGTAGGAAATGGGATCCCCGGCCGGCCAAGGCTTACGCCATAGTCAGTCAGAGACCACCACTCCCCCGTCAGGGCAAGGGGGTCACCCGCCAAGACAACCCCTGCTCACCCTCTAGGTAACGCGGCGCGAGCAGTCAGGCCTATCTCGGAGGTCATGTGTAAAGCATTTGCGCACGCACCCCCAGCAACAACCTCCCGGGCCCCCCACAAAAGGAACTCCACACTAGGTATATATGAAAATAGTCTTTGTATTAAAAAGGACACATAGGAACACACACGGTACAAGGGGCCAGAGGCACGGGCAGGGTTTACAAGGGACTAGGTACAGGGCAGGGCCAAGGGACATGATGGAACTGGCATTAGAACACCCATCAACTGGGAGCTTCCTAGAACTAGTACTAGAACACATAACAACCAGGAGCTTCATGGAACTAACAGTAGAACTCACTCTGACCAGGAGCCACATACATGGGACATCAGATATTCAGGAGGGAAGGAAGGACAAGGTATATAACACAACAGAGGCCCCATCAGCAGGGCAACACGTAATAACTCTCAGAATCACATTAATGTTAGCCAATAGCGTTCCACAGGCCAGCTGGGCTTTCTGGGGCTAGGACGCCCAATGTCACGATGTTCAGGGCAGGATGCAGGTAGCCAGGGACAAACCTACACGTGGCAGCTGCCCACAAAGTGCTGGGCAGCTGATGGGCATTGTGGGAGCCTCGCAGGCTCTGGGGAATAAATGTGCCATGAAGGAGCCTCTAGGGCTCGGGAACAAGATGCTGGGCTGAGCCTCACAGGCTCGGAGGGACAAGGGACACCAGGAGGAGCCTCTCGGGGCTCATGACCCACGGGGGAGTCCCTCTCGGGGACCTCGATCTTACTGGGGGCCCCACGGGCCATGAAGGAGCCACTCGGGGCTCAGGAACAAAGGGGGAGTGGTCGGAGTCCCTCCCGGGGGACTCAGCTTCGCTGGAGGCCTCCCGGGCCTGTCTGCCCAAAGCAAGGGCTTCGCTGAAGAGAAGGGGCGGGCACCGGCAATGTGCCCCGACGCCCCCTCACCCTCTCGGCACTCACCGGATCGGTGCACCGCTCTCCTCGGCTCTGCTGGTCTCTTCTCGCTTGGCGGGGCTCTCCCTCAATCTCGGGAGCACCGGCGGGAGTTTGGCGGCATCTGGTGACAATACAGGAGTGCGGAGTAGGCTCCCGCCGCTACCTGTTCTACCCTTTCTTCTTACTGCTCTCTGACGAGGCGGCCGGGCTCCCTGGACTTCCGAGTGCGCGTGGGGAAGCCCTCCAGGTCGGGCCAATCTCTGCGCGGCCCAGCAATGACGCGGCAGGAGTCCAGGCGGTCAGGACCAATAGAGGTGCGGCAATACTTTCTCCGGGGCCGCCAAAGGCAGCGCGGCCCTGGATAGGGAGGCGGGCGCAGCGCCTCCACAGCCGACTCCGGGCTGCGGCAGTGAACTCGGGGAGATAGCGAGGAGTAGGCTCCCTCGTAAATACGCCAAGTAAGGGGATAGGCGAGGTAGGCACTCGCTGGGCGTCCGGCACCTCCGTGGAACAGGGCAAATGCCGGGTGGCACCGGCTCGAGGAATCCAGCGCTCCCAAGCGCTAGAGTAGGAATACAGCGCTCCCAGCGCTATAAGGGAAAATAGAGCGCTCCCAAGCGCTAGGGGTCAGAAGAAAGCGCTCCCAAGCGCTAGATGAAGGTAGCAAAGTCCATAGGGAGTCCAGGACCTCAGGGGGAGCATAGCAGCTCCTAGAAGGAAAAAGGCCATCAGAAGTCCAGGAGTAGGGCAGGGCCCAGGGAGGCAAGCCAACCCTGAGCCCAAGCAGCAGCAGCTCCTGGTAGATTCAAGTTGAGAACAAGAACGCCTTCAGAGTGTCACAGCACCCTTTTTATACACAACATCCTTTGTCTCAAGGGGCAGGCAGGGGGAGAACCAGCTGGAACTGGTTATGGGGGATTCTTTTCACTGGCCAGGATAGGAACATCAGACGCACCCCAGGGGGTGGAGCCAGCATTGTGTGGGGAAAACTCAGCCTTATTCAGGACCCTCAAGCCAGACGGTCAATCCACAAGCAGGCCCAGGCTTACTCCTCCCCTCACATTAGCATGCTAAACACTCCATTCACCACCGGGGCAGACCCTCCCAGATTCCTGGAGCTGGCCAGCCTGCCTCAGCCAATCACACGCCAGACACACATTCCACAAATATGCCAACTTCTAAAAGTGGCGCTTCTGTACTAGACGCAATCATACAGCATATACCGTTGTGCAGCATTCACTCTCACGAGTTCACTCATACCAGACTCGACCCTGCACACCCTCCGCATCGGGAACACACATTCCCCATGCATTCCTATGGAAGGGCAGGTCTCTCTCTTCACACGCACTCAGAGTGGGAATCACCATCCCCAGGTTACATATAACAACAAAAACTTCAGGGGTGAACCTGCCAGAAGGGCCAAGTCCAACACATGCCCCTCCCAGCCAAAACGCAGGGTAGACCAATCACCACCGTGATGGACTTCCCTGCTTTGGGCGATAGAACATGGACGCGGGCCCGCACTGCAGGGACACCCTCCAGTTCTACGCCACGTTGACCTATACACACACAGACTAAAAAAAAAAGACATAGGCCCAACTAGGCTACCCCACTGGTACTCCTTAGTTGTCCACGACTAGGACCAGGCCCTAGGCCACCCAGATACCACTGGTCCCAGCTAATCCGAAGTGGGGGGTGGTAACCCCTGGCCCACAATAGCCATTCTCCACTCCCTTTCTCAGTGTAGCCCCAACTACCACTGCTCCTTCCACCTAGGGTCCGCACCCTCAGGCTTGCCAGAGGTCACGGGCAAGAATGCCCCGCCCTACCTCTACTTTTGAGGTTCCGCGCTCTCCCAGGAGAAGCACCCTCAGAACACACTCTCCTACCAGTCTTGGAACTTACTCCCTCCACTGGTCTACCACCTGGGAACTGAAGAAAATAAAATCTACGACTAACTAACGGGAGCCAGCAGGGCTTCCTTGTCCGGGATACAACTTAACATTCATTCAACAAGATGAGCCGCGGCAGCGCCAGCAGACCTCAGTGTCAAGCTCTCCCCAAGGCAAGCCGCGGCAGCGCCAGCGGGGCTTCCTTGTCCGGGATACAACTTAACACTCATTCAGCCAGGGTGACACCTGACGCCTAAAACACATTCAGCGTTGTATGGAACACATGATGCATCAAACACATTCAGCGGGGTAAGGAAGGACACCTGACGCATAAAACACATTCAGCGGTGTACCGAACACATGATGCATCAAACACATTCAGCGGGGTAGGTAAGGACATGATTATCGTTGATTCAGCAAGCTCCCCATCCCAGAGAACTTACACTCCATTACTCAGCACACCTCAACATTCGTCCACGCACCGTCCCCCAGACTGGTAAGACAGTTTTCTACCGCCCCTGATTCCTCAACCTTTTCTTGTGGCACAGGTACCATTGCTCTAGGGAAGGGACAAGGACCACGTACATTGGACATAATTTTGCTGCCACCACTGGATCCCACCCTTCTGGTGAATCCAGAAAACACATTGCACTAGGGGGATGATCTACCCTCCCGAGCTAGGGACACCTAACTCACAGTGTACAAGAACACATTTTCCACAGAACAGATGATAAAATAACCTTTAAAACTTTCCACAGAACAGACATTTCTAGCAACCTTTAAAAAAAACAATAATCTTCTTTCTTTGCGACCATTTACAATGCAGAGTTTTGTAGTGAGGCCAGTTATCGCTGTGGTACTGCGCAAACACAAGTCCGGATCCCACCGCTAGCCACCAATGTAGGAAATGGGATCCCCGGCCGGCCAAGGCTTACGCCATAGTCAGTCAGAGACCACTACTCCCCCGTCAGGGCAAGGGGGTCACCCGCCAAGACAACCCCTGCTCACCCTCTAGGTAACGCGGTGCGAGCAGTCAGGCCTATCTCGGAGGTCATGTGTAAAGCATTTGTGCACGCACCCCCAGCAACAACCTCCCGGGCCCCCCACAAAAGGAACGCCACACAAGGTATATATGAAAATAGTCTTTGTATTAAAAAGGACACATAGGAACACACACTGTACAAGGTGCCAGAGGCACGGGCAGGGTTTACAAGGGACTAGGTACAGGGCAGGGCCAAGGGACCACTGCCAGGGGTATGCACATGATGGAACTGGCATTAGAACACCTATGTTCGAGGCATGTGGGCTGCTGAATTCATATCTGTGCATAGTCCGCCACCTAGTGTTGGGTCCGGATGATTGCACATTGTTGTCCTGGAAGAGTCTTCGAAGTATCACGAGATAGGTGGCTCCTCCCCTGGACTACAGTGCGCATGGGCATCGCCTCCATCCCCAGATTGTTTTTTTCCGCCATTGGGTTCGGATGTGTTTCGGTTCCCTCTGTCGGAACCGATAGTTGTTCTACTTTTTACTCGAGACCAAAAGGTCTTTAGGCTGGGCGTCGGTATAGTTGCGTACGGGTTTCTTACTGACTCTCAGCTCCGATCTCTTGCTGCCCTTCCACGTGCTTTCGACGCGGACGGGCCTACACTACACCCTTTGCTATGGAGCGGACTCCATTCAAGAAGTGTCCGCTGTGTCACTCTAAATATTCACACCTCGACGTGCACCCCGTGTGCAATACATGCTTGTCACCGGATCACCGAGAAGACACCTGCATGGCATGTTCAAAATTTAGAAGTAAGAAGACTTTAAAGATTCGCCGGGCTAATCGGCTCCAGGCTCAACTGTCGGCTTCGGCACCCCCACCTGATGACATCTTCCAGGAATCTGTCGAGGGAGAAGACGACGTACAAGGGTCGGACTCTGGCCCCGCGTCCGAGGAAGAGACCTACGACGCGGGTGAGGAGGCCTACGACGAAGTCTCCGACGAGGTAGGGGACGACGAACTGGCTTGTGCCACGATGGGAGATAGCTCGGAGGAAGAGCATCCCCAACCAGACTCAGGGGTTACTCCCCGTCATACGGCCCAGGTCGAGGGATCGCCTTCGGGCCTTACCCAAGATCTAACTATGAGTCCTACGTCCCCGCCTCCGGGCCCGGTCACGGACATTTCTAAGAAGAAACCGAAAGTGAAGCCAACTGGTCTCGCACCCTCGGATGCGAAACCGAAACTGAAAGTGGCGTTGGTGAAGAAGGTTCTGGAGGCGTCAACTTCCACGAAACCCAAAATGGCCGACTTGAAGAGCCACGCCAAAATGGCCGACCTGAAGGGCCACGCCAAAATGGCCGACCCGAAGCCCTCTGGGTCGGCGCCGAAGGTGAAGGCCTCCGACGCGGCTGCGTCGGCGCCGAAAGGGGTCGTGGACCCGAAGACGGCTTCGAAGAAGCGTCACGCCGACGGTGCGTCTGGCCATGGGGCGTCGGCCCCGAAGAAGAGGCCTACCGGCGATCGGGCTCTCGGAGATGAGGAGTCGCTCGAGCCGGTTCAGCCCTCGGCATCCCTTACAAGGAAGGTGGGGGAATCCTTACAGCGGATCCGACAGTCCACTGTGGTTCCCGATCAGGACACTGTAGTGCCTAGACCCACGCCGAAGCCTGCTAAAGAACAAACGCCCATTCGTTTTACCCTTCCACCCAAGTCGGCGCCGAAGGCCTTCGCGCCTAAACAGGGCGGACACTCAAAGGAGGTATTGACGCCGAAAGCTGCCTTGGTGGTGTCGAATCTTCGGCTCCAGCCGCTTGCGGTGGAGGAACGTCGTGAGGTGATCATCGACGCCAACACCGGAAAATTGTCGCTCCTCAAACGAAAGATTACGTCGGAGCCGGCCTTGGAACCTTTTAAGATTCCACTCAAGAACAAGAGGTACTCTGCGGACTCTTCGGCTCTGATGGAACCTCTGTCCCCACAGGCCCTGGAACACTCGCCGACCCATTCCCCCGCGCCTGATGTGGACGAGGAAGATGCCGAGTACACCTATCCTGCGTACTCGGATCCGGAGGAGGAGCATGTGCCCTGGACCGCAGGAGGCGACGCAGACGACCCGCAGTCGGGTCAGGACACTCAACTTTTCGCCGCCAAGACGTCCCCGACAGAGGACTCGGCGGCCTTCAATGCCTTAATAGAGAGAGCTGCAGCGAACCATGACGTCGAACTGCACTCGGACCCCGTGGATGCGGACTTCTTAGTCGACACCTTCTCGGTAGCCGAAAAGCAAGTCAAGACACTACCGATGCTTAAAGGGGTGCTGAAGCATGCACAGGAGGTATTCAAGGAGCCCACCCGGGCGCGGGTGGTCAATCCTCGCATCGACAGGAAATATAAAGCGGCGCCCACGGATCCCACGTATATTAAGGGACACTTGCCATTGGACTCCCTGGTGGTTTCCAACGCTCGTAAGAGGGCGAATTCGCAGACTACTGGTGACGCTCCTCCCCCAGACAAAGAGTCCAAGATCTTTGAGGCATCAGGCAAACGCATTGCTGCACAGGCAGCGAACATCTGGAGGATCTCTAACACCCAAGCCCTGCTTGCACGTTATGATAGGGCCCATTATGACACATCAGAGGCCATTCTGCAACACTTGCCTGATCAATACAAGGAGGCGGGGGAGATGCTCATTCAGGAGGGTAAACTCATTACAAATGCATCCATCAAATGTGCCCTAGATGTGGCAGACACTGCCTCCAGGGCTATCAATACAAGTGTGTTACTTAGACGCCATGCCTGGCTTCGAATCTCGGGGTTCAAACCCGACATCCAAACCACAATATTGGGTCAAACAGTGAATCCTGACCTTCTGTTCGGCCCTGAGGTGGATGCCTCCCTAGAAAAGATGAAAAAAGATACCGAAACTGCCAAGTCTATGGGGGCTTTACAAAGTCAGCAGTTTCGGGGTGGTTCCTTTCGCCGCTCCAATTCAAGAGGCACCTCAAGGGGCCAGGCATCCCAGTCCACACAATACTACAAGGGTAACACCCAGTCCTCGTATAACAACAACAAGGGCAGGGGTGGCTACAGAGGCAATAATATCAAAGGCAGGGGACGTGGAAACAATGCCTCCAGGTCCACCACCACCAACAAGCAGTGACGTCTTGTCACTTCCCCCCGATCACACGACACCTGTCGGGGGGAGACTCCAGCAGTTCCTGCCGGCATGGAGGTCCATCACCACGGACAGGTGGGTGAGGTCTCTTATCCAGTACAGGTACTGTCTAGAACTTACGTCCATTCCACCGGACATACCGCCAAGAAGCCGTGCTATGTCCGACGAGCACTTGACCTTGTTGCAGCAAGAAGTTCTAGTCATGCTGCAAAAAGGGGCGATAGAGCTCGTTCCATTGCAAGAGCGGGGAACAGGGGTTTACTCCCTGTATTTTCTGATCCCCAAAAAGGACGGATCACTCAGGCCGATCCTGGACCTCAGGCCCCTGAACTGGTACATCAACTCGGAGCACTTCCATATGCTCACATTGCAGCAGGTGCTTCCCCTGCTTCAACAGGGGGACTTCCTAGCTACGCTGGATCTGAAGGATGCCTATTTTCATATTCCCCTGCATCCTTCCCACCGAAAGTATCTCAGATTTACGATCTTAGACCAGCATTACCAGTTCAGAGTCCTGCCGTTCGGGGTCACCACGGCACCGAGAGTATTTACGAAATGCCTAGCGACTGTGGCGGCGCATCTCCGTCGCCAGCACGTCCATGTCTTTCCATACCTAGACGACTGGCTTATTCAGGCAAAGACGGAACAGCAGTGCGTAGACCACGTGTCACGCACCATTCACCTCCTGCACGATCTGGGATTCTCTCTGAACTACCCAAAGTCCCATCTCCAGCCCGCCCACGTGCGACAGTATCTGGGCGCGACAATCGACACTCTGGCAGCCACTGCGCAGCCGAGTTCAGTGAGAATCACCAGTATCCAGGCGCTGATCCAACGATTCAGACCCCAACACTCGCTTCCAGCGAAGGTGTTCATGCAGTTGATAGGCATGATGGCCTCCTGCATCTCCATTGTCCCGCACGCGAGACTACATATGCGTCCGCTACAGGAGTGCCTAGCACGTCAATGGACTCAGGCTCATGGGCAACTGACAGACCTAGTGTTGGTGAGCGGTCGGGCGTACAACTCTCTGCATTGGTGGAATCCACAAAACCTTTGCAAGGGCCGATCATTCCAAGAGCCTGTCCCACAGATCATCCTGACGACGGACGCCTCTCTCCAGGGATGGGGAGCGCATGTACTCCACTACACTGTGCAGGGACTATGGACACTTCAGCAAAGGAAGATGCACATCAATGTGTTGGAACTGATGGCAATCTTCATGGCCTTAAAGGCGTTCAAAGTACATCTGTGCAACAAGGTCGTGTTGATCCGGACGGACAACATGACGGCCATGTACTACATCCAGAAGCAGGGAGGTACACACTCTCCACAGCTGTCTCATCTGGCTCAGAGCATGTGGAAGTGGGCCATTCAGAGGAACATCTTCCTCATGGCAGAGCATCTCCCGGGCAAGGACAATCAAATGGCGGATCTGCTCAGCAGGCACAGCCATCAGATGCACGAGTGGGAGATACATCCATCAGTACTCCAACCGTACTTCCAAAGGTGGGGTCATCCAGAGATAGACCTGTTCGCCACAAAGGAGAACGCAAAATGCCAAAGCTTCGCCGCCAGATTCCCACACCCCCAATCACAGGGCAATGCGATGTGGATGAACTGGTCAGGCAGATTTGCGTACGCTTTTCCCCCAGCACCTCTGATACCGCTGGTGGCACGCAAGCTCAGGCAACACTCGATGACGCTCATCCTGGTTGCTCCAACGTGGGCTCGCCAACCATGGTACACCACGTTTCTGGAACTCTCCGTGGTACCGCATCAAAGGCTTCATCTCACTCCCAGCCTTCTGACGCAGAGCCATGGCGACATTCAGCACCCAGATCCGCAACAGCTCAACCTGGCGATCTGGCTCCTGAAGTCCTAGAGTTTGGCTACCTCAATCTTCCTCCCGATTGCATGGACATCATTCGGGAGGCAAGGAAGCCCACTACTAGAGCTTGTTATGCGGCTAAATGGAAGAGGTTTGTCATCTACTGCGTGGACCACAGCATTGACCCGCTAGACGCTTCCATTCAAAACATCATATGTTACCTCTTTCACCTGTATCGTAGTAATCTAGCTTACTCTTCCATCCGCATTCACCTGTCGGCTATGGCAGCATACCTCCAGAATAGGCAGCACCTGTCACTCTTTAAGGTCCCTGCTATCAAGGCTTTTCTGGAAGGACTCAAAAGGGTCATTCCACCAAGGACTCCACCAGCTCCAGAATGGAACCTCAATGTGGTTCTTACAAGGCTGATGGGTCCTCCCTTTGAGCCACTACACTCTTGTGAGCTCCAGTTTTTAACTTGGAAGGTTGCGTTCTTAGTAGCAATGACATCGCTACGGAGGGTTAGCGAACTGCAGGCGCTCACCATCCAAGAACCTTTCTTCCAGGTACATGCTAACAGGGTGGTGCTCCGCACTAACCCTAAGTTCTTACCCAAAGTGGTCTCACAGTTTCACATAAACCAAACAATTGAATTGCCGGTGTTTTTCCAAAACCCAGAGACGCTGGTGGAGCGCATGCTCCACACCCTTGATGTGAAAAGGGCCTTGATGTACTATGTGGACAGGACAAAAGATTTCCGCAAAACCAAACAACTTTTTGTTGCTTTTGCCACACAACACAAGGGAAATGCAATCTCCAAAGCGGGGATCGCTAGATGGATAGTAAAGTGCATTCAGATCTGTTACGCTAAAGCTAAGCGCACTCTCACTATCCCACCGAGGGCCCACTCCACTAGGAAGTTGGGGGCCTCTATGGCTTTCTTAGGTAACATTCCCTTAGAAGACATCTGTAGAGCAGCCACATGGTCTACCACACATACTTTCACTAAGCACTACTGTGTAGACGTGCATTCCAAACAGCAGGCAGCTGTTGGTCAGGCTGTTCTAAAAACGCTTTTTCAGACTGCTGCAGCTGGCACGGGCGTCCGCCGTTAATGGAGGGACTGCTATGTATTCTATGCACAGATATGAATTCAGCAGCCCACATGCCTCGAACTGCAAATGCTACTTACCAGTATGCATCTGTTCTTGGCATGTAGGGCTGCTGACATTCATATCGCCCACCCTCCTCCCCGGCGCCTGTAGCAGCTGCAGTATGTATTCATATACACACATATGCTCATAGCATGGTCATCACTCACTTTCTTCACTCCATCTCTGCCAATGGCTAAAAACAATCTGGGGATGGAGGCGATGCCCATGCGCACTGTAGTCCAGGGGAGGAGCCACCTATCTCGTGATACTTCGAAGACTCTTCCAGGACAACAATGTGCAATCATCCGGACCCAACACTAGGTGGCGGACTATGCACAGATATGAATGTCAGCAGCCCTACATGCCAAGAACAGATGCATACTGGTAAGTAGCATTTGCACAACTGGGAGCTTCCTAGAACTAGTACTAGAACACATAACAACCAGGAGCTTCATGGAACTAGCAGTAGAACTCACTCTGACCAGGAACCACATACATGGGACATCAGATATTCAGGAGGGAAGGAAGGACAAGGTATATAACACAACAGAGGCCCCATCAGCAGGGCAACACGTAATAACTCTCAGAATCACATTAATGTTAGCCAATAGCGTTCCACAGGCCAGCTGGCCTTTCTGGGGCTAGGACGCCCAATGTCACGATGTTCAGGGCAGGCTGCAGATAGCCAGGGACAAACCTACACGTGGCAGCTGCCCACAAAGTGCTGGGCAGCTGGTGGGCATTGTGGGAGCCTCGCAGGCTCGGAGGAATAAATGTGCCATGAAGGAGCCTCTAGGGCTCGGGAACAAGATACTGGGCTGAGCCTCACAGGCTCGGAGGGACAAGGGACACCAGGAGGAGCCTCTCGGGGCTCATGACCCACGGGGGAGTCCCTCTCGGGGACCTCGATCTTACTGGGGGCCCCACAGGCCATGAAGGAGCCACTCGGGGCTCAGGAACAAAGGGGGAGTGGTCGGAGTCCCTCACGGGGGACTCGGCTTCGCTGGAGGCCTCCCGGGCCTGTCTGCCCAAAGCAAGGGCTTCGCTAAAGAGAAGGGGTGGGCACCGGCAATGTGCCCCGACGCCCCCTCACCCTCTCGCCACTCACCGGATCGGTGCGCCGATCTCCTCGGCTCCGCTGGTCTCTTCTCGCTTGGCGGGGCTCTCCCTCAATCTCGGGAGCCCCAGCGGGAGTTTGGCGGCATCTGGTGACAATACAGGAGCGCGGAGTAGGCTCCCGCCGCTACCTGTTCTACCCTTTCTTCTTACTGCTCTCTGACGAGGCGGCCGGGCTCCCTGGACTTCCGGGTGCGCGTGGGTAAGCCCTCCAGGTCGGGCCAATCCCTGCGCGGCCCAGCAATGACGCGGCAGGAGTCCCGGCGGTCAGGACCAATAGAGGTGCGGCAATACTTTCTCCGGGGCCGCCAATGGCAGTGCGGCCCTGGATAGGGAGGCGGGCGCAGCGCCTCCACAGCCGACTCCGGGCTGCGCCGGTGAACTCGGGGAGATAGCGAGGAGTAGGCTCCCTCGTAAATACGCCAAGTAAGGGGATAGGCGAGGTAGGCACTCGCTGGGCGTCAGGCACCTCCGTGGAACAGGGCAAATGCCGGGTGGCACCGGCTCGAGGAATCCAGCGCTCCCAAGCGCTAGAGTAGGAATACTGCGCTCCCAGCGCTATAAGGGAAAATAGAGCGCTCCCAAGCGCTAGGGGTCAGAAGAAAGCGCTCCCAAGCGCTAGATGAAGGTAGCAAAGTCCATAGGGAGTCCAGGACCTCAGGGGGAGCATAGCAGCTCCTAGAAGGAAAAAGGCCATCAGAAGTCTAGGAGTAGGGCAGGGCCCAGGGAGGGAAGCCAACCCTGAGCCCAAGCAGCAGCAGCTCCTGGTAGATTCAAGTTGAGAACAAGAACGCCTTCAGAGTGTCACAGCACCCTTTTTATACACAACATCCTTTGTCTCAAGGGGCAGGCAGGGGGAGAACCAGCTGGAACTGGTTATGGGGGATTCTTTTCACTGGCCAGGATAGGAACATCAGACGCACCCCAGGGGGTGGAGCCTGCATTGTGTGGGGAAAACCCAGCCTCATTCAGGACCCTCAAGCCAGACGGTCAATCCACAAGCAGGCCCAGGCTTACTCCTCCCCTCACATCAGCATGCTAAACACTCCATTCACCACCGGGGCAGACCCTCCCAGATTCCTGGAGCCAGGCTCACCAGCCTGCCTCAGCCAATCACACGCCAGACACACATTCCACAAATATGCCAACTTCTAAAAGTGGCGCTTCTGTACTAGACGCAATCATACAGCATATACCGTTGCGCAGCATTCACTCTCACGAGTTCACTCATAGCAGACTCGACCCTGCACACCCTCCGCATCGGGAACTATCAGGGACACACACATTCCCCATGCATTCCTATGGAAGGGCAGGTCTCTCTCTTCACACGCACTCAGAGTGGGAATCACCATCCCCAGGTTACATATAACAACAAAAACTTCAGGGGTGGACCTGCCAGAAGGGCCAAGTCCAACAGGACCAAAGTGTTTAACAATTTTTTACAGAATTCCGATGGGATCCCGTCTGGCTCTGCTGCTTTACCTTTCCTGAGCCCCCTAACCTGTTCCCTTATCTCTCCCTCTGTGATCCTTCCTCTAAGGCCTAAAATCTGCTGTTCCGTAAGATGTGGGAAATCTTTGTTTTGTAACAAATCTTTCACTACTAAGGTTTGTGGGTTCAAATCTGCCTTATATATCCCACTAAGGCAACCCAACATCTTGGTTGTAGAGGATGGTGACAAGGTTTACACTGGCAGGGGTTGGGTGTGGCAGTGTTGTTGTGGGTGCTGTATCTGGCCCCCTTTCACTGAGCTATTTTAAATCGTTATTCTAAAAATCGTATTGTCTCACCTTTGCTCGCCTGTCGCATTCCCCGGTCCACCGCAGCAATCTCGTGCTGTTTGTGTGGAGGGAGGCATTATAGATTCACTTCCTGGTTGAGCCCCTCAGAGCGGCCATAGTGGCAGGGTGGCGCTCTAGTGGTTAACCAGCTGCAGGGTATTAAAAGCTCACTCGGGGCCAACGCGGTCGAGGACAGTAAGTTCAATCTCCTCGCGCTAGCTCTGCTGAATTGTTGATACCTATGTGCTTATTTTAAAAGCGTTATTTTAAATCGTTATTCTAAAAATCGTATTGTCTCACCTTTGCTCGCCTGTCGCTTTCCCCGGTCCACCGCAGCAATCTTGTGCTGTTTGTGTGGAGGGAGGCATTATAGATTCACTTCCTGGTTGAGACCCTCAGAGCGGCCATAGTGGCAGGGTGGCGTTCTAGTGGTTAATTATATATAGGCCTATAAATTACAGCATGACACCTACGCGCGCAGCCAGGGGCCACGGACTATGGCCAAAATTTGACATACTCCGCCAGAGTTAACCTTACTAAGACCCCCTATCCATCTTGGCCCCTCCCTAACCCTTAATGCAATCCGCCTCATCTTTACTAACGGCATCTCTCGGCCATCACAATCTCACCGATACGCGGAAGTTAGTGGCGTTTCATCCACAACTACCTACCCTTCCACAAAATCCCTAATGGATCGCCGCTGTGTATACCTTAGGAGCGGGTACCTTAATGCCCGCTGCTTGGTAAAGCACCAACTTTACTGCTCACTACTGAAAAACCTGATATACTATTGATTACTGAAACCTGGCTAACAGAGGACTCATTGCCTGACATGCTTGTAGCACTCCCCTCAGATTATTATATCATAGTAACTAACCGCCCTTCAGGTAAAAGGGGCGGTGGGGTAGCAGCTATCATTCACAATAATCATAAGTTTGTGGCCCTCCCCCCTCTGGCCCTGACGGAGGCTGATAACCTAGTTATTAAACTCGACACGGACAGCGGTGCCCTAGTACTGGTATTGATTTACCGTCCCCCTCAAGTGATGGCCACTTACCCGATTTCTCTGGGAGAACAGATGGTCTCCCTTGTGGTGAACTTTCCCAAAACTCTCCTGATCGGGGATCTGAACTATTGGTTCGATAACGATGCAGGTGGCCCCCAAGCAGTCGAACTCCAGGAAATATTTTTGAACCTTAATTTCACACAGCACATTCACTCTGCCACTCACGAAAAGGTCACAATCTGGACCAAATATGGTCTTCTAATCTCTCACTCTCGCCTCCTACCATCACGCCCTGTATTTGGTCTGACCATCACTTAATCAGGTTTACAACTACCATCAAGGGCTACATTAAACCTCCACCTCTGGCGGGAGATGTAACCTGAAAATGGAATTCCGTAAATACCCCGGCCTTTATAGACACCTTGATATCTACGCTACCCACAATCTGTAAGGATGTAGATACCATGGAAGAAAAAAATCACAGATTGGTTATCAGCGGCCACCTATACCCACGCACCTAAAAAAATTAAAACTTTAATTACGCCAGAAAGAAAGGAAATATAGAGCTAAATACACCTTGCAAGATAAAGAAGAGTTTATGACAGCTCGCAGAAATTATCTAAAAATCATCTTAAAAAGTAAAGCCGATTATTTCTCAACAAAAATATTAAACTCTAAAAACAAATCAAAGGATATTTTTAACATAGTAAACGACTTATGCAATAGCGAGAGAACAGCCTCCACCCAGGTCCCTACTCAGGAGCTTTGTAACTCACTTAACGAGTTCTTTATAGACAAAGTATCAGCTATAAAGAGGAGCATCCATATGGATGACATCTATAATAATCCTCATATTCTTGATGCTTTTCCCCTTATTGACCAAAAAACACTCTCGGAGCTCCTCTCTCGAATCAACTCCGGATCACCCAAAGGTAGTTGTCCACCACACATTTTGAAAGAGATCTGCTCGGCTTTACCCATGAGCAGCCTCCCATTCCTGAACGAATCTCTCTCACAAGGCAAGGTTCCCTGCAACTTCAAAAATGCCACGGTTGTCCCACTTATAAAAAAACCTGGCGCAGATCCTGCAGACCCGGCAAATTACAGGCCCATTTCCCTCCTCCCCTTCCTTTCCAAATTACTCGAGGCCCATGTGTCTAGATTTCTCTCAAATTTTATTGAACTCTCCGATTATTTTGAACCGAATCAAGCCGGTTTCCGCCCGTCACATTCTACGGAAACTTTGATTCTCGCAGTCCAGGACACCCTAAGAGTTAATGCGAATAAGGGTCTCCATCAGGCCTTGGTACTCCTGGATTTGTCGGCCGCGTTCGACACGGTCGACTATAACATACTGTTGAACCATGTCGAGCAGGCCGGCCTCAGGGGTCCCGCTCTTAGATGGATTGCGTCCTTCATCACCAACAGGGCGCAATCAGTGAGACTCGGAACATTCACAGCTCCAACGATATCTTCTTCTTGTGGGGTGCCCCAGGGCTCATCACTTTCACCACTCCTATTCAATCTGTATCGTAGACCTTTGCTACATTCTGTAAGGAACCGTAAAATTACCATCTTCAATTACGCTGACGACTTGCAGCTGATAATCCCCTTGAACCTCCCGGACTCTGTTGCTGAGTTCCAGGCAAGAATGTCACACAAAGTGCTGGATGGACTTAAACCATCTCAAACTTAACCCGGGCAAGACAGAACTTGTATTGCCCGGGAAGAGCGAGCTCAGCTGGGGTAGACATTTTTGGCCGACCGATATGGGTACCCCACATGTGGCGTCCCATTTGGTTAAAAGTTTGGGGGTAATTCTCAGCGCCGACCTGTCACTTAAAGGTCAGGTAGGAGCCGTGGTATCCGCTAGCTTTTTCCAATTAAGAAAAATCAGGAAAATTGCACATCTGCTGACCCATTCTGCACTTGTGCATGTAGTAATTGCCCTGGTTCTCTCTCGATTGGACTTTTCAAATGATCTATATCTCGGCTTGTCAGCAGGACTGCTAAAACGACTCCAGATGGTCCAAAATCAAGCGGCCAGGTTGATCTGGAAACAACCTAAATGGGAGTCTGCAAGGTCCGGCATGGAAAAATTACATTGGTTACCGATGGCCCAAAGAATTGCCTTTAAGACTGGTTGCACCGCTTTCAAAGCACTGCATGGGAATGGCCCTAAATTTATAAGAAAAATGATAACCATCTATAAGCCTCAGTGCAACCTACGCTCTGCCCATCTTAGCCTAGTCACCATCCTCTCATTTAATAGGAAAAGGCAAGGTGGCAGCTGCTTCTGTTATCTGGCAGCCACATTCTGGAACTCTCTCCCTTTGCCTCTTAGGAGCTGTGACAACCTCCTGGGCTTCAGAAAGCTCCTGAAAACGTGGCTATTCAAGCAGGCCTACGCATAGGAATTGTATTTCTGTCTCTTCTGCAATAGCGCCAAGAAACCCATGGGTGTATGTGCGCTCTATAAATAGTTATTTACAGAACATAACATAGCTAACGACCGCTCCTAGAAGACCCACCCAGAGGCACTCCATAGCATCACATGAAGCACACTCGTCTCACTGAGCTATCTGCCTTAGAACACTCAGATCCTGTCACAAGATGTTAAAGGTACTTTTAATTTTCGTTCGAGCTTCGACTGGTGTGTATGAACAGTAACTCACACTAAGCACTAGTCCATAGGCGCTGCTCTTAATACTGAATATTATTTCAAATACAGGTCTTATGTGATGTTCATCTTCTGTTACTGTAGCTGTCATTGCTCTTTTATACAAAGATAATGTGTCTGTTATTACAGGTGTGATAATGTGAAGATTCAGTGCCCAGAGATGGTGGTGAAGAGTTATAAAGGTAAATATCATTGTGATGATTAGCTCTGTATGTTACTGTTCATGAAAAGCCTGTAGTATAACAAGGTATGGTTTTGTGTGGTATGTTATGGAATGTTATGTTCGTCTGGTATGAGATAGTCTGTATGGTATGGTATTGTATGGTTTGGAACATTATGATTGATGTGGTGTGCTATGGGTTGGGATCATTGTATAATATGGTGTGATGGGATGGTGTGGTTTGGGATTTGATGATATAAATGGTAATTTGCATTCAATGGGATGGCATGTATTGGTGTGGTGTGCTATGGAATGGTCTGGCATGGAATGGTCAGGTGGTATGGTATGGGGTGGGAAGGTATTAGATGCGATTGGATGGTGTGGTATGGAATTTTATGGAATGGTGGTATGGAACAGAACGTTGGGATGGGATGGTGTGATGTTCTATGGGGCGGGATCATAGTATAATATGGGATGGCGTGGAATTGCACCTCAGAATTTGGTATTTACTGCACTATGGGCATGCACCTACACTGACCCAGCGCATGCACCTACACTGACTTAGGGGATGCACCTACACTTACCTACGGCATGCGCCTACACTGACCCAGCGCATGCACCTACACTGACCTAGCGCATGCCCCTAAACTGACCTAGTGCATGCGCCTACTGTTGTGAAGCATTTTAGATCCTAGTGTAATTTCCCCATCCATGCCCTTACATAAGTATAAATCACCATATCCTTATACAGGCATAGAACAACCTATAAACATTTAGATATAGCTTATGCAGTCTAAATACGGCAGGGCTACTTCTACTAGTTCAAAATCCACACCAATTCCTTAGAGAAACCCGCCTTCAGCAGTCAGGAAATTCCCCCTACTGAATATTAGGTTATCCTAAGAAATCATGGAGTTTTCAAAGAACTAAGTCTTTGATGCATTTATTATGCCAAACCTTACGTCAAACCCATAGTATAAAAAGGCTTGCACGTGCCTTAGCAAGCACACTGTGGCCTGGAGCAGTTCGACTATCAACTTTCCTGACTCAGCTCGCTGCAGCACGGACCGAAGGAAGCTGACCCTCCAGCCGACGCACTGAGAGACTCTGTCTTTTCTCTTGCCGAGAAATCCAGCTCCAGTGTTCCCAAGTTACCCTTGCGGGTTGCTGGGAGATCAAGTTCTGCGAGAGATATACTCTATCTCCGACATGCTAAACCAAGGTACGGAGCTGATTAGACCCTTAGAGAATTCTTGGATAGATTTTGGCAGAGAATACGAACACTTAGGCTACACCTCACTTACTTCTTCCCTTGTACTAGACGTAGGTTAGGTACACCGGGGTAGGCGTATTTTAGAAACATCAGTTTAAGAACTTTTAGTCTTTTATTCATCAATGTATGTATTTTATGGCTTAGACACCATATCATGCTTTTACAGTATTATTTCATAACACTTTTCGTACTGTACGCATTGTACTTTGCAATCAGTCTAATGGTTGTAGCAGTTCATTTCTTATGCTTGAGAAAGAAGACTGTTCAATAAATACACTTTTATTGAAAACTCCTGTCTCTCTATTTTCTCTGCATCTCTGGTGAAACGAAGCATGTACGATTGACTGAGTAAAATAACTATCTATTGTTTCCACGACTCTAGAGATACGTTTCTTACTCTTTGGATACAAAGTTGTCATGTTTTAAGCGGTTGTCCGAAACTAATCCCTTCTTGTTTATTCGAGAAAGTTTCTAGTGACCTCTGAGCTAGCTGGCACTCATAATTAAGTTTAATATATTCAATAGAGACCCAGTCGACCTCAGTCGTACGTCTAACCTATAGGATATATTATTCCAATGCGCAGAGCCTATTGGGAATATAGAAACTACACTACATGGCGCCCAACGTTTGGTAAGGCAATAATTTAACGCTAGATACTAGAGTAACCCAGTCGTGCTTTTCACACAGACCCCTTTTTTCCCGTAAAAACTCCAAAAGACGTCTGGAGTGGACAAAAGGATATAAAATCCGCCAAAACTGAGTAGGACGTAATGAAGGAAGTGACGGGGGTTGCTCTCTTGCCAGAGGCCAGGCGCTGCTTGTTAAATATTTGGGAACCCACAGACTATAATGCAGCCCAAACTCAGTGGGCGACCCTGAGAGCCATGATTGCAAAGCGAGATATTGCTCAGTTGTGGGGGTCCCAGAGGCCTCCTACTGTCGAACTATGGAAGGAAAACATGGACTGGTGTATATTCAGGGAAAAAACGGTATATTTGGCCCGGGGTCGTCCCCGGAAATGGGGTTGAGTGTGGGGGCCGTGGAATAGTTATCGTGGGGACATATGTACACCACCTATACCAGATAATACTGATGTTCCACTCTCCCCCATACCCCACATTCTGGTTATTTCATTGTAAAATGTCTATGAAGTCACCCAAGTTCCCCCCCCCCCCCCCTTTCCTAATATTGATTGCTGATTTTGTCATAATGTCTCTTCCTTCCTCGTTTGAGCTGGTACTTTCTATGACACTCCTTTTGCCTTGCTTGTTTGTTAATTTCAAATAAAAAGAAATATAAAAAAAAAGAAATACTGAATCGGTAAATACCGATTCGGTAAAATGGGGAAAGAGTCAAGGGTGGCAGGGTGTCACATTGACACCCTGTTGCACCCCTGAATAGTGCTTCTGTGCACATGTGGCACACATACATGCCCTAAGGGCATGTATGTCTGCCACATGGCACAAGTGTAAATGCACAGATTTGCATTTAAAGAGGATTCGTTATTTACCACCAACTAATAGTTGGTGGTAAATAACGAATCCTTAAAGCACAGAAGCACTCTTCAAAGTGCTTCCTACATGTCATTTACCGATTCGGTAAATACCGAATCCATAAATGATGATTCGGTAAATACCGAATCGGTATTTACCAAATCTCCCCTACATGTCAAATGGCTCAATACCGGTCGGTAAACCCGAAATTCTGTAAATTTTTACCGAATTCGGGTTTACCGACCTGTAATGAGCCACCTACATCTGGCCCTTAGTGCTGACCCTTAAACAAAAACCCAGAAATGTTAGGGCATGCACAGCTGACTATAAGAAGGCCACTCAGGAGAGGAAGAAAGCTATCAGGGAAAGGGCTTGAGAGGATCTTGGTCAAACAAGCACATACTCAGATAGTAAGATGTTCTGGGCGGTGGTGAACAGCCCGTTTTATTCAGAGACTGGAAACACTAATACAGACTGTATAGAAGCCACTGACCAGTGGGCAGAGTTTTTGAGGGGAATGTATAGTGATGGTGAGTTGGAGAAGTTGGAACCAGAGGGGGAGCCCATCCCACCGTTAGAACCACTTCATTTTAATATTGTTGAGTCCAGGCAGCTATTCTTGGCACTGCTGGGGGATAGGCCCCTGGCCCGGATGAGGTACCAGCTGACCTTTATAAGGCAGACCCTCTGGTAGGGGCTGCAATATTGGCTCGGGTTTTTAATGCTGCTAGTACCTGTGGCTTTCCCCCATCATGGGCAAAGGCTATTATTATTCCAATTTTTAAAAAGGGCGCAAGGGACGACCCTGCTTGTTACGGCCCTATCTCACTTTTGGATTCCGCTGCCAAAATATGGGAAAGGTGATTTTGAAGCAGCTATCACTATGGCTCGAAAATTTGAATGTCATTAGCGGTTTGCAGTATGGGTTCAGGTAAGGGAGAGGCACATTGGATCAATGTATAAACTTGAGCCTGGTGATTGGGAAGTATACCACAGCAAAGAGGGTAAGTAAGCAATCGTTTATTTGTACATGATTAATTAAAATCTTTACAACAAATATAAAACATTAGTAAAAATTGTCTAGAACAATACATTTGTACTTAATCTTATCAGAGTAAAATTTTGGTTAAGGTCAGTTCATAGTTATACTTAAAATCTTCCAGTGTTCATCACGCGCTCTTAAGTCTTTTTCCTGTTTGAAGTCAAAGAACTTTACGACCTGGCAATTTAATTTGGTGTTGTTGGGATTGAAATACAGTTTTACAGCCTGCCTGCATGTCCGAATGCCATGTCGTTTGAAGGAGGGTCGTAATAAATTGTACCTCAAGTCTTTTAGTTTGGGGCAAATGCAAATCGCGTGGATGATGTCCTCCTTGCCAGTTATACATAGGCGACACTGCTGTGAGAAGTTTTTTCTCTCCCAGGGTGGTAAGTGCGGGAGTACAGGGAGTACACAGAGGCGTAGTTTTAGAAACTTTTCTTTGGTTTTTATTTTCATGCCAATATTGAGGTATGCTTGTGGTTGCATTCTTCCGTAATCACCAAGCGTTATCTAGCCGTGCACTCTGTTTGCTAGTGCCTTCTTGTCCTCGATTGCTGAAATGATGCGTGCCGATTTTGTTTGCAACTTTTTTGAAGGACAAGAGGTCTGTTGGGGTATCCCAGACGTCGGTCAAACCTAGGATTTGAAGTGATTCAAGTAAGTAATCTCTGGCTGATGATTTATTATGGCGAAACAGCTCTTCCCATACGTTGGAACTTAAGGAGCCAGTCTCCGCAGTGCGAATCTTATGCCAGCTGGTTACATACGTGCATCGCCTTTCTAGTGTTTGTTTAAGAATTCCGAATTCCAGCCGGATCTGCGCAGATGAGACGTATTTTGGGAGGTTAAAGATAGCCTTGTATGAGTTGGCTATGACTATGTCCAGTAGCATCCTTCCCACAGCAAAGAGGGGCACACTGCACGTAGGATCCATAGATCTAAGGTCGGCCTTTGATCGAGTAAATCGAACAAAACTGTGGTGGATTCTAGGGGAATTGGGCATGGAACTGAGTCTGGTATCCTTTTTACACTATGCCCATAATAACACAACGTAGTACAAACAAACAGTATCCCAACTGGTATGATTCATAGGCAATTATTCAAGGATAGGCATACAACATTATCCACAAGGAAAACAAGGAGCCTCCTTGTTTTCCTTGTGGATAATGTTGTATGCATATCCTTGAATAATTGCCTATGAATCATACCAGTTGGGATACTGTTTGTTTGTACTACATTTCACCCCAATCCCAACACGGTTGACGGGTTATGCTCATGTTGTTTGTTACAAGATTGTGAGCAGCTGCTGAGCTGCGAGAGTCAGTCCCATGGGACTCTACTTTCCGATTAACTGTGTAATCCTTTTCTCTGCGTGAAATCCTTATTCAACCAGAATGTCCAAGGAGTCTCTTTCCTATTCTGAGGAATATATCCAAAGCCTTATGGGTGGTCCCTCTCTCCTCAATGGACCATCCATTTCCTCTACAATTGTCCCCACCCCCAACAATTCAAAAATTTTACCAAATAAGCTCGAGAAATTAAAGAAAAAACAAATCCGCACTGAGCTCCACTGAGCTCCACGCCCGCATACTTACAGACTATTTAAGATCTGGCGTTATTCCTGTCGGTCTCCAAATCCTAAATTTCGGACAGGGTTCAGCCACCTCGCCACCACCTGCTCCCGCCACTGGATGGTGCTCGGCATCGATACTGCTATCGAGCACAGCAAACAGGAACTCAAAGAAATTGAAGGATTGGAACAACTCATCCTTGCCGACTCCACCATCCTGGATGCCAAAAACCTCCTGGACAAAGTCAATGCCACCATCACCACTTTTGGTACCTTTGGTTAAACAAAAAAGCAACTAAAATACAAAAAGACATTAAATTTTACAAGGTGGAACAAACATATCCGTATCTCAACGAGGACTTCTACAACACGCCATACGTCCCGCCCAGATCCAAGAATTGGGGCAGATTCAGAAATAACCAGAGGATCACATTCTCAGATTCCTCAAACACATCAGCCGAAGAATCTGACCCAGGGGAAGGATCCAGCTCCACTCGACCTACATCCAGACCACCACTGCTGCTCCCACAGGCTTTTTTAGGACGAGGCCGCGGACGCGGCCAACCAGCAACACGTCCTACCAAAACCCGCCAATACCAGCCCCAATTCGCGGGAGAGAGGCAGACGCGCAATCGCTTCTACCAATGGGGACCCCAGCAGTAACTGAAACAATGCACGATTCCACAGACCCCACGGAACAGACACCGGCCATGGTTCACCCGGATTCGATCCCAATCTTCAACCTATCGGATTTAACTCTGACTGCTGACGAAACACACATTCTCGCAAGAGGACTCAGCTTCGTCCCCACTGAACGAACCAACTACTTGGAATTACAATCTAGCATACTGAAGTTCTTTAGGAGAATAAGACTAAGACAATTTTTCTCTAATGAACCAGAATCAGAGGAACCAGTTATCCAAAGGTTCCATCCGCCATCCACCTTCAACCATCCATCTTCCTCGATGCCAACTGAAATCCTAGCATTTCAACGCCTAGTACTCCGTGATGTCACTGAACTACAATCACACTACCAGTACATCCCCTACAACATCCCCCTCTCCGAAAAACGGGCTCTACTCAGACTCAAAAACAACACAGACATCATTATAAAGCCTGCGGATAAGGGTGGGGGGATTGTGGTGATGAAAGCAGATAAATATGACGAAGAAATCAAATGCCAACTGAACAATAGAGAACATTACCGCGCCCTCCAAAAGGACCCCGTCCAAGACATTAGACAGAAAATACTTACCATCACGCAAGAAGCTGAGTCTAGAGACATCATCACTCATAAAGAATTTCTGTTTCTCAACAACCCACACCCCAGCACGCCCATCCTCTACGTCCTCCAGAAGATCCATAAGGACCTAACCAACCCACCTGGACGCCCTATCGTATCTGGATGTGGGTCTATTCTGGAGCCCATTGGCAAATACCTTGATGCCATACTAAAGGAATTTGTGCCCGCCACAGACACATTCATCCGAGACACGACGGACCTAATCAACACCATAGAAGACAAAGTCTACAACATCGATACAGACTTCATGGCTGAACTCGACATCGAGTCGCTGTATACAAACATCCCCCACGCTGAGGGGCTTCTAGTTATCAAATCACTCCTCTTGCAAAGACCCATGCCCACCAAAATACCCACGGATTTCATCATGGACCTCCTCAAAATTGCCCTACAGAATAACTACTTCCTCTACCGTGAAACCTTTTACCTACAGATCAAAGCAGTGTCTATGGGTGCATGTTTTGCACCAAATTTTTCCATCCTCTTTGTACACCACTTAGAGAAAGCACACATCCTACACATGAGCAACCCTTTCTTCAATAACATCAGTTTATGGCGACGCTATATAGACGACATCCTTGTGATCTGGAATGGGACAGAAGACGCCCTCACGTCCTTCATGGATTGGCTCAACCACTCCCAAGAACACCTACGCTTTACGTGTGACTGCAGAAGGAATGACTTGCCCTTCTTGGACGTTACCATTCATGCTGAAGACGGCAGGTTGGGTACCTGCCTCTTCTGAAAACCGACGGAAAGGAACACTCTTCTTCAATACACTAGCTACCACCCATGAGCACTGAGGGATGGCCTGCCATACGGCCAATTTCTCCGAATCCGGAGAAATTGTGAATGGCGAAAAGACTATTTTCAAGAGGCTGAATTCTTGGCAAAAAAACTGTGTGCCAGGGAATACCCCAAACGACTCATTTCTAGAGCCCGCAAAAGAGCGTGGTATTGCCACAGGGAACACCTACTTACCACTCAGACAAAGTAACCACTGACGAGAATCCCGTTCGTTTCCAAATTCAGCCCTAACAGCAATAAAGTAGCCAGGATCATCAGGAGGAATTGGTACATACTGCGACCTTTCGAACCATTCAAGGAGAAACCCTTGTTCTCCTACCACCGTGGAGATAACATAGCGACTCACCTAGTGCACGCGATCACCTGGCCAGAAACAACTAAAGACGAGCACACCATAACTGCAGCCTGGGGCCTCCCTCCAGTGGTGGGACATTTCAAATGCCAGAACTGCTCCGTGTGTGAATTGACATGCAATACTAAAACATTCTTCTACAAAGACAGAACACACTCGCTGAAGACCCACACTAACTGCAGGTCTACTAACGTGATTTATGCGATCCGTTGCCCCTGCGCATTACTGTACATCGGGCAGACTACTCAAACCATCAAAAACAGGATCATCCAACACAAAAGCCGGATCAACTGTAAAATCCTTACGGCACCTTTGGTCTCACACTTCTTGGAGAAAAATCATCTTGACACAGATATCACGTGGCAGGTGGGTGAACAAATCACCCTCCCCCCTAGAGGCGGCGACATTCGAACCCTCCTGAACAGGTGTGAATGTAAGTGGATGACGTTCTGTGACTCAGTCAACAATGGACTTAATACTATTGATGAGTGGAACAATACCATCTCTATCTAAATCCGCCACCCCCCTGGTCTCAAGGCCCAGCCTAGTCCAATATCCTGGTACCAATACCCTACTAGACCTGTGGCCAATCCTCCTTTTGGTCGTTTTCCAACACCAGGGTCTTACACTAGTTCTGAACCACTTCTAGAGTAATCCTAATTCTGACCCTGCCTACTATACTCTTGATTTTTCTCCCTGTTTACCTTTGAATGCTTCTTCCTCTCTATCTACTTGTAATTCATTTTTCCACCGTGTCTCCATGACAAGTGTATCAGCTTCTCCACCCACTAGTTATTTTCTACATCGATATGTACAATTGTATGCTACTCAGACTTTATGAATTATGACGTCAGATATAGTCACTGGTTTTTCCATGCACCGACACAGGTTCCCTCTCATACTGTATCGACCTATTGTAATTGTTTATACGTGTAATTTGCTAGACTGTACCTGCCAACAATGACATGATCATATAACCTAATTACACCTCGCTGGTCCTAGCACGTCAATGCTTTGTTATTTATCCCGTGCTCGTGCACCTCGCTCGGCTAGTAGCCATTCCAAAAGCTATTTTTCCACACCTCCCATCTCCTCGCACCGCTTCCTCCATCCCTCCCAGCCAATCCTGGCTGACCTATCACAGCGCGGCCACCCCGGGAGTACCACCCACACCCCCAGCCTATTTCCGCATTTAGGCCGTTCCCCAACCACGCATCTCCAAGGAACCGCCAGCCGTGATCGAGCTCCTCGCCGATTCCACGCTCCAGAGAGGTTTGTCCCTAGCCATAACCGCCCATACTGCCAGTTGCTCCAGGCTGCCCCCTGCCCTTAACCCTTCCTTGCCCCCTTATCCCCCTACAGATCCATTCCCTCAAGACAGACCACATCGGGATCGCCTTACCGAAACCATCGGACCGGGACTACTTCGACCGCTCCATCCGGCAAATCTGGGTAAGTCCACACGGACACCTTTCCTTTGCCTCCCACCCCTGCTCTTCCAGACTCGGAGCCGCATCTCCCTCTCTACCTTCGCCCGCAGCCGGTCCGGTTCCTGAATACTGCACCGGCCTGTCCATCACGATTCTTCGCCGTCTCCGGGTACTTACAGCGGACCCACGCTGTCACCGGTAAGACCTTGCCTTTACCACCCCGCGCTCCCACGCTCCACAGCCTTCACCCCGGTCATTGCCTTACGAGCCGCTTGCGTATCCAACGCACTTTTCCAACACTTCCGTGGCCCGCCTGCCGCTCCCCATCGCGACACCGTGCCTCCCCCCCCCCCCCCCCCCCCTCGCTTGCCGGTTGCTCTCCTCGCTCCGTGCCTCAGACTCCACGGGTCACCGAGTACGTGGTTATGCCTGATGCCCTCCAGCTAGCCACCCGTCGTTTCGTCCGGCACTGACCGCCCACTCCCCCCCCCGCCACGCCTCATTATGATTATTATAATTTTTCCGATACTTCGCGGGTCTCCATGTCATCGGTACCCGTTCCCACCTCCTTTCTATCTCTTTTCCACAGCTCCAAACTACACTAGGCACGCCACTCCCTCGAAGCCATTACTCCTACTGCGGCCTCCTAGTACCCACCGGTCTGTCAGCCCCCATACCCACCCCCCGCTCCAGTCCTTCCCGGTCGGTCCCAGGCCCCTCCCATAGTATTTAGTGCGCACACTTGGCCCTCGCACCCCAGCCTCATTCTTTTCTTTTACCCCATGCACAGCACTGTCTTCAACCCATCCTCGTCCTGATTTTTGTGGATCGAAACGCCGTCGACACACCAGCGCAACCATAGGCGCCTTTTCACAAAGTGGTTCACGAACAATGAAATTGAATTGAAGCAGAAACGTACTCTGTTACTCGGAACCATACTGTGACAACTATTCACTGTATATATTTCTACACGAGTCACCTTGCGCCGCCCACGCTGCTCTCACTTGAGCTGCTACCTTGGTTTTCACTCACAAACCACGAGCACGGCCAAATTCACTATATGTTGGGGTCTTGATAATGCTGATTCGCTGGGTAGGGTGATTTCCACAATGGTAGGGCTACGTCGTCATGCCTGGTTGAGGACGACTGGTTTTTCGGCAGATGTCCAGAATACTTTGATGGACATGCCCTTCGTTGGCACTCGCCTCTTTGGTGATAAGGCGGATTCCACATTGGAACTTTTCAAGGACTCTCGGGCCACGGCCAAGTCCTTAGGCCTTTCAGCCACACGTACTCCTTCCGCTTCTAGCTTTCAAAGCTCCAGAAGAGGCTTACAAACACGTTAATTTCAAAACAAGCCTGCGCAGCAACAATCCCAGCGCAGCCGCGGACGTGGATCTCGCAAAGGCGGGTCACCGGGCCAGCGTGCGGGTCATTCCACCAACACCCCCGCTGCCGGTGCCTCCACACCTTCCTAGTCCGGTGTTTCAGGCCCACCAGACGCCAGTGGGGGCAGGATTCGACATCACCTCCCCCACTGGCACCTCATTACATCAGACAGGTGAGTTCTGGAGATTGTTCGAAGGGGCTACCCCCTCCTCTTCAAGGCTACCCCCCCAGCCATGCCACCGCAGTTCCACCGCATGTCGGGGATCATTTGGCACTTCTCCAGCAGGAAGTTACGGCCCTCTTGGTTTTGGTTGTTACTCCCACTACTACTTGGTTCCAAAGAAGGACAAGGGTCAAACGGGTAGATGCATCATTGTTTTCCTTTGCGATTTCTAAATTGCGAAAATTAAGGAATCGCAATTTAGAAATCGCAAACGGCAATGCATGAAAAAATCACAAATTTTTTTTGCGATTCGGTATTTTTCCTTAATTGCGATTCACAATTTGCGAATCGCAATTAAGGAAAACCCTTCCCATCGATTCCTTTGGGCCAAAAGGCCCATAGGAATCAATGGGAAGGCATTCACATTTTGCGAATTTCAAATTGCGATTCGCAAAATGTGAATGCAATTTCAAGGGTGCAGGGAGGGGTCCAAATAACCCCTCCGTGCACCCCTGAAATGTAACTTTAAATGCAATTTACACACACACATGCCCCAAGGGCAATTAAAAGTTTCAAAAATGCAATTTGTGCATATTTAAAAGTTTTGGGTAAATTAGCATGAAGTTCAACTTCATGCTATTTTACCCCTTCCAAATTGCGAATTCGCAATTTCAAAATAATCATGCATTGCATTTCAGAAATCTCAAATTGCGATTTCTTAAATGCAATCGCAATTTTAGAAATCGCAACATGGTTGCGATTCCTAAAATTGCGAAATGCATGATGCATTCCAAATTAGTGAATTGCATTCGCAAACGGCCGAAAATTGCGATTCGCACCGTTTGCAAATGCAATTCTGTTTGATGCATCTAGGCATACATCCCATCCTAGACCTTCGAAACGTAAATCACTTCCTCTGAAAGGAGAAGTTCAAGATGCTCACTCTGGCTCATGTCTGGTCTGCTCTTGACCCACAAGACTGGATGGTAGCACTGGACCTAAAGGACGCTTATTTTTAAATTCCTGTCCTGCCGGCCCATCGGCGTTACCTGCGATTCACGGTGGGCCAGGAGCATTTTCAGTTCACAGTGCTCCCCTTTGGCCTTGTCAGTGCTCCTCGAGTGTTCATAAAAGTGATTGCAGGGGTTGCAGCTCAACTGCGCAGATCAGGGGTTTCAGTCTTCCCCCATCTCGTTGACTGGTTGTTTAAGGCGGGCTCCCCCCAGACCGTCGTCTCCCACCTCCAGACTACGGGCGACCTCCTGCATTTTCCATCAAAGTGCCGAAGTCGCTCCTGATTCCCTCCCAGAAGCTTCTCTTCATCGGAGCGGTGCTGGACACGGTGCAGTTTTGGGTTTATCCTCCCGAACAGCGAGTCCTGGACATTCGGGCTATGATTCCGATCTAACAGCCCTTGTCTTGGGTTTCGGTCAAGATGACCTTGAAGTTGCTGGGACTCATGGCATCCTGCATTATGCTGACCAACCACGCCAGGTGGCACATTCGGGCTCTGCAGTGGGACCTGAAGTTCCAGTGGGCGCAGCATCATGGGAACCTGTCCTACTACGTCCAGATCTCGGAGGGCACTGCACAACAATTGCAGTGGTGGCTCACAAATCAGCATTGCGTCAGCGGCAGATCCCTCTCCCTTCCCCAACCGTAGCACACAGTGGTGACAGATGCGTCCCTCCTGGGATGGGGCGGCCACATGGGAGAGGCGGAAATCAGAGGCCTCTGGTCTCCGGCGGAGTCCCGGCTCCATATCAAGCTTCTGGAGCTTCGGGCGATCTTTCTTGCACCTCAGGCATTCCTTCCCTCTGTCAGGGGGAAGGTAGTGCAGGTGTTCACGGACAACATCACTGCCATGTGGTATTGCAACAAACAGGGCGGCCCAAACACTGCCCATCACAAACCAGCACAGCAGGGGTCTCCGCGCATCATAGCACTATCTCCATATCTGCGGGCCAGATTTCATTCAAAACAATCCAGCACCACAATGGAGCAGGGGGCGACCAACCATCTGCCCCACCAGTACAGGATCCACGCTCCGTGTGGCACTTACGTGGACAGCACCAAGTGCCGCTTTCGCTGTTCCTATGAAGAGGCTTTGCAGATGGAAAGTGCAGAGGAGTGCACCGGTAGTAGCAGGGCTCCGCCCACCCCCGCGGGCTTTGAAGTGTGGCGCAGTCATTGCCCTGCCCGCCCAAATCACTGCAGTTGCGCAAATCAGGTCTCAGTGCTCCTTCGCCTGCTCTCGCCGCAGTCTCTGCCAACAGCGTGCCTTCACCGCTGGGCCCAAGTATAATCTTCGGTCATGGCCGAAGCCCATCCTGAGCTTGCATGAGCGCCGTCCCCGACCTCTACATAGACTATAAATTGGGACGATGACGCAACCACACCGCCGGCTCGCCAAAGGTAAGCCCGTCCGCGCTCAGCGCCAGCACCCCTGCCCATTGTAATACAGAAGGCTCGGTCCTCCAGGTATATACAGGATCCCAACTTATGAAATTGAGACCAGTCGGTAAGAGACCAGGCTGTTTGTGTCTCGCGTTTGACTCGAGTCTTATGGCTTGTTTGGTCACATGCCCCAATTGTAACACCACACTCCCCAGGCTCACCTACATGCCAATTAGATCTATTAAACAAAGTCTACCGACAATATTTCAGTGTTTAAATGTCTTCTATTTAATGCTAGGTCATTGGTGATGCACAGTGTTGAGTGTGCCTCGCTAATAGAAGAGAAGAATATTCAAATTGCCTTCATATCAGAAACATGGACAGATGATAGTTCTGGTCCTGACATTGTAAAAGCCACTCCATCAGGCTACCTTTGTCACCTCCTCAGTAGGCCTAAAAAAAGGGGGGGTGCTGGCTATAATATGCCTTGCTTCAGTTAAAGCTATCTTTCATATAGCTTCTAACTTGGCCTGTGAGGCACTTGCCTTCGGTTTCCATTTAACAAGTCACCATACGTTTAAGGGTATCCTGGTATATAGACCTCCAGGACCCAGACGCACTGCTACATCTCCCATTGTGAACCTGCTGGAAGAGGGCTCAGACTCCTTCACTATCCTAGGGGATTTCAATTACCATCTAGAGGTATTGGAGGACTCTGACACAGTAGCCCTCACAGACCTGATGAGGAATGCTGTCCTGATCCAACAGGTGACGAGCCCCACGCACTTGGCAGGACACACTCTAGATGGTATATTCTCAAACCATCCCAATCTACAGTTTACGGGCATACTGCCTTTGACCTGGACAGATCACATGGGAGTTCAATTTGAAATTCTCCTTGATGCCCGTCCTATGGTAGCGAAAGGCCCTAAGATCCAGAGTCTAAGCAGATCCTGGAACACTATTAAAAGCACAGACTTACAGGCAGTACTTATGGCCTCTATCGGTCAGTTACCTGTAGAAGAAGCAGTCACGCATTACACAGCTTGGGTAGAGTCAGCCTGTAATATGCTAGCCCCAGCTAGAATGATACGCTCGAGAAGAACAAATCCCACAGCCCCCTGGTATTCAGAAGACCTGAGAAGACAAAAGCGTTCCTGTAAGCTCCTTGAGCGAATCTGGAGAAAATGTTTTTTGGAAGAGGACAAACCGAAATATAGACAAAGCCTATCTATCTACAAACAACTTTTATTTGAAGCAAAGAAAAACTTCTACACTAAACAAATTAATTTGGCAAACAACTCTACGAAAGAGCTTTTTAAAACTGTTTCTAGTCTGGCCTCCTCTACCAAAAGTTGAAGCAAGTCAGAAACTCTGCGATGACATTGCCAAGTTCTTTTTGAATAAAGTAGAAGCTATCTTTTCAAACTTCAGTCACCCTAATTCTGAGGAAGGCAGGATGTGGTCAGAGGGAAGGCTACCAATTACTGATTCCCTGTCCACAACAGATACTGAAAAGCTTCTTCTCTCTGCCCGATCAGGTTCCCCCTATGATCCCTGCCGCGTCTCAATAATTAAACAGGCACATGTGTCTGCAGCTTTAGTCCTCACTCCATTGTTTGATGCAATGTTTGAAGTCGGACTCTTCCTTATCCCCTGGAAATCGGCTTCAATACTGCCACTAGTGAAAATGCCTAACCTGGACCCAAAGGAGCCAAATAATTTCCGACCCATATCTCGCCTTCCGTTACCAGCAAAATTGGTTGAGAAAAATATTAATTTACAGCTCAGTACTTTTCTAATTGGGAAAAACGCTCTGGACCCAACTCCGTTTGGGTTCAGAAAAGGGCACAGTACTAAATCCGCACTGATAAAATCTACGGAGGAGATCAGGGAGGCTGTGGATAGGGGAGGTGTCCCTTCCATTTTTGCTATTGCCTCATGTATTTTTGGGGGTGTTAGATGCTTTGGGCACTGTGCCACTGCTGTCCAGTGCCACAGTGAGAGTGCTCACTATTGTCACTTGATGTATGGATTAGTGATTCCATGTTTGGCTATTTGGTTTTCTTGTCAGACCCTAGTCTAGTGCACTGTGTGTGCCAGGGCGTGTAATCCAAATGATGCTGGTGGGCCTGCAGCACTGGTTATGCCACCCACTGAAGCAGCCTTGTAAAATGTGTCTAAGGTCTGCCATTCTGCAGCCTGCGTGCAGTCTGGTACTGTCATGCTGACTGGGCAAGTGCACCCACTTGCCAGTTCTTAAACCTTATTTTTTCTTCATATCAGTCACCCCTATGGTAGGCCCAAGGGCAGGGTGCATTGTAAATATAAGGTAGGACAAGCCCTGGTGTGTGTGGCATGTCCTAATAGTGAATTACAGCCATTTTTGTTTTTCACTATTGCAAGGCTACCTGTTCTCCATAGGCCAGGATGGGCTGTTAGAATTATTACATTTTATAATCCTAACAAACTCAGAGAACATGGTAGAAATTCGAGTTTAGTATGCCTGGACTCAGAATAATAAAATACATGTTTTAGTAAAGTTTATTTTAATATTCTTTGTTTGCAAATACCACTTTTAGAAAGTAGTTATTAGTTTGTCTAACCATTCAAACCTGCTTCTGCTAGGTTGTGTATTCCTTTGTCTGATTTTGTGAGTGACAGGGCTGGGGAATTCCAAGAGACAGGCTGAGTCACCCAGTGGTGAATCTGCATTTAGATGGGAGGGAGGAGTTGCACCTGACCCTTGAATAGGGCTGTGCCTGCCTGTCAACAAAGTGCTCCAGGACTGTACTTGCCTTTCACAATGCTGGCTCCACCTCCTGTGGGGCGTCTGATGTTTCTGCCCTGCACTGTGAAAGGAAAGGAGAAGTCGGGTAAACAAAGTGCTCAGGAACTGGTTTGGACTAGGCACAGGCCCCTCTCCCCTCAGAGAACAAAGGATTTTGGGGTATAAATATTGGGACCCTGATCCCATGAAAGTAGATCACTTTTGAACTACAAGAAGAAACCTTTACTGAGAAGAGGAACCTGAAGTAACTGAGGAGAGACTATTCCCAAGCTGAAGTGCTGCTTGGGGGATTGGCCTGCAGTGGTTGCCTTACTGCCAAAGGAAGGAGAAAGGAACTTTGTGTACTTTGCTTTCAACTTGTGAAGGATCTCCAAGGGCTTGGAAAAGAGCTTGCTTCCTGCTAAAGTCTCAGAGACAACAGACTTCAACCCCCAGCTCCCCAGAGTTCTTGTGGAAGTGCCTGCTGCTGTTTAGGGCCTTCTGAGGAACTGAGTGTCGCAAGGAGCTGGAAGTGCGACTCAACGAGAAGCGTGTTGCCGTCGCTGGGCCTGGCATCCTAACTCCGAAGGAGGGTGTCGCCACTGGAACTGTCGCTCTGCACCGCATCGGAGAGAAGCGTGCCGCAACGAAGAGGAAGCGTGTCGCCGTCGCTGCTGCTACCGTCGCAACTCCGGAGAAGGAGGGTGTCGCCGCTGCAGTTGTCGCACTGCACCGCATCTGGAGGAGAATCTCGCAACGAGGTCGGAGCGTGTCGCCCTCGCTGTGCCTGCCGTCGTAACTCTGAAGGAGGTCGTCACTGCTTAAACTGTCGCATTGCACTGCATTGACCAAGAGCACCTCGCATCCCCGAGAAACGCGCCGTCGTCGGAGCTGCTGCCGTCGCATCTTGGATGTCGCCGCTGTAGTTGTCGCATTGAGTGTAAGCGTCACGCATCGTGGGAGAAGAGCGCCGCCGCTGGAGCTGCTGCTGTCGGATCTTGGATGTCGCCGCTGTAGTTCACGCATCGAACCGAGAGCTTCTCGCATCCCCGAGAAGCGTGCCGCATCTGGAAGATCTTCACGTCTTTATTTCTTTGTATCTGAACTTTGCCGCATTTCCCATTGTTGCGACATTGCTTGTCCTGGAAGCGCACACAACCTAAGGTACATTGACGCAGTGTCGCATCTAAGAACTGAACTGAACTAAGCTTAAAACTACCATCTTAAAGTAATCATAGTGTGTATTTTTGTTGTTTATGGTCTTGTGGTAACTCTATATAAAGTCTACTTATTTTTTGTGTGTGGTGTCCATTTGTAGTGTTGACACTGGGTTACTGTTTGTGGTCACAACTGCTTACAACTGCTTAACTTACAAAGCCTCTGAAATAAAGCCTTGACTGCTCTCGCCACACTACCTAAAGGGTGAGCAGGGGTATTTTTAGGAGTATAATCCCCCTTAACCTGACTAGAGGAGAGGGCCCCTATTTGTCACAAGTACCTACCTGTGTCAACTAGAGACCCCTAAATCTAATCTAACATTGGCAAGCAGCGGAAGGGATTCCGGATTTGCATTTGTGACTCATGTACAGTGACTGGTAAACACTACTTAGTGAGTGCAGACATAACGATACCACATACTATTTGGTAGATTCCTTTTTGGATTTTTTGGTTCTATTTGATTCAGTTGTAGTGTAGAGAGCAGAATCCATAGCCTCTGTTGATCTTGAATGGGAAGAAGAGAAATTGGAAAGCTACAAAGTTGCACACCTGAAGTATTTTTTGCAAAAAGTTCAATGTTCCCACCTCTGGGTTCAGAGTGAAATAAGAATTCTACAAGGTGCTGAGGGCCTGGGTAGAAGCAAGGAAAACCCCTGTGATTGAGGAGGATGACCAAGCAATTGTGCAACAGGAAGGGCCATTTGGCTTAGGAGGAAGGAGACCGCCTTCCTCTGCAGGTAGCAATGCTTCCAACAAGATTCTGTCTCCAGAGGAGTTGGAGGACAGGGAGAGAAATAGAAGGCATGAGATGGAGCTGACAAAACTGAAGTTAAGTGGGCAGTTACAATTGGAATTACAGACCAGGAGGTTCGCCCTGGAAGAGAAGAAAATGCAATTTGATCATGAGAAGGTTTTGAAGGAGTTGGAGTTAAAAGCTCAATGTTTAGGAGTTACTCCCTCTGGAAGCAGCATGCCGTCAGTACATACAGAAAGTAGAATGTATATTCCCAAGGATGTGGTGAAAGAGTTTTACAAAAATGATGATATTGGTCAGTGGTTCAGAGCCTATGAGGTAGCCATGTCTTCCCACCGGGTCCCTAAGAGAGATTCGGGGTTGTGTGGAAGGTTCCTTAGTGAGCGGCGGGATACATTGTTAGGTTTGCCTTCTGATGTCCACAATTCATACAGCCACATGAAAGATGCATTGATGTCTTATGTGTTGAAATTTTTTATTAGAAATTTTCAGATAAAAGTACAGATACAAAAAAATAAAAATAAAGCAGGATAATATCTTTGACAAATAAAATAATATACATGAGGAAAGGTATTACACGAAGTATAATAAATATGAGGACATAAAAATATCGTATATTCCATAATCTTAAATACAATAATAATGGGAAAATAGCAAAATAAGTACATTATAGAAGAAGAATAAAGAAAAGGAAACAGGAGGAAAAAGGAAGAAAGTGAATAAAAGGAAAAGAAAAAGAAAAGAAGAAGCAAGAATCCCAGAGCAACATGAGTAAGCACAAAAAAAGTAAAGGCGAAAAAATGGAAAGCTGAGTAGTACGAAAAAAGAGAACCTAAAAGAAGAGAATTAAGAAGGTGGAACAGTCAAAGGAGAAGGAGGAGTGGAAACAGAGTCACTATGCACAGGGCTTCCAGAAAAGGAGACCACACCTGGAGAAAAATGGAAGTTTCATCCTGCAAGTTATAAATTGTACGTTCATGTAGAGCTGTTTGCATCATTGCCACCAACCACTCTTCCTGCGAAGGAGGCAGAGGCGATTTCCAGTGCCGCAGTATACAAATTTTTGCCGTGTCGAGAGCCGTGTGGAGAAGACGAGTTTGCGGCCTAGAAAACTTCGGAAGGCTACGAAAATCATGCAAAATAATATTCAGAGGAGTAAGGGGCAGAGGGAGTGACATGGCATTGTCCAATGTCTTCCGTACAAAAAGCCAAAAAGGTGTCGTACGAGGACATTCACAAACAATATGCGTAATATCACAACCAGAAGCTGAACAACTCCAACACAAAGTATGTGATCACAATTTAGCATGATGCAATTTGACTGGAGACCAATGCCATTCATGTAAAATTTTGAAAATGCAAAATTTAAGACGGGCTTCACGGACTCCCTTCCAAGATTTGGTCCCATTGAATATTGGAGTATGCAACCGATAGGCGAGATTGCCATTTTAACTGGAGACCTTGTGAGAGAGGCTGTGAAAATAAAGGATGCAAAAAAGTTTTATAAAGACCAGAAGTCACACCTTTAAGATTCCCCCAAGACTGTAGGTAAGACAAAATAGGAGATACAGATATTAAGTCAGGCGGAGGATCTAAATGTTTTGTGAGAACTCGTTGGAGCTGAGTGTATTTGCAGGATTGTGTGGATGGCAGATGAAATTCCTCACAGAGTTGAGAAAAAGATTTAAAAGAGTTATTATGAAATAATTGATCTATAGTCTGAATACCAGCTTCCTGCCATACAGACCAGGACAGAGTGCGACCCCCAATACGAACGGCAGAGTTAGTCCATAAAGGGGCTTTAAAATGGATACGTGAATTAGATTTAAGTATACGATGACTTCTCTGCCAGGATTTGTGCATTGCAGATAAGATGGGGTTTTTAGGATCAGAAGAACTGACCCCTTTACCATACAAAAGGGACAAACCAAGACCAGAAGCTAATAAGTGATGTTCAAGGGGGACCCATTGAGGTATGTCTTTAGATTTGGGTAGAAAAAAACAAGTTGTGAAAGATGAAGAGCAAGCGAGTAATGCTCGATAGAAGGGAGAACCAAACCCCCTTGTAACTGATAAGATTTTAGTTTTGCAAAGGAAAGACGCGGTTTAGCCGTGCCCCAGACAAAAAGTTTAATTTTGGAGTCAATGGATCTCAAGAGTTGTTAAGGGGATGTGAAGAGGAAGCATACCCAAGACATAAAGAAATCGAGGAAGAGTAACCATCTTAATCGCCTGGACCCGCCCCCATAAGGATAAACCCAAAGCCTTCCATTTATCAAAGTCTCTTTGCATTTGTATGATTAAAGGAGTCAGATTGTCCGTGACTATATTATCCAACCCTCTATTAATTAAGATTCCTAAATATTTAAGTCTGGATGGTTGCCAATGGAAAGGGAAATCAGAAATCACATCTTTCGTTGTACCAATGGTCATGGGTAATGCTTCACTCTTATCCCAATTTATCTTGTAGCCAGAAAAGGAAGAAAAATCATTGATGATGCGGAGGAGAGCAGGAAGAGAGCGGGGAAGATCAGTGAGTGTGAGGAGAATATCATCCGCATATAAATACATTTTAGAATGACCAATTGGAAGGGGGACACCTATCACAGTAGTAGATTGTCGTATCGCAGCAGCTAAAGGCTCCATTGCGAGAAGAAAGAGAAGAGGGGAGAGTGGACATCCCTGACGAGTACCTCGTCTAATTGGAAATGGGGTAGATAGAAAACCGCCGCAATTGACCTGAGCCGAAGGATCATCATAAAGCAGGCACACTTTATCTATAAACTGGTCGCCTAATCCAAACCTTTGCATGATAGAAAAAAGGTATTCCCACTCAATGCGATCAAACGCTTTTTCAGCGTCCAGAGAGAGAAGTAATGCATCATCAGTGAGATGTTTAGCTGACCATAAAGTGTGAGGTAAGGTGCGTAAATGGTTGCGAGATGACCTACCTGGGACAAAACCTACCTGCGAATTGTGGATTAAAGAAGGTAAAACTTTACGAAGACGTGATGCAAGGATGCTAGCAAGTATCTTAACATCTGAATTTAAAAGAGATATGAGCCTATAACTACTGCATAACAAAGGATCCTTGCCAGGTTTCGGCAAGACAGCTATAACGGCCTTGTTGGACAGAGGACCAAGAGAAGACTCCTCCACCGCCTCCCCAAATGCAGCATGTAAAGTGTCGATCATATTCTGACCGTTCCATTTAAAAAATTCAGGAGGAAAACCATCATCCCCGGAGCTTTATGATATGGCAAGGCAGCTATTGCTGAAGAAATGTCATCCTTCGTAATAACACCATCCAGTAGGGCTCTACCCTCATCAGAGAGTTTAGGAATATGAACTGCATCTAAAAATTTGTTCATCGCAAGTGCATCTGTATAAGTGCTTGGAGAATAAAGAGATCTATAAAATGAACGAATTCCTCAACAATTTCCTGTGGTCGAGTAAGCACGTCACCAACACTTGATTTGATAGCTGGAATTGCCATAGCGCCCTCCCTTTGTCTCAATTGCGCAGCTAATAACCGACCAGCCTTTTCCCCCTGCTCGTAATGACGTCATTTCATCTTTTGCAAAGCATACTCGGCTTTAGAAGTAAAGAGACTATTAAGAGACATTCGCGCTTTCTCCAGTGATTTACGAGCCTGAAGGGTTGGCTTTGAGATATACGATTGAGAGAGTCGGCGAATGTCGTCCTCCAAAGCAGTCTGTTTGACTGCATTTTCCTTATTGCGTAAAGCAGCGTCCCGCATGAGTTGACCCCTAATTGTTGCCTTGGCTGCAGCCCAAACCATTCTCTTAGAAGAGACTGATGTATCATTGAGAGTAAGGTAATCCTGGAGATGTGATTGCAAAAGAAGTTTACCTGCTGGAGCTCTATACCTGGCTATATTCAAGCGCCATGGTTTACGTCCTGGTTTGGAGAGACCCAAATCAAGAGATAAAAGAACAGGGGAATGGTCGGATATGGCTGCTTCCAAGATCTGGGACTGTGTGACCAGTTGGACTGCCTGTTGCTAAAGAAGGAAATAATCAAGACGCGAAAATGTACCATGTGTAGAGGGGAAAAACGTATATTCTTTGTCCTGAGGATGACTCAGCCTCCAATGATCAACTAGACTAGTATCAGCAAGAATGTCCCTAAGAATGGCTCTATCTGGAGCGTTAACGGTGTCAAAGCAACCTGTTCTATCCAGAGTAGGATCTGGTTCCAGATTCCAGTCCCCTCCAATGAGAAACTGGGAGGCATTGATTTCCGTGAAAAGGCGGTTCAGACGGAGAAAAAACTGTTTTTTGGAGCCTAAAGGGGCATAAATAGAACCAAGGCAAATGAAAGAGTTCCCAATTTTTAACTTGACAAACACATATCGACCTTCCGGGTCAGAGAACGTTTTGAGAATTGTGAAGGGGAGTGACTTTCGAAAAAGTATGGCAACCCCACACTTGCGAACAGGATTAGGGTTGGTAGGATCAAGCTTGGAGACACTACTGTGAATCACTTTACCAACCCAGTCTCTACTGAGTTTACTACATTCAATATCATCTAAGTGCGTTTCCTGCAATAGAGCAACGTCCACATGTTTAGAGCGCAGGTATGTGAGTACCTTTTTACGCTTGATATAATGAGTGAGGCCATGAACATTCCAGGAAATCACTGACAGCGAATTAGGAGAGGACATGATAGGAGAATTCAAGAGGTAAGGAGAAAGAAAATAAGGCAATTGGACAGAAAATAGAGAAGAAAAATGTTGCTCTGGGAAGCAAGAGACAAAATGTGTCGAAGAAGAGAAAAACTAATAAAATGGAGAAAAAGAAAAGAAGAAAGGAAGAGAGAAGGAAAAGGAAATACAGAAGTAATTTAGGAAAACAAAGTGAATATTTAAAAGAGACAAAGCAGGTAGAAACGAAAGAAAAACAAATACGAAGATAGGAAAAGAGAAGAGAACCTGAACTGTTATCTACGGGTCTGGGCGCACTAAAAGCAGCGCCAAGGGGTAACCGGACCCCCTCTGAGGAAAGAAGAGTGGGAATCTAAAGAACAAAGGATAATATGGAATATACGAGACACAATAGAGCAGGGTAACATAATCAAAAGTCGTGCAAAAACATGAGATACTATCATAAAACACAGTCAATGAATAAAGAGAATGATTAAATGTGTGGTACAATTACCATACAATAAATAATAAGTTGATAAGGAAAGAAAAGAAGACTCAAGGAGGAGAAGTAAATGAAGGAACCCCCATAGCATACAATAAAAGAAACAGATAAGATATATTAATGAAGCATGTGAAATAATATATAGAAAGGAACAGAATCGATAATGCCAAATAGAGAGAAAGAGAAAGAAGTAAGAAATAAGAAACAAAAGAAGAAAAGCCCCCATAGGAAAACATGAGAATATGAATAGAGATAGCATAGATATAAATGAGTGGAATAATAAAATAAAATAAAATTACATTATGTCAAAAACAAAGTATCTTATGAAGTAAATGAACAGTGTGAATTCTAAACCACAGTAACAACAACATGGAGAAGGGAATGAATAAGAAGCTAGTCCCGCATGTAATAGGTAATAGATACGCACAATATAATAAACGAGATCTAAAATGCGTCAATACTCTTAAAAAGCCTATGATAAAACGCAAAATTTGTTGAGAACTCACAGGATAACAATAAGACATAGAGCACCAAATAAAACAGTGCCACAATATGCATATTTTATAATACTAGAGAACCACAGGCAGTTAAGTGGACAGGTAAAGCTACAGATAAAAAACAAAGAACAGAAGTTATCATATCACAAAAAGAGAGACAACGTTATAATAAGACCTAGACGAGAATATTAGGGTAAAGAAAAGAAGAAGAAAACCACGAAAAGGAGACAAAACAAATATGGCACATAAAAAGAGGGAAAGAGATAGCATGTAAAAACAAGGAGTGAAGACCATAATATCATACAATGGAAGAGAAACAAAAGACAGTGATCAGAAACAAGCGAAACATAGAAAACAATGAAACAAATAGACATCATTCAAAAGCGAATTAGTTAATAAATGACATATTGAGTGATTACTTGAACAATAACAATATCACTATAACAGGGAGAATGTATAGGAAGGAAGGAAAACTACCTGCAGGAAGATAACATCCTTATAGCATATAATAAGCAGAACCTGAAAATGATTAAATGACTGCAAAACTGAAAATCACATATTAGAGCGAATATAGAATAACAATAGGTCATAAGGCATAATACAAAGCCCTAAGTAGAAGAAAAGCATGACTAACAACAAGAACTAATACAAATGTATAAGGTAAGAAGAATAAAACATTAGAACAGGAAAAAGGATTCAGTCAGCATCAGAAGACTTCTTGAGAGGTGATCTAGACTTGTCCCTTTGCGGTGTGTTAGTTAGGGAGGAGACCGAATGTAGAGCTGAATCCCTATCATCCTGAGAGCAAGGCAGACGGGTGAGATCCCTTCCACGTTGCCTGGAATCAGTAGAGGTGTTCAAGCGAGACGTTGGTTGAGTGGTAGATGAGGGCTTAGATTGATGAGGTTGAGTACAGGAAGAAGATTGAGTTTCCATATCATTGGACTTGATATCATCCAAAAACTGCTGAAGAAGTGCAGGATCGTAGAAGTCTTTGGATTCTCCATTTCTGGTTATACGAAAACGTGCGGGTTCAAATAATCCGTATTTAATGTCCATTTGACGTAGCTGAGGCCGTAGGGAAAGAAACGCCTTCCGTCGTTCATTCGTTTCCTTAGAGAAGTCTGCAGCCATATGGATGGTATGACCTTGAAATAGGAAAGAGCCACGTGAACGAGCCATTGATAGGATCTGTTGGGTTTGTTCATGCCTAAGGAAACAAGCAATAATTGGTCTGGGCCTTGCAGAAGCACCAGAACGTGAAGGACCCAGTCTATGAGCACGTTGGATCTCAAGAGGAGGAATAAAAGAAAGACCAGTCAAGATGGGAAGGACATCATAAAGAAAGGTCTTCATGTCTTGGTTTTCAATATTTTCCGGAAATCCAAAAAAACGAATGTTGTCTCTACGACTGCGATCCTCCAAATCGATGATCTTTCTGTGCAAGAATAGTAGGTCTTGATCTGAACCCTGAACAGAATCCAGTCGACTTTCCATATCCAATATTTTAGAGTCAATGGCGTCAATCCTTGTATGAAAAGTAGAAAGTTCTGCCCTTATAGATTTAGTCTCTGCAGTCAATGATGTCATGGTAATGTCCAGGCCCTCCAATCGACGGTTAACCCCAGAGAGTTCTTGCAAGATGCGTTGCATAGTGTCAGACAAGGATTTATCGCTCTGAGGTGATGCCACTTGCGATGAAGGAGGCGACGTAGAGCCATTACCTTTCATTGTCGAAGTAGAGGGTTGTTTTACCACTTCAGTGAAAAGTGGCTGCTTAGGTTCACGACCACCATTCCTATTATTAGACATTGCAGTGCACTGTTGTAGTGGTGGTCTACAATAGCGAATTGAGGAAATACTGGAATATGAGGCAATGATGAAACCACTGGCGCATCAAAGGTAAGGAAACAGATGCAGCAAAGTAGTGACCAATACAAGCAGCATACAGGTAATATTTGAAATTGGAAAAGCACTATAACATTGCCACAAAACAGCAAGCACTGTGTCGCAAAAACCAGTGCAGTACAGGAATGGAAAATCTTGCGTGTCAAAACTACCTCAGAAACAGAGCATATGGGTGCAGTGAATGAGAATGACAACAGACCATCAATGTTGTGGGAACAAGTTGTAAAAAGGGTATTAAGGTCTGTATACACTGAGAAAATGCAACTCTAAAGATGAAGGCAGTTCATAAGAGAGCAAAATTCCGGTCCACTCACAAGAGAAAATAAATAAATAAATTGACCCCAGGCATTCTCCATGGTGATAATGAGATAATAATAGTGGTGGAAAAATCAGGGATGTGATTGAGGTAATTAACTCTGCCCCAAATGTCTCGTAAAGCAGCAAGAATAAAGGCACAAAATCCAGTTCAAGGAGTGAAAAGAGAGTAAAACATATATTCCTGTATGTGATACTTCAGTCACTGTTAAGGCCGTGAGAGTCCATGTGGAAAATGGTACTTCAAAAGATTGCACCAGTAATGCTGAGGAAAAAACTCCACTCCTGAATGGGCCTAGAGAGGGCGCCGTGTACTCAAAAGACGCATAATGTTAGGCAGAGGCTTCCAGCAGCCGCTATGAAAAGCGACCTCGTCGTCTGAGGGGGTGCGGCCTAAAGCCCGGTGAAGCACGGCCCTGTATTACTGAAGGCGCCGCCCGCGCTGTCAGGAGGCGCGGCGTCAGTAGCGCGCAAATTCCCAGGCGCGCACTAGAAGAGCCGGCTATCTCTGTGGTACTGTAATTCCGGACCCTGCTGCCCCCCGGTACCAAGATCCAACACTCGTGTCATAAAATATCATCGTACCATGACGAATTTGGTATCTACGAACCGGTAATGATTAGGACATTATTCCTATGCATTTGCGTCACGATCGAGTGATGCTGACACCCTTAAATCGCGGTTTCCGTCCCGAACCCTCGGACTCCATTTTGTGAGCGGCATCCATCTTAGGGCTTGCCCTCATATAAGTCAATTGATTAAAGACGTGCTTGATCCGAAAGGACACGTCCACCTTAGCTGACTTCCCCATGACCTGGCCCAAGCTGACTCCACTGCCTCCAGCCAGACCTGTTTGGGCAGCTCCTCGCCCAGTAGCCGAGTAAGATAGCATCGAGGCACAACATGTCATAAACCATTCACCACCTACAGAACATGTTTTCCATACACATACACCTGTCCACTTTCCTTGTTTATAGCTAGTTTTATGACTAGGAGGTGCCCGACTTTATTGGTGCTTCATCGATATCTGATGGGAGTTCTGGGCCTGACTGGGTAATCCATCACAAACTGGACATCCAAATATGCGCTGACCAGCATGACTTCGCTCTTTGTATTATTTAGAAAATATGTGTATGACCATACCATAAACTAAGGTATTCTTGCCTGAAGCTGTAAATTATGTATATATGGGGAAGGCTGGTTCTGTAAAAACGAACAGTCTCCTGAGAACTTACGGCCCGTGCTGTCGTACTTCTAGGACGCATGTTACTTGGTTGCAACCAATAAACCTTGATCTTTGACTTCAACTAGAAGACTCTGTGTTTCTGTAAGTCCAGAACAGGGAGAACCTAGAGGTCTTCGGGTGTTGTCCCCCTGGCACCACCGGGCCTAAAAACCCGGCACCTCAGTTGGCGCCCAACTCGAGGCGATATCAAGCGGCGACGGTCAAGCCAGATGTTCGTGAGGAGCTTCGTGTGAAAACTCCGGAGGACGGCCAGCCACTTCAGCGACCCCTGCATGTCGACGTGGTTCCGAAGGTCTTTGCTGCGAGGTTCCCCGCGTCCCGACGGCTACGAAGCACTGCTGCCCTGACTATCGCCCTGTTTTGGACCCAGTGATCCTTGGTAGAGCGAAACGATAGACGAGTCTTCTAGTGACGTCACCGATCTTCAATATTCAGTTAAGTATAAGTGGAGCGTCTCCCAGTCCTTAGTTTTGTTCTTAGTTTTTGGTATCCTTGAGATACGCCTTGATTTGGTACTTGCAAGCCCCAAAGCCGAAGGACTCGTGTATTCACGAGAAATATCGTAATCGATAATCCTTTGAAGTTTGAAGCTAGACTAGTGAGCAAAGATGCCTGGTCTTAGCAGACTTGGAAACTTGTTTTGTCTTAGCCTTGATTTGGTACTTGCAAGCCCCAAAGCCGAAGGACCCGTGTATTCACGAGAAATATCGTAATCGATAATCCTTTGAAGTTTGAAGCTAGACTAGTGAGCAAAGATGCCTGGTCTTAGCAGACTTGGAAACTTGTTTTGTCTTAGTTGTAGTAAGGACTCCCGATTAGAGGATTCGTGTCCGGTTCCTCCGATTGGAACTCCAACATATGAGTTATATATAAAGCACGGAGTAGGTCCTATCACGTATAATGAAGTGTGGATAAAATACACCCGCAAGGATGGTGTTTTAAAATGGCCCCAATATGGTAGTTTTGACCCAGAAATATTAGACAACCTCGAGGTCAAATTGTTCAAGAAGAAAGCCCGGCCGGCGATGTTTGACTCTTTTCGCTTATGGCGCAAAGAAGCCAAACAGAAAGAAATAAAATTAGCAAAGAAAAATAAAAGAGGTATATCAATGATACAAGCCGCAATTGCATACAGGGATAACGAGATAGAAAAGGAGAGTGAACAAACGCTTAGGAGCAAGAAACTAGCAGTAGATAAATGCTACCCGATGTTACCTCACGAGGGACAAGGTCCAAAGGGAACATCCGATAAAGATCCATTAATGTTCCATTTATTGAACTCACCACCCCCATATACATCAAGTATTGTTGGTCCACCGAGGCCCTTTGTTATACCACGCCCTGGTGCATGCAATACAGCTCTCGCACAAACACCAGCTCCTCTTCAGCTGGTTCCTACTTCTCCGGCGCAGCCTTCTCAAGGGCCGCCGCCTTTGCTACATACTCCATCTACTTCTATGACTTTGCCTACTGCTCCAACTGTTCACTATGATACTACGTCTGCTACTGCATCAACTTCCTCTGCTATTGCCTCGACTTCTTCTTTACATCAGCCTGTCTTTTTTGGCGCATCTGCCTCTCCGCAAGCTTCTCCTTCCGTTCGACAGAGAGTGGCAAGTACTGTCACTGGTCTGTTTTCACCTTTCTTTGGGTCGCCTAAAACAGAACGTAGACAGTTGCGTAGTCAACTGCCCGATTACGAGGAAAGAGTAGTGCTGAATGAGTTAGCACGTAAATGGATTACTGACACTGTTAAATATGATACTCAGTCCGTTATGGACGTTTTCAGTCAATGGGATGCACCGACTCAAAGATACGTATTTGAGGAGATGTGTGTATACCTTTGCGAAGATTTAGAGACAAACGATCCCAAACACAAAATGAATGAGTTATTCCGAATGCGTAATTGGTTTTATAAGGGGATGATTGTAGGTTCCGATGTTGAAAAAGCCATAGATCCATAGATCTATTGTTATCCTATAGGAGTAAGGGAAATGTCTCTGGATCATTATACGAAGATGATGTGACAGATAGGAAAAGAGTGCGACAATACCCCATGAGAGAGGTTCCTCCAGTATGGAGGGAAAGTGATGCGAATGCACAACCACCTGTTCCGCCGCATTTCCAGCGTGTATGGGTACATGTCCCCTGGAAAAGATCTGAAGTGTTAGCACTAAAACAGACACTACCTGATCCACGTAAAAATCCAGCCGGATATTACAAGGAATTATCACAGACTGCCAGCTCATGTATAATGAATTTAGCGGATGTAGACATGTTATTTGGGAACATTGTTCCGCATCCTATATGGAGTAAAATTCGTCATACAGATCACGATCAAGAACTAGGTGACTCTTGGGCTAATATTACTGCTACAGATGCTAGACAAGTTGGTGATGCTAAACCCGAACCTTTAATAGCAGAACTTCCCAGTAGGATTATTACGTACATGAAGACGTTAATGCCTGAATTGCGCGTAAATTGGGACAAACTGTCCGCATGCAAGCAGAAGAAAGACGAGAATGTGTCTGACTTCTTCACGAGATTCGAGGAGACTTTCACCGACCATAGTGGCCAAGACACGGCTACCGAAGGTGGTCAAAGGTTGTTCGTAGATAAATTTGTACATAACTTACTTCCTGAACTGTGCAATAAACTGAAAGATTCAGAGAGTGCTTGGGCTGTTTCCACGTCAGCACAGATTTTAGCCACAGCCCAGTACTACGAAAATAGGCGCAAAGACGAGCTAGACAAAGCAGACAAAAAGACCAAAGACTTAAAGACTAAAGCTCTTCTCCAGCAAGCGTATCCGCCTCGCACTGCTAGTCAGCCCGATTATCAACAGCCACAGCAGTATTCGAGGAATTCACAAGGGAACGAGTTTTCCCATCAGCGTTCTCCGTATGGCCCGAATCAATGCGCCTATTGCAAAGAGGAGGGCCATTTCAAAAGTAATTGTGCAGCTCTTGCGTGACGCTTAAATGGTGTTTCCGGCACGAGAGGTAGAGGTGTTCAACAGGCTCCTAGAGGTAGGGGCCGTGGAAATTTCTCCCAGAACACCGCTTCTTTCCCGCCTCAAAATTCCATGAACAGCTTCGACCAACAGAATAATGCATGTTCAAGATCAGCTCAGTACTATGCAGATGACGAGAATGAGGGTAGTAATTGCTAGGACAGCCATGGACAGAGAGAGGGAGTTGTTTCAGTTCCAGTAGATCAGAATGGACCTTATGTCGAGGTGATCACATCAGGAGTGTCAGAGCCATTTCTGCTGGATACTGGTGCTACGAAAAGTTCGATTATGCACTCAAAACTTCCTGGCGCACCTTTGTCTGGCGAAATAAATGTCTCAGTAGGTTTCTCTGGCGCCCCTGTTAGAAACCCGATCTCCAATCCCATGCCCCTTTCTGTCGGCCCCTGTGAATTAGAAGCACCCCTCATTCTTACAACAGGTTGTGGCGAAAATTTGTTAGGTCTAGATTTGCTGAAGAGACTATATGCAACGTTGTACTGTTCTCCCTCGGGAGTACAACTTACGCTTGGTAAGAGAGTGATTTCACCAATATATTTATCAAAAGACAGAATCCCGACTGGGTTGTCAGCCCTTCCTGATGAACTTTGGGCGAATGGTTCCAACAATGTGGGTCATTTAGAGATAGCACCGTATGTCATAACATTGAAAGCTAATGTTAGGTTACCACGCATTCCCCAATATAAAATATCTAGCGAATGTGAAAAGGCTTTGTTAGCGATCATCCATGACCTGATTGCGAAAGATGTCATTGAAGAAACAACAGGCAACATTTGTAACAGTCCTGTTTTGCCTGTCTTAAAGCGTACCGATCCTTCACAGCCCCCTGTGTACCGATTTGTGATCGATCTAAGGGAAGTGAATAAGATCGTTGTACCGCAGTTTCCAGTCGTCCCCGACATTACTGCCTTGCTGACAATGGTTCCAGCTTCAGCCAATTGGTTTTCGGTGATTGATCTGAAGAATGCTTTCTTCAGCATCCCGATTGCCGAGGAGAGCAGGGATATCTTCGGCTTCAATTTAGGAGGACGAAGCTTCCGCTTTAAACGCGCTCCTCAAGGCTACTGTGAGAGTCCATCGATATTCAGTCAGGCTCTGAAAACACAACTCGATACGATTATTATACCTGGTGGCGCGACTCTGATTCAGTATGTAGATGATCTACTGATCGCTGCAGATACTGAAGAGATTTTCAGGAAAGCCACATTGTCATTGTTACGTCATTTATATGACATGAAGCACAAAGTCTCGCTTTCCAAATTACAATTTTGTCGACAAGAAGTAACCTACTTAGGTCACATCTTATCGAAGGAGGGAAGGAGACTGACCCCAGAGAGAATACAGGCAATTGCAGAACTGAGTGTCCCAAGGACACAAAGAGAAGTGCGTGCCTTCTTGGGCATCACATCGTACTGTAGACAATGGATACCGAACTTCTCACTGTTGGCCAAACCTCTGCTGGCATTAATGCGTAAAGACACACCCAATCCTTTACCTTGGTCTGAAGATTGTCAGACGAGTTTCCGTGAGTTGCGTGAGGCATTATGTTCGGCTCCTGTGTTGGGCAATCCCGACTATAGCAAGCCTTTTACATTACATGTCCACGAGAAAGAAGGTTGTGCGTTATCAGTCCTGACACAACACTTTGGGGACAAACAACAACCATGTGCGTATTTCTCTGCGACTCTAGATCCTGTAGCTAAGGCATTACCAAGTTGCTTGAGGGCCACCGCTGCAGCAGCTGTCTGTATTCGACAATCTGCTGGGTTGGTTATGAACAATACCCTAACCGTTATGGTCCCACATGCAGTAGATATTTTACTAAACAGAACAAAGACACAACACCTAACTAGTGCTCGACTGTCCAGCTATGAATTGACACTGTTAGCAAGCCACATTCACATAAAGAGGTGTGATACACTCAACCCGCTACATTATTACCCATTCCAGCAGAGACCAATGAGGTCGAAAAACATGATTGCTGCTTTAGGACAGAAGAAGAAACAAAAGGGAGAGTAGATTTGCAGGATACTCCCCTCCCTGAATGTAACAATAGCTTATGGGTTGATGGTTCATGTTTCAAGTTGCCAAATGGTGATACGACTGCAGCATATGCCGTGACAACACTACACACAATTGTAGAGACAGCTCGCATCCCCCACAAGTCTGCGCAAGCAGCAGAGTTAGTTGCACTCACAAGAGCGTGCGTGTTGGCGAAAGGAAAACGAGTGAATGTGTACACTGATAGTCAGTACGCCTTTGGCGTAGCCCACAGTTTTGGAAGATTGTGGCGTGAACGTGGGTTCCTGACGTCACATGGTGCAAAGATCCAACATGGCCAACTAGTACACGACCTTCTCGAGTCACTGACCTTGCCCCTACAAGTTGCGATCGTGAAATGCAGTGCACACAGAAAGATTCAAGATGATGTTGGTCGAGGGAATGCATTTGCAGACGAGATCGCGAAAGAGACTGCAAGGAACACAATGAGTCGGACGTATGTGGTAGGTCCTGCTAGATGGACCCCTGAAGTGGGTATGTGTGAGGACACTATCGAAAGCGTGAAATGTATACAAGCTGATGCGACTGAGAAAGAAGTGAATGAATGGAGAGAAAGCAAGGGTAGGTTGGATACGAATGGTTGTTGGGTCGAACTGTCAGAACATCAGCGATGGTTGTTACCTGACGCTTATGTGCTCGCAGTGGTAACGATGGCCCATGGAATGGCACACGTCAGTGTGAAAGGAATATGCAAGTTGTTGGCCCCAGTATGGCAGAATAGTGGTATCCCAAAATGTGCCGAGAATTTGGTCAGAAATTGTATGGTGTGTTTGAAGCACAATCCCGGTAGGGGAACCCCAACTCCAGCTGGTCATTTTGCACCTCCAACGTACCCGTTCGAGGTCCTGCAGCTTGACTTCATCCACATGGAGAGGTGCAATAACCTGAAGTATGTCCTTGTTGTTGTTTGCGCTTTCTCCCGATGGGTAGAAGCGTACCCCCTTAAGGACAACACTGCTTTGTCAACTGCCAAAGTCCTTGTCAAAGAATTCTTCCCTAGATTTGGCATGCCTAGGATTGTCTGGAGTGATAACGTAAGTGAATTCGTGGGACGTGTGATGAAGAGAGTGTGGGAGTGCCTAGGCATCCACCAGAAGTTCCACGCTGCAAACCACCCCCAATCGGCAGGCTTGGTAGAGTGCTATAATGGCACGTTAAAATTGAAACTCGCCAAAATCCAAGCTAGCACAGGTCTCAAGTGGCCAGACGCCCTGCCTTTAGCACTCCTGTCTACCAGGATGATTGTCCATTCTAGACTGGGACTTAGCCCGCACGAGATCGTGTTCGGGCGCCCAGCAAATATATGGGGAGTACCGAGACCGAAAAGACTCAGCGAGATCGAATACCCTGTACTGTCTGACTATTTGCACGAATTGACAACTAAACTGCATACTTTACATCAACAGGTCCACAGCTCCTCTCCACCGGCATCTGATGATCCAGGCCACGCCATCGAACCCGGCTCGTGGATCTTAATTCGAAACTTCAGGAGAACCAAGAACGAGGAGCCCCGCTGGACCGGACCTTTCCAGGTTTTACTATCCACCCGCTCTGCAGTACGTGTCCACGGAAAGAAGCACTGGGTGCACGGCGCCCACTGTAAACGGGTCCCGTTGCCCCTTCCATATGACCGGTGGGTCCAGAAAGGAATCGCTGACTCTGAACATGAAACAGTACCCCGCTTTGTCCCCTTCAGCGATGCACGATTGAAAGGAACTTGTACCAACAAAGAGAGCGATCGCCTTTTACAAGGATCTGTGCCACCGGCTATGCAGTTGGACACTACTGAGCCTGAGACATTGTTCAAAGGTCACACTGTGCCTGAGAAAGAACGTTATAACCTGAGGCCAAGACCAAGAAACTGATATATCCGACTTAGTGTGATCCCCCTTTTTTCCAATGGACTATTTTTAATTTCACAGCTCTCTCGCCCAGGGAACTAGCTCATTTTTGATTTTCGAACTGCCATCCGGTTCTGCTGCTAAGGCCGCGGTTGAAGTCTGAGAAGTGCAGCCGGGGACGCCTAGGTCCACGGTTCTGGTCAGTCGAAGGGAGTTACCCCTGGCTGGACAGAGCGCACACCTTGGCAGAAGCAACCAACCACCGTGGGCAGCAACCAGAGGATGGAGTTTCCGAGGGTAGAGAGACCTGCCAGACACATGAACTTTAAAAAAGAAAATATGTACTGTAATGTCAAAGAAGAAATTCATGATAACATGTATACTGATGATGTGTAGCATAACGATATTCTTGACTGGTTATACCGTATTCACGTTTCAAGTCACCTTTGTAAACAACACCCAGCCTACACCTCCTCCAACTGTCTCTTCACACTCCTTTCACCCCCTTCCTGAACACGAGTTGGCTAGAAGACTAGAATTTGTAAATAACTCCTTCGTCCAGCTCCTACATCAGCACCAGTCTATAATGAACACTTCGAACTGTTGGATATGTGGACTCATGCCACACACAACAGATAAGGGCATCCCATACTTCATCCTGCCATTCAGTTATTACGGTTCTCTGTGGGCTTTCCAAACCATGTTTCTGTTCGCCCTAGAACCATACCCGCCCCGTTCCACGGATAGCGATTCCAGCAACAAGGCACTAGTGGCAGGAATAAGAAACATGAGTAGGGATATTGATACGTATCAAACGATTCCTAAAGATGAACTGACTCCCTACAGTCGCTGTAATGTAACTAAATCTGGGATCCCTTTGAATAAAAGCCAGAAAACAAAGAAATCCTCCCCAGTCTGGATAGTGCCCCACCGAGGTCACTTATGTCTGCATGGTATTGGCAGGGATCCCAAAGCACAGTTGGGGAAGAGCGAATGCACGGAAACGTACGTGTTCGCTTCCCGAACTTCCCCTCCATTCTTGGCAGCTAAAGGCACCTATTTCGTCTGCCATGACAAAGCCTACACGTGGTTGCCCCCTGACTTCTCGGGCATATGCTTTATATCGTTTCTGCTGCCACCCACCTACACGGCCGGGGCAGATTACCATCGGACAAGGACAGTTAGGGGTGTCGTGAGTCAAGACGACACCGCGGGTCAAGAGTTTGGAGACTTTGCAAAGGGTTTTCTGCCATTTTGGGGGTCTATGGTGAACAGCAGGAACAACCCGACAATTAACGAGAATAGTTGAGTCTGCCGTGATTGAAACGGCCGGTGCCCTTAGCAACTTAACAGCTGAACTTCAGTCAGATCGACTTATGACACTTCAAAACAGGGTTGCCCTAGACGTCATACTTGCAGACCGTGGTGGCGTGTGTAGAGTGATCCAGTCTAGTTGCTGCGTTTTCATCCCTGATAATGCACCGACAGTGTACCAGGCCATCTCCAAACTGCACAAAATCTCTGATTCCCTTCACGTGGAGAGAGGGGAGTGGTCTCTGCTAGGGTGGTTCTGGGAACTGATCTCTGCCTGGGGATGGAAAACTCTGATCTTCATTGGGATGATTCTAGCCATTCTGTTCATGTTCTGCCTACTTGTACAGTGCGCTCCTGCAATATGTAGCCTCTGTGCTACTCCATGTGTAAGGAAGCCTGTATCAAGGGACGAACTAAGCAACAGGATGATGTTACAGCAACATCTCCATGAATTCATCAATACAGATCTGGACTCAGATTAGCATGAGTTATTGCCTAATATGAGGGCAAAAGGAGGGTCTGTGGTACTGTAATTCCGGACCCTGCTGCCCCCCGGTACCAAGATCCAACACTCGTGTCATAAAATATCATCGTACCATGACGAATTTGGTATCTACGAACCGGTAATGATTAGGACATTATTCCTATGCATTTGCGTCACGATCGAGTGATGCTGACACCCTTAAATCGCGGTTTCCGTCCCGAACCCTCGGACTCCATTTTGTGAGCGGCATCCATCTTAGGGCTTGCCCTCATATAAGTCAATTGATTAAAGACGTGCTTGATCCGAAAGGACACGTCCACCTTAGCTGACTTCCCCATGACCTGGCCCAAGCTGACTCCACTGCCTCCAGCCCGACCTGTTTGGGCAGCTCCTCGCCCAGTAGCCGAGTAAGATAGCATCGAGGCACAACATGTCATAAACCATTCACCACCTACAGAACATGTTTTCCATACACATACACCTGTCCACTTTCCTTGTTTATAGCTAGTTTTATGACTAGGAGGTGCCCGACTTTATTGGTGCTTCATCGATATCTGATGGGAGTTCTGGGCCTGACTGGGTAATCCATCACAAACTGGACATCCAAATATGCGCTGACCAGCATGACTTCGCTCTTTGTATTATTTAGAAAATATGTGTATGACCATACCATAAACTAAGGTATTCTTGCCTGAAGCTGTAAATTATGTATATAAGGGGAAGGCTGGTTCTGTAAAAACGAACAGTCTCCTGAGAACTTACGGCCCATGCTGTCGTACTTCTAGGACGCATGTTACTTGGTTGCAACCAATAAACCTTGATCTTTGACTTCAACTAGAAGACTCTGTGTTTCTGTAAGTCCAGAACAGGGAGAACCTAGAGGTCTTCGGGTGTTGTCCCCCTGGCACCACCGGGCCTAAAAACCCGGCACCTCATCTCACCATCATGCTGGCGAAGAGGAATGAAAGCTGCTAGCCACAAAAGAAGACCATGAAGGTGCTCCGCATAGTTTCCGGCGGGTGCGGCACACAGAAGAGACGTCCCAAATGCCCAGGTAATCCAGGAAAGCTCTTCAGGGGTCCGTCCCTCGGCGGAGCTCTCGGGACAGGCGGCCATATTCCTGCGTCGCCAGACCACGCCCCCCGATGCATTGATGTCTAGATATGGTTTGACACCTGAGCTCTAGAGGCAGAGGTTCAGGAAATGCAGAAAGGTAGAAAACAATACTTGGGTTGAATATGTCACTTTCTTTTGCAGAGCATTGGATGGTTGGGTAATGGGCAGCAAGGTTAATGATTTTCAAGGTCTCTTTGATTTGATTGCATGGGAGCACTTGTCTGATAATTGTTTTCCAGAGCTGCACCAGCATCTGATAGATAGCAAGCTAACTAACCCTAGGACGCTTGCTGAGGAGGCGGACAGCTGGGTCAGTACCAGGGTCCACAAGGGTCACATGGGAGACTCCGCCAAAGGTGGGCAGGGTCGCCAGCAGAACAGTGGGGGGGACAAGGGTCAACAGAAGGAGTTCCGCAAAGGGCCCCAAAGTAGTCCCCAATGGAACCCCGTGAAAGGTTCACAGCCTCCCCCTGAGAGAAAGCAAGGGGCCCGACAAGTAGTCCTGTTCCACACGAGCACCTGAAATGTAACAAGTGTGGTGATCTGGGTCATAATGCGAATGATACCTGGTGCCGCTTGTTTGGTAAACAAGCACCCACTGGTGCTCCGCCCCGGCAGATGGCTAGTGTAGCCTTGGGGGAGGAGATTGATGTCCAAGATGGGTGGGGTCCCGCACAGATGACCCTTGTCTCTTTAGGAGACTGTGAGACGGTCTCAGAAGCGCAGCTACCCAGGAACACTTAGAGATATGTGCAGCAAGTGACCGTCAATGGCCAAAAGGTAGAGGCTCTTAGAGACACAGGAGCCAGTGTGACAGCTGTCAGGTGTCACCTGGTGTCTCAAGAGCAGATTGTCCCTCATGCATTTTGCCGAGTTGTTAACGCCGACAACACAGAGAGTCATTGTCCCATGGCTCAGGTTCCCTTTGAGTGGGGGGGGGGGGGGTCTCTCGTACTCTTCAGGTAGCTGTGAGGCCCGCCATGCCTGTTGACTGTTTGTTGGGAAATGATTTGAAGAGCTCCCCTTGAGAAAAGGTGGAGAAAACAACTCACTTGAAGATGGTTGGACTGCCTGACTGGGCGTGCGTGCGTGACCACCCGGTCAATGTCAGCCAGTAGGGATTCTCAAGAGGACCTGGAGCCTGAGAGGAAGGCCCAGGAACCTGCCTTAGAGAGAAGTGTCGAGGGGCGCGGGAAACTGGCCCCTGAAGTTCCCATAGCCCAGGAGGAGGTAGACCCTGAGGGGATGCCCTGGAGCCTACCGGGGAGCAAGTAGCTGAACTGGGGGACCTGCCTGAGCTTACCCATTGGCAGCAAGAAGGAGGCCCCTCCAGGGAAGAAGTTTGCAAGGAGCAGAGAGAGTGCCCTTATCTTGTGGGTTTACGGCAACAGGCTGTAATCCAGGCAGCAGGTGATCAAGTCAGGGTCACACTTGATTTACTGGGAGAATGGTCTCCTGTGTAGTGAGCCTAAGGTTGCTGAACCTGGGTCAGCCTGTGTGCTGGTGGTACCCCAGAAGTTCAGAGCCTTCCTACTGGGGCTGGCTCATGATGTGCCTTCAGCAGGACATTTGGGGAAGGACAAGACCTTTGAAAGGCTTGTCACCCACTTTCATTGGCCCCAAATGCGCAAGAGTTCAGATCGTCATTGCAGGACCTGTCAAACTTGCCAGGCAAGTGGAAAGAGTGGGAGGAAGCACAAGGCTCCTCTCCAGCCATTCCCTGTGGTCAGTACCCCCTTTGAGCGGGTGGGGATTGACATTGTGGGGCCACTGGACAACAGGTTCATCCAGGTCTTGGTGGACCATGCCACCTGGTACCCGGAAGCCATACCTCTAAGAACAGTGACGGCCCCCGTGGTGGGACGAGCACTGATGGGAATTTTTTCCCGAGTGGGATTCCCACACGAGGTAGTGTCTGACCGGGGCATCAACTTCATTTCCAAGTATATGAAGTCCCTGTGGCAGGAGTGCATTGTAACTTACAAGTTCATCACTCCTTACTACCCCCAAGGAAATGGGCTTGTTGAAAGGTTCAACCGGACCCTGAAAGGCATGATAATGGGTCGTGAGGAACCCATGAGGTGTAAGTGGGAAGCCCTCTTACCGTGCCTACTGTTTGCATACCGTGAGGTGCCACAGAAATCTCTAGGGTTCAGTCCCTTAGAGCTTCTCTATGGACACCCAGTCAGAGGACCTCTGAGTTTGGTTAAAGAAGGCTGGGAGCAATCACCCAGGAAACCTCCCCAGGATGTATATTGCTACATTCTGGCCTTCAGCAACCAGACTAGGCGTTCCAGGCAACTCGCTGATGCGAATCTGGAAGCCAGCCAGGAGGAGATGAAGGCCTGGTATGACCAGAATGTCACTCTGGTAGAGCTTCAACCTGGTCAGAAAGTGTGGGTCATGGCCCCAGTGGAGCCCTGTGCGCTCCAAGATCATTGGACCGGACCATTTGAGGTTGTGGAGTGCAAGAGTCCAGTTACCTACTTGGTGGACTGCGGTCTCCTACGAACCCCTTGAGGGTCCTACAAGTCAACCGGCTTAAGCCCCACTTAGAGAGGTCTGAAGTGGGCATGCTCTTGGCAACAGATGCTGGAATGGAGGAGGAGACTGAGCCTCTTCCTGACCTCCTGTCAGCCTCAGAGCAAGATGGGTCAGTGGATGGTGTTAACCTCTCTTCCACCCTGACCCATGAGCAACAGAATGACTGCCGCCAGTTGCTGGGACAGTTTTCTGATCTGTTCTCCCTGGTTCCTGGTGTCACAGATTGGTGAGTCCATGATGTGGACACAGGAGACAGCTTACCTGTGAAGCATATATCTTACAGGGTAACTGTCAGGGTGAGGGCTTGCATCAAAGAGGAGGTCTCAAAGATGCTTGCGCTAGGGGTGATTGAGTCCTCCAGCAGTCCTTGGGCCAGCCCAGTGGTCTTGGTCCCGAAGGCTGCAGCGCCGGGTGCCACACCCGAACTCCCATTCTGTGTGGACTACAGAGGACTCAATTCAGTCACGAAGACTGACGCGCACCCTATCCCCAGAGCTGATGAGCTCATTGATCGGCTAGGGGCTGGACGGTACCTCAGAACTTTTGATTTGACGTCTGGGTACTGGCAGATTGCCTTCACTGATGGGGTAAAGGAGAGGTCAGCATTCTACACACCAGATGGGCATTTCCAGTTCATCCTTTGGGATGAAGAATGCCCCTGCCACCTTTCAGAGGTTGGTCAACCAGGTGTTAGTTGGACTGGAGGAATTCAGTGCTGCCTACCTGGATGAGGCCGGTCCCGCTTGAGCCACCACGTTCAGTAGCGTGTTGTAAAAAAAAATTGTAAATTGATACTTTTATAGCGCACTACTCACCCGCAAGGGTCTCAAGGCGCTTGCACGAATACCGCTGTGGAACCCATCCTGGCTTTCCCTGTGAGGCGTCCACTCCTGGGCACCCCCAAGGTGGAGGCCAGGCATCCTTATGCTAAAAGACATTATTTCCTTTCAGGCACGCCATTATTGCAAGCTTGCAATTTATCTTTCAGGCAAATAATTACAGTCCTGATGATGATCCCATTATTTGTTGTTTAGGGATCGAAACGCCTTCGACCAGTTAAATAGTTACACACTTGTTTTCCAATGTGTTTCACCCGTGTGTTAATTATGTATGGATAGCTTTGACATGCTTTATACCTCATTAATAGCATCCAATTTGTTTCTGCCTGAATATTTCCTTGTGTTTAAGTGTGTTTTTCTATTTCTACCTTCGTGTATTGGATACAGGATTGTATCCCACTATATTCTTTGCTCTTAAAAATCTTTTCTCACCATTATACTAAATAAATATTTTGTCCTGTTGGACACTTTTTTTGCCTTATAGTTCACATTGTTGACTATACTGAATTGTTGTTACTAAATGCATTAAGGACCATTGTTATGTTTATTAATAGCCTACCTGGATGACATCGCAGTGTTCAGTATCAGTTGGGAGGAACATCTGCGCCACCTCTGGGAAGTGTTGTTGGCTCTGCGGAAGGCAGGCCTCACGATCAAGCTGAGTAAGTGCCAGATCGGGCAGGATTCTGTGGTGTACTTGGGACACCAAGTGGGGAGCGGCCAGGTGGCGCCCCTACAGCCCGATATTGAAACCATCCTGGCTTGGGAACCACCGAAAACCCAGACAGAGGTGAGAGCCTTCTTAGGTCTCACAGGGTATTACAGGAGGTTTGTCAAGGGGTATGGCAACATTGTTGCACCCTTGCCAGAGCTGACTTCCAGGTAGCAGCCCAAGAAGGTGATCTGGACTGACACCTGTCAGAAAGCTTTTGAGGCCCTGAAAGCTGCCATGTGCACGGCGCCCGTGCTCCTGGCACCCAACTTCTCAAGAGAGTTCATTGTCCAAACAAGACGCTTCAGAGCATGGTGTGGGGGCTGTTCTGTTACAGATGAATGAGGAGGACCTAGATCAACCTGTAGCCTTTATCAGTAGAAGGTTACTTCCACGGGAATAGAGGTGGAGTGCTATTGAGCAGGCATTTGCTGTGGTCTGGGCACTGAAGAAGCTTAGACCATACCTGTTTGGGACTTACTTCAGGGTTCAGACAGACCACAGGCCCCTCAGATGGTTGATGCAGATGAGGGGTGAGAATCCAAAGCTGTTGAAGTAGTCTATTTCCCTACAGGGTATGGACTTTACGGTGGAACAGCGCCCTGGTACAGAACACGCCATCGCTGATGGTCGGTCCAGATTTTTCCGCCTTAGTGGAGAGAACTCCCAGGAGTTAGGGTAGTCCTCCCCACTTTTCAGCTGGAGGGGACACATGTTAGACCTGGCACCATTGGCGTCGGTCTCCTTTCCATTTTTGCTGTTGCCTCATGTATTTTAGCTGGTGTTAGATGCTTTGGGCACTGTGCCACTGCTGTCCAGTGCCACAGTGCGAGTGCTCCCTATTTTAACTTGATGTATGGATTAGTGATTCCATGTTTGGCTATTTGGTTTACTTATCAGACCCTAGTCTAGTGGACTGCGTGTGCCAGGGCGTGTAATCCAAATGCTGCTGGTGGGCCTGCAGCACTGGTTGAGCCCCCCACAGAAGCAGCCTTGTAAAATGTGTCTACGGTCTGCCATTGCAGAGCCTGCGTGCAGTCTGGTACTGTCATGCTGACTGGGCAAGCGCACCCACTTGCCAGTCTCTGAACCTTCCCTTTTCTTCATATCAGTCACCCCTATGGTAGGCCCAAGGGCAGGGTGCATTGTAAGTATAAGGTAGGACCTGCCATGGTGTGTGTGGCATGTCCTAATAGTGAATTACAGCCATTTTCGTTTATCACTATTGCAAGGCTACCTGTTCTCCATAGGCCAGGATGGGCTGATAGAATTGTTACATTTTATAATCCTAACAGACTCAGAGAACTTGGTAGAAATTCGAGTTTAGTGTGCCTGAACATCTTTTAGTAAAGTTTATTTTAATATCTAGTGTTTGCAAATGCCACTTTTAGAAAGTAGTTATTTGCTTGTCTAACCACTCAAACCTGCCTCTGCTAGGTTGTGTATTCCTTTGTCTGGTTTTGTGAGTGACAGGGCTGGGGAATTCCAAGAGACAGGCTGAGTCACCCAGTGGTGAATAGAGAGATCTGCATCTAGATGGGAGGGAGGAGTTGCACCTAAACCTTGAATAGGGCTGTGCCTGCCTTCCACAATGCTGGCTCCACCTCCTGGGGAGCGACTGATGTCTTTACTGAGGAGAGGAACCTGAAGAAACTGAGGAGAGACTATTCCCAAGCTCAAGTGCTGCTTGGGGGATTGGCCTTCTGTGGTTGCCTTACTGCCAAAGGAAGGAGAAAGGAACTTTGTGTACTTTGCTTTCAACTTGTGAAGGATCTCCAAGGGCTTGGAAAAGAGGTTGCCTCCTGCTGCAGTCTCAGGGACAACAGACTTCAACCCCCAGCTCCCCAGAGTTCTTGTGGAAGTGCCTGCTTCTGTTTTGGGCCTTCTGAGGAACTGCGTGTCGCAAGGAGCTGGAAGCGCAACGCAACGAGAAGAAGCGTGTCGCCGTCGCTGGGCCTGCCGTCGCAACTCCGAAGGAGGGTGTCGCCGCTGGAACTGTCCCACGGCACCACATCGGAAAGAAGCGTGCCGCAACGAAGAGGAAGCGTGTCGCCGTCGCTGCTGCTGCCGGCGCAACTCCGGAGAAGGAGGTCGTCGCCGCTGTGGTTGTCGCATTGCACTGCATCGACCAAGAGCACCTCACATCCCCGAGAAGCACACCGCCGTCTGAGCTGCTGCCATCGCATCTTGGATGTTGCTGCTGTAGTTGTCGCATCGTGCAGAAGCTTCAAGGATTGTGGGAGAAGAGCGTCGCCGCTGGAGCTGCTGCCGTCTCATCTTGGATGTCGCCGCTGTAGTCCAGGCATCGAACCGAGAGCTTCTCGCATCCCCGAGAAGCGTGCCGCATCTGGAAGATCTTCACGTCTTTATTTCTTTGAATCTGAACTTTGCCTCATTTCCCATCACTACGACATTGCTTGTCGTGGAAGCGCAACGCAACATAAGGTACATTGACGCAGAGTGTCAATTCTAAGAACTGAACTGAACCAAGCTTAAAACTACCATCTTAAAGTAATCATAGTGTGTATTTTTATCGTTTATGGTCTTGTGGTAACTCTATATAATGTCTACTTTTTTTTTATATAAAACCTGTGTGGTGTCCATTTGTAGTGTTGTCACTGGGTTACTGTTTGTGGTCACAACTGCTTAACTTACAACGCCTCTGAAATAGTCCCACTCTTTTCAACGTTTGGTATTTCACTAGCTATCCTGATCAGACCATTTCGCTTCAGTTTGACTTCATACGATGACAACACGCAAATAGTGGTGGCTTTGCGGCCTGGTCAGACATTAGGAATTGAAGACAGGTTCCATGACTGCATGGCAGCAATTGGAAAATGGATGTCAAAGAATTGTCTAAATTGAACTCTGAGAAGACCGAGGTCATCCTGTTCGGTAATGACCTTAACTTCTGGACCCCTAGATGGTGGCCTAATGATATGGGATCACCTTCCATGAAAGTAAAGTGAAGAACCTGGGAGTCATTATCGACGAGAAACTCAATTTTGGGGACCAAATCAATGCTGTGGCTTCCTCCATCCAGTTTTTTAATCAACATGATTAAGAAAATACTGCCCTTTCTGCCTATATCCTGTCAGCGAACAGTAGTCACAGCCCTCGTTCTATCCAGACTTGACTACTGCAATAGCCTGTATTTAAATATTCAGGAACGCTTTGCAAACAAACTGCTGATGCTACAGAACGCAGCTGCAAGGCTGATTACAGGCACACCCAAATTTGCATTTATTTCTAAGGAATTAAAGAAACTTCACTGGCTGCCAGTCAAGCATCGAGTATGTTTTAAAACTCTGAGCATGGTGTTTAAGGCACTACACGGGATAGGACCTGATTTTCTAAAGCAGAAAATACAATGGTATACACCGGGCAGAACCCTGCGCTACGGAGGAGCCAAGCTGGTGACTGTGCCATCTATTAAAAAATCCACATGGGGAGGGAAAAGCTTCCTTTTATGTGCAGCTAAAGCCTGGAACAAGCTTCTCCCCTTTTTGAGAAATGCCACGGACCTACTCACCCTTTCGGAGAGGCCTTACAACTTGGCTTTTCACTCACTAATCACAGATAGCTTAGCCTGGATCTCAGAGAATTAGTGGTTTAGCGCCAGGACAACTTCGGGTAATTATCGCGCTTTATAAATAATGATAACATAACACTGACCTTCAGCCGGCGTGTCCTCCACAGGGCGTCACCAGCGGCTCCATCCGCACAGTTTTACTCGGCCGCACAGACAGGCCACAGCATCTACCCGCACCCCCAGGGGTGCATAGGAGTCAGTCATGACCTCACGCAGTCGGGGTTTCCGAGCTCTCCCCCTCCGGGCCTCCGCCGCCTCTCCACCGCTAACTGTGGAACAGGCTCCGAGGGCAATAAACGCACCGCCATCCACAGGACCCGGCAAGCAACCGGCACCGAGTCACGGCGCCACTCTCAGCAAGGCAGCCGTTCGGTCGTGGTCCCCGTCCTGCAGTGTTTTCAGAGGTAAGAACAGGATTTTGCAGCCTCGGTCTGGAGCTCGTCTAGAAGACGACCGCCATGCTTGGCTGCTAAGCACGCCCCCTACTGACTGGTACTGTATATGTTTGAGTAACGTTGTCACGCTGTGCTGAGTAGTTCTGTATACTTTGGAGTAGCTCTGTAACTCTGTGCCATCTAGTGCAGTGTACTGACTAGTACAATATACCTTGGAGTATCTATGTCACTCTGTACTATCTAATGCAGTTTTACTGACTGGTACAGTATTCATTGGAGTAACTCTTTCACTCTGCACCTCTAATGCAGTGTACGGACTAGTACTGTATACACTGGAGTAGCCTTCTCACTCTGTACCATATAATGCAAAGTACTTAGGAGTAATGTATACCTTGCAGTAGCTTTGTCACTCTGTGCTATCAAATGCAGTGTACTGATTAGTACTTCATACCTTATAGTAGCTCTCTTGCTCTGTACCATCTAATATAGAGTACTGACTAGTACAGTATGCCTTGGAACTATCTAATGCATTGGGACTGACTAGTACTGTGTACCTTCTAGTACCTCTCTATTAGCTCTGGTACTCTGTACCATGTAATATACAGTACTGACTAGTGCAGTATGTCTTGGAGTGGCTCTGTAACATTCAATACAGTGTACTAACTAGTACAGTACACCTTCTGGTAGATCTTTTGATCTGTACTACCTAATGCAGTGCACAAACTAGTACACTTTACCTTCTATAAGCTCTCTTACTCTGTATTATCCAAGACACTGTACTGGCTAGTACTGTATATCTTCTAGTAGCGCTCTTACTCTGCGCCATCTAATGCAGTGTGTTGACTAGTACGGTGTACCTTCTAATAGTTCTGTCATTTTGTCCCATTTAATGCAGCGTCCTGACTAGTACAGCACACTAGTAGTAGCTCTGTTGCTCTGTATCTTTTAATGCAGTGTACTGACTAGTCCAGTGTACCTTAGAGGGTCTCTGTTAATCTGTAACATCTAATACAGTGTTATGACTAGTACAATACCCTTTCTTGTAGCTCTCTTGCTGTGTACCATGTAATGCAGTGTACTGACTAGTACACTATACAATCAATCAGTCAGAGGTTTGTAAAACACACTACTTACCTGTTAGGGTCTCAAGGGGCTGGCGGGTGGGTATGAGCAGCTCCGTTAGGGTCATTCGAAGAGCCAGGTCTTGAGGTCCTTCCTGAATTGGTGCTGTTGGTCTCCGGCGGAGGTGAAGGTCTTGGCTGCGAGGTAGGAGAATGATCATCCTCCTGCTCTGGTCCTGTAGAAGCGTGGGATGGTGGCCAGGGCGAGATTGGCTCAACGGAGGTTTCTCTTGGGGGCGTGGAAGGAGAAACGGTTGTTGAGATATTGTGGTCCGATGTTGTAGAGGGCCTTGTACACGTGCGTGAGCAGCTTGAAAGTTATCCTTCTTTCTGCGGGGAACCAGTGTAGATCATGGAGGCGTTGGGTGATGTGGTTGTGCCTGGGGATGTTAAGGATTAGCCTGGCTGCGGCTTTCTGGATGGTCTGGAGCTTGCGTTGCCATAGTCTAGTCTGCAGGTGATGAGGGCTTGTGCAACCGTTTTTCTTGATTCGGAGGGGATCCGTTTGAATGTTTTGCAGAGTATGCGGAGGATGTTGAAACAGGCTGAGGAGACGGCGTTGATCTGACGAATTATTGTGAGTGATGAATCCAGTATGATGCCGAGGTTACGTGCATGGTCTATGGGGTGGGTGGGTTTCCAATGGCAGGGGGCCACCAGGTGTCCTCCCAATTTCAGGGGGTGGAGCAGAGCATGAGAACTTCTGATTTCTCTGAGTTGAGTTTCAGGCAACTGTTCTTCATCCAGGTTGCAACCGCTTTCATCCCATCTTGGAAGTGTTGCCTGGTGATGTTGGGTTCTTTGGTGAGGGAGAGGATGAGCTGGGTGTCATCGGCCTAGGAGCCCGTGTTGAGCCTGTGGTTTCTGACAATGGTAGCGAGGTGGGACAATGTAGATGTTGAGGAAGGTGGGAGGGTGCGGATGTCATCAGTGGCAGTGAGGAGGGTGGTCTTGGTGCTGTGGTTGCTGCGGAAACCCTATTGGGAAGTGTCGAGGACATTGTTGTGTTGCAGTGATTCTGCTCCTACACACAGCTGTGCACAGAGACTTAGGACCTTACTGAATTAGGGTGTGCCAAAACTCACCTTAGTACCCAATATCCCCTACCAGACTAGCATCAGTGACTCATTGGTTCCTCGTCCTATAGCAAAAACACCAATGATCAGTCAACCCAGAACATGCAACTTAGGTTACCTCAGGTAATGTGGAAAACAAGAACACTCTTTCGGTATACTCTCATACCAGTCCAAAACAGGGAGTCAAGGAGACACGAGCAAGTTTGAAATGTTTATTTCAAACACCGTGATCTCAAGCGCAGCACCTTAGCAAATACAAGCAGACATATTAGAAACAAGATTGTCAGCATAGTTACTATTCCATAAAATACAAAGGGAGAAAGCATGTTGCAATGCTAAATGGAAACAGGTTGAATATATACCTATATTTCACCCTCCCTTGCTAGTAGGTTATTTTATAACTAATAGAAGGTCCCATAGGCTTACATAGGTGGCCCCATACCTCTGGTATTTAGCAGAAGTGGATCACATAGAGTTTTGCACAAGCTCTCAGCATACAAATGTTCTCCAAGTGTGTGTAATCATACTTCCGCATTGCATTATTAAACGCGCCAATATCAGAGGTGGCCACAGCTGCATATGTGTTATGGCTAGAACGTGCGCTGATCAGTTAGAACAACAGCCACAGTGTCAAAGATAACCTTGACGGTCTCGGCATACACTGTACAGACTAAACTAACGAAGCAGCTTAGAAATGCAGCAAAACAAGTTATTCTCATATGAAGCAAAATACTCCGTGTTCTCTAAACAATAGCGCAACTGCGTGTCGTGTGCAAAGCAGAGCAGGAAAGTAAAAATGGCGTTTAAACTTCTAATAAACCCATGCTAACTTAACACTGTGTAAATGTACGGGTCATCCCCACTACACCCTCCCTTGATCGAAGCACGGATAAGAAGGGGGCAAATTTGGAACGCAGAGGTCAAGTTCGAGAGTCAGAATCAAGATCAAAATTTGCCATAACGGAAACGTGAGCCAGCTCCGAATTCAAAAACTATTTCAATTTAGTCAACAATTGTGGGTATAGAAAAGCCAATAGCCAGAAACAAGCATTAGAAATGCAATAGGTCTCGCAGCATTAGAGTTAGTGCTTTTAGAATTGTTTATGGGTTTTTTTGTAAATCTTTTGCATGAGGTTGAGGGTGAGTGAGGGTGAGGGGTTGAGGGTGAGTGAGGGTGAGGCTGAGGGGTTGAGGGTGAGGGTGAGTGAGGGTGAGTGAGGGGTTGAGGGTGAGGGGTTGAGGGTGAGTGAGGGTGAGGGGTTGAGGGTGGGTGAGGGGTTGAGGGTGAGTGAGGGTGAGGGGTTGAGGGTGAGTGAGGGTGAGTGAGGGTGAGTGAGGGTGAGGGTGAGTGAGGGTGGGTGAGTGTGAGTGTGAGTGAGGGTGAGTGGGGGTGAGTGTGGGTGAGTGTGGGTGAGTGTGGGTGAGGGATTGAGGGTGAGGGGTTGAGGGTGAGTGAGGGTGAGGGGTTGAGGGTGAGGGAGGGTGAGGGGTTGAGGGTGAGGGGTTGAGGGTGAGTGGGGGTGAGTGAGGGTGAGGGGTTGAGGGTGAGTGAGGGTGAAGGTGAGTGAGGGTGAGGGTGAGTGAGGGTGAGTGAGGGTGGGTGGGTGAGTGTGAGTGAGGGTGAGTGAGAGTGAGGGTGAGTGAGAGTGAGGGTGAGTGAGGGTGAGTGAGAGTGAGTGAGGGTGAGTGAGGGTGAGTGGGTGAGGGTGAGGGTGAGTGAGAGTGAGGGTGAGTGAGGGTGAGTGAGAGTGAGGGTGAGTGAGAGTGAGGGTGAGTGAGAGTGAGGGTGAGTGAGAGTGAGGGTGAGTGAGAGTGAGGGTGAGTGAGAGTGAGAGTGAGGGTGAGTGAGGGTGAGTGAGAGTGAGAGTGAGGGTGAGTGAGAGTGAGGGTGAGTGAGAGTGAGTGAGAGTGAGGGTGAGTGAGGGTGAGTGAGAGTGAGTGAGGGTGAGGGTGGGTGAGGGTGAGTGAGGGTGAGTGAGGGAGGGTGAGTGAGGGTGAGTGAGGGTGAGGGTGAGTGAGGGGTTGATGTTGAGGGGTTGAGGGTGAGTGAGGGTGAGTGAGGGGTTGAGGGTGAGTGAGATGGCCGCAGCTCTGTAGAGCTCTGTGTTGCTTGGGAGCTTCACGACTAAATGTCGGGACCCACGCTTCTATCATCTGACTTGGCAGATGACCCACTGCATTGGAACACAGCACCTTTCAAAACATGCCCGCATTGTCCGTTTTGAAGAAATGCTGACTGCGGGACAGCTGGAAGTCTGACTGACCATTTAGTCAACAATTGTGGGTATAGAAAAGCCAATAGCCAGAAACAAGCATTAGAAATGCAATAGGTCTCGCAGCATTAGAGTTAGTGCTTTTAGAATTGTTTATGGGTTTTTTTGTAAATCTTTTGCATGAGGTTGAGGGTGAGTGAGGGTGAGGGGTTGAGGGTGAGTGAGGGTGAGGCTGAGGGGTTGAGGGTGAGGGTGAGTGAGGGTGAGTGAGGGGTTGAGGGTGAGGGGTTGAGGGTGAGTGAGGGTGAGGGGTTGAGGGTGGGTGAGGGGTTGAGGGTGAGTGAGGGTGAGGGGTTGAGGGTGAGTGAGGGTGAGTGAGGGTGAGGGTGAGTGAGGGTGAGGGTGAGTGAGGGTGGGTGAGTGTGAGTGAGGGTGAGTGGGGGTGAGTGTGGGTGAGTGTGGGTGAGGGATTGAGGGTGAGGGGTTGAGGGTGAGTGAGGGTGAGGGGTTGAGGGTGAGGGAGGGTGAGGGGTTGAGGGTGAGGGGTTGAGGGTGAGTGGGGGTGAGTGAGGGTGAGGGGTTGAGGGTGAGTGAGGGTGAAGGTGAGTGAGGGTGAGGGTGAGTGAGGGTGAGTGAGGGTGGGTGGGTGAGTGTGAGTGAGGGTGAGTGAGAGTGAGGGTGAGTGAGAGTGAGGGTGAGTGAGGGTGAGTGAGAGTGAGTGAGGGTGAGTGAGGGTGAGTGGGTGAGGGTGAGGGTGAGTGAGAGTGAGGGTGAGTGAGGGTGAGTGAGAGTGAGGGTGAGTGAGAGTGAGGGTGAGTGAGAGTGAGGGTGAGTGAGAGTGAGGGTGAGTGAGAGTGAGGGTGAGTGAGGGAGAGTGAGAGTGAGGGTGAGTGAGAGTGAGGGTGAGTGAGAGTGAGTGAGAGTGAGGGTGAGTGAGGGTGAGTGAGGGTGAGTGAGAGTGAGTGAGGGTGAGGGTGGGTGAGGGTGAGTGAGGGTGAGTGAGGGAGGGTGAGTGAGGGTGAGTGAGGGAGGGTGAGTGAGGGTGAGTGAGGGTGAGGGTGAGTGAGGGGTTGATGTTGAGGGGTTGAGGGTGAGTGAGGGTGAGTGAGGGGTTGAGGGTGAGTGAGATGGCCGCAGCTCTGTAGAGCTCTGTGTTGCTTGGGAGCTTCACGACTAAATGTCGGGACCCACGCTTCTATCATCTGACTTGGCAGATGACCCACTGCATTGGAACACAGCACCTTTCAAAACATGCCCGCATTGTCCGTTTTGAAGAAATGCTGACTGCGGGACAGCTGGAAGTCTGACTGACCATTGTGAGGCTGCCATCTTAAAAGCATTCCAAACAGCCTGAGGAGAGCGCATCCATAGCGCTTGCCACCTCCAAAACACGTGATTCAATTCTCAATGATTGAGGGAATCAGCGGAACAGTCGGCGCTGCGAGGGATATACCCCAGTGGTGAGGATTGCCGTGAATCAGACTCCAGACTGGTGGCCGCCGTGGAATCAAGATGGCGTCGGAGAGGGCGTAGGTGGAGGGCCCGTTGCCGGGGCGACACGGAGGACCTGCTGCAGCATCGGGAGGGTGGCGGAGAACTGCAAGCCCCCAGGGAGCCAAGACACTGTGTTGGAGGTGAGCCTGGCAAGGGTCCTCTACCTGACATCACTGCACTGAAGTGGCAGCGGAGACTCAGAGCGAAGGGGAAGACCTGTGAGCCACACAATCTCCCGTGTGTCCCTCCAGTAACAGTGGAGAGTGCCGGGGAACACAGGGGGTGATTGATGGAGATGGCAGGCACATTCAACAACGTAGTCAGGAGGCCTGCGCCCGAGGCCCTGAAAGCTCCTGAACGTTCCCTGAACCGGTGAGTGAAGAGCGGAAGCGGCTCATCGCGGTGAGCGGGTCACTGGGGGCGCCTTGACTGCCTTATCTTTGGGGGCCTCTCTTTATCTAAAATTAAACTTCGGCACCACTAACCTCTAAATGGTGACCCGAGAGAAGCCCTTTACCCTCAAATGGTTATATTAGGGATCGGAGGGGCACCTTTACACACACAAGATACGTGTGACGCTGTGCTCTGCAGCTGGAGGACGGGCGGCACCGAGGGAGCTGCGACCGGCCTGTGGGAATGACTGGCAGGATCAGTGTGCCTGCAGCCCGGTAGATGAGCATGGCTCGCGGCGGACTGAGACGTAGTCTTGCTGTAGGCTGCGACACGGCGGGAAGGGGAGGGGGCGGAGCGGGTGAGCTGCGCGAGGGACGCAAACCGCGTGGAGTCTTACCGGGGGAGGGGGGAGTGGGCTTGGAGGACGGAGGGTTAGCCTTAGTGTTAGGAAAGACGAGTGATGTGACCGTTGCGGCGATGTTACACGGAAGGAAGTTAGACGGCGTTAGACGGAAGGAAGAGAGGGGAGGGGGAGGAGAAATGCGACACGGCGGGAGGGGGCGGAGCGGGTAAACAAAGACGGACGTGCACGCGCACGCGCTTTTAAGGTCAATGCGCATGCGCATAAGCTCAATGCGCATGCGCATTGACCTTAAAAGTCACGGGCACTGCAAGGAATCGCCACGATTCCTTGCAGTGTAGATAAAGAGTGGATAAGTCGCAATACTCTCGCTTGCTCGATGCGCATGCGCATCGACAGGCGAGACCTAAAAAATAAAGAAGTGACAAAAAATAAAATCCGATGTCCATCACAAGACGTCGATGGCAGAAAAACGAAACGCATCTCACTCCAACAGTGTATATGCACAGTAAGTTGCAACAGCCTCCAATAGGAAGTCATTGTTCTCATCCGAAAACATTTCAGCCATCCAATTCAATAATGGGAATGAACATACATGTTCTTCAATAACCGGTGCCTCTATCACCATCAGAGGAAAACTCGGGTCTTCTTCTATGAAACTGCGAGCCAAGAAGTCATGCGCAGCTGCAAAAACATTCCAACGTCCCAGGACTCCATGCATCGCTGCAAAGGCCATAATCCCACTGCCAGAACAAAGCAATTCATGAGCAACTAAGGGGCTCATCAGTTGATCATAATCCGTGTTGGGAGACACCATACTGCAGAGACACAAATCCAGGGCCCAGTCGAAATCGCAGCTCAGGCAATGAAAGACAGGCTGGACGCAAGTGAAAAAGGAAAATCGAAACGATAATCCATAAGCCGCACTCAATGTAGCCAGAGGCCATAATAGCTAAGCATTCGGTTGCGCAGCAACAACAGTCGGGACATATTGTCGTGAGCCACAGGATGTGCATCCATTTTTAAATAGAAAAAGTAATAGAAGCACCCCGGCCACCACTGCAAGCATCAAGGGAAATCCGCCAAATATGCTTAAAAAAAATCGAATGAAAAAATGCTGGGAACACACCAATTATAGTTTGGAAGGAAGTGAGAAGGCCACTACTAACAATTTTTAAAAAGTGAGCCAGGCCCGTGGTCGCCGAAGTATTAAAGATAGTGTGAATTAACTCCCTGAAATGTAAGGGCAAATCCGTATTTAATAAAGCATGGACTTCTGTGCGGGTGTTGGCCACATGAAGGACAAATGTTTCATGAACAGATGTGAGGGCAGCCTCTTTCTGCGACAATAGAGTTCTTATTCGACTCATCTTGTTGAACTCTATCATAGGCTCAGACTGTGTACTTTCACATACTCACAATGGTCATTATACGGGTGGTGATTGTAAGGAAAGTTCCTATTCAATCCATAAAAAAGGAAATAGAAACCAGAGAATTCCCTAGACAGAGTGAGTTTGACTTGCCACCAGTCTATTTCAAAGGCATACGTCTGCCAATGTTCCCAGCTGAAGCAGTCCCGGTATACACCATCTCACAGATCCTACCAGGGCAGGCAGTGTAACTTGACTCACTCTATGACAGCATAGAGCGATATAATCAATCCATCAGAAAATTACACATTTTTTAATTCCTTGGTACTCACGTGAGTCGACCTTTGTGGAGTCTCAATATAAAACAGAAAATTAGCTCAGCGTAGGTTCACACTTAAATTACCCAAGGAAATTGGAAGTAAAGGCAGCGGTGTGTGAGAGCGTGTGAGAGCAACCTTGCTCTTTTCAGGGTTGAAGGGAAAACATGCTGCCAGCACTTCCTCGCGCTCTAGAGAAAAAAGCGAACAAAATTAGGAATCAGCGCTTACGCGCGCTTACAGGTGGAGGCAACCAAAGAACTGAGAGCAGCGCGCCCTCTCGCATGCAGTCAGAAAGGGCTTGAAAGAAAACAGCGTGTCATCGCGCTTGCCGGTGAAACTGAGCAAGCACAACGCGTCTTCCCGCTTTCGGTCAGAAAGGATTCAAAAAAGAAAAACGTGCATCCTTGCGCCCACGGTCAGAAAGGATTCAAAAACAGGTGCAAACAGAGCTTCCTAGTGTAGTGTCCAGCAGGACACGGTCTAGTTGTTTTCTGTATGGCCTACACTAAACACCCACCCACCACTGATGTCACTGGTCAGGTGACACAGCTTAAATAAAAGTGGCCGAGCGCACGTGCTCTGGGCCAGTTGCACCATGTGGCTCACTGTGTCTGCGTCAGTAATTGCGAGCATGAGGGCCCAGGGCCCCCATCATTACATTGGCGACGAGGAGGGCGGACGCTAGCCACGCGTGCCGCCGATAAAAGAAAAACCCCGGAAAGCAGAAGGGAAGTGCCCATGTGCAGGGCACCCCCTGGGGAAGTGGCGCCGGCCGCCGAGAGGCCCGCGGGGCGTGTGCTGTGCCCCGGGCCTGAAGATCCATGACGATGTGACCGGGAGCCCACCTCGCGTGCCAGCCGGAGAACTGCCCGGTGGGGAGGGGACCCCCACTGAAATAAGCGGACCGACCAGAGCCCACCCGCGTCGACCGCCACTGACCCTCGCCAGGGAGAGTCCAGGCGGTGCCCACCCACGCTAAGGAAAAGGCCCATGGGCCGAAGGTGAGCCCAGGCGCAAGTGCGGTGAATCGTGACCGAAAGCGGAGCCCACCCGCAACGTCACAGCAGAATGGCGGCCGCCAGCTAGCGCCACCGGGGAAAAGTGTAAAGCGGAGCCCACCCGCTACAGACATTAACGTTGCTTCCCACAGCGAGAGCAGCGCCAGCGGAGCCCATCCGCGGCCTGCCTGAAGCGTCCCCTGTCGCGCAGCGAGTGACTGAGGCTGCCGCGGTGAGGGGGGGAACGGACTTGGAAGCGAGCGCGAAGACAGCCTCCGGCCGGTAGCCGGATAGAGAGAGGAGTCCCCAGCGCCTGCACATGTATCAGCACTGCGGGCGAAAGGAGCATGTGTGATGCCGCAGCTGAATGCAGAGAGGGCAGCGAGTGGCCCCCAGACAGATGCCAGCACCCCCCACCCCCTACGCAGCCCGTGAACTAAAGGGCCTGCTGCAGGGACAAAGAAGAGGCAGAATGTTCGCACGCGGCCAGCGCCGCTGAAAATAAGGACAAGAGACAGTGCGGCCCGCTGCCGCAGGAACAAAAGGAAAAAAAAAACAAGCACAAGAGAGAAACCTACCGAGAGGCGATGCTGCTATCAGGCGAGAGGGCCTCGTAAGGTGTGCGTCGTGGGCGGCAGTCGGAACCAATGCTCGCCCGCGGTCAAAGAGGCATGGTGAGAGATCCCCAGAGTAGGCAGTATCACCGTGCAGCCGACCCACAGCTGTGGCCCACTGACCAGTGAATCCATGCCACGCAACATTCACTGGGACAGACATCAGTGTGTACACCACTGGGCGTCAGCGTGAAAAGAAGGAAGCACCCACCACGAGTTGCCCCGCATTTTTCCTCTGCCCCCAAGTAGTCTCCTGCCCGGACAGAGCAACACGCAGCAACACGAAACTCAGCCAGGCTCCAGAAGGGACAAGTTTTGAGGCAACACTGCCACCCAGTGGATATGGTGCAACAGCGCACCTCAAAGGAAAAGACAGCCCCCAGTTAAGCCTGCAACAGGGCGAGTGACCACTGCATTTGTGCCCTAGCAGACCCAAGTGTGCCAGAAGACATCAGACTCCCCGCAGAGGACACCCGACAGAGAATCAGAACAAACAAGCCTACGACAAGCCAAGTGAGGGTGCAGGAACACAAGACAGGCGGGCAGTAGCATATTGGATAGAGGGAAAGAGCACCCGTGAGCAGGAACGACCTAATTGGCAGAGACAAGCAAAGGAAAGGACTCCAGTGTACAAGCAAGCCTGCAGCAACCAGGCGCGCAAGAGACGGCGCAGGAACGCGCCAGAAATGCAGAAACACGCCACGAGGCGCAAGGACGCGCCAGGAGTGCAAGAACTCCACACCCGCATGACAGGACAGCGCAGCACTGCGCCAGGAGCGCCAGAAGTCAGGAGCGCCCAGTGATGCTGCCCAGTGACACACCAACACCACAGAACAGCACTGCGCAGGAACGCGCAAGGAGTGAAGGAACTCCACACCTCAGGACCGAACAGCACTGCGCAGGAATGCGCACGGAGTGAAGGAACTCCACTCCACCACGACTGAGTGACGCAGGGATCGCGTCCTCGGAGACCTGTCAGTAGGTCACAGCGAAGATGACTTGCCAGAAAGTCACCGCCAGACACGGACCAGTCAGATGGTCGCCCGAAAGGAAAGGAAGAAGATGACCAGTCAGATTGTCGCCCGAAAAGAAAGGAAGAAGCTGACCAGGCAGATGGTCGCCCGAAATGGAAAGAAGACGCGGACCAGTCAGTTGGTCGCCCGAAAGGAAAGGAAGACGCTGACCAGGCAGATGGTCGCCCGGAAAGAAAAGGAGAAGATGACCAGTCAGATGGTCGCCCGGAAAGAAAAGGAGAAGATGACCAGTCAGATGGTCGCCCGGAAGGAAAAGGAGAAGATGACCAGTCAGATGGTCGCCCGGAAAGAAAAGGAGAAGATGACCTGCCAGAAGGTCACAACTGCGAAGACATGCCAGAAGGTCAAAGCTAAAGTAACTGAATAGTCTGACATGAAGACCGACGTGAAGTTCAAGAAGAGGTCCATGGACGGGACCCAGAAGAGGTCTGATAACACCGACCCGAAGTAAAGGAGGAGCGGCAGGAAGAAAGGTGCGATGCCTGTTTTTGGTCATCGGAAGAAGAGAAGGCGTGTCCTAAGGGTAGGACGCAACCAGGGAGAAACGTGTGGAGTGCACGCCACACGGAGATGACCTGGGTAGTTAAGACAAGAAAAGGGACCGACCATGTCGTGAAAGGAATGGAGGAGAAGAAGGGTAGTGAGTGCCACAGTGCCACTAGAAGATCACAAGAAGAGAAGAGGTGTGACCAGTCGACTCACACACCCATCAGAAGAAGATGGTGACATGCACCAGAACACCGGAGTGCAGCGGAGAACAAGGCATGGCATGAACACTGGCGGCACCAGTCAAAGATATCCACCTACGAGCCATCCATCCAGGTGGCGATCGCAGAAGAGGGCAAGTTTGGACTGTTGACAACAATCTACTTTTGGGGTTGAGCGGAAGATTGGATGGCGAGAGTGCTCACACATCCGGCTGAGGAACTGACCACTCCACACCAACCCGTGGCAGCCCAAGAAGCAAAGGCCTCAAGGGTGTCTGGTGGCAGCAAGTCCCGCAAGAGAGACAGATCCACATTGGTGCATCTGCAAGACCCACTGAGAGGAAAGCTTTGCGTGCAAGAAAAGAGTCAACAGCGTAACCTTCAGGTGGAACTAGGACACAACGGTGAAGATCGTGGAGCGCCCCGCTCACTGCCCGAAGGCTATGGTGGAGCAACATGACGGAAAACACCAGTCCAGTGGAAACCTGGCAAAGAGGTCCTCCCGGACATCTTGTGAGAGAGGAATACCGGCGAGAGGGGCATCCTAGTGAGAGGTATGTATGCACCTACTCCTTTCATCTGCCCAGAAATACTTTGAAGCCTGCCCCGAGACATCACCACAGACCAGGACTGAAGAGGAGAACCGAGAAGACAAACAATACTCAGATCACGTCACCCTTCTATCTAGCTACCAACTGTCACCAGTGGTGTGAAGCAAAGACAAGACAAATAACAACGTCCAGGCGGCGCAGACAGAAGATAGGACCCGCCGAACAACGGCGAACCATGCCACAATGACTCATTGTCCTGGTTGCAGTAACTACACTATCTGCGGCCTGCAATCCGTCAAAGAGACTCGTTTCAAATCATCGAGTCCAGTGTTATATTTTCTGTATCGTTTCTTTCCCACAGGTTGAACCTTGTCGTGGGGTTTGCGAACTGTACTTTTTCTCCCACAGGTTGGACTTTTCTTTGTTTTCATTTTTCCCCAAGTTTGGGAGGGATGTAGTGTCCAGCAGGACACGGTCTAGTTGTTTTCTGTATGCCCTACACTAAACACCCACCCACCACTGATGTCACTGGTCAGGTGACACAGCTTAAATAAAAGTGGCCGAGCGCACGTGCTCTGGGCCAGTTGCACCATGTAGCTCACTGTGTCTGCGTCAGTGATTGCGAGCATGAGGGCCCAGGGCCCCCATCATTACACCTAGCGCTATAGAAAAGAGGTTCCACAAGCAGATCCAGGGTACTGCAAGCTTGGAGAGGAGAGACAGAGATTCTAACACGAAACAAAGAGGCGTGGTCCAAACAGGAAGTAAAGCCAAGCACTAGGGGCCGGCCTCTCACAGCTAATAAGCTGTGTCGGCCAGCTGACAGGACCCCTGTGCAGTTTGTGAAAGCACACCAGCCACCTACCTCTCTGATGCATCATGGGAGGGGTAGTCTCTGACCTATGACAAAGACAAGGTACCAGAAGCCTGGTTGTTAACTGTGCTCTTCCATTAGACCACCAGGGATGAGGTGCAGGCAGGAGCCTGTGGGGGTACGGCACCGTTACTCCAAATCTTTTTTTCCGCAGACTTTCAGTCCGCATACCATTACTCCGCGAGGTCATTGACCTTGCATACCATCACTCCGCATTTTTTCACAACGCAGCTGCATTTACCACGCATGCCTTTACAACGAATTACGTTGTAAAGGCATGTATGGTAAATGCACATGCGTTGTGAAAAAATAATAGACTTCAAGAAGATGGAACCCGGAGGAGTGTGGAACCACAACGACAAGAGAGGTAAGGGGGTTTGGGTTAATTTTTTAGGGGTGGGGGACGTGCCGGGGTAGTGATTGTGTAGGGTAGTGTAGTGTAGTGTTAGTGTAGTGTAGAGTTGTGGTGGTTGTGTAGTTTAGGGTCGTGCTGGGGATAGTGTTATAGGGTTTAGGGTAGTGTTGTAGTGTTTGTGTAGTGTAGGGTCATGCAGGGGTAGTGTTTTAGGGTTTAGGGTAGTGTTGTAGTGTTTGTGTAGTGTAGGGTCATGCAGGGGTAGTGTTTTAGGGTTTAGGGAAGAGTTGTATTGTTTGTATAGTGTAGGGTCGTGCTGGGGGGTAGTGTTATAGGCTTTAGGGTAGTGTTGTAGTGTTTGTGTAGTGTAGGGTCATGCAGGGGGTAGTGTTATAGGGTTTAGGGTAGTGTTGTAGTGTTTGTGTAGTGTAGGGTCGTGCTGGGGGTAGTGTTATAGGGTTTAGGGTAGTGTTTTAGTGTCTGTGTAGTGTAGGGTCGTGCTGGGGGTAGTGTTATAGGGTTTAGGGTAGTGTTTTAGTGTCTGTGTAGTGTAGGGTCGTGCTGGGGGTAGTGTTATAGGGTTTAGGGTAGTGTTTTAGTGTCTGTGTAGTGTAGGGTCGTGCTGGGGGTAGTGTTATAGTGTTTAGGGTAGTGTTTTAGTGTCTGTGTAGTGTAGGGTCGTGCTGGGGGTAGTGTTATAGGGTTTAGGGTAGTGTTTTAGTGTCTGTGTAGTGTAGGGTCGTGCTGGGGGTAGTGTTATAGGGTTTAGGGTAGTGTTGTAGTGTTTGTGTAGTGTAGGGCCATGCAGGGGTAGTATTTTAGGGTTTAGGGAAGTGTTGTAGTGTTTGTATAGTGTAGGGCCATGCTGGGGGTAGTGTTTTAGGGTAGTGTTGTAGTGTTTGTGTAGTGTAGGGTCGTGCTGGGGGTAGTGTTATAGGGTTTAGGGTAGTGTTGTAGTGTTTGTGTAGTGTAGTGTCATGCTGGGGGTAGTGTTTTAGGGTTTAGGGTAGTGTTGTAGTGTTTGTGTAGTGTAGGGTCATGCTGGGGGTAGTGTTTTAGGGTTTAGGGTAGTGTTGTAGTGTTTGTGTAGTGTAGTGTCCTGCGGGGGGTAGTGTTTTAGGGTTTAGGGTAGTGGTGTAGTGTTTGTGTAGTGTAGGGTCATGCAGGGGGTAGTGTTTTAGGGTTTAGGGTAGTGTTGTAGTGTTTGTGTAGTGTAGGGTCATGCAGGCGGTAGTGTTTTAGGGTTTAGGGTTGTGTTGTAGTGTTTGTGTAGTGTAGGGTCATGCTGGGGGTAGTGTTTTAGGGTTTAGGGTAGTGCTGTAGTGTTTGTGTAGTGTAGGGTCATGCAGGGGTAGTGTTTTAGGTTTTAGGGTTGTGTTTGTGTAGTGTAGGGTAGTGTTTGTGTAGTGTAGGTTAGTGTTTTTGCAGGGTACTCACTTACCTTTAAAACTTTTAAAATGAGTATACCTTTAACATGCATGCCTTTGCGTTGTAAAGGCATGCGTGGTAAAGGCATATTCGTTGTAAAAGTTTGCGTTGTGTTAATTTTCGGATTGATAGTATTTGCGGAATCATTTTTGCAGAGTGATGGTATGTGGGATATTTGTATGCGGAAAAACGTCACATATTCGCCTGTGGGTGGACAAGAGCCTCGAACACCTGCCTTGCACAGAGCTCGGTCTCAAGGGCAGTCCCTCAATGGTGGAGCTGCGCGGGGTGAGAGCAGTGGTATTGACCAGGAAGGACAGTGGCCTTGTTCTGTCACTCTACCATCTAATGCCATGTACTGACTAGTACTGTACACCTTCTATTAGCTCTCTCACTCTGTACCATCTAATGCAATGTACTGACTAGTACTGTACACCTATTGGCTCTCTCACTCTGTACCATCAAATGCAATCTACTGACTGCACTTATACCTTCTTGTAGCTCTTCTACTCTTCACCATCCAATGCAGTGTACTGAGTAGTACTGTATACCATGGTATTGCTCTGTTACTCTGTGGCATTTAACGCGGTGTACTGACTAGTTCAGTGTACCTTCTAGTACCTCTGTCACTCTGTACCATCTAATGCAGTGCATGTGTAATGTATACCTTGCAGTACCTCTGTCACTCTGTACCATCTAATGCAGTGCATGTGTAATGTAGACCTTCTAGTACCTCTGTCACTCTGTACCATCTAATGCAGTGCATGTGTAATGTATACCTTCTAGTACCTCTGTCACTCCGTACCATCTAATGCAGTGCATGTGTAATGTATACCTTCTAGTACCTCTGTCACTCCGTACCATCTAATGCAGTGCATGTGTAATGTATACCTTCTAGTACCTCTGTCACTCCGTACCATCTAATGCAGTGCATGTGTAATGTATACCTTCTAGTACCTCTGTCACTCTGTACCATCTAATGCAGTGCATGTGTAATGTATACCTTCTAGTACCTCTGTCACTCTGTACCATCTAATGCAGTGCATGTATAATGTATACCTTCTAGTACATCTGTCACTCTGCACCATCTAATGCAGTGCATGTGTAATGTATACCTTCTAGTACCTCTGTCACTCTGTACCATCTAATGCAGTGCATGTGTAATGTATACCTTCTAGTACCTCTGTCACTCTGTACCATCTAATGCAGTGCATGTGTAATGTATACCTTCTAGTACCTCTGTCACTCTGTACCATCTAATGCAGTGCATGTGTAATGTATACCTTCTAGTACCTCTGTCACTCTGTACCATCTAATGCAGTGCATGTGTAATGTATGCCTTCTAGTACCTCTGTCACTCTGTACCATCTAATGCAGTGCATGTGTAATGTATACCTTCTAGTACTTCTGTCACTCCGTACCATCTTGTACTGACTTGTACATTAGATTTCAGTACCTCTGTTACTCTGTACCATCTTGTGCAGTGTACTGACTAGTACTGTATACCTTGTAATAGCTCTCTTACTCTGTACCACAGTGCACTAACAAGTACTGTATACCTTCCAGTAGCTCTCTCACTCCATGCAATTTAATACTGTGTACTGACTAGTACTGTATGCCTTGGAGTAGCTCTATCAGTCTTTGCCATATAATGCAGTGTGTGCAGTGCACTGATTCTTACAGTACACCTTTAGGTAGATCTGTGACTCTGTACTATCTCATACAGTGTAGTACAGTATATCTTCTAGCATCTCTGTCACTCTGTACCATCTTATGCAATGTACTGACTGGTACTGTATACCTTATATTAGCTCTGGTACTCTGTACCATTTAATATACAGTACTGACTAGTATAGTATGCCCTGGCTCTGTTTGTCTGTCACATTGAATACAATGTGCTGACTAGTTGAGTACACCTTCTGGTAGATCTTTTGCTCTGTACTATCTAATGCACTGTACGGAATAGTACAATATATATTCTATTAGCTATCTTACTCTGTAATATTCAATGCAGTGTACTGGCTAGTACTGTATACCTTTTAGTTGCTCTGCCACTCTGTGCCATCAAGTCCAGTGTACTGACCAGTACAGTGCCCTATCTGTTGCAGTGTTCAGTGTAGTACAGTGTGCGCAGTGTCTGTGTCTAGTATGGTGCGTGGTGCACTGCAGTGTGTGGTAGAATGTTTTGTCTATATAGTGTAGTGTAGTATGCCTCAAGTGTGGTAGTGTGGTGTAGTGTAGTATGCCTCATGAGGGATAGTGCAGTATGCCTTATGTGTGGCAGTGTGGTGTAGTATGTGCTGCGTGGTGCAGTGTAGTGTGTAGTAGAATGTCCTCTGTAGTGCAGTGTGCTGTTCGGTGTAGTGTGTGCTCTAGATTAATGCGCGCTTTAGTGTAGTGAGCAGTCTTGTGTGGTGCGTTTTAGTGTAGTGAGCAGTCTAGTACTGTGCATTTTAGTGTGGTGATCAGTCTAGTTCCGCACGCTTTAGTGTAGTGCTGTGTGTTTTAGTGTAGTGAGCGATCTAGTGCTGTGCGTTTCAGTGTAGTGAGCAGTCTAGTGCCGCGCTCTCTTGCGCCGCGTGCTCCTTCCAGGTCTGGTCTACTTTAATCATATGATCATTAATCATATTAATCAACAGAAGCAGTAATTACAGCCTTTCTTTGTGTCATTAAATCTCTAATTGTGAATCTCTTCTCTGCAGTGATGGTGACTCTGGATCCTGACACGGCTCATCCTGGGCTCCTCCTGTCTGAGGGGGGGAGACGAGTGGGAGAGAGGGACACAGTTCAGACCCTGCCGGACACCCCCAAGAGATTCACCTACTACTACTGTGTGCTGGGGAGCGAAGGGTTCACCTCCGGCAGACATTACTGGGAGGTTGAGCTGCTGCATGAGGGGTGGGGCTGGCGTGTGGGGGTCGCAGCAGAGTCTGTGGACAGGAAGGAAGACTTCCCATTGTGCCCTGAGTGGGGAGTCTGGGCTGTGCAGGGGTGGAGGGGGCAGTACGAGGCTCTCACCTCCCCTGAGACCCTTCTGTCCGATTGTGAGAAGCCCCTGAAGCTGGGGGTGTATCTGGACTACGAGGCGGGGCGGGTGTCCCTGTACAATGCTGACTCCATGGAGCTTCTCTTCTCCTTCCCGCAGGCCCCCTTCACAGAGAGGCTCTTTCCGTTCTTCTGTCCCTGGAGAGAAGCGGAGCTGAGGCTGGTGTGAGAGCTGCAGGGAGCTTCAGACCCTCATCCTTCCCTGTGCAGTGATAATGTGACCAGGAGCACAAGCAGAGATGCTTTTAAATAATAAAACGTCCCTTTGGGGATAAGTCCCTGGGGGGGAGAGGTGGGGTGGCAGCGGCGGGGTAACTCCAGTGACAGAAAATGAAGGTTTCTTTCATGTAGATTTATTAATGTATAGATGTCAGTCGACGCCATGTGCAGAGCCACCCTCCCTCACATGAAACTGACTGCTACATACTCTTTTCCTTGTACAATTTTAAAACAAGGGCAGGAAATGTTTGCTGTGTGAATCATGCACCAGACGTCATGTAACATATGATAAAGTCTCTGTAAAATTAAAAAATTTGTATTTCTTTCTCACGCGGAGCTTTGACATTAATATGCACATTATAGCGCTGTGCTGAGAAGTGATTGTTTTTAAACATGACCCATGACCCTAGAAACCATTCCTTCCCCGCCTAACAACAGGGATATTATTAATGACCTCAGACGCAAGACAGTTGCCACTTGAACCCTGTATGCAACCCAGATTCAGGGCGGCTTTAGGACAGTGCGACCAGTGCAGCCGCACCTGCGCTATTCTGGGAGCAGTGATGTGTGCAGAAATAACTTTGGGTTTTAAAAGCACCTGCTGCTTCCTTGTGTGTCCAGCAGGTTTCAGGCAACAATAAAAATGTCAAGATAACACAGGTGATTAATGTTTCTGCTGGAGAGAGATCACAGTTTTGACTCAAAGTAGCACAGAGGGTTAATATGCCTGCTGCAAAGAACGTGTACATGCAGATCACAGAACAGTAATCCTCATTGGTTTGTGTAACATTTCCTATAGACTGATTTACACATATAAGATTCATTGCCTCTGTTAATGTGTGTTTGGTGTAAAGTGCTCTGACGCCCTAGGGTTGGCATGAGTAGCGCTATAAAAGAAAATACATGCATGTGAGGGAGGAGCTGTGTAGAGATGAGTGCCACTGTTGGAAGGTGGGGTTGAGGGAATATTTGGAAATGGCTGTCATGGGCGGAGGGGCGCGTAAAAATATTGTCACACCTGGCGCCTCTAACTCTAAAGCCGGCTCTGCCCAGAATCCTTTAGATCCATTAATTCAAACTCAATAGTTTTTTTGTAGCGCTGCTATTCTAAACTCACGGTTTTGAAGGTGCTTTAATATGGGATAGGGAAGAAAATGGACCATCGGTGAAGTCAAATATTTGTCTATGATCACAAAATGTGGTTACGCGGCGAAGCCGCAATTAATCCAGGTGTTCTAGTTTCCTTTCTGACAAATTACCTACTAAATGGGTATCTATTTGTCTCTCCTTTTGGACAAGGTGAGCATGACGAGGCCAGTTGAGATATATCACAATACAGAACTATTTTTAAATATTGCAGTTCCTTAACTGCAAAGATTCCATCACATTTACGGACCCACCATGAATAACATGTTTTCTTGTGCAACATCTGCCCTGCTGCACAAGCCACTATTGTAGCTTATGAAATGTGTATTGTGCAAAGATAGGCAGACTCTGTGAACAATTTGCAATAATGTTATATTCCAGCAGCACAAATACAACACAATAGCCTCCTGCAGGGCTTTCATGACTCCACAAACATTTCCAGGCCCTGCAAACATATTAGGTAGAATTAACTTGTCTGCAACATTTTTTCCAGATGTTATTGTGTATTTACAGGCCATCCTGTATTAAAAGTAGAATATATTTTTGTCATGAAACTTTAAGAAGAGCAGCTACACGTGTTACCCTCGGAAGCAAACCTGCCTTTCAAGCCGACGCCAGTGCATGCTGGGACTGAGATAAAAAGGTAGTTAATAGAAGCAATAAACCACATGTCCTAAAATGAAAATTTATATTGACACAAAACATCAGGGGTTGGGTGGTGGGTCACTTGGAGTGAGGTTTTGACACCAGGTCAAGCCAAGCAGAATGATCTTGCTACAAGTTTTAAATGCTACTGCCTGGGAGAGCAGGAATGATGTGTAATACCCGTCACCTCTTCATCCCTTTTTGGGGTTTCTGCTTCCTGATATCCTTGTCTTTGCTTCATGGAGATTGGATGTAATTCTTGTTTCTTGAGTAAGACGTGGGCTGAGTATGTTCTCTTTCAGCTTTAGTGTCATGACATCTATTTATAAGGTAGCTCAGTAGGTTGAGGCACATCTGCGAGACCCATGATCTAGAGGTCACAGGTTAGACTCCTGACAGGTGCTTCTCTGACTTTCTAATGATTGTCCTGTATTTTATCATTTATATAAACCTTCCTGCTGTTACCAATGGCTGCAGCTGACGTCACTGAGAAATGGACCTCCAAGCCCTAGACATTCATTTAAGATCATTATGAATTCTGGGGTTGTAGTTTTGGTTTACTTCAGTACAAATATTAACATTATCAGATTAAAAAGAGTTTCGCTGGTGATAAATTAAGATTACCAGTGAAACATTTTGCAAAAACATACTAAACTGATCAATGTACGATACTTGCAATTGTCAAACTTTTTTCAGGAGCTCTGTGTCAATCTGGGGTAACTGGACTCAAACTATAACAAGGAGAACCTGTTGCCACTGGTGCCCTGGGGCTTCACCTTACTGTGGGGTCCAAGACTGAGCACCAAGTGAACCCCTCACCCCTGGACTCTGAGTAGTGAAGTCGAGCTGTCCGAGGCTTACTCAAGGAGAAGGTGCGGGTTAGAAACCAAGAACTCAGTAAAGCAGAAAACAGTTAAATGATTGTCCAGGGAGTGGAAAGATGCACCTAGTTATACTCTGGAGGTTGGGGGGTGGTCCATACGGACCCTCATGTATATAGCCCTGTTGCCCAGTCGATGAAGATAGAACGACATTTGTACATAGTGCTTAGAAGGCCTTGTACATGATGTTCGTGGCATCATGTTAATGTTGTTTGAAGATAGATATGTAAATAAAGCAGTTTCAGAGAAACTAATCCAACATTGCTGTGCACGGAAATCTGTGCAGAAGAGCACGGCAGAAATGTAATTTATAAAAAATAGGACAATGTAAGAAACGAGCAACTTCGCTACATGGGCCTAATCCAGGCATATAACAGTATCGTGCTGTCGCAGTGAATGTGCTGTAGGACAGTTGAGAATGAGGACAGGTATGCAATAGGACAGGAGGTTGAATAGGACTTGGTCCTCCGGCTCTCACTGCTCTCTCAGGGTCTGTAGTTAACCCCCCCTCCCTTTCCTTCTGGAATGGGCTGTGCAGTTATGGAGCAGTAATGGTGCCAGTGTCTGTGGTGGTCCCTTCTTATGAGGTCTCAGTTCACACTGTACCTTAATTCTATTTCACTAGAGGGTGTTCTCACTGGACTCGTCAGGGGATGCCACTCCAATAGTGCACGCGCTCACACACCGCTCCTGGGGCAGCCAGGCTGACTCTACCTTGGCCCTACCTTGAGCACTTATTACCGTTGGTGCCCAGACGCATGTCTCCAGTCCAGGTGAGGGGCCAGAGAGAGAGAGTGGCAGAAGTGATAGGTAGAGAGGGAGCGAGAGAGGGGTGACATTGGAGGGGAATAGGAGAGTAGAGAGGAAGTGGTAGGAGTGAAATGAGAGGGAGAAAGAGAGAAAAGGGAGTGAGAGATACACTGATGTGGAGAGAAAGAAAGGTGGAGATAGGAAGGAAGTGGAGAGAGAAAGCGAGAGATCGAGGAGATGGATGGTGGTGAGAGTGTGAGTGTAAGAGAGACAGAGTGAGGAGGTAGAGAGTGGAGAGTGGAGAAAGAATGGGATAGAGAAAGAGGGTGGGTGGTGGGAAACAGAGAGAGAAAGAGAGAGACTGCCAGCAGTCAGTCTTTAGAACGAGTGACTGCTCAGATGTTTCTGCACGTCTGAGGGTTGTCCGGCTCCCACCGCCTGTGATGGACTGAGGGGACCGGGCCCTTGGGATCTGCATTAAGAGGACACCATGCTTCTGACCCGCACAGCTAGACCCTACGGATGAACAGGTGTGTAATCTAGCGCCTAGGTGCCCTGGCCTGAGGATCATGGCAGCCCAGTTAAATTGCACCAGAGCAGAGACCGGTGCATGGACTGCCCCCTCTACGCCTCCCCCCCCAAACACACATACAAGGACACAGCAGCAAAGCCGAGGCTGGTGTAGAGGCTGCACCCACCCCCCCTTCTCCAGTAATAAAAATGTAACAAGGGGCACAAATAATCTTCTCCCTTTCTGCTGAAGGTGCGTCCAAGCCATCATCCCTTCAAGCAGGGCTACGCAATATTGCATGGTGGATGCAAGCCAACTCACTGAAACGTAACAGGGAGAAGACTGAGGTGTTGATACTGGGGAATAATAAAAAGCTCTGGGGTCCCCAACACTGGCCATCTGAATTGGGTGCCCTTCCTCAGCCCACCCATCAAGCCCGTAATCTAGATTTCATCATGGATGATTAGATGGCTCAGGAAAATGCTGTGGATTCTGCCAGTCTCTACTCAAAGAACTGTAATCCAGGCTCTTGTCATCTCACGCTTGGACTACGGCAACATTCTCTTTTTAGGGGCCAACAAGGACGTGATACCCAAGTTGAGGGTTGTGCAAAATGCTGCAGCCCGCCTACTTTGCCACATTTCGATAACTGACCCAATTTCAAGCTCTTTACGTGAACTGCACTGGCTTAAGGTTGAAAACTGCATCAAATTTAAAACTCTAACCTATATGTTTCAGATTAAAACCGGCAAGGCCCCTGAATACTTCAACACTATTGTCCACCAATATGCCCCGTCACGTTCTCTCCGCTCATCCACCCAGATGAAATTCACGGTTCCTCGGCATAGATTGTCACGTATGGGTGGCAGATCCTTCTCTTGCCTGGGCCCCACCCTGTGGAACTCTCTTCCTCTGCCATTAAAGAAAGAGACTACTTTTGTCCACTTTCGGAAGTCACTGAAAACTTGGCTATTCAATCAATAAGCTTCCTCCTTCTTTCTCTCTCCTTGGCCTTTCAGGCGGCGCCGGGAACCCCTTGGCTAGTTGTGCGCCTTACAAATTTGAAATAACATAGCATACCAAGCAGAGATGCTGCTACCAGGGCCAGTCTCTTGCAGCAGAGCGAGAGGACAGTGATAATTGTATCCAGGAGGGTTGCACTTTGGGTGCCGCTCCGGACCTTAACGATCTGTGTGTCATGTCCATGCACGAGAGGCTGACAGTGAGTCAAAAAACCATCAGTGACTATCGGGGGCATTCCTGTCCTAGCATCTTATCATTTTAAAATTATTAGGTACACACATCCCTCAACTTCCTTCACAACTGACCCGTCGCACTCTTGCCCTTCTGAACTAGGGATCTGCACATAACTCTGCCAATCCCCTCAATTCCAACTTGCAGAGACCTCTGTAAAACCAGCCCTGGCCGCTCTACCAGTGTATTAGAATCCTGACATGAAGTAATGCACCTAAACAGGTGATCACTCCAGCACAAAAGCTGCCGATGGGTGTTGCACGTCTTTACCACGACCGGTGACAGCGGCACTTACATCAAGTGGTATGCCGATTCAATACCAGCCCTTGCTGGCTCGTCCCATTTGAGGAGGGTGGGAAGCTATGGAAGAGGACAGCCGGGGTCCCAAAAGTGGCATGTTACGGATTTAACTGTGGAATGTGTTTCCACCAGTTTTGCCGCTGTTGGTATGAATGTTGTGGCTGTGTGTGGAGACACCCGCTTACACAATGTTTAGGACTGTTGATGGTGGGGGAACAGTGGGAGTGGTCCCGGGCCGGGGGCTGCAGTCTGAGCCTTAAATGATCCAGAGAGGGAAGTGGCCGTCAGACTCAAAGGGGGTTTCAGTGGTGGTTTTACATTGAGATATCAAGGCCCGCGACAACAGTCCTGGTCAGCGTCAGTCAATGATGAAGGAGAAACCAAGGAAAGAAGTGGAGGAAGAAAGAATTGCAGGTCCAGGTTTGAGTGGTCATTGCCAGATTTGATGCTGCCACTTTTGGGGGTAGTTTCAAAGAAAACCCTAGGAGAATATTGTTTAATTCACCATTTATCGTGGCCGGAGGGGGCGTAAGTGAATGGATGCAAGACTCCGGAAGATACAACAGAGCAGTGTGCTCTATCGGTTGATACTATTCGTTTTGGGCAGAACAGGTAAAATGTTACCTTAAGTCGGCATTTCCCATAATGCCAGTTCATATAGTCGAGATTTCTTTGCTGGGGATGTCATTTGAAGGGACAATATATGTAGACTGAGTTTTGTCCAGGGGTTGTGCAAATTCTTGTCCTCTTTTTGAATTTTTCAGCACCTTCTTATAATGTGGTTTGTCAAGAAGAACTGGTCATCGGCTAATTTTCATGGATGATTTCTTGTTTGTTGAGAAGGAGGTTCATTTAATTACCGAGAAGTGTTGGGCATTTTTCAGTACTTGGCAGAGGTTTTTGGGGTGCCCTTAGCCCCAGAAAGACAGAGGGACTGAGTACTATATTGATTTTTCCCAGAACTGTCACAAAGAAGATGCGGCGAGATTGCCAGGAGACAAAGTGCGGGAGATTGTTTTATTGGTAGAAGAGGCGTGCAAAGAGCGGAAGTTGGCGCTCCATAAGGTTAAATGTTTGTTGGTGCCTCTCAGTTTTGCATGCAGAGTGGTCAGGCTGGCAGAATGTTTTACACAAGGTTGGGCTTTGCCATGTCAGGGGTGGATTTACTGCACCATAGAGGGTGAATGGCAGTTGCTCCTCGTGCAGATCTGCATGTATGCCAGCATGTCATTGAGAATTTAAACAGAGTAAGCATGTTTTTTGCAGAGTCCCTTGGTTGTGGCTTGTTCTGGGATGGATGGCGGTGTGCAGAACAATGACTTTTTCACTGGCGGTTGCTTTGGTGGTGTGTTGTGTGAAACTGATGAACAGAAGAGTAACGTTCAACGTGGATAACATATCAGGGGTTGAGTTGTTTAACAGAAGGCAAGGACTTGAGCGTTTCGCGGCTCTTGTGGAAGGGTTGTAGGGTTGTCTGTATTTCAATATTGCTTTTAGAGCAAATCATATTCCTGGAACGAGCAATGACATTGCTGATACTTCATCTTGTTCGCAGTGGAAGAGTTTTCGAAGTTTCGCCCTAGAAACGGAAGAGAGGACAACCAAGTTGTCACAGGACATCTCGTCACTGGGGCAATGAGCATGCTGGAACTTGCCGAACATTCTGTATCAGTAACTACTAGATGATCCTACTGAAAGGCTTGGTGGGAGTTTAAATATGGTTGAGGTAGGAAGAAAGGGGGTGATAAAGTCTGGAACTGAGTAACGAGGACATCATGCGTTTTTGATTATCTTTGATTGACAGGAGCGTATCAGCTCTTAACATTGATGGGAACCAGGGAGGTTTGTCACTATATGTGAAGTTATTTTAGGGATATGACCCGGCGGCTGGGGAACTGTTGAGATGAGTACTAGCGGGTTAGTCAAAAGTGAATGGAAGGAAATCCATTCTATGGGAAACGATTCCATTTCACTTGTTGAGGAGGTTACTCTGGGTGTTGGGGTTTTGCTGTTTTGCTGTTATAACAATTTCGAAGTTAAAATCTTTTAGCCTTCACCTGTTATGGATATTTTTATGGTGTCTGAATTGTGGGCTCAAGGAACAGGCCAGGTGTAAAAAGACAAGAGGTGGGGGTGGAAGATATGTTTCTGAAAATATGGCTGAGGCGTTGCAAAACAGATCAGAGAGGGCTCAGGAGATGGGGTGTGTTGAAGACTGGGCTTGTGACAGAGGCAGGTGGACTTTTGACAAACTTTACAGTTCCCAGGTGTGTTTAGGAGATGAGGTTGTTTACCCTACTGACAGTGAGAGAGTGACTGCGGCCAATCTTTTGGGAATATTGAGAAAATCATTGGTTTACTTGGGATTGAACGCGAAGGACTTTGGAGTGGGCTGTTTACAGACTGATGCTGCATCTGAGGCAGCAAGGTCAGGACTTCAGACTGAGGACATGAAGAGGAGTAAGAGATGATGGTCCAGGCGTCGTGAGAGGTACATATGAAGTTAGGACTTCAGACTGAGGATATAAAGAGGATTGAGACATGACGGTCCAGGCGTCGTGAGAGGTACATACGAGGTTAGGACTTCAGACTGAGGACATAAAGATGGGTGAGACATGACGGTCCAGGCGTCATGAGAGGTACATACGAGGTTAGGACTTCAGACTGAGGACATAAAGAGGGGTGAGCGATGACAGTCCAGGCGTCGTGAGAGGTACATACGAGGTTAGGACTTCAGACTGAGGACATAAAGAGGATTGAGAGACGACCGTCCAGGCGTCGTGAGAGGTACATACCAGGTTAGGACTTCAGACTGAGGACATAAAGAGGATTGAGACATGACGGTCTGGGCGTTGTGAGAGGTACATACGAGGTTAGGACTTCATACTGGGGACATAAAGAGGGGTGAGAGATGACGATCCAGGTGTCGTGAGAGGTACATACGAGGTTAGGACTTCAGACTGAGGACATAAAAAGGGTTGAGAGATGACGGTCCAGGCGTCGTGAGAGGTACATACGAGGTTAGGACTTCAGACTGAGCACATAAAGAGGGTTGAGAGACGACGGTCCAGGAGTCGTGAGAGGTACATACGAGGTTAGGACTTCAGACTGAGGACATAAAGAGGGTTGAGAGATGACGGTCCAGGCGTCGTGAGAGGTACATAAGAGGTTAGGACTTCAGACTGAGGACATAAAGAGGGTTGAGAGATGACGGTCCAGGATGCATGCCCCATACCACCCCCAAGGTTCAGGCCTGGGGGAGAGGAAGAGCTGCAAAAGAAACTCTGGAATCATGGTCATGGTGAGAAAAAATAAAAGATGTTTCTCTTACTTCTAAGTGGACTGGACCACAGACTGTCACCGGATGCCCTGAATGTATCAACGAAACAACTTGCAGAGCTGTATCAACAATGCCTGAGATGAAGGTACCAGAAATTGATGATCATATGTCACCAGAGGAGCCGCATAACACACCAGACAAGGAGCGGACAGACCAGACAATTCCTAAGATCCATGCTGAGGGCCCATCATAAAGTGTCACAGGAATGGTGACGCAAACTGACGCTCTTTTTTTAATTATATTCTTTATATTTGGTTTTTATTGCATACATGTGATAGGACAACATCGTTACCAATTGAAATTTACATAGAAGCTTGTACATGCATTTGGATACATCATGTCAGCTGTGGAAATTGTTCTAGTCTTCCATATCGCTCCAAAAAGTTGATCTTGTTTTGGTCTATGATAAAGGATGTCGCTTCAACGTAAATATTACAGCAGTATTTGACATTGATGAGTGTAAGACTCAATTCTGCAAAGGGGACTATAACAAAACTGGGGAGTGGAACAAAACTGGGGAGTGGAACAAAACTGGGGCTACACTGTGTAAGAAGAAATGTATGGTTCTAGATGTAGACGAGCATTGCTTAGAGTTTTAGTTTAATCTATACTATTACTATTACTATATTACTATATTACTTTACTATATCTATATCTATACTACTATTATAAAGAGAGAACTAGCACCTTTGAGCCAGGTAAACTCGAAAACTACACCACCAATCGAAACACCCAAGACATCTTAGAAAACCTCAGGGGGAGCAGAAGGACATAGGCTACATTAAAAAAAAAAACGTTGTTTAAAATATTTAGAAATAAAAATAAAGTAGTGCCTTGCAAGTAGCTCCGGCCGGATGTCTGCGTGAGGGGAGGAGCGGCGTTCACCAGCAACAGGAAGAGCGGAGGACGTGAGCGCCGGGAGGAGCTGCGGGCGGAGTGCGAGACGAAATACAACAAAAACGGCAGTGGTTCTGCCTTGAAGCCCCGCACCTAAATGAGCGCCATGCAAATCCGGCATCCTGAACCAAATAAGAAGTAACTTTAAAAGTCCGGGCTGCGGTGCTAGGTGAATGATCATTCCAGCTATCTTTGTGGCAAGTTTCCTACGGAGTTGTTGCAAAGAAATACAATGAAAGTTGAATTTTAAATCCGATAATTCCAACTATATTCCTTAGAAATTCAAAGTTTTTTATAGACAGGTGAAATGAGGAATGTGGTACTCGTGAAACAATCTAAAAAGATGTATCACTGCTAGGGCTGGACTGGCGAACCAGAGCAACCCTGGAAAACAATGCGCAAACCAGTCGCACTCTCTTCATCTCTTTCTTCTGAGCGGGTTCGCGCTATGCTGCTTGGCTGCCTGGTCGCGCCGAGATACCCATCGGGGTGATTCACACTCATTTTGGATGGCTTTAACATTAACAATCAGGCCATCTCTTTATTTCATCCATCCAACCGCCCTCTCTCCTTTCTTCTCCCTCTCCGATCATTTGCTCTCGACGTCCCCCTCCTGTTCTCTCTTGGGGCCTCCCCTCGCCTGCTTCAATTACCCTTGTGAAGTTGGGGAAAGTGACAGTGGCAAAGGTGTGGCCTCCAGAGGCTCCCGTCTACAGTGGAAATGCCCAGTGGAATAATTGTCGCTTTAAGGCAAACAATACAATTCTATACTCCTTTGGTTATACATTTGTACCCCTCATTATACTGTTCAGACATGGTAGAATATGATCGAGGCCGAAAAGAACGCAGGGGTCATGTGCATCTGGGGAAAAATATAATGGCATAAACATGGACCATTATAAATCATGCAGATTCCATGTCTAACCCAGGTGCTCATACCCATCAAGTGCGCGTGCCAGGAGAATATTCTTATCGGAATGCAATCTCTACCACTTTACATTTGCTGCCCCTAGAGACAATGCCATTCATGCATACATATTTAAAGAGTCTGCTGCAAGGAGAAATGTTCTCCAGAACACGTTTCCTTACATATATCCAGCAGAGTAACTGGGAGTGCTGAGCCAGAGCCGAGCCAGAGCCGAGCCAGAGCCGAGCCAGGTATTTGACTCGACCTTATGAGCCAAAGCATGGCTTCTTATGCCGCAGGCCGAACACGTTTTCAGAGGTGAGGTTGAACAGTGACTTGCGCTTCTCCAAACCTACCAGCACATAGAACCCGAGGCTTGGCACTGCCAATTGTTGGTCACTGAGACTGTTAGTTTACCTCATCAATGAAACGTATCCAAATCAAAGAGCTCAAGACTTTGGGGCAGCAGTGCTATCTGACGAAAGCCATATCACAAACGCACACTGTCATAGCTCAGTGGCTAATGCATCAGTCCTAGCAAAGTGCGTGCAATACCCCTCTCACACATTTACATCTCTGACTGTTTTTTATCCTTCCAAGTTACATTAGGTGATTACCTTTAGAGACGAACGTTCATTGCTGTTGCACAACCGTTCTGTGCCCCTTTTCCTTTTAGTTGATGCTGTTTGCATATGATTACCGGTCTCGTCAGGTTGAGATTCCAAGGTGTCATCGGATAGAGTTAGATCATATTTGATTGATGCCCCCTCTCCACTTTCCACTACCGCAATCATAGTTGAATTATAGCCATTTCCTGTACCCCAGACAGACTGGTCCACTGTCACCCCATATATATATGCAGTTTGGTCATTGAAGTATTTGGGCCTTTATATTATGGGGGATACTGAAAAGGCTATGGTTGTTTATATGTTGTGGCATATTGAAGCCTGACTATGAGACTTCATATTTTGTTGCTCTGTGGGTACTTTGCATGTTGGGCTCATACTTACATACTCGAGAGCCTCTGGCCTGATAGAGATACTTGCCTGGATACGGTTCTTTGTCTAAGTGACCAATTAATAATTAATAATGGCCGGGCTCTGGTGCTGCACATACTCGTAAATTAATGTCCAGAATATGGTGCTTTACATACGGAAAACATTGTCTTGGAAGCTGTGCTTTTGTACATCCATGATACTAATCTGTTTGTGGTGCTTTATATATTAGGACGTACTGGTCTGGCTATTGTGGTTACATTCTGGTGCACTGCAGAAACTCGCCTCATTAGAGTGATGTCCACATTTGGGCTAATGTGGATATGGGCATGATTGTTTTGCTTTACTCATTTTTAAATTGTCAAAACAGGCTTGACCATCTTGTTTTACACATGGGTGAACTGGGCAAACTGGCATGACAATGGACAATGTGGACTTTGACATCATGGCATATTCTGTAACCCGTATTCTATTTCTACACGTGGTGCCTGATTTATTAAGACTGGCAATCTGAGGTTAATGAATGACCTAAACGACCCTGAGCAGCAGCCCTGACAACCTAAGCACCTCTTGGCAGAGAGGCCCTCCGCATCATGAGATGTACTCTCCCCTCATTGGCATGTCTATTGAGCAGAGACCTCAATCTTTGTGTAGGACTCCTGTGAATTAAAAGTGGTCCCACTCTCAAATATATTAAATGAACTGATGTCATTTCTCATGGTAGAGAATTACCAAAGTTATTTTTAAGTGGGTCAAATTGCATCCAATAGGCAGCTTTGATAGGGGTGCAAATGTATGTCTGATTGTGCATCCACTGTTTTGTATTGGGCACACACTTTCTATCTATACTACTATTATAAAGAGAGAACTTGCACATTTTGGCTAGGTAAACTCGGGAACCACAGCGCCAATCTACACACCCGCTACATCTATGAAAATGTCAGGGCGTGTAGATGAACATAGGCGACATTAAATTTAAAAAAAACGTAAATTAAAAAAATTAAATTTGTAAACAAAGTAGTCCCCTAAAACAAGCGCCGGCCGCGACGTAGCGCTGATCGCAACTGACACGTAACGTAATGACGATATGCGGGGAGGAGCGGTGACTTGCGGCGAGGAGTGGACTTGCGGCGAAGAGTGGACTTGCGGCAAGGAGTGGCGGTAAGGCAAATGCAGGCAGGAGGCGGGCGGCGGGCGGGAGGCTCAAGTCGCAAGGCGGTATGGCCAATGTCAGGGCGGGCGGCGGGCGGGAGGCTCAAGGCTGAAGGCTCAAGGCGGGAGGCGGCATGGCCAATGTCGGGGCAGGAGGCGGGAGGGATGCGGTCTGGGCAATGCCGGAGGGGGGGAGGGGGGGTGGGGTGCACAGAGGCTTAAAATGCTGCCCCCAGCCCCCTTCTGCCCCGGGCAAAGCCGGGGCGGGCTGCTAGTCTATACTACTATTATAAAGAGAGAACTGTGTCCTTTGAGCCAGGTAAACTCCAAAAGTACACCACCAATCCAAACACCCAAGACATCTTTGAAAACCTCAGGGCAAGCAGAAGGACATAGGCTATATAAAAATAAAAAATATACGTTGTTTAAAAAATTAGGAATAAAAATAAAGTAGTCCCATGCAAGTAGGGCCGGCAGCGACGTCTGCGTGATGACATCGGGAAAGAACCTGGGCGTTTTAGTATTGTTTCAGCAAAGGGAACTACTTTTTCTTCGTTTTATATCTGCCCCGTTTTTATAAGGTATTGGCTGATGCCTGCTAGGAAACTATCGCTCTTACTAGCGAGAGTCTGTTTATTCGTATTTTATAACTCACTGCCCTTTGAGCTGGCAACACTGACCATCGGTGAAAAAACGGCCCGCGGGACTACAAAATGACATCACAGCGGCCATTTTTGTAGTTCCGCCGGCTCGCGATGACAGTCCCTTCCTTGTGCATAGATCATCTCTTATTTCATTCCTCCTACGTAGATTAAGGTTTACATAAACATCTTGCATGAATGTGTTCCTAGCCGAAAGGACTTCTCATTGTCCATAAACCTCTTCCCTGATACACACATCTTTTTCTGACTCACATAAACCACTTCCCACCTTCCATACATTTCTTCTTAAATTGTATGCTTACCTCCCCTATCAGCATGCATGCCTTCACATCTTCTCTATGCATTGCCTACTTAATGGTGTCTAATGCATGCATCCGACGGAAGTTTCTGCCACATTTACATTAACCTCGTCTGGTATAAACATTTACTCTGCTTCGAATGATGGCTCCACTCGGAGTGCATTTCTAAATCCCTCCCATGTTGACCCTGCGGCATGTGAGGAAAGCTAATGGCCGCAGGCCTTTAAAAGCAGGTGATGTTTGAAGCACGTTGTAAAACTGGCTTTTGGTAATAAAGGGAAAAGGACAGAACATTGTAACGACAGCACAAGTTTGCAGGGCGACTTAAAAGTGAGCAATTATTTATGGTCCCATATTGCCATCTCGTGGGCAATATTGGGAACTACATCCAAACTGCACACTAATTTCATTATATGCATAAAAACACAGTACATTATCTAGCTACGATTACAATTAGGGTGACCAGATTTTGAAAATCAAAAACCGGGACAGGCTAGAAATAAAAGTAGAACTAAAGTTTTTTAGTCTTACTTCTATGTCTGGTCTGGCCTGGCCTGTCCCGGTTTATGCGCAGCCTTGCAAATGTGTTTTTACATACATACATGCATACATATTCGTGCGTGCGTATATCTATCTATACTACTATTATAAAGAGAGAACTGTGGGTTATATGTACAAGGGGGTTTATCTCCGCTTTTTGGCTTTAAAAGCCAAGAAAGCGGAGATAAAATTATCTCCCTATTACCAAGCTGTCGCTAACACCAGTTAGCGACAGCTAATAGGAGATAGCGACCATCTTGGGCCCCGCTTTGCATGTCAGTGATATTTATCACTAATGGCATTCAAAGTGGGCGTGCCAAGATGTTAGAGACTGGAAACAGTCGCTAACATCGCTATCTCCTATTATCAACTTTTGGAGATTTTCGCGCTAAGCTCGAATATCTCCAAAAGCTAACACCTGCCCAGGAGCAGTTCTTAGCCATGTTATCCAATGGGAGGTGGATAACATGGCTAAGAGCATTAGCTCGATAATGCATGAATATCGCTGACTTTTCAGCGATATTCATGCATTTCGGCCGATTTTTATCGCTTAGGAGATAAACCTTGATAATAGCAAGGTTCCTAAGCGATAAAAATAGGCGATGCTTAGCGATAAAAAAATTGTCTCTAACCATACTTAGCGATAAATATCGCTATCTATACTACTATTATAAAGAGAGAACTGTGTTCTTTGAGCCAGGTAAACTTGAAAAGTACACCACCAATCCAAACACCCAAGACATATTTGAAAACCTCTGCGCAAGCAGAAGGACATAGGCTATATAAAAATAAAAAGTATACGTTGTTTAAAAAATTTTGAAATGAAAAGAAAGTAGTGCCTTGCAAGTAGCGCCGGCCGCGACGTCTGCGTAATGACATCGGGAGCGCGGGGAGGAGCGGCATTCAGGAGCAACAGGAAGAGCGGAGGACATGAGCGTGGGGAGGAGCGGCGAGCGGCGGTCAAGCGGTGAGGAGCAGCGAGAAGCGGAGGAGCAGTTGAGCGGTAAAATCAGCAGCGCGGGGAGGAGCTGCGGGTGAGGTAAGTGAAGCAGCCAAGAGCCGCGGGTGCACATCGAGGGACGGGCGGGAGCCATGAGTGCACACAAGCCCAAAATGCTGCCACCAGCCCCCTTCTGCCCTGGGCAATGCCGGCGGGTGAGGTAAGTGAAGCAGCCAAGAGCCGCGGGCGCGCACAGAGGGACGGGCGGAGGGACGGGCAGGAGCCATGAGTGCACGTAAGCCTGAAATGCTGCCCCCAGCCCCCTTCTGCCCCAGGCAACGCTGGGGCGGGCTGCTAGTACTATTATAAAGAGAGAACTGTGTCCTTTGAGCCAGGTAAACTCGAAAAGTACACCACCAATCCAAACACCCAAGACATCTTTGAAAACCTCAGGGCAAGCAGAAGGACATAGGCTATATAAAATAAAAAATATACGTTGTTTAAAAAATTAGGAATAAAAATAAAGTAGTCCCTTGCAAGTAGCGCCGGCCGCGACGTTTGCGTGATGACATCGGGAAAGAACCTGGGCGTTTTAGTATTGTTTCAGCAAAGGGGACTACTTTTTCTTCGTTTTATATCTGCCCCGTTTTTATAAGGTATTGGCTGATGCCTGCAAGGAAACTATCGCTCTTACTAGCGAGAGTCTGTTTATTCATATTTTATAACTCACTGCCCTTTGAGCTGGCAACACTGACCATCGGTGAAAAAACGGCCCGCGGGACTACAAAATGACATCACAGCGGCCATTTTTGTAGTTCCGCCGGCTCGCGATGACAGTCCCTTCCTTGTGCATAGATCATCTCTTATTTCATTCCTCCTACGTAGATCAAGGTTTACATAAACATCTTGCATGAATGTGTTCCTAGCCGAAAGGACTTCTCATTGTCCATAAACCTCTTCCCTGATACACACATCTTTTTCTGACTCACATAAACCACTTCCCACCTTCCATACATTTCTTCTTAAATTGTATGCTTACCTCCCCTATCAGCATGCATGCCTTCACATCTTCTCTATGCATTGCCTACTTAATGGTGTCTAATGCATGCATCCGACGGAAGTTTCTGCCACATTTACATTAACCTCGTCTGGTATAAACATTTACTCTGCTTTGAATGATGGCTCCACTCGGAGTGCATTTCTAAATCCCTCCCATGTTGACTCTGCGGCATGTGAGGAAAGCTAACAGCCGCAGGCCTTTAAAAGCAGGTGATGTTTGAAGCACGTTGTAAAACTGGCTTTTGGTAATAAAGGGAAAAGGACAGAACATTGTAACGACAGCACAAGTTTGCATGGCGACTTAAAAGTGAGCAATTATTTATGGTCCCATATTGCCATCTCGTGGGCAATATTGGAAACTACATCCAAACTGCAAACTAATTTCATTATATGCATAAAACACAGTACATTATCTAACTACGATTACAATTAGGGTGACCAGATTTTGAAAATCAAAATCCGGGACAGGCTAGAAATAAAAGTAGAACTAAAGTTTTTTAGTCTTACTTCTATGTCTGGTCTGGCCTGGCCTGGCCTGTCCCGGTTTAATCACAGCCTTGCAAATGTGTTTTTACATACATACATGCATACATATTCGTGCGTGCGTATATCTATCTATACTACTATTATAAAGAGAGAACTGTGGGTTATATGTACAAGGGGGTTTATCTCCGCTTTTTGGCTTTAAAAGCCAAGAAAGCGGAGATAAAATTATCTCCCTATTACCAAGCTGTCGCTAACACCAGTTAGCGACAGCTAATAGGAGATAGCGACCATCTTGGGCCCCGCTTTGCATGTCAGTGATATTTATCACTAATGGCATGCAAAGTGGGCGTGCCAAGATGTTAGAGACTGGAAACAGTCGCTAACATCGCTATCTCCTATTATCAACGTTTGGAGATTTTCGCGCTAAGCGCGAATATCTCCAAAAGCTAACACCTGCCCAGGAACAGTTCTTAGCCATGTTATCCAATGGGAGGTGGATAACATGGCTAAGAGCATTAGCTCGATAATGCATGAATATCGCTGACTTTTCAGCGATATTCATGTATTTCGGCCGATTTTTATCGCTTAGGAGAAAAACCTTGATAATAGCAAGGTTCCTAAGCGATAAAAATAGGCGATGCTTAGCGATAAAAAAATTGTCTCTAACCATACTTAGCGATAAATATCGCTATCTATACTACTATTATAAAGAGAGAACTGTGTTCTTTGAGCCAGGTAAACTCGAAAAGTACACCACCAATCCAAACACCCAAGACATATTTGAAAACCTCTGGGCAAGCAGAAGGACATAGACTATATAAAAATAAAAAGTATACGTTGTTTAAAAAATTTTGAAATAAAAAGAAAGTAGTGCCTTGCAAGTAGCGCCGGCCGCGACGTCTGCGTGATGACATCGGGAGCGCGGGGAGGAGCGGCGTTCAGGAGCAACAGGAAGAGCGGAGGACATGAGCGCGGGGAGGAGCGGCGAGCGGCGGTCAAGCGGTGAGGAGCAGCGAGAAGCGGAGGAGCAGTTGAGCGGTAAAATCAGCAGCGCGGGGAGGAGCTGCGGGTGAGGTAAGTGAAGCAGCCAAGAGCCGCGGGTGCACATCGAGGGACGGGCGGGAGCCATGAGTGCACACAAGCCCAAAATGCTGCCACCAGCCCCCTTCTGCCCCGGGCAACGCCGGCGGGTGAGGTAAGTGAAGCAGCCAAGAGCCGCGGGCGCGCACAGAGGGACGGGCAGGAGCCATGAGTGCACGTAAGCCTGAAATGCTGCCTCCAGCCCCCTTCTGCCCCAGGCAATGCTGGGGCGGGCTGCTAGTGTTACTATGAAACAGGCCTCAATAGTGTGTGCATTGGTAAGGTATTAGCCCTGATGGTCATATATGCCCTGTATCCGTGCCCTGCGTGCTATGCGCGATGAGATGGCCATCCTGCTCGCACCCTGAATGAGATTCCTCCCAAGGGGTTTGCGGGGAGTTTGGTGTTAAGTGAAGGGACTCAAGAGTGTGGTGCGATATGCTTGAAGGTGTGTAACAGTGTTGTCCACTGCATGGAGATGTGGCGTTTCCGAATGCCTCGGACCTCCTCACATCGTAACGCATCTTGTTTCAATGCTCCCCACTTTATAACTGCTCCCCTCCTGGCAGCCAGAGAAGGTCCTGCTCCAGTACTCCAGTGGTGGCGACGCTCTCTTAGGGCTAGCAGGATAGCCAGAGCCGCAAATCGGGTTTCTACTTTGTGGTGTTTACGGCGCTTGAATATGCCTAACGCACTGGCTTCCCATCTTACAGAATCTATGAGCCTATCACCTTGCTCAGTGTGGTGTGTATTGTGTTCCGATAAGATTAGTGTCAGATAGCTCCAGAACATGTGGAGAAAGGTTGTGCTAGGTTCTTGGCATCTCGGGCATTAGAATCGTGTGTTTGGGTAAGATAGCTGGAGATTTTCTGGCGTCAGATACGCCCGATGTAAAATAAAGTATAGTATATTTTTGAATCCGTAATTTCGGGATACACTTTTGGAATACTCAAAAGCCTCTTCCTATTCTTTGTCATGGAGTGGTCTCTGAAGCTCAATCTCCCATTTGTACTGGAGGGGGTCGAGTGTTATTGCATTGAGTTCTCGGATTACCTTATATATCTAGGCTTTCCTGTTTTCATTTTCTATTTTTGGTCAATTCTAGTGGGGGTTTCTCAGCCTTTTCCAGTGATTTCAATACCTTAAAACAACAGTGGTTATTAGTGGTTACCCTCTTTTGCACCATTAAAAATAACCGAAACAGTGTTTTTCCGGTGTTAATGGAAAGTTTTGCTTTTATTATTCCTGGCTTTCTGCACTGATAGTGCATGGTATATAGACAATGTACTTACTGTGTGTATGAGGTCAAAATACAGTTTTACAAATCAAATTTAATGTAGTACACCATACAATACTTCTTCAGTGAGTCTTTGGTCATGCGTGCTCGCTCTGACCTTCCTATGTAAACTTTTATCTGTGAAAAGGTCCTTTGAACATTGGCATTGGAGACGGGCAACGCCTTAACAGCCCGTACACAAATGAAAATAATAGCCAGCTCTTGTTTTTATTCTTTGCTCTTCTCTTTTCATTAAGTTCAGATCATGAACCCTTTTATCTCTTTGCAGCTGTGCCACTTGAGGGGCTCGGTATCTCTGTCTTAAAGATTGTTGCCTTCATTCTGTGCAGCTGGTCCAAACCTCTGGGGCCAGAATGGTGTTAGGTTTGGCCAGACAGGACCATGCGACTCTTGCCTTATCTTCACTCCACTAGCTCCCTGTTAAGCAATGAGTGATTTTCAAACACCTTATTCTTGGTACATAAAACCTTAAGATGTAGGTAGCCCAATACCGGTCGGTAACAGCCGAAAATCGGTAATTTCGGCCGTTACCGACCGGTATGTAGAAAATGAGATGTAGGAGCCAAAATTTTACCGATTCGGAAAATATGAGTCGGTATTTTCCTGAATCGGAATATACCGAATCCTCAGTTACCAAATTCTTATTTACCGAATCGGTAAATAAGAAATTGTAAAAAATGCCAATGGAGATGTAGGAAACCAAAAAAATACCGAATTCAATGAAATTGGGTATTTAAGAGTCAGTATTTACCATGGATTGAAAGCAGGTGCAGGCTATAAAAAAAGGCCCCAAAATGCAACAGTGTAACCAGAATGGCGGCTTTCCACGTCATAGCAAGGCGGCTACGGCTACAGGCAGCAGGAGAGAAGGAATGGAGAAGGGAGGAGCAAGTGTACAGGCAGAGGATAACACTTTTCCAACTGACTGAGCCAGAGATACTGCAAAGGTACAGGCTACACCCCCAAACCATCCTGGACCTGATCAGGGACCTGCACCCACTCCTGGAGCACCCAACACCAAGGGCGCACGCCATCCCACCCCATGTGCAGATGCTGTGTAGCCTACACCTGCTTGCCTCTGGGAGTTACCAAAGTGTGATTGCTGCAGTAGGTGGTGTGTCCCAGAGCTGCCTGTCCCGTTTCTTCAGGAAGTTCCTTGAGGCCATGATGCAGAGTATGCATCATTATATTTGTTTCCCTGACACACCTGCAGAACTTGCAAAGACCAAGACAGATTTATATCAACTTGCACACTTCCCACACGTGATAGGCTGCATAGATGGCACCCACATCCCACTCTGCCCACCTGCTGCCACAGAACACATATACAGGAACCGGAAGTCAACGCACTCCATCAATGTGCAGGCGATATGCAACGCTGGCAACATCATTACAGACATTGTGGCTAAATTCCCTGGGAGTACCCATGACTTGTACATATTCCAGAACAGTGGGATATACACACGCCTAGTCGCTGGAGAATTTGGGGACGGATACCTGCTAGGTAAATGACTTTGACGCACCCCTACAGTCATAGCAGATGAATGTATCATGAGTATGTAACTAATGGCATTCTCTTTTCCACCTAGGCGATAGCGTATATGCCCTGCAGTCCTTTGTGCTCACCCCCTACCTCAATCCATCTACCAGGAGTGAGAGGCGTTACAATGTGGCTCACAGATCTACTCGAAACGTTGTGGAACTCACATTTGGACTCCTCAAGAGCAGGTTCCGCTGCCTCCACAAGAGCGGAGGTGCACGCCAGTATACTCCAATCCTGTGCTGCAAAATATTAGCGACCTGTGCCATGTTGCACAATCTTGACACCAAGGAAGGCACAGAGGTGGAGATTACACATCATGAGGACATTGATGACGACACAGAACAGGCAGAGCCCTATGCAACAGGAGCAGCACCAACAACAGATGGGAGACTGAGACGGGCAGAGATCACACGCCAATATTTCTAAGTAAGTAATGAGACGCAGACAGGCTTAGTATATGGAGTACGTAGTTTAATTGTCACTACGGCATTCAAATCATACCACACCATGGTATTACAATGTCTATTATCATGACTGGGTGGTCACAGTTAACCTCACCGTGACCCGTCCTGTGGGTTGAGGGAATTTTCAATGTTTGCATCCATGCAGTACAGGGCGGGATGCACAAGGCTGGTTCTCAAGGCTTTCGGTGGTCCTTGGCTCAGCAGATTGGCGCCTGCTACTCTTACGTATTTCAGGGACAGGAGTGCTCGAGCCACTCCTGCTGGTGGATTCATCCATTTCCCCCATACCTCTGTCTCCGCCGTGGCTGCCTGTTGCGTGAGCATCAGCTCCATGGCAGAGGTGACTCTACCCATCCCCCTTGACAAATCGGTGCAACAGTGCAACAATTGCATCCTGCATAGCAACAGAACGGCGGCACAGCAGGGAGGTTGCAGTGGCAAAGCGGTTCAATGCTTTTGTCTGTTGCCACTTACACAGACGATCTCTGCGCCTCTCTGAGTGGTCCCTATCTAATTTGTCGCACAGAGCACTCATGCACTGGGTCATGTCTGTCATCCCATTTGCCATCGCCTGCTTGCTCACTGTCATGTTGCCTATGCCCTGGTCGATGTTTGCCATCTTGCAATTCATACTGCGTACCTGCCTGTGAACTGCCAACATTGCCTTTGCCTGCAGGCGCTGTACCTTCACCATGTTGGCCTCAAGACCGCAGAAGACCCCCTCACCATCCTGGCCTTCACCTCTCACCCGTGCCCTTCGGCCTCGGACACTGGACCGCACAGTTCTTGGAGTAGTCTGCTGCCCAGCGTTGTCTGACACAGGTGGATTGGTTGGCATGTCCCCCTCCTCATCTTCCTCCTCTGATGTTTCAAGAATCCAGAGAGGGGGCACATCAAGCCTCCTTGTCCTTCCCTGCACAGGTGACTGTGATGTTGGTGTGGGGGAAAGTGCTGCTGGTTCTGAGTCTTGAGTCACAAACAACAGAGGTGACTGGGGCTGAACAGCGCTGTGACTTGCTCTTTCTCTTGTCTTCTCCCTCCTCTCTGTTGTCGGTGCCCTCTTCTCCCTCTCCTGTGCTGTCTTGCGTGATGACTCTCCTGTGGACAGATATGGACATTGGGTCAGTGGTGTAGTTCACCTGTGTGTCATGATTAAATCTAATTTCTATCACACATTTGCCTGGTCTTCATCAGCTTCCGGAAGTAGTGTGTAGCATGCCTTGCTGAATTCTATGGTGACTGCATTGATGTATCTACCTATGACTACGTCTCCCATGATGCATTGCTGGACATAAGAAAAACCTGTTCTGGAGTGTGATGCAGGCACACACAGTGGGGAAGGGGAGAGGGAAATGGGATGGGATTAATGTCCATGTTTCTTACCTTGTTTCCTTGCAGCTCTGGCAGAGCTGTCAGCGTCCCCAATGCCATGGATACTCTCCGGCTCCACGGTGGATTCAACCAGCTCCTCAAGGTCCGTCAGTCGTGGTGCTCTGTTTTTTCCTCCACCTGTGGCTGCAGCTACTTTTCTGTGTGCAGCAATTTTTATCTTAGTGATGTTACGCAGATCGTACCATCTTTTTTTAAGGTCATCTATGTCCCTGTGGATGACTCCAATGGCATTGACCTTGGCTTGGATGTCAAGCCAGGTAGTACGTTTCACAAACTCTGCAACATGCAGAGACTGTTTTCTAAAAATGTGGGTGTGGTGTTTAACCACCTCCTCAACTAGCACCTGCAGTTCTGCTGGGCTGAATTTGATCTTCCTCCTGCGCTCTGCTGCATCCTTCTGGCCATCCTGGAGTCTCCATTCTGCTGCTCAGGTAAGCTCAGGTAAGCCTGCTCCTCTGTCTTTCCTCCTGCTCTCCAAACTGTTCAGTTACTCTGCACCTGCATGGGTGTGGCCACTCCCAGGTACTGGGGAGGGGTGCTTGAATCTGATTGGTTGGTTCCTCTGTAACTTTGTTGTGGGGTGTGGTGGGTGTTCCTGATTGGTTTACAGGCTCACATGGCTTTTTTTATTTAATTCCCGATTCTGTATTTATTTAATGTCTGCAAACCATTGCTGGTCAGTTTTCGCCCCTCAGTAGTTCTTTAGTGATAACGGTGAACCAAGCACAAACAGTCTTTGTGCCTCTCCCAGAGCACTCTCCTGTTGGCCTAGTGTGAAAAGCGTGTGCAAAAGTAATCAATCAGTGAAAGCTCTTTCTATTCATCCTGTAATGCGCACAAAGGGAAAAGGTGGGCGCAGAAATCATCTCTGCACAATTCTTCACATTTGGACCCAGGGCTGGCTCTTGGCATGGCATGGGCGAGCTGGGCGGAGGCGCCCATCTTCAGAGGGGCAAACAGAACTATCTGCATAAGGTCCAGCAATGCCCCTTACCGTGGCTTGAGTGGTTTTGTTTAAAGTGTTTTCAACCATTCTTAGCTTGCTGCAATCGATGTATTTTTCGCACCCATTTAGCCCCTCCCTTGGCTTGAGCAGTTTTGTTTAAAGTACTTTCAGCCGTTCTTAACGTGCTGCAATAGATGCATTTTTAGCACCCATCCAGCCCCTCCCTTGGCTTGAGCGGTTTTGTTTAAAGTGCTTTCAGCCGTTCTTAACGTGCTGCAATAGATGCATATTTAGCACCCATCCAGCCCCTCCCTTGGCTTGAGCGGTTTTGTTTAAAGTGCTTTCAGCCGTTCTTAATGTGCTGCAATAGATGCATTTTTAGCACCCATCCAGTCCCTCCCTTGGCTTGAGCGGTTTTGTTTAAAGTGCTTTCAGCCGTTCTTAACGTGCTGCAATAGATGCATTTTTAGCACCCATCCAGCCCCTCCCTTGGCTTCAGCGGTTTTGTTTAAGGTGCTTTCACCCGTATGGTCTGGGACTACCGGACAACCCCTCCCCGCCAAGCAACCACCACAACAATACGCTTAGTAACTTAGGCAGGCGAAGAGTTTCTTTGGAAGGCGGGGGTTCCCGGGACCCCCCGGTCGTATTTATTAAAATATGAAAACAAATTAAAATTGTTAAAATAAACATTATTTACACAATCATTACTATGCAAAATTCTGACATTAGATTTACATCAACGTAGACAGGTATGAAGGACTAACCTTAACAAATGTCTAATACAGCATTTTCCTAACCGAATCTAACATCCTACGTATGAATTTTGCATCCTAACAATTTTGGGCCTATGGCAAGGTCGTTGACCGGTGTCAGATCCTTATTACCAGCTACGCCCTCCCATATGAGTGCGCATGCACAACAGGGCCCGGTTACCAGGAGAGTACGTACCTCTCTTGGTTACCCCGTACGCTCCGTGAACTCCATTAAACCAAAGAGGAGGGCCCTTTCACTCGCGCCACTTTATGATGTCATAGTGTATGTGCGGGGTGGCTATCAGCCCAAGGAAAGCGTTACTCCCTCCCCAGCACCCTTCCAACCAAGCGGATATCCTGCCCCTGAAGTTCTAGGAGAGACCATTGGCCCCTCCCCCAGGGCGACCCCATTCGAGAATGGTGCTGCCCCCTAAGGACCTTAAATTGCTGCTCACCAATCATGACCTTACCGCCTGACCAAGGATTACAATAAATACGACAATAAGACTCCTGTGAAAGGGAAAAAAGGCCTAAGGAGAAAACCAGATATAACACTTACAAACATACCAAACTGTTCATATTCACCAATATTACCTGTACAAAAGGGGAAAAAGGCCTACGGCAAACATTTACAAGATATTTACAGTGCAAGTAAAATCCAGAATAATAGCAACAAACGTCCAACTGAAACTGCTGTTTTAAGGGATGGTGGGTGGGAAAATTATTTAGCCCCCCGGTAGAGCAGGCGAGGAGCAAGCCTGGGTGCAAAGAGGGCGCATCCTGCGCTCCCCAGGCCTTTTAAACTTACCAGCCCCCCGCTTGCCCCGGAAGCATTACACCACTTCCGGGTCAACGGCGGGGGCCAGCACCAATCGATGATGGGGCGCCCCGGGTCGCGTCATCGCGCCGCGACCCACCCTGGGGTGTGGGCACGCCCCATCACCGAGGGTACAGGGGAGGGGGGGGCCGGGCCCAGCCATATGTTCGTGGGGGCCATTTGTTCATGGGGCCCCCCCCTTTCCTTATGGTCTGGGACTACCGACCACCCCCTCCCCACCAAGCAACCACCACAACAATACGCTTAGTAACTTAGGCAGGTGAAGATTTTCTTTGGAAGGCAGGGTTCTCGGGACCCCCCGGTCGTATTTATTAAAATATGAAAACAAATGAAAATTGTTAAAATAAACATTATTTACAAAATCATTAATATGCAAAATTCTGACATTAGATTTACATCAACGTAGACAGGTATGAAGGACTAACTTTAACAAATGTCTAATACAGCGTTTTCCTAACCGAATCTAACATCCTAAGTATGAATTTTGCATCCTAACAATTTTGGGACTACGGCAAGGTCGTTGACCAGTGTCAGCTCCTTATTACCAGCTATGCCCTCCCGTATGAGTGCGCATGCGCAACAGGACCCGGTTACCGGGAGAGTACGTACCTCTCCTGGTTACCCCACACGCTCCGTGAACTCCATTAAACCAAAGAGGAGGGCCCTTTCACTCGCCCACTTTATGATGTCATAGTGTATGTGCGGGGTGGCTATCAGCCCAAGGAAAGCGTTACTCCCTCCCACGCACCCTTCCGACCAAGCGGATATCCTGCCCCTGAAGTTCTAGGAGAGACCATTGTCCCCTCCCCCTGGGTGACCCCATTCGAGAATGGTGCCGCCCCCAAAGGACCTTAAATTGCTGCTCACCGATCATGACCTTACCGCCACAGGCCAGCATAGTTGACCGACTATCTGGCCCCCCCCAAACCTCCTACACTGAAAGGTCATACCTACCTCGCGAAACCTTCTAACCATGCTAGTATGTTCCTTGTGAATAAGTGATTGCCTGCCTCAGTCAAGTAGACCCCATCCTGCAAGTAAAAGTGATCCCCCCAGATGCACCCATGCGGAATACTCTGTAAGTGAGGTGTCCTGAACAGCTTCTCTATCTTGTTGTTGACTCTCTTTACCGAGTGATTCAACGCCCTAACTGACTCCGCCCCTCTCCACTGCAGTCTAGGTATTAACTGAGACCACACTATGGTGCAACCCGGGAGCACCTTCGCCAGCCAACCTGCCGCAGTGTTAATCTCTTCTAATAGGACCCTTCTGCCCAGTGTCACTAAGTCATTCCCCCCAAGATGCAAGATGACAATTGAGGGCGGCGGGGTGTGTCTGTCGAGTAAGTCGGATACAAAGACCCTCAGTTGATTTAGGCAGAGCCCCCCCTACCATGAAATGAGACATCACAACCCCTGCTCTCTGCCCTCGGTACACAATCACCTGCAAAGAAAATTGGCTTAGCTCGTCTTACATAAGAGTGACCAACAACCCATACTACGTGCGTCCTCCTCCTGCCGTCTTGATGTTGCCATGTTGCTGTTGATCGTATTCGTTGAGGTAACAGTTTCCGCCCTGCATCACAGGTCCCAGAAACTGAAAGGAAACAGACAACAAGGCAGGTGTCAGGTTGGTTTGACCGAACTTACAACATGTGCAGCCGCACATAGCTCTTATAAGCGTTGGAAGACCATCTAACAATCCTCTTTACACTGGTGGCATGAAAACCTCTCGCCATTGCCTCAATGGCCACACCTATTCAGAAAGAATGAGTCCCAAATTCCTTGGGATCAAGACCCGCCTTGGCGATTGCCATTGCTAAAACTCTTTGGAACTGAAACCTGGTCAATGGGGTACCATCCGTGTGCATTAACAATGACCCCTTTGCCCGGGCCACCCGCTGCCTGAGGTATGCCTCCACATGTGACACCGGGCAGCACAGTTTAGTTGGTGCCCGGTGTAGTACCAAGCTATCACCCCTGGCCTCCTGATCAGTTTTTTATTTCCGTATCGTTAACCAGATAGAATCACTCCTTAAGGTGAGGTCCTCCCGCTGCAGTCCACCCAACCTGTCCAGTTTGTTGTTGGCCACCAGTTCACTTACCCGCAATGCCCCATAAAAGGCCAAAGCAAATGCAGCTCTAAATAAGAGCACTTCCCCTGGGGAGCTACATGTGTCAGATAAGGCATCCAACACCCGGGACAACCGTTCCAAACCTATTGGCCGTCTGTAATCAGCGGGGCTTGCCTGTAGGCGTCGCCACCCCTTTAATGCTTTCCGCACTAAAAAACTGTTTGTGGGGTCCCTGACACCTTTTAACTGTGCAAAGAAAGAGACGCCCGCTTTGTGTCTGCTAGCTGTCGCTGCCGAGCGCCCCTCTCCATGCAGTGCGTTCATGTATGAGTTAAAATGCACTACCTGCCCCCACTTTACTTCCCATGCTTGTCCAAAAAAATTGCAATAAGACATGAACGCCCCTTCGTAAGCTGTCCTGGTCTGGGTGCTAAACTGGCTGCCACGAGGTTCTGTAGTTGGGGGCACCAATCTGCCAAAGTGTTGCTGGGAAGTGTGCTGGTGAAGCTTCTGCCGCAGGTAAGTGTTCCCTGAATAGCTGCATCTTAAAGCGAGAAACGGCGTCAGCCGCATTATTCAAGACCCCTGGGACATGTCTGGCAATAAATTGCACATTCAATTTCAAGTATCTTAACAAAATTTCTTTTATGAGGCGGAGTATAAACTCACACAGCATTGCCTGTTGGTTGATGCATTCGACTACCGTCATGTTGTCGGACCAGAATATCACTGATTGGTTGGACAACTGCTCAGGCCAGACAGTTAATGCGACCCATATTGGGAAGAGCTGGAGACCGCTTTCTTCCCACCACTCTGGCCACCTTTGTGCCACCCATTTGTTGCCAAGTATGGCGCCAAACCCCACACTGCCAGCAGCATCGGTCAATAGACCTAATTCCGCTGACGTGGTGGGAGGGCCGCACCACATCACTCTGCCATTGAAATCCCCCAGGAATGCCATCCATATTGGCGTGTCCTGGCGCACCTCAACTGACAGTCTGGTGTGATAATGCTTGTCCCGCAGGCCCTTCATGGCCTGCGCGATTGAGCGGGAGAATGGGTGTGCCATAGTTATCACTCTTAAAGCAAAATTCAGCTGACCAACGGTCTGTTGCAGCTGTTGCAATGTGATCTTCTCTTTCACTAAACATTGCTGGAAGGCTATTCTGAATTTCACAATCTTTTCCTTGGGTAACCTGAAACATCCCTCCACAGAGTCCAGTTCGATGCCCAAGAATTTCAAACATGTGGACGGACCCACCGTTTTTCCTGGCGCCAGCGGGACCCCAAAAGCCCGCATGAGCACGCAAAATTCCTGCAATGCCCACGCACACTCCTGAGAGCCCGCTACCCCCAGCAAAAGGAAGTCGTCCAGGTAATGCATGACATGTTGGTGCCCTGTTGTCAGTCTCATCACCCATTCTAGAAATGAACTGAATGTCTCAAAGTATGCACATGACACGGAGCAACCCATGGGCATACACATATCCATATAGTATTTACCCTCAAAGGAAAAACCCAGCAGGTGTTGATCCAAAGGATGTACTGGCAGTAGTCTGAAAGCTGATTCAACATCTGATTTCGCCATCAATGCCCCGGGACCCAGAACTCTCAACATCTCTACTGCCTGGTCAAAAGATGCATACTTGACGCTGCAGATGCCCTCGACGATTGCTTCATTCAAAGATGCTCCCCTAGGTGCAGAGAGGTTGTGTATGAGTCTGAATTCGCCCTTTTCTTTCTTCTGGACCACCCCCAGGGGTGAGCAAACAAAGTCAGGTACAGGGATGTCATTGAAAGGACCCGCTACCCTACCTAGGCGTAGCTCCTTCAAGATTTTGGACGCCACCACCCCAGGGTTGTGTCTAACTGACAACTGATTCCTACACTCTGGTGTCCCGGTGTACCCCCCCCGCTGGAATCCGAAAACCATGTGTGAAACCTTCTTGCAGCATCCTTGCGGAGGCATGATCTGGGTACCTGTTCAGCCAAGGGATCATAGCCTGGACATTGATGGGTGAGTTTGCGACTTGCAGGTATCCCCCACTAATCCTGTTTCCTCTTCCCCCTGTTGCCTGAAGTACTACCCTTTGAGCGGCATGCTGTTTCTGGGTGGGATGAGTGACCGCATATGTAGCATGCATGTCTGAATTTGCAGGTGCCCGCTGCCCTGGTGCATGTGCGCCTGTTAAAATCCCAACTCACGCCCTTTCCACCTCCATTGCCTCTGGCCTTACTGAAACCATCCCCCCCGTGCGCTGGCCGAAAGGGCTGTTGGGGCTTGGGTGCATAACCCTTGTTCCAGCTTGTGGCAACCCCTGTGGACTGACCACCGGAAAACTGTCAATGCCAGGAAATGGAGTCTACCTTGTCCCAGATTAACGATCGGCTAAATTCCCTGAGATTTCCTGAAAGAAATATCATATTCCTTCCATCCATCCCCCCCATGCTTCTCACTGAACATTGCAATTCTACTTTGGTAGCAAGCCATCTCTGTCTGCAGGTTGGGTGAACGTTCAGCGGTAACCGCCATAAATCCAGAAAAGGCTCTGATCCAATTAATCAGTTTTTCCTCCACCCTGAATTTAGACAACTGAGTCCACCATTCGCTAGGAAACATCAAATCCTTTTGTGACTTGGCATACTCTAACTCCCTGTTATCAATCAACAATGAAAAAATATTCACATATTTGTCTGCCCAAATCAACTCTTTCACTACTTGTGACACATGTTGAGCCTGAGGAACGCGGGTGCAAAGAGGATGCCTCCCGCGTTCCCCAGGCCTTTTAAACTTACCAGCCCCCCCCCCCCCCTTGACCCGGGAGCATTACACCGCTTCCGGGTCAACGGCGGGGGCCAGCACCAATCGGTGATGGGGCGCCCGGGGTCGCGTCATCGCGCCGCGACCCGCCCTGGGGTGTGGGCACGCCCCATCACCGAGGTCACCGAGGGTATAGGGGATGGGGAGGGGAGGGGGAGGGTGAGGGGAGGGGACAGGAGGAGATGGGAGGGGGAGGGGGGGCCGGGCCCAGCAATATGTTCGTGGGGGCCAAGCGGCCCCCCCTTTCCTTTCCTAACGTGCTGCAATAGATGCATTTTTAGCACCCATCCAGCCCCTCCCTTGGCTTGAGCGGTTTTGTTTAAAGTGCTTTCACCCGTTCCTAACGTGCTGCAATCGATGTATTTTTAGCACCCATTCAGCCCCTCCCTTGCCTTCCCAGTGACCCCTCACCCTCTGCCGCCACTGACCTGTGATCAGGACGCGCTGACGCATTTTCATCAGCAAGAGCGGCAAGGTTCTTTCCGCAAGGGGGCTAGTGGAGCAAGGGCCGCCCCTGTGTGCACTTCTCAAATGAGCCCATTAGTGCGAGATGGTGTTGGGCAGGGTTGTTGTAAATGCATCTCTCTGAGTTTGGTCTGGATGTCGCATACCGGCTTATTTCTATCATCTATCTGCAAACATACCCTCAGTGTATTAGTGGGTGACAAAATGCAGGTGGTTAACTGGGATGTGAGGTATTACCAATATTGGGGACCTACCGCAAAGGGCGGTGCATCCAAACTCAGAATGATTCTGAAACTCTAATGTGTTGTGGGTTCTGGTTGGCTGCGCATCTACGCTGGCTCCGTGGGTGGCATTTGTAGGATTATTGTGTATGGAGGAGCCTATCGATGACCCAGCGTGCGCCAGGCGTGGCATTGGGCCATGTATGGTGTTATAGCACTATTAACTGATCTACTATTGAGATACATGGTCAGCAGTAGCTACAATTCATATCAATGTATCAGCGGTTTGCTGCATCACCAGTGGTAGGATCATCGAGCCCGTTTGGGATATAGTCTCATCACTGCCTTCTTCTAATGTGAAGAGATGGGGCCTCTGTCGACATCTGTTGTTGGTGAGGCTGGTCCTATTTCCGCTGCTGCCTGTGGGGTTTGTCTTCGTTCTACAATAATTTGCTCTAGATCCGGGGACCCTCGAGTTGGGTGCAGATCTCAGATTTGGGATGTTTGCTTTGTCTTTTTGGGCGACGCCAGTTTTTTGGACATGGTCAGTGCGGGGGGCTGGCCTCTGTGTCCCCTTGTAGTTTAGTACCTGCAGAATCGCTTTGTTTTGTAGCGGGCAACAGGAAACTGCTGTGGGAGCGAAGCTTCCCCATTCTGTGTGAAGTTATATCTGTTTCACAGTGGGTCCACCAACTCACTTGCCTCAGGATCACCCTGCTATCGACCAAACAATCTGTATTACATGCAAACATGGTGCAGTTCACCCCGCAAATCCAGCCTTACCTTACATTAGAAATCAGTACATATGATAAGATGCTCCTGACAAGGTTTAGACTCAATCTTTTTCATAGGCTTGTAGCCTTTCCAGTAAAAAATACTTGGGAATTAACTTTGGCTCATTGCCCATGTGATGATATGTCGCCACAGTCCTGTATGCATACAATATTGTTTTGCAAATATTTTCATACTCACAGAAAAATCTGGCTATTCCTACTGTTAAAGCGCTGGGGTTTCAGACAATGCCGTCCCGCTATATTATCTCTACAGATGTTAGACTCTGAATGTACTTGTTATCATGTACTTGATTTTTTAAAATGTATTATCAGGCACAGGAACAATCTTTAAAAACTGAACTATTTTAACGGACTCAATCTTTTTAATACTCTGGAATTTTGCTAAAATATTTTCATGACATACCTGACAGTTTTAAACATGTAAATGTATGAATCTTGTTGCTGCTTTTATGGTTTTGTAATGTCAAAAAACCGAATAAAGAAAGAATTATTATTATTATCACTTGCCTATAACTGAACTCTGGCTGCCCTTCGTACTTTGGTTGGGCCTTAACTGCAAAGGGATGGGAGGACTTTCCCCTCTGTGATAACGCCCCAATCTTGGGCCTCAACTCGATGCAGGTGCCGAGCGGCGCGCTTCCCAGTACTTACCTGCATTTGCGTTGTTTCGAGTGCTGAGTGAGTTCCCCTCTCAATGTCACTTCTTTTCACGCTGCCTCTGTAGGTTGGGGGGGGGGGGGGGGGGGGTCTGTGAGTCTATCACTTTTGGTAGATTTTCCTGGGTGCTTGCTGTGCTCACCTCATGTTGTAACTGCGGGTTATATGATGACCTCTGTTTGCTGTTAGAAGCTTACTCTGGCTGGTGGCGACGATACTCAGCGTACTGTGCAGTGATATATTTTGGCGTGGATCAGCGCGCGGTGCATTGCGGCCAAGTCTATCGAGTAATCACTAGTCACTGTGTGACACTGATCCTGATTTATTTCGCTTTACTCCCCAGCTTTATAATTATTTCACACACCACTGTATTCCGCTTTATGTTGGTGTGGCATCGGTTTTATTTCACTGCTTCGTGCAGTTTGTGTCCCGCGTTTTGGGGTGGGACATCTGTTGATGGGGGGAGGGGTCTTCTTCACTGTCAATGTTCTTTGCGCACTCTCTAGGTCTGTTGCAGTCCCCCTTTGGTCATCATTCATACATGTTTCATTGACCCAAAGGGTGCTCCTACGGACTTTGTAACCTGGGCGGGTAGAGTGGTACAGAGTGAGTAGAGGGGTATAGAGTAGAGTGATACAGAGTAGAGTGGTACAGAGTAGAGTGGTACAGGGTGAGTAGAGTGGTACAGAGTAGAGTGGTACAGAGTAGAGTGATACAGAGTAGAGTGATACAGAGTAGAGTGGTACAGAGTAGAGTGGTACAGGGTGAGTAGAGTGGTACAGAGTAGAGTGGTACAGAGTAGAGTGATACAGAGTAGAGTGGTACAGAGTAGGGTGGTACAGGGTGAGTAGAGTGGTACAGAGTAGAGTGGTACAGAGTAGAGTGATACAGAGTAGAGTGATACAGAGTAGAGTGGTACAGAGTAGAGTGGTACAGGGTGAGTAGAGTGGTACAGAGTAGAGTGGTTCAGAGTAGAGTGATACAGAGTAGAGTGATACAGAGTAGAGTGGTACAGAGTAGAGTGGTACAGGGTGAGTAGAGTGGTACAGACTACAGTGGTACAGATCAGAGTGCCACAGAGTAGAGTGGTACAGAGTGAGTGGAGTGGTACAGACTACAGTGGTACAGAGCAGAGTGGTACAGAGTAGAGTGGTACAGAGTAGAGTGGTACAGAGTGAGTGGAGTGGTACAAAGTAGAGTGGTACAGAGTGAGCAGAGTGGTACAGAGTGAGTAGAGCGGTACAGAGTAGAGTGGTACAGAGTAGAGTGGTACAGAATGAATAGCGTGGTACAGAGTAGAGTGGTACAGAGTACTGTGGTAAAGACTAGTGTGGTGCAGAGTAGAGTGGTACAGAGTGAGTAGAGTGGTACAGAGTAGAGTGTTACAAAGTAGAGTGGTACAAAGTAGAGTGGTACAGAGTAGAGTTGTACAGAGTGAGTAGAGTGGTACAGAGTAGGTGTGGTACAAAGTAGAGTGGTACAGAGTAGAGTGGTACAGAGTGAGTAGAGCAGTACAGAGTAGAGTGGTACAGAGTAGAGTGGTACAGAATGAATAGCGTGGTACAGAGTAGAGTGGTACAGAGTAGTGTGGTAAAGACTAGTGTGGTACAGAGTAGAGTGGTACAGAGTGAGTAGAGTGGTACAGAGTAGAGTGTTACAAAGTAGAGTGGTACAAAGTAGAGTGGTACAGAGTAGAGTTGTACAGAGTGAGTAGAGTGGTACAGAGTAGGTGTGGTACAAAGTAGAGTGGTACAAAGTAGAGTGGTACAGAGTAGAGTGGTACAGAATGAATAGCGTGGTACAGAGTAGAGTGGTACAGAGTAGTGTGGTAAAGACTAGTGTGGTACAGAGTAGAGTGGTACAGAGTAGAGTGGTACAGAGTAGAGTGTTACAAAGTAGAGTGGTACAAAGTAGAGTGGTACAGAGTAGAGTGGTACAGAATGAATAGCGTGGTACAGAGTAGAGTGGTACAGAGTAGTGTGGTAAAGACTAGTGTGGTACAGAGTAGAGTGGTACAGAGTGAGTAGAGTGGTACAGAGTAGAGTGTTACAAAGTAGAGTGGTACAAAGTAGAGTGGTACAGAGTAGAGTGGTACAGAGTGAGTAGAGTGATACAGAGTTGAGTGTTACAAAGTAGAGTGGTACAAAGTAGAGTGGTACAGAGTAGAGTGGTACAGAGTAGAGTGGTACAGAGTAGAGTGGTACAGAGTGAGTAGAGTGGTATAGAGTAGAGTGGTACAGAGTAGAGTGGTACAGAGTAGAGTGGTACAGAGTGAGTAGAGTGGTATAGAGTAGAGTGGTACAGAGTAGAGTGGTGCAGGGTTAAGTGGCACAGAGTGAGTAGAGTGGTATAGAATAGAGTGGTACAGAATAGAGTGGTACAGAGTGAGTAGAGTGGTACAGAGTAGAGTGGTACAGAGTAAAGTGGTACAGAGTAGAGTGGTACAGAGTAAAGTGGTACAGAGTAGAGTGGTACAGGGTGAGTAGAGTGGTATAGAGTAGAGTGGTACAGAGTAAAGTGGTACAGAGTAAAGTGGTACAAAGTTGAGTGGTACAGAGTAGAGTGGCACAGAGTAGAGTGGTACAGAGTAGAGTGGTACAGGGTGAGTAGAGTGGTACAGAGTAGAGTGGTACAGAGTAGAGTGGTACAGAGTAGAGTGGTACAGAGTGAGTAGAGTGGTATAGAGTAGAGTGGTACAGAGTAGAGTGGTACAGAGTAAAGTGGTACAGAGTAAAGTGGTACAGAGTAAAGTGGTACAGAGTAGAGTGGTACAAAGTTGAGTGGTACAGAGTAGAGTGGTACAGAGTAGATTGGTACAGAGTGAGTAGAGTGGTATAGAGTAGAGTGGTACAGAGTAGAGTGGTACAGAGTAGAGTGGTACAAAGTTGAGTGGTACAGAGTAGAGTGGTACAGAGTAGAGTGGTACAGAGTAGAGTGGTACAGAGTAGAGTGGTACAGTGTGAGTAGAGTGGTACAAACTACAGTGGTACAGAGCAGAGTGGCACAGAGTAGAGTGGTACAGTGTGAGTAGAGTGGTACAGACTACAGTGGTACAGAGCAGAGTGGCACAGAGTAGAGTGGTACAGAGTGAGTGGAGTGGTACAGACTACAGTGGTACAGAGCAGAGTGGTACAGACCAGAGTGGTACAGAGTAGAGTGGTACAGAGTGAGTGGAGTGGTACAAAGTAGAGTGGTACAGAGTGAGCAGAGTGGTACAGAGTGAGTAGAGTGGTACAGAATGAATAGCGTGGTACAGAGTAGAGTGGTACAGAGTAGTGTGGTAAAGACTAGTGTGGTACAGGGTAGAGTGGTACAGAGTGAGTAGAGTGGTACAGAGTAGAGTGTTACAAAGTAGAGTGGTACAAAGTAGAGTGGTACAGAGTAGAGTTGTACAGAGTGAGTAGAGTGGTACAGAGTAGGTGTGGTACAAAGTAGAGTGGTACAGAGTAGAGTGGTACAGAGTGAGTAGAGTGGTACAGAATAGAGTGTTACAAAGTAGAGTGGTACAAAGTAGAGTGGTACAGAGTAGAGTTGTACAGAGTGAGTAGAGTGGTACAGAGTAGGTGTGGTACAAAGTAGAGTGGTGCAGAGTAGAGTGGTACAGAGTGAGTAGAGTGATGCAGAGTAAAGTGATACAGAGTAGAGTAGAGTGGTACAGAGTAGAGTGGTATAGAGTAGAGTGGTGCAGAGTAGAATTGTACAGAGTGAGTAGAGTGGTGCAGAGTAAAGTGATACAGAGTAGAGTAGAGTGGTACAGAATAGAGTGGTATAGAGTAGAGTGGTGCAGAGTAGAATTGTACAGAGTGAGTAGAGTGGTGCAGAATAAAGTGGTACAGAGTAGAGTGGTACAGAGTGATTAGAGTGGTACAGAGTGAGTAGAGTGAGTAGAGTGGTACAGAGTGAGTAGAGTGAGTAAAGCGGTACAGAGTAGAGTTGTACAGAGTGAGTAGAATGGTACAGAGCAGAGTGGTGCAGAGTAGAGTGCTGCAGAGTAGAGTGGTAGAGTGGTACAGAGTAGAGTGGTACAGAGTGAGTAGCGTGGTACAGAGTGGGTAGAGTGGTACAGAGTAGAGTGGTAAAGAGTGAGTAGAGTGGCACAGAGTAGAGTGGTGCAGAGTACAGTGGTACAGAGTGAGTAGAGTGGTACTGAGTAGAGCGGTACAGAGTAGAGTGGTACAGAGTGATTTGAGTGGTACAGAGTAGAGTGGTACAGGGCGGGTAGAGTGGTAAAGGGTAGAGTGGTACAGAGTGAGTAGAGTGGTACAGAGTGAGTAGTACAGAGTAGAGTGTTACAAAGTAGAGTGGTACAGAGTAGAGTTGTACAGAGTGAGTAGAGTGGTGCAGAGTTGAGTGGTGCAGAGTTGAGTGGTGCAGAGTAGAGTGGTGCAGAGTAGAGCGGTACAGAGTGAGTAGAGTGGTACAGAGTGAGTAGAGTGGTACAGAGTAGAGTGGTGCAGAGTAGAGTGGTACAGAGTAGAGTGGTACAGAGTAGAGTGGTACAGAGTAGAGTGGTGCAGGGTAGAGTGGTGCAGAGTAGAGTGGTACTGAGTAGAGTGGTACAGAGTGAGTAGAGTGGTATAGAGTAGAGTGGTAAAGAGTAGAGTGGTACAGAGTAAAGTGGTACAGAGTAAAGTGGTACAGAGTAAAGTGGTACAGAGTAGAGTGGTACAAAGTTGAGTGGTACAGAGTAGAGTGGTACAGAGTAGATTGGTACAGAGTGAGTAGAGTGGTATAGAGTAGAGTGGTACAGAGTAGAGTGGTACAGAGTAGAGTGGTACAAAGTTGAGTGGTACAGAGTAGAGTGGTACAGAGTAGAGTGGTACAGAGTAGAGTGGTACAGTGTGAGTAGAGTGGTACAGACTACAGTGGTACAGAGCAGAGTGGCACAGAGTAGCGTGGTACAGAGTGAGTGGAGTGGTACAGACTACAGTGGTACAGAGCAGAGTGGTACAGAGCAGAGTGGTACAGAGTAGAGTGGTACAGAGTGAGTGGAGTGGTACAAAGTAGAGTGGTACAGAGTGAGCAGAGTGGTACAGAGTGAGTAGAGTGGTACAGAATGAATAGCGTGGTACAGAGTAGAGTGGTACAGAGTACTGTGGTAAAGACTAGTGTGGTGCAGAGTAGAGTGGTACAGAGTGAGTAGAGTGGTACAGAGTAGAGTGTTACAAAGTAGAGTGGTACAAAGTAGAGTGGTACAGAGTAGAGTTGTACAGAGTGAGTAGAGTGGTACAGAGTAGGTGTGGTACAAAGTAGAGTGGTACAGAGTAGAGTGGTACAGAGTGAGTAGAGCGGTACAGAGTAGAGTGGTACAGAGTAGAGTGGTACAGAATGAATAGCGTGGTACAGAGTAGAGTGGTACAGAGTAGTGTGGTAAAGACTAGTGTGGTACAGAGTAGAGTGGTACAGAGTGAGTAGAGTGGTACAGAGTAGAGTGTTACAAAGTAGAGTGGTACAAAGTAGAGTGGTACAGAGTAGAGTTGTACAGAGTGAGTAGAGTGGTACAGAGTAGGTGTGGTACAAAGTAGAGTGGTACAGAGTAGAGTGGTACAGAGTGAGTAGAGTGGTACAGAATAGAGTGTTACAAAGTAGAGTGGTACAAAGTAGAGTGGTACAGAGTAGAGTTGTACAGAGTGAGTAGAGTGGTACAGAGTAGGTGTGGTACAAAGTAGAGTGGTGCAGAGTAGAGTGGTACAGAGTGAGTAGAGTGATGCAGAGTAAAGTGATACAGAGTAGAGTAGAGTGGTACAGAGTAGAGTGGTATAGAGTAGAGTGGTGCAGAGTAGAATTGTACAGAGTGAGTAGAGTGGTGCAGAGTAAAGTGATACAGAGTAGAGTAGAGTGGTACAGAATAGAGTGGTATAGAGTAGAGTGGTGCAGAGTAGAATTGTACAGAGTGAGTAGAGTGGTGCAGAGTAAAGTGGTACAGAGTAGAGTGGTACAGAGTGATTAGAGTGGTACAGAGTGAGTAGAGTGAGTAGAGTGGTACAGAGTGAGTAGAGTGAGTAAAGCGGTACAGAGTAGAGTTGTACAGAGTGAGTAGAATGGTACAGAGCAGAGTGGTGCAGAGTAGAGTGCTGCAGAGTAGAGTGGTAGAGTGGTACAGAGTAGAGTGGTACAGAGTGAGTAGCGTGGTACAGAGTGGGTAGAGTGGTACAGAGTAGAGTGGTAAAGAGTGAGTAGAGTGGCACAGAGTAGAGTGGTGCAGAGTACAGTGGTACAGAGTGAGTAGAGTGGTACTGAGTAGAGCGGTACAGAGTAGAGTGGTACAGAGTGATTTGAGTGGTACAGAGTAGAGTGGTACAGGGCGGGTAGAGTGGTAAAGGGTAGAGTGGTACAGAGTGAGTAGAGTGGTACAGAGTGAGTAGTACAGAGTAGAGTGTTACAAAGTAGAGTGGTACAGAGTAGAGTTGTACAGAGTGAGTAGAGTGGTGCAGAGTTGAGTGGTGCAGAGTTGAGTGGTGCAGAGTAGAGTGGTGCAGAGTAGAGCGGTACAGAGTGAGTAGAGTGGTACAGAGTGAGTAGAGTGGTACAGAGTAGAGTGGTGCAGAGTAGAGTGGTACAGAGTAGAGTGGTACAGAGTAGAGTGGTACAGAGTAGAGTGGTGCAGGGTAGAGTGGTGCAGAGTAGAGTGGTACTGAGTAGAGTGGTACAGAGTGAGTAGAGTGGTATAGAGTAGAGTGGTAAAGAGTAGAGTGGTACAGAGTAAAGTGGTACAGAGTAAAGTGGTACAGAGTAAAGTGGTACAGAGTAGAGTGGTACAAAGTTGAGTGGTACAGAGTAGAGTGGTACAGAGTAGATTGGTACAGAGTGAGTAGAGTGGTATAGAGTAGAGTGGTACAGAGTAGAGTGGTACAGAGTAGAGTGGTACAAAGTTGAGTGGTACAGAGTAGAGTGGTACAGAGTAGAGTGGTACAGAGTAGAGTGGTACAGTGTGAGTAGAGTGGTACAGACTACAGTGGTACAGAGCAGAGTGGCACAGAGTAGCGTGGTACAGAGTGAGTGGAGTGGTACAGACTACAGTGGTACAGAGCAGAGTGGTACAGAGCAGAGTGGTACAGAGTAGAGTGGTACAGAGTGAGTGGAGTGGTACAAAGTAGAGTGGTACAGAGTGAGCAGAGTGGTACAGAGTGAGTAGAGTGGTACAGAATGAATAGCGTGGTACAGAGTAGAGTGGTACAGAGTACTGTGGTAAAGACTAGTGTGGTGCAGAGTAGAGTGGTACAGAGTGAGTAGAGTGGTACAGAGTAGAGTGTTACAAAGTAGAGTGGTACAAAGTAGAGTGGTACAGAGTAGAGTTGTACAGAGTGAGTAGAGTGGTACAGAGTAGGTGTGGTACAAAGTAGAGTGGTACAGAGTAGAGTGGTACAGAGTGAGTAGAGCGGTACAGAGTAGAGTGGTACAGAGTAAAGTGGTACAGAATGAATAGCGTGGTACAGAGTAGAGTGGTACAGAGTAGTGTGGTAAAGACTAGTGTGGTACAGAGTAGAGTGGTACAGAGTGAGTAGAGTGGTACAGAGTAGAGTGTTACAAAGTAGAGTGGTACAAAGTAGAGTGGTACAGAGTAGAGTTGTACAGAGTGAGTAGAGTGGTACAGAGTAGGTGTGGTACAAAGTAGAGTGGTACAGAGTAGAGTGGTACAGAGTGAGTAGAGTGATACAGAGTTGAGTGTTACAAAGTAGAGTGGTACAAAGTAGAGTGGTACAGAGTAGAGTTGTACAGAGTGAGTAGAGTGGTACAGAGTAGGTGTGGTACAAAGTAGAGTGGTGCAGAGTCGAGTGGTACAGGGTGAGTAGAGTGGTATAGAGTAGAGTGGTACAGAGTAGAGTGGTACAGAGTAGAGTGGTACAGAGTGAGTAGAGTGGTATAGAGTAGAGTGGTACAGAGTAGAGTGGTACAGAGTGAGTAGAGTGGTATAGAGTAGAGTGGTACAGAGTAGAGTGGTGCAGGGTTAAGTGGCACAGAGTGAGTAGAGTGGTATAGAATAGAGTGGTACAGAATAGAGTGGTACAGAGTGAGTAGAGTGGTACAGAGTAGAGTGGTACAGAGTAGAGTGGTACAGAGTAGAGTGGTACAGAGTAAAGTGGTACAGAGTAGAGTGGTACAGGGTGAGTAGAGTGGTATAGAGTAGAGTGGTACAGAGTAAAGTGGTACAGAGTAAAGTGGTACAAAGTTGAGTGGTACAGAGTAGAGTGGTACAGAGTAGAGTGGTACAGAGTAGAGTGGTACAGTGTGAGTAGAGTGGTACAGACTACAGTGGTACAGAGCAGAGTGGCACAGAGTAGAGTGGTACAGAGTAGAGTGGTACAGGGTGAGTAGAGTGGTATAGAGTAGAGTGGTACAGAGTAGAGTGGTACAGAGTAGAGTGGTACAGAGTGAGTAGAGTGGTATAGAGTAGCGTGGTACAGAGTAGAGTGGTACAGAGTAAAGTGGTACAGAGTAAAGTGGTACAGAGTAAAGTGGTACAGAGTAGAGTGGTACAAAGTTGAGTGGTACAGAGTAGAGTGGTACAGAGTAGATTGGTACAGAGTGAGTAGAGTGGTATAGAGTAGAGTGGTACAGAGTAGAGTGGTACAGAGTAGAGTGGTACAAAGTTGAGTGGTACATAGTAGAGTGGTACAGAGTAGAGTGGTACAGAGTAGAGTGGTACAGTGTGAGTAGAGTGGTACAGACTACAGTGGTACAGAGCAGAGTGGCACAGAGTAGAGTGGTACAGAGTGAGTGGAGTGGTACAGACTACAGTGGTACAGAGCAGAGTGGTACAGAGCAGAGTGGTACAGAGTAGAGTGGTACAGAGTGAGTGGAGTGGTACAAAGTAGAGTGGTACAGAGTGAGCAGAGTGGTACAGTGTGAGTAGAGTGGTACAGAATGAATAGCGTGGTACAGAGTAGAGTGGTACAGAGTAGTGTGGTAAAGACTAGTGTGGTACAGGGTAGAGTGGTACAGAGTGAGTAGAGTGGTACAGAGTAGAGTGTTACAAAGTAGAGTGGTACAAAGTAGAGTGGTACAGAGTAGAGTTGTACAGAGTGAGTAGAGTGGTACAGAGTAGGTGTGGTACAAAGTAGAGTGGTACAGAGTAGAGTGGTACAGAGTGAGTAGAGTGGTACAGAGTAGAGTGTTACAAAGTAGAGTGGTACAAAGTAGAGTGGTACAGAGTAGAGTTATACAGAGTGAGTAGAGTGGTACAGAGTAGGTGTGGTACAAAGTAGAGTGGTGCAGAGTAGAGTGGTACAGAGTGAGTAGAGTGATGCAGAGTAAAGTGATACAGAGTAGAGTAGAGTGGTACAGAATAGAGTGGTATAGAGTAGAGTGGTGCAGAGTAGAATTGTACAGAGTGAGTAGAGTGGTGCAGAGTAAAGTGATACAGAGTAGAGTAGAGTGGTACAGAATAGAGTGGTATAGAGTAGAGTGGTGCAGAGTAGAATTGTACAGAGTGAGTAGAGTGGTGCAGAGTAAAGTGGTACAGAGTAGAGTGGTACAGAGTGATTAGAGTGGTACAGAGTGAGTAGAGTGAGTAGAGTGGTACAGAGTAGAGTTGTACAGAGTGAGTAGAATGGTACAGAGCAGAGTGGTGCAGAGTAGAGTGCTGCAGAGTAGAGTGGTAGAGTGGTACAGAGTAGAGTGGTACAGAGTGAGTAGCGTGGTACAGAGTGGGTAGAGTGGTACAGAGTAGAGTGGTAAAGAGTGAGTAGAGTGGCACAGAGTAGAGTGGTGCAGAGTACAGTGGTACAGAGTGAGTAGAGTGGTACTGAGTAGAGCGGTACAGAGTAGAGTGGTACAGAGTGATTTGAGTGGTACAGAGTAGAGTGGTACAGGGCGGGTAGAGTGGTAAAGGGTAGAGTGGTACAGAGTGAGTAGAGTGGTACAGAGTGAGTAGTACAGAGTAGAGTGTTACAAAGTAGAGTGGTACAGAGTAGACTTGTACAGAGTGAGTAGAGTGGTGCAGAGTTGAGTGGTGCAGAGTTGAGTGGTGCAGAGTAGAGTGGTGCAGAGTAGAGCGGTACAGAGTGAGTAGAGTGGTACAGAGTGAGTAGAGTGGTACAGAGTAGAGTGGTGCAGAGTAGAGTGGTACAGAGTAGAGTGGTACAGAGTAGAGTGGTACAGAGTAGAGTGGTGCAGGGTAGAGTGGTGCAGAGTAGAGTGGTACTGAGTAGAGTGGTACTGAGTAGAGCGGTACAGAGTAAAGTAGAGTGGTACAGAGTAGAGTGATACAGAGTAGTTTCATATAGCTAATTCTTTTCTATATACGGTGTTTAGTTAGCATGAGCTTATTAAATGTTTAAACGCCATTTTTCCTTTTTGCTTCATTTTGCACACAACACATAATTGTTGTTTTATCTTTCAACCCAGAAGAGCTTCGTGATTTACTTGAGAAATAATATGTTATTGCTCTGATATCAGTTTTGCTCGGTACACTGTCTGCACAGTGAGTGCTGAAGGCTCCAAGGATAACTCGACAAAGTGTTGTTGTGAGGTCTGGTCTTCGCACCTCCATAGACATAACACACATGAGGCTGCCAAAATCTGGCTCTAGGCGGGTTTTATATTGTTGTGCTGAACACTCACGTAACACACTTGATGGTGCTTCGCATGCAGAGAGCTGGTGGAAGATGATGTGATCCTCTGCCACTGAGATTTTGAGGTATGGGCCTGTCCTGCTAAAACTCAAAAGAGACCTTCATAGATATAATATACTATGCTAAATAGGGAGGGTGAGAATTAGGTGTTGTAAATTCCTATTCATTACAGCATTTTAGTATGCTGTCACCGTTCGCTTTCTATGGACTAGTAACTATGCTGAATATTTTGATTCTTATAATATGTTTGCTTGTATTATATAAGATACTGCGTTTGAGAACCCTGCATTAGTAAATAAATATTTCAAATATGCACGTGTCCTCTTTTACTCCACGTTCTGGTTTGAAATGATTATAGAGCGAAAGAGTGTCCATGTGTTCCACGATACCTGAGGTATTCTAAGTTCATGTTCTGGTTTGTCTAAGCATTAGGAGTTTGTTATGACCAATGAGACACTGTAGCTAGCTCGGTAAGGGGATTTTGGGTACTGGGGTGAGTTTTGGGTCACCCTAATTAACTGAGGTTCCAAATCTCTATGCACAGTTCTGTAGGAGAACGGAATCCCTGCTACATGGCGCCCATACGTTGTTGGCCTTATATCATGACACACGAGTAGTATATTGTTCACTCCTTAACCCCTTCACTGTCGTTTCCGGAAAATGATGGTGTCTGAACAAACCTACCTATTTGTGAAATAGGTCTTTTCAAGCTTGATTCTTATTAAAACGGTTTCCTTGAATTACTACCCAGTTGTGCTACAAAGTTTCCTTTGTTTTTCATCATTCCTGTGCTGTCATGGCCCAAGCCGTGGACATACCGCAGCATAGTCACATTGCGGTGCAAGATCATTTGCGGAATTACAACGTCCCTTTGGAAGGCTTGGCTGTGATAATGGTGGTGGGTGCGGATGCTGCTTACCCTTACGAACTGTTTTATTCGTGGGTGACATTTCCGGAGGTGGACGCTATTTCTCGGGTGTTCCACACGCACACTCCCACGGCTGTACCTAATGAGTATACTCCGTAGAGGGCACACGAAGTTCCTATTGATGTTTGGCAGCATCGAGTTTGGTTTGGTGGCGCACTACCCCATACTTTGAACGCTCCGAGGTTAGGTCCTTTGTCCATTCCAGGCGCTAGTTGGCCTGTTTTGGCTGGATTTACTCCTCATCCTCTACACGGCAATTGTAACGTGGCTGAACTTCGACGACCAAACAAAGGGGGAGTGCAAGGGCCACTTGCACTGCTTCCGAAGGCACACCAATAGGAGTGTAGGCTCCTGTGATAAACTTTCCTTTCTGGGTAATCAAGGTAGAGGAAACTTTAGGAAAAGTAGTCAGTAGTAGTCCGTTTTAGAATCAATTTATTCGATGGGTCACATATTACATCATAGTGACCATTTGGCAGAACAATGCGTTAAATTAGATTTTCAATGACATCCATTAATCCACAACTTATCCCTATGCATTTCGGGACAGAGCCCTTCGTCAGGAGATGGTGGACGATCTGAAAATAAACATACCGATGTCAGGAGGGAGAGCTAACTTCCACAGAATGAATATCAAGTGTCTAAGGGTAGAAGTGCGGGTATTAGTAAACAAAAACGAGACCACTAAGTTCACAAATTAATCATGCCAAAAGTCGGATGTGGTGTGTTTTACAGAGAAAGTGCGCGAAAACCAACAAAACGAGCATGGAAACCAAAGGTAAAAGAGAGAAAAAACACGAGAGGGTAACAGACGGTACAAAAGGGTAAAGCAGAACAAGATGGACACGAAATGGAAAAGCAGGGTAAACATGTGGGAACAGATAAGGTGGTGGGTACAAGATGGTCATAGAACGTATTTACAATGAGACAACGAATCATTATAGGAAACAACTATATTCAAGTCTGTCATTAAGACCATTGGGCTGGCAAGCATCAAGACTCTTAATCCAAACGGTTTCTCTCTGGAGGAGTCTTTTTCTGTTATCAATGCCAGGTCTCAGCGGTACAATCTCTAACACAAGGAACCTCAGTTGACTCACATTATGCTGGTGTGTAGTGAAGTGAGCCGCCAATGGAGCTTTGGTGGTTTTATTTCTGATAGTACTTTTATGCTCCGTCAAGCGAACTTTAATTTTCTTTCGGTTTTACCTACATAAGGTAATCCACAGGGACACTTCAGTAGATACACTACATTCTTAGAGTCACAAGTAGCATTAGTTAGTAGTTTGATAGCTTTACCTGATGATGGATGATTCAAGGTATTCCCAGGGATGATGTTGTGGCAGTGGCTGCAGTTTAAACATGGTTTGGTACCTGAATAATGGATGGAAAGATCAGTGGGTTCAGTCTCTAAGATGTTCTTGATGTTTTTAGCTCTCTGGTAAGCGAACAGTGGTTAAAAATGCCTTGAAAATCTGGTTCAAAACGAATCATGTCCCAGCTTTTTAGAATGATGTTCTTAATGACGGTGCTTCTTGTGGAGTATTTGGATACTAAGACCGGTCTCTGTTCCTTGGTGGGTTTGATGTGAGAAGACAGGAGATCCAAACTAGTTTTAGTTGCCACACGGTCTTTGGCTGTTTGCAGTGTATGTTCGGGATATTTCCGATCTCTGTATCTTTGGAGTATTTTTTGTTCAGATGTTTCGTAGGCTAGGTTTGTGATGAGTTTATTGTCAAGTAGTAGACAATAAACTCATCACAAACCTATTTGTCAAAGCAACAGATAGAAATAACGCTCTGTTCTTTACCAGCTGCCATCCAACCCCTCTTAAAACTCATTTACCGTATTCTCAGCTGCTAAGAGCCAAAAGGATATGTTCTGAACCAGAAGCCTACGAAACATCTGAACAAAAAATACTCCAAAGATACAGAGATCGGAAATATCCCGAACATACACTGCAAACAGCCAAAGACCGTGTGGCAACTAAAACTCGTTTGGATCTTCTGTCTTCTTACATCAAACCCACCAGTGAACAGAGACCGGTCTTTGTATCCAAATACTCCACAAGAAGCACCGTCATTAAGAACATCATTCTAAAAAGCTGGGACATGATTCGTTTTGAACCAGATTTTCAAGGCATTTTTAACCACAGACCACTGTTCGCTTACCAGAGAGCTAAAAACATCAAGAACATCTTAGAGACTGAACCCACTGATCTTTCAATCCATTATTCAGGTACCAAACCATGTTTAAACTGCAGCCACTGCCACAACATCATCCCTGGGAATACCTTGAATCATCCATCATCAGGTAAAGCTATCAAACTACTAACTAATGCTACGTGTGACTCTAAGAATGTAGTGTATCTACTGAAGTGTCCCTGTGGATTACCTTATGTAGGTAAAACCGAAAGAAAAATTAAAGTTCGCTTGACGGAGCATAAAAGTACTATCAGAAATAAAACCACCAAAGCTCCATTGGTGGCTCACTTCACTTCACACCAGCATAATGTGAGTCAACTGAGGTTCCTTGTGTTAGAGATTGTACCGCTGAGACCTGGCATTGATAACAGAAAAAGACTCCTCCAGAGAGAAACCGTTTGGATTAAGAGACTTGATGCTTGCCTGCCCAAAGGTCTTAATGACAGACTTGAATATAGTTGTTTCCTATAATGATTCAGTGTCTCATTGTAAATACGTTCTATGACCATCTTGTACCCACCACCTTATCTGTTCCCACATGTTTACCCTGCTTTTCCATTTCGTGTCCATCTTGTTCTGCTTTACCCTTTTGTACCGTCTGTTACCCTCTCGTGTTTTTTCTCTCTTTTACCTTTGGTTTCCATGCTCGTTTTTTTGGTTTTCGTGCACTTTCTTTGTAAAACACACCACATCCGACTTTTGGCATGATTAATTTGTGAACTTAGTGGTCTCGTTTTTGTTTACTAATACCCGCACTTCTACCCTTAGACACTTGATATTCATTCTGTGGAAGTTAGCTCTCCCTCCTGACATCGGTATGTTTATTTTCAGATCGTCCACCATCCCCTGACGAAGGGCTCTGTCCCGAAATGCATAGGGATAAGTTGTGGATTAATGGATGTCATTGAAAATCAAATTTAACGCATTGTTCTGCCAAATGGTCACTATGATGTAATATGTGACCCATCGAATAAATTGATTCTAAAACGGACTACTACTGACTACTTTTCCTAAAGTTTCCTCTACCTTGATTACCCAGAAAGGAAAGTTTATCACAGGAGCCTACACTCCTATTGGTGTGCCTTCGGAAGCAGTGCAAGTGGCCCTTGCACTCCCCCTTTGTTTGGTTCAAACTGTCAGTTCCTACCGGCCGGAAGGGACTATTTCCCTGCACCCTAAGATACGATTACCAGCTCTTCATCATTTACCCTTTTGAACTTTTTTTTACCAGGAGTGCCGCCATCTCCCTATACCTTTTGATATTCAACGTACCTCTGGCCAATTTTGGCAGGCACCCATCCCAAAATGTCGTATGAAGAAATTGTCAGCACCACAGCCAATCGGGCTGACACATTTGGTTTTACCCCAGAAGAAACCAACCGCATTTACTCTCTGATTCAGGAAGTTGACCCTTCTTCCACGAGCACCTTTTCTAATCTGAGTATGTTTTTTTTTTTTTTTTTTGTTCCTCATCTCAACCATGGCTGAACCATCAGAGCCGTGGGCTCGAAAGAGTGTGACTTGGAAGACTAAAATGCTGTCTCAGTACATGACTGGTAGGGGTCGGTCGTTTAAGAGGGAGCGCCAAGACCCTACAGCTAGATTAGCTTAACGCTAAGTCACAACCCCTTTAACAATATAAGATGGAACTTGCCATTAGCCAAATTACACCACCGCCTATGCCACAATTGACCTTAGGTATGAAGGACAGATGTGAATAAGCAAAAAGGAGTTCGACATGGCTTCGTAATCATAGGAACTGGGAAAAAAAAAAAAAACAGTTTCTACTCATTGAGACCAATCGAGTTTCAACCAAAAAGCTCTTTTTTCTGGTTTACCTCCTCTAGATAAATCTAGTTTCGATATAGAAAGCATGGAGGAACTCCAATCTTGTAGTGTCGGTGGGGAGGCCTCTTTCCAACGCTTACAAATCTCTTGTCGAGCCACCAAAATTGAGTAGAACAAAAGGTTATTATTTGCACTACGCTTTTTGTCTTTTACTCCAAAGATTACAAGGCCTAAATCTATATTCACCATGGTACCTATAGAAGATGTTAGTCTGTTGCTTATTGATTGCCAGTAAAATGTTAAATGTGGGCAATCGTGAAACATATGTGCATCTGAGGCTTCGACTTGTCCACACCGAGGGCAGGCCACTGGTGTACCAGGTGAGAATTTGGACAACCTCTGAGGCGAATAATAAGCCCTATGGAGGGTAAAGAGGTGGTTTCTTCGCAGCCACGCTGGTTTTACAATATCCCATAACACGGTAAAGGATATTTCCCAAAGTTCGTGCAGATTAGTTATCGGCAATAGACGACCCCAAAGATGATCTGGAAGGTGGAATATTCCGTCTATTTCCTCTAAGATTAAATTATAGAAATGGGAAACCTCTTTGGTTTTTAGGGCATTGTCAAGTAGGGAGGATTCTAGTTGGCTGATATCACCCAATGAAGGGATTAGTTGGCGAGTGGAGTCAGATTTTTGTGCTGCCGCCCAACTGGAGATCTGGAGAAATTTCAGTCTTGATAAGTTTGAGCCTACCCTACTCACTAGATGTTCCCAGGAATACATTTCCCCTTCAAAAAAGAGATCTCCCCAAGTCAAAATCCCAGCTTCTTTTAGCGGGCTTATCAATGCATCTTTAGTCCATTCAGGTGGAGCTGGAAGATCCCATATAGGAGAACCGTTGGAATAGTAGCCTATTTTGGTAGTAGTTCTAAGGTTGTACCAGGTTCTTGCTAGGCCCTGTAGTATCTTCAACTTAATTTTCTTAAAAAATTTTGGATCTCCAAACTTAAATAAAAATCCTGTTTGATTTAAACCTTCACATTTTAGTAGTGTAGAAAACATAAGGCCTATGCCCTGATCTTTTGGAGTTTTAAATAGGATTCGAGCATGTGCCAACTGAAATGCCCAGGCATAGATTTGGATATCGGGGCCAGCCAGACCCCCCTTCTCCCTACGGCGCCTTAGTTTATTCCAAGAGATTCTTACAGACTTATTCCTCCATATAAATGAAGTAATGTCACTTTGCATCTTTGCTATCATTTTCTTCTCAAAGTAAAGTGGTAAACTGTTGAAAATAAAGGTCAATTTAGGCAGGATGGACATCTTGACCAGATTCGAGCGGCCTAAGAGCGTCAATGGGAGATGTCTCCAAGAATTCATTAAGTTCCTGCAGTCTTTGGCTACCTGGGTAAAATTTATGTGGGCAATCTGGTTGATATCATTTAAAATTTGAATACCTAAATATCTCATATTGTCACAGGGTTGTACTGGTAATGTCGTATTAGTAATGTTCCATACCATTACCTCGGTTTTTGTGGCGTTGATTTCATAGCCGGAAATTTTGCCGAATTTTTGTGCCAGATTAATTACTAATGGGAATGCTGTGTTGATATCAGATGTTAAGATCATAAGATCATCCGCGTATAGAGACACTTTTTTTTCCCAATTTCTGTGACTAAATGGAGCGATGTTAATTTCTTCACGAATCAATTGGGCGAAAGGCTCCATATAGATATCAAAAAGTAAGGGCGAGAGCGGGCAACCCTGCCGGGTGCCTCTTGTAATGGTAAAGGGTTCCGACAGCCCACCATTGACCAAGACCGAGGCTGAAGGTTCATGGTATAATAGTTCCACCGTTCTACGAAAAGCTCGGCCCACCCCAAATTTTTCCAAGGCCCCCGACAGGTATTTCCAATTGACCCTGTCGAAGGCCTTGGCAGCGTCTAAAGCAAGAATGGCCAAGGGCAGTGATGAAGTAGTTGCCATGTCAATTGCACCTATAAGGTCGTAAATTAATTCGTAGAGTTGGCGACCCTTAACAAAACCCTTCTGGTTAGAGTGTAAAATTAAGGGGGCTACCTGTCCCATTCGTTTAGCTAGTATAGACGCGAAAATCTTATAGTCAGCGTTGAGGACTGAAATTGGGCGATATGAGCCACAGGCTGTAGCTACTTTGCCTGGTTTCAAGATAAGCGTAATGGAAGCTTTGTTCCATGATGGAGGGGGGAAGTCTCCCTCAACCAGTATCAGATTAAATAAATTGGTAAGAAAAGGGGCGATATCGGCTACAATATGCTTATAAATCTCTACCGGAAGACCATCCGGGCCTGCCGCCTTCCCATTTCCCATTTTTACTGTTTAATATGGCTGATGTTACCTCCTCTAACATAATTGGGTGGTCTAATAGGTTCGCCTGCTCTTTAGGGAGAGTCGGTAGGGTGATTTTGTTAAGCCAGTTTTCTATCTGAATTGGGGTGATATTATTGTCCTCCCTATAGATAGCTTGAAAAAAGTCTTTAAAAGCTAATCTTATTTCTGGGTCTGAAGTCGCTGTACCAGAATTCGTTATTATAGAAATGATATTATTATGTTTTTGATCTGTTCTGGACTTCCAGGCTAACAGTTTGCCTGCCCCTTCGCCAAATTCGAAATTAGCTAATTTACTAGCTTCCCACCTCTGCAGGATTCGCTGATTTAGTACAGAAGCCATTTGTCCTTTAAGTTTCGTGAGCTCCTCCTGTTTGGTCTGTATAGCATAGTCTGAGCTGTTGTTTGTATTTTCTAAATATGATTCAGCTTTTAGTATATTGGCCTCTATCTGTGAAACCTCTTGAGTATATTGCTTCTTACGGTATGAAGTTTTGTTCTTGACAATCCCTCTCAAAGAACATTTGAATGCATCCCATACTAAACTGTGTGACGCCGAGCCAATGTTGGTTTTAAAAAATTCTTGCGTCTCGACCTTAACATAGTCCAGATCCTCAGGGGATGTAAGGAACGATCTGTCAATTGTCCAAGACCTTGTCACGGTGTGAGACTGTAGTTCAAGGTCTAAACATACTGCCGAATGGTCGGACAGGTGTGATGGTAAATAAGTTATATCCCTTACTGACTTTTCCAAGCACTTGTTAACCAATATGAAATCGATCCTTGATCTGTGTCGATACTTATAATTTCGAAAAGAGAAGCCAGATTTCGAGCCCGATCTTACCCTCCAAATATCAATAAGTCCGTATTGGTGCATATTTTTAATTAGAAAATCTCTTGATTTGGAATGTAGCTGTTGTCTGGTAGAAGTGGACTTATCCAACTTCGGATCAAGGACAATGTTAAAGTCACCCGCTATTATCATTGGTTCTGGAAAATGTAACAGCTCGGAAAACAACGTGGCCAGAATAGATGGGTCATCTCGATTAGGCCCATAATAGCCTACTAAAGTAATGCTTGACCCCCCAATCATTACTGTCGCGATTGCCCATCTGCCATGCGGATCGACCTTTTGTTTCAAGAGTTTTGTAGTGATGTTTTTTTTAAAAAGAATGACAACCCCTTTTGTGTTAACTATCTGAGAAGTAGAGACTGTTAAATCTATCCATCTATTCTTTTTTACCAAGTCTAAAATTTCATCTTCAACCAAATGTGTCTCCTGGAGGATAATGACCTGGGCACCAAAATCCCGAATATATTGTACTATTGTGTTGGCTCTAGGTTTGGTGCGCAGGCCATTAACGTTCCAGGAGAGAATCTTAATGGTGCTCATACTTGGCATGTCTACTGATATTTATTGAAAGTCCTGCCGATACATTTCCCTTAATATTGCTAAGATAAGAAAAGCTAGCCCATTTTTTATTTATGTAATTATCGACCGCCATTTTAGAAATGAGAAACATTTTATTTTTTATTCCCCTAACCCCTTCCCTCGTGTTGATTTCCCCCCCACCCCTGAGGAACTCTAGATTATCCAACCGGAAGGGATCCGGTTTGTGATACCCCTAATGCTCTATCTAGGCTCAGGCGGAACGTTCTTAAATTAAGGTAGTAGAGGACCTAATATAAGTGATGTGTCTAACTCAAGTGGAACCTATGGTGAAAATATAATTCAATAGCTTAAAGTAGTATCTATAAGTGGGTTTAAAAGTGCTCTTTATTGATTTAATTTGTGAAAAATGTGAAAGAAATGTACAAACACACACACATATATATACATATATACATACATACACACATATATATATATATATATATATATATATATATATATATATATACATATACACACACCTTTTTTCCCTTCCCACTCTCCCATTTATCCCTTTTTTTTTTCTAATTTAGTTTATTTCCTTCTTCACCCCTTTTTTTTTTTGTTTTGTTTTGTTTTTTCCTTAGTTTTTTTAGTGGAGCATTACGTGGTTGTGAAGTGATATTAAAAAAAAAAAAAAACACATTTACCCTTCCCTTTTTTCTCTTCTTTTCTAAGTTGACTGTTACGTTTTCCTTATTTTTTCCTTATTTTTACTTTCTTCTGTAAACAGGATCAAGTAGGATTTAAAAAATTTTTTTTTTCTTTTTTCTTTCTCCCTCCCCTTTGTAGTTTCACTCATGAGTAAGCGCTATAAACTCTATGGAGTTAATTTTATAGAAACAGCTATAGTAGCAGCTGACATTATTAATTGGAGGTGCCTAAACTTAACAATAGTTCATCTGCTGCTTGAACAGTGTGAACGTTATACATTTTGTTGTTTAGCATAATCTTGAGAGCTGCAGGGAAACTCAACTGGACGGATGCTCCCAGGTTTCTAAAGGCCTCCATTCTTCGACCCAACTCCCATTGTCTATCAAGGGTCGCCCGCGACAAGTCAGAACGCACTTGAAAAGAGAAACCTTCACCTGACAATGATTTTTGTTTTAAAGCTAAGTTTAAAATATGGTCCTTGAGTTGAAATGTGTGAAAATTCACTAATATCTTGCGAGGCTTTGTACGTTGCGGATTGCGCCTGAATGGGTCCCTGTGAATCCGCTGAATATCCTGATTAAGCTCCTCCTCCGTGTGTTTCAAATTTAGGGTTTTAATTAGGAGTTGGATAATGTATGCTTTGATATTAGTACCTTCATTTGCTTCTGGTACATTCAAAATGCGGATATTACAGCGCCTCAAATTATTTTCCAAGTGTTCTATTCTTTCCGCCAGTGCCGCGTCTTCTCTTTTAAGCTTCCGTATCTCCTCTTTGGCGTTGTCGAGTTCTATGGACATTACCGCTGTTGTCTCTTCTAAGACTCCCGTCCTAGAATATAACCCATCAATCTTACTATCTAGTGATTCACAGTAGGACCTTATCTCTCTTTGAATTTTAGATGACTCCTCAAATCCACGTTTGATGTCGACTGTCAAGTTAGTAATCATAGATAATATTGTAGAGAGGTCTGAAGGAGGAGTAGAAACAGCGACTTCTGATAGTGAATGCTCATCGGAACTGAGAGATTGGGAAAACTGACTTAGTTGCTGTACAGTGCCCTGAATACTGAGAGCGTTCTGGTCCAAGACTGGAGGCACTTCAGTCCCTTGAGGCGGATTATCTGGTTCTAATACTCGACTCTTACTTATTTCCGCGGTGTTGCAACTATCAGGATCTACCTGTCTAGTGTCGCTCGTGTTGGTTTTAAGGGCTTTAAGAGTCTCATTATCGCCTTTAGAGACTGAAAGATTTTCTAGCTCAGGAGCTAACTGTATGCCATCCATAGAAGGAGAATCAGAAACAGGGACTGTAGTCATATTGCTGGTTAATGCTAAGCTTAAGACTGCCCCAGGAGAGGCCCCACTGGAGGAATGGTCAGAATGTGCAAGGCTCAAGACCTGGGGAACCACTTTAAAGTAAGAGCGCAAAGAAGGTGTTATCTTTGTGCCAGGGTCTAACACTGATTTTTTTTCATTAGACCTCTTAGAACGTTTGGGCTTGGCTTCTGCTGAGAGGTATGAAGAGGGCTTGGGAAGCGTGGGTTTTAAAGCACCGCTAGTCCAGGTCGATATCTCAGCATTAGTATCTTGAAACTCCTGCTCGGATGCCTGGGAAGTCTCCAGTACTGGGATAAAGTTAGGTTTTTCTGGAATTAACCTCCCTTGTTTGTTTACTGTGCTCCGTACTTTAGCTGATGTTTTACCCCTATGGCCTTTTCTGGGTATTGTAGGTGTCAGATTTGTTACTTGTTTACAGTGAGTAATAGCTCTGCTCCTGAGAGAATACAAATTATTTGCGGGGGTTATAGCTTGCTCTGTACTCGTTGTACTCGTTGCATTTATTTCACTCTCAGGTTCCAAGCTAGGGTGTAACAAAATCCCAGCCTCCAACTGTTTAGCAACCACCTCCTCCTCCCCCTCCCCTGCTCTCTGTAACCCCTTCACCTTGTTCGTTAGAAGAATGTCTCTCCCACAGCCTTTCGCCTCTTTGCGCTGTGGAAAATCCTGCGCGGAGTTGTCCTTGTCTCTGCCTCGGTTCGCCGCCTCTGTTTGCAGGTTATCTCCCCCCGGTCCTGCAGCTGCCACTACAGTGTCCCTTCGGAGAGAACGAGCCCGCCTTTCTCGTCTGCACTCCAGGGCGGCTCGGTTCCACCTCCAGGGAGCCGACGCAGAAGCAGAAGCAGAAGCAATTAGAGTGTGGGAGGTTGACTGGGTCGACAACACGTAAGTTACCGCCGAGTAGGGACTCAAACATGACACACCCCCAGCGAGCCCAAACATAGAGGGTTTTCAGTAAATTACTGCAACTCCGTGAAAAAGTCCAAAAGCTGAAAATAAATGTCTTTTACATGCAAAGACAGCGCAGTGAAAACGTTCCTCAAACTGCGGCCTCAACATCTGGTGTTCCTTTTTTAGAGACAGGCCAAACCGTCAACGTCGAACCAGGCGGAGTAGAAATCGCCAAAGAAAAAACGACACCGATAGCCCAGGATACCAGGAGCAAAAAACCCTCGTGATCAACATATCAAAGACAAGACTATCTCAACTACAACTATCCACCCTTGAACGTGGGACTACTTTTGTCCCCACATACAATACCTCAGAATTGGAAACTGAAATAAGTCTTTACAAGTTTATGCGCACCTTAAGACTTCGACATTTCTTTACCAATGTGTGTCCTCCTACCAACATTCCAGTTGAACACGCGTGTAAAGAGTTAAGAAGCAAAAGTACATTTGTGGCTCCAGTGAGTCACAAAATATTTGATTCATATGAAACGATCACCTTGAACTCCATCAGAGATTGCTTCAAAAAACCTAACCCCAAACGCAACAACTTTAACCGCATGGAATCAAGAGCACTGAACCAAATTGTCAACAATCCTAACATCATTTGCTGCAAAGCGGATAAAGGGCGTGCGCTTGTAGTAATGGACAGTGATTTTTACACAAAAAGTGTCACTGACCATGTCAGTGATATGAATTTGTACATGAAATTACCAAGTGATCCTACCGAAGCTTTTTCTAACATACTTAAAGTCATTCTAGATAAAGCATTGTCCATGGGAACCATCACGGATAAAGATCACAAATACCTGACACAACCTCACCCAAAATGTCCCAGCATACACATGCTCCCTAAGATTCATAAACATCTGAACCACCCACCTTTTCGTCCCATCGTTTCAACTAAAAACTCCATTCATGAACCCACTGGAAAGTACATTGATTTATACCTCCAAGACATTGTTAAATCTATGTCAACTTACTTGCGTGACACAACTGATTTCTTGAACCGTCTCCAGCATGTCATACTGGAGCTTGACATTCGATACACCTTGGTGACAATTGACGTATGTGCTCTATACACATCGATCCCAGACAATAGGGGCATTGAAGCCATTGAATCTTTTTTACTTAACCATCCGATCGATGATGATTTGAAAGTTCTGATACTCGAACTTATCCAGTTCACATTGTATCACAGCTATTTCTCTTGGAACAATGATTATTATCTTCAACTCGTTGGTACATCAATGGGTAATTGCGCAGCCCCCAGCTATGCGAATCTTTTTATGCACCGTATGGAACTCGATCACATCTTGAGTCACAACAAATGGTCAAACAATATCCTGACCTTATGGAGATACATAGATGACATTTTTTTAATTTGGATTGGTCAACCTGACGAAATTACGGAATTCTTGAAATACATCAATGATCTCGATGACCATATTGAGTTCACACATACCATCAGCCCTCACAGTCTACCTTTCTTGGATGTTCAGGTCACACTACTTGACAATAAACTCATCACAAACCTATTTGTCAAAGCAACAGATAGAAATAACGCTCTGTTCTTTACCAGCTGCCATCCAACCCCTCTTAAAACTCATTTACCGTATTCTCAGCTGCTAAGAGCCAAAAGGATATGTTCCGAACCAGAAGCCTACGAAACATCTGAACAAAAAATACTCCAAAGATACAGAGATCGGAAATATCCCGAACATACACTGCAAACAGCCAAAGACCGTGTGGCAACTAAAACTCGTTTGGATCTTCTGTCTTCTCACATCAAACCCACCAGTGAACAGACACCGGTCTTTGTATCTAAATACTCCACAAGAAGCACCGTCATTAAGAACATCATTCTAAAAAGCTGGGACATGATTCGTTTTGAACCAGATTTTCAAGGCATTTTTAACCACAGACCACTGTTCGCTTACCAGAGAGCTAAAAACATCAAGAACATCTTAGAGACTGAACCCACTGATCTTTCCATCCATTATTCAGGTACCAAACCATGTTTAAACTGCAGCCACTGCCACAACATCATCCCTGGGAATACCTTGAATCATCCATCATCAGGTAAAGCTATCAAACTACTAACTAATGCTACTTGTGACTCTAAGAATGTAGTGTATCTACTGAAGTGTCCCTGTGGATTACCTTATGTAGGTAAAACCGAAAGAAAAATTAAAGTTCGCTTGACGGAGCATAAAAGTACTATCAGAAATAAAACCACCAAAGCTCCATTGGCGGCTCACTTCACTACACACCAGCATAATGTGAGTCAACTGAGGTTCCTTGTGTTAGAGATTGTACCGCTGAGACCTGGCATTGATAACAGAAAACGACTCCTCCAGATAGAAACCGTTTGGATTAAGAGACTTGATGCTTGCCAGCCCAAAGGTCTTAATGACAGACTTGAATATAGTTGTTTCCTATAATGATTCGTTGTCTCATTGTAAATACGTTCTATGACCATCTTGTACCCACCACCTTATCTGTTCCCACATGTATACCCTGCTTTTCCATTTCGTGTCCATCTTGTTCTGCTTTACCCTTTTGTACCGTCTGTTACCCTCTCGTGTTTTTTCTCTCTTTTACCTTTGGTTTCCATGCTCGTTTTTTTGGTTTTCGCGCACTTTCTTTGTAAAACACACCACATCCGACTTTTGGCATGATTAATTTGTGAACTTAGTGGTCTCGTTTTTGTTTACTAATACCCGCACTTCTACCCTTAGACACTTGATATTCATTCTGTGGAAGTTAGCTCTCCCTCCTGACATCGGTATGTTTATTTTCAGATCGTCCACCATCCCCTGACGAAGGGCTCTGTCCCAAAATGCATAGGGATAAGTTGTGGATTAATGGATGTCATTGAAAATCAAATTTAACGCATTGTTCTACCAAATGGTCACTATGATGTAATATGTGACCCATCGAATAAATCGATTCTAAAATGGACTACTACTGACTACTTTTCCTAAAGTTTCCTCTACCTTGATTACCCAGAAAGGAAAGTTTATCACAGGAGCCTACACTCCTATTGGTGTGCCTTCGGAAGCAGTGCAAGTGGCCCTTGCACTCCCCCTGTTTTTGGTTCAAACTGTCAGTTTCTACCGGCCGGAAGGGACTATTTCCTGGCACCCTAAGATACGATTACCAGCTCTTCATCATTTACCCTTTTGAACTTTTTTTACCAGGAGTGCCGCCATCTCCCTATACCTTTTGAACTTCGACGACTACATGTAGTCGCAATTGCCGTGATTAGAGCCTTAGTGCATTACATGGGCCGTAATCTTCCGGGTGGAGCCCCGGGGGGTGCGGCGCTTCCGGCCGGACAGGGTGGTTTGAAACTCAGTCCCGTCATGGTCAATGCAGTAATGGGCAAGAAACCCCAGGATAAGGATGATTTTCCTTTCTGGCTTGCCGAGAAGTTTGACCAGCTGGAAGCTGTATTTCCTAATGCGACTCCTGGTAAAAAACACTGGATTCTGACTCTTAGTTTACCGAAAGATTTGGCCCCTGAGCTCGTTGACTGTGAGACCTGGGGTAAGACTTTTGCAGTGGTATATGCAAGGTGCTACGGCACCCCGTCTATGTCAGTGCTGTCTACGGTCCTTAAACGTGTTCAAGATGATCACGGACCGGAGACTGCGGTTGAGTTAGGTATGCGCCTGTGTGGCACCTTTGATGTAGTTTGCGATCTCATCCTTGCTAATGTCAAGGGGGATGCAGTGAACTTTCAGTTTGCTAACGCTTTGGCAGCGCTTCCCGATGCTGAGAAACCCCGACAGTTAGCAGAAATTATTGTGGCGGCTTATAAAACCGCGGGTCGCAATAGTAAGGGTCTTAAGCCTTTTTCTGTTAAGGAGAAAAAGCAGCCCCAGGGACAAACTTCGGAAACGGAAGTTCAGCCCAAGTCCAAGAAACAGAATTGGCCTAAGAAACAGAAACAGGGAAAGCAACAGCAACAACAACAAACACAGGCTTCTCGCCCTGCATCTCCGTTGCCTGAGCAGTCGGAACGTGTTTATGACTTGTGTGATCGCGCAATGATTAAATCTCCTGATCGATTTCAGGCTTCTGATCAACGCTCTCCTCGTTCCTTTCAGGACTCATCGGCCCCGGCGACCGGTGGTGGAGGGGGCGGCAGGGGTCGGGATGGTCAACAAGGACATGGCCAGCTCCGCCCGACAAACGGTGAAGGAAAGCAGGAAGGCTCGACACCGAAGAGACCGCAGTTTGCCAAGAAGAAAGTCGTGGCTTTAACAGCGCATCGATATGCCACAGATAGTGAGAACGCGGCTTCGGAATCTGACGTGGGCTCTGACCTTGCTGGACAGCGCGGCGGAGATTACCATAGTGAGAGTGTCACGATCTGGTAGTGTGCCGCTGACTTTTTTTGCCTTTCAGCAACCTTCGCGTCATTTTGGGACAAGAAACTACATTTCCCAGCATGCTCAGGACGCCAGGGACGTGATGGGCGTCTGCGCCCGCAAACCCGGAATAAAGGTGCATCGAGGAGGATGGACGCTGCCGAGTATTCTATGTTTGGTCCCGGAGCTTGACGGTGAGCTGTTGACTTCAGGTGAAGTGAGTGCCAAAGAGTTCTGTGGAACGGGAGTTACCCCGTGCTGGGTTGGGTACCTGTTCCGCTTACAGTTAACCGCTGTGAGTGACGAGACGCTTCTCGTCATTGTGACTTACTTGTTCCTCAAGCAGTCTGCAGCATGAATATGAAGTCATGGAGTTCTGCTTTTGGGGTTGATTAAGCAGACTGTACCGCGGATCATAAAATTGCTCATGTACATACGATTCCTTGAACTGCCGGAAAGACTGCATTGATTATCAGACATTTTTTGTTTGGCCAAATAAGAGTGATATTGGCAGGTTCCGCTTGTTTCCGGCTTATCACTCACTTACTGGAAACATTGTGTTTTTGACTAGAACTTTACACTTAAGAGGGTATTGATCTGATTAAGGCTTATTAATTAGATCTCCGTGCCTTCGTCTTTCTTTTCTCTTCACTATCTTTTTGTTGTTTATTTTTGTCTCAAACTCAGAAGAGAGATTCACTGGGGGATACAGCAAACCTCGGACCAAGATATGTACCTGTTGCTCATGGTATGATACGAAGATATTATTGTATTTTATTTTGTTTACCATTTAGCATTCTTAGACTGTTCTTTGTTTTATGTGATAGGTCTGGTCTTTGGTATTCCCTTATCTCTTCTGGTATTGAGGCCCTCATCCTTCCCCTTTCCAGGTAGGCATCTAGACATACATTAGTATAGAGGTAAAGGAAGGTTCTTCTATGTTATATGCTTGCGCCATAAGTGTATACTTAGCGCATTTGCATTGTCGTTTCAGCTCTCCCTCCCCGCAGTCCCCTTCCTTTCCCTCCATCGCTCGACTGCCTTGGTGATCTGTATGCTTTTAGCTAGACACCGGGGACGTCGGGAGGTGGAACCCATATATCTTCAGCGCCATCCCGAAGACTTGGACGACGAAGCCTGACAGAATACTCGGCTCAAGTTGTATCGTCTTCTTGATCGTGCTGAATATAGAAATGGCTTCCCTTGATGACGTTATGGCAGCTTTGGCATTGGTACAAACGGAACTCGATGCATCTAGACAAGAAGTGGCTGATTCAAGGGCAGAAACCGCCCAACTACAGGCTAGAGTAGACAGGCTACAGGGAAACCCCTTTAATGCCAGTGGGACTCAAACGCCTCAAACATCCTTAGTAGTGGAAATGCCTGCCCAAATACCATTGGCTCCTCCTGAGCGTTTTTTAGGCGACAATAAGAAGGTACAAGTTTTCATGACTCAAGTCCTATTGCACTTTATGTGTAAGCCCAAAATGTTTGCCACCATTCAAGCCCGGATGGCATTCGTGATCTCCTATCTAGGAGGAGACGCAGCACAGTGGGCCGTTCCCATAGTGAAACTAGAAGACCCATTGTTATATGACTGGGATGAATTCCGTCGTGAATTCGAAAAGACATTTGATAGAAGAGCGGAAACGTTCTCGGCCGACAGGGACCTTCTTCAATTGAAACAAGGCACATCAGATTTGGTGACGTACCTTAATCACTATCGTCGGTTGGTAGCCGAAACTGAATGGCCCGAGTCTAAACAGTCAGCGGTGTTCTATCAGGGACTCAATGACGAGCTTAAGGATTCTTTGGCCCACATCGATCCTCAGCCTCGCACTTGTAAAGCGCTCATTGAATTAACTCTTAGGCTGGATCATAGACTGAGAAACCGAAAAGGAGTTCCTAGAACGAAGGATCGTCCATTACAGCCTTTTGATCGGGTGAGTCAGGGCGACAAACCAACTGCGTGTGCTGAACCCATGGAGATTGGGGCGGTGAGAGCCTCTTTAACTTTGAGTGAAAGAGATCATAGAAGAAAACAGGGGTTATGCCTTTACTGTGGGAAAAAAGGGCATTATCTTCATGACTGCCCCGTGAAACCAAAGACTGGGAGATTTAGATCTGGACAATCGGTTTCTGGAACCTCGGAAACAGAGTCGGAAAACTCCAAAGCTTGAGGGTGGATGAAGGGGAACCCTCAAGTGTAAATATAATACCTTCATTAACTCCTAATCCTGCATACGAGAAACACCATGTGTTCCTGGCAATGTCTCTGGTGATTGATACCGTGGCGAAGGTCATAAGAGCCATGGTGGATTCCGGAGCCACAGGGTGTTTTATGGATCATGACGTAGCCATACGGTTGGGGGCCAGCCTTGTGACTAAAGACGTGCCTGAAATGGTATACGCGGTGGACGGCCAAGAGTTGGAAGCCGGCCCCATAAAACAACATACCCCTGGTTATGTACTTCTTTACGACGGATACCATCAGGAAACCATTTCGTTCAACATCATCAGAGCCCCGCAATACGGGGTGATTTTGGGTCTCCCATGGCTACAGAAGCATGAACAGTTGCTACATTGGACATCCGGTTCAGTGGCGTTTGAATCGGATTACTGCATTCGCAATTGTCTTTTGTCTCAGAGCCATCCTTCCAGAGAACTCGCTTCATTGCAACACATTGCCACAGCAGCTGAGAAGGAAGTAGAGTTACCTGATGTGTACCACGACTACAGAGACGTATTCAGTGATGCACAAGCTGAGATCCTCCCGCCTCACCGGGAATACGACTGCCGTATTGACCTGATTCCGGGGGCTGTGATACCTAGTGGCAGAATATACGCTCTCACTCTTCCTGAAAACGAACATCTTCGAAGTTAACTGGATAAATACTTAGCGGCAGGCTTTATTCGACCATCTAGATCTCCTGCCGCTTCTCCTCTTTTTTTTTATCCCGAAGGCGAACGAAGAGAAGAGATGCTGCATCGATTACAGAGCTCTCAATGCCATAACAATAAGGAACCAGTATTCGTTACCATTGATCCCTGTGCTGCTAGAACAAGTAAGGCAGGCAAAAATCTATACCAAGTTGGATCTAAAGGGAGCCTACCACCTGGTTCGCATAAGAAGGGGAGACGAGTGGAAAACAGCATTCAAGACGCGGTATGGGCTATACGAGTACCTTGTGATGCCCTTTGGGCTGTGTAACGCCCCCGCCGCATTTCAATTCATTTTGAACGAGGTTTTGCAAGAACATCTGGACCGTTATGTAGTAGTCTACATTGATGACATTCTTATATACTCCGAGTCTACTGAAGAACATGTGAAACATGTGAAGAACACCTTACGGGCTTTGCAAAACAATCAGTTATACTGCAAGATCACAAAATGCAAATTTCATGTCACCACGGTGGAGTTCTTGGGTGTTATGCTCACACCATCCGGGCAGGTGATGGCTACCCGAAAGGTCCAAGCGGTGAAAGAATGGCCCAGACCTGAAACTGTGAAAGACATTCAAAGCCTCCTGGGTTTTGCTAATTTTTACCGTAGGTTTATTCGAGGATTCTCTGAGATGGTAACACCATTGACCCGCCTTACCAGGAAAAACGTTCCGTTTGAGTGGACTGAAGACACACAAAACGCGTTTCTCCAGCTGAAGAATGCGTTTTCCTCGGCCCCTGTCCTCGTACATGCCAACCCGGACTTGCCCTTTATGGTTGAGGCAGATGCATCAGAGGTCGCATTGGGAGCAGTGTTGTCCCAACGAAACGTGAACACCGGACAGTTGCATCCCATAGCATTCATGTCTAGAAAGCTCAATTCCGCGGAGAAGAATTACACGATAGCGGAAAAGGAACTCCTGGCCATAAGAGATGCCTTTCTGAAATGGAGACACTGGCTTATGGGAGCACGTCATCAAATCACCGTCTATACTGACCACCGAAACCTGCAGTTTATGCGTGATACACGTCATCTCACTCCACGGCAATTACGATGGATGCTGTTTTTTTAGGAATATCATTTTCTGCTAACTTACAGACCAGGGGTGAACAATAAAAAGGCGGATGCCTTAACCCGTCAGGAAAATCCGGTACTACATGCCGTCACACCTAAAAGAGCCATTATTGAACCTTCCAAGGTGATCTGTGCAACACACACTGACGACTTCCTAACGAAAGTCAAACAAGGAATCCAAACCTTCGTGTGAGAACGTGGCTCAGACACCATAAGGAATGGAGGATGAGACATGGAATACCTGTGAGACGGGCACAGGTACTAATCCCTACCATTGTTTTACGTAAAACTGTGTTTTCATGGTGCCACGATTCGCCATGTGCCGGGCACGTCGGATATGCCAAAACATTGGAAAAAGCGTTAAGACAATTCTGGTGGCCGTCCATACTACCTGATTTGCAAAGATGGGTGAGAGAGTGTGCCAAATGTGCCCAGATGAAATCTGACAGACAACAACCTCAAGGATTGTTGCTTCCTATGCCCACTCCTGAACTGCCTTGGGAACAATTTTCTGTTGATTTCATAGTGGGACTACCAAAAGACCAGGGCAAAACAGCCATAGTGGTAGTGATAGATTACCTGACAAAAATGGGTCATTTTATAGCCTGTAACCAAGTCCCCACAGCTGGTGGGTTGGCTCAAATACTTTTGGTACATGTGGTCCGTTTACATGGACTCCCAAGGGTCATAGTCTCAGATAGGGGACCACAATTTACAGCTCACTTCTGGAAAACCTGGTGCACTGCCCTACAGATTTCTTCATCCCTTTCCACTAGCTTCCACCCCCAAACCGACGGGCAAACAGAACGTCTAAATCAGACACTTAAACAATTCTTACGTTGCTATGTCCTGGATAACACTGATGCATGGGTGGACTGGTTGTGGGTGGCAGAAATTGCGTACAACAGCACACAACATTCATCGACACTCCACACCCCTTTCATTAGCTCTTATGGACATCATCCCTGGTTCAATCCAATGCTGATGCCTAATACCAATGTCAGGCTGCCTGATGTCAGGGAGAGGATACTAAAGGTTCGCCGTATACTCCTTGCTACACGTGCGAATCTCATCAGGGCCAAGAGCAGGTATAAGGTGCAGGCAGACAAGCAGCGGAGACCGGGCCCTGTTTATAGTCCAGGGGATTGGGTGTGGTTGTCCACTAGGAACATAAGATTCAAGAAACACAGTGTGCTTAACCCCAGGTTTATTGGTCCGTATCGTGTGGTAAAACACGTCAACCCTGTGGCTGTGAAGCTGCGCTTGCCGGCACAGCTCAGGATACATCCTGTGTTCCATGTGTCTCTCCTAAAGCCTTCGCATTGTCCAGTGCGGCGTGCCCCTTCGCCCGTGTGGGTGCAACAGGACTGTGAATATGAAGTTCAGAGGGTGCTGGATTCCAAGCTGGTGCGGGGTGGTGTGCAATATCTCATTTCGTGGAAGGGGTATGGTCCCAAGGAGAATTCCTGGGTTTCGGCCCGTGAGGTGCATGCGCCCCGACTGGTGGCTAGATTCCATCGGATGTTTCCGGGTAAGCCCGGGGCCAGTCAGCGTCCCTCGTGAAGGGGGATGTACTGTCACGATCTGGTAGTGTGCCGCTGACTTTTTTTGCCTTTCAGCAACCTTCGCGTCATTTTGGGACAAGAAATTACATTTCCCAGCATGCTCAGGACACCAGGGACGTGACGGGCGTCTGCGCACGCAAACCCAGAATAAAGGTGCATCGAGGAGGATGGACGTTGCCGAGTATTCTATGTTTGGTCCCGGAGCTTGACGGTGAGCTGTTGACTTCAGGTGAAGTAAGTGCCAAAGAGTTCTGTGGAACGGGAGTTACCCCGTGCTGGGTTGGGTACCTGTTCCGCTTACAGATAACCGCTGTGAGTGACGAGACGCTTCTCGTCATTGTGACTTACTTGTTCCTCAAGCAGTCTGCAGCATGGATATGAAGTCATGGAGTTTTGCTTTTGGGGTTGATTAAGCAGACTGTACCGCGGATCATAAAATTGCTCATGTACATACGATTCCTTGAACTGCCGGAAAGACTGCATTGATTATCAGACATTTTTTGTTTGGCCAAATAAGAGTGATATTGGCGGGTTCCGCTTGTTTCTGGCTTATCACTCACTTACTGGAAACATTGTGTTTTTGACTAGAACTTTACACTTAAGAGGGTATTGATCTGATTAAGGCTTATTAATTAGATCTCTGTGCCTTCGTCTTTCTTTTCTCTTCAATACCTTTTTGTTGTTTATTTTTCTCTCAAACTCAGAAGAGAGATTCACTGGGGGATACAGGGAACCTCGGACCAAGATATGTACCTGTTGCTCATGGTATGATGCGAAGATATTATTGTATGTTATTTTGTTTACCATTTAGCATTCTTAGACTGTTCTTCGTTTTATGTGATAGGTCTGGTCTTTGGTATTCCCTTATCTCTTCTGGTATTGAGGCCCTCATCCTTCCCCTTTCCAGGTAGGCATCTAGACATACATTAGTATAGAGGTAAAGGAAGGTTCTTCTATGTTATATGCTTGCGCCATAAGTGTATACTTAGCGCATTTGCATTGTCGTTTCAGCTCTCCCTCCCCGCAGTCCCCTTCCTTTCCCGCCCTCGCTCGACTGCCTTGGTGATCTGTATGCTTTTAGCTAGACACCGGGGACGTCGGGAGGTGGAACCCATATATCTTCAGCGCCATCCCGAACACTTGGACGACGAAGCCTGACAGAGAGAGGCCCTGCGTCCACTACTGAAGGTGACAGCGACTGATATTTATGTTGTGATAGAAACAGCTGATACAAGAGTTGCTCCCCCTGATAGACATTTTGAAATTGTCCTGTTAATAGAAGGCGACATACAGTGAACCATAAAAGGGGTATTTTGGGAAAATCTTTCGTCGTATGACATTTTGCTTACTGAGGCTGACTGGCCCCCACCTTTTGTTCTCGCAACACCGCGAGGGGAGGAGGTAATCCTCCCCAGTTTCGTGAACACAGTTTCGAAGGAGGATGCCCTGCATTTTGCAGAAGAGTGGGCTCTGGCGCCGGCTGTGTACCGCAATCAATGTGGTTGGGATAAATTGTTCCCAAGCCACGAAATTTCGTTACGGTCTCAGCCGCAGCCTCAACCTCAATATCCCATACGACGTGAAGCCAAGGCTTCCGTCGCGGCTATCCTTGAACAATTGGAATATCAAGGTGTGATTGAAACATGTGTGTCACCAATGAATAACCCTCTTTTTACTGTAAACAAGCCAGACGGTTCGTATTGTTTGGTATTGGATTACCGGCATTTAAACTCGCATTGCCGTAACTGTGCAGTACAGAATACTCACGGCTCTGCCCTAGTGAATAGTCTTGTGCGTAAGCGGTTTAAGACCACGCTTGACATTTCCAATGGTTTTTATGCCCATAGATTGGATGGTCTAAGCTCCCAATGGACCTCCTTCACATGCGGCGGTGTTCAAAAACAGTTTCGACGTTTGCCTATGGGCTATAAGAATAGTCCTTGGGTTTTTTCCGCCCGCATAGTCTCTCTTTCGGAGAGAATCGACCCGGATGCTTGTTCGTATGTGGATGACATATATCTCACAGACGACGAACTTTGGGAGCATCTGTGTCGAGTCAACGGAATTATTTGTACCTTTGCAAATTTGGGTTACAAATTCAACTTTGCAAAATCGCACATTGCAGAGTACACAGTGTTGTTTCTGGGCTACGAGCTCAACAATGAGGGAAAGGGATTGGCTCCTCACTTCCTGGAGAAATGCTCACAACTGCGCGCTCCGACAACACTGAAAAATTTACAATCTTTACTGGGCTTCTTGAATTTCGGGAGAACATACATTCCAGAATATGCCCAGCGTATCAAGCCTTTGTATGCTTTGATACAACCATCTTTTTCCAAATCATGCTGGCTGTCTGAGCATTCTGCTATACTGCAATCTTTGCAAGCTGATCTGCTCGCTTCTAAATTCTTACTGACTCGTGATAACCAGACCAACTTGGTGATAAGAATTATCCCTGGGACGGTAGGTTTCACGTATCTTACTTTTAATGAGGGAGATACAGTACCTATTGCTTACAGGTCACACTCGTACACTTCGGCTGAAATGCGATTTTCCACTGTGGAGAAAGTTTTAACGGCTGTGCAGATGGCAATTCTCAAGGAACGTGCCCTGTCACAGGGAAAACGCATGTTGGTTGTTACCCCTTAGAGGCAGTTACGAAAGCCAGTGTACCTAATTCCAAAGCTTTGCACCCTCGGTGGATTCAATGGGCTGCATCCTTGACATCTCAGGATGTCACGTTTATTTTTGACGCCTCATTACGGTCGCAGGAGTACTTACAGTATGAATTCGTTCATCCGGCACCTTTAGCAATGCGGCCTTTGGAGGATTTCCATTGCATCATTTTCACTGATGGTTCGGCGCAGGTTGCGCATGGCTCTAAACATGCCTATGTTTCCGCATGCGCCATTGTGGTTGGTGCCATGGTGAACGAAGAGTTCAAGTCCAGTGTTGTGCACACGCAGACACTTGGGGACTGCACCGCACAATTAGCAGAACTTCGTGCTCTGATGCTTGCATTGGAGTACGCTGATCCTAGTGTGACAACACTTATCGTAAGTGATTCTAACTACTGTGTCAAGTCTTACAATGAGAACCTGTTCTTTTGGATTCAGAATGACTTTCGTGATTCCAAGGGTAGCACAATAAAAAATAAGATGATCTGGGTCCGGGTGGCTGAACTTAAGGAGAAGTTGCCACTCGTGTTTGTGATTCATACTCTTGGCCATCAGCGTGTTGGAGTTCACGCTGTCCGTAACTCGCTTGCTGATGAGGCGGCGAAGTCAGCAGTATCAAAATACTTAGTTGCAGCAGTTACACGGTCCAAATGTAAAATAGATGATGACATCTTGGCGGCTGTAGCTGTCACTGAGATGGGAGGTAAATATCCTGCGGGGTTCCCTTCGAAGTACACATACCACTTAAGTCCCGATAAGGTTCCTTATGTGAAAATTCCTGATGTTGGGGAACGGTTGATTCCCAACTTGGATCGCAGGACTGCATTGATTACAGCGGCGCATGAAGGTGTGGCGTCTGCACATGCGGGCGTTTCGGCCACTGTAACTCAGCTGCAACAAAGGTTCTGATGGCGGGGACTGTACAAACAGACGCGCGATTATGTCCTTCAATGTGACATTTGCCAGCAGATCAAGCCTTCGACTGCTGCGCGTCCACCACAGACACAGTTGTACCAATCTAATAAACAACTGGGATGCGTTTATTTAGATCACTGCGGTCCTTTTTCTTCTGATACTGCGTATAAGTACATCTTAGTAGCAGTTGATTCATGCACACGCTTTGTGTGGGTATGGCCCCAACGCAGCGCTGATTCACGGACTGTCATAAGAGATTTGCGTGTCTTTGTAGGGATTTTTGCCTGTGGTACCTTACATTCGGATCAGGGTCCAGCTTTCACCTATAAGGCGTATAAGGATGCTATGATTTTGTTGGGGGTCAAAGTCAAGTTTTCATCTCCATACAGACCTGAGGGTACTAGTGTAGTGGAGCGAATGAACCGTGACTTAAAGCAATCTTTGACAGCACGAGTTATAGGCACTGGCAGAAACTGGTTGGCCCATCTCAATGGCGTGCAGCGTGCTCTAAATAATCTCCCTAGAAGGTCTCTGGGTGGGCGGACCCCGTACGAAATGCTCTTTGGTATCAAGATGTATGTCCCTGACCTCGACGGTCTAGACTGCGTGGCCCAAGCCACGGCCTTTGACGTAGATGAACATTGCAATATTTTACAGGATCTACAAAAGACCCGAGCCAGTCTTGCAAAGGAACATTGGCCCTCCACATCGGATGATGCGTTGCAGATCCCGGTAGTTGGCTGGCTACCCAAAGTTGGAGAACTGGTTCGAGAGAAGATCGATAACAAGAAAGAATTTGGTCCTTCCTATCAAGCACCGGTTCCCGTTCTTGGAGTGAAGGGCACAAGAACAATCATTTTACCACCACTTCCAGGTCGTAAGGAAAACAGATTTATCTCAATTGACAATGTCAAGATACACAGGGTGACCGATTCTTCTTAGCATGACACCGGCAGTCTCCTGTCCTTCGATTGTGAGAAAGTCTGTTTTGGCCACTACTTCTAATGCTGAGCCAGAAGTGGCCCTCGAGATGCCTGCTGTTTCCAATCCTTTACTAAATACTTACCCCGTTAATAACATTCATGACCTAGATTACGCCTATCCAGCTGATTTATCTATGCCTGATTTACAAACACGTTTGGCCACAGAATCCAGGTTCTCCTTTGACTCTGTTTCAGTGACTTCGCCAAAACCCTCACGTTGTGCAATTTATGCCTCTTTATTTAAAAAACATTTTTTGATTCCCCCTTGGACATATATTTGGCTGGTACTTTTTTCGGTTTACCTTTTTATATCAATTGGTTTTGTGTTTTATTTTTTCCGTATCATCGATGGACACTATGTCGAGGAGAGAACATGCATTTGGAATCTTAATGGAACTTTGGGCCCCTTTTCCTCATCACATTCAGCACACAGACTGAAAAGAGACTTGAACTTTGTTAACATCACTGCTTGGCCGGTTCTTGATGGGATTGTGTGGGATGCAGTTAAATTTCAGATCCATGGCCCTACAGAAGTGGTTAATGTCCCTAATGTACTGAGAGTGAACATGGGGGATGTAGTGAAACAAAACATACGTTCTGATGATTGGGATGTTCAGGCCGTAGAATCATTATTCTCTGAGTTGAAATATTATGCTGCCTTTGATGCTGAAGATTTATATTTAGAATCTGCTAATTATGGTGATTTATTTTGCTTTCAACATTTTGGTAACCATTTTCTGCATAAAACGAGTTCCAGAAGGGGTACTGTGAATTACACACAGTGGGAACATTGCCCAGCACCATTACAAGGCAGCTCCAGTACATTTTTGAAGAAGTACACTTATTTTACCGACTTTAATAAATCAAGTCCTGAGTCCTTTTATTTTAAGATGACACAGAAGTCCATGTCCAAGGTTAGACTTACCGATACTAAATTGTTGTATTCGAAGTCCTTTCTAGACAAATTAGCTGTTGAGGGCTAAGAGCTATGGAAGGAAACCATTGACCTTAAATCGATTTGGGGGTCTAAATGTTGGCAGGTACAAGGCACTGAGGCTTTGCACCGTGCATGTCTCATCCCAAATCATATGTTGTTTTTAAATTCTACTGTTTCCCAGACAACATGCTTTGGATTGGCTACTTCAAAAAAGTTGAATACCCCTACTATTCCTGATTTGGAAGAATATTCCGGTTGGAATAATTTCACAAAGTTTTCCATTCGAGAATTGCAAACATTATTGCATAATTCATCCTTTAATGTATCCAGTTTGGATCTGAAGGGTTGGCTGATGTGGCACCGAAGCTCTGATTCTTGCCAACGTCGCTTTCTGGGTTTAACTGAAGGTTTTACACAAGTCAGGCCTGATCCCCGTTTTGATACTGATCATACTGTCACCACTTACTCCGTAGGCAAATTATGTCAAATTGGCTACAACATTCTACATTAACTGCAGTTAAACTACATCTATCCCAGTTAACTGACAATGTCGATTTAAATGATTTCATAAAGGGCCCGGCTAGTGGTAGATCTAAACGGTGGATTTATGCTGTTTACAATGAAATCTGGAAACTTTCCCAAATTGAGGCTGCTAAGCGCCTGAGGGCTATTGATCAAGCTAATTTGGAAAAGGTGCTTGCAGTTGTCAATAACAGTATTAACATGCTTTCTTCCCGCATCTACTCGTTGAATAATATTGTTTCTTCTGTGGTTGATATTGTAAATGATGAAGTGTCTGTGTTATACCATGGTCAAAATCAATTGCGTTCTGTATTGCAATTTGCGTGGACCCTGCAAACACTTAAGGCCGGTAGAGTGCCCTGAAATTACATGAACGTGTCCTCCCTCTTTGCCCCATTTAATTTGACTGACAAACAGCGCATGCTTTCAATGCTTGACGCATCCTTTTCCATATTACATATTGAGAGGTTGGAATCTTTACCGTTCTCTGTAGCTGAGGCCACTGCTGCGACGTGGCTTATCCACGGATTACTCACATTACCATTTGCCTTGTACAAATTTACTAATTGTATGCGATATATTGCGATAGGGCGATATGAACCTTTAGGTAGCGCATTCCTCCATGAGGTGTGGTCTCTTCCATTCACATATAGGTGCCTGAAAGACGAGAAAGAAGTGAATCTTAATGGGGAAGAATGCACAGAGTCCCCTGACCATTCGTTGATATGCAGGCACATCCAGTTACATGGTTCTTGTAATCAGGAACGGCCTAATTTAGCCTGTGTTTTGAAAGGAACTCCGGTTCCCGCAATTGTTCCCACATTCACATTACTGGCGAATGGTAGTTATTTACTGTTGAATAATGAAGAGTGTTGTGGTTTAATTAAAGGTATTGCTTATGTGGTAACTGTATCAGAACGTGTTGTCTGTTGCAAAAAAGTTCTGTATCCCGCTACGCATGGGAATTCAGATGTTTCCATCTGGCCACGCATCCCAACCTTGAAAGCAGAGTTCAATGGTATGAGTAGAATAAGAGCCCTTTTGTCTCAAAAAGAGGTGGCCCTGAGTTCGGCCCGAGAAACATTCGTCCTTCACATAGCTAACACACGCACAGATGTGCAGGCGCTTTTTAAAAAAAAGAATTTTTTTGAAAACCTTTATTGTGCATGGCAAGCTTACAAATACGGGCCTACAACCCTTCGGGCCGGCCACCACACAATATGAGCGCACAAAGCAGGAGAGAGGTCTCCGGCAGGTCTCCGACATATCAAAAGCAAGCAATTAAGGCATAAAATCCCAAGGAGACTGCCATGAGTAGGATGGAGGAAGGTTAATTTTATAATATAATGGGGTGTATAGCTGGAATATTGCAAGTATTGAGATCCGAAAGTCCGTGACGGGCCGTTGGCAAGCAGCAATCAAAGACACAGCGAGGTTTAGAAATAGCAGCTACAGGGAACCAAAGCAAGCTCAATTCCCATAACTGCAGACAATTCCCACCACTGCCAACCGCCCATCCGCTACCACGAAAGTACGCACTAGTACAACTTAAGGAAGTCAGAGTCATAACATAGAAAGCACCATCCGCTACATCAACCCAAAAAAAAGAGGGGGAAGGGGGGAAAAGAAAAGAAGGATATTCAAGGAAAAGATGAAAAAACAGGGAAGAGAGAACGCGGCACCGCGGCATACGCCCCATGTCGGACCCAACACACAAAGAAAGAGCCTCGCCCATGGAATCGAAGTAAACAGGATACAGAAATGTGCAGGCAGTAGTAATAGCATGGAGACATATATACTATACTGGCAAAAACCCCAGGAGGCATACATGCAGGCGCGGCGTCCAGGAAGAGAGATGCATAAGAGCCATAGAACCAAGTAAAAAAGGAAAAAACGAAAATACAGACCCCACCCCTCCCACACCACCCTGCACCCCTGCAGAAGGCTACGGCCTACCCCCCCGGCAGTGTGCCTGTCGCCCTAATCGGAACCCGAAATATAGAAGAGTCAGAAAGTAAGAAAAGCCATGTAGACAAAAAGAAGAAAAGGGAAGGAAGAAAAAAAAAAGAATGAAGAACGAATGGGAGAGGAGACATACAATCAAAACGATCTGCTCCCACCACCCACCTGAGCACAGTTAGAACCCACGAGAAGAGGAAGTCACTTCAGAGTCAAATACAAGGAACATGAGGAAGAAGCGATCATACTTGTACAGTCGAAAGCATGCCAATTATCCATTGCACGAAGTAGCAGTCCGCCGATGCAAGTTATCTCAACCCTGTCCCCTTCTGTCCAGAGCCATAGACACAGAATGTATGGTGAACCAGAAGAGGACGGGCCAGTAGTGAAACGCAAGAACTCCAGGCCACGAGTCGCAGCACCAGTCATGGAGGCCTCGGATCGGACCAACAAGAGAAAGCGACAACAAAAGAAGGCAGCACAAGCACCGTCCTGCTGACCAAGAAGGGACACTCGCCCCGCTAGGACAAGCAGCGGATCCCGGTCCAGCAGGGCGAGGCGAATAATCGCCGGGAGTCACGGCAAGGCAGGCCCGGACGGACCCCGGCCGGAGTCCCTCCATCATCTCCACTCCAGGGAAGCACTCCTGTCGAAGCAGAGCAACGGGCATCCAGACCTCCAAACAAGCGACGGCTGTAGTATCAGCAACCTCTGGAAAGGTCCATGCAGCACAGTTCAGCGGTTGATCCGCACACGTGAGGGGCGGCTCAGCGATGCCCGTCAAGAAGATCTTCATCCGGTCCAGCGGCGTTCAATATCATGGACTCACGCCAGGAACTCAAGGCAGCGAGGACGTCGCCAATCGTAGGATCACCCCTACAGCATTCAGCAAACGTGCCGTGCGACAGGCCAGTGTTCCCGTCAGCGACGGGTCTGAGATACGGAGCGCTGGCCGCCATCTTGTCGGCACGGCAAGGCCGCTGCAGACTCCAGCCCCGATCTGGTTGCCAGCGGGGTTCAGCCAAAGCCAGCCGGGGACAGTCAACCTCACCATCGATGTAGGGGAGCGGGCCACCAAAACATTGGGGGTAGCCGGCGCCTCCGGCCCATGGGCGCCGCCCGCCAAGTCCGGGCGGAGGGTTTCAAGATGGCCGGACAGGAGACAAAGGGGAGACGCGTCTCCCATGCGGTCAACCCCCGTCCGTGGGATGCGGCGCTCCGCCACCAGGTCCCACCAGGTCTCGGACCACCAGACCGGACCCGGTCAGTCGCAACCGGTCCAACAGCACATTGGCCACTTCGGTCGGCCCCTCTCCGCCACCAGGGGCCGGCGCTGGAAATCCGCTCCAGTCGGGAGCCACAGGCAAGTCCAGGTCCGCCCGCCTCAAAGGCTCCGAAGCGAACACGGGTACAGCTCAGGATCAGCAGCACCCAGGAGCATCCGGAGCAGATGGTAAGTAGCAGCAATCCGTCATGTTTCCATATTCCATCGAATATGCCTTCTCGGGGCAGGATAAGGCACAGGATTAATAGAACAGGCGAGAAGGTTAACGGAGCCGAGCTACAACGCGGCCATCACGGTCGCGAGCTTGGCTCCTCCCCTCTCCGTGCAGGCGCTTTTAAATACTGATTTGCCGTTTCATTTCAGCGAGCTGGTTCATCAAATCTTTAATGCCTCCTCCACTTCTGGCCTTGCTCACTTTTTTTAATTAGTTAGCAGTGGTCTCGTGACTTCATTTGAGAAAATATTTGGAGTCATCCCTGCCTTCTTTCATTCTATATTTTCAAGTCTGTTTTTGTGGCTTCCCTGTTTTGCTGGCATTGGCAGCAGGAGTTTTGGTGATATTTTGTTTTATTAAACATGGATGCCCGTCCTGCATTAGAAGCCGCAGAGCCCCTCCTGCCACTGTTTCGCAACCGGATGCTTGATTTCTATGGCACCCTGCCGCTTGCGACTTTAAGCACGGCATTTGGATTATCGTTTCGATTTTCCAATTTCACATGTGTCCAGCCTGTGTTTCATTGCCTGAGCTGCGATTTCGACTGGGCCCTTGATTTGTGTCTCTACTTGACGGTGTCTCCTGACGTCGATTTTAATCATCTGATGAGCCCCGTAGTAGCTCACAAGTTGGTTTGTTCTGGCGAAAGGATTATGGCCTTGGCAGCGATTCATGGACTAATGGGTCATTGGGACATACTCGCAGCGGCGCATGAGTTCTTGGCACAGAGCTTTCTTGAGAACCCACCGAGTTGTCCTCTGATGATGCAAGAGGATCCAGTGGTGGAGGAGCACGTATGTTCTTTTCCACTACTTAATTGGATGGCTGAACTGTTTTTGGATGATGACAGTGATTTAATGTTGGAGGCTGTTGCTGCATATTTTGCATATTCAGTCCTATCCTGAGATGCCTTGGTGACTTTTATTATTTAGGCACGTACCTGTTTGTATTTTTGGAAGGTGCCTTTTTCTTACAAACAATTCTTTTTATACGCCCCAGGCCTATTGACTTGAACTAAAGGGGCCTTGTATTGGAAAGTTTAGACCATTTCATTTGGCCACTGTAGGCCATCATATATGCTTTTGCAAATTAGCTTGGCTCATTATTATTGAACTCTGCCTTTATGTTATGCCCCTGTTCTGGTCTTACCTCACCTTGATTTTTGACCGTGCTCTGATCATTGGGGGGGGGGGGTGTCATATAGCTAATTATTTTCTATATACTGTGTTAAGTTAGCATGAGCTTATTAAATGTTTAATTGAATTGAATTGAATTGAATAAAAATGTATACCGCGCAAACAATAACCCGAAGGCATCAAGGCGCCTAACAAAACAAATCATAAATGTAAGCAATACACCACTACAGATACGCCTGCGCAAAGAGATGTGTTTTCAGAGCCCTTCTGAATGCCTGAAGAGTGGGTAGGGATCTTATTTCCAGTGGGAGGGCATTCCACCACTTGAGGGCCAAGGTGGAGAAGGCCCTGCCACCCCATTTCGCTCTCCTGAAACGAGGGGTAGATAGGAGGAGTCTGCCAGAGGAACGCAGATCCCTAGAGGGAGTGTAGTGGGACAGGATGGATCCTACACCAGTGGGACTGTTTTTAGCTAAAGCCCTATATGTCATACATAGGGTCTTGAAGTGAATGCAGTACTCAACAGGAAGCTAATGCAACAGCTTTCTGGCTGCTGTGGCTGAGGTGCGTTTAGGAAGATCCAGGACAAACCTGGCAGCGGCATTCTGGACTACCTGCAAGCGCTGCAGTAGACTCTTATTCATTCCCGCGTACAGCGCATTGCAGTAGTCCAGCCGGGAGCAAATGAGGGCAACAGCAAGCTGTTTCCTTGCCTGCAGGGATAGGTAAGTCCTGATCCTCCTCAAGACATGAATAATGCCCCAGCAGGTGGAGATGGTTCTGCTGACCTGTTTACCCATGTTGAGGGCAGGATCAATCATAACCCAGAGATTTTTTGCAGAGGAGGTAGGGGTGGGGCAGGCTCCTAATGAGTCTGGCCACCAGCAGGATGACCATACGTCATCTTTCCCTCCAAACACCATTACCTCCGTCTTCTCTCCATTCAGTTTCAGTGAATTAAGGATCATCCATTGACCAACTGCCTCCATACAAGATCTAAAATTGGAGGCAGTCGGGACGCTAGACTGGGAGAGAGAGACAAGGATCTGGGTGTCATCCGCATAGGAAACTATCTCCATTCCAAAGGATCTAATAGGCCTGGCAATTGGGGTCACATAGATGTTAAATAGGGTCGGACTAAGAGCCGACCCCTGGGGGGACCCCACATTGCACAGGAAGGGATGGAGATAGGTACTCCCCCAACTTCACTCTTTGCACTCGATGATTGAGGAAAGAAGTGAGTAGATCTAGAGCTGCACCTTGCACCCCAATATCCCTCAGCCGTAATGTTAATACTGAGGGAGAAAGGGTATCAAAGGCCGCCGTCAGATCCAGAAGGATCAGAAGGGTGGTCTGGCCCCCATCAGCGCGTGTGCGGATATTGTCCAACACTACGGTGAGGGCCGACTCAGTACTGTGTTCCCTCCTGAAACCATGTTGAGAGGAGTCAAGACAGGCCGAGCTCTCTACACAAGCAGAGAGATGCGTGTTAAGATGCGCTTCTAACATCTTTGCTGGAGCTGGAAGTAGTGAAATGGGCCGGAAGTTTTTTAAAACCGACGGATCCAGGGAGGCCTTTTTTAAAAGAGGTTTTACCACCGCACTTTTCCATTGGGTGAGGAAGAGGCCATCTCTCATGGCTCTGTTCATGATATCAACCAGAGGAGGCAGGAGAGTTTCCCCGCACTGTTTGAGGATCCTGAGGGGGCACATATCCAGAGGAGAGACCGATTTAGTTTTATTAAGGAGGCTATCCACATCCTCTAAAGAAAGTGGGGGGAAGGAATCTAAGGTTCCCAAAGGGAGTTTTTCAGCCGGGGCGTGGTCCATAGCCCCTAAAGCAGGGGGCCCAGTCATAAGAGAGTTTAAACACCGTTTTTCCTTTTTGCTTCATTTTGCACACGACACATAATTGTTGTTTTAGCTTTCAACCCAGAAGAGCTTCATGATTTACTTGAGAAATATTATGTTATTTCTCTGATATCAGTTTTGCTCGGTACACTGTCTGCACAGTGAGTGCTGAAGGCTCCAAGGATAACTCGACACAGTGTTGTTGTGAGGTCTGATCTTTGCACCTCCATAGACATAACACACATGCTGCTGCCAAACTCTGGCTCTAGGCGGGTTTTATATTGTTGTGCTGAACACTCACGTAACACACTTGATGGTGCTTTGCATGCAGAGAGCTGGTGGAAGGTGATGTGATCCTCTGCCACTGAGATTTTGAGGTATGGTCCCGCCCTGCTAAAACCCAAAAGAGACCTTCATAGTTATAATATACTATGCTAAATAGGAAGGGTGAGATAGGTGTTGTAAATTCCTATTCATTACAGCATTTTAGTATGCTGTCACCGTTCGCTTTCTATGGACTAGTAACTATGCTGATAACTTTGATTCTTATAATATGTTTGCTTTTATTATATAAGATACTGCGTTTGAGAACCCTGCATTAGTAAATAAATATTTCAAATATGCAGGTGTCCTCTTTTACTCCACGTTCTGGTTTGAAATGATTATAGAGCGAAAGAGAGTTAATGTGTTCCACGATACCTGAGGTATTCTAAGTTCATGTTCTGGTTTGTCTAAGCATTGGGAGTTTGTTATGACCAATGAGACACTGTAGCTAGCTCGGTAAGGGGATTTTGGGTACTGAGGTGAGTTTTGGGTCACCCTAATTCACTGAGGTTCCAAATCTCTGCACAGTTCTGTAGGAGAACAGAATCCCTGCTACAGTAGAGTGGTACTGAGTAGAGTGGTGCAGAGTAGAGTGGTGCAGAGTAGAATAGTGCGGTACAGATTAGTGTGGTACAGAGTAGAGTGGTACTGAGTAGAGTGGTGCAGAGTAGAGTAGTGCAGAATAGCGTGGTAAAGACTAGAGTGGTACAGAGTAGAGTGGTACAGAGTGAGTAGAGTGGTGCAGAGTAGAGTGGTACAGAGTAGAGTGGAATAGAGTGAGTGGAGTGGTACAAAGTAGAGTGGTACAGAGTGAGCAGAGTGGTACAGAGTAGAGTGGTACATAGTTGAGTGGTACAGAGTAGAGTGGTACAGAGTGAGTAGAGTGGTACAGAGTAGAGTGGTACAGAGTAGAGTGGAACAGAGTGAGTGGAGTGGTACAGAGTAGAGTGGTACAGAGTAGCGTGGTTAAGACTAGAGTGGTACAGAGTAGAGTGGTACAGAGTTAGTAGAGTGGTACAGAGTAGAGTGTTACAAAGTAGAGTGGTACAAAGTAGAGTGGTACAGAGTGAGTAGAGTGGTACAGAGTAGAGTGGCACAGAGTGAGTAGAGTGGTACAGAGTAGGAGTGGTACAGTGTAGAGTGGTGCAGAGTAGAGTGGTGCAGAGTAAAGTGGTAGAGAGTAGAGTGGTACAGAGTGAGTAGAGTGGTAGAGAGTGGAGTGGTATAGAGTAGAGTGGTGCAGAGTAGAATGGTACAGAGTGAGCAGAGTAAAAGTGGTACAGAGTAGAGTGGTACAGAGTGAGTAGAGTGGTACACAGTGAGTAGAGTGAGTAGAGTGGTACAGAGTAGAGTGGTGCAGAGTAGAGTGGTACAGAGTGAGTAGAGTGGTGCAGAGTAGAGAGGTGCAGAGTAGAGTGGTTCAGAGTGAGTAGAGTGGTACAAAGTAGAATGGAACAGAGGAGTGTGGTACAGAGGAGAGTGGTATAGAGGAGAGTAGTGCAGAGTAGAGTGGTGCAGAGTAGAGTGGTACAGAGTAGAGTTGTGCAGAGTACAGTGGTATAGAGTAGCGTGCCTTGGCTTGGTGTATTTTCACAGGGAGCAGTGTTATAGTGTAGAGTGGCCGACACTGGAATAAAGTGCAGTGGTGAAGATTGCATTGGCATAGAGTGGTGCAGAATAGAGAGCGTTGGAGTGCAGTGGTGTGAAGCATGGTAGAGTGGACTATGTATGGTGTGGTAGAACACTGCCATTACAGACAACACATTTTCAACTGAAATGACAATTACATTAGCAAACATACCGTTTTACTAATAAAACTAAACAGTTTATAATCACTTTCAGAGTTCATTTAAATGTTGCTGTGTTAGAAAGAAAAATGTTCCTACCCTCAATATCCAGCAAGATTGTCAAATAAATTCTCTCACTTTGAAGTCAGGGAAAGAAAAGTAAACGCCAAGCTTCCACGGAAGACGGAGTCTTACCTTTGACCTCTGTCTTTAAATGCAGAGCAAATGTGACAAGATAAACACAAAAGTTACAGGCCTGTTTACGGAAAGGAGAGAAGAATTGAAGGAACAGTAGTGGAAGAATGCTTTACTCGCTGGGAGTGACAAACCCATTCTGGGCAGCCTAAAACAAATCAAGCGAAACAAAAGGGGATGATGGACGGAGAGTTTGAGCAAATCAAACACTCACCCCCAGTCAACTGATCTGGATTTAATCCATCACCATTCTTTAGCTCACTCAGCCACCCCAGTTCAGGGAAGACATGGCTTGGCAGTTCGGGTTGGACTCTTCCCATGAGGCACAGGGTCAGACTGATTTGCATATGGCCATGTCTGAATTGGGGTGGCTGAGTGAGCAAAAGAATTGAGTGAGCAAATCAATTTTCTAAAGAACTACTGGAGGGATTTTCACCAAACATAGCAAAGGCACATCTGCATACCAGGCCCTACCATTTTGCCAAGTTTGGTGTAATTCCATTCAGCCGTCCAGGCTGTAGCCGTGTCTAAAGGTCCCTATGGAAATTAACATGGGGAAAACACGTTTTGGGACCCCTCTTTTTTCTCGGCCCTCGCTTGACGAATTCCCCCGAAACTTTCAGGGAAGGAGCGGAGCGGAGCGAAGCAATTTTAAGGAAAATTACATGCAGATTCCTCAATCGGCGCCAAAGTTATTCCCAATAGAATGTTGGGGATTTCCTATGGTAACTAGGTCCTAACTATATATACCTACTGGCGACCGTCAGTAGGTAATATATATATATATATTTACATATCCTCTTATTTTGGTTCCCAGCATCCGGGACTCGCAGCGCTCAGCGTTGGGTTCGTTCTCCCTGCGGCTGAACCACGCCGCTCTTAAATTGCACTATATACTATCTGAAGGCTAAAAAATTGAATAAAAAAAGAGTAAAACCTTTTAAGTACGAGAGTTCGTCCCGTTAATCCTTCTGTCAAGGGGGTTTTGTGTGCAATATATTTATATATAGCAACCAATCCCGATTTGAAAGAAAAATCAGACTCCGACACAGGCATAAGTTTCACCATCCAGCCGTTTATTTAATTTTCCGCTTGACGCGTTTCGGCACACCTACCTTGCTCACAATGGTCAGCCACATAAAATCAAATGTTTTTAACAAAGGTAGCAGGTGTCACATGATTAGCATTGAAATTAAACTGGAAGAAAGACTGCTCTACTATATCTTTACATCACATTAATCCCATCAATTACTTGTTTGAACCATTAGTTTTAAAATTGTCACTAAAATTCAAATTGATATAATGCATACTTCAATTAATGTTTTTATTAAAAGTACATGCTGAAATATGTTGTTTGTGATAAATTAATCACTCATTAACATTTCTAAACACTCCTAATTATCAACTATTAAAATTCATAGCAGATGATTTATAGAACCATTTTCGTTAGAAAGCGTCTATACAGATAGGTATTCGAAATTATTTGTTTTTCCATGATATAATCTCAATGGAAGTCCTTTCCTGAATTTCTCTTTGAATAGCCAGTGACATTATTACTTTCAGTTTTTATGTTTCCAAAGTTCATCCCTTGGGATTTAGTGATGTCCGACAGTCTTTCTTAAAAGAGAGAGACAGAGGGCCAGTGCCCTTAAGTACAGTTGATTTGTTCTTTTCTGTTGATAGATCAAATAAATCATTATTTAATACGAGTATATTATATACAAAGGTTCTTCTCAATCCATTTAAAATGTTAATACAGTGCAGTCCAAGTTAACTACCTGCTTGTGCAAAAAAATGCTACAAAACCTGTACATAAAGTGCAAGTGCTTTGTAGTGCATCCTATACTGTGCAAAAATTGCTGATAAAGTGCAACTCATATCATGAATATTCAATAGTAAAGACTAGTGCTTATTTTACCATAATATAATTCATAAAAGTCTTGCCAAGTCCTAAGGTATTATGCAAATTGTTGCAAAAATAAATATACAAGTATTCAACATCCACAATACTTAAAATCTGATTTAATTTGTTAATCTTTCACATTTAGAACTATCCTTTTAATTAAACATAACTCTATCGACCGTATCATTTAATCAACTGCACTTTTTAACACACCCTGGAAATAGCAATGCATGTGACATTTTAACTGCTGTTCTCCTCTGAATTTCACTTTCTTTAAAAAGAATTACTAACTTTAAAAAGTTCTTTGAAATGGAGTTTCTGATTCATACTAGATGTACATGTAGGTTTTCCTCCACGTTTAGCCCATTTGGGATCTTCGTATTAAACAGGAGTATGTACTTTGACTCTAGTTTTCGGAGTTGTTTCTCCCTGTCACCTCCTCATGAGTTTTTAGGTACCTGATCAATTGCAAAGTAAACCAAATCATTCAAATTTCCTTTATGTTCTTCATTAATGTGTCTGGCCACTACGTATTTGTCATCCTTATTTGTTACTGCTCTTAGGTGTTGTAAAACACGAACATGGACCATGTGGATCGTGCTACCCACATACAACTTGGGGCAGGAACATTTCAAAATATATACAACAAAATCAATCTTACAGTTTAAGGGGATACGGTTTTTCCATGGACTGCTTATGAGGGGTGAAATTAGCTGCTGTTCATTTGAACCATATCTACAAGCTTTACACTTATAGCACTTATGAAAGCCTGGGCTTACTTTCCACCAACCTTACTTCTGGGTTGGTTTTAAATAGGTCATTCCTCATTGATTTTGCCATGTTGAATGTAATCATAGGTCTCCTAGACACTTTACCTTGTAGAACTGGATCATTCCTTACGAGGTACCAATGTGTACTCAGGCTGTCTCTCACCTTTGCCTGGTAGCATTGTACCCAGTAATCATTATTATTTGATTTTGTGTGTCTCTTGTCTTTTCTTTTGTCTTATTAACATCAGGCTTCAACATTTTTTCTCTGTTTATATTATCAACCTTCTTCTTTGCTTGATCCAAGACTTGTGGGCCATAGCCTCTTTGTAAGAATCTCTCTGAGAGTGCTTTTTGTGCTTCCCCCAGGGCTTCCTCCTCACTGCAATTTCTCTTCATTCTTAAATTTTCTGCATACGGGATGCTCATTTCCAATCCTGAGGGGTGAAAGCTTTTCGCATGCAGGATTGTATTGCCTGCAGTTGGCTTTCTGAATGTTTTAGTATGAATTACTGCGAGATGTACACCTCCAGGTCTAAATACGTCACACTCTTTTCACTGATCTGTGCTGTGAATCTTAGATTCAGGTTATTAACATTGATGTCATTTATGAACTGTAGGGCTTGCTCTTTGGATCCATTCCACACGATAAACAGATCATCAATGTATCTGATCCATTTAACTATGTGGTTGTTCCACTCCCTTTCAAATTCAGCTTTGAGCACCTGCTCCTCCCACCAGCCCATATGCAAATTGGCAAAGCTGGGGGCGAAACAGGTGCCCATCGCCGTGTCCTGTAGTTGCCTGTATGTGTCTCCCCCAAACATGAAATAATTGTTTGTGAGGCACAAACGTCACATCTCAATCAACATGTTGGTATGTTGGTATAAGTTGATAGGTCTTGTATTTAGAAAGTATCTGATAGCTCATATCCCATCCTCATGGGCAATGCTTGTATATAAGCTAACGACATGTAATGTAACGAGAAGATATGATTCCTCCCATATATATATATATATATATATATATATATATATATATATATATATATATATATATATATATATATATATATATATATATCTATACTACTATAATAAAGCAGAAACTTTCAGGCTTTGAGGCGGGTAAACTCGGGAACCACTGCGCCAATCTACACACCCGATACAACGTTGAAATCGGCAGGGTGTGTAGATGGTTATAGGCTACATAAATTAAAAAAATAAACGTTATTTAAAATGTTACATAAAAAAAAGTAGTCCCTCAAAAGTAGCGCCGGCCCCGACGTGCGTGGTCACGTTGGGAGCACGGGGAGGAGCGGCGTCTGAGGAGCGGTGGACATGGCGCGGGGAGGAGCGGTGACGTCAGGAGCAGAGGACCGGCGGCGGAGGAGGAGCGGCGGACATGGCGCATGGGAGGAGCGGTGGTGTGAGCGGACAGGCAGGAGCAGCGCCGGCGGAGGTAAGGGCACTCATGTAGGGGCAGGCGGGGGATGGGGCGGACAGGCGGGAGCAGCGCCGGCGGAGGTAATGGCACTCATGTAGGGGCAGGCGTGGGACGGGACAGGCGGGGTACGGGGCAGGCAGGGGACGGGACGGGCCGAAAAGTCAAAAGTTTGGCTGAAGTCTTTAAATATTGACTTTGCCAGCGTATGTTATAACCAGGTTCTCGACGTTGATCATTCCCGGTTTAGCAGCACATGTGTCTGTTATTATGCCAACAAAGCATCAGTGTACTGTACTGGATTGTTTCTCCTGAGTGAGCCCTGTGTTGGTTGTTAGGATGGGATGGTTATTGCATGCAACTGCAGCGATGAGCCACTAAGACAACAGGAGACCAACCTTGGGGGCTGTCGTGCAACGGATCAACAAGGCTGATGTGGTTAATGACTTTCATGCATTCCTGTCTTATCCCTATTGTGGAATAAAGGAGTTCAAAAACTAGGTAATTTCAATAAAACTAAAAACTCTAAACAGTGGTTCTGTCAGGCTAGTAACCAAGTTTCCACGGGAGCGAAGAAGGATCAGTACACCTCCAGGACACAGGAGCAAGAATGCGAATAGACACACACTCCTGTCTACTGTCTCCTAAAAGTATGAGGGAATTTACCCTAGGAGTGTCCACCACTCTCCTCATACGAGAGGGTATGCAGGGTACAGCAGGAGTCGTGGATAGATGTCCAGGCTAGAAAACAAAACAAGCAATACTCATAATATATCCTTACTTCACTAACCTGTATGCAGGAGACTTTGACATGCGTGATTCTACAGGTGTGCTTACCCCAACTGTAGATTGGGCAGGCTTTATCGAAGAGTTCAAAAAAGGTAGGCTGAATAATCAGTATCGGGTTAGGAGGAGTAGAACTCTCGAGGAACATTCACACCAGACAAACGAAAACAAAGTATGGGGGATGTGAGGGCACCGGCCGGCTGTTGTGGGCTGAAACAGCGGAGCAGTACACACACACACGAGGAGAAACACCCGACCCTCAAAGAAGACAAGGGCGGAGCGCTCACTCTCACAGGAGGGATAAGAGAACAAAAGAACTTGCCAGGTATTTCTCAATCACACAACAGAAGCAAGATAAAAGAATCGAGCGAACTAACGCCCGCTAAATGCGTGAGAGAAGTAAGGGCAGACGCGATAAACTTCTCGCGTTGGAAATCAAGAAACACCGAAGCTCGGCAAAGATACGCTCACACAGAAAACGACCATCCAGCTGAGGCAGGGTCAGGGAAATGAAGGCAACAAAGCGGGAAGGGTCCAAGGAGACTCGGGGCAATCCACAGAACGCCACGGAGACCTCGAGGCAGGAACCAGGAAGTGAAGAGGGGGCGTGGTACCGGAACAGTAAGCCAAGCATAGGCCACGTTTTGCCGTGCCTCTTTTCTCAGTTAAGGGAGAATCTAAATATTCACTAGCTGTTTGGTGTTTAGGGACCTGGGAAAAAGACCACAGATGAGAAATCTCGCATGTCAAGGTGATTAATTCCTAACAGTACCCCTCCTCAAAGGCCTCTTCAGAGGACCAGGCTTAGCAGGATGAAGTCTGTGGAATTGTTGAATCAATCTCGCTGCATGTATGTTTTCTGCAGGTTCCCAGGACCTATCCTCTGGGGGGTATCCTACCCAATCGATGAGGTACTGGAGTTTGCCTCTGGTTTTCCGAGAATCTACAATCTTTCTTACTTCGTATTCCGCATCACCATCAATTTGTATCGGTGGAGGTGGAATTTCAGGAACAATAGGCGGGATATATTTCTTTACCAAGGAGCTGTGGAAAACAGGATGTATTTTCATGCAAGGGGGAAGTTGCAACTTCAGGGTAACAGGGGATATGACTTTTTCAATGGGGAAGGGACCTATGAACCTGGGCTGGAGTTTTTTCGATCCTTCCATCGTTAGATTTCTGGTGGACAACCACACTTTCTCTCCTATTGCATACATGGGTTCAGGCCTACAGTGTTTATCTGCTTGTTTTTTCATTGCTTCTTTAGCTTTACTTAACTCTGTCTTTCCTTTTTCCCATACGAGCTTGATTTGAGCATGGTGTTCATCAAGGGAAGGTACAGAGGAGTCCTTGGGAGTGATGGTAATAGGGATCATCCTAGGATGTTGTGCCTGCACAAAGAAAAAAGGGGAGGTGTGTGTAGCTGAATGGATAGAATTATTGTAGGCAAATTCGGCTAAAGGTAAAGCTTGGACCCAGGTGGAGGGAAGGGAAGTCAATAAACACCGCAAAAATTGTTCAAGGGTTTGGTTGGTCTTTTCTGTTTGCCCATCAGTTTGGGGGTGATAAGCAGTGGATAATCGATGGTCTATCCCCAGTATAGAACTCAACCCCCTCCAGAACTTGGAGACGAACTGTGGACCCCGGTCTGAGATTATGACAGTGGGTAACCCATGTAACTTGACAATGTGTCTCAGAAAAACAGATGCTAATTCTTTGGAGGAAGGCACTTGCTTCAGAGGTATGAAATGTCCCATTTTGGTCAGTAAATCAACCACCACATAGATCGAGGTAAAACCTTGACAGGTGGGCAAATCTGTCATAAAATCCATGCTAATCGTGTGCCAGGGATGAGGAGGAATGGCTATGTTTTTTAAAAGCGCTGTGGGAGCACAACGCGACGCCTTGTGGCGAGCGCAAGTGGTACAGGCTTGTACATATGCTGTTACATCTTTAAGCATGGATTCCCACCAGAACCACCTGCGACATAAGTCATGGGTTTTTTTAATGCCTGGATGACCAGCCAAGGTGCTACTATGACACCATTCTATGATTGTCTGTCTCAACTCTGAAGCAGGGACAAACAATTTGTTATCATGATAGAATAGTCCTTCTCTAATGGTGTGTAGTGGATCCGTCAACCAGTCTTCCTGTGATACATCTAAGAGAAGACGATTGATTTGCTCAAGGAGGTCCTGCTCTTTATCCCCCACACCCAGTATTTTGTTTTCAGGTATTATGGGACGGGTTTGTTCTTGTTCCACATATTGGTCATGAACTAGCCTTGACAAGGCATCAGCTTTTCCTTGCTGTGTCCCTGGGCGGTAGGTGATTAATAAACCGCCGATAAAAATTGGCGAATCCTAGGAACGATTGTATTTCCTTCACAGAAGTAGGACTTTTCCAGTTCACCAAGGCCTCAATCTTCTTGGGATCCATCTGCAGGCCATTAGGTTTGATAGTAAAGCCCAAGAAATCCACTTCAGTAGCGTGAAACATACTCTTGTCCAATTTGGCGAACAACTGATTTTCCTTTAACTTGGTAAGGATCTTTCGTACATGTTCCACGTGGTCTTTCTCATTCTGCGAGAATATAAGGATATCGTCAATATAGACGATCACAAAGATGTCGATATATTCACGCAAGATGTCGTTGATAAAGTACTGGAACGCAGCTGGTGCGTTGCACAGACCGAATGGCATTACACAATACTCATAGAGCCCATAGTTGGTGCGGAATGCGGTCTTCCATTCATCTCCCTGTTTAACGGGTATTAAATGGTAAGCACCTCTGAGATCTATCTTGGTAAAGATTTTTGCTCCTTTTATCTGTTCCAAAAGGACTGGAATCAGAGGCAGAGGGTATTTGTTTTTAATTGTAATCTTATTTAAGGCTCTATAATCAAGGCATGCCCTGAGTCCGCCTTCCCTTTCATCTATAAAAAACAAAGGAGAAGACACGGGTGAAGTAGAATGTCGGATAAAACCTTTCGATAGCATGTCGTCCAGATAGTTTTTTGGATAGTCATTTTCTGCGGGTGTTAAAGCATAAATTTGACTACAGGGCAAATCTGCACCGGGAATTAAGTCAATTCTGCAGTCGTAACTCCTGTGAGGAGGTAATTTAGTTGCTTCTTGTTCATTGAACACCTCTTCAAAGTCTGTATATTGCTCAGGTACTTTCAGATCTGGTCCGGTTTGGACAGCGCAGTATAAGGGGAGTTCATGTTCTCGGGCTTCTAAATAGCACTGGGCTTTACAATACGGGGACATCAAGGTTACTGTTCTTTTAACCCAGTCTACAACGGGATTGTGTACTTGTAACCAAGGTACTCCTAAAATAACACCAAAATTAGGAGCGTTTATGAGATCAAAAACAATACTTTTTGAATGCCCATTATTAAACACAATAATCACAGGCGGAGTTTGAAAGCTGATCATCCCTGAAGACAATTCGGACCCATCTACTGCCCAGATGTATTCGGGCTGAGGCTTTGCCACAAAGGACAGTCCCAACTGTTTAGCAAGTTTAATATCAAAGAAGTTTCCTGTTGCTCCTGAGTCAAGGAGGACAGACATAGAGAATTGATGTTTTCCGCTGTAAGTGAGTGTAATGGGTAAGGTGAAATGTTTGACTACGTGTATTTTGTTGGTAGAGATCTGATGAGAGAGATATCTTGAGGAAGTGACCTCTCTATTCCTCAAGCTTGCTAGTTTTCCGAACTAGAAAGACTGCTGGCTGATAGTCTGGGTGTCTTAGGACGGACTGGACAGTCTTTTGCATAGTGGCCACCCTTTCCACAGTACAAGCACAGGTTTAATTTTCGCCGTTGTCTTTTTCCTCTGTGGATAAAGGACCTCGTATGCCCCCAATTTGCATGGGTTCAGGGACATCTTTTTGTGCTGGTTTCTCAATCTTAGGTAAAATAAACCTAGGCACAATATTTCGCGTTCTTTCCCCTTTTCTTTCATGCAAGCGATTTGACCACTAGATCAATAAAAGAGGCACAATCTTCTGGGGAGTTCACTATTTGAGAGAGTAAGTCTTTTAAATCATCTCCCAACCCACGATAAAACAATGAAGTTCGCTTGTCATCTGGCTAATGCGTTTCCGCCACCAAACGATTGAAACTGGTAATGTATGATAAAAGATCTTTGGAGCCTTGCTTTAGATTGAGCAGTTCTGTATCACTTGCTTGCATGTATGAATGTTTGGCAAAGAGGCTTCTCATCTTTTCCTTAAAGATATCTAAATCATATAGTGCTGGATCATTGTTCTGGACTAAGGGAACTGCCCATTGTTATGTTATGTTATGTTATGTTATATTTATTTTTGTATAGCGCACGGCTACTCAAAAAGAGTGTCCAGGCGCTTTAAATAAGCGCATTCCCTGCAAGATAGGAAATTATGAAAGCAACCTTGGCTGAGTCATCAGGAAAAGATGCAGCCTTACACAAAAAGTGAAGTTGGCATTGATTCATGAATACATTGTATTTGTTGCTATCCCCGGGAAATCGGTCAGGCATGGCTAGGGGAACAGGAGTAGGGGTGTTAACCGTGACTTGAACAGGTGAACTGAGGAACTCTCCACTGGCCCCTTGGTCTGTTTCAGGGGGTGGTAAAGTGAACCTAGCGGGTTGTATGTAGTTTTTTCTGGTCTTGGGTATGGTGCCTGTGTCTCGCTCTCCTGTTCTTAACTGATGCACCTCAGCTAAAAGTCTTTGATTCTCGACCCCTAATCTACCCACTTCTGACTGAAGGGCTACTAAGGCAGCAGTAATTTCCTCTATTGAATGAGCCTGGAGGTCTAGAGGACTTAACGAGGGGTCAGGCTCCATCTTCGCTCAGGGGAAACAAGTTTTGTGGGCTTGGCTTTCTGTCAGGCTAGTAACCAAGTTTCCACGGGAGCGGAGAAGGATCCCTAAACCTCCAGGACACAGGAGCAAGAATGCGAATAGACACACACTCCTGTCTACTGTCTCCTAAAAGTATGAGGGAATTTACCCTAGGAGTGTCCACCACTCTCCTCATACGAGGGGGTATGCAGGGTACAGCAGGAGTCGTGGATAGATGCCCAGGCTAGAAAACAAAACAAGCAACACACATAATATATCCTTACTTCACTAACCTGTATGCAGGAGACTTTGACATGCGTGATTCTACAGGTGTGCTTACCCCAACTGTAGATTGGGCAGGCTTTATCGAAGAGTTCAAAAAAGGTAGGCTGAATAATCAGTATCGGGTTAGAAGGAGTAGTACTCTCGAGGGACATTCACACCAGACAAACAAAAACAAAGTATGGGGGATGTGAGGAGCACCGGCCGGCTGGTGTGGGCTGAAACAGCGGAGCAGTACACACACACACGAGGAGAGACACCCGGCCCTCAAAGAAGACAAGGGCGGAGCGCTCACTCTCACAGGAGGGATAAGAGAACAAAAGAACTCGCCAGGTATTTCTCAATCACACAACAGAAGAAAGATAAAAGAATCGAGCGAACTAACGCCCGCTAAATGCGTGAGAGAAGTAAGGGCAGACGCGATAAACTTCTTGCGTTGGAAATCAAGAAACGCCGAAGCTCGGCAAAGATACGCTCACACAGAAAACGACCATCCAGCTGAGGCAGGGTCAGGGAAATGAAGGCAACAAAGCGGGAAGGGTCCAAGGAGACTCGGGGCAATCCACAGAACGCCACGGAGACCTCGAGGCAGGAACCAGGAAGTGAAGAGGGGGCGTGGTACCGGAACAGTAAGCCAAGCAAAGGCTACGTTCTGCCGTGCCTCTTTTCTCAGTTAAGGGAGCGTCTAAAAATTCACTAGCTGTTTGGTGTTTAGGGACCTGGGAAAAAGACCACAGCTCAGAAATCTCGCATGTCAAGGTGATTAATTCCTAACAGGTTCCATGTGGATGTATAATAAATCAGTCTATAAATCAGCTAAAACAACACTACATCAAGAGGGCATACAGCAGAGCGCTCTCCTTTTGCCAGTATAGACATTTTTTTTTGCCACATGTGAGGAGTCTAAATTACCACAGTAGAGGTAGAGCCGAGGTCCAGATAGAAAGTAACGGAAAATATAAAAAAAAGGCTATTTATTTTAAAAGCTGAAATAAACAAAAGTAAGAGACTACGGAGCAGCTGTTTCCAATGAGCCCCGTCAGGACTTGTGCCCTTAGTATTAAAGTGTGCGCAACTTCTGCTCCTTTCTCCAGAGAAAGGCATAACTCAGCTCACAGAAATACACTTCTTTCCATATTTACACGATACATAATCACGCCTATGGCCTGTGCCCTCCTTCTGCGTCATTTCCCTCCACTCAGTTATAGTAAAAATTAAGCAGTCTTTACACCACCTGATGATGAGGCACAGAACATGAATGCATTCACATGTTATGCGGGTGCATGGTTCAAAATTTTGAAAGGATATTTTTTATTTTTATGTTTCACATAAGAGGCTAACTTATCGAGCGCATGGTTATCCCTATGGCGGGTCTCACTCGGCCTTATTGGCAGATAAGGGATATTTATTGTTAACAAACTCAATGGTACTTATTTTATTGACCGTGGAAGGATCAAAGACCAAGTGGATCCCCCAGAATTCCAAAATGCGTCCATCCAATTAAACAAAGATTACTGCAGATGATGCATTCGTTTGTTGAGAGATCAGACCGCGCTTATTCCTTACGCCCCAGAGTCCTCCAACAGAGCCCCACAACATGACGCATCAATCATTTCTCAGGAGGCCGCATCATCTATACTACTATAATAAAGCAGAAACTTTCAGGCTTTGAGGCTGGTAAACTCGGGAACCAATGCGCCAATCTACACACCCGATACACCGTTGAAATTGGCAGGGTGTGTAGATGGTTATAGGCTACATAAATTTAAAAAAATAAACGTTATTTAAAATGTTAGATTAAAAAAAAGAAGTAGTCCCTCAAAAGTAGCGCCGGCCGCGATGTGCGTGGTCACGTTAGGAGCACGGGGAGGAGCGGCGTCTGAGGAGTGGCGGACATGGCGCGGGGGAGGAGCGGTGACGTCATTCGTTGTAAATGTATGAATGGTAAAAGCATGTTTTTTTTAATGTTTGGATAAGGTAAGTATGGGTATAGGGGTATATGTTTTGGGGTACTGAGGTATATGTTTTGGGGTGTTTGGGTATTTTAAGGGTTCAGATACAGTTTTGGGTTATTGGGTACAGGGGTAGTTTTAGGGTTTAGTGATAGGTATGGGTTTTGGGGTACAGGGGTATTTTTAGGGTTCAGGGCTAGGTTTGGGTTTTGGGGTATAGGGGTATTTTTAGGGTTCATGGGTAGGTTTGGGTTTTGGGGTACAGGGGTATTTTAAGGGTTCAGGGCTATGTTTGGGTTTTGGGGTACATGGGTATTTTTAGGGTTCAGGGCTAGGTTTGGGTTTTGGGGTAAAGGGGTATTTTCGGGGTCAGGGGTAGGTTTGTGTTTTTGGGGTACAGGGTTATTTTTATGGTACAGGGCTAGGTTTGGGTTTTAGGGTACAGGGGTATTTTTAGGGTTCAGGGGTAGGTTTGGGTTTTGGGATACAGGGGTATTTTAAGGGTTCAGGGCTAGGTTTTGGCTTTGGAGTACCGGGGTATTTTAGGGTTCAGGTGTAGGTTTGGGTTTTTAGGTACAGGGGTATTTTTAGGGTCCAGGGCTAGCTTTGGATTTTGGGGTACAGGGGTATTTTTAGGGTTCAGGGGTAGGTTTGGGTTTTGAGGTACTGGGGTATTTATAGGGTTCAGGGCTAGGTTTGGGTTTTGGGGTACAGGGTATATTTATAGGGTTAAGATGGGTTAGTGTTTAAGGGTGAAGGGGTATTTTAGGGAGTAAGGGTGGGTTATGATTATGGGGTGCAGGGGTATTTAAAGGGAGCAAGTTGGACACCCGGAGCTGGAATGTACAGAACCTGGGAAGAAAAAACAATGAAATATTGGGCACAACGCTCGCTTTTTTTTCTCCATAATCCCGCACACGTACACGCCCACTGCACACGATATGAGACATGGCATGAAGGGCGGAACGTACCACACGCCCCAGCACACGCCCACAGCACAACGCAGACACGCCCACAAGGGACTACTTTGCTGCCATGGCTCTTTTACCTTTTAAATGTATATGGTGGGCGTCTGCATAGCCTATGTCCTCTGCTGCAACTGCCCTTTCCAACGCTATATTGGGTGTTGTGATTGGTGCTGTGGTTCCTGAGATTACCCGCCTCAAAGGTTTGGGCTCTCTCTTTATTATATTAGTATAGATTATTATTATTATTGTGCACCACACTTAGCAGCATATTTATCTTGTCATTTTTACCCATAAGAACAATGTCTGGGTAGAGTCTTCACCTTATTAGTTTCAGTTTAACACCCAAATACAACTGAAAGATGACCTACCACTGCACAGTATACGGTTGTAAATGGCAGGGTCCAAGGGGGGGCAGTATTGCGCTAATGTTCTTATCTTTCTGGGAGAATAGCTGGTCGTTTGGCTATAGTCTGTGGCCCCTGGGCCCGGCCAGGTGCGGACAGGCGGAGACGAGATTGCCTTTGGCACGCCGTCGGCGCACCTGCTGCACCCGTCCGCTGCGCTCGTCCGCTGCGCTCGTGCAGTGTGGCAGGTATTTAGTACCTGGCCCCGCCTCTAGCTCCACCTCCTTCCGGCCGATTGGCTAAGGCCTGCCTGGGGGTTGGAGGACGGGCCAGGGACGACAGGATTTAGCGGTCGCTTGTTACTCTGGATGCAATTCTTATCTTTGCACAGGGACAACAATGCGATTTTCAGACAGTTGAAAAGAATTTTAAGAGTTTTAAAAGCAAGCGCTGACAGACAAAGAAACGCGCGACAACATACAAAACAATTGGATGATGGATTAAACCCAGATCAGTTGACTGGGTGTGAGTGTTTGATTTGCTCAAATGTTCCGTCCATCATCCCCTTTGGTAAAAAGGAACACAGATTCTACAAAATCAGAGACAAAGGAAAAGAAAAGATACATTTGAGTCTAACAAAAAGAACCTACCATGCCTGAAGTGGAGACTCCTTCAAATAGGCCTGTGACAGGTGGAGCTTAGAGTGCAGGGAGCCCACCCCATCACTGATAGTTGTTCCCCGGGAATATCCTGTCTGTGCGAGGAGGGGCAGCAGTACCAACACTATTTGGAAGAGGTTGGGGCATTTGCTTACACTCAATGCAAGCCCCGCGCACACAAAGAGGTGTTGTGGTGAATAAATAAACCAGCCACAGAAAAAAGCCTTGCTTATACTGACTCATTAATGCAACTCCACTCCACCACTTACAAAATCAGCTGACAACGTGCTTGGATGAATTGTAGGTCCACGTCATCCCACAGTAAGTTTACCTGACCTCTACCGCCACTCTGCTACACCACTTCATTCAAGGTGAAGAGATTCTTGGAGGTTGAGGAAGGTTTGGGGCGGGTGACCCCATCACGTCTGTTAATAATTTAAAGTCAGATGTCAATGAGAGATTTCGACAGGGCGACTGAATTGTAAGATTCTATGGCCGTGGTGTTTCTTACATAATTATAGATTTGCGCACTTATCGCATCACATATTCTTTCATCAGCATAAATTCCAGATTTTAACAAACAAAAATGTTTCCAGCTTGAACAGATCAAACGTTACTAAAAACACCGCCACCCGTGTTGTGTGCAGTGGTAGGTCATCTTTCAGTTGTATTTGGGTGTTAAACTGATACTAATAAGGTGAAGACTCTGCCCAGACATTGTTCTTATGGGTAAAAATGACAAGGTAAATATGCTGCTAAGTGTGGAGCACAATAATAATAATAATCTATCTATACTACTATTATAAAGCAGAAACTTTCAGGCTTTGAGGCGGGTAAACTCGGGAACCACTGCGCCAATCTACACACCCAATACACCGTTGAAATCTGCAGGGTGTGTAGATGGTTATAGGCTACATACATTAAAAAAGTAAACGTTATTTAAAATGTTAAATTAAAAAAAAAAGTAGTCCCTCAAAAGTAGCACCGGCCGCGACGTGCGTGGTCACGTTAGGAGCACGGGGAGGAGCGGCGTCCAAGGAGGAGTTGTGACGTGGTGCGAGCGGACAGGCGGGAGCAGCGCCGGCGGAGGTAAGGTCACTCATGTAGGGGCAGGCGGGGGACGGGGCGGACAGGCGGGAGCAGCGCCGGCGGAGATAAGGGCACTCATGAAGGGGCAGGCGGGGGACGGGGCAGGCGGGGGAAGGGCCGAGCCGAAAAGTCAAAAGTTTAGCTGATGTCTTTAACTATTTACTTTACCAGCGTATGTTATAACCAGGTTCTCGACGTTGATCATTCCCGGTTTAGCAGCACATGTGTCTGTTATTATGCCAACAAAGCATCAGTGTACTGTACTGGATGGTTTCTCCTGAGTGAGCCCAGTGTTGGTTGTTAGGATGGGATGGTTATTTAATGCAACTGCAGCGATGAGCCACTAAGACAACAGGAGACCAACCTTGGGGGCTGTCGTGCAACGGATCAACAAGGATGATGTGGTTAATGACTTTCATGCATTCCTGTCTTATCCCTATTGTGGAATAAAGGAGTTAAAAAATTATGGAATTTCAATAAAACGAAAAACTCTAAACAGTCTTTCCCTGTGGATGTATAATAAATCCGGGAGCAATTAGGCTTCAGGGCCCCCTCCCGCCCCGCTTTTGTAACCTGCAGACGTCACTTTTTCCTCCTGTAATTTACTTTGCTTCAGGGCCCCCGCCCACCCCACTTTTGTAACCTGCACACGTCACTTTTTCCACGTGCACACGTCTTCCACCCCCTTCCCTCCACTCCATCCAAGGGACGCAGGTATTCGTGAAGGAAATATTCCCATATAAATATAATCTCCTATAGTGAAGCAAACGCATCTAAACAATAACATATTCACCGCTGACAGTTATGTGAGCAAACTCTCCCCTTTTTGACAGAAGGTGGCCTCGTTCGAGGGGGTACTGTTTTTCTCCTGACCGTGTGTAGGCCTATGTTGCGCATTTTGTTAACGGCGGAGCACAGAGTCCCATTGAGAAGAGCGTGGGATTATCCTACGGAAGCCGAGGTGGCTCAAACGTTTACAGCATCTAAAACCTCTCTGGCTACACGTCACTTTTTCCTCCTTTTCCTCCTGTAATGGTCCGTTTGTCTGACATTTGTAGTGCACCGTTTGCCTCCTCTTTCTTGTCCTCAGGCTTCCCCGACCGCCGCCCGCCCGCCCGCCCGGCCCGTCCCGTCCCCCACCTGGCCCGTCCCGTCCCCCGCCCGGCCGGTCCCGCCCCCCGCCTGCCCCTACATGAGTGCCCTTACCTCTGCCGGCGCTGCTCCCGCCTGTCCGCTCGCACCAGCGATCCTCCCCTGCGCCAGGCCTGCCGCTCCTCCTCCGCCGCCGGTCCTCTGCTCCTGACATCACCGCTCCTCCCCCGCGCCATGTCCGCCACTCCTCGAACGCCGCTCCTCCCCGTGCTCCTAACGTGACCACGCACGTCGCGGCCGGCACTACTTTTGAGGGACTACTTTTTTTGTTAATCTAACATTTTAGGTTTAAAGTATTTTATTGAAGCAGGATAAGGAAGGAAACAACATAACAAGCAGATAACCACAGGTGCCCCTCAGAATCAGTGCGCATGGTACAATAAATGCATAAGACAGTCCTTTCAGTACGTTGGGCACAGTCGTGCCAGGATCTCACAGCAAGCGCACCTGTGGGTGAAAGCAAAAGGGGGAAAAAGGGAAAAAGGAAAAAGGGGGAACAACCCTACCCCTCCCTCCACCCAGCCAACTGCCCCCCCAACCCCCAAACCCCCCCCCACCCCCTGTACTGTGCCGTCAACCACTCGCGCTCTCCCTGTGGCAGCCTATTATCTCACTCCACCACCAGTTGCCGGCTTGGACCGATTATTCAGGCGGATCTGGCGGCGGTGTCAGCCGCAGCAGTCTAAGATACCTAGGGCAGGTGATTTCCTTGAATTCTGAATTTAACAAATTATGGAAGGGTGCCCACAGCTCCTCAAAAGTGTCCACCTCCCCCGTCACCACTAGGGACAGCTTCTCCATGCCAAGGACATGCCACAACCTGTGCAACCAGCCGACAATAGTGGGAAGCGTGGTAGTGCGCCAGTGTATGAGTATGTTCTGTACTGCTGACCCCAAGGCTATCGCTATCTGTCTGCCCCTCTTAGACCTTAGAGGGTACATTAACCCATTCGGCAAGCCCAGCAGAATATAGGCAGGGAAGCGGGGTAGTTCTATCCCAAAGCATTTATCAACCTCAGTAAGGACCTCTTCCCAATAAGGAGCCAGTAGGGGGCAATCCCACAATATATGAGTAAGTGTGCCAGTCTGACCACAGTTGCGCCAGCATGTCCCAGGTATCGAGCGGTCCATGTCATGTAATTTCTCAGGAGTGCGATACCAATAGGTTGTGATTTTGGTGAAGGTCTCCGTGAGTCTGGTGTGATAGGCGGAGTGACGCGCTTGGTAGGAGATGTGGTCCCATTCAGTGTGGCTCAGCACTCGACCTAGCTCCCGTTCCCACCGCTCCCTACCCGGGTTGTAGATGTGAAAGGGGGGGGGGGTTGCAACATCTTATACAGGTCAGAGATGAGCTTGGCATCCGACGAGCGAGTCACGAGCCAGCGCTCGTACGCCGTGATCGTCCGGTCTGCGGTCGCGCGCACCTGAGGTTGTAGCGCCCAGTGACGTGCCTGCATATACCGCATGTGTTCCGTTTCGGGGAGGCCATAGTCCCGACGCAAGTCCTGAAAGGGAACAACACCCTCCGGGCCATATAGATGAAATAAAGTGAAGCATCGGGCCGCCCGCCAGTGGTCATAGGCTCCAGGCTCCATACCCGGGCCGAAGTCCGGATTACCAATTAGTGGCGTGAAGGGAGAGGGAAAAGTAGTGAGGTCGTGCTTGGTGGCCACGGAGTCCCACACACGAAGCGGGACCCGCGTCACAAAGGAGGCATAGAGGTTAGGGGGCCGGTGGGCCCTCCTCAGGAAAGGCACCTCTTGTAGCGTTCTGCCTGCTACCGCCTGGTCCTGAAACAGCCAGTGTTTGTCCGATTCCCACCGGCTCCACTCCACCAAGTAACGCAATTGAGCGGCCTGAAAATACTTCTGTAGGTCCGGTATCCCAAGTCCCCCAGACTCCGGTGCCAGTGTGGCAATGGTTTGTTTGATCCTAGGCCTACGGCCCTGCCACACAAAACGGGCGATGGCCGACTGAGTCTCCGCAAGCCATCCTTTGGGGGGGCTGTAGCGGGAGCGCCCTGAACAGGTACAGGACCTGTGGCAGTAGGGTCATCTTCACTGCGGCCACCCTGCCCAGCAGCGACAACGTGCCCTTATCCCAGCGGGCCAATTCCTCCTTGATCTTTGCACTCAGAGCTGTGTAGTTGGCTGTGACCATTGCGGGGAGCGAGGGTGCCAAAAGAATCCCCAAGTACGGAATCCGGTCCCCAGACCAGCTCAGGGGGAACAGCCTCTGCAGGTCAGCTCTGGTGGCGTTAGTCAGCGATATATCAAGGACCGCAGACTTTCCAAGGTTCACCTTGAAGCCCGCCACCGTCGCAAAGAGGTCCAGTTCTGCGATACATGCAGGCAGGGACCTCCGCGGGTCGTCGAGTGTCAGGATTACATCGTCCGCATAGAGACTGAGAGCATGATGGAACTCTCCCATCCGGACTCCTATGACATCGGGGTTCTGGCGAACTCTTTGCGCGAACGGCTCCATATAAAGAGCGAAAAGCAGAGGGGACAGTGGGCACCCTTGTCTGGTACCACGCTCTATTGGGAAATGTCGAGAGCTGCACCCGTTCACCCGGACTACCGCAGATGGGAAACGGTAGCAGTTAAAAACCAGGTGCCTGAACTTCTCGCCGACCCCAAACTTGCCCAGGACCTTCTCCAAATAAGGCCAGTGCACCCTATCGAACGCCCTTTCCGCGTCAATGGAGAGGAGCATGCGTTCCCCGGGAATCCTCGAGGCCTTCTCCAGGATATGGGTCACTCTCTTCGTATTGTCAACAGTCTGCCTGCCTGGTACAAAGCCGGCCTGATCCGGGTCGACCATACCCGGGAGATGGAGCGCCAGACGTGCCGCCAGGATACTAGTGAAAACCTTCAGGTCTGTGTTCAGAAGTGAGATAGGGCGGTAGGAACCGCAAGCAGTCCGGTCCTTGCCCGGTTTTGGAATCACAGAGATCGTGGCCTGAAGGAATTCCGGGGGGACGGCACCCGGCTCCGAGAACGTATTAAAAAGACGCGTCAAAAGAGGCGCGAGCTCCCGGCAGAAGGTCTTGTAGAAGAGAGGGATAAAACCATCGGGTCCCGGGGCCTTACCATTCTTAAGCCGGGAGATCGCTGTAACCATCTCCTCAATCCGGATCTCCCGCTCCAGATACTGGGCCTGATCCGGCGTCAGCGACGGGAGCGACACCGAGTCTAAATAATCCGTTTCAGCTCGTGCGTAGGGGGCCATGCCAGCCTAGAGGTCGGCGTAGTAGCTGCGGAAAACTTCCGCGATCTGCCCGTCCTCCGTGACCGAACCCCCAGCGGGGGCAACTAACTCCTTCACCCGGTGCTGTTGATGTTGCACCCTGAGCTTCTGTACCAGTAGCCGGCCGCACCTGTCCCCGCCGGTGTAATACTTGTGCTTCAGGCGAAGCACCGCGTACTCTGCTCTGTCTGTGTCTAGAGCGGACAGGAGTTTCCTGGCGGCCTTCAATTGTCTCCAGACCCAGGGGGCACCTGTCCTGTGATGTACCTGTTCCAGCTCCCGCACCTGTCGAGTAAGCTCATCCCTTTTGAGCTGGCGATCCTTGTTCTCCGCAGAGGAGATGGCGATAAATTCGCCACGGAGCACAGCTTTCAGGGCAGCCCATTGCGTCGCACGGGTAGAGTCGTCGTTATCGTTTACGCGCTGAAAGTCCGCTATGGACTCACGGATCTGTTTTACCGTCGATTGCCTGTGCAGTAACGTGTCCCTGAGACGCCAGACCCCCCTCGAACGAGCCACCGGAGGTAGACAGAAGGTGCCCTCCACCGGTGCATGGTCGGAGAGAGAGAGGACCCCCATGTTGGCGCTCGAGGCCAGCTCGAACATCGGGCCCGTCACTAGAAGATGATCCAGCCGCGCGTAGGACTTGTGGGCGTGGGAGAAATAGGAGTATGCTCGAGTCGCGGGGTGGAGGCGGCGCCACATGTCGTGCATATCAAGCTCCTCCAGCCGGGTGCAAACCGAGCCCGAAAGCTCCCCCGCTTGGAGGCGCCGCTGCACCGACCTGTCCAGAGGTGCATCAAAGACCATATTCAAGTCCCCCCCAAGTACAATGTGCCTGTCAGGAGTGGATGCCACATCTTCCAGTGCCCTGTGCAGAAATTGGTCCTGATGGTCATTGGGGCTGTATATGGAGCCTACAGTAAACACCAAGCCCCCCACCTTGATCCTATAAGCTAGGAGTCTCCCCTTCTGCTCCGCTACTTTCTGCAAAACCTCCCCCCTGAACCTTCTTGATAACAGAAGCGCCACGCCTGCAGTTTTAGAGGCACAGGAAGAAAAGAGTTGCGTGGGGAACTTAGGGGTGCGCAACCTGGGACAGTCCTTGGCCAGCAGGTGGGTCTTCTGCAGCAGGCAGATGTCAGCCTGAGAGTTCTCTAACAGGGACAGGACAGCCCGCCGTTTGACCGGGTTATTCAGCCCCTTCACATTCAGAGTAACAATTTTAAGGGCCATCAAGGAGGGGAGCACCAGAAACGCACATGAAGGCGGGCAAGGCTTAAAGACCACAGCAAGGGGCACCATCGCACAGAGAAAGCAAACCCCCCAACGGCACAGTACAGTCCCCAAACCCCAAACCCCAAAACTCCCCAACCGTGTGAACCCCCCCCCCCCAGGACCCCGCACTCCCAGGTCCACACTTCTCCCAACCCCCCCCTCCCAGCAAACCCCTAAACCCGAAATTTCCCCCACCAACTCCCCTTCCCTCCCCCCGCACCCCAAACCGTTCAGAAAGTGTCATTGTCCCAGTCCTGTCCATAGCGGACAAGGCCGTGGAAAGTCGATCAAGTGGACGTCCGGCCACCACCACCAGCACCCCCGCCTCCCCCTACCCCTAGAACCCCGCACCTGCAATGATGAAAAGCTAATGTAGACTCCCCCCGGAGTAAGTTCAGGCCGTCATGGCCACATCGCCATTCGTCGTCGCCCTGGAGGCCTCCTGGATGGCGCTCGACATGTCTGCTCGGATCGTGGGCGAATCAGGCCTCGCAGGCGGCGGGGATCGCCTCTCCCCGATCTGTTGCCAGCCGTCTCGAGTGCTTTGCCTGCGGCGAGGCGCCGGGGTGTCCGTATCCGAAGCTGTGATCCCCAGCACTCCGCAGACATCCTGGAGGGACCGAAGCTGGTGCAATGTTCCATTCCACCAGAAAATCAAACAGAAGGGGTGCCCCCATGAATACTGCGTTTCGTGCTCCCTGAGGAAGTCCGTGGCAATCTTAAAGGTTTTCCTCTTCTGTAACGTGATTGTGGATAAGTCCTGATAAAGAGCCACCGGGTGATCCCTGAAGCGGAAAGGCTGCTGCCGCCGCGCCTCGCGGAGAATCCGCTCCTTCAAGGGGAAGTCCGGCAAGAAGGCCAATATGTCCGGGGGGGGCGCTGAGGCCCTGCGGGGTCGGCCGACCCTGTGCGCTCTGTCGATTCGTATTTGGAAGTCCTCGGACTCACCCAGGATTTCGCGGAACAGGGCTCCCAAGTAGGCGGCCATGTCCTCGCCCTCTTCGTTGGACGGAACACCCCGGACCCTGATGTTGTTCCGCCTGGACCGGTTTTCCAGGTCCTCGGTGTGGGCCTGTAACTCGATCTGTTGTTCCCGCAGTCGCAGGACCTCTTGCTGCAAGTGGGTGATCTCTGCGTCCCTGGAATGACCAGCTGCCTCCACGGTGTTAACCCGATCCCCCAGGGAGTCCACTTCTCTTCGGACTTCCCGAACCTCTCCAGCCACCTCCTGCTTCAAAGTCTGAAAATCCTCTCTTAAGGAACTAAACAGGGACTCCAGGAACGATCGGGTCACCGGGGGCTCTTTGCCGTCGGCGCCCCTAGAGTTGGCCGGGGGGCTCGGGGCGGGTTGGGCTCTATCTTGTCTCGGGGAGCCGCGACCCAACATGTCCGGCAAAGTCCGGTCGCCTCTCCTCTGCCCCCTGGCATTCGACATCTCGGAGAGGTGGGAATCGCCGATGTCCACCGCTTCGGCGAGTAGGCTCCACAGGCCGGGGTAGTTGAGCAGTAGAAGCTGGTCGGCCCCGCAGTCACTGGCGAGGGAGCACTACAGGCTAGAGGCCCTGCTCGAGGCCGGGCAGCCGCTCCGTGTTCCTCAAAACGGCCGCCCGTATCAGGCAATGGCGCCAACGCCCAAGGCTCGAGAAATCGAGGCCGACCCCCGCCGCCGGTCCACATGCAGGGCGTACAGTCAAAGGGCAGGCTCGCAGAGCGCGAGGCAATCGGGGCCAGTTCTCCAAGAAGTGCAAATACGCTGGAAGCACGACCTCTCTCCGTTGCGGCCAGGGGGGAACCGGGGCAGCCACGTGGGTAGGCCTCCACGATCCCCGGCCTTGCGTAGTTGCCGTAGGTCGGCTACGTCTCCGCGGTCACCGTCCACTCAGCTCCGCTCCGCCGATGAAAGCTGCTTCGGCACCCGTCTAGGCGCCGGTTCGCGGGCCCGCCGGCAGGCCGCCCACAGTCGCTGGAGCACTGCGCCAAAACACCAAGCCTCGAGGTCTCGCGGCTCTCGGGCCCGCCGCAGGTCTCAGGGCAGTCACCGATGCGGCCGGCACCCGAGCAGAACCACCGCCGCGGCAGGACCGCTGGGGCTCACCGACTGTTCTACACCACCACGGGGGTCACCAGGTGCGTTAGCCGCCTGATCTGAGGGAGATCAGCGGCAGTGAGCGGTGCAGGGCTTCCAGGGGCCCGGGAGCTCTCGGCGAGTGCGTCCTCTCAGCCCGCCATCTTGGCCACGCCCCCCCAATCTAACATTTTAAATAACGTTTTTTTTAAAAATTTATGTAGCCTATAACCATCTACACACCCTGCCGATTTCAACGGTGTATCGGGTGTGTAGATTGGCGCAGTGGTTCCCGAGTTTACCCGCCTCAAAGCCTGAAAGTTTCTGCTTTATTATAGTAGTATAGACATATCTAAACAACAAGTTCCCCCACCGTCCAAGCTCCGACGGAAACAAAGGGTACGGACTCCTCTTTTTGTGCCAAATTTCTGTTTATTTAAATTTCACTGCTCCAGCATGCTAAATATATTCATATTCGCAAATGAAAAAAACTAAGTTTAAAGTGGCATTATAGTTAGGTGACACATGCAAAAAGCCAGATAGAGTGTTTTCTTTCCCAGTCTTTCATTATAATGTCGCCAAAATGGGTTAGTCTGGGTAGAAATACATTCTTATTAGTAAACCCAACCCCAGCCACTGAGGTACGCTTTAAACACTGAGTTTGTGCTTCTCCAGACCAAACTCTCATAACATACACTGCCTACTAGTACGGATGACGTGAATCATAATCCTTGTAATCCTCATTGTTTTATGTAACATTTCCTATAGAATGATTTGCACATGTATGATTCATGGTCTTTGTATAACATGCATGGGATGTAAAGTGCTCTGAGACCTACATGGTATGAGTAATGCTATAAACAAATGAAATGTATGTGACAGAGGGGCTAGGGAGAGATCGAGGGGCATTGTTGGAGGGTGGGAGTGAGAGAATGCGTGGGAAGGAGGTCATGGGGGAGGGGGGCACCAACAAGGATTGTCTCACCGGACGCCACCAGCACTCAAGCCGGTCCTGGCAACAGGGGCATTAAGTGTTATATAAAGGCAATTACAATACAACACCGTACCAGGCCTACGCTATGAGCCCTCTCCCCCTACTTTTAACGGTTCAATGTCTCTTTTCACCTTCTTTCATCCCCAAATTTCTTCCTGAGATGTGTGCAGGCTCCTTCCTTCTGATCTCTCTTCTGTATTTTGGATGTAATGCTGCTCCCCCACACTGTCACTACAACATATTACCTTTTCCTGCATGCTTATGGGGTTTTTTGTTTGTTTAATTTTTCGGCACTTGTTTCTTCTACACTGTGCCTAAAAGCTGGAACATAGACACTTGTTTCTACATTACAAATAATAAACAAGTATTGGTAAAGTCATTAGGTCTGGAATTAGCCACCATCCTTCTGGCAATTATTGGTTTTGTTTAGTTTGGGTTTTTGTAAAACTTTATTGTTTGGAATATGTCAGGTCTTCAAAAGTCTAAAACAAATAATGAATGCATGCTGAAGAAAAATGTGAATGACAAAAAACCACAGACTAATGGGTGAAGTATGACCGAAACCCCAGTAACTAACTATGGTATACACATAATTTTAGTAAAATCAAAGGTCTTGCGTAACACATATTTAAAAAAGTCAATCAGCCTAGCATTGGCTGCCAGCCTCTCTCCTTTGAGAAAGAAAGAAAGAGAAAGAAAGATTGAAAGCATGCAAGAAAGAAGGTGGTGGGCCGGAAAAGTCCTCTGCATGGTAAAGACGTGCACCTCTGCCCTTTGTGCCCAACTGTGCTGTTGTCTTAATTCCTAATGCTGATTTTCTTGCCTTAGACAAACACGGATCATGCGTGTGCACCATGATAAAGGCCTGTCTCATGGAGTGTGGTCTTGTTGGACTGAAAGAGGTGCCCAAAGTGCTACCCACATAGTGGTGGAAGGTTACCGCTTTCACCAGGAGTGAAGCAGTACAAGCGCAGTGGTGGCAGCACACAGTGTAGTGATCGGTAGTAGTGAACCGGACCTTCTTACCCTGCGTCTCTGGAGTGAGGCCTACAAATTCACTCACCTGTTTAAAAGTACTGCTACTGGATGCTTAACTCATCCTGTGCCTTAATCAGGTAGATGTGGAGGGGAAACGTCCATTGTAATGTAGGCATTACATCGCAATGCCTTTACAACACAACTTTTACTATGATGGTGCCTTTACATCACATGTCATTACAATGCATGCCATTACAATGCATGCCATTACAACGCTTGCCATTACATGCATGGAATCACAACGCATTGTAAGGTTATTAATGGAAATTGAAAATTGAATTTTTTTATTGTTTCAGTTAATTAAAACCATAACAATACATTTTGTAAAATCAACTACTGCATTTAAAATTTTCTAATGTGTGGATACATTCTCTGTTAATTCATTCTAAACATTCTGAGTCTAGTGCAAGAATTTGTTATATAAACAACGATCGAGCAATCCGTATAGCTTATAGTTCCAAGAGTTCTGGTATTATACTTTATTAAGTTCAAAAGAACCCTCTTCCAAAACAACCACAGTCCTGTTATCCTTTTGTGGACAGGGTACCAAGTTGTATTTCAGCGCTTGGGCATGAGCCACGTGGAACTTTAAAAATAGGCAGTTCAAACGGGTGTCTGTTGGGTTCAAAGTTGCCATAATCGCCGATCTACACGTTCTTATGCCTCGCTCGTTCATAGCCTTCCTTAGAAAGGTGGCTCGAGCTTGGGCTAGATTCGGGCAGATACAAACAAGATGAATGAAGTCCTCCTTGCTGCTCCCACATAGTCTGCAGATTTTGGCTCCGTCGTGCACCCAGAGAATGGAATTTTGTTGACTTATTTATGGCTTGTTTGAACGCTGGGTAAGACAGATTGAGTTCCCAAAGATTTCTTGTTCCAGTCTCAGTTATGGCCTTCTCAAGGTACTGATTGTATGGGGACTTAACATCAGTTTTTATTTCTTCCCACAGTGCTTGGTGCAGTTCTGAGGCTACCGTGTTCTGTTTCAAGCTGTACCAGTACTTGATATTTGCGTATTTTCTTCCCACTGTTTCATTTATTATTCCAAATTCGAATCTCGTCTGAGCTGGTGAAGCTCCCCGTTGAATTTGGAAGGTGGATTTAAAGATGGCTGTCTGCATTTTGTTGAGCAATTCCGCGTCTTTCCAGTGCAATCCTACACTGCCGTATGACAGGGTAGGAAGCACTTTTGCTTTTATCGTTGCCAATAGAGGTTTGTATGATGGCCCCGTAAGCTTTTTAGCTAAAGATCTAAAGGCAAATGAAAGGGAGTTTGCTCTCTGGGCAATGTGCGTCTTTTGCTGCTGATGGTTATGTCGATTATCAAAGTAGAAGCCCAAGTACTTGTAGTTGGTTATGGCCTCTAGCTTTATTCCCTCCAGTTGAATGTGTGGGTTTGCTGACCGTCGTCTGGTGATGAGCATTGTTTTTGTTTTTGTTGTATTTATCTCCAGGTTGTTATTTATTATAAATTCCGCTAGCCCTACTAGTGACCTCTGAAGGCCAATCTTCGGTAGGCTCAACAATACCACGTCATCCGCGTAGGATAAATGAGTTTGAGATAAGGAGCCTAGTTTGGGTGGGTGGAATGAGGTCTTATTTAGGCTTGGGGCTAGGTCTGCCATAAAAAGATTAAAGAGATGCGGGGCTAGAACACAGCCCTGCTTAAGACCTTTGCTAGTATTGATTTTTCTTGAGAGCCGTGTTCCATTCCCCAGTTTTACTTCCATCCAAGTATTGGAATAAAGGAGTAAGATTCCTCTCAGTGTTTTGTCCAGGATGTTCCAGCTGCGCAGTTTCCTCCATAAGATGTTACGATCTACGCTATCGAAGGCCGCCTTTAGGTCGATGAAACATAGGTGGAGGGGCTGTTCTCTTCATAGGTATTTGTCGGCTAACACTGAGAGAGACAGAATGTTTGTCATTGTCCCGGTCCCTTTCCTGAAGCCTGTTTGATTGGGCGGTATTCTCTTTGTGGCATCAGACCAATTTGTTAGATTTTCCAGGATTAGAGATGCAAAGTACTTCGCCTCCTCGTCCAGGAGGGCGATCAGTCTGTAATTTGCTGGGGATGTTCTGTCTCCTCCTTTGAAGATGGGTGAGATTATGGAGCCCAGCCAACTTGATGGTATTTGGTTTTCATTTTCTATCTCATCAAAAAGTTTTTTAAATTTTCCGCTCCAAAAGTCCTGATCAGTTTTGAAGACTATTGGTGGAATCCCGTTCGGCCTTGGAACTCCGCTGCCTTAGAATTCTTCTTATGTCTTCTTCACAAAACCATGTGTGTCTGGACTTGTTTGTTGTCTCCTTCTTCTCCCGTGGGTGAACCGCGTCACAGTGAAGCCTTGTTGTCCGGAGATCCCCGTCTGGTGATTGATTTGCTCTTCATTCTTCCTTCGGATATGGAGTTTGCGTGCAAGGGGTTTTGAGTTCACCACTGGATACGGTGCTCGCTTTTCTTTGTTTGGCCCCTTTGTTGGTATTTGTTGGTCTGCTCCTGTATTGGGCTGGTCAGGTGTTGCGTCCGAGAATCTCTGTGTTAATAGCGCGCCCAATCCGCTTCTTGGACGTTAGATGTTATTGGGTTTGAAGGATCGTTTAAACTGTTAATGATCCTCCAAAATGCGTTTGAGTTGGTGTTCTTTGCCGTGCAGAGTAGATTTGCCCAGAAGTCTTCCTTCAGAGATCTTTTATGTTCCCACATTTTCTTTTTATACTCTTTCTTAAGGTTCTGTCTTTGAGCCCAGTCTTTTGGGGACGTAGTTGTCTTTTTTAATGCTCTGATGTTTCTCCTTATTTCTTTTTTGAGCTTTACCAGGTTCTTTGGCAGTGGAATTTTGTAAGTTGGAGGCCGTGGTTTTTTTGGGGTGGACATGGTTGTTGTTAGCTTTTCCTTGAAGTCCTCCCATTTTTGTATTTGGTTGCCTATAGTTGTCTCACTCTCCGTTTTTAATCTCTGTACATTTACCTGCAGCTCATCAATGTTGGCCGTTGTCCAATTAAGTTGTTTCAGGTTGGTGGAAGAGGAACTATCTCCCACTGACTTGGAACTACGATGTTTAGTGAGTTTTAAATTAAAATAGGTATGCTGATATGAATGATCACTTTTTAATGTGTATTCAATTGAAAATTGCTGGACAAATGGCAATAGTGGAAGTGAGACTGCTGTGTAGTCGAGTCTTGAAGTGGTCAAGGTTCCTAGATGGGTGTACTGCGGCGGGTTATCACCTGGAGTCCTTCCGTTGAGGAACCGTAGCCAAGGAATTCCAAGGTTGTTACCAATTGTTGACCAATTGGATCGAAGCGCTCTGTTTTAAGCTGGCTTTGTGGTTTAACATTCCAGAATTCGTTGTCAGTTGCTAACATCTCGTCCTCCTCTAGTGTATAGATTAGATTTGAGTTAAAATCACCTGTTAGGATGACTTCCCAGGTGGAATTGTTATTTCGAATGTCTCTAATTGTGGATACTAGCTGATCCAGCTGGGCTTGTTTCTCTTTCACCTTTGGAGGTGCATAGAAACCAACCAATAGTACCGGAGCTGATCTGCCAGGTAGAGCGCTTCACAGAGTCTGGTATTGTAGCGCTATACGCCTGCCTGCCATAGTTTTGCCTGCCACTGCTGCCGCCTTGTATGCCTGCACTTTATGTTTAAAAATAGCATTGTGCGCTCCATTCCGATTTTGATAACGTGCACCTTGGCATTTTGACTTCGATTGTGAGCCAGCGCTCAGACTCACTTTTGTAACTCTACGTAGCGCCGGTGCCACTGCCCTCAGCGTCTCTCCTCTCATCCACCCCAACCTCGCCCAGGCTGTATTTCGTTCCCCCCACCATTTTGATTGTTGTGCCTGACCAGCACCTAGAGCCCACCTCCCGCCTCCCAGCTGCCCCTCCCCCGCTCCGCCCCCTCCACTATCCATTAATGTCAGATGTCCCAACGCGCAGCGTCCACGCGCTACAGCCACGCCGAAGGTGCGCCAAAGGTAAGCCCGTCTACGCCCGTCCGCGCCTGGACCGCGCCCAGCGCCATACCCTCTGGCCCCCGTCCCTCCAACCCCTCCCGCATTACTTACGATGCCACCTCCCTCCTGGCCCTTAACCCCGGCCGCTCCCCCAACTGCGTCCAAGCCGCCCCTGGACTCACCCATGGACCCTTCTCATGCAACTCCTGCAAGTTCGACGGCACCAAAACCAACTCCTCATCCACCAACGCCGTACAGAGACCTGACACCAACCACCTACATTGCATCCTGCTCAACACCCGCTCAGTCCACAAACACGTCATCGACCTCTGGAATCTACTAGACACCATCTCACCGGACGTCGCCTTCCTAACAGAAACATGGATGAACGCCTCCTCAGCCCCAGACATCACCATTGCCATCCCTGAAGGATACAAGATCATCCGTAAGGACCGCGTCAAGCACACAGGAGGAGGCATTGCCATCGTCCATAAGAATTCCATTCGCATCTCAACCAGCTCAGACGTCAACCTTGCCAGCGCCGAGCACCTTCACTTCCAGATCCACAACGACCCCAAGACCACACTCAGAAGCACCCTCCTCTACCGGCCCCCGGGACCCCGTGCACAATTCAATGACGACATCGCTGACTTTATCACCCCACACGCCCTCCCCTCCGAGGACTACATCCTATTGGGGACACTCGCACGCCGAGGGCTTACCGGCGTTATCCTGTGATAGCTGTGGACACCACTGTAGCTGTTGCTGCCTTTGCTGCCTTTCGCTACAACTAGCCGCACCCGCTCCGCGGGTGCCGCGTCGCAGCTCTGGTCCGTGAGGCTGTTGGGAGCACGTTTGCTCACAGCCCTTAACAAGCACTCGAGGGAGCAAGCCCTTAACAAGCACTCGAGGGAGCAGGCCCACGCTCTATTCACCAGCGCTGCCGCTGCAGGGACTCAAAGAACCAGGAGTCCCTGCGTCCCGGCACACCTGCAGACCTCTTGCCCCTCCCACCCCCTCGCTCAGAGGGTGGAAAAGAAGCTGAACGCTCCATTCCAGCGGGACACTCGCACGCCGAGGGCTTACCGGCGTTATCCTGTGATAGCTGTGGACACCACTGTAGCTGTTGCTGCCTTTGCTGCCTTTCGCTACAACTAGCCGCACCCGCTCCGCGGGTGCCGCGTCGCAGCTCTGGTCCGTGAAGCGGTTGGGAGCACGTTTGCTCACAGCCCTTAACAAGCACTCGAGGGAGCAGGCCCATGCTCTATTCACCAGCGCTGCCGCTGCAGGGACTCAAAGAACCAGGAGTCCCTGCGTCCCGGCACACCTGCAGACCTCTTGCCCCTCCCACCCTCTCGCTTCACGCCCCCACAAAGGAACGCCTACCTCCCACCGTGCGGGAGCACGCGGGAGCATCGCGGGAGAAGCCCGGGACAAGGGCGGGACCATCTGTGGCCATCAGGGGCCAGAAGAGGCCGGGCCGGGCCACATCTCTTGGCTCTCCTAAGAGGGAGGGCGAATTGTAAGAACATGGCCACAGGCACAAGATCTAGTAAATCAAGGAAAGCTGCGGGAGACGTTGTTATAGGCACAATGGACCAATTTATTATCCGGGCTGTTTCCATCGTAGAAAAGGAGATAATCCTTGCTGAACGAAGATTATCCCGGGACTCCAGGGGTCTATCTCAAAAGCGCTCATCCTTGGGCGCCCTTGCCCTAGCCCCCAGCCCTGCAAACGTGCCTACTACACCATTGGTCGTAATCGACTCTCCGGACATTGACGAGAGAGTAAGTCGGATTAGGGCAAGCTTAGAAAGGGTAACCACCACTGCACCAGTCATTGCTCAAGACCCAATACATCTAAATCCTCTTGATCAAGCTGACCCTTCGCAGGGGGCCCAAAATGATGATCTTTACTCAGAGATCAATAATGCCCGTAGCCCCTCAGCGTTGCCTAACGAAGCCACACAACCTTCCCCCACAGTTGAATCCATCGAAGCTAGCACCCCCTCAGCAGTAGTTCAAGAAACTACACCTACTGGGAAACCAGCCTTAGGACAAGTTGCACAAAAAAAGCGAAAGCGTCCTGCCAGTCCTCGGAAGGGGGGGTCTCATAAGCCACACAGTAAAGTGAGTAGGCAAAATGTGCCCAAAGGGGGTTCTACTACAAATCATGCCCCATACTCAAATACTTCTACCACCCACACTAGAGATATTGCACCTAAGGGCATACCAGGCCCGTTGGCTCCTCTAGGTTCCACCATACTCCCCCAGGCTGTGCACACCGACTTAGACGTCGAGAACTTAATCAGGTCTGTGGTAATGCCGCTTGTAGATAAGATTGACAGTCTCACACGTAAATTAGCTGCCCTAGAGCAGTCAATGCTGGACAACTTTTACGCTGTGAAATCACTGGTCAAATTCCATGCTAAGGTGCAGGGAGAAGAAAATGGCGGGTCAAGGAGTGGAGCTGTCACCCTAGTCTCCTCTGATTCAGTGCCTCGCCAAAAAACGCCTGCACCCGGGGAGATCCCTCAGTCATTCCAACTCAATACTGGAACCAGTCCTGTCCCAAAAACTCCCGCTCTTGAGCCCAGCTTGGGCCGCCAAAAGAAAAAACCCAATACCCAAGCGCCCAAGGCCCCGAAGGTTAACTTTGCTCCCAATCCCAAGCCTATAGCCCTCAACCCTAATATAGTAGGAAATTTGCCTACCACGTCGAAGGGAAACACAACTCCATCCCTTCCCACTCCTGACAATCAGGCTACGCCTAAACCTCTAGCCAAACCCTTAGCTAAACCTCCGGGCACAACACCAGTAGATAGAGTAAAAAGGCACACACCCAATGCTAGCCTCCCCCCTGGTTGTAAACCGTATGTGGTAATCTTAACGGGAGTCCCGGAGCTCGAAGAGGGTTCTGTTGAGCTATATTCTGATCTTAAACATAAGACACTCTCCTGGCTCAAAGTAAATAGACCCCTCCCAGGGCACATTGACGGCAGAATAGCCTATGTTCGCCGTGTGGGGTGGATCGGTAATAGACATAAGGACCTAACTGGGGACTGCGTACTGATCAATTTTAACGATCCCAGAGCAGCAGGCATGATATGCAGCCAGCAGTCGCATTATAACTTCTGCGACATTCAAACTAGGGATTTGGGGTATTTTTACCGCCCCCCTCCTTCATCGAGGCATAAGAAGTTCTTGCCGGATGAGGGTAGAGGTGCATGGTTCCCGCACCACCCAACGTTAGACGCTAGAGCAAGGGCATGGACACCGACCCAAGCGGCCCCCCCGCAGGGTTGGGGTTGGTGACTCGGCGATAACGTGGTAACAAACGCCCCCTCACCAAGGGTTATCACATCACGTATAGCCGAGAGGGTCCCCCCGTCACCAGCCAATATTTCTGTGCCCCAACCCACGCCCAACCCCCCTATCCCTTCTTCTCCAGGCTATTGGACCGGGTCCTCTGAGTCCGTGGATGGAGTACAATCTACGGCTGCACAGGGTGAGGAAGTTGGATGTGTTGAGTCCCCAAATTGCCCTACCCTGAAAACCATTAGTTGGAATGTGGCAGGCTTAAACAACAAGTTGGATGCCCCGGACTGGGTGGCGCTCACCGAGCCCCACGCAGTCTGTGCATTCCAAGAGACGTGGTGTGTGGAACCAAGGCATAGAGTAGGCTATGCTACCTTCTTTGTCCCGGCAGGTATCCCAGCTTCGGGAAGAGGGCGCCCGTTTGGAGGCCTCCTAGTCTGGGTAGATATATCTTTAGGTTGGAGGGTACACCATCACCCCCAAAAATCTCCAGACCTTATGCGGCTCACTGTAAAATGCCCAAGGAAAGCCGTAAAACTGGAGATTTTTAACATCTACACACGTGGGGATTCAGGGAGGGCTTTGTCACCAACCCTTACCGCTTTGGAGGCAGCCTTAGGGGAGTGCCATAGAGACTCCCTAATCCTGGTTATGGGGGATCTCAACTGCACATTTGAGCCCCTGTTAACCGATGAATCGCTGGACCTGTATGACGAAGATTCAAGGAGAGGTGTTCCGTCCCTTGATTTACCTATTGTCAAAAGATGGACCCCTAGAGTTGTTCAACTAAACTCCCTCACACTTGAGTATGGCTTGAGAGCAGCCAACGGGAGAACACGCTCTGATCTAGCGGGGGCTCACACGTATAATAGGGTGGGTCACTCATCCAGGATAGATTACATTCTTCTAAACTTTCCTTTGTGGGCCCACACGAAGGACATGACAGTTTTACCTTCCCTGGATAGTGATCATAATGCGCTCTCATTATCCCTAACATACTGGTGGAGGGACAGTGGCTCATTTTATGGAGATCGTGACGTTCCAGAGCAAAGGCCATGGGGGGGGTGGTCCCCTCAAATTGCCTCAGACGCCTAAGATGGGACAAAGTGGCTATCGACGAAGAAAAATTATCTTGCATTAAAGCCGTCACTGCTGCAGCCTGTGAACTCCTGGAAAGGCAGCCTCCCAGTCCGCACAGGATTGCAGCCATGTTTAGCGAGGTTTCAACGTCGATTGGGGATTTGTTCATGGTCAAGTCAAAAAAGGGGAGTAAAAACCTTGACAAACGACAAGGCAAATCAGGCTGGTATTCGCCGGAGTGCCGTGCTGGAAAGAAAGCCCTAATACTGGCAGTAAAGAGCGGTGATCCAACATTAATAGCCAACAAACGCAAGAGCTATAAATCTGCGCTAAGGGCAGCAAGGAGAGACTGGGAAGATGCCTTCTGGCAGGAACTCCGTGCAGCCAGTGTGGAAAAAAATGCTAAAGGCTTCTGGGACTTATTGCGAAAGAAAAACAGACCCCTAGATACTGTCATCACATGCAATATAACCGAAGAACAGTGGCTTGCACATTTCTCAAAACTGTACACATCATCTGAAGTAGAAGTAACGGACTTCTCGCTACCACAGATCCTTCGAGGTGATGGGAGTTATGAGGAAAGTCTGTTTACCAGGAAAGAAGCTGAAATTGCTATAAAATCCTTGGTTCCCCATAAAGCAGCTGGTCCTGATGGCCTTCCTGGCGACCTTCTCCGCGCAGACCCAGATGACTGGAGTATACTAATCGCATCTGTACTAAATGCTGCCATGGCAGGGGCCCCCCTCCCTAATTCATGGAAGGCCGCTGAGGTGGTACCCCTGCACAAAAAAGGCTCAAGAGACGATCCAGCCAATTACAGGCCGATTAGCCTGATAGATTGTTCTCAAAAAGTAGCGGGCAAGGTCCTCTTATCCAGAGTTCAGCAATGGGCAGAGGAAAACATGATACTCTCGGACTTCCAGGCTGGGTTCAGAGCTGGCACAGGAACAATAGAAAAATCACTTAGGCTGCTCATGATTCACTGGAAGACCGTCACGATTGGGAAGGGTACCTTATACCTGGCCTTCATCGATCTCCGAACGGCTTTTGACTTGGTACCCAGAAACAACCTTTGGAAGGTACTAAGTGACCTTGGCATGCCACCCTATCTGCTTCATTTGATCATGAGGTTTCATGAAAAGAACTATGCTAAAATATGCTGGGGGCCAAATGGTCAAAAGACCCCAAAAATAGAGGTGAATAGAGGTGTGCGGCAAGGCTGCGTACTGGCCCCGACCCTATTCTCCCTCTATGTCAATGGGGTGGTGGACTTCCTAACCAAGTTACCAGCAGATGCCCCCCGTCTGGCAGGCCGTTTAATCCCTACCCTGCTCTTTGCTGATGACACCTTACTATTGTCAAAATCCCCAATGGGCCTCCAGCAACTTCTTTCTGGATTCGACGATTTCTGCAAGCAAAGAGGTCTCTGTATCAATACAGATAAAACAAAATATCTCATTTTGATCCCTCCGCAAAAACTCGGACCCCCTCCTACACTGGGGTCCGTTGCATTGGAAAGGACTAAAACGTTCGACTACCTGGGCATCCGGCTGGTGGACTCCATGAAATGGGACTGTCACTTGACCAAAATGTTACTGAGTTTGAAAAGAGTGACCGGGGTCTTGTTGAAAGAGCAGTGAGCAGCTTCTACAAAACCAATAGCGGCAGTAATGGACATTTATTCGGCTAGAGGAGTAAGCGCAGCACTTTACGGGACAGAGCTCTGGGGGATGTCAAATATGAAAGAGCTAATCCGAGCAGAGAACACCTTTCTGAGAAGTTTAATGTCTCTCTGCCCATCTGTCCCCATCTTACCATTGCAACTGGATATGGGATGTCGGGCGATCGAAGACCAAGCAAAGTTACGCCCCCTGTTATTGTGGGCCCGCATCTGGAGAGTACCAGAGCTCTCAAGCTATGCGGATGGCCTTCGGGAAATAATTAAATCCCCGGGTTGGGCAAAAATAAAATGGCTAAGGGACATCAAGGCCTTACTTGCCAACCTGGGGCTGGAAGAAGCGTGGCTCCAACAGTCAGCCCCGCCCAAATCCACGATAAAGAAACTCTATTGGCAGTGGGTGGTAAACAGAAGAAATTCTTCGACAACAACCTGCAAATCGACTATAAACTTCTTGGAGATCAAAGATGTCCCTATCAGAGAATTGTATTTGGATACTATTACTGCACCATGGGAAAGATCGCTGTACTTTAAATTCAGATTAGGTCTCCTCCCTGTAATGGAGCTCACATGCCATTGGAAAATTCCTTACCAGACTGCTCCATGGTGCCCCTTTTGCCCTCAGCGGCGTGAATCTGTCCCCCATTTGTTATTCGAGTGCCCTGCCTACAAGGTTCCTCGTATGAAATGGATGAAACCGATGTGTCTCACCTTGGGCACCAGACATTGCAATGTGGCACTAAGAATACTACTTACAGACACTCGTACATTTTTTGCATGCGCCACCTCGAAATATCTTGGGTGGGCATGGCGGATCCGGTCAAAAAGACTTAGGCAAATTGTTTAATCTTGATTTTAAATTTACGGTCCGTTATTGGCCTATCTCTTTTAGGTAATTTATTTAATCCCCCGATCAGAATTGGCAGGGAAAAAACAGCTGATTCCTAGCACGTAGGGTTTTTTATGCTTTTTATCTAGCAATGTTAAATACTGAATTTACTATGTATGTATGCTTTTTAAGATACTTTTTATGTCGAAATAAAGCCTATTTGACTTGACTTTACATCCTATTGGGAGACCTCAATTTTCACCTGGAAAAGAGCAATGACAACAGCGCCACCACCCTTCTGGACAACCTCGCCAACCTCGGACTCAAACAACTTGTCACTTCCCCCACCCACATTGCAGGTCACACACTCGACCCTATCTTCACCTCCAGCAAACATGTCTCATTCAGCCACACCACAGCTCCTCATTGGACGGACCACAGATGCGTTCACTTTATCTACAATAAGACCACAATCCACAACCACCCCCAACCCACCCTGCGTAGAAATTGGAACAAACTCACCATCGACCAGATCTCCTCATCGCTCCTTCTATATCCTCCTGTCCACTCTTCAAACCCCGACCAAGCAGCCATTAACTTCACCCAATGGCTATCCAACAGCGCCGACATCCTAGCACCGTTGAAAAAACGTCAAATCAAACTAGGCAGCAAACACGCCTCCTGGTTCAACGATGATCTTAATAAATCCAAGAAACTCTGTCGCTCCCTCGAGAAGGCCTGGAAAAAAGACCCAAACACCAGCACCAAGGACGCCTTCAAAAACGCCACTAGCATACACCACCAACTAATCCGGGCTGCCAAGAAAGCCGCTTTCAAAGACCGACTAGATAACAACGCCCACAACAGCAAGGAATTATTCAACATCGTCAAAGAATTTACCAACCCATCAGCCAACTCCAACGACATCACCCCCTCCCAAGCCCTCTTCGACTCCCTAGCTTCCTTCTTCCACAACAAAATCGCAGACATCCACAACAGCTTCGACAACCGACCCGGAGACCAACCCACTTAACCTACTGCAGGACCTTCACCCCCCTTGAACATCCTTAACGACTGGAACCCAATCTCCACTGAGGACACCATCCGCCTGATGAACTCCATCCACTCAGGATCCCCAACTGACCCATGCCCTCACCACATCTTCAACAAAGCAGACTCCATCATAGCTCCACACCTCCGAGACGTCATCAACTGTTCCCTTAACTCCGCCACCTTCCCGGAAAGCTGGAAACACGCAGAACTCAGCGCCCTTCTGAAAAAACCCACAGCGGACCCCACCGAACTCAAAAACTACCGCCCCATCTCGCTTCTTCCTTTCCCGGCCAAAGTCATCAAGAAAGCTGTCAACAACCAGCTTGCCACCTTCCTCGAAAGCAACAAATCCCTCGACCCCTCACAGTCCGGATTCCGAGCCAAACACAGCACTGAAACCGCACTCATCGCAGCAACAGACGACATCCGGATATTGGACAATGGAGACACAGTCACCCTCATCCTCCTTGACCTCTCCGCAGCCTTCGACACAGTCTGCCATAGCACCCTGCTACAGCGCCTCAGAAACATTGGAATCCAAGGAAAAGCACTGGAATGGATCACCTCGTTCCTCACCGGAAGAACTCAGAGAGTCCGGCTCCCTCCATTCAAGTCAGAGGTCTCGGAAGTCATCTGCGGCGTGCCACAAGGATCGTCACTCAGCCCCACCCTCTTCAACGTGTACATGAGCCCCCTTGCAACCATCGCTCGCCAACACAATCTCAACATCATCTCCTACGCTGACGACACCCAACTGATCCTCTCACTCACCAAAGACCCTAACACCGCCAAAAACAACTTACACGAAGGAATGAAAGAAGTTGCCGAGTGGATGAAGTACAGCCGTCTGAAACTTAACTCAGACAAAACAGAAGTCCTCATCTTAGGCACCTCCCCCTCCGCCTGGGATGACTCTTGGTGGCCAGAGGCCCTTGGAAAAGCTCCCATCCCGACGGACCACGCACGGAACCTGGGCGTCATTCTGGACTCCTCACTCTCGATGACCAGACAAGTCAACGCCGTCTCATCATCTTGCTTCAACATTCTCCGCATGCTCAAAAAAACATTTCGCTGGATCCCCACCGAAACTAGAAAAACGGTCACCCACGCACTGGTCACGAGCCGCCTGGACTATGGAAACACCCTATACGCCGGTACCTCCGCAAAACTCCAGAAAAAACTCCAACGCATCCAGAACGCATCAGCCAGGCTCATACTAGACATCCCGCGTAAAGAACACATCTCTGGTCACCTGAAAAACCTCCACTGGCTCCCCGTAAATAAGAGGATTACTTTCCGCCTCTTAACCCACGCACACAAAGCACTTTACGAACCTGGACCCGAATGCCTCAACACACGACTGTCCTTCTACACCCCCCCCCCGTCAGCTACGATCCTCCAACCAGGCCCTTGCCACTGTACCTCGCATCAACAAAGCCACCATGGGAGGTAGATCCTTCTCCTACCTGGCAGCTAAAACCTGGAACTCTCTTCCCACTCACCTCCGCCTTACTCAGAACCACCTAGCATTCAGAAAGCAACTTAAAACTTGGATATTCGACAAGTAACTCCCCCCCCCCCCTTCCTCAAGCGCCTTGAGACCCTATGGGTATGTAGCGCGCTATATAAATCTTGACTGGACTTGATTTAATATTGATATCCGACGAGATATAAACTGATAGTCCCCTTTTGGTCAACCGTGATTGAAATTTTTTCTTGCAGGAATGTTAAAGTGTGTACCCAACAAGAGCTAGCCCCTCGAGTGCCCATGTTTCTTGAAGGGCAATGATATCGCATTCTGTCCACTTTTGGGGGGGGGGCAAACCATCTTCCAGCCATTTCCTGGAACCGGCTATATTCCAAGACAGTAAGTGGAAGATTTCCTGACTATTATCCTTTTGGGGTTTTTGGGCTGGTCAGTTTTTCTTCTGTTTGTTCAATGTGTCAGTTAGCCAGCGTCGTCTTTGGAGTTTGCTTGTTTGCCTGTGTTAATCAAAGGATGGATTGCCGGTGATGGGCGATTCCCTCTTGCATTCCGTAGTACTGAAACTGCCTGATCTTTTTTTTCTGGCAGATTTTCTTTTTTTTCTTTTAATGCCGGACGTTCTTCAAGAGGGCCTGGATAGCGTGGTTTTGTCGGCCTGGAGAACCTTATACCTAAGCATGGGCGAATTTTGCGAATCTCGCGTTCGCGAATTTTGCGGATTTGCGAACTCTCAATCCGCAAACTCCGCAAATTCTAGCGAATTTGCGGATTTTTTTTTTTTTGTGTTCGCAAGGATTTCTGCCAGTTCGTGAGGGTTTTGTACCAGTTCGCAATTGCAAACTTACATTTCGGCACGCAACGGTCGCGATTATGTTGTTTCTACGTCTGGTTCATCATCACAGGTTCCCAGCACCTTCTGTTTCACCACTGTAACCCTCTGTTACATCAATGCCACCCTCTGGTTCATCATCACTGTAGATTAGGGGGGGGGGAAGCAAGCACACCAGCCCTGCTTCAACTGACATGAATTAATTTGGGGTTAGTTTATTAATGTGTCACTGTTTTAAAATTCCAGTCTGGCACCTGCTTCCTTATCTGTAATTTGCTTTCTGTTGCAGTGCATTTTTTTTTCCCAGGACCTTTGTGGCCTACTTGTAGCTATTCTATGAGCGTGCTGTGAGGGTCAGAGCAGGGTCATACAATTGTTGCAACTAGCAACTGAATTCTGGAGGGGCCCCAGTCAGGAAGCACTACAGGGAATTGTTACTAATGATGAGTTTGAACTCTTGCACCTGCCGAGTGCTTTCAGTTTTGCAAAACACGTTTTACTGCAATTTCGCGGGATTTGCGGGGAGCGAACACTCGCGAGATCGCATTCGGAAGCCGCAAATTCGTGCGAATATGCAATTTGTTTTTTTGTGTTTTTGCGGCGTGTTAGTTGGCAAGGTTTTGTGCGTTTTTGCGAGCCGCTCGTAGCGCAAGGCACGAAGTTACCCTCGTGGTCGTTCAAGGGCGCGGCCATCTTGTTTGCCTGATGTATTTCCGTTTCCGGGCGCGAAGTGTAATCTCGCAAAGTCTGCGGCTTGCCAGTACAGTTTCGCGCGTGTTCGCAAGGAAAATCTTGCGCGAACTTACCCGCGCGGTCGTGAACGGTCGCGGCCATCTTGTTTCTCATTCATTGCTATGGTTCTGGGCATGGTCTTTGTATCCTCTCTAAATCTCTGCCATCCTTTGCTTGTTTGTAGTTTTTTTTAATCTATTTTACTTATTATCTATCCCTCTATTTTTCTAGCCCTATATTTTTGGGTTTACTGCTACTTTTGGTTAATTTTAAACTACTTTTTTAAACTCTTTTCTTTTCTTCTCTTCCCTATTCTATTTTCTTTATTCCTTTCCGCCCAGGCCATAGTGAAGGGAGCCGGGAAGCATCCCGAGAAGGGGAAGGGTCCCGCACCCCGTGTCCGGCTCCCGTGCGGGCGTTTGAGGGGGTAGGAGGTCGTACCCAGGGAGATCTTTAACCCGGAGGAGGTGGGCCAACTCATTTTTTATGTTCAGCGCCGCCTCCCCAGGACCATCATGGGAGGCTGCAAGATGAGTGCCGGGTACGGGGTCCGGGAGCGCCGGAAGCGGTGGGAGAAGGTGTGCCAGGCCATTTACCACCACTCTCGGGTCTGGCGCACCTACAACCAGGCCACCCACCGCTGGACGGATGTCCTGACCCGTGAGCGAGATCTGCTCGACCTCCTTGGCCTTGAGATCCCCGGGCTTGGTGAGTAGTAGTAGCTATTTCTTTACTACTATGTTTTCTCCTGCTGTGTTATTATATTGCAAATTTTTGTTTTTTACCAAGAGCAATAATGCTGCTCATTACATTGTAGGTGAATTATATTTCAAAATCTTCGGTGCATTTCAGGTACACTGCTCTCCTTCTTCTCAGTAGTGTTGCTACTATGCTTATTTGTTTTAGATTTTGTGTTCATTTCATTGGCCTGTGAAATTATGTGAGTGTAGTTTAAAGAACTGCGTAATGCTACACACTAAGGTTCAGATTTTTAATTACCGGCGCATCCCTGCAAAGTAGCAGGGATGCGCCAGTAATTGTGCGTCACGCCACCATCACCCATGGTACGCCGTATTTACAATGCGGCGCACCATGGGCCCAAAACGTCACCAAAGCGTTACGCATCTGTGCCGTAAAGGCGGCGCATTGCTGGAGTTGCGTCGCAACGATGGTGCAGCACCATCAATGCTCTGGGGTGCCCTATCTCCCAAATGCTGCGTCAAGCCGTACGTCTGCTTCAAGCAGGCGCAGTGTTTGAGTCACGCATCATTGTCCTCAAAGTGACTGATTGAAATGGGGGCGTGGCTTGGACGCCGATCGGGATGGCGGCGTGAGCTCGCAGCTCCGCGCGGAATCCCGCTAATTCTCCTGTTTTCGGGACCCTAGGCGACCCGAAGACGACGTTCCTGCCCTCTGAAGTGTAAGGGGACAGCTGGGCATAATCGGAGAGTCGCTGGGGGACTGCTGGCCCCGAGAAGATCGAGAGAAGAGGCGGCCGAGGTGTTGCCGAGGGTGCGAAGAAAATGGCGGCGAGGAGGTCGGACGGCCCCGAACTTCAGTCCTGAGCCAAGTTGTCGCCGAGTGGCAAGAGATCCGGCACTCGGCTGCCCGAGGCACTAGGATTGGCGGTGCTGTGTCCTGAGCCCAGGGGACGCTGACCTGATTCGCCCAGGAGCTTGGGGACCTTCGCTGGCCACCGCCCTAAGACTCATCCTTCCCCCCTCAGGCTTCGGAGGAGGGTGACGGAACGGAGCCCGTCTACCTGGCCATTGCTCCTGAGAGCGTCGGTGGGGACATTGCACTGCCCGGTGCCCGGAGACTGGCACGGAACCACGGGCGTCAACGCAAAACGGGCGACTGGACTTGTGACGCAGCACCCTGGCATGACGGCGATCGGAGGGCCGATGCCCGGGAGTCGCGAGGGGGACTCGGCGACATCAACTCGGCTGAGCGAGAGTCCCTCCCCGGAGCTTGACCAAGAACAGCGGCTGAACCGGCGTTTGGATGCCATACTTGATGCGATCACCTCCACTAAGGAAGCATTGCACCATGACATTGCCCAAGTGGCCACGGGCCTGGGGCTGCTACGCGCGGATCACGCGAAGCTGGCGGACAGGGTCAAGGACCATGACCAACTGTTGCTGGACCTGAAGCCATCGGTGGTGACCGCGGAGCACAGGATCACGGACATTTTGGCCCGACTGGACTCACTGGAGCGGAGGGCGGAGGATGCCGAAGGCCGCAATAGACGGAACAACGTGCGGGTCGTAGGCCTGCCGGAACGGATTGAGGGGGAGGATGCGGTGGCCTATATGGAGAACTGGTTCCGCACAGTGGTAGCGCCGGAGGGGCTTACTCCTTTTTTCACCCTGGAGCGAGCTCACTGGGTGCCTGCTCGCCCGCCGGGGCTTGGCCGCCCCCCCCCGACCGATGGTGGTGCGGCTCCTCCACTACAAGGACCGGGATCTCCTCATCCAGCGGGCCAGGATGTCGGGCCCGTATGAGGTGGAGAACAGTAAGGTTACGATCTTCCCGGACTACACTCAAGCGGTCCAGAAGAACAGGGCATCATTCCTCGCGGTGAAGAAGGAGCTCAGGGAGGAAGGCATCCAGTACTCCTTGCTCTACCCGGCTAAGCTGCGGATCATAATGGATGGCTCTACGCACTTTTTTCAGACTCCGGATGAAGTTTGGCAATGGCTGGAGTCATATAGAGCGGGGACGGACAGATCGCATAAAAGTAGGCGAGACCAACCCAAGCAGCCCCGGGTGAGGCAGTCACAACGCATCAGATCCCGCAAAAGGCGCCAGCGGGAGAAACGGGAGGCTCAAATGGCGGCGGAGAAGAGGGATGCGCTCGCAGCGACGGCGGCCATTACAGGGTCGCAACAGAACAGTGAACGGGCAGAAACGGACTCGGGAGGGGAAGGCAGCAGGACGGGAGAGGAACTTTCAGAGGCGGAAAGCTCGAAGGGGCCGATAGTGACCCCACAGACATCGGATGGTATTTTCTGCGGCTGAGATAGAATTGGGACTAGATCGAGACTTCATGGTAGGGTGGTATCCTGTTGATGGAGGGCGGGTTGCCGGGAGGGGGAGCTGTGTGTTTCGGAGGTGATGAAGGCGCGGGGCGCGGGCTCCGCTAGCTGGGGTCGGCGGTGACTCACCCCCCTTGGGCCCTTAAGGCTGACTGTGGTGGAGACCACAGGGTAAGAGTGTGAGAAGTTGGTTCAAGGTTTGGATGGGGGCGGCCATTGGGTTCGTGTGCTCTGTCCTGGGGAGTGGGGTTTGGGAAGTTTTTCAGTTTTGGGAATGTTCGGGGGGGGGGGCAACTGCATTGGGGGGGCTATGAACCTTCGTTATTTGAATCGGACTGTACGAAGTTGGAATGGGGACATTACCTAATTTGAAATGCCTGACGTGGAATGTCCGGGGGCTGCGGACTATGGTGAAACGTCACAAAGTACATGCATATCTAGTACGCAGGGGGGTTCAGATTGCTATGCTCCAGGAGACTCATCTCACCAAAAAAGAGTGCGCTGCCTTGCAGAAAAGATGGCGGGGCAAGGTGTTTGGCACCACTTACTCAGCGTATGCCAGGGGGGTGTTGATCTGGGTGAGGGCGGGGATACCCTTTCAAGTGCGGAATCAAGTAGTGGATCCGGATGGCCGGTTTGTGGCGGTGGAGGGGAGGTTAAATGGACAGGATGTGGTTTTCTGCTGTGTCTATGCACCGAACACTGACCAAGCTTGATACTTTGATAGCCTCTCGGGGTCCTTGGCCTCTTTCCTGGCGGGTCCGATAGTGTTAGGGGGGGACTTCAATTCGATCACGGATGTAGCTCTGGACAGGTCCCATCCCCCCCTGGTGGACTCCCCGGTGCGCAGGCTGGCCGCGCACAGGAAGGATTGGCAGGAACGATGGGGGTTGCTGGATGTCTGGAGGGAGCGGCACAGGGGAGCCAGGGATTATTCCTTTTATTCTGCTCTCCATGATCTGCATGTCAGGATTGATTCGGTGCTCTGCGGTGGATCCCTAGCCCCATTGATTTCCCATGCGGAGTACCTGGCTAGGACTATCTCCGATCATAACCCCCTATTGGTACACATTCAGTGGCAGAGAGAGCGCTCAGTGATACCAACATGGCGGCTTCGGCCGGAGACGCTTGAGGATTCTGTGTTCAGCGACGCGGTTCGGCAGGGCATTGATAGCTATTTCGGAGTGAATGAGGGCACGGCTACGAGTAGGTCCACTGAATGGGATGCAATGAAAGTGGTGGTGAGAGGGGTGTGTTTGGGTAGGTTCTCGAATGCTCGCACGACTGTGTTGAACGACCTAATGAAAGCGGAAGAAACTTTGAGGGACTTGGAGCGCCGCAGGCCGGCTAGGCCAGATTTACAGGCCCAGTTGTTGGAAGCGAAGGAAGTGGTTGCCACCGAGACGGAACGTTTAAGGTGTTATGACTACAGGCAGTATATCATCAGGGCACATGCAGAAAGGGACAAGGTGGGTACCCTCTTGGCCAGACTAGCTAACCCGGAACTTAGGGGCTGCCCGATCCTCAGCATTAATAATGCGCAGGGAGAAATGGTGTACTCCCAGGCTGCGGTATTGGAACGTTTTAGGGGGTACTATGAGGAATTATACCAGAGTCAGCTGGGAGTGGGGGTTCAGGACATCGCGGAATACCTGGGGGAGAGGCAGCTTCCGGTCCTGGACGAGGAGGACGCGAAGGAGCTGGGTAGCCCGATCACGCTCACAGAAATACGGGTGGCCATCAAACATATGGCCCGCAACAAGACGCCCGGGGTGGACGGACTGCCGATTGAATTTTATCAACAGTATGTGGACAGCTTGGCTCCCAGGCTGCTGGTGGTATATACGGAAGCTTTCGAGACGGGGGCATTGCCTGGGTCCATGCGGGAGGCCTTGATTGTACCGCTCCTAAAGCCTGGCCGGGATGCCGCGGATGTGAGGTCTTATCGCCCGCTATCCATGCTGACGCTGAATATCCGCCGCCTGGTGGGAATAATGGACGCCATCTTGGACGGGGAGGGAGCTCCGGCGGTCCTGTCTGTGGACATCGAGAAGGCCTTTGATAGTTTGGAATGGTCTTTCCTGGATGGAGTGTTAGAGAGGTTTGGCATGGGCGAGGGGTTCCGAAGGTGGACGAGGGTCTTATATACCTCGGCAACGGCGAGAGTGCGTTTGGGCGGCCTGGTGTCTGCGGCATACCCGGTGGGCAGGGGCACACGACAGGGATGTTCTCTCTCCCCCCTATTGTTTGCTCTGGCGATGGAACCCTTGGCGGTCCATGCGAGGTCAGGTGACCGGTACGCGGGGGTAGTCAGCGGCAGGCAGTGGCATTATATATCGCTATATGCGGATGACTTGCTCCTATACCTGGCTGACACCTCGGGGGCGTTGGTCGGAGCGATGGATCTGTTGTCTGAGTTCGGCCGGCTGTCGGGCCTTAAGGTCATTTGGGCGAAGACTTGTGTGTTCCCGCTGCGAGCAGGATCGCCAGTCCCTGGCAGCGATTTGGGTGTGGTATGGGAGCCCTCTTGCATCACCTATTTGGGTGTTCGCATCTACCACGCGACTGCGGACCTATTGGAGGGCAACATTGGTCGCTGTGTCCGGGCACTGCGGGGCAGCTTGTCTTTCTGGTCGACCCTCCCGCTGACGGTTCTGGGCAGGATTGCACTGTTGAAAATGGTGGCGCTCCCCCGCTTCCTCTATTATTTCCGAACGCTGCCTGTCTGGATTCCCCAGGGGGTATTTAGAGACCTGCGGTCAATGATAATTGGCTTCCTATGGGGGCATGGCCGCCGTAGAGTGGCCCTGAGCACGCTACTTCGCCCCAAGCTGGAAGGGGGCATGGCTGTGCCCGACCTCGAGCTGTATTATCTTGCGGCGCAGTTGCAGGTCCTTACACAGAACGTAGCTAGGGTGTTTCGGGGTCCAGAGGAGGACCGGGATCGGGGGATACAACGCCACGTGCTGTCCTACATCATCATGCAACAGAGGCTCGAGTTACGGGCCCTCACCATGGAAGAGCAGACGCTCCGGCTGTGCTGGCAGAGGAGCCTTCGGAGAGCGAGGGCATCGCGGCCTTATGCACCGGAGATCCCGATCGGGATGCTGACGGCTTTGCCGCACGGGGGAGATTGGTCCCCGTTGCTGGATTGGGAAGAGGCGGGACTGCAGGTAGTGGGCGACTTGTACATAGACGGGGCTTTGGCGCCGTTCGAAGTGCTCCGGGACCAGTTCGGGCTGCCTGATGGGGGTTTCCTACTACACGCGGCAGTGGTGGCTGCCATACAGAAGCACTGGAAAGGGGGGCTCATGGAACCCACAACGACTATGGCGTGCCAATATGTGGTGATGGCGGCTGGTACGTTCAAAGCTGTGACGTGCCTGCATAATAGGATGCTGAATGAGGGACTGGAACCACTCCAAGGGCTCAAGGCTAAATGGGAGGTGAGCGTAGGCCGACCCATACCGGATACGGCATGGGGCCACATCCTGCGGCGCACGTGGAAGGGCACGAGAAATGCGCGCTTTCAGCAGGTACATTTCTATGTGCTTCATAGGGCTTATTTAACTCCTGAGAAATTACAGCGGTACTTTCAGGTGCCGGATGCCCGATGCCCACGGTGTTCGTCTCTGGGAGCGGACATGGACCATTTGTTTTGGGGGTGCTCACACCTGGGGACCTATTGGGCGGAGGTAGGGGAACTCCTGAATGAAGTGACTGACAGGGAAGTGGAATTCGACATGGCAGCGTGCCTGCTGCTCTGGTTCCCGCATACTAAACACACCAAGGTGACAAGCAAATTCATAGACCTGGGTCTGATATTGGCGCAGAGGGAAATATCGTGGCATTGGAAGTCCAGGGGGGGACCCTCACTGCGTAGATGGAAGAATGAGCTGCTGCGGTGGTCTGACTGCGAGAGTGTGCTCCGGATGAAGCAAGCTGTAAAGATGGGGAATGAGAAGGCATTGGATGCGGCGCGTGCATGGGAGTTAGTGGTACAGGCTTTGCGTGATTCTTTGGTAGAGGATGAGGATGGTGAGAACTAGGCCGATGGACACCGCGGGGCGAACACAGAAGTATTGTACCACGCACTGTAGTGGATCCATCCAATTCGACAGGACGAGGCACACACCTTAGCAGTTGCCAGGGGAGGGGGGGCTTTGGGGGGGCTGGTTGACGGGAGTTTGGGGTGGGCCGGAAGCCATTAGATGGTTGCTCGTTAGGGCACCTTGGATCTACTAGGACGGTGGGTACTGTATGGAGTGTGGAATGGCTGGGGAGAGCGGCCAGGTGTGACAACCCATAGTGCCTAGGGCAGGTCCCGACAAGGGCGGTACCACTGATTATCACTGGGATGGCTGACGGGAGTGATGTTGTGGGTGGGGGGGTAAAAGCAGATACGCAAAACGACATTTCAACCATGGTCCCTATGGGACGTGCACCGTGATGTTTTCCTATTGAACGAAGTAATATGCCGCCCGGCCTCCGGGATGCGGGCTGAATGGCTGTGTACGACTGGGATTTCTTATTGGACGGGGGGATATCACGAGTGAACTGGCTGATTAATTGTATCCTGTGGTTTATAATTCTGCAATAAAAATATATTTAAAAAAAAAAAAAAGTGACTGATTGAAATCTTGTAGATTTCCCTCAGCCACTTTTAGGATGCGTTCCTGCGCAGGAACGCCCTCCCTTGCGCCGGAACGCCCCCTTATTGGCGCAGGGCTTTACAACGTGATGCATCTCCCATATGCGTCACGTTGTTAATATACGCCGCACCATTGCGCCTCTTATGTGCTGTCGCTGCATCACAAAAGTCGCGCAACAATGGAGCAAAAGAGCCGCAAGGAGTTTCTAAATCAGCCCCTACAGACTCAAGTCCAGTCCTTCCTTTGTACACATGGCGATAAGAAGAAATAGTGGTGGTGGATTGATAGTTTGAGTATTTTAATGACTGGTTAATGTAGTAGGAAACTTTAGTGTTGTCGCTGATCTTCAATCACAATGGACTTTGGCTGTCACTTCGCGTGCTGCGGACTGCTGCCTGCCAATCCTAGGCAAACCTTTTTAGTACTTTGTTTAGTGAGTTACATAAGGTAATTTCCAATTCGACGGTCCGCAATTCAAGCAATACTAAAGTAATAACGTAGTCGACCACATGAGATTGGTCAATAATATATCCCGTGGAGTAGTTGTCTATTTGCTATTTCGCAAAAATATTTTGTTAGTTCTTTTGAAATGTTTGATTTGGTTGACAAATACCATCCATGTTTTCTGTTTTTCTTTCTTTCATGTTGTACATCAGCTTCCCCCAGGGGCAAGAGGAGGACACAGGAGGAGGAGTAGGGTGCTGTTGACGATGCAGGCCAGGACCGAGCAGGCGAGGGCTCCTTTGCTGGCCCCAGTAAGTTTTCATTTTAGTATAGAGTACTTATTGTTTCCTAGCGTTCCTCATTCGATTTTTTCTAAATCGTCTTTGATCTTCTTGTAGACAGGATCTAAATTCTTATCCTGCCTCGACTATGACTCCGTGTAGTATTACTAGATTATTCTTATTAGTCTGTCTGTGTAGCTAACTAAGATTGCACATTTGGCATTTCCATTGGACTCCCATTCTAGTCAGCAATAGCTCTATGCACTGAGTGCAGTCCTCTGGGATTGTCCATAATGTCTTTTCAAGTATTCTAAATGTTTATGCTTTGACAATTGCCAAAAATAAAAAGGTGAATGACCACCAAGAAAGAATAAGATACTACTTTACTTTTGGTTTGGATAGGAGGACAATCCATTCTACTACTGTTGCAGGGACAAATCTGCACAAACAGAACTATGGACACTAAATAATGCATTGCTTAGCTTATCAATTATAATAGGTGCTGTTAGACTTTCCACATACCTCAGTGATAACAGACTTTGTAGTTGAACCCCCAATCTCCTTACTGAATAGATAGTGTGGCAGAGTCATTTAGCTCCCAAAGTCACCGATGGCAGAGGCACGGACTTATGCTTGCAAACATTCCAAAACCTTTAGCTCATCCACTCTAGTCTGGAGGACGAAAAACCACAGAGTCTATTTGAGTTTAAAAGCTTTATTAAAAGTAAACACATTTATTGAAATCAAGTTTGTCATAAAAGTAAACGTTTAACTAAAAATGGAAAAGTGCTTAGTGCTGACGATTAATTGGACACATTTCTTGTGGTCGAGCCGAGCTCTCACCTGGTTTGAACTTGATCCTGCTTGTGTTCTTAGAAGTCAAGCTTCTGTCTGTTGGGAGAAAAAGTGGTGCGTGTTAAAAATAAAAAGCAAGCATTCATCAGTTGTGCCAAAAAGTGCAGCAAGACAACAGCCTTCCATGGAAAAAGGGACATTTTTACTTTACAGTAGACAGTCACAAATTATTAAATTGTATACAGTTTTTTTCACATTTCTTTTTTCCTCCTAGACCAAATATTATATAGTAGTGAGTGGTGTATTCTAACATTGTTAAATGTACTTTGTAGGTGGAACATCCGGAGGCGGGGCCAGCGTCGAGGTGGTGGTGGCATTGGACGAGGAGGACAACTCTGGGGAGGAGGCGGTGCAAGTGCCGAGCAAATCTGTGGGGGATGACACGGTGGTGGCGGGCAGAGGTAAGCTATACATTCCTTACTCATTTGAGATTGAAGACTGCAGAGTGTGCTTTCTGCACGGGTGTATTATAAATAAACCAGGTAGTAGGCTCCTCTAAATGTACTTCGACTTAGCTGTGAAGTTTTTGGCGAGAAGAATCCCAATCAGATCTGAGGTGAACTTGATGGAAGGGCTGAACGAAAAGCGAAAGAAGGGTGTAAGTAAGTGTGGAAGGACGAGAAATGTAATGATGACTAGCAAAGAAGAATGATATGTGTTTGCTTGGTCCCCGAGGTGGCTGGGAAGGAAAGAATATGGTATGGTGCATGGCTGGGTGAATGATGAAGCAAGGATGGGTGTAAGGAGAACAGCCTGGGTGGGTGAAACAGAAACTGTATGTGTGCATATACTTTGAATGGATGGATGCCTGGATCATTCATGGTACTATCTGACTCTTAGATAGCATATGTGTATCTAGAGAGAGTAGACGGTCACTGGATGAACTAAGTGTTACTTTGAAGAGCATGTAACACTGCACCCGCACGTCCGTTCCAGTGTAGGAAAGGCAAAGAAAAGAAGTTGTAATTTTGTCCAAATACTACCATGAATAGTAGCAGTAGTTTGTATTGCAACTGCAAGCACAGCATATATCCGGTTATTATGGTGGACACTCCCTACCTCTCTTAATAACTTTAGTTTAGTAGTAGTACGTCATTCATGTGTGGGGGTATCACTGTTCACTCCATAATAAGCAAAGCACCTAAAGTCATCCCATATGTCATCAAATACATCCCATGTGAAGTGATAGATAATCAGATTATTTAGCTTCTTTATTTTCCTTTTCTAATACTCATTTGCACTGTAGGGTGAAAGCTAAATTAATTAAGCAGTAGCCCTTTTAACAGAGTATTCTCAGTGCCACCCGTAATAGAAAAGTAAGAGCTTCACCACCTGCATGTACTGGACCGGCACAGTAACGCAAGTCTGTCTCACTCACCATGGTGTGCGTCTGTTTTTCTCGGGTGCAAGTTCACTGCGCTGGCATTATGCCGGCTTGCATAAGATAACGTACCAATTTTCCTAAACAAGAGAGAAGAAGAAGAATAAGACTGGTGTACTGTCATAGTCGACTCTAATGGAAGTCCATAGTGCTTGTAGAATTTGTCCCTTAAACTCCCACTAATGTTAGAGCAAGGATGAAGAAGTCGGAGGTTACATAGATACTGTCCTCAATAGTTATGTACTGTGCTTTCAATTTGCTACTTGTACTGTGACAACTTTCTGCTCAATCATTTTGTGTTAATCTTAAGGAGCATTGGTTACAGACTATGTCTTTCTTTCTTCATGTAGTTGCTCCTTCCAAATCCAAGACACCATCAAGGAGGAAGGAGCTGGCTTGAATGGCCCGGCAACGGAGGCTGGATGCCACTGTCGCTGAATATCGGCGGCTGGTGGCCCTGGAGGAGGAGGAGACGCAGTCTGGTACAACAACAATGTCCACGGGGACAGCTGCATCCTCCTCCGTGCGGGCTGCCAGCCAGCGCAGTGCTCCAGCGGTACGGAGCCGGGCTCCCAAAGCCCAACGCCAACGCCGAGCAGCAAAGACAGCAGCTGCCCCCCACAGGATTTGCAAGGCACACCGGCGCCGCTTATCCCTCAGACTGTCCTACCTGGAGCAGGAGGTCCTGAACTATAAGAACTTGGTGGAGGGCCTCCGCTTCGAACTTGCCACCCTCCGCAAGGAGCATGATGCCCTGGCTGCTAAAGGCAACAGCACCCTGCCATAGTGTCCCTTGCCCCTTTTTTAGAGACTTTTGGGGGGTGGGAATTGGGAGTTGGGTTTTTTGGGGACTTTTGAAGGACAATCGTTGGGGTTAGGGAGGGTCTTGCGGGAGATTATTTTGTTAGGGCTATAAAAATATAATTTTTGAAACTTTATCTGACCATACCTGTTTTTTACAGCTTTTGAGTCTGGTCGGTGGGGGTTTAACAGTAAGTTTGTTTTCCTGAATAGTCCTGTGACTTTAGTAGTACTACCGTCAATCTCTCGTCTCTCCTAATACTCCATTATACTACCTCCAACCAAACGCCTATCTTACCTGTAATTTCTGTTTGCAAGTCGGGCTAGGCCCAGGGCTGGCTCCACGGGAAACAGCGAATAAGGTTGGCAATCCTGGGCGGATAAAATTTCCTCAAAGCGGTGGTACTAGTGGTGTGACACAGTGGCAGTTGCATGCCTATGAAAAAAAAGAAAATGAAATCTGGTTTGTCCTCCTGAGCAATACAACGGTACAATAGAGAATATAGCAGGTGACAGTACACTAGAACAGTGCCACATTGTAGCCTAACAAATGGTAAAGTATAATTAACTACTAATTCGGTTGAAGTTCTTTGACATTAGCCATGGGTCTTTGTCAAGCAGAGTAAGAATATATCCTCGGATTTCTTCACCAGCCTGTTGGTATCACCTTATCCTCCCCAGCAATTCTGTGGATTTATTGCTGTAATTTAGTCACCCATCAATCAAAACCACACAGCCCGGGGGAAGAGGGTTAGGGTTTGAAAAATGGATGGGTACGGGGGTTTTTGGGAAAGGTTTTGTGAGACAAGAAAAAAAAGCACAGCATGGACAAACAATTGTGAACATAAACAAATCTTTGGGTACAAACCTATTCATCAATCTTTGAAAGTGCATGCACTACTGCATGCATGTCAGTGAAAAGTCAGTAGTACTTTCGACAACTGTGGAAGAAAGAATGCGACAGTACAGGGCGTGTGTGGAAATATTGATAACTATATTCAAGATAAGGTCTCTGTTGCCAGATACCTGAGAGCCTTGCTGGTCACTATAAATCCATTCACAACACTCAATGGGGTTGGTCTGGAAGGTGTAGTAGATAGAAAAGGAAAAATTGCTCTTTTTCTAGGTGTCCCCTCACTCACCAGGGTTGCCCCTTGGTGACATGCTTCATCATTGGGGCCATCCCAGTCCTCTACGGGCTGGGGCGTGCTGCGACTTGCGAATTACGTAGGAGCACTTACAAATGACTATGTGTGGTGCAGATGTGATAGTGGAGTGGACTAAGTGATGTGTTAAAGGATCAATTTAGAAGCAGAGAGAGATCCAAGAAATGCAGTCACAGTCCTAGAAAAACACAATGGATACTGTATCTGTATGTTGTTGTAGTTGTCCTGTTGAATTTTGTAAGTAAGTTGCATGCAGAAAAAAAATCCTCTTATTAGCGGCACTCCTCCATTGCAGCTGACGCTTCGACCATCGATGTTGGTCACCACCAGAAGACACCCTGTAAAAAAAGCACAGCATGGACAAACAATTGAACATAAACAAATCTTTGGGTACAAACCTATCCATCAATCTTTGAAAGTGCATGCACTAGTGCATGCATGTCAGTGAAAAGTAAGTAGTACTTTCGACAACTGTGGAAGAAAGAATGCGACAGTACAGGGCGTGTGTGGAATAATTGATAACTATATTCAAGATAAGGTCTCTGTTGCAGATACCTGAGAGCCTTGCTGGTCACTATAAATCCATTCACAACACTCAATGGGGTTGGTCTGGAAGGTGTAGTAGATAGAAAAGGAGAAATTGCTCTTTTTCTAGGTGTCCCCTCACTCACCAGGGTTGCCCCTTGGTGACATGCTTCATCATTGGGGCCATCCCAGTCCTCTACGGGCTGGGGCGTGCTGCGACTTGCGAATTACGTAGGAGCACTTACAAATGACTATGTGTGGTGCAGATGTGATAGTGGAGTGGACTAAGTGATGTGTTAAGGGATCAATTTAGAAGCAGAGAGAGATCCAAGAAATGCAGTCACAGTCATAGAAAAACACAATGGATACTGTATCTGTATGTTGTTGTAGTTGTCCTGTTGAATTTGGTAAGTAAGTTGCATGCAGAAAAAAAAATCCTCTTATTAGCGGCACTCCTCCATTGCAGCTGACGCTTCGTCCATCAATGTTGGTGACCAGAAGACACCCTGTCCACTGCCTGCCTGGCGGATGCTGAATTGCGGCTCGCTAATGTGAAGCCTAACTCCATCCCATTGCACAGACTGAAACCCGGCCTGTAATTATTCAACGAAAAACAGGAAGTGATATAATATTACAACACCACTGATAAATAAATATAAGATATGTGGAGTGCAAAAACTCACACTTTGATTTTCCTAGTAGACAGTACAATATTTTTACAGTGCGTACTCTGTCTGAGTCACCTTTTGAAGGATAAATAAGTATGGGCAAATTAATGTAGCGGATCTTTCCCCTCAAGCTAGGTGTACTGTGAACTGTGTTTTAGAACAAAATTAGATCTTCCCAGCAGTGCTCCCACCCAGACCCTTACTAAAGCCAGTCGCAAAAATGTAGAAGACCCCCAATCAAATCGGAAAAAACGAGGCCTAGCAGAAAACTGGTGACAAAACGTACTTTGAAAGTAAAAGTAGGCCCAAATACCCCCTTACCCACCGTGGATTGCATTCAAACCACTTGCAAGCAACCAAGCAAAAGTATCCATAGCCAGCATCGCTCCAAGACTCGAAAACCCCCCCACCCAAACACATGCAATAGAAATACTGCTAACCCTAACGAACCCTAAGTAAAGAATAGTGGCAAAGGCTTTCTTTAACTATGCCAAATCCCCCCTTTCCCACCCAGGATTTTCTTCAAATGACTTGCAACCAAAATTACACATTCTCACGAGTGCTCTAAGAACCCAGAACTCAGTTGCAAAAATGTAGAACACCCCGAAACACATGCAATCCTGCTGCTAGGGCTAACGAACCCTAAGTTACATAAAGTGCCAAAAGGCTTTTCGGCGTGGATTTTGTCCCAACCACTTCCACCCGGTATTAGACCTTCCCAGGAATGGCCCAAGACCCGCCAACCCACCCGCCAAAAAGCATAACACCCCCAAACAGACCAAAAGCAACATCTCCTACTTACAATATTTCTCGGCCTTCGGTCCAAACGCGCTGCGTAGCTAGGCCATAAGTCAGTTTTGCCACCACGGATTTCCTGAAAAGCAAATGCAATCAAGATTAGAGTGTCCCAGCAGTGCTGACAGACCCCGAAACTCACCCACAAACAGACGGAACCCCCCTAAGAGCACCTCAAAGGCAAGCAAGTCAGCAAAAACACTAAAGAATTTGCGCCTCGGATTTGGTCCAAACCACTTTTATCCGGTATTAGAGCTTCCCAACAATGGCCCCAGAGCCGTCAACCCAAGAGAAAACGAGTAGAAGACCCCCAAACAGCCAAAGAGCAAAAGTACAAAAATGGGGACTTAGTCATTTTTTCCCAAATTTCCCAAATCACTCCGCGCGCGCTCTGCAGCTAGGCCCTAACTCCCCTCTGCCACCATGGATTTGCTTCAAACCTCTTGCAAACTAAAGTATCCATAGCCAGCAGTGCTCCCAGACCCCGAAACCCACCCACAAACACCAGGAAGCCCCCCAAACCGGCCCCCGAAAACGCTACATTGAGCAAAATGTCAGAAATAGCAACAAAAAAAATCGGCCTAGATTTTGTCCCAACCACTTCTACCTGGTATTAGACCTTCCCAGGAATGGTCCAAGACCCGCCAACCCACCCGCCAAAAACCATAACACCCCCAAACAGGCCAAAAGCAACATCTCCTACTTACAATATTTCTCGGCCTTCGGTCCAAACGCGCTGCGTAGCTAGGCCATAAGTCCGTTTTGCCACCACGGATTTCCTGAAAAGCAAATGCAATCAAGATTAGAGTGTCCCAGCAGTGCTGACAGACCCCGAAACTCACCCACAAACAGACGGAACCCCCCCTAAGAGCACCTCAAAGGCAAGCAAGTCAGCAAAAACACAAAAAAATTTGCGCCTCGGATTTGGTCCAAACCACTTTTAGAGCTTCCCAGCAATGGCCCCAGAACCGTCAACTCACCTGCAAAGAGGTAGAACAACACCCCCACAAGTGCTGAGTCTTTCTTCATTGGGCGTAAACCAGCCCTCTGCTTTGATGGAAATAGGAGTCTGGAGGAGGAGGATAGAGGAGCATGTTCTTCTGAACTTGTGAACCTGAGGAATGCAGACTGCTGCACCTTCAAATCAATTAGCAAACAAGTGAAGACAGTTCTGCTGATGGGCTTGTTTTTGTGATTATCTGATTAAAGTTTGAATTATATTAACTGTGCACAACAAAGAAAGACAGACACACAGGAATAAAAGTGAATAAGGACGAAAAAGAAAGTTATTGATTCGTTGTCTCATTTTCAGGGCTCGGTATCACGGTCCAGGAATGAGAATAAGGCTTCGTCATCATACTCTGCGAATTCAGGCAGGGTGAGCTCAGTGTCACCTGACAGAGTAGAAATTCCCTCATCTATGTTGCTGGCCACCTCATGTTCATCCGGCGCGCTTTCTCGTACTCTGAAATCTGGTGGTATGAGGTGCTGATTCATCTTGATCATTGTTAACCTCTCCACATTTTTGGGCGAGAGGCGGCTCCGTTTGGAAGTTACAATGCCACCAGCAGCACTGAAAACACGTTCAGAAGACATGCTTGCGAGTGGGCAAGACAAGTAGTTTAAAGCCAGGTTGGTGAGCTGTGGCCACAATTCTTTTTTCCCATGCCAATACGCCAATGGGTCAGCATTAACATAGACCTCTGTTGAGTCATTCAGATAGTCCTTGACCATCGAATCAAGGTTCTCCTCCAAGGTTCCTCCTCTTTGCTTAGCTGTTGCTGTGACCTTTTGAGAACCAAACCCAAGCCGAGCTAGCCAATCATCTTCAGCCTCCAATGTTACTGTTGCGTCTGGTGGTGCAGATCATCCGGTTGCCGGTCTCTTTAACGGCTGAGAGGTCACTTGTGCCGCAGCCACAGGTGCAAAGAGGATTGTTGTGACTGGGGATGGCCTGCTGATGCTGATGTATTGCCTTCTCCTTCAATTTGCTGCAGTTCTCTTTCAAACCTCTTGGCTGAGGAGGCTATCCACCGTTTGTAACTTGAAACATCTTCATCAGCAAAAGGAAAGAATGCTTGGCCTGCCAGCGCCTTTTTGTAGCGTGGATCCAGAATAGTAGCACAAATGTAATGCTGGTCTGAGTGGATCATTTTAAGACGTTCATCACCTTGTAGGTGCTCTAATAATTTCACAGCCAGAACAAAAGAGTCTTGGTTTTTTTCATCGTTTTCAAACACAGAACACACCTCCTTCAGTTGGTGCTCCAGCATGTACAACAATGGGATAGCTTTTCCCAAATTACAGTCCTCCTTGCTGACTGCACACGTGAAGAACTCAAAAGGACGAAGCATGCGTGTCAGGCTTTTAACTATGTTCCATTGCGCCGCACCCATCCTCAGGTCCTCCTTCTGAGCTGTACCCTGTGTTAAGAAATAGTGATCGAGTACCGTATACTGCTCATACAGACGCTCAAGCATGTAGAAGGTTGAGTTTCAACGTGTTACCACCTCCTGAATGAGTGCTTTCACTGGCATTTGACGTTGATATAGCAGGCTCCTCAGCTGCTTCCGGGCCTTAAAAGAATGGCTGAAATGGTTGCACATTTTTCGGCAGGTGTCCAATACTCTGTACGCTGCACTGTCTGTATTACCCAAGAATTTTTTGACAACCAGGTTTATACAGTGCGCCAAACACGGCACTCTGATATAGTCACCCAGCTTCATGGCCTTAACTATATTGGCGCCATTGTCCGTGGAAACATAACCAACCTGGCGTTTTTTTGGGGACAGCCAGTTAAGGACCTTTGTGTTAAAGACATCCAAAATGTTTTCTGCTGTGTGACGTTTCTCCAAACCAAACATGGCTAGTGTTGTATGTTTCCGAGCAGCTTTAAAAACAATGTCCGGGTCAACACCTGCGTTTAGCTTTGCTTTAGCCCCTGAAAAAGAGACCCAGTGTGCAGTGATGCACATGTAATCAGCGCCTGCGCCACTGGTCCACATGTCTGTTGTCAGATGTATAGTGTGAACAGCACTCTTCTGCAAAGCTGCCCCAATCACCTTCAGAACATCTTCATGTAGTGCTGGAACCGCAACTCGGGCAAAATAGAACCGGCTAGGAACCTTCCATTTAGGGCAGAGCGCTGCCACTAATTCTAGAAAACCAACCCCTTCTACAAAAGAAAAAGGGAGAAGGTCCAGAGCTAGCATTTTAGCCAGCTTAGTGTTATACAGACGCGTCAGTGGATGGTTGCGTTCATATTGCGCTTCTGTAAACAACATCTTTTTAATGTTGCCCTGGACCAAGGATTTACGGGATGATGATGATATCTTCGACCCAGTTACGCTCGCTGATGAACTTTTTCGCATTGATGTCTCACTCTCTCCCACACTCTTAGACTGGCTCACATGGGGTGTGCTGCTGACAGGGGTACTGGGTGTAAGTGAAGTGTTTGAATCGTCTTCTTCCTCCTCGTCATCATCAGGTGAAAAATCAACGTTTTCATTACGTGCAATTCGGGCTTCCTTGACCACCTCTAGTTGCGCAAACCATTGGACAGGGTGCGCTCTCCTAAGATGACCTCTCTGGCCTCCGGTACCATAGTTGGTACCAAACTTACCACGACTAACTCGAAGCTTACAAATGCTACAAATGGCTATGTTTTCCTTTTTGGGGCAAACACTAAAGAAGTCCCAAACTGGAGACTTGAAATGTCTTTGGGGGCCGGAGGAGGCTGCGATACTGGTGGTGGTGGTCCTGCTGCTAATGCCAGATGAAGTGGAGGATGTGGATTGCCGAACTTCAGTACGTTTTGCACTTTCACCACCACTAATTGAGGTCGAGGTGGATGGAGGTCCCTTCTTGCAAGAAAGAAATATGGAAGCGGTAGGTGTTGGTGTACTAGTTAACTCCAAATCTAATGATTGTTGTGTTTCCATTTCCATTGCCTCCTCGTCGACATCATCATCACGCTCAGCAGCTTCTCGGGATAGGGTCAAAATGTCTCTTTGCTGCATGCCCGCTGGGGCTGCAGTGACCTTTATGATGACTGCCTCATCGTCGTCATCGTGAGAGGCTTCACCAGCAGCAGTATCCGTCACTTCTTGTTGAGCCTCATCACACTCCATAGCTATGAGTTTTTCGACGACCTTCCTTTTACGCTTAGGTACCTTTGTCAGATCATGGTGTGCCTCTCTCTCAGACGGCAGTGGTGCTGGTTCCCAATTGGGATCCGTTTCATCAGAAGGAGGTGGGCTTGAAGAAGATGTAGACACCAACCTTGATCTTTTCCTTGCTAGGGATGTGGAAGACAATGAATGATCATCAGGAGGAGTGGCTTCCAATGATACCTCGGCTTGATTGTCGATTTCCTGATGTGCCCCTACTTCGGGAGGAACAACTATTGTGGGCACTTGTGACCCTCCATGCACCTCTGCTTGCGCATCCCCTTGCGCTGCCTCTCCTTCCACATGTACTTGGGCTTGTACTTGCATATGGTGTTGTTGTTGCGGCTGTGGTTGTTCAACACTTGTCAGATGAGTTACAACAACCTGTGTTGATTCAGGGACATTGCTGCTACTTTCTTGCGATGAGCCAACATCACTGGTCGATGGTGATTGGAGAAGTACACTGACTGCCTCTGAAGCACTCAAGGGCTTTGACTTAAGTTGGCGTGGTGGTAGAGGCACTGAACCCAATGGAGCGGGGGTGCTGCTCCCAGCTTGGTCCCCAGCAGATCCTGCTGCTGCTGCAGGGCTACTTTTTTTTTTGCTCCCAAAAAACGTGGCGGCCGGCACACCAGCCTCCTTGGTAACTTGCTTCTTCAGCTCCTTACTAGCAACTTTCTTGCTAGAGGAGCTACGGAGACCTTTTTTTGGGGCCATCTTCTTCAGAGCAGGTCAGACAGCAGGCCGCAGTTGCACGAATTGTAGAGTTGTGTGAGGCCAGACGTGACGTCGCGTGACGTTATGCTGCACACACACACCGCTGCAGGACTTCTTCCTGGCACTGGTGGTTCTCTTGAGTCTTGTGCACCTAAAAACAATGGAAGACAGAGGAACATCAGTTCAGTTATACACCCCAAAAAAATCGAAAAAACCCCAGAAAAAACAGCACAATCCCATTCCATCCATGCCCTCCATGATGTTTAAGTTCGAGACACCCCAAAGAAAGACTAGGCCCATGCAAGACTCAATACCCCTGGTGAAAAGGCCACAAGTACAGCCCCAAAAAACGAAAATCACTGAAAAATCAGCACAATCCCATTCCATCCATGCCCTCCATGATGTTTAAATTCAAGACACCCCACAGAAAGACTAGGCCCATGCAAGACTCACTACCCCTGGGCATAAAGGTTGAAAAGTAGGCAAAATGGTTGCAGGCCTAACAACAATGCCTGCATTCAAAATGGCCACTTGCCTCCCAGCACATGGCCAGGGCCTGTAGCAGCACTCAAAATGGCCCCCAGCCACATGGCCTGTCCCTCCCCATGAACACCCCCAAAAATCGAAAAACACTGCAAAATCAGCACAATCCCATTCCATCCATGCCCTCCATGATGTTTAAGTTCAAGACACCCCAAAGAAAGACTAGGCCCATGCAAGACTCAATACCCCTGGTGAAAAGGCCACAAGTACAGCCCCAAAAAACGAAAATCACTGAAAAATCAGCACAATCCCATTCCATCCATGCCCTCCATGATGTTTAAATTCAAGACACCCCACAGAAAGACTAGGCCCATGCAAGACTCACTACCCCTGGGCATAAAGGTTGAAAAGTAGGCAAAATGGTTGCAGGCCTATTAACAATGCCTGCATTCAAAATGGCCACTTGCCTCCCAGCACATGGCCAGGGCCTGTAGCAGCACTCAAAATGGCCCCCAGCCACATGGCCTGTCCCTCCCCATGAACACCCCCAAAAAACGTAAATCACTGAAAAATCAGCACAATCCCATTCCATCCATGCCCTCCATGATGTTTAAGTTCAAGACACCCCACAGAAAGACTAGGCCCATGCTAGACTCAATACCCCTGGTGAAAAGGCAACAAGTACAGCCCCCAAAAACGAAAATCACTGAAAAATCAGCACAATCCCATTCCATCCATGCCCTCCATGATGTTTAAATTCAAGACACCCCACAGAAAGACTAGGCCCATGCAAGACTCACTACCCCTGGGCATAAAGGTTGAAAAGTAGGCAAAATGGTTGCAGGCCTAACAACAATGCCTGCATTCAAAATGGCCGCTTGCCTCCCAGCACATGGCCAGGGCCTGTAGCAGCACTCAAAATGGCCCCCAGCCACATGGCCTGTCCCTCCCCATGAACACCCCCAAAAATTTAAAAACACTGAAAAATCAGCACAATCCCATTCCATCCATGCCCTCCATGATGTTTAAGTTCAAGACACCCCACAGAAAGACTAGGCCCATGCTAGACTCAATACCCCTGGTGAAAAGGCCACAAGTACAGCCCCAAAAAATGAAAATCACTGAAAAATCAGCACAATCCCATTCCATCCATGCCCTCCATGATGTTTAAGTTCAAGACACCCCACAGAAAGACTAGGCCCATGCAAGACTCACTACCCCTGGGCATAAAGGTTGAAAAGTAGGCAAAATGGTTGCGGGCCTAACAACAATGCCTGCATTCAAAATGGCCACTTGCCTCCCAGCACATGGCCAGGGCCTGTAGCAGCACTCAAAATGGCCCCCAGCCACATGGCCTGTCCCTCCCCATGAACACCCCCAAAAATCGAAAAACACTGAAAAATCAGCACAATCCCATTCCATCCATGCCCTCCATGATGTTTAAGTTCAAGACACCCCACAGAAAGACTAGGCCCATGCAAGACTCAATACCCCTGGTGAAAAGGCCACAAGTACAGCCCCAAAAAACGAAAATCACTGAAAAATCAGCACAATCCCATTCCATCCATACCCTCCATGATGTTTAAGTTCAAGACACCCCACAGAAAGACTAGGCCCATGCTAGACTCAATACCCCTTGTGAAAAGGCCACAAGTACAGCCCCAAAAAACGAAAATCACTGAAAAATCAGCACAATCCCATTCCATCCATGCCCTCCATGATGTTTAAGTTCAAGACACCCCACAGAAAGACTAGGCCCATGCAAGACTCACTACCCCTGGGCATAAAGGTTGAAAAGTAGGCAAAATGGTTGCAGGCCTAACAACAATGCCTGCATTCAAAATGGCCACCTGCCTCCCAGCACATGGCCAGGGCCTGTAGCAGCACTCAAAATGGCCCCCAGCCACATGGCCTGTCCCTCCCCATGAACACCCCCAAAAATCGAAAAACACTGAAAAATCAGCACAATCCCATCCCATCCATGCCCTCCATGATGTTTAAGTTCAAGACACCCCACAGAAAGACTAGGCCCATGCAAGACTCAATACCCCTGGTGAAAAGGCCACAAGTACAGCCCCAAAAAACGAAAATCACTGAAAAATCAGCACAATCCCATTCCATCCATGCCCTCCATGATGTTTAAGTTCAAGACACCCCACAGAAAGACTAGGCCCATGCTAGACTCAATACCCCTGGTGAAAAGGCCACAAGTACAGCCCCAAAAAACGAAAATCACTGAAAAATCAGCACAATCCCAATCCATCCATACCCTCCATGATGTTTAAGTTCAAGACACCCCACAGAAAGACTCAGTCCACCCACCACTGAGTACCCCTGGGCAAAAGGCCCCAAAACAGCCCAAAAATCGAAAATTCCAAAATTGTAGTTGCAGCAACTGTAATGCCCCAAACAAACTTACTTGTGAAATTTCTAATCCAAAAGTGATCCAAAGAAAGTCAAAAAGGCCTCAAATCCAAATATCCAGCAGCATCCACAAAAAGTAATCTTTCCAGCTCCAGATCCAAATGAAAAGTGACCAGGAGATGGACAAAGCACTGGGAGGAGCCTGCTGGACAGGAACAGGAAGTTGAAGACTGTGGGGCACTTCCTTCCTCCCACCCCCCCCCCCTCCCCAAAATGGACTCCTCGCAAAAAAAGTGCAGGCAAATGTCAACCTAAGGAGTTATTCAGATAAAAATCATCATTTCAAGAAGGTTTATGCTGCTTGCTGGTGGATTTCTTGTGCAGAATTGCAAATTTTATATTTTCGCGTGTGCGAGATTGTTGCTGCTCGCCGCATCTCAAAGCTCGCAATTGCGAAGTACCGCGATACGTGATCACGGCGTACTCGCGTTGACAAACGCTCGCTGTAAAAGTTGGCAAGCCGCGATTACGTAATCGCGCTTGCCAAATTCCCGCGGGATCCCGCAGCAAGATCCAAAATGGCGCAGCACTCGCAAAATATCGAGAAAAACAACTCGGCAAACGATGATAAACGCCGCGCGCCGCAAAATTGTATCACCAAGAAAAAAAAATCTGCTGCGTGCGAATTTGCGGATTTTGTGGGAAATTCGCAAATCTCGCGGATTGCGAATTTACCGAAAATCCGCAAAATCCGCGAGCGTAACGGGTTTTCCGCCCATACTTACTTATACCCCATAAGTCGAACCTCTCTCTAAAGGATAGTATTAACTGAGCGATCTCTGCTGTTTGCCATGTTGTTAATGTTTGTTCCAATGAGTTATTATTATCTTGCTTGCGGAATTTGACCGAGAGCAAGTCTGCGTTGGTTAGATGTTGTACCCCTTCAGTGTTGGCGTAGAGTTTAAATATATTGCCCCTGTTCAGAATGGGTGGGTTCGAATCCCATCCTCGTCGCCAATGTAAAGAAATCCATGAGACACAATAAATATAATTAATTAATATATCTTTAATGGAGCTTGTAAATCAGCTTCCATATCTGTCCTGGTATGTCCCATGAATGTTTCCTCAACATTCTTTATTCTTGACATTCTTTTACATCTCACATTATGATGTCATTTATACATCATTACATTCATGCATCCCCTGAGTTTCGTATTCTGGGGTGAAGAGGAGTTGTTTGAGATGTAAATCGTCTTTGCTAGACCAATTCCCAGAGCCTTTCCCCGATTCTAGTCTGCTGTCTGATCTGATTCCGCAATAAGGCCCAGTCCCGGCTGATATTTGTGTTCCGTGCGTACCGATTGCCTGTGCACATTGGGATGTCATAATCCTTGTGATCTGATTGCTCTCTTTCGTCAAACCTCCGCTCGTGACTGGGCAGGTCTGGGGGGCCCTGATGTGCTCCATCTCTGTCCCCCTCTCTGAGTTGGCATCCTCCTTGCACTTCAAATTTACCATTCGGTCTCCGCGACTTAGTAGAAGTTTTATGTCTGCGATAGAGGGTAGGCTCTTTTTTTCCCCCAACCTGGTGTTTCCAGTTTGGGGTTCTTTCAATGATTTTAGGTGATACCTCTTGGTTGTTGGTTGCATTAGCAAGCTGGTCTTGCTTGATGGTCCCGCGTGACGTACCTTGAGACCTGCTTTGTCTGGGGTTTAATTCTTCTCTGCCTTGTGGGAGTGTTTAATTCCTTTGGGCCACTTTTCCAGATTCACGTCGGCTTTTTGTCCGGCTGGTGTTGATTTTTTGTTCTCGGCCACCTCTCTGCATTTTGCTGTTGTCTCCGAAGTAATAGGTTGCCCTAGGGGGCCAATTGGTTGTGACGAACTCCCGCTTTCTGTGCGACTGCTTTTTTCCGCAGTGTCGTCTGTCTGTGTTAAATTGCCCGTGCCCAGCCTCGGATGTGCGTCTCTGTTGTTTGTTTCGCCTGTGGGCGCTACTCCAGTACATGTGCCAGGGTTGCTTGCGACCTCTGCGAGTAGGACCTCCCTTCCTTTTTTTGTTAAGAGCTGTTGTCTTGATGAATTGTGTGTTTGGTCAGTTAAGTCGTCGGATTGTCTTGTCGTGTTTAGTGTTTCCTCCTTGCTTTTGGCTGAGGTGAATATGGAGAACATTCTCACCCCTTCCTCCGTGTACCCTGTTAGTTGTTTGTTCCTTGCTTTCCTTTCCTGTTTTTTTGACGTCTGGTTAAAGTGTTTTTTTTGTTTGAAGTTGGTGTGTTTAACGTTGGACTTACTTCTGCCATTTTCTTTATTTTATGTGTATCTATTTCTGAATTCTTTGCAGGATTATGATCTGTAATGTTTTTAGATGATTTCACTTTGGGGGAATACGGGAATGATTCTTTTAGAGCCAGTATTTGTTCTATTAGGTTGGGAAGGAGGTTCAATTTGTCTATGATTGGACCGCAGGAGCAGGGGCTTTGTTCCAGTGTGTACTTTGATTGAGCTGTTAATATCAGGTTATTTAATTTATCAAGTTTGTTGTCAATCCCCGCAATGTAGTGGGCTATGGTATTCATTAAATCAATTAGGGTGTCCATTTTGTCGGATTGCCAATTTAAAGCCATTGCTGATGACTGAAGGGTTTCTATTACTGAGAGAAGCAGCCCTGAGTGGATTGCACTAGCCCCCTGTTCGAGGTTTTGATTGAGTAGAAGATCAACGCGCTCTTGGCGAGGCGAGGTGTTGCCAGATGTTGGAATTACAGTTCTTCCTTCTCTGTATTTTTTCGATGTTTTTTCTTGGCTTCGCGGCTGAGTAGGTTGCCCTTCTTCATTTATATTGCACAGTTTTTTCTCTGGGTTTTTTCCCCCTTTGTGATTGGTTTTACTTGTGTCTTGCAGCTTTTCCTTATTAATTATTGGGCTTGATATGAGGCTTTATGATTTTATTTCCCCCAGGTTTGTTTCCCCTTTGTAATTGTTTTTACTTGTGTCTTGCATCAATTCTTTGTTTGATTTTGGGCTTGATGTGAAATTTAATAGCTTCAGCCTTGACGTTTCTGAGGTGTCCTGGTGAATAGATTCCATTTGGCTTGTATTTTGTTCCCTATGTATCTGGGCTTTGGATATCTGACACTCTTTGTCAAGTAGTTTCTGTATTTGCGATTTTGTGGGGGGCTCTGTGATTTAGTTTTTAAAAATTTTGTGAAGATTGTTATTGCTGCTATAGGTGTTATAGGTGTTGCGTTGGATGCTGATTTTTCTACACACGTCCGTTCTTCCTTTGTCCTCTTACTGTCTGGGGTGGCCTATGTTATAACTCTAGTCGCCTGTGTTTTACTCTGGCCCAGGATAGCCATTTCTCCTGTGCTGCACTTTTGTGGCGAGGTGGTTTCCCGATCGAGGCACTCCCCAGATTCTTCCTGCGGGTGGACCATTACTGTTGTCTCGTCCTGATGCGGACTTTGGCGAGATGAGGTAGTTAAGTTTGCCCGAGATGCATGGGGAGTTAGTCTTCTGAATATAGATGTTAAGCCTTTATTACAGGCGACCTTCTCGGGGGTTAGAGGCGTGGGGAGACCTGGGAGAGATTGTTGGGTCGTAAGGAGAGTGGCTCCTGGATTTTTCAGTAAAAAGAAAGCTTTGTTTGTCTCTATTTTCTCTCTCCCGTCCTGCTTTTTATATTTGAACATTGTTGCAATCGGGGAGATAAGTAGGGTGTGTAGCACTGTTGTTAGCCCTTTTTTTGTATCCGTGTTGTTAAGTGACGTTTTTTCCTGGTTTGCGTTCCACTGGTCGGCTAGTGGGGATTTCTTTGCCTTTGAGGTTCTTTTTTTTTTGCTTTGGTGACTCCTAACCCTGCCTGATCTCATCCTTTAAGGGCAGGGTGGCTGGCTTAGGTGGTTTGTATGTTGCTTTGGGGGCTCCCATGACGAATTTGCTCTATTTGCCCTGTTGCTCTATGCTCCCCGCACTATTCTCTACTCGGCTTAGCTTGGCTTGGCAGATCTTTTGACTGGGTGTGAGTGTTTGATTGATTCAGATGCTCCGTCCATCACCACCCCCTTTTGTACCGCTTTTGGCTGTGCTTGGCCTCGGCAGTGGTCAGACTTTCGCCGGGGTCCGAGGGTCCAGGGTCCAAGAAAGTCCGAGGGAACCTCCCGACTGCTTCCCACCTGCTTTGTCTCACTCTTGCCTCCCTTTCTGCGCCTCTCTAAGCCAGTGCTCGGCTCAACGTGGGTCAACTCAGGGACTCCAAGATGTCCCTCTCCTCGGGTATTGACCCTCTCCCCTCCCCTCCGCACTCTGCGCTGCTTTCCTGCTGCTTTCCTGCTGCCGCTTCTTGTGTTTCCTTTTTGCGGGCAGGCGGGCGGGCGGGAGGGTGTGGGAGCAAGCGGGAGGACGTTGTGCTATGCTCTATATGCGGGATGAGTGATTTGGAGGAGTCAAGAGCCAGAGAACCAGTAGCTGCCGCGAGGGGGTGGGGGGTTGATGGATCGCACCAACCAGTACAGCTGCTTTGGTCCCGTGATGATCTCCACAGCCCCCCGCGCTTATTTTCAGCTTCCTCTGCTCCGTTTCTTTGTTCTCCGTTCTCGGAACATAGCCACCGCACTCACGAGCAAGGCTACAGCTGACGGGGCCCCTCCTCTCTGGGAATGCTGTCCGTCTCAGTTAGGAGCCGTCCGAGTGAGTGCTCCTCACAGGCTGCCGATTGTAGGGTGTTAGCAGCGGGGGCCCGCAGGCTGCTCCTTAGTTTGGTCAGGGTTTTAGGTTTCGAATCTCGTGCTCGGGCGCAGGCTCTGATTTCCAGATCCCGACCTGCAGTCCTACGAACGCGGTTACTGCCTCGCTGCTTTACTTCGCAGCGCGCTGCTCTCACTGCTCTCGTTGCTCTAGTAATGGAGAATTTTACATTTTAGGGTGGGTATGGGTTTTGGGGTAGTTGGGAATAGTAATTTTTACCCCTACACTATCCAACACTTTCCCTCCTGTTGCACTCACTGGAGGGGTGATAGTAATTTTTACCCTTATTCTATCCAACACTTACCCTACTGTTGCACTAAAAAATATTATGCGTTATAATGGTATGCATTGTAATGGAATGCGTTGTAATAATAGTTTTAAAAAATGTGTTGTAATGGTATGCATTGTAAAATCATGCGACGTAATGGTAGATACGTTGTAAAAACTGTGATGTAAAAGTATGCATTGTAATTGTTTGCATTGTAACGTCATATATTGGATGTGGTGTGCTGCGTGGCCCAGGAGTCGTGACTGTTTTGGTTGTATGTGTGCCTGGGAAGGGTACTTTACAGGCATAGAGCAGTACTGTGAGGACATGTGAGATTAGTGCATGTCTTGAGTGTATGCATGCCTGTGAGGAATACATGACATGACTAGAAAGATGTAATGCTGCGCGGTGTGGGTGCTATGAAAGCTTGTACTGGTTGTATGGATGCGTGTGTGAAGTGCAATACATGAAGTACTGTGCAGCGCACACATGGGGAGTGTGTGTGCTGGCAGAAAACTGAACACAGACTGTATTTGAGGTCAATCCAATTGCTCAATACAAATCTTAATAATCAAGAAATCTTGAGTAGAGAAAGCAAAAAAAAAAAATGTTGAAAATCTTATTTCATAGGCTAACACGTGGACTTTCACTTCACTCGAAGATACGATGGCCGTTACCATTACATACGGCCATTGTACCGTGAATTAAGGGAAATTCCTCTGTGCTCCTTATATGAGTTTTAGATATACATTAATATACTCTTCAACACTCAGGAGAATCTTCATTCTGATCACCACTGCACATAAAATATCTTTTCCACAACCAGAGATTTAAATATTGCATTTTGTAATGTTAATATTTTGGCCCTGAAGAAGTGACCGGTGTCGTGAAACACATGTCGGCCTATGAAAAATATTTCTCAGGAATTAAAAAAACAAAACTTTGCTTTCACTACTCAGATTTCTTGATTATTAGGATTTTATTGAGCAATTACTTTGACCTCAAATACAGTCTGCGTTCAGTTTATTGCTTATACACGCCTGCAGGGAGTTATCCAGCAATTATTTTTTGAGGTCGGTCTTAAAACCATAGAGCGCTTCCTTTCCCCTCCCCCACCTTGCAATAAGTATGTGTGCTGCTGGTGTGTGTGTGTGTTTGTAAATAGCACACCCTCTTTAAATATAGAAAAGCTGCAGTGCTGAACAGGTGCCCGCAGACGGAGTGTGTGTACTGAATGCATTTGTACGTGTAATGGTACAATGCATGGAGGTACTAATACTGGGCAGTAATTGTGCTGTGAATGTGGGGGCGGAGCTTGCCGGCTACCAAGATGGCTGGTTAAACCCGGTTCTCCGCATAGTGGTTCCCATATATCCTTAATTATCCTGCAACAGCCAGAACTCAGACGCCTGAGACTTGGCCCCCTGTGCCGGGAACACTAGAGGGGCCTGGCGCTGTCTTCCCGGTGCTGCTGCTCCACCGCAATCGTGCCGAGAGAGCGGAGTCTGGTGGATGGACGCGGTGGACCATAGAGAAAGGCCTACAGTCCAGTATGGCCGCTCTGGGTTCCAAGATCGACGCCCTGACTTACAGGATGGATAGGATGATGGAGAGGATAGATAAGCATGCAGAGAGATTAGACATGTCAGAACGTAGACTCATGGAGGTCGAAGAGTCGCAGATTGAACTCGGCATGGACCCTAAGAAAGTGGAAAAATGATGCAAGCGTTGCAGGATAAAGCCGAAGATTAGGAGGCTCGCTCACATCGCTGCAACATCAGAATCACGGGCCTACCCGAGACAACACAGACGGGTAATATAGAGCGCTTTGTCGAGAAATTGCTGATCACCTTGCTGGGAGAGGAATCTTTCTCTCAGGTGTTTATAGTAGAAAGAGCACACCACTCGTTTGGCCAACGCCCGCGCCCGGGCGCGCCGCCTCGCCCTGTAATCGCCAAACTGCTCAGCTACAGGGACAGGGACACTGCGCTGCGACTGGCCAGAGAGAAGTAGACACTACAATATGAGGGCTCGGAAATCTCATTATACCCAGACTTCACGGCCAGGGTGCAGGAGGTTTGCAAGCACTTTGCCCCCTATAAGAAACAACTCAGAGAACAGGGTCTGGATTATGCGATGCTTTACCCTCATAACTGAGGGTAAACAGACGAGTCCATTCCCATTTGTTTACGGACCCTCGGGCCCACCAGCAAGCCCTAAAGAACTGGGCGAAGGAACGTCGCAGGGATGCCACGGAGCAGCGTACTGACGCTGAAGAAGACAGCCATCTGGATGAGCAGGAGTAGAGGCCCTATCGCAGCTGAACATGTAATGCGGTAAGGCCAGAGGGGGGATTAGCCCCCGGGACTGATACACTCAGAAACTAGCATACGGACGGGGTTGCATCTGCTGGGCGGTCCTGTTGGTATGGGGGCGCTACTCAGCGGGGTGACCCAAGTTGCTGTTTAAACCTCACGGCTTGTCTAAGTTGATAGCGTTAATGATTGTTGATGTCCTTGTGGTTAACTATTGGTGCACCGTTGTGGCTTGTGCACTATTTGCATGTTGATAATGCTTTGGGTTGTTAACTGCTCCTTGTTGCTGGCTGGTGCGCTTATGGAACCACGGTGGGAGTCACACGGGGCTACCGTGATATCGTGCATGTAAGCACAGATGGACAGTGGCATGACAACCTTGGCCCCCGTACACGATGCCCCCTAATGACTCCCTTGAGTCGATGACGCTAAGGGTAGGAAATGAGGGTGGTGGGGAGGGACTTGGGGTCGGCATGGCCAGGTTAGGGGAGGTCAGCTGTGGGCGGGGGTGGGTCTGTTTGCGGGCTGCATTTTGCAGAAAGGAGGGTGGAGGGGAATGTTGTATTTTTGTTTCAGCACATCATCTGTTTCGTCCCTAGAAGACTGCCTGATGTTAGCACTGTACTTGTATGACCTATATGGCTTCTACACCCACGTTGACTAGCAGCGATTCACCGGTTTTACTCCGGGCCCTCACGTGGAATGTGCGTGGCCTTAATGATCACCGCAAGCTCAGGAAGGTGTTGAATTATTTGCAGAGACAACAGATAGATCTTGCCCTACTTTGGTTTTCCTACTACAGGAGACACACCTCCCCCCCTCGAGTAGAATGCTGCTCAGTAGGGGTTGGGCGGGTAACATGGTGGCTGCAGGCTTCACATCTCACTCCAGGGGGATGCTAACTTGGGTCAACCCTAGATCAAAACTAACTCAGACACTATTGTCTGCCGATACTGAGGGATGCTTTGTTATATCCCGTTGGGCGGGGCTGGGTTTTGGCCTGTTGATAATCAACATATATGGCCCAAATTACGACTCCCCGGAGTTCATTCAGAAAGTGACATCTATTGCACGCTCTTACTCTGCCGCTCAAATATTATGGGGGGGAGACCTGAACTTGGTGCTTGATCCAGCGCTAGATAGATCTGCAGGCCCACTGCGTAGGCCTTCGGCTGCGTCACAGGCAATACAGCAGGCAATCATTACTCTAGACTTGCAAGATGTTTGGAGGATTAAGCACCGGACGCAGGCGGGATTCACCCATTACTCTGCCTACTATAACATTCACACCAGAATAGATTACTGGTTGGCCTCCTCCTCTATTGTGGGCTGAATTAGTTCCTGCACAGTCTTGCCTCGGACGTTGTCTGACCATTCCCCTCTCTTGCTAGTACTGCAATCCCCTAAGAAAGCGATTCCCCCGTTTACATGGCGCTTTCCGCCTTACTCGCTGCTTCACCCGGTGTTCAGGGGCGAATTGGCAGAGGAGATAGACGTCTTCTTCGAGGCAAATATAGGTTCGGTCGACCGCTTTCACACAGTGTGGGAGGCCTTCAAAGTCTATATTCGAGGAATAGCGATGTCAAAGCAATCTAGCGTGCTAAAATCCGTCGGGCACTGGAAAGATAAATAGGGACCCTTGAGCAAAGACAGCAGACCTCGCCTAGTGATGCAGTAACTGAGGAAATCAAAACTTTGCTCACGGACTATCATGAGGAAGCGGACAGAGAGGTGCAGCATATGGGGAAATATGCCACTGCGCGCACGTATAGGGAGGGGGAAAGACCGAGCTCTTTACTAGCCAGGATACTTAAGGGAAGCAGGGGGAAGTCTCTAATCTCGGAGCTGCGGACCTCGGAAGGACGGATGGTGACTGAAGAGCTAGACATTGCGAATGAATTTAGAGATTACTACTCGGATCTCTATTCCGCTAAAGGGGGATTCGTCACTGCTGAGGCGGCTGACTATCTGGATCATATCGACTTGCCGCAGCTGACCAACACTCACCATGAATTTCTAATGCTACCAATAGAGAGGGATGAAATAATGGAGGCTCTGGCGAGCATGCGCTCTAGTAGTGCACCGGGGGCGGATGGGCTGATGGTAGCCTTTTACAAAGCCTTTCAAGATAAATTACTCCCCCATCTGGTGAATCTGTTTGATGACATTTGTGTGGATGGTGCCATGCCGCCTTCAATGAGGGAGGCACTTATTGTCACCATACTCAAGCCAGGGAAAGACCCCAATGAGTGCAGCTCGTATAGACCCCTCTCGTTGCTGAACGTGGATACCAAGATTTACGCCAAGGTGTTGGCGACTTGTCTCGCCCTCCTGGCTCGTAGGTTGGTTGCACCGGAGCAGGCTGGTTTCATCCCCGGCAGAAACTTGACATATAACATACGAACGGTTCTGGGCGCCATACAGCATATTCGACAGGATACGAAGGCAGTAGCAGTTTTCCTCGATATGGAGAAGGACTTCGACTCGGTTGAGTGGCCATTCATGACCCTGGTGCTGCGGCGGTTTGGAGTGGGCGAGCCATTTCTGCAGGTGATAGGGGCTCTGTACCACAAACCCACGGCGCGACTCCGTCTGGGAGACCTGGTCACCGATCCTATTCTGATCGGAAAAGGAGCGAGGCAGGGGTGCCCACTATCCCCGCTACTCTATGCCTTGGTGGCGGAGCCACTGGCCTGTGCCTTACGTGAGTATCATGGACACGAGGGTGTCAATTTCCCGACTTACAAGATTGTAGTTTCAACATACGCTGACGACACCCTACTGTATGTCCGTGACCCAGAGCACAACCTGTCCTCCATACTTAGGGAGGTGGTTCGCTTTGGAGCACTGTCTGGTTTGAGAGTCAACTGGTCGAAGTCGGTCGCCTTCCCGCTCACTCCGGTAACGGGTCAATTCGACATGGAATTCCCACTGCAGTCGTCCAGTGACCCGGTCAGGTACCTGGGGGTCAGGATTCATACAGATTTGGAGGTTCTATTCTGGGAAAATGATGGGGTTGCCTACAGTAAACTGGAGGATGACATAGACGCTTGGTGCAGACTCCCATGGGGCGCATAGCCATCATGAAAATGGTAGTGCTGCCAAGACTCCTCTTCCTGTTCAGCGCCATACCGATAGTGCTGTTGAAAGCTTTTTTCCAAACACTGACACAGCTTATGATTAAGCTTGCTTGGGCGGGCAAACAGCCCAGAGTGCGGTGGACTCTTTTGACACTCCCATATGACATCAAGATCCTGGCGGCCCCGGATCTTGAGCAGGCAGCGCACCTCCATACTTGGGTACATGGAGACGAAAACATTCTTCATGTTCGCATGGAACAGCTTTTTTCTGACCCGCTGCCCCTGCCGGCCACGTTATGCAGACCGATGGATCGCAGGACTGGACTATTAGACTCTGTCACTGCCACGAATCACACCTGGCACTCTCTGCTACAGGTGCAAGGAGGAGTCCTCATATACTCGCCTCACATGCCAATATAATGGGCTATCTGGCTTTTGCCGCTTACAGAGCGTGGCGTAGTACAAGGGCTGCACAGCCTAGCCATCTCCATGATGGGAGATTTATTCCTGGAAGGTACGGTAAAAAAGTGGGAACAGATGGTGACGGGCACAGCCCATAGCTCTCTGTTATTAAACTTTCAGTACCACAGGGTCCGCAGTGCTCTCCTGGAATTGTTGGGGCCTGATCTGGCGGAACAACCGGAGGTTCCGGAACTCACATATGTCATTAAGACAGAGTCGCCCCGCAAGCTCGTCACAGCCCTATATAAGACAGCAATGACACACAGGGAGCACCAGTACATGAAAGCCAGGTCGGCCTGGCAAAAAGACTTGCTGATCACCATAGACGATGACATGTGGAGATACTGCTGCACGAGCACGAAAAGGATATCGTTAAATGGTAGGCACAGATTGATATGTTTTAAGTTCCTCCAGAGGGTTTATTACACCCCAGAGCGACTGCACAGATATGGCCTCCGGCAATCGTCGGAATGCGAGCGTTGCCACGAGCAGGCTGCAGATTTTTTGCATCTGGCGTGGACTTGCCCTGGGATCTGTAAATTCTGGGAGGGCGTTCACGCGGAATTGAAAGAGATTCTCGGTATTGACTTAAAGCCGGATCCGGCGCTGGCGCTAATGGGATACTCCAGGCCTCTGCAGGTTGCCGTCAGGCGCCTCGCGGATATGGGAATGCTAATCGCCAAACGCGTACTGGCGTTATGCTGGATGAGAGGGCCACTGTCCACGGTGAAACGATGGGCCCACGATATGCTGTATTGCTGCACACAGTCAGAGCATTATAGTGAGTTGTTACCACCTACCAGTCTCCTGAAGACTTTTTGGGGCCTTTACCAGGCGCGCCTGCGGGCGGGAGAGACGGACGTGGCAGAGGCAGAGGAGACTGTTGGGGAGCGAACACAATTGGAGGAGGCACATTCTACTGAAGCGGAATAGTTTCCAACTTGACAGAGCTTACTTAGATGTTGACTAAGGGGGCGGAAGGTTGGTAGGCATGAGGGCAGTGGTAGGGTCGCTATAGTTTTATGCTACTTAGTACACCACTCGGTTGCTAGGAGGCGAGGGATTGCGACAGGAACACTCCATAGCACACGGCCTAGGCGTAGGGAGATGAGCTTTGTTTATCTTGATTTTATAATTCAACAGGTTAGAACAGACTTAGACACAGGCAGTATTAGGCAGCTGGGAATAGTGCGGGATAGATGTGCATTGGAGGAGGGTGGGGGGGTGTTTCTTCTTAGTTTTCTGAGTTTTTTGTTAGACCTTATCAGAGACACAGATGGCAGTAGCTGCGGAACAGGGTAAGGGGGATGTGCACACTACAGGGCGGCATAGGGTTCCCCCAGGGATGCGTGTGGACGTTACTCTGCTGATGATACCCCATATGTTTATGTTTTTGCACCCTTGAGTTACTTCGCCGCCGGGCCTTCGGGCTGTCGGCTGAACGGCTGTGTTGTACCGGATATGATTTGTCATTTCTTCTTGACAACAAGAGCGGCCGGCCTCCGGGTTGTAGGCCATGAGCTGTGTATGACTTGTGAAGTAACCAATAAAGGTCTTTAAATTAAAAAAAAAAGAAAAAAAATGTCCTGTGAATGTACCTTAAGTAAGGGAGCCTGAAGTGGTACATTATATGGAGGACCTTGAGTTCCATTTTGGGAACCGCAGGCCTGTCTGGAGAAGACACAAGGAGAGTGATGCCCCAGACAGATTTGTGTATTGCTGCATTCCTGTGAGGTGGGTGGGAGAGACAGACACTGGAGGGAAAAGGAAGAGACTCCCTTTACACGTCTAAAGATGTTCTTTGATTCGGTGAGAGAGGAAGGGGCCTGGACACATCCCAGAAAGGGAGTTGGGGCTGAAAAGGGAATCACAAAGAGAAGGGCTGGGTCTTGGATTAACCTTTCGATGCACATATCACTGTGGGTGACATCCACGTGTGAACTTTGGTCAGTCCCATGAGTGGTGTTGTGGGACAATCAACTTCAAAGTCTTGCCTGCTGTGACAGACATTTGTCAAGAGGAAAGAAGAATAGAGGTGTCTGTACTGTCGGAAGACATGGTCTAGTGTCTGTAACCTCACACCTAACACCCACCCACCACCAGGTGTCATAGGTCAGATGACCCTAGCTAATAAAAGGGGCTGAGCGCACATGCTCATGGCCCATTACCTATCCCCATACCACTGTGTCTGTGTCTCATTTACTTATCTACAGAATGAGGGCCTAGCGCCCTCACCAAACCCTACAATGGCGACGAGGCGGTAACTCAATGCCATGCGTGCCTGCCGAAAGGAAAACATTGTGGGGGAAGAGGAGAGAGCTGAGAGGTGACGTCGCGGCCCCCCCCCCCCACTCCCCCACAGGATCGGCGCCGGCCTGCAGGGAAGCCCGCGGGGCGTGTGCCGTGCCCCGGGCCTGGTGCCACACGAGGTGACCGGGAGCTCACCCCGCACCTCACGTCTGCCGGACGATATGCGGACTGGACAGAGCCCACCTGCACCGGCCGCAACTGTGCCCCGGATGAAGCGGACCGACCGGAGCCCACCCGCATCGGCCGCGACCCCTGGCGCATGAGGAAATCCATGCAGAGCCCACCTGCATGGATGAGGAGGCCCGCCAGCAAGAGAAGTGCCCAGGAGAGAAGTGCGGACCGACCGGAGCCCACCCGCGCCGGCCGCGCCTGAGCCCCACCGTGAGGCGACCAACGCGGAGCCCACCCACGTGGCAAGAGTGGCCCTGTGGCCGAAGGTGAGCCTACGCGCAGAGTGCCCCGAGTGCAAGAAGGCCAGCGGAGCCCACCCACGGCCTGTCTGAAGCGTCCCCCTGTCCCCGCCGCGCAGCGTGTGTGGTGAAAGGCTGCGGCGGCGGGGTGAATGAACCGAGGAAACAGAGCGACCAGCAGCGTGTGAAGAGCTGCCGGGCGCTGGTGTGCAACACGGAGCCCACCCGCTGTAGGGAGAGATGCTGCCCAGCAGTGAAAAGAGGCCAAGTGTGTCCTGCCCGCAGTGGCAGCCGAACACGTTATACCGCATGCGGCCGCCCGAAGGCCCTACAAATGAAAAGACTGCCTGCCTCATGGTTCAGAGGCCTACTGTGAAATGCCCGTAAAAGCGGCGGTAGGGCTACCACACCCACTCCCCCCACCCCCCCGGCAGAACGTGAGTGAAGGAGCTGCTGCGGGGGAGGAAGAGTAAAAGGAGAGGCAAAGCGGGCCGAAGGTGAGCCCGTACAGCAAGGGGCAGTGAGGCCGCTGGGAGAACAGTGGAGAGTGGAGTAGCTACCCACTCCTCCACACCCGACAAGGAAGAACCAAGTGTGCCCATGGCCCCTAGTGAAGCAAGCAGCCCCGGGAGTTAACACCAGCCCCTCCCCCACCCCGCGCGGCATGTGAGTAGCGAGCCGGTGGAGGAGAGGGGAAGCGAGGCCAGCAAAAAAGCCTGCGGAGTTGCCGCCTGCCCGGCCCAGACAAGCAAAATGAACAGAGACTCACCGCAAGGATAGAAGCGGTCCGGCTGCAGCGCAGCCATCTAAGGAGGTGTCTGCAGCTTGAGGACATTGGGTGCAGGCAGCACTCACCACGAGTCGCCCTCTGTTCCTCTGCCCCACCGAGGCCTGCTAGGTCAAGACTCCACAGCAACGTGGAACCCTGAGAGAGGACAGAAAATACAATATTGAGGAAAACTGCCACCCCATGGCCAAGTGTCGAAATTGCACCTGCAAAACCCTGTAAAGAGACTGGAGCAAGCCCCAGGCTGCCAAAGCACTGAACGTGCCCCAGGACAATGTGAGGCACCCAGACATGCCAGAACAGATTCAAAGCAGCCAAGGAAATACCAGCTGCCACACAGCAACCTAAGGAACGCGTCAGGAGAGCAGCGCCTCCACACAGGGACACCGTGTGCATGGAGCCAGAGACTGAAGGACTCTACACAGGTACCCGGCCTAGCACAGCACTGTGATGCGCAGGACGGCGCAAGGAGTGAAGGAACTCCACACACCAGAAAAGGACGGCGGAGCAGAAGCGCAATCCGCCAGAAGCACTGACGCCACACCAACGGAAAGCACAGTGACGCCTGGTGGCCACAGGCCGTCACCGCTGCCGGAAGAAAGTAAAGGAGCACCACCACGAGACTCCCCGCCAGGCAAGTGCGACACTGAGGAAGCGCGACGACCGCCAACACTGCTCCAGGGTCCCAGAAGAAAAGCAAGTACACCCGTGACGTAACGGGAACGACCTGCACAGGAGGCAAGGAGTGGTGACGTAACCCTCCGCACAGAAATGCAGCACAGGAAGAGCGCGGAGAAAAGTGCGCCAACGCTAAAGCACCGGAACGGAGCAATAAGCAATCAAACAGAAGACAGCAAAGCGTGAGGACTCATGCAGAAGACCACCCCGATGGTCACCCCACAAAGCCGACCCCTCAGACGGTCGCACGAAGAACCCAGACGGTCACACACGTGACGCACCCAAGAAACCGGCCAGCCAGGTGGCCGCACCAAAAGCCGACCCCTCAGACGGTCGCAAGAAGAACCGGATGGTCACACAACGTGAAGCACCCAAGAAGCCGGCCAGCCGGATGGCCGCACCAAAAGCCGACCCACCGGGGGTCACAAAAGGAGGTGACCGAAGCAAGGGTCAACAAACCGCAACACAGCAAGTATCCTGCAAGAGGACCGAAGATAGCCTGCCAGCCTCGGCAGAGTGGACCGGCAAGAGGTCCAAGAAGTTCGAACATCAAGACACAGTCCACGATCAGCGACTAACGAACTTCAACAACCACAATTCAACATGTAACGTCTAAAGAGAGAGAGAAGCTCGCAACGCCCGGTCCAGTCACAGATGAGAAGAGACAGTGTCCGTGAACCAGGATAAGACCGGATGGAAGCAGGCAGAGTGCACGCTGCCTGGAGAAGTCTGGCCAGGAAGAGGAAGACAGCAAGGTGACCAGACCGCGTTGCGAAAAGGAGAGGAGGTCTGAGTGGCACGACGCCACCAGAGAAGAAGAAAGGAGAAGAGGTCTGGTTGGCACGTCTTCCACCACCAAAGAGAAAAGGAGAAGGAGAAGAAGTCTAAGCAGCACGACGACAGGAAGACAAGAGGATAGAAGAGAACTGAGGAGTGTGGACCAAGACACTACGACACTCAAAAGGGGAAACACAGAGGAGAACATGAGAGGTGCACAACAGTCCACACGCACGACCAGGACACACGTAACATCACTGGAAGCAAGCATCCACGTGCGAACCCAACAGTCATCCAGGAATGACGGAAGCGAGCAAGCCGGTCTGTTGGCAACACCCACCTCTGGGATGGAACAGACACAAGGGCCGTGGAAATCCAGGGGCAGAGGCCTCAGGGACACCGGTGGCAGCGGGTCCCCAACGAGAGACGGACTGTTGAAGCTCGCGCTGAAGATCCTGGAGGGTTGAAGGTCGCACAAGATGGAACCAGCGCCAACAGCACCCTTTCAGGAGGAACTCGGACACGGAGAAGAGGACCCGTAGCGACGTCCTTCAACATGTTGAAGAGGCAAGGCGGCATGTCCACCGGTCCAGTGGAAGCCTGGCAGAAAGGCCTCCGGGTCGTCCAGTGAGAGGGGACACCCACAAGAGAGGGGTATCCGTGAGAGGGATAACCTGCAGCCGAAGATCCCGTCAGGAACCGACACCAGTTTGAACCAAGTACCTTGACCAGGACGGTCCTGCAGAAAGTAACACACTCGAGACCTGCTATTTATACCTCTACACGTTCACAGGATGTGAAACGGAGCGAGAGAGACTGTAAAGCTCACTTACAAGCTGCAAGTATGCCAAGGCAAGAAGAGACAACATTGCCAGCAGTCAACGTGACCAGCAGTGGAGAAGACCACGTGGGAGTTGTCGTGATTTGAGTTATGGGTTTTGTGTGAACTCTATTTTCTTTCCCACAGGTTGAATTTTAGTTAGTGTAATTTTATTAACTAAGGTTGGGAGGGATGTACTGTCGGAAGACACGGTCTAGCGCATGAGACTTTTCTGTAACCTCACACCTAACACCCACCCACCACCAGGCGTCATAGGTCAGATGACCCTGGCTAATAAAAGGGGCTGAGCGCACGTGTTCATGGTCCATTACCTATCCCCATACCACTGTGTCCGTGTCTCATTTACTTATCTACAGAATGAGGGCCTAGCGCCCTCACCAAACTCTACAGTGTCCACTTTAAAAGAAGCAGAACCCCAACATAAAACTACAAAGACTCAGACTCTAAATCCCATTTGGTGTCTGAAAAAGGACTATAAGAAGGGGAGGTTCGAGTCACCAAAAACTGGTCTTCTGCCAAGCAGCGGGCTGTGCGAGAGGGGAAGCTCTGCAAGTCGTCTGACCAGGACTAGGGGTCATGGGCTGCTGGTCTCCATGCTGGGTGAGGGGAGATCACCTCCCCTGGAGCACCATCGTCTGCCTGCTTGTCAAGACCAGTGTGCCGTGTCAGGATGAGGAGAGCGTTGGAGGGAGCGAGGTCCAGTGGGGAGCGTGCGCGTGCATTCCCTGAGCGAGGTCTGAGGCTGTGCACCAATCAAGCCATGGCCCATGTGCAGTATCGCTTCTGCAACGTCAGTACGCCAAGAGAGGGTGCATTGTTCTGAGTCGTATCAGAAGCACTGTGCACCAGGTCACACCTCCGCTGTCACACCGTATGCCAGTTGGTGTCACAGTTGAACTGATTTTGGGTCAGTAGCGCCGGACTTGTGACTGCTGAAATCGGTGACACCCAACGCTAGGAGGGAGCCGCCGTATTGAGGACGATCTCATAAGGAGAGTCTGCACCCAGATCGTGAGTAATGCAGAGCTGTCGGTATCACTTTGGCCAAGGGTCCGGGTCATTGCCTTGACCTAAGCAATACTTCTGTGACCAGTGGGTCTAGCCGACACACTGATCTAACTTGACTGATTCCCAGAGGATCACCAAGACACCGCCGAGCACTTCATACCCTCATTGATGCCCCGGTTGGGAGCCAGAGGACCACCCCAGCCCCCTCTACCCCTGCTAGGGGGAAGTGCAGTGTCTGTCAAGGAGGAGCAGCTCTGATCACTGGAAAGAATTGGCTGTGCTGCTTGACAGAGAGAGACTGCGTCGCTAGGTGCTGCTACGTACACCGCAAACAGCACGTTTTCGTCATACAGGATCCGGACTCTTGAGCTCCCTCGGAGAGGGCACTCGCTGGGCCATTGAACATTGTCATACCGGCAGAGCAGGTAAGACTGGAACTGGGCCCTTGTGGCCCCGGGGAATGGCTGCTAATGGTCCTGCGCCACCATGGACACTTTTGACTAATTCCTAAAGAGTCAAAGTTAGAACTCTTGAGTGCTGCCTAATAGTTTCCATTACCTAGATGCAGTCAACAGTTAATGGGGAATAATTTCAAACACATTACAAGAAGGTGGGTGAGATCAGCCTGACAACTACTCGAACCCCGACCTCAAGAGTGCTTGTGTTAATGCTTCTGAATTTCATATACCTTTGCATGCGTAGCGCTAGAAATCAAATGCTTCTTTGTTCTATAAAAGTGAGTATTGGACTGGAGATTGATTCATTGCTCGCACTGTTTGCACTTTGAGTTATGAGTCGTGTTCACTGACCTGTATCTACATCCCCCAAGGGAGCCGTGAGTGCTCAACCACAGCTACCCCTGGGAGTCAAGTGCAGAAGGGATACTTGGCCCAGATGCTCAGGATCCAAAATAGGTGGGGCACCAGAAGTCGAAGGCCTCAACCACCATGGTTGAGCTTAGTAGCCCGTACCTGCCCCGTGGCCCTCTGAAAGGGGTTCTGGCAGGAGGCCAGAAAAAAGTAAGAAAGAAGGAAAGAAAGAAGAAAGGAGAGAGAGAGAACGCAAGAAAAAGGTAAGAAAAGAGAAGGCAAGAAAGAAGGAAAAAAGAAAGGAAGAGAAGGAAAAGAAGAATGGAAGAAAGAAACAAAGAAAGAAAGGGAAGGACAAAAGAAAGGAGAGAGAAAAATGGAAATAAAAAAGGTAAGAAAAAGACAAGGAAAGAAAAAGAGAAGGAAAAAAAGAAGGAAAGAAAAAAGAAAAGAAGAAAGGAAAGTAAGAAAGAGAAGGAAAGAAAGATGGAAAGAAAGAAACAGAAGGAAAGAAAGAATGACATAAAGAAGAAAAGAGAGAATTGCAAGTAAGAGAGAATGAAAGAAGGGGAGATGGAAAGAGAAGGAAAGGAAGAAGAATAGATAAAGAAAGAGATGTAAGCAATGAAACAAGTCAAGGATAAAAGGCAAGAGAAAGAAAGAACGAAGGAAAGAAAGAATGAGAGAAGTAAGAATGAGAGGAAAAAGGACTGAAAACGGAAAGAAAAAGGTGAAAGAAAAAAGTCCAAGAAATAGAGAGAGACAAAAAAGAAAGAAATGGATAGAAGGAAAGATAGAAGGAAAGAAATAAAGACAAGAAGTGAAAGAAGACAAGAATAGAAGAAGGAGAAAGAAAAGATAGAAACAAAGAAGATACAAAGTAAAAAGAGGATAAATGAACACAGAACAGTTTCAAATCGACACAATCTTCCATACTGTGAAATAGCAGAAGCCAGAAAAGCAAAACTCTCCAAAAGGAATTTACAACAGCATTAGCAAGAGATGGGATCTGATAAAGATGTAATGTGCCCTGTGTTTACATCCGACCCCTCTTAACACAAGGACAAGACTAAAGTAATTGTAAAGTACAAACAAACACACTGGCACCGAAGGGAGCCAGCTTGTGTGGACGCGCTCCTTGAGAGTGAGCAAAATGCAGTCACTCAAAGTGAAGTTAACCAGTGGCTTTAGTGGGCGGAGCCTCTGCCCCACACTACATGCTGCAGTGGGTGGAGGCAAAATATGAGTGACACAACAACAGACCAATGGATGAAAAGGGGTGGCTGTGTAAATTACAGTTGGCCAGAGACGCCAGAGTAACCGTTTCTCAGGAAGCTGTCATCGGTAGCTCATATGTACGGTGGCGAGTTTACGGATGTCCTTACCATATAACTGAGACACGCCTTCTGACTAAAACAATCGGATTAAAATAGTTTAGCGTTAAAGCTAGATTACTGTAGAGCTTTTCAAATTGCATATATATAATTTTTCTTTCAATCAATGTTTACAGTCAATGTTATGTGGTGGTGGTGGTGGATGTGGTGGTGGTGGTGGATGTGGCGGTGGTGGATGTGGCGGTGGATTTCATGATGGATGTGGTGGTGGATGTGATGGTGATGGTGAAAAGGGTGTGTGCACACTTTAGAGTGTGCATCTGATCGGAAGATGCTTTAAGGTGGTGAGAAGGGGCAAAGGGAGGGCTGGGGAAGTGATGACATGGAAGAAGTGAGACGTAGGCAGAGATGGGGGTAGAGGAGTAGGTGCAATGGCATGGTATAGTGAGGGGGTGTGGCGTAGCGGAAGGAAAGAAGGAGCACGAGAGACTGCGCAGAGGTGTCAAGAGAGTGACATCCATGTGTGGTGGTGTGCATCAGGATGCACTGGGACAAAGGCAGTCAGAGAACGAGGGAAATGAGACAGATGACGTGGAGAAAGAGACAGCAAAGTGGAGAGGATGGCTATAAGATTAGCAGGTCGAAAAGTGGGGAAAGAGGTGAGACGCAGAAGGACTGCATGGTGCACGCGAGAAGGAGGGGAGGAACAAGTGTGGGGAAGGAAGAACACGAGCTGGAAAGGGGGCAGGAGATGTAACGAAAAAGGAAGAACAAAAACGGAGGTTGGATGGGCAAAGGAAGAAAGAGGCGACACACGAACTGGAATAAATAAAACTAAAAAGGAGAAAATTGGAGATATAAAATAGAAAGGGGTGAAAGAGGGGGAGGCAGGAAAGTAAACGGAGAGCGGTGAGACAAAACGAAGACGAAACGAAGACGACTTTCAGGAGGAGAGCGTGGGAAAGGAGAGGAGGGGAGAGCAGCAGAAGAAGCCGAATGAGAGAGATCGAATGAGGAGAGGAGAGAGGCGGGGCAGGAGCCCGCTTGTTAATAAATAATCCCCGGAGGTGGTGATATTTCCCGGGATTGTGACAGAACATTTCTCGCTGCACCAACACAAACAGAGGCAGCGAGAGACATGTCACCGGAGGAGGGGGCGGGTGTCTGCGCGCTGCTCCGGGGACAGCGGGGGAGGGGCGTGTGTGCGGTGCTGCTGGGGAAGGCATGCGGGGCTGCTGAGCAGGGACATTTGAAGGATGTAAGGGGCCCTGGGCCACACGTATTATGCTTGGGTTAAGGAAGAAAGAGAACGATTGCGCCAACGAAAAAATAAACCGGTATACGGATGTAATTTACCTTGACAGCAGAGAGGTGACCAATGGACGGAGGGAAGAGAGAGAAGGGGAGGGTTGAGGAGAAATGCGACACGGCGGGCAGGGGAGGGGGCGGAGCCGGTAAAAAAATAAATAAACAAGACGGAGGGAAGAGAGAGAAGGGGAGGGGGGAGGAGAAATGCGACACGGCGGGCAGGGGAGGGGGCGGAGCGGGTAAAAAAAAAAAAACAAGACGGAGGGAAGAGAGAAGGGGAGGGGGGAGGAGAAATGCGACGTGCGGATGAGGGAACTGATGTGCACGCGCTTTTAAGCTCAATGCGCATGCGCATTGAGCTTAAAAGTCACGGGCACTGCAAGGAATCGCCACGATTCCTTGCAAGTTGGTCCAAAAGTGGATAAGCCCCCATAGTCTCGCAAGCTCGATGCGCATGCGCATCGACAGGCGAGACCTAAAAAGGACAGGGCCAAGGGGGAGAAAGGGGGATCAGATGCGGGGGAAGAGGAAAGTTTTCAATTTTCCTCAATCTTGTTTCAGAAGGTTCCACCCGCATCTCGATGGGGAGTTCGTTCCAACCTTTGGCAGCCAGGTATCTGAACGAGGAGCCGGCCATCTTGGCTCTGGTTATCTTAGGAATTTTAAACATCATCGTACCGGAAGATCTAAGATTCCGGGTAGGGCGATGTATTGTGAGTAGACTGTGCAGATAGTCTGGGCCATTTCAATGGGCTATGCGGTGAGCGAAGCACAGGGCCTTGAATTTAATTCGCTCCCTGATGGGAGCCAATGGAGTCTAGTCAAGGCCATTTTCCCTGAGGCTCTTAGAGGTAACTTGAGCACAAGGCGCGCAGCGGCGTTTTGTGCACATTGGAGGTGGTGCGTGCTCTTCTTGCTCAGACCCAGTAACAAGGCATTCCCATAGTCCAGATGGGGAGTGACTAGGGCATGCACGATTGTCTTTCTTGGGTCTAAGGGAAAAAGATCAAGGACCTTCCGAAGAACCCTCAGTATGCTAAAGCATCTTGCTGTGACTTTGTTCACATGAGGTTTGTATGACAGGTTGGAATCCAACGTTATGCCCAAGTTCCGCACCGAAGCCACAAGGCAAGGTAGACTGCCCAGTTCCGCTGGCCACCACATGTGGGACCATGCGGAGGAGGATTTTCCCACCACCAGCAGCTCGGTTTTGTCGCCATTGAGGTGAAGGCAGTTGTTGTTCATCCAAGCTGCTACGGAGGAGAGGCAGTTGGAGAAATTGGTGGCATCCTCCCTGTGGTCGGGCGTAAGTTTGAACATCAGTTGGGTGTCATCAGCGTAGCTAACAATGCCCACCCCATAAGTCTCTACTATGCGAGCCAGGGGCTCCATATAGATATTAAATAGGGTAGGGCTCAAACTTGAGCCCTGAGGGACCCCATGGCTCCCATTTCTCAGAGAAGACATGAAGGGGGGGCAGTGCAGCTGAAAGTTTCTGTTGGCCAGGAAAGACTCCAACCACGCAAGGGCTGGCCCCTTAACTCCCATTCCAGGTAGCCGAGACAGCAGCGTTGAGTGCAGCACGGTATCAAAGGCTGCACTTAGATCTAATAGTATCAATGCTGCTGTCTCTCCCTCGTCCACTATGCCCCATAAGACTATCTGTGGAGAAAAGTAGGGCTGACTCAGTAGAGTATCCGGCTCTAAACCCAGATTGAGTTGGATGTAAGAGCGAGTGATCTTTCAGATAGCTCATGAGCTGTATGTTCACTACTTTCTCCACAATCTTGGCACAAAAAGGGAGGAGGGATATGGGGCGGAGATTCTGGAATTGGGAGATGTGAATGCTGGCCTTTTTTTTTAGGGGGATAACTTGGGCGATTTTCCAGGTATCTAGTACCTTACATTCCTCGAAGAACAGGGATACAATTTGGTGGATGTGGTCGATGACCGTAGACTCCATGACTCCTCTGCAGCGAGTCGGTGGGCATACGTCACTCGGGGAACCAGATTGTAAGCTGTTAACAATGTTGAGTAGTTCTTGTTTCTCCGGGGTGATGAAACACGTAAGATCAAAGGTCCTCGTGTTGCTATTGTTAACTTCTGTCGATTCGCTAGAGCTAGACTCCTCTTTTATAAAGGTGGCATGGATTTTGTCAATCTTGTTGACAAAAAAATCAGCAATGGAGACACATAGCTCCTTTGAATATGTGTCCTGAGCTTCCAATCTAATAGGAATAGTAAGTTCTCTATAGATTGAAAACAATTCTTTAGTAGGATTATCCGCTGAGGCAATTCTATTTTTAAGGTGGCAACTTTTTTCCGATCTCACTAATTTGTGGTATTTATGGAGTTCAGTCTTATAAAGTGTTTTATCTTCAGGATTATAATGCTTTCTCCAATTGCGCTCTAGCGTTTTACATTTGGCTTTGGCTAGTTTTAATTTTTCAGAAAACCATGGAGCGGTTTTAGACTGCCTGACAGGGGGCTTAAATGTCCAGGGGGCTATCTCATCTAAGGCATTGGACAGCCAATTTTCATAATTTTCATAGGCTTCTTGGAGAGAGTTACTTTGCAGGGGAGGATTTTTTAGGAGAGCAAGTCTAAAGGTTTCTTGGTCAAATTTCTTCGTTTAGGAAAAGGGGGCTTAGGGATATTGTTATTTATGAGAGTATTATGTATTGAAAATGGAATAACAAAGTGATCGGACCAGATTATTTTTACCGGAGGGAAGGTAGTGATGCCTTCCCAGTTGGCGAAGATGGGGTCCAGGAGATGGCCATGTTGGTGGGATGAAGCAATCGATTGAAGGTTCAATCCCAACGATGCCAATGCCATGGCCATCTCTTGAGCATCTTTGCACTCCCTATCCTCAAAATAAAGATTTAAGTGCCCTAGGATTATGAACTTTATATAGCGTAGAGCTGGTTGCGTTATATACTCAAAAAGATTGCTTTCGAATTGTCCAGCTGCTCCAGGAGGGCGATATATTAACAGGCCGTTAATGATGTCTCTCGGTCCGTATTTGATGGTAAATTGGCCACTTTCACTGTGCAATATATTAGCTTTAGTAAGAGTGCATTGCAACTCAGTTTTATGAATAATGGCTATCCCTCCCCCTCTTTGTTTGTGTCTGTCTAGATGCAGTAGGCAGTAGCCAGGGGGGATGGCTTCTAGCGCTTCTGGGGCAGACTCATCATCCAACCATGTCTCAGTTAAAAATAGGACATCGAGATTGTTATTCGTTATTAGATCATATATTTCCAATTTATGTTTTTTCATCGATCTACAATTGAGTAGTATCATATTTGGTTTCGCTGAGAGCAAAGTCTCACTTTTGGGTGCTGAAAAAGTGTAGTTACAGTATTCACATGAAGTAGGTAGACTATCAGCTGGATAGTGATGATCACCGCCCTTATCCGTTTCAGGACATAGAACGAGAAGCTCCTGTTTCGAATAATGTACACGGTGTCTTACGGGTTCTGGAACAGTGGGTAATTTCAAAGGGCTAAGAGGAGTCGCCCCGCGCCCCGGACTGTCGCGGACGGGCGCAGACGAGCTGGACTCTGGCTTGTTGCCGGCGCGATGAGGGCGCGCCCGCTGAACGCGTCCGCTGCGCGGAGTCATAGCCGTTTATTTTTATAGTCTTTCCTCTCGCCCAAAGGGAGGAAGCCCTGCCCAAGATGGCTGCCGCACTAGCTCTGCCCTAACCCCAGGTCGAACAGCCCCAAGATCGGCCGGACCCTCTGAGGGAGGTAGCGCTGGGTGTGGTGAGTAAAGAATGATCAGGATTGCTTTTTCTAAGTTTAAAATGATGTCTTGACCCAAAATCGGATAAGACAATCAGCGTCGCGATAAATCCACTCGCTTAGTGCAGGGGGGGAAAGGACACAGGGGGCAGTGCACTCAAAGTGAAATGATTTTAAAACAGCTCTTAGAAGAAGAGTAAAAGATAAAGTAACCGCCCGGCTCAAGCCTCAGGCGCCGATGCAGGAATCAGTAAAGCGGAAGCAGTTTGTCACATGGACACTGTGCCGAAACCTTTGACCCTTTTTGTTCACGCTCTCTGCTGCGATCCTGCCATACACCCTGCTTTGGGTCGGTGCCTACTCGCTTGCTCTGCCTGTTCCCAGCTGCAGCCCTGCATGAGCTTGGTGCCTGTTCCCTGTTGTAGACCTGGTAAAGGACTCGTGTCTGCTCTCTCGTTCCGGTAGGTTGCTTGTCACAGACCCCTTCATGAGTCTGTTTCCTGTTTTCTGCTGCAGACCCTGTAAGAGGCTGTTGTCAGTTGCAGACTCTCTATGTCGGCAACTGCCTGACTCCTTTCATAAACCATGAAAGGGCTTGATGCCCTCTCTCCCTCTCTCCCTCTCTCCCTCTCTCCCTCCCCCTCCATAACTGAATATTTCTTTTTTTTTTTAAGTATGACTCCCTCCCTAAGGGCCCACCACACTCTCTTCTGAACTCTGACCTGAACATATATGTGTTTTCAACCTGGGCTTCTCTGCTGTAACTACCCCACATTCCATTCAGATCTCTGCCTTAACATTTCTGTTTTTTAAAAGTGTGCTTCATTCCCCAGGGGACCACCACACTTGCTTCTCAATTCCTCTTAGGTTGACATTGCTGTATTTTAAGCATATGCTGCCGTCCCCAAGAGAGCCCCACAACCCCTTATGAACCGGTTCTGCTACGATAACATGTTCATGCTTTAAACCTAAGTTAATCCCATGTGGAGACTTGACACTCCCTTCTAAATAACCCTTGGATTAACACTTTTATATTTTAAAGGGGTGCATTCATCCTAAGGTAGCTGCGCAGTCCTCTATGAACCGTCCTCCCTCCCTTATGGTTTCTGTGTTTTAAACCGTCCCTAATGAGCTCCAAACCTGCTTATGGCCTCTTTACCTTCACATTTCTATTCTACGTCTGAGCTTCCCCAAAACGAGCAGGGCAGGCTTTAGCGCAGGTGGTGCCTGGTGTGGCAATCAGTTTTGGCACCCCCACACCCATGACTGCCTCCTCGGATTCTCTCACTACCACCAGGCAAAAGTGCCCCTCTTCTCTCCAGTCATAAGATATTGCTAAACGCAGTGCCCAACTGAGGTCGGCGTCCCCTCCACAGGTCAGCGCTCAGTGTGACTGCACCGGTTGCACTGCCTAAAGCCGGCCCTGAACACGAGTCCCACACACTTTTTTGATTATCACCCAGCCTTAGCCTTTGTCCTCTAAGGCTGTAGTACTCAGCTTTGCCTAGTTTCCCAGATCCATGCAAGACTACCGTCTTTGGAACTTTTTTTAGGTCGAGCCTAGTAGCAGCGCGCATGCGCTGCTCGCTCTGCGAGGCATACAGTAGTCGAGTATGCTGTGTAAGCCTCGCCTTCTCTCCGCCCGTACTTTTTTAAATTATTATTTTTATTAGTTTCAAAGACACAATTTGTGTACAATATTAACCTCATACATTTAGCAAGAATCAGTTCAAACAAACAACCCGTGGCTGTACAGTCTTATTGCTCAATTTCCCTCCGGTGCAGTCAAATTTGTCAGTATAGATATTCAATTAATACATGTGGATTGACAGTACTTTATACTACCACATTCCGATACTGTTACTTGTTCAATAGATCTCAAATATTGCAACAGTGGCTCCCAAAAGTCTTTGGGTCGAGAAGGAGCTGGGAGTTCTTCTGCATATAATTCTAGGTTCTCCCTAAAATATACAAGATCCTTTATCGATTGTCAGGCAGCAGAGATGCTGAACTGTCCCATCTCATCGCCACCCTCCTCTTGGCCAACAATAAAGTCATTCTGATAAACTTGCCAGTTGCACCTTTCAGATCTGGCGTGTAGCATAGCAGACACACCTCTGGGATACATTGCAGTGTAATAGTCATTGTGGATTGTATTCTTTGTAACACCTCCATCCAGAACCCAGCCACCTTATTGCACTCCCAGGCCAGGTACCAGAAGTCAACCCCCGTGCCCCACATCGTTTACATGTATCATTGTCCCGAAGGCCATATTTGTGAAGTTTTAGTGGTGTTGTATGCTTGGTGCAAGAATTTACATTGAATAATGCGTACATTACCATTTGACGTAAATGTGCTAGTTAGCTGACGGCAATATTCACACTCTTTTTGACTAAGCTGAGGAAGGAGTCTTATTCCAGCGATCAAGACTTTTATCTGTGCTTATAACTTTCTCATTTCTTGCAGCCCTGTATAGCTTAGTAATCAGTTTATGTCACGTGGGGCTTACTAGGAGCATCTGTAATGTTTTTAGTGTCAGCTGTTCATTGGGAAGTGTGTGGTGGTATGCCTGTATAGCTTTCTTAAGGCGGTGAAATTGGAATAAAAATAACAGTGTCATGTTGTGTATGTATTGTAACTCCTCTGTTGTGATGAAGCTACCATTGGGGTAGAGATCTTGCATTTTATCTATGCCTACTGATTTCAGGGTGAGCATGGCACCCGCCTCCTGTGTGACCGATAACGCTGCATGTTGATCTAGTGGGAGCATATAATGGGAGTCTCGCCGCCATCAGGCCAAATTCCTGCCAGTCTGCAATTGTTGTGTCTATTGTGTTCATTTCATGATTGGGGGTACCTCTGTGCGAATATGACGGCATACATCTCAATGGAATCGTGTGTGCGTCTCCGTCCTCAACCGCTACATGAGGAGTGAATTCATGAAGGTGGCGCCAGTAGTGTGCATACTGCGCCTGCGCGCACAGATAGTTCAGATACATGTCTGTGACACTTAAGCCACCTGTACCATAGTCCAGGAAGAGTGTATCTCAGCTCACGTGGGGCTGCTTGCCTCCTCATGCCCACCTCCACAACAATGAGCGTATGGTTTAAAACAATTCCTGAGTTAATTTTATGGTTATGGGTAAGAATCAAGGCAAAACAGTCATCTTGATAAGGGCTATGCGGTTAGCCAATGATAGCGCCATCTTTGACCATCTGTCCACCTGTTGTTCCAATATTGTGCATGCAGCGCCATTGTTTTCTCTAATGACTATTTCCGGGTCTCGGTGCACCCATATCCCAGATATTTTACTGGGTCAGATGTCCACTCAGAATATCCTGATACAGCCAGTAACTTCCCTCTGAATACATCCTTAAATAAATAATTTAGATTTCATATATAGTGCGGTAAAGTGCTATGTGGCCATAAATATATGTTTAATAACCTTTAACATGTTGAACCAATGGAAGACATATCATCTCCTATAAACAGCTAGGCCAGTAAAATTTCATCTAGGTTGAGTAATATATAACCTTAGTCCGTCCGCAGCTAATGCTACTGGTTCTAGCTCAACTCAGAGCCCTCCGACCCCGTTTGTGAGTGGGGACCATATCTCTCGCCCAGTCTTTTCTTCTTATGGCCTTTAAGTTTGTATAAGCTGACCTCTATATTATAAAAGACATGAACCTATTCAGCCACAATACAAACGTTGGCGGGGGGGGGAGAACAGGTTTCAGCCAATCCGAGGGGATGCATAATCGTGCTAGCGCAGTGGCAACGAAAATCAGGTATGTTTCTTCCTGACCTCTGATATTAGATCCTGTGCTATCTACCAGTCCTAAAAGCATTGTTACCGAAGTGAAGCTAATCAAATTTTTGGTAATATGTGTGAGAAGTTGGCCTGGCATATGATGTCCACTATTCTAGTGGGCACCTTGCACCAGTCCAAACGACCCTTATTGATGGTAGGTTTAGACAACCTTTCTAGAAAGCTATCCTAGTGGTAGCTGTGGAGAGCAGCCTTCAGGATAAGTCTTGAAGGAATGGAAAGCAGCCTGTTTTACCAGTCTATAATCTCTTGAATGATCAAATGAAAGAGCACCATACCAGGTATATATCTATATATATATAAAATATATGTATTTATTCTAAACACAACCCCTCTAGTCTCTTTATGAGGCTAGAAGCAAAAGTACAACACAAGAACTTAAATAGCACACAGTAAGTTAGCACAGTATACATTTTGCCCTAGGGGCCTCACAAACCATATACTAGGAAAATGGTATAAGAACCACGTGAGGTATACAAGTTAGGCCTAGGACCTGTAGAACCGTTGGGGCAACTAGGAACCACCCAAGGTAGGGACGCAGGAGACCCACGGGGCAAGCGTGCAGTGTCCTAAACACAGCCGCGAATCACCATTGACTTCTATGGCGAAAGTTAAAGTTACAGATTAAGGACACTTAGGAGTGGACTACGGTAAAACCCTTTTAGTACTGAACACTTCGAGAGTCAAGAGCCACGGGAGCACCGAAGTACTCTTGTTACCTCACCCAGAGAAGCCGGGTGCATAGGTTTCTTTTTTCGTGTCGGGTTTCGTCGTCGATTCCAATGGCGAGCTACAAAGAAGTGCTGCAGGCATCCAGGAGAAGTGTCCGGATGGATCCAAGGGTGTATCGGAGATCTGAAGAACCTGAAGGCAGAGGGGACAGAGCCTGGGTCACTAGCCAGTGACCAGGATGGCGACGGGAAGATGCCAGCCGATGTCTGGTGCTTTTAAGTGAAGTAGGTGAAGCTTTACTCTTCAGCCACGAGGTCCAGGAGGCGTCGACGACAATCAGGAGCTGGATTCGAGCTATCCCACGTCGGATGTCGAGTGCTGCAGCGTCGGTATCCGAATAGGACCCAACAAGCCTTGGCAACAGCAACCCACTCAAGATGACAAGATTGGCTTCGGTGCAGACCAGCAAGGTCTGAGGGTCTCACCCTTTAGAGGGGAGTCGGGGCACGTCTGGAACAACCAGGAAAACCCAAAAAAACAAAGGATTGTCCTTTGTGGGGACCCACCTGTCGATGGACTAGGGTTGGCGAAGGTGCCTCGAGCTGAAATGCTGAAAGTGGGCCCATGGAACGCCCGTGGAGTGTAGGCCCACAATCTTTGATGCAAAAGGTGCTCAGGGCTTGGACTACAAGTAGCCCAATGCAAAACTTCGGGAAAGCTCGGGAAGTCGAAGCACTAGCAAATGTGCAGGATGTACAGGAATTCCGGTCCCATGTCTCTTGTGATAGCTACAGGTCTCAGCTTCGCCTGGGACTCGTGTCAGCCTCGGAGATGTCTGGAAGTCCGTGTCCTGTGTCGCAGATTCTTCGGGATCCTTGAAAATGCAGACAGACAAGATGCTTCTTTGGTGCCTGTTTGAACAGGGGGGTCACTCCTTGACCCCAAGTGAGATTTCTTCCATCTTCCAGTCGATATGGAATGTCTAAGGTCCAAGATGTATGAATCCGTTTTGTCCAGGTGTGGAGTGGGGGTTGGCGCGGGCCGGAATAACAGGTGTGGAGGCCGGATGAAGTGCGCTATGATTAGCGAGAATTTTATTGCGTGTACAGAAACCAGGTCTTTGGAGTACAGGTATCCGGGTTGGAGTCCAGGTAAGAGATGCAGGTGGGTCGTTGCGGTGAGGATCCGGCGAGGGGGTCGTCGGTAGAATGTCCGCTGCTGGGCTGAGGTCGTCTTTCCGTGGTGTAGATAACGATGTGCCCCTCGGAGGTATAAGAAACAAATACAGGGCGATTAGTCCTGAGGACAACGGACCTCGGAATACTGTCACCTGCACCGGGGAGTGAGAGGGTTTGAAGCGAGCGTGAGGGAGGTACGGTAGGGTAGGTGGAGAAGGGAAGCAGAAGACGGGTAGCGGGTAGAGAGTGTGACTTGAGGGGGGGGTTGGTGTACAGTTCTACACAGTGCCGGGGGTGCGCTTACTATTACAGTGAGTGCTGCTCGTGAGTCTATATACAATACTAGCAGCCCGCCCCAGCGTTGCCTGGGGCAGAAGGGGGCTGGGGGCAGCATTTCAGGCTTACGTGCACTCATGGCTCCTGCCCGTCCCTCCGCCCGTCCCTCTGTGCGCGCCCGCGGCTCTTGGCTGCTTCACTTACCTCACCCGCCGGCGTTGCCCGGTGCAGAAGGGGGCTGGTGGCAGCATTTTGGGCTTGTGTGCACTCATGGCTCCCGCCCGTCCCTCGATGTGCACCCGGGGCTCTTTGCTGCTTCACTTACCTCACCAGCAGCTCCTCCCCGCGCTGCTGATTTTACCGCTCAACTGCTCCTCCGCTTCTCGCTGCTCCTCACCGCTTGACCGCCGCTCGCCGCTCCTCCCCGCGCTCATGTCCTCCGCTCTTCCTGTTGCTCCTGAACGCTGCTGCTCCCCGCGCTCCCGATGTCATCACGCAGACGTCGCGGCCGGCGCTACTTGCAAGGCACTACTTTCTTTTTATTTCAAAATTTTTTAAACAACGTATACTTTTTATTTTTATATAGCCTATGTCCTTCTGCTTGCCCAGAGGTTTTCAAATATGTCTTGGGTGTTTGGATTGGTGGTGTACTTTTCGAGTTTACCTGGCTCAAAGAACACAGTTCTCTCTTTATAATAGTAGTATAGATAGCGATATTTATCGCTAAGTATGGTTAGAGACAATTTCTTTATCGCTAAGCATCGCCTATTTTTATCGCTTAGGAACATTGCTATTATCAAGGTTTATCTCCTAAGCGATAAAAATCGGCCAAAATGCATGAATATCGCTGAAAAGTCAGCGATATTCATGCATTATCGAGCTAATGCTCTTAGCCATGTTATCCACCTCCCATTGGATAACATGGCTAAGAACTGCTCCTGGGCAGGTGTTAGCTTTTGGAGATATTCGCGCTTAGCGCGAAAATCTCCAAAAGTTGATAATAGGAGATAGCGATGTTAGCGACTGTTTCCAGTCTCTAACATCTTGGCACGCCCACTTTGCATGCCATTAGTGATAAATATCACTGACATGCAAAGCGGGGCCCAAGATGGTCGCTATCTCCTATTAGCTGTCGCTAACTGGTGTTAGCGACAGCTTGGTAATAGGGAGATAATTTTATCTCCGCTTTCTTGGCTTTTAAAGCCAAAAAGCGGAGATAAACCCCCTTGTACATATAACCCACAGTTCTCTCTTTATAATAGTAGTATAGATAGATATACGCACGCACGAATATGTATGCATGTATGTATGTAAAAACACATTTGCAAGGCTGCGCATAAACCGGGACAGGCCAGACCAGACATAGAAGTAAGACTAAAAAACTTTAGTTATACTTTTATTTCTAGCCTGTCCCAGTTTTTGATTTTCAAAATCTGGTCACCCTAATTTTAATCGTAGCTAGATAATGTACTGTGTTTTTATGCATATAATGAAATTAGTGTGCAGTTTGGATGTAGTTCCCAATATTACCCACGAGATGGCAATATGGGACCATAAATAATTGCTCACTAAGTCGCCATGCAAACTTGTGCTGTCGTTACAATGTTCTGTCCTTTTCCCTTTATTACCAAAAGCCAGTTTTACAACGTGCTTCAAACATCACCTACTTTTAAAGGCATGCGGCTGTTAGCTTTCCTCACATGCCGCAGGGTCAACATGGGAGGGATTTAGAAATGCACTCCGAGTGGAGCCATCATTCGAAGCAGAGTAAATGTTTATACCAGACGAGGTTAATGTAAATGTGGCAGAAACTTCCGTCGGATGCATGCATTAGACACCATTAAGTAGGCAATGCATAGAGAAGATGTGAAGGCATGCCTGCTGATGGGGGAGGTAAGCATACAATTTAAGAAGATATGTATGGAAGGTGGGAAGTGGTTTATGTGAGTCAGAAAAAGATGTGCGTATCAGGGAAGAGGTTTATGGACAATGAGAAGTCCTTTCGGCTAGGAACACATTCATGCAAGATGTTTATGTAAACCTTGATCTACGTAGGAGGAATGAAATAAGAGATGATCTATGCACAAGGAAGGGACTGACATCGCGAGCCGGCGGAACTACAAAAATGGCCGCTGTGATGTCATTTTGTAGTCCCGCGGGCCGTTTTTTCACCGATGGTCAGTGTTGCCAGTAAAATACGAACAAACAGACTCTCGCTAGTAAGAGCGATAGTTTCCTTGCAGGCATCAGCCAATACCTTATAAAAACGGGGCAGATATAAAACGAAGAAAAAGTAGTCCCCTTTGCTGAAACAATACTAAAACGCCCAGGTTCTTTCCCGATGTCATCACGCAGACGTCGCGGCCGGCGCTACTTGCAAGGGACTACTTTATTTTTATTCCTAATTTTTTAAACCACGTATATTTTTTATTTTTATATTGCCTATGTCCTTCTGCTTGCCCTGAGGTTTTCAAAGATGTCTTGGGTGTTTGGATTGGTGGTGTACTTTTCGAGTTTACCTGGCTCAAAGGACACAGTTCTCTCTTTATAATAGTAGTATAGATTTACACTAATTACAAGGGGAAACACGGAGAAAGGTGACCAGGTACTCACGTGCCCCGCCGTAACTCCGAGTTACGGCCGCTCTCCAGCCACCTCCTGAGGACGCCACCAATCCTTGCACCAAACGTCTTCCTCCTCTTCCTTCTCTCGGCTCTTCCTTTCTCCTCCGCTCTCCGCTGCTGGTTCTTCGCGTGTTGCTAACTCCTGCCACGAGTCCACTGCTGGGAACCCCGCATCCTCTGGCTTGTCGGCTTTTCTACCATCTGGTCGGGAACCTGGAGAATGACTTCCGGGGTCAGGTGGGGTCGCTTCCGGTCCTTCGGGATTCGCTGCACTTCCGGGGTCACGAGAGGTCGCTTCCGGTCCGCTGCGCACCGCTGTTGCTGTCGGCTCCTTTAGGGAGACAGAGAGAGGAGTAGCCTGGGTTGGCTGAGTTGCAGCATGTGTGGTTCCGAAGGTATGGGAGTCCACACTGGTTCGCCGCGCCATGGAGGTAAGGGTCGCCCCTTCACATCCCCTTTCCCTAGGAGTGTTTCTTGTAGGGGTTGTGGGTGGCGGATACCGGGAGAGGTAGTCCGCATTACCCTGCTCTAGTCCTTTCGATGTAAAGTCCTGAACCGAAAGGGTTGTAGAGAGAGGAACCACCGGAGTACTCGATCATTGTGTTCTCTGTTGCGTGCCATCCATTCAAATGGGGCGTGATCGGTGTATAGAAGGAACTCCCGTCCCTCCAGGTAGTAACGGAGGCTTTCTACCGCCCATTTAATAGCCAGTGCCTCCTTTTCAACAACAGAATAGTTCATTTCTCGTAGAAAAAGCTTCCTACTAAGGTAGAGGATAGGTTTTTCTGCTCCCTCTGAATCTTTTTGGGACAGCACAGCCCCCAAGCCCTGATCGGACGCGTCAGTCTGTAGGATGAAGGGCTGGGTATAATCGGGACTCATCAGCACAGGTTCAGAAATCAGGGAATGTTTGAGCAGGTTAAAGGCTTGCAACAGCAAGGGAGACGGTTGTTTTATTATCTCCTCCGTTTTTGCCGTTTTCTTCAGGAGGTCGGTCAGTGGAGCTGCGGTATGGGAAAAGTTGGGGGTGAACCTCCTGTAATAGCCCAACATCCCCAGGAAGGCACGGAGGTCTTTTCGTGTTTGGGGAAAGGGTATGGCTTGGATGGTCTTGACCTTGTTGTCCTGAGGACGGATATGCCCTTCACCCAGCAAGTATCCTAGATACTTTACACTCTGTGCCGCTAAAGTGGTCTTGGAGGGGTTGATGGTGAAGCGAAATTTACCCAGGGAGGAGACAACAGACTGCAAATGTGAAAGGTGTTGTTCCCATGTATCGCTATAGATAACGATGTCGTCTAGGTAAGCGCCTGAGTACTGGGAATGAGGTTGTAAGACCCGGTTCATAGCCCTCTGAAATGTCGCCGGGGCTCCATGTAGCCCGAAGGGCATTACTTTAAACTGGAACAAGTCCTCTGGGGTTGAGAAAGCGGTCTTGTGTTTGTCTTCTTCTTTTAAGGGGATCTGCCAATAGCACTTGCACAGATCAAGGGTGCTTATATACTTAGCTTTGCCGATGCGTTCTACCATCTCGTCTACACGAGGTAGGAGATAGGAGTCGAAGGCAGAGATCTTATTCACCTCCCTGAAATCGATGCAGAATCTGGTAGAACCATCGGGCTTAGGAACCAAGACGATGGGCGAATTCCAGCTACTGCTGGAGGGTTCTATGATGCCCAACTTCAACATCTGGTTGGTTTCCTCTTTAATGACGGCTCTACGGGCTTCAGGTATTCGGTATGGTCGTTGTCTTACCGTCCTTCCAGGTTCCGTGTGGATGGCATGTTCCACCACGGTGGTGTGTCCTGGTAAGGAGGAGAACACTGATTGCAAAGATGACAAGGACCGGCAGAAGTCCTGTTTCTTGCACTCTGGTAGGTCTGGGTCAAAACATCCTTCAAACGAGAAGGGGGGACTACCGGATAGGACGGGACAGGGTCCCTCTCATTTCTTCAGGAGGTTAACATGGTAGATTTGGGTAACCCCTCGGCTGGCGTCTGTTTCAATTTCATATGTGACCGGAGTAACTTGTCTTACGACAGGGAACGGGCCCTGCCACTGTCCTAGCAGCTTATGGTCCGAAGATGGTAGGAGTAGTAGCACTAGGTCTCTGGGAACAAAGGACCGAGCTTTGGTTCCTTTGTCGTACTGGTTTTTCTGGGTAGTTTGGGCGGCCAACAGGTTCTGTCTCACAATCTCCCTAATTTCTCCTAAGTGTGTCTTGAGATTGTCTACATATTCGGGTAGAGGACGGGTTCGGTCTGGCTCAGCTTCCCAGGCCTCGCGAGCCATGTCCAAGAGAGTCCGGGGGGCTCGTCCAACAACAGTTCGTACGGTGAATAGCCAGTACTACTTTGTGCCTTACAGCGAATGGCAAAAAGGGCGAGAGGAAGCATCTCCTCCCACCTTTTGCTCTCAAGACCTAATAGCTTTTTGAGGGTGGTTTTCAAGGTTGCGTTATAACGCTCCACCAACCCGTCTGTTTGGGGGTGGTAAGCTGAGGTTCTTATTTGCTTGATACCCAGATTAGAACAGACTTGTCGCATAAGGGACGAGACAAAGGGCGTCCCTTGATCGGTCAATATCTCGCGGGGAAACCCCACTCTAGAGAAGATGGAAATGAGGGCTTTGGCTATGTTCTGGGTGGTGGGTTGTCGGAGTGGTACTGCTTCTGGGAATCGGGTGGCGTAGTCCACTAACACTAGAGCGTACCTGCACCCGCTCTTAGAGGGTAACAGTGGGCCTTTAAGGTCCATCCCCCCACTCTAGTAAAGGGGACATCTATGAGAGGGAGGGGTTGGAGGGGGACCCTCGGAGGCCGATACCGGCTGGTTTTCTGGCACACCGGGCACTCCCGGCAATAGCGTTTAATTTGAGCATATACGCCTGGCCAATAGAATTTCTCCAGGATCGATTCTCCAGTCTTTTCATCGCTGAAATGTCCTCCTAGCAGGTGACTGTGGGCCAGAAACAGCACCTTCTCCCGAAACAGTCCCGGGATAACCAACTGGGTTTTTGTCTGGGGTCCCCCCTTCCTATACAGGAGTCCATTCTTTATGAAGAAGTAAGGACCTACTTGCAATGGATCTTCATTGGGGAGGGCACGCCCCCAGGCGTCGTGTAGTACTGGATCTTCTTGCTGAGCGGCGCGGAATTCTCTATCTGTTTCCCACGGATGTGTGTCCACCTGAGCAGGGCAAGCCAGGGCAAAGTCTCTTTTTTCCTTTTTCTTTTGGGTTTTGGATTTCAGTGGTTTGGGGGGAAAGCCCGAAGCAGGAGAGTCATGGGAAAAAGGGGCTTCTGCCCACCATTTCTTCAGGGAGTCTGTGGTGTCCTGTAGGAGGTGGGGAAGACCACTGTAGTCGCTGCCTAGAATAGCTTGTTCGGGAAGATTGGGTACCAGACCGACTGTTAGTAGGCTTCCTTTATCGGTGGGGTGTTGCACACACACTCTTGCGGTCGGGTAGCTCTTAGTATCCCTGTGGACACATTTGATGGCCACGGTCCCTGTCACGGGTCCCACGGAGTGGGGCAGTTCTTGTGGTCGCAGGACACTATGTCGGCACCCCGTATCGGCAAGCGCCATCATTCGGTGTCCATCAATCTGGACAGGACAGCGGAAGGGTGGAGGGGTTGTTTCCGTAGTGAGACACACATAGTTCTTAGTCCTATTTCCATGGGTTCCTCCTTTTGGGGGCATATGCGGGCTACGTGTCCATATCCGCCACAATGGTAGCACTGTGGACCGGGTTGTGGTGGCCTAGACATGACCGGATAGGGCATCAAGGGAACCGGATCGGGTTTTCTGACCACAGGAGGCGGCCTTTGCAGCCGGGGATGGCTGCCATGGTGTATGCGTGAGGGGTGTTCTTCCTTCACACGTTGTGACTCTTGTGCTTGGCTATAGGCACTGGCGATGTCCACTGCACTGTCGAGAGGCAATCGAGCGTGTTGGCGTACCCATTTCTGTGTGGCCGGGTGTAAGGATGCTAGGTACTGTTCTAGGTAGATCTTGGACAGTATCTCTTCCTTGCTGGATGTTGCGGGTTTCAACCATCTGTTAGCCAGGTCTTGTATACGAAAGGACAACGCCCTGCGATTTTCTTGGGGTCCTTCCCTGGCCTGACGTAGCCGAAACCTGTACGTTTCGTCGTCGATCCCTAGACGCTCCAAAATACAAGCTTTTATGTCAGCATAGGGGGTTTGTCCCTGTATGTTTGCTTGTTGGTAGGCTGCTTGTAGTTCCCCTGTTAAAAGAGGATCGAGGTAATGACCCCAACGGTCGGCTGGCCAGGCTGCGGCCTGGGCCAGGCGCTCAAAATTCATGAAGAAAAAATCGGGATCTTCGCCAGCCACATATTTCTGCAGAACCACAGAGGGGAGAGAGGCCATTGGTCTTTGTTGCCCCATGACAGTCGTAAGCTTCTCAAGGGCTTGGTCCTGGGCAGTGCCCTGACCTTTCAGGACGTCATGCAGTTGTCCACGGTCATCTTCTGCGGTCTTGAGGAACCGTTCCATCAATTTCCCAAGAAGTTCCTGGCCTTCTGCCAGCTGTTTGACTGCGGCCTCCATGCTTCCGGGCGATCCCACTTCTGACACCAACTGTGGAGTGGGGGTTGGGGCGGGCCGGAATAACAGGCGTGGAGGCCGGATGAAGTGCGCTATGATTAGCGAGAATTTTATTGCGTGTTCAGAAACCAGGTCTTTGGAGTACAGGTATCAGGGTTGGAGTCCAGGTAAGAGATGCAGGTGGGTCGTTGCGGTGAGGATCCGGCGAGGGGGTCGTCGGTAGGATGTCCGCTGCTGGGCTGAGGTCGTCTTTCCGTGGTGTAGATAACGATGTGCCCCTTGGAGGTATAAGAAACAAATACAGGGCGATTAGTCCTGAGGACAACGGACCTCGGAATACTGTCACCTGCACCGGGGAGTGAGAGGGTTTGAAGCGAGCGTGAGGGAGGTATGGTAGGGTAGGTGGAGAAGGGAAGCAGAAGACGGGTAGCGGGTAGAGAGTGTGACTTGGGGGGGGGGGGGGTTGGTGTACAGTTCTATACAGTGCCGGGGGTGCGCTTACTATTACAGTGAGTGCTGCTCGTGAGTCTATATACAATATTTACACTAACTACAAGGGAAAACACGGAGAAAGGTGACAAGGTACTCACGTGCCCGCCGTAACTCTCTTCCGAGTTACGGCCGCTCTCCAGCCACCTCCTGAGGACGCCACCAATCCTTGCACCAAACGTCTTCCTCCTCTTCCTTCTCTCGGCTCTTCCTTTCTCCTCCGCTCTCCGCTGCTGGTTCTTCGCGTGTTGCTAACTCCTGCCACGAGTCCACTGCTGGGAACCCCGCATCCTCTGGCTTGTCAGCTTTTCTATCATCTCGTCGGGAACCTAGAACCTGGAGAATGACTTCCGGGATCAGGTGGGGTCGCTTCCGGTCCTTCGGGATTCGCCGCACTTCCGGGGTCACGAGAGGTCGCTTCCGGTCCACTGCGCACCGCTGTTGCTGTCGGCTCCTGTAGGGAGACAGAGAGAGGAGTAGCCTGGGTTGGCTGAGTTGCGGCATGTGTGGTTCCGAAGGTATGGGAGTCCACACTGGTTCGCCGCGCCATGGAGGTAAGGGTCGCCCCTTCACACCAGGGTAATCTAAAGTCTCAGTGACTGGGTTCCAAATCTTATACTAAGTTTAGGGGTTGGACTAACTCTAGGGTCCCACCTATTGGAGGACCTGGGGAGGGGGTGGCTATAGATAGATAGATAGATAGATAGATAGATGTATACTATATCTAAGTAAGGGGTTCTTACACCACAACCTTACCCAGGCTGCAAGTGCAGACCTGTGGTGCCGTTATGGAAGGCTTCCCAGGGGTGGCATAATAAATGCTTCAGCCCCTGGTAGGCCTCTGGGGTACCTATGCCCTTGGTACCTAAGGTACTATATACTAGGGACTCACAAGGGTAACACAGTAACCAATCTGGAGTGTACCTAATGTACAGGTAACCAATTTAGAGAGAGAACAGCTAGGCTGTGGTCCTGATTATCAGGTCCACAGCCTGACTGAAGTCGATAACCAGAAAAAAACACAGCAAAAAGTGGGGGTAACCATAGGAAGCAGATCCTACTCTCCTACAATATGATTTTAAAAAGCCTCCAGTCCTTCAATAAAGGTAGTAGCTGAGGACATGAGTAAAACATATGCACAATCTCTGCTTGATCAGCTCCGCATTGTTTGCATTTTCCATCAAATTCTGGTCCCCATTTAGACATTTTAGCAGGAGTGTAGTACAAATTAAAAGCAGTCTTAAAAAACTGCCTCTTTAAATTTACTGTTAATAGAATTGTTTTTCGCACATTTCTAAAGACTCCTGAAGACATGCTGTTGGTTCATCTAGCCTTGTCCTCCACGTAGAGTCTTGAGCCTCTAAATCATCTCTTTGTATCTCAACCAATAGATCGTATAGGGCCCCTATACTGTAGCTGAGTCTGGCTGCCTCAATGATAGGGATCTTCTCTATATCATTTAATTAATTTTTCGTTCTTAATAGAAAATCGCTAATCTGTAGGAATTTAAAAAAAAATCCCTCTTTTGCAAGTCAAACATCTCCTGCAGTTCTGCGACTGAGCATAGCGGATTGCCATTATATAGATCTCCTATCGAATCAATACCCTTTTGTTTCCACCTTTCCATCACTGAGTCTTGAAAAATAGTAGGTAGGCAGAGACCGGAGTGTAAAGGTTTCTTTCAAGAATCACCAGTCGTCACTTCAGCTGAGACCATATTTTCTAGGCAGGTTTTAAAACCTTAAATCTAGTTTTCTTGTAATAGCTTGGCTCCAATGTTTTCATAAAGCATTCTTTTTCTTCAGTTTCAAGCTCCATCTTATATATAGTTGGATATTCTATGGCGCCACTACTCCTTGTTTCTCCAGTCAATAACATCCCCTTATATTGAATCAACATGCCCAGTAATAAGAGGTAAAATTGGGAAATGACCACCCACCTTGTAATCTTGGCACGGTCATATATTTAAGAGCCCTTCTAGGCTTTTTATAGCCCCACAGGAAACTCACACAAATAGATCCTAGTTTCTGCAGCCAGAGTTTACTAATCTCCACTGGTATTGTTCTGAAAAAATACAAAATAAAACTCCAAGTACACACGCTTGGCGAACTGCATGCACCATAATGCTTAGGGGTGAACCTGCTGGGAGGTGAAGCAGTGTAATCCCACATTGGGTTCCTGTTTAAAAGGCTCCCTCGAGCCATTTGAGCTGATGAGCTTGTGGAGAGGCACCTGCGCGCATTGAGAGGTACTGTGACCCGAGAATACTTTGGCAGCCTGCTCAGCATCCCCAAATATTTAAAATGCCTAATCTCTACTGACAACGGATAATAATCCAGAAACACGTGTATAGAGATGGCCAGTACATATCTGCACCAACCTAGTGAAATACTCTAGACTTATGCAAGTACACACTCTTGGCGAACTGCATGCACCATAATGCTTAGGGGCGAACCTGCTGGCAGGTGAAGCAGTGTGATCTCACATTGGTTTCCAGCAGCGAACTGAATCTATCGACTGAGTCTGCTTCAGCCTGTTCCGCCGTTGTCGAGTGTTGCTCTCTCCTCTGTTCTTTCTTAGCTGACAAAAGGAGATGATGGACAGAGTGCTGAAGCTTTTCAGACACTCAGCCCCAGTCACGGATCTGGGTTGAATCCATCATCATTCTTAAGCTCACTTCACCACCTCAATTCAGACCCTGCTATATGCAAATCAGTCTTTACTCTGTGCCTCATGGGAAGAGTCTAGCCTGAACTGCCAAGCCAGGTCTTCCATGAACCGGAAACAAGCATCCTGGGACCGGTTTCTGGGTACCACCCTTCATCAGCCAGGCTAGGTTGAATCCAGTAACAAAGTGAGCATGGGACCCACATCTGGGCATACTCTGCCAACTTAGGTCGAACAAAGCAAACACAAGGAGATGATGGACGTAGCGCTGAAACTTTTCAGACACTCACCCACAGTCATTTTCATTTTAGCCTTCATTTGCATTTGAGCCTTGAAGGCACTAGGCCCTGGAGACCCCTGTTCTTGGCCAACTATGCCCCCTTCATACCCACCTCACCCCTCTTTCATGTTAGCAGTGCCGGGAGTGTGGATTACAGCACATATATCTATTCCCGTGGCTACAATTCTATCAAGAGTGCCCTTTGCACAGCCCATGGCAGTTCCCCCAGTCAGTATCGTAGGGTCTTGTGTACCGTACGCCTGTAGTTCTTTTGAGGCCCTGAGTAGTTGGCTAACCTCTCCATCCGTGTTAGTTGTCAGCTTTTTCCAAAACTTCCCTATTGATCCTGCAGACTTTAATGTTTTAGCTTTTTTCCCAACACCAGAGTTTCCAGGTGACTCTCCTCCATCCTCCCCTAGCTTTCTTGCAGCACTCTGGCTCTGTAGCCATGTATCCAGAGCGGGTGCTCGTCTGGTGCCTAGACCCCCCAGGGTTTTAGCTGATTTCTGCAGCATCTTTGATGTGCAGTCTCTCAGCGAGGGGCGTCCCGCTTTCAGAGAAACCCAACGCACAGCTCCACGAACAAGCAACCAGGCAGCGCGTTCAGACGGCGTAACACATCTCGCCGCTTGATGTTTGCCTGTCTGTGACCCACGTAAATGCAGCGATAGTGGACACAGCAGCAAGCCTCCCGGCATGCTCTGACTCAAATCCGGGGCAGTCAGTCGTGAGGAGCCCAGATCCTGAGGAGTGCCAATGGTCCGTGATCACGCAGCCACCATCTTTCCTTGGTTATCGGCTCTAGTGTAGGTCTTTTATTGTGGCGGTGATATGATTTCTTCAAGCCCTTGATGAGCTGCGCGGCTTCATGTATGCTGCCTTTCAGGGGTGCTCGGGTGGTGTTGGGGTGACCGATGAACAGGGCCTTGTCTCCACCCCCATGGGAGAGGCCTTGTACGTTTGTTCTGATTTTAAGTCATCTTCCAGGAGAAACAACTTCTTCAAGATACGACATTGGAATCCAGCTTTCTTGGCATTTTTTGTCATTCATTGAGTGTGTCGCTTGAACGAGAGGTTTGTGTCGAGGGTGGGGTTAAAGACCGATGGGTTTACTTTGGAGACCCAGGCTTAAGTCTGTGGATGCTTTGAGCTGGTGGCATAAAGGAAGAGTTCAGTCTTTGTGGGGTTTAACTTGAATACATTAGTTGACATCCAAGACTGGATGAGATAAGGGCAGGGTTTGAGGATGTCGTTGCGTGAGGATATTTAAGGTAGAGTTGGGCATCATCTGCATATGGATGGATCTTGATGCTGCTGTCTGTAAGGATCCAAGAGATCCCGTGTAGAGGTTAAAGATGAAGAGAGAAAGGAAGGAGCCCTGGGATACTCTGCTGGACACAGGGCATATCTGTGATCTTCTGGAACCTATGTGCATGAACTGGTGCCAGTTAATGAGGAAGGATGTGAACCATTTCAAGACAGTGTCTTAAAATCCCATCGTGTTTTTGTGCGTTGATCAGGGCCAGCTGGTCGCCTGTGTCGAAGGCTGCAGAGAGAGCCAGGAGGTCAGGGGCCGTTCCAGTAGTTGAGGAGGAGGGTGTTGTTGACTACTTGTAGTGTGGCTGTGTCAGGGCTCCATACACGGTTATTGCATTTATAAGACTTGTTTGATAACATCTTTTCACTTGGTTCTGTGTTGTTTTGGAATGTTAGATAATGTCTAAATATGATAAAGTGTGTGCAATGTCAAGTAGCAGTAAGTGCCAGCGATGGAGCTAGTTTACTTCAACCATGGATGCTGGTACTAGGTCCTTCTTGGCAATAATCAGACCCAAAATGGGCACCATTGTCTAAGTCCTTGTTTGTGATACCTGGGGCTGGTGCTAGCAATACTAATGTATGAATGATATGTACAGTCTGGGCATGTTCTGGCAGGCACTGCAGTGACTTTGTTTTGTAATTAGTACCACACTCTACATATCTACACTTATTTTTTGCACTCTCACCCCTACAGGTGAAACTTCAAGAGTGGCTGCATCTTCTGAAGAAAGAGGAGAAATATAGTCTTGAATCTAAAGTTAAGGAAGAGGAACAATATAAAAGCATGAGGGTGAGTGGCTGCAGTGAGCGCTGTGTGTCTGTATACGTCTGTGCCCAGTCCATTGTATGGCCTCTTAAAGTTCAAGACACACACACAGGCTGATGAGTCACCCTACAGACTGACCCATGGTCCTCACCAGATAAATATACTGACCAGAGTCACTGTGCTTGGATATTGGGGCGCGTCCTAAAAAACATGAAATCAAGGATTACTCTTCTGACCTAAAGGTAGTACTTACATACTCACATGGTGTGTGTTAGAATTTTTGTGCAGTGTTGAGGCATTATCTGGCTGGCAGTACGTACCAGCGTGTGTGCATAGGTGTGTGGGCATGCTCTGTTCAGTCTTAGGTGTACGTGTCTAAGTATGTGTTCATGTATGGATGTTCCTGGAGTTATATTTGGGAGTACATGCTTGTCTGCGCGTCCCTATATCTGTCTGTTTTTTGGGCATGGATTACTGCTTGTGTGTGTCTGCATATTCCTAGATGAAGTTTGAGCCCCCAGAGTATACAAATACATGTCCTTATCTTTATGCATGCGTGTTTGAGGGTTGTGTATGCTTTAGTCTGGATTTATTGGCTGTGAGTTTGTACCTGAATATGTGAATGCCTGCAAGTGGGCTTGTATATCACAAAGTCTGGTGGCATTTGTGAGTGTGCAAATACATGTGTGCATCTGTGAGTGTGTGATGTGTATGCATAAGTCTGGAGTTATACATCCGTGAGATTTTATATGCATTGGTGTGCAAGTATATATGTATGAATGTGTGTCTATGAGTCTGTGCAAGCATGGACTGAAAAAATCCATCTGTGAGTTTGTGAGCGTATGCATATGTCTGGAGTTATACATCCGTGAGATTTTATATGCATGTGAGTGTGTACACTGTTTCCCCCTCCCCCCCTTTTTTTTCCACATACCTGCACTTCAAACCGTTTTTTTTTCTCTTCCACATAAATCATTCAGTAGTACTTTACTATAGAATTGTGATGTGAGAATTGAAAACTTAGTGTAAAATGGTGCTGACATTTGGCCTTGTAAATATGCTCATGATTGGAAGTCTAGTTGTTTTTAAAAAATGTACGGAAACTGATGAGGGTACTCACACTGAGCACAGCATAAATTGTATAGACACATAGGACTCTATGGTCCAGTTGAAGACTAAGTATAGTCGAAACGCGTAGGCCGTCCTGTTGCTAATGCACATGGTGTTATACAAGAATAAAATAATCTAAACTTACTGCTGCTGTGGTGCCGTGACTTCTGAACATAAGGTGGGAATCAGAAGATTCGAAGAATATATATATATATATATATATATATATATATATATATATATATATATATATATATATATATATATATATATATATATATTCACGAACAGTCCACTCCAATCAGGCTAGACAGAAGACCAGCATTAATCTAAATTGAAAAATGTGCATTATCCTGCCTGACTTGGAGTTAAATGTGGTGATCATTCTGGGATTATCCTCATTCTTCAACACCTGTTTGGGTATCAGTAGTTCGTCCCTTTGGATTTTATTTGATTTCTCTTCCGCATTGAATAATGCGTTCCGAGAATATCCTCTGATCTTGAACCTTTTTATGGCATCTTCCTTGGCCCGAACGTACTCCTCCTCATCCGAGCAGTTTCTCTTCAGGCGAAGGAATTCGCCATATGGTATGCTGCCCACAAGACATTTCGGATGTTGGCTCGCTGCGTGTAGGACCGCATTACCGGCCGTCGGTTTTCTATACTGCCTGGTCTGTATTTTGCCATTATCTACATAGACTTCTAGATCGAGGTAGTATACCCTGGTGTCACTGATTTCATGGGTGAATTTGAGGTTCCAGTTGTTGTTATTCAGTTCGGCAATGTATTCCTCAGCCGAGGATTTACTGCCGCGCCACACCACAAACAGATCATCTATGTATCTTGTCCATAGAAGAATATTGTCTGTCCAGTGGTAGTTTGCCTTCCCCCAGGCCTCGTGCTTCTCCCACCAGCCCACGAAAAGATTTGCGTAGCTGGGAGAGAAGCACGAGCCAATAGATGTTCCTCTAATCTGTCTGTACAGCTGTCCTGCAAACAAAAATATGTTGTTAAGGCAGAAAGATATTAATTGTATTAGCATTTCGTTATGGTTCCGATACTGGCTATGTTTTTGATCAAGGAACCATTTCGCTGCGGAAATGCCATTGTCATGTGCTATACAGGTATAGAGGTTGACAACGTCCAGAGTTATTAGTAGAAAACCAGGTTCCCAAGCAATGTATTTATCAACCGAAGAAAGTCCTGTGTATCCCTCACATAGGAGGGAAGTTCTTTGACAATTGGTGCAATGTATCCATTGATGAATCTGGAGGCATTCTCCAGCAGACTGCCAATAGCGGAGACTATTGGCCTCCCTGGTGGTCTAATGGGGTCTTTGTGGACTTTTGGCAAGTGATAAAATGTTGGAAGGATCGGTGAATCACATTGTAAGTACAGCAGTTCATCCATGCTCAGCATCCCTTTTTCCCTCCAAGCTGCCAATAGTTTGTTGAATTCCAAGATGCTCTTATTATATTCCTGCCTGCTGATTGTTTCATAGCAGTCTTTGTCCCTCAGTTGTCTCAGGGCCTCCTTCTGATACTTCTCTTTAGAGAAGATTACGATGTTTCCACCTTTATCGTAGGGTTTGATTTCAATGGTTTCATCGCTGCTCAAAGATTTGATCGCTTCCCATTTTTTTCTAGTTATGTTAGATTTTTTCACATCTAGTTTCTCTTTTGCCAATTTTTCTAGGTCCATAAGTACTGCGTCATTAAAAACATCAATCGCATCATATTGTGATTTAGGAAGTTTCTTTGATTTCTTTTTCATATTGCTAGGGTCCCTTATCTGTTTGCTTGCACTGTATGAGGTTTGTGCTTCAGTGTCTTGATCGTTCATCATGATCTGAGCAGTGTCATTTAATGTCTCTACAAATTGAGTTAGTGTGACAGTATCTTCCCCTTCAATCTGTGTTGGATCATTCCCATTGCTTGCATTTGTGGGATGTAGAGCGAAGATCTTTTGAAATTTGAGTTTCCTAATAAATTTGAAGAGGTCAATTTTGGTATTCACCAAGTCGAAATCATTGGTGGGGCAAAAGCTCAAGCCCTTTTTAAATATCATTTCCTCATTTTTTGATAATTTTCTTGATGAGAGGTTGATGATGGTCTTATCATCTACCGTTTCGTGCGTCTGGAAGCACTCCTGGTTACTCTTGGCGAGGCGGTAGCCGCATTTCCCCCTCTTGCCCCTCCTCGTTTTCCTCTTAGATTTGGAGGGTGGTTGCGTTGTTGTGGCCTCTGTCTGGTTTCTTTTATCACTTGAAACTCGTCAAAAGAAACATTTTCTTCTTGATCTTCACTCGTTTTGTTGCTGTCTCCATGTGCCCCTGCTCGTTCTTCATCCGAAAGTTCAACCTCAGATTCCGAAGTTTCTGCGGTATTCGCTGCAGGAGCCCCTTGTGCCAAGCGTTTTCTGGTCGCATCAAACTTGCGAGCAAACGTCAAAATTCTTCCAGACAAGTAATCTTGTTTGTCTCTTAAGAATTTATTTTGTTTCCTTTTTCTAATGCCAAGTTCATACTCCTTGACTCTCTTCATCATTGTGGCTCTCAGTTCTTCACTAGTTTTTGTGTCTTTTTCATTTGTGATCATTTGTTCCAGGTCTGCTATCTCCTTTAGACAATCGTCTATCCAAGCATATTTTATTAACATTTTCACCATTCCTTTGGCGCTCTCAGCTGTATATTCTGCCCATTCCCTTAGCAGGGCTGGATTGGGTTTTTCGTATGATGGTACTGTGTATATGCGGAGGCCCCTTGGAACACTGTCACAATCCACATAGCGTTGTAGGGACGTGGCTTCCCACCACTTTCTTACTTCTCTTTCCATTAGTTTTTCGAGCTGTTGAAATAATATTTTTAAATTGGTCGTTGGTGCTGGGATTGTAGTTTCTTTCCCAGCTTTTGTTTGTTTGTCTTTGTTTGTTTTGAACATTATTTTTGCTGCAGACTCTCTCTCAAGCATCCAATCTCCAGTGTTTGACATCATGTTGCTGTTACTTTGTTTGCCGCTTTTGACATGCAATGCACACAGTTCTATGCTCGGAGGCGGTGTTACGATATTGTACACTCTTACGGGGCTATTTGGATGTTTAAAAGTTCATACTGGTATGTGGAGTCGGGACAGAAGCGTATTCAATAAATAAACGTGATCATCGTCGTCGCTTTACTCACCCAGATCCTGGCGGGTGTCTCGGTCCGTCTGCCGTAATCCCAGCAGATGCGTCCAAGTCTTTCGCCGTATTCCAGGGTTCCGCGACGTTCGATTTTCTTTCCGTTTTTCTTTTTACAATTGAGCACTCCGCTCAATGTTCCAATTGAATATTTCTCGCTTCGGGGCAGACGGCCATCAAAATTTGCGCCACAGAGTCCTCACCGCCGTCGCTCCTCTTCGTCCCGGGTGCTCGGTCAGCGGTGGTGAGCCGCTTACAAATTCACGAACAGTCCACTCCAATCAGGCTAGACAGAAGACCAGCACGCCATACCTTCAGCTTCCAAAGTTTATTAAATTCGAGCCCCTACCCCCACAACAGACGCGTTTCGCCCGGAGGCTTCGTCAGTGTTCACCCGTGTTGCAATACAGAACGCCATTTAAAGCCAACTCGTCATAGACATCAACGACGGTTTGTTGTTTTCAAAATACAATATTTGGCAGCCATCTTGTAATGTGCAAATAACGCAAAGATTGTAAACATTTCATGGCGTACAAATGACAAAGTGCTCAGTGCAAATTTAAAAACATTGGGTAACCAATGAATGTATTAATCTAAAGTGCATGCATGTTTCATTTTTCGACAAACAAATGTACATCCTGCCTATTGTACTGTGAGTGCTCAATCTCACTAACATTATATTTTGGCATTGATATTGCATATAGGCAGAACTAAAAAAAAAGATATATATATATATATATATCTATATATATATATATATATATATATATATATATATATATATATATATATATATATATATATATATATATATCGGATGGCTGGTGGAATTTTTGAATAAATCACCGAAAAATTAGCACTAAATCTGGGCTCACTCTCGTTATTCTGTATCTATTTGTGGAAAAGAATGGCGTTTTCTTCATATATATATACATATATATATTGCCACAAAACGATCCTTTCACGCGATGAGAGCGCTCCGCAGTGTGTGCTCGGCCCAAGGGCTGGATCAAAGCCCGAAATTCAATTAGAGCACAAGAAGGGCGGCACAACCGGGTACTTTTTAAGAAGCCTTTATTCGCACAACACCCCACTGACGCGTTTCAGCCTCACCGTGAGAAACCCGTGAGGCTGAAACGCATCGGTGGGGTGTTGTGCGAATAAAGGCTTCTTAAAAAGTACCCGGTTGTGCCGCCCTTCTTGTGCTCTAATATATATCTATGAGTCTGCATGCATGGACTGAAGATATCCATCTGTGAGTTTGCGAGTGTATGCATATGCCTGGAGTTATACATCAGTGAGATTTTATATGCATGTGAGTGTGTACATATATATATATATAGTATGTATGTGTGTATATGCGTCTGTGCATGCATGGACTGAAGATATCCATCTGTGAGTTTGTACAAGGTTTGTGTGCGAGTCTGTAAATTAATGTGTTTGTCTGTATGAGTGTGTACCTCTGGGTGTGTGTATGCATGGATCTGGAGTTATCTATCCATCATTCAGACTGAGCAAGCCTGGTGGAAGCCCCTCCCTAAACCAAGGTTTTAGCAATGTATCGTGCAACAGTATTGTTTATACATCATCAAACCACAGAACATCCAACAGAGTTCATCTAAGTGATAAAGCGAGAATGGAAGCTCCAACATTGTGTAGATAAGTATTAACCCATTCATTTAGACCAAATGGCATCTAATCTTACCACATTTCAGGACATGTACATTTCCTTCTTCAGGACAGATGCACTTCTAATTCTAGAAATTACATGGGCACAGCTGAGCTTCAGCCACTGACCTTGGACATTTTCTGTTCTGCTCAATCTTGATTGCAAGGTTTCCTGCAACAGTCTCATTAATCGGCCATAATTTGACTTGTCAGATGGTATGTCTTCATTAGACATCTCTTTCAGGGATGGGCCACAGCTGACTGGAATGTCCCAGGATAAGTTGTGCACTTAACCCTGACTCAGGATGGAATAAAGGTCAGGCCTGTAATGTGGAAGCACCATCAGCATCAGTGCATATTTATCACCACTGACACTGCCATTGGTTGCAATAGTTAAGTGTTCAACAGGGTGTGTCTGTAGAGATGCATTTAACAAGGGTGTCGTTGCTCTAAACATTTCCTGGTATCTGATCAACTCTCGCCATAATTTTCGTTAAGTGTTTTTCATAATGTACACTGTTCGTTCTTTAGTGGTTGTTACCTCACTTGTCAACATAGCCCCTGATAGTATTGACAGCTGAGTGTCCGTTCATTGCTGTACAACACTGTGACCAGATCACATCTCTGTGCACCAGGCTCAGGGTTTGTGCACTGTCAGACCATGATCGGGGGGAAGAGGGACACATGTCAGAGAGGAGCTAAGGATCATGCTGGTTGAGGTTGTTTGCCTCTATTGCCCTGGGATCTATAGTACTATGGCTCCAAAACAGGCCAAGGACATCCATTTCTGCACTTGCCTCCCAGGATCGCGAGGTCCAGCAGTCGAAGGGTTCTGACAGGGGTGGAGAGAGGGGCAAACACTCAGAACCCAACAGGCAACCAACAGACACAATAATGTTATGTCTAGCCCAGCACGTATTGTTAGTAAGAAAGAAAATCTTTTAAAAATACCAATCAGTTCAATAAAGGTGCAATTACTGGGTTGCACTGTACCATCCCCAGAATAGCGCAGCAGACCTCTGGTGGCTGTACCCCCAGGAGGATTTCTTAGGACTCTGGTCCCCGGTATGTCATATGGGCATAGGTTTCAATGAAGCACAGACTCTGGGTCACCCCACTGGCTGCTGTGTAGATCAGTTCAGTGAAAAAGCTGGGGAGCCGCAGCACTCCAGGGTAATTAAATATAGTCAAACGGTAAATCCTGGTAATCGGGGTAGGGGATATGGAGATGCTCACCTCCTGACCGTGAGGTGCTGGAACTCAAATCAATGCAAAGGATCTTTGCATAGATTGAAATCTCGAATCCTCCAGACATGCACAAATGCGTTGTTAAGATTAGATACAAAGTCATTAATCACAAGAATTCCAAATTGAAAAGGTTTATTTTGAACCAATCTTCAGGATATTGCATCATATGCTAAATGGTTTGTGTAAATTATATTCCATAAGGATGGTATCGGAAGTAAATTTCCAACAAGGTCTATTCGTACAAATCAGTCACAAATGCATCCCAAGGAAACTACTTTAGCAGAGTGGCGAGCGGAACGCCGCCGTTCTGTAGAAAGTATGAAGAATAGGTCTGAGTCACCGTTACCAGCTACCGCCACTATTGAAGGGAGCCAAAATGGCAATGACAGTGTACTTCTATTGGATAGCTTGCCCCTTGTATTTAGAGACTGCACGCCGACACCTAGTATCTGCCCTAAGATAACTGTGAATGGTCCCTCGCCTACTAATCGCACTAGCACTCCCACAGTAACTGAGGCACTGATTACCCCTATGCCCATGCCATGTAAAAATATACGAAATAGGGCAAAAAAAACTATGCCGCTTAGAAATTACGGCCCACCGCCTACCAAAAAAAGGAGGAAAAGGGGGGAACCACAACAACAAAAGCTGAGTCATACTGATTTTGGCAAAAACAACAAGTCTATAACTGGGAGTGATAAGGCCACAATAGCTGCACCCGAAGTAATGAATCCAACGCCATCACCCCCACTCCCTATACAGATAGATAGGGAGGTTAATATTGACATCCCCCCAGCTGATACTGTGCCGCAGGTAGCCCATAATCTGGTCACATTGGATAGCATTGAATGCTTAATTAGGAGTTACTCCCTAGCAATTATAGAAAGATTGAATAAGGTGGAAGAAAGACTAGGGAAAATAGAATGGGAACTGGGAAGAAAGGAAGCCCCTAGAAAGACAGATGCAAATAACGTGATGCAATTATTACACCGCCTACTCAACCTATTACATCTGCCCCAATACCTGTATCGAATTTGACTCCGAATCCTCCCCATAATAATAATAATAAGCAACACAATCCACCCCCTATATTACCAACTAACAAACCCGCCCCGATTTCGGCTTTATCAGCTAATAGACCATCTAAGGGTCTGGGCAACGCATCTCAGGGGATACCAACAAGGGAGGGGGAAAATTCCAGGCATACTCGGGGGAGATTAAATAGGGCCCCCCTCCCAGAACTTCCACCGGAAGCAGTGCCTTTCGTGGTAGTCCTCACAGGGGTGCCTGAGCTGGAAAAGAACAAGCGGGAAGGTTTTCCCAACTAAAGAATAAAATCATACATTGGCTGAGTTTATATAGGCCAATTGCAAGTAATATCAGCGGCCAAATTGTACATGTCCGCCGCCTCCAGTGGTTGGGAGGAAGACCCAAGGATATTGAAGGTGATGTAGTGGTGGTGAATTTTAGAGATCAAAAAGCTGACCATTTTATATTAAATTGGCCACCAGGAAATGCCAACAATCGTATCATTCCCCGACCACTGACGTACTTCTATCTGAGATCAGTGGTGTTTCCACCCCAGCACCAATTCCCTCAATATCCGCAAATACAAACTCATTCTAATACCTACCCTCCGACCTTACATAATGTCATGAACCATCCATATGTGCCTTACTCTGTACCGGTTCCAGATCCCTATGGATGGAATTTTGTACCCCCTAGGATCAATACAACCACCAATGGGAGAATGGAACATTTAAAACCTTTTACGCCATTGGAGACCACAAACAGGTTCGATATATTTAATGGGTTTGATGATTGTGATTGATGTTTTTTGAGTCCAGGGGATGAGGGAAGTGGAATTCATAACTCCAGTATGGAGGGCATTGACAACGGAGCTGATGTGACGGGGAACGTAATATGCATGTCTTTAGCTGAACCACTGAATAGGTCCCCGACTCTTCCCGTTATGGGAATGCAGACTGTCGGGGAAGCAAGTACCCCAGGAGAAGGGTTTAAGTTAATAAGTTGGAATATTGCAGGGTGGTGTAATAAGATGGACTGCCTGGGCTGGTCGGAATTCATCACCAAATTTGATATTCTTTGTCTCCAGGAGACGTGGTGCACTGAAGATATCCTCCTAGAAGGCTATGTTGCCTAGAACTGTCCGGCCCTGAGTTCCAATATGGGTAGAGCTAGAGGTGGACTGGTGATTCTGCTGTCAGTGAGTCTCCCGGTACGAGTTAAAACACACATGACAGTTGGCGTACATTCACAGGTACTATGGCTGCAGCAGAACGGCGGCCGGAATGTTCTAATAATTAACCACTATAATAATGTGTTTAACCATTCCAGTTCTGTAGTGGTTGATGAACTAGAGGAGGCAGTAGACAATCTGTGTGGGCAAACCGGTATTCCTTTCAAAATTTTGTGGGGTGGTGATTTTAATATTCATATGTGCCCCCTTTCTTTCTCAAGGGTGTGTGGTTTTGGAGGGGAGGATGGGGAGGACCAGGCCCACTTTATACATACGACCTATGGGGACTCACTCAACACACTCTTGCTTAAATTGGATCTGTTGATATTGTCACCAAGGAAAGATCATGAGGGAAAATCGATACCAACCTTTGTGGGAAGGAATTTCGCCACTATCATAGATTATCTTATTGCCTCTGCAAGCATAAACACCCTGTGTACTGTCCCAGAAGTACTAGACATGGCTCTTAGTGATCACAACTGTCTTATAACGCATTTGCTTATGTGGGGGGAGAAGGCTGTGGTACCCCATGGAATAGTGGCGGATTTAATCCCCCACAGACCGAACGGACCTAGGATCAAATGGGGGAGACATAATGAGGAGCAGCTATTGGCCAAAATTGTGTCTGCATGCCTACAGGAGGTGGAATGCTGTCTTGAGCCCAATACATGCCTGACAAGTATATTAGCTGGGTTTGAATCAATTAACGTGACCACGAAACAGATATTGACTAAGAATAAGGCAAAGGGACAAGGGGCTCCTAGAGGGTGGTTTAATAGGGCTTGTACAAAATCCCTACAATAATTGAAAAACGCCCTTACTAGTAAACCCAGGGATAGGGAAGCGGTCAGATCCCTAAGGAGCACTTACAAAATGCACCTGAATATGAGGAAGCAGGAGCTAAGAGAGGTAGCGTGGGACAACATGTCCAAGGCCGTAGAACTCCGAGATACTAAGTTATTTTGGAATACTGTTAATAGCCCCTTCCTTCATGACGAGGTTTACCCAGTGCTCTCGGCCCAAGTAAGTGAGGAAAACTGGGTATGCCACTTCTCTAGCATATTTAACCCAGGAGGGATACTTACAGGGAGAGACACGGATGCGGTCCTTGGACCCCCTACACAGCTTAACATTACAATCGCTGAGGTGGATAATGCCATCCGCTGTAGTAAGGGAGGGAAGGCTCCCGGCCCTGATGGGGTCCCTGTTGACCTATACAAAGCTGATGTATTATTATGGAGCCCCCTGCTGACTAAAGTATTTAACGCGGTAGCTTTGGCCTCTGCACCACAGTCCTGGGGAGAGTCGGTTATTATTCCTATTTATAAAAAGGGAGATAGGAGCGAGGCTAAGAACTATCGCCCTATCTCACTCCTCGACTCCTCCATGAAAATAATGAATAGGGTGTTATTGATTCGATTGGAGGAATGAGTTGAAGAGAACGGCATCCTTGCGGATTCCCAGTTTGGTTTTCGCAAGGGGTTAGGCACTATAGAACAGTGCATCAACCTAGACCTTATTATAGGCAAGTATACACGTGCAATACAGGGTTCGCTGTTCCTCTGCTTTGCGGACCGGTCAAGCTCATTCGACCTGGTTGACCCTGGTTTACTATGGACAACCTTACTGAATGTGGGGGCCCCACCTGAAATCATCTATGTCTTGGCACATTTGTATGGCAATCTGTCCGCTAACATCCGTTTTGGGCAAATAGGCGAATGTACCTCAAGCATCCGAGTAAGGTCCGGAATCAGGCAAGGATGTGTTCTTACCCCCCTTCTTTTCTCTCTTTTTATCAACGCTATTGAATCAGAATTGCGGTTAGTTAATGCCGATGCCCCGTCCGCCGAGGGTATATTAATCCCAGTTCTGCTCTACGCGGACGACACGGTCCTCTTATACAGAACCCCTGTTGGGCTGCAGAAACTAATGGATAAGTTTCAGGATTTTATCAATGGGAGAAAACTCAAAATCAACAATTCAAAAACTTTTATTTTGGCTTGTGGAAAGAAAGTTAAAAAACTAAGACCTTTCTCATTCAAGGATCAACTGATCCAAGTGGTTGAAAATTTCTGCTATTTAGGCATTACCTTTAATAGTGGGGGTTTTTGGTCTCATGAGATGACCAATGTTAGGGTAAAAATGGGTAAAGGTGCATTTGGTATTTTTAAATTTGCTTCCAAATTGGGCTCAAGGCGAATATACGATATGTTATACATATATCGCCACAGATGTGTTGCCCTGGCCCTTTATGGGTCAGGGGTATGGGGACACTGTAATCATCATATGCTCCAAGTTGAAGAAAACAAATTCATTAAGAAACTCCTTTGTTTACCATCTTCAGCCTCTACCAGTTTGATACATCAGGAGGTTGGTTTGGAACACCTAACAGATCTTATTGGTCTTAGACCCCTACTGGTATGGAGGTCTATCTGGCTTAAAGAACAGACCAGTTTTACGAGGAGAATTATTAAGGATTGTCTCTGCCTGGACAAGTGTAGCCTGATTCCCTGGCTCAATTACATTATTTCTTCATTTGTTGATGTTTTTAAGTTAAATGTCCGTGAAAATCCCTCTAGTGCCTCGGACATCCCTAAAAAAGAGTTAAAGCACGTGTATCTGAGGGCTAAGGTTCAAAAGCGTTGTTCTGCCACCAGCCAGCATTCTACACATCGTTTTTATAATGCATACTAGCAGCCCGCCCCGGCGTTGCCCGGGGCAGAAGAGGGCTGCGGGCAGCATTTCAGGCTTGTGTGCTCTCCCGCCCCGGCCCCCGCCCGCCACGACATTGTCTGTGTCCCGAACAATGTTGTGGCGGGCGGGGGCTGGGGCGGGAGTGCACGCAAGCCTGAAATGCTGGCTTCCCCTACCCCCGCCTGCCCTGTGTCAGTGGTCAGCAGCCCGTGCCTCCGCCCGCCCCGTCCCCCACCTGCTCCGACCCCGGCTCCTTACCTCAGCCTCTGCTCCTCATCGCCGGTCCAGCTCCGCCGCTCTGGTACTCACCACCTGTCCGCCGCCGCTCCTCCCCCGCGCCATGTCCGCCTCTCTGCTCCGCTGCTGGCCTCACATTAAAGCTCCTCCCCCGCGCGCCATGTCCGCCGCTCCTGGGACGCTGCTCCTCCCCTGCTCCTGACGTGACGACGCACGTCGCGGCCGGCGCTACTTTGGGGAACTATTTTTTTTAAAAATTAACTTTTTATATAAGGTTTTTTTTTAAATTTTTAACGCCTATGACCATCTACACACCCTGCCAATTTCAACGGTGTAACGGGTGTGTAGATTGGCGCAGTGGTTCCCGAGTTTACCTGGCTCAAAGGTGAGAGTTCTCTCTTTATAATAGTAGTATAGATTACACTTTCTTTGTGTACTCCTCCATGTTTAGATGTCATTGTGTTAAACCCATATGAAGGGATAGAATGCCAGCATGTCACTGCTGTGCCTCATTCTCATGTTATCCCACATTGCGAGGTGCTGAACTTAGAATTTGATGGTAATTCCACACCTGTTAAATACCGCACCAAACAGTATCGTATTTACCGGGTGGAATATTGCATTCTAAATAACGGCCCACTTGAAAATGAGGTTCTAACAGGCATTCCCTTCTCGCTGTAATCCTTCAAATGCACCGTAAATGGACTTCTTGCTATGAGTTATAGCGCTGGCAAGTTTCAGAAAAAATGGTCTTGCTTAATGTGTCTTTAAGCAGATGCATGGAATCACTGTCATTAATTGGTTTCAGCTCACGTTAATGATGTACCACGAAAAACATTCTTCTCTTGTAGCTTGTTTCGTACTGGCACATTTAACCAGTCGTTTACTGCCATCTAGTGGGCACATTGCACATAACTGGCAGATTTTCATGGAACTCGAGGTGAATAGATTTCATTTTCACCCTACGGAGTAGGAGCACTGCCCATTCTGCACTATTAGCTGGATGGAAGGACGCATTAGCGAGGCAAGATCGTGGCAAAATGTGTCAGTCTAATTATCTCAAGCGCCTTGCACGTTACCGCTCCTCCCCCGCACGCCATGTCCGCCGCTCCTCCCCTGCTCCTGACGTGACGACGCACGTCGCGGCCGGCGCTACTTTGGGGAACTACTTTTTTTTTTTAATTAACTTTTTATATAAGGTTTTTTTTTGTAATTTTTAACGCCTATGACCATCTACACACCCTGCCGATTTCAACGGTGTATCGGGTGTGTAGATTGGCACTGTGGTTCCCGAGTTTACCTGGCTCAAAGGTGAGAGTTCTCTCTTTATAATAGTAGTATAGATAATCTGGCTGAACCTGGTTTTGCAGAATATTTAAAAATGGTAACTATACGTTCACACCAATATGTCCTTACCAGACTACGTATGGGGACTGTTCACTTGCTTGTTGCCTGTCCGCACATTAAGCTTCATACTGTAGCCCCATGCCCGTGTGACGGGACATCTAAACAGAACACTGTGCACTTTCTATTGATCTGCCCCTATTACTTACAATTTCATATTATTTATTTGAAACCACTTTTTAAAAAATATAAGGTATTTTCTGTGAAATCAGCAATGAGTCTTTTATTCGCACTTGTTGAACCTGACGTGTGCTTTTATACTGCTGTATATATTTTAAAATCTGTATCTTTTAGGAAAAGTATGTCTTTTGTAACTGAAAGCTTATAAAATGTAATTTGTAAATTGTAAGCGTTGTGATGTACTGCTGCACTTTTATGATTATTTTTAAAATGATCGAATAAAGTTTTTGAATTGAATTGAATTGCATCCCCTATGCATTTCGAGCAGTGCTCTTCGTCAGGGGAAATGTCTACAAGAAAATCAAAGGTAACAGAAGATATAATGCTGGGCAGGAGCTGAGAAAGTCTAATATGCACTTTCAAGATGGTATCGACAATAGTGAACGTGTGCATAGATCAGTTCAGTACCTTGTGCCTCAAAGAATTGACACGGGCAAAAACTATATTGCTCTGACTGCAGGTTTCTCTGCCCTGCTATACCTACTCGGTGGTGGCGTGCTCGGAGTACCCGTTCCTGTAACAAAGGCTTCAGTTGTGCGGAGCTGTAGGGCAGCCTCATTTGAGCCATGGACTGCTAGTGCTAATCAGTTCCAAAGGTCTCCACAGCGCCACTTGTCTGTGACCGGTGTGGGCTTCCAGGACAGTTCTCACAGTTGCTCTGTGATAAAAGTTGGCGCTGCAGGGTCGGGTCTTCAACAAATGGTCATCATTGACAGTTGCGACTTCCCGGTCCTGACCAGTGATCGTTGATGGTGGATCTTCTAAGGGCAGTTCTGACGTCAGGCACCAACGACACACTGTTGATTCTCCCTTGAATGGTTTGGTACAGCTCACTATGGGAACTGCTCAGGGAGACTGGGAGACCCCACACCACACAGATTGCTTCTGTTCTCCCTCCCACTGGCAGTCCGCTTTCTCTGAGTGTTTCTCATGGTGAGAGTATGCTGGGCTTGTCTCTTGGACAGGCTGTACTCTTTCATCACATGACTCTCTCCTTCCCTCACCAGACAGGCTTCTAGGTGCTAGACTGACCCTTTGCTCTTCCAGCAAGCATTGCAGACTACAGGTGATGTGCCCTCACCTCTGGGAGACCGATGTTATGCAGACATTAGTCTTGGACACACAGCAATCCGAGTACCGTACAAAGCACTCCCGTCTTTGGCCAAGAAAATATTGGAATTCGAACAAACTGAGGTGAATTGGATCCTACGTTATTGTACCCCTTTTGCAGACAAGGGAACAAGATCTACTCTCTAAAGCGTTGAAACTTTTTTAGTTGGATTCGCTTTCAAATGTCATTTTGTGGATGTTTTCAGACACAGCCTTTGTGCAAGGTAATGACAATCACAATAGGCAGCAATGACGCTTCCTTCACCAGAAGTACCCAAAACAGGGGCACAATGAAGTGTGAGATCTCTTCACCTGACTGTCATCAGCTTTTCTTAAGCAGTTTATAAGGGATAGAAACTGCTCTCCCACCCGTCACCATTACCATGTACTAAATGGCAGTGGGCAAAAAGAACTATTCAGCAGCGCTTTGCTGACAAGGACTTAAACTTAATTTTCAGATGGAGTCTTGTCCCACCCTCACTCACTTTAGTGTCTGGTTCTCCTCCCTCAAGCCACAGGAATCTAGACAATGCACTTACTCTGTCTTGAAAGCTGTATCCATCCTCCACCTTGTGCCAGAGGGATACAAAATGGATGACATGGGCCCCCATGCTCAGACTCTCCATGTACACCGATTCCTAGCACCACACATGTGGCACACATCCACCGTACCTACATGTACTGGACATGCACACGGAAGGTTAGTGCAATGGTCTGGGGCTCCCACCAATGCAGTACAGTAGACTGTACTCTCATTAGACACAGGCAAGAGGTCTGGTCATAACTAATGATCCACAGAACTTGGTACACTGCCACCGCCACTTTAGGTGGCTAACTCAAGACATGGGAAGTAGTGTCATCTCTGTTATGAGGGCTCGCTTGGCACGCCTTTCCAGGTCACCAAAAAGGTTCTGTTCTGGGCTTCGGGGAGCTATAACATTACAGTTTCGCACAACTCTGGAACACATTCCTTATTAGCACTGGTAATACAAGGACACAACCCTCAACCAAGGAGTGAGCTAAGAGGTGCAATCCCTGCCAGGACTAGGGACAAAATACAAGAGCACAACACTACCAGGACTGGTATCACATCACAGGAGCACAACCCTCTACCTGTATACTAGTGACACATACAGTAGCACAACCCCCTACCAGCAGTGGAGACATACCCGACACCACAAAATGTCTAACTCCAGTCATTTTTGGTGACGCAAGAGAAACACACCGCTCTCCACTGCTAAAACCTCCTATTCCTACTGGGACAAGACACGCCTCACCTGATAACACACAGGCTCCTGCTCTAAGCTACAGTGTGACATGCCTCACCTGATAACACACAGGCTCCTGCTCTAAGCCAGAGTGCGACATACCTCACCTGATAACACACAGGCACCTTCTCTAAGCTACAGTGTGACATACCTCACCTGATAAGTCAAAGCCTCTTATCTTAGAATAGGACAAGATGTCGAACCAATCACCTCACTCATCTTCAATTGGAAATGCTGAATTACCTGCAGAAATATTGATGTTCGAGGCATATGAGCTGCAGATAACACACAATGCATTAGATCGCCATCTGGTGTTGGGCTCGGTTTACTTGCACCTTGTTGTCTTCGAAGAAGTCTTTGTAAGCATGAGATAGGTGACTCTTCCCTTGGAGGATAGTGCGCATGGGCATCGACTCCATCCTCCGATTGTTTTTTTCTGCCATTGGGTTCGGATCCAACTTTTGCGCTCCGGTTTGAAATCATTTTTAAAACTCATTCGATGTGCAAAACTTCCACAAACTCTTCGGATTGACTTCGAACATCTTTATCTTCAACTTTCTTCGGCCCGATTCCGGTCGTCGACGCGGGCCGTTGCGTCTATCCACGCCGTAAGGCCTACGGCTCATGGAAAGGACGCCATTCAAGAAATGCCCCCAGTGTGGAGCAAAAATTCCTGCACAGTGACAATCACAAGGTCTGCAACCTGTGCCTATCACCTGAACACGACGAGTCCAGCTGTCCAGCCTGCGAATCCTTTCGATCGAAGAAGACTATTCGAGATCGAAGGGCTCGAAGACGCATCATGGCGCAGAGATCAGCTCTGGAACTAGAGGACATCTTCTACGAAGGCCCAGATGTCCCAGAAGAAGATTCTGAGGATCTCCAAATCGTGTCAGAGGCAGAAGACTCAGACAACCTCATCACTCCTGGTCAACGAGTGAGTACTGCTGCCCCTACCCCAACCCCACCACTAAAACCGAAGGCACTGGTCAAAACGTTGCCTGCTGGCCCCAGTCGCCACTGAAAACACACTTCAGAAGCCCCGCCTCCAGGCCCGGCTCCGAAGAAAAAAGTCAAGCCTTCCGGTAGCATGGGACCGAGCAAACCGCATGTACCAATCCCACCGGCACCTTTGGCACCGAAACCAAAGGAACTCTCGGCTCCGAAATCGGTTCCGACGCCTTCCACTGATAGATCGCGGGCTCATCTGCTCGTTTTACCATACTCAACTGGGCCCATAAAATCATTCACAATTTGAACAGGTAAACCTGCACTTTAAATCAGATATATAACTTTCTTTAGGACCTATACCCTTGACTTACCAATCCTAGACACTGGTACCTAGAGTCCTAAGGGATCAAGAGAGTTAGCGAGAAAATAGGTAGTAAAAATAACATTTCCTGTATAAAATAACGACAGACTCGGGAAAGGTTTAAACGCTTTCTCTATGTAAAATGAAATATCAGAGTCCACAACCAATTGATTTAAAGCTTGTTCAATTAGAAAGAATATGATTAAAGCGAAATGACATGAAAATATTACGAGACTTTCTTTAAGCATTGAAACATAGGAAGGGTAAGAAAATGGGAAAAACAGAACAATGACGAACCCACATTTATTATAGTTTTCTAGAATAGTGTGAAGACCAACCCTGGCCACGGGCTGGAGTAAAAGATAGAACCCCGAAAGTGCAGGTGCCAGCAGGATAGAACAGGTGCAGACCAGAATTCAGGACAGGTAAGGACCAAATTGGATCAGGAAAGGACCACCACAGGCTAAGACCGGCACCCACAGCTAAAGTGCAACGCCAGCGTCACACCCCTCTCTGCAGTTTCAGTCAGACCCCGATTGCGTTATCGAACTCCTTCCCAGAACCCGGATTGTGTTATCGAACTCCTTCCCAGAACCCCGATTGGGTTATTGAATCTTCTGACAGAGTGCTCCGCCAGCACCTCTGCTCTCGATCGCCTATTGAGAGCGTTGGGTCAGTGACAGGTCAGCTATTCGGACAAGTCGGACAATCTAACTAGCTAAGCCTACCTTAGTTATACCATTTTCCAGGGCAGTGTACCACCCTCCAATGTTGCAAATGTGTGTCCCCAAATTTGATTAGACAATAAGACGAGGAGAGGTCATCACACCATATTAATATGAGGTAACTTCCATTCAGTATTCAAATTAATGTTCCCTCCCATCCATTTATTTTCCCATGCATCTTTATTCCACCCGGCAGTGAATGTATCATTATCAATAACATTGTATTTAATTTTGTACAGTTCAGCTTCCTCTTGTAGAGTTGAAGGGTCAGGTTCCCAGGGTTTTCACAGTCAAGTCTGATGCTGGCATGGATTCAATGCCATGGCTTGTGGACTCAGGTGCAGTCAGCGCATGCTCAGTTTCAGGACCCAAGATGGAGCAACAATGTACTTGATTGGCCCAAACACGAGCTAATCGCAAATTCAAAGAAGAACAGTTTTAGAACAAAGAATAAAAGAATGCACTGTATACCACTTATCTATACTCTATTCCCATTACTTTATTTTAGCTACAGCGTTTGGAATTAGGCAGTTTAGTGAAAGCAGCAAAGCAAGCGGTTAGCATGTGAAACTTATAGCAGACATATTTAGCTCTAATGCCCAGAAGCAAAGTTTTCCCACCAAAGCAAAGAGTACGTCATGTCACGTGAGTGTGACAGACGCATGCGCAGAGAAGTTCCCACATTGCAGCGGCCATATTAGGTCACTCGAGTTACGATTAGTAAAGAAGCACATAGACGAGCTTCCCCAGCTTACTAGAAATGTCGTATGGTGCATAATTAGTAAGACAAAACATGTTAATTAATACATTAAATGTTAATTCGAGAGGATTGAGTCCGAGCAAGCCTCTTTACGTACGAAACCTTGCTCCATCAATACCCTCTTTGATGATATTTATATCATCACAAATTACAGAAACAGATGCCAACTTTCAGCATTTACTCAGTTCTATTTCTTCAAACACTCTTGTAGGTCTTTCCCCATTATTCACGTGAAAGTTTTTCATTTTCTTCTTCAAGCTCAATTTAATTGAAGTTTCTTTTATTTCCTTTCTTATTTACTGTGTATGCCTTTTTTTGCTTGCGGCATTTGCAACAAATCATTATCTCTAAAATCAGTAGGGCTACTCCCACCATTGGCATCAGTATTTTGCCTACAAAACCTTTCCCTATGTTAGATAACCAACTACCTATTGAAGAGAGACCATTAATTAGTCTCTTCCATGCACTGTCAACCTCCAGTGGTTTCAATTCTTCTCTCAAATGTGTAATGTTTGTTGCATATTTCTAAATTTTGACACTTTCATCTGGAATGTAAGTGCAACAATGTTGCGTCTTTAGCATTCTACAGACTCCGCCCTCTTTTGCCAATAATATATCAAGAGCAAGTCAATTTTGTAAAACCATTGATCTAACCGCAACTAATTCGGTATGGATCATCAAAAATCCACTAGCAGTGTCAGTCGGTAAGCGATCCCCCACTGTTGATAATTTGCAAATTCTTTGAGTGTTTAGAACCACTCCCACTGAAGGTATTATTGCACTGAAATATATTACTGACTATTTCAGCAAACGTCGCTCTTTTACTACGTGTTAGTTCATACGTTCCTTCATTGTTTCCAGTGATTTTCTTTACATGGTATATCTTTGGGAATGCAATTCCAAAATAGCAACTCCCATACCAATGATCAGGCAATTTAAAGTAGGCCTTGTTCCCACAAATATAATAAATTCCAGGAAAAACAGGTTCAGTTCCATCTTTGAAACCCCAACCCCCAATCACTTTGAAATTATGTTCATACTCACTGGAACCAATGAATATAATGTTATAATAATCTGTTTTCTCTCTATGGAGACAGAGTTTCCCTTTCTTTTCAAAATCCAGCAACATAGCAGCTTGAGTCTTGCCATTTGAGGTAAACTCTTTACTTTCAGCCCATTTTGGAATCTTTTGTTTCTGTTCAGTCGCTTTCTTATGGAAATCCTGTCTCCTTTTCTCTACTAAATCTAGGAAAGTCTTTACTTTCTCATGTAATCTACATGTTAAATTGTCTTTGTGCGCTTCAGCTATATCTATTCTTTTCATTGCTAGAAAGAATTTACCAACAAATTGTGCATGTTTAGCACTAAGGACAGGGTTCATACTTCTACGTGTAGGAATTACAGGAAAAGTAACATCTATGTTAGAATAATAATCCTGTAATTTTCCAGTTCTATAAAATAAGCGTGTTAAAATACTACATGAAATACCCTATGTCAGGGGTAAATGATGATAGGTAACCCCTTCTGCTACTGATGTGGGCAACTTCATGCACACATACAGGGGTGTGGAATGTAATAAAATATCTACTTGTCCATGGGGCATGTTACTTCATAAATCTATTAGTCCTGTAACAAAATCCACTTGTGCCATATAATGCGACAACAAATTATGGCAGCAATCGCATTATATAAGAGCTCTGATATAGCCTTTCTGATTATGCCCGGGCTCATACCATAGTAGGGTTAAAATACTAGCAATTCCCTAATTTTGTCACATTTCTGCAGATCTACTTACTGGGTCTTAAGGTAGTGGTAGGCAATCGTTCTAGGGTTAGAATGACCTTTTGAGTCTATGCAAACCTATTACTTTTTATGTTTTAAGGGTTTTCCACAACTCTTCTCTAATCTTTTCCAATACTGAGAAATGTTGAAAATGTACTCCTGACAATGGCAGACATAAAACTTGTTCTAGGTCTGTGAAAAAAGTGGTTGAAGGGAAAGTGAATTTGCAAACATTCAACAGATTTTTGCATGAGCAAATGCATATTTGCTCATGCTAAAATGCAGTTCACAAATATTTTCTAGGAGTACTATTTCTTGGCCTACTTATGTAAATTCTTGTGAATTCACGAAAGATGTACATCTGCACTTAATGCAAGGACATATACCATGGGTGCACTTTTGAGACGGTCACTAATAATTGGGCCCCTTATTAGGCCTGGCGTTAACCATGACCTTTTGTGTTTAGTAAAATTCTGTCTCTCTCTCTTTGTCTTTTGGCTGGCTGCACTGCGAGTGACATTAGTTTGCTCTTTCACAAGGAGCATATTGGCTCACAAAGTAGTTTTGTTCAGTGCTACTACAGTGGCAATGTGTGCTTTTTGAGACCAAAAACAAGTTCCGCTTTTGCCAATGTTTGTTACAATGGTGAAGGCCCAGCAGCTCCCACACCAATAAGATTTTACAAAAAGCATGCCTAAACAAGACTCACATTGACAAAAGGAAAAGGCTGACCACAAATTTCAGACTTGCTGGCTTTGCCAGTGCTTGTTTATTTTTGATTGCCATAATCTTATTGAAACAGGTTACACTGATTTTCCATTATGAACATTATGAACAAATGTCAGCATACATTAACACTTTTTAATAAATGATTCTGCAAAGAAATGGTACCTAAAATTTTACAGTAGTTTAGCTAAATGTATTTTTTTACTGTTACTTGTTTTCTCTTCACTTTTTAACAGTTGCTACACAATGTGAACTTTGTAATTTTCTTTTAAAGATATATGTTTATATCTAAATAAAGATATTTTTGCTTTGATTTGATGTATTTTTCCTATTTCCATTTTTGTGAACATTTTATTTTGAAAGCAAAGAATCATTAATCTTGCTTTCAAGCTTCTGCAAATATTTGCATCTAATCAGAAATCATTCTGGGAGCATTAAACATAGCCTCATATTGCTAAACTTTAAAAACGTGTGAATACATTTTTATACTAGAACCACTGTCAGTAGTGCAGTCTGAGCTTACTACATTTATTTACAGCGCTCTCCCTAACAAAGTCTTTGAATTAATGAACCATAAATACAAGTTCAAACAGAATTAACACATGTATACAAATATTACCTAAACTGCAGACAATGTCCTTCCCTGATTCATAATGTGGTACTGTAAACTGGCAGCCAAAGGGTTTGTGCTGTAGAGGGTTGGGCCTACTTGTCCCAAGGACACAATGCACATGAAAACTTGTTGTCCTTGACCCTAAACAATATGTCCTGGGCGTCGGGATTATAAGGAATTCGACATCCCTGACATAACAGTCCCTGATCTCCATAGCTTCTACATAATATACTAACACATTCCAAAATATATTTAAATCTGTTCTATTTCTAGTTCTTCTATAATGTAAATCTACCTCATCTGGTGCTTCTAATCCTACCTCAGGTTGCTTAAGACTAATTGCTTTCTCATGTGTATATGTATCTATATTCTTAGGTGCATCTATTTGTTCAGGTATATTAGTGTTATTCTGCATATCTCTGCTCATCAAGTAAGGTATAGCTAATGTCAATCAAAACCATACTATAACTACCATTACTACGCTACATGTGCATATTCTACAACATGTCTTTAGACAATTTCTTTTCAATTTTCCATTAACATCATAATCAGCCATTTCTGACTAAGGAGACTTTTCCCCTCTTTGTAACTTTTCACAGACTTTAACCTGTGAATTTTCTCAAGTCGGTCTCACTTCTTAGTCAGCCTGGTCAGCAATTAATTTGTCATCACTTTCATCACTTATTTCTAAGTTTTCAAAGTCTTCAAGGATGACGTAGGTCCACTCGGGGCCTCTGAATTTATTATTCAGTTTTTTCAATCATGGACTTCTCCTTCTCGGTTGTTCTGTGGATGGTCCAGCTTGGCTTGATATTTCATTTACTTGTTCTGGTTCTTCATTTATTGTTTTCAGGCGGAATTTCAGTCTTTTGACAAAACCAGGCTACTTATCCCCTTTTCTGAGTCTTTTAGTTGGCACTGTGCTTTGACTTTCTTCAGATGTTCTTTTATTAGCATTTAGTTGTGGCATATCTAGTTCAATGCTGTCCTCTGCATCCCTCTCTATCTGACTTGGTCCAGCCCTTATTTCTGTTTCTTCTGCCTGGATACTAATCTGGCCTTGTTCAGGAATTAACTGATTTTGACTTTGAATTTGACTTTGTTTGCCTTCTTCCTCCTGAACGTGTTTTTCTACATCTATCTGATCCTGTTCAGGTCTTCGTATTTCTTGATTGTCTTCTGCCTGAGCTTTCGCCCTAATACCTATCTGTCCCTCCTCAGACGCAGGAGTTCTGGCTGGAGATTCAAATGTCTGAGTACATTGATCTCTCTTTATCTGGTCCTCCTCAGTATTACTATTGGCTTTTATTCCTGTAATCTGAGTATGTTCTTCTATTCCTGACTCACTCTCACTATCACTCTATCTATCTAGATAGGTTTGACTTCTGGTTCTCTCAAATTCGGCAGGTATGTCGACTACTGGAATCCATTCATCTTGACTGGTGCTCGGTTGTTCCTCATCAACCATGTCTGGATCCGCTTATTGAGACCCCTCAGCTGCACAACCTTCAGCTCCTGTCTCATCAGGTTCTGTCACCCTCTTGGTGTGACTTGCATGGATCCAATTCGGAATTCCCTTGCACTTTACAGCTGTGGTGGTAACCAATATCACTTGATGTGGCTCTCCCACCTTGGTGCTAGGGAAGATTCTTGAGTATGTTCTTTTATTACTACCCAGTCACCTGGATTCAGATCATGTGCTGGAGTTGATTGTCTGGCGACAGCGTCTTCCCCAACCTGGTGAGAGATAGAAAGCACTAGGCCAGCCAGTTCTTTGCAGTACTAGAGTACTAAATCATCAGTTATATTAATCAGCTTGTGTCCTGGTACCCATGCTTGCCTCATTGCTCTTCCCATGATTATCTCATGGGGACTCAAGCCAGTGTTCCTGTGTGGAATGCTTCTGAGTCCCATCCGAACAAGAGGTAAAGCATCGAGCCACTCCAATCGGGTAGATTCGTACATCATTCCCAATTGTGACTTGATTGTGCCATTCAGTTGTTCTACCACTCCAGAAGCCTCTGGGCGGTATGCACAGTGCAGCTTTTGCTCAATTTGGAACGCTTCACAGATCAGGCGAATTATTTCATTATTAAAATGAGACCCTCGGTCTGATTCAATCGTTACTGGAAAGCCGAACCTTGGTATAAGTTCCCTCAGTAGTCGTTTGGTTACAGTGATGCTATCATTCCTCCGTGTAGGGTAAGCTTCCACCCATTTTGAAAACAGCCAGACAATGACAAGGATGTTCTTTAGTCCTCGACAAGGGGGTAACTGGATGAAATCAATCTGGAGTCGTATGAAGGGACCTTCTACTTTTCCAATCTTTCCTGGCAGCACTAAATTCTTTTACCAGGATTCATTCGTTGGCAGGTTATACACCTCTGGCAAAGACTCTCTGCTACATTCCTGAATCTCGCATCGAACCACCTCTGTCTGAATAACCTGTTCATCGCATCCCTACTTATATGGGAATCTCCATGGTACATCCTTGCCATAGGAGCAAGCATACAATCTGGTAACACAGGTCTCCCATCAAGGTAAATAATGACACCATCCTCAACACTTCTCCGACATCCTATTTTCTCTCACTCTTCCTTTTCTCTTGTTTCTGCTTCATTTTGCAAATCTCTCACTTCCTCCCATGTTTTCACTCTTCCAAGCAACATAAGTTGGCAGCTGTTTCCACATGCATCAATTTTCTTATTTATTGCCATCTTATGTTTAGCACAGTGCTGGGCTAATTGGTCAGCATATCGGTTACCTGCTGTCACATTGTCATTTTCAGATTGGTGAGCAGCACACTTGACCACATCCACTGTTTTTGGCAACTGAATTGCTTCATGTAAATCTTTCACATAATGTCCATTTTTATTTCTTCAAAACTTTATTTTCAAGTTTATAATGTACAATAGAAACCCCCCCACCACCCAAAAAGGCATCATAAAAACATATATATACAGATCGACGGACTCATTATGGCACATTTTGGACATAGGCTACAGCTCGACATACGTAGGTCCATGAGGAACAATAAAATAACAAGCAAATGAAGAAGCGTTATCGTGAGGGAATAACCAGGCCCAGCCCCATGCACTGTAGCAGAGACCCCTTAGGAGTGACCCCCTCCTCCCCCTCAGACCCCGATCCCTGCGCTGAAAATAATTCGCCACTGGTCCCTTTCGGAGTCGCTGTGGGAATATTGCTCTCCTATTGCCAATCCTGACATACACATGGCTCGCCAGGCCAGCAGGTCCTCTTGCAATTTCTCATCCCTCCTGGTGTTCTGCATATGTGTTTCTTCTGCGAGGGACCATTCTCTCACGTCTCTAAGCCATGTGGGTATCTCCGGGGCCGTCTGTCCCATCCACGTTCTAGCTACCCTACGCCTGGCCAGCACTAACATCAGTTGCAATAATTTATATGCAAGTTTCAGTTTCTTCGGCCTAGGAACTAACGCCAGTAGGCAATGTAAGGGTGTTAGCTTGATCTGAAGGCCTGTAGTGGCAGTTATGTGACCCACAACGCTTGCCCAGAAACCCCCAATTAACAGGCAATCCCAGGCTAAATGCAGGAAGCCCGCCCCCTCAGCGCTACATTTGGGGCAGTTGTCCCTTCTGTCCTCCGAGTAACGACTCAACAGATTCGGAGTGGGGTAGGTACGGTCGAGAAAGTTAAAATGAATTGGTTTAAAGCGCGCATTGCATGATACCTGCCGTGTCAAGGCCCCTATGCGCTTCCGCTGCCCATGGTCCAGTGGCGAGCCCAGGTCCGCCTCCCAGGCCGCCCAGGTCGGCGGCACCGGCGGGATGGAATCACGCTTCATAGCTGCATACAGCAAGGAGATTAGCCTGCGTCCCCTGCCGCAGAACAAGAGAATATGTAAGGTGTGAGTCATTGGAGGTGCCTCCGGATACTGAGGCCAGACCGAGCGTACTATGGCTCGCAGTCCCTGATAATGTAGATACTGTCCTCCACTAAGGCCAAAGGTCTCTTCCGCCTGCTCATACGTCAGGAAGGTCTCGGCAGGGTACAAATCGGCTAGGACCTTGCAGCCCCCCTCTCTCCATTCAAGGAAGGACATATGTTGTTCCATTGCAACCATGGGTGCCAGTATCCAGATCGGGAGGTCCCTATGAAAAGGTGTCGATCGCAGGATTCTTTCTATAAATCGTTGCCAAACGCGCGCTGTGTGCCTTACAACTTAGGGCAACGTATACTTTGCACCCTTCCCTTGCATTAACGCTACCTGTAGCTCCTGTACCATTTCTCTCCCTGCCAGTAGTCGAGTCTCCCAAACATCCACGTCCGCAAACCATCTGGCTGCCGGTAGTAGCTGTGCAGCTTAGTAGTATAAATCAAAGCGCGGGGCTTCTAAGCCCCCCTCCTCGTAGGATTCAGAAAAGGGGGTGGTGATGAACAGAGTGTCTGAATTAAGCAGACCACTCTTACCCAGTCCAAAGATCAGGGCTTGATCCATCACCGTTATTTATCTCACTGCACCATCCCAGCTCAGAACCTGGCTATATGCAAATCAGTCTGTCCCTGGCCCAGTGCATCATGGGAACAGGGAAGACTAAACTACCAAGCCAATTCTTCACCAGAAAGGAGACAAGCTACCGGGGACCGGTTTCTGGCATTTCAGCCGTCTTCGGCCCGGCTTGCTTGAATCCTGATGGTGCAGTGAGAAAGGGACTCATGTCTGAGTATACCCTGCCACACCTATAGTGGCCAAAAACGATTCAGAAAAGGGGGTGGTGATGAACAGAGTGTCTGAATTAAGCAGACCACTCTTACCCAGTCCAAAGATCAGGGCTTGATCCATCACCGTTATTTATCTCACTGCACCATCCCAGCTCAGAACCTGGCTATATGCAAATCAGTCTGTCCCTGGCCCAGTGCATCATGGGAACAGGGAAGACTAAACTACCAAGCCAATTCTTCACCAGAAAGGAGACAAGCTACCGGGGACCGGTTTCTGGCATTTCAGCCGTCTTCGGCCCGGCTTGCTTGAATCCTGATGGTGCAGTGAGAAAGGGACTCATGTCTGAGTATACCCTGCCACACCTATAGTGGCCAAAATCGATTCAGAAAAGGGGGTGGTGATGAACAGAGTGTCTGAATTAAGCAGACCACTCTTACCCAGTCCAAAGATCAGGGCTTGATCCATCACCGTTATTTATCTCACTGCACCATCCCAGCTCAGAACCTGGCTATATGCAAATCAGTCTGTCCCTGGCCCAGTGCATCATGGGAACAGGGAAGACTAAACTACCAAGCCAATTCTTCACCAGAAAGGAGACAAGCTACCGGGGACCGGTTTCTGGCATTTCAGCCGTCTTCGGCCCGGCTTGCTTGAATCCTGATGGTGCAGTGAGAAAGGGACTCATGTCTGAGTATACCCTGCCACACCTATAGTGGCCAAAAACGATTCAGAAAAGGGGGTGGTGATGAACAGAGTGTCTGAATTAAGCAGACCACTCTTACCCAGTCCAAAGATCAGGGCTTGATCCATCACCGTTATTTATCTCACTGCACCATCCCAGCTCAGAACCTGGCTATATGCAAATCAGTCTGTCCCTGGCCCAGTGCATCATGGGAACAGGGAAGACTAAACTACCAAGCCAATTCTTCACCAGAAAGGAGACAAGCTACCGGGGACCGGTTTCTGGCATTTCAGCCGTCTTCGGCCCGGCTTGCTTGAATCCTGATGGTGCAGTGAGAAAGGGACTCATGTCTGAGTATACCCTGCCACACCTATAGTGGCCAAAAACGATTCAGAAAAGGGGGTGGTGATGAACAGAGTGTCTGAATTAAGCAGACCACTCTTACCCAGTCCAAAGATCAGGGCTTGATCCATCACCGTTATTTATCTCACTGCACCATCCCAGCTCAGAACCTGGCTATATGCAAATCAGTCTGTCCCTGGCCCAGTGCATCATGGGAACAGGGAAGACTAAACTACCAAGCCAATTCTTCACCAGAAAGGAGACAAGCTACCGGGGACCGGTTTCTGGCATTTCAGCCGTCTTCGGCCCGGCTTGCTTGAATCCTGATGGTGCAGTGAGAAAGGGACTCATGTCTGAGTATACCCTGCCACACCTATAGTGGCCAAAAACGATTCAGAAAAGGGTGGTGATGAACAGAGTGTCTGAATTAAGCAGACCACTCTTACCCAGTCCAAAGATCAGGGCTTGATCCATCACCGTTATTTATCTCACTGCACCATCCCAGCTCAGAACCTGGCTATATGCAAATCAGTCTGTCCCTGGCCCAGTGCATCATGGGAACAGGGAAGACTAAACTACCAAGCCAATTCTTCACCAGAAAGGAGACAAGCTACCGGGGACCGGTTTCTGGCATTTCAGCCGTCTTCGGCCCGGCTTGCTTGAATCCTGATGGTGCAGTGAGAAAGGGACTCATGTCTGAGTATACCCTGCCACACCTATAGTGGCCAAAAACGATTCAGAAAAGGGGGTGGTGATGAACAGAGTGTCTGAATTAAGCAGACCACTCTTACCCAGTCCAAAGATCAGGGCTTGATCCATCACCGTTATTTATCTCACTGCACCATCCCAGCTCAGAACCTGGCTATATGCAAATCAGTCTGTCCCTGGCCCAGTGCATCATGGGAACAGGGAAGACTAAACTACCAAGCCAATTCTTCACCAGAAAGGAGACAAGCTACCGGGGACCGGTTTCTGGCATTTCAGCCGTCTTCGGCCCGGCTTGCTTGAATCCTGATGGTGCAGTGAGAAAGGGACTCATGTCTGAGTATACCCTGCCACACCTATAGTGGCCAAAAACGATTCAGAAAAGGGGGTGGTGATGAACAGAGTGTCTGAATTAAGCAGACCACTCTTACCCAGTCCAAAGATCAGGGCTTGATCCATCACCGTTATTTATCTCACTGCACCATCCCAGCTCAGAACCTGGCTATATGCAAATCAGTCTGTCCCTGGCCCAGTGCATCATGGGAACAGGGAAGACTAAACTACCAAGCCAATTCTTCACCAGAAAGGAGACAAGCTACCGGGGACCGGTTTCTGGCATTTCAGCCGTCTTCGGCCCGGCTTGCTTGAATCCTGATGGTGCAGTGAGAAAGGGACTCATGTCTGAGTATACCCTGCCACACCTATAGTGGCCAAAAACGATTCAGAAAAGGGGGTGGTGATGAACAGAGTGTCTGAATTAAGCAGACCACTCTTACCCAGTCCAAAGATCAGGGCTTGATCCATCACTGTTATTTATCTCACTGCACCATCCCAGCTCAGAACCTGGCTATATGCAAATCAGTCTGTCCCTGGCCCAGTGCATCATGGGAACAGGGAAGACTAAACTACCAAGCCAATTCTTCACCAGAAAGGAGACAAGCTACCGGGGACCGGTTTCTGGCATTTCAGCCGTCTTCGGCCCGGCTTGCTTGAATCCTGATGGTGCAGTGAGAAAGGGACTCATGTCTGAGTATACCCTGCCACACCTATAATGGCCAAAAACGATTCAGAAAAGGGGGTGGTGATGAACAGAGTGTCTGAATTAAGCAGACCACTCTTACCCAGTCCAAAGATCAGGGCTTGATCCATCACCGTTATTTATCTCACTGCACCATCCCAGCTCAGAACCTGGCTATATGCAAATCAGTCTGTCCCTGGCCCAGTGCATCATGGGAACAGGGAAGACTAAACTACCAAGCCAATTCTTCACCAGAAAGGAGACAAGCTACCGGGGACCGGTTTCTGGCATTTCAGCCGTCTTCGGCCCGGCTTGCTTGAATCCTGATGGTGCAGTGAGAAAGGGACTCATGTCTGAGTATACCCTGCCACACCTATAGTGGCCAAAAACGATTCAGAAAAGGGGGTGGTGATGAACAGAGTGTCTGAATTAAGCAGACCACTCTTACCCAGTCCAAAGATCAGGGCTTGATCCATCACCGTTATTTATCTCACTGCACCATCCCAGCTCAGAACCTGGCTATATGCAAATCAGTCTGTCCCTGGCCCAGTGCATCATGGGAACAGGGAAGACTAAACTACCAAGCCAATTCTTCACCAGACAGCCGGGTTCTGAAACTGGGATGGTGCAGTGAGCTAAAAAACGGTGTTGGATCTAGCCCTGATCTTTTGACTGGGTGTGAGCTTTCTGCTTAATTCAGAGACTCTGTCCCTCACCACCCCTTTTTGTAAATATTTTTGTCCACCCTAAGCGTGGAAGGGTATTCTCAGATGTGAGACCCTTGCTCATTGCACCATCAGGATTCAAGCAAACCGGGCCGAAGACGGCTGTAATGCCAGAAACCGGTCCCCGGGAGCTTGTTTCCTTCCCAGTGTAAGAATTGGCTTCTGTAGTTTGGTTTGTCCTGTTCCCATCATGCACTGGGACAGGAACAGACTAATTTGCATACAGCCGGGTTCTGAAACTGGGATGGTGCAGTGAGCTAAAAAACGGTGTTGGATCTAGCCCTGATCTTTTGACTGGGTGTGAGCTTTCTGCTTAATTCAGAGACTCTGTCCCTCACCACCCCTTTTTGTAAATATTTTTGTCCACCCTAAGCGTGGAAGGGTATTCTCAGATGTGAGACCCTTGCTCATTGCACCATCAGGATTCAAGCAAACCGGGCCGAAGACGGCTGTAATGCCAGAAACCGGTCCCCGGGAGCTTGTTTCCTTCCCAGTGTAAGAATTGGCTTCTGTAGTTTGGTTTGTCCTGTTCCCATCATGCACTGGGACAGGAACAGACTAATTTGCATACAGCCGGGTTCTGAAACTGGGATGGTGCAGTGAGCTAAAAAACGGTGTTGGATCTAGCCCTGATCTTTTGACTGGGTGTGAGCTTTCTGCTTAATTCAGAGACTCTGTCCCTCACCACCCCTTTTTGTAAATATTTTTGTCCACCCTAAGCGTGGAAGGGTATTCTCAGATGTGAGACCCTTGCTCATTGCACCATCAGGATTCAAGCAAACCGGGCCGAAGACGGCTGTAATGCCAGAAACCGGTCCCCGGGAGCTTGTTTCCTTCCCAGTGTAAGAATTGGCTTCTGTAGTTTGGTTTGTCCTGTTCCCATCATGCACTGGGACAGGAACAGACTAATTTGCATACAGCCGGGTTCTGAAACTGGGATGGTGCAGTGAGCTAAAAAACGGTGTTGGATCTAGCCCTGATCTTTTGACTGGGTGTGAGCTTTCTGCTTAATTCAGAGACTCTGTCCCTCACCACCCCTTTTTGTAAATATTTTTGTCCACCCTAAGCGTGGAAGGGTATTCTCAGATGTGAGACCCTTGCTCATTGCACCATCAGGATTCAAGCAAACCGGGCCGAAGACGGCTGTAATGCCAGAAACCGGTCCCCGGGAGCTTGTTTCCTTCCCAGTGTAAGAATTGGCTTCTGTAGTTTGGTTTGTCCTGTTCCCATCATGCACTGGGACAGGAACAGACTAATTTGCATACAGCCGGGTTCTGAAACTGGGATGGTGCAGTGAGCTAAAAAACGGTGTTGGATCTAGCCCTGATCTTTTGACTGGGTGTGAGCTTTCTGCTTAATTCAGAGACTCTGTCCCTCACCACCCCTTTTTGTAAATATTTTTGTCCACCCTAAGCGTGGAAGGGTATTCTCAGATGTGAGACCCTTGCTCATTGCACCATCAGGATTCAAGCAAACCGGGCCGAAGACGGCTGTAATGCCAGAAACCGGTCCCCGAGAGCTTGTTTCCTTCCCAGTGTAAGAATTGGCTTCTGTAGTTTGGTTTGTCCTGTTCCCATCATGCACTGGGACAGGAACAGACTAATTTGCATACAGCCGGGTTCTGAAACTGGGATGGTGCAGTGAGCTAAAAAACGGTGTTGGATCTAGCCCTGATCTTTTGACTGGGTGTGAGCTTTCTGCTTAATTCAGAGACTCTGTCCCTCACCACCCCTTTTTGTAAATATTTTTGTCCACCCTAAGCGTGGAAGGGTATTCTCAGATGTGAGACCCTTGCTCATTGCACCATCAGGATTCAAGCAAACCGGGCCGAAGACGGCTGTAATGCCAGAAACCGGTCCCCGGGAGCTTGTTTCCTTCCCAGTGTAAGAATTGGCTTCTGTAGTTTGGTTTGTCCTGTTCCCATCATGCACTGGGACAGGAACAGACTAATTTGCATACAGCCGGGTTCTGAAACTGGGATGGTGCAGTGAGCTAAAAAACGGTGTTGGATCTAGCCCTGATCTTTTGACTGGGTGTGAGCTTTCTGCTTAATTCAGAGACTCTGTCCCTCACCACCCCTTTTTGTAAATATTTTTGTCCACCCTAAGCGTGGAAGGGTATTCTCAGATGTGAGACCCTTGCTCATTGCACCATCAGGATTCAAGCAAACCGGGCCGAAGACGGCTGTAATGCCAGAAACCGGTCCCCGGGAGCTTGTTTCCTTCCCAGTGTAAGAATTGGCTTCTGTAGTTTGGTTTGTCCTGTTCCCATCATGCACTGGGACAGGAACAGACTAATTTGCATACAGCCGGGTTCTGAAACTGGGATGGTGCAGTGAGCTAAAAAACGGTGTTGGATCTAGCCCTGATCTTTTGACTGGGTGTGAGCTTTCTGCTTAATTCAGAGACTCTGTCCCTCACCACCCCTTTTTGTAAATATTTTTGTCCACCCTAAGCGTGGAAGGGTATTCTCAGATGTGAGACCCTTGCTCATTGCACCATCAGGATTCAAGCAAACCGGGCCGAAGACGGCTGTAATGCCAGAAACCGGTCCCCGGGAGCTTGTTTCCTTCCCAGTGTAAGAATTGGCTTCTGTAGTTTGGTTTGTCCTGTTCCCATCATGCACTGGGACAGGAACAGACTAATTTGCATACAGCCGGGTTCTGAAACTGGGATGGTGCAGTGAGCTAAAAAACGGTGTTGGATCTAGCCCTGATCTTTTGACTGGGTGTGAGCTTTCTGCTTAATTCAGAGACTCTGTCCCTCACCACCCCTTTTTGTAAATATTTTTGTCCACCCTAAGCGTGGAAGGGTATTCTCAGATGTGAGACCCTTGCTCATTGCACCATCAGGATTCAAGCAAACCGGGCCGAAGACGGCTGTAATGCCAGAAACCGGTCCCCGGGAGCTTGTTTCCTTCCCAGTGTAAGAATTGGCTTCTGTAGTTTGGTTTGTCCTGTTCCCATCATGCACTGGGACAGGAACAGACTAATTTGCATACAGCCGGGTTCTGAAACTGGGATGGTGCAGTGAGCTAAAAAACGGTGTTGGATCTAGCCCTGATCTTTTGACTGGGTGTGAGCTTTCTGCTTAATTCAGAAACTCTGTCCCTCACCACCCCTTTTTGTAAATATCCCCTCCTCGTAGGAGCGCACAACGGTATGGAGAGCCACTCTGTTGCGCCGACCCGTCCAAAGCAGGGATATGAGCTGCATGTTCAGGGTCCGAAAAATCCTAGGTGGGAGAGGACATAGCTTATTTTAAAGAACATACAGTGTCTAAGGCAGCATTACCATCTTTGCGACGGCCTGTCGGCCCATTAGAGATAGTGGCAGGGTGTTCCAAAAGGACACCGATTGCTGGAGGGACTTAATCACCCGATCAATATTGCGGGCCAGTGATTGTTTCTCTGTTGAGGCTACGTGAATGCCTAAATAACGAAAGCTCTCCCGTTCCCAGCGCAGCCCGAGCTCCGGCAAGTCCTCCAGGGGGACCGACTCAAGACCCGACAGCGGAAAGATCAGGGACTTGTTGCGGTTAAGCCTCAATCCTGACACCTCCCCGAACCGGTCCGGATGATGCAGAAATATCGGAATCGCCTCTCTCGGGGCTTTCAAGTAAAACAAGGCGTTGTCCGCATACAGAGAAAGAACATTGCACGTGTCTCCCACCTGGATGCCCCATTGCACCATATCAGATCGAATCCGTACGGCAAAGGGCTCTATCGCCAGGGCAAAAAGTATTGGCGAAAGGGTCACCCCTGTCGTGTGCCCCGTCCCAGCTGCCACTCTTCTGATCTCGCAGCTCCCAGTCGTACCCTGGCGTGAGGGGAACTATATAGGATACAAATCCAACAGCAAAAATTAGGACCCAAGCCCATCGTCCGGAGGACCTCCTGCAAGTAGCCCCAATCCACCGTGTCAAACGCCTTGGCAAGGTCGATGGAAAGCAAGACCGTCTGTTCCTCCCTACCCTGTACCTCGTGTTGGATGTGATTCAAGCGCCTTAGGTTCATGGCTGTATTGCGCCCAGGAATAAACCCACATTGGTCCTGGTGTACCAGATGCTCCATATAAGGTGCCAGACGGGTGGCCAATAGTTTGGTCAAGTTCTTGACGTCCGTATTTATCATGGTAATCGGACGATATGATGAAGGGTCATGTTTGTCACCCCCCGATTTAAGGATCATGCAAATTTCCCCCGTGTCATACTCTGTGGGAGAAACCCGCTCTCGAACACTTCGAGAAATACTTGTAAAAGGAGACGAGACAGTGTGTCCCCGAACTCATGATAAAATTCCGGTGGGAACCCATCACTCCCTGGCGACTTCGCATGCGGCAAGCGGGCCAGATCCATACGAACCTAGGCTAGCGTCAGGCCTACATCCAGGTCCTCCCGGACCGAGTTCGAAAGGTTCGGCAGGGTAAATCCCTGTAAATAAGGGAGATAAGAGGCTTCGGAAATATCTGGGTCTGCGGTATATACTCGTCGTAAGTGAGATTGGAGAACCCCGAGGATGTCCTGTTCCGAATACACCATGTCCCCGTTCAGGTCTCGCAGGGCTACGATACGCTCCGGGGTCTGCTCCTTCCGGAGGATCCAAGTAAGGAGCCGCCCTGACTTGTCGCCCTCCCTATGAAGGCGCTGCCTATATTGGCCCAAGGTGTATTTGTCAAGCCGATCAAGGATATCATGTACCCGGCTCGGGCAGTCTGCTCCTCCACCCTCTGCGGAGCGACAGGGTCCGCCGAGGTTTGGACATGTAAAAGAGTATCCTCTGCTTTCCGGAGATCCCGGAGGAGCCGTTTCCGGACTCCATAGGTGAGTCCCATGCAAGCTCCCCTCACCACCGCCTTTAGGGCCTCCCACTTGGTGGCCAAGGAAATGCCTCTCTTCCCAATTAAGGTCCACATAGTAAGCGTACCGCTTGGATTTGGGGATGTTGTGAAGCAGTGAGAGTGTGGTCTACCATAGGGGGAGGCTGTATCACCAACCTTACCTTTCATATATAGGGCAGACACAATGGCGTTTTTATTTAACTAGGTTTCGTCTGAACACATTACACTTTTTATTTGCATTCCCACAACAGGTGGGTTGGTGTGAGAGTTTACCCTTGTGTGCTTGTAACAATCAAGTTTCTCAAAACACTCTTCATCTAATACTTTTTTGTTCCCTGTACAAAGATCCAAGGAATAGATTTATTAGACCAATTCTGTTATCTCTTGGATCCCGTAATTTAAAAGAGGGATACGAACATTTACTCTCATTATCAACTCCAGTAATATGCAATGCTGTTCTTAGCTTTATCAGAGTAGCACGCACTCAGTATTAAAAACCGATATTAATTAACTACTGTTATGGACTGTTGACCCTCATAAATGCGATTAGCTCATAGTTGGCACCAATATTTATTCATTGTATTTGTATTGGAAAATAGTTTTTTTTAATATATATGTTCTCTCCCAAATTGACTTGTAAATGATGTGTTGACAAACTTTATAATGGTCTGAAGTTAATTGTGGGAACTTTTAAACTGTACAATGCTATGTTATACTTTTATGATTCTGTTTTTATGAATCGAAATAAAGTTTTCAAATGAAAATGAGTCCCATGCAAGCTCCCCTTACCACCGCCTTTAGGGCCTCCCACTTGGTGGCCAAGGAAATGCCTCTCTCTTCCCAATTAAGGTCCACATAGTCCCCAAAGGCTGTTTCCACATGTGCTTTCCCCACCTGATCTCGAAGGATATCCACTGGAAGCCTCCAAGTCCGAGGACGAGTAACTGGGGCACCCCACATAATGTCCATTTTTAATTGGAGTACCTGAAGAAGTCAGAAACTCCCTTTGCGTCCAAAGCTGGCCAAAGTCATGCACAACCCCGTAACCATACTGACTGTCAGTGTATATGGTCACTCTTAAATTTTTCCCAAATTTGCATGCTCTTGCCAATGCTATTAATTTTGCTACTTGTGCAGACTTGACTCCAGGTAAATAGGATGCTTCAACTGGACCCCACAAAGTGCATACAGCATACGCAACACTCAATCCTCCTTCCTCGTGTCTCATATATGAGCCATCTACAAATAGCTCATATTCTGATTGTAATAATGGTTCTTCTCTTATGTCTGGGCATGGTTTAGTACTGTATTCTGTGAGGTCGATGCAATCATGCTCAACTTCCTCCTTTACCTCTTCAAAATGTGAATCAGGTAACAATGTAGCTGGATTTAGGACAGTGCATCGGGCAATGGTCACATTTTCTGCACCTAGAATGATTCGTCCATATTTAGTCAGCCGACTAGGAGTCAAATACTGTGTCCGTGTTCTTGTTAACAAAATCACAACTGCATGTGGAACATACACAGTTGCAGGATGTCCCATAATGATGGATTCACTTTGCTCAAGGCTCATGCAAGTTGCAGCTACTGCTTTCATACATCCTGGCAATGCAGATACCACTGGATCCAGTGTAGCAGAAAAATATGGCACAGGATGTCTCATTAAACCATGTGTTTGGGTCAGAACAGACAATGCACAATTGTCACGTGCATCACAGAATAATACAAATTCTTTTGAATAGTCCGGCATCCCTAATGCTGGAGCTGAGCACAGACAGTCTTGCAGCTTCAGGAAGGCAGTCTTACTTTCGTCATCCCACTCTACTGGGTACTTTGCTCTCTTTGTTGTCATCTGTATCAAGGGTTTAGCCAAGACTGCAAATCCCACAATCCACTGTCTGCAATAACCTACAATAATAATAAATAATAATAATACAGAAACTTGTTAAGCGCGAACAGCTACCTCTGGGGAGGTGTCCCGGCGCTAGCGAAGTCCTACAGCAAGAGTGGGTAGTCAGGAGGGAGAACAGGATTATTGCATAAAAACCCATGTTTTTAGGAGTTTCCTAAAGCTGGCTTCTGACGTGGCGGATTGGATGGCAAGGGGCAGGGTATTCCAAAGTTTAGCCGTGACGGCCGAGAAGGACCTGCCTCCAAGTCTAGCTTTCCTCACGCGCGGTACAGTTAGCTTGAGCAGGGAGTTTGAGCGCAGCTCTCGTTTTTGGTGGTAGCGGGGGAGTCGGAGTTTTAAATAATTGGGACACGTGCCTTTTAGCGCTCTGAAAGCCAGGGTGAGAACTTTGAACTTAATTCTGCTTGCCAATGCAGCTCGTGCAGATGCGGAGAGATGTGCTGCCTAAAAGGGACGCGTTTTATCAATCTCGCAGCCGCATTCTGCACGATCTGTAAGCGTTGCACCGCATATTTAGGTAGACCAAGATAGAGGCCATTAGAATAATCGAGTCGAGATGTGATTGTAGCGTGAACAACTGTTTTTCGACACTCGACTGGTAGCAGAGGCAGAAATTTCCGCAAATTTTTGAGTTTATGCAGGCAGCCCGCGGTGAGCTGTTGTATATGCGGCAAGAAAGACAAGTTCTCATCCCATTTTACTCCTAGATTTTTTGCATGAGTTCCGGGAGATGGGGCAGGGCCCATTTCCGTTGGCCACCACAGATCTGGAGGGGGATGTTTGAGATTTCCGAAGAATAGCACCTCCGTTTTGCTCGCATTCATTTTGAGCTTATTAGTGTTCATCCATTTGGCCACGTCTTGAAGACAGCCCCTGATTTAGCTGAAGGCTGTCTCGGTCTTGTCTGTATATGGGAAGACTAATTGAGTGTCGTCCGCATATGATATTGCCTTGACCCCCCATTTGGCAATCAAGGTGAAAAGCGGGGCCAAATAGACATTGAACAACAGGGGGCTGAGTGCCGACCCCTGTGGGACCCCACACCAAAGATTTTTTGGTCCAGAAGAGAAGGGGCCCAGGGCCACTTTCTGGGAGCGGTTAGTGAGGTAGGAGAGTAGCCAGTTGAGTGCTTTGTCTCCAAGGCCAATGTCCTTAAGTCGGGTCAACAGTCTGCTGTGATCTACAGTATCGAAAGCAGCTGATAGACCCAGGAGCACCAGCATAGCTGATGCCCCTGAATCTAAGGACCACCTGATGGACTCGGCAACCTCAATGAGGGCCGTCTCGGTGCTGAAGCCGGCCCTAAAGCCAGACTGAGTTTCATGTAGGGCACAGCTTTCTTCAATAAAGTTGTTTAGCTGCCGTTGGATCAGTTTTTCAAGCATTTTGCCGGGGGCTGCAAGGAGAGAAATGGGTCGGAGATTGCTCAGATCATCCGGTGCGCCTTGGGGCTTTTTTTTCAGCGGGAGAAGTGTGGCCTGTTTCCAACAGTCTGGAAACGTGCCCGTAGTAATGGACGTGTTCCATATGTGTAAGAGGGGAACTGCGATTGCTTCAGACATTAATTTCCACAATTTAGGTGGGCAAGGATCATCCGGGGCTCCCGATTTACAATTTTGTATTTCTTTTACTGCCTCAAAGAGGGTAATAGGCTGAAATTGATTTAAGGGGGTAGTGGGAGACTAAGAAGTTCTCAACTCATCCATTAATGTCGGCTCGGGGTCCGTAAAAGTATCATAGACTTTTAAAATTTTGGTGTAAAAAAAGTCTGATATGGATTCGCAGAGTCTTACCGATGGGATGATATCCGTCTCGATAGCTCTGGGCTTGAAGAAAGATTGAACAATCTTAAAAACTTCTTTACTCGATTGTTCCGCCTGTAGAATGGAGGCCTCAAAGAAGATTTTTTTGGCTTTTTTGATGGATAAATGTAGAGCATGAAGAGCTTTTTTTATAGCTGGTTTTGGCTGAATCGCAATAATTTGCTCGCCAGAGGCGCTCCAGTTTTTTACATTTACTTTTTTCGGCCATGAGTTCAGGGGTGAACCACGGTGCAGAGGGAGATTCTCTGCGTGACGTAGCAGTGGTGGCCGGCGCTATAGAGTCCACTACTTTGCTTATCCACAAGTTCATAGATGCAGCATCGGAGTTTGCATCCGAGGTAAGGGGTAGGGGGTTTGCACGAAGTGCTGGACACAGTATGTCCGCTGTTAGATTGTCCCATTTTCTCCGCACATAGGATCGTTTTCCTGTGATCTGAGATTGGGGGGGGATTGAGATGGTCATGGTGATTAAGTAGTGGTCCGTCCAGAGCAGTGGTAGCGGAGAGATGGCTGTTGTGTTCAGTATGTTGGAAAAGAAAAGATCCAGCGTATTAGATTCCGACATGTAGTCGATGCTAGGATGAAATCCTTTTCGTACAAAGTGAACTTCGGCGAAGTTTGAGACTTCGAATTTTGGAAACCTGAAGAGCTCAGGTTGGAGACTCCCTAGCACAACGTGCGGTAGAAAAATCTGAGGGACGGAGGCTCCTCCCGGGAAGGTTCTAGAAGGAGGTCGGAGCTGATTGGCTAACGATGAGAGTTCGGTCCTTTTACATAAGGACGTGGAAAGGCCCCAAAAGGGGAGGCCCTTCGGCCTATATTCTCTATGTATGTCCTTAGGACATTACTTTTTTATGTACCGGAGGCTCCCGTCTCGGCGACGGGGAATGATTCAGGCATGTGAATCTATGAAAGACACCAATACTGGATAACTGCTGTTACAGGTAAGTAACGCATTTCATCCAGCGTATGCCCCGCCCGGTGCGTGGGGCCTGCAATAGCTTGAGTTAAATTGGCCGATTGCAGGGTAGAGATAAGATGGGAAGCCTGTGGACAGTCAGGACTGTCGGCGTGAAGATTAAAATCGCCGGCTACGATATAGTAAGAGTGGTCTAGAGAGTTTAGGACTATAAAGTCCATAAGCTCACACAGGGCTGATGTCGGACAGTCCGGGGGTCTGTAAATAACTAGGCCTGTAAGAGACAGTTGGGGGGTAATTTGGAGGCAGAAGCGTAGCCCCTCAATGCTTGGTAATGTGGTAGGAGTGGAGGACAACAATGTGTATTTCTCGTTGTAGATGAAAGCCACTCCACCTCCTCTTCGGCCCTCCTTTCTGTTAGAAAAACTCATTTTAAAGCCTGGCGGGATTGCTAGCGAAATGGATGCCATGTTGTCTTCATTGAGCCATGTCTCTGTGAGGCACAAGGCGTCCCATTGTGAGTCCGTTATAAGCAAGCATAGATCATCAGCATGCTTGGGAAGAGATCTGCAGTTAAGTAGTCCGATCCTAAGTTGGGTGAAGGAGGTGTTACGAGATGGTTTACTAGCTATTTTGAGAAGTGAGGTTGTTTGAGAAGAGACGATGCCTAGAGACTTTTGGCATCGTGGGCAGTGGGGAGGGAGATCCAGAGTCGTCAGATTGAGCTCAGGCGACTGACAGGTAGTGGCAGCATTCAGTGACCGGAGCTCCGCACTGGACCAGACTATCCTTTGTTTGTGTGCGTGGGCACGGGCAGCATGTCTGGCGCTGGTCGCAAGCCGGTCGCGGACGGGCGCAGACGGGCTTGCCTTAGGCGCTCCCGCTGCGCTCGTCCGCTGCGCTTCCTCAAGTGGCACATTTTATAGTGTGGGGAGGCGGGGGTGTGTGGCCAGAGAGGGGGCGTGGCCTCGTTGCACACCGTCAATGGCGGCGGCCAGAGGGCGTTTTGTCCAAGTGAAGGAGGCACTGCTAGTGATCAGCAGGCTCCCAGGGCAATGTGAAGAAGGTCTGAAGGTTGGATGCTTCTTATAAAACACAGTTATTCAGTACACTCAAATGTTAAAATTTTTAAAAATGAACAGGAAATGCAGCTACAACTCCAAGAAACATTCTGATTTCTTTTCGTGTTTTGAGGTAGATTCAAGTTTTTGATTATTCTGATTCTTTCCGAGGTAACTCTCCTGACACCTCTCTATCTGGTGCCCCAGATATTTCACTGATGTGGTGCAATATTGCAACTTTTCAGGCGACACTTTGTCCTCCTTCAGCCAAATGATACAGTAATGCAATGGTATTAACAACAGTCATTTTGGGTTTTAGACGCTACCAATAGATCGTCTATATACTGCACGAGGACAGATTTTCCAGGCAGCACCAATGACTCAAGACATTTTTTCAAAATCTGATTAAAAAACGATGGACTCTCGGTGTACCCCTAAGGGACACGATTCCAGTCGTAGACCTAGTTGTTGAATTTGAACGAGAAAAGATATTTGCTATCTGGATGTAAAGGTATGGAGAAAAATGCATGGCACAAATCGATTACCGTGAACCATCCAGCTCCCCACGGTATTTGATACAAATCACTGCAGGATTTGGCAAAACTGGACAACATGGGACGACAATCTTATTAATTTTGCGGAGGTCTTGTACGACCCTGTACTTTCCGTTCGGTTTCTTTATGCCAATGATCGGTGAATTACATGGACTGCTCATTATTTCTTTTAAATACCTTGCTCAACTAAGCGCTTTATTTTTGCTGCAACACCTACTTTTATTTCTGGGCTCATTTTGTACTGTCGAATATTTGGGTAGACTGCACCTTCTTTCCCTGTCACTTTCATTGGATCAACATTTGCCATTAATCCTACATCTTTTCCAGTGAAATCCCACACTTCAGGATTTACTGTATGCTGTAATTATTTTGGTAAATCTTCTACAGTCATCTTTTTAATCTCGGTTTCTTGTTCTGCTAACATTAATTTATAAACTCCATTTCATCTGGTGTTTGAATTTCTACACCACCAGGGGTGCAAAAGATTGTGCAATTAATTTTACACAATAAGTCCCTATCTAATAGGTTCACTGGACTAGAGTCGCACACTGCAAATTTGTGCATTTCTTTTAAAATTCCCTATTCTGATTTCCATCTGTGACTGGGGTACTAATTTGTTTATTAGAAACGCCCACTACTTGGATTGCTTCTCCCGAGAGGGGTAGGTTTAGAACGTCTGCTGTTCTCACATTAGAACGGGTAGCACCAGTATCCAACAAAAAGGTAACATAATTTCCCTCAACTTTTCCCTCAATGTATGGACCTGACTGATCTACTGGCAAGGATGCGCCAAGTACGCACTACCTCTCAGGAACTGTCAGAAACTATCTTCCTCGAAAAATGGTTCACTCAAAAGAAATTGTGATGTCACTGCGTCTCTCCTTCCACTTCCCTCCCAATTAGTGGTATCCAAACTGTATTTAGCTTGGCTTCCAGAATCTGGCATAGGTGCAAGTGGTAACTGGTTCTGTATTACCTGGTGCTGCTGCTTCCTTGACACCCCATTCTGCGTCTGTGGATTCAATTTATCACTTTGGACATTACTACTCAATACAGCCTTACACTCTTTCTTCCAATGCCCCAATTTTCCACACCCGTGACAGGGAAGTTTTTGCTTTGCCTCATCTCTATTGAATTTTCCCCTTGGTTTACCCTCATTTCCATCTCATTGAGTTTGATTATTTTTCATTTTACTTAATTGGAGTTCTTGTTGCTCTGCCAATTTTACCTGTGCCCACATTATATTTTTTTCTAGATTCTTTCGTCTATTGTCAATTTCATCTCCACAGTGTTTTGCATATTTTAGCATTTCATCTACAGGCAAGGCCTGCCAGCAAATTTTATGAACTTTAATCATTTACGAAATTTCTGGCTTTAACCCTGACACAAGTCGATAAATAAAATGTGTCATGTCTTTCGTATTAATGTTTTCCAAACCACTGTACTGCTTGAATACCTATAAAAGACGTTCATAATATGCATGCACAGATTCATCTTTATTCTGAGTAGTTCTGTCTATTCTAGTCCAATCAGTTTCTTTTGGGGGTACCTTTCCTTTCAAGTATAGTATTACTTGATTGTATTTCTTCATAACCTCATCCGATGGGGCACCCATCTTTGAGTCTCTAGGGTATTCATCATTAGGCCAATCAACAGATATTTTACATTCTGTCCATAAATCTATAGGAACAACAATGTCAAACAACCCATCTAAGTCTTTTAACAATACCTTTGAAACCTTTACAAATCTTTCAACCTGCCTGTACCATTCTACAGGTTTCTCTCGAAGTTTTGAAAAATCATTTGTAAATGACAAAATATCCTGTCGGGACCATGGGACATGCACATAACCTCCTCTTGGTACTTCTCTCATTGGGCCCAACCTTTCTACCATATCTGGTTCTTTTAATACATATTCAGATGCAGCACTTTTCGCTTGAGCTTCTTCCTTTTTCTTTGTCCATCTAGCTTTCCACCTGTCTAAATCACCCCATTTTTGTAATAATGAAAATAACTCCTTAATTTGCACTTTCATATTTTCTAGATCTTAGTCAGAAAATTCAGCTCGATAAGGTTTCTGTAACACTTTAGATTTTCCAATATCAATTCCCATATCAGCATCCATATTCATTAATTTTTCATGAAATACCTTTTGTGTTTTGAGTAATACTTTGACATATAAACAACAATTCATCTTCACTGAGTGTATTCATTCTTTCTAATCCCACATTTCCAGCAATCATTTCTTCTAATTCAACTCTTAATTTAAAAATATCCAATACTTTCGGCTGTGATTTAGGCTTTTCTATTTCTCAAGAGCATCTTTCTATTTCTTCAGGTGTTACCACTGTGGCATTTCTCGTACCTGAGGATGTTTCCATCCGTACCTCTCTAGAGCTTGTAGGAGTGTTTTTCCTGACCGAATCACCCACTGGTTCTATTATAGGTAAATCCATAAGGGGATTCACTGACTCACACTCACTTGCTTGATCATCAATTATCACAGGTTCTTTTCTAGGCTGCACTACTGGTGTAGTCAAGACTGGAGTTTTAGCACCAGACTGTTTATCTTCATATAAGGGAACAACTGGACCTATAGTTACCAGAATAGTCAAAGCTTCAGGACTGGTATTTAACTGGGAGATTTTCAAAATTAACTCACTTCTCTGTTTATTTATTGCTTCTCGCTCTTTTTCTTGTAAGACTTTTTCTAATGAAATTTCATGTATGACTTGTGGAACCAAAGGTGGTTTCAAGAACGGGGCACTAGGGTTAACTCTATTTTCTTCCTCATGGTAAGGTGGTGGATTTTTCATTAACAAATCCTCCAAATAATCTTCTTCTGAATCACCACTAATCATTACATTTTTTGCTTTCTCTATACATTTACTTACTGATGGTTCTTCTAGCGCAAATACAGGATATAATCCCTCTGCCAACATTGATTGTCTCCCATTTCTTCATCTGCTTATCTCTTGTCTCTTTAGGATAAAACTTACTCCAATGGCTGTTGTTTCTGGGTCTATCTCGCTCAAAAGCCTCGGTTTCCCATTCTTCTAGTGCTTTGTACTGAGTTAATCTAGGTCTGGGATCTAATTCATTCATGCGTGTCCTCAAATCGTACAAAATTCTACCATTAAAAGTACCATTTTCTGGAAGTGCTAAAACACCATCATCTTTAGTGTATTCTATCCAGTTCTCTAACCACACACAGGTGTGATATGCCCGCATCATACATGATGGTAGAAAGGGGCTATTAGGTGGTGGAATAATAATCCCTTCTCTGGTTTTAATTGTTTTATCTTTCTTGAAGAAATTCTTCACTCTTTTAATGAATTACATCTTTCTCTTTCCTCCATACATGATATGAGGTCTTCCCCTTATGAATTGCTCTTGCGCAAATCCTAAGTACCTCCTATCGGGTCTATTTCCTATAATTGCTGGATCTATATGCCACATTTGTTTTGCACCAATGAAATTAATATGCAGCTACACAATTGTTTACTAAATGCTTCACCAATACTAGCGCGTTTCTTATTTTCAATAACCAATCAATACTTAGAATTTAAACAACTCTGACCAATAGTTGCGTGGCTTTTCCTCATGAGACAAGTTCTCACGCTCCTGAACTCACCCCTCCTTTACAATTATTACCTCAGCAACACGCCCGCTGTCTCAACCAATACCAGCGCAGCTCTAAGTGACGTCAGAGCAGCTCCGCAACTGGCTCCCTCCTTTGCAAGGTAATACGAAACGTATTCTTTTCAGTTTAAAATGCATTTCTTATTAATTAACAACGTAGAAACCTTCGCCACTGTGCCTAAGTAACTAATTCAAAGGAAAGATGGTTTGCACTTGCTACGAGTAAATCCCTTCCGCTTACTCTTCATACACTACGAGTAGATCTCTTCCGCCTACTCTTCATACACGCATTGGAGAACTTGCTACTCCCTCGGGCATACCCTTTCAAGGTAATATAAGGCCAAAGTTTGACCAGCGAATTCCTTTGCTATCATTTATTCACACAATTATACAGAAAAATCCCTAATTAGTGCTTCCGGTTTTACCTAACCACTCAAGTACTTCCTTAGACAAGTGACCTCACTGTAGTGTGGCTTCCATTTACCATCCGCCATTCTGCCCCTAGGGATTCCAAAACAGACACAGAACAATACAAACAGGTTTTGGTTAAGACTTGAAAATCAACATAAATCCATATAAAAATCAATAAAAAATAAATAAATAAACTAACTACCAATCTTAACTAAACCCTAACCATCCTCTGCTACCAAAAAAATACTGATAGAGCGCAGGCTCATCTGCTCGTTTTACCATACTCACCTGGGCCCATAAAATCATTCACACTTTGAACAGGTAAACCCGCGCTTCAAAGCAGAGATAGAACTTTCTTTAGGACCTATACCCTTGACTTACGAATCCTAGTCACTGGTACCTAGAGTCCTAAGGGATCAAGGGAGTTAGCTAGAAAATAGGTAGTAAAAATAACATTTCCTGTATAAAATACCCACAGACTCTGGAAAGGTTTAAACGCTTTATCTATGTAAAATGAAATATCAGAGTCCACAACCAATTGATTAAAACTTGTTCAATTAGAAAGAATATGATCAAAGCGAAATTACATGAAAACTTTACAAGACTTTCTTTAAGCATTGAAACATAGGAAGGGTAAGAAAATGGGAAAAACAGAACAATGACGAACCCACATTTATCATAGTTACCTAAAATGGTGTGAAGACCAACCCTGGCCACGAGTAAAGGACAGAACCCCGAAAGTGCAGGTGCCAGCAGGATAGAACAGGTGCAGACCCGAATTCAGGACAGGTAAGGATCAAATTGGATCAGGACAGGACCACCACAGGCTAAGACCAGCACCCACAGCTAAAGTGCAACGCCAGTGTCACACCCCTCTCCGCAACTACAGTCAGACCCCGATTTGGTTATCGACCTCCTTCCCAGAAATTAGGCAGAACAAACAGTTTAGTGAAAGCAGCAAAGCAAGCGGTTAGCATGTGAAACTTATAGCAGTCATATTTAGCTCTAATGCGCAGAAGCAAAGTTTTGCCACCAAAGAAAAGAGTACGTCGCGTTACGTGAGAGACAGACGCATGCGCAGAGAAGTTCCCACATTGCGGCGGCCATATTAGGTCACTTGAGTTACGATTAGTAAAGAAGCACATAGGCAAGCATTCCCCAGCTTAATAGAAATGTTGTATGATGCATAATTAGTAAGACGAAACATGTTTATTAATACATTAAATGTTAATTCGAGAGGATTGAGTCGGAGCAAGTCTCTTTACGTACGAAACCTTGCTCCATCACCACCTCCAAAGACAAATCGGCTCAGAAAACCTCGAGGCCCGTGGATAACCTGGCTTCAAGCGTTTCCAAGCCTAAAGATTCTGCTTCGGCTCCGAAACCAAGAACCTCGGAACCAAAAGCTAAGCCTAAGGACTCTACCACGCCTCTTAAGGCCAAAGATAAAAAAATTCAATGCCAGCTCCGCTCTGAACCGAAAAAATCGGCACCGAAAACGGTCCCCGAGGAAGAGGAACTTTTTCATCCGGATCCTGTCCATCCTAAGCAGAAAAAGATTTATATTAATCTAGAAACAGGACATGTCACAGCTGTGCCATGTAAAAAGAGAAAGTTAGACACCGCACCTGCTCCCCCAGTGCCTGCGAAGAAGGTCTCTGTGACATCACCTATGTCTCCTTCTTCTCCTATACGACTTTCTAACCCACTTCCTCTCCCTAACCCTATTACACCACCTCTGTCTGTAACTTCTCCACCACATACACCTCCAGATGATGATGATGATGAGGATGTTGATTACCTAGGGGTGGGGGGTGACCAAAATGACCCGTTCACGGATCCAAATGACCCAGATGATTGGGAGTACCCTATGCCAACAGATATACCAGATGACCCAAGCCCCCACACATACCCCTCAAAACCCTCTCCCCCAGACGATAATATTGGTTTTGGACAGTTAATTAATAGGGCTGCCATCTATCATGGCATCATAATGCACTCAGAGGCAGCAGAGGAGGACTTCCTTTTGGATACATCTGAACAATCCCAAAAGACAGTGCTATTGCCAATGATCAAGGGAGTCATTAAGCATGCCCCTGAAGTGTTTAAAGATCCCGTACGTGCCAGGATTCTTAACCCTAGAATAGATAAAAAATATAGACCTGCCCCTGAAGATCCTGCTTACATTAAGGTACATCTGCTTTTGGATTCTCTAGTAGTTTCCAACGATGGAAAGTGCGCCGACTCCCAAACTTCTGGGGATGCGCCACCTCCTGATAAAGAATCCAAATTGCTAGACGCTTCTGGCAAAGCCAACACGCAGGCACTGCTGGCTAGATATGATAGGGCTCACTATGACCAACTAGAAACCCTATTACAACATTTGCCTGATCAACATAAAACCCAAGCAAATGATCTTATCCAAAAGGGCAAGCTAATTTCAAACGTGTCAATAAAATGCACATTTGACGCAGCAGACGATGCCTGTAGATCCATCAATAGAAGTGTGCTCCTTAGGCGACATCCCTGGCTTCGCATCTCTGCCTTTAAGCAGGAAATCCAGATTACCATCCTCAACCAGCCGTTCAACCAAGAACAACTTTTGGGCCCGGCTGTGGACACTGCACTTGAAAAAATTAAAAAAAGACACTGAGACTGCTAAGTCCATGGGAGCTTTACAGTCTCCACAAACACGTGGGTCCTTTCGCCGCTATAGAGGGGCATCCAAAAACATGGCGCAGACACCTCATCTTCGTTTAAAGCCACTACACAAACATCCCCCAATAGAGGATACTTTAGAGGCGGATACAAAGGAAATAACAATAAAGGAAGAGGTCGAGGTAATAACAAAACTCGTACCTCCCCCGCCACAAAACAGTGACTTCCCTCCGCTCCCCCAGACCATTCCCCTCCAGTCGGGGGGGAGATTATCCCTGTTCCTACCTGTCTGGAATTCCATCACAACCGACAAATGATCCAGTATGGTTACTGCTTGGAACTTAAAGCTACCCCCTCCTCCCCCGCACATACCACCCAAGCAGCGTCCAATATCCACAGATCATCTCACGCTCCTAAAACAAGAGGTTCTCTCACTGCTTCAAAAGCACGCAATAGAGTCTGTTCCCTTACAGGAACAGGAGTTTACTTGCTGTACTTCCTAATACCCAAAAAGGACGGTACTCTATGACCAATACTCGACCTCAGACACCTCAACCTATATATACACTCAGATAATTTTCATATGATCACTCTCCAACAAGTGCTCCCGCTGCTGCAACAAGGCGATTTCCTTGCCACACTAGATCTCAAGGACGCCTACCTCCACATTCCCATACAACCCTCTCACAAGAAGTATCTAAGGTTTGTAGTTGACGTACAACACTATCAGTTCAAAGTCCTTCCATTCGGAGTCACCACCACACCCAGAGTATTCATAAAATATCTTGCGGTAGTAGAAGCACATCTCAGAAGACAACAGATCCATGTCTTCCCATATCTGGACGACTGACTAATAAAAGCCAAGTCATTCAACCAACTTGCTCAACACACTCGCCAAACCATTCAGACATTACACAACTTGGGGTTCACAGTCAACTACACCAAATCGCATCTCCAGCCCTCTCATATGCACCAATATCTGGGGGCCACAATAAACACCTCCACAGCTCTAGCATATCCCAGTCCAGCTAGGATAGCCAGCATACAAGCCCTCATCACTAAATTTCAAGCACAACACTCTCTCCCAGCCAGAATGTTCATGCAGCTCATAGGCATGATGGCATCTTGTATTTTTATTGTACCTTATGCAAGACTTCAAATGCGTCCATTACAGGAATGTCTAGCACATCAGTGGAATCCGGCTCAAGGACAACTTACAGATCTGGTGTTGGTGGACAGCCGCACATATCGCTCTCTGCAGTGGTGGAACACAAATAACTTGTCCGAAGGGCGGACGTTCCTCGAACCTGTTCCACAGCTAGTACTCACAACAGACGCATCACTCACAGGATGGGGAGCCCATCTCCTCGGACATGCAACTCAGGGCAAGTGGGCCACTCAACAAAAAGTGCTCCACATCAATCAACTGGAACTACTAGCAATATTCCTAGCACTAAAATCATTCCAAGTACATGTACAAAACAAATCCGGACCGACAACATGACAGCCATGTACTACATACAAACACAAGGAGACACACATTCTCTGCAACTGTCCCAGCTCGCACAGAACATTTGGAGATGGGCCATTCCACAAAATATATATCTACTTGCCGAACACCTTCCAGGAGTTCACAATCAGATTGCGGATCTGTTAAGTCAACAGACACAACAGATTCATGAATGGGAACTACATCCGCAAGTTCTTCTATCATTTTTCCACTTATGGGGCCAACCAGACATAGATCTGTTCGCCACACACGACAACGCAAAATGCCCAACCTTCGCCGCCAGGTTTCCACACCCGTTGTCCAAGGGCAATGCGATATGGATGAACTGGTCAGGCAGATTTGCGTATGCTTTTCCTCCACTGCCACTTATTCCACTAGTGATACGCAAGCTCCGACAAACAGTCTCTCAAACTAATCTTAGTAGCTCCCACATGGGCACCGCAACCGTGGTTCACGACACTGTTGGAACTCTCACTAGTTCCGCACCAAAAACTGCACCTGTCCCCATCCCTGCTAACGCAGAACCATGGAGAAATCAGACATCCAGATCCAGATCAACTGAATCTGGCGATCTGGCTCCTGAAGTCCTGGAGTTCGGTTACCTTACCCTACCACTGTACTGTATGAACATCATTAAAGAAGCTAGACAACCAGACAACCTACTACTAGAGCTTGCTATGCTGCAAAATGGAAAAGATTTGCCATTTACAGCACCAATAACCATATTGATCCACTGGATGCCTCCATCCAAAATATCATTTGCTACCTACTGCACTTGCAAAGATGTAATCTAGCATATTCATCCATACGATTACATCTAGCAGCACTTGCTGCTTATTTACTAAACAGATCACACTTGTCACTGTTTAGAGTACCTGCAATTAAAGCCTTTATGGAGGGCTTAAAAAGAATCATCCCTCCTAGGTTGCCACCCTCTCCGGTGTGGAATTTAAATATTGTTCTTACCAGGCTCATGGGTCCCCCATTTGAACCTCTACATAAATGTGAACTTCAGTTCCTCACATGGAAAGTAGCTTTCCTTGTTGCCATTACCTCTCTTAGAAGAGTAAGTGAGATCCAGACTTTAACCATACAGGAACCGTTCTTACAATTACATCGTAACAAAGTGGTTCTCAGGACAAACCCAAAATTCCTTCCTAAGGTCATCTCTCCATTTCATCTTAACCAATCAGTGGAGCTACCTGTGTTTTTCCAAAACCAAGACTCCGTTGAGACGGAGCTCTTCACACACTAGACGTCAAAAGAGCCCTGCTTTATTACATTGATAAGACTAAATCCTTTCGTAAAACAAAACAATTGTTCGTAGATTTCTCACCACCTCACAAAGGTAATCCCATCTCCAAAGCTGGGATTGCAAGGTGGATTGTTAAATTTAGCCAAATATGCTACCAAAAGGCTAAACGTACATTAACAATTCCCCCAGCGCGCATTCCACAAGCAAACTAGGGGCCTCTATGGCCTTCTTAGAAAACATTCTCCTAGAAGGCAGCAACATGGTCTACACCACACACTTTCACTAAACACTATTGTGTTGCTGTGCAAACCAAGCAACAAGCTGCTGTGGGCCAAGCTGTTCTTAAAACTCTCTTTCAAACTACTGCAACCAATACAGGTGACCACCGCTAAGGGAGATACTGCTGTACAGTCTATGCATAGTGTGTGATCTGCAGCTCATATTACTCGAACAGAAAATGCTACTTACTAGTATGCATCTGTTCTTGGCATGTAGAGCTGCAGATTCACACACGCCCACCCGCCTCCCCGGGACCTGTATCTGTTCCAGTTTTATCTTATTTAGATATACACACATGGACATCTTTTTCTTTTCAACTAATGCCATCATTTCCCATCATGGAGAAAAACAATCTAAGAATGGAGTTGAGGCCCATGCGCACTGTCGTACAAGGGAGGACTCTCCTATCTCGTGACTACAAACAAGGTGCAAGCATCCGAGCCCAACACCAGATGGCGATCTAATGCATAGTGTGTGAATCTGCAGCTCTACATGCCAAGAACAGATGCATACTGGTAAGTAGCATTATCCTTATCTGGTAACTAGCAGCCCGTCCCGACGTTGTCCGGGTATGAATTGCTGCCGGCCAGTAGTATATTGTTTTGTAGGATTTCGTTTTGATAGCATTTCTTATCTGTGACAGGCCTGTGAAACGCTCCGATTCACAGTGCACTGCTGATGCTCTTAAGAGTGCGCGTTCAGTAGTGTGTGAACTCGAATTTCCCTACTTTATTTTTCCTTGCAATATTATATAGCGCTAACTCGACAACATGGCATGAGCACAATGTACATTACAGAAGAACACATTCATTTGTGGTAGGCACGGGGAGACAAAGCGATTTGCCTGGAATCACAGGATGTTGAGCTGATGCCGAGATTCGAACGTAGCTCCCCAGCTCTAAAGTTCGCAATTCTAGAACTTGTGGCGGGAGGTGTGTCTAAAAGTGTATGTCGGTGCTGGCCATCAGTGAGAGAGATCTGTGCATTTTTCAAATCGGTGGTGAAAAAATATGAGTATGTTGCTGGAGATGTGGGCCGCCGTGCCACCAATGTACTTACCGGGGGAGGGTAAACACCCATTATTCCGCAACTTTCTTTCCGCATACCATCACTCCGCATACTTTCATTATGAAAGTACCATGACTCCGCAATGCCATTATAACGCATGGCAATACATTTTATATGCTTTTACCACGCATACATTTACAATGAAATTCGTTGTAAATGCATGAATGGTAAAAGCATGTTTTTTATGTTTGGATAAGGTAAGTATGGGTATAGGGGTATATGTTTTGGGGTACTGAGGTATATGTTTTTGGGTGTTTGGTTATTTTAAGGGATCAGATATAGTTTTGGGTTATGGGGTACAGGGGTAGTTTTAGGGTTTGGGGATAGGTATGGGTTTTGGGGTACAGGGGTATTTTTAGGGTTCAGGGCTAGGTTTGGGTTTTGGGGTATAGGGGTATTTTTAGGGTTCAGGGGTAGGTTTGGGTTTTGGGGTACAGGGGTATTTTAAGGGTTCAGGGCTAGGTTTGGGTTTTGGGGTACAGGGGTATTTTTAGGGTTAGGGGTAGGTTTGGGTTTTGGGGTACAGGGGTATTTTAGGTATCCGGAGTATGTTTGGGTTTTGGGTTACAGGGTTATTTTTATGGTTCTGGGCTAGGTTTGGGTTTTGGGGTACAGGGGTATTTTTATGGTTCTGGGGTAGGTTTGGGTTTTGGGGTACAGGGGTATTTTAAGGGTTCAGGGGTAGGTTTGGGTTTTGGGGTACAGGGGTATTTTTATGGTTCAGGGCTAGGTTTGGGTTTTGGTGTATAGGGGTATTTTTAGGGTTCAGGGGTAGGTTTTGGTTTTGAGGTACAGGGGTATTTATAGGGTTCAGGGCTAGGTTTGGGTTTTGGGGTACAGGGGGATTTTTAGGGTTTAGCGGTAGGTTTGGGTTTTGGGGTACAGGGTATATTTATAGGGTTAAGATGGGTTAGTGTTTAAGGGTGTTGGGGCATTTTAAGGAGTAAGGGTGGGTTATGATGATGGGGTGCAGGGGTATTTAAAGGGAGCAGGGTGGACACCCGGAGCTGGAATGTACTGAATCTGGGAAGAAAAAACAATGAAATATTGGGCACAACGCACACTTTTTTTCCCGGAATCTTGTGCCCCGCACACGCCCACGCCCCCAGCACACGCCCACAGCACACGATATGAGACATGGCATGAAGGGCGGAACGTACCACATGCCCCCAGCGTTTGTCACGCCACCAGCACACACCCACAGCACAACGCAGACACGCCCACAAGGGACGTCTTCCAACGCTGTATTGGGTGTTGTGATTGGTGCTGTGGTTCCTGAGATTACCCGCCTCAAACGTTTGGGCTCTCTTTTTATTATATTAGTATGGATTGGTGAATTCTTTGTCAAATAAAAAAAAATTGTGAGAGAGAGAGAGCAGTGACTGACCATATTCCTGTTCTCTGAGCTTTACGTAATGCTCTTTCCTTTCCCTTGTGCCCAGAGCCAGCGAGGTCATGAGACAGGAGGGGATTAGAAGAGAGCAGTCAACGTCATTGCTCATTTTTAGCCTGCAAAGCAACTGTTTGTAAACCCTGCCTGAAGGAGGCAGTCCGGGTCAGTTTTCCTCCTGGACACTGAACTCGCTTGACGACTTCAGTTCTCTGTTGTGGCAGTGGCTGCTGATGAAAATGAAATTCGTTTTATCAAGTGATAATTTTAAAAGTTACGTGGTGGGCGGGAAATACATTTTATTTTATTTTTCTTTGTTAGCCACTGGTCGCTCTGACTCCATATTTAGTTTGTCCTTAATTTTGAAGTGGTGCCTATGACTGTCTAAGGTTTTCTAGTTGAGTTACTTCTAGGCCTGATGCAGCAACACCTGTGGGCCCATACATGAAGCTTTAACCTTGTTTCTGTCCTCCAGCTACTTGTTCATAAGTGCAGAAACCTAACCATAATTCTAGTGTTCTGACAAAAAGACTGTGTGTGGCTCAAGTCTTACACTTTTCTCCCTGGGGTAACTGGTTCGGTTTCATGGATTAGGCCTGCCCTCTCCTCCACTCCAGGCATAATAGCGCAGCCCTCCGTGCACACACAACAGACAGGAGGTTTAAAGACGCATGCCGTTTATTTTCTGCTACTTCTTCAGCACTGTAGATGCTGAAATAGAAAGTGAGCCAGATCAGCTTTAAATTGCTATTGTGCCAGGTCACTGCTTGGTCTCCCTTCATTTAATTAATGTTAGCCTCTCTGCTTGTTGCTTAGGAGGGACCCCTGTCTTAGCGCTATCCCACCCCACCTCCATGCCAGAGATTGTAGCATGCCCCGTTCACACTCAACACACTTGTCAATGAGGAAGGGACTGACATCGCGAGCCGGCGGAACTACAAAAATGGCCGCTGTGATGTCATTTTGTAGTCCCGCAGAGAGATTTCCTCAGCGTTTTGCCGTTTTTTCACCGATGGTCAGGAATGAAATAAGAGATGATCTATGCACAAGGAAGGGACTGACATCGCGAGCCGGCGGAACTACAAAAATGGCCGCTGTGATGTCATTTTGTAGTCCCGCGGGCCGTTTTTTCACCGATGGTCAGTGTTGCCAGCTCCAAGGGCAGTGAGATATAAAATACGAATAAACAGACTCTCGCTAGTAAGAGCGATAGTTTCCTTGCAGGCATCAGCCTATACCTTATAAAAACGGGGCAGATATAAAACGAAGAAAAAGTAGTCCCCTTTGCTGAAACAATACTAAAACGCCCAGGTTCTTTCCCGATGTCATCACGCAGACGTCGCGGCCGGCGCTACTTGCAAGGGACTACTTTATTTTTATTCCTAATTTTTTAAACAACGTATATTTTTTATTTTTATATAGCCTATGTCCTTCTGCTTGCCCTGAGGTTTTCAAAGATGTCTTGGGTGTTTGGATTGGTGGTGTACTTTTCGAGTTTACCTGGCTCAAAGGACACAGTTCTCTCTTTATAATAGTAGTATAGATTCTCCATTTTGTAACAGAATGCACATACTTTCTTTATGATTTTGAACGTGAAATTACCACATCAGTGATTACCCACCATCTGAATGAGCGCCATTGTAGGACACCCACTCAGCGTCTCCTTCTGGGCAATCCATTGTGCTGGCAGGACAGGGGCAGCCCGCACTCCCCAAATCTTGTGTCTTCCATCCCAAGGGATGAAACTTCCTGACCTCCCTTCTTTTACATCAACCTTTGACTTCAGCCTGTCTCTGGGTCTTTGAAAGTCTCTGCCTGCGGTGGGTTCTCTTCCTTGCCCTCTCTCCACTCTTTGACTGTCTCTGCCTGCAGTGGGTTTGCTTCCTTGCACTCTCTCCATGGATCAGGCGTCTCTGCAGCTTCACAAATTCTGACCTCTCTACAGTTCATGAGGTGTCTGAGAGAAGGGGGAGGGCAGGCGCATGAGAAGAGTGGAAGACCGTAGAAGGGAAGATGGTAAGAGATTGGGAAAAGCACATTAGTGATCTGATATTTGAAGGAACTATCAACCCCTCCACCCTCCCCCTGGACTCCGACTCTAAGGACGGCTTGTAGAAAGCTTTTTAATATCTAAACAGCATTTCTTTGCTTCTGACAGAACAAGCTAAGAACTGAGAAGAATAGAATTGAATCTGAGTTTGAAAAGCTGCGGCAGCTTCTGGAAGAAAATGAGCAAGCACTTCACAGAAGACTGGAGGAGATGGAGACGAAAATTACCATGTTAGAAATGCAAATATCACCAAACTTTCCAATCAAATCACCTCTCTCGAGGACCTGATAACTGAGATAGAAAAGAAGTCTGAGGCGCCAGCGTGGGAACTCCTGAAGGTGAGATACTGATTGGGATACAAGACAAAAGAAGCAAATGAAATATTCTTATTTTGTGTGCAGCATTATATGTGTGAATGAAACACACATGATCTCCTGGCTGGGTCAATGCACAGTGACCTCATGCTCTCTCAGAGCTGCAAACAATACACAGAGATGGATAATTTACATTGTCCCACTTGATGCTGTGAGCCCAACTCAATATACAAACTGTTAAATGTACAGTGACTGTTTACAGTGTGATATACAAGTTACTAACCCATCTATATACAAAATATTTATGCATTTTATCTATTAGGGAGAATGCAACACACCAAGCAATTCCAGTGACCGTAAATAATATATGAAGACCAAGGAGCAAAGGGCAGATGTATCATTGTAGCAGTTTGCGAGTCTTTAATAGCGTTTTTTTGTGAATCGCTATTAACCCTTCGCTGTGGCGGCTATTCCGCTGCAGCGCTAAGGGGGGGCGGGGCCGCGCGGCGGTCCCCATGCTCGTGACGGAACCGCTACGTCACGGCCCTAAGATGAGCCGTGCTTGTGACGGAACAGTTCCGCCATGGACCCGCCCGCCCATTAAAACGTCAGCGCAGGCGCGGAATTCGCGCCGCGCAGGCGCGGCGAGCGGGCCGTGACGGAAATCGTTCCGTCACCAGCACAGCCCACCCGAGGCTCGTGACGGAATGGTTCCGTCACGAGCATGGGAGGGGTTAAGGACTCACAAAATGCTATGTAGGGAGAAATCGCAATAATAATTGCGTTTCCTACTTACTCCTTAATTTCGAATCGCAAATTGCGTTTCGCAATTAAGGAATCCCTTCTCATTCATTTCAATGGGCCAAGAATGAATGGGAATTGCATGCGCAAATTGCATGTAACCAGTAGGTACGCGCAAATTGCGCATGCAATTTCAAGGGTGTAAGGGTCCAAAAGGACACCCTGTTGCACCCCTGAAATGTGCATGTGTGCACATGTGGCTCACATACATGTATGTGTGCCACATGGCACTTTGAAAAAAGAAACAAAGTGCTTTTTTCGAGGAAATCGCAAATTACTACCAACTTGAAGTTGGTGGAAATTTGCGATTCCTTACAGCAATATCGGAATTTGCGATGGCTACTAGAATAGCATTTAGGAAATAGCAAATTGTGGTTCTCTAAATGCATGCACAAAATAGGGAATCTCAAATTTTGCAATTCCTTTTTTTGCGAGTAGATTATTCTTTCCTACATTGCTCATAACTAAATTGTGATCGCAAACGCTGAAATTCTGCAAATTGCAGCATTTGCGATCGCAATTTAGCTTGATACATCTGGCCCAAAATGTGTTAAAAGTTAAATAAAAATGAAAAGCTTAATGAGAGACAACCCCTGAGAGACTTGGAAAGAAAACACATTCCTCCTTTTCTAAGAAGTTTGAAAACATTTCTGTTCTAATGTGGTTACTTTTCTCCTGATGCAGGTTACCACCGAACCTCTTGTTAGGATGAACAGCTATATAACTAGGCATTTGGAATAGGTAATGGCATGCTCACTGTTTTTTTTGGCGTCCCAGATAAAGCTAGAATTTGCCACAGAAAACTCTTTAGTTTGAAGAATAGTGACAATTTGATATTCCGGGTAACCCTTGATTATATTGCAGTGTGCGAAATGAATCTCTGCAAATTGCTGCCCAGCAGCATTAGAAATGTGATTTATGACTGTATTATCTTGACACCCTAAATAGCAACCAAATTCCTCACCAATATGACTTAGGGTGGGCTTAGAGGTATAAATCTACTTATTGTGGTCATTCTCTGTCACTTTAACAGTGATGCTCTGCTCAAATAGGTTGATTAGTTTACAGCCAAGAAGCTTCCTGAGAAGTAGCTCCATGTAAAGGGCACTAGATGATGGTGACATAGAACATCCAGGACATCCCTCCGAGGGTGACAGAGACCATCATTTCGAGGGTGACAGTGAGCATCCCTCCGAGGGTGGCAGAGAGCATCCCTCCGAGGGTGGCAGAGAGCATACCTCCGAGGGTGGCAGAGAGCATCCCTCCGAGGGTGGCAGAGAGCATCCCTCCGAGGGTGGCAGAGAGCATCCCTCCGAGGGTGGCAGAGAGCATCCCTCCGAGGGTGACAGAGAGCATCCCTCCGAGGGTGACAGAGAGCCTCCCTCCGAGGGTGACAGAGAGCATCCCTCCGAGGGTGGCAGAGAGCATCCCTCTGAGGGTGACAGAGAGCATCCGTCCGAGGGTGGCAGAGAGCATCCCTCCGAGGGTGGCAGAGGGCATCCCTCCGAGGGTGGCAGAGGGCATCCCTCCGAGGGTGGCAGAGAGCATCCCTCTGAGGGTGACAGAGAGCATCCCTCTGAGGGTGACAGAGAGCATCCCTCTGAGGGTGACAGAGAGCATCCCTCTGAGGGTGACAGAGAGCATCCCTATGAGGGTGACAGAGAGCATCCCTCTCTGGTTCCACAGCCAGTTCTGAAACCGTCTGAGTTGAAGTCGTTTGTAGCGACCATGACCTGTCAATGTCGGTACAAACATGTAATTTACCAGTTAATCTAAACTCATGTTCAAATGCCGGGGGCATTGCACCTATGGCTGTCATGTATTACTCATGCAGCCTTGGAGGGACGTATTATTAATATTATTACCATGGTCCGGGGGCATTGCACCTATGGCAGTCATGTATTACTCCTGCAGCTTTGGAGCGACATATTATTAATATTATTACCATGGGCCAGGGTCATTGCACCTTTGGCTGTCCAGTATTACTCATGCAGCTTTGGAGAGACGTATTATTAATATTATTATTATGGGCCAGGGTCATTGCACCTATGGCGGTCCATTATTACTCATGCAGCTTTGGAGAGAAGTATTATTAATATTATTACCATAAAGAGGATCCATCTATCAATCATTTGTAGAGCACGCTACTCACTCGTGAGGGTCTCAAGCCGCTGAGGGGGGTAATATGGGGGGTTGCCGCTACTGCTCGAGCAGCCAGGTCTTGAGAAGGCTCCTGAAGGTCAGCAGGTCCTGGGTCTGTAGCAGGTGGATGGGGAGGGGGTTCCATGTCTTGGCTGCGAGGTGGGAGAATGATCTGCCGCCGGTGGTTGATCAGTGGATGCGAGGGACGGTTGCAAGGGCGAGGTCTGCGGAGCGAAGCTGGCGGTTGGGGGTGTAGAAAGTGAGTCGTTTGTTGAGGTATGTTGGTACAGTGCTGTGGAGTGCTTTGTCAGCTTGGGTGAGGAGCTTGAAGGTGATCCTCTAGTTGACGGGGAGCCAGTGCAGGTCTCTCAGGTGAGCAGTGATGTGGCTGTGGAGGGGTATGTTGAGGATGCGGCGAGCGGAAGCGTTCTCTATGCGTTGAAGTCTTATGTAGAGTTTGATTGTGATTCCTGCGTAGAGGGAATTGCCGTAGTCCAACCTGCTGCTGACGAGGGCTTGGGTGACCATCCTTCTGGGTTCGGTGGGGATCCATCTGTAGATCCTGTGAAGCTTGCGGAGGGTGTGAAAGCAGGAGGAGGAGAGGGTGTTGAAGCAGGAGGAGGAGACGGCGTTGACTAGCCAGGTCATTGATAGTGTTGAGTCAAGGATGAACCCCAGGTCGCGTGTGTGGTCGGTGGTTGTCGGTGCAGCTCCCAGCATGGCCGGCCACCAGGAGTCGTCCCAGGTGGAGGAGGTGGAGCCGAGGATGATGACCTCCATCTTGTCCGAGTTCAGTTTCAGGCGACTGTTCTTCATCCATTCTGTGACGGCTTTCTTTCCTTTGTGGAGGTTAGTTTTGGCAGGGTCCTTGGCGAGGGAAAGGATTAGCTGGGTGTCATCGGTCTATGAGATGATGTTGAGGTTGTGTGATCGGACGATGTTGGTGAGCGGTGCCATGTAGACTCATTCAGAGGCATTTCAAATTGCTGGTAATCGTGCATGGGATGATAACTACTGTGATCTTGTCAGACGTGGTCACTGTTGCAACACAAATAATAGTAGCTCGGGTGCTTTTCTTCGATCATAAGTTACTCCTATTACAGAAAAGGTTGGAGACCCCAGCAATAGACAATATTGGGAGCAGTACTCTCAAAGATTGTAGAATTTCAGAGAAACGTGAATAACAAACGAATATTTTTTTTATATATATATATAAAATGCAATGTTTTTTTAGAAAGTTATTTATCTTTGACACATTCTGAATCCCATTCAACCATTGATGGTCATGAATTACTATAGTAGTCCCACGTTCAGCTCTTCTTAAAATCTCTGATGTCACAGAGTATTATATCACAAATGCTAATCCTCTGAGGGTGGTCATCAATGTGTGGTCATTTCCTGTGATTCAGTATAGCCACTGCAGCCAACACATGTTTTGTGATTGTAAACATTGAACCCAAGGTTTTTCCCAATTATTTCTTCAATAGGTTACATACTCTCTTAGAGTTATTCTCTAGTTCTAATGAGGGCACGTTCACAGTACATTTGAATCCTTATACTGATATGAACCTGTAATACTATTAGTATAATAAAACATGGAGCACCGTGATCGACAATGAGGACTGACTTCAGTAGCAGATTATTCACTATTAATGTAATAAAACATTGGAAGAAAACATAGGTGGAGCACGACTCCCATAAGGGCGAGCTTACTCTGTCTTCTTGGCCCTGATTTTGCTACCTCTGAAGCCAGCCAGGGGTCGCACAACCAGTGTCATGGGTCACAAGGGGTAGCCCGGAGTCGCAGCTGCGACCCTTGGCAAGCCCTTAATGATGCCTAAGCATGTGACCCTGTTGAGAACATCATACAATGTGCCAAGTGACTCCATTCAGATTATCAGAATGTGCTGTGTTTTGTGATTCAGTTCAGAATGACAGTGTGAAATGTCATTACTATTCAGAATATCAGTTTCTGCTGTGTAATTTGACATCATTCAGAATGTCGCATTTTGTGCTTAGTCATGCGATGACAAAAAATGTGCTGTCATGTGACCCCCAGTCACTGTTTTCCAACCATAGATAGATGTGTTTCACCCGTAAAAATACTGCCATAACTTTAACGTCTTCTCTGGACACTGATTTCATTTTGATTGTTTCTCTGTTTTGCAGGATGTCAGAAGCACCCTAAGCAGGTAAGATTGGTTTATTATTCTCCTCTCAGTGTGTAAGGAGCAGGTCTCACTGCTGCAGTGTGTAAATGCCCCTTCTGAGCTCACACAAAGTGGTAGGAAACGTTCAGATCCTCATAAAATCACTTTGTATCCTCAAACAAAACCTTACGTCGTCAGAAATACCTTTGATTCCTCTGAAAACTTTCTAAGTCCTCTGAAAACTCCCTTGTATCATCAGAAAACTCCTTTGAGTCTCGATAGAATTGCTACAGAAATTAGCTGTGGTCCTCACAAAACATATTTGTATCTATAAAACTAACCTGAAGTCCTTAGAAAAGTACCCTGAACACACAAAAAACGAATGCACATTCTGGAAACTTCAACAGTCTTCAAAACATCCCTTCAGTGCCTCCAAACAGCATTGTAATGTAGTTAAAGGCTTGTTCAGGCCTCATTCATTAGTAAATTCCCTCTAATTAGAAGAGGTCTCGTCCAGTTCTCATAAACCTCATTGTAATCCTCAGATCTGCTCCTAATCCTAAAACATCTCTCTCCGGTCTGCAGTGACCTCCCTCTAGTTCGAAGCATCCTCTTGAGACTTCAGAAGCCTCATTTCAACCCTCAAACCTCTGCCCAGGTCACTAACCACTCATTCCAGGCACCAAATCTTTCTTCAAATCCTCCAAGACTTCCTTGTATGTCTTCCAAAGCCTAATTCCAATAATTTATTTCAAGGTCTTTATCATTTTTTGGTAACAGCACAGATTCAAACAATAAACATCAGTGGCTCAGCGTCCTGTCGTACATCAATGAAAACATAGGATATGCTCCGGGGGCATAGAATCATTGTTATTTTTCAATTCTAAATAAGTTAAAGAGACATTTGTTTACAGCTATTGCATCACGGCCATACCTTTGGCCAGGGTGTCTGTCCCCACTCATCTTAGTTCCTGTGGGGGAAGGGGCGGACTCCAGCCCACTCAGCCACCTTTCCTCACCTGCAGAGACTGCCCCTCTCATTTCAATTTCCCGGTCAATCCTTAAACCTGTAAATTAGTTTCCAAACCTTTATCATGAGGTGACACACACACATGTGCTGCCTGTATACTGGCTGGTCTTGTAACTCATTATTAACAGAGTTCAGTGAGACATTGTACATCCCAATGATGTATTCTGTTGTGCAGCTAACAAAGCAGTCTCCCCAAAGCTAGTACAGATACACACCTTCTGGATCACTTAATGAAACAATTACAGATGGCGGTGGACATCACACAAAATAATTGCACATGGTTCCAGCACTGATCCAAGAACTGAGGTTCCAGTCAGTTTCACAAGGAATGTGCAGCCTGGCTGTTAAACTATTGTGGCCCAAAAAGGTGCAAGGTAAGGAAGATCAAGCAGCGTGTGGGGAAATAACTGTTTACTGCAGGCCAACATTTATATGTGAACAAGATTCAAAATATAGAACGCGTGTGTCTCCTTGAGAATTCAGTAGAGAAGCGAGATTCCTAGTCTTGCTGCTCTGATGTAATTTTATTCCACTATAAGAGCCTTGGGCTCAGTAGACTAGAATCTGGCCTCTGTACCCCGTCACAGAATAACCAGAATGGGCGGAAGCTCTTTCCATGTCCTTGCCCGAACCCTATGGAACTCTTTGCCATCTTCGCTAAGAAAGACTCAAAACCACTTAAGTTTTCAGAAGCGACTCCTCTTTAGCCTAGCCTGCCTCCTTCTTCTGCTGTCATCTTACCTGTGACCAGCGCCAGACAACCCTCTTCTGGGAGCAGCTGTGTGCTTCGGAAATCTTTTTTAACATATTATAACATTCCTGAGTACAAGTGTAACTGCACGGCCACATGGCCCACTACTTGCAACCAGGGAGAGGATTTCGCGCACACCTGATACAAAACTTCTGAGAGAAACACTCGGAACTCTGGAGAGAAGTCCAATGGATGTTGCATTGTGGCATTGAAAGTATACAAGAACCCGATTTGGAGGCCTAAGCAGTTTTTATTTTATCATGGACTAGCAGCCCGCCCCAGCGTTGCCTGGGGCAGAAAGGGGCTGGGGGCAGTACACCCGCTCCCGCACCGACTCCCTCCCGCCCGACTCACTCGCGCCCCATCCCGCCCAGACTCAGTCGCACCCCCCTCCCGCCCAGACTCGCTCGCACCCCCCTCCCGCCCAGACTCACTCGCACCCCCTCTCGCTCAGACTCACTCGCACCCCCCTCCCACCCAGACATTTTCATTTACTGCTGCCTCCTTACCTGTGCCGCCTCCTCACTCACTGCACAGCCGCTCGTAACTGCACCGCCCTCCTCCTTGTCGTCATCACGCACGTCGCGTCGTGCCCAGCGCTAGGTCCCCGCCGGCGCTACTTTCAGGGGACTACTTTGTTTACAAACGTAATTTTTTTAATTTACTTTTTTTTAAAATTTATATAGCCTATATATCAGTGACTGAGATGAATTCACGCATTCCATCCATCACCTTGTTTTTGATACCCTAAGTGGGATGAGTATGTCCAGAAGTGGGTCCCGTGCTCACTGTGCCACTGGAACAAAGCTATACATGGCTTATGAGCCCTGGTAAGATTGAAAACAGTCCTTATTTGCTGGTTTTCTGAGTCAAAGTGGACCATGGCATGGCAGTTCAGGCTGGACTATTTTCATTGGAGCAAGGTGAAGACCGATTGGCACATGGTTCGGTCGAAACTGAGCTTGCCTGGTTTGCGAAAAAATAATGGATTGAGATGTAGCCCTGCGCAATTTAGAGTGGCTGAGTATAATTCAAGCATTCCATCCATCACCTTGTTTTTGATGGGCTCAAATGGTTTGCTGCGCCGTTCTCAACCAATCACAGGCTCAGCTGTACCTGTGTCAACCATTTACAGCATGCTGATGGGCTCTAAAGCTCTGCTGCACCAGTCTCAACCAATGACAGAATGCTGATGGGCTCTAAGTAGTTTATACGCCACTCCCAACCAATCACAGCACACTGCTGGGCTCTAAAGGTCTCCCCACTTGTCCCAGCCGTTTAAAGCCTGCCTATGGGTTTTAACCTGCCCATTGTCATGCTATTTTTAAAGTCCCTAGTAAAACACCTAATCAGGCATGTAAATTGCAGAAAGGGACCCCCCTTTTACTGAATATCTGCAGAAATGATATTCACACTAAGAGAAGATGAGAGGAACACAAATCTTTTTCCACAAGCGATAATCTTGAAAGGGGCCATTTCCAGCCACATTAACTGCCAGTTCTCAAAATGTGTCATGTAAACCACACATCTTTCATAGGGAGGGTAAGTCTCCAACAGACGAGTGACAAGTGGTGTGCACCAGGCGAATGCGGCGATGTTACTTTTCACAGTGTGTCACTGTCTCGCTTCCCTTTACTAATACCGGCAGGCAGCACAGCCAAGCACTTTATGCGGATTCTTTTATCATCTTGACGTTCCGTGGCATTGTGCCGTGCAACATTCTAATAGATGAGCACTTCTGTCTCCAGTTTTCCTCCAGAAGCACTCTCTATGCCTTAACCTCTCACATTTTCCCATAGATCCGATGCACTGTGACCCAAACTTCAACACACGTCTTTATTTAATACGCGCTTCGAAGTAATTCATTCCAATATATTATTCATTCTCCCGAGTTACTGAAGCAGCAATTTCTAATGTATATTAGCAACGCTGTACTTTTATAATCCACTGGTAGCCCGCCCCAGCGTTGGCTGGAGCTGGGGGCAGTACACCCGCTCCCGCCCCGACCCCCTCCCGCACCGACTCCCTCCCGCCCCGACTCACTCGCGCCCCCTCCCGCCCAGACTCACTCGCGCCCCCTCCCGCCCAGACTCACTCGCGCCCCCCTCCCGCCCAGACTCACTCGCGCCCCCCTCCCGCCCAGACTCACTCACGCCCCCCTCCCGCCCAGACTCACTCGCGCCCCCCTCCCGCCCAGACTCACTCGCACCCCCCTCCTGCCCAGACTCACTCGCACACCCCTCCCACCCAGACTCACTCGCACCCCCATCCGCCCAGACTCACTCGCGCCCCTCTCCCGCCCAGACACTTTCATTTAATGCTGCCTCCTTACCTGTGCCGCCTCCTCACTCACTGCACAGCCGTCATCACGCACGTCGCGTCATGCCCAGCGCTAGGTCCCAGCCGGCGCTACTTTCAGGGGACTACTTTGTTTACAAACGTAATTTTTTAAATTTACTTTTTTTTAAAATTATTTATATAGCCTATGTCCATCTACACACCCTGACATTTTCATAGATGTATCGGGTGTGTAGATTGGCGCTGTGGTTCCCGAGTTTACCTGGCCAAAAGGTGCAAGTTCTCTCTTTATAATAGTAGTATAGATATAGATATCACCCTGGATTTAATGAAGGGGCCGAGATCCAAGGGTGACCTCTGGCTTCTGGAATGGCCTGAACCATGGTACTGTGCATGCACATTAGCACCATCAGTATTACATTCCTACAAAACTTCACCAACAAACCGCAACAGCAGCCCAGCATAGCCTGGCTCTAGTTTCAAACAGTCAGTTGCTCATGGGCTTTGTAGCCTGAGCGATGTCCGGATTCACCTGGAAATGGTGCCTGTGATGATCAGATCGCATCTGAGAAGCACCCATTTGATTCTTCAGCTCCATTTCACTTACTTCTCCTCTGTCCTCAGCTGCCTCAGGTGCCTGAACACTTTCGGTCAGGGGAATTCCTGGCGGTGACAGGGTTTAGGTGATCTCTGCGTCGTGGGGACCTCTCAAGTTGGTTGTCATCCTCTTCCCGGAGCCCAGACTCTTTGGGGAGGTAAACAAGCTTTGAAGCCTACAAAAGAAGGACATGTTTCTTGTTACCTCCTCCGTCCTTATTTTGCCGTCTCCATAGCCTCTTAACTAGAGTGATCCTCCATGGACTCAGTTCATCGGGGAGTCAGAACTTGCTTCTAGGTTGATAGTCCTTGACTAGCATCAGATAGTTCGGGCACAGATCAGAGTGACTGACGCTATATCTTCATTGGGCTTCCTTTTTATCCTTGATTCTCCTAGCCATGATGGCCCGCCCCCTGAGTCTCTAACTCTGTACTTAGTATCTGCCTAGCGGTGTCTGGTCCGTATGTTGTCTTAGCGCCAGGAAGCCCGTAGGGTTACAGTGCGCTCTACAAATGGCAAAAATAAATAAATAAATCTCCTGGGGTTGGTGTCCCCCTTGGGTGGCGGGGAATGATGTCTGCCACCGTTCTCTCCATGTGCAGTTGGGTTGGAGCTTGTTCCATCATGGTTTGAGCCATCAGCAAGTAAACCCACAAGAATGAGTAGATGCCTTGATCAATGCTCTGATGTTCTGCAAGACCAATTTGCATTACTTTCGCAAGGGTTCGCATAACCGTGTTGCCTCTTTGTTTGCCTGGGCCTCACGGTGTCACTTTTGTATTTTTTTTTTTTAACCTTTATTTATGTTGCATGTAGTTACAGGTATGGGCCTACAACCATCCCGGCCGGCCGCTAAACAGGAGCCAAGCAAGCATTACGCATGGTCATATCAGTGTGGCCCACAGGGAAAAGGAGAACAGTACGCAACTTACAGTCATACGCAACAGCTGAAAATCAGGATTTGAGCGATTCATTTTTCAAATAAGGAACTAAAGAGGTGTCGCACAATCGTACACAATCCCGCAACAATGCGCAAATCAGGAAATCGGCAAACAGCAATGGTACGAAGGAGTCATTGGGGGGGGGGGGGGGGATATACAAAGCAGGAGAAAGGAGGGCCGCGCCCCATCGGGTAACAGACCTAACCCCCGCCCCTCAACACCAAACATATCGCAAATAGCATGCGCGACGACGACACCAAAAAGGGAAGGAAAGACTAAAGGGCCATAGAAACAAAAAGTGGACAAACACCCATCCCGCTACCCCCACCCTGCACACCTGCAGAAGGTCATGGCCTACCCCCCAGCCGCGTGCCTGTCGCCCTAATAGAACCCGAAATATAGTTAGAAAAGGAGAAGAACAAGGAAGATAAGCGGAGGAGGGCCCTCATCGTGTCGCCCAGCCCCGCCCTTCACCCCTACACCACAGAAGTCCCAAATTAAGAAGCAATACTATACTGGAGAGTAACCAGCCACTAGGATAAGCACGATACAATATCAATGGAATGCACCCACTGCACCGTCGAACAGTAATAGAGCCAATAGACATGACCCGCATCATCCCTGACCCTGTCTAGCAATAACACAGCCAGAAGTCCTCTCGTTGATCAATTTGGAGCACAATCCTGAAAGTCCGTGTAGTACAAGTGGGTCCGGCTGGGATGCAACCATGAAAGAGTTTGATAATCCAAGCCTATCAAAGTGTAAACCGTCAAGAACAAATGATGTTAACATCGGTCCCGGAAAATTCCCAGAGCTCACGGGCGACAATGTCAACCAGGAGAAGAGTCACACAAGCCAACCACCGCTGCAACACGACCATTTCATTCCAAAAGGAGAGACGGCACTCCAGCTCCAGTCGCCGGCCAGGCAAATGTCCCAAGGTGACATCCGAATAGACAATCGAGTCGGCCCGCACAGGAGTACGGACCTCAGGCGGTCCCCAGTGCCCACGGAAAGCCAGAGTTTCCTCCAGTGGGTCAGCAGCAAATTCACCGGCAGTCTCGTGAAGTCGGGGCGTGGCCGCCAAGGACGGCGAAACCGCAATGGCGTCCATTCTTCCACCCAAGTCTCGGGCGTGGCAAAGCAAAGTGTGGTGTAGAACGGCAAGAGCAGCCATCACATCTCGGGAATTGAACTCCTTTGTAGGATGGAAGCATCTCAGCCCCATCTGCATATCAGCCATCCGATCCGGGCTCGGGTCATAGAAAAGTGCATCCGCCGCCATCTTGATTCAGCCGGCCCCGTCCCCCCTCACCACACTCAGGGACTATGCCTCACCATGAAGGCTCCACGGGACGTGTCTCCAGGGCAAACAAACTGTGGGGCAGGCCCCAGAAAGGAGAGCCACCAAAAGGCTAAAGTCCCGGTCGGGAGCCGCCCACCTATATCGGGGGTAGACCTCGGTTATGTCCGGGCTTCAAAAGTTGGGGATGGGGGGGGCAAGATTCAGGCGCCCCCTCCGGTCCAATGTCTCCCCGCTGCTCCCCAAGAGTCGCCGACAAGCGGACCGGGTCTTCACCGCCAGAAGCGGTCTTTCACGTCAACGGCAACCAACGGCAGGCTCCTAGTCGCCGTCAACGGCCGTCGACGCCGCAGGCGTGGCCGGAGACCCCGCCGAGGCAACGCCCCGGTCTCGGAGCCGTTGTAGGCCGCGGAGCAGACGGGGACTATCCGAAGGATCCGCTGCACACCGGAGCTCTGGGAACACGCGGTAAGTGTTCGTAGGTCTTCTCCTATCAAAATATGTTCTCTCAGGTCAGGATAAACGCCAGGATAGTCGAGTGGGGCGAAAGGGCTCACGGAGCCGAGAGACTATGCGGCCATTTCGAGCGCCTGCTTGGCTCCTCCCCCCACTTTTGTATTTTTCATGTGAAACTGGTTCAGGTAATCAACCGTTTATTGTCCCTGAAATGATGATCCATTGTCTGTTATTAATTCTCTAGAGATGATGAGGATTGACAGTTATTTTTCAAGCTTTGGTATTATTTACTTTGCTGATGTGGCCCTCTCTATTGGAATTCTGGATACTTAGAGTAATTGTTCAGGTCCATCAGTGCATGCCGCCTGTCAGGTAAAATCCCAAAATCAACACTCATTCAGACCCAAGGAGTAGTCAGGATGTGCTCTGATAGTGGGCAGTGAGGGCTCCGGCCTGCTCGATGCTCGGCAGAGTGAGCATTCTTTCACAATGTTCTCACAAGGTCATCCAAATGCAGGAGCCATACCTCTGTGCAGTCTAGGTTTTGTTTTCACATTCCCTTGATCGTCCTCATGAGCCAGTTGTACTCTTGCATCGCCGACGCTTTCAGGATCACAGTTTGATTGTCTTGAAGACGGCAGCCCTCTGATGATGAGATTAGGTCATTCCTGACATTATATAATGATGTTAATACTTGACGAGTGTGTTAGTTAGGTCATCACTCAGGTGTGTATATTTGCTTGACCGGATGGCTGGATGGCTAGCTGGAGCTAATCTTTGGTGTTCATGGCAGTCACAATGTCTTCCTGGAACATCATGAGGGGACATGATTGTTCCATCACCATCATGACCTACACCTCTGTATACAAAGCACATGCCTCTTCTGTGATGCTTACCAGTCTAGGTGTCTCAACTGCTAATCTGCAGAGTTGTTGCATCCAGGTGGATTGAATAGCTGGTGGATCCACTTTTCAATCTCGGGGAGAGACTTGGAAGCCGACCCCGGAAACAATAGAGCAAGTGGCTTATAGTCAGTGCTGACGAAGAATGTCTGCATCCCCAATGGATCGCAATTGCCTCCTGTTCCATCGGGAGAGTATCATTGATTCATGTCTGTCAAAGCTCTGCTGGTACAGGTCACCAGAGCCCACTGTCCACATCCACCCCAGTTCTGAGTGTTTGGCTTGGTTGAAACAGGGTTACGTCCTTTCAGCCGACAGGGCATGATCAATCAATCCGGATTTGTAGAGTGCGGCACCTTCACCCGTTAGGGTCTCGAGGCGCTATCGTATGATGCTGCCATTTCTCTTGTTGGTTGAACATCCACGTTTTAAAGTCCTTCCTGAACTGCTGGAGCGAGAGTGAGGCTCTGAGGTGCAGGGGGAAGTCATTCCAGGTCTTGGCTGCCAAATGGGAGACAGAGCGGCCTCTGCTGTTAGTCTGGTGGATGCAACTTGTGGCAGCTAGGGCGAGGGATCCGGATCTTAGGGTCCTGGTGGGCTGGTGAAAGGTCATGCATTGGTTGAGGAACGCAGGCCCTTCATTGTGTAGTGCCTTGTATGCGTGGGTAAGTAGCTTGTACTGGCATCTCTTCATGACTGGTAGAGAGAGGGTGGGATTAAACTAGGGAGAGGGTACAGATCTGAGCGCAGTAGGCCCTAGAACAGGTCTGTTGGTAAATTTGTTTAGGTTTTATATGGAAAGTGGCTTGGAGGGTAAGGACCATTTCAGAGAAGGACAGATTCCTATAAAATCTGTGTGATGTTTGTAGACATCCTGTGATCTCATGCGCCATGACTCTGTTGTTCCACTCTTGTAGTCTCACACCCTTGTCTCTCTTGTACCCTCTTCTATTCTTGAGGCCTGGCTTTGCTCTCCCCTCCTGTGGTGTTGTAAGACCCGTCTGTGGTCCCACTGGTTTTGCTCCATCGTATTCCTCCTGTTATCTCTTGGGACCTGGCTCTGCTGTCCTTTCCTGTGATCTCAAGCCCTGTCTTGGTTATACTCCCCTGTAGTCTGACCAGGCTTGTCTCCGGTGCCCCTTCTCTGGTCTTACAAGGCCTTGCTCTGTTGTAACTTCCTATAGTCTCACGAGGCCTGGCCCTATTTTCATCTCATGTCCTCTCAAGGACTGGCTCTGTCGTACGCCTCCTAAAATTCTTATGAGCTCTTACTCTGTCGTACCCGCCGGTGCTCTCGTTGCTTCTTGTGTCCCATTAGGCCTCTCTCTGTTGTACCTCATATGTATTGTACATTCTGATGTGGTCTCACTAGGTGTCACTGTGTCTCCTGTGGTCTCACTAAGCTGTGATCTCACTGGGTCTCACTCTATTCTATCTGTAGGAAATTAGGTTATTAGTTGAGGAGGTGAGAGACGCACACAAACCATAATAAAGTGGAAAGAAAACACTAATAAAATCGAGAAGCAATTTAGAAAAAATAGAGGACGTTTGAATAAATAAAATGATATCAAAACAACATTAATCCAATGAACAGAGCCAAAGTTCTACATTTTTAAAGTTGTTAGTAGAAATAGAGCCAAGAAACACAAAGCGCCAATTGCCGTTATCTGGTCAGATGGGACTGAGGTAAAGTTACAAGTTCAGGCCAAAAGCAATGGAGTAAGGATTAGACACAGGACCAAGGTAGTCCCACTAGAAAGTTACCTTCTCAAGCCCTCGCAATGAGCACTGTTCATGTTGGCATCGGCCTCTCATTGGGTGGTCGTCGTGAACGGTCGTTGTCATAGCGAAGATCAAGTCCCACTGGAGCTTTGCATTGGTGGTCCATTTGCAGCTCAAACAAATCACTTTGCAGCCAAGAGGAGCCCAAAACATCTGTCTCTTCACCTTTTCTGCAGGAGGAGCTTCCACAGATGCCAGCCAGTGGTCCAGGACCTGAGGTCACCTATTGTGGATCAGGACTCGCTTCAGACAGAGGCCAGCAGTAGGCTCAGATGCAACTAGAGAACAATGTCCTGAAAGGTAAAAAGTTAATAGACAAATCTAGATAGCATACACATAGCATTACTCAAGTGGAAAAGAAGGAGATTACTCATTTTTCAGTCAAAAGATAATTATTCATCTTTATGTGGTAGCATTAGTTTTAAGGTTGGGCATATACAGTTAAGAACAGCACTGCATTAGAATGTATGACAACCACATAAAACTCGGTGCAGCAAACATGAAAAAAAGTGCAGGTGGAGACGCAAGTGAAAAGAAGACAGCGTTGTTGGCGCACTGTGCATAAAGTGCCAGCTATTTACAGTGAGTGGCTTAACGGCGCATGTGACATTGTGATATCACAGTGGGCACAGTTGATTTAATTCGAGTCTGGAGCCACGTAGAAGAAGTGCGCCTATTGGTCAGGTTGTTAGGTAGACGGCGTTTCGATCCAGAGCATTTTGGATCATCTTCAGGACTGGTTGTCTGAATGGGAGAGTGCTGTGAAGGAAGGGAGGAGAGCTTTAAGGAAAGGAACTGAGTTGTTCAGTATAGGAGCAGGTGAATGGGGAGATTAGCGGGGGTTACCTGGAAGGGTCCTGGATGTAATGAACCTGGTGACCCACGAATAGAGGATAACTTGAGGCAGCTTATGGGAGTCGCAGTCTTAGCAGAGTATGGACTGCTGGGGAGATCTGGGGAGAGAGAGGGCGCAAGTCTGGTTGAGTGATTGGTACACTAATTCTAGGTATGAAAGAGACATACATTCGAGGTTGCATGGAAGGGGAGCACCATGGAGGCTTGAGGTTGTAAATAACGTACCTGGCTGGAGACTTCACTGTTCTAACCAGCCGTTGGGGCAGCCGTGCTTGATGTGTATTTTTAGGCTGAAGAGTTTGGATTTTCGCCGGTCATAGGAATCGGCCATGCTGCGTCTGTCCAGGGGAGAGTGCAGCGTAAGTATAAATATCCATTGGTGCCCCGGGATAATTAGTGCAGCTAGGGAGAAGTGAGGGTCGTAGGGATTGTTACCTGAGTGAATCAGCTCGTGTCAGCGGTTGCAGAAGTTAGCCGATATGAACGGGAGTCGATCGGCGAAGGACAATTTACTTCCGCGTTTGGGCGGGGATTGGGCCGCGGGCTAGGGGCGGGAAATGACATCAGTAAGGGTGTGTTGGTGTCGGGCCGCGGGGATTGGTGTATCGGGTGGGCGGAGGGGCGGGATTAGTTGCTGGGGTGACGCGTCTCTGTTGGCAAACGGCCAGGTGAGACCGCTCGCGTGTAGACGTGTGGAGCGTCCTCGGTGTGGAGAATCATGTAAGAGGAAGGTTAACGGCCATTTGGAAAAGGAATTTGCAAGAGTTTGTAGGAACAGCATTGATAAGAATTCGCGTTTGAGCGACAGTGTGCGGGTGCTACATAGTAACACTTTAAGGAGAGAAACATTTCTGCTTTATATACAACTTGAACATGGTGTATTAAAATAAACAGTCCTTAATTAGCTTTAAAACACTTTAGCGAGAGACACATTTCTAATTAGTATACAACTTGAACATGGTGTAATAATATGGTCCACCCTAAATGTCCGGTGGGTCAGAGATTTTGCGTAACTGTATGGGGAGGGGGTGAGGAGGGCGGGGGTAAAAGCCATGGAAGGTTGGATGTGAAGGCCACTGGCTAGTGCATTCAGGAGGTAATTAACAAATGGGGGAGTAGAGTTCTCAGACCGGTGGGAATAGTTACGAGGACCAGGTTGAGGGGCCGATGGCTAAGGGATGTTGGATACAGAGTGCCAAGGGCAGAACAGGAAAGCTCTATTTTAGATCAGGATTAGGAGGAAAGGGGTCAAGTAGTGACAGTACCATTCCATTCGTCAATGGTGTTTAGTCCTTGATTGATGGAGTCACAGATCGTCATCCATTTGCATTCTGCCTTGTTGAGGAGATTTCTGATATCCCCTCCTCAAATGGGCAAAGTAGGTTTTTCAATCACTTGCCATTGTATGTCTGTATCAAGATGGTCATGTTGCAGGTAGTGTGGGACCAGTGGGGCTGACATGGTTTTACAATTGATGCGGCTCTTGTGCTGTATGATGCTTTGTTTGATCATTTGCGTTGTCTGTCCAATGTAGATCAAATTACATGGACATTTGATAGCGTAAATAACATTTTGCGATCTACAGTTCGTGTGTTTTTTCAGTTTGTATGAACGACCATTGGCAACAAATTCTTTCGTGTTAGTAGTGAGAATGAAAACGCTGCAATTTTGGCATTTGTAGTGCCCCACAATAGGATCAAGGCCCCAGGACGCTGTAATAGTGTTCCTTTCACGTGAGGTTTGTGGCCAGGTGATGGCGTGTACCATATGGTTGGTTAGATTACTGCTGCGTTGGTATGAGAAAAGGGGTTCCTCTTTAAATTGTTCATGTGAACGTAATAGTGGCCAATTTTTTCGGATAATTTTGTTTATTTTGTTGCTGTGAGGGTTGAATTTTGAAACAAAAGGTATCCTTGACATTGGTTTCTTAGGTTGAGTAGTGAGGAGGTGGTCTCTGTGGCAATACCACGCTCTTTTCTTTGCTCTAGTGACCAAACGTTTGGGGTATCCACGGTGTATAAGTTTTTTGGTGAGGATATCTGCTTCCCTAAAGTAGTCTTTTTTCCACTTACAGTTACGACGGATTCGGAGGAATTGTCCGTATGCTAAGCCGTCACGTAATCCGCGTGGGTGGTAGCTGGAGTAAAGCAAGAGGGTGTTCTTTTCGGTTGGTTTTCGATATAGTGCGGTACCCAGAAGTCCTTCTTCCGCATGGATAGTCTCATCTAGTAAAGGCAAGTCATTTTGTTTGCATTCGTTGGTGAATTTGAGGTGTTCTTGGCAGTGGTTGAGCCAGTCAATGAAGGGTCGTAGTGTGTCAGCCTTACCGGTCCACAGTAATAGAATATCATCTATATATCTGCGCCACAGATTGATGTTATCAGAAAATGGGTTCAATGGCGTCAGAATCAGTGTCTTTTCCAGGTGATGGACAAAAAGAATGGCAAAATTCGGAGCGAAACATGCGCCCATAGAAACTCCTTTTATTTGTAGAAAGTATGTATCTTTGTAGAGGAAGTAATTGTTTTTCAATGCTATACGTAGCCGATCCATAATGAATTCTGTGGGGATAAGTGTGGGTTGTGGTCTTGAGATAAGTAAGGCATGGATGGCCTGAAGGCCTTCATCGTGGGGGATGTTGGTGTAAAGGGACTCGATGTCCAATCCAGCAATCACTTGCAAGTTGGTATCAAAGGGTAGATCCTCGATGGTGTTTATGAGGGCCATCGTGTCTTTGATATAGGTGTCCGTTTCAGGGACAAAAGATTTGATGATGGAGTCTATATACTTTCCAAGTGGTTCCAGGATTGAGCCACACCCAGATACAATAGGTCTGCCCGGTGGATTTAAACTGTTTTGTGTATTTTGGGTAGGACGTAAAGTACTGGGGTGCGGGGGTTGGTGTTATTAAGGAAGTCAAATTCCTTTTTGGTGATGATGTCTTTATCTTTGGCATCCATGGTCACAGATAGAATTTTGCTCCGGATGTCTTCGAGAGGGTCTTTTGGAAGAGGTCGATAGTGTTCTTGATTTGCAAGTTGTCTTTTTATTTCCAAGTCGTATTTGTTTGTATTCATGATGACTATACCTCCGCCCTTGTCAGCTGGTTTGATAATGATATCATTGTTTTCCTTCAAAGTTTTCAGGGCTAGTTTCTCAGACAGCGGCAGGTTGTAGGGAATGAATTGTGTTTGGTGTTTGAGATCCATCACATCCTTGAGTACTAGTCGTTCAAAAGCCAAGATTTCGGGTGGCATGGCATGTGAGGGAGGGTTGAAGGTAGATGGCGGCCTGAAGGGTGATGGATTCAGAGGTGAAGATTCCATTTTATCTGCAAAGTAGTGTCTTAATCGTATCCTCCTGAAGAATTTCAGAAGACTGGACTGGAGGTCTAAGAAGTCTGTGCGTTCAGTGGGTACGAATGTTAGTCCTCTGGATAAGAGATTAATCTCATCGCTACTGAATACATGATCCGATAGATTGAAGATTGGTATTTGTAAATCAGTGGTCTCCATTGGATCTTCATCTTCTATTGTTGTTGTCCCCATTGGTAGAACCGGTTGCGTGTTTGTCGTTCTCCTGGGAGTTGTGGTTGGTGTAGGAGAGTAGGGTCTGCAATCCCATGATCGCCCAGATTTTTCGCTTTTGTTTCACTGGTTTACGACTTTCTCTGGCTGTGGGCCTGCCAATCAGACCCACAGCCTGGCTGTTCTCTTTCTAAATTACGAGATGTACCCTAGGTGCATTTACCAATTGGTACTGGGCCACCTTATCAGACCCTGTAACCCAGGGCGTAGGTGTACCCAGGGCCGCCAGGGGCTGCAGCATGTATTATGCCACCCCTGGCTGGCCTCCTAAATTTGACACAACTGGCTGCATGACAGCTGGGGCGAAGTCGTGTAATCACCCTTTGCTTTAGATATAGTAGCTCTATATCTAACCCTCCAATGGACACCCGAGTCCCTATCAGTCACTCCTATGGCAGGCCTTGACAATCCTGAAGGCAGAGTGCATGGGCTCGTGTGAACTAAGCTCTGGCCCGAGCCGAGCCCGGTTGCAGCTTGCGGAATCAAGACCCAATGGCTGTTCCATGATAACGCGTACCACATCGGTAACTTCGGTGTCGCGTTATCAAGACATGTCGAGTAAGGTGTCATACGAATCGGGATGCTGCCCTCTCACCAACTCTGGCGACGAGGTTAGCATTCCGCCCTTCTAGAGGGACACGACATGTACGTAACTGTGAACCCCGGTTAAAGTTAACGAAAGCCTCAGCTCCACAAAATGGATGCTGCCACCACAGACACAAGTCTGACCTCCTGCTGCTGGGAGTCCTTCCAGCGAGGAGCACTTGGACAAAGGGTTTCCTGTCGAGGGCGGTGTTCGCACCGTCCCAGACAGGGTTTGTGTATTCTGGGTAGGTAGGGCTTTTGCGAGAAGGTGACTGCGGAGTGGCACCCCGGTGCTCACTACGCATCTGCCGGTTAGAACCAGTTCCAGGGGCGACAGCCCTGGCCTGGGGAAAGTCCGGCAGGGGAGAGGGGTGTAACTACCCCCCTTCCTGGTCCCACCCTTAGGGCAGGACCTAGTCATGTACCCACCCCTTTCTTTAGGATAAAGGCCGGAGCGGGGACCCTTCCAAATTAGATCATCTTTGAATCAAGAATACTTTCTACGAAAGGACTTCAAGACTCTTCTTAAGATTTCTCCCTTGTGACTAAGGAGTAGTCACCCTGCATCAGCAGGCACCATCTAAGAACTCTGCGGTTTGCTGTAAGTCCTTCCTCAAGGAATCCGACGGCCCAGCTCGACGAGAACCGGCTTCCCTGGCACCTCTGACCTCTACCCACGTCATCAGCTCAGCTGTGATCTGTGGGTGCGACGAGACCTCGAGGGACCGGCCATCATCAGAACCTGCACGCTCTTAAAATCCAGCACGACCATCGAGGTAACTCTCTGGTGAGTGCTCTGGGGTCCGAGAAGCCCCGACCCTGAGCCGCTCCAGCACCGAAGTGCAGTCTCCCAGCATCTCCACGATCTGCGTGGGGCCCTTCTGCTCGCTGCTCAGCACGTTGTCTGGTCACTTGCCGCTGGCTTGTGCCCTTCTGTGACGACGACCAAGAATCAACACTGCCGGTCTGGTTGCTCCAGACTGGCCCCTGCTTCCATCTTTTGAGAAGCACCCCGGACCCTCCTGGTCCACCCGAGACGCCGACAGCGACATCCGTCGTGGGACAGCTCGCACCTCCACCGTGGTCGCCGACAACGCCTCCTGGTCCGTGAGACTGCAGAGCCTAGCGTCGCCCACTCACCTGGTCGAGGTGACGGCCAACTGGTGCCTTCCTGGTACCCTCTGACTACTGGCTAGTAGTACGAACTTGGTCCCCTCTGCTTTCAGGTTTCATCAATCTCTACGAACTATACAACACTGGTCGCCGGCCAGCAACTCCTTTTTCTTCCGGCTCCTGGCTCGTCAGCGAAGACCCCGACGCCTGTAAGACTTGTGCAGCCGCAGCCCTCGTGGCTAGGTAACTCGGCATTTCGGTGCCTGCATAGCCTCCTTACTCTAGGGTCCCGAGTCCCTCGCTTCCGACTTGCCTTAAACCTTTCCGTGTCCTCGGACACTTGTCTTTAAACTGTGCACTTGAAGTATTCGCTAAAGAGATTTGGTTTGTGCTTAGTACCCTGTCCTCACAAAGAGAACAGGGCTGTTGTGATTCTTAATAAATATACTGTTTATTTTCATAACACTTGTGTGGTGTCCTTTCACTGGGTGTTCAAGGGGTACATGTGTGGTAAACAGCTGGCTTAACGCGCCCTCTCGAGTCTTTAGCCTTAGACTGCTCGTATCCACGCTACTAGGATAGCTGGTCTATAGGTTGACTTACAACCAAACACCATAAGGGTCGTTGGAACGATACATAGCGGTCGCTAGAATAGCGAACGTTACATATCGGGCCAACTTCTCACGTTGGTGAGCAGCGGTTGGGATTTGAGCTTGCTGTTGTTTTACCACACGTATCCTAAGAATATCTTGTTGAAAGATCGCACAAGTACTGTTAGTACATATAACTAAAGCTTAGAATACTCTGAGTTCTACTGAACCAGCTGTTGTAGCTCCTCAAGGCTTAGCACACCTTGGCTACAACTCTTAGCAAGGGAAAAAGTAGGTAAACACATAGTGTAGGTAGGTGCATCACTTACACCACACTAGAAGCAGTATGTCGGTCACAGGAGGAAACATCGAGTCTCCCCTGGTGTCAGTTGACCCTCCACAGGTCATCCCGTCAAGATATACTGCGCTTAACTTCCATGAGTTACGACAAGTATGTACCTCTAGGAAAATTAAGCAAGGGGCTAACCCCACCACCTCCTTTCTGATTGGTCTCCTAGAGACTTATGATGCCAGGAAGGCTGAGAAGCTTCTTAGCCCTTCTAATCCAGAAGGAGAAATGCCTCCCCTCGAGGGAACCCGGGACGATCCTGACCTCATTCACCTCGCAACCGAGAACGGGGATGTGGAGGAGGATGAGGATGAGGATCTCTCTGGGGACGAGGCAGATAAGGGACAGGTAGAAGTCGTCAGACTAAGCAGGTCCAACTTAAGCAAACATGATAGCGGTACCGGGGGACCCCTGGGGCCACTTTCAGGTCAGCTTAACATGGGGAATGGACGAGCCAGATCTCTATCAAGAGGCTCTGGCAGATCCCTTCATACCAACGGCTCTCACAACTCTTCTCAAAGAGGGATGACGTCCCCTCAGAGGAGAGTGTACGAAGCGAAGGAAAGGGCAGCTAATCTGCGGATCGAAAGGGAAGAACTTGCCCTGGCCAAGGAAAAGCTTGCTTTCGCTAGAGAGCAACAGTTAAGTGGGGTAGTCCCCACTGGTGGCAGCAATGTACCTAGTAATAGGGAAAAGAGTTTCGATACGAAACACCTTGGGAAGATAGTGCCCCCCTTTAAACAAGGGGACGACATCCACAAATGGATTACTGCTTTGGAGAGGGCCTGCACTGTGCAAGGCGTTCCCCAGAGTCAGTGGGCAGCTATCTTGTGGCTCTCCTTTGAAGGTAAAGGAAGAGACAAGCTCCTCACCACAAGGGTAGAGGACACTAACAATTACCAAGTCTTGAAGAACACACTCGTTGAAGGGTTCGGCCTAACCACTGAGCAGTACAGGGTGCTGTTCAGGGATACCCAGAAAACGCAGTCTCAAGATTGGTCTGATTTCGTCGATTGTGCCACTAAGGCTTTCGAGGGCTGGTTGCTGGGCAGTAAGGTTACTGATTACAAAGGATTGTATAATTTGATGATGAGAGAACAAATTTTAAACAATTGTCAGAACCAGTTGTTGCATCAGCATCTTGTCGACTCGGATCTGACCTCTCCTCAAGAATTGGGGCAGAAGGCAGACAAATGGGTTCGTACGAGAGTTAAACAGAACCAGGGCCAGAATCAAGGTGGTCAGAAGAAAGCAGACCAGAAGGGTAAAGATTCTAAGGGGGAACAAAATGACCAGAAGTCTTCGACAGGTCCCCAACAACCCAAAGAGGGTGGGGGTCAGGCTCCCCAAAAGAAGAAAGAAGGCCAATCCAAACGATGGTGCCAGTACTGTAAAAGTAAATCTCACTGGTTTAGTGAGTGCACCAAGAAAGGAGGAGGGCAGACTCCTGCCACTGCAGCCCCTAAGGCACCTGTGCCCCCTAGTACAGTCAGCAGTGGTAGTGCGCCTCCCAAGGGTTTAGTAGGGTTAACCCTGGGTTCTGAGGGGCGTGACAACTTAGTTGGCACACTCACTCAGGCTGTCCTTGTCAGTACAGGGGACGTGGACGTGTCCCCTGACGTAAGCCCCAATACTTTGGGCAAATACAGACAGACGCCTTTTATAAATGGAAAGATGGCTCAGGCCTATAGGGACACTTGTGCCAGCGTCACCATGGTGACGCCTAACTTTGTGGACCCTGGACAGATCATGCCAGGTACAGAATTCCTGGTGACCAATGCAAGCAATGTCACTACCAATCACAGTATGGCAATTGTAGCTTTCTCCTGGGGAGGGGTAACTGGCCAAAAGAAGGTTGTAGTTAGTCCAGACCTCCCAGTGGATTGTTTGTTGGGCAATGATTTGGAGTCGTCACAATGGTCAGAAGTGGAGCACCGGACTCACATGGAAATGTTAGGTTTGCCAGCACATGTGTTCGCTGTGACTAGGTCACAGGTCAGGAAATGCCCCACTGAACAGGTGCTGGATCCTGGAACAACGGACCAGACACCTCCCAAGAAAAAGAGCAGTAGGGTTAAGGCTGCGCCTTCCCCCTTGCCCCAGGTCGAGGATCAAGTCTCAGAGGAGGCTGACCTACAGGAATTGAGGGAAACTGAGCCGAGAGAGTTCGAACTTGATCAAGTTGAATTCTTGGGCTCAGGGGGACCCTCAAGGGAAGACCTGGGGAAGGACCAGTTAGACTGCCCTTCTCTTGAACCCCTCAGACAGCAGGCTGCTGCTGAGGCTGCTGGGAACGCCACAGGTACCCACAAGGTATACTGGGAAGATGGACTCCTGTACACTGAGTCAAGAGACCCCAAGCCTGGCATGACCAGGAGGCTGGTCGTCCCCTTGTCTCAGCGTGGTTTCCTACTTACCTTGGCCCACGAGATTCCCTTAGCAGGTCACTTAGGCCAGACGAAAACGTGGGACAGGCTTATCTCGCACTTTCACTGGCCTCACATGAACGAAGATACCAAGGAGTTTTGCCGCTCCTGTGTCACTTGCCAAGCCAGTGGTAAGTCAGGTGGCACGACAAAGGCCCCCCTTATACCAATGCCTGTGGTGGGGGTGCCCTTTGAACGGGTGGGGATCGACATCGTCGGTCCCATGGAACCACCGACAGCATCAGGGCACAAGTTTATACTGGTGGTAGTGGATCATGCCACCAGGTATCCTGAAGCTATTCCCCTTAGGACCACTACAGCACCTGTCGTGGCAAGAGCCCTAGTTGGAGTGTTCTCCAGGGTGGGCTTTCCTAAGGAGGTCGTCTCTGACAGAGGTGCAAACTTTATGTCGAGCTACTTAACTGCTATGTGGAAGGAATGTGGTGTCAACTACAAATTCACTACACCCTATCATCCACAATGCAATGGGCTTGTTGAGAGATTCAACAGGACCCTAAAAGGGATGATTCATGGACTACCGGAAAAGCTTCGGCGTAGATGGGACGTCCTGATCCCCTGCCTCTTGTTCGCCTACAGAGAAGTCCCACAAAAGGGGGTTGGCTACAGCCCTTTTGAACTTTTGTACGGGCATCCTGTAAGAGGACCCCTGTGTTTGGTGAAGGAAGGATGGGAGAGACCTCTCAAAAAGCCGGCAACCAACATAGTGGACTATGTGCTCGGTCTCCGCTCGCGGATGGCTGAATACATGGAAAAGGCATCCGAAAACCTTAAGGCCAGCCAAGAACTCCAAAAAGCTTGGCATGACCAAAAGGCTGTCTTGACTGTTTACCAGCCCGGACAGAAGGTGTGGGTGTTGGAGCCAGTGGCCCCAGCAGCACTCAAGGACAAATGGTCCGGGCCCCACACCATCCTGGAGAAAAAGGGAGAGGTTACCTACCTGGTCGACCTGGGAACTCCCCGGAGCCCCCACAGGGTGCTTCATGTCAACAGGTTAAAAGCATATGTCGACAGGAAGGACATGAGTTTGCTCATGGCCATAGATGAAGGACAGGAGGAGGAGAGTGACCCTCTCCCCGACCTGCTCTCTCAGAATCCTGACGATGGCTCGGTAGATGGTGTTGTCTTTTGCGGCAGCCTCTCCGAACATCAACAGAGCGACTGTAAACAGGTTCTTCAGTCGTTCCGACATCTGTTTTCTCTGACACCCAGTCAGACCGATTGGTGCACCCATGAGGTCGACACTGGTGACAGCTTGCCCGTAAAGAGTAAAATCTACAGGCAGCCTGATCACGTCAGAGACTGCATCAAAAGTGAAGTGCAGAAAATGTTGGAGCTGGGAGTCATTGAACCCTCGGATAGCCCTTGGGCTAGTCCCGTAGTTCTAGTGCCGAAACCTCACACCCAGGGTGGTAAGAGAGAGATGAGGTTTTGCGTAGACTACAGGGGTCTCAATGCAGTCACTAAGACTGACGCCCACCCAATACCAAGGGCAGACGAGCTTATTGATAGGCTGGCTTCGGCCAACTACTTAAGTACGTTTGACCTGACAGCTGGGTATTGGCAAATCAGGTTAGCTGAGGACGCCAAGCCTAAAACCGCACTTTCAACCCCTGGTGGGCATTATCAGTTCGTGGTGATGCCCTTTGGTCTGAAAAATGCACCTGCCACCTTCCAACGGTTGGTGAATCATGTCCTTACTGGGCTGGATGACTTCTGTGCGGCATATCTTGACGATATTGCTGTCTTTAGCTCCACCTGGGAGGATCACCTGGTCCACCTGCGGAAGACGTTAGAGGCACTGCAAGCAGCAGGTCTCACTATCAAGGCCACCAAGTGCCAGATAGGGCAGACACAGGTTGTATACCTGGGCCACCTTGTCGGTGGAGGTCAGGTTCAGCCACTGGAGAGCAAGATACAGTCAATCAGGGACTGGGCTCCTCCAACCACCCAGACTCAGGTCCGAGCTTTCTTGGGCCTGACTGGTTACTACAGGAAGTTTGTCAGGAACTATGGTTCCATCGTGACACCATTAAACGAACTGACAAGTAAGAAAATGCCAAAAAAGGTTCAGTGGACAGCGAGCTGTCAAAAAGCATTCGATGACCTAAAGCAGGCCATGTGCACGGCACCTATCCTCAAGAGTCCGGACTACTCCAAACCATTCATTGTCCAAACAGATGCTTCTGAGTTGGGTGTGGGAGCTGTTCTTTCTCAACTGAATTTTGATGGCCAAGACCAGCCCATTGCTTTTATAAGCAGACGGCTGACCCCTAGAGAGAAGAATTGGTCAGCTATTGAGAGGGAGGCCTTTGCTGTGGTTTGGGCCCTGAAGAAGCTGAGGCCATACTTGTTTGGCACTCACTTCAAGATTCAGACCGACCATAAGCCCCTCTTGTGGCTAAATCAGATGAAGGGTGAAAACCCCAAACTGCTTAGGTGGTCCATTTCCCTACAGGGGATGGACTTCACAGTGGAACATAGACCTGGTACTGATCATGGCAATGCCGATGGGCTCTCCAGATATTTCCACTTAGAACAAGAAGACTTACCTGGTCAAGGTTAGTTAGTTGTTCCGACGTTTGGGGGGGGGTCATGTAGGAGAGTAGGGTCTGCAATCCCATGATCGCCCAGATTTTTCGCTTTTGTTTCACTGGTTTACGACTTTCTCTGGCTGTGGGCCTGCCAATCAGACCCACAGCCTGGCTGTTCTCTTTCTAAATTACGAGATGTACCCTAGGTGCATTTACCAATTGGTACTGGGCCACCTTATCAGACCCTGTAACCCAGGGCGTAGGTGTACCCAGGGCCGCCAGGGGCTGCAGCATGTATTATGCCACCCCTGGCTGGCCTCCTAAATTTGACACAACTGGCTGCATGACAGCTGGGGCGAAGTCGTGTAATCACCCTTTGCTTTAGATATAGTAGCTCTATATCTAACCCTCCAATGGACACCCGAGTCCCTATCAGTCACTCCTATGGCAGGCCTTGACAATCCTGAAGGCAGAGTGCATGGGCTCGTGTGAACTAAGCTCTGGCCCGAGCCGAGCCCGGTTGCAGCTTGCGGAATCAAGACCCAATGGCTGTTCCATGATAACGCGTACCACATCGGTAACTTCGGTGTCGCGTTATCAAGACATGTCGAGTAAGGTGTCATACGAATCGGGATGCTGCCCTCTCACCAACTCTGGCGACGAGGTTAGCATTCCGCCCTTCTAGAGGGACACGACATGTACGTAACTGTGAACCCCGGTTAAAGTTAACGAAAGCCTCAGCTCCACAAAATGGATGCTGCCACCACAGACACAAGTCTGACCTCCTGCTGCTGGGAGTCCTTCCAGCGAGGAGCACTTGGACAAAGGGTTTCCTGTCGAGGGCGGTGTTCGCACCGTCCCAGACAGGGTTTGTGTATTCTGGGTAGGTAGGGCTTTTGCGAGAAGGTGACTGCGGAGTGGCACCCCGGTGCTCACTACGCATCTGCCGGTTAGAACCAGTTCCAGGGGCGACAGCCCTGGCCTGGGGAAAGTCCGGCAGGGGAGAGGGGTGTAACTACCCCCCTTCCTGGTCCCACCCTTAGGGCAGGACCTAGTCATGTACCCACCCCTTTCTTTAGGATAAAGGCCGGAGCGGGGACCCTTCCAAATTAGATCATCTTTGAATCAAGAATACTTTCTACGAAAGGACTTCAAGACTCTTCTTAAGATTTCTCCCTTGTGACTAAGGAGTAGTCACCCTGCATCAGCAGGCACCATCTAAGAACTCTGCGGTTTGCTGTAAGTCCTTCCTCAAGGAATCCGACGGCCCAGCTCGACGAGAACCGGCTTCCCTGGCACCTCTGACCTCTACCCACGTCATCAGCTCAGCTGTGATCTGTGGGTGCGACGAGACCTCGAGGGACCGGCCATCATCAGAACCTGCACGCTCTTAAAATCCAGCACGACCATCGAGGTAACTCTCTGGTGAGTGCTCTGGGGTCCGAGAAGCCCCGACCCTGAGCCGCTCCAGCACCGAAGTGCAGTCTCCCAGCATCTCCACGATCTGCGTGGGGCCCTTCTGCTCGCTGCTCAGCACGTTGTCTGGTCACTTGCCGCTGGCTTGTGCCCTTCTGTGACGACGACCAAGAATCAACACTGCCGGTCTGGTTGCTCCAGACTGGCCCCTGCTTCCATCTTTTGAGAAGCACCCCGGACCCTCCTGGTCCACCCGAGACGCCGACAGCGACATCCGTCGTGGGACAGCTCGCACCTCTTCTCACAGTTGGTATTGGCGATTTCTGTTTGGACGATTCTGAGGTGGTGGTTGTACGCGTCCGCGGCCTCTCCTTAAAAAACCGTCCGGAATTAGAGGTGGAGGTCTGTTGTTGGATGTGGAAGTACCTGGGCGGTTGTCCGAATCAGAGTCTTCAACTGAGGTATTTGATGAATCAGAAAATTTTATACTCTGGTTATTTCTGAAGCGGCCCAAGTTACGTGTCCTCGGTGGAATGTGTTGGGTGTTGTAAAAAGCTTCGTCCAAATAAGGGTAGGTATTTTCCACTTTGTAGTTCTTGATGGCTTTTTGGATTTTATTGTTTTTTTTGTTGAATTCAAAGGTGTTGAAAGTGCCAATTGTAGTATTAATTTTTTCTAGAAGACTTTTCACATCGGAGAGAGTTGAATCTTCCAAGATTTGTTTTTCGAGTTCTGCTATCTCAAGGAGTTCCAATCGACTATGTTCGATGGCCGTGTCTATGCCAAGGACCATCCAGTGTCTGGAGCAGGTTGTAGCTAGATGACTGGATTTAGTTCTGAACAAGGGATCTGTTGTGAAAATGGCCGGGGTATTGCGTATTTGTAACCCCACCGGAATGGTGCCTGATCTTAAATAGTCTGTGAGCATTCGCACATGAAGGTCCGTTCGAATTTGTTTCTTTTTTAGTTTTTCTAGTTTTTCAAGTAGAGTTTTGGAAGTGGTGGAGGGGGTGGAGGAAGCTAGAGAAGGGGGGACATGGGTGAGAAGAGAGGGACCTACCATAAGAGAGTTAATATATTCCTCTGTGTAAGAGAGGGACTCCTTCGACATCGTATGTGTCCTATGTATTGACACCACGGTGGGACCTTAATTAATATGGTCGAAAAGTGTGAATACCAACAAGGTACTAACTCTCGCAGCCCAGCGGCTGCTCACAATCTTACATACAAGACAGGAGTATAACCCATAGACCAAGTCAGGACTGGGTAGGTAAGATGCAACTAGAGAACAATGTCCTGAAAGGTAAAAAGTTAATAGACAAATCTAGATAGCATGCACATAGCATTACTCAAGTGGAAAAGAAGGAGATTACTCATTTTTCAGTCAAAAGATAATTATTCATCTTTATGTGGTAGCATTAGTTTTAAGGTCGGGCATATACAGTTAAGAACAGCACTGCATTAGAATGTATGACAACCACATAAAACTTGGTGCAGCAAACGTGAAAAAAAGTGCAGGTGGGGACGCAAGTGAAAAGAAGACAGCGAGAGACACATTTCTAATTAGGATACAACTTGAACATGGTGTAATATGGTCCACCCTAGATGTTCGGTGGGTCAGAGATTTCGCGTAACTGTATGGGGAGGGGGTGAGGAGGGCGGGGGTAAAAGCCATGGAAGGTTGGATGTGAAGGCCACTGGCTAGTGCTTTCAGGAGGTAATTAACAAATGCAAGAGTTAGTACCTTGTTGGTACTCACACTTTTCGACCATATTAATTAAGGTCCCACCGTGGTGTCAATACATAGGACACATACGATGTCGAAGGAGTCCCTCTCCTACACAGAGGAATATATTAACTCTCTTATGGTCGGTTCCTCTCTTCTCACCCATGTCCCCCCTTCTCTAGCTTCCTCCACCCCCTCCACCACTTCCAGAACTCTACTTGAAAAACTAAAAAAAAGTAATCTCCTTCTTTTCCACTTGAGTAATGTTATGTGCATGCATTCTAGATTTGTTTATTAACTTTTTACCTTTCAGGACATTGTTCTCTAGTTGCATCTTACCTACCCAGTCCTGACTTGGTCTATGGGTTATACTCCTGTCTTGTATATATAAAAAAAAAAAAAAAAAGCAGTAGGCTCAGGCACGTCCAGGCAGGTCAAGGTGGTTCTGGTCAGCAGGGCAATTGCAGGGAGGCCTCTGGAAGCTTGGGGTGTCAATGTCGCTCACATAGGAGGTCAGCCGACTAACCCTTGTAGTCGCTCTGGGGAGCCTGTGATCCAGAAAAGCAGGTCTAGCCCTTCTTCAGACAGCAGGGCAGTCCTTCCAGTATCCGGCCAGTCCTTCCAGTATCAGGACAGTTCTTCCAGCAGCAGGGCAGTCCTTCTTCTGAATCTTCCACACGACTAGGAGTGTTCTGATGGAATGCTCTGAAGGTCCCCATTTCATACTGGTGTCAGCTTTTTGTGGGGAAATTCCCTGACCAACCATAAAACGGGTTTTGTTCAGTTCTTTCCTGTCCCCTGGTCGTGTCTCTAAACTGCTCAGGTGACAAAGCCAAGGCCAGGCCTGATGTCCGGTTTCTTTGTGTGTGCTGTAGGCAGGGTCTTCAGAAATGTAATTAGGGTGGGGTCCAGCTTCTCCCCAGCCATTCTATCAGGAAGGCCCTTTCCCCTCACATCCTTTGCTCAGTGTCTGGAAGGAATACACAACCCACAATCGGTGAGCCAATCACAGCCATGTGACTCAGGACACTGGCATAAAGGCACAAATGGTTTGAGCAGAAAAATGACAACTTTATGTAAAAGTACAAAAATAACTGTCTAAAAGGGATGTTGTCCAAATTGGAGCTTTAAATTCAACTTCACCATTTGAAATGATTTTAAATTGAGTCATTTGAGTGCAAACACAATTTCTCTATCTGTTTCAAACTGAAGATATCTCTTATTAAGTTTAATAAGATAAACCTGTGTTTGCCTATGGGAAAGCTAGGCCTATGCACTGAAAAACGACTTTTGGAGTTTTTCACTGCTGGGACATGTAAAATGTAAACACACATGTCCTACTTTTTAAATACGATGCATCTTGCCCTTGTAAATATTAACAAGCATTTGCATAGCCAATAGGTCTCGCCTTTGGGACCTTATAAGTGTTTTGCCAGAGCTGTTGGCTTTGCAAATGTGTTCAAGCTATGCTGTGGAGCAGTGGAGCTCTTGTGCAGCATGTTGAAAAGTTATAATAAAGTGTTGTAAGCATTTTTGTTACCTTGGGGTGGTGCTGCCCTGGGGAGGAGGTGCTGTAGTGGTGATGAGTGACACTGACTGGTGCTGAGCAGATGCTGGGGAGGTGCTGTGATAGTGTTGCACTGATGCGGAGGTGATGCTGTGAGGCTAAAATGGTGCTGTGCCGGTGCTGAGTGATGCTGAGGTGGCGCTGAGTCAAGCTGATGTGGTGGTGCTGTGTTGATTTATGACATTTATTTGATGAAATTCTGTCTGCTTACGGTGTCTCAAACCCTCTGAAGATGATAAAGTACAACACGTTGGCAGCCAAAACAATTAAATAAACATACATATAAATCAGCTTAAGCACAACAGCACCACACAACAGCACCATCATTAATTTATAGTTTATACAATTTTACAGCTTAAAATAACTACGGGTAATGGAGCAAAGAGAAAGATCTGCAACAAAAAATGGCTTTTTAACACAAAAAGAGAAGTTCATTGTTTTAAGTCAACAGCACTATAACATTCTGTGTGGTGCAATAATATATCTCACCACGTAAATCTGGACAAACAGCGCTTAGAGACCCCGGTGGTTATAACGCGCCATATAAATTAAATAAATAAATAAATAAGAGTATTGAACAGCCCATGGAAACAAATAGAAATTTGGACTGTTGCGGTCTGGTTTGTGTTATATCATGTGTCTCCTAGTTCCTTGCTGCCCAGCCTGTGTGAGTGTGATGTAATAGAATGCTCATGAGTGCATGGTTTGGAGGAGTGACTTACATTGATATGCCTGTCATTAGGTGTATGCAGAACACCGAGCTGGCTGGAAAGGTTAGTCTGCTTCAGCTCTCACATTCTGTTCATCTCCCAGAACCCTGATTTATGATGGAGGTAATAAACAGAAGAAACTTAGCTCGCTGGCAGCAACTGTTCTCATTATAATGGACCTGTGAGTGATGAAAGGCTAAGTGGACCAACAAGGATTCCATTAGGTGGGGAGGCGGGGGTGTCCAAAGGGCGGATACTTGGATATCTTGCCTCTTACCTCAAAATCCCTCAACTATTCTATGGAGCGAATCACAACATTGAGGTTGAAAACATATTTGACAAAATCAAAGTACAAATGCCCCCCCACGCCCCTCGGAGGTCAACTTTCTTCAGACTGCTGCTCTACTCTGCACTTAATTTGTGCAGGTGCTCTACATAAGAGTCATGGGGGGTTTCTTTTTAATGCATCAGTCTTTGAGGGCAAGGGAGAGGAAGTACGAAGAATACAAAAGTAGTAAAACGGCGACGACAAGGGGATAAAGCCGGGATGAAAAAGAACCTATACGAGTTATACATGGAGTCAGGAAATGTATGGTGGTAGTAGATAGAAGCTGGACTGGGAAGCCTCATTCAGACCCCGACATTCGTAGTGGGCCCCTCTAATCAACCGTAGACCCTAGCACGCACTTATTTACAAATTAAGCAGTGGCAATACCAGGAAGTGTTGTGTTGCCTTTTTACTGTGTATGCCTTTAAGGCTCATGCTTTGTTGTAAGAATGCTATGATACCAGGTAGAATGTGATGGTTGCATCTTTGGAATGAAGGGGCGGTTGTACAGCAGCGGAGTTGGATAGCGGCTGCTCCCTGTCACTCACCTGTATTTAATTGTACTATCTTTAATAAAGCTAGAATCCAATATACGGCCTGAGAGCATCATTACAATTGGCGACGAGGGTGGGATGGAGAAGAATTCACGGAGTTGTAAAGGAATTATTTGGAGTACATTCATGGACTTAAGGAAATGAGAAATCACTGTGGTGGATTATCGTTCTACACAGTTAAAAGGAAGTGGAGTTGAAGATCGAAATAACATCGGAGGATCGGCGGTAAGCGGAAGTGGTGAAGAGTGACATACCTCGAGGTACGGAGAGCTTTGGGGAGGTACGCACGGCGTCCGTTGAATCTCCGGTTGGCTGCATTTTACGAACAGCTGGTGAGATTCGGTACGGGCTGTGCGCGAGGCTGTGAGCCGGTCGGAATGCAGGAAGTTCTCTGGGTTGATTGAGGAAATGATGCAATAGCGCAAGGTCACGTGACGTGACCTTACTTGGCGGCCATTTTGGAAAAGCAGAAGAAGCTGAATTAGAAGCTGAATCGGAAGGTAAAGGAAATACATGACGAGAAGAATTAACGATGCAGGTTTAATGAAAATTGAGGGAAAAGGTACAATATAAGAAGAGATACAGGTGAGATTGTCGGGGGAAAGTAATTAAAATACAGAAAAGGAACTTTTGGATTGAAGAAAAAAAAAAGAAGTTTATGGAGAGAGGAGACTCTAGTGAAAATATAGTAGGTAACACACGTGGAAATACAGAGTGCAAGATGGCACAACAGAGCTTTACAATAAGCAACCCTCAACCGTTTTGGGCTACAGGTACCCATCCGGTGATAAAGTGGATTGAATGGAAGGAGTATTTTATAAATTACATAGAGGCAATTGATGAAGAAAAAAAGATGAAACCGGAGCAAAAGAAAAGAATTTTATTACATTCTTTAGGAGCAATAGGTCTGAAAACACATTCACGTATGAGTAAGGTGGAGGATGCGAATTTAAATGTCTTTGAAAACTGTATTAAGGACATGGATAAATACTTCGCACCAAAAGTGTGCATGGGAGTGACTAGACACAAATTCTTTCAAAGGAAGCCAAGCAAAACCGAGACGGTTGATGATTGGATTGATGACTTGAAGAAATTAGCAATAGATTGTAGATTTGGAACTCTACACGATGAATTGATACGGGACCAATTAGTTATGCATAACAATAACAACGTTACAGGATAGACTATGGGTGAATGGCGACGTGCCATTAGAGGATGTGTTGGCTATTATGAGAAAGGCGGAAATGTCGGGGGGAGATGTCCTTCTGTGGTAAAAGAAACAGAACAGGATAAAACATCAGGCGCAGTTTGTAAAATACAACCACAAAACAGAACTCAGACGCAGTATCAACAGAGTTCACAGGGAAGATGGACGGGTCGAACGACAAGATATCAGAAAAAAGATACTAGAGGAGAAGAAAGAAGATGTTATCGCTGTGATAGCAAGGAACACTTGGCTTTTAGTAGGACCTGTCCTGCTCTTAATAAGAAATGTGGTATATGTGGAATGATAGGACATTTTTCAAAAACGTGCCGCAAGCGTAGCATTGTTAAGTATATTTGGGATGAGGAAGAGGTAGTTGTTGAAGAGGAGGATGAAAGGTTGGAATGTGTAAAGAACGTGAGAGGTAATTATGTCCTCAGCATATCGGATAAAGCCTTAGAAGGGAAACCCTTATGTAAAGTATCTTTGGGTGGCGTGGTGGTGGAAGTGTATGCGGATTCGGGATCTCCTCGGACTATCGTAAATGAGGAGGTTTGGAAGAAAAATTTTGTGGAAAAAATTGGAGATCAATTGGGGCATTCAGATATTTGTCCAGTAAGCTATACGGGGGAGAGAATTGAGATGCTGGGCTACAGGTGGCTCACATTCCTATTCTAAGGAAGGAGCACAAGAGACAAGTTATATGTGTCTAAGGTTGGACCATCAGTTTTGGGATGGTTGGATCAGAACAATTTAAATATAATTTTGGACCCTAATAGTGAAGAAAAAGTGTTGGTTATGGATGAGGAGAGGCTGTTGAGTGATGTTTTGAGCAAAGAATTTCCAGGAGTGTTTGGTGCTGTGCTAGGAAGGTTAAATGGCTTTGAGCATAAAATACTGCTTAAGGCTAACGCGGAACCGAAAGTGCACAAAGTTAGACCCATCCCAATGTTAATTAGAGATGAGGTGAAGGGGGAGTTGCAAAGCCTACTGGCAAAGGAGATCATAGAAGAGGTGGAAGCTTCCGAGCGGATCAGTCCTATTGTTGTTGCACGGAAACCTAACCGCAAGATCCGCCTATGCATAGACTTACGCCATCTAAATACCAATATTATTGTAGAAAAATTTCCATTACCTAAGATCAACGAGAAGGTGTCTTCATTTAAGGGTGCTACATGGTTCTCGACTATAGACTTATCCGCCGCATACCATCAGGTGGAGTTGGAACCAGAATCAAGGTACCTAACAGCTTTTATCATGCCCTTCGGGTGTTATCAATTTAGACGTATGCCGTTTTGATTAGCGTCAGCTGCGGCTGCCTTTCAGAGATTGATGTATAGGTTATTGGGGAACATGGATATGATTGCATTTTTCCAAGATGACATTTTGGTGGCTGCAAAGAACAAGGTAGAACATGACTCAAAGTTAAGACAGGTTTTGAAAGTCCTAGAAAAGGCAGGACTAACAGTGGAGTTATCAAAGTGTAAGTTTTGCCAAAGAAGTGTATCTTATTTGGGGCACATCATAAGTGAGGAAGGTGTGAAACCTAAGCCGGCATTGATTGAAAATATTGTGAATTCAGGGGCGCCAAGTACAAAGGAAGAGGTGAGAGCATTTCTTGGAATGGCAGAATATTGCGCAAAGTTTGTGAGCAATTTTGCGTCAAAGGTATTTAATATTCGGAATTTGCTTAAGAAGAATACGAAGTTTGTTTGGACAAAAGAATGCCAAGGTGAATTTGTTAGAATAAAAGTTGATTTGCAGAATGTCAATGCACTAGCAAGCTTTGATCCAAATGTTGAATGTTTGTTGACAGCGGACGCGAGCGATAAAGGTATAGGTGCAGTGTTATCCCAGAAAGATGTGAAGGAGAAGGAGAAGATTATCCTTTTTGCATCAAGAGCACTTTCCCCAGCTGAAGTCAGGTAACCCATTATTGAAAGGCACGTGGGCACTGGAACACTTTGGAGCCTTTGTGTGGGGGAAACCAGTTACAATTAGTACAGATTATCGTCAATTAGTGAAAATGTTGTCATCTGATGGCATTTCTGGAGCTTCGGCAAGAATGGCAAGATTGTCAAGCGCATGAAATAATTTATTTATAAAATGATTTACTTGCCAGGAAGAGGCAATATAATTGCAGATTGCCTGTCTAGATTGCCATCTCCACTGGAGCAGTGTGTAGATGACCCGCCGGGGACTGTTAGTATTGCCTTAGGTCATGATTCGGGGGCCCCTGCTATGAGCAATAAAGAGTGGTTGGAAGAACAAGATAAGGATGTTGAACTTAAAAAGATTAAGGAGTATATATGTACTGGTTGGCCAAGACAATGTTTTATGGAAGGAAATTTTAGAGCATATTGGGAGGTTAGAATGGAGTTGTCTTTAGAAAAAGATATACTTTTCAGAGGTGACAGAGTTGTTCCTCCGGTTTCCTTGAGGAAGAAAGTTTTGGAGTTATGTCATGTAGGACATTTTGGTATTGGGAGGAACAAAATAATGGTGAAAAATATGTTTTGGTGGCCAGGTGTGAACAGGGACACAGAAGTATTTGTTAGGAACTGTGAAGTTTGTAGTTCAGCGGATAAGACTCTCAAGACTTTGAAACATTGCATGAGTGATGGGTTGATTCCGGAGCTTCCGTGGGAAACAATTGCAGTGGTTATCATTGGGCCAATTGGAGAAATGAAAGAGTTTGGTTTGGTGGCTATTGATTTATTTACAAAATGGCTGATTGTAAGGTTTGTGGACAAAGCGGACACACAGAGTGTGTTAAAATTTTTGGACAAGATTTTTATTATGGAGGGTTTACCTGTTTGTTCCTTACTGACAATGGAGTGCAATTTTTGTCACACATGGCTGGTAATTATTTTCAAAAGTGTGGTGTTAAACATAAAACGACTGAGTTATACAATCCAAGTGGGAACGGCACAGTTGAGAGATTCAATAGGGTGATCAAAGAAGTAATTCAGGCAGCAGTTAATAAAAAGATAGATTGGAAGGTTCAAGTACAAAAGGCAGTGTGGTCTTACAGAACTACATCACAAACTGGCACAGGGTTTTCTCCATTTGTTATGATGAGGGGAAGGTTACAGAGGAGCAAAATCAATCCTGGTTGGTTAATTTAAGGTAAAATTACACAGTGGTCTCCAACTGCAGTGAAGAATGATTTGGAGTTACTCCATTCTAAAAGTAAAGAATTTTATGATAACCACTGTGGCATGAAAAAGGTGGAAATTAAAGTAGGAGAATGGGTGCGGTTAATGAAACCTTATAAAGTACCAAAGGGTGAAAGTCGTTTTGAGCCACAAAAACAGGTAATTGAGGTTTTGAGAAATGCTGTAAGATTAAGTGACGGAAAAGTATGGAATATGAAAAGTACTGCTATTAGTCGAAATCAGTGTGATGGTGTGGAGGAAGAGATGGTAAATAGCCAAAATAAGTTTGATTGGATTGAAGACCATTTTGATGATACTTGTTTACAAGCACAATTGGCAGATATAGAAGGGAACACAAATGAAGTTGTAAGTGACTTCCCTTTGGTGGGTCGGTCCTCCTATGAGGGGGGGGGGGGGGAAGGGTTGCTAGTGTTTGCAACAATGGTGATTCTAACAAAGACAAAGGTGAATCCAATATTGTCGAGAGGGGTTATGGTAAAAGAACAAGTACCTTACCCTCTTGGCTCAAGGACTACGTTATGAAATGATTTATTATTGATGATTAAGTTATATTTTGATTTATTGTTATTTTTCTGGTTTTTTTTTTGGTTATTTATTTAGGGTGTTGTACTCCTTCCTTCTTTGGTTGAAGAGAGGGGGATGTGTTGTGTGGCCTTTTTACTGTGTATGCCTTTAAGGCTCGTGCTTTGTTGTAAGAATGCTATGATGCCAGGTAGAATGTGATGGTTGCATCTTTGGAATGAAGGGGCGGTTGTACAGCAGCGGAGTTGGATAGCGGCTGCTCCCTGGCACTCACCTGTATTTAATTGTACTACCTTTAATAAAGCTAGAATCCAATATATGGCCTGAGAGTATCATTACAGGAATTAGATCTATAGGAGTGTTCCACTTCCTCGGTTCTATGCCAGACTCTTTCACCTACGTCACTGCCCTGCACCAGAAACTGAGAAATGTGCCCCACCGCCCACACTCAGGAAGGTCAAACATTGCCGTAAGGTCAATCCTGCCCACTGATGTGCAACAGCACACTGTGTTCTCTTATATGCACTTGTCGGGAAAACCTTACTCCACTGCTCTGATAGCTTGTATTCTAACATAAAGTGTTGCAATGTGTGTACTTCATCATTTCTCAAACCCATATGGCGAGAAGCCAGTGTGGTTAGACAAAGACTATTGCGGTCCGTGCATAGGGCCAGATGAAGCGATTACAAATCATAACAGACTCAGAAATGTTCAAAAAGGATGTACATTAGTGGTACAGCTGTAGATGGGTGAATTAAACAAGGCTTGAGCTGAATGTCTGGCTCGGGTCGGGCCCTCCTACTATGGAACTGTCAAGCCGTAGTAGAGCCGAGCCCCGTCCCCCTGCCCATTCAACTAAATAATTAAGTTTTTAAAAAACAAAACTGGTAATATGAAGACAGCTGGAAATTATCAGCCAGATTCATCAATGTCCAATTCTGCGATTTTTAAATTGCGAGTAAATGCGAATCGCAATTTAGAAATCGCAGAACGGCATTCATGATGTTTTGCGATTTAAAAATGCGATTCGCCAGCAATCACAATCGCCGATTGCGAGAAGTCCGAAATCGGTAAATAATCCCAGAATAAGCCGAAACCCCAGTTGAAATTGCGATTTCGCAATTACCGATATCGCAAATTGCGATCTCGCTAACTGCGAGATCGCAAAAACGGGAAGTCGCATCCTGAGCACAGTGATGACATCACAACCAGAAAGTAGGCAGGTCCAACCCTCATTCAGCAGTGAGAGTCTGAAGCACAGGCAGCAGTACCAGAGCTCCCCTCCAGCATTCCAACAGCACCACAGCAGGAGACACCACAGTGGCAGCCATGGCAGAGGATGCAGCAGGAGCTTCCACCAGTGGGAGGAAACGCAAAATTAAGTTTTCGGAGCAGGAGCTCGAACACCTAATTGAAGGAGTCTCCAGGGATCACAACCGCCTATTTGGCAAAGACTCCCGAAGGGTGCCAGAGGTGGACAAAAGACGCATATGGCTGCGCATCCGCGCCAAAGTTAATGCCGTGGGGGTGACCCAGCGCTCGGTGGACGAGCTGAAAAAGCGCTGGTATGACTTGAGAGGGCGGGCAAAAGAAAAGATTGCAGAGAGGCCGGGTGAGCAATTGGCGACAGGTAGAGGGGAGCCCACCGTCCCACCGAACACCCCACTGGAGGACCAGGTGGAGGAGACCATCGACCCACGGGCCTGCGTCGGTGTGACCCGGCTTGACTCCTCCCGACTCACCCAAGACACACCAGGTAAGTGCCATGCAACTGCAACCCCCTGTCCCCTAACATTGTCCACGACTCCAGTGCATCCCATTACAAACCCCAAGCATGCAGCCAATGTACAGCTCCATAGCGCAATTGCATTGTGGGACATGTAGTCTGGCCACAATTACCAACCTGTACCATAGAGCCCCACATGTCCAGTGACAGTCAATCCTGCATGCAGACAGGGAATGGTAGACTGCATGCATGTAGCAAACCTAACTGTGTACGTAACATGCCACTAATCAACGTCCACTTTACATCACAGGTGGCGCTGATGTCTCCAGAACCGACAGTGAGGCCCTGGTGATTGAGGAGAACACGGAGGACACGGAGGGGGATACACACCATACTCCACAGCCCGGACCATCCGGGCAAGCTGCAATAACACCGGTCATCCCACCACCCGCCCCTGTGGCCCGTGCCACCCCCGTGACAACAGGCGCTGCAGTCGTACCACGCAGCACACAGCCAGCAGTGCGGCCTGCAACACCAGGAGCAAGTCGCCAACAAACCCACCGCCCTGCGGCTGTGAGGAGCCAGACGAGCGGTCTGGTCAGGGAAGTGTTAGAGCAGGTGGGCTCTCCATTGAGCGCAGGATGCTGAGTGTTCACCAGACCCAGGCCCGACACCTAGCCGCCATCCACCTCCAACTGGATAAGACGGCACGTAACGTCGCACAAATGACTGCAGCTGTGGAGGCCAACACTCAGGCAATGTCCCGTCAGCGGAATGTCAATCGCCGCCGACACCGTCAACTGTTGACCCGCCTGTCGGCGAACACGAGGTCAAACCACATCATTGGTAACGCCACCTCACAGCTCTCGCGACGCTCCCTGGCCATGCAGGTGCAAATGGTGCAGTGCTGCCAGGACGTAGCTACAGCCCTGGAAAACATATCCGTGGCCATGCAGGGCATGCAGGCCAGTGGCCATGGCCAGGCGGGGGGGGGGGGGGCAGATGACAACAGTGAGGCAACATCAAGCCACAGCAGCCAGTCCATACCACCAGTCGTGGCACCGCGCCGCAGCAGCAGGCCCTCTGCCGCAGCACGGCAAAATCAGGAGGAGGACATAGAGAGGATGTCTGGGGCAACTACCCACAGACGCCACTGAACTGTGGTGCATTCCAAAGAGGCCACATGCTGACACAACAAGCATGCCATTCAGACTCACCTGGACATATGACGCAATATGTCAATCTTTGAACACTTTTCAGAATGCCATGTTTATTGTGAAGTAACAGTAACTAAAATTCTGAATAACGTAAACTGCCTCATGTCATTATTAATGTTGTCATGCATGAGTTGAGTAATGGGTGTGGGGAGTGGGTCCACTAGAAATAGTTCATGCAGATTTCGTTGCGGCGCCTGTGTCCTTCTGCTGGATTCTCCCCGCGTGCGTGACGCACATGTGCAGGTGGCAGATTGTCCCCTTCTGACTCACTGCCTGAGATGTCTACAGGTATCCTGCGCTTGGTAGCAATGTTGTGTAGGATAGCACACACGGCCATGATGCGGCAGCAGACCTCTGGATCGTATTTGATGACCCCACCAGTCTTGTGCAGTATGCGGAATCTACTCTTCAAAAGCCCAAATGTCCTTTCAATGCAATTTCTTGTGCGAATGTGTGCTGCATTGTAACGCCGTGGCTGTGGTGTTGCTGGGCTGAGATATGGGGTGAGTAGGTACTCACGGAGAGCGTAGCCGATGTCACCTGCATGATAGGAGCAGAGGGTGAGTGCCTGTGCAGCGCAGCATATTGTATTGTTGTGTGGCATGTGTACTTACCCAGTAGGTGTCCTTCACCAAAGTCTCCCCTGGCCAGTCGTGTGTGGAGGCCACTGTGCCGGAATATGAAGGAGTCTTGTGTGCTCCCCGGGTACTGTGCTACTATGTCCGTGATGATTGTCTTTGCATTGCATACCATCTGTATATTGAGGGAGTGGTAGGAATAGCGGGTCCGATACATGGATTCTGTGCAGGTGGGCAGATGTGGATGTGGGTACAGTCAATGCATCCTATGATGTGTGGAAATTGGGCTACATTGTAAAATTGCAGCTTGGTTTCGTTCAAGTCATGTTGGCTGGTGGGAAATGAAATGTAGTGGTGTAGGCGGGTCAGCATGGCCTCCAGGAAACTCCTTAGGCAGCGGGACATGGTGGGCTGGGATATACCCCCTGCAACTGCGACTATTCCCTGGAAGCTTCCGGAGGCCAGTAGGTGCAGGCTGCACAATACCTGCACATGTGTGGGGACGGCGTGGATCCTCCTTGTTGGGTGCTGCAGGAGGGGGTCTAGGTCCCAGATCAGCTTGATTATCATTGCCCCACTTAGGCGGTACTTTGCGTAGATCGGATCCCTGGTTTGGCCCAGTAGGGTGACCCGCTGACGGAATATCCGCTCCTGGATGCGTCGTCTGTTCCGTGCTGCTCGCTGTAGCCTTCGCCGCCTGACCACCATGTAGAGTCCTGGCATTGTGAGAGTCTTGAGGCTCCAGCTGCATGTCCTTAAGTGTGTTTGTTCAAGCCAGCAGCTGTGGGTACTTAGGGTTAGTTTTTTTTCAGATGTTTTTTTTTTTCATGGTTACCACCTGGTTTGGGTTCTCCTTAATTTGCGCATCGCTATTTGCGATTTTGGGGTTTTTCGCATTTTGCGATTTTTCATAAATTGCGATAGCGATTTTTTAGCGATTTCGCACTTTTATTAGCAGAAAAGCTGCTTTCTCGCTATTACCGATTCGCTGATTGTGTTCTGCCTGGTTTCTGCGAATTTCATAGCGATTTTGCATAAATGTTTAGCGAATTTGCAATTTTGTTTGTTGAATACCTTTTCTACAAATTGCGATCGCAATTGCTTTTTCGCAGCTATTGCGATGGCAATTTGGCTTCATGAATCTAGCTGCATATCTTAAAAAGAAAATGAAAAAATATATAATCCGGTGCTCTTTTTCTTTAACATTTTTTCATTGACATTTGGGTTTAAATGTTGAAAATGTCAGTGAACACCTGGGGGTTTCAAAGCCTCGTCGGGGCTAGTAAGCGCTACATAAATGCAAATAGAAGCCAATGTCTGCAATTCATACATGTCCCACTGGTGGTGTGAGCATTAAACAAACTCTCTGGGATCTCTTAGGTTTGCCAATCCGCGAAGTTTTGCTAATCTGTTCAATTTTCATTATTTGGGATGTGACACCGGCTGGGACATTTTTATGGGTAGTTAGGGGGATGTCAGTGGGTCTAACAGAGTGTCTTGTCCTTACTTCAATCACAATCGTCCATACCTGTGAACACATCAAACCTGTTTACTGTCTCCAGAGGTGTAAAAGGTCTCAGGTGATCCATTCTCCTATTGGTATTTCTATTAAACCTAGGAGGTACCATGTTCCACCCGAAGGGGTCAACAACAGGTGAGGGGTGTGGTACTTGTGACAGGTACGTAGTATTGTAAGGTAATGAAGGGATAGTCTGATTGGATGCCTGGCCACCAGCAAAGATGAAGGGGAACACTAGAGATCTGGGGTAAAAATAGGTCAAGGGACGAGGGACGATGGAATTGCTGCCACTTCCTAGGGGCCAATTTAGTATATAGTTGACCGCACGCGGGTCTCTGAAATTTACAACAACTAGGTCTCCCTCGCTGTCCTTGACCCTGCTACCCAGCCAAGAGAGTCGCCGGACGTGCACAATCTCACCGTTGATGTTGTGTGTGAGTGGTCTAAATTGGCTGAGCCAGTGCATAATTTTATTTTTCAGCTGGTGGAACCCTTCCCTCTTGTTATCTGGCAATCTAGGGACCCCTGTCAGAACAACCACGTAGGGGACAGCTTCAGGGGGTAGTTCTACTTGGGGGCCTTTGCGGAAAGGTGCACTGGTATGTCTAATGGTACCCCAATTCTCCCGTGTGTTTCCTGCAGATACTTTTTCAGGTCCCCTCGAAACTTCACTAGCTGGATTTGGAACTAGATTGTTACCCTGCTTGGGTGGTGGTGCCCTCTGCTGCTTAGGGTTTGTTAGATTAGTAGATTCGACTGTAACTATGGGAACATTGGGAGTACACAATGTCACCAAGGCTGGGGGTGGCACAACCCTAATCACCAGTACCTTGGTTAGTCCCTCGTGATTACTAATTGCAAGCTCAATGTCCTCGAGCCTTTTCTCAACCCTCTTCAGCCTCTATTATGGGTAAGATGAAAGACCTTATTAGGTGTTCCATGTTATCCAGTGAGACGGCAGTAGTTGCGTCCTATAAGAAGGGGGCAGCAGGGATGTCAGTTTGAACAGTAGTGTTCACAGCCTGAACAACTGGTACCAATGGTGACAGAGGTACCGAGTTTGACATACTAACTAGTGCGGGCATTGGGGCCGAGGGAATTCTGGTACTAGACTTTGGGGGTTTGCCAAAGTTGGTATGATTGATCTTAGGCTTTTGCAGGTCCCCCCCCTTCCGTCTTCTTTTGCTAGGTGGTGGACCATGGACCTTAACAGGCACTTGTTTTTTCGGCTTATTTTGAACAGTTTTGACCCTGACCAGAGTCCGGGTAGTCGGGTCGACATCTATGCAAATGGGGCTGGAAAGAGGAGTATCACTTATGGGCTGGACAATAGGGGCCAGGGATGTGGGGGTGCAATCGCGTAACAAAAGTGGGACACTCTCCAAGGATAGGAGGTCTTCGTTGCTGCCGGTACATCCTACAGTGGGGGAAAGGGCATGGAGCGGGGGATCTGTGGAAGCCCTGTTCTTCATACATTCGACAGAGCGACGGCGCTCTGCCAGTGACTTTTCCCTGTCTAGATCAGTGAGAGCCCTTGTAAAATACCTATCAAGTGTGCCATTATTCATACCCCCCGTCTTCTCAGGGAGTGCTTTGTCAGGACTTTGGGCCATGGCGGACAAGTGCACCTACTGTTGATGGCAGTAAAAGGAATGAAAGAGCGTGGGCCCTGCCCGGCCTCACTCGGTCTCTGAGGGCCTCAGAGGGCCCGCCCTTTGCCCGGGCTTAGCCCCGTGCTGCGTCCCGCGCGCGTTCCGGGATGCGCGTCCGAGGGCGTGGTCTTGTAACCTATTGCCCCCGGGGGCGTGGCCAAACGGGAAGAGTCACCAGGTGCGGCTGGTCAGCACGCCGCTTGGGGTCCTGGGACTCGCAGTCCCGCTGCAACGCCGGGTCTTCTCCGCCCACGTGAATCCAGCAACCTCTTTGGCCACAGGTGAGGGACAAACACTCCTCACAGCTCCACACAACTTCGAGCGGCACCCGCTTACACGTCACCTTGTACAATAGACAGCAACTTAGATGCACTTTCTATGCACTTTGCTCATGCGTTACAACTACTATTTTTTTGCAGCTTTGTATAGCACACTGTCAAAGGACATGAAAGTTACATTGCACAGGGTCAGATTCATTTTTTTAGAAGATTACCCAAATGTTCCGTAATCACGGGATGTGTGGCGCTGACGCCGGGACTCGCAACCTAATTCTCCAGTTCTAAAGTTGGCGACTCCGGTTGTTAGGCCCCATCTCCTCTCCTAGTCGTTCTTCTTTCTGATTTAGCCCTTCTTTGTACTCAATCACGCAAACATCTTCACCTACCCCCCCCCCCGCATAACAAACCTAGATCCGCAAATAATTCAATATAACGTATGTTTCCCCCTTAAACTAAAAAGAAAGGATTTGGAGCAAAAGTGCAGATGAAATTCCCAGCCCTGCTTAAGGTCATGTGGAATAATAAAACATATACCTGCAATCAGCCGGAGGAGGTAGATGAATTGCTACAGAGAATGAGGGAGTAGACTAGGTCAGGCCGATGATTTCTAGCCCCAAATATTTAACACAGTTAATACCTGACCTTCATTCCTAAATACGTACATATATTTGTATATATTTCTGCACTCAGACTATGCCTGTATGGCATGATATAACCTAGAGATTCAGGACAAATACAAAAACAAAATATTAAACAATATATTAAACTGCGCGATGTGTTAAAAAAAATATATATATGCATGCTGAGGTGTGCCGTCTTCCAGATTAAATAAAAAACACTACTCACCTGCACTCGGGTCTCCTCTCTTCTTCTGCGCTGTGGTATCCAGGATTGGGCTCCAGGCGAGAGTACGCAGGGATTGTTTCATATATATATATATATATATATATATATATATATATATATATATATATAATAAACCCAGATTGGTTCCGCTCTCCTCTTGTTTTTCAGCGCTGCTGGCAAGTGCGTCGCTTCACGCGGTAGAACCAAACCGCAATATGTCCAAGCTGCGTTTGTTCCCGGGGCCTCCCGGAAATATGGAAAAAATCTGACGAGAAAGTGTTGGGAAAGAGCCAATGAGAAACCAAGGGCAGAGTGTCTGAAACCCCAAACAAAAGAAAAAGAAAAGGAAGAACCAATAAGACTGATACTTGACTATAGCAAAGAAGCAAAAAAAGTGATCCAAATTCTAAGAAAAAATTGGAAATTACTTAAATTGGATCCGACAATTGGCAAAAAAATGGGTGATCACCCAGTGGTTACATACCGCAGAACCAAAAATTTGAAGGACCAATTGATCCATAGCCACTTCATGAACCGCAAAAAAACACCTTGGTTGAAAACAGTTGGATTCAACAAATGTTATAATTGCAAAGTTTGCGAGATAGCTAAACCAACGAAACAAATTGAAATGGCCAATGGAAAAATTTGGAAGATCAAAGAGTTAATCACTTGCAAAAGTCAATATACAGTCTATCTAATTGAATGTCCGTGCAAGTTACGCTACATAGGAAGTACTATTTGTGAACTTAAAAAGCGTATCTTGGAACACACAAGGGCCACAACAAACAAGGATAGAGGAAATGCGGTGGCCAAACACATGGAGACAAATCACAATGGCAATTGGCGACTTCTGAAATTTCTAGGGCTGGAAACATTGCCCCCAACAGAACGGGGGGGACATCGAGAAAAATTATTGCGCCAAAAGGAATCACGCCACATCTTGAACTTTCGAACAATGACCCCTTTTGGTCTGAACCAATCCGAGGAACTTTATGTACACATTTAAAATAATGAAAGCCTTCTCTGAATGTACTCCATAATAACTACTTTTCCCTCCTTAACCCCACGTTACAACCCACCATATAATGAACCTCTGGGATACTTGAGGACACAATACAACACCCCATTCAATGTCAGCCCACCAGAGGGCTCCAAAGGGTCTAAATGAAATAGACCGGGACCTACGGGTTAATCAAAAGGACCCTAATGATTGTTTGGCAGAATTTTGAAAAGTAATGTTGAAGAGATTTAAATAATGCATAGTAGGGAAACACTGAATTTGCAAAAATAATCCACGCAAATGATAGAAATGTTTTCATATGACTGAGTCAGCCCACTTGAGGGCCTTTATTTTTCATTTTGAACTTTATTTCAATTTCCCAGCACATAAGAAAATGAGAATGTAAATAATAGAAAAAAAGAATTTGCAAAAACAGTCAAATATTGGGAAGGGGTGTGAAAAAAGTTTTTTCTTGTGAAAATAACATGAAATTACATTTTGCAATGTATAAACTACGAATCCCAGAAGGCCATAGTGTCATAGAAACACATGGTCGAAATCATGTGACCGATGGGGGGGAGGGACTCCCTTTTAAATTATTCTCAGCAAACAGTGTTTGTAACAACCGTGATCAAGTGAGTTGGGAGCTCACGAAACGCGTTGGTTTTTCGCTGTGACATTATGCTGCAGAGGTTCGAATAATAAAAGGATGGATTTCTGAAAAACACACTGACTGGAGTGGCGGCTTCTTTTGTTTTGAACCCGGGAGGCCCCGGGAACAAACGCAGCTTGGATATATATATATATATATATATATATATATATATATATATATATATATATATATTCACACAATAATAGGGTTCACACACTATTCATGATTAAATTCACTTAAAGGGCGGGGAAATGAGGTAGGAAAGGGCGGGGAAAAAGGGAAGCATTAAACTATATTAATTCATACTGATTTACTAACTCACTTTGTTAATAGCAGATGTAGTAACGGGACATGGGATTTGAGAGATAGATAGGGTAAGGTGGAGAGCTCCACAAGGGCAGGACAAACGCCCAGGATGAAGGGAGGGTTCCTGGGGGGGGGGGGGCGTGGGGGGGGGGGGAAGGAAAAAAGTCCTAATTTAAATATAGAAACTCAAAAACTACTATCCATACACACAGACAAATACAGACATATAAACACATAATTAGTCATCTAGACAATATCACAGAGCTTAACAGGGACATTAAAATTTGGCTATCGCAGTAAACCCCCATATAAGTAGTAAAATTATATCCTGGAATCTTAACGGTATAGGAAGTCTTAGGAAACAGCAGAGGATATGTGACTTCTTAAAGAATCTCGAAGCTAGTATATATTCGAGAAAAGGCAATGGGTACAGGACATTTTATGCTCAAGGCAAAAGGGAATATCCAGAGGAGTTGCAATAATTATTAGAGCAAACAGGAGTATTAAAGTACAGAGATGGGATACAGATCAGACAGGGAGGTGGTTGGTAGCCGAGCTTTTAGTTGCAGGCTCACCATATAATCTTGCAGTGTTTTATGGTCCAAACGAGGATAATGAAACCTTCTTGGGTAAACTTGAGAGGGTCTTAATTTCTAGTAGGGCACCCCTGATCCTCGGGGGAGACTTTAATCTTATTTTAGATACACAATTGGATTGTACCTCCAAAGCAAAATATATTCTGCCAAAGAAATCCCTCACTGTTCTTAAAAACATAATGAAAGAACATAACCTGCTGGATGCTTGGAGAACCAAAAATGGCAACTTCAGAGAATACTCTTTTTACAGTAAAAAATACAAACAATTCTCGAGAATTGATTTAATCTTGGTAGATCACTCTTTGGAACCAGTCCTGACTTCGGTTACTCACATTCCAGTCGGCCTTTCTGACCACTCAGTAGTACAACTTAACATTAACCTTGCAAATGTTGTCATCGAACACAGATGGACCTTAGATAGAACAATTCTCTTAGATGATAATATTAGAGCTATAATCGGAAATAGTATAAGGGAATATTTTTAATTCAATGTGGGCTCAGCACTAGAACAGACTGTCTGGGAATCATTTAAGGCTTTCCTTAGAGGTTTATTGGGGTTCCACATGAGACTAAAAAGAAAAGAGATTAAAGACATAGAAATTAAAGAACTGGATTCTATCAAAAAGAAAGAGTTGGAGCTTCAGCATGCAGCTTTGGAGGAAAGGGAGAAGATTCCAGAATTAGAAAAGGAGCTTTTAGAGTTACAGTTGAGTCTCAAAGCTAGAGCCGACAAACAGATTCATGACAGATGGGAAATCAGTAAATTAAAAAACTTTGAATATGGAGAAAGGTGTGGGGCACTTCTGGCGTGGAAGGCAAGAGCAGACAGGACCAGAAATAATATTGATACCTTGATCCAAAGGACTTCTGGAGATCAGTTAATTAAGGAAGAAGAAATCCGGGATGAAGCCAGAGGATTTATGGAAGAGTTATATCGAGAAAACATCAAGGTTGGAACAGAAGACTTGGAGAAGTGGTGGAACCAAAGGGCACTACCCCAATTGAATGAAGAAGATAAGAGGACCCTGTCGAGAGATATCACTGAGGGGGAAATAAGAGTTCAGGTAAAAAAGATGAGTAGGAATAAAGCCCCAGGCCCAGATGGCCTACCAACGGAGATTTACAAAAGATTGTGAGGATGAGATTATTCCACACTTACTGTCCCTTTTTAATAATATCTATCATCGAAGAAGGGATATCCCACTCTCCTGGTTTGAGGCCACCATCACCTTAATAGCAAAACCAAACAAAGACCCAAAGAACATAGAGTCATACAGACCTATATCTCTTTTAAATTCGGACCTTAAAATATTTTCTGGGATTCTGGCCAAGAGACTATCCAAAGTCATTAAAACTGTCATTCACCCTGACCAAACAGGTTTTATTCCAGGACGACAACTGAATGAGTTGACCTTCCAGGTCATCGGCGCAATTTACTATGCTGAAATAAAGGGATTGCCACTCACCATTGTGGCAATAGATGCCGCGAAGGCTTTCGATCAAGTCAACTGGGTATTTCTGTGGGATACCCTAACAAGGTTTGGTTTTCCACCACTCTTCGTTCAGGCTGTTAAAAACCTTTATGGACACCCACGAGCTAAGGTTTCAATTAACGGGGTCCTGTCAGATTGGTTTGAGATATTAAGAGGTACGAGGCAGGGTTGTCCCCTGTCTCCTCTCCTTTTTGATCTATATATAGAGCCTTTTGTGACGGCGATACGATCTGACCCAAGAATTTCTCCCTTCAATATGGGTGGGATGGAGTTTAAGACTGCATTATATGCTGACGACCTGCTGCTATATACTACTAACCCATTAGAAGCGATCCCGAAGTTATTCAATCTTGCAGAGGAATACGGAGCAGTCTCAGGCTACGGTATTAATAAAAATATAACAGACATAATGAGTTGGAATAGTCCTGTCCCCATTCCAGATGCAAAGACTAAGATCAGATATTTAGGTATACATATCACTCAAGATTTACAAGACATACCCAAAGCGTCCTGGCAGATCGTAGTAAAAGAGATAACCAAACTTCTTCAAAGATGGTCCAATCTTCCTCTTAGCATTTACGGAAGAGTTAATTTAATTAAAATGGAAGTACTACCAAAAGTGACTTTCCTATTTAATAGCATTCCATTGACATTCCACAACAAAGATATTTCAAACCTTCAGGGGAAAATCAGTTCATTTATTTGGGCATCCAAGTCACCAAGAATTGCTTGGAAGAAGCTGAGGAGGGGGCTAAAAATAGGAGGATTAGCTCTCCCGGACCTGCTTTTTTACTGTTACGCATTCCAGTTTAAAAACTTTAGACTCCTGGCCAATAAACTAGACGCATCGTCACATGGTTGTTTGTTTCAAGCTCTATTATCTGACCTACCTCAGCGTTTTGAATTTTTCTTGTTTAAATTTGGCGCCCAAAAATTTTACAAAAAAGTCCGCCTCAAAATTTTACTAACAGCCTTAAAATTATGGCAAACAGCCTGTAAAATTTGGAAAATCCCCTATTATAACTTTCTGGCACCAATTTGGGACTCCCCCGGAACACCGGAATGTCTATTAGATCGACTCTCAATCCCCCTGAGAGAGGCTGGTTTGAAACGTTGGGGAGATCTCCTGGTTAATCAAGAACTAATAGGTTGGGCATCTTTATCTAATATAACAGGAGGGTCCCTCGCTAGGTTTAAATACTATCAGTTATCATCATGGTGGGGAAGCCAAAACTGGGTGTCAGAAACAGAGGGCTGTGATTTCTTAGACTTAGCGAACAGACAAGAAGGTTGGAAGGGTGAGGTCGCAGCATAGTATAATATACTAATCAGGGCAAAGGATAGACAGGAGGCAGAGATTTCGAAACTCTGGGGAGATATAATAGGAGAGGATCCGGAGAAACAATCGGAGGCCTGGTTAGATTCATTTGTAATATCTCAAAAAACAGTAAAACCTGCTAATCTCAGAAGAAACCATCTTTACACGGCACACAGGGTATATTGGACCCCCTCCAAGCTCTCAAAAATATCCGGAACACCACACTTCTGCCCCAGATGTAAACACGCAGAGGCAGATGATTTACATATTTTTGTAGAGTGTATTGAGATTAAAGACTACTGGTTATCGGTCTGCACCTTTTTGGGGGAGGTATTGGTTAGAACAATTACCTTTAGTCCAAGACTGATCTTTATGGGTCTGTTAGAGGAATATGATACGATAGATAATATCACCCAGTTTATATTCTACATGATTGTTATCGCCAGAAGGGAGATCGGCAGCCAATGGAAATCCTCAACCCCCCCTAGGTTTGCAGATTGCCTAAAGAACATCATGTCCATTAGTAAAATAGATCTCCTGTGTGGAGGAGAAGAGGTGGAAAAGATTTGGGCTCCGTTGATAAAATGGTCGGACAGTTAAACAACAAAAGTTCAATGATTATGCCAGGGGTTTGCGGTCTGCTCCTCCCCAGGACAAGGTACAGAGACATCGAGCAGGGGAGTTGGACTAGTAGAAAACCTACCTCTCGGAGACTTCTCGAAAGCTATACATAAAATAAAATATTCCAGGGCGCACAGTAAGGTTTTATGTTGGCAGAGTTGAGAGTTTCCATCTGGAGTTATTCCATCTGGTGGCAAATATGAGGACAAAAAAAAAGAAAAAAAAGAAGAAAAAAATAATAATAATAATAAAAAATAAATAAAAAAAAGAAAGGATTGTATATACAATGACCAAATTGCACAATGGGGTGATTCAGGCAATTTACAAATGATATTAGTAAAACACAATGTGTTAACAGGAAACCTTTGCTCAAATCCGGGCTTCTCCCTGTACAAACTGTTGATCTTATGCAAAACGGTTTAATTCACTGTAGCTCGTTTCCATGACTATCCAATTAAGAGCACCTTTAATTAAGTTGGGTCAGAATATGCACCATACAAACCCCCCATTCAGATTATACTTCACATAATGCATATTTGACCCCAGTATAATAGGAACAATGGACATATATATTTCAGAACTGACCCGAATCATGGCGCTTGGTTCACTCATGGAAACATTGCAGGGCGTGTGTGTGTGTGTGTGTGTGGGGGTGGGGTGCAAATAAACGTTCTTAAGTTCGGGTTTAAAAGGTTTAGATTAATTAGAAAGTTCAGTTTAAAACGTCACTCAAGGGAGTGATATAATCTTCTGTGCTCATATGAAACAATAACTAGAGAAACTTCAGATTTCATTTTAAGAGTGTTTTGCGTGGATTTCAAATGCGGCGATGGTGCTTTCATTAGCAGCGCCCGATGCTGTGGCAATGATGGCACCGCCCTAGAGCGGGCCCTCGCTGGTCCACACGGAGCTGTGCTCTCGTGAGCGTAGCTATTAAAAGAAGTTCAACAGTGAGTCGGTGGTGAATGAGTCGTACCATAAGCTTCATATTGCTTGCTGGTGGACTCGCTTGACAATGACATTTGTTATGCTCCTCCAGGACGGTCCTTATAAACCTGGGGTCGGTTTGAGGCGGCAACTCAGGCTTTGGAAAACACCTGCTAAAAAGAGCCAGCAGCCACAAATACGCCTGCTGTTGTCTCCGCGTCATGGCGAAAAGAATGCTCGCGGACTTTAAGCTTCCCCAGATTATGCGCCTTGTGTACTTCAGACTCGTCAATCTCGAGGGCCATGGGTCTCGAACTCTGAACATTCCTCCAGAAAGTGAACTCGTGATGGTGATGATGATGGTGATGAATGGAGGAAGTAGGTATTCCAATGATTGCATTTTGAACCAGCACAAGCGCGCGGCAGCAGGGGGAGGGGGCCTACACGATTTCCTTGGGGAGCAAGCAGCAAGGCGTGATGATTGCGACCATATGGCGCCACCACATAGCGCCGCTCGCTCCCGCAAAGGAATCGCCAGACGTGCACGAGTTGCCATTGGAAGCAATGCAACGTGTGCACATTTTTGCCCCCAAAGCTGTGCCGATGGCTAAAGGTCTCTTTCCTATGCAGCGCATGCGCGCTGCGTAGGCGAGACCTAAAAAGGAAAGTCTAGGCCTGGGGCAAGGTTTATTTTTCCAGGTTGAAATGTGTTGGACAGGCCTCGTGAAAGTCCCGCTCCTTCCCCGCATGATAAGGCCCGGACGCCGGCTCTCCCTGTGTCACCAGAAAGAACCATCCCGGCAACCCACCGAGGCAACCTGCAACCCGTCCCCAACGGGACGCCTGCTCCCGAACATCCCAGCATCGGCTGACCCGGGCCCCCGTCAGCACCATTGCCCCGGCCCAGCCGCCATCTTTGGACACTGCATCACGAGGCTGCGTGGCCTCGGCGCGACCCCAACCCTGGGCCTGGCCAGGCCCCGACATCGAGGCACCACCATCCACACAGGAGGTAAAGAGACCACTTGGCAGGTCAATGGGAGAAAGGAGTGTCGATGGCTCTCCCCCGCCAGGTGCCGATCGCCCCCGGCCTCCCCGGGCGCTGGCTCCACCCCCCTGCTGTGTGTCTGGACTCCCTCATCCCGGACCTCCTGACCTCCAAGCGCGAGGGTCCGGACATCAAAGGAGACCAGACCTATAACTGGGGCAGCTCCAGAGCAGGAAGGCAGTTGTATCCTGGAGTCGAGAGACACCTTGAAGAACTCATCCCTGACCGACTGCTGGCGCTGCCGCAGCCTTGCCTTGTGAACCATCTCCGAAGCCTGATGGCGCTGCCGCGGCCCTCTGCAACGTGCATCTTCGTCTGGACCTGCTGGCGCTGCCGCGGCCCATCCTTGTGAATCATCGCTCTTGCCTGCTGGCGCTGCCGCGGCCCCTCTGCAAAGAAATCATCATCGTAGCCTGCTGGCGCTGCCGCGGCCCTCCTTACCAAGAACTATCATCCTAGCCTGCTGGCGCTGCCGCGGCCCTCCTTGCCGAGAACTATCATCCTAGCCTGCTGGCGCTGCCACGGCCCGACCTTACAGACCCCTGAGCTCGAGGATTGTGAGCTCCTTCTGGCCGCCCTTGTACCGGACCGGTACCAAGACTGTCCCACTACCCCTCACCCTACAGAGACTAGAATTGGGAGGAGGATCCTCGTGTCCTGCCCCCCACTGTATCGTTGATAACCTTGCCTCAAGAATCCTATATAAAGTGTGCAGATCGCATCCTTGTATGGTGTCCATTTGTGGGGGGGGAAGTTACTTGTCTGTACGATCGCCGGAGACAGCCCTCACCGGAGGCCTCTCCCCCTGTACTCGGCCGACCCTCCGGGTCCCCGTCTAACAAAATGTTAGTTTGAAGCACAGTGGCAGGCCTGAGCCATGTTTTAAATTGCGACTTTAGTGAGTGGCATAACAAATGCTTCTACCCACCAGTAGCATTTCATGTACATGTCTTGGCTAGAGGTAGTACCAGTTACTAGGGACTTGCAAGTAAATAAAATATACCATTCAGGTGTAAAACAATGTCAATTAGTTTTCAAGGGAGAATCCGTGAGAGCTGGGGTGCTCTGACTGCACAATCTATGCATATGAAAGTCCAACGAATTGCATACTATTTTTTACCTATTAAAGGTAATCTGATGGATGCATTTTTGGTGTAGCATAACTGCAGCCTGGGATTGAATATAGGGCTTTGGATGCACATCCTCGTGCACGTGGACAATTCCAGTGAATATGACTCATTAAATGGCATACCAATACCACGCGTGCCATTACAACGCAGGTATTACTACGCGATGTCAATGACGACGACATGCCATTATATCGCAAACTTTTACCACTACAATACCTTTACCACACATGCCATTACAACGCAAAGGCATGTGTGGTAAAGGTATACTCATGGTAAAAGTTTGAAAGGTAAGTGAATCTACCCTGCCCTACCCTAAACCTTAATTTAGTACCCCTGCATGACCCTCCCCAACCCCCGTCTTTTCCCTACATTTACACTATCCAGCACAACACCCCAACACTACCCTAAACCCTAAAACACTACCCTACACATACACCACAACACTACCCTAAACCCTAAAACACTACCCTACACTACACATACGCCACAACATTTCCCTAAACCCTAAAACACTACCCCAGCACGACACTCCCCCGACCCCCAGTCCGCTCCCCACACTCAAAAACTATCCTGCATGACCCCCGACACTACCCTAAACCCTAAAACACTACCCACACCATGACCCCCCCGACCCCCAGTCCGGTCCCTACATTCAAACACTAGCCTGCATGACCCCTGTCACTACCCTAAACCCCTTCCCTACACAAGCACCACAACACTTCCCTAAATCCTAAAACACTACCCCCAGCACGACCCTCCCCGACCCCCCCAGTCCGCTCCCCACACTCAAAAACTATCCTGCACGACCCTGACACTACCCTAAGCCCTAAAAAAGTAACCCTCACCCCAGGCCCAATCCCCCTTACCTCTCTCTCTCCTCGTGGTTCCTCTCTCCTAGTTCCTGCTTCACGTGGGCTTAGAGGTGATGCACGTCGTTGTGAGGAAACGGAAGAGCCTCTTTTTCTTGACAACGAGGTAGATCGCATTAAATCACATGCGGAATAAATGTGCATGCGATGTAAAAACATGCGTAGTAATCGCTACATGTTGTTACATCGCATGCATTGTAACGCTTGCGATTTAATGACATGCGGGGAAACAGCCGCTTTGTGATGGCTGTTTCCCCTTCCAGTGCACAGTGGGTTCTTATTTAACACATCTCGTTCTACACAACTATATACACAAAGAAGGAGCCTAGACGGTAATATATATATCAGTAATAAAATGAATCCCCCTGCTGATCCTATGAATCCCCCATAGGAAAAATACACAGACATATCCTATGAATGCCACAGACGGGTTCAGCCAGAGATGAAGGAAGAATCCTAAGAAGTAACCGTGCCTCGAGGTCACAGCGTATAGCAACATGACTTCTCTCTGCAGAGGTAGTATGGCGCGCTAATCCCATTAAAAGTTCAGGAACGGGGAAGACTGGGTCAACAGTGGCAGGGATTGTGTGTTTATTGATCCAAGGTTCTAGAGCAGTGATGAAGGGATTTAAAGTTGAAGGTATTGCCTGCTAATCCCACCAAGGTTCTGTAGCAGTGATGATGGTGAATACTTTATTCGATAGCAAGGTATCATAAAAGTAAGTACATCATAAATTGAATTAAAATACAATTACCTCATAAAAAAGAATAAAAATTACTAAAGAAATATTCAGATATAAATTTTGTTTAAAAAGGAGCTTTCTAAAAATTCATAGTTAGTAAAAACGACAAGAGCCCAGATGAGTATGTCACAGCAAAAAAGGTGCTTTTAGCACCAGCTTGGATCGTATTTGCCATGCACTCCCCAGGAATTTTGCAACCCCGGCAATTATCATCAAGGAGGTAGGGTCCGTTGTCAGGATGCGGAGGGCCACTGAGCACTGCCTTGTCCCAAATCCTCTACAAACTGGGCTTAGCCATCTTTTCCTTGCCCCCTTGTATGCCCTACAGGCAAACAAGAAGTGACCAAGCGTTTCAGTGGGATTAGGGCACCCCGGACATGACGCTTGATGATGTTCAGAGTTCTTCCACCTGCTGTTGAAAATATTCAGGGGTAAGGTGCCATGCCTCATTTTAAGGAACAAGGATCTGTCTCTTGGTGAGGTGATAAAATCAAGGAATGGCTCCAGCCTCGGCATTGGCTTGTGTGACAGAATTTGGTCGGTTAGAGCGCCCCACTTTGGGTTTAGCGAGTCCCTTTCTTGGATCCTCTCCCAATACAGTTTTTTTAACAGTGTCTTTCGGCCGGGGCTGCTGTGATAGCCATTCTTCTTTAAGTCCCAAGTTAATCACCAGGTCCCTTAAGTTTTTCAGCCAAGGAATCACCCCAAAGCCATTCAACTCAATAAGTTTGTCCAGGGCTACAGCGTAGTGGCTAAGATCCGGCGGTTTTCTAAGGCGAACCCAAAATAATAAATGTCGGAGGCCGACAATGTCTTTGATTGAACGGCGTCCCAAGTCATGGAGTAACGGTTTGATAGGAGTGGAGACCGGGTGACCCACTAGCTCTCTCATAAATTTGTGCTCAGCTGTGGCTAAATCAGTAACTCTTTCAGACCCCCAAAGTTCGGAGCCATAGGTTGCCGCAGACAGTGCCTTGCCCTCGTACACTGCTAGGACAGGGCTAATGGGTTTGCTGGATGTCAGACGATGATCTCTGGCCATTGCTCCTGTCACCCTCTTAAAATTAAGCAGCATCTTAGCAATATGAGGGTCCCACTTCATTTTGCAATTTATTCTGACCCCAAGGTAATCAAATGCATCAACCTCCTCCAATAAAGTGCCATTCAGTGCAATGTGGATTTTCTTCGATTTTTTTATTTTTTATTTTTTATTTCTAGACAAAACCATCAATTTGGTTTTGGTGGTGTTGATTATAAGGCCACGATCTTTACAAAAGCCGCTAAACCTGTCTAGAAGTTTCTGGAGACCAGAGGGGGTTTTGGACATGAGGAGAGTGTCATCAGCAAAGAGGAGGGTAGGTGTTTTTCCCCAGCCAGGGTGGCGGCATCCGCTGGGTCCTCCCTCAAATAGTCTGTCACCCCATTTATAAAGAGGGAGAACAAAGTCGGAGCCATCGCACACCCCTGGCGGACCCCCCTCTGCACAGGTATTCTCTCTGTCAGCTGACCTTCATTCCCCCATCTGATTCTCGCATATGTACCATCATGCAATCTTTTGATTAGTTCCAGGAGGTATCCTGGAAGGCCCATCTCGTGCAATACCTGCCACAATTTAACCCGGGGGACAAGATCAAAAGCGGTTTTAAGGTCAATGAAGGCCAGGTATAACGACCCTTTGCCAATAGAAACGGTCTTCCAATAGGTCGCTGTGAATCTAAATACTTGGTCCATTGTACCTATTTTTTGTCTAAAACCCGCTTGTAAGTGTGTTAAAATGTCCCCCTCTTCTAGCCAGGCCCCCATTCTGGAGATAAGAACCCTACCAACCACCTTTTGGATGACATCAATTAGGCTTATTGGCCTGTAGTTGGCAGGGTCCTCTCTCGCCCCCTTCTTGTGAATTGCGACTACCTCCGCTCCCTTCCATGAATCTGGGACTGGGAAGCCCTTTAACAATAAATTCATCAGATGAAGGATAAGGTTGGCCCATAATGTGGGGTCATGAAGAATTAGGTCACCTGGCAGCCCATCTGGGCCTGCGGCCTTCCCACGGGTTATACTTTTGATAGGTGACTGGACTTCAAGAAGTGTAAAATAATCAGCGGGTTCAGGTGGCATAGGCACTATCTCGGGGTCTTGGGAGACGATCAAGGGTTGCTCTGACCTTACCTCGCTGCAATAAAGATTTGAAAAATGCATAAACCATTGTTGTTCGGTTATGGTATTAGGGATGGGATTTAAGCCCCTTCTAGTTAATTGATTTATTAAGGCCCAAAAAATAGTAGAATCTTTTAAGTAAGCCGCCTTTTTAAATTCCTGCCAATGGTCCTCCTCCCAAACCAGTTTGGCAGATTCTGTAGATTTTTTATAATCTTGTCTGGCCAGCCTTACAGCTACAGGATCTTTTTTCTGTAAGGCTGAGGAGATGGCATTCCTTCGATCTCTACATTCCTTAGTGAACCATGGATTACCTTTTTTATGTACATGTTTTATCCCTCCCTTGGACCCCCTAATTTTAAAGTGAGAACCTATGTTTTCTTTAAGTTCCTTATAGGAATCGCTAAGGTCTGTACTGTTTGTTAGTTCAAGCGCGGAGTTAAGCTGGGAAAATTCTACCACCTTTGAAGCCACTTTAAGTCCTATACCAACTAATATATCCTCTTGACATGCTACTTTATTACATTTCAGCTTTCGATTACAATGGTAGGGATGACTGCTTTTGAAGCTAGATGAGTATCTATGGTGTTTTCACTAGTTTCCCATCTGTCTGCAAAGAGTGAATTGTGATCACTATCTGGCATCTGCTTAACCTTCATGTCAACGACATAACCCCATGAATTTACATCTAGGATAATGTAGTCAATACGTGAAGGCCCATTCAATCTGTTAAATGTCATGGCCCGCTAGGGTCCGAAATAGTTCTCCCATTGAGAGCCCGTAAATTGAATTCCATGGTCAGGGCATTAATTTGTAGTGCCTTCACCGTCCACCTCTTGATGGGAATTAAATTTAGAGGGGGGACAGAGTATTTAATATCTTCCTCCTGGGACCCAAAAGATCTTCGTTGCTTAGGGGTTCATATGTGCAGTTTAAATCCCCTCCCAAGATGATGTTAGAGTGTGGGGGGATGCCTGCCAGGGCCGTTTCCAAACAGGAGATTGTAACAGAATTTTGGTTAGACGGGCCTCCTCTTGCATATACATTGAAAAGGTCAATTCTGCTACCATTCAATGGCCCTTTAAAGGATAAGTGTAGGATGTCTTCTGAGTTAGCGTTGTGGACTTTAACATTCAAGTTCAGTGTTACTTTTACCCAGATGTGGAGTCCCCCCGAGGGTCGGCCCATGCCTTGGGTTACTGCAGGAGTATATAAAAGGTGGAATAGCCAGGGATATACAGGGGTTCCAGGCTCCAAGTCTCCTGGAACATGCAGATTTCATGTGTATTATTAAATTCATGCCAATCAGGGAGGGCCAGTTTCTTTTTGAGACCTGCAATGTTCCAGGACAGAATATGGATTATTCCGTGGTTGCCCTCTCCTACCCCACCTGCCTCTCTCATGATCTGGTTTGGAGGGTCCGAGCTGGGAACAATAAGGGAAGCATTCGGTGCCTTTGGAATATTTGCCACCGGGCTCCCCTCGGAATCAGAAACTTGAACTAGAACTAGAATTGCTACCTGTTAGTCAGTCTATTCTATTAAGGCCTGAGTCGTCGTCTGCCCCTTCAGTAACCCATAGGGGCAGTCGCCTAATCTGGATGTTAGAATGACTAGGCAGGGAGGACCGGAACTCCAAATTCACCAGGTTATCCGCCATAATTTGGTTATTAAATTGAATTTCAATGCAGTCGCTACTGGAGCTAAATAGGGACAGTCTCTTGACACTCATCAGGTCCTCTCTAATGATGGATCTACAGCCCCTGAAGTGTCTAAGCCAGTGTATGGTTTTATTATGTATGGATTACCTGGATTCGAAGCCCTGCTTGTTGTTTAATTTCGGGACACCGCACCGGTCATGTAAACTATCTTGTTGGCAATTCTTGTGGTGTTAGGCACAGATGTAAAAGACGAGCTCCCCTTGGCAAATCTATCTCTTTTCATCCTCACATTACTAGATGATGGGGGAATTGAAAGACCAGGCTTACTTTGCAAGTCTGCCCCTTGCGGTCTTATAGTATCAGCATATGATTTGGGATAAGACTTGGTGCTCAATGGTGTATTCTTTGGGCGCTCACAAACAGATGAGGACCTAGGAACGGGGTGCAATGGTTGTTGTAGTGGTGTTGGATTTAGGGTAGGGCTGCCGGAAGGCAGAATTTTATTTGACAGGGCTGCATTCCCTTTATGGTATAATGTCGCCAGAATTTTCTTAATATCCACCATATCCTGTTCCAGTTTCTCTAGCTTAGACAGGATAGCTTTAGTCGAGCCAGAACAATTTGGGCAGCCCACAGATCTTTCAACACAAGTGCCTATTACATTGTCAATTACACCCCTTTATGCCGCCTGCGCGATTACATCTGCTGCATCGCCTGTTTCCCCCTCCAGGACGCCATTTTTATTACTACATAGAATTGTAATATCCCCGGGGCTTAGCTGTGAAGGCCCGTTGTCGGTAGTAAAGCCTTTAACCATTGGTGGGTCGTCATCTATAGAGCCTAATGGCCCCATTATAGCCAGCACAGAACTATTCTCTGGTTGGGTATGAACTAAGCAGATAGGTAAAGATTGTGTAGTTATACTTTTTTTTAAAAATATCTGGGATCACTTTCCCTCTGCATTTGCCTGGCTCTTCCATATTGAGGGTAGTAATCAAATCGAGTTGTGGTATGTTATCAGCTAAGATTTCCTCAAATTCGCCGACAAGATTTTCAATGTGTGTCAAGGTGGAATAAGAGCTAGTGGCAATAGACTTTTTAAAATCTTTTTCCCCTTCTTTGTATTCGACTGCTGGGCACCCCCCACCATAGATTTCCGTTTGCCCATTCTACTGGTGGTTATACAATGGAGTAGTTATGTCACACAACAGCAAATAACCTTACTATGTTCCCCTACTAAGACCCCAATGATGGTGAATAAAGTTGCAGTGATTGTGTGTTTATTGATCCAAGCTCCAGATCTGTGATGATGGTGGTTACAGTTGCAGGGATTGTGTGCATGTCTGCCTTTGCAGTGAGGGTATGTGGACAGAGATCTGTGGGCAGAGATCTGTGGGCAGGGGTCTGTGGGCAGGGGTCTGTGGGCAGGGGTCTGTGGGCAGGGGTCTGTGGGCAGGGGTCTGTGGGCAGAGATCTGTGGGCAGAGATCTGTGGGCAGGGATCTGTGGGCAGAAATATCCCAAAGTACTGGAGCTTTTGAGCATTCATCATTGCTGTTAATAAAATTGTCATTACCCACTTTGATGGTGTGCAGCGTACCAACCCGAGAAGGATGAAAGGGTGAGTTTGTCTTGCTGGAATCACTGTTGTGTCTTAAAGGTCAGACATATGCCGGCTGTGAGCTCTTACCTCCCTGAGCCCTCTTCTAAACTTGAGGATATATTTTTAGAGGGGTTTGTGCTCTAAAGTTCCAGATCAGTGATGATGGAGTTTGCCATAACAGAGGTTGTGTGCTAATCCTGCCAAGGTTGTAGAGGAATGTTTTTTTTTGTCTTCATCACCATCCAGCTAAGTGAGCTGTGAGCCAAACTGCCTCCCCCGTGAGTGTCCAGCGTACATGCATGCTGAATATTTCTTATAGTTTTGTCCTTTTGTAGGATGGAGAGCTGCCCATTTCTCTGCAAGATAGAGGTGTAATCATAGGACGTTATGATTTACTTTTCTAGATCACAAAGGGACGGCATATTTTCTCTACTCAGGCCGACTTGCGGTCCAAGTCCTGTCTACTGACATCTCCTACAGATCTGAGCCTTTCTGATACCTCTGGTGGGTCGGCAGTAACCAATTTCTTACAGATTTCCTTTCTTGCTAAAATTAGAAAAAATTTCACCGAGGCCTGATCCGAGTTTAACTCATCCCAGTAAGGGCTCAAGTCCATTTCAAATAGGATAAGGCAGGGGCTTACCTTAATTGCGCAGCTAATAATTTCTTGAAACACCTGACCGCAGAAGGCCAGTAACTGCAATCCACAAACCTGCCATACGTATATTGTCCGCCTCTGTGTCACTGCACTTCTTAGATTTTGACGGTTCCAACATGGTCTTAGCTAACTTCGCTGGTGACCAATAAGCTCTATGGAGAGTCAACAAATGAATCTTTTTAAGTGGTGCTGGTTTTACCAGAGCTTATAACAGATTTAAAGATACTCGCCATAATTGCTCTGTTGCCAGCTCTGGAAGATCCTTTTCCCAGTGCAGGGATGGAACTCCCATTTTCTTATCTGCTGTAGAAATAAATATCCAAAACCACTGGGAAACCTCTTTCTTAGGTTGTTGCCTAACTCTCACCCGCTTGAGGAAGTCCTCCAGCACCAAACCGCTCACCTCCGACAACTTTTGGGATGACCACCAAGAACAAGGCTGCAGGTAATTAAATTTGGAAAGTCCACCCCCCTTCAACAGGTCAGATATCTCTTGTTATGTGAGGAGGGCATCACCCTTCCTGAAGTCGCCCCAGGTGAAAAAAGTTGCCATGTTGGGGAGGATAACTATGTTTTTCTTTAAGCCACTCAGGGTTTCCAGGAGAGCCCCAAATTTATGCCAGGTCCGCATAGTACTCCATCTCAAGAATGTTCCTAAAGAAGACCCTCACCCTAGGGCTGTTAAGAGCACCTTCAACTTAACTTGTTTGAAAACTTTGTCTCCCTAAACTTAAACAAAAAACATATTCAGGTCTAAATGCTGCATCTTAGCTCTGTACAATTGACTCATGTAAGAATTATCTAGCTCTCCAGTGAGTCGCACAGGTCTTTCGAAGGCGGGATGTCGTCGGTGTTGGAGCTGGGGTTGGAGAGTTCCTTCACGATGTTGAAGAGCTCTTTGCTGTTGTGTGCGTTATCTAGGCGGTCGTTGAAGGAGGCCCTCTTGGCGGCTCTGATGAGTTGATGGTGTCTGCCGGTGGTGTTCTTGTGGGTTGTGTAGCTGTCCGCTGATCGTTCGCGGAGCCAGTTCTCCAATTTTCATCATGTTTGTTTGGAGGCCTGGAGGTCTTTGGTGAACCAGGTGGCTTTCTTGCTGGTGTGGCTGTTGTAGGGTGACTTGAGCGGGGCGAGGGTGTTGGTGTAGTCGTCGATCCATTGCCTGAGGTTCCGAGCGGCGGTGTCTGGATCGGTGGAGTTGGTGGGCGGGTTCTGGGTGAGGGTGGAGGTTAGCTGGTCTTCAGTGACTTTGCTCCAGCAGCGTCGAGGCCTCTGTTGAGTGCGGTGGTGCGTGGTGGGCTTCCTGAAGGTGAAGTGGATGCAGTGGTGGTCGGTCCAGTGGGGTTTGGTGGTATGGTTGAAGGAGACGTGGGGGCTTGTGGTGAAGATGGGGTCGAGCGTGTGGCCGGCGGCGTGGGCGGGTGTTGTCACGAACTGTCTGAGTCAGAGGTTGGAGAGGTTGTCGACCAGGGTTTTTGAGTTGGCGGCGTCATTGTTCTTGAGGTGGAAGTTCAGGTCTCCTAGGAGGATGTAGTCTGTGAAGGCGAGGGCGTGCGTGCTGATTAAGTTGGCAATGGAGTCACTGAACTGCGGTCGAGGTCCGGGGGGGCCGGTAGACGAGGGTTCCTCTGAGGGTCGGTGTGAATCTGGAAGTGCATGTGTTTGGCAGTGCTGAGGGTGTCGTCGGTGTTGGTCAAGACTCTGAGAGTGTTCCTGTGGACGATGGCGATTCCTCCTCCTACTCCGTTGGATGGTACGGTCTCTGCGGGTGATCTTGTAGCCTTCCGGGATGGCTATGGCAATGTCGGGTGCTGAGGCGGGGTTCAACCAGGTCTCTGTCAGGAAGGCGACGTCCGGGGTGGTGGAGTCGAGAAGGTCCCAGAGTTCTACGGCGTGTTTGCGGTCGGAGTGGGTGTTGAGGAGGATGCAGTTGAGGTAGTTGGGTACCTTGGTTGGCGGTTTGGCTGGCCAGATGCTGGTGAAGCTACAGCTCCGGCAGGTGAAGGGTCCTTGGGTGCACTTCGGGGTGGCCCGGTAGCAGGTGTGTTCTCCGCCGGTGTTGAGTGCGTGGAGGGTGCTGGCATCGTAGCTCAGTCGGGTGTCGCTGTGAATGCGGGGACCAGAGGTTCAGGTGCTGGGCGCGGTCCAGGCGCGGACGGGCGCAGACGGGCTTGCCTTAGGCGCGCCTTTGACGTGCCAACAGCGCAACCGCGCAGCGGCTGCCATAAGAATGGGAGGCGGGAGGGAGGAGCAGCTGGGAGGGGGGAACGGATGAATGGGAGCGGGGGTGGGGCCACAAGGACACAGCGGCGAACGTGCACAGGAGAAAGGCAAAACAAGCGCGGGCAAAGGCAGGAGACAAGCACTGAAAACAAAATGACGGTCACAAGCAAGATACCAAAATACAGTCACAGAGTACAATTAAAAGCGGGAAGAGCAAACCTAAGCGGGGGTGTGGTGCTGCAGGGGACGGAGCGGTGCGGGGACAGGAGGCAGACGGGAACAGAGAGAAGGCAAAACAAGAACAGGCAAAGGCAGGAAAAACACTGAAGTAAAATAACGGTCACAAACAAGGTGTAAGAATACAGTTGCAGAGCATAATTAAAGCGGGCAAAAAAGCAAACCTAAGGTCTACCACTGGCCACCAGGGATGAGGCGCAGGTGGTAGCCTGCGGGTGGTGGCGGGCCTCGAACTCCCTCAGCAGAAGCAGCTGGGCAGAGACACGGGCTCAGTTGGGTGGAGCTGCGCGACGTGGGGAGCGACCTGCCTGGAAACCAAACAAAAATCAATTCTGCTATGACCGTAACATACTAACAATTAACCATGAATTAGCAAGACCTCAACAATCACACAGTCCAGACATCAAACTTCCATCCTTTACATTTTGTAAAGCTCAAAAGAGACACACCACTGAGACACCCATCACAGCTCAGACATACATCCAAACCACATCTGTACTCTTCAAAGCAATACAAGTGAATATTTAAAAACACAAGACTTGGGACATGATCGATTCTATAGGCATTTAAAGCAGCACCACAACTTTGCCAATGGATCATGTAATAGTGATCAGTGCAAGTCATAAAGATTATATATAAAACGTGTGCTCAAATACAACACAGATGTGCAAGACAGCCAACAAACAAGACTCGATTGTACTAATTACTAAGATGTCCGCATCACAAACATTGAACACACTAAACAAATCTTCTCTTCTCACACACAGGCCCAACACAGGTTAGTATTCGACAACACAACAATAAAAAGAATAACTGCCATTGCAATGAGCACAGAGGTTCAAAGGGATACAGGTGGATACTACATGGAAAGGACTAATATGGTTTTCTTTCCTCAGTACCAACAATGTATCGCACGGACTACATTTCCCAGCCTCCTGACAAGGTAGGGCGATGAGGTTTAGTCGAGGAACAATATTGCCACAGTGTCGCCCTTTAACTGTGCAGTGTTTCACGAGTGGGGTGTTACTTCTGGTGATAAAATACAACTTAGGGAATCAGTGATGCAATTAATCAAAGCTTTTAGCTATATTTTGGGGTTTTGTGTTATTTATTTCGTCTCCAGGATGGCAGGGCTTCCATCAAGAGACAAACACTTAATTAGGGTCCCATAATTGAGAGGAAAGGCCATGGCTGCATGCCAGACCACAGCATGGCTGAATCATGTTGACCTCGTTGAGGTATGTGAGGCAAGTAAGACCATTTTTAATTGTCTGCAGTTGCTTTTAACCTTGCATAGGGCAGCTTCATAGAATGGTATTAATAAATAAAACATTCCTACCCTAATGCAATCTTAACTATACCGGACAAACCCTTGTGATGCGTATGCCATATCCACTAAAGACTGCAAGAGCTGTGGGTGAGGCCTCCTAGCACAAAGATGGGGCAGATGAATGAGCAACCCAGAGGATGAATGAACCTGCCACTCAGTGTGGCTCAGGGCTTACTTTTTGTATTCATCAAAAATGGTCTTGGAAGATAAAAAAAAAAAAACAGTTATAAGGAGAATCAACATTACTCCCTCTGAGCTACAGCCTAGTGGTTCACATATGCTTGTTCATTCCTGGCTCCCAAGCGCTCTCATGAATCCCTACACAAGCATGAACCATTTTACTCCACGCTGACATAAAATACAGACTTCTATGCACGTAGACATTGCATACATAAGTACTATTTTTTTTTTAAAACATATAGACAGACTGAGCTTCCTTTCAAGGCAATTAAAAGACGGGTACAATCTTCATCCAGCAATGGAAAGCATGCTCGTCGCCAGTAGTTTGTTTTCACAGCTCCCCAAGGCTTTTTGAGGCACCTTCTGGTATATTAAACAAAAAGTAACAATTGGATGAACAAGCATTGGCAAAGTCAAAAATTCAGTGTTTAGAGCAAGGCACTGGCAGGAGCCATCAGAGACAGCTACAGGTGTAAAGTAGACCCTCCTGCAGTTTAACGCAAGAACTCAAGTGGAAGTAGGAGTATCCAGCAAACAGCACTGGGTGAGCAGTGAACACTCGAGTGCGCTGAGGCAAGATGTGAAGGACAGTCTCAAGTCAAAAGCTGAAAGGTATTGGCTGAAAGAGGCCAAAGAAAGCCCACTTCATGTACTTTGGACTTATTGCCATTGGGTCTGCTTGACACCTCTGATGTCAAAACCCAACCCTACAAATAGCTATATTTTCAGTAACGAAACTTGGAACTACACACGGTACACCCGTATTACAGTTGCTTCTGTTAGCCCACCTTTCATAGAGAACTATGCGGTTTTGTTGAAAATCGATGAATGCTGTTCAAAAGGAAATGAATTGATGACACCGCCGTATTGGTTTCTCGGTGACTCTCTACTCTGTGTGGTTAGAGAGCTCCCTCCTTTGTGGGGATGAGCTTTGCGTTGAGCCACGCTGCCCATCTGATACTCAGCCAAGGACAGACTGGTCCTTATCACAGCATCTAGGCTAGACTGGCCGGTCAATGGGAACAAGTGCAATACCTATGAAATACTGGTCTTTTGCAGCCTGGCCCTGCTTTGGTTGTGAGGACTGTATTGTAAGCCCTTCAGCATCTTGCATCAGTACCACCGTTCGTGTAGTCCTACTCCCAAGACTACGAAAGTGACGCGTTCTGGCTTTGAAAAACTAGTACCCCAGGAGGCAGCACATACACAACCTGCTGGGAGGAGAGGGCAATTTGGCCTTGTAGAACAGTGAGTGAAAAAGAAAATAACACTGCAGTGCCCCAGTCCGTCATGGCTTTTAATAGTAAGCCATTGTACGCTGAAACTTATGGATTAGGTTTTAAAATTGAATGCCTAACAAGCCTTGCATGGCTTTGGTTAAAAAAGCAGGGCTGGTTGAAATTGTCACAAATGAAGAGTTGTGCATTCAGTCGCTTATCATCCAACCCCACCATGACGGTACAAGGGTTCAGTCCCCACTCACTCATTCTGGTCTCTGCCAAAACGCTCTAAGAAATGCAGTGCATAAATGCGCTACTTTAAGTATCCAGATATATTCTCGCACACCTGGTTCATAAGGTCGGGGTGAGATACAATACCACGCAGGTCAAAGTAGGCTGGGGTGAGGAGGCCACTCTTAAGCTTGAAGCTCCCAAACTTAACAGCCTCGATCTGAAAGAGTCAAAAATCCAAACTGTTCTCCCTCAACAACCAAGCCTGACGATTCTCCAAAGAAAGCAGCAGATTTCACCATATTCTTTTTTTTTTTTTTTTTTTTTAATTTTTTTGATTAAAAACCTTTATTGTACTTTACAATATTACACAGCTTTTGGACTACAACCCATAGGGCCGGCCGCAATCATGTATTGACGGATACGTTGCAACAGGTTAAGGCCTTAAACTGGTTATAGTGGTTAAAAGAAAATTGTCAAGTGCAAGGCAAATTGAAAGGCACATAAATAGCGATAATTTGCTGATCGATAGAGGTTTTAGTTTTCTATTTTTTTTATAAAAACAACAAAAAGAAAGCAAAAAAGAAATCACATTGCGGTCACCAATGAATAAGTAGCGTTGCATTAGCTGAATCTAAGGGCATTCCCCTTGTGCGTACCACTGTTTACACCCAATGAATCAAGCACTTAATGGAATGTCGGGAATGCTTGGGCTTTCTTGTACGTGGCTTTCCATGGATCCCGCCCTTGTCTACCCTCAATTCCTATCCTCTAGATCCTGGGTCCCTCCCCTATTCCCGTTGTCATCTTTCCCCCTGTCAAACCCTTAGAGCACATCAGTCTTCCTCCCCCTCCTCATCTGATGTTAGTGGGTCATCCTCCGGCAGAGGCTCACAGATCTCCCCTCTATACACATTCCATGGGGTCCAGATTTTGTTCCATTTCCCTGGGCATGCTCGGCTTAAGTATACTACCCTCTCTGTCACCATCACCCTATCCATATTCATGCACCATTGTGTTTTCGTTGGTATTTCCGCCACCCCCCAGCGCTGTGCGATATCACGTTTGGTTATTATCATGCCTAATGTAACCCAGAGTTGGCCATGTCTGGACAGGTCGTTGGGTCCCCATACGTTTAGTAGACATTTTCGTGGCTTTGGGATAAGAGAGGTCTCCAAGGTCTGTGATACAGTGCGCATTATTTGCCTCCAGTATTCCTGGATATGTGGGCAGTCCCATATTGTGTGGAAAAAAGTACCCTCCTCCCCACAACCACGAAGGCAATAAGGGTGTTGTGCTCTGTGTATGTGGTGTAGCATTGTTCTTGTGTAGTATACTCAGTGTAAAACTTTGAGTTGTACAAGCCTCAATCTTACTGAGATGCCCACCTCCCTTGGGGATGCAAGCGCCTCATTCCATTTGTGTTCGTCCAGTGCATTTATGTCTCCCTCCCATTTATCTTTCAATGGAGTCATTGGGTCAGGCAAGTTGTTAATTAGCTTGCGGTATGTCAGCGACGTCGCACGCTCAATCGTAAAATCTGTGAGGAGACGATCCTCAATCGGGGATGATTCTGGTACCCCCTCCCCGGGGGGGATGGCAGCGAGCAGTGCGTGACGTATCTGAACGTAGCGGTAAGATTCCTGTGTTCCCAAATCGTACAGTTCCCTCAAGCGGGCAAATGTTATAACCTCTCCCTTTTCCCATAGGTCTCCCACCGTGGATATCCCTATGGTGTCCCAGTGAGAGAAGCCCTTACTGTGTCTCAGGTTTCCCAAGGCACGAGAGTCCCAAAGTGGGGTGAGCTTGGTTATTTTTCCTTTCCAGCCTAGTGCCGCTAGTGCTGTATGCCACAGCGCTGCGGTGAGTCTCGCGGGTCCTACCAATTTGCGCACTCGGCGTTGGTCATAGAGCGGGGCTAGCAAACTATTGGCGCCGAGTTGTGCCCTATCTGCTGGAAAGCCGGGTCGTTCTGTGAAACATGGATCCATTGATTAATGGGCTTGAGTTGAGCCGCCCAGTAATATAATTTGAGATTCGGCAGTGCGATTCCCCCATCATACCATCCCCTGTGCATTTTGGCTTGTGCAATACGTGCCGGGCGATTGCCTCATAGCAAACCAGATACCAAGGCCGCCACCTTCCTGAAGTATCCTGGTGCCACTGGATACGGTGTGTTCTCTAGTATGTACAAAAAACGGGGTAAGGACATCATTTTATAAAGCGCAGCTTTACCTAGCATCGTTAAAGGCAACCCCGCCCAGAACTTGACGTCTTGTTTAAGCCACTCTATGGGTGGCGCCAGATTTTTTTGCATAAATTCCGTTGGGCCCATTGTAATGTGGATTCCCAAATACTTAAAGGAGGAGCCAGCTACCCTTAAGGGGCATTCTGCGCCCAATGCCGGGACCGGGCCTTTCAGAACATACATCTCTGATTTATTCCAATTTAACGTATACCCTGAGATTTTGCCGTGGGCATCACAGAGGGTCCGGAGTGCCGGCACCCCACGTTCTGGGTCTGTTAGGTACACCAACATATCGTCCGCATAAAGGGAGAGTCGGTCCTCCCAGACCTCTTTCCAATGTATTCCTTTAAGTAGTGGTGTTTTTCTTATCAGAGTTGCTAATGGTTCTAGAGCGATTGCAAAGAGCAATGGTGAGAGGGGGCAGCCCTGGCGGGTGCCTCTCCCCAGAGGGAATGTTTGCAAAATATGACCATTTGCTACCACATGAGCAACCGGCTTAGTATATAGTAGTCTGACCCACGATATGAATTTCGAGCCGAAACCCAAACAAGCAAGGACCTCAAACAAATAATTCCATTCTACTAGGTCGAAGGCCATTTTTGCATCCAGGGCCAGTATGACCGCCTGTTCAGGGATCGTGTCTGCCCTCGCCAACACCCCGTGCACTCTGCGAAGGTTCATTGCCGTGTTTCTGTGAGGCATAAATCCGGATTGATCCGGATGTATGAGGTCGGGCAGGTGTACCATCAGCCAGGTAGCAAGGAGTTTGGCCAGGATTTTAACCTCCGCATTAAGCAAGGAGATAGGGCGGTATGAGGAGCATTCCTCTTGCGGCTTCCCAGGCTTGGGAATCGCTACTATGGTAGATATTCTCTGGTCGAGCGGAAGTTCGCCCCTCTCTAAACATTCTTCATACATGGCCAGTAGGTGTTCACTTAGCTTCTCCGATGCGGTCTGATACCATTCTATTGGAATGCCAGTTGGTCCGAGCGCTTTGCCGGGCTTCAGTGCTCATATAGCCATGTGTATCTCGTCCCTAGTTATGTCCGCATCCAATTCAGCTAATGCCTCTGGTTGTAGTGTCGGACTTTCTATCTGTTCTAAAGCTGCCCTAGCCATGTCAGCCGATATTACCCGTTCGGGGGTATAAAGCTCTTCGAAGTGTACCACCAGTGCTTCCACTATTTGTTTAGGGCTTGTTTGAATCACTCCTAGGCTATCCCTCACCTGCTGGATGCCCCTTGAGCTCCCCCCTCTTATCCAGCCAGGCTAACATCTTTCCCGCCTTGTTCCCTACATCGTATATCCTGTTCTGTATGTCAGCTATTTGACCCTTCACTTGAGGCCGGACGTGATCCGTGTATAGTTGTTGTTGGAGTGAAAGTGTGTGTGACGTGTCCGGTGTAGGATTTGCCTCATGTATAGTTGTCATGTCTCGAAGAGCCAATTCGAGCCTGGCCAGCTCGGCTGCTTTTTCCCTTTTGTGGCCCGTGATCGAGTTTATGGCTTGCCCCCGCAGTACCATCTTATATGCTTCCCATAGAACCTCCGAAGAACGCACGGAGGCGACATTTTCCACGAAGTACTGTGTTGTCGCCCTCTGAAGGGCCTTTCTGACCTTCGGGACCTTGAAATATGCTGCTTGTATGGGATAAATTCGTTTTCGAGACTTTTCTTGAGTGGAGACTGTCAGGGTGATCGGAGAGTGGTCCGATATGCCTCTAGGGTGGATGTCTATGGTATCTACATGTTGTATGACGTCACCTAGGGCTAGAAGTAGTCAATTCTCGATAGACTGTTATGAACCGTGGAGTGAAATGTGTATTGCTTCTCCTGAGGGTGGACATGCCGCCAGATGTCTATTAGACCCATTGCTGTTAAGAATCGTTGAACCCGGGAAGGTCCCCCAATCGAGCCCGTCGCCGGAAATTTGTCGAGTTGTGTGTCTATTGTGGCATTAAAGTCTCCCCCAAGAATTACGTCTCCCTCGGGAAGGGTCAGTAAAAAGTCACTTAGTGCTGGAAGCTTTATTGAGTGAAGTGACGGTGGGATGTACACCGATACCACATTGAGACGTCGTCCCTCCCGTTGTCCCTGTAGGGCTGCGAAGCAACCCTGCCCGTCAGTCTTTGTGCCTAGGGGGATGAATTGCGAGGACTTCTTAATTAAAATGCCAGTACCCCGAGAGCCTGAAGTAAACTCCGAATGAACTACCATCTTATATCCTCTCCTGTCCAGGGCCTTGGACGCCCCCCGTTAAATGTGTCTCTTGTAGTAGTGCTAGGCTAGGCTTTTGCCTCTTTAGTGCGGTTAATACCAGGCCACGTTTCACCTTATCTCCCAGATCTCTTACATTCCATGTCAGTATTCGTAGGGGGAAGCCATGTGATTGTGACTCGACCCCCTCTGCACTACGTATCAGACCATCCGCCATTACTAATCATGTAGACGTATATGAGCGTTTCCAGGTTCTGGACCCGGACCCTTTGCTTCATCTTGTCAGCTACATTACTCAAATGTAAAATTCCATTTCTCGACAGTCGTTGTGAATTTCTAACAACCAACAAACAACCCCCCCTCTCCCTCCCCCTCCCCCTCCCCCTCCCTGCCTCCCTGCTTAACGGACCTTCAACTGCCTGCCTCCCCAACTGAACAGAGCGCTTAACCCATCCCAAAACCAGAGTACTTGCGCGTTGGGGGAGAGCGTCTCCCTGGGCAAGCGGCATCCCTGCTCTCTTCAGGGCCACCCAGGCCAGAGTCCAACCACGACTCTTATGCAATTCTAGTCAATAAAAGAAGTCAGCGTCTATTGTTTCTTTGGGCTTTCTGTGCTATTCCCCTCCGTCAGCCTCAGTTAGTTCATGTGTCGGTGACTTGCTCGCGCCTCCTCTGCCTGATGCTTGTGACCCAGTTTGACTGTCGTCGCGGTGTCCGTGGTTCGTTCTGTTGGACCTACGCGGAGGTCCCGCGGTGCACCAACCCTCAAGCCAATCTCTGGCTGCCTCTGGGGAGTCAAAGAACCAGACCTTTTTGTCGGCGACCACCCGAAGCCGGGCCGGGAACAGCATTGAGTAGGGCAGCTCTTGCTCTCGCAGTGTCCTTTTCACTTCCAGGAATGTCCTCCTCTTCCGCGAGACCTCAGCCGTGTAGTCCGGGAAGAAGGATATTTTGGAGTTTTGGATTTGGATGGCCAGTGCCACTCTGGCCGCCTGCAAGATGGTGTCTCGATCGCGAAAATTAAAGAGTCTCGCTAAGATTGGTCTCGGCGGGCCCCCTGGTTTCAGCTTCCCTCCTGGCACTCTATTGGCCCTTTCCACAGAAAAAAAGTGTGAGAGGCCCTTGGGATTAAGCTGGTTCTTGATCAAGTCTTCCACATAGAGGTCCATAGCACCCGTAGCTTCCGATTCCGGAATTCCTAGTATACGGACGTTGTTCCTCCGGGAGCGTCCTTCCTGGTCGTCCAGCTTCTCTTTGAGCAATTTATTATCAGCCTGCAGCTTCTCCATTTCCACCTGCAGATCCGACACATCCTCCACCAAGGATTTGGTTACCACTTCCACTTGTTTCATCCTTTCGTTCATTTTTTGGAGGTCTGCGCGAATAAGGGTTACCTCCGTTGCTGTCGCCCCCACCGTCGCTTGCACCTGGGCCAGGGCGCTTAGCACGTCTTCCAGCGTAGCTTTCTTTGCACCGTTTCCCTCCATTCCTTTACCCAGTGACTTGCGTTGTTCCGACAGTGGGGGGGGGGGGGGGGGGGGGTTGGGGGAGTCTGCTTTTCGTATGCAAATTTGTTAAGCTTAGCTTGGGTGGAATTATGCTTAGATCCTCTGCCCGCCATGATTACACACCAAGCGTTTGCCCACCGCTGAGCATAGCTTTTAGTGGTAGACTGCCGGGTGCTTCCCCGAGGAGAGTGATCGAGGGGGTCGCTCAAGTTCCGATTGCGCCTCGGCTATGAGGTCGTTCACTGTGCCCAAGTGTAACAACTGGGCTTTCCGGGCCGGCGCCCACAGGGGGTTCACACCGCTTCCCCAGTCGCGCTGCTGATAGTAGGTTCTGTTTTCGGGCCTGCTGAGACCTCGGCGCGGGTTGTCTTTTGTTCGAGGGAGGTCGTGCCTGGAATGGCGTAGCCTATTTAAAATGGCAGCGTCATCACACTTTTGTCGGGCTTCGTTTTCAGTCCTGCGTTGCCGCTGCCCGCAGTGTTGTGTTGTCGTGGGACGATATACACTGCCCATGGATGGTCTGCGGGGACGCCAGGCTTCTTACTGCCGTTTTCGCTCGAGTTGTTCTTCACCACAAGCACTTCCGGAAGGCGATCACCGCCGAGGCCTCACTTCCGCCCGGGCACCGTTTCAACTACTGCCCGTTGCTTTCCATGTGCCACTAGGCCTCGCTCGGGTGTCGTCTTTTCCACCAGTTCCCAGTGCGTCGCTGCTTCGAAACTTCTCTGCTGAGTGCCGTTCGGTCACTGGACCCGGGGCATCCCGTCTGAGTTCGTTGCTGGGCGGATAGGCATGTGGATTGATGGGGAATGCCGCCTTACGCCGGGAGCCTCTCTAGTTTGCTGCCGCCATTGTCGGCTGCTAGCCACGCCCCTTCACCATATTCTTTGATGAAAAAGTTAAATCACTGGTGGATCGGGTCATTCACCCTACCCCACTAGAGGAGCGCAAATCCTTGGTCATTTGGCAGAACTTTGACGTAGTCTCTGAAGATGCCCTCCTCAAATGCATCCTCTAAACAAAACCCTCTAACCATTCATTTGACCCCCTCCCTAGTGACACTGCCATTGATTTCTACACCCACACTCTTTCCTATTGGACCAGTCTGGTTAACCTCTTCCTCAGCAAAATATCCCTTCAAGTTGCCCTTAATTCAGGACAGTTTACCCCACTTCCTAAAAAACCCACCGCTGATGCAAACGACCTCAACAACTTCCGCCCCATCACTAACCTCCCTTTTCTTGTGACAATCACAGAAAGATGTGTAGCGAAACAACTTTCCCTACATATTAAGGATACTAATCTCCTTGACAATTTCCAGTCTGGTTTAATTCAAAACTGCAGCACCGAAACAGCCCTGCTGCAAGTGATCGATGGTGCGATGCATGTACTCGATTTGGGGGAGTCTTGTCTTCTGATTCGTCTAGACCTTTCTGTAGCCTTTGACACTGTTAATCACTCTCCTTAACACTCTTTAAAAGATAATGGGCTAGGAAGAACAGTGCTTAAATGGTTTGCCTCATTCCTCTCGGGCAGATACCAAATGATCTAAATTGCGAACAGTCTTTCGTCATCATTGACGGTAGGTCAAGGCGTCCTTCAAGGTTCTATCCTTGCATCTACTTTGTTCAATACTTATTTGGAACCATTGGGAAATCTCCTAAGTAAATTTGGCATTCTTTACCATCTCTATGCGGATGATACTCAGATCTACCTTAAGGTGTCTTCCGCACACGATATCTAGGTCCTCAACTCTACTCTCAACTCTATTAAAAACTGGATGTTAGCTCATCAACTCATTCTGAATACTTCCAAAACTGAATTCCTCCTCCTCGCTACCTCACTCTCTCCTCCTCCTGTTCAATCTTGGATGGATCAGCTGAATTTATTCAACAATAAACCTATCATTGTGACAGTGCAAAATCCCTTGGTGTCATACTTGACAAAAGGCTCAATCTACTCTTCCACATCAATTCCATTGCAAAGCATGCACAATACCAACTGAGCATCCACTAGGGGATTTGACGTTTCTTTCCGGAGCAAGACCTAAAATCCTTGATCCAATCTCTGGTTGTCCCTATATTGGACTACTGCAATTCTCTTCTTGCTGGCCTCCCCAAATTTCACCTTTACCCTCTGAAATCCATTCTCCATTCAGCGGCTCATTTTGTCTTTGGGGCCCTAAAGAAGTGACCACATTACACCCATTTTGTCTTCTCTTTGGTGGCTTCCAATCAAGGCAAGATCAATCTACAAGACTGCCTGTATCACCCACAAAGCCTTGCACACTTCCTCCCCTCTATACCTGGCAATTAAACTTAAAATCTCTGGAGGCTCTAGACCTTCTCGTAATGTGGAAAATCTACTGCTTGAGCCCCCCACCTTCAAAAGGGAAAGATTGATGACTTAATCCTTCTCAGGCAGTGCGGTTAGAATCTGGAACTCATTTCCTTCACAACTCGGTACTACCACCTTGTACCCGGACCTTCAAAACTGACCTCAAATCTCTTCTCCTCCAAAGACACTTCCAGAACTAATACATCCCTTTTCATGTCCCTCAAGGAAGTTCTTTCAATATTGTGAATTTTTAATCTATACCTGTACGATCTTAATCCTAATTTGTTTTTTGTTTTCTGTGTGACTGCCATCTATTATTTAATTCTACTTTTTCTTCTTTCTCTTGTTTCTGTAACATGTAAATATGTAAAATTCTCCTCATGTAACATACTTGGTTCTTTTGTGAAGCGCTCTGATACCTTTGGGTAAAGTCTGCACTATATAAAAGTGCATTAAATAAATACATAAATAAAGTCGCAGAGCCAGCGTCTCCATGCCTGCGAGTCGGGGATGAGTAAATGCGAAACGGAGAAGAGCGAGACATGCTATGTTTCAACAAGCCAATCACCTACCTCTACTAATAGGCGCAGGGTGATGGCGCCACCACCGTGGGAGAATTAAGCCAGTGAGGAGATATAATGTAGTAATAAAAGCGTATATCCTTATCGTATATCCTTATCGTATATATATTCTTGAAATGGCACGCATACATGTCTAACAGATTTCCTTTGAAACAGCTGATTACTTTTTGTTTTGATACTGCATGTGAAAACTAAAGGCAGGAAATCAAGAACTATTGAAGCAGCCATGTTAATGCCAGGAAAAACAATAACTATATAAATCCAAATATAGATGGAAATATGTTGTCAATGCTGCCTGACCTTAAATGACTGTCTCCCAAGACGATAGAGGAAAATCCAGTTTTGCACGTGAACTTTTTTGACTTTATCCAGTTTTGCATGCCAAATGTTTTGCCTTTATTTGTGCCATTGTGGAGGCGCCTTTCCGATTGGTACGATGACGCTTACAGCTATCTCTCATTGGCTAATGCAGATCTCTGCAGCAATTGCAGACTCGAGCAAAGGCAGACAGCTCCGCTGGACGAAAGATTGACGTGGCTATATAAAACTGTAAAAACAAGCATTTGCAATGCAATAGGACTCACATTTCCGCAAGACATATTGCATTGCAAACAAGAGGGTGGGCGACAAGGTACGACCGGGACGTGGGGGTTGGGCGTTTGAGAAGGCATGGGGGGCGGGAAGAGTCACAGGAAGAAAGTTTCCTTTCCGAGTTATAATGCGGTAGAATGAGATTTTGGCGAAAAACTAAATTAAGAAATTCTCTTTTGGAAATACTTAGTCAAAAAACCATTTCACTGATTTTTTTTTTCGCCCCTCATAAATGGCATTCCCAAGATGTCGAATCTATCCTGGTGAATGTCCTTCACGTCTGAAAAAAATCTTGTTTTTTTGTTCCAGGATCACAAAGCTTGCTTATTTCTCTTTCCCTGTGGGAATCTCCCAGTCCTGTCTGTCTTACTTCCCCTTTCTCTTTCCCTGTGGGAATCTCCCCAGCCCTGTGTGTCTTACCTCCCTTCTGCTACTCTCACCCATGTGTGTATACCTATAGGTTAGGTCCTTCATGCCTTGCTTTTAGTGGTGTTGGATGGATGGATTTAGGCCCAGATCTCTGTACTGGGGGTGAATGTATGACATTGTTCTGCCTTCTGTCCATCAACTGTGGTTTTTGCATTTGCTTTTAACCCATGCACACTCTACCCCATCTACTCTTACCACAATACTAGCACCCCCATCCTTGCCTGAATCCTATTTCCTCTGTTCCTATATATACTCACCTAAGAACCTCTGCCAATGTCCAAATAACTCTACCCCCACCTGCAACCGAGTACCTCCATGCCTGTCTATACTTTAGCACCTCCATCTTTACCAAGTACGTCTACTCAACATATGCCCACTATCTCTGTTCATACCTTAGTGCTTCCAACACGGCCTATAGCTTAGTGCATCGAACTCGTGCTTTACCATATTACCTGTACCCCTACTTTTAGCCAGTAGCTCTACCCAATGTAAATTATAGTGCTTATTTCACTGCTTTTAACCAGGGACACTGGAATTATGCGATTGTGCGACTGTGCAGCTGCAGTAAATTTCCCATAATTATAGAATTGCCGCGTAATCCATCATCTGCCGCATAATCTGCAGATTTTAACAAAAGAAATTGTCTCTAGCTCAAATAGTTCAAAACTTTCTTAAAATGCAGCGACACATGTTGCTGTGCAGTAGAAGGCCCTTTGCAAAGCTGGACTGGTCACCTTTCCATTGCTTATTTGTAAATTTGGGTGTAAAGCAAGCGCTAATGAGGTGAACCAATACCCAGACAGGGTTCACAAGTTTAGAATGATAAAATAAAGAAATGATACTATTACTAAATGTGCCGCATTATGCCACATAATTTTCCCTTTAGTGTTGCAGAATTACTTGACCATGCTGCATAATTTGGCACTCTCCTGCTGCATAATTCCAGTGGCCACGCTTAGAATGAATACCTCTTCCACTGTCTGTACCCTACCACCATACTTTAGCATCTCTAGACATAACTAAACATTATACTTTCTTCCACTATTTATGTGCCTCTGCAAAATGCCCTTGTGCCCTCCCCTATTACTCCAGCCCCTTTTCCTCCTAAATTGTTTTATTATCCCCAACAACGACCCTTGCACACACTCTTTGTTATTAATTTGCCAACGACCGGCTGGCAAAATATCTCTGAAAAAATATAAAGCTGCCGACTCTCCCTTGCGATTTCTGCAAAAGCTTTTTGGGGAAAGGAAGTGGTTTAGTGTTAAACAAGAAGATCACCTTAGGAGGAACCAGCATCTTAATGATGTTCACCCTCCCATAGATACCGAAGGGCAGATTTTCCCACCTTTAAAGGAGAGCATCTATATCATGGTGTTGCTTCAACATGAAAGATCATTGAAGAAAAAAAAGAGAGAGACAAGAGGCGTTTGGCAAAACAGGAACAGTTAGTTTGATAAAACATGGTGGCAGTCGCAGCCTTGATGCCGCCATTGCATACGCCCGCGGATGGGAGGCGGGTTGCGACTGGGACCCCTGTTGCGGAGCCAGAAGGCTGCGGTGATATGAGACCCCACCGGCCTGCCTACTGGCTAATGTTGTGAAGAGAGGAAGACAACTCATGACAACACCGTTCAGGCTAACACCGTTGCCATTGTCCCCATGGCGAGATACTGGGACATGGGCCGTACCCTTGTGGGACTACCTGCTGAGCACCATCCGCCAGCTATTGCATTGGCAGGCTCCCTTATGTTAACAATGAAGACACCGCTGGCGGAGGTGGGGGCATGTTGAGCTCTACCTGCGGCCGTACAGGGTGAGATGAACGGCTGATGCCTCTATAGAAGCTGTGAGGCAACACTTGGGAGAAATACAGACTTGCCCCGCTCATGGCCTGAAGCCTACAAAGCTAGTGCTACCCCAAAACTGTCGCTGTGCAGGCACCAGGGCGTTTTAACCTCAAGATGGCACCTGTGAAGGAACGGACCTGCTTTTGGAATGCCTCGCATCAGATCCATGGGAACTTTTACCGAACTACCTACCCCCTACCCCTCCCCGCTTTACTCCTCTCCTCTTTCCTGCTACTAACCTTTCCCTCACCTGTCCTTGCCCTAGTCCCCACCCTGCTTACCTGTGAATTTCCTGCGTCATTTGAGAGCTAGCTATTTTGTCTGATGCCTGATGGATCTACAGGGGAGACAGGTCGGGGATTCCCTCCTTGGACGTCACCTACCCAGTCGGTCTTTAGCCAGACTTCCTTTCGTCTCTCCTGTTGTCTCTTCCCGCTTCCTCCCTCTATTTATATCTCTTCTTCTCTCCTCTCTCAATGTACTGAGACTGGACTATTTTGTCTGATGCCCGATGGAGTTACCTGGTTTAGCTATAGGGGAGATGGGCCGTGGATTCCCTCCTTGGTCGTCATCTACCCAGTCGGCCTTTAGACAGATTTCATTTTGTCTCTCCTTGCTGTCTCTTCCCCCATCCTCCCTTTCTCACCTTCCCTGTTCCCACCCCTCTACACTCCATTTATTTTGCCCTCCATGTTATTTAAATGTTTCCCATTGAGACCTAGCTATTTGGTCAAAGCCCGGTGGAGCTACCTGATAGCTATAGAGGAGATGGGTTTTGGGACTTCCCCCTCGACCGTCACCTACCCAGTCGGTCTTTGGGCAGACTTTCCTTCGTCTTTCTGCCGTATCTCCCTCCCATCCTGTTTTTCTGCGAACCTCTTCCCTCGACACTTGAGATCGAACTACTTTGTCTGATGCCCGATGGAGCTACCTGGTTTAGCTATAGGGGAGATGGACCGTGGATTCCCTCCTTGGTCGTCACCTACCCAGTCGGTCTTTAGACAGACTTCCTCTCGTCTCTTCGGTTGTCTCTTCCCTTATCCTCACTTTCTCACCTCCCCTACCCCCCACTTCTTTTCTATCTCCTTTCTCTCCTCTCCTAATGTATTGCTGATTGTTTGATGTAATGTGTAATTGTTGATCTTTTTCTGTTATACTATTAAACCACATTGTTGCACTTCTTTTCGTCCCTCCTGTCGTCTCCTCCCGCATCCTCCCTCTATTTATGTCTCTCCTTCTCCCCTCTCTCAATGTATTGAGACTGAACGTTTTTTTCTGATGCCCGATGGAGCTACCTGGTTTAGCTATAGGGGAGATGGGCCGTGGATTCCCTCCGTGGTCATCACCTACCCAGTCGGCCTTTAGAAAGACTTCTTTTCGTCTCTCCATCTTGTCTCTTCCCTTATCCTCCCTTTCTCACCTACCCTACTTTTCGCTCTCCTTTCTCTCATCTCCTAATTGTATTGCCTATTTTTTTTGGGGTGGGGGGGATTTATTGTGTAATTGTTGAACTTTTTTTGTTACATTGTTGATTTGCTGTTCTATTGTTGATTCTCATGTAAAGCGCTCTGAAACTTCCGGGTCAAGCCAGCGCTATATAAAACTCTTGAAATAAAATAAATAAATAAATTCCTGGCTCCTGCGCGCCTCAGCTCCTGGCTGGCTCCTGCGTTTTCCTGCTGCTCTCCTGAACAGGAAGCAGCCACAGGCAGCCTCCCTTCCCTCCCATAAGCCATTCACAACGCAACAATGGCAGCGTTGTGATTGGTGGGGACAGCGCCAAGCCGGGCGCCTATGGGAGGCCATTTTCCCCAAGCAGGTTGCATGCAGCCTACATAGAGAAAAGGAAGAGTGAGCATGACTGGTTTGGTCGGCCCCAGAAGGTCGACCAAACATTCAGGGCCCACAGCATTGGGCAACCTTTCCTCCCCTGCTTTCGAGCATACCCGCCCACTCACCCGCCTGCCCCAACCAAACCCTTCTGCTTTCTTGCAGTGCGAAAGCAGAAACATAAAATGGTAGTTTTACCATTTGATGTTTCTGCTTCTCGCACTGTGAGAAAGCAGTGGGGCGATGCTCCTTCACCCTAATAGAGGAACCGCCCCTCATAGCAGCCGGGAGAACAGTTACACTTGGTCAAATTACAATTGATCTGTAGCATTCTTATATACTGTTCATTATAGGCAATAACCTGTTTTTTGTGATCCTTGTATGGTGAGAAATATAAGTTGCGGCCTCTAGAGTCATAAATTATTTTTAATGGATAATCCAGGTGGGCCTCGATCTTGCATGGACACAATGCGGCCAGTGGGTAACGTGTCCAGATGTCTGGCGTGGGGAGCGCATGATCACTGTGTGTGCTGTGTTCTGATTGGCTATATGTTCCTAACTAATGTGGCATCTGACTTTATGGTGTTTACTGGGGCCTATCACCCTTGACCATTGTAGTGTGTCTGTGGGATTGATCTACGGTTTCCTGTCCATGCATTTCTCTGCCGGCTACATGCCACCCCACCTGTGACCTGACAATCAATAACCTCAGGCCTAGGTCTCAGTGCTTTCCTGACTACGTATTTGTGAGTCGGGTTGATGTGGAGTTCACAGCAGGCAAATTCGTTATAAAGGAAGCAATTTCGTTCGCATAAATGAATGTATCGTTTCTCATATCCGCATTAATTTTTTTCCATATTAACAATGGGATACCTTAGTTAGGTTTACGTCCGGTATTTCATCCAAACTCTGAGTTGCCATGATCCTAAGATACCTAATCTGGGTTCTGGTTTGAAGCTTTACCTTCTCTTTAGCCCATGTCATAATCTCTGTCTTCCCCTAATAGATGAGATACCCTGACAGATTCCCAAAATTTCCGGCATGCATCTCAAGCTGTGGAACAGAGACCTCTGGGTTCAATGTATACAGAACTATGGGGCATATGTAGGAATATGAAGGCAAATCGCAAACGCCGGAATTCGCAGAATTCTGGCGTTTGCGAATCGCAAACAGCGTTTTGGAATATAGGTGCCACATAGCAAAATAAGGAATCTCAAAAATTGTGATTCCTTATTTTGCTCAAGCATTTAAGGAATTGCAATTTTGCGATTCCTTAAATGCTATGTAGGGGTGCCTTTTAAACTGCGATTTTGTCTTAAGGAATCGCAAAATACCACCTACTCCAAGTAGATGGTATTTTGCGATTTCCTGTCAAAATGCATTTTTTTTTCAAATTCAAAGTGCCATGTGGCGCACAGACATGCCCTTAGGGCATGTATGTGCGCCACATGTACTTACAGGCACATTCCAGTGGTGCTACAGGTGTCCTTTGGACATAGGAATGAATGGGACACTCATTCCTTAATTCCGATTCGCAATTTGCTAATCGCTATTAAGGAATTTTAGCAATTTGCAGTAAAATTGCGATTTTTGTTTAGCTACATTCCATTTTTCAATTCTCAAATAGCGATTCCTTAAAAATCGATATTTGAGAATCGCAAAATGGAAATTACCTACATATGCCCCTATGTCATCAGCATGCAGTGCAAATCTGGGTGGTAACCTTGCAGCTTCAAAGGGAAGAATGGTCTTATCCTGCCAAACCATCCGGGATAGGAGCTCAATATATAGACAGAAACAGAGTTGGTGACCAAGGACACCCCTACATAGTTCCCCTGGATATCTGAAAATAAGCTGTAAATTCGCCATTAATCAAAATCGTGGCTGCTGGCACCTCATTTAACATTTGAGCAGATAAACCCAAATAATCCTATCGTGGTCCAAAGGAGATGCTTGCGCAATTTGCAGCTTCTGTTCCTCTGGCTAGTAACCACGGGGCGTATCGTTCAAGGAACCAAGTAGGTTACTAGCCAGAGGAACAGAAGCTGCAAATTGCGCAAGCATCTCCTTTGGACCACGAACTCCCATGAGGCGGAATTCCACCGCTCCCTGAGTTTTTCTTCCAGAGTGTGAAGAAGACTACGTTTTGTATAAGGAAACAATTTTTGTTTTCCTATTCACAACGGATCGAGGGCAGGGCGCTCCTTAGTGTATGCGCACCACCCAGATCCAATTCTCTTTTTCCTTTTGGTCCTGACGAAAACCCACACTTATTAGAGGTTGAAACATGTAGACCTAAGCCTTTAATTTAACTCACATAGCACACTTAGCTATTTTTATTAAACACTACACGTCTCTAACACCGAAGTCTACTTAATTAGACAAAGGTGCTACAGTTCTTTTATCCAGGTGACCAGTCACTCAGGCATAAAGTCTTGAAGTGAGCAGGTCTGGCCGCCTTTTTAATTCACTTACCCCTTTTTTATCACTGCACATATAAAAAGAGAAAAAATACCCGCTCCACTGTAGTCAGGTGTCGCAGCACACCCTGATGGCACTCGGCCTTCGGGGTGGGACCCCAACGATGAAGCATGTCACCAACCAGGCTGGTGAGTGAGGGTCTTCTAAAAGGACATGCTATATCCAACAGTAAGGTTGGGCTCAAGGGCTTAATTAGGCCTTAAGCTTTAGGCGCAGAGCTTTTCTCTGCCTTGCCTTCAGGGGGCACTCCTCCAATTGTTTTTTGTTACACTACCATTGGGGACCAGGAGTTCCCTCATCACACCTAGGTGATATACCCTTACTCTCCTATTTGTTTTCTTAAAAACATACATGATAAGACATATTTACAAAACAAAAACTGATTTTCATACAATAATGTCTAGCAACAGTGTCCTATATACATTTACATTTTCTCCTGGGCAAACAATCTTGCCAAACAACAATTGTATTGGTACATGATATTAAAGAACAAGCAACAGAACATGTATTTTCCGTGTAACAATATCACACAACTATTCCATAGTCCATGATCAATACTGAATCAGATTTGTCTAATTCGAAGACACCTGAAGTGAGTGCGTCATTTGACCTTGATTTATTAACAATCCCAAAAAATACCTCTTTCATGGGGTAAGAAAAGAATATATGCATTTAGTACCTTTTTGACTTCCTTATAGCATTCATTTCTCAAAATCCTCACATATTGATGAAGGTCAATCAATCTGTAAATGGAATAATATCCACAATTTATATGGCAATAGGAGCTATTGTCTAAACAAAGGGGGTACACAATGTCTATTGGCATATGATTCAACAAAATCCCCATCTATACACGATATTTGGCTAACTCTGAAGAATCTATTCAGTTTTCGCCAAGCATCCACACTTTATCCTGTTATCGAATAGACACACCAAATTTTAAATGTTGTGTCATTCATGCAACTTCAAAATCTCAGTCCAACCCCATTGCACCCTAGATTCTAGTGTCTTCGAAATATTTTGTCCATGATGAAGGAATGCTACCATTTCACTCTGATGTTAACATTAACCCAGCATCTTTACCCGGCTTAAGGATCACGGCCACAGTTGCCTGATATTAGGGAAGGTGGAATTTAACAGCCTCCCAGAGAGATCTCATTAAAATAGGATACTCAGAAAGAGACCAAAGAGTTTGGCAATTCTGTATAGTATTCAGATGGGATCCCGTCTGGCTCTGCTGCTTTTCCTTTACTGAGCCTCCAAACCTTTTCCCTTATCTCTCCCTCTGTGGCCTTAAATCTGCTGTTGCTTAAGATGTGGGAAAGAAATCTTTGTTTTGCAACCAATCTTTCATTACTAAGGGTTCTGGGTTAAAATCTTCCTTATATATCCCACTAAGGCAACCCAACATCTTGGTTCTAGAGGATGGTGATGAGGTTTACACTGGCAGGGGTTGGATGTGGCAATGTTGTGTTGTGGGTGCTGGCAGGAATGCACGTGGACCTCAGGTAAGAAGGTATTTATCAATTATATACTTCAGACTCCACCAGGAGCAGATGTAACCTGTGAGTCAGCCCTGTTCTCACTCAGCTAACCGCCGCTCCTAGAAGACCCACACTGAGGCACTCGCTCCATAGCATCTCACTAAACACGCTGGTCTCACTGAGCTATCTTCCTTAGAACACCCACATCCTGGTATGAGATATGAAGGTACTTTTGGATATCGTTAGAGATTTGACTGTTTTGTATGAACAGTAACTCACACTGAGCTCTAGTCCGCAGGCGCTGCTCTTAATATGAATCTTATTTCAAACACGGGTCGTATGTGATGTTCATCCTCTGTTCCTGTAGCTGTCATTGCTCTTTAATGAAAATATGATGTGTGTGTTATTACAGGTGTATTAATGTGAAGATTCAGTGCCCAGAGGTGGTGAAGAGTCATAAAGGTAAATATCACTGGGATGATTAGCTCTGTATGTTACTGTTCATGAAAAGCATGAGGTATGGTATGGAATGTTAAGTTCGTATGGTATGGGATAGGAAGGGATGGGATCGTGTGTATGGTCTGGTATTGTATGGTTTGGAACATTATGGTTGGATAGGATGGTGTGGTTTGCTATGGGTTGGGATCATGGTATTTTGTTGTTGTTTGTTTTATATAGTGCAAACTAGACCCGAGACATCGGGTATTATAGCGCTTTACACGAGTTTCAGTTGCGTTACATGAAGACACATTAATTTTTGTTGGGCACAGGGAAATTACGTGATTTGCCAAGAATCACAGGATGTTGAGCGTGGTTGCCAAGACTCGAACCCGGTTCCCCAGCTACCAGGTCGAACCCTCAAGCCATAAGGCTACATCCTCTCCCCAATATGGTATTATGGGATGGGATGGGATGGTATTAAATAGTAATTTGCATTCAATGGCATGGCATGGCATGGATTGGTGTGGTGTGCTATGGAATGGTATGGCATGGAATGTTATGGTGGTATGGTATGGGGTAGAAAGAGATTACATGCGATTGGATGGTGTAGTTTGGAATTTTATAGAATGGTATGTTATGGCGGTATGGTATGGAACGTTATGATGGAATAGGATGGTGTGATGTGCTATGGGGCAGGATCCTAGTATAATATGGGATGGCATGGAATTGTTATGTTATGTTATGTTAGCTGCATTTATTTTGCGCGCAGCTGCTCCAGCGAAGGAGCGTCCTGGCGCATGGAAAAGGTGAACATAACACAACGCAAGGGAAAAAGTGAGAGTCACGATAAAAAATTTAAAACAGGTAGGTTTTCACGGCCCTGCGAAATGCTAGTAGATCCTCTAAAAGGCGGATTTCCAAAGGAAGAGAATTCCAGAGAGCCGCAGCTCTCGCACGGAAGGAGCGCCCGCCCATCCGGCTAAGCCTGAAACGCGGGGTAACCGCAAGGGATTGCCCAAGAGATCTGAGGGAGCAAGTCGGGACATAAGGGGATAGGAGGTTATTGAGGATCTCAGGTGCCGATCCTTTTAAAATTTTAAAAGTGATGCTGAGTACCTTAAAATGGATTCGGCTTTTCACTGGTAACCAGTGTAGAGACCGCAGAGTATTGGACGTGGGACAGGACCTCGGCAGGCCCACCACTGCTCTCGCAGCCGCGTTCTGAACGCGCTGCAGGCGGACGATCTCAGCTTGGTTAGCTCCCAGCAGGAGCGAACTGGCATAGTCCAGCCGGGAGATGATCGTCGCTTGGATGACCAACTGTCTCGTCGGGGCATCGAAAAATTTAAGCACCGGCCTCAGTCCGCGTAGGACACCAAAGCAGCATGCTGCCACTCTCTTAGTGTGGGTGGTAAAACATAGGGTGTGGTCGAGCCATACTCCTAGGTTTCTGAGCTCCATCACCGGTATGGGGGCAGGCCCGAGCTCCTGTGGCCACCAATTGTCCCCCCAGCAGTCCGTTCCTCTTCCCACGATCATCACCTCGGTTTTTTTCGCGTTCAGCTGGAGACAGTTGTTATTCATCCAGCTGGCCACCTCTCTCAGCCCGTCTCGGAACCTGGGGGCATCCAGTTCGGCATCCCCGCTGATCGTGACCGCTAGCTGTGTGTCGTCGGCATATGAGACCATAGTAAGGCCCCACTGCCTGGCGACATCAGCCAGCGGCCGCACGTAGAGATTGAAAAGCGTGGGACTCAGCGAGGAACCCTGGGGAACCCCCAGGTCCAACTGATGGAATTTGGACTGAAAAGGAGGGGTGGCAACGCAGAAGGAGCGATCGCTGAGGAAGGAACGGAACCACTGCAGAGCGGGGCCACAAATGCCAATGTTCTCCAGGCGGTGTAAGAGGATGCGATGGGACACTGTGTCAAAGGCAGCGCTAAGATCTAATAAAATAAGCGCTGCCGTTTGACCTGCATCCAACACACTCCGCAGATGTTCCACCATTGCCAGAAGGGCGGTCTCCGTGCTGTGCCCAGCAGGGAACCCATTCTGCGTAGGATCGAGGACATTGGCCAGGGCCAGATGCTCAGATAAGGCTAGGTTGACATGGGCCTCCATGACTTTGGCCGGCCAGGGAAGCAATGAGATCGGGCGATAGTTTTCCGGTTTTAGAGGATCCAATGATGGTTTTTTCAGGATCGGGGAAACCACCGCCTGCTTCCACTTGGCAGGAACAGTGCCTGAAGTCAGGGAAAGATTGATTAATGAACACACTGCCGTGCGCCCCTGAAAAGACGGATCTCTAAAGAGAGCAGATCTGAGTGGGTCCGCCGGAGAGCCGGACTTAACACGTTGTGCCAGCTTGACAAACCCATCCCAGGAGAGAATAGGGAGAGAATGTAGTACCGGGCGGTTGCAAAGGTCGTTCCGAGGAGAAAGTGATAATGTCGTGCTGGGAAATGACAGATAGATGTTCTTAACTTTCTCCAAAAAGAAAGCGGCCAAAATCTCACACTGTGAGGTGGAACCATCCACAGGCGGAGCCGCTCTCTTAGCCATCAAATCTTTTAAAGCTTTAAAGATGGTCTTCGAGGGGTTATGGCTATTACGGAATTCCATTGCGTAGAACGCCGCGCGGGCTCTACAAATAGCTCGATGGTAGAGCTTAACAGCGGCCAAGTACGCGGTTTTTTTAACAGCATCGTACGCCTTCCGCCACTCCCTTTCTGCCCGCCTACACGAGCCCTTCAGAGCGCGGAGTGCACTGTCGTACCAAGGGCTCGACTGCCTGGAGCTGGATTTACTTGCAATAACAGGCACCAATCTGTCCAGCGCCTTGGTGATCCAGCTGCAAAATTGGTCGTAGCCCAGGCTAGCGTCAGACAGAGGGCCAAGTGGCTCTTCAGCCATGATACAATGAAGATCCTCAAGCCTGAGCTTGTTCCAATGCCGCCGCGGAACCCACTTTGGAGGTGGAATAGTGGGGGTTACGGGAAGAGGTAACCACATGGACACCAGAAAGTGGTCAGTCCAACACACTGGAGAAATAGCCGAAACTTGGACATCCGATAAGTTGGTGAAGAATGGGTCCAAGATGTGCCCTGCCACGTGCGTGGGTTGAGTGACAAGTTGGGTCAGCTGAAGGGCCTCCATATCCGCCAGGAAACCACTGATGGCCGCGGTCTGTTGGATGTCAAAATGGAGGTTGAGGTCACCTATGATGCAGAAATTAGCGCAATCACTGGCTAGTGTGCTCACTGCCTCGGGGAAAGCTCCCCTGAAAGCTACATCGCTGCCAGGAGGGGGGTACACGACCATCCCAGACAGCGTGAACTGAGGACTGATAGTAATCTTGAACAGGGCGCTTTCGCAGCCTGCAATATGCAGACCAGTCCAGGAGCACACAAAAGTAGATTTTAAAGCCAGGGCAATACCTCCACCTCTAGACAGCCGGTTCCATGTAAAAAGTGAATAACCTGGGGGGCAAGCCAGATTAATTATGGCTGTGTCTGTATCCTGGAGCCAGGTCTCGGTGATGATAAATAGATCCGGCTCCTCGTCAGTAATGAGGTCCATAATAGAAAGATGGTGTTTAACCAGGGATCTGGTATTGAGGTTTAACATCCGCAGACCCTGGACTCGACCATCACTCAACCGAGGCACCCTTATGCCAGCCAGTGGGGCGACGGAATTATCGTAGGCTCGAATGCCTGTGGACTGGTCAAGCGACCATCTCTTGCAGGCACATTGGTAAGGGCCACACAAAGGATGTTTAAGTGCGGCAGCACATCGCGGAAGGGAGTGGCCAATCGCTTGGAGCGTTGCACTGGTGTAGACAAGCATCCTGCCTTCCAAAGAATACTGGGCGGAAGGTGCCCGCTGCGACCCGCGCGTCCTTAGCGCGGACGGGCGCAGACGGGCAGGACTCTGGCAAGACTCCGGCAAGCGACGGCGTCCTGGCTGCGCGTTCCCGCTGCGCGGGAGAGAGCGACTTTAAATAGGCGGCGAAATAGAGGAAGGAGCGCAAGGACGCTCCAAGATTGCGCTTCAGACTTTGGTATTTACCGCATAACACATTCTGTGTTCCAATGTCCTAGCTCCAACAGTGACCTAACACATGCTTCTACAATTACCCAGCGCATGCACCTACACCGACCTAGCGCAAGCACCTACACCGACCTAGCGCAAGCACCTACATTGACCCAGCTCATGCACACTGACCTAGCTCATGCACCTCCACTGACCTAGCGCATGCACCTACACTAACCTTACACACACACCTACACTGACCTGGAGCATGCATCTACACGGACGTAACACATATACCTACATTGACATAGTGCATCCACCTACAATGTAGTGTACTGACTAGTACTGTATACCTTATAGTAGATATGTCACTCTTCACCATCTGATGCTGTGTACAGACTAGTATACCTTCTAGTAGCTCTCCTAGTCTGTACCATCCAATGCAGTGTATTGACTAGTACTGTATACCTTGGAGTAGCTCTGTTGTTCTGTACCATGGAATGTAGTTTACTGAGTAGTACAGTATGCCTTCGAGTGGCCCTGTCACTCTCCACCATCTAAAAGTGTACTGTACTGTACTGTAACTTGGAGTATTTCTGTCACTCTGTGTCATCCAATGTACTATACTGACTAGCACTGTATACCTTCTAGTAGCTCTCTTGCTCTGTATCATCTAATATAGAGTACTGACTAGTACAGTATGTCTTGGATTAACTCTGGTTTCTGTACAATCTAATGCAGTGTACTGGCTAGTACATTATACCTTGGAGTACATCTGTTACTCTGTACCATCTAATGCAGTGTACTGACTAGTGCTGAATACCTTCTAGTAGCTCAGCTGCTAGATATAGAATATAGAATATTGATTAGTACAGCATACGTCGGAGTAGCCCTCATACTGAGCCATCTAATACAGTGTACTGACTAGTACTATATACCTTCGAGCAGCTCTGTCACTCCATACCCTCTAACGCACTGTAATGACTAGTACTTTACACTTTTAATATCTTTTTCACTCAAAAACAGTGTATTGGCTAGTATTGTATACCTTGGAGTAGCTCTGCCACTCTGTGCCATCTAATGCAGTGTACTGACTAGTACAGTGCACCTTCTAGTAGCACTGTCGCTCTGTACTATCTAATGCAGTGTACTGACTAGTACTTTACTCCTTGGAGTGGCTCTCTCACTCTGTACCATCTAATGCAGATTACTAACTTCTACGGTATACCTTTGGAGTAGCTCTTTTACTCTGTGCCATATAATGCAGTGTACCTTCTAGTAACTCTGTCACTCAGTACCAAATAACGCAGTGTACTGACTAGTACTGTATACCTTGGAGTAGCTCTGTACCATCCAATGCAGTGCACTGTCTAGTACTGTATGCCTTCAAGTAGATCTCTTTCCCTGCACCATTCATTGCGGTGTACTGATTACTACTGTTTACCTTTGAAGTAGCTTGGTCACTCTGTGCCTTCTAATAGAGTGTACTGACTAGTACAGTACACTTGTAGTACGTCTGAGATGCACCACTCTTGCAGAAAAGTCGCCTCAAGATTTCTCATCCTTTTCTACCCGAAGGACAGCTGTCGAAGCCTGGTTTATTGTTGAGAAGCAGCTTCACCTCTTGTGAGCCAATTTTTTCCTACTAGTTCTTGCTTCTGCTCTAACTTTGCAGCTTTAAGACTTTTATTTTCCAGTAGTGCGGGAGCTTCCAGTAGCGAGCTTGGATCTAATTGTTGTAAGGGTTCACTTATATTACTTGTGATGTCCCTGTTTACTCTACTGGGGTCAGTTTTGATCACTATGTGGGTATCTGCAGCCGCAATAAGGCCCAGCTCCTCTCCAAGCATGTTAACTGATTCTGTTGTGTTAGCGGTTATTTTTTTAAATAGGGTAGACTTGACCAGAATGACCAGCACGTGAACCACTCTTTCCCAAATTGGACTTTTTGTTATGTGCTTTCCTAAGCCTCTTACGCTGTCTTTTAGTCGGTTGTGCAATGTCTTCAAGTGGCTCTGACATTAATAAAGTATGGGTAATATGGGTTACTGGTTCTCCCAGATCTATACTATACTGATCCCCGAAAACAAACCTTTATAAACTCTCCCCTCTTACTTTTTCCCCTCAAAACCCCTTTTTTTCTCATCTAAATGCCTTCTCCTACTGCTATGACCTAAAAAAAAAAAATATATATATATATATATATATATATATATATATATCACTCTTCTATCCCTCCACTATCCTTTTCAATCAAAATAACAGACTAACATGTTCACTTCTCAATTTCCATATTCCAGTATACTAATTCACCACTAATCCTTTATGGGTTCCAGAGGAGCGTGCTACTCACCAATGAAGCGTTTTAACACCCCATCAGGGTTACCAGCACTATATAAATGCAAAATGTTTTCCCCTTTCTACCCCTACCCAACCCTTCTCAATCCAAATAATTGAATAACCTATCCACCACTCAAATAACTTTCATGTTTCGCCATACTAATTCAACAGTAATCCTTATGGGTTCCAGAGTAGCGTGCTACTCGCTAATAAAATGCTTCAAAACACCACCAAGGGGCAGCAAGCGCTAGATAAAAACAAACCTCTTTCCCTCTTCTATCCAACAACCTACCATTCTCTATCCAAATAACTGAATAACATATCCACCACTCCAATTACTTCATACTTCTCTATACTAATTTTCAACACTAATCCTTTATGGGTTCCGTAGCGTCCTACTCGCTAGAAAAGCTCTTCAACACCCATCAGGGGTAACAAGTGCTACATGAATGCAAACCTTTCTTCCCTTTTATCCCTCCGCTACCCTTCTCACTCCAAATGACTGACTAATATCCACCACTCAAATTACTTTCATATTTCTCCATACTAATTCATCACTAATCCTTTATGGGTTTCAGGAGTAGCATGCTTCAACACTCCATCAGGGATAACAAGCGCTATATAAATACAAACCTTTTTTCCCCCTTTTCCCTCCTTATGCTATCCTTCTGAATCCAAATAACGGACTAACCTATCCACCATTAAAAATTCACTTGCATGTTTCACTATACTAATTCAACACTAATCCTCTATGGGTCCCGGAGAAGCATGCTACTCGCCGAAAAAGCGCTTCGACATCTCGTCAGGGGTACTAAGCGCTATATAAATGCAATTACAATACAGTACCAGTTTTGTGAGGTTAAAGCTTTGCTGTCCTAATGAATGCATTATTGTACCACTGCATACCTTTTCTTTTAGATAGGCCCGTTCTCATACTTACAGTGGCAGGCACGAGCAGAGTGACCTTGAAGTGGAGATATCATGTACCCCATCTCAGGAGTCTAGCTCATCCCCCTGCGCCTGGTTTGTTAGCCTGTTCTGGAATGAAAGGTCCAGCTTGGGGGGTCTTCTTGGGTATTGGAAATGTATAATATCTGAAGTTATGTTGGCGGGGTCACACCCTCTGCAGCTGTCTCAGGAGGCTGGTCAGACTGGACTCCGCTTGAGAGTACCTGAATAAACATATACTTGATTTGTATTCTCTACTTTCTGACCAACTCTTCATTTGTGTGGAAAGCTGAGCGGTGGTCGTGAGTGACCCGGGTGACCCTATTCAGGTCACTTCCTTTAAGGTGGAAGCATACCATAATGTTTCCAATTTATAAGAAAGGAGACTGGGGCAGTCCAAAGAACTATAAACCCATCTCCCTTTTGGACACCACTGCCAAGCTTATGGGTCGGCTTCTACTATTTAGGTTGGAGGAACGGGCCCAGGAAACCAACATTCTGATGCAAGCTCAATAGGGCTTCCAGAGGGGGAAGGGCACGGTCGTCCAATGCCTTAATCTTTCGCTCTGCATAGATAAATGTACGAAAGCAAAAGGTGGGAAGATCTATATGGCCTTAATGGATCTGACAGCAGCCTTTGACTGTGCGTCCCACCAGAAGCTGTAGCTCATGATGATGGGAATGGGGATCCACCATCCTCTAATTAACTTAATTCGCCAGCAATATTGAATGAATGAATGGAAAAATGTTAAAGCACAAACTTAGCCCAAGGGGATCAAGGTGCTGCAATACAGACCGACATGCATGCAAAACCGATTCCCTGCTCAAACCCGTCTCTCAGGAAATAACCAGGTCTTCCAATGTCACTGCTTGTGTCCGGTACAGCGTAAATGGGAAGGGCACACGTTCCTTTAAGATTGAGAGAGGAGTCATGCAGGGATGCATTCTCGCCCCGTTCTTTTTCTCCATCTACACAAAAGTGGTAGAGCCAGCCCTGATTGGCTCTCCTCTGGAAGTGCCGACTTTTGACAACACCCCCCTTCCAACATTGGTGTATGCTGATGAAGCAGTCTTGATTGCTAGGACGGGGGTAGCTCTCCAAAGTCTTATAAATGCGTACTTATTATTCATGACCTCACTAGACCTTAAAGTGAATGAAACAAAATCCTAAATTATTATAGCAGGAACAGGTAAAGGGGTAAAAGCCCCCTACTTTCACCTGGATTCTAAGAATATAGAAGTGGTGGGGGGGCGTGGCTTGGCCGAGCAGCGGGATTGGCCGCACAGTAGAGCGGCTCCACCGGCCGGGTGAATTAATCCGATAAAATCCGTTCAACAACACGTCCACGCATTGGATGCCGTCGCAGGTATGCTATTTGGAAGAAAAGAAATTAGGAACTGGTTTTAAATGAAGGGCAAGGACGGACAAGAGACAGCAAAAACTATGGTGAAACGAAGTGCATGGTACAAAATTGAGGATTTCATTTTATTAATTTATCATTATAGTAAAAAACATCATTACTTTATTACAAATTTTTGTCGTGTGCATGCCTCCACTATACATGTGATTACTAATCTACATATATATACATGTCATTGCATATCATTGCATTTCAAATAATAATTTGATTTGAAAGCTATGTGGAAGCTTGTTTTAACACACTGTACATGAAAACATGGCTAGGTATGACATCTACGCGCGTTTCGGCTGAGGGCCTTCATCAGGGAGCCATGTGAATATCCAAGTGAACCTGGATGCACAAGATGGTGCAGATTCTCGCAGGGAGGGAGGATAGAGTAGTCTGAAGTATAGGGCGATCTGTCTTGGCGACGTAGGTACTGTGTTATATTTTACTCTTTTAGTTCCCCCTTCTTTGGATCGATGTCCTCTTATTTTAGTGTTTGCTTTGAGTTCTAAGCTGTAAAAATAGTCCTATATCGTTGATAGGCTACTTGATGTAGGCGCCAGGAGAGAGGTGTGCGGGAGACCTGCAAATTATCCTCAAAAGTTCTCTAAATAGGGGTTTCTGGACTTTTTTTGTAGCGCTGATAGTCTGTAAATTGTCCTCAAAGATTCTCTTAATAGGGGTTTCTGGACTTTTCTTGTAGCGCTGACAGTCTTCTAGTGGCGTCCAATGTGCTTCCAAAAGGGGTCTGTGGGCTTCTGGGGTTTAACGAGCGAATGCCGTCATAATTCTGGCGGTGCGGAAAGGATCTGATGATTGTTTTCCATTCGCCTTCCGATGAGGGGGTTCTGCCGACGTCTGTACAGATACAGCTAGGTGTGGCCGTCGCAGGTATGAACCGGCAGTCAGATGGGGCCTTACTGCGAGGATAAAATGACGTGTAGAGACGGAGGAGCTCCCGAGACTTTGTGAGGCCTAGACACGAAGTGCCGAGAAAAGCCGAGGACTAGATTTTGGCGCTGCTTCGAGAGGTGTGGAGAGGGCACCAGAGGTCGCGAACAACGCAGAGCCTCGGGAGGCGCTTGGCGGAGGCACTGAGGAGAAGGTGCCCTGGAGGTAAGAGGGAGTACTAGCGGTGTCCAGAGGAGCATTTGAGGTCTGGAAAGGGCGCTAGCCTGGGAGGACTCTGACGGTATTGAACAGCGGAGGAGCCGTGGCATACAGTCGGACCTAGCGGGACGGTTGAAGAGTGCTAGGGCGTACGTGCGGGACGGAGCGGAGCAGCACATAAACGTACCGGAGTGCGCTGGCTGAGGTGAGCAGTGGCCTGTGTCGGAGTCGGCCAGAGGATAGCACGGGCGGTGTAGTTGAGGCAGAGCCGCCTTTTTGAGGATCCTGGAGAGTCACTGTGTTGGAGCGGTGCCGACGGATAGCACCTTCCAAGTGGATTGCACGGCCATTCTCCCATAGGGAGAACGAAGAGCGGATAGGACACAGGAGACTGCAATATCAGCGAATTGTAGTGCTGCCAGATATACGAGTGAGCGAGTAAAGAGAGGCTTGGTGAGCAATAGATCTGAAGCCTGGACAGCACGGTAATGGCTGAGTGAGTAAAAGGACATTTGTGATATCCCTGGTCTAAGCAGTAGATGGGGGCGACAACCCTGAAGTTCTACCCGCATCAATAAACAGACAAGACTCATGAGCACGCTCTGTTCCTACTGCTACAACTGTGAGAACCATTAAGGCAGCGCTGTGCACCGAGTGAGGAAGGGTGCAGCATAGAGGCAAGGCGCTGAGCTGTGAGCTGATCAGATGGTGCGGCGCTCCACATGGGGGCCACTATTGCATTTGCGGTACACTGCCACACGCGCGCTCCCTCAGGGAGCCCTTAGATCACGAAGGAGTGGAAGATCTACGCAAGGTGGGCAATACAAGTGGAGGGGACTGCAAAGATAGTGGGAACTTGCAGCATTGGCGGGAAACTTAGTACAGGACTGGCAAGACACAGTGCATAGCAGAAGACCTTCCCTGCCACACATATAGAGAGCGAGTCCAAAGGATACCGTCTAAACGAGGGCGTTGCACGGAGAAATACATTTTGCGACACTTAGACACGGAGGTTCTGAGGGCTCAAAATGGGAAAGCCGGAAACAAGGCAGCCAAAATTAAATTCGACAAAAAGACTGCCAAAGGTGCGGACGCAGACACTAGCCACCAAGACCAAGTAGAGGACCACGTGTGCAACAACCACCAGCCAATGACATCTGGGAAATGTTTAAAGATTTAAAATCTAGTCTTCAGTGCCTAGATATCTGTCATGGCCGGGTTTTCTGATTAGATGGGATCAGCCCCTAGGGGCCCCTCCAACCCAGCCAGAACGTAATCACCTCCCTCCTCAGGACCATCTATCCAGGAACCTGGGTACCTACCTGAGGATGGGGAACTCGCAATATACAAGCTCATATTATTAGAAACACCACTAAATCTATAGGGATACTAAGAATACTCACTGATTACTAAGGATACCTTATAGTCTCGCGGCCACTCAGACCCAGACTAATCTACCCCAGGGCAGATATGACACACAATCCGGTGCGTCTACACATGGGCCTGCAGAACCCAATGCTCTCTTTTCCAAACGGTTTACAATCCGGCAAACCTACACGCCAGTCATCCCCCCTGACGCTCTCACTTACACAAGCCACAATCCTGTGGGTATCCACGCTGGTAATCCAACCCAGCGTTCTCACTAACGCCGCATATCAACGACGACCACATTCCTATGAACACCTTCAGTTATATGTTGGGAAGTCTCTCTCTCCCTATTCACTAAGGGCTTGCTACTACAATATTAGGAGTTAGCCAATTAATATAATGTACCTCTTATTCTTGGCATCATAGGTCCACTCGCTCCCTATTTATGTGATCACCACTTACCTGATTGGGGTTACTCATCCATTCATAAAAAACAATAATCACCTAGGAGATACATTTACCTGGATTGAACAAGAATACAAGGCACATTGCAGTTTGCTACAAACTGGGGTTTTATTAGAACAATATAAACACCTACACAGATCTGTAACTGACAAAGACTATAGATAGAACACACCGCTGAAAGGGAAAAGATTAGACATACAATAGCCTAGGGAATAAGGACAAGATTAAGATGCAAGTGTAAAGTAAACTAATGTGATGAAGTTGATATCACCTGATTAGTGTGAAGTCTTGTTCTAGCTGTCATCTGGGTTCCTCTCTCGTCTGTGCCTTGGCTCATCTCAGACTCTCTCTCTCTCCTGCACTCTTGGATACACCTCTGCGCTGATCACTTTGCACTGGACTCCTCTCCCCCACGAACTGTCTCCACCTTCCAGCTTCAATCTAATGGTTCCTGCCGCTCTAATGCTTTTCATTCCACTAGCTTGTTCACTCTGTCTCTGCGCCAATGTCCAATTAACTCCAGCTGCTCCCACAGGTTAGTCCACGATCTCTCCTCCGTCTCTTCTAAAAGGCATTACTTCAGACTCCAGCTATTCACACCTCCTCCTGATAAGTAACTGCTTCTGACTGCTTCCTTCAGTTCCAGCTCACTGACTGTCTGTTTGTCTTCTCTCTGTTCCAAGCATGTCCTGTCTCCTCTACTCTTGCAATTCCACTCCTCCATCTCTACCAACACTCTCTGCTCCTTCAATTCAAGTCAGCTCTCTCTAGCTTGAACCCTCTCTGCTCTGCCAACTCCACTCGACTGCTTGACTCCGCCTCTGCACTTCACTGATATAGAATGCTGTTTCCTCATGGAAAGTTCCAGCCATCAGCCTGCCGCCCACCAGATCTCTGCACCACTTCGCATCAAGGACACACACCCAGCTGGCCAGCCTTTTGTGGTGTCTTCGACACAGAGAATAATACAGCCTACCGATAAGGGCTGGCCCAGACCGGTTCTCTCCAAGTGAACAACAGCTTTAACTATAAACTTTACCTTTACCCTGAAAAGCCTCTCAGCTCCATCAAGATGGAGTCCCTCTAGTTCTAGGCCTGAAAAGGATGAAATGCCCCTTAGCTCTGCCAGAATACCTACATAAACCATACCAATGTGTCAAGTATGTCAAAGCCAATAGGCAATAGACAGGTTAGAGTCAAGAATAAGGGATCTATCATCATATTAAGCAGCTATCCTCTTCTAGGTCTGGAAGAAAGGGCTTAAAAGGGCCAACACAAGCTAAGAATACCTATCCTAGATGTGAGCAAGATCAAGATCTATATCACTGCTAAATAGAGCCAAAAACTCTGCCATAACAATATCAAAATGGACTCACTGGCGGAAAGGATGGACAGAATAACGCAAAGAATGGATAAGCAGGAGGGCCACATGAGCGTACTGGAAAGGAGTACCAGAAACGGAAGAGGGTCAAACCTAAATGGACAAGAAGATACGCAGTATGGACGGAATTCTATATACAATACAGCAGAAGAATGAGAATTTGTCGAGGCGTAATAACGTACGTATCACGGGAATAGCGGAATCGACCGATATCCAAAACATGGAGAAATATATTGAGACGATGATGACTGGTCTATTTGGACAAGATTTCTCAGCCATGTTTCTTATCGAATGAGCACACCGCACATTGGGACTACGACTGAGACCTGGAGTGCCAGCACGACCCATACTAGCGTGAGTTTTGAACTAAAGGGACTGGGACACAATATTGCGAAAGGCAAGATGGAGGGGCGAAATACAGTACAAAGTTAATAGCATAGCGCTATACCCAGACTTCATGCTCCAAGTTCAAGCAGCATGGAGGGAATTTATACCGGCTAAGAAAAGTTTTCAACAACTTGGCACCAAATATTCTTTAATCTACGCTGCTAAACTGAGAGTCCAGGGGCCTGGAAAGCCTACCTTTTTCACGGACGCAAAAGCAGCGCTGACGTACTCCAAGCAACTGGCCAATGACCACAAACAACGAGTAGGGACAAGTGACTCGCAGACTGAAAATAACTTGAGCAACAATGACTGAGAGGCGGATGTCCGAAAGTCGACTACGCAGATAAGTATCACGTCCTGAAAATTGTGCTACTATGCTAGGCCACTCCCGGGTGGAAGGTGGCTTGGTAGATTTGATTGTGTTGGAGGGCGGTTAAGGTCTTATATTACACCACATGATTAGATGAACATTGCAGTACGAAACATTCTATGTACTAGGTCCAGGGATGTGTGTTCCACACTCGGCCACCCTGTCACAAGTACAGTGAAGTGTTGCCGGCGAACTCATGCACCCCACTGGGATGATTCCCGTGTGTTCACTACTGTGGACCATATGTTTACAGTTATGGGAGGAGAGGGAGGGTAGTTCACAACCTGTTTGGGGGGGATGGTGTGGGTGGAGGGGGGAAGGGGGAAATGTTCTATTTTTTATTCCTGCCTAGCCAAATGCCACTGCTCATGGAACAACTCTGTATGATGCATGCCACTGGTCGCCCATTTACATGTCACATGTACTCTACATGACTGCGCTGAAGTGCCTTTCTTAGAATGTGAGAGGCCTGAACGACCCTAGGAAGGTCAGGCTGGTCCACTCCTACCTCTTGCGGCATGCAATAGATATCTGTCCATTGCAGGAGACCCATTTAACGGCCTCAGCAGTTACCGCACTCAAACACACAATATGGGGAGAGGTAGTGGAAGCTGGGTTTTCGAACTACTTAAGAGAAGTGGCGATCTTAATTCGGAGAGGGCTACAATGGCAAATGCACCACAAATATATAGACAGAGAAGGGAGATATATTTTGCTACAAGGCACACTTTGCAACACCCCAGTAGTGATCATAAATACTTATAGACCGAACACAGACAATCTCACTTTCTTCCAAACCATAGGACAGAGGATCCGGACATTAGGAAACACTGCGGTTCTGTGGGGAGGTGATTTCAATATTGTCCTCTCGCCTGATGTTGACAGGCAGGGAGCGTCACGTGATCATCACCCGAAAGCGACTGAAGTGCTGCTGGGAATCATCGAGGAACTCAGCATAGTTGACTCCTGGAGAGGGCTACACCCGACAGTTAGGGAAGGTACGTGTATGACGTATCATGGTAATGCATGGTCCAGATTGGATTATTTGCTCGTTTCTAGAGACGTACATGCCTGGGTAACAGATGCTGCGCCTTGTCCCCGCACATTATCCGATCACGCGCCTGCCCTGATAACATTGCAAGTCCCACCACATATCGCCAACCCTTTAGCTGGCGTTTCCCCACGGGAGCGTTACTGGATCAGGTTTTCCGGGAAGAATTAAGAGAAAAGATTAAAGAGTACTTCACATTGAATGAGAGAACAGTGCACTCGTCGGGTATGCTAAGGGAGGTGTTAAAAGTGGTTATTAGCTGGAATTGCATGGCACTCAAAACCGGGGTACTCTGGGACATACGTAACACACTGTACAGGTTGGAACGTGAAATAGGAGAACTAGAATGATCAATTCAACATGCCCCAACCCCTGCTGCCCTAGCTCAGCTGAGATCGGAAGAACGGAGTACCAGTCGGAGGCGGAACAGGAAAACGCCATATATGTATAAATATACACAATCGAGAAGATACGGGGAGGGGGAAAGAGCCGGGAAAACTTTAGCTGGTCTGCTTAGAGCCCCGAGTGGAGCTAATTATATTACCGAATTACAGACGGAGAGCGGCGAGACAGCCAGAACACCGAGTGACATTATGCACACAATGACCCATTTCTTTTATAAACAACTATACACCTCCCAGATGAACCCAGCCCAGTCCGATATTGAAGAATACCTGGACACAGTAACGTTAGCATGGTTTAACAGGGGCGCCCGAGAATACATGGACTTACCAATTACGGATGAGAATGTGAGGCAGGTGATCAGTGGCATTCCGGCTGACAAATCCCCAGGTGCAGACAGGCTGACAGCAGCCTTTTATAAGGAATACGCTGATATACTTGCACCATATCTACTACAGTTCTATCTAGAGGCAATGGACACAGGTAGTCTGCTGCCTACTCTTAGGGAAGCCACAATCATTATGATACTGAAGCCTGATAAAGACCCTACTAGGCTGTACTCTTATAGGCCACTGTCGTTCATCAATCTGGATGCTGAAATTTATGCCAAATTACTCGCAAACAGACTACAGCCTATGCTTCCGCAGGTTGCGGTGCCGGACCAATCCGGGTTCATCATGGTCTGGTCATTGACTCATAACTTACGAACTATATTTAGAATAATGCATTATCTGGCTCCTCATGTGCAGGCAGTGGCTGCTGTATTGGACGCTACAAAAGCGTTCGACTCGCTGGAGTGGAAGTATCTATTCACTCTTTTGCCCCAATTAGGTTTAACCCCCCTTTTCTGAACCAATTGGGTTTAAGCCCTATGTTCTTGCAACAAATGCGGATCATTTATAGTACCCCGATGGCAAGAGTGAGGGTAAACGGGCGAATGTCGGATCGATTTGTTATCACGAGAGGAACACTACAGGGGTGTCCACTTTCGCCATTGTTATTCGCAATTGCCACTGAACGGCTGGCGGCCAGGCTCCGCCAACATCACACTCAGCGGAGTATAGGTTTTACGTCCAGGGGGCTACTGATATCTATGTAGGCAGATGACACGGCAATTTATCTCGTAAATCCCAGTGAAAACTTTGATGTAATTATGAGGGAACTGGTGCGATTCTGCGGATTAACGGGGATACAGATTAATTGGGAGAAATCTGTAATGCCTCCACTCACTGACTGCACTGCCCCATGTGAAACGGAATTTCCCATTCAGTGGGCGGAGAGTGAAACACGCTACCTCTGCATTTGGATAAGTAGATCCATACAAGAAATATGGCTGGCTAATTACGAGAGAGTGATGGACTGGATTGAAAGTAAGGTCCAGTGTTGGAAGAGACTCCCACTATCTCTGACGGGCCGTATAGCGGACACGAAAATGGTGATACTCCCCAAACTCTTATATTTATTTGCAAATATACTGATGCCACTGAATACTCACTTTTTTAAACGTCTACGCAAGTATCATTGAGCTGATATCGGCAGGCAGGCAACCCCGGAGCTTGTTGACGCTGCCTTTTGTTCAGGGTGGGCTAGCGGCCCCGGATTTTGGGCTTTATGCACATAGCGCACAGGCACAATAGCAAAATTTCTGGCTCCACCTTACGCCTTATCAACCACACGTAGCAATAGAAATTGACAGAGTTGCGCCTACCCCGCTGAACACGGCAGTATACCAACCTTACAAAAGGCCCCATATGGAAATAGGCACGGTGGAAACAACGAGATGGGCTTGGAGGACTATAGCTAAGAGGGCGGGTCAAAGCAAACTGTATGCCCCCTCAATGCGATTGGGGGTAATCCACTTCTGGCACCGCTAACGGACCGGGCCATCATACTGAGAGCGAAAGCTCATAACCTGACAAAGGGTAGCGACCTATATCCCGAGGACACGTTTCTTACTCTCCAACAGATGTGCAAATAACAGACACAATTGGCATCAGCCATGTTGCTAATTTACCAACTTAGAGCTGCAAGCAGGGCTAGATACAATAACTTTCCGCAGGTACCCCCAACTTTGGCGGCGCTAGAGGATGTATTGTCCAATTCATCTCCCCGTAAACTGATCACCCATGTATATATAGTACAACACAAGACACAACCCCATCATTGCAAGCACGTCCAAAGCACAGTGGGAGGGTGAAACAGGTACCATAATAACTGACAAACAGTGGCAATTATATCTGTTGCAGCTAGAACACCTATCGCCGAACTATAGGCTGCGGCTAATACACTTTAAGTTTTTACATAGAGTATATCGAACGCCGCTTCAATTACATCATATGGGCTTACAACCTGACACGAGATGTTGGAGGTGTGGGTCGCTAGATGCAACATTCATACACCTGGCCTGGAATTGCAGGGCAATAGCACAGTATTGGGTCGAAGTGGGTAGGCACATTGGAGATATCACTGAAGCTCAGTTACACCTCACCCCACTGATGGCACTAATGGGATTTGAACTGGAAATTCCGAAGTGTTCGCACAAACTAACAGCTATGCTGCTGCAGTTGGCAAAGCGACAGGTAGCTATGCACTGGAAGAAGCAAAGGCCCCCTACAATAGCAGGATGGCTACATGCAGCCACATACTGCAGAGATCAACTAATGAACTATTGGGAACTAATGCCTGCTAGGTCTAGGCCTGTGGATATTTGGGAGCCGTTTGTAAGGTGGCTGGGTTCGGGAGGCGCGGACCTCCGGGACGATAATTAAAGTGTGTCTCGGAGCGGACACCCTGAGTTACACTCAGGGTGTCCGCAGAGGGGGCAGGTGTGCCGGTCCAACTAACGGAGCGGACATGAGACTATACATGGACAGGAATGGTAGAAGATTATAGCAAATACATAGCAATCGTACAGGAAGGCATACATCACGGAACTGGCATTTGGAGAATGTGCTGTCGGCCCCCGAGGTTGTAGGCGCTAAGCTGTGTTAACTGTTTAAGTAACAACAAAAACGAATTACAAAAAAATATAGAAGTGGTGGAGTCCTTTCCATACCTAGGAGTCTTGTTTGACCAAACCCACTCATGGGATAACTTGGTGGCAACAAGAGTGCTGAGCATGGAAAAAAAGTCTCCAAGCCATCAAAGGTTTTGTTAGGAAGTTAGGCGCTAACCCCCTGGAGCCAATTAAAAACCTCTATCTTGCAAAGAGAAAGGCCGCAGTTACTTATGGGGCGGGAGTCTGTGGAATGGCACACATTGATCAACTTCAAATATTGGAAGACAGTTTATTTAAATCGCGGGTGTCATTACCCCCTTCTTTCTCCAATCATATTTTGCATTTGGAACTAGGGCTATCTCACTCGGCAGACGCCATTAGAATGGCGCCACTTCTTTTACGGCTTTCCATACGGCGCAGGAACTGTGATAATTTAACACGGGCCATAATCAAAGACTGTCTGAAGCTGGATCACCACAACAAGGTTGACTGGCTCCGATATGTAGAGTCTCAACTAAGTGCACTTGGGTTGGGAGAATTATTTTGGGATCATTTGGCCTACAGGAGGTGTACATGCAGAGGGCTACGTTAGAGCGCAGGGATAAGAATGAGTGACAAAAAGCGTTCCTTGCCCTATAATCTTATCCTCCCTACATTAGAGGAGGGATATATCTATCTGGTCTGGGCAACAATAGCGCAGCACAGATACATCTTATTGTGTTTCAGCTTGAACTTCATCCCTTTGATGTTAGGGTACCCAAAGAAGAAATTTAAACATTCAGACCTGAGGACTTGTCCATGCGATAACCTTTCGTAGCAATCGGACCTACATTTAATACTGTTCTGTAAACTCTGCCAGGCAGAAAGAGAAGCCATTATTCTCCCTATTTTAAGGCACTACAATTTTAACCAAAGTAGGGTGGCACTACATTTTTTAAAGTCTGGTCCCGAACCCTTCATCTGCTTCTCAGTAGCCAGCTTTTTGTGGGCATGCTTGAGAAAGAGAAAAGTATGAGGCTGGTCCAATTGCCGTAACCAGGGATTAAATGTAAATATAACAGTTGATTTTTGCTTAAAAGACATGTATAGCCTATTAAGATAATGATGTTATATGTTTTTAAAATGTTGCCTGTACTGTTATATGAGTCGTTTAACAGTACAGGCAACATTTTATGAACTGTTTTTGATTTGACTAGTACAGTATATTTTCTAGTAGCTCTCTTACTCTGTACCATCACATGCAGTGTATTGAGTAGTACTGTATAACTAGGAGTAATTATGTCACTTTTTGGCATCTAATGTGGAGTACTCACCAGTACAGTATACCTTCTAATAGCTCTCTTACTCTTTACCATCCAGTACAGTGTACTGACTAGTACTGTATACGTTGAAGTAGCTTTGTCACACTGTACTGAGTAGCACTGTATTCCTTTGAGTAAATTTGTCACAATGTGTCATCTAATGAAGTGTACTGACTCCTGCATTTACCTTGGAGTACCTCTCTCACTCTGTGCCATCAAATGCAATATACTGACTAGCACTGTATACTATCTTTCTTGCTCTGTACCATCTAATATAGAGTAATGATGTGTATGGGATGTCTTGTGGTGACTCTGTTACTCTGTACGATCTATTGCAAAATACTTATTAGTACAGTTTACCTTGGAGTAGCTCTGTTACTGTGTACCATCCAATAGAGTGTACTGACCAGTACAATATGCCTTGGAGTATCTATCTCACTCTGTACTATCTAATGCAGCTTTACAAACTAGTACAGTACACCTTGGAGTAACTCTTTCACTCTGCGCCATCTAATGCAGTGTACTGACTAGTACAGTATACACTGGAGTAGCCTTCTCATGCTGTACCATATAATGCAGGGTACTGAGAATTAATGTATACCTTGGAGTAGCTTTGTCACTCTGTGCTATCTAATGCAGTGTACTGATTAGTACTTTATACCTTACTAGCAGCCCGCCCCGGCGTTGCCCGGGGCAGAAGAGGGCTGCGGGCAGCATTTCAGGCTTGCGTGCTCTCCCGCCCCGGCCCCCGCCCGCCACAACATTGTCTGTGTGCCGAACAATGTCGTGGCGGGCGGGGGCCGGGGCGGGAGTGCACGCAAGCCTGAAATGCTGGCTTCCCCTACCCCCGCCTGCCCTGTGTCAGTGCTCAGCAGCCCGTGCCTCCGCCCGCCCCGTCCCCCGCCTGCCCCGACCCCGGCTCCTTACCTCAGCCTCTGCTCCTCACCGCCGGTCCAGCTCCGCCGCTCTGGTACTCACCACCTGTCCGCCGCCGCTCCTCCACGCGCCATGTCCGCCTCTCTGCTCCGCCGCTGGCCTGACGTTACTGCTCCTCCCCCGCGCGCCATGTCCGCCGCTCCTGGGACGCTGCTCCTCCCCTGCTCCTGAAGTGACGACGCATGTCGCGGCCGGCGCTACTTTGGGAAACAATTTTTTTTTTTAAATTAACTTTTTATATAAGGTTTTTTAAAAAATTTTAACGCCTATGACCATCTAAACACCCTGCCAATTTCAACGGTGTATCGGGTGTGTAGATTGGCGCAGTGGTTCCCGAGTTTACCTGGCTCAAAGGTGAGAGTTCTGTCTTTATAATAGTAGTATAGATTACACTTTCTTTGTGTAGTCCTCCATGTTTAGATGTCATTGTGTTAAACCCATATGAAGGGATAGAATGCCAACATGTCACTGCTGTGCCTCATTCTCATGTTATCCCACATTGCGAGGTGCTGAACTTAGAATTTGACGGTAATTCCACACCTGTTAAATACCGCACCAAACAGTATCGTATTTACCGGGTGGAATATTGCATTCCGAATAACGGCCCACTTGAAAATGAGGTTCTAACAGGCATTCCCTTCTCGCTGTAATCCTTCAAATGCACCGGTAAATGGACTTCTTGCTATGAGTTATAGCGCTGGCAAGTTTCAGAAAAAATGGTCTTGCTTAATGTGTCTTTAAGCAGATGCATGGAATCACTGTCATTAATTGGTTTCAGTTCACGTGACTGATGTACCACGAAAAACATTCTTCTTTTGTAGCTTGTTTCGTACTGGCACATTTAACCAGTCGTTTACTGCCATCTAGTGGGCACATTGCACATAACTGGCAGATTTTCATGGAACTGGAGGTGAATGGATTTAATTTTCACCCTACGGAGTAGGAGCACTGCCCATTCTGCACTATTAGCTGGATGGAAGGACGCATTAGCGAGGCAAGATCGTGGCAAAATGTGTCAGTCTAATTATCTCAAGCGCCTTGCACGTTACCGCTCCTCCCCCGCACGCCATGTCCGCCGCTCCTCCCCTGCTCCTGACGTGACGACGCACGTCGCGGCCGGTGCTACTTTGGGGAACTACTTTTTTGTTTTAATTAACTTTTTATATAAGGTTTTTTGTAAAAAAAATTAACGCTTATGACAATCTACACACCCTGCCGATTTCAACGGTGTATCGGGTGTGTAGATTGGCACTGTGGTTCCCGAGTTTACCTGGCTCAAAGCTGAGAGTTCTCTCTTTATAATAGTAGTATAGATAATAGCTCTCTTGCTCTGTACCACCTAATATACAGTACTGACTAGTACAGTATACCTTCTATTAGCTCTGGTACTTTGTACCATTTAATATACAGTACTGACTATTACAGTATGCCTTGGAAGTATCTAATGCATTTTACTGACTAGTACTGTATACCTACCAGTACCTATCCTACTCTACACCATCTAGTACTAGGTACTGAGTCGTACTGACTATCCTGGAGAAGCTCTGTCACTCTGTGCCATCTTATTCAGTGTGCTGACTAGTACTGTGTACTTTCTATTAGTTCTGGTACTCTGTACCATTTAATATACAATATTGACTAGTACGGTGTGCCTTCTAATAGCTTTGTCACTTTGTGACATTTAATGCAGTGTCCTGACTAGTACAGCACACTAGTAGTAGCTCTGTTGCTCTGTATCTTCTAATGCAGTGTACTGACTAGTCCATTGTACCTTAGAGGGTCCATGTTACTCTGTAACATCTAATACAGTGTTATGACTAGTACAGTACACTTTCTCGTAGCTCTCTTACTCTGTACCATGTAATGCAGTGTACGGACTAGTATTGAATACAATAAATCAATCAGGGGTTTGACAGGTCCCAAGGTCCTTCCTCAGAGGTGGAGGGGGGAGTTCGTTCCAGGTCTTGGTTGCGAGGTAGGAGAAGAAGATCATCCTCCTTCTCTGGTCCTGTAGAAGCGTGGGATGGTGGCCAGGCCGAGGTTAGCTGAACTGAGGTTTCTCTTGGGGGTGTGGAAGGGGAAATGGTTGTTGAGGTATTGTGGTCAGATGTTGTGGAGGGCCTTGTACACGTGTGTGAGCAGCTTGAAAGTTATCCTTCTTTCGACGGGGAGCCCGTGTAGATCATGGAGGTGTTGGGTGATGCAGTTGTGCCTGTGAATGTCAAGGATTAGCAAGGCTGCGGCGCTCTGGACAGTTTGGAGCTTGCAGAGGAGTTTTTTGTTGATACTGGTGTAGTCTAGTTTGCAGGTGATAAGGGCGTGTGCAGCTGTTTTTCTGGGTTCGGAGGGGAACCGTTGGAATGTTTTGCAGAGTATACAGAGGGTAATGAAACAGGCTGAGGAGACGGCGTTGATCCGGCAGTTGATTGTGAGCGATGAATCCAGAATGATGCCAAGGTTATGTGCATGGTCTGTGGGGTCGGTGGGTTTCTGAGGGCAGGGGGTCTAGTACTAGTCAACACTGTATATTAAATGGTACAGAGTACCAGAGCTAATAGAAAGTACACAGTACTAGTCAGCACACTGAATAAGATGGCACAGAGTGACAGAGCTCCTCCAAGGTAGTCAGTACTACTCAGTACACTGCATTTGCACCAGAGCTACGTCAAACGATCAACTGCTCCCTCCAAACCACCACATTCTCCGATGACTAGAAGCATGCAGAAGTTAACCCTCTCAAGAAACCCTCGGCAGACCTGACAGATCTCAAGAACTTCAGCCCCATCTTGCTGTTTCCATTTTCAGCAAAAGTCATTTAAAAGGCCATCAACACCCACTTAGCATATTTCATCGAAACCAACAATGTGCTAGACACTTCCCAATCCGAATTCTGCAGCAACCACAGCACAGAGACCACCCTCCTCACTGCCACTGACAAACTCCGCACCCTACCACCCTCTTTAACATCTACATGGCCCCCCTCGCTACCATCGTTAGAAACCATGGGATCAACATTGTCTCCTACACCGATGACACCCAGCTCATCCTTTTCCTCACCAAAGAACCCAACATCACCAGGCACAACTTTCAAGAAGGGGTGAAAGCCGTCGCAACCTTGATGAAGAACAGCTGCCTGAAACTCAACTCAGAGAATACAGAAGTTCTCATCCTCGGCTCCACCCTCTCAACTTGGGACGACACTTGGTGGCCCCCTGGAAGATGTGGAGCGGACAGGGGTCTGAGGGTGCCCCAGAGTGGCTACTCTTCATGATCTTTAAGGTGTCTTCTGACGTGAGCAGGGTCCAGGTGAGTAGGGTCAGTTTGGTGGCGTTGCTGGGGGTGGGAGTTGAGGTGGTGCAGAGGTCTGTTCGTCAGAGTTACCGTAGTGTGTCTTGATCTTGAGGTGAAAGGAGCTGAGTCTGTTGCAGAGGTCTCTGTAGGGCGGGACTTCTGTTGTTTCGCTGCCTGGTTTGGCAAATTCCTGCATGAAGGAGAAGAGTACTTTGGAGTTGTGGTGGTTGGTGAGGATTCTGTCTTGGAGGAAATTCTTCTTTGTGGCTTTGATGAGTAGGTGGAGTGCTGTGGTGGCTGCTCTGTAGGCGGTGCGTGTTTCCGGAGTTTCACTGTTTCTCAAAGTCTTTTCAAGTCATCAGCAGGAGCGCTTGGATTCTTTGAGAGCCATGGTGAACCAGCTTGCTTTCTTGTTGTGTCTTCCTGTAGCCTTCCGGAGAGGGGCAAGTGTGTTGACGCAGTTGGTGATCCATTGGTGGATGTTGCTTGCTACAGTGTTGGCGTCTGGCATGGTTAGGGGAGGAGTGCTGGTGAGGGTGGATGTGAGGTGTTCTTCTGTGACTTTGTTCCTGCTTCTGCGTGGGACGCGGCGTGCGTACTTGTGTGCAGTGGGTTTTCTAAAGGAGAAATGGATGCAGTGGTGGTCAGTCCAGAGTAGTTCTGTGGTGTGGTTGAAGGAGACGCTGTTTCATCCTGTGAAGACTGGGTTGAGAGTGTGTCCTGCTGTGTGAGTTGGGGCAGAGACAAGTTGCTTCAGTCCTATGTTGGTGAGATTTTGTAGGAGGGCGGTGGTGTTTGGGTCCTCGTGGTTGTCCAGGTGGAAGTTTAAGTCCCCGAGTAGCATGTAATCTGTGGAGGCAAGAGCGTGGGGTGCAATGCGGTCGGCGATGATGTTGGTGAATGGAGCACCGGGGCCAGGCGGTCTATAGACAAGGGCTACATGGAGCGTAGTTTTGAAGCTGGTGTAGATCTGGAAATGGGGATTTTCCATGGTGGGCGAGGCGTCGTCCAGGTTGGTGGTTGTTATGCGGAGGAAGTTTTTGTGGGTGATGGCAATGCCTCTTCCTGGGCGGGTGATGGTCTTTTCTCAGGATCTTGTATCCATCGAGGATGGTGGTTGCGATGTCGGGTGTGGAGCTGGCGTTGTTCCAGGTCTGTGTGAGGAAGGTGACGTTGGGCCAGTTAGTGTTGAGGAGGTCCCAGATTTCTATTGCATGTCTGTGCAGTGAGCACATGCTGAGGAAGATGCAATTCAGTGGTTTGTGTGCGCTGGCGTCTGGTGGACTGGGGGTTGCTGCTGAGGTCTGGAGGAGGGTGAAGGTGCGGTGGCACTGTCGGCAGGAGATCGGGCCCTGGGTGTTGCTCGGTGTCGAGAGCTGGAAGTTGTTGCTGCATCCAGGGTTAAGAGCATGGAGGGTGCTGTGGTCGTACCGGCGCTGGGTCTGGGGACCATGGGCCCTGACGCTGGTCAGGTCGCAAACTGGTTCTGACTGGCTTGCATTTAGATGCCAGCGGTGCCCCCGCTGTGCACGGTGGAAGCAGTCACTATTAAGAAGGGGGAGAGCGATCAGCTGGGAGCGGGTGCGACACGCTTGGGGGGAGGAGCCGCAGGGAGCTTGGGAAAAGGGACAAAAACAGAAGCAAAGAGAGAAATGCAAACACAGAAAGAGCAAAAGATAAAGGGCAAAACAGAAGAGCGAATGAGGAAGGGCAAAACATATAGAGCACAAGTAGAGAAGCAGGCAAAGAAAACCGAGAGGAATAGCAGAAGTGTAGTCCCTCAACGGTGGAGTTGCGCGGGGGAGAGCAGTGATACTGACCAGGAAGGTCAGTGGTCTTGCTCAGTCACTCTGTATGTACCATCCAATGCAGTGTACTGGCTAGTGCAGTATACATTGAAATAGCTCTTCGACTCTGTGCTGTCTAATTCAGTTTAATGACTAGTACAGTGTACCTTTTAATACCTCTCTTACTCTGTATCATCTAATAGCTCTGTCAGTCTTTGTCATCTAATGCAGTGTGTGCAGTGTACTGATTATTACATTACACATTTGATTAGATCTGTGACTCTGTACTATCAAATACAGTGTACTGACTAATACAGTGTACCTTGGAGTAGCTCTGTCACTCTTTGCCATCTTATGTAATGTACTGACTAATACTTTATACCTTCTATTAGCTCTGGTACACTGTACCATTTAATATACAGTACTGATTAGTACAGTATGCCTTGGACTAATTCTGTTACATTGTAGTATCTATTGCAGTGTCCTGAGTAGTACAGTATGCCCTGGAGTTGCCCTATTTGTCTGTAACATTAAATACAGTGTACTGACTAGTACAATATACCTTCTATAAACTTACTCTGTAATATCCAATGCAGTGTACTGGCTAGTACTGTATATCTTCTAGCAGCTCTCTTCCTCTCCACCATCTAATGCAGTGAACTGAGAAGTACAGTATACCCTCCAATAGCTTTGTCACTTTGTGCCATCTAATGCGGTGTTCTGACTAGTATACCACACTAGTAGTAGCACTGTTACTATGTTCCTTATAATGCAGTGTACTGACTAGTCCAGTGTGGCTTGGAGGGTCTCTGTTACTCTGTACCATCTAATGCAGGGTACTGACTAGTACTTATACCTGGGAATAGTTATGTTACGCTGTGCCATTTAGCGCGGTGTACTGACCAGTGCAGTATACCTTGGAGTAGCTCAATCTCTGTACCATCTAATGGATTGTACTGACTAATGCTATACTCCTTGGAGTACCTCTGTCACTCTGCACCATCCAATGCAGTGTACTGACTTGTACATTACACTTCTATTTCCTCTGTGACATCTTATTCAGGGTACTGTCTAGTACTGTATACCTTGGAGTAGTTCTCTTACTCTGTACCATCTAAAATACTGTACTAATTAGTACTGTTTACCTTCTAGTATCTCTCCCACTTGGAACAATCTAATACTCTATACTGACTAGTACTGTATGCCTTAGAGTAGCTCCACTACTCTGCACCATACATTGGAGTAGAACTGTTACTCTGTGCCATGTAATACAGGGCACTGACTAGTACTGGGTACCTTTGAGTAGCTCTGTGACTCTGTGCATATAACGCAGTGTACTGGGTATTACTGTATATCATGGAGTATCTCTGTCGCTCTGTGCTGTCTAATGCACTTTACTGACTAGTACAGTATTCCTTCTAGTAGCTTGCTTCCTCTGTACCATGCAATATAGAGTACTGACTAGTACAGTACACTTCTTGTATCTGTTACTGTGCCATCTAGTCCAGTGTACTGACTAGTACAGTGCCCCATCTGGTGCAGTGTTCAGTGTAGTACAGTGTGTGTGTGTAGTGTGGTGCAGTGTAGTGTGTAGTAGAATGTCCTATGTAGTGCAGTGTGCTGTTCAGTGTAGTGTGCGCTCTCGATGAATGCGTGCTTTAGTGTAGTGAGCAGTCTAGTGCCGCGCGCTTTCGAGTAGTGAGTGGTCTAGTGCTGTTCGCTCTCTAGCTCAGCGTGATCCTTCCAGATGTAATATAAATTAATCATATGTAAAACAGAAGCAGTTACAGCATTTATTTGTGCCAATAAATCTCTAATTGTGAATCTCTTCTCTGCAGTGATGGTGACTCTGGATCCTGACACGGCTCATCCTCTACTCCTCCTGTCTGAGGGGGGGAGACGAGTGAGATGGACGGGCACAGCACAGACCCTGCTGGACACCCCCAAGAGATTCACCAACTGGCTCTGTGTGCTGGGGAGCGAGGGGTTCACCTCTGGGAGACATTACTGGGAGGTGCAGCAGCCTCGGGAGGGGGAAGTGTGTCTTGTGGGGGTCGCAGCAGAGTCTGTGAACAGGAAGGGGCTCTTCACATGGTCACCTGAGGGGGGAGTCTGGGCTGTGTGGGGTTGTAAGGGTCAATACAGGGCTCTCACCTCCCCTCTGACCCCGCTGTTCCCTCGTGAGAACCCCCTGAAGCTGGGGGTGTATCTGGACTACGAGGGAGGGTGGCTGTCCCTATACAATGCGGACTCCATGGAGCTTCTCTACACCTTCCCGCAGGCCCCCTTCACAGAGAGGCTCTTCCCCATCTTACGTCTCTGGGGAGATGCGGAGCTGAGGCTGGTGCGAGAGCTGCAGGGAGCTTCAGCCTCTCATCCTTCCCTCTCACCCCCCTTCAGGGGAGGAGGGGAGCTGAGGCTGGTGTGAGAGCTGCGGGGAGCTTCAGACCCTCATCCCCCCCCTACAGGGTAGGAGTGGAGCTGAAGCTGGTGTGAGAGCTACAGGGAGCTTCAGCCCCTCATCCTTCCCTCAACCCCCACCCAGTAATAACAATGTGACCAGGAGCACAAGCAGAGACGCTTTTAAATAATGAAATGTTCCCTTTGGGGATAAGTCTCTTGGGGTGCACGGGGGCAGTGACTGGAAAAGAAGGTTTCTTTTATGTAGATTTATTAATGTATATATGTCAGCGAACCCCAATGTGAAGTGCTCACCCCTCAACTGTTACCTACAGTTTAAACACCAACTTTCCAAAGAATCTTCTTCACAACAACCCTCCCACATGTTGCCATGACAACAAGAAGCCTCATGTGAAACTGACTGCTACATATCTCTTTTCTTTGTACAATTTTAAAACAAGGGCAGGAAATGTTTGCCGTGTGAATCATGCACCAGACATCATGTAACATATAATAAAGTCTTTGTAAAATTCAGAAATGTGTATTTCTTTCTCACGCGGAGCTTTGACTTTAATATTCACATTATAGCGCCGTGCTGAGAAGTGATTGTTTTTAAACATGACCCTAGAAACCAGTCCTGCCCCGCCCAATAACAGGGATATTATTAAGTACCTCAGACGCAAGACAGTTGTCACGTGAACCCTGTATGTAACCCAGATTCAGGGCGGCTTAAGGACATTGCGACCGGTGCAGCCGCACCTGTGCTAATCTGGGAGCAGTGATGTGTGCAGAAATAACTTTGGCTTTTAAAAGCACCTGCTGCTTCCTTGTGTGTCCAGCAGGTTTCAGGCAACAATAAAAATGTCAATGCAGGTGATTAATGTTTCTGCTGGAGAGAGATCGAAGTTTTGTCTTGTCACAGTTTCAACTCATCCTTAAGTAGTGCAGAGGGTTAATATGTCGGCTGCAAAGAACGTGTACCTGCAGATCACAGAACGGTAATTGTTGGACAGGCCTCGTGGAAGGCCCGCTCCCTCCCCGCATGATAGGGCCCGGACACCGGCTCTCCCTGTATCCCCAGAAAGAACTATCCCGGCAACCCACCGAGGCAACCCGCAACCCGTCCCCAATGGGACGCCTGCTCCTGAACACCCCTGTATCGGCTGGCCCGGGCCTCCATCAGCACCATTGCCCCGGCCCAGCCGCCATCTTGGACACTGCATCACGAGGCCGCGTGGCCTCGGCTCGACCCCAACCCTGGGCCTGGCCAGGCCCCGACATCGAGGCACCACCATCCACCCAGGAGGTGAAGAGACCACTTGGCAGGTCAATGGGAGAAAGGAGTGTCGATGGCTCTCCCCCGCCAGGTGCCGATCGCCCCCGGTCTCCTCGGGCGCTGGCTCCACCCCCCTGCTGGGTGTCTGGACTCCCTCATCCCGGACCTCCCGACCTCCAAGCGCGAGGGTCCGGACATCAAAGGAGACCAGACCTATAACTGGGGCCGCTCCAGAGCAGGAAGACAGTTGTATCCTGGAGTCGAGAGACACCTTGAAGAACTCATCCCTGACGGACTGCTGGCGCTGCCGCAGCCTTGCCTTGTGAACCATCTCTGAAGCCTGCTGGCGCTGCCGCGGCCCTCTGCAACGTGCACCTTCGTCTTGGCCTGCTGGCGCTGCCGCGGCCCATCCTTGTGAACCATTGCTCCTGCCTGCTGGCGCTGCCGCGGCCCTCTGCAACGTGAAACCCTCATCCTAGCCTACTGGCGCTGCCGCGGCCCTTCTTGCTGTGAACCATCATCCTAGCCTGCTGGCGCTGCCGCGGCCCGACCTTGCAGACCCCTGAGCTCGAGGATTGTGAGCTCCTTCTGGCCGCCCCTGTGCCGGACCGGTACCAAGACTGTCCCGCTACCCCTTACCCTACAGAGACTAGAATTGGGAGGATCCTCGTGTCCTGCCCCCACTGTATCATTGATAACCTTGCCTCAAGAACCCTATATAAAGTGTGCAGATCTCATCCACGTGTGGTGTCCATTTGTGGAGGGGAAGTTACTTGTCTGTACGATCGCCGGAGACGGCCCTCACCGGAGGCCTCTCCCCCTGTACTCGGCCGACCCTCCGGGTCTCCGTCTAACATTGGTGGCCAGCGGCGCGATCCGAACCAACGCGTAATCGTACAGAGAGTAACTCACCCCACGACCCAACCACAATGTCAACAAAAGAGAGCAGAACCACAGAAAAATTCCAGATGGAGAAACTAGAAGAGTACAACCACAGAGAACTAAAGCAATTCTGCATAGAACTAGGCATTGCTACCACAGGACTGAGCACGAAAGAAGACTTCAAAAAGGCCCTGGAATCTTGGGCAGAGACGGGTACGGCCGTACCCCAAAACCAAAGCCTCGAGGCACCGGAAACGAGCACCACTCCGACGGAAGAAAGAAGATCGGGTCTCTCCCCGGAGGAGATCCGAGAACGGGAAAAAAGCAGGCTCCATGAATTGGAGCTGGCTCGACTTCGTTTGGATGGAGAACTGAAATTGGCGGAACAAAAAATAACGTTGGAACACTTGCGGCTCCGAGAGGAGCGGGAAGAGAAACAAAGACAGAGAGAGTTAGAAGAGAAAAAGCTAGCCTACGAACATGAGCGCAACCTAAAAGAAATAGAGCTTCGGAAACAGAACAAAGATCTCGGGGTTCCCGAGCGCTCGTACACTCCTGCCACTACAGACCCTAAAGTCCACATCCCCAAGGATGTCGTCAGAGAGTATTACCGGAACGATGATATCCAGCAATGGTTCAAAGCCTATGAAGTAGCCATGACCTCCCACAGGATTCCCCGGAGCGACTGGGGAGCCGGGTTATGGGGGAGGTTCGTCAACGAAGGGCGAGACGCCCTGCTGCAACTCCCGGACCATCAGATGACCTCCTACGACCACATGAAAGCCGCCCTCCTCACTCGATACGGACTCACGCCCGAGATGTACCGCCAGCGGTTCCGCGACTGCAAACGGATCTCGGGTACAACTTGGGTGGAGTACGTGAACTTCTTCAGCCGAGCATTCGAGGGGTGGATCAAGGGCAGCAAGGTGACCACTTACGAGCAACTCTTTGACCTGATTGTGTGGGAGCACCTTTCTAACAATTGCTTCGTCGAGCTCAGGCAGCACCTCCCCGACAGTAAACTGACTGAACCTGGGCAACTCGCCGCCGAAGCTGACCGATGGGAAAGCACCCGAGTTGCCCGAAACGGGCCCAGCGAACCGAACAGAACCAACCAAGGACCCCATCGCCCCCGAGGGGGAGGAGGAGGCCAGTGTCGGGGCAGAGACGCCGTCCCGGTGGCTCCCGCCAGCAACGCCCCGCCCCCGGCCGGCAGGGGAAACCCCCCGATGCGTCCAGGGTTCCGGGCCAACGTTACTTGCCACCGATGCCAGCGATCCTGCCACTACGCCAATGATCCTAATTGCCCGAAGAACCAGAACACTATGCCCCGCCAGGTCGCTGCCGCCGCCCTGGGGGAAGGGCAAACCCCAGAAGACCCTGAGGAGTACGAGGCCGACCAGCCCAAGTGGGAACCAGCTGCCATGTCCCTGGTCTGCCTAGGGGAAAGAGACATGATTCCGCGGGCCCCCCTACCCGCCAATACGCAGAAATACAGCCAGTGGGTCAACATTAATGGGCACCGGGCTGAAGCCCTACGCGACACCGGGGCCAGTGTGACAGCAGTCCGCTGTCATCTGGTGACCCCGGATCAGATCTTGCCAAACATCATTTGCCCCGTCCGGTCAGCCGACAACTCAGAAAGCCTGTGTCGGATGGCCTGCGTCCCCTTCGAGTGGGGAGGAGTGTCCGGAATGCTGAAAGTGACTGTCCGCGATGATGCCCCTGTGGACTGCCTCCTGGGGAACGACCTCGAGAGTTCCCCTTGGGCAGCCGCTGAAAGAAGAGAGCACCTGGGGATGTTGGGCCTCCCTGAATGGGCCTGCATAACGACCCGGTCCATGGCCGCCCGCGCCATCCCCAGTCCCGAAGAACCAGAATGGCCAGAGCCTCCTCCCCCGATCGTCCCAGAGGGAGCCGCCCTAAGAGCCAATCACCCAGAACCAAACGAAGAAGGGCCCGTTCGACTCCAGGACCTTCCCGAACTGGCCCGAGGCGTCAAGAGGGTGGTCCCACCCAGGAACAATTCCGACAGGAGCAGAGAACCTGTCCCTCCCTCGTGGGACTCCGGCAGCAAGCCCTCGCCCAGAGCGCAGGAGACACCTCAGGGGCCCACTGGATTTATTGGGACAATGACCTGCTCTACAGTGAGCAAAGAATTGCTGAGCTGGGGGCCAGTCGGGTGCTGGTGGTGCCTCTCCGCTTCAGAGACTTCCTTTTGAACTTGGCACACGATGTCCCCCTCGCTGGGCACCTGGGGCAAGACAAAACGTACAACCGCCTGGTAACTCACTTCTACTGGCCCAAAATGCGAAATGATGTCTCCAACCACTGCCGGGCCTGCCCCACCTGCCAGGCCAGCGGGAAGAGCGGCCGAAAGATCAAAGCACCCTTGCAACCTTTTCCCGTCGTCACCACCCCGTTCGAACGGGTGGGAATAGACATTGTGGGGCCCCTGGACCCCCGAACGGCACAGGGGCACCGGTTCATCCTGGTCCTGGTGGACCACGCCACCCGCTATCCCGAGGCCATTCCTCTTCGGACCGTGACAGCGCCCGTGGTAGGCCGAGCCCTGATGGGGATCTTCTCTCGAGTGGGCTTCCCCCGGGAAGTCATCAGCGACAGGGGCACGAACTTTATCTCGAAGTACATGAGGTCTCTCTGGCAACAGTGCGGGGTCACCTACAAATTCACGACCCCTTATCACCCGCAAGGAAATGGACTGGTCGAGCGGTTTAACCGCACTCTCAAGGGAATGATCATGGGCCTAGAGGAACCCCTACGTCGCCAATGGGATGTGCTGCTCCCGTGCCTCCTATTCGCCTATCGAGAAGTCCCCCAGAAATCCCTTGGCTTCAGCCCCTTTGAGCTCCTGTACGGACACCCCGTCCGGGGCCCCCTCAGCCTGGTCAAGGAAGGATGGGAGATGGCCCCCCAGAAGACTCCTCCAGATGTATATAAGTATCTCCTGACCCTCCGCAACCAGACCTGGCGATTCAGGGAGCTCGCCAAAGCCAACCTTGAGGCCAGCCAGGAGGACATGAAGAAATGGTACGATCAGCATGCCTCCTCCATCGAGTTCGAACCGGGACAACAAGTCTGGGTGATGTCTCCGGTCGAACCCTGTGCCCTGCAGGACAAATGGTCCGGGCCCTTCAAGGTGATAGAGCGCAAGGGCCCAGTCACCTACCTAATCAACATGGAGTACCCCCGGAACCCCCTATGGGTCCTCCACGCCAACAGACTCAAACCCCACTTCGTACGCTCGGAACTCAGCCTACTGATGGCGACAGATAGTGGGACGGAGGAAGACTCCGAGCCCCTCCCTGACCTACTGAGGACCCGTGAGCAGGATGGCTCAGTGGAGGGGGTCAGACTCTCCGACGCTTTGGCCCCGGAGCAACGCCAAGACTGTCGAGCTCTCCTGCTACAATTTGCAAACCTGTTCTCCCTCACCCCCAGGGTCACCTCCTGGTGCCTTCACGACGTGGACACCGGGGATAGTCCACCTATTCAACACAGGGCGTACTGAGTGCCAGATCGGGTGCGCGCCTGCATCCAGAACGAAGTCACCAAAATGCTGGCTCTAGGGGTGATCGAGCCATCCGACAGCCCCTGGGCCAGCCCAGTCGTACTGGTCCCCAAGGCTGCCGCCCCGGGTGTTGCCCCCGAGCTCCGGTTCTGTGTGGACTATCGGGGCCTGAACGCCGTTACCAGAACCGACGCTCACCCCATCCCCCGGGCGGATGAGCTGGTTGACCGCATGGGGGCTGACCGCTACCTGAGCATCTTCGATCTAACAGCGGGCTACTGGCAAATCGGCCTCACCCCCAGGGCCCAAGAACGATCCGCCTTCTCTACCCCGGATGGCCACTACCACTTCAAAGTGATGCCATTCGGCATGAAAAACGCTCCAGCTACCTTCCAATGACTCGTGAACCAGGTACTGGCGGGCCTCGAAGAATTCAGCGCCGCCTACCTGGACGATATTGCTGTGTACAGTCGCCACTGGGCAGACCACCTCCACCACCTCCGAGAAGTCCTGCACGCCCTCCAGCAGGCCGGCCTCACCATCAAAGCCAGCAAATGCCAGATTGGCCAGGGGTCCGTGACCTACCTCGGACACCAAGTGGGGAGCGGCCTGGTGGCCCCCCTTCAGCTCAAGATCGCTGCCATCCAGTCCTGGCAACCCCCTGTCACCCAAACCGAGGTCCGAGCCTTCCTGGGGCTCACCGGATACTACCAGCGGTTTGTGAAGGACTATGGCAGCATTGTGGGGCCCCTCACAGAACTCACATCCAAAAAGAACCCCAAAACAGTCAACTGGACTCCGGACTGTCAAGCGGCCTTCGAGAAGCCCCCGTGCTCCAGGCCCCCGACTACAGCCGGGAATTCATAGTCCAGACGGACGCCTCAGATCATGGCGTTGGGGCAGTCCTCTCTCAACTCAACGCCGAGGGAGTCGATCAGCCAGTGGCCTTCATCAGCCGACGCCTGCTGGCTCGAGAACAGCGCTGGAGCACCATCAAGCGGGAGGCCTTCGCAGTGGTATGGGCCCTCAAGAACCTCCGGCCCTACCTCTTCGGTACTCCCTTCAGGGTACAGACAGACCACCGACCCCTGCAGTGGCTGATGCAAATGCGGGGGGAGAACCCAAAACTGTTGCGATGGTCCATCTCCGTACAGGGGATGGACTTCACTGTGGAGCATCGTTCTGGCCAGGACCACGCCAACACGGACGGCCTGTCACGCTTTTTCCGCCTCGGCGAGGAGAGTACCCAAGAGGATGGGTGACTCTCCCTGCCTTCAGCTGGGGGGGACGCATGTTGGACAGGCCTCGTGGAAGGCCCGCTCCCTCCCTGCATGATAGGGCCCGGACACTGGCTCTCCCTGTATCCCCAGAAAGAACTATTCCGGCAACCCACCGAGGCAACACGCAACCCGTCCCCAATGGGACGCCTGCTCCCGAACACCCCCATATCGGCTGGCCCGGGCCTCCATCAGCACCGTTGCCCCGGCCCAGCCTCCATCTTGGACACTGCATCACGAGGCCGCGTGGCCTCGGCTCGACCCCAACCCTGGGCCTGGCCAGGCCCCGACATCGAGGCACCACCATCCACCCAGGAGGTGAAGAGACCACTTGGCAGGTCAATGGGAGAAAGGAGTGTCGATGGCTCTCCCCCGCCAGGTGCCGATCGCCCCCGGTCTCCTCGGGTGCTGGCTCCACCCCCTTGCTGGGTGTCTGGACTCCCTCATCCCGGACCTCACGACCTCCAAGCGCGAGGGTCCGGACATCAAAGGAGACCAGACCTATAACTGGGGCTGCTCCAGAGCAGGAAGGCAGTTGTATCCTGGAGTCGAGAGACACCTTGAAGAACTCATCCCTGACGGACTGCTGGCGCTGCCGCAGCCTTGCCTTGTGAACCATCTCTGAAGCCTGCTGGCGCTGCCGCGGCCCTCTGCAACGTGCATCTTCGTCTTGGCCTGCTGGCGCTGCCGCGGCCCATCCTTGTGAACCATCGCTCCTGCCTGCTGGCGCTGCCGCGGCCCTCTGCAACGTGAAACCCTCATCCTAGCCTGCTGGCGCTGCCGCGGCCCTTCTTGCTGTGAACCATCATCGTAGCCTGCCGGCGCTGCCGCGGCCCTCCTTGCCGAGACTTATCATCCTAGCCTGCTGGCGCTGCCACGGCCCGACCTTGCAGACTGCTGAGCTCGAGGATTGTGAGCTCCTTCTGGCCGCCCCTGTGCCGGACCGGTACCAAGACTGTCCCGCTACCCCTTACCCTACAGAGACTAGAATTGGGAGGATCCTCGTGTCCTGCCCCCACTGTATCATTGATAACCTTGCCTCAAGAACCCTATATAAAGTGTGCAGATCTCATCCACGTGTGGTGTCCATTTGTGGGGGGGAAGTTACTTGTCTGTACGATCGCCGGAGACGGCCCTCACCGGAGGCCTCTCCCCCTGTACTCGGCCGACCCTCCAGGTCTCCGTCTAACAGTAATCCTCATTGGTTTGTGTAGCATTTCCTATAGACTGATTTACATATATAAGATTCATTGCCACTGTTAATGTGCGTTTGGTGTAAAGTGCTCCGACACCCTAGAGTTGGCATGAGTAGCACTATAAAACAAAAGGCATGCATGCGAGAGAGGAGCTGAGTAGAGGTGAGTGCCACTGTTGGAAGGTGGGAGTGAGGGAATATTTGGAAGTGGCGGTCATGGGCGGAGGGGCGCGAAAAAATATTGTCACACCTGGCGCCTCTAACTCTAAAGCCGGTCCTGCCCAGATTCTGTTCGATCCATTAATTCAAAGCAATCGTTTTTTGTAGCGCTGGTATTCTAAACTCACGGTTTTGAAGGTGCTTTCATATGTGATAGGGAAGAAAATGGAGCATCGGTGAAATCAAATATTTGTCTATGATCACAAAATTTGGTTACGCGGCGAAGCCGCAATTAATCCAGGTGTTCTAGTTTCCCTCTGTACAAATTAACTACTAAATGGATATCTATTTGTGTCTCCTTTTTACCTTAAAGGTTTATGCTTATGTGATCCATCACCTGTGAATTAAGCTGATATTTCTTTGCAAGGGTTTAAAACTTCTTTCTGTGGACAGTGTTTTTGTAACGTGAGCATGACGAGGCCAGTGAAGATATATCACAATACAGAACTATTTTTTAGATATTGCAGTTCCTAAACTGCAAAGATTCCATCACAATTACAGACCATCATGTGTAAGTTGTTTTCTTGTGAAACATCTGCCCTGCTGCACGAGCCACTATTGCAGTTTATGAAATCTGTATTGTGCAAAGATATGCAGATTCTGTGAACAATGTGCAATAATGTTATATTCCAGCAGCACAAATACAACACAATAGCCTCCTGCGGGGCTTTCATGACTCCACAAACATTTCCAGGTCATGCAAACATATTAGGTAGAATTAACTTGTCTGCAACATTTTTTCCAGATGTTATTGTGTATATACAGGCCATCCTGTATTAAAAGCAGAATCTATTTTTGTCATGAAACTTTAAGAAGAACAGCTACATGCGTGACCCTCGGAAGCAAACCTGCCTTTCAAGCCGACGCCAGTGCATGCTGGGACTGAGATGAGAAGGTACTTAATAGAAAGCATCAGACTACATGTCCAAAAACGCAAATTTATATTGACACCAAACGTCAGGGGTTGAGTGGCGGGTCACTTGGAGTGCGGTTTTGACACCAGGTCAAGCCAAGCAGAATGATTTTGCTCTGAGTTTTTAATGCTGCTCCTATGAGAGCAGGAATGACGTGTAACACTCGTCACCTCTTCATCCCTTTAGGGGTTTCTACTTCTTAATATCCTCGTCTCTGCTTCATGGAGATTGGATGTAATTCTTGTCTCTCGAGTAAGACGTCGGGTGAGTATGTTCTCTTTCAGCGTTCGTGTCATGACATCCATTTACAAGGTAGCTCAGTAGGTTGAGGCACATCTGAGAGACCCATGATCTAGACGTCACAGGTTAGACTCCTGGCGGGGGCTTCTCCAACTTTCTTATGATTGCACTGTATTGTATCATTTATATAAACCTTCATGCTCTTACCAATGGCTTCCAGCTAACGTCACTGAGAAATGGACCTCCAAGCCCCAGTCATTCATTTAAGATCATTATGAATTCTGGCTTTGTAGTTTTGTTTTTTTTGCAGTACAAATATTAACATTATCAGATTAAAAAGAGATTCGCTGGTGATAAATTAATATTACCAGCGAAACATTTTGCAAAAACATACTAAAAAGATCAATTTACAATACTTGCAATTGTCAAACTTTTTTCAGGAGCTCTGTGTCAATCTGGGGTAACTGGACTCAAACTATAACAAAGAGAACCTGTTACCACTGGTGTCGGGGAGCTTCACCTTACTGTGGGGTCCAAGACTGAGCACCAAGTGAACCCCTCACCCCTTTACTGTCAGTAGTGAAGTTGAGCTGTCCAGGGCTTACTCAAGGAGAAGGTGCGGGTTAGAAAGAGAGCACTCAGTCAAGCATAAAACTGTTAAGTGATTGTCCAGCCAGTGCTTTTACTTGAAAAATGAAACTTGTTTTAATCACGAACACACAACTGAGGACTATACTCAAAAAATAGAGGGGACAGACAGATGCACCTAGTTATACTCTGGAGGTTGGGGGGTGGTCCATAGGGACCCTCATGTAGTTAGCCCTGCCGCCCCGTGGATGAAGATAGAACAACATTTGCACATAGTGCATAGAAAGGCCTTGTACATGATGATTTGAGGCATTGTGTTAATGTTGTGTGAAGCTAGATGTGTAAACAAAGCAGTTTCAAAAAAACTAATCCAACTCTGTGCAGGAGGTCACAGCAGAAATTTTTGGAAAAATAGGACAATATAAGAAACGAGCAGCTTCGCTACATGGGCCTAATCCAGGCATATAACAGTATTGTGCTGGCGCATTGAAGGTGCTGTAGGACAGTTGTGAATGAGGACAGTTATGCAATAGGACAGTTACACAGTAAGACAGAATCTTGAATGAATGAATGAATATGAGATTTGTAAAGCGCTAATTTAGCCCAGGGGCATCAAGGCGCTGTAAGCAGACCAATATGCAAGCAGGAGAGGACACACTCAAACAGACATCGTTGAGAACAGCCCGGTCTTTAACGCCTTTCGAAAAAGGGTGTGTGACAATTGCCCCCAGATTTCCTCCGGGAGGGAATTCCACATTTTAGCCTCAACAGTTGAGAAGGCTCTAGCTCCCCATCTCACCTTTTTAAACCTAGGGACAAGGAGGAGGTATTTATTTGCTGACCTGAGCTTCCTAATAGGAGCATAGCGCTGAAATATGGACTTGATGCTGTCAGGACCCATGCCAAAGTAAGCATTGTGAGTGAGACAAAGGGTTTTAAACATAATTCTGCGGTCCAGAGGAAGCCAGTGCAATGAGAGAAGAGAGGACGAGACTGAGTGGTATTTAGGCAGGTCCATCACCAGCCTGGCAGTGGCGTTCTGCACCAGCTGCAGGCGTCGCACCAGTCCCTTGTTAATGATAACTTGTTTGCGTGAGGCAAATGATAGGAACTGAGAAATCTTCCTGATAATCCTGATAAGCCCAAAATGAGTAGCCACCGCCCTGCCAATCTGCAGATTCAAAGAGAGGGAATTGTCCACCAAAACTCCCAAGTTTTTGTCATGGGAGACAGGACTTGGGCATGTGCCCAGAGAGTCAGGCCACCAATCCCGGGACCAGATGTCCAACTTGTCCCCGAAAATGAGAACCTCGGTCTTCTCACCATTTAACTTCAGAAAGTTTTGCGCCATCCATGAGTCGACTGGTTGCATGCAATTTGTTTAATTGATGTCGGCGTCACTGATGTTATGAGTGATGGACACCATTATTTGTGTGTCGTCCGCATACGACAACACATCCAAACCAAAAGATTTTACCACCTTTGCCAGCGGGGCAACATAGATATTAAATAACGGAGGGCTCAAGGAAGAGCCCTGAGGCTCTCCACATAATAGGGGATTGAGATCCGAGTCGGAATTGCCCAATTTCACTGTTTGGGCCTGCTCACCAAGGAAAGAGGCGAGAAGCCCTAGAGCCAAGCCACCAATCCCTATCTCCCTGAGACGCTCCACAAGCCTCAGTGGAGATAGGGTATCAAAAGCTGCACTAAGATCAAGTAAAACCAATAGGGTGGTGTGGCCTACATCCACCTGGGTCTGAATGTTGTTAAATACCACAGTGAGAGCAGTTCCTGTATTATGACAGCTCCTGAACCCGTATTGTGAACCATCAAGAATTTGATGGTCCCTTAAGTAAGTGAATGGACTTGGTCCTCAGGCTCCCACCGCTCTCGCGGGTCTGTAGTTAACCCCCCTTTCCTTCTGGAATGGGCTGTGCCAGTTATGGAGCTGTAATGGTGCCAATGTCTGTTATGGTCCTTTTGTACAAGGTCTCAGTTCACATTGTCCTTAATTCTAGTTCTCTAGAGGGAGTTCTCACTGGGCTCGTCAGGGGGTGCCTCTCCAATAGTGCACGCGCTCACACAGAGCTCCTGGGGCAGCCAGGCTGACTCTGCCTCGGCCCTACCTTGAGCACTTATCCCCGTTGGTGCCCAGACGTATGTCTCCCGCCCAGGTGAGGGGCGAGAGAGCGAGAGCGGTAGAAGTGATGGGTAGAGATGGAGCAAGAGGGTGGTGACAATGGAGGGGAATAGGCGAGTAGAGAGAAAGTGGTAGAAGTGAAAGGAGAGAGTGTGAAAGAGAGAAGGGAGTGAGATACACTGATGTGGAGAGAAAGATAGGAAGGAAGTGGAGAGAGAAAGCGAGAGATCGAGGAGAGGGATGGTGGGGAGAGTGTGAGTGTAAGAGAGACAGAGGGAGGAGGTAGAGAGTGGAGAAAGAATGGGATAGAGAAAGAGGGTGGGTGGTGGGAAACAGAGAGAGAAAGAGAGAGACTGCCAGCAGTCAGTCTACAGGACGAGTGTCTGCTCAGAAGAAGGAGCTGCACGTCGGAGGGTTGTCCGGCTCCCACCGCCAGTGATGGACTGAGGGGACCGGGCCCTTGGGATCTGCATTAAGAGGACACCATGCTTCTGGCCCGCCCAGCTGGACCCTATGGATGAACAGGTGTGTAATCTAGCGCCTAGGTGCTACGGCCTGAGGATCATGGCAGCCCAGTTAAATTGCATCTGAGCAGAAGCTGGTGCATGGACTGCCCCTTCGCCCCCTCCCTCCCCCCCACAAGGACACAGCAGCAAAACCGAGACCGGTGTAGAAGCTGCACCCCACCACCCCTTCTGCAGAAATAAAAATGTAACAAGGGGCACAAGCAGAGATGCTGCCACCAGTGCCAGTCCCTTGCAGCAGAGTGAGAGGATGGTGATAATTGTATCCAGGAGGGTTGCACGTTGGGTGCCCCCCACACTCCCTGGACCTTATCCGTGGGTGCCCCTGGACCTTATTCTAAAATTTTTAGGTACACGCATCACTCAACGTCCTTCAATACTGACCCGTAACACACTTGCTCTTCTGAACTAGGGGTCCGCACATAACTCTGCCAATCCCCTCGATTTCAATTTGGAGAGACCTCTGTAAAACCAGCCCTGGCAGCTCTACCAGGGTATTAGAATCCTGACATGAAGTAATGCACCTAAACCCGTGATCACTCCAGCACAAAAGTTGCCGATGGGTGTTACACTTCTTTACCTCAACCGGTGCCAGCTGCACTTACATCAAGTGATATGCGGATTCAATACCAACGTGTGCTGGCTCGTCATGTTTGTGGAGGGTGGGAAGCTATGGAAGAGGGCAGCCGGGGTCCCAAAAGTGGCATGTTACGCATTTAACCGTGTAATGTGCTTCCACCAGTTTTGCTGTTGTTGGTGTAAATGTTGTGGCTGTATGTGGAGACACCCGCTTACACAATTTTGGGATGTTGACAGTGGGAGTCGTCCCGGGCCGGGGGCAGCAATCTGAGCCTTAAATGATGGTTTGACTGTCGTTATCCAGAGAGGGAAGTGGCCGACAGACTCAAAGGGGGTTTCAGTGGTGGTTTTACATTGAGATATCGAGGCCCGCGACAACAGTGCTGGTCAGCTTCAGTCAGTGATGAAGGAGAAACCAAGGAAAGAAGTGGAGGAAGAAAGGATTGCAGGCCCATTGCTGAGTGGTCATTGCCAGATTTGATGCTGCTTCTTTTGGGGGTAGTCCAAAGAAAACCCCAGGAGAATATTGTTTCATTCACCATTTATCGTGGCCAGAGGGGGCATAAGTGAATGGCTGCATGACTCAGGAAGATGCAACAGAGCAGTGTGATGCATCGTTTGATACTATTAGTTTTGGGCAGAACAGGTAAAATGTGACATTAAGTCTGCATTTCACATAATGTCCCATCTTGAGAAATTGAAGAAAGAATAATGTCGCAATATTTGCGGATCTTGTAAAATTGCAAAATATTTTTTAAACTTCATATTAATTGTTTACATTTGATCTTTTTTATAGCATTTGAAGGTAATATATGTTATATCGTGGAATATTGTAATGGTTGTAATGAACTACCCAATAAACTATTTACTTTACTTACTTTTCATAATGTCAGTACATATAGTGGAGATTTCTTTGCTGGGGATGTTATTTGAAGGGACAATATATGTAGACTGAGTTTTGTTTATGGGTTGTACAATTTCTTGTTCTCTTTTTGAAATTTTCAGCGCCTTCTTACAATGGGCTTTGTCAAGAAGAGCTGGTCACAGGCTGATTTCACATTATCCTGATGATTTCTTGTTTGTTGGGAAGGGAGGTGCAGGTAATTACCGAGAAGTGTTGGGCATTTTTCAGGACTTGGCAGAGGATTTTGGGGTGCCCCTTGCACCGGAAAAGACAGAGGGCCCGAGTACTGTATTGATTTTTTCAGAATTGTCATGAAGAAGATGCAGGCGAGGTTGCCTGGAGACAAAGTGCAAGAGATTGTTTTATTGGTAGAAAAGGCGTGCAAACAGCGGAAGTTGGTGCTCCATTAGGTTAAATGTTTGTTGGTGCCTCTCAATTTTGCATGCAGAGCGGTCAGGGCTGGCAGATTGTTCCATACAAGGTTGGGCTTTGCCATGTCAGGGGTGGATTTACCGCACCATATATGGTGAATGACAGTTGCTCTCGGACAAATTGACATGTATAGATTTTTTGTGAGCAAGAGGCCCTTGGTTGTGGTTTGTTCTGGGATGTCTGGCGGTGTGCAGAACAGTGACATTTTTACTGGTGGTTGCTTTGGTTGTGTGTTGTGTGGAACTGATGAACAGAAGAGGAACGTTCAGCAAGGATAACATATCAGGGGTTGAGTTGTTTAACAGAAGGCAAGGACTTCAGGGTTTTGCTGCTCTTGTAGAAGGTTATGTAGGGTTTTCTGCCTTTCTATATTTTTTTTTTAGAGCAATGCATTTCCCTGAAACAAGCAATGACATTGCTGACACTTTATTTTGTTCGCAGTGGAAGAGGTTTCGAAGTTTGGCTCTAGGAGCGGAAGAGATGAAGACCAGTTGCCACAGGACATCTGGTCACTGGGGCAATGAGAATGCTGGAACTCGTCGAACAATCTGTATCAGTAACTGCTAGATGATCCCACTGATAGGCTTGGTGGGAGTTTAAAAATGGCCGGGGTAGGAAGAAAGGGGGTTATAAAGATGGTTTGGAACTGAGTAATGAGGACTTTATGTATTTTCGATTATCTTTGATCGACAGGGGCTTATAAGCTATCCCCATTGCTGGGAACCAAGGAGGTTTTTCATTCATGTGAAGTTATTTTAGGGATATGACCTGGCGGCTGTGGAACTGGTGAGGCGAGTAGTAGCAGGTTAATCAAAAGGGAATGGAAGAAAATCTAGGCTATTGGAACCGATTCCATTTCACTTGTTGACGAGGTTACACTGGGTGTTGGGGTTTTGCTGTTATGACAATTTTGAAGTTGAAATCTTTTGTCTTTACCTGTTATGGATGTTTTATGGTGTCTGAATTGTTGGGCACAAGGAACAGGCCAGGTGTAAAAAGACAAGAGGTGGGGATGGAAGATATGTTTTTGAAAATATGGATTAGGTGTTGCCAAACAGATCAGAGAGGGACAAGGAGATGGCTTGTGTTGAAGACTGGGCTCGTGACAGAAGCAGGTAGACTTTGGACAGATTGTACAATTTCCCGATGTGTTTAGGATATGAGGTTGTTTACCCTACTGTTCCCTACAGAAGCGGTCGCTCCCCACGCTGCTCCTCGCCCTGCCTGCAGCCTGGTATCGTAGCGCATCACCGCCAGACTGCTGTTACTGCCGGATCAATTTGCAAATTTCATAGTAGCGCTAGATTGCCTTGATTGTTTAATCATTGTATGCATTCTTAGATCGTAGCGCTAGATTGCCTTGATTGTTTATGCATTGTAATCATTTTTAGATCGTAGCTCTAGATTGCTAAAGTGCGCTGTTACTACAGTTTCATTTGTACTGCGCTGCCTGTAGATTTTGATGTGTGCCTGATTGTGCCGGGGCCACTGCCATTTGCATCGCATTTGCTTCCTGTTTCACTTTAGGCTGCCTGCCATTTTGTTGTTGTTGTTGTGCCTCCCTGCCCGGGTCTCCACCCCACTCCCGCCTCCCAGCTGCTCCTCCCTCGCCCCTCCCCCCTCCACTACCCTCTTATTACAGATGCTTTTGCGCGCAGCGTTCACGCGCAGCGGTCGCGCCCCATGCGCGCCGAAGGTTCGCCAAAGGTAAGCCCGTCTACGCCCGTCCGCGCCTGGACCGCGCCCAGCGCCAGACCCCCTGGTCCCCGCAAAATCCAATCCACCCGCATTACATACGAGGCCGCAACCCTCTCAGCACTTAACCCCGGCCGCACACCACTATGCTACCAAGCTGCCCCAGGACACACACATGGACCCTTCACCTGCCACTCCTGCAAGTTCGACTGCATCAGGACCGACACCAAATCCACTAACTCCAGACATAATTCCGACTCTAACCACCTCCAGTGCATCCTGTTGAACACCCGCTCGGTCCACAGACACTCCATTAAACTCTGGAACCTACTCGACACCACTTTACTGGACGTCGCCTTCCTTACAGAAACCTGGATGAACGCCTTTTCAGCACCCGACATCGCCATAGCCATCCTGGACGGTTATAAGATCATCCGAAAGGACCGCATCAACCAAACAGGAGGAGGCATCGCCATCGTCCATAAGAACACCATCCGCATCACAACCAGCTCCGACGATAACCTCGCTACCGCCGAACACCTTCACTTCCAGATCCACACCAACCCCAAGACCACACTCAGAGGCACCCTTATCTACAGACCACCAGGACCCCGCACACAATTCAGTGAAGACATCACTGACTTCATCAGCCCACATGCCCTCTCCTTCGAAAACTACATTCTACTGGGAGACCTCAACTTCCATTTGGAAAAGAAAAACGACAGCAACACCACCTCCCTTCTGGACAACCTGGACAATCTCGGCCTCAAACAACTTGTTGACACCCCCACCCACCTTGCCGGGCACACGCTCGACCCTATCTTCACCTCCAGCAAGCACATCTCCTTCGATCACACCACAACACTCCATTGGACGGACCACAGCTGCGTCCACTTCAGCTACAAAAAAACTACGACCCACAACCCCCCACATCCTATTCCTCGAAGAAATTGGAACAAAATCACCACCGACCAGCTCTTCACTTCGCTCCACCAAAACCCCCCTGCCATATCATCGGACCCAAACCAAGCAGCCACCAACCTCACACAATGGATCACCCACAGCGCCGACGAACTAGCACCCTTGAAGAACGATCTATTAAAGCAAAATAACAAAAAAGCCCCCTGGTTCAACGATGACCTTAAGAAATCTAAGAAGCTCTGCCGCACTCTTGAGAAAGCCTGGAGAAAAAACCCTACCACTGCCAACCTAACCACCTTCAAGAACGCCACCCGCAAACACCACCAACTGATCCGATCCACCAAGAAATCAGCATTCAAGGATCGACTCAACAACAATGCCCTAAACAGCAAGGAACTATTCAACATCGTCAAAGAATTTACCAACCCCACCGCCGGCACCAACGACATCACTCCCTCCCAAGACCTCTGCGACTCTCTATCCTCATTCTTCCACAACAAAATCGCCGACATACATAAACAGCTTTGAAAACCAGTCCGAAGACCAGCCCACTCCACCCTCCTCCGAACCGATACCGCACTCTCACATCCTTTTCGCCTGGAACCCAATCACCACTGAAGACACCATCCGCCTGATGAACTCCATCCACTCAGGATCACCAACCGACCCATGTCCTCACCACATTTTCAACAAAGCAGACTCCATCATGGCACCCCATCTCCGCGATGTCATCAACTGTTCCTTCAACTCCGCTACCTTCCCGGAAAGCTGGAAACATGCCGAACTCAGCACCCTTCTGAAGAAACCCACAGCAGACCCCTCTGAACTTAAGAACTACTGCCTCATCTCGCTCCTCCCATACCCTGCCAAAGTCATTGAGAAAGCCGTCAACAGTCAACTCGCCGCCTTCCTCGAATCCAACAAATCCCTCGACCCCTCACAGTCCGGCTTCCGAGCCAAACACAGCACCAAAACCGCCCTCATTGCAGCAACAGACGACATTCGAACTCTCTGGACAACGGAGAAACAGCCGCCCTCATCCTACTCGACCTCTCCGCAGCCTTCGACACAGTCTGTCATAACACCCTCATTGAACGCCTCAGCAACATCGGAATACAAGGGAAAGCATTGGACTGGATCATCTCGTTCCTCGCTGGAAGAACCCAAAGAGTCTGCCTCCCCCCTTTTAAATCAGAGGCTACTGAAGTCATCTGCGGCGTACCACAAGGATCATCACTCAGTCCCACCCTCTTCAAAGTATACATGAGCCCCCTCGCATCCATCGCTCGCCAACACAACCTCAACATCATCTCCTACGCTGACGACACCCAGCTGATCCTCTCCCTCACCAAAGACCCATACACCGCCAAAACCAACTTACACGAAGGAATGAAAGAAGTAGCCGAGTGGATGAAGAACAGCCGTCCTAAACTAAACTCCGACAAAACTGAAGTCCTCATCTTAGGCTCATCCCCATCTGCCTGGGACGACTCCTGGTGGCCACCGGCCCTGGGAACAGCACCCAGACCTACTGATCACGCACGTAACCTGGGCTTCATCCTGGACTCCTCCCTCTCGATGACCAGACAAGCCAACGCCGTCTCATCATCTTTCTTCAACATCCTCCGCATGCTCAAAAAAATCTTCCGTTGGATCCCCACCGAAACAAGAAAGACGGTCACCCACGCACTGGTCACCAGCCGACTGGACTACGGAAACACCCTTTACGCCGGAACAACAGCCAAACTACAGAAGAAGCTCCAACGCATCCAAAACGCCTCAGCCAGACTCATATTGGACATCCCTCGGCAAGCTCACATTTCCAGCCACCTGAAAGACCTATTTGGCTCCCCGTCAACAAGAGAATAACGTTCCGCGTCCTCACCCACGCACACAAAGCCCTCTACGACCAAGGACCCGAATGCCTCAACACGCGACTGTCCTTCTACACCCCTCCCGCCAACTACGATCGTCCAATCAAGCCCTCGCCGCCATTCCGCGCATCCATAAATCCACCATGGGGGGAAATCCTTCTCCTACCTAGCGGCCAAAACCTGGAATTCCCTCCCCACCCACCTCCGCCTTACACAAAACCACCTCGCCTTCAGAAAGCAACTAAAAACTTGGATATTCGATAAGTAAAGCACACCTTTCTCAAGAGCCTTGAGACCCTCTGGGTAAGTAGTGCGCTATACAAATCTCTGAACTTGAACTTGAACTGCGGCCAGTCGTTTTGGGAATATTGGGAAAATCATCGGTTTACTTGGGATTGAACGCGAAGGGCTTTGGCATGTGCTGTTACAGACTGATGCTGCATCATGAGGCAGCAAGGTTGAGACTTCAGACCAGGAACATAAAGAGGGTTGAGAGATGATGGTCCGGTCGTTGTGAGAGATACATACGAGGGAGAAGTGGCTAACTGGTTTTTAAGGCATGGTGGGATTGGTTATATTATGTTCGAGGCATATGAGCTGAAGATTGTACACTTATGCATAGATCGCCATCGGGAAACAACCGTTACAACGCAACTATTACAAAGGACTACTTTTACAACGCAACTACTACAAAGCAGGATCGAGCGGAAAATGCACCCGGTACTCCCTGTGGTGGTGTGGAGCAGTCCGCAGCCCTCAGTTTCCTTGCTGTGGCGGCGGAGCCGCTTGAGAACCGGCCGCGACGAGGGCCGCCGGAGGACTCGCCGGAAGACTCGAGGACCCCTCGATCGCGATCGCGGGGCCTCGGTAACCCAACGAAGGGAGCCAGTGGCACGGAGTGGACCAACAGGTTGCGGGCGTCTCGACACCACGACCGTCCCCGTTGTGACCTGGGACGACCTTCCTTGGCGGAGCGGAGCTGCATTAGCGGTGAGAACGGAGGCGGAGCCGACAGGAAGCAGCTACGCAAGCCCGGGGATCAGGTAGGCCGCGAGGCCTGCACCACGTGGCCCGGCCCTGAGCCCCGCCTTTAACCACTGCCGGGCGCTGCCAGGCCCTCCGGTGCCCACGGTCGCCTTCGCGGCCCATGAGACCTACCCCCTCTCCGGATCCAACTGCTGCACATCTCGCACGACTGGCCCCCGGCTGTGTGATAATCGAGTGGACCAGTGGGGAAGGACTGCTGCGAGCTGCAGAAACCTGCAGTAAGGGCTCACCTTCTACTAGTCAGCGATCCTCATTTGGCTCCTTACCTTCGTTTTGTAACAATCCCTTACCACAGGTTTTTATTAACTAAATTAAGGTTCAATCTTATTCATCTTTACCTAGGTTCTTTTAAGGGTTGGCAGAAGCCAGAATTAGCCGCCCCTTGCAGCTGCGACCACTTTTCTGTGCAGGACACAATGCACTTCGTCATGTTTTGTAGTTTATTTCAAGAGCAGAGGAAAAAATACTTGCTCCCCTTACTGAAAAATGCGGGGTTCACACAGGTGCGCCCTGCACTGCTCTATCTACAGCTTATGACCAATCCATGCACAGCATTTAGCCTCGCAAATTTCCTAGTCGCGGCAGCTAGGGCGAAAGCCGCTGGCCAACCCCCGCCCTAAAGAACTACTAAACGTAATGAAATTACACCTTAGGCATTGTCTTATATATAAATTTATCTTTTAAATTGTGTAAATAGTATTTATAATGCGTACCGAGTTTTGATGTTTTTTTTTTTTTTTGAAATCGTTATGATTGTAATGCATACTTTTATGTGATGTTTTTATTGTCTTTTTTCTCTTTGTATGACTTTGATTAAGTCGAATAAAGATATTCTGACTGACTGACTGACTGCTGCGATCCCCGAGAACGGGCCTAGCCGGAATCACCGGATGTGGGTTCTGGGGCGATCACTGGAAGGACTGTCCAGCAGTGCCCTCTGTGTACCGGTAGTCCTCGACTTCAGCTTTGAGCGGTGCGAAACAACACGTACATAGTCCGGGAGACGAGATTACGCCACACCGGCGCTGGTTCCCAGGGCCGGAGCGGACGGCCATTTTGGACGGGAGCGTTTGGGGGCACCTCACTGGGAGTGGACCCACATCGACACGAGCAGTGTGGATAGCCACCCACTGCTGTACTGCTGCCCTGGCCTGTCTCGCCTCCTCGCCACGGCACGCGGGCTTTTGTGATACCCACCCCTCCGCGATGTCGAACGCCAGGGGACAGAAGAAGGGCGAACGGACTTTGCCGGACATGCTGGGAAGAGGCGCCCCGAGGCAAGACAGGAACCAACCTGCTCCGAGCCCCCCGACTAGTTATCGGGGCGCAGAAGGCGGGGAGCCCCCGGTGACTAGATCATTCCTGGAGTCCCTGTTCAGCTCCTTGAGGGAGGACTTTCAGGCCTTGAAGCAGGAAGTGGCCGGGGAGGTCGGGGAGGTCCGGAGAGAGGTGGACTCCCTGGGAGAGCGAGTGAACACGGTGGAGGCGGCTGGCCACTCCAGGGACGAGGAAATCACCCACTTGCAACAGGAGGTCCTGAGGCTGAGGGATCAGCAGATGGATCTACAAGCCCATGCCGAAGACCTTGAAAACAGGTCCAGACGGAACAACATTAGGGTCTGAGGAGTTCCATCCAACGAGGAGGGTGAAGACGCGGCCGCCTACTTAGGAGCCCTGTTCCGTGAAATTCTGGGGGAGTCGGAAGACTTTCCAATTCGGATCGACAGGGCGCACAGAGTTGGTCGGCCTCGCAGGGCCTCAGCGCCTCCTCCGGACATTTTACCCTTCTTGCCAGATTTCCCCTTGAATGAGCGGATTCTTCGTGAGGCACGGCGGCAACAGCCTTTCTGCTTCAGAGATCACCCGGTGGCTCTCTACCAGGACCTTCCGCAATAACACTGCAGAAACGGAAGGCCTTTAAAATTGCTACGGACTTCTTGAGGGAACATGGCACACAGTAGTTGTGGGGGCACCTCTTCCGCCTCATCTTTCGCTGGAATGGAACTTTGCACCAGCTCCGGTCCCTCCAGGATGTGTGCGGGGTGCTGGGAATCACTGCATCGGACACGGACACCCCGGCGCCTCGTCGCAGGCGGAGCACGTGAGATGGCTGGCAATTGGTCGGGGAACGGCGATCCCCGCCACCCGCGAGACCTGACTCGCCTACGATTCGGGCAGAAATGTCCAGCGCCATACAGGAGGCCTCCAGGACTACGGCGAATGGCGATGTGGCCTTGACGGCCTGAACTTGCTCCGGGGGGAGTCTGCAGTAGCCTATCTTCATTGCAGGTGCGGGGGTTCCGGGGGTGGGGGGTGGCGGGGGTGATGGAGGTGGTGGCTGGACGTCCACTTGAACAATTTTCCACGGCCTTGTCCGTTGAGGACCGGACTGGGACAATGAAGTATTCTGAATGGTTTGGGGTGAGGGGGGTGGGCAGGGGAGTTGAACGGGCGGGTTTGGGGGTTCACTGGGAAGAGGGGGAGAAGGGGGGAGTGAGGGGTTCCAGGGAAGGGGGGTTCACACAGTTGGGGTTTCGGGGACTGTACTGTGCTACGGGGTGGTTTGCTTTCACTGTGTGCTGGGGCCGCTCGCTGCTGCCTTTGAGCTTTTCTCTTCCTGCGCTTCCAAGACGGCAGGGGTAGCACTCATGATATCTAGGAGGTTCAAAGGGGAGGTTATGCAAAAGGTAGCGGAACAGAAGGGGAGGCTCTTGGCGTATAGAGTCAAGGTGGGGGGCTCTGGTGTTCACTATAGGCTCCATATATAGCCCCAATGATCATCAGGATCAGTTTCTACACAGGGCACTGGAAGACGTGACATCCACTCCTGACAGACACATCGTGATTGGGGGGAACTTGAATATGGTCTTTGACGCGTCCCTGGACAGGTCGGTGCAAAGGCGCCTACAATCGGGAGAGCTCTCGGGCTCGGTTCGTACCCGTTTGGAGGAGCTTGATATGCACGACATGTGGCGCCGCCTCCACCCCGCGACCCGCGCATATTCCTACTATTCCCACGCCCACAAATCCTATGCAAGATTGGATCATCTCTTGGTGACGGGCCCGATGTACGAACTGGCCTCGGGCGCCGACATAGGGGGTCCTGTCTCTCTCAGATCATGCCCCGGTGGAGGGCTCTTTCCGACTACCTCCGGTGTCTCCCTCGCGAGGGGTCTGGCGTCTCAGGGACACTCTGCTGCACAAGCAATCTGTGGTGAAACAGGTCCGAGAGTCCATAGAGGAATATAAGCGTGCTAATGACAACGACGACACCACCCGCGCGACGCAATGGGCCGCCTTGAAGGCAGTGCTCCGCGGCGAGTTTATTGCCATCTCCTCGGCGGAGAATAAAGATCGCCAGCTTAAGAAAGACGAACTTACACGCCAGGTGAGGGAGCTAGAACAGGTGCATCAATGGACGGGAGCCCCTCGTGTCTGGAGGCAACTTAAGGCCGCCAGGAAACTCCTGTCCGCGCTTGATATGGACAGAGCGGAGTACGCTGTACTTCGCCTGAAACATAAGTACTACACCGGCGGCGACAGGTGTGGCCGGCTTCTGGCGCATAAACTCTGTGTGCAGCACCGGGTGAAGGAACTAGCGGCCCCCACTGGAGGGACAGTCACGGAGGATGGCCAGATTGCGGACGTTTTCCGTGGTTACTACACTGATCTCTACACCGGCGTTCCCCCCTCAGCGCGAGCCGAGGCAGACTATCTGGAGTCGGTGTCGCTCCCGTCCCTAACGCCGGACCAGGCCCAATATCTTGAGCGGGAGATTCGGATTGAAGAGGTGGTTACGGCTATCTCCTGACTCAAAAACGGGAAAGCCCCGGGGCCCGACGGTTTTATCCCTCTCTTTTACAAGACCTTTTGCCAGGACCTCGCACCACTGTTGACGCGCCTGTTTAATTCGTTTTCTGAACCGGGCACTATCCCCCCGGAGTTCCTCCAGGGGACGGTGTCGGTGATCCCTAAACCGGGCAAGGACCGGACTGCATGCGGGTCCTACCGACCGATTTCACTTCTGAATACAGACCTGAAGATTTTCACCAGTATTCTAGCGGCACGTCTGGCACTCCACCTCCCGGGTATGGTTGACCCAGATCAGGCTGGGTTTGTCCTGGGCCGGCAGACTGTCGATAACACTAAAAGGGTGACCCATATACTGGAGAAGGCCTCACGGATACCCGGGGAACGTAGGCTCCTTTCCATCGACGCGGAGAAGGCGTTCGATAGAGTGCATTGGCCTTATTTGGAGAAGGTATTAGGCAAATTTGGCATAGGTGAGAAGTTTAGGCACCTGGTATTCAATTGCTACCGATTCCCGTCCGCGGTAGTGAGGGTGAACGGATGCAGCTCCCGGCACTTTGCGATAGAGAGGGGCACCAGACAGGGGTGCCCACTGTCGCCATTGCTTTTTGCTCTTTATATGGAGCCGTTCGCACAAAGAATTCGCCAGAACCCCAATGTCACAGGTGTCCGCATGGGGGAGTTCCACCACACCCTTAGTCTTTACGCGGACGACGTGATATTGACGCTCGACGACCCCAGGAGGTCATTGCCTGCTTGTATTGCTGAACTGGAGACCTTCGCGACTGTAGCGGGTTTCAAGGTAAACCTTGGGAAGTCGGCAGCCCTTGACATCCCGCTGTCCGGCACCACCAGGGCTGACTTACAGAGGCTTTTTCCGCTGAGCTGGTCTAGAGATCAGGTACCCTATTTGGGGATTCTCCTAGCACCCTCTCTTCCTGCTATGGTCGCGGCCAACTATACGGCTTTAAGTAAAAAGATCAAGGAGGAACTGGCCCGTTGGGACAGGGGCACGTTGTCGTTGCTGGGCAGGGTGGCCGCGGTAAAAATGACCCTTCTGCCGCAAGTCCTGTACCTCTTTCGGGCTCTTCCGTTGCAACCCCCCAAGGGATGGCTCGGACAGACTCAGTCTGATATCACCCGCTTTGTGTGGCAGGGTCGTAAACCTAGGCTCAAGAGAGCCATAACCACGCCAGCGCCTGAGTCTGGTGGCCTTGGTATACAGGACTTGCACAAGTATTTTCAAGCTGCTCAACTGCGCTACCTAGTAGAGTGGAGCCGGTGGGAATCGGACAAACATTGGTTGTTTCAGGACCAGGCGGTGGCGGGCAGAACGCTGCAGGAGGTGCCCTTCCTGCGGAGGGCCCACCGTCCCCCCAACCTCTATGCATCCTTCGTAACGCGGGTCCCACTCTGAATATGGGACTCCGTGTCCACCAAACACGACCTCACCACCTTTTCTTCTCCTTTCACACCAATAGTTGGTAACCTGGATTTTGGCCCGGGTATGGAACCCGGAGCCTTTGAGCACTGGCGGGCAGCCCATTGCTCCCCCCTATTCCACATGTATGGCCCAGAGGGTGCGGTCTCCTTCCAGGATCTACGGCGGGACTTCGGTCTGCCCGAGACGGAGCGCATGAGATATATGCAGGCGCGCCACTGGGCGCTTCAGCCGCAGGTGCGAGCATCGGCGGACCGGAAACTCACGGCATATGAGCGCTGGCTGGTAACTCGCTCATCGGACGCCAAGCTTATATCCGACCTTTATAAATTGTTGCAACCTCCCCCCTTTCACATCTACAATCCCGGGAGAGAGCGGTGGGAGCGGGAGTTGGGGCGGGCGCTGAGCCACACTGACTGGGACCACATCTCCTACTGGGCACGACACTCTGCCTACCACACTGGGCTCACAGAGACTTTCACAAAAATTTCGATTTACTGGTACCGCACCCCGAGAAACTACATGAAATGAACCACTCAATACCCAAGACTTGCTGGCGAAACTGCGGTCAGACTGGCACACTCACTCATATACTATGGGAATGTCCCGTGTTGACCCCTTACTGGGAGGAGGTGCTGAATGAGGTTGACCAATGCTTTGAGATTGAATTACCCCGCTTTCCTGCCTTTGTTCTATTGGGCTTGCCAAACGGTTTAATGTATCCACTACGATCTAAGAAGGGTAGGCAGATAGCGATCGCCCTGGGATCGGCAATACAGAATATACTCATTCATTGGCGCACTACCACACCTCCTACTGTTGTTGGCTGGCTACATAGATTGTGGCATGTCCTAGGCATGGAAAAGATGTCCCTGGTGGTGGCGGGGGAGGTGGACACATTTGAGGAGCTGTGGGCGCCATTTCACACATTGTTAAGGTCGGAATTCAAAGAAATTACTTGCCCTAGATATCTCAGATTGCTACGGCTGACGCCGCCGCAAGACCCGCCCGTCTGAGCTGTCCGAGTAGTTAGCTAGAGGGGGGGACGGATATTACGCTGCCATAGTGAAAAGACGGAAGGTTGATAGCACAGTACAGGGGGTGGGGGAGGCAGTTGGAGGGCTTGGGGGGGCAGTTGGTTGGGGGGGGGGGGGTTCTTTGTCTTTCTTTTTCCTTTTGTTTTGTCCCCGTCCACAGGTGCGCTAGCCATGTGACTCTGGTACGAAATGTGCCCATCGCACTGCACGAACTGACTTCACGTATATGTTGAATTGTACACACTAATTTGCGGGGTGCATCTGTGGTTACTTGTTTGTAATGTTGTCCTTTTTCTTTCCATACTGCAATAAAATACTTTAAACCTAAAACACCTACACTATTTTAAAAAAATATATATATATTTACAAATACATTAATAAAAAATTAATTTAATAAATAAAATTAATTAAATATTTATAAATCAAATTTAAAAAAAAAATAATATACTTACCTATACTTACGTTGTAATGACATGCGTTGTAATAACATCTGCTATGTAATGTCATGCGTTGTAAAGGCATTCGTTGTAAAGGATCCTGCGTTGTAAAAATGGCGTTGTACTGGTATGCGTTGTTAAGGTATGCGTTGTAACGTCATACATCCATCGCCATCTGGTGTCGGGCTCGGATGTTTGCATGTTGTTTTTGTCTTCGAAGAAGTCTTGTAGTCACGAGGCTGGTGACTCCTTCGGTGGACAGTCCGCATGGGCTTCAGTTCCATCGTTAGATAGTTTTTTTTCTGCCATCGGGTTTGGATGTGACTTACTGCGCTCCGGATCGGAATCATTCTCGAACCCCCTTCGACGCGCAATCACAGTTACCGACGGTATTGTCTCGATCGCGTGCCTTCGAGGCGAACCCTCGACAATTTTCCCTTAGTCTTCGACGCCTGCGAATCTCGACGCAGGCCGTTGGGCCTACCCGCGCCGATAAAGACGGACATCGATGGAACAGACTCTATTTAAAAAATGTCCACAGTGTGGTGCTAAATTTCCGCACTCGGACCTCCATCTTGCCCCCAGAATATAAGGACAACGCTGATGACCTTATACAGGAAGGCAAACTTATTACTAATACCTCAATCAAATGTGCACTGGACGCAGCAGACACAGCGTCACGTGCAATAAATACTAGTGTTCTGCTACGTAGACACGCCTGGCTCAGGGTGTGTGGGTTTAAGCAAGAAGTGCAAAATACGATCCTAAATCAACCATTTGATCAAGAGCACCTTTTTGGACCTGCAGTTGATGCATCTCAAGAGAAAATAAAAAAAGACACAAACAGCAAAGTCTATGGGAGCCTTACAGTCACCATCTGCCAGAGGCTCCTTTCGTCGCTCCTTTTATAGAGCAGGTTACAAAACCAATACATCAGAACACCCCACAACATCCTATAAAAGTCCCTACCAGGGCTTCTTTTGTAGGGGATACAATAGAGGAGGTTACAGAGGTAACAACAATAAGGGTAGGGGCAGAGGTAATAACATCCGCAACTCCCCTAACAATAAGCAGTGACTTCCCCTCGATCATCCCACTCCTGTCAGGGGACGCATCTCACAGTTCCTACCTGTCTGGAATTCTATCACAACAGACAGGTGGGTAAGACAAATTACCCAGTATGGTTATTGCCTGGAACTCACTTCTACACCCCCCAACATTCTTCCAAGACACCATCCAATGTCATTAGAACACCTGACGCTTCTAAAACAGGAAGTCTTAGCAATGTTAGAAAAAGACGCAATAGAGCCAGTTCCTCTACTTCATCAAAGGACAGGAGTCTACTCCCTTTATTTCCTAATCCCAAAAATGGACGTCTCTCTAAGACCAATACTGGACCTCAGACCGCTAAACTTTTACATTCAGTCAGACCACTTCTACATGGTCACTTTTCAAGTGCTTCCACTACTGCAGCAAGGTGACATTCTCTCCACTATAGATCTAAAAGACGCCTACTTCCACATTCCAATACATCCCGCTCACAGGAAGTATCTCAGATTTGTGGTTGATGGTCAACACTACCAGTTCAAGGTGCTCCCATTCGGAGTCACCACAGCACCCAGGGTTTTTACCAAATGCCTCGCGGTGGTTGCAGCCCATCTCAGAAGACAACAAATTCATGTCTTCCTCGACCTAGACGATTGGCTCATAAAAGCAAACTCCCACAGCAGCTGTGTTCAACACACACTTCAAACAATACAGTTGCTTCACAGTCTGGGATTCTCAGTAAATCTAGCCAAGTCCCATCTCCAACCGTCTACAATGCAACAATATCTAGGGGCAACAGTGAATACTTCCACAGCACTAGCACATCCCAATCCCATCAGGATAAATGCTATACAAATACTGGTTCAAATATTTCAACCACAACATTCTCTACCAGCAAGAATGTTCATGCAGCTAATAAGAATGATTATAGGAAAATAGGGTTCGTGAGGAGCACTCCGTTATTTTTGATCAAATTATTCTGCTACTCAAATGGTGCTACGATTAATCAGGGTAGTCACTCCTGCGAAATATGAAGTGGTTATGATGGGTTATTAGACCCACCTAATCGTGCACTGTTCACTTGGTGCTCCGCACCTTAAGCTTTTTGCATACTAATGACACTCTTAATATTGTGCTTATATTGTTGCTTTTATTTTTTGTTATTGCATCTTTTTATATCAAGAAACCTTCTTGTTTGTTATTTACATTATTCATAACAAAAACATTTGTTTCATTTTCATTTGTGCAAACATTGTTACATTTTTACATTTTCAATTTTTTGGCATAACATATATATATATATCCATTCCATAATCATGTATTTACAAGTGAGCCCAATGCATTTCGGCACCTCTATGATGCCTTCATCAGGGGCGACTCTGTAATAAAAAACATATAATATGTGTGAGAATCATTTCTGAAGTGGTACATGGGGGTGTATTACTGGACTATGTTATTGTCATACCTGTTGTCTGATGGTCGTTGTGTATGTATGATCGCCTCAATCAATCTTACTCTGTGTGGATCACTGAAAAAATGATGGTAAATAACCTGTGTTGATAATATGCCAAACCTTAATTGTCAACTAAAGTATAGCTATGCAATCTGTAGGGACATACCTGATATGCTTAATCTGAGCTCTCTGAAACGAAAAGATGACACCTGTAAGAACTACACTAATCCCGCAAAAAACGAGTGAAAACTATGTAACTTAAACGGTAAATCTGAATGCCCTTACCTTGTCTTCACCAATATTGTTAATCTGTATGGTGAAAAGAAAAAGTTATATATGTCGATACGGAGTGAATTTTTGGCATACCAGGTACGCAATTTTTCCGACTAATAGCGTTATTTTGAGGCTTTAACAAGCACTCAAACAATAAAATAGTAAAAAACTTTTTCTTTCATCATAGACAACAGGTATGACAATAACATAGTCCAGTAATACACCCCCATGTACCACTTCAGAAATGATTCTCACACATATTATATGTTTTTTATTACAGAGTCGCCCCTGATGAAGGCATCATAGAGGTGCCGAAATGCATTGGGCTCACTTGTAAATACATGATTATGGAATGGATATATATATATGTTATGCCAAAAAATTGAAAATGTAAAAATGTAACAATGTTTGCACAAATGAAAATGAAACAAATGTTTTTGTTATGAATAATGTAAATAACAAACAAGAAGGTTTCTTGATATAAAAAGATGCAATAACAAAAAATAAAAGCAACAATATAAGCACAATATTAAGAGTGTCATTAGTATGCAAAAAGCTTAAGGTGCGGAGCACCAAGTGAACAGTGCACGATTAGGTGGGTCTAATAACCCATCATAACCGCTAATAAGAATGATGGCATCTTGCATTTTTCTCGTTCCTCATGCAAAACTGCAAATGCACCCATTCCAAGAATGTCTAGCACGTCAGTGGAACCAGGCTCAAGGTCAACTAACAGATCTGGTGTTGGTGGACGGCCGCACACATCGCTCTCTGCAGTGGTGGAAAACGCAAAACCTTTCCAAAGGGCGACCGGTCCTAGAGCCGGTTCCACAGATAGTGCTAACAGCAGACGCATCACTCACCGGCTGGGAAGCAAATCTCCAAAACCATACCAGTCAAGGTTTATGGACCCCTCAACAAAAGGAATTCCACATCAACTACCTGGAATTATTGAGAATCTCTCTAGCATTGGAGTCGTTTCAACCGCAACTCCTTAACAAAGCTGTCCTAATCCATACAGACAACATGACAGCAATGTATTACATACAAAAACAAAGGGGGACTCACTCTCTCCAGTTATCCTGTGTAGCACAAAACATCTGGAGCTGGGCCATTCCACCAAACATATACCTCCTAGCAGAACATCTACCAGGAGTACACAATTAAATAGTGGATCTGCTCAGTCGTAAAACACAACAGATCCACGAATGAGAACTTCATCCTCAAGTTCTTCCATTCTTTCACATGTGGGGACATCCAGACATAGATCGGTTTGCCACACACCAAAACATAAAAATGCCCAAACTTCGCATCCAGGTATCCACGCCCATTGTCATAAGGCAATGCGCTATGGATGAACTGGTCAGGCAAATTTGCTTACGCTTTTCCGCTTCTCCCACTCATTCCATTGCTAGCGAGGAAGCTCCAACAGCATTCTCTTAGAATTATCCTAGTTGCTCCAACATGGGATAGGCAACCATGGTTCACAACTCTGTTGCAGTTATCAGTAGTACCACATCAAAAGCTGCACCTCTCTCCCAAGTTTCTCACTCAGAACCATGGAGAGATAAGACACCCAGATCCCAATCAGCTCAACCTTGCGATCTGGCTCCTGAAATCCTAGAGTTTGGCTACCTCAATCTTCCATCTAAATGTATGAACGTTATCAAAGAGGCTAGACGCCCTACAACAAAGGCATGCTATGCAGCAAAATGGAAAAGGTTAATCATTTATTACTCTCACAATAAAATTGATCCATTGGATGCTTCCATTCAAAACATCATCTGTTACCTTTTGCATCTACAGCAATGTAACCTAGCGTATACATCCATAGGATTACATTTCGCTGCCATAGCGGCCTACTTGCAACACAGATAACATTTGTCTTTGTTTAGAATTCCCCCAATTAAAGCTTTTATGGAAGGGCTTAAAATGATAATTCCACCAAGAGCTCCACCCTTCCCAGTGTGGAATCTCACTATAGTCCTTACCAGACTAATGGGTCCTCCATTTGAACCTTTACACAACTGTGAACTACAGCACCTGCCATGGAAAGTAGCATTTTTAGCTGCCATCACATCTCTCAGAAGAGTGTGCGAACTCCAGGCATTAACCATACAAGAACCATTTTTACAAATCCATCATAAGAAAGTGGTTCTTAGAACAAATCCAGCATTTTTACCCAAAGTGGTATCTGCCTAAACCAGTCTGTTGAACTACCAGTATTCTTCCCTCAACCAGACTCAGTGGCAGATAGAGCTCTACACACTCTTGATGTTAAGAGAGTGTTACTCTATTACATCAAAAGAACAAAACCCTTTAGGAAAACCAAACAACTTTTCGTAGCTTTCCCCCCACCTCATGAGGGCAATCCTATATCTAAAACGGGAATTGCAAGGTGGATTGTAAAATGCATACAAATATGCTACCTGAAAGCCAAACGCACATTAACCATTCCCCCTAGAGTTCATTCTACACGCAAACTAGTCATTTATGGCATTCTTAGGGCACATTCCCCTAGATGACATATGCAAAGCAGCAACTTGGGCCACGCCACACACCTTCACAAAACACTATTGTGTAGATGTGCAAGCAAAACAACAAGCTAGTGTGGGCCAGTCTGCATTAAAAACACTTTTTCAAACTACTGCAACAGATACAGGTAGCCACCGCTAAGACGGATACTGCTATATAATCTATGCATAAATGTACAATCTGCAGCTCATATGCCTGGAATGGAAAATGCTCCTTACCAGTATGCATCTGTTCTTGGCATGTAGAGCTGCAGAGTTGTACTCGCCCACCCTCCTCCCCGGATACCTCTTATCTGATCCAGTTTTATCTGCATTAGATACATCACGCATGGACACCTTTCTATTACTCCATCTAACCCTACTGGCAAAACAATCTAACGATGGAGCCAAAGCCCATGCGCACTGTCCACCGAAGGAGGAGTCACTAGCCTCGTGACTACAAGACATCTTCAAAGACAAAAACAACATGCAACCATCCGAGCCCAACACCAGATGGCGATCTATGCATATGTGTACAACTCTGCTGCTCTACATGCCAAGAATTGATGCGTACTGGTAAGTAGCATTTTCCTTTTGTTTCAGTCTCGGTTGTATACAAGGCCCATTGGCAGAAAGAATCGTAACGTGGATCGAAGACATTCCTTGGTGCAGGGGGCTGTACAGTTCACAGATCGCCATCCATATGGCGCTCGTTGGGACTATCAAGTAGAAGACATGGGGTGTATTCATGGTGGAAGAATGGGGTGAGAGGGGGGGCAGCTGTTGCCATTATTGCCTGAACTATTTGTGGGCAGAGGATGTCCAGCTGTACTAATCATTCATCTTGGAGACAATGGTCTGTGCCACTACTGGGCATCTTTGCTGAAGAGCGTGAAGAGGACTTGAGGCTGGAGAGCTTTGGGCGGCACGTGCATCGTATGGACTGGATCTGACCTGAAAAGAGTGTGGTGGAATGACGTGGAACACAGCGCCATGGACAAAGCATGACTCAATTGAGCAATAAGAACTTTTTTGTACAAGCATAGCGATTAACGTTTTATCACACGGTAGTATGAAAGAAGTAGATGTCGTGTTATATTGCTCAGATGGCGCGCATGCGTCACTGTTGAGAAATGAATATTGTTTTTGGATTTGCAGGTATTATTTTCAAAGCTGGTGAGTGATAGGGTTTGGTGTGAGCATTACAGGAACCAGCTGACTGTCTGGGTTTTTGCGCTGAAGGGATTTGGTCAGAGGGGCAGGAAAAGACCTTACCATGGTTTTACTGGGTAGCAGTATTTAGGGGGGGTGAATCACAAGTGGGTGAATCCACCTCTAAGGGGGAGCACAGCTGAGGGGCTGCGGAAGAAGTTTGGGAGAGTTGCAGCTGATTAATGTGGGGTATTTTTCTCGGTGCACAGTGCAATGCTACACACAAAATAATACAAAGGTGCAGCGGTGTATACAGGGTCTGCAAATGAGCACTGTGTTAGTGAGGGGGATCAGTGGTGTGTGAACCCCCTCCCTGACTCCTGTCGCTCTCATGATTCTCTGCGTCCCTGGAGGGGTGCGGGCCTTGTGCTGCTCACATTAGCAGATATTTTAAGTAGGGCGGGAATTTCCACCAGCCAGTGACATAATGAAACTTCAGGGGGGTCCCCCTGCAAGGTATGTTGATGGGTCTCCACACCATTTCTTTCCACCTTAAAAATCCAATATCCTCACTAGTCATTTACAGCACAACCAAATCTCGCTCTCTCTCCCTTCCTCTCCCTCCCTCCCTCTCGCTCTCCCCTCCCCCCCCCCTCTGTCCCCCCATATGTTTACTGAGGAGGGTAAAAGAGGATGTTGGCTCAGTGAGTACCACAGGCTGAGGGTGGTGACACCAGAGTGACCTACGGTGCTCTATAGCACCTTTATTACACCATCTGTCAGGAACATATCAGTCACAACTGAAGGGGGAGGGCCAAAAATGTGTCTTGCCACCATTATCCACATCCCATGATGTCAGTGACGTTATTAAACTGTGTACAGATTCCCAGGATAAAGGTCACATAAATGCAGCCATGAACAGCTGATGCCAAACCTTCAGAGAGAGCCCCTCAGCTGCCTGTCTACTCTCCCCAGCACTCGAGGGGAGAATGTAAAATCACAGTATTTGTATCCTCCGCATCACAATACGAGGAATTATGAAAGGGCATCTTTGTGAGATGTGTCAGGTGCACACACAATGAATCACCCTCATGAGCATATTTACATTTATTGTAAAAAAAAGGGTCACTATTTATATGTCAATAAAAGTTTAGCGCTTTAAATGGGGATAATAAAGTGCAGGTGCTCACCGGTGGAGGGGAAGCAACCTGTGCAGAAGCAGAAAGGATGGACTCACAGTGATGGGGCTTCAAATGGACACCGCTGTCAAATAAAGGGAAAATGTGGAGGAGGAGAGCGAGAGCAACACAAAGAGAGCGAGAGAAACGCAAAGAGAGAGCAAGAGCAACACAGATAGACCGAAAGCAACACAAAGAGAGTGCATCACAGAGAGCAAGAGCAACACAAAGAGAGAGCAACACAGAGAGAGAGCGCAACACAGAGAGAGAGAGAGCAACACAAAGAGAGAGCAACACAGAGAGATAACGAGAGCAACACAGAGAGAGAACGAGAGCAACACAAAAAGAGAGAGAAACAGAGAGAGAGAGAGCAAGAGCAACACAGAGAGCGAAAGCACCACAGAGAGAGAGCAACACAGAGAGCGAGAGCAACACAAAGAGAGAGCAACACAGAGAGAGAGAGAGCAACACAGAGAGAGAGAGAGTAACACAAAAAGAGAGAGAAACAGAGAGAGAGAGCAAGAGCAACACAGAGAGCGAAAGCACCACAGAGAGAGAGCAACACAGAGAGCGAGAGCAACACAAAGAGAGAGCAACACAGAGAGAGAGAGAGCAACACAGAGAGAGAGAGAGTAACACAAAAAGAGAGAGAAACAGAGAGAGAGAGAGCAAGAGCAACACAGAGAGAGCGAAAGCACCACAAAGAGAGAGCAAGACCGAGAGAGAGCAACACAAAGAGAGAGCAAGACCGAAAGAGAGCAACACAAAGAGAGAGCGGGAGCAACACCGAGAGAGAGCAACACAAAGAGAGAGCCAGAGCAACACAAAAAGAGTGCCACAGCAACACTCACAGAGAGCCAGAGCAACACAAAAAGAGAGCAAGAGCAACACAGAGGGAGAGTGAGAGCAACACAAAGCGAGAGCAACACAAAGAGAGAGCGAGAGCAACACAAAGAGAGAACAAGAGCAACAGAGAGAGAGAGAGAGAGCAACAGAGAGAGAACGAGTGCAACACAAAGAGAGAGCGAAAGCAACACAAAGAGAGAGTGAGAGCAAATCAGAGCGAGCAAGAGCAAAACAGAGCGAGAGCTGTAATTATCTGTAGGAGTAAGAGACGCAGCTCCTGCATCTGCTCCTACATTTTCCAGTGCTCTGTAAAGCTCACCATTAAATACAACGGGGTTAAAATGTGTCCCTCAGAACTAGGGTATACAGTGAAGAGCTGCAAGCAGTTCTGGTGGGTGAACAAAATCTCAAGGGGTTGAAAAATGATATATTAAAAACAAGTTAATGGTTGTGTTGTGTCAGTGGTTTTTAGATCTCATTTTCTTGAAATATTTATGTTTTTGAGTCAGGATAAGTTTCGCACTTATTGAGGGATCATTTATAGGCCCTTCTAGTATTTAATGTTGAATGAAAAACATTATTTCACAATTCCCCTCGAGGAGATTTTGTTCACCCGTCAGAACGGTTTGTAGCTCATAACTGTAAGGCCCACAGCATCAGGAAAGCTGCTGGGGCCCGAGTGGGCCACACCACAACCTGAGCTGCAACTACCTGACCCCTACATAAAACAGCATCTCCAGTGCCAGCCAAGCTACCCAGTAGGAGCTCCTTCTGCCACACAAACGTCCCCTATGATTGCAACGTCTCGAACGCTGCCAAGGCCGGTGAACTGCCCCACCTTGCATTGACGTACTACACCGCGCAAGGGCCCAGTAAGGACTACAAAGTAAGGCAGCCCCAACAGCAAAAACAAGCACTGGCGTTGCCAATAGGTCTCGCAGTAGGAAAGTTGGAGCTATTGGTTTTGTAAATGACATTTTCTATTTGTTTTGTGATTTACAATGCCAATACTTTTAACTTTAGCATATGTGACACTTTTAGTATTTGTAATGTCACATGTTTTGTATTGCCTTTACTTAGATGTATTGATATTACAATTAACATTGGCTTTTAATTGTTTTAAATAATTAATACTTAAATAAAAGTGATTGTAATTTTTAATGGAAATAGCTTAAACTTTTGTAAATAACTGTTGTGAACATTATGTTCAGTGACTAAAATCCAAGAACAGAAGTGAAATATTAACTTTTTTTGTGACATTTGCAATAAAGCTTCAAACATTGAGAGAACATATTTGAACCAGTGATGCTGTGGTAGTGCTGAGATATGCTGTGGTGGTGCTGAGTGATGCTGTGGTGTCCCTGAGTGATGCTGTGGTGGAGCGATAGATAGATAGAGGGCGATAGATAGATAGACAGAGTGACGCAATAGATTGAGGGCGATAGATAGAGTGAGGGCGATAGATAGATAGATTGATAGAGAGTGAGGGCGATAGAGTGAGGGCAATAGATAGATAGAGTGAGGGGAATAGATAGAGTGAGGGCGACAGATGCTTGTGTGTGTGCGGTTGTGTGTGGTTGTGTGTGTAGTTGTTTGAGTGGTTGTATGTGTGAGTGGTTGTATGTGTGAGTGGTTGTATGTGTGGGTGGTTTTATGTGTGAGTGGTTGTATGTGTGAGTGGTTGTTTGTGTGAGTGGTTGTATGTGTGAGTGGTTGTATGTGTGTATGGTGGTGGGGTTGTGTGTGTGGGTGTTTGGGGGTGTCTGTCACCCTCATGCACGGAGGTAAAAACGTATTAACATTTGAGGTAAAAATTGGGGGCAAATAGACATTTAGTGGCTGATTTGTACACAGTGAAAGGGGTTTGTTTGCTCTGAGAAATAAATTGGGTGTAGGTCATTAAGAACTGAGAACCTAGTCTTCATGAATCCTAGAAAGGCAAGAGAGATGGGTCCAAGTAGAAGACCATGTAGAGGAGCACAAGGCTTTGCGCCTATAAAAGGGTTTGTTTTAGGTGTGTGTCTGAAGAACAATAGTGAAATCTTACTGGAGACTGGGTGGTTATTTCAGATCTGCTGCTGCACCTTAGGTCGTGAAATCTGTATTGTTAAATTAAATATGGTAAACTTACTTTGTCTATGTAGAATGTTTAGACTCCGATAGGTTTTCGCCATAGAGCTCTACAAATTAGAACGCCCATTTCACCTACTAACATGGGTAGAATACAATCCTTACTTATATGCAAAACTAAGGCAAAAAAGCTAAAGTAGTTCCAATTTTCTTTCTACCCACTAAGTTATTACTTTAATAATATGTGGATGAGAAAAATATTTATTTTGGGATATACAGCTTAAAGATGCGCAAGAAGTTCACTGATAGATCTTCTTTTCGCGTAAGGGTTAACTGTCAGAAATAATGATTGAAGGAGCATGTGGAGACTGTCAGGGACCTATCAGGGGAGAAAAAAAGTTGTGCAGTCAAAGATTTGTACGAGCACAAAGCCGTCAAAACCTTTTTAGCACAGTCATTAATGGCCAGAATAAAGGCACCTTGAAGATGCCACCCGAGAGCAAAACGCCTATGTTAAGTAAATTATATCACAGATATAGGGGCCCAAAGAATTTGTATGTAACCAATGTAGGAACAAACATCACAAAGAGAAAATTATAGGAGCAAGCTGTCGTGCAAAGGCATGGGTAAAATACCAGCAGATAAACATCAAGGGGTGTGCAGGTGGAGATACTTAGGGGGACAGTTTTATAGGTAACTTGGGCACATCGAACAACTGAAAAGATATTCAGAAATAAGAGGCAGACAAGAGATTTGCATAGACTGGCCTCCAAGAACCAAGTTAACGCTGAAAAAGTACAGCCACTACAGAAAGAAGGGCTGTTTAATTAGAGGGAGATCTCGAGAGGGCGGACAAACAAACAAACGGTGTGGACGATGCCAAATGCAAGGAGTCTCGTCTTCGTTCACAACACCAAGTTGCAACCAGAGGAGGAGGAACAGAATTAGAGGGAGATCTCGAGAGGGGGGAAAAACAAACAAACGGTGTGGACGATGCCAAATGCAAGGAGTCTCGTCTTCGTTCACAACACCAAGTTGCAAACAAAGGAGGAGGAACAGTTACAGTTTCCAACTATGCTCGGGTTAAAATTTATGCTCCAACAGCTTGATGCTGCACCAATTAGAAGATGCGGTCTCCAATATCACTAGTGGTAGCAACTTAAGTTATTAAAAACGTAGAGAACTCTGAAAGTTAAACTGTACGGTGTATAAAAAATTAGCATTTAAGGATTTTGGCTTTCGCTGCAGAGGATTATGGAAGTATACGATCCCCAACACGTGTGTGGTAAAAAACGAAGACATTCCAGCCTCAAGTTTATTCGAACATAACAGGAAATGCAGAGCGCACGCTGGGTGAAGCCCTTTGATGTGCTGCGAAGATGAGCGGCCGGAAAACTGAAAGTACGGCCGGCCGGCCAGCCATAAATAATTAAGGGAAGAGAAGCAGAGAAGCCGCAGAGCGCACGCTGGGCGAAGCCCTTTGATGTGCTGTGCAGCCGTTAAAAAAAATGCACTTAGGAGGGAGGGAGGCTGATGCGCGTGCTTGTTTGGTCACGTGATTCACGTGAACTTAATGAAAACCGCAGCACAAGAAGCCCTTGGTTTGACGAGGATTTCGAGCACTTGAATTCTCGCTCCGCTCAATGCGCTTGCGCGCATTGGTAGGTCGCGAGACCTAAAAAAGAAAAGAAAGACAGTCTTCCACAGAACAAAGCCGTCCTACCGCCCTGAACAAGAAAGTGCACACACATTAAGTGAGGCCTGATGCCCCATCCCGCACTGCCTGTAGCTTAGGGCCTTGCCAGCATAGGATTGAGAGACTTGTGATTTGTTGGAGCGGGTGTGAGGGGTGCTAGAGGACCAAATCCCAACGTACAATAAATACAAAGTCCCCAGTTTCCTGAGAACCTCCAGCTGCAAGGCCAAGTACTGTTTTTCAGTGAATATATATATATATATATATATATATATATATATATATATATATATATATATATATATATATATATATATATATATATATATATATATATATATATGTGTATATGTATGTAGGTAGTTCTAGTTAGGACCTAGTAACCATAGGAAAATTGCAACATTCTATTCCCAATAACTTTGACGCCGATTGACTAATCTTCGCAAAATTTTCAAAACTCGTGGGGCGCTCTGGTCCGCTCCTATCTTGAACTCTTTTTGTTAAATGGTGTAAATCTGTTCAGTAGTTGCTGCGAAAATCAAAGTTTTGTTAAAAAGTTTCGATATATAGAGGCGCACCCTCCCGATCACGAGATTCATGCTGGAGAAGTGTGGCTCAATGGTTAGAGCGGAAGACCCTGATGCAGAGGTCTAGCCCAGGACCAGGGTTCAATTCCCCGCCTCGGCGGGTCTTGGGCTCAAAAATTCCACGGACCTGATAATTCTCGCCTCGGTGCCTATTCCAATCATGCAGTCCCACTCTGCAATTCTGGGCAATAGCTTGCTTAATCTCCACAACGGCCTCCACAACGGCCCCCACAACGCTAAGGATGCCTGGCCTCCACCTTGGGGATGCCCAGGAGTGGACACCTCACAGGGAAAGTCAGGATGGTTTCCACAGCGGTATTCGTACAAGCGCCTTGAGACCCTTGCGGGTGAGTAGTGCGCTATACAAGTATCAATTTACGATTTACATTTACATGCTAATTGGCTGTCAACACTCCAAACCAGGAAGGGTTGGCAGTCATCTTGTGCCTCGGGAGAACCGAGGCACAGGAAAACAGTAAAACTAGCGCAAGAAAACAAGACAAGGGGGCAGGGTAGAAACACTCTGACCCCTAGGCCTGCTCAGGGGGTCCCCAGGGCCCCAAAAAAGCATTAAAAAAAATCAGTGAGATTTGCGCACCCAGCGCAAATTTTGGCCGCTATTTTTAAAAACGAAGCTTGGGCTCCCACGCTTCGTTATTCCTTATCCCCCAGGTGGGCCATGTCCCGGGGGCAGAGAAAAAAAAGTGTGGGGCCCCCCAAACTGCCCGGGGACCGCCACATCCCAGGGGCTTGGTTAATGAGTTGCGGAGTGGCGCGCAGACCCCCACACCCCCGGGGACCGCCACCCCGGCGATTATTTTTTAATGGGTAGGGGACCTTCAATGCCCCCCCCCCAATCCCGAGGACCGTCACCAGGGGGCTTTTATTGATTTTTTTGCGGGGGCACAGGGACCCCACTGCCCCGGGGACCACCACCCCCCAGGGCTTTAAAAAAAATATATATATATTCCTGTGAGGGTGGGCTCGAGCCCCCCTAACACGCCCTAGGGACTGCCACCTCCCCGGGGCACTAATATTGAAATGCGTGGGTCCGTAACAGACCCCTGAGCCCCAGGGCCCACCACCTCCCCGGGGCTGTGCAAGCATTGGGAGGGGGCAACACGGCCCCCCTCCTGGAGCCCTTGACGGCCCTGGGGACTGCCACCCCCCAGGGCCAGCTCCTGCAGTGTCCCGGAGTGCCCACCCCAGGGACACTGCTGTTTGCTATGGCAGGGCAGGAGCCGCGAGTCACAGCAAACTCTGCTTTGGTTTTTGGAAGAGAAAGCAGGAAGCCTGCTCTCGCTTCCAAAAACCAAAGACGACGGCTTTGCCACAAGGGGAGCTGCATCTTAGCAGCTCCCCATGTGGAAAAGCAACGATAGTTCCCGCAGGATGCGGAGAGCCGGCGGAACCGTGAGAGGATTGGGGACCCCCCCCACAGTCCCCAACGGAGAGGGCCTGCCCCGGGGCTAGAAGTGGCCCGGGAGGGGGGCCACGCGACCCCCCTCCTCAAAATAAAAAACAAAGTATGGCGCCCAAATAAATTAAAACAAAAAAAACTGGTCATGCTTCGGGGTATGGGGTCCCTGGGGCCGGTTATGGCCTCGGAAGGGGGGCTGCGCGGTACCGTACCAATTTTTTTAATTAAATAATAAAATAGTGGTCAGGCCCTGGGGGATGGGGTCCCCAGGGCCAATGAAATAGGAAAAGAAGGGGGGCCACCCAGGTCCCTTCTTAAAAAAGAAATTAAAAAAAAAACCGGCATTGCATCGGAGGCCCCTCCCTGCAGCACTCTGGAAATGCGCCCCCTGGCGCGTTTGCAGATGGGGAACTAATTCCCCTTGAATACTGGGGGTCCCTGGGTGCCAACTAGCCCACCAGAAACCACCAGTATGCGCCAGGGAGCTGCGTTGAAGAGAGTTGTTCAGAGGCCACGCCCCTTATTACACCTCTCTGTAACGCAGCTCTGTCCCGCTTAATGGAGGTACCTGGTGGGCTAGTTGCACCTCAGGGACCCTCAGGATTCAAGGGGAGTTAATCCCCCAACTTAAAACGCACCACGGGACGCGTTTGCACAGTGGTGAAGGGAGGGGCTGGGCCTGAGGTGAATTGTGCAAACACGCCCTGTGGAGCGTTTTAAGTTGGGTAAATGATTCCCCTTCAATCCTGAGGGCACCTGGGGGCCAACTATCGCACCAGGTGCTTCCAGTAAGCGCCACTGCGCTGTGTTGCAGAGAGGTGATCCATGCCATGTCCCTTTTAACACCTCTCTGCAACGGCGCTTACTGGAGATACCTAGTGGGCTAGTTGGACCCTAGGGTCCCTCAGGATTCAAGGGGACTTAATCTCCCAATTTAAAATGGCCACAGGGCGTGTTTACACAGTGGGGAAGGGAGGGGACGGGCCTGTGGTGAAATGTGCAAATACGCCCTGTGGCACGTTTTAAGTTGGGGACATAATTCCCCTGCAATCTTGAGGGCCCCTGGGGGCTAACTAGCCCACCAGGTGCTTCCAGTAAGCGCCACTGCGCTGCTTTGCAGAGAAGTTGTCCAGGCCGTGCCCGTTTTTACACCTATCTGCAACGCAGCGCTGTGGCACTTACTGGCGGTGCCTAGTGGGCTCGTTGGACCCTAGGGAACCTCCGGATTCAAGGGGATTTAATCTCCCAAATTAAGATGGCCACAGGGTATGTTTACACTGTGGTGAAGGGAGGGGATGGGCGTGAGGTGACTTGTGCAAATACGGCCTGTGGCGCGTTTTAAGTTGGGGAAATAATTCCCCTTCAATCCTGAGGGCCCCTTGGGGCCAACTAGCCCTCCAGGTGCTTCCAGTAAGCGCCACTGCACTGCAGAGAGGTGGTCCAGGCCGTGCTCCTTTTTACACCTCTCTGCAAAGCAGCACTGTGGCACTTAATGCAGGTGCCTGGTGGGCCAGTTGGACCCCAGGGATGGTCAGGATTCTGGGGACTTAATCAGTAACCGTCAGAAAAAGTTGTGGTTACAGGAGGACTTTCCGCTCCTCTTTTGGTTCTTTCTGTACATCTCTTCTTCTTCCTGCACTTCTGTTGCTTCTTTCTGCATTTCTTTTTTTTCTTCCTGTGCATTTTTCTTCTTTCTTCACATGTCCTACCTCTGTAGGGATACTTAAAAAAACCTTTGAAATTCACTTAAAAAAACCATTGGTTTCAGGCATGTTATACTTAGAAATTAGCATTTAAAAAACCTTTGATATTCATTGAAAAAAACATAGGTTTCAGGCATGTTATAGTTAGAAATTAGCATTTAAAAAACCTTAGAAATGCATTGAAAAAAAATAGGTTTCAGGGGCGTTATAGTTAGTTGGACATTTCACTCGTAGAAAACCATAAAAATTCCCCTGTTATAGTTAGTTCAGCTAACTATAACTCGCGCGCCCGCAATGCACTGCAGATGATGTCACATATTAAATCACTCATGACATGGTCAGTGACATCACTCATGACATCACTGATGACATCTCAAATTACATCACATGTATTTAGTGAGACACTTTTAATTACTCACTTAAACAGTCATACAGCTACTAAATCCTCCATCCAGACAGTTGTATATCCACTCAATCTTCAATACAGATTGGTATATATATATATAATTACCTACTGGTAGTCGCCAGTAGGTAGTTATAGTTAAGACCTAGTTACCATAGGAAAATCGCAACATTCTATTCCCAATAACTTTGGCGCCGGATGACGAATCTTTGCGAAATTTTTAAAACCTGTGGGGTGCTCCGGTCTGCTCCTATTCTGAAAGTTTCGGGGTGATTCAGCAAGCAGGAGGCGAGAAAAAAGGGGGGTCCCAAAACGTGTTTTCTCCATGTTATTTTCCATAGGAAACTTTAGACACGGCTACAGCCCAAACTGCTGAACGGAATGACACCAAATTTGGCAAAAAGGTAGTGCTTGGTTCAGAAAGCGACCTTTGCTTTTTAAATGGTGTAAATCTGTTCAGTAGTTTTTAAAATATTAATGGAAAAAGAAATATATATATCTGGGTGGAGCCTAACCACACATCTCATCGTGAGATCTGATTGTCTGTCAGCACTTCATCCAAGAAGTGTTGGCAGCCATCTTGGGACCAATATACATGATAGTACGCCATTGAAAAGCATTGCAGTTAATAGAAGGTTTTAAGACTTTAGTTACATTATAAATTATTTGTTGATGGTACCATACTCATTGTAGGAATTGTGGTGTGTTCTAAAGTGATTTTACCATGTGAAAAAGCCTTCTGCTGGGATATCATGAATCATGTTTGTGGGAAAAGCATGAGAAAAAAGTTTTCTCTCAGAGTTTTGGAAGGTGCTCCAGAAGCTAAAATGAGAGCAATTTTTCAGTAAATTCACATTATTTTTCTCAGTCATGTGAGAATGAAGTCTGACATTCTCAGTAAAACATGTACATCCAACAAGGGCAGAGCCTGTCAGTTGATTCATTTGTGTTCTACTGCAGCTTCCCAGTTTTACTTATGACAAAAGTATGGCACACCTGAAGCCATCTTGATTGGAATAAGGTGGTAACACTTCAAACATTTAATTTGCAAAGGAACAAAATGAGAGGGTTCATTTTGCCATAGAATTTATGATTAGTGCTGCAGAAAGAAAAATTAGGGCACATTTTGAGTTACTTCTCAAATCCTCTTCTATTTCATTAAAAAATCTGACATGCAGACTGAAACATGCACTTTTAATACCAGCAGCAGACTTCTGTGGTGATGTGGAAGGGCGGTAGGAGGTAGAGAGACTTTGCTTGTTGTTAACAGATGCTTTATTGGGAGAATGACACGCTTTTTATAGGGATGGGTCTGTAATAGGGTAAAGGGGGCTCATAAGCCTTCTCAGCAGGGTTCCTGTCCCGCAGCGGGGTCCGTCCTCTCCTTTTACACTTTAGTGCAGTGCCGACAGGTCGAGGATCCAGGTAGGGGAGGCGTGTAAAGAAATCAAAACAAAAAGGATCTCGTATGAGAACAGCGTTCAAGCGCTAAAGCAGTGTTGAGGGAAGGGCAGTGCAGGGACACTCTGTGCACAACAACTCTAACTAAGTGAGGAAATGTGCTCAGGGAGGGGATACCGAGAGGTTAGGTACAGGTTGGTTAACTCGGGGGTCTTCCCCTTCGGCCCGCCCAGCCCCTGAAGCGCTCACGTACCTGGGTAAGCCACGCTCTTCCTCCTAGAGCGTGGCTGGGCGACTCGTACTGACGTTGGCCTCCTGGCTTCGGCGTGTCGTCCGACTCCTTTACTCCGTCGTATTCTGGATCTGTCCATCTGCTTCGCGCGTTCTCCCCGACTCAGTCTCCTCCGGTGGACTCACACCCCGCATTCGGCTGACTTCCTGGATTTGAGGACCCAGCTCCTTCGACGTCATCAGATAGGGCGGGGCTTGTGGACAGCTCTCCCCAGTTAAAGAAACAGTGCCCTTTATTGCTGTCCTTGGAAAAGAGCGTTAATCCTGGGTCATTCCACTCATCCTGAGTGAGAGAAGAGGGTGAGAAGGAGTTTTTAGGAAATTCAGTACCATAGTCTTGTTTTCCTTCTGCGATCAGGTCGCCCTTGTCACATACCACCCCCCCTGGTTTCTCCCGATTGGGGAGAGGAAATCGAGAGAGATAGTCCGCACTACCATTCTCTGTACCCTTGCGATGTTTACTGTGAAGGTGAATGGTTGAAGGGAGAGAAACCAGCGTAAGAGTCTTGGATTCAGAGATATGTTCCGACTTATCCACTGGTGGGGGGCATGATCAGTGTAGAGCTTGAAGGGGTGGCCTTCGAGATAATAACGCAGTTTGTCTACAGCCCATTTTATTGCTAGGTACTCTTTCTCAACCGTGGGATATTTTAACTCTCGGGGAAAAGGTTTCCTGCTTATATATAGAATAGGATGATCTATACCCTCAGGGGACAGCTGTGATAACACAGCCCCGATACAATATTCGGAGGTGTCTGTGTGCAGTATGAAGGGTCGGTTAAAGTCAGGTGAGGATAGCACGGGACTGGTGGTTATGATTTTTTTCAATCTGTTGAATGCTTTCCACATTTCTGGAGTGGGCTTTGAGAGGATTTGTGCTTTCACGTTCTGTTTTAACGTATCGATTAAGAGGGCTGCTACGTCAGAGAATTGGGGGATGAAACGGCGATTTTACCCTATTAAACCCAGAAATGCTCTCATTTCTCTTTTATTTCTAGGAAAAGGGGTTTCTGAGATGGCTCTAATTTTCTCAATTTGGGGTTCTATCATCCCGTGGCCTAGTACATAAGCCAGGTATTTGACTTTTTGATATGCAACCCTCGATTTTTTTGAGTTCACGTCACGTGTAACCCAGCCTGTCGTAACACCCCTAGGATTTTTTTTTTTTAAACTGTTTATTGGCATTTCGTTATCAGAAGTGTACGTTCATCAATAAACATCAGTAAACATCAATCTTCTCCATGGTCAATATATCAATACATTATACAGTTCCCTGTGTACAGGACAATTAATTTCAATATGTGTTCGGTTGCTTAATAAATGGCCCCCACCACATCCTTCCCTCCCCCATCAGGACTCTCTGGTTGCAGTATATACGTAACACAGTTTCTCCTTCCATTTCATGAGCTATCTTCAGGGTCAGAATAGTTTGCGGAGGTTCACAAATATTTCACCGGGTTCGTTCCATTTCCCCTATATTCTGGACCATTTTTTGGAACATCCCCAATGGGTAAATACCGCTCTTTCCGCCACCATTGCTGTGTCCATGTCATTTTCCCAATGAGTGTGCGTGGGCACTATCCCTGAACCCCAGTTCCTGGCAATGTTCCGCTTTGCAACGCCATCCCGCGGCGGGGTCCGTCCTCTCCTTTTACACTCCAGCGCAGTGCCATCAGGTCGAGGATCCAGGTAGGGGAGGCGTGTAAAGAAATCAAAACAAAAAGGACCTCGTATGAGAACAGCGTTCAAGAGCTGAAGCAGTGTTGAGGGAAGGGCATTGCAGGGACACTCGGTGCACAACAACTCTAACTAAGTGAGTGTAGCGAGGTGGGGAGGGAGCCGACCCATGAGGACTGGTGGGTCGCTGACATTGAATCCCCTCCTTCCCTCCAGAGAGACTGGGAGCCCTGGCAGACAATCACCGACACCGAAAAGGAGGAAGGAGCCTTTAATTGGGCGTATACCGACGACGATGAGAACACGCCCACTGATGACGTCCTGGAGTCCGGAGTGGACAAGAGCAAGGAAGTCCTCTACGCGGCGTGCGACGTCACCCAGGAGGAAGAAGGCGATCCGAACGGGGAGAGAGGAAATTGTGTGGAGAGACGAGGAGACCCGCGAGCAGAGGAGGGAAGGCGAAGACGGCGAGAGACAGCCAGGATGCCAACATCCCCACGATTCGCCGTGCCACACTCCAGAGGGAGGAGTGTGGCTTCAGCAGTGTCAGGGGCTAGTGGTGTACAGAGTATGAGACCAGAGTAGCGTTATTCTATTGTTCACTTTTATTAAAGGTTCACACTATGGATTAGGATGACTTTGTAAGTTCTTTCCTTTTCAGGGGTGTTCGTAGTTCTTGGTGCTTCAAGGGTTGGTCCGATGTCCCGGTTCTTGTGGCCTCAGGGAAAAGAAAACAATCGGGTATTACTGTTCCTCTCACAGCTATAACTGGTCGTGCTACCGTCACCAAAAGAAAGGGGGTGTTTGGTGCAAGGGTCACCACAGGACTTGCCCTACCTCCCGCCTCCCCGAATGTACTCCCTCCCTCCTCCCCACACACCCCACCAGAATGCCCCTTTTAACAACACTTGCCTTGGGCTGAGGCCCGCGTCTCGGACCACAGCAGCAGGACCCGTGGCTTCTTCTCCCTTCAGCCCACCGGGTGTGGAAGCAGTGTCTGGAGCGTTGGTCTCTGTTACTCTCATCACGCTCTCCGCTCTTCGGTCCTCCGCTCTCACGCTCTCCTCTCTTCGGTCCTCCGCTGCCAGGTGCTCCGCTACCTCCTCTCCGTCCTTGCACACCGTCCGTTCAAAACCTACTCCTCTTATCCTTCCTGCTTCCGCTGGCTGACGGGACTCCTCCCCCTTCTGCCGCTCAACCACTAGACTGCGGCTGTCGTCTTCCTGGTTCTGGATTCGTGGCAACCAGGAAGTAGGGTATAGTTCTTTCTCTTCGACAGCGAAAGAGGTCTCCAGCCGCTCCTCCTCCTCACAAGCAGGTACGGAGGCGTTTGTCAGCCAATACTGTAGATATTCTTACCGCATTCCTTTCCTGTGTTCCCTCCTTCCCGCGTTCCTTCCCTACCCTACCTACCATCCTCCCCTTGACTTTACCTTCACTCTTTCTTCACGCTGCCCTGTCACTATAGATAGTTTTGAAGCACATATCAGCGGTGTCCCTGTCACTCCGGTAACCCCCTGGGCATTCAGTATTAAACCACTAAACTAACGGCGGTCCCTCTTGTTGGTTCTCTTTTGGCTGGCTGACGAGGGGAGGTGAAAAGAAGACTCCCGGAGACCACCTACGGCCAACAAGGGTTTCCCCAAGCCGGAACAGGCTTCTTCCACCGCGACCACGGACCAATCCGAATTCGCCCTGGAAAGACTGACCTCACGCAGCAGAAGAGCATTACTAAAAATAAAACCCAGTTTACCAAAAAAAGGTCTCCAGTCTGTTCCTGACCCACAACCCACGCTACAGTGAGGAAATGTCCTCAGGGAGGGGATACCGGGAGGTTAGGTACAGGTTTGTTAACTCGGGGGTCTTCCCCTTCGGCCCAGAAATGTGGAAATCATTCAACAGATTGAAAAAAGTCATAACCACCAGTCCCGTTCTATCCTCACCCGTGCGATCCTCCCCTGACTTTTCCCAAGTTGATGTCTGTGGGTTTCCAGATATTCAAAAGGCAACACCCGGGGTCTAGCTGGACTTCTACCTCACCCACCTCTGGGGTTTCAGTTAGTACACGCTCCCAATAGGTTTGTATTTTAGGACACTCCCATATGATATGGAAGTATGTTCTGGTTAGCCCGCAACCTCTTAGGCAGAGTGAATCGAGCGTATGTCCTAATTTGTGTAGCATAGTGCGAGAATATTATATGCGGTGTAGCACTTTCAGTTGCACTAGTTTTAGCCGAGATGGGATCGCCGCCTCTCTGGCCGATGCCAACGCATCCATCCAGTCTGAGTCCTCTATGTCCCCTAATTCCACTTCCCACTTGCTACGCAGGACCACCGTAGGGTCCGGAAGATTGTTAATCAATTTATGGTATGTTTGTGATATGTCTTTTTAGGGCGAGCTGACGTAGCTTGCAATGCGAAGCATTGCAAGCTGTCAGCGAAGACAACTAATGTTGCCCGTATTTGGGAAAGTGGACACGAGAGGGGCACGAGCGCAGACGCGGATTTCACCTCGTGGGCGTGCACGTCGCCTTGCCCCTCTCGTGTCTCATTCCCTTGCGCAAACACACTCCACAGTCACGCATGCGCACATACCCAGCCACACACACTGCATACACACACTGCATACACACACGCAGACCCACGCGCACACACGCAGACCCACGCGCACACACACAGATACATTCGAACAGACACACACGCGTACACCCCCCTCCCCTCCCACTCACCGGGCTCTTTCGGCGTGTTCCGTGTCTCCTCTGCAGCGCTGGTCGGAGTCAGCCGGCTTCACTGCTTCCTCGGCGGCGGCGGGCGGAACTTCCTGCTGGATTGCAGGCCCCGCCCCCGTCTCGGCCAAAAGTGCCTGACTTCCGGTTTTCACGGAGCAGGGCTGCGGCGGTGATTTCTTTTGGGGGCAACAGCGGTAGGCACCCTCAAATTCGCAATGCAATATTAGTATTGGCAAAAATGTGTAACGAGTCGCTACAATAATAGTATTTATTTAAAACGTAACCTACCTGCATCTCAGAAGGGTTGTGTTCTTTTCCCTTTGCCTGTCTGTGCACGGTCAAGAAGTCTCTTTTGATCTATCTCACTGGCAGGAAGGAGCCTGGGCTCAAGGGCCGGATTGTGATTGCGTAACATGAAGTTGATAAACAACAAGCAAGTGTCTAGGGGGGGCGGGGTGAGGGCTCGCCTCATGGTTTGGACCCTATGCAACACACACTCCACACAATACCACTCAGTGCCACAATTATATGCTACATAATTACACTGCACTCAATGCAACATACACTCCAAACAATACCACTCAGTGCCACATAATTGCACGCCACACAATTACACTCTACTGAATACATTATACACTCCACATAATTACACGCCACATAATAACACTGCACTCAACGCAACATACACTCCAAATACCACTGTGTCACATAATTACACGCCACATAATTATACTCTACTGAATGCAACATACTCCACACAATACCACTCAGTGCCACATAATTATGCTTCATAACTACATTGCACTCAACGCAACATACACTCCAAATACCACTCAGTGCCACATAATTACACTGCACTCAATGCAACATACACTCCAAATACAGGTCAGTGCCACATAATTACACACCACATGATTACACTGCACTCAATGCAACATACACTCCAAATACAACTCAGTGCCACATAATTACACACCACATAATTACACTGCACTCAATGCAACATACACTCCAAATACAACTCAGTGCCACATAATTACACGCCACATAATTACACTGCACTCAATGCAACATGCACTCCAAATACCACTCAGTGCCACATAATTACACGCCACATAATTACACTGCACTCAACATCTAAGTCACGTAAATACAACACATATTGCATTACAAATGCTATAGGTGTCACATTTGCGAAAGTTAAAACTATTGGCATTGTAAATGACAAAGCTATTAATTTTGGTATTTTCAAAACCAACAGATTAATATAAAATTTGTCATTTACAATACCAACAGCTCAAACTTTCCTAATGCGAGACCTATTGCATTGCAAATGCTTGTTTGTCCATATAATCAGTGAGGAGTCTGTCTTCAAGGGGAGAAGACTCAGCCAATTTGGTGCCTGGGGGGATTTCACTCTGGAGTGTGTGTCTAATTTGGATGTAGCGGTATAACTCAGTATCAGCCATGCCATACTTTTCTTGTAATGCTGCAAATGTAATAATTTCTCCCAGCACCCATAGGTCCCCTATTTTCGTGATGCCAATTAGGTCCCATTGCCGGAACCCCTTGGTGTTGGCCAGGGTGCCAAGGCAGCGTGTCGCCCAAAGTGGTGTGGCCAATGTGAGCCCTCCCTCCCATCCCAAGGCTCTCTGTGCTATATGCCAAATTTTGATTGTATGGGACGTAGGGCCTGTGAGTGTGTGCCGTCTTTTGTTAGTGTAAAGGTCCTTCATTAAGTGTTTCACCAGTAGGACGCTTCTGTCAAGTCTATATGCTGGGTCGTGCTGTGGAGCATGTAGCCATTGGTTAACGATCATCAGTTGCGCAGCCCAGTAGTATAATTTAACGCTTGGTAAGGCTATTCCCCCGACATCAAAACACCAAATTGTACCTAGGAGTCAAGAGAATGAGTTATTCACCATGGACCACAAGACAAATACTATACAGATAACACCCGTGGGAACACACCATGCAAACCTTTTATGTAATACTGGCCGAGTTAGGGCTCAAGGACGTATGGAAAAAATTCCCATCAGAAGCCACACTGTACTGCCCTCTTTTGCATCATTTGGGTTCTCCTCGCCCAGGAGACAAAACAAAACGGCCGGTCAGATGTTACTGTGACCGATTGTAGATGAAAAGTAATCTGAGAGGGAAGTAATACATGATTTTCAAGTGTTTAAATGGCAACTGGGAAAAGCAGTGTGAAGTGAGAGATGTGAAATAGTGAGGGGTTGTAAAATTAGGTGAACTGGGTAGAGGTAGACAATTTATTAGTATCTCCCAGTCCCTAAGGCTAAAAGACAAGTGCAAATGCGGGTTTGAAATAATATCCGCACTCAGTAGTGGTCAACATGTTTCTGCATATAAAGAAAAGAGTTTCCATGCATTCTTCAGGACCTGTTGTTTCAAAAACTACTGCTTTTCGTGAAAAAAATAATTAAAAGATATCACCTGAAAAATCCAGGTTGTGTGCTCAACCACGTACTGTTATCGCACCGTACCGAGGACATGGAATCCACAGGAAAAACAAGGACAAACAAAACAAAAGAACATGGATATGTCATATTCCTGGTTTTTTTTTTAAACTATTGATCAAGTTAAACCTTTTTTTTTTTTTTTCCGGCATACCAGCTACGAGGTTGAACGCCATTGTGGCGTCTAATGAAAGAATCGCAGCATCTTCACACAGCAGTGGAGTGCAGCTAAGTATCCCATTAAGACGCCATAGGTTAAGGGAGGTATTTCGTCCAGCCATGAAGCCGGATTGGTACGGGTGGACCAATGTCGTGAGGTGAGGTTGCAGTCGTAGGGCCAATAGTTTTGCCAATAATTTTGCGTCTGCATTCATTAGGGATATCGGATGATATGAAGAAGTCTGTTCCGGAGGTTTCCCAGGTTTGTGGATTGCCATGATAGTAGCCAATCTTTGGTCTCTGGATAGAATTCCTTGTATTAGACAGTCATGGGAAGCAGGTGGGGGTGATCTTTTGGGCAACTTTTTTATAGAGTTCCACCGGTAGACCATTTGGTCCCAGCGCCTTCCCCGTGTGAAGTGCCGCCAGTGCCTTACCTACTTCTTCTACTGTTAAGTCTTCCTCGAGTGTGTGCATGTCTTCTGACGGCAGTGTGGTCAGTGGTATGTCGTGTAAAAATTGAGCGCAGTCCTCTACTGTCATTGTGCCTCGCGGTGTGTATATCTTTTCATAGTAGATGGCTAATTCCTCTACTATTAATTGGGGATCCGTGGTGGTTGGTCCATCCGCCAGTGTTATTTGGGCGATCCATCTATCTGCCTCATCCCTCCTCTCTAACCATGCAAGCATTTTGCCCGTCTTATCTCCCACCTCGTAGACCCTATGCAGTGTGTCCGTGTGCCTAATGTTCGCCATATCCTCTGTGTAGGCTCTATATTCTCGAGCTGCTAGTGTCAGTGTTTGTTCTGTGCTGTCACTGGGGTCGAGAGCGTGGGCCGTTTCCGCTCTTTTCACTGCAGCCTCTAAAGATTCAAGGTTCTTTCTATGCTCCCTCTTGATAGTTGAAATGGCCTGTCCCCTTATTACCGATTTGTATGCCTCTCAGAGGATGGACGGTGAGTCTACTGTCGATACATTTTCCTCAAAGTAGTATATAGTGGAAGTTGTTAATGCTTTGGCTACCTTGCAATTTTTTTAGGTAGCCTGGGTATATTGGGTAGAGTCTCTGCCTTCTAGGGAGTTGAGGGGAAGAAGTACGCGGAATCAGTGAGTGGTCTGAAATCCCTCTCTGCTAATGTTCTATCGCTGTTATTCTTCCTGGAGGCATCGCTAGCGTCAGTATGTAATCTATGCGGGATAGACTGTTATATGCCCCCAAATAAAAGGTGTACTGGTGCTCGGTAGCGTGTTTAAGTCTCCAAACGTCCGTCTGTCCCATAGCATCTAGAAATTCTCTAAGAGCGTGGTTGGGTCTACTTGCCTCCCTGGGTGGCTTACGATCTATAGTTGTGTCCATTACCATGTTGAAGTCTCCCCCTATGATCAATTCTCCCTCGGGTAGATCGAGCAGGAGTTTCCCAAGGTCCTTGAAAGCTGCCTGATGTAGTGTCGGGGGGATATATACCGAGACCATATTATAGACTCGTTCCTCCCATTGGCAAGTGATTTCAGTATAACGTCCCTGGTCGTCCGTCCAAGTGTTTTTGATTATCAGTGGAGAGCTTTTGTGTATTAGGATACCAACCCCCCGTGATCCTGAGGAGAACTCCGCATGTGCGGCCATTTTGAATCCCCACCGGTTCAATGCTTTACAGGCCATACCCGGCAAATGCGTTTCTTGGAGTAATACCACCGTGGGGGCTTTCCGTTTTAAATATTGCAGAACCAGTCCCCTTTTGATTTTATGTCCCAGCCCATTTACATTCCATGAGATGACTGTCAGGGAGGGGATACCATTTGTGGCATCTGGGAATCATGTCCCTGTATCTCACGTTCTAGCATGGTATGTGTAGTGTGGCTTCAACCGTACAACTGCGCTCCTTATCTTAATTAGATCAAAGTGTATATCATTCCTTGGAGTGCGTTCCATCATTTCTAGAGATTGCCCTGCAGGTGTAGAGTCTATCCGTGTAGACGACAGCAAGTGCCCAAGGAGTAACTGTATAATTTGAACCGCCATGTCTGTTTGTGTATGCGTGTTCCATAAGGTCAACAGTAAGTATGCATGGAGAGATTGTAAACCAAACAACTTATAACAGAAACAAAGAAAGCTTATAACATCTAAAGCATCCGGCCCCCTCCCTGCCTCCCCATCCACCTCCCCAACTGAGCAGAGTGCTTATTGTCCCAAACCAACTGCATTGTTCGTGAGGGTGAGATTGCTGTGATCTTTAGAAACCCCCCGCCCTCTGAAATTGTTCACACAGTGCTGCTTTAGTTCAATGGGTCCTACCTTCGGGAGTCCCTGTCCCTTGTCTCAATATCGCACCTCATATCGTCCCTCCGAGAGTGTGGGCCACTTGACATCCCGCTCCCACAGTGTCAACGTCCAACCTTGGGCCTTGTCTAGGATATCAGTGTCAGATCACAGGGACATATAGCGTGAGGCCTGTTGTAGATCGTAGTCCGTAGATGTCCGTAGCAAGATGTCTCACCTCAGAACACCTTCGCTGTAGATATACCTGCCTCTCCATCAGTTGTGTTCCGTCGTGTCTCGGTTCTTGGGTCCTCTAGCCGGTCGCCATCCTTCCAGCCAGTCCTGCGCTTCCCTCGGTGATTCAAAAAAACATGTTTTTCCTTCAGATTCGACGCGTAGTCTCGCTGGGAAAATCATCGAATACTTCAGCTCTCGAACTCGGAGTTCTTCTTTACTTCGGTGAAACTTCGCCGTTGTTGTGCCACTGCCCTGTATAGTCAGGATAGAAAGTGACATCAGAGTTGTCGATTTTTATCGGCGGGGCAATGCGTGCAGCCTGCAAAATAGCATCACGATCCCAGAAGTTAAAAATCCTCGCCAAAATGGGGCGCAGTGGTGCTCCCGGTCTTGGTTTACCTCCAGGTACTCGGTGGGCCTGCTCCACCGAGAAATAATTGGATAGTCCTTTTGGCTGGAGCTGATTGTGGATGAGGTCCTCCACAAAGAGGTCTAGGACAGGGCCCCCTGCGGACTCCGGTACACCAACCACGCGTACATTATTGCGCCTTGAGCGGCCTTCTTGCTCGTCAAGTTTAGCCTTCAACACGTTGTTCTCGTCTTCCAGTTTCTTTACTTTTTGTTTGAGCTCCGCTGTGTCTCCCATGAGTCCCGTCGTCGCTTTTTCAACAAGCGATCTGACATCTTTGCGAAGTCTGCCCTCATGAGGGAGATGTCTGTGGAGATTGTGCCCATTGAGGACTGCATCGTCTTTAAGGCCGCCATGACGTCCTGTAGGATAATCTTCTCGGTATTAGCTGAGTCGCCGTTCGACTGGGGTGGTGTTCGCGGTGTTTCCCCCCTTGAATTGTCTGGAGGATCTTTATGATAGGCATATTTGTCCAGTTTCGGAGCTTGCTGGGCTCTCTGCCCCCTGCCACTAATTTTTGCATTCCCTGAGTGCTGCACTTCAGGTGAGTCGCGCTTGGGCGGGAAGTAGTCTTTGCGGTATCAGTTCCTCGGGTGGGTCCTCTGTAGTTCTTGGTCTCCCTCCACAGTGGATGAATTGGGGCAGAGAAGTGATCAATCTGCTCTGGTAGGGCCTGCGCTAGCGTTCCTGTGGTGGCGCTCACCAGTGCCTTTGCAGCTTATGTCGCATCGCCTGAATGGCCGTCGCTCACCGGTAATTGTGTGCCCAGTAAATGGTCATTACTCCTGTAAGCCACCATCTGTAGTGGGTGTCCAGCGCCTCCTATGGCTCCCAGTGGTCCGTATCTGCTCTCGCTGGTATTGCGCTACGTGGGTGTCATCAGTGCTATGTCATCTCATTAGCGCCGATATCTGTAGGCCATCCAGTTTTGTATGTCCCCCTAATAGTTGGGTGTCAGGCGGTACTGCCGGCTTCAGTGGCGCGAACGATCCTGCCGTTGGATTTCAGCCGCCACTCTACAATGCATGGCAGGGTTCTTCTGCAGCGCTTGCAAGTGGGGTCTTCTCCTTTTTGCCCTAATCAGCGCCGTTTGTGTTCAATCCCGGAACTCTGCGTCCCAATCGTCGCCTCTCACCGCCAATGAGTGGACCTCCGATCTGGGTTCCGTGCCTCCAGGTCTTGTTTTCACTCCAGTCCCCGGCTCCGGTGCTGAAGCAGGCCGTGATGTTTGCTTCGGCACTGTGTCACAAGTTTTGGGAGTTTGGTCCTTCCGCCTCAGATTCTGTGGTACAGCACCGTCTATGTGCAGGATGAGTGTTCGGATTTTAGGGGAAAGAGCTCATCAGTCACAGAGCTCCGTTAAGCTGCGCCCATCTTGGCTGGTCGCTAGTCACGCCCCCCCCCTAGGATGGTTTTAAGGTGGCACAAATGGGTCTTCCAATCGGGGCTGAACACTAGTATGCGCCGGGACACTCTTTTTGAGTAGCCGTGCGCTATACAAAAATGAATATAACATAACATAACATAACATATGTCGTCTAAATAGGCTGAAGTATAAGACTGGTGTTCTTGAAGTAGAATGTTCATGGGACGTTGAAATGTTGCTGGAGCCCCATGAAGTCCGAAGGGAAGCACGTTGAATTTGAACAATCCATCTGGGGTGGCAAACGCAGTCTTCATCCGGTCTCCTTCCCGCAAAGGTACCTGCCAATATCCTTTGGTCAGGTCCAACATTGTTATATATTTTGCTTCGCCTTACTTTTCGATTAGTTTGTCAATTCTTGGGATAGGGTATGCATCAAACGAAGAAATTTAATTCAAAGCCCGGAAGTCCATACAGAACCTTGTGCTCCAATCTGGTTTACAATGGGTGATGACTACTTGCTTCTGGAGGGTCTTATGACACCCAACAGTAACATCTCTTGCACCTCCTTCTGGATCGCTGCTCCCCTTGCCTCGGGTATTCGGTAAGGTATTCGATAAGGTCGTTGTTTGATGATTTTACCCGGGATTGTGTCGATCTGATGTTCGATCATGTACGTCTTTCCAGGGATGTCAGAGAACTCCGAAGCAAACGGAATTAGGATGTTCTGTAACTCCTTCTTTTCTGGTTCTCTGAGGTCTTCATTGATCACCAGATCGTCTAGAGTAGAGGAAGAGAGGGGGAGAGTGGGTAGTGCGAGATGTGTATCTTTAGGTAGGGGTCCCAACCATTTTTTCAAAAGGTTTATGTGATATGTCTGATTCTTTCGTGCTGATATTTGAAGTTTGTAGCTGGTCTTCCCTATGGCCTCTGACTTTGTATGGTCCTGTCCATTCTGCTCGAAACTTCTTGGTACTTGAGGGTAACAACACCAGGACCCAGTCGTTGATTTCCAGTTTTCTCCATGTCTTCCCTCTGTCATAATAGGTTTTCTGTTTCTCTTGACTTCTCTCTAAGTTGGAATAGTCTCTCAGTTTTCCTAGTTTTGCTTTCAGGGCCTGGGTGTATTCCAACATTCCGCATTCCTCGTCTACTTCCTCTCGTTCCCGCGCTTCCTTAGTCATCTCTAATAACGACCGTGGTTGGCGCCCGTACAGCATTTCAAAGGATGAACATCCTAGGCTGCTTTGTTTTTTGCCACCTTATGACATACACAGCTAGGGGTAACAACTGGTCCCAGTCTTTCCCGTTTACTGCAAGCATTTTCTTTAATGTGGACTTAAGGGTTCTGTTGTACCTTTCGACCAAGCCGTCCGTTTGTGGGTGGTAGACTGATGTTCTTATCTGCCTCAGATTTAATAACCCACAAACCTCTTTCATTAGTTTCGATACGAAAGGAGTGCCCTGGTCAGATAGAATCTCTTTGGGGAACCCTACTCGAGAGAATAGCTCCAAGAATTTCTCTGCTATCAAACGCGAAGTGGGAGCTCGTAGAGTGAAAGCTTCTGGAAAACGGGTGGCATAATCAATGATTACCAGAGCGTACTGATTCCCACATCCTGTCTTAGGTAATGGACCTATCAGGTCCATCCCCACCTTCTCGAATGGGGTTCCTATTATGGGGAGCGGCTGTAGGGGAACCGCTTGAGGTCAGTGTGGATTCCTTTTTTGACAGATATCAAAGGCTTGGCAGTGAGTTTTTATGTCCCTGTAAATACCAGGCCAGTAAAAATGTCTTAAGACGTTTTGAGTAGTTTTTTCGCTTTCCACATGACCCACGGTTAAGTGGGAATGAGAAAAAAACATTATTTGTTCCCTGAATGATAAGGGAACTAACATTTGATGGGGTTCATCTTTATTAGCCTGTCTGTATAACAATCCCTCCTTGATAAGAAACCGGGGGTATCTGGGACTGGGGTCATCTTGTGTGCTGTGAGCTTGCTCCCAGGCATTGAATAGGGAGGCGTCATTCGCTTGAGCGAATCGGAAGCTTTTTTTGAGTGTCCATTGCTCAGGGGTTATTAGGGCTGGTACGTCTGTATTTGCTTTATGTCTCAAGGGAACATGACTAGGGGAACGGGGTTGATCCTGCAAGGTGCGCCAGAACAGGTCAAGAAACCTAGGATTGTCCGTCCCTATGATTAGTTCCTCCGGTAAGGTATCCATCACCCCCACCCTTATGACATAGGCTCCACCCTCCAACAACTCTAGGGGTTTGGTCGCCACAGGATAGGGTTTGACGTCACCATGAATGCACCTGATATGTACCAAGGTATCAGGGATCACTTGATTGGATTTTATAAAGATTCCCTGAATTACAGATTGCCTGCACCCCGAGTCAAGAAGGGCTTTTATCTCTCTCCCATTCACCCATACACTCACGTGAAATGCTTTCCCCATCTCTGCGGTGAGGTTCCGTGACGATTTGAACCCGTGTTTTCAACATTGTCGTAAATACATAATTTTGGTATCGGTGAACCGCAAATGATCCATTTAGCATATCCTGGTGTTTTCGCTATGCTACGAGCAAGAGCACTCCTGTTACAAACACATTTCTGATCTACCCATGGCATCCATCTTAGATTACAGCAGCCATTTTGTTTTGCTTGCCCTCACATAGTCAATGGACACGCAGTAACCTCTTTCACCTAAGGACACGTAAGCTTTAGCCGGAGATTCACCTTGCTAGTGACACGTGCACCTTAGGACAGAACACGCCATGGCTGCATGACTCGACAGAAGTTGCCTCCTCTGCCTGAGGCCAGTCCTGCTATACTGGTTCTCGTGTTCGTTGGCCTGATCATGATTAGGCGGCCGAAGCTGGTAGCCTTGCCCATTTACGACCCACAAACATCTCTTATCCTGCTTTTCTATCTTCTGCACCTGGCTCTGCTCCTTTCCTTCTGGGCCTTTATTAGGGGGAGGTAACGAAATTTACGATGAGGCGGTCCGGCTCTTGAATGAAAAGTTGACATGGGATTATGATGGAACAGTGGGAACCCCTCGTTCGTAATGTTTTGACATCAGATATTGTTGACGATTCCTATGCAACGCCAAATATTTATTGTTTAGGACACAAAGATTTAGAAATGTACTAACATGTAAAGAATTTGCCCGAAGCCTAATATTTAGTATATAAGGAGCAACCCTCTTTGTACAAATCGAACAGGCTCCTAGATACTGCCCGTGTGTAGTTTCTGTGACTTCTGTGTCCCTGCAGTAATAAACCTTTGGTCTTTGACGCCACCATCGAGAAGCCCGTGTTTCTGTTTATTTGTGCACCGAGACAGGTAGAACTCCGGGGTCTTCGGGTGTTATCCCTGACACCTCTGGACGGAACCAAAAAAAGTCCAGAACTCCAATTGGCGCCCAATGTGGGGCGACGTCATTCGGTACCGGTCCAAAAGCCTGAAGAGTTCGAGAAGCTTTGTGTGAAGATTCCTGAGGGAGGCGCCCCACTTCATCGATCCCGGCATATCGCAAAAGTGGCCCGACGTTCTCTTCCACGAGGGTTCCCGTTCGGACGGCTGCAGTGGTCCGTTGCCTTGACCGTCGCCCTGTCTTGAACCCGAGGTGCAGTCCTTAGTACGGCGAGACGTGACGGGTTTCTCCTTGGTGACGTCTTCAGTGCCTCAGTTAAGTATTAAGTGGTTGCTAGTTGGTTACTTCGTAAGGGTTGTTCCTGTTTGGATAAAATCCTTTTTAGTCCTTGGTTTGGTTTGGTTTCGTAAGATTATCACTGGTTGTTCTAGTTACGATAATCATTTGGTTTAGTTTGGGTATCGATACATTTGTTCGCTTTGGTAGGCCTAAGTTCTTGGTTCGAGTGCGCACCTTTTTGTTTGTGTTTGTCTGCTTTGTGTTCCGGATTATAAAATGGTAAGTCGGAAAAATTGTATGTTGTCGTGTTTTGGTTGCAACAGTGATTCCCGGTTGGAGGACTCATGTCTGGTTCCTCCGATTGGAACTCCTCTTTATGATCTGTATTGTAAGTTTGGAGTGGGTCCTATATCTTATAATGAGGTGTGGGTCCGATATACGGAAAAAGACGGTGTCCTTAGTTGGCCACTGCATGGTAGTTTTGAACCTGAAGTTCTTGATAATTTGGAAATGAAATTGTTTAAGAAGAAAGCCCGGCCGGCAATGTTTGATCCCTTCCGTTATTGGCGAAAAGAATCTAAACAGAGAGAAATTAAAAAGTTAAAGAAAGAACAGAAAGAGCAAGAGTTGACTTTAGAACAGTCTGCTAAGCAGCTGCAACTCAACGAATCTGAGAAAGCAATGGAGGTGGCCAATAGAGAGCGTAATTTAGCGATAGACAAGTGCTATCCTGCCTTGCCATCGAGTACAGCTAAGATAGTAGAGGACCCCGAAAACGATCCTCTGTTGTCTTACTTGTTGAGGTCACCCCCACCGTATGCACAGGGTGCTACGGCTCCACCTTTACCGAATGTTCAATTACCGGTTGCTGGACAACCTGGTAATCCTGCTCCTGCTCCCCTGAATCAAGCTCCTGTACCTCCTGTGGTAAATGTTAATGTTCCTCCGGCACCCCCTCTTCCAGGGTTGCCAGCTCCTTTGCCTATACCTGTATCGCTTACACCTGTTGTTTCACAAGCTACTTTGCCTGCTACTCCTACTGTTCCTGTTTTATCTGTTCCAACTGCTACTTTATTTACGGCTTCTGCTAGCCTTATGACTCCGCTTTCTGTTCGTCGGAGAATCACTGATTCTGTCTCTAATATTCTATCTCCCTTCTATAAAACTTTAATTAAGACTCCTGCCCCTGACTCCGTTCAGAGACGCAGTCAGCTTCCCAGTACTGAAGAACGGGGAATATTAGATTCCACAGCTCTTAGATGGATTTCGAAAAGTGGAAGATATAGTACTAGAGATGTATTAGATACATTTATGCAATGGAATGAACCGACACAACGATATGTGTTCGATGAAATGTGCTCCCTTTTGCGTGAGGAATTGGAAGAGGATGACACTGAATCTAATCTAGAAGAATTAATTCATGTTCAGAAAGAATTTGCTGCAGGTATGATAGTTTGTCAAAGTATAAAAGAAGCGATGGAACTGATTTTAAGTTATAGGAATGATCCATCCCTTTGTTCACCGAGGGAGTTAGAGAAATGTAGTACGAAGCAGAATCGCCAATATCCAATGAGGGAGGTTCCTCCAATTTGGCGCGAAGCTGTACAAGCTGATGCGGCCCATCGTATTGCTGCCGCTCCGGCCCAATTCCAGAGAGTGTGGATACACATTCCGTGGCAGCGAGCTGAAGTGTTAGCAGTGAAACAGGCCTTGCCAGATCCGCGTAAGAATCCAGCCGGATATTACAAAGAGTTAGCGCAGACAGTTGAAGCTTGTGTGATGAATTTAGCGGACATTGACATGTTATTTGGGAATGTAGTTCCACAACCAATTTGGGCTAAAATTCGTAAAGAAAATCATCCAGTTGCCCTAGGTGGTGATTGGGCAGCTATAATTGCAGCAGATGGTCAACAAATAGGTGGTTCCAAACCCGAACCTCTAATTGCTGATTTACCCGGTAGAATAATCGACTTAATGAAGACTCTGATGCCAGCATTGCGCGTTAACTGGGACAAGTTGTCCGCATGCAGGCAAAAGAAGGACGAAAGTGTTTCCGACTTTTTCACAAGGTTTGAAGAGACTTTCGTAGATCATAGTGGTCAGGATATGAGCACGGAAGGAGGACAGAGACTATTTGTTGATAAATTTGTGCACAATCTGTTACCAGAGCTTAGTAATAAATTGAAAGATTCTGAGAGGGCGTGGGCTGTCTCTACGACTGCGCAAATACTTGCAACTGCCCAGTACTACGAAAATAGGGATAAAGAGGAGAAGGAAAAGTCAGAGAAGAAAACGAAAGATTTAAAAACTAAAGTTCTTTTGCAACAAGCATATCTGCCTCGCACGAATCAGACGAATACACAGCAAGGGTCATATCAAAGGACAGATTATGGTTCTCAGAGACCGCAATACCAATGGAATCAGTGTGCATATTGTAAGAAAGAAGGTCATTATAAAAATGAGTGCCCAGTCTTAGCGCAAAATAATGCTGCAGCAGCTCAGAGAGGTCGTGGTGGTTCTATGCAAAATTCTAGGGGTCGAGGACGAGGTGCTATGCCTCCACAAACGAATGATCGCCCTTCTAATCATTTTGATCAGCGAAATGGACAGTCTGCCCAACAAAATAGATCTCAACAGTATCATGTTGAGGACTACTGTGAAGCTAATGAGGAATTTCAGCAAAATGATTACTAGGACAGCCATGGACAAAGAGAGGGAGTAGTATCAGTTCCAGGAGATCAGAGTGGGCCTTATGTCGCAGTAGCAACATCAGGTGTAGTCGAACCGTTTCTGTTGGATACTGGTGCAGCAAAAAGTTCTATCATGCATGCGAAACTCCCTGGCGCACCTTTGTCTGGCTTAACAAATGTTTCTGTAGGTTTTTCAGGCGCCCCTGTTTACAACCCCGTATCTGGTCCTTTGTCTATTTCTGTTGGACCCCGTCAATTGAAAGCACCCTTGATTTTGACAACTGGTTGTAATGAAAATCTGCTTGGTTTAGACTTGTTAAAACGCCTGTACGCGACATTGTACTGTTCTCCGGCAGGAGTACAGCTTACGTTGGGTAAAAGAATCATCTCCCCGATGTACTTGTCGATGGATGCGCTCCCACCAGAGCTGCGTTCTCTCCCTGATTCTCTTTGGGCGACTGGTCCTAACGATGTAGGTCTTTTAGAAATTCCACCATATGTAGTCACTCTGAAAGCAAATGTCAAATTTCCACGGATCCCGCAATACAATATCTCTAGTGAAGGTGAACGTGCGCTTTTACTGATTGTGCAAGATTTGATTAAGAAAGGCGTAGTAGAAGAGACTAGAGGAAATGTCTGTAACAGTCCAGTATTGCCAATTCTGAAACATACTGATCCTTCAAAGCCTCCAGTCTATAGGTTTGTAATTGATCTTAGAGAGGTTAACAAAATTGTGATTCCACAGTTCCCTGTGGTTCCAGACATAACTGCATTGTTAACGTTGATTCCTGCTACAGCCACATGGTTTTCAGTTATCGACTTGAAAAATGCCTTTTTCAGCATTCCGATAGCCGAAGAAAGCAGAGATATTTTCGGCTTCTCTCTAGGAGGTCGAAGCTTTAGGTTTAAACGTGCTCCACAAGGGTATTGTGAGAGTCCGTCCATTTACAGCCAGGCATTAAAAAGTCAGTTAGATTCCTTTGTACTTCCTCCTGGTTCTGCTTTAGTGCAATATGTAGATGATCTTCTAGTGGCTGCCGATGACAAGGAAACTTGCAAAGCAGCTACAATTTCCTTATTGCATCATTTGTCTAGTCTGAATCACAAGGTGTCACCTTCGAAAATGCAATACTGTTGCCAAGAAGTGACCTACCTAGGTCATCTCTTGTCAAAGGAGGGAAGAAAGTTGACCCCAGAGAGAATAAAAGCAATTACGCAGATGAATGTTCCTAGCACACAGAGAGAAGTACGTGCCTTTTTAGGTATTACCTCATACTGTAGGCAGTGGATCCCAAATTTTTCTCTTTTGGCAAAACCACTGGTAGCTTTGACTGGGAAAAATGTTCCGAGTCCGGTGCCATGGTCTGCCGAATGTCAGCAGAGTTTTTCTGAGTTACGAAATGCACTGTGTTCAGCTCCTGTGTTGGGTACACCTGACTACAGTAAGCCATTCACGCTCTATGTTCACGAGAGAGAAGGTTGCGCGTTGAGTGTTCTGACACAGAGATTTGGTGATAAACAACGCCCTTGTGCGTATTTTTCATCAACATTAGATCCAGTAGCTAGAGCGTTGCCTAGTTGTTTGATAGCTACAGCAGCAGCTGCGGCTTCCATTCGACAATCTGCTGGTTTGGTGATGAACAACATGCTAGTGGTCATGGTTCCTCATGCTGTGGACACACTCATGAACCGAACCAAGACGCAACACCTTACCAGTGCTAGATTATCTGGCTACGAGCTGACATTGCTAGCAAGTCACATTCAGATCAAAAGATGCAATGTATTGAATCCAGCAACATTGTTGCCGACTAGTCAAGAGTCGAGTGATTCCGAACCACATGACTGTTGTTTCAGAACCGAGGAAGAGACAAAAGGACGAATTGATCTTAAAGACACTCCGTTGTCAGATCCAGATGGCACGTTGTATGTTGATGGGTCTTGCTTTAAATTGGAGAATGGTGATGTGACTGCTGCTTATGCAGTAACGACTTTGAGTACGATTGTGGAGACTGCAAGAGTGAGTCAGAATTCTGCCCAAGCTGCAGAATTGATTGCCCTAACAAGAGCGTGTGTTTTAGCTAAGGGAAAGAGAGTGAATGTGTTCACAGATAGTCAGTACGCGTTCGGCGTGGCCCATAGTTTTGGCCGTTTGTGGAAAGAGAGAGGTTTCATTACGTCCCATGGGACTAAGATTCAACATGGTCAGCTAGTTAACGACTTGTTGGAATCTCTAACCTTGCCGACTGAAGTTGCGATTGTGAAGTGCAGTGCTCATAAAGCAATCACGGACGATGTTGGTCGTGGGAATGCTTTTGCCGATGAGACCGCTAAACAGACAGCTAGAAATATGATGAGTAGAATGTATGTTGCAACGTCTGCAAGATGGATTTCTGAGTCTGGAATGTGTGAGGACACAGTGGAAAGTGTGAAAGAAATTCAGAAAGAGGCGACTGAGGAGGAAAAGCTTGCATGGAAAGAGAGTACGGGTAAATTGGACTCGAGTGGGTGTTGGATTGATTTGTCGGAACAACAGCGTTGGATGCTGCCTGATGCGTATGTGCTTGCAGTAGTAACGATGGCGCACGGAGCAGCGCATATCAGTTCTAAAGGGATTTGTAAGATGTTGGCTCCAGTCTGGAAGAATGATGGGATTAATAAGTGTGCAGAGAGAGTGGTGAGAAATTGCATGGTATGCCTAATGCATAATCCTGGCAAGGGAATCCCCACACCCGCTGGTCATTTCGCTCCTCCTTCTTGCCCCTTTGAAGTGATTCAGTTAGACTTCATTCACATGGATCGTTGCAACAATCTAAAGTACGTCCTAGTGGTAGTTTGTGCTTTTTCCAGATGGATCGAAGCATATCCACTGAAGGACAATACTGCCTTGTCCACTGCCAAAATCCTTCTCAAAGAATATTTCCCCAGGTATGGCATGCCACGGATTGTATGGTCAGATAATGGAAGTGAGTTTGTAGGGAAAGTTATGCAGAGTGTGTGTGCCGGTTTAGGGATAAAACAGAAGTTCCACAGTGCGAACCATCCCCAGTCTGCTGGTTTAGTTGAGGGTTACAATGGCACCCTCAAACTGAAACTTGCTAAGATACAAGCATCCACGGGTTTGCCCTGGCCAGATGCACTACCTTTGGCTCTGTTATCCACAAGAGCGACTGTACATTCTAGAGTAGGGCTTAGTCCGTATGAAATAGTATTTGGTTGTCCTGCAAACATTTGGGGGGTACCTAGACCAAAGGAATTTAAACAGCTGGAATACCCAATGTTAATTGATTACCTTTTCGACTTGACTGCTAAATTGAGTCTTATTCACCAACAGGTTTTCGATGCATTGCCAAAGCCACCGGAGAGTCCGGGTCATCAGCTGAAACCAGGTGATCAAGTGGTCAACCGTAATTTTGCAAGGACGAAAAACCTCCAACCCAGATTTGTTGGCCCATTCCAGGTGTTGTTGGCGACGAGAACTGCTATTCGTGTGGCTGGCCGAAAAAACTGGATCCATACAACGCACGTCAAGCGTGTGCCTCTGCCGCTTCCTTATGACAACTGGGTGAAGAGAGGAATCGGTGCCTCTGAAACAGAACAAGTCCCCAGGTTTATTCCTTTCAGCGATGCAGAACTAATCACTGACACATCGAACTTTGACTCCCCTTCTGAAACTGCTCCTTTGAACTCTGAACAGTTGCCCTCTGCATCGAAAGAACATTTGCCATCTGCGAACTTGAACATTGCAACCCCTGCTGAAAATACACTGTTTCCAGATCAAACAGCTCCTGCAAAATTGAGATACAATTTACGATCTCGCAATATGGACAAATAAAGCAGGAAACTGCCTATTTTACACATTTAAATTTTGATACATTGCCTCCAGCCAGGAAGTTTGCTAATACTTTGTATTGTTTTGTTGTTTTAATTTGCCTTGCCGTCTGGGTAGCCGTAGGGTCGTGGCTGTGTGCCTAGTTGAATCTGCGGGGGTCAGACACAAGGTCGATCTTTCTGTTAGTTCTGGGAACTCCCAGGGCTGATAGAGGCATTTTCATCTACGTACACATCATCAGTGGTCGCGAGCGGATTGTAGAAGATGGAGCTTCCTGAGCTGCAACGAGAGAATGTAATTTATGTTCGCAGAAATAGACTTTACAAAATTCTTCACAGCAAATGCTTTTTGATGCAATGTGCAGTTACGTTTTTGATTGTTTTAATAACGTTGGTGGGTGGAATCGTCTTTGGTGTACATTTAATTTTTACGCCGGTAACAACTACAGTACCTCCCCTTGATCCTGCTTCTTCTACTGTTGCTTCTATGCATTCTTTTCACTCATTTCCTGAACACGAACAAGCTCGACGCTCAGAATTCATTAATAACACTTTTGTACAGCTCTTGCATCAACACCAACTGGTAGTTAACACTACAGACTGCTGGGTGTGTGGCTTGATACCCCACACTATGGATAAAGGCATTCCCTATCTAGTCATGCCTTTTAGCTATAATGGATCATTTCAGGCCTTTCAGACCATTTTTGCCTATGCCCTTGAGACCTATCCTCCGCGTCCACCACGTTCCACTAAATACAACTCTGCCAACAAAGCTTTAGTCCAGGGAATTATTGACATGATTAAAGACGTCAATAATACTCCATCTTACCCTAAAGATGAATTACGGGTATATTTGAGTTGGAATTCTACAGAGTATCGCCTTAGTTTGGGAGAAAGCAAGCGTAAAAGCTCCACTCCAGTCTGGGTCGTGCCTCACCGAGGTCAAGTCTGTTTGCAAGGAAATGGAAGAAATCCGAGAGCTCAGCTAGGGAAGAGTGAGTGCGTCGAGACTTACGTGTTTCCGTCTAACTCTTCCCCTGCCTTTCTTACTGCTAGGGGTACCTACTTCATCTGTCAAGACAGAGCGTATACATGGTTGCCTGCTGACTTTTCAGGTTCATGTTATATTGCTCGACTGTTGCCTCCTACATACACTGCTTCTTCAGATTATCACAAGACCAGAGTAGCAAGAGGTGTTTTCAGCAAAGAAGATACCGCTGGTCAGGAAGCTGGAGACTTCTTCAAAGGTTTCCTTCCGTTTTGGGGGCCTATGGCCAATAGTAGAAATCTACGTCAGCTAACACGGGTAGTTGAATCTACTATTACAGAAACTGCTGGTGCCCTTAGTAACTTAACAGCTGAGCTTCAGGCGGATCGTCTCATGACGTTGCAGAACCGTATGGTTCTAGACGTAATACTTGCAGATCGAGGTGGGGTATGCAGAATGATCCAATCGAGCTGCTGTGTTTTTATTCCCAATAATGCTCCGACCGTCTATGAAGCGATCTCTAAGCTACACAAGATTTCCGACTCTATACACGTAGACAAGGGAAACTGGTCCTTCATGGAGTGGTTTTGGACTCTGCTATCAGCGTGGGGACTGAAGGTTCTGATGGTCGTTGGTATTATGTTAGTATTCCTGTTCTCGTGCTGCCTTACTATCCAATGTGGTCCCGCTTTGTGTAGTCTCTGTGCTGCAACCTGTTTCAGAAAACCACCTGGGTTTGGAGAAAAGGTGCGAGAAAGGATGATGATACAACAACATGTCACTGACCTGATGAGCATAGAATTAGACTCGGATATAGACTGAGTAATTGCCTATGTAAGGGCAAAAGGAGGGCTGAGGTTCCGTGACGATTTGAACCCGTGTTTTCAACATTGTCGTAAATACATAATTTTGGTATCGGTGAACCGCAAATGATCCATTTAGCATATCCTGGTGTTTTCGCTATGCTACGAGCAAGAACACTCCTGTTACAAACACATTTCTGATCTACCCATGGCATCCATCTTAGATTACAGCAGCCATTTTGTTTTTCTTGCCCTCACATAGTCAATGGACACGCAGTGACCTCTTTCACCTAAGGACACGTAAGCTTTAGCCGGAGATTCACCTTGCTAGTGACACGTGCACCTTAGGACAGAACACGCCATGGCTGCATGACTCGGCAGAAGTTGCCTCCTCTGCCTGAGGCCAGTCCTGCTATACTGGTTCTCGTGTTCGTTGGCCTGATCATAATTAGGCGGCCGAAGCTGGTAGCCTTGCCCATTTACGACCCACAAACATCTCTTATCCTGCTTTTCTATCTTCTGCACCTGGCTCTGCTCCTTTCCTTCTGGGCCTTTATTAGGGGGAGGTAACGAAATTTACGATGAGGCGGTCCGGCTCTTGAATGAAAAGTTGACATGGGATTATGATGGAACAGTGGGAACCCCTCGTTCGTAATGTTTTGACATCAGATATTGTTGACGATTCCTATGCAATGCCAAATATTTATTGTTTAGGACACAAAGATTTAGAAATGTACTAACATGTAAAGAATTTGCCCGAAGCCTAATATTTAGTATATAAGGAGCAACCCTCTTTGTACAAATCGAACAGGCTCCTAGATACTGCCCGTGTGTAGTTTCTGTGACTTCTGTGTCCCTGCAGTAATAAACCTTTGGTCTTTGACGCCACCATCGAGAAGCCCGTGTTTCTGTTTATTTGTGCACCGAGACAGGTAGAACTCCGGGGTCTTCGGGTGTTATCCCTGACACCTCTGGACGGAACCAAAAAAAGTCCAGAACTCCAATGGTGTAAAGAACAGACTTGGGTATATACCCCACTTCCATCGGCTCTTCAACTGGTTTTCTCTGGGGGCAGAGTCTTTCTATATGTCCCCAGGCCCCACATTCGAAGCACTGTGGCACTCTGAACAAGGGCACCTCTGGTCTGTTTGTTCGGGGTTTGCTGACTTCAGTACTCAGCTTTAAAATTTACTAGGTAGGGGTTTGATTGGTTTTTCTAATTCTCCACCGTATAACTTTGGTTGGGCTCGCGAGAAGGTAGTGGCCATATCAATGGCTTGTTCTGGTGTTAAATGCGAGTGTTGACGCAACCATTTTTGGGTGTTAAAGGGGAGAGCGTCCAAGTACTGTTCAAGATAGATTTTATTCATTATGTCTTCCTTGCTGCTTGTGTTTGGCGCCTGCCACTTGTCCGCGGCCATCTTCAAGCGGAAGAAGAGAGTTTGGGGGTTTTCGCCGGGCATGCCTCGTTCCTTTCGGAAATGCACTCGGTACGCCTCTGCATCCAATCCAAGGTGATCGAGTATCACCATTTTAATCTCATTGTATGGTGTGTTCCCAGCTGCAATGGCCACCTGGTAGGCGGCTTGTGCTTCCCCGGTCAGTAGGGGAGCCAAGAAAAACGGCCATTTCTCCATCGGCCATCCACAGGCCCGTGCTGCCCGTTGAAAGTTCAGCAAAAAGGCGTCAGGGTCTTCCCCTGACACGTACTTCTGGAGTGAAATCCCGGAGGGTCCTGGGGTGGGGTGTTGTTGTTTAAGAGGTGCTGGAAAAGGGGTCTCCCCATCATTTTATGCAAGCCTTCCATTTGAGCGGAAATGGTGTTTTTGAACGTGTCTCTATCCGCTTGGGCGGATGTGAGCTGTTGCTCTACTGCCCATACGAGTTGTTCCTGGCCCTTTACCAGGTGCTGTATTAAGGCGTCAATATTTGTGTCACAGATGGTAGTCAGATTGCCAGCATTCTCCACACCTTGTGGAAGGGCGGTAGGCGGTACGGAGACTTTGCTGGTTGTTAACAGATGCTTTATTGGCCGAATTACACACTTTTTGCAGGGAATGGGTCCATAATATGGTAAAGGGGGCTCATAAGCCTTCTCTGCAGGGTTCCTGTCCCGCGGTGGTGCCGTCCTCTCCATTTACATTCCAGTGCAGTGCCATCAGGTCGAGGATCGAGGTAAGGGAGGCGTGTAAAGAAATCAAAACAAAAAGGACCTTGTATGAGAGCAGCATTCAAACGCGGAAGCAGTGTTGAGGGAAGGGCAGTGCAGGGACACTCGGTGCACAGCAACTCTAAGTGAGGAAATGTGCTCAGGGAGGGGATACCGGGAGGTTAGGTACAGGTTTGTTAACTCCGGGGTCTTCCCCTTTGGCCCGCCCAGCCCGCGAAACGCTCACGTACCTGGGTAAGCCACGCTCTTCCTCCTAGAGCGTGGCTGGGCGACTTGTAGGGACGTTGGCCTTCTGGCTTCGGCGCGTCATCTGACTCCTTTACTCTGTCATATTCTGGATCTGTCCGTCTGCTTCTCGCGTTCTACCCGACTCCGTCTCCTCCGGTGGACTCACACCCCGCATTCGGCTGACGTCCTGGATTTGAGGACCCAGCTCCTTCGACGTCATCAGATAGGGCGGGGCTTGTGGACAGCTCTCCCCAGTTAAAGAAACAGTTCCCTTTATCGCTGTCCTTGGAAAAGAGCGCTGATCCTGGGTCATTCCCCTCATCCTGAGTGAGAGAAGAGGGTGAGAAGGAGTTTTTAGGAAATTCAGTATTATAGTCTCGTTTTCCGTCTGCGATCAGGTCGCCCTTGTCACAGGTGAGCAGTAGCTTTACTACAGTGATCTAATGAGCAACTAGACTGTTAACATTCAGAATTTATGGCAAATGTGTGACATATCGGAATGCCTTCTTGATGGAATCAAAGTAAACAAGCATTTGCAATGCAATAGGTCTCGCATTAGGAAAGTTTGAGCTATTGGTATTGTAAATGACAATTTTTTTATTTAGGTTTTGTTTTTGAAAATAGCGAAATTAATAGCTTTGTCATTTACAATGCGAATAGTTATAACTTTCGCAAATGTGACACCTATAGCATTTGTAATGCAATATGTGTTGTATTTACGTGACTTACGTGTATTGATATTACAAATAATAATGGCTTTTCATTTTTTTTCAATAATTAATACTTAAATAAAAGTTATTGTAATTTATAAGGGCAGGGGTGGGTGAGGGGTGGATGCGGGGGTGTGACGGGGTGCGGGGGTGTGACGGGGTGCGGGGGTGTGACGGGGTGCGGGGGTGTGATGGGGTGCGGGGGTGTGACGGGGTGAGGGGGTGTGATGGGGTGAGTAGGTGTGACGGGGTGAGGGGGTGTGACGGTGAGGGGGTGTGATGGTGAGGGGGTGTGACGGTGTGTGGGGGTGTGACGGTGTGTGGGGGTGTGACGGTGTGTGGGGGTGTGACGGTGTGAGGGGGTGTGACGGGGTGCGGGGGTGTGACGGGGTGCGGGGGTGTGACGGGGTGCGGGGGTGTGAGGGTGCGGGAGGGTGAGGGTGCGTGAGGGTGCGGGAGGGTGAGGGTGCGGGAGGGTGAGGGTGCAGGAGGGTGAGGGTGTAGGAGGGTGAGGGTGCAGGAGGGGGGTGTGAGGGTGTGTGAGGGTGTGTGAGGGTGAGAGGGTGAGGAGTGGTGAGGGTCAGAAGTAAATGGTGGCAGGGCAGACATCATAAGACAGAGAGATGAGACTGCGTGGTGACTGCGCTGGTGAGTTTCATAATCAGGAGGGGCAGAGTCAGCACAGTCTGCGAGGGATCAACATGTCTAGAGGCAAAGCATAGCACAACTAGCATTCCCAAAGATTACAGCAGAAAATGCTACAGTATTAACAGCACCTATAGTAGAAACCAAAATTTTGCTCCTTACCTTGGAAATCTAGTTAATGGCAGATGTGTAAGTGAAAGATTCACTTTTTTTTCCAACCAGATTTTGTTTTTTTCAAGACAGTCGATACACGTATATACTGCTTATTGTTCACGTCATATTTTGCACTTTTTGCACGTATTATACATAATCATTACTCTCCGGCGTTCTTGGCTCAACATTCCCTTGTAACAAAACGTTCCCCCATGGAGTTGCGCTTGAGTGGATATTTGCAATCCCTGTGTGTTATTAGGTTCTCGTGGGTCAGGCTTCCGGTCTCCGTGTGTGTTACAGTGTTGGCCAGATTCAGATTAGGTGTTCTCCTCATCCGCTCCCTTGTTCTAGCGAGGCTGGCTGCGGAGTGCTTGCCCCACTCCATTGTCCTGCCTGCTTTGTCCTGCCGCGAGAGTGCCGCCGCGCTGCCCGCGGCGACCCGGAAGCTCTTGGCCGGCCGGCCAATCCGCTCGCGGCCGACCGGAAGTCCAGCCTCCCGAGGTCCGCGAGCTGCTGGCGCATGGAGCGCCCTGTCGTCCGGGGTAGCCCGGGTCCCCAGTAGGGGGCCGGGGAGAAGGAGGAGTGTGGCGCCTGTTGCGGGGCTCCTCTGACCTGAGGGAGCCCCGATTTAGATGAGGAGACGCGCCGTGAGGAGCCCCGCCGGAAGAGCGCAGTCGGTGAGTGGGGCCCAGGGCTGATGTGAAGTGCGTGCGTGCCTGTGTGTATTCCTGGTGGGGTGGGGGGGGTGGGAGTGTGTGCGCGCGTGTGTGCGTGTGTGCGCGAGGGAATGTGTGTGCGCATGCGTGACTGTGTGTGATTGAGAGAGAATGCGAGGTAGGGGATAGTGTGCCTGTATGTGTGCCGTATGCCTGCGTGTGCATGCGCGCGCCTGTGTGTGTGTGTGTGTGTGTGCGTGCGTGCGTGCATGCAGAGGAGTGGGGGCTGCCTGTGTCTGTGTGTGAGCAAGGGCTTTGCACCGCGCATGCGCAGCTACCAGACGCTCGCTCCCGAGGTGAAATCTGACCTTGTCAAAGCGCGCGTCTGGTAGCTGTCCACATTCCTAAATACGGGCCACAATAGGTCTGAAGCAGACACCTTCAATGCTGAACATATTTCCGACTGAGGAGACTGAAGTAAATGAGAAAATTAGGAAACTTTATAACAAATAAGTATCCCAAGATGGCCACCAGAGACAAAAGAGCCCAAATGTAGCCCAAATATCAGCCAGATGTAGCCCACATGTAGCCCAATGACAGAAGTGTGCAAAACACTTTTTATTTTTTGGGTGTTTTTGCAGTTTTATATAGTGGCGACTTGTCTGGTATTGGGGTGCTTTACATGAGCATTCTTTACATCACACAAGAACAAATTCATTTTGGTTGTAGACATGGGGGAGATTAAGTGATTTGTCCAGAATCACAGAATGTCGAGCTGAAGCAGAAACTCCAACCTGCTTCCCCAGTTGCAAAGTCTGCAGCTCTAGAAGTAACACCACATCCTCTCCCCTAAGTGCAACATTTAATCAAGTGGTCAACTGGATAAAAAACATAAAGATAACAAATAATTTAAAAGTGCTTTGTCGTTATTTTAAAACTCAGAAAATATGTCCTTATTGTACTTTTTTAGAGCACTAACCATAATTTTGATGCAAATAAGACCCTCTCATATATGTAATTTCTAAAGGAAATGCTCTAGGTATTACAGTTTTGATTACATCAAGATGACGTCAGGCGTTCCACACTTTTGTAATAAATATAGAATGTTAGCAATCCAGTTGCTCATTAGGATACTGTTGAGAGGCAGAGGCCAGGGGCACGGACTCTGAAAATTGAAGGCAGGTAGGAGGGTGCAGAGGCAACAATTTGACCACACTGGTGGGCAGGAAGGGCAGTGGCAGTACAACAGACTATGGAGGTCAGTGGAAAGGGGGGCAGGGGCAACACACCAACAATACAGGACTGGCAAGAGAGGCTGTGGCAATATAATAGACCATTGTGTGCAGAAGGAAGAGGCAGTGGTAGTACAACCATACATGCCAACAGACCCGATTCAGCCAGGAAAATCTCCCTCTTACCAAGTTCAAAATGTTAGCAAGTATGGTACATTGGATCATGGAAGGCAGGAGGAATTGGGGTAGGGACATGGACTCGAATAACAGAGGACAGGAGGGGCATGGAGAGGTGCACCAAACTGACCCTACAGGGCAGGCATCAGGGTTCACAGCAGCACAATACACCCACAGGGCATGCGGGATGGGAGTGCAGCACAACAATCCATAGAAAGCAATAGGGAGGGGACAGGACTATGCACATGGACAACAGAGAACAGAGGGGAAAGATGCAATGGCAGATATCTGACCATAATGGACAGACACGAGAGAAAGCTGCAGCATAACGGACCATAAAGGGCAGGAGGCGTGGATCAGGGGCATTACAATGAAACAGACAAGCCAGGAGGGAGGGTATAGGGGTCTGCACATGGAAACAGAGGGCTGGGGGCAAGGGGGCAGGGCAGGAGCAGCTAGGTGACCATGGAGGTCAGGCAGGAAGGGCACTAGAAGCAAGACACACCATGGAGAGCAACAGCGAGCCTATAATGGTATACACAGAGACCATGGAGGGAAGGTGGAGGGGGTCAGGGGCAGCTAGCTGACCACACAGGGAATGTGGGAGGGGCCGTGGCTGCACAGAAGACCCTGCATGGCAAACGGAAGTGTTAGAGGCAGCACAATGGCTATGATGGGCAAGAAGGAGGGTGTACCCACATGCACAAAGGACCATGGAGGATAAAAGGGAGGGTCAGGACCTGGGCACAGACAAGAGAGTTCAGGGGAAGGGGCCTCACAATAGACCACACGGGGCAGGCAGGAGGAGCAGTTGCAGCACAACAGACCAGGGAGGGCAGAAGGGTGTGGCAGTAAAATGGACCATGGAGTTCAGGAGGAAAGGGATAGGGGCATGGAATGTGGACACGCAGGGTGGAGGTGGCAGGGTCAGGTTACAGTCATCTGACAGTGCTAGACAGGTGGGAGGGGAGTGGCAACTCAACAGAACACTCAGAGTAGATAGGAGAAAATGTAAATGTAAATGTACAGGAATTTATATAGCGCAAATCACCAACTGGTCTCTAAGCGCTTGCTTAGGGAACCCGGCCTGGTCTTCCCCTGCGAGATAACCCCCGGCAGGGTATCCGCAGGTCCATGGAACATGGTGGGCCAAAAGGATGGAGCAGGGGCATCCACACAGATATCGGAGGGCAAGGGGAAGGAGAACAGTGGCAGCAAGCTAAGCACAGAGGCTAAGTATGAGGTCAATGATGGGGCATAGAATTGGGCAATGGAGGGCAGGAGGAGTGGACTGGTACATCATGCTAAATGGAGGGTTGTGGCAGCACATCAGACCATGCATGTGAGGAGGGAGGAGGCTAGTCCATGGATTCAGACAGCAGAGGATAGGGAGGAGGTGGATGGGGCAGCAAGCTAACCGTTCAAAAAAGGCGGGAAAGCCAGTGGCAGAACAATGGCCACACAGGGCTGTAATAAGGGAGCAGGGACAAGGACTTGGACAATGGATGGCTAAGAGGAGGGAAGGCAGGAGCAGCAACCTAGGGTTGGGGCAGCACAATGCCAGGCCCTGCTTCCAACCCCCCACCATCCATTGTGATATGCATCTTACTAAACGTTTAAAAAAAACTAGAAATTTGCTGAAAAAAACAAAGATTACAGGGGCGGTATTGTTAGACTCAGATTTCACTCATACACAACTACTGAAATTCAGCAGTTATAGTTACCTGAGCTAACTATAACTTATGCCCCGCAATGTACTGCTAATGACCTCATACATTACATCATTCATGACATGGGCAGTTACATCACTCATGACATCTGAAATGAGCTGGGAATGGAATGGAACTATAATCGCTAGAACTTTATCTAGGGATAGTGTGTGTATATTAACACCCCTTTGTTTTCTTTTCTTTCGTGTAAGAACCATTATAATACACAGTGTGCCCAGATTAATATGGCCGATAGCCTTTCACTTTAAAATAATGTGTAGTCCATTGTTTAAGTTGATGTTTGCAATCCTAAGTATGTTTATTATGAATAAGTCACGTTGACGAACATACAGGTATGGCGGTCATGGAGCAAGATATGCTGAAATGACGTGTGCATATCAACACTTGTTTTTTTTTCTTTAATGTATCAATTCCCGAATTTTCACATCGTGACCAGGCCAATATGGCCGCCAGCTTTTTGGATTTAAGTAATATGTAGTCCTTTGTTAATGTTGGCAACTGGAGGCATTTGTACATTTAAATAAGGATGCTACAATGATGCCTTGTATAGTTATCAAGGTTTGGACGAGCCTGTAGTACAGCTGCAATATTCTGTGCACTATGCATGCAGACCTCTAATCAGCTACATAGCATTGATACAGTCTTTTAAGTATTCAGTTAGTACCTATGCAGTCTAGGAATCCTTCTGTCTGTCCCATGCACTTCTCCATTCAACCATCCAGCACTATCTACGTATCCTGGCACTCAACCAATACCTAAGCACTTATAAATTCGGCACACACTTTCTTTGCAACACTGAAATTATTCCAGGTATTAGTCGTATACTTAAGGAACGGCGTAGTCACTAACACAAGTGTAGGTACAATATTTTGTACACTATGCATGCAAACCTCTAACCAGCTACAAACTATTGATACGCTCTTCTAAATACCCAGTTAGTACCCATGCAGTGTATGAATCCTCCTGGCTGTCCCATGCATTTCTCCAATCACCCATCCAGCACTATCTACTTATCCTATTACTCCACCAATACCTAAGCACTTATAAATTCATTAACACCATCGATGCTCATGGTATTCTGCTGCTGTGCTGCAGATTTCTAAATCCCATTGTTCATGACGAGCCCAGCTCGTCATCAGCCTCGAAGGGGCTATACACTCTGTTTGTAATACTGTAATTATTCTAGTTACTAGTCATGAACGTATGGAATGGCCTAGCTACTAACACAAGTACAGCTATATTATTTTGTGCACTATCCAAGCAGGCTTCTAACTAGCTACATACTATTGATACAATCTTCTAAATACTCAGTTAGTACTCATGCAGTGTAGGAATCATCCAGTCTGTCCCATGCACTTCTTTAATCACTTATCTACCACTATCTACTTATCTTATCACTCCACCAATACGTAAGCACTTATAAATTAAGTGTTCACTCTGCAGCACTGTCATCATTCTAGTTACTAGTGGTATTCTTATAAAATGACCTAGGCACCAACACAAGTACACATAATATATTGTGTTGCATAATCCCTACAAATCTCTAAGCAGATACATACTATTGGTCCACTCCAATAAATACTGAGTTAGTACCCATGCAGCATAGGATACCTCCAGTCAGTCTCATGCAATTCTTCAATCACCCATCCAGCAATATGTTCTTATTGTATCAGTCTGCCAATACCTAAGCACTTTTGGGGCAGATTTACAAGCACCCTGCGCAACTAGTACTTCACTTTTCGTAACGTAGTGATGGCGCCAGGCACTCCTTCATATTTACAAGGAGAAGAAAAGCCACCCTGCGTGGTTTTTCCTCTCCTTGTAAATACGACCCCTTCATACACAGAACTTTGTGTTGAAAGGGCGTTCCATAGGTGTTGCTGTGGGTGTTCCCATGCAACACCCATAGAACAAGACAAATCTCCAGATTTATAAGAAATCGTGAATCTGGAAATGTGTGTGAATCCTAGAGTTGGTGTAGCAAGGCGCAACGAGGAGAATTTTTTTTCATTTCTCCTCATTTTTTCCTCTTTCAATGCATGCTGCATTCCACAGCATACATTGAAAGAGGAAAATGCCTTTACTGGTTCTTTTTGTGCAGGAAGGTGTCCCATCCTGCACAAAAACAATCTCTGCACGACACAGACATCCTTGCACCATGGTGGCGAGTCCCGCATGACGTCATATACGTTATGGTGGATGTCAATTATTATCAAACACTGTCTTGCAGCTGAACTCCTCTTCAGTAGTACTGACCCACCCCCTTCTAAGCCGACTGCTTCTGGATCTTGCGGCCTGGGATACAGGGATTGCTGCCAGAGTTAGAGAGTGATGGCAACGCTCAGTGGGGCAACGCCCAATTGCCCTAATAGATGCACCACCGCTGAGCTACATACTATTGATACACTCTTCTAAATACCCAGTTAGTACCCATGCAGTCTAGGAATCGCCCAGTCTGTCCCGTGCACTTCTTTAATCAGTTATCCACCACTATCTACTTTTCCTATTACTCCGCCAATACCTAAGCACTTATAAATTAACTGTGCACCCTGTTTGCAGCTCTGTGATCATTGCAATTACTAGTGATGTTCTTATAGAATGACCTAGGCACCAACACAAGTACACGTACAATATTCTGTGCACAATCCCTACAAACCTCTAAGCACATACATACTATTGGTACACTCCACTAAATACTGAAGTAATATACACACTCATGTAGTTAGTGACATATTATACAACAACAGTGATGCACACATTCACATAGTTTAGTTACTAATCCATGTATTAAGTGAGACACTTTTAATTGCTCACTTAAACAGACAGTCCGACAGCTACTAAATCCTCCATCCAGACAGTTATATATCCACTAAATCTTCAATACAGATTGGTATATATATATAATACATATTTAAATTTCAAACTAAACCACATTCACTGGATGATGTCATCAGTGATATAATTTGAGATGTCATCAGTGATGTCACTGACCATGTCATGAATGATGTAATATGTGACATCATCAGAAGTGGATTGCGGGCGCGCGAGTTATAGTTAGTACAACTAAATATAACGGAGGAATTTCAATGGTTTTGTACGAGTGAAATGTCCAGCTAACTATAACACCCCTAGAACCTATGGTTTTTTCAGTGAATTTCTAGGGTTTTTTAAATGCTAATTCCTAACTATAACATGTCTGAAAACTATGTTTTTTTCAGTGAATTTCGAAGGTATTTTAAATGCTAATTCCTAACTGTAACTAAGTATGGGCGAATTTTGCGAATCAGCGATTCGCGCAAAATCGCAAACAAATCCGTGAATTAGCTGATTTCCCCGCGAAATACAGATTTTTTTGTGATTTTGCACCACCGCTAGTGTGGGTGGAGGGGGCTTCTATGCGAGTTCACATGGCTCTTGTGTGTATAAAAGGACAGGCACCGATCATAGCAGCAGATGAGGAGAAAGAAGCTTGTGGTCACAGGAACTGCACGGGGATAGAGCTCGTGAAAGTCAAGGATGCAAAGGCCTCCATCAAGCAACATAGCTAATTTTCGACGGTAGATATGGGGAGAACACACACCTGCCCAGCCTCGACAAAGCGCACATTTTCTTGGGGCTGATTAACTTTGCCATTGCGCTGAAGGGCGTCAGGGTCTCTCGAGTGAGCTGTCCATCATAGTGGCTAAAGAGCGGGAAGATGGTGCACACCACTAGTGTGTGTCGGGGGGGGCGGCAAACGGGCGGGCTTCTATGCGAGTTCACATGCCTCTTGTGTGTATAAAAGGACAGGCACCGATCAGAGCAGCAGATCCGGGGAGAAAGAACCTTGTGGTCACAGGAACTGCACGGGGATAGAGCTCGTGAAAGTCAAGGATGCAAAGGCCTCCATCAAGCATCATAGCTAATTTTCGACTGTAGATATGGGGAGAACACACACCTGCCCAGCCTCGACAAAGCGCACAATTATTTTGGGCTGATTAACTTTGCCATCGCGCTGAAGGGCGCCGGGGTCCTTTGAGTGAGCTGTCCATCATAGTGGCTAAAGGGCGGGAAGATGGTGCACACCACTAATGTGTGGGGGGAGGGGGGAGCAAACAGGCGGGCTTCTATGCGAGTTCACATGCCTCTTGTGTGTATAAAAGGACAGGCACCGATCCGAGCAGCAGATCCGGGGAGAAAGAAGCTCGTGGTCACAGGAACTGCACGGGGATAGAGCTCGTGAAAGTCAAGGATGCAAAGGCCTCCATCAAGCATCATAGCTAATTTTTGACTGTAGATATGGGGAGAACACACACCTGCCCAGCCTCGTCAAAGTGCACATTTGTTTTGGGCTGATTAACTTTGCCATCGCGCTGAAGGGCATCGGGGTCCCTCAAGTGAGCTGTCCATCATAGTGGCTAAAGGGCGGGAAGACGTTGCACACCACTAGTTTGTGTGTCGGGGGGGGGGGCAAACGGGCAGGCTTCTATGCGAGTTCACATGCCTCTTGTGTGTATAAAAGGACAGGCACCGATCAGAGCAGCAGATTCGGGGAGAAAGAAGCTTGTGGTCACAGGAACTGCACGGGGATAGAGCTCGTGAAAGTCAAGGATGCAATGGCCTCCATCAAGCATCATAGCTAATTTTCGACAGTAGATTTGGGGAGAACACACACCTGCCCAGCCTCGACAAAACGCAAATTTTTTTTGGGCTGATTAAGGAGTTACTGAATTTGACCTTCAACTCAGGCACCTGATTTATCTATATCTGTAAGTGCTTCCTGCAGGAGCCTAGTTGTCTACTTGTAACTATTCTCTGACCCTGCTTCGAGGGTCAGAGCAGGGTCAGAGAATAGTTGCAAGTAGGCAAGGAGGTGCCGCTCAGGAAGCCAAGTCAAGTCAAGCAAGCTTTATTCGACGATTGTCATAAAAGCACACAGTACATTTAAATGTGTATGAAATATATACAAAATTAATAAATATTCTTAAAATTGGATAAATATGAATTAATAAAGCATTACAAATATACTCTTAAAAGGTACTATTGCACATTGTTTAAACAGGAAAGTTTTGACAACCATGATATAAAATTTATCTGGTAACAATTTACTTCTGATGGTCCATGCCCACCCCAGAAATTTTGCCACAGCTATGTACACAGCCATATTTTTACAAGTAAAAATTATTCTAACTGCAGCCAATCCACTGCTAGTGCCCAATGCCCTATACATTGGGCGGAGCCAGAAACGTCGTGGGGCCGCATACGCTGGGCATTCAAACAGTAGGTGGCCAATAGATTCCGAGGGGGCCGGGCAACCTGGGCAAGAAGCTTTAGCTCCCCCAGACCATCTGTTAGTAAACGCCCTTACAGGCAGGCTCCCAATTCTCAATTGGAAGTATAGTTTAAGGTCCAGGGGTTTTGTGATAACATCCCAGAAAGCTTCCAGGTTTGGACCCTCTTTGATGACCATAAACATACCACTCAAGGAGCAGGGATCAGTATTCCTAAAGAGTTGAAGGGCCACAGACTTCCAATACAGATCCTTGAGAGCCTTTTTAGGGGGGAACCTGGCGTTTGCTGCGTCCTCCCACAATTCCCTTAAGCCTAGTTCACACAGAACACCCCGGATGTGCACAAGCCACTTAATTTTATGGGAATGGCCATTGCTAATTATATCTAGCAATCCCTGGTATAGGTAGTCCATATCCACCTCCAGTATAGAATTGGTCGTAAAGATGCAATAAGAGCTATAGGAGACAACCCAAGATCATAAAAAAGGGGATTCAAAGGGGTACTCTGAGGCAGTTTTATTAGGTTCCATAAAAAATAATTTTCTGAGACTGACATCCCCCTGAGGTTCTCATAGCCCCAAATTTGCACTCCATACAGGGCGGAACTAACCACTTTACCCTTATAAACCGTTAGTACAGGGGCAATCGGTTTGGTAAGGGACCCGAGTGTTCCAGGCTCAGGGCTCCTGTAAGCTGCCAGTGTTTCAATGTAGCCAGTTCGGTCTGCTGCTTCCAGCTTAAATCGTCCTGTATACACACACCCAGATAACTAAAAGCCTGAACCCTCTCCAGAGGATGGTTATTCATAGTGACGGTACCCTTAAGAGCTTTTGAAGCATTAAAAGACATAACCTTAGATTTAAGTACATTAACTTCTAAACCTCTAGCGGAGCAGGATTTATCAAAAAGCAGCAGCACCTTCTGCAACCCGCTAGGGGTTTTTGCTACTATAAGACAATCGTCTACGAACATTAAATTCAGAACTTTTTCTCCTGCAAGGATAGGGGCATCAACATTAGAATCAATTAACATTCTAGCCACATCAATAATATATAAGGAAAATAAAGTTGGGGCCAGGACACAGCCCTGTCGTACTCCAGTTTCAACAGGAAACTGGGTAGTAACATTGCCGGGGCTTCCCCACCTAATCTGGGCATAATTTTGCTCATGACGTTTTTTTTACTAATGATTGGAGAGGCCCAGGTAAGCCCATATCTTTGAGAACTTTCCACAGGATAGAGCGAGGAACCAAGTCAAATGCTGCTCTTAAATCTATAAACGCAGTGTATAAGCTGCCACGTCCAATTATCACAGTCTTCCAGTACAGCATAGCAAAATGCAATATCTGGTCGACTGTGCTAATGGAGGCTCTGAATCCTGCCTGTAAGTTGGACAAGATGTTATGATCCTGTTCCCATACCAGTATTTTATTAAGGATCAGCCTGCCAAACATTTTTGGGAAGTGTCAATCAGGCTGATTGGACGGTAGTTTCCGGGCAAAGATTTGTCCCCTTTTTTGAAAAGGGGTATGATTTCAGCCCTATTCCATGAATGCGGTATAGGAGCACCCCTGGCGACCATATTTGACAAAAGGACTATGTAGGGACCCCGCGGGAATGCCATCAATACCTGGCGCTCTACGAGGGACCACCAAGTCTAAGGCACATTCCACATCCTTCAATGTAAATGCATCTTCCATGAAATGTGTGAAAGGTACCTCCATAAATGAGTTTATGGCATCACCCTTAGCATATTGTGGCTTAAAGTATGATACCCATTTGTTCCGGGAAACCCAATTCTGCGGCTTGCCCGGGTTGCCATCCACACCCCACTTATAGACGTTCCAGAACCTTCGCAGGTCTTTATGGGTTCCTGCCTCCTTTAAATCATTTCACCTTTGCTCGTCCCATTTGCGTTTGGCTTTTGAGACCGCATTTTTGTACGTTGCCCTGGCCAGTCGAATGTTCTGGTTTGACCCAGTTTTGATTGCTCTGCCCAGATCCAAACGGGCCTGCCTACAATCCCTAGAGTACCATCTTGGTGGCTTAGGTGTACGGGGACCATTTAACTTGCAGGGCCTAACAAAATAACTCTTTAAATCATCAAAAAAGACCTCGTGAATCTTAGTTACCTCTTTTATTGATAGGGGCAGTTTATCCTCTTTAAGTAATGCCTCTAGGTCATATGTTGCTTGAACAAGCTTGCTAGATATAGAGTCAACACTCTCTTGATTTGTTAAAACTTTGGAGCATCGGACGTGGCGCATATCATCAGATACGACCGTGTCAGTGGAAGAAGAAGTAGCACCCATCTCCACCCCGAGATGGTCTGGAGATTTCCAATAGGCGAGAGTCATACACAAGGGGTTGTGATCGTTCTCTGCCCTTTCAATAACGAGCATATCTTGGAGATATCTCCATAGACCCAGACTGACCAAGATATAGTCAATTCTACTCTCACTGGGGCCATTCTTAAAAGTGTTTTCCCCGGTCTTATCACCCACAGTCCTGCCATTTGTTGATCTGAGACCTTTATTAAGACAAATAGCGTTAATTTGGATCGCTACTTCTGTCCATCTTTTGATTGGTACGAGATCGAGTTTGGGTACCCCCCACTCCCTATCTTCTTCGTCCGATATGTTCCAGTTACCATTTAAAAGAGGTTCAAAGGTTACATTAAAATCTCCCCCTACAATTACTTTGGAGTGGGCAGAGTGAGATTCCAGCATATCTTCCAAAAGTGCCATAACTACAAATTTCTTCCCGCCAGTACTGCGAGCATATACATTAAAAATATGGATGGGCTCTTTATCAAGGAACTCAAGTCTTAGAACCTGTAAATCCATGTGATTAGTAGATATGGCTTTGATTTTTATGGCAAGATCCTGTCTGACCCATATTGTCAGACCTCCAGATGGGCGGCCTCTCCCACCCTTCTCTGCTGAGATACTATAATTCAAGTAGCCAGGAAAATGCAGTTGATCTAATAACCAGGTTTCTTGAAATAAACATATTTCATACTGACTAATAAAAGTTGCCCACTCCGGTGATTCAGTTTTGGATTTCAAACCAGCTATGTTCCATGAGAGAACCGATCCAGGTTTGTCAATAGTAGGCACAAAGCCGTTAATATGAGCTTCCTCTACGATAGTGAATGGGATGATATGCATCGGTGACATGCACGTCAGTGCGGGAGGTATTTTAAGAGAGTCGTCCAAGACATTAATTGAATCCTGCCCAATAGTTTCATCATTATTTTGCTCGCTATGTGCTACTATAGGTACTTGCAACTTTAGTCAGTCATTACAATCTAGGCTTGAGCTTGCCATGTGGGTGCCTTTATCGTGATTTCTACTATCAATTAGCCAGATAGGGGGACGAGCTGATCTCATCTGTATCCTAGAATAATCCGGTGAACAAGATCTAAATTCTAAATTTAATAACTCTCCAGCTATCGTAGGGTTTTTAAAAATTAATTTGATACACTCATATGCATCTCCTTGAGAACAGAGCCTTACTGCACGGAGAATATCCTCCCTAATGATTGACCTACATCCTCTTACATACCAAATCAAGTGTATTGCTTTATTGGTCAGGGCTTCAGGTGTTTCGTTTTCCCTTCCAATAGGCAACTTGGGTATATTGATCAAGTACACTGGTGGGAGTTTACTTGGGTAGGGGTTGTGTGATGGAATATTAGTTCTCGTTAAAACGGGTCCTGTTCCCTGTCGGCTACCAACAACTTTCAGTTCAGCCTGTCTTTCTCTAGGGGTACACTTGCTCCCCCGATTCTTTAGTGTACTGCTTGGTGGAATTACGGGCACTGTAGCACAACTTTGGGATTTAGGTTTAACTTGGGTTCCTTGGGTTACTCCCCTCCCTGCCCTAACCACCTCGCTAAACGAGGGGCTAGTAACTGGGGGGGCACCCGGAGGGGTCAGTGATAAACAGATGTTCCCAGTGCGACCAGTTACACTTGGGAGATTTGACGCCGAGGGTTTAGTTTGCGTAGAGCCACATAAGCCTTCACCAGGGTGTGCCCTCATGTTGTTAATTACAATAGTCAGTTGATTGATCTTAAATTGCATGCTTTCCACCAGGTCAACCTGATGTTTTACAACTGTAATCAAAGGGGTGTTATTTGGTTCAGCTATCCGGGACGCTTCTAGGGCAGTAGACACACTATTAATACTTTCTGTTAGGAGGGGATCAGATGCATATGCTTCCAGCCCATTTACGGAATAGCTATTTTCGGCATGGGCTAAAACAGAAAACTTATTGCTACAGGGCAGGGTGATTGTATCTTCAGGACTCTGTAGGGGACTTGCAGTCGGATGAGTCTGATGTAAATTAGATTCAACCCCGCTGCTATAGTTGCACCCAATTTTACTCCGGCAGTAGACTTACTTAGAAACATTTCTGGAATAATTGTTGCCCCCTTCTTCTGAATCCTTCCTTCAAAACCACCCTCAATACTACCACCCTCTGAGGCCCTTTCTCCATCGTTATGGTCAGTTGATAACAAGTTAGCACAGTCTTGAACCAGTTCATCAATCCTGTCCATTACACAGTTTCCCCCCGCATGAGGCAGACGTTTTTTAGATGGCTTGCACTTTAGTTTCTTGGCTTGTTTCCCTCCCTTAGACGACACGCCAACGATTTCGCCAAGATCTTCAGTAGATTTCCTTTTTCCCATTCTTATGCAAATAGTAAGCTGCGAAAGGTATGAGGAGTGTAAAGTACAATACCTTTGGCTGGACGAATCAAGGGAGGTGGCACAGCCCTCCCTTGATTTGTCCTCCTGTCTCCGACTGTCACAGACTGTCCCGGGCTTCTCCCGGATGCTCCCGCGCGCCGCGACTCACGGGGCGAGAGGCGTACCCTGCAGAAAGGGCGCCTCCTGGCGCGTGTTTGTCATCAGTCCTGCCGCGTCGGGCCCCAGGGCAGCTGTGTGTGGCACCGGGTGAGTTGCAGCGCAATCTGATGCTGGAGCCGTTCCCCTCACGGCGGGTGTCGGGAGGTAGGAGAGCTGCTTGAAGAGCCGCTTCCCTCACGGCTGACGTGTGATTTTGCTAAGTGCCCCCCGAGAGCTTCGGCACTCCCTGCAGATAAGGCGTCTCCTGGCGCGTGTGTGTCGTCAGTCCTGCTGCGTCGAACCCCGGGGCAGCTGGGTGATGTTGTTCCCCAGCTGCATTTGGCACCGGATGAGTTGCGCCGTAATCTGATGCTGGAGCCGTTCTCCTCACGGCGGGTGTCAGGAGGTAGGAGAGCTGCTTGAAGAGCCGTTTCCCTCACGGCTGGCGTGTGATTTTTGCTAAGTGCCCCCACCATTTTGTAAATGGTTACAAAGAAATTAGCTTCAACTTGGGCACCTGCTGTAACCCTGTAAGTGCTTCCTGAGCAAAATTCGTCCCGCTCGCGAATTCGCGGATTTTGCCGCGATTTCACGTGATTTGCGGATCGCAAAATCGCGGAAAATCCGCTAATTCGCGAGCGGAACGAATTTTCCTGCCATACTTAACTATAACATATTTTAAACTTATAGTTTTTTCAGTGAATTTCAAAGGTTTTGTAAATGACAATTTTTAAATGTATTAATTGTTATATTTATTTTTTTTATACTGATTTACATTTTTTTAAACTATTTATTTTTTGATATTTTATTTTTGAAATTACATTATAATTACAATATACATTACATTACAAAATATACTTTCTCAGAATTAATTACTTTAGTTTAAATACTTTGCAAATAGGCAATAGACTTTTAAGTACAGTAGTCTCAGTTGTTGCAACGGGCAACACAATTTCAAACACAATGCAACTTTGAGCTCAATGTGAATTTCTAGTTAAATTCAATAGGGATTACTTTTCTATCCACGGGACTGGATCCTAGATTCAGTCCTGGGACATCTCCTGTAAACAGTTGAGTAAAAGCGTTTTGGTTACCGTAGTGATTTTTAAGGAATATTATTGTCGAAACTTTTCCACATAGAACAACCAATGTTATCCTACAGGAGGAAATTCACTTAGCAGTTAAGAAGTGTTATCGTTACTTTTTCTTACTCAGTGGTGGATCCTGGATCCAGCACTGGTGCATCTCCTGTAAACAGTTGAAAGAATGCGTTTAAGTCATACAGGCGATTTTTAAGGAGTATTTGTAATTTGTGAAAATCGACACTTAGAAACTTTTCTGGTGAAAACCAGACAATGGATTCCTATGAAAGGAAATACAAGTTACTGGTAAGTATGGTTAGAATTACTTTTCAGGGTCAGTGCTGGGCTAAAAGATGCAGCACTGGGTTCTCTCCTGATAACAGGTGAGTAAATCGGAATTCGTTGTTCGGATGATTTTAGGTGAATATTTTAAAGTTCCAAAACTCCACACTTAAAAGAATTTCCAAGTGAAACCAGTCAATGTTAGCCTATGGAAGGAAATTCAAGTTACTGGTAAGTACGGTTAGAATTACTTTTCAGGATTAGTACTGGGCTCAAAGATGCAGCAGTGGGGTCTCTCCTGATAACAGATGAGTAAATCGGAAATTCGTAGTTTGGCTGATTTTAGAGGAATATTTGTAAGTTTCAAAAATCGACACTTAGAAACTTTTTCAGCAAAACGCAGGCAATGATATCCTATGGAAGAAAATTCAAGTTACTGGTAAGTACGGTTAAAATTATTTTTTAGGATAAGTACTGGGCTCAAAGATGCAGCATTGAGGTCTCTCCTGATAACAGGTGAGTTAATCGGAATTCGTAGTTCGGCTGATTTTACTTCAGTCCAGTATATATAGAGCCACTTTCCTACACTATCCCCTCCCTTCACCACTGTGCAAACACGCCATGTGGCGCGTTTTAAGTTGGGGAAATAATTCCCCTTCAATCCTGAAGGTCCCTAGGGACCCTCAGGGTTGACAAGGAATTCATTCTCCAACTTAAACCGCGCCACAGGGTGTGTTTGCACACATGTGAACTCAGGCCCCGCCCCCTCCCTTCACCACTGTGCAAACGCGCCCCGTGGCGCATTTTAATTTGGGGGATTAACTCCCCTTGAATACTGAGGGTCCCTTGGGTGCAACTAGCCCACCAGCTACCTCCAGTAAGCTCCACAGAGCTGCGTTGCAGAGAGGTGTAAAAAGGGGCGTGGCCTCAGAACACCTCTCTGCAATGCAGCCCCCTGGCGCATCCTGGAGGTTCCTGTTGGACTAGTTGGCCCCCAGGGACCCCCAGTAATCAAGGGGAATTTGTTCCCCCCTGCAAACGCACCAAGGGGCACGTTTGTAGAGTGATGAAAAGAGGGGGCGTGGCCTCTGGCACGATGCCGGTCCTTTTTTAAATTATGTTTTTAAGAAGGGGGGCTGTGTAGCCCCCTTCTTTTTCTATTTTTTTGGCCCGGGGGATCCCATACCCCAGGGCCTGCCCCCTATTTATTTATTTTAAAAATTAAAATGCGGAAGGGGGCCACGTGGCCCCCCTCCCGAGGCCTTAATTGGCCCCTGGGACCCCATCCTCTGGGGCATGGCCTTATTTTTTATTTTATTTTTAAACTATTGGGGAGGGGGGCCCCGTGGCCCCCCTCCCGGGCCACCTATGGCCCTGGGGAACCCATCTCCCGGGGTCGGCCTTTCTATCTTTTTATTTATTTATTTATTTTACTTTTGGGTAGGGGGGGCCACGTGCCCCCTTCCAGGGCCACTTGTAGCTCCGGGGACCCCATCCCCTGGGGCTGGCCCTTCCGTTGGGGACGGTGGGGGGTCCCCAATCCCCCCACGGTCCCAGCTGGTTCCCCCGTCCTGCAGGAGCCGGCATTGCTTTTCCCCATGGGGACCAGCTAACATGCTGCTCCCCATGAGGAAAAACAATCTGCTTTGCTTCATTGAAGCGAGAGCAGGTTTCCCTGCTCTCGCTTCAATGAAGCAAAGCAGTTTGCAATGACAGGGCAGGAGCCACGAGGCTCCCGCCCTCTCATTGCAAATTACAGTGTCCCGGGGGTAAGCACCCCGGGACACTGCAGGAGCCGGCCCTGGGGGGGTGGCAGTCCCCAGGGCCCTCGAAGGCTCCAAGAGGGGCGCCGCGCGCCCCTCCCTCCCCACAATTTACAAGCCCCGGGGGTGGTGGTCCCCGGGGGGGCCTGGAGCCCCCCACCTAATGTAAATAAGGCCCGGGAGGTGGCAATCCCCAGGCGGGGGGGCCTGAGAGCCCCCCCACCTAATTAAAAGAAGCCCCGGGTGGTGGTCCTCGGGGCTGGGGGGGCCCCTCTAGGCCCCCTTTACACAAAAAGTATTACCCCCTGGATTTGGCCCCCACGGGGGCTAATTAACAATGAAGGGCTGGAGCCCACGCCTCGTTTTTAATTAAAAGTTTGGCCGATATTCGCGCTGGGTGCGCGAATCTCGCTGATTTGTTTTTTAAGACCAAATGCTTCTTTTAGCCCTGGGGGTCCTTGTGGGACCCCCTAAGCAGGCCTAGGGGGTCAGGGTGTTTCTAGCCTGCTCCCTTTTTGCATTCTGCACGTTTGTTTTTCTGCATTCTTGTGCCTCGGTTCTACCGAGGCACAAGATGGCTGCCAACACTTCCTGGTTTGGAGTGTTGACAGCCAATTAGCATACAGCTCCTGCTCGGCAGGGTGCGCGGATCCTGCGCTGCCATAGATATATCTATGATTTTACCTTTAATTTTTTCAGGAACTACTGAACGGATTTACACCATTTAAGCAAAAGGCACAAGTCTGAACCAAGAACTACCTCTTTATCAAATTTGGTGTAATTTCATTCAGCAGTTCGGGCTGTAGCCATGATTAACGGTTCCTATGGAAAATTGTATGGGGAAAACACTTTTTGGGACCCCCTTTTTTCTCGGCCTCTGCTTGATGAATCACCCCTAGACTTTCAGGATAGGAGCGGACCGAAGCTGGCCATTAGTTTTGAAAATTCCGCGAAGATTCGTCAACCGGCACCAAAGGTATTGGGAAAAGAAAAAAACGGCTGTACGGGATTACAACTAATTTTGCAGAAAGGTAGCCCTTGGTTCAGAAAGAGCCCTTTTTGTTATGTTATGTTATGTTAATATTATTTATACAGCGCACAGCTGCCCCAGCAAAGGTGCGTCCTGGCACTTAAATGGTGTAAATCCGTTCAGTAGTTCCTGAAAAATTCAAGAAAAAGAGCTGAAAAAATGTATTTCCAATAGGAAACTTTAGGCACGGCTACAGCTGGAACTGCTGAGCGGAATTACATCAAATTTGGTAGAAAGGTGGTCCTTGGTTCAGAAAGCACTCTTTTTCTTAAATGGTGTAAATCCGTTCAGTAATTGCTGAGGAAATAAAAATAAAAAAAATATTGTTATATAGAGGCACGGAGGATCCGCGCAACCTGCTGATCGCAAGCTGCATTCTAATTGGCTGTCAACACTTCAAACCAGGAAGTGTTGGCAGCCATCTTGTGCCTCTGTAAAACCGAGGCACAAGAAAGCAGTAAAAAAAACATGCAAAATGGGAAAAGAGGGCAGGATAGAAACACCCTGACACCCTAGGCCTGCTCAGGGGGTCCCACAAGGACCCCTAGGGCACTGAAAAGAATGAAAAAATACAAAAAGAATCGGCCGAATTTGTGCTGGGTGCGCGAAGTCGGCCGGAAAAATAAAAATAAACGAAGCGCGGGCTCCCGAGCTTCGTTTAATTTAAGCCCCCAGGTGGGCCAGGTCCCGGAGGCAGTGAAAAACATGTGTGGGGGGCCCCAACCCCCCGCCCCCACACTGCTCCGGGGCTTGTTTTTTTATAGTTTGGGGGGCATCTAAGGCCCCCCAAGTACCGGGGACTGCCACCCCCTCAGGCTCTCATTAATTAAATTCACAGGGGCACACTGCCCCCCCGCAGACCACAGCCCCCTGGGGCTTCTTTCAAAATAAAAATAAAATGTACCTGTGCAGGAGGGCTCGAACCCCCCCCACACGCCCCGGGGACCACCACCTCCCCGGGGCACTAATGTACAAATTTGGTGGTCTGTAGCGGACCCCCGAGGTACCTTCAGTATGCACCAGGGAGGTGCGTTGTGTTGTATATTTGTACTTCCCTTCAATATACCTACTTGGTGTCGGTAGTTCTTTTTTAGTGTTTCTACCTTCCCTAACTCCCATAGCACCTAGGAGTGTTCTATCTTGTATGTGAAGGTTCCAGCCTTGGCAGTTGATGGTCTGGTCAGCTGTGAGGTTTACTGCTCTGCTGTCTTACTTAATAAATCTATCTTAATAACCTGAAGACGTGTCCTGCTGCCTACCTAATCTACTTACAAAATGTTGGCGACGAGGGTGGGATTCGAACCCATTTACAACATTTTGGTGACATTCTGCGCTGACCAGACCAGGGGAGCAGACCAGAAGAGAAGACCAAGAAGACCAGCGCAGCACGACCTCACAAACAAGAACCCACCTGAGTGCGGCCAGTAACAAGAAGAAAAGCAAATTAAAACCTTCGTAACGCAAGATAGCCTGAAGAAATTAGCCGCAAGTTACAAGAAAAAAATCAACCAAAGAAGTGTAAGACAAGTCAGCCGCAACCTAACCCTGTGAAACGCGAGAAAATAAGAAGAAAGTAGCTACAAGTAACAGAGAAATCCAAACAAGACATCGTCCCACTGCAGCAATAATCTTGAGGTAATTAAATTGATAACTCCAAGGAAATCTTCTATAAGAAAAGAAACTGGTATCCCTTTTAAATCTGCGGGAATGATTCCTCATTTGCTGTTGGTATTCTAAGCTTAACTAGTACTTGATCTGGAAAACGGGCGAGATCAAAGCCAAGTACTGTTAATGACACTCGCCGCAGTTGCTGCCAAAAACATGTGATTTACAAGAAAAAAAGAATAAAGAAATAGAAGAAAATGGTTGTGAGGAAATTTAAACTAAAATGAAATCTGCCGCAAGCTACAATATATATTGGCCTCCCAACTGTAGCACGCAGCAAGAGAAAAATACCTGGAGCTCACTGAAACTTGCCGTCCGGTGCCATTGGACATCTCCACATAGTCCAAGCAAAGTGATCCGCTTGAGGTGCTGCCACCCCTTGCAATGATGACGTTGTAGAACCTCCGTGGGTTCTGGTGGAGGAGCAGAGTCTTCATTGCGGCATCCAGCGTCTTTGCATCATCCTGCTTCCGACCTCTGACCCAGAAGGAATCTATGTGCGTCACTCCACATTGGCACCAACGTGAACGGCCATTTTGTTGTTTGTTTCCAAGATAACGCTGTGTTTAATTTGAGACAGAAGAAATCTGTCTGTTAACTCAACTCCACGGAGCGAAATTTCAGAATGACAAGAGTTTAAAGCTGGCGGCTCCCACAAGCATTTAAAAGAGGGAAACGTAATCTGTGAGTAATTGCTGTGTGAAAGTCATCAACGTTGTTTTGCCTAGGATATCGCAAGTTAACTTAATACCAAAACAAGCATTTACAATGCAATGGTTTCGCCTTTGCAAAAGTTAGAGCTATTGGCATTGTAAATGATTTTTTTTTTATTTATGAGTTGGTTTTGAAAACAGATAAATAAATGGCATTGTCATTTACATTGCCAATAGCTTAATCTCTCGCAAATGTGAGACCTATTGTACCCTACTGGACGAGCTCAGCAGACAGCAATTACTTGCAGATGAGTTCTATAACACAACAGTGGCACTGCTAAATCCAGCGCTTCACAATAGAAACAGAAATGATACATGAGAAGCTTACGAGTGAACAAATTACAAAAGCAGACGTTAAGTTACATGAGGCAAAAGTGACAATTGTGAGCAAACAAAATACACAAGGTAGCAAAAGGTACATTACAGGAGGAATATACAAACTCAAACGTTTCAAACCGGCATCCCGGAGCGGCCACGTCCGCTGGTTGAAGACGGCGAAAGGGAGCAATTCTACATGTCCACGCTTAATAGTGTAAGATGTGGGTTGAACACGAGAGAAGACTGGGAAAAAATTATTAATTAGTGAGACTATCTGTCTGGTGAGTTTAAAATACACCCAAAAGCGGAGTAAAACCGGGTGTAAATGTAAGTGTAAGTATAAGTAAATATACCGCGGGGATCAAAAGAATCACGGGATACCGTCTAAAGAGCCTCGGTAACCTCGAGCGCGGCATATACAGGATTAAAACACCATGACAACGCGCTTATACTAAACACCAATGAGTGAGAGCAGACTAAAATCTTGAGAGCGAATAAGAAAGTCACCAGGAAAAATGCTGAGATGCGTCCGTTCACCATGGCAACGCTATGGTGATTGGCCGCACATCAACCAATGAGGGAATAGGTGACGGGCGTCCAATAAAAAAACGGGATACTTAAAAACCCGGAAAAACAACAGTCAGTGTTCATTCCGTTTCGAAACACACCGATCGCAGGAAACACGGACTGACTGCCGGGAAGGAAGGAGCAGGGAGGCCGACTTAAAGACCGCTGGTAAGTGAAACTCAGAACCAGGGCCCCCTAAAACAACTTTAAAGCCCCAACGGGATGCGGGTTGACTAACAGCCTTCCACCAATAATAATTAAAAAACGAGGGTGGAATAATTTTAAAATCTGGAAAACCCCCGATAAGTAAATAAAGGGATTAAGGGGACTATAAAAAACTTAACATTAATATAAATCAATCATAAAGTGATGAGGACACCCCCCTTTTTTTGTTTTGTGTAACTCAATGCAGAACGGACCGAATTAAGAACGGACCGCTTTGGAAGACATTGTCCAAGAAGTTATATCCGTCACCTAGATCTAATAGGTGAGTGACTAACAAATATTAAAAAAGGTTCTCTTTGACCATCGAAAGCCCTCAAATTGATATTAAATCACATAATTATAATTTTTTAGGTAAACTGACGGCAATCACAACTAATTAAACGGTGGCTCCTCCTGGCAGTCAAATATACAGCAAATCCATGCCATTAAGACAGGTATAGAATTTAACAATGAATCCTAAAATAAGGCAATAAGTGATATATATTTAAACACTAAGGATTCCATCCATTTTTGTTTCATAATTTATAGAAACACTTATGGGAACGAGAAAGATTGAATTGTGACGATTTAAAGGAACGTCGAAAATATTTCTCCCCCAAAAAGGTATGCAAAATAGGGAAGTTCCTACCAAGAAACCTTTTTTGAGTCAAAAGAAAAGATCTCTTTAAGGGGTCTAAGAATAAAATACCTAATTAAGAAATGTTTATTCTACTCAGTGACATCAAAATCTTGCAAATTGAGCACAGAACCTTGGGATAGGTCCATCATTCCGAAACCCATAGGAGTCCTATGAGAAACATCATTGTCCAGTAGAGATAATAACTCCATCTGGAACAAGGTATGCGGCAATATGAGAATAACATTAATACGTTCTTAATATGTCTTAATTTGGGGTCAGCAGCATTGGATAAGAATATCCAAGGGAAAGGTAAACTTCGCTAGTTTTGTTAAAAGAGTAGAAATGCATAGGTACCACGAGTAAGATGTCTGTGTAAAGATGAAATGTACATAACATATCAGAAAAACTGGATTGCACAATGTTTAATTCAAAAAGAGGACTTTTGTTTAGAAATAGTATCTCAGGAAGAACTGATTAAAGAGAAGGGGTCTAATTTCTATCACAAGATAATGTTAAGATATTGGTATCGATGAGATGTTTTCTGAATCTGCACCAAAAAAAGAATGGTAACTCTGTGTTTTCTTAAATTTATTCAGAATCAGTCCTGAAGAAGGTGTACTAGCAGAATACCGAAATGCCGCGTTGACTTGTTTGATTCTTTGTGTTTTTAAATATAATTTTTTAATAAAATGTATAACATGTGTTTTTAATTTTTGTAACAATGAAGAAATGAATAATGTTTTGTACCCGAATAAATTTTAACAGAGTTTTACCAAACATATAGTGTGGGGATTATCTCCTTTTTATTTTCAATTTTGGTGTTTATCGAACACAGCAGTATTTCAGAATAATCTGTTGTTGTCCAGTTTGAGCATATCTTTAGAAGTTGAACATAACGCCTGTACCTTTACCTTTCCCGCCCAATTGATGGTATGCTGTCTTTTAGAAAATAGGTGTGCCCCAGGGAACACTCATTAGTATTGGACACACCTTCAGTTTGTCCATTTTGTTGGGGACCTTTTGTTTCTTTTCAAAAACTATCTTCCCCCCCGTCCCCTATAAGTCTGTGTGGGGTCCTCCTTCCCTTTTTGAACAGTGCTTTGAAGATCACACAGAGTGATTTAAATAGGATTCTTTTCCGCACTGGCAGCCAGTGTAGTTTAACTAGGTCATGGGAAACTGAGGCGAACCTAGACGTGCCTGTGATCAGGCGGGCTGCAGCATTCTGCAGGATCTGAAGTTTGTCTAGGAGACCCTGCTGAGCATTTAGAAGGAGCGCGTTGCAGTAGTCTAACCGAGGGTAGGGTGTTAAAATATCGATTACAAAAATATAGCTGACATAAATATCGTTGTAAAAATATCGTTTACATAAATATCGACACCCTATACTTAAACAGGTAAGTACATAAATATCGACTCCAAAATATCGTTGTAATTAATATAGATGTAAAAAATATCGACTTTTTAAAATAATTAAAATTACATTAAATAATAAATAAATATAAGTACTATTAACAAAATACATTACATTACTTTTATTTTTTAAGTATTTAAAAAAAATTTACTACACTTTTTAATTATAAACTTAATAAATGTGGACATATAAATTGATTTTACACATTACTTTATATAACAACAATAATACATACATATAATTAAAATACCCCTTTACCCAAAAACCCAAAACTGACCCTGAACCCTAAAAATACCCCTTTACCCAAAAACTGAAAACTGACCCTGAACCCTAAAAATACCCCTTTACCCAAAAACTGAAAACTGACCCTGAACCCTAAAAACACCCCTTTACCCAAAAACATTTTCACTAAAAAAATCCTGTACACACACCTAAAATTAATTTAAAAATTAACATAATTAATTACATAATTATTATTCAATTAACTAATTGAAATTAATTAACTATTATTTATTACACTATTTATATTCATTTAAAACATTAATTAATGTATTATTTCATTATATTTAAATTACTTCCCACCCTACTCCCCTATAAACCCACAACCCGCTACGGAACCATTAATACTAAATTCAACTGAAAATACATTATTAAATAATAATATACTACTAAAAATACTACTTTGACTACAAATATTCATTAAAAACACTACATTACTTATAATTATTTAAAAAACGATATTATTGTAAACTATGTTTTTGTAAACGATATTTATTACAACTATATTAATGTTAACGATATTACTTACCTGTCTGTTGATATTCTGGTCAGACGATATTTTTGTCATCGATATTTCTTCCTGTAGATATTTTTGTAGCGATATTTAGGTTAGTCGATATTTTTACGACGATATTCCTGCTCTGTACCCTAACCGAGACATCACCAGTCCGGTTACTACTGTTTTTTTATGTTCTACCGGAAGGAATGGCAGGACCTTCCTGATGGTTTTGAGCACAAAATGCGTAGCAGAGGATAAGGCATTAATTTGCGGCCTGAAAGAAAGGGAATCATCCATTAGGTTTTTAATTACACTGAAAGTATGAAAATGTCAAAAATATCAATCGGAAATCTTGGCAGCCATGGAGGGTGAGGGAGGGAGAGAGAGAGAGAGACAGAGGGAGAGGGAGGGAGGTGACAGAGGGAGGGTGACAGCAGGAGGGAGGGTGACAGAGGGAGGGAGAGGTAGGGAGACAGAGAGAGAAGGAGGCAGCGAGAGAGGGAGACCGAGGGAGCGTGTTAGATTTGGGGGTCTCTGGTTGGCACAGGTATGCACTTGTGACAAACAGGGACCCTCTCCTCTAGTCAAGGCAAGGGACTCACTCCTAAGAACAACCCCTGCTCACCCTCTAGGTTGCGTGGCGCGAGGAGACAAGGCTAATATTCAGGGCGTTAGTTAGTTAAGCATTTATGACCACATACAGTAATAAAAATGACCCACCACAAATGGACACCAGTCTATATTTATAAAAATACGTATGCTTTATATGAAAATAGGTTTCTATGCAGATTTATTTTACAAGACCACAATAACGATGTAAATATGAGGCCACAGTACTTTGGAATTAAAGAGTTCTTGGAAGATCTTTAAAAATGCTCGGCTGGGGCTCCTGTGCGCTTCACACGAATTGGGCTGCCCCTTCGTTCTCAGTTCGTACCTTTAAACAATGTTATTTCAACGTTGCAGACCCTGCGGTCCGAGTCGCACAGTACCTGGAATGCGGGAGTCCGTGGCGTACAGATGCGGCCCCAAGTGAAGGCAGGCCCGGGACGAGGTCTGCGGTTCTCCCAGGCAGTCCGGCTCAGAGGAGGCCTTGAGGTGCGTGAGCAGGACTGCGGAGAGGGGGACAGACGATCCGGAGCGTAGGCGTTAGTGGGGTGAGGCTTCTGTGCTATGCTTACTTCTTCAGTATGCGTGGGTGAGGGAATCGTACTGCTTATGCTGGTGCGGGCGGTCCAATGCGCTTTCCAGGTACGCACCGTACCGGGCGGTGTGAAGCAGCAGGCTGGTCCGGTGCGAAGTTGAGGTACGGAGGCGGCACCTAGCGGTGAGTACGAACTGTACGGGTGGCTCTTTTGGTGCGGACGCCTCTTAGGTATGAACCGCACCTTCCGTCAGGGTTGCGGATGAACAGTGCGGGTGATCTCTAACAAGGCCGGAGTGTTCCGTCGCCTCGCAAATGGGCTCCGGGCTATTCCAGCAGCAGGGGCGGCCAAGAGCAGTGCGGCTCGGAGAGAAGAGGGGGGCAGGGTGCGGGCGGCCCAGCGGAGCAGACACGGCTCGAGGCGGGGGCGGCCAGGCACGGGCTGCAAAGGGGAGCGTGAGGCACACTTCAGACGAGGCCCCCGCGGCACAGAGAGATCAGGCCTGTCCCAGCAACTCGTCAGGGAAGGCAATGTAGAGTCCAATGATCCTGGGACTCTGTTCAGGGGGCAAGCTAGTTCTCAAGCCCTTGGAGATTGTTTCAGGCATAAATTCTAAAAAGTATTTTCTAGTCTTTTCCTCTCCTTTCTTCAACAAGGCAGGCACTGCAGGCCAATCCCCCAGGTCAGGGACAGTCTTCCTCCTTCAGCTTTCTCCAGATCCTTCTAGTCGGGCAGAGATTCTTCGCGGTTGAAACAGGATCTCATGTTTAGGAGCAGGGTTCCTACTTTCATACGCAAAATCTTTTGTTCTTGCAGGCCAGGGGGCCTGAGCCTGGTTCAACCCAGTTTTGGAGCACTTTGTTTTGGAGACTCTTGCTGTTTCTTTCAGGGTGCAGGGCAAAGACATCAGACGCTCTGCAGAAGGTGTAGCCAGCATTGTGGTGGCGTAGCACAGCCCTATTCAGAGTCAAGGGGCACTCCTCCCACCTATCCTGGGGGTAATCCCTCTATTCACCACCTCGCAGCCCAGACTATCTCCTGGAAACCCCCAGGCCTGTCACTCACAGAAACCAGACAGCAGATACACAACCTAGCAGAGGCGGGCTGAAATGGTCAGGCAAGCAAAGGCTAACTTTCTAAAAGTAGCATTTGCAAACCCAGGATATTAAAATAAACTTTACTAAAAGAAGTATTTTATTATTCTGTGTTCTAAACTAAACTACTTCTTCAACTTCAACTCTAAAATACTAAACTTGACTTTCTAACATGTTCCCTGAGCTTTGCTGGGATTATAGAGTGTAATAATTCCAGCAGCTCATTCTGGCCTATGAGAACAGGTAGCCTTACAATAGTGAAACACTAAAAAATGGCTGTAATTCACTATTAGGACATGCCACACACATCAGGGCTTGTCCTACCTTATGCTTACAATGCACCCTGCCCTTGGGCCCACAATAGGGGTGACTCATATGAAGTTAAGGGAAGGTTTAGGGACTGGCAAGTAGGTGCACTTGCGCAGTCAGCATGACAGTACCAGACTGCACGCAGGTTCTGCAATGGCAGACCTTAGACACATTTTTAAGGGCTGCTTCTGTGGGTGGCACAACCAGTGCTGCAGGCCCACTAGCAGCATTTGTATTTACAAGCCCTGGCACTCCTGGTACACTTTACTGGTGTCTGACAGTAAACCAAATAGGCAAATCATGGAAACCAATCAATATATACTTTACACAGGGAGAGCATATGCACTTTAGCACTGGTCAGCAGTGGTAAAGTTCCCAGAGTCATTAAACCAACAACAACAGGTCAGAGAGAATATTGGAGGAAGGCAAAAAGTTCAGGGATGACCCTACAGAAAGGGCCAACAGAGAGGGAGACCGAAGGAGAGGGAGACAGGGAGGGAGACAGAGGGAGGGAGACAGAGGGAGAGCGACAGGGAGGGAGTCAGATGGAGGGAGAGAGACATAGGGAGGGAGAGAGATAGAGGGAGGGAAAGGGAGGGAGGGTGACAGAGGAAGGGTGACAGAGAGAGGGATGGAGACAGAGGAAGGGAGACAGAGAGAGACAGAGCGAGGGAGGCAGAGAGGGAGGGAGATAGAGGGAGGGAGAAAGGGAGAGGGAGGGAGAGAGAGAGAGGGAGGGAGAGAGAGACAGGGAGGGAGACAGAGGGAGGGAGACAGAGGGGGACAGAGACAGGGGGGGACGGAGACAGAGGGGGACGGAGACTGAGAGGGAGACAAAGGGAGGATGGCGACAGAGGGAGAAAGACAGAGGGAGGAGGGGGCCAGAGGAGGGAGGGCGACAGGAGGGAGGGAGACAGAGAGAGGGGGACAGAGAGAGGGAGACAGAGGGAGATGTGTGACAGAGGGAGGAGGGTGACAGAGGGAAGAGGGTGACAGAGGGAAGAGGGTGACAGAGGAGGGAGAGAGACAGAGGGAGAGAGACAGAGGGAGAGAGACAGAGGGGGGAGACAGAGGGGGGGACAGTGGGGGGAGACAGAGGGGGAGACAGAGAGGGAGGGAGACAGATTGAAGGAGAAGGAGGGATCGAGACAGAGGGAGGGAGGGAGACAGAGGGAGGGAGGGAGAAAGAGAGAGAAAGAGATGCGTGTATGCTGGGTCTGGTGGCTCAGTGGACGAAGGTGTCTGCTGCAGGGGTCTGTGTTCAACCTCATGGTCACAATTGTTTTTTGCTTTAGCCCCGCCCCCTCCCCCTCTGACCCCGCCCCCACCGGTGCGGCCCTCGGCCACAAACCACACTGTAAATTTGGCCCCCGAGAGAAAGTTTGTGAGTACCCATGACCTAGGTGTACGAAGCAATCCCGCCAACATTTTCCCTGGACGCTCCCCTTCCCCATATCGACGCGCATGTGTGTATTTATTTAAATAGAGCGTTTCCCTTTCCACTTCCTCTTGAAATGCCGTCAGTTTGGTTCTAATTAAAGCCGTTGTTTCGGGAGATGGGTTCATGAAATTCAGTTGTTCTAACTCCTTGATTTCCCTCTCTAGTTGGACAAGTGTGTTTCGTATATCTCTGAGGACCTTCGCTTTAAGTGCTATGCAATTCCCTCTTGTTACAACTTTAAATGTTTCCCAGAGCATCCCCGGGGAGACTACCGTGCCCTCATTTAAAGCAAAGTATTCCTCGATTTTTTCCCTCAGTTCTTCACGGAATACCTGGTCTAATAATGCAGTTGTGGGAAATCTCCATGTGAATGGCTGGATGCATGGTTGGAACGGTGTCCGGTGGAATGTGGACACTGGTGGGGCGGGAGGGCGTAAAATCCTTAAGTAGGTTCTTTTGAGTAAAATCTTGAATAAAAGTACCTTTAAAAAGCTTGTGAAGATTCCTTAAGAAACTTGAAGAAGGTCCTCACACGTAGTTTTGATCCCACCCTTGTCGCCAAATTTATGTTACATCCTGGTAAGGAAATCCAGAAGACTTGGATAGGTTACAGATGATAAGTTTGATCTTCTTAGATGGTGAGATAGGTTTTACAGTATATATGTAATCAAAGCCCCACCAGGAGCATCCTCTCTGCTGCTCAGCCCAGGATCCAACTGACAGTCCACTCACAGCTTACCAAACATTCCAATGACATCACATTCACACTAACATTCCACTCACACTGGCTGAACAGCAGAGGCAGAGAAACAGGGAAGATGTAAGGTAAAAACCTTAGATATAACACAACGCTTATTTTCAAGAGCACAGGTGCGTGATCAGAAAAGGTGCGTGGGTGGTGAATTGCGTCAATTACCCAGTTGTGGAGGTCCCTCAATGTTAACCAATAATCTAATCTTGACCACGCATTTCGGCGGTGTGTTACGCAGGTCCCCTCCCTAAAAGAGGGGTGCAACACTCTCCAGGAGTCGACTAAGTGTAGGTCCTCCATTATGTCTTTTAGTGTGGCCGCTGCTTTCGGGTGATGTACCCGGGGTGCACCCTGTCTATCTTCCAGAGTGGGTAGTACTACAGTGAAGTCCCCTTTCCAAAGGATTGCCATGTTACTCATAGCTTGGGTCATTTGCCATATGTGTTGAAAGAACGTTGGGCAGTCGGAGTTTGGGCCGTAGGTGTTTATAATTACAAGTGGATTGTCCTTCCCTATCTCTGATCATGTGGTGGGTCTTCCAGTGGAGGCCTCTTCGGATCAATATCGCTACTCCTCTAGAGTAATTCGAGTATCCAGATTCAAACACCTCTGTTGCCACATCTGTTTGCCTGTAGTGCTCCAGTTGACGCGTGCGTCAATTGAGTTTCTTGTAGCAGGCATATATCTACTGCATGTCTGGTGAGGTAGGAGTGTATCAGTCTTGTTTTTCTGTGATCATTAAGTCCCCTGATGTTTCAGGTCAGGCAGTTAAGTGTAGTTAAGGCTTTACTCTGTGGCATAACTGGTTACATAGAACGATCTACCACAGCTACGGTGTCTTAAATTCTTACCGCAGACAGTTGTGGCATGTACGACTAATCTAAAAATCGCGGGCTGTCGTGTATATGTGTACGACAGGCTACTAAACGTACCTTCTGTGGTGCAGTGCAGTTGTGTACATAGTGATGGCATACGGGATTTGTATAGCGCACTATCACTCAAAGGAGCATCTTGGCGCTATGACTCAACTAAGCTGATGAGGATGTCCCCAGCTATACTGTCTCCAGAGAAAGAAAATTCACATCAATAATTTGCATGCTGAATCCGACAGACTATATATCCAGGTCTTTAGGGATTTCCTGAAACCTTGTTCGGATGTGATCTCACGTAGCTGGTAAGGTAGTTTATTCCATGCCCTTGCGCGAATAACTGCAAGGGATTTACCTCCCTTCGTTGAAAGTCTAAATTTAGGGACAATAAGCAGGTTGGCAGTAGCGGACCTGAGATTTCGAGTAGGGTTCTATCTTGCAAACCTTTTCCGGAGGTTAATCGGGCCATGCATGTGAAAGGCCCTATAGGTAATAGTTAGGATCTTAAACAAAAAGCGTTTGTGTATAGGGAGCCAGTGAAGGGCATCCAATGCGGCCGAGGACTTTCTAGGCCATCTAAGTACCAGTCTAGCGGCCGCATTCTGGACCATCTGAAGTCTGTGCGGGGCCGATTTGTTTGACCCTGCATACAGGCTGTTGCAGTAGTCCAGTCTTGATGTAATTAACGCTACTGTGACCGTGCGCCTGGCTGCCAGGTGGAGCAGATCAAAAAATGTCCTTAAGCCCTTTATGATGGTAAAGCAGGCGCCTGCTACTGCCCCTGCTTGCTGTTTAAACAATAGGGTGTCATCAAATTTGATCCCTAAATTTCGTGCTGCACTAATTGTGTTCGGCGGGGCTTCCGCGTCCTCTAGCCACCACTTTTGGGGAGAGAAGGAATTTTTTAGTCCGAACGGCAACATTTCCGTTTTAGCGGAGTTACACTTTAGATGATTATTGGTCATCCAAGGTAATGTCGCAGATAGGCAGTTTTTCAAGGTCTGTTCCGCATTAGCCATGTCCTTATCCAGGACAAGGACTAGCTGCGTATCGTCAGCGTAAGCAATCGTGCTAATGTCAAATGAAGAGATTAATTTAATCAGGGGGACCATGTAGAGATTAAAAAGTGTTGGGCTCAAACTTGAGCCCTGCGGTACCCCTGACTTCAGTACCTTTTCCTCTGAACAAAACTGCCCCAACATAATTGCTTGACGCCTATGCGTCAGGAAGTTTTTAAGCCACTCTAATACGGTGCCTGCTATGCCCGCAATGGCCAGGTGGTCTAAAAAGATAGCATGGGACACCGTATTGAACGCTGCAGATAGATCTAAAAGGATCAGTACAGCCTTCTTGCCCTGATCCAAAGCAGCTTGTATGGTCTCTGTTGTAAACAGCAGGGCAGACTCCGTCGAATGTTGGGCTCTAAAGCCCGCTTGTTTGGTGTTAAGAATGTTATTCTCTTCGAGGAATGCTGTGAGCTGCTTGTTCACACAAGTTTCTGCCAGTTTGCAAAGGGCTGGAAGGAGCGAAATAGGGAGCAAATTAGATAGGCTCGTGGGATCCTGTAATATCTTCTGAAGCGGTCTTACGGCTGCAACTTTCCATTGAGATGGAATTTCACCCTACCGAAGTGATGAATTGATAATGGAGTTTATTGCAGGATTGGCCTCTTCAATTATAGCTTTTATAACAAAATATCCCCCTTTCCCCCCCCTCCCACACCAACCCCCCAATCAGGTTGTGTTCCTCCCTCCCATGCCCCCTAAATATCAAAAAAATTATCCTGTTTACTGAGCTTAAGGGAATCATCCCATGAGGGTGCGTGGGGCCACCGGCATACACCCCTGCTTGTGGCAGGGTGGCCGAGCACTTGTCAGTCCTCTCATGACCCCAGAACCAAACAGAGTCTCAGAACCGCAGTCTTGCCCACAAGAATTACTGGCGTCTATGCCTTAAATCTACATTCTCATCAGAATGCGTACAATGTTCCATTAGCCTATATTCATCTTTTCAGACTGCGTCAGTGCCACGACAGATACTTATCTGCAACTCCAGCGTGTCCAATGTTACCCCCTTCAGTTGTTGTCACTTAGGTTCTTCTCAGCTTGTTCTACCGATGGCAATTTGTGTTGTCTGTGTTCTTTCGCCATTTGTTTCGCATACAACAGAGCAGCCTTCGCATCTGTGAAGAACATGGGCTTTCCATGTCCTTGTACTTTGAGTCTTGCGGGATAGATGAGAGCGTACTTGGTGCCTAGCTGTTGTAACATTTTTTGGGCCGGTAAAAATTCCCTGCGGGCAGCTTGTACTTGCATGGTAAAGTCTGGTTATAGCGCGATGTTATTTCCTTGGTAATACAGTGTTCCTTTCTCCCAGGCCAGTTTGAGAATCGTGTCCCGATCTCTATAATTCAGTACTCTTGCCAATATCGGTCTCGCTGGTGCGCCTGGTTGTGGCCTAGGGCCTAAAGTACGATGTGACATTTCGATTAGAAACATTTTGGAAAGTTTGGGACAAACAGTTCGTTCATTATTGTTTAAACGTACCTTTCCTTATTTTGAATGTCTGTAAATTCCAGAATTCCCGTAATTCGTGCGTTATTCCTCCTCGATCTGGCTTCCAAATCCTCATTCTTTTGTTGAATAATTTTCAGTATCCTGTCCATTCCGCGCATTGTCTTGCCCATGTCCGATTGGCTATCTTCCATCTCCGAAACCCTTGTCTCAAGAGTGTTTACGCAACCTTCTTGTTTCTCCACTCTTTGGGTTAATCTGTCCATGCGGTCAACGAGCGTATCCATTTTGTGTCTATCCTTTGGAGACTTGTTTTCAGTTCTTTAAACATCGCTCGAATGTCCTCCTCTGGCACCTGGTTTGTCGCGGGCTCCTCTACGTGCTCCTGTTGGCCCGCGTCCCTTTTAGTGGACTTTTTTTTAATCAAAATGTATTCGGGGTTGTCTCGTGACCTGTTTCCCCATGGTTGCTTTAGCCGCCTAAATCTCCCTCCTTCTGGTGAATAAGCACTGTTCCGTCTGTTGGGCTGAGGGTATAGACTACTATATAGTGCTTAGTGCAGTGTACCAAAGTCTGGCCTCGCCGCTTTTACTCCCTGTCTTCAGAGCACTCTTTTGCCACTTTGCGTCTGCCTGTGTCTTTGTTTTCACCGATGGGCCATGAACAGTGGTGTATTTCAAATGTTTTAATTATTCTTATCGCTTTAAGTGTATTTTTGCAGTTTTATCTCTCTACATTTCCGGGTCACACGGTGCTTTTCGCATGTGGATGGCGGGGCGGGTATGCCTTACTCTCGTGGCTTCTCGCCTTTCCAGGCTCACCCTGCCGGCATTCAATGTCTCGCTCCTCCCGCTCCCAAAATGGCAGATTTGCTCCTCTCCTCCTTCTCCCTGTTTTGTCCGTCTTGGGCCACAATATCTGCCGCTGCAGCTTTTTGCTCCGCTTATCCACGCAGCCTTGCCTCGTGTCTTGCTCCGGCTGTGAGGAGCTGCTCCCTTCCAATAGAGGTGCTGTCCCCGGCGCGCTGATAGCCCGGGTGTTCTGGCCCTCTTTTGTCTTCAGCATCTGGCACCGTTGTTGGGCGGCAAAACACTGCTGCAGCACCCACAAGTGCAGGTAAGAGCGCGTATGCACGATAGGCGCCGAGTCTCCGGTCGAGCTTCACCCCGCACGGGTGCCTCCGATGATGCCACCCGGCCGCGCTGGATATCAGTGCCAGGTGGAGGCTTAATCTAGGTCCCGGCTTGTGGTTGCGGCCTCGTGACAAGGCCCCCGCTCGCCCGGACTCACCGCCTGTTAGGGGGACTGTCAACGCACGAACTGCGCTTTCTTACTTCCTCTGCAGTTGCACAGCTGTGGATTCTGACGATTCTGCTATAAATGGATCCTTAAGTTAATGTGTGGATTTTGTCTGATTTTCCATGCTTGGCCGGCGGAGCCGCTCTAGTGCGCGGCCATTTTGCTGCTCGGCGAAGCCACGCCCCGTATGTTCCTTTCCTTTACAAAACTTGAGCATAGACCCATTGATTATCACACAAGGCAGAGTGGGTTGAAGGTGCAGATACATTTTGCTTCCCAGTGAATGACTTTAAATATTGCTGTTGTATGTGGATGTGTTTCCAAAATAGGTGGAGGAGTTCCAACAAGGAAGAAAAACACAGCAACGTCATGCAACGCTTCATGATAGCCATCACTCCCAGGTTTGGGGTCCACTAGGACATAAATAGCAATAGAGGGGTTTCTTTCTGGCTGCAGTTATGCAAAAGATATGTGACTGTTTGTGGAACAGAGTGGAAACTGCATTCCCCATACCACCCCCAAGGTTCAGGCCTGGGGGAGAGGAAGAACTGCCAAAGAAACTCTAGATACATGGTCATGGTGAGAAAAAATAAAAGATGTTTCTCTTACATCTAAGTGGACTGGACTACAGACTGTGAACGGATGCCCTGAATGTATTAACGGAACAACATGCAGAGCTGCACCAATAACACCTGAGACGAACGTACCAGAAATTGATCAACATATGTCACCAGAGGAGGGCGTGGCCAGCAGCCGGAGGGAATGGTCACTGATTGAAGCGGCTCCCGACCCTCGCCCGAATATCCGCTCTATCATCCGCTAATTGACCAGGGATTCCTCTGCAATCGGGAGGTCCCCGTTATGAACCTCTAGTGCCCGCCTGGAAACGGTGTTGGCCCGGTTGGTGACGCCGAGAGGGGGAGCGTGCCCGCCGAGTTGCAGACCCCGTCGCCTCACAAGATGGCGCCTGCATCGGAGCTCTGACTCTGAATCTGAATAACCCTCGCTGCCTGGAAGGTGTCCGCGCCTGTGGAGGTGGAGCTCGCCCTACTACCCTCAATCGGAGCTCAAAGGACGTCTCTCGCCGCTGCCGGAGACCCACTGCGTCGCCTGGAGACCTGAGTGAGGCGAGTCGGAGGAACTGCGGGCCGCCGCCCGCCCATCGGGGCGTCATTCACGCGACACCCCGGCTTCTGGGCCTACACTCTCTGGGGGCACAGTGGCTGTATCCCCTCGCCTCAGATCCTGGTGACGGCTATCCCGCACTGCACCCCTGATTATCACTCGTTATGCTGAGAGGTGGATGGCCGGACCGCGGGCCTAACATCGGCTGGCAAGCTCTGAGCCCCATAGACCTATCCCATTGACATTCCGCCTCAGCAGTACACCGAGTCCGGGCGGAGGCTCGATGACCCACCACATCGCTAGCAGGCCTGAGGGTGAGTGGAAGAGGAGCTGGTGGTAGCCGCCCATACCCCGAGACGGCATTTATGCAACACCCTAGTTCTTAAGCCTGGGCGTCCCAGAGGGCCCAAAGCGAGATCCTTCTGCCCTGAGCCCCTGACGAGGGCCCATTCCTCCCAAGCGCCTAGCGAGCCCTTCGCGCACAGAACAGCTCGAGGACTAGCTTTTGGACTCTTTGCAACTGGGCCATCTTCGGCCTTGAAGAAATTAGACCCGTGACATACCGCCATACATGGCGTTGTGGATCCCTGTGTCACAATATGGCTGAAAGGCAGATCGTGTGACTCTTGTGAGCCTATAGCCCCGGGGCGTCTCGGAGGGTGCTGACTTCTCCGCAGGATAACATTGCTTTGGCGCTGAGATTGACTGATGTAACTTGGGAAACAGGCCTAGTGAAAGACGACTACACTCACACTTAAGAACTGACCCCTGCACAATAGACTGCCCTGATTTATACCTGCCGTTCCGGTGGCCTGACACCGCAGTTCAGCATGGCGTCAAATAAAGGGACCAGGCAACCGAATCAGAGACAGATCACTAAACACTCCTGGGGCTACAAAGGAGACAACAAAGACGCGGCTCCCTCAGGGGATCCAAAACTAGCATCCCCCTCGCCGGGAGCGAAATCTCTCACCCTGAAAGACGTCATGGAAGCGATCGCTGGAGTCCGGTCCTCCCTTGAAACTCGTATTGACTCGGTCAATATTGAAGTGACCCTACTGAGAGCAGACCTACACAAAATGGACACAAAGGTCAAGGATGTTGAAGTCAAAACCGCGGCCCTCATTGACGACACCTCTACCCTCCAGAAACAGGTTGCCCAGCTTCAGAAGCAACAGAAACAAATGGGAGACCTACTGGACAACTACGAAGGGAGGGAAAGACGGAACAACATCCGTATTTTGGGAGTTCCGGAACGGATGGAGGCGCCTGCGGCAGACCTCTTTGTGGAAAACCTAATCACGAAACATCTTCAGCCGAAACACCTCTCAAGCTATTTCTCCATTGAACGGGCACACAGGGTCCCGGGAGGGAGGCCGAAGCCAGGGCCCCCTCCCCGCCCCATCATTGTGAGGGTCTTCAATTTTCGGGACCGTGATGCTATCCTCCAGGCGGCTCGCACGGGCCGCCTCTACTCCTGGAAAACACCCATATCAAAATGTTCCCGGACTTTACAGTGAAGGTATAGGCCCGGCACCGCAGTTTTCTGGAAGTTAAGAAAACCCTCCGTGACAAACACATCAAGTACTCTATGCTTTTCCCTGCAAAGTTGCATGTGGAAATGGACGGCAAAGCCTGGTTCTTCCTGTCGCCGGACGAAGTGTGGGACTGGCTGGAGGGCTGGCGCCGAGTCGGAGGATCTCCGAGAGACCGTGCTGTCCCAGATGACCGTCCGGACGAAGATCAGCGGCCGGGAAGCTAAGAACTGTTCACTGGAACTATCATCGAGGAGGAATGACATCTTTTCGCCAGGTTGCGACCATTATGGGACAGAGCTCGGACGGTGTTTCGTTGCCAGTTTCTACTAATGCTGTGAGCGGCGGACTTCTGCTCGGCGGGCTTCTGGGGGGCGTTCTCCTCCGGCCCGGACCGGGCCACACTGGCTGACTAACAAGTACCTTTTCTAATATGTGGATGTTGCACTGAGATTAGTTTGTTTTGCACATGTACATTAGTCACAGTATGTTTAGTATTGGGCGGGTGGCGTCATCGGCTCACCAGGTACCCCTGACATGATTGGGATAGCGACAGGCACTCTGCCTAGTTGGGGTGTGGATAGTTTTGAATCCCCGGGCAGGGAAGCAGGGAGGGGGGTGGAGTGAGGGGTGGTGGGGAATGGGTTTGCTCTGGTATTGTTTTTGTTTTGGTTCTTGTTCACACGCTGCAGAGGTTTTTAGACATGGAGCATGCTACACAGCCCTACGTGCCCTCGCAAGGCATTCCATACTCACCATTAGGGCATATCTGGTCTCTCCTAGACTCCACCCTCGACCGGTGTGGGTCCGCTATCAGCTCTAAGGAACACTCTGGGACTCAAGAGCCTATACCCCGTGAATGTCCTCCATTCTTTAAGCCGCCATGACACCCCCCCTGATTAAATCTCTCTCCCTCATGACCTGGAATGTCAATGGTCTGGGCAACAGAGTAAAAAGAGGTATAGTCTTGCAATATCTCAAACGGCACGCCCCAGACCTAGTTCTCCACCAGGAAACATACTTAATGGGCAACACATGTTGAGTATTACATCGGGGGGGTTACAAATTGCTCGTACATGCAGTATTTACTTCCGGTTCCAGAGGAACCGGCATCTTAGTTCGTAAAAATGTTGCACTAACATGTACAAAGACATGGGCTGACCCGCTTGGTTGCTTTGCTGTGATAGAGGCCATCTGGGAGGGAAAACCGTTGAATGTTATCTCAGTTTACATTCCTCCAACCTTGGGAACAGACGCATTACAGACCCTGCAGCGACTCATATTAGATCTCCCACAAGGACCCCTACTTATTGGGGGTGACTGCAACATGACAATGAATGACGCCCTCGATAGACACCCCCAACGTGTATCACATAGACAGAGCTCTGATCTCCTAGATTTTACACAAGCGATGGGACTCGCAGATATATGGCGTTCATTTCACCCGACTACTTCCTACTTTACACACTACTCTAATGCCCATAATAGTAGCTCTCGCATAGATTACTTTTTCTCCCCCACAACTGACATAGAACTTTTCCGCCACCCTAAGGGGCTCCCTAGGGGAATCTCGGACCATTCCCCACTTCTTGTAGAATTTACATACCACCGCCAGAGGTTCCGCGGTCCTATAATAATAACCCCCTGGCTTCTAAAAATCTAGAACACACTGAATATTATTTCGCAGAAAATGTCGGATCCGTGAAGTCGGCTATAACTATCTGGGAGGCCTACAAGGCTGTACTCAAAGGAAAGGCGATAGCCCTCAAAACTGGCAACATACACAAACAAAGTGAACACTTAATTCAGGCTGAGGCAGACCTCGCCCACCTGGAGTCGACCCACAACGCGAACCCCTCGGAAGAGACGGCAGCCCGTCTCCGAACGCGGCAACTAGAATATAAAGCACTAGCCATGGAGAAAACACAGGCCAAACTCTTAAAGACTCGCCACCGAGTATATTAACTGGGCGATAGAGCAGGTAAAATGCTGGCATGGCTCGAAAAACGCAAGCAAGGCTCCAGATGGATCCCGGAATTGGCCGGACCAGGTAATACTCCTGTTACAGACCCCGGAGAAATAGCGGAGGTCTTTGTTACTCATCTAGAGGGAGTGTACACGGCCAGGGCGCACTATACTGCTGAGGAGTCTAGACTTCTCTTGAATGAAATGCGATTACCTACTCTTTCTGAGAATGATGCGTTGGAATTAGAGGCAGACCTCACAACAGAGGAGATTGGCAATGCACTGTTCGCCATAAAGTCGGGTAAAGCTATGGGCCCCAATGGTGTCCCTATTGAATTCCTGAAGGGTATGGCAGGTGAGATTCTTCCACACCTGAAGGCAATGTACGAGGAGAGCCGAGATACTGGATGCCTGCCGCTGGACCAACAGTTAGCGTCCATAGTTGTGATTCACAAACCTGCTAAACCAACCACAGACTGTGGCTCTTATAGACCGATTTACCTCATTAACTCCGAGGTGAAAATGTTGGCGAAACTCCTCGCCACCAGACTCATGACAGTCCTCCCCTCCTTAATTCACGAGGATCAATCGGGTTTCCTCCCTGGCCGTAACACGGCGCTTAATCTCCGTAGAGTCCACAACGTTTAGAGTAGAATACCATATCTCCAAGAGGATGCAGCTATCCTTTCCCTCAACGCCACGCTCGCCTTTGACTCCATAGAATGGTCCTACCTTTTCGAGGTCTTAATCCGTTTTGGCTTCGGTCCAAAATGTATTCAATAGGTCAGACTGCTTTATACTGATCTTTGGGGTCAAGTTTATGTCAACGGCCACACATCCAGACGATTTCCTCTACACAGGGGAACGAGGCAGGGGTGTCCCCTCTCCCTGTTACTGTTCGCGCTTACCCTAGAGCCTTTGGCCCATTGGGTCAGGACAGATAACTCTATCCGAGGCCTCCGGTGGAATGACGACACAGTAGACATGATCTCACTATACGCAGACGACATTCTCGTCTACGTCTCTTCCCCCAAATCCTCTATTAATAGTTTACTGCACGTCATCACCAATTTCGGCAAATACTCGGGCTTCTCCATCAATTGGTCCAAGTCAGTGATGTACGGGCTACATGGCCCACCCCCTCCTCTCCCGAGGGGATATTCGATTGCTGTGGCCCAGGATGGATTCAAGTACCTCGGTATCTTTGTCACCCCAGACTCCAAAATCTTCTATGACCGTAATCTAAAGGGCCCGCTACAAAGACTCCATACTGACATACTGCATTGGAGATCACTGCCTCTGTCTCTCCCAGGGAGAGCAGCCCTCTTTAAAATGCTTGCACTTCCTCGCTTTTTATACGCCTTACAAAACTGCCCTTTTCCCTTTGCCAACTCCTATTTTAATGCATTGGCGGGAGACCTCCGCCTCCTCCTATGGGACGGGGGCTCTCCCCGCATAGCTCTTCTCTCGCTTACACAGGGGTGGTATGACGGAGGAATTACCTTACCAAATATTCGACTTTATTATTGGGCATCTCAATTGGTAGCCACCACCTCTTGGTTATGTGGTCCACCAACAAACCCTGCTTTCCACCTCGAACGGTATCAGACGGGCCGTGAGGGCTACCTTGGTGCCATATATGGTAAGCCTTCCTGCACTCGCTATACAGGCCCAATGTCACAAACGCGAATGATCTGGCACCGAGCGAATAAACGCCTCGGCTGGGCTGACACTCTCACACTATCCACTCCTCTCTGGGCCTCACATGCACTAGGCTCCCTCTGCCATTATCGGGGCCTCGACAAATGGGACATGATCGGCATCCCTACCCTGGAAGACATGATTCATAAGGGCAAACTGTTGACATTCGAAGAGCTCCAGAAGAAATATAATCTGGCCCACTCAAAGACCTTCCGTTACCTCCAAACATGCCATACTCACTAGTGTCCCTGATCTCTCTTCTCTTCCACAATCCTCGCCTCTTGAGGATAGACTATTATCAGAACCCCTCCAGGCCAAGGCGATATCCTGTACATACCGGAAGCTATGCAATAATATGACTAACACCTTCCAACTCCTACGAGACAAATGGCAGGGCGACATTGGGGCCATGGAGGATGAGGACTGGCAGGCGGCACTAATGTCCCCGCGTGAATCGGCTATCAATCACAGATTCAGACTTATAGAACTGAAGATATTACACAGAACATACATGTCTGCTCCCCTCCTAGCCAAAATTGGTAGGCATACAACTGACCTCTGTGTCCGTAATTGTGGGCTTGTCGGCACTTTCTACCACACTATCTGGGACTGCCCAAAGATCCATGACCTGTGGGAGCTAGCGACCCGTAAGATGTCTGATGCACTAGGAAAACCTGTTCCTGTCTCCCAGAAGCGGACTCCTCAATGTGTGGGACCCCACATATCTCACTGCGCTGGAAAGGCAATGGGCTGCTCTAGGCTTTCTCTTATTAAAGCATGAAATAGCAATGCAATGGGGCTCGCCAGATAAACCGCTCTTGATCAAATGGGTCGCTGCGATGGATTCATGCATGTTATCCGAAAAAACTGTATACAAGGTCAGGGGGTGTCCTAGAAATTGGGATAAGAAATGGGGCCACTGGAATGTCTATAGAGGCGAACTTTGTGATTCCCCTACAACTGAAATGGCGATGACCAGAATTGGTCCTCCCCGAACTCGCACTTGCAATGCACCGCTGTAATGTATGTCTTCCATGTCATTTTATACGTAATGTCTGCCAATTGATCACTCACTCTGCTTTGCTTAATAAAATATTTAAAAAAACAAAAAAACATATGCCAACAGAGGAGCTGCACAACACACCAGACAAGGAGCGGACAGACCAGACAATTGCTAAGATCCATGCTGAGGACCCATCATAAAGTGTCACAGGGATGGTGACACAAACTGACGCTCTTTCTTTTTTAATATATATTCATTTAATTTACATGCATACATGTGATAGGACAACATCTTCAGCCATGAAAATTTACGTAAGAGCTTGTACATGCATTTGGATACAATATCATGTCTGCTGTGTGCATTGTTCTAGTCTACCATATTGCTCTAATATGTTGCTCTTGTTTCAGTCTATGATAAAGGCTGTAGCTTTGCTGTATATATTACAGCAGTATTTGATGTCTGTCCTTGGCATTGATGAGTGTAAGACTCAGTTATGCAATGGAGAACATATCTAAACTGGGGAGTGGAACAAAATTGGGGTTACACTGTGTATAAAAAAATGTATGGTGCTAGATGTAACGAGCATTGCTTAGAGTTTTAGTTCATTCTTACTATGAAACAGGCCTCAAGAGTGTGTGCATTGGTAAGGTTTTAGCCCTGGTGCTCATATATGCCCTGTATCCACACCCTGTGTGCTATTCGCAATGAGACGGCCATCCTGTACAGACCCTGAATGAGATTCCTCCTGAGGGGTTTGCAGGGAGTTTGGTGTTAGCTGAGGGGACTCAGCGTGTGGTGCGGTATGCTTGAAGGTGTGTACCAGTGTTGTCCACTGAATGGAGATGTGGCATTTCCGAATGCCTCGGACTTCCTCATATCGTAACGCATCTTCCTCCGATGCTCCCCACTTTATAACTGCTTCCCACCAGGCAGCCAGAGGAGGTCCCGCTGTGGTTCTCCAGTGCATGGTGATGGTCCGTTTGGCTAGCAGGATAGTGAGAGCTGCAAATCGCGTTTCTACTTTGTAGTGTTTACGGCGCTTGAATATGCCTAACACACTGGCTTCCCATGTTGGAGAATCTATGAGCCTGTCACCTTGCTCAGTGTGGAGTGTATTGTGTTCCAGTACCAGTAAGATTGTAGCATCAGATAGCTCCAGAACATATGGAGAATGGTCACGTTAAGTTCTTGGCATCTCGGGCATTAGAATTGTGTGTTTGGGTAATATAGCTGGAGATTTTCTGGCGTCAGATATGCCCGATGTAAAATAAAGTATAGTATATTTTTGAATCCGTAATTTTGGGATACTCTTTTGGGATACTCAAAAGCCTCTTCCCATTCTTTGTCATGGAGTGGTCTCTGAAGCTCAGTCTCCCATTTGTACCGGAGGGGGGGGTGAGTGTTATTTCTCGGATTTCCTTATATATCTAGGCTTTCCTGTTTTCAGTTTCTATTTTTAGTAAATTCTGATGGGGGTTTCTCAAGTGTTTTCCAGTGATTTCAATACCTTAAAAACACAGTGGTTATTAGTGGTTACACATTTATGCACCATTAAAAACAACAGAAACAGTGTTTTTCCGGTGTTTATGGAAAGTGTTGCTTTTATTATTCCTGGCTTTCTGCACTGATAGTGCATGGTATATAGACAATGAATGTACTGTGTATATGAGGTCAAAATGCAGTTTTACAAATCACACTTAATGTAGTGCACCATACAATACTTCTTCAGTGAGTCTTTGGTCATGCGTGCTCGCTCTGACCTTCCCATGTAAACTTTTATGTGTGAAAAGGCCCTCTGAACATTGGCACTTGAGAGGGGCAATGCTTTAACAGCAGGACAGAAATGAAAGTAATAGCCAGCTCTTTTTTAATTCTTTGCTCTTCTCCTTTCATTAAGTTCAGATCATGAACCCTTTTATCTCTTCGCAGCTGGGCCACTGCAGGGGCTCGGTATCTTTGTCTTAAAGATTGTTGCCTTCATTCTGTGCAGCTGGTCCAAACCTCTGGTGCCAGAATGGTGTTGGGTTTGGCCAGACAGGACCATGCGACTCCTGCCTTATCTTCACTCCAATAGCTCCCTGTTAAGCAATGAGTGATTTTCAAACCCCTTATTCTTGGTACATAAAACCTTAAATGTTTATTTTCATGCTCCCCTCAGATTGCGGGTAACCAGGTACCAGCACCCTCAAGCTCTCAAGTCATGAAATCCCTGTATCCTTCAAATCTCAAAGGTGAGGCTAGCCGTGCTAGGTGGCTGGGCCTTCTTGGTGATGGTAACCATCCACTGGTGTGAGACCAAGTTTCTGAACTTTCTTAAAGCACAAAAGGCCTTGCTTTATCTTTTTAAGAGAAGCACGTTTTTTTACCTCTTAGGACAATGATGCCTTCCGGTAATACAGCGCTTGCCAAAAACCTAACGACATATACCTATTCTAGCATCCTCTAGAAGTCATAGAAAGAAACTGTAAATTGAACTATTTCAAAACAGGTTTATATGAATAAATTTGACACCAATAGTATTGTAAAGCAATGGTAAATCTCTGGGCCTATGAGAAGTACAGGGAGACAATGAGCGGCCACTATGGGAGTAGGATCCCCTTATCTACTGCCATATTTCATGTTTCTAAAAGTAATACATCATCATGGAGGCCTGGGCTGACCGGGATTGATGCATAACTTGTTCAAGGAAGATTCAGGCTTCATGGTCTCTTATTATTTGATGGCTAATGGAGAAAATATTTGAAGTGGATGGAATAGTGCGGAAGCAAGACTGATACATTTCTTGGTCTCTCAACAGAGGAACCACTTCCACTGCATGAATAATAATTAATATGTTCCTGCCTATCCAACCCTTGCTCACTTTTGAATGATTACCCCAGGTAACAATGCAAAGTGAATCGTTGTTTTGGGTAGAAGTTTCTGGGTTTTCGTGCTACAATTGTTATGGCCCAAATTTTGTGGCACATTCCTCGCGAAGGCTTCACCCAAGAGCCATTATGAAGGTAAGTGTGAGGAGAGGTAGAGGTTTGTGCCCTCTCAATTGTCAATAAAAATTATAAGAAAATTCAAACGTTCTTAAGAAGTAGAGCGTGCTTAAGTTTTATTTCATTTTTCACAGTATAGTAGGACAGCCGACACGTGTTTCACCCAAAAGGCCTATTTGGGGCGTGGGCTTTTTCAAGCCTTCCGGCGCCACCTGAAGTGCGTAGGAATCAGGCATTCCGACCAGCTCCCGTTTTAGTAATCGAATTGATCCAGAAGTAATAAACCAAACGTATCCATGGCAAAGGAAATGCTAATGGAGAAAGAACCTTCTTATAATTTTTATTGACAATTGAGAGGGCACAAACCTCTACCTCTCCTCACAACAATACAAAGTGCCCTGCATGCCCATTCAATTATTGACCTCTTACAGTAGCGTGTATTCTGAATGCCCATGCCATCTTTGACATCTTTGCTGTAATAATAGACATGTAGCAGTACCATTCAGAAACTGCATCACTGACACGAACATATTTTACATTGAAAGTATCCAGATCGTTCCTCGTTCCCTAAACATGGATCCATTCCTGGGATTTCCTCTCTTTGTAAATCACGTTTAACAAGTGCATTATTACGGTACAGTCACAAAGTGAACCTAGTCTGCAGTTTGGAGGTACTAATGGTTGTAATACCGTCTGCACACCATTGCTGGCCAGTTTTTGCCCCTCAGTAGTTCTTCTGTGATAACAGTGAACTTTGCACAAAAACAGTCTTTTAGCCTCTCCCAGAGCACTCTCCTGTCAGCACTACTCCCTAGAGGTAGGACCTAGTGTGAAAAGCGTGTGCAAAAGCCATCAATCAGTGAAAGCTCTTTCTATTCATCCTGTAATGCGCACAAAGTGACAAGATGGGCACGGAAATAATCTCTGCACAATTGTTTACTTATGGACCCAGGGCTGGCTCTTGGCATGGCACGGGCGAGCTGGGCAGAGGCGCCCATCTTCAGAGGGGCAAACAGAACTTTTTGCTTAAAGGTCCAGCAACGCCCCTTACCGTAGCTCGAGCGGTTTTGTTTAAAGTGCTTTCAACCGTTCTTGACGTGCTGCGATCAATGTATTTTTCGCACCCATTCAGCTCATCCTTGTCTCGAGCGGTTTTGTTTAAAGTGCTTTCAACCGTTCTTAACGTGCTGCCATCGATGTATTTTTCGCACCCATTCAGCTTCTCCCTTGGCTCAAGCGGTTTTGTTTAAAGTGCTTTCAACCGTTCTAAATGTGCTGCAATCTTTGTATTTTTAGCACCCATTCAGCCCCTCCCTTGATTTGAGCGGTTTTGTTTAAAGTGCTTTCAACCGTTCATGTGCTGCAATCGATGTATTTTTCGCACCCATTCAGCCCCTCCCCTGTCTCGAGCGGTTTTATTTGAAGTGTTTTCAACCGTTCTTAACTTGCCGCCATCGATGTATTTTTAGCACCCATTCTGCCCCTCCCTTGGTTCGAGCGGTTAAGTTTAAAGTGTTTTCAACCGTTCTTAACGTGCTGCTGTCGATGTATTTTTAGCACCCATTCAGCCCCTCCCTTGTCTCGAGCAGTTATGTTTGAAGTGCTTTCAACCGTTCTTAACATGCTGCCATCTATGTATTATTCACACCCATTCAGCCCTCCCTTGCCCTCCCAGTGACCCCTCACCCTCTGCTGCTCCTCACCCGTGATTAGGACGCGCTGCCGCATTTTCATCAACGAGGGCGGCATGGTTCTTCCCGCAAGAGAGCAAGGGCCGCCCCAGTGAGCACTTCTCAAATTAGGCTAGTAGTGCCTTTCAGATGATGCAAATAAAAGCCCATATCAGAAATAGGACTGGAGTGTGAGGGACCCTGTAAATATGTGACCCTGCTGCTGCGCCGGTCTTCACCTAATTAACATACGGCATTTGCCATATAAATTAGCATCTGCTGCATTATAATTTGCAGTTTTTAACAAATGTTCTATCGTTCTATTTTCATTTGATTCTCTTTTTTAAACGCTTCAAAAGTGGTGGCGCGTAGTGATAGATCCTTTGCACAGGGCACAAGGTTGTGCACTTTTCAGTTATTGCTTGCTGTTCTACGGAGTTAAGCAAGTGTTAAAACGGTAAAATCTTTGCTCTTATGATACTGTGTGTTAAAATCAGAGCACGAGTGGGGGGTACACGCGGGTTGACGGTGTCGACCCACTTTTTTCACAGGGTAGACGCTGTCCACCCTGCCAAGAAGTTGAGCCCCACTGAAAAATGGGCTGAATTCATCACAGTGTACCTTGCAAACACCTGTATACATTCAGCAGCGCCTGCACGTTGTTGTCTGTTTTCGAGGCAACAACGTGCAGGCTGGGAGGGGACTTTCTTTGGGACTCATTAGGATGGCGGGCGGACATCAGTCCACATGCCAACATAACGGTGATGGGACCGCCTGCCAGATGTGCGGCGGTCCCACCAGCCCAATTAGGATGCACCCGCACACTGGCATCCTGGCCTTTTCACATTGCGGACGCTGCTGCTCGCTGCAGCACCAGCCGCATTGTGAAAATGCTGCGATGTGCATTTCCAAGCACTATGTGGCAGGCACCACGTGGTGCCTGCCGACTTGTGCATGGAAATGTAGGGGGGGTACCATGGGTACCCCCCCAGTGCACTAGATTGTAAATTGATGGTGTGGCGCACAGCTGGTATTGTTTTAAGTTTTCATGTGATTTTTAAATGATTTTAGTTAAGTTTCGGGTGCTCCAACAAGTGACGAAACCGTCCATGTACGTCGCGATTAGTTACTGGTTGAGTGCGTTACAAGAAGTGTAAACGCATCCTTGAGACTGGGCACACACATCAGGTTTGTCATATGAAGACAGACTCCGTTTTTAGTTATGACAATCAATTGTTTATTCAAAGATTTATCATATTCTTTAGTTGCAGAGGTTCATAGATTCATATTCTCCAATGTTTTTGTTTGACCACAAGAAAATCATTGTTGGTAATTTCAAAAAATGCTCCGATGCATTTCGGGCAGAAAATGCCCTTTGTCAAGGAGCTCTGTGAACACAATAAAACGCTTTTACAATTCAGAACATAACTCGGATGGGATTGCATTTAGATTAGTTACATTTCCTCAGTGTACGAAAACATGCGTGGAAGACATGCATGGTGTTGGGTTGCAACTAAAGAATATGATAAATCTTTGAATAAACAATTGATTGTCATAACTAAAAACGGAGTCTGTCTTCATATGACGAACCTGATGTGTGTACCAGTCTCAAGGATGCGTTTACACTTCTTGTAACGCACTCAACCAGTACCCCCCAGTGCACCCCACCTTGTGGGCCCCCAAAGCCAGTCTCCACTACTCTTTTTGTGGCAGGATATCCACCGCAAAAAGACAGGCAGAGGGCTCATCCTAATCACTACAGCGGTGTCTTCACTGCACCGCTGCAATAATGCCCTGGTTCCGGGTTCCGCGGAACCAATGTGATTCCCATTGCCTTCCTAATTTGGCGGTGGGTGAATCACATTGTGATGGCGGGAGGATCGCCACCGGCAGCCGGCAGCCGGCGGTGGCGATCCTCCCGCCATCATAATGAGCCCCTTAGTGCAGACTTCTGCAGGGCCCATAACAAACGGCCAATTTGAGGTGTCATCAGGCTTCCTTTTGTTCCAGTCTCCTGGTTGTGAGCAGTCAGAAGCCTCAACCCTAGATGCCAATGAAGCGGAGGCGAATCAAAGGCTCACACATTGTTAGCACTTCACACATACTTAAAAGAGGCAGCTTTTCACTTTGTTCAGTCCCTGTTTAGGAGATACGCATGCACTGTAAGAATGTCAGATGCATTGGTCTTTCCTTGTTTTTACACAAAATATATGTAATTTATATAGTACTTACTACCCCTGAGGAGGCATTGAAATACTTTATTTTTCTTGTATAGCACCATAAGTAGAGGAAGTTTACGTTGACAAAAGGCAACATGTGTGTATCATCTGCCTAAATCAGGAGGGTTTCCCTGTGTACTCGAAATGTGCTCCAATGTACTCATGATAGACTTTCTAAACATACATGTGAGGTCTTAAGATCTGATATCACTTCTTATGATGCCACTTCCTGTGATGTTACGCGCCGCGATGTCACACGCCGTGATGTCACGCATCGTGATGCCACTTGCATTCTGATTAACTAGGCTAGTCTCCCCACTTCTTTTTTTAGGACTTGTGCACTGGTTAAAATAGGAAAATAAAGAGAAAAATGATTGCTACCGAAAGTGCCACTATCATCCACACTGTTTGATCAAATTGTGAGCCTTTGTGGCCAGTGGCCATGTTAAGACAAACCCTGTTGGTTCCCAGCAGTGCTGGCCTTAAAGACAACAGTGACCAACGGGCAAGACTTCTAATGAAGATTTAGGAATCTTATTTAAATGTGTTATTGGATGAAAGCACCTGCTGAAGTTCTGCAATGAGGAAGAAACATGTAGGTGAATTTGCCAGCATTATTCCTTGAAGAAATATCAGTGAACTGGTCAAAAGGACAAGGTAGGAGAATGTGTTGCCTCCACATTTTAGAGGCCCGCTGTCTGCAGGGAGGTGGGGCCACTGCTACAGCGCTGATTGGCTGCCATAAAACACATTGCATCAACCCGGGACGGCCGTGACGCACTCTCAGCTTTGTTTTGTAGGGCTTTGGCTCCCTCAAGTGGCCAAGCAGTGCAACAAATGTGAAAAAATTACGTAGCTTGGTTTAAACTGGGGCAGCTGATTTTCACACAGTAGGGTACTGTCGAGCACAATCGGGTTTTCCCGATTTGCACACAGCATATATATATATATATATATATATATATATATATATATATATATATATATATATATATATATATATATATATATATATATATATATATATATATATATATATATATATATATCCAAGTCACTATCAGCCTGATTCATGAAGTGAAATTGCGCCCGCAATCGCTGCGAAAACGCAAATGCGGGCGCAATTTCCGTAATCGGCATTCAACAACAAAATAGCGAATTCGCTAACACATATTAGCGAATTCGCTAATATAATCGCAGAATCCCTGCCGCTGAGCATTAGCGATTCGGTAATAGCGACACACCACGGAATCTGCGAAAATAATAGCGAATTCGCAATAGAAAATCGCAATCGGCATTCAAGAAAAATCGCAATTTGCGAAAAACCCAAAAATCGCTATTTGCACGGCGCAAAATAAGGACAACTCAAAGCAGGTGGTAACCATGAAAGGCATAGAAAATATTTTTTCAAAAAACCGTTGTCCTATCACCAACAGGGCCAGGCCTGACCAATCACACATAAGGACATTCAGCAGCAGCATTAGGCTTTCCACAATGCCTGGGATGTACATGGTGGTGAGGCGGCGAAGGCTACAGCGAGCAGCACGGAGGAGACGCATGAGGCAGGCAAGGATTTACCGGCTGCGGGTCACCTTGCTGGGCCAAACCAGAGAACAGATTTATGCTAAATACAGGCTGAATGGGGAAATGATCACCTGGCTGATACAAGAACTCGACCCCATCATGCAGCACCCAACAAGGCGAAACAATTCTGTGCCCACACATGTGCAGGTATTGTGTAGCCTGCATCTCCTGGCCTCCGGAAGCTTCCAGGGGGTAGTAGCGGCCGCTGGGGGAATATCCCAGCCCACCATGTCACGCTGCCTCAACAGTTTTGTAGACGCCATGCTCACCCAGCTACACCGTCACATCAAATTCCCCGCCAGCCAACAGGAATTGTACATGACAAAGCTACAATTCTACAATGTAGCCCATTTTCCACATGTGCTCGGATGCATAGACTGTACCCACGTCGCCGTCTGCCCACCAGCTGGCATGGAGTATATGTTCCGCAACAGAAAGTGCTACCACTCCCTCAACATCCAGATGGTCTGCAATGCCAAGACATACATCACTGACATTGTCTCACGGTACCCAGGGAGTACCCACGACTCCTTCATCTTCCGGCACAGCGCACTCCACACACGGCTGGTCAGGGGAGAGTTTGGGGAAGGACACCTACTTGGTAAGTACACTTTGATTGAAATGTCACATTGCAAAGATGTAACAGCGCAGCACAGGCAATCACCATCTGCTCCTCCCATTCAGGTGACAGTGGCTACGCCCTCCGTGAATACCTCCTGACCCCATACCTCAACCCTGCTACACCCCAGCAACGGCGCTACAATATTGCTCACATACGGACAAGAAATTGCATAGAAAGGACATTTGGCCTGCTCAAGAGCAGGTTCCGCATACTGCACAAGACAGGTGGGGCCATGTATTACAGTCCTGCAAAGTGCTGCCGCATAGTGGCTGTCTGCGCAATACTACATAACATTGCAACCAAGCGCCGGATACCTGTTGACATCTCTGGCAGTGAATCTGAGGGGGACAACCAGCCACCTGCACATGCGCGCCATGCACAAGGGGAGACCCCAGCAGAAGGGCACAGACGTCGCAACCACATCACAGTGAACAGTTTCTAGTACAACCACTGCCATCACCCCACTAATCAACAATGCATGCAAAATGTAAAGAAGACACAACGCTAATGTGTGTAGGAAAAGAAATGTATTTGTTCAATTCACAAAAGTAAATGTAATGGTCCGTGCCAAAGGTCAAAATAAAAGTACCTGTTCAATTCACAAAAGTAAATGTAATGGTCCGTGCCAAATTAGTCCCACAAACGGTATTACGCCATACTGCTGTGCTTGCCAGGCTTCACCTCAGCCTGTGCCAGTGGTGATTACAGTCCTCTAGGTGTGCCTAGAGCGTGACCCTCCACAACGCCTCTGAGGGCCTTCCTCCTCCGGGGCGTCAGGCAATGGGGGGGTCCTGGTGCTGCGGGTGGGTAGTGGGGCCTGTGAGGCTGATTGCGAGCTCAGGCTGGACGCCCCCTCACTCGCATCATCACCCCCCACAACAGATGGAATGGGTGGAGGGTGAAGAGCCACGACAGCCGTGGTGAGGGTCTCCAGCACCCTCGACATGTCCACACTGCACTGTATGACAGTGTGCTGCTGTGTCAGACAGCGCCTCGCCAATAGGGATGTGGCATTTGCCGACACATAGCTTGCCCTGCTGTAGGTGCCAAGCTGGGTCAACAGTTGGCGGTGGTGCCGGCGTTGGCCACCGTACATTCTATTCATGGCGCGGGTGTTAGCCTCCACGGCTGCAGCAATGCGGGCCATTCCATTGCCCACACCGGCCAGGTCGGCCCTCATGCCTTCAATCTGTGTAGCAACACATGCCACGTTGCGGCCAATGTTGCATAGTTGGAGGTGAATTGCCCCCTGCTGCCGTGCCTGGCGCTGGTGTATGTGCAGCATCCGTCGCTCGATGCTGAGCCGCGCCTGTCCATCACCATTGGCCCGCCTGGTAGCAGCTGCGGATCGCTGGCGTGACCTGCCACGCCTGCCCTGCTGGCCGGATTGTGAGGCTGGGGGCTGACTGGACAGTGGCGCAGCCCCGGATGTTGAGGTGCCAGCTGATGGGGGTGAGGCCACCGGTGTTGCAGGTGTGCTCTTCGCTGGGGGTGTGCCTGCTGGTGTGGCTGTGGCAGTCGCTGCGGGGGCCACAGGAGTGACTGACCTGGCTGCAGCTCTGGGAGGAGCAGCGGTGGCAGGGAGCACAATGGGGGCTGCGATGGCAGCAGATGAGGGCGCTGCAGCAGTTGCAGGTGGGACGCTGCTGGTGATAGTTGATGGTGGTACAGTTGCAGCGTTAGGGGCTGGTGCCTGGGTATGTGTTGGCTCCTCCAGGACGCTGTCGTCAATCACCAGCCTGTCACTGTCACTGGTATCTCCACCTGTGGGGGTAAGTGGAGGACCATTAGTTGTATGCATCTGGCAGACGTGCAGTTGCTACATGCATGCTGGGTGACATTCCCTGAATGGCAGTGGCTTTGTGTGCATTGGGACCTGACTACATCTCCCACAATGGCTGCATTGTGGTACTACTACATTGTGGCCAGACTACATCTCCCACAATGCTTCAGGACAATCCTTGATGTGCAACAATTACATGCCTATGGGACATTGGGGGGGCCTATTTGGTCATGGACATCCATAGGGGGCAGGGTCGCAGTTGCATGCCACTTACCTTGGGTGTCTTGTGTGGGGGCGGATGAGTCCAGTGCAGTGAAACCCACAACGGCCTCCATCTCGAGGGTGTTTTCCACCTGGTCCTCCAGGGCGGTGTTCGGTGGTACCGTCGGACCTCCTCCTCCTGTGCCCGAGGACTCCCCAAGGCGCGCCGCCACCTTCTCCTTGGCACGGCCTCGGAGGTCGTACCACCTCTTTTTCAGTTCTTCAAGGGACCTGGCCGCCACTCCCACCGAGTTAACTGCAGAGGCTATCCCCTGCCAAATGCGCCTCTTCTCCATTTCCGGGACCCTCCTGGAATTTGCACCGAACAGTTGGTCGTGGTTAGCCACCACTCCCTCGATGAGGTGCTCCAGCTCCTGCTCGCTGAATTTGAGCTTTCGCTTCCTCCCAGCCGAGCTGCTGGTCCCTGGTGCAGCTTCCTCTGCCATGTTATGGGTTGTGGCTCTGTGGTTCACTCTACAAGCCAAGATGTGCAGCTGCTCTTCTATCTGCTCCCTGTCTCTCTGCCTTAATGTGCAAAATGGTGCTGGGAACCGGCAGCTTCCTGGTTGTGATGCCATCACTGGGCTCGAAATGCGACTTCCCGTTTTCCCGATCTCGCGAGTTTGCGATCTCGCAAATAGCGATATCGCTAATAGCGATATCGCTATTTGCGAGATCGCAGTCCAGCCGCGGGTAGGCCGAAATAGCGATTAATCTGCGATTAATCGCAATTTCGATCGGATCGCTATCGGATTTTGCGATCGCGTGCGAATCGCTTTTTTTTATCGCAATTCTTCATGAATTCGGATTTGCGATTTCTGAATAGCGACTCGCTATTTTTCGCTATTTCAGAATCGCAAATGCCGATTTTCATGAATATGGCGGTATGTGACAGCCAGGGCCCTTCTGTAGGATAGCATGAAGGACGGGGTGTGTAGCTGGCTCGGTATCGGCCATGTGCCAGGTTTGGCAGCAGTCAGCCACCAGCCGTCCATACATAAGAAACTGTCCTCTAGTAAGGTCGGTGTCAACTGTTTATTTATTTATTTATTTATTTATTTATGCAATTTTATATAGCGCAGACTTTACCCGAAGGTGTCAGAGCGCTTCACAGAAGGACCAATAATGATATACAGGAACAAAATACAAAAGCAAACAATAAGTTACATGGATCAAAAGTGACACTAGTGAGCAACAAAAATACATGAGGTAGCAATCGGTGCATTATAGGAGAGAAAAGTGGTAAGGGTGCAGGTTACAAAAAAGTACAAGATACAAGTAGAGGTATAATACTGCAATAGAAGGCAGACACTCCAGCATAATAACAAAAGTTACGTAGGCAAAGGTGGCACTTGTGCAAGCCTCTAAAACAAACAAAACGTGTGAGGTAGGAAACAGTGTGTTACAAACAAAAGTGACGTGTGCAAGTTCCAAAAGGGTACCATACACAGGTATTTGGAGATTACTAAACATTTAAACTACCAGAACACCCTGGGGAGGAAGTACCATAAACCTGGCCAATAGACTTTCCAGTAATGGGAGGTCTTCCTTCAGACGAAGGCACGGGTGTGAGTTAGACTTGGAGGTGCCTTTGGAGGAGGAGAACTTTAAGGTCCCGTTTGAAGGCCTGAGAGGAGGAGGTAGTCCGGAGCTGAGGCGGGAGTGAGTTCCAGATTCTCACTGCGTTGCCTGAAAAGATTTTCCGCATTCCGAGATGGTCTAGAGCCTCCAGAGAGTTTCAGTTTATTCGACAGGTAGCGAGGAGAGGAGGAGTGCAAGGCTTTGTGGGTGATACAGGCAGTCTTGTAGATAGCTCTAGCCTCGATGGGAAGCCAACGAAGGGAGGATAGCAGCGGAGTGATGTGGTTGCTTCTTTTAGCCCCATAAATGAAACGGGCTGCTGAGTGTAAGACTGATTTCAGGGGGGGCAGGTGGGATTTGGGGAGGCCAGTAAGAAGAGAATTGCAGTAGTCCAGTCTGGAGAGGACCAGCGATTGCACCAGTGTTTTACGGTCATGCTCAGGGAAAAAGCGACGGATTCCCCAAAGAAGTCGTAGTTGGTATCGTGCAGACTTTGCCATGGAATTGATGTGAGAGATTAGATTGAGATTGTTGTCGAGTAAGACGCCAAGGGATTTTGCGCTTTCGACAATGATATGCTTATTGTTAAGTAGATTAGTCTGATCCATCCAAGATTGAACCGGGGGAGGAGGAAAGTGAGGAGAGGAGGGGGAATTCAGTTTTGGAGGGATGTAAATGTAAATGTAAATGTATTTGAGCTTATATAGTGCACAGCTACCCACAAAGGGTTTCCCTGCGCTTGCTTAGGGAACCCGTCCTGGTATTCCCCTGTGAGATAACCCCGGCAGGGTATCCACAAGGTGAAAGCCAGGCATCCCGCCGCGAGGGGCCGTTGTGGAGATTAAGCAAGCTATTGCCCAGAGTCGCAGAGTGTGAACCCGTGAGTCGAGAAGGCACTGGAGCGAGAATTATCGAGTCCGTTGAATTTTGAGCCCAAGACCCGCCGAGGCGGGGAATTGAACCCTGGTCCAGAGCCGATCTCAGCTTCCGGGTCTGCCGCCTCTAACCCCTGAGCCACACTTCTCCACAGAGGGATGCAGAATCAGTTGATGAGTTGACATCCAGTTTTGAATGGAGTCTAGAGTTGAGCTAAGGATAGCGAGATCGTGGGTGGAGGCAACCTTGAGGTAGATTTGAGTGTCATCTGCGTAGAGATGATAGTGGATCCCAGATTTACTTAGGAGATTTCCCAGGGGTTATAGGTAGAGGTTGAACAGAGTAGGTGCAAGTATAGAGCCTTGAGGAACACTGTCAGCTCTGACATTGGTGGCATGCACATGCCTCTATTGCCAGTGTATGCACAAGCCTATATTGCCAGTGTGCTGGCACAGGCTTCGGGCGCTCTCCTTCGCAGCAATGGCAGCCCAAGCTGTGCCCTATCACAACATGCCTGTCCTACTACCAACGGATAGAACTGAGTCCATCTGGAAAGAACCAGAGAGGGTGATGGAGAGAGGGACATTGGCACCGACTGGCACAGGTGCTTGGACTTCAGAGAGACTCCCTGGAGGTGAGTGCATCTTCCGAGGGCATCTGTGTGGCAAAGCAGCACTGCCTGGAGTCAGCTAGGAACAGTCTCAGTGGAAACAAACGCTGGCTGGAAGGAGGCCCCAATACCCTGGAGGTCCCACCCATCTGAAGCCCCACTTGAGGTAGAGATCAGCAAGAGTGAGGCAGAGATAACCTGGAGGTCCCAAAGGGAAGATGTGAAAGACGAATGGGGGGACTGGAGAGGTGTAAGATACAAATAGACAAAAAATTGAATGCAGAGATGAGGTGAATGCAAAGTGCTGAGGGGCACGGGACTGTTAGAGATGAGGGCAATAAAAAGACAGAATAGCAAGAGGTGATTAAAGGTGAAGTGAGAGGTTTAATGGGGAGAGTTCAGAAGTTGTAAAAAGAGGTGAAAGAAAATGGCCTGCAAAGTGAGAGAGGGATCAGGGGTTAGGAGAGGAGAGAGGGATGGAAGGGAGGGGGTGAGAGGAAAGCTGCATGGGTAAACTGTTTAACTGTGCACGAAACCGCCGGGGTTTTAAGGGACCCCTGCTTCTCCCGGCCAGGGCCAAGTGAGCTTCTAATGTGGCAGCACGTATTCCTGCAGAGTGGAAGGCCCTTCACAAAGGATGACTAGAAATCTTTCTGATGTTAAGTGTTGTATTTTGGTTATAAACTGGTACTGATGGGGTGAAAGCTTCCCTCAGTGTTACTGTGTGTAACAAATGCCAAACTAATGAAGCAATGCTATCCTAAAATATGCGGCATCACATAACATCTTTTACATATTCTTCCCACACAATTTAGTTAAGCCTGTCGCCTAATTTGGCCCTCACCTGCCTCATAATTCCACTAGCCCTGCCTACAGGTTTAGACATTTTTGTCAGGAGGTGGTCCTTACACCTCAAAATGTTAACAGGGGGGTCTCGGCATCCAAAAGTTTGAAGACCTCTGGTAAGGGGAGGGTTTTCCAGAAATTGACCGAGGAACGAATACGTGTTAGTACTTTCTGGTGGTTACCCTTGTAGATATATTGTGGGGAGTGATACAGGCGCACGCCTAAATATCGCGTTGCTTGCATACTCCACAGTCGATTATTCCAGCATGCACCCATTGAGGAGAGAGGTCAGCCGACAATGGGTATATTGTAGATTTAACCAAGCTGACTGTTAGACCAGCTGCAGTCTCAAAGTCTGTCAGGGTGGCAAAGATCGGAGTGAGGTCTGATGTAATATCCTGAACATAGAGGAGCAGATCATCCACATACAGTGATATACTATGTCTGGTTCCTGCCAATGGGATAACCCATTGCTCGCCCTCTTTTCGAAGACGGATCTCCAACGGTTCCATTGGCAGGGTGAAAAGCAGCGGGGAGAGCAGGGAGACCTGCCTTGTGCCTCTCAACACCGGAAATGAGGGTGATATATGCCGCCCGAGCCTAATCCTGGATGTTGGTCTAGTGTATATGAGTTTAGTGTATGCTTGTAAATGGGGCCCGCTCCTGTCCTATGGAGCACTTCTAATAGGTATGGGCATGACTGTGTATCGAAGGCCTTTTCCAGGTCCAAGACCAGGAATGCAGCGTGAAGCAAACAACCCTGAACTTGATCCTGCACATGGAACAGCCGCCGGATGTTGTGGGAGGTATTTCTTCCTGGAATAAATCCACATTGGTCTGGGTGTTTTAGTGTTGGGAGAATTGAGGTGTACCGCTCTGCTAGTATTGTGCCGTAGACTTTGTTGTCTGTGGACAGCAGGGTAATGGACCCGTATGAACCCAGGTGGTGGGGATCCCGGTCTGGTTTTAGACAGGAGACAATTAATGATTCCCACATGAACTGTGGAGTGCACCGTTCTCTAGTACGGCTTTATACAATTCTATCAGTCGAGGGACTAACAGGGTACAGAAGGTGCAGAAGAATTCTACTTGTGTGCCATCAAGACCTGGGGCTTTGTGTGTGGGCAGGGTTTGTATAGCTTGCGTCACTTCTGTTGAGGTAATGTGTTCATCTAGGGTGCTTTGATCAGTTGCCGCTATACAGGGTAGTGGGTGTGCATCTAAGAATCTATCCAGTATTTCTGAGTTTACCGGGTCAGGGGCTGCATATAACGCTGTATAGTACTCACGGCATGCATGCATTATGTCTGCCTGGGAGTGGCCAGGTATTGAGGAAATATAAATTTTTGGTCATGTTATGTTCCCTAGCGCGTACCCCACCGACTCCATGTACCAGCCTAAAGTGCATGTAACTTCCCTCCTGTGCCAGCTATGAAGACGCAAATACATTTGCGTCCAACGTTAACTTGTCCTCTTTCAGATCCACCCTGAATGGATTATATAGTCCGTTCCTAAGTATGCTATGCCACCGTCTTTTTGTAGTGTACTTTACACGTTTTTCTGCTCTGGCAAAGTAGGCCCTGAATTTCTGCCATCGAGCCTCTTTTCTGGCTTTCGACTCTGACAGCCTCTGCCCAGGCTACCTCTGTACCCGTGAACTCTGACTTACTTCCAGCGCGGCCCCTCGCGCTCAGCTCAGCCTGCTTTCTGCCAAGACTGACTATAACCTTCGAGTTATCTGTTCCGCTCCTCGAAAATGCATTCCTGCCTACTAGCTTCAGTAAACATCCTCTCCAGCTGCAGAGCCAAAGGGCCGACCCGTTCCAATGCAAATAATTCATAGCCCCTGTTACCATGCTTCCATGGAAGGCCCCGTGCCCCCACGCTTCTCATGCAGACACTTAGGCGCTTACACACACATCCACAGTTAGCATAGAATAGCTTCTGCCCTAGAGACCTTTCCGCCCGGATAGTATGGTTCCTAAACATCAGATATCAGATATGATAGAAGTACAAGTTGATCTGACATGCCAGACTTCTGTCTCTTTCCGTCAGTGTAAATGTCAAGTCCCCTGCACCCCTCCAATCACACGTCATGCAGCTGCGCGCGCATCCAAGCTTCCGATTTCTGCTGACGTTGCAACAATTCTGTTAGCACCACCCCTTGGTGCCACCCACTTGCGTCACCTATCTGTGACGTTTCTAGCACACACCTCCAGTTCACGCCTAGTTCACGCCTCTTGATTACGTACTTGTAACACGTGAATACTGTTATCTTGTCTTCTCTCAGCTGTTACGCCTACTACACTACTTCCTATGGTATAAATCAAGTATATAAGCTATGTAATGTCAATAAAGTTTGCTCTATCCCTTCTGACACCCCTGTGGTGGTCAGAACATGATATCCTGGTCTTGACCATTCCTTTTTAAGGAATAAAACCCCTAAGAAACTCTAACACCACGGACTCTGTCTTTTTCATTCCGATTGAGTTATTATTGATTAAGTACTTACCTGCATAGAAATTAAGAGAGTAAATTAATTATTTACGTCATTTTGGCGCCCGAACAGGGACCCTCCCCCACCTCACGCGCCGGTTGGCGCATTGCAAGCTCTGTCCCCTGCCGTCAGTTAGACGGAACCTACGCGTACCGGCAGGATTTCCTGCATCTCCCTCTGACCCAAGGAGGTGACGAAGACTGCGATCAGTGCCCAGACGAGGCGGTGAGGAGTGCGGAGGATCCTGACCAGAGCCCAGCCGAAAGAAGCAAGGTCCGAGGTGTCAAGAGGCCCACCAGGTTTCCGAAGTTTTCCGGGGTTTTCCGAAGCTCTCCGAAGTTTTCCGAAGTACCGAGTCGAGTCCAGTCGAGTTTTCCGAGGCCTTCTGTTTCCGTGCTTCCCGGTGAGTACCATTGCTGGGTCGTATCTAGACGGGTTTGGGTACACAAGTCCGGTCTGCACTGTTTTTAGGCAGTGTATCTGTACTGTTTAGCAGTATATCTAGTATTCTGAATTTTTGCACTGTTACACCAGTGTATCTGTACTGTTGAGCAGTACATCCAGTATAGGGGATTGTCATCTATGTCTCAAATGTTTTTATGTGATTAATGTCGTGGTATGAATGTGACTGTTTAAATGTGCATTATTGTGTTTCTCGTATAAACTAGCTGTCAGCAGTATTAAGTAGTAAGGATTGAGTATTCAGTAATAAGTAAGCAAAATGCCGTTTTTCAACAAGTTAAAGCAGATAGGAACTAGGAAAGGGATACTGGAGGAAGAAATTCCTATTCCCCCTAGGGACACTCCAGGTAACTTTATGTATCATAAACATGGCATAGACGCCATATTGTATCTAGACTTATGGGCCGATTACACCAAGCACCTAGACGAAAGACACAGATGGCCTGTTACCGGAACATGGGATGCCGAGTGCATCATGAAGGTAGAAGAAGCATTATGGAAAAAGAAAGCTAGACAATCTCAGAAAGACGCCATAGAATTCTGGCGTAAGGAATCCCATAAGCGTGCTGAGAAAGCACTCCGTAGAGAAGACAGACTTAAAGAATCAGAAAAAGCCCAAGAAAACGAATTAGTTATTGAAGGGATCCGAGTAAAAACAGAACAAATAGACCGTGCCCGAAACAATCTCGTAAACGGTATGTACCTCGCGGCCGAGGGCACATCTGAAGCCCTATCAGAAATACCGAAAAACTTACCGCCACCATTAGTGCCAACTAAAGTAATGCATAAGACTACTAAAGACATATTCCTAAATTCATATTTAGAGGATGTAGCACCAGCTTACGCCAATCTGCCTGTTCGTGCCCTGCCTCCTGACAGGGACGGGGGTGGCAATCCGGCCCCAGATCATGTTCCGCCGATACCGCGACAGACCTCCCCCGTTCCGCCAGCTCCGCCACTTCCCGCACCCAAGATTGACCTACCGAAGCAAGTCCTACCTGATCCAACTAAACGACAAATTCAAGTTCAGATCCAGACTCCGCAGGGAGATAATGCCCAAGCATCCGCCTCAGGAGGTGCGACTGCGGGTCTTCGGACCCCGCCATTAACACGCAGATTCAATTTCAGGGACACACAGAGTCCTCTCACGTTCCAGTCTCCCCGCCTTGACGCATTAAAGGAAAACATTTCCGTTTGTAGATATGATCCAGTACCCGGAAAAAACGATCTAATGATATTGGCATCACTACGGTTAAGATCTGCCACTGATATCTTGCTATGCTATGTAGGAATGAAGGAGCGTCTAGATAGGATATATGAGTTTGTTCAGACAGGGAAAGACCCTGACAGTATCAAGGATGCCATGGAGAAACAGAAGGTTGACATTCAAGCACAGATACTACGATTTTTCATAAATTGTCTAATAAGAGAACGAGACAGGCCTGGAACAGATCAAAGTGAATTAGATGCATTAAACAAGTGGGGTCAAAATATAGCCGAAGGAAAACATGACAGGGGGGCTTGCATAGCCAGTATGTACCAGAAAATTAGAAAGGCAGTGATAACGGCACACCAGAAAGGGAATGACAAAGCTTCCTCCGAGGAGGAAGAAGAACTTGAAGAACCAGGAAGGACTACAGATACTATAGCGTATGTAGGTAAGGGAAACTACCTTAGGAAAGGCATCCGTCCGGAAAACAAGAGAGTTTTTCTCTCTGCTTTAACAAACCCGAATTCTTCTGAACATCAGTTCCAGGAAACTGATAAAAGGCTTCGAGACCGAATGGGGTACCATGTACTCAATTCTATGGATGAACAGGAACTCGCTCGGTCAGCCGTGTTATGGGCCGAAAACCCAGACATATATAATGATGATACGTTAGCGCAGACATTCTTGAACCTCTCCCCAGACGAGCAGAAATTAGCAGGTGTATACATGATTCAGCACCTCCTCATCAAGTACAGAAACCATCATTCCGATCCTGGTCCCTTACACGAAACATTAGAAGCACTACTCATGGATAGATGGAGAGGTTTCAGTACCAAGTTAATACAAATAATTCTAGAACAACGACATAAATACAACACCTTCATAAGCTCTGAATATGTTCCGGCCCCACCTCTAGAAAGGAAAACGTACCACATGCAATGCGGGGGTGGCATTGAAAGTCAGAACCCTTTACGAGAAGTACATCCCGTTATGGGTGCGGATCACATCTTAAAACGTGTGTATGTTCACACACCACTGACCAAGTTAGAACTGTTAGAAATGAAGAAATTAGTCCCGTGTCACGATAAAGACCCTGCAGGTTTTCACAGAGAGCTTAAAGACATGTTACTGATAGGGGATTACACGTATGATGATATTATGAAAATGTTAAAGGTACTGCTGCCCACAGGCATTTACGAGAAATTAAAGGAAAAAGAATGGGAGGTGGGGGACACAAAGATTGCATGGGCAGAAATAGAAGACGAAGAAAGCAAACGGGTCCCAGGGTTAGGCCTTGGGGATAAGACTAAAGCATTACCCGGATTAATAGTACAGGTTCTGCCAAGATTATTGACAACTAGAAAGGAAGATTGGGACGCCATCTCGTCCTGTAAACAGAAACATGATGAAGATACTAGTGACTTCTATTCCAGATTTGAGAAATGTTTCATTATAAATAGTGGCCTACAACCAAGCAGCGAGTCATATCCACACCTTTTTGTATCAAAACTAGTCGAGAACTCGCTACCATTAGTTAAAAATAGAGTGTACAAAGTTGAAAGTACTTGGCAGGCAAATACGCCATCCCAGATGTTACAAATGTTACAATATCATCAGAACAGAATTAGAGAAGAACAAGATCAGGAACAGAGACGTATGAAAGACACAAAGATGAAAATGTTAGTAGCTCAGACGATCCCAGCCGACGGTCAGAGAAAAGGTGGGACCCAGACAAGTCATACTACAGCTCCCGTTAAAGGGACATGTAATTACTGTAAACAGCCAGGACATTACGTACATGAATGTCCAGTTCTGAAACATAACATAGCAACAGGGAAAACTAAAGAAAGACCGCATCCACCTAGACATGAACATGGGCATCAACAGACCTCACAGAGCGAACAGCCAATGCAGAACACACAGTCTATGCATGCTCCATCCCACACAGCGCAGACAGTAGCAGTACCACAGCCACAGCCCATTGCCGCGACTCAGCAAGTATCGCAACAGATGTACCAGTATGCCCAATCTGCATATCCAGATTACCCCCGATATACATGAAACAGCCTAGAGAGGGAATTTGGCTTGCCTCTTATTGAAATTCCTGTAGATCAAGAAGGTCCTTATGTACACAGTCACGTATTGGGAAAAGACAGAAAGTTTTTAATTGACACAGGGGCAAGCCGCACCACAATCAGTCATAATGAAGTCCCAGGGGCACCCCTCTCAGGCTCACAGAATGTTTCCCTTGGTTTTTCAGGACAGCCTATTGTAAATGAGGTATCGGAACCAGTACCCTTGGCTGTGGGTCCATTATCGCGAGTTACAGATTTGTTACTTACGAAATCATGCCCAGAAAATTTGTTAGGAATTAAAACTCTGAAAGCTCTAGGAGCTATAATATGCTGTTCCCCGGAGGGAGTTAGACTCTTTCTACGGGATTTCAAGGGTCATTATGTTTTACGAGAATTTGATGTCAGATTGAAAAATGTACCAGATCACCTATGGGCAAAAGGCCCAGCTGACGTAGGTTGTATGCATATCACTCCATACCGTGTTACACTCAAGACAGGAGTTGTTCTACCCAGAATCAGACAATACAAGTTACCACCTGATGCTGTAGTGGCTTTACTGAAAATCATTGAAGAGCTCATTGCCCAGGGAGTGGTCGTAGAGACCGACTCCAATGTCTGTAATTCACCCATCATTCCAATTCTTAAACGTACTGATCCCAATGCACCGCCAGTATATCGGCTGGTGATTGATCTTCGAGAACTGAACAAATGCATTGTACCACAGTACCCTGTGGTCCCTGATATCTCTTCCCTATTGACTGCGATTGATTCAGAAGCAACGTTCTTTACTGTAATTGACCTCAAGAACGCTTTCTTCAGTGTACCTATTGACCCCGACAGCCAATATCTATTCGGATTCAGTTTAAATGGACGAAGTTTCAAATTTTCCCGCGCACCTCAAGGATTCACAGAAAGCCCCAGCATCTATAGTCAAGCACTGAAAAGACAACTAGATTGTATTCAAATGCCAGTTAACACCGCTTTACTGCAATACGTCGATGATCTACTGATCACCGCACGAAGTGAGCCTGAATGTGAACAAGCATCATTGACAGTTTTACATTTCCTGGCCGACAAGGGACACAAGGTGTCTCCTTCGAAGCTACAATTCTGTGTTCAGCAAGTTGTATACTTGGGTCACTTGCTGTCCAAAGTGGGGAGACAGCTCACTCCCGATCGCATTCAGTTAATTGTAAATATGCCACGACCCCAGACACAGAAGGAAGTGCGGGCCTTCATAGGCCTCACCTCGTACTGCAGACAATGGATTCCTCAATATGCATTTCTAGCTAAACCACTCATTCAGTTAACGACGCAGGAGGCAGCAACTTCGATTGCCCTCCCTTGGACTCAGGAACATACACAAGCCTTTGAGGAATTAAAGAAAGCATTATGCCAAGCACCAGTTTTAGCGACACCATGTTACAACAAACCGTTTACACTTTTTGTTACAGAACGTGACGGTACAGCATTGTCTGTCCTCACTCAAGATCAGGCAGGTTCACATAAGCCTTGCGCTTATTTTTCAAGTACATTGGATTCAGTAGCCCAGGCACTCCCTGCGTGCTTAAAGTCAGTAGCAGCAACAGCGTTAGCAATAAGACAGAGCGATTCAATTGTTTTAGGCCATCAGTTAACAGTACAAGTCCCACATTCTGTAGAGGTTCTTTTAAACAGAACCCAGACTCAACACTTGACTATAGCACGACTGACAGGTTACGAATTGACACTATTCCAGCCACACATAGAAATCAGACGTTGCAGTATCTTGAACCCAGCAACACTGTTACCAACAGTTATGACAGATCCAGCTCCGCATGATTGCATAGAGATCATTAATGCAGTAACAAAGCCCCGACGAGATCTAACAGATGTTCCATTGACAAATCCAGACCTGACACTTTATGTGGATGGTTCATGCATGAGAACAAGTACAGGAGAATTAGTGGCCGCGTATGCCGTGACCACTGAAACTGAAGTTAAAGAAACACATCGTATTGATACACTGTCTGCTCAAGCGGCAGAGCTCATCGCTCTGACCCGAGCCTGTATACTAGCCAAGAACAGAAATGTCAACATATACACTGATTCCCGTTATGCGTTCAGAGTTGTACACGACTTCGGCATGCTATGGCAAGAACGAGGTTTCCTGACCTCTCATGGTGCCAAGATCCAACACGGTCCCCTCATTCAAGCACTGTTAGAAGCAATACATCTGCCTTCAGGCATATCCGTCATGAAGTGTAAAGCACATACTAAAGTCACAGATTCTGTTTCCCAGGGTAACGACCTGGCAGATCAGACAGCAAAACATACAGCATTGACTCACACTCAGACAACTGATACGACAAAGACAACAGATCCGACAAACTGCATGACAGTCAGGGATCCCACACTAGATGTTATCGACATTCAGACACATGCTACTCCAGAAGAAATAAAGAAATGGATTGAACAAGGAGGGATCCAAACAGATCAAGGTTGGGTGACGAAGGGAAAATCTACATGGTTTCTCCCTGACTCTATGGTTCAAGTCATGATAAATACAGCACATAGCCCAGCACACCTAGGAGAGAAAGCGATGTTAGACAGTTTACAAAATCTTTGGAACAATAAACACTTACGAGCAGCAGCGAAACAGAAAGTGCGTACTTGCATGATCTGTTGTCAGTTCAATCCAGGTAAAAGCGTCCCTGTAGAGCAAGGTGGATTTCATCCTCCCGATCACCCTTTTGAAGTCCTCCAGATGGATTATATCCAGATGGACCGTTGTAGAGGATTCAAGTATGTCCTTGTAGTTGTTTGTGCTCTGTCCCGCTGGACCGAAGCATACCCCGTTCCAGATTACACTGCTCCGACCACTGCCAAGCAGCTGGTTCGTGAATTCTTCCCACGATACGGCTTGCCTCGTGTCGTGTACTCAGATAACGGTCAGCCATTCTCATCTGCATTAATGAAAGAAGTTTCTTTATTATTGGGATACCAGTGGAAGTTCCATTGTGTCCGACATCCCGAAGCCGCAGGCCTTGTAGAAAGACATAACCAGACACTAAAGATCCGCCTTGCCAAGATATGTCAGGAGAAAGGGGTCGACTGGATAGTCGCCCTGCCAGTGGCACTATTCTACATGAGAATGGTTGCCCATTCGAGATCAGGGCTATCCCCGTACGAGGTGGTCTTTGGCAGACCACCGAATATGTGGGGGACGCCCATTCCAAAAAAGATTACTGATGTTGATTGTAATATGTTGACAGATTACCTTGCCTCCTTGATGTCTGCACTCCAATCATGTCGTTCACAGGTTGCCGCAGCCTTCCCTGACAACACTGATGTAAAGCCACACGACGTCCGTCCTGGGGACATTGTACTAGTGCGCAACTTTGATAGAAAGAGTCCGTTGGAGCCCCGCTGGAAGTCCCCGAAGACCGTTCTTCTCACCACGAGGACGGCCGTGAAAATCGAAGGGAGAAAGGGGTGGGTTCATACGAGTCATGTGAAAAAAAATTTTGGACTGAAACCTGATCGAGACTCGTCCACCCCCACCAAAGACTGTGTCGAGCCAAAAGACTTTACAGAATCTGAACGAGAAAAAACTCCTCAAGAAGAGTATCGCATGAAACTCCGATCTAGCAAGTCAGACAGTTTAATTGTTTAAGTCCTCCCCTAGGTGAATCGGTTAAATAGTTTCTGACATGTATCCCCTAGATCGAGATAGAGAGAGAGAAGCCAAGAAACGCACATACTGTAAATCACTTCGTAGTCACTGTATAGTGACACTATTAATCATGTTTATTCTGAGCATTTTAATTATTGTTGTTAGCATCGTTTTACCTATCTACTACCCTATTTTCAAGCGTGAACAATCTGCCTATAATGTATCTGCTGAACACACTTTTAGTGAGTTACCTCCACACGAGCTTTCCTACAGACTTGCGCTGCGCAACAATACATTCATTAGTATGCTACATCATTCTCATCAAACTAACAATGCTACAAACTGCTGGATATGTGGCCGACTCCCTCCCTACCAGAATTACAAGGGAGCTCTGCCCCTCTTTCCGTACCCATTCACTCACAATGGCTCTTGCGGTGCATGGTTTAAAATAATTAATTCCTTAGATCCTGATATTGCTGTTTTCGATGGGGGCTGGGTTTGGGGAAATCTGAACTTGGTCCTGCTCGACGTCTGTTACCCTGATAAGGAGGGACTCCCCACTAGAATAGGAACTGATCTAGAAAATGAAGTATATGGATTAGGTAATTATACAATTAGCCTCATGATTCTTACTGTTGAATCCGAAGCTGCACCAGTTCTACCCATTATGTCAGTATTGCCAGTCACTGGTGAATTATGTATCAAGAAGAAAGGTTCCGTACACTTAGGTCATAGTAAATGTACTACTGTGATCGAATTCAGTGATCATGGAAAATCGTCCTTTAAGGCTATTAGTCATTCTTACTTTGTTTGTGGTCATACCGCATACATACGTCTACCTCCAGATTGGGATGGTACCTGTTACATTGCATTCCTTCTGCCACCTGTTTTCCTAGCTCCCCCTGATTACTATAGAAATACCAATCTAGTAAAGAATAGATCCAGGAGAGATGTCCCACTTGTCGACTACACAGAAACGGCATGGGAACAGTACACCGACTTTAATAAAGGATTCTTTTTCTTTTTAGGACCTGTTCAGAATAGTAAATTAATACGCAGATTAACTAGAACACTTGAAGCAGTAGTGAATGAAACTGCCTCCGCCTTAGGTAACTTAACAGAAGAGCAGTCCGCCATGCGGGTTGTTGTCCTTCAGAACCGACTTGTTATTGACGTCATCTTGGCAGATAGAGGTGGAGCTTGTAAGGTCATCGGGTCAAGTTGCTGTGTTTTCATACCACAAAACGCACCATCTGTATATCAAGCTATTACACGTCTCCATAAAATTGCAAATCAGATACATCAGAATCCAGGCACCTGGACTTGGTCCGGTTGGTTCTGGACAACGTTAACAGCTTGGGGATGGAAGATCCTATCCTTCCTAGGCATTGGCCTAGTCCTAGTATTCAGTTGCTGCCTGTGCCTGCAGTGTGGGCCAGCGATTTGTGGACTGTGTGCCACCTCTTGTATTGAACATTCCAGTTTTCTCTCAAAACGTAAACGAAAGAAAGAAGAACAAATGATGTTGCAAGAACAAACTGATCGATTCATGAGGATCGATATATCATGAAGGGTCCGTAGGGAACAAGGAGGGAATGAGGAAATATAAATTTTTGGTCATGTTATGTTCCCTAGCGCGTACCCCACCGACTCCATGTACCAGCTTAAAGTGCATGTAACTTCCCTCCTGTGCCAGCTATGAAGACGCAAATACATTTGCGTCCAACGTTAACTTGTCCTCTTTCAGATCCACCCTGAATGGATTATATAGTCCGTTCCTAAGTATGCTATGCCACCGTCTTTTTGTAGTGTACTTTACACGTTTTTTCTGCTCTGGCAAAGTAGGCCCTGAATTTCTGCCATCGAGCCTCTTTTCTGGCTTTCGACTCTGACAGCCTCTGCCCAGGCTACCTCTGTACCCGTGAACTCTGACTTACTTCCAGCGCGGCCCCTCGCGCTCAGCTCAGCCTGCTTTCTGCCAAGACTGACTATAACCTTCGAGTTATCTGTTCCGCTCCTCGAAAATGCATTCCTGCCTACTAGCTTCAGTAAACATCCTCTCCAGCTGCAGAGCCAAAGGGCCGACCCGTTCCAATGCAAATAATTCATAGCCACTGTTACCATGCTTCCATGGAAGGCCCCGTGCCCCCACGGCTTCTCATGCAGACACTTAGGCGCTTACACACACATCCACAGTTAGCATAGAATAGCTTCTGCCCTAGAGACCTTTCCGCCCGGATAGTATGGTTCCTAAACATCAGATATCAGATATGATAGAAGTACAAGTTGATCTGACATGCCAGACTTCTGTCTCTTTCCGTCAGTGTAAATGTCAAGTCCCCTGCACCCCTCCAATCACACGTCATGCAGCTGCGCGCGCATCCAAGCTTCCGATTTCTGCTGACGTTGCAACAATTCTGTTAGCACCACCCCTTGGTGCCACCCACTTGCGTCACCTATCTGTGACGTTTCTAGCACACACCTCCAGTTCACGCCTAGTTCACGCCTCTTGATTACGTACTTGTAACACGTGAATACTGTTATCTTGTCTTCTCTCAGCTGTTACGCCTACTACACTACTTCCTATGGTATAAATCAAGTATATAAGCTATGTAATGTCAATAAAGTTTGCTCTATCCCTTCTGACACCCCTGTGGTGGTCAGAACATGATATCCTGGTCTTGACCATTCCTTTTTAAGGAATAAAACCCCTAAGAAACTCTAACACCACGGACTCTGTCTTTTTCATTCCGATTGAGTTATTATTGATTAAGTACTTACCTGCATAGAAATTAAGAGAGTAAATTAATTATTTACGTCAGTATGCCTGCAATGGTGTGTGCTTCAGAGTCTTGTTTTACCAGCCATGCTAGCCATGTGCCAGCTCCGGCCCCTTCCCTGTGTGCTCTGGCTGCGTGTGCTCTAAAGTTATATCTCCAGAGGTCTGCAAAGTACCAGGGTATTCGCAGTTTTGGCTTCTGCTGCTTATGCAAGTGTTGCTTCATTTTTATGTGCTGCCTGTGTCAGTATTGCTAGTTTCTGTTCCTCTTCTAGTATGTGTCACTCTAGGGTTTTAGGCACTCCGGAGATGTGTTGGTTACACATCCCTCTAATCACCACATTTAATATGTCCCACTCTACTGCCCTGGTTGATGCTGTGTTGGTGTTTTCGTGGAAAATAGTGCTGGATGTGGTTTTTTTGCTCTTGCTTAAACACTGGATCCCCCAGATATTCAAGTGGCAGGGATCAGAGGTATGGGTGGTTGCCAAGCCAAAGTTTGCTTGTGTGCGTCATGATCCAATAAGACACGACCCAGGTATTCAGTCTGCTGGACCATAGAAATGATGGGAGGAGAGCAAAGGAAATGGTTGAGTCGGACACTGAGGTTGTGTGGTATAGAGTGAAATGAATATAGTCTGGTATTGGGATATTTAGCTCACCACACATCTACCAGTGTCCAGTGCTCCATCCATGCTTTAAAGCATTTTGTTTGTGTTATTGCCGGGGGAGGCTGGGTGTGTTGGGTGAGATCGGTCTAGAGAGATGTTTTACGTGCAGTTATAGTCTATCCCTAGTATCCAGAGGGTCACGATATATTTGGCCAGTGTACGGGAAAGGGAGTCCCAGTATTTCCCCTGCTCTGTGTTTGGTGCATAAATACTGCCCATCGTAATTGGTTGCCCATCTATGTGCCCCTCCAGTAGGGTGTAGTGCCTCTCCACACCTAGCACTCTGGACAGTTCCTGGAACGGAACCCCTGGTCGCAGCCAAATGAGCATTCCTGGTGCATACTCAGAGTATATCGTTGCACAGAATGTACCTTGCCATTGTTTGTGCAATTTATCGAGCTCCCCTGCCAATAAGTGCATTTCCTGCAGCATTGCAATCTGCCTGTTTTGTTTTTTTATGTAAGCATACACTGCATACCTCTTGCGGGCCATGTACTCCGGCTCTGTGGTTGGCATTTGTAGGATCAATCTATATGTACGAGCCTATCGATGGCCCAGCGTGCACCAAGCGTAGCATTGGACCATGTATGGTGCTATGGCACTATTAACTGATCTACAATTGAGATACATGGCCAGCAGTAGCTACAATTCATATCAAAGTATCAGCTGTTTGCTGCGTCACCAGTGGTGGGATCACCGAGTCCGTTTGGGATAATAGTCTCATCACTACCTTCTTCTGATGTGAAGAGATGGGGACCTATGTTGACATCTGTTGTTGGTTAGGCTGGTCCTATTTCAGCTGCTGCCTGTAGGGCTTTCTTTCGTTCTACAATAATTTGCTCTAGGTCCGGGGACCCTGTGAGTAGGGTGCAGAACTTAGATTTGCGATGTTTACTTTGTCTTTTGGGGCAAGGTGGATTGCTCTTCAGTGTTGGAGGACGTTTATGTTTTTAAAGTTTGAGCTTGGACGATTTTGACAGTTTTGATCCACCCAGTCATGGGATGCCTCGGTATCCGTGAAGAAAGTAGTGGACCCATCATGCATGATTTTGAGTCTTGCTGGGAACAGTAGTGAACATTGGATTTCTTCTTGGCGAAGACGTCGTTTCACTTGCAGAAATGAGGATCGCTGGAGATGCACTGCTCGTGAACAGTCCAGGAAGAGCATTGTGTACAGCACCCCTGTCTCCATGGTAAATGAATTTTGCGAGAAGTGGGTGAGGCGGGGAGCCCGGTGGTGGCCTACGAGCTGGTACCCTATGTGCTCTTTCTAGTGAGAAGAAAGCAGTGAGGTCTGCATCCGGTGTGAATGAGCAGGTCCAGGTTTCCCTATATTGAATGGGATTTGTCCCCTCAATGCCTTCTGGAAGGCCTAGGAAGCGAATATTGCATCTCCTCGACCTTCCTCCAAAGTCGCCTGCACGTTCCTCCATGTTTCTTGTTGTGGTTTGACTGATGATTGCAATTGTCTTCTCTCCGTCTGTCACTCTGTCCGCAAGCTTGTAATGACCGTCGCGTAGTAGGTTATGATCAGTTTCCAGAGTGCCAAATCTTTCTTCCATTGAGACTCTGGAGTGCTCAATAGCTTCCAAAACCTTAATCACTTTTTCTGACATGGTCATGGACATGATTGGGGCGGGACAAGACTGTTGATGGGGTGGGTCTTCTTTACTGCCAATGGGTACTCTCTAGGTCTGTTGCAGTCCCTCTTTGGTCATTCATACATGTTTTATTGACCCAAGGCGTGCTCCTACACACTTTGTATGTGCCCACATTCACAACGGGGAGGGGGGTGGCGTGAGGGAAGTGTAGGGGATAGGATAGGCGTTGTCTGAATCATTCAGTGACAAGTCTTATTCATGTTTTTAAGACAATGTACATGTGGTCCCTTAAAATCAGGGCCACAGCTTGAGGCTCATATAGAGTCCAAAATTATAACTGGCAAAACAGGCCTAACTCCGTTAGAGCCGTAAATGTCTAAATTGGGACCGGAGTTGGTCGGTGGTTGTGTAGTCGTCTACGTTTCGACCCAAATAAACCGTAGGAATCTTTTCCTTACGAAAGGGTCTTCATCAGGACAAAGAAAGTTGTGGGTGGGCGGGCAACCTCCTAAGGGACAATTAGAAAAACGAATTAGAAACACACCATTCCTGTCTATAAATTCATAGGATGGTGGTACATTGTTAACAGTTAAAAACCGTGTTGTCTATCTATGTCTGAATCCCACATAGTTGGATTGAAAAATATGGACTAACGCTCACCTTTCGCAAGGGGCGAGAGGAGTATGGTCAAAAGAAGATTGGATTCTCTTGGTCCAGACTGATGATTTGAAACTGTAGATGGTAGGGAAAAGACTGTTGTTTTTTACAGGTCTATGGGGTGTAAGCTAGTACAAACAGAAGATATACAGTAGATTATGCTAATTGGATCTTTAAAATATTTTGCAAAAACATCTATGCTTAATGGAACTTGTCCGCACACTTTGCTATAGGCTCAAAAGGATACATGGTCATAAATTCCTAAATGTATTATTACCTGCTGACCTCTACAGGTTAGCGTCTTGGCCGGTTATTCTAAGATTTCTTATCGGTAGGTGTTGATTTTCGGCCTACAGGATGAAAGAATGGAATATATTCTTGCAGTAAAGATATCATTACTGGACCCACTCTAGGTTTTTCAAAAGGACACCCTGAAAAGGCTTACCACTATCAAAAGGTTGGTAGATAGGATGAGTGGATCCTGTGTAAACTGTAACCATATAGGAAAGATCCAATCAGTCACACTATTCCATTTGAATCAACTACGATTGCTAGTGAAAAGCCTAAATATAAAAAGAAAATTGAACAGTAAACTTGGTGTTGGCACTTCATAGGCAGGGGCTATAAAGGTACCTTTTTTAAAAAAAAAAAAAAAAAAACAAGTATCATTACCAAGAGAGGCTACAGGAGATTTATCCTATAAAAGCAGTCGAATTTTCAGGTATAGATTACCACTTCTCTTGGGGGGGTGCATATAGGAACGTCTACCAAGTCGAGAAATAGGCTTAAAATTCTGCCTAAAAAACGAGTAAAAGAGAAAGCAGTCTATTTTGTATAAATCACAAAACGCTTGTAAACGTTAGATATAAGGAACCTTGTTTTTTTAATAAACAAGTATCATTACCAGGAGAGGCTACAGGAGGTTTATCCTATACAGCAGTCGAATTTTCACTTCTCTTGGGAGGGTGCATATAGGAACGTCTACCAAGTCGAGAAAAACGCTTGAAATTCTGCCTAAAAAACAAATAAAAGAGAAAGCAGTCTATTTTGCATAAATCACAAAACGCTTGTAAACGTTAGATATAAGGAACCTTGGTTCACGCATTCCCTACCTCCAACACGTGATGGCTTTGAATGAAGGGGGACCGAATCCTCCGTGATGTTCACCGCCTCCTACAGCAGGTTGAACAAACAGGATTCAGGGAAATGTCCGTGAGTAGGACGCAAAGTTAAAAAAGTGGCAGGCGAGGGGCTGTGAGTGATTACCTTCTTTGACGTCCGTAAGTCTGCCCAAAAACGAGTCAGAAAATGCTCCGCGTTCGTTCACACTAACGCAGAGTATGCAATTCCCGTTACGTCTGTTTGTTCTCTATAATGAGAGCCGCTTCGGAGCTAAACACTTCCTGGTCGATCCGAAAGAGGGCGGGGCCTCGAGTTATAAAGATGGAGGAAAGACTCAACCCATTTTAAAAAACAAATTCTTATTTGGACTCCGTGGTTTGTCTAAATTATATCTATGTGTCCCTCTGGCAATGTTATATCTCATCTGACCTATTGGTGGTTCAAAATAAATTAAATTAAATTAAAATAAATTATATCTATGCGTCCCTCTTGGCTATGTTGTATCTCATCTGACATATTGGTGATTCAAAGGAAAATATCAAACGATCCAAAGAAGTCAAAATTGTGTCTTACATTATTATCAAACAAGCCTAGTCTGCAGCAACCAACCATGCTATTAAAGAGTAAAACACTGGTCAACAAAAAACATAGTAGGCTTTTAAACAATCCATTTGAACCTTGAGTGCACTTATCTCATAGGATAGTGTAAACTCTTATACACATTTTTTCATGAAAAATGAATATTAATGGGATCCACATACCTATCACAAAAGAAATATACCGACATTGTATTCTCATAGTGCTGTACATAAAGGTGACGGTTATTGTAGACAGAGGAGTGCACTTATCACGTCGGATAGTGTAAACTCCAACATTTTACATGTGGTGATACTGAGAAGGACAGTCAGTTTGTGTACTCACAGATGTGTAACTGGAAGAAGGGTTCAGCATGTTACCCTAAAGAATCGCTAATTGCGCAAAACTATTTTAAAATTCATTGAGACCCTCCACTACAGAATTAAAGATGTAGATCCACTTGAGCTCTCTGATATTTAGGATATTAGCACTCGATTTATTGCATGACCTGCGGTCATTTAATATTCGGTTGGTCAATCAGGGACCCACTCACGATAAGGGTCATCTTCTGGACCCTGTTCTGACCAACATTACGGACATTAACATTAGTCCCTCTCTTCCCTTCCCTTGGACAGACCACTTCCTCATCCCTTTTTCCCTCCCTATACACACAGCCCCCCTCAGCCGTCCAAGACTCGAATCACTGATCGCCGCTGGCACAAACTTGTCCCAGAGGAATGGGCCACCATCCTAGCTAATTCTACACCGACTCTCTCTGATAACCCTATCACTGCTGACGATCAGTTCAATCTCTGGATCACATCCTCACTAGATCATCTTCTCCCAATGACATCCACTCTTAAACATCCCAAATGAGTCACTCCCGCTCCCTGGTACACTCAAGAGCTCAAAGCCCTTCGACAGGAATGCAAGAAAATGGAACGCTCCTGGAGGAAGGATAAGGCTAAGGACAAAAAGGACGCCTACCAAACCGTACTACATACGTATAAAACTTCCATCCGAAAAACCAAAACTCTATTCTTTCAAAAAAGAATAGAACAATCCGCTTGCTCTAGTAAGGAATCCTTCACCATTCTAAGAGAGCTCCTTAAAGTCCCCGACTCTGGTCCCAGAATTCCACCAGACCCTAAGGCTGATGAGGAAAAATGCTATAAACTAGCTAATTTCTTCACAGACAAGATCCAGAAAATCCTCGATTCAATCCCAACCACCAACATGTGGGAGGATAAAGAGACCGATAAAAAGACCGATAACTCTCCTATCGTCCCCTGTCTTACCTCGTGGGGACAAGTAACCGTCGAGGAGGTTGAAAGCACGCTCAATAACATCAAAAGCGGCTCCCCCAGGGACCCTGCGCCGCTACGCTTCCTTAAAACAGTAGCACCCATAATCGTCCCCCCCCTCACTCAGCTCATCAACACCTCGCTGGAACAGGGAGTTGTTCCTCCCAATTGGAAAGCTGCAGTTGTCAAGGCGTTATTGAAGAAACCTTCCCTTGACCCCGACGATCTGGCCAACTATAGGCCAATCTCCCTCCTCCCGGGAACTAGCAAAATTGCGGAAAAGCTGATAAACAGAAAACTCTCTGAATTCCTGGAAACCAATGATCGATTAAAAAAATCGCAGACGGGATTCCGCCCAGGGCAGGGCACCGACATCGCCCTCCTGGTAGCGGTGGAAGAGGCCAGAGCACTGCTCGACGCGGGAGGATCAGTGGCAGTGATCCTCCTCGACCTCAGTGCGGCCTTCGACACCGTTAACCACCAACTCCTGATCCACCGTCTCAGGAGCGTTGGCGTGGAAGGTAAAGCACTCTCCTGGCTTTCGTCCTTTCTGGGCCATCGGTCCTTCCAAATCTGGGAGAATAACACCCGTTCCTCCGAAAAACCCCTCCAGTGTGGTGTACCTCAGGGCTCCTCCCTGAGCCCCACATTATTTAATATCTACATGTCCCCACTGGAGGAGGTCGTCATCCCATTCGGAGTGAGCATCGTCAGCTATGCTGACGATACACAATTAGTGGTCTCCCTATCGCACCCGAGCCAACAACCTGCGGACCTCTACACCTGTCTTACACAGATACAAGGATGGATGAACCGATCTCACCTCAAACTTAACGGTTCAAAAACCGACATCCTTCTCCTTGGTCAGAAGGGACCTTCCCTGTCATCAAACATCTGGTCACAGAAAATTTGGCCACCCTGTCTAGGCCCGCCCCCAGACCCAAAGCCCGAGATCAAGAGCTTAGGTGTCTGGCTCGAAAAGGACCTATCGTTTGCTACTCAGGCAAAAAAAGTAGCCGGGATATGCTTTGGGCTCCTAAAATCAATTCGAAAAATCCTGCCCCTTCTCCCCCCGACCGCAAAAAAATTACTGGTCCAAGGTCTAATACTCTCCAGGATCGACTACAGCAATGCCATCTACCTGGGTGCTCCAGAGGCCACTCTGAACCGGCTACAGAGGATCCAAAATGCGGCTGCCCGCATTGTTACCAACACTTCCGCCAGAGCCTCAGCCAAACCCGCTCTGAGACTCCTCCACTGGCTCCCGGTCAGGGAACGAGTGCAGTTCAAAGCACTCTGCCTGGCCCACAAATCGCTGCAAAACAAAGGACCTCCGATCCTAGCTAAATTCATCACACCCTACAAAGCCTCAAGATCTCTCCGTTCCGATCAGGAACACTTCATCACCATCCCCAAAGTCAAGAAGGCCCGGACGGGCGGAAGACGCTTCTCAGTACACACAGCACGTCTCTGGAACGCTCTACCCCGCGAGATCAGAACAGAGCCCAACTATCTACGTTTCAGAAAGAGGCTGAAAACCCTCCTATTCCCACAAAATCCCTAATTCACTTCCCGCCCCTCACTACCCTCAGGTTAACTGTTCCTAGCGCTGGGATACTCACGGGTGACTACGCGCTTTACAAAATTTATTAATAATAATAATAATAATATTAGATAGATCTCCTCCCCTTGGGCCTAGTGTGACGTGTTCCAAAACTACCCATTTTAGTGATTCAGGCAAATGGTTATGTGTTGTACAATGTTCAACTAGAGGTGCCCCAGGTACCTTGCATCTGATTCTGCTGCAATGTGAAAGGAACCGTGCTTTTACACGCTGCTGAGTCTGACCTACATAGATGAGGTCACATGGACAGATAATTCCATAGATCACATTTTTCGTGTTGCAGTTCGTGTGGTGTTTATGTGTGTGTCGATGATCTTTGAAAACAAATTCTTTAGATTGGATAGTCGACGGGCAAGCTTTACAGTTCGCGCATCTGTAATGTCCTACTACCCATGGTTGTTTCCAACATGAGGTTATAGTGGGTTCAGGTGGGCACTCTAAGAACGATGAAACTACATGGTCTTTGACATTCCTGGCCTTTTTAAAGGCGTGCATCGGCACGTGTGTAATGTCTAGATCCTTGGCAATAAGGTTCCAGTGTTTATTTATAACCTTTTTGATGGAATGGCTCTTGGTCGAGAAGGTGGTCACGCAAATCATGCGTTCTTCTGATTGACAGTTGCGTGCTGATGGTTCAAGAAGTGTTTCACGGTGGCAGAACCAAGCTCTTTTTCTAGAGCGTTTGATGAGCCGCTTAGGGTAGCCTCTCTCTATTAAGCGTGCCATCAAAATCTCAGATTGTAGCATATAGTCCTCCTTTTTGCTGCAGTTCCTACGCACACGGAGGAACTGTCCGTAGGGTAAATTGTCCCGAAGGCTCCTAGGGTGGTGGCTGGAATACTGCAATAATGAATTCCGTTCTGTAGGTTTTCTGAATAAGGTGGTGTGTAGAGTGCCTTCCTCTGCCACTAGCGTAATGTCTAGGAAATCAATCTTTCTGTTGCTAGCTTGTTTCGTGAATTGAATGTCTGGAGACCGTAAATTTAGCCATTCATGGAAAAGTTCAAGCTCATTGTTATTGCCCTTCCAGATTAGCAGCACATCATCAATGTACCGTACCCAAAGTTGTATATGATGGTGAAAGGGATTCTGGTCACAAATGACAAAAGTCTTTTCATAGAAGGCCATGAACAAAATGGCCAGGTCAGGGGCAAAGGCTGCCCCCATTGCCACGCCCTTCGTTTGTAAATAAAACACATTCTGAAACATGAAATAGTTTCTCATCATAGCAATCTTTAGTAGAAGAATTATGAATGTGGTTGGTACTTGTACTGGGGCATCACGACTGTCAAGGGCTTCAGTGGCCACCATTAGGGCCTCCTCCTGTGGGATGCTTGTGTACAGCGACACAATGTCGCACGTGACCAGTAGTTCTTCATCTGGATTAAAGGCTTTCCCATCAACCAAAGTGATCGTATGTGTAGTGTCCCTCAAATAGGTGGAGGTAGCTTCGGCTAGTGGTTTTAAAAAGAAGTCTATATAACGGCATAGAGGCTCGAGAATGGAACCACACCCGGAGACGATGGGTCGCCCCGGGGGATTGTGTAGGTCTTTGTGCACCTTGGGTAAGGTATAGATAGTCGGTATGCGTGGATGGCTTTGATTGAGATAACGGTATTCCTGATCCGTGAGGAAACCTTGTTGGACACCTTCCTGCGTCACCCGTTGGATTTCCGTTGCTAGGTCTCGTGTAGGGTCAGATGGCAGTCTCCTGTAACTTATCCCATCGTTTAGTTGGCGCAGGATCTCCTTTGTACTTAGATACATCTTGAATGATGATTGCGCCGCCCTTGTCTGCTGGCTTTACAACAACACTGGGATTTGATTTAAGAGTGATCAGTGCTGTTCTTTCGCTCTTACGGATATTATTTCTCACGTAAGTCTTCTCTCTCAAACTTTTTTTGACCTCTTCAGTGATGATGCTTTCATAAGCCAGTATACGGTGGCTAATTGCATTGGACTGGGATACAAATGTGGATGGTACTCTAAATCCGGTTACAGATGTATTCATCGGTGGCGGTCTATTTTTGAAGAAGAATCGCAGTCTTATTTTCCGAAAGAATTTGGAAAGTTCCATTAATGTATTGAAACTGTTTGGAGGAGTTGTAGGGACAAAGGACAAACCCTTACTTAGCACCCTACGTTCATCCTCATTGAGTTCATGTGAGGACAGATTGATGATTGGTGTGTCTGTTGTTTTTACCACCTGTAATTCTTACGCCTGGTTGAGCGTTCCCCGTGTTCCTCCGGCTGAAATCGAACTTGTTTCGTGCCGCGGCCTCTGCCACCGTCGTTGTCCCACCAAAAAAAGGTACCTTTATAGCCCCTGCCTATGAAGTGCCAACACCAAGTTTACTGTTCAATTTTCTTTTTATATTTAGGCTTTTCACTAGCAATCGTAGTTGATTCAAATGGAATAGTGTGACTGATTGGATCTTTCCTATATGGTTACAGTTTACACAGGATCCACTCATCCTATCTACCAACCTTTTGATAGTGGTAAGCCTTTTCAGGATGTCCTTTTGAAAAACCTAGAGTGGGTCCAGTAATGATATCTTTACTGCAAGAATATATTCCATTCTTTCATCCTGTAGGCCGAAAATCAACACCTACCGATAAGAAATCTTAGAATAACCGGCCAAGACGCTAACCTGTAGAGGTCAGCAGGTAATAATACATTTAGGAATTTATGACCATGTATCCTTTTGAGCCTATAGCAAAGTGTGCGGACAAGTTCCATTAAGCATAGATGTTTTTGCAAAATATTTTAAAGATCCAATTAGCATAATCTACTGTATATCTTCTGTTTGTACTAGCTTACACCCCATAGACCTGTAAAAAACAACAGTCTTTTCCCTACCATCTACAGTTTCAAATCATCAGTCTGGACCAAGAGAATCCAATCTTCTTTTGACCATACTCCTCTCGCTCCTTGCGAAAAGTGAGCGTTAGTCCATATTTTTCAATCCAACTATGTGGGATTCAGACATAGATAGACAACACGGTTTTTAACTGTTAACAATGTACCACCATCCTATGAATTTATAGACAGGAATGGTGTGTTTCTAATTCGTTTTTCTAATTGTCCCTTAGGAGGTTGCCCACCCACAACTTTCTTTGTCCTGATGAAGACCCTTTCGTAAGGAAAAGATTCCTACGGTTTATTGGGGTCGAAACGTAGACGACTACACAACCACCGACCAACTCCGGTCCCAATTTAGACATTTACGGCTCTAACGGAGTTAGGCCTGTTTTGCCAGTTATAATTTTGGACTCTATATGAGCCTCAAGCTGTGGCCCTGATTTTAAGGGACCACATGTACATTGTCTTAAAAACATGAATAAGACTTGTCACTGAATGATTCAGACCACGCCTATCCTATCCCCTACACTTCCCTCACGCCACCCCCCTCCCCGTTGTGAATGTGGGCACATACACTGTATATAAACTTGTTGGTATCAAATAAATGTATAATGAGTACAAATCCATTAAATAGGATGTATGCAATTTTGAATTAAAATCTTTTTTGCATCCAATAGCTTTGCTTGTTTTGAATTAACTGAATACAAATGGAATGAATTTGTAAACTCTTTTCTCTAGGTCTCGGGACCCCGTCCTTACATGCTAATTGCTACCCAGGTCCCTACTGACTTTATTGGGTTTAACCCTGTTTTTTCATAACCTACACACTTTGTAACCTGAGCGGGTTGGCCTCTGTGTCCCCTTGTGGTTTGGTACCTGCAGAGTCACTTTGGGTTGCGGCGGGCAACAGGGAACTGCTGTGGGAGTGAAGCTTCCCCATTCTGTGGAAAGTTAGATTTGTTTCACAGTGGGTCCACCAACTCACTTGCCTATAACTGAACTCTGGCTGCCCTTCATACTTTGGTTGGGCCTTAACAGCAAAGGGATGAGATGAATTTCCCCCTCTGTGTTAACTTCCCGATTTTGTGCCGCACCTCGATGTAGATTCTGAGCGGCGAGCTTCCCAGTATTTGTCCACGTTTACGTAGTTTTGAGTGCTGGGTGAGTACCCTTCTCAAAGTCCGTCCTTTTCACGCTGCCTCTGTAGGTTGGGGGTGGGGGGGGGGAGTCTATGTGTCTATCACTTTTGGTAGATTTTTCTGGGTGCTTGCTGTGCTCGCCTCAACTTGTATCTGCAGGTTATGTGATGGCCTCTGTTAGAAGCTTACTCTGGCTGGTGGCAACGATACTCAGCGTACTGCTCAGTAATATATTTTGCCGTGGATCAACACGTGGCATGTTGCGGCCAAATCTATTGGGTAATCAATAGTCACTGTGTGACACTGGTCCCGCCTTATTTTGCTTTAGTCTCCAGCTTTATGATTATTTCACACACGACTGTATTCCACTTTATGTTGGTGTGGCATTGGTTTGATTTCAACACTGGGTGAGGTTTGTGTCCTGCGTTTTGGGGCGGACAAGACTGTTGATGGGGTGGGTCTTCTTTACTGCCAATGGGTACTCTCTAGGTCTGTTGCAGTCCCTCTTTGGTCATTCATACATGTTTTATTGACCCAAGGCGTGCGCCTACACACTTTGTAACCTGGGCGGGTTGGACCTCTCGATTAGTCCAGTGTGTGTGTCTTTGCTCTGTTTTGTGAATCACTTCGGCTGGTGGTGGCGTTATTGCGTTTAGTGCTGATTTGTCTCTGTACTCACATAGTAGTAATTATGCTCCTCAACTGGGAGCAATGCAGGACTCAGCAGAGCCAGTGAGGGGGGGTTAGGGGGGAGTGGGGAGACTTCACCTCCCATGTCTAGTGTCTCTGGGGCTATCTGCTTTGGCAGCGACTGATTGTGCGCTGGGCCCCCAGACACTCAACCGATGTCCTTGGCTGCGGCAGCTACTTCGAGCGGCTCAGACATCTTATGTTCTCGTGTGCCATGCCACTGCCACTCAGCTCCGGCTGGGCGCACATACAGCTCTGTTGCTCTTGGAGGTGGAAGGGCGGAATGGGGCCGCCCTACACCTCCCTTTGACGGCTGCCCTTCCGTGCCCAGGTCCCTGCAAACACTCCTTCGGATACGCTTCAGCCCCCGCTGGTTCAGTGCTGAGGGCGCAGTGAAGTGCATGCGCCAGAGATTCCGCCCTCGCAGCTACTGGGCTGCTCCACAGGCACCGCAATGTTGAATTTGAGCCTCTGCCGGCGTAGACTCCACGACTCGCAGCCCTGTAACCTCTGGGCGACTGCTGGATGCTCAGATATCTTTGCTGTCGTTACCGATCTAGGTGGGCCAGACGGAGGCTCCCCCAGTGCCGGCTAATGGGTGTGATTAGTGCCGGCTCACAGAGCCTCAGCCAGACATGTCTGCCATCCTGGCTGGCTTGGCCACGGCCCGATGCAAACTGACGCTCTTGAATGAAGTGCACAACAAATTCTCAAAAAAAGGTGATGGTCTGCACCTGCAGGAAAAATAGACTGGAGAAGACAGCGCAGGGCAGGTCCGTGAAACTGCCCCTGATCAAGATGACTGAGGACCAGGAGGAGAAGCAGATGACAGCACATTGTGTGCCGTTACATTAATGAGACTTACAGAAAGTGCGCTGGAACAGAGTAACTAAGGGACACTGCATCAATTTGACACTTAATTATGTGTATTCTGCCTGTACTACGATCCACTGGGTGATATCATAGTGCAACAGGAAGCACTGTGTAATGCCATCCAAAGATATGCAACTGTTTATATTTTATTTCTGCACTAGTGTGGGATATAAAAATCCTAAAGGGACCATTTATGGCTATCCATCCACATACTTAATTATCTCTCTTCTCTCCGTTACATCCTATGAGCATCTCAGGCTTCGAATCTGGCCTTGCCTGGACAAGTTTCAACAGCTGTCCAGAACCACCTCAGAGGTTACTTTCCTTGTCCTGCCGTCCATGTTAGTTTGCTCATCAGGTTGTTCACTTCTGCTTACACTAGATGTCTGTATTATAATTGGCTCAGTGCCAATCTTGCATTTCTCTGTTGCCCATATTTGGCACCTTGTCTTTTTACAGTGTGAAACCTGACATGCAGAGAAGCAGACAGAGCACCTTTGTGTGCAATGACTTCTTTCTTGCTGGCCAGCAAGCATGCATGGGTACCAACAAATACATTTCATTTAGTTCCTGCACAAACTGCTGTATTGTTTGTTTCTTTCATTGCTTCTGGGAGGATGCTAAAGTATTTCCCTTACCAATTTGGTTATTCATACTAGCATTGATTCACACCCCATAGATCTGAAAGGCGACTTTGACTTATGCCTTGTCAGTTCTTTGCCTGTCTCCAGAAAGGATAACCCCAAACCCCTTAAACAAGGGTTGCCCTAATCCACCCATCTGGTTGTGACCCTACATATCTGGATTTAACCTAAATCAGCTCACGTCCTGGTCCAAGTGTTTAACACATACAATGGAGACATAAATATGTATTAGAGCATACATCTATGGTGCCTCCATCCTCATAGGCAGGCCCAGCACACCCTTCATCATGTACATCTTCAAGTGAAGAAATCACAAAAACAGCTGATGGTGTCTTACTCTGAAAGGAACATTTTAGCCTTTAAGCATCTGTTGGTTACACGTAGTGCTGTAGATTCACACACTCTATATACTCCTGTCATCTAGTGTTGGGCTCGGACTGTTGTAACGTGTTTTTGTACGAACATTCTTTGAGTCATGGGGTACCATGTGACTCCAGCCTTAACTAGTAACTCACTTGGATACCGACTCCATTAGACTGCTTTCAGTACAGCGTGTCAAAGTTAGCATGGAGTACCGAGTAGAACACTACGGTAACCATGTGTGTGCTGTATATGAGAAACAGAATATTAAGGGTGATGGTATCTGCAACTTGTTCCATGGAAGGTGGGTGGGCGAATGTGAATCTAGAGTACTATAGCAACAAACCGATACTTACAAGGTAACATATTCCGATGTAGCATGTGTGGGTGTACCTACACATGCTCTGTATTGACTCGGTCTGCTAGTCGAGTGGAGAACGGATTGATTCTGGTTCTTTGGCAAGGCAAAACGTCAGATTCATGCTTACGGCTGATCAATTTGGAGACAATTTACGGTAAAGGTTTCAGAATCACTGAGAGATTCTGGTTTTCCATCAAATTCATGGTGCAATGTCACCATCTTGAAGATGGTCTTGTGTATCTTGTAGACCATTAATAAGACCAAAACGTCCACGCTACTACACCTTTTTGTTTTCATTTATGTTTGCTAATGCATAATGAAATTAATGTAAATAATACATTTTAATATATGGTTAATTCTATGCACTGCCCATACGTTTGTTCAAAACAAAAGGTGTTTGCTACTACTGTATATTATATATACTGAGTCAGTAGTATATTTGTTGCTGTACATGATATAATAAATGTATTCTGTTTTTTGATAAAATTGATTGAATCAAAAAAATACATAAAAAATACTGATTCATGAGAAATTCCTTGACTGTTTAATATTCTGTTCACTTATGTTGCGATTTGAAATATCAAGTTATAGATAATTGATTCCTCAAGGTACATTTGTATTTTATTACTGTATTGGGTGTAAGCACATCCTACACATGCTCTGTATTGGCTGTAAGCAGTGATCCCCTGAGCGGTGGTTAGCCAGTGGATGGTGGGATGTCTGAAACAAAGTCCTTAGGACAGTTTGTCCAACGCTAGCTGGTTGCCTAGCAAGGATGTCCATGCAATGTTTTGTGAAAGTGTGTGGAGTGGACCATGTGGCAGCTTTACAAATGTCAGCTATGGTAACACTGGCAAGGAAAGCCATAGTGACGCTCTGTGTATGAGTGTAGCTTGGGAGGAGGCAGGAAGGGCTCTCATGGCTTTGAGGTAGCAGGTTTGGATGCACTGGACGATCCACCCGGCCCGACCTGCCTTCGATAAAGGGCGACATTCATGAGATTCAGTAAAGGCAACAAACATGTGTGTTCCACAAGGGCTTAGTCCCATTGATGTAGTACATTTGTGCATGCTTGACATGAGTGTGTAGTGTCCTCTCAGCTACTGAGCAAGGCTGGAGGAAGAAGACCATGAGCTCTATTGTTTGTTTGAGAAGAAAAGATGACAACCTTGGGTAAGAACTAAGGGTTAGTTCTAAGGATAACCCTTTCAATGTGAACCTGGAAGAGAGGCCTCTGCAATGTAAGAGCCTGCACATCTCTTATATGCCTGAGAGATGGAACAGCTGCTAGAAAGGCAACCTTCCAAGAGGAACTGCAGAGGGCAAGAATGCAGTGGTTTAAAAGGAGGGCCCGTGAGCTTGATAAGGACAATATTATGGTTGGACACCGGTGCAGGTGGAAAATGCGGTGGGATAACTTGTTTCCATGAAAGCTTTGATGACAGGTATTTTAAACAGCAAGCAGTGTTCCCTGTTCTGCGTATATGCAGTGATGACATCTAGATGTAGCCGTATTGAGGTATAAGCTAGCCCTGCGTTTTGTAATCATAGAAGGTAGCAAACAGTGTTTTGGACTGCTGGTTTAAGGGACTCTGTGTGGTTGCAAATGGATTAGGGAACAATCCTGTTGCGCTCCACTTTGTGGTACGATTTGGCGCTCTGATGAGTAACTGCTTTTGAAACTTGTATTTTAACTCGGACATTTGGCTTTTATTTTATGCTTTAAAAATTAAACTGACCTGAAATCCGTGTAGCGCTGCTCGCGCATTTTACCGATCTCCTCAGCCTCAGCTCAGGGACTTCCTTTCCACTACCCGGTCCACAGCGAGCTTCGCTCGATTGTTGTGGAGGGAGGTCTTACTATCTCTTTGCTTTAACTCTCATTCCCTCACTTCCGGTGGACGGCGAGAGAGCGGTCTAGTTGTTCTGCCACGCTCTCCCTACAAAACCGGATGTGCTGGCCCTCGCGCAGCTGGCGTGCCAAAGGCAAGCCCGTCTGCGCCCGTCCGCGCAGACCGGGGCAAGGGGCCAGCCCCTATGTCCATTTCCCACGTTATTCGGCAGACGACTTGATATCCCTCTATGACAACTACGACATAGACACTGCCCTCTCAAAACCTCCTTATTACAACAGGGACTCTTGGCTAACGAGCACAGCCTCGATTATATTGAACAAATCCCAACTCAAAAATCTGAACTAAACCAGACTAATACCTTTGTGGAACTTGAGTCCACTTTTCACTCAAACAAGGACTTTTTAAACATTTACTATTTAAACACCCGCTCCTTAGAGAAACATCAGCTGGAGATTTTCTCCTTGATCGATTTACATAGACCGGACATTTTATTTCTGACAAAAACCTGGCTGTCTCCGGACTTCTCTCCTGATATTCTAGCAGCCATCCCCGACCCCTACTACATCATCCATGTAGACAGGGACACTGGCAAGATGGGTGGGGAAGTAGCTGCCATCATTAATAAGAGGCTTCAGTGCACCTCGCTTGACACCGAAATAATCTCGCAGGCGGAAACTTTGACAATTAAACTTGAAAACGGTCAGTTCTCTCTGGTATGTGTGGTAGCTTACCGCCCTCCCCAACACATGCCCGTATTCCCTCTGGAATTTGGCGAAATGATAGCACAATTAGTGATGAACCATTCTAGAATCCCAATTGTAGGAGACTTTAATTACTGGCCCGGTGACCTAAATGAAAGTACCTTATCTTGCGAATTTTCAGACTCTTTATGGAGCCCTAACTGCACTCAGCACGCTCAAGTAGCTACACACACCAAGGGACACATCTTAGACCAAGTATGGTCTCAAAATCTAGATATCACACAGCTTAACATACTGCCTTGTACATGGTCAGACCATTGTCTGATCACCTTTATGATATCGGATGTTATGTTGACTCCTACTCCTAGACTTATTAACATGAAAGCAAGAAACTGGAGTAGAGCATGCATTGAGTCTTTTCAAGCTATCCTACTCAACACAATCCCTTTGAGTGAAGATAGCTCTCTCATCACCCAATCAAATAATCTCACGACGTGGTTGGAGTCGGCTTGCGACATAGTTGACCCCTTGAAAAACATCAAACTGAAAAGAGCACATGATGCTCAAAAATGGTTCTCATCCATTCAAAAAGATCTCAAACTACATCTCAGACAAGCTGAGCGTAAATGGAGAAGCCACTACAAGCCGGAACTTAAGACTGCGTGCCTGTCCCTTCTGAGAGAGTACAAAACGTCCATCCTATCATGTAAAACTGAGTACATCTCAGCTAAAATTCTTAAATCCACTAATAAAACACAAGAGATCTTCTCGATCGTGGATGAACTGATTGGCACTGAGAGAATCTCTGTACAACCTGTCCACTCTCAACCCTTATGTGATTCGCTTAACAAATACTTTTTTGATAAAATCATTACCATAAAGGCTTGCACCCCTATAACCAACAAATCCTTCGTACCTGTTCCATCTTGTAAAAACCTAGCAGCACTAAATATTTTCCCTCCCATCACTACAGAGTCTTTTCTCAAGTTGATGGATAAAATTAAGTCTGGATCCCCTCTTGACTTTGCACCTCCTCACATTTTGCGTTTAGCTTTTAGTGCCTGCCCTGCCCCGCCTTTATCTCTCCTTGACACTTCTATTAGCCATGGCACTGTACCGGAGTCTTTCAAAAGCGCAGAGATTCTAGCCATCTTAAAGAAACCTGGTGCCGATCCTCGGGTGATGAGTAATTATCGCCCAATATCCCTTCTGCCCTATCTGAGCAAGATCTTGGAGGCTCATGTGACTGCTTGCCTGAGCTCCTTTGTTGAGGAATCCTCCTATCTGGACCCCCATCAGGCGGGATTTAGGCCTACCCACTCGAGCGAGACCGTCATTTTGACAGTCATGGACGAACTACGTTCTGGTGCAGACCAAAATGCTCCCCAGGCTTTGATACTCCTTGACATATACGCTGCATTTGACACGGTTGATCATAACATCCTGGTCGACCGTGTCAGCAGGGCTGGCATAGGGGGCCTGGCATTAAGTTGGATCCAATCCTTTTTGTCGGACAGATCTCAATCAGTCCGATTAGGCAACTTCTGTTCACCAAAAGGAAAACTTCTTTGTGGAGTCCCCCAGGGCTCTTCTCTCTCGCCTCTTTTATTTAATTTATATCTGCAACCCTTGATTCGTGCACTACAGGACATGGATGTTCTGGTTTTTAACTATGCAGATGACCTGCAACTCATTTTTAACATACAACCCACTACTGCCTCGGAGGTCAATCTGCAGTCTGTCATGACGTACATTAGCAACTGGATGAGCCTGAACCAGTTGAAATTGAACCCCGACAAAACGGAGCTAATTTTGACAGGCGGTGCCTCAAATCTATAGAGCTCCAACTTTTGGCCCCACTGTTTGGGCTCCCCGCCTATCTCCACCCCAACGATAAAAAGTTTGGGGGTAAAAATCAGCAACGATCTGTCAATGCAATCTCAGATCAGCTCTGTGGTGTCGGTCTGCTTCTTTCTTCTGCGGAAAATCAAAAGAATAAAAAGATTCCCTTCCTCAGAAGCGCTAATCCTGGTTATTTTAGCGCTCATAATATCTCGTTTAGATTATGCTAACTCCCTTTATGTGGGCATCCCAGCATATCAAACACAGCGCCTGCAACTCATTCAAAACCAGGCGGCCAGATTAATTTTGCACCTTCCTACCCGCCAGCATGTAAAACCCTCTTTGAAGAAATTGCATAGGCTCCCTGTGAGCCAACGTGGTGCCTTTAAGCTTGGCTGTATTACATATAAGGCACTGTCTGATGCCCCCGCCCAAAGTTCTTTTACAACAGGCTCAAGAAATACACTGCCCTCCGCACTCTCCGATCCACTGGCCAATCCCTATTGACCATTCCCAGGTCCAGGCGCATAAAACACTGAGGTCTTCGTTTCTCGACACTTGCCCCCCAACTCTGGAACTCTATCCCCCTTTCAATATGTACTACCGGCACCTTTTCCCAGTTTAGAAAGCAACTAAAAACCTGGCTCTTCCAACAAGCCTACATTAATCTGAGCCACTGATTCATCAGGAGCCCGTCCCCTCTAGCGCCAAGACACCTATCCCGTGAACGTTGAGCTTTACAAATACTCTTTAACATAACATAACACTTAGCATCCTAACAGGGCTGTGTGGTGAGTCTATGGGCTTCTTTAATATGTCCATGCATTGTTGGGGTAGATTAAGGTAACCAAACTCTCGGACCTGAGGGCTAAGATTGCTAGGGTGAGCTGCCTGCGGTCGAGGTGAGGGAGTTTGCCTTGGTTACCCATGAGAAGGCCGGCATGTTTTGGAGCTTCGCTTAGGGAGCGATGGACATTTCTAGAAAGGGTCAGATCCACGGTTGCCTGGCCAAGTGGGAGCCACCAAGCTAAGGGTGGGGTATGTTCGCCTTACTTTACACACTATGTACAGGAGGAAAAAAACATCAGCAAAGATCCTTGAGCAGTTAATCCACAGAGAATTGCACACGAACTAGAGGTGTGGAGATTTGTAGGTAAAATTTGGCAATTTTGCATCTTCACAAGTGGCGAAGAGATCCATCTCTGGGACACCATAACTGTAAAAGGACTCCATCAGAGACGGGCAGCAGCTGCTGCTAGGCATTTGGTGAAGGTCCTTGGAATGTGGGGACTCTGAAGGGCAGCAATTTGAATTAGTAGTGCTGTCCATTTACCATGAAGCAGAGGTAGTGCCGGTGAGCCAGATGAATGGGTATGTGAAAATAGTCGTCCTTCAGGTGAACCGTGGTCATGATATTGCCTTGCTGCAGCAGGGGAATTACATCCTACAGGTGGTCATATGGAAATGTTCTGGAAGGATAGATCAGTTGAGAGTGCAATGGTCAAGGATTGGCCTGAAGGAGTCGTACTTCATGGGGATGAGGAAATACAAGGAGTAGACACATCTGCTCTAGTGTTCTAGGGGTCTGGCTCTATAGCTCCCTTGAGAAAGAATACTTGAACCTACTCCTGCAGTGGACAGGTTCTGGGCTGAAAGTGTGGGGGTATGGTGGGATACTTAGTGGGTTAAAAGGAGTGCCAAGCAATATCAGAGCTAAATTATCTGAGGTGAAGGCCTCACAATGAGGGAGGAAATTCTGAAGACAGTAGCGGTTGAGATAATGTAGGAAAAGTATGTGCATGGAAGCAGAAGCTTTTTACCGGTGATGGAGTGAGCTTTAGAAAATATTTAATTCTAGCTCGTGATGTCATACTCTCATAACTTGAAATAATATATTAATGAGTGTTTGCATGATTTGTTTAATTAACTCAACCTAGATTAAGTTTGCACCACACATGTACACGCGGGAAACTAATTACATGTGCTCTTGTTGCATTTGCAAGTCTGTTTTGTAACACATAACTGATATTGTTTTGTCTGTTATGTCTGTCCTATTGTCTTTGTCACTATTAATATGCGGCTGATCATTCATGGCATGTGCTTTTTATATGTGCTTACATGTTTGTCCTATGTTGTGTTTGTCTGTCTGTGTATCATTTAATCATCTTTTTACTCTTTCAGAAACATAAAGCTGGATTACATGAAGATTGGTAGTTATTTTATGTGTTTGCTTTTGCTAAATGTCTTTTATTAGTGGGTTAATTAATAATTAGCAAGGGATTGGGTGGTACAGAAGGGTTTGTTTTACCTGAATTAATTATTCTTTTGTGTTTGTTTAAATAATAGTTTTCTGAAAAAGTGACGCAAGCTGAAAGTGGCGCAGTGACGCAAGCTGAAAGTGGCGCAGAAAATCGACGCCTTCTAAAAGAGGCCTGCTGATGCTAAGCCACAGGAGGAAGTTTATTTTGAAAAAAAATGACAAGCCTACAAACTTTTATTGTGAAAGCTTTAAAAAAGGAACTGCTAAAGACAACTCTGTGGAGTGGTTCTGTTTGTGCCACGGAAAGCTCAGAACGGACAGGCTCAAGGTTGAAAGGAAGAGACGTGACAGATTTTGTATTGCTTGAACATCTTTACTACAAAATGTAGCAGACTAAGGAACTGTCGCCAGGATTCTGTGCATGAACAATGGCTCTGTGTAAAACCTGGTCTCGTGGTGGAAGATGTCACAGTTTACTGTGGCGTGAGGTGATTCAGCCAATGGGGAGCCAGAATTCAGCTGCTGGAATGTGAAATTAGATAGTTTAGCTGTAGTTTTAGGGTATAAGAATTAGCTCAAGGAGCAGATTTGTTGGCTTAGGCTTACCCTTCTTGATTCCAGAGGGACGTTCTGCTGTCCGATGAATACACGTTAGGAAAGGTAACTTTTTAAGACTTTGTTTTTCAGGTGATGAGGGTAGAGACAGAGAGTTAGTTAGGTTTTGGAAATGCTCTTTTTACACTTATTTCTGCTAATGAATAATATTATCTTGAATTAAGCTCTCTTTATAAATGCTGAATAAAACTTTCTTATGACTTTTTCTAATGCTTGCTTAATAAAGTTCCAAACCTAAGTTTTCCTGAATATGTTTGAATAGACTTTTAAAATGACAAGCTGGACTTGTTTATTGTTAAATGTCTTAAACAAACATATTTGATCTATTCGCCTCATGATTCAGCTACTCTATTGTTTCTTATGGGCCTGGTATTGATTGGTAAGTATGGTGGTAGATAGTGACATCATTTATAAAGAATTTTAGTTGCTGCGCTGGATCATCGGCCATGCCTTTGCCTTTATTGAACTGCCACCCTAAATATGCCCTGCATGTACCCTTTATCCTCTTGCTGGTAGTAGGCTTGTAGCTGACTTAGGTACAAGTGTGTCTGGTCAGGAGAGATGGCCTTGAATCCACCCCTCTACTGTGGCTTCCGAAAGGAGCCCCTAGCAGATGAGCAGATGAGGTCCGGAGAGCACCCATAGCCTTGGTCATCTGTGTGTTCTTTTTTATTTAATCAAGGATATCACCAAACCGCAGACCGATGAGGTGCTCTCTGTTGAACATTAGATTGATGACTGGCTGTGGACTTCTGTCTTGAAGCTGAGCATACAGAGCCAGAAGTGCCATCTGAGTGTAATGGAAGTATTTACTCCCCTGGCTGAGGTGTGAGCTGGGTCAAGGGCAAACTCTATGGTGGCATGAGAGATGTTTTTGCGCTTTGAGACTATCCCTCCCCCCTTTTCTGAATTGGTTAGGGAGGTGCTGTTGAAATTCCTCCTTCCCCTCCCACTAGGCACTGTTGTAGCGCCACAGGAGACTGACTGATTTGAGGATGTGCCATTGGGTAATGACCAGCCTGCTATCCACTTTCCTGCAGAATCTAGGTCTTGTCTCCTTGTCAAGTGGGGAGAGTCGTCTGTCGTTTTAGCAGCAACACATTTGCAGACGCTATGTACCAGTAGGGAGTCTTGGGGGGTGGGGGGTGATTTGCAAGGTGGGGTATGACCCTAAGATATGTGGAGTCAGAGGGAGAAGGCTTGAGTATTTTCTATCCTGGGTATAACCACCCATGCTCTTGCTGGCTCCTTATAAAATTGCAAAATAGGGTTGACCCAATAGTACTGGGACCTGGGTATTCAGTGGTGCAAAAGGGTAACTCCCAGTCAACGTGTTTCAAAAAACAAGAATTATTCTTCAGTCATATACACATGACTCAAAACACAACTGAAATGAGTGATGTTGTTTATTCACATCCTCATTACGTATACATTTAATGTATATATGCTTTTAAACAGATCAAAGAAGTGCCCAGAGTGAGGCGAAGAACGGTAGGGGGATAGTGAAAAGGCAGATGTGGTCACATAAGACATTCTTTGTTGACATCACATGGGCGTATAGATTTAGCCCCATACATTTCTAACAATGGTAAAATCCTATCCCAATTGGAACACAGTAATTGTAATCTGTTGATCGTGGGTAGGTATCGTTACGAAAGAGGACGTTTCGACCCCTGGATGATGTAGGCTGATTGATGCCTTACTGTGGGGTCTTCATCAGGACTAAGGAAGTGGTGGGGGGAGTCCTGCATCCTAAGGTTAAAGGTAATTAAAATGAACCAGCGAAAAAATACCTTGAATAAAAGAAAAGGATTATTCTTATATTTACCCAAGAGCCAACACGCATGAGTGGCAGCCTCAAAGGCTAGTGGTGGGCCAGCAGGCTCCAGATATCTGAGGGTGTCAGTAACCTAAAAAATAGGTCAAGGTGTAAATGGGTGAATAAAATAAATGCCTACCCAAGCAAAAGCGCAGTTAGTTATTAGCTACTGCGATTATTGAATTATTAATACCCAGCCGGGTTAAAAACAAAAGTGGGTTACAGAGGATTAAAAAGAAGATCAAGAATGAAATGCCTCTAGCTGCATGTCAAAAATACCAAAAGGGGAGGCTGTCTCATGAGATCAAATTGTGACCAATAGAGACTCTGAAAGGACCCGTCCGGGCTCCCAAACATGACAAAAGTGTAATATGAGTATCTCGGAACAAAGGAGGGACCAGGAGGAAAACTACAATCACGGGCTCGTGACCACAGGGAACCACCCGCCACTAATAGGACCAACTTGTCTGAGGTCTGAGTTCCATTTGAAAAAGTATACGAACGATCTAAATACCTGAAGTAGATACAAATCTCTGATCTTCGAGTAAAGGAGAAGCTCCAAAACAGGCATTAAAACGGGCCTGACTCTATTGAACAAGTAAAGAGAAAAAATGCTCAACTCTTGCAACCACCATCAGGTGGCAGCATCTTACTGCAAGATAGACACAGGGTGTAATGCCCAGCATAAGTCAGCAGTCTAGTGCTGAAGCCTGTATTCACACTGAACACCCACCCACCACTGATGTCACAGGTCATGTGACACAGTACCAATAAAAGAGGCCGAGCGCACGTGCTCTGGGCCAGTTGCACCAGACCTCCAGTGTGTCCTGCGTCAGTGCATGAGTGCTTGCCAGCATGAGGGCCTAGGGCCCACTACAGCCCTTTACAATGGCGACGAGGGTTTAGCTGTGCCCATGCGTGCCAGCTAATTGAAAACATCAAGAAGAAAAAGGGGAAGAGAATGCTGCTCGCCTGAGAGCACCCCCTGCGACGAACAGATCCGGCTGCCGAGAGGCCCGTGGGGCGTGTGTCGAGCCCCGGGCCTGGAGAAGAAGGAGGAGGTGACCGGAGCCCACTCGCACCTCTCCAGCCTGCCGTGACCCGCCCTGCTGTGGCGGCGTGCTGAGAATACGAAGAAGCCATCGCGGAGCCCACCCGCGTGGCTGAACAGGCCCGTCGGCCGAAGGTGAGCCGCAAACTGTAAAACACCAAAAGCGGAGCCCACCCGCTATGAGCCACGAACACAGACTGTGCCCCCTTAAGTCAGAGCGGCGCCAGCTATGTATGAATAATCAAGCGAGGCCAGCGGAGCCCACCCGCGGCCTACCTGCAGCGTTCCCCGCCGCGTGTGTGAAGTGCGGTGGCGGGGTGAGAAACTCTGATCATAGAGCGCCCGCAGCGTGAGGGGAGCTGCCGGGCGCCGAGACTATGCAAGCGGTGCCCACCCGCATTGAAGAGGACTGCCGAGAGCCAGCGGGAGCTCACCCTGCTGCTTCAAGCCTGGGGATGAGGCGTGAAGTGCTTAACGATGAGGAGGCGGCAGCGGAGCCCACCCGCGATCAAAGTGCCCCACGAATATAGCCTGGAAGCCGCACCCGGCCAGCGCAACTGAAATTGAATGAGGGACCAATTGAATAAAAGAAGCGGAGCCCACCCGCAATCACCACAAGGCCCCTCACCCCACCAAACACAAGGGGGGCTTGGGGGAGGGAGCTGACCGCAGGGAGGTCTCCTCCCCCGGGCGGTTTGGGAGGGCTGCGAGGGGCTTCTAGAAGTTGCTGGAATGTTCTGGCATTTGTGCTGGCTTAGTAGGACTGGCCAGCCCAATTATAAGTATCCCTGTTCCCGCCTCCTAGCCACCATTTTAGGTTTCGTGACCTAGTGGCTAGGAGGGCTGTTAGCATTTTTTGTCAGGGTTTGTTACTTGTGAGGCATTTTATTAGGCTTCGTGTTAGGCTTATTGTATTTCCACTTATTGAAATGGAGGATGCTCGTGTGATCGAAGCGATGCGCCTGCTAGCTGAGGCAGGTCGCATGGATTTGTTGGCAGGAGGTGTGCCGGCGCGTCCCCAGCGCCAGGATTCGGCTGGCGTGGTCGCGGCGGTACTGGCGTGCTCGTCGCCGAAGAAGAGACGCCCGAGCCAGGCAAGCGACAGGGGCCGGTCCCGTACGAGGAAGCCGGCCCCTCAGCGGCTGGCGCGTGTGGCTGCGGGGGAGGTGGGAGCTCCGGCGTTGCGCGGCGCTTCTGTGGAGGGCGGGAGGGAGGCGTCTCTTGCTCCGGCGCCCCATGTGAGTGTGGCGGTGGGGTCGGGGGGAGCTCCGGGCATGTTCGGCGCTATGGTGGGGCAGGCGCAGGTGTCAAGTGGCGCGCTGCTTCCCTCCTCAGTGGTGCGGGCGGGAGCCCTGTCTTTAACTGAACCGTTGGGTTCAGCCTCTTCATCGTCGGGAAGGCGGGGAAGAGGGGGCCGGGGAGGGAGCAAGAAGCGCTCCGCTTCGGACCCTCTGGTCGAGCGGCGCGTGCAGGCTGCAGAGGTAGTCTCTGCGCGTGGTGCGCGCAGAGGCTCGGTTCAGTTTGTAGTTCAAGGAGCGGGCCAGGAGCGGGTTGAGCTTGGTGCACGTGACGCTGAGTGGGTTGTCGAGGAGTCACAGTTTTTGCCTGAGGCGGCACCTAGAATGTTTTTAACCCCTTCCAGGCAGTTGGTTTCTGAGAGACAGGCTGGGGAGAAGGGGGATTCGAGTATGGTTTTACCTCATGTTGGGTTGGGGTCAGTGGGTCTAGCACCTTCTTATGGTCAGGTAGTTTCTGGACAGGAGGCAGATATTGGTATGGTGGATGTTGGGGGTAATGTGGGTAGCCCTTTATTGTTTTCCACGCCTGGTTCTTCAGTGGGTGAGGTTCTGTCTGTTGGGGGGGGCTCTAGGGGTGAGGGAGAATGGGCCCAAATGGGCGAAGGGGGTTCCTTGTCTGGTGTGGTTTTGGATCAAGAGGCTCCACGTTCAGGGGGTTTTGGGTCTGCTGTTTTCTGGGAGTGGATGACAGTCTTCGAAGAGAAGGCAGGAGAGTTTCAATGGGGGGCCACGGATCCTTTCATCCTGACAATAATGTACCACGTCATGCTGTTGGTGTAGGGTCAACAGTTCCTAGTTCTTCAATGGTTTTAAATACTGGAGGGCCTTGTGCACCTGGTGCACTGAGCGTGGGGGGTGTGGGCTCTCAGGGCACGATGTTGGAGCATGGTAGGGGTTTTGGCCCTGTGAGTGGTGGGTTGGTTCAAGGGCCCAGGGGTGCAGTTCCACGTTTGATTGGTGATACCAGTGGCCCATATTTTATGTGTGGTTCCCCTGGGTGGGAGCATTTTGGTGCAGCAGGCCTTGCGCAGAGGAGTTTTCAGAAAGATGGTACAGGCCAGGATTGGCGTGCAAGGGCTTCTATTCAGACTTCTTCTTCTGCAGTAGCGATGGATAATTTGGATTATAGTGAGGAGGATGAGGTGATAGGTGGCTCTCCGGTCAGGGAGGTGCCTTTGAGATCTAGTATTCGAGGACGTTCTTTGGACAGGGGTCAGATGTTGAATGTGGGTTCTAACTGGCGGGGGACAGAGTCTGGTTTGAATGTAGTTTTTAGGAACCCTAGCACACCAGTACAAAACTTTTCTTTTCAGGACAGGGATAGGTGCGGAGGTCCAGACTTGGCAGGGCGCGGTCCAGTCCACTTTCGCCAAGGGGAAGCGAGGAGAATGCCTAGCGCGGCCCTCTCTGTTCCACCGAGGGAACCCGCCGCGGCCAGCACACGAGGGTCTGGCGTGACCCCGCTGGCCCCAACGAGTAGCAGGTATAGGTGTCCTACCTTGCCGGCGGCTATGGAGCCGCAGAGTCAACGCAAGGAGAGCTACAGGCGTGTACAGTCTGCTCCCCCCCTGGAGGTTCTTCAAAAACATTTAAATGTCATATTGTTGATACCGGGTTAGGTAAGACCCGTGGTGATGTGTTGCATACTGGTATTGATTCAGTGGTCCTAGACTATGACGAAGATAGTCCAGAGGAAGGTGAATTGCGGGACGTGGAGGGGGGGGGTGCCCTCTCATGTCTCTGATAGTGTTTTTCAGGCTCCAGTGGTTCAGAGTCAAGTGCCAGTGAGAAGAGAGCACGGCCCATCGGTCAGGGCGCCTCGCAGACAAGACACATTGACTTCAGCGCCACGGGCGGAGCCTTCGAGAGTGGTCTCTCTGTTGCCAGGTGAGCAGTTAGCTGCACAGGCCAAACCTACTATGGTGTCTGTGGGCACAGGAGAAGAAACCGTTGTTGTTGTTGGCGAAGGGAGATTGTGCAAAGGACGTTATGTGAAAGACACTGCTGTGGGCACTGATGATGTTATGGAAGTCACGGGTAAAGTGGAGAGTGGTACTACCACTGGTGCTTCCAGTACGGTTAAAGAGCCTTTGGCCAGTAAAGAATTGAAAATCAAGAAGTTACCTTATATGGGGGTCACAAAGCCTTTGGGTGCTCATTTGATGTTAACAACAAAAGAACGTATTTGGAACGGTGAGTATGTGGAACTCCTTAAGCTGCTACACCGGGAAGTCCGGTCCAAAGAGGGGTCTAAGGAAGAGGAGTTTGAGTTGGCCAAACGTCCTAGAGTCCCCTTAAACATTGAAAATTGGACAGCTGCATTCCTTATCTATGCGAGTGTATACTGTGAAAAGTTCCCAGAGCGCAGCGTGTCCCTTTTTAAATACATGGATGTTATACGCAAGGCGCAGATTACTGGAGGGGGGTTTGCCTGGTCCCAATATGATGAGGAGTTCAGGGCCAGGATGGCTTGGGATCCAGAGGCCAAGTGGGGGGAGCTCGATCTTGACTTATGGCAGCATACCATGGGCTCTGCGTCAGGGGGGAAGACTATTTTTACAGCGAGTGGATTCCCTTTAGTTTACCGGCCCTTTCAGGGCAAGCCCACCCGGGGAGGGGTGGGAGCTACTTCAACCACGCAGTCAGGGACTGGCACATGCTGGGAGTTTAACAAGGGATCTTGTACCAGAGAATATTGTAAGTTTAAACACGAATGCTCTGGCTGTTGTAGAAGACACCCATTTTCCAGATGCTGGGATAACCAGCCAGCAGGCAGCCAACAGGGTAAACAGGGGAGTGCAGGTGGTTCAGGGACAACCCCACAGTTTCAAGGGGTAGGGGAGCCAGAGGTTCTAAGTGTGTTGGGTCCAAGGGCTCGTACATCGGTTAAGTTGGAGAGGTTGCGCCTTGCGCTTCAAGACTATGAGGATGAAGCAGTAAAGAAAAAATTGTTGGATGGTTTTGAATTTGGTTTCCGGCTGGGTTACATGGGCGCAAGGGAGAGAAGATGGTCTGCTAATTTAAAATCAGCATCTGAGCATGGCGCAGTGGTACAAGACAAGCTTAATAAAGAGGTACATGAAGGAAGGATGGCTGGAAGGGGCGTGGCTTGGGCGCCGATGGCGATGGTCGCCTGAGAGCTCGGCTCCGGGACTAAGCCCGAGATTATCCTGAAATTCGGAGGCTGCGGGGCACCCCAGACCCCGCATTCTGCTGAGCGTGCCGACGGCAACCTGCCCGGGGCCCTGGTGGAGTTTGGACGAGGGTTGCTCCGAAGAAATACCGAAGTTTGCGGAGTTGCGGAGTGCGACCCAACATGGCGCCCGGACTCCTTTGTCCCCTTGATCGAAACTACTGAGTTGAAGAGGTGTCGCGGGTGTCGACTGGCGCCCAGCTTCGCCATCCTCGCTTGTTTTGGACATTGGACTCTACAGGATTGGACCTTTTGCAACGGATTTGCACTCGGTTGGACAGCCGGACGGGTGCCCGCGCACTGGAGGGCACCGGGAGCGGACGCCCTGTGATCCAAGCGGTGGCCCGCCTCGCGACTCCGCAACTAGCTACGCCTTCCTGGCCAGTCCAACTACATGGGAGGCGCGACACTCTGGTGCCACAGATCATCCGAGGGAGTTGGTGGCCCTCACCCCGGGGCTATTGTGGGTGAACGGGTCTGCCCGACTCGGCGACGGCTATCTCCGCCCCCTCATCGGTGCCCTCGGACGCCGTGGCGGTGGCGTGAGCCGAAGCGGCGGAGTCTCCACAGGCACTGGAGAAGGAGATCGCCCATACCCGAATTGAGGACAAGCATCCGGGAAGGTCGTGATCGACACCTGTACACGGGGACACCTCCTCCGGGACCCTCACGGAGTGCCCCTGGCAGCATGGGGAAACCTAAAGGAGCCAAGGGATCCACCCAGACCACCTCGGACTCTGAAGCCCAGGACAAGGAGGAGCACGGGGACCCGAAAAGTTCTGGTAGCGCGCCACTGCAGCAACAGTTCGACCGTGTCCTGCAGGCGATAGAGGCTACGAGGTCGGCCCTCCAACAGGACATTGCTCAGGTGGCGACGGGCCTGGGTCTCCTCAGGGCGGACCACGGCAAACTCTCAGACCGGGTCAAGGAGGTGGAGGGCACGGTGAAAACTTTGGAGCCGGCGCAGCGAACCTTAGCTGCGACGATAAAGGACGCCTTATCCCGAATCGAGACCCTCGAACGGAGGGCGGAGGATGCGGAAGGCCGCAACAGGAGGAACAACATCCGAGTGGTGGGCCTGCCGGAAAAGATCGAGGATGGAGACATGGTGCGATACTTGGAGACCTGGCTCCGAGACACGGTGGTCCCGGAGGGTCTGTCCTCCTTCTACACTCTAGAACGGGCCCACAGAGTCCCAGCACGGCCCCCACAGCAGGGACGTACCCCGAGGCCGGTGGTGGCGCGGTTACTGCATTTCAGGGACAGGGACTTGATCCTCAATGCCGCCAGGCACAATGGCCCGTTCCAAGTTGCGAACAGTCAGGTGAACATCTTCCCTGATTATACCTACGAGACGCAGCGCAAGCGGTTCTCCTTCCTAGCGGTTAAGCGCGAACTCAGGAGCGAGGGCATTCAATATTCACTCCTATATCCTGCAAGGCTCCGCATCATTGTCGACGACAAAACCCAGTTCTTCGACACCCCGGAGGAGGTCTGTGACTGGCTCGAACTGTACCGGACGGGGAAAGATGGTTTTGGCTCCTCGTCCCAACAGGCAGATGAGCCGGAACAAAGGAGGCGATCCAAGAGGGTCAGGAATCGCCGCGGCCGCACCGGAGGGCCCTCGACTGCGGAGACATCATCGGAAAGGAGGGGAGTGTTGGAAGTACTGTCGGAACTGTCGGGAGCGAGAGACGAAACCATCGAGGAGGAAGAAAACCCGGGTGCTCAGGGGGCACCGTCGGACTCGGAGGATTCAGTGGCAGATAGTACCCATACGCCGGTGATCACACCGAAATCGGTGGAGGACCTTCTGGATGGACAAGGGTAAAGGGGTATACTGCCTTGTTTTGGGTGGGGGCCCGGCAGGGGGGAGGCGGTTGCCGTCCTTTATTGCTGACAACGAGGGAGTGAGGGTTGGGGGGCCTCTGCTTTTGCCCCGGAAGGTTTGACACTGGTTGGGGCTTGTTATAGTCCTGGTGGCCTGGGCGACGAGGGCCCACTGCCTCCGCCCAGCCCGCACCTGGCCCATAAGGCCTTCCTACGGTGGCGACCGTAGGACTAGTGGGGGTTCTGGGGTTGATGTACGACGAGGTTTGGATGGGATCTAGATGGTGCAGTTTGGGTCCTGTTCTGGGGTGGGTGGGGGGGGGGCTTTGTTGGTTCTTGGGTGGTTTGGTTTTGGTTGGGGAAAATGGCCGCCATCAGCGCTGGGAGGATTGATGCTTTTTCTTTGTGGGGACCCGGATGGGGGGACTGTGCAAGAACAATCTGGGTAATGGCTGATGTTGCTAACTTGAAATGTGTTACTTGGAACGTGAGGGGGCTTCACACTATGTCCAGGCGCCACAAGGTCCATGCTTATTTAGTGCGTAGGGGAGTGCAAATGGCGCTGCTGCAGGAAACGCATCTGAACAAGGCGGAAGGGGCGGCGCTTCAGCGTAGATGGCGGGGGCAGGTCTTTTCCACGTCGTACTCTGCTTATGCCAGGGGGGCGCTAATATGGATCAGGGCGGGGGTACCCTTCCAGGTCACGAGGACAGTGTTGGACCCAGAGGGGCGTTTCGTGGCCATCTCAGGCACTCTAGGAGGGAGGGACCTGAACGTTTGCTGTGTGTACGCTCCTAATGTAGACCAGACTGCCTTCCTTTCCAGGTTATCGGGCTCGTTGGCCCATTTTTTCGCCGGGCCCCTCCTGTTGGGGGGAGACTTCAACTCCGTAGTGGATGTGGACATAGACCGCTCGCATCCCCCGCTCCCCGACTCCCCGGTCCGTCGCACGGCTAAGGGTCGTCAGGATTGGCAGACCCGCTGGGGTTTGACGGACATTTGGAGGGCGCATCACCCCGCAGCTAGGGATTATTCATATTTCTCGAGCCTCCATGAGTTGCATGTCAGGCTAGATGGTTTTCTTGGTTCGCCCGAACTGGTTTCGGCAGCGGTACGATCAGAGTACTTATCGAGGACCATCTCGGACCATAACCCCCTCCTGCTGGACATTCGCTGGTTTCCTGGGACGCCGGCGGTACCCACCTGGAAGATGCGACCCGAGATCCTCGAGGACAGTGTCTTCAAGGCGGACCTGGGGGGGAGAATATCGGATTATTTTGCGTCCAACGGCGGCTCCGCGAGTACTAGGGCGTTCGAATGGGACGCTTTTAAGGTAGTGGTGAGGGGCTACTGTATCTCTAAGAAGGTGGGCATGAGGCGCGTTATCCTGGCTGATTTAGACACAGCGGACCGGGCACTCCGCGAACTTGAAGTTAGCCGCCCCGGACACCCGGAATTGCAAACACAAACGATGGAGGCGAGGGAGAGGGTAGCGGTGGAGGTCGAACGGCTCCGTTGTTTTGATTATAAGGCCTATACGGTCCGGTCTATCGCGGAGGGAGACAGGGCGAGTGCGTTGCTGGCCTGGTTGGCCAACCCTACGCGCCAGTCCCAGACGACGACAAATATGCGTGGGGTAGATGGGACCGAGGTCTACACCCAACCGGAGATTCTTAGTTGCTTCCGGCATTATTATGAATGTTTATACCGCAGTCGCTCCGCACGTGACCCAGACCGGCTTGATAATTATCTTCGCCCACTGGAGCTCCGCACAGTAGGACAAGAAGTGGCGAAAACTCTGGGTTCCGATATCGACTTGGGGGAGATCCGCGGGGCCATCAAACGGATGGCGAGGAACAAGACCCCGGGCCTAGATGGCCTACCAGTGGAGTTCTATGCAGCTTACGCTGACCTCTTAGCCCCTCGGTTACTGGTGGTCTACAGGGAGGCGAAGAGGTTGGGGCGACTCCCGAGCTCGATGTGTGAAGCGCTGGTGGTTCCTCTCCTCAAACCGGGCCGAGACTCATCTGACCCGGGGTCCTACCGTCCCCTATCAATGTTGACGGTGGACTACAAAATATTGAGCAGCATCTTGGCCTCGAGGCTGCTGGGACATATGAGTTCCCTGGTGCATGAGGACCAGGCCGGTTTCATCCCACGGCGGAACACGACTATGAATATTCGAAGGTTGTTCCGCTTGCTTGGGGAACCATTTGTGGATGCCCCATCCCCGGTAGTCTTGTCGGTGGACCTGGAGAAGGCTTTTGATAGCCTAGAGTGGGACTACCTCTGCACGGTGTTACGGAGATTCGGCCTCGGGGAGGGATTTGTCCGATGGACCGCGGTTCTATATGCTTCTGCTTCGGCCAGGGTCCGATCGGGCCCATTGATTTCATCGCGGTATCCGGTGGAACGAGGCACGCGGCAGGGGTGCTCCTTATCCCCGCTTCTTTTTGCGCTAGCGGTGGAGCCACTGGCGATGCACCTTCGCTCGGGAGCCCACTATACGGGCTTATGGACGGCTGCGGGCCCGCATTATGTCTCGCTATATGCGGACGACCTGCTGCTCTTCCTGGAGGACCCGGTCGACGCTTTGCGGGGAGCGGAATTGGCGCTTACGGAGTTCGGAGCGGTCTCAGGACTCCAAGTGAATTGGTCTAAGACCTGTCTCTTTCCGGTACGCAGGGGTACCCCCGCCCCTGCGCTACGTAGGGAGACCAGATGGGAGCCCGACTGCTTTAAGTACCTTGGGGTATTCGTTTACCACGACCAACCCGACCTCCTAGATGGGAACATTGCCCGCTGCATTCGAGCACTCCGAGGTTGCATGGACTTTTGGGCCACGCTGCCGCTCTCAGTGGCGGGTCGCATCGCCCTGCTCAAAATGGTGGCGCTTCCCCGGTTATTGTATTACTTCCGGACTTTGCCGATCTGGGTCCCACCGGCCACGTTTCGTCGCTTGCGCTCTATGGTGGTCGGGTTCCTCTGGGGAACGGGCCGGCGACGGGTGGCCCTCAATACCTTGATGAGGCCGAAGGACGAGGGGGGGCTCGCTGTGCCGGATTTCGAGAAGTACTATCTGGCGGCGCAGCTCCAGACCTTCGCCCAGGAGATAGCCAGGGAATTCAGGGGCCCGGAAGACGGTGGAGGGACGGGTATGGCCAGGCACGTTCTCTCCTTTATAGCGCTGCGACAACGCTTGGTCCTGCGGGACTTGTCGATGGAGGAGCGGACTATCCGACTGTGTTGGAATCGGGCTCACACCAGAGGCCAACTAAGAATACCATACGCGCCTGAAATACCGTTGGGGATGCTGACGGCCCTCCCCCACGGAGGGGATTGGTCACGATTGGCGGTCTGGGAGGATTCCGGTCTACAGCTCGTCGGTGATCTGTACGAGGACGGAGCGCTCCTGTCCTTTCAGGATCTCATTGACCGCTTCGGGATCCCCCGGGGCGACTTTCTGCTGCACTCGGCCATTGTGCGAGCGATCCAGGCGCACTGGCAGAACGGGCTGGAGGAACCCCACTTGTCTCAGGTGTGCCAGTACGTAATGATGTCGGCGGGCACGGTGAAGGCGGTCACTTGCCTCTACAGCAGGTTGATTGCCGAGGGATTGGTTCCTCTCACCACATTGAGGACCCGCTGGGAGGAGGACATTGGTAGGGAGATCCCGGAGACGACCTGGGCCCAGTTGGTGAGACGTGCCTGGAAGGGCACACGTAGCGCCCGTTTCCAACTGGTCCACTATTATGTTCTCCATAGAGCGTACCTGACCCCGGTAAAGATCAGGCGTTATTTTGCCACGGCTTCAGCGGAATGCCCTAGGTGCCCGGCTCAGGAGGCGGACCTCCTACACATGTTATGGGCCTGTCCAGGACTGACGTCCTACTGGCAGGAGGTAGCGACGACTCTGGAGGAGGTGACGGGGAGGCGCCTATCATTCGATGCGGCGGTGGGGCTCTTGCACTGGTTCCCCCATACCCCCCGGAATAAAATTTCCAGTAAATTTATCGACCTGGGGCTCCTCCTTGCTAAGCGAGAGGTGACCAGGAACTGGAAGGCACGAGCTGGTCCGGCAGGCAGCAGATGGCACAGTGAGCTGTTGAAATGGGCGGCGGGAGAGAGCGCGCTAAGATATCAGCTGGCTTGGAGGCAGGGTAATGAGAAGGCGCAGGAGGCCGCGTTGGAGTGGGAAATGCTAGTACAGGCCCTCAGGGATTATTGTGCCCCCAGCGACTCCGAAAGTGAAGAAGCGACTCGCCCCGAGTCCCGATGAACGTCAGCACTGACAGTCCTATTACCTTCCCCGTGGGTCACACAGTAGATCCTATGTTGATAAGCTCCCTGGCGCTGGTGGTGGGGGGGGGGGGGGGGGGGGGGGGTTCCACAGTTAGTAGGTATTTTGAGGGGGGGGTTTATTTTGGGGGTTTTGGGTTTGTTTGGAAAAGCAGATGACGGACAGTGTGTTATCCGGACCAGCTCCAGCATTCTGCTGACCCCTGTTGCATTTCGCCGCCCGACCCCAGGGTTGCGGGCCAGTTGGCTGTGTACAGACTTTACGGAGGGGGGCCAGAGGGCTTTATTCTATATATGTTGCTTATAATACAATGCTGGTCGCTACTGTACTGATTTACTGATTCCTGCAATAAAAATATATTTAAAAAAAAAAAATGAAGGAAGGATGGCTGGCCCTTTTCATGATTGGCCGATCCTTAATTTAATTATATCACCTGTTGGAGTTGTCCCGAAGAAAGATCCGGGACAATTCAGGCTTATTCAGCACTTATCATGGCCAGAAGGGTCGGCTGTCAATGATTTTATTGACCCAGAGGCTGTTTCAGTCTCTTATTCCTCAGTTGACGTGGCCATGTCACTTGTTGTGACCGCGGGCGCAGCTGCTGAGATGGCCAAGTGTGATATAAAGTCTGCTTTCCGGCTATTGCCTGTCCACCCGGATGACTGGTGTCTCTTGGGTATTCATTTTGCAGGCCAATGGTATGTGGACAAGGCTCTGCCGATGGGTTGCTCCATTTCATGTGCTCTTTTTGAGTGTTTTAGTACTTTTCTACAAAGGTACTTTACTCAGCAGTCCTGTCACTCACTGGTAACGCACTACCTGGATGACTTTTTCTTTGTCGGATCCCCGGGCTCCACGGAGTGCCAGTCTGCTCTGGACACTTTCCAAGGGCTCATGGAGGATCTGGGAGTTCCTTTGGCTCCCGAGAAAACGATGGGTCCTGCCACTGTTTTGTCCTTTTTAGGTATTGAGATTGATTCTGTGGCAATGTGTGCTCGTCTGCCCGAGGACAAAAAAGTGAAAATGCTGGAGTTACTGGAGGCCATGTTATCAAAAAGGAAAGTGTTGGTGAAAGATGTTCAGGTGCTACTAGGCCATCTCAATTTTGCCTGTAGGGTGGTGAGGGCAGGCAGGACTTTTTGTCGAAGATTGGGCAGGGCTCTTGCAGGTCATCAGTTGCCTCACCATCGTGTTCGTTTGTCTGCTGGTGTCAAGGAGGATTTGAGAATGTGGAAATTTTTTCTTTCCTCCTTTAATGGTGTTCCTTTGGTGCGAGACGTTGACTTCCAGTGGGATGTGCAGATGTTCTCGGATGCTGCTGGCAGTGATGGTTTTGGGCTGTATTGGAATGGAAGATGGTGTGCTGAACGTTGGCCGGATGAGTGGTTGAATGGAGGTTGCAGCATTACCTTTTTAGAGCTTTTCCCTTTGCTGGTGGCTTTGACCCTGTGGGGGGAGGAATTGGCACACAAGAAGGTGCTTTTTCGTGTGGATAACATGGCTGTAGTGGAGATCGTTAACCGACAGTCTGCCAGGGATGAACAGGTATTGAAGCTCATGAGAGTCTTCGTGCTGGGTTGTTTGAAACACGACATTCATTTTCGTGCTTTGCACATCCCTGGTGTGGACAATGACATTGCGGATGCTCTGTCTCGTTCACAGTGGGTGAGATTCAGTGGACTGGCGAGGGACGCAGACAGAACACCGACCCCGATGCCGATTCATCTGTGGCACGTAGGCAAGGTCGGGTCGTACAACTGGTGGTAGGTTCTTTGTCTGTGTCTAAGCGTTCTGCTTATTCTCTGGCCTGGAGGGAGTTTCTGGAATCCGGTGCTTCTAGGGGCGATGAAATTGGGCGTCGTTCTGAGGATGTAGTGAACTTCATTTTAGACCTCATGGATAGAGGGTTGACCAAGGTGACCATTGCGGGTAAATTGGCAGGGATAGCTTTCATGGGTAAGTTGTTGTGGGGTTACTCTCCGACAGCGGGGGAAATTGGCAGAAGGATGCTTGAGGGTTTGTCCAGAGAGCAAGGGCATACTAGTAGACTCAGGGCTCCTTTATCTTGGCAGGTCCTGGCCAGGTTGATCACTATTCTACCTTCTGTTTGTTCAGATGACTTTGAGTCATGTTTATTTTCAATGTTGATGGCATTCATGTTTTTTGGAGCTTTCAGGGTTTCGGAGTTGTTGGGTTCGAAATACAAGTGTGGCATATTTTGGCGGGATGTTTTTTGTTCAGATGAGGGGGTGCACGTATGGTTGGCCAGCTCTAAAACTGATCAGACGAAAAAAGGGAAAGGTGTGTGGTTGCAGGCGCGTGCTCCAAGGCTTACTTGCCCTTTACTGTTGGCGCGGCGCTGGCGTTCACTGTGTGGGGGTGGTGATGAGGCGCTTGTTTTTCAGCATATTGATGGCACCCCTGTGACAACATACCAATTCCAAATGGTTTTGCGCAAGGCTTTGCAGCACTTAGGCCTGGATGGGAACTTATATGGGACACATTCTTTCAGGATTGGTGCTGCAACTGAAGCTTTCAACAGAGGTTGGACTGACAGAGATATCATGAGATTGGGCCGTTGGTCTTCAAACTGTTTTCAGCGCTACGTGAGGAGTCCAGCGGAGGAGGCGCATGCGTCATCTTCCTTCCCATGAGCTCTAACTCTGTTTTCTTTTGTAGGATTGGTTGCTGGGCCTCGTTCTCCTGTGGTGACGGTCTGGATAGTTGGGCATTCCTTCGTGAAGTGGGCCCGAGTCCAGGCAGCTAGGCATGGGCGGAAAATCCGTTCCGCTCGCGGATTTTGCGGATTTTCGGGAAATCCGCAATCCGCGAGATTTGCGAATCTCCCGCAAAATCCGCAAATCCGCGAGCAGCGGATTTTGCTCGCACTGCTCGCACTGTTCGCGTGAGTTCGCGCCCCGCGAATAAGTGCAAAATTGCAGAAATACGATCTTAGCAAAACTGAAAGTAACTACTTACCAGGTTCAAAAGTTCAGGCTCATCATTTGTAGCCATTTCCTGTAGTGCTTCCTGAGGGGCCCCTCCAGAGTTCAGTTGCCAGTTGAAACTATTATGTGACCCTGCTCTGAACCTCAGAATAGTTACACATATGCCACAAAGGTCCTGAATTACAGCTAAGGGAGACAAGCAGGAGCCAGGCTGGAAGTTAAAATCCATTAATCAGCCCCTAATTCATTATTGTCAGTTGGGGCAGGGCAGGTGTTGTAACTAATTTTGCAACAATGAAAGCACTTAGCAAGTGCAAAAGATCACTAATCAGGGCGCACTAAGGAAGCAGGTGCCAGCTAAAAAAATATTCTGTGACACATTAATCAGCCCCAAATTAATTCAGGTCACTTGAGGCAGGGAAGGTGTGCTTTGCTTTGCCGAAAATAATGTACACTGGACAACCAGAGGGTGTGGTGATGAAACAGAGGGTGGCATGGGTGGGCCAGAGGGTGGCATGAGTAGTCAGAGAGTGGCAGTGGTGACAGAGAGTGGCAGTGATGAAGAAGAGTGTCCCAAACAGGCTGGACACGTAGAAACAACAAGTTCGCGAAACTTGCGACCCGACAGGTAAGTTCGCAATTTGCGAAAGTGTACAAAACCCTCGCGAACTGGCAGAAACACAGGCGAACACAAAAAAAAAAAAAATCCGCAAATTCGCGGGAATTCACGGATTTTGCGGATTGCGAATCCGCAAATCCGCAAAATTCGCGAACGCGAGATCCGCAAAATTCGCTCATGCTTACAGGCAGCACAGAGTTACTTTGGAGAACTTCTTGGTTTTAACGCTTGTATGTTTAATGTCGTGTGGAAGGGGAAAGGTGGGATGCTCTGGAGAGAGTTAATCCCTTGTCTTAACAACAATATGGTGGGCAGGCTATGTCCTGATATTTTGGTCATCCATCTGGGGGAGAACGATCTCTGTGCTACCAAAGGTGTGGTGTTACTTCGAGCTATTAAGAGGGACTTGGGCCTTATTAAGGAGCTTTGGGCTGGGTGCCATGTCTTTTGGACTGAATTAATACCGCGTAGGACATGGAGAGGGGCAGTCAACCCCAGGGCCGTTGACAGGGCTAGGAAGAAAGTAAACTCTGAAGTTTCTCGCTGCTGCCGTGGTCTTGGTTTTGGCAGAATTTCCCACAGGGAAATTAAATTCGAGACGGTGGAATTTTTCAGAGATGATGGTGTTCACTTGTCCAGAGTTGGAATGGACCTATACTTGTTAGAGTTACGAGAGGTTTTGGCGCGTTCGCTTGCTATGCAGCGTTAGTATTGGTACGGTTCTGTTTCTAATTTCCTGTTTGGGGGGGGCAGAAAGGGAGGTGGTGTAGTTTCTCTCCCCCCCTACCTTTCTGGGTGGCGGGGTTTTGGTTGTATCGGTACAGTTTATGGTAGATTGTTTGATGAGTATTGGATCGATGCTTTGATTGACAGGTTCAGGGGAATGTTGGTCATTGTTTGACCGTTCAGGTTTTGGGGGGTATTGGCAGGAGTGAAGGGTCAGGCAGGGTTTATGGTTATAGAGGGCCTGGATTTCAATATGTGATTGGGGGTTGATGAATAAAGGTTTTAAATGATGACGTAATGATTTAATTAATGACGTAATGTTTTATTGATGATGTGATGTTTATAATGTTGTTGTAATGTTGTAATGCTGTATTGTTGGGTGGGGGAGGGGCCAAAGAATGTTAGGGGAGGGGGTGGGGGGCGGGGTTTGTAGTTAATTATTTATTCAGTGAGGTATAGTTTTGTAAGGCGTTGCCAAGGTTTTATATTTGTAATGTGCACCTGTTTCCTAATAAAGCGGCCTTTTACACACTCAGAACAATCTCGGTCTACTTTACTCCCACCCCTCGCCCTCCCTCCCAAGGGGGGCTTGGGGGAGGGAGCTGACCGCAGGGAGGTCTCCTCCCCCGGGTGGTTTGGGAGGGCTGCGAGGGGTTTCTAGAAGTTGCTGGAATGTTCTGGCATTTGGGCTGGCCTAGTAGGACTGGCCAGCCCAATTATAAGTATCCCTGTTCCCGCCTCCTAGCCCCCATTTTAGGTTTGGTGACCTGGTGGCTAGGAGGGCTGTTAGCGTTTTTTGTCCCACCCTCCCTCCCATTTATTATTCCTTTTTTCTGGGTTTTTTGCTTCCCCCATTTTGTTCAGCTAGGGTTTTTTCTCCCTCCTTTTTTATTTTTAATTTTATTTTTTATTAAAGGCTGTTTTCTTGGAGATAGGTGTGCAGGGGTTTTTTCTTGTGCTTTGTATTGTCGCTAGGAACAGGTGCTGTGCGGGGTTTTGGTTGTATCGGTACAGTTTATGGTAGATTGTTTGATGAGTATTGGATCGATGCTTTGATTGACAGGTTCAGGGGAATGTTGGTCATTGTTTGACCGTTCAGGTTTTGGGGGGTATTGGCAGGAGTGAAGGGTCAGGCAGGGTTTATGGTTATAGAGGGCCTGGATTTCAATATGTGATTGGGGGTTGATGAATAAAGGTTTTAAATGATGACGTAATGATTTAAATAATGGCGTAATGTTTTATTGATGATGTGATGTTTATAATGTTGTTGTAATGTTGTAATGCTGTATTGTTGGGTGGGGGAGGGGCAAAAGAATGTTAGGGGAGGGGGTGGGGGGCGGGGTTTGTAGTTATTTATTTATTTAGTGAGGTATAGTTTTGCAAGGCGTTGCCAAGGTTTTATATTTGTAATGTGCACCTGTTTCCTAATAAAGCGGCCTTTTACACACTGAGAACAATCTCGGTCTACTTTACTCCCACCCCTCGCCCTCCCTCCCAAGCTGCCAGCGTGTATGCCCGGAATAACTACTGCCGTAAGGTGACAATCAAAGCGGAGCCCACTCGTCTGTGCCTCAATCTCCCCCGCCAGCCAGAGTTAAACAATGCCTGCAGCGAAGGGCAGAAAGTCGTCTAAACTGAAGAGAAACTCACCTGAGTGAAGGGGAGCCATCCAGCGGGGCCTGCCCGACTGCCTCGGGCTGCAGTCCGGCTCCTCTGCCCCCACGACCCCCTGCAAGAGCCAAAGCGTTAAAACAAACACCGTGGAACCGAGAGAGGTCAGGAAACGAAGCAGAACAGCAGACTGCCTCAAGAAAAGCAGCACTGCCATCTAGTGGCCTTTTAGGAACACTGCAGTGAAGGGGATCAGACAGTTTACAGATAAGCCTGCAGCAAGAAAAGTGATCACAGCAGCTCTGCCCTAGCAGCCCCCTAGTGTGCCACAAAACAGCAGACTCCCCGCATAGGACAGCAGCCGCCAGGCTAAATACCACAAAAAGCAACAAGCCTACGACAAGCCAGATAAACACACAGCCAAAACTACGTGACCCCGAAAGTGACGCCCAGAGACTGATAGAGAACCACCTGCTGGCAGGTGGCTACTCGCAAGAAAAGAGGAACGCCCCACAAACCAGGTTTGCAGTAAAAGACTACGAAGGGCAGCAACAAGCCATCACACCTCCGAGGAAGAGAAAAGGTAAATGCGCAGCCGCGCGCCAGAAGCACAAAAGAGCGTGAAGACTACCCCAGGAAAGCGCCAGAAACCCCTGAAGCGCGCCAGGAGTGCAGCGACTCCTCACAAGATATTCAAGAGAACGCGCGACAAGTGCGCCCACGAGAAGATGATCACAAGAATCGCAACTAGCACCAAACGGAAGAAGCACGACCAGGAGAAGATCCATGGAGTGGTGACGCAACCCTCCAGAAGCAAACACCCAAGAAGCATCTACACCACGCCAGAAGAGAAGACAGCGATGCCTAGTGGCCACAGGCCATCGCTGCAGCAGAATGGCGAAAGTAAGAACACCCCACACGAACCAACGATGGTTCTAGAACCCAGCACCAGGAAGTGCGAAAGCGCATGACGCAAATGCGCAGCAGTGCGGACAGCACTAGCCCAAACCAGCAAGTCACAAAGAAGACACGGAGAGCGCACCCAGTTGCGCACCAAAGCAATTGAACTGAGATGAAAAGGAAATGGTTGCGCAGACAACCCGCAGAACTGAAGATTCAACACAGAAGCAACCTGACCACTCAGCCTGGTCACAAAGCACGAAGTCAACCAGCCAGATGGTTGCACCAAGAAGCCTACCTGACGACATCGGCAGAAGGGACCAGCACGAGGTCCAAGAAGCTCAGCACCACGAATCTTACCTGCCAGACCTCGGCAGAAGGGACCAGCACAAGGTCCAAGAAGCTCAGCACCACGAATCTTACCTGCCAGACCTCGGCAGAAGGGACCAGCACGAGGTCCAAGAAGTTCGGACAAGGCGCGGTCCGAGGACCTGGACCCACAAACTTCAACCACACAAACTAACGAAAGCAACAGAAAGAAGATGTGAAGGTCGTGACGCTAACCCTGGCAGTGAGTGACAAGAGGACAGTGTCCTAGGACTAGGACAAGATCAGGAAGACATGTGCAGAGTGCGCGCGCTGCATGGGGAAGCCTGGCCAGAGAAGATAAAGAAAAAGGGACCAGGGTACGTCGCGAGAAGAGAAGAAGAAAGATCGGAGTGGCATGCCACCACCGAAGAAAGGAAGAAAAGAAGAAAGGAGAAAGAACAGAGTGGCCACCGCCACTAAGAAGAAAAGAAAGAAGAAGTAATCAGTTGCACGAACGTCAGGTTAAGAAGAAGGAAGAAAGAACAGAATGGCCGCCGCCACTAAGAAAAGAAGAAAGAAGCCACCCCTGCGAAACGAAGAAAAGGGACAGGCACTGGAACACCTGAGTGCAATGGAAGACAAGCCTGGCAAGAGCACCGGCAGCGCAGACCAAAGACAACCACCTACGAGCCAGCCATCCATCCACATGGCGAACGCAGAAGAGAGCAAGATAGACTGTTGGCGACACCTACCTCTGGGGTTTGAGCGGAAGATTGGATGGCGAGACTACTCAGGCCTCCGGAAGTTGAGGACCTGACCTACCTCGCACCAGTCTATGGCAAACCAGAATCAGAGACCTCAAGGGACTCTGGTGGCAGCAAGTCCCGCACGAGAGACAGACCTACTGAAGCAAGTCTGCAGGACCCAAGAGGATGCAAGCCTCGCGAGCAATGAAGAGAGTCGACAACTCAACCTTCAGGTGGAGCTAGGACACAACAGTGAGGCTCGTGGAGCGCCCTGCTCACGGCCCGAAGGCTATGGTAGAGCAACGCGACCAAAAACACCAGTCCAGTGGAAACCTGGCGAAGAGGTCCTCCCGGACATCTTGTGGCAGAAGAAAACCGGCGAGAGGGGCATCCTAGTGAGAGGGATGTTTGCACCTACTCTATTCACCTACCAAGAGTCAGCACTAAAGCCTGCCTGGAAACATCACGCAACCAGCATGAAGAAAAGAAGCCGGAAGACAGACAACAACCACGTCATCCATCTCTCTTTAACTATTCGTCACCAAGAGAGCAAAGCGAAATGCAGGGCTGAAAACAGTGGACAGACAGCACAGACAAAGAATGAACCCGCCGAACAACTGCGAATCGTGCCACCAAGAACTGGTAATCCAAAACGCAAGAACTATACTGCCTGCGGCTTGCAAGCATCCAAAGAGACTCATTTTGAACGCGCAAGTCCAATGTTATTTTCTGTGTTTTCTTTCCCCCACAGGTGTTTGGACCTTTTCTGTTTGGGTTAATTTTTAACCAATTTGGGGAGGGATGTAATGCCCAGCATAAGTCAGCAGTCTAGTGCTGAAGCCTGTATTCACACTGAACACCCACCCACCACTGATGTCACAGGTCATGTGACACAGTACCAATAAAAGAGGCCGAGCGCACGTGCTCTGGGCCAGTTGCACCAGACCTCCAGTGTGTCCTCCGTAGGCATGGGCGGAAAATCCGTTCCGCTCGCGGATTTTGCGGATTTTCGGGAAATCCGCAATCCGCGAGATTTGCGAATTTCCCGCAAAATCCGCAAATCCGCGAGCAGCGGATTTTGCTCGCACTGCTCGCACTGTTCGCGTGAGTTCGCGCCCCGCGAATAAGTGCAAAATTGCAGAAATACGATCTTAGCAAAACTGAAAGTAACTACTTACCAGGTTCAAAAGTTCAGGCTCATCATTAGTAGCCATTTCCTGTAGTGCTTCCTGAGGGGCCCCTCCAGAGTTCAGTTGCCAGTTGAAACTATTATGTGACCCTGCTCTGAACCTCAGAATAGTTACACATATGCCACAAAGGTCCTGAATTACAGCTAAGGGAGACAAGCAGGAGCCAGGCTGGAAGTTAAAATCCATTAATCAGCCCCTAATTCATTATTGTCAGTTGGGGCAGGGCAGGTGTTGTAACTAATTTTGCAACAATGAAAGCACTTAGCAAGTGCAAAAGATCACTAATCAGGGCGCACTAAGGAAGCAGGTGCCAGCTAAAAAAATATTCTGTGACACATTAATCAGCCCCAAATTAATTCAGGTCACTTGAGGCAGGGAAGGTGTGCTTTGCTTTGCCGAAAATAATGTACACTGGACAACCAGAGGGTGTGGTGATGAAACAGAGGGTGGCATGGGTGGGCCAGAGGGTGGCATGAGTAGTCAGAGAGTGGCAGTGGTGACAGAGAGTGGCAGTGATGAAGAAGAGTGTCCCAAACAGGCTGGACACGTAGAAACAACAAGTTCGCGAAACTTGCGACCCGACAGGTAAGTTCGCAATTTGCGAAAGTGTACAAAACCCTCGCGAACTGGCAGAAACACGGGCGAACACAAAAAAAAAAAAATCCGCAAATTCGCGGGAATTCGCGGATTTTGCGGATTGCGAATCCGCAAATCCGCAAAATTCGCGAACGCGAGATCCGCAAAATTCGCACATGCTTAGTCCTCCGTCAGTGCATGAGTGCTTGCAGCATGAGGGCCTAGGGCCCACCACAGCCCTTTACACAGGGGAGGAAGGGGAGAGTGATTCTTCCCGCTGTGCGCTTCGTCCTGCTCTCACGCATTAGTCGTGAAGAGTGCGGGCGGGGCCAGGACCTCTCCTAATCTATGACGCTGGATGCTGGAGGTACATCGCGTCCGAAAAATAGAAAAAAGACTATGATGCCGGTTTAGAACTACTTGAGGACAAAGGAATCGGGATTAAATCAATTAGAGCGGGACCCCGGAAAAGAGACAGAATTGCTGGTTTTAACTGATCGAGAACGAAGGACTCGGGCTCAGATGAATGAGGGAATGTGTAACTCACATAAGGCAATATTATGGATAGACACACATTAGGGCTAAGAGTACACATTAGGTAACCAAAGTGTATCACATAATTACAAACATACTAATGCAGTATTTCAGGTTAACATAGGCGCATAAAAAATCGTTATCAAGGCTGAGTATTGCATCGTATAAACTTACTTAAAGAAAAACATAAGTGTTCATACATATGGACATGACCATCTATGTTGTTAGAACACACTAAATGTTTACCAACGTGCTCAAGGGTGCGCCGTGATACTTAGAACACTGTTGGGTAAACAATAGTAACATAGTAAATGGTGGTCTTCTGTGTAAGATCTGTAGAGGGATATAAAGCAAGTAAGCAAACTAGTCACACATTCATTATTGTAGGCATGCTAATTGCGCAAAACTAGCCTCTTGTTCGTTCAAACCATTTTGTACAGTATCAAAACAAGCCATCTTTTACTCTCTCTGAGTGTGAGGATTGAACCAACATTATCTCCCCTGGGGCCTAATGATACCTTCTCAAGTACCACCCATTTCAAGGACTCAGGTGTATGATCCGCTGTTAACAATGTTCCACCAGGGGTGCACCTTGGGTGTCGCACCTTATTCTGCTGTGATGTTGGAGTATACGTGCCTTTATCTTTTGTTGGGTTTGGCCTATGTAGGCCAGACCGCATGGGCATAGGATGCAGTAAATCACGCAGCTGTTATTGCAATTCGTGAATGATACCAGATCAATGGTTTGTTGTCTGTATGAAAATGGTTTAGTCTGCATAGAGGTTTCACAGGCTTTACACTGGCTGCATTTGAAGTGGCCCACTGTCACCGGTAAATTCCACATTGATTGTAATGTTGGTGATTTTGGGGTATCCAGGAAAGAACAGACCACATGGTCTCTTATGCTTTTTGCCTTTTTAAAGGAATGCATTGGGGGATCGTGTTGGCCGATGTCATCTGCAATCAAAGCCCAATGTTTGTTAATAGTTTTCCAAATCACATTGCTCTGTGTGCAATAGGTGGGGACACATATCATCCTTGTAGGGTTTTCGTTATTCTTCTCTTTGGTAGTAAGAAGTACATCCCGTGGGATGTACCAGGCCCGCTTCTGTGCTCGTTTAACGAGTCGCCTTGGGTAGCCTCTAGCAAGTAGTCTAGATGTCAGATCTTCTGATTCTCTGAAGTAATCATCTCTCCTTGTGCAATTTCGGCGTATTTGCAAGAATTGGCCTACAGGTAGATTATCCCTCAAGCCTCGCGGGTGGTGACTGTTGTACTGTAGTAGCGAATTACGTTCTGCTGGTTTCCGGTAGAGAGTAGTGCTCAATTGATTGTCCTCGTGGAAGATGGTGATATCCAGGAAATCGACCTTATTATTGTCCGACTGTAAGGTGAACTGTATGGCTCCTTATAAAAGTCAGGGGCAGTTTTGAGCATCCCCCTGAGCATTGGGAGGCTGGATGGAGTGCTCTGTCAGAGAGAGTGCCCACAAGGAAATCAGCAGCATGACGTGTGATTGACGTGGAACTGGAGGGTGAAGGGGACTTGACATTTAGCCCTACATGAGGAGACAGAAGTCTGGAGTGTCAGAACAACCTAATCCCAAATCATATCTGGTATCTTGTGTTGGAGGAACTGTATTATCTAGAAGGAAAGGTCTCTCGGGCAGAGGCTATTCTATACTGACTGCTGGTGCGTGCATATGCGACTACGTGTCTACATGAGATGTGAGGGGCCATGGGCCTACCATGGTAACGGAAGCTATGAATTACTTGCATGGAGACAGTGAGGCCGGGCCCTTTGCTCTGCAGCTGGGAAGGATGTTTTCGTAAACTACTAGACAGGAATGTATTTTCGAGGAGCGGAGCAGATAACTTGAAGGTTGAATTCAGTCTTGGCAGGAAAGGCAGGCCGAGCCAGGCACAGCTCGCCGCGCAGGGAGTAAGTCAAGGGTCAGGAAGCAGCAGGCTGCGGCTTTCAGAGACAGAGGGCAAAAAGAGGCTCGATGGCAGAAATCAGGGCCTAACTCGCCAGAGCTGGAAAACATGAAAGTGCACCACATAAAGACGTTGGCAAGGTACACTTAGGAACGGAATATCTGACCCATTCATGGTGGATCTGAAAGAGGACATGTTAACGTTGGACGCAAATGTATTTGCGTCTTCATAGCTGGAAGTGGAGGGAACTTACATGTACTAGAAGCACGTACATGGAGCCGTTGGGGTCTACGATAGGGGACATAACTGACCATAAAATTCATATTACCTCATTCCCTCCTTGTCCCCTACGGACCCTTCATGATATATCAATCCTCATTAACCTATCAATCTGTTCATGTAACATCATTTGCTCTTCTTTCTTCTTATGGCGTATTGAATGCGGACTTGAATGAGGAATACATGATGTGGCGCACAGGTCGCAAATCTCTGGCCCACATTGTAGACATAGGCAGCAACTGAACACTATGAGAAGGCCAATACCTATGAAGGATAGGATTTTCCATCCCCAGGCTGACAACGTGGTCCAGAACCAACCGGACCAAGTCCAGGTGCCTGGATTCTGGTGTATCAGACTTGCAATTTTGTGAAGACGAGTGATGGCTTTATATACTGATGGCGCGTTTTCTGGAATGAAACCACAGCAGCTCGACCCGATGACCTTACAGGCTCCGCCCCTATCGGCCAGGATGACGTCATGGACGAGACGATTTTGAAGGACAACAATCCGTATAGCAGACTGCTCCTCTGTTAAGTTACTTAGAGCGGAAGTAGCTTCATTCACTACTGCTTCAAGGGTTCTGGTTAATTTTCGTATCAATTTACTATTGGAGACAGTACCTAAGTAGGGAAAGAAACCTTTATTGAAGTCTGTGTATTGCTCCCATGCCGTTTCAGTGTAGTCGACAATCGGGAGATCTCTCTGTGGTCTATTGTGTACTAGATGGGTGTCCCTATGATAATCAGGAGGGGCTAGGAAAACAGGTGGCAGAAGGAATGCAATGTAACAAGTGCCATCCCAATCTAGAGGTAAGCGTATATATGCAGTATGACCACAAACGAAGTAGGAATGACGTGAAGCTTTAAATGTAGACTTGCCTTTGTCACTGAATTCAATCACAGTAAGGCATTTACTATGACCCAGGTGTACTGAACCATTCTTTCTGACACATAATTCACCTTTGACTGGTAGTACGGACATAGCAGGCAAGATTGGTTCGGATTCGGATTCAACATTCAGAATCATGAGGTTAAGTGTAAAGTTACCTAATCCATATACTTCATTTTCTAGATCAGTTCCTGTCCGTTTTGGAAGACCCTCCTTGTCAGGAAAACATACTTTATGCAAAACAGTGTTCAGATTTCCCCATACCCAGTTGCCCTGGTAAACTACAGAATCTGAATCTAAGGAATTAATCAAACTAAACCATGCCCCACAGGAACCATTGTGTGTAAACGGGTACGGGAAGAGGGGCAGAACTCCCTTGTATTTCTGATAGGGAGGGAGTCGGCCACATATCCAACAATTTGTAGCGTTGCTGATCTGATGGGAATGATGTAACATACTAATGAATGTGTTATTGCGCAGCGCAAGTCGGTAAGATAACTCGTGCGGGGGCAGTTCACTGAAAGAGTGCTCGGCAGTGACATTGAAGGGAGGATGCGCGCGCTTGAAAATAGGGTAGTACATATGTAAAAGTACACTTGCAGCAATAATCAGAAGACTTAGAAAAAACATAATCAGAAGTGTCACTATACAGTGGCTGCGAAGAGATTTACAATATTCATGTTTCTTGAGCTGTTTCTGTCTATCTCTCTCTCTATTGGGGTCTAGGGGATACATGTCAGAGAACACGTCTAACCGATTCACCTAGGGGAGGACTTAAACAATTAAACTGTCTGACTTGCTAGACCTCAATTTTTCTTTATACTCCTGTTGTGGAGTTTTCTCTATCAAGGGAAGTTTAGAGTCACTGGAATCTGGACAGTCCTTAGAGGGGGAGGGTGAGTCAGTCTCTGGCAGCAATGCATGAAATTTCTTCACGTGACTTGAATGAAGCCATCCCTTGCGGCCCTCCACCTTCACCGCGGTCCTGGTTGTAAGGAGTACCAACTTCGGCGCCTGCCAACGGGGCTCCAGCGGACTTTTCCTGTCGAAGTTCCTCACTAGGACGATATCTCCCGGAACAACGTCGTGCGGTTTCACCTCGGTGTTGTCGGGAAAGGCTGCAGCGACCTGTGAACGACATGATTGTAGTGCAGACATCAAGGAAGCAAGGTAATCTGTCAGCATGTTACAATCGACATCGGTTATTTTTCTAGGCAAAGGCGTCCCCCACATATTTGGTGGCCTACCAAAGACCACCTCGTACGGGGATAGCCCTGTTCTAGAGTGCGCGACCATTCTCATATAGAAGAGAGCGACTGGCAAAGCTACTATCCAGTCGACACCCTTCTCTCTACAGATCTTAGCAAGGCGGATTTTCAGAGTCTGATTGTGTCTCTCTACGAGACCTGCTGCTTCGGGATGTCGGACACAGTGGAACTTCCACTGATAGCCTAGCAGGAGTGATACCTGCTTCATAAGCTCGGATGAGAATGGCTGACCGTTATCGGAGTATACAATGCGGGGCAAACCATATCTGGGGAAAAACTCACGAACCAGCTGCTTGGCAGTGGTCGGAGCAGTGTAATCTGGGACTGGATATGCTTCTGTCCAACGGGAGAGTGCACATACAACTACGAGGACATATTTAAATCCTCGACAACGTTCCATCTGGATATAATCCATCTGGAGGACTTCAAAAGGGTGATCGGGAGGATGAAATCCACCTTGCTCTACGGGAATGCTTTTACCTGGATTGAACTGACAACATATCATGCAAGTACGCACTTTCTGTTTGGCTGCTGCTCGTAAGTGTTTATTAAACCAGATATTTTGAATACTGTCTAACATGGCTTTTTCTCCTAGATGTGCTGGACTGTGTACTGTGTTAATGATTACTTGGACCATAGAGTCAGGGAGAAACCATATAGATTTTCCCTTCGTCATCCATCCTTGTTCTGTCTGGATCCCTCCTAGTTCAATCCATTTCTTGATTTCGTCTGGTGTAGCATGTGTCTGTATGTCAATTACATCTAGGGCGGGATCCTTAACTGTCATGCAATGTGTCGGTGTCGCGACTATTGTCTTTGTCAGGTCAGTTGCGTGAATCTGAGTCTGGGCTGTATGTTTTGCGGTTCGGTCTGCCAGGTCATTACCCTGGGAAATGGTATCTGTAACCTTTGTATGTGCCTTGCACTTCATGATGGATATAGCTGTAGGCAGATGTATTGCATCTAACAGAGTTTGAATGAGAGGACCGTGCTGAATTTTGGCACCGTGAGAAGTCAAAAAACCTCTCTCTCGCCAAAGGACACCGAAGTCGTGTACGACTCCGAATGCATAACGGGAATCTGTGTATATGTTAACTCTCTTGTTCTTGGCTTGAATACAGGCTTGTGTCAGAGCGATGAGCTCTGCTGCTTGAGCTGACAGGGTGTCGATACAATGTGTTTCTATGACTTCAGCTTCTGTCGTGACTGCGTAAGCGGCCACTAATTCTCCTGTACTTGTTCTTATACATGAACCATCCACATAAAGTGTCAGGTCTGGATCCGGCAGTGCGGTATCTGTCAAGTCTTGTCTGGGTTTCGTCGTGATGGTAATGACTTCAATACAATCATGTGCCAATGGATCTGTCTCATTTAACGGCAAAAGTGTAGCAGGGTTTAATGTGTTGCAACGTCTGATTTCTATGTGTGGCTGAAACAATGTCAATTCATAACCTGTCAGTCGTGCTATAGTCAAGTGTTGAGTCTGTGTTCGGTTTAAAAGAACTTCCACGGAGTGTGGAACCTGTACTGTCAATTGATGTCCTAACACTATGGAATCACTTTGTCTGATTGCTAAGGCTGTTGCTGCTACTGATTTCAAGCACGCAGGCAAAGCCTGGGCTACTGGATCCAATGTACTAGAAAAATAAGCACACGGTTTGTGTGATCCTGCTTGTTCTTGCGTCAGCACTGACAATGCAGTACCTTCGCGTTCTGTGACGAAAAGTGTAAAAGGCTTACTGTAACATGGTGTTGCTAAAACTGGTGCTTGACATAAGGCTTTCTTTAAGTCATCAAAAGCTTGTGTATGTTCCTGAGTCCAAGGGAGGGCAGTCGAAGACGCTGCCTCCTGGGTTGTCAACTGTATGAGTGGCTTTGCTAGAAATGCGTACTGAGGAATCCATTGTCTGCAGTAAGAAGTGAGGCCTATAAAGGCTCGTACCTCCTTTTGTGTCTTGGGTGGTAACATATTTGCAATTAACTGAATGCGGTCGGGTGTTAGCTGTCTCCCCCATTTGGACAGCAAGTGCCCAAGGTACACCACTTGCTGAACACAGAATTGCAGCTTTGAAGGGGACACCTTGTGCCCTTTGTCAGCCAGAAAATGCAAAACCGTCAGTGACGCTAGTTCACATTCAGGTTCACTTCGGGCGGTGATCAACAGATCATCGACGTACTGTAACAGGGCAGTGTTATCAGGCATGTGTATACTGTCAAGTTGTCTTTTCAGTGCTTGGCTATAGATGCTGGGGCTTTCTGTGAATCCTTGAGGTGCGCGTGCAAATTTGAAGCTTCGTCCATTTAAACAGAATCCGAAAAGGTATTGGCTTTCCGGGTCAATGGGGACACTAAAGAAGGCGTTCTTCAGGTCAATTACAGTAAAGAACGTTGCTTCAGAATCAATGGCAGTCAATAGAGACGAGATATCTGGAACCACGGGGTATTGTGGTACAATGCATTTATTCAATTCGCGCAAATCGATGACTAATCGATAAACTGGAGGTGCATTTGGATCAGTACGTTTAAGAATCGGAATGATGGGGGAATTACATACATTGGAGTCGGTTTCTACAACCAATCCTTGTGCAATGAGCTCGTCAATGATTTTCAGCAAAGCCACTACAGCATCTGGAGGTAACTTGTATTGTCGAATTCGTGGCAAGACCACTCCTGGTCTGAGTGTGACTCGATATGGTGTAATGTGCATACAACCTACATCAGTGGGGCCTTGTGCCCATAAATGTGCAGGAACATTCTGTAATCTGGGATCAATATCTCTCAACACATAGTGACCTTTAAAGTCACGTAGGAACAGTCTTACTCCTTCCGGAGAACAGCAAATAACAGCTCCTAGAGCTTTCAGTGTCTTGATACCTAACAAGTTTTCTGGACATGACTTCGTGAGTAATAAATCTGTAGTACGTGTCAATGGACCAATTGCAAGGGGGAGTGATTGCGATACTTCATTGATAATAGGTTTGCCTGAAAAACCAAGGGAAACATTCTGTGAGCCTGAGAGAGGTGCCCCTGGAACCTCGTCGTGACTTATAGTTGTCCTGCTTGCCCCTGTATCAATTAAAAACTTTCTGTCTTTCCCTAATACTTGACTATGTACATAAGGACCTTCTTGATCTACAGGAACCTCAATAAGAGGCAAGCCAACTTCTCTCTCTAGGCTGTTTCATGTGTATCGCTGATAATCAGGATAATCTGTCTGTGCATACTGGTACATCTGCTGAGTTGCATGTTGTGTTGCGGTAATGGGCTGTGGCTGTGGTACCGCTACTGTCTGTTGTGAGGCCTGCATAGGCTGGATATTCTGTGGTACTTGTTGTTGGACCTGGTCCTGTCTAGGAGGACGCGGTCTCTCTTTAGTCTTACCAGTAAGTATATTATGTTTCAAGACTGCACAATCGTTTATATAGTGACCTGGCTGTTTACAATAATTGCATGTCCCTTTAACAGGAGCTGCTGAATTATTAGACTGTGTCGTGCCCTTTTTCTGACCGTCAGCTGGAACTGACTGAGCAACTAACATCTTCATTTTCGTGTCTTTCATACGTCTTTGTTCGTGATCATGTTCTTCTCTAATTCTATTCTGGTGGTACTGTAACATTTGTAACATTTGTGAAGGTGTATTAGCTTGCCATGTGCTCTCGACTTTCAGAACACGATTCTTAACTTGGGGCAGAGAATTTTCGACCAATTTAGATACAAAAAGATGTGGATATGACTCGCTACTTGGTTTCAAGCCACTATTAATACCAAAACATTTCTCAAATCGGGAATAAAAATCACTAGTGTCTTCATCGGGTTTCTGTTTGCAGGCTGAGATTGCATCCCAGTCTTCTTTTTTTGTTGCTAACAGACGTGGCAATACTTGTACTAACAATCCTGGTAATGCTTTAGTTTTGTCCCCGAGCCCTAGGCCTGGGGTTCTAGTATTTTCTTCGTTCTCTAATTCGGCCCAAATAATCTTTGACTCTCCCACCTCCCATTCTTTTTTCTTGAGTTTCTCGTAAATACCGGCAGGCAATAATACCTTTAATATTTTCATGATGTCGGGATAGGTGTAATCACCCATGAGTAACATGTCTTTTATTTCACGGTGAAAACCTGCTGGATCTTTGTCATGGCTGGGCACTAATTTCTTCATTTCTAATAGTTCCATCTTCGTTATGGGCGTGTACACAAACACGCGTCTAAAGGTATTATCATCATTCTTGACTGGATGTACTTCTCGCAAGGGATTCTGTCTGTCTATGTAATACATTTTTCTGTCTATGGGTGGAGCTGGATCAAGCTGCGGACACAGGAAGGCACTATATCTGTGCCGATGTTCTAGAATTATTTTAATCAAGTCGGTACCTAGACCTCTCCATCTATTCATGAGTAATTCTATTAATATATCAGGCAGGGGACCTGGATCAGAATGTTGGCTTTTGTACAATATAAGGAGATGTTGTATCATATAGATACCAGCTAAACGCTGTTCATCTGGAGAGAGATTCAAAAACGTTTGTGCTAATGCGTCATCACTATATTTATCAGAACTGTCAGCCCATTGTACTGCTGACCTGGCTAATTCTTGTTCATCCATAGAATTGAGTACATGGTACCCCAATCGTTCTTGAAGTATTTTATCGGTAGCATGAAATAGATGTTCAGGCGTCTTCGGGTTTGACATGGCAGCCTGAAAAAGTCTCTTACTTTCTGGACGTACCGGGCGCATTGAATTATTAAAGGGCCTTCCCTTACCTACATAGGCTATCATTTCTCTAGCTGGTAACTGTAATGGTCCTGTTGTCGTTTCTGTTGTTTCCTCCTCCTCCGAGGATTCAGTCTTATCTGCTTCTAGCTCTCTTTCGGGCCGTGGTCTTTCATGTATTTGTTCTACTGCTTTTCGGATCCTTCGACACATATTTTCTATACTATTCTGTCTATCATGTTTTCCGTCCGCTATATTCTGACCCCATTTATTAAGTGCTTTCATTTCTTCCTGGTCTACACCAGGCCTGTCTTGGTTTCTTATCAAGCAGTTTATAAAAAAACGTGATATCATTTTCTGAGTGTTAACTTTCTGGTATGCTATGGCATCGCCAATACTTTCAGGACCTTCCCCCGTCTGAACAAAGTGATATATTCTGTCTAGATGATCAATCATTCCTGGTAATATCATTAAATAGTTTGCAACTCGTCGTAGACGTACTGATGATAGCATCATTCTGTCATCTTTACCGGGTACTGGATCATATCTACAGTCTGTAAGAGGCTCTTTAAGTATGTCGTAATTCGCTGACTGAGGTGTACGTTGCTGTGCTAAATCCCTATAGGTCAATCGATGTGCTTGTGGCGGGGTCTGAAAACCTCCTGAGGCACCTGCGGTGCCAGGTCCAAAAGGATTCGTTGGGTGTATGGCAGGGAGAATAGGTGCAGGAAGAAGCGGAGGAAGAAGCGGAAGAGGTGGAGCGGGAGGAGGAGTATGTCGTTGCGGAGGTGGCGGTAGGTTATCTCGGGGTGGAGTGCCGTCAGCAAGTGGTGTGTGTGGCGGTGGAGCATTAACATATTCGGGGGCTACATCGTCTAAATAGGAAGAAAGGAAAATGTCCTTTGCGGTCTTGTGGTGTAATTTTGTCGGGAGTAATGGAGGTGGCAGGTCTTTTGGTACTTCCGGGGTGGCGTTAGGTAAACCCTCGGCCAGAAGAGGATACATACCATTCATAAGAGTGTTTCGTTGTCTGTCTACTTGTTCTGTTTTAACTCGTATACCTTCCTCAACTAATACGTTTTCTCGGGCTTTTTCAGAATCCTCTCTACTTTTCTCTTCTTTTCGAAGTGCTTTCTCTGTCCGTCTATGCGATTCTTTACGCCATAATTCAATGGCATCTTTCTGTGACTGTCTGGCTTTCTTTTTCCATAATGCTTCTTCTACTCTCATGATGCAATCGGCATCCCATGTCCCAGCAGTGGGCCATCTCTGATTCTCTGCTAAATCTTTGGTGTAATCCACCCACAAATCGAGAAATAATACGGCATCTAGGCCATGCTTATGGTACATAAAGTACCTTGGAGTGTCCCTAGGTGGAATGGGAACAGCTTCCTCTAGTATCCCTTTTCTAGTTTTTATCTGTCTTAATTTGGAGAACAGCGGCATGTTTCAGCCGTACTACTTAATACTGGATGCTTACTTGGACTTGAACACAATTAATACAATAAACACGATAATATAGATCGAACAATCACTCATACCACAACATTAAAACACATTTCAAACATTTTAAAAACGAACAATAATAATTAGAATAAAACTAGCTACCTTCATACTCGATATACTGCTAAACAGTACAGATACACCGCTAAAACAGTGCAGACCGGGTCTGTGTACCCAAACCCGTCTTGACCGGCACAAATTAATGCGCTCGTCTAGATGCGTCCCCAGCAACGGTACTCACCGGGAAGCACGGAACAGAAGGCCTCGAAAACTCGACACTGGACTGGACCGGACTGGACTCGACTGGACTCGTGACGTAGGTACTTCGGAACTTCGGAGACTTCGGAACTGGTGGGCCTCTGAATACCTCGGACTTTGTTCTCTCAGCTAGGCTCTGGTCGGGATCCTCCGCACTCCTCACCGCCTCGTCTGGGTGTTGATCGCAGCCTCAGTCACCTCCGTTGGCCTGAGGGAGATACAGGAAATCCTGCGGGTACGCGTAATTGTCCGTCAGCGCTGTGGCAGGGGACCGGGCCTGCAACGCACCGCCGGCGCGTGGGGTGGGGGAGGGGTCCCTGTTCGGGCGCCAGTTATGTGGTAAATTTTAATTACCTATACGGAATTTATGCGGTAAAGTTCAATAAGAATAACTCAGTCGAAAAATAAGAGTCAGAATCCGTGGTATTAGAGGTTTTAAAAGGGGTTTTATTCCTTAAAAGGAATTGGTTTAAACCAGGCAATCATGTTCCATCACCACGAAGGTTCAGGAAGGGATAGACAATATTTTATTGACAGGTTATCATATATATAGTCAATGCATTACAGTAAGACATATGCAGGAGGCGTAACAGCTGAGAGAAATGAGATAAGGACGTATGCACGTAACAGAAGGCGTGCATGAGGGTGTACACAGAGGTGTGTGCTTAGACAACGTCACATGAAACGCATTACAAGTGGGTGGATCCATAAGTGAATCCTGCAGTGTCAGCAGAAAATATGTGGCAGAGATGCGCGCGCAGCAGCATGACGTGTGATTGACGTGGAACTGGAGGGTGAAGGGGACTTGACATTTAGCCCTACATGAGGAGACAGAAGTCTGGAGTGTCAGAACAACCTAATCCCAAATCATATCTGGTATCTTGTGTTTGAGGAACTGTATTAGCTAGAAGGAAAGGTCTCTCGGGCAGAGGCTATTCTATACTGACTGCTGGTGCGTGCATATGCGACTACGTGTCTACATGAGATGTGAGGGGCCATGGGCCTACCATGGTAACGGAAGCTATGAATTACTTGCATGGAGACAGTGAGGCCGGGCCCTTTGCTCTGCAGCTGGGAAGGATGTTTTCGTAAACTACTAGACAGGAATGTATTTTCAAGGAGCGGAGCAGATAACTTGAAGGTTGAATTCAGTCTTGGCAGGAAAGGCAGGCCGAGCCAGGCACAGCTCGCCGCGCAGGGAGTAAGTCAAGGGTCAGGAAGCAGCAGGCTGCGGCTTTCAGAGACAGAGGGCAAAAAGAGGCTCGATGGCAGAAATCAGGGCCTAACTCGCCAGAGCTGGAAAACATGAAAGTGCACCACATAAAGACGTTGGCAAGGTACACTTAGGAACGGAATATCTGACCCATTCATGGTGGATCTGAAAGAGGACATGTTAACGTTGGACGCAAATGTATTTGCGTCTTCATAGCTGGAAGTGGAGGGAACTTACATGTACTAGAAGCACGTACATGGAGCCGTTGGGGTCTACGATAGGGGACATAACTGACCATAAAATTCATATTACCTCAGGTGGAGGAGCTTTGTCAATCGGACTGCCAGTATCAGAATATAATGGGTGAACAATGTGTGGTGTCTTGGCGGTGGGGAGCTTTGTCACTTGGTCAATGTGCATAGCTAACTAAGGAAGGAATGATATGGTACCTGCCGATTCGAAAAAATTCTTCAAACAAAAACAAGTTACAATACTTTGAGCACCACACTCGATGGCAGAAGTATGTAGAGCATGTGTATCTCATGCCACCAAAGTGTTATTATACAAGTCCCCTGTTGCACCGTCATAGTGCCTCCTCTGTCCTCAATGCTACAGCAGTTGTGCCGCATGGGCGGTCCCTGCCTCTATCGCAAATGATGCAGCTCGGCACCAACTTCCTAACGAAAGGGAAGGAAAATGCTACTTACCTGTATGCATCTGTTCTTGGCATGTAGAGCTGCAGATTCACACACTATGCATAGATCGCCATCTGGTGTTGGGCCCGGATGTTTGCACTTTGTTGTTGTCTTGTAAGAAGTCTTTGGATGTCACGAGATAGGCGACTCCTTCTATGGATTAAAGTACGCATGGGCAAAGACTCCATCTTCAGATTGCTTTTCATCATGAAGGGAAATGATGGAGTTTCGTGAGAAATAGAAAGATGTACATGTATGTTGTATCTAATTAAGATAATACTGGAACAGATAAAGGTAGGCGGAAAGGCGTGTGTGAATCTGTAGCTCTACATGCCAAGAACAGATGCATACTGGGAATTAGCATTTTCCGTTCGAGGCATATGAGCTGCAGATCACACACTATGCATAGATTGCATAGCAGTACTCTCCCTTAGCGGCGACCACCAGTATCTGTTGCAGTAGTCTGAAATAGTGTATGCGTACAGCCTGGCCCAGCTTGTTATTTTGCCCGCACATCTACACAATAGAGCTTTGCTAATGTGTGCGGTGTAGACCATGTACCTGCTTTGCAGATATCATCTAAGAAATGCGTTACTTACCTGTAACTGCAGTTATCCAGTATTGGTGTCTTTCATAGATTCACATGCCTGAATCATTCCCCGTCGTCGGGGTGGGAGTCCACGGTATATAAAATAGTAATGTCCTAAAGACATCTATACTACTATTATAAAGTAAGAAGTGGGACCCTTTGAGGCGGGTAAACTCAGGAACCAGAGCGCCAATCCAAACACCCAATACATCATTGGAATTGGCAGGGTCTGCAGAGTGACATAGGCTATATACCCCCCAAAAAATACGTTCTTTAAAAAATATACCTTAGAAAAAAAGTAGTCCCTTGGAAGTAGAGCCGGCCGTTGGGTTCGCTAACGTGCTGACATCATGCGAGGAGGAGTGGCGGATAGCAATGGGGAGGGAAAAGTAACACGGCGTTCAGCGGGAGGAGCGGAACCTACAACCGGTTCACTGAACTGCGGAGTGAGGTGCCGGGTTTTTAGAGACCCGGTGGTGCCAGGGGATCACACCCGAAGACCTCTAGGTTCTCCCTGTTCTGGACTTACAGAAACACAGAGTCTTCTAGGTGAAGTCAGTGATCGAGTTTTATTGGCTGCAACCAAGTAACAGGTATCCTAGAAGTACGACAACACGGGCCGTAAGTTCTCAGGAGACTGTTCGTTTTTACAGAACCAGGCTTCTCCTTATATACACAAATAACAGCTGCAGGCAAGAATTCTTAAGTTTACGATATGGCAATACAAATATTTCCACAATAATACAAAGAGCGAAGTCATGCTGGTCAGCACATATTTCAGATGTCCAGTTAGTGATGGATTACTCCGCCAGATCCAGAACTCCCATCAGATATCGATGAAATGCCAATAAGGTCGAGCACCCTCCCATCATAAACGGGTCATAAACAAGAATCATGGACAGGTGTGTGTGTGTATGGGAAAACAGGGTCTGTATGCAGTGAAGGGTTTATGACATGTTGTGCCTTGATGGTATCTAGCTCGGCCACTGGGTGAGGAGTTGCCCAAACAGGCTTGGCTGGAGGCAGTGGAGTCAGCTCAGCCAGGTCATGGGGAAGTCAGCTACGGTGGACGTGTCCTTTCAGATCAACACTCGGCCTTAATCAATTGATTATATGAGGGCAAGTCATAAGATGGATGTCGTTCACAAAATGGCGTCTGAGGGTTCGAGACGGAAACCACGATTTAAGGGTGTCAGCATCACTCGATCGTGACGCAAATGCATAGGGATGATGTCCTAATCATTACCGGTCCGTCGATACCAAATTCGTCATGTTACGACGATATTTGTAACACGAGTGTGCGGACCCCGAGGCTGGTGAAACGAAGGGGGTCCAGAATTGCAGTACCACAGGCCCTCCTTTTGCCTTCATATAAGGCAATAACTCTAATCTGAATCCAGATCTGTATTGACGAATTTGTGGAGATGCTGTTGGAGCATCATTTTGTTGCTCAGTTCGTTCCTCGATACAGGCTTCCTTACACATGAAGTGGCGCAGAGGCCACATATTGCAGGAGCGCACTGCACAAACAGGCAGAACATAAACAGAACGGCTAAGATCATACCAATGAAGATCAGAGTTTTCCATCCCCAGGCAGAGATCAGTTCCTAGAACCACCCTAGCAGAGACCAATCCCCTTTCTCCATGTGAAGGGAATCAGAAATTTTGTGTAGTTTGGAGATGGCCTGGTACACTGTCGGAGCATTATCGGGGATGAAAATGCAGAAACTAGATTGGATCACTCTACATACACCACCACGGTCAGCAAGGATGACATCTAGGGCAACCCTGTTCTGAAGGGTCATAAGTCGATCCGACTGAAGCTCTGCTGTCAGGTTGCTAAGGGCACCGGCCGTTTCAGTCACGGCGGACTCAACTATCCTTGTTAATTGTCGAATGTTCCTGCTGTTCACCATAGGCCCCCAAAATGGCAGAAAACCCTCTGCGAAGTCTCCAAATTCTTGACCCGCAGTGTCGTCTTGACTCACGACACCCCTAACTGTCCTTGTCCGATGGTAATCTGCCCCGGCCGTGTAGGTGGGTGGCAGCAGAAACGAGATGAAGCATGTGCCCGAGAAGTCGGCAGGCAACCAAGTGTATGCCTTGTCGTGGCAGATGAAGTATGTACCCTTAGCCGCCAAGAATGGAGGGGAAGTTCGGGAGGCAAACACGTATGTTTCCGTGCATATGCTCTTCCCCAATTGTGCTTCGGGATCCCTGCCAATGCCTTGCAGACATAAGTGACCACGGTGGGGTACTACCCAGACTGAGGATGATTTCTTTGATTTCTGGCTCTCACTTAATGAAATCCCATACTTGGTGATGTTCCACCTACTGTATGGGGTAAACTCATCTTTGGGAGTGGCTCTGATCGTGTCAATATCTCTACTCATGTTCTTGATTCCTGCTATTAATGCCTTGTTGTTTGAGTTCTCTCCCCGAACGTATGGTTCAAGGGAAAACAGGAACATGGTCTGGAAAGCCCACAAAGAACCGTAATAACTGAAGGGCAGGACGAAGTAAGGGATACCCTTATCGGTTGTGTGCGGCATGAGTCCACATATCCAACAGTTCGTGTTGTTCATAACAGATTGGTGCTGGTGTAGGAGTAAGACAAATGAATTATTTACAAATTCGAGTCTTCTGGCAGACTCGTGTTCAGGTAGGGGATGGAAGGAGTGTGTGGAAATGGTAGGAGAAGGTGTGAGCGGAGTGTGGTATATGAATGGAACTCGAAAGATAGATAGAGCATAGCCAGTTAAAAACATTATTATACTACACAACATTGAGATGCTCAACACTAGAAAACGTCTCTTTGCCATTATAGTGCATATTTTCTTTTCAAAATTCATACGTCTAGCAGGTCTCTCTACCCTCGGAAACTCCATCCTCTGGTTGCTGCCCGCGGTGGGTGGTTGCTTCTGCCAAGATGTGCGCTCCGTCCAGTCCGGGGCGATTCCCTCAGACTGACCAGAACCGTTGACCTAGGCGTCCCCGGCTGCACTCCTCGGACTTCAACCGCGGCCTTAGCAGCAGAACCGGATGGCGGTTCGAAAATCAAAAATGAGCTAGTTCCCTGGGCGAGAGAGCTGTGGAATCAAAAATAGTTCATGGGAAAAGGGAGGATCGCACTAGTTCGAGTATGTCAGTTCTTGGGTCTTGACCTTAGATTATATCGTTCTTTTCCAGGCACGGTGTGATCTTCAAACAGTGTTTCAGGTTTCGTAGTGTCCAACTGCAGCGACGGTGGCACAGATCCTTGCAGAATGCAATCGCTCTCTTTGTCGGTACCAGTTCCTTTTAGTCGTGCATCGCTGAAGGGGACAAAACGTGGTACAGATTCGGTCTCGGAGTCAGCGACTCCTTGCTGGACCCATCGGTCGTATGGAAGGGGCAACGGGACTCTTTTGCAATGGGCGCAGTGCACCCAATGTTTCTTGCCGTGGACACGTACTGCAGAGCGGGTCGACAGCAAAACCTGGAAAGGTCCGGTCCAGCGAGGCTCCTCGTTCTTCACTCGTCTGAAGTTGCGAATCAGGATCCAGGAGCCAGGTTCGATAGTATGGCCTGGATCGTCAGATGCCGGTGGAGAGGAGCTGTGGACCTGTTGATGTAAAGCATGCAGTTTAGTCGTCAAGTCGTGCAGGTAATTAAACAGTGCAGGGTATTCTATCTCACTGAGCTTTCTAGGTCTCGGTACTCCCCATATATTTGCGAGGCGCCCAAACACGATCTCGTGTGGGCTAAGTCCCAGTCGAGAATGGACAATCATCCTGGTAGACAGGAGTGCTAAAGGCAGGGCGTCTGGCCACTTGAGACCTGTGCTAGCTTGGATTTTGGCCAGTTTCAATTTAAGCGTGCCATTATAGCACTCTACCAATCCTGCCGATTGGGGGTGGTTTGCAGCGTGGAACTTCTGGCGGATGCCTAGACACTCACACACTCTCTTCATCACTCGTCCCACGAATTCACTTCTGTTATCACTCCAGACAATCCTAGGCATGCCAAATCTAGGGAAGAATTCTCTAACGAGGGCTTTGGCAGTTGACAAGGCAGTGTTGTCCTTAAGGGGGTACGCTTCTACCCATCTAGAGAAGGCGCAAACAACAACAAGTACATATTTCAGGTTGTTGCACCTCTCCATGTGGATGAAATCGAGCTGCAAGACCTCGAACGGATACGTTGGAGGTGCGAAGTGACCAGCTGGGGTTGGGGTTCCTCTACCGGGATTGTACTTTAAACATATCATGCAGTTTCTGACCAAATTCTCTGCACATTTCGGGATACCACTATTCTGCCATACTGGGGCCAACAGCTTGCATATTCCTTTCACACTGACGTGTGCCATTCCATGGGCCATTGTCACCACTGCGAGAACATAAGCGTCCGGTAACAACCATCGCTGGTGTTCTGACAGTTCGACCCAACAACCATTCGCGTCTAATCTACCCTTGCTTTCTCTCCATTCATTCACCTCTTTCTCAGTCGCGTCAGCTTGTATAGATTTCACGCTTTCGATGGTGTCCTCACACATACCCACATCAGGGGTCCATCTAGCAGGACCTACAACATACATCCGACTCATTGTGTTCCTTGCAGTCTCTTTCGCGACCTCGTCGGCAAATGCATTCCCTCGACCAACATCATCTCGGATTTTTTATGCGCGCTACACTTCACGATCGCAACCTGTAGGGGCAAGGTCAGTGACTCGAGAAGGTCGTGTACTAGCTGTCCGTGTTGAATCTTTGCACCATGCGACGTCAGGAACCCACGTTCATGCCACAATCTTCCAAAACTGTGGGCTACGCCAAAGGCGTACTGACTATCAGTGTACACATTTACTCGTTTTCCTTTCGCCAACACACATGCTCTTGTGAGTGCGACTAACTCTGCTGCTTGTGCAGAATTCTGGGGGATGCGAGCTGTCTCTACAATCGTGTGTAATGTTGTCACGGCATATGCTGCAGTCGTATCACCATTCGGCAACTTGAAACATGAACCATCAACCCATAAATTATCATTACATTCAGGGAGAGGAGTGTCCTGCAAATCTACTCTTCCTTTTGTCTCCTCTTCTGTCCTAAAACAGCAATCATGTTTGTCGACCTAATCTGTCTCTGCTGGAATGGGTAATAATGTAGCAGGGTTGAGTGTATCACACCTCTTTATGTGAATGTGACTTGCTAACAGGGTCAATTCATAGCTGGACAGACGAGCACTAGTTAGATGCTGTGTCTTGGTCCTGTTTAGTAAAATATCCACTGCATGTGGGACCATAACGGTCAGAGTATTATTCATGACTAACCCAGCGGACTGTCGAATACAGACAGCTGCTGCGGCAGTGGCCCTCAAGCAACTCGGTAATGCTTTAGCTACGGGATCTAGAGTCGCGGAGAAATATGCACATGGGCGTTGTTTGTCCCCAAAGTGCTGCGTCAAGACTGATAATGCGCAACCTTCCTTCTCGTGGACGTATAATGTAAACGGCTTGCTGTAGTCGGGGTTGCCCAATACAGGAGCCGAACATAATGCATCACGCAACTCATGGAAACTCGCCTGACAATCTTCAGACCAAGGCAAAGGATTGGGTGTGTCCTTACGCATTAATGCCAGCAAAGGTTTGGCCAACAGTGAGAAGTTCGGTATCCATTGTCTACAATACGATGTAATGCCCAAGAAGGCACGCACTTCTCTTTGTGTCCTTGGGGCACTCAGTTCTGCAATTGCCTGTATTCTTTCTGGGGTCAGTCTCCTTCCCTCCTTCGATAAGATGTGACCTAAGTAGGTTACTTCTTGTCGGCAAAATTGTAGTTTGGAAAGCGAGACTTTGTGCTTCATGTCGCATAAATGACGCAACAACGACAACGTGGCTTGCTTGCATATTTCTTCAGTATCTGCAGCGATCAGTAGATCGTCTACATACTGGATTAGAGTCGCGCCACCAGGTAGAACAATCGTGTCTAGTTGTGTTTTCAGGGCTTGACTGAATATTGATGGGCTCTCACAGTAGCCTTGAGGAGCGCGTTTAAAGCGGAAGCTTCGTCCTCCTAAATGGAAGCCGAAGATATCTCTGCTCTCCTCGGCAATCGGGATGCTGAAGAAAGCATTCTTCAGGTCAATCACCGAAAACCAATTGGCTGAGGCTGGAACCATTGTCAATAAGGCAGTGATGTCGGGAACGACTGGAAACTGCGGTACAACGATCTAATTCACTTCCCTTAGATCGATCGCAAATCGGTACACAGGGAGCTGTGAAGGATCGGTACGCTTTAGGACAGGCAAAACCGGACTGTTACAAATGTTGCCTGTAGTTTCTCCGATGACATCTTTCGCAATCAGATCATAGACGATCGCTAACAAAGCCTTTTCACATTCGTTTGATATTCGATATTGGGGAATACGTGGCAACCTAACATTAGCTTTTAACGTTATGACATACGGTGCTATCTCTAGATGACCCACATCGTTAGAACCATTCGCCCAAAGTACATCTGGAAGAGATGACAACTCATTCGGAATTCTTTCTTTTGACAAATACATCGGGGAAATCACTTTCTTACCAAGGGTGAGTTGTACTCCCGAAGGAGAACAGTACAATGTTGCATATAGTCTCTTCAGTAAATCCAAGCCTAACAAATTTTTGCCACAACCTGTGGTAAGAATGAGGGGTGCTTCTAATTCGCATGGGCCAACAGAAAGGGGCATGGGGCTGGAGATCGGGTTCCTAACGGGGGCGCCAGAAAAACCTACTGAAACATTCATTTCGCCAGACAAAGGTGCGCCAGGAAGTTTTGAGTGCATAATCGAACTTTTTGTAGCACCAGTATCCAGCAGAAATGTCTCTGACACTCCGGATGTAATCACCTCAACGTAAGGTCCATTCTATTCTGGTCTACTGGAACTGAAACAACTCCCTCTCTTTGTCCATGGCTGTCCTAGCAACTATTACCCTCATTCTCGTTTTCTGCGTAATAGTCATCAGCATAGTACTGAGCTGTCCTGGAAGACGCATTATTCTGTTGGTCAAAGCTATTCATGGAATTTTGAGGAGGAAAAGAAGTTGGTTCTGGGAGAAATTTCCACGGCCCCTACCTCTAGGAGCCTGTTGAACACCTCTACCTCTTGCGCCGGAAACACCGCTTAAGCGTCGCGCAAGAGCTTGACAATTACTTTTGAAATGACCCTCTTCTTTGCAATAGGCACATTGATTCGGGCCATACGGAGAACGCTGATGGGAAAACTCGTTCCCTTGCGCGTTTCTTGAATACTGCTGTGGCTGTTGATAATTGGGCTGACTAGCCGTGCGAGGCGGATAGGCTTGCTGGAGAAGAACTTTAGTTTTTAACTCTTTAGTCTTCTTCTCTGTCTTATCTAGCTCGTCTTTGCGCCTATTTTCATATTACTGGGCTGTGGCTAAAATCTGTGCCGACGTGGAGACAGCCCAAGCACTCTCTGAATCTTTCAATTTATTGCACAGTTCAGGAAGCAGATTATGTACAAATTTGTCTACAAACAATCTTTGACCACCCTTGGTAGCCATATCCTGACCACTATGATCAGTGAAAGTCTCCTCAAATCTCATGAAAAAGTCGGACACATTCTCATCTTTCTTCTGTTTGCATGCGGATAGCTTGTCCCAATTTACACGTAATTCAGGCATTAACGTTTTCATGTACGCAATAATCCTACCAGGAAGTTCTGCTATTAAAGGCTCGGGTTTAGAACCACCAACTTGTCTAGCGTCAGTAGCGGTAATATTAGCCCATGAATCACCTAGTTCTTGATCATGATCTGCATGACGAATTTTACTCCATAAAGGATGCGGAACAACATTCCCAAACAACATGTCTATGTCTGCTAAATTCATTATACATGAGCTGGCAGTTTGTGATAACTCCTTGTAATACCCTGCGGGATTTTTACGCGGATCGGGTAATGTCTGTTTGAGTGCTAGAACTTCAGATCTTTTCCAGGGGACATGTACCCATACTCGCTGGAAATGCGGTGGAACAGGTGGTTGTGCATTCGCATCACCTTCCCTCCATACTGAAGGAACCTCTCTCATGGGGTACTGTCGCGCCTTTTTCCAACCAGACACATCGTCCTCATCAAATGATCTAGAGCGGTTTCCTGTGCTCCTATAAGATAACAGCAAATCCATTGCTTTCTCAACATCTGCGCCTATAATCATGCCTTCATAAAATTTGAATCGCATGCGGGCTAGTTCCTGCATTCTGCGTTTTGGGTCATTGTCTTGTAAATCTTCCCAGAGGTACATGCACATTTCCTCAAACACATATCTTTGAGTGGATGGATCCCACTGACGGAAGACTTCCATAACAGACTGAAGATCATATCTTACAGTATCAGTAACCCATTTGCGTGCTAATTCATTTAGTACTTCTCTTTCCTCGTAGTCGGGTAGTTGACTACACAACTGTCTACGTTCTGGTTTAGGGGTCGTTTTAGGCGACCCGAAGAAAGGTGATAATAGACCAGTGACAGTACTTGTCACTCTCTGTCTGACAGAAGGAGAAGCTTGCGGCGAAGCAGATGCGCCAGAGAAGACAGGCTGATGTAAAGAGGAAGTCGAGGCGACAGCAGAGGAAGTTGAAGCAGTAGCAGACGTAGTATCATAGTGAATAGTTGGAGCGGTAGGCAAAGTCGTAGAAGTAGAAGGAGTGTGGAGCAAAGGCGGCGGCCCTTGAGAAGGCTGCGCCGGAGAAGTAGGAACCAGCTGAAGAGAAGCTGGTGCTTGTGCAAGAGCTGCTTTTCGTGCGCCAGGGCGCGGTATAAAAATACGTCTCGGGGGTCCCACAACACTCGATGTATATGGCGGTGGTGAATTCAATAAATGGGACATTAACGGATCTTTCTCTGGTGTTCCCTTTGAGCCTTGTCCCTCATGTGGTAACATCGGGTAGCATTTATCTATTGCTAGTTTCTTGCTTCTGAGCATTTGTTCACTTTCCTGCTCTTCCTCATTATCCCTGTATGCGATGGCAGCTTGTACCATCGACATACCTCTTTTGTTTTTCTTCGCTAGTTTCATTTCTTTCTGTTTGGCTTCTTTGCGCCATAAGCGAAAAGAGTCAAACATCGCCGGCCGGGCTTTCTTCTTGAACAATTTGACCTCGAGGTTGTCTAATATTTCTGAGTCAAAACTACCATGTTGGGGCCATTTTAAAACACCATCCTTGCGGGTGTATTTTATCCATACCTCATTATACGTGATAGGACCTACTCCATGTTTTATATATATATCTCATATGTTGGAGTTCCAATCGGAGGAACCGGACACAAATCCTCTAATCGGGAGTCCTTACTACAACCAAGACAAAAACAAGTTTCCAAGTCTGCTGAGACCAGGCATCTTCGCTCGCTAGTCTAGCTTCAAACTTCAAGGGATTATCTAATTATGATATTTTCGTGAATACACGAATCCCTCGGTTTTGGTTCTTGCAAGTACCAATATACAAACCGTATCTCTGGGATACCAAACTAAGAACCAATACAAATCGTATCTCTAGGATACCAAAGCTAAGAACCAAACTAAGGACTAGACTAAGAACTGGGAGACGCTCCACTTATACTTAACTGAATATTGAAGATCGGTGACGTCACCAGAAGACTCTTCTATCGTTTCGCTCTACCAAGGATCACTGGGTCCAAAACAGGGCGATAGTCAGGGCAGCAGTCCTTCGTAGCCGTCGGGAACCTCGCAGCAAAGACCTTCGGAACCACGTCGACATGCAGGGGTCGCTGAAGTGGCTGGCCGTCCTCCGGAATTTTCAGACGAAGCTCCTCACGAACATCTGGCTTGGACCGTCACCGCTTGATATCGCCTCGAGTTGGGCGCCAACTGAGTTGCTGGGTTTTTAGAGACGCGGTGGTGCCAGGGGATCACACCCGAAGACCTCTAGGTTCTCCCTGTTCTGGACTTACAGAAACACAGAGTCTTCTAGGTGAAGTCAGTGATTGAGTTTTATTGGCTGCAACCAAGTAACAGGTATCCTAGAAGTACGACAACACGGGCCGTAAGTTCTCAGGAGACTGTTCGTTTTTACAGAACCAGGCTTCTCCTTATATACACAAATAACAGCTGCAGGCAAGAATTCTTAAGTTTACGATATGGCAATACAAATATTTCCACAATAATACAAAGAGCGAAGTCATGCTGGTCAGCACATATTTCAGATGTCCAGTTAGTGATGGATTACTCCGCCAGATCCAGAACTCCCATCAGATATCGGTGAAATGCCAATAAGGTCGAGCACCCTCCCATCATAAACGGGTCATAAACAAGAATCATGGACAGGTGTGTGTGTGTGTATGGGAAAACAGGGTCTGTATGCAGTGAAGGGTTTATGACATGTTGTGCCTTGATGGTATCTAGCTCGGCCACTGGGTGAGGAGTTGCCCAAACAGGCTTGGCTGGAGGCAGTGGAGTCAGCTCGGCCAGGTCATGGGGAAGTCAGCTACGGTGGACGTGTCCTTTCAGATCAACACTCGGCCTTAATCAATTGATTATATGAGGGCAAGTCATAAGATGGATGTCGTTCACAAAATGGCGTCTGAGGGTTCGAGACGGAAACCACGATTTAAGGGTGTCAGCATCACTCGATCGTGACGCAAATGCATAGGGATGATGTCCTATTCATTACCGGTCTGTCGATACCAAATTCGTCATGTTACGACGATATTTGTAACACGAGTGTGCAGACCCCGAGGCTGGTGAAACGAAGGGGGTCCAGAATTGCAGTACCACAGGAGCCGTGGGGAGGAAAACAAATTTGTGGCCCCCGAGGATGACGCGAGGTAAGGGAGTTCCTGCTACCTGGAAGCATCATTGCCCCCGGGAGGTCTGTAACTGTGGGGTTTTAAAGGACGGACAAAATGTGTAGTAGGGAGGTCTCTAACTGGTCTAAAACCAAGCCTGCGTCTTTTACTAACTACGATGCCAGTAACATAACTAATACCACAAGGTGGCGCCTGGTGATAATTCTGTAATATCTTCGCTGTCCCAGAAGTACACATTTTGTTTGACTTTGAAGGTCCTCTCCGATATGGGGCTGGCGTTTATTGCCTTGGCCATGCAACATCTTCTTAATTCCCTGATTAGTTACTGATCTGTTAATCGCTGTCTGTTCACAACGCTGTGGTTCGAGCCTGCTTACGTTCTTTTTAAAAAAAATTATATTTGTATTTATAGAGCGAACGTGACCCGAAGCTATCAGAGCGAACTCGAGCCGAAGGCATCATGAGCACCAGTTGCGTTACAACTTGACACAATTCATTAAATTTTAAGAAACGGGTAGATTAAGTGATTGATTTGCCCAGAATCACAGGATGTTTGAGCCTCCCGCCAAGCTCAAATTGGTTTCCCAGCTTCAAAGTCGGCCACACTAGCCGGGTCAAAGTCTTCTAGGCACCCACACAGGTCAACTCAACCCTCTCCAGCCAAGGGTTATTGCGGGAACCTTTTCAATTCAGTAAAGCTCCCTCATGCTCAAAAGTTAAGTTCAAGAAGTCAAATGTCGGACCAAAGATAGAAAGGCAACGTGTTGTACTATTGTAGAGCCTTTTGTGTCAGAAATGTGAACTTATCTTCCAAAATCACAGGGGAGCCGCTGTAGCTGCCAACGGACAGAGAACCGTGAGAAAAAGATGACCCAAGCTGCCCTTTCTGGAATTAAATGCGCCACAAGGGTTAAGCAGGCCCGTCATATGGAAGAGAAAGCTGTGCTGGAAATGGGTATCTGTCACAGTATGCAAAGCGTCAAACACATCTCTGGAATTATTTGCTGCAAAAACAAAAATTTTGAGAACGTGCCAAGTATCATTGCCGTTCACCGTGAGTAACTCACACCCGTAAATATGCCCCTTTCGTTAAACAGTGGCCGCTTAAGCTTCCAGAATCACATGTGGAAGAGAAACGAGGTCAGGGCTGCTGTGGTGAGAAAGATCTGTCATGAGTCAGAAAGCTCGAAATTCTTTTAGCTGACAAATGCCCTGAGACACAAGTGTCAACAAGCATTTACAATGCAACCGTCTCGGCATCATTAAAAGTAGAGCTATTGGCATTACTCATGACATTTCTTTTTTTTTCCTTAAATCATAAATAACAGCACTCTGCACCTGCACTCACTGCTCTGCACACTCACTCTGCACTCACTACTCTGGACTCACTACTCTGCATTCTGCACTCACTACTCTGGACTCACTACTCTGCATTCTGCACTCACTACTCTGCACTCACTACTTTGCACTCACTACTCTGCACTCACTACTCTGCACTCACTACTCTGCACTCACTACTCTGCACTCACTACTCTGCACTCACACTCTGCACTCAATAGTCTGCACACTCACTACTCTGCACTCACTACTCTGCACTCACAACTCTGCACTCACAACTCTGCACTCACAACTCTGCACTCACAACTCTGCACTCACAACTCTGCACTCACAACTCTGCACTCAATAGTCTGCACTCACAACTCTGCACTCACACTCTGCACTCACACTCTGCACTCAATAGTCTGCACACTCACTACTCTGCACTCACTACCTCTGCACTCACTAGTCTGCATACTCACTACTCTGCACTTACTACTTTGCACTCACTACTCTGCACTCACTACTCTGCACTCACTACTCTGCACTCACTCTGCACTCACTACTCTACACTCACTCTGCACTCACTACTCTGCACTCACTACTCTGCACTCACTACTCTGCACTCACTACTCTGCACTCTGTACTCAATAGTCTGCACACTCACTACTCTGCACTCACTACTCTGCACTCACTACTCTGCACTCACTACTCTGCACTCTGCACTCACTACTCTGCACTCTGCACTCACTACTCTGCACTCTGCACTCACACTCTGCACTCAACAGTCTGCACACTCACTACTCTGCACTCTGCACGCACTACTCTGCACTCTGCACGCACTACTCTGCACTCACTACTCTGCACTCACTACTCTGCACTCACTACTCTGCACTCTGCACTCACTACTCTGCACTCTGCACTCACTACTCTGCACTCACTAGTCTGCACTCACTACTCTGCACTCACTACTCTGCACTCACTACTCTGCACTCACTACTCTGCACTCACTACACTCACTACTCTGCACTCACTACTCTGCACTCACTACTCTGCACTCTGCACTCACACTTTGCACTCACAACTATGCACTCTGCACTCACACGCTGCAAAGCGCGTCGATTATAATATTTTTTCCTGAACTTCCTTTAAAACACACCTTTCTGCAGTGTTGTGTCTCCATTGGCGCACGCACCGGAAGTCAGGCAATATCGCATGTGACGGGGGCGGGGCGGCGTCCAGACCGGAAAAGGAGGCAGGCGGACTAAATACTTATCGCGGCCCGGGCAAACGAACGGTCCGTGAATGATTGCGCTGCCCGTTGGAGACTCCTGGAAACATTTCCCAGGTAAGAGAAGCATTATGCCCCCCAAATAGTCTGAACATCTGCAGACAGGGACGCGTAGACACTTGTTCACAGCCTCACACTTCGTATAACTTTTAGAGAGCTACGCCGAGATAGAGCGTAAACGATCTGCAACATCATTTCACCTACACCTTTGGTGTGCTGCAGCTAGACAAAAGAGTAAAGTCTAAGAAAAAACAGAGATGAGCTCCTTCCTCATACTGTTTTTACAGAATATTTGTAGCCAAGCAACTCTCTTGGTGTGCGGTAGGTAGATTGCAGACACCGAAAAATGAGTAAGGACTAATAAAAACAAACGGAGAGTTGCTCCTTCCTCATAGAGTTTTTACAGACAATTTGTAGCCAAGCCAAGCCCGTGTACGTAGCATTGTTTAAAAAACCACAGCGCGATCCTGTAATCAAAGTGCCTGGCCATAGTGTCTTCAATAATTATTAATTCTGGTGAACTTGTGTGTGTGTCTGTGTGCGACGGGGGGAGGGGGAGCACTTGTGTGTGTGTGTGCGCGTGTGTATGTGTGTGGGGGTGTCTGTATGTGCGTGCGTGCATGGGCGCTCGTGTGTGTGTCTGTGTGAATGCACGACAGCAGCTGCCCATAGCGAGCGCGTGCGCATTTCAAATCGCTTCCAAGGCGATGCGCGCTGCCAGGAGAGTGTGTCTCCTGGGAAGCACACCCGCCGACAATAGGTTCTCGGCAAGAACGCGCTTCCGCGCGCCTAGCCGAGACCTAAAAACTGGAGGGCTCAGTGAGTGTTATGTGCTGGGATATGAACTTGTGAACCACAAATCACAAAGGGAAAGAAACATCTCTCGGAAAAATGTTCTGGAATTTATGAGTATATTCTGTGTAAATACACAATTTAGAAATTATGTAAGCAAATGGCCATTAGAGCTATTGCCCCCCGTCCTGCCCCACACCATGTCGAAAACGGCAGTGGTACTGGAACAATTGTCAGAGTGGGGTACGGTCATCAATGTTACGGTACAATACAAAAAGCGGTCGAGTAGCACAAATAGCTTAAAACATAAAATATTGTACTTGCATTCACCATTAAGATTCTAGAAGTCACTGTTGCAATTGTATGCAGTTTATTTGCATTAGATTAAATTTATAAGTAATAGCAACACAGTTGCTCCTTCAAATTGAATGTATTAGAAACATTTGCAAAAAAGAGAACGGTGCTCATGTTGAAATGATGGAGGATGGGATGGTGATGGTGAATAAGAAGTGGGAGTAGTGGACAAGGACAGGGTAGTGTGGCATATATACATCAATATCACGTAATAGTACTGGTCCGACCTTGGTGCAAGGTCAATTGTTCCGAAGGTAACACATAGCAGTGTATGGACATTATCACATTAGTTTGAAGTTGTGCTGGCTTGTGAGTTGGTTGAAAGTCGACGTTTCGACTCCTATTGGGTACGCTAGGTGAGTCCAACCTTAGGGCGGGGTCTTCATCAGGACTAGCAATGTGAAGAGCACCGAATTTTAAGTCTTCCAACGTGTTTCCTATAAACTGGGAATATTTATCGAGATGGGGCTCAGCCGAGCTGTCAGTCAACGGGTGGGTGTGCGGCCATGTGTGCGCGTATAGGCGTAATGTCAATGCAGGTCCATAAATCCCTGTCGCATTCCAGATAAATCTATTAACAACCGATCGGCTCCGTCAATGTGGCATCAGTCACCTAGCGTACCCAATAGGGGTCAAAATGTCGACTTTCAACCAACTCACAAGCCAGGACAACTTTAAACTAATGTGATAGTGTCCATACACTGCTATGTGTTACCTTCAGAACAATTAACCTTGCACCAAGGCCGGACCAGTACTATTACGTGATATCTTCTATACTACTATTATAAAGTAAGAAGTGGGAACCTTTGAGGCGGGTAAACTCGGGAACCAGAGCGCCAATCCAGACACCCAATACATCATTGGAATTGGCAGGGTCTGCAGAGTGACATAGGCTATATACCCCCCAAAAAACATATGTTCTTTAAAAAATATATCTTAGAAAAAAAAGTAGTCCCTTGGAAGTAGCGCCGGCCGTCGGGTGCGCTAACGTGCTGACATCATGCGAGGAGGAGTGTCGGACAGCAGTGGGGAGGGAAAAGTAACGCAGCGTTCAGCGGGAGGAGCGGAACCTACACCCGGTTCACTGAAGTGGGGAGCTGTGGGGAAGAAAACAAATGCGGCGTTTGGCGGGAGGAGCGTGGAAGACAGCGGCGCCGACAGTGGGGCCGTGGGGCTGAGACGGCCCCCGAGGATGACGCGAGGTAAGGGAGTTCCTGCTACCTGGAAGCGTCATTGCCCCCGGGAGGTCTGTAACTGTGGGGTTTTAAAGGACGGTCAAAATGTGTAGTAGGGAGGTCTCTAACTGTGGGGTTTTATAGGGTATGCATGTAAACAAAGAACCTCCATAGACCCTAAGATATTTCTGTTGGACAGCCCGTCCCGACTTTGTCCGGGGGCAATTGACGCGAGGTAAGGGAGTTCCTGCTACCTGAAAGCCTCATTGCCCCGGACAACGTCGGGACGGGCTGCTAGTATATATATATACTAATAGGCCGGAGGCCACACATTAGTAACCTATCAGAGTCCTTTTGTAAAAAAGGACCAAACTTTGGCCAGGAGCCAATCAGCTACTACCACCCTCTAGAACCTTCCTGGAAGGAGCCCTAGTCCCTCAGATTTTCGTAAGCACCGTGCTAAGTAGTACCTACTGAGAGAACCAAGGTGAGCCCTTCCAGGGGAGGCGGGTGGGTTGCATGTGAATCTATGAAAGAAAACAATACTGGATAACTGCAGTTACAGGTAAGAAACGCATTTCTTATCCAGTATTATGGGTATCTTTCATAGATTCACATGCCTGATTCAGAGTAGCGAGTAGTAGGCAGCACATTTAGCATAATATAGTATGTAAGACACCTGATAATAACTTATCAATAGTGCAACAAAAGAAACTGCAAACAGTAGCAGGATAAGAAATGTGCAATCAGTAAAATTGGAAAGGTGGGATGAAAGGAAGAAGGCTCACCTCTAATGGAATAGATAGGCTTTCCTGTTTTCAGTTTCTATTTTTGTTAAATTCTGGTGGTGTTTTTTCAGTGTTTTCCAGTGATTTCCAAACCTTAAAAAAACAGTGCTTTCCAGTGGTTACTCATTTTCGCGCCAAAAAAATCAACTGAAACAGTGTTTTACCGGTGTTTGTGGAACGCTTCGCTTTATTATTGCCTTTTCCGTTTTCTTCAGAAATGGTATCATACTCTACATTTCAGAAGTTAATAGAGTCATGAAATACTTTCCATTGTCCTTTGATTCTGCAGCTCAGATTTAACATGCATTTGCAATGCAATAAATCTCGCACTTATGCGATTTTAAACTATTGGCATTGTAAATGACAAAGCCTTTTATTTATGTTTTAAAAACAAAAACAAAAATAAAAGGCATTGTTATTTGCAATGTCAACAGCTCAAACTTGCGTAAATGCGAGACCTATTGCATTGCAAATACTTGTTTCAAATGTAAGCTTGAATTGGTGATTCAGAGTTTGTCAATAAATATACGTAGAGAATTTTTTTTAATGCTATAATGAAATTGCAGTGTGGCCGAAAAGGCATATGCAAGTCAAAAAACGGGGTTAAGAAAAAAACTTTCTGTAGCAAAAAAAAATAAGTATTTGGGGCTTTGTTTTTTGCACTTGATTTTTTTTGTCCGACAGTGATAGTAGCTTTTGCTTTTTTGACTGCTCTCCAACAGGATTGTGTAGCAAGTGCTGAAATGCAATAAGGTACTGTTAGGTGCACCATGACAATAAGTCTCGCCTTTGGGACCTTATTAGTATTTAGTTGTGCAGCACAATATCCTTGATCAACAACTTTTTTTATTTTTTATTTTATTTTTTATTGCACAGAGTAAGGGATTTCAGTTTACACAGCTTCTGGCCGACAACCCCTCCAGGGCCGGCCGCAACCCAGTTATTCGTCTCAAGTTCTTCACACACAATACACAGCCTTGTGGCCGACAACCTGGGGGTCCGGCGACGCATAGGTACATCCGAGGTCCATTGTGTAATACAGGTTGTACAAGTGGGCGGCTGCCCGCCTTTCTGTGCGTTTTTCAATTTTCGCCCTTCTCAACAGTCCCTAAACTCCCTCAAGACAACACCCCCCCTAACCTTGCCTATAGCCCTACCAGTGTACCTCGCTCCCTCTAGCCTAGCCAGCTCTGCCATGACCATGTCTGCTCCCAGCTCCTCAATCCAATATTGACCCACCCATTGGTAGCACTGGGGCCCTGAAGGGGGTCTGATCCCAAGCCTCGCTTCTAGTACCTCTGCTAGTGGAAAGATCGAACAGTGAGTGGACAACCCTGTAAGTCCCACCTCCATGGAACCTTGGTCAACAACATTAACTGTTGCTTGCCCAGTCGTTTTCTGGCTGCCGATATACGCTGAGTGTTATACATAGAGATATTATTTTTGAGCCAAAGTCAAATGGGATGTAACACAACATAGTATAAAATCCCGCTGCCTACCTTATTTGCTCCCAACACTAATCTATCAATAGCACATTAGTTTGTGAATCTAAGAAAGAAAAAACAAAATAATTTATAATTGTACACAAATAAAACGACTTGAATTTTAAAAAAGCAACAACACATTGCAATCTATGTGGTGCTTGTTTGTGTAATTAACCGCTGAAATGCCAGAAACCAGTCCTAGGAAGCTTGTTTCCGGTCCAGGGAAGGCATGGCTTGGCAGTTCGAGCTGGACTGTTCCCATGAGGCACAGGGTCAGACTGATTTGCATATGGTCATGTCTGAACTGGGTTGGCAGAGCGGGCTAAAGAACGGTGATGGATTAAACCCAGATCTTTTGACTGGGTGTGAGTGTTTGATTGGTTCAGATGCTCCGTCCATCACCACCCTCTTTTGTACCCGTTTGTGTAATTAGCCATTTTTTTAAAGCGGAAAGAAGCCAATGTAATCACATCGGCCCAACTCAACAGTGCTCATTTTATCGACTTTAGAAGGATGAAGGGTGGAATCTGCCTTGGGGTGGTTGCTGCTGTGGCCTGTAGGCTAACTCCGGAACCCGCGTGGGAGCGTTTAACTGAGCTTTCTTTATTGCCTGTTTAACTGAGCTTCCTTTATTGCCTGTGTGGCAGTTTGCATTCCTATCAGTAACAATTACAATCCCTTAAAATGTTAGTTACATTTAAACACTCACACTTAGAGTTGCAGGAGCACTGTTCATTTGATTCCAAATGTGACCATTTCTGTTCAATCATAAAGCAAACCCTCTTTATTTTTAAGTCCTCTGTCCACGATCCCAAGACGGGAAGGAGCAAGGGAAGTTGATCTGTGCTTTTTTTCCGGAGTTTTATACAGCGCGAACACTTGAACCTGGTATCGGTTATCAGAGCGCTTTACATAGCACCAGTTGCGTTACATGAGGACATATTCATTCTTTTGTTAGGCATGGGGAGATTAAGTGATTTGCACAGAGTCACAGGATTTTCAGTGTAGAGCAAAATGTGGAAACCACAAAGTATGATCAAGGCTTCTGCCATGACCCTGCTCTAGTATGCTACTGCTGGCTCTCTATCACAGATACTCAAATGTTCTCACTGCCAACACATTAGCTGCAGAAATTGGGAATTTTGCTGAAAACTATAGATATTGCAGTTGTTAACTTCTTTTTGCTCTGGTTGTGCTGTGTAGTTGTTTTGGAGGCAGACTAACCATTGCACTCCAAAAATTCAGTATCCAAAGCTCCTCTCTATGAAAACGGAGTTCTCAACATTGGAGCACAGAGTATCTTGATTTCACACAAACCAGGCGTGGACTTAAAACCACTTCAACCCCTAGGGACAAGAAAATGCAGGCAGGGATTGGCTGAAACTGTGAAATGAGATTAAAAATAATCAACTGTTTGGCTTTTCCATATCAAGAAAATGACAAAGGAAAAGGCCATGCCTGGAGGTTTGAGCCATAAGGGAAGATAAGCGGCCTTGACTAAGTGCATATTCACAGAAGTGCAATTCTAGCTGACACAGAGCCCTGAGGTACTTCTGGAACTGAACCATGGAAAAGGAACAGGTACTGAACACACATCTTTTCTGACAATGCATTGTTCTATGAATACACATAAACGCTGCCACCACCCCTCCATCCCCCCCAAAAGGCAATGGTGAGCTGAAATGTGCTGCACTATGGCAACAAATAAAAAAGGCCCAACAATGAAAAGTTTTTTCTATTTAGGGAGCTGCTTTGATAAAGGTCAATAATGCAATAGAAATGTTCTGGTGTATGATTGGGCGGCAGAAAAATCACAGCAACCATGGACAAGAAAGATATTATAGCAATGTGATAGATTCAATAGTAGTTGCTGGGGTGGGAAAATGTTCAAGAAGTAAAACAGAAATGACACGCAATAAAAGAAAGAGCTTACACAGATTAGGAAAAGGTGACCTAAATTACCAGCAAACAACGATGCTCGGTGCTTGTTAAGTTCAAAGCAGTCCTAGACGTGACATCAGCCTCAAGTCTCCTCAAAGCGGCCACATCTGTTAATAAGCATTTTCCTTTGGAATCGCAATGGTTTTCAGGTCGGACACAAATTTGCCTTCACAAAAACATATTCTGGGTCTGCTTTATGTCACCTCGGTGCTCTCCGTGACCCCTAACACTGCTGCAGTTTAACTTAAAGGGGTGGGAGTGCGTGAAAGGGAGTGAAGGTCGGGTCGGATAGCAGTGCCACACTTCGAAATGGGCGTGCTTTTGTTCCTGCCTCTGATAGTTATGCGCAAATACTTCGCCTTAATAGCCCCCTGCCAGGAAGTGTTAAACCTGCCAAATGAGACAATTACAGGCTGGCTCAACCGCGAAATGCAGGCAGGGCGATGACTGATGCAAGGCCTCAGAGCTAAAGGGGAAGTGCTTGCATTTCCTTTGGCTTGCAAATGTTTCTTCGATTTTCGAATAAATGCAATGGGGGGAGGGGGGGGGTCTTAAGTTCACTGGTCTGGCAATTGCTGAATATTTCGGCAGATAATCATTCCAACATACAGTGAGTGGTGAGTGCTCGGGTGCGGCTGGCCGCAGTAGGACGATTAAGCACAACAGCTCATCTCCCCCCAAGTGAGCCAGACAGGGGAGGGGGTCTGGTGTTGCTCTGCCCTGGGGCCATAAACACCACGGCTCCCCATGTGCGGACCGGCCCAGAAGCAGTGTTTTCGCCTGACACCTCCGCGCCAGGCACCACAGTTTATTATGCGTTGGCTCCCTCAAGTGGACAAAACCTGCAACAATGATGAAAATCAGTGACACTCGGTTTAAACCAGGTCAGCTGATTTTCATCCGGTAGAGTATTGTCGTTTAGAGTCGGTTTAAACCGAATTCCGAACAGCCTAGGAATAGATGACGGAGCACCGCCTGTCCCACTGCTGCATCCTTCATAAGTTCAGAATCCAAGCAGTAGTGCTTGGTGAACGTGTGTGGTGTTTTCCATGTCGCCGCTCTGCAAATGTCGACAATGGTACCCCAGAAAAGAGCGCCATGGAGGTGGAAACCGCTCTATTGGAATGAGCCCGAACCTTGGCTGGCAGAGGATGACCCGCTTGTTGGTGGCAGAAGGCGATAGCTGCAGAGATCCATCTTGAAATGCTCTGCTTTGTCAATGGTAGGCCCTTCCTGGGCCTGCTGAAGGCAATAAATAATTGGTTGGATTCGCAAAATTGTTCTGTTCTATGAAGGTAAAATTTAGACATGTCTTCAGATCTAAGGAATGTAGAGATCTTTCTGCTGTAGAAGATGGATTAGGGAAGAAAGATCTCAGGCAATAGGTTCGTTCAGATGAAAAGCAGACGGAACCTTTGGTATGAATTTGGGGTTAGTCCGTAGAATGACTCTGTCCTGTTTGAACTGAAGGAACGGGTCCTGAATACAGAAAGCCTGTAGCTCGCTCACTCTCCTTACTGACGTGAGAGCCAGCAAGAGAGCGTTTTTCCATGACAAGTATTTGAGATCCGCTTTATGTATCAGCTCGAAGGGGTGCTTCATCAACTGCGCCAGGACAAGATTGAGCTGCCATGTAGGTGGTAAAGGTCTCACTGGAGGATAAGTCCTGAATAAGCCTTTTAGAAGCTGCTTGATCAGTCTATTGGACCATAGAGAAGCACCAGACGAAGAGCGTCTGAATCGAGATATGGCTGCCAGGTGGACTTTGATTGAGGCATGGGCCAGTCCCGAGTTGGCTAGGTGAAGCAGGTAGGGCAGCAGTTGTGCCGGAGATGACGAGAACGGGTGCAGTTTTTTAGCTGTACACCATAAACAGAATCTCTTCCACTTAAGGGAATATGTCTTATTGGTACTGTCAGCCCGGGCCCGGGCTAGGACGACCCTGCAGTCCTGAGGGATATCTAAGTCATGGAACTCTGAACTCAGGAGCCAAGCCGATAATCTGAGAGATGTCAGATCTGGATGCTGGACTTGCCCCTGGTTCATGGTGAGGAGATGCGGGTAAGGTCTGAAAGGAATCGGAGGCTCCAGCGATAGAAGGTGCAGTTCTGTAAACCAGTGTTGGCGTGGCCACGCTGGGGCTACCAGGATCAAAGTGCAATGCTCTGCTTTTAGTTTCCGAAGGACCCTGGGGATCAGGGAAAATGGTGGAAAAGCGTAGGCAAAGACGTTGCACCATGTCATCGAAAATGCATCCCCGAGAGACACTTTCTGGGGAAGCTAGCTTGCGTAATGTTGGCATTTTGTATTGATCTTTGTCGCAAACAGATCCAGGTGAGGTCTGCCCCATCGGGAGAACACTGCGTCGAGGGCATGTTGGTCGAGCTCCCACTCGTGGCAGATGGAGCGTTGCCTGCTTAGAGAGTCCGCCAAGGTGTTGTCTGCTCCTGGGACGTACTCCGCCCTCAGCGAGATGTTGTGTTGGAGTAGCCACTTCTAAATTCGCTGCGATTCTTGAGACAACGTCATGGATCGAGTTCCCCCTAGTAGTGCATTGTGGTGGTGTTGTCGTCCTCACAAGCACTGGGGAGTTCCTGATTCTGGGCAGGAAAGCTCGAAGAGCCAGGTATACTGCCCTCAGCTCTAACAGATTGATGTGGAGCAGTTTCTCTGCTGGCAACCACTGACCATGTATCTGAAGTTCCTGCAGGAACGCACCACATCCTTCCAATGATGCATCTGTTGTTATCACGTGAGGGGAGACTGGAAGCAGGAATGGAAGGCCCTGGTTCAGGTTTTTTATTTGAAGCCACCAGTGCAGGGCTTTCACCGGGGTGATCCCGAGTCGATCGTCGAAGGATCCCGTACTTTGAATCCACTGAGCTGATAATGCCTCCTGTAAGGGACGCATACGAAGGCGGCAGTGTGGAATTAGGAGGATGTTGGAGGACATCATTCCTAGCAGTGACTTGAAAAGTCGCACCTTGATGGTCTTTTTGAGCTGAATGTGTGCTGCCAGCGATATCAGTTTGGCCTGACGTTCCTGTGATGGAAAGGCCTTCTCTTGATGTGTGATAAGAACTGCTCCCAGGAAAGTGAGGCGTTGAGAGGGCTGCAGTACTGACTTTTCCTGATTGAGTGTAAGTCCTAGACTGCTGAAGACAGGCGTTGGAAGACCTGTTCACACCTTCTAGAGTAGGAGACTTGATGAGCCAGTCGTCCAGGTAGGGGAATGCCTGGTGATGCTGCTGGCGAAGGTAGGCTGCCACTGGATATAGGCATTTTGTAAAAATGCGTGGCGCCGACTTTAGGCCGAAAGGCAACACTCTGAACTGGTAATGTCTGCCCGCCACAGTGAACCTTAAGAATTGGCGGTGACTTTTGTGGATGAGTATGTGGAAATAGGCATCCTGGAGGTCTAAGGATCCCATGAAATCCCTGGAATGGAGTAGTTGTAACACCTCTTGAATGGATACCATACAGAACGATTGTTTTTTGAGGTATGTGTTGAGGTTCCTTAGATCCAGTATAGGTCTCCATTTCTTCTCCTTTTTCTGTATCACGAAGAACCGTGAGTAGAATCCTTTCCCCCTCTGACCTCTGGGAACTCTTTCTACGGCTCCTTTTTGAAGCATTAGTGAGAGTTCCGCTTGAAGAAGATGAAGATTCTTGTGTGGCATGGGACATGGAGGGTTCGAAGGAGGAGTGTCCACAAACTCCAGAGTATAACCGAACCAGTTGGAGAACCCAACAATCTGTAGTTATTTTTTTGCCAATTGTGGAGGAAGTTGGACATTTTTCCTCCAACTACGTAGCATTGAGAAGAAGCGGAGGCCTGTTTGAGAAAGAAGTCACTGTCTTCTGGGGGGATCTTTCTTTCCTCCTCTCCCTCGAAAGGAGGACTTATTGTAAGAAGACTGGCCTTGTTGTTGCCTCTGTTGGTATTGAGGTTTGTATTGCTGGGACGAGCCGTAGGAGGATTTGAACCCCTGGTATCCACCTCTTGTTTGCTGGCCTCTTCCTCTGGAGCCCCGAAAGGAAGTATTCTTGTACTGGAGTGTTCCCAGGGATCTTGCGGTCTCTGTATCTTTCTTGATACTCTGGAGCATCTCGTCGATATGCTTCCTGAAGAGAAGCTTGCCGTCGAACGGCATATCCAGTACCTTGGCTTGGACTTCCGGCCGGAAAGATGTAGCTTTCAGCCAGCCTTGACGCCTAAGGACAGCCGCCCCCGCCAGCTGGCGAAATCCTGTTGAGGCGATATCCATCGCCACATCAATAATCTCCGAGGTGGACCGCTCTCCTTCAAGGAGGATTTTCTTGATCTCTTCTTTCTGCTCCTCTGGCAGTGTGGCTCACTGGTTAGAGGCGGCAGACCCGGAAGCAGAGAACGGCCAGGGAGCAGGGTTCAATTCCCAACGCGGCAGGGTTGTGGACCAGGGTCAGTGGACTCGATAATTCTCGCCTCGGTGCCTACTCTAACCAGGGATAACACTCGGCAACTCTGGGCATTAGCTTGCCTCATCTCTACAACAGCCCCCCACATTCGCCGGGGATGCCTGGTTTCACCTTGGAGATACCCAGTAGGGACCATCTCACAGGGATAGCCAGGACGGGTTCCCCAGCGGTCTACAGCGCCACGACGCCTCAGGGCAGCAGTGCGCTTTACAAGACCACATACATTACATTACATCTGCCCACATCTGGCGATTGTAGCGTCCCAGGAGCGCAAGCGAGTTTGCTGCTCAGACGTTAATGGCCGACATCGAGGAGAACCTCTTCCCGAAGTAATCAAGTTTACGGCCTTCCTTGTCCGGAGGCGCAGTCAGTGTGGCAGCCGGATTGTTGGATTTCCGCTGCGCGGCCTGTGTGATCACGGAGTCCGGTTTAGTATGGCCTGCGAGGCATGCCGGTGCCTTGCCCGGGGCCTTGTATTTCTTATCAAGTCTGTCCGGCACTGGAAGTAGAGGGGTTTTGCATTATCTTTACTTTACTCCCTGGTCCCAGATGTGTTCAATAATCGGGATTGACCAGACCGTATTTTTGAATGGCTCCTCAAAGTCGTATAAGAAGCAGTCCTGAGGTTGTGTGGTCATTTCTATTTTGAACCTTGCTGCTGCACGTTCTATAATATTGTGAAACTCCCCGATGTCTTCTGGAGGGGAGTCCGCCTGTGCCTGGTCTGGGGAAGCTGGATGTGAGATGACGTATTCGTTCCACTCGTCCTCCGGTATTTCTCCCTCTTCCTGTTGACCCCCATCGTCTTCTTCCACTGCTTCCTCTTCGTCCGTAGATTGTTGCGGAGGCAGAGACACAGGATCTGGGGTAATCACCAGTGGAGGTGGTCTATGGCGAGGAGGAGGGGCAGATGATACAGCTTGAGGTGGCACCACTGGAGGTGGCGGAGCAGGTGGGAACCGCTGTTTGTAGTCCGCTATAAGGAATTGGAGGTCCGTGACAATTGAAGCCGGGAGGCTCACCATAGGCTGTGAAGGAGGTGGTGAATGATATTCCTCTTGATATGGAATGTCTTCCTGATCCATGTCTTCGTTGTCCGAACTCATTTTTTTTTTTTTAAATATATTTTTATTGCAGGAATTAGCCAAAGTTACATATCAGATCAGAGACACATCACCTGTATGAATCATGAGAAAGAAACCCCTATAGGGGAACATCCCTTGTACACAGCCATACAGCCCACATCCCGGAGGTTGGGCGGCGTTTGTGGTGAGGTCACTCATAAGGATCTAGTGGTCATCTGATTCCGATCCGAATAACTGAACGATCTTCTTCTGCTTTTCCAAACAACTTGAAAAACGCCCCTTTCTCCCAACCCGACCCAACCCCCCCAGAGGATCGAGGACCAATCACACGGTATGAAACCAGCAATGTCAATAAGAGCTTACTACGCTTCCCTCTACCTCTATCCACCACCCTCCTCCCCCTGCCCTGCCATCGGTGTGCTGTGTGTGTGCTAAGAGCTTGTGGAAGGAACCCATTTCCTGCTATACAGGAGATCGTTGTGATACAGTTCTACTGGGACTGAGGCTGTACACCATCATCAGTATCGGATTCGCTGGTAGTGTTGTGATCACGCAGGGCCTGCACTAAAGTCTCCCACTCCTGTGCTGCCTCTAACGCCTTCTCGTTCTGCTGCCGCCTCGCCATTTGATATCTCAAGGTGCTCTCCCCCACAGCCCACTTTAGAAGTTCATTGCGCCATTTAGTGCCTGTTGGACCAACTCGCGCTTTCCAATGTCTGGTTATCTCCCGCTTTGCCAGAATAAGCCCCAGATCAATCAAATTTGCTGGAGAGTTTGTTTTTAGGAGTATGAGGGAACCAATGTAGGATCCCCACCGCAGCGTCAAATGTCAGGGTCCTCCCAGTGACTCCATTAAGGGTGTCTCCTATCAGCAACCAGTACGAGGACAGCGCAGGGCAGGACCACAACATGTGTATGAGGTCCGCCGCAGGCGTCCGGCATCTGATGCAGGCCGCCGTGTCCAAGGCAAAGTATTTCTGGATTTTCTCCGGGGTCAAGTAGGCCCGGTGGAGTATGTAGAAATGAACCAACTGAAACCGGGCATGGCACGTTCCCTTCCAAGCTCGGCGCATTAGCTGTGTTGTCCGAACTCTCATGTACCTTAACAAGTAGCTGTGATGGGCTTGTTGCAGTTGGGAACATGGCGCCATCATCATAGTCCTCAGTCTCCAGTAAATTGGCCAGCGGCAGTTGCTGGACTCTGCTAAGAGACGTTGCTTCTGGCATCAGCGTATGCGTTGACATCCTGAAGTGTGTATAGGTATACTTCAGCTTGGGAGAGCCTTCCGTCGACGGGCCCGTCGACGGGGTGGTCGTCGACGGTGAGAAACTGACAGCCACCGCAGACTTCTCTGTTTTCTCCGACGACGATGTCGTAGACGGTATCGTCGTCGACAGTGTTTTCTTCGTCGACGGCAGTGTGGGCGTCTTCGTCGACGGTACTGTCCTCGACGGTTTCGTCAATGGTCTTGTCGTCGGCGGCTTCGTCGACGCTGGTGTCGACGGCTTCGTCGACGCTGGTGTCGACCTCGATGGCTTCGTCGTCGATGACCTCGTCGACGAGGTGGTCGTCGACGTCGAAGGGACTTTCGTCGACGACAATGGCTTCGTCGACGAAGGAGCTGTCGACGACGGAGGCGTCGTCGACAATCTTTTGACAGGAATAACAGAAGTTATAGACCTACCAGACGACGACGAAGTTGAAGTAGATGTCGTCAAGGTGGTGAAGGCAGAAGCTGTCGACGTAGAGATGGTGACTGTCGACGCTGTCACAGGCATGGCAGAAGACACTAGCACAGGCTTTTTGAAGGTAGCTTCCTGAAGAGAAGTCTTCACTGCCATGGTCTTTGGAAGACCCTCTAAAGACTTAGGCGTCTTCTTTTGAGGAGGGATATTAGACGGACCTGGAGAAGTCTGTCTCGGCCTTTTAGAAGAGGAGTGTGAGCTCCTAAAGGAACACTCGCTCTCACCTGAGGAGACTGCTTGATCCTTGTCCTTCAGTCTCTGAAGCCACAGAAGCAGGCGTCCCTCTCTGTCTTTAAGAGTCTTGACAGAGAAAGTGCGACAGTCCTTGGCAGAATGGTCAGGGTAAAAACAGTAGAGGCAGTCTTCATGTTTGTCATCTACATGCACTCTCAGCTTCTTACACGAGGTGCAAGGTCTAAAGAGCCTTTTTTTAAGAGTGGTAGACATAGTAGACTCTAGCCCTCCTTCACAAGAGTAAATATCAAGAGACAAATATGGATGAAATCCAGAAATAACAGAAACCTGAGCAGAGCTCAGTGGAGACTCCCTTAGCACGACGTGCAGTAGAAAATCTGAGGGACTAGGGCTCCTTCCAGGAAGGTTCTAGAGGGTAGTAGTAGCTGATTGGCTCCTGGCCAAAGTTTGGTCCTTTTTTACAAAAGGACTCAGATAGGTTACTAATGTGAGGCCTCCGGCCTATTATATATGTCTTTAGGAAATTACTATTTTATATACCGGGGACTCCCACCCCGACGACGGGGAATGATTCAGGCATGTGAATCTATGATAGATACCCATAATACTGGATAAGGCAGTGTTCTTCAATCTGTGGGGCACGCCCCCCAAGGGGGTGGGGGGGGGGGGGGGGGGGGCGCGACACCTTCCCAGGGGGGGGGCTCGCACTCCACTTCAATCTGACCTTTGTTCCCTGCGTCCCTCCTTCTGTGCAAGTCTTCTTGGAGGATTCTGGTATGTGGAAGGGGGAGGGAGGGGAGGTGGAAGGGGGAGGGAGGGGAGATCGATGGGGCAGGAGGTGCCTGTTCTTTTGTCATGTTAACTCTCCCAGGAGGGGGTTAATTCACAGAGCTGACAGCTTCAGCTGTAGTGGGAGGCAAGGAGTCTCCTCTGCTAAAACCGAAAGCAGAGGAGACCCCTCGCCTCACACTGCAGCTGAAACATTCCAGCTCTATGAATTAACCCCCTCCTGGGAGAGTTAGCTCTTTCCAGAACGGAGACAAAGTTTCTAGAGTTCGAGTCTCGTAAATGAAGCTGAACATCCTGGGATTGGGGGCAAATCACTTAATCTCCCCGTGCCTAACAAAAAAAATGAATATGTCCTCATGTAATGTAACTGGTGCTATGTAAAGCGCTCTGATATCTGATTCAGGTCAATATTGCGCTATATAAAACTCAGTAAAATAAAAAAATACAAAATAAAACAAGCAAAGCCAATAACTTTCACTTTCCTAATGCGAGTCCTATTGGCTATGGCAATGCTTTTTGATAGCAATCAAGGACAGTGCTGTTGTGGTGCTGAGTGATGATGTGGTTGGGCTGAGTGATGTGGTGGTGTATTAGAGTGATGTAGTGGTGTTCCCGAGTGATGTGGTGGTGTCGAGTGATGTGGTGGTGTTCCCGAGTGATGTGGTGGTGTTCCTGAATGATGTGGTGGTGTCCCCAGAGTGATGTGGTGGTGTCCCCAGAGTGATGTGGTGGTGTCCCCAGAGTGATGTGGTGGTGTCCCCAGAGTGATGTGGTGGTGTCCCCAGAGTGATGTGGTGGTGTCCCCAGAGTGATGTGGTGGTGTCCCCAGAGTGATGTGGTGGTGTCCCCAGAGTGATGTGGTGGTGTCCCAGAGTGATGTGGTGGTGTCCCAGAGTGATGTGGTGGTGTCCCCAGAGTGATGTGGTGGTGTCCCCAGAGTGATGTGGTGGTGTCCCCAGAGTGATGTGGTGGTGTCCCCAGAGTGATGTGGTGGTGTCCCAGAGTGATGTGGTGGTGTCCCAGAGTGATGTGGTGGTGTCCCAGAGTGATGCGGTGGTGTCCCAGAGTGATGTGGTGGTGTCCCAGAGTGATGTGGTGGTGTTCCAGAGTGATGTGGTGGTGTCCCAGAGTGATGTGGTGGTGTCCCTGAGTGATGTGGTGGTGTTCCTGAGTGATGTGGTGGTGTCCTTGAGTGATGTGGTGGTGTTCCCGAGTGATGTGGTGGTGTTCCAGAGTGATGTGGTGGTGTCCCAGAGTGATGTGGTGGTGTCCCCGAGTGATGTGGTGGTGGTCCCGAGTGATGTGGTGGTGGTCCCGAGTGATGTGGTGGTGGTCCCGAGTGATGTGGTGGTGTCCCCGAGTGATGTGGTGGTGGTCCCGAGTGATGTGGTGGTGGTCCCGAGTGATGTGGTGGTGTCCCCGGTGGTGCCCCTGAGTGATGTGGTGGTGCCCCTGAGTGATGTGGTGGTGTCCCCGAGTGATGTGGTGGTGTCCCCAGAGTGATGTGGTGGTGTCCCCAGAGTGATGTGGTGGTGTCCCCAGAGTGATGTGGTGGTGTCCCCAGAGTGATGTGGTGGTGTTCCCAAAGTGATGTGGTGGTGTCCCCAAAGTGATGTGGTGGTGTCCCAGAGTGATGTGGTGGTGTCCCAGAGTGATGTGGTGGTGTCCCCGAGTGATGTGGTGGTGTTCCCGAGTGATGTGGTGGTGTTCCCGAGTGATGTGGTGGTGTTCCCGAGTGATGTGGTGGTGTCCCAGAGTGATGTGGTGGTGTCCCAGAGTGATGTGGTGGTGTCCCAGAGTGATGTGGTGGTGTCCCCGAGTGATGTGGTGGTGGTCCCGAGTGATGTGGTGGTGGTCCCGAGTGATGTGGTGGTGGTCCCGAGTGATGTAGTGGTGGTCCCGAGTGATGTGGTGGTGTCCCCGAGTGATGTGGTGGTGGTCCCGAGTGATGTGGTGGTGGTCCCGAGTGATGTGGTGGTGTCCCCGGTGGTGCCCCTGAGTGATGTGGTGGTGTCCCCGAGTGATGTGGTGGTGTTCCCGAGTGATGTGGTGGTGTTCCCGAGTGATGTGGTGGTGTCCCCGGTGGTGCCCCCGAGTGATGTGATGGTGCCCCTAAGTGATGTGGTGGTGTCCCTGAGTGATGTGGTGGTGTCCCCGAGTGATGTGGTGGTGTCCCTGAGTGATGTGGTGGTGTCCCCGAGTGATGTGGTGGTGTCCCAGAGTGATGTGGTGGTATCCTTGAGTGATGTGGTGGTGTCCCCTGTGGTGTCCCAGAGTGATGTGGTGGTGTCCCAGAGTGATGTGGTGGTGTCCCCGAGTGATGTGGTGGTGTCCCCGGTGGTGTCCCAGAGTGATGTGGTGGTGCCCCTGAGTGATGTGGTGGTGTCCCAGAGTGATGTGGTGGTGTCCCAGAGTGATGTGGTGGTGTCCCAGAGTGATGTGGTGGTGTCCCAGAGTGATGTGGTGGTGTCCCAGAGTGATGTGGTGGTGTCCCAGAGTGATGTGGTGGTGTCCCAGAGTGATGTGGTGGTGTCCCAGAGTGATGTGGTGGTGTCCCAGAGTGATGTGGTGGTGTCCTTGAGTGATGTGGTGGTGTCCTTGAGTGATGTGGTGGTGTCCTTGAGTGATGTGGTGGTGTCCCCTGTGGTGTCCCAGAGTGATGTGGTGGTGTCCCAGAGTGATGTGGTGGTGTCCCCGAGTGATGTGGTGGTGTCCCCGAGTGATGTGGTGGTGTCCCCGAGTGATGTGGTGGTGTCCCCGAGTGATGTGGTGGTGTCCCCGAGTGATGTGGTGGTATCCTTGAGTGATGTGGTGGTATCCTTGAGTGATGTGGTGGTGTCCCCTGTGGTGTCCCAGAGTGATGTGGTGGTGTCCCCGAGTGATGTGGTGGTGTCCCCGAGTGATGTGGTGGTGTCCCCGAGTGATGTGGTGGTGTCCCAGAGTGATGTGGTGGTATCCTTGAGTGATGTGGTGGTGTCCCCTGTGGTGTCCCAGAGTGATGTGGTGGTGTCCCAGAGTGATGTGGTGGTGTCCCAGAGTGATGTGGTGGTGTCCCAGAGTGATGTGGTGGTGTCCCCGAGTGATGTGGTGGTGTCCCCGAGTGATGTGGTGGTGTCCCCGAGTGATGTGGTGGTGTCCCCGAGTGATGTGGTGGTGTCCCCGAGTGATGTGGTGGTGTTCCCGAGTGATGTGGTGGTGTTCCCGAGTGATGTGGTGGTGTCACCGGTGGAGCCCCCGAGTGATGTGATGGTGCCCCCAAGTGATGTGGTGGTGTCCCTGAGTGATGTGGTGGTATCCCCGAGTGATGTGGTGGTGTCCCCGGTGGTGTCCCCGAGTGATGTGGTGGTGTCCCCGGTGGTGTCCCAGAGTGATGTGGTGGTGCCCCTGAGTGATGTGGTGGTGTCCCCGAGTGATGTGGTGGTGTCCCAGAGTGATGTGGTGGTGTCCCAGAGTGATGTGGTGGTGTCCCAGAGTGATGTGGTGGTGTCCCAGAGTGATGTGGTGGTGTTTCCGAGTGATGTGGTGGTGTCCCCGGTGGTGGCCCCGAGTGATGTGATGGTGCCCCTAAGTGATGTGGTGGTGTCCCTGAGTGATGTGGTGGTATCCCCGAGTGATGTGGTGGTGTCCCCGGTGGTGTACCCGAGTGATGTGGTGGTGGCCCCGAGTGATGTGGTGGTGTCCCCGAGTGATGTGGTGGTGTCCCCGAGTGATGTGGTGGTGTCCCCGAGTGATGTGGTGGTGTCCCCGAGTGATGTGGTGGTGTCCCCGAGTGATGTGGTGGTGTTCCCGAGTGATGTGGTGGTGTTCCCGAGTGATGTGGTGGTGTCACCGGTGGAGCCCCCGAGTGATGTGATGGTGCCCCCAAGTGATGTGGTGGTGTCCCTGAGTGATGTGGTGGTATCCCCGAGTGATGTGGTGGTGTCCCCGGTGGTGTCCCCGAGTGATGTGGTGGTGTCCCCGGTGGTGTCCCAGAGTGATGTGGTGGTGCCCCTGAGTGATGTGGTGGTGTCCCCGAGTGATGTGGTGGTGTCCCAGAGTGATGTGGTGGTGTCCCAGAGTGATGTGGTGGTGTCCCAGAGTGATGTGGTGGTGTCCCAGAGTGATGTGGTGGTGTTTCCGAGTGATGTGGTGGTGTCCCCGGTGGTGGCCCCGAGTGATGTGATGGTGCCCCTAAGTGATGTGGTGGTGTCCCTGAGTGATGTGGTGGTATCCCCGAGTGATGTGGTGGTGTCCCCGGTGGTGTACCCGAGTGATGTGGTGGTGGCCCCGAGTGATGTGGTGGTGTCCCCGAGTGATGTGGTGGTGTCCCCGAGTGATGTGGTGGTGTCCCCGAGTGATGTGGTGGTGTCCCAGAGTGATGTGGTGGTGTCCCAGAGTGATGTGGTGGTGTTCCTGAGTGATGTGGTGGTGTCCTTGAGTGATGTGGTGGTGTTCCCGAGTGATGTGGTGGTGTTCCCGAGTGATGTGGTGGTGTCCCCGAGTGATGTGGTGGTGGTCCCGAGTGATGTGGTGGTGGTCCCGAGTGATGTGGTGGTGGTCCCGAGTGATGTGGTGGTGTCCCCGAGTGATGTGGTGGTGTCCCCGAGTGATGTGGTGGTGGTCCCGAGTGATGTGGTGGTGTCCTTGAGTGATGTGGTGGTGTTCCCGAGTGATGTGGTGGTGTTCCCGAGTGATGTGGTGGTGTCCCCGAGTGATGTGGTGGTGGTCCCGAGTGATGTGGTGGTGGTCCCGAGTGATGTGGTGGTGGTCCCGAGTGATGTGGTGGTGGTCCCGAGTGATGTGGTGGTGTCCCCGAGTGATGTGGTGGTGGTCCCGAGTGATGTGGTGGTGGTCCCGAGTGATGTGGTGGTGTCCCCGGTGGTGCCCCTGAGTGATGTGGTGGTGCCCCTGAGTGATGTGGTGGTGTCCCCGAGTGATGTGGTGGTGTCCCCGAGTGATGTGGTGGTGTCCCCGAGTGATGTGGTGGTGTCCCAGAGTGATGTGGTGGTGTCCCAGAGTGATGTGGTGGTGTCCCAGAGTGATGTGGTGGTGTCCCAGAGTGATGTGGTGGTGTTTCCGAGTGATGTGGTGGTGTCCCCGGTGGTGGCCCCGAGTGATGTGATGGTGCCCCTAAGTGATGTGGTGGTGTCCCTGAGTGATGTGGTGGTATCCCCGAGTGATGTGGTGGTGTCCCCGGTGGTGTACCCGAGTGATGTGGTGGTGGCCCCGAGTGATGTGGTGGTGTCCCCGAGTGATGTGGTGGTGTCCCCGAGTGATGTGGTGGTGTCCCCGAGTGATGTGGTGGTGTCCCAGAGTGATGTGGTGGTGTCCCAGAGTGATGTGGTGGTGTTCCTGAGTGATGTGGTGGTGTCCTTGAGTGATGTGGTGGTGTTCCCGAGTGATGTGGTGGTGTTCCCGAGTGATGTGGTGGTGTCCCCGAGTGATGTGGTGGTGGTCCCGAGTGATGTGGTGGTGGTCCCGAGTGATGTGGTGGTGGTCCCGAGTGATGTGGTGGTGTCCCCGAGTGATGTGGTGGTGTCCCCGAGTGATGTGGTGGTGGTCCCGAGTGATGTGGTGGTGTCCTTGAGTGATGTGGTGGTGTTCCCGAGTGATGTGGTGGTGTTCCCGAGTGATGTGGTGGTGTCCCCGAGTGATGTGGTGGTGGTCCCGAGTGATGTGGTGGTGGTCCCGAGTGATGTGGTGGTGGTCCCGAGTGATGTGGTGGTGGTCCCGAGTGATGTGGTGGTGTCCCCGAGTGATGTGGTGGTGGTCCCGAGTGATGTGGTGGTGGTCCCGAGTGATGTGGTGGTGTCCCCGGTGGTGCCCCTGAGTGATGTGGTGGTGCCCCTGAGTGATGTGGTGGTGTCCCCGAGTGATGTGGTGGTGTCCCCGAGTGATGTGGTGGTGTCCCCGAGTGATGTGGTGGTGTCCCCGAGTGATGTGGTGGTATCCTTGAGTGATGTGGTGGTGTCCCCTGTGGTGTCCCAGAGTGATGTGGTGGTGTCCCAGAGTGATGTGGTATTGTCCCCGAGTGATGTGGTGGTGTCCCCGGTGGTGCCCCTGAGTGATGTGGTGGTGCCCCTGAGTGATGTGGTGGTGTCCCCGAGTGATGTGGTGGTGTCCCCGAGTGATGTGGTGGTGTCCCCGAGTGATGTGGTGGTGTCCCCGAGTGATGTGGTGGTGGTCCCGAGTGATGTGGTGGTGGTCCCGAGTGATGTGGTGGTGTTCCTGAGTGATGTGGTGGTGTCCTTGAGTGATGTGGTGGTGTTCCCGAGTGATGTGGTGGTGTTCCCGAGTGATGTGGTGGTGTCCCAGAGTGATGTGGTGGTGTCCCCGAGTGATGTGGTGGTGTCCCCGAGAGATGTGGTGGTGGTCCCGAGTGATGTGGTGGTGGTCCCGAGTGATGTGGTGGTGGTCCCGAGTGATGTGGTGGTGGTCCCGAGTGATGTGGTGGTGTCCCCGAGTGATGTGGTGGTGGTCCCGAGTGATGTGGTGGTGTCCCCGAGTGATGTGGTGGTGGTCCCGAGTGATGTGGTGGTGTCCCCGGTGGTGCCCCTGAGTGATGTGGTGGTGCCCCTGAGTGATGTGGTGGTGTCCCCGAGTGATGTGGTGGTGTCCCAGAGTGATGTGGTGGTGTCCCCAGAGTGATGTGGTGGTGTCCCCAAAGTGATGTGGTGGTGTCCCAGAGTGATGTGGTGGTGTCCCAGAGTGATGTGGTGGTGTCCCCGAGTGATGTGGTGGTGTCCCCGAGTGATGTGGTGGTGTCCCCGAGTGATGTGGTGGTGTCCCCGAGTGATGTGGTGGTGTCCCCGAGTGATGTGGTGGTGTCCCCGAGTGATGTGGTGGTGTTCCCGAGTGATGTGGTGGTGTTCCCGAGTGATGTGGTGGTGTTCCCGAGTGATGTGGTGGTGTTCCCGAGTGATGTGGTGGTGTCCCCGGTGGTGCCCCCGAGTGATGTGATGGTGCCCCTAAGTGATGTGGTGGTGTCCCTGAGTGATGTGGTGGTGTCCCCGAGTGATGTGGTGGTGTCCCTGAGTGATGTGGTGGTGTCCCCGAGTGATGTGGTGGTGTCCCCGAGTGATGTGGTGGTGTCCCCGAGTGATGTGGTGGTGTCCCCGAGTGATGTGGTGGTATCCTTGAGTGATGTGGTGGTGTCCCCTGTGGTGTCCCAGAGTGATGTGGTGGTGTCCCAGAGTGATGTGGTGGTGTCCCCGAGTGATGTGGTGGTGTCCCCGGTGGTGTCCCAGAGTGATGTGGTGGTGCCCCTGAGTGATGTGGTGGTGTCCCCGAGTGATGTGGTGGTGTCCCCGAGTGATGTGGTGGTGTCCCCGAGTGATGTGGTGGTGTCCCAGAGTGATGTGGTGGTGTCCCAGAGTGATGTGGTGGTGTCCCCTGTGGTGTCCCAGAGTGATGTGGTGGTGTCCCAGAGTGATGTGGTGGTGTCCCCGAGTGATGTGGTGGTGTCCCCGAGTGATGTGGTGGTGTCCCCGAGTGATGTGGTGGTGTCCCCGAGTGATGTGGTGGTATCCTTGAGTGATGTGGTGGTGTCCCCTGTGGTGTCCCAGAGTGATGTGGTGGTGTCCCCGAGTGATGTGGTGGTGTCCCCGAGTGATGTGGTGGTGTCCCCGAGTGATGTGGTGGTGTCCCCGAGTGATGTGGTGGTGTCCCCGAGTGATGTGGTGGTATCCTTGAGTGATGTGGTGGTGTCCCCTGTGGTGTCCCAGAGTGATGTGGTGGTGTCCCAGAGTGATGTGGTGGTGTCCCAGAGTGATGTGGTGGTGTCCCAGAGTGATGTGGTGGTGTCCCAGAGTGATGTGGTGGTGTCCCAGAGTGATGTGGTGGTGTCCCAGAGTGATGTGGTGGTGTCCCCGAGTGATGTGGTGGTGTCCCCGAGTGATGTGGTGGTGTCCCCGAGTGATGTGGTGGTGTCCCTGAGTGATGTGGTGGTGTCCCCGAGTGATGTGGTGGTGTCCCCGAATGATGTGGTGGTGTCCCCGAGTGATGTGGTGGTATCCTTGAGTGATGTGGTGGTGTCCCCTGTGGTGTCCCAGAGTGATGTGGTGGTGTCCCAGAGTGATGTGGTGGTGTCCCCGAGTGATGTGGTGGTGTCCCCGGTGGTGTCCCAGAGTGATGTGGTGGTGCCCCTGAGTGATGTGGTGGTGTCCCCGAGTGATGTGGTGGTGTCCCCGAGTGATGTGGTGGTGTCCCCGAGTGATGTGGTGGTATCCTTGAGTGATGTGGTGGTGTCCCCTGTGGTGTCCCAGAGTGATGTGGTGGTGTCCCAGAGTGATGTGGTGGTGTCCCCGAGTGATGTGGTGGTGTCCCCGAGTGATGTGGTGGTGTCCCCGAGTGATGTGGTGGTATCCTTGAGTGATGTGGTGGTGTCCCCTGTGGTGTCCCAGAGTGATGTGGTGGTGTCCCTGAGTGATGTGGTGGTGTCCCCGAGTGATGTGGTGGTGTCCCCGAGTGATGTGGTGGTGTCCCCGAGTGATGTGGTGGTGTCCCCGAGTGATGTGGTGGTGTCCCCGAGTGATGTGGTGGTATCCTTGAGTGATGTGGTGGTGTCCCCTGTGGTGTCCCAGAGTGATGTGGTGGTGTCCCAGAGTGATGTGGTGGTGTCCCAGAGTGATGTGGTGGTGTCCCTGAGTGATGTGGTGGTGTCCCCGAGTGATGTGGTGGTGTCCCCGAGTGATGTGGTGGTGTCCCCGAGTGATGTGGTGGTGTCCCCGAGTGATGTGGTGGTGTCCCCGAGTGATGTGGTGGTGTCCCCGAGTGATGTGGTGGTGTTCCCGAGTGATGTGGTGGTGTTCCCGAGTGATGTGGTGGTGTCCCCGGTGGTGCCCCCGAGTGATGTGATGGTGCCCCTAAGTGATGTGGTGGTGTCCCTGAGTGATGTGGTGGTATCCCCGAGTGATGTGGTGGTGTCCCCGGTGGTGTCCCCGAGTGATGTGGTGGTGTCCCCGAGTGATGTGGTGGTGTCCCCGAGTGATGTGGTGGTGTCCCAGAGTGATGTGGTGGTGTCCCAGAGTGATGTGGTGGTGTCCCAGAGTGATGTGGTGGTGTTCCTGAGTGATGTGGTGGTGTCCTTGAGTGATGTGGTGGTGTTCCCGAGTGATGTGGTGGTGTTCCCGAGTGATGTGCTGGTGTCCCCGAGTGATGTGGTGGTGGTCCCGAGTGATGTGGTGGTGGTCCCGAGTGATGTGGTGGTGGTCCCGAGTGATGTGGTGGTGGTCCCGAGTGATGTGGTGGTGGTCCCGAGTGATGTGGTGGTGTCCCCGAGTGATGTGGTGGTGGTCCCGAGTGATGTGGTGGTGGTCCCGAGTGATGTGGTGGTGTCCCCGGTGGTGCCCCTGAGTGATGTGGTGGTGCCCCTGAGTGATGTGGTGGTGTCCCCGAGTGATGTGGTGGTGTCCCCGAGTGATGTGGTGGTGTCCCCGAGTGATGTGGTGGTGTCCCCGAGTGATGTGGTGGTGTCCCTGAGTGATGTGGTGGTATCCTTGAGTGATGTGGTGGTGTCCCCTGTGGTGTCCCAGAGTGATGTGGTGGTGTCCCCGAGTGATGTGGTGGTGTCCCCGGTGGTGCCCCTGAGTGATGTGGTGGTGCCCCTGAGTGATGTGGTGGTGCCCCTGAGTGATGTGGTGGTGTCCCCGAGTGATGTGGTGGTGTCCCAGAGTGATGTGGTGGTGTCCCAGAGTGATGTGGTGGTGTCCCAGAGTGATGTGGTGGTATCCTTGAGTGATGTGGTGGTATCCTTGAGTGATGTGGTGGTGTCCCCTGTGGTGTCCCAGAGTGATGTGGTGGTGTCCCAGAGTGATGTGGTGGTGTCCCCGAGTGATGTGGTGGTGTCCCCGAGTGATGTGGTGGTGTCCCCGAGTGATGTGGTGGTATCCTTGAGTGATGTGGTGGTGTCCCCTGTGGTGTCCCAGAGTGATGTGGTGGTGTCCCCGAGTGATGTGGTGGTGTCCCCGAGTGATGTGGTGGTGTCCCCGAGTGATGTGGTGGTGTCCCCGAGTGATGTGGTGGTATCCTTGAGTGATGTGGTGGTGTCCCCTGTGGTGTCCCAGAGTGATGTGGTGGTGTCCCAGAGTGATGTGGTGGTGTCCCTGAGTGATGTGGTGGTGTCCCTGAGTGATGTGGTGGTGTCCCTGAGTGATGTGGTGGTGTCCCCGAGTGATGTGGTGGTGTCCCCGAGTGATGTGGTGGTGTCCCCGAGTGATGTGGTGGTGTCCCCGAGTGATGTGGTGGTGTTCCCGAGTGATGTGGTGGTGTTCCCGAGTGATGTGGTGGTGTCCCCGGTGGTGCCCCCGAGTGATGTGATGGTGCCCCTAAGTGATGTGGTGGTGTCCCTGAGTGATGTGGTGGTATCCCCGAGTGATGTGGTGGTATCCCCGAGTGATGTGGTGGTGTCCCCGGTGGTGTCCCCGAGTGATGTGGTGGTGTCCCCGAGTGATGTGGTGGTGTCCCCGAGTGATGTGGTGGTGTCCCAGAGTGATGTGGTGATGTCCCTGAGTGATGTGGTGGTGTCCCCAGTGGTGCCCCTGAGTGACGTGGTGGTGTCCCCGAGTGATGTGGTGGTGTTCCCGAGTGATGTGGTGGTGTTCCCGAGTGATGTGGTGGTGTCCCCGGTGGTGCCCCCGAGTGATGTGATGGTGCCCCTAAGTGATGTGGTGGTGTCCCTGAGTGATGTGGTGGTATCCCCGAGTGATGTGGTGGTATCCCCGAGTGATGTGGTGGTGTCCCCGAGTGATGTGGTGGTATCCCCGAGTGATGTGGTGGTGTCCCCGGTGGTGTCCCCGAGTGATGTGGTGGTGTCCCCGAGTGATGTGGTGGTGTCCCCGAGTGATGTGGTGGTGTCCCAGAGTGATGTGGTGATGTCCCTGAGTGATGTGGTGGTGTCCCCAGTGGTGCCCCTGAGTGACGTGGTGGTGTCCCCGAGTGATGTGGTGGTGTTCCCGAGTGATGTGGTGGTGTTCCCGAGTGATGTGGTGGTGTCCCCGGTGGTGCCCCCGAGTGATGTGATGGTGCCCCTAAGTGATGTGGTGGTGTCCCTGAGTGATGTGGTGGTATCCCCGAGTGATGTGGTGGTGTCCCCGGTGGTGTCCCCGAGTGATGTGGTGGTGTCCCCGAGTGCTGTGGTGGTGTCCCCGAGTGATGTGGTGGTGTCCCAGAGTGATGTGGTGGTGTCCCAGAGTGATGTGGTGGTGTCCCAGAGTGATGTGGTGGTGTTCCTGAGTGATGTGGTGGTGTCCTTGAGTGATGTGGTGGTGTTCCCGAGTGATGTGGTGGTGTTCCCGAGTGATGTGGTGGTGTTCCCGAGTGATGTGGTGGTGTCCCCGAGTGATGTGGTGGTGGTCCCGAGTGATGTGGTGGTGGTCCCGAGTGATGTGGTGGTGGTCCCGAGTGATGTGGTGGTGGTCCCGAGTGATGTGGTGGTGTCCCCGAGTGATGTGGTGGTGTCCCCGAGTGATGTGGTGGTGGTCCCGAGTGATGTGGTGGTGGTCCCGAGTGATGTGGTGGTGTCCCCGGTGGTGCCCCTGAGTGATGTGGTGGTGCCCCTGAGTGATGTGGTGGTGTCCCCGAGTGATGTGGTGGTGTCCCCGAGTGATGTGGTGGTGTCCCCGAGTGATGTGGTGGTGTCCCTGAGTGATGTGGTGGTATCCTTGAGTGATGTGGTGGTGTCCCCTGTGGTGTCCCAGAGTGATGTGGTGGTGTCCCAGAGTGATGTGGTGGTGTCCCCGAGTGATGTGGTGGTGTCCCCGGTGGTGCCCCTGAGTGATGTGGTGGTGCCCCTGAGTGATGTGGTGGTGCCCCTGAGTGATGTGGTGGTGTCCCCGAGTGATGTGGTGGTGTCCCCGAGTGATGTGGTGGTGTCCCAGAGTGATGTGGTGGTGTCCCAGAGTGATGTGGTGGTATCCTTGAGTGATGTGGTGGTATCCTTGAGTGATGTGGTGGTGTCCCCTGTGGTGTCCCAGAGTGATGTGGTGGTGTCCCAGAGTGATGTGGTGGTGTCCCCGAGTGATGTGGTGGTGTCCCCGAGTGATGTGGTGGTGTCCCCGAGTGATGTGGTGGTGTCCCCGAGTGATGTGGTGGTATCCTTGAGTGATGTGGTGGTGTCCCCTGTGGTGTCCCAGAGTGATGTGGTGGTGTCCCAGAGTGATGTGGTGGTGTCCCCGAGTGATGTGGTGGTGTCCCCGAGTGATGTGGTGGTGTCCCCGAGTGATGTGGTGGTGTCCCAGAGTGATGTGGTGGTATCCTTGAGTGATGTGGTGGTGTCCCCTGTGGTGTCCCAGAGTGATGTGGTGGTGTCCCAGAGTGATGTGGTGGTGTCCCAGAGTGATGTGGTGGTGTCCCTGAGTGATGTGGTGGTGTCCCTGAGTGATGTGGTGGTGTCCCCGAGTGATGTGGTGGTGTCCCCGAGTGATGTGGTGGTGTTCCCGAGTGATGTGGTGGTGTTCCCGAGTGATGTGGTGGTGTCCCCGGTGGTGCCCCCGAGTGATGTGATGGTGCCCCTTAGTGATGTGGTGGTGTCCCTGAGTGATGTGGTGGTATCCCCGAGTGATGTGGTGGTGTTCCCGGTGGTGTCCCCGAGTGATGTGGTGGTGTCCCCGAGTGATGTGGTGGTGTCCCCGAGTGATGTGGTGGTGTCCCCGAGTGATGTGGTGGTGTCCCCGAGTGATGTGGTGGTGTCCCTGAGTGATGTGGTGGTGTCCCTGAGTGATGTGGTGGTGTCCCTGAGTGATGTGGTGGTGTCCCCAGTGGTGCCCCTGAGTGACGTGGTGGTGCCCCTGAGTGATGTGGTGGTGTCCCCGAGTGATGTGGTGGTGTCCCCGAGTGATGTGGTGGTGTCCCTGAGTGATGTGGTGGTGTCCCCAGTGGTGCCCCTGAGTGATGTGGTGGTGTCCCCGAGTGATGTGGTGGTATCCCCGAGTGATGTGGTGGTGTCCCCGAGTGATGTGGTGGTGTCCCCGAGTGATGTGGTGGTGTCCCAGAGTGATGTGGTGGTGTCCCAGAGTGATGTGGTGGTGTCCCAGAGTGATGTGGTGGTGTCCCAGAGTGATGTGGTGGTGTCCCAGAGTGATGTGGTGGTGTCCCAGAGTGATGTGGTGGTATCCCCGAGTGATGTGGTTGCGTCCCCGGTGGTGTCCCAGAGTGATGTGGTGGTGTCCCAGAGTGATGTGGTGGTGTCCCCAGTGGTGCCCCTGAGTGATGTGGTGGTGTCCCCGAGTGATGTGGTGGTGTCCCCAGTGGTGCCCCTGAGTGATGTGGTGGTGTCCCTGAGTGATGTGGTGGTGTCCCCAGTGGTGCCCCTGAGTGATGTGGTGGTGTCCCCGAGTGATGTGGTGGTATCCCCGAGTGATGTGGTGGTGTCCCCGAGTGATGTGGTGGTGTCCCCGAGTGATGTGGTGGTGTCCCCGAGTGATGTGGTGGTGTCCCAGAGTGATGTGGTGGTGTCCCAGAGTGATGTGGTGGTGTCCCAGAGTGATGTGGTGGTGTCCCAGAGTGATGTGGTGGTATCCCCGAGTGATGTGGTTGCGTCCCCGGTGGTGCCCCCGAGTGATGTGGTGGTGTCCCCGAGTGATGTGGTGGTGTCCCCGAGTGATGTGGTGGTGTCCCAGAGTGATGTGGTGGTGTCCCAGAGTGATGTGGTGGTGTCCCCGAGTGATGTGGTGGTGTCCCCGAGTGATGTGGTGGTGTCCCCGAGTGATGTGGTGGTGTCCCCGAGTGATGTGGTGGTGTCCCCGAGTGATGTGGTGGTGTCCCTGAGTGATGTGGTGGTGTTCCTGAGTGATGTGGCGGTGTTCCCGAGTGATGTGGTGGTGTTCCCGAGTGATGTGGTGGTGTTCCTGAGTGATGTGGTGGTGTCCCTGAGTGATGTGGTGGTGTTCCTGAGTGATGTGGTGGTGTTCCAGAGTGATGTGGTGGTGTTCCAGAGTGATGTGGTGGTGTTCCAGAGTGATGTGGTGGTGTCCCCGAGTGATGTGGTAGTGTTCCCGAGTGATGTGGTGGTGTCCCTGAGTGATGTGGTGGTGTCCCGAGTGATGTGGTGGTGTCCTTGAGTGATGTGGTGGTGTCCCTGAGTGATGTGGTGGTGCCCCCGAGTGATGTGGTGGTGTCCCCGAGTGATGTGGTGGTGTCCCCGAGTGATGTGGTGGTGTCCCCGAGTGATGTGGTGGTGTCCCCGAGTGATGTGGTGGTGTCCTTGAGTGATGTGGTGGTGTCCTTGAGTGATGTGGTGGTGTCCCTGAGTGATGTGGTGGTGTCCCTGAGTAATGTGGTGGTGCCCCTGAGTGATGTGGTGGTTCCCCTGAGTGATGTGGTGGTGCCCCTGAGTGATGTGGTGGTGTCCCCGAGTGATGTGGTGATGTCCCCGAGTGATGCGCTGAATATGCCCGGAATGTGCCCTTGGCGGTCAAGTCCAGAAATTTCTGTCAGGTGGTGGGGGGGCCCAACATCTAAAAAAATACAGCTGGGGGGCTCAACCTACAAAAGTTTGAAGACCGATCTAAGGGAATGTTCCCTAAAAAGGCCATGGAAGCCCCTATTTGCGGGTAGAGTGGGCTTTAGGGGAAATAGATAGTGTACGTTTTGCTTTGTTGTAGAAAATTTGTATACATTTAACAATCCACCTTGCAATTCCAGACTTTGATATGGGATTGCCTTTATGTGGTGGTGAGGATACAAAAAGTTGTTTCGTTTTGAGAAAAGGTTTGTTCTGTCAATATGGTAAAGAAATGCTCTTTTTACATCCAGTGTATGAAGAGCTCGTTCTGCTACTGTTTGTGGTTGTGAGAAGAACACTGGCAACTCAACAGATTGGCAGAGAAGGAAGGGAGAAATCACTTAGGAAGGAATTTGGGATTTGTCCTAAGAACCACCTTGTTATGATGATGCTGTAAAATGGTCCTTGAATATTAGTGCCTGTAACTCACTGACTCTTCTGAGAGATGTGATGGCTACAAGGAAAGCGACTTTCCATGTAAGAAATTGTAGCTCACATTTATGAAGAGGTTCGAACGGAGGACCCATTAATCTGGTGAGGACGATGTTTAGATTCCACACTGGAGAGGGTGGTACCCTGGGAGGAATTATTCTTTTGAGGCCTTCCATAAATGCTTTAATGGCAGGTACCTTGAACAATGATAAATGTCTATTTTGCAGGTAAGCTGCTATGGCAGCAAGATATAATCTAATTGATGTGAATGCTAGATTACATCTTGCAAGATGCAGGCGGTAACATATGATGTGTTGAATGGGCACATCTAGAGAATTGATTGTGTTATTGTTGCAGTACATAACAATAGCAGGCTCTAGTGGTGGGGCACCTAGTCTCTCTGATAACGTAGATAAAATCAGGTGGAAGATTGAGGTAACCAAATTCTAGGACTTTAGGAGCTAGATCGCTAGGTTGAGCTGTGCTGGATATGGATGTCTGATCTCTCCATGGTTCTGTGTTAAGAGTTGTGGGGAGAGGTGTAGTTTTTGGTGCGGGACTACTAATAGTTTCAGTAATGTTGTGTATGATGGTTTCCTGGCCCATGTTGGAGCAACTAGGATCAGTGTTAGTGACTTTTGTTGCAGTGTGCACACAACTAATGGAATGAGTGGGAGAGGCGGAAAAGCGTACGCAAATCTGCCTGACCAATTCATCCATATCGCATTGCCTCTGGACAATGGGCGTGGATATATGGCGGTGAAGCTTGGGCATTTTGTGTTTGAACGTGTGGCGAAAAGATCTATCTCTGGATGCCTCCACATTTGGAAAAATGGTGGAAGAACTTGTGGATGAAGTTCCCACTCGTAAATCTGTTGGCTTCGATGACTCAACAGATCTGCCATTTGATTCTGTATTCCTGGAAGATGTGGGGCTAAAAGGAATAGGTTTTGAGGAATAGCCCACCTCCATATGGTTTGTGCTAGTTGAGAGAGCTGCAGAGAGTGCGTCTCCCGACTATTTTTGTAAGTAATACATTGCTGTTATATTGTCCGTCCAGACCATGGGTACTCACAAACTTCAAAGGGTTGGAGGGGTGCCACGCACTTCCCTCCGCTCTTGCCACTGGCCTGACAAGTTTGGCAAGACTTACAAAAGGCAGCGACGTGCTTCTTCATCTGGGGCCAGTAGAAGTGGGTGACAAGCCTGTTATAGGTCTTGTCTTGCCCCAGATGTCCTGCGAGAGGCACGTCATGAGCCAGACCCAGTAGGAAGTTCCTGAAGCGCTCGGGTACCACCAGCACACGGGCTGTCCCGGGCTCAGCGAACTTAGGCTCACTATAAAGTAAGTCATCCTCCCAGTAGATCAAATGTTCCTTGGACCCCAGGCCTGCTGCCTGGTCTGCAGCCTGCTGCCGCACACCAATGAGGGAAGGGCACTCCTTCTGAGCTTGGCAGAATTCCTCCCTGGAGGGACTGTGAGAAGGTGGCCCGATATGCAGCGTTCGCTATTCTAGCGACCACTATGTATCGTTCCAACGACCCTTATGGTGATTGGTTGTAAGTCAACCTTAGACCAGCTATCCTAGTAGCGTGGATACGAGCAGTCTTCGGGCTAAACTCTAGAGGGCGTGTTAAGCCAGCTGTAATACCATCACATACCCCTTGAACACCAAGTGAAAGGACACCACACAAGTGTTATGAAAATAAACAGTATATTTATTAGAATCACAACAGCCCTGTACTCTTTATGAGGACAGGGTACTAAGCACAGAACAAAAGCTCTTAGAAAATACTTCAAGTGCACAATTAAAAACAAGTGCCCGAGGGCACGGAAAGTTTAGTGGTCTCGGGCGGACCCGATAAGGCAAGTCGGAAGCGAGGGACTCGGGACCCTAGAGTGAGGAGGCTATGCAGGCACCGAAATGCCGAAGTTACCTAGCCACGAGGGCTGCGGCTGCACAAGTCTTACAGGCGTCGGGGGTCTTCGCTGACGAGCCAGGAGCCGGAAGAAAAGGAGTTGCTGGCCTGGATCAGTGATTGTTGACACCTGAAAGCAGAGGGGACCAAGTTCGTACTACTAGCCAGTAGTCAGAGGGTACCAGGAAGGCACCGGATGGCCGTCACCTCGACTAGGTGAGTGGGCGACGCTAGGCTCTGCAGTCTCACGGACCAGGAGGCGTTGTCGGCGACCAGGATGGAGGTGCGAGCTGTCCCACGAAGGTTGATGCTGTCGGCGTCGCTGGGCCCAGGATTGGGGAAACAAGCCTTGGCAGATCTCAGGGCCACGTGGTGGGCCTAAGATGGCGTCTTGAGTGGACCAGGAGGGTCCGGAGTGCTCCTCTCGAAAAAGGGAGCAAGGCCCGGCCTGGAGCAACCAGACCAGCAGCGTTGGTTGTCGGATGTCGTCAAAGAAGGACACAAGCCAGCGGCTAGTGACCAGACAACGTGCTGGGCAGCGAGCAGAAGCGCCCCACGCAGATCGTGGAGATGCTGGGAGACTGCACTTCGGTGCTGGAGCGGCTCAGGGTCGGGGCTTCTCGGACCCCAGAGCACTCACCAGTGAATTGCTTCGATGGTCGTGCTGGTTAAGAAAGCGTGCAGGTTTTGATGATGGCCGGTCCCTTGAGGTCTCGTCGCACCCACAGATCTCAGCTGAGCTGACGACGTGGGTAGAGGTCAGAGGTGCCAGAGAAGCCGGTTCTCGTCGAGCTGGGCCGTCGGATCCTTGAGGAAGGACTTGCAGCAAACCGCAGAGTTCTTAGATGGTGCCTGCGGATGCAAGGTGACTACTCCTTAGCCACAAGGGAGAAATCTTAAGAAGAGTCTCGAAGTCCTTTCGTAGAAAGTATTCTTGATTCAAAGATGATCTAATTTGGAAGGGTCCCCGCTCTGGCCTTTATCCTAAAGAAAGGGGCGGGTACATGACTAGGTCCGGCCCTAAGGGTGGGACCAGGAAGGGGGGTAGTTACACCCCTCTCCCCCTGCTGGACCTTCCCCAGGTCAGGGGCTGCGCGCCCCTGGAACTGGTTCTAGCCGGCAGATGCGTAGTGAGCACCGGGGTGCCACTCCGCAGTCACCTTCTTGCAAAGCCCTACCTACCCAGAATACACAAACCCTGTCTGGGACGGTGCGAACACCGCCCTCGACAGGAAACCCTTTGTCCAAGCTCTCCTCGCTGGAAGGACTCCCAGCAGCAGGAGGTCAGACTTGTGTCTGTGGTGGCAGCGTCCATTTTGTGGAGCTGAGGCTTCAGTTAACTTTAACCGGGGTTCACAGTTACGTACATGTCGTGTCCCTCTAGAAGGGCGGAATGCTAACCTCGTCGCCAGGAATGGTGAGGGGGCAGCATCCCGATTCGTATGACACCTTACTCGACATGTCTTGATAACGCGATACCGAAGTTACCGATATGATATGCGTTATCATGGAACAGCCATTGGGTCTTGGTTCCGCAAGCTGCAACCGGGCTCGGCTCGTGCCAGAGCCCAATTCACACGGTTCCATGCACTCTGCCTTCAGGATTGTCAAGGCCTGCCATAGGAGTGACTGAGAGGAACTCGGGTGTCCATTTTAAGGTTAGGTATAGGGATACTACACCTACAGCAACGGGCGAGTACGCCACGTGGCCCCAGCTGTCGTGTAGCCAGTTGTGTCAGATTTAGATGGCCATCCAGAGGTGGCATAATACATGCTCCAGCCCCTGGTAGGCCCTGGGTACACCGATGCCCTGAGTTACAGGGTCTGACAGGGTGGCCCAGTTCCAATTGGGTAATGCACCTAAGGTACACAGATCAATTTAGCGAGAGAACAGCTAGGCTGTGGGTCTGATTGGCAGGCCCACAGCCCGAGAAAGTCGTAAACCAGTGAAACAAAAGCAAAAAGTCCGGGTGATCATAGGATTGCAGACCCTACTCTCCTACATGGCCCCCCCCCCCCCAAACGTTGGGACAATAAGCTAACCTTGACCAGGTGAGTCTTCTTGTTCTAAGTGGAAATACCTGGAGAGCCCATCTGCATTGCCATGATCAGTGCCAGGTCTATGCTCCACTGTGAAGTCCATCCCCTGTAGGGAAATGGACCACCTAAGCAGTTTGGGGTTTTCACCCTTCATCTGATTTAGCCATAGGAGGGGCTTATGGTCGCTCTGAATCTTGAAATGAGTGCCAGACAAGTATGGCCTCAGTTTCTTCAGGGCCCACACCACAGCGAAGGCTTCCCTCTCTATAGCTGACCAATTTTTCTCTCTGGGGGTCAGCCGTCTGCTTATAAAAGCAATGGGCTGGTCATTACCATCAAAATTCAGTTGAGATAGAACAGCTCCCACACCCAACTCAGAAGCATCTGTTTGGACAATGAATGGTTTGGAGTAGTCTGGACTCTTGAGGATAGGTGCCGTGCACATGGCCTGTTTTAGGTCATCGAATGCTTTTTGACAGCTCGCTGTCCACTGAAACTTTTTTGGCATTTTCTTACTCGTCAGTTCATTGAGCGGAGTCACAATCGATCCGTAATTCCTGACGAACTTCCGGTAGTAACCAGTCAAGCCCAAGAAAGCTCGAACCTGAGTCTGGGTGGTTGGAGGAGCCCAGTCCCTGATTGACTGTATCTTGCTCTCCAGTGGTTGAACTTGGCCTCCACCGACGAGGTGGCCCAAGTATACAACCTGTGTCTGCCCTATCTGGCACTTGGTAGCCTTGATAGTGAGACCTGCTGCTTGCAGAGCCTCGAACACTTTCCGCAGGTGGACCAGGTGATCCTCCCAGGTGGAGCTAAAGACAGCAATATCGTCAAGATACGCCGCACAGAAGTCATCCAGCCCGGTGAGAACGTGATTCACCAACCGTTGGAAGGTGGCAGGTGCATTTTTCAAACCAAAGGGCATCACCACGAACTGATAATGCCCACCAGGGGTAGAAAATGCGGTTTTAGGCTTGGCGTCCTCAGCTAACCTGATTTGCCAATACCCAGCTGTCAGGTCAAACGTACTTAAGTAGTTGGCCGAAGCCAATCTATCGATAAGCTCGTCTGCCCTTGGTATTGGGTGGGCGTCAGTCTTAGTGACTGCATTGAGACCCCTGTAGTCTACGCAGAACCTCATCTCTTTCTTACCGCCCGGGGTGTGAGGTTTCGGCACTAGAACTACGGGACTAGCCCAAGGGCTATCCGAGGGTTCAATGACTTCCAGCTCCAACATTTTCTGCACTTCACTCTTGATGCAGTCTCTAACGTGATCAGGCTGCCGGTAGATTTTACTCTTGACGGGCAAGCTGTCACCAGTGTCGACCTCATGGGTGCACCAATTGGTCTGACTGGGTGTTAGAGAGAACATATGCCGGAAGGATTGAAGAACCTGTTTACAATCCTCCTGTTGATGTTCGGAGAGGCTGCCACAAAAGACAACACCATCTACCGATCCATTGTCAGGATTCTGAGTGAGCAGGTCGGGGAGAGGGTCACTCTCCTCTTCCTGTCCCTCATCTATGGCCATGAGCAAACTCATGTCCTTCCTGTCGACATATGCTTTGAGCCTGTTGACATGAAGCACCCTGTGGGGGCTCCGGGGAGTTCCCAGGTCTACCAGGTAGGTGACCTCTCCCTTTTTCTCCAGGATGGTGTAGGGCCCGGACCATTTGTCCTTGAGTGCTGCTGGGGCCACTGGCTCCAACACCCACACCTTCTGTCCGGGCTGGTAAACAGTCAGGACAGCCTTTTGGTCATGCCAAGCTTTTTGGAGTTCTTGGCTGGCCTTAAGGTTTTCGGATGCCTTCTCCATGTATTCAGCCATCCGCGAGCGGAGACCAAGCACATAGTCCTCTATGTTGGTTGCAGGCTTTTTGAGAGGTCTCTCCCATCCTTCCTTCACCAAACACAGGGGTCCTCTTACAGGATGCCCGTACAAAAGTTCAAAAGAGCTGTAGCCAACCCCCTTCTGTGGGACTTCTCTGTAAGCGAATAAGAGGCAGGGGATCAGGACGTCCCATCTACGCCGAAGCTTTTCAGGTAGTCCATGAATCATCCCTTTGAGGGTCCTGTTGAACCTCTCAACAAGCCCATTGCATTGTGGATGATAGGGTGTAGTGAACTTGTAGTTGACACCACATTCCTTCCACATAGCAGTTAAGTAGCTCGACATAAAGTTTGCACCTCTGTCGGAGACGACCTCCTTAGGGAAGCCCACTCTGGAGAATACTCCAACTAGGGCTCTTGCCACAACAGGCGCTGTAGTGGTCCTAAGGGGAATAGCTTCAGGATACCTGGTGGCATGGTCCACTACCACCAGTATAAACTTGTGCCCTGAGGCTGTTGGTGGGTCCATGGGACCGACGATGTCAATCCCCACCCGTTCAAAGGGCACCCCCACCACAGGCACTGGTATAAGGGGGGCCTTTGTCGTGCCACCTGACTTACCACTGGCTTGGCAAGTGACACAGGAGCGGCAAAACTCCTTGGTATCTTTGTTCATGTGAGGCCAGTGAAAGTGCGAGACAAGCCTGTCCCACGTCTTCGTCTGGCCTAAGTGTCCTGCTAAGGGAATCTCGTGGGCCAAGGTAAGGAGGAAACCACGCTGAGACAAGGGGACGACCAGCCTCCTGGTCATGCCAGGCTTGGGGTCTCTTGCCTCAGTGTACAGGAGTCCATCTTCCCAGTATACCTTGTGGGTACCTGTGGCGTTCCCAGCAGCCTCAGCAGTAGCCTGCTGTCTGAGGGGTTCAAGGGAAGGGCAGTCTAACTGGTCCTTCCCCAGGTCTTCTCGTGTGGGTCCCCCTGAGCCCAGAAACTCAACTTGATCAAGCTCGAGTTCTTTAGGTTCAGTTTCCCGCAATTCCTGGAGGTCAGCCTCCTCTGAGACTTGATCCTTGACCTGGGGCAAGGGGGAAGGCGAAGCCTTAACCCGACTGCTCTTCTTCTTGGGTGGTGTCTGGTCCGTTGTTCCAGGATCCAGCACCTGTTCAGTGGGGCATCGTCTGACCTGTGACCTGGTCACAGCAAACACGTGTGCTGGCAAGCCTAACATCTCCATGTGAGTCCGTTGCTCCACTTCTGACCATTGTGATGACTCCAAATCATTGCCCAACAAACAATCCACTGGGAGGTCTGAACTAACAACAACCTTTTTCTGGCCATTTACCCCTCCCCAGGAGAAAGCAACAATCGCCATACTATGACTGGTAGTGACGTTGCTGGCATTGGTCACCAGGAAATCTGTACCTGGCATGATCTGTCCAGGGTCCACAAAGTTAGGCGTCACCATGGTGACGCTGGCACAAGTGTCCCTATAGGCCTGAGCCATTCTTCCATTTATTAAAGGCGTCTGTCGGTATTTGCCCAAAGTATTGGGACTGACATCAGGGGATATATCCACATCCCCAGTACAGACAAGGACAGCCTGAGTGAGCGTACCAGCTAAGCTGTCACACCCCTCAGAACCCAAGGTTAACCCAACTAGTCCCTTGGGAGGCGCACTGTTACTGCTGGCTGTACTAGGGGGCACAGGTGCCTTAGGGGCTGCAGTAGCAGGAGTCTGCCCTCCTTTCTTGGTGCACTCACTAAACCAGTGAGTTTTACTTTTACAGTATTGGCACCACCTTTTCGATTGGCCTTCTTGATTCTTCTTTTTCTGGGAAACCTGACCCCCCCCCCTCTTTGGGTTGTTGGGGACCTGTCGAAGACTTATGGTCAGTTTGTTCCCCTTTCGAATCTTTACCCTTCTGGTCTGCTTTCTTCTGACCACCCTGGTTCTGGCCCTGGTTTTGCTTAACCCTTGTTCTGAACCATCTGTCTGCCTTCTTTCCCAATTCTTGGGGAGAGGTCAGATCCGAGTCGACAAGGTGCTGATGCAACAACTGGTTCTGACAATTGTTTAAAATCTGTTCTCGCATGATCAAATTATACAATCCTGTGTAATCAGTAACCTTACTGCCCAGCAACCAGCCCTCCAAAGCCTTAGCGGCACAATCAACGAAATCAGACCAGTCCTGAGACTGAGTTTTCTGGGTATCCCTGAACAGCAACCTGTACTGCTCAGTGGTTAGGCCGAACCCATCAATCAGTGTGTTCTTCAGGACCTGGTAATTGTTAGCGTCCTCTACTCTAGTAGTGAGGAGCTTATCTCTACCTTTACCGTCAAAGGAGAGCCACAAGATAGCTGCCCACTGACTCTGGGGGATGCACTGTACAGTGCAGGCCCGCTCCAAAGCAGTAATCCATTTGTGGATGTCGTCCCCTTGCTTAAAGGGGGGCACTATCTTATTCAGGTGCTTAGTGTCTAAACTCCTGGGTTCCCGTGGGGGAATGCTGCCACCAGTGGGAATTGTCCCACTCAACTCTTGCTCTCGAGCAAAGGCGAGTCTCTCTTTGGCTAGGGCAAGTTCTTCCCTCTCGATCCGCAGATTGACTTTCCTCTCCTTTGCTTCGTACATTCTCCTCTGAGGTGATGTCATCCCTCTTCGAGCAGAACCTCGAGAGCCATTGGTTCGAGCGGATCTGTTAGAGCCTCTCGACAGAGACCTAACTCGTCCGTTCCCAATGTTAAGCTGGCCCGAGAGAGGGCCCAGGGGTCCCCTAGTACCAATCTCGTGCCGGCTTAAGTTGTCCTGAGTTAGCTGACTAACTACGACTTGTTGGACAGGCCACATGACGGGCCGCTCTCCCCCCGGCTCGACCAGGCCCGAGCCAGTCACGCAAGCACCACACACCACCATTGCATGTCCTACGTCCCCTCAGGGACACCTGCCCTCGAGCATGATAACCTCGTGGGTCCGATCCACTGCCGGCCCATGCGCCCAGCCGGGGCCGCCATCTTGGACACTTCGCCACGAGGCCGCCTGGCCCCCGATCGACCTCAACCCTGGGCCTAGCCCGGCCTCAGACATTCCGGCACCACCCTCCACCCAGGAGGTGAGCGAGCTACTTGGCCAGTCAATGGGAGAAAGAGGTGTCGATGGTTCTCCCCCGGCCAGTGCCGCTCGCCCATCGCCTCCCCGGGCGCTGGCTCCACCCCCCTGCTGGGTGTCTGGACTCCCTCATCCCGGACCTCCCGACCTCCAAGTGCGAGGGTCCGGACATCAAAGCACACCAGCCCTATAACTGGGGCAGCTCCAGAGCAGGAAGGCAGTTGTATCTTGGAGTCGAGAGACGAAAGAAGAACTCATCCTGGACGGACTACTGGCGCTGCCGTAGCTCTGTCCTGTGCACCATCATCCTGCCTGTTGGCGCTGCCACAGCCGTCGTAACCTTCATCCTTCACCGTCGTCCGGATCTGCTGGCGAGGCCGCGGACCGTTGTAACCGTCATCTGCATCGGGACCTGCTTGGCTTCTCCACGGCCCGTCGACCATCCTTCATCCATCTCGGGACCTGCTTGGCTTCTCCACGGCCCGTCGACCATCCTTCATCCATCTCGGGACCTGCTTGGCTCCTCCACGGCCCGATCAGCAAACACGCCGAGCTCGAGGATTGAGAGCTATTGAACTCATTGGTAACTAAGACTGTCCCGCTACCCTTTTCCTCAACCAGAGATCAGAACCGAGGGGACCCCTGAGTCCAGACCTCCTTGTATGATATCAACGTAACCTGAGAATTGCATATAAAGTCTCGTTAACCTTCAATCTTGTGTGGTGTCCGTCTGTGGGGGGGAAGTTACTTATCTGTACAGTCGTTGGAGACGGCTCTCCCTGGAGACCTCTCCCCGTAAACTCGGCCGACCCTCCCGGTCCGTCTAACATTGGTGGCCAGCGGCGCGATCCGAATCACCGCATAACGTACAGAGAGTAGCTCACCCCACAACGAACAACAATGTCGACTAAAGAGAGCGGATCAACTGAGAAGTTCCAAATGGAAAAACTAGAGGAATACAGCCATCGTGAACTAAAGCAGTTCTGCATCGAACTAGGTATCGCTACCACCGGACTAAGTACCAAGGACGATTTTAAGCATGCCCTAGAATCTTGGGCAGAGACCGGGGATGTCGAAGCCCCTGAGCAAAGCACCGCGAAAAAGACCAACACGGCCCCTGAAGAGCAAAGAACGGGTCTCTAGCAAGACGAGATCCAAGAAAGAGAAAAAGCCCGACTACACGAACTCGAAATGGCCCGACTCAAGATGGACATAGAACTCAAATTGGCCGAGCAAAAAATAAACTTAGAGCACCTTCGCCTCCGAGAAGAAAGAGAGGAGAAACAGAGGCAAAGAGAGCTCGAGGAAAAAAGACTAACGTACGAGCACGAGCGGAACCTAGCCGAGATCAACCTGCGCAAACAGAATAAAGAGTTAGGGGTGCCCGACAGACCGTCCACCCCAGGGACCACGGACAAAAAAGTGCACATCCCCAAGGATGTGGTCCGAGAATATTTTCGAGAAGACGACATCCAGCAATGGTTTAAGGCATATGAAATCGCGATGACTGCGCACCGGATCGATAGAGCCGACTGGGGAGCCGGCCTATGGGGCAAATTCCTCAATGAGGGCCGCGATACTCTGTTACAGCTCCCAGACCACCAGATGACCTCCTACGACCATATGAAAGCGGCCCTCCTCACTCGCTATGGCCTCACGCCCGAGATGTACCGTCAGAGGTTCCGAGACTGCACACGCATTCCAGGTACAACTTGGGTGGACTATGTAACGTACTTTAGCCGAGCCTTCGAAGGCTGGATCAGAGGGAACAACGTCACGACCTACGAGCAGTTGTTCAATCTGATGGTATGGGAGCATCTGTCCAACAATTGCTTCATTGAACTACGCCAACACCTCCTCGACAGCAAGTTAACCGATCCCCGGCAGCTCGCAGCTGAAGCTGACCGGTGGGAGATCACCCGAGTGGGCCGGAATGGGTCCTACGAGCAGAACAGGAACAACAATGGTCACCACCGACCCAGAGGAGGAGGAGGGGGCCAAGGACGAGGAAGAGACAACACTCCGGCCGCCCCCACTACCAGCACCACCCCCCCGGCCAACCGGGGCAGCACCCCGGCGCGACCGGGATACAGAGCCAATGTTACATGTCACCGATGCCAACGAGTCGGCCACTATGCAAACGACCCAAGCTGCCCGCAGTATCAGAGTCCAAGACCCCGCCAGGTGGCCGCCGCGGCACTAGGGGAAGAACAGATCTCCGAGGAACAAGAAACAGACGAGCAAGAGTATCAAGAGTGGGAGCCAGCCGCCATGACTCTCGCGTGCTTAGGGGGAAGAGACATGGTCCCGCGGGTCCCCCTACCCGCTAACACCCAGAAGTACAGCCAATGGGTGAGCATCAATGGACAACGGGCCGAAGCCCTTCGAGACACCGGGGCCAGTGTGACAGCCGTCCGCTGTCATCTGGTGACCCCAGAACAATATCTACCGAACATTCTCTGCCCTGTGCGATCAGCCGACAACTCGGAGAGTCTGTGTCGGATGGCCTGCGTCCCCTTTGAGTGGGGAGGGGTCTCCGGCATGTTGAGGGTAACGGTCCGAGACGACGCCCCCGTGGACTGCCTCCTCGGAAATGACCTGGAAAGCTCCCCGTGGGCAGCCGTGGAGCGAAAAGCACACTTGGGGATGTTGGGCGTCCCCGACTGGGCGTGCGTCACCACCCGGTCCATGGCCGCCCGTGCCAACAATCACCCGGAAGAACCAGAATGGCCGGCGCCTCCGCCTCCGGTCGCCCCCGCCGAGACCCCCGACCAGGGCATCCCCCTCGAACTTGCTCAACCTTCCGACCTTGCTAATCTTGACCAGTGGGCTCAAGAAGGGGGACCCACACAAGAACAATTTCGTCAGGAGCAGAAGACCTGTCCCTCCCTTGAGGGACTCCGACAACAAGCGCTCGCCCAAAGCGCAGGGGACACCTCCGGAACTCATTGGGTCTACTGGGACAATGACCTATTGTACAGCGAGCAACGAATCGCCGAGCTGGGGGCCAACCGAGTACTAGTGGTGCCCCTCCGCTTTAGAGACTTCCTGCTAAATCTGGCCCACGATGTCCCCCTGGCAGGGCACCTGGGACAAGATAAAACCTACAGCCGCCTAGTGACCCACTTCTTCTGGCCAAAAATGAGAAACGATGTGCACCAGCATTGCCGATCTTGCCCCACGTGCCAAGCTAGTGGGAAGAGCGGCCGCAAATTAAAGGCCCCCCTGCAACCCTTTCCCGTAGTCACGACCCCATTTGAGAGGGTCGGAATAGACATTGTGGGACCCCTAGACCCGCGTACAAGACAAGGCCATCGCTTCATCCTAGTACTAGTGGACCACGCCACCCGCTACCCTGAGGCTATTCCTCTCCGGACTGTGACAGCCCCAGTGGTCGGCAGGGCCCTGATGGGGATCTTCTCCCGTGTGGGGTTCCCCCGAGAAGTCGTCAGTGACAGAGGCACGAACTTTATTTCCAAATATATGAAGTCCCTCTGGCAACAGTGTGGGGTCACCTACCGCTTCACGACCCCCTATCACCCCCAAGGAAACGGACTTGTTGAGCGGTTCAATCGCACACTAAAAGGGATGATCGGGGGATTGGAAGAACCCCTCCGTCGCCAGTGGGACGTGCTGCTGCCGTGCCTCCTCTTCGCCTACCGGGAGGTCCCACAGAAGTCCCTAGGCTTCAGCCCATTCGAGCTGCTCTATGGGCACCCAGTACGGGGGCCACTCAGCCTGATCAAGGAAGGCTGGGAGATGCCCCCGGCCAAGAGTCCTCCAGATGTCTTCCGGTACCTCCTCACCCTCCGCAACCAGTCCCAGCGGTTCAGAGACCTAGCAAAAGCCAACCTAGAGGCCAGTCAAGAGGACATGAAGAAATGGTATGACCAGAACGCCTCATCTATTGAATTCGAGCCGGGGCAACAGGTTTGGGTAATGTCCCCCACAGAACCGTGCGCTCTCCAAGACAAATGGACGGGACCCTTCAAGGTAATCGAGCGCAAGGGTCCTGCCACCTATCTGATCGATATGGAGTCCGCCCGGAATCCGCTCCGAGTCCTCCACACCAACAGACTGAAACCCCACTTTGCACGAACAGAACTCAGCCTCTTGATGGCCACAGACAACGGGGTTGAAGATGACTCCGAGCCTCTCCCTGACCTCTTGCGGACCCAGGAGCAAGACGGCTCCGTGGATGGGGTCCGACTCTCGGAGACCCTCACCCAGGAACAACGCCAAGAGTGCCAAGCCCTCCTATCACGATTTGCCAGCCTGTTCTCCCTCACCCCAGGTGTCACCTCCTGGTGTGTGCACGATGTGGACACCGGAGACAGCCCTCCTATCCGCCACCGGGCCTACCGCGTACCGGATCGGGTACGGGCCTGCATCCAGGCGGAAGTAGCTAAGATGCTCACGCTCGGGGTCATCGAGCCCTCCGACAGTCCATGGGCCAGCCCGGTCGTACTGGTCCCCAAAGCAGCCGCCCCCGGAACCACACCCGAACTCCGGTTCTGTGTCGACTACCGGGGCCTGAATGAAGTCACCAGAACGGACGCACACCCCATCCCCCGGGCAGATGAACTGGTCGACCGAATGGGCGCTGCCCGCTACCTCAGCATCTTCGACCTAACGGCAGGCTATTGGCAGATCGGCCTCACACCCCGAGCACAAGAACGTTCTGCCTTCTCCACCCCCGATGGCCACTATCATTTCACGGTCATGCCCTTCGGCATGAAAAATGCCCCAGCGACTTTCCAACGGCTCGTCAATCAGGTCCTGGCGGGGCTCGAAGAGTTCAGCGCCGCCTACCTGGACGACATCGCTGTGTACAGCCACCATTGGACCGAGCACCTCCACCACCTCCAAGCAGTGTTGCAAGCCCTTCAGCGAGCTGGCCTCACGATCAAGGCCAGCAAAGGTCAAGTTGGACAAGGGTCAGTGACCTACCTCGGACACCAGGTGGGAAGCGGTCTAGTGGCCCCTCTACAACTGAAAATTGCCGCCATCCAGAACTGGCAGCCCCCTATCACACAAACCGAGGTGCGAGCCTTCCTGGGCCTCACGGGCTACTACCGAAGGTTCGTGAAAGACTATGGTACCATCGTGGGGCCTCTCACCGAGCTCACGTCAAAAAATCAGCCCAAGAAGGTGAACTGGACCCCAGAGTGCCAAGCGGCATTCGAACAGCTAAAGGCCGCCATGTGTTCCGCTCCTGTGCTCCAGGCCCCAGACTACAGCCGGGAGTTCGTCGTCCAGACGGACGCCTCCGACCAGGGCATTGGGGCGGTCCTGTCCCAGGTGAACACCGAAGGCCTGGATCAACCGGTGGCCTTCATCAGCCGGAGACTCCTGCCACGGGAACAACGCTGGAGCACCATAGAGAGGGAAGCCTTCGCTGTGGTATGGGCCCTCAAGAAGCTCCGACCCTACCTTTTTGGCACCCACTTCCGGGTGCAGACTGACCACCGACCCCTGCAGTGGTTGATGCATATGCGGGGGGAAAACCCAAAACTGCTACGCTGGTCCATCTCCTTGCAAAGTATGGACTTTACCGTTGAACACCGGCCTGGGTCCGACCACGCCAACGCGGATGGCCTGTCCCGGTTTTTCCGCCTCGACGAAGAGAGTCCCCAAGAGGATGGGTAACTCTCCCCGCCTTCAGCTGGGGGGGACGCATGTTGGACAGGCCACATGACGGGCCGCTCTCCCCCCGGCTCGACCAGGCCCGAGCCAGTCACGCAAGCACCACACACCACCATTGCATGTCCTACGTCCCCTCAGGGACACCTGCCCTCGAGCATGATAACCTCGTGGGTCCGATCCACTGCCGGCCCATGCGCCCAGCCGGGGCCGCCATCTTGGACACTTCGCCACGAGGCCGCCTGGCCCCCGATCGACCTCAACCCTGGGCCTAGCCCGGCCTCAGACATTCCGGCACCACCCTCCACCCAGGAGGTGAGCGAGCTACTTGGCCAGTCAATGGGAGAAAGAGGTGTCGATGGTTCTCCCCCGGCCAGTGCCGCTCGCCCATCGCCTCCCCGGGCGCTGGCTCCACCCCCCTGCTGGGTGTCTGGACTCCCTCATCCCGGACCTCCCGACCTCCAAGTGCGAGGGTCCGGACATCAAAGCACACCAGCCCTATAACTGGGGCAGCTCCAGAGCAGGAAGGCAGTTGTATCTTGGAGTCGAGAGACGAAAGAAGAACTCATCCTGGACGGACTACTGGCGCTGCCGTAGCTCTGTCCTGTGCACCATCATCCTGCCTGTTGGCGCTGCCACAGCCGTCGTAACCTTCATCCTTCACCGTCGTCCGGATCTGCTGGCGAGGCCGCGGACCGTTGTAACCGTCATCTGCATCGGGACCTGCTTGGCTTCTCCACGGCCCGTCGACCATCCTTCATCCATCTCGGGACCTGCTTGGCTTCTCCACGGCCCGTCGACCATCCTTCATCCATCTCGGGACCTGCTTGGCTCCTCCACGGCCCGATCAGCAAACACGCCGAGCTCGAGGATTGAGAGCTATTGAACTCATTGGTAACTAAGACTGTCCCGCTACCCTTTTCCTCAACCAGAGATCAGAACCGAGGGGACCCCTGAGTCCAGACCTCCTTGTATGATATCAACGTAACCTGAGAATTGCATATAAAGTCTCGTTAACCTTCAATCTTGTGTGGTGTCCGTCTGTGGGGGGGAAGTTACTTATCTGTACAGTCGTTGGAGACGGCTCTCCCTGGAGACCTCTCCCCGTAAACTCGGCCGACCCTCCCGGTCCGTCTAACACGACTGGACCTTGGTCTGCCTCGTCCCCAGATGTCTCTGGCTCCTCGTCCTCCTCTTCACCCTCGGCGGAGAGATGGATAAGGTCAGGGTCACCTCGGGTTCCCTCGAGGGGAGGCATTTCCGTTTCTGGATGAGAAGGGTCGGTATTACCCGCCCTCCTAGCATCATAAGTCTCCAAGAGACCAATCAGGAACGGGATGGTAGGGTTTGCACCCTGTTTTAACTTCCGAGATGTACAGATCTGTCGCATCTCGTGGAAGCTAAGTGCAGCATATCTGGAGATGACCTGTGGAGGGTCGATTGACACAAGGGGAGACTCAGAGTTTCCTCCTTTGTCCGACATGCTGCTTCTAGTGTGGTGTAAGTGATGCACCTACCTACACTATGGGTTTACCTACTGATCCCTTGCTAAGAGTTGTAGCCAAGGTGTGCTAAGCCTTGAGGAGCTACAACAGCTGGTTCAGTAGAACTCAGAGTATTCTAAGCTAAGTTATATGTACCTGAAGTACTTATGTGATCTTTCACAAGATATTCTTAGGATACGCGTGGTAAAACAACAGCAAGCTCAAATCCCAACCGCTGCTCACCAATGTGAGAAGGTGGCCCGATATGCAGCGTTCGCTATTCTAGCGACCACTATGTATCGTTCCAACGACCCTTATGGTGATTGGTTGTAAGTCAACCTTAGACCAGCTATCCTAGTAGCGTGGATACGAGCAGTCTTCGGGCTAAACTCTAGAGGGCGTGTTAAGCCAGCTGTAATACCATCACATACCCCTTGAACACCAAGTGAAAGGACACCACACAAGTGTTATGAAAATAAACAGTATATTTATTAGAATCACAACAGCCCTGTACTCTTTATGAGGACAGGGTACTAAGCACAGAACAAAAGCTCTTAGAAAATACTTCAAGTGCACAATTAAAAACAAGTGCCCGAGGGCACGGAAAGTTTAGTGGTCTCGGGCGGACCCGATAAGGCAAGTCGGAAGCGAGGGACTCGGGACCCTAGAGTGAGGAGGCTATGCAGGCACCGAAATGCCGAAGTTACCTAGCCACGAGGGCTGCGGCTGCACAAGTCTTACAGGCGTCGGGGGTCTTCGCTGACGAGCCAGGAGCCGGAAGAAAAGGAGTTGCTGGCCTGGATCAGTGATTGTTGACACCTGAAAGCAGAGGGGACCAAGTTCGTACTACTAGCCAGTAGTCAGAGGGTACCAGGAAGGCACCGGATGGCCGTCACCTCGACTAGGTGAGTGGGCGACGCTAGGCTCTGCAGTCTCACGGACCAGGAGGCGTTGTCGGCGACCAGGATGGAGGTGCGAGCTGTCCCACGAAGGTTGATGCTGTCGGCGTCGCTGGGCCCAGGATTGGGGAAACAAGCCTTGGCAGATCTCAGGGCCACGTGGTGGGCCTAAGATGGCGTCTTGAGTGGACCAGGAGGGTCCGGAGTGCTCCTCTCGAAAAAGGGAGCAAGGGCCGGCCTGGAGCAACCAGACCAGCAGCGTTGGTTGTCGGATGTCATCAAAGAAGGACACAAGCCAGCGGCTAGTGACCAGACAACGTGCTGGGCAGCGAGCAGAAGGGCCCCACGCAGATCGTGGAGATGCTGGGAGACTGCACTTCGGTGCTGGAGCTGCTCAGGGTCGGGGCTTCTCTGACCCCAGAGCACTCACCAGAGAATTGCTTCGATGGTCGTGCTGGTTAAGAAAGCGTGCAGGTTTTGATGATGGCCGGTCCCTTGAGGTCTCGTCGCACCCACAGATCTCAGCTGAGCTGACGACGTGGGTAGAGGTCAGAGGTGCCAGGGAAGCCGGTTCTCGTCGAGCTGGGCCGTCGGATCCTTGAGGAAGGACTTGCAGCAAACCGCAGAGTTCTTAGATGGTGCCTGCGGATGCAGGGTGACTACTCCTTAGCCACAAGGGAGAAATCTTAAGAAGAGTCTCGAAGTCCTTTCGTAGAAAGTATTCTTGATTCAAAGATGATCTAATTTGGAAGGGTCCCCGCTCCGGCCTTTATCCTAAAGAAAGGGGCGGGTACATGACTAGGTCCGGCCCTAAGGGTGGGACCAGGAAGGGGGGTAGTTACACCCCTCTCCCCCTGCTGGACCTTCCCCAGGTCAGGGGCTGCGCGCCCCTGGAACTGGTTCTAGCCGGCAGATGCGTAGTGAGCACCGGGGTGCCACTCCGCAGTCACTTTCTTGCAAAGCCCTACCTACCCAGAATACACAAACCCTGTCTGGGACGGTGCGAACACCGCCCTCGACAGGAAACCCTTTGTCCAAGCTCTCCTCGCTGGAAGGACTCCCAGCAGCAGGAGGTCAGACTTGTGTCTGTGGTGGCAGCGTCCATTTTGTGGAGCTGAGGCTTCAGTTAACTTTAACCGGGGTTCACAGTTACGTACATGTTGTGTCCCTCTAGAAGGGCGGAATGCTAACCTCGTCGCCAGGAATGGTGAGGGGGCAGCATCCCGATTCGTATGACACCTTACTCGACATGTCTTGATAACGCGATACCGAAGTTACCGATATGATATGCGTTATCATGGAACAGCCATTGGGTCTTGGTTCCGCAAGCTGCAACCGGGCTCGGCTCGTGCCAGAGCCCAATTCACACGGTTCCATGCACTCTGCCTTCAGGATTGTCAAGGCCTGCCATAGGAGTGACTGAGAGGAACTCGGGTGTCCATTTTAAGGTTAGGTATAGGGATACTACACCTACAGCAACGGGCGAGTACGCCACGTGGCCCCAGCTGTCGTGTAGCCAGTTGTGTCAGATTTAGATGGCCATCCAGAGGTGGCATAATACATGCTTCAGCCCCTGGTAGGCCCTGGGTACACCGATGCCCTGAGTTACAGGGTCTGACAGGGTGGCCCAGTTCCAATTGGGTAATGCACCTAAGGTACACAGATCAATTTAGCGAGAGAACAGCTAGGCTGTGGGTCTGATTGGCAGGCCCACAGCCCGAGAAAGTCGTAAACCAGTGAAACAAAAGCAAATGTCCGGGTGATCATAGGATTGCAGACCCTACTCTCCTACAGGGACCACCATCTTGCTGCCACTGGGACAGCTCAGGCAATTCCCCCAGTTCCGCCACCTGTTCCCCTGTAGGTTCCAGGGCATCCCCCTCAGGTTCTGCTTCCTCCTGGACCGTGGGAACAGTGGGGGCTGGTTTCCCGCGCTCTCTACCCCTTCCTCTCTTGGCAGGTCCCTGGGCCATTGTTCCAGGCTCCAGTTCTGCTAATCCACCCTTACTGGCTGCCATTGCATGAGTGGTCACACAGATCCACGCAGGCAAGCCCAACATTTCCAAGTGAGTTCTGTGCTCTACATCTTTCCATGGAGAGCTCTCCAGGTCATTACCTAATAGACAATCTACAGGCAAGGCATCACTGACAACTTCCAATATACCGGAGACTCCTCCCCATTCAAATGGAACACGTGCCAACTTGCAGAGGCGCACTGAACTGTCAGCTGCCACCACAGGACGGAGTACCTCGGGAATGATCTGCTCTTCAGACACCCATTGACACCTGACAGATGTCACACTGGCCCCTGTGTCTCTCAGAGCTTCTATCTCTTTTCCATTGATGGTCACCTTCTGCCCATATTTCTTAGTGTTTAAGGGCAGCAAGGTTTCCTGGGCCATCTCTTAGTCTCCTAAAGACACAAGGGTCATCACTGCTAACCCCTCCTCCCCACTAGAAATCAAATCCCCTCCCAAAGCTACACTGGCTAACGCCGGCGTTGGAGCACCAGTGGGTGCTGGAGGTTTCTTTGGACATTTGGGGGCAATGTGCCCCACCTCCCTTCAGGAATAGCAGGTAGGCGGGGGGCCTGTTGTCCTTCTTGCACTTATGGGGCCAGGACTTCTTAGACTTGGGGGGTTGAGACTCCTTCTCCTGGGAACTATTTTGGGGCCCTTTAGAAGACTCTTTTGATTACCCGTGTCCCCCCCCCACTCTTCTGCTGGGGACCCTGTCCACCCTTGGCTGGGGTACTTACCACCCCTTTGTGGACCCTGGTGCTAGTCCAGCGTCCGCCTCCTTAGCAAGCTCACTGGGATCAGTTAACTTGCTGTCTAAAAGATGCTGGCGCAGCTCTGGAACACATAGACTACTTAAGTGCTCCCAACTAATCAAGTGACACAACCCCACATAATCAGTAACTTACTTACCACCCCCTTGTGGACCCTGGTGCTAGTCCAGCGTCCGCCTCCTTAGCAAGCTCACTGGGATCAGTTAACTTGCTGTCTAAAAGATGCTGGCGCAGCTCTGGAACACATAGACTACTTAAGTGCTCCCAACTAATCAAGTGACACAACCCCACATAATCAGTAACTTTGCTGCCCTTTATCCAACTTTCCAGTGCACGCGTGTACATACTCGCACACTCCACCCAAGTACTTGATTCAAGCTTCTTGAAGTTCCTAAACTTCTGGCGGTACTGTTCTGCGTGAGCCCATACCCGAGGCATAAAGCCTCCTTCATAGCGGGGTAGGATAAAGTACCTGCTGCTTCTAAGGGTGCCAAGACATCCCTCCCAGAGGCCTCAAAGTGCTTCCACAAACCTGCCCCCCAACTCTTCTCAGGCACTTCATTCATCTTTAGGGCAAGTTCATACGATCTAAACCACACATAAATATCCTCACCCCTCTGATAATTCTGTACCAGATCCTTTGGTATGTATACCTTACCCGCCTGTACTGGTTGTGCGCTGCCACCATTAGGGCTGGACCCCATTCTTTAATGTCCAGCTCCCTCATGCTCACCTCATGAGCCATTTGGAGTTTCTTCTCTTCAAAAGCAAGAGCACTCCTCCTCTCCTCCGCCTTCTTTTCACTTTCAAGGCGCAGTCTCCTCTCTTCTGCTTGGGCTTTGAGTTTAAAAAGCTCAACCTCATGGGCCCTAGCCCTCTGATTATCCTCCAGCTCCTCTGGAGAAATAACCCTACTGGAGTGGTTGCTGCCAACCTTAGATGCTGACCGCACTGGCAAATCACTGGGTAAAAAAGCATTCTTCTGTGTGCCTTCCACTTCAGTAGCTTCTTCTGAGACAACATGTTTGGCCTCCCACCAGGCCCTTAGAGCTTTCCTAAACTCTTCCTTGTTAGAACTGCCCTTCACTGGGCATCCAAGCTGCTTGCAGAATTGCTTTAGCTGCTGCTTTCTGTAGAGGAGCAACTCCTGAATTTCAAATTCCATTTCCGCTACTTCGCTCACAGCTTTCAGAGACATGATGCTGCCTAACCTTTTTCAAAAAAATAGGTTTCACCAAAAAGAAAAAATCCTGTGCAACCTGTGCTGCTAAACTTGACTAGTGATGTACAAGAAATCACTGCAGGTCAAGTGCAATTATTAGTTCAAAATCCGCACCGATGTCCAACAATGTTAGATCTAGGTGTCTCTAATTGGCAGAGGTAAGTACCTTAGACCAAGTAGGGACCCTTGCTTCTAGTCAGAGTGAAGGAATACACACAGTAGATAACCTCCGCTCTCCCTCTAGGTAGCTTGGCGCAAGCAGGCAGGCTTATCCCCAAGGCGATGTGTATAATATTTGCACTTAACACAACAATAATCCCCAATCCACCACAAACTGAGACCACACAGGTAAGTATTTTTTATAAAAATATATATCTTTATCTAGTTTCAGCAAGGTGAATAAAGCAGTTGCACGATAATCACTTTGTCAATAATATGTTGATCTTAATCTTATGGTTGCAGTTATCATCAGGAAGCTTCTTTATCAAAAACAATAGTCTCAAGTCTCTTGCTTTCTCAATACCCAAAAACGAGGGATATTGACTTCTTTGATCCAAGCTCTAAAAACGAGCAAGGAAAACAATGCCAATGCCAAAATGTGGTCACAGGAATCAGCCCCTACCGCCAGGAATCCTAAGCGCTACAAGCGCGTCTCACCCGAAGGCTGGGGGCGGGGGGGGGGGGGGGGGAACTCCTTTTCCCTCACACAGAACTTCTTCCTGCCTCAGGCGTACCTCGCTTGGCAGTGCTCACTCGCGCTTGGGCCCGTCCGGTCTCAGCAGGCTCTCCGCCCGCTCTCAGTCCTTCGGGGAGCGGCGGGGAGCAGAGACGGCAGGCCGGGGGCTCGAACACTTTTCTGAATCCCTCAGCGAGGTCGGGTCAGTCTTCCCCGGTCCCGGCGGTGATTACTCAGCCAGTTGACGATCTCGATGACGGGGACCAATCCTGTTGCGGCACTTCTGCCGAGCCTCCCGTGACGTCACCGCTGCTTTGGGGGAATCGGCCAATCCGGTCGCGGCACTTCGGCCGAGCCTCCCGTGACGTCACCGCTGCTTTGGGGGAATCGGCCAATCCGGTCGCGGCACTTCTCGACCAGCCTCTGGCAGCAGCCAACCACAGCGCGGCCCCTTCGTGGCTGCGAGCAGACCCTCGAGGTCGATTTCAGGGCCCGGGCCCGCGGCGATGTTTATGCGGGTCAAGCTGAATTAACCCGCGCCGCGCTGGGGAAGCTTCAGAACCCTTTGGCCCCCACAAGCACGTGTCGATGAACACGCCGATCTCGGGGCACAGCAGGCTGCAGGCAGCGCAGCACTCTCAATCAGAACAGAGAGCAGCCAGCGCGCTACCCGGGGCAAATCAGCAGGGCGTAGTCGAGCAGTCCCCGATGTTCACTGCACACAGCAGTTTCACGATCTCCTTGGCCCACAACAGCTTCGGGGGGACACAGCAGTATTGTAGTCCTTAACAACCTTTATGTTCCTGGGTTGCAAAACAGGAGGCCAGCTCTTCTCAGGCCCTTGGAGATTCAAGTTGCAGACACAGCACACAGCAAAGTCTGGGCAGTTTCAAGGAGGCATGGTCACAGCACACAGCAAAGTCCCTTTCTTCTCCTCTCCTTCAGTTGGATAGCAGGATAGGTCAGCCCTTAAAGCACACAGCAAGGCAATCTTCCATCAGCTCCTTCAGCAGTCCTTCTTCTGGCAGAGGTTCCTCTTGATTGTAGAATCTGCTTTTCTGTTGTCAGGGGTCCTTCTCTTATACCCCAAAAAGTCTTTGAAGTCCTTTGAAGTCTTTTGAAGTCTTTGTGCAACAGGGGCCCTGAGCCCGGTCCAAACCAGTTCTGGGTGTTGCTGGGGCTGTAGGGGTTTCCTGGCTTCCTTCTTCCTCTCAGTATCAGGGACAGAGGTGACAATCGCCCAGCAGGAGGTGGAGCCAGCTTTGTGGTTAGGCAGGCACAGCCCTTCACTGTCAGATGCTATCTCCTCCCACTTCCCTGGCAGCAGATGTTGCCTTTCATCCACGGGCTGGCTCAGATAACCCCCTGGGGGCTCTGCAGACCGTCATCCTCAACCCAGACAGTCAATCCACAAACAGCCCCAGGCACACAGAAAGGTTAGACAAGAGAACAGCCACTTTCTAAAAAGTACTATTCTCAAACCCAGAATTTAAAAACCACCTTTCCTAAAAGATGTGTTATTAAATTCTGAGTTCAGGGATATCATACACTTATGTCCCATCTTGTTCCTATGGGAAGATAGGCTGGGATCCAATGGGACCAGCCTCCCCCATGTTACTCTATGGAGCAAGATAGCCTTACAGCAGTGAGCACACAAAATGGCTGCTGCTCACTACCAGAGCATGTTACCTGCACTAGTACATGCTCTACCCTACCCATGCACTGCACCCTGCCCAGGGGGGTACCTTGAGCCTTCCATAGGGGTGACTGATGTGCACAGACAGGGAAGGGTTAGGCCCAGCCAGTGGGGACACTGGCCAGGCGGACATGGCAGTCCACTGACTGCACACAGGCCCTGCGCTGGCAGGCCTGAGACACCATTTTAGGGCTACTTATGTGGGTGGCGCAATCTGCGCTGCAGGCCCACTAGTAGCATCTGTTCATCACCAGCCCTGGCACACACAGTGCACTTTACTAGGGACTTCATGGTGATACAAATATGCCAATCAGGTATACCCAATCAATATGACAATTTACAGAGGGAGCACTTACACTCTGACACTGATCAGCAGTGGCAGAGTGTCCAAAGCATCTAAACCAGCAAAAACGAAATCCAGAACAGCATCAAAAATACATGAGTCAGAGGCAAAAAGATGGGGGAAAAACCACGCCAAGGATGTCAGGTCTAACAGTGTAATTAAACAACAGGGGTGGTGATGGACAGAGTTTCTGAATTAAGCAGAATACTCTCACCCAGTCAAGAGATCAGGGCTTAATCCAACACCGTTTTTTAGCTCACTGCACCATCCCAGCTCAGAACCTGGCTATATGCAAATTAGTCTGTCCCTGGCCCAGTGCATCATGGGAACAGGGCAAACCAAACTACCAAGCCAATTCTTTCACTGGGAAGGAAACAAGCTACCGGGGACCGGTTTCTGGCATTTCAGCCGTCTTCGGCCCGGCTTGCTTGAATCCTGATGGTGCAATGAGCTAGGGACTCACGTCTGAGTATACCCTTCCACGCTTATGGTGGATAAAATAATTAAACAACAGGGGTGGTGATGGACAGAGTGCATCATGGGAACAGGGCAAACCAAACTACCAAGCCAATTCTTTCACTGGGAAGGAAACAAGCTAATTATTTTGTCCACCATAAGCGTGGAAGGGTATACTCAGACGTGAGTCCCTTGCTCATTGCACCATCAGGATTCAAGCAAGCCAGGCCGAAGACGGCTGAAATGCCAGAAACCGGTCCCCGGTAGCTTGTTTCCTTCCCAGTGAAAGAATTGGCTTGGTAGTTTGGTGTGCCCTGTTCCCATGATGCACTGGGCCAGGGACAGACTAATTTGCATATAGCCAGGTTCTGAGCTGGGATGGTGCAGTGAGCTAAAAAACGGTGTTGGATTAAGCCCTGATCTCTTGACTGGGTGAGAGTATTCTGCTTAGTTCAGAAACTCTGTCCATCTCCACCCCCTGAGGTCTACTAGTGTGGCACAAGTTTTGGAGTTGTTTTATGCTCCTTAGGTTTCGAATCAGGAGTTTTCCTGGGTTCCGAAGGTTTAGTTGGGGGGTCTTCGGAACTGGATGTTTGTTTGGTTCGGATGATTTTTTCAGATCCGAAGGTTCAGTGCCAGTGGATTTCGGTGCTGAATGCGCAGATGTGGACCAGACTTTCGTGCGGACGAAGACAGTTGTTTCTCTTTGGGTTTGTCTTTTGTTTTCGGTGCCCGGGATGGGGATTCAGTATAGACAGTAGGCTGGCTCGATCCAGAGTCGCCTGAAGGCTTATGTGTTGACTTCTTTGCCGGACCCGAAGGCAGGGAGTGAGAAGTTTTGTCCCGGTGTGCACCTAATTTTTTGCAAATGCTATTCCATGCAATAAAGAAACCTCTCTCTGACAGAAGCAAAACACAAGACAGGTTCTTACAATAAATGAGAAGAAAGCCTGTATATAACTTGTTGTATTTTTATATTTATCTAAATTCGATTCATAGATAGCCGATATTGAAATTTAGTATTATTGTATATATTGCTTTTGTCACGTGATCACTATTCACTATTGTCACTTTTTGCACTTTCATCAATGTATTGACAGTCATTTTTATTGATGGTATAAATTGTTGTGAATGAATCGAATTTAGATAAATATAAAAATACAACAAGTTATATACAGGCTTTCTTCTCATTTATTGTAAGAACCTGTCTTGTGTTTTGCTTCTGTCAGAGGGAGGTTTCTTTATTGCATGGAATAGCATTTGCAAATCATTTGTGCTGTCACCCGACAGAACCACTTTATATTTAACCATTGATTACCCAGGTTCTGAGGGACACAGGGTCAACCCCGTTTTTCATATAAACCGGTGAGCACCTAGGCCCGAGGTTGAAGGTGTTACTGAAGCCTTTTTATGAATGGCGTTGGGGGTGGAGGGAGGGTTGAGAGGGGTAGACGTCAGTACTTATGACCCGCTACCCTGGAGTGATGTCTTCGACGTCGGAGTTGTCGGCTTCGGAGGCGCTACGGGTGCCCTCTTCAATCTGCTCCTGCTCCGGTACATTGATGCTTTCTTGGAAGATATCGTCCGATATCGATGATCGAGCGATAGTTCTTCGAGCCAGACGATCCCGTTTGTTTTCTTGGAGTGAAAAGAGGCACAAGCTGGACAGTATTTGGCCTCGTGCTCTGGCGAAAGGTCAAAGACGCCGTGAAGATCAGCATGTGGACACTTGGATCCACATTGAGGACACTTTTTGAAAGGAGTCCTTTCCATGAGCCAAAGGGCCTGATGGCGCAGATAAGCCCGAAGGCCTACGTCGACGACGGTTTGTAGAGATGCACGTCGAATGGGAAACACGATCGAAACAATACCAAGGAATGGGTAAAGGATTGCGTGTCAGAGGTAGAACGATAACGACACCGAACTGGAGCGCAACAAACACATCCGAGCCAGATGGCGGAAAAAAACAATCTGAAGATGGAGTCAATGCCCATGCGCACTATAGTCCATAGGAGGAGTCACCTATCTCGTGACTTCCAAAGACTTCTTACAACAAAGCGCAAACATTCGGGCCCAACACCAGATGGCGATCTAGGCATAGTGTGTGATCTGCAGCTCACATGCCTCAAACACAATGTATACATGGCATGCGCTACAACGCATGTGATTACAACGTATGACGCAAGCCATTACATTGCAAGTCGTTTCTACTACTTGCTGTAAGGGGGTGCACTAAACTAAGGAATAGTATAATTTACTATTTCAACACCTTTCCTACTGTTGCACACGCTGGAGTTGGAATAGTGAATTATACTATTCCTAAGTCCAGCCCGCCCATTGTAACAACGCAATCGGTGTAATTGCATGTGTTGTAGCGCATGTAATGTAACATTGCATATTCCTGACGAAATGCGCCGTCTGACTTCCTTCCTGCATGCCTAAACAGGTGGCCGACTCTGTGCTCTGCTGAACAAAGCGCCTGCTGCACTCACACAGCTCTGTGTGTTCTTACTATCTTAGTCACAACAGAGAAAGTGGCCATAAAACAAGAAAACACTACAAGTGCTGGTGCAAGAAAAGGATTGTTTATTAAAAATGTATACAAGCAAATCATTTTAAATTTTCAAACCAAGATAATAAAGGCTTAAAAAAGGCTAACCAATAACTGACCATGTCAACACAGAAGACATGTGCACCTGCCAACTAAAAACCAGACTTTTATTCCTGTGGTCAGTAAACCTACAGCAGCAGGGGTGGGGTAAATGCGTTTAAGTGCCAGGAGGGCAGACAAGTATCCAAATTAAACTACACTATCTTTACTGTGATGAATTTCTTTAAAGACTGCATAATCAACATGCTTTGTTTAGATCATAGTTTAAAAAACACAGCAACAGGTGGAGAAGCCAGACTAGTCCATACATATTCAAATAATGATCTGTGTGCTGCCTGTGACTTCCAAGCTCAGATCTGCATTACACCTCTGTGCTGCTCAGCCAGTGAGACGCACTGCAATGATCTGTGTGCTGCCTGTGACTTCCCACCTCAGATCTGCATTACACATCTGTGCTGCTCAGTCAGTGAGACGCACCGCAATGATCTGTGTGCTGCCTGTGACTTCCCACCTCAGATCTGCATTACCCCTCTGTGCCGCTCAGTCAGTGAGACCACCAGAATCTCAGTGTGCTGCTATGTTTCTTCTCAGCTCACATCTGTATAATACCTCGGATACTCAGCCAGTGAGACGCAGAATGGTCTCCCCCACCTCCCTCCGCAGCAAGAGTTTCTCACCGGTAACCACCAGGTAATGATAGGCGTAGACTGTCCATAGGGAGCCATATGAGCGCCAGTGTGGTCCAACATCCCAACAGCTCATTTTTGCTATTGTGTTGGTCTGAACCAATCACATGCCCGAAAGCGTCCGGCTGCACGGAGATTAGAAAGTGCTGTCAGAACATGTCCTAAAATGTTTGTACAAAGAAACTTGCAAACCCTCTGCCTCCCCTTACCCATCACATGAAACATAACAGAGCTCAGAGTGGAGCCCCCACATGCTGGATGCTCGAGTTCCTTCAACCCCAGCTGGCACAGCAAGTACTACAAGCAAGTCCACTCGAATCGTCTACCATCAAAGGCAGCAACGTCATGTAAAATGGGCAGAAATTGTTTAGGGATGCCAGAAAAAAACCAAAAGGAAAATAAAGAAGAACATTTGTATTTCTGGTGTAGAAACAGAGGACAAAATAAAATCTTTCCCAAGGAGCATAAGGTGGAAGACTCTACAATCGGAACTGCAGAATTCGGAGAGGTTCCCCCTTGCCTTCTTTCACACCAGTGAAAAAGAAGGGAAACAACTTCTCAGAGAAAGATCCGCTGAAGGTGTGGAAGTGCGCCATCTTGTCTGGGTCGTAGAAGGACACCTGCCCCTTCTCATAGTCAAGGTAGATACCCACTCGCTGCGGCTTCCGTTCCAACATTAGTGGTGTAGGTGGCAGTGTGAAAGCCCGGTAATCCTTACCATTGCGCACCACCGCCCAGAAGCCATTGTCCGGACACAACATGATCTCTCCCTTGCGGGTCACTGACTCCTTTGCAACACCCAGCCCCCACTCTGACTTCTGGCCGACCATTACCTCCCAGTAGTGTCGGCCTTGGTCGAAGCCAGTAGCGCCCAGCACGCATGCAGCAGGGTCGAAGCGTTCGGGCCCTTCTGGCACTGCCCGTTTTTTGTCTCCACAGCGCACCTTCACACTGTCCGTGATCACCAGGAATGGGCTGGCTGTGTTCTGGTCCAGCTTCATGATTTCTGGAGCTGGCAAGTAAAACATGAGCAAAGACATCTTAGGGAAAACAGCCAGAACATCCCCGAGAGCAGTCAATGCCCCGTAAATTTCCACCTGCAAAGCGATTTGGGGGTGGAGACTATTGCTTCTGAAAGCATGTCTGTAAAAGGAAATGTCTCCTGATACTTCCATAATCTTCCCTGCCCAATGCATCCCACTTTACTAGCCCCACAGACAATTTTACATTACCCATAAGGTGCATCCAGACTACAAGATGGAGTCCCGCCTGCTGGCCTTGCTCATTTCAGTGAAGTTCTGTTCCTCTGGGATTGGGTTTTGCACTTTTCCAACTACTCACCAACATCAAGAATTTTCAACATCTTCTTCCACACCCAGAACTGTACGGGGCCAGTGTAGTTCTCCTCCTTAAGCTCCACTGGGGTGTTGTCCACATCCAATGTTGGGATAATTGTTCTACAAAGGGGGGCACAACAAGCCTCTTGTCAGCCACAGTCAGTATGTACAGAATGACTTGCCACCTGCCCCGGATCCACCTCCCTCCCCACCCACACCCCCCCCCCCACAATAAAATGAAGGTGTACATTTTAGGGCCCCCAATTATAATGGCAAACGGAAAAGAGGAGTTACCTCTCCCACATGCAAGACAAACGCACAAATAAAACTTGAGCAAAACAAGAAATGCAATAATATTAGTTGTAGAAGGACCAATTACAAGCACAAGCAGGAGAGGACCACAGACTCAGCTCACACTGGTAAAGGCGACTTCGAAACAGACAAAAGTCACTTTGTTCTCATTTTAGAATACCCCTTTAGAAGGCACGAGTGGGACATCAAGGGCAACACAATATCAAAGAGGCAGAAGCATAGGACCGGCGTCCCCAAACTACAGCAAAGTGACATCAGTTCTCACCTTTCTTGGGTTGCCCGAAAGCTCTGTAAAAAACAAATGAAGTACTAAACATTAAAAAAAAATAGAACATTGCAAAGTAAATCTTTTATGATACTTCTCAACCAGTGAGTTGTGTAAAAATTAAGCAGAAAAATATAGAAGTAGGAAGGGATGAGCAGATGCAGGCGAGGTTTTGTTACCCCCTCTGGTTGTTTCAAATACAAGAAAAATATTTTCACAAAAATGACTATATATATATATATATATATATATATATATATATATATATATATATATATTACACACACACACACACACACACACACACACACACACATACACAAAACGTACACATGGAAGCCAATGTTTACAGTCTGAAGAAACTGGGTTCATACAAAGTAACGCCCAAATCTACCCATATCCCACTGACAAACGCATGGAAGACCGTAGGGGACACCGACCCAGAGCACGGACCAGTCATGGCTTCTCTGCCTACATGGGGTCCTACCACATGCATCACCCTACCACAAGGTAGACCCTGTCTATGAAGATGGGTTTGTTCCAGGGCCTGCCCATGTTAAAGGGAATTTTTAAGACTGTCCAAGAGTCGAGGGGGCGTGGTCAAAGTACTCGACATGGAAGTCGAGCACTGATACGGCCAGTGTCGCCAGACTTTCAACTGCGGCATCCTACCCAACAGCTTTGTGTTGACTCCTCCACTGCCCCCCTGCACATCGCCTCACTTGGGCAGGGGCCTATTCTACGATATCTCTCACCGCCTGGGGGGGTGCTGTGATGTTTGTTTGGAGCCAGTGCAGTGTAATGGCGGACACTGCAGACTTTGTTTTAAGCCCGGACTGTCCGCATCTAGATCTCTATTTAGCTGCAGCCCGTTATTACTGATAAAACTATATAGTGTACAAACAATAATGTTTGAAAATAGAGTTTCTGCAAATATGTGTCATTTGCTCATCACCGAGCCACGTGTTCTGGTTTGTTTTGCTCCGATTTAACTCTGTTTGCATCACACTTCTAATTACCAAAAAATGTGCTTTTGTAATTCCTGATAGATTTTGAAATATTTGCAAAATTAATTTACAAGCTATTTATATAACTGGTACGTGTTAGAGAAAAATTAATAAAACAACGAGTTGAGTGGCACACACCCATTTTAACCATGTTTATCAGCGTTTACACCACCTATTTAAAATGTGTGCATGCTATACTAGGCCAGGGAGCTGCCGGTCTCCTGTTCCGTGTTAATGGAATACATTTCAAGTAAATGTGTACCTGGATCCTAGTGCCCACAGCAAGATGTATTTAACTTGCACATGATACACTGAGAAAACTCCCTCGAGGCCTATCTTTCTATTATCATGAGGACTAAATCACTACTGGCCTCAATAATCAATGACCTCACTTCTGTGACACTGAAATGTATAATTTTGATTATCATTATTTATTTCATTTCTTTATATAGTTTATAAAATGTAATTTTTATCTTTAAAATTTTTTTTTAGATGTATACATCACAATACTTGCACATTGAACTTAAGCTCATATAACATTTATTCACATTAACTGAATTAAGTATTCTTAGAAACCACTTATTTATTATATCATTTTTAAATTTTTCATGTGTACCAACAGTTAATGCATTGCAGTAACAGAGAAAAATACTATCTTCAGACGCTCACTTGACAAAAATCAACTCTAGTAATAGAGAGAAAAATAAACCTTCCTTTCCAAGCAGCCATGAGTTAACCCCTTCGTGCTTCAGTCGGCCGTTGGCCGACACGAGCACTACCTCCCTGGTGCTGCGCACTACCAACAGCTGGCGCAGCCCCACCCACTCCGTCGAACGCCCGCACTGCAGCGAAATGTTTTGACGCGGTAAACGGGTTAAAAGACAAACTGACATTTGACCTCTTTCCATGACAAGACAGCAAATATGTCAAGATAAACACAAGATTTAAAGGCATCTTTTTTGCTCATTCACTTTCTGAATGAACAGAACACCTCTTCTTTTCCAGCCTAGGCCAAATGGGACTAATAGGTGCTAAAAATAGCTCGACCTGATCAAATTTTATTCGCAATTGCGAGTGGGCGAGTAGTTTGAGGCCTGCCCCCTGCATCAAATCCTCCCCACCTCCCACCCCTGCCAGCTGGTGTGGAGCGCTCTGGCCCCACCTCCGGTCCAGAGCCCACCCCAGACCGGTTTTGCAGGCCTGCACTGGCTCGGGTCTCAGCCACGCACAGGGCCGGAGCAGACATGGGGGTTGCAGACATCATGATTAGTGCGAGGCAGAGAGGTGGTCGAAGCAGCTCCTCCTCCCACACAGACATTCTAAAGAGGACGGGAGTCACAGGTTTTCCTTTTTACCCTGAAATGAGGAAACCTGGGGCCTGCTCCCTTGTGGGTCCTTACATCTAAAACACCAATGCATGGCTCAGAACACAGCATTGAACATTGACCTCTTCAGGTTGACGGCAGCCGATCTCTTGTCCCGATGATTTATTTGGATGCTCCAGCATGGGATATCCCCCCCCCCCTCTGTAAATCTTGATTGGGGTGCCATACTGAGCACCCATTCCCCATTTGGAGAGTTAATGTGTGGCGTCCGCTGGACTCAACGTGCCGCCTTTATGGAGGAGGAATTGCGTGCCACGCAGCAAGTAAGCCCACCCGAGAGTAAGTCCACCCGAGAGGGCTGCTCAAGACCTACATTCAGCTGAGGGAATTGGCACAACAGGCACTAGAGACAGACCTAGAGGCCCTAATCCTTGCTCTGGAACACTAGGTCAGTGGCTCTGGCCGTTCAACCTGAGACTAGTTTCCCTGGAGGAGCCGAAGCAGTACTGAAGGGCCTCGACTCAATAAGTATATGAATCAGGAGACAACTCAGATACACTGCTATATTGGTTAGCGATCCGCAATATATCCACAAGAATGTCAAGCTATGTGCTAAAGCCCTGGCGACTCGACTGAGTCGAACCCTGAACCACCTTATTCATCCAGACCAATGTGGTTATACGCCGGAAAGAAGTAGCCACCACTGTATTCGCAGAGTGAAGTTGGCGCTCTCCCCGATGCATCACCTGGGTGGTAATCTAGCCCTCCTTCTCATAGATTTTTGGAAGGCATTTTCAACAGTTTCTTGGTCTTTCCTGATGCTGTGCTTCAGCAGCCAGGGTTAGGCCCCATGTTTCAGAGAAGGGTATATCTTCTATACAATGCCTCCACAGCTAGGGTCCGTGTCAGAGTTTTATTCCCCATCACAATTTCTAATCCATAGAGGCACGCGTCAGGGATGCCCTCTATCCCCACTTCTTCGCTATTGAGTCTCTGGTCCATATGATACGCTGCGACGCACAGGCTTGTGAAAATGGAACCATCTGCCTTTTAACTTTAAGGGGTGTATCGTACTTTTCAAAATGATGTGCATTCCTCTGTATTTATCCATCCTAACAAATTTTTCCTATCCAATCACCCAGGGATGGCTTTGATCCCGATCCTCAAAATTTGACATCTTTCATATGGGTGGGTATGCAACATTGTGTAGCATTTAACTCTGCATGGAAATCTCCTTTTGACTGCAGCATTGGCATGTCGGAAATTTACGGCTATTATCTATCAACCCAGCAAGTGCCCTTAAATGAATGGTTCACAGGGGGCCGGGATGACCCTGCTTACCACGTAGAACTCCACTTACTGCAGTCTGAAGTGCTCCTTGACTTGCTCTATGGAGGCAGCATTGCCCTATCGGGCCGTCCTGCACCCAGGTGGTGGTGCTCTGCTGGAGGGCTGCACTCTGTGGGAACGCCTCCTGATAGAGTTGAATACCCCACCCCGGACTCAAACCACCACCTCCCCAGACTCCAACACTCCCCGTAACTCAAGTTTCCTCCAGCTGCGACAGGCCCTGCGAACTCACCTCTCACAGCATGCCCAACTCTGAGTACAATCCACTTGAACCCAACATTTTCATGGGACGCCTGTGCAGGGGAGCTATATCTGTAGTTTATCATTCATTGATTTTCAACGCCTCAGACGGGTTCCTCTCTCTTTGGCGGAAATTGGAAGACTAGGTGGGCGAACTAGAAGAGGACGATTGGAGGGAGACATGTCTACCTCCAAGAGAACTGGCGATATCATTGTGGCTGCATATAATCCAGGCCAACTCCCATCACGCAACCTTTTTTAAAAAACTTTTTTTATTATTTTGTTCCTCCAAATCAGCAGACCATGTACTAAAACAATCATACATCTCGTCCACCTCAGCCGAGGTGGTGAACATTTTAACAATAATACATGCCAGCAATTAAGCCTAAGGTCGCATTGGTGGGGGATTCTCCATCTTCATTATTTTCTTCGTTTTTAGAAGCATCATCTTAACTCAACTGCAATTAAACTCCCCCGCCTCCCTTCCAACCACCCCTCTCTGCCCCCCCCTCCCCTGCCGGGTCTGTACAACTTTAGGTCTATGCATCTTATCATTCATGTTGGATCTCCTTGTGTCTCTCCCCTTTGACCTGGGCCCGTCCCCCCTGTGGAAGGCGTCTCCTCTGAGCTTTCTTGTGTGGGTTGTGGGGCCTGTCCCGCTATCTCTTGAATCATCAATCCCCACGCCATTAGCACCTCGGGTAGGTTGTTATCTCTCCTGGTCTTAGGCACGTGCTCTTCCTCTGCCAGAGCCCACTCCCTCAGATCGGTCTTCCATTTCGCCAATAGTGGCCCCATATGGATTAACCAATGGATTGCGATATGCCGCTTGGCTATAACAAGGTCCAGGACCAGGAACCGCCTACTTGTCTTAGGAGGTATCAAGCCCAAGAGACAGGCGCGCGGGTCCAGGGCAATTGTCACCCCTGCTATCCTGGTCAGGTCCTCTAGGACCGCCATCCAGTACGTCTGGATCATTGGGCAAGTCCACACCATGTGTGGAAAACCCGCCTGGGCGTTACGAAATCTAGGGCAGTGTGGAACCCTGGAACTATCGATGGCCTAAATCCGCCTCGGTGAGAGGTAGATCATATGTATTATATTATACTGGATTTGTTTGAAGCGATTGCATACAGACACCTTCCGCAGACTCTCGTGTATCTTTTCCCATTCCTGTTGTGTGATCTCTTGTGGACACACCCACTGCCATTTTTTTCTATTTTTAAGGGGCCATTCTTTTTATTGTCCCTCAGTGTCCTGTAGAGGTGAGTAACAAATTTCCGCTCCCAGCCATGGTGATCATAGTGACCAAGCTTTGGGTGTGCCCTGGAGCTTATGGAAACTAGGGCCACAAGTGCTGCGACGTAGCTTCTATTTTTGCATATTGCAAAAACTGCCCCAAGCCCAGCTCAAAGGAGGTCACCGCCGCCTGATAGGTGATTAATTTATTGTCCGGGTAGAGGTCAGACAGCATCAGGCAGCCCCTTCTTTGCATTTATCTGTTGACATAATCTGGTCAATTTGAGAAAAGGGTGGCATTAGCCAGAAGTCCGCCTCCGGGGCAAACAGCCGTTCCCGGATTAGTCTTCGTACCACTCGGTTCCATATTACAGCTACAAGTCACACCAAGGAGGACTGTGTTCCCGGTGCCCCCCGCCCGCCAGAGAAGTGATCCCAACTCAGATCTCATATGTGCTTGCCAGCAAGGACCTCTCCCAGGAGGAATTCGTGTCCAACCAGGCTATAGCATGTTGCAGTTAAAAGCAAAGTAATAAAGTTATAAATCTTGAATCTCTAAACCCCCTTTGCCCCACCTACGTTTCATGACCTCTAGACTAACCTGGCATCGCTTTCCATTACATAATATTAGGATAAGCAGTGCATCCAATTCCCGGAATATCCTGTGCGGTAGTTCAATAAAGGAACCTTGCATTGTGTAGAGACATTGAGGCAGGACCACCATCTTTATCAAGGTGATCTTCCTCATTAGGGAGAGTTTAAGTGTGTTCCAAAAGGCAATGCTACCCTGAAGGCCCTGGATAATACTCCCCATGTTATGCTGGTAAAAAATGGCCTCATTCCTCCCGTCCATATACCCAGATATCGAAGTGTGTCTGCTACCCATGGCAATTCCAGCTCCAGGCGCTGGGCTCCCTCCCAAATCGCTCTCCGATCAAATCGCGTAGAGCTGAGATTTCGTTTTGATGATGGAAAGCCCAGAGGCGGCAGCAAACTGAGTCAGTGCAGCAATCAGGGTCGGCAAGGACTGGGTCGGCAGATTCAGGTATATCAACGTGTCATCGGCGTTCAGGGATACGACATGCGCCGAATCCCCCACTCGTATGCCCTGTCCCTCGAGTACTACGCGGAAATGGCAAGCCAATGGCTCCATTGCCAGGGCAAACAGCAAGGGGGAGAGCAGGCATCCCTGTCGCGGCCCCCCTTGCTATGGGTATTGTGTCCGACACACATCGTCTCGTGCGAACCCTTACCACCGGTCGGGCATAGAGCAGTTTTACCCAATTGAAAAAACCCTCACCCAGTCCCATTTTTAGAAGTACCTCCCATAGATAGCCCCATCGGATCGAGTCAAACGCTTGTTTGATAGCTAGGAACACTAAGGTGCTCTGTTGGGCCCGTCCCTCCAATGATTGCATAAAGTGTGCGAGGCGGCGGATATTCCACAGCGTATTCCTGCCCGGTAAAAAAACAGACTGGTCATCATGTACCAGCCGCCGAAGATATAGGAGGAGCCTATTAGCTAGGTTGGCTGATGATTTTAAGGTCCATGTTCAGCGCTGAAATTAGTCTATAAGAACTGGGGAGTAGAGGCTCCTTCCCTGGTTTGGGGATTGTTGGACTTGGCCCTTCTGGCAGGTTCACCCCTGAACTTTTTGCCTTTTAGTATTACATAATTATAATGATTTCTGGTCTTTGCGCACTTTAGCACTGTGGCGCAGTGTAAAGTGCGTGCGCTCTCTAAGTGCCAGGTCACTAAAACAGTGGGGACCTGCTCAGCTCTTTTACGTTCCCTGCGTAAAATTATGCCACTCCTCCCTGTACAAGCTCGGGCATTAATAGTCAGGTGCACTATTCTCAGTCGCCTCGACTATTGTAACGCGTTGCTACTCGAGTCTCCTGTTACGCTGCTAGACCGGCTTAAAAGAATTCAGTCAGCCGCTGCCAAGCTAGCTCTCGGCTGGACTAGGAGATCCTCGGCCACAGCGGCCTTAGCCGAGCTACATTGGCTACCTCTGAAGCAGCGTGTGGCATTCAAGTCCCTCTGCCTTGTTTTAAGGCTCTGCATGGACTCGGGCCCAGACCTCTGCAAGCCCTGTTCTCGTGGTACACTCCCAACAGAGCCCTGCGATCGTCCTCAGCCTGTCTGGTAAAAGTGCCCAGATACAACAAAGTCAGAACTGGGGGCAGATCATTTAGGGTCGCAGCGGCTAAATTATGGAACAGTTTGCCCATCGACATCCGCCAAATTTCACAACTCCTTCCCTTTCGGAAACAAATCAAGACCTGGTTATTTCCCTAACTCCCCCCGCTTGTTACCCGCTCTTGTTCTCCTCAGTTAGAGTATTCTCCAGCGCCAGGAAACCTGCAAGGTATCAGTTGCGCTATACAAATACTTTAAATAAAATAAATAAAAGATTGGCCTGCCCTCCCATAGGAATGCATGGGGAATGTGTGTGTCCATGGTAATTCCTGATGCGTGGGGAGTGCAGGTGCGAGTTTGGTATGAGCGGACTCGTGTGATTAAATGCTGCGTGATGATGTGTGCAGCGTTATTGTGTCTAGTGTGGAAGTGCCACTTCTAGAAGTTTGCCTGTCTGTGCAGTGAATGTGCTGGCTTGTGATTGGCTGGGGCTAGCTGGTGTGCCTGGCTCCTGGAGTCAGGATGGGTCTGCCCCGGTGGTGAATGGGAGATCTGCATGTTGATGGCTGGGGAGGAGTGCACCTGGGACCTGAATAGGGCTGGTCTTTCCCTTCACAATGCTGTCTCCACCCCCTGTGGTGTGTCTGATGTCCCTGACCCATCCTGTGAATAGGCAGAGGGGCTGAGCAAACAAAGTGCTCAGGAACCAGTTGCATATGGTTCGCCCCTTGCCTGCACCTTTGACAACAAAGGAATTTTGGGTATAAAAAGAGGCTGTGACCTCTTGTAAAATGTTCTTGTTTCCTGACTTGAATCTACCAGGGGCGTGCTGCTGCTGGGGCCCAGGGGAAGGCTTGCATCCCTGGGCCCTGCCCAGCCCCTGGATGCCTAGAATGACTGGGGGACTCTTCTACTTTTTGGATTCCTGACAGAGGGGGCCTTCCTGATGGTGGGGCCCAGGAGGGACCGCCATGGGGGCTGTCTCCTTGCTGGGATGCCCAGTGTGCTGGCCCCTGGGCCCTGCCTTGCCTCCCTGACCTCCATTTGCTGTTGCCTGTGCCCCAGGAATTGATGCTGCCTCTGGGCGCCCTGTGAGCGCTGGGCTCCTTTCCCCTGTGGCCCTGTGCGAGGGAATCCAGAGCGTAGGGATTCTCCCTTGGACCCTTCATCGCAGGTGCCCACCCTGCATTATGCTCGTTATGGTATCTTATAATTATTATTACGGGTGCCCACCACGTTTTGATGTGCCCCAAAGCGGGTACTCACCCAGCTATTTACTTTTTTTTTATTATGAGGGTGCCACCCCTCATTTTGCCCCCGTTAAATCACTGCCACGGCCCTCGCGCCGCAAAATAGGAAGTCAGGCACCATAGTGCCCGACTCGGGGCGGGACTTCCGGTTCTGCGAGGAAGTCATGCCGCCGCCGTGCTCCGATTGGGGGGAAGCCTTGATCCCGCCTTTCCGGTCTCCCGTGTGGAGAGGGAGACCGGAGTTGCTGCCCACCCGCGAAGGAGAAGCCGCCGAGCCACCCAGGCTGCACCCTGAGTACCAGTCCTGAAATGGGGGACCGGGTGAACAAAAGCGGTCGGGCGGGGCTCCGAGGGATCGGGAGAGCCCCGCTACCGCCGGCGAGTGAGGACTTCTGCCTCCGCCTCCCCAGCCGGTGAGTTAGCAAGTGCTGGGTCGGGCTCCGGATGTGCCTCAATGGTGCCGGTCCAAGCCCGGCCTGTGTCTTGAGCGGCCCCCGCCTGAAGGGAGGGTCGCTCCAACGTCAGGGGCATTGATGCATTAGAGCCAACGAAGGCTCCAGGGGCCATTGTCCTTCCGAGTCCCCTGGGAGGGGACTCGGAACGATCCCGGGGGCATTGTTGTGTTTAGAGCCCGAGAGGCTCCCACGCGCATTGGGGGCATTTCCGAGGGTAGAGCGGCCCCGGTTGGCAGCGGGCCGCTCCCCCAGTGTGGCCCCATACTTGGTCTCGAGCCCCAGAAGCTCCAACGTGTGGTGGCATTATTGTTGAAGAGCCCACGAGGCTCCTAAGGGCACTGTTGTTCATTTAGAGCCGGAGGGCTCCAACCTATTGCGCAGTCTTTTGTCCGAAGGGCTGGTGAGAGCCCTGTCGCAGTGATCCTTTCCAGCTGCCCAGCAAGTAGTGGGCTGCTGCTACGTTTAGGTTTTCCTTTTAGGGACATGTGTTCTTCTGAACTCAGGAGTGAGTCGCACTCCTTCGCCCTACCTTGGCCTTCCCCAGCTGCGCAGCACATAGTGCCAGCTGCATCGTTTAGGCCCCTTGCTATTGTCCCCATTTGCCCAGCAAGTAGTGGGCAGCTGCTACGTTTAGGTTTTGGTGCAGTGGCGCAACCTGGACTTCAATGTGATTTCTGCGCTAAATGGGATTTATGTGCTTCTTAGGGTGCTAGGAAATGTACTGTGTGTAGAATGTTTTGCGCACCCTGTTCTGATACCTCTAGACATATGTTTATGCTTAGGAGGTTGTTTTGTCTAGTATGGGTTATACTAGTGTGTTCATGGGTCCCTGCGTGATAGTTGCCTAAGGTGTTTAGGATTGCGTAGGGGGTACTTACCTTTTGGCAGTGGTTACTGGTTGTGGTCTACAGTTGCTATTTGGAACTATAGTTATTATAAGTGCTATTGCTACAAAGTGCTAATTCTACCAAGTGCTAGTTCTAAAAGTGCTTATTTCCGACAGTGGTCCACGTGGCCCTGTCCCGTGTACCTAATCCCTTGTAGTTATTGCCCGTGCCAGTTGGCACAATGTACATCCTGTGATTAGGATTCTGATGTGTTCTGATAATACAGAGGTTATTTTTATATAACCTTGTGTGGAGTTCCTTTTGTGGAGGGCCTGGGATGTTGTTGCTGGTGGGTGCGTGCGCAAATGCTTTACACATCGCCTCCGAGATAAGCCGGACTGCTCGTGCCAAGCTACCAAGAGGGTGAGCAGGGATTATCTTGGCGGGTGCCTTCCTTGCCCTGACTTAGAATGGTGGTTTCTGCCCGACTTTGGCGTAAACCTTAGCCAACCAGAAATCCCATTTCTAACAGGGATCATCACTATCAATTTTTCCCTTATGGAGTCAGGGAGCAGAACGCATTTGTTGGCCTCCACCGTGATTTCTAGGAGTTTAGGAATCAGGACCCTCCATATTCTTTATAAAGTTCTACTGCTATGCCATCCATCCCGGGAGACTAAGCGGTCTTCAGGTGAGCGATTGCCGTCCGTATCTCCTCCCTACTAAAGGGGGCTCCTAATGCTTCCTGACTCTCCGTGTCTATGCAAGGCAGTTCCACCTCAGCTAGATAAGACTCTACAACCTCAGGGGCCATGGGGGATTGGGGCTATGAGTATATTCTAAGTAAATGTGTCCGTAATGCTTTATTGGTGTCATGTTGCGTATTTACCACATGTCCAAGGTCATTTTTAAATGCCAGAATCGGGTGGGGTTGAGTCTCTGCCAGAATCAGGCGTGCTAGTAGCTGTCCCGCCTTATCCCCTTCTGTATACCATCGACGCCTGATCGCATTTTGTTAAATTTGCCAAGCGAGTCCCATATGTCCCCTATCTTCCATCCCATTTAGCCGGCCCCTCTCGGTTCATGGGAAGCTCCTTCTCCAGTGCCGCTAAGCGCTCCTCATATTGGCATAGGTCGTGCTCCAGCACTTTCTTAACTCCCACCTCCGTGGACATACATACCCCCTGTATCACCACCTTCATCGCGTCCCATTCGATCGCCCTGAGGCTGGCCGAGCCCCAGTTTGCCTCAAAATAGGCATCCAGCCCATTCGAAATGGCATCCTTATAGATTTGGTCCCCAAAGGCTTCGGTATTGAGCCTCCATAACGGTATCTTGGACCTCGGCCGGCCCTGCGAATATGTTATTAATAGCGGGGAGTGATTAAACAAATAGCGGGCCAGATATTGGGTCTCCTCTATCTGATGCACCGCCGTCTTTTGAATAAAGAAGTAATCTAGTCTGCTATAGGTATTGGCCACAGGTGTATGACACGACAATCAGGGTTGCGGTGTGGCCATATAGCCAATAATAGTCAATACCAACAAGAGAGGAAGGGCATGAGTAGGCACTCCTGTACCCCAATCAAATATTTATTAACAACAAAGGAGTGACCGTGATAAGAGTGCTATCAAAATAAACTAGTGAGGTGTAATGTTATTCCACTATGTGCTGCAAATGTGATCAATGCTCACACACGTGCATGCACACAGCGAAATCTCTGTCTCCCTATGCACGCCCTATGGGTCCTCCTCTGAGGAAGAGACCTGGTGGGCTTACTGGTCACCCAGTGTTAAAAGGAGGGAAAGAACCTTTCTTATTAGAAGGACCCTCACTCACCACTAGTTGGTGACATGCTTCATCATTGGGTCCCCGCTGGGGTGACCGAATGTCTCCCCAGCGTGCTACGACGCCTGGTTACAGCGGAGCAGGATGTGGTGAGTGCAACAGTGCCCAAATTAGGAGGTGACTAAACGTGAATGTGTAAGTGTATTAAAAAATGCAGAAGTTGTGCCTTTACAAAAATCTTTAATAATGGCCAACCTGCATTGAATAAAAACAAAGTGGACGGACTCCCCAGGTTCTAAGTTAAGGAACCGGAATCCTAATCAAGATCAAAAGTTGGTCAACATGTTTCTGGTGTCAATTTGCAATTAGCTCAGCATTCTTCAGGACCTACGCAAAAGTCCTCCGGTGGTGTATGCGCGCTAAGGCGTATCCTCCCGGAAGGTGAAAAATATGAAAAATATATACAGTGTAGAATAACCGGATGGTTTCCGTAAGTAACCCACTACAATTTTAGTAGGGATACATAAAAATCTTCCTTAGAGGCATAGTCACGCCCCTTCGGTAAAGACAGCGTGGGACTCCTTCACGCTGTGTTTATTTCGGCATCCGCGGCTCCCCTCAATGTGCCTGCTGTCTTTCGGCTGCCTCTAAGGAAGATGTTTATGTATCCCTACTAAATTTGTAGTGGGTTACTTACGGAAACCATCCGGTTATTCTACACTGTATATATTTTTCATATTTTTCACACTTAGAGCCTCCCGGGAGGGTACGCCTTAGCGCGCGTACACCACCGGAGGACTTTTGCGTAGGTCCTGAAGAATGCTGAGCTAATTGCAAATTGACAGCAGAAACATGTTGACCAACTTTTGATCTTGATTAGGACTCCGGTTCCTTAACTTAGAACCTTAACTTAACTTAGAACCTGGGGAGTCCGTCCACTTTGTTTTTATTCAATGCAGGTTGGCCATTATTAAAGATTTTTGTAAAGGCACAACTTCTGCATTTTTTAATACACTTACACATTCACGTTTAGTCACCTCCTAATTTGGGCACTGTTGCACTCACCACATCCTGCTCCGCTGTAACCAGGCGTCGTAGCACGCTGGGGAGACATTCGGTCACCCCAGCGGGGACCCAACTAGTGGTGAGTGAGGGTCCTTCTAATAAGTAAGGTTCTTTCCCTCCTTTTAACACTGGGTGACCAGTAAGCCCACCAGGTTTCTTCCTCAGAGGAGGACCCATAGGGCGTGCATAGGGAGACAGAGAGATTTCGCTGTGTGCATGCACGTGTGTGAGCATTGATCACATTTGCAGCACATAGCGGAATAACATTACACCTCACTAGTTTATTTTGATAGCACTCTTATCTCAGTCACTCCTTTGTTGTTAATACATATAGCCAATAAGCCATAGTTTTGAAGCATCTGGTCCAGTTCTTCTCAGACTTTAGGTTTGGCATCCAGTTTTGGGGAGGAGGGGTGGAGGGGGGTATCTGTCTAGCTCCCCGTCAAGGGCACAATTTAAATCTCCTGCACCAATCAATACCGTGTCTGAATCCAAATCTAACTGCCCCAAGACTAGACGTAAAAACTCACCATTATCGCTATTCGGGGTATACATATTACCCGACCGTCCCCCCCTTCCCCACCTCCGATTGTGTTTCTTGTACCAGACATAGCGGAGAGACCTGGTTTTGTGTTGGGATTGCTTCCAGTTCAGTAAGGAGAGTGCCATCTGGTCCCACCATGATACGTCCTCCATCTGTCCGATTTCGTGCCCTCTGTCGTCGTTCCTCATGGTTCCGGTGTCAACCACTCCGCCTTCTCGGTTCCTGCCAGCCCTGGTTTTGATCCTGGCCGGCCAATCCCAAGGAGTCCATCCAGTCAGTCGCCTCCGGTGGGTTACCAAACAAGTGCACCATGTAGTCATATTGTACTCGGAGCCTGGCCGGGAACATTAAGCTGTATTTAATGTTGAGGTTTCACAGCCGGCGTTTTACACCCAGGAACCATTCCTTAGATCCTGCACCTTTTTCGTATAGTCTGGTCAGATATGGATGTCCTGGTTTTCTAATCTATGCGTACCATTGGTGCGAATACAGTTCAGGATTGCGTCCCGGTCTCTAAAAGTGAACAGTCGGTCAATCATAGCTCTGGGCGGGGATCCTGGTTTCGGCGGCGGCCCAAGAGATCTAGGAGCACTCTCCACCGTACTCACTATCAGAGCCCCCGGCCTCAGTGTCTTCGATGTTGCACAAGCTACTCCTTCTGCTGGCCAGGACAGCTATTAGGAGCCACCGGCCCTCCAGCCAGCACGGACACTCGGTTCAGTCTTTATACACCTCGCCCCGGACCGCAGCTGGCCCGGTCTTCCGCCGATCCGCGGAGCCAGTGCTTCAGGCCCACTTTTGCGCCTCACGGCCTCGCCAGCACCAGGGGATTCCTTGGGTCTCCTCACCCAATCAACTGAAGCTTCAGTCCTAGGCCACTGTCAGTGTAACCCGTCGTGCAGGCCTCACTGCGTCCCCAGCGCTACGTCCGGGCACTTCCAGCCAGAGTAAAAGCAGGCAGCACAGTACCAGACTCATCAAGGTCTCCTCCATGGCCTCCGGAATCTCACCGGTCGGGCCGTACGCGGCTGTCTCTTTCCTCCTTCACCCCCTCCTGGGGCCTCTCATCAGATTGGCAATGGCGGCAGGACTCTCCCAGGTCCATGGGCTCCTCCACCGCTCGCCAGTAAGCCGGGGCAGTTCACGGCGATCTCCTCCTTTCAAATCAGCATGGGGGCCAACCTTTCAGAAACCTGGGCACTTCCAGCCAGAGTACAAGCAGGCCGCACCACACCGCCAATGCCTAAGCCTTATCCCTGGCCTCCGGAGTCCCACCCGTCGGGCCGTTCGCGGCTGTCTCTTTCCTCCTTCATCACTTTAGCAAACAATGGTGGCGGGACTCGCCAAGATTCACGTGCGCATTGAGCGCCCGACAGAAAGCCTGGGGCAGTTCGCAGCAATCCCCACCTTTCAAGGCAACACGGAGGCCGCCATTTTCAGGGAGCAGGATTCCGACGGGTCTCCAGCGGCCCGTAGCGATGTTCTCCAGTTGCAGGAGAATGTCCTTTAGCACTACCAGGACCCTCGGAATCAGGAGGGTTTCCGCTATCAGTCCGTGCTGTGAAGGTCACCATAACGCAAGGATTTAACAGGATTTCAGCTGTTGGGGCAGGAGCAGTGCAGAAACACGACTAGCCGGCCATGTTGTCAGGCCACGCCCCTGCCTACCATCACTCAACTTCTCTCTCCCCCGCGCCACATACAACAGAGGAGTCGATCTACACAGAATACATGAGCATGCTGCGCCCCCCCCCCTGTCGCTGACTTTTATCATGTGGCTTGGGAGTGCTCAGCTCTGCGCCCCTTTAGGGATGGGGTGGGTCACGAAATCTCCGCAGTGCCAAATCGCCAAATCGATCTGGGTCCCCGGACGACGCTGTCTGGCCTCCTGAAGGAACTGGGGGGCCCACAGGCGGAGAGGATTTTTATAGAGATAGCTTGTCTAGTGGTGAAAAGCGGCATTTTTTGCAAGTAGGAAATAGCCTTCACCCTCCTTGCTACGCTGTGGCGGAGGGGAGTTGACTAGTGTGCACACCAAGAAAAACAGATATACATGGCGAGAGGCGGTCTCTAAAAACACGATAAAATATGGGAGATGTGTTGGGAGTACCATGGGATACAGACGTAAGATCAAGTTGTTTGGGATTACTACTCTATATGTTCATGTGACCCAGAGATGTTACTATTGACAATTGCATCGCAGTGGATGCTTGGATTGGGGAATACAAATATAATAAAATGTGGTTATCATGACTGCCCTGGAGCCAGTGAAATCCTGGTTTGTCACACCACGATAAAGAAAAAACATTAGCCTACTGGGAAGAGATCACCTCCGACTGGTGGGTTCTCTCCATCAGAGTATGGGTAGTACCTTAAACTCATCTAAACCTCAACAAGCCCCTTACCCTGCAAAACACACATCAGGCAGGCATTTCAAAGGCGGTTCAGGGGTTCATCCTTAACAGTGCCATAGAGCCTGTCCCACCCAAGCACCACGGTAAGGGGTGAACTCGCTATTTTTTCTCATTCTCAAAAAAGTTGGGTCAATAAGACCAATACAGGACCAGAGGCCCCTCAACAGCTACATTCGGTCAGTACAATTCCATATTTCTACCCTGCAGAATGTCATCCGACTACTGCAGCAAAGCGACTGCATCACTGCTCTTGATCTGAAGAAGGTTTTCCTTCACATACCCATCCATCCTGCTCATGGACGCTACCTGCGATTCGTGGTAAGTGATCAGCATTATCAGTTCGAAGTACTGATGTTCAGTAACCACAGCTCCACATGTGTTAGCCAAATGCCTAGCTGTGGTGCCAGCCCTCTCAGAAGGGGGTATTCTTGTGTTTCCGATCTCAACAATTGGCTAATAACGGTAACAGGCAAGAATCAGTGCCTAGCACACACTCACACCACCATCCCCCTTCTCCATGTTGAGATTACCATTAACGCCACCAAATGTCATCTTGACCCCACCCCTCCCTTCCGATTCAGCCCTTCTTAAGTGTTGCCCTCAAATCAATTATTGTCAAGACATATCCAGCCAGGTCAGTGTACAAGCTTTCCAGCAGTTACAGCCTCTTTTTCAGGCACATTTTCACTTATCAGTAACAAAATAATGTGTCTCCTAAAGAAGATTGCTTCCCGCATAGCCACTCACATCCGACTACATGCAGGGCCTATTGGCATAATTTTTACAGTCAGAGGGTCACTGTGAAGATTGAGTGTTGACACTAGCTAGCATTTATCGCTCTCTGCAGTGGTCGAACAGTGACAACATGTTGCAGAGCGAGCCCTTCATGGAACTCGTTCTGCAGATGTCCATCACCACAAATACCTCCCTTTCAGCTTCAGGTGGGGAGCACACCGTACAATCTGAGACTTCAGAACTTGTAGTCAACATATCAGTGGAGACTACCCATCAATCACCTCAAAAACAACCCATGGGAAAGGCAGTTTATATTAACTCTGTAGTATCCAAGATTCCATGGGAAAAGGCCAATTAAACTTCTCAACTGGATGGTCAAGTAGCAACGTTAACTCATATGCAAATTAGATTCCAAAAAGATGGGCTTGTGAACTTCTTATATTTCCATTTTGTTCTTATACGGCAGATAAAATATGTTCAGCTCTGATGAAATCTACTTACATGGACAAAACTCGTTGGCTGTGTTTGTTTGTATGAAACAAAGCTTGGTTGTTTTACAGTTTGGTTGGTTCTAGTGGCGGTCAGAACATCTGGGAATGTGCAGAAGGATAAAACAATTGAGATTAAAGGACCTGTGTGGTGTTCTATACTACTACTGCCATTGGACTATTCATCAATCACCTCAAGCTTTTAGCCCTCCTGCTAGCACTCAAGGCCTTCCTTGAGGTCATTAGACCCAAAATGTATTACCTACAGAGGCACGGCACACACTCCCCGCAGCCATAAGAACTAGTGCAGAGTATTTGGCATTGGGCAATTCACTATTGGATACACCTCCTGGTGGAGTACCTCCTAAGAGGGGACAACGACTTTTCAAACCTACTCAGCAGGCTGTAGCAACAAGCCTACAAGTGGGAATACCACTCACAAGTACTATTGCCATACGTTCGTCTTGGAGGTGTGAGGTTTGCCCCCCAACCCCCCAGGTCAACCTCTTTCCCACCGCAAAAATGTCAAACCTCCACCTGCAGGTTTCCACACCTTCAGTAAGTGGATAAGCTCTATTGAGGAACTGGTGAGGGATATTTGCCTATGCTCCTTACGTATGTGGTCAAGAAGCTTGTGCAAACTTTCCTCATCATGGTGGCTCTCACATGGCGAGACCGCTCCGGTTGTTGATCCTTCTCGTGATGTCTGTTGAACCCACAGATAGCTTCCCAATAGGCTATGATCATGGTAAGATCACATACCCAGACCCAAAGCAGGTCAATAAAGCAATTTGGCTCCAGGGGTCTTAGTTTGGTCATCTCAGTCTCTCACAAGCATGGATGGACATCCTCAAGGAAGCATGCAGGCTCACTACGTGCATCTGTTATCCTGCTAACTGGAAAAGGTGCGCCAGCGACTGCATTGGAAACGCTTGAACACTCTTCAACCCAATGTTCAGGATTTTGTTGCTTGCCCACTTCACATACAGATATCAAATTTAGCTTACACTTCCAGATGCCTTCACTTGGATGCCGTTGCACGCTACGTGTAAACAGGGAACACTCTTTTATTAGGATTCCTATGATCTAGGCTTATATGGAGAGGGTCAACCAAGTCATCCCACCTAGAGTTGCTCCTGCCCAGTCAGGACTCTTAATTTTAAACCACTAGACTCGTGCATCTTACATTTTCTTTCCTGGAAGGTTGCTGTCCTGGTCGCACTCAAGTCCCTAAGACAAGTAAGCGAGCTACAGGCTCTCTCCATTTCAGGTCCATAATGACAGTAGTCCTTAGGACCTACCCCAAATTCATATCCCTCTTCCACCTTAATCAAATTATCACACTCCCTGCCTTTTTCTCACAGCCAGAGTCAGTAGCAGATAGGGTGTTACACCACCTTGATGTAAAACACGCTTATATGTTAGTACATAAGGGCCCGTTTTATATCAAGGGTGTGTCATGTGGTCCCAACATTTAAAATACAGATGCCTCATGCGCTCTGTTTGCTACTTTGTGTCTGTTTGAGGCTGTAGGTTAAAAATGAATTAAAAAACGTAAGATCAACTTGATCATGACAATTTTTACTTAGTCCTGTTAGGGTCAATAATTTTATAAAATCCATTCAGATCATTGCCTACATTATATAGGTTGTCATTTTTACAAGTAATGGCTGTGCTCCTTACAGTAGTACATAGGTAAGGGGTCCCAGTTCGGAACCTTTGGAAAGGGAATGTGGATTTGAAAAAAAGTTTCATAAAAAATAAACCAGCGTATTATTTAGATTCACTGTTGTTTAATCACAATGAATCCAGACACAGATTTCATAACAAATAATTGATAGAGTTATATTGTTCCACATACGACAAAACATTTGTGCCCCAGGGTAGGGGAGGGGAAAGGGGAAAGGGGAGGGGGGTTGGTGCAAGGTGAGTGTGAGGGCTTGCTGGGCATATAGGGCAAATTAAGGTGACATATCACATTAGATCATTAGGACTGTGTTGACCTAAAAATGTAGCAACACTTATAACATAAATGTTCAGACAGTTCCATCTTAAGCCATCAAACAAGAAAAACCATTGTAAAATAAATCAACAATCTGGTTAGAAAGCTGGCACAAAAGATGACCGTCGACGTTTCGACCCCACAAATTCTAGGTGTCTGAGCGACCTTAGGGAGGGGTCTTCTTCAGGACAGGAGGGCAGGATGAGGGGGGGCACCGTGATCAGCTGTATCACGATACGGGATTTACATGGTACTCTTTGTGATATGTCACCTTAATTTGAACTTTATTCCCAGCAAGCCCTCACACTCACCTTGCACCAACCCCCCCTCCCCTTTCCCTTCCTTCCCTGGGTGGGGTGGGGGGGGGAAGGGGAGGGGGTTCTGGATTCATTGTGATTAAACAACAGTGAATCTAAATAATATGTTGGTTTATTCTTTATGAAACTTTATTTTTCAACTCAACCTTCCCTTTCCAAAGGTTCCGAACTGGGACCCCTTACCTATGTACTACGTTCCACCCAAGCCCCAGTAACTTTCTTGGGTACACCCTTTTTGGTAACACATGTGCTCCCTACTGGGCACCATTCTATCTTTATAATCCGATTGTCCATAGGAGAAAGCCCCTGAAGTGGATGTAGCTGCTGAATAATTACGACCCTAGACTCTGCTGCCTGTTGCTGGAGGTCAAGTGTGATTCTGATTTGATGTATTAACTTGCCTACTTTGGCAAGTAAGCAGGTGGTGCTTTCTGAAAAGCACCAATCCGAAGCATCCTTGCAGGTTTGAAAGGCCCTTATCCCTTAGGACCAGACATAGCAAACGATAATGATCGCTCGCCATCTTGGGGCAGCAGCATAAAAGATGTAACCATGATTCACTGTGATAGTTGCATAGCCTACACGAAACAGTGTTGTCTTTTCGCGCATATGTAGGGTTGAACTTGGGGATCTTGAGGGCAGGGAGACACAAAAACAGGATTTTCCTTCTAGTCTGAAACCGGGTCTTGCATATAAGGTTGAGCTTTTCCAGGGATATACGAATTGTCAAGTGTCAGTGTAAGGGAATTGTGCCGAAGTCGGGAACGATCCAGTTCAAACTATATTGTCTTGACTTGGCGCTTCACTGCCTTAGCCCAGGCAATATGTGAAATTTCATGTAGGGGCATGCTCTCTGCCTCTTTTTTAAGTGAGTCTATTGCTTGGTCCAGCTTACGAGTGCCATGGGGATCCTGTTGCCCTGAAAATTGTTTTTAAAAAGTATTTTAGAGTAGTTTCAGGGGCTTTAAGCACTCTGATGTAGTATTTTATTAGGTCCTCCTGTAGTGCCAAATCCGTCTGTATAATCAGATTTCAAGCCTTCACCTGGTATTCCTCGCCTATAGTACGATTTTATATGCTTTTATCTGGGCTGCGTTAATGGATTTCTCCAGTGCACTTGGGGAGGCTGGTTGACCGTAGGGGATTGCTGGAATTAATTTTTTCCCTACTTTTTTTAGCGCAGGCTCTACGGATGGACTTGCTAGATGACAGCTTAAACGTCCAAGTGAGAGGATAATTCTATTGATTTTCCAAGTTAGCTCCTTTAGGTGTTTAGCTGCTATTGCCCTTTCTGTTAACCATACCCTTGAATAGTTATAGGATTTAGATGTCCTTATTTGGTGGTCACCCAGCAACCAGGTAGCTTGCTTTTGGTTAGGATGTTTGACAAAGATTATTATCTTTAGCTTATTAATTTGTAGGCTGTTTTCCGCGTTATACTCTGCTAGACTTCAAGGCTCTTTGGAGCCCCACCCTAGTGTGATCCATGATCACTGTACTGTCCGCGTACTGTAGGGTTGCGAGGGTCATCTTAGCCAAAATCGGAGGTACTAGACTGGCATCTTTCAGAACTTGCCCTAGGTCTGCTGTATACAGATTGATTAATAGTGGAGCCAAAACACAGCTCTGCTTTAGACCGGTGTTAGTTTCGATTCTCGAGGTTGCAGTTGTTAGGCTTAGTTGACCCAGACCCATGTCCCCTCGTAAAAGGGCTTTTATCGCTTTTAAGAGGGTTGCTGGAATCCCCCAGGATCAAGTTTGTCCCTAGTCTACCTCGGTTGACTGTCAAAGGCTGTCGAGTAGTCTATAAAACAGCAAAACAGGAGCAGATTGTTTCTCTTTACCGCTTGCTTAGAAAGGTAAGACAGCGCCAAGATGAAGGTTATTATTTAACTCCTATGTTTAAGTAGAGGAGCATTTCGCTGACAAGTATCAGGGTTGTCCTTGCTGAAATTCAAGCCCAGCTGATTCCGGTTTACCTCCTGCATGAGATGGTGCCCAGCTCTACACCAAAACGGGCTCCTTGTAGACACATGCCCACAGGTAATTGGGTAGTTAAATCACACTACAGGGATTCTGGCAGGTTCACCAACCCTAGGTCCACTAGGATATGGAGAGCTGGGTAGGAGCACAAACTAGAACTGTATTTACAAGCAAACATGTAAACGCTTGAATAGTACAATACGATGAATGAACTAGATATTTTTCACCATTCCCTCGCTGTTCCATTGATAGTTGATGCACATGCATTTTATACAAGAATCCCCTTGATCCAATAAATATTGTAATGCCAATCTGAGTATTTCACGTGTTTTCCTTTTGGCATGCATGACCTGCCAAACAAAAAGGTGCCAGGCCTGTTTCCACAATTTCCTTGGGGACTCAGGGTTGTCATGTTCTGAGGTTGCACATTCCACCTGTCACCTGCTTGGGTTAGGGTACAGATGGTACACTGTGAGCTAGCCTGCCCTAAGGACAACATATCCTGATGGTGTGTTTGTGGACTCAGTCTCGCACAGTTTTGATGTTTATGTTGCCCAACAAATGCAGTTTTACTCAGTAAGTAAAAACCGTACGACAGGTGTGTAATGCCCAAGAACCAAGACTTTTTGCATAACACAACAACTTTACATTCTATTTGCCAAACCCAAAAAGGTCACCATTTGTCAAAAGTGTGTACAGCCAGGTGGATTGTTAAGTGCATCCAAACCGGATACCATAAAAGCCAAGAGAAGATTCCCTGATAGACCCCAACCACATTCTAACAAAAAAATAGAAACTGGTATGGCTTTTCTCTGTAACTTTCCTATAGCTGACATTTACAAGACAGCTACATAGTCCACTCCACATACTTTCACTAAACACTATTGTGTGGATGTCATAGCTCACCAACAAACTAAAGATGGTCAAACTGTACTAAGGATGTTGTTTCAAGCATCTGAACCATTCACTGGCAGACAATCACTTAAGTGCTGCTTTACAGTCTATACACAGCATATGTATCTACAGCCGCACATGCTAGGAGAAGAAAATGTAACTTACCGTGTAAGCATCTGCTCATAGCGTGTAGTGCTGTAGATTCACATGTGCCCACACTCCTCCCCAGGAGCAAGTGGCTGTTACAGATTTAGCCTTCTTTATACATTTTCACCATGGTCATCAAAATGTCCTACACACTGCTCTGCCAAATTTCAAGTAAATCTGTACAGTCATTTTTGCGTTATGTCAAATACAATGGTCTATGGAAAATGCATTGTGAGAAAAGTTTTGGGACCACTTTTATCTTTGTTTTAAACTATTGTTCTACTTGTATGAGGGATTGCCCAAATACATCACTACTCTTCTGAAGTTTATTCAGAACGCTGGCATTTGCCTTGTGCCTTCTGCCCCACCTTTCTTCACCCTTCTACAACAATCAAGCCTTCTATAACTTTTTCTTTAGTTACAAATTTTCTTTCCAGTAGGAAGCTGGCTCTCTAATAGTGTACTAAAAATGAAATACACTGTGCAGAGTGAAGTGAACTACCAAATGGTAAAAGGAGGCAAACGCAGTTAATTCGAATGCTTTTTTGTGGTAGTGTGGACAAGCAGTTAGGCTCATCCGAGGGTAGTGCTAAGCATTGGTTGCACTCCACAGATAATGATTTATGAGACACATAAAAGAATGAATTTGAGACAAATTTATAAAAAAATATCGTCTTTTATGGAATTTTTAAAACCAAGGGCACAGATCTACGGCAAATACTTGCGCAGTGACGATTTTTCAAAGTTCAGAAACGACATCACATTTATGCGCAATTAAGCACCATAGAAAGTAATGGGGGAAAGCAGTGAAATGCATAGGAAATCAGGCAATGCTTTCACGGAGTTCACAATCAAGCAATCAGGGGAATTGAAAGCGCGATACTCACCCGTGAGGGTCTCAAGACGCTATAGGCAGGCAGATCTGTTTTGCCGAAGAGCCAGGTCTTGAGGATCTTCCTGAAGGTGTTCAGGGAGGGGGCGCGTCTGATGTCTGCCGGTAGTTCATTCCAGGTCTTAGGTGCAATGTGAGAGAAGGATCTTCCACCTGCTCTGGCTCTGTGGATGCGCGGTGTTTCGGCCAGTGCAGGGTTGGGAGATCGGAGGTTTCTTATGGGTACGTGGAAGTTGATTCTGTCGTTGAGGTATTTGAGTCCTTTGTTGTGTAGGCATTTGTAGGCGTGAGTAAGGGACTCCTTTCTCCACTGGGAGCCAGTGGAGACTTCGTGTTGGCTGATGTGTTTGTGTCGGGGGATGCCAAGGGCGAGTCTGGCAGCAGTGTTCTGTACTGTCTGGAGTTTGTGGAGTAGGGAATTGTTGATGCCTGCAAAGAGTGCATTTCCATAGTCCAGTCTGCTGGTGACGAGTGCGTGAGTGACGGTCTTCCTTGACTCAGGGGGGGGGGGGCACTTGAAGGTCTTGCGGAGGATGCAGTGGGTGTTAAAGCAGCTGGAGGTGACAGCGTTGACCTGTCTGTTCATGGTGAGTGATGAGTCTAATACGATGCTGAGATTTTTGGCGTGGTCTTAGGAAGTAGGTGGGATTCCGAGGGCGGTTGGCCACCAGGTGCTGTCCCATGTAGAAGGGGTGGTACATAGGACGAAGACTTCTGTCTTCTCTGCGTTGAGCTTCAGGCAGCTGTTGGTCATCCAGACTTCGATGTCTTGCATTCCTTTTTGGAAGCTGCATTGGACAGATGTGGGGTCTTTGGTGAGGGAGCGTATGAGCTGGGTGTTGTTGGCATAGGATACGATGTTGAGGCAGTGTTGTCGGACGATGGCTGCGAGGGGGGCCATGTAGATGTTGAAGAGGGTAGGGCTCAGGCATGAACCCCGTGGGACTCCGCAGGTGATTTTCGTGGGGTGGGAGAGGAAGGGTGGGAGTCTGATCCTTTGGTTTCTTCCGGTGAGGAATGATCAGATCCAGTCGAGGGCTGTTCCTTGTATGCCTGCGCCGTGTAGTCTGGCGACTAGTGTGCGGTGGGAGACGGTGTCGAAGGCCACTGATAGGTCGAGTAGGATGAGGGCTGCAGAGTGGCCTTGGTCCAGGAGGGTGTGGATGTCGTCTGTGGTGGCGAGTATGGCAGTCTCTGTGCTGTGGTAGCTTCGGAATCCAGATTGGGACGGGTCGAGGACGGCGTTCTCTTCAATGAATCATGTCAGTTTCCTGTTGACCTTTTTCTCTGCAACTTTGGCTGCGACGGGGAGGAGCGAGATGGGCCGATAGTTCTTGAGGTCGATGGGGTCAGCTTTTAAATTGATGTTGGGACCAGGTCCAAAGTTCCAGCTGTAGAAGTTCGAGATGGTCCGGATCGAGCGGAAGCAGCGTTCTGAAGGTCTTGGAAACTGGTGAGCAAAGACGAAGGAGGCCACTTGAAAACGGACTGCACAGATGGACTTACAGTTATATCCAAGGGGGCTCCTTCGAGGGAGGAGGTCGCAAGGGCCTGGGGACCACAGGAGCACAGCAGGTTAGACTATGCCGGGGCCGGGCGTAGAGTGAACAGGTCAGCTGGGCGGCGTGCATCTTTAGGTCCTCATGGTCAGGAGCAGCCAACTTTAAGGCGTGGTCGCGGGACAGCTAGGCCACTCAGGAAGTAGGTCTAGGGCAGTGGTCATCAAACTTTTTAACGCTGCACCCCCAGTAAAGAAATACAATTTATTTTGCCCCCTCAGATTCTTCAAAATTATTCTATTAAACTGTCAATGTTTAAATATGTCTTGACTAATAAAAACGCAAGACATATTTAAACATTGCAGTTAAATTCACCTGAGGCCCCCCTAGGAGGGCCCGCCCCCAGTTTGAAGACCTCTAGTCTAGGGGGTCTCAAAGTCCCTAAATGGGTGCTTGCTCCGGGTGATTTGGGAGTCCAGAGTAGATGCTTTATCTCAGTGTTTGCAGTTTGGGGACCAGCACCGCAGCTTCGGTAGGTCCTGGTATCATCAAAGCTAATGAAGCAACATATCTGACCCTATGGAACTGTTGTACCTCTTACTTCGGCTCTGCGTCGAGATCGTCGAGTAGCAGCAAGTTGACAAACCAGAATTCACAGGATCGGTGCCTATGGTGTGCAGGGAAATTATACCTTCACTTCAAGGGAGCTTATTGCCGATTTCTTGAAGGCTGAGAGGTGCTTCAGGGTTCTTGGAGTCTTCTCAGGATTCAAGATGACACAGCAGCAGCGATTGTTTAGTCCTTGGAGCAGTTGGCAGGGTTTGCACCGTTTTCTTCTGCAGCGGGGCTTTAGTTCTTTGTCTCTGTTAAAGCGCTGGCTCTGACCCCATGAGGTCAGAAACCTGTCTGGCTGTGGCAGACTGGTGAAAACAAGTCAGCAACCACATCAGTGCTTGGTAGGTTTTAAGGGGCCTCGCTAAAAGGGTGTGCTGTGTGAGTTTATTACTAAATCCCACTCTGGCATCAGTGAGAATGTATTAACACAAGCTGTTTAGGACCAAACAGCTTAGAAACCAGTGAAGCAAGGAAAACTTGTGTTGACAAGTATTCAGCCCATGTACCTTCATGGCTTCCCTGTTCACTTACAACATAACAGAATGGAATGGACATTGTAGAGGTATATCTGCTCATGTTGATGTCCTCGCATAGGATACAGTGCAACCTGCTCAGGGCTAAAGACCTGTAGGTTGGGGTGGCTTACCTTTATCTTATGCAGTGTATGGAGGCCATGCCATGTCGACTCTTTGGTTTTCTCTGCACCAAGACACACTGCCTGCAACGGCAGAGTACATAGCCTTGGTGAGAAGAACTGGGGTGGCATAATCCATGCTGCAGCCCCAGAAGACCCTCTTCGGTACACATGCCCTGGGTACCAGGGGTACCACTTTCTAGGGACATACAAGGGTAGCTGAAGTTGTTCCAATTGCGATAGTGTTTTGGGAAGGAGATCTGCTACTGGGAACCTAGTTAGCAGAGCCCCAGTGCACTTACAGTTCGAAATCACATCAGGGTAAATATGGGGGCTAACCATGCCAAATGAGGCACTTTCTGACACTTTCTTTGTGTTGTTTTTCAATGCTATCATTATCTCAATTCTCTTTACATTGCCTTCTCGCTCTCACATTATGTTCCTCACCGTGCTATGTGTCCTGCTTTTGCTCGTGGGTCATCTACCCCTCAACATCACTGTGCACCTTCACATATCCATCCTCTTGAATTACTGGACACTTTAATGCGGAACAGGCACCCTTACCTGTCAGACCACTCCTACTCTGGCTCATTCAAAGTTTTGCTAAAGAAACATCTGCCTCCCTGCTTTACATCGTAACCATGGATGTCACCCCAGTGCTTTGTTCAGCACTTGTCTTGTAAAGCTTGTTTTTTTACAGCGCTTTAGACAAAAGTTCTATAATAAAATAAATAAACGCAAAGCTACTTTGCTTACAGTGCTCAAATCTGATGTACAACTGTACAACTTACTACTTTACCTGCACCTTGCATGCAGCAACACGTAATTTCAAGTTTGCTGAACTCAACAATTTACTGTCTTAAGCAGTGACTTATCATGCACCCTGAGGGACGAGGTCTGGCTTCAAATACCAGCTTGTACCCAGAGCTCATCACCTTCAGAAACACCTGATCAATGGGACAAGAGCTCTGTCCTGAAAGAACCTGCACTCCAATAAGATCCAAACTCTGCCCTCATAAATCTGCTCTTCTATGAGACAAGAGTCTTTTGTCAAGAAAATGCTTTCATGACAACCCCAGGGCACAGTCTTCAAAAATGAATTCCTCCTGTAGGCAGGCTCAGCCATTACGAACCAACTCAGCCTCAAAGATCAGAGCTCTGCCCTCCAAGGACTAGGTGCTTCCACAACATCAAGGCTCTGCCTTCCAGGACCAGGTAGTCCCATAATATCAAAGCTCAGCCCTCTCCATGATTACCTACAAACGGGTCCCTCAAAAGCCTGCTGCTACCACTCTCAGCAGTTCCAGGAACCTACCAGCAATGTCACTTGCATGGAGGGTATCATGGCCTGCCCATAAAATTCACTGAGAAAAATCTGAGCCAACTGTTGTGAACATCCATTTTATCTAGCTCGCTGTTATCACCCAAACACTGGTCTATTGCCTGCTAGGTTTGTGCTCTGTGACACTGCTGTACATCCTTGCAATGTATTAATACATTAAAGAAATATAAATCAATTGGACTAATAAATGGCTCGCATGGAGCGAGTCTGGATTGTGCATGTTCCCCGATCCAGGCTGCCCATCATACCTGGAGGAAGGAGAGGGTGTCCTCCTGCTGCAGGTTTCTCTCAGCCTCCTGCAGGCCAAGGGAGTGTTTCTTCACTGCATCGCTAAGCTGTACAATACGCTCGTCCAGTGTCTGCCGGATGGCATCTTTCTCCTTGTGCAGCTCTTTCAGCAAGGAGCTCTCCTCCTCATGTAGGAAGGCATGGAGCTTCTCAAATGAGGCCTTAATACGCTCCTCCAGCTCCTGGGTCTTGCTCTGAAGAAACAAGAGTTATGATGACAGAACAGTTATTTCAGGCATACAATGTAAGCAGATGAAAATCTCTGCAGCAAGTTGCGCGCTTCTATTAACCAGGGCTGTAATCACCGACTCCAAGTTTAAAACAGTGAATGCGTCTATCACAGAGAACCCGATCACCCACAAGATGCCATGAGCTAGAAAAAAAGCAATAAGGATGTCCTGAAGCATTCGGGTGCGGTGTTAAGTAGCCCTCTATCTATGAGGCCAAATATACCCCGGTCAATGATATAGCCAACAATAATGAGAAAAATACGATTAACTGGCTTTTCATGTGTCTAAAAATAAGCACTTGGGAGTCACAGGTAATGTAAACTTATATTATGGTAATACTACAGCATAAAACATTTTCAGCAGCTCACTGTAAATAGGCAAAAACGTGTTCATAGATACTGAAGAAATATGCCACAACGAGACAATGACTGTCTCTGCTATGGCAGTGCCACACTTCTTATCATCAAAAGGAGGAACAAGGCTTGCTCACAGGGTTTGGACAAGACAGATCAGAGGTCAAATAGGGAGTGGGTTAATCTCTATGATCAGTGAAAGATGCTGGGCAATCCTATCCACCAATCAGCTGAGCAGTTAAGAGACAAGGTATGTTGCATGCTTTAACTAACTCTTCAGAACAGAGAGAGACAGACACCTAGTGCTCTACAAAGGATAGAACATAGTCAATGCCCTAAGTTACGCGCATGTAGAAGAACAGTATTATGCCTATCCTCATGGCCCGTGGCAAGCATGCTATCAGAGGCACTATTGTTTGGCTAGAGGAATGCTACGAACTATCATGGCTGCAGGATTTCAGAAACTTTAATAATACCATAAACATTTACATTTGGTCAAGACTTCATGACATTCAGAAAATCTCTTTTTTTTTAATCATCATTTGTGCTGGTGTGTGACATAAATCGAGCAAAGAGAAAATCTACACAATACAGTGTGTATAGATTGGAGACTTAAACCATCTGATATTTTTAACGTTTTGTTAGAATAGTAACGTTCCCAACTTTCATTTCTATAAATAGTGTAACCCCATGACATACAGGCTACATATTGTATCAGTCCTTTTTGTATCCCATGACACCCAGGCTACATATTGTATCAGTCCTTTTTGTATCCCATGACACCCAGGCTACGTATTGTATCAGTCCTTTTTGTATCCCATGACACCCAGGCTACGTATTGTATCAGTCCTTTTTGTATCCCATGACACACAGGCTACGTATTGTATCAGTCCTTTTTGTATCCCATGACACACAGGCTACATATTGTATCAGTCCTTTTTGTATCCCATGACACCCAGGCTACGTATTGTATCAGTCCTTTTTGTATCCCATGACACCCAGGCTACATATTGTATCAGTCCTTTTTGTATCCCATGACACACAGGCTACATATTGTATCAGTCCTTTTTGTATCCCATGACACCCAGGCTACATATTGTATCAGTCCTTTTTGTATCCCATGACACACAGGCTACGTATTGTATCAGTCCTTTTTGTATCCCATGACACACGGGCTACGTATTGTATCAGTCCTTTTTGTATCCCATGACACCCAGGCTACGTATTGTATCAGGCCTTTTTGTATCCCATGACACACAGGCTACATATTGTATCAGTCCTTTTTGTATCCCATGACACCCAGGCTACGTATTGTATCAGTCCTTTTTGTATCCCATGACACACAGGCTACGTATTGTATCAGGCCTTTTTGTATCCCATGACACACAGGCTACATATTGTATCAGTCCTTTTTGTATCCCATGACACCCAGGCTACATATTGTATCAGTCCTTTTTGTATCCCATGACACACAGGCTACGTATTGTATCAGTCCTTTTTGTATCCCATGACACCCAGGCTACATATTGTATCAGTCCTTTTTGTATCCCATGACACACAGGCTACATATTGTATCAGGCCTTTTTGTATCCCATGACACACAGGCTACGTATTGTATCAGTCCTTTTTGTATCCCATGACACCCAGGCTACGTATTGTATCAGTCCTTTTTGTATCCCATGACACACAGGCTACGTATTGTATCAGTCCTTTTTGTATCCCATGACACCCAGGCTACGTATTGTATCAGGCCTTTTTGTATCCCATGACACACAGGCTACGTATTGTATCAGTCCTTTTTGTATCCCATGACACACAGGCTACGTATTGTATCAGTCCTTTTTGTATCCCATGACACCCAGGCTACATATTGTATCAGTCCTTTTTGTATCCCATGACACACAGGCTACGTATTGTATCAGGCCTTTTTGTATCCCATGACACACAGGCTACGTATTGTATCAGGCCTTTTTGTATCCCATGACACACAGGCTACGTATTGTATCAGGCCTTTTTGTATCCCATGACACACAGGCTACGTATTGTATCAGGCCTTTTTGTATCCCATGACACACAGGCTACGTATTGTATCAGGCCTTTTTGTATCCCATGACACACAGGCTACGTATTGTATCAGGCCTTTTTGTATCCCATGACACACAGGCTACGTATTGCATCAGGCCTTTTTGTATCCCATGACACACAGGCTACGTATTGTATCAGGCCTTTTTGTATCCCATGACACACAGGCTACGTATTGTATCAGGCCTTTTTGTATCCCATGACACCCAGGCTACGTATTGTATCAGGCCTTTTTGTATCCCATGACACAGGCTACAAATTGTATTAGACCTTTTTGTAAACCTTTTAAAAGAATCGCTACAAAATATAATTCGTGGAATATTTCCTAAGGAGCTTAATATTTTTACCCAAAATACTATCTTACAGCAACAGTTTTTATTGCACTAACTTCTTCATTACAAGTTGTGGGATCTATTGTTCTCCCAACCCTGCTGCCCCGCTCTTCCTACCCTCTATGGTGTTTTTTTTTGCTTCTATTCAATATCGAGGTGTGGATTTGTTTTCATTTGAGACCACACTAGCTCTTGCAGACAATTTGTTGCTTTTGGGGTCTGATCAGCTAGCCCCCTCAATCATTTGAGGGGTCACACACTTGATTTGGGCAGGTCCTCTCTTAATAGCCAATAGGGGCCTAATATCTTGGATTGACCCCGTGGCTATTTCCATATCTGTGATCAGTGTCTCATGTCATTTTCCTCCCAGCTCTGTGTCTGTCATGAACCAAGATGTGTCTAGGATAATATTTAAAAAAATTAAAAACAGAAAATAAACTAGACAAGTTGGAGTAATCTCTACAGATGCAAAGAGCGTTAATAACAACTTGATCACAGTGGCAATTTATGTTCTTGCCACAAGTAATGTGATCAAACCAATGTGCTTACGACAGCTGTAACTTGGCTCAGTGAAGGACTTCTGCAGTTAAACTCTTGTAAGCGTGCAGGGTCCAAAACAACTGCACTCTGGACAAGAAACAGTAGCTAAAAGATTAAAAAACTACAAAACAAGCTATTACAAGCTTCACAAGCTAATTTCTACCCAAAAAACGATTGCCCGTGCTTTCAATGCATCCAGAGACAATGTCAATATTTTCACATGTGTTTCTTTTGATAAAGGATGCAGTAATGTTAATCTTGCAGCAAATGTGGTTTCTACCAACAATGCCATGATTTCAATATTGCAGCTGAGAAGATCGCGGCTTCAATGCTTTTTCTATTGAGAAGGCATTCTTAGTGCACCCCCTAATTTAGCACCTTTCACACTGGTCTTCATTGAATCGGAGAGTTGTATAATCAACTTAATCTGGTTTGTCAATGGACTCTTGTGCGATGAAACTCCAGAGGCTGACTACAGATGTTATTACCCCTAGTTTAACACATCCTTAAATTCTGCAGTGGCTACGGTATTAACGAAAATTCCTATTACTACAAAACTCAATGCTCCTTCACTTCAATGTAGTACATATTTTACTGCTTCAGCCGACTTCTAAAACTGTTGAGTTCAGGACGAACCGTGCTGCATCCTCCTGCTTACAGGGTAACAAACGCATGCATGCTACACAGGTTGAGTTCTGACCCTCCATGGGGCACAGTCAGTACTTGGTGTGATCTTGATCTTTGAGGACCACAAGCACTCTGTTTGACCACCTCTTTGTCAATCACCTTCTTGTTCCTACTGATACAGTCTCACAAGTGCCCTCTAGGAGTCCATGTTTATTTCATATATACGTTGCTCCATCATTTGCTTGAATAGATTCTTCACTTTTTTTTGCTGCTATCCTAATGACACCTAGCTTGACACAAACTGCAAGATATTTAGTGCTTGGCCACTCTTGGTGTGAGCAGATGTCGCATAATCCTATCAAACTAGAGTGGATTCGCCTAGCAACAACCATTGGCAAGTTCTTGTTTTAACGTGTCAAATATGTAAACACAAGCATTCACAAGTGCTGTTTACATGTGTTGCATACACAAAACCCGATCACATTAAAATGTGCCCTGTTGGCTTTGGTAATGCTGAGGCACAAAGTGATGGCTTACTGTATCGAATTATAATTGTGTTTATATATTACCCACTAACCCTAAGGAGGCATGGAAGCACGTTTAGGCGAGTAGCACATTACTCCGGAAACCATGCGCATTAGTGGAGAATTAGTATATGGAAGTATAAAAATGTATTAATGCAGTGGACATGGGAGTTTCTTAATTGGATTGAAAAAGGATAGGGGAGGGAAAGGTTTGCATTGATATAGCGATTGCTCCCCCCGATGAGGCATTGAAGCACTTTTCGGCAGGTAGCATTAACAACACTATGATCGCGGGTACTTTACAGGTAAAACAGTTCTTCTTGCATTTCAATGGATGTTGATAGAACAGACAGCCAACAGGATGAGATGAGGCGGTAATAATCATATGGGTGGAGCCAAAGCCCATTCCATATATATTTTAAAGAACAGGAAGCCATGTTTGCAGACAGATGTGCTATAGGCCGGACCTTTAAAGTGCCCGATGATCTATTATACGTTATACAGGTCCATTGTTCTTGCAATCTCGTCTTCAATAGTGCCCACCACCATGGAATCTTCCTTCTTTGTCTCGTTCTTTGCTAGCTGCGCCAATCAATCGCAGAGTGGTTGTGGAGGTCCAGCTTTTTCTGATTTCACTCTCAAGTCCCGGAATAAGTTCCCCTTTTCTCTCAGTTTACCTAACCCTACTGCTCTCTTGAAAATTCTCTAACGTGGTTTAAAAAATAATTGAATACATTTTCACTTGTTCATTGCTTGCCACCACCCGCCGTTCCTGCAATTTGTTTATTTTTTGCTTGTTTCAGAGTCTGTTTTTCTGAGGGATCAGGTTGCCTGCTTTAGAAGCGGTTTGCATAAAACTCTGCTCTTGGATCTCTGAACTTGCCACTCTCAGTGGAGACTGCCGAGAATGCATTTCAGAAACTTTAACTACAGCTTTAGCCAGTTGATTGCCTGTGTGTGGGGCACCAACCTCTGCAGACACAAGGAGAACTGGGTGAACACCTGGTTGCCGTTACTGTAGTCTGGTGTGCTTTGAAGATTGTAGCAGCATAAAAAGATGGACGGAATGCCGAACATTGTTTTTAAGCTCACACGCCATTCCAGTTTGGACCCAGCCATATGCAAATCAGTCTTGACCCTGCTTCCCATGGGAACAGTTCAGTTCGAACTGCCAGACCAGGTCCTCCCTAGACTGGAAGCAAGACTCCTAGGACACATTTCGGGATATCACCCCTCATCAGCCAGGATAGCTTGAGTCCAGTGGCATGGTGAGCAACATAATTTACTCTTTTTGCTTTAGTGGGGATTGTGGCAAAGTATCATGCACAAGTGTATCTGAAGCTTCAGAAGCAGTTATGCATCTTCTCGTGCCATGTGTTTGAATGCACTGTTGAGATAACCTGGTGAAACAGTGTTTGTGTGCACCGGCTAGGGAAAAATCTTGACCCCTGCCTGTTGTCCAGCTTTGCAATTTAAGTCTCTATTGCCTACGTTTTTAACACTATACAATTATAAAATGATACTCTCCACAACACTGAGCTACTTCATAATACGATTTTCACTCCTATCCATGCCACTAAACACTATATGGCGAGACCTATTGGCATTGCAAATGCTTGTCATTTTACGGTTCTACAATGAACGTTGGCCATGTAGCAATGGCAAATCAAAAATGCTAATATGACAGATGTTAGTGCATCACACATTACTTTGGTAGAAAACCCACTCCAAGATGACCATCCGATCATGCATGTGCTTGAATCATACTGCGTTGTTGGCCATTCTGGCATTACCTAATGCCAGTGCAAACAAGCTTTTTAGGTCTCGGCCTGCGTAGGCTGTGCTTGCGCAGTCTCGCTGGGGAGATCTTATGTTTTTCAGAGTGGGGCTTGAATCCGCCCCTCTTCTCCATTGGCTGGCTTCCTAAACGGAGGCCAGCCATTGGAGAAGACGGGCATCTTTCCATTTAAGCCCTGTCTTTTTGGGATTGAGGGTTGCGTTTTTTAGTTTTTCTCTCCTCTTCCCATTGGCTGGAATTTTACATTCCAGCCAATGGGAAGAGGAGAGAAAGAAAAACACACCCCCCAGTCGGAAAATGGCGGCGCGTTTCTCTGAGGCATTTCTGCTGGACCTCGGAGAAACATGGTGGTGTGGAGTGCTCCTCTCTTGTTCTTTCTGGTTCACATGTCCTTTCTATACTTCCTCATTTTCCTCCCTGCATCGCTCATCACTTTCCTGTCTTCCTTCCATTATCATCCCCTCGTAACTTCTGTTCTTCCTCCGTTCCTTCTTTTCTAATTTAGATGCACTTCCTTTCGTCTTGTGTGTTCTTACTTTATTCATTTTGTATTCTTCCCCATCTTTGTTCCGTCATTTTGATTGCTTATTTGCGGTACCTCCTCACAGCATACGTCTTCCAGTTTCCTCGCTTTCCATGTTACTATCGTCATAACTTCTATCCCCTTTTTATCCTCTTAATCCCCTCTCATCCCATCCTACCGGTGGGGCAGTATGGGTGCCGTAAAACCCGACGCAACCAAGCCCCGTCCTCTCCGTTTGTGGTAAAATAAATTCATAGTTATGCAGAACTAAATTGAGCGGGCATTACAAACGGGTTAGAGCCATTTCAGTAAGCCCGGTACCACTGCATCTGCTGCGGTACTGCTAGCACCCCTCCACCCCCTTTGATCTCTTCCTTTACGTATGCCCTTAGTTCCCTTCCCCGTGATGAGACACGTTGGAGCACGAACCGGAAGCACCCCGCTACCACGAGGTCTGCCGGTGACCCAACAGGGATACCACGCCAGCACGGCTTTGTGAATCTCTTCATCGTCTATGCGGGCAGGCGTGTTATGTTCCGGAAGGTGTTCTGGATACGCTACAACAATTTCGTTTTTATTCTATTCAGGAAGGTAGCTATGAAGACCCACACAATACTGCAGCTTCCCCCGTCGTACATGTCCGCGGTTGCCCCCTCCTCCCCGCCTGGCAGAGACAAGACACACTGCTGACTGATCAACACAAACCGGCAGGGGGAGGAGTACTGTAGGCAGCTTCCATCACTGTCCATCCATGAAGTTGAGGGGTTGAGTGCGCTACTGGGGTGTAGGCGCATCCCTGCGATGGGCACACTTGTGTGGAGCCGTGTGTGGAACACAGCGAATTCCAAATGTGGTTCAAATAAAGTTCAAATGAATGAGTTTCAAAATTTTATTTGACGTTTTCTATAGTAATGTGCTTCATATTAATTTCATATGCGTCGTCAGACGATTGATTTTAGCAACATCAAAGTTTGAAATAGCTCCAATGCATTTCGGACGGAAAGTCCTTTTTCAGGGAGCAGTAAACATCTTCGGTGTTCAAGAGGATCTTGGTCTGACGGTTAGACAGGAGTGTACGGGTCGGGTCCTCACATGGAATCCGACCCGTACACTCCTGTCTAACCGTCAGACCAAGATCCTCTTGAACACCGAAGATGTTTACTGCTCCCTGAAAAAGGACTTTCCGTCCGAAATGCATTGGAGCTATTTCAAACTTTGATGTTGCTAAAATCAATCGCCTGACGACGCATATGAAATTAATATGAAGCACATTACTATAGAAAACGTCAAATAAAATTTTGAAACTCATTCATTTGAACTTTATTTGAACCACATTTGGAATTCGCAGGTGTTCCACACACGGATCCACACAAGTGTGCCCATCGCAGGGATGCGCCTACACCCCAGTAGCGCACTCAACCCCTCAATCCCCTAGGACGCACCTGAACAGTTACGTCACCTGCAGGAGCACCTTAAACTGACTACCATTCTTAAACCATCTCTAACCCTCTCCTGATACTTACCGCAGTGCGCCGAGCCTAATCCACCCAGTCTGCATCCATGAAGTTTCCCATCAGTGCCCCTTTTCTCCCAGACCGGACTACGGTGCTCTCCGATTCCCCTATTTGATTTACTGTGCGCTGCGGTATACTGCTGACGGTGTTCTGCCTGCGCCGGGACCGCTCAGAACTCACCTTCTCACTGGACATGGATCCGGACTTCGAACTCCAGAACTTCCGTGCTTTAGGCCAGCTAGAGAGTGATAGTTTTTTCTGGCCTCTGTTCCGTGGTTGTGATTGTTTTTCTTGCCTTTGTTCCCTGGTTGTGATCGTTTTTCTTGCCTCTGTTCCCTGGTTGTGATCGTTTTTCTTGTGCAAAAACAACAGTTGATGAACAGAATGCAGAACAATGTCAAACATTCACCCCAGTACAGAGATCTGGGCCTAAATCCATCGTTATTTTGCACTCCACACCACCCCAGTTCAGACATGGCTATATGCAAATCAGTCTGACCCTGTGCCTCATGGGAACAGTCCAGCCCGAAATGCTAAGCCATGCCTTCCCCGGACCGGAAACAAGCTTCGGAGGACCTGTTTCTGGCATTCCAGCCTTCTTCAGCCCGGCTTGCTTGAATACAGTGGTGTGGAGTGCATGGGACTCACGTCTGAGCACGCCCATCCCACTCGGGGTGACAAATGCAAAAACCACAGTTGATGGACAGAATGCAGAACAATGTAATACATTCACCCCATTACAAAGATCTGGGCCTAAATCCATCGTTTTTTTTGCACTCCACACCACCCCAGTTCAGAAATGGCTATATGCAAATCAGTCTGACCCTGTGCCTCATGGGAACAGTCCAGCCCGAACTGCTAAGCCATGCCTTCCCCGGACCGGAAACAAGCTTCCGAGGACCGGTTTCTGGCATTCCAGCCTTCTTCAGCCCGGCTTGCTTGAATCCAGTGGTGTGGAGAGCATGGGACTCATGTGTGATCGTTTTTCTTGCCTCTGGTCCCTGGTTGTGATCGTTTTTCTTGCCTCTGTTCCCTGGTTGTGATCGTTTTTCTTGCCTCTGTTCCCTGGTTGTGATCGTTTTTCTTGCCTCTGTTCCCTGGTTGTGATCGTTGTTCTTGCTTCTGTTCTCTGGTTGTGCTTGTTTTTCTGGCCTCTGTTCCCTGGTTGTGATTGTTTTTCTGGCCTCTGTTCCCTGGTTGGGACTGGTTGTCATAGTTTTTCTTGCCTTTGTTCCCTGGTTGTGATCGTTTTTCTTGCCTCCGTTCCCTGGTTGTGCCTGGTTGTGATCATTTTTTGGCTTTTGTTCCCTGGTTGGGATATTTTTCTGGCCTCTGTTTTTCTTGTTTAAAACTTCCTGCTGAACCATGGCTCACTCATTGCAAGGTGGCAGCCGCCCTCCTTTTCTGCAGAAAATTCTTGCCATTGGGTGTTCCCAAATGTTGACAAGCATGCTTCAGGTCCGTGCATGCTAGTAACGCTCAAACGCCCCAGTTGTGTGTGTGTTTGGCGCTCTGTGTGTGTGGCGCTCTGTGTGTGGCGCTCTTTGTGTGTGTGGGGTGCTCTCTGTGCGCTCTTTGTGTGTGTGTGGCGCTCTGTGTGTGTGGCGCTCTGTGTGTGTGTGTGTGTGTGTGTGTGGCGCTCTTTGTGCGCGTGTGTGGCGCTCTGTGTGTGTGTGTGTGTGTGTGTGGCGCTCTGTGTGTGTGTGTGTGTGTGTGTGGCGCTCTGTGTGTGTGTGTGTGGCGCTCTGTGTGTGCGTGTGTGGCGCTCTGTGTGTGTGTGTGTGGCGCCCTGTGTGTGTGTGTGGGGCGCTCTGTGTGTGTGTGTGGGGCGCTCTGTGTGTGTGTGTGGGGCGCTCTGTGTGTGTGTGTGGGGCGCTCTGTGTGTGTGTGTGGGGCGCTCTGTGTGTGTGTGTGGGGCGCGCTCTGTGTGTGTGTGTGGGGCGCTCTGTGTGTGTGTGTGGGGCGCGCTCTGTGTGTGTGTGTGGCGCTCTGTGTGTGTGGCGCTCTGTGTGTGTGGCGCTCTGTGTGTGTGGCGCTCTGTGTGTGTGGCGCTCTGTGTGCGTGTGTGTGGCGCTCTGTGTGTGTGGCGCTCTGTGTGCGTGTGTGTGTGGCGCTCTGTGTGCGTGTGTGTGGCGCTCTGTGTGCGTGTGTGTGGCGCTCTGTGTGTGTGTGGCGCTCTCTGTGTGGCGCTCTCTGTGTGGCGCTCTCTGTGTGGCGCTCTGTGTGTGGCGCTCTGTGTGTGTGTGGCGCTCTGTGTGTGTGTGGCGCTCTCTGTGTGTGTGGCGCTCTCTGTGTGGCGCTCTCTGTGTGTGTGTGTGTGGCGCTCTGTGTGTGTGTGTGGCGCTCTGTGTGTGTGTGTGTGGCGCTCTGTGTGTGTGTGTGGCGCTCTGTGTGTGTGTGTGGCGCTCTGTGTGTGTGTGTGGCGCTCTGTGTGTGTGTGTGGCGCTCTGTGTGTGTGGCGCTCTGTGTGTGTGTGGCGCTCTGTGTGTGTGGCGCTCTGTGTGTGTGGCGCTCTGTGTGTGTGGCGCTCTGTGTGTGTGGCGCTCTGTGTGTGTGGCGCTCTGTGTGTGTGGCGCTCTGTGTGTGTGGCGCTCTGTGTGTGGCGCTCTGTGTGTGGCGCTCTGTGTGTGGCGCTCTGTGTGTGGCGCTCTGTGTGTGTGGCGCTCTGTGTGTGTGGCGCTCTGTGTGTGGTGCTCTGTGTGTGTGGCGCTCTGTGTGTGTGGCGCTCTGTGTGTGTGGCGCTCTGTGTGTGGCGCTCTGTGTGTGGCGCTCTGTGTGTGTGGCGCTCTGTGTGTGGCGCTCTGTGTGTGGCGCTCTGTGTGTGGCGCTCTGTGTGTGGCGCTCTGTGTGTGGCGCTCTGTGTGTGTGGCGCTCTGTGTGTGTGGCGCTCTGTGTGTGTGGCGCTCTGTGTGTGTGGCGCTCTGTGTGTGTGGCGCTCTGTGTGTGTGGCGCTCTGTGTGTGTGGCGCTCTGTGTGTGTGGCGCTCTGTGTGTGTGGCGCTCTGTGTGTGGCGCTGTGTGTGTGGCGCTCTGTGTGTGTGGCGCTCTGTGTGTGTGGCGCTCTGTGTGTGTGGCGCTCTGTGTGTGTGGCGCTCTGTGTGTGTGGCGCTCTGTGTGTGTGGCGCTCTGTGTGTGTGGCGCTCTGTGTGTGTGGCGCTCTGTGTGTGTGGCGCTCTGTGTGTGTGGCGCTCTGTGTGTGTGGCGCTCTGTGTGTGGCGCTCTGTGTGTGGCGCTCTGTGTGTGGCGCTCTGTGTGTGGCGCTCTGTGTGTGGCGCTCTGTGTGTGGCGCTCTGTGTGTGGCGCTCTGTGTGTGGCGCTCTGTGTGTGGCGCTCTGTGTGTGGCGCTCTGTGTGTGGCGCTCTGTGTGTGGCGCTCTGTGTGTGTGGCGCTCTGTGTGTGTGGCGCTCTGTGTGTGTGGCGCTCTGTGTGTGTGGCGCTCTGTGTGTGTGGCGCTCTGTGTGTGTGGCGCTCTGTGTGTGTGGCGCTCTGTGTGTGTGGCGCTCTGTGTGTGTGGCGCTCTGTGTGTGTGGCTGTTGGACAGGCCACATGACGGGCCGCTCTCCCCCCGGCTCGACCAGGCCCGAGCCAGTCACGCAAGCATCACACACCACCATTGCATGTCCTACGTCCCCTCAGGGACACCTGCCCTCGAGCACGATAACCTCGTGGGTCCGATCCACTGCCGGCCCATGCGCCCAGCCGGGGCCGCCATCTTGGACACTTCGCCACGAGGCCGCCTGGCCCCCGATCGACCTCAACCCTGGGCCTAGCCCGGCCTCAGACATTCCGGCACCACCCTCCACCCAGGAGGTGAGCGAGCTACTTGGCCAGTCAATGGGAGGGAGAGGTGTCGATGGTTCTCCCCCGGCCAGTGCCGCTCGCCCATCGCCTCCCCGGGCGCTGGCTCCACCCCCCTGCTGGGTGTCTGGACTCCCTCATCCCGGACCTCCCGACCTCCAAGTGCGAGGGTCCGGACATCAAAGCACACCAGCCCTATAACTGGGGCAGCTCCAGAGCAGGAAGGCAGTTGTATCTTGGAGTCGAGAGACGAAAGAAGAACTCATCCTGGACGGACTACTGGCGCTGCCGTAGCTCTGTCCTGTGCACCATCATCCTGCCTGTTGGCGCTGCCACAGCCGTCGTAACCTTCATCCTTCACCGTCGTCCGGATCTGCTGGCGAGGCCGCGGACCGTTGTAACCGTCATCTGCATCGGGACCTGCTTGGCTTCTCCACGGCCCGTCGACCATCCTTCATCCATCTCGGGACCTGCTTGGCTCCTCCACGGCCCGATCCGCAAACACGCCGAGCTCGAGGATTGAGAGCTATTGAACTCATTGGTAACTAAGACTGTCCCGCTACCCTTTTCCTCAACCAGAGATCAGAACCGAGGGGACCCCTGAGTCCAGACCTCCTTGTATTATATCAACGTAACCTGAGAATTGCATATAAAGTCTCGTTAACCTTCAATCTTGTGTGGTGTCCGTCTGTGGGGGGGAAGTTACTTATCTGTACAGTCGTTGGAGACGGCTCTCCCTGGAGACCTCTCCCCGTAAACTCGGCCGACCCTCCCGGTCCGTCTAACATTGGTGGCCAGCGGCGCGATCCGAATCACCGCATAACGTACAGAGAGTAGCTCACCCCACAACGAACAACAATGTCGACTAAAGAGAGCGGATCAACTGAGAAGTTCCAAATGGAAAAACTAGAGGAATACAGCCATCGTGAACTAAAGCAGTTCTGCATCGAACTAGGTATCGCTACCACCGGACTAAGTACCAAGGACGATTTTAAGCATGCCCTAGAATCTTGGGCAGAGACCGGGGATGTCGAAGCCCCGGAGCAAAGCACCGCGCAAAAGACCAACACGGCCCCTGAAGAGCAAAGAACGGGTCTCTCGCAAGACGAGATCCAAGAAAGAGAAAAAGCCCGACTACACGAACTCGAAATGGCCCGACTCAAGATGGACATAGAACTCAAATTGGCCGAGCAAAAAATAAACTTAGAGCACCTTCGCCTCCGAGAAGAAAGAGAGGAGAAACAGAGGCAAAGAGAGCTCGAGGAAAAAAGACTAACGTACGAGCACGAGCGGAACCTAGCCGAGATCAACCTGCGCAAACAGAATAAAGAGTTAGGGGTGCCCGACAGACCGTCCACCCCAGGGACCACGGACAAAAAAGTGCACATCCCCAAGGATGTGGTCCGAGAATATTTTCGAGAAGACGACATCCAGCAATGGTTTAAGGCATATGAAATCGCGATGACTGCGCACCGGATCGATAGAGCCGACTGGGGAGCCGGCCTATGGGGCAAATTCCTCAATGAGGGCCGCGATACTCTGTTACAGCTCCCAGACCACCAGATGACCTCCTACGACCATATGAAAGCGGCCCTTGTTGGACAGGCCACATGACGGGCCGCTCTCCCCCGGCTCGACCAGGCCCGAGCCCAGTCACGCAAGCACCACACACCACCATTGCACGCCCTACGTCCCCTCAGGGACCCCTGCCCTCGAACATGATAACCTCGTGGGTCCGATCCACTGCCGGCCCATGCACCCAGCCCGGGCCGCCATCTTGGACGCCTCGCCACGAGGCCGCCTGGCCCCCGATCGACCTCAACCCTGGGCCTAGCCCAGCCTCAGACAATCCGGCACCACCCTCCACCCAGGAGGTGAGCGGGCTACTTGGCAAGTCAATGGGAGAGAGAGGTGCCGATGGCTCTCCCCCCGCCCAGTGCCGCTCGCCCATCGCCTCCCCGGGCGCTGGCTCCACCCCCCTGCTGGGTGTCTGGACTCCCTCATCCCGGACCTCCCGACCTCCAAGTGCGAGGGTCCGGACATCAAAGCACGCCAGCCCTATAACTGGGACAGCTCCAGAGCAGGAAGTCAGTTGTATCTTGGAGTCGAGAGACGTAAGAGGAACTCATCCTGGACGGACTACTGGCGCTGCCGTAGCTCTGTCCTGTGCACCATCGTCCTGCCTGTTGGCGCTGCCACAGCCGTCGTAACCTTCATTCTTCACCGTCGTCCGGATCTGCTGGCGAGGCCGCGGACCGTTGTAACCATCATCTTCATCGGGACCTGCTTGGCTTCTCCACGGCCCGTCGACCATCCTTCATCCATCTCGGGACCTGCTTGGCTCCTCCACGGCCCGATCAGCAACCACGCCGAGCTCGAGGATTGAGAGCTATTTAACTCATTGGTAACTAAGACTGTCCCGCTACCCTTTCTCCTCAACCAGAGATCAGAACCGAGGGGACCCCTGAGTCCAGACCTCCTTGTATCATAGCGACGTAACCTAAGAATTGCATATAAAGTCTCGTTAACCTTCAATCTTGTGTGGTGTCCGTCTGTGGGGGGGAAGTTACTTACCTGTACAGTCGTTGGAGACGGCTCTCCCTGGAGACCTCTCCCCGTAATCTCGGCCGACCCTCCCGGTCCGTCTAACATTGGTGGCCAGCGGCGCGATCCGAATCACCGCATAACGTACAGAGAGTAGCTCACCCCACAACGAACAACAATGTCGACTAAAGAGAGCGGATCAACTGAGAAGTTCCAAATGGAAAAACTAGAGGAATACAGCCATCGTGAACTAAAGCAGTTCTGCATCGAACTAGGTATCGCTACCACCGGACTAAGTACCAAGGACGATTTTAAGCATGCCCTAGAATCTTGGGCAGAGACCGGGGATGTCGAAACCCCTGAGCAAAGCACCGCGAAAAATACCAACACGGCCCCTGAGGGGCAAAGAACCAGTCTCTCGCAAGACGAGATCCAAGAAAGAGAAAAAGCCCGACTACACGAACTCGAAATGGCCCGACTCAAGATGGACATAGAACTCAAATTGGCCGAGCAAAAAATAAACTTAGAGCACCTTCGCCTCCGAGAAGAAAGAGAGGAGAAACAGAGGCAAAGGGAGCTCGAGGAAAAAAGACTAACGTACGAGCACGAACGGAACCTAGCCGAGATCAACCTGCGCAAACAAAATAAAGAGTTAGGGGTGCCCGACAGACCGTCCACCCCAGGGACCGCGGAGAAAAAAGTGCACATCCCCAAGGATGTGGTCCGAGAATATTTTCGAGAAGACGACATCCAGCAATGGTTTAAGGCCTATGAAATCGCGATGACTGCGCACCGGATCGATAGAACCGACTGGGGAGCCGGCCTATGGGGCAAATTCCTCAATGAGGGCCGCGATACTCTGTTACAGCTCCCAGACCACCAGATGACCTCCTACGACCATATGAAAGCGGCCCTCCTCACCCGCTATGGCCTCACGCCCGAGATGTACCGTCAGAGGTTCCGAGACTGCACACGCATTCCAGGTACAACTTGGGTGGACTATGTAACGTACTTTAGCCGAGCCTTCGAAGGCTGGATCAGAGGGAACAACGTCACGACCTACGAGCAGCTGTTCAATCTGATGGTATGGGAGCATCTGTCCAACAATTGCTTCATTGAACTACGCCAACACCTCCTCGACAGCAAGTTAACCGATCCCCGGCAGCTCGCAGCCGAAGCTGACCGGTGGGAGATCACCAGAGTGGGCCGGAATGGGTCCTACGAGCAGAACAGGAACAACAATGGTCACTACCGACCCAGAGGAGGAGGAGGGGGCCAAGGACGAGGAAGAGACAATACTCCGGCCGCCCCCGCTACCAGCACCACCCCCCCGGCCAACCGGGGCAGCACCCCGGCGCGACCGGGATACAGAGCCAATGTTACATGTCACCGATGCCAACGAGTCGGCCACTATGCAAACGACCCAAGCTGCCCGCAGTATCAGAGTCCAAGACCCCGCCAGGTGGCCGCCGCGGCACTAGGGGAAGAACAGATCTCCGAGGAACAAGAAACAGGCGAGCAAGAGTATCAAGAGTGGGAGCCAGCCGCCATGACTCTCGCGTGCTTAGGGGGAAGAGACATGGTCCCGCGGGTCCCCCTACCCGCTAACACCCAGAAGTACAGCCAATGGGTGAGCATCAATGGACAACGGGCCGAAGCCCTTCGAGACACCGGGGCCAGTGTGACAGCCGTCCTCTGTCATCTGGTGACCCCAGAACAATATCTACCGAACGTTCTCTGCCCTGTGCGATCAGCCGACAACTCGGAAAGTCTGTGTCGGATGGCCTGCGTCCCCTTTGAGTGGGGAGGGGTCTCCGGCATGTTGAAGGTAACGGTCCGAGACGACGCCCCCGTGGAATGCCTCCTCGGAAATGACCTGGAAAGCTCCCCGTGGGCAGCCGTGGAGCGAAAAGAACACTTGGGGATGTTGGGCGTCCCAGACTGGGCGTGCGTCACCACCCGGTCCATGGCCGCCCGTGCCAACCATCACCCGGAAGAACCAGAATGGCCGGCGCCACCGCCTCCGGTCGCCCCCGCCGAGACCCCCGACCATGGCATCCCCCTCGAACTTGCTCAACCTTCCGACCTCGCTAATCTTGATCAGTGGGCTCAAGAAGGGGGACCCACACAAGAACAATTTCGTCAGGAACAGAAGACCTGTCCCTCCCTTGAGGGACTCCGACAACAAGCGCTCGCCCAAAGCGCCGGGGATACCTCCGGAACTCATTGGGTCTACTGGGACAATGATCTATTGTACAGCGAGCAACGAATCGCCGAGCTGGGGGCCAACCGAGTACTAGTGGTGCCCCTCCGCTTTAGAGACTTCCTGCTAAACCTGGCCCACGATGCCCCCCTGGCAGGGCACCTGGGACAGGATAAAACCTACAGCCGCCTAGTGACCCACTTCTTCTGGCCCAAAATGAGAAACGATGTGCACCAGCATTGCCGATCTTGCCCCACGTGCCAAGCCAGTGGGAAGAGCGGCCGCAAATTAAAGGCTCCCCTGCAACCCTTTCCAGTAGTCACAACCCCATTTGAGAGGGTCGGGATAGACATTGTGGGACCCCTGGACCCGCGTACAAGACAAGGCCATCGCTTCATCCTGGTACTAGTGGACCACGCCACCCGCTACCCTGAGGCTATTCCTCTCCGGACCGTGACAGCCCCAGTGGTCGGCCGGGCCCTGATGGGGATCTTCTCCCGTGTGGGGTTCCCCCGAGAAGTCGTCAGTGACAGAGGCACGAACTTCATTTCTAAATATATGAAGTCCCTCTGGCAACAGTGTGGGGTCACCTACCGCTTCACGACCCCCTATCACCCCCAAGGAAACGGACTTGTTGAGCGGTTCAATCGCACGCTAAAAGGGATGATCGGGGGATTGGAAGAGCCCCTCCGTCGCCAGTGGGACGTGCTGCTGCCGTGCCTCCTCTTCGCCTACCGGGAGGTCCCACAGAAGTCCCTAGGCTTCAGCCCCTTCGAGCTGCTCTATGGGCACCCAGTACGGGGGCCACTCAGCCTGATCAAAGAAGGCTGGGAGATGCCTCCGGCCAAGAGTCCTCCAGATGTCTTCCGGTACCTCCTCACCCTCCGCAACCAGTCCCGGCGGTTCAGAGACCTAGCAAAAGCCAACCTAGAGGCCAGTCAAGAGGACATGAAGAAATGGTATGACCAGAACGCCTCATCCATTGAATTCGAGCCGGGGCAACAGGTCTGGGTAATGTCCCCCACCGAACCGTGCGCTCTCCAAGACAAATGGACGGGACCCTTCAAGGTAATCGAGCGCAAGGGTCCTGCCACCTATCTGATCGATATGGAGTCCGCCCGGAATCCGCTCCGAGTCCTCCACACCAACAGACTGAAACCCCACTTTGCACGAACAGAACTCAGCCTCTTGATGGCCACAGACAATGGGGTTGAAGACGACTCCGAGCCTCTCCCTGACCTCTTGCGGACCCAGGAGCAAGACGGCTCCGTGGATGGGGTCCGACTCTCGGAGACCCTCACCAGAGAACAACGGCAAGAGTGCCAAGCCCTCCTATCACGGTTCGCCAGTCTGTTCTCCCTCACCCCGGGTGTCACTTCCTGGTGTGTGCACGATGTGGACACCGGAGACAGCCCTCCTATCCGCCACCGGGCCTACCGCGTACCTGATCGGGTACGGGCCTGCATCCAGGCGGAAGTAGCTAAGATGCTCACGCTCGGGGTCATCGAGCCCTCAGACAGTCCATGGGCCAGCCCGGTCGTACTGGTCCCCAAAGCAGCCGCCCCCGGGACCACACCAGAACTCCGGTTCTGTGTCGACTACCGGGGTCTGAATGAAGTCACCAGAACGGACGCACACCCCATCCCCCGGGCAGATGAACTGGTCGACCGAATGGGCGCTGCCCGCTACCTCAGCATCTTCGACCTGACGGCAGGTTATTGGCAGATCGGCCTCACACCCCGAGCACAAGAACGCTCTGCCTTCTCCACCCCCGATGGCCACTATCACTTTACGGTCATGCCCTTCGGCATGAAGAACGCCCCAGCGACGTTCCAACGGCTCGTCAATCAGGTCCTGGCGGGGCTCGAAGAGTTCAGCGCCGCCTACCTGGACGACATCGCTGTGTACAGCCACCATTGGACCGAGCACCTCCACCACCTCCAAGCAGTGCTGCAAGCCCTTCAGCGAGCTGGCCTCACGATCAAGGCCAGCAAATGCCAAATTGGACAAGGGTCGGTGACCTACCTCGGACACCAGGTGGGAAGCGGCCTAGTGGCCCCCCTACAGCTGAAAATTGCCGCCATCCAGAACTGGCAACCCCCTATCACTCAAACTGAGGTGCGAGCCTTCCTGGGCCTCACGGGCTACTACCGAAGGTTCGTGAAAGATTATGGTACCATCGTGGGGCCTCTCACCGAACTCACGTCAAAAAATCAGCCCAAGAAGGTGAACTGGACCCCAGAGTGTCAAGCGGCATTCGAACAGTTAAAGGCCGCCATGTGTTCCGCTCCTGTGCTCCAGGCCCCAGACTACAGCCGGGAGTTCGTCGTCCAGACGGACGCCTCCGACCAGGGCATTGGGGCGGTCCTGTCCCAAGTGAACACCGAAGGCCTCGATCAACCGGTGGCCTTCATCAGCCGGAGACTCCTACCCCGGGAACAACGCTGGAGCACCATAGAGAGGGAAGCCTTCGCTGTGGTATGGGCCCTCAAGAAGCTCCGGCCCTACCTTTTTGGCACCCACTTTCGGGTGCAGACTGACCACCGACCCCTGCAGTGGTTGATGCATATGCGGGGGGAAAACCCAAAATTGCTACGCTGGTCCATCTCCTTACAAGGTATGGACTTCACAGTCGAACACCGGCCTGGGTCCGACCACGCCAACGCCGATGGCCTGTCCCGGTTTTTCCGCCTCGACGAAGAGAGTCCCCAAGAGGATGGGTAACTCTCCCCGCCTTCAGCTGGGGGGGACGCATGTTGGACAGGCCACATGACGGGCCGCTCTCCCCCGGCTCGACCAGGCCCGAGCCCAGTCACGCAAGCACCACACACCACCATTGCACGCCCTACGTCCCCTCAGGGACCCCTGCCCTCGAACATGATAACCTCGTGGGTCCGATCCACTGCCGGCCCATGCACCCAGCCCGGGCCGCCATCTTGGACGCCTCGCCACGAGGCCGCCTGGCCCCCGATCGACCTCAACCCTGGGCCTAGCCCAGCCTCAGACAATCCGGCACCACCCTCCACCCAGGAGGTGAGCGGGCTACTTGGCAAGTCAATGGGAGAGAGAGGTGCCGATGGCTCTCCCCCCGCCCAGTGCCGCTCGCCCATCGCCTCCCCGGGCGCTGGCTCCACCCCCCTGCTGGGTGTCTGGACTCCCTCATCCCGGACCTCCCGACCTCCAAGTGCGAGGGTCCGGACATCAAAGCACGCCAGCCCTATAACTGGGACAGCTCCAGAGCAGGAAGTCAGTTGTATCTTGGAGTCGAGAGACGTAAGAGGAACTCATCCTGGACGGACTACTGGCGCTGCCGTAGCTCTGTCCTGTGCACCATCGTCCTGCCTGTTGGCGCTGCCACAGCCGTCGTAACCTTCATTCTTCACCGTCGTCCGGATCTGCTGGCGAGGCCGCGGACCGTTGTAACCATCATCTTCATCGGGACCTGCTTGGCTTCTCCACGGCCCGTCGACCATCCTTCATCCATCTCGGGACCTGCTTGGCTCCTCCACGGCCCGATCAGCAACCACGCCGAGCTCGAGGATTGAGAGCTATTTAACTCATTGGTAACTAAGACTGTCCCGCTACCCTTTCTCCTCAACCAGAGATCAGAACCGAGGGGACCCCTGAGTCCAGACCTCCTTGTATCATAGCGACGTAACCTAAGAATTGCATATAAAGTCTCGTTAACCTTCAATCTTGTGTGGTGTCCGTCTGTGGGGGGGAAGTTACTTACCTGTACAGTCGTTGGAGACGGCTCTCCCTGGAGACCTCTCCCCGTAATCTCGGCCGACCCTCCCGGTCCGTCTAACAGCCCTCCTCACTCGCTATGGCCTCACGCCCGAGATGTACCGGCAGAGGTTCCGAGACTGCACACGCATTCCAGGTACCACTTGGGTGGACTATGTAACGTACTTTAGCCGAGCCTTCGAAGGCTGGATCAGAGGGAACAACGTCACGACCTACGAGCAGTTGTTCAATCTGATGGTATGGGAGCATCTGTCCAACAATTGCTTCATTGAACTACGCCAACACCTCCTCGACAGCAAGTTAACCGATCCCCGGCAGCTCGCAGCTGAAGCTGACCGGTGGGAGATCACCCGAGTGGGCCGGAATGGGTCCTACGAGCAGAACAGGAACAACAATGGTCACCACCGATCCAGAGGATGAGGAGGGGGCCAAGGACGAGGAAGAGACATCACTCCGGCCGCCCCCACTACCAGCACCACCCCCCCGGCCCACCGGGGCAGCACCCCGGCGCGACCGGGATACAGAGCCAATGTTACATGTCACCGATGCCAACGAGTCGGCCACTATGCAAACGACCCAAGCTGCCCGCAGTATCAGAGTCCAAGACCCCGCCAGGTGGCCGCCGCGGCACTAGGGGAAGAACAGATCTCCGAGGAACAAGAAACAGACGAGCAAGAGTATCAAGAGTGGGAGCCAGCCGCCATGACTCTCGCGTGCTTAGGGGGAAGAGACATGGTCCCGCGGGTCCCCCTACCCGCTAACACCCAGAAGTACAGCCAATGGGTGAGCATCAATGGACAACGGGCCGAAGCCCTTCGAGACACCGGGGCCAGTGTGACAGCCGTCCGCTGTCATCTGGTGACCCCAGAACAGTATCTACCGAACATTCTCTGCCCTGTGCGATCAGCCGACAACTCGGAGAGTCTGTGTCGGATGGCCTGCGTCCCCTTTGAGTGGGGAGGGGTCTCCGGCATGTTGAAAGTAACGGTCCGAGACGACGCCCCCGTGGACTGCCTCCTCGGAAATGACCTGGAAAGCTCCCCGTGGGCAGCCGTGGAGCGAAAAGAACACTTGGGGATGTTGGGCGTCCCAGACTGGGCGTGGGTCACCACCCGGTCCATGGCCGCCCGTGCCAACCATCACCCGGAAGAACCAGAATGGCCGGCGCCTCCGCCTCCGGTCGCCCCCGCCGAGACCCCCGACCAGGGCATCCCCCTCGAACCTGCTCAACCTTCCGACCTTGCTAATCTTGACCAGTGGGCTCAAGAAGGGGGGCCCACACAAGAACAATTTCGTCAGGAGCAGAAGACCTGTCCCTCCCTTGAGGGACTCCGACAACAAGCGCTCGCCCAAAGCGCAGGGGATACCTCCGGAACTCATTGGGTCTACTGGGACAATGACCTATTGTACAGCGAGCAACGAATCGCCGAGCTGGGGGCCAACCGAGTACTAGTGGTGCCACTCCGCTTTAGAGACTTCCTGCTAAATCTGGCCCACGATGTCCCCCTGGCAGGGCACCTGGGACAAGATAAAACCTACAGCCGCCTAGTGACCCACTTCTTCTGGCCAAAAATGAGAAACGATGTGCACCAGCATTGCCGATCTTGCCCCACGTGCCAAGCCAGTGGGAAGAGCGGCCGCAAGTTAAAGGCCCCCCTGCAACCCTTTCCCGTGGTCACGACCCCATTTGAGAGGGTCGGAATAGACATTGTGGGACCCCTAGACCCACGTACAAGACAAGGCCATCGCTTCATCCTAGTCCTAGTGGACCACGCCACCCGCTACCCTGAGGCTATTCCTCTCCGGACCGTCACAGCCCCAGTGGTCGGCAGGGCCCTGATGGGGATCTTCTCCCGTGTGGGGTTCCCCCGAGAAGTCGTCAGTGACAGAGGCACGAACTTTATTTCCAAATATATGAAGTCCCTCTGGCAACAGTGTGGGGTCACCTACCGCTTCACGACCCCCTATCACCCCCAAGGAAACGGACTTGTTGAGCGGTTCAATCGCACACTAAAAGGGATGATCGGGGGATTGGAAGAACCCCTCCGTCGCCAGTGGGACGTGCTGCTGCCGTGCCTCCTCTTCGCCTACCGGGAGGTCCCACAGAAGTCCCTAGGCTTCAGCCCATTCGAGCTGCTCTATGGACACCCAGTACGGGGGCCACTCAGCCTGATCAAAGAAGGCTGGGAGATGCCTCCGGCCAAGAGTCCTCCAGATGTCTTCCGGTACCTCCTCACCCTCCGCAACCAATCCCAGCGGTTCAGAGACCTAGCAAAAGCCAACCTAGAGGCCAGTCAAGAGGACATGAAGAAATGGTATGACCAGAACGCCTCATCTATTGAATTCGAGCCGGGGCAACAGGTTTGGGTAATGTCCCCCACAGAACCGTGCGCTCTCCAAGACAAATGGACGGGACCCTTCAAGGTAATCGAGCGCAAGGGTCCTGCCACCTATCTGATCGATATGGAGTCCGCCCGGAATCCGCTCCGAGTCCTCCACACCAACAGGCTGAAACCCCACTTTGCACGAACAGAACTCAGCCTCTTGATGGCCACAGACAACGGGGTTGAAGATGACTCCGAGCCTCTCCCTGACCTCTTGCGGACCCAGGAGCAAGACGGCTCCGTGGATGGGGTCCGACTCTCGGAGACCCTCACCCAGGAACAACGCCAAGAGTGCCAAGCCCTACTATCACGATTTGCCAGCCTGTTCTCCCTCACCCCAGGTGTCACCTCCTGGTGTGTGCACGATGTGGACACCGGAGACAGCCCTCCTATCCGCCACCGGGCCTACCGCGTACCGGATCGGGTACGGGCCTGCATCCAGGCGGAAGTAGCTAAGATGCTCACGCTCGGGGTCATCGAGCCCTCCGACAGTCCATGGGCCAGCCCGGTCGTACTGGTCCCCAAAGCAGCCGCCCCCGGAACCACACCCGAACTCCGGTTCTGTGTCGACTACCGGGGCCTGAATGAAGTCACCAGAACGGACGCACACCCCATCCCCCGGGCAGATGAACTGGTCGACCGAATGGGCGCTGCCCGCTATCTCAGCATCTTCGACCTAACGGCAGGCTATTGGCAGATCGGCCTCACACCCCGAGCACAAGAACGTTCTGCCTTCTCCACCCCCGATGGCCACTATCATTTCACGGTCATGCCCTTCGGCATGAAAAATGCCCCAGCGACTTTCCAACGGCTCGTCAATCAGGTCCTGGCGGGGCTCGAAGAGTTCAGCGCCGCCTACCTGGACGACATCGCTGTGTACAGCCACCATTGGACCGAGCACCTCCACCACCTCCAAGCAGTGTTGCAAGCCCTTCAGCGAGCTGGCCTCACGATCAAGGCCAGCAAATGTCAAGTTGGACAAGGGTCAGTGACCTACCTCGGACACCAGGTGGGAAGCGGTCTAGTGGCCCCTCTACAACTGAAAATTGCCGCCATCCAGAACTGGCAGCCCCCTATCACACAAACTGAGGTGCGAGCCTTCCTGGGCCTCACGGGCTACTACCGAAGGTTCGTGAAGGACTATGGTACCATCGTGGGGCCTCTCACCGAGCTCACGTCAAAAAATCAGCCCAAGAAGGTGAACTGGACCCCAGAGTGCCAAGCGGCCTTCGAACAGCTAAAGGCCGCCATGTGTTCCGCTCCTGTGCTCCAGGCCCCAGACTACAGCCGGGAGTTCGTCGTCCAGACGGACGCCTCCGACCAGGGCATTGGGGCGGTCCTGTCCCAGGTGAACACCGAAGGCCTGGATCAACCGGTGGCCTTCATCAGCCGGAGACTCCTGCCACGGGAACAACGCTGGAGCACCATAGAGAGGGAAGCCTTCGCTGTGGTATGGGCCCTCAAGAAGCTCCGACCCTACCTTTTTGGCACCCACTTCCGGGTGCAGACTGACCACCGACCCCTGCAGTGGTTGATGCATATGCGGGGGGAAAACCCAAAACTGCTACGCTGGTCCATCTCCTTGCAAGGTATGGACTTTACCGTTGAACACCGGCCTGGGTCCGACCACGCCAACGCGGATGGCCTGTCCCGGTTTTTCCGCCTCGACGAAGAGAGTCCCCAAGAGGATGGGTAACTCTCCCCGCCTTCAGCTGGGGGGGACGCATGTTGGACAGGCCACATGACGGGCCGCTCTCCCCCCGGCTCGACCAGGCCCGAGCCAGTCACGCAAGCATCACACACCACCATTGCATGTCCTACGTCCCCTCAGGGACACCTGCCCTCGAGCACGATAACCTCGTGGGTCCGATCCACTGCCGGCCCATGCGCCCAGCCGGGGCCGCCATCTTGGACACTTCGCCACGAGGCCGCCTGGCCCCCGATCGACCTCAACCCTGGGCCTAGCCCGGCCTCAGACATTCCGGCACCACCCTCCACCCAGGAGGTGAGCGAGCTACTTGGCCAGTCAATGGGAGGGAGAGGTGTCGATGGTTCTCCCCCGGCCAGTGCCGCTCGCCCATCGCCTCCCCGGGCGCTGGCTCCACCCCCCTGCTGGGTGTCTGGACTCCCTCATCCCGGACCTCCCGACCTCCAAGTGCGAGGGTCCGGACATCAAAGCACACCAGCCCTATAACTGGGGCAGCTCCAGAGCAGGAAGGCAGTTGTATCTTGGAGTCGAGAGACGAAAGAAGAACTCATCCTGGACGGACTACTGGCGCTGCCGTAGCTCTGTCCTGTGCACCATCATCCTGCCTGTTGGCGCTGCCACAGCCGTCGTAACCTTCATCCTTCACCGTCGTCCGGATCTGCTGGCGAGGCCGCGGACCGTTGTAACCGTCATCTGCATCGGGACCTGCTTGGCTTCTCCACGGCCCGTCGACCATCCTTCATCCATCTCGGGACCTGCTTGGCTCCTCCACGGCCCGATCCGCAAACACGCCGAGCTCGAGGATTGAGAGCTATTGAACTCATTGGTAACTAAGACTGTCCCGCTACCCTTTTCCTCAACCAGAGATCAGAACCGAGGGGACCCCTGAGTCCAGACCTCCTTGTATTATATCAACGTAACCTGAGAATTGCATATAAAGTCTCGTTAACCTTCAATCTTGTGTGGTGTCCGTCTGTGGGGGGGAAGTTACTTATCTGTACAGTCGTTGGAGACGGCTCTCCCTGGAGACCTCTCCCCGTAAACTCGGCCGACCCTCCCGGTCCGTCTAACAGTGGCGCTCTGTGTGTGTGGCGCTCTGTGTGTGTGGCGCTCTGTGTGTGGCGCTCTGTGTGTGGCGCTCTGTGTGTGGCGCTCTGTGTGGCGCTCTGTGTGGCGCTCTGTGTGTGGCGCTCTGTGTGGCGCTCTGTGTGTGGCGCTCTGTGTGTGTGGCGCTCTGTGTGTGTGGCGCTCTGTGTGTGTGGCGCTCTGTGTGTGTGGCGCTCTGTGTGTGTGGCGCTCTGTGTGTGTGGCGCTCTGTGTGTGTGGCGCTCTGTGTGTGTGGCGCTCTGTGTGTGTGGCGCTCTGTGTGTGTGGCGCTCTGTGTGTGTGGCGCTCTGTGTGTGTGGCGCTCTGTGTGTGTGGCGCTCTGTGTGTGTGTGGCGCTCTGTGTGTGTGTGGCGCTCTGTGTGTGTGTGGCGCTCTGTGTGTGTGTGGCGCTCTGTGTGTGGCGCTCTGTGTGTGGCGCTCTGTGTGTGGCGCTCTGTGTGTGGCGCTCTGTGTGTGGCGCTCTGTGTGTGTGGCGCTCTGTGTGTGGCGCTCTGTGTGTGTGGCGCTCTGTGTGTGTGGCGCTCTGTGTGTGTGGCGCTCTGTGTGTGTGTGTGTGGCGCTCTGTGTGTGTGTGTGTGTGTGTGTGTGGCGCTCTGTGTGTGTGGCGCTCTGTGTGTGTGTGGCGCTCTGTGTGTGTGGCGCTCTGTGTGTGTGGCGCTCTGTGTGTGTGGCGCTCTGTGTGTGTGGCGCTCTGTGTGTGTGGCGCTCTGTGTGTGTGTGTGTGTGGCGCTCTGTGTGTGTGTGTGTGGCGCTCTGTGTGTGTGTGTGTGTGGCGCTCTGTGTGTGTGTGGCGTGTGTGGCGCTCTGTGTGTGTGTGGCGTGTGTGGCGCTCTGTGTGTGTGGCGCTCTGTGTGTGTGGCGCTCTGTGTGTGTGGCGCTCTGTGTGTGTGGCGCTCTGTGTGTGTGGCGCTCTGTGTGTGTGGCGCTCTGTGTGTGTGGCGCTCTGTGTGTGTGGCGCTCTGTGTGTGTGGCGCTCTGTGTGTGTGGCGCTCTGTGTGTGTGGCGCTCTGTGTGTGTGGCGCTCTGTGTGTGTGGCGCTCTGTGTGTGTGGCGCTCTGTGTGTGTGGCGCTCTGTGTGTGTGGCGCTCTGTGTGTGTGGCGCTCTGTGTGTGTGGCGCTCTGTGTGTGTGGCGCTCTGTGTGTGTGGCGCTCTGTGTGTGTGTGGCGCTCTGTGTGTGTGGCGCTCTCTGTGTGTGTGGCGCTCTGTGTGTGTGTGGCGCTCTGTGTGTGTGTGGCGCTCTCTGTGTGTGTGGCGCTCTCTGTGTGTGTGGCGCTCTCTGTGTGTGTGGCGCTCTCTGTGTGTGTGGCGCTCTCTGTGTGTGTGGCGCTCTGTGTGTGTGTGTGTGTGTGGCGCTCTGTGTGTGTGTGTGTGTGTGGCGCTCTGTGTGTGTGTGGCGCTCTGTGTGTGGCGCTCTGTGTGTGGCGCTCTGTGTGTGGCGCTCTGTGTGTGGCGCTCTGTGTGTGGCGCTCTGTGTGTGGCGCTCTGTGTGTGGCGCTCTGTGTGTGGCGCTCTGTGTGTGGCGCTCTGTGTGTGGCGCTCTGTGTGTGGCGCTCTGTGTGTGGCGCTCTGTGTGTGGCGCTCTGTGTGTGTGGCGCTCTGTGTGTGTGGCGCTCTGTGTGTGTGGCGCTCTGTGTGTGTGGCGCTCTGTGTGTGTGGCGCTCTGTGTGTGTGGCGCTCTGTGTGTGTGTGTGTGGCGCTCTGTGTGTGTGTGTCGCTCTGTGTGTGTGTGTCGCTCTGTGTGTGTGTGTCGCTCTGTGTGTGTGTGGCGCTCTGTGTGTGTGTGGCGCTCTGTGTGTGTGTGGCGCTCTGTGTGTGTGTGGCGCTCTGTGTGTGTGTGGCGCTCTGTGTGTGTGTGGCGCTCTGTGTGTGTGTGGCGCTCTGTGTGTGTGTGGCGCTCTGTGTGTGTGTGGCGCTCTGTGTGTGTGTGGCGCTCTGTGTGTGTGTGGCGCTCTGTGTGTGGCGCTCTGTGTGTGGCGCTCTGTGTGTGGCGCTCTGTGTGTGTGGCGCTCTGTGTGTGTGGCGCTCTGTGTGTGTGGCGCTCTGTGTGTGTGGCGCTCTGTGTGTGTGGCGCTCTGTGTGTGTGGCGCTCTGTGTGTGTGGCGCTCTGTGTGTGGCGCTCTGTGTGTGGCGCTCTGTGTGTGTGGCGCTCTGTGTGTGTGGCGCTCTGTGTGTGTGGCGCTCTGTGTGTGTGGCGCTCTGTGTGTGTGGCGCTCTGTGTGTGTGGCGCTCTGTGTGTGTGGCGCTCTGTGTGTGTGGCGCTCTGTGTGTGTGGCGCTCTGTGTGTGTGGCGCTCTGTGTGTGTGTGGCGCTCTGTGTGTGTGTGGCGCTCTGTGTGTGTGTGGCGCTCTGTGTGTGTGTGGCGCTCTGTGTGTGTGGCGCTCTGTGTGTGTGTGGCGCTCTGTGTGTGTGTGGCGCTCTGTGTGTGTGTGGCGCTCTGTGTGTGGCGCTCTGTGTGTGGCGCTCTGTGTGTGGCGCTCTGTGTGTGTGTGTGGCGCTCTGTGTGTGTGTGTGGCGCTCTGTGTGTGTGTGTGGCGCTCTGTGTGTGTGTGTGTGTGTGTGGCGCTCTGTGTGTGTGTGTGGCGCTCTGTGTGTGTGTGTGGCGCTCTGAGTGTGTGTGTGGCGCTCTGTGTGTGTGTGTGGCGCTCTGTGTGTGGCGCTCTGTGTGTGGCGCTCTGTGTGTGGCGCTCTGTGTGTGGCGCTCTGTGTGTGGCGCTCTGTGTGTGGCGCTCTGTGTGTGGCGCTCTGTGTGTGGCGCTCTGTGTGTGGCGCTCTGTGTGTGGCGCTCTGTGTGTGGCGCTCTGTGTGTGGCGCTCTGTGTGTGGCGCTCTGTGTGTGGCGCTCTGTGTGTGGCGCTCTGTGTGTGGCGCTCTGTGTGTGGCGCTCTGTGTGTGGCGCTCTGTGTGTGTGGCGCTCTGTGTGTGTGTGTGGCGCTCTGTGTGTGTGTGTGGCGCTCTGTGTGTGTGTGTGTGTGGCGCTCTGTGTGTGTGTGTGTGTGGCGCTCTGTGTGTGTGTGTGTGTGGCGCTCTGTGTGTGTGTGTGTGTGGCGCTGTGTGTGTGTGTGTGTGGCACTCTGTGTGTGTGTGTGTGTGGCACTCTGTGTGTGTGTGTGTGTGGCACTCTGTGTGTGGCGCTCTGTGTGTGGCGCTCTGTGTGTGGCGCTCTGTGTGTGGCGCTCTGTGTGTGGCGCTCTGTGTGTGGCGCTCTGTGTGTGGCGCTCTGTGTGTGGCGCTCTGTGTGTGGCGCTCTGTGTGTGGCGCTCTGTGTGTGGCGCTCTGTGTGTGGCGCTCTGTGTGTGGCGCTCTGTGTGTGGCGCTCTGTGTGTGGCGCTCTGTGTGTGGCGCTCTGTGTGTGGCGCTCTGTGTGTGGCGCTCTGTGTGTGGCTGTTGGACTTGGCCCTTAGGGCAGGTTCACCCCTAGACTTTTTGCCTTATGTGTGACCCTGTGTTAGTGATTTTTGGGTCTCTGCGCACTTTTCCCTGGGTCCCAGAGTGAAAGTGCGTGCGTGTAGTATGGCTGGCCTGCCCTCCCATAGGAATGCATGGGGAATGTCTGTGTCCCTGGTAGTTCCTGATGCGTGAGGCGTGCCTTCTCGAGTTTGGTATGTGCGAACTCGTGAGAGTGAATGCTTCGCAATGGTGTGTGTTGCATGAGTGTGTCATATGTACAAATGCCACTTCTGGGAGTTGGCATATTAGAGTAAAATGTGTCTGACGTGTGATTGGCTGGAGCTGGCTGGGATGCCAGGCTCCATGAGTCATGATGGGTCTGCCCCGGTGGTGAGTGGGAGATTAGCATGAGTGATGTGTGGGAGGAGTGTACCGGTGTCCTGGATGGGCTGGGTTTTCCCCACACAATGCTGGCTCCGCCCCCCTGTGGTGTGTCTAACGACCCTAGCCTCCCCAGTGAAAGAAATGGGTGGTTGGGCCATCAAGAGTGCTCCAGAACCAGCTGCGACTGGTTTCTCCCCCACCCTGCACCTTAGACAAAGGAATGAGGTGTATAAAAATGGGGCTGTGTCCCCACAGAAGTTGTTCTTTCCTGATCCTACTTGAGGGGGCTGCTGCTGGGGCCAGGAGGAACCGCCACTTGGACTGCCTCCCTGCCTGGAGGGCCAGTGAGCTGGCCCCTGGCCCAGCCTTGCCCCCCCTGCCTGCCCAAGGACTTGCTGGAACTCTGCCCTGCTTGCTGAGGGCACCTGGGAGCACTTTATTCTGCTCGTAGCGCTAGGAGCGCGCTTTATGCCCTCTAGCGCTTGGAAGTGCTTTATTTTTGATTATAGCGCTGGGAGCGCTGTGTTAACTGCCTATAGCGCTTGGGAGCGCTTTGCCTACCTTAGCGAGTGCCACCTCGCCTATTTGTAGTTAATTTGTCGCCTGGCAGGTGCCCACCCTGCCAGGGACCTTGATGCCCGTTTTCGCTCTTGCCTCGAGGGTGCCGACCCCTCGGTAACTTCATCCCCCGCCTACGAGTGCTGGAACGGGCCGCCGCGCTGCCCGCGGCGACCCAGATGTGGTTGGCCGGCCGGCCAATCAGTGAGCGGCCCGACGGAAGTCCCGCCCCCGCAGCCGCGACCCGGAAGCCAGGCAGGCCGGGGGCAGGACAGAGAGGCAACCGGAAGCAGACAGGAGGCCACCCCGTGCTCCGGTAAGGGGAGAAGCCGGCGTCTTTCCTTGTCCCCCCCCCAGGCTCCCAAAGCGAGGAAGAGCCCAGGGGAGAAGTCTGCAGAGAGCCCAGAGGAGCGGGAGCTCTTGTGAAGAAGACCGCCGCCTCGAGACCGGTGAGTGTGCATCGGGGGTACGCGACTCACGCGAGATGCGTGAGATTTGGTAGGGGCGGTCGATTTCTCCCTGCAGAAGCGCACAGAAGCGCTACGAAGCGCCCAGGTGGCATTTTTGTGTTGAGCCCGAGAGGCTCAGGGGGCAAATCTTAATTCTAGAGCCCGGAGAGGCTCCAACGTCGTGGGGGCATTCTGGCTGCAGAGCCCTGAGAGGCTCTGGAGGGCCATAGTTGCTTTGAGTCCCCAGGAGGGGGGCTCCAACGAAGGGGCACATTGTTTTAGAGCCCCGAGGCTCGTGAGTGCCTGTATATTTGTGGTAGAGCCCTGAGGAGGCTCCAGGGGGCATTTCCTTTTGCCCCACCAGTGTGCTAGAGCCCTGAGAGGCTCAGGGGGACATTTGATTTCTACAGAGCCTGCGAGGCTCCAACATTGGCCCCACCAATTGCTACACAGTTGCCCAGCACTTTGTGGGCAACTGCTCCGTTTAGGCCCCCCTGGACATTTGGACACAGGGCGTCCTAGCCCCAGAGAGGCCAGTTGGCCTAGGGACAGTCACAGGTGGTGACTTGTGGGTTTGGCGCAATTGTGATTGTTATGCACCTCTGAATGTATTGCGATGCATCATGTGTTTTCCTTCCTTACACCTCTGAATGGGTAGATTATTCATCATGTGTTCTCTTGTGCTTTGTCCTTTTACACCGCTGAATGTATTGTGATGCATCATGTGTTTCCTTCCTTAAACCCCTACAGGTATAGCAATACTTAGGTGGTTTCCTTCTTGCTAGTACAGGTGGTGCTAGCAGAGCCCAGGTTCCCTAGTGTAATCTCCTAAGATAGTGAGGGTTGCATAGGTGGTGCTCACCTGGTACCAGTAGTGACCGGTTGTATGTTATTTTTGTGCTACAGTGATAATTCTATGATCTAAAAAGTGCTATTTCTAAAAAGTGTCATTTCTAAAAGTGCATACCCTTGACAGTGGTCCAGGTGGCCCTGTCCTGTACATTATCCCCTGTAAATTCTGCCCGTGCCTCTGGCAAAATGTAAAGTGTGTGTTTTATCTAATGTATGTTTATTGGAATACAAAGGCTATTTTTATATAACCTTGTGTGGAGTGTTTCTTTGTGGTGGGCCTTGGGTGTTGTTGCTGGGGTGCATGCGCAAATACTTAACTTACATCGCCTCCAAGTTTAGCCTTGACTGCTCGCGCCACGTTACCTAGAGGGCGAGTAGGGGTTGCCTTGGTGTGTGACTCCCTTGCCCTGACACTTAGAACTGGCGATCCCTGACTGACCTCGACGCGAGTCTTGGCCGGCCAGGGTCCCGGGTCTAACATTGGCGGCAAGCGGTGAGGATAAGGATTTGTGTTTGCGTTGTACCACAGTAGCAACTGGCCACTACAAAGCTCTGCATTTTAGATGACCACATTTTTGGGGATTATTGTGTTTTGGTGAAGTTCCATTATTGCTTCTCCTGAAGAGTGTCATTTGATAATTGTGTTCAGTACATTTGTCCCCCGCCCTGCTTCCAGAGTTTGGTACCTGTGTCACATGTGGTCAGGTTGAGAAGTCAGGGGTGGTAGAAACTGCCTTACCGATCCGAGGGGAGGGTGTGTGTGGATGAATGGTGTGTTTTCCTGGACGCATGAGTATGAGTTTTCTTTGATAAGGAGATTGTTGAAATTTTGGAATTGTGTACTTTTACTTCAGATTGCTAGGTCCCTTGTGTTGCACGTGTCTGTGAGCATCCTGTCAAGATGGAATCTCCTTTTAACCTTTGTGGCCTGTTTAAGTACAGTGTGTATGAGTTGGTACGGTTTTGTGAGGAGAGAGACATCCCAGTGAGTGAGTCAGACACCCAGTCCAAGCTTAGGGATAACATGATCCTGTGGCAGAAGAGTGACTGGGAGCGTGAGCACAGTGAGAGGGAGAGGGCCCGGACCGCACACCATGAGGGTGGTGGGTCTGAGGGGAGCCCTGAAGAGTCTGATGTGGAGAGTGAGTTTGACAGTGGCTGGGCGCCAGCAGAGAGCGAGGACCCCATAGATAGGGAGTCCCTTGCTGGGTCCAGTGTCAGATGTAGCACCCCATCCCTTTCCCTGTCCCCAGAGGAGTGGGTGGATAGGAGAGAAGAGAGGGAGCACCAGCTGGCCATGGAGAAGCTCAGGTTAGAGCATGCCAGAGAGATGGCGCAGCTGGGTGAGAATGAGCGGACTGCAGAGGCTGAGAGGGCCTTGGCCAGGGAGAAGATAGCCCTAGAGTGTAGGTTATCCCCTGACCGCAGTCATAATTTTCTGGATCCCCCAGGGAGGGTTGGGTCCAGTGGTGGCAGCTATTTGAATCTCAGTGCAGGAAATCCCACTCCCAGTTCCCAGAGTCTGGTACCTGTTTCCCCAGAGGAGGAGTATAGGTTGAGATTCAGGGGCAGTAGGAAACTGTCTCACCAGTCTTGGGGGGAGTTTGTGGATGAATGTCAAGGTGCACTGGCTGAATGGTTAGAGGTTCACATGGAATCTGAGTTTGACAAACTATTTGATCTGGTTCTAAGAGAGCAGGTGCTTAGTAGTTGTTTGCCAGAGTTGCGCCTACACCTGTTGGGATGTGGGTTGACTGATCCGGACACCCTTGCAGAAGAAGCAGAGCGCTGGGAGAGTGCCAGAGGTTCTGTAGAGTCATTGGAGAGTGAGTCCAACAATAGTGGTACAGGTAGCTTCCAGCCCAGCGTGGTGGAAGAGGCTCAGTGTAGCCCAGCTAGGTCCCAGTATAGTGAGAGGGGTGGAGGGGCTGACTACCTGGCTCAGTGGAGCAGGAGTCAGTGGGAGGCTGAGAGTCCCCAGAGGCCCGAAGCCCTATCTCAGAACCTGGGTGGTTTCTTGAGGGAACACCAGGTTGGCGACCTAGGCTGTCCTGTTAGTACACTTGAGGAGGATCTCCTAGTGTCTAGGGAACCTGGAGCATCTGTAACTAGAGCTCCAGGGGTTCCAGGGTCCGGCAGTGTCGCTCCAGTTGGGAGGGCACAGAAGTCCGAAGTGAGGAGTGATTGGGGGATGAGTTTCCCAGTGGATGCACCAGTGGACCAGAGACTAGCCAGTTGGGCTAGATCTTCTTGGGGGGACCCGGGTGGCGCCACTTCTGTGCTGGGGGATCTTTGCGCACTGTCAGGTGGACAGGAGGCGGGAGATCTGCGCCAGGCAGACAGTCACACGACACATGGGTCATGTGTCAGCCTCAGGGGGATTGTGTGTGAATCCCCAGAAGTCCTGGAGTGCCAGGCAATTGTTCCACCAAAGGTTTTAGACCGGCGGGTGGATGGCCAGGTTCAGGATCTGCCTGACCTGAAGGGTAGGACGACTGTAACCAGTGTCCTGACCGGTTCTTCTTCCAGAGGAACTTCTCCAGTTGGGAGAGGGCAGACCTCTGGAAGGGGGTGCAGAGGGTGGGAGAGCCCACCTCTGACCCCGGTGCAACCTGAGGGGTTAAACCCTGGGTTGGAATGGCGTGCTAGGTGTACCCCTCGCCGGAGGAGGAGGAACCCTAGAAGAAGAGGTAAGGGGAGGAGAGCCTTCCCTGAGACTCCTGGTCCACCTAAGGTTGTAGACCCTAGGCTGGAGAACCAGTGGCAGTCTAGCCCTGTCTTGCAGACAGGAAGAGTGGAAAATGGCTGTTATGTGCCAGGGGTTACTACCCCCCACTTTGTGAGTTGGCAGGAACCAGTGGCACCTGGGTGGCCTAGGGCCTGGTCCTGGCCGCGGACAGCTGAGGAGTACCAGTGGGGTAGCCCAGTTGGTCCTTACAGTAGCTTTAGAAGGAACCCTAGGGGTTCACCGTGGCATAGAACAGGAGGGTGTCCCGGCAGTGGCGGGCCTGCGTCCATGTTCTATCGCCCCAAGCAGGGAAGTCCATCACGGTGGTGATTGTTCTCCCCTGCGTTTTGGCTGGAAGGGGGTTGTGTTGGACTTGGCCCTTAGGGCAGGTTCACCCCTAGACTTTTTGCCTTATGTGTGACCCTGTGTTAGTGATTTTTGGGTCTCTGCGCACTTTTCCCTGGGTCCCAGAGTGAAAGTGCGTGCGTGTAGTATGGCTGGCCTGCCCTCCCATAGGAATGCATGGGGAATGTCTGTGTCCCTGGTAGTTCCTGATGCGTGAGGCGTGCCTTCTCGAGTTTGGTATGTGCGAACTCGTGAGAGTGAATGCTTCGCAATGGTGTGTGTTGCATGAGTGTGTCATATGTACAAATGCCACTTCTGGGAGTTGGCATATTAGAGTAAAATGTGTCTGACGTGTGATTGGCTGGAGCTGGCTGGGATGCCAGGCTCCATGAGTCATGATGGGTCTGCCCCGGTGGTGAGTGGGAGATTAGCATGAGTGATGTGTGGGAGGAGTGTACCGGTGTCCTGGATGGGCTGGGTTTTCCCCACACAATGCTGGCTCCGCCCCCCTGTGGTGTGTCTAACGACCCTAGCCTCCCCAGTGAAAGAAATGGGTGGTTGGGCCATCAAGAGTGCTCCAGAACCAGCTGCGACTGGTTTCTCCCCCACCCTGCACCTTAGACAAAGGAATGAGGTGTATAAAAATGGGGCTGTGTCCCCACAGAAGTTGTTCTTTCCTGATCCTACTTGAGGGGGCTGCTGCTGGGGCCAGGAGGAACCGCCACTTGGACTGCCTCCCTGCCTGGAGGGCCAGTGAGCTGGCCCCTGGCCCAGCCTTGCCCCCCCTGCCTGCCCAAGGACTTGCTGGAACTCTGCCCTGCTTGCTGAGGGCACCTGGGAGCACTTTATTCTGCTCGTAGCGCTAGGAGCGCGCTTTATGCCCTCTAGCGCTTGGAAGTGCTTTATTTTTGATTATAGCGCTGGGAGCGCTGTGTTAACTGCCTATAGCGCTTGGGAGCGCTTTGCCTACCTTAGCGAGTGCCACCTCGCCTATTTGTAGTTAATTTGTCGCCTGGCAGGTGCCCACCCTGCCAGGGACCTTGATGCCCGTTTTCGCTCTTGCCTCGAGGGTGCCGACCCCTCGGTAACTTCATCCCCCGCCTACGAGTGCTGGAACGGGCCGCCGCGCTGCCCGCGGCGACCCAGATGTGGTTGGCCGGCCGGCCAATCAGTGAGCGGCCCGACGGAAGTCCCGCCCCCGCAGCCGCGACCCGGAAGCCAGGCAGGCCGGGGGCAGGACAGAGAGGCAACCGGAAGCAGACAGGAGGCCACCCCGTGCTCCGGTAAGGGGAGAAGCCGGCGTCTTTCCTTGTCCCCCCCCCAGGCTCCCAAAGCGAGGAAGAGCCCAGGGGAGAAGTCTGCAGAGAGCCCAGAGGAGCGGGAGCTCTTGTGAAGAAGACCGCCGCCTCGAGACCGGTGAGTGTGCATCGGGGGTACGCGACTCACGCGAGATGCGTGAGATTTGGTAGGGGCGGTCGATTTCTCCCTGCAGAAGCGCACAGAAGCGCTACGAAGCGCCCAGGTGGCATTTTTGTGTTGAGCCCGAGAGGCTCAGGGGGCAAATCTTAATTCTAGAGCCCGGAGAGGCTCCAACGTCGTGGGGGCATTCTGGCTGCAGAGCCCTGAGAGGCTCTGGAGGGCCATAGTTGCTTTGAGTCCCCAGGAGGGGGGCTCCAACGAAGGGGCACATTGTTTTAGAGCCCCGAGGCTCGTGAGTGCCTGTATATTTGTGGTAGAGCCCTGAGGAGGCTCCAGGGGGCATTTCCTTTTGCCCCACCAGTGTGCTAGAGCCCTGAGAGGCTCAGGGGGACATTTGATTTCTACAGAGCCTGCGAGGCTCCAACATTGGCCCCACCAATTGCTACACAGTTGCCCAGCACTTTGTGGGCAACTGCTCCGTTTAGGCCCCCCTGGACATTTGGACACAGGGCGTCCTAGCCCCAGAGAGGCCAGTTGGCCTAGGGACAGTCACAGGTGGTGACTTGTGGGTTTGGCGCAATTGTGATTGTTATGCACCTCTGAATGTATTGCGATGCATCATGTGTTTTCCTTCCTTACACCTCTGAATGGGTAGATTATTCATCATGTGTTCTCTTGTGCTTTGTCCTTTTACACCGCTGAATGTATTGTGATGCATCATGTGTTTCCTTCCTTAAACCCCTACAGGTATAGCAATACTTAGGTGGTTTCCTTCTTGCTAGTACAGGTGGTGCTAGCAGAGCCCAGGTTCCCTAGTGTAATCTCCTAAGATAGTGAGGGTTGCATAGGTGGTGCTCACCTGGTACCAGTAGTGACCGGTTGTATGTTATTTTTGTGCTACAGTGATAATTCTATGATCTAAAAAGTGCTATTTCTAAAAAGTGTCATTTCTAAAAGTGCATACCCTTGACAGTGGTCCAGGTGGCCCTGTCCTGTACATTATCCCCTGTAAATTCTGCCCGTGCCTCTGGCAAAATGTAAAGTGTGTGTTTTATCTAATGTATGTTTATTGGAATACAAAGGCTATTTTTATATAACCTTGTGTGGAGTGTTTCTTTGTGGTGGGCCTTGGGTGTTGTTGCTGGGGTGCATGCGCAAATACTTAACTTACATCGCCTCCAAGTTTAGCCTTGACTGCTCGCGCCACGTTACCTAGAGGGCGAGTAGGGGTTGCCTTGGTGTGTGACTCCCTTGCCCTGACACTTAGAACTGGCGATCCCTGACTGACCTCGACGCGAGTCTTGGCCGGCCAGGGTCCCGGGTCTAACAGTGGCGCTCTGTGTGTGTGTGGCGCTCTGTGTGTGGCGCTCTGTGTGTGTGTGGCGCTCTGTGTGTGGCGCTCTGTGTGTGTGTGTGGCGCTCTGTGTGTGTGTGTGGCGCTCTGTGTGTGTGTGTGGCGCTCTGTGTGTGTGTGGCGCTCTGTGTGTGTGTGTGGCGCTCTGTGTGTGTGTGTGGCGCTCTGTGTGTGTGTGTGGCGCTCTGTGTGTGTGTGTGGCGCTCTGTGTGTGGCGCTCTGTGTGTGGCGCTCTGTGTGTGGCGCTCTGTGTGTGGCGCTCTGTGTGTGGCGCTCTGTGTGTGGCGCTCTGTGTGTGGCGCTCTGTGTGTGGCGCTCTGTGTGTGGCGCTCTGTGTGTGTGTGTGGCGCTCTGTGTGTGTGTGTGTGTGGCGCTCTGTGTGTGTGGCGCTCTGTGTGTGTGTGGCGCTCTGTGTGTGTGTGGCGCTCTGTGTGTGTGTGGCGCTCTGTGTGTGTGTGGCGCTCTGTGTGTGTGTGGCGCTCTGTGTGTGTGTGGCGCTCTGTGTGTGTGTGGCGCTCTGTGTGTGTGTGGCGCTCTGTGTGTGGCGCTCTGTGTGTGGCGCTCTGTGTGTGGCGCTCTGTGTGTGGCGCTCTGTGTGTGTGGCGCTCTGTGTGTGTGGCGCTCTGTGTGTGTGGCGCTCTGTGTGTGTGTGGCGCTCTGTGTGTGTGTGTGGCGCTCTGTGTGTGTGTGTGGCGCTCTGTGTGTGTGTGTGTGTGGCGCTCTGTGTGTGTGTGTGGCGCTCTGTGTGTGTGTGTGGCGCTCTGTGTGTGTGTGGCGCTCTGTGTGTGTGTGGCGCTCTGTGTGTGTGTGGCGCTCTGTGTGTGTGTGGCGCTCTGTGTGTGTGTGGCGCTCTGTGTGTGTGTGGCGCTCTGTGTGTGTGTGTGGCGCTCTGTGTGTGTGTGGCGCTCTGTGTGTGTGTGGCGCTCTGTGTGTGTGTGGCGCTCTGTGTGTGTGTGGCGCTCTGTGTGTGTGTGGCGCTCTGTGTGTGTGTGGCGCTCTGTGTGTGTGTGGCGCTCTGTGTGTGTGTGGCGCTCTGTGTGTGTGTGGCGCTCTGTGTGTGTGTGGCGCTCTGTGTGTGTGTGGCGCTCTGTGTGTGGCGCTCTGTGTGTGGCGCTCTGTGTGTGGTGCTCTGTGTGTGGCGCTCTGTGTGTGGCGCTCTGTGTGTGGCGCTCTGTGTGTGGCGCTCTGTGTGTGGCGCTCTGTGTGTGGCGCTCTGTGTGTGGCGCTCTGTGTGTGGCGCTCTGTGTGTGGCGCTCTGTGTGTGTGTGTGGCGCTCTGTGTGTGTGTGTGGCGCTCTGTGTGTGTGTGTGGCGCTCTGTGTGTGTGGCGCTCTGTGTGTGTGTGTGGCGCTCTGTGTGTGTGTGTGGCGCTCTGTGTGTGGCGCTCTGTGTGTGGCGCTCTGTGTGTGGCGCTCTGTGTGTGTGGCGCTCTGTGTGTGTGGCGCTCTGTGTGTGTGGCGCTCTGTGTGTGTGGCGCTCTGTGTGTGTGGCGCTCTGTGTGTGTGGCGCTCTGTGTGTGTGTGTGGCGCTCTGTGTGTGTGTGTGGCGCTCTGTGTGTGTGTGTGGCGCTCTGTGTGTGTGTGTGTGTGTGTGGCGCTCTGTGTGTGTGTGTGGCGCTCTGTGTGTGTGTGTGGCGCTCTGTGTGTGTGTGGCGCTCTGTGTGTGTGTGGCGCTCTGTGTGTGTGTGGCGCTCTGTGTGTGTGTGGCGCTCTGTGTGTGTGTGGCGCTCTGTGTGTGTGTGGCGCTCTGTGTGTGTGTGTGGCGCTCTGTGTGTGTGTGGCGCTCTGTGTGTGTGTGGCGCTCTGTGTGTGTGTGGCGCTCTGTGTGTGGCGCTCTGTGTGTGGCGCTCTGTGTGTGGCGCTCTGTGTGTGGCGCTCTGTGTGTGGCGCTCTGTGTGTGTGTGTGGCACTCTGTGTGTGTGTGTGGCGCTCTGTGTGTGTGTGTGGCGCTCTGTGTGTGTGTGTGGCGCTCTGTGTGTGTGTGTGGCGCTCTGTGTGTGTGTGTGGCGCTCTGTGTGTGTGTGTGGCGCTCTGTGTGTGGCGCTCTGTGTGTGGCGCTCTGTGTGTGGCGCTCTGTGTGTGGCGCTCTGTGTGTGGCGCTCTGTGTGTGGCGCTCTGTGTGTGGCGCTCTGTGTGTGGCGCTCTGTGTGTGTGTGTGGCGCTCTGTGTGTGTGTGTGGCGCTCTGTGTGTGTGTGTGGCGCTCTGTGTGTGTGGCGCTCTGTGTGTGTGTGTGTGTGTGTGGCGCTCTGTGTGTGTGTGTGGCGCTCTGTGTGTGTGTGGCGCTCTGTGTGTGTGTGGCGCTCTGCGTGTGTGTGGCGCTCTGCGTGTGTGTGGCGCTCTGCGTGTGTGTGGCGCTCTGGTGTGTGTGGCGCTCTGTGTGTGTGTGGCGCTCTGTGTGTGTGTGGCGCTCTGTGTGTGTGTGGCGCTCTGTGTGTGTGTGGCGCTCTGTGTGTGGCGCTCTGTGTGTGGCGCTCTGTGTGTGGCGCTCTGTGTGTGGCGCTCTGTGTGTGGCGCTCTGTGTGTGTGTGTGGCGCTCTGTGTGTGTGTGTGGCGCTCTGTGTGTGTGTGGCGCTCTGTGTGTGTGTGTGGCGCTCTGTGTGTGTGTGTGGCGCTCTGTGTGTGTGGCGCTCTGTGTGTGTGGCGCTCTGTGTGTGTGGCGCTCTGTGTGTGTGGCGCTCTGTGTGTGTGGCGCTCTGTGTGTGTGGCGCTCTGTGTGTGTGGCGCTCTGTGTGTGTGGCGCTCTGTGTGTGTGGCGCTCTGTGTGTGTGGCGCTCTGTGTGTGTGGCGCTCTGTGTGTGGCGCTCTGTGTGTGGCGCTCTGTGTGTGGCGCTCTGTGTGTGGCGCTCTGTGTGTGGCGCTCTGTGTGTGTGGCGCTCTGTGTGTGTGGCGCTCTGTGTGTGTGGCGCTCTGTGTGTGTGGCGCTCTGTGTGTGTGGCGCTCTGTGTGTGTGGCGCTCTGTGTGTGTGGCGCTCTGTGTGTGTGGCGCTCTGTGTGTGGGCGCTCTGTGTGTGTGGCGCTCTGTGTGTGTGGCGCTCTGTGTGTGTGGCGCTCTGTGTGTGTGGCGCTCTGTGTGTGTGGCGCTCTGTGTGTGTGGCGCTCTGTGTGTGTGGCGCTCTGTGTGTGTGGCGCTCTGTGTGTGTGGCGCTCTGTGTGTGTGTGGCGCTCTGTGTGTGTGTGGCGCTCTGTGTGTGTGGCGCTCTGTGTGTGTGGCGCTCTGTGTGTGTGTGGCGCTCTGTGTGTGTGTGGCGCTCTGTGTGTGTGTGTGGCGCTCTGTGTGTGTGCTGTGTGTGGCGCTCTGTGTGTGTGTGTGTGTGCGCTCTGTGTGTGTGTGTGTGTGGCGCTCTGTGTGTGTGTGTGTGTGGCGCTCTGTGTGTGTGTGGCGCTCTGTGTGTGTGTGTGGCGCTCTGTGTGTGTGTGGCGCTCTGTGTGTGTGTGGCGCTCTGTGTGTGTGTGGCGCTCTGTGTGTGTGTGGCGCTCTGTGTGTGTGTGGCGCTCTGTGTGTGTGTGGCGCTCTGTGTGTGTGGCGCTCTGTGTGTGGCGCTCTGTGTGTGGCGCTCTGTGTGTGGCGCTCTGTGTGTGGCGCTCTGTGTGTGGCGCTCTGTGTGTGGCGCTCTGTGTGTGTGGCGCTCTGTGTGTGTGGCGCTCTGTGTGTGTGGCGCTCTGTGTGTGTGGCGCTCTGTGTGTGTGGCGCTCTGTGTGTGTGTGTGGCGCTCTGTGTGTGTGTGGCGCTCTGTGTGTGGCGCTCTGTGTGTGGCGCTCTGTGTGTGGCGCTCTGTGTGTGGCGCTCTGTGTGTGGCGCTCTGTGTGTGGCGCTCTGTGTGTGGCGCTCTGTGTGTGGCGCTCTGTGTGTGGCGCTCTGTGTGTGGCGCTCTGTGTGTGGCGCTCTGTGTGTGGCGCTCTGTGTGTGGCGCTCTGTGTGTGGCGCTCTGTGTGTGTGGCGCTCTGTGTGTGGCGCTCTGTGTGTGGCGCTCTGTGTGTGGCGCTCTGTGTGTGGCGCTCTGTGTGTGGCGCTCTGTGTGTGTGTGTGGCGCTCTGTGTGTGTGTGTGTGGCGCTCTGTGTGTGTGTGGCGCTCTGTGTGTGTGGCGCTCTGTGTGTGTGGCGCTCTGTGTGTGTGGCGCTCTGTGTGTGTGGCGCTCTGTGTGTGTGTGGCGCTCTGTGTGTGTGTGGCGCTCTGTGTGTGTGTGGCGCTCTGTGTGTGTGTGGCGCTCTGTGTGTGTGTGGCGCTCTGTGTGTGTGTGGCGCTCTGTGTGTGCCTCGTGTGTGGCGCTCTGTGTGTGTGTGGCGCTCTGTGTGTGTGTGGCGCTCTGTGTGTGGCGCTCTGGTGTGTGGCGCTCTGTGTGTGTGCGCTCTGTGTGTGTGTGGCGCTCTGTGTGTGTGGCGCTCTGTGTGTGTGGCGCTCTGTGTGTGTGTGGCGCTCTGTGTGTGTGTGTGGCGCTCTGTGTGTGTGTGGCGCTCTGTGTGTGTGTGGCGCTCTGTGTGTGTGTGGCGCTCTGTGTGTGTGTGGCGCTCTGTGTGTGGCGCTCTGTGTGTGGCGCTCTGTGTGTGGCGCTCTGTGTGTGGCGCTCTGTGTGTGGCGCTCTGTGTGTGTGGCGCTCTGTGTGTGTGGCGCTCTGTGTGTGTGTGTGTGGCGCTCTGTGTGTGTGTGTGGCGCTCTGTGTGTGTGTGGCGCTCTGTGTGTGTGTGTGGCGCTCTGTGTGTGTGTGGCGCTCTGTGTGTGTGTGGCGCTCTGTGTGTGTGTGGCGCTCTGTGTGTGTGTGGCGCTCTGTGTGTGTGTGGCGCTCTGTGTGTGTGTGGCGCTCTGTGTGTGTGTGGCGCTCTGTGTGTGTGTGGCGCTCTGTGTGTGTGTGTGGCGCTCTGTGTGTGTGTGGCGCTCTGTGTGTGTGTGGCGCTCTGTGTGTGTGTGTGGCGCTCTGTGTGTGTGTGCTCTGTGTGTGTGGCGCTCTGTGTGTGTGTGTGGCGCTCTGTGTGTGTGTGGCGCTCTGTGTGTGTGTGGCGCTCTGTGTGTGTGTGGCGCTCTGTGTGTGTGTGGCGCTCTGTGTGTGTGTGGCGCTCTGTGTGTGTGTGTGGCGCTCTGTGTGTGTGGCGCTCTGTGGTGGCGTGGTGTGGCGCTCTGTGTGTGTGTGGCGCTCTGTGTGTGTGTGGCGCTCTGTGTGTGTGTGGCGCTCTGTGTGTGTGTGGCGCTCTGTGTGTGTGTGGCGCTCTGTGTGTGTGTGGCGCTCTGTGTGTGGCGCTCTGTGTGTGGCGCTCTGTGTGTGGCGCTCTGTGTGTGGCGCTCTGTGTGTGGCGCTCTGTGTGTGTGTGTGGCGCTCTGTGTGTGTGGTGTGTGGCGCTCTGGTGTGTGTGTGCGCTCTGTGTGTGTGGCGCTCTGTGTGTGTGTGGCGCTCTGTGTGTGTGTGTGGCGCTCTGTGTGTGTGCGCTCTGTGTGTGTGGCGCTCTGTGTGTGTGGCGCTCTGTGTGTGGGCGCTCTGTGTGTGCGCTTGTGTGTGGCGCTCTGTGTGTGTGTGGCGCTCTGTGTGTCGCGTGTGCCTCTGTGTGGCGCTCTGTGTGTGTGGCCCTGTGTGTGTGGCGCTCTGTGTGTGTGTGGCGCTCTGTGTGTGTGGGCGCTCTGTGTGTGTGGCGCTCTGTGTGTGTGTGGCGCTCTGTGTGTGTGGCGCTCTGTGTGTGTGTGGCGCTCTGTGTGTGTGGCGCTCTGTGTGTGTGTGGCGCTCTGTGTGGTGTGGCGCTCTGTGTGTGTGGCGCTCTGTGTGTGTGTGGCGCTCTGTGTGTGTGGCGCTCTGTGTGTGTGGCGCTCTGTGTGTGTGGCGCTCTGTGTGTGGCTGTGTGTTGGCGCTCTGTGTGTGTGGCGCTCTGTGTGTGTGGCGCTCTGTGTGTGTGGCGCTCTGTGTGTGTGGCGCTCTGTGTGTGTGGCGCTCTGTGTGTGTGGCGCTCTGTGTGTGTGGCGCTCTGTGTGTGTGGCGCTCTGTGTGTGGTGGCGCTCTGTGTGTGTGGCGCTCTGTGTGTGTGGCGCTCTGTGTGTGTGGCGCTCTGTGTGTGTGGCGCTCTGTGTGTGTGGCGCTCTGTGTGTGTGGCGCTCTGTGTGTGTGGCGCTCTGTGTGTGTGGCGCTCTGTGTGTGTGGCGCTCTGTGTGTGTGGCGCTCTGTGTGTGTGGCGCTCTGTGTGTGTGGCGCTCTGTGTGTGTGGCGCTCTGTGTGTGTGGCGCTCTGTGTGTGTGGCGCTCTGTGTGTGTGGCGCTCTGTGTGTGTGGCGCTCTGTGTGTGTGGCGCTCTGTGTGTGTGGCGCTCTGTGTGTGTGGCGCTCTGTGTGTGTGGCGCTCTGTGTGTGTGGCGCTCTGTGTGTGTGGCGCTCTTGTGTGTGGCGCTCTGTGTGTGTGTGGCGCTCTGTGTGTGTGGCGCTCTGTGTGTGTGGCGCTCTGTGTGTGTGGCGCTCTGTGTGTGTGTGGCGCTCTGTGTGTGTGGCGCTCTGTGTGTGTGGCGCTCTGTGTGTGTGGCGCTCTGTGTGTGTGTGGCGCTCTGTGTGTGTGTGCGCTCTGTGTGTGTGTGTGTGTGGCGCTCTGTGTGTGTGTGGCGCTCTGTGTGTGTGTGGCGCTCTGTGTGTGTGGGCGCTCTGTGTGTGTGTGTGTGTGGCGCTCTGTGTGTGTGTGTGTGTGGCGCTCTGTGTGTGTGTGTGTGTGGCGCTCTGTGTGTGTGTGTGTGGCGCTCTGTGTGTGTGTGTGTGTGGCGCTCTGTGTGTGTGTGTGTGTGGCGCTCTGTGTGTGGCGCGTGTGTGGGCGCTCTGTGTGTGTGGCGCTCTGTGTGTGTGGCGCTGGGTGTGTGTGTGTGTGCGCTCTGTGTGTGTGTGGCGCTCTGTGTGTGTGGCGCTCTGTGTGTGGCGCTCTGTGTGTGGCGCTCTGTGTGTGGCGCTCTGTGTGTGGCGCTCTGTGTGTGGCGCTCTGTGTGTGGCGCTCTGTGTGTGGCGCTCTGTGTGTGGCGCTCTGTGTGTGGCGCTCTGTGTGTGGCGCTCTGTGTGTGGCGCTCTGTGTGTGGCGCTCTGTGTGTGTTGTGGCGCTCTGTGTGTGTGGCGCTCTGTGTGTGTGCGCTCTGTGTGTGTGTGGGCTCAGTGTGTG